>NC_090936.1:434473775-439473775 GCF_040938575.1 Ambystoma mexicanum
GTAACCAAAAAGCTGTTATATAAAAAGATATAAGGATACTTTGTATCCTAACTTCACTTCACTGGAAGGAGATGTGTGCAATTGTAACAATACAATAATTCCCAAAAAAGTACTGATAGTCTGAGAGACTAGTCCGTTTCCCCATAAGAGTGAGCAAGTGAAGTAAGATGCCTCCAAAAAGTCAGGGCAGAGTTCCAAACAAGGAAAAAGAAAGGGTGTCTGAGAGGAAAGCATCAACACTCCCAAACTCCAAGGTGTATCTGACTGCTGCCACCATGGGCGTAATTTTAGGGGGGGGACTGGGGTGTTTGTCCGCCCCCCCAACTTTCATGGCACACCATTTTGTCCCCATTCATTTGGCTGGAGCACCTTTTCTTCAGATATCATGTCCCCCCAACATTTTCAGCAAAGTTACTCCACTGGCTGCCACCATTGCTCCATTCTGAGCTAAGCTCTACCTCTTTGTTTATCAGAGCATAGGCCTTTTCTGAGAACCTATTGGACAAGGGCATCCTGAAGATGGCTGCCAGGGGAAGAGTTAGGGAGCCTTTCCAATTGGCTCTGGGCTGTATGACCTAAAGGTGACTATAGTACAGCACAAAAGTGATTGAAATTTCCTTTTTATTTTAAACTGCTCTATTACAGAGGATACCCAGCCTAACCTTTTGGATAAGGGCACCCTGTCCTGCTGGGGGAGTGCTGTAAATTATGGAACCCCTTAATTTACTGGCACACGCATCTCTTAAAAGCACATCTCAATTCTGCAAGAAACGTGTGGTATGCCCTCACTACCAGTGGCAACACTGAGCTGTTGTGACCCACATATTGTGGCTACTTGTCTGTTCTCTCGTTCTCCCTTTCCCCCTTGAGTCCCCTGTCCCTTTTTCTCTTTCACTCTCTATCGCTTTCTCTCTCTTCCTTTGTCCAGCCATGCCACCACGAACCTTGATCACCCGTTTGGTAGAAGGCACTGTTGTTTTATTCCTGACGGATCTATGCTGCACCTCTGTCTCCTTGCAGGTCTCTTATGCATTTGATAATGGCAGGGTGAACACCCGCCCGGCACTCTCTTCTACCAGCATTAATAAACATATTCATACGTCCCAACCCCTTTCCTCTATCCTTGTGGGTGTCCACAGTTGAGGGCAAAGGGTCTCCCGGAGTTCCCTCCCTAGTCGGTTCCGCAAGGGACACGTCGGCTGCTAGTCATCTGACTGAGGACCTGCAGTCTACCAGAGCTTTCTCTGCGGTCAGCGAAAGCACTTCTGGGTTGTAAGCAGGCCTCTGCAATGTCAGACCCCACACGGTACCCCAGGTCATCACGCCTTACTCCCCAGGGCATGGATCCAACACACAATGGTGGAGAAACCCACAGTGGAGCCTACACGTTCGGCAGGCATTTTAGACATGGACATGAGGTCTCTTGCGGCTCCCTCTCCTTCGTAGTGGGCACCTCGGGGCGGATTCAGCCCACATTCTTCTGGGCTCGGCTCTGTCTTCGGGCCACTGGTCGCCACAAGCGTATGTCCATACCAGCTACCTCTTTCGGTACCCATCGCAGGTCCTTAGGTGGGCCGAACCGGACAGAAGACTCGGTGCGTTGGAAGGCCAGGCGCCCATCCTTCTCTTTTCTCTCTGACCCCTCGGTGTGCAAGGATAGGTTCTTTGAGCGCTTCCTACTTCTTATGCAGTCGCAGCAGATGGCAGGGTTCCTAAAGGAGCTCATAAAAGATGTGCTCTGTCAGATGCTGCTTCCCAGGCTGCTGCCACTGGGGCCCCCGCCTCTCCCCACAGGGGTTCGGTTCCCTCAGTTGCTGGCGGCTCTGCCACCTCTTCCAATGCCCCCTCTGCCACCTTCTACCCCCACCCATGCCACAGGCTCCCATGAGGCTGGCTCAGCCTCTGCAGGGCGCTGACCATGGGAGATGGGGCCCTTTGGAGGCAGTCCACCAGACTCCAGACTCCCCTCCCCCTTTGCAGGACAATGGGGACGACAAGCACAGGAGGATGAGGCATCAGCCTTGGTCAAGGCCTTTCATGACTGTCTTCAGGGCCTGGCTGAATTTCTGGGGTGCCGCTGCCAGAACAGGAGCAACAGGAGCCAGGGGTTCTAGGATAGGTTCATGCTGCTCAGGCATCCCTTTGCAAACGGACATCCTTACTCTCGTAAAGGAAGTCTGGGTGAAACTGAGGGCAAATGCTGAACTGAACCAGAAAGTGGATGGCTGCTTCAGCTCCTGGAGGGTGAACAGGTGTTGCTGTCATCTCGCCCACAGCCCCACTCCTCAGTATTGGCTGCCGCTTCCATGTACTCGAAACCCTCAGGTTTGTTTGCGGCTGACTCTGCTTCAGGTTGTTTGTCCAAGGAGGACAAGGTTCTCGAGTCCTTCGGGAAGAAGATCTACCTCAATGTGGGTCTACACCTCCAGCAGTCTAACGTTGATGCCATCCTTGCTGCAGAAAAACAAATGATGTAGAGGGAAATCTGGGCTTTTCGTCCCGAGCTTGCTGCTGGATAGTCAGGCCGCCTTTAAAGCAGGGTTGGCGGAGGCACACACAGTTGTGCAGGATCTTCTGGAGTCCTTGGTCTCCCATATCGATACTTCCAGCAAAGGTATATGGTTTGGTGTAGAAATGAGTCGAATCACCTGGATGCATTCAACCATGTTTTCTGTCAATGTGCAAGACAGAATCCTTGACCTCACTTTCAAGGGTTGAGATTTGTTCCACTCGTCCATGGATGACTAGACTCACAAAGACAGCAAAGTCTTTGGCAATTCTTAGAAATCCAGGACCCAAGCTTTTCCGCCAAGGACACGGTAGTTCATTTCCCAAACCACGCTCATTTGGCAGGTTCAAGGGGTTTCACGATCAGAGAGCTCACTATCCGGACAGGTCACAAAGCGAGCACAGAAGAAAGCGGCAGCAGACCACACAGGTTTTTCTTTCACTATCCCTCCTCCATGCCTGCCTCTGACAGAAACCATGAGGTTCAGGTCCAGGACCACAGTACTCCTGTGGAGGGCTGGTTGGCTCTGTTGGTGAGCAATTGGAGACATTTTTTATTCATTTTTGATTCTGTCTGTGGTGTCGACTGGGATCAGTCTTCCTTCTTCTCCTCCTTCCCCACCGTTGCTGCACTTGGGGTCCCCTACCCTATTAAGGGAGAGCTTACACCTGTGAACATTCAGGCAGTGGAGCCGGTGCCCCTTCCAGACAGGGACTCTGGAAATGATTCCAGGATTTTTGCAGTACCCGAGAACAATCAGGCGGAACTGAGGGTAGTCCTGGATCTTTCTTTCCTCAACCTGTCGCTCCCTCTTGAACGCTTCAAGGTGCTAACACCAGCTCACATTCATACTTGCGTGTCCCCATCTTCCAACTGCACCGGAGGTTCCTGTGGTTCGCGATTATGTCACACCATTTCTAATACAAGGTACTCCCGTTTGGTCTCAGTGCAGTGCTCGCGTGTTTACCAAACTGGAGAACGCAGTGGCAGGCCTTCATTGGTTGAAGGGCCACCCCCTATACCCTTATTTGGACGACTGGCTGGTGAGGGCCAGCACTCCTGAAGGAGCACTCCACTCCTCCCAGAGGTTAGCAGAGGTCCTCCACCAAATGGGAATTTCCCTCAACCAAAAGAAGTCGCAGCTCACCCCTCACATAATCTGTGTTTCTGGGTGTCAGGTGGTACACAGTCGTCCAGGGGATCTTCCCCACGACCGACATATTGACATCGCTATGGAAGGTGGTTCACCCTTTCCTGTCCAACCCTTCAACCTCAGTGTGGTGGTTTCAGCACTTGTTGGACTCATGGCCTCGTGTCCTGACAGTACTGCACGGCATACTCAAAATGAGGCATCTGCAAATTCATTTGCCGTCCTCATGGGACCACGAAACGGGGTAACATTCCGACAGTCGGCGTATTCCACACACACTTCACATGGACCTCCACTTGTGGCTTCTCGACTGCAATGTCGTTGTGGGGGCTCGTTTCTCTTAGCCGTAGACCTCTCTTGTGGTGATGACTGATTTCTCCCAGCAGGGCTAGGCTGGGCTCTGAGCCCCGCCTAGCCCTTCACTTATCAGGGTTGGGGGAGGAGACCTTGTTGCCCATAAACCTTCATGGAGCTCACACCATCGGACCTGGTCAGGGGCAAAGCGGTCATGGTCAGAACCGACAATTCAATCACAATGTTGTACCTGAACAAGCAGGGCTGGACCAGGTGGCCGTCACTCTGCAGGGAGGCAATTTATATTTGTGAATGGGCCCTGTCAAAAGGGATTTGGATCGGAGAAGTTCATTCCCCGGGGACAGCAATGTGGAGGTAGACCGGTTGAGTCGACTGGGCTACAACATATACGATTGGGAATTGCACATCAACTCCTTGTTACCTCTCTTTCAGCGATGGGGCTTTCCAATTCTCGGCCTGTTTGTGTCCCTGCAGAACACCAAATGCCCCTTCTTTGCATCATGGGTGGGGCAGGGTCAAGGCTCCTTGGGGGATGCATTCCAGCTGTGTTCGAACGGCTGCAACATCCTATGCTTTTCCTCCCCCTCCTCTGCTCCAGAGGACCCTCTGCATGTTTCGGATCTCGGTGAGCTGCACCATAATTCTAATTGCCGTTCACTGACAATAGAGGGTGTGGTTCTCAGACCTCCTACAGCTCAAATCGCAAGGCCCGGCCCATCTTCCAGTCATCAGCAGTGGCTTCCTCACGCAGCAGCAGGGTGTTGTGGAGCGCCCGAACCCGGGAAATTTGCTGCGCTCAGCTTGGCTTCCGATTAGCTAAAGCTTTGTCAGTGAGCAATGGGATATTATCTAGGAGGCCAGGAAACCCTCCACTCGCTCACAATAAAAAAGTAAATGCACCAGACACTGCCATTGGGCACAGGAGCAGGGCGTTGACCCACTCATGTGCCCCATGACAATGTTTTGTCTTTCTCTGCACATCTAGCCCCGACCGGGGTCCAAGTGGATACTTGCCGTACTTACCTGGCGGCCATTAGGGCCTACATAAATTCACAGGATGAGATGAGACTTTCTCAGCAGCTAAGCCGGTGGTCATAGCACACCTCAATGTATTAACAAGATTGTTTCATTCGGTGCATAGGCCCCACCCCGTCTCAGACCTAAATGTGGTACTAGCGACCTTGCAGCGCAAGCCTTTTCAACCAATGGCTTCAGCCGACATCAAGTGGGTGAAGCTCAAGTCGGTTCTGTAATAGCGCTCATCTCAGCACATATGATTAGTACTTCTGCATATCCATCCCAAATTCCTATCCGGGGTAGTTTCACCATTTCATCTAAATCAGGAAATATGCTGCCGGTATGTTTCCCTAATCCGCAGTCTGACATAGAAAGGGTGCTCCATTGCGTGGATCTGCAGAGGGTGCTCAAATTTTATCTCTCTTGGACAAAGCCTTTCAGGAAATCAGAAGCACTTTTTTGTCACGTTTGGGGGTGGCTCTACCCCGGGCACTGTGAAGGCATCATGAAGTAGACACAGACAACTGAATTCAAATTTAAACTATAAACCTTTACTAAACCAATAAGAGGGGTGGAAAAAGCCCCTATGCTAAGGTGGGGTTTCCCTACCTAAATGAAACTAAGGATAGTCTATGTCAGGAGGTCCAAAGTAAATGTCTATCTTTGTCCAAAACCTATACTTGCCCACACATGTATTTCTATACAATGTGTAGGGACGTCAGCATCAAAATAATAAGTGTTCAAATAACAGTTCAGAACTTCTTCCAGCTCTTGGTTGGAAAGGGATTCCCTTCCCTTGAGGTTAAAGATAGTTCGCTATGCAAAAAGGGGGTTCCCTTCCCCAAGGTTTGAAATAGTTCACAATGTAAAGGGTTTCACTTCCCCAAGCTTTTAAGTCTTTCAACTTTTCCCAAAAAAATACGATTCTTTGTAATACTTTCCAGCTCTTCTGGTTTGGTTACCTTTCACCAATTTCATGAAGTTCAGTTCCTTAATTTCAGTTCACACAAGCTTTCATTTATATACAATCACCTGCTTCTTTGCAGGTATTTTAAGTGGCTTTTCCATTGGTGGGTGGCCTCGGTCAAGGTGCAGTTGTCCAACCACACGGTTCACCCATTACAGGTCACGTAACGGACACATCTGACTTGCTTCTCTCTCATATGCACGTTGCCACTGTTTCAGCTCTACAGTGGTACTTGATTTCATTTCGGTTCACATCCTCATGATGCTTTACCATTACTTGTTTTGCCACTATTCACGTATCCACGTGTTGCACTTTCATATACTCTTGTGGCTCTTGCCAATGCTTGTCCTCTCAAGTCACACAGTACCTTTATATTTTTATGGCTCTTGCCAATGCTTGTCCTCTCAAGGTAAACAGTTCCTTTGTCAATGCCACAAATTTGCTTTCATTCTGATCGGGAATTCAAAAGGCTTTGTTTCATTTGGATTGGTCTACTAAGCCGCCTTCCAGGAGAGGTCTGCTCTTGTCCTGCAGTCCGTAGATCTGCTTCCACAGCTGACTCCATTTTCACCATTCTTTCTACTTTTAAACCTCCCGCCAGGTTGATTGGTCAAAAAAGGACTAGACTGCTCATTGCCGGTTTGGGAGTTCAGCATTGCTCTTGCGTGCCTCCTCTTCGTACCTAAATGGTGTGTGTCAATAAAAAGAGGATGTATTGCTCTGGTTTGTCTCTTCCCCGTCCCAGTACCTAACTGGTATCTATTGGGGATGTTTTACTGAAAAATAGGGCAGGGACTGGCATTAGCCTATAAAGGCTGGGGGGGATGTCGGACTCCTTATGAAAGGGAAATGGGTGGGATATTGTGTCTCATCGAAGGGTGCTTCACCTACATTCCCCAATTTTCTTCCTCCCAGGTAGTCCTCCCTCGCATGTCCACCCCAAGGTCAGGATCTGATTGCAACAGCGTTTCCCTGGCCACCTAGGAGGAGGATATCTGGGCAAAAGAAGTGAGAACACCCTCTGATTCCTCACAGTGCCAAATCATCCAAGGCTTCCATCACTCATTTGATGGTCCTGGGCATTTCAGAGGGATATGCGGCCACGGGAAAGAGGGTGCCTCCAAGGATCAATGCGGACGCGGAAAGGGCCAAGGCGGCTGCAGTGGCTTTTCAGAGGCGCACCTCTTGGGAGGTAATGAGTAAGGCGGCTACGTGAGCCACGCTGTCCGCATTATGCAAGCAGGGAAAAAGTCCAGGGTACATGCGGAGGGACGCAGTCCACCCACTTTTTTTTAGTGGGTGGGCTCAGTCCGCCAACTAAAATGAGAAACATTGAAAGTCTTGCTTGAATTTATTAATTAAAGTCGACCTCCAAATCACAGCCGTCAGGTTTGTAGTCCAGACACTTCACCACTGCACTTTGTAACCTGATGAAAGATAACAAACAACTAAAGGTTAGATGTCCTATTTCGGTACTGCAAATTCCAGGGAAAACATTTGTATTGGTTCTTGGAATTTAAAACATGCACACCTTTTACCGTTTTCAAAAACACCATTAGAAGGAAATATGCTCTCTTGGTTTTGTGTGTGTATTTCATGAAAGGCAAATGCAATTTGTCCTGTGCAATTTGGGTGGTTATGCAAAGCCATTAATGAAATGTGCGTATTTCACCTTGATATGCTAATTTCTGGCGACGTCGCATCCCATTGCGTTTGTTGAGTGCCCCCACTTTTATTTTGAGACTTGGCCCCTGTATGCAAGCATTACTGTCTGAACACCAGTTCCAAGAAGGACGCAGAGTTTGGGCAAACTATTCTGAGGAACATCTTTGCCTCCATCTAATTTGTCTGCTAATTGGATAGCTTGGCCCAGTTCTCTTGTTTCGCGGGAGTCGCCCACAAGGATGGAGGAAAGGGGATGGGGACGTATCAGTAATAAAAGTTACTCACCGTAGTGACTTAATTACTGATGCTCCTTAGTCCCCTTACTCTAACGTCCCGTCCCCTTTCCTCCATACTTGTGGGACATCTCACCGTCCTGTGGGACGGGGCCGGAGCACTTTGTAAAAAGCATACACATTTTTTTCAAAAATGTGTCCCTCCTCTCTTTCCTGCGTGGGGCCCGGCACGTGGCCATAACCCCGCCCACCTTGGCTCCGCCCCATGCATCGCCCATCAGTCCTTTTCTCCGCTTGATCGGGGCTGGGCGCACTTGCATCCTCGGAAGATTTTCTTCCCTTTTTTCCTCTCTGGCTCTCGCTGGCGTTCGTTTACTAGTCTGTCTGTCTTTCAAATTATACTTTCCAGATTGTTCATCGTGTCACCGTCGCTTTGCGAGGGCGAATCTCCATCCTATTTGTTTAGATTGTATGGGTCCGGAACACCGTTGGGACTCGTGTTTTTACTGTGACTCCCTTTCGGTCCCGGCACTTCAACGCCGGTTGGAGCGGTGGAAGGAGGTGTTCCGACTAACTCCTCCTTCACATTTTCAGGCGTTCATCGACGAGAAGAAAAAACGCCCGGTAAGTTCTTTACTTTTCAGAGCACCCCGACCGGGGGATACCTTCGCAGGTTCCTCTCGGTCTGGGAGGGGCGTTGATCGTTCTGTTACCGGGGTTCGCCCTGAGGTGCCCGTTGGGCCAAATAATTCTACCAGAGATTTCTCCAAGGGTCTCTGTAAGGGGCCTGTGAACACCGGAGTACGCTCCGGGGCCTCTCCGGTGGGGGCTGTTTGTAGACCCAGTTCTACTGAGTCATGGGGTACAGGAGTTCGCTCTGAGGCCTCTGTCGGCTTCCCTCGGCATCCTTACCGGCCAGTTTATGATTGGAATGCCCGGATGCCTCTTTCGCACAATGTTTCGTTGCCTGTGGGGGCGGCTCCTTTGATTTATGTGGATACGTCGGTGGAGGGGCCGGTGTGGCACCCTTTCCCGTTATGTCCCTGGATTTGTCCACCTCATGAGAGGCCTCCTCAGGTCCCGAAACAATCTCCTGAGGATGCCTTTCGGTAAATTTCAAGCGCTTATGCACACCGACCCATAAGGGAATATTTCAAAGCGCTTTTCAAGGAGATGTGTCCACCGACGCCTCCGGCTCCACCTGTTCCTCCGGTGGTTCCGCCGGTGCCTCGCTTGCCCGTGGTGCCCCCCTGCTCTCCCACCTTTGCCTCAATTGTCCCCAGTGGACAAGGCAGTGCCTGACATGGCTCAGCAGGATCCTGACCTGTTAGATGACCCTCAAGGCGATCAGGACAACAAGGACCTTCCCCGCTCTATCAGAGCCTTTCATGACCTGATACTGGACATGAGTTTCTTAGATGTTCCGGTGCCAGAGGCACCCGCTCCGCAGGAGGCCGTGCTTTCTGGGGTCTTCACCCTGTCTCCCTTGCAGCGTACTGGCCTGTTCCTGCAGAAGGACGTTCTGGCCGAGGTCCGAAGAGTCTGGGAAAAGCCACACTCAGAGCTTTTTGTCAATAAAATGATTGACGCGAGGTACAGGCTGCATTCTTCGGAAGAGGTGGCCCTGTCTTGTCCGTTTCCCTCCTCCACAGTGGTGGCTGCGGCCACTTTGCAGTCCAGGCCTGCAGCATCCTCTTCCATGATGGCTACTCAGGTTCTGGGAAAGGAGGACAAGCTCCTAGACTCCCTCGGAAGGAAAATCTTCGCCAACTCGGCCTTGCAGCTCAGGCAGGCCAACGCCGAATTGATATTGGCGGGAGCTAACATGCAGGTGTGGAAAGGTCTGTCGGAGTTTGAGGAGCACATCCCGGTTGAGAAGCTGTAAGATTTCAAAGGTGGCCTTTCCGATGCCAGGGTCTTGGCCCAGGATCTCCTGGAGGCTGCGGCTCATCACGTAGACACCTCGGCTCAGGGCCTGATGCTTAGGGTTGATATCTCATGGCAGGCGTGGCTGCATGCCACTCAATATTCTAAGGAAGTGCAAGACAAGGTGTTGGACCTTCCATTCGATGGTAAGGAGCTTTTTCATTCTTCTACTGATGTAGAGCTCACCAAAATCAAGGATAGCACTCAGACGGCAAATCATTTGTCTGTTCTGGTTAAAGCTCCTTTCAAATCCCAGAGACCGTTGTCGCAAAGTCGACCTTCCTCTGGGTTTAGGGGTTTCCTCGACCGCAAATCTCGCAGGGAATAACCGCCGTAGACAACAGCGTATGTGGTTTTTCTCTCGCTCCTCAGCCTCCTCATCCGGTTCAGGTGGCACTGCCACCGATAAGCCTGCCAAATGAGGGTTTTCTGCGCTCGCACAAGACCCGGTGGGCGGGCGCATTGCGTCTCATTGGGAGGCGTGGCAGACCATCAAAGAAGACAGATGGGTCTTGTCAGTCGCTCGAGTGGGCTTCCGCTTACCTTTACCCCCTAGCCCACCCCTCAACCCTCTTTTTCAGCTGTCGGGCTCACCCTCCCTCAAGGCCGAGGTTCAGAAACTTCTGGACCTCAGAGCTGTGGAACCCGTTCCCCTTGGGGAACGAGGGGAGGGCTTCTACTCCCGGCTATTTACGGTGCCCAAACCCAACCAGGCTGGCCTGCGCACCATCCTAGATCTTTCCCAGTTCAATCTTTTCCTACCCCAAGAGAAATTCAAGATGATCACGCCCGGCCAGATTCGCTCCTCTTTGCAGATGGGCGATTGGCTCAGCGTGGTGGATCTTCAGGACGCTTACATGTATATCCTGATTTGGAATCCACACAGGAGATACCTCCGCTTCTCTTTGGGAGAGGAGCACTTCCAGTTTTGGGTGCTTCCTTTTGGCCTCAGCTCGGCGCCGCGTGTCTTCACGAAGATGATGTCGGTGATTGCGGCCTATCTTCGTCTCCAGGGTATCCATGTGTATCCTTATTTGGACGACTGGCTCTTTCGCAGCCCTTGTCCGTTGGCAGCAGCGGGCAACCTCCAGTCTCTCCTTCAGCTCCTGTTCCATCTTGGGCTGTCGGTGAACTGGCGGAAATCCTCCATGACGGTCTCACAGGACCTGGTCTTCCTGGGTTTTCGTTGGAACACGATCAACTGCAGAGTGTATCTGACCGGGGACAGAATGGCGTATCTGTTGGCCACGTGTCAGATGTTTGTGCAGTCGGAGAGCATGTCGGCCTGGTTGTTCCAGAGGCTTCTGGGCCTCATGGCCTCATGTGTACTGGCTCTTCCTCTTGCTAGTCTCAAAATGAGACGGACCCAGATAGCTCTTCGGAATTCATGGCGTCAGGCAGTGGATCCGGATTCCATGCGAATAATGATTCTGGATTCCATGAGTGTGGACCTGGATTGGTGGTCATCTCTCACAATCATGACGGACTCCTCCCTCCTCGGGTGGGGTGCGACGTTAGATCTTCTTCAGGTCTCGGACCTCTGGTCGCCTCAGGACAAGCTCCTGCACATAAATTATTTGGAGCTTCTGGCGATCTTCCCAGCGCTCAGGGCGTTCAGACCGCTCATTGTCAACAAGGTGGTCCGCATAAGAACGGACAATGTGGTATCAATGTATTACATAAACAAGCAAGGGGGAACAAAGTCTCCCCCTCTCGTGGACCCGTCCATCCAGATTTGGGAGTGGGCCGTGCTTCATGGTGTCTGGCTGCTTGCAGTGCACATCCCGGGCCAGCTGAATGTCACAGCGGATGCCCTCAGCCGGCGACAGTGGTCAGCTACGAGTGGGAGTTGAAGGCGGAGGTCCTCTCATGGATTTTTTCGCGTTGGGGCACACCGGAGATGGACTTCTTTGCTACGGCAGTAAACAAGAAGCTTCCTCAGTATGCTTCCAGAGGGGAGGCTGGGAGCCTCCTCTCTGGGGGATGTTCTCGAGATTCCATGGCACAACATTAAAGCTTATGCCTTCCCGCCTCTGCCTCTAGTTCATCAAGCAATTTGCAAGTTGAAGAACTCTGAGAACTGTTCCCTTCTACTGATAGCCCTGTGGTGGCCGGCCAGGTTTTGGTTCTCAGAACTTCAACACCTGTCGGTGTATCCACCGATCAGGTTACCAGTAACTCCCAATCTTCTTCACCAAGGGGAACAACAGATGTGGCACCCCTCCCCACAATCGCTCAGCTTGGCGGCATGGTGCCAGAATTCAAGTCTTTAGAGCATCTGAGTTTGTCTGCGGATAACATGCGCATTATCCAGGCAGCCAGGAAACCCTCGACCAGATCTCAATACAGGAGTAAATGTCTCAGGTTCTGTCATTGGTGTTTGGAGAAGAAGTTGGATCTGAGGGTGGCCACAATTGACACGGTGCTGTCCTTCGTGTCCTCCCTAGCAGAGTCAGGGGTTCATGTTCTGTCATGCAGGATTTATCTCTCAGCGGTTTCCGCTTACCTTTCTACAGACCTGTGTTCTTATTCTCTAACTAACCCAGTAGTGAAGAGGCATTTTGCTGGCTTGACACGCCTCTCCGGTTCGTAATCCGCACCCGCCATGGGACCTAAATGTAGTCCTGACAGCGCTGTGCCATAAACCCTTTGAACCAATGGCTACGGTAGACCTCAAGTACTTGTCTTGGAAAGTGTCCTTTCTGGTCGCCGTTACGTCAGCGAGGAGAGTGAGTGAGCTCCAGGCATTGTCGGTGGAGCATCCTTTCTTGGTCTTTCATAAGGTCACCTTACTCCTAGTCCATAGTCCCCTTTCCTCCATACGCCCGCCCGCTGTCCCCTCTAATAAGGTTCCTCTGTTATTGCTAATGTTTCTTTGACCCGGCGATAGAAAAGAACTGATGGGCGATGCACGGGGCGGAGCCAAGGTGGGCGGGGTTACTGCTGCGTGCCGGGCCCCACGCAGGAAAGAGAGGAGGGACAAATGTTTGAAAAAAATGTGGATGCTTTTTACAAAGTGCTCCGGTCCCGTCCCACAGGACGGAGAGATGTCCCACGAGTATGGAGGAAAGGGGACTATGGACTAGGAGTAAGGTGGTCACTATGGTGAGTAACCTGGTAATTCTTCTACACGTCCCACCCTCCTTCCACCTGCTAATAGGCCAAAAAGCTAATATAATTGAATAGCAAGGTTTACCAGTGTCTGATGTGTGAAAAGGGGGCTGAGGTGAGGTGCCGGAGGGCAGGGCTACTGGGTGGTTCCACACACAATGGCGCGCCCCCACGCACTATATTAAATTTAAAGAGGAAGCTCTCTTTTTTCGCTGCCAAATGTTCCAGTATCGTCCCCATACCTGGGAACGCCTACAAGGATGTAGGAAAGGGGTCTAAGAATAGGAGTAATCTAGTCACTACGCTGATAAACTTTAATTTCTTTGAGTCAAATAATTTCTTTTTAAAAGCAATGTTTTATTGTTTTTTATAATCGTAACATACTCTGGCTAACTGCTGGTGTTCCAATACAATATTTTCAGCAGAAGTGGTGTATTCCCCAGCATTGGATCTTTCATAGGTTCACATGCTGTGAATATTCCCCGTCGTCAGGATGGGAATCCTCGGTAAAATAGAGCAATTTAAATTAAACAGTGCCGTGCCGTTGTGGGCTGAAGACCGTTTATGTGGAGGATCACCACGAGGAATGTGTCTATTGCCTTCACCTTTGCCCCCAAAATGTCATTAAGGACTGCGAGACCTGCCAGTCTTTCTCGTCCAAGACGCTGAAGGACCGTCACCGCCGTCTCGTTGCTTGGCTGGAAGACGCCAGCGAGGCCTCTGGCTCGGCTTTGGTACAGAGTCATGCCTTGTTACAGCAGGGCCGGACGGCACAGCAAACCACATCAAGTAAGAGGTACAGATTGCACGACGAACAAGCCGAAGCGGGAAAAGGCAGAAGGAAGCCTCAGGTGATGGCTCGAGGCCGTCCCACAAGGACTGGGCCTCCACGAAGGTCGCGACTCAGGGACAGGCGGGGCGGGAGAAAGACCGAAGCCCTTTCCATCGCCCCAGGGAAGCATCTATCTCAAGGTCCAGCTCCAAGTTGGAGAGCACTCCTCTCCGACCTTATCACAGTCGGCTACGAAGCTGACTTAGTCGCACTCCAGGTCATCTACACCAAAGTCGTTGACGGCGAAGTCCACGGACTTGTCAACATTGGCAACAAAACCATCTACTTAGTCGTTGTGTACAAGGCCGTCGACACCAGGACAGTCCTTGACCAAGATGACAATACTGTCATCGACAGCACAGTCCACGAGTCAAAAATCCCACCAGATCATTGTCACCACAGCTGTTGGCTCTGATACCCGCACCAAAACAGCAGCACAGCCAGATTGTCCACAAACTGTTTCCAAACCTGGGAGTGGCTCTATTCTCAGGTGGCCTTGTGGTTCCAGAACAGTGTCTTTCGCAATCTGAAGAGGGGGAAGCTGTTGTATCACAGCAGTCATCTCCCCCTGCGACACTGCCATGGAGAAGCCCACGAATTAGGAGTTTTCCATGCGCTCATGTCTAGAGCGTCCACGATATTTGGCTTGGCACCGGAGGAGCAAAGCAAGGGGAGCGTCTTATATAGACGCAGAGAACAGCGCAGGAAGTCGATCATATCTATCCCACTACTGGAGGACATCTGGGAGGACAGCCTGGTTGCCCTGGCGCACCCTGCAACTGTACCTCCAAAGAAGGACCATTTTGACAATAAATTCAGGTCCCCTGAGAGTGCTGCTGCCTGTCTCCGCACACAGCCCAGCCCAGACTCCGTCGTTTTCTGTGGTGGCCAGGAAGAGGTCAGCCAACCCATCTTCCTCGTTCTCAGTGCCCCCTGGTCAAGGAGGGCAAGCGCCTTGACGCCTTCGGCAAGATAATCATCATGACAACTGCCACGACTATCAAGGCAGCGAATGCTATGGCCATACGCACCCGCTATGATTGCGAGTTATGGTACAAGTTGGGGCCCCTGTTGGAATTCTTGCGTGAGGACAAAAAGCAAGAGGCACTGGACATTCTCCATGCGGGTGAGATTGCATCTGACCATACCATCACTGTCTCCGTCGACATTGCAGACATGAGCTACCACCAGATGGGTAATGGAGTAGTCCTACGCCGACAAGGTTAGCTCAAGCCCACGGATATTCAACCAGATGTCCAGTCCTGCGTTACAGGCATGCCCTCAACGGCACAGCCTTGTTTGGGAAGAATGTGGATGAGGCCCTGCAGTTCATAAAGACAAACACTGAAACCGCCCGCTCCCTGGGCACATTACAACACAGGCGCCAGTCCTTTTGTTCGGGGAAGGGGTGTTTTAACAGAACTTTGCAGGACAACAGCAGTACGTACCAGTCGTCCTTGTCCTACAAGATCCCTCATTCATTGGGGGATCTGTACAAGAGGCGAACCCAGTCCTACAGGGGCAATGCAGACACTCCTCCCAGGCTAGGGCCCAGTCCGGCAAGCAAGATATGATATGATAGTTTATTTCTATCGCGCCTATAAACAATGTGTTTCAAAGCGCTTCACAGCAGGGGAGGGTTCAAGGGAAAATACAATGACATTCTTACAGGCCATGAACAACAAGAATGTGAAATTAACTATCGTACTCGGCCTGATAACATTTCAGATAGCGCTGGAGAGGGTTGGGGGGGGACAAGTAACGAGAGGGAGGGAGGGAGGGAGGGAGGGAGGGATGAGACAAACATTTGTTGCTATCATACTAGGTCCAGGGACAATTCTGATGGAGTAAGTGGGTGGGAAGAGAGAGCAAGAAGGGAGAGGAGGAGAAAACAGAAAATAAAACAGTAAGAAAACATATATATTACATGGCCTGCGGTGGTCCTAATCCCATAGGAAGAGCACTTTTTGGGCGTCTTATAACTTTGCTCCCCCTGGACGAATCCTCACCAAACTTTGCAAAAAAGTATATGGCCCACTCTGAATTTTTGCAAGTTTGGTGAGGTTTGGTCCAGGTGGGGGGGGGGGTGGCAAAATTGATTTTTTTTTGCCATAGACATGTGAAAAACCTTTGCTCACGCCTACAGCTCAACCCGCTGGATGGAGTTACACCAAATTTGCGGCAGGAGCGGCGGCTTAGTCCCGAAAGAGTGCTTTTGTTAATTTGCTGTAAATCCGTCCAGTAGTTTTTTTTTTTTAAATGACCAAAACATTTAAGGCAAAAAAATGTGTGATATCTGTGTCTGCTCTGCAGACACATTTCCTTGTTGGCTAATCGGCTTGTGTCATGTCTGCGGACAGTCAACGTATTCGCTGATTGGCTGGAGTGAGGTGCGTCAGATTTTTGGAAACACCAGCCATCTTGGATTCGCAGACCTCGTGGTAAAAACATATTAAAAAACACAACATTGCACTTGTCAAACTTATCAAATAAAATCTGGGGAGGTGAGGGGTGATGAGGATGGGGATGGAATATGGCTGCAAGAAGCAAAAAAACAGGTGGTTTTGCCTCGAAAGTCCGCGAACAGTTAGGGTGTTCGCGAACAGTCCTGAGAAGTTCGGGGACACTTCAGATGTTTGCGGGCAGTTTTTGGATGGCATATAACTTTGCACCACTCAATGAAACCGCATGAAATTTTGCAAATATATTCCTGTCCTGATTCCGAATGTGTTTGCAAAGTTTGGTGGGATTCTGTCAAGAGGGGGAAAAATTAGAGGGGGGTCTCAAAATAATGTAAAGGCTTATAAATGAGGTGCCATTTGACGAATCTACACTTATTTTGGCAAACTGATAATTGATCTAGATATAAATGTTTTTGCAAAGTTTGGTGGGATTTTATCAAGCGGGGCAAAATTAGAGGGGGCTCCCAAAATATTGTAAAGGCTTATAAATGTGGTGCCATTTGACAAATCTACATCAAGGTTGGCATAAAGATTATAGATCTAGATATAAATGTTTTCGTAAAGTCTGAATGGATTTTGTTTTTTGACAAGTGTCATAATGTAGGTACAAAAAATAGTGATTTACCTTTGGTAACTGAGGTGTAGCCTGTGGCCATGGGCAGTGGCCAGATTGTCCGGGTCATGGAATAAGGTTATGATCCAGACAATCAGGCTACTGGCCATGTCCACGAGGGACAACACATGGCCATGTCCACCTGGGACTGGCTTTGTGGTAAAGTTATTTGAAATCGGGAAAGGTTTAAAGGGGATGAAAAAAGTGCTTGTCGTAATATGGTCATAGGGTTCTCTTTTAGCCTTCTGCAGGCTGCCATGGAAAGCGAAGAGGGGCCCTGTACGGAACCCCGCCTTCCCTTTCCATGGTGGCCATCTTGGAAAGGGATTTTCCTTCCTACACCGGGACGCAGCAAGGAAGAAAAATCCTTTTTTTAGCACCCCGGCTTCCCACTTTGGGAACCTAGGGTGCTAATGGCCTTCATCCCCCATTACAGGGACTGGAATAGGGGGATAATGGTCCGGAGACCTCATTATCCACCCTCGCTTCGCTTGGGCTGATAACTTGGGCTGCCAGGCCAGTATCCACCGTTCGATCCCTGGAACGGGGGATAAACGCCACACTATCGCCATTAGCATAACACAAAATGCAAATGGAAATGTTGGAACATCTAATTGAGTCCATGTACTTTACTGAGAAATATAAAGTAGATGGAGTCTATTTATTTTTTTTTTAGTTCTATTTTTTAACTGTGAAAGGTGGTTCCTAAAGGAACATTTCTTTTATTGTTTTTGGATTCCTTTTTTATTTTATTTTTTTGGCAGGAGAGCTTAGAACGAATGGGGAGGGAAATGAGGGAAGAGGCACCTAACACTAATATGGAGGGGCAGGTGGACAGGGGAAAAGGTTGTGTGTGTGTTATTTCTAAGGTAGGGGGCAGTGTTTCTCATGCTCCTTGATTACAGCAGTGGTGGTGTCTCTTGGGGATGGCATTAGCTGATTCCATTTTAAGATAAATAGCAGTTTTGCTAAAAGTATGTAGTGTGCACTAGATTGTTAATGGATGAGTAGGAATGGGTGTTGGAGCTGTGGAAGGGAAATTTTGAAGTTGAAAGTTCCTAGATCAGTAGAAAATGCAGTTCCGAACTGTCCACGAAGCACGGACGTTATGTTTAAGTTGCACTAATAAAACCCTATGAAATTCAATGAAAAAACTTTGTTAAATGGACGTTATGGTTAGGTTGCGCTACTAAAAACCTATGAAATTTGATGAAAAAACTTTGTTAAAGGGACGTTATGGTTAAAAGTAAAAACGAAAAAACCCGGAAATTGGCCAGTTACGGTAAGCTAAACAACCATAACTCGCGCCACCACCGTGCACTGCTTAGAATAACACCCATGACATCAAAGATGACATCACAAATATGATTGATGACATCACTGATATATATATATATATATTACAAAAACACGCAGGTGCCAAACTTGAAGCTGTATTTCTGTGAGGTTCCATTACATCTGAACTTCAAAACTGCAATGTTCAGCCAGTGGGTCTGCATCACTGTTCTCATCTGGGGCTGTTCCTGGTTATGGGCATTGTGGAAAAAGTGCAAGCCTTTTCATCCCTTGAATGGCTCTCAAGGCACCAAACCATGAAGTAGCTCCTCCCACATTTTTCCCGCTCTTTTCTGAGCTGGCTTAATGAAGATTTTGAAAGTATAGAGAGATGGTTTTCTGTTATGGAAATATTGCAACAATTGCTCACCTAACATGGAAGCACTTACTAAACAAAGAAAAATAGAAAGAACTCAAATGCAATCCATCCCTAAGTATTATAAAATACACTCTGAGTTGTTGTTTATTTCACAGAACTTCAACCTCAAAAGGGAAGTACTTACAAATGTATAAAACGCAGGTGCCAACCTTGAAGCTGTATTTCTGTGAGGTTCCATTACATCTGAACTTCAAAACTGCAATGTTCAGCCAGTGGGTCTGCATCACTGTTCTCATCTGGGGCTGTTCCTGGTATGGGAATCATGGAAAAAGTGCAAGCCTTTTCATCCCTTGAATGGCCCTCAAGGCACCAAACCATTAAGTAGCTCCTCCTACATATTTCCCGCTCTTATCCAATTAAGATTTTGAACACAGAGATGGTTTTCTGTCACTGAGATATTGCAACAATTGGGCATGACTGGCCGAAAGCCGGAGCCTCCCACTTCAGCAACACAATGGGGGTGTCATCTATCATACTCCTACGTCCCGTCCCGTCCCCTTTCCTCCATACTGTATGGGCGTCCCTGGCGAGGGAAGGGAGACAGAACCTATTTCACCAGAAAAGTCTTCTTCCCCATTAAATTTAGAGGCACGCATGGGGGCGGCCGTGGAGCATGCGCTTGCCTGACTCTGCCCACCGGTGCCACTCCTCAGTCCCATTTTCTGCCTCGACGGGAACGGGACAAATTCACCAGCGCTCCTGGGTTTGGCTTCGGCCATGTAATACCACGCGCTCTTCCCTGGAAATGGAGAATATCTTGGAGGCGTACGGGAAAAAGCTGTACTCCAACGCCTCATTCCATCTGCGTCAAGCCAATGCTGATACTATGCTGGCAGCAGTTAACCAAAGGCTGTGGCAGGAAATTGCGGACTTCCTCCCAGAAATTCTGGCTCACAGCCAAGCTTGCTTCAAGGCGGATTAGGAGAAGCCAGGCTGGTAGCGCAGGACAGCATGGCGTCCTCAGTGGCCCATATCGATACCTCTTGCCGGGCCATCAGCATCGCCACGGGCATGAGAAGGACAGCCTGGCTCCCGGCTACTAAGTTTAACCCCGACATCCAGGAACGCATATTGGACCTTCCATTCGAGGATAGTGACCTCTTCCACTCCACCACGGATGAAGAATTAGATAAAAAAGAACAACTCCTCGCAAAGTCTTTATTCTTACGAAGGCCACGCCCAAGGCGCACAACCAGTCACATCAACGCTCCGACAAGGGGTGGACGTCTGGAGGGATCCGGGGTTTCCAAGAACCGAGGTCCAAACAACCTGACCGTTCCTCGAGTCAGCACCGGAGGAAACAACAAAAGGGGGGGAGGGGGCAAGGGCTTTTTCCAATCCCCTCCTCCGCAACATCCTCAGA
Source organism: Ambystoma mexicanum (assembly GCF_040938575.1). Lineage (NCBI taxonomy): Eukaryota > Metazoa > Chordata > Amphibia > Caudata > Ambystomatidae > Ambystoma > Ambystoma mexicanum. The sequence goes on from NC_090936.1 coordinate 434,493,653, forward strand.
GGGAAAGAAAGCATGACGTGTCCCTTCGGGTCCAACTGTCTCCAGTGGGGGGGCAGGCTTGCGTTCCACATGCAAGTTTGGCACCAAAGGTTTTCGGACCCCTGGATCCTCTCGGTAGTATCCACAGGGTACCGACTGCCGGTCACTTCCGCTCCTCCCTCTTCCCCTCCTCTCCCACAGATTGGGACAGCAACTCTGTTGGCGGAGATCCGCTCGCTCGTTGAGAGCCAGGAAGTAGAGGAAGTCCCAGCCTCCCAGCGAGGTTTAGGCTTCTATTCCAGGATTTTCGCCATACAGAAGAAGAACCAGGTTGGCCTGAGAGTTGTGTTGGACTTTTCCACCCTCAACCTCTTCCCCCCTCTACAAAAATTCAAGATGGTTACGCCAGCACTCATTGCAGAGACACTGAACAGGGGAGACTAGATGTGCTCCCTGGATCTGAAGGATGCATATCTACACATCCCTATTTGGCAGCCACATCGGTCCTTTCTACAGTTCAGGATCATGGGCTGCCATTTCCAATACATGGTGCAACCCTTCGGCCTCAACTCAGCCCCCAGGGTATTTACCAGGTTAATGAATGCGGTGGTAGCCCTCCTCGGGGCTACCACGTGTACCCATACCTGGACGACTGGCTCGTCCGGGCTCCATCTCAGGAGGGCGTTCTCCATACCTCCTCGGCACTTATGAGCACACTGCACGACCTGGGGTTTACGATCAATCTCAAGAAGTCTCAGCTGAACCCCACGCAGAGCCTGACCTACCTGGGCCTCATCTGAGACACCGGCTCCAAGAGAGTCTTTCCCTCAGAGGACAAGATCACAGCTTTCAAGAGAGCCACTGCTCACTTCCTCTCCAGGACAGTGACATCGGCATGGGGGCTCCAACACCTTCTGGGTATTATGGTGGCGGTCCTGTTGGCCGTGCCCCGCACAAGACTAAAGATGAGGAGATTATAGCTGCACTTCGCAGCCTCATGGAATCAGGAGAGGGGCTCCCACACGGAGCCTGTTGACATTCCTACACCTCTCCACCCAGACCTTACGTGGTGATCTGCGGATTGCAAACTGCGGCAGGGCAAGCCCTTCTGGCAGCCTCTCCCTCAGGTCACTGTCTCTATGGACTCCTCCCTAGAAGGCTGGCGAGCCATGCTGGACAGTCACAAATAAGTCCCACATCAACTCGCTAGTATTGAAGGCCATATAGCTGGCCCTCAAGGCCTTCCTCCCTCTGATAGAGGGCTAGACAGTACTTATCCAGACGGACAACTCCACCAGCATGTACTATATCAACAAGCAGGGGGGCACCAGAATCCCCTCCGCTGTGCAACCTAGCTGTCAGCATATGGGATTGGGCTCTGGAGAACAACATCTACCTCAACGCTATCCACCTCCCGGGGGAGTCCAACCTGGAGACGGACAGGCCAGCAGACTGGGGGCGAACAATTAAGAGTGGCAATTGAACAACCTGTTTCTGAAGGAGATCTTCCTCAGGTGGGGGCAACCCCAAGTGGATCTGTTTGCCTCCCGGGACAACAGGAAATGCCAGCAGTTTGCCTCTTGGCAGGGACAGGGCTCGGGCTCCCTGGGTAATGCATTCCAGATACAATGGAACTACATGACGGCATACGCCTTCCCTCCCACACCCCTGGTACACAGGGTGATATGCAGGATAAAGCAATCTTGTCACCTCAGTATCATTCTGATAGCTCCTTTGTGGCTGGAAAGACTGTGGTTCTCCGAGCTGCTCAGCCTATCGGACAGACACCCCATTCACCTACCGCTGGGTCCAGCTCCTCCCCTGACCCAGCAGGGGGACAGGATACTCCAACCCGCTCCTCACAAGCTTGCCCTTGCAGCGTGGTTCCTGAGCAGGTCACAGTGAATCACTTGAACCTATCTCAGGCTAATCTGGAGATCATCCAGGGCACCAGAAGCAAAGCCATCAGGAGCCAATATAAGAGCAAATGGTCCAGATTCTGTCATTGGGCCCACTCTAAGGAGATCAAACCCCTTAAGTGGACGTTGGACGGCATACTCTCCTTCTCGGCACACTTCGCCCACTCTGGAGTGCAGGTGGACACATGCCGCACCTATTTGGTAGCCATAGGAGCCTACAGAAATTTGGAGGAGGTTCTCTCCTCTGCTAACCTGGTGGTCAAACGGCATCTGGCGGGCCTCCACATGCACTACCCGCCTATAAAGAAGCCACACACTGTATGGGACCTCAATGTAGTCCTAGGTGCATTGGCACACAAACCGTTCGAGCCAATGGCGTCCGCGGACGTCAAGCTGGTCATCCTAAAGACAGTGCTCCTTGTAGGCCTCGCCTCTGCTCATAGAGTCAGCAAAATCCAGGCTCTCCTGACATCATTGCCCTACACTACTTTTCACAAGTACAAGGTGATCCTCCAGACTCACCCGGCGTTCCTACCCAAAGTGACCTCCTCCTTCCATCTGAACGAGGAAATGGTCTTACCCACCTTCTTTTTTACCGACCCCAAGGATGAGCCTCAGAGGGTCTTGCACCGTCTGGATGTCAGACGCATGCTGAAATATTACCTTGTCAGGACCAAGGACTTCTGCGAGTAGGATGCCCTCTTTATCACTTTTGGCGGTTCAAGGTCAGGGCTATCAGGCCTCCAAGGCCTTAATTGCAAGGTGGATGGTCGCGGCCATCATGGAGGCCTATGAGGGGCAGCACAAACCCGTGCCGGCCAATTTGCATGCCCGTGCGGTCAGAGCCAAGGCCATCGCCTTTCAACAGCACATGCCGTGGCAGGTCATCAGCGGGGCGGCTACCTGGGCCACCCTTTCGGCTTTCTGTAAGCACTACTTAAACTATCAAAAAATCCAAATCTTACAAAATAATGCTCTGCGAGCAGCCTTAGGAATCGCTAAGAGAGAACATATCTCTAAGACAAGAAGAGCCAACAACTGGCTCTCCACACATCATAAAATAAAACTAAAAGTTGCCTCCCTTACCCACAAATGCCTGAATAATGCAGCACCCCGCTACTTATCTGACAGATTTACTCAGAAGCCAGCATCTGCAATAACTAGACTTTCCAATACTAACTACCTTTGGGTCCCTAGATATAGGCTATCCAAAGTCGGAGGCAGCAGCTTCCAGGTTAAGGCAGCCCTTTTGTGTAACTCGCTACCATCCCCTTTAAGAACAGATCAAACATACCAAAAGTTCCGTCAGAGCATTACTAGTTTGCTCAAAGACACCGACATATAGGCTTGACACTAGGCCTTTCTTTCATGTTACTTACCGATTCCTCTGTATATAGTCCATATCTAGTCACTGCATTGACTGTGCCCTGTACCTATTTTACCCTGCATGAACTAGGACAGCTCCTGACCTGTAATGTGAAATTATGTTTGTATATATCTTCTTACTTCAATGTGCCCGCATGTATATATCCCCTATTCTTTTGTGCCTGCCTGTAACCAACTGGCACCTGTACCTACCTGTACTTGATATGTTGTAACTAAGCTGCGAGTATCCTTATGCCATGCGCCCAAATACCCATGGGTCTGGAGCGCAATACAAATAATAAACAAACTACTGTTTGGGCGCCGCCTCCAGATCAGACTTGGATTTTGGGCAGGCGGTTCTAAGAAACTTGTTTGCTCAAGGAGGGTCTCCTCTCCACCCTGGGGCTACATTCAGTTGTAATCGGTCATACAGTATGGAGGAAAGGGGACGGGATGTAAGAGTAATAGTTACTCACCGTAGTGACTAACATACTATTAGTCCATAGTTCCCATTCCTCCATACGTCCCACCATCCTCCCCCCTAATAATAAGGGTGTCATAAGGCAATGTTAACTATTGTAGACGCATCCGTCAATGGGGACTGAGGCGTGGCGCCAGTGGGCGGAGTCAGTCGAGCGCATGTTCTCAGGGCCGCGCCCCGTGCGCCTCTAAATTTAAAGGGGAAGAAGATTTTTCTGGTGAAAAAGGTTCTGTCACCCGTCGCTCGCAAGGGACGCCCATACAGTATGGAGGAAAGGGGACTATGGACTAAGAGTACGTTAGTCACTACTGTGAGTTACTATTAATAACTTTGTCGAAAAATGGGCTCTAGTAAAAATCTGACGAATGGGTGCTGTCCCTCCTCCATCAGGGGCACTTGTTGGAGTTCATAAAGTACCCTCCAGACATTCTTCCGTTACGCAAACCAGAAAGATTGCAGCACCTTCTGGTCAAGGAAGTGCAGTCTTTGCTACGAAAGGGCACTGTGGAAAAGGTCCCCAGGAACGAGGGGTAGAAGGAGGTTTATTCCTGCTTCTTCCTGGTAAGAAAGAAGAGCATAGTGAACAAACCAGGGGGTTGCAGACCCATACTAGACCTAAGGACGCTCAACAAGTTTCCAAAGACACAAACCTTTTGCATTGTGACATTGAAACAAGTACTATCTCAGCTGCAACAGGGGGATTTCTTAGCGTCCCTCAACCTCGAAGACGCATACTTTCACATTCCTATTTGCCCTTCACACCGATGCTACCTTTGTTTTTTGGTGGCAGGAGTGCACTATCTGATCGGCCCCTCGGGTGTTCACCAAATGCCTTGCACCAGTGGTGGCTCACCTGAGGCAGTGAGGAGTCCATGTTTATCCATACTTGGACGACTGGTTGATAAGAGCCCATTCCTACTCTCTTGCAGAGTCCAACACTGCCGTCACAATCCAACATCTTCAACAACTGGGGTTCTCCATCAACTTCCCGAAGTCGCAGCTGGCTCCCTCTCGCAGGGCGCTTTACCTCAGGGCCCTGCTAGACACCAGCACAGGCAGAGCCAGTCCCTTGAATGAGAGAGTGACGGCCCTTCTGCAGAAGGTGCACTGCCTCAGCAAGACCTGGTCGACCACAATTCACAGTTTTAAGTCTCTGCTGGGTGTGTTGTCTGATTGCATCCCACTGGTCACCAACTGCAGACTGCGCTTGAGACCAGTGCAAGAATTCTTGGATGCCAGATGGGTACAAGCTTCAGGCTCCTGGGAGGCCTGCATTACGCGGACTCCAACCTTCAGGAAGGGCCTGCTATGGTGGTCTGAGAGAGAACACATCTGCAAGGTGCCCTCTTGAGGCTCCTGGACCATCAGATCACAGTCACTACAGGCGGTACCCTGAAGGGCTGGGGAGACCACTGCCAAGTCCCTCACACCAGGGGTTTGTGGTCAGGGACGGAGAAGACCCAGCACATCAACCTGCTGGAGCTACGGGCGATATTCTGGACACTGAAATCTTTACTCCCCCTGCTCGCAGGGAAAGTGGTTACGATTTACACAGACAACACGACATCAGTGGTTTACATCTGCAAGCGGGGGTGGGTGTGGGGCAGGTCCCCACAGCTTTCTAAGGAGGCCCAAGCGCTCTGGCATTGGAACCTGCAACAGAACATGTTCCTTATTCGCCTCCATCTGCAGGGGATCCACAACACTCTGGCGGACTCCCTCAGCAGGGAGTTGCGCTATTTTCACGAATGGGAGTTGTACGAAGACCAGCTGCACCTGTTTCGTGAGTTGGTCACCCCACAGATCGACCTGTTTGTCACCTGCAACAACAGTCGCTCCAAGACCTTTGCCAGCTGGTTTCCCCACCCGGACAGTTTGGGGGACGCCTTTCTGTATGCATTTCCACCAATTCCTCTGGAGCCGCGAGTCCTACACACTTTCAAACAGTATTGGTGGAGACTGATGTTCGTGGCCGAGACAGTATTGGTACTCAGAGCTCCTGGCTCTTTCGGCGACAGCTCAAATCAGACTGCCCGCAACAGTGACTGACATTTCTGTTTAATCTAAACTGCTCTATTTTACCAAGGATTCCCAGCCTGACCACGGGTAATATTCACAGCATATGAATCTATGAAAGGTACCAATGCTGGAGAACAGAGTCAAAGGTAAGTAACTTGTTCCTTCCCGCATCTTCCTCCGCTATCCCCCAGGAGTGTTCCAACTGACCATCAAATCGATCCAAACTTATGATTAGCATATGCAATAAATTATCCAGGGCTATCTGATATGGATAGGTATACTAGATTAAATGCTTGTAGTCTGATTGGACAGGATAGGGCGTTAAAATAATTTTGCATATATTTAAAAAAAGGTGTCCAGTTAAATACTTTCTTAATTGATGATTGGTCCTTCTCTGAGGCAGTAGAAATGCCTAATAATTTAGATAGTTATTTGGTAAAGGGATCTCAAAATCAACCCTTGCACTTATTTGCTTCCTCAGAGGCTGCCAGAATGGCAGAGAATATTTGCTTTTCCTAACTACTTTGTGTCTTTAGTTTTACAAAGGTAGCGGGCGCCCCTCTCTCGCAAGAGCAGACATGATAACCTGTTCAGTGGTTATTAACCACTTGAGAGTTCGCAGCCACTGCTTTTACTCACTGTGCCTTTCACAGATGGGAAATATCCATTTGCATATCAGTCTTTGTCCTGCCCAGGGGCAGTCCAGCACCGAAATACAATGGCAATTCCAACCTGAACGAGAGTACCACCAGCAACCCCATACACGTGTTTCACCCTTGTTGGGGATCATCAGTGAGGTGAAGCTGATGCCTCTCTAAGCACAGTGAGAGGGAGACCACGTATGGTTGCCCCCAGGAGACCTAGGGTTACCAATCCCAGGTTCCTTGAAAAATAGTTTTACAAAGGTAGCGGGCGCCCCTCTCTCGCAAGAACAGACATGATAAACTGTTCAGTGGTTATTAACCACTTGAGAGTTCGCAGCCACTGCTTTTACTCACTGTGCCTTTCACAGATGGGAAATATCCATTTGCATATCAGTCTTTGTCCTGCCCAGGGGCAGTCCAGCACCGAAATACAATGGCAATTCCAACCTGAACGAGAGTACCACCAGCAACCCCATACACGTGTTTCACCCTTGTTGGGGATCATCAGTGAGGTGAAGCTGATGCCTCTCTAAGCACAGTAAAAGCAGTGGCTGCGAACTCTCAAGTGGTTAATAACCACTGAACAGGTTATCATGTCTGTTCTTGCGAGAGAGGGGCGCCCGCTACCTTTGTAAAACTATTTTTTAAGGAACCTGGGATTGGTAACCCTACGTCTCCTGGGGGCAACCAGACGTGGTCTCCCTCTCACTGTGCTTAGAGAGGCATCAGCTTCACCTCACTGATGATCCCCAACAAGGGTGAAACACGTGTATGGGGTTGCTGGTGGTACTCTCGTTCAGATTGGAATTGCCATTGTATTTCGGTGCTGGACTGCCCCTGGGCAGGACAAAGACTGATATGCAAATGGATATTTCCCATCTGTGAAAGGCACAGTGAGTAAAAGCAGTGGCTGCGAACTCTCAAGTGGTTAATAACCACTGAACAGGTTATCATGTCTGTTCTTGCGAGAGAGGGGCGCCCGCTACCTTTGTAAAACTATTTTTTAAGGAACCTGGGATTGGTAACCCTAGGTCTCCTGGGGGCAACCAGACGTGGTCTCCCTCTCACTGTGCTTAGAGAGGCATCAGCTTCACCTCACTGATGATCCCCAACAAGGGTGAAACACGTGTATGGGGTTGCTGGTGGTACTCTCGTTCAGATTGGAATTGCCATTGTATTTCGGTGCTGGACTGCCCCTGGGCAGGACAAAGACTGATATGCAAATGGATATTTCCCATCTGTGAAAGGCACAGTGAGTAAAAGCAGTGGCTGCGAACTCTCAAGTGGTTAATAACCACTGAACAGGTTATCATGTCTGTTCTTGCGAGAGAGGGGCGCCCGCTACCTTTGTAAAACTATTTTTTAAGGAACCTGGGATTGGTAACCCTAGGTCTCCTGGGGGCAACCAGACGTGGTCTCCCTCTCACTGTGCTTAGAGAGGCATCAGCTTCACCTCACTGATGATCCCCAACAAGGGTGAAACACGTGTATGGGGTTGCTGGTGGTACTCTCGTTCAGATTGGAATTGCCATTGTATTTCGGTGCTGGACTGCCCCTGGGCAGGACAAAGACTGATATGCAAATGGATATTTCCCATCTGTGAAAGGCACAGTGAGTAAAAGCAGTGGCTGCGAACTCTCAAGTGGTTAATAACCACTGAACAGGTTATCATGTCTGTTCTTGCGAGAGAGGGGCGCCCGCTACCTTTGTAAAACTATTTTTTAAGGAACCTGGGATTGGTAACCCTAGGTCTCCTGGGGGCAACCAGACGTGGTCTCCCTCTCACTGTGCTTAGAGAGGCATCAGCTTCACCTCACTGATGATCCCCAACAAGGGTGAAACACGTGTATGGGGTTGCTGGTGGTACTCTCGTTCAGATTGGAATTGCCATTGTATTTCGGTGCTGGACTGCCCCTGGGCAGGACAAAGACTGATATGCAAATGGATATTTCCCATCTGTGAAAGGCACAGTGAGTAAAAGCAGTGGCTGCGAACTCTCAAGTGGTTAATAACCACTGAACAGGTTATCATGTCTGTTCTTGCGAGAGAGGGGCGCCCGCTACCTTTGTAAAACTTTGTGTTTTTAGTTGCTTTGCCAACAAATGTAAGTATCTTTGGATATAGATCCGGGGTTAGTTCCACCTGTTCTTCTGCCTGGTCATGGATATTCTGTGCTCATTATGGTCCTTGCACCTTTGTCCAGTGGTTTCCAAAGTCATGCACTGAAGTCATGCACTGAGGTACTCTGCTACTTGGGACGAGGGTGGCCAGCCTGGAGACTTTGGATTAACCATGTTTTGCTGAATAAGCAGCTCTGTGAGAGGTCATGTTCCCATGGTGCTGACTGCACTCTTTCGTCATGGCAAACTGGATCCTTGCTCCGGCTGCTCAGTAGACCTGTCTGGTAAAGTCTCTGCATCTGAGACTGATGGCTCAGGGCCTTCACATGATGGACCTCTGAATTAATCTCGCTTGGGGCTAAAGGATCAAGGGAGAGGGATTGAGGCTTTGCCCTTAAAGAAAGATTAGCCAAGGATGCCCTGGCCGAGGTGTTCTACGAGCCCCATCTTCAGGCATTCCAGAGGGGAGGGGAAAAGATTCTGGTACATCCCCCTGTCATGATCTCCTACCTCTTTGCCATCTTGATGAATTTCACAACCCTAGGGTGTTTTTTCACGTCCTGCAGATGAAGCTTGAAGGGTATGATAATTTCAGTCAGTACTGCCTTGATAGCCCGAGCCATAGACATAGGGAGATGTTTAAAATTGGAAGCCATGGCCATGTCCTCAAACTGATCATCTTTATGCCACTCCTATGACCTTATTCTTTTTGCCATGAAGACTATTTTTATCTGCTGGCCATGTCTCAGCGCTGACAGTGGGCTGCTGACTGTGTGTAATAGTTCTCTGTAACGCTTCCACGCAGCTTTAAAAAGGGCTGCACTGGACACTGAGTGGGAGCGTACGCTAAACTGCAGAGGACACAGAGAAGCGAAACAGTACCTCCCGTTATCACGTCATTGCAGGGCCAAATTCAGAGAAACGTGGCTAGCAGAACCCCCTTCTCCTTACGCACCTAGCACAATCAACCTACTGTACCCATGCCAATTGCCCCCAATGGCCCCTGCACTTGCACTGTGATTGGGGAGGAACATATGAAAGTCCTCTAATCTAAAGGACCAAACAACCACTTATCCCTGCTGACACGTGCTTAAGGTTGCTTGCCCACTGGAGCCCAGTCGGACAAGGAGGGATGCAAATTGTTGAAAGCACACTATCCTGGAAGCAAGCGACTGCTCTGCAGTCAAGTGCTTAAGTGCTCTCCGGAGAAATCACAAGCAAAAACCCAGGCATACAGCAAGTCACAAGTAAAAGAGAAATGTACTGATCTGCTCCTGGAGCATCAAGAAAAAGGAAGGAGAGAAGCTGCTGAAGGACTTTCTATAGGCTTTCCTATTTTCAGTGAAATCTGATAAACGCTGGAAAAACACAGCCGGAAGAAAAAGTACCTGCTAGGTTTAAACTGAAAAACACAGTTAACCCTATCCCACTGGTGCCGTAGTGTGAGCAGGGATGGGAGGAAGTTTGGGGGTGAAGAGGTGGCTTATGAGGGGGATCTGCAGACAATAGGAAAAAGGCCCTATTCTTCCCCACCCCATCTTTGTGTGTTTGCTTTCTCCCATTGCTTTTACTCCTGTCCCCTGACCTTATTCAAAAACACTGCTCATCCAATGTTACATTGATTTCATTATAAAAGAAAAATATTTGTATTCGTATGTGGTCAGAGCTATTTTGAGGAATTGTAAATAAATTTGAGCCATTTTTGTGGTTGCCAATTCACTCCTTAAAATTGGCTAAAATTCATCAAAATGGCCCTTGACTGCTGACAAATATTTGTATTTACAAAAAATGGTTTAACATGGATTTTTCAGTGTCTTTTTTGGCCACAGAACCTCTGTTTATTTGTATCTGTTTGGAGGAGAACTGAAGTGTCAGCTGCCTATCTGCTTTAAAAGGAAAGCTGTGTGAGGCTTCCATGTATGAGGCTCACGTGAGGCAAGAGTGTCACGGACAGCTCATCAGAAGCTGCAGGCCCCTTAATTGCTGATTAGCACTTTCTTTCTTCAAGGAGAGTTTTTAAATTAGGAGCGATTTATAAAGGATGGCTCATTTAAGGGACTATTGTTTTGGGAACAAGGCTTGTAACCTTTCTGTGTGAAGAAATGCAAATGGGCGTTTCATTCTGAAAGCACACAGAAAGCACAAGTTAGCTGTCTAAATCTACACTGTCTTCCAGGCCAAAATCACACAGAACAGTTTTAAACTAACTGCATTATTTTCAGATGTTCATATTTAACACCAAAAAGTCTTTATTTTTGGTAGAATGTTATATTTTCATCACATCATAGATTAACCCTGCATGTGTCAAGCACAAACAGTTAACCCTTTCACACATTACATTTTGTTGCCTTTCAAAACCCCAAAAATTTTGGGGACTTTTGCTGAATTGCATTCTGATATTTGTAGTTTCCCAGGCAAGATGGGGGGGAGTAATGCCACAATTGTACCCGTTTTCCCTAACACAGTTCTATAAGGATTTATATTTGTGTGAGTACTGTGAGAAACTGGAGGGTCTTCTCACGTCTATTCCCTTTGAACCCTCTATGCAGGTGGCCAGGGAAAGGCCATTGCTTTTAAATCCTGCCCGTGGGGGGCGCACAAGCGAGGGAGGATCACCTGGATGGGGGATCCTTGGAGATTGGAAGTGAGAGACCCATGGGTGAGACGCAGTATTCTCCATCCTCCCTTCAGAAAGAAACCCCTATCCCAGAAGTGGTTATGGGATATTGTTCATCTGAGTCCCTGGTTTCTGAGAAGGGTAATATACATTTTCAAACCAGACTTGTTAAACAGAGAAAGAGTAGGGAGAATATAACTTTGTTACAAATCATGGTATCCCCCTTATCGTCATGCTTACCAATCTAACCTCCTCTGACCTTTATGGGCCATTATAAAAATGTTCCACTTCACCCCTCCTTTAAAATACATTTAAGTTCTGAGACGAAGAAGAGGCAACTGAGTATAGTAGAGATTCTCCAGCATTGGATCTTACATGCTGTGAATAGTCCCGGTGTCAAGCTGGGAATCCTCGGTTACCTTTTTGATATTACTTTTTAAAAGAAAAGTGAGGTGCATTTTGCATGCTGTCACCCTCGTTATGGGTGCTTTAGACCCATCCAATAGGACATTGAGTGGCAAGCTCCTCCTCCAAAGCCCTTCTTCAGATTCTAATCTCGTGTCACGCTGGTAGGAGTCCTAGAGTTCTTTCTACTCAAGAAAAATATGTTTTGTTCAAGAAAAAACTACTTTCCTGTCAAGAAAGCCAACTGTCTACATATTTTTTTCTCCTACTAGGAGACGTCTCAGGATTGGAACGGAATGGATAAGGACAAGGCAGAAAAGTCATTGTTCAAGGCCTGCAACACCTGCAGCCTCAAAAATGTCTCTGAAGGAGACGGGCATGGTGACTGAATTTATTACCTTTATCCCTACCACTCGACTGAGGATTGTGAAATCTGTAGAGGATTTAGCTCCAAAACCCTCAAAGATAGGGACCAACGTCTAGTGTGTTGGCTCCAGGAGGGTCGTTGCCAACCTTCAAAGTCAGAATCTACTAAAATCATGGCTGTGCCTAGGGGGATGAGATCCCCATCCAAAGAAAGGGCCAAATTCGAAGACCGACCTCCAAAAACGAATAAGCGTTGTTACGGCCATGAACCATCGCTGACAAGTGCAGGAGATACGAGGGCCTCGTTGTCGACAATCGGGGGGACAAGAGGTTCTGGCAAAGAGCCTGTTGATGCCTTCATCAAAGAAATACACCTTTGCCCAGTCAATGACGTACTGGTTGACCACGAAGATGGTGCCCACAGGTTCGGCAACCCATTCCTCGTTCGACGGCACGTTCATTGCCCAAAACACAACCTCAACCAAGCCAAAGGAAAAGATCAAACCAACAACCTCATCCAAAGGAAGAACTGCACCGGCGGATGCGCCAAATGAGCCGTCGACCAAAGCAAAACCCCAGCAGACAACCTTGTCAACAGGGGAGAAAACCTCACGCACGCTGTCGTCCAGTACAAGGGAAGAGTCCTCGGCGGTGCCATCATCAACAGCGGCCACGTCATCAGCCAGGCAGTTGGGGGAGGGGCGGGGCGGTGCAGAGGGGGGGGTGGCGGGGCACGACATCTGAGGGGAAAATGACCAACCCGGCCAAAGATGTCCGGAGCAACCCCACGGGCACAGAAAACGCAGCCAAGCAGGCAGAAGGCCATCCAAAACATCAGCAGGAGGCTACTCTGGTGCAGGATACACAAGTACAGGTATTTACCTCCCCAGTCTCACCAATCATTTACTCTGACGTAATGCCAGAAGGTATTCTGTAGCACGAGATTGATTCAGATTTCAAGGCGCAACAGTCTTCAGACTCAGAAGAATCAGTGGGCAGTCACTCATACTCTCCTCGACTTCCCTCTATGCCGGGTCGGAGTCAATCGGGTATAACGCCTCAAAAACAGACCATCAGCGGCACCCAGTCACCCTCAGGGGTCTGGACAAATGTCGGGTCATGGGCCTAGTTGTACACTCACGGGCCAACTAACCCAGCCGCTCATAAACCCACAAGCTTTACTGTTGGTTCAAGTCCTGTCAATGTTTTAAGCGGTGCTGTCACAATTACAGACTAGACTACCGCCTGCCCAGCCAGAGCAGCAGTATGCATGGCAACCACCAGTCTCTCCACTCAGGTCGCTAACCAGGTCATCTACAGGGTTAAGACCACCCATGCGTAAGTCACTGTCAAGGACCAGACTGACTCTGTAGGTGATGTTGCACGGATGGGGGACCTAGTTAGCGACGTCTGTCATCGCACAGATCGGTGGCGCCTCACCAAAACCAGAAGGCTTAGTGTAAGCGGGTAAACACCGCGCAGCATACGCCTCCCCGGTCCATAGTGCTATCAAGGCCAGCGATTGTGCCTCCACCCTTGCCCGCTATCAGGGACAAGGAACAGGAGGAAGGCGAACACCCCAATATGGAAACTGACAACCCGCAAGACACTGACTCTACCATAAAACTGTCCTGCGAACACAGATTGGGATACAGACACCCTAACAGACTACTTGCATGAAGAAACTCCCAACCCTTCGCCACCAATCAACATCGGAGCGTTTCACGTCACTATCTGTAAAGCCTGCAAGGAATTTAGCCTGGTCCAAACAGGGGAGAAAAAAGAATGCTTCTTCTTCGACCACAGGGGGAAGAAGAAAATTGGTGGTGTGCATCCCAATATTGGAACACGTCTGGGAAATAGTGTTATGCGCCCTGAAGCATCCCTTTACAGAAATGGTTGTTAAAGGCAGATGGGAAAAGAAGTTTAAGGCACCAGACGCTACACCTAAATGTCTTACTTCCCAACCCACGCCAGAATCCGTAGTGTTAGTGGCAGCAAGTAAGGAAAGCCTGTTCCCAAGCACACAAATGCACCGTGCCGCCAGAGAACGAGGGCCGCAAATTGGATGCCTTCAGGAAGAAAGTCATAGCAATTGGGGCGACAACAGTGAAAGCAGCTAACTCGTTGGCGATAATGCCATGCTACGACCGTGAAATGTGGCACAGAATTGCCCCTGTGCTGGAAAGAGGAAATGGCAATATTACAGGAGGGGGAGAAGCGGCCAACCACATTGATATGGCGGTAGATCTGACCGAAACGGGTTTTAAACAAATCTGAAATGAAGTGGTGAGAAGGCAGGGCTGGTTGCGGTGTACAGGTTTCAGGCCTGACGTACAGCAGAAGATAATAGACATGCCCTTTGAGGGGGATGATCTGTTTGGCCTGAAGATAGATGACGCACTGAAGGCAATAAAAACTGACATCGATACTAGCCTATCGCTCACCACCCTGCAAAATAGGAACACTTTTCGTCCCTTTAAAGGGGCCTCAGGAAGAAACAACTCTACCTCCTCTAATGGGGGTGTTCGGTCATACTCTAGGTGAACATACTACTCCCAACGATACAACCTCATTTTCAGGGAAACAACAAATCAAAGGGGGAGACGGGGGAAGCAGTTGTCGGACTATGCCCTGAGTACTGGGTAAGTGGGGGAAAATGTGCTCTTATGTTAGTCAGTGGCACTGCATAACTACAGACAGGTGGGTCCTGCAAACAATCACCTATGGGCACCTGCTATAATTCACAAAACAACCCCCCCCAACATAACGCCCATTCCACAAACACAAGGACACCTAAAGGTCCTACTCCAAGAAATCAGGCAAATGCTACAGAAAAGGGGAATTGAAAAGGTGCCAAAATAGTACAAAGGGCAGGGGAGTGTGTGCCCGCGGTACTTTGTAGTAAGAAAACCAGACTTTAAGTGGCGTCCGACACTGGACCTGCGCAGTCTAAATTCATCAAAAGGCAAAAGTTCCATATGGTAACGCTACAGCAAGTAATCAAGGCCATACTCTTACGTCTGTTCCCCTTTCCTCCATACTGTACAGGCGTCCCTCGCGAGGGAAGGGAGACTGAACCTTTTTCACCAGAAAAAAATCTTCCCCCTTTAAATTTAGAAGAGTGCGGGGCACGGCCCTGGGAGCATGCACTCGCCTGGGTCAGCCCACTGACGTCACTCCTCAGTGCCCTTATCCGCATTGACGGGAACGGGCTGAATTCACCCGCGCTGCTGGGTTTGGCTTCGGCCATGTAATACCATGTGATTGTTCCTGGATGTTCTTCTCGCTAGAAACAAGGCTACTAGCAGCCAATATAGGAGTAAATGATCTAGATTCTGTCATTGAGCCGACTCTAAGGGGATCAACCCTCTTAGGTACACCTTTTGGACGACGTGCTCTCCTTGTCAGCACACCTCGCTCACTCCGACATACAGGTGGACACATGCCGCACCTATCTGGCAGCCATATGGGCTTACAGGAATTTGGAGGAGGGCCTCTTCTCCTCTTCCAACCCGGTGGTCAAGCGACCTCTGGCGGGCCTCCACAGACTCTACCCACCTATAAAGAAACCACACCCTGCGTGGGACCTCAATGTTGTGTTGGGCACCTTGGAGCACAAACCTTTCGAGCCCATGGGGTCCGCGGATATCAGGCTGGTCACCATAAAGACTGCTCTACTCGTGGGCATCCCCTCCTCTCGCAGAGTCATTGAGATTCTAGCTCTGGTGGCATCAGAGCCCTACACCACTTTTCACAAGGACAAGGTGGTCCTGCGAACGCACCCTGAATTCCTACCCAAGGTGACATCCTCCTTCATCTCAATGAGGAGATTGTCTTACTCGCGTTCTTCGCTGACCACAAGGATGAGCCTTAGAGGGTCTTGCACTGTCTGGATGTCAGACATGCTCTGAAATACTACCTGGACAGGACGTTATCAGGCTTCTAAGGCCTCCATAGCAAGGTGGATGGTCACGGCCACCAAGGAGGCTTATGAGGGGCAGCACAAGTCGGTGCCAGCAACCTTGCATGCCCATGCGGTATGGGCCAATGCCATGCCCATCGCATTCCAACTGCATGTGCCGTGGCAGGTCGGCTACCTGGGCCACCCCTTTGGCTTTCTGTAAACGCAACTGTTTG
This sequence comes from Ambystoma mexicanum, assembly GCF_040938575.1. NCBI lineage: Eukaryota > Metazoa > Chordata > Amphibia > Caudata > Ambystomatidae > Ambystoma > Ambystoma mexicanum. The sequence goes on from NC_090936.1 coordinate 434,509,708, forward strand.
GACACCGCCTCTAGGTCAGACGCGGCTTTCTGACAGGCAGTTCTAAGATATCTATTTTCTCAAGGAGGGTCTCCTCTCCACCCTGGGGCTACATTCACTGTTGTAATCGACCATGCAGTATGGAGGACAGGTGATAGGATGTAAGAGTAATTAATAGTTACTCACCGTAGTGACTAACACACTGTTAGTCCATAGTCCCCTTTCCTCCATACGTCCCACCATCCTCCCCCCTAATTATACTGGTGTCATTGGGCAATTCTGAATATTGTCGACGCATCAATGGGGACTGTGGATTGGCTCCGGTGGGCGGAGTCAGGCGAGCACATGCTCCCAGGGCCGCGCACGCTTATAAATTTAAAGGGGAAGAAGATTTATTCTGGTGAAAAAGGTTCCGTCTCTCGCGAGGGACGCCCATACAGTATGGAGGAAAGGGGACTATGGACTAAGAGTACGTTAGTCACTACGGTGAGTAACTATTAATTTCAACAATACGACTTCCTAGGGTTCCTTCACCTATAGGACACGTGCTTCCATATCCTTATCCACCCCAAACACAGGAAGTACCCAAGATTCGTAGTTCACAACCCCCATTACGAGTTCCGGTTACTGCCGTTCGGCCTAAAGTCAGCCCTGCAAACCTTTACCAAATGCCTTGCACCCATTGTGGTAAGCTTTCACAGAAAGCCACCACGTCTATCTGTACTTGGACGAATGTCTTCTGAGAGCGCCAACACTCTCCAAGCCCCAACACACCATGTCGGAAACAGTACGAACACACCAAAACTTAGGATTCTCAATAAACTACAAAAAATCTTCTCTGCGGCCGTCCAAGAACTTAGTGTGTCTGGGGGCACACTTTGCCACTGAGAAGCAGAGTGTGCATCCCTCAATCCAGCGGTAAAACAAATTAACCTCACTAATTCCGACATTAAAACCAAACCACTACGCTTCAGTGCGCTAGTGCATGCACCTACTAGGCACTATGTCATTGTGTATTGCACTCATATCCAACTGCAGGCTTCACATGCAGCCCCTGCAAGAGTTCGTAGCCGTGAACTGGTCCCAAGTGGCAGGAACTTGGGAGGACAAAATACTCATCACTCCAGACATTGTACACATACAACAATGGTGGAAAAACAGGAACAACCTTACAAAGGGAAAACCGTTCCAGGAACCAAGTTGCCACAAAATGCTAGTCACAGACTCCTCAATGACAGGCTGGGGGGCGCATGTCTATCACTTGCACGTAAGGGGACTGTGGACGGCACAAGAGGCCAAGCGGCACATCAACGTGCTGGAAATGAGAGCAGTGCGGTGGGCCCTCAAATCCTTCTTGCCATGCTGCAAGGACGCACAGTAAAACTACTCCGACAACACCACAACAATGCTTTATATCGGGAAGCAAGGGGGAACAAATCCACTAACGTTGTCTCAGGCCGCTCAACAAATTTGGAAATGGGCCCTCTCCAACCAAGATGCTCCTGCAGGCGTTCCACCTACCGGAAGTCCACAGCATAGTGGACAGCCTCAGCAGGCAGTCCGTGCAATCGCTCGAGTGGGAAATCAGCCAACAGCAACTTCAGAATGTGTTCAGGCGGTGGGGCTAACCATCCATAGATCTGTTTTCCTCAGCTAGCAACAAAACGTGCCCAAACTTTGCAAGCAGATGTCCGTAGCGGGGGTCACAAGGGAATGCATTCTCATTCCCATGGACGAACCGGTTTGCCTACGCCTTTCCCCCCCACACCAGTTATACATCGGATGATTCAAATGATAATTAAACACCCTTGCAAAATCATTGTCATTTAACCAAACTGGCCACGACAGACATGAAATTCGGACCGACTCCAGCTGTCAGTAGATCGGCTGATAAGGCTACCTAGGCACCAGACATCATTTTGCAGGATTACAGAAGGGTCCTACACCACAACCCGCAATCCCTGCAGTTAACAGCGTGGCTCCTGATTTTGCAGAATTTGGCCAGCTAGCAATCCCACAGAACTGTTAGGACCTCCTAGATGCGTCCAGGGCTCCGGCCCCAAACTGATCATATCGCTTGAAGTGGAAAAGGTTCTGTGACTGGTGTCAAGCGGAGCAAATGCTGGACCCACTCAATGTGACCCTGTAGCAACTTCTCCCTTACCTGCTCTTATTGGCGAAAAAAAAGGTTTCAGCCATTCATCCAACAAGGTACACTTGGCGGCCCTCTCCAGGTATACAAGGAGAAGCAGATGCACGCATTTGTTCAGTGACAGTCTGGTGAAGTATTACCTAAAAGGTCTTTTTAGAGTCTTCCCACCAACGAAAATAACTCTTGCCAGACTGGAGCCTCAATACAGTCCTCACAGAATGGATGAAAAAGCCATTTGAACCAATGGCCATGGCCAACATAAAGCACATGTCCAGGAAGGTGGCCTTCCTAGTGTTGATCACGTCAGCTAGAAGTGTGTCAGAACTGCAGGCATTAGCGGTCAACGAGCCATACCTCCGCTTCCATAAAGATAAAGTGCTGCTTATGATCAATCCAAAATTAATTCTGATGGTTCCCACAGAGTTTCACAAAAATGCTAACATGGCGCTACCTGTGTTTTTTCCAGAAGCCTCTACACCCGTGTAAGTGGCGTTACACTCTTTGGACGTGAAAAGAGGCACCAAGTACTACTTGCACAGAACCAGGTCATTCGGTCGTCCCCACAAATCTTCAGTTTTCGGCCCTACGAATAAGGTTAAAGCTATATCCAAACAGGGTTTTTCCAGATGGATCACGTCGGCTATTTCATTATGTCACACAGAAGCGGGCAGAGCGTTCAAAGGCAAGCTCCGGGCACATTCCACAAGAGCCACAGCAGCATCTGCGTTCCTATGGACAGGGAGTAATCCTCACTGTCATTTGCCAGGCCGCAAACTTGAGGATGCCCCACACTTTTACCAAGCACTACTGCTTGGAGAAACAGCACGCAGCAGATGTTCATTCAGGGAGAGCAGTTCTGCAGTGTCTGTTCCAATAAGGTAGGAGTTCCTTTTACCTGCTTACACCCGTCTAATACAATACTGCCGTGTAATCTGTTCACAGCATGTGAATCTATGAAAGATCCAATGCTGAAGAAGCATTGGTATCTTTCATAGATACACATGCGCCCTCTGTCTACCCCAGACAGGTAAAGGCCCTCAGATATATAATGTGATGAGTCATTAATAACGCACCTGTACACAAGTGTTTGTAGCTTGACAAAACAAAGGAGGGAAGACAGAGGGAGGACAAAACAAATGATCTTACAAGGCCTTGTGTCCGATATCAAAACAAGGTCCAGCATGGCTGGACACAATCGGAGGAAGGGCTGTGGAGGAGGAGCTTGCTACTCGATGTCCCATTGGATGGGCCTTAAGCACCCATAACGAGGGTGACTGCATGCACAATGCACCTAACATTTCTTTTAAAAAGTAATATCCAAGCGGTTACCAAGGATTCCCAGCTTGACGTTGGGGAATATTCACAGCATTTGAATCTATGAAAGATCCCAATGCTGGAGAATAGGAGTTAGAGGTAAGCAACTTATTCCTTACATCCTCTCACCATTTTGGTACTGGGGCGAATAAGTTGCATGAAGGTCAGGCATTTACTACTAATGAAAGTCAGGCAACAACAATTGATGGGATACACCTGCAAACCATTATTCGACCCCAGGTGTATAAAAGGTGGAACTTTGGAAGCTGCAGAGGAAGCGTTGGAATAGGGGAGCGTTGGAAGGAGTCATTATGCGGGTGCAAGAAGAAGCCAAGTCATCTGAATGCCTGTGGAGTCCCTGGGGTGCCTGCCGGCAGAACAGTACAGGTCGAAAAAGCCTCTGGAGAAAAGGCAAACAGCCGGAGCTGTCAGACAGCATCGGCGAGGCTCAAGACCATCGCTGGAGAGTGCTGGAAGGAGGACCCAGAAAGCAGCCTTTCCACAGAAGGGGAGAAGTCGTGCAGAGGAGCGGCAATTCCTGGGTAAGTGTTGGGGACACTTTACTTACCGGGGAGCTCCAAAAACCTGTGCACAGAATAGTGGGTTAGGGAATCAAATGAATTTACAATATATTAATAACGAAATGAATGAATGAAAGTAACCCAAGTTACATCTAATAAGTGAAAGAAACGTACTGCGTTGAAAGAAACAAGGAAGAGGAGGCATTCGTTTCTCCAGCATGGAGACTGGCATGAATTCACATGCTCATGAATATTCCCTGTTGTTGGGCCGGGAATCCTCTGTAAAAGAAAAAACTGTTTCACTTTCGTTTACAAACTGTCTTTCTCCTATAAACCAATCACTAAGCTCTGGGTCATACTGCCCCAGCCAATGACTGCCTTCTCCCTATACCCCTCCTCTGGCAGCCATCTTCAGATTTTTATTGCACAATCTTCAAGTGTTGGGAGTCCTTGTGTGTCGCTGCATTTTTTGTGCTTTTTTGATAAGAAATTCCTATTTTTTTTCCAACGAGCCCGTGTGCTTCTTCGCTTCTACATCCGACTAACGGGGATCCATTTTTCGGCATCTTTTGTTGCCCCTCAAGGACAGAATCATTGCATGTTTCTCCTCGAAACTTCTGGAAGGCCGTCAGGCCTGTGCCATGGTAGAGGAGCAGGACAGCTCTTCCCTTTCCAAACTCTGCTCCGCCCGTGGCCTGCGGAACGTCTTCATGGAGGACAAGCATTCCCAGTGTCTTTGTCTTCACCAGTTGCATAAGGTAGAAGATTGCAAGATCTGTTGTGGCTTTACCAAGCACACTATTAAAGATCGGCACAGCAGATTGGTGGCGTGGCTTAAAGCCAAAGGCCCTGCCTCGTGTGTTTCACAGGGGCATGTCTCTTCCAGATCCAGCCAGCCAGAGCGAGCCTCTAAGTCCTTTGAGGGCACACCATCCGTGGGGGCCCAAGATGAGGTTAGGCACCGCAAGTCCAGTGCCATCAGGGCTGCCGCACAAGCGGGTACCATGACGGTTATGGCACGCTCTGCGTCTCCAGCAGCTTCAGTCACCAGCCACCGCTCCAGCTCTTCGTCAAAGTGAAAGTCAGCTACCCCGGGGAAGCTGCTTGTGAAATGGGAGAAGGTCAAGCAGGACAAGTTGTCCGACCTGCCTTTGAAAGCCCAGGTGATAAAGGCGAAAACATCCTCATCTGTTGAACTGCTGGCGGCCACCCTTTCCAAGGCCAAAGGCGCTGACCCGGTCCAGGGTGCACCGATGGCTGTCAGGGTGACTCTTCCTCCCAGGCGGAAGGCTTCGACCAAGCCAGTGGAAAAGGCCCCTGAAAAGAGGATGCCAGCCCTGAGACCGAGACCGACCCCTCGAGTCCGAGACCGACCCCTCAGGACCCGAAAAAGGGGGGGCAGCGGGTGAGGGATCCAGGGCACGGATATTTCATCTTCCGACAGAGAGAACGTGGATTCCGTCCACACCGTGCAGGAAGATATGGGAGATAACGTCGTCGACGAGGAGGTAGTGCCAGCTGGAGGTGGCGACGTTGGGGACGACATAGGCGCTGGGCCCAGTGTCCCTGCTCCCCAGGTACCTCTTAGAGATCTGTTGCATGACATTCTGTCGACCCTCCACGCTCTGATGTCGGAGATACAGAAGAGAATGCCTCCACCGATGGCTCTGCCGCCAATGACCCCGTTGACACCAGGGCCACCGCCGCTGAAGAGGAAGAGGCATCCCACGCCTCCTCTCCAGCCGCCAGTGCCTTCCCCCCCTAGGGACACTGGGACGGACACTATGACTACGGCAGTCGACGGCGGCCTCTCCCCACCTCAAAGGGCTTCTCACCCCCCGACGAAGTGGGTTCCTTTCACTCCATGATTGCCCCTGCATCAGAAATTTTCCAGCTCCAGCCGGAGGAGAAGGAGGAGGGATTTCTCTATCAATGCCGGGAGGCGAAAAGGAAGACCATTTTAGCGGCACCCCTCCTGGACGATGTCTGGGATGAGGGTTTGATGCTGCTGAAGAACCCCGCATCAGCCCCGGCGAAAAGAGACTGACTCGAAGAAATTCCAGTTCAGAGTCGGCAACCAAGTGCCATCGATCACAGCCATCACCGAACTCGGTGGTCTCGGCGGTGGCGTGGAAGAAGTCATCCAACCCGACGTCCTCAGCCTCCGTTCCCCCAGACAGCGAGGGGAAGAAGTTGGAAGCCATAGGGAGGAAGATTATCTATTCAGCGGCGCCGATGGTGAAGGCGGCAAACACCTTATCTATCCTGGCCAGGTACGATCGGGAGTTATGGTACAAGATGGCCATGATACTGGATTTCCTCCCCGAGGACAAAAGAGTAGAGGCAATGGAGATTCTTCAGGATAGCGAGGTGACTTCGGACCTCGCCATTATTGTGGCCCTGGACATTGCGGACACGTGGTTCCGTCAAATGGGAAATGGAGTGTGCCTCCGTCATCAAGGATGGTTAAAGGCCACTAACTTTCGCCAAGAGGTTCAGACTTGGGTCCTGGACATGCTGTTTGACAGAGACAATATTTTCGGGAAGGCCGTTGAAGAGTCTCTTCAGGCGATCAAGACTGACACAGAGATGGCCCGTGGCCTGGGCACGCTGCAACAACAGTGTTCGTCCTTTCATTACTCAGAAGGGAAGTCGGGCAGATCCTCGAAGGGCTTCGGTAGGGGTTCGTCCTCCTACCGGCAGCCTTCAAGCTCCACGTCCCAGAAAGCTTACAGGGGATGCTCGAAAATCTTTTGGAGGTGGCTGCAGTCGTCGTCCAGTCTCCCAGGGCGGCGCACCAGCTGCCAAGCAACGGTGAACCGGCCAAGACATCCGGCCCCCACCCATGCACCCCGGTGGGAGGCCGGCTGTTAAACTTTGTCAGCGTGTGGGAAAACGTCTCCACCGATCGATGGCTGCTGGACGCTCTCACCCACGGACACACTTTGGAGTTTCAACGAAAGTGTCTGTGAATACCACCGGTGGCCTAGCAGGAACCACACGTCCCTCAGCTGCAGCTAGAGGTTCGGGCCATGTTAAGAAAAGGGGCGATAGAGCTGGTTCCGAAGTGACTCTGGGGCTCTGGAGTTTACTCAAGATACTTTCTAGTAAGAATGCAGACCGGGGACTGGAGACAGTCTCGATCTGCGACGACTCAAGTACATCAAGTCCCAAAAATTCAGGATGGTCACGTTACAGCACATGCTCGGCCAACTGGAGGAGGGAGACTTCCTGTCATCTTTGGATCTAGAGGGCACGTACTTCCACATTCACAAAAAAAAATTGCAAATGCCTGCGTTTCGTCGTGCAAGGGAAGCACTACCAGTTCGGACTGATGTCGGCACTCAGTCTTTACGAAGTGCTTGGCTCCAGTGGCGGCCCCATCTGCGCCTGCACGGGATACATGTGTACCCGTACCTCGACTGGCACATCTGGGCCAGGGCAAAGGACGTCGCTGAGGACCTTCCGCATGCTGATGGACCTGTGGTTCTCGGTGAACTATGAAAAGTCCTGCTTGACTCCATTGCAGGATGTGCTATTCCTGGGGCCAAGCTCAACACAGTGTCCTGCCCCTCGGAAGAGAGGATAGCGGCCCTTTTGGGCAAGGTTCAATGGCTGTTGGCACTGAAGGTCGCCATAGTGAGGACCATCAAGTTGCTGCTCGGCATGATGTCATTGTTTATCTACCGGATCAGCCTTTGCAGGTTGTGTATGCATCCACCCCATGAATGTCTGGACACCCGTTGGATCCAGGTGTCCGGAAGCTTCAACGACAGGATTGTTCTCGACGAGGAGTTCCGTCGATCGATAAGGTGGTGGGGTGTGCACTCCAACATGGCTGGGGGCACCGACTTCGAGTCCCCCGTACCAGAAGGCGGTCACGATGGACGCTTCCTTGGAGGGCTGAGGAGCCCACACTGGACTTCTCCATGCCAGAGGCCTGTGGCTGCCGGAGGAGAAGGAGCTCCACATCAACGTTCTGGAGCTTCGAGCAGTGTTTTGGGCCCTCAAGTAATTCTTCCATCTCTCAAGGTCAAGGTGGTGAGGGTCTTCACGGACAATACCACCACTATGTTTTACATCAGGAAGCAGGGAGGCACCAGGTCACCTGCGCTCTCCAGAGAGGTGCAGGAGCTGTGGCACTGGGCTGTCTCGGAGGAGAGGTTTCTTTTTCCTTTTCACCTTGCGGGAGTAAAAAACACTGTAGCTGACTCTCTGAGCAGGGAGCTGCGCTCTTGCCACGAGTGGAAGCAGGATTAAGTGGACAGCCTCTTCCTCAGGTTGGGCAGACCCCAAATCAATCTATTTGCGACAGCGACGAACACCAAGTGCCAGAGGTTCGCCAGCAGGTTCCCACAGCTGGGGAGCATGGGGGAATGCATTCTCTGTTCCTGTACGTGTTCCCTCCGTTGTCTTTCCTACTATGAGTCATCAGTCAACTCAGACGGTGTCGGCGCAGGATGATACTCGTCGCATCAGCGTGGCCGAGGCAGATCTGGTACCCGGATCTTCTCAGTATGTCAGCAGCACCTCCAGCCAACCTACCAGTGGTCACGGATCTGCTCACCATGGAAGGAGGCATGATCCTGCACCACGACCCAGGATCGCTGAACCTGAATTCCTGGCTCCTGCAGCATTAGAGTTCAATGGGTACGAGCTGCTGGTGGACTGCAGGGATGTCCTTGCCGGGGCCAGGGCTAGGGCCTTGTCAACTCAAGTGCTACGGGCACAAATGGAAGCGTTTTTGCAACTTGGTGCCGGTTGCAGAAGATTAACCCTCTGAGGGTCACGGCCCCCCAGGTCCTTCCGTACTTGTTGTCATTGGCTAAGTCGGGGCTGGCTCACGCTTCCATCAAGGTGCAGTTGGCAGCTGTCTCCTGCTATACCAGATCTCCGGGATGGTCTTATCCTTGGTCACACCGTCTAGTGAAGGAGTTCATTAAAGCACTGTTCCAATTGTTCCCTCCGATGAAGGCGCCTGCACTGGTGTGGGAACTCAACGTGGTGTTGACAAGGCTCATGTGGGGGGTTGGGCCCCGTCGAGCCTATGCATCAAGCTCCTCAAGTTCCTTTCTTGGAAGACGGCTTTCGACATGGCCATCACCTCTGCCAGGAGAGGGGGTGAGATCCAGGCCCTGTCCTTTAAGCGGCCCTACTTGACGTTCCATGAGACAAGGATGGTGCTGCGGACGCATCCCTCCTTCATGCCAAAGGTTCTGTCGGAATTTCATCTCAACAAAGCCTTTGTGTTTCCTGTGTTTTTTCTGACGCCTTTGTCGCTGGCTGAAAGGACTTTGTAATCGCTGGTTGTGGCTCGAGCGCTGAAGTTTTATGTGGCCCTCACAAAGAGTTTTCAGAAGACTTCTCAGCTTTTTGTGAACTTGGGTCCTGTGAACTAGGGCAAGGGATTGTCCAAGGCTTCCATCTCCAGGTGGCGCTCCGGCTGCATCACTCATTGTCACCGGTTGGCAAACAGACAGCTGCTTGGCCGTCCGCGAGCCCATTCTACCAGAGCGCTGCGATGATGGCGTTCCCGTCTGGTGTGCCCCTGCTGGACATCTGCAGGGCTGCTATGTGGAGGTCTACGCACACCTTCACGAGATTCAACTGCGTCAACAGGGATTCCAGAGAGGAGTCCAGAGTCGGCCAAGCAGTGCTACGCAACCTGTTAGCTTGAAGCTGAGCCTGGTAAGGTGGTAAGAGGAATTGCTTTTGTTGAGCGTTGCCACCTCCCGTGGTTGTGTATGATGTATGTACTGCTATGTATTCTTTATTCATGAGCATGTGAATCCATGCCAGACCCCATGCTGGAGAAGGAACAAGTTACTTACCATGCTCCTTTGCATCTCTTCTTGGTCATGCTGCTACTTAACGTGCTACCAAATCTGAAGATGGCTGCCAGAGGAGGGGCTTAGGGAGAAGGCAGTCATTGGCTGGGGACTGGACCCAGAGCTCAGTGATTGGTTTATAGGAGAAAGACAGTTTGTAAACGAAAGTGAAACTGTTTTTTCTTTTACCGAGAATTCCCATGTGAATGAATCCATGCCAGACCCATGCTGGAGAACAGTTACAGGTAAGTAACTTGTTCCTTAAGCAACAATAACCCTTATGAAATATCGAAGTGAAAGAAGCAAGCAAAGGTATACTTTATTAAGGGAAAGCCCCAATTACAAATGAAAGCAACCTTTTTGGCAAACTGAACCACTTATCTGAATGCAAGAAACTTTGAATAAAGCAGAATCCAGATTAAGAAACACAATGGGCCTCATTAGGACCCTGGCGGATTTCGCGGTGCTAAATGCACAGCGAAGCACGGCGGAAAGCCGTCGATAGCGCCATGGGGGTTGGCGGATTTACCACCCCATGCCGACCTTGGCGGAGCGGTAAATCCCCAATCCCCATTCTGCCCTTCCCCATTCCCATTCTTGCCCCATAGGGTATAATGGGAGTGGGGAAGGAGTTAATTACGCCACCGTAAAATACGGTGGCGTAATTAACAACGAGGTCCCGTAGCGCCATGGTTTTCTCCGCCTGGTAAAACCAGGCGGAAAACGGCGCCATGGCGCTACGGGAACTCGTAGTGGGGCGGACGGGTCCGCCGCGAATACCGCTGGCGGAAACCCACTCCGCCAGGGTCCTAATGAGGCCCAATGTATGTGATAAAGTGGTGAAGCTGTGGCTCAATAAACTGCCTGTTGATCAAACTATTGAACTTTGAAAGAAACCTGGAAGTTCCTGGTTGCATGACCTGTAGTGGGTGGACTGTGTGGTCTAAAAACTGTGCCAAGAACAGGGATCCCCTAGAAGCGAACAAGAAGGTTTCCTGTGGTGAAAGAAGGAAAACAGACAGTGATCAAACTTGGGGAAGGAAGTCCTGAGTAGTAAAGTCTTGTGCTACAGATTAAGTTTCAAGATATTTATTTTTTGTGTTATCTTTGAACATAGAACTTTGGGAAGTAAGCCCTAAGTATTGGTACCTTGGAACTGTTACCCAGCAACTATATTGAACTTGGGGAAGGGCACCCTGATCCTTGCAAAAGTGTGGAACTGTATTTCTTCAAGTCTAAACAAAGGTAAATTGCATATTGGGTGAACATATTGACATAGGGCAAAGGGAGCTGAAGAGTAAGCTAGAGCTGGAACACAGCTCAGAACGTTCTGTTTGAATCACTGCTTAGGTTATGGTTGACATCCCTACCGATTGTTTTGTATTAGTTATGAGGGCAAACATATGTTTTGGACACAGACTTTACAGTTGAACTTTCTGACAGACTGTCCTTAGTTTCTTTAGGTAGGGAAATCCCACCTTAGTTTAGGGCAAGATAGGCCTCACTCCATCCTGACATTTTTTTAATAAATCAATTGTTAAACTTTGAATCTGTTGTCTGTTTCCTTCCATGATGACAACCTCACATTACATCACATTTTTTTTTTTTAGTATTTATTAAACATCTAGTTTATTACAAATAAATGTTGTTTCTTCATCAACGTCAAAACCTCAAAAAGCATCAAGCGCAGCAAAGACATCAAAACGTCAAAAGATTCAAAAGCATCCCAGAAGCAATCATGTAAATATTCCTTTTCCGATTATCAACGAGGGGCTGCACCTCATGTGTAAAAGAGAGGGAGATAATTCCCTTCTATAGCAAAGTGACAGGTTCTGAGCCAATGGACATTTTGGCAATTCTGTGTTCTTTATAGTTCAGCCTCTCTTATTGGCTCTTCCCATTCATGATTGCTCCTTTGGCCTAAGATATTAAATTTGTAGAATTAATTGGAGGGCCTTAAGATCTTATCTTCATGTTCTCGGGTTTCCTCTGAGTTTCTTCTTAAAGATTCCCTCTAGGAAAGTTACCAGGCATCTGGTTGTGGACGGACTATCTCCTCCATACAGGTGCTCCCACCGTAGCTCTGCGTCAATGCCTGCTATGTTCATTTTTTCATAAAGTAGTATAGTTCTCTCTACTCGTAACTCAGGACAATAGAGGATCAAGTGTTGTGGTGTTTCCACTCGGTAGCTGCATAGTCTGCAGTTTTTGTCTCACTCCCTTCCTCCATATCGGCATAAAACAGATCTTGTGTGGAGGATGTTAAGACAAAATCTCAAGAACACGTCTCGAGAGCTGGGATTCAGGGATTTCTTAGGTAGGCCTGAGGGGCGTTAAGACGGTTGTCAGAGTGTATGATAAAGTATGGTGTCGCAAGGCCGACCGACTTCTGTTTCAGACCAATCAGCAGCCCACAGCGTTCTTTTGACCAGTAGCTGGTTTTCGCATAGGGTTTTTAAGGACAGTCTCAATTGAGTCAGGATTTCCAGGCATTTTGCGCTCGATTCATTCAACATCCATTCGAAGGAGCTTTCCACCCTATTCTTGATGATGTTGTATTGCGGTGGACAATTCCAGGAGTTCAATTTGCCGGAAAAAAAAGTGAGCGATTACCAGACTATTCTTACTTGCATTGAGAGAAGATCCAGTTTGTGCCTTATGATTACAATAGGGGTTGAGTTTGGAAGTCTTAACATCCGTTTCCAAAATCTGCTCTCAAGCTTTTCCCAGGTTTCCCATGCTAATCCCAGGCCTGCTTCACCACTGTAGGTCAGGGCTGACACAACTTTCTGGTTGTAGAATTGGATTACCGGTAGTAAGGAACATTTACCATATTTCCTAGTAATCACAAGAGCCTGTGCTGTCAACCAGTCGGTTTTCAGGACTAAATATGCGGTCCAGGCCATCTCCGTTCTGCTAGCATTTATCATGATTCTGAGATATTTAATGGAATTTGTTGGGACTAATGCGCTGTTTTCTAGGTGCCATCAGAAGTCATTTCTCTTTCTTCTTACTTGATTTTCGATTAGGAGAATCTCGGTTTTTGCCGCGTTTATTTTTTGATTGTTCAAGTTGACATAAACCTGTAAGGCGTCCAGCTTTTTTTCGAGCCCTAGGGTGGTCCTGTCCAGCAGGACCAAATCATCCGCATTTAGTAGCCAGCCGGCATATTTTGTGTTGATCTTAGGTGGACAAGATCTTGGCAGATCCAGTATGTTCATCATGTCACTGATGAAAAAGTTATACAGAATGGATGCCAATGGACACCCCTGCATCAATCCCTTGGTGGTACAGATTTCCTTGGTGAGGCATCCCTCCTTGTTCAGCCTTATTTATAGAGTAGGTCTTTTATTGCGGCCACAAGATCTTTAGGACAGCCTCTTTCCATCAATTTTGACCAGAGTCGTTCTCCGTCAATGGAGTCAAATGCCACCTCCATGTCTACACAGGCCACCTGGAGACACTCCTTTGCTGTCAGTGTTTTCGCCTTTAAGAGACTAAGCGTCAACATGTTTAGACCGCAATCTGTGCCGGTCACAAACCTATTTGTCTGGGGTCGTACGATTTTTACTCAGTTATCCATTCCTTCAGACGTTTCAGTAGGAATCCGGCAAAGACTTTACCAAATTCCTTCAGACGTTTCAGTAGGAATCCGGCAAAGACTTTACCAAGGACGTCTAGGAGGGCGATAAGTCTGTAGTTCCTAGGGTTAAAATATACTGAAAAATTGTCCAGAGGACTCTATTTAAATGTAGCATATCAAAAATATGTTTTATTAGCCTTGATACAAATGTACAAAAGTGAATCACTCATATATTACTTAACACTCAGAATTACATAAAGGTTGCAGAAAACGCAAAATTTAAAACGTTACAAATAGCCAAACACGTTAACTGCAATGGACACCTTCATTCATCAACATACACTCTATGCTAAAACTCACCCCAGATCTATGGACGGACTTCAGTATGAATTTATTCGGAAAAACTTTACGCCAATGAAAAGTCCCACCAACATGGAAAAAGACGATCATAGTTCCCATTTTTAAAAAGGGAGACGGGCTTAACCCTATGACGGCTGAGCGACTGCCGTACTGATGGATGTGCACTTCACAGGAGGAGGCACGATTTTGCTCAATGGAAGCTAAAATTGGTAATTGCACAGCCATAACAAATAGCAGCTCAGTTCTTTTCCAGACATTTGATGCTGCGAATTGAAGAAAAATCGTATTGTGGCATGCATAAATGGGTACATAATACAATCACTTCCCACATGTGAGACTTATGTCTTGCAGACCCTTTATTGCAGGAACATTCCCTGGCGCTCATGACACCAGTGGCCAAAAGCTGGTAAACCTGTTAGGATTCCCTGATGAAGAGACAGATATAATAATTCCATTACGTCGAAACCGGTCGGAAACCGAAGACTGTTGGAGATGTGAATTTTATGAAGTGTATTAATTACTATTTAAATCCACTCCAACAACTGATGACATGTTCTTACATTTTTGATACAGCATGAAATTATTTCTGGAAAATGTTCCTTCATGTCATCATCGGGTTGTCCTTTCACATCTAAAAACAAAAAAGTGGATGTATTTGTTTTATGTATGAGGATTAGACATTTTGTCTAGGCCCGGCGCTCTGGACGCACTGGCTCTCGAGGTGATGTTCTTAATTTTAGCTCTGTCGATCTTAATATCCCATGGGCCGGACGTCTTTTGCGGGATGGAAGGCTCTCTGCTTGACTGCTGCGTAAATAAAGCCTCGAAATGAGCAATCCAACCTGACTCATGTATGGGATTAAGTTGCAGAGAGATGTTTGCCTCTTCCCTGCCATTAAGCAAAGACCATAAGTTCTTTCCATTGTTGGACTAGACTGCCTGTAGCATACGTTCTGAATCTTTTTGGAAAAGGGTCGTGGCCCAGTTTCGAAATTGCTGTTTCACTTTGTTCCTTTTTCGGCATCTTATGAATATTGATAGATGGTTTGGGGGGGTGCTGTTGCGTGGCTAAAAAATGGCTGCCACCTGAGAAGCTCTGTCGACGGCATCTACATCCTCGCAGACATTCTCTGCTCCACGGCCCGTTCACCCTTGGGAACCAAGGAAAATGTGCATGAAGTGTCTGGGACCCATTTGGACTGAATATCAGCTTAGGGCAACAACCCAGTGAGCTGAACGGAGCATCTTGCCGCCGAGGCTCCAGCACGGATCCCGCTGGTCCTCAGGGGGAGGGGCGGCCACATGGCGGGGGGCCGCAGTGCCGGCATCCCTTTGAGTTGAGCTGCAACAGCGCCTGACTACTTGAACTACTGCGGTGAAATCCTAGCTGCAGGGCGGACGGGGGACGAGCCATGGGACCGGCGAGCCTGATGCAGACACCAACCCGGAGCCGCTGGCAGCACCGGGCTGGGGGGTGCGGTGGCTTCTTGGAGCGGACTTCATGTCTGGTCCCACCGACGGCTTCCACTGCACGGCGAGCCACACTGCCACGCCCGAGGGAAGCAGTTGGCCCACTGCGAGGACAAAGAGCGAGCCAGAGAGGAGACGGAGACCGATTGTTAGGGAGAATTCTCATTCTATAGCTAATTTCCCTTACCTAGTGAGTCTCCCAGCAGCTTTGCTGGATTTCTGGAGTTTATTTTTTTTCCACTTGGTAAGAGTGTGAGCTTTTCCCCCACTCTTACCTGTATTTTGCCATGTGTATTTCATCTGTTTTTGTGATTGTGGACTCTGGAGTACACCACTTCAGTAGCCCCACTCTTTTGTGTGTTACACAGCACCTTCAGTGCAGTGACACAGGGTTGTATTTTAGACTTCCCACCAACTCCATTTTTGGGACTGACTACTGTCCCCCAGAAAAGGGTAAATTTTCCATTTACTTTGCATAGTCATTTAACCACAGATCCAGTACACTCCATCTTACATGGAGTATTGGAAAGGGTTAATTCTTAGCCCTTTTTATCTGTACCTCTTGGAGCATTGTTTCGCTCCCTTAACATTAAGACTTATTATAGGCGATTATATTACATAACGTGGTATTGTTTTAGGCTATTAGGCTTGTACCAAAGGTGAACTTGTATTACCACTTGTAGTCTTAATTGTGTGTAATGGGGGGCGTGGCCAGCAGCCGAGCGATGTAGATGGGCTCCCTCATCGCTCCCGGGCTGCTGGCTAAATCCTGCTCGAGATCCTGCAAAAAACAGCATATACTGAGAGAAATTACAGCCACGGGCAGCGGAACTCCCAGACAACGGACCACTGTAAAATCAGATCGAATCGGAGCTCGGAACACACGAAAAATGCCGCCGAAAAAAGGAGCGTCTGAAGCTGAACGTGAATCCAAGCTGGCCGCCGGAGCTCGACACTAAAGGGAAGACACATACTGCAACGGAGGTGTCCCCGCAACGAACGTCCCGCGCTGGTCGAGCCGAGGGTGGAAGAGTTGCTCACCCTTGACCCAGACCTGCTAGCCCTTGACCCAGACCTGCGGTCGTACGGAAACAGAGGACTGCGTTTTGTGGGACGGGAAGAGGCCAGATACCAACCCCGGACTGCCTGGAACCCGAAGAACGGTCAGCCACAGACACTCCCCTGGTGACTGCCAGAACTGAACGCGAGGTACGGACCTGGGCCAGTGGACCACTATCAGTGCGGACGGGATATTCAAGTTCGCAACCCCCACAGCAGCAAAATACAAGTACTGACACCAGGCTTACCCAGTGGAGACGCAACAGAGCATAAGCCGTACCTGCTCCCGCGCGGCGATAGTACTGCAGCTAACACATTTATATGCCCACTCTGTACATGTGAGCTCGGACCCAGCCAACTAAAGAGACGCAGAGAGTGAGTCCCTGCCATCCGGACATTGTGTTAATCATTGGGGTGGATGCAATGAGCAGTGAACGGTCCACCCTGAAGGAAACAGAAGAAACTGCTGCAACACACACCTGATCAAGGCCATAACCTGCCCTGCCCTGCTGAGACTGTGACGCACAAAACGTTCCTCACAGGCATTCTCTGCTCCATGGCCCGTTCACCCTTAGGAACCAAGGAAAATGTGCATGAAGCGTCTGGGACCCCCCCCTCACCTCCCCATCACCGGCATATATATAACTCCTATAGGTGGCGTGAGTGGTCAAACCACCCGAAATAAAAGACCAGGCTACAGTACGGACAAAGGGCATAAAGTGACCACGAAACCACCACCCGAGCTGTGAGCACTATAGGACAGGGTGTGAACCAATCGTGAAGACAAACTCATTCTACCAGTTGCCAAACATAAGAGGAATAAAAGACCCAGGAAATAGTCTCCGAGATGGGCAAGGAGAAAGCCAAGAAAGCGGGGACCCAGAGCACTATGGAGCAATACACAACACCGGCCCTGACCCCTCCACCAGACTAGAACAGATCTGATGGCCTGCAAGAACCGGGGGAAAACATATCACTTAAGGATGTGATGAATGCCATCTCCAGCTCACAAGCCTCTATGGAGGTAAAAATGGACAGCATCAGCACTGAAGTGTACCTACTGCGTCATGACCTCCTAAAACTATCATCCCGTACAGGAGAGGCTGAGACTCGCATATCAGTGGCAGTAGATCAGCTACGAGGCATGACTCAACAAATGAACAAGGCAATGGAACGTATCAAAGCATTGGAAGAGTGGCTGGAGGAAGGAGAAGGTTGATCGAGAAGGAACAACATCCGAATCCTCGGGCTGCCGGAAAAAAGAGTGGGAAAGCATGGAGCGTTTTCTGGAAGAGTTGCTTGCTGATCTGTTTGCCCCCAAATCCTTGTCCAAATTTTTCTCTATTGAACGCGCCCATAGAATACCAACAGGCAAACCGATTCCCGGAGCACCACCACGAACAGTGAACGCTAAAATACTGTACTATAGAGACCATGACGCGGTGCTCCAAATGGCCAGAACGAAAGGCGTGACAACATACAACGGCTCAAAGATAGCATTCTTCCCGGACTTCACTAAAGAAGTGCAAAAAGCAAGACAATCATTTGACCCTCTTAAAAAACGCCTCCAGATATGGCCTATTATTTCCGGCTCAGATGAAAACACAATGGAACAGAGCATTTCGCAGATCCAAGAGAGGCATGGAATTGGGCAGAACGCAACCAGGGAGGAGACTGGGGCCCATGGAGAAGGCAAGAAAATCGAAGGAACAGACCTCGGCTGAATAGGCCACCAGACGAGCCATCACAACAGCAACAACCACAAGAAGAGGAAATGCCCCCAGAAGGCGACGAATAAGAACAGATGCTGGACATGTGAACAACGTCTACAGCGTACCCACCCTGTGGACATACCGACCAGAAGCTATGACACATGCTTAATATAGCGGCTGGCGGCCCTGCGATATGTCGCACTATACACCCCCCTCCTCCCCCAACCACAGACCCTGTCGACCTACGACGTTTCAATTATAGATTGGGGGAGTATAATTGACAGGAACTTATTGCATGAGTATTGAGAGTGTATAGTTTTTGTTTAATTTGTGTTTGAGTTATAAAGGGGCGACAGATGCTTCAGTTGGGGGCGAAGTATGGGGAGTGGGGAGTTGGGTATATGTTCAGAAGATAGAGAAGCTCAATGGAACACCGACACCTATGTAAATCAGGTGTTAGCCAAGCATTGGCCATCGTTCCATGCCAAAAGACGCATATAAGCAATGCCTCCATCACGGGGGACTCCACTGTCATTCACAACCATGAGTGCTTAAATGGCCCCACAAGACACTAAGACCCGAACCTTAAAGCTTCTTACCTGGAATGTGAATGGCCTAGGAAACAGCCTGAAGAGACGACTAGTACGACAGTTCCTGAATAGACATGGCCCAGACATAGCCTTCGTAACAGAGACTCACCTAGCAGGAACAGCTAATGCGCTATTCAAGCGTTCCAACTATCGCACAACAATACAGGCAGGCTTCACGACTGGAGCCAGAGGAGTAATACTAATACATAAAAAACTGCCCTTTACCCCCACGAAAGCAATACAAGATACTGGGGGCAGATTTACGTATGTCACAGGCACACTCTGGAATACAACGATCTCCCTATTAGCAATCTACGCCCCTCCCACACTGCAAGTCACACTAATAGAAGACATCAGGCCTTTGCTGATCGATGATACCTCTGATATCTTGGTTCTAGGGGGAGACTTCAATGATGTCATAGACAATGTACAAGATCGCACACACCTACGCAATAGAGACCCCAACCGCCGAACTAACCTAGCCACATTTGTGGAAGCATTTGGTATCGGAGATGTATGGCGCAACCTACACCCTGGGGAAAAGGGATACTCCTATCACTCTGGAGTACATGCATCACTTTCACGTTTAAACTACTTCTTTGTACCAGCAGCACTAATACACACAGCAACACAAACAGAATACCTTCCAAGAGGCATCTCGGACCACTCCCCCCTTCTCATGTCAATCACGACATATAAACCAACACCACCACCGGTATGGAGGCTGAACAGTTACCATTTAGGCTCCCCGGAGCTGAGCGAACGCTTACAAAAGGCCAGTACAACATACTTTGAACTAAATGAAGGATCGGTAGACTGCCCCATTATTCTATGGGAAGCCTATAAACCTGTGATGCGAGGAGAGATCATTTCCTGGACTGCAGCACAAAGGAAAGCACACCAAGAATCAGTGAGGGAAGCAGAGGCAAACGTCAAGCAGGCAGAAGAGGCACACCTAACCCAAGATTGTCCCGACACAAATAGAGCCTTGGTTCTGGCCCCAAAAAAACTACAAAACATTGCATTAGATAACGCAAAACTGGCGCATCGGGGAATGAGAGCCTGAATTTATGAAACAGGTAAAGCGGGAAAGATGCTAGAGTGGCTCGAACGCAGGCATGAGGGACACAATCAAGTAAGAGCAATCATGCCCCAGAATGCTTAACCGCGTCTGACGGATGCAGACATAGCAGAAGAGTTTGCTAGTTACTATGAAGAGCTATACAAGACACCAGAAGCTCCCCATGAAACCTCCATACTGGAAGGGATCACCCTCCCCTCCCTAAACACCGAACAAGCTGCCAACCTGGAAAGGGAAATCACGGAAGAAGCGATTATAGCAGCCATGATGCAACTCCAATCCGGAAAGACACCCGGACCGAATGGCTTTCCCATAGAGGCCTGGAAAAAGATAGGCGGTAATGAACTGGCCCCCCATCTACTCAAAATGTATCGACCGGTTCGAGCCAGAGGGAGCCTACCAGCGGACCTGAGGAAGGCAACAATAATTGTAATACCCAAAGCAGATAAACCCCCAGATAATTGTAGCTCATATAGGCCAATATCCCTCATTAACAGAGAGGTGAAGATATTGGCTAAACTGCTAGCAACACGCCTACAGCAGGTCATAACGTCCCTAATTCACCCAGACCAATGTGGCTTCATTCCCGGCAGATCCACAAGAATGAACATACGGAGAATACATCTAGCCATTGAACACGCCCAAAACCTAAATATCCCTTTGGGGGTACTCGCAATAGATTTTTAAAAGGCGTTTGATTCAATCTACTGGGAGGCGCTCTGGGAGATCATGCGTAAAATGGGGTTCGGTGAGCGATTTCTATCCTGGGTCCAACTGCTGTACAATGCACTAATGGCTGAAGTCAGAGTAAACGGCTGGACATCACGATCCTTCGTCCTGGGAAAAGGGACGCGGCAGGGCTGCCCCCTATCAGCCCTCCTCTTTGCACTGGCCATGGAGCCATTGGCCCAGTTGCTGAGGGATACATGTACATGGAAAGGCATCCCGGGCGGGACGGAGTGGGAGGACAGAGTCTCACTGTACGCAGACGATCTATTAATATACCTGCAAGACCCCAAGACGACATGCCCAGTGGTGACAGAGCTACTCCAAGAATATGGAGCCTTTAGTGGCCTAAAGGTGAATTGGTCCAAATCTACACTATTTGCATTAAATCAGTTAGGTATGGAGGTTCCCGAACGTTGCCCGTATAGTCGCCTCCGACCACTTTCAATATCTGGACATCCGGATCACAAGAAATCTCAATGACTACATACACAATAACCTGCACCCATCACAGAGCGATTCACAGGTGATGTGCAGCACTGGATGTCTCTACCCTTGACCCTGCTGGGTCGCGCAGCACTGTTTAAAATTCTAACACTTCCCCGCTATCTGTACATACTCCAGAACGCCCCACTGCACATACCTATGAAGACGTTCCAAAAAATAGACTGCATACTTAGGAAACTCCTATGGGGCAGTGGGCAAATCTGAGAATAGCTCTCCAAACCTGGCAGAGGTAAATATGGGAGGGTGGCATTGGCCTCCCGAGGCTACAGACTTACTATTGGGCCAGCCAGATGTCGGTAATAAACGATGCACTACACGCTGAAGTCACAATACCACATGTGCGAGCATCACCGCCCATACAGCTATATGCCGTAACACCGAGATCGACCGCTCGAGATATGCTATCACAGACGTCTCGTTTCTGGGCAGATCTGCATGCTTTCATAGGCTGGGGGGACAAAGTCACACCAATACAACCGCTGTGGAACAATAGGAACCTCCCTGAAGAAGCTAAATTGCCGACATGGCATAGAAAAAGTGGGGGACATTATAGCAGAAGGAACTATTAGACCCTACGATGACCGAACCTCGTCCTTTAACCTCCCAGAAGCGGGAAGATACCACTACACACAGCTCAGGCATGCATTGAAACAACACCTCCCTACCCTCTCTGACATGTCGGATTGTACCCCACTGGAACGAAACATAGTCGCAGATCATATTCAGGCAAAAGTCACCACGGTCATGTACAATGTTACCACCTCCTTTGCCACACCAGAACTGATACACTTAAAAACAAAATGGGAAACTGAAGTGGGGGAGATCATGTCGGAGGACTGGGTTCAGATCCTAATGTACCCCCGTGAAGTTGCCATATCGACCAGGTTATGTCTAGTTCAACTGAAGATATTGCACAGAATTTACTACCCGAGGGTAGCTCTGTACCGCTGGGGTAAAATAGCAGAGCCCAATTGTCTACGCTGCCGAGAAGAGGAGGGAACCTTCTTTCACATACTAAAGGAATGCCCAAATATTAGCCATTATTGGCAGCGATGTTCCGATATCCTCACAAGAGTCCTGAGACAGACGATCCCCAGAGATCCTAAACTGCTGTTACTGGGAGTAGACAGCGAGATGGACCTGTCAAGATATGAAAAGCTCAGTTTCATGACTACAACAGCAATAATCAAAAGAAACATAGGGCAGCTATGGGGAGCAGCGGAGTCGCCGCAAGTAGGCCAGTGGATTACAGATGTACAAATTTGCATCGCCATAGAAAGGAGAGTGTATAGAGCCAGAGGATGCCCCGAAAAAGCGAATAAGATCTGGCAACGATGGGAAGACACGTTATGAACTTTTTGAACTTTTGATGCTGTAACACCATTGATTGATGCTAGGATATGGACATTATACTAGAGAACCAACTATAAGACATGTATTGTATGTGATCTATTTGACCGCGCACTCCATCGAATGTTACGACTGTTGTAGTTGAGATCTGGCCCAGGAAGTTCCAGTGATTGTATGTTATAAAATCAATAAAATATGATATAAAAAAAAGAAAAATTGTGTGTAGTGGTCCCTAAGAGTACTGCACAGGATTCTGCCTAACATCGATCGCCAACACAGTAGGCTCCCGCGGCGATAGTGCGCACTCCCCCGCCCAAGAATTGTTGGCCCAGAAGCCCCAGCAGAGGGCCCCTGAACACCCACCAGGGGAGGTGGGCTCCCGGAATATGATGCTGCTGCCCCCCAGGCCCTCCCGCCACTGCTCACACGTACTCTCCTGCAACCCAGACTCTTGCAGTGCAGCCATAAGGGTGCAAATCCTTTACCCGAGGAGGGTGAGCCCCTGACAGGCGAATCACACTTACCTACGTGCCGTACTGGGGCACACCAGTACGCTGCACCGACTCTGGATTTCACCCTTCGCAAGCGGGAAGACACCATCTAGTATAATGCTGGATGAGCTGGACTGACCCCGTGGAACTATTATAAATGTTACATACAGCACGCAGAACATTGGAAGGAATTTGCAAATCCACTGACATACAGCTCCTAGGAGCCCCAGCCGGCCACAGTAACTGTCCGGAGGGATGCAGTGCCACACCACTGCCTGGGGAGACAGGCCTTCACGTGGATAACCTGGCTAAATCCTCTGTTGTTGACATTAGTACACAGTGGCACCGGCTGCCCTGTTAGGGAGAATTCTCTTATAAGGCTAATTTCCCAAACCTAGCGAGTCCCCCAGCAGCTTTGCTGGATTTTTTTTTTTTCTCCTGCTAAGAGTGAGACTCTTTTCCTCCCACTCTTAGGCATGATTTGAGGTATGTCTGACTTATTGTGTGCTTATGGGCTATGGGGTTTGTTACTCCATAGGGTATCATCTGTTTTTGTGTATGTGTTACACAGCACCCTCAGTGCAGTAACACAGGGGTGTCATAGTGACCCCCAAACATAGACTCCATAGCCTGGGACTGACTACTGTCTCCCAGGGCATGTAAAGTCACCATTGACTTTACTTGTCCAAAATTGTGAACAGAACCAGTACACACCATCATATTGTGGAAGTACTGGAAGGGGTTAATTCGATTGCCCCTGGATCTGTTTCCAAGTCCCCCCTTGTCGAGTTTCTGGCTGGTGGCAGAGGTTACCACGCAAAATATTCCACCAGAATATTTCCTATGGGATTTTCCCATTGATTTTAAACGCACCACTTTTTGGTGCAATGTTAAAGATACCGCCGGTTATTTATTTAATATAAAATCACTGGTTGGTCCTTTTTGCCAGAACTCTTTTCTAAAATGGCGTTTGTGTCCGTCTCTGTAACTCCAACCAAGGTCGGGCCCTTTGTTCCACTTTTTGGCGGCCTTCTCCACAGAAGCCCTCCAACTGGTGCCACTCTGTCTGGGTTCCACAGAATGTGTGGGTGGGGCAATTGGCACCCTGGACTGCGTTGCCTTAGCAAACCAAGTCGCACACTGTTGTGATTGGCCCAGTGGTGAGCCGCCCGGCTCACCACTTTGCATGTATGAGTGACAGCTAGGCTGTTGAATGGGAGTTTTTCTGCATAAAAACAGGGCTTTTGGGACTGGAACTTCAGAAGTCGCCACAGGACCTAAGAAATCCAAAGAGGGGAGAAGCTGAGCCATCTGCAACGACGACACCACCGGTGGAGCCCTGCTGCAACGACGACACCCCTTTCCCGACGACAAGAGAAGATCTTCTGCTGAAAGAGTCTTCTTCCTCTGAGCTGATGGGATCAACCAGTTCGCCATTTTCGCCTTCCAGGACGTCTCTTGGTCAAATCGCCCGTGCCAAGCACACCGGCGACCGGATAGCCAAGCTTCACCACTGTGACGGCGAATAAAAGTAACGCACCTTTTAACCGACGAACTCCGCGGCTGGTCTCTTCCCTGGGCAGTGCAACGACTCCAAGTTTCCTCCTCGACGAGATCTTCTCTTCCCCTGGTCGAAACCACAAACTGCACCCGCTGCTAGGAACAACTGCCACCGCTGGAGCTTCATCAACTTTAAAGGTACTGTGTTCCACCTGGCCTCCCTTTCTACGGTTTGCTAAAGATGACCCTTAAATCCTTGGCTTTCCAACTGGGTTGGCCCCAGACCTTCTAACTTTACCTTCTGAATCAACCCAACCTCTTTTGAACATTTTTACAAAGACTTGAATGCATTTCTAAATTGTGTGATCTTGGGCACATTTCACCTTGCTCCATTTAAAGTGGACCTGGCCTTTGAACTTTGGCTCTACAGTAGACTCTGCCTTCACTAACTTGTTTTGGTCTTATAAATGTGTTGGGAACTGTTTTATTTTAATGACCTGCCTTTTTCTCTCCCTTTTACTTAATTTTTGGAGTGCCATCTAAGTTACACGCTCGCATCTGTTTTGACAAATAGTGGTGTTTTGACTTAGACTTGTCTAATAATTCTAAAGGGAGGTGTGTATACTTTTCTGACTGTGTTTGAACTTGCTTTGATTTATAGTGCTAGTGTATTTCTTTAAGTGTGTGTTAAATAATTATATACTTTGATACAAAGCTCTGGTCAGTGTTTGCTTGCTCTACTGTGTTTTAGCCCTATTGTGTATCCTCTGTATACTTCCCTACTCTTCTTGAGAGAAGTCTGATTGCTCAGCCACAGCTACCAGGTAAATCTGGGTGGTACAGACTGCTACCAATTGGGTTTACTGCTTACTCCTGTAGTCTTAATCTTCTTGCAGTGTTCCCCAAGGGAACTGCACAGGATTCTGCCTAACATGTCCTCGTAAACTTTGGCCAGAAACAGACACACACTGTGGCCCTTCCCCCAGAGCAGTGGCCCTGAAGGGTTGCAGAAACCACAAACCGCTGCGGGGCATAACATCGCTGAGACCGCTGCACGACACACTGCGCACCCCAGCTGTGGTGAGCAAGTGACTGGTTGTGCAGACTACAGGGTCCCAAAGACGGAGGAACACTATTGGGGGTCAAAAACATCTCTGGAACACGGACACCAAACAGGATAACCCAAATCGGGGCCCCTCACCCATCTCCTATTCACCAGACTATGCTCTGCCCACCTCAGGGAAGATAACTGTATACTCCATGCAGCACACAAGCGTAAAGTAAGTACCACCATACATTGAGAAAACCCCGACCTACGGCCCTGACAGAGCAGGGAGAGGACGAGCTCTGCCAGGCAGGGAGGAGGAGACGGAGGACGCTACCTGCAGCCCTTAACAATAAACCAAGAACAGCGGCCTGACGCCCGAACCCACTGCTGCAGCTCTTAATCTAACGGTGCGCCAGGGTGAATTCAGCTCAGAGAAAGCTAGAATCACTACCAAGCCTTTCTGCTAACACCATCTTCAACGACAATAAGGGGGGGATCCACCAGGATACACGACTTCACCATGGTCAACCCAAAAAAACAGGCAAACATTGATCAATTTGCTCGAGCTGATCAGTCGCAGCCAACTCCGACCCCAGAACAAAGCCAGACATCATCCCAAATAGACACTGCTGCACTGAATCAGACCTTATTAGCTCTGAAAAGCAGCACCTGGGAACTAAAATTGATGCCTTGTTGAGCAAGGTGGATATATCGGCTATCCAAATTGACAAACTTTGTGGGCGTGTGTCAGAAGCCGAACAACGGATAGCAGATGGCGAAGACAAGGTGACCACCCTGCAGCGCGAAGTAGCAGAATTGCAACAGGCCATCAAGAAAATAACGGCCAAGAACGAGGATTTAGAGGGGCGATCAAGAAGAAACAAACAATATCCGGATCTTACGGGTCCCTGAGTCAACCCCCATTGACAACATGGAAAAATGTTTTCGAAACCCTGCTAGTGGACTCCCTGGGTAACCGCCCCCCCCCACCGTCCCCCCACACCCCCCCCCCCCTTCACGGCCATTTTTATGGTGAAGCAAGCTCATCGATCACTGGTGGCCAAACTCCCCTCCGTCCCCCCAGCGGCCCCTGAACGCCCAATCATGCCAAAATATTCAGCTACAGAGACATCCTGCTTCGAGCATCTAGAGAGAAAGGAGAGCTACATTGGGGACCCTCAGTGATACAGCTGTTTCCGGACTTTAGCCCGGCAGCCCAGGAGCAGCGTAAAACCTTTCAGGCCATTAAGAATATCCTGCAGAAAAAGGAAGTGTGATACGCCATGCTATACCCAGCCAAACTCAGAGTGCAGCACAATTTCAAGACCACCTTCTTTACCTCTCCAGAGGCTGCGGAACACTTCGCAATGACTCTTCCAGACCCAGGGGGCTCACTGAGACAATCGCCTGGCAGCCCAAACACAGGTTCACATGGAAACGAGTGAAGTCACTGGATCCCAACCCAAGAGATGCATAAGTTCCGGGTTGATGGACGGGGTCAAGGCGTGGCACACAAAGGCCGCAGCCCTATAGAGCGTATCGGCCGACCTTGGCACCCCACTTAACACAGTCACTGCAGAGTGATTATGTAATGTTAAGGAAAGGGAGTTTTGGTATGGGGAGGGAGAGAGAGCCGCTAGGTTTTAGTTTCTGGCGTGGGAAGGAGTGTGAGGGTTTGGGGGAACGACAATGGTTATCCACACCAGCATCAATAGCTACTTTGGGTTACAGATGGGGTTTGGAGGCTCACACACGGCATACATTCCAACTGTTCATGGTTAAACATAACGTTACTCAACCGCAGCTCCTCTACAGGCAACAAGGAGCCACTCCTAAAGTAGACATGATTGCTGGATCACAACACGCGATATGGGCGACCCCATAGTAGGGCGTAAACGGGCAGAACACTATTGATACTAACCTGGAACATACAGGGCCTTACCAACCAGAAGTCCCGCCTAATAGCAAACTATGCTAGGAATCACGGGGTGAACATATTATTTTTACAGAAGACCCACCTCGCCGTGGGGCACCACTCCCCATACTGGCAGGATGGGTTGTCCACAGATATGATTCCTCATGCACCACGCACTCCCGGGGTGTGGCTATTTATATTCACAGGACCCTACAGTACAAGCTACATGAGCAGATTAAAGATGAGCAGGGGCGCCATATTATACTGGGTAAGTGCACAGCTCAAAATTCCTGCTTATAAATATTTATGCACCAAACACGAACTCCCCTGATTTTTTTCCACCAGTGCGCTAGGCATATTTATAAATTCCCCGGGTATGAAATCATATGGGTAGGAGACTTCAATATGGCCTTAACATTAGGGTTGGATAGGTCCGCAACCACTCAGCAGACACCCCTCAGGCAGCCAAAACATGGTCCTCCATAGATGAATACCATGGGCTGCAGGACATCTGGCACGACACCCACCCCCAAAAGAGAGAATACACTTTCTTCTCCGTGGTACATAGCAGCTCATCCAGGATAGATTATATCATGGCTGCCCCTTCTATTGGTAGGAAGGTCTCGGAGGCTACTATACTATCCCAGACCCTATCCGATCATTCACCAGTGCTGGTCCGCATCACCGGCCTCGCGAGACCCCATGGACAATTGGAGGTTCAGGGCCACGGCCCTGGATGATATAGCTTTCCGATCAGAGATTAGTCAGGATATTCAAAATTGCTTCCAGGCTAATGAGGGATCAGTACCAGACCAAAGCATGTTATGGGAATCTTTTAAAGTATATGTAAGAGGGTGCTGCATCTCCTAGTAGGGCAGAGTCCTTAAGGCTCTGCAAGGGTCCATGTGGACATTGGAGGGCACCATTCGGGATCTGGAAAACAAACAGGGAGCTCGGAACTTTCCAGAGCTATGTTGCGAATTAAGTTCCCTTAGAGAAGACCTGCTCCAGCTAGCAAACAGGGAGGAGAGGTTCCTAGGTGATCCAATAGTAGTCGCAGAATATGGGGCGGGAGACCAGCCGAGTAAAACACTTGCCTGGCCCATTAGGCAGGAACACCAGCCACAACTATAATGGATTTTGAGAACTTAAATAGTGAACCCATTAAAGACCTCGATGGGATCAACAATGCATTCTGAGACTACTACAGCCAGCTATACACATTTAGACCCAGTGCAGGACACAATGCCCTGACTCAATTCCTCGATGAGATGGCCCTAGGCTGGCTAGACCAGGAACAAGGCGGAGCACTAAATTACCCAATTACTGAAGAGGAGGTCCGTAAAGCTATATTGTCCCTCCCCAATGGCAAAGCCCCAGGGGTAGACGGTATAATGGCAGAATTCTACAAGGCCTATATTGACCTACTAACCCCCAATCTCCTGAGTATGTATGAAAATGCGCTATCAAGAGGCAACCTCCCAGAATCCACCAGGTCGGCGCTAGTGACAGTACTTCTAAAACACCAAAAGAATCCCCGGCTACTATCCTCATATAGACTGCTGTCGTTGATCAATACCGACAACAAAATACTTGCCAAGATACTAGCAGACCGTATCCTTCCGCACATGCCGGCATTAATCCTACCGGATCAGGCAGGATTTATTCCGGGCCAATCTACCCAGAACAACCTTCGAAGACTATTCACTCTAATATGTCATTGATCTGGAGACACCAATAGCGGACTTGGTCGAATGGCCCCCCTTCTTCGAGGTCCTTAAGCGCTCGGGATTAGGCCTTACTTATATTCGCTGTCTTAAGCTGCTGTAGATGGCTCCTAGAGCGACCGTGTAGACCAATGGGGTGGTCTCAGATCAAATCTACCCATCAAGGTTGCCCCTTGTCCCGTATCCTATTCCCCCTCGCGATGGAACCCTTGACCTGCCATATACGGGAACTACACGCACATAGTAGAATCAGAATACACTCACACCTCTGTCGTATCATTGTATGCTGACGATATTCTGCTCTATAGCAAACATCCCAGATTGAACCTCCCACCTGTGACCCAACAGATTATTAGTTTCGGGGAATTCTCAGGGCTAAAAGCCCAGCCACAACCCTCAAAGAAAGTTTCGCATCTACCTGCGCCGGAGAACACGCAAGAACCAACATAAACGACTCCCTTTCCTCTGGAATTCTTCCAGACTCATTCAACAAGGTTCATGTCAAAACTCTTATAAAAAAATCTTCCCTCGACCCTCTCGAGCCCAAAAACTACTGCCCCATCTCAAACACCAGGTTCCTTGCCAAACTCATTGACCGAACCGCCTACTCCCAACTAAATGCCTATGTCGAAGCCAACAATCTCCTAGACCCCGCTCAATCAGGTTTCAGAGCCCGACACGGAACAGAAACCACCATAACCTCAATTTGGGATGACCTTAAAAACACTGCAGAATCTGCGGGATGCACCGCATTAATCCTTCTTGACCTATCCGCCGCCTTGGACACAATCAACCACTCAATCCTCCTTGATCGCCTCCACTCCCTAGGAATCTGTGGAAACGCTCTCAAATGGATAGCATCCTTCCTCAATATTAGGAACCAAATAACCCTACTCTCCACCTAGTTTTCCATCGCCCGACCAGTCAACACTGGAGTTCCTCAAGGAGCATGCCTATCAGCCCTCCTGTTTAACCTCTATATGGCCATCCTTCCACAAATAATTTGTTCGCACTATATCCTGTGCTACAACTACGCCGATGACACTCCACTAATTCTAAAACTCCTGAACTCAAAACCCAACTGCCAACCCGACCTCGCTTCCTGCCTCCTCGACATAGATCACTGGATGACCACAAAACACCTCTTGCTAAACCCCTCCAAAACTGAAATCATGGTATGTGGCAATACCAAACTTCTTCCACACCTGCTACCATGGCCATCTGCCATGGGCAACTCGCTGACACCCTCTAATTCAGTAAAAAAAACCTTGGATGCACCCTTGACTCAGACCTAACCCTCTCGTGCCAAGTCAACAACGTCTCAAAGTCCTGCCACTACCACCTTAAAACTATTAGTCGCTTTTTTCCATACCTCTCCTTTCCCAACAGGCTCTCCGCGGTCCAATCAATTGTTATGTCAAGACTCGACTATGCTAATCCCCCCTGCCTCGGACTCCACGCGTACCAACTGACTCAACTACAAAGAGCACAAAACGCCACAGCCAAACTGCTACTAGTGCTTGGCCCAAGAGACCACATCACCCCAGCCCTAAAAACTCTGCAGAGGCTTCTGGTTACCCGAAGGGTGACCTTCAAAACCTTATGCATCTCGCACCGAGCAATGCATAAAACCAGACCTCAATATCTTCAAGACAAACTGAAACCATATCACCCTACACGTAACTCTGAGATCAAGCTCTGCCGGCCTCCTAGTCATACCAAAAACAAACTCAGTCAGACTAGGTGGATCATCATTCTCAGCCCTCGCCCCCTCTCTGTGGAACGCACTCCCACCCCACATCCGACTCACCGAACACCTCATGTCTGTCCGCAAATTATTGAAAACATGGCTCTTCCCCTAAAATCAACTCTTAACTCAGACTGGATAACAGCAACTAAATGACACTAGCCCAAACTGCTAGATCATAAATAACATTCCAGCATCATGATCCGAGCGAGAAATCGAAAACTAATAACCACTAATGTAAATCAAAAAGGAAAAACAGAATAGAACGAGTAAAGCGGATGAAAGCAGTGAAGTGGATGAAAAGAATAAATTGTATTAAAGCAGTAAAGTGGTTAAAATTAATGAAATGGATGAAATAAATGTAATGGACGAGAGGAACAAACTGCTAGATCATGAATAACATTCCAGCATCATGATCCGAGCGAGAAATCAAACTAATAACTGTTAATGTTAATTAACAAGGACAAACAGAACGAGTAAAATGGATCAAAGCAGTGAAGTAGATGAAAAGAAAAAAAAATTGTATGAAAACAATAAAGTGATTAAAATTAATGAAATGGATAGAACAAATGTAATGGATAAGAGGAACAAATTGGACGAAAGGCATACAGTGGACGAGAGGATGGAAAATATGAATACATGATAGGGATGAGTGCATAGAATTGATAGTGTTTGGAACGGATAGATGGCATGGAATGGAAGAGTGCATGGAATAAACGGAGCATGGAATAAACGGAACAAATGGAATAAACAAATTCAAGTGCATGATTGATGTGCATGGAATGGATGAGTACATGGGACGGATTGAGTGCGTGCGACGAATGACGTGAGCTGAACGGATAATGTTGAACGGATGAAGTCGGTGGAGCGTATGAAGTCGGTGGAGCGGATGTAGGGCATGGATGCAACGGCTGGAGCATGTGGCTGCAATGGCTGAAGCATGTGGGTGGAACGGAAGAATGTGGATGGAACGGGTGAGGTATGTGGATGGAACGGGTTATGTGGGTGAAACGGGTGAAGTGGGCGGAACGGATGAAGTGGATGAAACAGATGATGCTTGTAGAACGGATAAGGTGGGCAGAAAGGGTGAAGTGGGTGAAACAGATGATGCTTGTAGAACGGATAAGGTGGGCAGAACGGGTGAAGTGGGTGAAACAGATGATGCTTGTAGAATGGATAAAGTGGGCAGAACGGGTGAAGTGGCTGAAACAGGTGATGCTTGTAGAATGGATAAGGTGGGTAGAACGGGTGAAGTGGATGAAACAGATAACGCTTGTAGAATGGATAAGACGGGTTAAATGGATGAAACGGCTGGAACAGATGATGCTTGTAGATCTGATAAGGTGGGTAGAATGGATGAAAAGGGCGGACCGGAGGATGAAGTGGTAACATGCATAGATTGGACGAAGCGCATGGATCAGAAGAAATACATAGAACTGATTGAACAGATAGTGTCCATAGAACTGAGCCAGTACATGCAACAGATGGAATGCACTGAATAAATAGAGGCCAAGGAATGGACTCTGTACAAAAATGGTTAGAATGCATGGAATGGTTTTGAGTGCATGGAATGGTTTTGAGTGCATGGACTGGTTTGGAGTGCATGGAATGGTTTTGGGTGTATGGAACGGCTGGGGTGCGCTCGAGCACAATTACCTAAGGGAATCCACCATATCGCATCTCCACTCCTTACTCTCTTCTATACACCACCACTCAACTAGAACACAGCCATACTATGACACATTCGGTATAGCTGTTCTCATACCATCACTTGCCTCATACTCCCCATCATCCTAAGTAAACACAGCTGGCTACACACCCACCAGCCTAGGTGTTCTCCTCAGGCATAACGCAGCCAGAATCGGTCTGGATAACAACCTGCCAGAATGAACACATACTCATGATCTCCCAACCACCACACCTACCGCTAAGAAGCAGCTATCATACAAATACCACACCAGCTGCACACATATCCGGTGTTCACACGCACCTTATAACTCACTCTCTCTCTACTGACTTGAACCACGGTTCTCGAGGGCGTTCAACCTACCAGCGCCTTGAGATCATACCAGTGGTACATAAGGCGCTATATAAATGCAAAATAAAATAACATAACCTAAAAATCAACTGGTCCAAATCTGCGGTGCCAACCGGGGTACAGCAGGCAGAAGTAGGTAACGAGTTTCGATGGTGCCCCTGTTAGACAGAATCCTTGGCAGTGCCTTTAGGGACCACTACACAAGATTAAGACTACAGGTGGTAGTACAGTTTCACCTTTGGTACAAGCCCATACTACACTGTTAGAGTGGTAGCAGTAGCGGAGCAGCCAGACTTATCTCAAGAGCAAATGAGCAGTAGTAGAGATTACACAAAGGACTACAATTACTGTGACTCAAGCAAACTCTGACTCAAGGTTTCTGGTTAAAAAGTAAAAGTACATTTATTTTTAGACCATCTGTTCACAAAACACTTCATTCTATTAAATTAAAACCACACTTCAAATACACTACACACAACCAATTCCCCTTGTGCAGAACAATCCAAGTTAAGTACCTTTGGATTTGACAGACTGGTGTTGTGAATCAAAGACCTTACCGGGGGTTATCACGCAATCACTTTTTGACAGTAATGACAGTTCGGTCTTACGAAAGAGAAGCGTATCCACGGGCAGAAATGTTACCGAGTCAAACACACTTAGCACATGAATTAACACAAGAGAGTTGGGGATACAAATCATAGGCAATACTTTTGTCAAGGCAGATAGAATCAAGAGACACTTTCTAATATGTAGATAAGTCAATAAGCCTGCGCCAGTGTCAATGGGACAGGGGTCCTGTTGTCGAGGATCACAAGGTTAGAACAGTTCACGATTCGAGCTTTGCCAGGAGTACTTGGATATTGTCAAAA
The DNA here is from genome assembly GCF_040938575.1 of Ambystoma mexicanum. Classification (NCBI taxonomy): domain Eukaryota; kingdom Metazoa; phylum Chordata; class Amphibia; order Caudata; family Ambystomatidae; genus Ambystoma; species Ambystoma mexicanum. The sequence continues at coordinate 434,543,275 of NC_090936.1, forward strand.
GGGAAGCAAAAGTTATAAGAGGGAAGGAAGATGAGGACAAGCCTCTCCGGTGAGGAGAAAATGGTTCACCCTAGTTCCTCGAAGTCGAACACAGTACCTTATTCGTATGAAGAAGAGCTGGTGCCACTGCAGTTGTTCCTGCAGACTCGCAGTTCCTGAAGCTTCAGTCGTGGGGACAAGGAGGACGACGTCTGGAGCGATCTGCACTACCCAGGGATCAAGCCAGCAGCAGCAAAAGCAACAGTGAATAAAAAGTGCGCTCCTTTAAAACAGGAGAGGCTCTTCAGATGGCTATCCAGACCACTACGGCTGTGTACAGCGATTTCGACCAAGAAGAGGATCTTCTGCCTGTGGAAGGTGATTTGGTTGATCCCACCAGGCTCATGGGAAGAAGACTCCGGACTGGATCTTCTTTTGTTGTTGAAGGGTAGATAGCTCAGGACTTCCCCAGGATTTGGGAGTTGCAGCAGCAGTCTTCTTCTCCGCTTCTCTACGGTTCTTTGCAGTTCCAGTGGCGACTCTGACTTCCAGCTCAAGAGTCCTGCCTTTTATGCCAAAATCCCCCATTCACACAGCCTGGCTGTCAATCACTCAGCCAATCAAGACAAAGTGTGACTTGTGTCTCCAAGGATACCCTGTGCAGGGAGTGACTACACCCCTCCCTCACATTCAGCCCACCTAGACACCCAGACGCCAAAGGAGGGCTTCTAGACAGAGAAGCCCGTCAAAGGTCCGCGAACAAAGGAGGCAAACCTGGTTGCCGCACAAAGTAAAACACAAGAAGGACTTTAACAAAAAGAAATGGCGATAAAACAGAACCAGAGCTGAAATAAAAAGTATTTGGTCAAGCGGGTTTAGGTTTGAGGCTAATATAGTAGCCTAAAACAGTGCCACGTTTATAAAGTATAATCGCGGTAGAAAAGTTAGGGTAGGTACCACTGCCACCAGCCAAGTCTTAGTGTTAAAAGAGCAAAATAAAGCTCAGAGAGGCACAGACAAAAAGGGATATAGGAACTAACCCTTTCCAGCACTCCATGTAAGATGGGGTGTACTGGGTCTGACGTTTTAAATGACTACATAAAGTAAATGGCAACTTTACCTGTTTCTGGGGGACAGTAGTCAGCCCCAGAAAAATGGAGTCAGAGGGAAGTCTCAAAGACGACCCTGTGTTACTGCACGGAAGGTGCTATGTATCACACACAAAAGTGGGGCTCATGGAGTGGTGTAGCTCCAGAGCCCAAGATCACACAAATAGTAGAAATACACATGGCAAAACACATGTAAGAGTGGGAAAAAGGGCTCACGCTCTTACCAGGTGGAACAAAATAAACCACTGAAATCCAGCAAAGCTGTTGAGGGACTCACTAGGTGAGGGAAATTAGCCATAAATGAGAATTCTCCCTAACAGCCCCCAAGGCATACGCTACCTAGGTATTAAGGTTTCTACAAGGGTATGCAACCTGTATGGGGGAAATTATCTGAAGGTGCTAGAGGCGTTGGAGCAAAAAGTGAAATCATGTATCCTACTACCAATGTGCGAAGCGGCCCGCATAGCCTTTGCCAAAATGGTAGTTCTCCCTAAACTACTATACATACTCTTACGTCCCGCCCCCTTTCCTCCATACTGCATGGGCGTCCCTTCCAAGTGATGGGAGCGGAACCTTTTTCACCAGAAAAAACCGTGGGAGCATGCATTACCCTGAATCCGCCCTCCGGCGCCACACCTCAGTCCCCTTTTCCACATTGACGGGAACGGGCCGAAATCACCAGCACTCCTGGGTTTGGCTTCAGCCATGTAATTCCACGCACAAATGCTTCTGCTCTTTTGTCTTTTTATCATTCAGGTACTCGGTCCTCAGGCATCACGCTCCTCCCAGGCACATGTCAACTTCCACAGGGTTCAGCAAGTGTCCATCCTCCGACGGGCTCTTCCCGATTAAAGACCCCCACGTCCTCTGCCTGCGGTGCCTTGGCCCTGACCACAGCTGGCAGGCTTGTACCGCGTGCAATGCGCTTTCCTTGAGGTCTTTGAAGAACAGACTGGCCAGGTGGAGGGAGCTCTTCCACAGATCGCCTCCAGAGGACCTACAGGACTTTGTCTATCATCGATCCAAGCCCAAGGTAGGGCCGCTGTTTTCCAGTGCACCCCGCAAGGGAGACTCTTCCCAAGGACTCGTCCGCACGGAAGGGACCGCCCAGGTCCTCGTACCAACACAAGTACTGAGGCTGTATCAGCTACCGGCCGAGAGGCCGAGGAATCGGCAGATCCTCCCGGTGAGGGTGCTGAGGGACTGGAAGGTCCTTTTACCAGGTCTTCACCCTAGGGGCTACGCCCTAGTACCGACATCATGTCCGAGGGTGCGCCTTTACGCAGTTCTACCGGCAGATCCGCCAAGGGCATAACGCCTACCGGGCCTAGGCCTGAGGAACAGGGTAGGCCCCATGATCCACACTCAAGAGTCCTGGACAGGGCGGGGCCCAGTGAGCCGAGCAATGCGACGCAAGCACATGGAAGGCAGCTCGACAAGATGGCTGCTGCTGCAGAAAATCCAGTTATTCGGCCGACACCCCTCCAGGGAAGGCAGGCGGAGGACCGTGTGTCGAGGTGGGACTGGTGTCAACCAGCTATATGGCCTACAGCTTATCCTTCCTTTGCGCAAGGCAGGTTCCCGATGCGTCCATATGGGCATGGCATGCAACTGCCCCAGCAGCCGCCCGCTACCCCGTCAATATCGCCTACCACCAATCCAGCCTGTGAGGACAGGTTCTTTGAAAAGTTCCTCGGGCTCATGAAATCTCCACAGATGGGGGTCATCCTCCGGTGCCTCAGGCCCCAGTACAGGCTCCTCCAGTCCCTGTTCAGCCTCAGCAGCCCGTTCCGGCCCCCCAGCCGATTGCGCAGGCGGTTCCGCACCAGCCTCCGCCGCAGCATCTGGCTCCGGACCCCGTACTGCAGCCCCTGGCTCCTAGCACTCTGAAGCAGTGCCAAACCTTCCGGATCTGCAAGTGGACACGGATGAGGAGGACGACCCTGACACGCCATCTTTAGCCAAGGCCTTCCACAAACGTCTGGCAGGGATGGCAGAGTACTTGGGCATTCCTCAGCCCGAGGTCGAGCAACCAGCAGAAGGGGTCCTCGCAGAAGTCCTCACGCTGCGTCCCGTTGCCTGAACTGGGATCCTGATACAGAAGGGCGTAGTTGCCTTGGCCAAGAAGGGTTGGCTCAAGCCCCAGTCAGCCCAGCCGATGAAGAAACGCCTGGACGCCAAGTACAGGCAGATGGAGGGGGATACACTTTTGCTATCGGCCCATCCTCAGCCACACTCCTCGGTGATCGCTGCGGCATCACTGTACTCCAAGCCTCAGTCGTCAGCCTCCTCCTCTTTGGCGCTGCTAGGCAAGGAGGAGAAGATCTTGGAGGCGTATGGGAAGAAGCTGTATTCCAACGCTTCCTTGCACCTGCGTCAAGCCGACGCGGATGCCATGCTGGCAGCTGTGAACCAGAGGCTCTGCCGGGAAATTGCAGATTTCCTCCCAGAGCTTCCGACACAGAGCCAAACCCGATTCAAGGCGGGATTGGCGGAGGCCAAGATTGTGGCGCTGGATATCATGGATTCCACTGTGGCTCACATTGACACCTCTTGCCGTGCCATCTGTATTGCCACGGACATGAGAAGACCGGCCTGACTCTGTGCTACGAAATTCAATCCGGATGTCCAGGAATGCATACTAGATCTTCCGTTCGAAGGGGGTGACCTCTTCCACTCCGAAACGGACAAGGAGCTGGATAAAAAGAAAAACAGCTCTCAAACGGCCAAGTCTTTATCCATCCTTACAAAGACCACGCCCAAACCTTAAACCCAGTCACAGCAGCGCTCTCAGAAGGGACGTATATACGTAGGGTTCCGCGGCTTCCAAGAGCGGATGTCCAGGCAGCCTGACCGTTCGCCGTCCCAGCATCGGCACAAACAACAAAAAAGGGGGTGGGGAGTAAGGTCTTTTTCCAGTTGCCCTCCTCCGTAGCAGCCTCAGAGGGAAAGGAGGCATGACATGCCCCTTCAGATCCATGCGTCCCAGTGGGGGGCAGTCTTGCTCTCCATGCACATTTGTGGTGCCAGAATTTCGCGGACCCCTGGATCCTCTCTGTAGTCTCCACGGGGTACCTCCTCCCCTCCACTCCCACAGGTTGGGACAGCAACTCTTTTGGCGGACATCCGGATGCTCGTCGAGAGCCAGGCAGTGGAGGAAGTGCCAGCCTCCCAGCGAGGTTTGGGCTTTTACTCCAGGATTTTCTCCGTTCAGAAAAAGAATCCTGTGGGCCTGAGAGATGTGCTGGTGCATTCTACCCTCAACCTCTTCCTACCTCTACAAATATTCAAGATGGTTACGCCAGCTTCGATAGTGGAGACATTATGCAAGGGAGACTGGATGTGCTCCCTGGATATGAAGGGCGCGTACCTACACGTCCCGATCTGGCAGCCTCATTGTTCCTTTCTACGCTTCAGGATGGTGGGCTACCATTTCCAATACAAGGTTCTTCCTTTTGGCCTCAACTCGGCCCCCAGGGTCTGTACCAGGCTGATGAATACGGTGGCGGCCCTTCTCAGGTCACAAGGCCCCCACATTTACCCGTACCTAGAGGACTGGCTCGTCAAAGCTACATCTCCGGAAGCAGTGCACCATAATTCCCACGCTCATATGAACACACTGCACAAGCTGGGGTTTTCACTCGACCTCAAGAAGTCACAGCGGCAGCCCACGCAGAGACTGACCTTCTTGGGTCTCATTTGTGACACGTGCCCTGAAAACGTTTTTCCCTCGGAGGACAAGATCACAGCACTCAAGAGAGCCAGGGCGTGCTTCTACAGCAGAGGAGGGACCTCGGCCTGGTGGTACCAACACCTACTGAGTCTCATGGCAGCAGTCCTCTTGGCCGTCCCCCACACGAGACTCGGGATGAGGAGGATAAAGCTGCACTTTGCAGCATCCTGGAACCAGGAACTGGGCCATCAGTCAGAGATGATCAACGTTCCTCCGTCACTTCACCCAGACCTCACATGGTGGTCCGGGGACTCCAACCTGAGGACGGGCAAGCCTTTCCGGCAGCCTACATCACAGGTCACCATCACCACAGTCTCCTCTCTCGAGGGTTGGGGGGTCCACTCTGGATGACCACTGCGTCCATGGCACCTGGACCCAGCAGGAGCTGGAGTACCACAATGATCAGCATGTTCTACGTCAACAAGCAGGGAGGTACCAGATCCCCACCCCGTGCAGGCTGGCAGTCTGCATGTGGGAATGGGCCCTGGAGAACAAAATCTACCTCACGGAAGTCCACCTTCCGGGGGAATCCAACCTGGAGGCAGACAGGCTCAGCAGACTGGGAGCGGACAACTACGAGTGGCAGTTGAACGACCTAGTGCTCCAGGAGATCTTTCGCAAATGGGGTCACCCCCAGGTGGACCTCTTTGCCTCCCGGGACAACAAGTGCCAACTGTTTACCTCCTGGCAGAGACAGGGCTTGGGCTCCCTGGGCGACACCTTTCAGATCAGGTGGGGCGGGATGATGGCATATGTTAGGGAGAATTCTCCTTCTAGGGCTAATTTCCCTCACTAAGTAAGTGAGTGCCCCAGCAGCTTTGCTGGATTTCTGGAGTTTATTTTTCCACCTGGTAAGAGTGTACATCCTTTTTCCACTCTTACATGTGTTTTGGCCTATGTGTTTTTACTCATTGTGTGATCTTGGGCACTGGAGCACACCACTCCCAAGTGCCCCTGTTCTTGTATGGGTTACACAGCACCGTCAGTGTAGTAACCCAGGGTTGTCTTTTAGACTTCCCTCTGACTCCATTTCCCTGGGGCTGACTACTGTCCCCCAGAGAAAGGTAAAGTTGGCATTTACTTTACATAGTGATTCTTAACACAGACCCGGTACACCCCATTTTACATGGAGTACTGGAAAGGGCTAATCTGTACCCCTTTTCTGTCTGTACCTCCCTGAGCATTGTTTTGCTCTTTTAACAATTAGACTTGGCTGGTGGCAGTGGTATCTACCCTAACTTTTCTACCGCGATTATATTAGATAAACGTGGTACTGTTCTTGGCTATTATATTAGCCCCGAACATAAACCCGCTTGACCAAATCCTCTTTCTTTTGGCTCCGGTTGGGTTTATTCGCCATTTCTTTTTGTTAAAGTCCTTCTTGTGTTTTACTTTGTGCGGCAAACTACGTTCGCCTTCTTTGTTCACCGTCTTTTGGCGGGCTTCTGCAGCTCTGGGCGCCTGGATGTCTAGGTAGACTGAATGTAGGGAAGGGGTGTAGTCACCCCCTGCACAGGGTATCCTTGGAAACCCGAGTCGCACTTTGCCACGATTGGCTGAGGTGGTTGTCCAGGTGGACAACCCCCTGCTGCGTGATTGGCAGCCAGGCTGTGTGAATGGGGGTTTTACGCATAAAAGGCAGGTCTCTTGGGCTAGAAGTCAGTCACCTCTGGAACTACAAGGAACCGAAGAGAAGCGGAAAGAACGACGGCTGCTGTAACTACCCCATCCCGGTGAAGCCCTGCTGCACTCCTGAGCTATCTTCCCTTCAACGACTAAGAGGAGATCCAGTCCGGAGTCTTCTTCCCTTGAGCCTGGTGGGGATAACCAGCTCACCTTCTTCAGCCAGAGATATTCACCGTGGTCGAAATCGCTGCACACTGCTGTAGTGGTCCGGATAGCCACCTGCTGAGCCTCTCCTGTTTTTAAGGAGCACACCTTTTCGTTGTCGCTGCTGCCAGCTTCAGCCCTCTGTGGTGCGGACCCCCTTCAGACGTCCTTCTTCACGACAAAGCTCCAGGAATCTTGGCTGTGCAGGAAACCAACAGGACCAACTGCCAGGGCACCAGCTGCATCGTTGGAATAAGGTACTGTGTTCTACTCGAGGAAACTGGGTGAATCCCTTTTTCTTCATCTTCAAGGCTCGTCCTTGTCTTCCCTCATTCTTAAAATTTTTGCTTCCGAACATTGACAATATCCAAGTACTTTTTGGCTACACTGAATCGTGAACTGTCTATCGGTGTGATCTTCGGCACAGGTCTCCGGCGTCACCTATTCCTGGCTCCGACCCTTTGACTTTTGAACTCCTGTTTCTGAGTGTTTCTCGATACTGTCTGCCTAGCCTAAATATTGCCTGTGATTTTTGCCTCCAACTCCCTCTGGGTATCTCAGGTGCTAAGTGCGTTTTTGCCCCAGTAGCATTTCATGTCACGGATATGCGTTTATTTAGTAGACCGAACTGTCAAAAAGTGATCGCAACCGTATTCGCAGTATCGTGTTTTGTTCATAACACCGGTTCATTCCAACACAGGGTACTTACCTTGAGACTTACTGTACAAAGTGAATTGGTTAGTTGTAGTATATTTAACGTGTGGTTTTGTTTAAAGTTAAATAGAGGTGTTGTGTTTATAACTGATGGTTTAAAAATAAATGTACTTATATTTTTTTACCTGAAACCTTGAGTCAGTGTTTGCTTGAGTCAAAGTAATTGTGGTCCCTTTGTGTAATCTCTGCTACTGCTCATATACTCTTGAGATAAGCCTGGCTGCTCTGCTACTTCGACCACTATAACTTAGTAGTACGGGCTTGTACCAAAGATAAAACTTGTATTGCCACCTCTAGTCTTAATCAGGTGTAGTGGTCCCTAAGGGCACTGCACAGGATTCTGCCTAACAGCATACCCCTTTCCACCCACTCCACTGATTGACAGGGTGATATGCAAGATCAAGGAGTCGCGCCTCCTCAGCATCATCCTAATAGCTCCATGGTGGCCAGCCAGGCCATGGTTTTCGGAGCTGCTCAGCCTCTCGGAGAGGCCTCCCATTCGCCTGCCGACGGGCCCAGCACATCTTCTGGCGCAGCGGTGGGGGAGGTGGGGGGGGTGTGTCAGGGTCATCCACCCCGCACCTGAGAAATTAGCCCTCACAGCGTGGTACCTGAACAGGTCACGCTAGGACATCTCAGCCTCTCTCAAGCTAATCTGGAGATCATACAGGGCGCCAGGAGCAAATCTACCAGGGCCCAGTACAGGGGCAATTGGACACAGTACTGCCACTTGCCAGAGACTAAGGACTTAACCCTCTGGCATGTTCCCTGGATGGCGTGCTCCCTTTTTCGGCACATCTCGCCCATTCAGGCGTGCAGGTGAACACCTGCCGCACTTACCTGGCTGCCATTGGGGCTTACAGAAACTCGGAGGCAGAGAGCTATTCCTCTTCCAACCCGATAGCCAAACATTTGACGGGTCTCTGCAGGCTCTACCCAACCATCAAGAAGCCACACCCCGTGTGGGACCTCAACATAGTCTTGGGTGTCCTGGCGCACAAGCCATTTGAACCTATGGCGCCCACGGACAACAGGGTGGTCACAATTAAGACCGCCTTGTTAGTCGGCCTCACCTCGGCTCGCAGAATCAGTGAAATTCAGGCGCTGGTCGCTTCGGAGCCATACACTACTTTTCACAAGAACAAGGTAGTCCTGCGAACACACCCAACGTTCCTGCCTAAGGTGCCTTCCGCATTCCATCTGAACGAGGAAATTGTGTTATCCACGTTTTTTGCTTAGCCTAAAGATGAGGCGCAGAGAGTTCTGCACTGCCTTGATGTCAGACGTGCACTGAACTTCTACTTGGACAGGACGAAGAGCTTCCGCAAGTCGGAAGCTCGTTTCATTACCTTTTGGAGGTTTAAGACCTGAGTATCAGGCATCAAAGGCCTCCACAAGAGCACATGTTAACAGGATCATTAAGAAAACTAAGCAGGCACTTGCCAGCCACGCAGTAACTACGGCCCACCTCTACGTAGCCGCTCACTAGGAGGCGCCCGCCATGTGCCCTGGTGAACTAAAAGTTACACAACCACAAGACTAGCTGCAAGGCTAACAGGATCCTTATTAACCATCCTCCAGCAGACGCCTGCCAGTAACAGACCGCTTCACGGTCCCACATTCCATAGCCACACACTCGCAGGCACTAACATTCTTAGATTAACGCAATAACCCCATCTTGAATGCCTAAACCAAGAGTGAAGCTAAAGGATTAAGAGAAAAATATGAATCTAAGCATTGAGTCACAAGCCACAGACAACGTCACGGTCCCTTTCCCCGAACTGGGATATAAATACAGCTCAATTTTCCCCATACAGATGCTAACCAGCAAATTATTAAGAAAATGACTTGAGAAGACTACCTGAACGAGCTGTAGACTTAACTGAATTGGTAAGCATTTAAAGTAGCCCACACACGGCCAAACAGCTACAGACGCATACCAAACATGAGACTAATGGAAACTTTCCTCTCTTTATCCTTTCTCCATTTCTATAATCAAACTTGCAAATGAATGCAACAACTCTGTTCACAAATTTGTCAAAATGAAACATGTTCCCAATTCAATAACTCTATGAACCACATGTCAACCACATACGTTATGTGAAATACTGTATGAAAAATAATTGGTATGCCTTAAACAATGTACAATATACATGTACCATATGTCTCTATCAGTATGTATTGGGTCTAGCACAACAATATGTCACTATATGTCACAAACACCATGCACTCCAACACTCATGTCACCAATATGCACAGCTGTGAGAAAAAACATAGGTCGAAACACGTATCAGCACTGAAAAATCCTAAGCATGTAACTTCATGACTTGCATATAGAACACCGTACGCACTAGGATGTATGTCACAATAGTGACAACCTATGAACGTTTGTCACACAAGGATACAACCAAATAAAAATCAACATCTGTACAAAACACTACAAGTGTCCTACATTATTGAAGAAGAAAATACTGCACTGACATATGACAACGGGTTATTATCCTATCCAGCGCCAATGTATTAAAGGGCTCCAATCCAAGCAACAAACATAAACACACAGGAGACCTATGTAGTGTGAGCACGCAATCCCCTCCAGTATCGCCTGATGGTGCACAGGGCTGCTTCAGGTGCACAAGTGAGCATGAACGGACATGCGGGTATTACAGTAAGAGGCGAACAATATATGCCAGAAATGTAGGTTGCCGAACAATCAATCAATGGTGGAACAGGGACTTAATGATGAATGTCTGTAGGTTTGTAGGAAACTAGGCGCAAGGGGTATGCTTTGGGCCATGAAAGATTGCAGGACGAGCGAGAAGGGGCTATGGATCTCCTATTCTTACAGCGCAGAGATAGCCCTAGAGGTAACGGCAGTACATCATTTTCTGTTGTTTTCGCTCCCCAGTTGAGGCACATATTGTAAACCGCTGTTTGTAACTGTCCTTGGTTTTCTAAAGCATGTGCCAGAAGCAAGGTTGCATGCTGTATCCTTTTTTTTTGTGGCATTCTTTCTCCAAAACCTAGCCTACCCCTCACTTGCTTAGATCAGTGAATACAGGCTGTAATTGTTTTTTATCCTTGAATGAAACACACTAACAGTTCGAAGGACACAATGTGTCAAATAGCCACAAAGAATTGATAACATTGACTATATTGAAATTGCACATACAAAACTTCAGTTTCTATTTCTGGGATCTGTTGTTCAGAGAGGTGGTTCTGCTTGACATCGAGAGAATGGAACACCCTGAAATTATTTAAGTGTAACTTTACATAATATTTGGGCGATTGACAATGGCATGTGTGCTGTGCACTTTATGTCGAACTATGTGGCGGGTAATGTACTTTTTGTCAAAAAGAATGCACATCGTACATTATGTTAAAGAATATTTATACTGTGCGCTTTAACCGCCCAAGTATTGCACTTGCGGTTTATTGTGCCTTTCGCAATAATATATTTTGTGCAGAGTTGTGGGTTGTTAGGTTGCCTATATTGTGGTGTTGACTCCTCCAACACATGGGTATTCCATATACCTCTTGGATAGACGCACAGCTAAAGGAGGAGGGGTTGCATTCATTACAAAAATCTCACTAAATATAAGAGACCTACTCAACCAAACCATCCCATCAGGGGAGCTACTCTCCATCAAACTACCTATGACCAACACAAGAACTCACCATCCACCTGATATATAGACCACCTGGGACTACATCTTCCTTTGATGATGACATTGCTCTCCTGCTCTCTAATAACACCAAACCCAACTCACAGATCCTCATGCTAGGAGATTTCAACTTGGGCTATAAGGACATCCAAGATGACAAAGCATCTACGCTTGCCAACACCATCTAAGGGCTAGGATTCACTCACCGCATCTCACAACCACCTCACAATAAAGGTAGGACCTTAAACTGGTGAGCCGACTTAAACTGCAACACCACCATACTATCCAACACAGCTTGTGCATGGACCGACCACCACCTCATCACATTCATCATCAATAAAGACAATCATTCATCACAGCCTACACCCAACGAACCACCACTATTCACGATCAATAGCAAAAATGTCACAGTTGAGAAATTACTCCCACTGCTCCAGCCCATCATCGACTACACACCCATCAATGCTAACCCCACAGAGCTAGTAGATCTATACAACACGACCATTCTTAAAGCCATTAATGCCGTCGCACCCCGCAAACTATGTATGGCCAAACCACAAGCTCACCTTAACTCATGGTTCACCCTCAAACTAAAAACCCTTTGCAAAAACAAAATACACGCTGAATCCGGGTGGAAAACTCCCCCTCAACCACCAACAAGATCACTTCCATAATAGCTTCCAACAACTATAAGTCAGCTATTACCCAAACAAAAAAATATATTTACTATGAGAGAATTAGCAAAGCCAAATCCAACACGAAAGAGCTTTTCAACATCTTGAGCAAGCTCGAATCTCCTTCTCCCATACCCGACACATGTACCAAAGATACTTCTTGATGCAAAAATATCCAAAAGGCCCTACTTGGCAAAATTGCAATACTTCAATCGAAAATCGAGTCCAAGAAAGCAAATCTAACCCTTGACGAAAGTCCAATTCCACTTCCACCTACCAAACAAACTAATACCAACGCTCTATTCAACTTCTCAACCATCAAAGAGGTAGAGGACATAATATCCACCCTATCCACCCTGAAACCATCAAAATGTCAGGGAGGCATCTGCCCCGCCCCAATAATTAAAGAGGCAGCTAAACATCAGGCATCCTTCCTTCATCACAACACTAATAAATGTGTTATTCACATCTAGCAAAGTATCCAACAACCTGAAGGACTCTTGGGTCTTGCCCCTTCTCAGAAAAACCCACCCTAAACCCCAACATCCCCACCAACTTCAGACCCATCACAACCGTACCATTCTTCTTAAAAATCCTAGATAGCGCAGCTTACCTGCAGATCCAGAACCATCTAGAAAGCACCACCTACTAGGACTCAGAAAATCGGGCTTCCGCAATAAACATGGTACAGAGACTTCCCTGATCGACCTTTAGACACAAATGGACAAACTAAAAGTTAACGGCAAACTAGCTCTTCTACTTCTTCTAGACCTCTGCCGTCTGTGACCTGGTTAATCACAAAGTCTTATGTTAACACCTATCCCCAGCAGCCCACTTTTCTGACAAAGATAATGCCTGTATTCAGTCCTTTTAAAACAACAGATCCATGAGGGTCTTCACACCCACGGCAGCTGCTGAACCAGCCCCTGTTGCCTGTGGCGTCCCTCAGGGCTACTGCGTATCACCCTCAACGACGACAAGACTGAACAACTTCTTCTAGGTTCCCAATCCAGACTCAACAACCTTGACAAACCTACAAATCATTCACCATTGACGGCAACATCACAGTATCCAATCACGTCAAAACTCTAGGTATCTATCTAGACTCTTCACTCCCCTTGACTAGACAAATCAGTGCTATCTCTTCTCCAGCATGGGGTCTGGCATGTATTCACATGCTCATGAATATTCCCCATCGTCAGGCTGGGAATCCTCGGTAAAGAAAAATCAGTATCAGTTTCGTTTCTGATCTGTCTTTCGTAGTAGTAACCAATCACTGATCTCTGCGTCATACTGACCACAGCCAATGACTGCCATATCCCTAAGCCCCGCCTCTGGCAGCCATCTTCAGATTTTTACCGCACGTTCAAGTGTTGGGATCCTCGTGCTATTGCTCTCGAGCTTTAGTGCCTTTTTCGCGCTTTTTTCTTAGGAACATTTTCTCTTCTTCGGTCAAAAGAGCCTCAAGCTCCACCGTTTCTTTATCCGATCAACGGGGACCTGTGTCGGATTCTTCTACGCCCCTCAAGGGTGAGGATTTCGTCGAGCCACGCTTTTGGAGGACTCCAGAAGTTTCTCAGGCCTATCTCGATCATGGCCCAGGAGAAGGGAAGCTCGACGCCCGGAAAGCTGTTCAGGGTCTGCCCTGGATGCCAGCTTCAGAATGTCTTTAAGGAGGACGAACACTCCCTTTGCCTCTACTGCCTGCATGAGGACAAGACGCACGTGGAGAAGGACTGTGCGTTTTGAGGCAATATGTCGGAGCGGACCATGAAGGACCGCCATCTGCGTCTCGCCAACTGGCTGGAGGGGAAGAGCCCGTCAGGCGAGAAGAAGTAGTAGTCTGAGCGGTCTTCTAAAACCTTTGAGGGCGCCCCGGCGACGGGAGTCCAACAGAAGGCCAAGCACAGTGAGTCCGCTGGTACCGGGAGCGCCGAACGGTCGGGCTCTACGGGCGCCAGGCAGGGCGCATCCTCCCCGGCACCATCAACCACGAGCCAAAGCTCTGGCTCGGGTAAGAGGAAGGTCGAGCACCCGTCGAAGCTCCTGGAGAGACCCCGGTCGAGCTCGAAGGCCCCATCGGAGGGGGAGCGAGGAAGTGACCCTCCCCCCAAGGAGAAGGCTGGTGAGCGCACCTGAGGTGGTGAAAGCCTTAATCCATCCGGCCAAGGCCTCTATCGAGACAGTCGCGGCGGCCCTGGCTCAGCCTGTGGATGCTACACCAGTGGTGGCGACCTCGGGGCCCAGAGTCTCCCTGCCACCGCGGAGGGAGTCCTCTTTTATGCCCATCGACAGGACCCCCGTGAAACCTCCGATGGAGAAGAAAAAGGGGGGGGGGCAGGAGGTCGTCGTGGATTCGGCCTCAACCTCTGAGGAGGATCTGATCGAAGTCTTAAGCCACGGCGTTGGCGTGGAAGAAGACCAGCCTGTCGGGAGGGACCCCGACGTAGGAGACGACAAGAACGTCGAGGGTGCCGACGGGGCTCCTGACCACCCGTCGGACTCCCCTCAACCAGTGCCGCAAGAAAACTCGGCGGCCATTTTGTTGGCTATACAGTCCTTATGCTCGAAGATAAGGACGAGAGTGCCGTTACCACCAACGGAGGAACCTCTCCCGACGGGGGACCCGGAGCCAGGCCCTTCTGGGAGCCCTCCTCCTAAGAGAAGGATTCATCCTCCACCTCCTTTTCAATCATCGCGCCCTGCTCAGCCCTCCTCCCCGACCTGTGGGGATGATACGAGGACTGACACGGCCGCGACGGGCACAGACGAGGTTTACGACGAGGATCTCCTGTCGTCACCTCCTCCCCGGGCTTCCCCGCCCGACGAGATTGGATCGTTTCATGCCATGATCGCCAGGGCATCCAAGCTTTTCCAGCTCTGCCCGGAAGAGAAGAGGAAGGAAGGTTTCCTTTATCAACGGCGCGAGACCAAGAGGAAGACGGTCCTCGCTGTACCTCTACTGGACGATATCTGGGATGAGGGTCTTGCCCTCCTCAAGAACCCATCCACGACGCCTGCGAGGAGGGATCGGTACGAGAAGAAGTACCGGGTCCCGGATGCGGCCCCCTTGTGCCTTCGGGCACAGCCGACCCCGGACTCGGTCTTCTCCGCGGCGGCCAGGAAGAAAGCGGGGGGGGCCTCGGCCTCTACGTCAACCTCCCCGCCAGACGGCGAGGGAAAGAAATTGGACACGATGGGACGCAGAGTCATCTCATCGGCAGCAACGACTATTAAGGCTGCCAACGCCTTGGCTATCGTAGCCCGCTATGACAGGGAGTTGTGGTACAAAATCGCCCCCCCGCTGAACTTCTTACCAGACGACAAGAGGGCGGAGGCCCTAGAGATCTTGCAGGAAGGAGAAGTGGCGTCAGACCACGCCATTACGATAACGACGGACATTGCTGACACTGGATTTCGCCAGTTGGGCAACGGCGTGTGCCTTTGACGGCGTGGATGGCTCAAGGCAACTGACTTCCGTCAGGACGTGCAGACCAGAGTCTTGGACATGCCGTTCGACGGGAGCAACCTGTTTGGGAAAACAGTGGACGATTCCCTACAAGCCATCAAGACGGACACGGAGACGGCCCGGGCTCTTGGTGTTCTCCAGCAACGACGGCCGCCCTTTCGGAGCGGCGGAGGCAAGCAGGGTGCCTCCAAAGGTTCCGGCGGCGGATTTTCCACCTATTGTCAAGCGGCCCGTTCGTCGTCACAGGAAGCCTACAGGGGACGAGGCAAGTCGGGCGGACCCCGCCGTCGTCGCCAAGGAGGACAAGGCGGCAAAGCCTCGTCAAAGCAGGACTGAACCGGCCGTGGGGTCGGGCCCCCAAGAAGCACCCTGGTGGGAGGCCGGCTGGCGAGCTTCGTCAGCGTGTGGGAGTCCATCTCCACCGACCGTTGGGGGCTGGACGCCCTGGTCCAGGGTCACGCGCTTGAGTTTCTAAAGAAGTGCCCGCGCGTCCCCCCGTGGCCAGGAAGGAACATCACGACCCTCAACTTCTCTTGGAGGTGAAGGCGATGCTCAAGAAAGGCGCCATCAAGCTTGTCCCAAAGAGGCTTCGGGGCTCCGGAGTTTACTCAAGATACTTCCTCGTGAAGAAGAAGACGGGAGGATGGCGTCCCATCCTGGATATACGACGACTGAACAAATTCATCAAGGCACAGAAGTTCTGGATGGTCACCCTCCAGCACGTCCTGGGTCAACTGGAGGAGGGCGATTTCCTGTCGTCGTTGGATTTGGAGGATGCCTACTTCCATATCCCCATCCTAAAAGGACACCCAAAGTTTCTCAGATTCGTGGTCCAAGGGCCTCACTACCAATTCAGTGCCCTCCCTTCGGATTGAAGTCGGCGCCCAGGGTGTTCACCAAGTGCCTCGCACCGGTGGCAGTGCGGCTGCGCCTGGAGGGGATCCACGTCTACCCCTACCTGGACGACTGGCTCATCCGAGCAAAGACAAAGGAGCTTGCCGCGGAGCACACGGCGAGGACCGTCCAACTACTCACGGACCTGGGATTCTCCATAAACTACGCCAAGTCCCACTTGGTGCCCGCGCAAGACGCACTGTTTCTGGGAGCGAAGCTCGACACAGTGGCGCTTCTGGCCTCTCCGTCGGAGGAAAGGACGAGGGCCATCTTGGGCAAGGTGCAGCGGATGTTGGTTGCGGACGCGGCCAGGGTGAGGTCCATCAAGTCACTCCTCGGAATGATGTCTTCTTGCATTTATCTCATCCGCCTGTGCAGGCTTTGGATGTGCCCGTTATAGGAGTTCCTGGACGCTCGCTGGATCCAGACGACGGGCAGCTTCGAGGACAGGATCACACTCGATGAGAGCTTCCGACGAGCGATCCGGTGGTGGGGCACCCGCGCGCATCTGACGGCGGGCATGGACTTCCAGACCCCGGGCCACCAGAAGACAGTGACCACGGATGCCTCCCTGGAAGGGTGGGGAGCGCACACCGAAAATCTGCACGCGAGGGGCCTTTGGCTGCCGATGGAGAAGTCCCTCCATATCAACGTCCTGGAACTCTGTGCAGTGTTTTGGGCCCTCAGGTCCTTTCTTCCGTTACTCAAGGGCAAGGTGGTGAGGATCTTCAATGACAACACCACCACCATGTTCTACATCAGGAAACAGGGCGGTACCAGATCCCCAGCCCTGTCCAAGGAGGCGCAGGATCTGTGGCATTGGGCCGTCGCCCAAGGGATGTTTCTGGTGCCGTTTCATCTGGCAGGAATAAAAAACACCATCGCCAACTCGCTCAGCAGAGAGCTGCGCTCGTGCCACGAGTGGGAACTACGACAGGATCTAGTGGACTGCCTCTTCCGATGGTGGGGCACACCCCAGATCGATCTGTTCACGACGGCGATGAACTCCCAAGTGCCGGAGGTTCGCCAGCAGGTTTCCCCAGCCGAGGAGCATGGGCGATGCTTTCTCGTTCCCCTGGGACGGCCTGTTCCTATATGCGTTCCCCCCCTTGCCGCTGCTGATCCGGCTCATCAACCAGCTCAAGAGGTCACGGTGCAGGATGATCCTCGTCGCACCTGCGTGGCCGAGGCAGATATGGTTCCCGGACCTTCTGGACTTGTCAGCGTCCCCGTCAATCAAGCTGCCGGTGGACGCAGATCTTCTCTCCAGGGAAGGAGGCGCCATCCTCCATCACGACCCGATGTCGCTGAACTTGCAGGCCTGGCTCCTGCAGCGCTAGAGTTTGGAGGCTACGACATACCGGCCGACTGCAGAGAGGTTCTTGCAAAGGCCAGGGCGTCCTCAACTCTTAAATGCTACGGACACAAATGGAAGAGGTTCTCTGTCTGGTGCCACACACAGAAGATTAACCCTCTACGGATTACGGCTCCTCAAGTACTGCCGTACCTGCTGACGCTGACCAAGGCTGGACTGGCGCACGCTTCCATCAAGATTCATCTTGCTGCCATCTCCCGATACACCAGAACCACGGGACTGACGTCTTTGTGGTCTCATCGTCTGGTGAAAGAATTCATGAAGGGACTGTTCAGATCGTTCCCGCCGGTGAAGGCGCCGGCCCCGGCGTGGGAACTCAACGTGGTGCTGACCAAGCTCATGGGACCTCCGTTCGAGCCTCTGCACTCAGCTCCGTTGAAGTTCTTGTTGTGGAAAACAGCGTTTCTTGTGGCCATCACCTCCGCACGACCGGTGGGAGAGATCCAGGCCCTTTCCTGCAAGCCCCCGTACTTGACTTTTCACGACACGAGGGTAGTGCTCAGGACGCACCCCTCCTTCATGCCCAAGGTGCCGTCGGACTTCCACCTCAACGAACCCTTGGTGTTGCCTGTTTTCTTCCCTTCGCCTTCGTCGCCGGCTGAAAGGACTTTGCACTCGCTGGATGTGGCTAGAGCGCTGAAGTAATAGGTGGACCGCACAAAGAGTTTTCGGAAGACATCACAACTTTTTGTGAACTTTGGACCTGTCAATCAGGTGAAGGCTCTCTCGAAGGCTTCCATTTCCAGATGGCTCTCCGGCTGTATCATGTACTGTCATCGGTTGGCAAACCGACCGCTGCCTGGCCGTCCGAGAGCCCATTCCACCAGAGCGATTGCAGCTACCACGGCGTTCCTATCTGGTGTGCCCTTGCTGGACATCTGCAGGGCTGCTACGTGGAGGTCGACGCACACCTTCACGAAATTCTACTGCGTCGATCGGGATTCCAGGGAGGAGTCCAGGGTCGGCCAAGCAGTGCTGCGCAACCTGTTCGCCTAAGGTGAGCCTGGTGAGGAGGTAAGAATTGCTTAATGTTGAGTTTTGGATGTAATGCTTAATGTTGAGCCTTTTCCACCTCCCGTGGTTGTGCATGTGTGTACTGCTGTGTATTCTTTTATTCATGAGCATGTGAATCCATGCCAGACCCCATGCTGGAGAAGGAACAAGTTACTTACCTGTAACTGTTGTTCTCCAGCATGGGTCTGGCTTGGATTCACATGCGAACCCTCCCGCCCACCCCTCTGCGGCTCTTCACTTGGTCATACTGCCACTTCACGTGCTACCAAATCTGAAGATGGCTGCCAGAGGCGGGGCTTAGGGAGATGGCAGTCATTGGCTATGGTCAGTATGACGCAGAGATCAGTGATTGGTTACTACTACGAAAGACAGATCAGAAACGAAACTGATACTGATTTTCCTTTACAGAGGATTCCCAGCCTGACGACGGGGAATATTCATGAGCATGTGAATCCATGCCAGACCCATGCTGGAGAACAACAGTTACAGGTAAGTAACTTGTTCCTTCTTCTACTGCCTACACCTGCAAGCTTATTAATGCCTGTCGACCATATCTATCCTCCTCCAACCGCACAACCTTAGCCACAGCACTAGTACTTTCTAAAATCGACTATTGCAATGCACTCTTTCTGGGCACCAGTCAACAGAATGCGAACAAGCTACAAGTAATTCAAAATAATGCCTTGAGGGCAGCATTGAACGTCCCAAGATCCCAACATATCTCAGACCTGAGACGAACCACACAATGACTATCTGTATCCCAAAGAATAGAGTATAAAACGCTCTCCCTCACCCACAAGTGCCTGGCCAATCAGGCACCCAGATACTTAGCAGACAACTTCACCCGCAAAACCTCCTCACGCCCCTCCAGATCAGCTCAAACTCACTGCTTCAAGGTCCCTAGGTTCAAGCTCCAAAGAGCAGGTGGCACTAGCTTCCCAGAGCCTGCCGCCAAACTATGGAACTCCCTACCACCTGCCCTTAGAACAGAACCATCCTTCCACCGATTCAGATAAATTCCAAAACCTGGTTACTCTCCAAAGAAGACTAAGTTATCACTGACTTATCACCCGGTGACACATGTATATATCCTCAACCGTGCAACTATGTAAAGTATACTACTGTATATTCTTGTATGTCCTGTATATTATTTTCTGTATGCAACTGTAACACTATATTCTGTATATCTTGTATAATATTGTTTATGTAACTGTAAGACCATGTCTGTAACCAAGTCAAGCACCCAGATGCCTCAGGGTCAGGCCGCACTATATTACACAGCCCACGGTAGCAGCCATGTAGTTATGGTTAAGTTGCTAAACCCATAGGAAGACCACTTTTTTGGCGGTTTATAACTTTGCTCCCCCTGAAGGAGGTATCAGGTAATAATATCCCTATATATATGGTTGCCGTATGTAATGTTGCCGGGAAAAGGTTGTGGCAACATTATATAGGAGACCATATATATAGGGACGGGGCAGGCGGGGGTTACGGTCCCCCGCATGTTCCATGTAATAATGTCCCCACAAAAAACGGCCCTTTTTCGTGGGGGGGGTGGAGTTATAGGCGGTCCCAAAAAAGTTTTTTCACCATAGACTGACTGGGGAAATACTTTGCGCACGGCTACAGCCCGAACGGCTGGATGCATTTTCACCAAATCGGCGCCAGGAGCAGGGGCTTAGGCCAGAAAGCCTGCTTTTGTGTGTTTGGTGGAAATCCAACAAGTAATTTCTTTGTAAAATGCTGAAATATACGTCCCAAAAAATTAGTGATACTGGTTGGCTGAAGGGAAGCGTGCTGTGCGCCAACATTTTTTGGGAAAGCTGCCATGGTGTATCGGAGGACAGTGCGCCGGCGGAAGGGTCTGGAACATGTGCCGTACGCATTGTTGGAGGCAGTAAGGGAGGGAATGATTGGGGGAGTTTGAAGTCGTTCATGTGACATACGTAGGCTAGTATTTTCTGTGGTGATTGGCGGCAGCTGTCGTAACGGTCCCTTAGCTTCTGCCGTGTCCTGTTTGCGGCAAACTCTTTTCGTGGTGAGTGGTGGCAGATCATTTGCAGATGGGGAGTGAATTGAACATGACATAGGTTAGACGGGAGCTTGGGTGGCGGTGCGCTGCGGATGGATGCGGTAGGTGGGCACATGGAGGCATGCATGTGTGAATGAAGATAGTGGTTCTGTGGAAGGATTACACTATTGGGTGAATGGGCGAAGCCCGTAGGCTGTAGGCTGCAACATACACACTGCAGGAAGGCATGTTTCAGTCTGCATCCGGTACAGGGTGGTGCTTGCATAGTGCGGTGTGTGCAGATTGGTTGGATTAGCGTTAGTGCTGCAAACTGAATGTGGGTAGGTTGGCAGTGACACAGTACTTTGTGAATGGGAGTGGGTACGCCTATAGTATGTGAATGAAAGTGTATAGGGGTGCAGGAGAGAGTGTTTTCTTTCCACATTGTGTGAACTGTTGCAATGTGTTGCTGCATAGCTACATGGTGGTGCGCAGGTTGGGTAGGACTGCTGGTGGCAGTGGTGTGTATGTCGATGGTCGTAGTTGGTGAAATGGTGAACTACATGGTGGCATTACGTTGCTGTAGGTGTTTCAAGGCCTATGCTGTGTGCAGAATTGTTGAAGTAGGCCGAATGTTGTGGTTAGTGACACAATACTCTAATGGCTGTGGGTAGAGGTAGTGGAGATTGTGGTATGTTTGTGCATTCTGGTAAGTGTGACCTGTGTTCGTGATTGGGTGTTTTATGGTGTGGGGGAGTAGGGGTGAAGTGCCGCTACCTATGTGTGGCACGTTTGTGCAAAATGGTAGCTGCCCACATGGCCATTATGTTAACTGGTGCCATTTGTTTCTGCGTAGCGCAATGGCGGTGTACAGGTTGGGTAGGAGTGTTGCTGGCAGTGGTGTCTATGTGGATTGTCGCAGTTGCTGATATGGAGACATGCATTATGGCATTACGTTGCTGTGAGTGTATTCAAGGTCTAGACTATTGGATGCATGGCCGAAGGCAGTAAGCCATGTATTCAAGAGCCTAGGCCTTGAGGACACGCACGGCAGCAATACATTTTTCAATGTGCATCAGTTAGTGTGGTGACATGTAAGGAATGGGTGTGGAGCACATTTACGCCGTTATAGGGCACTGTTGCACACAAATTGTGGGTAGGTTGGCAGTGGCACAATACTTTGTGAATGGTAGTGGGTATGCCAATGGTATGTGATTGAAAGTGCACAGGGATGCATGAGAGTGTCTTGTTTGTACATTATGGTAAATGTTGCAATTTGTTACTGCATAGCTCCCTGGCGGTGCCCTGTGGTTGGAGATGCTGCAGTGAAGAGTCATGCTGTGTGGGCACTGGGTGCAATGCTTGTATACTGTCAGTATGTTCCAGGGTATGGTTGAAGGGCAGCTTACATGCTTGGATAGTGTTTTGTGTGCACAATGCTTGCAGTATGGGCAATGTTGTAAACATGTTGTGTTAACCTTGCCAGTGAAACAATCCTTTGAGTGGAAGTGTCGTAAGACAATAGTATGTGAATGAAAGGGCGTAGGGGTGCCAGAGACATTGTAATGTTTTATACATTATGGTAACAGTTGTATGTAATGATGTGCATGTCCATTGCAGTGTCGATGTTGGTTAGGAGTGCTGGTGCCAGTGGTGTATATATGCATAGTGGTAGTTGGTGATATGCTGGCATGTATTGTTGAATTACAGTGGGGGGAATGTGTGCAAGGAGCAGACCCACTGGAGCAATGCAGGTTTGGCAATGTATGAGGCACAGGGTGGTGATCTTTGGAGAATGGGTGTGGAACACATTGTCGACGTGCTACAGTGTGTTGCAAAGCGTGTATTGTGCATCCTATGGTTGTGGTGATAGTTGGAACATGCTACAGTATTTGGTGTGCGGCAGGAGATGTTGCAGTGAGAAGTTGGGTAATGTGGCCACAGGGTGCGGTGCGTACATAATGTGAGTATGCAAGTGGGTATGGTTGAAGGGCAGCTTATATGTGGTTGGTTACTCTGCTGTGTGCAGATTTATTGAAGTAGGCCCAATGTTGTGAAGGTAGTGTGCATAGGTTGGCAGTGACACAATAGCGTGTGAATGGTAGTGCTTCGAGGTGGTGCAGGCTGTGCTATGTTTGTGGCTTCTGCTAAGTGTGACACGTTTTCGTGAATGGGTGTTTTATGGTTTGTGGGAGATGGGTAAAACTGCTGCTACGTATGTAACACTTGTGCATAATGTTAGGTGCCCACATGGTTGCTTGCTTGGATGTATAGTGTTGTGGTGGGTGTTGAAAGGGTTGCAATGTTGTCTGCATAGCCAAAGGTGGGGTGTGTTAGGATGTTTGTGGATGCTGTAATAGTGCATTCTTTAGCAGAAGTTTCTGGTGCAGGGCCTTTGCAATCAAACGGAACGTGTACTGAGAGTGTTTAACGGTAAATAAGGAGTGGTGTATAGAAATGACAGTGTGCAATGCAGAGGTGTTGAATGTGATTGGTGCATGCGTGTTTTGAAATGTGACGGCACCCAATTGCGGGAGTGCTGCAAAAAGTGACCGTGCAAAGGGAAGAAGTATTGTCAGAGCTTTACTGGCCCGTGCCCTCACTGTAGATGGGAAAGCTCACGTGCACATCCTCCCATTATGAGCAGGGTGGACATGGACATGGACATGGAAATGGAATTGTGGGAAATAGGTAATTAGGAGTTTAAGACGTGGTTCATAGGAAGGGGCAGTGCCATTTTATCACAATACTGTGTTGTGAGGATGGTCGACATGGAGAGACGCACAGTGCTTATTGTCGATGATACCTTTGTGTGCCATCTGCACAGGTGTTGCGTGCAAAGAGGCGTTGCTGGTAATTTCGGGTTGGAAGGAGTGGAAGCTTTCTGTGCCTGTCAGGGTAACTGCAGTTTCGGCGGGATGGTTTGCCTTTGCAGATATGTGGCGTCCGTCACGAACCTGGACTGTGTCGTGGTACACTACGGAAGTGTACATTTGGATTAAATGTCTTGTGGCTAATTATTCCGTTGCCTGAAGAGGTTGGTGACTGCAGTGATGCATATTTTTCCTACTGCGAAGGTGGTTTTCTCATGCATAATATCAAGAGCAGTGTGGGTCCATGACTGTGTAATTTGTCCCCAGCCAGCGGTCGGTAGTATGTGCGGTCAGAAGTTGTGTTATAAACAGAAGTATGCCTCAGTTTATGCAGACTGCTGGCATGTTCTCCACCCACTATGAGATCGCAAAATATGCAGTGGTTCCGTAGAAATGGCATTTATTTGAGCGACATTGGCAATGCCGTTTTCTTTTAACTATGCAAGAAGCATTGACCAGAAAGTTGTAAAAATGTGAGGATAGGCAAACAAACGCATACAAAGAGAAAATACAAAAATAAATTGCTTGCACGCACGTTCAAAAAATAAAACGTTATTCATATACGTTGGAAGACTGAATCCCCAGCCTAGTTTCATATTGTTTACCACCCAACCCCTTCCACTGCTCACACTCTTCACTATCACAAGAAGGTAGTGGATTATGCTGTACTTTCAGGATTGCACGTGCCACATCCTGGGTGGCTATGTGGATGTATGCGGATGGAGAAATCTGCCCTTTACACCACCTTGCCCAATTGCCATGGCAGTGTGGGTATTAGCCAATCAGGTAGTGTGGGTGTGGTTAACAGAAAGGGGAGGCGAAACGGTTGCACATTATACTCTGCGTACTGAGGATGGCCGACATGCCGAAACATATTGTGTTGACTGTAGGTGATCCCTTTGTAATAGATCTGCACAACTATGCTTTGCAAAGAAACTTTGACATCAATTTTGGTTTGGAAGAACTGGACGCGTTGTGGTGCGCTGTGCATGAGTGCCATTTCTTCAATATGCATGAACTTTGCAAAGACCTCGCCACGTTTCCAGTAGTAGATGTTATCGTAATTCATTACTGCGGCATGCATATGGGTTACCTGCCTTGCTTACATTTGCTCCGTAGACTGAGGAGGTTGCTGGATGTCGCAACAATGCTTTTTCCCACCGCCAAGGTGCTTTTCTCATCTATAATACCACGAAGAGTATGACCTACTGCTCATGGATGTTGTTCCGAGCCAGACTAAGGAAGGTGTCTCGTCAACAGAAGCATGTACACTGTTTTAGCCGCTTGTGGAATGTTCTTCTGCAACAATGACCATTTATTTATGGAAATGCCGAGTGTTTCCAAGAAAATTACATTTTGTTATCATCTATTGGCAATGCAGTTTTGTTTGCTCGTCTACAGTATGCGGTGAAGAGTTTACTGAACTAATGTGTGTAGAAGAAAACACAAAAGCTGCTAAAAACAGACAAAAAAGGTGTTTTTGTAGAAGGATCTGCACAAAAAAGGCTCTTTTAAAGAGTAGCCCCTTATTACGAACTCCCCCTGCCTAGGTTGCACGTTATTCCCCCACGCCCGCACGCAGCACGAAAGTCACATGCAGGGATTTTGCAGGTGGCGGCCACAAAAATGGAACTTTGGGGAGTGTCCAATGAGTTGCTTAGGATGTGCGGCAATAGAAAGAGGGACTCCTGCTGCACTGGGGACCGGACCTCGACATACTTGGGGACCCGCACGTCCCACATTCGATGCTTCTCACCATGCTGGCCTATGGAAATGGGACTGTAGCGATTGTCCTATCATGTGCTGCTCAGGGTGTGCGTCACAGGAAAGCGTGCCAATAGGAAGGGCGACTTCTCTGGCTTTACTGGGATGTGGTCCTGGTGGTGCTTGGAGAAAGGCACGTGCCACATTCTGCATTTGCGCGCATGCTGGCCAATAGACATGGGACTATGCCCTTTGGCCAATCGGGTGGTCGGGGTGTACGTTACAGAAAAGAGCAACAATAGGGAGAAGGAGTAGTCCTGCTTCACCGGGTCGCCTCCCTCACGGTGATTGGGGAAATGCACATGCCACATTTTGCCCTTTTCACCATGTTTACCGATGGAAATGGGACTATGGCCTTTGGCCAATCAGGTGCTCTGGGTGTGCATCACAGGAAAGGGAGGCATTCACTTTTCCATAACTTTGTGTACTGCGGCTGGCAAACATGGCAAGACACAAAGTTTTTGTCGTGGGTGATTACTTTGTGGAAGATCTGTGCATCTATGCCCTCCAAGAAGACTTGTCTAGCAATTTAGGTTTGGAGGGAGTGGACGTTTTGTGGAGTGGTATGGAATTGTGCTGTTTCAGTGGATTGCTTCTAGAATGTCGAAGCGTGACCTCTTCGGCAACTGTGCATGTTGTGATTGTGCACTTTGGAGGCTTATTTTTGGGTTACATGCCTTGTTCCCGTGTGTTCAGTCAACTGAAGATTTTGATGAAAGCAGTGCAGCGCATTTTTCCTACTGCCAAGGTGCTTTTCTCATGTATACTGTAGAGAATTGCATGGCATTATTCCAATGCTTCCTTTCGCCAGCCAGAGGTCTGAAGGGTTCTCATCAACAGAAGCATGTGTGACTTCTTCAGTGCTGCTGGGATGTTCTCCTGCGAGAATGAGAACATTGATTACCGATACATACACCTTTTCAAAGCAAATGGCATGTCTTTGTCGGCCAGCGGCAATGAAATGTTCATTCACAATCTATAGACTGCACTGAAGACCCTACTGTAAGAATGTGAGCTGCAGTTGAAAACACACATTCACGTATGAAAACCCCAAATAAAGTGTTTCTAGAGCAGCACCTTTAAAAAAAAAAACAAAAAACAAACAAAGGTTCTTTTAAGAGCTACCACAACCGACATATGCTCCCCTGGTAGAAAGTTATTCCCCCAATCCTGCATGTGTGCAGAACGAAAAGTCAGCGAATATCGCAATAGTTGCAGGGCGGCACGTGGTACAAACGCACCTTTTGCAGATGACGCCCATAGAAATGGGTCTGCAGAGGCTGCAGGATTGGGCAATAATGTTAGTGGGTGTGGTGTGTGCTGACCGACGGTGCTAAATTGTGTATTTGTTACATGACAGTGTGGTACATTGCAAAGAAGTGTATTTTTGCATTTCTTTGTCATGTGCCAATAGCATACTTCGCCCATGGCATTATGACGTTTCACAGCACAAATACTTTTCCCTAGCTACAACGTTCATCTTACTGTGCCAGCTATCTTGATTTCTGCACACCCCATCTAAATTCCCTTGGTGCCTTTCTTGCAAGTAGTGATATTTTCTTGTAAGTGTTGCACTGTAACTTTCTTGAAAACGCTCTGCAACACGTAAAGAAATCTTTGTACAGCGCACTCCTTTCTAACGGACTGAACTACAGTGTTCTCCACAATGCCACGCCTCCCGCCCTGCATGCGTGCATTGGCAATTCTGTTGTTCATCTGTGAAAGGTGCTTTCTTTTTTACCTTTTTTCGTTCCCCAGTGCATCTTTATTATCGGGTTTTCACACATGCCACAGAAGGAAAGCCAGGAAAGGTCCAGTACAGAAAAGGCAGCACCTGCCTATATACTGTACTGGACGTGCTGGGTGGCGCTCATTGTAATGCTCCTGTAATGACCGTTGCAATGTACTTCCAAGTACCTTCCCTGTGTACAGTAGCACGTTGCACTGCATGTACAATACAATGCCCTTTGCCGGGTAAGGGTCTGTAGCGCAGCATATGCTTTGGAAAGGTTGTTTTACAGCTCCGCTGCTCTACAGGAGTGCCCCTCTTGTTGCCCGCAGCAGATGTGGCAAATGCTGTACACGTAAGTACCCAACATCATTGTTCGAAAGGCGGTAGCCGGCCCACTGCTCCTTTGTCCTTTAATTTGAGTTGTCGTCACATGCAGTACAAACACTTTATGCTACGACATTACTGTTAGCGGTACCATTCACGGATATGCATACATTGTGGAATACAAGAATGTTTACAAAAACGCCAATCACAGCTTCTTTACGTATACCACAACGCCATTTATTCTGTGCAACCCATGCACATACAGCGCCTTTATATCCCCCAGTAAGATTGTTTGCGCTCTGCATATTCTGCTGTTTCCTTACTTGCCTTTACATGCACTAGTATGTGCGTGAGGAAGGTGCATCATCTTTGCAATTTTGCAGCCTCAGTACAAACTGTCCCACTTGCAGTTACATGTTTTCTTCAACTGTATAACCGGCACATGACCTGTTCATACTTTCCGTCACACTGCTGAGTGCACACACAATGTATCAGTTTCACAGGTCATGGAAAGGTAATCAGCAGATAAATCAAAGTAATCCCACATTTAACATGCCCACATCACAGTGTAGGTTGCTGTTCTTTGCTTACCAGTGGCCGTTATACAGTTAGGAGTAATTTAGCCAAACATTGCTAAGTTTGCAGAGCCATCCACGAAGTGGACAGCAATACTTTAAATGCGGTAGCCTACTGCATGAATCTGTAGGACTGGCGACGGGGGTGGTGTTATCAGCATACAGTGCATGACCTATGCATGGGTCTAGGTGTGGATCGTAACACAACTACTTAAAAGTGCATTTGAAGATGCAGACATGCTGTGTAATTGCACATACGCCAACCAGGTGAAGTCTATATTTGTTACTAAAAACCTTTTCCCTTTACTGAAAAAACTACCCTAAAGCAACGTTATGCTTAAAGTGCCCTACTAAAAACCTATGAAATTCACTAACAAAGTTGTTAAACGGACGTTGTGGTTAAGTTGCACTGGTAAAAAACCCATGAAATTCAATGGAAAAACGTTGTCACAGGAACTTTATGGTTACAGGTAAAACTGAAAAAAAACGAAATTGGACAGTTGTGGTAAGGTAAGCAACCATTACTCGTGCCACCAGTGTGCACTGCAAGGACTAACACCCATGACATCAAAGATGCCATCACAAATCTCATTCATGACATCACTGATGACATCACATGTGCATTTAGTTTTAATAGGAAGCCTCCACAAGGGATTGTTATTGTAATGGTGGGAGAAAACTATCAAAGAATATTGGAAGACATATCATGAGAGAAGTAGGTCATGGAGGAATGCATTGCTATACACACCATTGTATTACACACTTCTTCACTGTACATGAAGGAACTCATGTGCAAATGTAGCCATTGTCTGCACCATGCCTCATGGAAGTGTAACCTTCAAAATCTTTCCATGCTGCACAGTGAAATCTTGAATGCATTAGTTTTAGATTTTCGGGTACTGTCAAACATGTAAGAAGTAGCTACCATTGCCTTTATAACTACATAAGTGCACTACTGCACAGAAATCATAAAGACACCACAATGCATACAAACATGACCATATACAAGGGAATGAAAGTAAGCTAAAAAAAAAAAGAGCAGTATTACTAGAAACAGTTCATAACATAACTGATTATCTTCATGCACAGAAACCACTGCTGTGTTTTATGCTTTCCTCTTCCCCTATATGTATCATATTATGTGAGTGAACTGTAAGGAAAGTAGTGTAGGAACATATGAGAAGGGTGCCGTACACAAATATAGAACCTTTTAAATTGTTTGTTCCCGACTGTTAGTGAAGAAAAGCACCTGCCTACTTATGGTAGTGAAGACAACAGAGGGAGCCACACATGTGATGTCATTAGTGATGTCTTGAATGAGATTTGTGATGGCATCTTTGATGTCATAGGTGGCATGAGTTATGGTTGCTTAGCTTACCATAACTGTCGAATTTCGGGGCTTTTCGATTTTACCTGTAACCATAACGTTCCTGTAACAACGTTTTTCCATTGAATTTCACAGGTTTTTCAGTAGTGCAACTTAACCATAACGTCCCTTTTTAACAACGTTTATTGTTAGTGAATAAACAAACAAACAAACTTGCACCCACTACCTGTGTTCAGGCTAATGACGTCTGCACCAATTTATCCCGTGGCATATCCCGATGTGCAGCCACCATCGCATCCCTTGGCACCGTAAAGGCAGGGGCAGAACCTTTCCTCTGTGCCCTTGGGTTCCCTAGGCCCCCGTGGGTTTTCTGTACACTCGCTACTCTTTCCACTATAATTATAATGCCCTCTGTCTGTGGTTCAACCTAAGGGGTTCCTTTCTGCCCTTAGTTTCACGTAGGGGCCGCTATGGGAAACGGGTGCATCTGGGTCTCCCTCCAATTTGGTGGTATGGGTACTACTGTGCACTTCCCTGCACGTCGTGGTGTGACCTACTCACCCGTCTTGACATCTGTGTTCATTCCGTGTGGTGTGGGTGTAGCTCATTCATTTACGTCCTGTACTGAATTATAACACAACTTGTTAGCTAGCATATTTTAATGTGTTTATTTGATTATAAAACGGCTTCTGAAATATATTCTTTTATTCTGTCATTTACATAGTTATATTCTACTGTTCTGCGCATTGCATAGTTTCCAGCTCCCGTCTAATGGATTCTTCAATCAACATTGGGTGATAATAAACAGCGCTTCTGTGATTAACATTATGTGGGACTATCGCCAGGGATGAATATGTCCTTTAGCGGTCGAAGCATTAAGGAGCAACCTGTCAGCGTTTAGGATGTGAAAGCGAGTTAATATGAAGGTGTTCCGTTTGAAGGTGAAACGACTTCTTGTCTTCTGAATAATTGGAACATCATGTGTGTTTGGAAAAAAAAACGGCGATGGGACCGAAGGTCAGAAGGAAGCGAAAAGAAATAAAACACAGGGATAAATTGATTGCTGAACGCAGTCGGCATTTCATGAGGAACGTATATAAAACATTCGAAGCATGCGATGTTCGCTAGCTATAACTTCTATTGGCTAAATATATAAATATCTTGGTGGACGTCATCTTCTGTTTTGAGCGTTATGTGAAAAATAAGGTACTTGGAACATTGCAGACTATTGTCTTCTTCAAAATAAATGTTTTCTTCTCCTATTTGTGAAAAGAAAGCAAGGTTTAGCGCTGTGAGAGGATGCGTGTGTTAATCTTCCTGGTTCTGCATTAGGTAACATTATGGCATGGGTGATGACCGGGTATGTTGGGCTACCCTGGCCACAAACGTCATGAAAAATTTGGTGGAGCAAGTGATGTCAATTTGAGGAGTGGGCAATCTAGATTCTTGCTGCGAGGGCACTTGAACTTGGGCAGATTTATCAATGGATAAGATTATCACAAGATAACGGCCTCCAAACCGTTTTTTTTCGCATGTGTAAATGTGAGGAAAACTAAGGTAAGATGCATAGGAAATATTTTTAAAATCGATTACAGTATGCTTAAAAAGGCATGCCTGATTGAATGGGGCAATAACATTTCTGAGCGAACTTCCCCTTTAAGGGGTTGTCTAGGCTTTTTCCCCCTGGTGCATAGGCCGCATCTGGTCTGGGACCTCAGTGTGGTTCTTGCAGCTTTGCAATGCAAGCCTTTCGAGTGGATTGTGTCCTCCAACGTATTCCTCATCTTAGATGTATTCCATCCAGCTTTGCTGCTCTTCGGAAATTTTTTCGGCAGAGGGCGCCGTGCGTCGATGTCATCGAGTCGATAGTCCCTCGAGGGCCTCCGTCGAGGGTGATGTCATCGGGTGTATAAGTAGCACGTGCGGCACCCGTTGGCCTCAGTTCCGTTTCTCCGCAGTACGTTGCTTCGGACATTCGGCGCGCCTCGAGTTCTGTCAGGAAATATAATATTATGAGAAGAAATAGTGTCCTCGTCATCGACGCTGACCACGACCCAGAGATCGCAAGTCGTGCGGCTCAAAAATGTCGATCACGTACCCGCACCGCGAGTGTTTGTGGTGTCTCGGGGAAGGCCACGACATGGAGGCCCGTTCGAAGTGTCAGGCGATGACGGGAAAGGCCTTGCGAGAAAGGAGAGAAAAGCTACAGGTAGGTCGGAAGGATCGGAAAGATTCTAGCGTTGAGTTGAGACCCCATGGGGCAAAATCTCCTCAACACGAAAGGCATAGATCCAGATCTCGAAGCGATTCTCATCGCTCGTCGTCTTCGTCGAAAAAGTCGAAGAAACAACGCCATAGATCTCCCTCCACCTCGTCGTCAGACGAGTCTCCGAAAATGAAATGCCCCACAAAACATTTGTCTTCCGAAGAGTGGGAAGCATTTAGGGTCAAAATGATGGAGTTGTTTGAGAAAGCAAAGCCTCGGTCCGCGCCTTCTCCGGAAGCCGGCCCGGCGCGTCATCGCGCCGACACTCGCGCGCCCTCGAGCCCGGGTGATTGTAAAAGGAAGGATAGAGAACCTTCAAGGACGCCGAGCGAAAAACGCTCAAGTCGAGTCGACCGCTCGAGGTCACCGATGCCGTCCGAGACCTTCCACACCTCGAAGGGGAAACTGTCGAAGGCCGCCTCGACGCCCTCGAAGCAGACCCTGTCGACGACCACAATGTCATCGACGCCGAAACCTTCAGCGCCAAAGGCTCCAACCAAGCCAGGGCAGCTATAAAAGGAGAAGGAGAATACTGCAAGACATGTATCTTCGTCAAAATCTAGTATTACACCTCCTCCTCCTCCCCCTCCTCCTTTCCCAGAGGTTTTCAAGCCTCTCCCTAGGAAGGAGTTTTTCAAATCCTTGACCTCAATTTTTGAGGATCAGGAGAGATCCGAAGAGGAAGATGTACATTTTGGGTTGGAATATGGCACCCAAAATGTCCCAGAATGCTTAATATCGGAAGAAAGCAGGATGAAGGATTTGGTGGAGTCCTTACATTATGCAAGTGGCATTGATACCTCTCCTGAGAATGATTTTGGTAGACCAGATCCAGGAGAGCATGCCAGTCCATCTTATCGCAATTTAATGACAAAGGTGGTGACTACTTGGGATGGGCTAAACCAACAGCCCAATTCGTCCAGGACGATTTGACAGACATATTGGATCATGGTCCCACTGAAGACCCAGTTTTACCTTTTCATGTAGCCTTACAAAACGGGGTGGCCAAGAATTGGGAAACTCCGGATTCTATTCCTCCGGTGAATAAATCCCTAGCATCAAAATACCGCCCAGCCAGTAGTGACCCGGGCTATCTGTCAAAACATCCAACTCCTGAGAGTTTGGTCATATAGGCAGCTACAGCTTCCAACAAACCTGCATACCCGTCTATCCCTCCAGACAGGGACGATAAGCGTGTGGATGGTTGGGCACGGAAGGTATTTTCAGCCGGGAGCATGGCATTAAAATCTGCCAACTCCACATGTGCCTTGGCAAAATTTTCGTATACTCTGTGGGAGTGCATCGCAATGGCGGCGGAGCACATACTAGAAGGGGAAGAAAGGGAAGGTTTCCTAGCCATCGTTAGAGATGGAAAGGAGGCCATGCAGGAATCCCTTCAATCTGGATTGGACACTGCGGATAGTGTAAGCAGGTCCATGGGCACTAGCACGGTAATGCACAGGTTTGCGTGGTTACGGAAGTCAGGTTTCGCCTCCTGAACATGCCTTTTGACGGGTCTCACCTTTTTTGGCAACAAGGCTGACGAGAGCCTTGAGAGGTTGCAGACCTCAAAAGCAGCGGCCAAATCTTTAGGAGCTGCTATTAGGCAACCTCAGCCTTTTCGTGCACAAGGACAATCATGGAGGGGACGATCCTATCGTCGTTATGCCTCATACGGAAAGACAAGAGGAATGGCCAGTCAAAGGGGCCAAAGAAAAGCCACTCGTGGTGGACGAGGAAAACGTGCTAAGCCAGCTGCAACCTCTTTGCCATCAGCGGCTGCAACATCTGCCACAAAACCACTTTGAAGACTTGCACCACAAAACACCTGTAGGAGGCAGGCTGTCGCAGCATCTGCAAGAATGGCCAGCCCTTACTCCAGATGTTTGGGCTCTAGAAATAATAGACCAAGGCTATTGCCTTGCTTTTCTAAAGCAACCTCAAAGCAATCCACCAGGGAGACACCCGTTGAAGTTTTCAAATCCGCTCCTACAGCAGGAAGTTCTTACCCTGCTGGAGAAAGGTGCCATAGAACCAGTACTTTCAGCGGAGAGGAACAAGGGTTGGTACTCCCCGTATTTATTAATCCCCAAAAAGGACGGAGGACTGAGACCCATCTTGGACTTAAGAAGCTTGAACAAGTTCCTCAGGAAGGACAAGTTCAGGATGGTTACTCTTTCCCAGATCCTTCAGGCCCTTCAACTCCAGGACTGGTTGGTGTCATTGGACCTCCAGGATGCTTATTTTCATGTGTGGCGATTCATCTCAAGCACAGAAAATACCTGAGGTTCGTTGTTGGCGACTCACACTATCAGTTTCGAGTCCTGCCATTCGGCTTAACCTCCGCCCCAAGGGCCTTCACCAAGTTAATGGTAGTGGTGACAGCGCACCTCAGGAGAGGGGGGATGCATGTCTACCCCTACCTGGACGACTGGCTGATTAGAGCGCGCTCTGCCGAGCAAGCTTTGGATCATCTGAAAGTCACCTGCCACTTCCTCCACAAACTGGGCTTCTCCCTCAACTTAAAGAAATCTCAAATGACACCTTCCCAACAGCTTCAATACATAGGAGCTGTATTAGACACATCCTTGGGAAAGAGCTCGCCTCCAAAGACGAGGGCTCAAGACATTCTTCAGATGGTTTCAAAATTCCAAAATGCCCAGAATCTCCAGGCTTAGGACTTTCTACGGTTGCTCGGCCTCATGGCATCCTGCATTTTTCTGGTGCCAGAGGCACGCTTGAGAATGAGATCCCTTCAATGGGCCCTAAAGACTCAGTGGTCCCAGTTCTCGGGTCAAATGACGGATCTTCTTCAGATTCCGAACAAGGTCAGACAAGACCTTCTATGGTGGACCTGTTCAGAGAACATCTTAAAAGGAGAACCCTTTTGGCAACCATGGCCGGAGGTCACAGTAGTGACGGACGCCTCGCTCCTGGGGTGGGGAGCACATGCCAACTATTGACAATAAAAAGTCGCTGGTCTCCATCGGAGTCCAAACTACATATCAACCTTTTGGAGCTGAGGGCAATCAGACTAGCGCTGAAGGCCTTCCTGCCATCTGTCAGGGGAAAGAATGTCCTGATAATGACGGACAACACAGTGGCCATGCACTAAACAAAAGAGGTGGTGTGGGGTCACTACCCCTGTGCAGAGAGGCAATGCAGCTCTGGTATTGGGCGATTCAAGAGGGAATCTCTTTTGCGGCAATTCATCTAGCCGGGGAAGAAAATATGACGGCAGATGCTCTGAGCAGGAAGAGCATGGTGTCCCACAAATGGGAATTGGCTCAGGAAGTCATTCAAAAGATCTTCGCCCTTTGGGGAACCCCTCAGGTAGACCTATTTGCAACCAGTACCAACCGAAAATGCTAAAGGTATTGCTCAAGGGAATTTCCCCTGGGAGGAGCCCTGGGGGATGCTTTCGTGGTGGAGTGGAATTTCCCACTATTGTACGCGTTCCCTCCGGTTCCCGTCATTCCTCAGGTCATCAGGAGGCTGAGACACTTCGGGAACCGCATGATCCTAATTGCCCTGGATTGGGCCAGGAGAACGTGGTATCCGGACCTTCTAGATATGTCCATCTGTCCTCCAGTACGTCTTCCTCAGAGAGAGAACCTTCTCTCTCAAATGGAAGGTCAGGTTCTCCACCCAGAGGTCAGAACACTCAACCTTCATGCTTGGTATCTGAAAGGCTGAGATACAGGGATTGGAACCTTCCGGATGATGTGATGGAGGTGTTGTTTTCGGCAAGAAGGCCAGCAACAAAGTCTCTGTACCGTTGCCGTTGGAAAAGGTTTTGCAACTGGTGCAGGGAAAAGAATGTCGATCCTTTTCTATGTTCTATTCCGGAAGTACTATCTTTCCTTCTTACCCTAGCACATAGAGGTCTGAATATCGGAACAATTAAAGGTTACCTTGCGGCGCTTTCCATCTTCAAGCGCTCATCGGAAGAATGCTCCTACTTCAACATTCCTTTGATAACACAATTCATAAAAGGTCTCACTAATGTGTTTCCTCCTCGCCCATTTCAAGTACCGATTGTTAGGCAGAAATCTGTGCAGTTCCCTTAGGGACCACTGCAAAAGGCTTAAGACTACAGGTGTTGGCAGTAAACCCAATTGGTAGCAGTCTGTACCACCCAGATTTACCTGGTAGCTTTGGCTGAGCAGCCAGACTTCTCTCAAGAAGAGTTGGACAGTATATAGAGTATACAAGACAGGTACCAAAATACAGTAGCACAAGCAAACACTGACCAAAGCTTTGGTATCAAGTGTATAATTATTTATTTAAAGACACACTTAGAAACACTCTAGCACTATTATTGTAAGCAAGTTCAAAAACACAGTCACTATTAATATATGTACAACCCTTAGTCCTTATTAGACAAGTCTTAGTTAACACCACTTATTTCCAGACAGAGGTGCGCGCTTAACTAAAGATGGCACTCCAATAAGTTTAAGAAAAAGGGAGGGAAAAAGGCAGAAATTAGGAACAGTACACAACACAATACTTTAGAAGCACTCAGCAAGGCAGGAAAGTCAAAGTCTACTTGTGAGCAAAAAAGTTCAGAGGCCAGGCTCCCTCTTGGAGAGAGTAGAACACCAATGCGCCCAAGATCACACAGTTTAAAGGCTTGGAAAGTCTTGCAGAGAATTTAAAAAGGAATTGGTTCAGCTCAGAAAAGTTCAGTTAGCCAGCCTAGGGCCAACCCAAGTGTTAAGTTGAGGATTTAAGAGACACCCCACACAGACCATTGTGAGGGAGGCCAGGCGGACACAGTACCTTGAAAGTAGAGAGAATCCTCCAGCGGGGGCAGTTGTTCCTGGCAGTGGATGCAAGTCGCGGCGTCGTCCGAGGAAGAGATGATCTCGACGTGGAGGAAAGCTGAAGGTCGTTGCACTGCCAGGGAAGAAACCAGCTGCTGAGTTCTCCGGTAAAAAGGTACTACCCTTTTATTCGCGGTAGTGGAAAAACATGGTATCCCGGTTGCCGGGGTGCTTGGCACAGGCAAGGCGGCCACGATATTATCCGGGAAGGCGAAAAGGCGGGCAAACTGGTTATCCCCATCGGTCAAAGGAAGAAGACTCTTCAGGATGAAGATCTCCTCTGTCATTGGAAGAAGTGTTGAGTCGGTTCAGCAGGGCTCCACCGGTGGGGTCGTCGTTGCAGGTCGCCTCAGCTTCTCCCTCTTCGGATTCTTTGGTCCTGTGGCGACGTCTCAAGTCCCAGTCCCCAAAGCCCTGCTTTTATGCAGAAAACCCCCATTCATCAGTCCTAGCTGTCACTCAAACATGCTAAGTGGTGAGCTGGGCGGGTCACCACTGGGCCAATCACACAAGAGTGCGACTTGAGTTGCCGAGGCAACTCAGTCCAGGGTGCCTAAACCCCCTCCTACGCCCCCTGTGGTACCCAGACAGAGTGGCACCTCTTTTGGAGGCTTCTGTGGAGAAGCCCGCCAAAAAGTGGAACAAAGGGCTCGACTTGGGTTGGAGTCACAGAAGCGAACACAAATGCCATTTTGGAACCGAGTTCTGGCAAAAAATACCAACCAGTGAATTAATATTAAATAAATAAACCGGCGGTATGTTTGAGGCTATGTTAAAAAGTATTAGCCGCAAACAATGGGAAAATCCCATAGGAATATATTCGCGGTTGAATATAAAAAGTAGTATCCACTGCCACCAGCCAAAACTCGCTCAGGGGAGACTGGACAGTGCCCCCTCGAACAACAGACCCAACAACAGATTGCCCAGGGGCAATCGAATTGCCTCTACCAGTACGCCCACAATATGATGGTTTGTACTGGTTCTGTTCACAATTTAGGACTAGTAAAGCCAATGGTGACTTTACATGCCCTGGGAGACAGTCCGTCCCAGGGCACGGAGTCTATGTTTGGCGGTCACTATGACACCCCTGTGTTACGGCACGGAGGGTGCTGTGTAACACACATACCAAAAATACATGAAGCCCTATGGAGTAAAAGACCCCAAAGCCCATACAACACATTACAAAGTCAAAGGATACCTCAAATCATGTCTAAGAGTGGGAGAAAAAGAGTCTCACTTTTAGCAGGAGAAAAAAATAAACCCCAAAAATCCAGCAAAGCTGCTGGGGGCTCAGTAGGTTTGGGAAATTAGCCTTAACAGAGAATTCTCCCTAACACCGATTTGGGATCTAAATTTGGTATTAAAATTCTTAATGTGTGCCCCTTTTGAGCCTATGCACACATGTCCATTAAGATTATTAACATGGAAAAGGGCATTCTTAGTTGCTCTAACATCAGCAAGAAGAGTGAGCGAATTGCAGGCACTATCTTCTGGGCCACCCTATACTGTGTTCCATAAGGACAGGGTTGTGTTGAGGGTTAAACCACCATTTTTACCGAAGGTAATATCTGATTTTCATTTAAATCAGAAAATTGTTTTACCCTCATTCTATCCTCCACCGCATCCATCTAGGGAGGAAGAAAGACTACACAGACTGGACCCAAAAAGAGCTTTAAGCTTTTACATCTCTAGGCTTTCTAGACTTAGAGTGGACAACCAGTTGTTTATAGGCTACACTGGAAGAAAGCTGGGTCAATCAGTAACAAAACAAACAATTTCGCGCTGGGTCATGCTTTGCATTTCAGAATGCTACAGACTAGCACAAAAAGACCCACCTGAAGGGTTAAGAGCTCATTCCACCAGAGGCATCGCCTCTTCCACAGCCCTTCAAAGAGGTGCCCCTGTAAGGTCTATTTGCGAAGCAGCAACTTGGTCTTCGCGTCACACCTTCTCGACATTCTATAACCTGGATGCTTCCCAGTCTAGGGAGCTAACTTTTGGAAAAGCAGTGCTTTACTCTGCCATCTAAGGGCATTTAAAAAAAAAAAAATTAAAAATCTGACCCCTCCTCCAGAGGAACTATGCAAAATACTGCTTTGGGAGCCTATCTAAGATGAGGAATACTTTGGAGGACACAATCCACTCGAAGAACAAGTTACTTCTTACCTGGTAACGTTCTTTCGATTGGATGTTCCTCCAACGTATTCCTCATCGCCCTCCCAACCTACCCCTCTATAGATTTCTTCCGGGTTATTGCCATCTCAAATCTCGCAAGGCTGATACCTGTCTGCCGGCACAATCTACACAGTACAAGATCACAGATACAAAAGAGGGGAAAAACAGAACTGAGGCCAACGGGCGCCGCGCGTGCTACTTATACACCCGATGACGTCACCCTAGACTGAGGCCCTCGAGGGACTATCGACTCGACGACATCGACGCACGGCGCCCTCTGCCGAAAACAATTCCGGAGAGCAGCAAAGTTGGATGGAATACATCTAAGATGAGGAATATGTTGGAGGAACATCCAATCGAAAGAACGTTACCAGGTAAGAAGTAACTTGTTCTTTGAGCCAATGGCTTCTGTGGACATCCGCTTGGTGACTCTAAAGACTGGTTTATTGGTGGCTCTCACCTCTGCGCAGGCTTAATGAACTGCAAGCGTTGACTTAGTACAAGTCCTTCACGTTTCACAACAACAAGGTCATCTTGCGCACTCACCCAAACTTTTTGCCCAAGGTGATCTCTCCGTTCCATCTGAATCAAGAGATCTGCCTGCCGATGTTCTTCCCGAACCCACAGTCTGAGACAGAGGGGGACCCTACATTCCTTGGACCTCAAGAGGGTACCTAAGTTTTCTCTCTCAGTTGAAATCCTTCAGGAAGTCTGAGGCATTGTTCGTGACTTTTGGGGGCTCTGCCCCCCGGCTCTCAGGATTCCATCGCCCGTTGGTTTGTTCAGGCCATTTCGGAGGCGTACACAGTCATGGGCAAACCTGTCCCTGAGGGGATTCATGCCCATGCGGTCAGAGCTAAGGCCACGACCGTTGCGTTTCAGAGACATGCTTCTTTGGATGTCATCAACAAGGTGGCTACGTGTTCCCCTCCGTCGGCCTTCTGTAAGCACTGCTCACTGGACACCAGCTCCAGGCATGATGCAGAGTTTGGTCAGGTTGTTCTGAAGCACCTTTTTCGCTTTATCCTAGATATGAGGCAGGTTGTCACAGCTCCACCCTATGTTCGTGTTCAGTGGAATCACCCACAAGGATGGAGGAAAGGGGACGGGACGTATGACTAAAGTTACTCACCGTAGTGAATAGAGTACTCATAGTCCCCTTTCCTGTATACCTCCCACCCGCCTTCCCCCGCTCATATGCCAATGGCTTATAGGTAATAAGATTAGCCAAGTTTCTCCAGCATGGGGTCTGGCATGGATTCACATGCTCATGAATATTCCCCGTCGTCAGGCTGGGAATCCTCGGTAAAGAAAAAAACCAGTATCAGTTTCGTTTCTGATCTGTCTTTCGTAGTAGTAACCAATCACTGGTCTCTGCGTCATACTGACCACAGCCAATGACTGCCCTCTACCTAAGCACCGCCTCTGGCAGCCATCTTCAGATTTTTACCGCACGTTCATGTGTTGGGATCCTCGTGCTATTGCTCTCGAGCGTTAGTGCTATTTTTTCACGTTTTTTGCTCAAAAACTTCGTTTTTTCGGTCAAAAGAGCCTCAAGCTCCACCGACTCTCCATCCGATCAACGGGGACCCGTGTCGGATTCGTCTGCGCCCCTCAAGGGTGAAGATTTCGTCGAGCTACGCTTTGGAGGACTCCAGAAGCTTCTCAGGCCCGGACATGGCCCAGGAGAAGGGAAGCTCGATGCCCGGAAAGCTGTTCAGGGTCTGCCCTGGATGCCAGCTGCAGAATGTCTTCAAGGAGGACGAACACTCTTTTTGTCTTTACTGCCTACATGAGGACAAGACGCACGTGGAGAAGGACTGGGCGTTTTGCGGCAACATGTCGGAGAGGACCATGAAGGACCGCCATCAACGTCTCGCCAACTGGCTAGAAGGGAAGAGCCCGTCCGGCGAGAAGAAGAGGAAGAGATCCGAGCGGTCTTCTAAGACCTTTGAGGACGCCCCGGCGACGGGGGTCCAACATAAGGCCAAGCACCGCGAGTCCGCTGGCACCGGGAGCGCCGAACGGTCGGGCTCTACGGGCGCCAGGCAGGGCGCACCCTCCCCGGCACCATCAACCACGAGCCAACGCTCTGGGTCGGGTAAGAGGAAGGCCGAGCACCCGGCGAAGCTCCTGGAGAGGCCCCGGTCGAGCTCGAAGGCGGAGGGGGAGCGAGGCAGTGCCCCCCCCCCCCCTCAAGGATAAGGCGGTGAGCGCACCTAAGGTGGTGAAGGCCTTAATCCATCCGGCCAAGCCCTCTATCGAAACTGTCGCGGCGGCCCTGGCTCAGCCTGTGGAGGCTACACCAGCGGTGGCGACCTCGGGGCTCAGAGTCTCCCTGCCACCTCGGAGGGAGTCCTCTTTTGTGCCCATCGATAGGACCCCCGTGAAATCCCCCGTGGGGAAGAAAAAGGGGGGGCAGGGCGTCGTCGTAGATTCGGCCTCTACCTCAGAGGAGGAGCTGGTCGAGGTCTTAAGCCACGGCCTCGGCATGGAAGAAGACCGGCCCGTCGGGATGGATCCCGACGCAGGTGACGACGACATCGTCGAGGGTACCGACGGGGCCCCTGATCACCCGTCGGATTCCCCTCTGCGAGCGCCGCGAGACAACTCGGCGGCCATTTTGTTGGCTATACAGTCCTTATGCTCAGAGATAAGGACGAGACTACCGTTGCCGACGGAACCTCTCCCGTCGGGGGACCCAGAACAGGGACCTTCTGGTGTTCCCCCTACCAAGAAAAGAAGGATCCACCCTCCACCTCCTTTTCAGCCGTCGCGCCCCTTCCAGCCCTCCTCCCCGTCCACCCGAGGGGATGATACGGGGACTGATACGGCAGCGACGGGTACGGACGACGAGGTATATGACGAGGATGTACCGTCGTCGCCTCCCACCAGGGCTTCTCCGCCCGACGAGATTGGATCGTTCCACTCCATGATCACCAGGGCATCCAAGCTTTTCCAACTCTGCCCTGAGGAGGAGAAGAAGAAGGAAGGTTTCCTTCATCAGCGGCGCGAGGCCAAGAGGAAGACGGTCCTCCCAGTGCCTCTATTGGACGACATTTGGGATGAAGGCCTCACCCTCCTCAAGAACCCTTCCACGACGCCAGCTAGAAGAGACCGGTACAAGAAGAAGTACCGGGTCCCGGACACGGCCCCCCTGTGCCTCCGGGCGCAGCCTACCCCGGACTCTGTCGTCTCCGCGGCGGCCAGGAAGAAAGCGGGGGGGGGTACGGCCTCCACATCGACTTCCCCACCGGACGGCGAGGGAAAGAAATTGGACGCTATGGGACGCAGAGTCACCTCGTCTGCAGCGACGACGATTAAAGCGGCCAACGCCTTGGCTATCGTGGCCCGCTACGACAGGGAGCTCTGGTACAAACTGGCTCCCCTGCTGGACTTCTTGCCGGACGACAAGAGGGCAGAGGCCCTGGAGATCCTGCAGGAAGGTGAGGTGGCTTCGGACCACGCCATTACTGTTGCGACGGACATCGCCGACACTGGGTTCCGCCAGTTGGGCAACGGCGTTTGCCTTAGGCGGCGTGGATGGCTCAAGGCTACGGACTTCCGTCAAGACGTTCAGACCAGAGTCCTGGACATGCCCTTCGATGGGAACAACCTGTTTGGGAAAACAGTGGACGATTCCCTTCAGGCCATTAAAGCGGACACCGAGACGGCCCGGGCCCTTGGAGTTCTGCAACAACGACGGACGCCCTTTCGGAGCAGCGGAGGCAAGGGCGCCTCCAAAGGTTCCGGCGGCGGTTTCTCCACCTACCGTCAAGCGGCCCGCTCGTCGTCTCAGGAGGCCTACAGAGGACGAGGCAAGTCTGGCGGACCCCGCCGTCGTCGCCAAGGAGGTCAAGGCGGCAAAGCCTTGTCGAAGCAGGATTGAACCGGCCGTGGGGTCGGGCCCCCACCGAAGCACCCCGGTGGGAGGCCGGCTGGCGAGCTTCGTCAGCGTGTGGGAGTCCATCTCCACCGACCGTTGGGTGCTGGACGCCTTGGCCCGGGGCCACGCGCTCGAGTTTCAAAGAAGGTGTCCGCGCGTCCCCCCCGTGGCCAGGAAAGAACTTCACGTCCCTCAACTTCTCCTGGAGGTAAAGGCGATGCTCAGGAAGGGCGCCATCGAACTCGTCCCAAAGAGGCTTCGGGGCTCCGGAGTTTACTCAAGATACTTCCTCGTGAAGAAGAAGACGGGGGGATGGCGCCCCATCCTGGACCTGCGACCTCTGAACAAGTTCATCAAGGCGCAAAAGTTCCGGATGGTCACCCTCCAGCACGTCCTGGGTCAGCTGGAGGAAGGAGACTTCCTGTCGACGTTGGATTTGGAGGATGCCTACTTCCATATTCCCATCCTAAAGGGGCACCGGAAATTCCTCAGGTTTGTGGTCCAAGGGCGTCATTACCAGTTCAAAGCCCTCCCCTTCGGACTACGGTCGGCACCCAGGGTGTTCACCAAGTGCCTCGCACCGGTGGCGGCGCAGCTGCGCCGCGAAGGGATCCACGTCTACCCCTACCTGGACGACTGGCTCATCCGAGCCAAGACGAGGGAGCTCGCCGTGGTTCACACGGCAAGGACCGTCCAACTTCTCACGGACTTGGGATTCTCCGTGAACTACTCCAAATCCCACCTGGTACCCGCGCAAGACGCTCTGTTTCTGGGAGCGAGGCTCAACACAGTGTCCCTTCTGGCCTCCCCGTCGGAGGAGAGGACCAGGACCATCCTGGGCAAGGTGCAGCGGATGTTGGTGGCCGACGCGGCCAAGGTGAGGTCCATCAAGTCCCTCCTCGGAATGATGTCTTCCTGCAGGAGGCGCAGGACCTGTGGCATTGGGCCGTCGCCCAAGGGATTCTTCTGGTGCCGTTTCATCTGGCAGGGATAAAAAACACCATCGCCGACTCACTCAGCAGGGAGCTGCGCTCGTGCCACGAGTGGGAACTACGGCAGGATCTGGTGGATCGCCTCTTCCGACGGTGGGGCACACCCCAGATCGACCTGTTCGCGACGGCGACGAACACCAAGTGCCGGAGGTTCGCCAGCAGGTTTCCCCAGACGAGGAGCATGGGCGATGCTTTCTCGTTCCCCTGGGAGGGCCTGTTCCTCTACGCGTTCCCTCCTTTGCCACTGCTAATCCGGCTCGTCAACCAGCTTAAGAGGTCACGGTGCAGGATGATCCTCGTCGCACCTGTGTGGCCGAGGCAGATATGGTTCCCGGACCTTCTGGACTTGTCAGCGTCCCCGCCAATCAAGCTGCCGGTGGACGCGGATCTGCTCTCCAGGGAAGGAGGCGCCATCCTCCACCACGACCCGAAATCGCTGAACTTGCAGGCCTGGCTCCTGCAGCGCTAGAGTTTGGAGGATACGACATACCGGCCGACTGCAGAGAGGTTCTTGCAAAGGCCAGGGCGTCCTCGACTCTTAAATGCTACGGACACAAATGGAAGAGGTTTTCTGTCTGGTGCCACGCACAGAAGATTAACCCTCTACGGATTACGGCTCCGCAGGTACTGCCGTACCTGCTGACGCTGGCCAAAGCTGGACTGGCACACGTGTCCATCAAGATTCATCTTGCTACGATCTCCCGATACACCAGAACCACGGGCCGGTCGTCCCTGTGGTCTCATCGTCTGGTGAAAGAGTTCATGAAGGGACTGTTCAGATCGTTCCCGCCGGTGAAGGCGCCGGCCCCGGCGTGGGAGCTCAACGTGGTGCTGACCAAGCTCATGGGTCCTCCGTTCGAGCCTCTGCACTCGGCCCCGTTGAAGTTTCTGTCGTGGAAAACAGCGTTTCTTGTGGCCATCACCTCCGCACGACGGGTGGGAGAGACCCAGGCCCTTTCCTGCAAGGCCCCGTACTTGACTTTTCACGACTCGAGGGTAGTGCTCAGGACGCACCCCTCCTTCATGCCCAAGGTACCGTCGGACTTTCATCTCAACGAACCCTTGGTGTTGCCTGTGTTCTTCCCGTCGCCTTCGTCGCCGGCTGAGAGGACTTTGCACTCGCTGGATGTGGCTAGAGCGCTGAAGTTCTACGTGGACCGCACGAAGTGTTTTCGGAAGACGTCACAACTCTTTGTGAACTTTGGACCTGTCAATCAGGGGAAGGCTCTCTCGAAGGCTTCCATTTCCAGATGGCTCTCCGGCTGTATCATGTACTGTCATCGGTTGGCAAACCGACCGCTGCCTGGCCGTCCGAGAGCCCATTCCACCAGAGCGATCGCAGCTACCACCACGTTCCTTTCTGGTGTGCCCCTGCTGGACATATGCAGGGCTGCTACGTGGAGGTCGACGCACACCTTCACGAAATTCTACTGCGTCGATCGGGATTCCAGGGAGGAGTCCAGGGTCGGCCAAGCAGTGCTGCGCAACCTGTTCGCCTGAGGTGAGCCTGGTGAGGAGGTAAGATGCTTAATGTTGAGTTTGATGTATACTTAATGTTGAGCCTTTGCCACCTCCCGTGGTTGTCCATGTGTGTACTGCTATGTATTCTTTATTCATGAGCATGTGAATCCATGCCAGACCCCATGCTGGAGAAGGAACAAGTTACTTACCTGTAACTGTTGTTC
Source organism: Ambystoma mexicanum (assembly GCF_040938575.1). NCBI lineage: Eukaryota > Metazoa > Chordata > Amphibia > Caudata > Ambystomatidae > Ambystoma > Ambystoma mexicanum. The sequence continues at coordinate 434,588,164 of NC_090936.1, forward strand.
TCCAGCATGGGTCTGGCATGGATTCACATGCGAACCCTCCCGCCTACCCCTCTGCGGCTCTTCACTTGGTCATATTGCCACTTAACGTGCTTCCAAATCTGAAGATGGCTGCCAGAGGCGGTGCTTAGGTAGAGGGCAGTCATTGGCTGTGGTCAGTATGACGCAGAGACCAGTGATTGGTTACTACTACGAAAGACAGATCAGAAACGAAACTGATACTGGTTTTTTCTTTACCGAGGATTCCCAGCCTGACGACGGGGAATATTCATGAGCATGTGAATCCATGCCAGACCCATGCTGGAGAACAACAGTTACAGGTAAGTAACTTGTTCCATCTAAGCACCCCATGTGTTCAAAGGGGACTGAGGTGAGGCACCGGAGGGTGTTGCTTCAGCGGGGCGCTCCCACGCCTGAGGCCCTGCCTCTGCACGCTGTCCTAAATTTAAAGTGGAAGCTCAATTTTTCACTGCAAAGGTTCCGGTACCATCCTCATGTTGGGGGACCCCCACAAGGGTGGAGGAAAGGCAACTATGGACTGAGCACTCGAGTCACTACGGTTAGTAACTTTTTAAAATACAGTAATTTTTACTTGTAGAAATGTTGGATAGTACTGGATTAAGTCATCTTTATTCTCCGGAAAGTGTTCATAACATCTTGCTCTGAGAGACATTACCCTACTTATGTAGACAATGAAACAATAAAAGAATATTTGTGTGCTTACACTGGAAAAAAAAGTTATGTGATTTTCTTTTTTTTTTCTTTTTTTTTTCTTTTTTTTTTTTAAGGAGGCAAACAGAAAAACACTGAAACAGATATTAAGAAATGTTTTGAAAACACCCCAGGAAGTAAAAATAAAATGAACAAACCCCTTAAACACAAAACCCTATTTATAGGGCTGTCAAGCTGGACTTTTCGTGGTTGAACCTACGTGCTTTGTGTCAAGGACTATTGTTTTCCCCATTCATGCTGGGTACTATATATTTGTATCTTATTTTGAGGATTTTTTTTCTGAAGTTATTGAAAATGCGCTGCTTGAGCTTCTCAATCTTAGGTAAAAAAGGAAGGGAAGCAAAATGCTAATCTCCGTTCTTTACATAGAATCAAAAGCTTTGGATCTGTGTTTGTCCGAGAACATGGGTTCGAGTAACCAGCAGCGAATGAACGGAAGTCTACTGGAGTTGGCAAACAGTACTTTTTAGATTTTTGTGGTGGAGGAAGAAGTAGGAGTATTTTAGCAATTGCAAGTGTGCTGAAATCTTAAAGGTGATCATGAGCAGTGTTGACTTCACAGGCTTAAATCAGTTTAGTTTCATATTGATTTAATACATGACTTGAGCTTGCTTTGGTACACCAGAGGCACAGATACCCTCTGGTTTAGTTGACTAACACATTTAACTAATCTGCTCATGCACAGCTGGTCGCGCTGAAAGAGTAGCACGCCCCGATTTGGGTTTCTTTTATATACATTTCTGCTGGGCCATAATGGTTATTGTGTTAGAATTCTTTTTTGTTGTTGGTGTTCTTTTACCAATGACCTGAGATTTATTTGGATGTTTAGAATGCACTGTGACCTTTGCATATATTTAGCCCATCTTAGACATCAATTCAGCCTGTGACCTTGTCCTATTGTCTCCCAGGAAAACATTCTTCTCAAAGTGCACCTTCAGCCATGCCTCCACAGCAAGGATCTCTTCTTCATCCTGACAATATACCAGAGAGTGGACAGCCGTACAGACCTTCTCCCTCCACAGAAAATCTCTGCTCAGCCTTTACTAGTGATGCTGCTCTTTCTGTACCCAGTCTCTCTGCCCCAGGTCCAGGTACGCACATTTGAGGAGAGAAAGTTTAATGCATGTGGATGTTGAAACTGTTCTTCTACATAACTGTGAAATGTACTTTCTCTGTCATGTTGTAATTCATAAAACATCAAGTATTTGAAAGGATGTTCATAATGCATACCAAATTTGAAGTATGTCTTGAAGAGTCTGTCTGTTTTTAAAGGATCACATTGGCGAGTGGGAAATAGTGTGATGGGTGCATGTGGATGAACAGCATTCATACAAGGGGGCATGAGTGTGAATGAAGGTTATGCATGGCTAGTAATTTGAAGATGGATGTTTTTGTTCCTGCTCTTCAATACAATTTTCCTAAAATGGGACCTAAGCATTCTGAGATAGCTGTGTCAAGAAATGTACCAGTCCTAGAACACTCCTAACACAAACTCTGCAAAATTCTCACTAATAAGGATCTATTTCTTCACAAATCAGTGTTGTGCAGTTTTTTGTTGTGACCCCCAACTACTCCTTTGTACATCAAAACCTGTCCCTTATTGCATATGGTTATATGATTCAAATAGTATGGCGTCCCTTCCTCATCTGCACTTTCAGCAGCACACCACTTTGATCGACATTGAAAGGTAGACACCCCTTTGACTTGACTTGTCTCCTTTCCCTTTCTTGCCAGAGTCAAATGCTCATCACATAGGGCGTGCAAAGGTCACAGATGAAGGTGTGCTGCACCCCTCAATCCCCAAAAGCACACACTTGGTAAGGCAGAAGAAAACCAGCTAGAGCCTGGGAGTATGTGTGGTTGGTTGCCACCGAGGGTGTGAATAAAACTGTGTGCAGAAAGGACAGGATTGTGGACTGAATGGTGGGTTTGGGCAAGAGGCTTGGCAATGCATATTGGTGGATTGCACGAAGCCCTAGAGAAAAAAAATTGCAAGGTTAATTGCGAAAATTAGCACGATAAAGATTGGTTGTTTCTCTACATATGAACATTTTGAGTCAAGTGATCACACATACTTCTATGTCCTGTTCCCTTTCCTCCGTAGTTATTGGATGTCTGTCCAATGGGGACAGTAACAGAGCATTTTGCACAGGAAAAAAAGCATCTCTTCCTTTATTGTTGCCCGATAGGACGTGGCAGCAGGAGACTGGCCAAACCTGCCTACCTTGCCCACCGGCAACATCAGTGACTCCCTCTTTTTACCTAGCCAGGCCCATTGCTCAGCCCAACCCTGCATTTTTTGTTTCTCTGCTGTCTCTCCCTCAGTCATTTTTCACATTCCTCTTCACCAGTGGCTGCACCCGTCAACTCTTTTAGGCTTAATCATGTTCTCTGCATGGAAATCTTGTAGCCGGCACTTCCTGGATTCTGACTCGATCGCACTTCGCTTCGAGTGCTTAGGGCTAGAGCACTCTGTGGGCCCACTGTGCTGCTTGCTACGCTCTATCCTTGCAGATCTTATGCAGACGGAATATGTGTTGGAAAGAGACCTACAACAAGTACCCTTCCGAGAACATCATAGACTGTTTATCCAAGGAAATGTCATTCAGAGGTAAGTGCAGCTTTGCTTTCTAAGGCATCCTCCTCGAGCAACTCCTGCTCAGCTGACATAGGAAGGAGACACTCTGGTTCAGATACAGCCAGTCATTGTCATACTGGGAGTTATCTGATGGTGTTAGCACAGCACACCCTTAGCAATCTGTTAGCGTGTCCACGGAACCCAAGGTGAAGCATGACCGTTGTGAACAGATCACTGGCCTTGCTGAGCCCAAGGGTTGTCAATTTTCCAACGGGACTCAGGCCGAGGGTTCACCTACTATTGCCATGGCTTGCCTCATTGGCCCACAAGCATCTATGTCCTCGGCTGGGGCCTCCCTCTGGTACAGCCTCCCTGCCTTTCTCAAACTTGAGCAGAACCACCTCCGGTTCCCGAAGCAACTCAACACCTTCCTTTTTGCTTTCGCTTTTTCTCTTCCTCTCCCCTGCTGATGCACCTGACTGCTCCGTGCACTGGTCACCCTCTGAACTCAGGCCCAAGCTCCTGCATGTCCAGTTGCCCTCGCACTGCCTCTGGGCTCCCTAGCACTTAAGGGTCTGTATATGCAACCCTACAGTCCCTTCTCTCTGCACTTATGAACCACTCGTTGCCTGCACGTGAGTTAACTGCACTCCCCCCCCCCCCTCTCCTTCCCCTCCCGCTGGCACTTCTCCCCTTCCCTCCTCCCCGCGCTTGCACAATCTTAATTACACAAGGCCTAGTAACATCGTTATTTTGTCCTCCCTTGTTTCCCCCTCCTTCTCTTGTCGCGCCTAGAAACACTTGTGTACAGGCACATTATAAATGCCACATCATATCATCTAAAACGCAGAGCTTTGCGCTGAGCACAGTTTCTCCACACCTTGGAGAAAGTGCATCTCAGCTGCCATCTTTCCGTGACCAGCTCCACACTGATCATCAAAGCTTTGTGTGCCTTACAGCGTGCCAGAGCTGTTACAAAATGGCCACAAAGTTCCTGTCACAACCACCAGCCCTGATTTGCAGGCACATACTCATACGCGCGTCCCAGGCTACCCCCATGGGGTACATAGTTCACCACCACTCAGAAATCACCTCTCGGGGACCAGCACACTAAGTCCACGAGGAAGAGCAGGGCCAGCTGGACCCTGTCCGGGCATGCTTGGCACCGAGTTCATTGCTCATTAGGTAACAGGAAAGCTTAAACACGTCCTGTACCTCCAACATGGAGGAGGAATGGACCTCAGTGATTCATTGCATGCAGACCTGCTTCTGGGTGTGGCTGGTTATATAAGCCACACCCAAGCATGCAGTCCTGCTCCACGTTACTCTGCCCCAGGCAGCGTGACGCTCACCATGCACCAGCTTCTGTAATGCAATATAAACCAGCGTGAACCCACGCCTGAAATCAAAGGAGGAGGCAGTTGACCACTGCAACGGGATCTGTGACCTCTGCAATACTTACCTGGTGTTCTTTTTCTGCTTCCCGGTCCCGCTGTGTCATCCAGGCATTCTGCAGTAGCCCCGCTCAGCTTCCCGTCATCGCGGCTCTGCCCGACACCTACAAAGAAAGAACAACACGAGTCAGTAAGTTAGAAACCGTGCAAGGAAAACAGCGCGTGCAAAGGAAGAGACAGTACAGAGCAAGGAAAGCAACGCACGAAAAGCAGCGCACAAGGAAAGAGACAGTAAACTAAAAGCAGAACAAGGAAAGCAGCGCATGCAAGGAAAGAGACAGTAAGCTAAAATCAGCACAAGAGAAGCAGCGCATCCAAAGGTACTCACAGACCCAACGGTCTACATAACGCTGCGAGTTCTGGTTAGGGCTCCCTAATGGAGAACTGTACACACATGTGCCAAGCAGTCAGCAACTTGCAAAGACCTGTTGCATTCGTGCTAAGAAGCCATCAGCAGCAACTCTCCAACCATACATCAGGATAGCCACCCGCCCGCACATGTGCCAGGAAGGCACCACCACTACCACATGAAAACTACCACATAAAAGAACCTTACACCAATGCCACAGCAGGCCTGTGCTTGGGACTACAGAACCAGTGACGTAATTGGTTCCACTCGCACAGGAACACAGACTAGCGCCCCTGCTAGAGAGAAAGGTGAGCAGAACCCACAGAGTGGTCCTAGAAGTACAGGGAAGGCGGGAAGGCGAGGGGAGGGACCGACAGACCCCGGTACCCCTAACACTCACCCCTGTGCACTCATTTTAGGAGCAGCCCCCAGAGAATCCAGGCATCCACAGCAGCCAAGACCGTCCGGACGCTCCTGCAGAGCTAAGGTGAGCGTAACATCAGGTTTGGGTGATTTTAGAGAGGCCCCAGTTCTGCTTCCTACTAAGATCAATAAGGGGGTGCCTTTGTTCGGGTCATGTGATCTCCTATGCAAACCTAATAGCCCACGTCCAATCCAGTACATGCTTCTTTGCTAAAATGCAGGGACCCAGGTGTGCTGTTGCATAGTCATGGACTCCTGCCTCAGGAGCACTGTTGTTTCACCACATTCAGCGGCTTTTGCATTTGGGCACCATTGTACCTCAAGTACTTCATCAAGCAGGTGATTCTGCATTCTGCAGCTGGTTCCCAGTCAACCTCCTTAGCCTGTGGTCCCACAGCTAGTTCAAATTCAGCCTTTTTTTTTTTTTTTTTTTTTTAGCCTTCTGCACATCAGCCACTACTGAAGCAGGGTCCCACTCAGCCTTCAATTAAACTAGTTCTAGCAGCTTCTTCAAAGTCATGTACTGCAGGTGAAAAGCCCCTAGTGGACGCTCTAGGACTCACGCACCCTCCGGGGTTGGTTGCCCCTGTTGGAGTGAACTCAGTTGTAACGAGCACTGGCGATGGCAGGATGTTCTATCTGTCAAGGCATTCCATGAAAGATAATCTTACTCTCCAGGGGTTTGAGATATTCTGGCATAGGCTCTCAAAATATGGAAGAGCCCCCATTTGGGCAAAGCAATCAGTAAGAAGGTAGATGCTAGATACCAGCAGCTCACTTCAGAAAATATGCATTTGTCATCCTGACTTCAATACGACTCTTCAGTGATAGCGATAGCTACCTTCTTTACTTAATCATTAGCTATATATCGACAAACTTCCTCACCTTTATCTAAAGAGGATAAGTAATTAGATTTGTGGGGTTAAGCAAGTCTACTATAATAGTGACTTGCACCTTCACCAAGCCAATGCTTGCTGCAGCCAACCAACACCTCTGAAAGGATCAAGATAAGGCAGCAGCATTCAAGTTGGGTCTCATTGAAGCAAAGCAAATTGTGAAAGACATTGTGGGGACTTCAATGCGTCATATAAATACTGCCTCTAAGGCTATGAGCTTGGTAACTGACGGGCACGACAAAGCTGTTCTGAAGCAATTTCTTTAAATTGTCTTTCAAATTGCCTAATCAATTCCATTCCTCTACTGAAACAACATGGAATTAAGTTTGAGCTTGAGAGGGTTGATGTCGAGCCAACTATTAATAAGACGCCAGCACTGACTGCCATGTGTCTAGCTCTCCTATCCAAGGCAGTGTAGCTTGCTTACTAGCCCCCTTGTTCTTCATGCTGGGATATGAGGGTCAAAAGCTTTTAGGGTTTCCATGGCTATCATGAAAGGAGAAAATAGACCGCTCGAGAGATAACTGAGCTCTCAAAGGTGCATGCAATCCAGAACAGCGGATAAAGGGTTCTTCTCCTTGTTCACAATCTAGAAGGAAGTGAAGGTCTCATCCATGGTCACAGTTTCTCAGTGAATGACCCATTTTCAAAGTTCACTGGATCCCGGATGGGACAGAGATTGGACACTCTGGGGGATGTCTTGGAAGTTATTTGGAACTACTGGATCGTTTATACATTGCCTCCTTGATCCATAGGCCACATAGCAAGCTTTGTTACAGTCAGGATTACTTTGTGATGAGGATCGCCCCCCAGGTCACCAATGAAGGTTAGGTACACCAGCTTCTGTTCGCCTTCACCAAGTGTTCTGGATCTTCTGAATCAGCAAGCTGATCAGGTCCTTCATCCCATCTTTAAATTGATTAACTTAACTGCCTTGTTTTTGAAATGTCAGTATTGGGGGATCTGCGGCTCTCTGAGCACAATTTGGCAGTTCTAGAACAGCTAGGGAACAACCCACATATCCTCAGCATCAGAGCAAGCAGACCAGTTTCTGTCAGTGGTTGTTACAAATGGTTGCCAGCTTGCTGGACTGGTCACTGGACAACAGTCTCTCTTTTTCAGGTTATCAGCATCAAACATAAGGTGGCATCATGCAGGTCTCACTTGCCGGCCCTAGAGGACATCAAACTCCAAGCTAATGGTGTTTTCCACTGCAAACCCAATCATATAAAGTTGCTTTGATGGACTTGTGCATGTTTATCCTCGCGTAATAAAATCTCATCCTTCTTGGGATCTAAATGGGGTGCTGGCTGCCCTAGTTCAAAAGCCTTTTCGAGTCTCTACATCGTTTAATATCAGGTTTGTCACTTTAAAAAACATTATTTCTGGTGGCTGTTACATCAGCTAGAAGAATCAGTAAAATTCGGGCTCTACCAGCTCCAGATCTTCACACAGTCTTTCACAAGGTCATGGTTGTTTTAAGGACTTGGATTTTCTTTTTGGCTGAAATTTCTACAGCATTTCACATTCCAATGGGTTCTTCCTGCCACAGATTCCTCATCTATGATATCCATATCCCAGCATAGCTGTTCTCTGGAAAAATTTCTGTCGCCATGGGGCACCGCATCGGGTCCGTCCGAGAACTCTATATGCCTGTGCCGGAAATTATACTGGGGCTAGTATAAGTAGCGGCCCCATGCTCATGACCTTGGTTCCTTTTTTCCGTACCCCCTGTTCACTTTTCGGGAACATGCTTGCTTAGCATTTCTAAAAGTGTTTCACCAGGTCTACTTCATCAAAGACATCTGGGTGAAAGCTATGCGTGGACTGCAGTAGGCAGATGTCTGCTCGGATTCACATCATATTTGCTTGTACTGTCTTGGCAAAGACCACGACACGCAGGACTCGGTCGTGTCAGTCGATGCACCCAAAGGCCTTTGGGGAGCGGGCAGTAAAATGATTCACCACAATGCAAAGGTTCTGCGGCCTCAGTAGAGGTCGTGGATCATCATTCTGAAGATTGAATGGCTCAGTGCGTGGAGAGTGAGAGAGGAAGAAAAACACAAAGAGGTCGAGCTTTCTGGGTGAGTCCTCTCACCGGCACTCTTCTTCCTCATGAAGAAAAAGAGCCACCGCTCTAAGGGTTCTCCAGAATGGTGGGTGCAGGTACTGTGAGAAACCTGAAAGTGCACTCGCATCTACTCTCCCGGGAACTTCTGTTCAGGTGGCCAGGTTAAGGGCCATTGCTTTTGGGTCCCGATCCTGGGGTTGGATCAGCCAGCAAGGATCACTTAGGTGGAGGGATTTGAGAAAGGGTTCCTGAAGGCAAGACATGGTATCCCCCTTTTCTAACGCTGACCTACCAACCAACCTTCTGTCTTCATGGGATATTGCAGCCCTTTCCAGTTTTTCCCTGTAATTTCCCATCAAGTACTGGGACGAGGAAGAGGCAATCAAGAGTAATGCACACTTCCTATTCTAAACACCACTCTGGTACTCGGACGAAGAAGAGGGGCATGCATGCACTTGGTAATGAAGGTCAGGCATGTCACACTAACAGGCTTAGACAAGGTCAGGCAATTGAGTCGAACCCTTCTCACCTGCAGCCTCTTGATAATGATAAATAGTATACAAGCTGGAGCCCAAAAGCAAAGAGAGGGATGAGAATCCGCTGTGTTGGGACCGAGCCAAGGAGCAGAGATGCCAGCAACTATTCCCAGAGACCTGCCAGAGGAGCTTCTGTGAAGGCAGGCAGCAGGTGCTGCCAGGTAGCAGAGGAGAGAGAAATGCCATCTGCCCCCAAATATGTGTGCAACTGGAGCTGCGGAAGACGCCAGGGACGCGGAGTAGAACAGAGGTGCTGGGCCACGTCTGGAGATGTTTCGGATGACTGAACTAAAGATTTTCCTGTTTGGGGAGAGACGCTGGGAGGAACTACGAAAGCCGATCAGTGTCAGGAGACACTGACGATACAAGTGTTCCGAAGGAACTTTAAATAATTTGCGGTTCCTGCATTTAAGTAAATGCTACTCCTATTGAATATTGAATGGAAAGAAAACCGCTAATTGAACAAACGCAAGTAAATACTATCCATATTGAATACCGAACTAAAAGAAAGTGCCCATTCAAACGTGCACAAATAAATGCTACCTATAATGAATCCCGAACTGAAAGAAAGCTGCCAAATGAGTAAAACTGCGATATGCTGAACGGTGAATGAACACTTTATTAGATATGTCAACCAGCACTATCATTTAGGAGCAGCATTAACAGAATTAAAGGCAAATGAAAGATTGAAGAGTTGTGGTGAGCGTTGTGTGCAAAGATATCAAAAGAGGGTTACAAAGAATACTGTGGCAAGTGAAAGCCCCAGGCAGCTTTGGGGAGACTTATGGTTGCGGGACCTTTGATGGGTGGACTGTGCGGTCTGACAACTGCGTCTAGACCAGGAAATCCTGAACGATGAATAAGCTGTAAAGAACTGTGAAATACTTGGTGAAACAATCCTGAAGGAGTCAATCGGACCCAGTGTTTTCTTTTTGAACTTGGAGCAGATGAAACCCAAAGCGAGTGTTATGTCCGCCTTGGGGGAGGAAACACTGAGAGTCAACCAAGCGAAGGACTTGGTCCTGGAGAAGGGAGTCCCAGGACATCAGTTTTGTGCGAACTGTGATACATTTGAACTTAGCTAAGGTAATTTCAGAACTCAATCAAACACTATTGAACTGAATCGTTATTGGAACTGTGTTGAACTGGAAACAGGGACCCCATGAAGCACTCAAGCTGAAAATAGCTGTCTTTACTTTTTACTGCTTCTATTTTGTTGAGAAAGATTCCCACATCATATTTTGTTATAGTTGTGAGGACAAGCATAGGTTTTGACACAAACATAATTTCATTTTGGACCTAGTCACAGACTTTCCATAGGTTTCTTTAGGCAGGGAAAATCCCATTGTAGTATAGGGCTAGGCATTACACCATCCTGGTCATTAATAAAGTTTTGTTTTGAATTGCACTTCTGTCATGTCTCTTGATACCATGCCTGTGCCACAGTACCCTTTCCAACCCAATCCTCCACGAAGAAGCAATGGGAACGTTTTCTCCTGAAGATGCTTGACATCTTTGCCAGGCACCAGCAGTTCCAGCCCTTGAACCTGTGACACAGGCAGGGACTCTGTTGCCTTCGGCTATAACGTTGATGGGTCCCGCGAACGGCAGGGGTACCCTCAAGCGACCACCCCGGCATACCTATGGGCTCGGGCCTGGTCCAAGCAGAGAGCAAGATCGCTCTTTGTCATTGGAGTGGCTCTGCAGGAATACCTCCCACTTCCCAGAGACAGTTTTATATCGAAAATGTAAAACATTTACGACAAAGAAGGTGACCAAATCCCATTTGGTTTTGAACCCCATGGTTCCTAGGAAAGAGAGGGACTTCCCCGAAGAGTTCTACTGTGTCGACATGCTGGTCCTGGCAGCTGACCTGCAAGGTGCCAGTGGTCTGGACACTTCCCCAGAGTTGGACATTCTGCCAACACCAGGTAAACCTCAGGCCGCTTTTCAGCACTTAATGGCAAAAGTGGCTGATAACCTGGGTCTCTTGGCGTCATCTAGGTCCTCCAGAGTGCAATACAAACTCTTTGACATTCTGGACGATGCTTCAAAGAAAGAGATGCTGCTGCCCTTCAACCTGGCAGTGGAGGCCTCAGTGTTGGTAGTTTGGGAGAAACCTGCCTCTGTTCCCCAATGGAGAGGGATCTGGAAAGGAAACACTACCCTGCACCTTCGGACCTAGCTTTCCTCTCTGCCCACGAATCAGCTGAAATCCTGGTGGAACAGGCTACAACGGCAAGCCAGAAGACCTCTGCCTTTCCGTCCCTTTCACTGGAGAGGGAAAGCAAACGGCTGGACGCGTGGGGCAAGGTGTTTGCGTCGGGCAGTATAGACTGCGAGCTGTGAATGCATCTTGTGACTTGGCAAAGTTGTCCTTTGGCCTCTGGTAGGCTGTTGCCGGTGCGGCAGAGCACGTTACAGAGGGTGAGATGAGAGATGGATTTCTGTCCCTGGTCTCGGACTACAGGGAGGCAGCGCGACAGCTGCTGCAATCCGGCCTTGACACGGCAGACTGCATATGCAGGTCCATGCCCACTAGCACTGTTGTCAGGTGCCATTCATGGTTTAAGATGTCCTGGTTTTCTGCCTACGTCCAGCCTGGGCTGGTAGGTGTGCCCTTTGACGGGCAGAACTTCTTTGGAACGAAGGCTGACGACTCCCTCCAGAAAGTCCAGTATTCAAAAGCGACTGCCAAGTCATTGGGACTCTTGGTCCAGCAGCCCACCACACAATCCTTGTCAGTTTTTGCTCCTTTCCTGCGTTTGCCCAGAGGGGCCATGGACAACCTGCCCCGGGAAGGGGCCCTGGCAGGCTCTTCCCAAGAGGGAGAGCCCTGCAGCGAGTCGGTATCGAGGCAGCTGCCGTCCCCTCGGCTCCTCAGGGCCCCAAACCAATGGGCTCCAGCACCAGTCGCCAGCTGGGGAAGGCTATCCTTCAGCAAGGAGTGGTCAGAGATCACGCCTGATGCTTGGGCCCTAGAGGTCATCAATCAGGGGGTATTGTTTTTCTTTTTGCCAATGCCCACCAGACCAGGGTCTACTGGCCACCCCTCTTTCTCTGGACCCTATCTTTCAAGACGGTTATTACAACAAGCCATTACATAAATTGTCCTTGCAGAGCGATCCTCCCTAGAGCAAGACAAATAATGTATCTCACCCCACTGCTTTCTCACAATCCCCTGGGCATTTTGTCCTCCCAGGGGATCCTCCTGCAGAACTCTACCCCCAAGGTCAGGATCAGGAAGCGTCTGCCTTTCCCTGGCCACCTGAGAGGAGACTTTAGGCAGGTAATTAGTGAGGAGTCTGTAGGATTCATCACAATAACTTGCTTAGAAACATAGCATAATGAAAGGTGACATAGTTCTCCCCAACCCTCTCGTTCCAAAGACATGGCTTTCAGCAATAGCGGCATTAAAAACGTATGCTTTCTCTCTTGGACAAAGTCAAAAGGGGCACAGGTGCAGGCGAATGTTGGCATTCTATCAGACACCAAAGCAGAGACTTTTTCCATTGCAATCAGTTCCACACCTTGACCCAGCAGTAAGCAGCCAGGCTTGGGCCCCTTGGGTGTCTGCCAAAATCTGGCCCGATTTATTCTTGCTGCCATTCGGCGGTGGGTTATCAATTCGGCTGTAGGCCCAGTCATAGGGCAGACCCTCCTCCTCTAGAACATCGCCCAGGATCAAAGTAAGGGGACACATCGGTAGGATCCTGCCTGTAATGTCCTGGATTTTCGAACAAATCCCCTCCTAGTATGCCTGCATGGTTGGACAGGCCCACCACATGTGAGCTAAGGTGCCTATCTGACAACAACCATGCCGCATTGGTCTGAGTATTCAGGCTGAATCTTATGGAGCCTTACATGAGTCATGTACTAGCGAAAGCAAAGCTTCAAAGCAGCCTCTTTTACTTGTGTACAGCGGGAGCTCTTATGTGCCCTGAACCAGATATGCTGCCAAGAGTCGGCTGAGATATCCCCACTCAACTCTTCTACCCATTTCTTCATGTACGGGAGTTTCCCATCGGTGGATGCATGCTCTAACAAGCAATAGAGTGAGTCTTTGAACCTTGCCCATCTCTATCAAGTAGTTCCAGACCCACTGGGGACCAGTTCCCACTAATTTCCCCCCAAAATTTGTGATTCAGTGGTGAATTTAAGAGTAGTGAAAACTATCCATTTTTTTCAGGCTGAATTTGTCCTTACCCTTGGCAAATGAGGGGAGCCCATCATTGTACAGTTCACTCAGTCTCAGGCTGCCTAATGCTTCATAGTCCTTAAACACACTTTTATGCAATCCCTGTAAGAAATCTGGATTCTGAAAGACCGGGCCTAAAGGTCCCAACCCAGCTCTTTCACCGTTGACTACAGTCTTTGTCCCAGCGTAAAAAGGTGGTTTCACTGGTGGATTACGGGCTTGGAGCGTGGCGCCTGGCATCTTTGGAGAAGAAGGGGAGGTGAGAAAGTGGGAAAGGTGAGCAATCTTGTTCTATCGGGATCCATTACATTTTGGGATGTTCTCTTTACAGGCCCAGTTCTGCATCAGGACCAATTGGGAGGTGCAGAATTACTGCTGTATTGATGGGGCATTGAAACCTCCAATACCTTTGTACCTGAAAAGAACCCTGTGAGAAACCCGGGGAGGGTGGGGGGCTTGGAGTTATGGGGTTCTGAGCGAGGGGAGGTTTTGTGTCCCCATATGAACTAACCAATGTCTTTTTGAAGATCTTTGACTTTAAGGTCCCGCTCCGTGGCTGGAGCGGTTGGAATATGTAAAGCAATTGGGGGAGCAGGGTCATTTTAATTGCCTTAATCTGACCTAACCATGAGATCTCTTGCAAGTCCCATCACTTCAGTAGATCTTTCGCTTCTTTTAATAATGGAGGGATGTTGGCTTCTGTCATTGATTCATAGCGGGATGTGATGCAAATGCCCAAATAAGAAAACTCTCCAACTGCCCACGGAAAAGGAAATCATGCTATGAGCGCATCTATAACTTCCAGCGGTTCGGTGATATCCAACCTCCTTTTAAGTGATTTATGTGAAATCCTGACAGAGGTTAACTCCTCTAGCATGGTCATGAGGTTTGGCAAGGACACCAGCAGGTACGAGAGGAAGCACAGGACCTCATCAGCGTAGAGCGCTACTTTATGGGTTGAGCCTCAACACCTGAATCCTGTGATCTGAGGATACAGGCAATTCATTTGAGCAAGGGGTCCCATGGCGAGAGCAAACACCAGGGGGTATAACATGCATCCATGCCTGGTGCCCTTCTCAGGGGTTATCTGGGAGGACCAGTGGCCATTTAGTTTTACCTTCGTGGAGGGGATTTGGAAATGAGCCATTATGTATTTAGAAAACTTCTGGCCAGACCCTTATGCTGGGAGCAGCACCTCTAGATATCCCCAGGACACACTGTCAAAGGCGCAATGCGCATCCAAGGATCAAATTGAGATTCTCTCTTGGATTTGGTGGGGCCAGGGCTATGAGATCTACCACTATCCTGATGTTGTCGTAAGCTCCCATATTCCTAATGAACCTGGTCTTGTCATTATTGATTAAAAGTGGGAGTATGTCACTCAGCCTAGTGGTAAGCACCTTACTATATAACTTAGCATCTGTGTACAGCAGCGCAATAGAGCAATAAACTGCACAATCTTCAGGGTCTTTGCCTGGCTTCAAAAAGAGGGAAGTAGGCAACTCTGACATTGAGTCGGTCACCCTCCCCGTATCGAGACAGGAATTAAACAGTTTGGCGAGATGGGGGATTGGGGCATGGGCAAAGACCTTAAAGGATTTGTTTGAAAACCCGTCGGGCCTGGAGCTTTACACGCTGGAAGCGCTCAAATTGCCTGAGCCACCTCTTACTCTGTTATCAGGGCCTCTAATGCAGCTCAGATATCCCCAGGGATAGTGAGAAGGACTGCACGGGCTACAAAGTGATTGGTATGCATTCTGTCCCATTGATGCTCAGCTGTCACTGCACAAAAATTCTCTTCTGTGACCTCAAATTTCCTTGCTTCAGTGATTATCCAATGCACCTCTTTAGCCCTTAGGGCTCCAATAAAATTGCATTAAGAATGTTCATGCAATTTGGCAACTAAGAGTTTATTGGCCTTGTTGCCCTTTGAATAATAAAAGTGCTTTGTGAGGAGGATAGAATGGGTCGCCTTCTCCGCCAGGTGCGCTTCCAGAGCATAGTTAGCAATGGGAGCAGAGTTGTTCCTTTCTGTTTAACTTCCCCTTCTAGAAACGAACAGTGGGCCAAGCAGACACTCCCAAGAGCCACTGTTTGCTTGATTATGGTTCCCCTTGCTACCGCCTTCCCAACATCCCAGACCAGCCAGAACCCCAACTCTTCGGTATCATTTTCTCAAAACTAATTGCCTAAGGATTTCTCTAATGGCATTTCAGGTTATTGATCCTACAGAGGGGCGGCAGGGGGTGGGGGGAGTCGTGGCTCTAGGGTCTAGCCTCAGTTTAACTGGGGCATGATCTGAGAGGGATCTCGGCAGGATCTATATTGCCGTCACTTCCTGAATGAGGGAATTAGAAGCTAAAGTCATATTCAACCTTGACAGGCCTCGGTGAACAGTGGAATAATGTGAACTCCCACTCGCCGGGGTGAAAAAAGCACCAGGTTTCAATGATCAATCACTGAGCGAGGTCGTCATGGTCTGGACGTTTTTTGCATTCCTGCAAGTGGTTGGGGAGTGATTTATCAATCGTCAGGTCCACCACACAATTAAAGTCCCTTCTCATTCAGGCAGTAAATAGATTCCAGGGTAGACCTCCGTTCATTGAGGATGGTGGCAAGCAGAAGGTATCTACCCTCCCCATCTTTCAGCATGTCCAGCACTTTGATCGGACACCCTAGCGAATCAGTATGGTGACCCAGCACTTCTTATGGCCACTACTAGCGAAGTGGATCAGGGGGTGAACTTTAGAGTGAAGGCGCAATTCATTGCCTGGCAGGAGGTGTTTCTTGAAGAAAGGCCATGGAAGCCTCTGAAAAGAACAGCCTATGCAACATTGCCTTCCTCTTAATAGGGCATTTAAGTCCTTGACCATTCAGGCAGATGGAGAGGTCGGGGGTCACCATTAAAGATCCAAGCAAGCCTGCCACGAAGAACAGAAGCTGCAAGGGGAGTCTAATGTCCTATCACCTGTGCACTGTCTCAATCATGTAACTAACTCAAAGTAAAATCTTGACAACTGAGTAAATAACTGTTCACTCCAAAATTACAGCTTAGATCTTGTCCCATTGAAAGTATTGAAGGGTATGAAACATTACTCGTAAAATTTCCCATAAATGCCAAAACTACTATTAATTTAATAGTAATTTATAGAGCACCTAGCCCCAACAACCACCCAGAGACTGAAATTCCGTTGCTATTAGCTCCTCTAATAAAACCTAGCTCGAAATACATCATCCTGGGTGACCTTAACCTAGGTTTCAATGACAGCCAAGATGCCAAAGCAGAATCACTGCACTCCGCCCTGAAGGACATGGGGTCAGCCAACTAGTTAATGCACCCACACATATCAAAGGCAGGACTCTTGATTGGATCCTCTCCCTTAATACCCCCGTAACCATTGAGGTCATCTCCCCTCTTACTTGGACCGATCACCATAACATTGTATTTACAATCAATCCCTCCGAACCCACACAAAAGAAACCTAAAAACTATGATTACCTATGAAACTAGAAACGCCCGCAAACTCACGCCAGAAAACTTCACGCCTCCTCTTTCAAAAATCCTAGCTTCTACCTCGATCACCAGTGACAACCCTTGTCTCCTAGCAGACATATATCACAACTGCCTCACTGCAACCATTAATGCTATAGCATCGCTCACCACCAAGGCAAAACGCTCAGACAAGCGATCTAGCTTCTGGTTCAATGATGATCTTATCGCCCTCAGAAGAACCAAACGCGCGTGTGAACATGCCTACAGAAAGCATCCTACTGCAGAGGCAGAAAAAGCCTACCAAGAAATAAACAAAACCTATAAAACAGCTACTATTACCTACAAATCTAATGCGTATAATAATAGGATCAGCAATGCTACTTCAGATACCAAGGAATTATTTGCCGTTCTAAAAGAATTGGAAAACCCCACTCCAGCCATAAACCCAACCATCCCTAGCAAGGAATGGTGCATCACTATACAAGACGCACTAACAGCCAAAATTGAACTACTCCAAATAAAAATCACATCCAAAAAACGATCACTAGCCAACAAACCTGCCCTCCTTAATCTAAATCGACCACATCAGGAATTCACCAGCGCCCCATTCCATTTCACACCAGTATCCCAAAATGTAGTGTTTGACACCATCGCCAAACTTAAAGCCTCCAACTGCAAAGGCGATTCTGTCCCCGCATCAGTAGTCAAATCCTGCGCTCACACCCTCACCCCCATTATCACCAACTTCGTCAATGCTTCCTTCAATACTAACCTAGTACCAGCTAGCATTAAAGAAGCCTGGGTCACCCCTCTCCTGAAAAAACCTACCCTAGACCCCACTGTGCCCACTAATTACAGGCCAAAAACAACTGTCCCATTTCTCCTCAAAATATTGGATAAATTAGCATACAACCAAGTCCAAACTCACCTCGAACAAAACCACCTCCTTGGCACGAGGCAATCAGGCTTCCGCCCCAACCATAGCACAGAAACGGCGCTCCTTGACTTAAAAATCCAGATGGATACCATCAGAGACTCAGGGAAACTCTGCATCCTCCTCCTACTCGATCTCTCCGCAGCGTTTGATTTAGTAGACCATAATAAACTGTGCGCCACACTAGCGAAAGACTTCAACTTCTCCACCGAAGCTACTACCTGGATCAAATCCTTTCTTGCTGACCGCACCTCCAAGGTCGCCATAGGTAAACAAGCCGCCAACCCCATCATAGTACCCATTGGTGTCCCCCAAGGTTCCTGTCTCTCACCAACATTATACAATGCATTCACTAAACTCCTCTTCTCAGCGCTAGACGACATGGGTGTCATCTACACCAACTTTGCAGATGACACCCAGATCCTCATCCCTTTATCGGGAGACTACACTCAAGACACCGACACTATCAACAAAATATATGCCATAATCCAAAATTGGATGGCACTAAATAGCCTCTGTCTCAATGATGAGAAGACTGAGGTTCTCATTGTGGGCTCCCAATCCAAAATAGAAGCATTACATCCTGATTACTCATCCATCAACATTGATGGCACAAACATATCAGTACTCAAACAAGTGAAAAAACTAGGTGTCTACCTTGATGCCAACCTCACCATGACCAAGCACATCAACGCCCTCTCTTCCTCTACATCCTACACCGCAAAACTTATTGCTCTCAGTCGCCAATTCTTGACACCCACCAATTGTATCACGCTGGCAAGAGCTTTAATCTTATCCAGGCTCGACTACTGCAACGTACTCTACCTGGGTACCTCAAAAGCCAATCTAAACAAACTACAGTTTATCCAAAATAAAGCCCTTCGGGCGGCCCTTGGAATAAGGAAGTCAGATCATATCTCAAATATTAGAAGAAACCATCACTGGCTCCCCATCAAAGCCAGGGTCACATTCAAAGCTCTGTGCGTCACATTCAAATGCATCCACTCATGTGTCCCCATCTACCTCAACCACGCCATCACCAGAAAAGTATCTAAGAGGCCCCTCAGATCTAACAGTCAATTACTCCTAGCTATCCCCCGCTACAAGACAACCAAGGCAGGAGGCAGTAGTTTCCAATACCTCGCACCCACATATTGGAACACTCTTCCCCTCCCCATCAAAAATGAGCAAACATTCTCAGGTTTCAAGAAATCCCTGAAAACGTGGCTATTTAACCAAGACTAAAAATCCCCCTCCATGCTTCAGGAAATATCATTGTACTGAAACCCTGCATTTAATGTCTTCGTGTATGATTATTTTGTATTCACATGCACTGCGCCCGATTGGCAAAGTCCAAGAAATGTTTTAACCAAGCTGTCTGTAACATCGCCGTGGTACCCAAGGGTTTGGTCGAGTAATAAATGCAATAAATAAATAAATAAATAAGAACATATTCCTGCAATACAAAAGATTAGGTCACACTTTCACCATGAGTGCCCCCAAGGAAAGTAACGCCACATTTCCCTTACGGTCAACTGATAACAAAGCCACCCCAAACTGTGACAACAATATAGCCCTCTTGGTCAACAAGTTGTAGCCCCCAATGGTGGCAGAGACCAACAGGAGCGGTGAGCGGCAGTTTCAACTGCGACTGACCGCAACATTCAGTGTTGGTCAAACAGCGCTGCTTCGCCTTTCTTCCAAGCCAGATTCTTCAACCCCACTCGCTTCCCTTTCTGCTTCCTACTTGCGATGGGCTCTGCAAATTGCTGACAAATGTTCTCACCCTCCTGCTAGCTCCAGCAGGGCACACCCCCATGGGCGATTCCATCAGCTCAGCCTCTTCCTCCTCCAAGCTATAGAATAATGCTGGTTGCAGAGCTCAAACAGGAGCTTTCATGGGAATCGCCATCTGTGCCGAACTCTGTGAGCGAAGCCAGGCCATCACCACATTGAGTTTGTCTGTTCGCCAGGGTGCAGGGCGAAATATCCTGAAAGCGAGATATTGAGGGAACACAATAGTTTCCTGATATCTCACTGCAGCCATGATTGCTTCTTTTTGTTGGAAGAAATGTACTCTAGTAAGCACATCAGGCAAGAGGTTGCGGCGTTGTTGACATGAGGAGTAAACTTGATGCGTCCTGTCGAAGGAGATTTCATATTTGTCAGGGAGGACCAGGAGGGAGCAAAACTGGTCCTGAACCTAGGTACCAGACCCAGTTCTTGGTCTTGAATCAGGTGAGGAATGGCACGTAGCCGAATGTTGTTCGTTCCTCCGAGATCTATTCTCCAGGCCTTCCTGCTTGATCCAGACCAGCTCATTCTGCTTTTCAAGGCCTACCACCCGGTTCGGGAGCCCTGCTTGGTTGTGGGCCTGCTCACTCAGCGTGGTTTCTATGTCATTCACTCTAGATTCCAAAGCCGGCATATGAGTATTCATTTCCGCTATGGATTTGGAGAGTTTATCGTTTGAGGCTTTGATCTCCAGTGTAATTTCTTTTTTTACACTGCAGAGCAATATTAAAGAGATCCTGTTTTGTAATCACAGCATCGTCTGGCGTTGTTTCTGGTGGGAAGGGATGGTTTTCTGCCTGCACTGCTTGTGCCAACTTGGGCTTCTGATCTTGCATCGCGGGCAGTGCCTTGATGTCCCCACACTTTGGTTTTGATTGAGGCTTGGGCATTCTGGGCCAAGGTAGGTCACCCAGGCTCGCCACACTATTAGGCCTGCCACTAGCGACCCGCTAGACGAAGGAGTGACAACGCCAAGTCGTGAAGAGCAGTTAGGACAGACTCCTGCATTGCAATGGTGCCCGAGTAACAACCACTGTGACTGCACTGCACAGCAGAGCCACCTCAATGCAGGCCTGCAGAGGAGCGGGTGAGGAGATGAGGGCTCCCTGCTTTGAGTGGCCAGCTCACCCCTGAGGGCACGCAGCCCCACTTAGCCTAACAGGCGCAGAGGTACCCAGCGGTGATGGAGGGGCTCAGGTTCATGCCTCCCGAGGCAAGGGCTGTCTTAGTAGTCCTGGGTGCTTCCTTTTATAGGGGAGAGGATAGGTGCAGGCAAGTGTAGCTGCTTCAGCCAGGGCAAGCACATCCTTGGCTTTAATAGCTCCTTTCGGGTCGCTGCTGGTGCCCCTCCGCCGCTCACCTTATTGCAGTGGGCAACCACCATGGGGGGCTGGAGGGCTTGTTAGCCCAGTCTTGCTGATTTCAGCAGACGGCTGGAGCGCAGGTGTGCGCGGTGGCCACCCGCTTCCATAGCCTGTGGGATGGAGGCAGATTGGCTTCCTGCTGCCACCTGGCAGATTTTGTCTGGATAGACCGGAGCATGTCTGACTCCGGTCCACTGAAGGCTCCAGTCACAGGAAGGCGGGACTTGCCTGCAATGAGGCCGCCTCAGGCTGGAAAGGTTAGCAAGATGAATCGTTCAGTCTGCCGACACTGGCGACGCTGCATCTCCGGATCTTGGCTAGGCAAGCGGTTGCAGCCGTGGGCTCCATAGCCCACTCCTCTGTGTGTCACAGTGCCAGAGAAGCGATCACCAGGCACTTGGGTGGCAGATAATCAAAGTTTTTGGGTACAGATGCTATACGAGCGCTGCATGAGGACTCAGAATAGGTCAAGCTGATCTTACAGCGGTGGGGTCTGAATGCCCCCCTCAACCACTGCTTGTCAGATTGTACGTTGAGCAGAAGCAGTCTCAGGAGCACATAAACTTGCTGCAGCCGAGAGCTATCAGGCTGGCCCTAGTCACTTTCCTCCCCCCTGTAAAACGCAATACTGTGCTGAACCTGACTGACAAAACTGTGGCCATGCCACTACCTCAATAGACAAAGTTGACTGGGGTCCTTGCCTCTGTGCAGAGAAGCAATGAGACTGTGGTTCTGGACTCTGGAAAACAGTGTCCCCCTGATGGTAGCTCATCTGGCCAGACAGCCGAACATCATAGCGGATGCATTGAGCAGACCAACCTCGGCCTCCCACGAGTGGGAGTTCTGTCAGGAGGTTCTGAAGGATAAGTTCTGTCTTTGGGGGCTCCTCAAGTGGACATCTTTGCTTCCAGTGTCAACAGGAAGTGCAAATTGTTCCGCTCTAGGGGATTTCCTCGTCTGGGAGTTCTGGGGGATGCAGCAACGATCTAATGGACTTTCAACCTCCTTCATGCGTTCCCGCTGATCCCTGTCATTCTGTTGGTCCTCAGCAGACTGTCTGTTGGGAACCACACTGATCCTGATTGCCCTGGGCTGGGCTGGGCTGGGCCTGGAGAACGTGGTATCCGGAGTTGCTGGAAATTTCCATCTGTCGCCTCTGGCGCCTTCCGAGGACACTCAAATTGCTCTCCCAATCGGAGGGACAGGTCCTCCATCCAAACCTCAAAGATTGTGGTAGTGAAGATGGAGGTGATCCCATAATACATCCTTTATCCTTTGCACACACATCTTGGAGCAGACCTACTACTTGCTCCTATCTAGCGAGCTGGTTCTGCTTAATTTTGACCATTACAAATGGGCCTTGCCGTGGTCTTCTGTTAAGTCTTACATGTTGGCCAGCTCTATACCCTACTGGACTGTCATGATTGCCATCTTGGACTTGTCAGATTGCTGGAGACCAGCAGTTAAAAGGAGGGCATGAAGAGATGTCCAAGCCTCATGGTCTCCCCCCAAAGAAAGGTTGTTAGGGTGTGGTTGCACTATGCTCCCCACAGGAGGATGGCCTGAGAGTGAAGACCTACACTGTATTCATGTTTTACACACTGAGCTGCAATGAAGAATGGAGAATATAGAAACTAGGCTGAGTTGGCCTGCCTGGTTTATTTAACCCATGGTGCATCGCATCGTCCTGTTCTGAAGGCAAGCATGTTGCGCTTGAGCTTTCCTCCATAAGGGCACAGCATATGTTATGTCTGAATAGCACTGCCCTTGAATTTCTCTGGGGACTTTAGAGTACATCTGGACTGCAAGGTAGAGTGCTTAAGTAATGTAAGAGAGTCTAATTTGCATGTATTGGGGAGCGCCACACGATTATTACAGAGGACTTAAGGACATTAAAGTATTTTTGGCAGAGTTAAGGGCTAACATCTCTCACTCCTATTAACTACTGCAGTGGATTTACAGAATCATGATGGGCACCATAACTGATAGAGCCTTGGGACGAACGATGATTGTGATATTTGGCACCCCTGAACTGAAAGATAAAACTCTGTCGTGCGATGAAGAATGAGGGGGTGGTCTTTTTTTAATTAAAACATTTTATTGGTATTTTGAATAAAGGGCCATGAAGGGGGAACAGCTCCAACATGGCCTACACAACAGGTCTACATAGCCAAGTGGTGGTCTTTGGTGATCATGTTCTGCTCTCCCCTAACCTGAGTCAGAAGAGTTTGGCCAGAAAGCATGCCCTTTGGGAAATAAAAAAATGAGCAAATATGGTGGTAACAGTTGCATTGAGGCTTCCAATGCCTCTTAACGGCAAATTAATGAGGGGGCGAAAGATCCACTTATCAAATGGGGGGGGGGGGGGCTGCTAAATCTGTTATAGTTTGAAGAAAGGAAAGGACTGATGTGCTGGAGTGATATTTTTTGTTAGGTGCTTGCTTTTGCTAATCTGGGATAAGCTTTTCTTTGGGCAGGGTAATTGCAAGACTATGTGCTTTCTTGCAGATAAAGAGGTTAGAGTTGTTGGGTGTAGGTTCCTGCTCACTGCTTACAATATTGTCTTTTCTCATTCTCCTTCTTTCCCCTCCCGCCCTCTTCTTTAACTTGGGGGTTCAGAGTTTGTGTAAAGCTGTAACTTGTCTTTAGAGCTGATTAAAGTAAATACAAGCTGTAGAATTTTCAGGTGGAAGGGGACCTTTTGTAACTGGGTAAACAGAAGGTTTTCTCTGGATTACTGATATTCTTGCTGTTTTGTTATGACTGCTTATAAAAACTGCTGAGCGGGGAAAAAGGTACCTTCTGGTAAACGTTGGACTCAAGCTAACCAGTCTCTTCTAGCCTGCAAGCATACACTCAGTTACTTCGACTAAGTTCATTCCCTTGCTTTTGGAGTTTTTTTAAAGATGGGCAATGTGTGAGAAGAAGGCATCCCTTTAAAAACAAGTAATTTACCATTGGTAATTCTTTTATTTTGATAAGTCCAATGGAGTAATCACTGATTTCTCGGCGGAGACTTCCTCCCATGTGGCCTAGGGACGGCAGCCGCTACCTGATCCTGACCCTGGGACTGCCATATGAGAGAGGATCACCTGGGGGAGCAGGGGTGGGGGGCTGGGACAACCTCTGGGAGATGTCATGGCTTAATCAGGCGAGAAATGGTACCCCCACTTTTCCCTTGAAGATAACCCTCCCATGGCCTAGTGCCCTCATGGCCTTTTGTCATACATATCCTCCTCCCATGAAGAATAGTCTTTTCCCCAAACCTGTTGACCAACCTTCCAACTTTGATCTGCCTTGTAAAAACCTATGAAACCACCTTCTCCAGTTCCACTAATCAATCATCCAGGACTGATTTGCCATTTAAAACCATTGAAAAAGCGTATCCAAGTTTTTCAAACCAATCATCAAGCATGGACTTCTTTTCCGAGACGTACTCAAATACTGGGACCAGGAAGATGGATCGAGCAATACAGAGCAGAAGAGGCCACAAGCGCAGCAAGCACTTTAGTTGCTCGCATACACCTGTGCCTGGAAAATTTAAAGAGCAGAAGCTGAGAGTTCATGGCTGCTGCTGTAGGCGCGAGAGAAAGCTGCACCTCTCTGCGAGGCTTGAGGAACCCAAAATCACAGACAGGCATGGTGGAGCCAGGCGGGTAACCGACAGAGAAGACTGAAGCCACTGCATCAGCAAGACCGGCTGTGGGAATGCCAGGAGCCAGCGGCAGACTCCTGGGCATTCGCAGGTGACTGGAGGCAGTGCTTCACTGGAAGCCGCAGGAGAGCAAAGAGAAAGTGGTTGCGAGAAGGAAAGAGCCGAAGTACCTTCACCAAATGACTGCAGGAGAGCCCATGAACGCCAACAAGAGCCCACCCAGAGTCCGAGAGGAGTCAGGGGCGTCTCTGCGCCTGCGCTGAATGCAAATAATCATAAACAGAGCAACAGAAAGGGAAAATGCAAAAAAAAAATACTTATTGTAAAAGGGGGAATTAAATAAGAAACGGGATCCTTGAAAATATGTGAATGTATGCAGTGCAAGTGCATGGGAAACCCAAACAGAATAATATATCAAGAGGATATATTATCCAACCAAGTGTGTGAATATAAGAAGCCCTGTCACAAGAGTACACCAGGCAATCACAAGTGTGTGAATACAAGAAGCCCTTGCAGTAGAGTATACCAAGCATTGCAAGTGTGTGGATACCAGAAGTTCTGAGAGGAACACCAGGACCGTGTTGATCAAATGTGAAAGAGCAAAAAAAATTGGCAAAAATATATACCAGGAATCCTGAAAGACTTAGAATTACCAAGCCAAACAGCTTTGTGTGGTAGTGTTATTGTGGTTCAATAAAGAAACAAGCAACTGTTATTTGAAGAACTTTTGTATTGAAGAGGAATCCAGGGGAGGCGAACCACCCTCTGCAACAAGGACCTTTATTGTGAAAGTAAATTTGTGCTGGTACCATTTATTCTTCCTTTTTGAACACTTTCTAAACCTCCCAAGGTCAAAGACGTTTTCATTTCCACCTTAGAGTTTAGTTTATAGTGTGAGGGTCAGAATAGAACTTTAGACACAGGGCAGTTTTTTGTTTTTGACATCCTGACAGATCCTTAGTTTTGGTAGGGAAATTCCTCTTAGAGCAGGGTCATAGAGGCCTTTTCCCAACCCTTTTATTTTCAATCAGTCTTTTACCAATATCATGGCTAACCTGTGTCCAAGTTGCATTCCAAATACCTAACAATGTTTGACATGGACAGTTAAGTGGAACAAAGAAAACTGGCCCCCTATCAGTTCCACGTTTGTGCTACTACCTCACTCAGATATGGACATGAGGATTTGTTGAGCAGGAGCGACAACAGCTCCTTGACATTTTACATCACCCAATAAGTAGGAGCTATATCTAATGAATGAGAAGGTAGGACCTAATGAGTTGCAAATATAAGCTCCACATAAGAGTCAAACAATCTTTTGTCCATTTATAAATAACTGTCTGGTTTAAATGTCTTCTAGTAGTCATAATGCTCCTTTCAACTCATTTCTAACCACCCAAGTTGATGTCACTTATGTTTGTAGTGCACCAGTTTGCATGGGGAGTCAAAAATAGCTATTGGTAGCTGTTGTCAAGCTCACCAGGATCATCTAGTCTACAAGCAAGACATAAATAGCTCCTGGTATTTTCAATCCCTTCCACATCTGGCTCCATTGACATGTTGCAGCTGGTAGTGAGCCACTCTAGTGACCCCTCTGGTGGCAGTATTTAAAAAGAAAAATCATAATACAGTCTGTACCCAATGGCAATTTCTAAAAATGAGGAATCTGTGAAAGGAAAACCATATCCAGCATATGGTCTATTACCAAAGGAAATGGATGTGTTCTTCCCGAGATCTTTGTTGCAGAATATTTCTACCCTTCCTCTCTACAGTCTACCAGTGCAAGGAGTTCTTTGCTTGCTCATCCCTCCCCCGTTTTCTCTCTTTCGCTCTATCGCTCTCATTTCAATTCATAGTTAAAGAGATTGTTCTTCTGCAGCACTTAGACACTGCAAGCTATAACTGTCAGGCTGCAACAAACCTAGAAGCATGGCCTGGTATTTTCTTTCTCTTGGGTAAATTCTACTTTTTCCTCTTCTGCATCCCACTCTCCTCTCCTTGCCCTAATGGGTTAAGAATGGCTTTAGCCCAGATGGGGATTACAGTTCCTAGGATAAACAAAAGGGGTGTCTATTTTCTCCTAAATATACTTCGAAGGGAGTGTGTCCTCCGATGTATTCCTTATCTTGATAGATCATCTCCAGCTTGCTGGCCTTGGACATATTTTTTCAGTAGAGGGCGCTGCGCGTCGACGTCCCTCAAACCGATGTCCCTCGTCAGCCGCCGTATCGGCGCCGACATCATCATGCGTATAAATAGACTTGCGCAGCGTCCGTTGCTCAGTTCCGTTTTTCCGCACTTCGTGGGCCTCGGAATCGCGTTGCTCAGTTCGTTAGTCAGATATATTCTTCATTATTCCTCGAGAATACTAACACTTACTCGATGGCTTCTTGATCCGAACCGACGACTCCACGGTCCGGCTTCCAAAAATGTCGAGACTGTGGAAAGAAAATGTCATTGACAGATCCTCGCAGGATCTGTTTGTGGTGCCTGGGATCGGAGCACCAATGTTCGGAGTGTGAGGACTGCATGTCCATGACGGCGAAAGCCTTGAAGGAGCCTAAGGGGAAGCTTGAGAGAGGTAAGACAGCTAAAACTCCTTCGAAAGTTTCCTCAGCAGAGTCGAGACATTTGTCTCCTCGCCGATACAGGAAACATTCTCGTTCTAGGTCTCGAAGCAGTTCCCACCACTCTTCGAGATCCAAGCATTCGAGTAAGAGAAGTCGAAGATCCCCATCCTCGTCTTCATCTGTTTCCCCCGGAAAGAGTCACCTGCCCCACAAAACATAGCTCTCAGGCTGAGTGGGAGGAATTCTGTAAAAGGATGTTTAGCGTCTTCGAGAAAGCGGCCTCGACCCCCTCGAAGAGAGCTG
Source organism: Ambystoma mexicanum (assembly GCF_040938575.1). Lineage (NCBI taxonomy): Eukaryota > Metazoa > Chordata > Amphibia > Caudata > Ambystomatidae > Ambystoma > Ambystoma mexicanum. The sequence goes on from NC_090936.1 coordinate 434,615,508, forward strand.
AGGGTGATACCCTGGGTGAAAGACCTGAAAAATCGAAACGCCGCGAATCGTTGCACCCGGCGAAAAAAACTACTAGAGAGCGTCACGAACCCTCGGGCAAAGGCACTGTGCCATCGACACCATCGTCGAAAGTCCCTTCGCATAAATCTGCGTCATCGACGCCATTATCGAAGGGCTCATCGACGCATAGGTCGATCAAATCGACGCCGTCTTCGGCGCCGATAAAGAACAAACCCACGGCCGTCACTACCTCACAGCCAGTGGTCATACCCAGGGCCTCTAACACGACCTCGAGAATGTCATTGACAACCTTGAGTAGGATTCCGATCCTCTCGAGCTCTTCGAGGCCTCTTCCGATCTTCTCACCGCCTTTTTCGGTGTCTTTGAAGCCTTTAACGTCCACGTCGACGATGTTGACGTTTTCTCAACCAATTACGACGAATTTGGCCCCTTCTGCTCTGGAAATGGGATTTAAGCCATTTCCAAGATCTGATTATTTCAGACCCTTGTCTTCAAATTATAAAGAAGGGGAGGATTCGGATCAAGAAAGACCCTTTGGGTTGTAGAGAACCACAACACCTGAACCAGAGGAATTTACCTCTGAGGAAAATAGGTTGAAGGACCTTCGAGAATCCTTACATGAGGCAAGTGGGTTAGATACTTCCCCAGAAGTAGAATTTGCCAAACCAGACCCAGGGGAACATGCCGAGATCCCTTACAGAATTTTAATGGCAAGGATTATAGAATTCATGGGTTGGTCTACACCTTGACCTGCATTTCAACAGGATGACCTTACAGACATTTTAGTTAAAGGCCCACAGGAGGATCCTGTGGTTCCATTTCATGCTGCATTACAAAGAAAAATATTGGCTAACTGGGAAAGTCCTGAGGTTATCCCAGCGGTTAACAAGAAATTATCAGCCAAATATAGGGTATCTGCTACTGACCCTGAATTTTTGTCTAAACATCCAACTCCAGAGAGTCTGGTTGTTCAAGCAGCAACTGCATCAGGCAGTAAATGGGCATACCCTACTGTTCCACAGGACAGGGATGACAAAAGATACGACTCTATGGGTAAGAAAGTCTTTTCTGCATGTAGCATGGTGTTGAAATCTATTAACGCTACTTGTACGCTCGCAAGGTTCAGCCATACACTTTGGGAGTGTGCTTCATCAGCGGCTGACTGCCTCCCAGAGGGAGAAGAAAGGGAAGCGTTTCTAAACATCATTAAGGATGGTAAAGACGCAATGTGCGAATCCCTTCAAACTGGCATTGATTCTGCTGACAGTATCAGTAGGGCCATGGCGGCAAGTACTACAACCCGCAGATTTGCGTGGTTGCGAAAGTCTGGGTTTGCTTCAGATGTACAAGTCAGACTTTTAAATATGCCCTTTGACGGCTCTTCCTTGTTTGGTAAGAAGGCGGATGACAGCCTAGAAAAGTTACAGACATCCAAAGCAGCAGCAAAATCCCTGGGATCTGTAACCCGTCAAACGCCATATCGCCCCTCAGGAACCTCTTGGAGAGGTAAGTCCTTTCGCTTTTATTCCGCATTCGGAAAAAGGCAGAGGACAGTCGGTTCAAAGAGGTCAAAAAAGATTCACCCGAGGTGGACGGGGTAAAAATACAAAAGCCGCAGCAGCAGGTGCTTCTTTACCCTCGGCATCTGCATTAGCCGCCTCAAATCACTCTGAGGACTCTCCTCACAAGACACCAGTAGGGGGCAGGCTAACTCAACATCTGACGGAATGGCAGGCTATTACGTCAGATGCTTGGGCATTGGAGACAGTTGCCCAAGGTTACTGCCTGCCTTTTCTACGCATTCCTCAGTCATCCACCGGGGAACAGCTCTCTGAAAGTTCCAGATCCGCTCCTCTTGCAGGAAATTGTAGACCTGCTGGAGAAAGGTGCCATAGAACCGGTACCTGTAGCGGAGAGGAACAAGGGCTGGTACTCCCCCTACTTCCTAATACCGAAGAAGGACGGAGGACTGAGACCTATCTTGGACTTACAAGAATTGAACAAGTTCCTGAGGAAGGACAAGTTCAAGATGGTAACTCTCTCTCAGATCGTTCAGGCCCTCCAGCTCCAGGACTGGCTGTTATCTCTGGACCTTCAGGATGCTTATTTCCATGTGCCAATCCATCTCAAACACAGGAAATGCCTGAGGATCGTAATTGGCGGCTCTCATTATCAATTTCGAGTTCTGCCATTTGCGCTGACCTCCGCCCCGAGGGTCTTCACCAAGCTAATGTCGGTAGTGGCTGCAAGTCTAAGGAGGGGAAGGGATTCACATCTACCCCTACCTGGACGATTGGCTGATCGGAGATGTATCTCCGGAACAAGCTCAGATCCAGCTAGATTATGTCTGCCACTTCCTTCACAAACTGGGCTTCTCCCTCAATTTAAAGAAGTCACAGATGATACCATCACAAAGACTCCAGTTCATTGGAGCGGTCCTGGACACTTCCCTGGGAAAAGCCTCGCCACCAGAGGTGAGGGCTCAAGATATTCTGCAGATGGATCACCAAGTTTCAAAATGCCCAACGTCTCCCAGCCTCCGACTTTTTGAAGTTGCTAGGCCTCATGGCATCCTGCATCTTCCTTGTACCAGAGGCTCGCCTGAGACTGAGATCTCTTCAGTGGGCACTAAGAACTCAGTGGTCGCAATTCTCAGGGAGAATGACAGATCTCCTTCAGGTTCCAGACAAGGTGGCTCGAGACCTTCAGTGGTGGGCCTGTCAAGAGAACATTTTGAAAGGGGAACTGTTTTGGCATCCATGCCCGGAGATACCAGTAGTCACGGATGCCTCACTCACGGGGTCATGCCAACGTCTTGACCATCAGCGGTCGTTGGTCTCCATCGGAGTCCAGACTACATATCAACCTGTTAGAGCTGAAAGCAATCAGACTAGCGCTGAAGGCTTTTCTGCCATCTGTACAGGGGAAAAATGTCCTGATAATGACGGACAACACAGTGGCCATGCACTACCTCAACAAAAGAGGAGGCGTAGGATCACTGCCTCTGTGCAGAGAGGTGATGCAGCTCTGGTTTTGGCCAATCCAAGAAGGAATCTCTCTTTCGGCAGTTCACTTAGCCGGGGAGAAGAACTTGACGGCGGACGCTCTGAGCAGGCAGAGCAGTCTCCCACGAGTGGGAGCTCAGGAAGTCCTTCAACAGATCTCCACCCTTTGGGGAACCCCTCAAGTGGATCTGTTCGCCACCAGCATCAACAGGAAGTGTGATCAGTTTTGTTCAAGGGAATTTCCCCCGAGAGGAGCTCTAGGGGATGCGTTCGTAGTGGACTGGAGTTTCCACTTCTGTACGCATTTCCTCCAGTCCCTGTCATTCCTCAAATGATCAGGAGGTTAAGAAGGTTCCGGAAAGCCATGATCCTAATTGCCCCGGACTGGGCCAGGAGAACGTGGTACCCGGAGCTTCTGGACATGTCCATCTGCCCTCCAATTCGTCTTCCACTCAAGGAGAATCTTCTCTCGCAGAAGGGAAGTCAGGTTCTCCATTGAGACATCAGAATCCTCAACCTTCACGCTTGGTATCTGAAAGGTTGAGATACAAGGATTGGGACCTCCCAGATGACGTCATGGAGGTGTTGCTTTCGGCCAGAAGGCCAGCAACAAAGACTTTATACCGCTGCCGTTGGAACAAATTTTGCAGCTGGTGTAGAGAAAAGAATATCGATCCCTTTTCATGTGGTACACCAACGGTGTTCTCTTTTCTACTCGATTTGGCAAATTCGGGCCTTCAGGTTGGCACTATCGAGGGCTATCTCGCAGCGCTATCGATCTTCAAGCGCACTGCAGAGGAGCCATCGTATTTCAAGTTACCCTTCGTAATACAATTTCTGAAGGGATTAACCAATGTCTATCCTCCCAAGTTCCCTTATGGGACTTAAATTTTGTCTTAAATTTCCTGATGGGTACTCCTTTTGAACCACTCCACTCTTGTTCGTTAAGATTTCTCACCCTTAAAACTGTCTTATTAGTGGCATTGACATCTGCTAGGAGGGTGAGCGAATTACAAGCTCTATCTGGTAAACACCCTCATACAATTTTTCATAAAGACAAAGTTGTCCTACAAGTGAAGCCTAATGTCCTCCCAAAGGTGGTTTCTGAATTCCACATCACTCAGAAGATTACCTTACCTTCATTCTATCTTCCTCCCCATCCGGGGAAAGAGGAAGAAAGGCTACATAGGCTGGACCCAAGGCGGGCTTTGAGCTTTTACATCAGCAGACTTGCTAGGATTAGGCAAGCAGACCAACTGTTCGTAGGTTACTCAGGGCACAAATTGGGATTACCGATAACAAAACAGACCATTTCCAGATGGATTATATTGGCCATTCTGGAATGTTACAAACTGGCAGGGAAAGAGCCTCCTCAAAATCTTAGGGCTCATTCAACTAGGGGTATCGCAGCCTCTTCGGCCCTCCAAAAAGGGGTATCGATTTGAGACATATGTGCGGCTGCCACATGGTCGTCTGCACATATCTTCACAAAATTTTACAACCTGGATTCCTCCTCTAGCCAAGAGACTAGATTTGGCAAAGCTGTGTTGCACTCTGTTCATTCTTGAAGGGAAACACGGCAATTTTACTCCCACCTCCAGTTACACACCACTGCTATGGGAGTCTATCAAGATAAGGAATATGTCAGAGGACACAATCCCTTTGAAGAGCAAGTTACTTCTTACCTGGTAACGTTCTTTCAATCGGATGTTCCTCCGACGTATTCCTTATCGCCCCTCCCATCCATCCCCTCAATAAAACTTCCCTTGTGGTTGCAGCTTACGCTCATTCAGGGTCAATAAGCAATTCATGTAAAGCTACTGTTAAATGTCAAAACGGAACTGAGCAACGGACGCTGCGCGAGTCTATTTATACGCATGATGACGTTGGCGCCGATACGGAGGCTGTCGAGGGACATCGGCTCGAGGGACGTCGACGCGCAGCGCCCTCTGTTTCCGACGCCAGCAAGCTGAGATGATCTATCAAGATGAGGAATACGTCTGAGGAACATCCCATTGAAAGAACGTTACCAGGCAAGAAGTAACTTGTTCTTCTTTATCATTTCCATAGTGATTAAAGCAAGCTGATAACTCCTTAAGAAGTGTTTGTTGACAAAATACCTTGGCTAAGCCTATGTTAACAAAATAATATTTAATATGGTCTATTTGACTGAAGAAGTTTGTAAAAATTCTAGATAAACCGCTGTAATGGTAATGAACAGTGCACAGGAGATGTGCGTGTATTCAACCAGCCCCCTGCACAAATAATGAAATTCGCCATCCTGGCTGCTAGCAACCTGAAAAAAATGCAGAGGTTTGTTTAGAAGGATTAATGCTGAGGAATTCTTCATTAAAGTCGGAGGGCTCAGAGATGTGTGGATGAGATTGCGAAAGAAAGAGATGGAGGGATCAATCGCAGTGTGTCCCATTTGTATGCGTGGGGCAAGTAAATCATAGGGCAGGTCCAGAACATCTCACTAGTGTGGAAATGATTGTGCTTCACTTTCTTCCACAGTCAGGAAAAGGCTGAAAAAGAAAAGTGAGACTGTGGTATAATGATCCAGTTGAAAATGTTGAAGGCATATCTAGCTTCAGGCGATGCTCCTAGCCCCCACAGCCTTACAGCAAGGTACTACTCTAGAGGGTGTGCTTATCATCCTGCTTCGTCAGGCCACATGGCCTTGCTATGCACAATAGGACCCGATAACTGCTGAGATATGGACTCAAATCAACAACTTAGAAGCACCACAGGAGGCAATTCTATCAAACCAAATCTCAGCGGAAAGGTGGATCAGTCATTGCGCTAAATTTTATGATCCGAAGACAGACCAGATTAAGGAATGGAAGATCATGAAAAACACTTGGCACATGTTAAAAACTGATCCAGAGACACTACGAGAAGCCATTGGCAAATTAAACAAATCTAGAGCACCAGGCCCAGACAGGCTTGCGAACGGCCATCTAAAAGGAGATCCTGAACAATGGGCGGAAATTCTACCTATCTTGTTCGCCCATGTCATCTATAAACGAGAAATTGTACGAAGTTGGAAAATAGCAACCATTATTCCAATATTTTAAAAAAGTGCAAGATCAGAGCCCAACAACTACCGCCCCATCGCATTGCTAGACGTGGTGGGCAAGGTATTTGCGGCAATGGTGGCGAACAAGCTAAACCAATGGAGCGTAGAGGTGAATTAGTTAGACATTTGGAAAAGTAGATTCATTAAGGGGATTGATATTTCTCTTAATATATTCTTAATACATATACTGAAAGCAAAAACACAAAGAACTAAGTGGAAAAAATTACATATGGCTTTCATACAATTAACAGAGGCTTTTGATTCCATAGAACAACCAAAATTATGGGCAAAATGAATCCAATTGAAATGCCAGTCACCAATCCTAGAGGTGATTCAAGATCTGTACTCGAAAACATCAATTCAAATTAAACTAGATCGAGTGGGTACTGTAACAGAAACCATTAAAACAAGCAAGGGTTTAAAGAAAGGTTGCCCCTTAGCAGCATGCCTCTTCAATATGTTCATCTCAGACATCGAAACATTTGAAAAGACCAGATGTTTCCCTCCCAGCATTGGTGGAACGAAGATATCCAGATTGCTTTATGCTGATGATGTAGTCCTACTGGATCAAACGCCAGTAGGACTACAAAGACAATTGGAAGCCCTCCACAAATATACCCAAACAAATGGATTAAAGATGAATCCTCAGAAATCAAGAATCATGGTATTCGTGGTATTTGGGAACATGATTCCACAAGTATCAGCTTTCACCTATCTGGGACTAGTAGTAAACACCTCTAAAACGGACATACACCGCCTTGTAACATTAAAAGCAAAAGCTAAGCACTTGGCAAATCAGGGGAAAATCCTAATGAAAAAATATTGTGAATACACAATAAAACCCCTGATTGAATTCTATAGATTAAAGTTTGTGCCCATCTTAACACATGGAGCGGACACCGTGTTCACGTTTAAACAAGAAAACTGGACGGTCATTGAAGGTGTCTTTTGGAAGAAAGTATTGCGAGTGCCCTTGGGAACACCAATGCAAGCACAGCGGATGGAGCTGGGCTTGACTGCATTAAAAACAATTGTAACATGGAAAGTGCTAGCACTCTATAGGAACTGCATAGACAGCCCAGGGAAAAGATGGTTCAAGATAATCAATGAAGCTATGAATAAAGACCAAGAACAAACTGGTGGAATGGAAATGTATATGTTTTAGTATAATCAATGACCTGGGTGAAACCGAAGAAACGCTACTGAGTAATACTGATAAAATTAAGATGAAATTGTATAGATCAGACTGGATAGCAACACAACAGGCGAAGCAAGAGTTAAAAGGTTATGGAAAACCATTCGCAGAAACTCAATACGCTACCACACTACTTGGAACAATTCCCATATTGGGTTTTTAGAGACCAATATCTACGGTTTAGGTTAAATCTATTTCCGACGGGAGAAATAGTAAACAGATGGCCAACCCAAAACTCGAAGATTAGCTGTAGATGGTGCAATGATGCAAATGTGGTAGAATCCCTGAAACATCTTGTAATGTTCTGCCCGGCGTTGGAAGACAAAAGAAATAGCTTCATGCCAGACAGTACAAGTAACCATATGACAAGAACTCATGAAGAATGGTGGCTAGAGTTGTTACAAGGCCATCGAATTAGCTTGAACATAGCCTTAGTGAAACGGCTAAGAGTAATCATGAGTAAAATTAAATAAAAGAATATCAGAAAATAAAATAATGGACATTGTGAGAAGATTGTATAGATCAGACACATTTTAAGATATTTGTCTTTTTAAAATGGAGATGTGAAATACTCAATGTGATGAACTGGTAAAAGGTTTTGCTTGCAAAAACCATTAAAAGCCAATACAAATAAAATTAAAAAAAAATAGGACTCAATAACAGCCCACAGACCCATTCAACTCCTGACGTGCCTGGACTGGTTCTTCATAAGCCCCCACAGTATCATGTTTCCTGTTGACACCATACTTTACAGGTTACCTGATGGATTTACTTTGCAACCGAGTACAATTCAAGCAATCTTGCCAGACTTGCCATCTGGCCTAATTTTCTCTACCAGAGTGCTACAAGGGGGCTTGTTTTTTCAAGAATGTTAGCAGTGTGTGATGGTATATTCAATTTCAGCCAACGCCATTTGGTTTTTGCAAAGTTTAAAATATAGTTACTCTTTCTGTCCTTTTTCGCCCCAACGCCGTGCTCTCGACGCGGTGAAGAATCAAGACAAAGGACAAGACAACCGTCAGACGAAGTCAACTTTCGACGGCCCTTACAATAGGGAGAGTGGGAGGCGATCATTATACAATGTATTTTCCCACCCCTTCTCTTTATTACCCAGCTGCCTTCCCCAGATATGGATAAGACACCTTTCAAATTCTGCCTATCCTGTAATAGAACGTTTCTGTGGATCGATAAACCGAGTTTGTAACCTGTGTCTAAATCGTGACCACAACGAAGGGCACTGCCGAGATTGTAAGCTCTTTCGACCCAATTCCCTTCAAGATCGCAGAACGAAACGCTGGGCCCATCACGCCATGCAGGCCGAGACCGCCATGGACGTGGAGGGAGCCTCCAGTGACAGCAGCGACGCCGCCTTTTCGGGCGGCGAGGGTGACGGGGGACAGTCACATTCCCAAGTGCTAGCCCCTGACCATAGGAGACAGGCCAGCGGCTCGATTGTGGGGACTACACCCGGCGGCAAGAGCACTACATCTTCCCACACTAAACACACAACCCGCAGCGATGTGTCGGCTCCGCCAGACAAAAGCAGAGATTTGGTGTCTAGGGGCAGATCGGTGGATTCCCTGTACTCAGGGCACTCCAAGTCACGGTCGCCTCATGACAGGTACCATAAGATAAAAGACACCACCCATGAAACTTCTTTAACCGAACGTCGGCAGACTTGGCAGAGGTCGTTCCCAGAGCCAAAACTCGATGTGTTTTGTCGAAACCGGTAGGGAAGTCTAGAGATTCAGGGCTATCTCACCTGATTAAAAAACATGTCCCAGAAACGCTTATTAGAGTTTCTAATTCCAAGAAAAGCTTCCTCTAAGAGCCCAAATCATAGAAACAAGTCCTAGAAAAACAAGACCCAAAAGGAAAAATCTCAAAGGGTGAAGGACACTGTAACTGCCCCATAAGAGGAGGGGGGGGGGTGTCCCACAAGAGTAGGGGGAGGGTCCATTAAGTGAGGCCCTACATAATAAAGACCTATCCACACCCCCACACTCCTACTCTCCCTTACTCTGGGGTCTTCCCCAGCTCAGCTAAATGGTCAGCAGAGGACATAGAGTTATGTCTGGAATGTCTTTCTTTGCAGATTTCTTTGAAAAGAACCCTACTGCCTTAGAAAGTTTACAAAATACACCTCCAACTGATCAGGCCTTGAGCTCTCAGCCCAGGTCTTCCACTATTCAGCCCCTGTCTTCATCCCAGCCTCCAACAAAGAGGTCTTGCACTGCAGACCTTTGACATGCATACAGACACAGAAAGGGATCAGGAGGAGGACGAATACTATGATAGGGATGGTGATGAAGATAATAATGACGAGTCAGAGGTTTACACTATAGACTCTCCAGTTCCACAAGACTCCCCTTTACCTAATTCCCCAGTGGATAACTGTTATGCTGGAAATGCATCGGAGGGACAGGGCCTCTGTGTCCTTGTTCTTTACTGATTTTTATTGTGTGTTCTGTCGTGTTTTCCGCGCAGGAGTTCATGTGGGACTCCTGGCGGTGCAGCTCTCTTTTGGTTTGCTGAACAGACCCCTGGCATACCCTTATGGCACCCATGGGTAGGGACACAACCCTGTGCCCCTAGTGTATGTTTTTAGGCACCTCTGTGTCGCCCACAGAGCAGTGTACAGACTGGTGGCAGCTCTGTGCTGAAATGACTGGTGCCCTGAGCGTCCTCCATTTTGGAATGCCCAGGCCCTGTTATTGGAATCGGTAGATTCCTGATGGAGACAAAATGGCCCCCGTAGCCTCTTGCCTTCCATCACCTGTTACCGTGATCTTCCTGAAAACCCAAGAAGCCCTGCCTCTGCCCCTACCCCCTGACTGGCTGTTGGGTGGAAGTTCCATATATGGTAGTGTGGGGAAGTGCCGACCAGACTGGCTGGAGCCTTCTCAATGACCGTATGTTGTGGGTATGCCTGTGGGTGGGACCTGGGTGAATGGATTGTGTGACGAATACCCATTCTATGTTGTGGGTGTCTAATATCTGGTGTTTGACACAATGACTGAGACAGCCCTGCCCGAAACTGGTATGAATGCAATATGGAGTGTTGAATGGCTCGGTACTTGTCCCTATACACATAACTACTTGTGAGTGTCTGGAGAGAAGTGAATGGCCTGAATGCACTTTGTGCCTGATTGGCTGCCTGCATGAATGCCCTTAGTCGTGATTGGATGCTTGAGTGTGACCCAGCAGAATGAATGAGAGATCAACAGTATATCGGGGGACCTCTCACTGCTAGGAATCGTGTTCAGAAGCTGAAGTCCACTACGACGAGTAACTGGAGTAACTGAAGCTTGACCTTGAAGCCCTGCTGGACGAGAAGAATTGCTGTTGCTGACCTGGTGAGGCGCCCTCTTCCTGAGCTACGAGGGACCATCGTGCACCAGCTGATCTTTGCCAAAGCTCCCTGCTAGACAGACCTCCGACAGGCTTCCGACCGGAGACAGGGACTGCTGCGGAACTCCAAGGAGAAGCGCCCGGACTCTTGTCCGCCACTGTCGCTGACCGCCTTCGCCGACCGGAGCCGTCATGCTCCCGTTTTGCCTAAGAACTTTCGAATCCAAGGACGCTCTTGTCCGCATCATCGCTGCTGTATCCTGCTGGAGAAGGCCTGACAGTCGACGCGCCTAGGAGCATCCACCGGTGGGTTTCCCGCCACCCAAAGACCACCGAGACGCCGATGACTCGACACCCTTGCTGGACCACAGTTCTTCAAACTCTTTGCGGTCCAGAACTATCAACACCGAGGTGCCCCGCATGCCTCTTCCTTGCAGGACGTTTACGCTTCCCCCTAAACCAGCACCACTAGGAACGAAGCTGCCACTTCATCATCGTAGTTCGACCTGTTCTCCGTCGGACGTTCGACGACCCGTGACTCCTGTCTCCTGCCTTAAAGGGAGGATACTCAAGAAGGGACGTCGATTTCCCTGACGAGGAACGCTACAGGTACTTTGGCGTTGCAGAACTATTGGGAAGCCTATTGTGAACAATATATGAACTGGGCTTGTATCTTTCTTCTACAGGTTGCCTAGGTGGGGGGGATTTCCACACAGAGCTGTGTTTAACGGTAGTGACCAGTATTCTGCCAACTGTTCAACCATCTTTCTTTCCTTCCTCTCTCTACTGCTGGTTTCCTCTTTATTTGATCTGTGTGTCATTCTGACCGTATGCACTTTAATGAGATCTGATAATATTTGTTGTACCACTTTAGAACTGTATATATTTACCATTGTTGATTTTGGAGCACAAAGTGAGTTATTGTGATAGTGTACATGACCTTGAATATTAATTATATAAAGACTGTGTATTAACCAATAGTGTGCAGACATTCCTTTGTGGGTGCTTGGGGACTACACTGTACCTAAGAACCAGCCTGCATCACCTCCTGTGAAGCTAGGCCTTGATTGCTCGACTACGTTACCAAAAATAGAGAATTTTGGCAGGGGTCCTCTGTGCCTCACCTCTACCATATAGAGAGCAGAGGTACAGACCACCCCCCTCCGGCGTCTTCACAATAACCAGCCTGTGTTTAATGACCTCATAATCAAAGCAACTGATTCACTAAAGCCAGATTCACTAGTAGTCACAACTCCCCCAGACAAGGAGAGCAAGAAGCTCTACACCATGGGTAGGAAGGTGGCAACTTCGGCAGCATACCAAGCTAGGATCGCCAACAATTCCACATTGTTGGCGAGCTATGAGTGCAATAAATGGGACTAGATTACGGCCCTTGTTGACTCTGCTTCAGAGCCTCTAAAAACTAAACTTGCCCCTGTAGCAGCTGAAGGTAAAGTTACTGCCAGCAGTCTGCTAAAAAATAACCTCGATGCTGCACACAATGCCGGACGCATAATTGCAGAAGTGACCATTCTCAATCGCCATGCTTGGCTTCGCCAATCCGGTTTTAAGCTGGAGACGCAGGCAGCGTTGCTCAACATGCCAGTGGATCCAAATGTACTATTCGGCAAAGCGGTGGAGGATGCTCTGAAGTCGGCCAAAGAAGTATTTGAAACTCTCAAATCTCTTGACCAACTTACCAATAAACAAACAGGCCAGAGGGGCGGAAACAATTTTTGTCGTTTTCACTGACAAAATTCCCAAAGAGGCTCAGGCTATGGACAAAACCAAAATTCTTCATGGAACAGCAACCAGGGTCAAGCGTCCCAGGGCTATCCGAGAGGCCAACGCAGGTCCCGCGGCCGGGGGAGAGCCTCAACTTCCAGAGGTGGAGGCATGCCTCCCAAAAAATGACATCCCGCTACTGGTCCCCTCCCATGCCTCCGCAGTAGGGGATGAATTTCAAACTTCACCCACACATGGGAGGGAATAACCACGGACAAGTGGGCGTTATCGACCGTAGCGGGAGGTTATTGCGTGGAGCTCCTAAGAATCACAGCAAACCTCCCTCCGCGCCAAAGGAAAGCATCAAAAGAACAACAACTCATCTTAATAGAAGAGGTCAACGCACTGCTCCTCAAGGATGCCATCGAGATTGTACCATACAACGAGGTGAACAAGGGTATTTATTCAACATACTTCCTTGTACTAAAGAAATATCTTACCATGCACCCAGTATTAGACTTGCGCCCTGCGAACACTTATGTAAAGCCACAAAAGTTCTGCATGACGACAACTGCACAAAATGGTGATGTGCGATCCCATCAAACTCCCATACCTAACCAACCTGTTAACCCAACACAGGGGAACAACAGTGCTCCCTCTACCACACTCAATGAACTTGGCAGCAAGGCTCCTGAAGTCATAGAGTTCGGACACCTTAATTTACCACAGCGGTGTATGGATATCCTCAAGGAGGCAAGAAAACCTAACACTAGACACTGTTATTTCGACAAGTGGATGAGATTCGTAATTTGGTGCCAGTCTAAACAAATAAACCTTATAGAATGTACTCCTTCACACATTCTCAACTATTTGCTCCACTTGTTAGACTCAGGATTAGTATTCAACTCTATAAAGGTCCACCTGGTGGCTTTATCATCTTATACCACCTCTCAGAGTAAGGTATCGTGGTGGAAAATTCCAGTCATTAAGGCATTCATGGAGGGAGTCAAGAGACTCCATCCTCCTATGTCAAACCCACCACCAGGATGGGATCTCAATGTAGTACTAGCAAAGCTCAACACCTGACATACAAGACTGCCTTCTTAGTGGCTATTACTTCCATAAGAACAGTTAGGAATTGCAAGCATTGTCAGTGCAGGACCCTTTCTCTATCATACATAAAGATAAATTGGTTTTACGTACTCATCCTAGGTTCTCCCCTAAATTAATTTCTAAATTCCACATGAACCAGTTCTAGTGAGCTTCCTGCTTTCTTTCAGAGACCAACTAGCTCAGCTGCGGTAAAACTCCACACACTGGATGTGAGGAGGGCGGTCCTTTACTACGTAAACAAGAGCAGACCGCTTATGAAAACAGATCAACTGTTTGTCTTCATAGCACCAGGCAGAGAAGGAAACCGCATTTCTAAAAATGCCATCTCCAGATGGATAGTAAGAGGTATTCAATTGTGTTTTTCATTATCAAACAAGATACTGCCTTTTACACCAAGAGCTCACTCCACAAGGAGCACTGGAGCTACTCTGGCCTTTATCAAAAATGTCCCATTATACAGCATTTGCAAAGCAGCTACGTGGAGCTCAGTAGATACCTTTACTCGGCACTACTGCATTGACACACATTCCAAGACAGATACACAGGTGGAACAAGCAGTTCTAAAACATCTATTTGCCGCTACTCCGCCTCATGACCCACCACCTTCTCCTAACACTGCTCGCTGATCTATGCATAGCATGTGATCTAAGCAGATTCCACAAGCCTCAGAATGGATACATTACTCACCATATGCATATTTCTGATTCATGTATCTGCTTAGATTCACATGCATCCACCCTTCCGCCCCTGAGAGAGGGTGCATAGATGTTATATGAGCTTTCTGCCTATATCTGCTTGGATACAACTGTAACCGCACTACACTTCATGCAACCTCATGTCAGAACAAACAATCTGAGGGACCTCTACGCGTGAAGGACATGGGTACAGTGAACGTCACACTAGGGATAGTATTAGTGGCACGCCCTGTTGAAGTCCCTTTTCGAGTTTCGAAAAACAACAACTGTAATACTCTGCAGCTTCCACTAGATGTCGGCCTATGCACAGCATGTGATCTAAGCAGATTCCACAAGCCACATACATATGTATAGATACATTACTCACGATTACGGTGAGTAATGTATCCCGTATACATATATATTCATTTGTTTATTGGCTAAAAAATGTAACCTTATCAATAAAAACATAACATATTATAACACAAATGAAAGTACCTAAGTTTCAAACAAAATCCACTAAAGCAATTAACAGGAACACATTCTCTCCACTTAGACACCACTTCCACAGATTGTCCGTGTTCATGTGTTTTATTCTTTTATTAAATTTAGAGGAGAACTTTAGCCGATTGTTGCCCAGTTTTGGGCAATAAATGACTAGATTTTCCAAAGTCTGTATTGCTTCTTCGTTATTACAATATCGACATAAATGTTTTTCATCCTCAATAATTCTATACCGCTTCAAGATTTCCCTTGTTTTACACAAATTCCACCTTATTATTACACAAATTCCACCTTATTCCAGTGAAATCGCCCCTTGCGGTGGGACAAGGAAAAAGCCTCCAATGGGCTGTCAAGATTCCTGGTGTTCTGTTTTTCGTTCATGAAATTCATTTATTTTACAAGACCATTCATGTTTCATTAGTTGGCACTTAATGCCCCTTGGGTTAGATTTCAATGTTTCCACATTTCCCCCCAACTTAAATAGCAGTTCCTTGCAGGTCTCTCTCAACTCACTTATTGGTTGTATCTTATTCTCCGAGAGTATGCTAGTCCAATTCCCATACTATCACTCTTGGTATGGGCACAATATTTTGTAGTGCATGGCCAGCCACTTCCATTTTATGGTGTCCCTTACCCCGCAGATACCCAGCTCGTATAACACAGCCAACCTGGGTACTGCCCTGGGTTCCCATAACCTGGCGCCAAATCCTTCCTTCAACTTTAAACAAAATGGATAGTTTCCAAATCGGATGAGTCTCTATGCCATAGTGTTTTTGGGGAATTGCTACAGTAATATAGTAATTTTCCAATGGTGAGAGTGTGTATTTGCAAAACTTATTTTTAATGTGCTTCATTTGGATTATGATTTTTGGTCCCTTTTCTAAGAGTTAATCAAGTGGTCCTTACTCGATACAGTTGAGATATAGAGCCCAAGAGAAATCATCTCTTGTACTTTTGCCAATCTAGAAACACTCAAATGCCACCTCCGGTTTCCAAGGGTTCATTTTTTTTGGCGTGTCAAAGTCTTTTGCATTTACCTTCAAATAATTTTCGGTCGCATATTTATCAAAAGCAGACAATAGTCGCTGTAGCCCCACTGCTGTGGTATCTACAAGTACAAAATATTCTGCATAGGCGAGCCATGAGGGTCTCAAGTACCCTATTTTCAGCGATGCAAGCGCTACAGCCACCAATTCTTCCCCCACACCTGATGCGTATAAATTGAACAGTGTAGCGGCCAGTATACAGCCTTGCCTCAGGCCATTATTTACTTGAATTTCTGCTGACAAGGTACCTTGTGCATCTAAACGAACCCTCATTATGGTGGTCTGATAGAGTTGTATGATGAGTATTAGTAATCCTGGGGGGAATCCCCCACTTTTCCAGCTTCCACCATAACCTGTTCTGACTCACCCGGTCCAAAGCCATACTGCGATCAATGGATGCCAGTTGTATGGCTGCATAAGTGCCTTGCTGTACCTAATCTTGTATACATTTCAGCAGAAATAATGATGATAATGATATACCTTAAAGGATAATGAGATGCCTTAAAGGACGGTGGGCGTTCCCATATTTCAAAGGCCTCCCATAAATGTATGATGGTAATCATGCAGTTTCTTAATCTGCCCAGACTAGCACCCAAGTAGTTGGTATCATGGGTTCTGGTGGAATAACTCTCTTGCAGCTGGGTAGTCCCTTGCCAGTAGGTCTCCTGGGGGAAACCTGCAAGCTCTGGAATACCATTTATTCTCCTGAGCTGGTTAAGAGCAGAGCCCACCTGAGGAGAAGCTCTTCCCCGCAATCAACTGCTCAGCACAATCAGTTGTGGTCTCCATGACCTTGGCCCTCGCCTGGTCTTGGTGCCCTTAGGAAAGGATGAGAATGTGCTAGACTCTGTAGGTAAACTCTATCTCAACAGCAATTCAGACTTTGGGCATGTTAAATCTGATGCCGTTCTGACTGCCTGTACTCACAAGCTGTGAAAGGAGAAAGCATAGTTTGCCAACGGAATGGGCTTGCCTTCTGACAGGAAGAACACCTTTTCAGCCATAGCGGATGCTAAACAAGTGGAATGTAATGTGCTGGAAACATAACGGGCCATGTAGACATGGCATTCTGAGTTGTATGTATTGAGATGCCTAGCTCTACTACACCAAACGTCATCCGCCTCCGTCACTAAACTGGTGATGAGGTACATAAGAGAGTTGTGCATGGATCATCTAACATCAAGCATGCGAAATAAAATGTGAATGCGCACTCATAGCCAAATCCCTTTTGGCCTTAACAACCTGGCTGTATTGTAAGCCATCCTAAACCTCTTACCAGAAAGAAGACCTGAGCAAGCCAAAAGCCTACACTGCTGTAGGGAGGGACGCTTCTGCATCTTCCTCACACAACCCCATGGTGTCCTTCAACTCCTTCTCCACCCCTAGAAACTGATGGTCCACAACACAATAGTACACAATCCTGGTTGAAGGCCGACTGGCCACTTCAATTGGTCATTACAGTAATAACCGTGGGAATATGCCTCTACCAACCCCCACAATTTACATTAAATCCCTCCCATGCAATTGTCAAGTTGCTGTAGATGTGGCAATAAGGGAGGGTTCCTTCGTTGGGGGTTTGGGAGGGTTTCTATTCCTGCTTTTTTCTAGTCTCCAAGAGAGACTTGGCAGGTCTTCAAACCATACTAGACCTTTCAGTTTTCAGTGCCGTCCTACTCAACGTGAGTCTCTAAAGGTCTTTCTGGCTCAGATCTTCCTCCTCATTACATCAGAAGACATTGGCTGTGCCCTCCAGTTCTCAAGGACACAAAAATGTGCATATCCATATGGCCTCCATACTGAAACTAACTTTTAATGGATTCCTTCCTCCAACAGATTCTTCATCTATTATAGTTTATCTGCTGGGCCAGTTTCTTCAGAGACTATTTCGCCACCAGGGGGTGCAGTACAGCTTCGTGTCGGCTCTGCTCGCCGCCTCTGTGTCCCATGCCACACAATGTCAGGGCCAGTATTTATGTAAATACTGTGCCCCATGACCTTGCTTTCCTTTTTCCATGCACTCTGTACATTTTGGGAACTCTGCTAATCTTTAGCTTCTTGCTGGTGCCTCATGCCCAACAAAGGCAAGGCCCTGGGTTTCAAGACTTGCATAGATTGCAGGATGTTGTTCTTCGACCCCTCCACCCCCCTAGGATTTGTTTATACTGCCTTTGGGTGGAACACGACCTGCAGGACTGCTGGTCGTCCATACATGCATCCAATGGTCTTATGGGCGAGTGCTGCAAAACTCTACCTTTTGCAACACAGGTGACAAATGGACCCTTCTGAAGTCGCCGGACTTGGAGTGGAGAAGGGAGGAAGATCTACCCCAGACCTGTGAAGACTAAAATAAACACTGCAAGTTATCTTGCTTTTCAAGCTGTTCTTATAGGCACCATTCTTCTTCTTCTTCCTCCTCCGAGGCGTCACCGCTCCTGGGACTCCTCAGAGAATTCAGCCTGACAGATACTGTTTCCAACCCACTTCCCAAGCTTTCGGGTAAACATGCCTAGCATCTTTGCCAATGCCCCACCGGTGACTGGATCAATGGGGTCCACTGTGCTTGAAGCAGCTGGCAGGGACCACTGGTCAGATTGCAACCGCACTCCTACGAAAGGTCTTTGATGCTGTACTGATTTTGGGCATTGAATTCCCTGTACCGGCTCCACTTGCCTCTGTGCTGTTTTACACCCCCAGCATAAAGCAGCTCTGGACTATGCAATATTTCCTGTGCGGAAATTCATGGCAAAGATGTAGAATTCTTTGACGAGGAGGGCGATCCTGTCTCATTTGGGCTAGAACCACAGTGCTCCATAGAGGTGGGAGATTTCTCAGAGGAGTTCTACCGCAAGGCGGATCGGATGAGCGTGGCCTCCAATCTACAGGAAGCCAGCATCCTTGACACCTCACGACAGCTGAACATTCTTCTTCCGCAGACTCCAAAGAGGTTTTATGCTCTTTACAGAAGATGATGGCCAAGATGGCAGACGCACGGTTTGTCAGCCCCACCAGACCAAAAGTTGAGTTCTAGCTAACTGACATTCTGGATGGGTGCCCTCTGAGAGAAACCTTACTGCCCTTCAACCTGGCAGTGGAAGCTCCAGTTTTACAAGCCTGGGAAAAACGTAGGGACACATTGACGGTCGAGTGGGACTCCAATTTCCTTCGCGTTCCCTTTGATCCCCGTCATTCTGCTAGATATACAGACACTACGATTCATTTTTATTATGCTGGACATGGCCCTGGAAGTGGTGGTACTCTGAGCTTCTCGACATGTCCACCTGCCCTCGCTGGAGCCTCCTGAGGAGCGTGGACCTGCTCTCCAAACTGGAAGGGTGAATCCTCCATCTGAACCTCAGAACCTTTGTGCTTGGCTGCTAAGATACTGAGAAACCAGGAATGGGATTTGTCAGATAACTTCTTGGACATACTCCTCTCAGCTTGGAGGCCTGCCACCAAAACCATGCATGCCTGCAGGTGGCATACATTTCTGGGTCGGGGGAGAGGTCTGGACCCTTTCCTCTGTCCTACCTCCTAGGTTCTGGATTTCTTGTTTTGCATAGCACAGGTGGTGAGTAAATTTATTATGGCTGACTAGTAGCTTGCAACTTTAAATTATGTCCCCTGTCTAGCCAAACCCCATCAGTCAGTGTGACTGAGCAGCAAGGTTTAGACTTAGGAGAGAGTGAGAATAGCCAAGGGTTCAGTTAAGCACACACACACACACAGCACCTTTAATACAAGTTAGGCAGAATGTATAAAAATAAAATGTTCTAGTAATAGAACAAACCCTTGCCAATTAAAAACCACAGATAAGCATAACGCTAAACATACAATACCTTTTTATATCCACATTCACATTTGGAGTCCTCTGGCTACAGTGCGCTAACCCTTTACTTTTGAACACAGTTAAAACAATCTTCGTGGTAGTGAAGCAGAGCAAGTGAATAACGCACAAGGTAAGTAATATGTAGAAAAGAAAGCGGTTAGAAAAATCATACATAGACTAATAATATAAAGATCTACACCTTATAAAGTCCTTCCTTAGCTAGAAAAGAGGGGACAAATGCCCTTAGAGTCACAGGGCCCAATGTAGTTCTTTTGATGTGGTTAGGAGTCTTAAAAAGGAGTATGAACAAGTGTTGGCAAAGCCAGCAGGCAGTTGCAAGTATCTCAGAGTTGAAGGACGATGAAAGTTAAGTTCTTGGGAAACGATTCTCAATCCAGTGGCCTTAGGGGAATGCCAGGGAGGCACCTTGATCAGATGGCCATCGATCACGCTCAGGCAAGGGAGACATAGGGCAAGGACTTTGTTCCTGTTAAGCCCTATGGAGTTGGGTTGGGTAGGAATAGATAGGTTTACTCACCCCTCTATACTCAGTTTCACTCAGACCACTTTGGCATCTCCAGAAATTGCTGGGCCCTGTGCTGTTTCGATGAAGGCGGTACAGGGGTCGCTGGTGCAGAGAGGTCACTTTCGGCTTTGGGGTTTAGGTCCGGCTAGTAGCCGGTTCTGCACTCTGGTGAGAATATCTTGGGTCTGGACAGCTGAATAGTACCTGCCACGGTCCCACAACATAGTTGACTACTTCAGAGGGCCCCTATGACACTAAGTGATGGCCACTTTAAAGAAATGTTGGAAGATAAACTCATGTGACGGAAACAAAGAAGCTGGTCCTTCACAGCCCCTCTTTGTGCTGCAGAGCTGCAACTACAGGGGGAATTCTCTTGTTTCACAAGTCAAGGGTCTGTGGTGTCCCAAGACTGGACCCGGGACGCCAACTGATGTAGCCAGAAAGCCCATGAGGAAGCTGGTCAGCCCACAGGATGGTTATTGGACACTTCCCAAGGCTTCCATGATCAGGATCCTCAAGCAGGGTTCTAGACTAGTTGTTACCATTGGTCCAGCAAAGGAGCAAGGCTTCCATCGGGGCAGTTGAAGAAGACAATGCTGATTGGCCACAAGGACGAGTTCCTGGTCTTTGTTGGGATTCTCCTCTTCGTAAGAGTCTTGGCTCCAATCACGGACATCCTCTTAACACCACATCTGCCCAGTAACAGACACACTTTAGCATGGATGTGAACTGGAACCAGACCGTTGCAGCAACCACATATACCCCCCTCCCCCACTTTGTCTGGAAAGCTGGAGTTTTGTCTGGTAAAGGGCTCCCCGTATATATGGCAAATCCAGTCCTGAGAGGGCAGGAAGAAGGCCAAAATACAAGATTGCCAATGGAACTGCAAAACTTCTTGTTGTACAGCCATTTTGGAGTATATGGTACTCCAAAAGGCATTAAGCATTACAATGTAAATGTGCATAAGGCAATTAAAAGAAAAATTGTGGAAAAATATCTTCTGCCACCAGTCCGTCTTGGACACATCATGCAAGTAACCACAAAGTTACAAAAAACAGTCATAGGGACACTAATGATCTCTAATACATCTCATTGTAAGGTGAGAGTGCAGTGTAAAATAAAGAATTTCACAATGAAGAATAGATTTCTCCTGCACTCATAGCCATAAAGAATGATCTGTACCCCCTCAACAGATGAGTTTAGTAAGGCAATTGAAGTAAAAAGTCTTCACTTGGCTTCAAAAGTCAGGAAAGGTACAAAACAGTAAAGTGTTTGAGGGAGGGGAGTTCCATAGATGTCTGTTGATGGAAAACAGTCAAAATAAAATCTTTCCTAAAATGTACTTCTAAAATTACATTTGCTAAGCAATATTGCCTGGATGTTTAATCTCTGGGTGTGATATGATATGTGATGTGTATATGCGTGTTATAAATGCTATATCATAAGTTTTTCAAGGCACGACGAGGCAAGGGAGTGGGAAACACAGGGAAGGCGGAGCCAACAATCTTACTAGGCCAGGTGACATTAAGATCGCGCAGGGGGAAAGGGGAGGGGGCAGTACATAGGATAACAATAAAATAATAATCCAATAAATACAATAAATAAGAAGTGCAGCCTAGTGGTGGCAAGTGCATGGGTAAGTGCAGACATCAGGTGTCAGGTTCGTGCTCTGAAACACTAGTGGATGAGCACGATAGAAATAAAATATCAATCAATCAAGTGCTGGTAGGGGGCTTTAGGGATACAGAAACGGGCCCCCCCGGCCCGAGTGCAGTGGGTTGCCTGGTTGGGGGGGGGGGTCGTGCTGGTGTGCAACTGGGTTCTATGTGTTAAAATCGTGGCAAAAATGGCTGTGGTTTTGCCGCCGCAATCCATGTAAAGGATGCGGGGGACACCCCTGCAACCCCCCTGGACCCATTATACATTTAAGGGAAACGGAGGACACCCCCACTCCCTTTAAATGTAATAATGGGGTACACCTTTACCGGGTCAAACCACAGCATTTTTGTCGCAATATTTTGCACAAGCAACATTTTTGCCGCGATTTTATCACTGCATACCGGGCAACTGGCGAGGAGGGGACCTGGGCCCGAGAACAGAGGGTAGCCAGGTGACAAGTGCAATTTCAGGTTCAGCCAGGAGACCAGCAGTGGAGAGGAGGAGAGAAAGCAGAAGCAAAGAGGAAGGTCTTGAGGTGCTTCCGGAACCGGAGATGGTTCTCCTCAAATTTCAGAGAGGCAGGGAGGCTGTTCCAGAGGGAACCCCAGCCAAAGAAAGAGATCTACCACCAGCTCGTTGCTTGGAGAAGCGACTGACCCTGAGGGAGTTGGAGGCGGATGAGCGAAGGGCTCGAGAAGGAATATATTTAGGCAGAGAGAGTTAAAGTTATTGAGGCCCTAGGCCCCAGAAGGCCTTGTGGACAATGCAGAGGGTCTTGAACATAATCCTCGCAGCCACTGGGAGCCAGTGGAGAGATTTCAGTCCTGGAGAGATGTGATCCCTAGGCTTGAGGCCAAGGACAAGTCTCGCAGACCTGTTTTGGATGAGTTGAAGAGGGCGCAGAGTAGAGGCAGGCAGATTTAGAAAGAGGCTGTTGCAATAGTCCAGCCTGGAGAGAGCGAGAGCTCTGGAGACAGTGAGCTTCTGGGGGAAGGAGAGGAAAGGAAGAATACCTCTGACGAGGTGCAGCTAGTTGTGTGACTTCTTAGAGATGTCCGAGATGTGAGGAGAGTGTGGAGATGAAAATTACCCCAAGGTTTTTGGCCTCGCAGGTGGGAGCAGGAAGAGGGCCAAGAGAGGCCAGCCAGAGAGTGACAGGGAAGGAGGGGGAGCAGGTGTTCCGATTAGGTGAATCTCAGTCTTACTGGCATTAAGGCAGAGATCATTGGAGGCACACCACTGCTGGATAGCAGACAGACCGTGAGAGATGAGAGAAGAGGTGGCCTGAAAATGAGCTGAGTGTCATCCGCATAGCATTGAAAGTTGGGGCAGAGAGCGTCAATGCGGTGAGCAGGAAATCCCAGGTATTGGTTGAACAGCCAGGGAGAGAAGTTTAGACCCCGGGGGAACAACACAGGTAGAGGTAGAGATAGAAATAGAGGAGAGGAAGGACCCAAGTTGGACCTGGGAGGGTCGATCGGAGAGGAAAGAAGTCGGCCAAGCCAGGGGCTGATCGGTGATACCCAGGTTATCACGGAGACGGTTGAGCAGGATGGCATGGTTGATCGTGTCAAAGGCAGCAGAGAGATCAAGTAAGATGAGGACATGGGGGTGTTGCATTCAAGGTTGGAGAGCAGGTCTTCACAGATGTTCAGGAGAGCAGTTTCCATGCAGCTTTTCCAGGAGTTTGCCCAGGACTGGAGTGATGGAGATTGGGCGATAGATAGCCAGGCAGGACGGGTCGGCAGAAGGTTTCTTAAGAAGAGGGTGTACAAGAGAGTGCCTCAGGGGGGAAGGAAAAAGTCCAGTGGCGAAGGAGTGGTTGCAGAAGTCAGCCAGTGCAGGAGCCAGGGTGGCAATGTGGTCCTTGATGGTTTTGGAGGAACAGGGTTGAACCTGTTTTGATGAGACTTTCATAGATCAGACTTGTCTACAAACCTCGTCTGGGGAGAACAGGGTAAAAGCAGAGAAGGACGGAGTAGGGTGACCAAAGAAAGGCCAGAGGAAGAGCAGGGAGTAGAGGGGGTAGGGTGAGAGGACAAGATGTCCTGAGCTTTTGGAGATGAAATGAGAAGCCAGATCTGTGCAGAGGGCCTGGGAGGGGACAGGAGAGGTAGAGACTGCAGCAGGATTGGCCAGTTCCTTGCAGATTTTAAAGAGCTCAGCAGAGTTGTTTGGTGCCGCAGAAACGCAGACTTGGATGTGAGCTCTATTCTTGGTCCGGACAGAGAGCCGGTATTACCTTTGGAGCAGGCGGCAGGCCAGTTTGCCAGAGGATATACCGGAAGCACGCCATTTCCTCTCAGCCACCCTGCACTTGCGTTTGAGGGTGATGAGGTCTGAGTCGTACCAGGATTTGCACTTGGCTTTGGGCTTCAAGCGGATCCTCATGACAGGGACAAAAACATGAAGAGTATCGTATATAGCAGAGTGGAGCATGGAAAGGGCTGTGTCAGGGTGTGAGTCAGCCAAAGAGGGTGGAGGAGGGGGGTCAGAAAGTGGCGGCAAAAGCCTCAACTGTCACGCGCTTCATGGGTCTGATAACGGAGAAGGTGGGTGGCAGTACTGGAGTTGGCTTGGCCTGCGGGGTAGAGAGGGTGAGCTGGGAGGAAAGGAGAAAGTGATCACTCCAGGAGAGAGGAGTGGTGAGAGGGAGAGAAAGGGGAAGGTCTGAAGAGATCAGAACATCCAGAGTGTACCCTGCAGAGTGAGTTGGGCCAAATGTACAAAAGTATATCCCAATCAGTAATGTCTTTGATGGATGAGTTCTTCCTCCTGCGTGTTCCTCATTTACTTCTAACACGCAATGCCTGTGATATGTGGCTGCTCTGCAGTTACTCAGCAGGGAACATTTGCAGAACTGATGGCATGGGGGTGGGGTTGGCTGCTCCATATAGAAAAGTCAATATGTACGTGGGCATGTAGCCACATCAGGTTCTGCGCTTGAATGTGGCTTCTCCTAGCTCTGTAGTGTTAGCTGCATATGCATAATTAGTGTGGCAATGCCCAAGACCACAATCAAGTTAATGTTTTCTTGAATATTGTGCACATGTGTGCATGCCCTGCTCTATTCCAAATTAGAAGATTCTTGTTTCATAAGAATTAACATTGTGACAATGTTTTCCTTTTGGTCAAATTGGAGATTTATTATTTGATTCATCAAAAACATCTGAAGCCTAAGCCAACACGTTTTTCGACCTGTGCAGTCTTTTTGAAGATCTTGAGGAACTTTTCTTGTGAAGATATCTTCTGTTTGTACCTGCGCGACTTATGTTGTTTGTTCTTTGTGATTATCGTACTTTCTTTATATATTTGTAGTTCTTCCTATATTAGCCAATATTGTTTGTCGCATGGGTGAAGGCCACGACAGAGACAATGAGTCCCTCAACTCCGTCTGTAAATAATACGGGAAGTATACTTGTGCCCGGTGCAGAAGGAACCCGACGCTTGGAGCAGGAGCACTTGAATTTTGAGGTGGGATTGAACCCAGGAATTGCCTGACAAGATACAAAAAATTGTACCATTTAAGGGGAAACCACAACATCATACGAAGGCCCGGATTTCAGAAAGGCGCAGTATATACGCCGAAACACGTGTCATCCGCAAGGGGCTAAGGAACAGAATAAACTGAATAAATTCAAAATTGTACTACAACGGCTGTCTCTGTTTTGTTACTTATCTATCTTGGCGCAGCAAGGTGCGGGCACAAGCATTCTTCCAGTCTTTTGGAAGGTTTAGTGTATCACATTATGACAAAATATGCATAAATTAATCAGAAATTCCATAAGCATGATAACAATAAAGGTAATAATATTGACAAATCATCAAAGTACACACCGGTTAATAGCATGTGACAGTAGGACGAAGGGGAGAACAGACTAGAAGAGAAACCAGAGTCTCTTTTTTTGTCTATTCCCCTGCCACTCTACTCTCACATGATATTCACCTGTATGTAAATTTGATGATTTTACAGTATTGTTACCCTTATTTTATCATGCTTATGTCACTTCTTGTTACCAATTTACGCATATCTTATAATGTGATACACTAATCCTTAAAAGAAAAACGTGACGGCTTAGGCTTCAGATGTTTTTGAGAACTCAAATAATGAATCCCCAGTCTGACTAGAAGAAATACATTATCATAACGTTGATTCTTATGAAACATATATGCACAATATTTAAGGAAACATTTCTCCATATAGAACTCCCATGATCTTGAATTCAGATTGAGGGGTGACAACACATGGCTGTAGGGCGCCCCGGGCTAGCTAAGAAAGTGCTATATCAAGAATTGTACCTGGGAAGATGAGATGTGTAATTGTGAGAGAAAGCACTTCTCATCATAAAGAACATTAATGAAGGTAAGTAATGTATTTACTTGCCTACAGTAAGCATGGCACTTTTAGCCAAATAGGCTGGCTTCCTTTACCAACTTGGTTCACCATCCCAACATCTCTGCACTTGCCACAATATTTTGTCTGACCTCCTGAAATGAGGGGTGTTGGGTATGTGGTGCAGAGGGTAGTAGATGAGCACCACACTTCTACCTGGTTTAATATTTTTTTAATTAACTGCTAAGATGCAGTTCATGGCCCTGCCACTTTACGTGTAAGGTTTCCAAAAGAGTTGGTAATGGAAAGAGGCTTATTTCATTAACAGTGTTATAGATGCTACAGATAGGTGACTGTGCCTCTTTTTGGTTATGTTCCAAAAATGCAGATTTTCTGCCCAGCCAAATTATTCCATGTTCTCTTTGTGATGATCCGTGTTTCCATTGGGTAGCCTTACTGTGACCACTGCTTGTATTGCTCATATCCTTAACACCTCAGGTTTCTAATTCTAGATTAGCATGCTCATTGTAATAGAGACCCAGCTAGACCCAAACTCAAAAGCTGCTGCATCTATTTATACCTTCTTTAGCTCAAAAGCTGTGCGAAATGTTCTATGCTCCCTTACTTGTATGGATACCATTAGGCCAAACTTTAATTCAATCACTCCATAAATGCATTTCATTTCCATGATTTTTTATGCTAGATCTTTAATGCTAGTCCACTAGATTTTCCAGACCTTTTAGATGCCCTGCACTATTTACCTCAATGGAGTTTACAGAATTTACTGTGCACATATCTCTGTTGACATTGGGTTTGTTCATAGGCATTCCATCTAGCATCTTCAGCCTTGAGTTCATTCTAACATCTTGTAGCTGTGTTCTCTGTCTGTCCTTCTCCCTATTTCTCCCTATTTCTGTTGTTCCTTTTTTTATCACAGGTTGGGCGAAGTTTAACTGTGCATCAGAGCGAGTGACTTTCAAACCTGCTGGCAGGAGGACACGATTTCTGAGTACGCCCTGCTTGGCTCTTTGTGTGTAACACTTTACTCCTTTTTTGTCTTTTTTCTTTTGTTGCTCTCTCCCGTATGTCCCACGCAGCTTTTTGTCTGTTTGTCTGTTTTGTATGACTCACTGTTTTTGAAATATGTCATATGTTTGGGTTTGAAATTAAAAGGTGGTTGTAGAAGAAGCAAAACGTAGCATCTAATCCTGAAAAGTAGTCACTTTGTACTACTGGGGTTGATCCTATGGTTCATTCTGAAGAAATGTTCAGTGGGCCTCATTCATCTCCTCATTCAATCATTCAAGTACATTGAAGTGCAATTCTGCTCTGGGTAACTAACTTCAGTACCTATTGATAGAATGCTTTATCTCCAGAAATGTATTGTACAATGTGTTCTTAAATAATGTAGCTGAATACTCCAAATCATTAGCACATATGCATATCAAAATCACCCTAAATTTAGACTAGTGGCATGTCCCCTAGGGTCATAATGCATAGCCTAACATAAAATATACAAACATGGACTTGCTGTGTTGGGGTCTCTGCCAGGTTTCAAATCCATTGAGGCAACTTGATTATCCAGTTTAAATGTTTCATGTACGTACATGCAAATTAAATGGGCATGGGTTTTCAATTTCAATGGGATCTTAATATATGGCTACATACTTGTAATCAGCAAAAGTGTGCTAACACAAAACTTTTAAAATTCAGACAGTGTAGAGGGATTTTATAAAAACAGACTGTTTTGTTTATATTTGATCTTTTTCAGAAAGTACGCAAAGCTGAATTGACAGGATTAAAACGTTTGAAGGATTATAGATTAATTAACTTGGTGTCTTCAACCTGACTAACACAATCATAGGGAATAGGTGCCTTACTTACGACCTACATGTTTGCAGACCTTGTTCATTTGCGGGGAAAAACCTGTCATTTCTTGTGATGAGCATCCTCTAGATTAATTGATCTTCTCCTGCCGTATCCCGATCCAGCAAAAAGGTATCCTTGATATTGAAGCACCCACACATATATTCTTTTCTATCCGCTTTCTGCAGTGATACAACAACTATGTGAAGCTTTATTCACCCTAAATATGATTTCCAAGTCTTCAAAACCTATAAATGCAGCTTCTTCAAATTGAGATCTTTGTTATTATTCCACCTACTCTCCTCACTTCCAGTGTTAAGCAGACACACAGCTCTCCTTCCGGATGTCTTCCCCTACCACCTCCTACCTACCTGACTGCTATTCAGGCATGGTGCTCTGCCAGTGATCTCTGCCTCAATGCCAGCAAGACAGAGATCTTTCTTATTGAGACACCTCCTCTTAGCTTGGCCCTCACTGTCCAGCCAGATTCCTTGGGTCACCTCCCCTCACCCACTTATGAGGCAAAAAACCGTGGGGGTCATCTTAGACTCATCTCTCTCCTCTCCACACACCACAGACCTTGCCAAGAAGTCCAATTTTCAAGTTTTATCCTCAGGGGCATTCTACCTTTCCTCGCCTGGCCCCAGAAGCTCAAGGTCTCTGGG
The DNA here is from genome assembly GCF_040938575.1 of Ambystoma mexicanum. Taxonomy (NCBI): domain Eukaryota; kingdom Metazoa; phylum Chordata; class Amphibia; order Caudata; family Ambystomatidae; genus Ambystoma; species Ambystoma mexicanum. Next base: position 434,644,096 of record NC_090936.1, read on the forward strand.
CTCTCTCTAGGCTTGACTACTGCAACAGCCTCTTCCTAAACCTTCCTCTTTCCTCCCTTCGCCCCCTCCAACTAATCCAGAATAGGACTGCAAGACATCCTTGGCTGCAAGCTCAGGGACTGCATCTCTCCAGCTCTAAAATCTCTCCACTGGCTCCCATGACTGCAAGGATCACATTCAAAACCCTTTGCATCATCCACAAGGCTGTCTGGGTTCTAGGACCTCTCTACATCCTGGTTTCCCCTCCAAAAATACCGCCTAGCCAGAATCCTTTGAAGCTCTGTCTCCAACTCTCTGCAGGTCAAACGTTTCTCCAAGCAGAGAGTTGGAGGTTGTTCCCCCTCTTTGTCTGGCACCTCCCTCTGGAAAAGCCTCCCTCCCCCCTTAGACTTGAGCCAGATCTTCGTAAGTCAAGGAAACTTCTAAAGAACTTCCTTTTCTCCTCTTCCTTCCCTCTCCCCTCACGTGCGAAACTCCCTACCTGCTGCTGCGACTGGGGCCTGGTCCCTTTTTAGAATTATACCGGGACCAGACTACTCCCCTACCAGTCCCTGCCAGTTACCTATGCCAGCACTTGGGTGTCCTTTCCCAGACTATCCCAACCCAGTCCTCCTGTCCACTGCACTTTCCTCTCCTTCCACACTCTTTCCCCTGGCACTTGCTAATCTGGCCTGAATAGCACTTACCCGCCCCCACCCGTGGGGCCTCCACTATTACACTTCTCGCTCTTCCCTCCACCCCCTCGCACTTATCTTGTCATGCATTTGCACGGTCGGATTGTCACAAGGCCAATATAACAGTTTCTCCAGCATGGGGTCTGGCATGTATTCACATGCTCATGAATATTCCCTGTCGTCAGGCTGGGAATCCTCGGTAAAGAAAAAGTCAGTTTCAGTTTTGTTTCTGAACTGTCTTTCTACTAGTAACGAATCACTGGTCTCTGAGTCATACTGCCCCCAGCCAATGACTGCCCTCTACCTAAGCCCCTCCTCTGGCAGCCATCTTCAGATTTTTACCACACGTTAAAGTGTTGGGAGTCCTCGTGCTATAGCTCTCGAGCTTTTACTGCATTTTGCGTTTTTCCGAAGAGTTTACTCTTATATTTTCGGTTAATCAAGCCTCAAGCTCCACCGATTCTACTTCCGATCAACAGGGACCCATTTTCGGAATTTTCTATGCCCCTCAAGGGCATCTTTTTGTTGAGTTTTCCACTTCTCTGAGGTTTCCAGAAGATCTTGAGGCCTATTCCGCGTGGATATGGACCAGGACAAAGGAAGCATGACGCCTGTTGGATCCAAACTGTTCAGGAGCTGCCCTGGTTGCGGACTACTGAACGTCTTTGAGGAAGAGCACTCTCGGTGCCTCTACTGCCTTCACAACGACAAATCGCACGTAGAGAAGGACTGTGCGTTTTGTAAGAACATGTCCGAAAGGACAATGAGGGATCGTCGTACTCGACTCACCAACTGGCTCGAGGGGAAGAGCCCAGCAGCAGGTGAGAAGAAGAAGAAATCGGAGCGGTCTTCTAAGACCTTTGAGGGCGCTCAAGCGATGGGGGCCCAACAAAAGGCAAAGCACCGCGAGTCCGCAGGCACCGGGAGCGCTGATCTGTCGGGCTCCTCGGCTGCCAGGCAGGGCGCAGTATCACAATGCCATCAACCATGAGCCAACGCCCTGGCTTGGTGAAGAGGAAGTCGGAGAACATGGGTAAGCTTAGGGAGAAGCCTCGGTCGATCCCGACGGAGACAGCTGAGGGGGAGCGAGGCAGCAACCCTCCCCCCAAGGTAAAGGCCTCAGGCACGCCCAAGGTCGTGAAGGCCCTGATTCACCCGGCTAAGGCCTCGATTGAAGGAGTCGTGGCGGCTCTGGCGAAACCTACAGAGGCTTCCCCAGTGGAGACGGCTTCGGGGGCTAGTTTCCCTGCCACCCCAGAGGGAATCTTCTTTTCTGCCTATCGAGAAGACCCCCGTGAAATCCCAGCTGGAAAAGGGGGGGGACATGGTAGCCATAACGGACACAGATACCACCTCTGAGGATGAGTTGGCTAGCATCCAACAGATCCGGGACAAGAAGTTCGAGGAATCCAAGGCCCACGGGAAGGATCCCGGCGAGGCCGACTAAGAGAGCAACGGGGGACCCGACGAGGAAGATGGGGCCGCGGAGGGCCCCACGCCCCAGCCGTCGGTCCCGTTGCAGCCAGTGCCCGTACCAGGGGACAATTTAGGAGCTATCTTGATGGCCATACAGGCCCTGTGTAAGGAGATGAGGACAAGGATGCCCTTACCCCCCACCAGCAACCCAGCGGAGCCTGGACCCTCGGGGAGCCCACCTAACAAGCGGAGACGAGTCCATCCTCCTCCCCCCTTCCAGCCTTCACCCCCATCCCCTCCTCCGAGGGATGAGACGGGAACGGAGACGGCAATGACGGGGACAGACGGCGGTGGTGATGACGATATGGACCTCTCATCACCACCTCCTCGGGCCTTCCCCCCTGCCCCCACCCCCGACGAAATTGGCTCCTTCCATGCCATGATCGCCATGGCATCTGAGCTCTTCCAGCTCTGCCCCAAAGAACAGAAGGAGGAGGGCTTCCTCTACCAATGACGGGAAGCCAAGAGTAAGGCTGTCCTCTCAGTCCCTTTACTGGACGACATCAGGGGCGAGGGGCTGGCGCTCCTCAAGAATCCATTCACGGCTCCTGCTAAGAGACCGGTACGAGAAGTAGTACCAGGTCCCCGACTCCGCCCCTATGTGCCTCAGAGCACAGCCATCCCCGGATTCAGTGGTCTCCGCGACGGCCAAGAAGAAATCGGCGGGGGTGACAGCCTCAACTTCCACTCCCCCCCTTGGACGGCGAGGGAAAGAAGCTGGACGCCATGGGACGACGGGTCATCTTGTCGGCGGCGACGACTATTAAAATGGCCAATGCCCTTGTGATCGTGGCTCGCTACGACAGGGAGCTGTGGTTCAAGGTCGCTCCCCTCTTGGACTTTCTCCCGGACGACAAGAGGGCTGAGGCCCTGGAAATCCTACAGGAAATCGAGGTGGCTTCGGACCACGCTATTACGGTGGCCACAGACATCCCCAACACCGGCTTTCGCCAGATGGGCAACAGCGTTTGCCTTCGCCAGCGCGGTTGGCTCAAGGTCACCGATTTCCGCCAGGACGTGCAGACCAGCGTTCTGGACATGCCCTTCGACGTGAACAACCTGTTCGGCAAGACAGTGGACGAGTCACTGCAGGCCATCAAGGCGGACACCGGACGGCTCAGGCCTTGGGTGTTCTACAACGACGGCCGTCCTTTCGGAGCTCTGGAGGCAAGCAAGGTGCCTCCAAAGGATTCGGCGGCGGCTTGTCGTCGTACCGCCAAGCGGCCCGCTCCTTGTCACAGGAAGCCTACAGAGGATGCGGGAAGACCGGAGGATCCCGTCGTCGTCAAGGAGGGCAAGGCCGTGGCGAAACAGGACTGAACCAGCTGTGGCATCGGGCCCCCACCCGAGCACCCCGGTGGGAGGCCGGCTGGCGAAATTCGTCAGCTTGTGGAAATCCATCTCCACCCACCGTTGAGTGCTAGATGCCCTGGCCCGCGGGCACATTCTGGAGTTTCAAAGAAGGTGTCCCTGTATTCCACCCATGGCCAGAAAGGAAAACCACGTCCCACAACTACTTCTGGAGGTACGAGCGATGCTAAGAAAGGGAGCCATAGAACTCGTCCTAAAGAGGATCCGGGGCTCCGGAGTGTACTTGCGGTACTTACTCGTCCGGAAGAAGACCGGCAGTTCGCGACCTATCCTGGACCTTCGTCGTCTAAATAAGTACATCAAGGCCCAGAAAGTCACCCCCCCAGCACGTGCTGGGAGAGCTGGAGAAAGGCGACTTCCTGTTGTCGCGGGACTTGGAGGATGCCTACTTCCACATACCCACTCTAAAAGGACATTGAAAATTCCTACGATTTGTGGTCCAATGGCGACACTATCAGTTCAAGGCCCTTCCCTTCGGATTAAAGTCTGCACCCAGGGTATTCAACAAGTGCCTAGCACAGTGGCGGCGCGGCTGCGCCTGCAGGGGATCCACGTCTACCCCTAACTGGACGATTGGCTCATCCAAGCAAAATCAAGGGAACTCGCCGTCGACCACACAGTGAAGATCGTCCAACTGCTCACGGATCTGGGATTCTCAATCAACTTTGCGAAATCCCACTTGGTACAGTTGGAAGACGCCCTGTTCCTGGGAGCCAGACTCCACACAATGGCGCGATTGGCTTTGCCGTCAGAGGAAAGGATAAAGGCCATCCTGGGCAAGTTACAACAGCTGTTGACCATGGATATGGCCAGGTTGAGGTCTATAAAGTCCCTACTCAGCATGATGTCAATGTGCATCTACCTCGTGCGCCTATGCAGGTTGCGGATGAGACCACTGCAGGAGTTCCTCGACGCCCGTTGGATGCAAGCGGCGGGCAGCTTCGAAGACAGGATCTCACTCAACGAGACTGTCCACCATTGATCCGGTGGTGGGGCACCCACGCGCATCTAGCGTCGGGTATGGACTTCCAGACCCCGGCACATCAGGAAATGGTGACGACGGACGCCTCCCTGGAGGGATGGGGAGCACACACCAGAAATCTCCACGCAAGAGGCCTTTGCCTCGCGAAGGAGAGGTCACTACACATCAGTGTCCTGTAGCTCCGAGCCGTGTTCTGGGACCTCAGGTCGTTCCTTCCATCCCTCAAGGCCAAAGTGGTAAGGATCTTCACCGACAACACCACCACGATGGTCTACATCCGGAAGCAGGGGGGCACCAGATCCCCAGCCCTATCCAAGGAAGTGCAGGATCTGTGGCACTGGGCCGTCGCCCAAGGGATGTCCCTAGTACCCTTCCATCTAGCAGGAATAAAGAACACCATCGCTGACTCACTCAGCAGGGAGCTGCGCTCGTTCCACGAGTGGGAGCTGCGGCAGGATCAAGTGGATCTCGTATTCCGACAATGGGGCAATCCCCAGATCGACTTATTCGCGACGGCGACAAACGCCAAGTGCCGAAGTTTTGCCAGCAGGTTTCCCCAGCCGGGAGCATGGGCGATGCCTTCTCACTCCCCTGGGACGGCCTATTCCTGTATGCGTTCCCGCCGTTGCTGCTGCGACTCAGTCAACTCAGACGTTCCTGGTGCAGGATGATCCTCGTCGCACCAGTGTGGCCGAGGCAGATCTGCTTCCCGGACCTTCTGGACATGTCGGCACCCCCCCCCCTCCTCCCCCGGTCAAACTACCGACGGATGCAGATCTTCTCGCCAGGGAGGGAGGCGCCATCCTCCACCACGACCCAGGATCGCTGAACCTGCAGGCCTGGTTCCTGCAGCACTAGAGTTCGGAGGGTACGATATCCCGGCAGACTGCAAGGAGGTACTTGCAAAGGCCAGGGCGTCCTCAACTCTGAAGTGCTATGGACACAAATGGAAGAGGTTCTCTGTCTGGTGCTGTGCACAGAAGATTAACCCCCTTCGGATTACGGCCCCTCAAGTGATGCTGTACTTGCGGTCGCTGGCCACAGCGGGGCTGGCACATGTCTCCATCAAGATCCATCTGGCAGCTATCTCCCACTACACCAGAACTCCGGGCGGTCATCTTTATGGTTTCATCGCCTTGTGAAGGAGTTCATGAAAGGACTCTTCCGATCGTTCCCACCAGTGAAGGCTCCGGCCCCGGCGTGGGAGCTCAACGTGGTGCTGACCAGGCTCATGGAGCCGCCGTTCGAGCCACTGCATTCGGCACTGTTGAAGTTCCTGTCGTGGAAGACAGCGTTTCTTGTGGCCATCACCTCCGCATGACGAGTGGGAGAGATCCAGGCCCTCTCCTGTAAACCTCTATTCCTGACATTCCACGAGAGGAGGGTAGTGCTGAGGACGCACCCCTCCTTCATGACCAAGGTGCCGTCAGACTTCCATCTCAACAAGCCCTTGGTGTTACCTGTTTTCTTCCCATCGCCTTTGTCGCCGGCAGAGAGGACTTTGCACTCGCTGGATGTGGCTAGAGCGCTGAAGTTCTACGTGGACCTCACAGAGGGTTTTCGAAGACATCACAGCTGTTTGTGAACTTTGGACCTGTGACCCAAGGGAAGGCCCTTTCGAAGGCTTCCATTTCCAGATGGCTCTCCGGCTGCATCGTGCACTGTCATCGGTTGGCAAACCGACTGTTGCCCGGCCGTCCGAGAGCCCATTTAACCAGAGCGATTGCTGGTACCATGGCGTTCTTGTCTGGTGTGCCCCTGCTGGACATCTGCAGGGCCGCTACCTGGAGGTCGACGCGCACCTTCACAAGATTCTACTGCGTCAACCAGGATTCCAGGGAGGAGTCCAGTGTCGGCCAAACAGTGCTGCGCATCCCATTTGCTTGAAGGTGAGCCTGTTGAGGAGGTAAGAGATGCTTAATGTTGAGTTGTTGAAATGCTTAATGTTGAGCCTTGCCACCTCCCGTGGTTGTGCATGTGTGTACTGCTATGTATTCTTGTATTCCTGAGCATGTGAATCCATGCCAGACCCCATGCTGGAGAAGGAACAAGTTACTTACCTGTAACTGTTGTTCTCCAGCATGGGTCTGGCATGGATTCACATGCGAACCCTCCCTCCAACCCCTCTTCAGCTCTTCTCTTGGTCCAACTGCCACTTAACGTGCTACCAAATCTGAAGATGGCTGCCAGAGGAGGGGCTTAGGTTGGGGACAGTCATTGGCTGGGGGCAGTATGACCCAGAGACCACTGATTGGTTACTAGTAGAAAGACAGTTCAGAAACGAAACTGAAACTGATTTTTTCTTTACCGAGGATTCCGAAGCTGACGACGGGGAATATTCATGAGCATGTGAATCCATGCCAGACCCATGCTGGAGAACAGTTACAGGTAAGTAACTTGTTCCTTCTTTGTTCTTGTTTCCTTTGATTTTCCTATGTCCTCCCCACAACTCCCCTTCTTGCGCCTGGAAACACTTGTATCTGGGCGCCGTAAAAATGTCCAATAAATAAAGAAATACCCATGAGATACTCCAGTGAGAATATCTCAACTTGTATGTATATGATTATAGTAGTGATGGAATAATGCCATTACAGATAAGACACTTCAAATTTTTTCTTGCGTTTCCCTCCTGTGTTTGCTTCACCGTTGTGCCGCCAGCTATTGCTTCCAACCCTTTCCCCAAAATGGTTCACAATTTCCAGGAGATCAGTAATGACCTTGGAGTTCCAAAATGGCTGAACCAATTCTGGTTCTTTGGCCATTTGGCAATTGCCCATTTGTTTCTGGGGAGACTTATGATTTCCCAACTGCCCTCATTCGCTGAACATGGCAGTCTTGTTCCTGAAGTGTTAGTCCTCTAATGGATTGTGTCCTTCCACGATTCCCCATATTTGATATCAGCAATCTCCTGCTTGCAGTTAGGAAACGTTTTCAACAGCAGAGGCTGCCATGCATCGTCAGGTCGATGTCTCTCAGTGGCTACCATCCCCTCGCTCAAACGTGACATCAACATTGGTATAAATTGCACGCACTATAGCCGTTGCTTCAGTTCTGTTTTTGGGCATGCACAGCACGCTTCGGAACGGTTCGACACGCCCCAGCGATTCAAATTTCTATTGCATAGTATGCTTTTTACTTTGAGTATGTCTACTCTGAAGGCAGGTTTCAAGAGGGGTGTGGACTGTGACTCGAAGATGTTGATATCAGATCTTCACGGGATATGCCTGTTGTCTCGGTAAACAGCACAAAATCGACGGATGTGGTTCCTGTCAGTCCATGATTATCAAGGCCTTAAAGGAGAGGAAGACTAAACTAACCTTAAGTTGGTCCATGTCAAAATCCTTAGGTCAGTCCATGTCAAAATCCCCATCCCATCCTCAACTCCGTCGAAAAGAAGATCCTCTGAAGATATGAGTTTAAAAGATCTCACCACAAAGAAGCCTTACAAACGCTCCAAGCATTCTAAGCGGTCGAGGTGAAGTAGCGATTCACATCACTCTTCGTCTTCGTCGTCTTGAAAAGAATCCAAGACTAGATGCTCTCATTCTTTGTCCTCGGACTCCTCACCCGACGAGAACAAGGTCAGTTTTCCAGACAAGACTGACTCAGCAGCAGACTGGGAAGAGTTCTGTCAGAAGATGATGGATGATTTCTCTGAGACAGCCCCTTGAAAGAGCAGGAAAAGGCTAATGTTCCCACCATACCTTCTAAAGCCAGCAAGGAGTCGTTAAAGGCTCTGACTCGCATAGCTAAGAGCCTGGGTCAGAAGCCTGTGATGCCTAGTAGAGTGGCGTCAACTGCAATAGAAGCATTGAAGCCAAAGTATTCCACATCTTTACAGTCTAAGGACTCAACGTCGAAGCCATTGATATCATCCAACCAATATTCAGGTTTTAAATCATTATCGAAGGACTTCTTTAAGTCTTTTGGATCCGATTTTGAGGAGGAAAAAAGGTGACGTTATACCCTTCGGGTATGAACGTTTTGACACACCTAATGTCCCTGAACTAAATTTAGAGGAATCTCAAACTGTGGACTTTTCTACTTGCCTTAAGGAAACCAGTGGTTTGGACACTTCTCCAGATGTGGAGTTTGCTGCACCAGACTTTGGGGGCATCCTGCAAAGGATATAGTATGGGATGATCTTACAGATATCCTGGACAAAGGACTCCCTAAAGAACCCGTATTACCTTTCCACTATGCACTCAAGAACAATATCTTGGAAAATGGGCAGAAGCAGGATGCCACTCCTGCTGTCAACAATGAGTTGGTAAGAAAATAAAAGCCATCAGCTATTGGCCATAATTCTTTATGCAGGCACCCTACTCCTGAGAACTTGGTGGTGCAAGCAGCTACTTCCACATCTAAAGTGGCTGTGTATCCAACCATCCCACCTGGTAGGAATGACTAGAAATATGTTCTAGGATAAAGGTTGTTCTCTGCTGGGATTATGGCGCTTAAAGCCATTAATGCATCTTGGACGTTAGCCTAATACACTTTCACTTTGTGGGATGTGGTCTCCCAAGCGGCTTAAAAAATTCCTGAGGGGGAAATGAGGGATGGTTTTATGAACATCATTCAGGATGGTAAGGAGTCTGCAGGTCAATCTCTCAAATTGGGACTGGATGCTTCAGACTGCATTGGTCCCTCTATGGCAGCAAGTGCAGTCACAATAAGATTTGCATGGTTGCACAAATGTGGATTTGCTCCTGATGTCCAGTCGAGAAGTGATGGCTGGAAGGTTTAAAATGAATCTGGACCACTGGCATTGCTCTGGGCAACCCTCCAGACCATTGTTCTTTGCTTGTTTGTATGGGCGTCCCTCGCTAGGGACGGGAGACCAAAACTTTATCACCAGAAAAAATGATCTTCCCCTTTAAATTTAGAGGCACGCAGGGGCGCTTCCCTGACTCTGCCCCAGTCCTCTTTTCCGCGTCGACGGCAACCGACCGCTGTCACCAGCCCTCCTGGATTAAGCCTCTCACCTAGTAATTTCAATGCACTCTTACAAAATCTTTTATTCCTAGGTGACAAATATCTAACTAGACTAAGGAAAATGTACAGAATCTAATTTCATTAACTAGATTTATTTTTACCTACATAATTTTAATCATCTTCCAAAAGTCCCCACCAACCTAAAGAGTCATTGCCTAGATCAGATATTTTTTAGAGACCTTCAAGTCCAGCACAGCAATACCTCTCAACTTTCTTGGTCAGACCACTTCATTAGGTACTTCACCATAATCTACTCTTCATCTCTGGCCCTTAATAAACCAGCTAAGGCAGACATTATATTTTGTAAAAAGAATACATTAATCTTTCCACAAATTCTAAATGAGTTTGCTTCCACTGTACAAATGTACTCATTGTTTATGGACATCCTTTCAAATTATGAACACTAACATCGGTCCTCTACAGTGGCCTTTGCATAAATCAAAGTGAAACACAAGTATTGGTATTCTGCACTTCTAAATGAAATTAAAAGAGAACCACTTAAAGGTAATAGAACCTCCTTAAAAAACATAATCAAGATTATCCACAAGAAATATGAAGTAGTTGTCTTTAAATCTAAAGAAACATATCACAGTCTGAGATAAATAAAGCAGAGTGCACCAAATACATTGTTTCAGATCATTGAATCTTTAATCCATTTCGTGGAGTTCTCCTTTCGGCTTTGACTTTTGCAAATTAATTATGGTTTTTCTTACTATCCTTTTATGTTCCATATCACCGGCTATCGAGATCATCTGACAGCTGTGAACAAATGACCGCCGAAGACTCCCGCCGGCAGATTAGTTCGGCCTTGGAAGGCCACTTTGCCCCACACAGTACGGAGAGAGGGGGGAGGATATTTAAGAATGTATGTGCCCCTTTTTGTACAGTACACTCGCCTAGCTGCCGTGTCATTCTGTTATGGATAGGACCGCTTTTAAACTTTGCCCTCAGTGCAACAAGACGTTTCTGTGGGTCGACAAGCACCTGGTGTGCAACCTTTGTCTCCTTTGGGACCACGTTTAAGGGACCGGTCGGGCTTGTAGGCTCTTCAAACCCAAGACATTAAAAGACTGCTTAACTAAACGCTGGGCCCACTACGCCATGCTGGTCGAGGCCACCATGGACGTTGAGGGTACTTTCAGCGACGGCAGCAACACCTTGGTATCAGACAGCGAAGGCGATGGGGATACTCTGGTTTCTCAAGCGCAGGCCCCCGACCCCACCAGACAGGTCGGCGGCCTTGTTACGGGGACGACACCCGGCATCAAGGGTGCTATCGCAACCCCTTCCACTAAACACACAACCCACGGTTGTGACTCGACATGTCCGTCGAAGAAGGCACAACGTCTAGGGAAAGGTCCGTAGAATCTATGTCCTGTGGGCACACCAGATCTAGGTCGCAACATGACAGATCTGACTGTCGAAAGACAGAACAGACGTCATGAGTAAATCCAACTCTGAATTCTGCACGTCTGTAGACGAGGCGTTGAATCTTTCAACTACCGAAGTTCGACGTTCTCTGCCGAAAGCGGTAAAAAAAAACATATCCAGGTGGGACTAGCCCATTTGGTAAAGAAACACGCCACAGAAGGCCTAGTAAAGGTAAGGGAGTCTAAGAGAAAGTCTTCTAAGACCCCCTCATAAAGAAAAGTCCCAAAGGGATAGGTCCCCTCACAAGAATAAAGACACACATGAACAAGATTCTCTGTCTTCAGCCCTAAAGAAGAAACCCCAGATGCCTTCTGAAATACATCTCACTCCTCAAGATCAAGGAGTTCCTTTACACCCTTCAGACCCAAGGTCTATTCCTAGCTCTACCCAATGGTTTTATGAGGATATATGCAAATTAACAAGGGGGGCCAGGGAGTCCCTCTGGCTGACATTAGTCCTGGTTACAAGAGACTTACCCAGAGTCTTTAGACCCTCCTTGTTACTTTGCTTATGAGCATATAGACAGGGTCATGTGAAGAATGACCATCATGGCAAATTTTTATGAAAAAGACCCTAATTATTTCACAAGTCTTCACTCCACCCCTCCAACAACAGTGTCCTCTGGTTCTCAGTTCCCTGTTCCGGCCACTGTTTCTAAATCCACACCTGTCAATGACCTGTATGACCTGGACAGTGATAACGAAGACCTGTCTCTCAAGAGGCCGCAGATCCTTATTATGGGGATGATGATGATGATGATATTGATCCAGACGTAAACATGTATAACATGGACTCTCCTGTCAATCAGGATCCCCCTGTACCACTCACCCATAAATAACCAGCTGCTACTTAATGACATGCTCGTCAAGGAGGCTGAGCATTTCCACATAGCAACGCAGGAGACGCAACAAGACAAGGATTTTGTGGACAATATCTTTGGAGACAAGCGGGCTGTCTCTCAATTCATTCTCCTCCTGCTGTCTGTTCAGCGAATGATGCAACCCTCGCTGGAGACACCTAATCAGACACGGGCTGTTAATCCCCGCGTTGAGAAGCTCTTCAAACCTGCCCCATCCGACCCACTATATATGAGGACAGCTTAAGCCTGACTCTCTAGTTGTTACAACAAGAAAAAGAGCAGGGAAACCCCTAGCCTCCTCTGAAGCTCCTCCAGACAAGGAAAGCAAAAAACTGTGTACAATGGGGAGGAAAGTGTCATCTTCGGCTGCTTTTCAAGCTAGAATAGCTAATAACGCCACTCTTTTAGCAAGTCATGACTGCCATAAATGGGATACGGTTTCAGCGTTATCATCGGACCCCGAACCCCTCAAATCCCAATTAGCCCTTGTGGCAGTAGAACGCAGCGCGGTTTCAAGCTGCATGTTGAAAATGTTGAAATCTAATCTTGACGCTTCGGACAATGCAGGAAGGATAATCTCAGAAGGAATGGAACCATTATCAAGCGTCATGCTTGGTTACGCCAGTCCGGCTTCAAGCAGGAGCTGCAAGCCACACTTCTCAATATGCCCATAGAGCCTAACATACTCTTTGGAAAGGGAGTTAAAGACACCTTAAAGACGGCTAAAGAAGAATATCATACACTGAAATCTTTTGGCCAATTAACCAGTAAACCCACTGGCCAAAGGGGTCATGGTAATTTTCGTCGCTCATGTGGACTGAATTCCCAACGAGGTTCAAGCTACAATCAAAATCGAGGAACATTCATGGGGTAACAGTCAAGGCCAAGCCTCTCAAAGTTACCAGAGGGGGGGGGGGTCTGTGCAGATCTCGTGGACGGGGGAGGGGCTCTTCCTCTAGAGGTGCTAACACACCTCCAAAACAGTGACTACACGCTCCAGGTGCCCTGCCATGCCTCTCCAGTAAGGCGGAGTATTTCAAACTTCACCCAAGCATGGGAGGGAATTTATTGAATTTTATTTTGCATTTTTTTAAAGCGCTCACACAGCCCGCGGGCATCGAGGTGCTGTTACAGGAATTGTTCGGTTTTTTTTAATGTATTTTTTTAGTTGTGTAATTGTTTTTTTTGTTTGTTTTTGTCTTAGTTACATATTTATAACGCGCTTAAACACCCAGAGGTTTCTAAGCGCGGACCCGGGAATTGAACCTGTGTTGCTTCGTGTCGTCTTGCTTCCAAGGCGTGCACTTTGCCGTTAAGCTATCCTCCCGGGACGAATCACCTCAGACAAATGGGTGCTGTGCACCGTGGTGGTCAGTTATTGTGTGGAGCTCCTTCAGCAACCCCAGAACCAACATTTATTCCAAATAAGACCAACGCAACATCCTCGAGGAAATCGCTCCGCTGCTCCCAAAGGACACCATAGAAGTCGTTCCGGCCAACCAGGTAAACAAGGGTATTTATTCAACCTACTTCCTTGTGCCAAAGAAAGATCTAACAATGCGCCCAGTACTAGTCTTACGCCCTGCAAAAAAGTATGTCAAGGGATATCCACGTACTGGATCATAAGGGTGGTCTAGTACCCAAACCTTACCTTGGTTATGTTTTCACATTGGGATTTGGACAATCTTGCCTGTAATGGTTTCTTAAAAAACAAAGGTTTTATGATACTTTTGTTGTTTGTCATAAAAGGCTGTCCTCAAAGTGAAGCAGTATTGACTTTATTAGGTTTCCATTGAGGGCAGGTATTTCAAAAGACCCCCACTGATCCCTAGTTGATATCTTCACTGGGAGGTGGGTGTAATTACTACATCTGGGACATAGAGTCCTCGCGTCAGTTTTTTTATTCTTCTTTTGTATTTTTCTTTTTACTGGGTTTTCGTGAGGTTAATAATATAGAGAGTTGTTCTCTATAGCTCTGTGTATTGGATACACGATAGTGATCCTTGATCAGTCCTTGTCTTCATTAAGGTTGACCAAACTGTATTCTGGCATATTGCATTCAGTTTTGCAGATACAGTGTTGTGATGAGCCGACCGGTTTCAATGGTAAAAGACCACTTTCATCAGGGCTGGGACAGCTGGCCAAAAGTGACACTGTTGGTGTTGGAAATGGCTAAATATAGCTTCCTTAAATGCAGGTGGACCAATCTGTTGGAATACAGAACGGGAAGGGAACAGGAGGGGAGGGGGAGGAGGGGAGAGGAAAGAGAGACACAACACAATGGTGATTAATGCACGGGCTACACAATTTGTCTTTGTGTCGCCTAGTGTGGTAAATAGCTTACACTCAACTTGAGTGTCTTCTCTCCTTGAGAAAGGTCCTAGATATGTGGCTGTAAGACTTCAGTCCAACTGCAGATGCCAGGAAAGTTCAGGCTTCTGCACCAAGTACCTAGATGTAAACCAAAATGTGGTTTGTATCAATCAAGGTACCCGCTTTTATGACATAACTTTTGTGGCCACTTCAATTACTTGTAATGGGCAATGTTCACGAGGAACATAGATGTACCAACACATCTCTAATTGTGTGCGTTTGTGGGGTAAATGTGTACCAAAACCGGTGTGTGGCAGACACAGGGGTGTTGTGCCCTAATGCAAAGATATAGAGGAACCACACAGGCATAGTATGGAGAATGTCCACTCTAGGGCTAGTGATGTTGAAATCAAATCAATGGATTGTAAACACAGCTGGACTAACCTGTTGTCCCCTTGGCTGCGCTAGCGGGTGGTTTCAGGACGAGCAAATAATTTGGGTGGAAAGTTGCATCGAACACCACACTGCATGGAACAGAAGTGGGAAAAGTACAAGGAATGGACGCGGATAGTCGTGTGTCTTGTTTAAAAGGGGGGCTGTTTTTGAGTTGGCAGGGGCATCCAGAATGGAGAGTAGGATCCCTTGTTTGTGGTGTTACCTGAGTCTTGTTCAGTAGTTGAAATATGGTGTGCGTCCAACGGTCAAATGGAGCGTTTCCTTCGAGATGTCGGCGCCGAAAGATCTACGGGCTCGCAGAGGGAGAGCAGTAGAGTGAAGCTAGCGGTTTACATCACATGATGTGTTTACACTGCCCACGCTTCTCCCTTTGCAAAAAATGCTCTGTGCGGCGTAAAGTGGGAGTGGCTACGTGTGTTGGAGGCTGTGTGGGAGTTGTAGTTTTTCTTGCCCAGCAAAGGACGAACACGCTCGTAGGCATTCAGTGGTTACCATAGGTGTAAAGATACCACACTGCTGCCTCCATGAGTATCTGAGACCGAACCTGGAAAACCACCAAACACCTTGCTATAGTGCCATGGCTACAGGTAAATGCTTGTACTCAAAAAAGCTGCGAACTACGTGTGGGTAGATCAATGGGTATCAGTCTGTACGTGTGGACCTGATAGTATCTGTGGAGCCAAAAAGTACAATCGACCTTCTCTTTCATTTGGGCTTCTCAATAAACAAAAATTCAAGCCTTGTGCCAAGCACAACAAAACAGTTCCTAGGAGCTGTAATAAACTCAGGAGAGAGGTTGGTCTTTCCATCAGAGGAAAGAGTCCAAAACATGCTACTGCAAATTCCACATTATCAAGCCAGCCCCCAGATAAGCATACGCAAAGCTATGCGTTTGCTAGGCATGATGGCGTCTTGCATTTACCTGGTACAACACGTGCGCCTGTGCATGCGACTCATGCAGGAGTGATTGGCGAAACAATGGTCTCATGCAAGCGGTCAGTGGGACTATCTAGTGGTCGTTTCACCAACACTAGTACAAAACCTTCGCTGGGGGACAAGAGCAAATCTGTTGAAGGGAAAACCCTTCTACGATCCGGAAGTACAGGCAATTGTCACAACAGACGTCTCACTCGCCGGGTGGGGGGCTCATTACCTTCATCACACAACTCAAGGTCTGTGGACTCATGCTATGGCGCAGAACCACTTCAATTTGCTGGAACTACTAGCGGTGTTGAAAGCCCTTCAAACATTCGAGATTCACCTGAAGAACCAGGCGGGTCAAGTCCTCGCAGACGGCACTGCAGCAATGTTTTACATCAACAAACAAGGGGGCACACGTTCTCCAAATCTGTCCAACCTAGCGCAACAAATTTGGAAATGGGCACTCAAACTGAAAATATTCCTATCATCTCAGCATGTTCCAGGGTAACTCGACTCTCTGAGCAGAGATCCCCTAGAAGAGGAACACCAGTGGCAACTAGACTCAAAGATCGTAGAGCAACTCTTCTCTCAATGGGGTTTCCCCACAATAGACTTGTTCGCTACAAGCGAAAACAGTCAATGCCCAGACTTCGCGTCCAGGTTCCCCCAACCAGGCTCCAAAGGGAACGCCGTATGGATGAACTGGTCAGGGAAATTTGCTTGCGCTTTTCCTCAACACCTCATGAACAGGTGACGCTCATCCTAGTTGCTCCTATGTAGGCAAGACACCCTTGGTGTCCACATCTGCACCAACTGGTGATATGCAATCCCATCAAACTTCCGTGGATAAACAATTTGCTCACTCAACACAGGGGACTAACAGTGCACCCTCAACCGTGCTCTTTCAACTTGGCAGCCTGGCTCCTGAAGTCATAGAGATCGGACATCTTAACCTATCACAAAGGTGTATGGATATCCTAAGGAGGCACAAAAGCCTAACACTAGACACTGTTACTTCGGCAAGTGGAGGAGATTTGTAATTTGGTGCCAGTCTAAAGAAATTAACCCTATAGAATGTATCCTGTCTCACATTCTAAACTATATGCTCCACTTGCTAGATTCGGGGTTAGTATTCAACTCTTTAAAGGTCCACCTGGCGGCCTTGTCAGCCGACACCACCTCCCACAACAAGGTCTCATGGTGGAAGGTACCGGTCATCAAGGCATTCATGGAGGGAATAAAAAGACTCCACCCTCCAATCTCAAACCCACCACCAGGGTGGGATCTCAATGTAGTACTCGCTAAGCCCATGGGACCTCAATTCGAGCCGATGCATAAGTCAATTCTTAAACACCTGACTTAAAAGACTACCTTCTTAGTGGCTATTACTGCCATAAGAAGAGTTAGTGAATACAAGCACTGTCAGTGCAGGATCCTTTCATTACCATACACAAGCACATACTGGTTTTACGTACGCATCCTGTGTTCTCCCCCAAGTTCATCTCTAAATTTCATGTAAACCAGTCCATTGAGCTACCGGCCTGCTTCCAGTACCCAAAGAGCTCAGCTGAGGTTAAACTCCACATACTTGATGTAAGGAGGTCGGTCCTTTACTACGTAAACAACCAACTGTTTGTCCCAGTAGCACCAGGCATAGAAGGGGATCGCATTTCCAAGAATATTATCTCCAGATGGATAGTCAGGTGCATACTACTACTGTGCTATTCACTGTCGGACAAGACACTGCCTTTCACGCCAAGAGCTCACTCCACAAGCAGCACAGGAGCTACGCAGGCTTTCATTGCAAATGTCCCCTTCGATTGCATTTGCAAAGCAGCTACATGGAGCTTGGTACACACTTTCACTCGGCACTACTGCATTGACGCACATTCCAAGAAAGATACACAGGTGGGGCAAATGTTCTAAGACATCTGTTCACCCATGAACCTTCTCACAACCCACCACCTTCTCCTAACACTGATAGCTAGTCTATGCACAGCATGTGATCTAAAGAGATTACACAAGCCTCAGAAGGGATACATCACTCACTGTAATCGTATTTCTGATGCTTGTATCTGCTTAGATTCACATGCGCCGATCCTTCCTCCCCTCGGAGAGAAGGTGCATGGATGTTTGAGCTTGTCTGATACATATCTGCTTGGATACATCTGTACTTGCGCTACACTTCATTCTACCTCATGTCAGAAAAATAACAATCTGATGGACTTCGAGGCGTGAAGGACCGTGGGTACAGTGGATGTCACACTAGGGATAGTATTACGGTACAACGTCCTTTTGTCGCGGATGTTTTTTCGCGGGGTTTTTTACAGCTAATTTTTTTTTTAAAAAAACATCACATTTTTTAGAAAATGGAAGGGTTGGGTGGGGACCCCTCATCCCCACCAAAAAATGCGATTTGTTTTCGAAAAAAATTTGCAGTAAAAAACCCAGAGAAAAACATCCTGCGATGAAATGATATGGAACCAGTATTACTGGCACGCCCTGTCGACGTCCCTTTTCGAGTTTCGAAAACAACTGTAATACTCTGCAGCCTCCTCCTAGATGTCGGCCTATGCACAGCATGTGAATCTAAGCAGAGGGGCGGAGGCCTTCGAGTCGATGACGCACAATGTCCTCTACCATAGAGATGGATGCGGATGCAGAACTTACTCATACATCAATAATCAAACCGACTGAGGAAGTTGGCAAAACCTTGTACTGATTTATTAACAATTATCTAAAACAGGGAATAACAACGGACATCAAGGAAGTTTTCTCGATTTCTCTCAATGCATCACATGAAAAAACAAAATTCTTATACTGAAATTGTCACTACTGATGTCATCCTATGTGGTAAACTAAGATACTCTTACGTCCCGTCCCCTTTCCTCCATAATGCATGGGCGTCCCTTCCAAGGGACGGGAAACGGAACCTTTTTCACCAGAAAAAATCTCCTTCCCCTTTAAATTTTGAGGCGTGCAGGGGTGCGGCCCTGGGAGCAAGCGCTGCCATGATTCCGCCTCCCCCCTCGGCGCCACTTCTCAGTCCCCTTTTCCGCATTGAATTGAACGGGCCAAATTCACTAGCGCTCCTGGGTTTGGCTTCGGCCATGTAATTCCATGCACGGAAACATCTTCTTTTTGTCTTTTTTTGTCTTTTTATCATTCAGGTACTCGGTCCTCAGGCGTTGCGCTCCTCCCCGGTGCATGTTGACTTCTGCAGGGTTCAGCAGGTGTCCATCCTGCGACAGGGTCTTCCCGACTAAAGACCACCACGCCCTCTGCCTATGATGCCTTGGCCCAGACTACGGCTGGCAAGCTTGTGCGGCGTGCTTTCCACAAGGTCGCTGAAGAACAGAGATCGCCTCCAGAGGACCTAAAGGACTTTGTCTATCATTGATCAAAGCCCAAGGTAGGGCCGCTCTTTTCGAGTGCACCCCGCAAGGGAGACTCCTTCCCAAGGGCTTGCCCGCGCTGGAGGGACCGCCCAGGTCCTGGTACCAGCACAAGTACCGAGGCTGTATCTGCTACCGGCTGCCAGGCTGAGGGATCAGTAGATCCTCCCGGTGACAGTGCTGAGGGACCAGAAGGTTCTTTTACCGGGTCTTCACCTGAGGGGGCTATGCCCTAGTACCGGCATGTCCGAGGGGGGCGCCTTTACGTAGTTCTACCGGCAGATCTGCCGAGGGCGAAACGCCTACCGTGCCTCGGCCTGAGGAACAGGGGAGGCCCCATGATCCACACTCGAGAGTCCTGGACGGGGCGGGGGCCAGTGAGCCGAGCAACACGGCGCAGGCACGTGGAAGGCAGCTCGACAAAATGGCCGCCACACCAGATAATACAGACATCCGACCGACGCCGCTCCAGGAAAGGCAGGCAGAGGACCGTGTGTCGAGGTGGGACTGGTGTGAACTAGATATGTGGCCTACAGCTTACCCTTCCTTCGCGCAAGGCAGGTTCCCGCTGCATCCATATGGGCAGGGCACACAACGGCTCCAGCAGCCGCCCGCTAACCCGTCAATCTCGCCTACCACCAATCCGACCTGCAAGCACAGGTTGTTTGAAAAGTTGCTCGGGCTCATGAAATCTCCCCAGATCGGGGTCATCCTCAGGGATGCCATCACGGACTTGCACCCTCTAATGGTCCTGGTGCTGCATGCCCCAGTACAGGCTCCTCCGGTCCCTGTTCAGCCTCAGCATCCCACTCCGGCCCCCCAAACGATTGTGCAGGTGGTTCCGTACCAGCCTCCGCTGCAGCCTCCGGTCTCCGTACCTCGGCCCTCGGCTCCTAGCACCCCCACTCCGGTACTGGACCTGCAGGTGGACACAGATGAGGAGGAGGACCCTGACAGGCCGTCTTCAGCCAAGGCCTTCCACAAATGTCTAGCAGGGCTGGCAGAGTACTTGGGCCTTCCTCAACCTGGAGTCCTCGCAGAAATCCTCACGCTACATCCCGTTGCCAGAACGGGGATCCTGATGCAGAAGGACATAGTTGCCTTGGCCAAAAAGGGTTGGCTCAAGCTCCCCATAGCCCAGCCAGTGAATAAACGCCTGGACGCCAAGTACAGTCAGATGGAGAGGGATGCACTCTTGCTATCGGCCCATCCTCAGCCACACTTCTTTGCTGATCGCCTCGGCATCACTGTTGTCCAAGCCTCAGTCGTCCTCAGCCTCCTCCTCTGCAGCGCTGCTAGGCAAGGAGGAGATGATCTTGGAGGCGTACGGGAAGAAGCTGTATTCCAACGCATCCTTGCACTTGCGTCAAGCCAACGCGGATGCCATGCTGGCAGCCATTAACCAAAGGGTCTGGCGGGATATTGCGGATTTCCTCACAGAGCTTCCGGCGCAGAGCCAATTACAATTCAAGGCGGGATTGGCGGAGGCCAGGATTGTGGCGCAGGACATCATGAAGGCCTCCGTGGCCCACATTGGCAACTCTGGCCGTGCCATCTGTATTGCCATGCACATGAGAAGAACGGCCTGGCTCCGTACGAAATTCAACCCGGATGTCCAGGAACGCATCTTAGATCTTCTGTTCGAAGGGGGTGACCTCTTCCACTCCACAACGGACGAGGTGCTGGATAAAAAGGAAAAACAGCTCTCAAACGGCCAATTCTTTATCCATCCTTACAAAGGCCACACCCAAACTGTACACCCAGTCACAGCAGCGCTCTGAGAAGGGGCGTACGTACGGAGTGTTCGTGGCTTCCAAGAGCGGAGGTCCAGACAGCCTGACCGTTCGCCATCCCAAAATCGGCGCAAACAACAAAAAGGGGGGGTGTAACAGCTTTTTCCAGTCCCCCCTCCTCCGCAACAGCCTCAGAGGGAAATAAGGCATGACACACCCTTCCGGGTGCACGTTTCTCCAGTGGGGGGCAAGCTTGCTCTCCATGCACATTTCTGGCTCCAGAATTTCACGGACCCCAGAATTTGACAGGCTTCTGCGCGGTTCATAATATAGGCTATACCCTGCTTGCTGTCCTTTTGCATGCGGCCCCTTTTAGCTGTTTTGCCAGCAGTGGTATTTAGCAGTGCACCACAGCCTACATTTAAGCTCTTTATGCACTTCTTCAGGGTATACTGTGGCGCAGCCTTCAAAAAAGCCAATCGTTACCCTTCAGTATTGGGTCCATGGGACACCTGAAAAATCTCTGTCTGATGTCCTGATCTGGCAAATCCATCAAGCTGGCTTCACAAGAACACTTTTGAAATACTGGGTGAATAACGTGAGCCACATAGAAAATGTTTTTAATGAGAGCTACCCCACAAAGTTATTTGTAAATAATGTTTCAACCTTTACGCTCAGTCATCAGGTCCAGTACTATGGCACCCAGGGGTTACAATCTATCTGCCTTGAAGTTGGATCAAAGATCTTTTGGGAGCGCAAGTAATCCATTACATTGCTTCAGGGTTTGAAGTATTTTAACCCTCAATCCACTAAGTATTTGTCTAAAAGTTGAGATTTTCACTTTGCCTATGGATACTCTATACATATCCCTGTAAAAATTCTTATAACATGTAATTGTTAGCAAATAAGTTAAAGTATCCGAATCCGTGTTTTAAGGGAACTAGCATCTGGCAATATCATGCTATGGTTGTTCCTAAGAAACCTCATTCTGTTTACAGTGTGGCAGCTTTAGTAACTGAAGATGTCTTGTGTTGTCGTATTACATAGCCCAAAAGAAAATATGAGACAATCGATTAGGAGAAAGAACAGTGGGCATTCACTGGTTAGTTGAGAAGAATGCACATGCAGATAGGGCTCTTTTACTCTGTGCTGTTTGAGGCCAAGACATAATGTAGAAACAACTTCAGAGCTTTTTATAACCGGCTTCTGCTACAAACTCAGGAAGACCACAAACCAAGCTTGGAATTACCAAACATGTTGATGGTTCCGTTTTTAAAGGGGAAGTTCTATCTATTTGCTTAACATTAACTTTACAATTGCACCAGAGCTCTAGAAACGGTTGAACACCTTATCTGTGAGACTTACCAGAAACTTCATTTTTTTTTTTTTTACTTTTTCGCCTGCAAGATGTATTGTGGCACCATCCTCACTGTTAGTGTAACTAGTATGATGCATCATTGGCTCGGGTGCCTGGCATCAGCCCACGCTCTAACCAATGTAATGGTATTGGATTAACTGGTCCTCCGCTACCCACCATTAAACTCGTTGACATGACCAATTATGGGGCGATGGCGACCTGCACATTTACAAAAAGGGCTTTGTAAATCTTTTTGTGGCACAAATCTAAAAACACCCCTGGAAAGGCTAAAATAGATCTTTCAATATTATAAAGAAATATTAAGTGGTGGCAGAATAGCTGTCCGCATACAGCAGGGGTGTTCAACTTTTCCACAGGATATGCAAAGGAGATTGGTCCAGCCGAGGGAGTGGTTCCGGAATACAATGAGTAGTACATTTTTTGGGGAGTTATCTTGTTGCTTGTGAGGATAGGTCCCCTTTGTGGACAATTTCTGTCTGTTCATTAGCTACGTACAGAGATGTTAGCTTAGGTAACCCGTTATGTATAGCATTTACAAAGAGCAGACATCACTGAAAGGTAACCTAGTTTATTGCAATATAACAATAAAGTTGTTTTAAAAGGTGGCTGGGTTTTAGCTAACAGTTGGGTCTATGTTATGTTATGTTACTTTGCATTTACATAGCGCCTTATATACCATTGGAATGGTCTGAAGGCGCTGGTAGGTTGAACGCCCTTGGGAACTGAAGTTCAAGTCAGTAGAGAGAGTAGAGAGAGTCAAAGGTGCGTTTGAGCACCGGATACTTGTGCAGCTGGTGTGGCATTTGTGTAATAGCTGCTTCTTAGCGGTAGGTGGGGTGGTTGAGAGGTCAATAGTATGTTTTCGTTCTGGCAGGAATTATCCAGACCGATCGTGGCTATGTGATGGGGAGTATGAGGCAGATGTTGGTATGAGAACAGCTATACTGAATGGTCTCATAGTATCGCTGTGTTCTATTTGAGTGGTGGTGTAGAGAAGAGAGTAAGCGTGGCGATGTGAATATGGTGGTTTACTGTAGGTGCTTGAGATCGCGCCCACTCCAATCGTTCCATGAACTTCATCCGTTCCATGTACTCCGACTGTTCCGTGTATTACGACCGTTTCAAGCACTCAGACTGTTCCTTTCAATGCTCTTTCAGACGTTCCATGCCCTCCAAACCATTTCATGTACGTCCCGCCATTCTGTGCACTCCAATCCGCCTACTCTCGTTTTTAGAACCCACCTTAGTCTGCCCCTTCCATAGAATCTATCAAACACTTGTGGAGTAGAATATTATAGAGATATATTCCTGTCTGAGATAATTCAATGTATCAACTATTCTAAGTGTTATGTAATGTCTTCTTTCTTGTAACTATGTCACTAAAGTGTACTTTTACTAGTACGCAACGCCCCAAAATAACTGCTTAACATAAGAATAGACCTTAAAAGTTGTGCAATCACATTTGAATTAAACCTTCCTATTTAATAATTCATAGGACCCAAAATGTGTGTTTTGTGAAAAAATAATTAAATTAGTCAATGTGGCTGTACAAAAAGATCTCATTAAATAATCTCACACCAAATTAGTTGTAAATGTAATTTCGCTAACCCAAGGAAGCCAATTCGTCCTTAGGTACCCTTCTTCCAAAGAAAAGTGTTTTCTTGGTTACACCTTGCCGGAGTATTTTTACATACAAAGTTAAGTAAAAGGAATATGAACAGGTTTTATGCCAATGTCAAAAAAATGGAATGTATGCGTGAAGTACAACATTATTTCTGTGCCAACACGTGTTTCACTCTCAAAATCTCATGCAATTAGAGATCCTAAGCGAGCTTCTTCACGGCAATTAGTTCTAAAATGTAATTTAACCAATTGAATATGTATTCTGTATTATTGTATTTGTATTTATTCTTTTTATATAGTGCTTTAATCCAATGAATTCTTAAGATCCCACAATCCTGTTGTTTTCAGTTCAGGCAACATGGTTTATTGCCCTTGATATAAGCGTTTATCTCCTGCTCACTAATTTTCTAAAATGGGTAGATCCATCTACTTAAAGAGTAGAGTGTAGCGTGGCACGGTTGCCTGCAGGTACCTCGTGATGCTGTAAGATCACAAGCTAACAGGCAGCAGCGCTACGCTACACTCTACTCTTTATATAGATGGATCTAGTTATTTGAGGCGATTAGTGTGCAGGAGAGAAAAGCTTCTGACAGGTGGATCATGCTCATAGGAAGACAGATTCTTGTTAATTTCCGTCTTCTGTGTCATCATTGGTCCTGGGTTCAAGTCCCTGGGTGACTGGATCCCATAAACCCAGCACCTGCAAAGAAGAGCTGTCCTTTCTGAACAGTCTTCTCAGGAACCAGGGCCTGGAGTAAATACCTCTGATGGATTGGTAGGTTATTTGAGATGCTTACTACAAAGGGTCCCGGTTGGAAGGGTTCTTGGGATTTGGCAGGTTCCCATTGACGCCATTTTGCCATAAACTTCTATTGGCCTATATCCTGTGTGTCTGCATCTCTTCCAAGAGGTGCTGTGTCTTGAACTTGTGATTCCTCTGCACCTTTGGAGTTATATTTGTACTTGCGTTCTTTTCCCCCATACAGCAGCTATGCCTATTCACTTTTTTTTTCCCCTGTGAAGAACTTTGGAACCTACCTGGCTCATCTCATGAAGTAATTACCTGCCACTGATATTATTCCTTTCTCCCCCTTGGGCCCAATGAATTTTAGGATAGTGACTAGAATTATAGGTTGTGCCACTGATTTTATAAGTATTTTAAAATTCCTACATTCTTCCTTATACGAGAAATGCTTGTCTATAACGTGTAGCTGTAAAGTATTACTGTAACTATTTTCCCTAGCATTGTCATGTGTTACTTCTGTCAGTCTAGATGTATTGTAACTTTTCATTGGCCTCTGGCTTTGAGTTATCGAATGCCCTCCCTTCCCCGCTTGTAGTTCCTACATTTACTGTTAGTTGTGCATTTGTATTATGTTACGTTATCGTGATTTACACTGCTGCCGTTTTCATGGTCTCCATGCGGATCTGGTGCGGCAGGGTGGGTTAGGATTGGTTAGTTAGTGGGATTGAGAGGGAAAAGCGCAAGAGAGTTCTGTGCTGTTAGTGGCTTCAGTTCGCAAAAACTGGTCACTGTGCTGGTATGTTTTTTGGTGATTGAAGTTTTGTGGGTGTTTTATGTGTGCCTCAGGTGTTGTGGAGAGTTGGTAGGGTGCTTGTAGTTTGTGGTGTTCTTTTTGTGACAAAGGTATGTGTCTTGTTTCTTCAGTGTTGGGTGTGCAGAGTATTTGAGTTTTTAGTAGGGTTAGACGGGGGTCGTCTGAGTATTTTCTCTCGGTTTGGTTGATCCGTTGGATTAATATCATTCTGTGGTGTTCGTGGTCGAGTCCTTTATTTCTCTGGGTGATTTAGTTTCAGATTTTCTTATTGTGTTTTATTGGCAGTTTTCCCTCGCCAGTGTTCCCTCGTTAGCTTGGAGACTCAGAGACACGTTTTAATAGTTTCCTGAATTTTAGGTGGTTTTCTGCTGCCCGTATTTCCCTTGGCAGCGAGTTCCAAAGTCTCACTGCTGTGCAGGAGAATGTTGATCCTCCAAGTGTGTTTTGCGTATTGTTTTGGTTCGAGGCGAATGTCTTTGCTGGACCTTCGTGTTTGTGTTGGTTTGTAGAAGGAATTTTTTCCCTGTATGAATTTTAGTCCTTGGCCGTGAATTTCACTGTGTTATGCAGAGTGTTTTGAAGAAATGTTTTGACTGGTAACAAAGGTAGAGTTCTCAGTGCTGGTGTGCTGTGTTCTCTCTTATTGAGTCTGAGGAGTAGTTTTGCTGCTGTATTTTGTATTTGTTGTTCTTTTATCATAAGGTATTTTGGCATCCCGAGATAGATGCTGATTTCGTTCTCTGTTCTTGACATCAGATCGCTGAGGAGTTAGTCTTCGTCCTCCTAGTGAGAGTGAAGTTAATTCCATCTGGACCATATACCTTCCTATCTATGTCTAAGGCTCTAACCTCTAATACTCTCCTACACGCCATCACACACAACAGCATGGCCAGTTTCTCTGAGAGTTGTGTCAAAGGTAGATATTGGTTGGGCGGCCAGTCCAGTAGGAATGGTAATATTTCTCCAGCATGGTTCTGGCATGGATTCACATGCTCATGAATATTCCCTGTCGTCGATGAAAAGACAGTTTCACTTTAAAACAGTATTTCTCCTCTAAACCAATCACTTTCCTCTGGGTAACCCTGCCCCCATCCAATGACAGTCCTCTCCCTAAGCCCCGCCTCTGGCAGCCATCTTCAGATTTTTACTGCACGCTTCAGTGTTGGGAGTCCTTGAGTTGCTCTGCAAGCTATTTGTACATTTTGTTCCAAGTTCTTTCACAGGAAAGTTTGATTGTAGTTTCCACCAGAGCCCTTGTGCTCTTTCCTCATGAGCCGGCAACAGGGATATGTTGTCGGTGAAGTTTTGCACCCCTCAATGGCAAAGACTCGGCAAAGTTTTCTGGAAGGCCATCTTGGGCCTACTTTGCGCCCTCTGACCATGATGGAGGAGAAAAAGGAGGGAAGGACCCTCTTCAGGCCCGGCACCAAATGCGGGCTACGGAACGTCTTTCGTGGAGGACAAACATCTACAATGTTTTTACGGTCTGAACCCGGAACACAAAGAGGTGGATTGCGAGATATGTCTGGGCTTCTCAAAGAAGACCATGAAAGACAGGCACAGCAGGCTGGCGGCATGGCTCAATTAGAACAAGGCCTTTTTCCCATGCTCCGAGCAGGGTCATGCCTCGCCCAGGACCGGCTGGTCTGAAGTGCGTCACCATCTAGGAAGAGGTCAAAGTCGTTTGAGGTCGCCCCATCGGTGGGGGTCTGAGAACCGCAAGTCTGATTCCACCGGGTTCGCCGCTGAGGCAGGTCCCAGGTTGGATAGACCGCGATCACTATTGCCATCTGCCTCCAGAGCCAGCCTGCCATCAAGCTCCTCTTTGAAGAGGAATTCCCCCACCCCGGCCAAGTTATGGGCGAAATCGGATAAGCCCAGGACGGAGGATGAGAAGAAGGCGGCGTAGCCCAAGCAGGTTCACCAGCGCAACCAAAATCCTTGTCAACTAGGGTGGCTCCTAGGACCCAAAGGGTATGCCTGCCTCCAAGGTGCGGCCCGACTGCCGAAGCGGCAGCGATGGCAGAAAGCACGCAAGAAGGGGGTAAGGCACCGGTCCAGATCCCTGTTCAAAACCCTCAGGGAGGAAAGGGGGGGGGCTGAGGAGCCCCCAAAAAAGCCCTCCAAGGTTGGCGTTCAACCGAGGGACTTCTCATCCATGCACAACGACCACAAGTGTCTGTCCATATGGTCCACGAGGACGATTCCCTTCGCAGCCAAGGGACATATCCATGGACATCCTGTCGACTCTCCACACCCTGGTGACAGAGATCCAGCAGAGGCAGGCCCCTGGTCAGCCTCTGCATAAGAAGAGAAAGCATCATCGGACGCCTCCACATCAGCCTCCTCCACCACGTCCGGCCCTGACTCCGCCAGTGGATCTGGACACTGGTACGGACACGGCCATGATGGCACAGGAACCGACGAAGATGAGTATTTTGCCCACCAGATGAGGTGTGATCATTTCACTCAATGATCTCCAGGGCCTCTGAGCTGTTCCAGCTGGTGCCTGAGGAAACCAGGAAAGAGGGCTTCTTGTATCAGTGACGAGAATTCAAGCGGAAGACTATTATGGCGGTGCCCTTTCTGGATGACATTTGGGAGGACGTCTAGCCCTCATGAAGAACCCGTGCACGGCTCCAACCCAGCAAGGCCGGTTGGAGAAGAAATATAGGGTGCCAGACTCCGCACCCAATTGCTTGTGGTCGCGACCATTGCCCGATTCTGTAGTGTCGGCTGCCGCAAGGGAATGTTCGGCTTACCCGGCTTCATCGTCATCAGTTCCCCCGGACAACGAGGAGAAGTTGGACACTATGGGGAAGAGTCATTTACACGGTGGCATCCACGATTAAGGCAGCGAATGCTCTGGCTACCTTGGCCCGATACGACTGGGAGCTTTACTACAAGCTGAGTCCGATCCTATAATTCCTCCCGGACAACAAGAAAATGAAGGCTCTCATCCTCTTTCAGGAAAGGGAGGTGGCATCGAACCTATTACGGTGGCAGTGGACATCGCCGACACAGGTTTCCGTCAGATGGGAAACCGTCTGCCTTCTTCAGCAGGGACGGTTGAAAGCCTCAAACTTTAGCCAGGATGTTCATGCAAACTTGCTGGACATGCCTTTCGGGGGGGAAAAACACTGTTCAAGAAGGCAGTCGATGATTCTCTTCAAGCCATAAAGACAGATAGGGAGACGGCACATTGCCTTGGCACTCTTCAGCAGCATCGCTCGTCTTATTTTCGCTCCTCCAAGGGTAAATCGAGCAGGTCATGCAAGGGATTCTTCACATCATACAGACAACCTCCCCTATCCGCCACGCAGGAAGCCAACAGAGGTAACTCCCAGGCCTACGGTAGCAGAGGTCAGCGTTGCGATCACAACACAGGGCAGGGTGCCGGTGCCCAAGCAAGCCTGGACCGGCCAAGATGTTGTGCCCCCACGTGGGAGGCCGGCTGTCGAGGTTCGTCAGCAAGTGGAGAAAGATCACCACAGACAGATGGGTGCTAAACGCTCTCACCCAGGGACACATCTTGGAGTTCCAGCGCAGGTGCCCACGTATTCCATCGGTTCCCCGTTAGGAGCTTCACATCCCTCAGCTCCTGGAAGAAGTGCAAGCCATGTTACGGAAAGGGGCAATAGAGATCGTTCCCCAATGACTCTGGGACTCGATATTCAATTCCAGATACTTTCTGGTAAGAAAGAAGACAGAGGGTTAGAGACCCATCCTGGACCTGCGCTGTCTGAACAAGTACCCGAAGTCCCAAAAAATTCAGATTGGTCACGTTGCAGCACATGCACGGCCAAACGGAGGAAGAGTTTTTCTTGACATCGTTGGACCTATAGGACGTGTACTTCCATGTCCCCATCCACAGGAGACTCGAAAGTTCCTATGGTTTGTGGTGCAAGGCCAGCACTACCAGTTCAAGGGCCTACTATTCGGCTTGAAATCGGCCCCAGGAGTGTTTACGAAATGTCTGGCCCTGGTGGCGGCCCATCTGCAAGGCATACATGTATACCCATACCTGGATGATTGGTTGATACGCGCCTGCTCTCGAGAGCTGACTGACGAGCCCACGAAGGAGACCGTCCGACTACTGTCGGAGCTGGGATTCTCCATAAACTTCGAAGTCCTGCCGGACGCCATCACAGAACCTGCTGTTCCTCGATGCCAGATCCAACACAGGGACTTGTCTGGCTTTGCCCTCGGAGGAGAGTCTAGTAGCCATTCAAGGGAAGGTGCAACGTCTGTCGTCTGCGAAGACGGCCACGGTTCGGGCCATCAGGTCGTTGCTGGGCATGATGTCGCCCTGCATCTCACTCGTTGGTTTCTGCAGGTTGCAGATGTGACCCCTACAGGATTGTATGCACTTTGGATACAAGTGTGAAGGATTTTTGTGGACAAGATCCCTCTCAACGATGAGTTCTGGCAGGCGATAGAATGGTGGGGGAGTGCACTTCCACATCGCCCAGGGGACAGGATTTCAGGATTTCAAACCTTGCCATACCAGGAGACGCTCACCATGGATGCCTCTCTGGAAGGCTGGGGGGCTCACACCGGACATTACACACCAGAGGTCTGTGGCTTCCAGAGGAGAAGGATCTGCACATCAACATCCTGGAGCTACGGGCAGTGTCCTGGGCCCTCAAGTGTTTCCCACCGTCACCGTCTACATCAGGAACCAAGGGGGCACTCGATCCCCAGCACTCTCCAAGGAAGCTCAGGACTTGTGGCACTGGGCCGTCGGATAGGGGATGTTCTCCAGCATGGTGTCTGGCATGGATTCACATGCTCATGAATATTCCCCGTCGTCAGGCTGGGAATCCTCGGTAAAAGAAAAAACTGTTTCACTTTCTCTTACAAACTGTATTTCCCCTTTAAACAAATCACTGTCCTCTGGGTCATACTGCCCCCATCCAATAACAGGCTTCTCAGTAAGCCCCTCCTCTGGCAGCAATCTTCGGATTTTTACTGCACACTTCAGTGTTGGGAGTCCTGGCGTTTGCTCTCTGAGCTATTTGTATGTTTTTTCAAAGTTTTGTGGTTTTTTGACTAATAAAAGATATATTTTTGTTTCTAAGGAGCCCGAGGGCTACTATTCAGACCACGGAGGGGGCCAGGGACTCTTGTTAGAAGATGGGTCACCGCGGGAAGAACCTTATTGACTACCTTCCAGAAGAGGTGTACCAACCCGGAGCCTCCCACGCACCCTCCTTCTACACCTCAACCCAGGGACATTTCGTTTGACATTCTGACCACGCTGCACACTCTGGTATCAGAAATTCAGCAAAGACTGCTGCCTACACAGGGCCATGCTCTGCCTGAAAATCCTCCAAGACTGTTTTCCAGAAGTCTTTCTAGGCGCAAACACAAGTCAAAAGGCCCTGCTGGTCCAAGGCGTCCACCAACGCCACCGCCTCCTCCACCTCAGGATTTGACTCCAACAGGGGATCCTGCCATGCACACGGGCACAGAGGTGAAAGACACGGATGAGGCTGATGACTTTGTGCCAGCGGACGGAAAGCCTGTTTGTGCAGATAATCTGCACAAGGGCTCTCCACCGGATGAGGTCGGCTCCTTCCATTGAAAGATGTCCAAAGCCTCCAAACTTTTTCAACTGGTGCCCGAGGAGATGAAAAGTGAAGGGTTCCTTTATCAACGTCGCAAGTCTTGGCGGAGGACCATCATGTCCGTTCCTTTGTTGGACGATATCTAGGATGAAGGCCTAGCACTGTTGAAGAATCTGAGCACTGCCCCCCCCCCCCAAGCGGGACAGGTTCGAGAAGAAATACAGAGTCCTGGACTCGGCCACCGGGTGTCTGAGGTACCAGCCTTCGCCTGACTCTGCGGTCTCAGCCGCGGCCAGGAAACGCTCTGCGAATCCTTTGTCCTCATCCACGGTACCCCAGGACCACGAGGGGGAAGAAGCTTTACGTGATGGAGAAGAGGATTATCTATACGCTGTGAGCGCGATTTAAAGCTGCTAATGCACTGGCCATTTTGTCACGCTACGACCAGGAGCTCTGGTATAGGCTGGGCCCTATTGTTGACTTCCTACCTGACAAGAAGGCAGAAGCTCTTGAGCTGTTCCAGGAGGGGGAGGTGGCCTCAGACCACGCCACCACAGTGGCGGTGGACATCAGGACACCGGATTCCATCAGATAGGAAACAGAGTGTCTCTTTGTTGGCAGGGATGGTTGAAAACCACCAACTTCAGGCTGGAAGTTTGGGAGCACCTACCGGACAGTTGCACTCCAGAGGCCTCTGGCTGCCAGAAAAAAGACCCTTCACATCAACGTCCTGGAGCTTCGGGCGGTCTTCTTGGCCCTCAAGTCTTTCTTGCTGTCGGTGAGCATCTTCACAGACAACACCACCATGTTCTACATATGGAAGCAGGGCGGGACATGCTCTCCGGCTCTCTCACGGGAGGCCCAGGATCTATGGCACTGGGCCATTCGTCAGGACATGTTTCCTGTCCCCTTTCACCTAGCGGGCACCAGGAACACCATTGCAGTCTCGCTCAGCAGGGAGCTACGCTCTTGCCACGAGTGGGAGCTTCGCCAGGACCAGGTGGACCTTCTATTCCATGAATGGGGTCAACCCCAGATCGACCTTTTCGCGACCGCAACAAATTCCAAGTGTCAGAAGTTGGCCAGCAGTTTCCCACAGCCGAGGAGCATGGGGGATGCATTCTCGTTACAGGCAGGAGGGACCCTTCCTAGACGCTTTTCCTCCATTGCCACTCATGCTATGAGTGACTAACACACTCAAACAGCGTCACTGCAGTATGATACTCATTGCTCCGGCAAGCTCAGCGACAAATCTGGTATCCAGACCTGCGTAGTCTGCCGACGGTTCCGTCCATCCAGGTGCCACTACTTCCGGACCTTCTGTCCAGAGAGGGAGGAGCGATTCTGCACCATGACCCAACGTTGCTGAACCTCAGGGCCTGGCTTCTGCAGCCCTAGAGTTTCGACATTATGCTTTACCTGTGGAGTGTAAGGACATCCTGGCCAAGGCCAGGGCCTCTTCAACGTTGACGTGCTACAGCCATAAGTAGAAGCGTTTCTCTGTGTGCTGCTGGGCTCCGAACATTACCCCTCTGCGTGTCACGGCCCTGCAGCTCTTGCCATACCCGCTTTCCTTGGCCAAGGCTGGATTGGCTCATGCATCTATCAAGATACACATGGCCACCATATCCCGTTACACCAGTGCGCTGTGTAGGCCACCTCTGTGGTTGTATAGACTTGTCAAAGAGTTCCACAAAGGACTCTTCTGGACTTTTCTTCCGGTGAAGGCTCCTGCCCTGGTGTGGGAGCTCAATGTGGTTTTGACCAAGCTCATGGGGGCTCCTTTTGAGCCGATGCATCAGGACCTGCTGAAGTTTCTATCGTGGAAGACTGCTTTCCTCGTGGCGAACACCTCGGCCCAGCGAGTCGGGGAGATTCCGGCTCTGTCGTGCAAGCCGCCGTACTTATCATTCCATGCTTCAAAGGTGGTACTGATATGATATGGCATTTATAACGCAATATCATATCATATATCAGTACACACCCCACCTTTATGCCAAAGGTGCAGTCGAGTTCCACTTCAACAAGTCTTTGCTGTTGCGAGTCTTCCTGAATCCATCATCGCCAGCGCAGAGAGCCTTGCATTTGCTGGATGTTGCTTGTGCCTTGAAGTTTTATGTGGCATGCACAAAGAACCTTTGGAAGACTGTTAGGCAGAATCCTGTGCAGTGCCTTTAGGGACCACTACACACAATTAAGACTACAGGTGGTAATACAAGTTTTACCTTTGGTACAAGCCTGTACTAATATGTCAAAGTGGTAGTAGTAGCGGAGCAGCCAGGCTTATCTCAAGAGTATATGAGCAGTAGCAGAGATTACACAAAGGGACCACAATTACTGTGACTCAAGCAAACACTGACTCAAGGTTGCAGGTAAAAAATAGAAGTACATTTATTTTTAAACCATTTGTTATAAACACGACACTTCTATTAATTCAAAACCCTACGTAAAATATGCTACAACTAACCAATTCACTTTGTACGGTATAACTTCAAGGTAAGTACCCTGTGTTTTAGCGGAAAGGTGTTGTGAAACAAAAGACGTTACCGGGAATACACTTGCGATCACTTTTTGACAGTAATGACAGTTCGGTCTAACTAAAGAAACGCGTATCCGCAACAAGAAAAGTTATCGGGGCAAAAATACACTTAGCACCTGAGATACCCAGAGAGAGTTGGGGGCAAAAGGCATAGGCAATACTTTTGTCCAGGCAGACAGAACCAGAGAACACTCTTAGACAGAAATTCAAAAGTCAATAGCCCGGAGCCAGTGTCAAGTGGAACCGGGTTCCTGTTGTTGAGGATCAGACAGTCAGATTGGTCACGATTCAACATAGCCAGGAGTACTTGGATATTGTCAACAGAGGAAGCAAAAGTTATAAGAAGGAGGGAAGACAAGGGCAAGCCTTGGAGGCGAAGAAAAGGGATTCACCCAAATTTCCTCGAGCAGAACACAGTACCTTATTCAATGGAGAAGCTGGTGCCACGGCAGTTGTTCCTGGTACTTACCTGCAGACCCACGGTTCCTGGTGCTTCGGCAAGAAGGAGGACGTCGGGAGGGGTCTGCACCACACAGGGCTGAAGCCGGCGGTAGCGACGGTGAATAAAAGGTGCACTGCTTAAAAACAGGAGAGGCTCTTCAGATAGCTATTCGGACCACTACAGTAGTGTGCAGCGATTTCGACCGCGAAGAGGATCCTCTGGCTGTGGAAGATGAGCTGGTTATCCCCACCAGGCTCCAGGGAAGAAGACTCCGGACTGGATCTTCTCTGGTCGTCGAAGGGTAGATAGCTCAGGACTGGAGCAGGGCTTCACTGGGACGGGATAGTTGCAGCAGCCGACTTCTTCTCCGCTTCTCTTTGGTTCCGTGTAGTTCCAGTGGCGACTCTGACTTCTAGCCCAAGAGTCCTGCCTTTTATGCGAAAATCCCCCATTCACACAGCCTGGCTGTCAATCACGCAGCAGGGGGGTTGTCCGGCCTGGACAACCACCTCAGCCAATCATGGCAAAGTGCGACTTGGGTTTCCTAGGATACCCTGTGCCAGGGGGTGACTACACCCCTCCCTCACATTCAGCCCACCTAGACACCCAGGCGCCTAGAGGAGGGCTTCTTGGCAGAAGCCCGCCAAAAGACAGTGAACAAAGAAAGCAAACGTGGTTTGCCGCGCAAAGTAAAACACAAGAAGGACTTTAACAAAAAGAAATCGCGAATAAACCCGACCGGAGCCAAAAGAAAAAGTATTCGGTCAAACGGGTTGAAGTTCGAGGCTAATATAACAGCCTAAAACAATACCACGTTTATCTAGTATAACCGCGGTAGAAAAGTTAAGGTAGATACCACTGCCACCAGCCAAGTCTAAATGTTAAGAGCGAAACAGTGCTCTAGGATGTACAGATAAGAAGGGCTAAGGCTTAACCCTTTCCAGTACTCCATGTAAGATGGGGTGTACTGGATCTGTGGTTAAATGACTAAGTAAAGTTAATGGCAACTTTACCCTTTTGTGGGGGACAGTAGTCGGCCCTAGAAATGGAGTCGGTGGGAAGTCTTAAAGACAACCCTATGTCACTGCACTGAAGGTGCTGTGTAACGCACAAAAGAAGGGGGCTACTGAAGTGGTGTACTCCAGAATCCACAATCACATAAACAGAGGAAATACACATAGCAAAACATAGGTAAGAGTGGGGGAAAAGCTCACACTCTTACCAAATGAAAGAAATAAACTCCAGAAATCCAGCAAAGCTGCTGGGGGACTCCTAGGTAAGGGAAATTAGCCATTGACGGAGAATTCTCCCGAACAAAGATGTCTTAGCTGTTCGTCCATTTTGGACCTGAGAATCACAGAAAGACCTTGTTGAAGGCTTCCATCTCCAGGTGGCTCTCAGGCTGCATGCACTGTCATCAACTGGCTGGCAGGCAGGCATCTGCAGGGTCGGTCGAGAGCTCACTCCACCACTGCTTCGACAGGGATTCCAGGGAGGAGTCTTGATTCGGCCAACCGGTGCTACGCAACCTGTTCAGTTGATGTAAGTCTGTTCCAGGGGTAAGTGTTTATTGCTTCTGTTGAGCCTTGTCACCTCCTGTGGTTGTGTATATGTACTGCAATGTAATCTTAATTCATGAGCATGCGAATCCATGCCAGACCCCATGCTGTAGAATGAACAAGTTACTCCTGTTCTCCAGCATGGGTCTGGCATGGATTCAAATGCGAACCCTGCCGCCTTCCCCTCTGTGGCTCTTGTTGGTTCATACTGCCGCTTTACGTGCTTACCAAATCTGAAGATGGCCACTTGGGGTGGAGCTTAGGGAGAGGACTGGCACTGGATGGGGCATTACAGTGATTGGTTTAGAGGAGAATTGTAGTTTTTCAAGCTAAAGCAAAACTTTTTCTTTTACTGAGGATTCCCAGCCTGACGTGGACTATTCACGCTCATGTGAATCCATGCCAGACTCATGCTTGAGAACAGGAGTTACAGGTAAGTAACTTGTTCCATATAGGGGATAATGCGTGGGATATCTTTAGAAACAAACTGGCTGATTGGCATTAACTGGACCAGTTAGAGAGCATCCTTCAGGGTACACATTCAAGATGACGGGGAGAAACCTTTAGCACATTAAGACTTCATTTAATGCATCTGAACAAAAATATACAGAGTACCTTCAATAAAACCTATTCAAATGTATACTAATGACAGCATGCAATAAAGATTATAAAACATCGCTTATATACACAAAAGAACCTGCTTAGTAAAATGAATTACTCTAATCCTAAGTGCGCTGGTCCTATGTTACTATGTGTTATTGTTCTAATTTGAAATGGCAAATAGGGTATGACTGCCAGACTCTCAAGGATCCCAAAATACCAGAGCCTATGCCAAACATCTTGTGGCTCTACTTTTGATGAGAGGGTTCCATCAGCTAGCTCTCAACCAACATTACATTCACAGAAAAGAAAGAAGTTTGCCTTTGTCTATCTGGTTCCTGTCAAAGCACATATACATGTTTCATCACGGGCACCCACACACAACTCTGTGAACTCAGATGCAGCAGGCAACCAAGTTGCCTCTGCTCTTCAAACCAATCTTGCTTCCATTACACTTTTGATTGTTCATTTCTATTGGGACCATTTTCCCCCTTCTTAAAGACACCCACATCCTTCACTCTCCTCCGCTCTTCTTACTCTTAGGACTTAACTTTGTAAAGATGAACATCGCCGGAAAAAATCGCAATCCCCTACAAATCTTGTTGCCTTTTCCCATCGGTTTACTCTTCCTATGACTCACTATTGCGTTATGCTGAGAATTCGACTTATTTGCCATCACTGTTCTTCTCTCTCATCCGTCATCATCCAAGTTGCTTTTTCTAATTCCTCAATACAATTGGTTTGTGTCCGGTGACCCCTCATTTCGCTTCCCTCTCTTTTCACTGACATTTCTGATTATTTTACTTAAAAGGATTCTTCTCTACGTTCCAAATTTGAACAGACTCCCCCTTTACCTTTTTCATCCGAACTTACTCCATTTCCTTCCTCTTCCCCTACAGACACTCTCATGCTCATCCCACTGCTTCTCCTCTTGATCCTACTTCTTCTTCCCACTATCTACCCTAAGCTCATCTGTTGTCTTACCTGTCCCTTCAATCTTTATTCTGCTCACATAGCCACATCTTTCAAACATGCAATTATCCCTATACTGAAAGAAAACATCCTTGGATCCTACATCACTTCTAATTGTCATCCTTTTTCTTCTTCTTCCCTTTCTTTCTAAACTATCGGAAAGGGTTGACTCTACCAATGTACTCTTTACTTCCTCCTTTGCCTTCTAAACCTGTATTCTTTACTTCCTCAGTTGCAATCTGGCTTTCGCCCGTCTCATTCTCATGAAACTGCTCTCCTTCATGTCTCTACCTCTCTACTTTGGTGTGACACGATACGCGCTTTTATATTCTCATCTTTGATTTATCTTTGACTTTTGACACCGTAGACTACCCTGCCTTTCTGTCCTCTCTTGGTCTCTGTGGCTCTGTACTTCACTTGTTTAGTTCTCATCTCTGACCAAACGCATTACGTCTCCTTGAGCTGGTCAGACCTCTTCAAGGGGATTGGGTCCTCCAACGTATTCCATATCTGACAGTAATCACCACAGCTGTGCTGCTTCAGAAAATCTTTTGGCGTCTGCGTCCTGCATCGATGACGTCGATACGCCGTCCTCGAGGACCTCCTCAGACGGACGACGTCACCAGATGTTATAAGTAGGCCGCACGACGCCCGTAGCCTCATCACCGTTTTTTACGCGAACGTGTTCACTTCAGAGATCTTGTTGCGCCTCGACTCTTTGGAGTTTGTTCTTTCGGTTCTTCGAACCTGTTTGTTTGTGAAGTATTATAGGGATGTCTTCCTCTTCTTCCACCCGGCGTCCGGGCTTCAAGAAGTGTGGGGACTGCGGGTCCAAGGTGTCGGTGACGGACCCGCACAACACCTGCCTCTGGTCCCTCGGGGAGGCCCACGACACGGAAGATTGTGTCGCTTGCCAGTCGCTTACATCCAAGGCCTTGCGGGAACGTAAGAAGAAGCTGTCGCTCGGTAAGGTGTTGATGCCCCGGAAGGCGAGGTCCACTGGGCTTTTTCAACAGACGATTCGAGGGGTGACTCTCCGCATCGTAGTCGTAAGTCTAGGGGGGTCTCGGTCCCTGAGTGGGTCCCGCCACTCCTCTGCCTCTTCGAGGCACTCCGGTAGCACCATCATCGGTCGCCTTCCCCGTCCTCATCTGAGGACTCCGACACTTTGGCGGGTTTCTTATCCCACCAAATGTTCCTCTCCGGAGGAATGGGCTTCCTTCGGGAAGAAAATGTTGGAGATTCTGAATCACAGGGCTCTGGTCTGTCCGCGCCTCCAAGAGGGGTCGGTCGTGAACGTACTAGAGACACTGCTCGTATGCCTTCGGGCTCGGGTGGTCGGCACGATTCGCGGGAGAGGTCCCGCTCGGACAAGGGGAATCGTTCTAGTCATGCCCGTTCCAGGTCCCGGTCCTCGACGCGCTTGAGCCCGTGTGCACCTGTGAAGTCTTCGAAGAAGACGTCGACGCCCGTGGCGCCGAGGTCGTCGACGGACTCTCTCGAGGCTCCACCTCCGAGGAAGTCGTCAATGCCATCGGTGCCTAGGCTGTCAAAGGACACGCTCGGGGCTCTGTCCTCGAGGCCTGTGTTGATGCTGTCGACGCCGATTCACTCAATGTCGACGCCGTTTCACCTTTCGAGGCTGTGGTGTCGGAGGTACCCCGTGACATGGGGGAACCCCCTAGAAAGGCTCTGGTCAAGTGAAAACATGTCTTTCTCCCTTATTCAATGCCCACTTTCCAGCCTATGGAGTATATTTCCGCGGTGGAAGAGGGTTCTGAAGACACGGTACTAGATGAGATTCTTTCTGGTCATAGCCAGATTGAGGACCTGCGTCAGTCACTGCATGACGCCAGTGGTCTGGACACCTCTCCGGAGGTGGAGTTGTGTAGGCCTGAGCCTGGCACCCATGCCGAGTCATCGTACCGGTGCCTTATGTCGAGGGTCACGGACTACTTGGGGTTGTGGGCGCCCCCAGTTGATTTTGTGCAGGATGACCTGACGGATATCCTTGACCAAGGTCCACCCACTGACCCGGTACTGCCATTCCATATGGCTCTGCAAAGAAGGGTGGCAGCGGCTTGGAATGCTCCTGAGAATCTCCCAGCAGTGGGCAAGTCTTTGCCGCGAAAATACCGCCCAGCCAGTAGTGACCCCTGCTATTTGACCACGCACCCCACTCCGGAGAGTTTGGTGGTGCAGGCGGCTACGGCCCCAGCAAAGCAGGCGTTGTATCCTACCATCCCTCCTGATAGGGAGGACAAGCATTTTGATGGCTGGGCGAAGAAAGTGTTTTCTTCAGGGGGTATGGCTCTTCAGGCGGCCAACTCGATATGTGCCTTGTCACGTTTCATGCTGAACATATTCCCGAAGGGGACGAACGGGATGGTTTTCTTGCTATTATTCAGGATGGCAAGGATGCCATGTGTGAGTCCGTTCAGTCTGGTTTGGACATGGCAGACTGTTTCAGCGGTCCATGGCAGCGAGCACCGTAATACGCAGGTTTGCGTGGTTGAGGAAGTCGGGGGTTTGCTCCTGATGTGCAAGCCAGGCTCCTCAACATGCCCTTTGATGGTGAACATCTTTTTGGCAGCAAGGCTGACGAGAGCCTTGAGAGGTTGCAAACCTCAAAAGCTGCAGCAAAGTCGTTGGGCGCTGCAGTCCGCCAACCTCTGCCTTTTCGTCCTAGGGGACAGCAATGGAGGGGAGGTTCCTTTCGTTATTACTCATCCTTTAGTAAAGCGAGAGGAGCTGCAAGTCAAAGGGACAACTGTAGGAGTGCCAGAGGTGGAAAACAAGGTACTCGAAGTGCCAAGGCCGCGCGAGCAGTTGCCTCTTTGCCCTCAGGCAACGCCGCAGCGGCTCAGTCATGAGGCCCATGCTTCGCCGGTTGGGGGAAGGCTGGCGCAGCATCTTGTAGAATGGCATGCCATTACTTCAGATGTGTGGGTTCTGGCGATCATAGCCCACGGCTACTGTCTTCCTTTCCGGCAGAGGCCTCACGACAATCCACCTGGGAATCTCTCTTTGAAGAGTCCCGATCCGCTCCTTGCACAGGAAATTCAATCCCTGCTGGAGAAAGGCGCCATAGAGCTGGTGCCTGTAGCGGAGAGGAAGAAAGGATTGTATTCCCCTTATTTTTTGATGTCGAAGAAAGACGGGGGATTGAGACCCATTATGGACTTGCACAGTTTGAACAAGCTCCTCAGGAAGGACAAGTTCAAGATGGTTACTCTCTCTCAAGTCCTCCAGGCCCTTCAACTTCAGGACTGGTTGGTGTCTCTCGACCTCAAGAACGCTTATTTTCATGTGCCGATCCATCCCAAGCACAAGAAGTACCTGAGGTTCGCGGTTGGCGACTTGCACTTTCAGTTTCGGGTCCTGCCATTCGGATTGACCTCCGCCTGAGAGTTTTCACCAAGCTCATGGTGGTGGTGGCAGGTATCACAGGAAAGGGGGGATTCACGTCTTCCTCCTACCTGGACGATTGGTTGATCACGGCGCGCTCTCCCGAGCAAGTCCTGGATCATCTGTCCGTCACCTGCCACTCCCTTCACAAGCTGGGCTTCTCCCTCAACTTAAAGAAGTCCCACTTGACGCCAACTCAGCGGGCTCCAGTACATCGGAGCAGTGCTCAACACGTCCTTGGGGCAGTGTTTTCCTCCCCAGGTGAGGGCTCACCACATTCGGCAGATGGTGCACAAGTTTCAACATGCCCAGAGTCTCCCAGCGTTCGAGTTCTCGCTCGGCCTCATGGCATCCTGCATACTTCTGGTGCCAGAGGCCCGGTTGCGGATGAGATCTCTGCAATGGGCTCTCAAGCTGTCATGATGCCTACCCCCGGAGCACCAGGCCAGGCCCAGCACCCCCGGGAGCAGGCATCACGCCCCCGGGTAAAAGCCCAACGGCCCTTTATAGGGGCTCTTTGGACTCCAGGCTCATGTTGGATATCAGTCCTGGCGCCATAGGCGCCAGGCTCATAAAGGGAAGTGTTTGGTGCACTTACCTGAAGCAGACCATGCTGCACACTCACCTGATGCAGACCATGCTGCATGAAGAACCAAGCCAAATGAGGCTTAGGAGGGACTATTTTTCTGAAGGAACTATTTTGTTACTTGGGTGGGGCTGTGAAAGAATACTCACCTGGAACTTCTTCCAAGGCTATTTAAGCCACACCCGGACAGCCACACGTGCTTCGCGTTGTTCTGCATCCCAGCAGCTGAACGCTCACCGTGTCTGCTCCTGCACCTGGACTCCAGCCACGCCCGCCTCGAACCTGGAATACCTGTAAGGGAATAAGAGAAGAGAAAGGTGAAAACCAAGAACTATTTCAACCTTCTTACCTGCACCCGGAATCTTCACGCCAGCATTCCTGAAGGAAGACTTCCACTTAAAAGACTTCACTCACCTGTTCCCGAGACGCCGCCCGGCTCCATCGCGGCTCTCGGTGCCGGTCGCCACATCTCTGCACCGCACCTTAGGAGAGAAGAAGAGACAAAAGGTGAGCAAGTGGAACACAAGAGGAAAGCCGGATTTTCAGCCACATTACTTACCGGCTATTCTTGGTGAGCCATTCCACATCTCGTGTCGGCGCCACATCTCTGGCAGGTACCGCACCCCGGCACCTATGGGGAAAGGACAAAAGACATTACTGGGGAATTATAAAGACATTTAGAGGGGTCGCCCTCATCACTGACTCACCTGATTTTACCCCGGCAATTTAACCCTTCAACGCATCGCCTTTGTTCTGCACCTGAAATAGAGGACAGAAAAACACAACATAAAAGGAGGCTCACACTTGAACTTTTGCATCTTCATACTTACGGCGTACCGCTCAGTAAAGTCAAGTGGATTTGCCAGCGGCATTCTGAAAACCAGTGAAGTAACTGGACGAACGCGCGTCCCTGCACCAGAAGCAGGATGGAGAGTTCATCCTTCCAAACCATAAGGTGAGCTTAAACTGGGGGTTTTGGAGGAATTCGGAGGAGAACGAAGGGGGAAAGGGGGGAGCAAGCACATTATTCAGCAGACAGTTAATCCCCTTTCTCATCTGCAGAAGGATATTCCTACGGGCCAGAAAAGCAAGATTTGGGGGTCCTGTTCAATCGGTGGTCCGAATTCTGCGCATCACGCTTGAAGAGGCCACAGCAACCCAGACCAGACCAGCGCCTCCGTGGGAGCCAGGTGAGCGTTACACAAGCTCCCGTGGTCTCAGTCCTCCGGCAGGATGTCAGACCCCGTTCAGGTGCCACCCTCGATCGCCCAGGATCTTCTGTGGTGGGCCGACCAAGGCAATCTGATGAAGGGGCCTCCATTTTGGCTACCCTGGCCGGAGGTGACGATCGTGACGGACGGATCCCTCGCGGGATGGGGAGCGCACGCCAACGAGTTGACAGCAGTCGTTGGTCTCCGTCGGTGTCCAGACTCCATATCAATCTGTTGGAGCTGAGGGCCGTCAGGCTTGCCCTGAAGGCTTTTCTGCCGACTGTGCGAGGAAAGAATGTCCCGATTCTGACGGACAACACGGTGGCCATGCACTACCTCAACAAAAGGGGGGGGCAGGGTCACTTCCTCTGTGCAGGGAGGCGATGCAGCTCTGGTTCTGGGCCATCCAGCAGGAAATTTCGATCTCGGCAGTTCATCTGGCCGGAGACGAAAACGCGACG
This sequence comes from Ambystoma mexicanum, assembly GCF_040938575.1. NCBI lineage: Eukaryota > Metazoa > Chordata > Amphibia > Caudata > Ambystomatidae > Ambystoma > Ambystoma mexicanum. The sequence continues at coordinate 434,686,610 of NC_090936.1, forward strand.
GCGGACGCTCTGAGCAGGCAGAGCACGATCTCTCACGAGTGGGAGCTGGCTCAGGAGATTCTCCTGGAGATCTTTGCCCTTTGGGGGACCCCTCAAGTGGATCTCTTCGCCTCCAGTGTCAACCAGAAGTGCGAAAGGTTCTGCTCGCGGGAATTTCCTCCAAGAGGAGCCTTAGGAGACGCGTTCCTGGTGGAGTGGTCATTCCCGCTGCTGTACGCGTTTCCTCAAGTCCCCGTCATCCCGCAAGTACTGCGGAAGTTCGGTTCCCGGATGATCCTCATTGCTCTGGCATGGGCCAGGAGGACGTGGTACCCGGACCTTCTCGACTTGTCCATCTGCCCTCCATGTCGTCTTCCCTACCAAGACGATCTGCTCTCACGGGAGGGGGGTTCAGGTTCTCCATCCAGAGGTCAGATCCCTCAACCTTCACGCTTGGCTTCTGAACGGTTGAGGTATTAGGATTGGGACCTCACTGAAGACGTGATGGAGGTGTTGGTTTCGGCCAGAAAGCTGGCAACAAAGTCCCTGTACCGTTGCCGTTGGAGAAAGTTCTGCGACTGGTGCAGGGTTCAGTATGTGTATCCTTTTTCATGTGACATTCCTGTCGTTCTGTCTTTTTTGCTTTCTTTGGCCCACAAAGGCCTGCAAGTGGGTACCATTAAAGGTTACCTGGCGGCGCTGTCTGTATTTAAGCGCTCGTCTGAGGAGTGTTCTTATTTTAAAATCCCTTTAATTTCTCAGTTTCTGAAAGGGCTCACTAATGTGTTCCCTCCGTCACCTTTCCAGGTGCCCGGTTGGGATCTGAACCTTGTTCTCAAGTTTCTAATGGGTGCTCCCTTTGAGCCTTTGCATTCTTGTCCTTTTAGACTGTTAACCCTTAAAACTGTGTTTTAGTTACGGTCACCTCCGCTCGCAGAGTGAGAGTGTTACAGGCACTTTCAGTTAAGCCACCCTTCACTGTGTTTCATAAGGACAAGGTTGTCCTTAGAGTTTGTCCTTCTTTTCTTCCGAAGGTTGTTTCGGAATTTCATTTAAGCCAGAAGGTTATTCTTCCGGCATTTTATCCTCCTCCACATCCTGGTAAGGAAGAGGGGAGGCTCCATAGGCTGGTTCCTAGGAGAGCTTTAAGCTTCTACATTTCACGCATGTCCCGGGTCAGAGTGGACGATCAACTCTTTATTGGTTACGCTGGAAGGCGTTCGGGACAAGCTGTTACTAAGCAGACCGTGTCTCGATGGATCATCTTGGCAATTTCCGAATGTTACCGCTTGGCGGGTAAGGACCCTTCGGTAGGTTTACGGGCCCATTGTACCAGGAGTATGGCTGCCTCTACTGCCCTGCAGAGGAGTGCTCCTATTCGTAACATCTGTGATGCAGCCACCTGGGCTTCGGTCCATACTTTTGTACGTCACTGCTCCCTCAATTGTATCCAGGTGCAGGATCTGGCCTTTGGCCAGGCGGTCCTTTACTCTGCAATTTGATTGGGCATTCTAAATTTGTATGTTTTATATTCTTTTCCCACCTCCTTACGTTGGTACTGCTTTGGGAGTCTGTCAAAGATATGGAATACGTCGGAGGACCCAATTCCCTCGAAGAACAAGTTACTTTCTTACCTGGTAACGTTCTTTCGATGGGATGGTCCGACGACATGTTCCATATCGCTCCCTCCCTCCCTACCCCGCTACAGAATTTCTCATGCGATTGCAGCTTAAGTTTCCGCAAGGCTTTCTGTGGTAATACTGGCAGAAGATTGGTGCCACACGTTCTGGGAAAAACTACAACTGAGGCTACGGGCGTTGTGCGTCCTACTTATAACATCTGGTGACGTCGGCCGTCGGAGGAGGTCCTCGAGGACGGCGTATCGACATCATCGACGCAGACGCCGAAAGATTTTCCGAAGCAGCACAGCTGTGGTGATTACCGTCATAGATATGGAATATGTCGTCGGACTATCCCTTCGAAAGAATGTTACCAGGTAAGAAAGTAACTTGTTCTTCTCATCCGTTTCAGTATTGTGTCCCCCAGGGTTTTGCATTTGCACCAGTTCTTCTTTCTCTCTATACTATCCCTCATATCCTCTTTCAATCGCTCATCATTTCTAGGGGGACACTTCACAGATTTTATTCTGTCTCTGCTACCCTTCACTCTTCTGAGTCTGCCTATTTCTCTGCTGTGCAGACTTAGATGCATTCCCATTTTCTCACCTTAATCCTAACAAACCTGAAGTCCTCCTTTTCCTACATCTTCAATTCCTCCTATAACTCCCTGTGGCTTATCCTTTCCGCCTTCCTTGCCGTGCAATATTCATTGAGCCCCAGCCTTTCTTTTTATGTGCCCAAACTTCTAACTACCTCTTTAAACTTGTCTGATCTCCCTACTGCTCTGCCCTTCTGGTTGGTCTCCCTTCTTCACATAATACTCCTTTTCGCACTATCTACAACTCACATTTGTCTTCTGTCCTTTGCCTATATTTCTTCTTTTCTTCTCTCCTTTCTACATTTAGACTTTTCTTTTATTTCTCTGCATTGTAATCCAATGTAAATATAGCTCAGCTCCTTTTTATCTTTCCCCTCATTACTTTATACTCTCGTCCTTCGCTCTCAATCTCTGCATTTTTTATCTGCTCCTACAACACCCTGTGTTACTCACTTTGGCTCTTTTTCTTTTCTAGCTCACAAGCATTGGAACTCTTTTCCCTTATCCATATGTTCGTCTCCCGCCATAAACATCTTTCGTACCTGATTTAAAAGCTATCTGTTTTTCTCATCTTTCCAACAATTTATTTTCTGTTCTGAATTCTTCATCTGATATTACTTCTATCTATCATTCATATTACATTTGTACCGTTTATCTTAATACTTATTCAATGCTTTGGCTAAATCGCTTTAGAAATTCCAAATAGTGTGCCATCTCTGCTGCACATGCTCAGTGTGTGATGGGTCTTCATGGGAACAAAGTACTCCTCAAACATGGCCCAGATAGATACATGGAGATGTTGACAATTAAATGCCCCCAAAGCTTGCTTCATCCTTGACCCGCCCATATTCTGTCTGTCAAAACGGCATGGGAAGGACCAGTGGCTTGTTGACCCCACACCACCTAGTATGTGAAAACAGATGGGAAAGGGATAACGGTAAGCAGGCATGTTATTTCGGGGGCCAAGGCAGTATCTCAGTCAAACCCCTTCACAAACTGTTGGAAGTGGAGTTAACCAATGTGTGTGGACCACAATCACCAAGCTGCAGAGCCAGCCCAGGAGCATTCATACTGTTTCACTGATTCAGGTACATGGCCCGATTCAGATCTCTGGGCTCCATTGTTCTATTAATTTGCCGTTTCTAATTGTTTTTTGTGGTAGGTACTGTAGTATACTTCTTTAGTTGTCTACTGCTACCAACTTGTGATGGGAGTGGCTGCTGCCTATTCCATACATAACAAAACCCTCCTTTGCTACCCCTTTGGAACATGACATCCACACATCTAAAACTTCTCTAATGTGGCCCTAATCAATATATTGTCCTGGCACTCGCAATCTTAATTGAGGCTGCAGCACATCCATTCACAGCCTCGTTTCCCCTGCCATTGTCAGGCACTGACAGCCTGCTGGTCTCAGACAACAAAAAAATAATTTGGAATGCTGCTGCTGTAGCTTTAAACAAGTTTGTATAGTATTTTCTAAGGGTCTGCCTTTTTTTCTTAGAAGGGAAAGTAGCATTTACTTTAGCCAGGAGGGCTAATGAGCTTGGCTCTCTGTCTTGAAACTTAATCGATAAGAGGTAAAGCAACATGGCTCACTCACCCTTCATATTTAACAACCTTAATCATAGGATTTTAAAATGTAGAGTGTGTTATGGTGATTAATCATTCTTTGTCATTGAAGTCATATATCACCATCACCTTTCATGCCCTAGTTTGCTTTGACAAATCTAGTTATGTTTCATAAGCATTGGGGGAGGAGGGCTGAGAAACCTAAGGGTTATTTGTGGTTGTAAGGCTGCAGAGATGGGCTGCATGCACACTAACCATTTTTGTCTAATGGCTTTAAAGAAGCAGTGACTTGTCAAACAGAATATAAGAGTTTGAAGGACTGAGAGTACCGGAGCAATCCTACCATCTAAAGCAACTTCATTAGGAGTTTTATCGGAATTTCATGAGCTTGTGAAGAGCAACTATCACCCATGAAGATGATCCCTCCCTGGTCTTAAAGGCTAGTCGCATATTCCCTTGTGAGAAGATGAAAGCATTTAATGCATGTGGCACTCAGTTCAGTGTACACAACATTACTCTACCTCCCCCGGAGTGTTCCAAAACGAGGTAGGAAGAACTGTGTGCAGTGAGCACAGTGCTATCTGCAAAGAACAAATAGTGAAAAGGGTGTGTGCCAACGAAAACCCCCACACAGACACACACACCCACACCTACGTGAAACTACAGCTCTATACACATTCCTACACATCACTATTGCACTGCTACCTTCCCAGAGTCATGTGTGCGTGTATTATTCTTGACAGTTTTCCCCCTGCAAGACTCTGCCACGATTATGTATCCTTCAGTGCTGTGAGCAAGTAGGTGTAGTAAGGGGTGTCAAAAGCAGAGAAAATACAGAGCCCTACAGTGGAGGGGGAGGAAAAAGCACAAAGGGTGAACACAAGCAGCGTCGTCCTGTCGGCTCTTTCATTGCACACTTGGGACGCAAATGCCTCCCTAATCTCGACACAAAAAACTTAAATCAAGACCCACATGTAGGGCTCAGCGTGCTTCCAGGCGCCACACACCAAGACAGCAGCATACCTTTCAACTCACCTGCTTTTGGCGGGTGTCACCCAACATAGGGTCAGTTCACTCATATACATCAATGGGCTCTCACCTGGAAGAAATGATATCTTATTTGCTCACCCGCATTCGCAGCTCAAACGGTTGACGGGTATGCAACATACTCCTATGTCTGCCCCCTTTCCTCCATACTGTATGGGCGTCCTTCAATCGGGATGGGAAACAGTACCTTTTTCACCAGAAAAAATGCTCTTCCCCTTTAAACTTGGATGCACACGGGGGCGCGGCCCTGGGAGCATGCGCTCCCTTGACTCCACCCACCGGCGCCACTGCTCAGTCCTCTTTTCCACGTCAACATGAGCGGACCACTTTCACCCGCGCTTCTGGGTTAGGCCTTGTGATTCCATGCACTCTTCCCCGGAAGAAGTTATTCTCTTTTTTCTCTTCCAATTGTCAAGTACTGCTCTTTCTTCTGGTGCCACGCTCCTCCCCGCTGCATAATGATGGTGGGTTTCAGCAGGTGTCCAGCCTGCGAGGGTCTCTTACCTATGTCTGACCCTCACACACTCTGCCTCCGGTGCCTTGGCCCAGACCACCGCTGGGACGACTGTACTGCGTGCAACGCCTTGACCCTGCACTCTCTGAAGAATCGGTTGGCCAGGTGGAGAGAGCTCTTCAAAAGGTCACCTCCAGAGGACCTCTGAGAAGGAAGACTAGGCCCAAGGTAGGTGCTCTGTTCTCCTCTGCAGCCCACAAGGGTGACTCCTTCCCTGGTAAGTGCCCAAGCGGGAGGGACCTCCCAGATCCTAAAACCAGCAAGATGAACGAGGCTACGCCAGCTACCGGCCTGCGGACCGAGGCGTTGCAAGATCCTACCGGTCCTACTGCTGAGGGGCTGCAAGGCTCTATTACAGGGCTGCGACCCGAGGGGCTTCACCCTAGTACCAGACCCATGTTCGAGGGGGCGCCTGTATGCAGCCCTACCGGCACTATGGCCAAGGGCACTTCTCTCCCAGGTCTTCACCTGAGGTGCAGGGAAGGTCGCAACCTTCGCAATTCAGCGCACAGGTAGAGTCTGGACCCAGCTCATCAATCACCATGCCTCGGGCACGTGGTGCAGAGCAAGACAAAACGGCTGCTAGGCCAGACCAAATGGCAGCTCACCCACCACCCTTTCCGCACGGAGATCCGGCAGGGGAGCGCGCATCCAGATGGAATTGGACAACGCTTGTCACCTGGTCCACATCCTATCCCTTCACTTTGTAGGGAAGGTATGCATCCCCCAGTTAGGCGAGACGGGACCCGCCCAGGACACTGCAGCCTTGCCCCTACGCCCTCAGGCGACCCTACACAATTAGGTGCCCCTCGTGCTTGCAAGGATAGGTTATTTAAGAAGTTTCTCACCCTCATGAGATTGACACAGATGGGTATCATCCTCAGTGATGTAATCAGGGACATGCTCCCTCCAGTACAGCCCCAAACACCCACTGGAGTACATGCCTTGGGCCAAGCTCAGCCCGTGGCTCCCACGCCCGCACCAATCGCAGCAGTTCAGCCTCCGACTCAGCAGCCCCCGGCAGTCGGCACGCCACAGCTGCCTGTGCCCAGCACTCCTCCTGCACCCCCAGATCTGAAGGACACAACGGCAGACACAGATGAGGAGGAAGACCCGGACACACCCTCGTCCGCCCAAGCATTCCATGAGAGGTTGGCAGGTGTGGCTGAGTACCTAGGCATCCCTCAGCCATAGGTTGAGCAACCCAAGTCGGGGGTCCTAGCTGAGGCATTTACGCTACGTCGTCCTACTAGGACTGGAAATCCCTCTTCAGAAGGACGTTGAAGCCTTTGCCAAAAAGGGCTGGGTAAAGCCACTCACTACCCAGCCTACCAACTAGTGCCTGGACGCCAAATGCAGGCAGATGGGGGGGGGGGCGGCGGATGATTCCCTCTCATTGTCTGTGCACCCCCAGCCACATTCCTCTGTTATAGCGGCGGCATCGGTATATTCCAAACAGCATTTGTCTTCAGCTGCATCTGCTTCTGCACTCCTACGCAAGAAGGAAAAGCTTTTGGAGACGTATGGAAAAAAAGATCTACTCAAATGCCACTCTCCACCTGCGTCAGCCAATGTTGACGCCTGTTAATCCAATGTTGTGGCAGGAAATCGCAGACTTCCTTCCTTCCAGAACTCCCTGCCCACAGCCAGGCACAGTTCGGCTGGGTTGGTGGAGGCCATAATTGTGGCCCAGGATGTAATGGAACCTCCCCCTCCAAAAGTTCAACATGGTTACACCAGCCTTCATTGCGGAGACCTTGTGTGTGGGAGACTAGATGTGCTCCCTCGATCTGAAGGATGCTTACCTGCACGTCCCGATTTGGGAACCCCATCGGTCCTTCCCACAGTTCAGGATCATGGGTTTTCACTTTCAATGCAGAGTTCTACCCTTTGGACTCAACTTGGCCCAAAGGGTCATGAATGTGCGTGGCAGCCCTACTCCGGTTGCAGGGCCACCACATTTATCCATACCTCAACTATTGGCTAGTCAGGGCAGGGTTCCCGGAGGCAGTAAAGCACACAGCCTCCTCCCTCATGCACACTCTAGACGATCTGGGATTTTCGATCAATCTCAAGAATTCACTTACTGCCCACGCAGGCTCTGACCTTTCTAGGTCTTATATGGGATATGAGGACCGAGAGTAGCTTCCCTTCAGACGACAAGATCACAGCGATCAAGAGGGCCACTGGGCAGTTCCTCAGCAGAACTGTAACATCTGCATGGTGGTACCAATACCTGTTGGGAATATTGGCGGCATGTCTCCTCACAGTGCTGCATAAGAAGGCTGCCGCTTCATTTCTCAGCTTCCTGGAAGGGATATCAGGCGTAGCCAGTCGGCATACCACAACAGCTCCACCAGAACCTAGTCTGGTGGGGCACAGACACAAACCTGTGGGTAGGCAGATAATTTCGGCAGCCGTTACCACAGATCACCATTACCACAGACTCGTCTCTAGAGGAATGGGGGCTACCCAGACAACCAGTGTCCATGGATTGTGGTCCCATCAGGAGCAGCTGGAACACATCAACTTGCTCGAGATGATGGCTATCTGGCTTGCGCTCAAAGCTTTTCTCCACATGATCATAAGCAAATCAGTCTGCATTCAAACAGACCGCTCCACCTGCATGTATTACATCAACAAGCGGGTTGGGACCGGGTCCACTCCCCTCTGCAGGCTGTCGATCGAAATTTGGGAGTGGGCACTGTCAAACAACATTCACTTGTCAGCGGTCCACCTTCCTGGGGAACTCAACTTAGAGGCGGGCAGGCTCAGCAGGCTAGGGATGGACAACTAGGAGTGGCAGTTGAATGAGGGAGTCCTTCAGGGGATCTTCACCAGGTGGGGCGAACCGCAGGTGGACTTCTCTGCCACCAGTTCCAAAGGGAGATGCCCCCAGTTTGCCTCATAGCTGGGGCAGGGCAGGGGCTCGTTGGGTGATGCCTTGCAGATCCCGTGGAACAACATGAACGTGTACTCTTCAAGCCCCCACCCCCCACTCCCCTGGTTCACAGGGTCATCTGCAGGGTCATGGAGTCACGAAGCGTTCAGCTCATCTTTATAGTGCCACAGTGGCCTGCAAGACCCTGGTTCTCGGGACTTCTCCGTCTGTCGGATCAGCCCCTGGTACACATCCCGGTGGGTCCAGCCCACTTACTCTCCGAGCAGGGGGGCACAGTGGTTCACCCCGCTCTGCAGAAGTTAGCCCTCGCAACTTGGTTCATGAACAGGTTACCCTGAAGCATCGGCTCCTATCGCAGGATAACCAGGCTATCGTACAGAGGGCTAGGAGAGACTCCACCGGGAGTCGGTACAGGAGCAAGTGGACCAGGTTCTGACACTGGGCAGAAACAAAGAACATTGACCCATTGACATGCTCATTGGACGATGTTCTATCTTTCTCAGTACGCTTGACTCATTTAAGTGTGCAGAACTCCGGCAAGGACATCTTTTCATCCTCCACTCCGGTGGTTAAGAGAGACATGGCTGGTCTAACTAGATTGTATCCACCAATCAAATGTCCACATCCGGACTGGGACTGTAATGTGGTGCTGTGTGCCCTGGTGCACAAACCATTTGAGCCCATGGCGTACGCGGACATCAGGCTGGTTACAATTAAGACTGCCCTACTGGTGGGTCTTACCTCAGCATGCTGTATCAGTGAAATTCAGGCCCTGGTTGCTTCAGAGCCATATACAACATTTCACAGGGACAAGGTGGTGCTTAGAAGCATCCTGCCTTTCTTCCTAAGGTGGTTTCATCCATTCACCTGAACGAGGAGATAGTACTCCCAACATTCTTTGCAGACCCAAAAGATGAGGCTCAGAAGGTATTGCACTGTCTGGATGTCAGGCGTGCTAGAAGATTCTACCTGGACAGGACGAAGAGATTCCGTAAATCGGACGCCCTGTTCATCACATTCAGAGGAGCAAAACCAGGCTGTCAAGCCTCCAAGGCTTCCATGGCAAGGTGGATGGTTATGGCCATCAAGGAGGCGTATGAGGGGCAGCACATGCCTTTACCAGCAAACATACACGCCCAGGACATCAGAGCTAAGGCCACGGCTGTGGCTTTCCAAAGACACGTCCCATGGCAGACGATTAGCAAGGCTGCTACTTGGGCTACCTCCTCTGCTTTTTGCAAGCATTACTGCTTGGATGCCAGCGCCAGGTCTGACTAGGCATTTGGCCAGGCAGTTTTCTTAAGATGGGCAACTCTCCACTCTGGGGCTACATTTAGTGATAATTGCCAATACAGTATGGAAGAAAGGGTACGGGACGTAGGAGTAACTATAAGTTACTCACCCTAGTGACTAACATACTCCTAGTCCAAAGTCCCTTTTCCTTCATACGTCCCACCATCCTCACCCATAATAAACCTGTGTCTTTAGGCAATTGTAATATGGTCGACGCATCAAAGCGGACTGAGGAGTGGCACCGGCGGGCCAAGTCAGGGGAGCACATGCTCCCAGGCCGCACCCCTGTGCACATCTAAATTTAAAGGGGAAGACAATTTTTTCTGGTGAAAAAAAGGTTGTTTCCTGTCCCTAGCGAGGGACGCCCATGCAGTATGGAGGAAAGGGGACCATGCACTAGGAGTAGGTTAGTCACTATGGTGAGTAACTTATAATATACAGTTAACTTCAATTTTTGCCAGAACACCAGGTGTCCATGTAAATGGCAGCAGACGTAACTGATTAAAATGCTCTGCTGCTCCTCTTTCATGTCACTACTCTATAAGTCTCCTTCGCCCATGAGGTTGGTCATTAGCGATTTTCTGCACTGACGGAGTGAGAAAGAGGAACCTGTTGGTTTTGTTTTACACATACATTTCCAAATGTTTGAAATGTGGTCTACACCAGCTGTTATTGACTGCAATCCGACACATCTGATTAGCAGAGATGCAGCCAGAAATTCTAATTGCGTGCAAATTACCATTTACCAGTATTCTTTTTTTTGTTTTGTAATCATGGATGTTCCTTTGAAATTCCAATAATTGGATTTCAGAAAAACATAGGTAGAAGAATACTACACATTTCGAGCTACCCATTTTGGGCACATCACCATTTTGGGTACATCACTCTTGTGGGGATTTTGTAGTGTCTATATTGTCTAATGCGTGGATGGAACTAAACCGCTAACTATGTACATGACTTAATGATGGTAACCTTTGAATTACTGGAAACTAACTTAATCAGTAGGAACAATAATATTTAGAGGATGAAAATGCCGTTCAGTTGTGGTAAAGCCTAGGTCCATTGGTATTGGGTCTTGCTCGAATACAAACTACTCAAATTTATTTTGCTCCTTTTTTTTGTCGTGTTTACTACCAAAATGTAGATTCTGGGTTAGGGGTCAGGTAATATTGGTGGTTACGGGGTGGTGAAGGGCAGTGGAGTTGGGCTGTGCAGGGTCTCTTTGTGCATTGTGTAGTAAATAATTTGAGCGAAAAATTTGAGCCGTTTTTTTCGACCAATAGGCCTACATGAGGGGCATTAAGTAGACCAACCAACGCTAAGAACCTAACTTGATGCATGTTTTTCAAATGTTATTTCAACCTTTGGGCTTTACCACAAACTAAAGGCAAACATGTAGAAAGTCGTTTTTGCAAGACTCTCAGTTTAAAAAGTTCTAGTTTTTACAGACCTAGTCCTTTATATTCTTATAGGATATGAGATTTGTTTAACTACATTTATAAAACGACCTAGTACATTATGAAGAAGTACCAAATGCATATTAAAAAATTAAAATGCATCACTCCTATAAAAGACCTCTTAATGATTAGCATAAAGCTGCCAGGTCTCTCTCTATCCTTCGCTTAGGTATGTAGATGAGTGTAAACTACGGAAATCAAGTGCCTTTCTGAATACTTCCTGGCAGCTACCTCAACTGGACTTAACCATTATAAAACGCTGGTTATCTGTAAAACCCATGAAACAAAGCACAACTGCCTCAAACTATTCAAAATATCTCTGAATCACTGTATTTGCCGTCCCTATGTGTAGGTGCTGTGTGCAGTGAAAATAACTCTTGCCAAATCACTCTCTGCTTCTTTGCTTACTCTTTGTTTTTGAAACTTTTATTACACTGTTTTCTTGCATATACTAATCATTGTAACACTGTTGTTTCTTTATGTAACAAACTGCTCTCTTTTTATGCTTCAGGGAAGATGGTGAAAAAAGTCTGTCCTTGCAACCAGCTGTGTAGTAATTATCTATTTTCTATACTTTATTGTTTATGTTCATTTCCAACCATCATTTCAGGGAACGAGGAGTGGGGAACAGAGTGGGCAATTGCATGTCTTTCACCTCCTTGTCTTCCATTGTGGTTTCCTTCATTATCCTTAAAGTCTAGGGAATAGTGTTCATTTCTGAACTTTCTGTAATGGGTACAGGCAATCGATACTGATGAATAGTTTTCTTGTATATAGTAAGTGTTCTCATATGTGATATTTTCACATATTACACACCCTGACTATAGCCACGTAACCATCATGCTTCCTCTTATGTGGTTGCCAAGGTCCCCTTCTTCCATTTACTGCTCAATACCTCATGCCATAAAACACTTTGTAATAAATCCCGCCATCTATCGGTAACATTTATAGATGTATTTTCTAATGGAAGTTATTTCCCCTGTAGATCATTCATCTTTAAAAATAGCGCACCCACCAGTCTGGTACCTACTTGCTTTGCAACCCAAAACCAGATTAGTTTGTGCTTCATGCAGCTAACTCTTAGAGTAATCCTACTATTTTCAGACAGATTGTGTAAATAGACACAATAACGAAGGTTTTTTCTTCATGCTTTTTTGGCTTTGTGGTTAGTCAGTGCAGCAACTCATGTAGCTGGGATCCAATACTCTTTGTGGCAGCTGTTGGAAAAAGCTTTAAAACACATGCCTGGGGATAAAGTAAAACCTTTCAAGCAAATGGGTTTGGTGGCTTTGTTCCATCTAAGTACAGCATACAACAAGGTTTGGATCCACTGTATTTGGTAGCAAGATCCATGGTTATGTTACCTGCTTTTCTGTGCTATGACTGCCATGGTTTCTTCTGATTTGCAGAGCAATATTCTGGGCATTCATTTCGTGCTAGTCGACTACACATAAAGAAATTTAAAGAATCCAAACAGTTAGGTATTTGGCAATACCAAAGCCTTACATTATGGCTCAGCGGCACAGTTCATTGCCTCCTTACCATAAGAGATTTTGGCAGCATGCAGCTAATCAGAAACTGCCACTCGGGAAGCCTGCGAATTGAAGAAGTCCTAAAAATGTGGTTTTGCGCACTGCAGTGGTCCTGTGCTACGTGTTTCCTTTGCAAAGCTGTTTCTGTGCGGCAGGCATGGGGCAGAAGGGAAGATTGCTTGAAAACTGCAAAACTATTACCAGGGACGTGTTTTTGGCTTGCAGATCCTAAAGAGAAGATTCAGTCTTGTTTTGAGTTTTGCTTCCGATTGCTGTCCACAAGGCCAGGGACATGAAAGCAAGCTGCACCAGCTGATACTGCGAAGGGAACACATGGTCAAAAACAGAGCAATAGAAGAGTTACCAAAAGAGAGATGTTTTTTGAGAACCAGAAAGGACCTGTTAAAACTGAGACCTATTTTAGGTTTAGGGTGTCTCACAAATGCATGAGAAAGGAGAAGGTCAAAAGGATGATGCTAATTAGAATCCTGGGCGCTTTGTTGCAAAAATTTGTATAGTGATCTTACCCTTTCAGCACACATACTTCCATATTCGGATACTCCCACACAACCGAAAGTGCTTAAGGTTTGTGGTGGCAGGACTTCATTGACAATTGACGTTGCTTCCGTTCAGCCTCACCTCGACACCACATGTGCTTTCAATGGCAGTGAATGTGATAGATCTGAGTTCACTAGCATTAGAGGAATTTCCCTCCACATATAATTGGTAACTGAATTCTGCATATTGAGAGGGAGTGCTGTGAGGTCCTGTCTTTAAACTTTTTCAAACCATGTGTAAAGCAGCAACCTTTCCTCTGAGTTCAGTAAGTGATAGTTTTTCAGTGATGGATATGCTGCAGGCAAAGGCATTTCAACCACCAAAAGGGTTTTAACTGATGTTTGACTAGAGTAATTTCGTTTTAATTACAGAAACCTGTAACAAAGTGTGTTTCTCGGGATGCCTAGACAAATGACATCTTGAATTTTGATGGTGGCACAAGTGAGACTAAGCATGCGATTGATGTAGTTGTATAAGGTTGCAGGGACACAATTAGCAGCATTGTTAGCAGATTTGTATAAGTTGTGACCCTTGCCCTGCTGCAAGATCTGTACTGTGCAACTGAAGTGGAAAATGCAATTGTGGGAATGTTTTTTGTTCTTCCCGATTGTCAGAAAAGGGTGATGATACATGCCTCCTTGCAAGATTTTCTGAGGGCCCACCTGCAGGTCCAAAAGATGAGAGAGGTGGCAGTCTTTATAAAAATCTGCTAGGGATCAAAACATTGAGCCTGAGCTTAACAGGATCCTAATGGACAATAACATGGAGATGCACTATGTTATCAAGTGTACATTTGTTCTGGGATTTTTCAGAGCTCCCATGAAGCTGTGGTTCTCGGCCATTTCAATGAGCTTTTTTAAGGCAACCGTTCATTTGTTTTCAGAAGGCCAGTCTAATTTATTTGCAACTCCCAGTAGCATGAAGTATCAACTGCTTTCTGCAGAGAAAATATGGACCGCATGCTCTCTGATGGTCAGCTGATTCCATGCACGTTCGATAGGATGTGTGTTTCCTACCTGGCTTCTGTTATAGGTGTTGCTGAGAAGCTTCAGGCAACATCGGGAGACAATGATTTTTGTGCTTCAGAAGTGACTTTGGAGGATCAATTTAGCAAACTGGCATAACTTAAGTCAGAGAGCAAGTTTGTCAATTATGGTGTTCCAGAGCTCCTTACTCGAAAGGGGGGAAAAATTGGTCACACAGATCTTAACAGCTTAGTTACCTGATGGGCTTCTGAGCATTTGAGATTTCAGAGTTATGCACGTTGAAAGAAGGTACAGGACCTCATAACAAAGGGTAGGGGGCATAGTAATAAAAAACGGTCAATAAGTAGGTGTAAGGTTTTGCTGATGGTGCCACGAGAACCAGAAAGTCCAGTTTGTAGCACCTTCCTGGTCAAACAATAGTTGCAAGTTCAACAGCGAGAGGCTACTAGGCCGTATTGTTAATTGAGGAAGCTGGGGAAAAGGCTTTCTTTAACATGGAAATTGTGTTCAGTTTAAGTTTCGACTACTAAGTATTCCCTTGTGGCTTATGTGCCAGTTCAGTGGGTTCTGAATTAAGTTTTGCCACAGTTGATGGCACCTCCTTTTGAACCAATGCACATTTTGGGTATTTAATTGAATTTCTGATGTTCAAGACCTATTTTTTTATAGTTCTATCGAGAGGAAGCATCTGTGAGTGGCAGTCTGCAGATAAGCAGCTTTGCATAGTTTTTCTTTTCACTTAAGGTTGTGACAGGTTCAGTCAATTCATTCAGTCAACATAATTTTGCCTTTTACCACATCTTTGAAAACCTGAGGCCATTTAGCCTTTACATTTCTGACTACTGAGTAGATAGTCAAGTTAGTGTGGCTTAAGGACATGCACCAGGGAAGGGGCTCAGTCTAAGCAGACTGTCTTGCTGGACAGTGGCATTCAGCAAAGCAGCAAAGAAGGGTCTGCTACAGGGGGCTGTGGTACATTCTGTGAGGGCTTGACCAGCTATGGTTTGATTTATGAGCAGAGTCTGCATTTAGGCAATATGCAGAGCAGGTTCTTGGTAATCTCTGCATATAGGTAGGCATTGTTTCGTTGTTAGATCAAAGGCACTTTTAGTGGCATCTGTGGTTAAGCATATTGTGTTTGTGCAATGCCCCTCCATTTAAATGTGATAGAACATTGCTTGGGTGGCCTAACTTATGATCGAACAACCTTTGTCTGTAATCCTGGGTGCAAGTGCCTTTGCACCATTCAAGATGAAAGCATGAAAAAATGCTCGGAGGTCCCAGCATGTCGCGGGTATATTTGCAAAATCTAAAGAATATACATAGAAATGAGTATGCCTCAGAACCAACGTTACCCGAAGTTACATAATATTTTCTTTTCCTTTTTCCAACAGAACAAATTGCTGAATTTCTGTGATTATTATAATTATTATTTTTTGCGTAAGTGTTTGAAGATTTTCATCCTTACAGAGAGAGCATATTTAAGATGGTTTGACACTTTTGCACAGGCTCAAGGATGGGTGCAGATAAGTGTGATAGCAGGAGCTGGTTGTTCAACAACTGGAGCATAATGGAATATCACTGCCCACTTGTCTCTTTGCATAGTACACACTATTTGTCACCTTTTTGAACCCAGATTGTATTTGACAATGTGTTGTACATTCAGCCTTAAAGCATTGTGGTCCATAATTCTTTGCAGCTAAATTTCAGAAGAACAAGCTCGCCGGCTGTTTGTATTATTTTCATTGCAATTCCTCTGACTCTTGCAGAAAGTCTAAAAAGTCAAATGTGTCTGGAAGAGACTTCTCTGGTATTATAGTGCATCTACGGAATTCCTGTCTTGTAGAGGCTCAAAATAGAGAATGATCTTGATTTCTGCAGCCACAATAAGTCATTTCTGTTGCATAGAATATATGCGTATGGCATCCTATTCCCCTTTGTTAATCGACTTGGCTAATTTTGTACATCGTGCTGTGAACCAATTGCTGATGCTATGCAAAATTAATTGCATAATCTAACAAAGTAGGATAGTTACCTTGCCTCTAAGGTCATAAAGAAAGAAAGAAAATACAGCATTAACTTTGGTGCAGCACAACTGATTCTGCATCATTTTGCTTTTCATATTTCTCATTTTAAAAAAGAGACTTCAACTAAACCGACTGAGAGGCTTCTTGGCCACCCTTTCTGTGTCCAAACAGATGACCAAAATGACCCATACATATTTTGCTTGTTGCTGAAAGGTAGCACATTAACCACATATTGTGTTGTGTAATCTCAGACCATTACTCTCCACTGTCTCAGTAAGTACAATATGGTCAGTTATGTTCTGTTTTCTTTATAATTTTCTTTCTTGCTTGGTATGACCCAAAAACCAAACGGCATCTTGGTGTTGAACTGCAGAGGCAGGCAAGGGTTAGAAAATCAGTGCCCGAAGTGGAAGCTCAGATGATTTACAGTGTCGCTCAACTGAAAAACAAGATTATTTTGTAGGTTTGGGTCAAGAAATGGGGAAGCTGGCCACCTTTGCAAACCTGATGAAGCTGAAGTTCCCAAATGAGCAGTCGAGCACATATCATGAGAGGGCTGACTTAAAAGGGATCTGAAGTGCTGGAGGTTTTAAAGATGACTTGGGGGGGAAAGTCGCATGACATTGAATTTGAGGAGTTTTGCTTCTGAGGGTAGTTTAAGAAAAATATAGCAGGGAAGACATCAAGAAAGGGAATCGGGTTTGTTGAGTGAAACAATAAAGAACTACCTTGGATGAAAATGAGTGGCCAGGTTAAGTGTTAACTAAAGGAGGCAACTCCACATCATGTTTTAAAGGATAAGAATGAATTGGCTGTGCAGAAAGGCCAGGGCGGAGAACATGAGGCATCCTTGGAGTTGGACGTTCTTTCAATGTCAAAAGGGGACTGCTTGAAGGAGTGGTAGCATTGGTCATGCTCATTGCAAGCAAAACATTAGAGGAAATAAAGCGATTGTACTATACAGCATGGATAGGAAGAGACAGAGGTAACCATGTCGCAGTAACAGAAGGTGGCAAGAATATGATCAAGGGTGTGTGTAGGATTGCACGCTATTTGTTGCAAGCCAAGCTTTTCCATGTTATTTTGGAAGGCCACTGTCTGGATGAAGTAGATTTAAATCAAGTCAGATATTCACATCCCCAGCAGTAACCATTCTGTGGGACAACCAAATATTGGCAAAGAGTACTGCAAGATACTTAGCAATGAAGTGTCTAATCATGGAGGCAGTGCACCACCGGTATTGCTACATAATAGTAACGGAGA
This sequence comes from Ambystoma mexicanum, assembly GCF_040938575.1. Lineage (NCBI taxonomy): Eukaryota > Metazoa > Chordata > Amphibia > Caudata > Ambystomatidae > Ambystoma > Ambystoma mexicanum. The sequence continues at coordinate 434,703,957 of NC_090936.1, forward strand.
CCTGAAGTTGAAATTACAGAGGAGGGTGAGGGGAGAGGATGGAGTGCAAGATAAACTAGAAAACTTGGCGCATATGAGTCTATACCCATCGGGAAGTGCTTGAACCAAGGCAAAGGTGGAATATGGCGTGATCCAGGTCTAGGTAAACCGAACAAAATCAGTGAGTAAGATCTAGTAGCATTTCCCATACTGCTAGTTGCTTTTTTGTTAAATGACGGCCAGTGTTGAATAAAAGACAAGAGATAGTGTTCATCTTCAAAGTAGGAGAACAGCACTGACCTAGGTAGTGAGGCAAAAACGGTGAAGTTCCGGTTTGGTAACGCAAGAAGTGTGTATTTTTCCAGACTGTAGCAGAGTGAAATGTTGCACCTAGTTCAGCCTGGTGACTAAGCATGTATCGGCTAAAAAGATAGGTAGAGTGGCTGCAATTAATGGCGAAACAGGTGGTGTGGTCCACCATCATGGTATCCCTGGAACCGGCTGGCAAAGCCTGATTTGTCTCTGTCATGCATTCTGCAGTGCATCCATGTAGTCTATACATAAGAGCAGGCGAGGTGTTACATGGCACACATCTTAGCAGCATGGCAGCCTGAGTTCCCGCCGAAGTTTTTGAGTGGTAGCTATAACATTAAAACCACCATAAGACTAGGGTTAGTGATTTGGATCTTGGACATCTGGACTAATTTACCATTAGCTTTACAAATGTTTTTTTTTGTTGTTCAACTCCTTAGCTTAGACTTTCATAACCATTCCGGATTTTAGCCAGAGAAACACAATGCCTCATTTTACTCATACTATGCTAGTGTTAAATCTTTCAAGTTTCTCCTTTTACTAAATCCTCATGGAAATCGAGGTTGAAACAATTTTAGACAACTGAAATTTAATAAAAATGGAGTGAAATTCCAGTACACCTCCAAAGTCCTTAATTGCGTTTGAAGCAGGAAAAATAAGCATTGTCACGGTTGGGGGTGGGTGGAGGGAGGTGTATCTAGACCCCAAACAAGGAATTAAAACGCACACAATTCCTCTCTACACCATGTTCCCTAACACACTCTCAAATGTGAGACAATATTGGGCTTTTCCTTGTACCTCATTTTAGTTCTAACTTGGTGCCACTCAGATGCTTGAGTCTATCTTCTTTGGATAATTAATGTCTCCCTGTATTCCCTTCAGTTTTTACAGAGGTCATTTACCTACAATATATACCCACTGCTATATTGCTGCCATACTCAGTTTGGTTTGTCTTCCACCTTCAGCACCTCGACTTCTATTTGTCTATCAACTTTTGTTGTTTTTTCCCCGTTGCCAGCTAGTCTTTATGCCTTTATCAACTTCATGGGCATTGTTCATTCTTTGGGGTTAACACTTGCTGACAGAAATAGGTCCACAGTGGTGTTCAAAACGTTATTTGAAATGGCAGCTGTTAAGATCCGAAAATTCTCAATGTTCTCTTTATATTTCAGCGTTCCTGTTTTACTGTCCACCTTACTTTAACCTGAAGGCAAAAAGTCTGTAGAAATGGACTTACTTCAGAGCCTCACTTATGATCTCATTAATTTTTAGATGTATCATAGATCATGGAGTGTTGCGAGTTTGCAGATTGCCACCTCAGATTTCTAGTTTTTCTTTTTTTGCAAGCCTTTGAACCACGCTTATATACTTTCCTCCTTAGTTTGCCCATGATCTCAGAAGTGGCAACACTCTTCCTAAAGTAGTAGTGTGAGGATCCTCATACCGCTGTTCTTCATCCAGCTGTGTCTTTAAGGCTGGTTAAAACAATCTCCTTTCAGTTGGGACATCAAACCTTTAAATGGTATGTCTACATCCCCTTTCATGCACATGTATGTTATTTTCGAGGGGATTGGGTCCTCCGACGTATTCCATATCTATGACATGTAATCACCACAGCTGTGCTGCTTCGGAAACTTTTCAGTGTCTGCGTCCTGCGTCGATGCGCCGTCGTCGAGGACCTCCTCCGATGTCCGACGTCATCCGATGTGATAAGTAGGACGCACGACGCTCATAGCCTCAGTTCCGTTTTTTCCGCGAACGTGTTGCTTTGTGTTTCTCGGTTTAAATGCCTCGACTCTTTGGAGTTCTGTTCTTCTCGGTTCTTCGAACCTGTTCGTTTGTGAAAATCCTTCTGAAGATGTCTACTTCGTCTTCGACCCCGCGTCCGGGTTTCAAGAAGTGCGGGGAGTGTGGGTCCAAGATGTCAGTGACGGACTCGCACGACGCCTGCCTCTGGTGCCTCGGGAGGCCCACGACACGGATGACTGTATCGACTGCCAGTCGCTCACGTCCAAAGCCTTACGCGAACGTAAGAAGAAGTTGTCGGTAGGTCGGGTGTCCAAGCCCCGGAAGTCGAAGTCTGCGGGGCTTTCGACGGATGATTCGAGGGGTGACTCTCCGTGTCATCGTCGGAAGTCTCGTGGGTCTCCTTCTAGGAGTCGGTCTCGCCACTCCTCAGCATCTTCGAGGCATTCTCGGAAGCGCCGACACCGGTCGTCTTCCAGGTCCTCTTCGGAGGGCTCTGCCCGGCACGTCGCTTACCCCTCCACCCGTGCGACGCCAGAGGAATGGGCTTCCTTCGGGAAGAAGATGCTGGCGATTCTTGGGTCGCAGGGTACTCAGCCGTCCGCGCCCCCGAGTGGGGTCGGTCGTGTGAGGTCGAGAGACACCGCTCGCAAGAGTGGTCGGCAGGAGTCACGGGAGAGGTCCCGTTCGGACAAGGGGACTCGTTCTCGACGTACCCGTTCCAGGTCCCGGTCCTCGACGCGTTCGAGACCGTGTGCATCTGTGAGGTCTTCGAAGAAGGCATCGACGTCTGTGGCGTCGACAGGCTTTCTCGAGGCTCTGCCTCCGAGGAAGTCGTCGATGCCGTCGACGCTCAGGTCGTCGAGGGACACGCTCGGGGCTCCGGCCTCGAGGGCTGTGTCGACGCCGCCGATTCTGGAGGCGCTGCATCTGACGTCGATGCAGATTTCCTCGACGCCGATCCTCTCGGCGCCGATGCCGGTTCTCTCAACGCTGGCGCCGATTCGCTCGACGCCTTTCGTGTCGGAGGTACCCCAGGGCACGGGTGGACCCCCTAGGAAGGCTCTGGTTAAGAGCAAGCACTCTCGAGTGCCTTCTTTTCGCCACCTGGACTATATTTCAGAGGCGGATGAGGATTCTGATGGCCTGGTTCCTAGTCAGGTTCCGGATGAAATTGTCTCGGGCCATAGTCAGTTTGACGAGTTGAGACAGTCACTGCATGATGCCAGTGGACTGGACACCTCTCCGGAGGTGGAGTTTTGTAGGCCTGAGCCTGGCTCTCATGCTGATTCCTCATACCGGCGCCTTATGGCTAGGGTTTCTGAGTACTTGGGATGGTCTGCTCCCCCAGGGGAATTTGTGCAGGATGATCTGACAGACATCCTTGATGTTGGTCCCCCAACTGACCCGGTTCTGCCGTTCCATATGGCTTTACAGAGAAGGGTGGCGGCGGCTTGGACTGCTCCGGAGAGTCTCCCGGCGGTGGGCAGATCCTTGTCGCGAAAATACCGTCCAGCCAGTGGCGACCCCTGCTACTTGACCAGGCACCCCACTCCGGAGAGTTTGGTGGTGCAGGCGGCCACGGCCCCGGCGAAGCAGGCGTCGTACCCTACCATCCCTCCTGATAGGGACGACAAACGTTTTGATGGCTGGGCGAAGAAAGTGTTTTCTTCTGGTGGTATGGCGCTTCAGGCGGCCAACTCCATTTGTGCCTTGTCGCGTTTCACGCACACTCTGTGGAACTGTGTTGCGTTAGCGGCTGAACATATTCCCGAAGGGGACGAACGGGATGGTTTCCTTGCTATGGTCCAGGATGGTAAGGATGCCATGTGTGAGTCCGTTCAGTCGGGTTTGGACTTAGCTGAATGCGTCAGTAGGTCCATGGCGGCGAGCACCGTGATACGCAGGTTTGCGTGGTTGCGGAAGTCGGGGTTTGCTCCTGATGTGCAGTCCCGGCTCCTCAACATGCCCTTTGACGGTGAACACCTTTTTGGCAGCAAGGCTGACGAGAGCCTTGAGAGGTTGCAGACCTCAAAAGCTGCAGCGAAGTCGTTGGGCGCTGCAGTTCGCCAACCTCCGCCTTTTCGTCCTAGGGGACTGCAGTGGAGGGGTGGTTCCTTTCGCTATTACTCATCCTTCAGTAAAGCGAGAGGAGCTGGCAGTCAAAGAGGCCAACGCAGGGGTACCAGAGGTGGACGACAGGGTACCCGTGGTGCCAAGGCCGCTCGGGCAGTTGCCTCTTTGCCCTCAGGTAACGCCGCAGCCGCTCCCACTCAGTCGTGAGGCCATGTCCCATGGTTCGCCGGTTGGGGGAAGGCTGGCGCAGCATCTTGTAGAGTGGCAAGCCATTACTTCAGATGTGTGGGTTCTGGAGATCATAACCCGCGGCTACTGTCTTCCCTTTCGGCACAGGCCTCGCAACAATCCACCGGGGAACCTCTCTTTGCAGAGTCCGGATCCGCTCCTTGCGCAGGAAATTCAAGCCCTGCTGGAGAAAGGCGCCATAGAACTGGTGCCTGTAGCGGAGAGGAACAAGGGATGGTATTCCCCTTATTTTTTGGTTTCGAAGAAAGACGGGGGATTGAGACCCATCATGGACTTGCGCGGTTTGAACAAACTCCTCTGGATGGACAAGTTCAAGATGGTTACTCTCTCTCAAGTCCTCCAGGCCCTTCAGCTTCAGGACTGGTGGTGTCACTCGACCTCAAGGATGCTTACTTCCATGTGCCGATCCATCCCAAGCAGAAGAAGTACCTGAGGTTCGCGGTTGGCGACTCGCACTTTCAGTTTCGGGTCCTGCCGTTCGGATTGACCTCCGCCCCGAGGGTTTTCACCAAGCTCATGGTGGTGGTGGCAGCGCATCTCAGGCAAGGGGGGATTCACGTCTACCCTTACCTGGACGATTGGTTGATCAGGGGGAGCTCTCCCGAGCAAGTCCTGGATCATCTGTCCGTCACCTGTCGCTCCCTTCACAGGCTGGGCTTCTCCCTCAATTTAAAGAAGTCCCATTTGACGCCAACACAGCGGCTCCAGTACATCGGAGCAGTGCTCGACACTTCCCTGGGGCTGTGTTTTCCTCCCCAGGTGAGGGCTCTTCACATTCAGCAGATGGTGCACAAGTTTCAGCATGCCCAGACGCTCCCAGCGTTCGAGTTCTTGAGGTTGCTCGGCCTCATGGCATCCTGCATTCTTCTGGTGCCAGAGGCTCGCCTGCGGATGAGATCTTTGCAGTGGGCACTCAAGACGCAATGGTCGCAGTCCTCCGGCAGGATGTCGGACTCGATTCAGGTGCCGTCCTCGGTCGCCCGGGACCTTCTGTGGTGGGCCGTCGAAGGCAACTTGATGAGGGGGGCTCCATTTTGGCTTCCCTGGCCGGAGGTGACGATCGTGACGGATGCATCCCTCACGGGATGGGGAGCTCATGCCAACGGGCTGACAGTCAGCGGTCGTTGGTCTCCGTCGGAGTCCAGACTCCATATCAATCTGTTGGAGCTGAGGGCAGTCAGGCTAGCCCTGAAGGCTTTTCTGCCGTCTGTGCGAGGGAAGAATGTCCTGATCCTGACGGACAACACAGTGGCCATGCACTACCTCAACAAAAAGGGGGGGCAGGGTCACTTCCTCTGTGCAGGGAGGCGATGCAGCTCGAGTTCTGGGCCATCCAGCAGGAAGTTTCGATCTCGGCAGTTCATCTGGCCGGAGCCGAAAACGTGACGGCGGACGCTCTGAGCAGGCAGAGCGTGATCTCTCACGAGTGGGAGTTGGCTCAGGAGATTCTCCTGGAGATCTTCGCCCTTTGGGGGACCCCTCAAGTGGATCTCTTCGCCTCCAGTGTCAACCGGAAGTGCGAAAGGTTTTGCTCGCGGGAATTTCCTCCAAAAGGAGCCTTAGGAGACGCGTTCGTGGTGGAGTGGTCCTTCCCGCTGCTGTACGCGTTTCCTCCAGTCCCCGTCATCCCGCAAGTGCTGCGGAGGTTACGGAAGTTCGGTTCCCGGATGATCCTCATTGCCCCGGCGTGGGCTCGGAGGACATGGTACCCGGACCTTCTCGACTTATCCATCTGCCCTCCACGTCGTCTTCCCTACCGAGACGATCTGCTCTCACGTGAGGGGGGTCAGGTTCTCCATCCAGAGGTCAGATCCCTCAACCTTCACGCTTGGCTTCTGAAAGGTTGAGGTATAAGGATTGGGACCTCCCTGAGGACGTGATGGAGGTGTTGCTTTCGGCCCGAAGGCCAGCAACAAAGTCTCTGTACCGTTGCCGTTGGCGTAAGTTCTGCGACTGGTGCAGAGTTCAGAATGTGGATCCTTTTGCATGTGACATCCCCATGGTTCTGTCCTTTTTACTTTCTTTGGCCCACAGGGGCTTGCAAGTGGGTACCGTTAAGGGTTACCTGGCGGCGCTGTCCATCTTTAAGCGCTCGTCTGAAGAGTGTTCTTACTTTAAAATCCCTTTGATTTCACAGTTCCTGAAAGGGCTCACTAATATGTTCCCTCCGTCACCTTTCCTGGTGCCCGGTTGGGATTTAAACCTTGTTCTTAAGTTTCTTATGGGTGCTCCGTTTGAGCCTTTACATCCTTGCCCTTTGAGGCTGTTAACTCTGAAAACTGTGTTTTTAGTTGCGGTTACTTCCGCTCGCAGAGTGAGTGAGTTACAGGCACTTTCAGTTAAGCCTCCCTTCACTGTATTTCACAAGGACAGGGTTGTCCTTAGAGTTCGTCCTTCTTTTCTTCCGAAGGTAGTGACGGAATTCCATTTGGCCAGAAGGTTGTTCTTCCGGCATTCTATCCTCCTCCGCATCCTGGTAAGGAAGAGGAGAGGCTCCATAGGCTTGATCCTAGGAGAGCTTTAAGCTTTTATGTTTCACGCATGTCCCGGGTCAGAGTGGATGATCAACTCTTTATTGGTTACGCTGGAAAGCGTTTGGGGCAAGCTGTGACGGAACAGACTTTGTCTCGCTGGATTATTTTGGCCATCTCGGAGTGCTACCGCTTGGCGGGTAAGGACCCACCGGCTGGCTTGCGGGCCCATTCTACCAGGGGTATGGCTGCGTCTACTGCCCTGCAGAGGGGTGTTCCTATTCGCAACATCTGTGATGCAGCCACCTGGGCTTCAGTACATACATTTGTACGTCACTATTCCCTCGATTCCATCCGAGCACAGGATATGGCCTTTGGCAAGGCGGTCCTTTGCTCTGCTATTTGATTGGCTATTCTAAATTTCTTTTGGATTCTAAATTCTTTCCCTCCTCCTTGCTTTGGTACTGCTTTGGGAGTCTGTCATAGATATGGAATACGTCGGAGGACCCAATCCCCTCGAAGAACAAGTTACTTTCTTACCTGGTAACGTTCTTTCGATGGGATGGTCCGACGACGTATTCCATATCGCTCCCGCCCTGCCTTCCCCGCTGCAGAATTTCTTTTGCGATTGCAGCTTACGTTCCGCAAGGCTTTGTGTCTGACTGGCAGTTGACTTATGTCACACGTTCTGGGGGAAAAAACTACAACTGAGGCTATGGGCGTCGTGCGTCCTACTTATCACATCGGATGACGTCGGACGTCGGAGGAGGTCCTCGACGACGGCGCATCGACGTCATCGACGCAGGACGCAGACGCCGAAAAGTTTCCGAAGCAGCACAGCTGTGGTGATTACATGTCATAGATATGGAATACGTCATCGGACCATCCCATCGAAAGAGCGTTACCAGGTAAGAAAGTAACTTGTTCATTTGATGCCCTCTGAGGCAATATGTCTCTGGACCAATAAATCTTTCATTGGTGCAGCATAAAAGCCTACTAACTTAATTTGCTATCATGATTTCAAATAGGCAACTAACATCATAGGCCATCCGGACACATCAGGCTCCGCTAGGTGTTATGGTTATGTTATGCCAGGTAGGTTTAGAGCACACTAGTACCACCAATGGCTTCTTGTTCTGAACCTAGACAGATCAAAAAAAGGCAATTCCTCCAACCACAAGCCAACAGATGGAATGGAAATAGTTTTGTTAAATTTCCTCGTAAGGTACAGCTCATTTTTCGGACTGGCGGTTTACTATTGAAAGTGATTTCCAAAGCACTGCTACTAGAAACCGCTAACTCCAATAGGATGAGTCTTTCCTCACCCACAGAAGGAGGAAAAGATGTTGGAAATGCGCGGAGTAAACGTATAGGAATGTAATTGATTAATATATTGATCTAGAATTCCAGGTCATGTAAAAGCTCTCACTCTTATTTCTGGACTGGGCCAATTCAAATTTGCACAAGGTTGGTGTTATATATACTGCACCTAAAATATTACATATTGGAGCATAATCAAGGCATGTGGAAATTAGTGCTGTGACCACATGCAGCTTGAAAGATGATGCATCACTCGTCACCTTGCTTTCTGAAAGTAATAACAGGCAGAGGGATTTAGGTTGACTTGAGTGACCAAGGCAAGGACCTATGGGCAGGAGTCCATTTCCTCCCTCACCAACTGCATGCATTGTAGTTCACAGTCTATCCCTCAGTTTGTGTATGATATTGGTGCTGGAACTCCATCCCAGTTGGCACTAGCAACCCTCTTGCTCTACATGCCCCTGAGACAGTGAAGCCTCCAATTTTGGCCAGGAAAGACCAGATCAATGTTTTTGGAATAGCTCTGAGTGCATCAGTGGTGGTTGCATCACTAATGATCACACCTCAGCCTAAGCATCTCTGAAGACTGCAAGAGGGTCCACTCATTAATTTGTTAATCTGCAACAGTTTGAAGGTATGTTCCATGTATGTGGTGATGGATAGCTTGTTGGAAAAGTGCTATTGGTGTTTAATGCCCCATATGTGTTGCATGGCACAAATGCAAAGATGGTTTTTAGTCCTGCTGTAGCCAACCAGAGGAGTCCAGAATGATTGATTACAAGTACAAGGATGTATTTCTGTGAGATGCTTTAGCCTTATCTGGCAATGTGGCAAAATACCAATATCTTTAATAGTTGGTGGGGAAGGGGATCAAATATAGGCCTGCAGGATGAAATCAAACGCTCCCAGGGGAAGAGCATCACACGTAATGACATTTCCAAACACGATTCAGGGAAAATGATAGTGGCAAGATATTTTAGCTTACTCCATGGATCTGGCAAGTATGCAATTTTAAGTATTATGTTAAAAGCAAATTTCTGGGCACGTTATTAAAAGGTGAAATGCACTTCAGAGTCAGTGTATGCGTACCTTTTGAAGACCCTCCTGTTTCCTCAAGTATGTCTGTGTTGACAAACCCTTTTTAAGGCTTAGCCATTCAAAAGTATACCACCATCCCTCAACAAGAGTAAATGTTTGTGCATGTTGCAGTGTCTCAGATGCAACAATACAGAGCCCATTAGAGCAAAGGTTTGGGAGGCTGGTGACTTTACAGAAGACTGGTGGGAAGGGATACTGGAGGAATTGGTTGAGTTTGGAAGAGAGGACGTTAAACAAGTGAATCTTACATTGTACATCCAGGTACAGCCTTATGCTGAAGATGTTTCATCCCATTCCCCATCTTTCCTAATGCAAGGCAGACATCATTTTCTGATGATACTTGAGTGGAGCAAATGTTAGACTAGCATAGACGGTGGAACCTCAAGCAAATGCCATATGGGATTTTTTTACCCAAGGTATTTCATAATCAAACAAATAGAGCAGCATCTTGAGACCTGTAATTTACACTGAACGTATTTTAATACATGTTGAGTTCAAAATATTGACATTGACACAGATCAAGGAAATTAAATTGTGTGTAAACAGACCAGATACATTTCTCATATGCCTCTAGTTTCATGTGTACATCCTTGGGGCTTGTCTACATATGCAAGACTTTCATTTGATGGTTCTGTCTTTCTGGCTGACTTGGTACCTCATATTTACAAAAGATCTAGCTGTGGTGGCTGTTCGTGTGTAATTTTATTAGGCCAATTTTGCATACAAATGGGTTTGTCTTTTTTCTTCTTACATGTTAGGATCTCCTCTGTTGAAACCTAACTGGACCTAAATCTCTTGCTCCAACCCATCTGGCTACTTTTTGCTGAGACTTCTACTCCTAATGACATTGTGCATTGCAGTAACTTCTCATGCAAGTATCCCCATGAGACCCTTCAAGCTGCATCTGGTGTTAAGTTTATGTCTAATAGAGAGCCCCAGAAAAAAACCTATTATCCAACTACTACTCCTGAAATCTATCTGTTGGTGTGGGGATGGATAGTCTTCCAACCCTCCTCATGGAATGGTGTTGAGCTCTTTCAATCATTAATATCTGTGACAACTGGCACCTCAAAATACTTTTGTGTGCCGCCATTTAAAATTGTTTTATCTACTGTCTATAGGCTCAACAACACAGGCATTTTCAATAACTTCCCATTTTTAAAAGTGATTATATTGTGCCTTATTTGTCTTCTGGTGGGGAGAGGCAAGGTGATAATCAAAGACAAAGCTATCCTGCCCCCAATTCTCATCTCAATGCAACTTTGCAGCAGTTTTTGGCAATCTAAAGTCAAGTGAAAATGTGTGCGGAACAGATCACTCTCTGGCGGCAGGTGCATGTGGGGAAGGGATGGAAAAGAAGGATTTTAATTTCTCAACTTTCACAATTTTTATGAATTTGTTTTTTTTTAAACGCTCGAATTTCATTAAATAATTCAGGGAAGGCAATTAAATTCTTTTCAATAATTGCAAAAGTTCTTTTCAACTCGTAGGCTGCTAAAATATTTATATTTCACAATTAAATGCCTCTTTGTACTCCACCAGTTTCGGGTTTTAACACTCTCTTCTTCAGGCGAGCACCTATAATCCATTAAGAAAACTACGCTATTAAATCAATTAATAATGGACACTGAGAAGTAACTGCCAGGCCATCTGTGGCCAGTTCTGGTAAATACAGGGTTCTTCCACTGCTTAGTGCTGTGTTTAGCCCACAATGGTATTGGGGGAGAGCATACATCTAGCAGTAGCATGGCCATGCAGATTATCTTTGAATGGGTAGTAAATAGTTTCTCCCATCGATTATTTCTAGATGGTCCCGAGTGCTTTCAGAGAGCAAAGGTGTAATCTGTGGTTTTCCAAAACCATTTCCTTGTTAAGGTGTTTTCAAAATAGTAACATTGGCATTTGTAGTTATTACTTTGGATACCAACTTCAGAGTTGGTAACCCACTTCTACCACCAGTTCTTGCCAATTTGTTAGCTTGAAAATGTTGCATTTTTCTGTGCTAAAATGAACCTTCTACTACTTCCCTTCATACTCCGTCAAAAGTGTGATTTAGAAAAAAAGACACAATGTTGTTACCTGTTAATCCTGTGATGCATGGTTTCTGTATGAAAATTGTTATATTTGCAAACTACGAATCCCTATTGAAATTGTTTGCTAAACACTTAAAAATGCATTTCTTTGTTGTGTAATGATTTCAGGAACCAGCAGCACAAACACGGTTGGAGGAGTAGTAAACAGTCAAGGAACCCAGGCCCCAACAACAACATCCAGTCGCAAGGGCACCTTCACAGATGACCTACACAAGCTAGTGGACAACTGGGCTCGTGATGCAATGAATCTGTCTGGAAAGAAGAGCAACAAGAATCAACCTAATTATGAGGTAACGATTGGACTCTGTGCTAGACACGTCGCCATTCATTGTAAACAGTTTCATGCTGACAAAACATTTAAGCATGTGGTGCTCAATTCTTTAAGATTAATTTATTTGCTGCCGGTTTTTATTTAACTGGCTGGAGATAAATGAGCAGAGTCTGAAAACAAGTGTTTTGCAAACAGTATTAAAAAAATTAAAACAAAACCTAGTTTTATTCTCTCTGATGTTAGGCAAATAGTGTATCATTATATGCACAGTAAATATCTGATGTAGATGTGTAATCGCAGCATAATTGATGGCCACAGTATTACATTAAGGAAATGATTGATTTAGCAGTGCTTGTGTCTTTGTCCAAGAGAATACTTTGCCAAAACAATTTTATATGTTTTGCCCTTTTGCACAGCTGTTAAACAGTTCTTGTTAAAAAATACATGTTGAGCAAGAACAGTTTGCACTTAATTCTTTACAGAACAAAAATAAATGCAAATCAATCGTGCCAATATAAGTTGGAAAATATTTGGGTGCTACAATTGATATCCCCATGTACGAATTTAAGAAGCTCCATAGGAATATCACATGCTTTACACGGAAAGGGTAAAAAGCTGGAGTCACCAAGCAGATTTTGTGCTCTAATCTATATATGAGGTGACTACTCAGAACTACAAACATGCAATGACTCAGCTCAACTTAAAATCATAGAGGAATGGTACTTAGCAGAGTCTAACAGACAGCAGTGTACCATGGACACAGCAGTGTAAGGTTATCCTGCTTTGGTGTGCCCTGTGGGTACCTAAGCTCTAACCGCCCAAGTTTCTCTACATTAACCCTGTAACGAAGGCAACAATACAAACATGGGACAAATTAGCGACTCCCATAGGGCTAACCACATTTCCATCACCATTTAGCCACCAACAAAGATAACCCTGATTTTACTCTGGCAGCCGGATCCTTTGCTTCATGGAGAGAAAACAGAGACTGGTGTATCTGCCATGTTTAAGAGCACTAAAGTAAAATCATTTAACAGCTCGAAAGCAGAATTTAAATTGAAGGGACAGGATCACTTTCAATACCACCAAGTAAGACATTGGGTAATAAATAGAGAAATAAGAAAAGCAGCCACGAAAAAACAGACACAGTTTGAAAAATACATCTCTTAAGCAGGATTGTCATCAAGGCTAATATCTAACATATATCCGATATTACTACATACTCCTACGTTCGGGAAATGGGCTTACATGAAAGCCTGGGGAAACGATCTTGGTAAACAACTCCTTGAAGAGGAGATGAATATTTGGCTGAGAACAAAAACTGAGTCTATGTTGATACAACAAAGAAATAGCCTGCAAACTGAACCTTAGATGGTAGTTCACACCGCTTAACCTCAGCAAAATTGGGAAAGGAACCCTAAGTGAGTACTGGAGAGGATGAGCGGCAGAGTGTTCCTTAATACTTAACTGGTGGAGCTGCCCAAAATGTTGTGGGAGCATGTTCTGTACTACGTCTCTCATATGGAACCAATCCTTTTCCCTTGACCCAGGAGTGGTGCAGTGGGGAACCCCCATCAAAGATCTGTTATTTTCTAACAAAGGGAAAATAATCACGACAATGCTTCTAGCAGCAAAGTTAGTCACTGGGGAAAGATGGGAAGATCCCAAAACACTACACATTAACCTTTGGTGTCATCAACTCTGGAACGTACGTGCTTTGGAGAAATTATCAGCAAACATAATGGGAAACCACAACTCATTCACTAAGAAAGGGGGAGCAATAATATCCCCTTTTTGTTAGACTTTAGATCGGTCACGTGCGCTAAACATACTTGATATAAAAAGGGTTGACTTGGGTTATAGATGCAGACAGGGATGTAGAGGGAGAGTGTAATAGAAAACCTAATGGATGGCATTAAGAGTAATTGGTCTAAATGCTAGACTTTAAATAAAAGATGGTCATAAATACAGAGAACGTACATATCAATATAACACAGATATTTCACGTTATGAAGTTTAGAATCATTATACAGGTGTATTTGGAAAATAGAAAGCGGCCACAGTAACTCCTGCAGCTTTGGACCCTGGTGAAAGGGTAGAATGTGGAGGAGGATGGGGGAAGGCAAAGGGAAGGTACAAATCTGTTGCAGGTGATTTTGTTTCGAGAGGGGTTGTGCTTTCTATTGTAAGATTGATCACCTGTTGCAACTATGCAACATTAATAAAATACTTTGGAAAAAAAATATATTTTGCAACATACAGACAAAATTGTCTAGCAATGATGCTGTAAAGCTGGGCAGCCGAAAAAGACCCACACGTGTGCATCTGTGATAAATTAAAGTATATTCTTGCTTATAAGGGGCAGCGTTATCAGAAATGTAAAATAAAGAACACTCTAAGTGTAGCTAGAAATTATAGTAACATAGATGATGTACGCTGGATTAATGTGCCATTTATAAGGAGCGCACACATTTTCATTTCAGATGAGTTATAGTTTGAAGGCACTGTGAAGCATTTTGGATTTCACATGTTTTTTTAACCTTTATATTTTATGAATCGCTGCAAATGAAATTCTCACTAGCACTTTAAGTGAACTGCTGTTAATTGGAAGTGAGAAGGTTACCTTTGTCTGGGGTTGCAAGAAAGGCAGGATTTTAACACTTAACAGCAATCTATGTAGTTCAGTCCCTCCTACCATGTGTTTTGAATTATGGGACACTCGCTACCTATAAAATTAACCTTGTGCTTTGGATTCAGCAAGGTTTTCTTTTCAACTGAAACCTTGATTACTGCCCATCATTACAGCACCCCTACCTAATATTCAACTGCAGAATCCATTCTAAAGGATGCCTCATGTTAGATTTACTCTACCTGCGTTAGTAGATCTCAAACATTTTGACAGCAAGGGGGCGCTGAGCTTTCTGTGCACTCTGTCATCGAGTCCGGACGTGACGTCAGCGTTAGTCCAAATAGCTTGCAGCTCCCCATGACCTCCGTTCCTTTTTTCTATATGCGCTGCATGCTTCTGGGGGGGGGGGGAAATCTTCGACGCTTCAGATACATTTTCTCTGGCACACTCAATAAAACTTTCAAAAATCACTAAAATGTTGACACATAAGCTTTGCGGGTTTAAGAAGTGTTGATTTTGTAATTTGAAAATATTCCTAACGGACACCAGCAAGGTTTGTCTATGGTGCCTCTGTGCCAATCACACTGTTGCCAAGTGAGGTTCATGCCAAACAATGACACCAAAGGCACTGAAAGAGAGGGCTTCGAAATCATCTCTTGGGCGTCGAAGTCGGCCAGCACAACCCCATCAAAATGAAGGCCTGCCAAGAGAAAAGGCTCTACACCTGTCAACTGATTGCCGAAGTATTCAAGGACAGGTCGGAAAAACATAGAAAACAATCAAATAGGAACGAATACAGACATTCGTCCTCTTCATCAAAAAAGGAGACAAAGATATTCATCATGGGATGAAATCTTCAAGAAAACGGGACCTCCCACTAAATCAAAGACAATCTGGCGTCCCATCCTTTCCACACCCCAAGAGCCCGGGGGCAGTTCGGCCTTAATGAAACCTCAAGATCGTTTAGACGCTTTAGGTGATATATACGCCCACAGCATTGTAAGATGATGTCTCTGTGCCGATTTCGAAAGTCCCTTCAAAGTAGACAAACCATCATTGGCGTGAAGATTTATCCCACAGACAAGAATATACTTTTTGGGTTTGTTTCAAAGCCTTTTCGTTGAGGCCTGTGACCTGATCCCATTTAGCTTCGAGCCATTGGCATTGAATTGAGCCCTGGAAAAGTTCCAATCAGAGGAGACCAGGCCGACAGTTAGCCTTGAATCTAAAGGATGCAAGTGGCCTAGACACCTCTCCAAAGTTTGAATTTGAACAGCCAGACCCTCAATGTCCTTCTAATGCTGCATACAGAAGGATGATTGCTAAGTTCACTGATGCCTTGGGGTTGGGGCCCAGCTGCAAAAGAAATCACTGACTATGATCTCACTGATATCCTCAACAGGGGGCCACAGGTGTAACCTATTCTACCCTTTCATGGTACTCTTAAAGACCCCTTGTTCGAGCTGTGGAAGAGACCGTGCTTAGCACCAGCAGTACACAAGAATCTGATAAGTAGGTACAAACCTGTGTCCACTGACCAAGACCTTCTGTCTGAACACCACAGTCCAGAGGTTGGTGGTAAAGGCAGCAACTTTTAGTGCTAAGGGAAGAACATACTCTTCCTTGCCTCCCAATAGGGACAACAAGAATTATGGCACTTTATGGCCTTAAAAGCAATTAACGCAACATTTGCTCTAGCCAAGTACACCCACACCTTGTGAGCGATTATATCGGAGGCTGCAGAAAATGTCCCGGAGGGTGAAATGAGAGACTGTTTCCTCAATATAATTGCAGATGGTAAGGAGTCTATGTGCCAAGTACAAGCACTTTTTGGACGACATTTGAGAGGAAGGCCTAGCCTTCATGAAGAGCCCATGCATGGCTTCAACCAAGCGAAGTTTGGAGAAGAAATACATGGTGCCAGACTCCCCGCCCAAGTGTTTGAGGTTACAACCCTCGCCAGACTTGGTATTGACGGCTGCTGCAAGGAAGCGTTCTGCTAACCCGGCTTCATCATCAGTTCCCCCAGACAAAGAGGGGAAGAAGATGGATTCCATGGGGAAGAGGGTAATTTACACGGCGGCATCCAGGATCAAGGTGGCTAATGCTCTGGCTATCTTGGCCCGATACGACCGGGGGCTTTGGTACAAGCTGGGCCCGATCCTGGAATTCCTCCCAGACTACAAGCAAATGGAAGCTCTCGTCCTCTTTCAGGAAGGGGAGGTGGCGTCGGACTATGCCATTACCCTGGCAGTGGACCACTACGACACAGGTTTCCGGCAGATGGGATGGGAAACAGATTGAGAGGGATGGTTGAAGGCCACAAACTTTGTCAGGACGTTAATGCAAAGGTAGGAGTCATGCTTTCGAGCCATAAAGACGAATACAGAGACTGCACATTCCCCTGGCACTCTTAAGCAACATCACTAGTCTTTTCACTCCTCCACAGGAAAATCGAGCAGATCATCCAAGGGATTCTCCACATCATACAGGCAATTTCCCTGATCCTCCATGCAGAAAAACCTACAGGAGTGGCTCCCAGGCCTACGGTAGCGGAGGTTCGCATTGCTGTCACCCGCAGGGCAAGCTGCCGGCGCCCAAACAAGTCTAAACCGGCCAAGATGTTGGGCCCACATTCATGCACTCCGGTGGGAGGCTGGCTGACTAGGTTCGTCAGCGAGTGGAAGATCACCACAACAGATGGGTGCCCAGGGGCATACCTTGGCGGTCCAAATGCAGGTGCCCACGTATTCCACTGGTTCCTTGTCAGGAGCAGTACATTCCTGAGCTCTTGGAAGAAGTGTGAACCATGTTACGCAAAGGAGCGATAGAGCTGGTTCCCCAATGACTCCCGGGGCTCTGAAGTCTATTACAGATACTGGTCAAAAAGAAGACAGTGGGTTGGAGACCTATCCTGGATCGGTGCCGTCTGAACAAGTACCTGAAGTCCCGAAAATTCAGAATGATCATGTTGCAGCACGTGCCCGACCAACTGGAGAAAGGGGATTTAATGACGACATTGGACCTTGAGGACGCGTACTTCCATGTCCCCATCCACAGGAAACATTGAAAGTTCCTAGGGTCCGTGGTGCAAGGCCAACACTACCAGTTCAAGGCCCTACCATTCGGCTTGAAATCGGCCACAAGAGTGTTTACAAAATGCCTGGTCCCGGTGGCGACCCACCTGTATGTATACCCGTACCTGGACGATTTGATGATACGTGCCCGCTCTCGGGAACTGGCCAACGAGCACACGAAGGAGGCGGTGCGGCTACTGTCAGAGCTGGGACTCTCTGTAAACTATCCGAAGTCCTGCTTAACGCCATCGCTGAACGCACTTTTCCTCTGCGCCAGATGCAACACGGCAGCCTGCCTGGCGTCACCCTCGGAGAGGAGGCTAGCAGCCATTCAAGAGAAGATGCAGCGACTGTCGTCCGCGAAGACGGCCACGGTTCAGGCCATCAAGTTGTTGCTGGGCATGATGCTGTCCTACATCTACCTCGTCCCTCTCTGCAGGTTGCAGATGCGACCCCAACAGGAATTCTTGGATGCACGTTGGATATGTGTCCGCGATTTTTGCGGACAAGATCCCTCTCAACGAGGAGCTCTCACGGGCAATAGCGTGGTGGGGGGGGGCGTGCGCTCCCACATTGCCCGGAGGATGGGATTTCAAACCCCACCATACCAGGAGACGGTCACTGTGGATGTTTGGGGGACTCACACTGGACATCTACATGCCACAGGTCTGTGGCTTCCAGAGGAGAAGGATCTGCACATCAACATCCTGGAGCTACGGGCAGTGATCTGGGCCCTTGACTCTTTCCTAAAGTCTCTGAATGGAAAGGTGGTGAGGATCTTCAGGGACCACACCACCACCATGTTCTGCATCGGGAAGCAAGGGGGCACTTGATCCCCAGCGCTCTCCAATGAAGCTCAGCAATTGTGGCACTGTGCCATCGGACAGGATGTTCCTCGTCCCTCTTCACCTGGCAAGCGTCAAGAACACCATTGCATCTCTACGCGGATGACATGGTACCCTTTGTCACTGACCCCAAGTGCAACCTAGATCATGTGGGACGTACTGGCATTCAGAGATTTCTCTGAGCGTAGAATCAATGCTACAAATTAGGTCCTTTTCCTGCTTAATGGCAATGTCAAACGTTATGTGGACAGGTGTGGGTTCCAATGGCAGCACGACCATACCTGGTACTTGGGGATACACATCGCCCAAGCCCTGCATGATCCATATGTGCATAATTATCTGAGAGTACTGGAACAGGCCAAAACAACAGTAGAAAGGTGGAGGGATCTCCCTCTCAACCTTTATGGGAGAATCTCTCTGGTCAAGATGGTGCTGCTACCCCGGTTTCTGAATGTGTTTCTTGATGTCCCATTAGTGGTATCTAGAGGGTATTTCCGGGAATTAAGGTCTGTGGTTCTACGGTTCATCTGGGCAGGGAAACGGGCCAGGATCTCTTGGGACAAGCTTGCTGCGCCAATAAGCTAGGTGGGCGTGGCACTGCCGGATTTTGAAACCTACTATGAGGTGGCCCAGGCAGGGTTCCTTCTGTATTGGTTTGGGGACCAATCAGATAGGACACATGTGGAAGTGGAGAGAGCATTGGCGTCACCATTCCTTTTTAAGATCGGTCATCCTGACAGCGCCCTAAAAATTAACCTGGTAAACAACATGGTGGACTTGACCTGCAAGGCATGGGCCCGAATTGAACACAAGTCCAAAGGCGAGGTCATCTACTCCCCAGCCTTGCTGGTTATATACATACAGGGGATCCCCCTAACCAGTGAAAGAAGCTATGTCCCCTTTATGAATCGGGTGAAAGTGACTTGTTTTTGCGGTCTGTTCCCGAATTGTCTGTTCATAACACTAGAAGAGATGAAGGGCAGAGGGGAACTTAAATCTCTAGATGTGTTTCGATATTTTAGATTGAGAAACTCGAGATAGGTGTTTGATCTTCCCCGGGGAACCTGCAGTGGCTCCTTATCCTTAGATCAGATACTTCACGGTGGTCAGAATGGCAAAGGGGTCTCCGCTATGTACAGTACATGCCTTTAAAACCAAATTGCAAACAGGTACCCACCCCCGAGAAAGCTGGGAAATCGCATTGGGAAGTAAGATATCAGTCGAGACATGCGGTTATTGCTGTGTTGAAACAAGGAGGGTGGTACTAAAAGCTACATGCACATATTTAAGGTTAATCAATTTGTATCAGTTTTATCACACGCCTGCTGCCCTACACAGATTCTACTCTGAGGTTTCTGAGAATTGCGCACAGTGCGGCGGCAC
Source organism: Ambystoma mexicanum (assembly GCF_040938575.1). NCBI lineage: Eukaryota > Metazoa > Chordata > Amphibia > Caudata > Ambystomatidae > Ambystoma > Ambystoma mexicanum. The sequence continues at coordinate 434,723,506 of NC_090936.1, forward strand.
AGCAGCTGACTTCCTTCATATGGCGTGGGGATGCCCTACGGTCCTGTCCTTTTGGGTTGGGGTCTTCAGAACACTAGGGGAAATTACAGGGGAAATGCTAGATCCGAACCAGATAACTGCACTCTTGGGCTATACTTAACCCATCCCCAGAGGCATGAGGTGGTTGGTTGGGTTGCTGCTTCTAGCGAAAAGGCGGGTGGCGATGATCTGGGGAGGGACTCGGTCCTCAAGACTAGATCAGTGGTACACAGACATCCTGTACTGTAATGACATGGAGGTAGAATACAGCAGATCAGTGCACCCCCGGGTTAGGCCTAGAGACCTATGGGGACCATATATACATTATCTAGTCGCTTTGTCTCAAATACTGCAGGACACCTTGTCCCCAGTCATGGGAAACCCGGGAGATGTCATTGTGAAGGGAGAGACTGTCTGATGGGAAATTGCAAATTGTGGTTGGACTACTTCGCAAACTGGGACTGAGAATGCTACACCTCAACCGGCTGTGCTATTATGATTTTGTTGGGGATTTGCTGTTTTTCTTTCCCTGTGGTGTTCGTGTTTTTGGTTAAATGTTAGCACGCAAGTACCGTTGTATTGGAAAAAAAAACACCATTGCAGTCTCCCTCAGTAGGGAACTGCGCTCCGGCCACAAGTGGGAACTTCCTCAGGATCAGGTGGACCGCCTGTTTGTCGAATGGGACATACCCCCCACCCGATCAATCTTTTTGCCACAGCAGTGAACTCAAAATGCCAGAAGTTTGCCAGCAGATTTCAACAACCAAGGCGTTTGGGGTACGCGTTCTCCTTCCTGTCGGAAGGTTTGTTTCTGTATGCTTTTCCGCCGTTTACGCTCCTGCTACGTGTGATCAACACACTAGGAACGTGTCAGTGCAAGATGATTTGCTTTCATTGGCAAAAGCTGGTCTGTCTTACATGTCCATCAAGGTACACCTGGCGGCCATCTCGCGCTACACCAGATTCCCAGGAAGATCTTTGTTGTGTTCCCACAGACTCTTCAAGGAGTTTCTCAAGGGACTTCTTCGATCTTGCCCGCCAGTGAAGGCGCCTGCCCCAGCATGGGAAATCAACATAGTCCTGACAAGATTTATGGGGGCACCTTTCGAACCTATGCATCAAGCCCCACTCATCTTTCTCTCCTGGAAAACAGCGTTCCTCGTGGCCATCACCTCAGCCAGACGAGTGGGTGAGATCCAGGCCCTATGCGGCAAGCAGCCGTATCTATCTTTCCACGAATAAAGGGTGCTACTGCATAAGCACCCCTCTTTTATGCCAAAGATTCTGTTGGAATTCCACCTTAAAAAGTCTTTGGTATTACCTGTTTTCTTCCCGAAACCTTCGTCGCTTGCAGAGAGGACATGCATTCGCTGGATGTTGCTCGTGCCTTGAAGTTCTGAGTGGCACGCACAACGTTTTTGGAAGACTTCTCAGTTGTTTGTGTACTTTGGACCTGTGAACAATGGAAAGGCATTGTCCAAGACTTCCATCACAAGATGGCTGCACTATGCACTGTCATCTGCTGGCTAACTGGCCTCTGCTGGGCCGCCCGAGACGCCACTCCACCAGAGCAATCGCTGCAACAACAGCGTTCCTTTCTGGTGTACCCCTGCTCGACATCTGCAGGGTTGCGACGTGGACGTCCACGCATACCTTCACGAGGTTCTATTGCGTCGACAGGGATTCCAGGGAGGTGTCTAGAGTCGGCCCGGCAGTGCTACGCAGCCTGTTCGCTTGAGGTGAGTCTGTTGCAGGGGTAGGTGTTGATTACTTCTGTTGAGCCTTTCCACCTTCCGTGGTTGTGTAATGTGTGTTGCTGTATATTCGTTGTTCATGAGCATGTGAATCCGTGCCAGACCCCATGCTGGAGAAGGTTTGTTACTTACCTGTAACTGTTGTTCTCCAGCCCCTCTGCGGCTCTTTTTGGTCATACTGCCACTTTATGTGCTTAATAGATCTGAAGATGGCTGCCTGAGGCGGGGCTTAGGGAGAGGACTGTCATTGGATGGGGGCAGTATGACTCAGAGGACAGTGATTGGTTTCAAGGAGAAATACAGTTTTAAAGTTAAAGTGAAACTGTTTTATCTTTTACTGAGGATTCCCAGAAAGCCTGACAGGGAATATTCATGAGCATGTGAATTCATGCCACATCCATGCTGGAGACCAACAGTTACAGGTAAGTAACTTTAACCTTATCAAGCTTGTCCTTCTAAATGAGGTAGTGCCCTCCTCATGAAGCTATTATAACTGATGGCCTAGCGCCTGTTTACTTTGGACCGAGAAGAATCTAGAAACAATCGTGGCCACCTAACTGAAAAATGATGTACTTTAGTATATTGTACCATCTGCAATCTGGATTCTGCCCACGGGATGGAGTCCACTCTGATTGCTGTATGAGACGACAGCCTTTTGAGTACTGAAGAGGGGTATGTTTATTTGCTGTTAATGCTGGACCTTTAGGCTGGATTCAATACTGTTGACCACAAGATTATATTCTGTTTATTTTGTTGTTGTAATGACTGGTCTCTGAAATCGTACTTGCTTTATTTCGCTCGTTCTTGTCTAAGAGAATTCAGAATATATGTTTGTGTCTCTTCCTATCCAAGCCAGCTTGTGGAGTGCCTCAGAAGTCCCCACTCTCAACTTTTTTGTTGAACATTTATATCCACCCTCCGAGGTCTGTCGTGGATGCAGTTGGATTGAGATGCCATGCTCTACTGATAACTCCTAGGTATTCCTTAAGGTCACCTGGCCTGAGGTTGACTTTTGTGTTCCAACTGCTTGAATGAAGAGATCTTCCTCACAGACTACAATTGAACCCTACCAAGCCTGCACTTCTATTTCTGAACCCAAAATCCTTGCTGAAAGACTTTGCCATCCCCTACTTCAGACTGCCACCGACTTTCTTGGACAAAGTAAAGAATCTGGCTCTGGCTTTGTTCTTGCAAGCTAACCTTTGTGCTAGTCCCTGAGTCTGGGAGTTTGTTGAATCCTCCTTTTTCGATTTCTGAAGCTTTATTGTACCACCCTCACTTTGCTTGAGATGACTCCGATTTATGCCGGTATTCCAGATTACCTACAGAATCTTCTGCAATCTGTTAAGAGTGCAGGACTTTGTACTATACATAGCCTAAATTCTATTATGTTTCTTTAGGACTAGACAATCCCTCCATTGGCTACCTGTAAGGTTTAGAGTGCATCTTAAGTTATGCTTAGGCTTCAAATGCATTCACAATCAAATAAAACAGTGAAAAAGAAAAAGCAATGATGCAAATAGGGTATCAGGTAATAATATCCCTATATATATGGTCGCCGTATATAATGTTGCCGGGAAAAGGTTGTGGCGACATTATATAGGTCACCATATATGTAGGGACAGGGGGAGCGGGGATTGCGGGGGTGTCCCCGGTCCCCTTAAGAAAAAAAAGGGTTTGAGGGTTGCGGGGGTGTCCCCCCGCATGTTCCATTTAATAATGTCACTGCAAAAAACTGCAATTTTTCAGCCATTTTTTTGCATGGCGATATTTTTGAGGGACATTATTTCATGGAACCGCAGATAGGCATGCATATTAAAATTGTAAATTTAACCATCAATTTGTCACTAGCGTGTGACCCAGGGAATATAGATGCTATTCCAATCCCCCCACAGAAGGAAATCGCTCCCTGTGGTTAGTTTTAGACAGAATGGAAGACGAGGGTGGTGGGAAGGACCTTTGTAGTAGAGCCAGGCCCCTTTTGCTTGTGGGAACACATACATGGAGACAAAAGGCAGTAATTACTGGATGTCACCTGGACTGGTTAGAAGTGCCCCTGCGTCCTGCTCCTTAGCATTATCGGGCAGTTAAGCTGTGGGTTTTATGACACCAGAGGGTGTTCTTGGATTACAATTTAAGTTCTGAATCAGTATTGCCAACAAATATCAGAATGAGGGCTAAAACACAGCTTTAGTAACACACAATTAAGAATACACACAAATAAGTGTGAGTGAAGTGAAATTGGGTGCCACCGCAGGGGGTCGGGGAGCCAGCCGAGCTCGGGTACAAAACCGTTAAGGAGTGTTTCCACAGAGTAGGATAGATTCCGGGAAGAACGGCACAGACCAGGTAACCTTGGAGCCAGCAGGCCTAGGTAATTAAGGAGCCAAACAAAAAGTAAGTACCTTTGCCAAGTGATCATTTTCTGCAATCTTTGCCTTCAGTTCTGTTGACCCAGAAATAGTTTTCATACCAAGTTTTGTCCATCCCAGAAGTCCTCTTTAAGTATAGTTTGTCATTCTTGTTAATTGAGATTTGCTTTCCTGCCTTCCCCAGCGGAATACCTGGGCCTCCCCCAAACCCAGGCTGAAGAACTGGCAGAGGGCGTCCTCGCTGAAGTCCTCACGAGGCGCCCTTCTGCCAGAACGGGGATTCCACTGCAGACCGACGTGGTATCCCTCGCCAAGAAGCGGTGGTTCAAACCCCACTCTGTCCAGCCAGTCAACCGCCGCCTGGACGCCAAGTACAGGCAGATGGAGGAGGATACACTCTTGCTCTCCTCCCATCCTCAGCCACACTCCTCGGTGATCGCTGCAGGATCACTGTACTCCAAGTCTCAGTCGTCGTCCTCGTCTTCGTCATCTACGGCGCTGTTAGGCAAGCAGGAGAAAACCTTGGAGGCATATGGCTAGCCGGTCCGATAGCACAGCGAGTAGAGCGCTCGCTTTGACATCCGTGCAGAGCCTGCAGACACAGGTTCGAATCCCAGCCGGGCCAAACTCTGCCTTTTATCCATCCGAGGTCGATAAATGAGCACCACACACCGTGGGTGATAATAAGCAGCGCTCATATACCTGGGGTTTCGTAGCGCTATATAAATGAAAAAATAAGTAAGAAGCTGTACTCCACTTCCTTGCACCTGCGACAGGCCAACGCAGACGCCATGCTGGCAGCCGCTAACCAGAGGTTATTGTGGGAAATTGCCAACTTCCTCCCAGAACTCCCTGCCCAAAGCCAATCACGTTTTAAGGCGGGGCTAGCCAAAGCAAAGCTCGTGGCTCAGGATCTCATGGAGTCCACTCTGGCACACATTGATACCTCTGGACATGCCATCTGTATTGCAATTGACCTAAGAAGGATAGCCTGGCGCCGGGCAACCAAGTTCAACCTGGATTTCCAGGAAAGTATTTTAGACTTGCTCTTTGAGGGCAGTGACCTCTTTCACTCCAGCAGAGACTAGGAGCTGGACAACAAGAAAAATAGCTCCCAGACGGCTAAGTCTTTATCCATTCTGACAAAGACCACGCCCAAAGCATACTCCCAGTCTCCCCAACGCTTGGGTAAGGGTCGCTCATCTGGAGGCTTCCGTGGCTTCCAGGAATGGAGGTCTAGGCAGCTGGAACGCTCGCCGACCCCTAGTCGGCACAAGCATCAAAGCAGGGTGGGGCTCTTTTTCCAGTCCCCCTCCTCTGCCTCTGAGGGTAAGAAGTCTTGACAGACCCCTAAGGGTCTACGAGTCACCAATGGGGGAGGGCAGGCTTGCTTTTCACGCACACTTCTGGCGACAACACTGTGTGGACACCTAGATCCTGTCAGTAGTCTCCTTGGGGTACCGTTTACCTATCCCTGCCTCTCCTCCCTCTCCCGCAAGTTGGGACAGCAACTCTTTTGGCGGAGATTCGGTTTCTCGTCCTGAGCCAGGCAGTGGAGGAAGTCACAGCCTCTAAGCGAGGATTGGGCTTTTACTTCAGGGTCTTCGCCATTCAGAAAAAGAACCAGGCTGGCCTGAGTGTTGTACTGGACCTTTCAACCCTCAACCTCTCCTTACATCTCCAGAGATTCAAGATGGTGACGCCAGCCTTTAGTGCGGAGACATTATGCAGGGAAGACTGGATGTGCTGCCTGGACCTGAAGGACTCCTATCTGCACGTCCCGATTTGGCAACCCCATCGTTCTTTGATCTGGTTCACGATCATGGGCTGCCATTTTCAGTACAAGGTCCTCCCTTTTGGACTCAACTCGGCTCCCAGGGTCTTTACCAGACCCATGAATGTGGTGGCAGCCCTCCTCTGGGCTCAGGGCCTCCATATATACCCCTACCTAGACGACTGGCTTGTCAGGGCTACATCTCAAGACGCGGTTCACCACTCCTCCCATGCACTGATTAGCACGCTACACGACCTTGGCTTTTCACTCAACATCAAGAAATCACAGCTGGTGCCCACGCAGCCTTTGACCTTCCTGGGCCTAATCTGGGACACACGCTGCGAGAGGGTCTTCCCCTCGGAGGACAAAATAGCAGCCATTGGGCCACCTCCCACTTTCTCAGCCGGAGAGCTACTTCGGGTTGGTGGTTCCAGCGGACGGGCAAACCCTTCTGCCCCCCTCCCCCGTCCCACAGGTGTCTATCACCACAGACTCCTCCCTAGGGGGCTGGGTAGCCACCCTGGAGGACCTCTCGAACCATGGCACGTGGACCCGTCAAGAACAAGAATACCACATCAATTGGCTGGAAGTGAACGCCATTTGGTTAGCGCTCAGAGCCTTCCTCCCACGTCTCAGGGGATGGGTTGTCCTCATCCAGAAGGACAACTCAACCAGTATGTACTACTTCAACAAGCAAGGGGGGGGCCAGGTCCCCTTCCCTGTGCAGACTGGCGATCAACATGTGGGAATGGGCCTTTGAAGAGCATCTACCTCACAGAAGTCCACCTTCCGGGGGAATCCAACCTGGAAGCAGACATGCTCAGCAGTTCGGGAGCAGACAACTACAAGTGGCTGCTGAATGACCTTGTTGCACAGGAGATCTTCCAATTTTGGGGCCTCCCACAGGTGGATCTCTTTGCCACCAGGCACAACAAGAAGTGCTCCCAGTTCGCCTCCTGGCAGGGGCAGGGCCCAGGCTCCCTGGGCGATGCCTTGTGGATCCAGTGGAACGGCATGTCAGCATGCGCCTTCCCACCTTCCCGTCCACTCCACTGATTCACAGAGTACTTTGCAAGTTCAAGGAGTCTCACCAACTCAACCTCATTCTGATAGCGCTGGGGTGGCCAGCCAGGCCGTGGTTCTCGGAGCTGCTCAGCCTCTCAGCGGTCCCTCCAAACCACCTCCCGACGGACCCAGCACATCTTCTGACACAGCAGGGGGGCAAGGTAGTCCACCCCGCCCCCCAGAAGCTGGCCCTCACAGCGTGGTTCCTGAGCAGGTGACGCTCAGCCACCTCAGCCTATCTCAAGCCAACCTGGAAATCATACAAGGGGCTAGGAGCAGGGCTACCAGAGCCCAGTATAAGAATAAATGGACCCGGTTCTGCCACTGGGCGCACTCCAAGGATATTGACTCGCTGGCTTGTTCACTGGACGATGTGCTGTCATTCTCAGCGCACCTTTCCAACTCTGGCATGCAGGTGGACACCTGCCGCACAACTCTCAGCCATTGGGGCCTACAGGAATTCATAGGAAGGGGTCTTCTCCTCCAGCCCGATAGTCGAGAGACATTTGGCTGTGCTCGCTAGACTCTACCCACCCATCAGGAAGCCACACACCGTGTAGACCTTAAACCTAGTCTTGGGCGACCTTGTGCGCCCGCGCAGGGTCAATGAGATCCAGACTCTAGTCTCCTCAGAGCCGTACATCTTTCACACGGATAAGGTGGTCCTGCGGATTCATCTGACATTTCTACATAAAGTGCCATCACCCTTTCACTTAAACGAGGAGATCGTCCTTCCAACATTCTTTGCAGACCCGAAGGACGAGCCTCAGAGTTTTGCACTGCCTGGATGTCAGGCGTGCACTGAAATTCTACCTGGACAGGACCAAGGGCTTCCGCAAGTCAAATGCCCTATTCATCACCTTCGGAGGCGCCAGGTCGGGCTATCAGGCCTCCAAAGCCTCCATCTCCTGCTGGATGGTCTCGGCCATCAAGGAAGCGTACGAGGGCCAGCATAGACCCCTTCCGGCAAACATGCATGCCCACGAGGTCAGGGCCAAGGCAACGGTCATCGCCTTTCAGCGCCATGTCCCCTGGCAGATCATAAGCAGGGCGGCCCCATGGGCCACTCCCTCGGCTTTCTGCAAGCATTACTGTTTGGATGCTGGCTCCAGATCAGATGCGGCTTTCGGACAGGCGGTTCCCCAGAACCTGTTTGCTTAAGGAGGGTCTCCTTTCCACCCTGGGGCTACATTGAGTTGTAATCGCCCATGCACTATGGAGGAAAGGGGACGGGACGGAAGAGTAATTATAAGTTACTCACTGTAGTGACTATGGTACTCTTAGTCCATAGGCCCCTTTCCTCCAAACGTTCCACCATCCTCCCCCCTAATAATCTGGTGTCATTAGGCAGTGGCAAACCTGTTGTAGACGCGTCTTTGGGGACTGAGGTGTGGTGCCGGAGGGCGGAGTCAGGGCAGCGTATGCTCCCAGGGCCGCGCCTCAGCGCACCTCTAGATTTAGTGGGAAAGAAGATTTTCCTGGTGAAAAAGGTTCCGTCTCCCGTCCCTCGCGAGGGACGCCCATGCAGTATGGAGGAGAGGGGACTATGGACTAAGAGTAGGTTAGTCACTACGGTGAGTAACTTATAATAACTGTATAATGCCGAGCATTGATTAATTTCAATCTGCTGATTAATGTGATTTTACAAATGCCAATAAAAACATTTTAAAATAAACTAGAAGAGGTCGCAACGCTGCTGCTCAAGGACTCCATCGAAATCATCCCACGAACCAGGTAAACAAGGGTATCTATTCAACCTACTTCCTTGTGCCAAAAAAAGATCTAACAATGCGCCCAGTATTAGACCTACACCCTGCAAACACCTATGTCAAGCCACAGAAATTATGCATGACAACGCAACAAGAAGTCATCCCACTGCTAAAGCAGGGGTACTACATGGCAACATTGTATATGAAAGATGCCTATTTTCATATTTCAATGTACCCAGTGCACAGACGATTCTTGCTTTTCAAGATGGCAAACCAGCACTACCAATTCAAGGTGCTACCCTTTGGCATAGCATCCACTCCAAGGGTATTTACCAAGGTACTGGCGGTGGTGGCAGCGCACCTGCACAGGGAGGCAATCCCAGTGTACCCCTACCTAGACGACTGGCTGATTACAGGGGAGTCTTTACCAAATTTGCATACAAAATACTCAAAGAACTATAAATATTCTCTTCCAATTGGGCTTCTCAACAAACTAGAAAAAAACAAGCCTTGTACCAAACAAAACCAAACAGTTCCTAGGATAAACACAGAAGAAGGGTTAGTCTTTTCATCAAAGGAAAGAGTACAGAATATGTTAATGCAAATACCTCATTATCAAGCTGGTCACCAGATAAGCGTAGGCAAAGCTATGCGTTTGCTCTGCATGATGGCATCTTGCATTTACCCGGTCCCACACACGTTTGTGCATGCGCCCCATGCAGGAGTGGTTTGCGAAACAGTGGTCTCAGGCAAGCAGACGGTCAGTGGTACGATCTAGTGTTCGTTTTCGCCAACACTAGTATAACACCTTTGCTGGTAGACAAAAGAGAATCTGTTGAGGGGAAAACCTTCCACGAGCCTGCGGTGCAAAAGGTAGTTACAACAGACGCATCACTGTCTGGGTGGGGGGCACATCACCTTCATCACTGTTAGGCAGAAACCTGTGCAGTTCCCTTAGGGACCGATGCAAAAAGTTAGCAGTAAACCCAATTGGTAGCAGTTTGCACCACCCATATTTACCTGGTAGCTGTGGCTGAGCAGTCAGACTTCTCTCAAGAAGAGTTAAGCAGTATACAGAGCATGCACAATAGGGCAGGTAAACACAGTAGAACAAGCAAACACTGACCAGAGCTTTGGTGTAAAAGATATATAATTATTTATTTAAAAACACATCTAACAAAACACACTGGCACTAATCTGAAGCAAGTTCAAAAACAGTCACTAAAGTATATACACTCCCTTAAAAGAATATTAGACAAGTCTTAAGTAAAGCCCCACTTATTTTCAGGCAGTGGTGAGCGCTTAACGCAGATGCACTCTAATAATTTGGTTTAAAAGGGAGAGAAAGGCAGAGCATAAATTGAAACAGATCCCAACACTTTCAAAAGAACACAGCAAGAGAGGAAGGCAGAATCAAAACGTGAAGTTAGAGTTCAGAAAGCCGGATCCACTTTAAGAGGATCAGAACGAAATGTGTTCAGGGTCACACGGTTGAAAAGTGCACAAAAGTCTCAAAGGTTCAGAAAGAAGTTGGACCAAAAGAAAGGGACCAGTTAGATGGTCAAGAGGCCAGCCGAGTCTAGAAGGTTAAGGATTTACTGTCACCTTGTAGCAATCTATAGAAAGAGAGGCCAAGCGGACACAGTACCTTGAAATGGTGAGAACACTCCAGCTGGGGCAGTTGTTCCTGGCAGCGGTTGCGAGTCGGTGCTTCGTCCGGCAGAAGAGAAGATCTCGGCGGGGAGGAAAGCAGGAGGCCGTTGTGCTTCCAGGGAAGAAACCAGCCGCGGAGTTTCTCGATTCAAAGGAGTGGTCCTTTCTTTCGCGGTCCAGTGGTAAGTGGCTATCCGGTTGCCGGAGTGCTTGGCACGGGCAATTCGACCAATAGACGTCCTGGTAGGCGAAAAGGAAAGTGAACTGGTTGTCCCCATCAGTTCAAGGGGAAGAGACTCTCCGACAAGAAGATCTCCTCTGTGGTTGGGAAGTGGTGAGACGGTTCAGCAGGGCTCCACCGGTGGTGTCGTCGTTGCAGGTCGGCTCAGCTTCTCCCTCTTCGGATTCTCAGGTCATGTGGCGACTTCTGAAGTTCCAGTCCCAAAAGCCCTGCTTTTATGCAAGAAACCCCCTTTCATTCAGCCTAGCTGTCAATCCAACATGCTAAGTAGTGAGCCGGCCGGCTCACTACCTGGGCCAATCACACAAGAGTGCGACTTGAGTTGCCAAGGCAACTCAGTCCAGGGTGCCTAAACCCCCTACCACACCCCCTGTGGTACCCAGACAGAGTGGCACCAATTTTGGAGGCTTCTGTGGAGAAACCCGCCAAAAAGTGTAACAAAGGGCTCGACTTGGGTTGGAGTCACAGAAGAGAACACAAACGCCATTTTAGAATCGAGTTCTGGCAAAAAATACCAACCGGTGAATTAATATTAAATAAATAACCCGGCGGTATGTTCGAGGCTATAGGAATTAAATAATTAAAGTTGGTAGCCTCGACAATGGGAAAATCCCATAGAGATATATTCACGGTCGAATATAAAAAGTAGTATCCACTGCCACCAGCCAAAACTCGATCAGGGGGGGCGGAGACGTGCCCCCTCGAATAACAGACTCCGGGGCAATCAAATTGCCCCGACCAGTACATCCACAATATGATGGTTTGTACTGGTTTCTGTTCATAATTTGGGACTAGTAAAGCCAATGGTGACTTTACATGCCCTGGGAGACAGTAGTCCGTCCCAGAGTATGGAGTGTATGGTGGGGTGCCACTATGACACCCCTGTGTCACTGCACTGAGGGTGCTGTGTAACACACATATTAAAAACATATGAGACCGTATGGAGTAAAGGAGCACATAAAACACATTAACAGTCAAAGGAAGGAACCCCTCAAATCATGTCCAAGAGTGTGAGGAAAAGAGTCTCACTCTTGGCAGGAGAAAAATCAAACTCCATAAATCCAGCAAAGCTGCTGGGGGACTCACTAGGTTAGGAAATTCAGCCTAAACGGAGAATTCTCCCTAACAATCATACAGCACATAGTCTGTGGACTCACATCACGGCACAGAACCACATCAACCTGCTGGAACTTCTGGCGGTATTCAAAGCGCTTCAAGCATTCGAAGCACAGCTGACAAATCAGTTGGTACAAATCCTAACCGACAGCACCACTGCAATGTTATACATCAACAAGCAGGGGGGAACACATTCTCCAAATCTGTCCAAGCTAGCACATAAACTATGGAGATGGGCACTCAAACAGGGGTTGTTCCCATCTTTCCAGCACGTTCCAGGGGAACTCAACACCCTGGCAGACTCTCTCAGCAGGGGTCCCCTTTCAGAGGAACACGAAACTAGACACACATGTTGTAGACCACATCTTCTCACAATGGGGTTACCCCACACTAGATTTGTTCGCTACCAGAGAAAACAAGCAATGCCCAGACTTCGTGTCCAGGTTTCCCCAACCAGACTCCAAGGGGAACGTCCTATGGATAAGCTGGTCAGGGAAATTTGCTTATGCTTTCCCCCCCAACTCCTTTAATTAGCAGGGTGTTGAACAAGATTCACAGAGAACAAATGATGCTCATCCTAGTTGCTCCCATGTGTGCAAGACAACCATGGTATCCACATCTGCGCAAACTGGCGATGTGCGATCCCATCAAACTCACGTGCCAGTACAATCTACTGACCCAATACGGGGGAATAACGGTACACCCTCAACCTCACTCAATGAACTTGGCAGTATGGCTCCTTTGGTCAAAGAGTTTGGGCATCTAAATCTACCACAGAGTTGTATGGATATCCTCAAGGAGGCACGTAAACCAAACACCAGACAGTATTATTTCGACAAGTGGAGAAGATTTTTTTATTTGGTGCCAGTCTAAAGAAATAAACCCTGTAGAATGTACTACATACCACATTCTTCACTGCATGCTCCACGTATTGGACTCAGGGTTAGTATTCAACTCTATAAAGGTTCACCTGGCGGCTCTATCAGCTTACACCACCTCTCACAGTAAAGTATTGTGGTGGAAAGTTCCCGTCCTTGAAGCATTCATGGAGGGAGTAAAGTGACTGCACCCTCCAATTTCAAACCCAACGCCAGGATGGGATCTCAATGTAGTACTCTCAAAGCTCATGGGACCTCCCTTTGAGCCTATGCATGAGTCCAGTCTTAAACACATGACTTACGAGACTGCCTTCTTTTTAATAGCTATTAGGCCCATAAGAAGAGTAAGTGAACTTCAAGCATTGTCAGTGCAGGACCCATTCTTTGTCATCCACAAGGACAAATTGGTTTTACGAACTGACCCTAGATTTTCACCTAAATTCATTTCCAAATTTCACGTGAACCAATCCATTGAGCTACCGGCCTTCTTTCAGAACCCATCAAGCTCAGCTAAGCGAAAACTCCATACACTAGATGTAAGGAGAGCAGTCCTTTACTATGTAAACAAGACCAAACCGCTCAGGAAAACAAACCAACTGTTTGTCTCCTTAGCACCAGGCAGAGAAGGAGACCGTATTTCCAAGAATGCCATCACCAGATGGATAATTAGATGCATACATCTCTTTTACTCATTATTAAGCAAGGCCCTGCCTTTCACACCAAGAGCTCACTCCACAATGGATACAGGAGCTACTTTGGCCTTTATTACAAATGTCCCCCTAGACATCTTTTGCAAAGCAGCTACATGGAGCTCAGTACACACTTCACTCGGCACTACTGCATTGACACTCATTCCAAAGCAGATACACAGTTGGGACAAGCGGATCTAAAACATCTATTTGCCGCTGGACCTTCTCGCAACCCACCACCTTCTCCTAACACTGCTCGCTAATCCATGCATAGCATGTGATCTAAGCAGGTTCCACAAGCCTCAGAAAGGATACATTACTCACCGTAATCGTATTTCTGATGCTTGTATTTGCTTAGATTCACATGCGCGCACCCTTCCTCCCCTTGGAAAGAAGGTGCATAGATGTTTATATGAGCTTTATCTGATTCATATCCGCTTTAATACACCTGTACTCACGCTACACTTCATGCTACCTCATGTCGGAAACAAACCAATCTGAGGGACCGTGACGTGTGAAGGACCATAGGTACAATGGACGTCACACTAGGGATAGTATTACTGGCATGCCCTGTCTGTCCCTTTTCGAGTTTCAATAACAACTGTAATACTCTGCAGCTTCCACTAGATGTCGGCCTATGCATAGCATGTGAATCCAAGCATCAGAAATATGATTACAGTCAGTAATGTATCCCATATATGGGCTTTGCGGGGGGTGTCCCCTGCAGGTTCCCTATGATAGTGTTGCCACAAGAAAACAGTGCCATTCTTGTATGGCAGCATATTTGCTAAGACATATCACATGGAACCACACAGACATAATGGGTCAAACGAAAGAACAGAAGAAGGTAGAAAAGCCTTACAACAACGGAACAGAGGCCAAGAACAACGCCAACCCGGTGACGCAAACCTGTTGCATCAAATCTAAAGGAGTGCTGGAGACCCGGTGAAGAGGGTTTTAGAAATAAGTAGGACACTTACGGGAAAACCAAATATAAAGATTGGAGTAATCCTACTTGTCCCAGTGACTGACAAGAATACAAGAAGAATAAGAATTATTCAGAAATGTACCCTACTTGTCCTTGTGAATGGCAAGAGTATAAGAAGAGTGAGCGAGATATTCCTACTCGTCCTAGTGGCTGGCAAGAGTACAAAAGGAGGGGGGATGATTCAGGGATTATCATACTCGTCCCAGTGAATAGCAACAATACAAGATGAGTGAGAATTAGTCTGGGACACATCATATTCGTCCCAGTGAGAGGCAAGAACATCAGAAAAGCAAGAGTCAAATAAGGACTCCACCTACTTGTCTCAGTGAGAAGATAAATCAGAAAGACGTTTAGGCGTTGGGTAGGGGAATCCCTTAGGATACAGAAAGTTGGGCATGTTACTTATTATTTTACAATAAACCTTTTGAAAAAGGCACATATTGGTCTGTCACCTTCTCCTGACCTACCATAGGAGACTTCCAGGTAAGTTTTAGATCTACGAAGACCCCGGCTTAGGCTTTGTCGAATCCTCAGACATTGCTGGATATTTTTTTTATTTTTGATCTGTTCCATGTAAAGTAATCCTGTTTGACACCTTCTCAATGGCTGACTTTCTTATGTTTCGGCTAGGACACTAACATAGCCTATTTCTCCAGCATGGGGTCTGGCATGGATTCACATGCTCATGAATATTCCCCGTCGTCAGGCTGGGAATCCTTGGTAAAGAAAAAACCAGTATCAGTTTCGTTTCTGATCTGTCTTTCGTAGTAATAACCAATCACTGGTCTCTGCGTCATACTGACCACAGCCAATGACTGCCCTCTACCTAAGCACCGCCTCTGGCAGCCATCTTCAGATTTTTACCGCACGTTCATGTGTTGGGATCCTCGTGCTATTGCTCTCGAGCGTTAGTGCTATTTTTTCACGTTATTTCTCAAAAACTTCGTTTTTTTGGTCAAAAGAGCCTCAAGCTCCACCGACTCTCCATCCGATCAACGGGGACCCGTTTCGGATTCGTCTGCGCCCCTCAAGGGTGAAGATTTCGTCGAGCTACGCTTTTGGAGGACTCCAGAAGTTTCTCAGGCCCGGCCATGGCCCAGGAGAAGGGAAGCTCGACGCCCGGAAAGCTGTTCAGGGTCTGCCCTGGATGCCAGCTGCAGAACGTCTTCAAGGAGGACGAACACTCTTTTTGTCTTTACTGCCTACATGAGGACAAGACGCACGTGGAGAAGAACTGTGCGTTTTGCGGCAACATGTCGGAGCGGACCATGAAGGACCGCCATCAACGTCTCGCCAACTGGCTAGAAGGGAAGAGCCCGTCCGGCAAGAAGAAGAGGAAGAAATCCGAGCGGTCTTCTAAGACCTTTGAGGACGCCCCGGCGACGGGGGTCCAACATAAGGCCAAGCACCGCGAGTCCGCTGGCACCGGGAGCGCCGAACGGTCGGGCTCTACGGGCGCCAGGCAGGGCGCACCCTCCCCCGGCACCATCAACCACGAGCGGAGGGGGAGCGAGGCAGTGTCCCCCCCCCCTCAAGGATAAGGCGGTGAGCGCACCTAAGGTGGTGAAGGCCTTAATCCATCCGGCCAAGCCCTCTATCGAAACTGTCGCGGCGGCCCTGGCTCAGCCTGTGGAGGCTACACCAGTGGTGGCGACCTCGGGGCTCAGAGTCTCCCTGCCACCTCGGAGGGAGTCCTCTTTTGTGCCCATCGATAGGACCCCCGTGAAATCCCCCGTGGGGAAGAAAAAGGGGGGGCAGGGCGTCGTCGTAGATTCGGCCTCAACCTCGGAGGAGGAGCTGGTCGAGGTCTTAAGCCACGGCCTCGGCGTGGAAGAAGACCGGCCCGTCGGGATGGATCCCGATGCAGGTGACGACGACATCGGGGCCCCTGATCGCCCGTCGGATTCCCCTCTGCCAGCGCCGCGAGACAACTCGGCAGCCATTTTGTTGGCTATACAGTCCTTATGCTCTGAGATAAGGAAGAGACTACCGTTGCCGACGGAACCTCTCCCGTCGGGGGACCCAGAACCGGGACCTTCTGGTGTTCCCCCTACCAAGAAAAGAAGGATCCACCCTCCACCTCCTTTTCAGCCGTCGCGCCCCTTCCAGCCCTCCTCCCCGTCCACCCGAGGGGATGATACGGGGACTGACACGGCAGCAACGGGTACGGACGACGAGGTATACGACGAGGATGTACCGTCGTCGCCTCCCACCAGGGCTTCTCCGCCCGACAAGATTGGATCGTTCCACTCAATGATCGCCAGGGCATCCGAGCTTTTCCAACTCTGCCCTGAGGAGAAGAAGAAGGAAGGTTTCCTTTATCAGCGGCGCAAGGCCGAGAGGAAGACGGTCCTCGCGGTGCCTCTATTGGACGACATTTGGGATGAGGGCCTCACCCTCCTCAAGAACCCGTCCACGACGCCAGCTAGAAGAGACCGGTACGAGAAAAAGTACCAGGTCCCGGACACGGCCCCCCTGTGCCTCCGGGCGCAGCCTACTCCGGACTCCGTCGTCTCCGCGGCGGCCAGGAAAAAAAGCGGGGGGGGGTGCGGCCTCCACATCGACTTCCCCACCGGACGGCGAG
Source organism: Ambystoma mexicanum (assembly GCF_040938575.1). Taxonomy (NCBI): domain Eukaryota; kingdom Metazoa; phylum Chordata; class Amphibia; order Caudata; family Ambystomatidae; genus Ambystoma; species Ambystoma mexicanum. The sequence continues at coordinate 434,740,347 of NC_090936.1, forward strand.
GGAAAGAAATTGGACGCTATGGGACGCAGAGTCATCTCGTCTGCAGCGACGACGATTAAAGCTGCCAACGCCTTGGCTATCGTGGCCCGATACGACAGGGAGCTCTGGTACAAACTGGCTCCCCTGCTGGACTTCTTGCCGGACGACAAGAGGGCAGAGGCCCTGGAGATCCTGCAGGAAGGTGAGGTGGCTTCGGACCACGCCATTACCGTTGCGACGGACATCGCCGACACTGGGTTCCGCCAGTTGGGCAACGGCGTTTGCCTTAGGCGGCGTGGATGGCTCAAGGCTACGGACTTCCGTCAAGACGTTCAGACCAGAGTCCTGGACATGCCCTTCGATGGGAACAACCTGTTTGGGAAAACAGTGGACGATTCCCTTCAGGCCATTAAAGCGGGCACCGAGACGGCCCGGGCCCTTGGAGTTCTGCAACAACGACGGACGCCCTTTCGGAGCAGCGGAGGCAAGGGCGCCTCCAAAGGTTCCGGGGGCGGTTTCTCCTCCTACCGTCAAGCGGCCCGCTCGTCATCTCAGGAGGCCTACAGAGGACGAGGCAAGCCTGGCGGACCCCGCCGTCGTCGCCAAGGACAAGGCGCTAAAGCCTCGTCGAAGCAGGATTGAACCGGCCGGGGGGTCGGGCCCCCACCGAAGAACCCCGGTGGGAGGCCGGCTGGCGAGCTTCGTCAGCGTGTGGGAGTCCATCTCCACCGACCTTTGGGTGCTGGACGCCTTGGCCCGGGGCCACGCGCTCGAGTTTCAAAGAAAGTGTCCACGCGTCCCCCCCGTGGCCAGGAAAGAACTTCACGTCCCTCAACTTCTCCTGGAGGTGAAGGCGATGCTCAAGAAGGGCGCCATCGAACTCGTCCCAAAGAGGCTTCGGGGCTCCGGAGTCTACTCGAGATACTTCCTCGTGAAGAAGACGACGGGGGGATGGCGCCCCATCCTGGACCTGCGACGTCTGAACAAGTTCATCAAGGCGCAAAAGTTCCGGATGGTCACCCTCCAGCACGTCCTGGGTCAGCTGGAGGAAGGAGACTTCCTGTCGTCGTTGGATTTGGAGGATGCCTACTTCCATATTCCCATCTTGAAGGGGCACCGAAAATTCCTCAGGTTTGTGGTCCAAGGGCGGCATTACCAGTTCAAAGCCCTCCCCTTCGGTCTACGGTCGGCACCCAGGGTGTTCACCAAGTGCCTCGCACCGGTGGCGGCTCAGCTGCGCCGCGAAGGGATCCACGTCTACCCCTACCTGGACGACTGGCTCATCCGAGCCAAGACAAGGGAGCTCGCCGTGGTTCACACGGCAAGGACCGTCCAACTTCTCTGGGATTCTCCGTAACTACGCCAAATCCCACCTGGTACCCGCGCAAGACACTCTGTTTCTGGGAGCGAGGCTCAACACAGTGTCCCTTCTGGCCTCCCCGTCGGAGGAGAGGACCAGGACCATCCTGGGCAAGGTGCAGCGGATGTTGGTGGCCGACGCGGCCAAGGTGAGGTCCATCAAGTCCCTCCTCGGAATGATGTCTTCCTGCATCTACCTCATTCCCATGTGCAGGCTCCGGATGCGCCCGTTGCAGGAGTTCCTGGACGCGCGCTGGATCCAAACGACGGGCAGCTTCTAGGAAAGGATCACACTCGACGAGAGTTTCCGACGAGCGATCCGGTGGTGGGGCACCCGCGCGCATCCGACGGCGGGCATGGACTTCCAGACCCCAGCCCACCAGGAGACAGTGACCACGGATGCCTCTCTGGAAGGGTGGGGAGCGCACACCGAAAATCTGCACGCAAGGGGCCTTTGGCTCCCGACGGAGAAATCCTTACATATCAACGTCCTGGAGCTCCGTGCAGTGTTTTGGGCCCTCAGGTCCTTCCTTCCGTCCCTCAAGAGCAAGGTGGTGAGGATCTTCACCGACAACACCACCACCATGTTTTACATCAGAAAATAGGGCGGAACCAGGTCCCCAGCACTGTCCAAGGAGGCGCAGGACCTGTGGCATTGGGCAGTCGCCCAAGGGATGTTTCTGGTGCCGTTTCATCTGGCAGGGATAAAAAACACCATCGCCGACTCACTCAGCAGGGAGCTGCGCTCGTGCCACGAGTGGGAACTATGGCAGGATCTAGTGGATCGCCTCTTCCGACGGTGGGGCACACCCCAGATCGACCTGTTCGTGACGGCGACTAACTCCAAGTGCCGGAGGTTCGCCAGCAGGTTTCCCCAGGCGAGGAGCATGGGCAATGCTTTCTCGTTCCCCTGGGAGGGCCTGTTCCTCTACGCGTTCCCTCCTTTGCCACTGCTAATCCGGCTCGTCAACCAGCTCAAGAGGTCACGGTGCAGGATGATCCTCGTCGCACCTGCGTGGCCGAGGCAGATATGGTTCCCGGACCTTCTGGACTTGTCAGCGTCCCCGCCAATCAAGCTGCCGGTGGACGCGGATCTGCTCTCCAGGGAAGGAGGCGCCATCCTCCACCACAACCCGAAATCGCTGAACTTGCAGGCCTGGCTCCTGCAGCGCTAGAGTTTGGAGGATACGACATACCGGCCGACTGCAGAGAGGTTCTTGCAAAGGCCAGGGCGTCCTCGACTCTTAAATGCTACAGACACAAATGGAAGAGGTTCTCTGTCTGGTGCCACGCACAGAAGAATAACCCTCTACGGATTACGGCTCCCCAAGTTCTGCCGTACCTGCTGACGCTGGCCAAAGCTGGACTGGCACACGCGTCCATCAAGATTCATCTTGCTGCGATCTCCCGATACACCAGAACCACGGGACGGACGTCCTTGTGGTCTCATCGTCTGGTGAAAGAGTTCATGAAGGCACTGTTCAGATCGTTCCCGCCGGTGAAGGCTCCGGCCCCGGCGTGGGAGCTCAACGTGGTGCTGACCAAGCTCATGGGACCTCCGTTCAAGCCTCTGCACTCGGCCCCGTTGAAGTTTCTGTCATGGAAAACAGCGTTTCTTGTGGCCATCACCTCCGCACGACGAGTGGGAGAGATCCAGGCCCTTTTCTGCAAGGCCCCGTACTTGACTTTTCACGACACGAGGGTAGTGCTCAGGACGCACCCCTCCTTCATGCCCAAGGTACCGTTGGACTTCCATCTCAACGAACCCTTGGTGTTGCCTGTATTCTTCCCGTCGCCTTCGTCGCCGGCTGAGAGGACTTTGCACTCGCTGGATGTGGCTAGAGCGCTGAAGTTCTACGTGGACCGCACAAAGTGTTTTCGGAAGACGTCACAACTCTTTGTGAACTTTGGACCTGTCAATCAGGGGAAGGCTCTCTCGAAGGCTTCCATTTCCAGATGGCTCTCCGGCTGTATCATGTACTGTCATCGGTTGGCAAACCGACCGCTGCCCGGCCGTCCGAGAGCCCATTCCACCAGAGCGATCGCAGCTACTACGGCGTTCCTTTCTGGTGTGCCCCTGCTGGACATATGCAGGGCTGCTACGTGGAGGTCGACGCACACCTTCACGAAGTTCTACTGCGTCGATCGGGATTCCAGGGAGGAGTCCAGGGTCGGCCAAGCAGTGCTGCGCAACCTGTTCGCCTGAGGTGAGCCTGGTGAGGAGGTAAGATGCTTAATGTTGAGTTTGATGCAATGCTTAATGTTGAGCCTTTGCCACCTCCCGTGGTTGTGCATGTGTGTACTGCTATGTATTCTTTATTCATGAGCATGTGAATCCATGCCAGACCCCATGCTGGAGAAGGAACAAGTTACTTACCTGTAACTGTTGTTCTCCAGCATGGGTCTGGCATGGATTCACATGCGAACCCTCCCGCCTACCCCTCTGCGGCTCTTCACTTGGTCATACTGCCACTTCACGTGCTTCCAAATCTGAAGATGGCTGCCAGAGGCGGTGCTTAGGTAGAGGGCAGTCATTGGCTGTGGTCAGTATGACGCAGAGACCAGTGATTGGTTATTACTACGAAAGACAGATCAGAAACGAAACTGATACTGGTTTTTTCTTTACCGAGGATTCCCAGCCTGACGACGGGGAATATTCATGAGCATGTGAATCCATGCCAGACCCATGCTGGAGAACAACAGTTACAGGTAAGTAACTTGTTCCTTTCCCTACGTAGTAAAGTGTTTACAGCACCCAGAAAGCAACGAGTCATAGGAATTTAACTATGGTTTGGTGGTAGATTCTCACCATGCTTTTTCAGGTGTTCAACTGGAATCATGCATTTCTTACCTAGCAACTAAATGAGCTTACAAGCACCTTGCAAAAATCTGGTGTACACGTACACTCCAATATTCAGGCTTCTCAATTTAACATATTCTATAGAACACTCGCATCCCCTGCACACCAAGTGTGTTTGTGTAACAAACAGTCTTAGGATATTTATATCAACTAGTATTAAAATTAATTCAATCAGTTTTATCAAAAAAGTTGTTATTGAAGGTAATCATAACATCAAGGATATTTAAATTCTTCAAAAGCTAATCTTCAATATTTATACAATACATGTGGTACACAGAAAAGTCTCTGATTTATACATTTCGTGCCAAAATCCCGTCCTCGGGAGCTTAAGTTCCCACTGTATGTCCTTCATTAACCTTCACATTAATCTATAATTTCCGGTAGCGTAAAGAATACATCTCATTTAGTATAGGATATTCATATGATCATCCATGCTACTATTTTCACAGACTGTCTATCATGACCCATCATTAATCTTTCACCTCGTGTAAATCAGGATAGAATATTCTACATGTACTCAGTGTGGATTATAGTGGGACACAAAATGATTCAGAGGGGTGAGTACATGTAGACCGGTAGATCCTAATACCCACCCGGTACATCCATGTATAACCAGACCAGAACTAGTCTATCAAGTATATATTGCTACTCATTGCATTCTGGCGTGTTGACCGCCATGTCAATGGCTGATCCCGTTTGCAGATTCTACACCTCTGCTTCTCGGACTTGGCCACCCGGCCTTATAGTAGGGAGAGGGGGGCACATTTCTACTGACTATTCTCTTGAGAATAACTATTCCTTGCCCCCCTCTTTCTCCCTTTGTCTGGCTGCTTTTTCCCTACTGTATGGAGCAAACGCCTTTTAAATTTTGCCCGTCGTGTGACAGCAGATTCCCTTGGAAGGATACTCCAAAAGAGTGCAATCGGTGCCTCTCATGACCACGATGAACGAAGTTGCAAGGCCTGTAAATTCTTTCACCCCCAAAACCCTTAAGGACAGGCACACCAAGCGGTGGACATGCAGTTCGCACCGTCTCCTCGGATGAGGAGTTTGTAGGCAGCCACGGCTCCGCTTCGGAACCTGTATATGTAACTGTGGAGTCTGCTGATACCCGCGTGTCTGTCCCCGGCCCCGATAAGTGTGCCGCCGGCAGTGGATGGGGCGTTGACAACCCCGGTGACAAAGACATACACCCTTCCCAGAAACCTAAGCACACAACCCCTCTGCCTCCCTCAACGGATTTGTCGAATAAGCCATCGAATCCCGTAGGCCCGTCAAAGGTTTCGACAGGGCCTACTGAACCTCACAGTTCAGGGCCCGCTGCTCATCTGGCACATGGCCCAAAGGCTTTGACCTTACCAGGCGCCTCCCATAAAACCTTGGTGCACGTTGCGGTGGCACCAAAAGATGTGCTGAAAGGCACCTCTCTAGCTAAAACACTTCCAAAGCTTCTGGAGAAGCTTTCTAAGGCCCATTCCATGGCACTGACGTCACAAAGATCTCCTCTTTACCTGAAGGGTATTCTCCAGCCTCTCTTCCTTTGGCTCGAGTCCTACAGGAGGACCCTGCTCAAGCTGCTCCATCTTTCCCTCCCACTGATTAATCCTTTTCCTCTGTATGGACCACAGAAAGATTTGAAGCCTGCACGGAGAAAGTGTCTGAGTTTATCCACTTTTCTGATAAATTTGATGATATCCTGAAAATACATTGGCCTATGGTTGTCTGCCTTTGGCCTTCCAAGTCCCCAAGCCACTACTCTCCTGGGGCTCAATTTTCCCCTCCACCTAGATAACGTCTACCTTAGACTCCTGTTGACATCTTCCAAGATGCCTAAAAGAACCCAGATATCATATATTAAGTCCTTGATACTGATCCGGTCTCACAGGACCAGATTTCTCAAGATCCGGATACCTGGACACCCGTTGATGACCAAGGAACTTGGCCCAATACCCCTGCCCATGAGCCTAACCCAGATAATTTCTTCCTGGTTGCCCCTCCGTCTTCTCAACCTAGGGAGGCTTTGCCAATTGACAATCAAATGTTATTCACAACCACCCTCCTCAGGAAGGCTGCTGACCATTTTAAAATCGTGACACAGGAGACAGTAACCGACTCTTATTTCGACGAGTATATCCTCCAAGAGAATGTCCCTGTCATTTAGACCATCCCTCTTTTAAACTCAGTTAAGAAGGGCCTTGCCCCCTCATTACTTACCCCCTCACTCACTCGTGCCGTCAACCCGAGAGTCAAAGAAATGTTTCGTTCCGTGCTCTCGAATCCTTTATATATCAGAGGACATGCCGTACCGGACTCCCTGGTTATGACCACCACCAGAGAACATGCAGGTGTTCTAGTATCCTCGTCCGAGTCACCTCCTGACAAGGACTGCAAGAAGCTTTATGCTCTTGGAAAATGTATTACCACCTCAGCTGCTTTCTGCATGCACTTGTATAGCTAATAACACTACGCTCCTGGCGAGCTATAAAGATATACAGTGGAGATTGGTGTGAGACGCCATACAAAACATTCCAGAGACTACTTGATCACAGCTTCTGGCAGTGGTGAATGAAGGATGTCAGGTGACACAGTACTTTTTAAAGAATACCCTTCATGCAGCAGAGTCAGCAGGATGGGTACTAGCAGAAGGTACCCTATTGAGGCGCCATGCATGGCTCAAAACTATGGCTTCAAACCCGAAACTCAAGCTTCTCTGATTAACAAACCTGTAGAAGACACTGCCCTCTTGGAAAAGCGTTAGACAAGACCCACTAAACCACAAGGAAAGAACACAAAACGCTGAAGTCACTGAACCAGATCTCGGCTAAGCCTTTTATTCAAAGGGGAGTCTTTAACAACAGCCATTCCTTTTGCAGGCAATTATTTTCCCACTCCTCTCAAGGTGCCTGAGGAACAGGAGGATCTCCTTGGTATTCTGGATAGGGCACTACTTCCAGCAATTTCCAAACCCCTCATTAGCAGGGATTTCGGCGTGGCATGTGTAAGGGAAGAGACTCTGCAGCCAGAAGCTCCCCAGCCACTAAATGAGTCAGTGGTGCAGGTCCCCTCCCATGTACCCCTCCTCCTCCCCCATAGGGGGACGATAAACATCTTTCACCCACGCATGGGAGGGCATCACCTCAGATCAGTCGGTCCTCAAAACAGTCAGCAGAGGCTATTGTAAAGAATTCATGCATCTACCCGAATACCGTGGGTGTGCCAAAATCAATGCGCTTGTCCCAACATTAATTTCTCCCAAAAAATATTATTCCAGGATAAGTGCCAATTTATTCATTGTGAAAATCAATCACATTGGTGATACAGTACATTCTCCACCATGGGGTCTGGCATGGATTCAGATGCTCATAAATATTCCCAGTCGTCAGGCTGGGAATCCTCGGTAAAAGAAAAAAGTTTCACTTTAGTTTATAAACTGTTTTTCTCCTATAAATCAATCACTGAGCTCTGGGTCATAATGCCCCCAACCAATGACTGCCCTCTCCCTAAGCACCTTCTCTGGCAGCCATCTTCAGATTTTAACCGCACGTTCATGTGTTAGGAGTCCTCGCGTTTTGCTATTTGAGCTTTCTGGGTTTTCCTCATGCTTTTTCGGTAGGAAAACTGTTTTTGGTCAATCATATTCCTGTGCTCTGTCATTTATTCATCGATTAACGGCGAACCATTTTTCGGCATCTTTCATCGCCCTTCAAGGGCTTAAATCTGTGCGTTTTCTTCTTGGAAGTTTCCAGAAGTCCATCAGGCCTACACAGCGCCGGAACATGTTGGAGGAGAAGCACAGAGTTTCCCTCTTCAAGGGTATCAGGTAATAGAATCGCTGCAAAAATGTCGCTGATAAAAAAAATCGCAGCAAAAATGCTGTGGTTTGACCCGGTAAAGGTGTACCTCATTATACCATTAAAGGGGAGCAGGGGTGTCCCCTGCATTCTTTACATGATTGTGGCGCCAAAAACGACTGCATTTTTGCAGCAATATTTTGTAGTCACGGTCATTTTTGATGACATGGAACCTCTTCAAGCTCTGCACCAGCTGCAGCTTGCGGAATGTTTTCACGGATGACGAGCATTCCCAGTGCCTGTATTGTCTGCACCCGACACATAAGGAAGAAGATTGTGAGATCTGCTGTGGTTTTTCCAAGCGCACGATGAAGGACCGGTACGTCCGACTGGCGACGTGGCTCAAGGCCAAGACCTCTACTCCATGTGGTCCACAGGGGCATGCCTCATCTGGATCCGGCCATCCAGAGCGGGCTTCTAAGTCCTTTGAGGGCGCTCCAGCCATTGCGGTCCAAGACAAGGACAAACACCATGAGTCAGTTTCTGCCTGGGGCGCTGCACAAGCGGGTCCCACGGCGGTCAGGTGTGTTCCTAGTCTCCATCAGCTTCGATCTCCAGCCATCACTCCAGCTCTTTGTCGAAGAGAAAGTCAGCTACCCCGGGGAAGCTGCGTGAGAAACCGGAGAAGGCCAAGCAGGACAAGGTGTCTGTCCTGCCAGCTCAGGCCCAAATCCAGGCCAAGACGTCATCTTCCATCGAGATGGTTGCTGCCGCCCTTTCGAAGGCAAAAGGGGATGACCCGCAGGGTACCCCGGTGGGGTCAGGGTAGCACTCCCACCCAGGCAGGAGGCCTCTGCCAGACCAGTGGAGAAGACTCTAGAGAAGAGGATGCCTGACCTCAGCCCACGGCTGACCCCTCAGGACCTGAAGAAGGGGGAGTGGTGTAGAAGAGCTACAGGGCATGGATATTTCGTCGTCTGATGAGGAAGACTTTGTTCTCCAGCATGGGGTCTGGCATGGATTCACATGCTCATGAATATTCCCCGTCGTCAGGCTGGGAATCCTCGGTAAAGAAAAAACCAGTATCAGTTTCGTTTCTGATCTGTCTTTCGTAGTAATAACCAATCACTGGTCTCTGCGTCATACTGACCACAGCCAATGACTGCCCTCTACCTAAGCACCTCCTCCGGCAGCCATCTTCAGATTTTTACCGCACGTTCATGTGTTGGGATCCTCGTGCTATTGCTCTCGAGCGTTAGTGCTATTTTTCGCGCTTTTTCACAAAAACTTCGATTCTTTCGGTCAAAAGAGCCTCAAGCTCCACCGATCCTACATCCGATCAACGGGGACCCGTGTCGGATTCATCTGTGCCCCTCAAGGGTGAAGATTTCGTCGAGCTACACTTCGGAGGACTCCAGAAGCTTCTCAGGCCCGGTCTCGGAGATGGCCCAGGAGAAGGGAAGCTCGACGCCCGGAAAGCTGTTCAGGGTCTGCCCTGGATGCCAGCTGCAGAACGTCTTCAAGGAGGACGAACACTCTTTCTGCCTTTACTGCCTTCATGAGGACAAGACGCACGTGGAGAAGGACTGTGCGTTTTGCGGCAACATGTCGGAACGGACCATGAAGGACCGCCATCAACGTCTCGCCAACTGGCTGGAGGGTAAGAGCCCGTCTGGCGAGAAGAAGAAGAAATCCGATCGGTCTTCTAAGACCTTTGAGGGCGCCCCGGCGACGGGGGCCCAACATAAGGCCAAGCACCGCGAGTCCGCTGGCACCGGGAGCGCCGAACGGTCGGGCTCTACGGGCGCCAGGCAGGGCGCACCCTCCCCGGCACCATCAACCACGAGCCAACGCTCTGGGTCGGGTAAGAGGAAGGCCGAGCACCCGGCGAAGCTCCTGGAGAGGCCCCGGTCGAGCTCTAAGGCAGAGGAGGAGCGTGGCAGTGCCCCCTCCCTCAAGGATAAGGCGGTGAGCGCACCTAAGGTGGTGAAGGCCTTGATCCATCCGACCAAGCCCTCTATCGAAACGGTCGCGGCGGCCCTGGCCCAGCCTGTGGAGGCTGCACCAGTGGTGGCGACCTCGGGGCCCAGAATCTCCCTGCCTCCTCGGAGGGAGTCTTCTTTTGTGCCCATCGATAGGACCCCCGTGAAACCCTCCGTGGGGAAGAAGGGGGGGCAGGGCGTCGTCGTAGATTCGGCCTCAACCTCAGAAGAGGAGCTGATCGAGGTCTTAAGCCACGGCCTAGGCATGGAACAAGACCAGCCCGTCGGAATGGGCCCCGACGCAGGTGACGACGACGACATCGTCGAGGATACCGACGGGGCCCCTGCTCGCCCGTCGGATTCCCCTCTGCCAGCGCCGCAAGACAACTCGGCGGCCATTTTGTTGGCTATACAGTCCTTATGCTCTGAGATAAGGACGAGACTACCGTTACCGACGGAGGAACCTCTCCCGTCGGGGGATCCAGAACCGGGACCTTCTGGTGTTCCCCCTACCAAGAAAAGAAGGATCCATCCACCACCTCCTTTTCAACCGTCGCGCCCCGTCCAGCCCTCCTCCCCGTCCACCCGAGGGGATGATACGGGGACTGACACGGCAGCGACGGGTACGGACGACGAGGCATACGACGAGGATTTTCCGTCGTCGCCTCCCACCAGGGCTTCTCCGCCCGACGAGATTGGATCGTTCCACTCAATGATCGCCAGGGCATCCGAGCTTTTCCAACTCTGCCCTGAGGAGAAGAAAAAGGAAGGCTTCCTTTACCAACGGCGCGAGGCCAAGAGGAAGACGGTCCTCGCAGTGCCTCTGTTGGACGACATTTGGGATGAGGGCCTTTCCCTCCTCAAGAACCCTTCCACGACGCCAGCGAAAAGAGACCGGTACGAGAAAAAGTACCGGGTCCCGGACTCGGCCCCCCTATGCCTCCGGGCGCAGCCTACCCCGGACTCCGCCGTCTCCGCGGCAGCCAGGAAGAAAGCGGGGGGGGGGTGCGGCCTCCACGTCGACTTCCCCGCCGGACGGCGAGGGAAAGAAATTGGATGCTATGGGACGTAGAGTCATCGACGACGATTAAAGCGGCCAACGCCTTGGCTATCGTGGCCCGCTACGACAGGGAGCTCTGGTACAAGATAGCTCCCCTGCTGGATTTTCTGCCGGACGACAAGAGGGCGGAGGCCCTTGAGATCCTGCAGGAAGGTGAGGTGGCTTCGGACCACGCCATCACCGTGGCGACGGACATCGCCGACACTGGGTTCCGCCAGCTGGGCAACGGCGTTTGCCTTCGACGTCGTGGATGGCTCAAAGCTACGGACTTTCGGCAGGACGTCCAGACCAGGGTCCTGGACATGCCCTTCGACGGGAACAACCTGTTTGGGAAGACAGTGGACGATTCCCTTCAGGCCATCAAGGCGGATACTGAGACGGCCCGGGCCCTTGGAGTACTGCAGCAACGGCGGACGCCCTTTCGGAGCGGCGGAGGCAAGGGCGCCTCCAAAGGTTCCGGCGGCGGTTTCGCTTCCTACCGTCAAGCGGCCCGCTCGTCGTCGCAAGAGGCCTACAGAGGACGAGGCAAGTCTAGCGGACCCCGCCGTCGTCGCCAAGGAGGTCAAGGCGGCAAGGCCGCGTCCAAGCAGGATTGAACCGGCCGTGGGGTCGGGCCCCCACCGAAGCACCCCGGTGGGAGGCCGGCTGGCGGGCTTCGTCAGCGTGTGGGAGTCCATCTCCACCGACCGTTGGGTGCTGGACGCCCTGGCCCGGGGCCACGCGCTCGAATTTCAAAAAAGGTGCCCGCGCGTCCCCCCCGTGGCCAGGAAAGAACTTCACGTCCCTCAACTTCTCCTGGAGGTAAAGGCGATGCTCAGAAAGGGCGCCATCGAACTCGTCCCAAAGAGGCTTCGGGGCTCCGGAGTCTACTCGCGATACTTCCTCGTGAAGAAGAAGACGGGAGGATGGCGCCCCATCCTGGACCTGCGACGCCTGAACAAGTTCATCAAGGCGCAGAAGTTCCGGATGGTCACCCTCCAGCACGTCCTGGGTCAGCTGGAGGAAGGAGACTTCCTATCGTCGTTGGATTTGGAGGATGCCTACTTCCACATTCCCATCCTAAAGGGGCACCGAAAATTCCTCAGATTCGTGGTCCAAGGGCGTCATTACCAGTTCAAAGCCCTTCCCTTCGGACTACGGTCGGCACCCAGGGTTTTCACCAAGTGCCTCGCACCGGTGGCGGCGCAGCTGCGCCGCGAGGGGATTCACGTCTACCCCTACCTGGACGACTGGCTCATCCGCGCCAAGACGAGGGAGCTCGCCGTGGTCCACACGGCAAGGACCGTCCAACTCCTCACGGACCTGGGATTCTCCGTGAACTACGCCAAATCCCACCTGGTGCCCGCGCAAGTCGCACTGTTTCTGGGAGCGAGGCTCGACACAGTGTCCCTTCTGGCCTCCCCGTCGGAGGAGAGGACCAGGACCATCTTGGGCAAGGTGCAACGGATGTTGGTGGCCGACGCGGCCAAGGTGAGGTCCATCAAGTCCCTCCTCGGGATGATGTCTTCCTGCATCTACCTCATTCCCATGTGCAGGCTCCGGATGCGCCCGTTGCAAGAATTCCTGGATGCGCGCTGGATCCAGACGACGGGCAGCTTCGAGGAAAGGATCAAGCTCGACGAGAGTTTCCGACGAGCGATACGGTGGTGGGGCACCCGCGCGCATCTGACGGCGGGCATGGACTTCCAGACCCCAGCCCACCAGGTGACTGTGACCACGGATGCCTCCCTAGAAGGGTGGGGAGCGCACACCGAAAATCTGCACGCAAGGGGACTCTGGCTCCCGACGGAGAAGTCCCTGCATATCAACGTCCTGGAGCTCCGTGCAGTGTTTTGGGCCCTCAGGTCCTTCCTTCCGTCCCTCAAGGGCAAGGTGGTGAGGATCTTCACCGACAACACCACCACCATGTTTTACATCAGGAAACAGGGCGGAACCAGGTCCCCAGCGCTGTCCAAGGAGGCGCAGGACCTGTGGCATTGGGCCGTCGCCCAAGGGATTCTTCTGGTGCCGTTTCATCTGGCAGGGATAAAAAACACCATCGCCGACTCACTCAGCAGGGAGCTGCGCTCGTGCCACGGATGGGAACTACGGCAGGATCTGGTGGATCGCCTCTTCCGACGGTGGGGCACACCCCAGATCGACCTGTTCGCGACGGCGACGAACACCAAGTGCCGGAGGTTCGCCAGCAGGTTTCCCCAGACGAGGAGCATGGGCGATGCTTTCTCGTTCCCCTGGGAGGGCCTGTTCCTCTACGCGTTCCCTCCCTTGCCTCTGCTAATCCGGCTCGTCAACCAGCTCAAGAGGTCACGGTGCAGGATGATCCTCGTCGCACCTGCGTGGCCGAGGCAGATATGGTTCCCGGACCTTCTGGACTTGTCAGCGTCCCCGCCAATCAAGCTGCCGGCGGACGCGGATCTACTCTCCAGGGAAGGAGGCGCCATCCTCCACCACGACCCGAAGTCGCTGAACTTGCAGGCCTGGCTCCTGCAGCGCTAGAGTTTGGAGGATACGACATACCGGCCGATTGCAGAGAGGTTCTTGCAAAGGCCAGGGCGTCCTCGACTCTTAAATGCTACGGACACAAATGGAAGAGGTTCTCTGTCTGGTGCCACGCACAGAAGATTAACCCTCTACGGATTACGGCTCCCCAAGTACTGCCGTACCTGCTGACGCTGGCCAAAGCTGGTCTGGCACACGCGTCCATCAAGATTCATCTTGCTGCGATCTCCCGATACACCAGAACCACGGGCCGGACGTCCTTGTGGTCTCATCGTCTGGTGAAAGAGTTCATGAAGGGACTGTTCAGATCGTTCCCGCCGGTGAAGGCTCCGGCCCCGGCGTGGGAGCTCAACGTGGTGCTGACCAAGCTCATGGGACCTCCGTTCGAGCCTCTGCACTCGGCCCCGTTGAAGTTTCTATCGTGGAAATCAGCTTTTCTCGTGGCCATCACCTCCGCACGACGAGTGGGAGAGATCCAGGCCCTTTCCTGCAAGGCCCCGTACTTGACTTTCCACGACACGAGGGTAGTGCTCAGGACGCACCCCTCCTTCATGCCCAAGGTACCGTCGGACTTTCATCTCAACGAACCCTTGGTGTTACCTGTGTTCTTCCCGTCGCCTTCGTCGCCGGCTGAGAGGACTTTGCACTCGCTGGATGTAGCTAGAGCGCTGAAGTTCTACGTGGACCGCACGAAAGGTTTTCGGAAGACGTCACAACTCTTTGTGAACTTTGGACCTGTCAATCAGGGGAAGGCTCTCTCGAAGGCTTCCATCTCCAGATGGCTCTCCGGCTGTATCATGTACTGTCACCGGTTGGCAAACCGACCGCTGCCTGGCCGTCCGAGAGCCCATTCCACCAGAGCGATCGCAGCTACCACGGCGTTCCTATCTGGTGTGCCCCTGCTGGACATATGCAGGGCTGCTACGTGGAGGTCGACGCACACCTTCACGAAATTCTACTGCGTCGACCGGGATTCCAGGGAGGAGTCCAGGGTCGGCCAAGCAGTGCTGCACAACCTGTTCGCCTGAGGTGAGCCTGGTGAGGAGGTAAGATGCTTAATGTTGAGTTAATGTGATGCTTAATGTTGAGCCTTTGCCACCTCCCGTGGTTGTGCATGTGTGTACTGCTATGTATTCTTTATTCATGACCATGTGAATCCATGCCAGACCCCATGCTGGAGAAGGAACAAGTTACTTACCTGTAACTGTTGTTCTCCAGCATGGGTCTGGCATGGATTCACATGCGAACCCTCCCGCCTACCCCTCTGCGGCTCTTCACTTGGTCATACTGCCACTTCACGTGCTTCCAAATCTGAAGATGGCTGCCGGAGGAGGTGCTTAGGTAGAGGGCAGTCATTGGCTGTGGTCAGTATGACGCAGAGACCAGTGATTGGTTATTACTACGAAAGACAGATCAGAAACGAAACTGATACTGGTTTTTTCTTTACCGAGGATTCCCAGCCTGACGACGGGGAATATTCATGAGCATGTGAATCCATGCCAGACCCATGCTGGAGAACAACAGTTACAGGTAAGTAACTTGTTCTTCCTGTCCAAAACATCCCAGGTGAAGATAGGCGGAGACGAGAACGTCGATGGATTTCCCACCGGTGGCGATGACGACAGGGTAGGGGGCGACGACACAGGTGCTGGGCCCAGCGATCCTGGCGCCCAGGGATCTGTCGCAGGATATTTCCTCGACCCTCCACACACTTGTGTTCGAGATTCAGAAGAGAATGCCGACAGCACCACCAGCGACTCTGCCAGTGATGACACCGGGGGGCACCACCGCCGAAGAAAAGGAGGAAGCATCATACGCCTTTGAGACAACCTTCACCCCACCCCACAGGGAGACAGGGACGGACACTGCTAAGACGGACACCGACGACGACGGTGGACATACTCCGCCACCAAGGGCTTCTCCACCGGACGAAGTGGGATCCTTCCACTCCATGATTGCCTGTGCATCAGAACTTTTTCAGCTCACCCCAGAGGAGAAGAAAAAGGAGGGCTTCCTGTACCAACTGCGGGAGGCGAAGAGGAAGACTATTCTGTCGGTACCACTCCTGGAAGACATCTGGGATTAGGGGCTGGTGCTTCTGAAGAACCCCTCCTCGGCCTCGGCAAAGAGTGACTTGCTGGAGAATGTTTCTTGGTGCTGGAGTCTGCGCCCAAATGCCTGAGGTCGCAATCATTGCCAGACTCCGTGGTCTCGGCAAGAAAGAAGTCCAATCTTTCGTCAACATCGGTTCCCACAGATGGCGAGGGGAAAAGTTGGATGCTGTGAGACGGAAGGTCATTTACTCGGCGGCAGTGAATGTCAAAGCGGCCAATGCCTTATCGATCCTGGCCAGTTATGACTGGAAGCTATGGTACAAGAGGGCTCCGATCCTGGACTTCCTCCCCAAGGACAAGCAGGTAGAGGCATTGGAGAGCCTTCAGGAAGGCGAGGTGGCGTGGGACCATGCCATCGCCGTGGCCCTGGAAATTGCGGACACAGGATTCTGCCAGATGGGAACCAGGGTTTGCCTCCAGTCAGACACGACAACGAAGGCCACCAACTTCAAACAATAGGTCCAGACGAGGGTCCTGGACATGCCGTTCGACTGAGACAACCTGTTCGGCAAGGCAGTCGACAAGTCTCTTCAGGCCATCAAAACCGACACAGAGACTGCCAGTGCCCTGGGCACACTGCAACAGCACTGTCCATCCTTTCGTCCCTCAGGAGGAAAGTCTGGGAGGTTTCCACGGTGGATCGTCCTCTCACCACCAACTCTCCTGTTCCACGACCTAGGTAGCCTACAGGGGTCGTTCCAAGGCCTTCGGAGGCAACTGACATCATCGTCAAGGCTCCCAGGGCGGCGTGCCAGCCTCCAAGCAGGACTGAACCGGCCAGGACGTCAGGCCCCCACCGCTGCACCCCAGTGAGAGGCTGGTGAATTTAGTCAGCGCGTGGAAAAACATTTCCACTGATCGATGGGTGCCGGATGCTCTCGCCCACGGACACACAGAGTTTCAGCAAAAGTGTCCGCAAATACCACCGGTGGCCCGGCAGGTACAACACATCACTCCGCTGCTGCTAGAAGTTCGGGCCATGTTAAGAAAAGGGGTGATAGAGCTGGTTCCAATGCGACTCCGGGGCTCCGGAATTTACTCAAGATACTTACTGGTAAGAAAGAAGACCGGGGGCTGGAGGCCCATTCTCGATCTAGGACTCAACAAGTTCATCAAGTCCCAGAAACTCAAAATGGTCACGTTGCAGCATGTGCTCTTCCAACTGGAGGTGGGAGACTTTCTGTCGTTGTTGGATCTGGAGGCCGTGTACTTCCACGTCCCCATTCACGTGAAACATCACAAGTTCCTGAGCTTCGTCATACATGGGCAGCACTACCAGTTCAAGGCTCTTCCCTTCGGACTGAAGTCTGTACCCATAGTCTTTACGAAGTGCCCGGCTACGGTGGTGGGCCATCTACGACTACAGGGAATTACCTCAATGACTGGCTAATCCGGACCAAGTTGAAGGACATTGCCGTCGCTCACACGGAGAGGACTGTCTGGTGATGTATCTTGGATTCTTGGTGAACTATGCAATATCCTGCTTGATTCCATTGCAGAATGCTCTGTTCCTGGGGTACAGGCTCAACACGGTGTCCTATCTGGCGGCTCCATCCGAGGAGAGAATAGCGGCCATTTTGGGCAAATTGCAACGGCTGTTAGCACTAAAGATCGCCATGGTAAGGACTATAAAGTCGCTGCTCGGCATGATGTCCTTTGTCCACCTGGTCCAGCTCTGCAGGTTGCGGATGCAACCACTCCAGGAGTTCTTGGACGCCCCTTGGATCCAAGTGTCCAGAAGTGTCAAAGACAGGATCGTGCTCGACAAGGAGTTCCGTCGAGCGATAAGGTGGTGGGGCGTGCTCGCCAACATCGCTGGGGGCACAGACTTCCAGAGCCCTCCATACCAGATGACGGGTCAGGACGGACGCTTTCCTGGAAGAGTGGGGAGCACACACCGGACGTCTCCACACCAGAAGACTGTCGCTGCCGGAGGAGAATGTGCTACACATCAACATCATGGAACTACGGGCCGTGTTTTGGGCCCTCAAGTCATTTCTTCCATCCCTCAAGGGCAAAGTGGTGAGGGTCTTCACGGACAATACCACCACAGTGTTTTACATCCGGAAGCAGGGGAGCACCGGATCCCCAGCGCTCTCCAAAGAGGCGCAGGAGTTGTGGCACTGGGCCGTCGCCTTGGGGATGTTCCTCATTCCTTTCCATCTGGTGGGAATAGAAAACACTGTTGCGACTCCCTCAGCAGGGAGCTGCGCTCTTGCCAAGAGTGGGAGCCTTGGCAGGATCGAGTGGACAAACTCTTCTCCAAGTGGGGTAATCCCCAGATTGATCTGTTTGCGACAGCGACGAACACCAAAGGCCCAAGGTTCGCCAGCAGGTTCCCCCAGCAGGGGACCATGGGGGACGCATTCTCCTTCCCTTGGGAAGGCCTGTTTCTGTACGCATTTCCCCCCCCCCCCCCCGCACCTCTGTTGTCGCTGCCACTACGAGTCATCAGTCAACTCAGCCGGTGCAGGATGATCCTCGTAGCGCCAGCATGGCCGAAACGGATCTGGTACCCGGATTTTCTCAGCATGTCGGCGTCCCCTCCAGTCAAGCTGCCAGTGGTCGCGGATCTTCTCGCCAGGGAAGGTGGCTCAATCCTGCACCACGACCCAGGATCCCTGAACCTGAAGACCTGGCTCCTGCAGCATTAGTGTTCGGTAGATGAGAGTTGCCTGCGGATGGCAGGGAGGTGCTTGCCAAGGCTAGGGCGTCACCGACTCTGAAGTGTTACAGACACAAATGGAAGCGTTTCACGACTTGGTGCCGGACGCAGAAGATTAACCCTCTGAGGGTCACACACCCCCCCCCAGTCCTTCCGTACTTGTTTTCATTGGCTAAGTCTGGGCTGTCGCATGCCTCCATCAAGGTGCTTCTGGCAGCTATCTCAAGCTTCTCCAGGACGGTCCCCTCTTTGGTCGCACCGTCTGGTGAAGGAGTTCATCAAAGGATTGTTCCGTTTATTGCCGCCGGTGAAGGCTCCTGCCCCGGTGTGAGAACTCAATGTGGTACTGACTAGGCTCGTGGGGCCCCTATTTGAGTTGATGCATCAAGTTCTGCTTAAGTTCCTGTATTGGAAAGACAGCTTTCCTCATGGCCATCATCTCTGCCAGGAGAGTAGGTGAGATGCAGGCCCTGTCTGCAAGCTGCCTTACTTGACTTTCCACAAGATGAGGGTGGTGCTGCGGATGCACCCCTCGTTTATGCCCAAGGTTCTGTCGGAATTTCATCTCAATGAGCCCTTGGTGTTACCTGTGTTTTTTCCAACGCCTTCGTCGCGGGTGAAAGGACTTTGCACTCGGTGAATGTGGCTCGAGCGATGAAGTTTTATGTGGCCCGCACAAAGAGACTTCTCAGCTTTTTGTGACGTTTGGTCCTGTGAACCATGGGAAGGCCTTGTCCAAGTCTTCCATCTCCAGGTGGCTCGCCGGCTGCATTACTCATTGTCACCGGTTGTTAAACCTGTCGTTGCCTGGCCTCCGAGAGCCCATTCCACCAGAACGATCTCTGCAATGATGGTGTTCCCGTCTGGTGTGCCCCTGCTGGACATCTGCAGGCCTGCTACGTGGTGGTCTACGCACACCTTCACAAAATTCTATTGCGTCGACAGGGATTCCAGAGAGGAGTCCAGAGTCTGCCAAGCAGTGCTACGCAACCTGTTCGCTTAAAGGTGGGCATGGTGAAGAGGTAAGAGTAATTGCTTCTGTTGAGCCTTGCCACCTCCCGTGGTTGTGTATTTTTGTACTGCTATGTATTCTTTATTCATGAGCATGTGAATCCATGCCAGACCCCATGCTGGAGAAGGAATAAGTTACTTACCTGAACTGTTGCTCTTTAGCATGTGTCTGGCATGGATTAATATGTAAACCCTCCCTCCTGCCCCTGTGAGGCTCTTCCTGGTCATACTGCCACTTTACTGTAGATGGCTACCAGAGGAGGGGCTTAGGGAGAGGGCAGTCATTGGCTGGGGGCAGTGTGACCCAGAGTTCAGTAATTGCTTTATAGGGGAAAGACAGTTTATAAACGAAAGTGAAACTGTTTTTCTTTTACTGAGGATTCCCGGCCTGACGCTGGAGACTATGCATGAGCATGTGAATCCATGCCAGGCCCATGCTGGAGAACAACAGCTCAGCAACTTGTTCCATCCTCTTGCCCTTGGCAACACGTGTTTCGACCGTTGTGTACTGTATCACCAACGTGATTGATATTCACAAGGAATTAATGGAACATTTGGCACTTATCCTGTAATATTATTTTGTTGGGGAAATTAATGTTGGGATAAGCGCATTGATTTTGGCACACCCACGGTATTCTGTAGCTTCACGCCTGGCAGGGATTATCCTAGCTGTGCCTCTACCTGCATCTGTATGGAACCCCCTCAGTCCAAGCACATATTCCTTTTTCTAGCCATAGCGCCAAAACTCACCTGGTGCTCTTACGTCCCGTGCCCTTTCCTCCATACTGCATGTGGGACGGGAGATGGAACCTTTTAAACCAGAAAAAATCTTCTTCCGCTTTGAATTTAAAGGCGCGTGGAGGCGTGGCCCTCGGGGCATGTGCTCTGCTGACTCCACCCACCAGCGCCACTCCCCAGTCCCCTTTTCCACATCGATGGGAACGGACTGATTTCACCAGCGCTCCTGGGTTTGGCTTCAGCTATGTAATACCACGCGCTTCCCCAGATACTTTCTTCTGTCTTTTTTGTCTTCTCCCCGGCGTGTGTCGACTTCAGCGGGCTTCAGCAGGTGTCCAGCCTTTGAAAGGCTCTTCCCTACATCTGATCCCCACGCTCTTTGCCTCCGCTGCCTTGGCCCCAACCATGGATGGGAGGCTTGCACTGCGTGTGACGCACTTTCTTCGCGTGCTTTGAAGAATAGACTAGCTAGACTGGGCTCCATTGAGAAAGTGATTGGCTGCAAGGAACCACGTAGGAATCTGGGATTGGTGTCTTTATTGTAGACCATCCATACCAAAGGACCATGACCGGTTACCAGTTTCAATTTACTAACGGTAAAGTATTACCTCAGTCTGTAAGTGGCTGATTTTACAGGCAAACTTTCAAGTTTGATAATAGGATAGTTCCTCTCACTTGAAAAATACTTTGGCTGATAGAGGATCGGCCCTTCCTCATCCATATTTGCTCTGTGACGGGACCGTCCCTAACCCAATGAGGAAAGCATCTGCCTGTAGAATAAATTCCTTTGAGACGTCGGGACTGGTGAGGATCGGGCTGTGATAAAACTGGGTTTTCAATTTTCAAAAGCTACTTTTGCTTCTGCAAACCAATTGACATGGTTCGTGTGGGATTTCTCCAGTGTATCTGGTTCCCCCAGGCCAAGACTGAACGCTGTGCTGACCCGCTGCTTCTGCCGATGTTGGTCACTCTGCATCAGCTCCCTCTTTGGCTCCTTAAGAATACGCTTCACTTCCTATGGAAGTGTTCATGACATAGATGGAGGACATCTTTGAAGAGGGTGATCCAATCTCCTTTGGGTTGGAACCCTTATGCCACATGAGTCGGATTTCCCTGAGAGAGGTGATTTGATGGACCTTGCCTCAAATTTGCAAGAGGCAAGTGGGTTGGACAAACCGCATTGGACACGTTACCTACTCTAACGCCTTATGGAAAAGGTTGAAAAGACCTTAGGGTTGTTGACCCCTTCCAGAACAAAGGTCCACATTGAAGTAAGACATTCTTGACAAAAGTCCAAAAAGGGAGGCCTTGCTGCACTTCAACCCAGCAGTGGTGGCCCCAGTATTAGAGTTGTGGACAAAGACTGCCTCAGTAGCAACTTTGGACCAGGCCCTTGTTAAGAAGCATACTAGGACTGGCGTTATTTTCTTCACACGTCTCCCTTGAAAGGTTTTCGGTTTAGGCAATTTGGGCCTGAGGGCAATGAAGGTCCTCTGTGCCCTGACAAAATATTCTTTTGGCCTATGGTTGGAAGTCTCGGGTGCCGCCTAGCAATTGCTGGCTGGTGAGGTGAGAGAGGGCTTTGCAACTCTTGTGAAAGATGGCACAGAAGCGTCCTGCCAATTCTGCAGTCTTTCCTTTAAACCACTGACTGCTTGGCACGTGCTATGGCAACAGGGACAGTGTTAATGTGGAACTTGGGTTTTGCCCCAGAGGTTCAAGCAAAGCTCCTGGACGTGCCATTTATGGCAAAAACATGTTTGGATGAAAGGCTGAGTCCCTCCAGAGGTTCCAGTCCTCGAAGGCAACTGCGAAGTATCTTTGCTCGATGATTCAGCAACAGCGGCCACCATGAACAGGGGACAAGTCCCTCAGGCATGCACCAGCTGATATTGCCTCCCATTTGCTTAACGCTCTCTAGAGCATCCTCCCTCCAGCCACTACTTGCCTTTGGACCCTCTTCTGTTGGAGGAGATTCATCAGCTTCTGGTCAAAGGTGCTATAGAACAGGTGCCCCACTCGGAAAGAGGCAAGGGTTCGTACTCTATTTTCTGGTACCGAATAAAGATGGGGGTTTGCGTTTTATACTGGATCTGTGGCTCTTGACTTTGTACCTGCATAATGACAAGTTCAAAATGGTTACTTTAGCCCATATCCTCTGAACCCTCAATCTGTAG
Source organism: Ambystoma mexicanum (assembly GCF_040938575.1). Classification (NCBI taxonomy): domain Eukaryota; kingdom Metazoa; phylum Chordata; class Amphibia; order Caudata; family Ambystomatidae; genus Ambystoma; species Ambystoma mexicanum. The sequence goes on from NC_090936.1 coordinate 434,762,582, forward strand.
GACTGGCTGGTATCTCTGGATCTCAGGTATGCCTACTTCCATGTGCCGATTAATCTAAAACACAGGAAGTACCTGTGATTCGTGGTGGACCATTGCCATTATTAGTTTGCGGTTCTGCCATTCTGTCTGTCTTCGGCTCCCAGTGTCTTCACCAATCTGCTGATGGTGGTAGCGGCTTGCCTCAGAAGACCGGGCATTCATGTCTTTCCCTGCCTGTACGACTGCCTTGTCCAAGCTCGGTCTCCAGATCAGGCGTCGGAACATCTGTCCACATGTGCATGTTCACAGCTTGGACTTCTCCCTGAACTTGATGAAGTTTTGGGATTCGTGGTCCCAGCCCCTACAATTCATCAGTATAGTCTAAGGTACTTGCCTGCGGAAGTCTTTTCCACCTTAGGACAAAGTTGCAAACATTTACAAGATTGTTCATGTCCTCCAATCACATTGGAGAGTTCCAGCCTTGGCCTTGCTACACTTGCTGGACCTCATGGCCTCTTTGGTTCTTGTAGTATTGCTGGGCATGAGGTTGCCTCAGTGGAGTCTGAGATGTCGGTGATCTCTGTTTTGGGGGTTACACAAGACCTTTTGCAAGTCTCAGCAACGGTGTCCCAGGGCCTAGCATCCCTGCGAGACAACATGTTGAAAGGGGCATTGCTTAAGCAAACCAGGCCCCAGCGGAGAGTCCCAGATGCGTCCTTGGAAGGCTAGGGTGCTCACCTGCAAGACCTGACTGCGAGAGACTTGTGATCTCCAATGGAGTCCCAAGAGCACATCAACTTGCTGGAGTTTAGAGCAATCAGGCTGGCCCTAGTCACTTTCCTTTCTTCAGTTCTGGGCAGAAATGTGCTAGTCCTGACAGACAACACAGTAGCCATGCACTTCTTCAACAATAGAGGTGTGAAGGGTCCTTGCCCCTGTATATAGAAGCAATGCAACTGTGGTCCTGTGCTCTGCAGAATGACATGTCTCTGATGGCCCCTCATCGAACTGGGACAGAGTGCATCATTGCAGATTCTGTGAGAAGACAGAATTCAGCCTCCCACAACTGGGAGCTGTCGGGGAGTTTCTGGAGGTTTTCTCCCGGTGGGGGACTCCTCAGTTGGACCGCTTCACCTCTAGTGTGAAACAGAAATGCAAGTTGTTCTGCTTCAGGGAGTTCCCACGACCGGGAGCTCCGGGGGACGCACCAATGGTAGAGTTGGACATTCAACCTCCTTTATGATTTCCCGCTCATCATGGTCATCCTGCTTGTTCTCAGGAGGCTGTACCTTTTAAGGTCCACATTGATTTTGATCTCTCCAGACTGACCTGAGAAAACGTGGCAGACTGAGTTGCTGGATATGTCGACCTGCCCCGACGGGCGCCTTCTGTGGAAAGTGGATCTGCTCTCCAATGTCGGATGGGCCAGTGCTCCACACGTATTTCCTTGCTTGGCTACTAAGAGGCTGACATATAAGGAGTGGGATTTGTCGGATAACGTCCTGGACATGTTCCTTTTGTGTCAGGGGCCTGCCACAAGTCCATTTTAGTATGCGGATAGAATAAATTTTCAACCTGCTGCTGGGAGAGATATTTGGATCAGTTCACTTGTTCCACACTGTACTAGATTTGTTTCTGTCCTTGGCCCGGATGGGCCTGCAGATTGGCCCTGTGAAGGAGTACCTTGCCATTATTTCAGTTTTCAAGAGGACCCCTTAGCAGGGCTCTTTATTCACAATCCCCACAGTTAAGCAATGTTTGCGGCGTGTGTGCAACCAGTTTCCCCCATGCCAGTGTGTTGTTCTGGCATTGGATTTAAATGTAGTGTTGACATTTCTTATGGATACTTCATTTGGCCCCTGTATTCTTGTTCTTTAAAGTTGCTATTTATTTTTTTCTCAAAGAAAAAGTGACATAGAGAGTGGGGCCTTTCTTCCTCCTGAACGTACTCTTGAAAGGTAGTACTTTGTTCTTCCGGAGTCGAAAAGGCAGTTTTCTTTTTTGCTTCTGAATACAGGGTCACTTGCAATGACACTTTGCAAATCAAGATTAGAGAAGAACATAGCTTTCTTTAAAGTCTCTCTCAGCTCATCGATTTGAGGCATGGGGTAAGCATCAAACTGGGATACGTCACCCAACTTCCTGAAGTCAATACAAAAACCTCCACGTCTGGTCAGGCTTGGGCACAAGCAGTATCGGGCAAGCCAGTCGCTGTCAGATCCCTCAGTAATACCCAGGCCTAACACCTTCTTCACTTAAACTCAAACTTCTTCCGGCTTCGGCCAATCAATAAAGTTTGAGTCATATTACCTGCCCAGGCGAAGTCCAGATTTTATGGAAGATCACTTGAACTCACCCAGACTTTGTAGAAAACACATTGGGATTGGTGTTCAGGAGTTTTTCTGGATCTTTGTAGCTGGCTAGGCCAATAGATGTTGTTACCCTGTGCAAAATGACTGGCATTGGTGTCTCTCTGTTTTTTTTTTTCATACAGCGCCAGCAAGAGGTGTTTGCTATTCTCCTGCCAGGCATTCCACTTATTAATATGATGGCGCTGAGATGGCTTCCGCCGGTCCTCTTGTTGGACTTTATATATTAACTTGAATACCGCCTCTGATGATATAGAGACTGTGCCATTTCACCAAAAGTTTGTTTTGTGTTGTGGGTAGGAGGATCATCATCTTATCCCCCATGATGTTCGTAGTCTCGGCTTCTGATGATATGATATTTCTTGTCTGGCTTTGGTGGCATTGAGTTTTCACGAAAGCTCTGACTTTCTCCGTGTTTTCCCTAGTGTTCTGTACAATGGTATGATCGCTTGTCTGGCAATTGTTCGTTCTTCCCATTCCTTCTGCAGTATGAGTACATTTCTGGGCTTCGTCCCATACACCAGTTTGAAAGGAGAGGTCCTGGTGGAGGCTCTGGGGAGTCTTCCGTATTGCATAAAGAGCCCAGGTGATCAGATCATCCCAGTTCTTCCACCTCCTCATCCACTAGTATTGTTTAGATCCTTTTCAAACTTTAGTTGAATCTCTCCACAAGTCCATCAGTCTGAGGATAATGGAACAATGGCTGTAGTGTCTTGATGCCCATGAACAACTTCATCTCCCCCATCAATTTGGACATAAGCTGCTTCCCTGTTCGGTCAAAATACCCTGGGAGAATTCCACCCGAGTGAAGAAAGGAATCAATACCTTCAGTATGGGTTTGGTGGTATTACTCCTTAGTGGGAAGGCCTCACGGTACCTGGACACATAGTCCATTATGACCAGGATGTATTTGTTCCCTGTTCTTCAAGAGGTCCAGGGGTCCTGCAATGTCCATAACAATGCGATGTAAAGAAGTTTTCGATGGTAGAGAGTGGTTACAAAGGAGGTCTAAGTACATCTTCTGGAGATGTTTTATGGCATCATGGACAAAGGGCACCCAATTGCTTAATCAGAGTGTACATGCCAGAACAATAAAATTGGCTAAGCACATTCTGCTGAGTTTTCTCTAGCCCCAGATATCCCACAGTAAGGTTTGAGGGGACCAGCTCCATCATTGCCTTCTTGAAAGGTTTTGGAACCAATAACTGGTATTGATTGATTCCAATCCCTTTGGGTTAACATTTACTCTATACATTAGCCCTCTTCTTTCTATGAAGCGTGGGGATCTGCTGTGCCCAGCTCTCCTCTTGGGAGACTAATGCCGTCTGGGCCTGCTCCAGAAATGTCAGTCTGATGGCTTCTGCAAATTACAATGAAGCAATCCCTGGCACTCTCAGGTGCGGTTGGCTCTCTTTGGGCTTCAGTAATTTCTATAAACCCTGCGTCGTCTCCCTCAGTCGGTTCTTGGTCCTCAACTTCTTCCAGCTCCAGGACTAGGATCTTGTTGCATATCAGTTGAGCGATGAGTTGGCTAGGTTTGATGACATGGGTGGTGTTCGCTTGGTTGTAGAGAACAACCTTGACCTCCCCTCAGTAATCTCCATCTGACTCTGGCTACTACCTCTAAGGAGTTCCTATGTGCTCGCCCAGACTTTGGAGGGATTCTCTCATATCTGCCTTTGGGAGCTTCCACACAAAGGCATGTCTTATCCTGAGCTTTCCCCCTCAGAGGGACCATCACCTCTTCATCTCGGTACAGGTCACAACAGGCTATTCTGGGTGTAGCGCTTGTTGATAATGCGGCACTCTTACTAATTTGAACCCCCCTTCAACATCCTCCTCGGTAGTAGGTGGCCTCAATATCAGGGCCCGAACGATCCCATGATAATTCGACATATCGCAGGTGGAGGCTCAAACTCCAAGACTCTAAAGGACGGTTCAAGGGTCTTTATTTTGCAAATAGGATAATGCATGATTTTATTCTGGTCAGGTTGCGGGCAGGGTACACTATAATGGGCTTCCCTCCACCTCCTGTGTGCACACTCTACACTAACACAGGCATCCCTAAATCCCAGGTTGGCAAATAGCGATCGGTAACACCTTCAGTTTAAGGTGAACTATAGTTAAGGGCCAGCACCTTATTCATCTGTCTCCCTTCAGGGTTCTTCTGCTGGTTTCCTAACCCAACACTTAACACGTTTTCTCAACAGGAATGAGGTTTCTTAATGTGCCAATACCAGACACCTCGTCCGGTTTCTTGTTCAGTTGCTCCCTTTCTCACCTCACCTTGATCCTACTACTATTGCTATTCTACTCCCACTCTACCCTCCTCTGTCCTTTCTCACACCCTCTGTTAGTCTTCCTCCTCTCACTCCCCTTCTGATGTTCATGCTCTCTGTCAACTACTCTGTACTCACCCTTTTCCATTCCTCTCTTCACCCCCTTTGGCACTCTACTCCTCCCAACACCTGTTCCCTCACCCTTCCGATCAGCCTCGATCTCACACACACACACACACACGTCACAGCTTCAAATGTACAAACTACCACTCAGTCACATCTAATACGTCACTTGCACCAACTCTGCCATTAACTCCTTAGTGTTCCTCTCCATCCTTCCTCAGACTGGTCACTTGCTCTGCCTCCACTACGTCCGGCGTCACCCACACAATCCACACTCTGTCCCTTTTATAATGTTCTCTTTGGATTTCCTTTTATAACCCCTCGTTCCATTGGTTACAAAGCACACTGATTGTGTGGGCCAATCTGTGGCCATCGGGCTACACAGGTTTTTTTTTTTAAAACTTGGCCAGGCCAGCTTTTCCAGCACTGGTCTGCATGCTGTTCATTTGAGGGGCTGCTGTTTCTTATTCCCTTTTCTGTGGTTAATTGTTTGTTTTTCCGGTGAATTGGGAGTTAATTTCTTGTAGCGTTGTGCAGGTTGAGTTGATAAAGATTCTCTCTTTCCATTTGCTTTGCTTGTGTTTCGCCATTGGACATTCTGGCACTTGGGGTCCTGAAATACAAAAAAGAGAACTCCAGCCAGAAAATGTACTTGGAGGCAGATGTGGCGGGTCAGGAGGACGCAGACACAATGGTGACATTTCCAAAATTATTTAAGAATAATACCTCTCCTTCCCTATCGCTATGTGGGACTTCAGAACCTATTTAAATAAATAAGGTGCTTGTCGGGAAATGTTCAAATTAATAAGTCTGCTGTCAAAACGAATACTAACTGACCCTACCACTATTATAACATGCTAAGGTTGGAGAGTGGTTCACTTCTCCTCATGGTTGTTTCTGGTATTCATCCCCTGTTACTTTCTTCTTAATATACCATTTTTCAGTCTCTGGTCACCTTCTGTATCAATTCTTCTAACTCTCCCATAAGGTGTTTGGTTTTTCCCTCCTCTTTAGGGATGGCTTTGCATACTTCCCTTCTTGACCTTTGTTGTATCCTTTGATCCAAGTAAAGGGGCCCTGGGTAGTCTTGTAAAGTAATGTGTCCTATATGTACTTTGCTTTCTGTGTAATTATAGTTCACCCTTTTCTAGTTTGGTGCCCTTTACCATTTGGACTACTCTTGTTTGTTTCATAGTAATCTGGCTCTGAAATGTTCCACTATGTACTTCTTGAATGAAGGTGTACCTTCCCCTCTTCCCCTGGGTAGTGTTACCCAACTTGTTTGGATCTCCCTCTGTGTTAGTTGCGGTCCTCTTTCTTACTTAACTACAGTTCAAGTTAATCAACTTTTCTTTCAAGGTTTCATCATTTATACTGGGTTGAGTATCTTGGATTACTTAACGAGCCCTCAATGGCCTCCAGGTCCTCCCATTCTTCGTTACCTTCAGTATTTTGGGGTAATGTCTCTGGGGCCTGTACTTGCCTGGGACCTTCTCTTCCGTTCGTTCTCAGTCGGTTCGCTCTCTGGAGCATCCTCTTCTTTCCACTCTCTCTCGTTGTTTCGGCCTCTTGGTATCTGTTCTTGCAACCGGACCATTAGCCAACTCTTCAGCGTTGTAGTATCAGCATAGGTATGTGGGCAGCTGGCTTTCCAGCGTTTGCTTCTTGCGTTCAGAGCAGTTCTGAACGTTGCGGGTTCTGCGGCTTGCTCTGGCTCAGCCTCCTTGAGGTGTTACGCTTCATGGGGTCCTCCCCTGCCTCCGTATGTATTCCTCTCGCTTGCCTTCGTTCGGCGTGTCCTCCTTGTCGGAGTTAATTGGAGGTTTTTCTTTAAAGGGATAGATTTTCTTTTAGGCTTATAATGGTACAAGTTCATTTTCTCTTTAGCCAAGTCTTGTAATTTAATTTGGTTTTGCACATCGGATACTCCCATGTATGCCATCATGGAGAATGGCGGAGGGAGTTCCTCAGCGGGATGAGAGTCATGGAGTCCTTTTCCCCTAAGGGAGAGTCTCTCCCACTCTCCCAGTGAGGTCCCACTTGGCCAATCCCCTAGGAACGGTCTTGCAAAGTGGTCTCCCCTCTCTAGCCTCAAAGGGGGTAGCGCCCCATTGGGGAGAAGGAACAAATTCCCTCGATTCATTCCACAGGGTGTGACTGAAGGTCGTACCATCATTTTCATCCACGGCACATGAGGTTTCAGGGACTGTGGCCATCCTCTGTCCAAACCCCCTCCCTCCACACACGTCCCCCCAACCAACTTTCCACCACTGGGACAGGGCTGCCTCTGGCCCCGGTAGGTCCCCTGTCCCTGCTTGGGAGGAGTTCCTGTGCCCCCATCTGACGGGGTCCAATCCTGGACCCTATTACAATTGCCACCAAACGGCGGAATAGCACTTGCAAGGATAGAAGTGAAGGTTAACAGGGAAACAAATGGGGTTTCAGCAGACTTCTGAAAGTAGGATAGTTCTGAAGGGTGCACATTTAAAGAGGGAGTTAATTCCACATAGGACCAAAAACAAACATTTTTTTGTGTGGAAGATTAAATAAAGCTAGAGCATTGTGTTGTCTGGAAGAATAACCACTTTCATGAATGGCTCGGTGAACAATACAGAGTGACTTAAACTTATTTTTGCAGATCGGAAGCCAGTGAAGCTTTGTCAGATGTGTTTAAGAAGAAGTACGCCATGTGGAATTGGTAGCCAAACGAGTTGAAGCTTTATATTATCCAAAGGCATCTCAGTAATGAGTCTCGTAATCTGACAGTTTGGGTGACACCAAGGCCGATCAAAAGGCAGCATGGGGAGGACTTTAATTAGGGTTTTTAGGGCCAGGAAACAGCTGCTAGATAACTGCATGAATCTGTAGATGAAAATAAATATTTTGATAGATGCCATCCCCAGATTGTGAACCAGTGAGGGGCCAGGTTCCTTTTCCATGGAATATTTCCTTGAATCATTCATTGTGCTGATTGAGATCCATTATATTAAAAAAATTCATGAGGCCTTTCTGGCATATTATTGTTTAGGCAAACACCGGTAATATTCTGCAAGTTGTGCATCATATTTATCTAAAGGAGCTTAACTGGTGTAAAGTCTACATGATGCATAGCTTTAAAAGGCTGACATCCTAAATTAGCCTGTATCCATATCTAATTAATTCTAAGAAATGTAATAGATTGAGGCGGACTGCTAGAGCTTTTCTGAGCCTTCAACTTCAGTAAGTCATCTTTAATGAGTTAAAGCATAATGTAAAGTTGTGAAATGTTGGTACTGGATATTGGGAATAATTTGGTAGCAAATGAGTGTAAAAAAGTCTGAAACTGAGCAATAATTGGTGGATCGGTAATTGCAGATTTGCAAATACTTGTATACAAGCAGATTAAAAGTATTTAAAGTGTTGAGTCAATTGTTCAAATTATCTCATGGTCTTTTCTTAGAATAAAACATCTTCAGTTAAGTGTGTGAAAGATATGGTCGTGGAAACCTCTAGTAAAGAATTTGTAAACATCCATTTATGTTGAGTGAATATCCGGCATTGTGTATGCCTTTCACCAGTCATGCTGTATTCTGGGTAGTGATATAAGGATACCTAACTTGCATGACCTGGCCTTCTCAGTGTTTCACTAAATAATGAGAACACTTGTTTCATACAGCAAAATGAGTAATAACTTAATATGGGACATACAAGCCTGACAGTAGTATGCAAGAGGGCCTCCCCCGGCTTTTCTTCCCCAAATAAACTTAATAGTCAGACTCACACTGCTGAAAGATGTTTTCCAAACATATATGAGACGTAAAGGCGAATGTTTTGGACCTTGTGAGAGAATAGACTTCTTAAAAATTAACTCTGACTAACAGGGTTATTGGAAGCTAGGAACACCTCCTGAATTGCTGTACAGTTATTTCAAATGCTGGTTTAGAGTTCTGTATGAATATTTTGTGATTTCATTAGCTAGGCTGTACCTAATTTGGTAATTTGTGGCCTAACATATGTTAAATACAAAATCAAATTAATTGTCTTCCATATAAGCTCTTTTAGTCCGAATTTCATTTTTTCCAGGTTGTTTCCTAAACTCATTGGTAATTATTATATATTTTTATAGAGTGAACCTAGCCTGGTAGTAACAGAGCTCAGTACCTGTCAGATGACAAAACATTGGAAGCAAGAATTCAACAAATCATCAAGTAAAGATTAGGAATAATTATCACAGTACTTTATACAGATGGGCGTGTGCACAAGATAGCTGGAATCTAGGTCAAACTAAGTGTTGTTGAATGGGCCAAGTCTTCAGTTCTTTCCTAAACTAAAGGAGACTTGAAGCAGTCTGCATTGTCACTGGGATGGTGTTCCAGAGGACCGCAGCGTGGCATGAGAAGTACTGTTTCTTAGTTTTCTCCTGGCAAGCCAGTTTAGGGATGATTCTACTGTGGGATAACCATTGTCTGCACCCAATATTTTCAGTTTGACCATCGGGTAGACCGGCATTGGTTGCCTTGTAGACGAGGCACATGGTATTGAACCATATTTTTGTCTGGATGCGGAGCCAGTATAATTTGAGCATTGTAGGTGATGTGGTCAAATTTCCTAGAGCCAATGATTGGGCGAGCCCTGATGTGGCGGGCTACTTTGAGGGAGGGGGGGGCAGTTGAGCACCCTATCAACAGGGATCCCTTGTGCCGTCACCATCATTCCTAGGTCCTGTGGTGGGAATCAAATAATGTACTAATGGGGCCTGTTCAGGTACCAGAGAACTGATTACAATGCCATCTGCATAACTATTATTTTTAGTTTTAGTACAGTTTTTCACAATTTAATGTACATCAGAAGGATATGCTTATAGTTCCATATAAAAAGCAAGCACATCAGACCATGGTTACCTGATCAGTGTGGATGGGAGTGAAAACTTTCTCCTTCAAGCAATTTTATGCTGTTGGAATTTCATAAATACCTTTAATGCAAGAGAGAAATGTGTGACGATATCCTATCTTATCAAGGAGGACTGTGAGAAAATTCCATGACACTCAATTGCAAGCCTTTCGGTGTAGAGAAAAATAATGGATACAACAGCCTTTTTCTGTCCCTGCAACACTGTCAGTGCATTAGTATATTCTATAATGCTGCAGCTAGATAAAGCGCCATGTTGATATTGAGTGACTCTACTAATGAGTTTTAATTTCTGTTCACTAATAATTTGGCAAATATGTTACTGTATTCAGAATAGATATTGGACGTTAGGATCCAATGTTATTACTTTTTTGTTTTTTGTTTTTAGAGCACAAACTTTGGCTTATTTCCTTGTCTGGGGACTGACCGCAGTGCTCATGGCATCTTGAAAGAATGCAAGTGGAATAGGAGCAATTTCTGGAGCTAATGCTTTATAGATTGTAGAGGGAAGGCCATCTGGGCCAGCCGCTTTATTAGTGAAAAGATTGTCAAACAGTTTCTTTGGGTTGCTTCTGTTTCAAGAGCTGTCGATACTAAAGGTAAAACCTTAGTTATGTATTTATGTAGTGTTTCCGGCAGGGACCAACTGCATTGGCTTTTTAAAGTGATATGTGGAAAGTCCTAACAATGTCCTAGGTCTGATTTCATTAACCCATTCCGGTTTCTTTTTTTTCTAACCCATTAATAACATCCTTTTCACAACTATGAAGGCTAAAATGTCCCATTTCTGTCCATGGTCCTCATGCCACCCTACTTTTTCATTGTTGCAGAGTAACGCAACGTTCTCGTCCTTGAAAGTTAACCAAATTTGACATACAAAGGGTCACTGACTGCAAATTCTGTGATGCTTCAAATGGTTTTCATGTCTAAACTCCTTCCTGTAAAAGGATGTTTTTGGAGCTGCGATTTCCATAGAAGCTTAAGAATGGCTTTTGACGCCCAAATGAGAGTACATTCTTTATTTCGGATTGAATAAAAAATCCATAAAAGAAACATCATACACAAACATTAGACACAAACTATTATAAAAGTTAGAACATAAACCATTAATTCATTCATTAAAATATCACGTGCATAGCTCAATTTCATAATATTAAAAGGAAAAGAAAAGCTGTCAAAATACATTATACAACTTTTTTCCAAGGCCTAAAAATTAAAAGCGGCAATTAATTTGTAAAATCACATGTATAATACAGTTTAACATTATGTGAAGTCCAATGTGCACCTTGACAATCACGAGGTGTATAAAATTGGCTCACTTAGTTTCACCATTACTTCTTACAATTGTATTTCATCTTTGTCCCCTTTCCCGTGTTCGCCCAGCTTTTCTTATGTATAGAGATACATTCCAGGCTACAGCTGGCGAGGCTGCTTTCAGCAAATAATAAAGTGCTGGCCTATGCTGGGTAAAGCCTCTTCCTATAAGCAGCGGTAGCAAATACTTTTTCCTTAGACCACAATATGCCTGACAAAAGAATAAGAAATGTACAAAATCCTCATGCCCAGCCTGACAAATAGGGCATTTGGATTCAAATTCGCAGCCCGATCTCCAACTTTGAAACTTCGCCAACTCTAAACACCCAAGCACACCCTTGTAAACAGTTTGATCAGACAGCCGTTTGACCAGACAATATATTCCTATGTTATTGGATGATATTCTCATCAGTTCTCTATTCATTGGTTGCAGTAGCTCCTTTGTCTCTCTGGCCTCATTTACCTACTCCATTAGTTTCTTTGTTAGGAGGCATCAACTACCATTGCCCTCATAGCGGTTTAATAGTCCTACTACTAGCAATCCCTTTCCCCAGCATTTTCTTTACATTTTCTAACGATCTGATTTTACTGGCACCCTTTTTTCCCAATAGATCCTTTAGCAATTTCTGTGTAAACCCAGCCTTTAGGTCAGACCATACATGCAACCATGACCTGCAAGGCCCCAAGGCCAGTTGATCGTCTAAAAAGGACAATCCGATCTCTTTATGTGAAGCAAATTTTGGGGCTGACATGGGTAAGCTCAACATAGATTTCACAAAGCGATTTTCCTCTTTTTGCAACGCACCATAATCTCCATATCCCCAGTTAGAAGCATCATATTAGATTACCCCAATAATGCGAGCATTATAGATCTTTTCCACAATGCAGAGCGGTTGGTGGTTGTGCTGCTTCATGAATCTATAAATGCTGCCAACCGATTGTTTCATCAACCTGTTTCTGTACATGGCATGCTCATTAAAATTCTCATTAAATCGCACTGCGAGATAATCAAATTGGCTCACCCTTGGGATCACTCACCCATCACACCATATTTTTGTGAACTTGCACGCTCTTTTCTTCCCTAAACACACCTTTACTGCTGATTTGGTAGTATTAACTTCCTGGTCCAGAGCTCTCGTATAGGTCAAAAATGTGTTTACCAGAATCTGCAAAGCTCTTGGGGTCTGTGCAATAAGTTCTGTATTCTCACCATAAATGAATGCTGGAATCAACATTTCCTAATCTTTGTATATCAGTATTACACTCCAGTAAATTCCCAAGAGCTTACTGATATACAGGGCGAACAGCAGGGGGTGCCTAGACACACCCTTGTCTTATCCGTGATTCAATCGGAAACCAGGCTGTACAATGTCCATTACTACCTGAACAGATACAGGCCTCATTATCCCTATGCAGAACCTCCAAGGTGTCCAGACTAACAGCTGGGCAATCATATAACCTGAGCACGTCCCTCAATTTGTTCTGATTTACTTACTCGAAGGCAGTGCTCAGGTCCATGAATGCTAGGTATATTAGTTCCTGTTTGATGCACAGGGAGTGGGCAATTATCATGTACACATGTAACACTGTTCCATTGTCCCTAGTTTGGGCCTAAAGCATATCCTTCAGCGTCGCAGGGCAGATACACCCTGCAGGCAGCAAGGCAGAGTACTCCCAGACCTCAGCAACCTCAGGGCCCTACTCCTCCACCACCTAGCGCCGCACTGGCCGGTGAGGACAGGGTTTTTTGAGAAATTTCTCACGCTTGAGATCCCCTGAGATGGGCACCATCCTCCGGGATGTGATTAGGGACAAGCTACCGCCGGTCCCTCCACCTGCACCCATTGTCATTCCTCCTATGACTCCAGCGCCTCAGGCCCCCGCACAGCCTCAGCTGCCTGCGCCAGCCCCCATGTTGCCGGCTCCTCTGCCTCCTGCAGCCCAGGCTGTTCCATACCAGCCTCTGCAGCAGCCTCCGGCCCCAGTCGCCACACCTCAGCCTGTGGAGCCCAGTACTCCGCCACCTGTACCAGACCAGCAGAACACTCTGGTGGACACCGATGAGGAGGAGGACCCAAACACTCTGTCTTCAGCCAAGGCATTCCATGATCGACTTGAGGGTCTGGTCGAATACTTGGGGCTTCCACAACCCGAGGTTGAACAACCAGAGCTGAGGGTCCTGGCTGAAGTCCTCACTCTACACCCTGCGGCTATAACAGGGATTTCGATGCAGAAGGATGTTGTCGCTTTGGCCAAAAAGGGATGGCTTAAACCCCACTCGGCGCAGCCCACCAATCAGCACCTCAACGCCAAGTACAGGCAATTGGAGGGGGACACCCTCTTGCTGTCGGCACACCCTCATCCGCACTCTTCAGTGATTGCTGCGGCCTCCATCTACTCTAAGCCTCAGTCTTCCTCAGCCACCTCTTCCTCGGCTCTGCTAGGCAAGGAGGAGAAGATCTTGGAGGCATATGGAAAAATGGTCTATTCCAATGCCTCCCTGCACCTTCGTCAGTCTAATGCAGACGCCATGCTTGCAGCCGTTAACCAGAGGCTTTGGTGGGAAATAGCCGACTTCCTTCCGGAACACCTAGTACACAGTCAGGCGTGCTTCAAGGCGGGGCTGGCAGAAGTAAAGTTAGTGGCCCAAGACATGGACTCCACAGTGGCGCATATAGACACCTCCGGCAGTGCCATCTGCATCACCATGGACATGAGGGACGGCCTGGCTGCGGGCTACCAAATTCAACCCGGACGTCCAGGAGCGCATATTGGACCTTCCATTCGATGGTAACCTCTTCCACTCCAGCACCGATGAGGAACTTGATGAGAACAGTTCCCAGACTGAAAAATCCTACTCTATCCTCACAAAGTCCACACCCAAGACGTACAACCAGAGACACCAACGTTCCAACATAGGACGGGTCTTCATCGGATTCCGGGGCTTCCAGGAACGAAGGACCAGACAGTCGGACCGAACTCCAAGTCAGCACTGCCGCAAACAGCACAAGGCAGGGAGTAAGGGTTTCTTTCCGTCCCCCTCCTCAGCCCCAGCCTCCGAGGGGGAAAAAAAGCCATGACATTCCCCTCCGGGTACACGTGTCTCCGGAGGGGGCAGGCTTGCCCTTCATGCAGAGTATTGGCACGCGAGGTTCACGGACCCCTGGATCCTATCAGTAGTGTCCACGGGGTACCGCCTACCTGTTCCTCCCTCTCCTCCCTTCGACTCCCACAGATTGGGACAACAACTCTGTTGGCGGAAATTTGATCGCTCATAGAGAGCCAGGCAGTGGAAGAAGTCCCAGCGGGGTATGGGCTTCTACTCCAGGATTTTCTCCATACACAAGAAGAACCAGACTGGCCTGAGAGTTGTGTTGGACCTTTCCACCCTGAACCTTTCCCTCCCTCCTCAAAAGTTCAAGATGGTTACCCCAGCGCTTATTGCGGAGACACTGTGCAAGGGAGACTGGATGTGCTCCCTTGATCTGAGGGACGCATACCTACACATACCGATTTGGCAGCCTCATCAGTCCTTCCTGAGGTTCAGGATAATGGGCTTCCGTTTCCAATACAAGGTTCTACCCTTTGGCCTCAATTCAGCCCCCAGGGTCTTTACCAGGCTTATAAATGCAGTGGCAGCCGTTCTCGGGCCACAGGGGCACCATGTCTATCCATACCTAGAGGACTGGCTCGTCAGGGCGAGATCCCCGTAGGCGGTCCATCACACCTCCTCAGCCCTCATGAATACGCTACACGAATTGGGATTCTCCATCAATCTCAAGAAGTCACAGCTGCAGCCGACGCAGAGGCTGGTGTTCCTGGGCCTCATCTGGGACACGCGATCCGAGAGAGTTTTTCCCTCGGAGGACAAGATCATAGCCATCAAGAGGGCACAGGTCATTTTCTCAGCAGATTGGTGACCTCAGCATGGTGGTACCAGCACCTCTTGGGTATCATGGCGGCATGTCTACTGGCAGTGCCATACACAAGGCTCAAAATGAGAAGAAGATAGCTGCACTTCGCAGCCTCATGGAGTCGGGAGCGGGGTTCCCAGGCGGAACTTGTCAGCATTCCTCCTTTTCTCCACCAGGACCTTGTCTGGTGGAACACGGACTGCAACTTGAGGATAGGCAGACCCTTACGACAATCAGAACTACAGTTTACCATCACCATAAATTCTTCCTTGGAGGGCTGGGGGGGGGGCTACGCTGGACAAACACAGCGTCCATAGAGTGTGGTCTCTTCAGGAACAGGAGGCCCATATCAATTGTCTAGAGCTGAAGGCAATCTGGCTTGCTCTCGAAGCCTTTATACCGCTTATCAGTGGCAAGATGATCCTCATTCAAACGAACAACTCCACCAGCATGTATTAGATCAACAAGCAGGGTGGCACCAGGTTCCCTCCCCTATGCAGCCGGCAATCAGCATTTAGGAGTGGGCTCTGGAGAACAATATTCAATTGAGGGCAATCCACCTCTCTTGGAAGTCCAACATGGAGGCGGAGAGGATCAGCAGATTGGGTGCGGACAATTACAAATGTCAATTGAACAATGAGGTTGTTCAGCAGATGGGGCACCCCCCGGTGGATCTCTTTGCCAACTGGTACAACAGGAAGTGCCCTCAGTTTGCATCATGGCAAGGACAGGGCCTAGGCTCCCTGGGCGATGTATTACAGTTACAGTGGAACAGCATGAGCGCATATGCATTTCCACCCACTCCCCTGGTGCACATGGTGATCTGCAAGATATGGGAATCCCGGCATCTCAGTATCATATTGATAGCTCCATGGTGGCCGGCGAGACCATGGTTTTCTGAGCTGCTCATCCTTTCGGGCCTGCCTTTGATTCACCTTCCATTGGGCCCAGCTCCTCTACTATCGCAGCAAGGGGGCAGGGTCATCCACCCCGCCCCGCAGAGGTTAGCTCTTGTAGCGTAGTTCCTGAACAGGCCACATTGAAGCATCTGCATCTTTCGCAGGCTAACCTAGACATCATACAGGGTGCTAGGAGCCAGTACAAAAGCAAGTGGTCTCGGTTTTGTCACTGGGCTGAGTCTAAAGAGGTCGAGCCTTCTCTGCACACCTCGCCCACTCGGGGATGCAAATAGACACCTGCTGCACCTATCGGGCAGGCTTCAGAGCCTACTGGAACTTGGAGGAAGTAGTTTTATCTTCCTCCAACCCAGTGGTTAAGACATTTGGCGGGCCTCACCAGGCACTACCTGCCTATCAAGAAGCCATACCCTGTGTGGGACCTCAACATAGTGGTGGGTGCCTTAGCGCATAAACCCTTTGAGCCAATGGCGTCCGCGGACACCAGGAATGGTCACCATTAAGACCGCACTCTTGGTGTGTCTTAGATCTGCACGCCGGGTCAGCGAGATCCAATCTCTTGTGGCTTCAGAGCCTTACACTATCTTTCATAGGGACAAGGTGGTGCTTAGAACGCACCCCGCGTTCTTGCCTAAGGTAGTCTCTTCATTTCTCCTAAATGAGGAGACAGTGCTACCCACTTTTTTCGTGGACCCTAAGGACGATGCTCAGAGGTCCTGCACTGTCTGGATGAAAGGCGCGCTCTAAAATTCTACCTGGATAGAACTAAGAGCTTCTGCAAATCTGAGGCTCTTTGTCACCTTCGGGGGGTCAAAGTCAGGATATCAGGCTTCTAAACCCTCCATAGCAAGGTGGATGGTTTCAGCCATTAAGGAGGCTTATGAGGGACAACACAGGCCACTTCCAGCAACCATGCATGCCCACACTATAAGAGCCAAGGCCACGGCAGTCGCTTTCCAGAGGTACGTTCAGTGGCAGGTCTTCAGCAGGGCCGCCACGTGGGCTACTCCTTTGGCCTTCTGCAAGCACTACTATCTGGATGCCGGCTCTAGGTCAGACGCGGCTTTCGGACAGGCAGTATTAAGGAACTTGTTTACTTAAGGAGGGTCACCGCTCATCCCTGGGCTACATTCAGTTGTAATCGCCCATACAGTATGGAGGAAAGGGGGGCAGGACGTAGGATAAATTACTCACCATAGTGACTAATGTACTCCTAATCCATAGTCCCTTTTCCTCCATACGTCCCACCATCATCCTCCTATTAAAACTGGTGTCATTAGGCAATGGTAATATTGTTGACGTGTTAATGGGGACAAAGGAGTGGCACCGGTGGGTGGAGTCAGGGGTGCGCATTCTGCAAAAGCCACGCCCGCGTGCGCCTTTAAATTTTAAAAATATTTTTTTCTGGTGAAAAAGTTTCTGTTTACTGTCCCTAGCGAGAGACGCCCATACAGTATGGAGGAAAGGGGACTATGGACTAGGAGTACTTTAGTCACTACAGTGAGTAACTTATAATTTTTTTCTCAATCTTTTTCCCCCACATAGCTTTTGTTGAATTGTTCTATCGCAATGTTTTAGTAGCATTACCTTCCCAAGCAATTTCTGTGATGTGGTCAAATTGATTACCTCTCAGTTTCATGCCCTGCCATTTTATGACTAGGCGCCTGATCACGACTTTGGCAGTAACCCTTAAATCCGGTGGTCGCGCTATTACCGCCGGATTTAAGGGTCTGCCAAATCAGGACTTGGGCGGATTTCGCCCCAGCTCTGAGCTGTGGGGGAAATCCGCCGAAAATTTGCACTATTACCGCCAGCGGGAAATCCGCCGGCGGTAAGAGCGTGAATTTTCCCCATTGAGCCCAATGGGGAATGGGGCATTCCCGAATGGGCTCAATGGGGAATTACATTACCGCCAAACTCGTGATTCGGCGCTATTAGCGCTGGGGAGTTCGGCGGTAGGGCTAATAGGTTACCACCAAAGTCGTGATCAGGCCCTAGATCTAGAGCATAATGATCACTTCTTCCCTTATTCGGAAATTTTTCCCAGCCCCCCCCATATATTAACAGCAAGCATAAAATAGTCTCCGTACTTCTGAAGGTGATCGCACCAGGATTGTTCCCCATTGATTGATCAAAGTCCTGCCTCCATCAACCAAAGCCACAATCGAAACCCAGCACCACACATCCTCTTGTCGATCGTTTGTGGCGGGGGGACTCTTAGTACCCCATCTTCATCCTGGTCAAAAAGTCCTTCAGTCAGGCCATTACCCTTTTTTCAAGTTAAGGCTCCTCCACACAGATCATTACCTCTTTATCTCTTGATTGTTGTTGTAAACTGTAAAACACCTCTTTTAGAGCTTCAATGTGCCAGGCCATCTTTCTGCGAGGGGCTATTATAGATGTTGATAAAATACAGTGGGAGGCCCTCCAATGGGATCAGTTTAAGAACTTGGATCAACGGTTCCATTTCCACTTTTACTTCAAGGATCTCACAAGCAGATGAGCCCTTCACCAAGATCGCAGACCACCATAATAGCTCCCCCTTTTTTGCCTTTACCTGATAAACCAAATACCCATCAAAGACCATTTTCTCTTCTTCCCATGTCTCTTGTAGGAGAATAATCAGAAACACATTCAGTTTCTCTTTTATAGCATTGTCAGTTAATTTCCCCTTGGAACCCGCTATATTCCTTGACTGTATTCAATCAATCATACTAGCACATCCTGGGTGCTGGTCTGTAGTGGATTTTAACAAAATACAATGACAGATATAATGCAAACCCATTAACTTTCACAACCCCGAATAGGTGTGTGTGTGTGTGTGTATATATATATATATATATAATACCCCCCCCCCGTATTCATTCATGAATAGCACATTAATTTATGAGTAGGAGGAACAAAACACAATTAAAAGCATAGTATGAAATGAAAACTATTCCAATATGCACACAAGATGATCTGCCATAAAATGTGGACTATAGTCGGAGGAACAAAACTAAATAAAAAATGTGCTGTGAATTATATATATTTTTCTTTTGCAGAATATTCTTACTTTAGTTGTGTTCCTCTCACCATAATACACCAGTATGGCATCACTACTGTGTGTTGGGTGTGGGCGGATCGTCTTGTGTGTTTATCAGAATAACCAGGTTACTCACCGTAGTGACCATCTTACTCCTCGTCCATAGTCCCCTTTCCTCCATACTTATGGGACATTCCTCAATCCTGTGGGACGGGACCGGAGCACTTTGTAAAGGTTGTATACGAATGGACGTTTTACAACTGCTCGAATGACAATTGACCTTTTCACAATTGACCGAATTGTGAAGGTCAATTGTACCATATATGTGGGGGGAAACCCCCCACAACCCCCCACCCAATGCAAAACCCATATATATATAATTCGGTCAATTGTGAAAAGGTCAATTGTGACCCTTTAAATTTGGTCAATTGTTCATTCAAACAATTGTAAACGACCAATTTGGGTAATACCCTTTGTAAAAGCATCAAAATGTTTGCAAAAATGTTAGTCCTTCCTCTCTTTTATGCAGGGTACTGCACGCGGCCGTGACCCCACCCATCTCAGCTCCGCCCTGCGCATCGTCCATCAGTCCTTTTCTATCGCCAGGTCAGAGACCTTTAAGCAATAATAGACGAACCTTATTAGAGTGGATGGCGGGCGGGCGTATGGAGGAAAGGGGACTATGGACTAGGAGTAAGGTGGTCACTACGGTGAGTAACCTAGTTATACTCCTACGTCCCGTCCCCTTTCCTCCATACTTATGGGAGATTCCCAAGCACTCCTCACAGGAACTACGGGTTGATGGAAAACCCCATATTGAAAAAGGGTCTTCAGCACAGCCTGGCCAAACTGAGCATCAGATCTGGAGCTCAGGTCTAGACAATGTTTACAAAAAGCTGATGGGGAGGCCCATGTAGCCGCCTTTGCGATGGTCTCCCAGGGGACATATTTCTGAAAGGCAACCGCAGCTGCCTTGCCCCGCAACAAGGTGCGCATGAATACCTTTTAAGAGGCAGCAGACCCTGAACAGTGTAAGCCTCCGTAATACAGGCCGCGATCCATCTGGAGATAGTCACCTTAGAGGCCTGTCTACCTTGTGTTTTACCAAAGTTCACTAAAAGTTGAGAAGAGCTCCTAAATTCAGATGTTCTATCCAGATAGAACTTAAGAGCCCTTCTAACATCCAAGCAATGTAGAACCCTTCCCGCTTCTGAAGCAGGGTTTGGAAAGAGGACCGGTAGGGAGATTGACTGATTTAGATGGAAATCAGACACCACCTTTGGCAGGAAAGAGGGATTCGTCCGTAGGACCACTTTATCCTTGTGGAAAACCAAGAAGGGATGCTCCACCAACAGAGCCTGGAGCTCACTCACACGCCTTTCTGAAGTAACGGCAACCAAAAAAGACACCTTTCACGAAAGGTGCTTAAGGTCCACCGTAGCCATAGGTTCAAATGGTTTATGGCACAACGCGGTAAGGACCACATTCAGATCCCACGTCGGATGCGGTTTGCGAACTGGGGGATAAAAACACGTCAAGCCTGCAAAGTGCCTCCTAAGCACCGGATTTGACAGTGAATATGAGCACTGGTCCGTAGACAGGTAGGTGCCTATAGCGGAAAGATAAGTTCTGCATGACAGAACAGGAACGCCCGATTCTGCTAGGTGAGACACGAAGGACAGCACTGTGTCAATCGTAGCCACCCTGGGGTCCAGCTGTGAGGCTAAGCACCAGTGACAGAACCAAAGCCACTTGCTCTTATACTGAGACCTTGTCGAGGGCTTCCTGGCTGCCTGAATTATTCGCATGTTATCAGCCGACAGGTTGAGATGCTCTAAAGACCTGAACTCGGGCACCATGCTGCCTAGCTGAATGATTGTGGGGAGGGGTGCCACAGCTGACGATCATTCTGGTGAAGCAGATCGGGACTCACTTGTAGCCTGATCGGTGGACACACCGACAGATGCTGAAGCTCTGAGAACCAGAACCTGGCTGGCCACCACGGGGCTATGAGCAGGAGAGAACAGTTTGTGTTCTTCAGCTTGCAAATTATCTGATGAATCAGAGGCAGAGGTGGGAAAGCATAGGCCCTCATGTTGTGCCAAGGAATCTCGAGAGCATCCCCCAGACAAGACCCACCGGTCTTCGGTAATGGTCTGCCACGTTTCCCAATGAGACGCAATGCGTCCTCCCAACGGGGTCTCGTGCGAGCACAGAGAACCCTAATTTTGCTGGTTTCTCGATGGCAGCACCAACTGCACCTGAGGAGGAGGCTGATGAGCGGGAGAAATATCGACTCTGTTGCTGCCTCCAGCAGGAATTCCCCGACTCTGCAGGATTTTTGGTCCAGAAACCCCGTAAAGCCAGAAGAGGGCTGGGACTGTGACAACGGTCTGTGTCCTAAAAGGTGGTTTCACCAGGACAGACAAGGACTTGGCGGTCTGGGTGCTATCATCTGTTTTGGTCCGCTCCACATCCGTTGTGGAATGAAAAAGCTCCTTGCCGTCAAACGGCATATCCAAAACCTTATCCTGCACCTCCTTAGAGAACTTGGTCGCGTGCAGCTAAGCCTGATGAGAAGTATCCACACCAAGCATAAGGCCTCAGGCCGAAGTGTCGACGTGATGAGCCGCCGCTTCCACAGATCCTGTGCCAGGACCCTGGCATCCGACAAGTCCGCCTTAAAGTCCTCAAGCTTTTCAGCGGGGATAAATACTTCAAACTCCGACAGACCTTTCCACATTTTCATATTTGACCCTGCTAACACCAGTTCTGCATTGGCCTGCCGCAATTGCAGGGCTGAGTTAGCAAAAATCTTTCTCCCAAGGCAGTCGAGAAGTTTATCCTCTTTGCCCAGGACCTGTGTAGCCGTCGAAGTAGAGGATGCCGCAGGTCTGGACTGTAAAGTGGTCGCAGCCACGACCGTGGAGGAGGGGGGTGGACACGACGATAAAGCCACCTCTTCTGAACAATGAAGCCTATAACGCGCGTCAATTTTCTTAATGACAAACAGTACAAAGGGTGGTTTCTCCCATACTCTACGGATCTCGGCCAAAACGTCCTTCTGCAAGAACAAGCCGGTACGCTCCGAAGGACACCAGGTGAACGCCCCCGAAAGCACGCCCTCCTGCTGAGCGGGTGCCTTGGGTACTGAAACATCCTACAGACACATCATGTCCAGCACCCGGTTGTGAAAAGCTCTGATAGAGCTGGGATGGTCTTCGCTGTCCTGATCGCCCTGTACATCATCCGATAAGTCTGGATCAGGCTCAGTCACATCTGGCACCACAATCACCTTGTCCAGTGGGGACAGTGGAGGCGGGGGTGGAAGAGTAGGGGTAGGCCCAGCCGGAAAAGGTGCGCTGGCAGAGTAGCCGGGACCGTTGACGCAGGCGGGCAGATCTCCCTAAACAGGCCCTTCATGGGGTCGGAACGCATACGTTTTTGGAACTTGCCGAAAAAGGTGTCCTCTGGCGATGTTTTAGGCGTGACAGGAGGAGGCCTCTCATGAGGAGGGTAATTCCAAGGGCGCAAGGGTGAGGATTGCCAAGAGGGCCCTTCCTCGCTCTTGCCCACATAAATCAAGGGCGCCGATGCCGCCGGCAGCGGCATCCGAGCGTTCCATTCATAAACTGGACGAAACGGATATGCACATGGAAACCGATGTTCACCTGCAAGAGCATCCCCTGCGCCTAAAGCCGATGGCGTAGTTGTAAGGGTTGTATCCAAAATGGCCTTCGTGGTCTTGGCGGGAACGGCTGCCATTTTATCGGCACCTGAGGGGAACTGCAACACGTGTGGAAGTGAGGCAGGGGTCCCCACAAGTGGGTCAGGAGTCTTCATTTTAGCCTTAACACACAAGGAACCTCGGCCGAGCCGGTACTGTGTGTCCTAGGATGTTTTTGTGACATGCTAATAGCCAAATTAGCCTTCGTAGGAAGGAACTCGGCGCTGCCGGTAAAGGAGGAATTATGGTCCGAAACCTCACTCCTTGCCTCCTCAACAGCTCTGTGGTCACCGCAAGAGCGGGAACGATGAGGAACACCTTTCTCCGACAAGACCTTAACAGGCCTCTCAGAACTGTTGGTCACCTTAGCCTCTAAACGAGGGACCTCGGACCCGCGTACGGTAGAAGCCTCTCCACGAACTTCTGTTCGGTACCTGCCAGCCCAGCCGAGTCCTCGGGGCACAGCCCGGTGCAAATGAGGGAAGCTCCAATCAAGAAGGCCTCGGAGTGAGCTCCGGTACACCACGACTCAGTAGAGCTAGGTCTACAAACGGCCCCAACAGGAGGGGCCTCGGATTGTGATCCGGTGTCAACAGGCCCCTTACGGAGACCCTCTGAGAAAACTCTGGTACACTTTTTAGGCCTAGACGGCACCTCAGGGCACGCCCCAGTAACAGAGCCTTTGACGCTCCTCCCAGACCGGGAAGACCCCGGAAAGGAGTCCCCTGCCCTTAAAAGCAAAGAACTTACCAGGCATTTCTTCTTCTCGTCGATGAAGGATTGGAAATGCGTAGGAGTGTGCTGAAACGCTTCATCCCACCGCTCTAACCGACGTTGGAGCGCCCGGACCGAAAGGGAATCGCAATGAAAACACGAGTCCCACCGGTGGTCAGGACCCAAACACTCTAAACAAAGAGGATGGGGATCCGCCCTAGCGAAGCGTCGCTGACCGGAAGAAAAATTTGAAAAGTCCAGCTGAAAAGGCATAGACAGACTATCACGCGATCGCAAGCGAGAGCCAGAGAGGAGGAAGCTGGAAGAATAAACCTTCCGCAGATAAGTGCGTCCAGTCTCGAACGAGCAGAGAAAAGGACTGATGGGCGATGCACGGAGCGGAGCTGAGATGGGCGGGGTTACGGCCGCGTGCAGTACCCCGCGTAAAAGAGAGGAAGGACTAAAATGTTTGCAAAGTTTTGATGCTTTTACAAAGTGCTCTGGTCCCGTCCCACAGGTCAGAGGAATGTCCCATAATTATGGAGGAAAGGGGACGGGAATTAGGAGTATTATTTATATAAAATATATCAATTTATTATAGGGTGGCTGGCGGTCACTGCCCTATAGTAAGGCGAGTTTGAGTCATATAGGAAATTGAAAAAATGAATCGCTAATATCTTTAGACTCGTGTGACGGATTGGGCTGACATTCTTTTTTTTTTTCCACTTTGTGTTTATTGCAAATTTTTCAATAACAACCAAAACATCCAAGAAAAAGTAAACAACCCCAACTGAGAACCCCCCACACCCCCACCCAGCCCTCCCGTACACCCACCCCCTGCCCCAACCAATGAGCTACCCAGGAATCTACAAGACATAAAATTCCAAGAGTGCATAGAAAGAAGAGCCTCAGCACAAGTCCAAATTAGACTTATCCTCCACAGTTTCCCTTCGGTGACGACCCTCCTAATTCATCGGCGGCCATGGAGCATAACTTTAAAATCCTCCACTCCTGGCGTCTCTCCCCGGTCTCATTGTCCAAGATGTTTCCAAATGTATCCCCGATGTGTCCTAAGGCGTGTGCAGGTAGAGGGACATGGTTCCACATGTGGTGGCAGTGCCCTGTGATTCAAGTCTATTGGACGGAGCTCCTAAATTGGATTATGGGCTGACATTTTGAAGACATTTTTGTACGTCGGGGCACCCCAACCCCTTCCTCCCCAGACTAGAAAGTTTGGAAAAGATTCTCTAAAAAGTAAGTAATTAGAAAAACAAAAAAAAGCACTTTCCCTATTCATTTTTCCATAGACGGAAAAGGTCAATTTTTGCTCCACTGCACAGCCAAAACCGCTGAATGGAATTGAACCAGGTTTGAAACAACCTGGGCACGAAGCATTGACTTGCGATCCTTTTGTGGTTTGCAGTTATTCCGTCCAGTACTTTTTAAAATATTTGATGGAAAAGGGAGCACAAAGTGAAATTTGGCAGTTGGAGGGGGGGCTAGGAACTACGCTTGCAACATGAGGCTAAAACATTTTTCACATAGCCTCTGGTTTAACCGCGTCTACCTGACATTTCAACTGAAACTGTGTCACTGAAACGACGTGTTGTGGGGGGATTGGGAGAGGGCAGGGGAGGTGAGGAGGCCACCTAGTAGCCATTGCTGGAAGTTCACCTGCAGTTCTGAGCCACAAAAGCAAGGCATTATGGGTATGCAAATTAGCCCAAATGCAAACCATTTCTCCAGGAAATGTTCTTCATTTTAGAGGGCAGTGCTTCTTCAGACATTGCAAAATTTCTGTCTTGGGTTGATTAAGCTATGTTCTCGCATTTCGGGTGAAAGGGATTTTTTCAAAACTTTTTAAACCCACCATAACTTGATGTGTGTGAATCTCGCTCTCTATATTCTCAACAAAAAAAGATTGCTTGCACTGCACACAGTACAAATGTGTCCACATAACTCCCATAGAAATTGGTCTACGGGTTGGGCAGAGCCAAGGATGGCCTGCTCTTTGATCTGCTTGGCAGTGCCTAGGTGATCTGGAGTTTATTCGCCCTCCAGAGGGGCATGTGATGACTTGGAAGAGAGAGTCTTTCTTCTCTGTAATGCCTCTCAATGTCGAAGTTTGGGAGTCTTCTTCTCTGGCTTTCCAACAGAAACACTACTCCTAGCAAGCCCACATGCAGAGAGTTTCCAAGATGTTGGTTGGTGTAAGTGGCCAACCCTAAGGGGGGGTGAGAAGCCGCTTGGATTTTGAGGGGGTGTGAACGCTTCACTGATGAAGGCAACTGGAGTTGTCCCAGAAAGCATGTTGAGCTGTTAGGGGGGTGCTGGCAGGCCATTTCTGATGCCATTGCTACAGCCTTCTGATGTAGCTTTATACACCAGATCGTACAGATAGAGACTTGCTGCTGCCGTTGCAAGTCAGTGTGGAGCACATTGTGGAAAATAAGTGGGGATCTGGTGGGCCCAATCTCTCACGACGACTGACCAGAGGACTAGATGAGGAAGAAGATTTTTTTGCTCTGCGCTAATGGGCTTAAAAAGACAAAGCTGGAGATGTGTCTCTGACCATCCACAATAGAATGTTTCTAGAAATGTACATGATGTATTGGCCACTATTTCCACACTCCCATCTACAGCTGATTAAGTGAAGAAAAACCATCAGGACCCATTTTGCGGCATTTGGGTGGTGGCTAAAAGGCACGTAGCAAGATGTTGGTGCGCTAACCTCTTGAATAAAATCCATGGCATTCTGTTCTTTCACAAATCTCTCGAACCTGAACTGCTTTGCAAGCTAACCCCTCGTCATCTGCTACCAACAATGTCCTTGTTGCTCTCATCGCCACTATTTTGCTTCTCTACCAACTACATTTTTGTAACCTGTCACTTTCCACAGTGACTTTAAATAAAACTTTAAACCTGCAACTATATTGCCCTTTAGATGGTAAGGATAACTTGTGTACAGTTCTTTTTATTATCCATGATAAGGACTAATGTGAAATAATTATCTTTAATGAAAGCAGCAGGGATGCAATGCAACTGCAAAAATTGAACTTTTATAGAAAATGTGGAGGCTGCTCAGAAGTGTATCAAAGGAAGTGTTTTATTACTATTTGGCTTGGTTCTTATGAATATTACACCGCATCATGTTGTCAGATACATGAGGTGCATATGTACAGAACTTCATGGTAAATGCAGAGAAATGGATCAGACCAAAGCAGCACACAAATGTCAAGTTTCGAATCGGATTGTGTCCTCCCACGTATTCCTCATCTCTTATGATAATTATCTCCATCTTCATCTGCTTCGGAATTCTTTTTTCGACAGAGGGCGCTGTGTGCAGTGCAATCGAGTTGATGTCCCTCGAGGGCCTCCGTTCGACGTCATCATCAGTATAAGAGAATTATGGCGCACTTCGGTTCTTAAAGTGAAAATTGTGATTTTCGTTTGAAAAATATCTTCGTCGACATCATCGATGCACAAGTCGTACTTCAAGAAGTGCCAAGACTCTGGGTCGAAGATGTTGATCACCGACCCGCACCGTGTATGTCTGTGGTGTCTCGGTCCCGGGCACCGTACCTCTGACTGTGGCTCCTGTCAGGCGATGACCGAGAATGCTCTCAGGGAGCGTAAAGGTAAATTGGCGGTGGGGAGGTTAACTTCAAAGTCCTCAAAAGACTGATGAGTCAATGGATTCTTCCTGACGCAAAAAACCCAAAGGATCTCGATCGAGAAGTCGATCGCCATTCTTCATCTTCTTCGAAGAAGTCCAAGAAGATGCGTCATAGGTCACCTTCGACCTTCATTGATTCCTCGACTGAGGTAATCGGGTGTCCTACGAAATCGGATTCCTCTGCTAAGTGGGACACATTTCGTAATGAGATCCTTCGAGAATGTGGCCTCAACCCCCTCAAACGACAGGCGGAAAAGCCATGCCCCAGTCACCCCACATAAGGACGACAAAGGGAAGTCAAAGACAAGATCTTTGAAATAGAGTTTGAAGCGGTTTTGCACCGTGAAAGTTCTCAATCTGATGAAAAAAATCATTGAGGGCTTCGAGTGAGGAACCTAACCCATCTAGGCTTCCATCGAAGAAGCACAAGAAGTCGACAACTTCGATGCTGACACTGATGCCGACGCGGACACCGATGCCGACGCTGACTAAATCGGCACCGATTTCAAAGCTGTTGTCGAGGACTACGACAACTACTTCGACATTGTCAAAGCCAGTAGTGGTACAGGAAAATGTTTACAAACCTTTACCTTTAAGTCTTTGTCATTAGTCCAGGCTAAGAGATTTATATGATAACCTTCAGTCAGCCGGTGGGTCGGATATATCACCAGAGATAGAGTTTGGAAAACCAGACCCAACGGAGCATGCTGACTAGTCATACAGAAAAAACATGGGAAAGGTTATTGAATTTTTAGGATTGAGTAGGCCTACTCCTTCTTTTGAGCATGACGGACATCTTGGACCAGGGTCCCAATTTTGCCTTTTCACATGGCAATACAGAAAAGGGTCTCCGCAAATTGGGAGACACCAGAAACTGCAGATGCAATAAATAAAATCTTCATGAAGAAGTACAGACCATGCAGCAGTGATCCAGAGTATCTCACTAAGCATCCCACTCCAGAAAGCTTGGTGGTTCAGGCTGCTACATCTACCAAACAGTCGGCTTACCCATCAATCCCTCCTGACAGGGATGATGAGAGCGTGGATGCCTGGGGGAGAAACGTTTTCACTGCTGGGAGTATGGCATTGAAGTCTACAAATGTGACTTGTACATTATCAAGATTTACGTTTACCCTGTTGGACTGTGTAGCTATAGCGGCTGACCACATCCTGGAAGGAGAGGAGAGAGACGGCTTCCTAGCAATCATCAAGGATGGTAAGGAGACCATGGGTGAATGTCTTCAGTTGGGTCTGGATATTGCAGACCGCATCAGCAGATCCATGGCGGCAAGCACAGTGTTATGCAGATTTGTGTGGTTGAGGAAGTCATGGTTTGCACTAGATGTGCTGTCTAGACTTCTCAACATGTCCTTTGTCAGCTCGAGCCTGTTTGGCAGCAAGGCGGATGAGAGTTTGTAAAAGCTGCAGACCTCAAAGGCGGCGGCTTAATCCCTTAGCGCCGCCAGTATCTAGCCTTGACAACCGTATTCTGCCTCATCTTCCTGGTGGGTTAAGTCCTTTCGATTCTACTCCTCATTTGGAAGAGGACAAGCAGGTCAAAGAAGTCAGAGAAGATTCCCCCGTGGTGGACAAAGGAGAGGTGCGAAGTCAGCCCAAGCAGCGGCAGCCTTACCTTCAGCTGCTGCTTCAGCCGCCTCTAAACTACTTTGAGGCCTTGACTCACAAGACCCTGGTGGGAGGAAGACTTACTCAGCATCTGAATGAATGGCCAGGCATAACATCAGATGCTTGGGCACTTAGAACTGTGGCCCAAAGTTACTGCCTTCCTTTTAAAAAAAAAAAAAGACCTCAGGACCAGCCACCGGTTAACAACTGAAAATTCCGGATCCACTCCTTGTGCAGGAAATGTTGACCCTGTTCGAGAAAGGTGCAATAGAACATGTACCTGTAGCGAAAAAGGAACAAGGGTTGGTAGTCCCCATACTTTGATTCCCAAAAAGGACAGAGGATTGAGACCCATCTTGGATTTAAGAAGGTTGAACAAGTTCCTCAAGAAGCACATGTTCAAGATCGTTACCCTTTCTCAGATCCTTCAGGCTCTCCAACTCAAAGACTGGTTGGTATCATTGGACCTTCAGGATGCTTACTTTCATGTGCCAATCCATCTCCAGCACATACAGTACCTGAGGTTCGCAGTTGGCGGTTCTCATTATCACTTTCGAGTTTTGCCATTCGGCTGACCTCTGCCACAATGGTTTTTACCAAGTTGATGGCGGTGGTGGCAGGGAGTCTCAGGAGAGGGGGATTCACGTCTACCCGTACCTGGACGATTGGCTGATCAGGGCTCATTCACCCGAGCAAGCCCGGGAACATCTCGGACTAACCTGCCACTCTCTTCACAAGCTGGGCTTCTCCCTCAATTACACAAAGTCTCTCACTTTATACCATCCCAAAACTCCAATTTATTCGGGTAGTCCTGGATACTTCCTCAGGGAAAGCCTTGCTACCCGAGGTGAGAGCTCAACATATTCTGCAGATGGTTACCAAATTCCAGAGTGCCCAGCATCTTCCTGACTTCGATTTTCTGAGGTTGCTTGGTCTTATGGTATCCTGCATTTTTCTGGTGCCAGAGGCTCGCCTGAGAATGAGATCCCTCCAATGGGCTCTCAGGACTCAGTGGTCCCAGTTATCAGGCAGAATGCCCAGACCACCTGCAAGTTCCGAACAGAGTTGCTCAGGACCTTCTGTGATGGGCTTGCAAAGGCAACATTCTCAAGGGAGAATCTTTTTGGCAGCCATGGCCGGAGATTAGGGTAGTGACGGACGCCTCAAACATGGGGTGAGTAGCCCACACCAACGATCTGACAATCGTCGGTCGTTGGTCTCCATCGGAGTCCAAACTACATATCAACCTTTTGGAGCTGAGGACAATCAGACTAGCGCTGAAGGCCTTCCTGTCATCTGTACGGGGAAAGAATGTCCTGACAATGACGGACAACGCAGTGGCCATGTACTCTCTCAACAAGAGAGGAGGTGTAGGGTCACTACCACTGTGCAGAGAGGCAATGCAGCTCTGGTTCTCGGCAATACAAGAAGGAATCTCTCTATTAGCAGTTCATCTAGCTGGAGAGCAGAACACAGCGGCTGACGCCCTGAGCAGGCAGAGCAGTCTCCCACGAGTGGGAACTAGCTCAGAAAGTCCTTCAAGAGAGCTTCACCCTTTGGGGAACCCCTCAAGTATATCTGTTCGCGACCACTGTGGACCGGAAGTGCCAACTGTTTTGCTCAAAGGAATTTCCTCCAATAGGAGCTCTAGGGGATGCATTTGTGGTGGACTGGGAGTTTCCACTCCTATACGCGTTTCCTCCAGTTGCCATCATTCCTCACGTGATCAGGAGGTTGAGAAAGTTTGGGAAACCCATGATCCTAATTGCCATGGATTGGGCCAGGAGGACGTGGTTCCCGGACCTTCTGGACATGTCCATCTGCCCTCCAATATGTCTTCCACTAAGGGAGGACCTTCTCTTGCAAGAGGAGGGTTCGGTTCTCATCCATAGGTCAAGACACACAGCCTTCACGCATGGTTTCTGAAAGGCTGAGATAGAAGGATTGGGACCTCCCAGATGATGTAATGGAGATTTTACTTTCAACCAGAAGGCCAGCAACAAAATCTTTGTACCGTTGCCGTTGGAACAAGTTCAGCAACTGGTGCAGGGAGAAGAATGTGGATCCCTTTCTATGGGACACACTTATAATGCTTTCCTTTTTATTGCATTTGGCAAATCTGGGGATCCAGATTGCAACAATTAAGTGTTACTGAGCGGCGCTTTCCATTTTCAAGCGCTCTTCAGAGGAGGATTCATATTTTAAGATCCCTCTGATTATTCAATTCATGAAAGGCCTTACTAATTTATATCCACTAGTCCCATTCAATCTCCCTGTATGGGATCTGAATCTAGTGTCCGTTTTTAACATGCATTCCCTATGAGCCTTTACACTCCTGCCCTTTAAGGCTCTTGACATTAAAAACCGTTTTGCTTACTGCAATAAGGTCAGACCACAGGGTAAGTGAGTTGCAGGCCCTTTCCTGCAAACCTCCACATAAGATATTCCACAAATACAAGGTATTCTCAAGGTAAAAACCTTCTTTTTTTACCAAAGGTAGTCTCAGAATTTCACTTCTCACAAAAAAATTACCTTTCCCAAGTAATCTCAGACTTTCACTTGTCACCAAAAAATTACCTTACCCACTTTCTATCCACCTCCTCATCCAGGAAAGGAGGAGGAGAAGCTGCATAGACTGGACTCAAAAAGGGCTCTCAGTTTTGATATATCCAGAATGGCTAAATTTCGCCAGGATGACTGACCATTTATTCATTGGCAATACTGGTCCCAAATTGGGTCTTGTGGTTACTAAACAATCCATGTCCAGATGGATCATCCTAGCTATTGGCGAAGGCTACAGATTAGCGGGTAAGGACCCGACGGGAGGCCTAAGGGCACATTCCACAAGGGGCATGGCAACCTCTGCTGCTCTTCAAAGAGATGTCCCAATCAATGATATTTGTTCAGCGGCCACTTCGTCGACTATCCATACCTTTGTAAGACATTACTGCCTGGATTAATCTTTCAGTCAGGGAGGACAATTTGCAAAAGCGGTTCTTCTTTCAGTCGATGATTAGATCTAAATTTTATTGGTACTTCCACCTCCAAATTATTATTGCTTTGGGAGTGTATCATAAAATGAGGAATACATGTTCTTACACTTTACGCTTTCTGTGAGCCTGCGGTCTATGGTACGCATGGTAATTCTTCAGGAGGGGGGGAAAAACAGAACTGAAGCCAACGGGCGCTGCTCGCGCAACTTATACTGATGTCGAATGGAGGACATCTAGGTGCATCGACTCGACGACACTGCATACAGCGCCCCAATTTGCAAAAGCGGTTCTTCTTTCAGTCGATGATTAGATCTAAATTTTATTGGTACTTCCACCTCCAAATTATTATTGCTTTGGGAGTGTATCATAAAATGAGGAATACATGGGAGGACACAATCCATTTGAAGAACAAGTTAATTACCCCTGGTAATGTTCTTTCAATTGGATGCTCCTCCCACGTATTGCTCATTGCCCCTCCCAGCCTACCCCAATGTACAATTTACATGTTCTTACACTTTACGCTTTCTGTGAGCCTGCAGTCTATGGTACGCATGGTAATTCTTCAGGAGGGGCGGAAAAACAGAACTGAAGCCAACGGGCGCTGCTCGCGCACCTTATACTGATGTCGAATGGAGGACATCTAGGTGCATCGACTCGACGACACTGCATACAGCGCCCACTGTTGGAGAAAAAAAAATTCTGAAGCAGCTGAAGCTGCTGATAATTATTATAAGAGATGAGGAATACGTGGGAGGAACATCGAATTGAAAGAACGCTACCACGGGTAGGTAACTTGTTAATCTCATGTGATCATTGGATTCCCTTCATAGCCAGTGCTGAAAATACTGATCACAAGGTTTGTTTAGACTGAAACCGATGATCAAAGGGACAAGTGCTAGTTGATGGGTGAGTTGATAGAAAAAGAAAGCTGCTTGTGCTTTTTCTTCTTAGGGAAACTGAGTTAGATTTGTTTGTGTGCACAGTACCCGTAAATTGCAAGATTGCATGTGTTGAATACATATGATTTTAAAACATAAAACAAATTCTTTTGGGATTTTCTTTTTCCCCTTAGGGTCCTGGAATGGCAAGGAAATTTTCAGCCCCAGGACAGCTGTGCGTCACAATGCCACCATCGTTGGGATGTCCGGCAGCTATCCCTGCAGGATCAACTACTTCTCTAGGTCATTATGCAAAGGGCATTTGCCCTCCTCAACAGTATGGGTTCCCTGGAGCAACATTTACTGCAGCATGGAGTGCAAATTCAGGCCCCCCACCACAACCCATTGGACAATTTCCACCAGGGGTTGCTGCCTCATTGCAGAACTTCAGCATCAGCAATATACAGAAATCCATCAGTAACCCTCCTGGCTCCAACATGCGGAACACTTAAAGAGCCGCCTCTGAGTGCACAAGTTGAGCGGGACATTTGGAATGGAGGGAGAAAGAGTCTGGTTTAACCAGATGATATCTGCTCGAGGTGAATTAATCATACTCTGATCTGTCGCTGCCACCCATAGCATCCAGAAGCCCTCTTGCCCACCATATTCTCTTGAGAGAAGAGAGGCATGAATGGGATCGTTCCATGCTGCAAATGCAGGGGTGTCTGGATCCTCCCATCTTGAAAATGCAGGGAATTTCGAGTTTAAAAATTCAGTTTTGCTCTGGGACAGAGATGGCATATTTTGTTAGAGCATGACGCTACCATCTCTTTTATATTCCGGTGCCATTGTTGCTCAGAACCTCTTTAATCAAACCAGAATATAATGTATTATTATTTTACTGTAAGCTTATGGTATCAACCTTAGAATTAAACAGGAGGGGGAAATCCACTCATGATTCTTCCTGCTAAATAGGTCATTGATGCTTTTGAAAACAATTATAAACAGCTTTGACCGCAGAGTTAGAGAAAGTAAATAGCTTAAAAATGTAAACATAAAAATGTAAAGTTCCCATTGGACATGTTATTGCCATCAGTTATGATGTGGAAACACTGTGACATATAAATGTTGTTGGACAACCGTTGTTAAAACTATAAGAAAGTGGAGCGTTACAAAATGTTTTTACAAAATGCTAGCTATATCCTTTACTTATCAGAGACACTTTAAATTGTTTTCCTATGTATTTTCATTGTATTAGATAAATGTGAATGTATAAATTGTATAAAGACGTGTACTTGGATACTTCTTGGCTCTCCCAGTTCGCTTGCTGGATCTTTTAGTGCCTTGGAATGTATTGCTTTTGCAGTTAGCATTAGCTTTCTAGCAGACACTGGACTGGGTGGCCGGAAAGTTTCAGGTATGTTTTTTTTTTCTTCTATCCACTTATTGGTGGGTCGGATATGTGCTCAGTCAGTGATCTGCTTAACGTTTTCATTGAGCAAGAGTTCAGAGCTGTGCTGTGCTGCATAGAGCCCTGACGTTTTAGCCCAGTGTTGCAAAATTGCAGCTTCAACAATTAGGATTTGTGGTCTCAAAAAAAACTTTCGATAAGATCACTATCTGTAACTGGACTTCAAATGGAGGTAGGGGCGGGGCATGCCAATATAAACGAATGGAGAGAGAGTATGGTCTACACCGCTTCTCTTACTCTTGGGGACTGGATGCAGAGTGTACCCATTAAATCAGCACTGACCCAATTATCTGGGTAACCAAAAGAAGCATTGGAGAAGGGAAAACAGTCTATAAGGGTGCAGTCTGGTTCTACAGTTCAAACTAGCACTATAATCCTGCCTTGGCGCCTTAATCTCATGGTAGGATGGACATTTAAAAGCAAAGTAGTGGGGGGAGCCTTAAATATAGTGATCACAATAAAGTTTTTCTTTCAAACTGTGAAGTTGCACAGAGGTGAAGGGGGAAAGAGTGGGGTAAAAGATCACTTCTTTGGAAGTCTACTGGGATCTTTTCACTTTCCGCTTTCATTTAGGTTTTTAATGTGTGTGCATATATATATATATATATTTTTTTTTTTGGGGGGGGGGGGTGTTGTTTTTTTTAAGCATCGCAAGGCCAGGGTTCTATGTCTGCTTTCAAACCTAGTACCTTGGCTCATTGGTGCCACCTCTTGGCCTTTGTTTTGCTTTATCGTTTTTGGAAACGCAGATCTCCTGTAATTATCCTATTTGCAAGCAGTATTATTCTGGGGGGTTTGAATGGTCTTGAACACTTCCATGACAATGTAATGGGTGCAAAGGTAGAAGAGTGCAAGAAATCATGGATCATCACATGTACGATGTAGAAAGTATTTTGTCTGGATAAAGATAAATGGCCTCAAGTTTTTCTTTCTCGATTTGAAAGAGGAAATCTGGGGATTAAACACAGTAGTAATTGGCTGTGTAGATTGTGTTGTCATGCAAGCTACGTTAAGTGCAGTAGTGTGTGGTGGGGCAATTCAAAAGTCTGATTATGATCCATGTGATGTGGTACTGTTCAGGTCAATTACAGTATTTGCTTCACTGCTGGGACACAGGTATTCAGCAATTGAGTGTTCAACTTTCCCAAGGACCAAGGCATAAAGGCGTTGCATGCTAGCTAGTAGACGCGTACAGCAATTTAAAATGCAGTAATAGAATTTGTATTGGAGTAATCCTTGGTGCCATGGTAGTTTGGAGCTGACAAGGGTAATATGATGGAGAGGGTAATCGGGGAGTAAAAGATGCAGTGATCGGTCCAGTGCAAAGCAATCCATGGTGATCCCTGATTTTAAAACAGTCTGCTTGACTTTTGGGTTGTACAAGATGTTGTGGTGTCCAGCGTCAACCTGACTTCATAAGGAGTGTTCAACTTCCAACAATTGAAGGGCTTTGGTTATTTGTAGTTTGTGTCATGCCAGGACCTGTGTTGAGGAGACAGTTTAATGACCAAGTTTTGAAGTTAACAACTTGACATATGTGTGCATTTCTTTTCTTGAATAATCTTGGCAGCAGGGAAACAGGTGAGCGCATCCCCATTCTGGTAAAAATATTATTGAGGTGCTTCACAGACCATATTTTGTAATCAGTGGTGTTGGCTGTTCAACATGAGGACGCTTTTGAAGGTAGGGAATGTTTTATTTCTTTCGTTCGCGTTAACACACAAAGCAGTATCAAACAAGGGGCTAACTGCTTGATTTGATAAAATACTTAGTGGACGTAATATGGAATAGCACCCTAGACACTAACATTCACAGCCTTAAAACAGAGAATGGAAGTATTTACAGATTGTTCGTGGCCTTCATGCTAAGATACTTGGAGCAATGGAACACAACATGTTGGTTATTCAGTATGATATATATATATATATATATATGGAAAGGAAAATAATGCTCTGCTCTTGCAAGACAGGACCATGTGGATCTTTTAAGACATGACCATATAGAGCAGTAAAATAGAAGGCAATATTTTGTTGTGGCATAGAAACTAAATGCAGCCGAAAGTTATTTATTTTCTGTCTTTTGTTGATTTGAGATTTCTTTCCATTCACATTAAACAATTGTGCACAAATGTTTAATTTTTCTGGTTAATTCTCGCCTGTGGAAAAAGATCACAAAACGAGCACCGATGAGTAAAATGCTACTGAGCTGTTAAATATTTTGTATAATGACATGTGTATTTCTCCTCTCTCCTTAAAGAATTGGTTTATAAATTACGAAATGTTTTCTTTACATTATTTAACTTTGTATACTGTAAAAAAGGAATTCATAAAACAATAAAATGAATTATAGTTTGGTACCTGGCGGTTCTCTGGAGCCAAAAATGTTATGTTTGCACTAAACCTTGGCGCCAAGCTTCCTGTATAATAACGCTTTCTGCTGCATTTTGTTACCTTTGTAGATTATGATATGAAATCATTCTAATAAATCAAACATGATTTCGTTGGGCTATGGCTGTTTTACTGCTAAATATCTTTCCTTTTTCGTTAACCGTGCTTCCCTTGCATACTGTATGCTAGCGGTTTTTTTTTTAAGAGAATGCTAAGCCTGAAAAGGGGCTTTGACACTGTTGCATTCTAAACTAACCAACCCCCACAAAACCTGCACTTTGCAAGTCTCAAACCTACATGCTTGTCGATTGCCTCTATAGACATGTATAAAATTCTACTTTGTCAGTCCACTGTGGCAGAATTATTCCTACATCCACCTTCTCAACGTTCCGAAATTTTAGTTGACTCATGCCTCTACTGTATTCATGTGACCTCTTCTACATGTCCCTTCCTGTTTGTGCTAGAACTACGCAAAGCCAAAAGGTGAGGGATGGATGGAAGGTTTTGAATCGATCAATCATAACCACCTTTTTATATAGTATAGTGATCCCAGTGTTCGTATTCGCCAATTTAATGGTACCCAATTTATGTCTAGGGAACTGGAGCATGCAAACTTGGTTACATTTTCAACTGCATTGGCTTATTAGCATATTATTTCTCAGTAAGTTCCATCCCTGGAAAATGCACAACTATCAGTGGGCCTAAACATGATTCAAATGAGCAGACGTGTGTAAAGCTTTAAAAGGCGCCTGACTGAGGAAGAGTGGTATTTCCCTTCACGTTTTACATGCTGCTTTAAATACCATCCTGTTAATTTTGTTACTGTGTGAGCTTGAACCATTTATGCTTCCTAATACAAGCATTGATTTTCTTTCGTAGATTAACCTTTTTAGAATGCTCAATTTGTGTCCCACAATCCCTACAATTTGAATTTCAAACCCAATACTTGAAATCAGTGGTGTGTTTCCAAGTGGTTAACTTATTTTGTTATGAACTTTTTCCCTTACCCTATCAAGAAGTGAACCTATGAACAAATCTGCCCATAAATATGCCAACATGGCAAACGTTAACCAAAAGCATGGCAGGGAACTGGGCTTGTGTGTCTGATCATACACCAAAAATCCTGGTAGCCACACTAGAGAACATTATCACAGGCTGCTCATAGGAAAGAGAAAAAGGGGGTGCCAGCAGTCTGGTAAGAGACACTGAAAGGGATCTGCGTGACAAACCAAAAAACAGACCGTATACGGGACCTTAAGAAGCCCTGTAAGAACGAGAGGATCTGTCGGAGCGGGATGAGGCATTAGAGCAGCAGTTAGCCAAAACATTTCAAATATCCACCCTATGGCAGAAAGGAACTGGATATATAAGTATGGCATTTGAGGAAATCGAAGAGTGACTTGTTGGAGACTTTGGAAAGAAAGATAACCTGTGGAGTTGCCACGGAGAGGCAATGGTACAGATAGCAGAAGTCTGGTTTTGAAGAATTCTTGATCCATCTAAAACATACAGTACCCAAGAGTGGGAGGAAAAAGAGGCAGCAGAGCACAGTGGCCACTGGGCCTAGAAACTCAAGCTACTCCTCACTGATGACGCCCAACAAGGCCAAAACATGTTTGGGGATGCTTGTGGTCTCGTGCAGAAGGGATTTGACCTAGCAGTTCGGGTTGGACTGCCCCTTGTGGGTTGGGACCAAGCATGATTTGCATATGGTCTTTCCCTTTCTGTAATGGCTTAGCAGGCGAAGAACGATGGTCTGGAGGGTTGCCTAGAGCAATGCCAGTGGTTATAATTTATTCTAAACCTTCCAGCCATCACATCTTTGTTTTTGACTGGAGGCAATCCCCTTGGAGACTTTTTGAAGGACCCAAGTTGGCAAACTAAATTAGAGACTAAGAACCAATCCAATCCTAAAAAGCATTTTAAAGTAGAATAAGCATCCATTTCGGACTATCAGTGGTCGAAGTGAGCGGGAGCGGTGCTCCTATACTTTTTTTAAATTCAGTTTTACAGCTCCTATGCTTTTATTTTAAAAAGAAACCGTCCGGGATGGTTTCGTTTTAAAACAACAGTGAAGGAAGAGGTTAAAACTTGCACTTTCAGTGCACTGCACTGAACATTCCATTAAACTGCAGGCACATGTGATTGGGAGTTTGTATTGTGTGTGGGAGGGGGCAGGGTGGTGGAGTTTGTGAGGAGTGGGGCAGGCTAGCAGGGAACATAGTTCCACCACTACTTTTCTTACACTTCGACCACTGCGGACTATGTATTGTGCTTTTTGCAAGTTGCAGTTATAGCATGTTTTTTTTCTGCCGATACATATGGTGATTCATTCTTGTATGAAATGTATATCACGTTACAGTGATCATTCATAGTGTATTCCGAAACAATACTATATGATCCCACTTCCTGTTTTGTCAAGGGATAAACTGTTATGTTCTATCGCTTCCCGTGATGTCACTTTGGGGTGGGGGTCAAATGACATCACTTCCTGTGATGTCATCAGAGATCAAGGGTCATGTGATGTCACTTCCGCTACCCCTGGCATTTTGGTGAAATGACGTCCTTGCGCAGGGCCAGCAACTGTTGCAGACCATAGTGGGCAAAAGGTTGCCCATGGTTCCAGCAACAGGAGAGGTCCCGGGGCTTAGGTGGCAAACTCCCCACATTCGCCTGAGTGCCCAAAGTCTTGGGTATGCAGCAAGGCTACAACATGTCCGGCATTGCCTTCCATGTTACCAGTTCTAGAATCGCTCAATTACTCCTATAGAAGCCGAGCTCCAGTGCACATGTGAGAACTGCAACAACCACCAGCCCAGCATGAGACAGAACC
The DNA here is from genome assembly GCF_040938575.1 of Ambystoma mexicanum. Taxonomy (NCBI): domain Eukaryota; kingdom Metazoa; phylum Chordata; class Amphibia; order Caudata; family Ambystomatidae; genus Ambystoma; species Ambystoma mexicanum. The sequence continues at coordinate 434,801,694 of NC_090936.1, forward strand.
CTTTGCACTCGCTGGGCAGGTAGAAACACAGGACAAAGTAAGAAGGTCCATGGAAAAAAGCAAAAGGTCCCAACTCAACTGCCAAGGAATGTTCAAGCACAGCAGGCATTGAGAGAGTGACCAATGATAAAAAGGAGGGCCCAGTAGTGTGAAGCTCCTTTGCGGGAGCAGAAGCTGGCCTGTAACAGCTTAATACACCACCTCAGCTCAACTCCTCCCCTTCCTTTCATGTTTGATCATTTGAGAATGTATGAAAGACTTTTTGAACATCCTCCTCCAATCCAGATGCCACCTCTTGTCCTTTATTTTGGTTTATCGCTTTTTTCAAGTTTGGAATCTTAAATTTAATGTAAATGTACCATTTACAAACAGTGTTATTCTGGGAACTTTGAACTTGCGCTAAAGCTTCCCTAACCATACAATGGGGGTGAAAAAGTAGAAGAGCGTTCAGGGTGGCATGGTGTCGCGAGGAGAGTGAAATTGAAAGTAATGTTGCACCCTAAAGGTTGATGGGTGTTCCATGCTTCTTTCTTTCGATTGGGTGGAGACTGGTGATTAAATGCAGTCCATAGTGTAGTGATGGTCGGCTGTAACGTAGTGTGAGTTACGATTGGGGCAGCAGTGTGATTTGACATTTTGGAAGTAGAATCTTGTTCTCTTTGATGGGGTGCAGTTCAGGTGAAAAGCCTTATTTTCTCATTTCAACTTGTTACCGGGTGTTGGGCAGTTCCGTATCCATCTAACCCGAGGACCGGTATGAAGAGTATAAGGGCCAATATAATGCAGAGAAGGTGATAAAAAAAGTAACCACATACTGAAAAAATCATTGCTCAAGACTGAAGGTTCTCCAACACATTTTAGACTTATTAATTTTCAAGGAACTCACAGAAAAGCAAGCATTAAAAGTAGTGCACCATAGACCTGCAAGACACCTGCGTCCACATCTTAATCGCTTGTCTGGATACTGTCATTATTTGTTCAAGGTGTAGTCATTGGTCCTACGATCAAGGCTTGCAATCTGAACTACAAATATAATTGATACATCTTCAACTACACTCTCTCCTTCTTTTTGCACATCAGACATCTCCAAAAAGTCCCACTACCAGCTACACCTCCTCAAAGGTGTTCTACCTTTTCTCACTTTCCCCAAGGGGCTCATTACCTCGAGAGCCCTGGTTCTCCCTAGGCTGGACTATTGCAACAGCCTCTTTCTCAACCTTCCTACTTCTACTCTGTCTTCTACAACTCATCCAGAACAGAACTTCAAGACTTATCCTTGGCCTCAAGCCCAGGGACTGCATCTCTCCAGTGCTGAAATCCCTCCACTGGCTCCTTGTGGCTGCAAGGATCAAGTTCAAAACCCTCTGCATAGTCCTCAAGGCTTTCTGGTGCCGGGGCCCACACCATCTACAACCCTCTCTTCCTAAATACTCTCCCTCTAGAGTCCTCCACTCGTCGTCCAACTCTCTGCGGGTGAGCCACTTTCACAAACAGATATTTGGGGGTAGATCTTTATCCTCTACAGGTGCCTCCCACTGGAACAGCCTCCCTGCCTCTCTCTGTCTTGAGCCGGAGCACCTTAAGTTCTGGAAACTCCCCAAGACCTTCCTCTTCTCTTCCTCCTTCTCTCCCCCTCTACCCTGCAAGCTCTGTTCTTTTTCCCCACCCTTTTCGTCCTCCTCCCTAACTCTGCTCAGCTTTTGCCGACTGGTTGCCTGGTTCACCTTCAGAGCTGTACAGGTCCCAGGCCCCACTTGCCTCCAGGCCACTGCACTATGTTCAGCACGACTACACTTTCAGCTTGCGCTCTATGAGAAACTTCAAGGCCTAAGAATGATTACTGTATTACCTTGTTCCCTTCCCACCTTGAAGCATTTTGATGCACTCCACCTGTCTATAAGCGCTGTATAAATAAACAATTGCAGGAAAAGGACACCAGGAGGAATTCCCCAGCCTGCTGACCTAATCAGTACTGATTGCTGCTGCTGCTAGGGGAGGGGCCTGGGGGGGGGGGTGTACATCCTTTCCATTAGTGATATATGGACAAAGTTATGGAAGCCGGGCCTTACTGTTGCAGTGGGCACATCAGTAGTGATAGCCAGTAAAAGGCTGGTGCTAGTGAGAAACTGATGCACATCAATGTAACATAGCTAAGGGCTGTTGAATTAGCTTGAAAGTCTTTTCTTCTAGTCAAGAACCTGACTATAGAAGCTCAGCAGTAGTGTACATGGAGCACTCGCACATCCATTTAATGGCACTGCATATTGAAGGAATGAACGTAGATAGACTCAAAGCCACAAGTTTGAGTTGGAGCATGTTTTGGTGAAACATTCACTTTCCCTTTCCTACATACAAATTGGTTGTCGTCACAGGAAAGGCAACAAGATGGAACCTACTGCAAAGCCTAGTTTAAAAAAAGAAATCGGCAGCAGTTGGGGCACTAGTGTGGCCACACAGGTAGATCTTTGGCAGGCTAATATGTTTCTAATGTGTGTTTCTTAACCATTACACATTCTACGCCCCCATGGCGGGTCTTTTGGCCTGTGTGTCTGACGAGTGATCCTTTACCAACACATGTCTGGGGCCAGAGCAATCTTTGCTGTTTTGTTTTAGTGAAATTCTCTTCCTCAAGTCCCTTCAGTTGTGCCTTTGTCTATAGAGTTTTTAAATTAATGATTACTCTACTGTTGGGTTACTTTGTCACAAGCAATAGTAATTCTACACATCATCTTTTTTCTCTGTAAGGGCAGACATTGATAAACCAGGTTGAGTATTTGGGCTGGTACATGAGGCATGATGGGAATCTGGGCAGAGATATTGGCAAGGGACCAACCCTTAAACAGGCACTGAAATAAGTATTAAACTTGTGGGACCTAAAGGCAGCTCCTCAGTATCTGATATCACCGAGGAAGTAGGAGCTACCGCTGGGGACAAGGAGCTAGTATATAGCACTATACTGTTTGACGCGAAACTAACTTCCATATGATATGCACACTATATCATTTTATTCATTACGTGTGCCTATTAATTTAAATCTGTTATAAGTGAGTCATCATGCTCCTTTATAAAGCTTCCCATACACAGAAGTCATGTAGGTATATTGGTATGGTACCAGTAGGCCTGGGGAGTCAAATGTACCACCTGGTGTCAAGCTAATCAGGCTCTTGCAGGCAACGAGCCGACCTAAATAGCTCCCAGCTTCTGGCAATTGTGAACTCTCCTTAAATGAGCATTTAGAGTATGCCAACTGAGGTCCATAGCTCGCTTTTCATTTAGGGAGACCCTAGCTGAAATAAAAACATGTCTTGCACAAATGTTACACCATAGGTCAATTAGATAGCTCGTAGCACCAGAAGCAGAAACCTAGGACAATAGTGTTTTGACACAGGGCTTGCCCAGCAACACAAAGAGGTTGTCAACTCCTTGGATAATGCAAGACAAAGATCTCGGCCAAAGACCACAGCCAGCCACTCCCCAAGAAAAAGGCAAAGCACAAGACTAATGGCAATTAACATCAATATTACAGAGATGCAATCAAACTTGCTCATTATTAATGTTTACAGTAAACAAGACATTCCGTCCATCAAGGCTAGCATTACATTTTGCACTGTTTACTTACTGACTGGCTGGGGAGGCATGTTGACCTTATTGTGGCAGGAGATTTCAACACAGCCTGCGTTAACACGACAAAGGGCCTCAATACGAGTACAAATGTTAAAACTAGGTCAGACCAACTAGGCAGGCTGTGGAATGATTTTATGGGGAATTGGGACTTAGGCCCCCTAACTGCTGGAGATGGAATCGTTGAGGGGTAGTATGCCTGGAAGAGTGGTGGTAAAGTTTTATGGATGGACCATATGTTTCATTCCACTAGCCTGGGTAAATTAGCTGAACTCTTGCTCAGGGGTGATTTCCCTTCGGAGCGATCAGTTCCCCCTTACCTTGCATCTTCCCTTGAGGTCTCATGAACTTGTATCCTGCCTAGCTTTCAGTACAGTAGATGGAGGGCTGGGGGGGATGTACCATAAGGTGGAACATGAAATGATGTAAAACCTTCATGGCAATATGGGAAAAGGAAATGGAAGCCATGACTAGAGTAGGAGAAACCCTAAACGCCTTTAACTATAACAATAAGCTGAAAATATGTCTCAATACATTTATTGCTAAGGGTCAATTATTGGGCCACGCTACTCACCCAAATAATTACGATACCAGCATACAGAAGGTTAAGGCCATCAAGAGAATGGCACTTAGAGCTAGCTATAAAGAAACACAGTCCTTATACCTGGATGCTAAGAAAAAAATAATTTCTGAATACAAAAGATCCCTCAAACTGACCCGGCGAGAAACGCACATTAAGAGAAACCAGGAGTTGGTTGAGGCTCTTATTGGTAATGCCGTGTCTTAATTTTTGGTCCAAACTGGGAGATGCCACTAATAAAAACTTTGTACAGTGGGGGAGTGTCATAATGAGGCACGGGTGTGGGAACTTTATCTAACTGACAAATGCTCACTGCCAGAAAAGGAAGAGCAGGGTAGATGTGTCAACGGTGCTCCGGAGCCCTGCAGCAGATTAGAACGGATTCACCACCCATTAAGGCAGCCGAAACTGCGAAACGAAGAAAGACGGGTGAAAGGCTCCGACGAAGCAGTGGGAGAGAAAGAGAGCGCGTGGGACACCCACGAGTAAAAGACAGGAGGAGCGCGGCCAGACTGAGACACGGGCCGGCAGGGGACAGGAACGTACACTGCGGGCCCAGTACTCTGCGGGCTCGGTGAAGACCATACGAGCAAAGTGTAACGAGGGAAAGTGTACGGTCGAGCAGAGGAAGAGGGGGCAACCCCCCCCCCGACGTCACTGCAGAGCCAGGAGAGGTTGTCGCAAAAGGGAAACGGACCCGCTGAGGAGGGCAGCCCCCTGGACGCCAGGCAAGGGGAGAGGCGCAGCCCCAAGGGGAGGACTAGTGGCCCAATAAGAGAAAGCCAGCGGGAGAAGCGCCGAGCACCCCCTCAAGCGCCAGGCAAGGACAGAGGAGTGAACTCGAGGGATGGCCTTCCGACGAGAGGAGCTGCTCCGGATGAGCCACAGAACCACCCGGATTGCGGGGGGAGCCAGGCCTGCCACGGAGAAGCGTACACAGCGAGAGAGAAGCACAACAGGTGAGAACCCATCCTCCCACCCCCCAGGACATCAGACTAACCAGAAAACCCCACCAGAGGGAGAGGGAGCACTGAAGCGGCGAGTATCCCCCTGTAGGGGACCCAGGAAGTGAGGCACCCCAGTGGGGACAGAGACAAAGCGGCAGGCCTTCATAACCACGAGACCCCTCCAGGGTGAGGACACCATGAGTAGGGGAGGACAAGCCCATCCCCCCCCTTTCCTGAACAAAGGGAGGAACACCGGACTACCGGGAAGGGGGCCCTTAAAGACAGCACCGGAGCATAAACGTCTCCCTTACTCCTACGCCCCGTCCCCTTTCCTCCATACTTATGGGACATTCCTCCGTCCTGTGGGACGGGACCGAAGCACTTTGTAAAAAGCATCCAAAAATTTTGCTAAATATTTTAGTCCTTCCTCTTTTTTTGCACGGGGCCCGGAACGCGGCCGTAACCCCGCCCATCTCGGCTCCGCATCGCCCATCAGTCCTTTTCGCCGCTCGTTCGGGACTGGACGCACTTGCATCCACAGAAGATTTTCTTCCCTTTTTTCCTCTCTGGCTCTCGCTAGCGATCGTGTACTAGTCTATGTCGTTCAAACTAGACTTTCCAGATTGTTCATCGTGTCACCGACGCTTCGCGAGGGCAGACCCCCATCCTCTTTGTCGCGAGTGTTTGGGTCCGGACCACTGTTGCTGGGTTTTTACTGTTATTCCCTTTCGGTCCGGGCACTTCAACGTTGGTTGGAGCGCTGGTAGGTGTTTCAACGTGCCCCTCCTTTGCATTTTCAAGCTTTTATCGACGAAAAGAAGAAACGCGTGTTAAGTCCTTTACTTTTTAGAGCACCCCAGCCAGGAGATACCTTTCTGGGCTCTTCCCGAGGAGGGAGGAGCGTTAGTCGCTCTGTCACCGGGGATTGCCCCGTGGTGCCTTCTGGGCCTAAAAATTGTACCAGAGTTTTCTCCGAGGGTCTCCGTAAGGGGCCTGTGGATACCCGAGTACACCCTGAGGCCCCTCCTGTGGGGGCTGCTTGTAGATCCAGTTCTACTAAGTCGTGGGGTACCGGAGCTAGCTCTGAGGCCTCTTTATTGGCTTCCCTCAAAAATAAAACCGGGGTGCGCCCCGAGGCCTTGGTTGGGCTTGGTGTTACCGAACAAATGTTTGAGGCCCGCGTTTGTAAGGCTGTTACCGGACCTGGGTCCGGGGTACTTCGTACAAAGGCTAAAGTTATTGACATTTCTGAGAGGCCTGGCATGACCTTATCGGTGAAAGTTGTTTCTCACCGTTCCCGCTCTTGTGGCGATGCCAGAACTGTTGAGGGGGCAAAGAAGGAAAGTTCTTCCTTTACCGGCAGTGCTGAGGTCCTTCCTGAGAAGGCTAACTCGGCTATTGGTATGTCGCAGAATGATTCCAGGCCTCATAGTACCGGCTCGGCCGAGGTTCCTTACGTAAATGCTAAAGTTAAGACCCATGACCCATCGACGGGGACCCCTGCCTCACTTCCTCATGTGCCGCAGTTCCCCTCAGCGGATGGCAAAATGGCGGCCGTTCCCGCCGCGACCACAGCGGCCATTTTGGGTGCTTCCCCTGCAACTACGCCATCGGCCTCAGGTGTAGGGCTTGGTTCTGTGGGTGAACATAAAATTCCTTGTGCGCATCCGTTTCGCCCAGTTTACGACTGGAACGCTCGGATGCCCCTTCAGCACAATGTTTTGTTGCCTGTGGGGTCTGCATTGTTGATTTTTGTGGACACTTCGGGGGATGGGCCTGTGTGGCAACCCTCCCCTTTGCGTCCCTGGAATTATCCTCCTCATAAGAGGCCTCCTCCGGTAGCTCCAAAACCGTCTCCGCAGGACGCATTTTTCGGCAACTTTCAGACGCTCATGCGTGCCGACCCCATGAGGGAATATTTCAAGGGTCTTTTTAGGGAGATATGCCCACCTGCGCCTCCGGCCCCAGCCGCTCCTCCGGTGGCTCCGCCGGTCCCGCCCTTGCCTACGGTGCCTCCCCCGACCCTTCTGCCATTGCCCCCATTGTCACCTGTGGACAAGGCAGTGCCTGACACTGTTCAGCAGGATCCTGACCTGTCGGATTAGGCGTAGGGCGATCAGGACAACGAGGTCCTGCCCCGCTCTATTAGAGCTTTTCATGACCGAGTACTGGACATTATGTGCTTTTTGGATGTTCGAGTGCCCGAGGCACCCGCTCCGCAGGACGGTGTGCTTTCTTGGGCGTTCACCCTGTCTCCTTTGGAGCGTACTGGCCTGTTCTTGCAGAAGGACATTTTGGCTGAGGTCTGTAGGGTCTGGGAAAAGCCACACTCTGGACTTTTCGTCAATAAGAAAATTGACGCGCGATACAGGCTTCATTCTTCGGAAGAGGTGGCCTTGTCGTCTTGTCTGCCCCCCCCCCTCCTCCACAGTGGTGGCTGCGGACACTTTACAGTCCTGACCTGCAGCAAGCCCTTGTACGAGGGCTACTCAGGTTCTGGGGAAGGAGGACAAGCTCCTACACTCCCTTGGGAGGAACATTTGCAGCTCCGGCAGGCCAATGCAGAACTAGTGTTAGCGGGGGGCGAATATGAGGATGTGGAAAGGTTTGTCGGCGTTCGAGGAGTTCATTCCGGTCAAGAACTTGGAACACTTTAAAGCGGGATTGTCCGATGCCAGGGTCTTGGCCCAGGGTCTGCTGGAGGCTGCGGCTCATCACGTAGACACTTCGGCTCGGGCCTTATGCTGGGAGTTGATGCCTCCCGACAGGCGTGGTTGCATGCCACCAAATTCTCAAAGGAGGTGCAGGACAAGGTGTTGGACCTTCCGTTTGACGGTAAGGAGCTTTTCCATTCTACAACGGATGTGGAGCTGACCAAAACGAAGGACAGCACCCAGACAGCTAAGTCCTTGTCAGTCCTGGTTAAAACTCCTTTTAAAACCCAGAGACTGTTATCGCAAAGCCGCCCCTCTTCTGGGTTTAGAGGTTTTCTAGACCCGAAATCTCATAGAGTGGATACCCCTTCGGGTAATAACTGCCAGAGGCAGCAACAGACTCGGTTTTTCTCCCGCTCCTCAGCCTCCTCCTCAGGTTCAGGTGGTAACACCACTGAAAAGCCTGCAAAATGGGGGTTCTCCGTGCTCGCACGAGACCCCGGTGAGAGGACGCATTGCGTTTCATTTGGAGGCATTGCAGACCATCACCCAGGACAGTTGCGTCTTATCAGTCGCTCGGGCGGGCTTCCGCTTACCTTTACCCCCTACCCCACCCTTCGACCCTCCTTTCCAGCAATCGGGGTCGTCCTCCCTAAAAGCCGAGCTTCAGAAACTTCTGGATCTCAGCTGTGGAACCCGTTCCCCTTGGGGAAGGAGGGGAGGGCTTCTACTCCCGGCTGTTTACGGTGCCCAAACCCAACCAGGTTCGCCTGCGCACCATCCTAGACCTTTCCCAGTTCAATCTTTTCCTGCCCCAAGAGAAATTCAAGATGATCACGCCCGGCCAGATACGGTGCTCCTTGCAGATGGGCGATTGGCTCAGCGTGGTGGACCTTCAGGATGCGTTCATGCATATTCTGATTTGGAATCCACACAGGAGATATCTCTGCTTCTCTGTGGGAGAGAACCACTTCCAATTTCGAGTGCTTTGTTTTGGCCTCAGCTCAGCGCCGCGTGTCTTCACGAAGATGTCAGTGATTGCGGCCTATCTTCGTCTGCAGGGTATCCATGTGTATTCGTATTTGGACGACTGGCTCTTACGCAGCCCGTGCCCTTTGAAAGCCGCCTGCAATCTTTAGTCTCTCCTCCAGCTCCTGTTCCACCTTGGGCTGTCGGTGAACTGGCGGAAATCTTCCATGACGGTCTCTCAGGACTTGATTTTCCTGGGTTTTCGCTGGAACACGATCGACTGCAGAGTGTACCTGACCGGGGACAGGATGGCGGATTTGTTGCCCACGTGTCAGATGTTAGCCTGGTGGTTCCAGAGGCTTCTGGGCCTCATGGCCTCGTGTGTGTTGGCTCTTCCTCTTGCCTGTCTCAAAATGAGGCGGACTCCGATGGCACTTCGGAGTTCTTGGCTTCAGGCTGTGGATCCGGACTCCAAGTTGATAATGATTCCAGCTTTCATGAGAACAGACCTGGACTGCTGGTCGTCTCTCAGCAACCTGTCTGTAGGGGTGGGGTTTCAGGACCCAGCCCTGATGGTGACGGTCACAACGGACTCCTCCCTTCTGGGGTGAGGTGCAACGTTGGACCTTCTTCAGGTCTCGGATCTTTGGTCGCCTCAGGACAAGCTCCTTCACATAAATCATCTGGAGCTACTGGCGATTTTCCTAGCGCTCAAGGCGTTCAGACCGATCATTGCCAACAAAGGGGTCCGTATCCGCACGGACAATGTGGTGTCGATGTATTACATTAACAAGCAAGGGGGAACCAAGTCTCACCCCCTCGTGGACCTGTCCATCCAGACTTGGGAGTGGGCGGTTCTTCATGGTGCGTGGCTACTTGCAGTACACATCCCGAGCCAGCTGAATGTCACGTCAGATGCCCTCAGCCGGCGGGCAATGGTCAGCTACGAGTGGGAGTTGCAGGCGGAGGTCCTCTCATGGATTTTCCTGCGTTGGGGCACACCGGAAGTGGACCTCTTCGATACAACGGCAAACAAGAAGATTCCTCTGTATGCCTCCAGAAGCGGGCTGGGAGCCTCCTCTCTGGGGGATGCTCTCCCGATTCCATGGCACAACATGAGGGCTTATGCTTTCCCACCTCTGCACCAGAGGATTTGCAAATTGAAGAACTCAGTGAACTGTTCTCTTCTACTCATAGCCCCGTGCTGGCCGGCCAGGTTTTGGTTCTCAGAACTTCAACACCTGGCAGTGTATCCGCCGATCAGGTTACCAGTGACCACAGATCTTCACCAGGGGGAACAGCAGCTGTGGCACCCCTCACCACAATCGCTCAGCTTGGCGGCATGGTGCCTGAGAAGTCTTTAGAGTATTTTAGCCTCTCTGCGGATAACATGCGTATTATCCAGGCAGCCAAAAAACCCTTGACTAGGTCCCAGTACAGAAGCAAATGGATCAGGTTCTGTCATTGGTGTTTAAACAAGCAGTTGGTCCAAAGGGGGACTACAATTGACATGGTACTGTCCTTTGTATCCCACTTAGCAGAGTCGGGTGTTCACGTTCTGTCATGCAGAACTTATCTTTCGGCGGTTTACGCTTACCTATCTACGGATCAATGCTCTTACTCTCTGTCTAACCCAGTGGTTAAGAGGCATTTTGCAGGCTTGACGCGCCTTTATCCTCCGATTCGTAGTCCGCACCCGGCGTGGGATCTAAATGTGGTCCTGACGGCGTTGTGCCATAAACCTTTCGAACCAATGGCCATGGTGGACCTCAAGCACCTGTCGTGGAAGGTGTCCTTTTTGGTTGCCGTTACTTCAGCAAGGCGTGTGAGTGAGCTCCAGGCTTTGTCGGTGGAGCATCCCTTCTTGGTCTTTCACAAGGATAAGGTGGTCCTACGGACAAATCCTACTTTCCTGCCGAAGGTGGTATCTGAGTTCCATCTGAACCAGTCCATCTCACTGCCGGTCTTTTTTCCGAACCCTGCCTCAGAGGCAGAAAGGGTTCTGCATTGCCTCGATGTTAGAAGGGCTCTTAAGTTCTATCTGGACAGATCATCCGAGTTTAGGAGTTCTTCTCAACTGTTTGTGACCTTTGGTAATCCACAAGGTAAGCAGGCCTCTAAGGCGACTATTTCTTAATGGATCGCTGCCTGCATTACGGAGTCTTACACCGTCCAAGGGCTGAAGCCTCCTAAAGGTATTCATGCACACCTGGTGCGGGGCAAGACATCCGCGGTTGCCTTTCAGAAATCTGTCCCCTGGGAGACCATCGCAAAGGCGGCTACTTGGGCCTCCCCATTTGCTTTTTGTAAGCATGATTGTCTAGACATAAGCTCAAGATCTGATGCTCAGTTTGGTCAGGCTGTGCTGAAGAACTTTTTTCAGTAAGGGGTTTTCGAGGGGCTTGGGTCCTCCGACGTATTCCATATCTATGACCGGTAATCATGACAGCTGTGCTGCTTAGGAACATTTTCTGCGTCCTGCGTCGATGATGTTGATACGCTGTCCTCGAGGGCCTCCGTCGAGCCGACATCACCGGATGCTATAAGTAGGATGCACAATGCCGGAGCCTCAGTTCCGTTTTTCCGCGAACGTGTTCGCTTCGGAGATCTCGGCGCGCCTCCATTCTTCTGCGTTCTATTCTTTCGGTTCTTCGAACCTGTTCGTTTGTGAAGATTTCCATGATGTCTTCGTTGTCTTCTACCCTGCGGCCGGGTTTCAAGAAGTGTCAGGACTGCGGTTCCAAGATGTCGCTGACGGACCCGCACAACCCCTGCCTCTGGTGCCTCGGTGAGGACCACGCCACGGACGATTGTGACGATTGCCAGTCGTTAACTTCGAAGGCCTTGCGGGAGCGTAAGAAGAAGCTTTCTGTCGGTAAGGTGGCCAAGGCCCGGAAGTCGAAATCCACTGGGATTCGAGGGGCAACTCTCTGCATCGTCGGCGTAAGTCCATGGGATCTCGGTCCCGGAGTGGGTCCCGCCATTCCTCTGCCTCTTCGAGGCACGGAAGCGCAGTCACCGGTCGCCTTCCCCGTGTGAGGACTCAGCCCGTCGGTGGGTTGCTTGTCCCAACCAGCATTCCACTCCTGCAGAATGGGATTCATTTCGTAAGGAGATGATGGCGATTTTTCAGTCGCAGGGCTCTGTTCCGTCCGTGCCGTCGAAAGACGCCGACAGGGAATGTGCTAGAGAAGATGTCCGCACGCCTTCGGGCTCGTGCGGTCGTCGCGATCACCGGGCACCTTCAAGGTCCCGGTCGGATAAGGTGGATCGCTCAGCCATGCCCGCGCCTGGTCCCGGTCCTCGACGCCCTCGAGACAGTCTGAGCCTGTGAGGTCTTCGAAGAAGACATCGGCGCCGAAGTTGTCGAGGGACTCTCTCGAGGCTCCATCTCCGAGGAAGCCGTCGATGCCATTGGCGCCCAAGCTGTCGAAGGACACGCTCGGGGGCTCCGTCCTCGAGGCCTGTGTCGATGCCTTCGGCACCACGCTCGACGTCGATGCCGATTCTGTCAACGCCTTTTGAGGAGGCTTTATCGGAGGTGCCCCGGAGACCGGTGGAAACTCGGAGAAAGGCCCTGCAGAAGTCAGTAAGCCTGTATTTGAGCCTTTTTCTGTGCCCTCATCCAGGGATTTGTTCCAGCTTCTGGAGTACATCTCTGAGGTGGATGAAGGGTCTGATGAAGGCATGGTTCCTGATGAGTTTCCTGATGAACTCATGTCTGGTCATAGCCAGCTGGAAGACCTGCGTCAATCTCTGCACAACGCCAGTGGTCTGGACACCTCTCCGGAGGCTGAGTTCGGTAGGCCTGAGCCTGGCACGCACGCAGAGTCCTTGTACCGGCGCCTTATGTTGAGGGTGACGGAATACTTGGAGTGGTCTGCGCCCCTAGTGGATTTTTTGCAGGATGACCTGACGGATATCCTTGACCAAGGTCCACCAACTGACCCGGTACTGCCATTCCATAGGGCCTTGCAAAGAAGGGTGGCAGCAGCTTGGACTGCTCTGGAGATTCTCCCGGCAGTGAGCAAGTCTTTGCCGAAGAAATATCGTCCAGCCAGTAGCGACCCCATCTACTTGACTACGCACCCCACTCCGGAGAGTTAGGTGGTGCAGGCGACTACGGCCCAGGCAAAACAGGCATCGTACCCTACCAGCCCCCCTGATGGGGACGACAAACGTTTTGCTGGCTGGGGGCGAAGAAAGTGTTTTCTTCAGGGGGTATGGCTTTACAGGCAGCCAATTGTGTGTGTGCGCGCCTTAGCACGTTTCACTCATACTCTGTGGAATTGTCTCTTTGGCAGCTGAACATATTCCCAAAGGGGAGGAACGGGATGGCTTTCTTGCTCTTGTTCAGGATGGCAAGGATGCCATGTGTGAATCCGTTCGGTCGGGTCTGGACATGGCAGATTGCGTCAGCCGGTCCATGGCGGCGAGCACCGTAATTCACAGATTTGCGTTGTTGCGGAAGTTGGGGTTTGCTCCTGATGTACAAGCCCAGCTTCTCAACATGCCCTTTGATGGTGAACATCTTTTTGGCAGCAAGGCTGACGAGAGCCTTGAGGATTGCAGACCTCCAACCTCTGCCTTTTCGTCTTAGGGGACAGCAATGGAGAGGAGGTTCCTTTCGATATTACTCATCCTTTGGTAGATCGAGGGGAGCTGCAAGTCAAAGGGGACACCGTAGGAGTACCAGAGGTGGAAAGCAAGGTACTCGAGGTGCCAAGGCCGCTCGGGCAGTTGTCTCTTTACCCTCAGGCAATGCTGCAGCCGCTTCAGCTCAGTCATGAGGCCATGTCCCATGGTTCGCCGGTTGGGGGAAGGCTGGCGCAGCATCTTGTAGAATGGTGTGCCATTACTTCAGATGTGTGGGTTCTGAAGATCATAGCCCACGGCTACTCTCTTACTTTCTGGCAGAGGCCTCCCGACAATCTACCAGGGAATCTCTCTTTGAAGAGTCTGGATCCGCTCCTTGCGCAGGAAATCAAAGCCTTGCTGGAGAAAGGCACCATAGAACTGGTGCCTGTAGCGGAGAGGAACAAGGGATGGTATTCCCCTTATTTTTTTATTTCAAAGAAAGACTGAGGATTGAGACACATCATGGACTTGCGTGGTTTGAACAAGCTCCTCAGGAAGGACAAGGTCAAGATGGTTACTCTCTCTCAAGTCCTCCAGGCCCTTCAACTTCAGGACTGGTTGGTGTCTCTCGACCTCAAGGACGCTTAATTTCATGTGACGATCCATCCCAAGCACAAGAAGTACCTGATGTTCGCAGTTGGCGACTCGCACTTTGTTTTGGGTCCTGCCGATCGGATTGGCCTCCGCCCGAGGGTTTTCACCAAGCTCATGGTGGTGGTGGCAGCGTATCTCAGGAAAGAGGGGATTCACGTCTACCCCTACCTGGACGATTGGTTGATCAGGGCACGCTCTCCCGAGCAAGTCCTGGATCACCTGTCAGTCACCTGCCACTCCCTTCACAAGCCGGGCTTCTCCCTCAACTTAAAGAAGTCCCACTTGACGCCAACCCAGCGGCTCCAGTACATCGGAGCAGTGCACGACACATCCCTGGGGCAGTGTTTCCCTCCCCAGGTGAGGGCTCATCACATTCAGCAGATGGAGCACAACTTTCAACATGCCCAGCGTCTCCCAGCGTACGAGTTCTTGAGGTTGCTCGGCCTCATGGCATCCTGCATTCTTCTGGTGCCAGAGGCCACGTTGCGGATGAGATCTCTGCAATGGGCTCTCAAGATGCAGTTGTCACAGTCCTCCGGCAGGATGTCGGACCCCGTTCAGGTGCAGCCCTCGGTGGCCCTGGGCCTTCTGTGGTGGGCCGTTGAAGGCAATCTGATGAGGGGGGCTCCATTTTGGCTAACCTGGCCGGAGGTGATGATCGTGACGGACGCATCCCTCACGGGATGGGGCACTCATGCCAACGAGTTGACAGTCAGCGGTCGTTTGTCTCCGTCGGAGTCCAGACTCCATATCAATCTGTTGGAGCTGAGGGCTGTCAAGCTTGCCCTGAAGGCTTTTCTGCTGACTGTGCGAGGGAGGAATGTCCTGATTCTGGTGGACAACAGTGACCATGCACTACCTCAACAAAAAGGGGGGGGGTGTCAGGGTCACTTCCTCTGTGCAGGGAGGTGATGCAGCTCTGGTTCTGGGCCATCCAGCAGGAAATTACGATCTTGGCAGTTCATCTGGCCGGGGATGAAAACGAGACGGCGGACTCTCTGAGCGGGCAGAGCGCGACCTCTCACGAGTGGGAGCAGGCTCAGGAGATTCACCTGGAGATCTTCGCCCTTTGGGGGACCCCACAAGTGGATCTCTTCGCCTCCAGGGTCAACCGGAAGTGTGAAAGGTTCTGCTCGCGGAAATTTCCTCCAAGATGAGCCTTAGGGGACGCGTTCGTGGTGGAGTGTTCCTTCCCACTCATCCCACAAGTGCTGCAGAGGTTACGGAGGCTCGGTTCCCGGATGATCCTCATTGCTCCGGCATGGGCCCGGAGAATGTGGTACCCGGATCTTCTCGACTTGTCCATCTGCCCTCCACGTCGTCTTCCCTACCAAGGTGATCTGCTCTCACGGGAGGGGGGGGGGGGTCAGGTTCTCCACCCAGATACGCTTGGTTTCTGAAAGGTTGAGGTATAAGGATTGGGACTTCCCTGAAGACGTGATGGAGGTGTTGCTTTCGGTCAGACAGCCTGCAACAAAGTCCCTGTACCGTTGCCGCTGGAGAAAGTTCTGCGACTGGTGCAGGGTTAAGAATGTGGGTCCTTTTTCATGTGACATTCCTGTGGTTCTGTCTTTTTTGCTTTCTTTAGCCCACAAGGGCGTACCATTAAAGGTTACCTGGCGGCGCTGTCCATATTTAAGCGCTTGTCTGAGGAGTGTTTTTATTTCAAAATTCCTTTGATTTCTCAGTTTCTGAAAGGGCTCACTAATGTGTTTCCACCGTCACCTTTTCAGGTGCCCGGTTGGAATTTGAACATTGTTCTAAAATTCCTAATGGGTGCTCCATTTGAGCCTTTACATTCCTGTCCTTTGAGACTGTTAACCCTTAAAACTGTATTTTTAGTTGTGGTTACTTCCGCTCGCAGAGTGAGTGAGTTGCAGGCACTTTCTGTTAAGCCACCCTTCACGGTGTTTCATAAGGACAGGGTTGTCCTTAGAGTCAGTCCTTCGTTTCTTCTGAAAGTTGTATCGGAATTTCATTTAAGCCAGAAGGTCATTCTTCCGGCATTCTATCCTTCTCCACATCCTGGTAAGGACGAGGAGAGGCTCCATAGGTTGGATCCTAGGAGAGCTTTAAGTTTCTACATTTCACGCATGTCCCGGGTTAGAGTGGACGATCAGCTCTTTATTGGTTATGCTGGAAGGCATTTGGGACAAGCTGTTACTAAGCAGACTTTGTCTAGATGGATTATCTTGACAATTTCTGAATGTTACCGCTTAGCAGGTAAGGACCCTCCAGTAGGCTTACGGGCCCATTCTACTAGAGCTATGGCTGCCTCTACTGCCCTGCAGAGGGGTGTTCCTATTTGTAACATCTGTGAAGCAGCCACTTGGGCTTCAGTCCATACTTTTGTAAGACACTACTCCCTAGATTCTATCCATGGGCAGTATCTGGCCTTTGGCAAGGCGGTCCGTTACTCTGCAATTTGATTGGGCATTCTAAATTTCTATATTCTAAATTATGTTCCCTCCTCCATACGTTGGTACTGCTTTGGGAGTCTGTCATAGATATGTAATACGTCGGGGGACCCAATCCCCTCGAAGAACAAGTTACTCTCTTACCTGGTAACGTTCTTTCGATGGGATGGTCCGACGATGTAATCCAAATCGCTCCCTCCCTACCTGCCCCGCTACAGAATTTCTTATGCAATTGCAGCTTGCGTTTACGCAAGGCTTTCTGTGGTCATACAGGCAGAAGATTGGTGCCACACATTCTGGGGAAAAAACTACAACTGAGGCTACGGGCGTCGTGCGTCCTACTTATAACATCCGGTGACGTCGGCTCGACGTAGGCCCTCGAGGACAGCGTATTGACGTCATCGACACAGACGCCGAAAATTTTCCAAAGCAGCAGAGCTGTGGTGATTACTGTCATAGATATGGAATACATCATCGGACCATTCCATCGAAAGAATGTTACCAGGTAAGAGAGTAACTTGGTCTTTTCCATCCACCCATAGTTCCTGTAAGGAGTGCTTGGGAATCTCCCATAAGTATGGAGGAAAGGGGACGGGACGTAGGAGTATAACCAGGTTACTCACCATAGTGACCACCTTACTCCTAGTCCATAGTCCCCTTACCCCCATACGACCGCCCACCGTCCCCTGTAAAAAGGTTCCTCTGTTATTGCTAAGAGGTCTTTGACCTGGCAATAGAAAAGGACTGATGGGCGATGCGGAGCAGAGATGGGCGGGGTTACGGCCGTATGCCGGGCCCCGTGCAGAAAGAGAGGAAGGACTAAAACATTTTGCAACATTTTTGGATGCTTTTTACAAAGTGCTCCGGACCCGTCCCACAGGACGTAGGAATGTCCCATAAGTATGGAAGAAAGGGGCCTATGGACTAGGAGTAAGGTGGTCACTACGGTGAGTAACCTGGTTATTCCCCACCCCCCAACAAGCCTGAGCGCAAGGAAAGGAATGGGCCAAGGGAGGAAAAAAGAAAAAGGAACAGCCCCAGTGCACCGGCAAGGGACCGAAGCCAAGGTGGGCACGCGCCACACCAGAGCTACAGACAAACATTGGACGCAAAGAGAGGGAGAGCCAAGGAGGAGAGACACTGGCAAGCAGGGATTGGAAGGCGCAAGAGGCCCCAAGAACACCACTCGCTTCACCGAGGAGGCCATCACCCGGAGACATGGCACATCAGCCACGGGTGGATAGGATCGAGCCGTGTGACAGAGCAGGGGGAGCAAGGCCACAAGGGAGAGAAATGGCGAAATTACACTGGGTCTGAAGATCACCAACCCCCCCATACCGCACACATACTGGGGGAGCGAGGGGAAAGGGGGCGTACCAGCCGGGTGAACGGACCAGGCTGATATACAGCCCTGTCTGGAAGGAGGAAGACCCTCAATTAACATATAAGCAGCAAGGGCCGAGAAGGGAGCCAGAAGATTTAGGCCCCGCCACAGAAGGAGGAGTGCAACATTGGTCACAGTGAAGGCAGCACCCCCAACAGGGCTCTAAACACTGCGACCTGACCCACATACTGGTCAAGAAGGAGAAACAAGCCCTGGGAAAGGAGGGCAGGAGGGGACAAAGGCACGAGAGAAGGGGAGACACACAATCAAGAATGGGGAAGCGCGGAGGACAACCACCACAAGCCCAGCCAGAACGAAGCGGGGCGGAAGGAATCCCCCCCCCCCCCCCCGCATCCCCTAAAAAGGCACAGAAGAACAAGGCCAGGAAACCCAAAGCAGGGCAAAGCACCTAACCCCACAACATCGAGCCGCCCGGGACAAGGCAACCAAAAATAAAAATAGGCAGAATAAAAGCAGACAGGGAGAACCCCCCCCCCCCCCTCCCGGAACACTCCCAACAATGTGGCAGCCCAGAGAACCAAATGAAACTCAAACACACTCCCAAGAAGGGACAGCAGGTTGCAGCTCCCCAGAGAAGGGAGACCCAACCATC
The DNA here is from genome assembly GCF_040938575.1 of Ambystoma mexicanum. Lineage (NCBI taxonomy): Eukaryota > Metazoa > Chordata > Amphibia > Caudata > Ambystomatidae > Ambystoma > Ambystoma mexicanum. The sequence continues at coordinate 434,820,111 of NC_090936.1, forward strand.
CCAATGTCGCATCAGGATCTCCATGGAGAAATGCTTGTACTACAATCCAGTCTGGTAAAGACGTTCCAGGAGCAGATTCAGCTGCTTAGAACAGACATCAACCAGGCCATGGCTGAGATGAAACAGGAGGTGGGACAGCTAGGAGAGAGAACAGTCCTCCTAGAAAAGTGCCTGCAGGAAGTAGACAGGTAAACAATGGCCAATAGCGCGGCAATCGAAAGACTGGACACAGCGACAAGAAACTTGGAACTCAGAATGGAGGACGTGGAAAACAGATCCAGGAGAGTCAACATTCGACTGAAGCTTCTATCGGAAAACGGTGGCAGACACAGAACTGAAAGGGGCCTTGCAGGACATCTTCGCTGAACTAATAAGAGAAACAGCCCCAGATGCGGTGGAGCTAGAGAGGGTCCACAGAGTGGGACGCGTCAACAAAGGTCCAAATGCTAGACCAAGGGACGTACTGGCCGCCTTCACGAGATATGGGCAGATGGAAGCAGTACTAAGGGCCGCCAGACAGTGAGAGCCAGTTGAGTACAAAGGGCAAAGAATTGAGCTGTATCAAGACCTAGCTAACAGCACCCTGGTGAAACGCCATCAAATGAGCCCAATTCTTACAATCCTCAGAGAACGGGGTGTCCGATACAAGTGGATATTCCCCTTCGGTCTCCTTTTTGAATAGGCAGGGTCACCGGAAAGAATAACCCTGCAGAAAGGGGCCAGTCTCATGCAATTGGACTTGGACCAGGGAGAGCGAACTGGGAGACCGGAGAGATCACCAGACAGATCACCAGACATGGTGCCCTGGCAGAGACCAAGACCCTGGGAATGGACAACTGCCGGAGAGAGCCGTGAAAGGAGACCTCCACTACGTGGCCCTCCTGGAAGAGGAGGAGAGAAGGAGGCAAATGCACAAAAAGGTGAGGCGGCCAAAGGAAGGAAACACTAAAGAGGTAATATAATAAAGGGGTGGTGGACACTCGGGAGAATACAGGGATGGGGGACCGAGGGGAGTTAACATCATGAAGGTGGTAAAGGTAAAGAGACTCGGGGAGATAGGGGGGTGTAGGGAAGGGGAGGAGAGGGGGAACATTCCCAACGGGAGAGGGGGGGATGAGGGGAGAGGAGGGGGCAGGACAAGGAAGGGGGGCTAACAAGAGCGGAGAGGGTAGCAAAACATAGCAGAGGAGAAACGAGTGGGGGGGGTTAGGAGCATTGAAGAGACAAAGGGAATGGGGGAGGACCAAGGGAGGAGGGACCCCCAAAAAGGCAACAACACAAGGCACAGGGCCGGGACACTCATTCAAGTGGGTGACTCATAGTGTAAGGGGGCTTAATTCCACCCTAAGAAGGAAAAAGTTGGAGAAATTCACAAGAAAGGAGGGACCAGATATTCTGGGGCTGCAGGAGATGCATCGCCTGCCCAAAGATCAAACAAGATTAAGGCTGCAGGTATTTGATCAAATTTACCAAGCGTCGGGGGTGTCCAAGACAGGGGGAGTGGCTCTAGCCATCAGGAACTCTATGAACTTCAGGCAAGCTGGAATAACACAAGATAAGGAAGGGAGATATATAATAGTACAGGGTACCTGTGGGGAGCAGGCATGCACTATTGTGGTGGTGTATGCTCACAACTTGGGACAGGAAACATTCCTGAAGCGATTCCTGGGGTAACTGGAGGACAGAACAAGGGGACAAGTTGTCCTGATGGGAGATTTTAACATTGCCTGGGATAGGGAACGGGACAGATCGGGAAAAGAGAGCCAGGAGGGTGGGGACTAGCGACAGCGCCCTTACGAGAGAGCATGACACGGCTGGGTTTGAGACGTGTGGCGCGAGGTGAAGGGAGACGATGAAGGCTACACATTCCTCTCGAGCGTGCACGGTACACAATCCAGAATAGATTATATATGGGTAACAGCAGCTCTCTAGGAAGGTAAAAGTAGGGCCAATCGGAATAGCGGATCATAATATTGTTATCTACGCAACTGCAATTAGGAGACAAAAGGGGGGGTGGGGATGGAAATACCCGGGCACAATCATGAGGGACCCAGTATTTAGAGAGGAAATGGAAGGGAAAATGAGTGAGTTTATGGAGACCAACAAAAGAGGGGACACGAGGGACGACACTAGATGGGATGTATTTAAAGACACAATGAGGGGTGAGCACATAGCAGCCAAAGCTTAGAGGGAAAAGTAGCTGGGAGAGCTGGAGAAACAACTAGAGGCAGAGGCAGAGGTAGAAGTAGCACGGAAGAAAGCAGAGGAGGCACCTAACAGGTCTGCTCTGAGGGAATATAGGCTGGCGATGGGTCAACTGGGGGTCCTGCAAACAAAGAGGGCAGAAGGGACACTGCTCTTTGTCATACAAAAGTTCTACGCAAAGGCAAACAAGGCAGACGCCCTACTGGCGCGCCTTCTCAGGGGAACGGCAGCCAGAAACGTGATCACAGCACTTAAAACAGACACAGGGAAAGGGTCACAAGTAACGAAGACATTTAAGAGAGCCTAGCAGAATTCTATGATGAGAAATTTTATACATCCCAGAATCCGCGGGCCCACCTACAGGAGGATTTCCACACAAAATCGGCAGGGTATCCCAGGAGGCCCTATAACAAGAGATTACAAAGGAAGAGGTGAGAAGGGTCATTGCGGGCCTACCTACAGGTAAGGCCCCTGGCCCGGACGGCTATACAGCAGCATTTTACAAAACCTTTGCAACGTTCCTAATACCACACCTGACACACCTCTACAACACATTTAAAGACGCAGGCCGCATAGCTCCCTCCATGGAAGAGGCCAAAATGACACTCATCCTAAAACCCAATAAAGACCCCACAGAAAGTACATCCTACCAACCAATAGTATTAATCAACGTAGATGCGAAAATCTACACAAAAATATTAGCAAATAGACTGGAGAGCTACTCCCAGGTCTGATCCACCAGGCAGGCTTTATAGAAAGCAGGCAAACAGCAGACAATATGAGAAGGGTTGCCCATCTGGTGGAAAAAGCACAGAGAACGAACACTCCCGCGGTCCTGCTCTCACTAGATGCAGAGAAAGCTTTTGACCGCGTGGAGTGTTTAGGGTCATGGAGAGGATGGGGCTGGGAGGCTGTTAGGGAGAATTCTCATTTATGGCTAATTTCCCTCACCTAGTGAGTCCCCCAGCAGCTTTGCTAGACTTCTGGAGTTTATTTTTTCCACATGGTAAGAGTGTGAGCTTTTCCCCCACTCTTACCTGTGTTTTGCCATGTGTATTTCTCCGTTTTTGTGATTGTGGACTCTGAAGTACACCACTTCAGTAGCCCCCTTCTTTTTGTGGGTCACACAGCACCTTCAGTGCCGTGGCACAGGGTTGCCTTTGTGACTTCCCCGACTCCATTTCTGAGGCTGACTACAGTCCCCCAGAAAAGGGTAAATTTGGCATTAACTTTACTTAGTCAATCTACCACAGATCCAGTACACCCCATCTTCCATGAAGTACTGGAAAGGGTTAATTCATATCCCTTTTTATCTGTACCTCTTAGAGCATTGCTTCGCTCTTTTAAAATTTAGACATGGCTGGTGGCAGCGGTATCTACTCTAACCTTTCTACCGCGATTATATTAGATAAACGTGATATTGTTCTTGGCTATTATATTAGCCTCGAACATAAACCCGCTTGACCAAATTGTCTTTCTCTTGGCTCTGGTTGGGTTTATTCGCCATTTATTTTTGTTAAAGTCCTTCTTGTGTTTTACTTTGCGCGGCAAACTAGGTTTGCCTTCTTTGTTCACTGTCTTTTGGCGGGCTTCTACCCTCCTCAAGGCGCCTGGGTGTCTAGGTGGGCTGAATGTGAGGGAGGAGTGTAGTCACCCCCTGCACAGGGTATCCTAGGAAACCCAAGTCGCACTTTGTCATGATTGGCCAGGGTAGTTGTCCGGGCTGGACAAGCCCCCTGCTGGGTCAGAGAGTCGCCACTGGAACTACAAGGAACCGAAGAGAAGTGGAGAGAACGACGGCTGCTGCAACTACCCATCCCGGTGAAGCCCCGCTGCAGTCCTGAGCTATCTGCCCTTCAACGACTAAGAGGAGATCCAGTCCGGAGTTGTCTTCCCTTGAGCCTGGTGGGAATAACCAGCTCGTCTTCCACAGCCAGAGGATCCTCTTCAATGGTCGAAATCGCTGCACACAGCTGTAGTGGTCCAGATAGCCATTCGAAGAGCCTCTCCTGTGTTTTTAAGGAGCGCACCTTTTATTCGTTGCTGCTGTCGGCTTCATCCCTGTGTGGTGCAGACTCCCTTCAGATGTTCTCCTTCACAACAAAGCTCCAGGAATCGTGGGTCTGCGGGAAACCAACAGGAACAACTGTCAGGGCACCAGCTGCATCATTGGAATAAGGTACTGCATTCTGCTTGAGCAAGCTGGGTGAACCCCTTTTCTTCATTTCCAAGGCTTGCCCTTGTCTCTCTTCCTTCTTATAACTTTTGCTTTGCTTCTGAACATTGACAATATCGAAGTACTCTTGGCTACGTTGAATCATGAACTGACTGTGTGATCTTCGGCAACAGGTCCCGGTGTCACTTGACCCTGGCTCCAGCCCTTTGACTTTTGAACTCTTGTCTGAGTGTTTCTCAATTCTGTCTGCCTAACCAAAATATTGCCTGTAATTTTTGCCTCCAACTCCCTCTGAGTATCTCGGGTGCCAAGTGTGTTTTTGCCCCAGTAGCATTTCATGTCACGGATACGCGTTTAGTTAGTAGACGAACTGTCAAAAAGTGATCGCATTCATATTTGAGGTAACGTGTTTTGTGTATAACACCGGTTCATTTAAACACAGGGTACTTACCTTGAGACATACTGTGCAAAGTGAATTGGTTAGTTGTAGTATATTTAACGTGTGTTTTTTGTTTAAGTTTAATAGAAGTGTTGTGTTTATAACGAATGGTTTAAAAATAAATGTACTTATATTTTTCTACCTGAAAACTTTAGTCAGTGTTTGCTTGAGTCACAGTAATTGTGGTCCCTTTGTGTAATCTCTGCTACTGCTCATATACTCTTGAGATAAGCCTGGCTGCTCCGCCACTGCTACCACTCTGACATAGTAGTACAGGCTTGTACCAAAGGTAAAACTTGTATTGCCACCTGTGGTCTTAATTGTGTGTAGTGGTCCCTAAGGGCACTGCACAGGATTCTGCCTAACAGAGGCAACTTTTTAAAAATGGTGCAGGCTAACTACCACGGGCCAATGTCATGGGTGAATGTGAACGGGACCATGTCACGCCCATTTAAACTGGGCAGGGGAACAAAGCAAGGATGCCCTCTTTCCCCGCTGCTCTATGCAATATATTTAGAACCTTTGCTGCAGGCAATACGGGAGGCAGAGGGCATCCATGACATCCCCTTTGGAGGAATACAGCATGAAGTCGCCACATTGGCCGATGACATGCTGCTCACCTTGACCAACCTACTAGAATCAATTAGGGCAAGCAGGGACATACTGGAGGCATTTGGAGAGGCATCGGGCCTGCGTATTAATATCGGAAAGTCTGAACTAATGAACATGACCCTGGAGAAGGAAGACTGCAATAGAATAAAAACAGAGACCCCGTTTGTATGGATGCCAGGGGGAATTGGATACCTGGGAGTGCAGATAACCCCGACACTCAAAGGGTGGTATGCAGCACACTAACCCCCCCCCCCCCCCTGCTCAAGGGAATTGAGAAAGATTTCCGTAAATGGAGGGCCCTGCGAATCTCATGATTGGGGAGACTAGCCGCAGTTAAGATGGTCACGCTACCACGCATACTATATCTATTCCAGCCAATCCCACAGCTGGTACCGATGAGATTCTTCAAGGAACTTGACTCCCTGACGAAGTCTTCATATGGGAAGGGAAGAGGGTGAGGATCAGTAAACGCCAGCTAGCAGCCCCCAAGAGGGAGGGGGGGGACTGGCTCTCCCCAACTTCAGGCAGTACTACGAAGCAACTCCACTTCGGGCAATCAGGGAATGGCTACATAAAGGAGAGGAAAAGCAGTGGGTCTGATGGACAGGGCAGTCACTAAGCACAATATTGAGGAGGTACTCTGGCTACGGAAACAACATAGGCCAAAACACATGTACGAAAGCACCATAACTGGCTTGATGGCGGAGTACTGGGATAGGTTGGTGAAAACAAGGGGAATCACAAACTTCCCTTCCACCTTTACCCCCATCTTTGGCAACAGGGACTTCACCCCTGGAATGGAAAAGGGAGCGTTTAGGAAATGGCAGGAGGGAGGCTGCAAGAGGTTGCAGGGTATGTTTCGAGACTGGGAGATCCTGTCCTTCATAGACTGTAAAAGAGAATTTGCAATTGGAGAGGGAGATAGGCTGAGATACGCTCAGTTACGCCACTGACTGTTGCAGCCAGAGAACAAGGAGGCAGCGAATAGGGAGTTGGAGGTTCATACTGTCAAACGATGGGTCTAAGGGGCTGCTCTCAAATCTATATAGAAAAATGGATGACGCGACCCCCAGACAGCAATGGCCGTACGTGCAAAGATGGGAACAGATACTGGGGAGAGACATAGAAAAGGAGGAGTGGTAGAGATTATGGAGAAAGATTCCTAAACTAGCCAAGGCCTCCCAACTGCAGGAAGCATGGTATAAAATACTCTTCGGGTGGCACTATACACCAGCCCGCCTCCACAGAATATACCCATGGGCGCCAGTGGAATGTTGGAGCGGATGCGGGATCGAGGGCACAGCGGAGCATATATGGTGGAGGTGTCCGAAAATCATCCCCTTCTGGGTTGAAGTACAGCAGGCATACAGGAAAGGGGGAAGCAGACCACCGGAACAGATCCTGTTGGGCCTGAAGGGAAGGGAAGTGGCGGGGAACCCAGCAATAGGGAAAAGGCATGAGTGGTACTAACCCTGGCAGCAATGACTATAATTGCACTGAGGTGGAAAAGCAGCAACATAACGACAATCCAAGACTGGTTACGGAAAATCTGGGAAATAGTAGCCCTGGAATGGGAAACGTATGCCATGAATGGGAATGTGCAAAAGTTTGCAAGGGAATGGGGAGAAACTCTGGCCTTCCTAAAAGATGACTACAGGGCAGTCTGGTGCCCCCAACGACTCACACTCTTAGACTTACAATGAATACGCAACTCTGCACGAGCCAACCCAGCACAAGGGGGAACAAAGGGAAGCCCCATGGGGGGGATAGAGGGGTTGAGTTGGGGAATTGTTTTACATGTTGTAAACTCAATAAAAATAAGTTAAAAATAAATAAATAGGAACTGGCCACCAGGGGTGCAGAGAGAAACATGGTCCCTGCGTGAGCTCTGCCGCTTCGGCCCTATTAAGTGTATTGAGCCCCCACTGACCCCCCCCCCCGCGCCTCGGATGCAATCGCGTGGCTGACACTGGAAGGTTCCCCCAGTCATCTGACCGAAATCCCAAAGAAAATCGGATCAGAATTCGTCCTGAAATCATCTCTGAAACACGGGCGCCCCTCGGCCCAGCGAAAACTTCAAGAAAACTTTCACGTGCGGTGTGACAGAGCGACTGCCGAACCGGAATACAGGCCCTGAAGTGGCCCTCGCAGCACGAATAACACAAGACCTTCCGAAAAAAGAGCAAGCGGAGGAAGGATTCATTCTCACATGCTCGGTGTCCAGTGGTTGAAGACCGCGACCCGCCTCGAACGTAGCAGAAAACCAAAGGAGGCCCAGCTCTTTCTGGGTGCATCTCCCTTCGAGGCAGGGATTCGGCGGAAGAGTCTTCGGACAATACGGTGTGCCGGACACCCCGTAGGCCCGCCTCTGCAGGTGGGAAAGCGAACACCAACACGTCTGCTCACCGGCCCAGCAAAGTGCGGCCCGTACAACGTATTTGACTGGAACTTGCACCCCCATCGAACGACGCAGGCCGCGAACCGGGCGACTCAATGCGCACTTCTCTGACACCGTGAAAACGGAGGACAACACTCGGAGTCCCATATCGGAGTAAACTCGCGACGACCCAAGGGAACGAGAGTGCACAGTGGAGTACCCGACAAATAGAAGGCTGCCTCTTTGGACATAGTAAAACTCCACTCCACTCGAATACCCAGCCTTGCAATAAACCACCTATGGACGCGAAATATAAATTGGCCCTGTTTGCCTACACCCCCATTTCCGCGGCTTTCGAACCCAACATGGAAACCAGCCAAGCCACAGAGAATGAACTCGCCGCCACAAAAGGAGACATTGTGGCCCTACTGGGAGAAATTAAAAACCTGAGCGCCAATATAGGAAGCAAGATAGACAAACTTACACAAAGACTGGACAAAATGGAGGATAGACTTGAAGTAGTGGAGAACAAAAAGGCATCTATAGACACCTTAGTAGCACAACTTGATCACAGGATGACAGAATTGGAACAACGGGAAGAAGATTTTAAGCTCAAGTTGGACGATTTGGAAAACGGAGAGAGACAAAACAACATACGTATTTTCGGAATTCCGGAGAAAGGGGGAGAAACTGAAGCAGACCTGAAGGGAATACTCCATGATATCATCAAACTTTTGGTCGCAGATAATGCCATTGATGAGCCCCTAACCGAACAAATGCATAGGGCAGGTGGCCGCCCAGGCGGACCGCGGTCGGTCCTTCCCCCGATTCCATCACTTTCAAGACAAGGCCCGAGTACTCGAGAAGGCCAGGAAAAGCGATACGATCACGCCCAAATTACAATATACCAAGACCTCTCTGCGCTGACACTGGCCCTCAGACGGATGTGCGGGCCTCTCACGAAACATCTAAAAGAGAAAAACATTCGATATAGATGGGGATACCCTTTCTCTCTCTAATTTGAATGCAATGGAACCAAATTTAGACTAAGAACCGGAAAAGACATCAGGGCGTGCATCTCAGATCTGCTCGGCCCCCGAGGTGAAGGAAATAATCATGACGAACCCAAAAGAAAAAATCGAGAATGCGGGTCCCAGAAGGAAACGGGTGAAGGGATCAAAAAAATACAAGAGAGATAACCTCTCCCCAGAGGCAGACAACTGATCAGCTGCACCCTGGTAAGATAGAACTCTAATGTGAACTTTTTGTGAAAGATGCGACCGGGAACGGTGTCACATCACGGACATCCTCGAAGTTGCAACATGAGACTTTGGGGGGGATCTAAAGGGGCTCAATTGAAACTGTCATTTCACAATTGATTAAGGGGCGTGACGTAACGGTCCCCACAGGTGGTTCGGTGCAGATCCGGTGCAGTTAACTGGGCTCGATCGAACGCCATCAACAGGAGATGGGATGAAGGATGGAGGAGATGGAGGGAGGCGGGGGAAAAAGGGGAGGGGTCGAAGCAACATTCATGGAAACTCAAAGCAGTCGTAATAGCGTGCAACTTATAATGAAACTGTATTGTCGGTCATGCAATAGGAGCCATCCTCTCAGAAAAATGTTTAATGGCATTAAAGACTAACTCAAGAGGGAGGGTCTCTCTACGAGTAGGGACACTTAATGTGAAGGGACTCAATTGTCCAACGAAACTATCACTCGTGGCCAGAGAATTTCAGAGGTCTAGGATGGACATCCCACTGTTACAGGAGACAAAATACATGAAGGGTGAGGAACGGAGAGTCCTAGGGAAGGGTGTCGGAACGGAATTCTGGGGGTCGGGCCCACTTAAAAAGGGAGGTGTAGGTATTTTGGTTAGAAAAGGTTTAGAGTTTGTCAAGAGGAAGACATGGTCAGATGCAGAAGGTCGAGCATTATTGGTAAATGGCAATATAGGCAAGGTGAATGTAACGATCGCAACATTATACTCCCCGAATGCAGGACAAAATAAATTCCTTCGCAAAGTGATCCCCAAAATATTTTTAGAAGCTACAGGCCATATTATCCTCGGGGGCGATTTCAACCAGTGGGCGGACCCACTCAAAGATAGAAAGCCGGGTAATCCGGACGTACGATATCAGAGTGGAGACGATCCTACTGAGATGGCAAAGATGATGGAAATATATGATATGATAGATGTATGGAGGAACATGCACCCCAACACACAAGACTACACCTTCTCCGCCCCCCAGAATACATACACTCGTATTGACTACATACACCTGTCCACAGAACTTGCCAATACCACAACGCATTCAGAAATAACCCCGGTCGCATGGTCTGACCACGATCTGGTGCTGGCTGAAATCCAATGGGAAAAGGTACCAACCAAGGGGGGGAAATGGCGCTGTAATGAGAGTCTTTGGAAGGACGCAGTCTTCAAGGCTGAAATGGAGACTGAAATTGCCAAATTTCTCAAAACAAACAACACTGGTGAAGTCCCCAAGCAGACAGTGTGGGAAGCGGGGAAAGCCACCTGGAGAGGGATCTTAATAAGGGATGGGTCAACAAAAAAAAGGGAACGAAATATACTTGAGCACAGGTTAAGATCCGAAATTTGTCAATTAGAAGGTGATATCAAGAAGGGCGGGGGAATTGATCATCTAAAAATCAAAGAGGCAAAAAGAGTAAGACAGAAGAATAGAAATGATTGGAACATGAACAAATTGTCTGCAAACTTAGAATGTTGAAACAAACCTTCTATGAAAAGGGGGACAAGGTGGATGCACTACTGGCTGCGAGGTTCCGAGAGCAGAGCGGTAAGTGGTGGAGATCGTTGAAGATGACCCGAAAACAACACACACTCACCCCACCATTCCCGAATGTTTCGCTAACTTTTATGAGAACCTATACTCCTCAGAAACAAACCACGACCAATCAGAAACATACTTGTCCCTGATTAATATGCCCAGAATACCGAGACTAGATTCAGAACAGCTGGAATCCCCTATATCTGAAGAAGAGGTCCATGATGCAATAGAGAGACTAACCTTGGGCAAATCCCCGGGGGAAGATGGCTATACAGCGGGATTCTAGAAAACGTTTAGTACACAACTCACGCCATTTATGACAGAGCTCTTTAATGAAATAATAAAAACCAGGAACGCCCCCGATTCCTTCACCCGTGCACTGATTACAGTGACTCCTAAGGAAGGGATCATATTTCCCTGCTCAACCTAGAGGCAAAAATATGCACGAGGGTCCTAGCCGCGAGGTTGGAAACATTAATGCCACAGCTAATACATTCTTATCAGGTTGGGTTTATATTAGTGAGACAGGGAGCAGATACACTGCGTAAGACCCTTCATCTTCTCCACACGTCACAGACACTAAATAATGACCCGGTCCTCTTTTCGATTGACGCAGAAAAAGCCTTTGACAGGGTAGAATGGGGATTTCTGAAAGCAGTGCTACGTAAAGTAGGTATAGGCCCAATATTTAGAAGAGCAATACACTCAGTGTACACGGCCCCCCAAAACATCTATTTTTTGTGAATGGAGAATACTCCGGATGGTTTAACCTAGGACGTGGAACTCATCAGGGATGTCCCCTCTCTGCTATTCTTTTTGCACTCTCCTTAGAGCCCGTTGCACAGGCCAATGCGAACAGACCCCATGCTAGAAGGTATTCGTCTAGGAACATAAAGCAGCTCTCTACGCCGATGACATACTCCTGCATATCACTAACCCCACGACATCCATCCCCCCGAGCGCTATCAATGCTAGAAGAATATGGTTGGCTTTCAGCGTTCAAAATAAATAAAAATAAATCGATACTCTTTCCCTTACAAGGACAAAAAGAAGACAATGAGGTAACATTTTCCACACTAGGTTTTAAGATTGAACATACTAGATTACAATACCTAGGTATACAGATTACCAGACGCATAGACGATCTTTACAAAGCAAACTCCCCCCCCTCCCCTCCAAAAGTTTCGTGCCAACCTAACTAGATGGAACAAACCGACGATATCCTGGCTGGGTCGACTTAACGACATCAAAATGGTATGCCTCCCCAGATTTCTATATAATTTCCAAATGTTGCCCATTAAGATGCAGAGAAGCATTTTTGCAGAAACCAGGAAAACCATTGTTAAATTCCTCTGGCAAGGGAAGAAAGCGAGAATCCCGTATGATTCCCTAACACTCCCAAAAGAGAAAGGTCGGGTAGGACTCCCACATGTGCGAAAATACTACGAAGCATCCCAACTCCGGGTACTGATCCCTCATTTACGTAACCACAAAGACACCCAGTGGGTTCACATGGACAACCATTACTTGTCACCGGCCACAATATCTGAATGGCTATGGTCCCCCAGGAAAAGGCTTCATAATAGAACCAAAGGCCCCCCAATTTTAAGTGTCATATGGGACATCTGGAAACAGGCCACACACATGCATAATATCACCACATGGCCATCCCCCTAAGCCACTTATGGTCTCCTGGTATCAATAACCACATCCCCAATGTAGAACGATTTCAATCATGGTACGAGGCATGCTTGGAGAGAGTGGGACAATTACAAAGAAAAGACTCCTTTATAACATTACCAGACTTGACAGAAGCTCTGGCAATAGGCCCTCTTCCACATTCCAATATATACAACTAAAAGGTATCCTAACTAAACCACCAATATGGAAACCCAAGTTAATGAGAGACCTCACCCCCCTTGAGAAAATATTGGATACGAGAAGGGAGATGAAGGGCCTAATATCGGCACTGTATAAAGAGTTGATTATTGCGGGCGGAGGGTCCACAGAAATACTCAAAGGCCGATGGGAAAGAGATCTAGGCGAACAGATTAGTATAGACACGTGGGAAACGGTATGTGACGCCGCCACCCACACATCTATTTCAAATCAATACAAGCTACACGCTATCAAGCTCCTACATAGATGGCAGTATGACCCTGTCCGGTTTCCAAAAGGTTTCAAACAGCTAACCCAAAATGTTGGTGAGGGTGTGGGGAAAACGCTGATTATTGCCACATGTGGTGGGGATGCACCCAGATAAAGGTTTTTTGGGATGAGGTCTTGGGATGGATCAAGGACATAGATGGCATATCCCGGGTGGCTGACCCCTACCTTATATTGTTTGGTCTCGAGAGGGACGAGGAGGACTGGAATAAGATTAGAGGCCTAGCACCTCAGCTGTTATTAGCTGCCCGAGCAACACTGGTAAACTGGTAATGAAGTGGAAATCCAAATCTACCCCCACCAAGAATGAATGGATTAATGTTGCCACTAATATATGTATAATGGAATTGATTACTGCATCATTGCATGGAAAGTCATCACAGTGTGAGGCCATATGGATGGACTACAAGAATGAACACCTCCCTAATGGGCTGTTCCGTTGACCAACCCAAATCTACAACTACAATGCACACGAAGCGGCTAGGTGATAAAAGTGAGTAAATGTAACAGCCTCATGGACAATCGTCTTGAAACGAATCCCTACACTCTGAAAACACTTAAAAAGACTGTGACCCTTTTTTAAAAAACATGCCAAGACGACCAAGAGATTTGCTATTCAACCTGGGGGGGAGAGGGGGCAGGGAAATGGGAGGGTGGGGAAAGTTATAAAGGACTACAATAGCTGGATGGAAGAAACATGTGAAATAATTCTGTAGCACTATTTGAATTCCTGTTTTCGCTATGTAACTCTGAGATCGTAATTGTGTTATGTAATGTGACTTTTAATTTAAAATGTTAATAAAACCAAATAAGTAAAATCATCAAGAGCACCAGGCCCAGACAACATCCCACCGCTACTTATTAAACAAAACTTAGAGCTCTGAGCCCATCCACTCAGGGAATTATCCAAACATGTCTGTCTCACCCTTAGGGTCCCAGATACTTGGAAGCTATTTTACATAATCCCGATTTTCAATAAGGGGGATAAAACGAAACAAGCAAACTTTACACCAATTGCTTTGCTGGATTCGTCCAGTAAAATATTTGCCACACTGCTGCTCAAGGAACTAACAGTTCAGATAAACAAACTTAAATTACTATCCGTTTCCCAAGTAGGATTCCGTACAGGAATGGGCACCCCCCTAAATGCTCTAGCTATGGCGCATATGCGGGCAGCCGTCAAGGAAAAAGTATTAGGCACAGTCTACATGGCCTCTATTGACATGACAATTGCATTTGACACAGTCAGTAGTGGACGGTTGTGGGACAAACTCTGGGTATCATGTGTTCCACCCAAGCTGATACAGCTGCTTGCTCTGCTACACAGACACACAAAAGTTAGAGTCAAATTGGACAGGGAGGGCTCAATGATGGCCCCAGTCCATACATTTGTAGGGTTGAGGCAGGGCTGCATTGTAGCCCCTACCCTGTACAACCTTTATACCACAGACCTGGGCAAGATATGGGAAGGGGCAACTACAAACCCAGTCAGGTTGGGTATGGTGACAATGGACTGGATAGCGTTTGCGGACAATATTGTCCTCTTTGACCTCACTCCAATCGGACTACAGAAAAAACTCACACTGTTCCACACTTATGCAGTAGAAAACAACCTAAAAATGAATTGATCTAAATCGAGAGTTCTAATATTTTCCACAAAACCAGACCAAAGACTCTGATCTGGTGGGTGAAGAACGACTCGGGAGAGTAAACTCCCTTACCTATCTGGGGTATGAAGTTTCCAATACAATCTCTAAGCAATCAGGGATCCAACTCATTAACGCAAAATATACCTCGCTCTTTGCGAAAATAAAAAGGGTATACTCCCAGTTATGTCTTTTCTCCCTGAAACCTCTAATCCAGTTCTACTTGATGCAAGTAGAACCAACACCAACAACATTATATGGATTGGACATTATTTTAAACGATCTGTGTGAAAAATTAAATACTACACAGGGCATACTATGGAAATGAATCTTGGGTCTAGCAAATTCAGTTCCCAACTTGATGGTGAGGCATGAGTTTGGCCCTGTTTCTCTGGCCACTAGAGCCAAATGGAGGAAACTATCTGACTATGCTAAGCTGTTAAACCCGCCTCCCCAATCATGAGGGATGGGGAAGAGAGCAAACACGCAATTCAGGTTATACACTCACCAAAATAAAGGAATAATTGAACATCCTCTTGGTAGAGATAGGATCCTCCAAAGAACTACTGGTCACAAACCCAGTTGGTGTGAAAAAGAAACTATTCCAGCATGAGTGGGACGAATCTAACGAGGAGTTGGCCACCTACACTCTTTACAAAGAATACGCAAAGTTGAATTACAAAAGGGAATACTTGTCAAAATATCTACTTATCTTTCCCTGCTCAAAAAAGAGGTATCTCTATTTGCGTTTTCGCTTAAATCAGTTCCCGACTCTGGAGAGAGTGAGTGGCTGGATGGTTGGGCCACAGAATAAGAACTGTAGGTTTTGTGGCAACACTGATCTGAGAGAAACCATGAAACATCTGTTGATGGGGTGCAATGCCTTAAGGGACGATAGTTAAACACCTGGACCTGGCTAAAGGGGAATGAAGTTTTTTGGTCGAGTTTGATGGGAGGCGACCTACAGAGCCTGATTTTGGCTCTATGTGGATTGCTCAGTATAATATCAAAAACGTTAGAGTGGCTAAACTCTGAAGATGTAACTGAAGGAGCGTAATTGTATTTTTCCTCTTTCTCCTTCTGCCCCTCGTTATCAATTAGCTGAATTTAAATTTGTAGGTTTTTTAATGTATCTATTATGAACTAGTGCGTTATTTTATGATAGTCCATTTTTTTGTCTATGAGGAAATGTATTATTTAGTATGTAATGTTTTTCTTATTTTCTTCATTGTTTTTTGTGAAAGGTTTTCATTTGTTTGATTATGGGAACTAAAACACACCCAAAAAAAAGCACAAGACTAAGAAATTGACAATAAGTGGGCTGAGACACTTCAAATCCCTGTGACTGAATTGCAGAACGTTTCCATAGGAGAGTTCTCCAGAGTTTTGGAGCCTAGATTATTGATGAACTTGGGATACTTTGTAGTTTGGGTAGGCCCCGACACTGCATACTCAATCCCATCTTTCTCCCACTGTTTAAATTCTTCCCTTTTGAGTTTTACCCAGTCCTCTAGGTGTACTTCCAGTCCTGAACGTAATGCTCAGGAGGACCTACTACAAATCTAGAGCTCTTCTGGACAGGAGGGAATGCCCTACAACAGTTAATGAACTGTTTGCACACTACCTTTGGAACAGAGCTTCAGAGGAACACTGGTAACCACCAGCCAATCTCTTTTCTTTTGAATCAGAACCCTGAAGAACAGAAACTGGTGGAAATCCCTTTAGCTGCAAAGCCTAGGGGCAGCGCTAGACAGATTAAGCAGCTGTTGGGCTAACCCCCACCTTTTCCTCATTTTTGTATGTAACATTAGGATACAACGGCTGAAATCACAACCTGCTTTGCGTTTGCCTCTTCATCATTTTGCTGGTCAAATCATTTTTATTTTGCCTGTGCCCCCAATATATGCTTCAATTGCCCATTGAAACCATGATGCGTGCCCCGTACCATACCCCCCGCACAAGCACAGAAACATATAGGCAGGCACACTTCTCACACATACATATACCCACTCTGCCATATGTACCAGCTCTCGCACACACTCATCCGCTGTTATACATACTCAAAGGGGCTGAGAGACATGTGGCTGAGTCTGCCAGACCGGCGGCCATTTTGGATCCAGCTCTGGGCCCTTCCGTGCTCTCGCCATTTGAGTGGACTCTGCAGGAAGATCCAGCCCCCTTCCACCTGGAAGCGGTAGCAGATTGTACGGTACAGGCATCTGGTCTCCTCACGGGTACATCTATCCATCGCAGCCTTACGGCTACACGCCTCCGGTGCCTCAGTGCTTTGACCAGGAGTGGGGACCCAGCACCTCGGAGGACCAGGCCCCTAGGGACCCAGTGGCTTCCGAGGACTGCTTCTTCAAGCGGTTCCTCTTCCTCATGCATCACCCTGAGATGAAGGGGCTCCTGAAGGATGTAGTGGAGGAGGTCATCCCGCAGGTGGCGTCTCCACGGCCCCCTCCTCTGGGTACCCCTCCCATTCCTCCTTTGCTGCTAGACTGGAGGGTAGACCCCCTACTCTGTCTGGCACTGGGGTGTAAAGCTTAACAGAAGGGGAAAATGTGTCCCTAAAGGAAAAATAACTGTGTGGTATATCAATGGAAGGAAGGCACTGTGAACTGCCTCAGTAAATGGCTGCTGAGGCAGTAACACCCTTTACAAAGTGTATGTAACTTACGTCCAGTATGGTGTCCTTGTGGTGGCTCTCTAAAGAAGGGGAAGCCAACGCCCTATGTTAATGAATAACAAGTGATAGTACATCCTCTCAGACAAAGCTCTTGAACATTCAAGAGCTAGAGTACACTGCGCTTGATACTCAGCAATTGTGTACATTTCACATATTTTTTTTTTATGACAAATAGTCAATTATTAGTAACAAATACTATGTCAACATGTTATTTACAAGCAAAAATAAGATTGAGTTAGGAAATAGAAGAACAAAGGAAGGGAAATCATAAAGTTCAAAATAGGATAGGCTAATGGTCAAAACAAATTATTAGCAAACAAAGGAAAGCAAATTGTACAACATAATCTGCATAATTGATGCAACATACTATGACCAAATCTTTTAGTCTATAAGCAGCACGAAATCTCTCTTTGCGTCTATACAATGATTTGTGAATAAGAGACTGACCTATTGGCTAAAAGTTAGTACAATAAGGAATCCATTTTTTTATCCTCTATTATTTGGAATACAAACAAAACAGAAGAAAGGCTTCACAAACATATCCATAGTACCAGAGGTACGCAGTAAAAGACTGAATATATACAGTATTCAAGTAACTAAATATAATATTACTAAAAGATACAGTTCAAAATGTTAACATACTATTACCAACCTCTATTTTACAACAGAACTTCAGACATCTAACAATAACGGACAGGACATCACCTACAAACCTCAACACACAACACTGAACAGAACGTTTCAATAACCACCCCTCTAGCTCATTCAAACTATTATGTACACAGTAAAACAACATTAGCTGTATAATTTGTTGAACAAACCCCAAATCCGAGAATAATGTTCCTCTCGCTTTTGTTTCTGTAGGATTACTTTTTCATAGTAGACAAGTACGGACATCCATCATCGAATCTTCCACATGTGGCATTTTCCTTGACTTCCAGACTTTTAATATTTGCTGAGCCGCAACTACCAGTACCCTATTTACCCATTCTGTTCCCATGCTGGCCATTTCCCCTCTCCCTCTGTTCGATAATAGAATTGTCGAGTGAGATGTTCTTGGGAGGGTGTTGCCCAGCATTAGGTCTAATCTATCCAAGACATCACTCCAAAAGGTAGCAACTCTTGGGCATGTCCATAGCATATGTGTCAAAGTGCCCCTATTAAGACTACAACCCCAACATCTATCATCATCAGACAACCCTAGCCTGGCCATCCGCGCAGGGGTCCAGTATTATCTACAGAGTATTCTCTGCCTAATGTACCTCAGGCCCAGATCCATCTTTGACTGCACACCTATATGAAGCAGACTTTCCCATTCCTCATCTGGAATATCCACACCAATTTCTTCCACCGAAGCCTGATGCAGTTTCTCCCATGCTTCTACATGCGAGTTATCCATCGGCATCAGTTACATGTACGTTGACACTGTGCATGGAAGAGAACGGATAACATTACAGACCGTAAGCCTCTCTCTCATGGGGTCCCCTAGCATTCCCTGCCTATCAGTCAGAAGAAACTTAAGTCCCTGTAACGTTTATGTTCCCTGCCCCCTAGCCCAAAGGATTCTCTAAGCCGCTCAAACAAAACCATGTGACTACCTTCCTAGACATCACATATCCTAAAAATGCCTCTTTTGACCCAACTTTGCCAGCATAAGGTCTTGTTCGCTATCTGTAACCCCATATTATGCCATAGAGATGCATCGTAGTGAATCCAGATGTTTTCCCCTCTGGCAGTCATAACATCTTGCAGGGTCCATCTAGTAGTACCATTGGGGCAATTCTGTGGTAGAGTTTGGCATCTTGCACATCGTGTACATGTCACGCAGAGCATACAGTGAGAATTGTGCTCTCTCAATAGTCTGCCAGTAGGGCATGTCACTGCCAGTCTCAGTAAAGTAGAACGCTGACTTTTTCAGAACAAACACCTTGCAATAGTTTGTTAGATTAGGACATACAAAACCCCCTTCCTTAAGTAAAAAATCAATTTTAATGAACAAAACAGTTCAAAGCGCTGCTAGTAGTGGTTCTCAATATCTATTGTGTCAACTCGGGGTCTACGTATAGCGCTTCTATAATTCCAAAAGCAGCGCACAACTCTTGTGTAACTGGATGGTGACGCAGGGGTGTGTTACGTTTCGGCGGTATGATGAAAGGGCCACCTTCATCAGGCCACCTTCATCAGGATCAAGATCGAAATGACCCCGGAGGAGAGAGTTGAAGAGAGAGGGAAGATTTTATTAAATGGAGCCTTCTATCTTGTGTAGAGATAGCAAGACAAGATGCGGCATAACTTGCGACCACATGCTCTATGTTTTAGCTTCCATGGGGCTGAGCATGCAGTGGGAGGAAAATAGTGGGGAAGATAATATCTAGTACAGCAAATAAGGGATGCCGCTAGAAAACATGCAAGTGCAGACAGTCACAAAAGTGAATTAAAAAGGTTGGGGATAAAATCAAGTTTTTGGCAGAGAGCATACAAGACTACTAATTTGTGTTATGGTGCCCTTAGATGTCTTGTACAGACCAGGCGAGGGGAAAGCACCCAGTACCAAGAGACATTGGGAGTACACCTAGGATCACATTGATAGTACTGGGAGAGGTGTGGCACAAGTGGCGGGGACATTATGTCCCGGTAAAAGTCACAAGATTGTTCCAGTGGAAGTCTTCCACCTGATGGGTCTGGTGTTGTTCCAAGGGAAATTTGGCTGTGTAAAGAATGTGCCGTGGAGTAGAAGCAGTCGCTGTTGTACGCTTGCGAGGGTAATGTGGCATGTCTGAAATGACATTAAGCATGCAGGTGTGACTCGAGTGCACATAGTTTGTGTGTATATGTGAGAGTCTGTAGAGGCTGGGAACCCCTCCCACTGGTGTGCATGCTCTGGTGATGCCTACCTTATTCATGAGGTGTGGCAGGCAACGTACAGAGGAGGAGTCTAGCAGCTACAGGCATAACGTGGTAGTGTAATGCACAAAATATGGAAGTCTGTGCGTTCGCCGAACACAGTTAAAAGACGATCCATATGTCTGTAGAGTCGATCTGGTCTAATCAGCTGGCTCGATCTAAGGAATGAAGGCAAGCAGGGGCGTGAGTTATCGCAAACGTAAAAAGTGCTCTGCAGAATTACAGCGAGTACAGTCCCAACACTTACCGAGTAGCAGTCTGCTCAATGGCGCATCTCGGCTTCTGCAGCTACAACACGGCGTGAACTTCATGTCGAGTTTGGTTGCTAGGGAGATGGAATACGGCATCGGGAGCCATATATGTAATTATTTGCAGCTTGCATACCCTCGTTTCCGCCTCGGTCCAATGTTCCAGCTCGCTGTACCACCAGGTGTATGGATTTTTTTCCACGCCATTGCTATGGACCTTTTGGCCAACACACATACCATGTCCATGAACTTGATTACATGTCAGGAAGTGGCTAAGAGAGCCATGAGATAGACCGTGTTTCCCAAGAGCTCCTGCTGAGTCCTGCCATAACAGATGAGATAATGACCACAGAATTTGAATATTGCTGATGTTCCTGTAGTGTGAATGTGTGGAGAACGCTGGGCTACCTTTACTATAGTGAACCGACAAGGGTAGCCAGAGCTACGAGTGAAAGGAGTTCAGAAGAATCCAAGAGAGGAAGAAACAAGATGGCGACCGGCATGGAACAGTAGACTATGCCGCAAGGCACAGATGAGACCAGAGGGGAAGGAATAATGGATTACGGATGGTGTGCCCGCAATGAACGAAAGACCCTGCCGTGTAGCCGAGAGAAACAAAACAAGAGAGGATCTTCCCTGCTCTGAGCAGTGCACTCTCGGCTGCTAAAACACATACAGGGCTGTGAGCCTTGACCAAGAGAAGCCCGGTAACGCCCAACCTGCTGCGCACCCTGTGTGAGACACTGTATCTGCGTGTCAATACACTGATACCGTAGCAGCGCCCGCCACTGAGAAGCGCCGGCAGCGAACGAGGAGTGCTGCTGTGCAACTGTGCAAGCGAGTGGGGATGGGCTTCCCCCCACCTGAGGCAGCACACCCATTGTTCACACAGAATATGCAGGGCACTGAAGTTCGGCTGGGCGGGAGTCGTGTCTGAGAGGACTTTGCGCTCTCCTAATGGTATTACACCCAGCTACCAATATATGATCACTGCTACACGGCGGTGCCCAGCAGCTGCGAACGAAGGGCACATGCAAACTGCCCGCAGAAAGGACGGCATAACTGACTAGAGGCACATGGTGCAAGATTCTGGGCACGCAGGAAACTTCAGGACTAGACGTTCCGTGGGGACTGCAAGGGCAGGCAACGTACTGACTGCAATGAGCCCCCAAGCAGCAAGATAGAGAGATGGACTCCCACGTTTGTTTGGATCGAACACCCTGGCTGCAGCCTGTGGCTCTATGGATAGAGATGAACAGGCAGATATAGTCAAGCGCCTAGAACACGCTGTGCAGATTGGAAGCAGAACACAGGGGTAGACAGGGACTTGCCACCGGGGCAACCCAAAGGGAAATAAATAATTAACAAATAAATACAAAGAGGGCCTTGCAACTCCTGAACATCAAAGGGCCAGTAGGCACCAGGAAACACCAGATGGTGGTTATATGCACAGGAGACCAGATTGATACCGCTCAGCCCCGGAAGGGACTGGCCAGAAGGTGTAGTCCACAAGAATATGGAAGGTAAGCTGTGGTAACATAACAGCAAGGCCACAGGTGGGGTGATCCCTGGGACCTCAAGGTGACACAGACCCTACATGACCTAGACAAAGCGACAGCAGACAATATCCTCTGAGACGACCAGGGCAAAACTAAGCAGGTGGTGTTGTAGGAGGTCCGAGGGCTTGAACGCTGTAGGGAGTGGACGAGGGCCCAGGGCTAGGCACTCTGAAGGTGGAGAGCGGCCACGACCTAGCACATGGAGCGCAAAATACAGCCCATGATAAGGGGATAGACTGCATCCGAGCAGCCCAGCGGCACGAACGGAGCTGTGTCCAGGCAAAGCTCACACAGAGTGCGTAATGGACCAAGCGTCCTGTTGGGACTGCCAGACCCCCGCTACGACTGTCACAAGAGACAGAGACAGCAGTTGGAACTAGGTAGCAGACTACACAACCTCCTGGCACACCTGGAAGAGGTCCAACGGGGGCAGAAAAACATACATTTACACCGTACGAAAGGGGGGCAAACCAGGAACAGGCGCATCAGTGGACAAAGGCTTGCCCCGTCCACTGCTTGGGGCCAACGTCGGGCACGGATATGGCCACTAATCTGATCAAAAGTAAAGGAATGCAACCAACGTTAGAGGAGTTTGCCAAATCCCCCCAGACAACAGAGGTTGGTAAAAACAAAGGGCAAAACACGCAGGGCAAAACTACCCCAGGGCGCAAAAACCAACAGATCCTAGAAACAATTGCAGACTTGAAAGTGTTGGGAGCGGCCAAGCTCGATGCAGCGATGGCCGAACTAAAGACCTCGCTGGAACACAAGATAGGTGCAGTGCAAGTGGACGTCAACTTGTTGCGGCAGGATGTGAGAGGGCTAGCGAAATGCACGAGCAGACTGGAAACAGGAGTGAAGGCCAACACGGCACTGGCACAGCGAACACCACAGAAGTCCACACACTATGGCAACAAGTGCGTAACCTGGAGGACAGAGCAGAAGAAGCAGAAGGGCCGGCGCACAGAAACAATATGCGAATCGTGGGGCTCCTGGAGAGAGAGGAAGGCTCGGACCCGACCAACTACATTGAAACAATGCTTTTAAAGGAAATTAAAGGTGGAGCGCTCACCCAGGGATTCGCAGTAGAGAGAGAGCACAGGAGCGAAGCCGCAACCAGGAGCCCCCCCCAGCTCCCATGACCAATCATCGCCAAATATTGAATTACAGAGACAGAGATGATCTTGGAGCATTGCCGGAAAGGGGGAACAATACACAGAGCATCTGCATCCATTACAGTGCTTCTTGGTGCAGAGACGGCGACTGCACTATGAAGTGATCAAAAGGAGACTCAGTGAAGCGGGGTACAGATGCATATTGATCTACCCAGCGAAACTGAAGGTGTTCCATAAGAACAAGAATAAGGCCATAAGATTAAGGCCCTATTTTTTGAGAGCAAGAAGGGGAATGAGTGGGCACCACTTAGTAATAAACAGGTATATATCAACCATCAAAGAATAGTAGACAAAAAGGTCAATAAGTTCAAATATTTCTGTCCAAAGATTCAGAAAGGAGCTGGCTGTGATGGATTTGGAGACACCCAAATCCAAAATACATATGCAACAAAAAGACCCAGTGAAATACAGGGTCACACAGTCGTTCTCACAGGAACCCAATCAGGGTGTGCAAGTAATCAAAATAATTCAAAGTTGATTTGCTAAGTAAAAAATCCTTTTTGATTGAGAAACGACAGCGTTGTAATTCAGTTGTGTTCCAACTTAGTTTTATCAACAAAAAATGAGTCTCTTGAATAAAAAGTCACTAATACACTTTTAGTGAGGAAGGAATCTCCACATATAGTATTGTAATCAGACCAAAAAATTGCCAATGCATTTCGGAATTACATTTCCTTCATCACGGCAGGTCTACAAATAATATGTACCAATTCATCAAAATTCAACATGCACAAAAACACCATAACACATACATGTGTCATATATATATATTAATTCAAGAACATACCATTAAGTTGTAGTAGCAGAAGAGGATGGTGAACGATGAGGGAGAGAAAATGGAAAATAATGATAAAGCTCTGTTCAGAGTGTGTCAAAGATAGTTAGGTAAATAAAAGAAACAAATTACCTGAAAAATGGCAGAGTGTGTACACGGTGTGTGGCGTGGTAGGTTATGTGGTGTTCAAAACTGCCTGATGGAAATCAGCGCAGATGGATAGCTTTCAGTAAGCAGGGTGTGATAAGAAAGCATATGTATCAGTATGGTTGCAGTATGGAAGCAAGGTGTGACTAAAACGAAATGCTGGCATAATGGTGGGCTTACCATGCGGAGCACGGGGAGCAGGAGTGCTCGCGTTGCTCCTTCGCGTGATACTGTTGCATCGAGGCGTTGCCTGGCAACGCTTCGTTTTATAAACACGTGACCGCGGTCATGATTGAAAGGCTGCAATCGGGCTTCAGGGTTTACTAAAGAGAAATGCAGATATTTGTCTAATCTCACGGCAATAAATTAGGAATTGTGATGCGTTAAAAAATGAAAAAATGAAATTAGAGGTTTAATGGAAATGAAAGAAATACTGAGTGTAGTAAACACATCAGGCTTAAATCGGGCTAAGGAGCTTATAAAAGACAATAAAAAATATTTGTCTAACCTCATAATAATGTGTGACGAATTGTGAAGTGTTAAAAAATAAAAAAGTGACAGTTTTCATGAAAATGGAAGAAATACTGGATGTAGTTGAACACATAAGAGCCAAAAACAAAGGCTGAAAACTCCAGAGCTGGAGTGTGTGATAGTAAAGACATGGTTAACACAACATGGTATGCTCAATTGAGACAATGCACAAGCATATATACCCTATATTGTGCACGGGGTCGTCTGGAGACGGCCCTACGAGTGCATGGGATTTAGAACATGATACTGTGACATTGGTATTACTTGGAGGAAAACTCCAACACATGGTTATGTACTGTAACATTTCCACATTTGCATTTACATGTCTAGACCCCTGCTGTGGTTGGTGTTGTCAGGAGACGGCACCTTGAGTCCCAGACAAATTGTCCAGGAAATGCAGCAGGGTAACTTATAGGTCCACATTTCAAAGTACAAAAGATAACATACAGAAGGTGCAAAAATATCCAACAAAACAGTTATAATTGTGAAATCATAAGAAGCAATGATAGTTTATCTCTTCATTGATACCATGAGGAGCCAAACTATTCAGTTTGTCGATCCAGAAAGTCTCTCTATGGTTCAACCGTTGGTTCAAGTCCTCATGTGGATTGTTTTTCGTGATGACTTTTAAAATCACGAACCTAATCTGAGTCAAATTGTGTCCATTTTCAATCCAGTGACGTGCTACAGCCGAATTCATATTGTCATTCCGGATGCAAGACCGGTGTTCATTCCACCTTGTTTTGGCCATTCTTTTGGACTGGCCTATGTAGAATTTACTGCATGCGCATTTAATGCCATAAATGGTGTTGATGCTGTCACAAGTTCCAAAAGTTTTAAGGGAAATCTTTTTCCCTGTCCTCGGGTGGTTAATGACATTCCCTTTGATTATTGAATTACAGTTAATGCAATGAAGACACGGGAATGTTCCAGTTCTCATAGTTGAGGGTTCCTTAAGGGGTGGTCTAGTGTGCACCAACTTGTCGCTTAGATTCTTGCTGCGTTGGTATGCAAATACCGGTAATTCACTGAACAAATTCTGTACCCTGGAGTCATTCTTCAGGATCTTCCAGTGTTTGCTGATAGTTTTCTTAATCTTATTGCTTTGTGTTGAGAATTTAGATACATACACAGGTGACTTGAGTTCCTTCTTGTGCTTAGGATTCTGAGTGGATATTAGAGTTTTGCGTGTTATGGTACTCACCCTGGCGAGTTCTTTCTGTTTGTAACCCCTTGCCAGAAATTTGTCTTTCATCACAAGCTGTTGGGCTATACAATCATCTGGGTTTCTTACAATTTTCTTTACCCGTAGCAGTTGGCTGTACGGGAGATTTCTAAGCAAACTAGGCTGGTGGAAACTCAGACGATGTAGAAGGTTATTGCGGTCAGTAGGTATACGGAACAGGGAGGTTCTGTAGCCGGTAGTTTGCTTTTTTGATGAGAACATCCAAAAAGGTGATTGTGTCGTGTGAGATTTCTCTGGTAAACTGAATGCGTTGATCAATGTTGTTAAGGTATTCGAAGGAGTCGTCAAAATCATCCCTTCTGCCTCTCCACACACCGAAAATGTCATCCATATAGTGCGTTCATAGATGAATGTCCTTACTCCATGTTTGGTTATTGAGTACATTGTCCGTTTCGAACTTGAACATAAAACAGTTGGCATATGTGGGTGCCATGGTGGCCCCCATGTGTTCCATGCAATAATGTCGCTACAAAAAACAGCCATTTTTCGGCGATATTTTTGCATGGCGATATTTTTGTGGCAACATTATTACATGGAACCGGGAAAATTGACTATGGGACTTTAGGTTTAAAGTTTAAGGGAACAGGCACGTATGAGCATAAGAGATAATCTGTGTGGTATATCATTCGTTAAATGTGGGTGCATAGGCGCTGCAGAGCCTCGAGTAACAGTACACCGAGAAAGGGCTAGATGCAGGATAGCCTGAGATGCAGGGATGGAGCTGGGCCACAGGTTGGGGAGGTTGGGAAGGAGGGAGGGAGGGTGGGAGTTGTGATTATTCAACATTTGGGGAAGGGTTGGGTGGGGGGGTGGGGAGGGAGTTGGGGAGTTTGGAAGGGTGTAACAAGTTAGAGAACAAGCTTAAACCTACATATTACTGCGGAGAGCGAAGGGGGTGAAGGGCGGAACAGGATATGGATAGGATGGGGATCTCAAGATAGTGACATGGAATGTCAGGGGGCTCAATAGTTATTTAAAAAGGAATAAGGTCATGATGTACTTGAAAAGACAGAGAATTGACATTGCCTTATTGCAGAAGACTCACCTAACAAAAGAGAAATAGCAATTGGTGGGGAGGAAGTGGAGAGGGACCACCATAGGGGCGGCATATTTGGCGTACGCCAGAGGGGTTATTACGTGGATTGCACTGTATGTCCCCTTTAAACTGTTACAGTCTACTATAGAGCCAGATTGGAGGATGGTACTAATGAGGATTGGTGGAAAATAGGGAGCGGAGCATAATCAACACGTATACCCCGAATCAAGATGCCACAGGCTACTTCAAGTCCTTATACACTAAAATCAGTCCATACTTTGGGGGGGGAGTGGGGGGTGCAGTTATATGGGGAGGAGACTTTAATTGTACACTGGCCCCAAGGTAGATAGATCAGACACGACGATGGACAAGCCTACCCCGGCAGCTAAAGCCCTGAAGACTCTATTGAGAGATTTCAATCTGGTAGACATTTGGAGGATGCACCACCCGCAGGACAGGCACTACTCCCACTATTCGGCCCCACTTAACCTGTACAAGAGGCTAGATTACATATTTGCTGCAACAGAGTTGACGGGGAAACTGGTGCGGGCGGAATACAAAGCGAGAGTCCTCTGACCACTCGCCTCTGGTGATAACATGGCAATACTCGCCACCTAGGGCACGGATCCCTACATGGAAACTTGGGGCCGAAGCTCTGAAAGATATAATATTTAGGGAGGATATAAGAAAGGAAATAGTGGAATATTTTGAACATAACATAGAAAGTGTAGACTTGGCTGGTACAGTATGGGCGGCTTTTAAGGTGGTGGTGAGGGAAGCAGCAATATCCAAATTCAAAAGTCTGCAAGGGGGAATAACACACGAGCTGCATGAAGCGGAGAAGAAAATAGAGGCAATTATGTGAAAGGGCGAACTTTCCCCTGAAGAGGCTGGAATGATAAGACAGTTGCAACAGGATTCTGGGAAGAATTGGGGGAGATTATGTAACTTGAGCTATAAAAAATATGTGGAAAGGCAACACGTGGGGGGAGACTATCCAGGCAGGCTACTAGCCTAGCTATACAAAAGTGAGACACCCAAGCAAACTATTAGAGCAGTATGGGGAATGAATGGACAATTACTGGATACCCAAGAAGGGGTAAACAAAGGCTTTTTAGATTTTTACCAGCAACTGTATAGGGATGTCCAGGAGGGTGAAAGGGAGGAGGTGACTGAAACGTTGGCAGATATTGGTCTTCCCAACTTAGGGACTGCAGAGAGAGAGGCCCTGGAGGTTCCAATTACAGTAGAGGAACTAGAAGCAGTGATTAAGCTTTTACCTACTAGTAAGGCCCCAGGGGCAGATGGACTCCCTAGCAAGTTCTACAAAACATACAGGGCGGAGGTGGCCCACCCACTATTAGCAATGCTAAATGAAGCTCTGGATAGGGGGATACTGCCGGAGTCCCTGAGGGAAGCGATTATTTTCCCGCTTCTTAAGCCTAACAAACCAAGCATGGACTGAGGGTCATATCGGCCGCTATCCATGCTTAATCAAGATAGCAAGATACTCACTACAGTGTTTATTCCCCTTAGATAGATATAAAGGGATACCACAGGAGGAACTGCCGGTACTACAGATACAATGGTAGACCAAGACCTTTAGGTACCTGGGGATCGAAGTATACCATACGGTTGAGGCTGAATACAAACATAACACTGAGAAGGCAGTGACTAATACTGAAAACCGTATGCAGTTCGGGGCCAGGCTCCCCTTGACCATGATGGGGAGAGTAGCATTACTAAAGATGGTGGTGTTGCCTAGGTTGCTGCACTTCTTTGTGAACATCCCATACATGATACCAAAGTGGATCTTTGTCAAGCTTGAAAGTATATGTAGGGGGTTTATATGGCACAATACAAGAAACAGGATAGCATTGTGGAAGCTGCAAAACACGTATGACCAAGGGGGCATTAAATTGCCCAACTTCGAGATTTACTATCTGGCCAGCCAGCTACAATATGTAGTTGGATGGTTATCGGAAAACCCAACATCAGAGTTCAGATTGTTGAGGGCTGAGTGTATCCCGTTTTTTTTAAAGAGTGGTTATGGGTGCCAAAGCCGCAGCAAGATAGGAGGACAAGAATGTTAGATTTGGGATGGAAGATTTGGCACATTCCCCACAAATGCCGCTAGTGGCATTAAAAGGAGTAGACAGGCAATTGAGGAAGACAATCCGGAAGCATTGGGAACCGATAAGTATAGCTACGTTAGGAGACTTTTGGCAGGAAGGGAAGACAGTGGGGTTCGACACACTAATGGCAGATACTGGTCTACACTGAGGACAATATATCACTTACACTAAGCTGGAGCGGAAGATAAAAGATACGTGGTCGGAAATGGTGCTGGTGGGTCTGCCCGACACAGCCATAGAAACATTCTATGATATATTTGACGGTGGCCATGAAGTTTCTCGAATTTATGAACTACTGATGTCAAGGGTGGGGAAGGAGGTGCTCCAGTTGAGACAGGACTGCGAAGAGGAAGCCGGGGAATCTGAGTGACGGGTTGTGGAGGAGGGTTCAGAGATACCATAAAAAAGTGTCCAGGAATGCAAGGTTGCAGCAAATCCAGTTCTATATTAGCCATAGAGCGCACATGACCCCCCAGAGGATTGCAAAGTTCAAGAATGCTGGGACACAAACATGTCCCAAATGTGGGGAGGTGGATGCAGGAATGATACATATGTTCTGGGCATGCCCTGAAATAAGGAAATACTGGGGGGAGGCAGCCTATCTCTTGTCTGAAAAAGGGATTAAACTGGAGGTAGAATCTCTGTGGGCATGTATGGTGGGTGGGTTTTCTAGGCCGCGTAAGCTGGCACATGTCAGCAAAATCAAGGACTTGGCCTATTTACTGGCCAGGCGTAGAATTGCCATGGGCTGGAAAGCAACCAATAGACCGAGGGTGGAAGTGTGGTGGCACGACCTTCAGAAATGGGTGGATGCTGAAACAGTGGTGTGGAGTGAAGCAGCCAATAGAGGCGGAGAAGAAGAAGCTGAGACATCGAGGGCCTGGAGGCACTTGGTAGCTACTTTGACGGAGGCGACCCTGACCAACCTCTGAAGAGGATTCTTCAGAGGGTGAGGGAAGGAAGGCACCCCAAGATGAGACGGCTGAAGGTGGTGATTGGGAGTAAGCTCAGAATGGGGGGGAGGGTAACGGGACAGAGGTGGATATAACATGATACAGTATATGACATTTGAATGCTACGACCGCTATTTACTGTTTGGTTCTGTTTTGATTGTTTGTTAAAATCAATAAACATTGTTTTAAAAAAAAACCTGATTACATGTCTAATCTTGCTTATTCTTGTGTAAGCTCCTAGGAGGCACTCCTTTGGTGTCCATTCATACCGAGCCAACCCAATCTTCTTACAGATTTGTTCTATTTTAGCCCAGAAGCGTTGTATCGTCAGGCATCCCCAGAACATATGCATCATCCCGGCACCCTCCGCACCGCACCAGGGACACAACGGGTTTGTGTTGTGGGTAAATTTAGCTACCCTACTCGGTGTCATATAGGTCCTGTGCAGAACATTTAGCTGGATCAGCCTAAATCGGGCATTTCTCGACACCTCCCGGGGGTACAGCATGATCCTTTCCATTCCCTCCCTGTTATGCCGGTTCCCAGGTTCACCTCCCACCACTGCTTTAACTCATCACTCTTGGGTTGGGTCTGTCTGCCAGCAAACTATATATCCTGGACACCGGCTTCCAACCGTCAGCCAAGTTGTGGAGCAGGGTTAGCATCTGGTCTGCCAAAGGCTCCCCTGGCCATTCCTTTCATTTCTTTCTTGCCACTTTCCTAATCTTGCGATGCCATAGGAACTAGCCACTGGGCAGTCCCTCTTTCTCGCCCATGGATTCAAATTCCCTGAAAACGCCCTCCTCATATGCGTCTCCCCAGGTATAAATGCTGTACCTTTCCCATTGTTTTACCCCTGCCAGGTCCGCCCCAGTTGCACGGACATCAGGTGCAATCAGGGTCTCTGGTGAGCAGGGGTGTTCTCGTCCCACCAGTTTTAGGGCCCTGCCCCAAGCCTTCTTGCACACTTGTACAATCATTGGGTTGCTGCCCTTGTGCTCCAGCGAGACCCAGGGTTTATTTCAGGCACACAGGCACACTATTAGTTGCTTTATCAGCCTAGTCTCAGAGGTGGTTTCGTCTACTAGCCACTTAGCCACAAAGCTGAGTTGTGCCGCCAGGTAGTATCCTTCTAGGTCTGGCAGTTGGACCCCGCCCTCCTTGTAAGGTAGCGTAAGTGTGTCAAGAGAGAGCCTGTGTCTGGCAGGACCCCAAAGCAACTCTCTTAGCAACTTTTCCAGTAGCCGAAAGAAAAAGGCCGGGATGTAGCAGTGGACGTTATGGAAGAAGTATAGGAACCTCGGCAAGACTATCATTTTGACAATGGCTACCCTGCCCATCACTGATAGAGGGAGCTTAGACCAAAACTTCATGGACTTCCCGAGTCCCTCCACTGACAGTACAGTATTGCCCTCCTCGTGTGTTAGCTCAGGTGTATGCCAGAGATTGATCCCCAGGTACCTGAACGAATGCATCTGCCATTGGAGCCCAACCTCCGGGAGATCTCCCTCCGGTTTCTTAGCCAGCTCCGCCAGTGGGAATATGCAAGATTTCTCTCTGCTAAATGAGATCCCGGACACATGTGCAAAGTTCCCCAGTACCTCTAGAATCACGGGTACGTTAAGGTGAGGGTCCCTTAAGTACAGCAGTACATCGTCTGCATATAAGGACACAATATGGTATATTCCTCCTATTTTGATGCTTGTTTCGAAGAACTGTTTCCTGAGGTATATCGCTATAGGCTCTAGCCCAAGTATGTATAGCATTGGTTACAGCTGGCATCCCGGTCTGCTACCCCTTTGGATGTTCCACAGTGCTGACACTACTCTCCTGATCTTCACCCTGGTGTCAGGCTGAGATCCTGGTGTCTGCGGAAGCTGCTGAGCCCCCGACAATCCACCCAAAATGTGGCACTCTGAGCTGGTACTATATAACTGCTCAGTTTACCTCACTTCCAGGGGAAAGGGGGAAGGGACAAATAAACAAACACCAGCTGGAAGCTATTGACTAGCTGGTTCTTCACCTGTAGTAAAAACAAACATATAATACACCTTGTTATTCATTGGGTACTATACTAACCTTAATTCTCAATATCCTTTACCAAAAATAGTAAAAACCATACCTGGAACTTCTCTACAGAATGCCCAGAGAGGTGATAAGCTGACTAGACTTCCTTACTAGTTGACTTGAATCTCAATGATCATCCAGCCTTCTCAGTAGGTCCATGAATGTGAAATTAACTTTGCAGATCATCTTCTAAAAACTCAAGAAGCTTGAACAAAGTCTTAAGTTCATTAAAAGTAAATGGAAGTTCTAGTGTTTCTGGAAAGTTCTTATATTTCTTATTATTATTTTTAGAGTGTCTTTTACTTTTAAACTGTTTTTGAAACTTGCGACGAAAAATTTCACGCGGAAATATCTTGCACACGCATAAAAATCCAAACTGCGTGTAGAACGTACACGCGCTGAAAACCAAACCGCGGAAAAATGCACACGCGCTTATTCAAGGAGCGAGTAAAAAGCACACGCGATAATGTCCATTCCGGGGGAAAAATACACACGCGCTTTATCCAAGTAGTGAGTAAACGCACACGTGCTGAAGTCTAAACCGCGGGAAAAATCCACACGCGCTTATCCAAGGAGCGAGTAAACGCACACACGCTGAAGTCTAAACCGCGGGATAAATCCACACACGCTTATCCAAGGAGCGAGTAAAAAGCACACGCGATAATGTCCATCCCGCGGGAAAAATACACACGCGCTTTATCCAAGTAACGAGTAAACACACACGCGCTGAAAACCAATCGCGGGTAGAAAAACACACGCGCTATAGTATCACGTGACACATAAGAGCTTGCGCTAGATTCTCAAGCAAAGACTTTCACGCGCAGGCTTTTGTTAATGGAAAAACCACGCGCTTGAAAGAAAACGTAGCGTAGCAAAGAAAAACTAACGATAGCACTACAGTTCTTATTAAATGTTTTCATATGAACTTGAAAATCAATTTAACTCTTCAACAAGAACATTAGAAAAAGAGTTTTGAGTTTTTAAAGAACTTATCTTGTGAAGAGTCTTGGAAACTTATTTTCTTAGGCAACTTGAAATCTTCTTACTCCTGTCCTGTGCCAAAACGAACTCCACAAAGATTCCTGTTTACTTTCCAAAGAAGCCGCTCGACTGCTTGAAACTTGAAACCCCTGAACAAGTTAAGCAGGAGCAGCTTAGTACACGACCTCTCAGCTGGGCAAAGACGATGAAAGGCAGTTTAGAATGTTCACTGTCTTCCCTATAAACAATCACCAGCCAATTAGAATTTAGACTGAGGACCTCCACCATCTTGGCTTGGGGCATTCTCCATAGACTGCAATGAATGTTAAGGGCAAAATTGGCTGTTTTAAAATTAAACTCCATAATAACTTCCCAAAACCTTTCTATACTAAATATGTGTCTCCCCTGACCCAATGTAATTGAGAATATGCCACTGTAACCTGACAGTACCTGACACCTGGCCACCGGTGCTTCATACAGTATTCTGATCCACCCAATGAAGTGCTTGCCCAACCCGAACTTCCTCGAAACGTCAATCAGCCATTCCCAATATATGGAATCGAACGCCTTTACAGCGTCTAAGGAGACGACCACGTATTGTTCCAGCAAGTCTGTTGTTTGCGCGATATGTTGCAGCCTACGTAGGTTTATTGCTGTACTCAGGCCTGGTCTGAACCCGGTCTGGTCCCCATGCACTATGGTCCCTTTGAACTTAGTCAGCCGTTTGGCCAGTATGGTCGTGAGTATTTTGATATCATAATTCAACATTGCTAACGGTCTATACGAGCCACACTCATTTGTGGGTTTCCCCATGTTTAGGTATCGGGACCACTAATGTCTTCCCCCATGCTCCTCAGCAACACCCTTGTTTTGTACGATTCCTTGAATACCTCGTGTAGGACTGTGGTTAGTTCTGAGCTGTATGCCTTATAAAACTCAGGGGGTAACCCATCACTCCCAGGGGACTTGCTGGTGGGTAACAATTTGATCGCATTACTTATGTCTTCAACGGTTATTTCCCCATCTAATATTCCTCATTGGGCGCTATCTAGTGAAGGTAGGCCTATTTCCTCTGGCATGTCCAGTATATTGCCCTGTAGTACTAGCTTGTCGTGGCGGTACAGTTGGGAGTTAAATTCGCTGAAAACATTAATTGATGATTGGGATGTGTGCACCGAGCCAGACTCATCTTTTTTTGCTGTAATCAGGTGTCTCAGGTTTTCCCTCTTGCACAGCCACGACAGCAGCCTGCTAGGTTTGTCTCCTTCCGAGTGTGCCCTGGTGATTTTTATGATATAGTCGAACTTTGCTAGTCTAGCCCAGGCGCTTTGGCAACTGTCCTTGACTGCTGCTAGTTCCAGCTCCGCCTCTCTGGATTTCTGGTCGCAAGCCTCCATCTGTCTAATCCTCCCCTCTCCAGCCTACAGTTCATTTCTCAATGACTTTCTAATGCCCCCAGCACTGGCGATGATTTCCCCCTGACCACAACCTTCAGTGCCCCCCAGATTGTGCCCCAACTTTTCACACTCCCCACATTATTATCCTTATACTCCTCTATTGTGTTCCGGAGACCCTCCCTAACGGCACCATCTGTCAGGGCATCCGTTGGCATGCACCATAGTGGTATGGGTGGCCTGGTACCCCGCATCTTCCATTCCATGAGTAGCGGTGAGTGGTCTGATATCGATCTGCCCAGGTATGATGCTGAGTCCACATGGGGCAGGTGTGTCCTGTCTATAAGTAAGTAATCTATTCTAGTGAATAGCCATTGGGGCAACGAGAAGTACGAATATTCTCTATTCCATGGGTGGAACTCCCTCCATACCTCCGCTAGGTCCAGGTTCCCAATTACATCGTTGAGCGACGACAGGGGCGTTCTCGCCCCTTGTGTCGGCGGGCTAGATTTGTCAAGGGCAAGATCGCAAACACAATTAAAATCTCTCCCCCAGATAAAGAGGCAATCACGGTAGGGGGCTAGTTTCGCACTCAGCTTGTTCAGGTACATTGAGGTCCCGCAGTTAGGAAGGTAGGAGTTTACTATGCAGACCTCTAGTTGCTCTATGCTACCTCTGCGTATCAGATACCATCCCTCAGTGTCAACCTCCTTGGTTCATAGTCGAAAGGGCACTTTGTCGCTAAACCACGTTTACACCCCTCGTGCGTATTGAGTGTATGCCACTCCAAACCCCTGTCCACCCAGCGCCCTGCCACCTTATTGTTGCTTTCTGCTGTGAGGTGGGTCTTCTGCAACAGAGCTATGGAGACCTGCTTCCTCTTTAGGAAGGATTTGATCCTTTTCCTATGCATGTAAGTGCCCATCCCTCTGACATTCCATGCCAGCACTTTTATATCAGCCGCCATTGATGTATGTCACAGCCCAGCTCCTCTCCTCACCTCCCACTTGCTCCCGCCAGGCCACCCTTGCTGTTTCACTCCTGGCTCTACCCTCTCTGTTGCCCCTTCAAGCGCCATTTTCCCTGTGATGCAGGCTAATGTGAAGACCTTAAAACAGTTAAAACCATAACAAACCAAAATTAACTAACTGCACCCAGCAGTTGCGCTGGGCAGGCAATGCTTAGGTGCCCATGCTGCATTTTGGCCCATTCGGGTCTTTGTGTGCGGGTTGTGTCGAATCAGCAACAGGCCGACGCTTGTACTTTCGCAGTGGTGCTCCTGTCAGCTCAGGCCAAATGTCCCAGTGTGTCCCCCGTCCTTTGCGAGTTCCATGTCTTCGCTGCAATAAGTGTGTGTTTCCGTAGAAGTATGCTATTTCAAATGGTCTGCCAGGGCGCCGCGATCATCAGTCGAAGCCCTTCTTGCCTCCGCGCCCCAGACTGTCACAGCCTCGTCTCCTTCCGCCATGTTGTTTTGTTCCAGCCACATGGTGGCTGCGGCCGGGGTCTCCAGGAGGACAGCCCTCCCCTTATACAGCACTTTGAGCCTCGATGGGTACATTAGCATATATTTGAGGTTTAGTTGCCGTAATCTGGCCTTGATTGGGACAAAGGAGTTCCTCGCTCTCTGGACTGCTGGGGTGTAGTCCGGGTATATGGCGATTTTAGCATTGTGCCTCCTTATTTCCCCGCCTTCTCGTGAGTATTGCAATATGATTTCTCCGTCTTGAAAGTTCAGGATCCTCGCTATTATTGGTCGGGGATGTGATCCTGGTGGTGGCCTTTTTTGTAGGGTTCTGTGGGCCCGCTCCACCGCAAAGCCCTGCGGGAGCCGACCCACGCCAATCTCTTGCTGTAGTAGAGTTTCTATGAAGTTCGTGGGATTGGAGCCTTCCATCCCTTCCAGAATGCCTAAGAGGCACACATTGTTGCGTCTAGAGCACCCCTCAGCGTCCTCCGCCCTCTCTTCCAAGACCTTATTTCCTTTCTCTAGTTCCAGTACCGTGGTCTGAACGTCCTTCAATGTTTCCGTGGTCTCATGCTGTTAGGGAGAATTCTCATTCTATGGCTAATTTCCCTTACCTATAGAGTCCCCCAGCAGCTTTGCTGGAGTAAAGGGTTTGTTTCTTTTTCCTGCTAAGAGTGAGACTCTTTTTTCCCACTCTTAGACATTTTTGCTATGTGTGTTCTAGGCTATTTTTGTGTTTAATGCCAATGGGGTTTCTCTCACCTCCAAAAGAACCATCTTTATTCACATGTGTTACACAGCACCCTCTGTGCAGTGATGCAGGGGTGTCGTAGCGACCCCCAAACATAGACTCCATATCCTGGGACTGACTACTGTCTCCCAGGGCATGTAAAGTCCCCATTGACTTTACTAGTCAATTTTTGTGAAACCAGTACAACCCATCTTACTATGGAAGTACTGGGAAGGGTTAATAGTTTTTCCCTTATGTTCATTTTCGAGAGGGTACTGACAGTCCCTCTCTCAAAAGTTTCTGGCTGGTGGCAGTGGTTACTACTGTAAATATTCGACTGCAAATATTTTCCTATGGGATTTTCCCATTTTTCAAGGCTACCACATTTTCTGACAGCCTCTAGCATACCGCCGGTGTATTTTAATATTAACTTTACTCCGGTAGGTTTTTATTACTGGAACTTTGATATAACTTCTTTCTCGTGCCTTTCTTTAAACTCCTAACCCAGGTCTGGGATCCTTTGTTCGTCCTTTTGGTGGGCTTCTGCCAAGAAGCCCTACTTTCGGCACCACTGAGTCTGGGGTGGGTCAGTTGTGTGGGAGGGGGAGTAGGTCCCCTGGAGAGGGTTGCCTCCAAAACCCATGTCGCACTCTATCCTGATAGGCTGGAGGGTCGCCCGCCAAGATGACCACTCCACTGCGTGAGCGACAGCTATGCTGTATGAATGGGGCTTTTTTTTGCATAAAAGCAGGTTCCTGAGGACTGGAAGAGCCTGACGTCACCACTGGAACTAAGAAGCCGAAGAAGAGAGAAGCCAAAGACCCCTGCAATGACTGAACCACCAGTGAAGCCCTGCTGCAGCGTCTGTTAGGGAGAATTCTCTGTTTAGGCTGAATTTCCCTACCTAGTGAGTCCCCCAGCAGCTTTGCTGGATTTCTGGGGTTTAATTTTTTTCTCCTGCCAAGAGTGAGACTCTTTTACCCTCACTCTTGGACATGTTGAAGTGTGTTTTCTTGGTTAAACCTTGTGTTGAATGGGCTATGGGGTCTTTTACTCCATAGGGCCTCATGTATTTTTGTGATGTGGGTCACACAGCACCCTCTGTGCCGTGACCCAGGGGTGTCCTAGGGACTCCCCAACATAGACTCCATACCCTGGGACTGACTACTGTCTCCCAGGGCATGTAAAGTCACCAAAGACTTTGCTAGTCTTGAATCCTGAACAGAACCAGTACAAACCATCATATTGTGGACGTACTGGCTGGGGCAATTCGATTGCCCCAGGGTCTGTTAGTCGAGGGGGCACGTCTCCGTCCCCCCTGATCGAGTTTTGGCTGGTGGCAGTGGAAACTACTTTTTATATTCGACCGCGAATATTTCCCTATGGGATTTCCCATTGTTTTAGGCTAACACATTTAATTATTTATTTACGGTAGCCTTAAACATACCGCCGGTTTATATATTTATTTTTATAACTCCGGTTGGGACTTTTTGCCAAAACTTGATTCTAAAATGGCGTTGGTGTTCGCCTCTGTAACTCTGACCCAAAGTGGAGCCCTTTGTTCCACTTTTGGCGGGCTTCTCCACAGAAGCCCTCCAAAGTGGTGCCACTCTGTCTGGGGTACTTAGGAGGGGTGGAGGGGGATTTAGGCACCCTGGACTGAGTTACCTTGGTAACTCAAGTCGCACTCCGTCCTGATTGGCCCAAGTGGTGAGCCGCCCGGCTCACCACTTAGCATGGTTGAGTGACAGCTAGGCTGGGTGAATGGGGGTTTGCTGCATAAAAGCAGGGCTTTGGGGACTGGGACTTCAGAAGTCGCCACAGGACCAAGAATCCGACGAGGGAAGAGCTGAGCCGACCTGCTTCGACGACACCACCCGGTGGAGCCCTGCTGAACCGTCTCACCACTTTTTCCCGACGACCGAGGAGAACTCTTAACGGAGTGGCTCCTTCCCTTGACTGGTGGGGACAACCAGTTTTCGCCTTCTTTCCGTTCTTTGAGGTATCTCGTGGCCGCCTTGCCTGTGCCAAGCACCCCGGCAACCGGAATACCACACTTTACCCCCATACCGCGAAAGTCGGTACCAACCCTTTAACCGGAGGACTCCGCGGCTGGTTTCTTCCCGGGCAGTGCAACGACCCTCTTCTTCTGCTCTTCAGCGAGAACTTCTTCTCCCCTGACCGACGTCGAGCCCTGCTGCCACTGCCTGGAACAACTGCCACCGCTGGAGGATCCTTTCCGCTTAAGGTACTGTGTTCTGCCTGGCTTCCCTTGCTACCGACTGTACGGGGTAGATTTAGTCCCCGGCTTTCGAACCTGGGAGTGCCTGGGACACTTTGGCTAAACTTTCTGAGCCACTCTAACCTCTTTTTGACTCTTTGCAAGACTTTGAATCTCTAACTAACAGTGTGATCTTGGGCACATTTTCGCTCCGGCTACTCTAAGAGTGGGCCCTGCCTAGTGACTTTTGCTCACCTGTGACTTTATTCTTCTTTAAGCCTATTGCAAGTGCTCTGGACCTTAGAGTGGTGTGTCTAACCCATTTCTGCTTTTTCTCTCCCTTTCTTGGAAACTACTAGAGTGTCATCTAACGTTAAGCACTCACCTCTGTTTTAATTAAGTGGTGTTTACTTAGAGTTGTCTAGATAGGAGAAAGGATTGAATCTACTTTCATTATAACTGTGTTGAAGTGCTTTTACTATATTTTTGCTAGAGTGTTTTTAACTTATGTGTATTTTAAATAAATAACTATATACTTTTGAAACCAAGCTCTGGTCAGTGTTTGCTTGTGCTATTGTGTTTTGGTACATATTGTGTATACTTTACATACTGCCTAACTCTTCTTGAGAGAAGTCTGACTGCTCAGCCACAGCTACCAGGTAAATCTGGGTGGTACAGACTGCTACCAAAGGGGTTTACTGCTCTACCTGTAGTCTTAAATCTTTTGCAGTGTTCCCCAAGGGAACTGCACAGGTTTCTGCCTAACACTGGTGTACAGCGGTGGGATTTGTATTGAGTATACATTTTATTGTGCTTTAGATACCTTAGTGCAACTAACCACAAAGCTTAGCACTGAAAAAGTAAAACCTCTAACATGTCAGTTATAGAAAGCTATAGTCAAGAGTCCCTTGCAGCCAAAACTGCTGATTGTTTAAGAGTGCTCTGTAAACATAAGGATCTCCTGACTAAGGGCAAGAAAATGGAGCTGATTGAAAGATTGTTAGCTAACCAAAGTCTGGGTGATGGTTCAGAGGAACCTACCACTCCAGCAACTGTAGATGACAGTGTTGAAGTTAACATGGAGCAAAATGTTGATGTTTCTGAGGAAGAGTCAGAAGAGGAGGGTGAGGCTGTTGTAACTGTCCCCCCTAGGCCTCTGCCTGCTCTACCTGCTGTACCTACTGGACCTTTACCAGGTCCCACATTTAGTCCTCAGTACTTTGAACTGGAGAAAATGAAGCTAGAATTGGAGTATAAGAAACTTAATGCTCAAACTGACAAAGAACTAAGGCTAAGGGAAATGGAGCTCAAGTATGACTTAGAAATGAAGAAATTATCTGTTGAGAATGTTTCTCTCTCTGGCTCCTCTAGAAGTTCCAGTCCTAAAAGACCCCGGATGCCTAAAGAATTGGTTGGTATGTATGAGCCTAAGTTGGATGTGTTGGATTGGTTGTCTCTGTTTGAATATAATCATGGGCTCCAGAACATCACAGGAAATGACTTACTCACCTGGTTGTTCTCTAGGCTTCCCCCTGTTGCAACTGATGTGGTAATGGAGATGGGGGAGGAGGATAGGAAGGACTATGAATGTGTGAAACTAGCTTTGATAGCTAGGTTTGGGAAGACCCCTTCCCAGTATCTTAAGAGGTTTAGGAGCCTCAAAAAGCATGATGGTACCCCTTGGGCTACCTGGGTGAGTGAATGTTTGAAAAACTTAGAGGGATGGATTAAGGGTTACAAGGTGAACACTTATGAAGGTATGAAGAATTTGTTTATGTTGGAGACTATTTATGATGCCTGCTCTCCTGAGCTCAGACAACACTTGGCTGATTCCAAGGAATTAGATTCCCGGAAACTAGCTAAGGCTGCTGACTTGTGGGTTGCCAACAGGGCCACTCACAAGGATTCTGGGGTAACTCAGAAGAAGGATGGGGAGAAACAGTCTAAAAAGGACTCCAAAGAGAATTCTAATAATTCCTATCCCAAAGAGGGCCCCAAACCACAAAATAACCAGGGTAAGCCACATGGGAAACCTAGTCAGGCTACTGTACCTTCTGGCCACAAGCCAGAAGGAGGTCAGAACAAGCCACCCTTCCAGAGAGCATTTGGACAATGCTATGTCTGTCAGGGTACTGACCATATCAAAGGAGATCCCAAGTGCAAGGGTAAACCTGCAGGGATCAGCACAGTCTCCTTAGCCTTCACTCCTGAGGATGAAGTACAGATGGCTAGTGCCCACTTTGAACTCTTTGCTGAAGAACCCTTGGGTCTTCAAGCCACTGTAAACTTAGAGCCTATGGGTCTGGTTAGTCCCCAGAATAGGGTTGTGTATAACTCCCTACCTGTTAACTCTAAGGTGTATTATGTGGACAGTGTTCTTGTCAATGGCCAGGATACTCCTGCCAGGAGAGACACTGGGGCCAGCAGAACAGTAGTGGATGAAAGCTTCTTTCAACCTGAGGATGTGGCCAAAGCACCCAAAGGTCCCACTAAGATGTCTGGAGGCCCTGTCCAAATGGTTCCTATTCTACCAGCCCTCATTCAGTGTAACAACATGACAGTGAGGATCCCTGTCAGTGTTCAGACTGAGGTACCTGGGAAGGTCCTGTTAGGGAATGACCTAAGAACTCTAGGAGTAGTGTCACATACCCCCAGGCCTCCCAGTATGGAGAAGCAGAACTTAACCAAATTGGCTAGACAGGCTACCTTGAAGGACCCTTCTAAGCCTGTGGGACCCTCTACTGAGAACCCCACTACAAGCCCTGGTGTTAGTAAGTTGACCTCTAACCCAGGCACATTTCAGGATAGTATGCTAGGAACATGGGCGCCCCAACCAAGCTCCATCATTGTTCCCCTAGTCTCAGAGTCTCTGACTCCCCCTGCTTCTGAGGAAGAGGTGGATAGACCAACTAGGCCCCTATCTGGACCTGAGAGAACTGGTAATTCTCAGTGCTGGTGGAAAACCAGAAAAGAAAAGTCTAAGGCCAAAAACCTTCAGACTGTTGGACCTTCTACTGAAGACCCCAACTCAAATCCTAATATTAGGGGGGAAACTCCTAAAATAGGTAAGGGTAGATCTAAGAGGAAGGGGAAGCAGGTACATTGCCTAACCCCAACCCCTCCAACCAAGAGGCCTAAGACCCAACCTGCTCCCACAAGAGAGGTGGTGAGGAACCTTGGAGGCCCCTCTAGATCTAGGGGAATCCTTTATAAGGACCCCTTCAAAAAGCCTAACATAGGTTCAGAAGTTGTACCAACTTCTGAGGGACTGGTCAACCAGATCCCCTATAACAAAAAGACTGATGTTCCTCAAAGGGTTTGTAGGTCCTTTAGCTTGCAAAAGAAAACCTTTGAGTCCTCCCTTAAGCATAGGTCAAGGTGTCACCATCAAAATGCTGATGGACTCTCTAGGATGTATATCATCGACTAGAGGTATGAGGTTCATCCAGGAGTGGATTAAATCCTCCTGTCCCTTAGTCTGGGGGGGGCGAGTGTTAGGGAGAATTCTCTGTTTAGGCTGAATTTCCCTACCTAGTGAGTCCCCCAGCAGCTTTGCTGGATTTCTGGGGTTTAATTTTTTTCTCCTGCCAAGAGTGAGACTCTTTTACCCTCACTCTTGGACATGTTGAAGTGTGTTTTCTTGGTTAAACCTTGTGTTGAATGGGCTATGGGGTCTTTTACTCCATAGGGCCTCATGTATTTTTGTGATGTGGGTCACACAGCACCCTCTGTGCCGTGACCCAGGGGTGTCCTAGGGACTCCCCAACATAGACTCCATACCCTGGGACTGACTACTGTCTCCCAGGGCATGTAAAGTCACCAAAGACTTTGCTAGTCTTGAATCCTGAACAGAACCAGTACAAACCATCATATTGTGGACGTACTGGCTGGGGCAATTCGATTGCCCCAGGGTCTGTTAGTCGAGGGGGCACGTCTCCGTCCCCCCTGATCGAGTTTTGGCTGGTGGCAGTGGAAACTACTTTTTATATTCGACCGCGAATATTTCCCTATGGGATTTCCCATTGTTTTAGGCTAACACATTTAATTATTTATTTACGGTAGCCTTAAACATACCGCCGGTTTATATATTTATTTTTATAACTCCGGTTGGGACTTTTTGCCAAAACTTGATTCTAAAATGGCGTTGGTGTTCGCCTCTGTAACTCTGACCCAAAGTGGAGCCCTTTGTTCCACTTTTGGCGGGCTTCTCCACAGAAGCCCTCCAAAGTGGTGCCACTCTGTCTGGGGTACTTAGGAGGGGTGGAGGGGGATTTAGGCACCCTGGACTGAGTTACCTTGGTAACTCAAGTCGCACTCCGTCCTGATTGGCCCAAGTGGTGAGCCGCCCGGCTCACCACTTAGCATGGTTGAGTGACAGCTAGGCTGGGTGAATGGGGGTTTGCTGCATAAAAGCAGGGCTTTGGGGACTGGGACTTCAGAAGTCGCCACAGGACCAAGAATCCGACGAGGGAAGAGCTGAGCCGACCTGCTTCGACGACACCACCCGGTGGAGCCCTGCTGAACCGTCTCACCACTTTTTCCCGACGACCGAGGAGAACTCTTAACGGAGTGGCTCCTTCCCTTGACTGGTGGGGACAACCAGTTTTCGCCTTCTTTCCGTTCTTTGAGGTATCTCGTGGCCGCCTTGCCTGTGCCAAGCACCCCGGCAACCGGAATACCACACTTTACCCCCATACCGCGAAAGTCGGTACCAACCCTTTAACCGGAGGACTCCGCGGCTGGTTTCTTCCCGGGCAGTGCAACGACCCTCTTCTTCTGCTCTTCAGCGAGAACTTCTTCTCCCCTGACCGACGTCGAGCCCTGCTGCCACTGCCTGGAACAACTGCCACCGCTGGAGGATCCTTTCCGCTTAAGGTACTGTGTTCTGCCTGGCTTCCCTTGCTACCGACTGTACGGGGTAGATTTAGTCCCCGGCTTTCGAACCTGGGAGTGCCTGGGACACTTTGGCTAAACTTTCTGAGCCACTCTAACCTCTTTTTGACTCTTTGCAAGACTTTGAATCTCTAACTAACAGTGTGATCTTGGGCACATTTTCGCTCCGGCTACTCTAAGAGTGGGCCCTGCCTAGTGACTTTTGCTCACCTGTGACTTTATTCTTCTTTAAGCCTATTGCAAGTGCTCTGGACCTTAGAGTGGTGTGTCTAACCCATTTCTGCTTTTTCTCTCCCTTTCTTGGAAACTACTAGAGTGTCATCTAACGTTAAGCACTCACCTCTGTTTTAATTAAGTGGTGTTTACTTAGAGTTGTCTAGATAGGAGAAAGGATTGAATCTACTTTCATTATAACTGTGTTGAAGTGCTTTTACTATATTTTTGCTAGAGTGTTTTTAACTTATGTGTATTTTAAATAAATAACTATATACTTTTGAAACCAAGCTCTGGTCAGTGTTTGCTTGTGCTATTGTGTTTTGGTACATATTGTGTATACTTTACATACTGCCTAACTCTTCTTGAGAGAAGTCTGACTGCTCAGCCACAGCTACCAGGTAAATCTGGGTGGTACAGACTGCTACCAAAGGGGTTTACTGCTCTACCTGTAGTCTTAAATCTTTTGCAGTGTTCCCCAAGGGAACTGCACAGGTTTCTGCCTAACAGCGTCTCACCACTTTTCTCCACACGATGAGAGAAGATCTTCATCCGAAAGAGCCTTATTCTCTGAGTAGTGCAGTAACTCAAACCTTCCTCCACGACGAGAGCATCTCTTCCTCTGCTGGATCCCCCGAACTGCAGGAACTACCAGGAACAACTGCCATCGCAGGAGC
This sequence comes from Ambystoma mexicanum, assembly GCF_040938575.1. NCBI lineage: Eukaryota > Metazoa > Chordata > Amphibia > Caudata > Ambystomatidae > Ambystoma > Ambystoma mexicanum. The sequence continues at coordinate 434,864,584 of NC_090936.1, forward strand.
CACTTCTTCATTTTAAAGGTACATTGTTCCGCCAGGCCGCCCTTTCTTCGCGGTAGAGCTAAAGGTGTTTTAAATCCTTTACCTACCTGTTGAGTTGGCCGCCCCTCTCTCTTAACGTTGTCTTTCACCTTCTGCATCCATCTTTTCAAAATCGTTAACCAAAGACTTGACTGCAGCTACAAGAACATTTTGCTCCTGGGCCCTTGCCCTGTACCACTGACTTTGGCACAGGCCTACTGACTCTGGCTAAATTTGTTAGAACTGCCTTCTCTAGATTGCTTCTCAACTAGAGCTGTGTTGGTGCACCTACTTCTTATAACCACCCTTTCCTTCCCACTTTTAAACCTTGTGAAATGCCGTTTTGGTCAGTTTTCATTTAAGTATTTCCTATACTGATGCACTGTGTTGCTTCAACTGGTTCACAAACGTATGGAGATTGTTGCTACAGTGTGTGTAAGAAGATATTTCTGTATAACGTGTGCTTTCCCTCCCTTTTGAGAAATTGCTAGAGTGCCATTTGTGTTTGGTTTGCACTGTGCCGTTTTGCTCAGTTATCACTCTTGCGCAAACTTGTCTACAATTTAACTAGGGAGTTGTGTATACTTTCTTTGACCTAATTTAACTTACTTAATAACTGTGATAGATGTGTTTAACTAGAAATGTATAAAATAAATATATATATATATATTCTTTTTACTACAAAGCTTTGGTCAGTGTTTCCTTGTTCCATAGTACTGAAGGCCTATTGTGTAAACCCTGAATACTGCTCATCTCCCTCTTGAGATAAGTCTGACTGCTCAGCCACAGCTACCAACTAAATCTTTGTGGTGCAGACTGATACCAAAGGGGATTTATTGCTCTCACCTGTAGTCTTGATCTTCTGTAGTGCTCCCTAAGGGAACTGCACAGGATTCTGCCTAACACATGCCGCCCAGCTTCCGTAGACGTTACGCACTCTGAGAGGTCGCACCTGTCCTGGCGCATTAATTGCATATCTGCCTTGACCTCCTCTATTTTACTGTCAATAAAGGAGCGCAGCCCAGCAATGGCCTCCAGCACCTACTTGTCTTTACTGGTTCCATCTGGGGTTGCGTGGTCAGAGTGAGCCTCATTAGCATTCTGTGTCTGGTCACGTGGTTTAGCCGCTGCAAAGGATTACATGATTGTGGAGTTGTTTTTCTTTTTGGATGGGGACATATCCTCCAGTGATGAGCTAGAGTAGTGTCATCCTTTGGGTTGATGCTCTGTCACACTAGACCTTGTTTAAACTGCAAGGCCTCCTGGCGGGTCTGCGTTCGGGCTTGGGCTCCCACTTGTAGTGTCCACTTGTGTACCGGTTATTTCGTGTGTGGCTCGGCGGGCAGATGAAGCTGTGTGCCCACTGGTTGTTCTCTGTTCTTCTACCTCAAGCACCACTCCACTGAGTGTCTCCGCGCGGGGCGATACACTTTGGAGCCTGCAGCTTCCTCTGATTTGCTGGGGTGCTTCGGTGTTGGTGGCGTTCCTCTCCGTCCCCAAACCCTGGGTGGCGTGTATTGTGTAGCGCACTCCGGGGCAGCGTCCCTCAGCAGGATGTATAACTGCTAATGCGAGTCAGCCTCAAGCAGGCCCCCAGCATGTTAGGGGGGTGTTAATAGATGGATTTCTCCAGCGTCTGGCTCTCAGTATCTGACCTTATGGTTCAGTGTCCCAGGTCGAGCCGTGCGGCACAGGAGTGAGCACTCAGTGCGGTCTCCCTTGCAGCCAGTAGGTATTGGCAATATCAGGCCCCCTTGCTAGTGCCTCCGGTATGTTTTCTGTGAGTCCCGGGTATACTGTGCAGCGCTTAGCCAAAATAGTGCCCAGAACAGTGGTGAAGGCGGTACTTAGTGCATTTCTATCCGTGCTCTGGGTGGTCTTGCACGGCGTCCGTGCACGCAGTAATTTTGTGCTGCGTTCAGGCGGGTATCTTCAGCTCAGTTGTTTCAGGGTTATATGGGCCTGCCTTAACTCTGGTTGCCGCTGCTTGCAGCGAGGACCTACAGCGGTGCTTCCTCCCCCGCCCGTCTTGCTTGATCAGTATTGATATTGATATTTTATTTCTATCATGCTCATACACAGGTGTTTCAGAGCGAGACAAGGCAAGGGAGGGGAACAGGGGAGAACAAAACAATGATCTTAGTAGGCCCAGTGACATTCAGAACGCGCATGTGCATGGGGGAGGGGAAAAGTGCAAGGAAGCGGGAGAAATGGAAAGTGCAAAGCAAAAGGAGAGCAGAATAAATACAAAATAAATACATAATAAAAGCAACAAAAAATGGTAGTGCAGCCAAACAGGGTAGGTCAGATAAGTGCAGGAAGAAAAAAAGGAGGGGGGGCTGTATGGATACAGATACAAACCCCAGTGCAAGGGGTGGCCCGGAGGCAGTGCGGGAGGGTAGCAGGGTGAGCAGGAACCTGAACCTGGAGGACAGAGGGTGGACACCTGCACAGTGCCAAGAGAGAACAGATCCGCAGGGGAGAGGTGGGGTGAAGGCAGAGGCAAAGAGGGAAGGTCTTGAGGTGCTTCCGGAACCACAGATGGTTCTCCTCAACTTTTAGAGTGGCAGGGAGGCTGTTCCAGAGGGAGGCCCCCGCCGAAGACCGAGATCTACCCCCAGCTCGTTTCTTTGCAAAACGACTGACCCTGGGGTAGTTAGAGGAGCAGAGAGCTCCAGAGGGGAGGTATTTGCGGAGGGATAGCTGGAGGTATTTTTGACCCAAGCCCCAGAAAGACATGTGGATAATGCAGAGGGTTTTGAATTTAATCCTTGCATCCACTGGGAGCCAATGGAGAAATTTCAGAGCTGCAGAGATACGATCCCAGAGTAGAGGCAGGTAGATTTAGAAAGAGGCTGTTACAACAGTCCAACCTAGAGAGAACCAGAGCTTGGGAGACAGTGAGCTTCTGGGGGAAGGAGAGGAAAGGCAGAGTACCTGTGAGGAGGTGCAATAGGAAGTTTGATTTCTTAGAGACATCAGAGATGTGGGCGGAGAAGGAGAGTGTAGAATCAAGGATGACTCTGAGGTTCTTAGCCTCGCAGGTGGGGGTAGGAGGAGGGCCAAGGGAGGCTGGCCAGAGAGGCTGGCCAGTAGAGTTCGGCTTCCCAGCCGTGGAGAGTTTATTTGCCTCTGTGCCCTCAGTGTGTCCCAAGTTCAGCGTACCTCAAAGCAGCCTCACTTCGCGCTTCATTTCTGCTGGCCCGGCTCCGGTCGCAGGCTGGGTGGGGTGTAGGTCAGGTGTAGCTTTGCTCCGTCTCAGTTTCGGCATCCTCGTTGCAGTGCCTCACAGCGTTGCACCGCCCTTCCCGATGGAAAGGTCACGTTCGCCCCTCCGCTGAAGCTATCCGTGGGGTGTGCGTTGTTGTGCATGTTCTGTGTGTCCACCTTGCAGATGTCCGCATCATTGCCCCCCCCCCTCCTTCACCATGCTGCTATGCAGTAGTCGCGGCCGTCATCTTGCCGCCAGATGGGGTTGTTTAAAAGCCTCCATTTACGGCATCCAAGCTCTGATTCTTGTCGGGTTTCATACGGTAGGCAGCAGAACCGCTTCTGTTGTGCGTAGATGTCAATAAAATTGCAAATTTCACCTGCGGCTTATGATATATGATATGGCATTGTAACGCGCCTATACACAAGTGTTTCAAGGCATGACGAGGCAAGGGAGGAGAACAAAAGGAGGACAGACAACGATCCTACTAGGCCCGGTGGAATTCAGATCACGTAAGTGCGTGGGAAGGGGGCAGGGACAGTGCAGTACATGTGAATAGATAAACAATAAATAAGTAATGGCCAACATGTAGCAAGTGCATGGGTAAGTGCAGACATCAGGTGTCAAGGGCTGGGGGACTCAAGGGATACAGAAACAGTCCCCAAATTCAGGGGTTGCCAGGAGGGCAGTGCAAGTGTGTGATGCTGGTGGGGGAGGGACCTGGGTCCGGGATCAGAGGGTGTCCAGGTAGCCGGTGCAGTTTTGGTAACACCCAGGAGGTCAGCAGAGGAGAGGAGGAGAAAAAGCAGAGGCAAAGAGAAAGGTTTTGAGGTGTTTCCGGAACCGGAGGTGGTTCTCCTCAAGTTTAAGGGAGGCTGTTCCAGAGGGAGGCCCCAGCCGAAGATAGAGATCTACCACCGACTCATTGCTTAGAGAAGCGACTGACTCTGAGAGAGTTGGAGGCGGATGAGCGTAGTGCTCGAGAAGCAAGATATTTAGGGAGAGAGAGTTGAAGGTATTGAGGCCCCAGGCCCCAGAATGCCTTGTGGACGATGCAGAGGGTTTTGAACTTAATCCTCGCAACTACTGGGAGCCAGTGCAGAGATTTCAGTCCTGGAGAGATGCAATCCCTGTGCTTGAGGCCAAGGATAAGTCTCGCAGTCCTGTTCTGGATAAGTTGCAGAGGGCGGAGAGTAGAAGCAGGAAGATTAAGAAAGAGGCTGTTGCAATAGTCCAGCCTAGAGAGAACCGGAGCTCTGGAGACAGTGAGCTTCTGGGGGAAGGAGAGGAAAGGAAGAATACCTCTGAGGAGGTGCAGCTGGTAATGTGAATTCTTAGAGACAGAGATGTGACGGGAGAAGGAGAGTGTGGAGTCGAAGATGACACTGAGGTTTTTAGCCTTGCAGGTTGGAGCAGGAAGCGGGCCATGGGAGGCCGGCCAGAGAGCTACAGGGAAGGAGGGAGCGGGTGTGCCGATGAGAAGAATCTCAGTCTTATTGGCATTAAGGCAGAGTTCATTGGCAGCACACCACTCTTGGATAGCAGACAGACAGTCAGAGATAAGGGAAGGAGAGGAGGAGGCCGAGGGTAGCCTGAAAATGAGCTGGGTGTCATCCGCATAGCACTGAAAGTTGGGGCAGAGAGCGGCGCTGCGGTGGGAAAGAAGTGCCAGCTATTGGTTGAACAGCCAGGGAGAGAGGTTAGATCCCTGGGGGACACCACAAGTATTGAAAAAGATAGCAGAGATGAAGGACCCAAGTTGGACCTAGGAAGGTTGGTCAGAGACGAAAGAAGTCAGCCACGCCATGGCCTGACCAGTGATACCCAGGTTATCATGGAGACAGTTTAGCATGATGGCATGGTTGACAGTGAAAGGATCAGTACAAGGATCCGGATGGGTGCTCCGCTCGGACACCTCCTCACTCTATGAGCCCAGGCCATGCCCCCTTCACCCGCGTGTGTTAAATGCAGGCAGGAAGGACATGGGGCGAGGTCCCATTGTGTAAGCGATGGAAAGGGCAAAGAAATTGTATGTCGGGGACAGAGGACATGACATTAAATTGTATGTCAGGGACAGTGTGGTGGAGACTGCAAGATGGCTAGGGTTGTAAAAAGCAGGGTGAGGTCAAGATACTGTCATTGCAGTGTGAGGGACACTGCTAGGAGAAAGCAAAGGCAACATGGTGTATGTGGCAGAGCCCAGAAAACTGGATAGGCTTCGAGGTTAAAATGGCAGGCCAATAGGTGGTCGCCACAGAACGAGGGCTCTGCCTGTAGTGGAAGAGCTGAAACGGTAAGAGGAAGGGCACACTAATGGTATATCGGTGTCTCTTCGTTGAGACCCTTCGTCCTATCCAATGTCTGCATGGGATATATCCATCGGGCCTCCTTATTATAGAGAGCTCTTTGAGGATTGGGACTATTATTCACCACATCTAGCACCCACCATTTGAGATCATCAGGGGAGTGTTGCAGTTCAATGAAATGTGACACCATGGGTGCTCTACGATTTCTGCACCTAATCCTGGAACGATGTTCATTGATTCTAATATGCATGGGTCTTGTGGTCTGCCCTACACATCGAAGGCCACACAGGCTTTCAATGCAATAGATCACGTTGCTGGTCTTACAGTTGGACATGAAACGTAGGTCCCATCTTTTACTTTCAATTTGGAAGTTGGTTGTCTTGTTTGTGAGCTTACAAGCCCGGCAGTTACCACATGGGAAATGGCCCACAAGCGGCCGTAGGTCGCAGTGGCTGGTGTTGGACCTGGATTGGCGAGATTACGAGTGTAGCAGTTGGTCTTTCAGATTTCTAGGCCGTTTGAAGGCAAAGGGTGGTCTACCTATGTTGGGTAGGCAGGTTGAAATCATTGGCCAATACTCAAGGTCCAGACGCTACCGGTTGTTCAGACCCCTCACCTCCTACTGTACCACCATTGCCTCCCCCTCAACTGCCGTTGGAACTGTCTTTGGCACCAGGCTTAGGGGAAACCCACTCAGCACCTGTGTCCCAGGGCACAGACACCCCTCGGTCTGTGAAGGGGGGGGGTGGGGTGATGAGGACGACATACAGGACAGACCCTCAACATTCGTTAGGGCCTTTCATGACCGCCTTCAGGGCCTGGTGGAGTTCTTGGCGAGGGTCCCTCTGCCTGAGAAAGCCCCCCAGGAGTCTGGAGTGCTAGCAGAGATTTTGGATAGGCGCACCACGATCCGGTCTGGCATCCCTCTCCAGAAGGATGTGCTGCAGGTTATTTATAATTTTATAATTGGTTATTTATAACGAGCTTAATACCCAGAGGTTTCTAAGCGTGGACCTGGGGATCGAACCTGTATTGCTCTGCATCGTCTTGCTTCCAGAACAAGTGCATTGCCCCTGAGCTATCCTCCCGTGGCGAGAAAGGTCTGGGAGAAGCCCAGGGCCAACGGCCAGTTGAACAAGGAGCTGGAAAGCAGGTTCAGGCTTACGGACGGGGAGACAATCCTCCTGGCCTCCCACCCGCAGCCACACTTTCAGTGCTGGCTGTGGCCTCATATTCTAAACCATTGTCTTTGTCGTGTTCCTCCACGGGAGCCACCTTCAGCAGTCTTTGGGAAAGCGTTGCTATTCCATCTCGGGACTGCATATGTGACAAGCCAATGCAGACGCCCTCTTGGCTATGGCTAATCAAAAGCTGTGGCGGGAGTTCTGGGAATTTGTGCCCAACCTCCCTCTGGACAAGTAAGCCTCCTTCAAGGCCGGTCTGGCAGATGTCCGGATCATTGCCCAGGACCTCATGGAGTCTTCAGTTCCCCACATCTACACAGCCAGCAGAGGGTGTTTTTCGCTCCCTCGCCTCTGATGCCAAGAAGCAGTGACATCAAGTGTATTTTCAACAACTGTGAATCCTATCCGTAGTCTCCATGGGCTTCATTCTTCCTCTTCCTTTTCCTCTACCATCCTCTCCTCCTCTTCGTCAGATCGGGTCACCGGCTCTATTATGGGAGGTCCTTTCGCTCTTGGAGATGCAGGCAATAGAACTGGTTCTTCTTTCAGACTGGGGTTCTGGCTACTATTCCAGGATTTTTGTGTTACCCAAGAACAACTAGACTGGCCTGAGGGTTGTCCTGGACCTGTCATTTCTGAATCTCTTTGCGGCTAGAACAATTAAAGATGATTACTCCCACACACATAGCTGAGTCTCTGTATGCAGGGGCCTGAATGTGTTCCCTAGACTTCTAGCATGCTTACTTGTATTTACCCATCTACCAACCACATCAAAGGTTTCTGCAGTTCACGATTATGTCGATTACAATTTTCAGTACAGGGTGCTGACCTTCGGCCTGAATTCGGCCTCTTGTGTCTTCACAACGTTGATGAATGCAGTGGCAGGCTTTCTTCCCTTGGAGGGCATCATCTATACCCTTATGTGGACTGTATGGTGAGGGCGGGGTTGCCCAAGGGGGTGGTGCACTCCTGCCAGAGACTGGCATATATCCTTCATCAGCTGGGATTCTCCCTCAACCAGAAGAAGTCACAGTTGTGCCCATCCCAGGACCTGGTTTTTCTAGGGCTGCAGTTGAACATGACCTTTCAGCAGGTGTTCCCCACGCCTGGGAGGCTCCTGTTCCTGTGCAAGGCGGTGGGACACTTCCTGACCAACTAGACCACCTCTGCATGATGTTTCCAGCTCCTTCTGGGCCTGATGGCCTCCTGCGTGCTCACTGTACAGCATGCTCACCTCAAAATGAGGCACCTCCAGCTCCACCTGGTGGCCAGTTGGGATCAGGAGACTGGGTCTAATTCGGGCAGGATCCCAATACCACTGCTCATACTGCCCGTTCTTTGCTGGTGGATGATGGATAGCAATGTTTCAGTGGGAGCCGCCTTCACCCGGCCGGAGCCTACCCTGGTTGTGACGACAGACTCCTCCCTTTCGGGCTGAGGGCCTACTCTGGATGGCTATTCCATTCATGGCGCATGGTCCAGGATGGAAGTCTTCCTGCATATCATTTTGCTCGAGGTCCGGCTAGTGGGCCTAGCCCTCAAGGCGTTTCTGACCCTCATCAGGGACAGGTTTGTTCTAGTCAGGACGGACAACTCTCCTACAATGTTTTGCCGGAAAAAGCAGGGTTGCACCCGTTCCAACCCCCCTCCTCTGTCGGGAGGCAGTATCGATCTGGGAATGGGCCTTAACGGAAGGGGTTTGGATTCCTGCACGCCACCTTCTGGGGGACAGCAATGCAGAAGCGAATCAATTGATCCGCCTTGGGTTCAACACCTATGAGTGGGAGTTGCACACCGACTCCTTGTTGCCCCTGTTCCAGCATTGGGGGTTCACGGACCTGGACTTGTTTGGATCCCCCCGGGAATGACAAGTGCCCCAAGTGTGCTTCATAGGCAGGTCGGGGGTCGCTGGGAGACGCCTGCCAGATCTGTTGGCACGGATGCAGCTGTTATGCGTTCTGCTCCATTGGGCCCTCTGCAAGTTCCAGGCTTTGGTGGGTTGCAGCCTCATCCTATTTGCCCTCCACTGGCCTTCGAGACCCTGGTTTTCGGATCTGCTGCAGTTGCACTCCCATGGTCCGTCTACCTTCCGATCTCCAAAATGGGCTTCCTGACACAGCAGGCGAGGCAGTGCAACATCCGGACCCAGCAAAGCTGGCGCTGGCGTCCTGGTTCTTGACCAGCTTGAGGCTTCAGCATGCTCAATTTTCAGATGACCACTGGGACATCTTTCAGCAGGCCAGGAGACCCTCGACTTGGTCCCTGTATAAAAGCAAATGGACTAGGTTCTGTTACTGGGCTTGTGACAAGGGTCTGGACTCTGTCACCTGTCCTCTGGATGACGTACTAGCTTTTTCAGCACAGCTGGCTCACTCTGGAGTTCAGTTGGATACTTGCTGCACTTATTTCATAACCATTGGGCCTTTCATGAATTCCCCAGAGCATGCGTTTTCGGCAGCCAACCCAGTGGTTAAGGCCCACCTTAAGGGACTGTCTGGGCTTTTTCCTACGGTGCATAGGCTTCACCCAGTCTGGGACTTCAATGTGGTTGTTGCAGCTTTGCAGTGCAAGCCTTTCGAGCCAATAGCCTCTATGGACATCCGCGTGGTGAGACTAAAAACATTCTCTGGTGGCTCTCACCTCTGTGTGCAGGGTTCGTGAGCTGCAGGCTTTTTCTTCATGCAAGTCCTTCACCATGTTTCACAACGACAAGGTCATCTTGTGCACTCACCCAATCCTCTTGCCCAATGTGGTCTCTATATTTCATCTGAATCAGTGGATCTGCATGCTGGTGCTCTTCCGAATCCACAGTCTGAAGCAGAGTGGGCCCCACATTCCTTGGACCTCATGAGGGTTCTCAAGTTTTATCTCTCTGACAAAATCCTTCATGAAGTCTGAGGCATTGCTTGTGACTTTTGAGGGCTTCTCCCCCGTCTCTCAGGCTTCCATCGCCCATTGGATGGTTCAGGCCATTTCAGAGGCATAGACAGCCATGGGAAAACATCTTCCATGCGGTCAGAGCCAAGGCCACGACCATCGCGTTTCAGTCATGTTTCTTTGAATGTCATCATAATCCGTACTGCTGTAAATTCAATTGTCAATGAATTCAAATGACAAGTTATTTATCGAAGTGTACCATTATGGTATCAGAGGACGCTGGGTTGAAGAGGACGCATTATGGGTTGAAGAGTACGCTGAAAGCAATCGAGGTAGTCTCAAGTCTCAAGTTTTGTAAAAAAATAAAGATATTTATTTAGCAAAGGAAATTATGTGTAAATAATATGTAAACAATAAAAGACATGATACATGAGCAATTAAATATAAAGACATGTAAGTTCATTGATTGACAAGTAAATGATGGCAAAAGAACAACCTATAAATAGAAAAAACAAGAATTAAAATATCAGTTTTTCTTCAAACTTGTTTGAGCAAAAGAAAAATACTAAAGGAAACTAGACACATGGACTGCCAATAGTGGAAAGTGACCCAAGTGTAAGCCAACACTCTTGATTTTGTGGCTTGATAAATGGCCACTGTACAATTTGTTTTCAAAAGAAAATGGCAGAATCTAAATTGTTTTGTTTCCTGTGATTTGTTGACAGGTCTGCCTATGTGTGCGTGTCAAGAATTAGTACTGAAACAAAACGTTCAAATTGACATTGTTATACGTGTGCGTGTCAAGAATTAGTACTGAAACAAAAAGTTCAAATTAACATTGTTAAACCACGTTTCAGCAAAAGTGCCACCTGTCTGGCCAAAAGTTCCATGACATATTTGAAGTTGCCTTCCTCAGGGCGAAAAGCCTCACAACAACTGGACCCTGTGGGGAAGCAGACCTAGACAAAATAAATAGTGTGAAAGGGACGATCCCCCTTCTGTAAAACTACCCAGATTGCTCAAAGAGAAATTCAGATACCCAATGGCAACAAAATGAACTAATCAATTGGCTGTGGGAGAGTAGAAATGCCCAGACGCATGGTGGGCCAAAAAACCCATTCAGGGCGTCTGAGAGGGTGGAAACGGGGTGATTCACGGCGTGACTGCATCAACAAAGGAAGGGTCACATTGGAAAACACGCTCTCTGAAAGTGGAGAGAGAAGTGTAATCAGAGACAAGGGTAATGCTGCACAGTGGTAATGTGGTTAAAGAAACGTTGAGAACACGTTTAAAAAGGCTACCTTTCGGTATATGCTTGTAAAAAAACGCTGGATGGAGTCTGTTCCACGCTGCTGTATTCAACGAAGCGCTTTGGAAAAATCCTGGGGTCCGTGAGATAACATCAAGGGTTGACCTAAAAGGTATAAATATGTATACACATGATCTTGATTTGAATATGAAAAAGCACACAAGTGCTTCAAGTTACAATGGGAATTCAACAAAAGCCTACCTCAAGCGGGTGAAAAAGGGGGCCCAGCTGAAGGGTGGCTGTGGTGCTGCCTGCGAGCGGAGAGTACTGTCTTGCCGCCCGGGGGCGGAAGAAGGAAGCGTTGAGTGCTGCCTCTAAAATGGGGAAAAGAAGGAGCAAAGAAGTGCTAAGTAGTGCTGCCCGACATGAATATCATGCAGCACAATGTTAACCTCGTACACATGAACGTTGCGAGGCTGGAAATAGTTAATTTACATACCTCGGGGAATCCTGAGTTGTCGTCTGACCGATGGCTCCTTTCATCCTGCTCTGCGAGAACGCCAGGATGCGCGTGTGTGTGTCAGTGGCGAAAAGAGAGGAACTGCTAGCTGCGGCGAGGGCGTTGGTCTGGGAGACCTCGTCCTATTGGTGCTAGTCCAAGATGCGACTGGATTCGGTAGAGGCTGACGTGCCTCCAAGTCGGTGATTTTAATTGGTTAAGCGGAGGCCCAGCCCTAGAAACACCTGCACAGGGGCCGCTCCGCAGTCACGGGAGCGGCACTGTGGGGAAAGACCGCTGAGTCATGGCAAAGACCTGCCGCGAGTACAAAGGACCGGCTGTAGTGAGTGCTACTGGCGTTAATTAAGCCAGCCAAAAAAACAGGGAAATAGTCCCAAGAAATGTGAATGTGAATCACGGATGACAGAAGGGGTGAAGGGGGGGCAAATGGGAAAAGGGGGGGTGGGAAAAGGGGGAGTGGGGGAGGGGGGGTTGAAGAGAAGGGGAACGGAAGGAAAAGGGAAAAGAGAAGAGAAAGGAATGAAAGCACTCGACCACACACAAGAAATGGGCGGATTGATGCTGCGCTGTGCATGTGCACAGGCGAATGAGAAGCCGCGTTCAATATTACAATGGACAAATCACAATTAGCAAATGACAGGCTTCGAAGATAAGAAGTGTGAGTCAAAGCACATAATGTGAAAGATTTTGAAATTCAAAAGATTGAAATTCGAAATTGGAAGTAAGAAAGGCATCTGATTAATGAATGAAGAAATGTGGGACTGAGACAACAATCTCAGTCTGCAGTTGTAAGATGGGATCATAGTGAATTAAATAGAAAAACAAAAGGAGGAAAATGGAAGCAGAGGTGGGTTGCTTAGGATATTGGAAGAAAATCCTCATTTAGGCCATTAGTGTGAGTGGATAAACGATAAATCCATCGTGCCTCCTTCTGAAGAAGACATTGGGACACATTGGGAGTGTTTTTTACCACGTCCAAAATCCACCAAAATATATCATTAGCGGAATGCTGTAGTTCCATGTAATGGCTGACAAGGGGTGCGGATTCTGTCTGACACCAAATTCTTGAACGATGCTCCGAAATTCTAATGTGGACTGGTCGGGAGGTTTGTCCGACATATCGAAGCCCACTGGAACATTGAATGCAGTAAACTGCTTGTTTAGTTTTACAGTTTGTCATGGAGGAAAGGGTCCAAGTTTTTTGCCCAATTTTGAACTCAAGTTTTTTAGTAAATTGGGAAACAGAAGAAGATCCACACGGGAAGTGGCCAATGGTGGTTCTGAGGTCCCAAAGACCAAGTCTTGGTGAATCTTTCTTGAGGTTAGAGTGAACAAGTTTATCGCGGATGTTTTTGGCCCTTTTAAAAGCAAACCGTGGTAACGGTGCATCGGGCAGGCTGAGTTTAACAATTGGCCAGTATTTGGAAATCAACTTTTTGATCTCAAAAGTTTGTGGCCCATGGGTTAGGACGCACGTCATTTTGGTGCTGTCAGTGCCAGATTTTGAATCAAGATTAGGTTTGGGGGCAAGCAATGTGTCCCGGTCTGTGGAACGTGCCCTTTTTAATGCTTTATTGATCAGTCCTTTGGGATAGCCTATCTCAATTAGCCGACTGCTCAGTTTATCAGATTGCTCGTAAAAATCATTCAGATTTGAACAGTTCCTCCGTATACGGAGAAACTGTCCATATGGTAAATTATCCCTGAGATGGCGTGGGTGATTGCTAGAGTAATGTAACAAAGTGTTACCGGCAGTGGTTTTTCGATATAGAGAACAAATCAATTTCCCTGATTCCTCTTTTATGACTAAGTCTAGAAATGCAATTTGCGTGGTGCTGGATTCCATTGTGAATTTAATGTTGGTATCCACATTATTCAACCAATTGAAGAACAGTACTAAGTCAGGTTTAGACCCAGTCCAGATGAAAATAATATCATCAATATACCTTTTTCATTTTGTTATATAGTGACGAAAAGGATTGGTATGGGATAGTATGTGGAGTAATTTAAATTTGAACATGAAAAGTATTGCTAAGATGGGCGCAAAAGCAGCCCCCATTGCCGTACCTTTTATCTGTAAGTAGAATTGGCCGTTAAATTCAAAATAGTTTCTGTTTAATGCTATGGACATGAGTTCCAGGATGAAATTATGCGGAACGCGATCCTGGGTGTCATATTCCAAAAGAACTTCTTGCATACACTCAATGGCCTGGTCTTGCAGTATACTGGTGTACAGAGATTGAATGTCCATTGTGACCAGTAATTGAGTTGATCCGTTGAAGTCGAGGTTTTCAAAGGTCGTGATAGTGTGGGTGGTGTCTCTGAGCTAGGTTTCTGTTTTAACACTAATGGGTTTCAAAAATATATCAATGAATGTACACAAGGATTCTAATATAGACCCGCAGCCGGAGACAATTGGTCTCCCCGGCGGTTTTTCCAAGTTCTTGTGTATTTTTGGTAGTGCATACATAGTTGGAATGCGATTTTGACTTGTGATTAATCATTTGGATTCTTTATCTGTAATCCATTCCCGGTCGAGAGCAAATTGTACTACACTCTCAATTTCAGTTCTGATGTCGCCTGTGGGATCTTTTCTGAGTTTTTTTATAGCTGATTTGATCTTGTAATAGATCATCCATCATCACAACAATTCCACCACCCTTATCAGCTGGTTTAATAATGATAGAGGGATTCATGGATAATTCAATCAGAGCTTGATTTTCTAGCATAGAGAGATTGTGTCTAATTGGCTTGTGCTTGGCTTTGAGTTTGTCGAGATCACAGAAAATACATTTTTCGATTGTCAAAATTTCTTTCGTGATTTCATTATCTTGTGGTTTAAAGGTTGAAGGAACGCGTAAACCTGTGTCTAACTCTGGCTCATTCTCACAGAGCTCATTGAAAAAGACTTTGAGACGCACTGTTCTCAAGAACTGTCAAATCTCTAGTTCTGTTTCAAACCAATCTGTCTGTTGTGAGGGTACAAATGAAAGCCCCTTGGAAAGAACTTTAATCTGGGATGGTGTTAGTTCGATTTTGGCTAAATTGAAAATTGGCATGTCTGATTGATTAGTTATTTGTTCGAGCGGCGCAGTCCCCGAAATTGACGGCGTGGTTGTTGGTATGGAGGAAACCATGGTTGTCCCCAAAATGGCCTCCTGGCCCGCCTCTGCCTAAAAAAGGTTGAGGCGGTAAAAAAGGTTGGGGCGGTAAAAAATTCCCAAAGGTTTGTTGTTGTTGCCGATTCTGCCTGGCTTGATCGTCTGAGCTGCTACTGTTCGAATTTGAGAAAGATACCCAGCAAAGTCTGCCTTTATTCCTAGGTTGAACTGTAGCCTGTTTTTTGGCAGCATCGATATATTCGTCAGTGGTATATGGGAAGATTTTGTCCACTTTGAATTCCTGAATGTCAAACTGTAACTTCTTGGTTTTTTTGCTTAAAGTGGTTGACTTAAAATCTTCGAATATTTTATTGGTTTTTTGTAACTGTTCACGAGCATTGGAAATGGCTTTGTTTTCCAAAAACTGTTTTTCTTCCTGTAGCACTCACTACAGCTGGTCGTTTGTACTCGCGGCCGGTCTTTGCCATGACTCAGCGGTCTTTCCCCACAGTGCCGCTCCCGTGACTGCGGAGCGGCCCCTGTGCAGGTGTTTCTAGGGCTGGGCCTCTGCTTAACCAATTACAATCACCGACTTGGAGGCACGTCAGCCTCTAGCGAATCCAGTCGCATCTTGGACTAGCACGAGTAGGACGAGGTCTCCCACACCAACGCCCTCGCCGCAGCTAGCAGTTCCTCTCTTTTCGCCACTGACACACACACGCGCATCCCGGCGTTCTCGCAGAGCAGGACGAAAGGAGCCATCGGACAGACGACAGCTCAGGATTCCCCGAGGTATGTAAATTAACTATTTCCAGCCTCGCAACATTCATGCGTCCGAGGTTAACATTGTGCTGCATGATATTCATGCCGGGCAGCACTAGTTAGCACTTCTTTGCTCCTTCTTTTCCCCATTTTTGAGGCAGCACTCAACGCTTCCTCCTTCCGCCCCCGGGCAGCAAGACAGTACTCTCCGCTCGCAGCCAGCACCACAGCCACCCTTCAGCTGGGTCCCCTTTTTCACCTGCTTGAGGTAGGCTTTTGTTGAATTCCCATTGTAACTTGAAGCACTTGTGTGCTTTTTCATATTCAAATCAAGATCATGTGTATACATATTTATACCTTTTAGGTCAACCCTTGATGTTATCTCACGGACCCCAGGATTTTTCCAAAGCGCTCCGTTGAATGCAACAGCGTGGAACAGACTCCATCCAGCGTTTTTTTACAAGCATATACCGAAAGGTAGCCTTTTTAAACGCGTTCTCAATGCTTCTTTAACCACATTACCACTGTGCAGCATTTCCCTTGTCTCCGATTACACTTTATTTATTTGGATTTGTATAGCGCACATCTGCCGTGGCGCTGAAAGCATTCTTACTTGTTACAGGCAAACATGGTATGGATATAGATACATTGCTGAACATATATGCATGTTTATATACAGTTGTGCTTATTTATATACAGTTGTGAAAAAACAGTTAGGACGGTGGGGTGGAGATAGTTAAACAGCGTGGTTTTGAGTAGTCTGCGGAAGACATGGTAAGAGTTTTCGTTCCTGAGCGCTGTGGGGGGAGCGTACCAGTTTTGGGTGCTAAGTGTTGTTCTCTCTCCACTTTCAGAGAGCGCGTTTTCCAATGTGACCCTTCCTTTGTTGATGCAGTCACGCCGTGAATCACCCCGTTTCCACCCTCCCAGACGCCCTGAATGGGTTTTTTGGCCCACCATGCGTCTGGGCATTTCTACTCTCCCACAGCCAATTGATTAGGTAATTTGTGTTGCCGTTGGGTATCTGAATTTCTCTTAGAGCAATCTGGGTAGTTTTACAGAAGGGGGATCGTCCCTTTCACACTATTTATTTTGTCTAGGTCTGCTTCCCCACAGGGTCCAGTTGTTGTGAGGTATTTCGCCCTGAGGAAGGCAACTTCAAATATGTCATGGAACTTTTGGCCAGACAGGTGGCACTTTTGCTGAAACGTGGTTTAACAATGTCAATTTGAACTTTTTGTTTCAGTACTAATTCTTGACACGCACACGTAGGCAGACCTGTCAACAAATCACAGGAAACAGAACAATTTAGATTCTGCCATTTTCTTTTGAAAACAAATTGTATAGTGGCCATTTATCAAGCCACAAAATCAAGAGTGTTGGCTTACACTTGGGTCACTTTCCACTATTGGCAGTCCATGTGTCTAGTTTCCTTTAGTATTTTTCTTTTGCTCAAACAAGTTTGAAGAAAAACTGATATTTGAGTTGTTTTTTCTGTTTATAGTTCGTTCTTTTGCCATCATTTACTTGTCAATCAATGAACTTACATGTCTTTATATTGAATTGCTCATGTATCATGTCTTTTATTGTTTACATATTATTTACACATAATTTCCTTTGCTAAATAAATATCTTTATTTTTTTTTACAAAACTTGAGACTACCTCGATTGCTTTCAGAGTCCTCTTCAACCCAAAAAAACGTGTGATGCCATAATGGTACACTTCGATATATAACTTGTCATTTGAATTCATTGAGAATTGAATTTACAGCAGTACGGATTTCCTTGCTTTAGTATAGTTTCTAGTCTCTTTCCCTACTGCTTATGGGACAATTCCCCCATTTTTCTTTGTGTAATCTTTGAATGTCATCAGCAAGGCGGTTACATCATCCACTCTGTCGGCCTTCTGTAAACACTACTCACTGGACACCAGCTCTAGGTCCGATGCAGAGTTTGGTCAGGCGGTTCTGAAGAATATTTTTGCTTCGTCCTAGATATGATGCAGGTTATCACAGCTCCAACCTACGTTTTTGTTTGGTGGAATCACCCACAAGGATGGGATGTATGAGTAATTAAAGTTGCTCACTACAGTGACTAGAGTACTCCTAGTCCATAGTCCCCTTTCCTCCATATGTCCCACCTGCCTTCCCCCGCTAGTATGCCAAGGGCTAATATGTACTAATAGTAGCCAGGTATCTAAGCATCTGATGTGTTCATAGGGGACGGAGGTGAGGCGCCGGAGGGCAGGGCCTCAGTGGGGCATTCCCAAGCTCACAATACTACATTTAAAGGGGAAGCTCAATTTTACACTGCCAAAGGTTCCGGTACCGTGCCTATGTTGGGTTGACGCCCTACAAGGATGGAGGAAAGGGGACTATGGACTACGAGTACTCTAGTCACTACGTTGGGTAACTTTAATTTTGAGCACAACAAGCCTCACACTTGCTTGCTCAGCCAGCCATCCCCATCCCATATCCACAGTACCAAGATACAATGCCTATGAGTGAGGCCTGTCACGTGTGGGCATTGTCACTCTCACAGTGATGGCTAAAAGAAGCAGAATTACCAATCCCCATCCACTCCAATGGGCCTTCCACCACTGATGTGGCAAGGAAGCGTCTTAGGGCGTATTGCTAATGAAACAATCCACTCCAATTCAAAACGTGCTGGTCTAGGTGTTGCATGCATCAAGTGGCCATAAACCAGTAAATTGTTGTATTTGTTTTTTAAACTTTCAACTTCAAATGTTATTAATTCACAAATTACCTTTGAGATAGAAAAAGTAATTGTGCACTGCATTGCTGATGGATTCTTTCCTCCCATCGATTCCTCATCTTTATCTATATTCCGGAGCAGCTGCTCTTCAGAAACTTTTATGCCACCAAAGGTGTTAGGGAGAATTCTCTGTAAAGGCTAATTTCCCAAACCTAGTGAGTCCCCCAGCAGATTTGTTGGATTTTTGGGGTTTATTTTTTTCTCCTGCTAAGAGTGAGACTCTTTTCCTCCCACTCTTAGACATGATTTGAGGTGTTCCTTTGACTTTGTATGTGTTCTATGGGCTATGGGGTCCTTTTCCACATAGGGTTTCATGTGTTTTTGATATGTGGGTTACACAGCACCCTCTGTGCAGTAGCCCAGGGGTGTCGTAGCGACCCCCAAACATAGACCCCATACCCTGGGACTGACTACTGTCTCCCAGGGCATGTAAAGTCACCATTGGCTTTACTAGTCTCAAATTGTGAACAGAACCAGTACAAACCATCATATTGTGGACGTACTGATCGGGGCGATTCGATTGCCCCGGGGTCTGTTGTTCGAGGGGGCACTGTCCAGTCCCCCCAACTGAGTTTTGGCTGGTGGCAGCGGATACTACTTTTTATATTCGACTGCAAATATATTCCTATAGGATTTTCCCATTGTTCAAGGCTACCACTTTTTAATATAGCCTTGAACATACCGCCGGTTTATTAAATCAATATAAATTCACCGGTTGGTATTTTTTGCCGAAACTTGGTTCCAAAATGGCATTTGTGTTCGCTTCTATGACTCCAACCCAAGTCGAGCCCTTTGTTCCACTTTTTGGCGGGCTTCTCCACAAAGCCTCCAAAAGTGGTGCCACTCTGTCTGGGTACCACAGGAGGGTGTGGGAGGGGGTTTAGGCACCCTGGACTGAGTTGCCTCTGCAACTCAAGTCGCACTCTTGTGTGATTGGCCCAAGTGGCTCACCACTTAGCATGTTTGAGTGACCGCTAGGCTGAATGAATGGGGGTTTTCTGCATAAAAACAGGGCTTTGGGGACTGGAACTTCAGAAATCGCCACAGGACCTAAAGAATCCGAGGAGGGAGAAGCCGAGCCGACCTGCAACGACGACACCACCGGAGGAGCCCTGCTGAACCGTCTCACCACTTTTCCCGACGACAGAGGAGATCTCCAGCCCGGAGAGTCTTCTTCCTTTGACTGGTGGGGATAACCAGTTTGCCCATCTTTTCGCCTTCCTGGACCATCCCGTGGCCGCCTTGCCCGTGCCAAGCACCCCGGCAACCGGAACACCACGGTTTACCACTACCGCGAAGAAAAGGGTGGTACCTTGTAACCGGGAAACTCTGCGGCTGGTTTCTTCCCTGGCAGCACAACAACCTCCAGCTTTCCTCCACGTCGAGGCCTCCTCTTCCTCTGGACGAAACACTGACTTGCATCCGCTTCCAGGAACAACTGCCCCCGCTGGAGCGTTCTTCCCATTTTCAGGTACTGTGTTCCGCCTGGCTTTCCTTGCGACAGATTGTTCGGTGTGACAGTAAATCCTCGACTTTCTAACCTGGGTTAGCCTGGGGCCTGTTAACTAACTTTTCCTGACTTGATCTCAATCTTTTGTGAACTATTTACAAAGACTCTTTGGGCATAACCCCACTGTGTGATCCTGGACACATTTTGCTTGCTCTCTCTAAGAGTGGGCCTGGCATTTGAACTTCCTAGCTCTCCATTAGACTTTGCCTAACCTGCCTCACTGTGGTTCTGTGAAAAGGATTGAGATTTGTGTGCTTTCATAACTCTGCCCTTTTCCCTCCCTTTTTAATAATTTATTAGAGTGCCATCTTATGTTAAGCGCTCACCTCTTTTTGAAAATAAGTGGTGTTTCTCATTAAGACTTGTCTAATAAGTAATCAGGGTTGTATATATATATATATATATATATATATAATAGTGACTGTGTGTTGAATTTACTTACCTCTCTTTGTGCTAGTGTAATTTACAAGTGTGTCTTTAAATAAATAATTATATACTTTTACACCAAAGCTCTGGTCAGTGTTTGCTTGTGCTACTGTATCTCTGTACCTATTGTGTATACTCTATATACTGCTAACTCATCTTGAGAGAAGTCTGACTGCTCAGCCACAGCTACCAGGTAAATCTGGGTGGTACAGACTGCTACCAATTGGGTTTACTGCCAACCACCTGTAGTCCTAAATCTTTTGCAGTGGTCCCTAAGGGAACTGCACATGTTTCTGCCTAACAAAAGGGCACAGTGCAGCTCCACCTGATGCCTTTATGCGCCTGTGCCAGTATATACAGAGGTGCCACACCCCATGACTTTACTTCCTTTTCTCTGCACATGCTGCTTGCTTTAAGAACACTGTATGTTTTCTTGTCTTCAAGTTTCTTTGACGATATGCCATATCTGACAAACTCTTCAGGCCTCAAACCCTGCAAAGACTGCGGGCATCAAATATCTGTTTCAGATACTCACTATATTTGTCTTTCCTGCCTCTGTGAGGGATACGACACATAGAACTGCACCCGCATGCGCTGCAGGAACTTGAGTTCAAGCTATTCACTTTCCTGGACAAGGAAATGGGAAATGAACAGACTTGTTGGAGGTCACCTGGTGCGGTTCGCCGTACCAAAGAAAGGTCCCTGTCCGCAAGGACAAGAAAAAGAGGCACTAGCCGACTTGCAGGATGTCTCCAAGTGGTTCCTCAAGGTATCTTTCTTCTTCAAAGAAGAGAGATATCATTCCAAGAAATCCAAGCTCCCTCAGGGTGCAAACATGTCTTGTCATGAGGACATTTATGATGAGGAAGCGGATACCATCCCCTTTGGGATGGAATCCCTCCAAACTAGTGGGTTTAGAGACTTACCGCGGGAGTTCTGTAGGGAACAAGGGACTTGGTGGATCTTGCAGCTGACTTGCCGGATGCAAATGACCTAGACACATAGCCAGAATGGGAGATGCTCATTGCTCCTGCAAGTCTCAGGCAGGTTTTCAGTATCATATTGACAAAGCAGTGAATATCTTGGGTTTGCCATCACCCTCCCGCCCCAAGATCCAATATGAGTTCCCTGATATTCTGAACTATGGCCAGAGGGAGGAGACACTGCTGCCTTTCAATCGGGTAGTTGAAGCTGTGGTCTAAGATAGCCCGACTCCCCACTCTTCCTGTCCACCCATGCATCACCAGAAAGCTTGGTGGTTTAGGCTGCCATGGCAAACCTCAAGACTAGCTCTTTCCATCCTTGCCTCCTGATGGGGAGAGTGTGACTGGAGGCCTGAGGCAGGAAGGTTTTTGATTATGCTGGCCTGGGCCTGAGATGTGTGAAGGCATCCTGTACCCTGACTAAATTCTCCTTTGGGCCTTGGTCCATCCTCTCGGATACAGCGGACATCTCCAAAGGTGTCATGAGGGGAGGATTTGAGGCTGTGGACAAGGATGGGAAGGAGGCCTCTCGACAAATCCTCCCAGCGTGCCTGGATACAGCAGACTGCATGGCCCCCTTAGGTAAGCAGGTACAGCATCGTTTCAACCGGGGTCAGGGTTGAGGTGCCCCCAGGGAATGGAGGCTTATCACTGTCTGAGGCCTCTGCCTTACAGGTCATTCACCGGAGATACGGTCTCCCTTTTGCTGATCACCCTCCTGAACACTTACTGGACAACCAGTACTTTCCTCCAGACCCTCTCCTGTTAGAGGAGGTCCATCGGCTTCTAGCAAAGGGGGACATACAACCAGTACTGAGCACAGAACGGGGCAAAGGTTGGTATTCCATGTATTTTCTTGGAATGAAGGAAGGGGGACTACATCCCATCCTGTATCTGATTATCACATGGAACCCCCCACAGATGATTTCTTTAGAACAGAAGAATCGTTGGCTGATTTGAAGGAGGAAGGCATTGTGTCGGACACAAACAAAGGTTTAAGGTGCTCCAAGCGGATGAATGTCTATCGCTTGTTTTTTTTTTTTGGTCAAATTACAACAGATACTTTTTTTTATAGAAAGCAGGGGGGAGACCACCAGCAACCCCTACACTACGCCAGGCAACCTCCACACTACCCCTGGTCGCCGTGCCAACACCTCCCCCCAACCAATATTGCCTACCCTAAACATTTGATCTACATATTTGGAGGGCAATTTGACCAGAACAATTTCTATCAGTTGGAAATCGACCTAAAAAAACAAGCAATAGACCTACCTCTTTCCAAGATGGTGGTAAGATGGTAAAAAGATCTGAACCCTTTTTTAAAGTTTTGATCCGGCAAACATCCACGGGATAGCCTAATGTAGCTTATATTTTGAGATAATAAGGTTTTCGGACAAAGTAGCAAAGAAGATTCTACTAAAGTAACATGAGCCACTGATCAGTTCATTGAGGGGTGGGGGACAATACCCAAGAACATTTTTGGCTCACAAACGATGTCTGCACAAAATATTTGAACTTTGTCAGAGACAACGTGACATAGGTGATCACATAAAGTCTGAGAGCTGGGAAGAAAAGACTCAAGAAGGGATGTGATTGAGAGTTTTCTAATAAGAGAAAAAGAGCTCTTTTAAGGCATGTTTTGCACCACCCTCTGATGGAACTATAACCACTGACCCTAATTGGGGGGGGGGGGGGTTGTAATACACCCGACAGGAAATTTAAGATTGACAAGGCTTTACCCTCAGGGAGGGGCGTAGCAGGTCGGTACAATTAGTCCACATGAATATCTCTAGAAAATGCTCTACACTGATATACTGAAAAAATATATACTTTATTAAGTCACATACAGACATCATTTGGGTCAAATAAGTAGTTATGATGATGCACTGTATTAAGATAGCCAGTATATGATTTTTAAAAAAGTAACAGCCTTAAAGAACTCGTCTTACCCCATTTGCGGCACTCAAAATAAACAAACAGGGTGGAGAACAAGCAAACTGTTTGTTTATTTTATTTCTATAGCGCTCTGGACCCGGGAGTAAAAGGGCGCTTAGTACAAATTACAAGGCACAGTACATGGTAGTAGGCAGTGATACTAGACAACAGTTATATACAAAATATACAGAAAGTGGCGGTAATAGGGAGTAGTCATAACAAAAATGAGACATGTGCAGTTCGTACAGTTTCTAGCCAAGTCTAGCTTAGAGGTTGACTTTTAGTCAGAAGCCATCCAATGGCGAGTTTCCTGAACGACAGGAAGGATTTGGATGACTTAATGTTCAGTGGCAGGGAGTTCCAGAGTTGGGAGGCGAGGACAGTGAAGCTCGAGCCTCCGGATCTTTTAGAGGTAAATCTACTACTGTGAGACATAGGGTATTGGAAGATCTCGTGGTTCTGATGGAAGATTTCATGGTGAATTTGTTAGTAAGGTAGGGGGGGGCTAGATGGTTGAGAGCTTTGTAAGTGAGACAGAGGGTTTTTAGATCAATTTTATGTTGGATGGTGAGCCATTTGCATGTAGTTTTAGTGGCAGAGATGTGCTCACGCATGGGAATATTTAGCGCTGCCCGTAGCGCATTATTTTGAAGGACTTGGAGTTTACCAATTATCGCTTGGTTGGCTCCTAAGTAGAGGCTGTTGCAATAGTCAAGCTTAGATTGTGTAAGAGCTCTGGCTAACGTGAGGCAACTGTTAGAAGAGAAAAATGGTCTACAGGCTCCAATTAATTTTCCTGTATAGGCAGTGGCTGAGGGGGTCGAGTTGACTTGCTTGGTGAGGTTAATATTAGCATCGAGATATAAGCCAAGTGTTTTCACGTTTTTGGTGACCGCGATGGTATTACCATCAATTATGATGTTGGAGTAGTTGGGGCTGAGTTTTTGTAAGTTGTTAGGTGAACCAACAATGAGCAGTTCAGTCTTCTCGTCATTCAGGCAGAGGCCATGTGTGGCCATCCATGCCTGAATGACTGAGATTATTTCATTGATCCTGGTTACATCAGTATTGTAATTGCCCGAGATGGTGAGGAGTATCTGGGTGTCATCCGCGTAATTTGTGTAGGTGACACCCAAACAATCCAATTTATCAAAGAGGGGCTTTGTAAAGATATTGTATAGGGTGGGTGAAACACATGAGCCTTGTGGGACACCACAGGTGATAGGGATAGGGTCTGCTGCTGCCAAAGGGGAGAAAACTCTCATTGTTCTATTGGCCAGGAAGGACTGTATCCACGTGACAGCAGAGGGGGAAAAGTGGGTGGCGGTGGAGAGGTGGTTGCGGAGTATTTTATGGTCAACCAGGTCGAAGGCTGCTGAGAGATCTAAGAGGAGTAGGATGGCAGCCTTGCCCTTATCTTTAATTTCGTCAATCTGACTTTTAAGATCAACAAGGGCAGTTTCTGTTCCATGTTGAGGCCGGAAGCCAGACTGACGCAATTCGAGTAATTGGTTGGACTCTAGGTATTGCTGAATTTGCAAGTAAGCCACTCTGTCAAGGATTTTTAACAGGAAGGGAACAGTTGTGATAGGCCTGTAATATGTGGGGATGGCTGGGTCCAGGATCTGTTTTTTTAGTAGCGGGAGGACCCATGACTTTTTCAGATTATTGGGTACCGAATTGGTGGAGAATGACACGTTTATGAGCTTAGAAATGAAGGGGGCGAGGTCTCTTGCTGCATCTTTTATAATCTGTGCGGGGCAACTGTCGCCTTTGTAATTTGACGGTTTGAGGGAGGTTATGATTTTTTGCACTTCTTGTGCGGTTACTTTTTTGAAGGTGAAGCCCAGATTAGTATTAGAGGTGGTAGGTGGGCTAGGGATAGGGGGGGCCTGAGGTGGGGGGGGCTATTATTGGGCAGTTGTAGTCTTTTATTTTCATTTTTTGCTTGTAGGCCAGTAATTCCATTCGCAAGGGCATCTTGGATGCTAGTGCACCAGAGTTTGTCCTTCACGGACATATCCATCGGTGGATTGGGGTTTTCAAGCTCCTTCAGGATGGTGAATAATTCTTTGGTATTGGAACTTGCATTACTTATTCTTATGTTGTAGGCTTCCTTTTTAGTGCGAATACAAATGGTTCATTCACGCAGATTAGTGGGGGCTCAATACTGTTTATTAGCGCCATCCACAGACAACATCACCAACTCCTTCAATGATTGCCCCTCATTGCAACCCCCCCTCAACATTATACATTCCCTCCTTAGAATAGAATTTCCCAACATAACACATCTCCCCCCTCAAACAATAAAATTAACTATCTACACATTTTACAAATATTTCAGTGATCGGCTGACTAAATTGAGAGCCTTGGCTCCATTAAACCTTGTCACACAGTCTCTTCCAACTGCAGAGGTTTCTTCACTTCTCTGGACCCCCATCTTCTCTTTCCACCAGTTCAATGTAGGTCTCAAGATGAACCCTCAAAATGAGACTCCTCACCAGTCCTTATGGCCACCTTTGCATTCTTACACTCTTTGGCATTTCCAGCTTTTCCGAATTTCCCTCTGTTCCTGTGGTTCCTTCCAACTCTCTCACCTTGCTTGCGCTACTGCGGACCAATTTTCGCAACGCCCACACTTCTGTTCCTAAAATGACCATGCCCTTACTCACTGTCACTGTCCTTTTTGGGCCCAAAGATGTATTACCTTGACATTTAACTTCCTAGAGTTAACCACCAACATCCAACCTACTACTTCCCATTCTCTTTCTCTGACCGTATGCCCCTGGATAAAATCCTACTTGTATCTTTCCTAACCTTCCTTGATCACTTGTATGATCCTGCGTCAGTCCACCGTCACAGTAAGACCCAACATCCTGTTCAAAGAAATGAGCTGGGCTCTTTTCCCTTGAGCGATACAAAATGAGAATGCTTTGTTACAGAGTGTGGTGTCATACAATATGCCCATAGTAGGTCTCTCCACTGGACCCTCTAGCCTTAAAAGCCAATTGAATCCCTCATTGATCAATTTGTTCATTAGTTCTACTAGACCATTGGCCCTTGGATGATATAAAGCAGTGTGTGTGTCTGTCTGTGTGTGTGTGCGCCTAATGGCAAAACTAGAAATGTCTTCATCATGTCAGATGGAAACTGCACACCATTATCTGTCACAATTTCCTTTGGAAACCCCTCCTTGAAAAATACTTTCTCCAAAAACATTATATTTACTGTGGTGGCCTCTGCCATGACTTCCGCCTCCACCCACTTCTAGTGGTAATCCACGAGCACAAATACATATTTGATTTGATGACCTAAACCTTGGGTGGGACCCAGCACATCAACAGCCACTTTCCGCCATGGTTCTGAGGGCACCTGTACTTGTATCAGAGGAGTTTCCCTTATAGATCTAACCTTATCGCTATTCACACCGTCTGTGCAATCTGAGTTACCTATCCACCATGGAACCCATACTAGGCCACAAATAACCGCCTCATACTTCTCTTTGTAATTTTAAAGCCCAAGTGACCACCTTGAGCCAGTTGAATAATTCTGTTGCATAAACTCTTTGAGAGCACAATCTGCAATTCCCTCATTCGTTTTCCTCCTATGATATATAACTTTTCTTTAATCCCGCACTACGAGCCAAACTCCTTTATCTAAGGTCTTTCTGCCAACCGCTCAGTCCATTCCATAACACAATATAGCACTGTATAAGCTCCTTCCGCTTGCTCCCACTCCTCTGCGCTTGATGCTGCCCTAGATAGATCCACCACATCCTCCTCATAAAACCATCCTTTCCTTGTAATTTGCTGGACAGGAAATCGGGATAAATGGTCTGCTGCTGCATTCCTCCTTCTTGGTAGATATACCAACTCAAAATTAAATGACTGAAAAACCCAATAGCCATCTGAATATTCTTGGCGATGCACACTTCCATCCCTTGCTAGAAAACACTTTCATTGAGGGTTTATAAACAGACCTCAACACAAAATGACACCCCCACAGATAAAACTTAAAATGCTTAATTGCCCAAAATGCAGCCAGAGCCTCCCTTTACGCTTCAGAATCATTTTTCTCTGCACCCTTGACTCGCCTTGGGGCAAACTCTGTAACACATTCACCCTTCTTAGTGTTTGCTTTAAGGTTTCTCCTAGACCTATCCCACCGGCATCTAGTGTGACAATTGTACGTGAGACTCCAGGAAGGAATCTTTCATTTGTGAAAAATCACAAATTAGTTTAAAATATCCCTCCCTATACAATTCTCGGGACTTAACCTTTGTTAAAAATACCACCCACCTTACTCAGTAGATATGTCAGAATTTCAACAACATTTTAATCTCAGTTGCAACAAACTACTGGACCTTCAGGTATGTAATGGCTTGTAAAAAATGTAAATGTATGTTCAACATGTATGGAGGATAGATCCCTTCAGTGCTGTTTCTATTTAATTATCGTGCGACAGCGTACTTTTCTCACTTTCAATGGGAAACTTTAAACAGTGAGAGAATGGGTAGTGAATAATCACCCTCTCCATTTTGTCTAGAAAACTTAGCTTTAACAACAGTATTCTGCTCAATGGCATATCCAGGAAGTTACTGGACTTTATTTTTCTAGGTATGCACACTGTGAGATGTCCTTTGCTCTTCTGTTCTTGCGCAATGCACAGAAAACTCGTAAGGGGATCTGCCTATATACAGACCATAGGTACTATTTAATTGATCTATAATTCCAGAAGCACATACGCTTATAAAATATTTACTTATTTTCCCAGATCTACAGTCAGTTTCTATAGCCCTGTCCATCAGTACTTACAAATAACGGGGTCAGGATTTAATCTAAGTCCCTTAATAGCATCACTCCTCTCAGGATGGTTTCCCCTTTAGACCATACTCATATATGAATTTCTTTTGACTCGTTTACAGACAGGTGGGCACCCTCTTAAGTATCGGTTAAATTCTCCCCCTCTAGGAACAGGTGGGCATCAGTCCACAAGATGGGATCAGCTTTCCTCCACAGCCTATCTGGTATTTCATCCCCTCAAAGAGGCCTCAAAGAGGCCTGGGGCGTGACCTCCTACTAGGCATCAATTTCAGGGCACTGGTAATGATCCAAAATGGGTCCCGGAGCAGAGCAATCTATTCTTTCTCCTTCCTGTTATTTGTATTTTTTATTTGTATTGGTTATACGGAGTAACCTTTAACCATTTATTATACAAAAATACATTACAAATATCATAGCCAAAAGAAATTCTACATATACACAAGGAACATAAAAACACCCTCCACATTTCATAAAAAAACATTTCGGCATTATGCAAGGAATGTCATCATAGTACAATAAATCACAATAAAACATTGCTCTCCAGTTGCAGGAGGTCAAATCCTACAACTGATAGAACTAGTGAGGTAGTGCCACCTGCTAGACATGCTTTCCAAATGTCTTCATCCATTCCACAATAAGAATAATTACAATCAATACATTTCTTAAAAAACACCATTTTCCCTTGCAAAGCAATGAACCAACAAGTGATTAAGTGATTCCTTTGAATCAATATCCCTGCAAAAACGACAGGCTGCGGTTTCCCAAGATATTCTCTGATATTTAACCTGTACTTCCTTTGTTAGATACTAATTCCACTTGAAGTTAAAATATGATCTTCTGGTGTATCTCTTAAGATATTTCACCTGGGGCCAAAATTCCTTCAACTCTCTCTTTCTAAATATCTTCCTTCTCAAGCTGAAACTGCACTGAATCTGCAACTGGACCACTCTCACTGATCTCTGTCCCTGGCCCAGCCACTCTCCCCTTGCACTGCCTCCCTGGCAACCCCTGCACTGCGGGACTGTCCCTGTATCCCTACAGCCCCCCTTCCCAGCACTTGTCTGCACTTACCTTGCACTTGCCACCAGCTGGCCCTTATTTATCTTGTTATTCTACTACCCCTGTACTGCACTTTCCCCTCTCCCTCTCCCTTTCCCTTTGCACTTTCCCTTCCCCTCTTCCCATGCACTTGCGCGATCTGAATGACACCTGGCCTAGTAAGATCGTTGTCTGTCTTCCCTTTGTCCCCCCTCCCTGCCTCGTCGCGCCTTGAAACACTTGTGTATAGGCATCATATATCATATCATAGTAAGGAGCAAGCATTCCCAGCTTTTTCTTTTTTTTATTTCACTTGATTTAATTGAAACAATTTTTACAAGATCAAGATCATTATCTCCGATCCTCTAAAGTTAAAACGTCAAAACATCAACATCAAACAGGAGTCAGGATTACATTTGAAGGGATATGAGAGATGGGAGACAGGAGGGTAAAAATATAGTCAAAGTCAGAGTTAATGTTTTGCAAAAAGACAGAAAAATGACATGTCCATTTGTATTTCACCGTCTCAAAACTCTAAGTTCTCAACTTAGCATCTTTCCACTGTCATTTCAGCTCTTATTTTGAAGAACAATGTTTTGCAGGAACTGCACCACTGCTATCACATCACTAACTCGATTAGGTGCTTCCACCAGATTTCCTTGTCATGTGTTACCAGGTCTTGATACAAATGTCCCATATGAACGTTTTTTTTTGTTTAACAGTCCCTTACATGATAGAAGCAAGTGCCTAAGTGTTTCCACTTGGTTTTCATTCGTACAGAAGTGACATGCATTAGAAGACGAGATGCCTCCTATGGCCCTGATTTCGTTGCTCGGAAGGGTGTTTAGCCGCGCCCTCATTAAAGTTACCCTTAGGATTTTATTTGGGAATTTTCCCCAATATGTTCTAATCTCATAAAGTCGCTTTGTTGAGGGTGGAAGATGGGATAACAATTTGTATTCCAGGGCATTGGCCAATGTTGTTTATCCAATCCTTCTCGTCCATTTACTTTTCCACCTTGGTTGGGTTGTCCTTTAGTTCCTCTTCTGGAGGAATTTATCTCTACAAGCTTTTTTTTTGGCCCATTCTGAGAGTAGTTTGTTCTTACTTCCTTTCATCTCGATATTAATTATATCAAAGAGTTTTGTGCAATCTGATAGTATTGTTTTCCTATAGAGCATCATCCTGCTTATGTCCACCGTAGCCTGTAGTAATAGAGTGCACAGTTCTCAGCGTATTGGCGGTAATGCAGTCAACTTTGAAAGGTTCAGCACCTGCCGCCAGAAGTAGTCCTCCAGTTTTGGCCAGGATTCATAGGGAATCATAGGCATTGCGTCCGCTCCATAGGTCAGTGAAGGTACGACTTTTGCTTTGTAAAATTGTATTAGTGGTACCATGGTGGAATGACAGAATTTTTTGTCTATAGCTTTTGCTTGAATTGACAGCTTCTGAGTCTTCTCGAGCAGAGCTTTTTGCATATTGGTTTCTCTTAAGCTTTTACTCAGTATGACCCCTAAGTATTTGAATTCCTTCATGCATTGGATCTTAGTGCCTTCCAAATACCACTTTGATTTTTCGTTATTTCTCGACGTCTTTTCAAACATCATGATTTTAGTCTTTTTTTTGTTAATCTATTTAGCCAGGTTGTCCAACTGACGCTGTAGCCCTATTGCGATTTGATCCAATAATGTTAGGGCATCCGCATAGAGTAGTCGGGAGATTTTTTTCCCCTCCCATTGCGGACGGAAATGAACTGAAGAGAGTGGGAGCTAGGGGACACCCCTGTTTGACTCCTCTTGACAAAGTTCCTGCTTGATTCAGCCTCACTTTCATTGACGTGTTTTTGTGGAGGGCTTGTATTGGATCCAGAATCTCCCATAGACAGTTCCTAGAAATACGCTTCTCCCAAAGGGTTTCACGGTTGACCTGGTCGAACGCCTAGACCAGGTCAACGAAGGCCACGTGGATCTTTGGGTTTCCATCCTTTATTTTGCCCTTTAACACACTTAATAGGAGAATGTTCACTGTAGTTCCAGCGTTCTTCACAAAACCCGATTGGAAGGGGTCTGGCACTCCTTCTTTAGCCCAATCCTGAAAACGGTCCAGGAGCAGCGAGCCGAAGATCTTCCCAATGACGTCCAATAATGCTATTGGATCATAGTTTCCTGCCTTGTCTCTTGGACTGGTTTTAAATATTGGCACCACTACAGCTGTTCTCCATGAGGATGGAATGGACCTTGTTTCTGTGATTTCTTTTTTATGACCTCAGAAATAAAGGTGGCCCATTCTGTAGGAAACTCCTTTAGATGTGCGTTAGTTAGGCCATCCGGGCCCGGGGCCCTTGAGGTATTAAGTTTCAGGATTTTCCCCTGGATCGATTCCCTGTCATGTGGGATACCCCATTTTATGTTTAGAGGCGAAGATCGCTCTTTGTTACAACGGGCTTCCCAGAGTAGACTTAAAGGTTTCGAGTGTGCCTCAAGCAATGAGAGGGGTTTCTGGAAGAGGACTGAGAAATGCTTTATCCAAGCTTCTTCTCCAACATTGTTTTGGAGTAGATTGTTTGTCTCTCTTGTTGTTGATTTGATAAGTGACCAAAATTCTCTTCGTTTTCTCCCACATATCACTATTAACATGCCTTCCGCATCTAACTGGTGTAATGTTATTCGATAGGACCTCAACCATCTCTTGTATGTTTTTTTAGCTTTTTCAGCTATTTCTGTGTCTTCCGCCTTTTTTAGTTTTCACTGCACGTCTCTTCAATGCTCTTAATTTTCTTCTTTCCAGAACATGCTTGCTATCATAGAGGTGTCTTTTTTGATCTCCTGGTACATTTTTTTGATTTATTTGCCTGTTACTTGGTAGATGGTTAAAAGTGGTTCACAATCGATGTTTTGGAGGTCTGAGTTGTTGTTCTTAAAGGCAATGGAGGTGTATGCTGACGTAAAATTTTTGACTGCTGTTGCTGATAACCTTAAGAGTATTCTACCTCCACATTCTTCTATTGCAACTCTCATCTTTGCTTTTATTTCGCACCTCGTTTTCCACTTCACCATCAGTAAGTTATGGTCACTGTGAGCTGTCAGAACAGTTGCAAAGGCTGTTATGTGGGCGAGAAATTCTTTCGACACAAAAATGTGGTCTATTATCACTCAGTTGCCATTCCTTTCCCACATTGTTATTGGTTCCGCTTCGGTTGTAAGTGCTGAGTGGAGGTTGAATAATTCTCTGTGAATCATTAAAGTCGACCACATAATTCCTCTCTGTACAGTTGCTGAGCTGATGTTACATGCGTTCCTAGTTTTCCAGATTTTCGGATAGAACATGTTCAGGTCTCTAAGATACAATGTATTTTGGCTGCATGTTTGAGTAAATTTCATCAAGTATGTTTTCTGCCATGTCTAAAAAAGTTGTATTACTCATGGCTAAGGGGTTCCAGTATGTGTTCAATATGATGAAATCATCCCCAGCATCCTCTGGTTCTAAGGGTTCTTCATTTCTCCAGTTCAGATGTAACACTTGGAAAAATAGGCTAGAAACCCAAGTTTTCACATAATGAGTTCACTGCCTGATCGAATCATGGTCAACAAACCTGATGAAGGACGGCTGTGGGCACCTTTCAAAGCTGGTGAAATGAACGTACAGCCATCCATATGTGGTTCCTTGGATAACCAGGTCTCTTGTAGACATAACATTTTGAAATTGCCCAAGATGACATCACTGGGGGTGAGGAGATAGGTAAACCCTCTTGTATTCCATGCGCCCAGCATGATTTGGCGATACTCTTGGGGATTTTCTTTCTCCTCATGATGTATCCCAGAGGCGTTGCTATCCCCTGTTTGTGAATTGGTTTGATGAGTGGCTATCTACAAATTGGGTTGGCTAAGACTTCTGGAATCCATGCCCGTTTTTCTATTTCTCCATTTGACAAGGTCTTGATCCAATCGTCTGTTTTCATCCAAGGCATCAGGTAAAGTTTTGTCTATTTTAAAAGTCACTGTTAGTTTTGGTAACAGACCTTTGGGCTCTTGCCCTATATTCAGGGGATCTTTATAGATCTTGGTTTCACCAAGTTGCTGGTTGGTCTGGATAACCTCATGGTGTGGTAAAAGAGGCCCCTCCTCGTTTTTTGTTTGAGCTTGTGTTGACTCTTTGAATGTTTCGTTCACATTGTTCCAGGTGAATCTCTTTGTTTTATTGTGGTCTTTACTTGTTTCTCTTTCCTGATCCTTATTTGTAGTTGTTTGCTTTGGGTCCCGGTGTGTTCTATTATTGCGGGATCTCCGACGTTCATGTTGATCAAACTGTTTTGGGGCTTTCTCCTCATATTGGTCCGAGTGTTTTAGAACTTTCTCCTCAGAAGTGTTTTCCGTTAAGTCGAAGCCTAGCATCTGAAAACTCTTTAGCTTTTAGGAACATTGTCCTCACAACAAGAGATGGAATGTGGAGATATACACTGTCCAGTCTCCCGCTAGATCCAAATTCTACTACTTTTATGTCTTCAGTGCGAATCTGACGCAAGTTCGGAATGCATTGGAGAAGAGTCATTATGTTCTTTCTATTTAACACTGTTTGCTCTTGTGTTCCTCCGATTTGTTCCAATTTGAAGTTTCTGGCACTTTTCATTTTATCCCTATAGGAAGGACGCCTTTGTTTTCCAAGATCGTTCCTTTCTTTTGTTATCCGATCTTTCTCATGAAATCTCTGGGGTTCCCTCCAGGGAGAAGCTCTGTCCCTTTGTTTTTGTTTTTGTAGCGGTACTTGACTCGAAGTTTTTTTATTCATGCTCGTGTAGATTTTCGCACAACAGGGACTACTACGTAATCTTTCTGAATCCTGATTTATTAGATCCTGGTCCTTTTTGTTGCTTAGTTCGTCTGCTAATTCCCTGGTTTTTTGATCATTCAAGCAAAGTCTTTCCTTTTCTGCAAGTTTTTCACATTTGTCTGCTAGCGTCATAAAAATTGCCTTATCAGTTTTCTCCGGGCTTTTGTTTCTGCTTTCTGGGTGTTTGTTGTTAATACATTCTTGCCCAAGTTTGTAGATGTCAACTCGGACTCTGATTCTTCTACGGAATATTGTGATAAGTTCATCAGATCTACGCTTGTATCCGATTCTTCAATGGTTATCACTGGTGAGCTGCTCCTTCACCGGTCCAGTTCCGCCTGAGCTGTTGCTCTTATCTCTGGTTGAATTTGTGGTAAGTTTTTCCTTAGTGCAGGAATAGGTAGCTGTTTGTTCTCGTTGATCTTTGTTTTTTCGTAGGAGGTCTGCTGCTGTTGATTCAGCAGTGATAATCGTTACTTTTCTTGTCCCTGGAGATTTTGGACCTTTTTTTTTTATAAACAAAGGATAAGTGTTGTTGTTGGTTATGTTTGAAATTTCATCATACTTTGACTGTTGAGTGTGATTTTGTGGTGAATCCTTTTGATTATTTACTTTGAGAAGCACGCATCCGTTTATAGAATTAGCAGTTGCCGATAATGGTTTTGCCACAGTCTTTACGCAGCTGTTTTCCAACGAGGTTTCCTGATGCACTACAGGCTGAGTTCTGTTAGTGGTCCTTAAGTTTGATTTTAGTGCCTCGTTTATCGTGTCACCAGCTTCTATGTATGAAGTGTTAGTTGTTACTGAAATCCAAGTTTTATTAGGTTCGAAGGTAGTCTGAGTGCTAACTGATGATTTTTTCAGATTGCTTGGTTGTTTGCTTTTCTGCCCCAAAACTTGTGGTTCTAACACATTTGGTGTTTCTCTTGTCATGGCTGCACGCTGCACTGCTTCTTTCGTTGCCTCTAAAGCTGTAATATATCCCGCCACATATATCAGCCTTGTGTGCATCATGGCTGTCAACGTTGTATGATCTTTCAAAGTTTTGTTGATAGCCTCATATAGTTTGTTAAATGGAGCTAGTGCAATTGTCACAGCAGACATAATGGTAAAGAGATCTGTTTTTTTTGTCGATGTTTCTTTGCCTGTCGAAAAGGGGGCCGATGTGGATTTTCTTCTTGTCGGCCGGGGATTTCGATCCTTGATCTAATTGTGGTGATGGTGTATGATTATTATTGAGACTTCTTGAATAATCTGAAGCACTCCGTTCTCTCCCCTGTCTTGTGGGGGATTTGATAAATGGAGTTTCCCCAGCCAAACTTTCATGTAACTCTACAGATCTTCTTTCCGAGTTTGGCTGCGTGAAGTCTTTATTTGCTTCAAGTAATGGACCTGCACTCGCCCTCAGGAGTTCCTGTTCTCCTGCAGTTGCTGGGACCTTATGCATTCCTGACTCATTTATATTTGGGTTAAGTCCTTCTCTCCTTCCAATGTAGGTAGTTTGTTTTTGGTATTTGGTTGGTCGGCACCCACCCTATATGTTTCACCTTCATTGGAGGGGGACAAATCATTTTTTTCCCAGATGTTACCAGAAGTTCCAATAAACTTAGTTGGAGGTGTCGGTGCATCCACAGTCAATATCTCTTCTTGAGGTTTTAAAGTTTGTCTGCTTTTCCTTTGCCAGGGTGATCCCTGACCAGGTGAAACCATGGTTGACATGTGTTTCATCGTTTGGTTGTTCCTGTGCGCCTTCCAACAGTTCAGCATCTGAAAGTTCACTCAAGTTTGTCCTCATCATATTAATGTATTTTTCGTTGAAGAAATATGGTAAAGATCCTGCTGATAATGGGACAATTTTTTGTGCAGTTATCTTTCTGAAGATCCTTGTTTTTTCTGCCTTTTTCGTTTCTTTTACCATATCTTTTTGTGGAACACTTTTTTGCAGTTGTTTTGCTTTCCACCCAAGCTTTCCATGTTTTATTGTTAACTTTTCACTGTGTTTTGTTGTTGACTGTGTGCTTTTTCTCACACTTTGTATTTGTAGCTCCTTTTGCAATTTGTTCTCCACGTTTGTAGAGTTCATCGGAGTATAAGAGTTGTCCATGGTGTCATTCAAATCCTTCGTGTTTAAACTGCAGTTCATGCTTTGTGCCTGCTGGTCACTTATTATAATTTCGTCATCTGGTATTTCCAAAATAGGTTCCTTTGCCACTGGGCTTTTCAAGTTTTCTCTAATCGGTTTTGTATGAATTTGTATTTTAACCGGCAGTAAAGCGTGATTAGCTTTATCAAGTGAATCAATGTCATTTGCATTGTTTTCTTTGTTTGGCTAAATCACCCCGAGGTGGTTTCCATCAGTAATCTCCATCTGCAGGCTTGAGTCATATGTAGACTCATTTATTTTTCTGTCGTGCTTCCTTTTGGTTGTGTCTTTTGAAGTTTGGGCTAGGAGAGTTGTTGTCCGATGTATACTCCTTCAATGAAGTATTTTGTGTTCCATTATCCCTCACACAGCGGGGATCATCCCTTCTAGCTCTCCCAACTGCTCCATGCCAGCAGAGGGGTTGCGGCTCCGAGCTGAAGGGGGAGTCGACCCGCCTCCCCACAGTCCGCTCGCCTGTCCCACAACCACGCCATCTGCCAGCAACGCCGCATCGTCCGCACTCCCCCCTCCAGAACCGTTGAGGCCCCCGCCATCGCAACCCCTGCCATCGCAACCCCCGATGCCATCTCCTCACTCATCGCCTCCATCAACTCAGGTAAGATGAAGTTCATTTTGCTATTAAGCAAGACATTATACCTTGGGTGATAGGGAGTACAGGAGTTTCAATAGGTGCAGGGGTTACGGTGCATGTTTATTTTTTATTTATTTTTGGATTTGTAGAGCGCACTGCAGCCCACAGGCATCGAGGCTCTATAAGGATACTTAAGAAGGCTTGCTTGCGGGTTTCAAAAAGCGGCCCAGGAGTAATGCTTACAGACAGTTGCTTACAGGGTTAAGTTACAAAGTACAGTATTATACATTGCATAATGTGTCCAGTTCAGTGAGGTAGCAGATGTAAAAATATTGCACATGGGGGATAAGCCCTTAGACAAAGAGCCTGGTTTTGAAGACCTTGCGGAAGGCAGCATGAGACTCGATTGATCTAATCTGGTCTGGGAGTTTGTTCCAAAGAGTACAAAGAGTAGCAGCCATAGTTGGGAAACTCGAGCCTCCAGCACGCACTTTACGCTTGTGAGGAACCATGATGCGGTTGGCATAGGCAGACCTGGAAGGTCTAGACGCTGTTTGTTTGGAGATCCATTGCACTAGATACCTAGGTGCGAGGCCGTGAAGACATCTAGCGTTTTGAAGACAACCCTTTCCTTGATAGGTAGCCAATGTATCTGCCTTCTGAGCGCTGAAATGTGTTCCCTGCGTGATATGCCCATTCCGGCCCTTAAGGCATTATTCTGTGCTATCTGGAGTTTAGCCAGGTTCCTTTGCGAGGTACCAATAAAGAGGGCATTGCAGTAATCCAGTCTGGAGCCAATGATGGCTCTAGCTATGGTAATATATTTCTGTTGGGTCAAGAATGGTCTGACAGCGTTGATCAATTTGGAATGATATGCTGCAGAGGAAGCGATGGCATTAACCTGCCTGTCCATGGTCAGGCTTGGTTCGAGGTACACGCCCAGTGCCTTAATGTCATGATTCTTGCCCCTCATGTCCCCAGCCCTCCAAGATGTCAGGCTAGAGCCAGGCCACAATCACCTACATGGCCCTCAAGGGCCTCTCCATCCCTCCAAAGACCCACTTGGAGTCAGACTTGGCGCTTGTGGCACCAGACTCACTCACTCCCATAGGATAACATTGGGGATTGGACTTGTATTGCATTGATGGGGACAAGATGGATGCCCCCACATATTTCGGTTCCCAGAACTGCATGTGCAGTCTAGTCTTTTGGGTGTGGTTCAGCCCAGAGACACCTGGGATACCAAGAGACTATTTAAGCCATGCCCAGGCTTAGAAGCATGCTTTGCGTTTTCTGCACCTGCAGCGTGACACTCCCATGTTCGGCTCGGTCTCCAGTAGGCCTGCATCTTTCTTCTGCGCTCAGCTACTGCAAGAACAAAAACACCGTTAGAAACAGCCTTACCTTGCGGCGCTTCTGCCCATCATTCATCGCTTCTTCTGTTCTGCGGGCATCTTCGGCGGTGTCATTCCCATCCTGGCACGCCGCTTCCTAAGGAAAAGGGAAAAGTACAGAAAAAAGGCATTAGTAAGCATTCAGCAAATCTTTGCTTATTTTTAAAGACTGTATGAGTTTCAAACGCTTACCTGAATCCCAGCCGCTCTGGGGGAACTCTGTCTCCGGAACTTCTCATCCATCTGCAAGAGAGAAAAGACACTCCAGGTTAGCATGGAAACACCTAGAGGCGCTGCATACCGCGCTTACTCACTGCATGTCTTCTTCATAACCGGCATCCATGCTGAAAACGTCGCGGCACCTAAAAGACACAGAAAAAGAACTCAGTTCAATACAAATACGAAAGGGTTACATCGCGCATCGCGCTCTCACTCACCTTCAGTGCTACTCATCTCAGCAGCACGTAGCCATCCCGGACGCAGGCCATCATCGAAGGAAGGAAAGGAACGAAGTTAGAGAACTGTTCAAAAGGCTCATTATACTTACCTGTCGGACTCTTGCCAGTGAAGTAACTAGGTACCAACGAGCCCGCATCAATCAACGCACCCCTGAGCTGAAAGCAGGACAGAGAGCACACTTTCCAAGAAAACAAGGTGAGCTGTGGATCAAAGGGAAGGGTTGGACCCCGGGGAAGAAGGGGTTCAAGCACACAGAGACAATAGGGAGTTAAACTCTACCAATCTTCTGTTTCAGGCCCAGTCTCCAGTCCAATAGATTCCAGAGAACGGTTCGAGGTCGTAAGAGGTCAGAACTGGCAGAGTGACGTCCTCGTGGATACCAGGTGAGTGTTACACTTAATCGCTTGTGATACTGTGATGGAGATGTTGTCAATAGTGAAGGTGTGATACTCCTTGGCGAGTTTGCTCAGTGTGAATGGAGACCTAATCAGCAGGAGTTCGGTTTTTTCACTGTTTAGACAGAGCCAATTGTCTGCCATCCAGGATTGAATGGTGGAGTAGATGAAGTTGAGGGTCTTCGTGTCAGCTAGATAATCCCCTGAGAGAGGTATGACCACCTGGGTGTCATCTGCATAGTTTGTATATGAGATGCCCAGTGAATCCAGGATTTTGAACTAAGGTCTGGTGAAGAGGTTATACAGGGTGGGGGCTATGCAAGAGCCCTGTGGAACTCCACATTTAATAGGACTCAGGGTGGCATTAGAGGATTCCGAAAAGACCTTTATTACTCTCTCCGGAAGGAACGAGTTGATCCATTCACATGCCTTTGGGGAGAAGTATGCTGTGGAAGAGAGATGGTGGCATAAGGTTTTGTGCTCTACCAAGTCAAAGGCTGCAAAGAGGTCTAGGAGCAGAAGGGGCACAGGTTTGCCTGCGTCTCTCAGGTCATCTATTTGATTTTTCAGATCAAGTAGTACCGTTTCGGTGCCATGATGAGGACGAAAGCCGGACTGGCGAAGTCCAAGAAGGTGGTTGTCCTCAATACATTTTTGAACTTGTAGGTAAGCTGCTTTGTCCAGGATCTTTAAGAGGAACAGGACAGTGATAATGTTATACAGTAATTTGTCTCATAAGACTTGTTTTGTTGTGTGAGTTCTGATAAGAGGGGTGGTGCTTTCTTACCTCCTTCCTGTTTTTTTCTCTTATCATTCTTGTCTGAGGGGTGAAGCAGCATTTTTCTTGCATGCGTAGGGGCATTTTTGAGGACTTCTGTGTTATAATCCACTGTCCTCACTTTGCGTGCGCTGACTATGCAACCGCCAACCCTCTTTTTCTTGATTTTTCTTTAATTCCGCTGCCATAGCTGCCGTGGCCTGCTGCAGACTGCTTCAACTCAGAAGCCAACTCAGCAGCCGCTCCGCGGCGCAGAAGGGTTTTTAAGGAGCCTCCTCCTTCTCTATGTTGAAATGGTAGACAGACTACCAAAACCTTCAATGCCTTCAGGGACAGTGAAAGAAAG
Source organism: Ambystoma mexicanum (assembly GCF_040938575.1). Lineage (NCBI taxonomy): Eukaryota > Metazoa > Chordata > Amphibia > Caudata > Ambystomatidae > Ambystoma > Ambystoma mexicanum. Next base: position 434,904,236 of record NC_090936.1, read on the forward strand.
TCTCTGGACAACTGCAGACTGCTTCAACTCAGCAGCCAACTCCGCCTCCAGCTTTTTATGTTCCATTTTCAGGTGACTAAGAAAATTATAAGAATGGGCCTCTGCCAACCTTCGAGACCAGTTATGTGTATATAGACGTATATTAACTATCACTGGATTCTCATTCGGGACATCATCAGTCATTCCCAAGTCACTCAAAATCTAAGTGCAAAATACAATGAAATGCCTAAAAGAGCTTAACTTATTCTCCATCAGAATATTAAGATCAAAGAATAAATAATCTTTCAATGGGTGGATTTTTTATGATAAAAAGTTAGAAGCCTCGATTGGGGTCTACTCTCCAGAGAACACAAGCCTAGTTCATAGCGAATGGCTGAGAGTGCGACTGAATTCAGGACTCGCAAGACACTCTCCTCAAAATAATCCCTCCAATTTTTTTTTAAATTTCAAATCGTCATAAAAATTGGGTTTCCAATCTGTATAAAAGTCTAGGTATTATCTTCCCTTCATAAAATGTTAAAATTGGGATCAATAAGAATTTAATAGCAATGGTGTCCAAATAATGAGGACTCCTGTCCCCTGCACACTTATATGCTGAATAAACAGCCAATCATCTACAATATATTATCAATATCTCGTTTTGAAGTCAATAATTCAAAACAACAACAAATTCAATATGCAGACTCATAAAGGAATTCTTTATAAACTAACATGCTCAACGTGTTTCCATGTGGCTACCCCTTCTTCAGGAGCACAGTGGTAACTAAATACAAATAAAATTCTATTGTAGCGTGGTATAATGTAGTGTTGCATGACATTGTAGCATGGTCCAATGTGGCGTTAATGGCATGAAAAATTAGAGTTAAATTGACTTACCAGATCAACTCTACACACTGTGAAATCTAGAGAAAGTACCCAAACAAAAGAAAGAGAAAAAGAACTGTGAACAGTTGTTCCACCAAGACTGTGATTTAGGAAAATCCCCATGCAAGCGAAAGAAGACTTGATAAATCTATCTCTTGTGTGCATCAAAACCATTACCATTAAAATGCGATGAGTCATACAAATCCTCTGCAAATGTCCTAAAACAAACACACACTGTGAATATGTGATGTGTGTCAACTCTTTGTCCAGCTTCCCCAAACTACAGGGTGATATCATACCTCCATCATAGAAGTGGATAGACATGCATGCCGCAGGATAGACGTACTGGGTAAAGTGGGATAAGGATTCTCAAACAGTTAACATGTGCTAGCGCACAATGGTCACGGATTACTGTAAAGTAAAGTGAAAAGCCAGTATGAAGGATTGAGGTGCAACGTTGCGTGATGAGATACGCACATGGTCATATGAACTCTGTGGCAAAAAGAAGGTACTTCAATGCTGGTACCCATAGCTATAGTATATCTTGCTGTGTAGAAACGCTGGCAGCAAGGCACGCTAGAGTTTCCAAACCGGGTGCTAGAGAAGCCGGCTCCCGGCCTAAAGAAATAGCGGACTAAAGTTGCTGCAGCTGAAAGGGCCATAGAGTTCAGGAAACTGATGCTTGGAAATGAAGATAGAAAATCGGATTGTGGTGGGCAGACATATGTACTGAGAAATGAAAGTGTTCCAGTCTATAGATAGAGATAAACAGAGTGAAGTAGAGAGAAGTGTGAGACCATAGGAAGTTCATCAAATCAAAACCGAAATGTGCACAGAGGGACTAAACCGTGATTGTTCCCAGGAATCCATTTACCATCAAAGGAAGTATGTGAGAGGAGAGCTAATATTACCATAATATTTCATCATGTTTTATCTGGTCTGTGCACTTATACAGAAATATCAATTGTACACTATTTAACAAAGTAGTAAAGTTTAACGAACGAAGTACCAATTCATTTTAATTTCATATGTCAACATCAAAAGAAGATACCAGGGCACCTGTCTGCTCAATCCTTGACAGTTGTCAACGATGCAACAATACAAAATTAAACAATTAGAAATGAGAAACAAACATGCTTCAAATACATTTTAAGTGGAACATAATTCTCCAATATAAAAGGAGGATGAGCAGAGATTACAGTTAAAATATTGGAGTCAAGAAGGCATAGCAGTAAGCTCATTATTCGGTGCACAGTCCAAGTACTTTGGCTAACTGGTCTACAAAAAGCAGTGTAGACTGAACTCTGAGTCATTTTGGAAAGAGCATATTTAATCGCTTTATCCAATAAGTCACTCTTTGCAATAATCGCTTAGTTATATCTTCACCGCTATTGGGTCTTTTTACGACTTCCAGTATCAAGAATTTCAACTGAGAAATGTTGTGATGTTGGCTATTAAAATGTCTTGTGTGAGAAACCTGAAGGTGCCTCACCCGCTAGTGATCTGTCGTCCAGGTGGCCAGGACACGGCCATCGCTATTGGATCCAGTTCCTGGGTGTGGACCAGTGGGGAGATGAACACCTGGATGAAGTCTCTTCGGGGAGTGGGACACCGAAGGTTGTGACGCCGTACCCCCTTCCATGCAACACCTTTTCCCCATCCTACCCTGTAGGATATTTAGAAGCTCTACTCCCCCTTTTCCGGCACAAACACTTTCTTACACCGTAACAGACAACAAACTAACACCAGAGCCGTTTACCTGACATGTCCCAACACAGGAGTCAGGCAATTTACAATAATTACTTACCCTGGTGCCCTTTACATTCCCCACAGGGATAAAAGGCGGAGCATGAGAGCACACTATGAGCAAGGCCGAACGCATGAGGAAACAGCTACACCAAACTGGCAGTGCAAACAGGAGAAAAGCGGCGAGACCTGGAAGTACAATGAAAGGGGAACTGCCCTTGCACTTTCAACTCAGACCTGGGAAGCCTCCCAAAAGAGAATTACAAGACTGGGAAGTACAGCTGACGTGTGGAGCAGCAGATGTCAACGGTGCACGGGAGACCCTCTGCATTAATAACACAGGCGGGGAGGCACGCTGGCTACTGTGGTACTGTCCTCGACTCCAGAAGCAAGCCAAGCCAGTGGACCCAATAGAATCAGTGAGTCGGATGAAGCTAATAGCAAACCACATCATGGGTGAGCCCAAGGTTGCAAGTGGCAAACATTAGATGAACGCAAGAACTTGAGAACAAAGAACTTGTGTGTGTTTGAACTTTTGGGGGAAGCCCAGAAAAAGGGCCAGCTGCAGAGTGGTCCGGCGCCGCAGGAGTGCTCATTCGAAGGACTCTTGCTGGCCCCTTTTTTGTTGAAAATGCAAGTACCAGAAGGCCCTAGGAAAGGGCGGCATGAGGTGTCGGAGTGGTCCTACAAGGGTTACATCCAATCCCTTGTACACTCGAAAGTCTCTGACACATTGCCAAGAGAAAGCGAAGGGAAGAAAGAATCCTGCATCATGAGAAAGTAATGTGAACTGTATATTTGGCAAACATGAACCCGGTTGAGGGATGCCTATGAGTTGGTGAACCCAACGGAGGGAGGCCCAAGTTTCAAGAAAGGTCTGAGTCCGGTGGAGGGAGATCCAAGGGGTAAAAAGCAATTGCCAAGGTACAAGATTACAGAAGGAACTTTTGTTTGTTTGTTTGTTGTTTTGATCCATCAGAGCTTCCAAGACAAGAGACTTTGCAGAGAAGAGACTTGGTCCCTAGAATTTCTGGTATTGTTAAACTGGAATTGTGAGCCTTGTGCTGGAGAGGCCCAGGAGTGTGCTGTGCTCAGAAGTCCTGCCTTGTCCCGTGCTAAAAGAAGTGGGAAAGGGAGATGCAGCCATACCATCCTGATTTATCATTTTGTGAACACTTCTTTCTTTTCTGGTGAACATTATCCAACACGTTTTTTTGTAACTTAGTGGTAAGGATTGCCAATAGGTGTTTTAGTATAGGCCCTTTTTATTTTGACAAGACACCACTAGGACTGCCTTATTTTTATTTGATGGTCATAGCTTGCTCCCATCTTAGATTTAGGTTTAGATTAGGCGTTTATCTCACAGAGTATAAAGTTCAATAAACACCCTTGAACTGTGATCACGTATCTGTCTTTACTGTTGCCACCATGAGTTCCTTACATATGGTATCAAAAAAGTGGTCAGCGCACAAGGAAAATGGGTATACTGCGCTGGACTGGCCTGATTAATGATGATACGTTAAGCTGCCTGTTGTAAGATTCCCATGGGACAGTGCTCAAAAGCCCCAATTAAGGTGAGTGAGAAAAAGAGTTGTGGGAATCTCGTGAAGTTGGCGCTGCGTATCAATTGTATAAGTAGTCTTGGACACTTGAAGAATGCTTTGTCACAATAAATAAGGAGCACTCCTGCTCTAAGTTTGTGTCATTGGGTCTTTATTATTGCTCGAGGTTCCAACACGTGTTTCAACCCTGCAAGGGTCTTTATCAAAGCGGGGTTTGTGTTTCCTAATAGCCAGATAGATAAGGTTAGTGGCCTGTAGTAATTTCATATATGGTACCACTGGTTAGTGATCTAGGGATACGATCACGCAACCCGGCAGACAGACTGCAGAGGCTTAAGGCCTCCCTAGATCACTAACCAGTGCTACCATGTATGAAATTGCTACAGGCCACTAACCTTACCTATCTGGCCATTAGGAAACACAAGCCCTTCCTCGATAAAGACCCTTGTGGGGTCGAAACACGTGCTGGCACCTCGAGCAATAATAAAGACCCAATGACACAAACTTAGAGCAAGAATGCTCCTTATTTATTGTGACAAAGCATTCTTAAAATGTCCAAGACTACTTATAAAATTGATATGCAACGCCAACTTCACAATATTCCCACAACCCTTTTTTCTCACTTTCCTTACATATGGTGTCAGATGTGGGATGTGACTCGTGACTCAATTGAAACAAATTGGGGAACAATACAATTTAAAGAACGTAGTCATCAAGCTTTTAACCCTTCTGTTGCCACAAAAGAATCAATGTGTTTCGATATTTGTAGCAGTAGGAAAGCTGTCATTCCCCCTAGGAAAATAGGAATGATTCCTACCGATTTAGTTTTGATACCCCCTCCATGGTGTTACATCAGGTTAGCCCCAAAATCCTGCCTAGCATGGGAGTTTGGGATAGACGTTTTAGCTGGCGTCATCGACTTAGACTTCCAAGGGGATGTAAAGGTTCTCTTATGAATCATGGCAAAATCCCATTTGAAGTACATTGTGGGGATCAAATTGCTGCAGGAATTTTGGAAAGGGCACTATTCCCTCAGTTTAAAGAAAGCGAACCAGACAAAACAGAAAGAGGTGAATTGGGCTTTGGGGAAGCTGATTAACCTTCTAACATTGAAGAAACGAAGGGAGAGGGGCCCACCAACTATCCCGATCTAGCCTTCGCTCAGTGAAACAACCCCCACTCTCGCTGAAGCCTTTCTACAGGCTATTCCGGAAGAAGAAGGTATAGGAAAATGGATCCCCTTTTTCTTCTTAAAGCAGGGATTGTTGTACAGAAGGGAAACATTGATCGAAGGGTTGATAAAAACACAGTTGGTGATCCCAAGGACACACTGAAAGGCTGTGCTGGAGATCGCACATTCCCATTTTACCACAGGCCACTTAAAACAATCCAAAACCCAAGCGCACATCAGTGGGAAGTTTCACTGGCCAGGTATCCACGCCGATATAAAGACCTTTATCCAGTCGTGTGAAATATGTCAAAAAACTAGCACACACGTCCCATTGCCTGCCCCTTTGAATCCTTTACCAATCATAGAAGTCCCCTTTTCAAGAATCGGAATGCACATTTTGGGACCTCTAGAAACTTCCAGATTAGGCAACAAATACGTCTTTGTGATTGTTGATTATGCCAATAGATAACCCGAAGCATTCCCAATGCCAAATAATACCACACAGCAATTCCTTAAACACCTTCTACTGGGCTTTCCCCAGGAAATATTGACTGATCAAGGTTAACATATTATGAGCAAGCTCACGGCAGAGGTCAAAGGACTATGCCATATTACCACCTTACGAACTTCTGTGTACCATCCCCAAACTGATGGCTTGGTAGAAAGATTCAACAATACCTTAAAATTAATCCTGAGAGAATTGGTAGACGAGGATGGGAAAGACTGGGACCGAATGATCCTGTTGACACTGTTTGCAGTGAGGAAAACCCCACAGGCCTCTACAGGATTTTCTCCTTTTGAACTACTTTACGGCAGAGAGCCCAGACATGTCCCGGACATGCTCCGGGAAACCTGGGAAGAACGAGAAGAGGCACCCATTCCCATCTCGCAAACTGCTACCCGAATGCAAGAACATATGAGACTTGTTCTAGTCAGTACTCATGGAAAAGGCCCAGAGTCAACAAAAATCTAACTACAACAAAGTAAGCTTGAGATCGTTTTTATAAGACAAAAAGTATTGGTCGCATTCCCCACCTCAGAAAACAAGCTTGTTTCTAAGTGGCATGGGCCCTATGAAATAGTAGAACGAACGGGAACCTGCCTTACAAAGCAGCCCAACCGGACAGAAAACATAAGGTTCATTTATATCACGTAAATCTCTTATAGGAGTGGAGAGAGAACCAGTCAGCCACCCATGCCAAAGTACTATCCTGTTTGGTTCCAGAAGATAGAGATACCTTTGAACTACACTCCTGAGTTGTCTACTCAAAAACAAGAAGATCTAAAAGATATAATTACATCCTTCCCTGATGTATTTTCAGACAAACCAGGAAAAATCAAAGGCACTTACCACTATATTGGAAGACCCAAGGGAAAAGTGGTCCATTTAAAACCGTATAGACTCCCGGAAGCCCGTAAACAGATAGTGGTCAAGGAAGTAAACAAAATGCTGCAAGATAATATTATGGAGCCCATGGTCCTCCCCTATCGTGATGGTCAATAAACCTGACTGTTCCTGGAGGTTCTGTATAGACTTCCGTCAAGTTTGTTTGTTTGTTTGTTCAGCGCTACAGACCCAGGGGTAAATGGGCGCTTAAGAATATGGTTACAGGCATAGGTGAATACATTTAAGTTACAAGTTATTGTGATATCAGACTTCGATGCCTAACCCATGCCCCGTATCAATTACCTAATTGATAAACTCGGAGCAGCCACCTTTCTATCCATCCTATACTTAACAAAAGGGTACTGGCAGGTACCAGTATATGGGCCAGATAAAGAAAAGACAGCATTTTCAACACTGTTGGGACTGTTTCAATTCAAAGTCCTCACTTTTGGTTTACACGGGCCACCAGCCACTGTCCAAAGCCTAGTCGATAAAATCTTACGTCCCTATTCCGATTTCTGTGGAGCTTATATTGACAATATTGACATTTACAGTAAAACCTGGGAAGACCACCTTTTCCACCTTCATACTGTTACGAGAGTCCTCAGACATGCCGGCCTAGAGGCTAATCCATCTAATTGCAGATTGGCCCAGTCAGCCGTAAAATATCTTAGGTTTATTGTAGGGAACGGGAACGTACAACCCCAACAAGAGAAAGTGAGAGCCATACTAGATACACCGATGCCCAAGACTAAAAGGGATTTTAGTTTTTCTAGGGTTAAGAGGATATTACCGTAGGTTTATCCCAAATTTTTCGGACAAAACACCTAGGCTAAAGGAAAAACTCAAGAACGCCGAACGCCAGAAACTTCATTGATCTGAAGAGGATGATATAACACTTTAAAGCAAACTCTGTGCCAGAACCCAAACCTGAAGGTAGTAGACTTCTCCAAAGATTTTATATTGCAGACAGACGCCTCCCTTACCGGGTTAGGAGCAGTCCTATCTCAAGTTTGCGATGGATTAGAACATCCTATCTTATTTACAAGTCGCAAGTTCTTACCACGTTAAAAAGAAAATCCTCTGTGCTGGAATTAAGAGATCCTGGCTATCAAGTGGGCCATTATCCACCTCAGATACTACCTCTTGGGCAGAACGTTTACATTAGTCGCCAACCATTCACCCCTAGTTTGGATTAGCCTACACAAAGACTCAAACCCACGTGTCATGCAATGATCTGTAGACCTGCAGCACTACTGCTTTACAGTGGAACAACGGAAAGGTAAGGACCAGGGGAATGTAGATTTCCTGTCCCGGTTGCACTGTGAAAAAGATGCAGCTACATCGCATGGAGGATGGGTATGTGAGAAACCTGAAGGTGTTTCACCCACTAGTCCCTGGAGATCTGTCGTCCATGTGGCCAGGATGCAGCCATCACAATTGGATCCAGTTCCTGGGGGTGGACCAGTGGGGGAGGATCACCTGGATGAGGGGTCTTCGAGGAGTGTAAGTGGGACACCGAAGGTTGAGATGCGGTACTCCCTTCCTTGTAACACCTTTTCCCCATCCTACCCTGTAGGATATTTAGAAGCTCTACCCCCTTTTCCAACACAAACACTTTCTTACACCGTAACAGTCAACGGACTAACACCAGAGCTGTTTACCTGACATGTCCCAACACAAGGATCAGGCAGTGTCAGGCAATTGAAAATCACATACACCTGACGGCCCTTTACCTTAAAAGGTGGAGCACAAGAGCACATTGTGAGCAAGGCCGAATGCACAAGGAAACAGCTACACCAAACCAGCAGTTCAAGCGGAGGAGAAGGGCGGCGAAACCTGGCAGGACGACAAAGGGGTAACTGCCCTTGCCCTTTTCAACTCAGACCTGTGAAGCCTCTGAAAAGGGAACTACAAGACCGGGAAGTACAGCTGACGTGTAGAGCAGTAGATGTCAACGGTGCACAGGGGCCTCCTGCATGGATAACACCGGCGGGGAGGCATGCTGGCTACCATGGTACCGTCCTTGACGCTAAAAGCAAGCCAAGCCAGCGGGCCCGATACAATCAGAGGAAGTTGATAGCGAACCACATCGTGGTGAGTCCAAGGTTGCAAGTGGCAACATCAGATGAACGCAATAACTTGAGAATAACTTATGTGTCTTTGAACTTTTGGGGGAAACCCAGAGAAGGGCCAGCTGCACAGTGGTCAGGTGCTCCAGGAGTGCTCATTCAAAGGACACTTGCTGGCCCCTTTGTCCTTGAAACTGCAAGTAACAGAAGGCCCTCGGAAAGGGCCGTGTGAGGTGTCTGAGAGGTCCTACAAGGGTTACATCCAATCCCTTGTACACTCGAAAGTCTCTGACACATTGCCAAGAGAAAGCTAAGGGAAGAATGAATCCTGCATCATGAGTAAAGTGAACTGTATATTTGGCAAACATGAACCCGGTTGAGGGATGCCTAAGAGTTGGGGTGAAGAGAAATACACCTGTGAATATTGTGTAAGTTGCATTTGAAAGGGCGTAGTGAACCCGACGGAGGTAGGATCAAGTTGCAAGAAAGATCTGAGTCCGGCAGAGGTAGATCCAAGGGGCAAAAAACAATCGCCCAAAGTACAACATTACAGAAGGAACTTTTGTTTGTTGTTTTGATCTATCGGACCTTGCAAGAGACTTTGCAGAGAAGAGCCTTGGCCCCTGGAGGTTCTGGTATCGTTGAACTGGAATTGTGAGACTTGTGCTGGAGGGGCACAGGAGCCCAGGAGTGTGCTGTGCTAAGAAGTCCCGCCTTGTCCCATGCTTAAAATCGTGGGGAAGGGAGATGCAGCCATACTATCCTGTCTTATCATTTTGTGAACACTTCTTTCTTTACTGGTGAACATTATCCCACACTTTCTTTTGTAACTTAGTGGTAAGGATTGGCAATAGATTTTTTAGTATGGGCCCTTTTTATTTTGACAAGACGACACTAAGATTGCCTTATTTTTATTTGATGGTTGTAGCTTGCTCCCATTTTAGATTTAGATTTAGGTTTAGATTAGGTGTTTATCTCATACAGTATAAAGTTCAATAAACACCCTTTAACTGTGATCACATGTCTGTCTTTACTGTTGCCACCATGAGTTCCTTACCCTTGCCACTGGTGATTTAGTATTGTTTGTACGGATATTGGATTTATGTTCCAGCCAGCGTTCCCTGGCAGTTCATTTGGCCGATCTACAAAAGGCTGCAAGGACATTTAATACAATAAATAACCCCTGAATGACGAGGTGCAAGTGGCATAATGTTTAAGAGCTATTTTTCATCATTATGATGATGTGAAATAGTGTTGTTCTTAATCACGTTATTACAGTTCCTGCACGAGAGCAATGGGAAAGTGCCCTTCGTTCGTGTATGCATTGATCAACTTTAGTCTGCTTTCTCTTTCTTTAGGCCAGGAACCGGCTTCTCTAGTACCCGGTTTGGAAACTGTAGCATGCTTTGCTGCTGGCGTTTCTTCGTAGCAAGATATGCTATACTTACGGGTACTGACACAGAACTCTTGTGTCCATCATTGAAGTAAGGTCTTTTTCCACAGAGTTCGTGTGACCACGTGGGTATCTCGTCGTGCAACGTTGCAACTTAATACTTCATACTGGCTTTTCACTTTACAGTAATCCATGACCATTGTGTGCCAGCACTTGTTAACTGTTCGAGAATCCTTATCCCACTTTACCCGGGACGTCTATCCTGTGGCATGAATGTCTATCCACTCCTGTGATAGAGGTAACATATCACCCTATAGTTTGAGGAAGCTGGACATAGAGTTGACACACATCACATATTCACGGTATTTGTTTGTTTTAGGACATTCGCAGAGAATGTGTATGATTTAGCGACTCATCGCATTTTAATAGGTATTATTTTTGATACACACGAGATAGATCTATTGAGTTTTCTTTGGCATGCAGTTGCATGGGGTTATTTTCTAAATCAGTCTCGATGGAACAACTGTTCAGTTCTTTTTCTTTTTCTTTTGGTTGGGTACTTTCTCTAGATTTCACAGTATGGAGAGTTGATCTAATAAGTCACTTGAACTCTAATTTTTCGTGGCATGTAACACTACATTAGCCCATGCTACAATGTCATGTAACCTATTATACCAAACTACAATAGAATTGTATTTGTATTTACAGTTACAACTGTGCTCCTGATGAAGGGGTAGTCACCCAGAAATGCGTTGACCATCTTACTTTATAAAGAATTAATCAATGAGCATCATTGAGTCTGCATCTTAAATTTTTTGTTTCGAATTATTGACTTCAAAACGAGAAATTGATACTAGGTTGTAAATTACTGGCTGTTATTTCAGCGTGTAAGTGTGCGGGGGACGGGAGTCATCATTTTTAGGACACCATTGCCATTTTGTTTCCCTTCGTCGTGTCAGGGTTGTTCATACTACCCCTGCACTTAAGTTTCTTTTTATTTGAATCCCACTTATCTTTTCAAGAGTAGGTGTGCATTTTTTCACACTTTTTTGATCACTGAGAATTGCCCATATTTCGACTCCACTAGGCTAACATAGTCACTGTATGAACCTTCAGCCAATCTCTTACTCTTGACATGTGTGGCTTTGATAAAATAGCAAAACCTAATTATATAAAAATGTCCACCAATTCCAATTTTTCCGCAACTTTTCATTGGTATGCTGTTTCCCTCTTCTTTAAAGTGCACTGCATGGTCTTTGCTTTTAATAAAAATTGAAGACCACATTCCGTGCAGTCAAATATCAGAAAGTCGTCTGTGTAACTTAGCCACGTTACCTTTAAGTTTAACAATTATGGGGAGGCAAAAGCCACTGGGAACAAATGTTCTCCTATATCCAACATATAAAGATTAAAAAGACAGAGCGAGGCTGCATCCCTGTCTAACTCCCCTTCTAGTCTGTATTCTTCAGGACCACATCCTTTAATGGTTAAGTCTCACTTGAATTACAGTGTTTTCATGGAGGCCAATTATTAATCGCAACAAACCTGATGGAGTCCCTCAACCCTGCAATTTTACTGAGAGTAATTCCCTATTTACTCTGTCAAAGGCAGATGTGCAGTCAATTGTAGATAAAAAAACTGGAATCATACTTTCTTGGCTATGCAAGGGACAGAACACTTTTTTTTTTTTTATTATTGTATTTAATCAAAATTAGATTTTTACAAAAAGAAGCAGAAAAGTCTTTCTTTGTCGTTAACTGAAGAGAAAAAGAAGAGAGAAAAAAAAAAAGAAAAAGTAGAGAAGTCTACCGTTTCCTGTGTACGCTGGCTTGCTCATGCCGCTGATTGATTGAGAGTTCCGATTGCTGAATTTTAATTTTTTTTTGCAGAATTTTCTCCAGAGCAATGTCTATTAGTTTAGAAGCCGCTATTAGCCATCTAGTTTTTGCTCCCGTGATCAGACGATTCCACCAGACATTGTGGTCGATTAAATATGAAGATTTTAGTATAGGGCCAAGAAAGGCCTCTCTTTCGTAGTCAATTGAAGGACAAGTCATCAAAAGATGTGTGATTGTTTCTGTGGATTGAGAATCTCCACATAGTCTGCAGGATTTATCTTTCGATGCGGCCCGAATTGCCAGAACCTCGGGCTTTGAGTAGAGTTCTCATGAGGCGCTTTGACGGATATTTCAGACAGTATTCCATTGGTTGCTTCAATTTGTTATAGATTGGTGGCAGGTGGGTCAGTAGCTTGTTCGCAGTTGAGTTGTCGTTGGTTTTTATCCAGTCCAACCATTCCATTTTAGATTATATTCTCATAGGATTCTGAATTAATTCCTCTTCTGAGCAGGCTATTTCTTGCAGCAGACGCTTTTGTTTCTCAGCCCAGTTGGTAACGGATTTGTTGGTTCCCTTCGCTATTTCTTCAGAGATCATTTTATATATTTCCAAGCTGTCTTTATTCCGCAGTTTCTTATAGAGCTGGATTGAGCTCTTCGCAACCACCACCTCCAGAGAGAGCAGGCCGAGTTTGCGCCTTATAGGAGCCACTGCTGGAACACTTTTATAAAAAAAAACATTTATTGATGTACACAGCTGTCTAAGAAACCATGTTAGCCACTTTTGTGGTTTCCGAGTATCGTTAGCCCAGGCTTCCAGATGACCCAAAACCTTGCGATCAGCATCAAGGATGGATATCGCCCTCTAGTTCATAGAGTTAGATCTAGCAGCCTTTCTTTATATTGGCATGACATGGGTGACCTGCCAAGACTATGGAAATATTTTACTCTCCACCACATCCTTGCGTTAGAATGTTAAAATAAAAGACTGCACTACTGGATTGCTCCTAAACAGCACATTGGATAGCTTGTTGGGACCAGGAGCCCTGGAGGTGCTATCTTAGTAAAGATTTCATAAATGGTCTCCTGATCGAAAAGCAAACTTCCATTCACCTGATATCTCTCTAAACTCAATAACTGTTTATGGTCATTTTGTGAACATGTTTTTACAAAGTAATTAATCCACTCAGATTCAGAGAGAGTGTTAATCTGAGCAGAAGCTTGAGAATAGTTGATGTCAATCCTTTTCCAGAAGGCTGATGAGTTTTTACTTCCCAAGACCATTAACATATTATCACAGTCCTTTTACAACATTTGGGATCCCCTTCCCCAAACCCAATTTATGTGAGTTTGCAACTTCTTTATACCTTTTAACACTGGATCATTCTCCCTAAATTCCCCAGTTTTTAAGGCCTTGATTTCAGCTCTGTTTATTGTTGTGCTCTGTAAGTTCCTTATCATATCTTTGCAGATGCTTAACCTGCTGCCCGCATGATTTTAGATGGAGAGAACTCAAAGTCTGAAATATTATAAAGTCTACAAACAGGTTGAAGGAATCAACAGTGAATGTGTTAAATGTCAGAATCCAAGATAGACCACCTTAAAATGTCTTCAAATTCATTATTCAGCGATTTAATCAAGTGGGAATTACAAGAGTTTTGGTTACCCGCCCTAATATTGCACGGACCATCTGAGATTACCTCCCCCAGCGTTATATCAATTTCTGTTAACATACAATGATCACTTTGAGGGTCTGATTTGTAACACCTTACACCGATTCAGCAGCCCTTCATCCACAAAGATATAATCAATAGGTGAGCTAGACTTTACACTGTGCTAGGTTGTGTGACCATATGGGTCCTCTAAACCAATTTCATTCAGCACTCTGCATTGACTCCCAGTGGCTGCGAGGATTAAATTCAAAACCCTCTGCATTGTCCACAAGATCTTCTGGTGCCTGGGGCATCAATACCTTCAACTCTCTCTTCCTAAATATCTTCCTTCTCGAGCTCTTCGCTCATCCGCCTCCAACTCCCTCAGGGTCAGTCGCTTCTCGAGTTGGTGGTAGATCTCTTTCTTTGGCTGGGGCCTCCCTCTGGAACAGCCTCCCTGCCTCCCTGAAACTTGAGGAGAACCACCTCCGGTTCCGGAAGCACTTCAAAACCTTCCCCTTTGCTTCTGCTTTCTCTTCTCCTCTCCCCTGCTGAATTCCTGGCTGAAACTGTACTGGTTACCTTGTCACCCTCTGATCTCGGCCCAGGTCCCCTCCCCCACCAGTTACACACATGCACTGCCTCCATGGCAACCATCGCACTTGGACTGTTTTCTGTATCCCTTCAGTCCCCCACCAGAACTTGACACCCGATGTCTGCACTTACCCTTGCACTTGCCAGCAGCTGTCCCTACTTCTCCTATTGTTTTTATTGTTTCTATTACCCCTTGTACTGCACTGTCCCCATCCGACCCCCCACTCCATACTTTTCATCTTCCGCCTTCCCCTGTGCGATCTGAATGACACCTGGCCAAGTAGGATTGCTGTCTTGGTCTTCCCTCTGCCCCCCTCCTTTGCTGCGTCGCACCTTGAAACACTTGTGTATAGGCCCATTATAAATGCCATATCATATCATATCATAAGCCTCTCCTTACATCCTTGACAGTTACTACTTCCATTCCCACTCCAAATCTGGTCAGTCAGTAATCCCCCAGAAGGCTGCAGCAAAGTATTCTGCCAAGCTGATTGATATACTGAAACATAACCATCTACATAAGCGCATTCACCAAGCCATGTTTCTTGCAGAAATGTGATACTCCCAAATAAAATGTCATACTCCTTCATCAAAGCACCTAACGTGGAATCAGTAGAAATCTTTTTATGTCCTCTAGTATTCCATGAGAATTGTCAAGACGTGACAGAAGGGTACTGACACCCACTCCCGAATCCACAGAAGCAGAAGGAACTCGACCCTCCCACCGTGGTTGGCATGCGTTCCTGATGGTTGAACGTACAGGTGACCATGCTGCAGCCAGTGGGGGGAGGAGGGATTAGGGAGAGGTTGTAGATGGGAAGGGGGAGTTAGAAAATCCGGAAAGAGGGTGTGGGTAACCAGATTGTATAGGTAGTGGAATTTAGGAACAAGACATATCTTGATACACATAAAACATTGTAACATCGTGGAATACCTGACCTAACACCTACACTGCTTGATACCTCCTATTCCTTCCTACTGTTATACCATTTCCACCTGCCCCATAGAAACTCTGTCACCAGAACTCTTACACAAAGTATGCCTCTAGAGCTTAGAATGAGGGAATAGCAGATACTGAGTCTTGCGCATGATAATGGGCTAGAAAACATTGAGCATGATGCATATGCAGGTAAACTGCGCAACAACTTGAACACAAAGAACACATGGAAGACACAGGTGGGAATCACTTCCCAACATAAGCACTGCACTCATGGCCTGATAGGCAAAATGAAGCATGAAATACAAGCAACAAATACATGAAGCGAGCAAGCAATCTAGTCCTTCTGGCTGAAGCGCCTACACATCTTATGGTCTCACATGTTTTGCGAAGTAACCATGTTTTCATTCACCACAGCATTCACTCATTTTCATTCTTTGAGCACGGAACCCAGAGTTTACTTCGCACAGAATTCACTTGTCCATATCCTTAGAGCACATAACCCTTTGTTTCTGTTCAAACACAGTTTCATAGACGTTCCAATGCCTTAATGCAAAAGGCGCCGGTATCGAGGCCCATAACACATACTGAAATGTGCAGGCATGACTGGCAAAAAACAAAGATTAACGAATTGCACCAGAACACTTAACTGAAGGTCCCGAGCTCCGTAAGGCAGCCTGGATACTGTTGAGTAGGTCGGAAGATCACACCAAGCTGCAGGCCATCACCGGCACAGGGCCCAAGTCTACTGCTGCTGCTCCATGCACACACCTCGCTGCGTCCGCCCGTGCCGTAATCATCTTCAATAATCTGCACCTGGAACAGGCGGACAGCAAGCTTTATTCCTGATAGCAGCTGCCTGCTGTGTGCCCTGCAATGCCCTTCCTAGGGAACCTGGGTAATGTAGTCCTGCCTCGGTCCGGCCCCCTCCTGCACCGCCTGCTTGCGCCTCTCTGGCCACAGCCTCTATTCCTGACAACAATAAGGGCACTTCCAACACTGGAGACTCTGATCACCTCTTTGTTCTATCCTAAAGCCGTTTAAGGGGCCCACTATCCACGACCAATCCTGATCTACTGGACCCCCTCTCATTTGACTTTTTGTTTTTACAACTTTACGATCTTTATTTATCGCAACAATGATCTCACTCTGAGATATTCTTGTGGGAAAGTCCAATTTATCATTTCCGATGCTTTCATTTTTAAGGAGGTGGGGAGTTAGATCAAACCCCAACTAATATAGATACTGTAGTTCTTGCATAATGATGACAAATACCGAGTTTATATTTAATAATTGCTGATCAGTTTGATGTAAATCAATAAAATCGACTCAGGCGATATCCTTTGTCGATATCCCTTGCAGATTTGCCAATGAGTCTTAAAATGTTAGTTCTATTGAGAATGACATCTCGGTATTCAGGCAAAAGGCATTCAACGAGGATTCAGTGAGTTGAAAGTGCAGAATGGTCTTGAATTGAAGAGCCCCAATTAACGTCAGTTATCTGCTGGGAAAAAATAAGGGTGTGAGTAACCGGCTACAGATGAGGCAGCTGGGCACCCTTTGCGCTTTTCAGAATACTAATCACCTTACTATGGCCTATCCCGCCTTCTTTAACATCATTGGTCAAAGGTGCCTCTTTTCACTTAGATCATGAAGGATGCAAAAGCTGGTTTATAATTAGCTGTTCCCAAGTGCAGTGCCTCTTATTTGATCTATAGCTGCCCGCATCACAACCTGCTGTCAAATGTAGAGGTAGTAAAGAAGCTGGTAGTGCTATTGCCGTAACTTAAGAGTCTGTATTCAAAGTTATGATTGAAACGCGCCTTTTCTCTGACTCCTACACCTCACTGGCTACACTTCTAGTGGGAAGAAATGAGGGAAAAGTATGCTGCGAAGAGGCTGCAGAAGCCACGAAATGGCCTGAATGAGGCAAGGGCTGCAAGTCCCGATTCTCAGTTCTTGATACAGGATATCTATTCCTGATAGATTCGTTCTCTGTAGGTTCACGTTGCTTGGCATCTGCTCCCTTCTGTGACTTTGCTAGATGCTTTAATTGCTGATTTCGCTAAACAGCCATCACCGAAGTCTGATTAGAAAGGGTTTGCATGAATTTTCAAGACAAGTGTTTTGATGATTTATTCATCAGGATATTCTTAGCTTCCTTTACAGGGTTTCTTGTTCTTCATTCCCACTTCCTGACAAAGTGTCACGCCCTGATGCAATGGTGAAGACTCTCCAGCCCCCACATTCTCTGCCAGAGCTAATTCAGAGAGATGGGAGTCTGGTAGAGACATAATAGACATGTCAAGCGGGATGGCCTTCCCACCCAAAATCTCCTCACTAATGTCCCCTGAAAGATGGCTAATCCCCTTCTCTTGCCGGGGATCTAAGGAGCTAGCCTTCTTAATGGTGCAAATCTGACCATCTAATGTTAACTGGTTGCCAATTTCAGTTCCCCTATCCGCTTGTTTAGCTGAACATTGTGAGGACCGTCCCCCTAACGGTCGCTGTGATTGGGTTTCCAAATGGTCCGTTCTTAAATGAGTCTTCAAGAAGTCCTTAATTTTTGCTTGAATCCCAACATTGTTGAATTTAAACAATATGGACTCCAACATGGTCGAGTGATTTTTCGATTTGACCTTCAGCAACCAGAACAGGATGCATAGAACCTGATTTTTCTTGTACAACAGTGCATTATGGCCATTGTCTACATTCTCTGGTCAACCTGTCTCAACATTGCCGAAAGTCTTCTAGGCGGGCCAAGAGCCAGGGTGGACACATAAGCTGAGTTGAATATGCCCGAGTCATAGACTGACATTTCTATCAAATCAAGCGACACCTGAACTTTGTTTGCATCCTAATTGGCATCGTTCAGCTCCTTTACTTCTATATCATGGCCATTTGACAGGTCTAACTCCTCAATTTAATGAGTTTCAGTAGTCAGCTGTAGACCTGCTTGTATTGCACCCTTGGGACCTCCCATGTTGTGCCCTGTAGGAGGGAGATTGGATACAGGCGTAGTAATAAGTGCTGGAGCCGGTATAAAATATGCAGTTATTTTTTCCACATTGCTGTGTTTAAGGTCCCAATCACCACCAGTAACAGCACCAGCACTAAGACCAGAGATAATTTTCTTTGTAACTGTCTTTATTTTTGTGTTTTTACTCTTTACTTTACTGACCACATGTGGACCAGAACGACATGATACCCCAACGGCAGGGTTACGTCTATGGCCAACAAAAGCAGGTCTTGATCACACACAGAGCAGTCTTGAGACATCATTTGATGATTTTATTCTACTTTCGGAGGTTGTACATGCTGGAACCGACCGGAGTGTACACCAAATAATGAATCCACAGAACTGCACTAACCACTGTTATTCTTCCTGTAAAAAAGTTACTCACTAAGCTCACCGAACTGCTGCACTGTCCTGCACACGTGGCACACTTCCTGTTGTTATCAATTCTTCTTTCTCTCCATCAGTGAGTGAGCCTGTCGGTGTCTGTCCTGAGTGAGTGTGAACAGTAACCCCACCTTTTTGAGGTGTGTATAATGTATGTGATTTGACAGTGTTCCAAAAATGACATCACAGTAGACATACCCCTCCGGAGTCATTGGGCGTATTAATGAAGGAAGCAGTCCAATGGGAGTAACTTCTACACCCATTTTCCCTCCCATTTAATATAATGCCATAGCAGGGATTTCTTCCATTAAATATTGTAACCACCTTAGATAATGAATTCCACACAGATTACCACTTTTCTAATTTGCTCACCAGATTGTTCTTTCTGGCACAAATCAATTCTCATAATAGTATGCATAATTACTGAGTTATAGATTTTTTCCATTTAACTCACTTCTACATCTATATTCAAATGGTTTTCCTATCTCAAAATAATAGGCTTGTCCCTGCAGATGCTATGACATATGACACACTAGCGTGCACCATTTCCTTATAACAAAATACACATTTGCCTACTGAAAATGACCTCACACAAATTTAGTTTTCCTATCACCTAATATGGCATTTGAATTGAAGTTGAATATTTTAAGACAGAAATTAACTTTCTACGAGGTTCTGTTCAAGAATTATTGGCAAAATAGTGAATCCCATGGTGCAATTTAGCATCTTTGGTTTTTCTGTCTGGTATACTTGTTCATGCTGTTAAGGCAGAGCAGCAACATATTTATGATGGGGGTTTGGACATGATAACATCCGTTGTAGTTTGAAATTCTTGGGAGGCTGGGATGGAGGTGGGTTTATGACTTCTCTCCTGCCCTCTTGCACAGTCCCTGGGTCTGTACGTTTTTCAGATTAACCATTGTTTTTCCAGATATTGCGCCTCATTATGAGTTTGTTTGTTTATTGATTTGTAGGGCGCTCCAAACCCTTAGGTAGCTGGGCGCATAGCATAACAAGAATACTTACAACTTAGTTACAGGCATCGAAATAGACGGGAGCAGGAAAAAAGCTAGATGCTTATTTACAGATGTTGACACCTGTATGTATGCATACAGTTGTGATCATAGTCTAAAGGTTGTTCAGACGTAACCAGGTGAGGGTATTACATCTGAAGCTGTAATATGACTGGTCCCTTCTGAGCTCAATGGGTAGTGTGTTCCATTGTTGGGCCGCTTTAACAGGGAAGCTGTTGCCTCCTGTTCTTTTAAGTCTGAATCCGGGTATTTGAAGGCAGTAGGAGTTGGTAGTTCTAGAGGGCCGTGCAGAAGTTTTTCTGGTTATTCTTTCCCTCAGGTAAGGGGGGGCAGCGTTGGTGAGGCATTTGAATGTTAATGATAGAGTTTTAAGGAGGATCCTGT
Source organism: Ambystoma mexicanum (assembly GCF_040938575.1). Lineage (NCBI taxonomy): Eukaryota > Metazoa > Chordata > Amphibia > Caudata > Ambystomatidae > Ambystoma > Ambystoma mexicanum. Next base: position 434,924,273 of record NC_090936.1, read on the forward strand.
CACTCATTTTCAACCAGCGATGGTTTCTTCTAGCATTGGATATATGCTCTCGGGTAGGGAGGGTCAAAGCTGTTCTGAGCGCATTGTTTTGCAGTATTTGTAGTTTGCTAGTGATATATTTGTTGGCCCCTAGGTATATTGCATTGCAGTAGTCCAGTTTAGATAAAATGAGAGCGTTAGCTAAGATAATGCAACTTACTAGTGAGAGAGATGGTCTGCATGCTCTAATATGTTTACCAGGATAGGCAGTGGAACAGGCTAGGGAGTTGACCTGTTTTTTTAGAGTTAGTGTGGAGTGCAAATAGAAGCAGAGTGTCTTCACTTCTTTGGCGACTGTAATTATATTGCCATCAATGTTGAAGGCACTGTAGTTGGTGTCAAGTTTTTTTAGGTTGTTAGCTGAACCAATGATGGGGATCTTTGTTTTATCGTCATTCAGGCAGAGGCCATGGGTTGCCATCCATGCCTGAACGAGGGTGTATATTTTGTTTACTAAGGCTGTATCTGAGGTGAAATTGTCCAAAAGGGGGGGAATGAGGATCTGGGTGTCATCAGCGTAGTTTGTATAGGTGACACCCAATCTGTCCAATTTGTCAAATAAAGGATTAGTAAAGATATTGTACATGGTTGGCGACACACAAGAACCTTGTGGGACGCCGCACGTGGTTTGCATTGGGTCTGCTGATGCTGAAGTGGAGAAGACGCGCATATTTCTATTGTCTAGAAAAGACTGGGCCCAGGCTATGGTTTCGTTAGAGAAGTGGGCAGCCGATGCTAGGTGTTTGCATAACACTGCGTAGTCACCAAGTCGAACGCTGCCGACAGATCTAGGAGAAGCAGCATAGCAGTGTTTCCTTTGTCATTGAGCTCGTCAATTTGTGCTTTAAGGTTTATTAATGCTGTCTCCGTACCATTCTGGAGTCTGAAGTCTGGTGCGCCATTGCTCGTCTTTGGGTACATTATCTGACGGGTGCATGGGCGATTCTAATTCCTGCAGGATCACAAACAGTTCCTTGGTATGGGAGCATGCTTTTGAGATTCTTTCATTAAAGGCTTCTTTTTTTGTTTGGATAATTTCTTTTTTGTAGTCATTGGCGCAGGATTTTAGGTTGAGTTTATTTTCTTCCATTGGGGAGTGTTGCCATATGGTTTCCAGTTTTCTTTTTTCCAATCTTAGTTCTTTGAGGTGAGGGCCTCAGAGTTTCACGGAAGCACTGGCACCGTTTATAACAGACAACAATTAGCAAGTGCCTAGACCCCTTGCTAAGTTAAAGAAGAATGGAGTGCTATGTGAAGTGCTTGCTGGTACAGGTGGTTAAACAGGTAGCAAATGTATAAGAAGGACAAAGTGTGAAGAGTAATTTGAATTGCATACTGGTATGTGGTCCAAAGAACTATCAATAGTATGAGAATGACAAACAGTAGAGGCATTTTAATTGCATGCGTGTGCCATGTGGTCCAAAAAAGAAGTAACACTAAGGACTGAATGAGTAAAGAATGATTTGAACATCCTCTTGATACATTTTGTCCAAAGAATCATCTACTACATACAAGACACAGAAAAGTAATCTGAATTGTACATTCTGCAAGATATTCAAACATCCAGAGTCAATCTGGAAAAGACTTAATTAGAACAAGGTTCTATGAACTAACCACATGCAAAAGAGGTTCTAAACAAACAATCTGAAAAAGAATAGATACTCGGTCAACCATGGACTTGCACACATCAGAAAAAAACATCAAGGAGACTATAGGAGGCTGGGATCTCAGAGTAACATGAAGTGAACAGAGAACAAAGCTCTGGGAGACCAGCAAAGTAATATCACAGCGGAGGTGGTCTAATGTGGTCCGCTGAGGGATCGCGTGGGGCAAGGCAAGGCTCTTTAAACATCCCTAATTACCACCGCCCCCTCACTCTTGCACTTGCCACTCTGCTCCCTTCATTAATGGAAACAAGAGCTGTCGCTGCACGCTACTGAAAACAGCAAAGCCCCCCTTGTGCCTGTAGCATAGCGCTGACCTGTGGATGACGCTACCTGGACCACACGGCATCGGTCCCCTTTAAAGCCCTATTAAGGGGACGTCCTCGTTTACCCCAGTGCCCCGACAAATGCCGGAGCCAATCCTGCGCAGCGTAACAGCTCGCATTGTACACCAGGCAAAAATCAGGCCCTACACTGCGCCGTGACGGAAAAACATCAGAAACGGAAATAAAAAGGCTCACAATACAAAAAGCTAACAACAAACTGACATTGTGTCTTACTTTCCAACAAAGGTGGTGTCTCCCTGCAACTCTATACCTCGAAACTCACCCAGCGACGAAACGGAAGACTCTCACAAATCATTGACGATAATAACTCCTTTTTAAAAATGGTTGCCAACTTACAGCGAGCCTCGCTCAGTGGAGAAATGGACCTCCCCTCAGAATGATGCCAGAAGCAACTCTATAGACATCAATTTATCATACTCACCTGACCTTGCTGCGCTGGCCCCGCCTTCATCTTCCTCTTCCATCTCCAAAACAAGCCATGATGGCTCCGAAAACAGTTTATCTGCCTTTGACTCAGAACCTGATACTATCATTCATCCTTTAGCAGTCATTTTGTCACTACTCCACGCTAAACTAGACACTCTCTTACTACAAACTGAAAAAGTGGCTAAGGAGCAAGTTTTCATCAAAAACACACTGTCCCAAATATTATTACAGTCCTCTCCAAAAGTACTTTGTTCTGTCTCTTCTCTTCAAAAGAATAAACCACCTATCGACACAAGCACCATAAGATCATCCTCCACTAAAGCAGGCCATGAACACAACTCATTGAACGGTCTCAAGGACCTCAAATTAAACGCTCTCACTCCTTGCCCATTCATACGCTCAATCCAAAAGACTGGTAATGACGACAAATGGGATTTTGAAGAAGTATTTATCCCTGCTACTCCTCCTCAGACCGTCTCTGCATTCAGCCCCACTGCAACTCTTAAGACTGCAAAGCAGGTCAATTTTAAGCCACTTCAATCAACCAAGTCTGCGACAGAGAAATCAAAATGCGTCTTTGCCATACTGGACTCGATTTTGAAAGGCAAAATTAGCAGCTTATAGAAAAGACAGGAAAAATAATCACCAACAAACTGGCAAATGTCCAGACAAGTAACTCTGAAGGGACCCCAACTCAGACTGACATCCCCGGTGCCCACTAAGCGCCTGTATAAACGAGCAAAAGCAGTGCAGTGCACAAATAAACCTGGAATGACTACATGCTGCTGCTTGAATTTGGAAAACGGCTCATGGAAACTAAACCATATGGAAAATAGCCCGCTTGGGGCCACTGACTCATATACACAAGTGATTCCCTTAAATACGGAGCTTAAAAAATTACAACAAGCGCTGAAGCATTTAGCTGTGCCTTATATCGCCCAACCTTTGGGAAAATGGGTCATTCTGGAGGAGCTAGCCCCAACACACTCTAGCCCCTTCCTGAATTGCTCTTGCCTCTGGTCTATCTTTCAGCAAATTCTTAGCTCGCCCGACATCACCCGTATTGAACTTCTGTACATGGGCAGCTCCATAAATTGGGCCCTAATTGAATTCTCATCTCTGCTAGTAGTGTCTATGCTCAAATCCTGCTCAGCTACCTTGATGGACCTTGGCCTGTCGCTTATCTGCTGCAAAGCGAAACAGAAGGTGGATTTGGGGGTGCACCAAAAACCCAACAAAACTGACCCCCCATAAAGAGCAGAAATACATCAGAAAGAACTACCCTGCGGGATTTACGAACAAATATGGAACAGGCTAAGATCGATGAACAAAGTGCCTTTTTCTAGCAGCCTGAACGCGCTAAAAATGGGGCAAACTGACTTTTCACACTGGACCATGAATTAAATTGGTTCTCATGGAATACGCGTGTCTTCCATTCTTTCCTCAGTGGAGACCATCATAGCCACTGACGTTTTCATGTTACAAAAAAACTGGTGAACTCGTTTCTTCATCATAAATGGTTTCCAAATCATACAAAATATGGCACTCCCTTCGAGTGGAGGTCGGGCCAGTTGGGGCCTCGCTTTAGGTGCTAGACTTGCACATTAACTTGTGCAGTTTCCCAGTAAACTTCTGTCGCCCTACGTTCTTTCTGCTGTTTTCCAGGTAGCATATAGAAAAATGGAGCCTATTCTGATAGTGAACACGTACGACCCCTCTGGAAACACACACACCATAGCTATCCAAGCCACCATTGATGAAACAATTACTCAATGGCACGAAGTTTCAACGTCGGGGGGCCATCTTCCCTGTTGGCGACCTTAATACTAAAAGTCTCAAACTATCACTCTCAGCCACACTGCTTCACTCATCAATGGTCACGATATCTTAAAGCCTTGGACTTAGTCCACCTTCCTCTTGCAAACACTACCAGAGATTGCGAAATGGCAACCTGGTCAAATGGGACGCCTAAATCACGCCTGGACTACATCACAGCTGACCGGGCGTCTACAACTTATTGTAGCCCTGTAACGATTCTTTTTAACAAACTAAGTGACCATGCCACACTGAGCTGGAGCTACCATCTGTTGGAAGCATTCAAAACTCTGGTCTCAATAAAAAAGGTCAGTACAAACGCACAAGGAAACCGACTATACTGGTCCTGCGCTACCATCCAGAACGCAAAGGCCTCCCTGTGGAAAGACCAACAAAACATTGAAACTGCATTAACAGCAGAAAACTGGGATCTAGAACACATGAGATCCAGAATGATAGATTCCCATAAACTCAGTTACAATGTGGTACACCACTGCCAGACAATCAAAAGATCACTTTTTGACCCTCTTATTGCTGCTCGCAAACAACTTCAAAGAAATGCACATACTCGAATTAAGCGTGATCACACTTTTTGTGAATTAATCAATAACACCTTTCTCAAAAAATTGGCCATTGATTACAAAAACTGGCTGCAGTTGCACAAAAAATTGATAAACACATCAAATTGGTTATTACTGTTCACTTGGCTAAGATATAACGACTCCTGCAAATTCTGGTCTCATTTCAATGAACATCGCAAATCACAAATGCCGCTGGACATAAACCCCATACCAGAAGGAGTATGATTCAAACATATAGATACGCTATACAAAGATGCCACATTGAATAAACACTCTGGTCGTCAGCATAGGCTAGAAACACCTGTTACAGAATTAGACTTTGCGGAAGACACACTAGCCAACATAATTACACCCGGCCCTGATGGCATTCACAACGTCTTCATGAAGGCTGACCCAACTCTTTCGGCAAAAATATTGGCCCCCTTATATAAACACATGCTGTTATCAGGAGTGATCCCACCCTGCTGGTGCAGATCCATTTTGGTCCCGATATTTAAGAGAGATGAAAGATTGGACCCATCAAACTATCAGTTCCTCACCATGTTGGATGTGAGCCAAAAGATCTTTGCAGCTGTACTACTTAAAAGCCTCACCATATGGGCGCAAAAGGCTAGGCTCCTGAACATCTGTCAGACAGGCTTTAGAAAATCTTACAACACATTAACCAACATATGTGCACTGCAGTTCCACACGGCAGCAATATCTCAACCTCAAAAGCTACCATTGTTTTGCTGCTTCGTTGACTTTAGCAAAGCATTCAACCTTATCCCCAGACACCTACTGTGGCAGAAACTGGCAGGATGGGGCATAAACCCATACTTATTACACTACATAGAACAGCTACAGAGAAATACAGAGATCTCAGTCCGCTTAAACACAGCGGGTGCCGAGACGCATTACCACCAAACAAATTGCAGTCTTAAACAAGGATGCGTGTTTGCTCCTACTCTGTATAATTTGTCTACCGCAGACTTTGCTTCAATACAGAAAGCCAAAAATGTTCCACTTAAATTAAATGGCACACATACACGATAGTTTGCGTATGCAGATGATATTATTCTCATTGATCAGACACAAGTAGGCCTACAAAGATTGCTAGATGTACTCACCGAATATGCAAGGTAAAACCAAATGGTCATAAATATCAATAAAGCCAAGACCATGATCCTGGGAAGATCCTCTAAAAGTGATAGAGGACAAAAGTGGAGACTAAATGGTAAGCCCTTGGAAGCGGTTAAAGAGTACTCCTACCTTGGCTTCCCCATCACTTAAAAAATCCCACAACTTCCTATTATAGCGAAAAAATTACAGCTCAAATTTGGAACAAAATGGCTAGCAGTGAGACACAACGTGATCCATCAGGGTGGATATCACATCGAAGACTTGCTCAAGATCTACCGTACATCCATCACACCCAGAATATTATTGCTATTGTTGCATTACCACCCCATCTGATAGCTTGGCTTGATGGGCTAGAAGGGAACATTTTACGCACAGTGACAAATGTTCCAAAATCAGTTCCGGTCGAGTTACTAAGACTGGAATATGGCTTAACTTCACTGACTACTAGTTGGTCTGCTCAAAGATCCCTGCTTTACTTCCAACTTTTGCCCACATGCCCTAATTCCAACGCCTTCATGCAACTTTTGGGCTCAAACATAGTCTGAGACAGCTTAAACCCATTTATCAAAAAGCTGAAATTCTCAGCCACGACACATCTAGAGGCACCAGACCTAGACGTGGATATTAACACCGACCCAAATTACGCTGAATGGGACCCAACAATAAACATCGAAAGATTACAGGGTCTTAGAAGGCACAACAAGTACTCCCACCAGAGTTTCTTACTTCACAAAGCACGCTCCTACTTAACCAAACTCTGCTCTAAGGAACTCAAACGTTTCATAATCTGTCTCCGCTTGAACCATCTTCCTACCATGGAGCACATTGGCGCCTGGAAAAGTATACTGTTGGAAAAACGTATCTGCTAACTATGCTACACCTAAGTGGAGACTTCCAGGCACCTACTGACCAATTGTCCGCTCCTTAAGCCACTCTATTACAATGGATACAGTAGATTTGTTAGTAACATTGAGGATGTTGCCCACGACCAATTCTGGGCATCTGTTTGGAGCAGAGACCATTGTCATTACAGCAGCTGCCCACTAGATCTGGAATGAAGCATCAAAAATGTTTTTGAAAACTCAAGAACCTGTGCATTTTCCCTAAATATTTTTTTTTATTCGCTCTTTTAAATATGAAGTGTACTAAACATGTTTTTCTTTGTTCTCTACTATATGCACAATTTCTCTTTTTTTTTCTAACGCATATTTTCTCTATGAAATGTTTTTAAAGTTTATTTTTGTAAACTAATGCACACACATTTCTTTTTAAAACATTATAATCCCACCTCCTAAATCCCAAGATTGTTCGCTTTAGTAGAATAAGAACATTTTCCTTTTTAATTGGAATACAAATAAATGAAATTCCTTGTTCACTGAACTACCATGTGACATTTCTTTCAAGTCAGAAATTATCACATGTATTATAACTGGGCTCTCAGTAAACCAACTACATGAAAGTGAACGAGCTAATACAGATTCAAGCCTTGGAAGTGGTGATTGGGATTCTTTTCTAAGGAGCTTTACTGTGCAAAGCAATCAGGCAAGTTGGTGCATAATTTTGAGCACATCATCTTTCAACCTTTTCGATCCGAAAGAACAATTCATTGACCACCCTGCGTAACTTCGATCAGCCTTAAAACAGTGAGTTTGGATCTATGCAGTGGATCTGAAGGACATGACGTCCTGATATTACCTCTATATCAACTTTACATACTCCTTCTATGGGCTGCAGGTAATTCCAATACAAGGTTTGGCTTCGGCTCAGCTCCTCTACTCTTCATGATGCTGATTTTGGAAATGGCTCTTTTTGCATCTCATATCCATTGACACACCCTTATTTGGAAGACTGACTCATCCAGGCTCTGAGTCTCATGTCAACTCTACAAACCTTGCTTGAACCCTTTTCATTGGAACTGCCTGTGAATCACAAAAAGGCAGTCACAACGCTCCCTCAGGGGTTAACTTTATTTGGATATGTGGTAGATGAGAGCAGCTTGTGGTTTGCTCATTCTTGAGAGTATAAGGGATCAGCATACTGCTTTGATGCATTTTCTAATCCACAAGACCACTACAGAATTGTGCTTCCATGAGCTATTGGGGTTTAAGTCTAAATGTGTCCAAGTAGTGCCCCTTTGCGAGACTCAAGATGGGAAAAGTTCAGCTCCATTTAGTGGCTCTCCAGAGTCAGTCTATTATTGCACCCATTCCTCAATCACTCAATGAAGATCTCCCCTAATCTTCTGATGGGATTGTCATTTGAAGAGAGGACGTGTAATGGACACATTTCTCCCACAGATTCCTCATCTTTTAAAATATGCAGTCAGCAATAGAAAATATTTTTCAGCCCGTCCTCCAGCTGTTCATCTCATTGGCTTTGGCTCATGCTGTGACAGCATAGTCAGCTTACTTGTATGGAGCTGTCTGCAGCATTTTTCTCAATTCCTTTTTTCCTATTTTTCTTGCGGCAATGCACAAGAACAAAAGACAAGCAAACAATGGAAAAAGAAAACTCAGTTGACAATGTGTCTCCACCAGAATCTGTCTTCAAAGCCTGTAGGACTTATCATTGGGCGTTGTTTGTAATGCATCTGCACTCCTCCTCCCTTTTCTATTCAGGGAAAAGTCATGATATGGAGTAGTGCGTGTCCTTTCAGATGATGAAAACCACTAAGGAAAGGCTGCCAAGGCTTTTTATGGCTTCATTTAAGATGGCCGGCCCCAATAAAATCGAAGGCTCGTCATTCTGATAAAATCATCCCCGAGCCCCGTTTCCTCCGACCATCAGTCCAAGTCGGTGAAAAAGAAAAATCACCACCACCATTCATAAAGTCATTAATTATCTTCTAACGCATTCATCATCCTCATCGAGGAGACATAAAAGGGGCCTTTTGAGGTCAAAGGAGCGAGGTCAGCCTGAATTTTCAACTGCATCGTCCTTTAAGGTGGAATAGGATGCTTTTAGGTCTTCTATGCTAAATATATTCAAACAGGCTGTGAAAGCTGTTCAGAAAACTCCGTCCTTCGTAGACAAAAAACAAAATAGCCGACACCACTCCCGCAAACGGCTGAGTTTGGGCTCCGGTGAAAAGGCAAAAAAGACGTTCATGACACTAGTGTCTTAGATGCCGTTGGCTTTGGAGTCAACCGTCTGATGCTAAAGAAAGACTTATCTGTTAAGCCCATGGTGCCCTCATTGACGCTGATGGCGTCAGAGAAGACTCTGACTCCTGCATGGAGAAGGCTTATCAAAACACCTATTTCAGAACCATCAAAGCCAGACAGCACCTTATATAGTGCTAGAAGAACAAGTTACTTTCTTACCTGGTAACGTTCTTTCGATGGCATGGTCCGACGACATATTCCATATCTATGACAGGTAATGTCCACAGCTGTGCTGCTTCGGAAAATCTTTGGCGTCTGCGTCCTGCGTCGATGACGTCGATGCGCTGTCCCCGAGGACCTCCTCCGACGGCCGACGTCACCCGATGTGATAAGTAGGACGCACGACGCCCATAGCCTCAGTTACAGTTTTTTCCCAGAACGTGTGCCAACAGTTTTCTGCCAGTCAGACACACAAGGCCTTGCAGAACGCAAGCTGCAATCGCAAAAGAAATTCTGCAGCGGGGAAGGCAGGGAGGGAGCAATATGGAATACGTCGTCGGACCATCCCATCGAAAGAACGTTACCAGGTAAGAAAGTAACTTGTTCTTCGAGGGGATTGGGTCCTCTGACGTATTCCATATCTATGACAGACTCCCAAAGCAGTACCAAGCAACGAGGTGGGAAAGAATTTAGAATACAAATTTAGCACGCCCAATCAAATTGCGGAATAGAGAACTGCCTTGCCAAAGGCCAGATCTTGCCCTCTGATGGAATCGAGGGAGTAGTGACATACAAAAGTATGTACTGAAGCCCAGGTGGCTGCATCACAGATGTGACGAATAGGAACTCCCCTCTGCAGGGCAGTAGACGCAGCCACTCCTCTGGTAGAATGGGCCCGCAAGCCAGCCGGAGGATCCTTACCTGCCAGGCGGTAACACTCGGAGATAGCCAAAATAATCCAACGAGACAAAGTCTGTTTCGTCACAGCTTGTCCCAAACGCTTTCCAGCGTAACCAATGAAAAGTTGATCGTCCACTCTGACCCGGCACATGCGTGAAATATAAAAGCTCAATGCTCTCCGAGGATCAAGCCTATGGAGCCTCTCCTCTTCCTTACCAGGATGTGGAGGAGGATAGAACGCCGGAAGAACAACCTTCTGGCTCAAATGAAAATCCGAAACCACCTTCGGAAGAAAAGAAGGACGAACTCTAAGGACAACCCTGTCCTTGTGAAACACAGTGAAGGGTGGCTTAACTGAAAGTGCCTGTAACTCACTCACTCTGCGAGCGGAAGTAACCGCAACCAAAAACACAGTTTTCAGAGTCAACCGCCTCAAAGGGCAAGAATGTAAAGGCTCAAACAGAGCACCCATAAGAAACTTAACAAGGTTCAAATCCCAACCTGGCACCAAAAAAGGTGACGGAGGGAACACATTAGTGAGCCCTTTCAAAAACTGCGAAATTAAAGGAATCTTAAAATAGGAACACTCTTCAGACGAGCGCTTAAATATGGACAGGGCCGCCAGGTAACCTTTAATGGTCCCCACTTGCAAGGATCCACATTCTGAACTCTGCAACAGTCGCAAAACTTTCTCCAACAGCAACGGTACAGAGACTTTGTTGCCGGCCGCCTGGCCGAGAACACCACCTCCATCACGTCTTCAGGGAGGTCCCAATCCTTATACCTCAACCTTTCAGAAGCCAAGTGTGAAGATTGAGGGATCTGACCTCTGGATGGAGAACCTGACCCCCCTCCCGTGAGAGCAGATCGTCTCGGTAGGGAAGACGACGTGGAGGGCAGATGGACAAGCCTAGAAGGTCCGGGTACCACGTCCTCCGGGCCCACGTCGGAGCAATGAGGATCATCCAGGAACCGAACCTCCGTAACCTCTGCAGCACTTGCGGGATGACGGGGACTGGAGGAAATGCGTACAGTAGTGGGAATGACCACTCCACCACGAACGCGTCTCCTAAGGCTCCTTTTGGAGGAAATTCCCGCGAGCAAAACCTTTCGCACTTCCGATTGACACTGGAGGCGAAGAGATCCACTTGAGGGGTCCCCCAAAGGGCAAAGATCTCCAGGAGAATCTCCTGAGCCAGCTCCCACTCGTGAGAGATCGTGCTCTGCCTGCTGAGAGCGTCCGCCGTCTCGTTGTCGTCTCCGGCCAGATGAACCGCTGAGATCGAAACTTCCTGCTGGATGGCCCAGAACTCGAGCTGCATCGCCTCCCTGCACAGCAGAAGTGACCCTGCCCCCCCTTTTTGTTGAGGTAGTGCATGGCCACCGTGTTGTCCGTAAGAATCAGGACACTCTTCCCGCGCACAGTTGGCAGAAAAGCCTTCAGGGCTAGCCTGAGGGCCCTCAGCTCCAACAGATTGATATGGAGTCTGGACTCCGACAGAGACCAACGACCGCTGACTGTCAACTCGTTGGCATGAGCTCCCCATCCCGTGAGGGATGCGTCCGTCACGATAGTCACCTCCGGCCAGGGCAGCCAAAATGGGGCCCCCTTCATCAGATTGCCCTCGACAGCCCACCACAGAAGGTCCCGGGCTACCGAGGGCGGCACCTGAACAGGGTCCGACAGCCTGCCGGAGGACTGAGACCACTGGAGCTTGAGTGCCCACTGCAAAGATCTCATCCGCAGACGAGCCTCTGGCACCAGAAGAATGCAGGATGTCACGAGGCCGAGCAGTCTTAAGAACTCGGACGCTGGGAGATTCTGGGCAAACTGAAACTTGTGCACCATCTGCTGAATGTGAAGAGCCCTCACCTGAGGAGGAAAACACTGCCCCAGGGACGTGTCGAGCACTGCTCCGATGTACTGGAGCCGCTGCGTTGGTGTCAAATGGGACTTCTTTAAATTGAGGGAGAAGCCCAGCCTGTGAAGGGAGTGGCAGGTGACGGACAGATGATCCAGAACTTGCTCGGGAGAGCTCCCCCTGATCAACCAATCGTCCAGGTAGGGGTAGACGTGAATCCCCCCTTTCCTGAGATGCCCTGCCACCACCACCATGAGCTTGGTGAAAACCCTCGGGGCGGAGGTCAATCTGAACGGCAGGACCTGAAACTGAAAGTGCGAGTCGCCAACCGCGAACCTAAGGTACTTCTTGTGCTTGGGATAGATCGGCACATGGAAGTAAGCATCCTTGAGGTCGAGAGACACCAACCAGTCCTGAAGTTGAAGGGCCTGGAGGACTTGAGAAAGAGTCACCATCTTGAACTTATCCTTCCTGAAGAGTATGTTCAAACCCTGCAAGTCCATGATGGGTCTCAATCCCCCGTCTTTCTTTGAAATCAAAAAATAAGGGGAATACCATCCCTTGTTCCTCTCCGCTACAGACACCAGTTCTATGGCGCCTTTCTCCAGCAGGGCTTGAATTTCCTGCGCAAGGAGCGGATCCGGACTCTTCAAAGAGAGGTTCCCTGGTGGATTGTCGTGAGGCCTCTGCCGAAAAGGAAGACAGTAGCCGTGGGTTATGATCTCCATAAGCCACACATCCGAAGTAATGGCTTGCCACTCTACAAGATGCTGCGCCAGCCTTCCCCCAACCGGCGAACCATGGGACCTGGCCTCATGACTGAGTGGTAGCGGCTGCGGCGTTGCCTGAGGGCAGAGCGGCAACTGCCCAAGCGGCCTTGGCACCTTGAGTATCTTTGTTTCCACCTTTGGCACTCCTATGATGGCCTCTTTGACTTCTAGCTCCTCTCGCTTTACTGAAGGACGAGTAATAGCGAAAGGAACCTCCCCTCCATTGCTGTCCCCTAGGACGAAAAGGCGGAGGTTGGCGAACTGCAGCACCCAACGATTTCTCTGCAGCTTTGGAGGTCTGCAACCTCAAGGCTCTCGTCAGCCTTGCTGCCAAAAAGGTGTTCACCGTCAAAAGGCATGTTGAGGAACCGGGACTGCACATCAGGAGCGAACCCAGACTTCCGCAACCACGTAAACCTGCGCATTACGGTTCTCGCTGCCATGGACCGGCTGACACAATCCGCCAAGTCCAAACCCGACTGAACCACCTCACATAGCATCCTTGCCATCCTGAACCATAGCAAGGAAACCATCCCGTTCGTCCCCTTCGGGAATATGATCAGCCGCTAATGCAACACAGTTCCACAGAGTGTGCGTGAAACGAGACAAGGCACATATGGAGTTGGCCGCCTGAAGCGCCATACCCCCGAAGAAAACACTTTCTTCGCCCAGCCGTCAAAACGTTTGTCGTCCCTATCCGGAGGGATGGTAGGATCCGACGCCTACTTTGCCGGGGCCGTAGCCGCCTGCACCACCAAACTCTCTGGGGTGGGGTGCCTAGACAAGTAGCAGGGGTCACTACTGGCTGGATGGTATTTTCGCGACAAAGACTTGCCCACTGCCGGAAGACTCTCCGGAGCAGTCGAAGCCGCCACCACCCTTCTCTGCAGAGCCATATGAAAAGGCAAAACCGGGTCAGTGGGTGGACCGAGATCAAGGATGTCCGTGAGATCATCCTGAACGAACTCCCCTGGGGGAGCTGACCAACCCAAGTACTCGGTAATCCGAGACATAAGGCGCCGATATGAAGAATCGGCATGAGTGCCAGGCTCCGGCCGACAAAACTCCACACGCCGGAGAGGTGTCCAGTCCACTGGCATCCTGCAGCGACTGCCTCAGGTCATCAAACTGGCTATGGCCCGAGATAAGGTCATCCGGAACCGGAACCAGACCGCCATCAGAGCCTTCATCACCCTCTGAAATGTACTCCAGGTGGGGAGAGGAAGACCTCTGCGGACCAAAGCAGTGCCGGACCTTAGCCATAGCCTTTCTAGGGGCAAACTCTGTGCCACGAGGCCCCCCCGACACCACCGCCTCGAAAGGCGCCGGCGTCGACAGAAAAGGCGACAACGTCGAGCGAATCGGCGTCGACGACAGCTGCAGCGCCGCCAGCATCAGCGGCGTCGACACAGTCCTCGAAGCCGGAGCTCCGAGCGTGTCCCTCGACAACCTGGGCGCCGACGGCATCGACGACCCCCTCGGAGACGGAACCTCGAGAGAAATCGTCGATGACCTCGGCGCCACAGGCGTCGACGTCTTCTTCGAAGATGGCACAGGATCACGCGGTCTCGAGCGTGTTGAGGTCCGGGACCTGAAACGGGCATGGCGAGAACAGCTACCCTTGTCCGAGCGGGACCTCTCCCGCGAGCCGTGCCGAAACCACCCGAGCCCGAAGGCGTACGGGCGGTGTCTCGACCGATGCCGACCGACCCCACTCGGAGGCGCGGACGGACCGGTGCCCTGCGATTCCACAATCACTAGCATCTGCTTCCCGAAGGAAGCCCATTCCTCCGGCGTCGCTTGCATTGGGGGATAAGCGACGGGCGGAGTCCTCGGAATGGGACGGGGAAGGTGACCTATGCCGGCGCTTCCTGGAATGCCTAAAAGAGGCGGAGGAGTGGCGAGACCGACTCCTGGAAGGAGACCCACCGGACTTCCGACGATGATGCAAAGAGTCACCCCTCGAGTCATCGGTCGAAAGCCCCGCAGACCTCGACTTCTGGGGCTTAGACACCCGGCCTACTGACAGCTTCTTCTTGCGTTCCCGCAAGGCCTCTGCAGTGAGCGACTGGCAGTCGACACAGTCGTCCGTATCGTGGGCCTCCCTGAGGCACCAGAGGCAGGCGTCGTGCAAGTCCGTGACCGACATCTTGGACCCACAGTCCCCGCAGTTCTTGAAGCCCGGACGCGGGGTCGAAGATGAGAAAGACATCGCCACGAACAGGTCTTCACAACCAACCGAACAGGTTCAACGAACCGAGAATAGAAAACAGCAAACTCCAACGAGTCAATGCATACCGAGATTCACAAAGCGAACACGTTTGCGGAAAAAACGGAACTGAGGCTATGGACGTCGTGCGTCCTATTTATCACATCGGGTGACGTCGGCCGTCGGAGGAGGTCCTCGGGGACGGCGCATCGATGTCATCGACGCAGGACGCAGACGCCAAAGATTTTCCAAAGCAGCACAGCTGTGGACATTACCTGTCATAGATATGGAATACGTCGGAGGACCCAATCCCCTCGAAAGAGGGACGTACTAAACTTGCAGCTTTTCAGAATATATTCAAAGAGCGCGAGGAAGATCCTCATTCAGTTTTTCAATTGATATTAGATATCCCAAGACAATCGTGGGCTGAAGAGATTTTAGACACCCAATCACTGAATTCTTTTTTACAGCTTCAGAAAAAAACTTTGAGGCAAGTGGGTTGGATACATCCCCTCATTCTGAAATATGCCTTGAACCTATAACCGCTTTAGGTCGCTTTGGTAACCAGGGCAGTGGACATGCTTCATTTAATATTCTCATCTAAAGATATAGTCACACACGACATCACAGACATCCTTAGACCTAAAGAACCAAAGGTCCCAGTCATACCCTTTAGTGGGGTGTTAGTAAAAGTTTTAAAGCCTGTTTGGGGGAAATCAGCTTCTTTGCCAATTGTAGAGAAAGACATTGCCTAAAAACAGAGAGCAAGCTCCCATTGATCGATCCACAGTTCTTAACTTTACACTTCTCGGCTGACCGGCCTGGTTATCTAAACAGTTACAGCAGACACTAAAATCTCAGCATTCCCATCAATACTCCCTGACTGGGAATCCAAGAATCTTGATTCTTGAGGCAGGAAACTGTTTGGGGCAGGTAGCCTAGGCCTAAGGGGCACTATTTATTTTGTTTGCATTTGGATGTAAAATTACAACCTTTACAAAAATGTAACATCGAAATAGAAAATATCAAAATAAAACCATCAACTTCATACAATAATATTTCATAAGACTAAAAGGAGAGAAAAAATCAAGAAAAAAGAAAATATTGATCTTAATAACAAGAAAAGATAGTAAAAATGTACACAAATATTCCCAAATGGATTTAAACTCATTACGTATAGACTTTTGGATTTTCGATAAATCCCCACACAGCTTATCCAACAGAGTGGGTTGATAACCTTACAATTCTTCTCCACAAGGTTTCTTCATCCACATAATTAACATTATATACAAATTGTTTAAAATATAACATTTGAAAAAACATTGGTGCAAGACAAAATGGCAACATATGCGTCCAAGTTTCTGGTTCCTTAATG
Organism: Ambystoma mexicanum; assembly: GCF_040938575.1. Taxonomy (NCBI): domain Eukaryota; kingdom Metazoa; phylum Chordata; class Amphibia; order Caudata; family Ambystomatidae; genus Ambystoma; species Ambystoma mexicanum. Next base: position 434,940,487 of record NC_090936.1, read on the forward strand.
TCTCAACAATGGGCACAATCACCTGATAGATATAATTCCACTTTTTGCCAGCACTTGTCTAGTGGTAGGATATTAGCGCAAAATCTAAGTAGTGGTCTATGTGCAGTTGCACAGGAGAAGCGGACTAGGTAAGAGGATATAACATCAATTTTTTTGTGTTCAAAATGTAGATGTTGCAAGGCACTCATGGCATGCATTTCACTCATTGTTACACTCCAGTCTACTCTATATAGTGACCTTTTTATCTGCCCAGGGATTACAGACAAATCATACACAATGTTATCCGAGTTTGCCAGTACCTTCTGGCTGTATTCTGCGAGGTCATTAATTGCCATATTACTTATGTAATGAGGATGTAAATACGTTTAAAGATGTGAAGGCAGGCGCTATGTTACCAGTCTTTAGCTTCTCCTCCTAACGCACGTTTTCATGACTTCATCAATCTTCAGGGAGGCTGAGTTTCTTTGTTTTTTCAGGCGGGTCTGCATTTCTGTTTCAGGTGTGACAAGTTAATTAGCTCTGAGGATTCTGGTACTTGTATTTTTCGCACTTGATTTTGCTGGCAGGTGACTGGAAACAACTCCCTCCATAGCACAAATCTTCCCCTTGATGGGGGAGGGGGAAGGCCATGGTTGTGGCTCTCCAGTGTAAGGCATGATGGCCCTGCTGTACTGCTTTGTGAGCCCGGGACTCCTGGAACAATGTTTAAAGATGTGAAGGCAGGCGCTCTGTTACCAGTCTTTAGCTTATCCTCCTAACGCATGTTTTCATGACTTCATCAATCTTCAGGGAGGCTGAGTTTCTTTGTTTTTTCAGGCGGGTCTGCATTTCTGTTTCAGGTGTGACAAGTTAATTATCTCTGAGGATTCTGGTACTTGTATTTTTCGCACTTGAATTTGCTGGCAGGTGACTGGAAACAACTCCCTCCACAGCACAAATCTTCCCCTTGATGGGGGCAGGGGGAAAGCCATGGTTGTGGCTCTCCAATGTAAGGCATGATGGCCCTGCTGCACTGCCTTGTGAGCCCGGGACTCCTGGAACAATATTTAAAGATGTGAAGGCAGGCGCTCTGTTACCAGTTTTTAGCTTATCCTCCTAACACACCTTTTCATGACTTCATCAATCTTCAGGGAGGCTGAGTTTCTTTGTTTTTTCAGGCATTATGTAAATACTATTGAAATCCAATTTACCCTGCACTCTTTTGTTAATCTTCAGGGACACACTTTCATGTCACATACTCTGCATCGTGAATTTGCCCTTATAAAATTGAAACTCATCAATGCAGTTAAGTTAGCTTGGACAGAAATTTGTTGTTTTCCTAAAGAATGAACCACTTTCCAGAAGACAGTGGGATCCTTCCATTGAACAATATTAAGCATAGGTTCTCTTTCCTGTTCGATATTCTCCACCCATGTTTTTTAAAATCCGATTATCCTATTATTTTTTATGGCTAGAAATAAGCGTTGGTTAGAACTGGGTTTAAATACGAGTGACTGCATCGGCAGATTGATTGGCCAGAGACAGTAGCGAGAAGGCATTTGTGTGTGTACGGCTAACTTTACCAAGATGTACCAACAAAATTGATAGACATGCCATTTGATGGTTCAAACCTTTTTGGTTCAAAGGATGATGCAAGCTTGCTCAAATTCAAGCAATCGAAGCAGGCAGCTCGTTTGCTGGGGTTGTCTCCATCAAACCCTGCAACTGCTTTTGGAAGGGGAGGTTCAGGCCATGTTCTTTTCTGTAGAGAGGCGGACGACAACACACAGACAACCCCTTCAGGAAAGGGGTTTCTTTAGATCATCCAGCAGCAGAGTTACTCAAAAGGCAAAGCTTTAAGCCTCTGCCCCTTCAGGGCCTCCAACAGCAAAACTCCTCATTACCACATCACAAAACTCCTATACTAGGCAGGGTTCATTTATTCAAGCAGTCATGGCAGTTCATTTTCCCAGACCGATGGGTCTTACAACAGTCGCCCCCTAATTCGAAAACAGACTCTGACTCATCTTAGATTTCAGATTCCTCAGCAAGCTCCTCTGAAAGGACCAATTCATGATGGTCACTTGGGGACAAATCCTGCAAGCCTTAGAACATCAGGACTGGCTTTTTTCCTTGGGCTTACAGGACATTTATTTCCACGTCTCGATTTACCTCAAACAACATAAGTACCTTTGTTTTGTAGTGGGAAGTACTCATCAGTTTGCAGTGCTCCTGCTCTGTCTCACTTCAGACCTGAGAGTATTCACAAAGGTTATCGTGGTGGTCATTGTTCCTGTACATGGGAGAAGATGCATATTTTCCCTTAGCTCAACGACTGGCTCCTACTACCCAGATCAGAAGAGGGTGCCTTGTGCGATGTGGGGACAACATGCAATCTTTTTCACAGCTTAGGTTTCTCCATTAACCTCAAGTCCTTTCTGGTCCCTTAAAATGCTTTTTGTTTATTGGTGCAGTCCCCTGGATAAGGTGTGAGGCAAGACCTTTCCACCTCTAGAGATAGCGACACGCATTCTGATCACAATAGTGCTAATCCATAAGAAAGGGGTCACCCAGCAGGGGTTTTCTTGAGGATGCTAAGCCTCATGGCATCCTGCATCTTCATAGTCCCTGAAGCAAGACTGCTGATGAAGTCTCAACAGTGGTCCCCAACAAGTCATTCGTCACAGTTCAATGTGGACATGTGGGACATCATCCAGTTCCTCCCACACATCTCCCAAGACCTGCATTGGTGGGCTTCCAGAAACAACCTCCTCGGGTTCTACAACAACCTCCTTCTGTGGACCCCATTCCAGTAACTTTGGCCCTCTCACACCAATGCCACGGATGCATCCTTGAAGGAATGGGGAGGATCTTTTAGTGAGCGGTCTGTGGGAAAGCCCAGAGAAGTCCTTCCACATCAATTTAATGAAACTCAGGGCAATGTGTCTGGCATTGTGATCTTTCTTCCAACCATCAAGGGTTTGGGTGTCTGAGTCTTGACAGACAGGCAGTGTGGGGGTCACTCAAACTCAAACTCTGCAGATAGTCTATGCTGTGGTTTTGCGAGATCCAGAACAAGGTGCCAGTGACAGCTCCTAACCTCACCGGCCACCTCAACAAGCAGGTGGATGCGTTGATTCGACTCTTTGCAAATGTCTCACGAGTGGGAGCTGAAGAGGGAGATTGTGGGGGAGGTCTTCTCCAAATGGGGGAACCCCAAACCCACCTGTTTGCGACAGCTTGAAAAGGAAATGCAGGTCTTCTGTTCTAGGGAGTTTCACAAGAAACCTCTCTGGGTGATGCATTGGTGATATCCTGGGAGTTCAACCTTAGTGATGTGCTCCCCTACCCCATTTCCACTGATTCCTGTGGTGTTAAGGAAGATGAAGCGGAGTGGGACAACCATGAGCTTGATCACACCGGACTGGACACAGAGGTCCTGGTGTCCAGTCATGCTGGACATGCTGCTGTGCCCCCCCTCGAAGAGCCCTTGAAGGGAAGATCTATTGACCCAATCATGCAGTCGGGTACTTCACCCCAATGCCAGAAGTCTCAACCTTCAGGCCTGGATCTTAAGAGGATGCGGAACAAAAACTGGAATCTTTCAGGGGATGTTCTTGTTGTGATTCTCTCTGCAAGAAACCCATCAATCAAGTCCATATAAGCTTTGAAAGAGCATGTCGGGATAGGCTGGAAGGCCCGTTGTCTTGCTCCACTGGAATGGTACTACATTTTCTGTGTTCCCTTGCTAAGTCAGTTTTAAAGTGCACACAGTCAAGGGCTATTGAGCAGTCAAACCCCACCCCCCCCCCTCCAAATTATCAAGTGTAAATCTGGACAGGGTTCATATTTTAAGGTACTATTAGTATTACAATTTTTGAAAGGGTTCAAAATCATGTTTTCTCCTATTCTATATATTCTAGCATAAAGCTTAAACTCAGTCCTATGCTTTCTGATGGCAGCTCCCTTTGAGTCCCTGCACTCGTGTTACTCAAGTCTTCTATCTTTTAAAGTTGCATTCTTGGCTGTTCTTACAACAATTAGTAGAGTTTTGAAGCTTCAGGCTTTATCTAGCTCGCCTGAGTTTTTACAGGTTAGCAAAGATAAGGTTTAATTGGGGATTAAAACTTCATTCTTACCAAAAGTAGAATCTGAATTTCATCTTTTTCAAAAAATTCACTTCCTAGTACTTTTTCAGGCCCAACACCCATTTAAGGCTGAGAAGAGGTTGTACAGACTATGGGGCCTCAAAAATTCTACTTATCCAGAACGCATGACTTTAGGGAAGATGACTACTTGTTCATAACCATCAGATACAGCCGGCTCTGGTGTTTCATAATTTGCATTTTAATTGAATTATTTTCCTTTTAGCATGCTTTACGTGCACAGCGGTTGATTGGACGCTGCTTTGTTTATTTTAGTTGTGCTGTTTTAATTATTTACATTTGTTCCTTGTACACGTCGCTTCCCGCCTGGAAGGAGCCTTGCTTCCTGCTTCAGACACACTTTGTGGTCTGTGATTTTGACTCCCCTGAGTGGGAGGGGTCTGGCTGGTGCGATAGACTGTGCATTCAAAATGGGGGCTGTACCGGAGGCGCAGCAGACTGGGAGCACGGCATCCAAGGGACTTGCGCACAGATGTTGCACCGAAGTGAAGCCCGTCTGTGCTCGTCTGTGCACAGACCGGGCCTTGGGGTCCCCTCCGACTGATGCCTCTTCCATTAATATGTCCAGCAATATATCCTGTTTAGATTGGCTGAATATAGCTCCCAAAAATACTATTTTTCCTCCAGGGTTCAGTATGGCTTTGCCGAGGACAGCACATATGTATGGAGCTGGGCACCCTTCCTTGGCTTGCTTTCTACTCAATGCACACTCCTTGGTAGCCCATGCCCAGGATTGTTCTAATCTCATAGATGATCATGAACCGGATTTGTTTTGTATTTCCGAAACTTGGCTCCGTGAACATTCTGACCCTCTGACCCGTTTATGATTCAAGCTTTGCCTCTGGGTTATGATATTTTATGCTGTGACCGCATATCCACCCATCCGGGGGTGGGGGAGGGGTATTGCAGTGATTTTTAAGGCTTCTTTTAATATTACTCCTTTATTAACAGAACATAATATTAGAATGAAATCCCTACTAGTTTGGATTCAAACATCTGCTACCATTACTATGTATATGTTATTGGTTTATCGCCCTCCTGAGCTGGACCGGTCATTCTGCCTTGATTGCCCAGTCTTTGTGTCTGAACTCCAGCAGAGTTACTCTAATTTGCTTATTGCCGGTGACTTCAACCTTGCGGCTAATAAGCCTAGTGAGCATATCCTATCAAATATTTTGGCGTCTATGCTGGAATTTGGTCTATCTCAACGGGTTCTGCGCCCGACTCATCAGCTGGGTAATACCCTTGATTTTATCTTTGCCCCGGTGACTACTATTTCTGTTTCTCCGGCACTCCCCATTATCTAGTCCGACCATTATGTTGTACCATTCTCAGTCCATTTAAAGGGTCCCTCTCTATTGAAGCCCGGGCAGCCAACTTGGAAGCATAGCTGGCACTCTGCCTCTCGTCAGGATTTAGGAACCCACATTGCCACTCATTCTGCTCCTGCGGATTCTTGTACTTTAACTACTCTGGCCCTTGCATTTACTGATGCAGCTGATTCCTCTGCTCCTCTCAAGTTTTGCATATCAAAAAAGCATCCGTCTGAATCTTGGTTTACTGATTAACTTAAGTCCCTTAGGCTTTTTCGTAGGCGAGCAGAGAACGACCTATAGGCCAGCTGACAACGTTCTCTTTCATCGAGCCACAGTCAAATATCAGAAGGCCATCCTCTCTGCTAAGCAACTTTTTATTTTTTAGCAAGAAGGTCAAAAGTGCTAATAATCAACCTAAAACACTATTTGGTTTAGTCCAGTATCTGGCCTCGCTGCTAAGTCACATTCTAGCATCATTCCATCACAGGATCTTTGTGATTCTTGGTCAACTGTTTTTGCTAACATTCGGAGTAAGATCATCAGCTCCTGTTATCCTCTCTCCATATCTAATGCACCCTGTACAGACATCTGCTCGAGTGCGGTCTGGTCCTCTTTTCCAACTTTTTCCTCTTTAGACATTCTGTCCGCCATCAGTAGGCTTAAATCTGCATCTCCTCTGGATCCCATTCCCTTCGCTATTCTTAAAGATATTTCAGCTGATATTATTTCCTGGATCACAGTAGCAGTGAATGACACTTTTTCCTCAGGCCATCTTCCCAATGAGCTGAAGCATGCGCTAGTTATTCCTTTTTTAAAAGCACCTTCTTTGGATCCTGCAGTTTTGTGTAATTTTCGTTCTATTTTACTCCTCTCGTTGCTTGATCCTCTGGTCTCTCCTCTTCTGGGTTCATTTCTGGAATCTTCCCTTTTCTTTGACCCCTTTCAATCTGGTTTTTGCCCCAGCAGGGGCACTGAATCTGTTCTCGTTTCAGTGGTGGATGACTTTGCTCGCTTAGTGGACCAGGGTGGTGTGGGGGCGCTGATACCACTCAATCTCTCAGCCGCATTTGACACAGTTCACCACCCCACCCTGGTTTCCCGACTGTCCTGTACAGGCCGTTCTGGCAAGGTGCTTACCTGGTTTTCCTCCTTTCTTTCTGGTCATACTCAATTTATTTTCCTTTCTACTTTTTCTTCTAACCCAGTGTCTGTCTTGCGCAGTCCCTCAAGGCTCTGCCTGTCCCCTGTTCTGTTTAACATCTACATCCAGCTGCTTCTTGGTCTCATTCACTCCCAGGGCTTCCTTTGCTATTCTTAGCCAACGATAAGCAGATTATTCTGCGACTCGATCTATCTTGGCCTGTTATGGCTGCTCGGTTTCGGGACTGCTTGGAGGCAGTGGGTGGGTGGATGGATGATCAGAAACTGGCTGAAACTGAAGGGTGAAAAGACGGAGGTGCTAGTTGTGGGTTCTGCTTTTTCTCTGTCTTTCTGGACTCCTGACTTCTGGCCCTCTAGCCTTGGACCTTTTCCATTCCTGGTCACACTAGTGAAAAATCTGGGTGTTAAAATGTCTGCCTCATTGTAGATGTCTGATCAGGTGGCATCTGTCTGTCAAGTTGTCCTACCTTACATTCCCCCTCAATTTCATGCACCTGTTTTTTCTGTCCTGGTAATGAGTAGTATTGATTACTGTAATGCACTCTTTTTGGCTTAACCTGCTCATTTATTCATCAACTTTAGCTCTTGCAGAATATGGCTGCAAGAGCTGTGCTTCATCCTCCTTTTGGCTCTCACATGACCCCTTTTCTGCGTCAGCTTCACTGGCTCCCTGTTGGAAAACGTGTGGTGTTTAAATCATTAGGCATTGTGCATAGAACCTTTTACAAACTGGGAGCTGAATATCTTCATGCAAAATGTTGTCCTTGCATCCCCTCCAGAGGACTTGGCTCTTTATCGTCTTTGACGATTCAAGTTCCCCGGAACAAATATTCCCGCATAGGTGGACGTGCATTCTCCGTTGCTGCAGCAAAAGCTTGGAATTCCCTTCCATTTGCCCTCTGGTCTATGGATAACCATCTCTCTATTCATTGTGCCCTAAAGACTCCCCTGTTCTAAAATTGTGGTTCTGCTTTCTGTTGGTCACCTATGGTTCCCCTAGCGCCAACATGCCTCCAGGCGGCTGCTGCGCTTTACAGGTTTTATTAACATGAGCTACACCAGTCCCAAAAAAGGAAAAGCGATATCCAAGAGAACTATTTCCCATTGGGTAATATTATGTATCACTTCATGCTACAAATTTGTAGGCAAACAAATACCTCGGGGATGGCTCATTCAATGAGAGGTGTGTGAGTGATGTCTGCTTTACAAAAGGAAGATCCCTGTCGCATATATATACACCGTGCAGAAACTTGGGCAGAACTTAATTCATTTTCAAACCTTAAGCATATTGGTATAACGACAGGTTCCATAACCGCCTCCATTCGATAACTAATAGTTTTGGGAGTCTTTCAAAATATTAGCTATATGTGGAAGGAATGTGTCCATTTGAAGAAGAAATTACTTACCTTTGGTAATCTTCTTTCTGGTGGACACATTATTCCTCCCACAGATTCCTCAATGCCGGGCAACCTTCACCTCTAATGAAACTATTTAAATACATTTTGGAATACAATTAACAAGTGACTATAGCTGAGGTCTCTGTTCTGCTGTCCTTGCCGGTATGGAAAAAAGGCAGAACTGAGGAAAATGGCATTAACGAGTAGCACAAGAATGCCATTGATGCGATCACAGCACAACACGAAGCCAACGAGATGAGCAGGTCAAGGATGGAGCCGATTGGTGCCACCTAGTGGCTGAAAAAGGTTTCCGGTGATGAGGAATATTTGGTCTACCATAAAGAACATTACCAAATGTAAGTAATTCTGTGCTCGCCATCATCATGAACTTGTCCCTTTGGTTTAGGGAGCTACACTCCCAACCCCTCCATTACTCGACCTGCGCTCACCACAGGAAAGGAAAAAGCATACCAATGTACTTCAATTGAGAGCAATTATTCTGGCTCTTGGTTTTCTCTCAGCATCTAGGGCAGCAATGTATTGTTCCTGATAGTAGACAACGCAACTGGAATGTATGATTGGACAAGGAGGGTGGTATGGAATTTCCACCTTTTTGCTGATTTATCATTGATATATGGGAATGGCCATCAATAAGACTATACATCGTCAAGGGGCTCGGTATTTGCGAGATTCCCTACCCCTGTTCAGGGACTCGCTCACTGCATAAACGTTTCCTCCCCTTCCTTTGTTGCAAAAAGTGTTAGTGAATTTCAGAGCGATCCAGAATTGCTGTTTAATTCTGGTATCACTACACTGCCCAGTGAGATTTTGGTTGTGCGAATTCCTCCACTGTTTCGTCCTCAATTAGCATACATGCTATCTCAATGGGGGTGAGAGGACAGGCTGTGCACAACTTCCCTCTGTCACTCAACTGTCTAATTCCTGATTAACTGAACCATGGTCATTTGCACCTGTGTCACTATAATCTTGGTATCACTTAAGTTGCTAGAAGAACCCCACTAGATCACAGTATCATAGCAAATTTCTTTGGTTCTGCTTTTGGTCCCTGGAGAAACAAATTAACCTTTTAACATGTTACATATGACCATGTTCGTCATTCATATTATTTCTTCATATTATTTCTGGCTAGGTCATGGGTTCAAATGGATTCTTGGCAATCTAAATTGGCAACGTTTGGCATTTACTGTGATTTAGACTTTCGCCAGCTAAAATTTGCTTTTAAAGACACCTTGAATGGCTCCTTCATTTGTGCCCTTCATTCAAGAACCCCCAGCAAATGTGGGCATGAAGCAGTGTGGAACGCATTGAGCGACAAACCTTTTGAGCCTGTAGCCACAAATGAGCTACAGCTAGTTTCCTAGAAGATAGCATTTCTATTACAGCCCATTGCTTCAGCAAGCTTCAAGTGTTTACCCCTTGAACGGTTCACAGTTTTTGATAAGGACATCATGGTTCCTTAAACACATCCTTCCTTCCAAATGTTCAAACAGAATTTGACATGAACTAAGAAATCTGTTGACCTACACTTTTTCCTAATCCTTCTACACAACCAAAGAGATTATTACCCATCCTGGATGTTTTCAGACTGCTGCAATTTTATCTGGATTGAGCAAAGGAGTTACACTCTTTTGATGGATTGTGTTACTGGGCAACACCAACGCAAGCTGGCAAAGACTTCCACAGCACAGTGAATAGCCTCCTGCATTGTTGAATACTAGAAGATAAAAAATATTCAGTCTCTGCTGAACGGGCGTTAAACTCATTAGGACATACCAAGTCAGATTCCATAGCATTAAAGTGACATGTGCCCGTGGATCTCTTATGTAGGGCAGCCACCTATGCTTCCACTTTTTATTGTTGTTGCAGCCAGTGCTATATGGATGCCATCTCAAGGGTCCATGTTTGGTTTTGTGAGACGGCCCTTCGTATCTCCTTTGGATGGATTAGGATTTAGGCCCCATCTCTCTCAGTAATAGCATGCTAATGTGTCAAACGCTGACTTAGTCAACAAACAGCTGATGTATTGGTGGGGTTTCCTTTGTATGTGTCGTCTGCATTAAAAAGTTCAATAAGAGTAGGCTGTGCGTAGTACTAGACCCTGCTCTGAAGCCTATCTGAAATGGTCCCAGTATAGCATGCTCATCGGCCCAAATCTTCAAGCTATATAGAATCAGGGAGGTAAATCTTTTACCAAAAAAGTCTAGCATTGATAGGAGTCTGTCGTTATTTGGATCCCTTCTCTCTGATTTCTTTATAAACTAGAATGATTGTTGCTTTCTTCCAGCTAGAGGGAAGTCTGCCCTCTTTACAGACTATCAAATGGACAAAACAAGGCTTGGCCACAGCTTTCCAGTTCTTTTTTGCAAACCAAGTTTGCGTCCCATCGGGACCAGGTGCCCGTGATACAATCAACTTTTTGATCTTAATAATTATGTCTAACGTATCAAAGGTTAAGTTATAGGGTTTAGTTCCCGGGGGCATAAGATGTTCTGTATCAGGCAATTTGCAAAAGTACACCTTACGAATATGGTCAACCCATGTTTGCTCATTTATTGGCTGTAGGGGTTGTTCAGCTTTATTACCCCGTGTTCCATTAAATAGCTTCCACAGTGTTCTTGGATCTGACTTTGTAATAATCAATAGCATATGCTGCCATTGAGCGTTCTTATTGCTCATGTGCCACCTCTTAGAGCAATCCCTATAGGCCTTCTTTTCTTTCTTTATTTTTACAAATGCCTCAATATAATTTGAATCACTCCTCCGAATAAGCCTGACAGTTTGCCTTAGCCTACATTTGGGATTTCTAATAACGGGGTCATAGACTCTACTTCTAGACCCTTCTGCTTTATAGACATATCTCCTTCCCGCTGGAACTACAGCTTTTAAAGATTTCACAGACCATTCCATCAAGACTTCAGCCTTGTTATATCCAGCAAGCTTGTATAGTCATTTAAGATTATGGGTTAGATAATTATTCATAACCATAATATTCTTATCAGACCAGGTGACTCGATTGTTAGTGGCATTTATTTCTACATCTCCTATTTGCCTATAGAATTTGCACCCTCTGTCAATTCGAAAAGTAAGAGTCACCAAAGCGTTGATCACTGTGGGTGTTCAAACTAGAACTCAACTCTTGGGCTGTCTCCCTGTCCTTACCGCTGAGAAGTAGTCAAGCGTAGCTGACCCTCCATTTCCTCTCCATGTTTTATGACTGGGTATGTCCCCTTTTGTGGTACCATTAAGCAAATCTAGGCCCCATTCATTTGCAAACTTCACCCATCTCTTCCCCTACCTATTGAGGGACTTAGTGTGAGCAGGTAAGACTTCATCCATGATTAGCAGGTAGTGGGCGTTAAGATCTCCCCCGATTAGTGTCATTGAAATGTTTGGCTGAGTTAGCCATTTCACCATGATTATGTCTATGGTGTCCAATATTTCTGATATAAACCTTCCTCCAGTGGACACATACACATTAATCAGTAGTAGCTTTATGTTCACCCTTTGGCCACTGATTTCACCCTCTATAAGGAGAACATTGTGTGTACTACCCACAAATTCAATTTTCTTAACTTTAAACCTCTTATTTGTTCCAGTAATAAGACCTCCTTTAGGCCTACCTTTCAGACCCTTTTGTGCCAATACTTGGTTAAGGGTATAGCGGTCTCAAAATTTCCTTTGTGAGCCACATCTCTTGCAAATAAATATGTCCAATTCAAATAATAAATCATGTGCTTTTTCCGGATGTAGCAGTTGGCTATGCCCTTGAGTGTTCATGTTGAAATTCTGATTAAGGACGCTTCGTGCAGTTTACATCAAGAAAAAGAGTCAACCATGCCCATAAATTTTCTTCCACTTCTGGTAAAACATTCTGTTCGGTCATCATGACCTTTCCACCAGGACCAGAAGTTGTTATATTGAGACCTGCCCTTCGATTACTTGAGGCATTAGAACTTCCGTTTTGAGTTCGGGAAGGTTTTAAAGTCCCAATCAGGCCTGAACTAGTAATTACCTTTATGCTCACTATTTCTGCTACAGCTGTGTTTTTATGTGGTAGCGTTTGCTCCATGATTATTACATCTGAACCCATTTTTAAAATGCGCTTTATATGCAGTTTAATCAGGTCCCCAGTGTCTTGCGCATAATAATGGATGATTGATAATTGAGGTTGGATTCTTGGGGTCGCCGAGCAGTTCAACACACTCCAAGTCCTTGGAAAGAAGTACCCTAAATTGCCGTATAGCACCAAAAATGCCCATTATCGCCTGTCTATTCAGCCATTTCTCAGCCGCTTGAGGGAAAATACTGGTAATCAGTAGTGTTTTACTACCAAAGGGAGTACTTTCCTTTGCAGTGAAGGCGTAGGCATTGATTACACTTTTTTGTTCTAAATACTCTGGGCTAAAGTCCCGGCTCTGGGGTAGAGCCTGCCTCTATAATAAATGATCTGTTGCTCTCATCCTTAATGCTTGAATTATAAGTAGTATTATTTTTGTACACTCGGCCATGATTTCAGGTGCTTAAACAAGCCAGCTGGTAAGTGTGACCAATGTCTCTTCTGCTAGCTTAAACCTACTATTTTCACGTTTTCTTATATTCTTTGCATTATTAGCAATCTTAATCTTTGTCTTTTCTGGATCTCTGTTAACTGTAATAATTAAGACCTCCGTCGCTTGTTCTTTGCTGGCTGCAGTTTTTTTCATTTTCCTTCTTTCAGGTCATGTACATAGTGCTACTTGCTTCCATAAGTTCGTGGATAATTTCTGTGTCCACCAGTTCGCTGGAGATGTCCTGCTTGTCTCTGTGTTCAATTAGTGACCTTCTCTGCACCCCCTCTGTTTGTCCCCACATACTCCTACGTCCCGTCCCCTTTCCTCCACACTCAATGGGCGTCCCTTCCAAGGGATGGGAGACAGAACTTTTTCCACCAGAAAAAACCTTCTTCCCCTTTAATTTTAGATGCCCATAGGGGTGTGGCCCTGGGAGCATGCGAAAACCCTGACTCCGCCCACCGGTGGCACTCCTCAGTCCCCTTTTCCGCGTCAACGGGAACGGGCCAATTTCACCAGCGCTCCTGGGTTTGTCTTCAGCCATGTAATACCACACGCTCTTCCCCAAATTGTTATTCTTCTATCTTTATGTCTTCTCTTTGTCATTCAGGTACTCGGTCCTCTGGCATCACGCTCCTCCCCGGCGCATGGCGTCTTCAGCAGGTGTCCAGCCTGCGAGGGGCTCGTCCCTACGTCTGACCCCCATGCTCTTTGCCTTCGCTGCCTTGGTCCTGAACACGGCTGGCAAGGTTGTACCGCGTGCGACGCACTGACTCCACGTGCACTAAAGAACAGGCTAGCTAGGTGGAGGGAGCTCTTTGAAAGATCGCTTCCATAGGACTTAAAAACTTCGTCAAGCAGAGATCAAGGCCCAAGGAAGGCTGCTATTTTCTTTTGCACCTCGTAAGGACGACTCCTTCCCAAGGAAACGCCCAAGCGGGAGGAACCTCTCGGGTTCTAGTAGCAGCACATGCACTGAGGCTAATCCAGCTACCGACCTCACAGCCGAGGGGTCATCAGATCCTTCCAGAATCAGTGCCGAGGGACCGCAAGGTTCTTTTACCAGTTGTACACCAGAGGGGCAATGCCATTGTACCGGCTCAATATCCGAGGGGGTGCCTGCACGCATCACTACCGGCGACAATGCCGAGGGCAAAACGCCTTCAGGTCTAGACCTGAGGTGCAGGGTAGGCCTCATGCTCCACCACCGAGACTCTTGGTGGAGGCCAGGCCCAGGAGGCCATGCACCACAACTATGGCACGTGGCACGCTGCTCGACAAAATGGCCGCTGCGCCAGAACACATGGCCACTCGTCCGATGCCACTCCTAGGAACAGAGCAGATGGGTGAATGAGTTTCAAGGTGGGACTGGTGTCAACCAGGTACGTGGCCTACAGTTTATCCATCAGCAGCGCATGGTAGGTTTCCCCTGCTACCTATACAGAGTATGCTCTGGCCCCAGCAGCCCCCAGCCACTTCATCAACATCCCCTGCGACCGCTTCTGCTTCCGAAGGCAGGTTCTTTGAAAGTTTCCTGGCGCTAATGTGAATCCCCCAGATGGGGGCCATCCTACGGGATGCAGTCAGGGACTTGCTCCCCCCAGTCACTCCACCGACGCCCATAGTCATTGATCCCATGGCTCCGGCACCACAGGCCTCAGCGCAGCCCCCGCGCTTACGGACACACTCCACAACCTGGGATTTACTATCAACCTCAAGAACTCTCAGCTGCAGACCACGCAGAGCCTCACCTTCCTGGGCGTCATCTGGGATACGAGCTCTGAGAAGATATTTCCCTTGGAGGACAAGATTACAGCCATCAATAGGGCCCCTACGCACTTGCTTACCAGAACAGTGACCACGGCTTAGTGGTACCAACACCTACTGGGTATCATGGCAGCGGTCCTCCTGGCCGTACCACACACGAGGCTCCGGATGAGATTACTTTTTTTGTGTAAAATTATTAGTTTATTTCAAACTTCAATTTACATCTCCATCACTTTTTATGCAACACTGCCAGACATCATGTCCATTACTTCCGGATTTGACAAATTGCTCTAGTTTAGCAGAATCTTATCAAGATAATCTATTGTCGCACAGTTTAACATGACATTTTCCCCAGATAGAATTACTATCCACCACATTTCCATATCATCATTTTGCGGTGCAAATTCCTTCAAAAACAGACTATGCTGTCATCTCAGCATTGGACATTCAATGACCAGATGTTTAACTGACTCAACCGCAATTGCACAAAATTCGACATAGATTGTTTTGAGTCTCAGGGTGATGTCTCATGTATAACATCTCTTTCGTTGCATACAGATTAAGGCGCAATCGAAAGAATTGGTCACAATGGTACCTGCTTGGAAACCTCTCCAGGTATTTTGCTGTCATATTCACTCCTCTGGTCTCGCATCCCAGGTTTAGTGAAGTAATATAGTTCACTCTTTTATTTAGAGTTTCAATCCAGACACTCTGTGACAGATTTGTTTTCACAGCACAAGGGTTGCTTAGTAGTTGATAGTGTTTCCAATTTGATGTAATCATTAGTCAGGAGGGCTAGTATCTTCATGCTCCTTCTTCAGCAGGCCATCATGTTGAATTCCAGCAGCGCAGAACATTTCCTATATGCAGGGGCTGGTGTAGGCAATACCATTTTCCTCATCATTGAGATTGATCTCCACAAACCGGATGCATACATGGATTGTAGCCCAAGTTCATAGCGGGCGGCCTCAATTGGCACACAGCTTGGTAGGTGCAGTACTTTTCGCCAAAATTGTCCTTCTAGCGCATCCCACACTGTTCGGCTGATGTTTAGCCCTGCTTCACTTTGTGGCTAGCACCTTCTGGCGATAGAACATTATAACCTGTTTCATGGTGAATTTCCCATAATCAAAAACAAAGAGGTGATGGCTGGAAGGTTTAGAATGAATCTTAACCACTGGCAATGCTCTGGGCAACCCTCCAGACCACTGTTCTTCGCCTGCCAAGCCATTACAGAAGGGGAAAGACCATATACAAATCAGGCTTGGCCCCACCCCAAAAGGGGCACTCTAGCCCGAACTGCTAGGCCACATCCCTTCTGCACGAGACCACAAGCTTCCCCAAACATGTTTCGCCCTTGTTTCCCATAATCTACATGTAATTGTATGCCTTGCAGCATCAGATTTTTCATTCTGTCTTTTAAATCAAGAGTCAAATTTTGTTCTCTGATGGATTTATTGAACATTATCCCTAGGTATCAAATGTACTCTATTTTTTCAAGATGTTCATTTGCTGCGAACCATTTAAAATTGTTCCCTCTTCTCCCTACGTTAGTGCCAAATGCCATGATTTTTTACTTACTTGCGTTTAGCTGAATATCATTTTTGCCCAAGTACAAGGTCAGATGATTCAAAAGACGCTGAAGACCTATCTGCGTTGTATCTAGCAGCACCAGGTCATCGGCGTAAAGTGCCCAAATTAGCTGCTGACCATTTAATTTCGGTGGAAAATAGTTTTTCAAAGGCTGTTGGTAAATCTGCCATGTATAGTTTAAAGAGAAAAAGCTGCAAGAGGGCAACCTTGCTTCACTCCTTTTTCTGTTGGAATTCTTTGTGAGATCACCTTCTGTGTTCAATCTGATTCTTATGGACGTATCAGTGTACAAGGCTCTAATTGGCTGCAGAAGCTCCGCCGGGCAATTCCATTCTAGAAGTTTCTTCCATTGAATGGTTCTGTTCACGCTGTCAAATACCTGCCCGTAGGTCAATGAAAGCAAGAAACAGGTTTTTCCCTCTTTTGATAGCTTCAAGCTTTAACAGATTTAGAATCATTAAGTTCATTTCCACCCCTACACCTTTAGTGAAACCTGTTTCTCTAGAATCAAAGATACCAGCTTCTTCTGCCCATTTTGCCATCCTTAACTGTAAAAAGGAGGCGAATAGCTTGCCGATTACATCCAGAAGCGCAATTGAACTGTAGTTATTCGGATCTGTCCAATCTCCTTTTTTGAAGATTGGAACAACTACCGCCGATTGCCATGATGTTGGAATTGTGGCCTTTCTTGAAATCTCATCAAAAAGTGCTTTTTTAAAAAAAAAATTATTTAGTTTTATTAGGTTTTAGTACCAACAGGTCACACAGATTGGAAAAAAAGAAGAAGTGTAAACATTTGAATACATGACAGAGTTGGGAATTCTGCAAACTAAAATCAGCATTTAACATAAGCTTGGTTTACTTTCCCAACTTCAGTCAGTAAGACTTTGCAGTAACCATTCCATTCCCATTCTCTCTACCGCCTCCCAACCCGCCCCCCGCCCCTCCTGGGGATAGGCATTCGTTTTACGAGAGTATTGTGGCCTTGTGTTTATGTGGTCACTTTCCAGGTTCTAGGGGGCCCCCTTGTTTGGGAACACCTCTTTGTATTTTTTCATCACATTTTGGGTCACAAATGAGACAATGTCAAACATTGGGAGGATGTTACGTGACAAGCCAGGTAGCAGAGTCAGCTTCAAAACATGTTTCTACACATTAATGTATTGTTCCTGGCATATATTTTTTCAAAAAATCCATCCACAAAACGTCACATTGCATGGACCTGCCATGTAGGGATGAGGTTATTTTTTCCATGGTGCATATGTTTGACGCTACATTGACCCATTCTCCCTCACTCAGGGTTGTTGCGGATTTCCACTTCATAGCTAGCAGGGCCCGGTCAGCTATCAGTAGCTGTGTGACCAGGCCTTTGACTCTTCTCCATTCATCCTCATGTTTCTCAAAACCAAACAAGATGAGGTAGGGGTCTGCTGTTCTTTGCACCCCATCTAAGTCTCTGATCCACCCCAGGACCTCGTCCCAGTACACCTTAATTCGGGGACATCCCCACCACATGTGCCAATAGTCTGCAACTTCCCCACATTCACGCCAACATAGTGGGCTGGCTGACTGATACGTTTTGGAGAGTCTATGTGGACCATACTGCCACAGATGTAGTAGTTTGATAGCATGTAGTTAATATTGACAAGATATAGATGTTCTGGGCGCTGCTCGGCACATTTTCCCCCATGTATCTGGATCAATATGATCGCCCAAGTCTCTGTCCCATTTCATTCTGAGAGGTTCCGTAGTTCCCCTACCTGCCTCTATCAATGTTTTATACATTGCCGATATCAGTCCCTTCATCTCTGTCCTGGAGTTCAATAGGATCTCAAGGGGGGTAAGTTCTCTCCTCAATTTATCTTTCCCCTCGGGTCTCGTTAAGATGCCCTTAATCTGTAGGAATTGGCATGTGGACGGTACCCCTATCCCCAAGGCATCCACTAGCTTTGGGAGCGTGATGAAGGAGTCATCATTCAAAAGTTGGCCTACTCTCTCCAGTCCTGCCTCGTACCAAGTTTGAAATCTCCCTACAATAAAATGATTAGTTTATTTCAAACTTCAATTTACATCTCCATCACTTTTTATGCAACACTCTACATCTATGTTCATTAATACCTGGGGACCACAGATGGCTCAACAGTGATGGGCATGTGGAAATGTTTTTCATCTCTATGCCTTCCCTCCATATTTCCCATATTGTTTCTAATAATGGGTGTGCTTTCAATCTGTTTAGTAATTTCCTGCTTGGGGCCCACAGCCATTCTGAGACCGTGGCCAGGGATAAGTAGTGGTTGTCCATTGAAATCCACTGTGGTTCTCTCCGATACGGAGCTGGGGGATAAGCACCCGTAGTTGGGCCTCTTCATAATATTTCCTAAGGTCTGAAAGGCCTACCCCGCCCTTGTCCTTAGGTAAGGTCAGGGTATTGTATGTGATTCTAGTTTTTTTCCCTTGCCATGGGAATCATACAATCGCCTTCTTGACTTCCAAGAAGAGGTGCCCTGGTATCTTAATGGGGAGCATTTGGAAGGGATATAAGAACCGTGGGAGACAGATAATTTTTATCGTATTGAGGTGTCCTAGCCAGGATATTGTTAGTCTATCCCATCTAGCAAGGTCCGTGTGGAAATTTTGAAGGAGTGTTGGGAAGTTGGCTTCAAATAGGTCTCCTATCTGTCTTGTCATTCGTATTGCTAAATATTGCAGCGTACTATGTTCAATTGTGAGACCGAGGTAGGGGTATTTAACTTTGTTGGCCTCTGCGGACCCTTGTAGGGGGAACCAAATTGACTTGGTCTTATTGACTTTGAAACCCGACATTTGGCCGTATTCCTCAAGGAGGTGCAAAGCTCTGGGGATGGAGGTTCCTGGGTTGGCCACATCAACGAGTATGTCATCGGCATACAATGCCACTTTATACTCAGTCTGGCCTAGTTGCAGTCCCTCAACACGGGTATCTTCCCTTAACTTCTGTGCCAGTGGTTCCAATGAGAGAGCAAAGAGGATAGCCGAGAGGGGGCATCCCTGCCTGGTTCCTCATTTTAATTCAAACCATCTAGAGTATTCTCCATTTACAAATACTGAGGCTTTGGGTGCTGTGTAAACTGCCTGAATCCCTCTGCTAAATTTAGGCCCTATCCTAACCTTGCGTAAGACTGCTGTCAGGAAGTCCCATTCTACCCTGTCAAAGGCCTTTTCCGCGTCTAAGGAGAGTAGTGCTGGGTCATTGCTCATATTCTGGGAGGCGTTGACAAGATGCAAGGTTTTACGCATGGCGTCGGCTCTTTGTCTCCCGAGTATGAAGCCCACCTGATCAGGATGAATGAGATGAGGCCTAAGTGTCTCTAGTCTAGAGGCTAGCACTCGTGTATACATTTTCGCATCAACATTAAGCAGAGATATGGGCGATACGATCCACACCTTTTAGAGACCCTTCCATCTTTAGGAATCACTGTTATGAGAGCTCTAACAAAGGAGTCAGGGGGTCTCCCCGATTCTAGAATCTCGTTGAACAGTTCAACCAAGAATGGTATAAGGTGTGTACCAAAGAATTTGTAGAATCCGGACGTATATCCGTCTTCCCCTGGGGATTTACCTAGGGTCAACCTTTTTATTGCCTTCTGTATCCCTTCCTCTGTTATGGGAGATTCTAAATGAGCCGAATCAATGTCTGTTATTTTGGGTATGCCGATAGCAGCAAAATAATTCTCTATACCAGTCAGATCTGGGTCTGCCTCTGGGGTATACAGTGTTTTGTAGAAGGCAGCAAAGGTTGCGGGGATGGTGGGTTTGCTTGTCACTGGATTAGGCCTTTCATCAATTATCTCCAGCACCCTGCGCTCTGCCTGTTGTTCAGCTAGCCTAGCGGCTAGCAGTGCATCAGCTTTGTCCCCTTTTTCATCAAATTTTTGTTTCAGCAGGTGGAGTTTACGTACTGTCTGATCGTGCTCTAGTAGGCGAAGTTCTTCCCTTTTCTTTTTCGCCTCACTAATTTTGGTGGGGTCTACCGTGTCACCTCCCTTAGCCTCCCCATCCAACTGGCAAATCTCTTCCTGGATTCTATTTTCAATCAGAGTTCTCTCTCTTTTCTTACGGGCCCCTTCCCTTATGAGGACACCCCTTCAGGTTGCTTTCCGCACCTCCCACATCCCCTGTTTAGAGACCTCCCTGGTGTTGTTCAATCTAAAGTATTCAACAATCTCTGTTTTCATCTCGCTCTTGAAGACAGGGTCTTTCCATAGAGCCTCATTACATCTCCATTTACCTCGCCTGACTGGTAGGTGCTCCCACTGTGTGTCAGCAATCACTGTATCGTGGTCCGACCATGTGGCCTGGGTGATCTCCGTGTGTGTCGTGGTGTTATATAGATCTCTTGAGAAGTAAATGTAGTCAATGCGAGTGAAGGTGTTATGCAGGGCTGAGAAAAAGGTGTAACCTTGTTCATCTGGGTGCATTAATCTCCACACATCGCTCATCCCATACACATCCATCATGTCTGTAAACTCGTTATGTTCTTCTTTGGTTTTATCTCTCGTTACTGGGTTACCAGTCTTCCGTCCATGGTAGGATCTGCCCATATGTTAAAATCGGCGCCTAGAATGATGCGCCCTGTTGTCTTGAGCATTATTTTGGGGATTGTTTTAGACATGAATCTAACTTGGCTTACATTAGGAGAATAAATCGTGGCAATTGTCACCTTCACATTTCTGATGGATCCTGTTACCAATAAAGCTCGGCCTTCTCTGTCTGACCAAGTGTTGTTGACCTTAAAGTCTATGCCTTTCCTGACAAGAATTCCCACCCCTCCTTTTCTCAGCGGTCCAGAACCCCAGAATTCTATTCCAGTTCGGTTCCCAAGAACTGCCCTCTCGTCCCCCTTCATATATTTCGTCTCTTGCAGAAGAAGGATATCCATTTTTGCTCTATGAAACTCTCTGTATACTAGGGATCTCTTGGTCTGTGAGTTGAGCCCCTTGACGTTAAGCGTTCCCACCCTTAAGGAGCCCCTTCTGCCTCATTCAGCGGTTGTCGCCATTGTGCAATATCAGAGTGTACGATATTTTCGACCACAACCACCAACATGTCATATGTTCAACAAACCACATTTCTTTACTCTCTTTATCTGTTTCTGAAGAAGTTACCTTTGCCCTTCCCCTAGCCTTGCCCTGTGCACCCTGCCTCCCACCCCCCACCCACCTTCCCTCTCCCCATTTGGTGGTGTTCGATCGAGTCCAGCTGAAAACACTGTCCCGGCATCGAACCACCAGCGGAGACCGTTACCTCACTGTCCCTTGCATAAATAGAATCAAAGTAGAAATGAGCCCCCACTGCCCCCCCGTTCCCAACGTATAATTCAAAACCAAACATCAGCCTCGATGTCAATCTAGTGACCAGTAATCAAACCTTGTGCCATACAGCACATTTAACTTAAATATACCAAGTCTCCTAAGGCCTTGTTGCCCCCCTCTGGGGAGATGTTGCCTCTTAGATATTTCCTCGAGCCTTTCACCCGCTTCTCCTTGGGCCTTGAATACGCCCATTCTCTTCCATTCTTTGTCGGGTCCCCTCGATCGTCCCTTTGTCTGTGTGGATCAACCAGCTCCGATATGCACGCTTTTATCTCTTTCTCAGATCTTAGCCTAATCTTTGAGCCTCCATGTTCAAAAGAGAGGGAGAAGGGGTATCCCCATCTATAGCGAGTGTCCCGTTCCTTCAGCCACTTCGTGAGGGGCCCACGCATTCTCCTGAGAGCTAGCATCCGGGAGGACAGGTCTTGGTATATCGTTATTTGTGCCCCTCTGAGGGTCATCGCGCCTCCACTCCTTGCCTTCTCCAGCACCCTGGCCTTGTCCTGGTAACGATGGAACCGGGCGAGGACTGACCTTGGGCCTCCTGGGGGGCCACCAGCTCTGTGTATACGTTCAGTTTTGGGTTCGTCGATTGAGTCATCTGCGACTAGAAGCTTAATGATGTCGTGAAGTGTTTTCTCGAGATCATCTTCCGTTTCACCTTCTTGTTCTGGAATTCCAAAGAAGCATAAATTGTTCCGCCTTTCACAATTTTCCAAATCATCCATTTTAAGTTTAAAATCTTCTTCCCTCTGCTCCAGTTCGGCTATTCTATGTTCCAGCTGTGTCTCTAGGGCGTCTATCGAAACTTGGTTGTTCTCAACTACTTCTAACCTGTCTTCAATATTGTCTAGGCGTTGCGTAATCGTGTCAATTTTTCCGCCTATGTTGGCCCCCATGTTCTTTATCTCACTCAGTAGGGTGGCAATGTCCCCTTTCGTGGCAGCAGTTTCAACATTTGCGATTGCTGTGGTTGCCGTTCTGGAGTTGGTGGTGCAGTGAGACGACAGAGCGTAAGCAAAGATGGACAGTTTTTGTTGTGCGTTCATATACCGCAGATATCACCGTATGGTGCCTCCTGTGAGTTCTGAATACATCAGGATTGAGAGCTGGAGTACCAGAGTCATTCAGTAGGGATAACTTTTGCTCTCAGTGATCGCCAGGCTCAGTCGGTCCTTACTGTCTCCACGTGCCAGTCGACCTATGACGTCGTAAGAATTGCGCCTGGTAATTGCGTGGTCGCTGAGTTAGAAGTGAAGTGGTCAGTGTTTCTGTAGCATTGAATTTAGTGCCTGGTATCTGCACACTTTCCACGTGTTCTCTTTGGAGATATATTGATTCTTCTTCCCTTTGCACAACAGCATTAATCAGTCCATTGCCCCACAGATGTGCCCTCAGTCACGGATGGCCCCAGTATGATTCCAGGAGATAGGGGCGAAACTTTTTAGTGCCTCACGCCTGATGTGTTGCCTTTACTTTTCCAAGATATGTGGTGTTGTCGCCCCTGGCACAGCGTGTAATTTAGTGGTGTCCGTTAGCTCCTTTGTGTGCGCCGCCTGTGTGGGGGGTAGAGCCATGGCTAGTCGCCCTCTGAGGAAGAGACACATGTGCGCCCGTTCCGGGACACTGGAATGCCACAGTCTCAATAGTTGTTCAGTGATTTAGTGATTTAGTGGGGGTGAGCTCCCTCCTTCGCTGTCTCCCTCGGGCCTCCCTGGCGGAGGTGTGCCCCGTATTCTGGTTGGTTAGGCTCTTGTAATTGTTTTGTATCAAATAGGCTTTTGGGTCCCTCGGGGGCCAGTCGGTTATTAATGATCACCATTGTCCACCTCTTCTTTTGGCAAGATGGGCCTTCTTACACGCAGTTGGGGCCTCTATGCGCGTTGCATGGATGCGTGTTTATCTGGGCCCTGCCCACACAATCGTTGTCCCGTTCCTCCCTGGGGTTCTAGCCGTGGCACTGTTCTGACTCTGGCGGGGGCCCACTGGGGTGCATTGGTGTGGGAACCACTGGAGGGGATTTAGTACCGGAGGCTGAGAAAGCGCACGAGACACAGGTCTGTTGTGCGCAGGCCTCCGCCTCGCTCCTGCTCAATAAGTGCGTTCCACTCAGCCGTAGTTGCGGGATTCAACGTTGACCTCCGCTGCTCCTGATCTGCTTCTTCCTATGTAAGTCGTACCGTGGCAGCCCGCAGATCCACCATGGGGCTTGGCGCTCCGCAGGAAGGGGCCGCGGTCTTTTAGATTGCTGGGGGTAGGAGCTCACGTGGTGTAGCCGCGTGTCTGCTGAAGAAAAGCACTTTTCTTTACGAAATCTGGTCTGATTTTCTTCCAGTTTTTGCCAAGTTGATGGGGGGGCCTCTTCCGACCCTGATTCGAGCACTTTGCAGCCTCAAGGGGGTCAAGCAGTGGGGGCTCTTACTGGTTTTTGGGGTGCGAGGCGAGGAGCTCACACGAAAGAGGAAAGCATCCGTGCGCCCCGTGGTGGCCCCATCTCTTTGAGTTTTTTTAAGGCAATGTTGGACAAGCCATCTGACCCAGCTGCGCCAGAGGTCTTTAGTTTTGTGATTGCAGACGAGATCTCTTCTTTCTCCAATTTGATATTCCATGGGACATTCCGCACTTTTTCGTCACTGGGTACCCCTGTAGAGCTGATGTTAAAGACTGCAGAATAATGTTTAACCCACACCTCGGCACCTACATTTGTGCACATACTCGCTTTCTGTGAGAGTGAGCCTTCATTAATGATGGTCCCGGTGTCTCTGCTGTGGTGGGCATATATTGATTTTAACATTTCTTCCGCTCTGTCTTGATCGCGGATGAGTATGAACGAAAGTAACCAGTTCTGATATGTTTGACGTCTTCCTTATGGCCGCCCGCAGTTGCTCATATTTATCGATTTTAATGCTCTGATGTCTTTTTTCATTTTCTTTTTTTCTGCTACCACTTTAAGATTGAATGGAAATTTTTTTACCTGATGTTCTGACTTGAAACCACTTAGTTTGGATTGCAATTGTTCTAACAAGGGGGCATAGTCCAAACGGCCAGGCTTAAGTTGACATTGTAATGAGAATGTATCTGCCACTTCAGTAATCGCTTTGTTGTTCAACCTTAGTCAATTTTGGCCTTGATTAATTTTCAGATTACCTCTGTATTGTTTACTTGGAGCTGTGATTTCTGTCTGCTAGGTCATGTGCACGGCATCGTGGTCACTCTGATTCATTTTCAACACCTTTCGTTTTGTGGTTAGGCGTGAAAGGTTCTCTGACACCCAGATGTAATCAAGGGTTTTATGGCACCCATTCATTGACAATGTTGAGTTGGCCCGGGGTGTCACCTACAACCTGACCATTCAACATCACACAATACCTTATGGTGATTTCCTCTTCCCAGAGTTTGGCACGTTTAATAGCACAATTGAATTTCAGTGATTCTGTTATTTTCCTTTCTCCATCTGAATTAAAACATAAAATATTAAAGTCGCTACATATTAGGATATGGATGTTGTGAAACTCCACAATTCACTCATCTATCATCAGCGTTAAAGAGTTAATAAACTTTATAGGAGATATCATGACCGGATTCCAGTATATATTTAGAATCAGGAGATGATTCATTCCAAGATTTTTTTGATTGGCCAAGCTTAACACCATTCCTTGTACGAACAGGTTAGGGTTTAAAGATCTTAATACCATCCAACTTCCTTTGTTTTTGATCGTCACTAGACCTGAAAATCAGCTGCCATTCTTGTTTTTTCAAGCGGCATTCATAAGAATTATATAGCCATCACTTATAGGGAGGACGCGTAGCCAGGTCTCTTGTAGACATAAAAATGAGTAGTTATCTTTCCTGAGACCACTCTCGCAAAACAAATGCTTAAAGCCGCGAGTGTTCCATGATATTAAGGAATCAGTGAATTGGTCATCGATCTTCTTTTGCTATTCGTCGCTCATGCAACAATGACTCCTCCATTCCGATATTCTAAAGGGGGAGACCTCTTTGAATTTTGACTTCACCTATCTGCGAGCATTTCCTTCAAATCGTTCGGGTAGTACGGCACGTCTTGCTTCATTTATCCTTGTATCACCACCGGCTGGTTGTATTTGTTGCTGATTACATTCAGACTCTCTTTGGTTTGTATCAATATATGAAGTTATTTCAGAGCCGAATGTCAATAATTCATTGCCTGCAGACATCAGAGTGTTCTCAATCACTGTTGAGTCTACGTGTAAAAACACACAGTCGGACTTGCATTCAGAGACATATTCTACTATAGCAATGTCATTTTATGCTATAGTTCTTAGGGATGGTACACAATGTAACAATTTCATTACATTGTGCCTGTTTAGATTTGTTTCATTTTGCTTCCAGGCAATGTTTTCGATACAATGTGTCCTCGATGATGTCATTTTTCTTTTTACACCTTTATCACTATTTTTACGAGCCACCTCCCTTGACATTCCACTTGAGCCACAGTAAGTTTGGGGTTTAGCTTCAGCGGATAATCACTCTTAGGGGGAACAACCAGGGCCCATTTTACTTTCCTTTGCAGCTTTGTGCAAGGTAGGCCATTATGATTTGATTGTACGTTGCAGGTCATCCCAGCGGATTTCGGCGGATCGGGCATTTACACAGCCTCTTCAACAATTTTCCTCCGCTTTAGTGGCGATGTTAAGCCGTTGAATATCTTCACCGCTGATGGTTCTGCAAATGCGGACGGTTTGTGACTCGCCCTCTTTGTCCTTTCAACTTCCTCATGTAATAAAGGTTCAGGTGTTCGTCTACTTTGAGCAACTTGGGAGTAATACACTATAGGGCTACTCTCTTCATCATCGTCAATCGAGTATGTGGACAGATTCAGTAAGTTATCAGTCATGATCGAGTGGTTGCTATCTGCATCACTGTTTTCCACTCTTGCTCTTATTTTTGGATTGCTCCATCTGAAGTGGGAACCATTTTCAACGGTTCCTGGCTGACAGATATCTTTGTTTTAATTATGGAGGATCCACGTTTGAACAGTGGCAGCGGTGGGTGCGTTGTGAGGTTCCTAATGAACCATCTCACACTGTTAGATTTCAATATTGTTCCAAGGACGTGTGTCCTTTTGGTGGCATATCAGTATCACCTTTCAGGGTACAGCTCTTCTTGATGGGCACAGTTATCGGTATGGACTTTTGTAGTTTAGCAAAAATTTCAAACATTGGGTTGCCATCTATAACTTTGGTAAAATTTGTCTTTTGTATGTTGCCTCGATCAGGACCGTTATAGCTCCTTTGCAGCTGCTTGAGCAGCCACCTTTGGGCCTGAGGACCCTAATCCAGCATTTATATTTCAACTGGATGTCAGGGCAACGTTGCCATTTGGTGTATTCATGTAAATTGGCTCATTAAGTTGTTGCCCCAACAAATGCTGATCTGGACCATTGGGCCTGCTTGTTGACCTGCTCGTGGTTTGGAGGCTTGTCTCCTTATTGCTGCTGGTTTCAAGGTGAGATTCAATTACAATCGGAGCAGGGTTCAAGATCACAGGCAGGGTGCGATCCCTGGCTGTTGTAGCCTCTGCGCACTTTGGATTACCGTTATTGACGTCCCCTACTCCCTTTGGAGCTATGTTGGAGAAATTATGCTGCATCCATTTTGTGGACTCAACTACTGCTTCCATCAAGTCAGATTTACTTGTGATCGCGTGTCTTGCTAGGTCGCTTAATCTGTTGTGCTATTTTGAGGAAGTTTCTGCTTCACGGTCTTGTCTTCTTTGTAATTGCTCTGTGAAGATTTCTAGGGAGCTAAGTTTAGAATTTATCATCACCAATAATTATCCCTGTTCTTTTAGAGTCCTATATTGATTTGTATAGCTTTACGAATGGAACCATTGCAATTGTGGTGGCAGCTAAGACATTGTTGTGGATTTGAAGGCCAGCTGCCACCGATAACTGGCTTTTAATATTTGGTATTTGACCATCAGTTTCAATGGTTGATGGAATTTTCATGGTGCTTTCATTTGAAGCATGTAGTTGAGACGAGCTTTCATGTGGAAAATGAACGGTGTCTGTGTTGCACAAATGATCATTATGCCCATTGCCCAGAGTCACTTCCTCTTGGGGCACTGTTTTTGGTATTGTATTCCCTCTTGGCATCTGCGGGGAGCTTGTCCGACAAGCCTTGTACTACTGGCCTCCTCTCATGTAGCAAAAAGGCATCATGTTTATTTCTGGGATAATTCAATTGAGACCCGCTGGGAGAAGCGACATTGGGCATCCGGCCTGTCCTGTGTCGCTACTCGCATTTAGGCCATCTCTTGATTCCAAAAAATCAGCTTTCAATCGCTCTGTCAAGTGGGCCTCTCTTTCTGCCAAGTCGTTAAACTTATTTGCCGTGTGCTCAGAATTTTCATGTGGCTTATTGGGAACACACTGGCTCCCATATTCTTCAATGGGATTTTAAAAGATCATAGGATCACATTGAGGGGGGGTGCAATGAGGGATACAATTAGGACTGCAATTGGGGTATCAGTTGGAGCCAATGTTCACACGTGCACAAATCTACTCATGCTGTCTCACACCAGTTGCTCGCTTAGGTTCTAACCTACCAATGTCATCAGGTTTCTCCCCGGGCAATCTGTCAGAGCTTGTTTTGTTTTGGCACTCTCGAGCGCAAACATGCACTTCCCTGAGGATCTGGGAGGAGCTACAGTCAGCTGACAGCGTCTGACTTGCAGGCGGTAATAAAGAGTTCACTGTGTGGCATTGCTGCTCGTTACCTCATTTATTGCAGTGCTACTTAATTGTAACTCGCCAGCATTCCATTCAGCTGCACTGGGCATCGTTTCCACTTCAATTGTTATTACTGCCTCAATATTGTTTTCGGTGCCCCTCAAGTTTTTTCATTACTCTCAGCATCAAAAATGTAAGCCTCCAACATTTCACTGTCTGTCACGTCGATGTTCAAGTTTGTATGTTTGCTGTTCATGGTGATGGATACATTATATTCGAGCGGCAGTAAACTCGTGTTTTTTAAAGTGTTGGCCTTGTGTAGATGCCGTGAGGCAGGTCGCCTGAGCAGAGATGCCAGGCAGGTAGGAGGCGTGCCGGGGGAGGTAGGGCAGGGTGTGGGAGAAGTGAGAGACGCCGTCAGGAGCACCAACAGAGCCTCCCATTCCCCTCTCGCAGCTAACTCCACATCTCCCCATTCAATACTGCCTGCAACTTCGTCTCGCATGTGACTAGTTTGGAATCTGATTTGGCGCGGCAATGCAGTAGCTTCTGTCGTGTAAGGGGGCCTTTGTCAGACACATCCTTTGACAAGTCCCTTGGAGCCTTAATTTCAGTTACCGATACTGAGCCTTTTACAATGTTAATAAAGTCAATATTGATTATGTCAGTGTTCTCTAGCCGCTTAGGAACAAACTGAAGTCACTTTAATTCACTCTATAGCGAGTGTTGCTCACCTTCTAAAACTCAGAGTACTTCTCGTCTGCTGCGGCTCTCTGGTGCTGACTGGAGCAGACTGGACTCGCTGCCTGACATTGCGCGCCCCCTGGAGTTTAAGTAGGGAAGTCTTTTCAATTAAAGCTGTAGCACTCCTTCAAAGCTCCAGCAAAACTCCAGCAGAGAAGAGCTCAAGGAAACGCAGTATACTTCAGGTAAGTTTGTGCAGACTGGACACGCTTTCGGATTCTGAGGAGATTACAGCTGCACTTTGCAGCCTCATGGAATCAGGAGAAGGGCTCCCAAGCAGAGCTGATCAGCATAACGCCTTCTCTCCTCTGAGATCTCACGTGGTGGTCCAGCGACTGCAACCTGCCGGCGGGCAAGCCCTTCCAGAAGCTGTCCCCGCGGGTCATCATCTCTACAGACTCCTCCATAGAGGGCTGGGGAGCCACTCTGGACAGCCACAGCGTCCACAGAGTCTGGAGCTGGCAGGAGTCGCATTTCAACTGGCTGGAGCTCAGGGCTATCTGGCTAGCCCTCAGAGCCTGCCTTCCAGTCATCTGTGGCATGACCGTCCTTATCCAGACCGACAACTCCACCAGCATGTACTTTGCCAAAAAGCAGCAAGGGGGTACCAGGTCCCCTCCGCTGTGCAGCCTAGCGGTCAGCATGTTCGAATGGGCCCTGGAAAACATTTACCTCACGGCCGTCCACCACCCGGGGAGCGGACAATTATGAATGGCAATTGAACAACCAGGTGCTGCAGGTGGTCTTCAACACATGGGGCCATCCTCAGGTGGATCTATCTGCCTCCTGGAAGAACAGGAAGTTCCATCATTTCTCATCCTGACAGGGGCTGGACCCCGGCTCCCTGAGAGACACACTGCAGATTCACTGGGAGGGCATGGCAGCATATGCCTTTCCTCCCACACCCCCGATTCCCAGGGTACTCCGCAAGATGAAGGAAGCCTGTCACCTCAGCATCATCTTGATAGCTCCTTGGTGGCCAGCGAGACCATGGTTCTCCGAACTGCTCAGCCTTACAGCCAGACCACCCATTAACCTTCTGCTGGGTCTGGCATCTCTCCTGTCCCAGAAGGGGGGCAGGGTCCTCCTCCCCGTGCCTCAGAAGTTAGCCCTCAAAGCGTGGTTCCTGAGCAGATCACCCTCAAACACCTGAGCCTATCGCGGGCTAACCTGGAGATCATTCAAGGCGCCAGGAGCAAGGCTACCAGGAGCCAATATAAAAGCAAATGGAGCAGGTTCTGTCACTGGGCTGACTCTAAGGAGCTCGAACCCCTTATGTGCACGCTGGACGACGTGCTCTCCTTCTCGGCGCACCTCGAGCACTCAGGCGTTCAGCTGGACACATGTTGCACTTACCTGGCATCCATAGGGGCCTACAGAAATTCAGAGGAGGTCTTCGCCTCCAACCCGATTGTCAAGAAACATCTGGCAGGATTGTCCAGGCTTTACCCGCGCATTAAGAGGCCACACCCCATGTGGAACCTCAATGTGGTGTTGGGCGCCTTGGTGCACAAATCATTTCAGCCAATGGCGTCTGTGAACATCACGCTTGTCACCATTAAGACTGCTTTGCTGGTGGGACTCCCATCCGCTCACAGAGTCAGCGAGATCCAAGCACTGGTGGCCTCAGAACCTTACACCACTTTCCACAGGGATAAGGTGGACCTGCAGACTCATCCGGCGTTCCTACCTAAGGTACCCTCTGCCTTTCATCTAAACGAGGATCTGAAATTCTATCTGGACAGGACCAAGGGCTTCTGCAAGTCGGATGCACTTTTTGTCACCTTTGGGGGCACCAGACCCGGGTATCAGGCATCCAAGGCTTCTATTGCACGGTGCATGGTTGCAGCCATCAAATAGGCCTAGGAAGGGCAGCACTAGCCACTTCCAGCCAACATGCACGCTCAAGCAGTCAGAGCCAAGGCCACGGCCATCGCCTTCCAGCGGCAGGTTCTGTGGCAAGTCATAAAAAGGGCAGCTACCTGGGCCAACCCTTTGGCTTTCTGTAAGCATTACTTTTTGGACGCTGTCTCTAAATCAGACGCGGCCTTCGGACAGGCGGTTCTAAGGAACTTATTTGCTTAAGGAGGGTCTTCTCTCCACTGGGGCTACATTCAGTTGTAATCGCCCAGGCAGTATGGAGTAAAGGGGACGGGACGGAAGAGGAATTATGAGTTATTCAGCGTAGTGACTAACATACTCTTAGTTCTTAGTCCCCTTTCCTCCATACGTCCCACCATCCTCCTCCCTAATAATACTGGTGTCATTAGGCAATGTTAAATATTGTCCACGCGTCAATGGGGACTGAGTAGTGGCGTAGGTGGGCGGAGTCAGGGTAGTGCATGCTTCCAGGGCCGCACCCCTGCGTGCCTCTCAATTTAAAGGGGAAGAAGATTTTTCTGGTCGAAAAGGTTACGTCTCCCGTCCCTTGGAAGAGATGCCCATGTAGTATGGAGGAAAGGGGACTAAGGACTAAGAGTATGTTAGTCACTACGGTGAGTAACTCATAATTATTTCATTAATGATGCAATTTGTCGTATCATCAGGATACTGTCGTGATTCTATGCGCCTAAGTACCAGGCCTTCTGTTTTAATCTCTTCATTGTCCCACATAATTTCTATTATATTTCTAGGGCGAATTGGAGCACCTCAATACTGGGCTCTTTGATATATGTTGTTTCCCTGCTCTCTGTATTGTGCTCCTCCGCAAACCGCAACAGGGAGACAGAGAGATGTGTAGGTTTTAAACTCGGTTCTACTGGTGCTTGTGAAACCCTGTTCAAGTTTATGGTCGGAGCCACTTCTTCCAGGCCACTATGAGGAGCGTTCGTGCTACGGTGTAAAGAGTAACAGAATTTGAGTAAAGAATTATTGTTATGCAAAGATGTCGGTTTGAGTACATTTAGTTGACTCTCTTCCGGTACTGAAACTGGTAACAGGGTTTTTGTAATCTGACATGGGTGTACTTCTACCACAAAATTGTTTGTAATTTTTCCCTTAGCTGCATCTGGTGCTAGCTCGGCCACAGTATTGGATTGCTGGTGTCAATGGGCATAACTTCCTTACTATATGTAGCCCGTTTGTCCTTCCCATGTCTCGTGGCTCTGCCCCTTGATCGTAGATGATAGTTCATATAGTTCGGTTTGTTTTTTCAAGTACTCTGCTGAAACGGCTTTCGCAGAAAGTCGACACAAACACGTATTTACTCACAATTAGTGCAATAGTTACTCACTTACTAAGAGTTGCAAACTAGCAGCCAACCAAACTGCCGAACCGCACTCTCCTGGAACTCCCACAAGAGCGCATGCGCATGCGCAGGAGTGTGTCTCCCTCTGCCTTTATTGGTGTCCAGGTGCAGGGTCAGGTGCTGGTAGGCGTAAAAAGATTGCTTTGAAGCAAATAAGGTAAACAAAGAGTGTCCACCACCAAACTGCACTCTCCGGGCACTCACAGAACAGCGCACGCCAATGACCTTGTAACTTTTTGCTGCTCGGGGTAACATTATTATTAAATATGAGACCAATTAAGCAGAGGTCTCAAAACTGGACATCTAATGAAAGACTGTACAGCTTCTATAACTGAATTATAATCTCAAAGTCATGGGGACTTAGGCTAAATATGCCTCGGATATGATCGATAAATGAAATTTAAGTTTACTTGTTAACAATGTTGGCGCTCCTCGTCTTCTCTATGTATTACAGAACACTCCAGTAAGAATCCATAACAAACAATTCGCTACTATCAATGCCCTGCTCAGGGAGGTAATATGAGGGCGGGGGGAGGCCCGTATAGCATTACGCACATTGACTAGATCAGTTTGAGAGGGAGAACTGGGCTTACCAGACATTAAGCAGTATTACTGGGCTGCCCACCTTGTGGTGGCGAATGAATGAGTGTTTAGGGACAGACAGCTCCCACATATAAGGCAGGAGCTAAATGCAGTAAAGGGGGAACACCCGTTGCAAGTATTGTGTGGGATTCACGTCGGCGACATTTACCACTGGATGAACAAAGGCTAGTGCAAATCCGGGAGGAGGTCACAAAGGCAATGGGGTGAAAAGGGATAGCAATGAAATTCCAGCCCTCATGGGACAACTCAGTGCTGGGGGAGATCAGGAAATGGGGGGGGGATCAACCGTGATGGGTTAGAGCATGAATAACAAGGCTGGGGGATGTACTAGAACAGAATGCAATGTCGACTTTCCTGGAACCGAGGAACAAGTACGGCCTCAGCCCTAGGGAGGGGAGCACGTATGTACGCCTTCAACCCGCAAAATCCACACTGTTTGGGGGTAGAATTGATCTGCCGGACCATACCCCAGTGGAGATCAATTTGTTCACAGAGGCTTTACAGAAAAACAGGGATTACAACCCTGTTATCAATTTTTCTGCACCCCTGTTGGACCAATTGAAAGCCAAATAGGAAAGGCATTCTCGAGAGCGAAGACTGGGTGTAAGCCATGGTGACTGCAAGGGAAATCAATGTATCCTCTCGAATGCGGCTTATACAGTATAAAATGCTTCACAGGGTGTACTACGCAAGAGGCCTGCTACACACGATGGGTAGGGCAGACACAGCCACTTGCCTTAAATGTGGGGAGGCTGAGGGAGCATTTTACCATATGCTGTGGAGTTGTGGGTGGGTGTCTATCCTGTGGGAAGCAATCCTGAACAAATTGAGGGTGCTGGGTAGGAAAATTCCAAGAGACCCCTGAAGGCTGCTGCTACATATTAATGGTGGAGATGAGGGGTGCCAATGGGAGGCCTGACTGATCGCACTTGCAGCCATGGTGGTTAAGAGGGATCTGGAATCCAAGTGGTGCACCAGGGATATGCCAATGATTGGAAGAGGGGTAAAGGGAATGGAAAACTGTAGTTGCATGGAAAAAATACCATACAGAGTTAGGGGATGCTGGGCAAGTACCTGAAGATATGGGGGAAATGGGTGGACTATGTGGACTGATGAGAAAGAAGCGCACCAGTGGTGGACTGGACTTGATCATGATGAGAAGAATAGGAATGTGGGACCAGGAGTGGGGAGGGAGCAAGGGAGCTGGGATGGGGAGGATGGGACATCTGCATTGGGCAAAGGGAATTTGTATGGAATGTTGTTGTAGGTTTACAAAATTTAAATAGTTTATAAAAAATAATTTAAGTTTACTATTTCACTCCATATTGATAGGGAGACATTGATTTGAGGAAATTCATGCACTTTAGGAAATGCAGACATTTTCATAATGTCTACAAATTAAAAGGATAGGTGCCCTAAAAAAAGGTAAAATGCTTCCATGAAGACAAAATCCTTGTGATCATTTCTTAAAATGTGGAAAGGTGATACCGCCACTAGAGTTGGAGAGGCAAATTATTAATAGAAATGCGAGGAGTCTTATTCTGCCAAGGAAAATGGGTCAAAAGAGTCTTTGTTTAAAGAAGCTTTCAAGAAATTGAAACAGGATCATAGATGAAAGATATAGTATAATGAACAGCCTCATTTTAATAGTTCCTAAACACCACCACCATGATAAATTTAAGGCGGACCATTTGGCCGATAAACCTATACAAATCTTATCAATGATACATTTAGCATTTAATCTCATAAATGTTTGCATATTAGTAAATTAAATGCCCACATTTCTCTTACGTCCTGGACTACCTCCTTCCCAACTGTTTGGGTATGCCTGCATCTGTAGGTGGGCTGGAAAAGGCTGGCTAAAAAAAGATAGCTACCTCTTTAAGAAACTTGAAGTTGGTGAGATTACGTCATGGGTGCATCCCTCTATGCGCCAGTCCCACCCCCTATCCCTCACTCCTATGTCACCAACTGCCCACAACCAGTTCCTGTTTTTCTGCCTACTGGGTGAGTCTGAATTTTCTGTGCACCATGACTACACCTTTTTCTAGGGTGTAACCTCTTAGCTGTCCATCCCATTTTCCATGCGATTGGTTTCTTTTTTTTATATAACACAGTTCCTCCCTCTGACGTATGCTGTTTACTACGGAATTCAATCAATGCATCCATTGTAGGAAGCAATTCTCAGCTGCCGATCCACATCATGCCTGCGTCCAATGCCTAGGTATCCATCACCCAGTGAGTTTGTGTGTCTTATGCTGTGGATTCACCCATGGTCTCTGCATAGTTGTCTTCTTTCCATGTCACCCTGGGCGCTTACACCTGCAAGTACCTCTTGGTGGGACAAAACATCATTACCTCATGGTGGGAAATGGTCTGAAAAGATTCACCCAGTTACCAGAAGATGTGTTCACCCCTGACAAAATCACTACGGTAAAAGGAAAGAGCTCATCAAACTCACCTAAAAGAATAGGCAAGATTTGCCAAAAAGAGGCAAAAGCATCCAGGGTTGATTCGGTACCAACTGATTCCCCTGTCTCTGCATCGGTACCCAAGTTGGCTACCGCAGTTAAATCATTGAATACCTTGGTACTGAAGAAAAATCGGGTTTCTATTACTGCAGTTGAATCTTTCGATGCCTCGGTACCAAAAGAGGCAGAGAGAAGCTCACATAAGAGGCATAAGCATTCTCGTTTGAAACCTAGCTCGGTACCAGCCCCTCCAAAGAGGCACAAGCAAAAGAAATCTTCTAATAACCCAATTTCAACTTCGGCACCAGAGAGTCAGAACGAGCATATCAGTCTAATTTCACAGTGCCTACTGAAGGGTTCTACATTTTCTCCTGAGACTGAGGACATTTTGTTAGATGCAACCGCTCATTCGGCTAGACAATTCGTGTTAACCAATATACAGGTACCCAGACCTGTTGTATTCAATTTATAAGATCCTGCTCAGCAAACTTCTAGGATTGACTCAACATCTATTTTGAGACTAGAAGAAACCCAAGGCAAACCTCCTGATATGGCTAACGATATTACCAACACATTCCTTGAGCCTACCTGAGCCTTTTCTGGAAGCTTTAGCCCAATGCATTAAGGATAAAAGGGTCCTTATGTACCTCTGCAGGGAGCCAGCTCCTTTACCAATACCAGTTTCAGTTGAAGGAGACGGCACTGCACCTCCTAACAAGAAACAAAAGGTGTCGAAGGACACAGATATAGACTCGGATGATGACACTTCATCTATTTCTCCTTCAAAGACGTTCCATGATATCATGGCAAATGCCATCCATGCCTTAGAAATTACACTAAAAGACCAACCTGAGACTGCAGGAGTATTTGGAAAGCTTCCTTCTCAACAGACTATGTCCCCTCTTCCTATGGAACTGTCCGTTATGGAGCAGGCCTCGACTCATTGGGGTAAACCCCACTCTGAGCCTCATATTTCCAAATCCTTGGACACTAAATACAAAGTGCCTAAAGAGGAACCTTTTGTGTTCATGGGTAATCTTCTTGAACAATCTGCTTTAGTTACTAAGGGGAAAGGTCAGGCACCTTTTCCTTCTACCGTTCTGGATGCCCATTCTAAAGCCTGGGAGGCACAGGGAAAGAAATCATATGCCAATGCTTCTCTCCAACTCAGACATGTCAACACAGTCACAGTCTTGGCAGGTTTTAATATTTTGAATTGTGAAAACCTGGATCGCTTCACAGAACTTCCTCAAGAGGCGGCAGTTAATTTTACGTCTGGGTCTCAGAAGGAAAATAAGTGGCCATTCAACAACTTCAAGTTGTTGATGATTGTACACCATGACAAGGGCAATTGCAGGTGCTGTCTACATGCGTAGACACACTTATTTTGCAGCCACTTCCCTTCATCAAGACATTCAAGACAAGGTCTTAGACTTTCCTTTTGATTGAAAAAACGCTGTTTGACCCTTTTACTGATGAGATTCTTCAAAAATACAAGGCTAGCGTTACTGCCGCTAATTCACTCAGTTCCATCTCAGTGAAATACCCTTATCATGAGAATTTCAAATCTTTCAAACCATGTGCTCAGGGAAATACGGGCAAAGTTGAAGTCGG
The DNA here is from genome assembly GCF_040938575.1 of Ambystoma mexicanum. Classification (NCBI taxonomy): domain Eukaryota; kingdom Metazoa; phylum Chordata; class Amphibia; order Caudata; family Ambystomatidae; genus Ambystoma; species Ambystoma mexicanum. The sequence goes on from NC_090936.1 coordinate 434,977,179, forward strand.
GGTTTACCCTCTCAACTACCTCTTCTCAAGAACAAAAGAAGTCTGTTTGACTTATGTTTCAACTGCTCCAAATACTCTCAAGGAGCATAGGTCCCCAGTTGCAGGAAAGATTCGAGTTTTCTTCATCAATGGGAAAACATCACTCAGGAGGAACGGGTTGTAAATGTTATTTGCCTCGGCTAATCCTTAGCTCTTCATGCTACACTTCCAACTTCTCTTCCAAAGTTCCAAAAGTCATTTCTGGGACTTTTAAACAAGATTCAAAAACTCTTTTTGGGAGCAATAGAATTGGGTCCAGAAGAAGAATTGGATTGGGGGTTTTACTCCTGTTATTTTATAATTGCAAAAAAGACAGGTGGAATTTGTCCAATTCTAGAACTTTCCGATCTGAACCAGTTTTCTGCTGGTGTAAACCTTCCACATGGTCACTAAAGAGGCTTATTTTCATTTTCCCGTCTTTAAGGAACACCGCCAGCATGTCAGGTTCACCATGGGGCAGTCTCACTACCAATACACTTGCCTCCCTTTTGGACTCAATTCAGCCCGCAGGGTGTTTGCCAATGTTCTGCCGGTGGTCGCAGCTCACCTTCAGTTGAAAATAGTGCCAATCATCCAGGTATGGATATAGATGCACCATCTCTGGAGGAATTGTTACAGAAGATGCAACTGACAACGCTTTATGATTTAGGTTTTTCAGTAAATGTGGCAAAGTCAACTCATTCCTTCTCAAAGGATTCCATTTCTTGGGGCGGTAATGGATACTACTCAGAAAAATGCCATCCCACCATCAGAAAGGGTGTCTGAAATTCAGCAGGTCATCTCTGTTTTTGTAACACAAACGTCTTTTGGCATGGTGGTTCCAAAGACTTTTAGGGCTGATTGCTTCTTGCATCGTTCTAGTCCCCTATGCAAGGCTTCAAATGAGAACCATTCAGTTGCACCTTGCCAGCAACTAGAACAGGTATTGGATTCTCAGGATATGAAAATTCCAATCCTGAGTCACATTCAGGATTCCCTGATATGGTGGAACAATCCAGAGAACATGTTGATCGGATTTCCCTTTCCAGCTCTTCATCATCAGATGGTGCTTAAAACAGATTCATCACAGTATGGGTGGGGAGCCACTGTCCGGATCGAACGGCCCATGGCATTTGGTCAGTAATGAAAAGAGGAATCACACAAATGTCTTGCAACTAAGAGTGATATTTTTACACTTCAAAAAGTACTTACGAACAATAGCACTTTGATATTTAATGTAAAAAAACGAGGGGGAACTCGTTCTCTTCCTCTCTGTGTCCTCAAAGAGAAAGTATGGTATTGGGCCATGGAGAACCACATTTTCCTGTTGGTGTTTGGAGGGAAAGAAGAACGTCTTAGCGGATAAGCTCAGCAGGCTAGAATCTGCTCCAAACAAGTAGGAACGGAAAATGTCAGTATTGAAGATGATATTCCAAAAGTGGGGCCATCCAGCGATGGACTTTTTTGCCACAAAGTTCAATGTTTTTTATCCTTGGTTTGCTTCGAAGGGGGGCCTGGGTCTTCATTCGTTGGGAGACACCCTACAGCTGGACTGGTCGAAGAAAACACTTTATGCGTTCCCTCCACTTCCCTGGATGCACCCCTCCCCTCAATTGCTGAACTTGAATGCTTGGTTCCTGAAGAACTGACCTTTGCCCATCTTCAATTATCAGAACAGAATCTAAAGATTATGACAGCGTCTAGGAAAGCTTCAACAAGAAAGCAATATTGCAGTAAATGGTTATGTTTCTGCCATTGGGCTCTAGACTGCAGTCTGAACCCACTAAAAGCGTCAGTTGATAACGTTATGTCTTTCATGTCCTATCTAGTATCTTCAGGAGTTAAAGTTGATACTTGCAAACATTATTTGTCTGCTATTGGTACTTATTTGAATAGGGATCAAAAATAATTTTCTCTGTCAAATGAAGCTATTCAAAGGCACTTTGAAGGCCTTCTTTGTTTACATCCACCAGTTCGCAAACCACCACCTCAATGGGATCTAAATATAGTCCTTTCGGCTCTAATGCACAAACCTTTTGAGTCAATGGCATCTGGCGAATTGGAGCTTTTGACATGGAAGACAGACTTTTTAATAGCCATTACACTGGCTTTGAGGATTGGAGCGCTCTAGGCTCTTTTTTGAATTTTCACAAAGATATGGTAGTCCTTTGTACCCTCTTTTTTTTAAAAAAAACCAAAGGTGGTTTACGATTTCCTTCTAAATCAGGAAATCTTCCTTCCTGTTTTTCATCCTAGACCGCATGCTTCCGTGGCTGAGGAAATCTTGCATAATTTGGATGTATCAAGAAATTGTATTTAGAAAGTACTAAACCATTCAGGAAATCAGATTAACTTTTTATTACTTATGGTGGTCCTTCCCCTGGTAATAAGGCTGTCAAAGCTTCTATTGCCAGGTGGGTTGTTCCTTGTATCGCAAAGCCTTACGATGTGAAGGTGCTTGCAAGTTCCGCAGAGTCTTCAGGTTCATTTCACAAGAGCCAAGGCAGCTTCAGTATCCTTTATTAGGCATGTCCCCATTGCAGAAATGTGTAGAGCTGCTACTTGGGCTACTCCACTCGCTTTTTGCAAGAACTATGCTATGGTTGCATCCTCCAGGAAAGATGCCAAATTTGGCCAAGGTGTGCTCTGCAACTTGTTTTCTTGAATTGAGTATATGCTGCTTCCTCCACCCTTACTCATATTAAGGTTACAGCCAGACTGAGAAAGTGCAAGGGAAACAAAAAAGGACACATTTTCGAGTTCATGCTTGTCAGGAAATATTTTCTTTTTTGCACCTTTCCCTTCAAAGATTCCTATGAGACAATCAGCGTTTTTGTTTGTTTGGAATGCTGTCCTAACTCTTTAGAGGTCCATAAAGGCCTTCTGCTTTACTTCCCTTGCCTGTTTTGCTCACTCTTGTAGGGAAACTGCCTAGTCCATAAAACTGTCATCACTAAGAGAAATAGATTGTAATAATCTCCTGCACAGGATGAGTTTCCACCCCCCGGCCACCATTAGAAGTTTGCCATATAGCCAATTGCTACGTATCACAAGAATTATCAACACAGAAGCCATGTATGAGCATGAGAAGAATAAGATGTTGACTAAGTTTAAAGAGGGGGGGTACAATAAAGACGAGCTGCAAGTGGCAGCCAACAAAGCAGCAACAAAGGAACGACCGTCCCTTCTGTCCTCTACCAAGAGCACTGTGACATTGGACAACATATTGGTCTTTGTCAGCAAGTATAGTATCCAAACATTGAGAATTTTAAAAGCCATACTGAAACACTGGCCTCTGTTGACATGCGACCACCAACTCCAAGGTTTATTCAAGGACAAACCGATATTTGAAGATCAAAGCAACAGTAATCTGACCATGAAGATAAAGACCAAAAAGGAAAGGCACTTTCCCTTGCATGTCATGTAGAAACTGTAACAGCATCATCAAAGGCAGCACAGTCACACATCCCAGGAGAGAAGATTGCCATCAAAGACTACTCAACATGCATTTCATAAGGAGTGATATACTCTATCAATTGTCCCTGCGGTCTCCTCTACATAGTGCAGACTATCAGGAAAGCCAGACTGAGATGGAATGAACATAAGCCCAACATTAGAATGAAGAACTAACGATCACCAGTGGCGCAACATTTTGAACAACAAAGGCACCCGTTGTCACAGATCAGATTCCAGATTCTGGAAATTGTCAATTCCACTTACCTTAGAATCAACTTCACCAAGAGACTAGAACAAAGAGAGTTGTACTGGATAGAAAAGCTGGACACAGTGTCTCCCAATGGTTTGAATGAGGAACTTGATCTGCATTGCTTTTTGTAATATGCATTGCAATGTTTTCTCCAACAGCAACCTTCCAGTTAGTAGAACATTCCGGCATTCAACGTGTTGAACTATTCATACATTTTGAACCCTTGAGTAGTTATTGTGTTTGATACCATGCATTAGTTTATACATGTACTAATTGTTTCAGTTTCATGATGCTTGCTAGTCCACAGAGCACCTGATTCTTACCCAAACTGCCCTAAGTATTTGGTGACTTTGATCATTTTTGTCATCTTCGAAAGCTTGCCAGTATGACCTACATCCATGCACACCCTTATATCCAGCCTATGCCCTGTCACTTCCCTACAGGCCAACATCGCCATCGCTGCGTGCAGTGGTTTGTTCATACAATCAGAGACTGCTTACCCTATAGAGTCTCCATCGACTATTAAGGATTTATGGAAACAGTGGCCCTGCTCCATTTATCTGTAATACCAAGACACTGTGCATCGTACTTTTCATATGCAATGCATGCTTTATCCTTATTCTAGCCTGCTGTCACTGACTAGATACAACCAATGTCAACAGATTGTGCACCACATCAGTATTGCTATTTACATTACATATGTTTGCCCGACACTTAGTCCATGGTTTCACCGGCTTGACTGTTATCAACATGGCATGCTCACCCTATTGCATACTACATTAGTCACCTTGGTACCTACAGACTCTGAGTTTCACTACAGACTGTGGGTTTCACTACAGACTCTGGGTTTCCCATCTGTATCTTAGCGACATCATGTCACCTCACAATCTAGAGCGTGGTTTCCATGTCAACAATCCATGTATACAACTCAAACAGCCTGCGGCAACCTTCTTATTGAAACTCTGGGCGGCACGCTCAAGGAGGACTGAGAGATCCTCTCATCGGCTTGGTAAGCATTTACCCCACCCAATGCACCAACAGCACGACCATATTAAATTGAAAATTATAATTACGCCTGTATTTTTCTAACAGGCGCATGTTTAGCCACAGCTATGAGGGATACGCATAGCAACAGAATGCACGCCACATTACATCTTGTCTCCATGACAACAGGACACAGTTCATCTGCTTGCAAACACAATCAGAAACGCAATAGGGAGGTAAGGGAGATTCTATGTCTCCTAGGCAATTTCATTGTTTTAACATAGCTGCGATTCTTGTTTGTTCAAACTATAGAATCATCAAGAGGTATTTTCACACATGCCACCATACATTTTTTCCTTAGAGCACGATTATTGATATTACCGCTTATATGTCAACATCCACTAGACTTCTCAAGACTGCAGGTACCATGAGACTTCCTTTAAATCTTCTTTTTGACTTGTTTTATGATATGATGTTTTATTTTTATCGCGCTCGTACCCAAGTGGATGACAGCGTGACAAGGCAAGGGAGGGGAAACGGGAGAAGAAAACAATGATCTTACTAGGCCCAGTGACATTGAGAACGTGCAAGTGCATGGGAAAGGGGGAAAAGTGCATGGAAGGGTGAGAGTGGAAAGTGCGGAGCAGAGGAGAACAGATAAATAATAATATATACAAATAAATAGAAAATGGAGCAAGAAACAGGGGTAGTGCAGCCAGAAAGTGGCAAGTGCTGTGTTTACAGCAGCAGAACTGGGTAAGTCTGATAAGTACATAAAAGAAGAAAATGGGGGGTGGGGCACTGTATGGGTACAGATACAGTCCCCAGTGCAGGGGGTGGCCAGGAGGCAGTGCAGGAGGTTGGCTGGGTGTGCAGGAATGGCAGGGTGAGCAGGAACCTGGGCCCAGAGGACAGAGGGTGGCTAGGTGCACAGTGCCAAGAGAAAGCAGATCAGCAGGGGGCGCAAAGGCCAATGCAAAGAGGAAGGTCTTGAGGGGCTTCCGGGACCAGAAATGGTTCTCCGCAAGTATTAGAGTGGCAGGGAGGCTGTTCCAGAGGGAGGCCCCAGCTGAAGACAGATCTACCCCAGCTCGTTTCTGTTACGCTCACCTGGCTTCCACAGGGGTGTCGATCTGAACTGGACAGCTGCGGTCTCCACCAATGTGACGCGTAGTGCCGAGACGACGGACTGGACTGGCCCACCTAGCTTCGTTTGCTTGGCCCATAGGAATATTCTTCTGCAAATGGAGAAAGGGAATTAACCACTCGTGGAGTTGAGCATTAACCCCCCCCCCACTCCCGCTGTTCTCCCCACTAATCACCTTTGATGTCTCCTCTTATAGTCTCACCTGATGGTTTGGAAAGACGAGCTCTCCATCCTGCATTGAGCGCAGGGGTGCGTAGATAACCAGTTGCTTCACTGGCTCGAAGGAATTGGTGAGTTCCAGAACAATATTGACTCTGAGATTCCCGGCAAGACGCCGTAAGTATGTAGTTCGTAAGAGTTTAAATGTCTGACTTTCACTCTTGTCAGATTCCTTGCAGGTTGCAGCTTGACCCTAGCGAAGAGTTCCTCGTGGCAACCGGTAATATTCAGGTAAGGATTTGTATTATCCAACCCAGTTCGATAAAATAATGTCAATATGTAACCTGTTGCTTTCTCCCTTATTCAGGTGCTGAGAGAAAGTATGAAGTCTCAGGGAATAATACCTCCGGCGGTAAAATCAGGAGGTCTATTGTGGTGATGAGGGTTCCCCTTGTTTGTCCTTTTGTTTCACCTTGCTGTCCTTTTGTTTCCCCTTAGGGGCCGGGGAGTTCGGCGAGGATGCAGTGGAAGCTGTGGCGACCCGTGAAGAGGAATAGTACCCCCGTGGTAAAATCAGGTAAGTCTACGGGGGTAACTAATATTGCCTCTGTGTATTCCCTTGGCTCACCTTGCTGTTCCTGTCTTCCCCTTAGGTGCCGGGATGCGGCAGGAGCATGCAGAAGGATGCAGTGGAATGTGAAGATGCTGCGAAGGCCAGTGAGTTCAGCGCAGCGCTGCTGCAGGCTAGGCGACGCGCATGAAATGACTTCTTTCTTCCAGCTCGAAGGCGCGATGGATCGGGAATTCAGGTAAGGATCAAAGGTATTGCTCTTGTTCTAACCGTCTCCTTCTTTCTCCCTTTTTCTAGGAGCTCCAGACTCGAGGCGGGCGTGGCAGAAGACTGGATGCAGGCTTGCAGTCACGGTGAGCGTTACGCTGCTGGATGCAGAATAACGCGAAGCGTGTGCTGCTCTTCGGGCGTGGTTTAAATAGCCTCCAAAGTAGTCCCAGGTAGGTATTCCTCCCCAGCCCCACCCGAGTAAAAAATAGTCCCTAGGTAAAGTAGTCCCTTCCAAGCCTCCTTTGGCTTGGAGCTCTTGCAGCATGGTCTGCATCAGGTGAGTTTGCAGCATGGTCTGCATCAGGTAAGTTTTAATCTATGAGCCTGGCGCCTGCGCCAGGACTGACTCTCCATATGAGCTTGGCGCCACAGGCACCAGGACTGCACCCAAATAGCCCCTAGCAGGGGTTGCCTGCTTCCGGGGTTGCTGGACTTGGTCTGGGTCCCCGGGGGGTAGGCATGACAGTTTCTTTGATTAACGACTGACCCTGAGGGAGTTCAAGGAATAGGAGCGAAGTGCTCGAGAGGGGAGGTATTTGTGGAGGGATAGCTGAAGGTATTTTGGACCCAGGCCCCAGAAAGCCTTGTGGACAATGCAGAGGGTTTTAAATGTAATCCTTGCATCCACTGGGAGCCAATGGAGAGATTTCAGAGCTGGCGAGATACGATCCCAGGGCTTGAGGCCAAGGACAAGTCTTGCAGTCCTGTTCTGGATTAGATGCAGAGGGCGAAGAGTAGAGGCGGGTAGATTTACAAAGAGGCTGTTACAGTAGTCCAACCTGGAGAGAACCAGAGCTTCGGAGACAGTGAGCTTCTGGGGGAAGGAGAGGAAGTAAGAATACCTCTGAGGCGGTGCAGTAGGAAGTTTGACTTTTTAAAGACCTCTGAGATGTGGGCGGAGAAGAGAAGTGTGGAGTCAAAGATGACCCCAAGGTTCTTGGCCTCGCCGGTGGGGATAGGAGGAGGGCCAAGAGAGGTCAGCCAGAGAGAGAGGGGAAAGAATGGAGGTGGTGTGCTGATGAGGAGGATCTCGGTCTTGCTGGCATTCAAAGATCTTTGGCGGCACACCAGTCTTGAATGGCAGTTAGGCAATCAGAGATGAGAGAGGGAGAGGAGGTGGCTGAGAGCAGCCTGAAATTGAGTTCAGTGTCATCAGCGTAACACTGGAAGTTTGAGCTTAGAATGACAATGCAGTGGGCGAGAGTTGCCAGGTATTAGTTGAAAAGCCAGGGAGAGAGGTTAGACCCCTGGGGAACACCACAGGTAGAGAGGAAGATAGATGATGGGAAGGACCCCAGTTGGTCCTGGGAGGGTCGATCAGAGAGGAAAGAGGTCAGCCAGGCCAGAGCCTGATCAGTGATACCCAGTTGCTCACGGAGGCAGTTGAGCATGGTATGGTTGACTGTGTCAAAGGCAGAAGAGAGACAGAGTAGGATGAGGACAGAGGCAATGTTAGAGTCAAGGTTGGAGAGTAGATCTTCACTGATGTTCAGGAGAGCAGTTTCCATTCTTCTGGCCGCTCTGATACCGGACTGGTGGTCATGGAGGCAGTCAACAGAATCAGAATGAAGGTTAAGCTGAGAGATGGCAAACTTTTCCAGGAGTTTGCCCAGAAAGGGGGTGATAGAGATTGGGCGATAGTTAGCCAGACAGGAAGGATCAGCTGTGTGTTTCTTAAGAAGAGGATGCACAAGGGAGTGCTTCAGAGGGGAGGAGTAGGATCCTGAGGCAAAGGAATGGTTGCGAAAAACGGCACGAGCCGGAGCAAGGGAGTCAATGTGGTCCTTATGGTTTTAGAGGAACAGGGATGAACATGTTTTGACGAGGCTTTCATAGATCGGACTTGTCTAGTGACCTCATCAGGGGAGAAGAGAGGAGAGGGAAGGGAAGGAAGAGAAGGAGGGAGGGGGGTGGTTAAAGGGGGTTTGAAAGTGCAGACTGAGGGGGAATAGGAAGGGGAGGGGAGGAGAGGATGGACAAGATGTCCTGGGTTTTTGAGATAAAGTGAGAGGCAAGGTCATTGCAGAGAGCCTGGGAGGCAAGAGGAAGGGTAGAGACTGCAGCAGAGTTGGCAAGCTCCTTGCAGATTTTAAAGAGTTTGGCCGAATTGTTAGCTGCCGCAGAGACATGGGCTTGAGTGTGGACTCTCTTCTTGGTGCGGACAGAGAGCCAGTATTGCCTTTGAAGCAGGCGACAGGCCAGTTTGTCGGAGGATGAACAAGAAGCCCTCCATTTCCTCTCAGCCACCCTACACTTAGGTTTAAGTGTAGCTAGGGCGGAGGCATGCCAGGAATTACACTTGGCTTTGGACTTCAAGCGGATCCTCGTGACAGGGGCAAGAGCATCAAGAGTATCAGCGATGGAAGAGTAGAGAAGGGACAGGGTTGTGTCTGGGTGTGAGTCAGCCAGAGGAGGAAGGGGGGGGGAGAGAAGGTGGCAGCAAAAGCCTCAACTGACACACGCTTCATAGGTCGGATGTCTGAGAGGGTAGGTGGCAGTGTTTGGGTGAGCGTGGCTTGGGCGGGGAAGAGAGTGAGAGATGACATCAAGTGTGTGTCCTGTAGAGTGCGTCGGGCCAGAGGGAAGGATAGAGAGGGAGAGGGAATCACAAAGCGCGAAAGAGCAGAGATGAGGGACAGGGAGAATCGAGGTGGATGTTGAGCTCACCAAGGAGGAGGAGTTGAGTGGTAGAGGTAAGGAGGGAGGAAGAGAGGTCAGCCCACTCAGAAAGAAAAGAGGTGATTTGCCCAGGGGGACGGTAGAGAGTAGCAACAGTAAGAGAGTGACTAGGAGAGATTGAGAGCCTGCAGATAAAGCCTCTGTTAATGGGAGAGGACGAGACATTACAGAGCACAGAGATCACAGGAGGGGTCCATAGATCCAGTGAAGGAACAACAAAAAGGATGTCAGTGAGGGTCTGTCTGGAAGAGCCACTGGTATAGGTGTCAGCGATAGGGATACCAGGGTTGGAGGCCAAGATATCCTTTTTAAACTTCTTCTTTCCAGACTTAGTGAGAAGGGAAAGATAGTTGATAGAGAAGCAATTAGAAAAGATGGGAGAAACAGAAAGCGCCATGAGTGGGAAGAGAGGAGGCAGAGGGAGGAGTAAGCAAGTACAGCGTTATAGAGCAGTCACTGGGCTAGTATTGACTTGTATTCATGTATACTTGTATAATGTAGCTATCCAGTTGTTGTAATCAATATCCCTTCTAAATGAACATCTATTTGCTATTGCGAAACTCGCCCTGAAGAAGGACCTTGGTTCGAAATGCATCGGCGCTAGTGGTTTCTGCTTACTTATATGAAGAAGAATTAACTTTAATTAACAAAGAAACTTTGCACATACTTGATGTATCCAATATATCTTTTTCAACTAACACATTTCTACAGAAGAAATGAATTAAGACACTCAGTAGTCTTCACTACAAAATTTGGTGACTCCAGATCTGGTGATTATTTTCACCAGACACATTCTTGTCCGTTATATTTGTACCAATGTGGTGTACATTGGGTCTCTGGGGATTGCCAATTACATTACAAGGAACTACATTTTGATTTCATGGAATTTGATTAACAAAGTAGTGCCCACCCATACCCCCTGTACACTCATCATCGAGAGACTATGGGCCTCATTACGAGTATGGAAGTATCCATGGTGCTATTAGCGCCATGGCTGCCTCCATACCGGGTTCCTTCAATGAGGACTTACCGGGTCATTCCGACATAGGAGGACCCGGTAATTCCTCCTTGCAGGAACCCATCCCCATTCCCATCTAAGCCCACATAGGGCTCAATGGGAATGGGGAGGGAGGTAACAACGGGCACATTACAAATGGCCCGTTATTACCTCCCTCTTCCCCTCGCGGGACCCGGAAAGGATGCATGGTTTTACCAGGCGTCCTTACAAGGTCCTGCAAAGGGAACCTCGTAATTGCGCATCCCGTAATGAAGGGTGCCGGTGCCGGTCCCGTACCGGCACCTTTCATTACGGGAGCGCAAGCGTCGTAATGCGGTCCTATGTCTCTCTTTATGAATTCTTGCATATTTACAATTGTACACATCACCTTACAGTGAAGTCCAGTTACGATACTTTGTATCCTTATATCTTTGTATATAAGGGCTTTTTGACAATGTGCCTAAGACAAGCTGGTGGCAGCTATGTGATTCTTACTGTTGTGATTTTTGCACTAGTGCACATTTGCATTTACTGCAAATGGCTACTAAAGCTGGTTAGCACTCACAAATGGCAGTGCCACGAGATGCTTTGCTTGTTCTTCAGCCATATTTTTGTTTTGCCTTATTCCTGCCTTCCCAGTTCAGGAAATGCCTTCTATGGAAATCCCTTTCCGGTGCAAAGCTCTGACTTTTGTGGGCTAAGGGACTGACACTGAAGAGAAAATACCCAGCAAAAGCTGCACTCTTGTAGTAAAAAACTGCTATAATTCTCTACATCAAATGTCATTACAGATTTCATATTGATTCCAAACAGATAAATTATATATATATATATATATATATATATATATATATAGGATACGTTACTCACCGTAATCGTATTTCTGATGCTTGTATCTGCTTAGATTCACATGCTGTGCATAGGCCGACATCTAGTGGAACCTGCGGAGTATTACAGTTTGTTTTTCGAAACTCGAAAATGGGCGTCGACACAGGCGTGCCAGTAATACTATCCCTAGTGTGACGTCCACTGTACCCAAGATCCCTCACGCGTCTAGGATCCTCAGATTGTATTTTTTTATGACATGAGGAAGCATGAGGAGTAGCGTGAGTACAGATAATCCAAGCAGATAGACAGAAAGGTAAGACTACAAGCAATCATGCGCCTTCTCTCGGAGGGGAGGAAGGGTGGGTCGCATGTGAATCTAAGCAGATACAAGCATCAGAAATACGATTACGGTGAGTAATGTATCCCTTCTGAGGCTTGTGGAATCTGCTTAGATCACATGCTGTGCATAGATTAGCGAGCAGTACCAGAAGAAGGAGGTGGGATGTGAGAAGGGTCATGAGCAAACAGGTGCCTTAGAACCGCTTGTCCCACTTGTGTATCTGTCTTGGAATGAGTGTCAATGCAGTAATGCTGAGTAAAAGTGTGAATAGAGCTCCAAGTAGCTGCTTTGCAAATGGTGTCGAGGGGAACATTTGCAATGAAAGCCAGAGTGGCCCCAATGCCTCTAGTAGAATGGGCGCTTGGCGTAAAAGGCAGAGTTTTTTCAGAAAGAGAGTAACACAGCTGTATACAGTTGATAATCCACTTCGAGATCGCGCCTTTAGAGACGCGATCCCCCTCTCTGCCTGTAGCTACGGAGACAAACAGTTGATCTGTTTTCCTTAGCGGTCTGGTTTTATTTACATAGTAGAGGACCGCCCTACGCACATCAAGGGTGTGTAGTTTCACCTCAGCTGAGCTTTGCGGGTTCTGGAAGAAAGCCGGAAGCTCGATGGACTGGTTTACATGGAACTTAGATATAAATTTAGGTGAGAACCTAGGGTGTGTGTGTAAAACCAGTTTGTCTTTGTGGATAGTAAAGAAAGGATCCTGCACTGACAGAGCCTGAATTTCACTGACCCTTCTTATAGAGGTAATGGCTACTAAGAAGGCCGTTTTATAAGTCAGGTGTTTAAGACTACTTTTATGCATGGGTTCGAAAGGGGGGCCCATGAGCTTAGCTAGCACCACATTGAGGTCCCATCCTGGCGGTGGGTTCGAAATAGGAGGGTGAAGTCTCTTTACTCCTTCCATGAAGGCTTTAACTACTGGTACTTTCCACCACGATACTTTGTTATGGGATGTGGTGTAAGCCGAGAGGGCTGCCAGGTGTACCTTCAGAGAGTTAAATACCAAACCTGCGTCCAGCAGGTGGAGCATGTATGTTACAACGTTGGAAGGAGTGCAATCAACTGGGTTGATTTGTTTATTCTGGCACCAAATAACAAATCTCTTCCACTTGTCAAAGTAACAGTGCCTTGTGTTTGGTTTCCTGGATTCTTTTAGGATGTCCATACACCTCTGTGGTAATTTGAGATGCCCAAACTCTATGACCTCAGGAGCCATGCTGCCAGGTTCATTGAGTTGGGTTCCTGGTGCACTGTTTGACCTTGCTGCTGGGACAGTAGGTTGTACCAGGCTGGGAGTTTGATGGGTTCGCACACCGCCATCCTGCGTAGGTGTGGAAACCATGGTTGTCTCGCCCACATGGGAGCAACTAGGATGAGCGTCATCGATTCCTTGTTCATCTTGTACACCACCTTCCTGATGAGAGGAGTTGGTGGAAAAGCGTACGCAAACATCCCTGACCAGTTCATCCACAGGGCGTTCCCTTGGGAGTCTGGCTGGGGGAACCGGGATGCAAAACTTGGGCATTGTTTGTTTTCGCTTGTGGCGAATAGGTCTATAGTGGGGAAACCCCACTGAGAGAAGAGATCTTCTACGATATCTCTGTGAAGGACCCATTAGTGTTCTTCTGGGAGGGAGTCTCTGCTTAGGGCATCCGCTAGGGAATTGAGCTCCCCTGGAACATGTTGTGATGACAGGAAGATGTTCCGTCTGAGTGCCCATCTCCAGATTTTCTGGGCAAGCTTGGACAGATTTGGCGAACGAGTCCCTGCTTGTTTGTTCAGATAGAATATGGCTGTCGTGCTGTCCGTCTGGATCTGCACCGACAAGTTTAGCAGATGGGGCTCGAACACCCGAAGCGCTCGGAATACTGCCAGAAGCTCTAGCAGGTTGATGTGGTTCTTGGCTACTGAGTGAGACCAGAGACCCTGAGCTGTGTGGTGGAGATGGTGAGCTCCCCACCCAGTCAGGCATGCATCTGTAGTCACCACTGCCTGTACTTCGGGATTGTAAAAGGGTTTTCCCTTTGCGAGATTCTCTCTTGTCCACCAGTGTAAGCTCTGTACGAGTGTTGGCGAAACGACCACTAGATCGTCCCACTGACCACTTGCCTGAGACCACTGTTTCGCCAACCATTCCTGCATGGGACGCATGCGCAGACACGCGTGGGGGACCAGGTAAATGCATGACGCCATCATGCCCAGTAACCGCATTGCTTTGCGTACCGTTATTTGTTGACCTGACTGATAATGTGGGATTTGCAGTAGTATATTCCGAATTCTCTCTTCCGAAGGGAAGGTCAACCCTTTCTGAGTATCTAGGATTGCTCCTAGGAACTGTTTTGAGGTGCTTGGCACCAGACTTGACTTCTTCTCGTTGATAGAGAAGCCTAATTCGTGGAGGAGGTCGATAGTCCTCTGAATGTTTGACCTGCAAATTCCTGGGGTTTCCCCCATTATGAGCCAGTCGTCCAGATAAGGGTACACTGGGATTGCCTCCCTGCGTAGGTGTGCAGCTGCCACCGCCAGTACCTTGGTGAATACCCTTGGTGCTGAAGCTATCCCGAAGGGCAGTACCTTGAATTGGTAGTGGCGGCTGTCCACCTTGAAGCGCAAGTATTTTCTGTGCGCTGGGAGCATGGAAATATGAAAATAAGCATCTTTCATATCCAAGGTTGCCATGTAATCCCCCTTTTTTAGGAGGGGGATTACCTCTTGTAGCGTGGTCATACGGAATTTTTGGGGCTTGACATACTTGTTGGCAGGCCGTAAGTCCAATACTGGGCGCATTGTTAAATCTTTCTTTGGCACAAGGAAGTAAGTTGAATAGATACCCTTGTTTACCTGGTGTCCTGGGACGAGTTCTTTTCTAGCAGAATGGCGATCTCCTCGAGAAGGATCTTCTGATATTCTAAGGAGTGTATTCTTTGTCGTGGAGGGTGGTTCCGGGGACGCTGCAGTAATTCTATACAATATCCTGTGGACACTGTTGACAGCACCCATCTGTCTGAGGTGATCCCTTCCCAAGCCTGGGTGAAGTTGGAAATGCGTCCCCCTACTGGGGTTGCGTGAGAAGGGACCCTGAACTGAGCGTCACTGCTTTGGTGGAGGCGTGCCACCTCCCTTGTTGGGGCTGCCTCTGCCTCTTCCACGACCTCTCTTGTTACCCCTGCCGTAACTCTGGGTAGACTGCTGGTTGTTGTTCCATTGTGTACCCTGTCCTTGGGCATAGTTGCCTCTTTGTGAATTTTGGCCGCGTGGGCGACGAAAATTACTGTTCCCCCTCTGGTTAGGGGGTTTGTTGGTAAGCTGGCCAAGGGATTTGAGAGTCTCGTATTCGTCCTTGGCATTTTTAAGTGCGCCTTCGACCGCTTTCCCAAACAATAGATCGGGTTCCACCGGCTTGTCTATTAATGAAGCCTGGGTTTCTGTTTTGAACCCCGACTGCCGTAACCACACATGTCTCTTGATAACAGTACCTTCTGCTATCAATCTTCCTGCGTTGTCCGCGGTGTCGAAAGTTGCTTTTAATATGCAACCAGACACGGCTCTCCCTTCTGCCGAGATCCGAGCCAAGTGGCCCTTTAACGGTTCAGGAGCAGAGGCTATGAGCGCCGCGACCTCTTCCCATTGATGGCAGTTGTAACTTGCCAACAGGGTGGTGGAGTTTGCAATCCTTGCTTGGTAGGCGGACGTTGAGGCTACCTTCCTGCCAAACCCGTACAGTTTTTTGCTCTCCTTGTCGGGAGGAGCTTCTGACGACGATAAGGGTGTCCCAGCCCTCTTCCGAGTGTTGGTAACCACTAGGGAGTCTGGTTTAAGATGTCCTCTTATATAAAGAGGGTCAGGCTGGGCTGCCCGAAAAAGTTTTTCAACTCTGGGGTTGACGGCTCTGGTGAGGTTAGGATTCACCAGGGATGGATCTATTCTACGTTGGATGGATTTAAGGATAGGGATGGTCTGAGCGACCGGCCTCCTCTCTCCCACCAACTCTTCTGCGAAGTCCCTTTCCTCCTGTACACCGTGGGTGTCGATGTGAAAGTGTTCTGCTGCGCGAGCGAGGACTTCATTAAGGAGGGGCTGGTTATCAACTGGCGAGTCGGTAACTGGGGCTTCGCTCTCTACCGGGGAATCTACTCTGTAAATTTCCTGCTCATCTTCTATCTCCTCCAGGTCCTCATCATCCGCATAGTATTCAGTCCCGGTTTGTTCCTCCATAATTTCAAACTCCTGGTCCCTTCCAGGGAAAGGCTGTCCTTGGTAACTGGGGTGTAGAGTAGAGTATGGAGTAGAATAATGCTGCACCTCTAAGGGTTCAGGTCTTTCGAACCGGGCCTTTTTACTTAGGGGGATAGGATCAGAGGAGCCTGAGGGTGTGGCCCCTTGAGGGTCATACGAAAGGAAATGTTCTGGGTTTTTGTCATAAAAATCAGCTAAGGAAGACATCCTTGACATGACCCTTTCTATGTCTTCACTGGACCATTCTTTGGAACAGGGTATGACTTTAGTAGGCAACTTAGAGGACTTAACAAGGGTACCCTTGCTGGATGTTGATGTCCCAGTAGATTTGTGTTTGTCTGTCTGCCTAGGAGTGGAAGGCTGTGCTTTCCGCTGTTTCCCCCCCTCCCCGTGCGTGGAAAAATGTTTTCCCTGCGCCTTGGAGGCCCCAGAGACTTTCGACGCCTGGCGTCGAGGGTCGGGAGAGGTATCTGTGTGTTTCGAGCGTGGGGCCTCGCTGGTGTTAACTGCGGCCTCGGTTTCCTGGAGCGCGGCCTGGGGGTGGAAGTCGTCTTCGTCTTCCGACGATCGAACTTCTAGGGAGCGAGGCACTCTTGGCAAGAGTGGATGATTGCCTTGCGTCATGAGGCGATCTCGATCGAGAGCGCCCAGAGGACACCGAGTCGGACCGTTCTATCTGTGCCTCTTTCCGAGAAGTCGACGTCGTCGAGGTTCGGTTGGACTTAGTGTGCTTTGTGTGTGTAGGGTGTGTAGCGCTTGCGTCGCCGGGGGTCTTCCCCATAGCCGCCCTGCCGGACAACCTTCCGAGGTCGGGGACCTGCGCTCGGCAGTCTTTCGACGCCGTAATGCCCTCGCCGTCCGAAAGTACGGCATCGCTGCCATCGCTGAAGGTGCCCTCCGCTGCCATGGCCGCCTGCCTGGCGTGGTGGGCCCAACGCTTTGTCGAACGGTCCTTAAGTGTCTTAGGCTTAAACCTACTACACGCTCTGCAGTTCGCTTCGGGGTGGTCCCTCGGCAAGCAGAGATTGCACGTGGCGTGCCTGTCGACCCAAGGGTATTTGCGGTTGCACTTGGGGCAGAATTGGAAAGGGGTACCCTCCATACGCACCTTGAGGCAGCGGGCTGGTAAGTGTAGGAATATATAAGGTGTACCTATATACCAAGAGTGAAGAGTATGTACCACCCCCCACTCTCCCTACTTGCAGGGCCGAGGCCAGCGGCCTACTAGGCCCGGGCTGAGGCCAGCGGCCTTCCGAGGCCCAGATCCGTCGTGCAGCAGCCGACGGTCAATGTCTTCTCCAGTCGTCGTCGAGGGTCGACGTTGGGGTGGGGAAGGATGTCAATAAATAATTTTAACTTCAATCATTAGCAAAAATATGGCTAAGGCCAGGGGACTCCGCAAGATGCTTCCGACCAGTATGGCGGAAAAAAACAATCTGAGGATCCTAGACTCGTGAGGGATCTTGGGTACAGTGGACGTCACACTAGGGATAGTATTACTGGCACGCCTGTGTCGACGCCCATTTTCGAGTTTCGAAAAACAAACTGTAATACTCCGCAGCTTCCACTAGATGTCGGCCTATGCACAGCATGTGATCTAAGCAGATTCCACAAGCCTCAGAAATATATATATATATATATATATATATATATATATATATATAAAAAGTCAACATTCGTTTGGGGTGGCATCTGTGGCAAAACGTTGTTCCATATACAATTCCACACAGTTTCACCAATGTGCACCAAATGTTGCATAGTTACCTGTTAGGACCCTCTGGACATTACTGACTACATGACATGTGGACACCCCACCCCGTTCCCTGGATTTCAGCACCTTCACACATGAGACGTTGCCTGAAATCGGCAAAACATCGATGTGGTCGTAGACGGACCGGTCCCGACACGAGGAACAAAACTCAAGGTCCAGGCCATAGGATGCACTGTTTCCAAGATAATTGCACCAGAATTAACCGCAGCACACCAGGGTGAGGTAACAGGTGGGGAGAGAGCACAGAAGGTCCCAGTATGCAGCAGGACATCAACTCTTGCCTCCACCCGTCGTCTGCTCTGGGGTATATCAGCCAGCCACACACGCCCCATTCTCAGAGCAGTTTACTTCAGGGTGGAAAACACATCAAGCGATCAGTGTTATCGTGTCTGTCTACAGAACCCGTTCGAAAAACGGGTACTTCTACTAGTAATACATGAAAAAAAGATTAAGGTTGCAAAACGTAATCAACAACCAGGCAGACAACAATGGCCAATGCATTTCAGACCTTACAAGGTCCTTCGTCGGGGTGATGTAGATGTAGGCAAGTATATGCCATACCTGCCCGGGAAAGTGAATATGAGAACCACACATGAAGAACAGATTATTCTAAAAAAGAGGAAACCGAAATTGACTATCCATGAGTCCAAAACACAAGTAGGGGTTACAAAAGAAAAGTGCATTTTTGTGGGAAAACATAACTTGTCGAAAAGAGAACGGTAGACCAAAAATGGTCATGCCAGAAGTATTGCTGCAGAAATCTGAAAGGACCATCTGTACAGGAAAATCGTACTGCCATCAAAAAGATGGAGTGCCAAGAAACGACCCTACTGGCCTCCTATTCTGTGGCACTAGCCGCACAACCAAAGAGAGGATGTGTAACGCTGATAGCTGTGTAAGCAAAATAGCTTGCAACTCAAATATGTATTCAGCACGAGTGGTGAGCCTGCGCGTTGATATCAGCCCGTGTGAAGCGTGTGACATGAGTGTGGCATAAAGACCCAATGACGGCATCACGTCAAAGACGCGATGGTGCAAAACCAGGGATTTACCACCGAAGCGGATCTTCACTGGTACAAAAAAGATTATATAAAATATGTATTATGTGGCAAAGAGTGGTAATAAAAAACAAAAAGGACAACTCAAAATAATAGCACAGGCCAAATAAGAAGAATTGTGGGCTTAAAAAAAACTGGGGAAAACATTAAGATGAAAATCGTGTAGAGAAGGCAGGTCAAAAACTGAAATGTTTTGAAAAATGAAAAGGCACAAAAATAAAATAAAAATAAAAATACCTCAAACAAGGAAAAACTGAAATAAGCAGAAAGTAGATGTACAGAAAACTCAGACGTCAAAAAAACAGAGAACATACATACGGACACAAAGAACTGAGACAAAAATAAGATTAAACCCAACGTAAAATAAATACTGAGGAGTAAGCTTGGTGCTCTGCATCATCGAGGTCAGTGATACCCCAGTCACAGCATAAGGTCAAAGACAAGTGGGAGCGAGACATTGAGACGTTTGAGGAGTCAGAGTGGGGCAAAATAAGCATGACAGTCAGAAAAGTGTCCAGGAACGCCTGTTTTAATTTCATCCAGTTTAGTTTTCTGCACCGGGGCTAGTTGACCACCCAGAAATTGCATATATTGCACCCAAACCACCCACAGCACTGCCCCAGAAGTACGCAAGACTCGGCAGACGTCTGCCACATGGCGTGGATGTGCCCAATAATACAAATCTACTGGCGGGAGGTGATGACGAGAGATAATTCTCTGCTGGGGGGCCAGGAGGGGAATGGGGATGAAGGACTTGCAGGGAACATTCTCCTAAATGGCTTGCATACCTCTCCAAATCAGCTCATCCCTTGAGACAGAGGGAGCTGCTCATGAAGGGCCGGAAGGAGATAATGAGAGGATCATCGGTCACTGACATGGCGCAGATTATACGATTTAAGGCAGACATGGGTGGCGAGAAAGATATCTCTGAGGCTCTGTTGGCGAGGACTGGGTTGCACCAGGTGGGGGGCTTGGAGGGTAGATGTTCTTGTTTTTCTTGTTTATGCCTTAAAAATGCAATACACAGATTTTAAAAAAAGGTCAGTGATAACACTGATGATGAATGCCTTGAATGTAAATATGCCAGCATGTAAAATTCCAATGATCTTAAATAATATTACAAACAATCCAAACTTTAAACAGCATGCTGAATTCCATTAATCATAGAAAACAATGCATGTTCATGTCTTCATTCATGCCACTCGGGATAAGAGTGTGTCTATTATGCCTCCCTGTGTTCAAGTTTCTTATGAATGTCACATGTGAAACAATTTCTCTCTATACCCGCCAGGATCTCAAACCTCATTGTTCAATAGTGACCATTTTCTTTAAATTGCCTGGCTATGGACGAGTGGGGATTACTTTTTCTAATGCAAGATTTACGCTCATTCCATATGGTTCTACATTTCCTAGATTTTTGTCCCACACAGGAAATGGATACAGTAGATGACATTCTCAGAATCGCATATTGCAAAATGTGGTAATGCTATTCTTTCTCCGGTCTTTGGGTGATATACCCCCACACCTTTACTTACATTGTTGCAACTGCCACAATGCAAACATGGATAGGTTCCAGAACGGGTAGCAGTCGTACTTATTTTACGTCTGTGATCAGTCTTAACCCGTAAATTGCTGCTTCTCCTGTAGGCAAAGACAGGAGGTGTGGTTAAGAGATTCTAATTCTTGCATTGTTGTGGAAAATATTCCAATGTTTCTTTATGCTTTCTTTCTTGATTTTACTACTCTGTATGGTAACCTTAGAGAAATATACCAAAGATGGCTGTGACCCAGTCATTTGGCCATGTATCAAGGGTTCTCTCGATCTGTTCATAACTCCAGCTCAGCCTGTCTGAGGTCTTCTTCCAGGTAGCCTCTGTCGGAAAATCTATCAGTCTCTCACCTTCCTCATGACATTGCGCCATATCACTAACAAACCTTTTCATCCTGAGCAATTGACTTTATGGAAGGCCTGTGATTGTATTTGGAGGATGAAAACTCAATCAATGGCAAAGATCATTTCTGTCGGTCTCTTTCTGAAACAGGGCAGTTGACAATCCATCCTGGTTTTGACATAATTTTCACATCAAGAAAGTGTACATCAGGTTTACCTATTTCTGTGATGAATTGAATACAGTTGTCTGTAGCATTGATGTAATATACAAAGTGGATGTGCGTGTGTGCGCGCGTTCGTGTGCCCATAGAAGGGGGCTGGAAATGTCTAGTCCCAATCCACAAACTCTGGTTTCTGAAAGTCTGTTAATGGGCAGATGTGGTGACCATTGGTTGTCGAGGATTGGAAAACCCCAGGCTATTTGGTGCAGTTCCTGCCCATTGGTGGGTATGGGCAAAGCTCCCAGCCTGAATTTTGGATAAAAGGAGGACTCCTGTAACTGTTCAGCAGGTCACAGTTGGAGCCAAGACTTCCAAATAATCTAGCAGCCCGCTGACGACTGGAGGATGACTAGCATCGACCCAAGTGATTGGCCCAGTAAAGCCCTGCTCCTCTGCCTGATCTCAGAAGACTCTTGTTTGTTCTTCGACCCCTAGCCCAGTGGGAACAACCAGTCTCGACCCCCAGGACCCATGCCTTCCGAGTCTTCAGAAGTGTCCCAGGACCACTGGGTGGACTGACCAGCTCTCTCCTGACTTACCTTGCTGCAGCCATTGTCATTACGATCAGAGCCGTGGAACTTTGCTGTAACCTACATGTTCATTAACGACTCTCCAGCAAGTGTTTGGATAGGCAGATACCTCAGTAAGCTGTGAAGCATTTCTGTAAGAGTCAGACCCTACCACAGTCTACTAGTCCACATCACACAAACCATTTCACACCTTTATAATGTGCCGCAATCATACTTACAGCAAAACAACTTCAACCATAATAGCCCCTGTAGAGCACAATGATCGCATCTATCCATTTAGCAAACAAACATGTTCTGGTCACCTATGGCCTGATCATCAGCTCTATCTGGCACCCTCCTAGATCTAACAGAGTTTTGGTTCAGTGATATCTGTCATGATTTGGAAAACCTACTGCCACCAGGATACAAGATCACTTACAAAAAGAGAATTACAGGGAGAGTATGCAGCACTGCAGTGGCTGACAATCTGCCATTTTCTGAGATCAATATTCTCAGAGCAAGCCTTTTGAGCGCAGGGTCACCTGTTGAACGGTCAACTCAAACAAGTCATTCAGAATTGCATGTATATACTTCCTCCAGCATTGAGGTCCTACCTATAATATATTTGCAAACAGTAGCACAACAATATGTTCTCTAGGGGGACTTAAATCGGTGGGTTGACAGAGGTGATAAAAGAAAGGCCTTGGAGTTTATAGGGAATATGTCTGCCTAGCGATTCAATCAACTTGTGAGTGGAAAAGTCACCCATACACTTGATTCTGTCTTGAATAACAACATCCAAACTTCAATCAACGTAAACTCAACCCAATTACTCTCTCACCCCTCTTCAAGTCCCGGACATGGCTCAGAATGATTGTCCTTTTAGCAACTCTGAGCAGGAAATAGTGGCTGAAAGGCAGATTTGAAGCATGGTGGATGGAGGATTTTAACTGACTGGTTCTATGTGATTTGATCAAGGAGAATTAATCGAATTTGATTTCAACGAATTTGTTTTGTGTGTGATCCATTTAATTGCAAAAATATGTGGTGGAGACCCACCACAGGACGCCCCCTTCTGCCCCCACCTTAATTATTACCCTTACACCCCCCATATATGTGCAGTGAAATTCGATTAAAAAAATGTGTTGAATTTGACAAATTTTTATGTGCAGTAAACTATCTATCCCAGTCATAACCACTGGCATTGCTCTGGTTAATCCTCCAAACCGTACATGTGAGACTGTCGTGCCCTTACATAATTTTATGTAAAGTGATCTGCGACAGTGCCCTTCTGCCAATAATGTTGGCCTTGCTACACATGGCTCTGTAAGAAAAGAGGGCAGTGTGTGTCAGTCGGATAGCGGGAAGACAGATACAGAAACCTTTGGCGTTGATGGATGCAGGTCGGAAATACCCATTATATGTGTGTCGATAGTAAAATCTCTGTTTTTTGAGGTTGGTACCAACTGGGCAGGTTAGCTATATGGTCAGCCGTCGGATTGTGGAGTGCAAAAACTAACAGCATGGTTGTTGAGAGTAGATGGGTAGGGTCTGAATCTGTTAAATACACTAGACCTAGGATGTCGTCTGTAAGAGTGAGGGGGTGTAAGGGTGCAAGATTTTAGTAGTGAGGAATTAGTTAAGGGATGAGGAGCGTTGAGAGTGCGGGGGCGTGTTGCCGCTTCTTGGGTCTTGGTGGTAGATTTCACCAAGATCAAAGCTGCAGATCACTGCCACGGAGGAGAGGTTTCATGATTCAGCTTGGTTTCCCGCAGATGGCAGTGTCAAAAGTTTTGAAAGATACTTGTCGTAATTAGCCCCTGTTTCTGGTGCACAGTGTGTAGTCAGTTGCTCATTTCTTTCAAAGTAGCTTTGAAGAGGTTTGGGTAGAGGGTTCCACAGTTTTGTGACCAGAACTGAAAAAGAGGATCCTCTTTGCTGTTTCTTGTTGAAATTGTGGACTAGTAGGGCATAAGTGTTCTGGAGGACGTGTAGTGTTGAAACTTACTTCTGAAGGAGGAAGGGCCCCCTCCATGGAATGAATGATGGGCGATGCACAGGGTTTTTAAATGCATCCTTTTTTTATGGGTTGTCAGTGGAGAGAATGTGATGCTGGCGTGATATGTTTAAATCGTTTCATTCTGAGAAGTAGGGGAAAGACCACATGCAAACCAGGCTTGGTCTCACACCAAAAGGGCATTGACAAGCAAACTGCTTGGTCACATTCCTTCTGCGTGAGACCACAGTCAAACCCAGGTATGTTTCAACGTTATTGTGCTTCCTCAGTGAGGTGCAGCTTTGGTCTCTAGGGACAGCAAGTGTGAGACTCATGTCTGGCAACACCCATCCCTCGTAGAGTGACAAATGCACAACTAAAGAGCGGTGGGTGGAAGTTTTTCTATCCGTAGAAGACTGTCTTCTGGCTGAAGAAAGATATCAATTTAGTAGGTTGGTTCATTTACCTGTCTGCCATTGACATGTTGGATCCCAGTCAATGTGGCGCTCCCCAACGCGTTACCTTTACAATAGGAACAGACAGGGGGAATCCTAAATGCACAGTCCGATCAGTGGCGAAGGGAGGTTTTGGGGCCAGTGGGGGTCATTGTTAGGCCAGTACCATTTCACTACTTTGCAGATATATACCAGAAATCATTCAGTACTGTAGCATGGTCCTTTCTGTCTATTATATCTATTTGTTGCAATATATTATTTGGTGAGCAGTAAACATGATTACAGTTTGCTGCCTTTCTTTGTATTTTCACTGCACTGCCCTTCCCTTTCCTCCAACATCCCCTACACCCTTTATCCTGTACTTTTCTTTTCTCCTTTCTGTTATGTGCTCTCTGCTCCCAGCCCCTGTACTTCTCTTGCACCTTGTTCTAGTCTACAGTCTCTTATTTTCTCCCTTGCACCTCTTGCTCCTCTACCTCCTATTGCCCTCAATAGGCTCTGCATACTTTTGTCCCCATGTACTAATTTTGTGTGGTGCGTCCTCTACCCTACACTGTGCTTACTCCTTTCAAACCTTCTCCGCCACTAACAACACCCACAACATCTGCACTGTCACCGGCACTACTGCTACCATCACCTCCAATAGTCATACTGCTGTAGCCATTTTCACCTCTACACTTAACACATGAGCCATAAACACTGCAGACAACATATCTTCTGGAGACTTACCATGGGTGCATTGCCAGCAAGTGGGTTTTAGTTCCCATATTTCAGTATATAAAGTTCACTTGCAGCGTCCTACACAGAACTGATATTGGTTTGCAGAAACGTGTTTGCCTTACTTAATGACAATTGCGTGTTTGTTACAGTAAAATGTTGCCATGTATTTCAGGCTGCTTTTCCCATGGGTGACCTGTCTTTCAGCCTTGGTTGTTTCACACAAGGCATTTTCGTGCAAAACTGGTTGACTGTTACTTTTTACTTTTACAATTCCTACGCCTGGGCACGGAAGAAAACTGCCTATTAAAAAAGACAATTTTCAAATTACATGTTTGCTTGCCAGGTGCCAGGCCTGACTGCTACAGCCACCCCTGCCGGCTATGACCTTCTGGAACCCTCTATTAGGCTTGCCCTAACTTGATGGAAGCCAGCAGGCTGTGTGCTGAGTTCCAGGCTCTCGAGAGGTCGGGACGCCGCCTCTCGCGAGGCCACGCAGCTAGATGGGCGCGCAGCTGCCTGTGCGAGAAATGGAGAACGCGGGCTCTGCGAACGACTGCACGCACCCCAGCGCTGCTGCTCCTGACGAACTGATACTTGAAAGGTCCTCCATGTAAATAGTTATATGCTCATGCTGAGCAATTAATCCCCATTATAACTGTATACTCCTCCCATAGTAAAGCAACTGTGGTCAGTCCCTTTGTGTCACTTAGTTAATAAAGCAGTAACCTTCACCCAGGCTCCATGTCATCATTAATGCCACAACACTGCTCTAAAATCTTAACTTGGATGGTTTAGTTAGAGACATGTATAGAAAAGGCAAGGAAGGCCGTTAACCCACTCTCAATTCGACTTCTTCAAAGTTCGTGCACCTGCATACTTCAAGAAAGATAGTATGAAAGCTGGTCCTTCAAAAAAGGCTCAATACCAAATAAAACAAATATATATTCAAGAAACATACTTTATTCAGAAAATCTAATTACAAAAATAATCAAAGCAATTTTTTTATATAAAAAAACATGAACGTACTGAATTGCAGATGTGTAATAAAATACATTTTTTACATCATTCTCTTCTAAGAAGGTGGGGTTAGTACGTGAGCATGTGTTTATAACTCTTAGCAACAACTGCACCCAAAATACTTTTGTTGTCAATTTTTCATATACATTGTTGTTGCATAATCACGAAATTGGTAACTGCAGAGGTACGCAATTCTAATCTCTGTCACATAAGCTTGAATGTGTATAGCTTGTAAAATGGTCGACATATGTTTCAGCTTTATGCAGTTTATGGGGCACTATCCCTAGTGCCTTTTGAGCAATTGTAGCCATCTTCAGGGCAATAGCACACATTTTCTGATGTTGTATTACATCACACTACCCCTTCTTTCGAGCAAATATTTAGGCCCTCTGTAATGCAAAAGACAGAAAAACTATTTAGAATAATATCATAGAAAAAAATATTTTAAAAAAACAATACTGTGGTTGAGAGTGAAATTAATACATTAACGGTCATGGGCACTAATGTTACTATTTTAAGGCCGGTCGAATCAGAGCAGATTTCTTTATATTATGGTTTTTCTTTCCTTTTTATAAGGTGGAGGCAGTCCGTCTTGCCTACAATGTTTAAATGTATACATATCAATAATCACGTATACGTTAGTTTCAGTAAAGATAGGAATTACTCGTTTTGTTTATAGTCATCATACTAAGCGGTCTACTCGATAGGCTGGTTTTATTTTTCCTTATTTCGAATTCACATGTTGTGTCATCACTAGGCATGGACTATTCTGTGTCCTTTTCTATAATTGGAGCAGGCGTTTGTCTGCAAAATAGTGAAACAAACCAAGGCTCAGCATCACTGAAAAGTCTTGTGACTTATTTTAGTTTCAAAATGTGTGTAGTTTAACAAATCATAGAATGAAAGGAGAATATGTTGCTGTCTCTATATACTCACTCACTTCACACTGTAGTTTGAATTGTATTCAGTAGGAGAACGCTTGTTTTTTAATTTGCGTGTTTCCTGACAAACTACTTGTGAAACAATACTGAGTCTGTCGGCTTTAGTGTTCCATTAAATCAGCCGATACTGGACTCTACAATACAAGGGGAAAGTTTTACTAGAACATTCTAAATCGGCATCTAAAGCAGGACCTAATTTATTTAACGCGCGTCAGTTATTTTTAAAGTGATACTCACTATTTTGATGATTTGAAATTTTACGGCTGCATGGCGTCTGTGAATTTAGAAATGTTCCTGCGCGTCTACTAAGTCTACAAGGATGTGTTCTTGGCGTACCGTGATTATATGGGTCACGTGATTGTTCCTGGTAAACACGTGACATACAAATTAGGATTTCAAATTTTACGGTGCTGTTTAGTCGCCATATTTAGTGGGTGTGAATTTTATATCATGTCAAATTATTCTTAATACATTTAATTTTTTTGGAGTTTTTTTTTATAGCAACCAAGCCGCTGATGAGCATTTAAGATGCTAACTTTAATGTTTTAACATCCAGGACTGGCTTTTAGAGACAGAGACAAAAACATAGGTAGAGAAACACTCTTAATAAATTAAAATAGGCATTTTAATGTTCAGAGGTGAAATTTATGGTGGACATTTTGTTTTTGCTGTCATACAGTAGCGTTATAATTTACTATATTAGGGAGGTATATGTCCTGCGCACACCATTAGGGGAATGCAGGGGGATAATGAATAATGTTACTCATGAGATTTACATGTCAGACCTATCGTTTTAATCCCTTAATAGGCTTATAAATAATAGTGCGATTGACATTTAATGTATCTGTTTGTATTGATCTAATCTCAATCACAATGTCCGAGTACGATGTTGCTGTATTTTCTATACTCTTTTTTAGATTAGTTAAATGGGCTTCTGTCTCTGATACTTCGCTTTGCATTATAAATCTTTTCATGTATTTATATCTAAGGCATCAGTTAGGTGTGACCTCTGTTTGGTGTTGCCGTTCTATAATATTAATTTATGCCTTCTGAAGTGTTTTTTTGTGGTTACATAATTCATCGGTCGAATGGGGCCTCTTTAAGTCAATTTTTGACCATGTGAAGTTAAAGATCCATTTCTGTTGTCACTTTTTGAGTGCTAAGTCTCTGTACCCGCCTCTCGTTGGAGGATGTACTATCTGAATGATAAACCAAAAAATGTCTGTTGCTAGATGTTGTTTATGTGTATAGTGAGCAACCAATGGTTTGTTCTCAACCATGTTGTTGATGCAGGTCCTGTGCTTGCATATTCTTTTACATATCTGTCATTTGGTTTTGCCGATATATAGGAGATTGCATGGACATTTGATCCCATATATGGCCCACTGGGTGTTGCAATTGGTAAATTCTTTTAGTTTCCATTCTTTACCTTGGAGATCAATTTCCTTGATATTTTTAGTCAAAGAGCACACCGAGCACTTCCCACATTTAAAGTGACCTTCTACGGGAGGGAGCCCCCATAGGGTGTTTTGTTTAGTTGTCATCCGGTCATTGGTAGGGTACGCATGTATCAATTTGTCTTTAAGATTTCATTGTCTTTTGAAGACAAATCTAGGCGGTTCGGGATCAAAATCTGGTGTTTTGATGATGTGGCAATTTTTTAGGATAATTTTCCTAAAATTGTGACTAATGGGGCTGAATGTAGATACACACATGATTTTGTTCGTGTTTGCCTCTTTTTGTGGATTAAGGCATGTGTCTCTGTTGATAGGTTTTGCTCTTTTGTACGCTCTTTGTATTTTTTTTTGGGATAACCTGGTTCTTTTAGGCAGGCTTTGAGAATCTTACCATCGTACTCATAGTCTATTAGACGAGTACAGTTTCGCCATATTCTGAGGAACTGTCCTACAGGCAAACCTTCCTTAAAGGTCCTGGGATGAAAGCTCTGGTATTCTAGCAACATGTTTTTGTCCATCTGTTTCGTGAAGAGCATGGTTTCTAGGGTTCCTTCTGATGTTTTTATTATCACCAGATCTAGAAAGGGCATTTTTTTTATGTTAGAATTACTAGTAAATTGTATGTGCTCATTTTGTTCATTGAGCCAATGGTGAATTGTATAAGCTCTTGGGATGAACCTCTCCATATCATAAAAATATCATCTATGTATCGATGCCGGCTGGCAATTTTGGTCTTATAAAGATTTTCTGGATGGTAAATGGAGTGGGTTTCTAGGTTATCCATGAATAGGTTTGCCAGGTCCGGTGCGAAAGTCGCACCCATAATGGTACCGTGTATCTGGTTGAAAAGGAACCGTTGTAGAGGAAAACGTTTTCCGTTAAAGCTATTCTTGTGTATTCTAGAATGAATGCTGTAGGTACTGTATGAAGAGTGGAAGTGCGTTTATTTAGGTAATGTTCAATAATGCTCATACAGTCCTGCTGGGGAATGCTCTTATATAATGAGGAGACATCTAAGGTTACTAAAATGTCACTTAGTTTAATGTGTAGATCTGCAAGAGCATGAATCATGCTGGTGGTATCCTTTACGTACGACCACATTTCTTTTACGAAAGGTCATAAAAACCAGTCTACGTAGATGGATAAAGGCTCACAAATTGAACTGGCGGCCGATACTATAGGTCTCCCTGGTGGTGAAGTGGAGTTTTTGTGTATCTTGGGAAGAATATAAAAAGTGGGTATGGTAGGATTTTGAGCAATTAAGAAGCGTTGTTCATCTTCATCAATCCAGCCTTCTATCTAGTTTGGCATGATGCATCAGGCTAGTTATTTCTTCTGTTAATTTATCATTTGGATCTATATTTAGGATCTGATAGAATGTGTAATTTCCCAGTTGTTTTTGGACTTCCCTAGCCGAAATATATGTTGCTCAGTTGAAAATGGGAGCTACCAGTTCAGAAGGGGTAGCTCCCATTTTCAACGTAACAAGATATGTTTTGTCAGAGTCAGAAAAGAACGTATTGAGTAGAGGACTGAGTTTCGTCCCCACAACAAAAGCTAATCATTTGCAGACAGCATTAGAACTTCAGAAATTCTTTCGACTCATCAGTCTAAAATATTTCTTCTGCAATGCAACCACAGAAACCAAAGAAGGAAGTGTGACAGGTTTAAAACCTCCATCTACTTTCTATCCGACAGGCACAATGGTGAGCCGGCCATTATGGCGTTTGAGGATAAAATCAGTCATGAAATCCAGGAACTTCTAAAATATAAGAACCATCATATAGATAACTTGTCACAAAGAGAAAGAGAGGCTTTGACAAACCTACAGAACAATGATATGCTAGTGATTAAGCCAGCGGACAAAGGGTCGGGACTGTTCTGTGGGACAAATTAGCTTATGACACAGAAGTCTGCAAACAACTGGGAAATGGCACATTCTATCGCATCCTAAATAGAGACCCAACTGATAGATCAACAGAAGACATAACTATCCTGATGCATCATGCCAAACTAGAAGGCTGGATTGATGAAGATGAACAACGCTTCTTAATTGTTCAAAACCCTACCATACCCGCTTTTTATATTCTTCCCAAGATACACAAAAACTTCACTTCACCACCAGGGAGACCTATACTATCAGCCATCAATTCAATCTTGGAGCTTTTATCTATGTACGTAGACTGGTTTTTACAACCTTTCGTAAAAGAAATGCGGTTGTACATAAAGGATGCCACCAGCATGATTCATGCTCTTGCAGATCTACACAATGAAGAAAGTGACATCTCAGTAACCCTAGATGTCACCTCGTTATATACGAGCATTCCCGAGCAGGACTGTATGCGCGTTATTGAACATTACCTAAATAAACGCACTACCACTCTTCATACAATACCTACAGCATTAATTCTAGAATGCATAAGAATAGCTTTAACAGAAAACATTTTCCTCTATGACGGTTCCTTTTACAACCAGATACATTGTACAAGTATGGGTGCGACTTTCGCACCAGACCTGGCAAACTTATTCATAGATAACCTAGAAACCCACTCCACTTACCATCCAGAAAATAAGATCAAAATTGCCAGCTGGCAGAGGGCGCTTGAGGGCCATCCAAGATGGCCGCCTTAATCTAAGCTCCCACGCAGCCCCGCATCAATCCTGCGAAATCCTGCATTTCCTGGCGACTCTGTGAACCTTACTGCTATCTCCCGTATTGCTGTCCTTCCCAGTTGCAACCCCACGAAAACTGGAGGAAAATCGTTGCTTCGTTGACGAAAATCGGCCCACGTGGCCCTGTTGCTGAGCACCGCAAAGCTGGCCGGGGACTCGCCGGCGCACCCGGGACCGGCCGCATCCCCTGTGGAATCCTGTTCTCTCCCTGCGCCGTGCACGAGGCAGGCGCTTTGTGTACCGTAGGGAGGGCGGCCGTGGTGCGAGAGATCCTGATGCCTTCCCCCCCCGGCTGGAGCTGGCACCGGAGGAGGGGCAACAGCTGCTCGACATATAGGAGGAAATCACCCTCATCAGCGGAGACGGCTCGCAGTGGGACGGGCTGTCTCGCCACCCCCCCCCATCTCTTCCGCCTCGGCCCGTGACCACTACACCTGCACCGGCGTCCGGGCTGGGAGCCGTTGAGCGGGGGGGCGCCCCTCGACCTTCAGCGGGCCGGCGGGAGACTCAGACCTGCGCCCCCCCCCACGTGAGACAGCGAGCGAGAGGGAGCCACAGCGGTGCAGCAGTCGGGTGATCGGCACCACGGTCTCAGCCCGCGCCCACCAGGTCCGCCCTTGGGATCTACGCTCCGGCGGCTGGACTAGCAGCAGAAGCTCCCCACAAGACCCGGGAGCGCCCAGAGCAGCCCCCGCCTAGAGGAGAGGATCTGGAAGTGCTCCGCGCTGGGAGGTAAGGAGAGGAGGGGTGGCCGCGCTGATCCCTGAGCGAAGTCGGCCCCACCATCGGTCGGCCCTCCCCCCGCACCCCTGCGCGTGCATAATCCCAGCTGCAGCGAAGGCCCTCAATCACTCGGGCGGCACGGAGCGCCCCAACAGCGACCTACATACTTTCACTCGCTGCATCCGGATCCTAGCGACAGCTGCGCACATGGAGCGCTCTGTGACTCCCTGCATGTCGGCGGACAGCACCATCCGAAACCTGGGGAATCCTGCTACACACTGAAGGGAAACCTATACTCCCTGGAGGTCCACTTGATCCCACACCTCTGCGCACAAATATTTAGAGAAGACCCTTACTTCTTCTCCTTCCCAATCTACCGGCAGTGGTCAACATCACCAAGCTGCCTTTTAGTCACCTGCCCAAAACCTACCGCTGAAGGCACCACCTCCTCCCTGAAGGTCCGCGAGGCGGGTAACCTCCACCTACGCCTGATGCGCTTTGCAACACATCTCGAGGACTGAGATCAACAAAGAGCCCTCCCTACACGGTGGCGACTGCCCCTCTTCCATCATATCTGCAAATACACCTAACACTCCGAGCAACGACCAGTCCAGTCTGGGGGAAAGTACTCGGGGAGGCCCGGGTATAGCCAATTCATCCGCAGTCCCCACCTGACGTATCCACTCCCGCAGCCACGATGGGGAAAAATGACAAATCCCAGAGGAAGTTGAACTTTGAAAGTGGCTCGAACCCTAAAATGCCTCTCCACCAGGAGGACCAGTCTTCTTCGTCGGCCTGCCCTCACCAGGACGAAGCCGTCGATAACCCCTCTGAAATCATAGAAATCCTCCTAGACCTGAAGGCTGGCATTGGTAGTCTGAGCAACAAAATGGACGGTCTTGCGTCCAAAGTCGACCTCCTGCAACACCGTATGGACTCCCATGCTGAATGCATGAACGAAATGGAGCAGAGAGTATCAAATCTCGATGACAGTTCAACAATCCTAACCAATAAAGTCTCTCAATTGGAAGCGCAAATTAAAACAACCACTGCCAAGTGCAAAGATTTGGAAGGCCAGTCGAGAAGAAACAACTTACGGATTGTCGGAGTGAGAGAACATCAAACACAGGAGAAAATGGAGGACTTTGTGGAGTCCCTTTGCATCAATCTATTCGGCTGTGCCGCTCTGTCACATCTTTTCATAATAGAGACGGCTCACAGAATTCCCGCGACGAGACCAGTGCCAGGTGCTCCTCCCAGGCCAATAATAGCGAGGCTATTGAACTACAGAGATTCGGAATCCCTACTCCGGCTGGCCAGAGAGAAAGGCGAATTACACCACGAGGGGGACAAAATACAATTCTATCTCGACTTCTCCCCATCAGTGTAGTCACAATCGAAAACATTTGCCGGCGTTAAACAGAGGCTCCGCAACAGTCAACTGACGTACTCAATGCTCTACCCAGCGTGCCTTAGAGTCCAGTGCGAGGGAAATGTCCAGTTCTTCCAAACCCCGGATGAAGCAAACCTATTCCTAGACCGTTTGGGATGCCCAGATCAGAACCAGGCTCGCCCTAGACCTCAGAGAGATAGAAACCCTAGAAACCCTCCATAAAAGGTATTTCAAGACAGCGATCCAGAAGCTTTCCTACAACACAGAGTGAACTGGAACATTTATAAGCAGCGACAGACGGGGCGGGGACACTTGGGAGGCCCCGTGCGCCCCTAGCACTGCTACTGTTAAGTTGTTCCTGGCCTAAGTTGAGTTTCTTCCGCCGAGGTGGTGGCTCTGTCCTCGGCATGGTAACTCCAGGGGCCATTTTAGTTGTCTGTTGGTTAATGAGGGACCTCTCGGTGGGCCGGTTGGGAGTTGCCCACCCGTTGGAGAGTAACGTCTCAGGCCTGTTGGGGTAAGCCCGTAGACCGTACCCTCAGAAGTTATTAGGAATGTTCAGCGCCACTGGATCCCGACCGCCTTGCCCCCCGCCTGTTCCCTGCCCGCCGTCTGAGTCGTCGGCACAACCTGTCTCCCGTACTCGGAGCAGCGACCATGGAACTAGACCTAGCACAACCAGACCCTCGCTACCCACTGAATGGGTAAAGAGGTCCCAAACAAAATCTAAATCGCCTCATTCAATGTCTTAATGTGGAATATAAGAGGCGGCAACATCCCAGCTAAAACCAGAAAAATTCTGCAATACCTCAGACGCCACGATGTTGATAATGGCCCTGATCCAGGAGACTCATCTCATTCCCGGGAAAGATCACCAATGGGCCAAGAGCTGGGGCTGCCACAGATACTTTTCATCCTACTCTACATACTCGAGAGGAGTTGCTATTATCGTACACAGCAGGCTCTGCTTCCGTCTACTACATACGGCAAAAGCCACCGAGGGAAGGGCGCTCTCTGTGAGTGGCATCATCGCAGGTCAGAAAATGACTTTTAACTCATATGCACCGAATGTGGACAGCCCGGACAACTTTGGTTGGGTGTTGACTCAGCTCTCCGCTCACAACCCCGCAACAATTATCTGGGGCGGGGACATGAACACGGCTATGGACCCTATAGGAGACAGATCAACAGCCACACAACAGCCGCCCTCTAAGACCAGTCTCCAAATAAAGGAAATTTGCAAAGCGTTTGATCTTCAAGACATATGGAGTCTCTCTAATGGGGAACTGCGAGATTTCACCTTTCATTCTGCAGTCCACTACACAAGCTCCCGGATCGATTACTTCTTCACTTCAACAAACGGCCCCTTGTCCTGTGGCCGGTGCACTATTCATCCGAGAACACTCTCAGACCACTCTCCAATTCTTCTTAATCTCAAGCCAGCTAACCCCACTCCGCCACTACAGCGCTGGCGCTTCAATGTGGGCTTGCTACGTGATGATGTCTTTGCCTCTGAATTACGGGAGGAGATAGGCACGTTTCTGGAGGCCAACCTAGGCTCGGTCCCCTCAGCAGGCACAATCTGGGGGTCTTTAAAATGTTTTATTAGAGGAGTCTGCCACGCCAAAGAAAATGGCATCCTCAAGCTAATCAGGAGAGAACTTACAACCAGCGAGGACAAATTAAAGCTTCTCGAGATCCAGAACACGAACATGGCCGACCCGGAGTCAGCGGCGGCTCTGAAAATGGAACTACAAAAATTCAATGCCGCGGCGGAGCGAGAGGTCAAATTTCTATGCCGCACCAGCCAAGTCCGCCAATACGGAGAGGGTCAAAAACCGGGTGCCCTGCTGGCGAACCTAATCCGAGCCGACAATAAACAGTCACAAATCGAAAGGATCCGAACCAGACAAGGCGAGGAGGTCCACACCGACGAAAAGATTGAGGAGGAATTCAGCTTATTCTACCAAGATCTCTACAGTGCTAAGCTCCCAAAAGATTCGAACATCCCACTAGAATACCTGGAAGACACAGAGCTCTACTGGGTTGAAAAACATCTGCGTGAACCTCTGAATGAGATGATCTCACGCAGCTATAAAGTCCCTATCCTCTTCCAAGGCACCAGGCCCTGACGGCCTAACGGGAGAATTTTACAAAGCCTTTGCAGATACTCTGGCTCCTCTCCTAGCGGCTATATATGAAGAAGCGTTGGAGGTGGGGACTCTCCCTCATTCTTCCCGTGAGGCCGATATCATCCTTTTACACAAACCAGGCAAACCACCAGAAGAATGTGCGTCGTACCGCCCTATCTCCTTGTTAAACCTCGACAATAAAATACTTGCCAAGGTTCTGGCTAATAGACTGATGCCCGTGATGCGGCCTTTGTTCTAGCGGACCAAGCCGGGTTCATACCAGGCCGTAATACAACATTCGGCATCCGGAGAATGTTCGGAATTATCGAGGCACTGGACTCGACAAATCAGGCAATTGCGGTCCTCCTGGACGCTGAAAAAGCGTTCGATTCGGTGGAGTGGCCGTTTATGTTCTTGGTCCTCACCAGGATGGGGTTGGGGGCCCGTTTCATCAAGCTCGTCTCTCTCCTGTACACCATGCCACAAGCTAATATCATTGTAGGCTCCGCAAAATCAGCTTCAATAAACCTGCAGCATGGTACGAGACAGGGATGCCCGCTTTCGGCACTGATATTTGCCCTGGTAATGGAGCCACTAGCCTCCAACCTTCGGGAACTCTGACAGCAGAGGGCACTCATCATCGGCCCACACAAGCTTATCGTCTCTCTATAGGCCGACGACGTGGCCCTCTTCATACGTGACCCTGAAGTTAACCTGAACCCGGTCATGAGGGAAGTCATTAAATTCGGTGCGGCTTCCGGATTAAAAATCAATCACTCTAAATCCGTCATCTTCCCTCTGACTCGAGCTACAAAGCAGTTTTCAGATGATTTCGGGCTCACGTGGAAGACCGCCAAAGTTCGATACCTGGGGATTCAGCTGTCTCTGGACCAGCATGAGGTGTTTCCAGATAACTACGAGGAAGTGGTTAAGTCCCTGCAAGACAAGGTTTCCCGCTGGAAGACGCTCCCACTAACACTCTGGGGTAGAACCTCTTTGGTCAAGATGGTGGTGTTGCCAAAACTACTGTACCTCTTCAACAATATTCCTCTGCTACTACCGCAAACCTTCCTGAGAAGACTGAAAAGCCTGGTTCTTGAACTGCTTTGGGCTGGCAAACCAGCCAGAGTGGCGCATTCAAT
The DNA here is from genome assembly GCF_040938575.1 of Ambystoma mexicanum. Lineage (NCBI taxonomy): Eukaryota > Metazoa > Chordata > Amphibia > Caudata > Ambystomatidae > Ambystoma > Ambystoma mexicanum. The sequence continues at coordinate 435,013,223 of NC_090936.1, forward strand.
ATTGACACTTCCCGTATCCAATGGGGGGCTTGCCCTCCCAGACTTGGAGAAATACTTCTGGGCAGCCCAGGCACAATACCTCAGCCATTGGTATGCGACGCAAACAATTCGCCCTCATGTACAAGTGGAACGAGCCCTGGCAACTCCTAATTTCCAGACTGCAGTGGTCTTTGGTCAGATCCCCGTGCCCTCCCCTACGATGAACGTGATGCTCACGACGTATAAGGTCTGGAAGACTTTGGCCAATAAGCTCGGGGTGCAAACTAGGTACTCTCCTCTCTTGCCAGTCAAGTTTATTCCCGGAATCCCCCTAACTGCAGAGACAGTCTTTCACCAATGGGTTGATAAGCTCCACATACAAACCCTAGGGGACCTTTTTACAGAGGAGGGCTTCCTAACCCCAGACCAAGCAAAACAGAAAGGGGGCACCACCGCACTGGACGTGTTCCTCTATTTCCGAACTTGTTACACTCTGCAGACCCTCATGCCAGACTTCCCATGTCAACCTCCTACCTGGCAATTGTTGCACGACGTCATTCAGGCACAGGGAGATGGCAGGTTGGTGTCGCAAATATACAAAGCATTAACCCCTGGCACGACACCTGCCAACATTGGTGCAAAAACCAGATGGGAAAGAGCACTAAACACAGTCATATCAGATGAGGATTGGGCCTACATCCTGAATCAGACTCAGAAAATCGCACTTAATTCACGTCTCAAACATATTCATTTTAACTTTCTCCACCAAACCTACTACACTCCTGAGAAAATCAACAAGCATCACGCTGACACGCAGGCGGAATGTAGGAGATGCGGAATCGTATCCGCGAACTTTGTCCATCTGTCCTGGGAGTGCCCTGAAATTGCCCCTTTCTGAAACCGAGTGCTGGACACAACAACGGCGATCGTAGGAGAAGCAATACACCCGAGACACACAGCAGCATTGCTCGGTATGACAAGGCTGCTTCGCGCTCCATCAAGGAGGCTGGCTGGGGTTCTGCTGACACTAGCTCGTAGGAGAGTTGCCATGGCATGGAGCCGAGGTCCCCCTCCTTCCTACGCTGCCTGGCGTAAGGACTTACTCTACTATCAGGATGTAGAGACTGACTTTATAAAACTTCTCCCCCTTCACGCTCGCCCGCCTGACATATGGGGCCCGTTAATCCTTTTCCTGATGAGCGAAGCGGAAGCCTCCTCTGCCGGTGCATCGGAGTCAGGTGGCACGCCTTGATACAATCCCAGTCCAGGCCAACTTTTCCTCGAGTCAAGGATCGGGAGAAGCGAGACGATTTCCATAGATGACATCGCTTGGGAGTGGCGGGGGATGGGGGGGATTCGTGGGGGGGGCTAGGGGTGAGGATTCAAGTTGACGGCGCAAAGTTTTTGTCCACCCTAATGTGGGTGTGTACTTGTATGGTGTGTTAAATACCAAAAATAAAGTTTAAAAAAAAAAAGAATTGCCAGCTGGCATCGATACATAGATGATATTTTTATGATCTGGAGAGGTTCATCCCTAGATCTTATACGATTCACCACTTAGCTCAATGAACAATATGAGCACATACAAGTTACTAGTAATTCTGACTAACAAAAAATGCCCTTTCTAGATCTGGTATTAATAAAAACATCAGAAGGAACCCTAGAAATCACGCTCTTCAGGAAACAGACGGACACATATATGTTGCTAGAATACCAGAGCTTTCATCCCTAGAGCTTTAAAGAAAGTTTGCCTGTAGGACAGTTCCTCAGAATACAGCAAAACTGTACTCATCTAACAGACTATGAGTACCATGGTAGAATTCTAAAAGCCCGCCTACAGGAACAAGGTTATCCCAAACAAACAGTACAAAGAGCTTACAAAAGAGCAAAACATATAAACAGAGACGCATGCCTTAATCCACAAAAAAAGGCAAACGTGAACAAAATCACGCGTGTATCTACATTCAGCCCCATTAATAACAATTTTAGGAATATTATCCTCAAAAACGGGCACATCATCAAACCACTGGATTTTGATCCTGAACCGCCTAGATTTGCCTTCAAAAGACAATTAAATCTTAAAAACAGATTGGTACAATCGTACCCTACCAATGACTGCAAGACAACTAAACAAAACACCCAATGGGGGCTCCCTTCCGTAGAAGGCCACTTTAAATGTGGGAAGTGCTCAGTGTGCTCTTTGACTAAAAATATCAAGGAACTCGTTCTCCAAGGCAAAGAATGGAAAGTAAAAGCATTTAGCAATTGCAACACCCAGTGGGCCATATATGGGATCAAATGTCCATGCAATCTCCTATATATTGGCAAAACCAAACGACAGATACGTCAAAGAATATGCGAGCACAGGTCCAGCATCAAAAACAAGGTTGAGAAACCATTGGTTGCTCACTATACATGTAAACAACATCTAGCAACAGACATTTTTTGGTTTATCATTCAGATAGTACATCCTCCAACGAGAGGCGGGGCGAGAGATTTAGCACTCAAAGTGCAAACAGAAATGGATCTTTAACCTTAACACAGTCAAAAATTGACTTAATTCATCGGTCGAATAGGGCCTCTTTAAATAACCACAAAAAAACACTTCAGAAGGCATAGATTAATATTATAGAAGGGCAACACTAAACAGAGGTCAGGCCTAACTGATGCCTTGGATATAAATACATGAAAAGATTTATAATACAAAGCGAAGTATCAGACAGAAGCCCATTTAACTAATCTACAAAAGAGTATAGAAAATATGGCAACATCGTACTCGGACAATGTGGTCGAGATTACATCAATACAAACAGATCCGTTAAGGGATTAATACGATAGTCTGTCATGTAAATCTCATGAGTAACATTATTCGTGATCCCCCCTGCATTCCCCTAATGGTGTGCGCATGGTGTATATCTCCTTTACATAATAAATTATAACCCGACTGTATGACAGCAAAAACAAACTTTTCACCATAAATGTCGCCTCTGAACATTAAAACGCACCGTTTAATTTCTTAAGAGTGCTTCTCTACCTCCGTTTTTGTCTCTATCTCTAAAAGCCAGTCCTGGAGGTTAAAACATTAAAAATAGCATCTTAAATGCTCATCGGCGGCTTGGTTGTTATAAAAAAAAAAGAAAATGAAATGTATGGAGAATAATTTACCATGATATAAGATTCACACCCACTAAATATGGCGACTAAAAAGCACTGTAAAATTCAAAATCCTAATTGAATCTGTATATGTCGCGTGTTCACCGGGAACGATCACGTGACCCATATAACCACGGTATGCCAAGAACACAGCCTTGTAGACTTACCAGACACGCAGGAGCATATCTAAATTCATGGACGCCATCAACCGTAAAATTTAAAATCATCAAAATAGTGATTATAACTTCGAAAATAACTTATGCATGTTAAATAAACTAGGTCCTGCTTAAGACGCCCATTTAGAATGTTCTAGTAAAACTTTCCCCTTGTATTGTAGAGTCCAGTATCGGCTGATTTAATGGAACACTGAAGCCGACTGGCTTTGTATTGCTTCACAAACAGTTTGTCAGAAAACACGCAAATTAAAAAACAAGCGTTCTTCTACTGAATACAATTCAAACTACAGTGTAAAGTAAGTATGTAGAGACACCAACATATTCTCCTTTCATTCTATGATTTGTTAAACTGCACACATTTTGAAACTAAAATAAGTCACATGTCTATTCAGTGATGCCGAGTCTTGGTTTGTTTGACTGTTTTGCAGACAAACACTTGCTCCAATTATAGAAAAGGACACAGAATAGTCCATGCCTAGTGATGACAACATGTGAATTCGAAATTAGGAAAAATAAAATCAGCCTATCGAGTAGACAGCTTAGTATGATGACTATAAGCAAAACGAGTAATGCCTATCTTTACTGAAACTAAAGTATACGTGATTATTGATATGTATAATTTAAACATTGTAGGCAAGACATACTGCCTCCACCTTATAAAAAGGAAAGAAAAACCATAATATAAAGAAATCTGCTCCGATTCGACCGCCTTAAAATAATAACATTATGCCCATGACCATTAATGTATTAATTTCACTCTCAAACACAATATATATTTTTAATATTTTTTTCTATGATATGATTCTGAATAGTTTGTATGTCTTTTGCATTCCTGAGGGCCTAAATATTTGCTCGAAAGAAGGGATAGTGTGATGTAATACAACATCAGAAAATTAGTGCCATTGGCCCGGAGACGGCTACAGTTGCGCAAAAGGCACTAGGGAAAGTGCCCCATAAACTCCATAAAGCCGCAACATATGTCGACCATCTTACAAGCTATAAACATTCAAGCTTATATGATCGAGATTAGAATTATGTACTTCTGCTGTTATCAATTTCATGATTATGCAACAACAATGTATATGAAAAATTGGCAACAAAATTATTTTGGGTGCAGTTGTTGCTAAGAGTTATAAACACATGGTCATGTACTAACCCCGCCTTCGAGTTATAAACACAGGGTCATGTACTAACCCTGCCTTCTTGAAGGAGAATGATGTAAAAAAATATATTTTATTACACATCTGCAATTCAGTAATTTCATGATGTTTTGTATATTAAAAAAATAACTTATTATTTTTGTAATTAGATTTTCTGAATAAAATGTTTCTTGAATATTTTTTTTGTTGATTTTGGTATTGAGCCTTTTTTGAAGGACCAGCTTTCATACTACCTTTCTTGAACTATGCAGGTTCTATATGGTGCACTAACCTTGAAGAAGTCGAATTGGGAGTGGGGTAATTGCTTAACATGTGCTTTCTATACCTGTCTCTTCCCCTACGGAAAGCTGTTGTTACGCTCACCTGGTATCCACGGGGACGCCACACGATACTGGATGGGAGGCTGTGCGCTGTCCTGGGCCCCTTTCTGCTTGTTAGTATGTTGGCTGGTGGACAGGTCCTATGACAGGAGAATGGGGGTTTAGATACTGAGCCTGTGATTAGGGTTCCCACCTCCCACTGACCAAGTCCCTTCCCCTTGGGTTATGCCTCATCTTATTTTCTTGTGCGTTAAGCTCTCCGTCCTGCGTCTCAGTGCAGGGGCGTGAGTTAGTTGTGGGCGTTCTGGGGGCCTAGTTGCTTCACTGGTCCTGTGCCCTTGTGTCGGGTCCAGGCCGGCTGTAACACCGACTTGTTTAATGTGCTCAGGAGAGTCTTACAGTCTTTGTTCCCTCTCCTGTCTTCTTTCATTCCCTGTGCTTTTCGGTGTTACTTTTGCTCTTAATGTCTCTTTCTGTCTTCCACAGGGATTATTGCTGTTGCAGAGCCGCAGCACCGGATGGTTAAGGTAAGTAGTTTAGCGCTAAGCACAGCGCTGCACAATGTGAGCCAGATGCTAACCTGTATTCCTTTCTCTCCTTCACACAGGAGGCAGCGCGCTGATGATCCGGAATATAGTTCATTCGGTGACCGGGTATGCGTGTAAGTGATTAATGGTGTTTTGCTTGTTTCTCCGTCACCTTTGCAGATTAGCGTAGCTCGATGTTAGAACCCACTGTTAATGCTGTCCGTTACTGGCAGGTTGCGGAGCACTCCGGAGATGGAGAGGCCACCGAGCACGGACGGATGCAGGAGCTGTTACTCACAGGTAATTGTCCCTTTGTAATGCTGTTCTCGTTCTTGCAGTTTGCAGAGCGCTCCGGGGATGGGTGAGCCTCCGAGCACGGACAGATGCGCGGATGGATGTTGGAGCTGCTACTCACAGGTAAGCGTTTCTAGTAATGCTGTTCTTGTTCTTGCAGGTTGCCCGTAGAATCCAGGTTGATGCTGCAGATTCAAGCCGCCGGGAGAAGCAGAGAAGCTGGAGCTGGGCACGGTGAGCGTTATGCTGCAGGAGTGCAGAATAAAGCGAATCGTGAATTCCAGTTTGGGCATGACTTATATAGCCAGCCACACTTGAAGATTCGACCACACCCAAAACACTAGACTGCATGCTTCAGTTCATGGAACTGAGCTGCAGGAAGGACCTCCATGTTGGATTAAGGCCCAAAGTGGGCTTGCCTTATTCTTGATAATGAGCTTGGCACCAAAGGCGCCAGGACCGTCTCCATGTCTGCTGTTGCTGGGTTTTTAAGACCCCTGAAGTCGCTCTGTGGGGCTGTAGCCTCACTGCTGCCAGCGGGCTTTTGCAACTGAGAGGGTCAGGGATAGGGGTCATGACAGCACTCCCCCCAAGGCCCCTCTCACGGTATCCCTTCAGACTTGCCCAGGTTTGGTTGGATGATTCCGATGAAAACGTTTAACCAGGCGTGGTGCATGGAGATGCTTGCTAGGCTCCCATGTCCTGTCCTGAGGGCCGTACCCTTTTCAGTCCACTTAATAATATAACTTGGACTTGGTGATTTTTGAGTCTAGGATGTCTTTAACTTCGAATTCAGGCTCTCCATTAACCAATACCGGCGTTGGTGGTGTCTTAATCCGGGTTCCCGGTTGAACAGGCTTTAGAAGTGAGACGTGGAACACAGGATGGATCAGCATGTTTGATGGTAAAGCTAGTTTTACCGCCACAGGGTTTATGATAGCCTTGATGGTATAAGGTCCTAGGTACCTGGGACAAAATGTTCGAGATCCTCTTATGGGCACGTGTCGAGACGCTAACCAGACTTCATTTCCAACTTGTTAGGTTGGGGCTCTTCGTCGGTGTTGGTCAGCAAACTTTTTCTGTCTTTCTTTGGCTTGAGTTAAGTGTTGTGCCTCCTTCTAGAAAGTCGGAGTGATAGTTGTATGTAAAGTTTTTACTGCTGGCATTTCCAAAGTTGTAGGGACATACAACTCCGAAGTATGTGGATTTCTTCCATACATGGTATAGAACGGACTCTGTCCTGTACTGGAGTGTAACGAATTGTTGTAGGCATATTCGGCTATCCACAGCACATCCTTCCAACCTTCTTCAACCTGATGTAACATGCACCTTAGGTATTGCTTTAATGTCTGATTTGTGTGCTCTATTTGACCATCAGTTTGTGGATGGTGACTGGTGGATAGACGGATATCAATTTGGGCCATTGCACAACTCTTCCTCCAGAAATTAGACACAAGCTGACTGCCTCGGTCTGAAATCAGGATGGAGGGAAATCCGTGTAGTCGCAAGATTTGTTCCAAGAATACCTTTGCTAGGCTGGATGCATTTGGTAGACCCTTAAGTGGTATGAAATGGGCAATTTTCGAAAAGAGGTCCACTACCACTAAAATAATGTTGAATCCTTGGCAGGGAGGTAGACCGGTGATCAAATCGAGGGAGTGTATGTGCCAGGGTGCAGGTGGAACCTCCAAGGGCTGAAGAAGGCCCGGAGGTCTTTGCTTCAGGGATTTATTCTGTGCAAAAATGCCACATGATAGAATGAACTGAATGATGTCCTTTCGCCAGGTTGGCCACCAATAATATCTCTTCACCTTGGCTAAAGTTTTGGCAATCCCAGGGTGTCCTTCCATCAGAGAGGCGTGATAACCTGAGATAACTTGTTCTTGTAATGCCTTATTTGGTAGGTATAAACGTCCCCTGAAATACGGGAGTTGATCCTTGATTGTACGATGTTCACCTTGAGCGGCCCAATCCTGTAATGCCTCAGTGTTAATTAGGAGCTGAATTTCCTTATGAAGTTCGTCCAGAGACAATGTGGCGGTGAGACCAAGTAGTCTGTCACCTAGAATGATGGCCACAGGATTTGGGGTTGAGTAAGCATTTTCATCAACTCCCATGCGAGATAAGGCATCTGCCTTACCATTCTGAACTCTGGGTCGATAGGTGATTATGTAATAGTACTCCTCAAAAAATAAAGCCCACCTGAGTTGGCGAGATGATTGAGCTTTTGCCGACTTGAGGTATTGAAGGTTCCGATGGTCGGTGATTACAGTAAATGTATGTCTGGTGCCCAAGAGGTAATGTCGCCAAGCCTTAAAGTCTGCCTTAATCGCTAGGAGTTCTTTGTCCGCTATTGCGTAATTAATTTCTGGTGTGGAAAACGTACGCAACCAAAAGGTCAAAGGATGTAATTGGCCGGTTCCGGGATCTCTTTGGGAAAGAACTGCCCCCATTGCCATGCTGGAGGCGTCTATTTCTACTATATATGGGAGGTCTGGGCGAGGGTGTCGTAAAACTGGGGCTGAGGTAAACCTCCTCTTAAGTTCTTGAAAGCCCTTTTCTGCCTTTTCAGTCCATTGGAAATGCTTGTTTTCTTTCGTAACAAAGAAGTGATTGGGTGTACAATCTGTGAGAAACCCGGAATGAAACCGTGGTAAAAGTTTGCAAAACCGAGCATACTCTAGACACCTTTCACTGAAGACGGTGACGGCCAATTAAGAATGGCATCTACCTTGTGCATATCCATCTGGATGCCTCTGGCAGTGAGGATGAAACCCAAGAACTCGACTTCAGTGACATGGAAGGAGCATTTCTCAAGTTTGGCGTATAGCTGGAGCTGACAGAGTTTTGCAAGGACGGAGCATACATGCCCAACATGATCTTGTTTGGAAGAGGAATACACCAAGATGTCGTCAATGTACACTAGGGCATATATGTCGATCAACTCTTGCGGTACATCGTTCATGAAATACTGAAATGCGGCGGGAGCGTTGCAAAGCCTGAAGGGCATCACCTGATATTCGTACAACCCATATTTGGTACGAAAGGCAGTCCTCCTTTTGTCTCCTTTCTTTACTCGTACGAGATGGTATGCTCCCTTGAGGTCCAATTTGGTGTAAATTTGGGCATCTTTTACTTGGTCCAGCAGTTCCGGGATCAGGGGTAGAGGGTAGCGGTTTTTTACTGTTACTTGATTTAGTGTGCGGTAATCGATGCACATTCCCAAGTTTCCCTCCTTCTTGGGTACGAAGAATAAGGGTGACGCGGCCGGGGATTTAGATGGGTGGATAAACCCGTTTGCCATTTGCCGTTTGTCCAGGTATGATTTCAGATGGAGGTTTTCAGGTTCTGTGAGTGTGTAAATGCGACTACATGGAATTTGCGCTCAGGGTACAAGATCGATCCGACAGTCATATGGCCTGTGAGGGGGTCAGGTATTAGCCTGCTCCTTCTGGAAAACATCTTGGTAGTCTTGGTATTCACTTGGTAGTGAACTCGTTACACCTAGAACCACTGCCTCTTTACCTTGAGCTGGCGTTAAGGGATCAGACATTGACACTTCTACTTGGTAGCAGGCAAGAGCACAGTCATTGGAGAAAGTCAATTTCTTTGCACAGCAGTCGATGCTAGGATTGTGAGCCACCAACAACGGCATCCCCAAATTCACCCAGAACTGAGGGGCATTGATAAGGTCGAAGGCTATGGCTTCCCGAAGTCCATCCTGGCACAAAAGGATACATTCTGCTGTGCGTTGAGTTACTGGACCCAAAGCTATCTCTGTGCCGTCGACTGTGATAACCTTCTCAGTTGTCATTTTCTGACAGAGGGGAAGCCCCATCCCAGTTGCCAGGCCTTGGTCTATGTAGTTATCAACGGCTCCGCTGTCTATATAAGCCTCCACGGCATGCATCCGAGACAGTTGTTGGTGAATGATCAAAATCACAGGCAGGGCAAGGTGCGAGGTCTGTGGCTCTTCCTTTTCGCTCGACAAATGGACCTCTACGCTTGCCCGGGCCTGGGAGTTTTCTGACTCATGTTCTCCTCCTTTTTCAGTAGCACCAACCATTCTTCTAGGAGGCTTCACTGGGCATTCCCTAAGGAAATGACCGGGCTTTCCACAGTACAGGCATAGTTGTTGCTGCCTTCTTTTGTCTCTTTCGGCCTTGGTCAATGGACTGAGTACCCCCCCCCAATTTGCATGGGTTCTGAAGTGTTTTCTGAAGCACGTGGAACATACTCCTTGGGACATACATACACAGTACAATTATCTGTTCTGGACCAATCTGTCTTTCGATCTTGCAGCCTGTGGTGGAGCTGCACAATGAGGTTGATGAATTCAGCACAGTCTCTTGGTGGGTTCACCACCTGGGCTAGGACGTCTTTCGTTCCCCCCGCAACCCTCGGTGGAATAACGTGGTTCTTTTCTCCTCCGGCCACCCAGTTTCAACTATGAGTCTGTTAAAGGTGGCGATATACGTCAATAAATCTTGGCTGCCCTGGCGAAGTGACAGAAGTTTGTTATCCAGAGGTGGCCCTGGGTGTGTCGGGCAAACAGCTTTTCCATTTCCTGTTGGAACCCTCCGAAATTTCGCAAGAGTGGATCATCCTGTTTCACCAACAGTACAGACCAATCTGCAGCACTACCACTCAGATATGACAAAACAAAGGCAACCCGTGACTGATCATTCGGAAAGGCTCCGGGTCTGCAGAGGAAATGGAGGCGGCACTGGTTCATGAACACTGCATATCTCCTTGGGTCCCCGGTGAAACGCTCTGGTAGGGGCCAAAGGAACCGCCCCAGGGAGGACCACTTACACAGGATTGATAGATGTGGCGGAAACCGACGGAACAGTTCCTGGCAATGAAGCCTGATCGGCCTGTGCTTGGAGTAGTTGCCTAGCTAAATCATCGCTACGTTCCTTGGCGACTATCAACTCCCTTCTAAGAGCGTTGGTTTCTTGCCGGGCAGAGTGTACTTCAGCTCGTAATTCCCCCAATAACTGGGCTAGTTGATCAGTCTTGGATGTTTCCATGACACCGAGGTAGATGTTTTAAAGAGTCTTCACGTTCTGTTACGCTCACCTGATATCCATGGGGACGGCACACAATACTGGATGGGAGGCTGTGCACTGTCCTGGACCCCTTTCTGCTTGTTTGTATGTTGGCTGGTGGACAGGTCTTATGACAGGATAATGGGGGTTTAGATACTGAGCCTGTGATGAGGGTTCCCACCTCCCACCGACCAAGTCCCTTTCCCTTGGGTTATGCCTCACCTTATTTCCTTGTGCGTTAAGCTCTCCGTCCCCAGGGCCGGTGCTACACTAGGCAAGGTTAGGCACTTACCAGGGTGGCAATTTGGGCTTTGGTACAAATGTATTCTCTCTCGTCAGCGCCTGAGGCTGCATCTGTCAGCCTGCTTACATGCCGATGCTGCACCTGCAGGCAGGCCCCGAGGTGGGTTTGTCAGGGACAGGTCACCACTGGGCACAAATCGCACTCAAACCTGCACAGTACGAGCCGAGCGAGCACTGCACATGCCATCTTTGCCCCTTGTGACTCTGGGGCTCATCATGTACCTCGGCCCTCAAGCTATCATCAATGGCTGTGGCTGCACCGGTTGCTGCGTGATAGCGTAGCAAGGCCTTCGGCAACCTCAACTGCAGCACAGACTGGCTGCAGGACCCTCACCCAGAGGGCATCATTTCCGGTTGCGGTGTCCCGTGTGGCCGATGAGAGGCTGAGACAGAGCTCAGGCCCCAGGAGCCAGGGGGTCCTGGCAGAGCCCACACAGCCACCCAAGGATTTCTAGGAGACTGAGCCCACAGGCCCCAGAAGGCAGAGGCCGGTGACCGATTTGCCAGTTTCGTTTACCTGGCCGAGCTGCCTGCTGCGCAACTCAAGTGTTTGGGGACCTTCTGCAGAGGGTGCTATGCCTGAAACGCTGCAAGCAGCGGCTGTCTATCTTCAGGCAATTTCCCCACTCTCAGCCCAGCCACCGCCAGACATTGGACGAGCAACAGCACGAGACAAGTTCCTCCTGGACCGAGAGAGCCCTACAAGTTCCTGCAGTTTGCACTTATCAAGGTGAGAAGACGTACGTGAATCTCTCCTTTATATAGCTGCGCTCACACTGATCTAGTGAAGACCATCCCACTCTCCGCTCCTTCCAGATTGCACTTTCACCTGTGAGAGCCCTACAAGTTCCTGCAGTTTCAAGGTGAGAAGACGTACATCTCTCCCTTATACCGCTCTTATCTAAGTAGTACACTCGCACCGACCTGCAAAGCCCATCACTCCCACCCTCCGCTGCTTCTTCCAGATTGCACTTTAGTTTCACCCCTCCCTGGGCGTGTGGTAGCAGAGTTCGCCCAAGGGACTGACTGGAATGTGGTAGTGGGCCGGGGATACCTCAAGAAAGGAACATTGTAGGGGTTTATTACAGTTTGAAGCCAAAGTGAGGTGAGCCACACACAGGATCACGACTTATGAATGCATGTTGGCTTGCTTTTTTTGTTTGCAGTAAAGTGAAATAAGCAGTAGCATTTTGCAGTGCACACATAAGCACACTTGTTTTGTACTTAACTTTGTCTGCTTTGGGGGCAGTGCTGATCTGGCCGGGCTCGGCTGCTGTGGACAACAACAGTGTGAATCGGACAACCTGGGTTTCAACAAATGGAATCATTTTCACTCTGAGTCTAGCTGGTAGTTGTGTCACGAGAAGATACACCTCTCCTTCCCGGGCCACATTCCTCTTTGATTTTGTGCAGCAGTTTTGCCACATTTTGTATTGATTCGATTGCCAGGGTTGGCATAGCAACCAGGCATTTAATATCCAGTAAAGCCCCTCTCTGAACATACATACTGCAAGCTGAAGCGTCCAGTGTTGGCGGGGTGCAGTGGCTGCCCTCCGATTTAGAAACCAGACACACTGCATGGGAATAAAGGCTTTTAGTCTTTCCCGGAGGGGTGCTCTTCTGATGTTTCTGCATCAGACACATGCCTTTATTACACACACTTGTACGTGTTCTGTTTATTGATCTCAAAAGTTTGAAAGGTGAGGGTCGGCCTGGTTTGAAACCAGACACCCACATTGCTGCAGCACATGTATTAACCCAATGAGCACAATCCAGACCGCTAAATTCCATATCACCAGTTTCACTTCAATATAATTTTTACCCCCTGCCGCAAGGAACAGGTTGGGGTCGTGTTTATCTTGGCCAAAAGCACCTACCCCGCTCCCACAACCTGCCCGGTCTATGGGCGAGCAAGCACTTGGCAGCAATGCATTCGAGCTTCCCAGTGCATTGCAGTTAAAGGCATGGGTACAGTAAAGGGACGCTGGATGAAGCAGACCCTTATTGGAGGGCGAGGGGGACAGGGGGAGGGGGGTAAATGAACCGGGGGTTTCTTTGGCCCAGGGGCACACCAAAGACATGCCAGTCCTTTCTCCGCTGCACGCACACATGTACAGCATTGCACATGCAATCCATCCCCTTGAGCCGGGCGTCTGGGAGGACAGGATTATCCATGCTGGTCCCGGCTGAAGATGGGTGGGGGACCATTTCATCAGGATAGTTAGAACCCCCTGCTTAGCGTGAAAACAGTGTGAGGCACCCCCTGGGCTGCATACATTACAATGGTGACAAAGATACGGTTAATAGCCGCAGATAATAACGAGATCATGCATCAGGAAAAAGCAGCTTATACACTAAGCGCCCACTGAAGAGCTATAAACCCTTCTTTGTCAGCAAATGGCTGATGTGGAGGAACCAGTGTTAGAAGGCAATGAGTTGATAACACTTCTGTGTATCCCATGGGAAGTGACCACTGGAAGGGCTCCAGGAAATGCAGCTTGTAATGCCAGTGGAAAAAAGAAGGGGCTATATTGCTGTTTTACAAGGCTGCCGACTGGCAACATGGGGGCACCATACCCACACAGAAATCAATGCTACCCCTGGGGATAGTGGCCGGACACATTGTTATTCTATGTTTGCTATTTTTTCATTGTGTTGGACAGAGGTGTGGTGCAAGCTGGCTGAGAATGGTTAGGATCCGAAAGGGGGGGGGCGCCAATCTGACAGTTCGCCTAGGGTGGCAAACATCCTTGCACCGGCCCTGTGGACCGTCCTGCGTCTCAGTGCAGGGATGCGAGTTAGTTGTGGGTGTTCGAAGGGCCTAGTTGCTTCACTGGTCCTGTGCCCTTGTGTCATGTCCAGTCTGGCTGTGGCACCGACTTGTTTAATGTGCTCAGGTGAGTCTAACAGTCTTTGTTCCTTCTCCTGTCTTCTTTCGTTCCCTTTGCTTTTTGGTGCTCCTTTTGCTCTTAATGTCTCTTTCTGTCTTCCACAGGGATTGTTGCTGTTGCGCAGCCGCAGCGCCGGATGGTTAAGGTAAGTAGTTAGGCGCTAAGCGCAGCGCTGCACAACGTGAGCCAGATGCTAACCTGTATTCCTTTCTCTCCTTCACACAGGAGGCAGCATGCGGATGATCCGGAATGCAGTTCATTCGGTGACCGGGTATGCCGGTAAGTGATTAATGGTGTTTTACTTGTTTCTCTGTCACCCTTGCAGATTAGCGTAGCGCGATGTTAGAACCCACTGTTAATGCTGTCCGTTACTGTGCAGGTTGCGGAGCACTCCGGAGATGGCGAGGCCACCGAGCGCGGATGGATGCAGGAGCTGTTACTCACAGGGAATTGTCCCTTTGTAATGTTATTCTTGTTCTTGCTTGTTGCGGAGCACTCCGGAGATGGGTGAGCCACCGAGCACGGACAGGTGCACGGATGGATGTTGGAGTGCTACTCACAGGTAAGCATTTCTAGTAATGCTGTTCTTGTTCTTGCAGGTTGCCAGTAGAATCCAGGTGGATGCTGCAGATTCAAGCCGCCGTGAGAAGCAGAGGAGTTGGAGCTGGACACGGTGAGCGTTAAGCTGCAGGAGTGCAGAATAACGCGAAGCGTGAATTCCAGTTTGGGCGTGGCTTATATAGCCAGCCATACCTGAAGATTCGACCATACCCAAAACACTAGTCTGCATGCTTCAGTTCATGGAACTGAGCTGCAGGAAGGACCTCCATGTTGGATTAAGGCCCAAAGTGGGCTTGCCTTATTCTTGATAATAAGCTTGGTGCCAAAGGCCCCAGGACTGTCTCCATGTCTGCTGGGTTTATAAGACCCTTGGAGTCGCTCTGTGGGGCTGTAGCCTCACTGCTGCCAGGGGGCTGTTGCAACTGAGGGGGTCAGGGATAGGGGTCATGACAGCTGTCCCCCGATGACAAAAAATAGGGGCCACCCATTCTCTTTCACAGGTTTAGTTGGAGGAAAATTCTACCTGTACAGAGATCACAGAAAATGTAAAAATAAACACCTGATGATCCATGTGTTGTTGTCCCCTTTAAGGATGGGTCATGACTCTGTCATGACGTGGCTCCCAATAAAAGCAACCTCAGCCAGCACCCAGTGAAACCATCTTTGCTGTGACAAGAACACAGGTCAAGAAGCATATCAAACTGTGACTACACACTCAGCCAGAGAAATTGGAGTAATGAGGCATACCCTCGCTATCCAACTTCCACCACTGATCGATCAAAACTGTCAGCAAGACAAAGTTCTCTCGACGTGCAGCAGTACAGCGGCAGACCCCCTGCGTGGCAACTGGTGTCCGTCTCATTTGTATTGTATCGGCCATGTGATCACGGCCGGTTTGTACTCCTGGCCCGTGTGCCCACTGAGCCAGTTATTGTGGTCTGGGTAATCCCACATAGACCCCCGGCCTTGTGATCATGGACCTGAGGCAGGTGGCCCCTGCCTCAGGTTTGGTCACATGACCATGGTAGTGTCTGTCCCTGCTGGGTGCCCCCAACAATTGTCTGGCTGGTATGTGTGCCCACGAACCAGCCACAACATTGGCGACGAAGGGGCCCATGAACCCCGCTGTGCCTGTGCGTTCGGAGCCGATTGAGGAAGAAGAGAACACAAACAAAACAGGTGGTTTTCAGCTTGCTCCAGGGTTGGAGCTTTAGAAGTGTTTCTGCTGTTCCCGCTGATCAGCCCGGGTCGAGCTGCGGTGAAGTGTGTATGGCCTGCAGTCGGAGCAGGGAGCTGCTGGCGGCCCCCTGGTGTTCCCGCGATGCAGGCATCTTACGTATCGGCAGTTGCACAATATAATACTGAAGTCTTGCGGCTGTCCGCGCTCCTCCATGGATACTCCTGGACCGTTTCGGCGGTGGCCTTCCTTTGGTGCTTCGCGGTCAGAACAGGAGGTGGGGGTGAAAGCCCACTCCCTGGGTAGCCCCGGCCCAAGCAGGCGGTGACAGTTACATCGCTCCGTTTTGGAGCTCAAACAAAAGAAGAGTGGGAGCCTGTGGTGTGCTGAATATCAGAGCGAGGTGAATTAATACAGCCTGCTGCCTGAAGGCTGTATGTTTAGTGCTCCATGCAGAAGCTGTAAGGAGATGACGCTCTGCCAAAGGACAGCTCCTGCCTGGGGGAGAGAAGGTGGTGTGCTCTGTGGAAGAAAAAAACACTTAAAGAAGGAGAGACGATACATGCTTGAGCGATAAGGAAAAGGAATGCTGTGTGCTCTGTGCTTGAGGCCGTGTTAACAAGCTCTTCTCGGATAAGGAAAAAGGAAAGACGGTGCTTGCTCATGCTCACGAGCTCTGCAAGGGGAAAGGAATGGTGTGTGCTCTGTGTCTGAGGCAGAGTAAAGATACAGAAAGAAACATTGTCCTGAAGCATGCTTGGGGCTCAGAGCATCGGTGCTAAGACCCCAGAGTACAAGCCTGGAGAGGGAACACATAGTATACGTTTGCACCGGCTGGGCTGGTAGTCAGCTGAGTGGACCGTGGGTGACCTATGCTCATCAGTCAGGTGTGGTGTTACAGGCACAATAGGGTTGCAGCTCATTGTAAACGCGTGTGCGCCCTCTAGCCAGCATACGTACGGAAATACTGCGGCACACCATATTAGTACGAGCACAGGCCACATGATTAGCCTCAGATAATACACCATGTGAGACAACGCAAATAGAGCACAGGCGGCTGGCGGTGCGCACAGTCAACAAGGACAGCTGACGCCACTGAGTTAATTCAACATAGTGGGAGCCCCAGCCAGCCTTGGGCCTCGATGGATAGCCTGGGTTGAAAGGCTTGAACTCTACTCTGAGGCTGTTGAGATCAGTTAGTGGGCAAAACAGCTGGCCTTTCTATATTCTGCAGGCCCTTCAGTCCAAAAACTGTTTAAGACACTGCCTCCTAGGGATTTATTGTATGCAGCCGCTATTGTGGTCCCGAATGATTAATTCATGCGTATGATCAACGTTGACTATGAGCGGTTCAGGCTAAGGTCAGCAAGGCAGAAAGACGGAGAACGCCTGGTCGCGTTCCATGGAAGGCTGCAGCACACAGCACTATCCTCTGCATTGGGCAACGAGGACAATGAGATTAGGCAACAAATCATCTTTGCCTGCAGCTCGGCCAAATTGAGGAAGAAAGTCCTCAGAGAGCCTGGTATAACACTGGCCTGCATCCTAGAGATGGGCGGTCCCACGAACTGGCAGAAGTAAGAGTGCCTGCCATGGACATGTCTATTCAGAGGGTGAAGCTGGAGGAAGTGTGTTCCATAGGAAAATGGCAGGGAAGTGAGGCCTTCAAGAAAGGGGAGTGGCCTTAGAAGGATGCTAGCGTAGGAGGTGCAGCACTATGGCCACAATATGGATGGGGCATGCTGCATGCACTTGAATGCCCGGCCAAAGGACACACTTGTGGGAGGTGCAGAATGGTTGACCACTTTACGAGGGTCTGTCCAGTCCCATCACTGGCCACCTTAGTTGCCCTGTTACCAGCCACCGCCTCAATGGAGGATACCTGACAAGCAGCATGAAGGAGACCACCCAGAACCTCTGTGGTTCAGCTGGCATCCTCCAGAAGGAAGAGGGCGTGCATGGGAGGAGGACGAGGAGGATGTGTTCTTCCGATTTTGTGCCCAGGAAGATGATTTGGGGCGTCACCAGCAAGCAGGGAAGGACTGGAGTAAGATTCCATGGAGTGGGGAGTTTGATCCAGGGATCTAGGATCACCAGGTGATGAGGGAACTGCTTGCCTCCTGTAACATAATTGGTGCCTGGACTTTAATGCATCCAAGGTCTTAATGGTAGTTCACATGTTTTGATGTTTACAGTTGTTTTTCTTTGTTATGGAGACGGAGGAGCGTGATGTTGTCCCCTTTCAGGATGGGGGTCATGACTCTGTCAATATGTGACTTCCCAATATAAAGAACCTCACCCAGCGCGTGCGGCAGTACAGCAGCAGACTCCCTGCGTGGCAACTGGTGTCAGTGTCATTTGTTTTGCATCTACTGTGTCAACACGGCCTGTATGTATGTACTCCTGGCCCGTGTGCCCACGGAGGCTGTGGTCTGGGTGATCCCACATAGACTCCCGGCCTCCTGATCACGGACCCGAGGGTCAGGGCAGGGTGCCCCCTGCATATGGGGTGGACATTTGACCGTGGCAGTGTCTGACCCTGCTTGGTGCCCCCAGCAACTGTCTGGCTGGCCCATGTACCCACGAGTCAGCCACAACAATACACAATAGAGCACCGTTTTCAAAGTACCTCTGAGGTCCCTAATGGAACAATATGGATTTTATGTTTTCTGAAGGAATAAATGCAGTCTGAATCTTCCTATTAGTGGCCCAATACGCGGGGGCCCCCCATTAGTAAAGCAGTACTGGAACTACAGTTGAGGTGAGTCCTATTTCCATGTAGTCTGTTGCTGCAAACCCAGAAGTGTGCCTGCATGGCGCCAACCCACCTTGGTCGCAGAGAGTATGGACAAGTGACACTGCCCAGCTCAGGGAGCACAAGCTGGGAAGCAACTTACATTGTACAACATTTTGCAAATTAAAATACAGGAGCACATATCGGAAGGACAGCAAAGCACGTTCGTATGTCATTGCATAATACAAACCTTTGCTGTTGAAAGTAACGTGCGCCCCTGCACTACCTCCACCACCAAGTCCAATACATGTTCCTTTAGCCAGTGAATGAGACTAGATATAAATAGTAGGTAGGGTAGGTCTTCCCTTAAAGCAGGGGGAATGTGATTGTTTTAATTGTGTTCTTTTAAAATTGTGTATTACCTTGTGCTGTAGCAGAAAATAGAATTTAACTTGAATGCTTTTAGGAATTACCTACTTGTATTGGTGACATTAGACGACGTTTCTTGAGAGCAGGTTAACTTTGAAGCTGCTTTCGTTTTAGCCGGAGTGTGTCATTTAGCATCAGAGTTTGTCTGCACTCTGCCGCACCTCCCGCGATCGTGAACTACATTGACCAAGCTGATCTGTAGTTTCACGTCGCGCATATCATCCTGACCCCGGCGCGAACGCGCCTGCGTGCACGGGTCCAGCGTACTATGCGCTAGACCGCGTCTGAACACGTCGCGCGGTGCTGTCTTTACTTGCTGGTTGCTCCTCAGAATTTTTGTGTTACGTATGGGACTCCAAGAAGTACTTGCTGCAATTGAGACAGCTAAAGGTATGCTAGACAAACAAAAAGCTATTACGGATCACATGCATAGCAAAGTTAAGCGTATAGAGGCAGTGTTAGCTGACATAAGAAGTATGTCTATACTAACAGATGCTGGCGCACCTCAGTTTGTAGGGATTACACCCACATTAGAACCTGACATAAATACTTCACATACTCCCACTTTGGATGCACTGACTAGCATCACAACGGCCCCTAATATACCTCCTTCTTTAACCATAGGTACTACTCCAGCATTTATAGAAGGTTTAGCCTCTATATCTAAACATATTAAACCTGTCGCCCATGATCATTTTATCAAAACATTACTCATTAATACTAGATCCTTGGTGAAACATGCTGTAGAGATTGCTACCAATATAGAGGAGCAGGATATAGACATATGTGCGATTACTGAGACATGGGCACACTCAGCTGCTGGTCCATCGCTCGACTTAGCCATTCCTGTGGGATATGGTATGATTAGATGCGACAGAAAAGATGGTAAGAGGGGGGGGGGGGTTGCTATCATACATAAGCTAACACGTAATATTTGGGAAAGCAGCGCATTTTTAATGGATGGTGTGGACTCTCTATGCATAAAAATCAGCTTAAGTGCAGAGAGTACCTTGAATATCCTCCTGTTATATAAACCACCTCTTATAACGCATGACTTTGTTAAAAATCGCTCGAGATTCTTACTCACCACGATCAAAGCTAATACGAAATATCTGATCTTAAAAGATTTCAATTTATGGTACAACCATATGGAAGATAAAATTGCCCTTGAAATGCAAAACACTCTGCATGAACTAGGCTTTATACAACACATTCAAGAGCCTACACATTGTCTGGGCCATATCCTAGACTGGGTAGTTAGTCTTGAAACCAGTATTGATAACATACTGGTCTCACCATGTCCCTGGTCTGATCACTTCTTTGTGAACTTCAATGTTCCCATTGACTTCCCTTCTAAACCTAAAACTCAGAAACCTGTTAAAATATCACATCGAAACCTAAAGAACATCAAAAAGAATAAAGTGGAATCAATACTTAATACCACACTTGATCCTATGATGGACACCCCGGAAAACCTAGAAAAAAGGATCTCTTACAACTTAGAATGTGTTGCTAACACCTTGGCACCTATAAAAATGAAGGAGCCTAAAGCTGTTAAGACATAATTCATGGTTTACACCAGAGCTTCAGTCCCTGAAATCAATAACCACGAAATCATATTACTTGTGGAAAAAGCATAATACCTCATTGCTTCTTAACAAATACAAAGCCATGATTAGTACTTATAAAAAAGGCTATTCTTAAAGCCAAATCTAGTTTCTTCAATGACCGTATACAAAATGCACAGCATAACACAAAGGAGCTCTTCCGCATCCTGAAAGAACCGGAAAGAACTAACCACTCTACGCCAGTCAGAACTATTTCAGATGATGTTACTTGGTGCAATGTCATGCAACAAGCTACGCACAAAAAATTAGGTAGGATTAAGGAAGATATACTGGAAAAAAGTATTAATTTAAACTGCTCCAAGGCCACTACCACTGATCGACTGTATCAAAGATCACCAACTATTCCTGTCTTCAATTTAGTGCCCATAACGGACAAGGATTTAGAAATGATCATCACCCAACTAAAAGCCACAAAGAATAAGAACAATATCCATACTACCATGATAATTAAGACATGTGGCCCCTCCTTAATTTCATCTATTTGTCAATTTGTAAATACCTCCATATCCACCGGTACAGTCCCTCAGGAACTTAAGAAATCATGGGTCATGCCAATCCTGAAGAAACCAGGGCTCTCAGTTGATATGCCAAATAATTATTGACCCATTACAAATACAGCGTTCCTACTTAAGATTCTTGACCGTGTGGCTTACATTCAAATCGCAGAACATTTAAAGACACATCCCATCTTAAATGACCATCAGTCTGGATTTCGGGTTGGGTACGGCACTGAGACTGCATTACTTGAACTCAAATCTAAATTGATGGTCCGTATGGACAACAGGGAAGCTTCCTTACTTATGTTGCTCGATCTTTCAGCGGCTTTCGACCTGGTGGACCATGATAACATGGCCACCAGGTTGTGTGAAGTAGCTAATTTCTCTCCTTTGGCCTGTAAATGGGTATTGTCCTTCCTTAAGAATAGAGACAGTAGAGTCTTTTGCGGCAATGCGGAATCGGAACCCATTGTAACAACTTGTGGCGTTCCACAGGGTGCTTGTACATCTCCCTGCTTTTATAATATATTTACAGCCCCCTTGTTTGCTATGCTCGACTTTGAGAATATAATTTTTACTAACTAATGATGACACACAATGTGTCATCCCGCTTATTGGCTGACACACAGAAGGTGAAATAGCCATTAACAGAGTCTTCTCTCTTATTGAGGCATGGATGATCCATAACAAACTAGCATTGAATAAATCAAAAACGGAACTACTTGTTATAGGCTCACCACATACCATCACTAGAATGGGGCCAAAGTATGAGAACTTTCAATTGGGAGGAGAATCTATTAAATCCCTAAAAAAGGTGAAAACCCTTGGGGTAACTTTCGATCAACACATGACTATGAAACAACATGTCAGCAGTCTTGTATCCTCATGTGCATACTACATCAAACTATTAGCACACCTACGGCCATTGATCTCACAGGAGAAGGCCAAGACTATTGCGAGAGCAATAGTAGGCTCTAAGATAGACTACTGCTCTAGCCTACTCATGGGCATCAGTAAATCTGATTGTAACAGGCTACATGTATGCCAAAATGGGGCTATCAGAGCTGTTATGAATCTTAAATTTAGAAATCATGTTACACCGGCAAGAAGTGAGCTACACTGGCTGCCAGTGACCTCTAGATTCCTATTCCGAACTCTGACGATTATACATAAGTGTAGATCAGGAAACATGCCTGGATACTTACAACTGCTATCCACAAAAAACAATGTGCGAATACTAAGGTCGAATAATCAGCATTCTTTGATTGAACCAATGTGCCATACTGTCAGAGCTGCAAATTCAGCTTTTGTCTTCAACGGACCTAGAGCTTGGAACGCTCTGCCCCTAAACATGAGATCCATTGACTCCCTTGAATTGTTTAAGAAGAGCCTAAAGACATACTTGTTCAATTAATTGATTATGAGACAGCTATACACTCTTTTTTCGTCATGATTCTGCATCTCGGACCTGTTTACTCGTTACTCGTTGTCTGTATCTTGTAGTGTCCTCACGCCCTCGGGTTCATGGCTGCGCTCTATAAATGTATTAAAGTAAAGTAAAGGGAAGGGAGTTCCAATATTGTGCTGCTTTAACAGGGAAACTACTCCCACCGGATTTAGTGAGCTTAAATCTAGGTACTATTGAGAGGTTAGAGTTAGCTTTTCTTAGGGGGCAAGAGGCTGTTTGTCTGATGAATCTGTCTGTGAGGTACTGTGGGGGTTGCGTGGTTAAGGCATTTATGTGTCAGAGATGCAGTTTTAAGGAGGATTTTATCTTTTGTGGAGAGTCAATGGACGAATCTCCTAAGATCAGATATATGGGCATTTTTGGGGAGACTTAGGGCAGCTCTCAGGGCATTGTTTTGAAGAGTCTGAATTTTGGATGTAATGTATTTGTTGCTGCCTATATATAAAGCATTACAATAATCCAATTTGGATTAGATTAGTGCCCTCGCTAAAGTGATGTAGTTGTCGGGTGAAAGGAAGGGCTTGGCTGCTCTTAGGAAGGGCTTGGCTGCTCTTATTAGCTTGCAAGTGTAGGATGTGGCTGAGGCCATAGCATTTACTTGTTTACTAAAGGCGAGCGTGCAGTCTATGTAGAAGCCAAAAGTTTTAACTACCTTGGCCACAGTAATGTTGTTGTTGTCGATTATGAGGGAGGCGTACCTAGTTTTTTAATGTTGGATGGTGTACCTAGAATGAGGAGTTCTGTTTTGTCATCATTCAGGCATAGACCGTGAGAGGCCATCCATGCCTGGATAATGAGGTAAGCTCTGTTCACAAAGGCCAAATCCTTGTCATAATGTCCCGTCAACGGGATGAGGATCTGTGCATCATCGGCATAATTGTGAAGATGTTGTACAGAGTGGGCGATACGCAGGAGCCTTCGGGTACACTGCATGATATGGGCACGGGGTCCGCGGCTGCTAGGGGAGAGAATACTCGCATTGTCCTGTTATCAAGGAAGGACTGGATCCAAGAGACTGCCTCCTGAGAGAAGCAGGCCGCAGAGACCAGATGGTTGCAGAGTATTGAGTGGTCCACCAGATCGAACGCGGCTGAAAGGTCGAGGAGTAGTAGGAGTGCCGTCTTACCTTTGTCTCTTAGAGTGTCTATTTGTCGTTCTCCGAAAACACTGGCATTTACATTAAACCTTATGGCTGCAGCCTTGTTACTCACGATCTTCACAGCCTCTAATGCAGTACCACTATCTTTGTATCCTATGTTGTCAAAAGCTTAACAGCTGCATCCCTGTTGCTCATACCTTTTGCAATCTCTTGGGTTGTGACACAATCTTTGTACCTTATATTGTTCAATATCTTTGCAACCCTTAATGTTATATTACACACATTAAACTGCCTCTTATGTTGGATAATACTATTTGTACCAAAAGATTCCCTATGTGCCAAAAGACTAGGTTTAAAAAAAAAAGAACAAGTTAATTCACCTCGGACTCTGAAATCACTAACATTCCATTGTAATATTAATGGCTGAAAGCCCTTCTGCCCTGGATCCTTAACTCCTCTTACAAAGAAAAACAACTGATGAATTAATCATTTTTACAGCAAAGATATCCTCGCCAACTTATGGCTTTACCTAGGCATCCAACATTTCATACTTATCTTTGACATAAACATGTGAAAATCAAAATTCACAGACAACTGGCTTTCTCTAGGCATCCAATACATGATATTCATCAAAAGAATAAACGCCTAGAAATCAAAATCCTTAAATTCATTGTCCACCATCACCCTGTATCATTTACTCATCTGTGCATGCGCCAAAGTTTTGCCTTTTGGCTTCATCTAGGCATCCAACAGTTAGTAGTCATCCACCAGATGCTGCCGATTAACAGACAGCATTGTTTGTTTTCAAATATTGACCACAAAAGACATATTGATCAAGTTTGGGGGGAGGGGGGCTGTTTCATCAGAAACACTGTTCTCATACAATCACGTTTTGCCATATAGAGCCTCCACCTGTCATGTTGTGCAGACAGGGACTCTCAATGAGAAACCCACAATGCTGGCACCTCCACTTCCGTAAAGGATTGGCTAATGAGAATGTGTAAGCCATTATAATGCTGCAAGACACAGGATATATAGCACAAAAGGGATAATTGGTCACACTCTTATCTGCTCTAAAGCTTGCAAACTCTATATAGCTAGCTACAACACTTCACTGCTCCTCACATCACTGGGCAAACTCTTCTTCGGACCTCAATTAAGATCTTAGTTCAAGGCATATTCATGTGAGAAGGACAACAGTTCCAGTTGTTCCACTTTGAAGGACTCTTCCTATTTCAGAGGTAGATACAACCTCATTCATGGCAAGGATTGTGGGTGTGTCAGCAGTTAAAGATGAATGGTTTAAGCCATCTGGTGAAAGACTTGGCATCATGCTGATCCTTTTGGGCGGTGTCATGAAGCAGAGTAGGATCAACAACAGGCAGACATGTTTATTCTAAGTATGGATTATTAGCAGTTTTTACAAGGTTGGGCCAAATTATTTATTTGTATTTATTTATTACATTTATATAGCTCACCTAACCCTTGGGCATCTGGGCGCTTGTGCTTAAGATGTCTTGATGCCTTGGTTGAAGAGCCAGGTTAGTAACAGTAGCAACTTAAAACAATGCTCCATAATAGCAAAGGATGGCTGCTCCTTGGGTTTAACAGTTCTTCATTTACCAAATCTCAATCAAGGGCTGCCTTGCCAGAGAGGTTAATTGATTGAAAGTCACTTGCATTCTTAGTCTTTGTAGGAGGCTCTGATATTTCTTTCTTGTCTCCTGGTTCCTCAGTTCTGGTCATCTGCAGGACCTCCCTCCCAGAGTTCTCTAGGTCCTTGTGCCTCTGCACATTATGCCTTTCAACGGTTGATGTTGGGGGTGGGGGCTGGTAAAGGCTGGCAACCCACCAGAGCTTCTTAGCTTTCGGTCTTTCATTATCCTCATGTCCTAGGGATTTAGCTTTGTCACACCAAGATCTGCACTTCGTCAATTTCCTTGATTATTCACAAAGGTCTAATTTCTAAGGGAACTGTTCTGTATTTTCTTTCCTCTTCCATCACCCTCCTCCAATTCTCTTCTACTTCATTGGTTCTAGGTTTAGACTCTTGCAACAGTCCTCCTGAACTCCCTACCATCCCTGTCTTTAACTTCACTCTTAAGCCTTCCCACCCCATCCTCTGCTGTACTCCTTTCCACTTTCCTCCTGATATTCCACCCACACCCGTCCTTGGGGGTCTCTACTCCTTCCTTCTGCCAACTCCTTTAAAAGTTCTGTTTCACAGCTCCTGTCAACCTCCTCTCCAGTGTTCTTTTGACCACAATCCTCACAACTCCTTGCTACCTAGTAATTAATACGCTTTCCACCACCCTCCTCAAAACTTCTTGCTGTCATGATTGCCTGTGGTCAAGCTTGACCCTTAACTTGACCTCAGTTGAGGCTGTGAAAAGTGGACATGAGGTCAGTAGTCATGCTCATGATAATACGTACCGTACCCTAGGCAGAGTCATAGCACTATGAAACAGCCTGCCGGAGTGTGTGCACCCATCATCATGATTAAACGAATACAGCCAGGAATTGTGTGAAGTTCTTTAGACTCAAAGAGACACCATTCTAACAAATTACTCAGTATTATGCATTTGACATTGGGGGTATTAGGTTGATATTTTTAATATCACACCTGTCTTCTACTAGCTCTAATTTGCATGGCACATGCCAAAAAATAAGCAAATCTAAAATAACATATCATCATACCTATGAACAAAACTGCTATATGAGAAAAGAGCATGGTTGCATTAATGGAAAACAGAACAAGTGATCATTTTAGTTTAACAGCTTCAGTGACATGGGAGTTATGCTATGTCAAGCTATGCTATGTTGAGAGCTATTCTATGTTGTTATGCCTTATAGTCTCAGATGCACCCAGAAAGGCCCCACATTTAACTCGCGCGTTAGAGCAGAAAGTGCTGCACCTGAACCAATGCCTTCCAGGTGCCACGGGTTCCTGTTCAGCTGGGCCTGGCTACCTCTCTTGTCTCCACTCTGGAATCCCTGGCAGACCTCCCCCCATCCCCGGCGGCTTGTGTGAATCTGCTGCTCGATGGGCGCACCTCCTCCCCCTTAATTCAGTTTGTGCTTTATATCTCACAGAGGGATCTGGTCTGTGTGTCATATCCGCCATTTGGGAGGTTAAAGCTGAATTCTTCAAGTGTTCCTTTGCTTTGTTTGATCCTACGATCCTCTGTGTGCAAACCTATAAGAGACGGGTGTTGTCTGTGTTCAATGGCTGTCTCCATTATATTAACTGGGCTTTCCTTCAATGAAGGGATAAGGCATGTCAATTGCTTCTACAAAACTTTAATCGTGCATGTGCTTAATGTTTCCTGTCCTTGACTGCTTATCAGATATAAATCGTCTGAAGGCATCTCTTGCACCTTCTGTGTGATGTTTAAGACAGGAAGCTACCACTTGCGGTTTGGCTCTCTGCTGGAACAAGAAGCCACGATTTCCTTGCCTCTTGCTTTAAGGCAAAATCTATTTTCTGAAGAAAAGAACAAGTTACTTACCAACTGTAACGTTCTTTCGATTGGATGTTCCTCCCACGTATTCCTCATCTTAGATATATCCATACCTTCACCCTGCTGCTTCTGAAAAAAAAGTCTTCTCTACACCAGAGGGCGCTCCACCTCGAGGCCGCAGCGTCGATGTCCCTCGGCGGCATCCGTCGAGCACCAACTTCATCCACTGTATAAGAGCCTCGAGCGCGCCCGTTGGCTTCAGTTCTGTTTTTTCGTATATTGTAGCCCATGGATTTTAATTAATGGCGTGCCTCTTTTGACCCAAGCCTTAAAAGAATTTAGAGTGTAATTCACGTAAACTGTACTGTGGGGTTGGTTGGGAGGGTCGATGAGGAATACGTGGGAGGAACATCCAATCGAAAGAACGTTACAGTTGGTAAGTAACTTGTTCTTCGAATGGATTGTGTCCTCCCACGTATTCCTCATCTTAGATAGACTTCCAAAGCAGTTTTGTCTTGAAGGTGGGAGTACAGAATTTTTCTAATCGTGTACCGAATGGAGTACAGATTTAGCAAACAGACTTCCTTGAGAAGAAGTCGAGTCCAGAGCATAATGTTTTATAAAGGTATGCATGGATGACCATGTGGCTGCTGCACAAATATCTTGTACAGGGACACCCCTTTTTAGTGCTGTTGAAGTTGCCATGCCCCTGGTCGAATGAGCTCCGTCCATCAGGCGGTTCTTCCCCCAGCCAATCTATAACATTCTGTTATAGTCAAAATTATCCATCTAGATAATGTTTGTTTAGTTACCGCAAGTCCCAGTTTGCGTCCAGTGTACCCCACAAAAAGTTGATCACACTGACATACTTTTGCAATCTTGAAATGCAGAAACTAAGAGCTCTTCTGGGTTCTAGTCTATGTAGCCGCTCCTCCTCTTTGCTTTCATGAGGAGGAGGGTAAAAAGTAGGTAAAGTTATTTTCTGTGACAGATGAAAATCCGAAACAATTTTTTGGCAAAAAAGATGGTTTAACTCTCAGAACTACTTTGTCCTTATAAAACAGTGTGAGGAGGACCGCTAGAAAGCGCCTGCAACTCACTTACCCTGCGGGCTGATGTCAATGCTACAAGAAGTATTGTTTTCAAAGTAAGGAGCCTAAGCGGACAAGAGTGTAAAGGCTCAAATGGAATGCATGTGAGGCATTTTAGAACTAAGTTCAAATCCCACACTGGAACCTGAAAAGGTATTGGTGGAAATATGTTATTTAAACCTTTTAAGAATTGAATTATTAAAAGGTATCTTGACGTAAGATTCTTCTTCTGAAGAGCGTAAAGTATCCCTTTATCGTACCAACCTGGAGCCCCAGATTAGCTAAATGTAATAGAAAAGATAAAATTGTGGGGATACTACATTGAAATGGGTCCACATTCTTTTCTCTGCACCAGTTACTGAACTTGTTCCAACGACACCGATACAGAGATTTGGTTGCTGGCCTTCTGGCCGAAAGCAAAATTTCCATCACGTCATCCGGAAGATCCCAATCCTTATATCTCAACCTCTCAGAAGCCATGCGTGAAGGTTGAGTGTGTTGACCTCCAGATGGAGAACATGACCTTCCTCTCGTGAGAGAAGGTTCTCTCTTTTTGGAAGACTTATTGGAGGGCAGATGGACATATCCAGAAGGTCCGGGTACCACGTTCTCTTGGCCCAATCCGGGGCAATTAGGATCATGGTTTTCCTGAACTTTCTCAACCTCCTGATTACTTGAGGGATCACAGGGACTGGAGGGAATGGATACAGGAGTGGAAACTCCCAGTCCACCACAAACGTGTCCCCTAAATTCCCTTGAGCAGTACTGTTCGCACTTCCGGTCGGTACCGGTCGCAAACAGATCCACTTGAGGGGTTCCGCAAAGGGCGAAGATCTCTTGAATGACTTCCTGAGCTATCTCCCACTCGTGGGAGACTGTGCTCTGCCTGCTGAGAACGTCCGCTGCTGTGTTTTGCTCCCCGGATAGATGAATTGCCGATAGAGAGATCTATTCTTGTATTGCCCAGAACCAGAGTTGCATCGCCTCTCTGCACAGCGGCAGTGACCCCACTCCTCGTCTCTTGTTAAGGTAGTACATGGCCACTGTGTTGTCCGTCATTATCAGAACATTCTTTCCTCGTACAGAGGGCAGGAAGGCCTTCAGCGCTAGTCTGATTGCCCTCAACTCCAAAAGGTTGATGTGTAGTTTGGACTCCGATGGAGACCAACGACCGCTGATTGTCAGATCGTTGGTATGGGCTCCCCACCCTGTGAGTTAAGCGCCGTCACTACTGTTATCTCCGGCCATGGTTGCCAAAAAGAGTCTCCTCTGAGGATATGATGTCTGCAAGCCCACCATTGTAGATCCTGTGCTACTTTGGCTGGAACCTGCAATAGATCTAACATTTCCCCTGAGAATTGGGACCATTGAGTTCTGAGAGCCCATTGAAAGGATCTCATTCTCAATCTGGTTTCTGGCACTAGAAAAATGCAGGATTCCATTAGGCCGAGCAATCTGAGAAAATCGAAGGCCGGAAGATAGTGGGCATTCTGGAATTTTGTTACCATCTGCAGAATGTGGTGAGCTCTCTCTTCGGGAGGCGAGGCTTTGCCCGAGTACGTTTCCAGGACCGCTCCGATAAACTGGAGTTTCTGTGATGGTATCATGTTTGACTTTTTTAAATTCAGAGAAAACCCTAGTTTGTGAAGGAAGTGACAAGTCTTGGACAGATGATCCTGGGCTTGTTCTGGGGAACGTGCTCTGATCATCCAATCATCCCGATAGGGGTAGACATGAATCCCCCCTCTCCTGAGACTCGCTGCCACTACCGCCATCAACTTGGTGAAAACCTTTGGGGCGGAGGTTAACCCGAATGGCAGAACTCGAAACTGATAGTGAGAATTGCCAATCGCAAACCTTAGGTACTTTCTGTGCTTGAGATGGATTGGCACATGAAAGTAAGCATCCTGAAGGTCCAATGATACCAACCAATCCTGGAGTTGGAGAGCCTGAAGGATCTGAGAAAGGGTGACCATCTTGAACTTGTCCTTCCTTGGGAACTTGTTGAAGTTTCTCAAGTCCAAGATGGGTCTCAGTCCTCCGTCTTTCTTTGGGATGAGGCAATATGCGGAATACCAACCCTTGTTCCTCTTCCGCTACAGGTACATGTTCTATTGCACTTTTCTGTGGCAGGGTTAAGATTTCCTGCAACAGGAGCGGATCTGGAAGTTTGACAGAGTTGTATCCCGGAGGGTGATTCTGAGGTTTCCTTAGAAAAGGAAGGCAGTAACCTTGGGATACTGTTTCCAGTGCCCAAGCATCTCAGTAATGCCCCGCCATTTTTCTAGATGCTGTGAGATCCTGCCTCCCACTGGGGTCTTGTGGGTCAAAACCTCAGAGTGGTTTTGCGGCAGCTGCAGCAGCAGCTAAAGGGACAGATGCCGCTGCTGGGGCAGATCTAGCACCTTTTCCTCGCCCCGAGGAAATTTTCTTTGACGTCTCTGGCTGGCCTGTCCTCTTCCTTTTCCAATTGAGGAATAATAACGAAAAGGATGACCCCTCCAGAAAGATGAGCCTGTGTAGGGGTGTTGCTGAGGTTGTCTTATAGCAGCACTGAGAGACTTAGCCGCCGCTTTGGAGGTCTGCAGCTTCTCCAAACTTTCATCCGCCTTGCTGCCAAACAACCTCGAGCCGTCAAAAGGCATATTAAGAAGCCTGGATTGCACATCTGGTGCCAAACCAGACATTCTTGGCCACGCAAATCTACGTAGCACCCTGCTAGTTGCCATGGACCTACTGATACTGTCCAAACCTGATTGAAGGCATTCTCCCAAAGCCTCCTTTCCATCCCTTATTATGGCTAGAAAGCCATCATGCTCTTCAACTTCTGGGATGTGTTCAGCTGCCGTTGACATGCAGTCCCACAGGGTATACGTGAACCTTGCCAAGGTACAGGTTACATTAGTAGACTTCAAAGCCATACTCCCGGATGTAAAAATCTTCCTAGACCATGCATCCACCTTTTTATCGTCCCTATCTGGAGGGATTGTAGGGTATGCAGCATTTCTTGTGGAAGTGGCTGCTTGTACTAACAGACTTTCTGGAGTTGGGCGTTTGCTCAGGTATTCTGGATCAGAATTGCAGGGTCTATATTTAGACACAAATTTTGTATTTACTGCCGGGGTGGCTTCAGGGTTTTCCCATGCAGAATTAACCCTTCTTTGTTGAGGTGTTCCTGATAGAATAGAATATCAGTCATGTCATCATCCTGACAGACTGGTGAATTTCTACCCCACCCCATAAATTCTGTAACTCTATTCATAAGTTTTCTGCAACCCGCATCAGCCTGCTCTGATGGGTCTGGCCTATCAAATTCGTATTCTGGGGAAGTGTCCAGACCACTTGCTGTTTGCAGACATTCTTGTAAATCTTGAATTTTTGACTGAGGATTGATTAATTCCTCTGGAACAGATCTTGTGCCAAATTTAACACCAGCAGAGGTGACCTCTTCCTCTTCTGATGATTCTCCATCATAGATAGATGACATGGTTCTAAACAAAATCATGTCTACCCTCAGGTTGAAAAACCTTTTCTGCTAATGTAGGTTTTTCCCTTATTAAAGGCTTGGGCGTCGACGAAAACATCAATGGTGTCGATGCCGTTACCACAGCCATCGATGTCGTCGAGGGAACCTTCGATGACCTCGATATAATCGTCGAGGGAGTTGTGGAAATTCTCAAAGGAGCTTTTGAAGTTATCGATCGTGAACTCAATGTAACTTCCTTCGAAAGAGTTGTCGACTCGAGAGCCTTCGAAGTCTTCAATGGCGTCGATGTCGACTTCGATGGTGTATGATGTTTCGACACCATTTTGTTTCCCTCTACCTTCGATTTATGCACCGGAAGGTCTTTTTCACAAGGTGATCGGGAAGAGTCCCTAGATGACATCCTCGATGACTTTTTGTCAGCTTTCCTTGTTTTGGATCTTCCTCTGTCACATTTTTCGTGAGCAGGTGGTCTTCTTTAGCCTTTTTTGAGGGTGTCTGGGCCACGTTCTGAAAAATCTTTAGCATGGAAACTTGAAAGGTTCCCCATTTACTCAGGGATGCAATCACCTCCTCCGAAGACGTTGAGGAAGAAGAGGGAGATCGATGCCATCTTTTTTTCGCCTTCTTGGATGACGAAGAAGACGACTTTCTCGATCTACTCCCCGACCTATGTTTTTTTACGATATTGCTTTTTTCACAAAAGATTGAAGCGCCGTTTGAAACGATCCAAAGCGAAGCTAACGGAAAAATGGAACGGAAGCCAACGGGCACACTCAAGGCTCTTATACAGTGGATGACGTCGGTGCTCAACGGATGCCGCCGAGGGACATCAATGCCGCGGCCTCGAGAGGAGCACCCTCTGGTGGAGAGAAGAACATCTTTTTCCGAAGCAGCAAGCTGAAGGTAAGGATATATCTAAAATGAGGAATACGTGGGAGGACACAATCCATTCGAAATATATTTTCTGAAGGGAGTGTCCGCATCTGCTCTCTGTCGAAAGCATGTGCATAATATTAAACGAACATGTTTCACCTGCAAGTCACTTGACATGACAAGTTGTCTTACCAGGGTCATTATCCGTAACACCCCACTCAAGGCAATTTGTCACAGATCAAAGATTTGTAGCCCTGTGAAGTCGTCTATACACCTACTAGGATCTACATTTACATAAAAAAAGATTGTCTATACTGGTGGCAATACAAAATGTAAGCATTCACATCTCAGCAAATAATTACTGCATGCAAAAGTAACATGAGCTGCTTGATAAATTGATGAGCGCCAAGAAGCAGAATATATAGGTGCTATACACAATGAAAATCAGTGGCTGCATCACATTTCAAACAGTTGGCAATAATTGCAAACACAATCATAAATTAATACATGTATTTAAGAGTGAGGTATTTAGAATGAGTCCAATATATTGTAACTGGACCTAGCTAAGGATACATGGATGAATGCATCTATTTAATGTGAGTTATTTAGGATAACAAACTCATTACTGGCAATGGTTTCACAGTAAGACAAGGGATCCTTTGAGAATCCATTAGCAATTAACAACCAGCATAGCTTGGGTCCTAGCTTCTTGACCCAAAGCGCCTTCAACTGTGTGACCTTGAGCATGTGATCACATGTGTAAAGTGTCTATAGTTTGAATCAGTGTCCTTTAAAATAAACCAATATGTGAGTGCCTTTGTTACCCGCAGTGATTTGCAAGTAGAGGTCATCCAATTCGTATGTATGCTGTGCACTCAAACTTGCATCTTGAGGTATAATGCAGTATATTTTCAGTTCTGTGGACCCTGACTGTGATGCCAGCATCAGTGGATTTCGCAAGATTTCAGGCTTCCTGAACTCAGGGTTCCCTGCAAATCTTCTTTTAATGTGTGTCAGGCAGCAAAGTGGCAAAGGGAACAACATTTGCATGTCGTCATTCTGAATGGACCTGGGCATAATTTCCTTATGTCATGTACTCCTGGAACCAGAGGAATCCATCATGTGTCTCGCCTGTGTAAGGGCCCTGGCATTTAGGGTTGGCATAAGTCAGGTTTTCCGATTGGAGGTCCAGGTGTTTCCTTGGCTGTGGTGTCGGTCGCAGTGGGTGCATTTGGCAATAGTCGGGAGTCGCTTTCTTCGTTCCCTTAGCAGTTTATTCTGCCCTGGCATGTTCCCACGGCGAGGCATGGCTTCCCGGGCGGGGTGGGGGTCAATGAAATCACAGTAGAATACTTGCAGGATGCACCTCTGTATTCCGCAAACGTCTCTGTGCACAGAAAATGTTTTGGCAAGTCTGTTACGCCACAGTGCAAGTCTGGCTGATAAGACTTTGACTCCCACGTTGTTGGCAAGAAGTGATTCCTTGGCGCACACTCTGCATCTGCCAATAGCTGCTACCATAGACTTCTTCCTGATCAATGACAGAATGATATGTTTTTGAAATTGAACACACTGTTTGTATCCAAGACGTCTGCACAGTTCTGCTCTGTACCAGAAACGAGTTGCTTCAAGGCCCTTCATTTTGCGACTTGCCATGACTCTGTGTCTGCAGCAACACAAATGACAGATTCCAAGTAATAGTAACAGCCAGCAGCCCCTCGCACTCAAAGAAGTATGTGTTTTAATGACTGTGTCTAAGACAATTAATCCTTTATGTAGAGTATGTCATGAATGGCCGGGTTCGACCTTTCTGGACTTCATGGTCCTTGATGCACCACGGCATTAATTCTGCAACCCATCCAAAATGGCCGCCGACACAGAGCTGCGGCAGTCTAGCCTTTGCGTGCACTCGCCGGCTTCCTAGAAAACCGGCACGCCCCCGCGGCTCCACGCGTCTCAACTCTACCCCTACGAGTTACTAGACGTGTTTGAGCTCGCTCTCCATTTATCGTGCATTCTACCTTCCTTCTCTCCTGGAACCCCCCCAAATCCCCTTCTATTCCTTACCTTTCGGCATCTTCCTTCCTGGATTAATTGACATTGTTCCTGGATATTCGAACGCTACCGGCTTGGCAGCCGGCTTCCATGCTGGAAACCGAGGACTTGCGTTCCAGCTTATACAAGTCACGGTCGGTGAAAAAGAAAGAAGCCACATGCCAACAAGGATAAAAAGGTGAGAAAGAAGGGAGCTTCTGACAGATTGGGACGCCCGGAACCTTATACGGAAACTGATATGGAAGCGGTAGTTCAAGACCTCATGAGAGTTATGCAAGAATTAACTAACGAGGTTCAAAATCTTAAGGCCGAAAATGCAGCCTGAAAACAGCTGGTCCTATCCCGGGATTCTGCAGTCAAGGAAAGCGTTCTGCTTGGTGGAGTTGTGGATAAGTATGATGGATCTTCTAGGTCCCTACGTTCCTTCCTTGATTCATGCTTAGTGCACTTCACTTTCAAACCCTACTATTTTTCTACACCACGAGCAAAGGTTGGATTCATGATATCCCACTTAACGGTTAATTCATTAACCTGGGCTACTCCCTTGGTTAATTCTGGAGATCAGCTTTTGGATGACTACGAAGGATTTGTGGATGCCCTAAAAGCCATGTTCGATCGACCTGAGCTCGTCTACAGCGCACAAGAAAGACGTCTTGAATTCAAACAAGGGAGCCAGGATATGCTCTCTTACGTCACTCGCTTCAAGCAGCTAGCCAAAGAAGCACATTGGTTGCAAGAAGCCAGTTTCACTCTCTTCAGAAGAGGTTTAAACGATGAAGTTAAGGATGAGCTAGCCAGAGTGGCTCGCCAAGGAACCTTCCAGGCCCTTATGGATCTTTCCTTGCAGATAGATTTCAGGATCCAGGAGAGAAAGGCTGAGAAAAGAAAGGCAAAAACCTCCCCAAAGACAGCTACTGAATACTTAACTACCAAAGAGACCGTTGCTCCACGAACCCCTGATCCGGAACCCATGCAACTAGGTGCCTTTAGGGGGCCAATTTCTCCACAAGAAAGGCTCCGCAGAATCGATACTGGTCTCTGCATATAATGTGCCTCGGACAAACATTTGGTTAGAGAATGTCATATAGCACCACCCTGGAGTTCGGGAAACGCCAGCTCCCGATCCTAAATGGAGCACAGCTCCGGGAGAGAAATGCCTGCTCCGCATCCATTCCTTCTGTGAATACTCCAGGACAGAACACCTTAGTACTTCTACAAACTGTACTGACAACTACAGAGAATGAATCCTTTCCCATCCTGGCTCTCGTGGACTGCGGTGCCATGGGGATCTTCATTGATCATGAATGGGCCACCGCTCATGGGATTCCGAGAGAGCTCAAAGAAGTGATACAACCCGTGGAGGGAATCGACGGAAGACTTTTGTCTTCAGGTCCTATTACTCACCAAACAAGGGAACTACAATTGTCAATAAGCAACCACCAGGAAAGAACACGGTTTGACATCATAAAGGCTGCCCACTATCCCATGGTACTAGGCATGCCCTGGTTACAGAAGCACAATCCTTAACATGAATTGGACAGCGGGTTCCTTGTTCCTTGGCTCTGAGTTTTGTATGTCACACTGTTTATGTCAGGACACATCCCAGATCTCTCTAGTAAACTCTCAGAACCATGAACCATCCTCCCTGAGGTGTCCAACATTATCCAAGTACTGGAAATTTACCAGGCATTTTCTGATGTGTTTTCAACAGACATTGTTCAAGCTCCCCCCCCCACAGACCTGAGGATTGCGCCATTGAAACAGACTCTTCCGCTGTGATTCAATTCGGGAGAATATTTATATTATCCGAGCCTGAAAAGAAGGCCCTACATGAGTACCTGGATACCAATTTAGCAAATGGAACCATCCGGACTTCAAAGTCTCCAGCAAGCGCGTCCTTGTTTTTTGTTCCAAAGAAAAACACAAGGGAGTCACAACCTTGTTTGGATTAACGTGGTCTTAATCAATGTACCCTCAGGGACTGTTATCCCTTATCACTCATTTCAGATATTCTGGAGGCCGTTCGAGGAGCTGTTATATTCACCAAACCCGACCTTAGGGGTGCTTACCATCTCATTAGAATTAAGGAGGGTGATGAATGGAAGATGGCCTTTAGAACTCCCTTCGACCACTTCGAGTATTTGGTCATGCCCTTCGGTCTGGCCAACGCTCCTGCGGTATTCCAACGATTCATGGACAGAGTGTTCTCGGATATGTTGTTCCTTTTTGTCATCGTATACCTGGATGACATATTGATTTATTCTAAAGACCCTCAGATTCACGAAGAGCATGTTAAGGCAGTTCTACAGCGATTACGAGAAAACAAACTCCTGGCCAAACCTGAAAAATGTTTATTCCATACTCAAACCGTTCACTACCTGGATTTTGTGCTCAGTCCTAAAGGAATTAGAATGGACCCTGGCAAGATAGATCCATACTCTCGTGGCCGGCGCCTACCACTGTGAAGCAAATACAATCCTTCTTGGGACTTGCAAACTTTTACAGAAAATTCATTCCTACATTTTCTGCAATTGTACAACCCATCGTGGCTCTTTTAAAGAAGTCTACAGAACAAGCGAAGGCCTTCCTTTCTAAAGAGAAAGTTCACTGCAGGTCCTATCCTAGCCCTGCCCAGCCCGACATAGATCGAATCTTCCTGGTGGAAACCGATGCTTCTGACTATGCTATTGGGGCAGTCCTAAAACAAGAATTTGAGGACAAGATGGAACATCCAATTGCTCATCTATCCCGTACCTTGACCCCAATTGAATGTCATTACTCGGTCCTGGAGAAAGAGCTTTTGGCCATCTGACAAGCATTCAATGATTGGCGTCATTTACTCCTGGGAGCTAAATATCCAGTGCAAGTACGAACAGATCATCGGAATTTACAAGTATTACAATCCCTGGAGTGCAGAAACAGTCGCCAGGCCCGTTGGGCCTTCTTTTTTGCGCAGTACTAGTTTCAGATCAACCACCTTCCCGGAATCAATAACATCGTTGCTGACGCCTTGTCCAGATGCCCAGACTATGAATCTGTGGAGGTCGGGGCATTTCCCAAGATGTTTCCAAAAACTGTTTGTGGCACAAGCTAATTGCCTACTGGAAGACATCCATGCCCATACTTCTTCCTCGGATCTCTGTTAGGAATACACCCAGAATAATCATTGGAACTTGAATACTAAGGATGGTTATCTCTTCAAGGATCAATGACTGGTCATCCCTACACAAGGACTGAGAAATAAAGTCATGAATCTCTGTCAGGATACCTTTCATTCAGGACATCGAGGCATCACTACTACCCTTCAGCTCATACAGAGGCAATTTTGGTGGCCAAGAATGATCACAGACATAAAGGACTACATTCAATCCTGTGCTGTGTACAATCAAAACAAACATGACAATAGAAAACCTGCCGGTCTTCTGCAACAACCTACATTACCAACACGTCCTTGGGAGTTCATCGCTACAGATTTTATTGTGGAATTACCACCCTCCCGGGGATATACAACCATAATGGTTGCAATTGACTTGTTTACCCATACAGCTCATTTCACACCACTGTTCAAATTGCCCTCTTCACTTGAACTTGCCGGGATATTTATTGAACACATATTCAGACTTCATGGATTACCATCCAAGATCATCTCTGACAGAGGTCCCCAGTACATATCCCAGTTCTGGAAACACCTCTGTCAAATACTAGATATTCAGCTAGCATTGTCTTCAGGATATCATCCTCAAACCAACGGGATCACAGAAAGAACCAACCAGACTTTAGAGCAATATCTCTGCTGTTTTGCTAGCAAGGCCCAGGTTGATTGGTCACTATTGATTCCGGTAGCTGAATTCACCTACAACAATTCAGACAATTGTGTGACTTATTGGAAGAAAAAAAAGAAAGAGGAGCCAAAGAAGGAGCTGTTCAAACAGATGGATGTGAAAAGGAACACAGTGGGAAGATTGGTTGTAGTTTGTTCTCCGTGGCCTATGAAGGAGAGAGAGCGCTCATAGACCAAGTATTCACCATGCGAGATGCCTTTTGAGAGAAATATGCCAAGCACTGGCAAGTTGTTGCTGATACTGACTGTGGGTGCCCCCAGGGACTGGGAGGTACTAGAGGCTGACTATATACTGGAATGTAAGACAACTATTGACTTGGACAGTACACAAGAACATAACAGACACATGAAGGAGGTGGTGCTGAATTTCAGAGTGACAGGGATACTCCAAGCTGGAAAGGGAGGGACTTGTAACTATGACTGTTTTTGTTGTTTTAGCCACATCTTAGAAAATGGCCGATGATGATAGTGAGGGGTGTTTATGCAGTACAGTGAATAAATGGCTTTAGAGAAGTTAGGACATGAATTAGTTGTCTTGTTTCAAAAATGTTTTTTATTTTTTTGCTTCCTTATTGAGTATGTATATATCAGAACAGGTTCATTGCAGTGTACTTTATGTAGATGTAGTGCAAGGCTTTGGACAGCAATTATTGTGGTTCATAGATATAATAAGGAGATGAAAGAAAATCGAGCATGTTACCAACTCTGATACTGAATTTTCTTTTGGTTTATTTGAGGCACATTGGATGCAATGGGGCTGGTCTACATCTGAACACCCATGCCAAGCGAGGTTGCAGAGCAGAGCTGAGCTGTGGAATGCACGATGCTTCAGGCTGCCCAGGCCATTCAGGCCCCTCCTGAGAAGTACAGAGCTGACGGTACTGCTGGCGCTAATCCCAAGGCCAGAGGCTGCCTCATAGATAGGACAGTGCAAGCTTTTCGCAACTGTAGGCTACACTCTGAAATGGACCCAACGTGCATTATACATGCTGTTTTATGGGTGAAATGGCTCTACATATTTCTCGGAAATATGCAGAGCCACTTCTCTGTGTATTATTTGTGTCTGAGTGCCTAAAGTGCCCAAGGTGTCATGGGGGAGCAGGAAGAGCCACACACTCAAACAAACCGAGCAAAGACTGTGCTATCTTTTGATTTATGTTCATATCATGAATTAAAATGTGTCCAATTTGCCCTTTTTCTCTCTCCCTCTTCAAATACAATCAAGGTTTCCCAAGAGTTATACTAAACCAGGCATTGCCAAAAAAACACAACGTGAACAGTTTAACAACAGAATTCCACATGGATACATTTTTATTTAATTGTGAATAATAAAAATATAAAATTGACAATAAAAACATGATGCTAAAATCACACGACCGAAGGAAATAAATAAAAGATTAAACATGTATTCACACTGTGATGACTAATGTTGAATACATCACACGTCATAGGCTAGATTGTGCAGTAATACATCCAAATACAGGTTTACCTCACCTCAGTAAGATGGCAGGCTTTGAGAGAAATGTAACATTTTAAGTGCTGCCAAACGAAAGAACAAGATGCACAGATTTTAGTTTGCCCTTCTTAGGCACCATATTTTTGGGCAGTGTTGGAGGTTAAGTCATTATGAAAAACCTTTCAAAATCTCTCCTACAACTATTCAAGAAGAGTGCAGAGAGGATGCTGAATTATTCAGAAATCTCAAATTGTTCCATTCCAGGTGGGAACAGTTCTTCCACAGGCCTTTTTTCTTTGTGATCTGGCATTTGCTGTCCTGAATTTGTAATGCAAAAGCAGGACTACGATTACCAGAATGAAAGCAAAAAACCCAACTAGTTGAACTACTCACACCTGACAAGTGACCACTTGAGAACTCATACTTTACTCTTCCAACAAATGTGTCTCTTGTTCCATTGCCAGGGTTCTTTGATAAGTTAGCAGTATGCAAAAAGGCTAAGCCATACCAAAGTACTACAAAGGCTAAAAGCATCTGGTTTTCATAAATTGGTGTACGGTTGCATGTTGTACCTGGTCACCAAAATCTGGTCCCACCCACATTTGCAAAGTGTGACGTAGCCACTAAGCACCTGGCTTTCACCTAGTGTTTGACCACAACAGGAGTTCTGACTAGGCACCACATTCAATCATGTTCTAGTGAGTGTGGTTGTAAACGACTGCAGGTCCTGAAACACAAATCACTTATCTATTTTGCCTGCATCGTGTCTCAGGGTGCCATCATCAACTATATTTGCAAGCAGAAGATTGGGAATTGAACCCTTAAGTACCTGCTCCCAAATATATGAGTCTTTGTTTAGAAAACATTAGCATCAGCCTCACAAGCTGATGTCAATATTCCACTGCACTACTTTAATTTTATCCAGGCCAGAAAACCTAATGTGGTTTAAAGTGAGCGTCTGGTTTTGAATGTCAGCATGGAATTATAAAATTACATACTCATGTATTCTTCTTTTTAAAATACTGTCAAAATTCTGTATAAGACCGCATTCTCTGGTGACCGACCACAATATCCAAGATAAAACACCAATCTTAAAAGGAAAGATCTGTTTAAGCAAAACTGCTCCTGGATCTTCTGGTCTGCCAAACAACTCTACAATGGAGAATTATAGATAAATGGGCATGTGATAAAACAACAAAACAGCAACATTCTACTCATATGAAATATTGTAACTGTGTGGCCAATGCTCTGAGATTTGCCTTCTTTCAAATACTGAATTTCTCGTTCCATCACCCTGAATCATCCTCGTTCATTATTTGTCGTTTGAGTCTTTTGGTACGGATACTCAGGTAATTAAGATCAAACACTGAGGACGCTACAATGTGCTCTTCCTTTAGTCTCTCCCTATCACAAAGACAGACGTAACATCTTCTTCGAGCAATCCACAGAAATTACTTGTTTTTGTTCACAAAGGAGACCACATGTAGACTTTGCAGCAAAACTACAAACCTGGGCAAGGTTTACTGGAACCAAACTTGGTCTGGGTCTAGAAAAGCATCCTCATCCTTGAGTAATGTCAAAGCAAAGTTTGCAGCAACCATCGCATTGATTTGTGGACGGCAAAAAGCATGTTTCTGGACTACCTGAGCAAGTTATATGCCAATGATCAACAAGGTGAATTGGGGAAAAGGCACAATCTGCTGGAGATCTTCACTAGTTAGCAGGGCTCCAGTCTCCGCTTCTTCATTACCAGGCCAACATTTCTGTTGTAAGGACTTGGATCCCCTGGAAAAGAGAAAGACGTTATCAGCCATAAAATGTTTCACTTCTCTGCAAGTCCCTAACCATAGTAATCGCTCAGTGGATACTGATGGATCATTTGAACATACTTTCTACCCATCTCAGGACTTTTGATAAAGGGAAATAGGTGATTACTCTGTGACCACTGACGACTGTCTACATAAACATTGTGAAGAACTACCCAATTTACTTCCATCCTCTTCCTGAGAAACAAAGAAGGACCTTTGCTGGATAAGGGTGTAGAATCAGTTCCTGAACAAACAGCTGTAGGTTAAGTGTCAGAGTTTGGTTGTCTGCTATGAGGATGGAAGTTACATGGAGGATCTGGGCAGTTCCATTGTTGCAGCAGTGCAATACGAAACATATTTGCAATTTAAAATAAGAATACACCCCCACAGATAACTGTGCTCAGTGGTTCAAACACCAATTTCATTCATTATTGGCATTACTGATAGCCATGTGTAAGACTGGCCCTTCCTACTTTTGCAGCGAGTTCCACAAACATGCTCGTGCCAATAATGTAAACTTTGTCAACTCTTTCCTACTTGACACACATGCAACCAACCACAATGAAGAAAAGGACACAGATGCTTCTTCCTAAGGGGTGAGAGCTTTTGCTCCTACCTAAAGCAAAAATGAACGCAAAAATATCCTGTTTCTCAAAAATCCAGGGCCATACATATTACATCCACCGACTAGAGATATATGTGCCTAGATGATATTTAGTATGTGTGCATGCATTACAAGTTCCCAGTTAATTTATTAATTAGTTTGAAAGGTCCATTGGGGTATAGTGTGCACACATTCGCAAAGGACAACTCCACAATAATGTGCTATTGCAAGCAAGTAAACCTCACTGTTGCAGATCCACACAGTAGATTTAGAAGCAGAAAAGAGAATCTTAGAGGGCCCTCACTATACACTAACCATTGATCAAAAATGAGATTAGGCGAACATACCTAGGGCACAGTAAACCATGGAGACATCTGTATACAATTTGATTAGTTATCCTTTACCAATTGTGCCTCCTAGACCAGTCTGTCATTGTTTATTCTCGCACCCAACCCTATTAATATGTTTAAGCGACATGAAGCAATGTTGAACAAATAGTGAAATGATTGAAAAACTACACAGTAAGGTGTAAGTATGACACCACTTTATGGAATAAAATTTGGATCAGTAGGAAAAATAACCTTGCCATTCAGAGAAAGCGCAAGGAACTTCAGCAGAAAGTCTGTGAATGAAAGAGATCATCGCTGCTTAAACAATACAAGCAGTTAGTACTAAAAGTATGTTTTTGTGGATTCCTCCATGTTTGATTTTAATGCAGCAATTGTATGCATTTACGCAATAAGAATTTACATGTGTAAACTACATTTAATATTTGCATTCCCACAAATTAAGGAATTATACCTAGATCCTCTGAGCAGGGTCTTATGCTGGACATCTATTAAGACTTTATACTGCAAGTGAGAAATTGGTTGCTTTTTAATTACAATTATTCCACTGAACAGCAATTTAGCAAAGATTTTGAAACAAATGAACCGAAGTCTCATTCAAACATGCATCACAACACAACCAAAGCTGTCGTCTTATGACAGAAGATCCCATGATGCATCCTTTAATTGTTTATCTCAGTCAAGTATGTCTCGAACACTAGTTTGTACTTAGAGTAGATTTCTTGGGATGATTCCACACTCCATATGTTTTGCTGCATAGCAGACCAATGAGTTTACACTGTTCCCAATTGGCCAGGCAGTTTAGTCAAACGTAGTACATCCTATGCATCAATAAAAACATACTAGTGAGCTGAGAAAAGTTACTTGTTCAGTTAATAAGTTTAGGTATTACGGTGTTGTGCGACCCAGGAACGCAGGAGATGCTGCCTGATGACAAGTAGTATGCAACGCAACTTCCACGCTTCTGACCCTCTAAGTACCGAGGATTGGATCCTCTGCTGCAACGCCCTTGCAGGACAACGCCACAGTGTTGTGCGATGCAGGTACGCAGGAGACGCTGCCAGACGACACGTAGCATGCAATGCAACTTCCACGCTTCCAAGCCCTTAAGAACTGAGGATTGGACCCTCTGCAGCAAAGCCTTCGAAGGACAAGGACGCAGTGCATTGTGACACAGGTATGCAGGAGA
Organism: Ambystoma mexicanum; assembly: GCF_040938575.1. Taxonomy (NCBI): domain Eukaryota; kingdom Metazoa; phylum Chordata; class Amphibia; order Caudata; family Ambystomatidae; genus Ambystoma; species Ambystoma mexicanum. The sequence continues at coordinate 435,056,882 of NC_090936.1, forward strand.
CGCTGCCCAATGACACGGAGCACGCAACGCAACTTCCATGCTTCCAAGCCTTTAAGAACTGAGGATAGGACCCTCTGTGGCAAAGTCCTCTCAGGACAAGGCTGCAGTGTTGTGCGATGCAGGTGTTTGGTGGAAAAGTGGTACTGGCGGAGACTGCAAGCACTGACGTCACTCCGTCCATCCGCGTCTGTAAGGTATGAAGGTGAGGGGAGGGAGAGAAGCACTGCTGCATTCCACGCAACTTCCCTCCCTTGCGCGTCCTTCTCCTATCTTCCTGACTCCACGTGCGCCTTCCACACACAACTCAGGCTCCACTCTCCCAGCCTTGAGTTTCCCTCCTCTCTCTTCCCGTCTCCACGTGCACTTTCCACCTACAACTCAGGCTCTGCTCTCCCGGCCTTGCGCATCCCTCCCCACTCGTCCAGTCTCCATGTGCGCTTTCCACCCGTAACTCAGGCTCCGCTCTCCTGGCCTTGAATGTCCCGCCTCTCTCTTTCCATCTCCTTTTGCACTTTATACCCGTAACTCAGGCTCTGCTTCCCCTGCCTTGCGTGTCCTTCCTGTCTCCATGTGTGCTTTCCACACGTTCTTGGGTCCTTCTCACCCTCTCCTCCTTCCCCTTTCAGGTCCCCCCCAAAGTGTTACTATTTATTGTATATTTGCTGTATTGTGTGCATTATCTTACTCTTCTCTAGGCCCCCCAGGGTTCCAGTGTCTTGCGTATATTGTACTGTATTTGCATTCCCTTCTCACTCTATATTGTTTTGTGACTATTGTATTTTTGTGGTGTTGTGCATTTCTCTTCTTACTCCTCTAGGTCCCCCAGGTTTACTAGTGTTCTGCGTATTCAGTACTGTATTGCATTTCCCCTCTCACTGCCTTCCCCCTTTGTGTGCCCCTAGTGTCCCCCCCCCCCAACATCTCCTGCTTGGGCTGCCTTCTCTTGCTATCTGCCTCGCACCCCTCAATGGTGGTTTCTGTCTCGTCTATCTTCTCTAACTGCCACTCAATCTCCTATCTTATCCCTCTCACTAAGTCTGGTAGGAAGAAGTTCAAAAGGGACATACTGGTCTCCAACCCAGGCCTCCCTATAGCTGATACCCACACCAGTGCTTCCTCCAGACAGACCCTCACCAGGCCCATGGACCCCACATATGGTCTCTGTTCTCTCACCTTCTTTCTCCTCCTCTCACACCTGGCCCCCTTCCACTCCTCCAAGACTATTATTAATGTCTATCTGAATGGTACCGTTTTCGTCCAGGGCTCTCAGCTCAATCTCCTCCATTTCGATAGACACTTCCTGCATCTTATCAACTTCCTCCCTTCTCCTATTACCCCTACATATACCTCTCTGGCTACTTCGCCACCTTCCTCTACTGCTACCTCTCTGGCACCCTCCTCTACTTCTCTGGCTGCTCTGCCTTCTCCACCACCACCCCTCTGGCACCCTCTTCTTCCTCTCCGACTACTCGGCCATCTCCATCTTTCTCCTCTGCCCAATCTCAGGCACCTCTAACACCTCTGCAGGGCATCCTCATGCCTGTACCCCTTCGTGGAAGTCTTTCAAATGTGGCAATCTGCTCCACGTCGCTACCCTTAACTCTCACTCTGCTGTCAAACACTCCTCTGACATCTGCCGACTGCTCGAAGAACTTGATCTGGATGTCCTCGGTCTCACCGAGACATGGTTACGGCCAGCTCTGTCACAAGCTTCGACACTCTCCTCACTGATGGCTACAAGATCCTCTCCGAAGTCAGAACCAACCGTCCATGAGGTGGAGTAGCCCTGATCTTACCGGAGTGGATCCCTGCTGCTGTCATTCCCACGCAGGTCTACTCCTCCTTTGAATGCCTGGTCTGTAGGCTCTCTATCTCTCCTGGCTTCTCTCTTACTGTGGCCACCATCTACAGGCCACCTGGCCGGGTCACCCTCTTCCTCCGAGTGGGCTGACCTCTCCTCCTCCATTCTTGCCTCTACCTGTCAACTTCTCCTCCTCAGAGACCTCACTGTCCATTTGGATGCCTCTAGCCCCTCCTATGGGCTCTTTTGCAATCTGTGTGACTCTCTCTCGCTCTTTCTATTCTTCCCTCTGGCCCGACACACTCTGCCGGGCACACACTGTATGTTATCTCATCAACCATCCCCCTCTCCAACCTTCTAACCACTCCTCTCTCTTGTACTGACCACTTTCTTCTCTCCTCTCACCGGTCGCTCTCGGTCCAGCAGGCAAGGGGACCCCAGCACTGCCACCCACCTTCTCCGTCATCCGGCCCATGAAGCGTGCATCAGTGGAGGCCTTTGCTGCTATTTTCTCTCCGCTTTCACCTGCAGCTGACGCACTCCGACACAGCCCTCTCCAACTTGCATCGCTCAATCTCTAACACTCTTGATGTCCTTGCCCCTGTCATGAGGATCCATCTGAAGCCCACATCCAAGCGCAATGTTTGGTATGATTCTGATTTCGACACCCTTAAATGTAAGTGTAGGGTGGCTGAGAGGAAGTGGAGGGCATCAGGCTCATCCTCTGACAAAATGGCCTGGCGGCTGCTCCAAAGGCAATATAGACTCTTTGTCCTGTCCAAGAAGAGAGCCTACACCCAAGGACGCATCTCTGCAGCCTCTAGCAACTCAGCCAAACTCTTCAAAATTTGCAAGGAGCTGGCCAATCCTGTTGCAGTCTCCACCTCTCCTGTTCCCTCCCAGGCCCTTTGCACGGCACTAGCTTTTCATTTCACCACTAAAACTCAGGACATCCTGTCCACTCTCTCCTCTTCCTCTACCACTCCTGGCCCCTCTCTGGCTGTCTCTCCTCCTCCTTTCTCCTCCTTCCCTGTGTTCACTCCCGACGATGTTTCTAGACAAGTCTGATCTATGAAAGTTTTGTCAAAGCAGGTGCTCCACTGCTCCTCCAGAACCATCAAGGACCACATTGACACCATCTCTTCAGCCTTGGCCGATTTCTGCAATCACTCTTTTGCAACTGGAACCTTCCCTTACCCCCTAAAGCACTCCCTTGTGACCCCTTCCTCAAGAAATCCTCTGCTGATCCCTTCTCTCCGGCAAACTACTGCCCAATCTCTATCACTCCTTTCATGGGCAAACTCTTGGAAAAGCTGGCCATCTCCCATCTTACTCTGGCTTTAGAGCAGCCAGAAGCATGGAAACTGCTCTCCTGAACCCTCACGAAGACATGCTCTCAAATCTCAACTTTAATCTTACTTCTGTCCTCATTCTTGTTGATCTATCCTCTGCTTTCGATACGGTCAACCACGCCATTCTGATCAGTCGCTACCGTGACAACCTGGGCATCACAGGTCAGGCCCTATTATGGTTGACCTCCTTTCTATCCCATCGACCCTCCCAGGTCCAACTTGGGTCCTTTCTCTCTCCCACCGTTCTCCCTACATGTGGTGTTACCAGGGTTATAACCTCTCACCCTGGCTCTTCAACCATTACTTGGCTCCTTTGGCCCACTTCATCTCTACCTTCTGTTATAACTTTCAGTGTTGTGCGGACAACACTCAGCTCTCCTTCAGGCTCCCCTCAGCCTCCTCTGATCTCTGTCTCATTCCTGACGTCTATCCGCGATTCAGGAATGGTGTGCCTCCAACAATCTCTGCCTTACTGCCAGTAAGACTGAGATCATTCTCATTGGGACCCCAGCTCCTGCTTTCCCACTAGCCCTCTGGCCTCCCACCCTGGGCCCTCCATCCTCACCTCTGTCCTCAGAAGTATTCTTTCCTTTTCTCACTTTCCCCCAGAAGCTCATTGTCTCCAGAGCCCTGGTTCTCTCTAGGCTGGACTATTCCAACAGCCTCTTTCTAAATCTGCCTGCCTTTGCTCTTCGCCCTCTGTAACTAATCCAGAACAGGACTGTGAGACGTGTCCTTGTCCTCAAGCCCAGGGATTGTATCTCTCCAGCCCTGAAATCTCTCCACTGGCTCCCGGTGGCTGCAAGGATCAAGTTCAAGACCCTTTGCATCATCCACAAGACTTTCTGGGGCCGGGACCACACTACATCCAACTCTCTATTTCTAGGCTTCTTACTTCTTGAGTCCTCTGTTCATTCACCTCCAACTCTCTGAGGGTCAGACACTTCTCCAGGCAGAGAGTGGGGTTAGATCTCTGTCTTCGGCTGGGGCCTCCCCCTGGAACAGCCTCCCTGCCTCTCTCAAACTTGAGTGGGACAGATCTATGTGATTATTGCGATGGCCGAAAATGCTGACATTTACAGGGTAATTCATAGAATTTCGCAGAAAAGTGTCGCAAGCGTCTGGCGCAGAGTGTCCGCGTGCGATTGTCTGCGCCAGGCACGTGCGCTAAAACCGATTTCCGCGCACAGCGTATTCATGGATTCTAGGCTCCCAAACCAGCCGTGGCGCAGAGTATCGCAGCGACCCTGCAGCAGCGCCAGTAACGCCCCCAAGAACGCCCTCGCGCAAGGAAAAGCCATCAAAATCGCAAAATCATCGCAAAGGGCTGCGCTAACCTTGGACCAGTTTACAGGGCTGCCAAACAAGGAACGCAAAGCGGGTAACGTTCATATCAGGGGTACGCGGGAAGTTTTACACGCGATTAGCCAGGGTACGTGTATTACAGGGGTACGCGGGAAGTTCAACACGCGATTGGCCAGGGTACGTGTATTACAGGGGTACGCGTGAAGTTTTACATGCGATTAGCCAGGGCACGTGTATTACAGGGGTACGCGGCAATTATCACACGCGATTTGGCTGGGTACGTGTATTACAGGGGTATACGGGAAGTTTTACACGCGATTTGGCTGGGTACGTGTATTACAGGGGTGCACGGGAATAATCACACGCGATTTGGCCAGGTACGTGTATTACAGGGGTGCGCGGGAATTACCACACGCAATTTGGCTGGGTACGTGTATTACAGGGGTGCGTGGGAAGTTAAACACGCGATTAGGCTGGGTGGATCCTCACAGGTGTACCCTGTACACCCTCCACGGCCCCTGCAGGCCGCCCACACCACAGGGGACTACCCTGCACACCTGCTCATGTCCCCCTGCACCCCCACCCCCCAGCAGTGCAGGGGCACCCTCCACCAGGCCCCCACCCATGTCCCCTATCACCCCCACCCCCCAGCCACCAGGGGCACCCACCACCAGGCCCCCACTCATGTCTCCCACCACCCCCACCCCCCAGCCACCAGGGGCACCCACCACCAGGCCCGCACCCATGTCTCCCACCACCCCACCCCCCAGCAGTGCAGGGGCAGCCTCCACCAGGCCCCCACCCATGTCTCCCACCACCCCCAACCCCCAGCAGTGCAGGGGCACCCACCACCAGGCCCCCACTCATGTCTCCCACCACCCCCACCCCCCAGCCACCAGGGGCACCCACCACCAGGCCCGCACCCATGTCTCCCACCACCCCACCCCCCAGCAGTGCAGGGGCACCCACCACCAGGCCCGCACCCATGTCTCCCACCACCCCCAACCCCCAGCAGTGCAGGGGCACCCACCACCAGGCCCCCACTCATGTCTCCCACCACCCCCACCCCCTAGCCACCAGGGGCACCCACCACCAGGCCCCCACTCATGTCTCCCACCACCCCCACCCCCCAGCCACCAGGGGCACCCACCACCAGGCCCGCACCCATGTCTCCCACCACCCCACCCCCCAGCAGTGCAGGGGCACCCACCACCAGGCCCGCACCCATGTCTCCCACCACCCCCACCCCCCAGCAGTGCAGGGGCAGCCTCCACCAGGCCCCCACCCATGTCTCCCACCACCCCACCCCCCAGCAGTGCAGGGGCAGCCTCCACCAGGCCCGCACCCATGTCTCCCACTACCCCCACCCCCCAGCAGTGCAGGGGCACCCACCACCAGGCCCGCACCCATGTCTCCCACCACCCCCACCCCCCAGCAGTGCAGGGGCACCCACCACCAGGCCCCCACTCATGTCTCCCACCACCCCCACCCCCCAGCAGTGCAGGGGCACCCACCACCATACACCCCACCAACCTGGATGACTCCGTGCCATCTCCCCTCGTTGGGCCCTGTGGGGTCCCAGCTGCCTCTTCTGCTGCTGAGGAGTCCAACTCCGACCTCCGCCTCTTGGACCTCCCCTTGCCAGCTGCGGCCTGGGACGCGGCACCAGACTCCTCACTCCCCGACGAGATCACAACTTGGGAGGGGATCTGGCCCTTGCGTCTCCGGCTGGTGGTGCGACCCCTGCCGCTGTGCTCCACAGCACCTGCTCCGTCCTCTTCATCAGTTGACGGTGCAGACAGGGAGAAAGAAAACACAGGCATCAGGGCACTGTAAAATGGACTCATACACACATGACAGTTATACATGAGTGGCATAGGTAAACCTCAGACATGGCATCACAATCCCCAACACACATGTCATTTCAACTTGCACACATGAGCCATACCACAGCCATGATGCAACAGCCAGCACCATCCATTCACATACAACAGCATGTGCAGCCAAAGGTCATCCACACATCACATGCAACATAGGGAGTACACTACACATGCACACACAACACCAAACCTGCATGCATGTGTACACCTCCGCCAACTGTCGCAGTGTCTCCATCGACATCCATGTCACACCTGACAATCATTCCTCCACATCCTGTGCCATGCAAGCCCACACACACAAGCACCATCCATGTGTCACACATGAGACCCCTTGCATGTGTCACCCTCACAGCCCTGTACACCCCCCCTACTTGGCCACATAAAAATACATGTTCAACCTGCACACTCCTGGCACACCACCACACGCACAACTTACTATCAGTATGCATGTACACTTACCGCTCGACTCCAGACGGGTCTGCTTCTCAAGGACATGGATGTGGAGCGCAGGGGATATGCGTTCCAGGACCCTCATCTGATCTTCCGACAAGTGGCCCCGCCCGCCCCTTAGCATCTGCTGCCATCATGAGGCGCCGGGCCTTGTTGAGGGTGCTGGACCTGAAGTCCTCCCAGCGCTTCCTGACACATTAGTAGTCGCGGACTGCCACCTCCTCCGCGTTGATGGCAGTCACGACGTCCATCGGCGCGCAACCTTCCCAAGAGGGCATCATACTGCCCCACGACATGCTCCACCAGGACAACAACTTCCCTGGCACTGAAGCTGGTGCCCCTCTGCCTCCTTGGCCGGGGGTTGCCACTGGTGCCAGATGTCGTAGTGCCCGACATGGCAACCCCAGAGGCAGGAGTGGGTGGGCAACTGGGTCCTGGTGCTGGGCTGTGGGGTGACAGTCGGGAGCCTTTGGTTCCAGCAGGGGTGGTCACAGCAACAGCACCCCTGGCTGATGTGCAGGCAGCAAATGGCAGGGCACGTGGCCAGCAGGCAGTCAGGCAGCAGCAGATGGCAAGTGGGAGCGTGCTCAGGGCTCTGGGGGGCAGTAATTTGGCCTCCTGGGCAGGAGCGTGGTCTTCCGTGTGCTTACGCGTGGACAGCCTGATAGGGAGTGATTTTGCACGTGAAAATCCCACACGTCTGCGTGTGAATCGAAGAAAGGCCCTTAGCGCGTAAACCCATCAACAGCATATGCGCGTCCATGAAGTCACGTGCACGTGCAGGAAAATGTTGCGTGACACGTCCGAGTGTCAAAGCGTGTGATTGGAGAAAATAGACCTACACGCAGAAGTCACAAAGCGTGTAAATGGTTAAAATGGACCTACACGCAGAAGTGACAAAGCGTGTGATTGGTGAATATGGATCTACACGCAGAAGTGACAAAGCATGTGATTGGTGAAAATGGATCTACACGCAGAAGTGACAAAGCGTGTGATTGGTGAAAATGGGCCTAGCACGTACACGCCGCGTAAGTGACGCTGTACGTGTGGGCCTGTATATAAGGTACGTGTAGAACACCATTTCCTTGTACGTGCTTTTCGTGGAGAGCGAGTGGGTGAATTCTGTACTTCTTGTCGTTTCACACGCGATTTACTTCACAGCGTTTCCAGTTCGTACTCCCTGTTACCTCTGACAGCTTTTTCTCTTTTTTCTCTCGTACTGGTTTACCTGGGCCTGTTCCCTCAAACAGTGTCCCCTTCTACTGTTGTCCTGTCTCCTCAGACAGTGTACATATCTTCTTTTGGCGGGGGTGTTGCCAACCAAACGCGCTCATTTTTCACGCTCTTTTACCTGGCAGACGGTGAGTCACGCACGTATCTAACTTCTGTGCTTGCCCCGTGTGTAGCCTACCCCTTCAGAGGTCATTCTAGGCTGCGTGTGACACGCATACGTTCATTCTTGTGTTACTGGGTGCCACAGCGTAGTGCAGGTTTTTCTTTCTGCACACGTTGTCTAGGAGGGGTTGCGTGCACTTCATCTCCCTTTTTTGGGCCTCCTGTGCGTTGCGTGACCCGTCATCTTTCCCCAGGGGTTACAATCAGCCTTGCTAGAGCACTAGGGTACAATTACCATCTGGTACCCAACCCCTTTGACCCCCAATTGCCCAGGACTATAGTCTACAGCCACTCCCATACGCACATTAATATCAGTGCCATGGCTGGGAGGCGAGGATTCCGTAAGGGTGGCAAAGGTGGAAGAGCCACAAGTGGTGGCCGTGGTGGATCCGGTAGGGGACATGGTCGTAACTTGCAGGGTGAGCCTGTCCCCCCATGTGCGGAGGACCAGTCAAGGGCACCCATTATCCACCCCCCCTCCCCTCCCCCCCCTCCCGTTGAGGCTGATGTGGCTGACACCATCCATGCTCAGCCCTTGTTGGACCAGCCCATTGTGGCACCACACCTGGCTGACTCCATGGCTGACTTCCAGGTCAGCAGGGCTACCACACGTGCGCTGGTGCACGTTGATGCCATCATGCCACGTGGATCTGGGGCAGCAAGGTCATCTGCTGCCCCAAGTAGGCAGGGTGGAGAGGCTGCAGGGGCAGCTGCGGCTCCATCCACCCCAGCTCTCTCACACCCAGCCAGGACAGTGTCCGTCCTAGTCCATTCTGCTGACATTCCCCATGACACCATTATACTTGAGCCAATGCCTGCACCAACTCCCATGCTGAGTGTGCAATCCCACACACCTGATACAGAGCCCACCAGGGCTCCTGCCCCTAGTGTCCAGAGCGGCGCAGGACACTCAGGATCACCACCACCTTCCAAGCGGAAGAGGAAGAGTGCTCGTCCGGCACAGGCTGATGCCCCAGACACGGCTACACAGTCCGGTCCGTCGAGGAAGCCCAGCTTCACGGATGACGAACTGAATGCACTTGTCGAGTATGTGTCCGGACATGATAACGAGATGGTCATTGTTGCAGGATCAAAGACCACACCTGCACAACGCCAGGCACACTGGCAGACCGTTGCGGACATCGTAAGTGCCCTTGGAATCGTGAGGCGCACAGCCAATGATTGCTACAAGCGCTGGAATGACCTAAAGCGCAGGGCAAAGAAGAAGCTGGCCTCAAGTCATGCCGCAACTCTAGTGACTGGAGGTGGGTCTCCAGTAGAAGACATGGAACTCACTCCACATGAGTCAGTCGCTGGGACCTACGTCACGGAGGAACAGATCCAAGGCGTGGGAGATCTGCCTGATTACGAGGCATTGTCCGGTGAGTGCACATGCATGTCTGTGTCATCCATGTGCATGGTGTGTGTGTGAGGGCATCTGTTTGTGTGCCAGGTGAGAGTGTGTGCGCCTGAGTCGAATGTGTCAGCCATGTGCTTCATGCAATACATCCTGCACAGCTGCAATTGGCCATTGCAGTATCCCTTCTGCCAACAGTAGACATCTAGCCCAACAGCACCCCAGTTGCCCTTGAAGTGTCACCTTGCCACAACATTGTTGCTTATTTTCCTATGTTCAATCAGACAGATTGTATGCATTCCACCACTTATACTAGGCATTCCTCAGTCCTCTAGTCACATGTCTGGCATGGCCATGGTAAAGTGGAGTGACTTTGTTACCTGGATATCATATGTTCACACATGTCCCTGTGCAATTGGACCATATTGGACTGGCAGCTCCAGGTGATAAAGCAGACCTGTTTCAATTAGAAAAGCTATTGCATGTGGGAACTGGACAGAATGAATAAGTGCTGCCCTCCTCTCCATCTACACTCAATAGCAATGGCACATGCCATCTGTGTGATGGCATGTGTGTGTCACCTGGCAATCACAGGGCAATGTGTGATGCCACTGCCAGGCAGCATGCAGAAAATGTGTTCATCTTCCATCTTTGTGTAATGAGTGTGTGCCATTTGCCTGCCCTTCATACGCAGTGAGGGTGCATGCATGGGAGGGTCTTAGTCATGTGGGACATGTGTCAATCAAGTACTGGTTCTCTTGCTTCTCAGCCCTCATTGTGTGCCATGGTGCTAATGCGGGTTTCCATTTCTTTGTTATTATGTCATTGCAGGGGAAGACGCACCTGATACTGCTGGGGTTGTGGAGATGGTGCAGAGCCAGGAGGGGTCCGAGGGCCGACCAACCACCAGTGAGGGACGTGGTGTGCTGGTGGGTGAAAACCCACAAGTGCTACAGGTTGTGCTCTCAAGGGGTGTCTCTGGCTGCACCTCCCCCGAGCTGTACTCAGCTGTTGACGCGGATGATGAGACCTACGTGCCGTCGCAGGTGAGTGTTCCAGGGAGGGAATCTGTTCTGTCCCACCCACCTGCACCAGGGTCAGAACCCTCAATGGGGATGTCAGTGTTGGCAGCTAGGCCTTTGGTGGTTACGGATGCAGGGTCACACTCCGCGACATCTGATCCTGTTCCTGGGCCAGCAGATCAGAGGGGGAATGCAGTCCTGCAGCCTCAGGCAGTGCCGGCACAGCAAGGCGCAGTCCGCCTTGCCCCAGACAGGTGTGGTGCCCGCCGACATGGTGGCCGTACGCCACCTGGCAATACCGCATGGGAGCAATCCATTTACGGTATGGCTACCCAACAGGCAGCATCATCCGAGATGATGGCTCAGGCCATGGATAGGGTGGCCACTTCCATTGTCCCCCCTGAAAGGCTGATGGAGCGACTAGAGCAGGCAACCGACTCCATCTGCCAGTCACACAGGGAGGACATGTTGGCGTCCAACAGGGACAGGCGGGTGGCACTGGCGACTCTGCAGGGGGCCATCTCCATAGAGTCCCAGGGCCACAGGGAAGCCCTGAGGCAGGAGCTACATCAACTCAGGACGACTCTAGTTGAGCTTGAGGCTTCAACACACCAAAGGACAGAACAGCAGCTGGAGCGTCTCACCCGTACGCTCTCAGCTGAGATGCAAGCAACGAGGGCGGAGGTCCGGGCATCCCGTGAGTTGTTGCATGGGGACCTCCGCACCCTCATCCTCCAGAACCAGACCTACCACACCCGCATGCTTGCAGCCATGGAGGAACAGAGTAGGGCCTTGCGTGGGCTGCCTCCCATAGTGCAACCACCTCCGGATGCAGCTGCACAGGGTGATAATAGCGACAGCAGTGATACTCCCACAATAGGGTAGCCGTGTGGGCCATGAGCCCATGGAGGTGTTTTTTTTTCCCAGGATCCACACAGGTGGTTTCTGGTGTGCACCCTGACCTCGGACCTCCTGGGTGGCCTCCCCAACCCCCCCGGGCCCTTTAATGGCCATTTTTGATTTTTTTTTATTTTTATTTTTATATTTTTCCCAATTTTTTTGGGACAATTTGTTGGCTTCCGTGGTTCCTGTGGGCATACGCTGCATTGTGGCTGGGCACATGCAGGCTTGTCATGTATTAGGTTCAGATGCCTGGGTTTGAGTCACACACACCCCTCCTGCTTCCCGTTTCCATGGGCTTGCAAAGGGTGTGGTGCCCAAGTGACATTGAAGTACATGGTGACATTGGACTCCCACTACATGTGTGGGTAGTCTAGTCAATACTGTGTATACATTCCTAGTGCATATTGCTGTTGTGTTGTACACTGCATGTTGCATTGATGTGTAACTCATCATCTGTGTCTGCCTCCCAATTTGCAGGTCCCTTCCTCATGTCTACACAAGGCCCTCTAGTCTGGAGATGGGGTCCTTGTTGGCAGCAGTGCACCTACAACTCTACATGGCACCAACACTGTTCAGTTGGAAGTGGTGGGAGTGCAGGCATATGCAGGTGGTGAGACAACTGATTTATCACATTACTGAAGTCATGTTAATGGTAGTACCTGCTCAAGTTTGTTGTTGGTCCTGCATTACAGTGAGCATTTCAGGTGTAGGAAGTTTCAATTGGGGACACTGTACATTGCAACACTTGTCATGTTGTGGGGATTACTTTGTTTACCTGCACATAGCATGACATGGCACGGTGTGTTGTGTGGCGGTGCTGGGGATGGGTTGGGTGACATGGCACTGTCCTCTTGTTGCATTTAGCAAGTGGGTATTCATTTTGGCTGCTTGAATGTGTTTCTTCACAAAACTGCATTGGTGTTGTGTGTGGGTAGGGATGCACACATTGTAACACTTCCAGGTGAACAATCTCAGGCTGATATGCTTTTCACGGTTGAATCTCCAGACATTCAGGATCAGTGTCAGGTTGAGTCATCATTGACTGTCAGATGGAATGTGCCAGGCCAGTGTGCACTCCACAGGGGAGTGAATACTATGTGAAGTAATTAGCCACTAGCTGTGTACGGGCTGCCTCCCCCCGTGCCCTTTCCCCTCCCATGCGCAGCGGCTGTGCATGTGGTTGGGGATGTGGGGCCACCACCATGTCCACGGCCAGGCCCCGGCGTGTTGCACCGTTGTGCAGGACACATGCTGCCACTATGATCCTGCACACTACTGGGGGAGCGTATAACAGCTGCCCGCCAGAACGGTCAAGGGAGCGAAAGCGTGACTTTAGCACTCCGAATGTGCGCTCCACTATGCCCCGGGTTGTAATGTGGGCTGTGTTATATCTTACCTGGGGTGGCGTGGTGGGGTTCCGAATTGGCGTCATCATGTGGGGGCTGAGAGGGTAGGCACTGTCCCCTGTGGAGGTGGTGATTGGTATCATTGGTGGGGTTGTGACCTTGCTCAGTATCCAACATGCATGCATGTGCAGTGGCATACATACTCACCAAGCATCCATTTATCGCCATGCCGCCCAGCATCTATGTCCCGGCATAGGGTGGACATTCGGTAAATGAAGCTGTCGTGGGTGGACCCGGGATAGTTGGCATATACTGAGGTGATGATTCCCTTGGCATTACATACTACCTGCACGTTGATGGAATGCCAGTGCTTGCGGTTCCTATAGATGTGCTCAGATGCCCTGGGGGGACGTAGAGCCACATGGGTGCAGTCGATGGCACCTAGCACTTTGGGGAATCGTGCCACACCGTAAAAATCCTGGGCCGCAGCATGCCTTTCTGCAGGTGTTCTGGGCAGGTATATGTGCCTGCGGACTGATGGGCGTGCAGTGATGATGTCCAAGACCTGGTGTAGGCAGCGTGACTGGGTGGCCTGTGACACCCCACCCACTATGGCACTTGTCCGCTGAAATGATCCAGTGGCTAAGAAGTGCAGTACATTGAGGACCTTCTCCAGGGGGCTGAGTGCTTGGGAGCACAGGGTGGGTGATGTGAGGTCATCCTCCCACTCACTCACCAGGTCCAGTATTATGTGTGGTGGAAACCTGTACCTTCCATACACCTGGTCATCAGGCATCCCGAACAGGCTGGTTCTGGGTGTGAATATTCTGGCCCTGACTCTCCTCCTCCTCCTCCTTTGGTAGCCCACTGCCACTGCTGCTAGGAACGGTATGTTCATCCTGGCATCTGGCTTGTCATTTGATAAGTGCGCAAATTAATGCTTTGCGCGTGTACTAGGCGAGCGTGTGACCCGCGCACCCCTGGAATCTAGTTCCCAGTCCAATAGCGTGTGGAAATTCCCACGCACCACGGGATACAGGTGCGCTGACGTACTTGCGTGTGTAAGTGCCCGCGCACCCCTGAAATACACGTACATAGGCCAATCGCGTGTAAGCGCACTTTTGTCCAATTACACGCGATGACACTCGGACGTGCAGTATTTTCACGTGTGCTCCGTCATCACGTGCTGAGTGGGGAACACCCGTGCGGGTCACGTCACAGACGCGCTTACGCGCTGAGGGACTCTGGTCCAATAGAATCGCGTATGCGTGCTGACGCGCTAAGGGCCTTTCCTCGGATTTCACGCTGACGTGCAGGATTTTCACGTGCCAAATCACTCCGTATCAAGCTGGCCACCCGAAAGAACACGCTCCTGCCCAGAAGGCCGAGTTACTGCCCCCCAGTGCCCCGAGCAGCCTCCCACGTGCCATCTGCTGCTGCCTGCCTGCCTGCCTGCCTGCTGCCACCGTGCCCTGCCATTTGGTGCCTGCACATCAGCCATCTGCAGGGGTCCAGTTGCTGTGTCCACCCCTGCTGGAACTGAAGACTCCCAACTGGGATTACATCGCTCCACAGCCCAGCCCCAGGACCCAGTTGCCCACCCACACCTGCCTCTGGGGTTGCCATGTCGGGCACTTCCACATCTGGCACCAGTGGCAACCCCAGGCCAGAGGGGCAGAGGGGCACCAGCTTCACTGCCACCGAAGTTGGTGTCCTGGTGGAGCATGTCCTGGGGCAGTATGATGCCCTCTTTGGATCGTCCCGCGCCAGCAAGGAAGGACGGGAGAGGATCTGGGCCGACTGTGTGGTTGCCATCAACGCGGAGGGGGTGGCAACCCGCAACGTCCAGAAGATCAAGAAGCGCTGGGAGGACTTGAGGTCCAGGACCCTTGTGAAGGCCCGGCGCCTCGTGGAGGGGGGCCGGGGCCACATGAGTTCCATCCAGAAGAGGGTCCTGGAACGCGTACGCCCAGCGCTCCACGCCCAGATCCTTGAGAGGGAGGCCCGTCTGGAGTTGAGTGTCCAAGCATTACTGTGTGAGACAGGGCATGTTGCGGTGTGCTGGTTCTATGATACTTGCCTGTATGTGTGCCATAGGCCATGTATGCATGTATGTGTGCAGGGACATCATGGTAATGCATGTGCGACCAGTGATGTGTGACCCACGTGGTTGTTGCATGTGTCCAAATGCGGCATGGGGAGCCCTATGCAGATTTTGAACATGAGAGCATGCCAGTCTCTGTACCTGGACATGGGTGGGGGTGAGGGATGGGTGCTGATGCCAGGTACATATATGGTAGCCATGTCTGTGTGCCTGACCTGCGTGTCTGTGACTTGTGCATGCCATGGATGCATGACACATGTGTGTGACAATATAGAGATTCAGTGAAGCAGCCAACTTACCCTTGTTTTGGCTGTGTTTGGGGCCAGATGGATGTGACTGAGGTGAAGTGTGTGCATGTGATATGCATGAGCCATGATGCATGTGAGTTGCATATCATTGAATGTTTCAAGAGTCCATTGGACATGCATGGAAAGATCCATGGCATGCAGCATGCCTGTTACTGTGTGTGTTTTGCCTGGACTGACCCATGTGTTGTGGAGGGACATGATGGAAGTGTACTTTGACAGTGGTGCTCATCTGCTATTGCTTCCTGTCTAGGGGACCATTGTGCAGTACCCTGATGCTTGTGTTCTTTGTCTCCCTCTACGCAGCGGCTAGTGAAGAAGAGGGCGGAGACGGCGCTGTGGAGCAAGGCGGCGGGGATGCACCCACGGCTGCAGCGGAAGGGGTGGGTGAGCCCCCACAGGGGCCTGCTACGGCGGGAGACGGTGAGGAGCCATCCAGGTTGGTGGTTTGCACAGAGGAGGAGGAGGCCGCCACTGGGGCACACATGGGGCCTGGTGGGGGCATCCCTGCTGGTGCAAGTGGTGCAGTCCAGGGCCAGGGGCAGGAGGCAACACAGGTCACCGTGGAGGGGCCTGTGCATGTCGCTGTCCCTGACCCTGTGAGTGCACCACCATGCACCAGCAGGGATGCCCCGTCCCAGGCCCGTCCGCAGGTAGTGGGGATGTCCATGTCACCTGACTCCCCTCCACCTGCGGACGTGGGAACCCCTGGCCGTGTGGAGAAGGTCCTGATTGGGGTCGCGATGCGCACGGCTGTGATTCGTGATGCTGTGCGTGCTTCCCGGGAGGAGCACGCACGTCATCACGAAGTGCACCGTGCCGACGTGGCCCAATTGGGATCGGCCATGTTCGGGGGTTTCCTGCATGTGTTGACCAATGTGGCGGCCCTCTCCTCCTCTGTGCAGGCTATCCACCAGTCGTTCTCCTTGCCGTCTTCCGGGCCAGATGCCACCAGGGCCCCCTGTGGACCTGCCCCGACCAATGCAGCCAGCTCGGTGGGGATCCCATCCCTGCCACAGTTGGGAGTCGGAGGTCCAGCAGGGGTGGACAACACTGCAACTGGACCCCAGCAGATGGAAGATGTGACAGCATCATCAGGCAGGGCACGTGCACGACGGCGTCGGTGGTTTCCATCAGCCTGGATGCCGTCGTGCTGGCAGAGGCAGTGGCGTCGGAGGCAGCAGCGGGCTCGACGTGGGAGGCATAATGGCTCGGGGCCATCAAGATCAGAGGGGCAGCCATCGGCCGGAGGGCAGGGCAACCCTGGGATGGTGGTGTCTTCCGTGTGGGAGGAGTTGGTCCAGCGGATAGGTGTGGAGCGGCAGCGGGCGGAAGAGGAGCGGCTCGCCATGGTCAGGGCGGAGTTCTCCATGCGTCGGGCATTGAGGCGGGCTGAGTGCCTCGAGGAAGCTCGCAGGGAGTTTGAGCTGAACATGGGGTTATCCCTGCGAGACCTCGGGGCCAGGACAGAGTCCTGCCTCCAGGACATCGACATGGAGTTCGATGATGCCCTGGCCAGCAACATCAACAAGTGAGCCGCAGGACTTGCCCGCTGCCTTTGTATATAGTTATTTAGTTAGTTAGTGTTAGGTTTCCTTTATTTTGTTTTATTATTTTGGACCGCTCGGACAATGGCCACTTTTTTGTATATATTTTTTTGATTAGGTAGTAGTAGGTTTCATTTATGGTGTTGGGCTCATGGACCCTGGAACATTCCTGTATATAGTTTGCTTTTTGTAGATACTTCTTTTTCATTTCTTATTGTGTTCACCATGAGGAAATGGTTTTTCATATTTTTTCATACTACATGATATTGCTTTGGACGACAATTTTTTTTTATTCCTTTGTTTTTTTGATTATGACTTTTGTTCTCGGACATGGACCATTCATTTGCTTATCCACATAGTTGTATGTTTGATTTGTTTACTTATTTTTAATCTATAATACATTTTTTATTTTTACTTTCACGTGTTATTTTCTCATTGGTTTCATACATGTCATGATATGTGTTTTGACATTCACTTGCACCCATTGTGTATGTGTGTGTGTCGGGCATGTGTCCATTTACATTGTTGCCATTGGGGTTGTATCATGTAATTGCATTCACTATGTGGGTGGATGCTATCCTTGCCTGGGTGTTTGTGCTGGGTATGCTGCCCATTACTGCCATGATTGTGTATCGTCAGGACCTGGGGCCAGGGGGACATGTGTGGGTGCCTGGTGGAGGTTGCCCCTGCACTGCTGGGGGTGGTGGGAGACATGAGTGGGGGCCTGGTGGAGGCTGCCCCTGGATGGTGGGGGGTGGGGGTGATAGGGGACATGAGTGGGGGCCTGGTGGAGGGTGCCCCTGGATGGTGGGGGGTGGGGGTGATAGGGGACATGAGTGGGGGCCTGGTGGAGGTTGCCCCTGCACTGCTGGGGGGTGGGGGTGGTGGGAGACATGAGTGGGGGCCTGGTGGAGGCTGACCCTGCACTGCTGGGGGGTGGGGGTGGTGGGAGACATGGGTGGGGGCCTGGTGGAGGGTGCCCCTGGATGGTGGGGGGTGGGGGTGGTGGGAGACATGAGTGGGGGCCTGGTGGAGGCTGCCCCTGGATGGTGGGGGGTGGGGGTGATAGGGGACATGAGTGGGGGCCTGGTGGAGGGTGCCCCTGGATGGTGGGGGGTGGGGGTGATAGGGGACATGAGTGGGGGCCTGGTGGAGGTTGCCCCTGCACTGCTGGGGGGTGGGGGTGGTGGGAGACATGAGTGGGGGCCTGGTGGAGGCTGACCCTGGATGGTGGGGGTGGTGGGAGACATGAGTGGGGGCCTGGTGGAGGCTGACCCTGGATGGTGGGGGGTGGGGGTGATAGGGGACATGAGTGGGGGCCTGGTGGAGGTTGCCCCTGCACTGCTGGGGGGTGGGGGTGGTGGGAGACATGGGTGGGGGCCTGGTGGAGGCTGACCCTGGATGGTGGGGGGTGGGGGTGGTGGGAGACATGAGTGGGGGCCTGGTGGAGGCTGACCCTGGATGGTGGGGGTGGTGGGAGACATGAGTGGGGGCCTGGTGGAGGGTGCCCCTGGATGGTGGGGGGTGGGGGTGATAGGGGACATGAGTGGGGGCCTGGTGGAGGTTGCCCCTGCACTGCTGGGGGGTGGGGGTGGTGGGAGACATGAGTGGGGGCCTGGTGGAGGCTGACCCTGCACTGCTGGGGGGTGGGGGTGGTGGGAGACATGGGTGGGGGCCTGGTGGAGGCTGCCCCTGGATGGTGGGGGGTGGGGTGGTGGGAGACATGAGTGGGGGCCTGGTGGAGGCTGCCCCTGGATGGTGGGGGGTGGGGGTGATAGGGGACATGAGTGGGGGCCTGGTGGAGGGTGCCCCTGGATGGTGGGGGTGATAGGGGACATGAGTGGGGGCCTGGTGGAGGTTGCCCCTGCACTGCTGGGGGGTGGGGGTGGTGGGAGACATGAGTGGGGGCCTGGTGGAGGCTGACCCTGGATGGTGGGGGGTGGGGGTGGTGGGAGACATGAGTGGGGGCCTGGTGGAGGCTGACCCTGGATGGTGGGGGTGATAGGGGACATGAGTGGGGGCCTGGTGGAGGTTGCCCCTGCACTGCTGGGGGGTGGGGGTGGTGGGAGACATGGGTGGGGGCCTGGTGGAGGCTGACCCTGGATGGTGGGGGGTGGGAGACATGAGTGGGGGCCTGGTGGGGGCTGCCCCTGGATGGTGGGGGGTGGGGGTGGTGGGAGACATGAGTGGGGGCCTGGTGGAGGGTGCCCCTGGATGGTGGGGGGTGGGGGTGATAGGGGACATGAGTGGGGGCCTGGTGGAGGTTGCCCCTGCACTGCTGGGGGGTGGGGGTGGTGGGAGACATGAGTGGGGGCCTGGTGGAGGCTGACCCTGCACTGCTGGGGGGTGGGGGTGGTGGGAGACATGGGTGGGGGCCTGGTGGAGGCTGCCCCTGGATGGTGGGGGGTGGGGGTGGTGGGAGACATGAGTGGAGGCCTGGTGGAGGCTGACCCTGGATGGTGGGGGGTGGGGGTGGTGGGAGACATGAGTGGGGGCCTGGTGGAGGCTGACCCTGGATGGTGGGGGGTGGGGTGGTGGGAGACATGGGTGGGGGCCTGGTGGAGGCTGCCCCTGCACTGCTGGGGGGTGGGGGTGCAAGGGGACATGAGCAGGTGTGCAGGGTAGTCCCCTGTTTTGTGGGCTGCCTGCAGGGGCCGTGGAGGGTGTACAGGGAACACCTGTGAGGACCCACCCAGCCTAATCGCGTGTGTAACTTCCCACGCACCCCTGTAATACACGTACCAAGCCAAATCGCGTGTGATAATTCCCGCGCACCCCTGAAATACACGCGCCCAGGCTATTCGCGTGTGGAAATTCCCGCGCACCCCTGAAATACACGTACCCTGCTGTAATCGCGTGTGGGACTTCCCGCGCACCCCTGAAATACACGCGCCCAGCCTATTCGCGTGTGGAAATTCCCGCGCACCCCTGAAATACACGTACCCTGCTGTAATCGCGTGTGGAACTTCCCGCGCACCTCTGAAATACACGCGCCCAGGCTATTCGCGTGTGGAAATTCCCGCGCACCCCTGAAATACACGCGCCCAGGCTATTCGTGTGTGGAACTTCCCGCGCACCCCTGAAATACACGCGCCCAGGCTATTCGCGTGTGGAAATTCCAGCGCACCCCTGAAATACACGCGCCCAGGCTATTCGCGTGTGGAAATTCCCGCGCACCCCTGAAATACACGCGCCCAGGCTATTCGCGTGTGGAAATTCCCGCGCACCCCTGAAATACACGCGCCCAGGCTATTCGCGTGTGGAACTTCCCGCGAACCCCTGAAATACACGCGCCCAGGCTATTCGCGTGTGGAAATTCCCGCGCACCCCTGAAATACACGCGCCCAGGCTATTCGCGTGTGGAAATTCCCGCGCACCCCTGAAATACACGCGCCCAGGCTATTCGCGTGTGGAAGTTCCCGCGCACCCCTGAAATACACGTACCCTGCTGTAATCGCGTGTGGGACTTCCCGCGCACCCCTGAAATACACCTACCCTGATGTAATCGCGTGTGAGACTTCCCGCGCACCCCGGTATACACGCACACGTATTTTTTGTCAGCGTGTCCGTGTTTGTGGGTACCCCTTTGCACGTCATTTGTCCTGGAGGGCCACACTATAGGACATTCATCATGGCAGTATATGGGTGCTATTTGTTGGCGCACCTTTTGGCGCACATTTCTTACAGCCGCAGAGACGCTACCGCCTGCTTTCTTGTGGCGGTCGTGTTTGTGCCTGTGCGCTGGTTTGAGCGTGCGCTTTTTTGCCCTATTCTATTCCATGAATACGTGTTGTAGGCGAGCGTGTGGGCGTTCCGCGAACTTGTGCCCTGTGCTTCCCCCGTGACGCCCACGTTTTTGCAAGTTGTTCCCCATTCCGAGTGTTACGCCCGTGTTCCGCCTACTTTTGTTGCGTGCGCCGCGCTATGTGCGAATTTCGCTGTGGCCTGTGCGATTTTCGCTGTGACCTGGCGCACGCTGTTTGTTGGCCTGTGCGCCAACGTGCGCCAACGTGCGCCGCGCACTTTTTTATCGCACATCCGCTGGTTTTCTCGCGCACGGCCTTCCATGAATCGATGTGCGCTGCTTTTCGTGCGATTTTCGCACTTGCACTGCGATTTTCGCTATTCCACTGCGATTCGCACGTTTTTGCCCACTTGCGCCGCGCTAATTATTTCATGAATCGGCCTGTTAATTTTTTAACCCTTTACACCAAATATATATGCGCACCCCCCACCCATATTAATATTATACTCTAAACCCCCCCACATATATATGTGGTGTAAGGGGGGGTAAAAAAAAAAAAAAAAAAAAGAAAAGTCAGCATTTTCGGTTGTCGCAATTCCCAGGTCGACATTTTTGTACGATTCCGAGTAGGACCACCTAAGGTTCCGGAAGCAACTCAAGACCTTCCTTTTTGCTTCTGCTTTCTCTCTCTCTCCCCCTGCTGATGCTCCGGTCTGCTGCGCTAACTGGTTACCTGGCCACCCACTGTACCTCATGGGCACCAGACTCCTGCACGACCAGTAGCCCCTGACACTGCCTCCGGTCCTCCTACCCACGTAGGAGTGTATCTGCAACCCTACAGTCATCTGCCACTCAACACTTACTTGTGCCACCACCCTGGCAGCACTTACTGAGTCTTGCAATTGCACACCCCCTTTCTCTCTCTACCCCTTGGCACTTCGCTTCCCTCCCCCTTGCACTTGCGCGATCTGAATCACCCAAGGCCTAGTAAGATTGTTTGTTTTGTCCTTCCTCCGTCTACCCTTCCTTGTCTTATCATGCCTAGAAACACTTATGTGCAGGCACGTTATAAATGACTTATCATACTATACGTACAAATGGAGTAATCATTTTGCACACCACCTTCTCAACGACGAGTTGTTGCACCATAATACCCGTCCTTTTTCCTCAATGATTTTGCTCATATTCCATTTGCAGCCCACAGGCTTCACTCACAAAGTAGTTTGAATAATCCACAAGTTTATTACGGAAGTGAATTAGATTACCATAAAAGCATTGAATACACATTTTGCTCATTAGTAGTCAATGCTTTATAGAATCCACAATAATAATTCTAAAAACAAACATAGTTGTCCAATAGGAAGAGTAACCTACTATACATTTGAAGAATACAAATGTCATGCACTCACTAATTAGTAGTGTGTGCAATATAATTGTTATCATGGGCAGGTTACCAATTTATCAAGAATGAGTTGTACATAGAAGAAAGCATGCCAACATTGACAAATACAATGTCTTGAGGGCATGATTATAAGTTTTGTCTGACTGTCCTTATATTATTTTCCAGATGGATAGCTTACGAGTTAAGCGTTAGTCTCTGACGTGGGGCCTGCTTGCACATTGGAAGGTCTAATCCCTCAGCAGGGCGTGAGGAGCCAGGAATGAGACTCAGACAAAAGGTAGTCATGGTTTTGGTCAAAGACCTTTATTAAAATAAAAAGGGGGTGGGAACATGTCTCTCTGTCCATGCTCTAAGAGGTTTTTCCCTACCTAAAACCACAACTAAGGGCCTATCAATGTCAGACTGTGCAAAGCAAAAAACAGTCCTGTGTCCAAAGTTCTATTCTGGCCCTCACATTCGAACAAAATAAAATCTAAGGTGAAAAGGGTAATGTCTTTGGCCTTGAGTGGCTTAGAAATGTTCAAAAGGGAAAATCCATAACACCAACACAAAGGTTTCAGAGGGATAGAGTTCTTTGTTCCCTTCCCCTGGAGTTCTCTTCCCTTGGTTGTTTATTCAACAATTTCAGTTCCTTGGGTTTCTCTTTATTAATAACACAACTGGTATACAAAACAACTTGGCTCTGTCTTTGTCTTGTTTGGATACCTGGTGTACTCTCCTGTCAGGTTATCACTCCTCTTCTCTTGCACAGCCTTTTGCTAGTCCTTATATGTCATTCTCAGGACCTCTTTAAATTATGTATTTCTTATACAATGTTCAGCTTGTCCTTGCCTGGTGTACTTACCAACCAGGACTTGCATTTATGCACACACTTGAAAATGCCTGGTATACTCTCCCGCCAGGTTTTTCTCATATAGACACATTTGCAACTGTCTGGTATACTCTCCTGCCAGGGCTTTCATATATATGTATATCTTTCTTACACCTTTAATTTGCCTTGTATACTTCTCATGTGGGCTCTGCACAACCCTTCAAACTTTATAGTCTCTTGTTTTTGCTTTTTCTTTTTTTTTTAAATCATTTTATTTATTGTTTAAAACAGAACAACTGTTCCATCACCGTAACGTAACATTACAATCAGATTGCAAAATTCATTACATTACTAAGAAAAATACAGAAATCTGGTAAAATTCATAAAAATATAGAACAACCAATGCAGAGCACTATTTTACAATCATGTAATTAATCCATAACACACAACAAACAAGACAAAACAATAATAAAACGCAAAACCCACAGCTCAAAACCTCCATAAAGATACCCCCCACCCCACCCAAAGTATCAGACAATCGAATATCTGACACCGTGCTTTCTAACAGTATAAATCATTAAAAGGTCCCCAAATCCGAGAGTAATGACCCTCTCTTCCCTGTCTGGATAACAAACCTTTCTCATAGTTCGACAAGGTTTGCACATCCAATAACCACTCCTCCACACTTGGTTTCTTTCTTGATTTCCAGACACGTAATATTTGCTTTGCCGCTAATACTAATAATAATTTCCTCCCTCTAATCTCCCTATCTCTCTCCATGCTCGTAATTTAGGCATTCACTTTGACTTCTCTCTCTTCTTCTCCCACCATATCTCTCTCAATTTTCACACCTGTCGCTACCACCTCTTCAACATTCGCAAAATCCGTCCCTCTCTCTCCTTCCATGCTACCAAACTCTTAATCCCCTCCCTCATCTTCTCCCGCCTCTTCTACTGCTCTTCCTTATTCTTTGGACTACCTACTTCTCATCTTGCCCCCCTCAAATCTATCTGCCATTCTGCTGTTTGTACCCTCTGTCTCCTTACCTCCTGCGACTCCATCTCTACTTCCCTCTCTTCCCTTGGCTGGCTTCCATTTCACTCCCAACTTAAATTTCACTTTCTCTGCCTTGTCTTCAAATCGCTCCATGGTCTTGCTCCCCCTTATCTCTCCTCCCTCCTCTCTTTCTACTCTCCATCCCGTTCCTTTCGGTCTGCTGACCATTTCCTTCTCACTGTACCTCCGTCCCCCTGTGCCCCCTCCCGCTTCCGCTTCTTCCAACTCCTAGCCCCCCTGCACTGGAACTTCCTACCTCTTGCAATCAGCTCTACCCCCACCTTCTCATTCCGCACCTCCCTTAAAACTCTCCTTCTCCACTCTCCTCCTTGAAACCCCTTCCCCTTCCTGCCTTCCCTCCCTCCTTTATCTTTCCCCTCGACTATCTCCATCCGCTCCCCTACCTCCCCACTCTCACCTTTCCCCTTCCCTCCTCCTACTCTTCATCACCTCCCTCACCCAGTCCTACTCCACTATTCTCCATATTCCCTTCAGTTAATTGTTCTTCTTACTGTTTTGTTGATTGATTCATACTGTGATTTGCTTCTACCGTTATATTGTTTATGTTTTATGTATTAAGTCGTTCAATTGTGCAGCGCTTTGGTGTAAAGCGCTTTATAAATCAATAAATACAAATACAAAATACTAAAACTATATTGATCCAATCTGTTTTACCCCTGGCCCTATCCCCCCTACCTCCATTAGATAATAAGATTGTCGAGGATAAAGTACGTGGACGCTTCTCCACCACCACAATATCCAATCTATCCAATACATCAGACCAAAAATCAGACACTCTTGAGCATTCCCACAGCATATGCATCAAGGATCCTCTGCGACATCCACAACCCCAACAAGAGTCGGTATCTAAAAGCCCTAATCCAGCCATTTTAGACAGTGTCCAATATAATCTGTAAAGAATCCTTTGCCTGATCTATCGCAGCCGTAAATCCCCTACACAAAGTAAAAAGTTCCATTCCTTCACAGGAATATCAGTACCAAGATCATTCATCCAAGCCTGGCAAAGCTTATTCCATGCCTCCACATCCATTCCTCCCATCGGCATCAACCTCATGTACTTGGAAACAGCACACGGGGCAGAGCGAAGAATCTCACACACTGAAGGCCTCTCTTTTATTACCTCATCCAACTTTCTTGTCCTTTCCATCAAAAGGGTTTTCAAAGTCTCACAGCGTTCTCTTTCCCTAGCCCCAATCCCAAAAGACGCTCTCAATCCGTCAAAGGGAATCATGTGATAATTTTGCCACACATCACACATTTTAAGTATGCCCCTACTTATCCAACTTTTCCAGCATAAGGGTCTATTCCCCAATTGCAACCCTACATTATGCCACAAAGATGCCTCATAATGCATCCAGATACTGTCCCCAGTATTCTGCATAAAGCAGTGTAACGCCTCCCTAGTAGCGCACATAGTGGGTAGTCTCGTCCCCGAATTCGGTATTTTTGTCATAGAGTACATATCTCTAAGAGCACAAGGTGAAAATTGGGCACTCTCAATAATACGCCAATTGGGAACATAATTGTCCACTTCAGAGAAGTAATAAATCGACTTTTTCAGAACAAAACCAGTGCAATAATTTATCAGGTTGGATACCCAAACCCCCCGTCCTTCACCGGACATGTCAAAATGTATTTAGGTACCTTCGGCCTAGGTCCCTCTCCCCAAAGAAATTCTTGAAAGACTTTGTCAACAGGAGAAATTGCCTTTTTTGTGAGTTTCAGAGGGATGGATTGTATGACAGAGAATCTTTGGCAAAAGTATCATTTTTATGGCATTAACCTTGGCCCATACCCCCATCTTGAATTAGCCCCACTTTAATATGTCCCTTTTTATAACCTCCAATATTCTCGATACACTAAACTCAACCATCCTTTTCAAGTCCCGAACCAAGTAAATGCCCAGATACTTTGCTGCCCCCATTTCCCAGTGACAGTTCCAGGTGCCCAGAACATTTCGTGGACTACTAGCATCCAGAGGGAAGACTACTGTTTTTCCCCAATTAATCTTGTGGCCCGATAACTGACCCACCCCCTCAAACATACATTTAGCAAAGTATGCTATTCACCCTAAATTGAATGATCTCACTTCTTTGACAGAGTGCAGCAATTTTAAATGTTCCTCAATCTATAGCTTTCCTATTAAAAATTAATTATTGCATATACAAAACCTTTTAGTTTGAGCCATTTCATATTTCCAGCAATCTAAGACTTTGTTAATAATAATAGCCTTAGTTAAACTAAGCTGTACATGACAAAGATCCTGGTCTCACATTCCTCCGCTAGATTAGATAAAACAATAGTCATGACATCGGCGTAACAAAACTTTTACCTCACTATCCCCAAATCGAAGGCCATGAAGACTATGTTCCAGTTTAAGGTATATAATGAGGGGTTCCAATGCCAGATTAAACAGGTATGGAGATAATGGGCATCCCTGCCTAGTCCCCCTAGACAGCAAGAATGAGGAAGACATGAAACCATTCACCCACACCTTTGCACTAATATCAGAGTTCAATGTTTTAATGGTTTTAATGAACATGTCACTGAATCCCATTCTCTTAAGAGTTTGATACAGAAAGGACCAGTTGACCCTGTCAAAGGCCTTCTCCGCATCCATAAATATTAATAAGGTGTCCCGGGTTTGCATCTTTGGTAGACCCATAATGTCAATCAGCGTCCTAATGTGATCATAACCATATCTTCCTCTCATAAATTCTGATATTATAACAGCCTGGTATTATCCTGCCAGGACCTCTCTTACATGTGTATTGCATACTCTCACAAACTTGAGTCTTGTTTTTATGTTCAGTTCGCCCCTTTAAAGAAATGCACTCTCACTCTTTCTCTCTCATATGCTTCAGTAATACTTATTCAGTTTCGGCATGGCTGCCCATACGCCCCGGCCTCCCCGCTTCCCTCAGGGGGACTCACTGGCTCTGGCTGGCATATTCTACATCTCCTGCGGCAGGCCGGTAGCAGTCGGCCGGCGTTTCCTTCTCTGTTGCTGCATCCGATTCTCAGCTTTTATGCCTTTTGCGGTCCCTGCTGGGCTTTTCTGCTTCATGTCTTCCGGCTTCGGTAAGGTGAAGGCTGTCTCCCAACACCTGCAAACGCTGAGGGGATCTCTAATGGCTTCTGGCGTTTCTGCAGCGTGTCTTTCTTTGGTCCATGGAACTCTCTCCAGCCTCACGGATTCTCAGTCTGTAACGAGAGGAGCCGCGTTCTCCCTCCAGCTGCTTAGCTTACTTAAATTTCCAGGTCACAGGTATGTGCTTGCAACAACTAGAGTACAGCCTATGTTCCTGGTCTTCCTTGATCTGGATTACTCTGTTCATCTTCCTGGTAGTTATGGGAATGGAAGTACATTCCTGACAACTTGCATGTAAAGTCTGGTGAGTGTTTTAGTGAGCTTAAAGGGCAAGTCAGCTCTGGATGACTTTTACGTAGAGTCTGAGAAGGTGGTTTTATGAGTCTTAAAAGGTAAGTCAGACTTTGATGGCTTACACACAGATCTTGTGACAAGGCCTTCAGTATCCTTCCTAGGTGGTTGAGGGGAAAGTATAATAGTATGCCATTAAGGCCTTCAGCAGGGAAGGGGTATCCTCAAAAGAAGAAGGGGGATAGCATGTCTCGTCTGATGGTGCCATAATATTCTCCTGGAGGTTGTCTCTGCATGTGATCCTCTGTCATATAGCCGCACCCAGGGTCAGGATCAGGTAGCGGCTGCTGTCCTCTAGCCACATGGGGAGAGGTCACTGCGGGGAAAGGAGTAATGACACCATCAGATTCATCACAGATGACTCAGCCTTCAACCTTCTGAGGTCAATAAAGTGACTACAATTAAATTAGGTATTAACACTAGTTATTACAACTCTGAGATATTACAAATTATTATGAGAAGGGTAAATAAAAAAAATATGCACTGCATTAAGCCTATGATTGATTATGCTTCATAGTGGCACAGATATTCAGAGGGTGCTTTATTTTCCCATCTCAGTGTCACTGCCAGCAAAGTATGCTATTCGCCCTAAATTGAGTGATCTCACCTCTTTGACAGAGTGCAGCAATTTTAAATGTTCCTCAATCTATAGCTTTCCTATTTAAAATTAATTATTGCATATACCAAACCTTTTAGTTTGAGCCATTTCATATTTCCAGCAATCTAAGACTTTGTTAATAATAATAGCCTTAGTTAAACTAAGCTGTACACGACAAAGAACCTGGTCTCCTTCGGAGACCTCCAGTGGGCGTGACCAAGGAAGCTCAGGTCTACCTAAGCGAGCAGATGATGGGTACAAGGGGTGATAAGAGGAGAGTTCATTGGTAACCCCCACTTAGGTCCCACGTTAAGGCAAGGGACAGTCACATTGGAACCACAAAAGCCCCTGACCCTCTAAGGGAATCGAGAAATAGCAGACCAACAGAAGCGACAGCACCTGGGTGTTCAGCTACCCTTGCTGAAATCCCTTATCAATCTACAGAGGGAAAGAGGGACCTGAATTAAGATGGGAAAATCCATAGTCAGCCCGTCAGCCATTGCATAAGGCCTCCACTCTCATACAGTAAAGAACAGATGCTAAGGGAGTTTACCCCGGGGTAAGGAGGAAGAACGAGCAAGGACTACCCATGCCGAAGGACTAGTCATCTCCAAGCCTCTAATCAGAACTGGAAGACATCTTCAGGGAAGGGGATCTCCAACGAATCCCAGCAAGAGTTGTCTAAAGAGAAACACACGATTTACCTTACCACAGAGAGAGTTGGGAATGCTTGCATGTGGGTGGCAGGCATAAAGAGGTCCCAGGGGAAGGACGAGCCAATCCCAATTGATACAGCGGAGTAAGCCATCCTCAAGGGCAGGGCATGACAGTCAATCCCCATCCCAGCTAACATGCCAGAGTCCCTGTTTAACAGGCTGAAAGGTGAGGCCAAAGCCTCATTAAATCCAAAAGCTCTGTCTGCAGAGTTTGCATTTAGAATAGGAGCTGGAAAACAGACAGCAGAGACAGGAATGTGTTTGGGGAAGGCTGCAAAAGAGACCAATTGACTGAGCCAGACCCAGTAGACTGACGGAGAGGTCCAGGAGGATTGGCAATACTGGGAGCTGGAGAGAGACCCAGATACCGTCCAAGGAGTCAAGAGCTAAGAATTAAGGAGACGGAAAATTGAGTCTAAAGAGTGTGAAGTTATTGGGAAAGAAGGTGATGCCCTGAGGGGTGACAAAAGTGCCCAGATAGGAGTATAAGGTGAGGGAGATCTAAAGACCATTAAGAAGGTATTAAGAAGGTAGGAAGACAGAAAGAGGGCAGTGGCCATCGGGATGAAGAAGGTTCCCAGAAGCAGGAAATGTCCTAGAAATCCTAGAAAGATATGTGCAGGAGGGTTGTGCCCAAAGGCGAGAATAAGTAGAAGTTGAAAGTAAGACGTAGGGTGGTCAGAGAAGCAACAAAGGCGAAAAAGGAATCGAGGTTATGAAGGTTGAGAATGGAAAGGGAAAGAGTGGTGAGCAGAGAATAAACTCCATAGTGCCCAAAGTAGTTCCAGGGGAGGGAGAGATAGAGAGAAAAGAAAGAGAGGGTAGGGAGAAAGGAGAGAGATAGGTAGACAGACAGGGAGGAATAGAGGGAGATAGAGATGAAGGGTAGCAAGGGTGAGAGATGTGGTTAAAAAGGAGAAGGAAGAGGCAGGAGGATGTAAGAGGAGTTAAGAGATAGCTGCTTCACTGACAAATAGGCCCTCTTCCATTCAGCATCTGTCAATTCATGGCCCATATAAACCTCATTTACCTTTGCATGCCGACAAAGGAACAGACTTATTGAAGTATAGAGCTCTATACAATACAGATACTGACTAGGTATGGCCAGGTGTGCCCAGATGGAGGAGCAAATAAGCACATTATGCATCAAGTGTAGCAGGTATTCAAGTATGAACAACATGGCTCGTTGTTTGTGTTAGGTTTCCCATGCTTGGCCTTCCAGCTTGTGTGACCATTTCAATGTGATTAAAGAATGGTTGCAGGTACCAATGTTTATGATCCGGTGTGCCATGGTGCCACATTGAGAGTCACCAGTTTTGGGCTACTGTATATTTCTCCCCCTAAATCTGTTTAGGAGGTGCTTGGAGATAGGAAACTTAATCTGCAAGGCCCCCCCGTATGTCCAAGACTTGTGTGAATCATGGTTGAGGGACCAGGTTGATGCAAGAAGTAGCAAGGTATGTTTTTAGTGCGCGTCTTTAGAATGATTTGAGCAACCTAGGAAATTGGTGGAGAATGCATGTATTTAGGTGACATGCAAAACGCAGACTCTCTTAACTGTTTCTGCGGGTAGCAGAACATGAAGATGTGCCATTTTTGCTTTTCAACGGATATGATCAATCTTCTATGTTGTTCCTTGGGAAAAGATCTAAAGTCACAATTTGGGGCAAAGTTAACATTCATGTGAGGCATGTAGCATCCAGTTTCGCTGTGCCCTCATTCTTTACACAGGAGTCATACAAGCAAAGCACCCATACCAATAGTTATATTTGGGGGGGTTGGCGGTTTGAACGTTTTTTTACAATCCTTTGTTTAATGTGTTACACCAAGTCCTCTCAAACCCTTTTCTTCTCAATCAATTGGTTAGGGAAACATTTTCTGCAGTGGGCAGGAGTTTGGTAATGCCCAAGGAACCAAGTGCACTCAGATACCATTGCAGCAAATTACTGCAGTTGTTTCACCCATAACCTTTTGAAGGAGGACTTTGTGATTGTGACATTTCGATCACCACGACTAATCAGATATGTAGGGGGTAAGGTATTGGGAGGTGTGAGAGAAGGGTGGGAGGGTAGTTGGGCAACAGGAAAGGGAACACAACTGGTTGGTCACAATTAAAACATTACAACCAAACAGGTGATCTTCAAAATGTTGTAGGTAAAGCCTGAGTAGGATAAGATGTACAAACATCCAAAATTGAGAGAAATGTGTTCCCAACAGAGGGAAGTCCCATCACTCAAGAATAGACTACGGTCTTCATTACATTGCTGGAAGCTTTAAGAAAGGGCTTTACAATGGGTCAGATTACATTTATTTCCATTACCCTATGAATGCAACATCATGTAGTAAGTTTGGAATGCTGTATGTGAGCCCATGGTAGTCTGCTCTCTACGAAGGGGTGGATGTGAATGTAATACATATTTATGAGTGTTGTGACTGCAGAGTGTCTGAGAAATATCTTCTGAGTCTGCCAAACTCCATAGAAGATATTCCATGTAGCCAACATACTGATTTCAAAAGTACTTTTGGTAACAATGGTTCGGTTCAAGGAATACCTGACAAAATAGTTAAACTTGCCATCTGTGAAGAATTTGCTCTTGAGGCATTGCTAGATCAAAGAAAACTATTGAAGACACAGTATGCAACTGTTCTGCGGGAGTGGACAGAAAACTCAAATAGGTTTTCAGGAGGATCTTGAAATGGAGCATACATTTGATATGCTCTTAATGTTCTATACATAACAGACCAAATGACACACACACTCAAATGTTCTATGCACAATGGCAACCAAGGGTGACAGAAATAAATATCTCAGCCTTTACACAATGAAGAAATAGGAGGAGATACATTGTATGGCTTCACACAAAGCAACCAACAATACCATCTCGACTCAAAAGCCTGCCCTTATTACCATTAACACTTACTTTAGAAGTAACCAACTACCTATAAAATGTCCCTCTCCACAAGACAAACAATTCCTCTTTTCAATATGGCTTACAGGGAACGCTGTAAATGTCTTCAATTGAATAGGTCTTTCCCAAAACCAGACACTTCTATTGTTTTAGCTTGCTTCTGATGTTTTTCAGATCAATCGCTGGTCAGTTTCAAAATTAACTCAATTAAAACTAACTCTTCAGCGGGAAAAGGAATTTTTATAGCTGGGGCATCTTCCCCCTCTGCCTGCAACCGTTGATGAAATGCAGTCAACACTGATGTTTTTGACCGCTGGATCACTTTAGTTCATTACTTGAAACGTGCTATATGAGGTAGATTTGCAGGTACTTTGCTTGATTATCAGTAATTCCATTTCCTTGTCTTGGGGTTTCAGTATTTCTCAAACCTTAACCAATATTATTAACCAATGGCAGCATCAACTTTCCATGGGAGATTACTTTGTAAGACAAAATGTGTGGCACACACCACAGAACCCCCCCTCCACAATAGAAATAATAAGTGTGACTTTTTAAAAGCGGTCTTGGAAATTTAATCCATAGAGTGTCTGAAACTTTGATAATCTTCTGCGATCCCCACTGAATAATGATAGCAACAGAGTGGGACATTTCAGTACCCCACCCATCTTACAGAACATACCTTCAAAATGTTCTTTTTTTCTTTTTAAGATACATCTATGAGAGCCCCACTGAAAGAGGTTGGATCATAAGTAGGAGTGAGTTTAGCCAGGTTATAAACTATTCAAATTGCTCCAAGGAATGCAACTTTTCTGCCCTTGCAGGTGGATCACTGCATGCAAATTATTTAAGGTAAATTGCAACCCAGCAACCCAAGTTAATGTAGTCATATTCATCAGCATGGGGTGGAAAGTAACACTTTCTAAGCTTTGCAAACCCTTGCCGGACTATGGAGATATCTTTTTTTCTGCACAACAATGGTGATGGGACTGTTCCTGAGATTAGGACGCTAGGATATGTTCCGCACTGAAAGCAATGAATTGGCTTGTGGTTGACATTTGCTAAAGGGGTGGCTTCAGGGCATCATAATTAGAACCAATAGATTACTTGCTCTGCATGGCACACTGACAGTTGGAACAGTCTTATCAAAACTAAGAAGTCACTGACCTGCCTAGCCGCCATAGTAATTTATTTCCACTGTTGAGCACACAATCAAAATGAAGACTTTTTGAAACGTTGAACAGTGAGGAGCTAACACATGGTCGATTGGAGTGCTCTAAATGGCATATCTAGTGTTGTTCTGCTGATCATTGAAGACGGTGCATCATTGTAAAAGGTTGGTGAACAAAGCATAATGATTTCAAGTAAGCACACTAGTACATAGTCAATCAATGAAAGCTGATTAGTTGAATTAATATATTGTTTTTCTTTTAAAGTTGAGCAAAGAAATATGCTGTACACATTTTAATTCTGATGCATAGTAAGATTCTTTTCTGACATATTTTAGATGGACATGTCTTTCCCACTGATGTTTATGAGCTGCAGTCTATCTGCTTTCTTGCCTACCCAATGCACAGATCCATCATGTCTCCAGCTTTAGGTTTGATTTCCATTATTTTACTCTCTCAGCCCTTCGCTCTGCCACCTCCAACTCTCGGAGGGTCAGACGCTTCTCCAGGCAGAGAGTGGGGCATGGGGGGTAGATCCCTCTCCTCTGCAGGTGCCTCCCTCTGGAATGGCTTCCCTGCCCCTCTCAAGCTTGAGCTGGACCACCTGAAGTTCCAGAAGCAGCTCAATACCTTCCGTTTCTCCTGTGCTTTCTCTCTCTCTCTCTCCCTCCCCTGCCGACCTACTTGTTTGCTGTGACGACTGGTTGCTTGGTTAAACTCACAGTCTCATTGGGTATAAGGCTCCTCCATGACCAGTCTCCCCTGCACTGCCTCAAGGCCTACCCCACACTTAGGGTTGTAAGTGTAACCTCTACAGTCCCCCGTTTCCTTGCCACGCTGCCCTGCCGCTCTTACTCAGAGTAATTGATGCCCTGATTGCACTTCCCCCTCTCCCTTCCTCCTACACTTTGCATTGTTGCACTTGCACAATCTGAATGACACAAGGCCTAGTAAGATGGATTGTCTTGTCCTCCCTCTGTCTTCCCTCCCCTGTCTCGTCGCGCCTAGAAACACTTGTGTACAGGCGCATTTTAAATGCCATATCATATCAGGTATGTCCCAGGCCTTTGTGAAAAAATGTGTGTAGTGCTGCCTGCACAACTCTCTTCTGGCAAAAGGGTATATCGATGCAATCTGTACTCTTGCTGCGACAAATGTTTTGTGATGTTATTTGTGAAGCTGGCTCTAGGTTTAAGTTTAGACATCCATTTCTATAATGGTCTTACTGAGAATTTCCCACAGCTTAACTACATAGAACACAGTGAACAATGTTGCATAAAGCACTCATAAATGTTGTTTTCCCTAGCCGCATGTACCTGGCCTGTGTTGGTTTGTGTGGTGGCTCGTCCCATGATTGGGTTGCACTGGCTGCAACTGTACTGGCCTCATTGGGGCTCTTGGTTGATTTTCTCTTTGGGGCGTCTTGCTGCGTGTCATCATCTGATGTGATCCACAAGGAGTGTTGGGGGCTTCTGGCAGATATGTTAGAGAATGTTGATTGCCATTGGGAGTGAGGTCAGCATCACCAGGATCCAAGGGGATATCCCAAAGTTCTGGGTCATCTGTCAGAAGGTAGAAAAACAGCCTTTAAGTGATATGCGGACGAGTTAGCCAGCCTATGATAAAATGTCGTTGTACTTTATTACAGTAACGGTAATCAGTCCATAAGGGAAAGCGCAATGGGAATAAAAGGAAAAGTAATTGAAATCAACAGCAGGAGAATTATGAGGTATGGCATTGGGAGTTCAAGCAACCCAGAGAAATAACAAGACAGAGGGGCATTGTGTGATAAGTAGTGTACAACATAATCAAGATTCAATATATGCTTTACAGCGGCACACAAATCAAAGTGGCAACTGTGCACTGGGATATTACAAGGCATATGGTGTGGAAATAATACTGTACAAATACTACATACCTCCAGGAGATAAAATATGCAGAATGTGCACAACCGATGGACGGTTACGAGGAGCAGAATAAACAACGGGTAAAAAATATATATAAAATAAAATGCTTGCATTTATAAAGCATGAAATCTTTGATGGAACTATTCTATGCCTGTCTGCAAAGATGAACACAAATTAATAGAGACGGTATCTATAATGTACACAAATAGTGAGATTTTAATTATGAACCCACTTACTACCCACATTGGAGAACAAGGTTAATGTACACGCCAGCATCACCGTTTGAGTCTACCTCAACCTTTAAATCCGATTTATCCTGACCTTCATACCTCTTTCCTTTCTCCTATTCACTGTGGCCTTTGGAATGCTTGTTCGATGGGTGTCAAAAACGGATCTTGTTCTTGAACCATTTCTTACACACAACTTTAACTTTTTTGGTATTACGGAGACCGGGATCTGTCGGTTCTATAAAACTACTCAAATTGCTCCTCTTAGTTCATCTGTTTCTTCTTTTTCACATAATCCACGTCCTTCTTGCTCTGGAGGGGGACTGGTCTTCCTTTCCACCATCACTGCGTCATTGCTCCTTTCCCTGTTTTTCTTCGCTTCCTCTCATCTTTTGAATTTCATACTCTCGCCTTCTCTGCGCCCTCTCCGTTTACTGTTTTATTTATTTATTGGCCACAGGTCCACTTGGTTACTTTTAAGATGACTGACTGCCTGCTTTACAACCTCTCTAACCTTGCTACACCTTTTAGCGACTTTAACATCCACATGCCATCAGTTGACACTTCTTGTCCTCTGATCTACTCATCCCTGGTCTATAATTTAAACTTGCTTTCTTCCCTGCCCGCCCATGTCAGGGGTGGGGTTCTTCACTGGATCTTTATCTCGGCAGATTGTTCTCTCTGCAATTCTATCAATTTCCACATCATCCCTTCTGCATACCTTTTCCTCTTATCTTTTTCAATTTCATTGCCTCCTCTTCCTATTTCTCCGCCATTTTCTGCTACCTACCTTTTTTCGTTGCAACATCCAGAATCTTGATCATTCTGAATTTATTAATTCAATTTCCTCATCTTCCTTGCTCTTCGGTTCCTTGCTACCTTAGCATTGATGGCGCTGATGATGATTTGCATCATGCCATTACTTCATCTCTTGATGCTCCCTGTCCCATGTCCACATTTAAACCCAAAGTAAATCTCCCTCACCCCCTGCATTTCTGAGTCCCTTAAGTTACTGAGGGTCCAGCTTCACAGGGCTAAGCGTTGCTGGCTCAAATCTAGCTCCATTTCTAACTTCTCTTTTTTCTCTGTGCTTTTGTAATCCTTTTATCAGCTTCTCAGACCAGCTAAAGCAAACTATTTTGTTGACTCAAGCACAAAGTTCATCGCCAAAACCTTTTGCAGTCTACTATTAATAAACTTCTTGCCCCTCTTTCTTCCGGTCCCCAAAGCTTTTCGTCTCTCACTGCCTCGGATCTTGCTACCTTCTTTTGCTCATAAATCGAGAAAATTAGATCCTCGCTTCATGTTCGGTCACTTTCTGGTCCACCTTTGCCTTTTATCGTTTTTTCCACTGCGCTACCTCCTGACCATTCTTCTTTCTCTTTTTCCGTGATTTCTGAGATCAAAGTTGCAATGGTAATTTCATACTTTGCCGTCCCTTCGGACCCTCTCCCCGCTTCTCTAGTCAAATAAATGTATCCTTTGTTTATTCCTTTTCTGACTGCTCTTTTCAATCTGTCCCTTTCTTCTGGTAGCTATCCTTCTAGTTGTGACGATTGTTCCTCTTACCAAAAAACCTCCCCTTAATCCTGCTTGCAATCTTCTTCCCCCCCCTCAACTTGGCTGTTGCCATGTTTTTCTACTGAGACTGCACTTCCATCTGTATCCAGCTCTATTCTCGCATCTCAAACTCTCTTCCATTCTTGTTCTTCTTGATTTAAGCGCTGCCTTCAACACACTGTGGCAGTGCCCATAGTCGCTTCCTTTGGTTTTTCTGACTATTCTCTCCATTGCTTTTACTTGTATGCATGTCCATTTACTGTCTCTCTGGAAGTTTCTTTTTCCTCAGTCACTTCCTCTCTCCTATGCCCCCCCCACCAAGTCTCTGTTCTTGGTCCTCTCCTTTTTTGTCTGTACACCTCTCCCCTTGCCTCAGTGATCCTCGACTTCGGTTTCCAAGTACATCTATATGCCGACGACACAAAGATCATTCTCTCTTTTCCTCCTTTCACTGACACTGTTCATTCTCGCCTTTCTTCTCGTCTCTCCAATGCTGAATCGTGGATGACTTCTAGGTTTCTCTGCCTCAATCCAAAAACGTTGGAAATCTTATATTTCCCGGCTCTCCATCTATTCCTTTTCCTCCTCTGCAGCTTTGGTTAGCCACCAGGCGCGCAACATAGGTGTTTTTTTTAATTCCTACTTTTCTTTACAAACCCAAATTGCTTGCATTGTTCATTCATGACATGTTTATGTGTTTAATATTACGAAAATTAGGCCTCTATTAACTTTTTCTTCCACCAAATCTCTTCTTCAATCTATCGTGTTGTCTTATCTTAACTACTGCTGCACCCTCTATGTTGGCTTACCTGATTTTGCTCCTCTCCCTCCGCACTCCATTCTTTGGTTAGTATTCTGTTTCGTCTTCCCTGGTCGGCCAGCATTTCTCCCTATCTAGCATGGCTCCATTGGCTCCCAATTAAGCAATGGGCCTCATCACGAGTTGGGCGGTAACGCTGGCGGTATTACCACCAGCGGTATTCACCCTACCGCCAAACCCCTTGGCGCTATTAGCACCGGATCACGGGTTTGGCGGTAGTGGGATTCCCCGTTCCCCACTGAGCCCATTCGGGAATCCCCCATTCCCCATTTGGCTCAATGGGGAATTTTCACGCTCTTACCGCCGGTGGATTTCCCGCCGGCGGTAATAGTGCAAATTTTCAGCAGATTTCCCCCCAACTCAGAGCTGGGGAGAAATCTGCCGAAGCCCTGATTTGGCGGACCCTTAAATCCGGCGGTAATAGCGCAACCGCCGGATTTAAAGGTTACCGCCAAACCCGTGATGAGGCCCAATGTCTGGAGCTCCACATTTTGTGTTTAGTTTTCAAATGTATTCATGCTTTGGCTCACCCATATTTATGTTCTTTGGTTTCTATCTACCAACCCTCTAGGAATGTATGTTCTGCTTCCCAGTTTCGTCTTTCTGTTCTGCAGCCCCTTTGTGCTGCCTCCCGGTTGCCTCCTTTCCAACTGCTCGTACCTTCTCTGTGGAACTCTCTTCCAATTCGCTCTATTTCTAATCTTTCTCAATTTGAACTAGGTCTAAAACTCCATCTTCTTCAATCTGTTTCTTAATTATATATGTAACTTTGTTGCTGTATTGGCTTGTGAGCCTGCTTTTCTCATTTGCGTTGATTGTACTGTAATTGTCTCTTTTGTTAAGCGCTTTGGATAAAAGTGCTATATACTATTTCTGTAAATTAATAAATCATCACTCATTCAGACACCCAAGGGGTTCACCATCTTACTCCCAATAAGCAAGTTAATTTCATCAGTGATCCTCATTGATCATGTATTATAAGATGGTAGTTCTGCTCAGGACTTTACTTACCATGTCTAAATGCCACAATACTGATATTAATCTTAAAGAATAACACCTTTTCTAATCTTTCATGCATAGGTGCCAATTTACTGCAGCTGAATTTGTATTAACTTCCACAATAATTCTTGTGCACTTATCACTTTATTGCAACTCACCTTGCACTGTAATGAATTCTTCAATAAACCACATCTACCACTTTGCTACTTAAGCACCCGGCTCCTGGCCCCCATCCAATCAGGTAGCAGAGAACATGGTCTAAATCCAGCAGGAAACCCTGACGGACCCTGCTCTGACGCATTATCACTTGGCCTCCATTTTCCTACCCCTCACTCAGTGTAGCTTCCCTAGCAGGAACTGCATATCACTTTTGGCAGGCAAGGGTGCACTGGTAGCTTGGGGGCTTTCGGCTCCCTCCCCTTGTTGTGGTTCTTCCGTTCCTGAAATTGGCTCTCTGCTCCCTCACACCCCATCTCTCACCACTTCGTATCTCTCTGTGCAGTCTTACCTTTTCTCCTCCCGCTTGATTTTTCTTTATTTCTCCATTTGGCAGGCGGGGGTACCCTAGGGTTTGTTACGGCGCCCTCCTTATCATTCAGCTTGTTCCTTACTGAAGTGCTCCCTGCTTTCTACACATTGGCTCCCTCCTCTGTGTTTTGATGTCTCATGCATCCCTTCTGAAATTCCTATATTTGTTTTTCTTTGTTCACCCTCCCCTTGCCATGCAGCCATGTTTGCTAATGGTGATAATGGCAACCACAGTATATTGTACGCAACAGTAATGGTCTGCTAGCGCAAGCTGCTTGGCACAGGCTGCCATTATAACCTCAGTTCAAATTTAGACTCTGATAACTCCTTTCCATGCACAGGGAATATTTATTTTATCTTGAGCAACATTGTGATAAGTCAGCCCAGATTTGAAATGAAGTATTTAATCCTTTTGAGACCAGACACACAGACATACGTTTGCATCTTGTGTGGAAGGTAGGTTTGCGGAGCGCTATGTACTAGCTCCTTGTACCACAGTGGTAGCTCCTGGACACAGGTTAATGCTGGATAACCAGGAGCTCCTTTTAGCTCTTACTCGTCCAATTTTAATTTCGATCCCTGTGCCATGGAAAGCTCGTCCTCTGATGGTTGGGCCAGATAATTACAACTTGTTTACCAAGTTTAAAGTTTTGTATTGGCAGGCGTGCTGCTGTTATAGTATGCCTGTATTATTTGTAAAGACTTCGCTAATGTTTTTCCAGTCAAATCCATCTGCACATCTTATTTTGCACCTGCATGTAAACCCTTGGTAGCTTGTGCCTCAGAAGTATATTCACCTGTTATGACTGCGGTTCACCCATTTTAATCGTATTGCTCTATTCTAATCTCCACTACAAACCTGTTAGTGAAATTTATATGATCCCTTGTAATTGTGTTTAAGCAATGCAAATTATTTTCCCTCTTTTTCTTTTGTGTAATCTACAGTGGGGAGGTTGGGTTGGTAACATGTGACACCAAAAAAGATCAAAGGTGAAAAAAGACTTACTGGTAAGTACATTATCTTTTGTAGCTTGTGATTCTGTTTTAGAATGACATGCTGTGCATATTTCTACTAGCAGTATTTCCACAGAGTGTGTGTGGGGGAGGGAGTGTGGGGGGCTGCAGGGGTGAATCTGGGGGGGCGATGGGGGGTGTGGGTGTGTGTTAGGAATAGTAACAATACATTACACAGGCATGCCCGCCGAACTTGTATCTATTTTTACATGTTTTTATTGGCATTTGTATAGTTACAGTCGTGCAATTCAACATCTCAATTTTTCATGCCTGTGTTTAGTTAAATAACAACTAACAAACAACTTCCTACACGTGCCATGTGTTGATTTATAACATCAGTTGGGGGCAAACGCCACAGTGTCTGGGGCTCTACTCCTCTTTATACTCTTCTTGTCCTCCGGTTGGCCATTGTCACTTGAGTGCTGTAGGGTGAGTAACTGGGCTCATAATGGGTGGGTCCTGCCTTAACTGGTGCGCCCATGGGGGTTTGTCGTCAGACGGGCGAAACATGTCCCAGATCAATGCTTTCCATGCTGCGCACTTATCATTTCTCAACTTTAGGAATCACTTCTGCCTGTGTGTTATGGTACCTTTGGTCAGAGACCCCTCAAAACAGTATATTTAATCAAATATCTAACGGTGTAAATATAAACCAAAAAGTGTTTTATAAAAAATTACAACATTTTATTAAGTCAATCTGACTACATAGTTAATCAAAAATATCATATCACAGTTTAAAAACAATTTAAGAAAAAGTAGAAAAGTGTAAAATATAGAACAATTAATCGCAGATCAGAACAGTACAATGTAGCACATAGTTGCATATCATTCTTCTTCTGTACAATTCATCTAATCAGATGTCCTACTTCAATATCAACTTAATCATAACTAAAGTCAGGTATATAAAATCATCAACCAATAATTTGGGAGTGATCGTTAATTAAGCAATATGACCCGAGCGGCGGGGGCATTACCGACTCAGGTAATGCCCCGGGGACCATAGTTATGATAGCGAAGGCCCTGGGGCATTACCTGAGTCGGTAATGCCCCCGCCGCGAGGGTCATATTGCTTTTAGTACCCCAGCCCGCATTATATGCGTGACCGGGGCACTAAAAGCATTTTTTTCTGTCCCGAAAAGCCACAGCTTTCGGGACAGAAAAAAAATAAATAAAAAAAACGACCAAGAAAATGGCCACCGGGAAAGGGAAAACGGGAGTCCGTTTTCTCTTTCCATGGCGGCCTTCGCGAGCGGACGTGCTGGGAACACAAGTGTTCCCAGTGCGTCCGCTCCTGAAAAAAAATAAGCAGAAGGTAAGTGGGGTTGGGAGGCGGGAGGGAAGGGGTGAGGGGAGGAGAATGGGGGAGAAAAAAAAAAGTACCTTCGTCCCTGCCAGGGGACGATGGAAGCCTCCAGCTGTGTGGAGGCGCGGAGTCTCCAAGCTGCTGGAGGCTGCCTTCATCCCCCACCATGGACGCAGGAGCAAGAAGGTAAGTGGGGTGGGGTAGGGAGGAGGGAGGGAAGAAAAAGAAAAAAAAAAAAAGCTTAACCGATTCCCCAGCGGGGGGCAGAGGCAGCCTCTCAGCCATGGGGAGGCTCGGAGCGAGGATGGCCCTGCTTCGAGCCTCATTGGCTGAGGGGCTGCCACGCCCCCCCACCGAGGACAAGGCAGCTGGAGTCCCGGCTGAGAATCGAAGGATTCAAGGCCGGGTAAGGACCCGGGGAGAGCCAATCAGAATGCATGTTGCATTCTGCTTGACTCTCGCTGGGTACTAACACTGCTTATTAGTCTTGCTTCGTGAATCCTGCTGATTATTACAGCTAGGTTCCTATATTGCTACTTTTGCACATTTTATAAAACCCTGTTTGTTTTACAGTGTCGTGATACCCAACATGTTTCGTTCTTTCTTTGCCATTAACAATTTCATGAGAACTTCTTCAGGGGAAAACACACTTGACTCTGTAGTTGATGAGTTATAACGTTCTTTTGTATCTTGAACAATTCCAAGAATGAGAGGATCTTCTGAACTCCATAAAACGAGGCCTTTAATTGCCGTTCTTCAGTGGAGTAGTAGTGTCTTCTATGTAGACATCCAATTCGTGGTCAGGGGGCATATTCTTAGATGAAGGAATCCCAGTCCTTCATCTGGTTCACGGTACTGTGTGTTTGAAACACTTTCCATGGTGGATGTGAGATACTCCCGTGTAGCTTTTGTATTTGTATTTCCTTCGTGTTTCACAAGTTTACAGCGAGAAGAACGGAGTAGGAGACAATGCTTGATACATTTATCTTCTCTCTTCTTACGGGGCGTTCTGCATGCAGTTTCTCTGCGCTCCTCTGTCTGAATGCGGCTTCACGTGCGGTTACTATCAGGTTCTGTTCTGTTTGCTCCCTCCACCCGCACATCGGTCTCCGCCTCTGCCCACCTTTCAAATTCCTTGTGCCATTTTCCATATTGTGGCTCTGCAGCCGTTTTCCAGGACATGGCGATAGTTCTCTTGGCTAGCATGCATGCCAGATCCATAAACCTGATTAAATGTTTGTGTTTGCTAATTCTGGGGTAGGGATTCTTCAGTGACCAATCATACCTTGTTACTCCCGCCTCCCTGCAAGCTTGCTCTATGCGTGCCCAAAAACGTCTCACACGCACACACCCCCAGAACATGTGCAACAGGTCAGCATCCTTGCCTTTGCACCACGGGCATTGTGAGCTTACTTCCTTGTTAAACGTAGCACTCCTGTGCGGGGTCATGTATGTGCAATACAGCACATTCAGTTGTATTAGTTTGAAGCAATGGTTCCTCGATACTGCTTTGGGAAAGCTATGTATTCTCTCCCACTCTTTCTCTGTTATGTCTGCACCTAGATCTTTCTCCCATTGCTCTTTCAGTGCTATGCTCTTATGGTTAGGCGTGTCCATCAGCATGCTGTACAGAAGAGAAATGGGCCTCCAGCCGTCGTTTAAATTGTACATCAGGGTCAGCAATGGGTCTGCCTGTGGTTCCTCTGGCCAACCCTCCCACCTTTCTTTGGCCACTTCTCGGACCCTGTGATACCAGAGAAATTGCACGCTCGGCAGCTCCTCTTTTTCTTGCATTGAACCGAATTCCCTAAAGACCCTGTCTTCATATACCTCTCATCATGTGTATATCCCATTCCCCTCCCATTTTCTCACCACTACCATGTCCGTGCTACCCTTGCATGTGTCCGCCGCTATCAGCACCTCCGGTGAGTAGGGGTTTACTAGTTTGAGCAAGGTTTGTGCTCTCCTCCATACCTTCTTACCCAGTTCCACCACCAGTGGGATGTGTTTCGGGTCCTCTTGTGTCACCCACAGTATTTCTTTTAGTTTGATGGGGCCACCAGGTGTTGCAGTAAGTCTGTTTCTGAGGTAGGCTCGTCGGCCAGCCATTTAATTACGTGACCGAGTTGGGCTCCCAGCTAGTACCTCTCGAGGTTTAGCAATTTCACCCCACCTTGTAAGTATAGTGTTGCTAGTGAGAGTCTATGGCGGTTAGCGCCCCACAAGAAATCTCAGCGCAGCACTTCCAAGGAGCGGAAAAAGGACGCCTTAACATAGCAGTGCACATTGTTGAAAAAGTACAGTACATGCGTTAGGGGTCGCTATAATTTTTTCCATGCATACAATAGGATTAGATTGAGAAGGGTAGCACCAGGCCCTAGAGAGTTGCGTGGTGGCGACA
Organism: Ambystoma mexicanum; assembly: GCF_040938575.1. Lineage (NCBI taxonomy): Eukaryota > Metazoa > Chordata > Amphibia > Caudata > Ambystomatidae > Ambystoma > Ambystoma mexicanum. Next base: position 435,100,274 of record NC_090936.1, read on the forward strand.
AGTGCATAGGCCTCAATGTCTGGGACACCCAGTCCTCCATGTTTGGAGCACAAGTATGTTCCAGGCAAGCAATGGCGGTTTCCCACCAGAGTTGAAGGACATAAGAGTGGATTTTAGCTCAGAAAATGTTATCTGAGGGAGTTGGATTGGAATGTTGATAAATAAATATAAGTACTTAAGGAAGAATGGCCATTTTAATTAATGATATTCTCGCAGGTAGAGCGAGAGGAAGCTTGCACCATTTTTCCAGTTTATGTAGAATGTTGGATGAAATTGATATGAATTTTAGGTCATATAGCAGATGTGGAGTTCTGGCTGCCTTAATTGTCAGATACAAAACTGACTCAAATTTATAGATTTGAGACCCTCTGGGTCTGTTGACCCAACCGCTGAGCTCGTTGGCAGGAAGATCTCGGATTTATCCAAAGGTCTAGGCTATGGGACATCCTTGTAAAGCTTAATATTCTGACCACATTGCTAAGGTGCATTCAAAGTCTATATACTGGGAATGAGGCAGCCATAAAATGGGGCATTGATGGGAGCCCTATACCACCGGTGGGTATTGAGATGGCAGTACGCCAGGGGTGCATCTTGGCTCCAAAGTTGTTTTGTGTCTTTATAAATGGAGCCTTAGAGAAATTGTTAGAACTTCTGTCAGACGCCCCTGTATTAGGCAACAATAGGGTCCCCATTCTCATGTTTGCTGATGATGCAGTGCTTTTATCTCTTACGGTTTCAGTACTTAGATCCCACTTACTGCTTTCACAGTTCTATGTGTCGAATTGAGTAATCATCAATGTCTCAAAATCAAAGCGCCTGGTCTTTAGAGGTAACAGACGGAAATAAATGCCTATAAAACCTGAGCTGAATGAAGGGCCCTTTGAGCAAGGTGATCTGTTTGACTATCTATATTTGAGGTTTAAAGAAGACTGCAGATGGGACAGGAATAAGCTAGGGCAGGCGTCACTTTGGCCTGATATAATGGGGCCGAAACAAGCTTCAGGGGGGGAACATGGGAACGGGGTGGTGATTGTTTCTCTGGAAACATACAAGACCCAGGGGAGACAAGCAGCCCCGTATGGAGCCAAAATATGGGGAGCTACCAATTGCCCAAACCTTTCGGTCACTGAGAACAAATATTTGAAGAACATTATTGGTTTGCCATACAACACACTAAGACACTGATTCATGGAACGTTTTCCTATGGGATTGCGCCATTATAAAACACTTCCATGAATCAGGCCCCAAATATTCCTATTTGCCTAGAAACCAATGTACAGAGAATTGAATCAACCTGCAAGGCTAGTCCAGTATGTTAGTGGGGAAGAACCTGGTCTATCAAAGGGTTGGGCAAATATAGGGAGGCCCTTAAGGATATTATGGCACTGAAGGGCAGCAGGGCACTGCCTTGGTTTGCGCGTTTTAAGAAGGAGCTCCTTGATATTGGGCTGAGTGATTATTGGTTTAGGCCTGCCAGCATGGCTGGAAAAACCAAACTGATCATGAAGGATGCTTTTACAGTTAAGAGGGAATCAGAAGTCCTGATTAAACTAGGACAATCCACTCAGTTAACAAGGTATTGGGTACTAAAACAAACTTTTGGTAATGAAGCCTACCTAGATAGCATATGCCCAAAGGAAATGAGATTGCTTTATATTAAGCTAGGACTGTGAATCCTACCTGTTGGAAGTTTATGTAACAAGTGGAATAACAGTGCTAGTGCAACATGCCCATCCTGCCCTGATCGTACTGAAACTACCACCCATTTCGTATTGATTTTCCCGCACCATCTTGATCTTAGAAGAAAATACCTAAGACCACTCTTCAGAGTTAGAACTGTTAGAACAACAGTGACAGCAATGATACTATGCAGTCACTCACACGATAGCCTGGCAGTTCACTCTATGGGCAATTATTTCTTGAGAGCTTGGAAAAGGAGGCTGGTCAAGCTACCAAAATTGTCCGCTTAAGGGCATGCTTGTAAAGGTATTGAAATAAAAGAGCAAGTAAGCGGCACCAAAAGATTCTTGTATTTCTTGCATTATTTGTGGTAGGTTATCTTTGGGATTTTTTAATGAAAAGTTAGAGGTCTTCTACATATAGTGGAGCCAGGGTAATTTGTCCATAAAACAACAGTCCCCTACGGGAATGGAATTTGTGGAGGATAGATGCAAGGGGTTCCAGTGAAAGGGCAAAAAGGACGGAGGGGATAGAGGGCACCCTTGTCTGATCCCTCTAAACAGTGGAAACTGTTCCGACACCCTTCCGTTGGTGTATACTCTAGAAACAGGAGAGGACTACAGAAAATATACAAGCACAAAGTAGTAAAATCCCACCCCCATCCATTGCAGGATAGTAAGCATTACGACCCACTCTAGGGATCTGAATGCATTTGCAGCATTGGAAATGGTAGCATTTATATTCAAATCATTTTCATAAATTGCCGATAGAGACCTGCCGGGAATGAGATGTTCTAAGCTGTGGACTAGGATTTTTGCGAGTATCTTTTAATCAAGATTTAACATTGACAACAGGCGATATGCTTAATAATACCTATTTTTTTGTTTGGCTTAGGTAGGACAATGTTAAGTGCCTCTCTAGTGGTACTGGGTTATATCCCTTGACCAGTGATTCTGGGTATATTCCAAAAGCTTTGGAGTAGGCACTCACACAAATTCTTTGAAGAATACATCAGGTAGGCCATTGGGGCTAGTCGCTCTACCGGAGTTCAGGTCTGTTATTGCATTGGCAATCTCTTCCACAGTGATCAGTGTGTTGTTTGGAGTCGGCTGGCCATCATCAAGCCACTTTTTAGACAATAGAGGTAGTTAGCAAATACCAACAGCTAACAGTAAAAACAATCATTAAATCAATACTGTCATTATTACATATTCAAAAAATTTATTAATAGCAATAGTTAAACAAAAACACAGTTCATTCAGTAAAAATCGAGAGTATAGTCACTTTCGCTAGATCGCAATAAAGACTAAAACACTGTCTAAAACCCGACAATATAATCGTGACATATGGGCCTAAATAAAGTTAGGTAACATATTTGTAATAAACGTTAGAGAGATTGTTTGAGTGGTGTAGGGACATTAGCCGTCTTAGACCACTCTCAGCTTTTATTCTTAAAGTGCGTAATTCATCTAGTAATTTCTTATCTAGAGATGGGCACTCGACATGTTTCAGTTCTCATACAATGATTTTGGAACTTTCTTCAGGAGGTATGTCACTGTATTTTTAAATAATACAGTAACGAAAAGAATGTTGTAAAAACAATAGTTGCCATCAGTCGTTATTCTTGTTTGTAGTTTCAAACATCAGACTTTTCGTGTTCAGACTGCAGCTGTTGGTATTAAGCATAAAAACAATGAAGGTGAGCTATAATTGCTTAAGTTCTTCATATAATATTATCTTATATCATACTGGGCTGGGGCGAATAGTTACCTAGTCCAGTGATTTAGAGTGTATTCGAAGGGGTCTTATCCTGGGTGAAGCAGGGATTAGTCCTTGGGGTCCGCTAATGACTCTATATTCAGTCGTATGCGGCCTGCAATATAAATTTGCATAGTTTATATAAACTGCTGTAAATATGACTGGGCTATATCACAGTGGACGACTGTGGCAACGTGTTCAATTATATTGTGGCTTACCTAATAAATAGGAGCCATTAAGAAGTTGAGGGTTCTTCGATGTGTCAATCTTCTTATAGATTTTATACAGAGGAGTCAATCCTTTTGTTTTTGCAGTGTGCTTGGAACTTTAAGTCAACTATCAAGATAAAATAAATAGCATATTTAATTATATGTCAGTAGGTTTATTACGTTAGTATAGCATGAATCAACTCGGCTTCTTTTTGTGTTGCTGAACTTACCTTATATGTAAGCGTTAATGCTACATCACTGTGGCGGTAGTAACAACCCACCAGATGCTATACTAACGTAATAAACCTACAGGGTGCAGGGTCAGGTCAGGCAGGGTTGGGCTGGTTTCAGTTATCTTCTAACAAGCCCGGTCATGGCTGGGGCAAATGATGTACTGCGGAAGGCCAAGTGATAGTGTTTATTTTGTTGTTTGTTTGTGTCTGGTTGCTCGTGAGAACAGGCCTTCAGCGGATCTACCATGGGGTGGAGGCTGGGGGGAGTGTATGCTCATGTGAGCGCAGTCGAGCAGGGGTCAGGCTGCATCTTTCTGTGCGTGTGTGAGTGTGCGAGCAACTTTGTATGGACTGGATTTTAGCGCCTTTCTACACAAAATGGAGTTGTCTTAATACAAAATGGGGTCTATGCTATGTCTTATACTGTAGTCGTGCAGCCTCACGTGTCGATCTGCAGCCACCTCGCCTCCCGGGCCATGGTGTGCGGGGGCGGGGGCTGCCAACGAGTCATGAGTCTTCACCTGGGTAGAAGATGTAGGCTAGAGGGGGGTCCCAACGACCAGCCCTCCCCTACACTGGTCCACATAAAAAGTTAAAAAAGGCCCACATGAGAAAGCTGGTGAACCTTGAGGGAGTGAATCCCTGCTTATGGAGAGCGCCCAAAGGTTTGAAATGCTCACATTTATAGAAAGAAATACACTGCTCTGCAAGAGGCATTCAATACAATCCAGTTTGGAGAAAGTGTCTCAGTTATGGAAGCGGGTGCAGGAAAAGGAGGGCAGAGAGTGCATGAGGGTGAAGCCACATCTGCACACAAGCTTCCATTCTAAGTTTCTATTCTAAGCTTCTATTGCCTTTTCTATTCTTTGCAAATGTTAGTCCATTCTTGATGCAGAGGGAACAGATACCCCAGAAGTCTGAAGGAAGGGAGACATTATCTACTGTTATCAGATATCAAAATTGTTGGGAGCCATATAACTGCAGCTTGTAGCCTATAAGAGCCTGGCCTATCCTGACACAAACAGCGATCAGAAGATACTTTTTACTCCTCAGGACGTATGGGGGGAATACAAGCATGCTTATTTGACATTAATTCTGTGTGCTGGAGAATACATATAAAGGAGCACTAGGAAACATCAAGAAGACATTTAAATCACAAGCAGTCATATTTACCGGACAAAAAGTTATAGTTTGCATCTCATGCTGCAGTTAGATTCTGAGCATAATTTGCACCAGTCTCTCATTCCCGAGAGGTAGGCGCCTACTCATTGGGAGATGCCGGAGGCTCGGGAGTTGATTTTAGCACTTACTAATAAAATCTTTAAGTCTTTGCACTATACAGATTTATTTTCTTTGGGTTTATTCTCTTATATTGTGCTTTTTGTTTATCTAAAGACCTATAAATACGGGCCCACGTAGGAATGCCAGAGCAACCGGTTGATCTGTTTCTCACTTTTGTAAGTGGGGACAAGGTACAAGGTTTTAATTCAAACAGTCCCGTCAAAGATAACCCACCAAGGCATTCTAGTCATCTATCATAATGGCACATTGTTACTTCAGCGACAATCACTTAAATTGAGTGGAAACACCATTTTTTACCAATACACAAGAATCAACCACACATGCACCGCATTTAAATATACATGATACAACCGTATTGCAAATGAACGCAGCGCAATTATGCGAAGCAGAAAACTTGCACACCAAAATGATCGATCTCACTTTCCCTCTACCCACGATTCGCACTCCGAAGTTACTTTAGTTATTGCCACTTACCTTCACTCTTGGACGATCCTCCTCTCGCGCCTTCCCCCTGGCAATATATGTACTCTACCCCTAAAATGGGTAGTGATTATTTTTTTTTTAAAAGTTAATGTTCCTCTCCACACTCCATTAGGAGGCGGGGGGACACCCCTGTTCGATATAATGGGATTCGTTATTTTTTTACCATGTCAAATGCTCCTTTTTTGCACATTCAGCATTTTATTTTTGACATTTTCTGCCGCTATGCCGCATTCACATATTCGTATGGCACACTGTGGGAAAACAACACAATAGCACAGTTAATTTGCTCTGTGATGGGTCCGAAGAAGGAGTCTTGACACTTTAAGGGCATTTTAGTGGGTTTTAATGAAATTATGTAGATATGGCCTACATATATAAAAGAACTAAGGGTGCTTGTCGGTCGTCAAGATGTCCTAAAATAAAAATGTCCTCGATCCAAATCTAACTCTGCCTGTCCCTACCTGAGAAACCTGAAGGGGTCTCCCTAGCTAGTCCCCGGGGATCTGTCATCCAGGAGGCCAGTACACGGCCATCACTATTGGATCCAGTTCTTGGGGGTGGTCCAGTGGGGGAGGATCACTTGGATGGGGGGGTCCTTGGGGAGTGGGACACCGGCAGGTGAGATGCAGTATCCCCCTTCTTTCAACACCTTTTCCCTATTCTACCACGTAGGATATTCCAAAACACTGCCCCCCCTTTTCCCAGGCAAACACTTTCGCACAACACGAAAGACAACGGACTAACACCAGACGTATAAGGACGTGTCCGACCTGGGCTCCGGCTGATCCGAACAATATCCTTCGCAATTCGTGCTACATTGTTATCATTCAACCCATAAAACATATGCCCGTGCAGGGGAAGCAGCAGAGCATACTTTGCGAAGATAATACGTGGATCGCCGGCGTCGAAAAGGCAACCGGAGCCTGCTTTGTAACGCGGGTGTTCGCGAAACATGAAGGGGAAAATGGCCACCGCCTGACCCGCCGACGAACAAAGGAGGGACTGGCCTGTGGGAGGACTGCGCCGAGGGAGCATGGGGAGAGCCGGGCACCCGGAGCTGGGGCCCGTGGCTGGTCCTGCAGTACGGCATGCTAATACTGTGCCAGGGAAGCCAGCGAGCGCCTGTGAGAACAGTATGAGGTCCGCCCGGGTGACGGGCGCTTCGCGAGGACTGAAGAAGCCGGGCCTACTCGGAGTGCAACATTGTCTCCGTCATTACAGGCCCGGCGAGCGCACTGTAAGAGACACGCGCCGGGAGGGGAGGCCGCCAAGAAGAACGAGGAGCGGCCGCTACATATGTATCCAGGCCACCCCATTGCGGCGTGAGGAACAGAGCACCGCGGCGTGGAACTTCGCCTGCACGCAGCTGGGAGCGTGCAGGTCTATAAGACCTGATCGAAATGTGGAACTGTTTCACACGCACAGAGAGGAATCCAGCCCTATGGGCAAGCTGGAGCAGCACTGGAGCACTGGGGTGCAAGTAAGGTGCCCACACTAAACAGTTGAACACCGCTGACAGCCCCTAGGGATTATGAATAGTGCACAATTGTTATATAGGCAGGGGGGGAAGGAGACACCACCTAGCCTAAACAGTAAGCGAACAGGGAAGCACAGAGAAGTGCGCCGGGCGCTGAGCTCCTCAACTATTACCCAGGAGCAGGAGGCAAAGGGGTCTTGGCAGGAAGCAGGGTCGCACACGTTGGGCCAGTGCTCGCACTGAAATAGACCCAGAGGCACTGGGGTGTGCGCCCGTGGGCCTGGTCCAGCGGTGGCCTGGACTGGCAGCCAAAGCGGACTGACTTGCCCAAGAACAATAAGTGGGAGGACACAGCCCACTTCAGGAGCAGATCGGGCTGTACAAGGGATCTTCTAATACCGCTTGCCAGGGCCCGGGCACCAGAAGCAGTCTAGCCTAGCGGAAGCCAGAGACCACACGCTGTCGGGCTTGTGTGCACAGCCTTGATACACAGAGATGTCCACCAAACTGCCCAGAGCGAAGGGCAAGCAGCCCACGCTGGATAAATATGCTATAACATCCCCAGGGGCAGAAGGGGCCAGGAGCAAAGACAAAGCCCCCTCCGGGAGCAAGGACACTATGGGCAGATACCAGGAGATCCTTGCTGCGATCGCCGACCTAAAAGTGGCTTGGGAAACCAAACTGGGACTGGCCATGAACGAGCTGAAGGCGGCACTAGAGCTCAAAGTCGGGGCACTACAAGAGGAGGTGAACCTCCTCCGGCAAGATGTCAGCACGATGGCTGAACGCACAGGTGACCTAGAGAAAGAGGTGGCCCCGAACACAGCGGCATGCGCAGCCCACAAATCCGAACTTCATGTTCTAGTACAACGAGTGGGCAACATGGAAAGTAGGACGGAAGAGGCAGAGTGACGTGCCCGAAGAAATAATATACGCATCGTGGAACTGCCTGAAGGAGCTGAGGGACCTAACCCTACGGAATATGTTGAATCAATGCTGCTGCAGGAGATAACCGGGGGGAGTGTTGTCCCAGGGGGTTTGCCGTGGAAAGGGCGCACAGGGCCCTGATGAGGAAGCCACCCCCGGGAACCAACCCCAGACCGGTGATAGGCAAGATCTTGAACTACCATAACCGGGAGAGAATCCTAGACCATTTCCGGAAGGGCGGGACGATACGAAGGGCGTCGGCAAATATAACGGCATACCCAGACTACACCCTGCAGGTGCAACGGCAACGCATGAACTTTGGGGCGTGAAAAGAAGACTGCGTGAAGCAGGCCACAAATAAATGCTGCTCTACCCGGCGAAACTGAAAGTGATCCATAAGAGCAGAACATTGTTTTTTGACACCCCTGAAGATGCCATGGAATGGCTAGACATGCAAAGCTGCCCCCAGGAATCGGGCATCCAGAAGGAAGATGGCGCAGATAAGTAACACGTGACTGCGGCACCTAGAGTGTCGCAGTATAAGACACTGGGACTTGAATATAGTAAGGGATATAGCCTGATGGAGGCATGTGATTAGGGCAACACATATACGTATGATCCTCGAGCACGAGGAACCTAGCTAATGGTGTAGGAGCCCAACGGAACTAGTCCTCATACCCCCACATTGAATATATTAGTAGGGTCACCAGTAGACCGGTGACACCCTGCCGAGTCCTGCTCTCGGCATTCCAAAGCTGGACCAAACACAGGGGAGCCTGAGATCCAGGGATGGAGCTGGGCACTTGTTGGGGCTGGGTAGGGTGGAGGGAGGGAAGGGGTTGTGTGCAGTGTTGGTAGCAGGGCAGGGAGGAGGGGGGGGTTAGTTGGGGAGTTTTTGTTGGGAGTGGGAGGGGAACGAGCCCAATCTTGTGTTAAATCAGGCGGGAAGGGGAAACTGGGAGGGGAGACGGAACGACCCACAGATGGCGTTGGGTAGCCTTAGAGTGGTTACCCGGAACGTGAGGGGCCTTAATAGCTATTTGAAGCGGAATAAAGTAATGATGTACCTAAGACGGCTAAAGATTGACGTAGCACTATTACAGGAAACCCATCTCACTAGGGAGAAGCTGGAGGTGGTCCAGAGAAAGTGGAGAGGGTGTACTACGGGAGCCACATACTCAGCATATGCGAGGAGGGTCATCACGTGGGTGGCACCGCATGTACCATTTCAACTGCTTCAGACCACGACAGACCCAGAAGGTAGAATGATGGTGGTGAGGGGGATGCTGGAAAACAGGGAAGTGAGCATTATAAATTTGTACGCCCCTAACCAAGACACAGCGGCCTACTTTCGGACCCTGTATGGCAAAATTGGCCCCCTGTTGGGCAGTGCAAGTATATGGGAAGGGAACTTTAATTGTACATCAAAGCCTAAAATGGACAGATGAGATGGTAAACCAGGCAGACCCATTCCGGCTGCAAAGGCATTACAGGCCCTACTGAGAGACTTGGGACTCGAAGAAGTCTGGAGACAGTTACACCCAGCAGATAGGCAGTATTTGCACTATGCGGCCCCACATAACCTGCATACGAGGCTGGATTACTTTTTCGCCGCTTTGAAGCTGGTAGGCGAGATGACTGGTGCGGAATACAGGGCCAGCGTGCTCTCAGACGGTTACCAGACATTTGGTCGAAAAAAATTGGTCGACCAGACAAATGGTCGAACCAATTTGGTCGAAAACCAAATGGTCGAATTTTTTATTTTTTTATTTTCACTCCTTTTTTTTTGTTTTTTTGGGGGGGGGGGGGGGGGTCCCCCCAACCCCTTTTTCTTTCTAAAAACCCATTTTTGTAAAAAACGAAAACCCGAAAAATAAATATATAATTAAAAAAAAAAATTCGACCATTTGGTTTTCGACCAAATTGCGTCGACCAAATGTCATTCGACCAGTTTTAGGTCGACCAAATATCTGGACACCCTCTAAGACCACTCCCCCTTGGTTCTGGAGTGGCGACACCAACCCCCTAGAGCGAGAATCCCAACATGGAAGCTCAGACCTGAGGCCCTGCAGGACTTGGGATTCCGGGAGGACTTGAGGGAGGTGATCACTGAGTATTTTGACACCAACACAGGTAGTGTTCAATCGGTGGGAACCTTGTGGAAGGCATTCAAAGTAGTAATACGGGGTGTGGCCATAAAAAAATCTAGAGGGCTCCAAGGGGGCATAGAGCGAGAGTTGCAAGAAACAGAGAGGGAGCTGGAAGACATAATGCGTAAGGGGGGCACCTCACAGGAGGATGTGGAAAGGACAAAGCTGTTAAAACCAGGCCAGCAGCAAGCACTGGGATAGACTATGCAAGCTGAGTTACAAGAAATAAGTCGAAAAGCAACTCGCGAGTGGAGACAAGCCAGGCAGGCTATTGGCCTGGTTATATAAAAATGAAACACCACGGCCAGCCATCAGAGAAATTAGAGGGGAGGAAGGCCAGTGCTGGGACACCCAAGAGGGAGTAAATGAGGGATTCCTTAGATATTATAAGCGGTGGACAGTCATAATATAGAAAAAAAAATGTCGAAAAAAATGTCGACTTTCGTTTTTTTAAATTATATATTTATTTTAGGGGTTCGGGAGTTAAAAAAAAGGGAAAAATAAAAAAAAAAATTAAAAAAGGGGGGTTGGGGGGGAACCCCCCATTTAAAAAAAAAAATGCATTGAAAAAAAAAGTCGACATTTTTTTTTTCGACATTTTTGTTGTCGACATTATGACTATAAACCATTATAAGCGCCTTTATGAAGACGTAGGGGACGAGATGGCTCAAGAGATCCAGGAAACACTAGAGGACATTGGCCTGCCCAAATTAGACGATCAAGAGGACCTGGACGCCCCAATCACGTTAGAAGAATTGGAGGTAGTGGTTCATCACCTGCCCACGTGCAAAGCCCCGGGGTCGGACGGGCTCCCCAGCGAATTCTATAAAACTTACAAACAAGAGGTGCTCCCCCCGCTGTTGGATATGCTTAATTCGGCGTTTGAGCACGGCAGGTTGCCGGAGACCCTACGGGAGGCGGTGGTCATCCCGCTCTTAAAACCGGGTAAGGCAAGTAAAGACTGCGGGTCATACAGACCCCTATTGATGCTTAATCAGGACAGCAAAATCCTCACAGCAGCGCTAGTGAACAGGCTTAAGCGAGTCATTAGCAAATGGATACACCCTGATCAAACAGGCTATGTTCCTTGCAGGAACATAACCGGCAACCATAGAAGACTCCACCACATCATTGACCAAACTGAGAAGGACCCAGGCGAACTGGTAATAGTCTTGCTGGATGCCGTAAAGGCTTTCGACTCAGTGAGATGGCCCTGGTTGATGGCGACTCAGAGAATACGGGATGAGGCCGGGATACCTGAGGTGGGTTACAATGCTATACAGCTCCCCTATTGCCAGGGTCAAAACGGGCACTACAATCTCAGATAAATGGCAACTCAGCAGGGGCACCAGACAGGGCTGCCCCTGGTCGCCCATGCTGTATATCCTTGCGTTGGAGCAACTGGCAATCTGCCTCAGACAACAATACGGGGAGATAGGGATCCATACTGCGGGGGGTTCGTATCTTATATCATTGTACGCTGATGATATCCTCTTATATCTGCGCTTCCCAGAGGAAAACCTACAATATGTCCTGGAGGTGATGGAACGTTATGCCACCCTCTCGGGCATAGCAGTGAACCCTCAAAAATCTAGCATGTTCCCCTTGGGGAGGTACAGACGCACCCTGCCTAGGAACCTACTGGTCTTGCCAATACCCTGGCGGACTGAGACGCTCATGTATCTAGGAATCAATATATATCATTCGACTGAGCAGGAACACAAACACAACACAGTAAAGGCAGTGGACGGTATTAAGAATAGTATGGGGTTTTGGTCCAGACTGCCCTTGGCCATGATGGGTAGAGCAGCTTTAATTAAGATGGTAGTCCTTGCCAGACTGTTGCATTGTTTTGTAAATATTCCGTATGCGATCCCCAAAAGTTTTTTCGTTCAACTCCACAGCTTGTGCAGGGGTTTCTTATGGCACAACTCCAGGAACAGGGTGGCCCTGTGGAAACTGCAGAACCTGTGTGATAGGGGGGGTATAAACCTGCCGAACTTTGAGTTATATTACTTGGCGGGACAGTTGCAATATATGGCCAGGTGGTTGTCTGAAGAGGAGACGGCTGAGACCAGGCTGTTGTGTAGGGACCCCACCCCCTTCTTCCTTAGAGAGAGAGTGTGGCTGCCGAAACCAAAGATGCTAGGAATGGCGAGGCTGCTGGGGCTAGGCTGGGAAATGTGGCGCAGGGCATGGCGAGTGATGGGAAACCCAACCCCATTCTCAGTGCATGTGACGCTAGTGACGCTATGTGGGGATGACCCCCAAATGATAAAAGGGATCTGCAGATACTGGGAACCGGTGGGCCTGGCAACCCTCGGGGATGTATGGCAGGAGGGGGTGCCACTGGACTTTCAGAGGTTAGTGGAGGACACTGGGGTGCATAAAGGCCAACACATTACTTATACTAAAATTATTAGAAGGGTGCGAGAATGTTGGCTTGAGGCAGTGCTCATGGAACAACCTGATGCAACCATAGAGACGATGTATGACATCTCGGAGGGTGGACACGAAATATCCCGTCTATATGAGCTACTGGGGACTAGGGTGGGGAAGGAGCCACTCCAACTGAGTGGAGACTGGGAGGAGGAAGTGGGAGAACTCATGTGGGATGGGCAATGGGACAGAGCCCAAAGGTATCAAAAGAAGGTGTCCCGAAATACGAGGCTGCAGCAGATTCAATTGTATGTCACTCATAGGGCATACATGACCCCCAGTAAAATCGCCAAGTTTGGAGCCCGATAGCACAGCAATGCCCACGGTGTGGGGAGGAGGGGGCGGGTATGCTGCACATGTTTTGGGCTTGCCCAGAGGTGGGGAGGTTTTGGATAGAGCTGAAGACACGCCTTGCGGAAAAGGGAATTACTTTGGAGGTGGAGTCAGCTTGGGCATGCATGCTGGGGATTTTCACCAGACCGCGTAACTTAAAGCACATCAGTAAGATAAAAGACCTGGCTTATATTCTGGCCAAACGGAGAATTGTAATGGGCTGGAAGGCGGCCCAACGACCTAGAATGGAGATGTGGTGGGCGGACCTCATGAAATGGGCAGAGGCAGAAACGGCTGCTTGGTATGAAGCAGTCAGCAGGGGCGGGGGAGGAGGAGGTGGGACCCCTGATGGCATGGAGACAACTGGTGGCCTTGATGATGGAGCCCTCCCAGGCCGACCATAGTGAGGATGATGTGGAAGAGATAACTGAAGAAGTCACGCCTAGAGATGAGTAAAACAGCGACATGTAAGCAGGGGCTTGAGTTAAAGGGACGGGAGGGGGGGGGGGACCGAAATGTTTAATTAGAAATATAATGATGTGAAACGCAAATGTGGAGGTCCTCCAAGTTTGTAATGTTTGGAGTTTTTGTTGATAAAATAATAAGTTATTTAAATAAATAAAAAAAAAGAGAAGATCCAATCCAGAGTCTTCTTCCCTTGAGCTTGGTGGGATTAACCAGCTCATCTTCCACAGGCAGAGGATCCTCTTCTTGGTCGAAATCACTGAACACAGCTGTAGTGGTCCAGATAGCCACCTGAAGAGCCTCTCCTGTTTTAAAGGAGCACACCTTTTATTCACTGTTGCTTTTGCTGCTGCTGGCCTCATCCCTGGGTAGTGCAGATCGCTCCAGACGTCATCCTTCTTGTCCCCACGACTGAAGTCACGGGAACCGTGAGTCTGCAGAAACAACTGCAGTGGCACCAGCTCTTCTTCACTTGAAAAAGGTACTGTTTCAGACTTCAGGGAACTAGGGTGAATCCCTTTTCTCCTCACCAAAGGCTTGTCCTCATCTTCCTTCCCTCTTATAACTTTTGCTTCCTCTTGTGACAATATCCAAGTACTCCTGGCAATCTCGAATCGTGAACTGTACTAACCGTGTGATCCTCGACAACAGGAACCCTGTTCCACTTGACACTGGCACAGGCCTATTGACTATTATTCACTTGTAGGGAAGTGTCCTCTGATTCTATCTGCCTTGACAAAAGTATCGCCTATGATTTTGATGCCCAAATCTCTTGTGTTAATTCATGTGCTTAGTTTGTTTTAACTCCGGTGATATTTCTTTCCGTGGGTACGTGTATGTTTAGTAAGACCGAACTCTTATTACTGTCAAAAAGTGATCTCATTTGTCCCCCGGTAACGTCTTCGTTTCACAACACTGGTCTGTCAAAACCAAAGGTACTTACTTTAAATTGTGCTGCACAAAGTGAATTGGTTGTGTTTAGTGTATTTTACGTGTGGTTTTAATTTAATAGAAGTGAAGTGTTTTGCAATCAGATGGTCTAGAAATAAATGTACTTTTACTTTTCAACCAAAAACCTTCTTCCCCTTTAAATTTAGAGTCGCGCTGGGCCCCATGTGCTACCCTGACTGCGCCTACCGACGCCACACCTCAGTCCCCATTGACGCGTCGACAATATTTTACATTGCCTAATGACGGCAGTATTATTAGGGGGGGAAATATGGTAGGACGCACGGAGGAAAGGGGACTGAGGACTAAGAATACTTTATTCACTACGGTGAGTAACAAATTACTCTTACGTCCATTCCTCTTTCCTCCATACTGCATGGGCCATTACAACTGAATGTAGCCCAACGGTGGAGAGTAGACCCTCCTTAAGCAAATAAGTTCCTTTGAACCGCCTGTCCGAAGGCAGCATCTGACTTGGAGCTGGCGTCCAAATAGCAATGCTTACAGAAAGCCAAAGGGGTGGCCCAGGTGGCCGCCCTGCTTATGACTTGCCAAAGAACCTGCCGCTGGAATGCAATGGCCGTGGCTCCGACAGCGTGAGCGTGCATGTTCGCTGGCAGCGGCTTGTGCTGCCCTCATAGGCCTCCTCAATAGCTGTAACCATCCACCGTGCAATAGAAGCCTTGGAGGCTTGATACCCAGGTCTGCAGCCCCCAAAGGTGACAAAAAGTGTGTCTGACTTGGGGAAGCCCTTGGTCCTGTCTACATAGAATTTCAGAGCGCGTCTGACATCCAGACAGTGCAAGACACTCTGAGCCTCGTCCTTGGGGTCAGCGAAGAACGTAGGCAAGATTATTTCCTCGTTTAGATGGAAGGCAGAGGGTACCTTAGGTAGGTACGACGGGTCAGTCCCCAGGACCACCTTATCCCTGCGGAAAGTGGTATAGGGTTCTGAGGCCACCAGAGCCTGGATCTCGCTGACTCTGCAAGCAGAGGTGAGTGCCACTAACAACGCTGTCTTGATGGTGACCAACCTGATGTCCACGGACGCCATTGGCTAGAAAGGTTTGTGCGCCAAGGTGCCCAATGCCACATTGAGGTCCCACACAGGGTGTGGCCTATTGATGGCCGGGTAGAGCCTGGACAAGCCCGCCAGATGTTACTTGACTTTCAGGTTGGATGACAAGAAGACTTCCTCCTCTGATTTTCTGTAGGCCCCTATGGCTGCAGCTAGGTGCGACATATATCCACCTGTACGCCTGAGTGAGCGAGGTGTGCCGAGAAGCTGAGTACGTCATCCAGTGTGCACGTAAGGGCGTCGATCTCCTTAGAGGCTGCCCAGTGACAGAACCTAGTCCATTTATTCTTGTATTAGCTCCTGGTAGCCTTGCTCCTGGCGCCCTGAATGATCTCTAATTTAGCCTGAGAGAGGCTAAATTGCCAGAGGGTGACCTGCTCAGGAACTACGCTGCGAGGGCTAACCTATGTGGAGCGGGGTGGATGAACTTGCCCCCCAGCTGGGACAAGAGATGAGCTGGCCCCAGCGGAAGGTGAATGGGTGGTCTGTCCGTGAAGCTAGGCACTTCGGAGAAAAACGGTCTCGCCGGCCACCACAGAGTTGTCAAAATGATGCTGCAGTGACAAGCTTCCTTTATCTTGCGGATTACCCTGTGGACCAGGGGTGTGGGAGGAAAGTTATAGGCTGTTATGTCTTTCCACCAAATCAGTTATGCGTCGCTGGGGGAGCCGGGGCCCTGCCCCTGCCAAGACACGAACTGATGGCACTTCCTGTTCATTCAGGAGGCAAACAGATCCACCTGAGGGTGCCCCATCTGCTGAAGATCTCCAGCAGCACCTGGTCGTTTCAATTGCCATTCGTAATTGTCCGCTCCCAGTCTGCGGAGCCTGTCCGCTTCCAAGTTGGCCACCCCCGGGAGGTGAACAGCCGTGATGTAGATGTTGTTCTTCAGGGCTCATTCCCACATGCTGACCGATAGGGTGCACAGCAAAGGGGACCTGGTACCGCCCTGCTTGTTGACATAGTACATGCTGTTGGTGTTGTAGGTCTGGATACGGACGGTCTTGTCCTCAATGAGCGGAAGGAAAGGTCTGAGAGCTAGCCAGATGGCCCTGAAATCCAACCAGTTGATGTGTGACTCCTGCTCCTGCGGGTCCAGACTCCATGGGTGCTGTGGCTGTCCAGAATGACTCCCTAGACTTCTAGGGAGGAGTCCGTAGTGATGGTGACCTGTGGAGATGGCTGCCGGAAGGGCTTGCCCATCCGCAGGTTGCAGTCCCTGGGCCACCATGTGAGGTCCGAGTGGAGAGAAGGAGGTAGGTTGATAAGCTCCACTTGGGAGCCCTTCTCCTAATTCCATGAGGCTGCGAAGTGCAGTTGTAACCTCCTCAGTCTGAGTCTTGTGTGTGGCACGGCCAGGAGGACCGCTGCCATGATACCCAGTAAGGGTTGGTACCACCAGGCTGAGGTCGCTGCTCTGGTAAGGAAGTGCGTAGTGGCCCTTATGATGGCCGTAACCTTGTCCTCCAAGCGAAAGACCTTCTTGGAGCTTGTATCCCCGTTGAGGCCCACGAAGGTGAGGCTCTGCGTGGGCTGCAGCTGAGACTTCTTGAAGTGGATAGTAAACCCCAGGTCGTGGAGAGTGCTCGTAAGTACGGAGGAGGTGTGCGTAACCCCCTCCGGAGATCTCGCCCTGACGAGCCAGTCAGCCAGGTACAGGTAGATATGGTGGCCCTGAGGAGGGCTGACACTGCATTCATAAGTCTGGTAAATACCCTGGGGGCTGAGTTGAGGCCAAACGGTTGCACTTGGTACTGGAAATGGCAGCCCATGACCCTGAAGCACCGGAAGGAGCGATGTGGTTTCCAAATCGGGATGTGTAAATAAGCATTCTTCAGATCCAGGGAGCACATCCAGTCTCCCTTGTCTAGTGTCTCCGCAATGAGTGCTGGCGTAACCATCTTGAGTTTCTGAAGAGGGAGGGGGATGGGGAGGTTGAGGGTGGATAGGTCCAGTAGTACTCTCAGGCCAGCCGGATTCTTCTTTTGCATGGCGAAAATCCTGGAAAAAAAGCCCAATCCTCTCTGGGAGGCTTGGACTTCTTTGACAGCCTGGCTCTCGACGAGTGACCAGATCTCCGCCAACAGAGTTGCCGTCCCAATCAGTGGGAGTGGAGGGGAGGAAGGAGGAGGAGAAGAAGAGGAGACTGGTAGGCGGTACCCCGCGGATACTACAGAGAGGATCCAGGGGTCAGCAAAGTTCTGGCACCAAAATTGCACGTGGAAGGCAAACCTGCCCCCCACTGGAGACACGTGGGCCCGAAGAGATGCATCATGCTTTCTTTTCTTCGGAGGCTGTTGCTGAGGAGGGGGACTGGAAGAAGACCTTGCTCCCCCCTGCCCTCCCCTTTTTATTGCTTGCGCTGAGTGGGCGAGCGGTCAGGTTGTCTCGCCCTCCATTCCTGGAAGCCCCGGAATCCGCCGATGACCACCCCCTTTCGGAGCGTTGATGCGACTGGGTGTACGACTTGGGCGTGGCCTTCCTTAAGATAGATAAAGACATCGCAGTTTGCGAGTTGTTGTTCTTTTTATCTAATTCCTTATCGGTGGTAGAGTGAAAGAGGTTGCTACCCTCGAACGGAAGGTCCAATATGCATTCCTGGTCATCAGAGTTAAATTTAGTAGCTCGAAGCCAGGCCACCCTTCTCATGTCCGTGGCGATTGAAATGGCCCAGCCAGATGTATCAATGTGGGCCACAGTGAACTCCATGATATCCTGCGCTACCAACTGGGCTTCTCCTAGACCCGCTTTGAAGCGTGCCTGGCTCTGCACCGGAAGCTCCGGAAGGAAGTCTGCTATTTCCCATCAAAGCCTATGGTTAGCGGCTGCCAGCATGGCATCTGCGTTGGACTGACGCAGTTGCAGCAAAGCATTGGAGTACAGCTTCTTCCTGTATGCCTCCAAGATCTTCTCCTCTGAGGACGAGGTGGCTGAGGATGACTGAGGCTTCGAGTAGAGTGATGCTGCAGCAATCACTGAAGAGTGCGGTTGAGGGTGCGCCGACAGCAAGAGTGGATCCCCCTCCATCTGTCTATACTTGGCATTGAGGCGCTGATTGACAGGTTGGGCCGAGTGTGGCTTGAGCCACCCCTTCTTGGCCAATGCAACAATGTCCTTCTGCATCGGGATACCCATTTTGGTAGGGGGTCATAGGGTGAGGACTAAGACCTGTTAGGCAGAATTCTGTGCAGTGCCCTTAGGGACCACTACACATAATTAAGACTACAGGTGGCAATTCAAGTTCTACCTTTGGTACAAGCCTGTACTACTAGGTTATAGTGGTAGCAGTAGCGGAGCAGCCAGGCTTATCTCAAGAGTATATGAGCAGTAGTAGAGATTACACAAAGGGACCACAATTACTGTGACTCAAGCAAACACTGACTCAAGGTTTTAGGTAAAAAATGTAAGTACATTTATTTTTAAACCATTTGTTATTAACATAACACTTCTATTAATTCAAAAACCACACGTAAAATATACTACAACTAACCAATTCACTTTGTACAGTATTTTACGAGGTAAGTACCCTGTGTTTGAATGGACCGGTGTTATGAAACAGAACACGGTACCGTGAATACAATTGCGATCACTTTTTTAACAGTTCGGTCTACTAGATAAACGCATATCCGCGGCAAGAAATGCTACCGGGGTAA
This sequence comes from Ambystoma mexicanum, assembly GCF_040938575.1. Classification (NCBI taxonomy): domain Eukaryota; kingdom Metazoa; phylum Chordata; class Amphibia; order Caudata; family Ambystomatidae; genus Ambystoma; species Ambystoma mexicanum. Next base: position 435,119,409 of record NC_090936.1, read on the forward strand.
AAACACACTTAGAACCCGAAATACCCAGAGAGAGTTGGGGGCAAAAACCACAGGCAATATGTTGGTTAGGCAGACAGAATCGAAGAACACACAGACAGGATTTCAAGAGTTAAGGGGCCGGAGCCAAAGTCAAGTGACACCGGGTGCCTGTTGTCGAGGATCGCACAGTCGGACAGTTCGAGATTCAACGTTGCCAAGAATACTTTGATATTGTCAATGTTCTGAAGCAAAAGTTATAAGAAGGAGGGAAAAGTAAGGACAAGCCTTAAAGTAGAAAAATAGGGATTTCATCCAAAATTCCTCAAACAGGACACAGTACCTTTCTCAAAGAACGAAGCTGGTACCACAGCAGTTGTTCCTGTTGGTTTCCCACAGACCCACGCTTTCCTGCAGCTTCAGCACGAAGAAGGACGATGAGGGGGAACGCACCACACAGGGATGAGGCCGGCAGCAGCAACAATGAATAAAAGGTGCGCTCCTTAAAAACAGGAGAGGTTCTTCAGGTGGCTATCCGGACGACTACAGCAGTGTGCAGTGATTTCGACCACGAAGGCGACCTCAGGCTGAAGAAGATGAGCTGGTTATCCCCACCAGGCTCAAGCGAAGAAGACTCCGGACTGGATCTCCTCTTAGTTGCCGAAGGGTAGATGGCTCAGGACTGCAGCAGGGCCTCACTGGTACAGGGTAGTTGCAGCAGTCGACCTCTCCTCCACTTCTCGTCAGTTCCTTGTAGTTCCAGTTGCGAATCTCTGACTTCCAGCCCAAGAGACCCGCCTTTTATGCACAAAACCCCCATTCACACAGCCTGGCTGTCAATCACCCAGCAGGGGGGTTGTCCAGCCCGGACAACCACCTTGTCCGATCATGTCAAAGTGTGACTTGGGTTTCCTAGGATAACCTGTGCAGGGGGTGACTACACCCCTCCCACACATTCAGCCCGATGCGTTAATATGGGAACCTTGCAGGTCTCGGCACTCGCTCTTCTTTTTGGTACTCCGCTTCCTCCAGCTCAGCTTTTGCTGGCATCCCATCGGCTTCCCCTCGGGCTGCTGCCTTCTTCAGACGCGTACGACAGAGAGCTCTGCTCGCTTCCCAGCAGTGATGGTCTCAGCATAGTTGTGCGGGCGCTTTGCCCACCATGATTCGCTTGTGGTCATGCCACCAACAGGTCCTGGACACCTCTTCTACCTCGGGCAGCGGTTTCCCCGGTGCCTTGCTCACTGTCTCCCAGTGACTCGCTTCGACGATCCTTGCCTGTTCGCAACTCGCAGGCTCCGCAGGTAGTCTCGACTCCACCCCTTCTTGGTGCGATAACATCAGGGGGCTTTCCCTGCATCCAATACTCTCTCCCCCTCTACTCTATTCATCTCAGTTAAGTGCAAGATTCTTAAAAGGGACATCTTTTACCTTTTCGGATAGTTTTCCGTCAGCATTGCCTGCAATCATATATAAGGATGTTCCATTCTTCTTCCCAGTCGGCAGTCTCATGTATGCTGATAGTGTGGCTCATCCAGGGCGTTCCTCACAAGAAAGGGAGTCCTTGTCCCCTAAGCGGGAATCACTCCCAGTGAGGTCACACTTGCCCAGACACCTAGGGAAAGTCTTACGGAGCAGGCTCACCTCCGTAGCCTCAAAGTCGGTGGCTACCCCTTGGGAGAAGGGACGAATTCCACTGATTCGCCACAGCTCCCTTTAACTACAAGGAGATATATCCAGGATGATTGGCTCACACTCTCTCTCAATATTCCAGTATCTACTAAAAATGCAAGATGAGGATGATGTAACCGAATGTTAAAAATGAAACAGGCTCATGCCCAACAATCTCTATTTCATTAAAACATGTGCTAGGACCTGGTCTGCCTTCAAAACAGCATGCATACCTTATGGTGGTTTCTGATGCTCTCATAAGAAACGAGTCCATAGCCCTAAAACAAGGGCTATGCAGCCTTTTCACAATCTCCAATGAACAATACAAACCTATGCATATCAGACATCAGTCTAAAACTTCTGCATTTATTTAATTAATTCTCCAAGTTTACTGGGTTGATTAATAAATGTTCAAAGGCAGGTGGAATGTTTGACACTGAATACTGAATTAATTGTTTTTCTTTTTTCTTCTTCTCTGTTCTTACCTGCCAGAAATTCATCCTCTGTTACAGAAGGAAGGCAGTGCACTGTGGGAGTACGTTTGTCCAGTTTAGGATCATGCATTCCTGCTGCTTCCTCTGGCCCTTGATAAGAAGGAAAGATGGAAAGACTATCAATTATGTGCAAGCTGAAACAAAACAACCTGACAGATAACCATTTCACGGAGAACAACACTCTAGAAATAAATCATCTTGTTTTATTTAAAGTGCAGTATTCCTCCTCTAGTAGAAGACATCCATCCACAGTACAACATAAGGAGAAGAGAATGTGGGAAGGGAGGGGAGGAGTGAAACATCCGGGGAAAGTAAATCCAAATCTGTGAATCGGTCTTCATCCATCCTAATGATTTACAATGGAGAGAGAGAGAAAGAGAGAGAGAATGAGAGAGAGAAAGAGAGAGAGAAAGAGAGAGAGAAAGAGAGAGAGAAAGAGAGAGAGAAAGAGAGAGAGAAAGAGAGAGAGAAAGAGAGAGAGAGAGAAAGAGAGAGAGAAAGAGAGAGAGAAAGAGAGAGAAAGAGAGACAGACAGAGACAGAGAGACATTGCAACACAGAACATGTTACTTGCGGCTCTTTTCTGTATATAAAGTATATAAAGTGTATACCAATATTCACGACTAAGAAGTTTGCTTCAACTTGCAATTTTTGGAGAACAGAAACTCTGCAGCCGAGTAAATTGCATCAACGTGTCATTTTTAAATACGTACATATTTCCCTGAACAGCATCAATACCCTAATGTCTAAAGGGATTTAGTCATGATCAAATCATAATGCTGTGAAAAGGCAAGTCTTGTGATGACCAGTGAACTTTACGTGTGGTCCGCACCAGTTTTAAAGATTCATTATGTTTAGGGTATTTAAGGTTGTACAAAAAGCTTACATTAGATTGATTTGTCTACATGCATACATCTTTCCATCCTACTGCACAGAGTGAAATATGTCTAGAATTTGCTACTAGATTAACACAGATAGTACTATTCAAAAATTGGATATCATTCTGTGCGCCCTTTTTTTTTAAATAATTGAGTTTTATTGAAAATGTTAGGTTATGACAATAACAGAAAAACATGACAACCACAATAGTATATTTGGCTGGGGTCATAACGTTCCACCACTCCCCCTCCCCTTTCCCAGCCATGGATCAAGCAACAATAGTTGGGACAAGGGTCGGACAAAGTGTGGTTCAATACACTCCGAACACAGGGTAGCTCGCGGATGTGTGCTCAAAACGTAGGTCCCTGCTCTCTGGCACCTAGCCCTCCAATCCTTGAATATTTATGAGCCATAGAGCGCACCCCTATGGGGGTCAGTGGTCAAGTTCGGTGTCCTAGCATAGGTGTTCCAGTATCCACAGGCAGCTCTCCCGTATTTATCAAAGAAGGGAAGCCATAACCCTTCAATACTGGTCTTCGATTCATCTATTAAGTGGGTAAGGAATTCCATGTCATATATTGCTTGCAGCTTAGTAACCCATTCCTTTTCCCCCGGCCTTCGGGAGGCTTTCCAATTTTGGTCCCACCAACACCTGGCCGTGACCAACATGACCTGTAGCATGTGGTCATGTGCTACACGTGGGCCTCCCTCCGTCTCAATTCCAAACAACAGTAACCACGGGGATAGGGTCCTCTCAATGCCATCCACCCCCTTTATCCAGGACAGGACCTAGCTCCAATAGGTTTGCACCACTTGACATTTCCACCACATGTGTATGTACCCCCCCTATTAGTACGGCATTTCCAGCAATGTGGATCGTATCCCTTCCTCATCCTGGCTATCCTTTGCGGGGGGTAGTGCCATCTGTGGATCAATTCCAAGGCCTGATGGCGGTATTGGGGCCAGGCCGTTGAGTGGTTGGCCTGCCTGCACATGGTGGTCCATCTCTTATCTGTGATGGGTATGCCTAGGTCTTTTCCCCATTGCACCTGGGCATTGGGGTGGGGGGGGATCTCGCGGGTTTGCTAGTAACAAAAGACTATATAGCCTGGATATCACTCCCCTGGTTCCCTTGTATGTCATCAGGAACTTCTCAAAGTCTGTTAGGTCCCTCCTGAGAGTGTCTCCCCATCTGTTTTCAGTGAGGACCCCCTTTAGTTGCAGATATCGAAAAGGTGAAAGGTTGTCCAACCCCAGGGCCTCTTTCAATTCCCCTAAGGATATGAATTCGCCGCCGACCCAGAGCTGCCCCGCCCTGCTAAGACCTGCTTCGTGCCATTGTTGGAAGGCTAGTGGTTCGTCAATTCCATCCCTGAGTGGAAGAGCCCAGATACAGCTCAGGGGTGAGGGCCATGTTGTGAGCCATCTAAAATAACCCCCCTCTTTCCATATAGACCATAGTACACCCATGACCGGATGACTCAATTCTCCTCGGGATGCGTGCTTTGGGAACCCACAACCATTCGTCAAGCGTGACTGGGGAGAAAAGCTTGTTGTCCATTGCAACCCACTGTTTCCTTGTGCCCGTTGCGAAGTGGTCTACCAGGATTTGTAGTTGAGATGCCCTGTAGTATGTGTCTAAATCTGGGAAACCTACACCACCCTCTTCTTTGGGCCTCGTCAGTACATCATAGGAGATTCTGTGGCACTTTCCCACCCAGAGGTGCGCAGGAGGGCCCGCCGGACCTCTAGTAGGAATGTTTTGGGTATTTGTGTCGGTAACATCTGAAATAGATATAGAAATTTGGGGAGGATCACCATTTTAATTGAGTTGAGGCATGCTATCCATGACAGGCCAGATTTCGCCCATCGTTCTATGCCCCGTTTAATTGCCGACCACAGGGGTGGGAAGTTAGCAGCAAAAAGATCGCCCAGATATTGTGGCACTTGAACCCCCAAGTAACAAAACCCATCTGCCTGTGTACAGAACGGGAGACCTTCTACATATCGCCTTTCTGCCTCCCGGACGTGTCCCGCCATAAATGCAACCGATTTCCCTTGGTGAACCTTGTAACCCGAGAGGGCCCTGTATCGTTCCAAGCTATTCAGTACCCCCGGGACAGATTGGGATGGATTGGCGAGGTAAAGCAACACATCGTCAGCAAACAGGCTGATCTTGCAGTTCATTTCCCCTACCCTTATGACCTTGATCACCTTGTTCCCCCGAATCGCTATCGCCCAAGGTTCCATCACTAATGCGTATATAACGGGGGAGAGAGAGAACACCCCTGTCTCGTACCCCTCTCCAATGGGAATGTTACTGACTCACCACAGTTGACTACTACCTTTGCCGAGGGGTCAGAGTTGAGGGCCGAGATCCATCCCAACCACTTTGGCCCCATTCCCAGGGATGATAATGCCTCACTCATGAAGGACCAGCTCACCCTATCAAAAGCTTTCTCCGCGTCCAAGGATAGGAGAAGGGCGCCCTCCATCCCGACTCCCCTTGAGCTTAATATATGTATAGTTTTACACATGCTGTCAGCCCCCTGTCTGTTCAACACAAAACCTGCCTGGTCTGGGTGGACCAATCGGGGGAGACATCTTTCCAAGCGGGTTGCCAAGATCCTGGTAAAGATCTTTGCATCCACGTTTAGAAGTGAGATGGGCCTATACGAACCACATTCTGCCAGATCCTTCCCAGGTTTGGGTATCACCGCGATCAGAGCATGTAGGAATGTCAGCGGGATAGTCTCTGGGTTCCTAATTTGATTAAATAGCTTGGTCAGTGGTTGTATCAAGACCAAGTGATATTGTTTGAAAAAGTCAGCCGTATAGCCATCTCCACCCGGGGTCTTGCCCACCTTTAACCTCTTGATGTCCCCCTCTGCCTCTTCTGATATTTCCCCTTCCATGGCCTCCCTTTCTGATTATGTGAGTTTGGGAAGAGGATAGTCCTCAAGATATTTTCGGATATCGTCTGGAGATTCACCCTCTTGTTTAGCATATAGTTCCCTATAGAACCCTGCAAAAGACTTATGTTTTCAGTCTTCGTGTGTATATTGCCCGCTTTATCCCGGATACCCTTAACCCGTCTCTCCGCTCTATTCCCTCTTATTCTATGCGCCAGTAAGGTCCCAACCTTGTCTCCCTTTTCATAGCATCTCTGCTTTGTGTACCGCATCTTTTTGACCACTTCTCCTATTAGGACTGTGTGCAAAGCTGGTCTCCTTTCCTTCATTTCGCCCAGGAGGACCTTGCAGGTCCACTTCCCCCTTGGTGAGTCATGCCCTCATGGCCCGTAGATCATTGCAGAGTTTGGTTTCTATTAACGCCCTCTCTCGCTTCCTCCTTGAACCTTCCGCGATAAGAAGACCTCGGAAGGTGGCCTTTGCACCTCCCATACTGTAACCATTGTCGTTTCTCCTGTGTCATTTATCTCGAAGTAAGCTTCCATTTCCTTCCGCAGGAACTCTTTAAACACATGATCTCTCAGAAGGGTGTCATTACGATGCCACCTGTATGACTTCGCGGTACCCTGCAATCGCCAGTCCACCCTGAGGAGCTTGTGGTCCGACCAGGTGACAGTCTCCACTGTCAGGGTCCCTATCTCCCCTCCTCTAATACCGGTATCAAGTCAATTCTAGTATAGGTTTGATGTAGGTGAGAAAAGAACATGTAGCCGCCGGGACCTTGCCAAAACTTTCGCCATACATCCTCCCAGAAGTATTCCTGCAGGAGGTCCATCATATTGAGGTTGTCCTTCGTAGGTTCCCTTGACCCTGCCCCTTTTGCAGACCACCACTCTAATCCGGGGTCTGTGATGAGGTTGAAATCCCCACCCAAGACCATAGGCCCTTCCGCCCAGTCATCCATGGCCTTGGACACCTTCCGGATAAATTTGATCGGACTCACATTGGGCGCATAGAGAGTGGCCAGTGTAACTCCTGTGCCCTGAGATAGCCCTTTGACCCCGAGAAATCTACCGCCGAAGCCCATCTTTGTCTCGACCACTGTAAAATGCATGGACTTTCCCCAGGAGGTTACCCACTCCCTCCTTCTTGGAGGATTTGTGTGGGGCCCAAAAGTTCCTGCCCATCTCCTTCCCTTCTATTGTATTGTCGACTCGGCCACCATCCTGTAGTGTGTTTTTTGTAAAAAGAGGACCATCAATTTTTGTTTGCGGAACATTTTGCTTGTGAGAGAGCGTTTGTTCTGTGAATGTAGGCCCTTGACATTGAGTGTGCCTATCCGACCTTCAACCAAGGTCATTGCTATCCCCGCCCATTAAGATTCCAGTGTATCCCCCCTTGCTCCACAACTTCGATCGGCCTATAGATCCATGGCTTTGTGTTCCCATATCCCTCCCCCCTTTCCCCTCCCCCAACCCCTCCCTGTGCTAACCATTCACTCATGGTGCCCCTTCCCTCTCCCACCCTTCCCTCACTCCCCACCCTCCAATCCACTTCATTGAGGCGTTCACCCCCATCCCCCAGCGACGCTGGGCTTGGCCAGTGAACCATCAGGGGCTCGTTACACCACCTCGGGTCATCCATCTAGTGGGAAGACCCATTTCTGCTACCATAAAACCAACTCGTTAACATCGTAACTCAATAAGGACATCTATCTTCTGGCTGTCTTTTGATGGGCACCCCCCACCTCCCGCACGGGGGCATTGCCCTATGATCCGTCCAAGGTTCCTTGTTTCACGGAGTCCCCAGCAATCGGACCGGTCCCTCAGCCCCGGAGATATCAACCCCACCAGAACTAAGCAACCTCAGAGGGGCAACAGGCCCACATACGTCTCAAGCCCCCAGGTAGGTTCCATATGGAATGTGGTAAGGTTTCCAAAACAGAAAATACTCTTGGAAGTCTAGTTACTCCTATAGGGGCCTTCCTTCATCCGTCGGGGGATGCGTGGTTTTCCTGAATTTACGGGTCCCTTTCACCTTGTGTTTACTATCTGACAAATCTGGGCCCCTGGGAACCGCTCGGGGGCCCTTTCTGCCTCAGCTCGATCCACGGAGCTCCCAGGCCGTGGGCCAAGGAGATCATCTGTGGCCCTCTGGCTATCCTCCTCAGTCACAAGGTGATGTTTCTCCCCTTGCCATTCGAAGGCCAGGTAGAATGGGTGCCCCCAGGGGTACCGGACCCCTTTGTCTTGCAACCATCTGGTGAGGGCGCCACATTTCTTTCTCATCTGTAGGGTGAGGGCCGAGAGGTCTTGAAAGATGGCCACTCTGGAGTTGCAGTACTGTATCTCTCTGAGGTTCGTTGCCCTTTCCAGTATCCTGGCCTTGTCTCGGAAGTAGTGCAGCCTCGCTAAGACCGAGCGGGGGCCCCTCCCACCCCCACCAGGCCGGTGTACTCTGTCGATCACCACCGATTCTCCTGAGTCTTTACCCAGGACGATCCTGATGTCCTAGACCTTGTCCTCCAACCCCATATGGGTTTCGCCCTCCGTCTCCACCAGGCCAAAGACCCGGAGGTTGTTCCTCCTCTCCCTGTTTTCCAGATCGTCCACCTTGTAGCGGAACTCCCCTTCGTGGCATTGCATTTCTGCAAACCTTGCCTCCATCTGCGTCTCCAGGAGGTCGGTGGACACTTGATTGTTCTCCACCCCTTTGACCCGGTCCTGCAGGGTGGCTACCTTAGCTGTAAGGTCAGCCAGTTTTGCCCCCATATCAGTTTTCATCCCCCTTATTTCGTCAAGGATCATCTGAATGTTGCTCTGCATGGCGTTCATGTCTGGTGTTGGTGTGTGGGAGGCCCCGAGGTCCGTCTCCATGTCTCTAGTCATGTTTTGAATTTTGGCCAATGTGAGTTTCCAGCTCATGAGCTGCCGTGTTGTGAGCGTATTCAGTTCACCTTACATGCTCCACATGCTTCCAGAAGAGCCAGGATCCCAGGTACCTCACCCTCCCTGGGGTCTCAAGGCACCAGGCCCACTGCCTCCACTCGTCACAGTGGGCGCCTCTCTAGCTCCAGAATGGAACCCCAATGTATCTGTTCGGAAAGATTTCATATGTGTATGTAATTTTCCCTCCATGTGTCAACCCCCAAACTTTTTGCTGCTGTTTAGACACCATTGACTGACTTTGCCAGAGAAGCACAGCCTTCAGCTGCACTCCTCTGGGCTTTCGCTCACTTTTTATGGGGAAACTGACATGCCCTTAAGACAGTCAGTACTGGGAGACTGTTTCCCTTAGTGCTTTCCTCATGTTGCAACTTTTGTGCAACATGTAACAAGTGTGCAATGTATCCTACCATACAGCACCCTTGGGCCTATAGTCATTTCCAAAGGCCCTAGATACTCTTGCTGGACTTTTTATGAACTGTGCAGATGTCTCATGGACAGGACTGGTGGCAGCAATCGTTTTGCATTCTTTTTAACCCTTTCCCGCCATGTTAACTGCGTTAACCGCGTTTGGCACAAATAGGTGGCCTGGCTCCAAAATGGCCATGCCACGAGGTTCTTTGTCCTGTCCTTTGGCCATCTTGCCCCTTCACCTTCCCCAGGTCGAGTCGACCCAGGCAGGTCCTTATTTGGTTATGCATTTTCCCACGAATCCCAATGCTTTCGCAGGCTTCTGCATGCCTTGTGTGTGTGCCTCCAGGATGTGGGCTGGGATGTCTGGTCCCAATACACATCCTGGGTGCCAGAGAGTCTGGAGTGTCCTGAATGCCTGAGACCACCGTGGTCTGTGATTGGTCCACGTATGGATTATGTGTTTGTGAGCAGATCTCCCATTGGGTCCTCTCCGTTTTGGCGCGAAGGGAACTTTGGATAAGAGGAGGCTGGAAACACCACTATCAGGTGTTAGGGAGAATTCTCATCTATGGCTAATTTCCCTCACCTAGTGAGACCCCCAGCAGCTTTGCTGGACTTTTGGAGTTTATTTTTTTTCACTTGTTAAGAGTGAGAGCTTTTCCCCCACTCTTACCTGTGACATGGCTGGTGGCAGTGCTATCTACTCTAACGTTCTGCCGCGGTTATCTTATATAACCGTGGTAATATTGTAGGCTATTGTATTAGCCTAGAACTTAAACCCGCTTGACCAAATCCTTTTCCTTTTGGCTCCGGTGCGGTTAATTCACCATTTCTCTTTGTTAAACTCCTTCTTGTGTTTTGCTTCGCGCGGCAAACCAGGTTTGCCTTCTTTGTTCCCTGTCTTTTGGCGGGCTTCTACCTAGAAGCCCTCCTCAAGGCGCCTGGGTGTCTAGGTGGGCTGAATGTGAGCGAGGGGTGGAGTCACCCCCTGCACAGGGTATCCTAGGAAACCAAAGTTGCACTTTGTCAAGATTGGTCAAGGTGGTTGTCCGGGCTGGACAACCCCCCTGCTGGGTGATTGACAGCCAGGTTGTGTGAATGGGGGTTTTGCGCATAAAAGGCAGGTCTCTTGGGCTAGAAGTCAGAGAGTCACCACTGGAACTACAAGGAACCGACGAGAAGCGGTGAGAACGGCGGCTGCTGCAACTACCCCATCCCGGTGAAGCCCTGCTGCAGTCCTGAGCTATCTACCTTCAACGACTCAGAGAAGATCCAGTCCGGAGTCTTCTTCCCTTGAGCTTGGTGGGGATAACAAGCTCATCTTCCACATCTATAGGATCCTCTTCCTTGGTCGAAATCGCTGCACACTGCTGTAGCGGTCCGGATAGCCACCTGAAGAGCCTCTCCTGTCTAAGGAGCTTCGGCCGATCCCATCTCCATCACAAATGGGGTCCCTCGGGGTTCATGCGTCTCCCCCACACTGTATAACGTGTTCACAAAGCCCCTGTTTGATGATCTTGACGGTCTGGGTATCACCTACACTAATTCCGCCGATGATACCCAGATCCTCATCCCGTTGACGGGAGACTACAACAAGGATTTGGCCGTGGTGAACAGGGTATACCTCATCATCCAGGCATGGATGGCCTCCCACAGTCTATGCCTGAATGATGACAAGACTGAACTCATCATCCTCGGATCCACCACTAATCTAAATAAATTGGACCATAACTACACCAGCTTTATTATAGACGGCAATCCCATCAAGGTATCTAAAGAAGTGAAAACCCTAGGAATCTACCTACACTCTGCCCTCTCCTTCCATAAGCAGGTTAGTTCTATGGCCACCTCCACAGACTACACATGTAAGCTCATAAGAGCAGCCAAACCTTTCCTATCCACTCAGAACTGCATTACCTTAGCCAGAGCCCTTGTATTATCAAAACTGGACTATTGTAACGCCCTCTACGTAGGAGCCAACAAACAGGTACCAATAAAATCCAGACCCTACAAAACAATGCTCTCAGAGCAGCACTCAGCATCCCCAAGAGAGAACACATCTCTAACATAAGGAGAACTCACAATTGGCTTACCACCACCGACAAAATCCTGCTCAAAGTAGCCTCCTTAACACACAAATGCCTCAATAATGCAGCCCTCCGCTACTTAGCCGACAGAATAAAAAGATACACCCCTAACAGGCCCACCAGATCCACCAATGCTAACTTACTTACAGTTCCCAGATTCAATCAAACCAAAATGGGCGGCAACAGCTTCCAAGTGAAAGCAGCCCAACACTGGAACTCTTTACCACCCTCCCTTAGGACACCTCAAACCTATCCCCACTTTAGGCGTAGCTACATTCAGTGGTTAAAGAATAATGACCAATAACTGACCTCGCCTTCACTAATCATGTAACCATGTATACCTGTAAACTGTATATTACTGCATCCATCGCAACTGTATCAACCTATGTACACACTGTAAATTACTGTACAGCACTGTAACCAAGCTGAGAAAAACCTTGCTGCTCCTGCGCCCTCATACCTTCGGGTCTAGCGCGCAATATAAATGAATAAACAAACAAACAAGGACGCACCTTTTAATCCGTGTCGCTGCTGCCGGCCTCATCCCTGTGTGGTGCAGACCCCCTTCAGACGTCCTCCTTCACAACGAAGCTCCAGGAATCGTGGGTCTGCGGGAAACCACTAGGAACAACTGCCAGGGCACCAGCTGCACCGTTGGAACAAGGTACTGTGTTCTGCTTGAGGAAACTGGGTGAATTCCTTTCCTTCATTTCCAAGGTTTGCCCTTGTCTTCCCTCCTTCTTATAACTTTTGCTTCCGAACATTGACAATATCGAAGTACTTTTGGCTACGTTGAATCTCGAACTATCTGACTGTGTGATCCTCGGCAACAGGCCCCGGTGTCTCTCAACCCTGGCTCTGGCCCTTTGACTTTTGAACTGTCTTTGAGTGTTTCTTGATTCTGCCTGCCTAACCAAAATATTGCCTGTGATTTTAACCTCCAACTCCCTCTGGGTATCTCAATTGCTAAGTGTGTTTTTACCCCGGTAGCATTTCATGTCACGTATACCCGTTTAGTTAGTAGACCGACCTGTCAAAAAGTGATCGCAATTGTATTTGCGGCAACGTGTTTTGTTCTTAACACTGTGCATTCAACACAGGGTACTTACCTTGAGACTTACTGTACAAAGTAAATTGGTTAGTTGTAGTATATTTAACCTGTGGTTTTTATTTAAGTTTAATAGAAGTGTTGTGTTTATAACAAATGGTTTAAAAATAAATGTATTTATATTTCTCTACCTGAAACCTTGAGTCAGTGTTTGCTGGAGTCACAGTAATTGTGGTCCCTTTGTGTAATCTCTGGTACTGCTCATATACTCTTGAGATAAGCCTGGCTGCTCTGCTACTGCTACCACTATAACTTAGTAGTACAGGCTTGTACCAAAGGTAAAACTTGTATTGCCACCTATAGTCTTAATCGTGTGTGTAGTGGTCCCTAAGGGAACTGCACAGGATTCTGCCTAACACTGGTGTACAGCGGTGAGGATTTGGAAGTAGAGCGATTACACTTAGAGTGCTGCTATTGCTTGGCTTCAACTAACCACAAGGCAAACACCAGAAATTCTATTTAACTAAGAAATCATGTCAAATATGGGTAAATACACTGAAGAGAGTCTTTTACTCTATACTGCTGAGGTTCTGAGAACCATGTCTAGGGATAAGAATATCTCTGGTAAAGGAAAGAAATCTGAACTGATTGCAAAGTTAATGGGAAAAAGTCTGGAAATGGGTCAGAAGGACCTACCACTCCAGCAAATGTGGATTTTGACGTTTCTGATTCCGAGAGTGTTAATTGTGAAGAAGTAGATAAGTCCTTGCTAGGAAACCCTGCAACTCCGTTGCCTGCTCAGAAGGCACAACCTCTGTCCACAGGGACCCCCACAGGTCCTACACTTACTCCTGACTTTATTGCACTTGAGAAAATGAGACTTGAATTAGAAGTGAAACATATTGATGCACAAACTGCCATGAAACATCAAGAGTTAAGACTCAGAGAAATGGAGCTGAACCATGAACTAGAAATGAAGAAACTGCCTCTAGAAAATGCTTCTCTCGCCGAGTCTTCTAGGTCTTACAGCCCTAAGAGACCCTGTATGCCAAAGGAAATTATTGGTATGTATGAGACTAAACTTGATGTTTTGGATTGGTTAGCAATGTTTGAGTACAATCATGGGATTCAAGGTATATCAGGGAATGAGTTGATTCCTTGGCTTTTCTCTAGGATCCCCCTGTTTCAAGTGATGCTGTAATGGAATTGGGGGAGGTGGATAAACGGGATTATGAGTGTGTGAAACTAACATTAATAGCTAGGTTTGGGAAGACCCCTTCCCAGTACCTCAAGAGGTTTAGAACCCTCAAAAAGCATGCTGGGACCCCTTGGGCTACCTGGGTGTGTGAATGTTTGAAAAACTTAGATGGTTGGGTTAAGGGTTACAAAGTAAACACTTATGAAGGTTTAAGGAATCTTGTAATGTTGGAGTCTATTTTTGTTGTGAAAGGAGATCCCAAGTGTAAGGGTAAACCTTCAGGGATCAACACTGTCTCCTTAGCCCTCTCCCAGGTGGGTGCCTTCTCCCAGGTGGGTGAAGTACCTATGACATGTGGAAACTTTCAGCTACTAGCTGATGAGCCCATGAGAGTCTCAGCTAGTCTTTCTTTAGTATCCTTAGGTCTTTGGGAACAAAAGAACGTAGATGTCTATAACTCAATCCCAGATAATACTAAAGAGTATTATAGAGATGGTGTTCTTGTGAATGGACAGGAAACCCCTGCCATCAGAGACACTGGAGCCAGCATAACTGTGGTTGATGAATGTTTCTTCAAAGTGGAGGATGTTGCTAAGGCACCCAAACACTTAACCAAGTTAGCTGGAGGCCCTGTGCAAATGGTTCCCCAGTTACCAGCTCTCATCCAGTGTAATGACATGAATGTCAGAATACCTGTAAGTGTGCAGAATAACGTACCTGGGAGGGTCCTGTTGGGTAATGACCTTAAAACTCTTGGAGTTGTGTCCAGCACCCCCAGACCCCCTAGCAGAAGGAAGCAGGAGGTCACAAGGTCTGCAAGGGAGAGAACCTTAAGAGGCTTTCCTGGGGACATGATAGAGGAAACCATCACCCCAAGTCCACAGGACAGACTTCCTGCCATTGCAGGACAAGAAAAGACAAAGGGGAAACCTTAGTCTGCCAGCAAGAAAACAGCAAGCACTCCTGTGCCCAGAGGGACATCTCCGAGACTGTCCAAAGTCACACCTGTGACTCCCACACCAGCTGAGGCTGAGTGTGAGGTTCAACCCTGTATGGTCAAACTAGATACTGAGGCATCAGATCTAGAAGAGGATCTTACCTTGGTAGGAGATCTTGACCCTGTTGACCATCCTGAGCTGCAGTCGTTACTGGCAGAAGGTGGACCCAACAGAGAAGATTTCAGTAAGGGACAAAGAGAGTGTCCTACCTTGGAATGTCTTTGCCAACAGGCAGCTTCTCAGCTCAATGGGACTGAGCCTGGGAAGTATAGGTTACACTGGGAAGATGGCCTCTTCTACAGTGAACCAACTGAGTCAACCCCTGGAGACTACAGAAGACTTGTAGTACCTCTAGTGAACCGACTCCAGTTTCTGCAGTTAGCCCATGAGGTACCTTTGGCTGGTCACTTAAGCTTTAAGAAGACCAAAGAAAGGCTATCTCTACACTTCTACTGGCCTAAGATGGGTACAGAAGTAGATACATTCTGCAGAAGCTGCCACACTTGCTAAACCTCTGGCAAGAGTGGAACCAAGAATGTGGCACCCTTATTGCCTCACCCAGTAGTGGGAATTCCATTTGAGAGGGTCGGGATTGACATTGTTGGTCCTCTTGATCCTCCCACAACTTTAGGCAACAGGTTTATCCTGGTTGTAGTGGACCATGCCACTAGATTTCCTGAAGCCATACCTGTTACGGCTCTGGCTGTGGCTAAGGCCCTACTTGGTATTTTTACCAGAGTAGGTTTTCCTAAGGAGGTGATATCTGACAGAGGATCAAATTTTATGTCCTACTACATGCAAACCATGTGGAAAACCTGTGGAGTCACCCACAAGTTCTCAGCTGCCTACCACCCCCAAACCAATGGATTGGTAGAGAGGTTTAACAGAACTATGAAGAGCATGATAGGTGCTTTAGAAGAACCCCTTAGAAGAAAGTGGGACCTTCTACTGCCATGCCTTCTCTTTGCATATAGAGAAGTCCCTCAGGAGGGAGTAGGATTTAGTCCCTTTGAACTTCTCTATGGCCATACAGTCAGATGTCCATTGGCCCCGATTAATGAGGGGTTGGAGAGTGCTCTTCCCCCCCCCCCCAAGCCAGTCAGAGTGACTGACTATGTGATAGGTCTCCAGAGGAGAATGTCACACATGATGGCAGAAGCAAGTGATAACTTGATGGCTGGTCAAACATTGGCATGACCAGAAGGCTAACATGGTTGAGTTTACTCAAGACCTGCTTGTTCTTGTTATGGTTCCTACAAGGCAGAGGGCCTTGCAGGACAAATGGATAGGACCCTTCAAGGTTGTGGGTAAACTTGGAGAGGTGAGCTATCTGGTGGATTTAGGCAATCCTAAGGAGGCTCCCAGAGTCTTTCACACCAACCGTCTAAAGGCTTATGTCTCCAGACCTGACATAGGAGAAGCCTGCGGTGGAGACAAGGGCGTGGCTGTTTACTGCTGTGCGGCTGGGTGGCCATCTCTGTTTGGATTTGCCTGAACTGTACTTACTGGGAAGCGCCACCCCAACTCGCATCAGTCTACTGGCAGGAGCCGATAGCAGTTGAAGTGAGCGGTTCGCTTCCTCATAACGTGACAAGCGTCACCTGACTTTCTCTGAGTTACGCCCACTGGAAGTGCCTTCATTAGCAGTACTCCATGACCCTTGCGGCGAGAAGCCTGCGGTGGAGACAAGGGTGCGGCTGTTTACTGCTGTTTGCGGCTGGGTTTGGCGGTAAGTGCTGTCTACTCTATCTCAGCAGTACATTCAAACAATACATTTCTCTATCACTGTACCTGTCTTTGTTTGAATAATCACCAAATGGAACTCACAAAACCGCGTACCCGACTTCAAGGGAAACTAGAAGAAACGGTTGCCAGGGCAAACAAAAGCCTGATTCAAACAGAGATAAAAGGAAAGCAAACGCCCAAACTAAACTCTAATCCTCAGGTATTTATGATGACAGAAATACACCAGTCTGAAATTCAGGCACTGCAACCATTAGAAATTTTACAAGTACCTGTACACATATTACCATCAGTGCCTACATCGCAAATCATTGAGCCCAAGTCCCCTTCCCCGCCACCTCAAACAAATCATGCCCTTCCCCCCACGCCTTCCCTACCCCCATTTCAAATTTGTTTACATTTACAACTCCTACGGAATTTCCTCAGACAGAAACGAAACCGATTACCCAAGACAAGGTGTATAGACCAACACCTGATATCCTTCATGAACCTACACCATCGGCTTCCATTAAACGATCCCGTCTCTCCACATTGCTTCCTCGTCAATTTACTGAAATAAGAGTGTAAATCCAATCCAGAGGACGCTTGTTACACACCAACCCTTCGGGAACGAGCAAAAGCAGCCAAACAACAATGGCAATCGACATGTCAACCGATAAATTTGTCTAATAGGGAAAATTCCAAACCTCTATCAGTTCGCATCATGCATCCTTCACTCGATATAACCGAGATTGATGAGATTATGGATTCTCAGGAGAAAAGGGAGGAAGTATTTGGAGCAACCCTCAATTATACTACAATTCAAAAAATCAATACATCGACACCTATTGCACCGAAAGGATCTCAGGCGTCCCTAAATAATTCCTCAAAGTCCACCCAAGAACTAGTGGAGGGCGAATCGTTTCCTTCACATAAGATCTCTGAACTATTAAATGACTCCCCAGAGCTACCGGAAAGATTACCAACTACGAAGCTGGATCTCCAAAACTCGCTAGTAGCTGTACTATCTGTAGCTATGATCCCTTTTCTTAAAATATAAGAAGCAATGATGGACTTGACTAAGGATCAAGCTACTTTGCTAGCCATGATCATGACAAAGCAAACCCATTTAGAAAGCTTCATTGGAACCCTTCAGGAACGCTTGAAATATGAAGCAGATGCATCAAGATGATGGCAAAGTCGACTGGCGGAAGTTGCGAGAGTCGACAGTGCCGAAAAACAAAACTTGATGGAGACTGTATCTTTAATTATTAAGAAAATGATGGACGAAAGAAATCAAAAAACAGTGTCAGGTGCTGCCAAAATCTTCTTGGACAACAAAACAAACCCAAACTGCAACTAGTACAGTGCAAACAAATGTCCTCAAAATAGATCAGTGGACTCAATATGAAATGCAACCATACAACAGTAGAATAATGGAACCTGTTCAAACAATGACTACCTCTAATGATGAATCGGCAATATGCATCCCGTTCGATATTTCTGATCTGACCAAACGAGGCCTAGTGGGAAAGAAACCTCAGCCCAAAACAAATATAAGAAAAAACTCAAAAAAACCTCAAACAGGCTCACGGGCATTTCTAAGAAAAAGGCAATCTGTGCAAAAATCTTTGCTAGAGAACACAACTAAAAATGCATCAAAAACGACGGTAAAGACCCCAAGTCCGGTAGCTGTTGTCACAATTACTCCAACTGTTAATATAGTGAGCACGACAATTAAACATGATGAGCACACTCAGCATGAACCACTAGATGCTTTGCTGGCGGTAATCAATTAAGATAGCCCTCTTAAAGCGACCAAAGCATCGTCAGTGATTGAGAGTGGTACCGAGGACGACTTAATCGATGATGACTCCATCCTTACTGATCCTCAAGGCGATGCACCGATTGTCCTTGATGAATGCAAAGAATCATCTTTAGAATCTTCACATAGGAGTTCTTCCACTCAGGATTCAATAAACAACATTTCTTTGGGATATTCAGGGGTGTCAAATGACGAATTATGATCACCTTTAGAAACGAAAAAGAAACCAAAGATCAATGTGACCCAACCCCCCCAAATAGATCCACCTCTGGTCAGACCAACTTTTCTCAATCCAACGAAAACATCCTATGCTTTTAGAATCTCTCTAACTCCAGTTGCGACGAATATCGATGAGCCTGTAACATTGAATAGAGCCAATGTACTACGCCTACTAAATGCAATCCCACAATTGGCTCAGATTGGTCCCCAAGACATTGATGTGATCCTTTTCCTCAACAAAGAACAAATGGAAACAGTACAGATTGACTTCTATTGTAAAGAAATAATGCACCGCGTACTTTCTAATAAGCAGCAATTGGAGATGCTGGGTTTTGAAGCTGAAGAAATCTTTGTTTCGAGTTTAGTGGCTCGGGAAAAATGCAGCAATAAACTTGCGATGTTTGATTCTTATCATAATAATAAAACGAACAAACAGAAATTGCCACAAAAGATACAGAAGAATTCTAACGACTCGGCTTCCAAGTTGCGACACACTGATGGGGAAAACTATTCGCCATACACAAACGATGCTGTGAAGAGACGAGGGATATGGCGCGACCAAGAATGGAAACCTGAAACCAAATTAAGATCCGATACGAGAGACGAACAATGGAGTCAGAACAGGAAAACCTATCTATAACAACCAACAGGAACAACTACCCAATTGAGCCTAGTGTCGCCATGCTCTTGGAACACTAGAGGTCACAAACACCTCTTCAATGAAGGCTCACTAGCTCTTGCAGGAACTGACATAATTTGCTTACAGGAAACTTGGTTAAAGGAAGAGGTAGTCTGTGAAGGTTTCATAACCTTGATGAACTCTGCAATTACTTCACAGCAAGGCAGACCGGCATCAGGAATGTTGATCCTCGTAAAAATCACTCCTTTCTGGACAATTATATCAAGGAAGAACATTCACTCTTGGGCGCAATATATGACCATACTCATACCGACCCCTAACAAAGATCCAGATCAATGCACAAAATACATCTTTGTAACCATCTTCAATATCTATTGGAACCCGACTGCGATGAATGACAATAAGTTCCTAGATTCCATATATGATGAAATTGATAATATTGCCTCCTCCAACAACGGAGCTGAATTTATCATCGCAGGAGACTTTAACATCCATTTATTTAGCAGAGAAGGACAAAAATTTGATTCCAATGCATTGTCAGCCAGAGCCAAAAAATGGGTTAAAGAATTATCCATCCGTAACATATCATTAATAGAGCCTGCAGTGAATAATAAAGGTGTGCCTCTTCCGACATGGTCGCGAGAAAAAACGACTTCAATCATCGATTATATCTTTACATCTGAAGGTATAAGAAACCTAATTACTTCCACTGCTAATGTTCCACAGTCTACCAGTGATCACCACCAAATATCAATTACATGGGACGCAGTAAAAACAAAGTATCCACGACTAACCTTGCCAGCCTTGGAGATCAATAATGGCCTTCATAAACTCTGCATCAAAAGTCATCAAATACCTGGTTTATTATCAACATTTAAGGAGTCCTTGCTTCATTATCAATTAAAACTGAACTATGGATGGTTACTGGAGAAATATCATCAACCATGGCACAAGAGCAACAAATAAAAAAACGCACATAGACATCAATTCAACCCAGAAATTGCATTGAAGAAAAAACTTCTCCAAAAGCGAACAAGGCAGTTAAAAAAAAAAGAAAGAACCTATTTTGAAACTAAAATAAAAAAAGAAAAACAAAAACACTCAAATGCAATCAAAGTTATTAAGGCCCTAATGCAACAGAATGATGCAGAAGCAATTCTAGCTGCACTCAAACAGAAGAACACGAGGCAAATATGGTCATTGCTAAATGATTCACCAAAAACAACTTTCATGATCCAAGAAGTAGAAGCTCAGGAATGGATTAATCATTTCACAACTCTCTATAACCCAAATCCCGATGTCCCTGTAACTGATTTAGTTCAAGAAAAGGGTGCCTGGAATCTCAAGGGGACTTAGAAGATGTAAGAAATACCATCAATGCCCTGAACCCCTCTCGAGCCCCTGGACCCAATGGATTATGAAATGCTGACCTCAAAGCAAGTCCAAATGAATGGGCAGCCTTCTTCACACTTCTTCAGCTTATCGAAAATACAAAAGAAATCCCTCATAGTTGGACGCTGGCTGTTTTGATCCCAATCTTTAAAGCTGGCGATCGTAAAAGCCTGGTAAATTACAGACCTATAGCGATCCCTTAGGGAAACTATTTGCGGGTTATCTGGTAAAAAAAAACTTAACTGGGCAGAGGAGAATGCAAGACAAGAAAAAAGGCAAACTGGTTTTGTCAAGAAATGGGAACAAATGTCAACCTCCTGTTATTGAACTTGATAAAATATGAGGCAATAAGCAAGAAACACCAAGTGTATGCCATCTTTATAGACTTAAAGATGGCATTTGACTTGGTTAACAGGCAAAAGCTTTGGTCCAAACTCACAGCCTGGGGATGTCCATCTTCTATTATGAACCCGATCAAACAACTTTACTCAAACACCTCTGTCAGAGTCCGGTTAACCAATGACGGGATGGTGACAAACCCCATTCCTACCTGTTACGGCTTAAAGCAAGGATGCCCCTTGGCAGCCTGTCTTTACAATCTGTATACTTACAACTTCAGCGAAAAAATCCAAAATTTAGCGGCTAACCCATCAAAGATCAACAACGAGCCTATACAGACGCTAATATACGCCGATGACTTCATTATTTTGGACAAAACTGTATCGGGTCTACAAAAATCTCTTGACAAAGCTCAAAATTACATGCTCGAAAATGACCTGTTGATAAACAGCAACAAAACTAAGGTAATGAAACTTGCATCGCGAAAAAATAATAAAAACCAACATACCTTAAAGATATACCTAGAAAGAGAAGAGATCGTAATAACCAAGGCAATGAAATATCTGGGTGTAATGATTAATCCTTCTTTAAATGAACAAGAGTGGAAGAACCATATTGAGGGAAAAGCCAGATCCCTGGCTAGACAAGGCTGTCTTTTCCACAGAAAATACGTAACGTATTCAATAAAAGCCACAACAGCCGTGTAAACAAAAAGTAATCCCGATCTTCACGTATGCAACCAAATCTCTGATCAATCAACAAACAATGAACTGGCCCAGGTATGAAGCATTATTTTGGAGGAAAACTATCTCTTCCAAGGTCTTTTCCGATGCCGAGAATCCGCTATGAATTAGCCATCCAATCCATTAAATCAATAGTTCTTTGGAAGCAGATGGATCTCCTCAGGAAAATAATCTCCAAAGACAAGATCCCATGGTTGGAAATCCTGAGAGAAAAGAATTCAGCAGTTCATATCACAGCACTGACCAAATGGTCTTCGGAAATCAAACTGAAAATGCAAGCTGAAGATATCTCTGAGGAAATGTTGATTAATAGACCACAGTATGCAAAGCGTAAAATACAGACCAATGACTGGATCAAAACCATCGCTGATCAAAACAAATACAAACGATATCTAAAATGTGAAACTGCATAATTTACTTCCCGGATCGCAACATACGTGATCTGTTTCTACTCTTTCGGCTTAACATCCTACCGACTCGGGAATATCAATCTATGATGGACAAATCAAACAAAATAACTCCTGATTGCCGCTTTTGTAAAGATACAAACATCAAGGAAACTCCATTTCATTTGATTATGATCTGCCCAGCACTGAAGGAGCAAAGATCCTTGTATAGAGACTATTTCGGGATATCACACAAACAATTGACAACTCAAGAAAGATGGGACAATTTATTAAGAGGACAAGACAAACGCCTAATTTTGACAATAATTAAATTTTGGTTAGAAATCACCAAAGAAAAACAAAATGAATGAGTGAAATGCAAGCATTTAATGATTTGTGATTGATGTTCTTTTTTTCTTAATAATGTAATACTTTTGTAACACAAAAATGAAAAGTTTGTAAAATCAAACATTAAAAAAAAAAAGGACATAGGAGGTTTGCTTCTAGCTTCAGCTCAGGAGGAGGAGAGTGAACCTCTGCCTGACCTCCTCAGAGGCTTACCTTTAGATGAGCAAGTGGGAGGAGTTAATCTCTCTTCCAGTCTCACATCTGACCAACAGGATGAGTGGAAGTTTCTGTTAAATCAGTTTGCCTCCCTGTTCTCACTTTCACCAAGCTTGACCCCTTGGGGCCAGCATGATATACACACTGGTGACTGTTTGCCTGTCAAAAGCAGAGGGTACAGAATGTCAGATCCCAAATAAGGAATGAGGTCAACAAGATGCTTGAACTCTGGGTAATAGAACCCTCTACTAGCCCATGGTCTAGCCCAGTTGTGCTTGTACCAAAGGCAGGATCCAAGGAGTTGAGATTCTGCGTGGACTATAGAGCTCTAAATGCAGTCACCACGACTGATGCCCATCCTTTGCCTAGGACAGATGAGCTGGTGGACAAACTTGATGCAGCCAACTACCTCAGCACGTTGACCTAACGTCAGGCTATTGGCAAATAGCCCTGACAAACCATGCCAAGGAGAAAACTGCATTCTCCACCCCAGCTGGCCTCTACCAATTCAAGGTAATGCCTTTTGGATTAAAGAATGCACCTGCTACATTTCAGAGGATGGTCAATCAAGTTCTGAATGGGATGGAGGACTTCTGCATGGCATACTTGGATGACATTGCAGTGTTCAGCCCTACATGGAAAGAACATGTTGGGCACCTAGGTTATGTATTGCAGGCTCTTGAACAGGCCCATCTGACCATAAAGGCAAGCAAATGTCAAATTGGTCAGAGTTCAGTGGTCTACCTTGGGCATGAGGTAGGAGGAGGCGAAATAAGGCCATTGCCTAGCAAAGTACAAGCTGTACAAAACTGGGCCACCACAATCACAAGAGGTAGAAGGGAAGAGAATCCCGTAATTGACCACCCTCATGAAGGTCAACAACATTTAGTACTTTACAATGAGGTCAAAAAGGCATCTTGTTTGTTTTCCATATAGATAACCATAGGATCAACAAAGTGGTTGTGAACTGCCCAAGTTCATTAAATTAGCAGGCAGTTTCTAGAAAAGATATAAATACTTTTTTATTGATAAGAGAAAAGTCAATCATAAAAATATATATGCAAAGACAATCAACAATGATAAAAATAGAGGAAGAATATCAGTGCAACAACATAGAAAAAACAACAACAACCAGTTAGTCTAGGGTGTGGGGGGCAGAGCAGGGTAACTGTCCTCCAAAATTTGAGGTATTTTGTACTCAGTGTCTTAGTGCAAGTGCAAAATACGCAATGATTTTGGCAACACAGGGTTAACTCAAACAAAATGGCATTCTATCATTCAACATTTTACACACACACCCTTCTCAACATACAATCATCCAACATGTTTAATTCCGTCAAACACACCAAAAAAAGGGGTGAAAACACAGTCAAGGGAAATTTGTCAGGGAACTGTCGCGTCAATGTCTACAGATAGTGCACTGTACAACGTCTCAAGGCGCTATTTAAGTTAAAACACAAAGACCAACACATTAATTGGGTCTCTAATATTTTAGCTCTATCTACACAGAAATATACAAAATGGAGTGAAATCAATGTGCCACTTATAGTATTTCAATGGAATATGCATCTAAAAAAACAACCATTTAGTTGAATCCACTTGATACCTATGGAAAAAGAAAAAACAAGAAGGGACGATTAGAACAATTGTCCTAATGTCCTGGCCAACATATACCAGTATACAATTTACCAGTAGCGAGTGCAATAGCTAACTCCATTTGGCTAATTTCAACGTGTCCTTTGAATCAACACATAAAGCCAGCATAAAAGCAGACTCAGGGGTCCAAAAACAACTTATCCTCCCCTATCTATAGCTAAATCAACTCATAGCTCCTAAGAACTAGTCTCTGTCCCTCTTCGGCGGAACTTAGCACAATTAAATGGTGTTTGCGTGTTGCCAATTAACACATACATTTGCTTACCATCCATAGGATGGTCCAGGAGGTCCAAAAAGGCCAGATCACCAAAACTGCTCAGAGGGCAAGGAGATGCAGAGTGTTCGAGTCCTCACGGCGGGCTATTAGTCCACCCGAACCCCATGTGGGGAGCGATATATTATTCTGAAAAACAGAATAAAAACATGCAGCACCGCATTAGGTCTAGTCTGAAAGTAAACACAGGGCTTCCATTACTCTTCAAAGACTGCTAGGCGATTACCTAAGAACAAAAAAATTCTCGTTTGGATGTGCACGGATTACCTCCGTGCAGGATCGGATGTTTGCACGGGAATCCCTAAAGCCAAAGGCTGTTCCTCTCCTCGTGCTTCTTACTGCACGGTCTATCGTGCGCAGAGGTATTATGATAACGAAACGCTGGAGGAAAATAGGCAGAGAAAATCGGGTTACCTCCGAGCTAACTAAATGCCCTTAAGCTCAAAATCTTGTGGCTGGAAGCCGCCGTTTACCTTAACGCAGTCTCTCCTCTCCTCGTTCGGCGCCGTCTCTCCGATGCAAATGTAGGCGTGGCTGGATGCATGCATTCAAGCACATCCTATGCTTGTTTAAGTACGGAAAGTGTCACTACGTTCCTATAGCGATAGGAGCGCCTACATCATGTGATTTATCACGTGGTGAAAGGCGTGTCGGCGCAATGAAACCAATCTGAATTCTATGTTGCGTCCCGTGATGTTTAGATGTCAAACAATCGGATTTGTACGCCTCACGCGTTGGTAGGTCCATGTTCCATATTTCTACGTACTCTTGCTGTAGTCACCATACGAGCACCGCTTTACATGCATTAGGCCACTTAAAATTATTCATGCATGTGAGGGAACTGGGCCACCCCTACTACTCAAACCCAAGTGAGGGTCTCACTGGGTATTATAGGAACTTCATAGAGAACTATGGGACCATAGCTTGAATGTCATCTCCTCTCCCAAATTTCCTAAAAAAGTCATCTGGAATGAGGAGTGCAATCAAGCCTTTGAAGGACTAAAAGAAAGCCCTTTGTCAAGCTCCAGTCCTAAGAGCTCCTGACTATCACCAACCCTTCATTGTACAAACTGATGCTTCTAATGCAGGTATAGGTGCAGTCCTTAGTCAACTAGATTAGAAAGGTAGGGAACACCCTATTTGTTTCATCAGCAGGAAGTTAAAGGATCCTGAAACAAGGTGGGCAACAATAGAAAGAGAATGCTTTGCTATTTTGTGGGCACTGAAGAGGTTTACACCATACTTGTATGGATCTACCTTCACTATTCAGACTGACCACCAACACTTGAGATGGCTGATGCAAATGAAAGGGGAAAACCCAAAATTACTCAGATGGTCAAGCTGCCTACACGGATTTGATTTTTCCATTGAGCACAGAGCAGGAAGTCACCCCCAAAATGCTGATGGTCTCTCTAGGATGTTTGTAACCGACTAGAGGTATGAGGTCCATCCAGGAGTGGATTAAATCCTCTTGTCCCTTAGTCGGGGGGGGGGGGGGGGGAGTGTTAGGGAGAATTCTCATCTATGGCTAATTTCCCTCACCTAGTGAGTCCCCCAGCAGCTCTGCTGGACTTCTGGAGTTTATTTTTTTCCACTTGGTAAGAGTGAGAGCTTGTCCCCCACTCTTACTTGTGTTTTGCTATGTGTTTCCACCTGTTTGTGATTGTGGGCTCTGAAGGACACCACATCAGTAGCCTCCTTCTTGTGTGTGTCGCACAGCACCTTTTGTGCAGTGGCACCGGGTTGTCGTTCAGACTCCCACCGACTCCATTTCTGAGGTGACTACTGTCCCTCAGAAAAGGGTAAAGTTACCATTAACTTTACTTAGTCAATCTACCACAGATCCAGTACACCCCAGCTTCCATGGAGTACTGGAAAGGGTTAATTTGTATCCCTTTTCATCTGTACCTCTTAGAGCATTGTTTCGCTCTTTTAACATTTAGACATGGCTGGTGGCAGTGGTATCTACCCTAACTTTCTACCGCGGTTATCTTATATAACCGTGGTAATATTGTAGGCTATTGTATTAGCCTAGAACTTAAACCCGCTTGACCAAATCCTTTTCCTTTTGGCTCTGGTGCGGTTTATTCTCCATTTCTTTTTGTTAAACTCCTTCTTGTGTTTTTCTTTGCGCGGCAAACCAGGTTTGCCTTCTTTGTTCGCTGTCTTTTGGCAGGCTTCTTCCTAGAATCCCTCCTGAAGGCGCCTGGGTGTCTAGGTGTGCTGAATGTGAGGGAGGAGTGTAGTCACCCCCTGCACAAGGTATCTTAGGAAACCCAAGTCGCACTTTGTTACGATTGGTCAAGGTGGTTGTCCGGGCTGGACAAACCCCCTGCTGTGTGATTGACAGACAGGCTGTGTGAATGGGGGTTTTGCACATAAAAGGCAGGTCTCTTGGGTTAGAAGTCAGAGAGAGTCGCTACTGGAACTACAAGGAACCGACGAGAAGCGGAGAGAACGACGGCTGCTGCAACTACCCCGTCCCGGTGAAACCCTGCTGCAGTCCTGAGCTATCTACCTTCAACGACTCAGAAGATCCAGTCCGGAGCCTTCTTCCCTTGAGCTTGGTGGGGATAACCAGCTCATCTTCCACAGCTAGAGGATCCTCTTCCTTGGTCGAAATCGCTGCACACTGCTGTAGTGGTCCGGATAGCCACCTGAAGAGCCTCTCCTGTTTTTAAGGAGCGAACCTTTTATTCTGTGTTGCTGCTGCCAGCCTCATCCCTGTGTGGTGCAGACCCCCTTCAGACGTCCTCCTTCACAACGAAGCTCCAGGAATCGTGGGTCTGCGGGAAACCACTAGGAACAACTGCCCGGGCACCAGCTGCACCGTTGGAACAGGCTACTGTCTTCTGCTTGAGGAAACTGGGTAAATCCCTTTTCTTCATTTCCAAGGCTTGCCCTTGACTTCCCTCCTTCTTATAACTTTTGCTTCCGAACATTGACAATATCGAAGTACTTTTGGCTACGTTGAATCTCAAACTATCTGACTGTGTGATCCTCAGCAACAGGCCCCAGTGTCTCTCACCCCTGGCTCCGGCCCTTTGACTTTCGAACTCCTGTCTTTGAGTGTTTCTTGATTCTGCCTGCCTAACCAAAATATTACCTGCGATTTTTGCCTCCAACTCCCTCTGGGTATCTCAATTGCTAAGTGTGTTTTTATCCCGGTAGCATTTCACGTCACGGATACGCGTTTAGTTAGTAGACCGACCTGTCAAAAAGTGATTGCGGTAACATATTTTGTTCTTAACACCAGTGCATTCAACGCAGGGTACTTACCTTGAGACTTACTGTACAAAGTGAATTGGTTAGTTGTTGTATATTTAACGTCTGGTTTTTATTTAAGTTTAATAGAAGTGTTGTGTTTATAACGAATGGTTTAAAAATAAATGTCTTTATATTTTTCTACCTGAAACCTTGAGTCAGTGTTTGCTGCTGGAGTCACAGTAATTGTGGTCCCTTTGTGTAATCTCTGCTACTGCTCATGTACTCTTGAGATAAGACTGGCTGCTCTGCTACTGCTACCACTATAACTTAGTAGTACAGGCTTGTACCAAAGGTAAAACTTGTATTGCCACCTGTAGTCTTAATTGTGTGTAGTGGTCCCTAAAGGCACTGCACGGGATTCTGCCTAACACCAGGTCGAGCTCCTGAGTTCTCACTGAACAAGGGATAAGATCCAAGTATTCTGCAACTACGAAGCTGAGTCGAGGAACCGCTGGTGACCTGCTGGAAGGTTTGGCACCCTGAGCCTGCTGTCGTCCTGTGGGACCCCTCTGCATCTGGTCGTCCTAGAAGGTCTGCGAAGACTCTTCGACCCATTGGAATAGTGGGACCAACTATTCACGGCACTGTCACCAAAACCTGCAAGTAAGCTTTCTCGGAAGTGTCCCTGGGCCAACCAGTGGGATGACCAGCTTACGCGGGACCTTTGCTCTGTCTCTGCCGTTGTTTCGAGGAGGCCCTCGAAACTTGGTATACTGCTAGCTCTGTTTCCACGGCATCCTCGCATCGAATTTCGTACACTTGGCATTCCCAGGTCTGAAGTGAGACGAGTGCGCCCGGACCGGAGTAAACGCGGTTACCGTGTTGCCCTGCTGCGGCAATGTCCTTTGCAAGTCCGCTGCATTTATTACCCTCTTGCCCCTGAAGCCTGCTGCACCCGGAGTGGAGAAATCGCCACTGTCCCATTTGGAAATCCTCGCTGGAATTCAGGAACTAAAAGGTGCCGAGACGTCCTTTTTGCCGCCGTCAAACCTTCAACCGAATTGGACTAATCTGCCGAAGTTTGGGTCTCCTTGCCTCAGGGACCGGTGCGTAATCTTTACCCCAACCGGTGGCCCCTAGTGCCAGAGCCCAACTTTACGCACAAGTGGCCCCTGGGGGCCCCTCTCCTGTCCACTGCTATTGCAACATAGCGACTCCATCCCGAACTGCCTCTGCCTTCGTGGAGGTCCTTCTTGAATAGTGGGAACTTATTCTTCATCGCCTTATCCACCTTCCCGAGCTGCTAGAGACCCCTGAAAATACCCTGTTTGCCCATTGGAACAACCGTGTGCATTGGCATACATGTACTATTGAGCACAAGGCTCTCCTCTTCTTAGGGTTTGGAGTGCCTCTTAGTTAGGTGAATAACTGATGTTGAATTGGGACTAAAGATTAACTGCACTGCCCGTTACCTTCCCCTCTAGGTTGTTAACATATTTCGTGCAGTCCTCCCTTTAGAACCCCCTGGTCTTGTACATATATTGTATTGAATGTGATGTATTGGTTTACTTAGTGTTAGTGTGATTCTTTGCTATGGTCTATGTTACAAAGGCCTTGTAATAAATGTGTCTATATGTTTAATATAACACCTGCCTGACGTAATTTGTAAGTGTCCTTGCTCTTTGTGCTCATTCAGGTCCTTCAGTCACCCTCACCCTCACCCCTCCTGAGACAGTCTTGACCGCCTGCCATAGCTACCCTGATTGGTCTGGCTTGTCCAGAGGTTACCCTGTTCCAAGAAACTAGGTAGGACTTCTGAACCTCTGCCCCTCCTGGACAGAGTTCAGAAATCCTTCTGAACAGTATCTCTGTCCCAGTGTCCTTGGCGGGCCCACTGCGTGTTCCTCCGCTGCACACTCCCAAAGACGAACCCCAGCGTGGGGCAGTCAAGAGGCGCTCATCCGGTCCCCATATGCGTCTTATAGGTGATATCTCTGCCCCTCTGGGGCCTTCTCGGAATAAGGCCTCCAAGTCACTCCCCTGGGGTTATACGTGAGGGCCCCGGTGGTTCCTTATTAGGAGTTCGTGGTGGTCAACGTGTTATTCGGGTGTTGACCCCCCGGGGGTATCCGAATGCAGTCTTTGTTAATGGAGGGGCGGCCCAGAGGGTTCCAGGGTACCCCGTTCCCCAAATATGTTGTGGTGCTATCAACCGGCACTGCTGGGCGCGGAGGCCGGTGGAGGGGGAGCGATTGCTGTGTGGCTGGTCTCACCTCAGGTTTGGAGCTCTGCACGAAGCTGCTCCAGGTCTTGTTGCAATGTGGTTCCCCCACACCTGAGCCCCATGCGTTTCTGTCTGCCGCAGCCTGGGTTAGGGGACCACACAGTGTGTGATCCGGAGTCTCCTCACTGCTGTTGGGGCCCCGCGGTCCGCCCCTGATTGGGGCGCTTCCCACTCAAGGGGCAGGGGTGCCCGACTTGGCTCCTATATTTCCACAGAATAGAAGCCTGGGAGGCGAGAGAAGGCCGTCCGCCCAGTCGATCCGCTCTCTGTTGGTGGTGGCTGCGGCTGCTCACATGCTGGGTCGGCATCTGTCTCTGTAAGACCCCCAGGCGTACTTCTCTCCCAGCAGAAACCTCGGCGGTCGGTTGCAGTCAGGCCCTGGACTCTGCGTGGCGCGGGACGCTAAGTGGGGGAGGGGCGGGCCCGCAGTCTCGACCGCGTAACTCGGGACAGGGCGCACCCCCAGACCCCAGAGTTTCACACTCGGACAGATAGTCGGTTCCTCTGAATACGCATCAGCTTTTGGTGCAGAATGGCACTCAATCTCCTCAAATTCTCCGCAAGTTTTCCCGGGGCTGGTGTCGGAGCTACAGGATCAGGCAGCCATATTGCCTGCGCCCCCTGGTGGCCTCCAGCGCCAATACTTTAAAACTGTTCATGTATATTCATAAAATCCCATCTAGAGAAAAAGCTCTCAAGAAAGGATGAGTGAGTGTACCTATATGTATAAAACTATTAACTTGATCAACTCAAGACTGGGAATGGGACTAATTGCACCGCTCACACATTAATTTACAATTGATCCAACAATGTAGCCTTGCACTCCATTTGTTGAAGTACTTCAAAACAACAAACGACAGAACCCAGTAAACGTTCACATAGAAAGGCTTCTAATAAGCCAGAAATGTGTTCCCATGTATTACATTTTTTTTTGGTAACTTCTATTTATTGGTAGATTTTCTGCACAAACCGTATAGTACAACCTTCACAATTAAAGAAAAACATTTCCTGGCCCATGTCGAAATGGCATTTCCCAGCCCATGTCGAAACAGACCCCCCGGGACCTCCCCCCGCCCCTGTTGAATAAATGATAGGACGTAGGTCGTAGTCTATGTCCTTTAATGCCGGTTGTGACATGTGCCAGCGTGACTTGGTGCAGAGTCTGTGTCCTTTTTGGCCGATTCCCACAACACCCCGGCCCTTCCCCTCCCTCCACCCTCTAACTATTAACAACTATTACTACTACTGCTCGGGATCAGATCTCTGGTTGCAAGTGAACCATTCGTGATGGTAACAGAGAGTGGGTGTACCGGCCTCATGTATGTATATGATGGCTGTCAGGTAAGGGTGGTGATGCCCAGGGACTACCGACAGGCAAGTCAGGGGCTGCGCGTCCTCGTAATAGAAGTCACTACCTTAGTGGTGTCGCCCACCCTTGTATGGGGGAGAGTCAAACAAATCCCAGAATGTATGCGTCAATTCCACTTTGGCCGGGTTCATTCTTTTAAGTGCGCTTCTCTCCAAGGAGCATATCTTAGCCAGAATAGCAGTTAGTTGTGGCTTGGTGGGTGTCGTTCGGACTTTCCAGTTCACTATTAGTAGTTTGCAGACGGCGAACACTGCTGTACTCATGACTTTGCATGCCAAGGGGTCGGTCTGCCAGTCTTTATAGTTGACCCCGAATAGCATGTCTTCCGGGGCCAACGTAATGTCTTTCTCTGGAAAGTAGGTGTGCAGGTGCCCTTCAACCATTCGCCAGTATTGTTTGATCCTCAGGCACGACCATAGCAAGTGCCCCATAGTTCCCGTCCCCCCGCACCCACGCCAGCAGAGAGGGGAGGGCAACAGACCCATTTTATGCATTTTGTACAGGGTCTAATAAAGGCGTTGGATGATTTTATACTGGATTTCTCTTGTTCCGTGAAGTTCCAGGGATGGCTGTGAAGTATTGATATATATCTCCCGTCTTGATCTGGGTATCGAGGTCAAGTGACCATGATTCAGCGAGGGCCGAATTCCTCCCCACATGGTTTGGGATGGCCATGGAATAGAACGTGCGGAGGCGCAGGTGGGTTCCTATCTGCTGTTCCAATTCCAGCTCGCAAGGTACTGTGCAGTCCCTCTCTCAAAAGTTTCTAGCTGGTGGCAGTGTTTACTACCGTAAATATTCGACCGCAAATATTTTCCTATGGGATTTTCCCATTGTTCAGGGCTACCACATTTTTTGACAGCCTCTAACATACCGCCGGTGTATTTTAATATTAACTTTACTCCGGTAGGTTTTATTTGCCAGAACTTTAATATAACTTTTCTCATTTCTTTCTCTAAACTGCTAACCCAGGTCGGGGATCCTTTGTTCGTCCTTTTGGCAGGCTTCTGCCGAGAAGCCCTCCTTTCGGCGCCACTGGGTCTAGGGTGGGTTCATTGTGTGGGAGGGGGAGTAGGACCCCTGAACAGGGTTGCCTCAGCAACCCATGTCGCACTCTATCCTGATAGGCTGGAGGGTCTCCCGCCAAGATGACAACTCCACTGTGCGAGTGACAGCTAGGCTGTATGAATGGAGATTTTTTTGCATAAAAGCAGGGTCCCGAGGACTGGAAGAGCAAGACGTCGCCACTGGAACTAAGAAGCCGAAGAGGAGAGAAGCCAAAGACATCTGCAACGACTGAACCACTGGTGAAGCACTGCTGCAGCGTCTCACCACTTTTCTCCACACAACGAGAGAAGATCATCTGCAAGAGCCTTCTTGCCTTCAGCTGGTGGGGCCAACCAGTTTGCCAATCACCTTCCTGGACCTGCCTTGGTCGAATCGCCAGTACCCTGTACTCGGAGGCCGGATAGCCAGGCACCAGTCCACCCGGACTGCGATTTAAAGGAGCGTACCTTTTATTCGTCGGGCAGCACTGCGGCTGGTTTCATCCCTGGGTAGTGCAGTAACTCTAACCTTCCTCCACGATGAGAGCCTCTCTTCCTCTGCTGGATCCCCCGAACTGCAGGAACTACCGCCGCCGCAGGAGCAACTTCTTCATTTTAAAGGTACATTGTTCCGCCAGGCCACCCTTTCTTCGCGGTAGCCCTAAAGGTGTTTTAAATCATTTACCTACCTATTGGGTTGGCTGCCCCTCTCTCTTAACATTGCCTTTCGCTTTCTGAATCCACCTTTTCAACCTCGTTAATCAAAGACTTGACTGCAGCTACAAGAACATTTTGCTCCTGGGCCCTTGCCCTGTACCACTGACTCTGGCACAGGCCTACTGACTCTGGCTACATGTGTTAGATCTGCCTTTTTTAGATTGATTCTCACTGAGAACTGTGTTGGTGCACCTATTTCTTTTAACTACCCTTTCCGTCCCATTTTTAAACCTTGTGAAATGCCATTTTGCTCAGTTTTCATTTAAGTATTGCCAATACTGATGCACTGTCTTGCTTAAAGTGGTTCACAAACTTTTGGGAAGTGTTGCTAGGGTGTGTAAGAGACTATTTCTATATAACTTGTGCTTTCCCTCCCTTGTGAGGAATTGTTAGAGGATCCCTTGTGTGTAGTTGTCACTGTGCCGTTTTGCTCAGTTTTCACTCTGGTTCACTTGGTCTACAATTTAACTTGGGAGTGTGTATAGGTTTCCTTTGACTTAATTTAACTTGCTTGATGACTGTGATAAATGTGTTTTATTAGAAGTGTATAAAATAAATATATAACTACTCTTAAATGCAAATCTTTGGTCAGTGTTTCCTTGTACCATAGTCTTGTAGGCCTATTGTGTAAACCCTGAATACTGCACATCTCCCTCCCTGCTGTGACTGGGTGTATGACTTGGGCATGGTCTTTGTCAAGATGGGTAAAGACTTGGCCGTTTGTGAGCGGTTTTTCATCC
This sequence comes from Ambystoma mexicanum, assembly GCF_040938575.1. Classification (NCBI taxonomy): domain Eukaryota; kingdom Metazoa; phylum Chordata; class Amphibia; order Caudata; family Ambystomatidae; genus Ambystoma; species Ambystoma mexicanum. The sequence goes on from NC_090936.1 coordinate 435,153,153, forward strand.
GTGGAGGAGTGGAAGAGGCCCCCCCCCCCCTCAAATGGCAGATCGAATATGCGTTCCTGGACGTCCGGGTTCAATTTTGTTGCCCGGAGCCAGGCTGTCCTTCTCATGTCCGTGCTGATACAGATGGCACGGCCAGAGGCGTCAATATGAGCCACAGTGGATTCCATGAGGTCCTGCGCCGCCAGCTTGGCCTGGCGAAGATGCAAGGACACGTTGGAATACAGCTTCTTCCTGTACGCCTTCAAGATCTTCTCCTCCTTGCCTAGCAGTGTCGCCGAGGAGGCTGAGGCTTTCAGTATAGTGATGCTGCAGCAATCACAGAGGAGTGTGGCTGATAGCAAGAGTGTATCCCCATCCATCTGCCTGTACTTGGCGTCCAGGCGTCGATTGACCAGCTGGACAGAGTGGAGCTTGAGCCAACCCTTTTTGGCCAGGGAGACTACATCAGTCTGCATTGGAATTCCCGTTTTGGCAGAGGGGCTTTGTGTGAGGACTTCCGCCAGGACCCCCTCTGCCAGCTGCTCAACCTCAGGCTGAGGTAGGCCCAGGTACTCCGCCAGCCCTGCAAGACGTTTGTGCAAGGCCCTGGCTGAGGATTGTTAGGCAGAATCCTGTACAGTTCCCTTAGGGAGCACTACAGAAGATTAGGACTACAGGTGAGCGCAATAAATCCCCTTTGGTATCAGTCTGTACCACAAAGATTTAGTTGTTAGCTGTGGCTGAGCAGTCAGACTTATCTCAAGAGGGAGATGAGCAGTATTCAGGGTTTACACAATAGGCATTCAGTGCTATGGAACAAGGAAACACTGACCAAAGCTTTGTAGTAAAAAGAATATATATATTTATTTTATACACTTCTAGTTAAACACAACTATCACAGTTCTTAAAGCAAGTTAAATTCGGTCAAAGAAAGTATACACAACTCCCTAGTTAAATTGTAGACAAGTTTGAGCAAGAGTGAAAACTGAGCAAAACGGCACAGTGAAAACCACACACAAATGGCACTCTAGCAATTTCTCAGAAGGGAGGGAAAGCACAAGTTATACAGAAATATCTTCTTACACACCCTAGCAACACATTCCATAAGTTTGTGAACCAGTTTAGGCAAGGCAGTGCATCAGTATAAACAATACTTAAATGAAAACTGAGCAAAATGGCATTTCACAAGGTTAAGAAGTGGGGAGGAAAGGGTGGTTATAAGAAGTAGGTGCACCAACACAGTTCTAGTTGAGAAGCAATCTAGAGAAGGCAGTTCGCCTGTGCCAGATCCAGTGGTACAGGGCAAGGGCCCAGGAGCAAAATGTTCTTGTAGCTGCAGTCAAGTCTTTGGTTAACGATTTTGAAAAGGTGGATGCAGAAGGTGAAAGACAATGTTAAGAGAGAGGGGCAGCCAACCCAACAGGTAGGTAAAGGATTTAAAACACCTTTAGCTCTACCACGCAGAAAGGACGGCCTGGCAGAACAATGTACCTTTAAAATGAAGAAGTGGCTCCTGCGGAAGCGGTTGTTCCTGGTAGTTCCTGCAGTTCGGGGGATCCAGCAGAGGAAGAGAGGCTTTCGTCGTGGAGGAAGGGTCGAGTTACTGCACTACCCAGGGATGAAACTAGCCGCGGTGCTGCTTGACGAATAAAAGGTACGCTCCTTTAAATCGCGGTCCGGGTGGCTTGGTGCCTGGCTATCCGGCCTCCGAGTACAGGGTACTGCCGATTCGACCAAGGCAGGTCCGGGAAGGCGATTGGCAAACTGGTTGGCCCCACCAGCTCAAGGGAAGAAGGCTCTTTCAGATGAAGATCTTCTCTCATCGTGTGGAGAAAAGTGGTGAGACGCTGCAGCAGGGCTTCACCGGTGGTTCAGTCGTTGCAGATGTCTTTGGCTTCTCTCCTCTTCGGCTTCTTAGTTCCAGTGGCGACGTCTTGCTCTTCCAGTCCTCAGGACCCTGCTTTTATGCAAAGAGATCCCCATTCATACAGCCTGGCTGTCACTCACACAGTGGAGTGGTCATCTTGGCGGGAGACCCTCCAGCCTATCAGGATAGAGTGCGACATGGGTTGCTAAGGCAACCCTGTCCAGGGGTCCTACTGCCCCTGCCACACAATGGACCCACCCCAGACTCAGTGGCGCCAAAAGGAGGGCTTCTTGGCAGAAGCCCGCCAAAAGGACGAACAAAGGATCCCCGACCTGGGTTAGCAGTTTAGAGAAAGAAATGAGAAAGAAGTTATATTAAAGTTCTGGCAAATAAAACCTACCGGAGTAAAGTTAATATTAAAATACACCGGCGGTATGTTAGAGGCTGTCAAAAAATGTGGTAGCCCTGAAAAATGGGAAAATCACATAGGAAAATATTTGCGGTCGAATATTTACGGTAGTAAACTCTGCCACCAGCTAGAAACTTTTGAGAGAGGGACTGTACGGTACCCTCTCGAAAATGAACATAAGGGAAAAACTATTAACCCTTTCCAGTACCTCCATTGTAAGGTGGTTTGTACTGGTTTAGTTCATAAAAATTGACTAGTAAAGTCAATTGGGACTTTACATGCCCTGGGAGACAGTAGTCAGTCCCAGGGTATGGAGTCTATGTGTGGTCGATCGCTACGACACCCCTGTGTCACTGCACGGAGGGTGCTGTGTAACACATGTGAATAAAGATGGTTCCTATGGGGATGAGAAAAACCCCATAGACATTAAACAAAAAAATAGCCTAGAACACACATAGCAAAAATGCCTAAGAGTGGGAAAAAAGAGTCTCACTCTTAGCAGGAGAAAAAAACAAACCCTTCAAATCCAGCAAAGCTGCTGGGGGACTCTATAGATAAGGGAAATTAGCCATAGAATGAGAATTCTCCCTAACAAGGATGGCGTGTCAGGATCCTCCTCCTCATCCATATCCTGTGGGTCAGGAGGACCCTGCATAGGTTGAGGAGTCGCCGGAGGCTGGGGTACGGAGACCGAAGCCGGAGGCTGGTATGGAACCGGCTGGGGAATCGGCTGGGGAGCTGGAGACAGAGGCTGCGCCTGAGGAGCTTGTGGTGCTGGTAGCAACGTAGGAAGTACGTCCCTGATGGCGTCCCCGAGCATAACCCCTATCCGAGGAGACTTCATGAGCCCGAGGAACCTCTCGAAGAACCCCTCTTCACAGGCCGGAGAGGTGGTAGGGTGTACAGACGGGGTAGCAGGAGGCTGCTGGAGCCACTGCATACCCTGCCCGTAAGGACGCAGAGGGAACCTGCCCTGCGCAAATGAAGCATAGGCTGTAGGCCACGTACCTGTTTGAGGCCAGACCCACCATGACAATCGTTCTTCGCCGAACTCCGGGAATGGCGTCGGATGGGTGCCCATGTTTGGCACAGTGGCCATTTTGTTGAGCTACCTCCCACGTGCCTGCGTCTTGTTGCTCGGCTTGCTGGGCCCAGCCTCCTCTAAGACTCTTGAGGGTGGATCGCGAAGCCTACTGTGCTCCTCGGGCCTAGACCCAGTAGGTGTGACACCTTCGACCAGGGGGTTGGTAGAGCTGCATTTAGGCGCTGCCGCGGATGTATTGCTGGTAATAGGGCATAGCCCCATGGACATAATGCCGGTATAAGAACCTTTTGGTGCCTCAACACTTTAACCGGGAGGATCCAAGGATCCCTCGGCCTGTAGGCCGGTAGCTGAGGTAGCCTCAGTGCACCTGCTGGTACAAAGACCTCAGCAGTCCCTCCCGTGCGGGTGAGTCCTTGGGAAGGAGTCTCCCTTGCGGGGTGCAATGGAAAATGGAGGCCCTACCTTAGGCTTGGCTCGATATTTCACAAAGTTCTTCCGGTCCTCTGGAGTCGGCTTCTGAAAGAGCTCCTTCGACCTGGCTAGTCTGTTCTTCAGCGATTTAGATGACGGTGTTGAACGCTGAACAAGCTTGCCAGCCGTGGAGCGGGGCCAAGGCAATGTAGGCAGAGGGCGTGGGGGTCTGAAGTTGGGAAGAACCCGTTGCAGGATGGACACCTTCTGAACCCTGTGGAAGTCGACATGTGCCGGGGAGAAGCGGGACGCCTGAGGACCGAGTACCTGAATGATAAGAAAGACAAAAAAGACATAGAAGAAGTATCCGCGTGTGGAATTACATGGCCGAAGCCAAACCCAGGAGCGCTGGTGAATTCGCCCATTCCCATCGATGCAGAAAAGGGGACTGAGGTGTGGCACCGGAGGGCGGAGTCAGGGCAGCTCATGCTCCCTGGGCCGCACCCCCGCGCGCCTCTAAATTTAAAGGAGAAGAAGGCTTTTCTGGTGAAAAAGGTTCCGTCTCACGTCCGTTGGAAGGGACGTCCATGCAGTATGGAGGAAAGGGGATGGGAAGTAAGAGTAGGGTGGTTTATCGGTTGTTGGGCATATATGTTAATGAGAGTAAGCAGGTGTTGATGCAGCAGGCCTTGTACCAAGATGTATCTCCCCTCCCTGTCAGCGACAGTGTTTTGGATCACAAAGGGCACTCGTCTATGGACCAGAATGGATACTCCCCCATTTGTCCCGAAAGGGGGCGTGAATGGCAGCCCCAACCCAGCCCGTCTCCAGCTTTTTTGATTCCACCTCGTTGACCTCACTGAAGTGGGTTTCGTGGAGGAACACAATATCCCCTTGGAGGTCCCTCAGATGGTTCAGGACTCGCCTGCGTTTTATCGAGTGGCCCATCCCTTGTACATTCAGGGTTATCAATGTATTCCTAGCCATGCGATTGATCGGTTAGGCCTCTCCCAGTCATCCCTTTCCTGGGAGTATGCTCGTATATGGGTCCCCTGAGGAGCGGTGTGGTATAGTAACACAACCTTAATTCCGACCAGCCATATCTCTGTACTGATCCAGAGATATTACCAAAACTTTGAACCTTAACTTGAACTGTAGGGAGTAACATTTCCCTCATAACATTGGGAGTGGGTGTCCCACTACCAATAACAGGCAAAAAAGCCCATACATGGTGTCTCTGAGTACAAACTCTTGTGGCCGCACTCTTTCCCATGCATAACGAAGATCCCTCAGCCTGGGACCTGGAGTCATGTGTGCCTGCCGGAGTGCCTGGTCCGGGGAGTTTCAGAGGCGATGTCTGTGAGTAGTGTGGAGGTTGGACCAGCAGGCACGTTCCAGGCTTGGTTGGCGTCGGCCTATAGGTTGAGACGATCTTCAGAACAGTGTTTGTGGCGGTTTGGAGGCATCTCCCCCTGCAGATGTAGGCGATGGCGGATCAGAGATTAGATGTGTTGCTGGTGCCATATTGGATGTATGGATTTGGTCTTGTCCCTAAATTCGCAGTGGGCCTCCTTGTGCGCAGCAAGAAGTACAGAGACTCATGCGTGGCATGTGTGAGGATTTTGGCCCCCTCAGGCGTCTCCCGGATCTTTGCCTCCTGCCTTTGTGCCGTGGCGCACGGAATTCAGACAATGTTGTTGCCTGAGATGACGACGACCTTTGGTCGCTTTCCTGTGGATAGTCCGTTGAGACTAGGTTTTAGGCGTTGTAGGAATAGCCAGGCGTCCTCTGGGTCAACGTACGAGTGCCATTGGCGATCCATTTGTCACACCACACAGCCGGGAATTTCAAGTAGTGCTTCACCTCTTGGCCCCTTAGTGCTTCGAATAGGGGATTGAAGCCTTTCTGGTGGCGAGAGACATCTGCAGAATAGTCATTGAAGATCCGGATGGGTACCACCTCAATGTTCACCTGCCCGACCGCTCTGTATGCCTTTAAGATCACCAGTTTATGCTGAAAGTTTAGGAGTCTGAGCGGGATTGGTCTCGGGCGTTCTCCTGCTGCTGGCTTCGGGATCGGCGCCCTATGGATCCCTTCTATTGTTAGGTCCCTGGGGTTTTCAATGTGGGGTATGTCTAGCAGGAAGTTATCCATGAAGGACTCCAGGTCTGGGCCTTCTATGTTTTCAGGGAGGCCGATCATCCTAAGGTTGTTTCGCGTGGACCTCTTTTCCTGGTCTTCCATCTTGGCGCCGAGGCGCTGGACCTCCCTGATGACGCCGTCCAGTTTGGTCGCCGTCGAATCCTGATTGTCTTCGAGCAAGCTTATGTGTTGCTCGTTGTCTGTCGTCCTCTCTGCCTGGATGTTGAGTCTCGCCTGGACGTCCTGAAGGTCCCGTTTTATATCTTAGACGTAGTGTTGGTCTCTTGGGTGTGCTGGCCAATGAGCTTCATTTCTGCCAGGATGGCCTGGAGTGTTGCTGGAATATCCATTGGTGCCTTGCGTCTCGTCTGGATGTAGGTTCAGCGGTGTCTGGCTCTCCTGACGCTCTTTGCTGCTTGTCTGTGGTCCCTTTTAAAATGGCCCTGCAGGCATCACCTGTCGTTGGTTGTATGCATGCCTTTGCGCCCCAGTGGGTGTGGGTCAGGTGTTCCCAGAGTCTCAGGGGTGGTTGAGTGAGGTCCGCCAATTGATTCTTTTACCCCTCCCGTGTGTAGGACACTGGGCTTCTCAGGGCTACAGGTCCGAAGTGCTGTGCCTGTATGACGTTGGCAGGGTGCAGGTCTACGAGGCGCGGCGTCATGGTGGGTCAGAGGCGTCTTTGGGTGTAGCCTGCCGATCCTATTGCCCCATAGATGTGTGCTTTGGGGAAATCGCACCCCCCACAGCAGCCAAAAACACTGTGCCCGCTGTCGCAGCAGCTGAGGTCTAGTCATCGGCTGGTCTGCCTCCATACCATGGGTCTCGATGTCGTTGTGATGTAGTAATACGCCGCTGGTGGCAGTGGTGGTCCCATCTGCCCGGTCTGGGCTGAATCTGTTCCCTCTGCCTTGTTAGGTGTGGTATTCATCGCAGGGAGGTCACAGGCCCCTTGGTGGCAGATGGGGCAAGCGCTCCTTAATTATGGTCGGCCCTCTGACCAGGCCTGCAAAGCGTTCTACCCTAAGGTGTGTTATAGGTATTGAGGGTCGGTATTGCTAGGCTCCGGGGCCTATGCCCCTAAGTGGCCAGAGAGGGGGCCACTGGCTAGTGCTGAGGCACAGTTGCTGTGGAGGCTCCTCATCCACTCTACACCATACCTCTAGGCAATGGGCTCAGGAATCACTGCTTTTTTTCCGATGCTGTTCCTGGATGGTTCCCCCTGTCCTACTCGCCAGGAGGTCCCTCCCCGCCAGAGCGGCGTGTCGGGCAGATCTTCTTGGGGCTGTCCCCCACGAGACGGGCCACCGGGGCCAGGCAGGCGGGAGGACCGGGAGGTCATGGGCTGTGACTTTGCATGAGGCGGATGTTGTCTGGTCGCCTGGAGCAGCTACCGGCTGGCAATCGTTGGCCTCTGAGGTGCCGATGTGTTCTGGAATGGGGAGGCTTGTGGGCACTTTTCTGTGCCACCTGGTCCGTACGTAGCAGGGGGTGTGTCGAGCTGTAGTCGGAGGGGCACCCCAGGCCCAATGGGGGACCCTCCACCAAGGCCCTGTGCCAGTTCTAACTCCCCTTCCCGTGTGATGTCAACCCCTGGGTCTGCTCCTCACCTTGCATGTCTGCCAGTCCACTCCCTCCAAGCCGGTGCCGGGCGTTGGAGCAGTGTGCTCGACCAGAGTCGGTTTCCTTGTATTCGAGGGCAGGCGTCTTTGGGTTCAGCGGGGTATGGGCCGATTGTGGGGTTGCTGGTTGGCAGGGGAGCCGCAGAGTAATGCGTCTCTTCACATTGGTTCCTTCAGTGCCGGATGTATAACGATATGGAGGCGCCCCCTTCGATCCCCAGCAGGAGTCGGGTCTTGCACAAGTCCGGAGAGGGTGAGTAGCCATGGCCTCACCGCGTTTCACCTCCGTCTGGTCTGGGTGCATTGGGGAGAGTGCCTCTGTGCGGCCCACGGTGTCTGACCCATTTCAGCCGTTTCAGATGGTATCTTAGCTTTCGTATAAACAGCCAGGAATCTCAGATTGTGTCGCTCAGCGTCTGCTACTCGCGGATGCATTGTCACCAACTTTCTGGGGGTCTGAGAGGGTAGATTACATTATACGATGGTGGGCTCACACAGAGCTTCAGCAACCTGCAGCCATCTTTGCTCGGGCTGTCGAGCGCCCTTCCCCCCCGCATGTATTACATTTGAACTTGGATTGACTAAATAATATTAAGGGCTTGGCAACGTATCCTCGAGTGAAGCATTTACCCAATTCAATGATGAACTATTTTTGTAGAATTTAGCATGAAGGTTAAATGTGTTTACCCCAGGGGTCTCAGAGTGATTTCTAGAAGATTAACACATCAATTGTTTAAAAGGATGAGGCCAAAAACAATTTGGAGAACTGGTTGGAAGAGTTTAAAATTATGGTGCAGATAATTGTTCAGAAACATTCAGACCAGGGTCCAGCATTATATAGTTCTAGGAAGTGGGTCATCAAGGAGCAGCGGTGGCTCAGTCTGGCTTCTGCAAGACCAGCAAATCCAGAAGCGTTTAGAAACCGACTCACTCATGAAGTGGCACCATAAGCAAGTGGAAGAGTGGTTGGAACCCAGGATGGTAACCTCAGAGAAATTGTTCAGAAAAGTGACTTGCAGCATGGCATTGCAATTGCATAACGGCCAGCAAGTGGTCACGGCAACCCTGCTGCTTATCAAACAGGAGCCTGGTGATGTACTAATCAGGCAGGGTAGGAACCCTTAATTCAACACAGGCATGAGGTTGGTCAATAATGCCGAGAAGCTCGGGGGGAAATGGGTTACCAACTCATCAGCATGAGTGGGGAGGACACCCACTTTGGGACAGCAGGGGGCTTTAGAGGTAGAGGATCCACAAGCTCGCAGTGGGGTGCACAAGTTGCTGGGCATTTTTCATACTTGTGCAAGTTCTTCAACAAGGGTATATGCCAATGGGCTTGATTTGCCGTTACTGCCACGCTTGTGCATCATGTGGCATGTTTGGGCACCTGGCTAAGTTCTGCAGGGGAGGAGTGGGTAACTCTTGGCAGGCACTGCAAGCAAGTCTTCAGAATAATTAGGGAACATTCATTTTACATGAGTTCCTCCAACCACAATATTTCTTGTGCCATGGATGCCAAGTACCCCTGTTAAAAAGATTTTGTGTGTTTTACCTTGTCAACTGTCCTAACTGGAGGACTATGTTTATACTAGTATGATGACTAATACAAGTTTAGTTTTCTTTAAAGGAACAATGAGTCTTTGTCATAAAACACAAGACCATGCATAGCTCACCCAGGGACTGCGACAGGAACTCATCAGCAGGATGGTAAAAAGGGGGGAAAGATTGTCTAAGATTCAGGAACGGATCAGATGTAATGTGCCCATGTTCAAAAGAGGGATGGGTGGGTTTCATTACGGCTGCCAGGGATCGTGGGAGGGGAGGAAAAAAGGTGTAGGACCGGAACTGCTGGTTAAGGGGCTATCCCCAATTAGGTTGGAAAGGTTGTTACCTTGGCTCTCCCATTATCCATATCTTGTCCAGAGGGTTTACAATGGGTTTTGAGATGTCTTACCAGGATCCCTTGGGGGTGCGCTCAGACAGGGGCGAGTGGCAGGCCCATGTCTGGGGTAGTATCGAAAAAGGAGGAAGGAAAATGTCAATTCATAATCAGTCATGTCCTAAGGGGACTCAGTCAATAATTGGTTGGATGGAGGAGTATGTTCTGTAAATTACTGTTAATTTGATCAAGCAATACATTTAGCGAGAATGGCAGAAAGAGAGCTTTGCTTGCCAAGGTAGATATCAAAGCTGCTTTTAGACTGCTCCCGGGGCACCCAGCAAGCTTTCATCTGTTGCGGTTCCAGTTTATGGGCATATACACTGACAAGTGTGGACTATTCACCCCTTCTCCCCAGAAGGGAGCCACCCACTTTGAGGCTAGGGAGGTGAGCCTGCTAAGCAAGACCCTCCCTAGGGTTCTGGGACATTGGGACCTCAGTGGGAGTGACTCCCCGCTTGGGCACAAGGTCTCCCATTCCTGTAAGGAACTCCCTGTCCCAAATACCATGTCTGCCTACATGGCAGTCGGAAAGACTGTAGTTTCTTCTGTTTTGTATTCACCAAATAGTGAAATTTCTTCAATCTCTTTGACTTCAGGTAATTCTGGATCCTGCCTCAACTCCAAAGTCAAAGAGGAATGACACACCCCTTTTGTTTGTGATGACGTATATAAAAAACAACGAGGAATTTGGAATGGAGGAGAGCGAATCCTACGCAGAGGCGAGCGTCTGACGGGAGGACATCCATGAGAGGTGGAGCCACGCTAGACTGCAGAGCTGGCGGTAGCGTGGAGTGAGCCGATTGCTAGCAAGACACTGGAAGGTTGGCATCCTGAGTGGTTGAAGTCGAGAGAGACAGAGTCGGTAAAGTGGCCGTCTCGCCTGGTGGCACGACCTGATAGAAGCTTTGGTGGGCCTGGGGCCCATTAACCAGCACCGAGACCAGAGTGTTTAGGATTTCAATCAGGCACACACCCAGGTCTTGCCTAGCATGTGGTGCGCAAAGAAACCCTTATTTGTTTCTGTCTATAAGTTCAATATTCTGAATGATCTACCACTCATATCACACCCTTTTCAAAATAAAAATACCCCCAGGTCACACTGGATCAGAAATCGGGCTAGTTTGTGAAGGTAAATATTTATTTATTTATTTATTTTATATTCAAATCACACATACATATTAATATATAGATATATATGGGGCAGCAATCACCAAGCGGTGACAATACAATTCAAAATAAGTAAAGCAATTGAATTCACTTATGATAATGCAGAATGTAAAACACAGGTAAAAGAACAGTATTGGTTTGTGAACAGATAGCCTTTAGGTTAATATTTCCCCCTGCAAAGTACTTTAAGGCACACATGAGCAATCCTACCCAGATGTCAGTAATCAGCAGGTATTCAGGAATGAAAGACAATGTCTAGAATTTGGATGCAATCTTCCCTCCCCAAACATGAGAGAAAACCGTTTCTGGAATTTGACCCTTTTAAAATGACCTGTGAAAATAGCTTTGTAAAATAATGCAAAATTGTCAAAAATTCTTAAATGGATAAAAATTCTTAGGAAAGCAACACTAAACGGGTCCTAACACAGAGGAGCTACAATATAAACAACAGTACACACTTTAGATCAGGATGGGAGTTGAGAAACACTTTGAATGGGAAAAATACACGTGTAAACTTTGGAAAATTGCTAATTCGCAGCAAAATTTCACTATGCAATATTTGAGAAAAATTGGTCAAATACACTGTTCCGCGATGCGGTTTTGGGTTGTGGGTGTAGCTAAGGGTCTTAGGTATCAGTGAGAGTTGAAAGTTTGTTTCTATCTTTACAATTGAAACTTTTGCACACATGTACATTGCTAAAATTATGTCTCCTAATAAAATCAGACAAATACATTTCATATTTGATGGGCTATATTCCCCTTCAACCCCCATCTCTGTGAAAGCTGTCTTTCTCAATCTATGGAACTTTATCAATTTTAATCATAACAGTTTGGATTAATCATTTCTAATTCGGTACATCTCCGGGCACTTATCAGTGGATCATGTACATACAATTTTAGGCTTGCAACATTACTATTTCTGCTACGATGAGGGTTTTTGTGTAACTTTGGTTCCTTAAGTGGTACAGGTTTTATCAACGTCTTCAAAGCAAAAGCCTAAAATTAGGTTAACATCTACCAATTTTCAGACTTATCCTTCTTCTGGTTGCACAGTTAATGAGTTTTTAACTTAATCACAAATAAGGATTTAAACATCAAAGTTCTCCTTTGTACCTTCCCCTTCCCAGGCAGCAGCTGTCACAGTCCTTTAATCAGGGAGGTGTGCCCCTTCTTGGAGAGGGAAGCTCCCCTGTAGAGATCAGTTGGGCAGCTTGCCATTGTTCTTGGTTCAGCCCCAGACAAAAGTCTAATGAGGTCTCATTGGCTCCTTGTTGTCAATATGCGGGAACCATTAAGGCTTCCTGTATCAAGGGATTGTCAAACTGAAATGTCAAACTTTCCCAGGCTGGTCACTGCCCAATCAGAATTAAGCAGTTACTTAACTCCAATACAGGGTTGCTTTTAACATTCACAATGAAGTATTTTCTTTAACACATAAAAATAAGCACGGTTTATAAGGGATTTGCACATTTAAAAGAATTAAGCCCTCCACAAACGTGCTTTAAATAGGTGAATTTTGCAATTTCTTCAGGAAAAAGAAACACTTTAAACTGGGTTTGACAGCTAATCTTCTTATCCAGCTGTCAGTCAGTGAGGCCTGGATTACTCCAACTGCCTGGAGAATCTATGATTTCAGCACACTTTTTTTTCAATAATTCACTGGGAAAATGACTGAATTTAGCACCAAAACAGCACTTTGAAGGTTGCCATTGATTAGGAATCTGTATTTTAGCCCACTTTTGTGGCCTTGATTCGTGTGACAGGTAACAGAACCCACTGGCAGTCTCCTGCAGGGAGTTCTTGTTTTGACATCAACTTTGCCTGTGTTTGGCAGGGTGATGCAGCCTTCTTGTGATTTATGAACCATGATCAGTTTTGCAGATCTGGCGCGCACAGGGGTTAGCGCCTCCATTTTTGGCAGTTTCTATCGCCCATTGGAAAAAGGATGTAGTAGGGCGCATTGGCATGGGTTGAAATACCCCACAAGAGGGCAGTGGAGAGATTGGATCCCCGATCTCTGCATGAGCAGTGCATCAGCTGCCAAGACAGGCAGCGAAAGGGAAGCAAACTCTCCCAAAGAGGGGTGAACACTTGTGTCTGAGGCTGGGAAACCCAAAAGTGTTACAAGAGCCAGAAAAACCTGAGCGTGCAGACGCCCAACCAAAGCCCTGCTAAAGTAAGCCTATAAGAGGGCAAGAGGGCTTTGGAAAGCCCGGAAAAACCTAGAGACATCGATATCCACGGTTGGGGAAGCCAAAAGGGTTATGGGAGCCAGGAAACCCAGCGGAGGCTGGATATGGGCAGATGCCCAACCGAGGCACTGTTAAAGAAAGCCTATTGGAAGGCCAGAGGAGTTTGGGGGGAGTCCAGGAAATGTAAAACATATTGCGCAAGACTGGAAACAGAGAGAACCTGGAAGGTTCCAGTGCTCAAAACCAAAACAAGAAAATTATCAAGCATCAAGTCAGAAATGGCGGAACATATTGGTTGTATGAGAAAACTCAATACTCGTCATTCAGAACCTGCAAAGAGGCTGGAGGACTGTATTGTGAGAAACTGATGAACTTTTAAAATCTTCTTCGGAAAAGAGATCCAAGTAACTGGGCCAAGCAAAGCCCAACGATAGAGGCTATTGCTCTGGCCTACTTTTTGTTACATTTTTCTAAGTGGTAGGACCAGATAGCTAGTAGGTTTTGCACTAACGACTGTTTCTTTTGAACATTTGACAAACACCCTTACAACAGTTTGTTAGGTAGGGAATTACCCTCATAGCGGTAGGGCTAGATAGGTGTTATCTTATTTAAATAAACACCTTTGAACATGTCACATCTTATTCCGACTCCTCCTTCTGGTTCACCACAAGACAGACAAATGCATGCCAATGGGGTGCAGCATCTCCGGTGTGCATTTTGAAGCATTCAGCTACTTTTTGGAATGGGTACTTGAATGAACTAGAGGATTGGGCTGGACGACTGATTATTTGGATGCCTTTCTGTTCACTGGAGAGGGAGGTACAGGCGTTTGCAAATAATTACTTAGTAAATTCCTCAAACTGGCTAAGGACTTGGGGGTGACATTGGCGGCTGAGAAAACATAGGGTCTCTATACTAGACTAATGTTTCTGGGGATTGAGATTGATACTGTGGAAGGGGTCTGTAGGGTAAGAAAGGATTTTGCCAATTATATCACTTGTGCCCTAGCAAGCAGCAGGGTCACCGTAATGAAGATTCAGGCCTTGCTGGGAGGGTGTTTGCCAGACGTCTTTCCCTTGAGTCGTGAAAGGATGGCACTTGCTGCAAATGAACGCAGGCTTGAAGGATGATCTCCCTATGTGGCTGAATTCCCTGTCTGAATTCAATGGCATCGGTTTATGGTCAGCATCTTCGGTACAGTGCTCACAAATAGAGTTCTTCACCAACACTTCTGGGAGACATGGTTTTGGATCTACTTTGTAGTAGGAATGGTACAGGGAAGTTGGCACAATGAATGGAACAGGAAGGGGTGATGTAAGAACATCAACATGCTCAAGCTGTTCCGAGTGCTGGTAGCCCCTGCATGTATGGTCAAAGGAACTGTTAGGCTCACCTGGCTCCCACAGAGGCGTCGATCTGAACTGGACAGCTACGGTCTCCACCAATGTGACGCATAGGGCCGAGATGACGGACTGGCCCACCTAACTTCGTTTGCTTGGCCCGTAGCAATATTCTTCTGCAAATGGAGAAAGGGAATTAACCACCCGTGGAGTTGAGCGTAAATGCCCCCCACTGATCACCTTTGATGTCCCCTCTTATAGTCTCACCCGATGGTTTGAAAAGATGAGCTCTCCATCCTGCATTGAGCACAGGGGCGTGTAGATTAGCCAGTTGCTTCACTGGCTCGAAGGAATTGGTGAGTTCCAGAACAATATTGACTCCGTGATTCCCGGCAAGACGCCATAAGTATGTAGTTCGTAAGAGTTCAAATGCCTGACTTTCACTCTTGTCCGATTCCTTGCAGGTTGCAGCTTGACCCTAGTGAAGAGTTCCTCGTGGCAACCGGTAATATTCTGGTAAGGATTTGTATTATCCAACACAGTTTGATAAAATAGTGTCAATATGTAACTTGTTGCTTTCTCCCTTATTCAGGCACTGAGAGAAAGTATGAAGTCTCGGGGAATAATGCCTCCGGGGGTAAAATCAGGTAAGTCTATTGTGGTGAGGAGGGTTCCCCTTGTTAGTCCCTTTCTTTCACCTTGCTGTCCTTTTGTTTCCCCTTAGGGGCCGGGGTTCGGCGAAGATGCAGTGGAAGCTGCGCCGACCCGTGAAGAGGAATAATACCCCAAGTGGTAAAATCAGGTAAGTCTATGGGGGGGTAACTAATATTCCTCTGTGTGTTCCCTTGGCTCACCTTGCTGTTCTTGTCTTCTCCTTAAGTGCCGGAGTGCGGTGAAACATGCAGGAGGATGCAGTGGATTGTGAAGATGCTGTGAAGGCCGGCGAGTTCAGCGTGGCGCTGCAGCAGGCGAGGCGACGCGCATAAAATAACTTATTTCTTCCAGCTCGAAGACCCGATGGATCGGGAATTCAGGTAAGGATCAAAAGGTATTGCTCTTGTTCTAACCTTTTCTCCTTCTTTCTCCCTTTTTCTAGGAGCTCCAAACTCGAGGCGGGCGTGGCAGAAGACTGGATGCAGACTTGCAGGCACGGTGAGCGTTACGCTGCTGGATGCAGAATAACGCGAAGCGTGTGCTGCTCTTCGGGCGTGGTTTAAATAGCCTCCAAAGTAGTCCCAGGTAAGTATTCCTCCCCAGCCCCACCCGAGTAAAATAGTCCCTAGGTAAAGTGGTCCCTTCCAAGCCTCTTTTGGCTTGGAGCTCTTGCAGCATGGTCTGCATCAGGTAAGTTTGCAGCATGGTCTGCATCAGGTAAATTTTAATCTATGAGCCTGTCGCCTATGGCGCCAGGACTGACTCTCCATATGAGCCTGGCGCCATAGGCACCCAAATAACCCCTAGCAGGGGTTGTTGGGCTTGGTCTGGGTCCCCGGGGGTAGGCATCATGACAGGAACTGTCCAAAAATGTCTTGTTGTATGGTCAGATAACTTGGTGGTGGTTCAATCAGTTAACAACCAGACAACATGATGCACAGTAACAATGAGCCTGCTCAGACAGCTAGTAAAGATTTGCTTAAAAATAAATACAGAGAAAAGGGTCAGACATGTGCCCAGTGTGCTTAATGTTACAGTCGATGCACTTTCTCATTCACAAATTGTGAGCTTCAGGAAGGCCTGCCCACTGGTGAGGGACAAGAGGACTCACTTTGACGTAAGACTTTGGGAACTAGTTCACTGCAAAGGGGTATGAGAGAATTGGCAGAGCAGGCATTAGCCACACGTACCAGGGACAGATATAACATACTTTAAGACATACATGCAGGGAAATAAGGATGCTGGAACAAACAATCAAGGAGAAACAGTTCAGCTATTCCTATTATGGGCACAGGACAACAAAGGCAAAACGTGGGTTGCAGAATACCTGAGCGCTATTGCCTTTCATAGCAAACTGGCTGGTTTGGGAGACACCACAAAGAGTTTCCACATAAGGGAAGCCTTGAGAGGGTGGGGCAGAGCTATGCCAGTTCACAAGGACAGCAGACAGCCTATTGAATTTAGCCTTGTGAAGAGTACGTTATCCCTATTGAGAGCGGTGTGTTATTCATTTTACGAATGCGAACGGTTCACAGTGTGCTTTGCGTGGTATTTTTTGGGGCATTATGCATCAGTGAGTTGGTACCGAGAACATGAACAGACTTAGAACTCGGGGCACTTATAGGGAAGATGTGGTGATCCGCAAGGGAATTCTGCACGCGACTATCAGTTTCTACAAGAAAGATCAGGGAGACCAGAGGAAGTCTCTGGAATTAAGAAGACTTGGAGAGGATAAGTTCTGCCCTGTGCTGGCAATGGGGGTGATCCTCAGACATAGGCCGACAGCCTCAGTATATCTGGTCTCACATCAGGATTGAACACAGCTTACATCATTTCAGTTTAAGGAGGTAATGGAAACAAGGTTAGAAAGGACAGGTCGTGTCTCTGGCCGCTAAACTCCAGACTTCTTGCACATAGGTGCATCCACCACAGCACACAGTGAGGGGCTAGGGGAGGAGGCGATAATACATTTAGGAAGATTGGAGTCTGACAGGTTTAAGTTGTACATAGAACAGAGGGGTACAACAGGGTTGTGGATCCAGTCAGTAAAGGACAAGCAGGGTGGCGGAGGCGGGCAGGGGAGTATCCAAACTAAGAGAAAGGATATGAGGGAAGGGTGAAGAGTAGACTTATGGACACACCTAGGGGTTAGGGAGGTCTAAAGTGCAGGTCATTAGAGGCATGGGCCATCACCAGTTAAGACATGTTCACTTACTTCCAAGATTATAGACTTCATTGGGTCATTAGTGATTCATTTGTTCCAAGAGCGGCATAGGGAGCCAGGAAAGAAAGACAGGATGGCAACTGGGATTTTCCAGGCAAGAAGGGGATGTGGTGGGAGCACTTGTGGGGATCTCTGAACAAGAACATTCAGTGCCATGAGTGCCGAACGTGTTGTTTGTTTTATTTGGTTACATAGCGCACCGAACAAACCCAAAGGTATCTGGGCGCATTTCTTAGGGTACAACATAGTTACAAAAATTATACGAGGTAAAGTAAGTGATACAGTAATATATACAATAGTAGATACAATACTATACAAATATATACAGCGTGCGGAAATATACAAATGTAAAGGTACATAACATAGCTTAGGACAAGCTTGTAATAGGCCTAGGCGGCCAATAGGTGTAGAATGCTTAAGCTATGGGCGTGGTCAAGAGTGTAGCTGGGTCTAGGAGTCACGATAGTGCATAGTGGTCGTTAGTTTGATTGCGAGAACAGACATGTTTTTACTTTATTCCGGAATGAGAGGAATATAGGATCTGTCCTTAGTGCAAGTGGCAACTTGTTCCAGGACTTGGCCGCAAGCACCGGAAAACTGGATCCCCCCGCTTTGTTGAGTTTGATTTTCGGAATGTTGAGACAATGGGCATATTTAGTTCTAGTGGGTCTGTTGGACTCCTTCCTAGAGAATTTGTCCATAAGATAATTACGGGCTGAGTTGTTTAGGCACTTGTAAGTAATCATGAGCGTTCTGAAGGTGACCTTGTCTTGGATAGGGAGCCAATTGGTGTTGCGTCAGATTTGTGAAATGTGGTTGGAGCTTGGAGTATTTAGGGCAGTTCTTAGAGCATTGTTTTGCAATGCTTGCAGCTTGTGAAGGTTCCTCTGGCTGGTGCCCAGTAAGAGAGTATTGCAATAATCCAGTGTGGACAGTACGAGGGCTCTTGCAAGGGTGATGCAGTATTAGTGGACAGAAATTGTCTGCAGGCTTTTATCAGTTTTGATGTGTACGCCGTTGAGGATGAGGTGGCGTTGATTTGCCTTTGAAGAGTTTAGGCAGAATCTAGATAGAATCCTTCGGTTTTTGCTTCCTTATCAACATTGATGAAGTTGCCATCGATATTGAAAGAGGAGTATTTGGGCCCTAGCTTGTTTAGTCTTAACTTGGATCCAATGAGTAGGAGCTCGGTTTTATCGTCGTTAAGACATAAGCCGTGTTTGGCCATCCATGCTTGTTTTTTACTGTAGATTTCGTATAGGAGTACAGAATCTGCTTGACAGTCGCCTGATAGAGTGATGAGTATTTGCGTATCATCTGCGTAATTCGTATATGATATGCCAAGATCATCTAGATGGTCAAACAGGATTTTTGTGAATATGTTGTTGAGGGTAGGGGAGACACTAGAGCATTGTGGGCATCCACATGTGATGGGGGAGGGATCAGCTGAGGCGGTGGGGGAGAAAACCCTCATAGACCTGTCTGAAAGGAAGGAGTGGACCCATGCTGCAGCTTTGGAGGAGAACGAGGCAGCGGTTGTGAGATGGTTAGTTAAGATATTGTGGTCGACTAGATCGAACGCTGCCAACAAATCCAATAGGAGGAGTAAAGCCGGCTTTCCATTGTCCCTTGCCTCATCCATTTGAATTTTCAGATCCAAGAGGGCTGTTTCTGTCCCGTGTCTTGGTCTGAAACCAGATCGTCTGAGGCGTAAGAGATTATTAGTCTCGAGGTGATTTTGAATCTGGACATATGCTGCCTTGTCTAAGATTTTTAGGAGAAAAGGCACAGTGGTGATAGGTCTGAAGTTGGTAGGAATGTTGGGATCAAGGTTCGGTTTTTGATGAGAGGCATGACCCAGGAGTCTGAGATTTTTGGGAACGGTGCAGGAGGCGAATGAAGAGTTTATAAAGGATGTGATAAAAGGGGCAAATTCTTTGGCTCCTTCTTTTATGATGGAGGCTGGACATCTGTCTCCTTGGCACTTGGACGGCTTGAGACTTTGGATGATGGACTCAACCTCTGACGTGGTGACGGGTGAATTCAAAGACCTTGTTTTGATTAGGGGGCGTAGAGGGTTGAGAGCTCAAGTTGGGCTGTGTATTGTCCGAGTTGCTAGTTTTAGCAGTGGTCAACGGGCTAGATCTTTTTGCTTCGATTTTAGATTGATGAAGTGTAATTTTGTTGAGTAAGACCTTTTGTATGTTAGTACACCAAAGGGCATCTTTCTTACAGGAGTCAGGAGGGGCGATAGGAGATTCCAATTCTTTGAGGATAGTGAAGAGCTTGTTAGTATTAGATTTGACACTAGTGATTCTATTGTTGTAATTATCTCTTTTTGTGGCAGGGATGGCAGTTTTGTATGTGGTCAAGGCAGTTATGAATTTATCCTTGTTCTGCATCAATGTTTTTTTTTCTTCCAAGACGCTTCTGCGTCTTTTAGCTTTACGTAGTGATTTCAGTTCAGTAGTGAACCATTTATTAAGTTGTGCCAGAGGTTTGGCTTTCCTTAATTTGAGTGGGGTTGGGTGGTTTTAAGTAGGTTCAGATTGTATAGTTCTACCATTGTTGAGGGGTCTTAGTCGAGGGCCAGCTGTTGATGGGTGAAAGGTTGAAGTAAGGGGAGTATACTTTCTAGAGAAATTAGGTGGTTGTTTCTGGTTAGAGCTGGTGGGGCTTGGAGATCCTTAGGTGACAGGTGTTTATAATCGTGGATTTCAAAGGAAATGATGACGTGGTCTGACTATGCACATGGCAAATTAGAGAGGGTTTTAGTATTGCAGTTAAAGTCTGCTATCCAGTCTAGAATTCTGCCTTTGCATTGTGTAGGGTCAGATATTTGCAGTGAGAAGCCTAGCTCTGAGATAGTGTTTTGGATGGCTGAGGCATTAATATATAAGTTGTCATAAAGGCAGAGATTCAAGTCGAGTAGAAGCAGGATTAGCGAGCCAGGTTTGGTGTTTTGTGTGAGGAGGCTAGTTTTGTCTTCCTCAAAGGAGGTTAGTTGGCCAGGTGGTATAGGATGTGGATGAGGAATGTCCGCTCAGATGAAAGGGAGAGTTTTACGGAGAGGAGTTCTCCGGTGGGGAAAGAAGTGCTGTCGCTTTCTCTGATGGCCAGTGTGTTTTTGGCAATGATAGCTACCCCACCTCCTCTCTTGGTGGTTCTATCTGATTTGATAAGGTTATACTTGTCTGTGACTGCTAATATGACAGCAGAGCTTGCAGCTGGGTGAAGCCACATTTCTGTGATTGCCAGAAAATCTAATTTATTGGCGGTGATAAGGTCTGAGATGTCTAGGGCATGCACAATTAATGACCTAGCATTAATAAGGGCCCCTTTAATAGTGGTTATTTCTGGTTGTGGTGGACGTGAGAGGGCATTGTGTGTCAGAATTTGTGATAGGGGAGATGAGGGAGTGTGTGAATATTTAGTGGTAATGCTAGAACAGTTGAGAAATTGGGACTTCTGTTGTGCGCAGAGTTTTGTTGTGGCGTGGGAGCCAAGTCTTTTCTTTCTGCAGGTGATGGAACAAGGTAGGTTAGTGGTATTATATGCGGACGCATGCATAGTAGGGCTGTGGAGCAAGGAGGGATGAGAATTCAACTTGTAGTACAAGGTACCTAGAGTCTGTTGGGCTATTACAAGCGAATGCATACAGAGGCTTAATGAGCCTGTGATAGAGATAAGGTGCAATAGGGCCAGTGATCAGATTTGTAGGACACTCCAATAGGTGTAGGTGGCACTCCCCCCAGGTCGCCATGGGAGTGGATTAGTGCTTATTATTAGCTAAGAGTTGGGAGTCAGGCGTCTTGGTATATGCTAAAGAGCAAGAGAGGATCAAAGAGGGAGCTAGCGCTGCTAGATGTGGATGATACGTTATCTAAGCAAGTAAAATGTGTGTGGTGGTAGATAGGCAGATGAACAAATATTAATGAGTATATCAATGTTAGGCTGGTTACTTAACTAATGGAAGTAGAAATTTTAGGGCGAGAGTATGCGGGTGGTGCAGAATAATGATATCAGGCGGCTAGTGCACA
Source organism: Ambystoma mexicanum (assembly GCF_040938575.1). Classification (NCBI taxonomy): domain Eukaryota; kingdom Metazoa; phylum Chordata; class Amphibia; order Caudata; family Ambystomatidae; genus Ambystoma; species Ambystoma mexicanum. The sequence continues at coordinate 435,174,184 of NC_090936.1, forward strand.
TAAGTGAGAATGGAGTAAGGCAATTGACATCAATGAGCATGCTACTGAGAGGAGTGTTATACACACAGCAACACTATGCGTACAGTGGTAGTAGATGATGAACAGTGACTGACAATAATAGTACAATAAGTATATCCGACTAACTACGGATATGGGTGAGCACAAAAGGGGGCAGAACATATCAGGTACATATTAGGCAAATATCAGGCACATAACGGCTGAGTCAGTAGGTACAAGTGACATGCATGCTATCGATGGCAATGGGCAAGCATCGGGGAGCGGCACATAACAGGTAAACACATAAAACGCCAGTATTATTGCAAGCGTACAGTTAGTTAGGGCTACTAGACGGATCAATTAGGCAATGACTACAATGTCTGATTAATAATGGAGGCAGTCGCAGGAGTCCCAGTGTAGGTATGAGCTGCTGGGCAGATCGGTAAGTCTAGCGGAGCAGTGATGGACTAAATGCGATAATGAGGCGAGATTGTTCCGGTTGTTAAGCAGTAATGGGAGGATAGCTCAGCGGCAACACGCTCGCCTTGGAAGTAAGACGACACGGAGCAACACAGGTTTGATCCCTGGGTCCGCGCTTAGAAACCTCTGGGTATTAAGCGCGTTATAAATAACATATAGCATTGCTGTCATACACATATATGTAGTAAAGTCACGTGACAAACACAGCGATGCAGCGGCAGTATAGTCAGGACTCAGGAACCAGAAACGGAAGTAGTGAAGGAGTTGGACAGCATAGGCAGTACTTAGGCTAGGTTGGTCAATGTTTGGCAGTGACTAGGTTTGGCTTACCTTAAATGCATAGCTGTGAGTGGCAGTGACCTCTGGGAATAAAAGTGCGCTGCAGCGATTTAACAAGGTAGAGGGGCACAGATTGCTCGAGCAGCTGGACATGCTCAGGCAGGCTCATTCAGGAGCCATTTTTGTGAGCCTTCGATGGGGGCCGGCTAAAGCCTGCCGGTGCCCCGCGATTGACTATGATTTGGCAGTCACCTTGTCACTTGCTACAGAGGCAGGAACATCTAGTACACAGAATGTATGCCGGTTTCAGGCAAAGGCCGCCATCTGAAAGTTGCAAACCTCACTGTTTGTTTCAGCCGTAGAAAATCGAAACTTCACGGATATTGACCCAATGGCCACAGGGCTGAATTCACAGTTGCAGCAGTGTTGGTAGTACAGTTTGGGGTACAGGGATTTCAAAGTGTTGGGGATGAAGTAGCTTCTACATCACATGCTAGGACCAATGTCACAAGTTATTTTTGGGGCACAGAGATACTGTGGTCAGAAATAATACCGAGGCAAAGCTGGTGGGGGGCGTATTCTCACAAGGGTGTGGGGGAGTCCAGAAGGAGACTAAAAGGTAAACTTGGGGACATTCTTAAGGAGTATGGGTATGGGTTGGATCCATCACCCACTCATCACACTATATATCCCCGATTACTTCACGGATGATGGGGTGCATTTATCAGATACACAGGTGGCAATAATGATTATGGATGTTAGGGCTACACTGGAGGGTTTAGGTTGTAGACAAACGGTTCTTCTCAAAGTGACAGGACAGGGAAGTTGCATTGTACCTCACAACAATATTGGCCAAGAGTGATCCATCCAATTAGGTTGCCGGCAATGAATCCCCTACCTCCTCCTTCCTAGTGTGAAGGCCGGGGAGCTAGTATCCAACCACACATTCAACACGCCAATTTTCAGGGAAGGCGGCCAGACATGGTAACAAGAGTGGTTGCCGCAGGCAAATTCATTGAAGGAGAATTAATCTAATTTATTTGGTCGGATTTTGCCCCAAATATATGTGGGGGTGGGTTTAGGTTAATACAAATTGTAGGAGTGTGTAAGGGGGCGGCTCGCGGGGTGGAGGGTTCTCCCCCCCCATATAATTGCGGAATAATCGACCAGCAACAACAACAAAAAACCAAATAGACGAATTCTCCTTCAATTAATTCTTTTCGATAAAATTACATAAAACTCAGACGGTTGAGAGTGGATTTGTTATGTTCCATTTTATTGTCAATAACCACTGCTGTTTAATTGGTGTACCTAATTTGTGAAGCAGGGAAGAGCGGGGACCATGTGACAGGGTGGGGAACTTACTTCCAGCAATTACTGGCAGCAAGCCATGGCAGAGTCACGGGGTGTATCCCTTTAGGAAAGCACTGACAGGAACACAAGGTTATTGCTCAGCTAACAGCTTAGAATGTGGGCGCTCAGGGGTACAAGACTTGGGGAGTCCTTTAATTAAAGGGGAGTGATTGTGGGGGGGATAAAGGACATTAAGAAGTTAAAAAGTACTAAGAATTGAAATGAGTAGAGCAAGAAGGAGATGGGATATGGGCCAGAATCTAAAGTGAAGAGGGGAAAGGGGTAGAAAATAAGAGCAAACACAATAAGAGATGCCAAACAGGTAAGGCTCAGAGGGGGAAGGGGGAGAAGGAAGAGAGATTTAGCAGGGGGATCCTCAGAAAGGTGTGGCCTTGGGAGCATGCTGACGGTAACAACCAAGGGGTGGGTTGGTACATTGAAGTGGGAGAATGGGGCCCTGGGAGTGTGGTACGGAAAAGTAGTTTGGCAGATTAGGGGAGAGGGATAAGGGGGAGTATATTGGATGTTATGAAGTGTTATTAGACTGAGTGGGACGATGACTAGAAGGGTTCAAATGGGGTAGACACAGTAGTCGACTGTGGCGGTTGGAAAGAGGGAAGCCACATAGGGTGCGATGGGGCAGAATCAGAAGTGGACAGCTAGGAAGTTAGAATGTAGGATGGGAGGGGGCAATGCCGTGCGAGAGGGCAGGGATCGCTGGAGGCTAGAATTGCAAGCATGGGAAGATCTGTGGTGTATACTAGGGGATCCATAGGGAGTCATGTTCACAGGGAGAATGGCTAGAATGAACTGAAAAACAAATAAAAATAAATGTGGCCAAGGGGTAGAGAGGGTGGAAATGTAGAGCAAGGGGATGACCCAACCAGAACTTCAGCATCCGGTCGGGGAGGTCGAGTGATTAGGAAACCACACCCACCGCAGAATCCTGCGGCACTGGTGGAGAAACAGAACACCTGTAAGAGGACTCCTGCCTGATAAAGCATGCTGCAGCAATTGTACTTTCCCATTTTATCAACTAGTCTTGGCTCTTCATTTGTGGGAGGTTTGAGCAGGGGATGGGGTGCAGGAGAGCGCAAGTGTGGGATGTCAAGGCTATGCTCATAGCGGTTTGCAGAATACTGCACTATGCCTTCAGTGATGAGTAACACCTAGCGTTGCCCGACTTTACTGTTCTGAAATGCAGATGCCAACAAACCAAAGGGATCAACTCACAGAGCTAGTTTTTAGAGGGAAAGGGATGGAATAAAGACTTATTTCTGAAGTGATGGAACTTCAAAAAGTGTGCACCCATACACTCAGCAAGATAGCTAAGCAAACAAAAAATCATGTTATGCATGCTATCTGCTGGCCTGTTGAGAAAAGGGAAGCGTTCACGCATTAGGAGTCTGACGACTTTGACTGAACGGGGGTGGATGCCCCGATTATAAGTTCCAGCAGAAACGTTACTGGTCTCTTTGGAGAGCCAACAGGGCTTGAAAAAAAATCTGATCGTATGTCTAGATTTAGACGATTAAAACACAAACACGGATCACTGCAATAACCATCTACAGAGAAGCACATGTTTTTTGGCTTAAAACATTTGTTCAACCCATTCTGAATCCTTGCCAGCATACACCATGTGAAACCTAGATCATGGTCCTAGAAAAAACCTAAAGCAACCCCAACAGTTTGTATGAAATAACTGGACTTTCTTTCAATTTTTTTTACGTGCAGGACAACTGTGCACTTAAATGGAAGCTGCACTACAGATGAGTGGCAATGACGTTCACAATGCAGTCACTGCCATGAAACAGGAGACAGGAGACAAAAAAAAGAGAGAAGATTGCAGAGTTCACCAACATTGAAGCGTTCCCAATTTACCTGGCAAGTAATGAAATCCAACAGTTTCGGCAATTTTTGGATTTGCACATCTTTCACAGTTTAAGCATCTCAAAATAAAATTTAAAAAGCAGTGCAGGAATTGGAAGAAATTCAGCAGTTTGACCCAGTAGTAACTGTGGTGGGAGCGGGGGCAGCTTGAGCTATGTGACCAGGGTGCAGGGGCCGCTTGCTCCAACCAACCCCCCCCATCCCAAATCCCCACTCAGATCTACAGTGCAGAAAACCAGGATATTTCACAGCAGTCTGGAACTTTTTCTTCCGGAGGGCCCTGTTGCTGGAGGAAGTGTGAGCGGCCAACTTGTCACACTTGTTTTGTCGTACAAGGTCCTGCTAATGGACAACAATTTACCATTTTGGACCATTGCTTAAGGGACCTGCTCACCTTCACAGCTGTCATGGGTTGCAACAAAATGCAGATGACAAAAGTCAACTTAACAATGGACTCTGTATTATCGCTATAAAACATTTATTTTGCTAGCAGAGTGTTTCTTGGGCATGAATGTTTAGTCATTTGGCAGTGATAGGACATTTCCAAATGAAAGGCACCGACACTTCCCCGTTCGCCACCCATCCAGTTACCTAAAAATTCTTTGTCTACTAACAAGACAATTAAATGGAGCAACACAAAGCTAATTTTAAAGATTTGTTTACATTAATATCTGCTAGCTTGGCATGCAAAATTAGAAAAATCTCTACAATAATCATTTCCTTTTAGTGTGGTTCAAAATGCTAACATAGTGGGGTAAAATAGGAAATTTTTGACTTGCAATATTTTGGATTTGTGAGGTTTCCATTCAGGATATGCAAATAAAAAACCAATTATATTATTTTGGCTCAACATGTTTCTGTAGGGATTTACAGATTGTTGGGTTATTCGAATACGTAATGCTTTTGTTTAGTCTTCATTTGAAACTTCAGGTTTTCCATCTTCTCTTTCAGTGGTGGCCTAGCTCAGGGGACTTCATAGCCAAGGGCCAAAAGTCTCTTCTCACAATATTTTTTCATAGCAGCAGTTTGCCGAAATATATAGCCCTTTACCTCAGGGGTCCTCACAGTCTTGTTGTGGCTATTCAATGACCCAAATGACCAAATGTATTTCAATGGAAGGGGTGTTCCAGACAGGGCAAGGATTCATACTGAAACAATGCTGCAAGCAGGGAACAAAGCCCCACTATACAAATCTTTGATACCAGCTGCATTCTTACATCTTAGCCAGTGTCATCAGTGAGGACAGCATAACGCGATACATTTAATGAATTGCAATATACTCCTCAAAGATTCACACATGCTCCGAGGTAGACGAGAATGCTTACAGTGCGACTTCTGTCTACTAAGGCTGATTTTCCTAAGAAAGCGAAAGCATAAAACACGCTTACATATGCCAAAAAGGGAAACATGTCAGAAATGAGAGATATGAAGGCAAGCATAGCTACACATCTCACAAAAGCAAGATACAGTTGTTTAAACATGGGAATTTGCAGTATCTCCTCAATATTATAATGCAGTAATATGTAAGGGGAATACATAAACATTTCAATTCCATACTTTTCCCCCACAGAAGCAAGGCTGTATTACATTAGCAAAGAGGTTTAGGACCAGGCTGGAATCAACCCATCCATCTAATACATTACATTCTTACATGTAATGCTATCCAGCACATCACAGGACAAACACCACAGTGACCTAGCCATACATAAACAGTCGGGAGAGGGCAGGAAGAGGGTATTTGAAGCTAGCACCTAGCACATTTTGCTTTCTGGATTAGTCTTTGGGCAGAGGTACTCCTCCCTCCTGCTGTGCTAGCTCTCTCATCATCCTTCTCTGTGATTGTGAGCCTGCATGACAGACTGTTGCCACCCTCACAGGAGTTTTTTCTTCCAATGGAAGTATTGCACCATTGTTTTTAATCACAAGCCTGCGGAATGGATGCCTTGTAAGGAACAAGTTACTTACCTGTAACTGTTGTTCTCCAGCATGGTTCTGGCATGGACTTACATGCTCATGAATATTCCCCGTTGTCAGGCTGCGAATCCTCGGTAAAGAAAAAATCAGTTTCAGTTTTGTTTCTGAACTGTCTTTCTACTAGTAACCAATCACTGGTCTCTGGGTCATACTGTCCCCAGCCAATGACTGCCCTCTACCTACGCCCCTCCTCCGGCAGCCATCTTCAGATTTGGTAGCACGTAAAGTGGCAGTAGGACCAAGAGAAGAGCCACAGAGGGGTAGGAGGGAGGGTTCGCATGTGAATCCATGCTCTGGTCGAATGGGCTCTCGGACGGCCAGGCAAAGGCCGGTTTGCCAACCGATGACAGTGCATGATGCAGCCGGAGAGACATCTGGAAATGGAAGCCTTTGAGAGGGCCTTCCCTTGGTTCACAGGTCCAAAGTTCACAAACAGCTGTGATGTCTTCCGAAGGGTCTTCGTGCGGTCCACGTAGAACTTCAGCGCTCTAGCCACATCCAGCGAGTGCAAAGTCCTCTCGGCCGGCGACAAAGGCGACGGGAAGAAAACAGGTAACACCAAGGGCTTGTTGAGATGGAAGTCTGACGGCACCTTGGGCATGAAGGAGGGGTGCGTCCTCAGCACTACCCTCGTCTCTTGGAATGTCTCATGGAATGTCAGGTATGGTGGTTTACAGGAGAGGGCCTGGATCTCTCCCACTCGTCATGCGGAGGTGATGGCCACAAGAAATGCTGTCTTCCACGGTGCCGAGTGCAGCGGCTCAAATGGTGGCCCCATGAGCCTGCTCAGCACCACGTTGAGCTCCCACGCTGGGGCCGTAGCCTTCACCGGCGGGAATGACCGGAACAGTCCTTTCATGAACTCCTTAACCAGGCGGTGGGACCATAGTAATGACCACCCCAGAGTTCTGGTGTAACGGGAGATCGGCGCTAGGTGGATCTTGATGGAGGCATGAGCTAGCCCGCCTTGGCCAGCGACAGTAGGTATGGCAGCACTTGAGGGGCCATAATCTGCAGAGGGTTAATCTTCTGTGCACGGCACCAGACAGAGAACCTCTTCCATTTGTGTCCATAGCACTTGAGAGTCGACGACGCACTGGCCTTTGCAAGCACCTCCTTGCAGTCCGCCGGAATATCGTACCCTCCAAACTCTAGCGCTGCAGGAGCCAGGACTGCAAGTTCAGCGGCCCCGGGTCGTGGTGGAGGATGGCACCCCCTTCTCTGGCGAGAAGATCCACGTCAGTCAGCAGTTTGATCGGGGGGAGAAGGGGGTGGGGCGCCGACATGTCCAGAAGGTCCGGGAACCAGATCTGCCTCGGCCACACCGGTGCGACGAGGATCATCCTGCACTAGGGACCATCTGAGTTGATAGATGAGTCGCAGCAGCAACGGCAACGGGGGGAATGCATACAGGAACAGGCTGTCCCAGGGGAATGAGAAGGCATCGCCCATGCTCCCCAGCTGGGGAAACCTGCTGGCGAACCACATGGTGTTCGTCGCCGTGGGGAAAAGGTCGATCTGGGGATTGCCCCATCGTTGGAATAGGAGATCCACTTGATCCTGGCGCAGTTCCCACTCTTGGCACGTGTGCAGCTCCCTGCTGAGTGAGTCGGCAATGGTGTTCTTTATTCCTGCCAGATGGAAGGGTACCAGAAACATCCGCTGGGCGACAGCCCAGTGCCTCAGATCCTGGGCCTCCTTGGATAGGGCTGGCGATCTGGTGCCGCCCTGTTTCCGGATGTAGAACATCATGGTGGTGTTGTTGGTGAAGATCCTTACCACCTTGCCCTTGAGGGACGGAAGGAATGACCTGAGGGCCCAGAACACGGCTCGGAGCTCCAGGACATTGATGTGCAGTGACCTCTCCTCCGGGAGCCAAAGGCCTCTTGCGTGGAGATCTCCGGTGTGCGCTCCCCATCCCTCCAGGGAGGCGTCCGTCATCACCGTCTCCTGATGCGCCGGGGTCTGGAAGTCCATGCCCACCGCCAGATGCGCACGGGTGCCCCACCACCCGATCGCTTGGCAGAAGGTGTTGTTGAGGGAGATCCGGTCTTCAAAGATGCCCGCTTCTTGCCTCCAACGGGCATCGAGGAACTCTGGCAGCGGATGCATCCGGAGCCTGCACATGCGCACGAGGTAGATGCATCCGAGCAGGGACTTGATGGACCGCATCCTGGCCAACAACCGTTGCACCTTGCCCAGGATGGCCTTCGTCCTTTCCTCCGACGGAGAAGCCAATCGTGCCACTGTGTCGAGTCTGGCTCCCAGGAACAGGGCGACTTGCAACGGTACCAAGTGGGATTTCGCGAAGTTGATCGAGAATCCCAGCTCTGTGAGCAGTTGGACGGTCTTTACTGCGTGCACGACGGCGAGTTCTCTGGTCTTCGCTCATATGAGCCAGTCGTGCAGGTAAGGGTAGAAGCGGATCCCCTGCAGGTGCAGCCGCGCTGCCACTGGTGCGAGGCACTTGGTAAACACCCTGGGCGCCGACTTCAGTCAGAAGGGAAGGGCCTTCAACTGATCGTGTCGCCCCTGGACCACGAATCGCAGGAACCTTCGATGTCCTTTTAGAATGGGGATGTGAAAGTAGGCATCCTCCAAATCCAACGATGATAGGAAGTCGCCTTCCTCCAGCTGTTCCAGCACGTGCTGGAGGGTGACCAATCGGAACTTCCGGGACTTGATGTACTTATTTAGCCGAAGAAGGTCCAGGATGAGTCACCATCTGCGGGTTTTTTTCCTTATGAGGAAGTAGCGAGAGTATACTCCAGAGCCCCGGAGCCTCTTTGGGACGAGTTAGATGCCCCCCTTTTTTTTTTTTTTTAGCATCGCTCGTACCTCCAGCAGCAGTTGAGGGACAAAGTTTTCCTTCCTGGTCACAAGTGGAATACGGTGGCACTTCCTTAGAAATTCCAGTGTGTGCCCGCGGGCCTGGGCATCCAGCACCCAACGGTCGGTGGTGATGGACTACCACACGCTGTCGAAACTTGCCAGCCGGCCTCCCACCGGAGGTCCTGCTTGGCCTTGGCCTTGCCGCCTTGGCCTCCTTGACGACGACGGCGAGATCCTCCTGTCTTGCCGCGTCCTCTGCAGGCCTCCTGTGATGAGGAGCGGGCTGCCTGGCGGTACGACGAGGATCCTCCGCCGAATCCTTTGGAGGCACCTTGCTTGCTTCCGGTGTTCCGAAAGGACGGCCGTCGCTGTTGAAGGACACCTAAGGCCCAAGCAGTCTCCGTGTCTGCCTTGATGGCCTGCAGTGAATCGTCCACTGTTTTGCCGAACAGGTTGTTCCTGTCGAAGGGCATGTCCAGAACCCTGGTCTGAACGTCCTGGTGGAAAGAGTTTGCCTTGAGCCAGCCGCGCCGACGGAGGCAAACGCTGTTGCCCATCTGGCAAAAACCGGTGTCAGCAATGTCCGTGGCCACCGTAATGGTGTGGTCCGAGGCCACTTCACCTTCCTGTAGGATCTCCAGGGCCTCAGCCCTCTTGTCGTCCGGGAGGAAGTCCAGCAGGGGAGCGATCTTAAACCACAGCTCCCTGTCATAGTGTGCCACAATCGCAAGGGCGTTGGCCGCTTTAATCGTCATCGCCACAGACGAGATGACCCGCTGTCCCATGGCGTCCAGTTTCTTTCCCTCGCTGTCCGGCGGGGAAGTCAAAGTTGAAGCCGTCGCCCCCGCCGCTTTCTTCTTGGCCACCGCCGAGACGACCGAATCCGGGGACGGCTGAGCCCTAAGGCACATGGGGGCGGAATCCGGGACCTGGTACTTCTTCTCGTACCGGTCTCTCTTAGCAGGAGACGTGGACGGGTTCTTTAGGAGCGTCAGCCCCTCGTCCCAGATGTCGCCCAGTAATGGAACAGAGAGGACCGTCTTCCTCTTGGCCTCACCCGGTTGGTAGAGGAACCCTTCCTTCTTCTGCTCTTTGGGGCAGAGCTGGAAAAGCTCAGATGCCCTGGCGATCATGGCGTGGAAGGAGCCAATTTCGTTGAGCGGGGAGGCCCGAGGGTGTGGTGAAGGAAGGTCCATCCCGTCGTCACCACTGTTGTCATCCGTCCCCGTCGTCTCCGTTCCTGTCTCATCCCTCAGAACAGGGAAAGACGAAGGCTGTGAAGACCGTGCAGGCTGGAAAGGGGAGGGTGAGTTCTCCTCCGCTTGCTTGGTGGACTTTGACGGTCCAGGCTCTGCTGGGTCGTCCGTTGGGGGTAAGGGCAACCTTGTCCTAATCTCCAAACACAAGGCCTGAATCGCCATCACACAAGGCCTGAATCGCCATCAAGATCGCTCCTGAGTTGTCTTGTGGTGTCGGCACCGGATGGGACGGAAGCGACGGTTGAGGATCCTCCGTACCCTTCACGGAACACGGTTACCAGTTGGCACTGCCGTCGCTTTCTTCGTCCGCCTCGTAGGGATCCCTCCCGTAGGGCCGGACCTCCTCGAACTTCTTGTTTAGGATCTTTGCAATGCCAGCCAGCTCCTCTTCAGAGGTGGAATCTGTGTCCGTAATGGCCACCAGGGCCCCCCTCTTTTTCCGCCCAGGGTTTCACAGGGTCTTATCGATGGTCTGAAAAGAGGGTTCTCTCTGCGGTGGCAGGGAAACTCTAGGCCCTGAGGTTGTCTCCACTGGGGTAGCCTCTGCCAGGGCCACCACGACTCCCTCGATAGAGGCCTTAACCAGGTGAATCAGGGCCTTCGCGACTTTGGGCGCGCCTGAGGCCTTCACCGTGGGGGGAGGGTCACCGCCTCGCTCACCCTCGGTTGTCTCCGTTGGGATCGACCGAGGCTTCTCCCGACGCTTACCCGGGTTCACCGACTTCCTTTTCCCCCCAGTACCAGAGCGTTGGCTCGTGGTTGATGGCGTCGGTGATAATGCGCCCTGCCTGGCAGCCGAGGAGCTCGACCGATCGGCGCTCCCGGTGCCCGCAGACTCGCGGTGCTTTGCCTTTTGATGGGCCCCCGTTGCCGGGCGCCCTCAAAGGTCTTACCCCTCAAAGACCGCCTTCAAAGACCGCTTGGACTTCCTCTTCTTCTCACCTGCTGCTGGGCTCTTCCCTTCCAGCCAGTTGGTGAGGCGGGTACGACGATCCTTCATAGTCCGTTCAGACATGTTCTTGCAAAACGCACATCCTTCTCCACATGCATTTTGTCTTCGTGAAGGCAGTAGAGGCATCAAGAATGTTCATCCTCCTTGAAGACATTTTGTAATCCGATCCAGGGCAGCTCCTGAAAAGCTTGGATCCGGGCGTCGAGTTTCCTTTATCCTGGGCCATGTCCACGCGGGGTAGGCCTCAAAGATCTTCCGGAATCCTCCAAGAAGGGAAACTCCATGAAAATGTTGCCCTTGAGGGGCGTAGAAATTCCAAAACGGGTCCCTGTAGAATCGGTGGAGCTTGAGGCTCGATTGACCGAAAAAATGAGATTAAACTTTGAAAAATCGCAGTAAAAGCTCGAGAGCTATAGCACGAGGACTCCCAACACTTGAACGTGCGGTAAAAATCTGAAGATGGCTGCCGGAGGAGGGGCTTAGGTAGAAGTCAGTCATTGGCTGGGGCAGTATGACCCAGAGACCAGTGATTGGTTACTAGTAGAAAGACAGTTCAGAACCTAAACTGAAACTGATTTTTTTTTTACCGAGGATTCCCAGCCTGACGACGGAGAATATTAATGAGCATGTGAATCCATGCCAGACCCCATGCTGGAAAACGGAGGTGGCCATTGGTTTTGCTTTTCTTTTCGTTAAGGTTTTGCAACAGTGCTTCTTCCCCTTTGCAGCCATTTTAAATTGCTTCATTGACAGTATGAGGTCTGAAGTGTAGGGTGTCCCAGAGGGTAGAACTTTGTGTATGGAGGGATTACATGGTGAACAGCATGCATTAGGGCAGAAGAATAGTCAGCTTCTTATGTGTACTGGACATTGGTGTCCAGAAGGCAGAGAGGTATTATGGAGCTCTGCTGTGCAGAACCTTGTAGAAAAAGCATGTGGTTTTTACTAAAATCTTTCCTTTGATGGAATGCAGTGATCCAAGCCTGGATGATACGCTTTCAGAAACTCCGTCTGAAGAGGGTTCTGCCAGTGGAGGTATTGGTCCTATTTAAGTTTGAATGCTTTTCAAGCAATGGCACTGCATTTGATTAATCTTGAGCTGCCCATCACAAGGATGAGGGAAATCCAGGGAAGAGGTAGGGGAAGCAGTGGTAAGAGCACTTTATGAATGAGCACGAGTGAGTGGTCTTCAAAGCCAGACAGTTAAAAGAACAGCTAATGATGTGTGGGGGACAAGCAAAAGATCAAGATCCCAGTCAGACACACAAAATAAAGACTGCCTTGCAGCTAGTCTTAGTAATGAAAATCAGTTATACCAAATGCATAATATATCTATTTTTGTGGGAATCTCAGTGTTGGGTTAGTTCGCTTTGACAATTTATTTTTATGTCAAAACAGTTGCAGGTGGAGGTGCAGAATTTCAAACCACGGTACCTAGGTTCCAAACGCAGCTTCCAAAAATCACCAACATTTTGTGATGTTCGGCAAATCCCCTCCTCTCTCTGTGACACGTACGACTTGTATAGCAAACCAAGTGTATGCTTCAGTGACCATTATAAGAGTAATATACAAATAACATTCTGTACTGCTTAAGGGTGGTTCATGTTCCAAAATCTTAGCAGGCATTAAAGTTGTGGCCACTGATGACATGAAAGAAATGCAGAATAATTATTAGGCCATATCAATCAGCTTTTGACACCTTGGGAACCTTCCACCTTTGTCATACTACTATAAGTACCATGTTGAATGTGAAAAGCCGGTCCAGGAGTAATGGTGCACATACATGTAATTAATACCTTGATGCAAGGAGCTGTTTCTTTCAGTCGGGTGGCTTCTGCCTCTCTGTAGGTGGATGTTGTTCTGGAAGTTGGCGAGAAAGTGGTTTAATGTCAGACGTGGGGAAGAGTGTTTCCCTCTCACTAGCGTCTTGAGGAGGTCAGCTATGCATGGTTGATGTTATTGGTCAGGTTGTCTGAGCGAGTATCAGGTTTTTTCAGGAGGAGAAGACAATGGAATGTTTGTGTTTCTGCAGGAATGTCTCGGAGTAGTGTGAAGCAATAATGAACAAAATACTGTTGGAAGCAACCGGTAGACTGAGTTTCATTTCTGTGCGTTGCGGCTTGACGGTCTCTGATTGAGCATGCGTCGAACGTGGAACGCAGAGAGGTTCATTCCTCTAGTTTTCAACATAACTTGACAAGCAGAGAAGAGGTCGTAGAAAAGAGGCCATTGTAAACACTGGAAATGCTGCAAAAGCAGTAAACAGTAAATACTGCAAAACGAGGAGAACACTGGAGCGGAGTCAAGTGGAGTTGGGTGAAGAGTTGCAAAGGCGTGGAGTTAGCATTTCAGTCTTCGGCAGCTTTCATTCCAATGCACTAAGGGCTCACTTTACATAGAGCAAACAATGGAGAATCAGGGTGGGGGAGATTTGAAGGTAAAGCAAAGGTAAGCGGCCCAGACAGATATTTGTACGGGCTGTGACATGCTTCTTTGTCGTCTGCGTGGGCTCCTGTGTGAGTCATTCCTTTTTCCTCAGTGCAGTTTTGCATCTCTTAAACTTTAGTAGGCCATGCAGTGACTGTGGGGATAGACTCCCTTTGAGCCGCTGTTTGTTTGGTGACTGCAGGGTTAACTATTGAAAACCCTTTTAGCCGAATATGGATTTAATGTTAAGATAATAAGAAATGAGTGTCAGATACCGTGGGGCATTTCCCTTCGGGAGGGACCATATTTTAACGGCCACATTAAAGGAAGAAATATTTATTTACCTATCACTATAGTTGCAAAGTGCCATTTGGGGAGTTTGTTTTATTAATACAATAGGAACAGCACTGTTAAGTAATGCGTAGAGCATATAAAAAAGGTTTTGCTAGCACCCAGTTGAGGCACTATGTGTGGCAAAACTAAGAGATATAACTTAATGAAGGGGGAACCCACACCCCTGGATAAGGAAATGACAGCTAATTTAGGACTGCAAGAGAAAATCCGGCAATGCAGGAAAAAATAACTAACTTTTTTTTCCTGTGCAAGTACAATCATATAGCCAAGTAGCTCAATCACTTCCTGATATTGCAATATTGGAAATGGCAAATAATATGGTAGAATATATAGACATTTCAGGTCCAGTTCTTTGTGATGTGGAAAGGAGAGCAAGTACTACATTGATTTAAGCGTGTCTAAGCATGGATGATGAAATTCAAGCTTTAGATGTTCCATCAACACGTCTAAGTATTTCGCTGAACTTGTTTCAGTCCCATTACAGCTCATTTCATCAAATAGTGAAATGATACATAATTATACACAATTTGAAGATCGTTCCTCACTACCCTTTCACTGCAATGATATTTCCTCTCAGGAATCTACTGAAATGGGAGGCAGTTTGTTAGCAGCATTGAAGTGGGTTTGCAATCCTACATAAGGTTATATGATACTCTGGTTGTCCAGAATACATCCATTTTAAATGAACTTTGTGAGTCAATAAAAAATAATATGTATTTGGAACACACAAAAGTAATGCAAAATCAACCTCCAAAAGAGACTATTATGTCAGACAGCATTATAAATGAGCTGGAAGATGATTTGGCGCAAAATTATTCAGGGAAAACGAGGAAATCTGCCACTGAAAGTCCAGTAAAGAAATCAAAAAATTTACAAGGAATTGTGAAAACACTAGCAAAGGATCAAGGACATTCCTCAGAACAATTTTGGGTGCAACACATTGTGGTGAACAGATTAGACTGGCTAAAGCCGGACAAACTGCTCCGGATAGAATATTAACGACATTCAACTATTAAAGGAGACAGTTGCTAAGGACAAAGAGGGCATACACTTTGGGAAAAAGAGGTCAGAGTTAGAAGTACAACCTGAGGAGCTCCCTAAAAAAGTCAAAAAATGATGCATTAAAAGGAAAAATTTGAGAAGGTTAAAACGTAATGGAATGAGAAAGTTTTTCTCTGTATAGACACAGTGGCAGAATCTGTGTCAAAAGAAGAAGCCTTAGAACAAAACGTGATTGACTCCACTAGGTTAGATGATGAAAAACAAGAGGAAAAGAGCGTAATGGATTTTGTTACACCATCCGTACATCAAAATAATAAACAGATGAACACCCATAGACTGGTGGTTGATAAAGATGATGGGTCCAAGATTACAAAAGTTGAAACTAGAAGGAATCCCTTATACAAACAAAAGTGTATAACATCAAATATTAATTCGCTAACACTAATATTTGAAACTTGGTCTAAATAAAATTTCAATATACCTCTAAATAGACCCAGAATACTGTCACTTCTTAGTACGATTCCACAATTGGAGTCTATATTGTCTACTGATCTAAAATGTGTGGATTTATTTGATGACGAGTGGTTGGGAAAAAGGCGGTTTATTTTTACTCTCCATTGATAACAAATGTGATCAATGCAAATTCAGAGAATATTTAAAAAAAGGGGTTTGCCTCTTATAAATGAAAACCCATTGAAAATCAAGAAAGTGATATGCTTGACGATTGTAGGATGTCAGACCTGAAAATGAATATGAAAATGTATTGTCACATTCAATCAAGAACCTGAAAGTTGGGCGTGGCTTGCCATCTCCCTTACCACCAACATTGGAAAGCGTCCTTGGTTTAAATAAACATTGTTTAAATTATGAATTGGAACTCGGGCCACAATAGCTTTCTGAATACTAATATGGGAACGACACTCCTGGAGTTTGACATTGTTCTAATACAGTAAACCTGGTTAAATGTTATCTCAACCATTCATGGGTTCCTTTTGGTCGTCAAGTTAGCTAGAAAGGGTAGTAAAGAGGCTGTTCTGGAGACAAGTGTTTGTACACAAAATGGGGGAAAGCAATCAAGGATGTGTATCATTAATGTTTATTTTAATCACATTACTGATGATATAGATGTAGTTATTAATGAATTGGAAAATATTGTAATTGTTTATTTATATAGCGCCTATACACAGGAAGTGTTTCAAAGCGCTCAAGGAGGGTGGGAACAGGGGGGAAAAAACAACAGTCGCTCAGAGCCCTTGAATTTCTGTGACGATAATGGTCTGCAAAGGCAGAGTTTAACAACTGAGACACAGCAAATAGGCCTGACGGTGATTCTGCAGTTTTACCAGTGCAATTGAGGGGAGAAGACAGGGGAGAACAGACAGACGATCTTCAGGCAAATTGCATTTGGATCGGGCAAGTGCGCAGACGGTGATAGGGTAGGGGAGGTACACGTGCACCCAGTCGGTGAAGTCTGGGGTAAGTGCAGAGTGAGCCACACTCTAGGGTTATGTCGAAGTGCTGTGAAGGTGGGTGGGTGTAGGTCCCTGAGGCAGTTCGAGAGAGGACTGGTGGGGGTGGCCGGGGCCTGCAAGACTCTGAGTTACACCAGGCGGCCAGTTAGTAAGCAGTAAGGGAGAGAAGGTAGAGATGTAGGGAGCTAGGTTAACAGGGTAGAGGGAGAGCGACGGAAGAGGAGAAGAGGAAGTTCTTGAGGAGTTTCTGGAACTTAAGAAGGTCAGGCTCAAGACGGAGGGTGGCAGGGAGGCACCTGCTGAGGCTAGGGATCTCCCTCCAAATCTCTCCTTGGAGAACCGGCTCACTTGCAGAAGGTTGGAGGTAGATGAGCAGAGGGCTCATGAGGGACAGTTTTTAGGTAGGCAGCTTTGCAGGTAGGTAGGTCCCAGGCCCCAGAACGCATTGTGCACAATGCAGAGGGTCTTGAACTTGATCCTTGCAGCCACGGGAAGCCAGTGAAGGGATTTCAGCGCTAGAGAGATGCAGGCCAGGGGCTTGAAGCCAAGGATAAGTCTTGCGGTTCCGTTCTGCATGAGTTGCAGAGGGCAAAGGGTTGAAGAAGGGAGATTGAGGAAGAGGCTGTTGCAATAGTCCAGCTTAGAGAGAACAAGGGTTCTAGAGATTGTGAGCCGCTGGGGGAAAGTGAGAAAAGGTACCACTGGGGACGTGTAGCTGATAGTTGGACTTTTTTGAGATGTCAGAGATGTGAGAGGCGAAAGAGAGAGTGGAGTCGAAGATGACCCAGAGGTGTTTTGCCTCACATGGGAGTGCGGGCGCAGGGCCAAGGGAGGCCGGCCAAAGTGAAAGTGAAAGCGGGAGCAGGGGTCCTGATGCGAACGATCTCAGTCTTTTACAAAATGAAAACTTGAGCTTCCTTGGTTTTGCGCCCCACATTTATTGTATTGTACATTTCTCATGCAGTTTTACATCAACTGCTACATATTATCTTCATATGTCATGTACACATTGTACATCAATTTCTTTTTATATCCTTTCACATTGTGCCTTATTTCATAGTGCTTCCTTCTTTGAGTGGTTTTTATATTTTCTTTTCACATTCAATCTCATTTCATAGTGATTCCCTCTTTATTTTGATTCCTTCGACACGTGTTTCTCCATATTTTTGAGATGGTTCATCAGGAGGGGTGCATATTTATAGATCTAGATTTGTAAACTGCAAATGAAAAAATAAAAGTGATTGTATAAATGTTTGGGAACTTTCTCTTGTCTTATTCTCTAAATTAACAAGCAAACCTATTACTGGTTTAAACATGTGTATATGAACATTTATAGACGAGGGCATATAGTACTCACTTTAACATCTTTAGCTATAATGAATAGCTTCTTAAATATTCTGCAGCAAATATCTGTTGAGTTACAGTAGGTAAACCATTTTTCTTGTTTTTTTCACTTTCTTAATAATGTTTGGTGGAACAAAATCCAATTACTGCTGCTTATTTTAGTTCCTTAAATACTTTACAAAGTGAACTAATATAAATGCTATTCCTTTACTGAATTTCAATTTCTAAGTAACACTTACCTGTTTTTCTTGTGGCTACTTTCCTCTGCTACAGCGTTTTCACTCGCAGCATGAAAACCGCTGTGAAAACAAAGATGGCTGCTATTGTGTACGTGATGACGTGGTCGCGTTTCCAATTCCACGCTCGCGTCATCACGCCACCTTCCATATTGATTTGGGTAATATTTTCGCTCACAGCATGATGACCGCTTTGAAAATAAATACGGTAATGTCAATAATGTGTAAAATGTTAAACCAGTTTAGATTATGTTGGTGTGCTTATTTTTGATGACTGAACTAGTGCAATAATTGGTATGTACAATATCATCTGAACAACAGTGTACACACTATCGCAAATAATAGTTCATTTCTGTGTCAAAGTTTAACCCTGAATTGCAACTGTCCAATAAACAGATCCATACTGCTTCTCTTTGATCTCAGTCTTTTACTTTGAATTGCACTGACAGTCCTAGATTAATTGCGGGCGATTTTAATAGTATTTGTCTTGGAGTTGATGAACCCTTCAAGGAAACAAAGGCAGGGAAAGTTTTTATAAATCATCTGGGACAGCAAGGAAGATGCCAGATGGAGGCATTTAGGCCCGATTTTTGGCAAGGTGGGAGTTCATTCAATTGAACTCCCTCTTTTGTCCAGGTCAAATCTCCGACCCCACTTGGTTTCGTACAGCCTCATCACACTTGGTTTGGTATAGTCTCATCATTAGCAATAGATTACATCTTTCTTTCAAATGTTGAAATAACTGATAGTTTATTTTGCGATAAAAAAATCTAGGGTTAGTGACCATGCTATTTTAACTGCATGCTTTTCAAGATTGGATGATGACACTCACAGTCTTAACTTTTCAAGTACAAATATAATAACAAATGACTCTTGGAATAAGTTAATACAATTTTGTAAAAATGTGTAAACTAAATCGGGATCTAGAAGCATGGTGGAATGTTTTATCTCGGTGTGAGAAAAATCACAGCTGTTCCCCCAAAGAGTTAACTAGCACCATGTCGCTCCTAAAAGGGAGGTTAAACTCTGTGAGGAAGTGGAAACAATGTTTGCAGAAAATAAGGGGAAGCATTCTAATGTCACCATAAGAATGCATCAGAAAAATCTGAGTAAAGATCTTAAGAAAGTAAAAAAAATCTTAGAGATGGATTGGGAGAAGAAAAAAAGTAAAATACGTTTGCTTGAACAAAAACATAAAAATTGATGGAAGAACTATAAAATATTGAATTATGTTAAAGAAAATCCAAGAGTTTCTAATAAACATAGTTCAGAATGATGCGCATGCAGTATGGTAGAAGATAAATAATGAAGGAAAAATCCAATCCAAAACGCAATCAACCTGTGTTGCAGAAGTAGACTGGGTCAATCACTTTTCAGCTGTCTTTATTAAGAATAGTTATGTTATTAGGCATTTATATAGCGCTCTATATATCATTGGTATGACCTCAAAACGCTGGTAGGTTGAACACCCTTGGGCACCGTAGTCCAGGTCAGTTGAGAGAGTAAGGTGTTGTAGGGTGCTTGGGTGCACCAGTTATGTG
The DNA here is from genome assembly GCF_040938575.1 of Ambystoma mexicanum. Taxonomy (NCBI): domain Eukaryota; kingdom Metazoa; phylum Chordata; class Amphibia; order Caudata; family Ambystomatidae; genus Ambystoma; species Ambystoma mexicanum. Next base: position 435,193,576 of record NC_090936.1, read on the forward strand.
TGCCACTGATGTAATTGCCTGATGGTAGCTGCATCCTAGCATTAGGTGTGGTGGTATTGATATCAGTTGAATGTGAGCAGTCTGGCGGGAGGACACCAAGACTGGGTTCTGGCGACGTTAGGCCTGTAGGACGTTTATGTGTGCAGCTAGGCCGGTATGTCATGGGATATAGCTGCGTTTTATTAGGATGATGACGTGTTTATGGGGTAACATTCATATGTGAGCAGCTAGGCCGAAATTGATCGAGGGGTGTAGCTGCACTCTAATTGTGTGATGGTGTAGAGTAGAGAGTAAGCATGGTGATATGGGAGGTGAGTGTTTGGGTAGAGTTGTGATCTAAGGAGATCCATATTCTGGATTTCAGGCGTGCGGTTGATTAATAGCAAATTAATAAGCATATTCAGTGGTAACATTACTCGGGATCTACTTGAGCGTTAATCATCGGGTTGCTAGGGATCAATCGCTTCAGATGGTCGTGTTTGGTATTACAGAAAGAGCCACATTTTTAGAGCTTTGCGGAACGTCGTATAGTCTTGGGTGTGTCGCATATGTGGGGGAACCAAGTCCCACAGAATTAGGGCCAAGGTTGAGAAGGCGGACCCTCCAATCCTGACAGAGTTAGAGGTTGGAATCACTAGAAGGAGGGCAGTGCTTGATCTTAGGGTGCAAGATGGGAGGTATGGTTTTATAGTGGAGATGAAGTACCTGAACATTTAAGTACTTTAAGGGTTGTTACGTCTAAGTATGAATTTGATGTAGAAGACATCAAATTTGTGATAGAAAGTTCTAAAAATTCACGCTGCTGTGGCCCTGATGGAACATCAATTAATCTTTTTTAACAATAATATAGATCTGTGGGCAGAGATTCTTTTTAATTTGTTTAGAGAGGTTGTAGAGACTATGGTGATTCCGTGAGTCCTGGCAGAATGCAATACTAATTCCAATTTTAAAAAAAGGAAGACGGGATTCACCTATGAGTTACAGTCCAATTTCCCTTTTAGATTGTTCTTCAAAGATCCTTGTTAATTTAATCTTGAAGGATCTTAACAAATGGGCTCGGAACGTGCAAACATACAAACCAAGCCAAATGGGCCACAAAAAAGGGATTGGCACGGTGATCAGTGGGATGGTGGTAGATTCATGTATGGCTCTGGCGGGTAGAGCAACAGGGTGTACACTGTATGTGGCAAGCCTGGATCTAGCCTCAGCCTTCAACAACTTGGATAGATCAATTTTGTGGAGGAAGTTGGAGGTGGAGGATCAATCCTAGCTTGCTACATATGTTGAAAATGTTGTATTCGAATAATGAGGTGAGGGTAAGGCTAAATACAGAAGGGGATTTGTCAAGGAACATGGCAGTCAATAGAGGAGTCCAACAGGGCTGTGTGATAGCTCCTTCACTGTTTAATCTACATATCTCTGATCTATGAGAACATATTCTAAATTGGGGAGCCTATCCTCCAAAATTAAATGGAAAAAGAATACATAGCTTATGCTGATGATTTACTTCTCTTAGATCTTACACCAGCTTGCCTGCAACGTTCACTGAAGGGGGTTGCAGATTATCTAGGAGAGAACAAATTGGTGATGCAGCCGGTAAAATCAGTGGTAATGAGAGCTACCTGTAAAAAGCGGAAAAGACAGTTTGTTTGGTGCATTAATGAAAGTTCGATGAAAGAAGTAGACTTTTTTTTAGTTATTTGGGTTTTATTTTGTACAAATATAAATATTTTGAACATGGAGTAAGATAAGATGTGAGACAAAGCTAGAGCTTGTATATCTTTAATGAATTTATTACATTTTGGCTTTTTGCCTTTTCTCTTAAACCACTGAGACTTTTACTGTATGAAAGTAACCTCCCATGATATTATATGGAACTGAAATTGTGTACTTGTTATGAATCACCGGCGAACCTGGTCAATTTGGCATTGCTGGCGTCACATTTCATCAGTATATCGGAGTACAACCACGATGGCGTACCATACTCCCAAGACGGCGCATCATACTGAGAGTTGCATTCTAGACCTGCAGGACGGAATACGGGAGGCTCCGCTCTCATACCCGGAAACAGTACATCTGAACCAGAAGCCAGGACAGCAGTGCGTTGCTACTGCTTACTGTAGTTACGTTACGTGAGTAATCGAAGAATAGTTTATGAACTTTCTACCGAATCCTTACCTTTCCGCCAACCTCTTTCATTCCTTACCTCCTTTCCTTTTGTGATTCCAGACAATTCCCTTCTACGTGCCTGCCGAGCACAGACGCGAACCTTGCCGTTACTAAGATAATGCAGGACTCCTTTCAGAAAGTAGGTTCTGTTATTTCTCTGATATCTAATTTGTGTCTTGCTGATATCCCGCAGTCAATTCACTCTTCACCTTTCATGTTAGCTTCCCTTGCTACAAACGAAGACCCGTGGAACCAAGACTACATTACCCATAACTCTTTCCACTCAAGCCGCGGACAGTATCATTAACACCTTAGGTAAGCGGAAGTCCTTACCAGAGTAGTGATAGAGTCGAGCTTTCTAACTGCTTTCGAAACCTCTCCTTTCCCTTTCTCTGTTCTTAAAGGAATCAAGCGTGTGTACCAACAGCAAGACTTCCTGCCAGTCTACTCTTTCTTTCATCAAATCTGCATCCCGGAAAGGTACCTTCATTTCCCTTTCCCTTCTGATAGTCCCTCAGTGAAATCACCCTATTAATTCTCCTTTTCTCATTCTAGTCACATCCAAGAGAAAAATCAACGCTCACTAGCAACGTTCCCTAGATCCTTCAGACCAGCGCACTCAAACCACACAGGGTTTTTTCCCTTTTGAGGGTTTCCCTGCCGTGGTCTCCGAGTGCTTTATTTGTGAGCACAAGGTGAGTGTGGCTGGTGAACTTCTCTTCACTTCTAGCAGTTCCGAAGACAAGGTAAGCTACACTTTGATTTGTACCATCTATCTGCCAACACTGAGGGTGAGGAGTAGCTTGACAGCAGAGGTAGAGATTGGTATTATAACAGTACTTTCCCAATACAACATTTTTTTGATATAATAGAGGGATATATTTGGTGGGATGTACCAAGGCTCCCTCGATCCGTTGCTATAAGTGTGATAAGTTTAATAATGAATTTACAATCTTGGTGGGCCTCTTACACAAACAAGTATATCTGTTTATATAAAAAGATTACAGAAGCCGAAGTGTTTATCTTGGCAAGTATTCTGGGAGAGAAGTTAAAGGGAGATTTTAACAAATATTTTTTAAATTTCAGAAGAAGATGCCTTGAGTCTATACAATTGCTGAGTTTAAGAATGATGATACAATCAGTGTTACAAAGCAAAAGTTGCAAAATTGGGACAGAATAACAGACTCTGAAGATGTACAAAGACTTAAATTGTATAAAGGAAAATCTGTGTGGTGTATAACAAAAAAAGATCCAAGGCCATACCTACAGAGATTTCCTTCGTCTGATTTTCGATTTCTGTACATGAAATTTCACTTTAACACTCTGCCAAATTTGGAAGTGCTCGGACCTAAATGAAAAATTGCCGGAGAATTAAGAACTTGTACATTTTGTAAAAGTCTATGTATGGAAACTCTTTAAAATGTGATAATTGAATGTCCATCTCTCATATCGCAGAGGATAGAACATCTTGGTCCGTTTGTATCTTTTACCTCACAGGTCTTATCACAAATATCAAGGGAAAAACTCATGAATGTTGCACAAGTATCTGTAATATTAGCATTAATTCAATTTTTAAAAGACATTTTTAAAATTGAGAAATTATTTGATACCCTTTCGGAATTGCTAGTTAATTGAAACAATGAGGACAGTAGAGACAAAATTGTCCTAGCAGGTTACTTTAATGAAATATGTATTTGTTAAAAAGTATGTACGGAGTCTGATGTTTTTAGAAGTAATAGTAAGATGCTTAAGAATACAACAAATAAGCAAGGATGATTGTGGCTCACTTTTTTAGATGAATAGGATTTATGTATGCTGAATGGTCACACAAAGGGATATGGTAATTATACGTGGAATAGCGGGTGTAAAAAAGCCACGCTGGATTATTTCTTCGTGAATGAAAATATGTTATCTATTCAGCAAACACCTTACAGTGATCAAGCGCTGCTAACTCTTTCCTGCCATTTGACAAAAACGGCTGAGTGGACTGATAAAACTGGGGAGGTTGAATTGAACTCAAGGAGGAATAGAACCCTTTGGAATACGAGGTGTCTGAGTAGGGTAAATAACTATATGTGTAAGATGATGGCAAGAATAGGTCCCTTCTTGCAGGATATACATTCTAGTGAAATTGAGGATTGGCTTGCTGGATTAGCGGCCGATAATGCTTTCCAAAATTCTGATTACACAGTATTAATGAACTGCGAAGCGCCCCATCCTTTTCAAATATAAATATGGAATGCCAAGCGGCATGTGCATAAAAGCCTGCATACACTAAGGAGGAGTAAACTAGACCTTGTAACTATTTGAGAGCATAAAAGAAAAATCTAAAGTTCCTATTGTAATTGGGCAAAGTGGTGGAAAAGGTCTTCTAGAAATGTACTTTGGCAAAATATTTTCTCAGCTCTGGTAAAGGGCAACACCAGAGAAGTCTGGCGTTTGTTAGGTGGATACAAGGGGATTAAGGATAAGCGTTTCATTAATCCTATAAGTGCCTCCCAGTGGTTCGATCATATAGAGAAACACATTTTTGTAAATGAAGAAGCATGCGATTACCAAGATGAGATTGCCGATACATGCAGCATGGATTTGATAAATGGAGAAAACAAAATCAATAAAATTAAGAAATTAAAGGGATCCAGTGCTCTGGGCCCTAACAGACTATCCAATTTAGTATTAAAACAAAACCCTGATATTTGGGCAGGAGTACTGGTGATTCACTTTAGGAAAGTTTTTACTGAGAGGGCTATTCCTACTTCATGGAAAAGGGCTATTCTGGTCCCTGTGTACAAAAATGAAGCCCGCAATAGTCCCTTGAATTACAGGTTATTATCCATGCTAGATGTTACCAGGAAAATGTTTGCTTCTCAGCTGTTGGATGAACTTAATGCATGGGTAGGAGCATTGTCTATCCTGGATGCATTCCAGACAGGGTTTAGAAAGGGGCCACCCACCATGAATAACTTGAGATTAATGCATATGCTAATTAGGAGGGCAATAGAACCAGGTAATCCGGGGATGTATGCAATTTTTGTAGATTTCCATGCAGTTTTCAACATGGTGGGTAGAGGGAGAGTGTGGCATAAACTTGAAAGGTACGGGTCCCCTGGAAAATAGATCTACAAATATGAAAGCAGCAGGGGATACAGAAAAGAAGCCCCTTTTCTAGGTCCATAGATATGGGTATGTAAGGAAGGCATGGTATCAAGAATAGACAGACACAAGTGATCATAGTTCAAGGGTGTTTATTAAACTGTATAGGTAGGGTGGAAAAACGCCTTATCTAAACCTAAATCTAAGATGGGAGCAAGCTACGACCATCAAATCAAAATAAGGCAGTCCTAAGGGCCTATACTAAAAACAACTATTGCCAATCCTTACAACTAAATACCAAAAAGAGTGTGGCATAAGATTCACAAGAAAGAAAGAAGTGTTCACAAATGATAAGTCAGGATGTGGTAGCTGGGGATCTCCCTTCCGCACATTTTGAGCATGGGACAAGACGGGACTCCTGAGCACAAACAGTTCTAGCTTCAGCTATAAGGACCTTTGATGTTTAAGTGTCTTTTCTACAAAAAAGTCTATTGTCCCACGGACCTGATGGATTCCCAAATAACAAATAAAAAGGAGTTCTGTTCCAAATGTACATTGGGTGATGCTTTCACCACTGGGTCCCCCTCTTCCGGGCGAAAACCCCTCTCGACTGTTTGCCTGCATCCTTCGGGTTCACTCTGGCTTTTACACAGATACCTTCTCCTTGGCATTCATACACCTTAATGTCTTTTTAAACAGTTTCGCCTGGATCTCCCTCTGCCGGGTCCACTTTTGTCAACACACTGTTTCTTGGGACTTTAGAATTTGTCCTTCTTTATTGTCATGCCTCCCTCAGGTTCACTATTGCCACTTCATATCTCCTTTTGCGTTCTCTTGATGCAGGATTCACTTCCCTGGCTTTCTCTTGATGCAGGATTCACTTCCCTGGCTTTCTCTTGATGCAGGATTCACTTCCCTGGCTTTCTCAATAATTTGTCGATCAAAGACTTTCGACAGTTAGAGGGATTTTGCTTGACTCCTGTATGACCACATTGACCTTTCTCGGCAGCTCTCGTCAGGCCTTCTGGTATCAGTAGTTTCACTCAACATGGGATCAACCATAGTCTCTCGAGTGAGCACCCACCTGGTGCTGATTCCCTCCACAGCGGATCGTATCTTAACAATTTACAGTTCTTTTAACTTTTCTCAACGTGCCACTTTATGACTTTCTTTCACCATAGTTTGGTTTCTTATCGGTTCTCCCCTCGACTCACCGGTGTTGGGAAAGATTTCTTAATTGTGGGTAATTTTCCTTCCATGTGGCAACCCCTAAACTTTTTGCTGTTGTTTTAACCAGGATCTAGACTTTGCCAAAGAAGTGCAGCCTTCTGCCGCCCTCCTCTGGGCTTTCGCTCCATTCTTACGGGGAAACTGACATGCCCTTAAGACAGTAAGTACCGGGAAACGTTGTTTTCCGTAGTTTCTTTATCATGTTGCAGCTTTCGCGCAACATGACACAAGAGGGCACTGTAAGCTAAGTTACTGCTCTCTTGGGTCTCTAGTCTTCTACAGGCCCTACATACTCTCTTTGGATTGTTAATTAACGGTGCAAGTGAATCACGGATGGGACTGGTGGCAGCGATCGTTTCTTGTGTTTTTGAGCTCCTTTTGGTGTTTAAGCGCGTTTCTCGTGCTTCGCCCAAAATGGTGGCCTGGCTCCCAAAATGGCCAGACCACGAGGCTCTTTGTCCTGTCTGCTGACCGTCTTGCCCCCTTCACCTCCCCCAGGTCGAGCCGACCCGGGGCCTTCCTTATTTGGGCATGTACTTTCCCGCGAAACACAGATTCTTTCGCGGGCTTCTACAGGCCTTGTGTGTGCCTCCAGGATGTGGGCTGGGATGTCTGGTCCCAATACACATCCTGGGCGCCAGAGAGTCTAGGATGGTGTGAATGCCTGGGACCCCCGTGGTCCGTGATAGGTTCACGTATGGTATAAGTGTTTTATGAGCAGATCTCCCATTGGGTCCCCTCTGTTTTGGCGCGAAGGGAACCGTGGATAAGAGGGGGCTGGAAACCCCACTACCATGTCCATCTCCTGAGTTCTCACGAACAAAGGAATACAGGAGTCAAGTATCCTGCAACCACGAGGCTGAACCGAGGAATCGCTGGTGACCCGCTGAAGGACTGCTCCTCTGCACTGCTGTCGCTTGGTGAAACCCTTTGTACCTTGGATCGAACGAGAAGGCCTGTACTGGTACCTCGACCCTTGGAATAGTGGGAACAACTATTCTCGGCATCTTCACCATCTCCTGCACGTTAGCCTTCGGAAGTGTCTCTGGGCCATCCAGCAGACTGACCAGCCTACCCAGGAGTCTTGCTCTGGAACCGCCATCAGGTTGTGTTGTATTACGAGTCCTTGTCACTCTCACACGATTCGTACACTTGGCATTCCCAGGTCTGAAGTGAGTAGTGAACATTGGGCTGAAATACACACGGCCACTCCGTTGCCCTGCTGTGGTAACAAACTGTGCGGGTTCACTGCGTTTGGGACATCCTCAACTCAACGTTTGCTGCTGCAGAATCTACACGACGTTGAGATGTCCCCTGCTCGTATCTGAACCTGCCAGCACTGAAACTGACGCGGAGAAGCCTGGGTCTGCCTGCATCGGGGACCGGTGAGTAGCATCGCTAGGAACTGGTTGCCCTCCTGCAGTAGCAGCACGCCTTTCCGTACTCGCGCTCTGCTTCTGCCCCCAGTGGAGGCTGCGCTTGAGTCGCGGAACTCTGTTCATCTTCATTTGTTCATCGAACTAAACTGCCTGATTCCCTCAAAGAGACTCCCCTTTTGCCCGTTGGCACCAGCGTGTGCCGGTACTTTTGAGCACAAGGCTCCACTCTTTGTAGGGCTTGGACTACCTTTTAGTTAGGTGCCTCTGAAGGCGGACTGAGTCTAATTATTATTCGCACTGCCTGTTTTCCTCCCCATCTAGGTGGTCTACACATTTGGTGCGTCTACCTCGTTAGACTCGTTTGTATTTGTATATATATTGTATTGGATTGGTACGTGTTGGTTTACTTGGGTTTTATTGTGATTTCTCGCTACGGTCAATGTTACAAAGGCCTTGTAATAAATGTGTATATATTTTTAATATAACACCTGCTTGGAGTAATTTGTAAGTGTCCTTGCTTTGTGTGCTCATTGCGGGCTTTCAGTCACCCTCACCCCTCTTGAGACCTAGTCTTGACCGCCGCGATCGCTACCCTGATCGGTCTGGCTTGTCCAGAGGTTACCCTGTTCCAAGAAACTAGGCTGGCCTTCTGAACCTCTGCCCCTCCAGGACAGAGTTCAGAAATCCATCTTAACAACCAGCTGTGATGAAATGCTTGGCTTTCCTTGTATCTGGAGTCAAGGCCAGTACCACGGTAGCAGGCGTCTCCCTCGGTCCTGCTTATCAGCGTAGGCACACTCTGTGTACTGTTGACATCTGCTGCAACACATTTGAGCTAGTGTCCACGGTCTTACGATTCCGTCTGCGGAGGTCTTGCGAGTCTGGGTTGGAAAGAGCAAAGAGCGCTTCTCTCATGGTCAGCCTTTCAATATTCACCGCCTTTTGATATTCACCGCCTTTCTCTTCCTCTTGAACTGTTGTGCCTGGATAGCTTTCTCGTGGTGCGGTCTGCCCTGCTAGTATTATGCTCTTGTGCTCCACCTTTTATGCCTTTGGGGAAGGGAAAGGGCTGTCAGGTGTGTGTGATCCTGGTCAATGGCCTGACTTTGCCTGACCCTTGTGTTGGGACATGTCAGGTAAACGGTTTTGGTGTTTGTCCGTCGTCTTTCATGATGTATGAAAGTGTTCGTACAACACATAGCTTTTGCCCTGTTACTTGAATGCTACTCTGATGCGGAACTAGCCCTGTTTTGCCCTGTTACTTGAATGCTACTCTGATGCGGGACTAGCCCTAATTTGCCCCGTTACCTGAATGCCGCATCTAGCATATGCTCACCTACCACTCTGTTGCGGGATTAGTCTTAATTTGCCTATCGCCTGAATATCGCATCTAGCACACACGCCCACTGCCAGCCTCCAGCGGCCTCTCTAGATATCTATGCTCCACCTTCAGCCCACCCCAATCTGTACAATGCACCTTAGCAAGAATCAGACGGCCACCCTACCATACCTCCTCATACCCTTATTACACCTCACCATTTCTACTGCTGCTTTAACCATGTACCCAGCAGAAAATGCACCCTGTCCGACCTCAGAAAGAAACATCAGGCTTCGAGCCAGATTACCCCGTCTCTACGAGCCCAGCTATCAGAACAAGATCCTAAGATCTACCCCACGACACCCTAAAGTATGCCCGAACTTAACCACACACTGGAATAGCTCCACCCAACCCAAACTCATCCCTATAACAATCCAGGACACACCTAACACAATCACTCTATCCGGAGCCTTGATCAACGCCAGATCACTAGTGGCCCACGCCACAAAAAATAGCAGACACCATATCCACCAACAACCTCGACCTCATGGCTGTACGAAGCAGCAGGCCCAGCACTCTCAAAAGCCATCCCTGAAAACTACCAAATAATCAGAATGGACAGACCCAATAACAGAGGAGGCGGACTGGCCATCAGCGCAAAGACTAACCTTGAGCTAAGACTATCGACTCAATCACCTCTCAAATCCTGCGAACTCCTCACAGCCAAATTGCCTATCTCCAACTGTTGCACCTTAACCATCTACCTGATTTATAGGCCACCCGGCCCCATTGGTTCATTCGAGGCAGACTTATCCAGCCTCTTAGCCAACAATACAAAAGAAACCTCACAAATACTATTACTTGGTGACCTGAATCTTGGTCTGAATGACCCTGATGACAAACCAGCGCAAGCTATAGCCAACATGCTTGCTGAACACGGCCTAATCCAAAAAGTGCTCACCCCTACCCATAACAAAGGTAGGACTTTGGACTGGATCGCCACACTGAACTAAAATACCACCATCACCAAAACTACTCCTCAGCACTGGACAGACCAGCACCTCATTGGCTTCACATTATCACTCCACAAAGATGTTGGTGGGAAAAAAACCATGGCACCACAACTGCCCACTAGAGCAAAAATAAATATAACTCCTGACAATCTCCTACCACTATTGCTGCCGACCCTTAATGCTCTCCCCGACAACCTACATCCAGAGTGCCTAGTAGAAAGTTACAACAATGCCATGAAGAAAGGACTAGACACCATTGCCCCCCTAAAATTGCAAAAGAGCAAACAACAAGCTCACCTTAAAGCCTGGTTCACCCATCATTTGAAAGAACTAAGAATGCAAAAAAGGAAACTAGAAACTCAATGGCGCAATACCCCCACAGAAGAGCACAAACTACAACTTAAACTTTTGGCAAATAACAAATCTTACTCACCAAAAAGAACCTTTTCAATGAAAGAAGGAACACGTTACTTACCTGTAACTGTTGTTCTCCAGCATGGGTCTGGCATGGATTCACATGCTCATGAATATTCCTCGTCGTCAGGCCGGGAATCTTCGGTATAGAAAAAAATCAGTATCAGTTTAGTTTCTGATCTTTCTTTCTTAGTAGTAACCAATCACTGGTCTCTGGGTCATACTGCCCCCAGCCAATGACTGCCCTCTCCCTAAGACCCGCCTCTGGCAGCCATCCTCAGATTTGGTAGCACGTAAAGTGGCAGTGTGACCAAGTGAAGAGCTGCAGAGGGGTAGGAGGGAGGGTTTGCATGTGAATCCATGCCAGACCCATGCTGGAGAACAACAGTTACAGGTAAGTAACTTGTTCCTTCTCCAGCATGGGATCTGGCATGGATTCACATGCTCATGAATAAGAGAATACATAGAAGGACACACATGCACAACCACGGGAGGTGGCAACAGGCTCAACATTAAGCAATACAACAACTCAACATTAAGCATCTCTTAACTCCTCACCAGGCTCACCTTAGGCGAACAGGTTGCACAGCACTGCTTGGCCGACCCTGGATTCCTCCCTGGAGTCCCGATTGACGCAGTAGAATCTTGTGAAGGTGTGCATCGACCTCCACGTCACAGCCCTGCAGATGTCTAGCAGGGGCACACCAGATAGGAACGCTGTGGTAGCAGCGATCGCTCTGGTCGAATGGGCTCTCGGACGGCCAGACAGCGGTTGGTTCGCCAACCGGTGACAGTGCATGATGCAGTGCATGATGCAGCCAGAGAGCCATCTGGAAATGGAAGTCTTCGAGAGAGCCTTCCCTTGATTCCCTTGATTCCCAGTCCCAAAGTTCACAAACAGCTGTGACGTCTTCCGAAAACTCTTCGTGCGGTCCACGTAGAACTTCAGCGGTCTAGCTACATCCAGCGAGTGCAAAGTCCTCTCGGCCGGCATAAAGGATGGGTGCGTCCTCAGCACCACCCTCGTGTCATGAAAAGTCAAGTATGGGGGCCTGCAAGATAGGGCCTGGATCTCTCCCACTCGTGCGGAGGTGATGGCCACGAGGAAAGCTGTCTTCCATGACAGGAACTTCAGAGGCGCCGAATGCATAGGCTCGAATGGGGCCCCCATGAGCCTGGTCAGCACCACATTAAGCTCCCACGCCGGGGGAGGTGCCTTCACCGGCGGAAATGATCGGAATAGTCCCTTCATGAATTCTTTCACCAGGCGATGAAACCACAAGGACGCCCGTCCCTTAGTCCTGGTATATCGGGAGATTGCAGCCAGATGTATTTTGATGGAGGCGTGAGCCAGTCCAGCTTTGGCCAGCGACAGTAGGTGTTAGGGAGAATTCTTTGTTTAGGCTGAATTTCCTAACCTAGTGAGTCCCCCAGCAGCTTTGCTGGATTTTTGGGGTTTATTTTTTTCTCCTGCCAAGAGTGAGACTCTTTTACCCTCACTCTTGGGCATGATTTGAGTGCGTTTCTTTGACTCTAGATGTGTTTAATGGGCAATGGGGTCTTTTACTCCATAGGGCTTCATGTGTTTTTGTGATGTGTGTTACACAGCAACCTCAGTGCAGTAACACAGGCGTGTCATAGTGACTCCCCAGTATAGACTCCATACCCTGGGACTGACTACTGTCTCCCAGGGGCTGTAAAGTCACCATTGACTTTACTAGTCTTAAATTCTGAACAGAACCAGTACAAACCATCAATTGCCCCGGGGTCTGTTAGTCGAGGGGGCACGTCTCCGTCCCCCCTGATCTAGTTTTGGCTGGTGGCAGTGGATACTACTTTTTATATTCAACCGCCAATATTTCTCTATGGGATTTTCCCATTGTTCGAGGCTACTATCTTTATTTATTTAATTACGATAGCCTCAAACATACCGCCGGTTTATTTAATTAATATTAATTCTCCGGTTGGTATTTTTTGCCAAAACTCAGTTCTAAAATGGCATTTGTGTTCTCTTCTGTGACTCCAACACAAGTCGAGCCCTTTGCTCCACTTTTTTGGCGGGCTTCTCCACAGAAACCCTCCAAAGTGGTGCCACTCTGTCTGGGGTACTTAGGAGGGGTGGAGGGGGATTTAGGCAGCCTGGACTGAGTTGCCTAGGCAACTCAAGTCGCACTCCGTCCTGATTGGCCCAAGTGGTGAGCCGGCTGGCTCACCACTTAGCATGTTTGAGTGACAGCTAGGCTGAGTGAATGGGGGTTTTCTGCATAAAAGCAGGGCTTTGGGGACTGGAACTTCAGAAGTCGCCACAGGACCTAAGAATCCGACGAGGGAGAAGCTGAGCCGACCTGCCACGACGACACCACTGGTGGAGCCCTGCTGGACCGTCTCACCACTTTTCCCAACGACAGAGGAGATCTCCCGCTGGAGAGTCTTCTTCCTTTGAGTGGTGGGGATAACCAGTTTCACTGTCTTTTCGCCTTCCCGACGTATCTCGTGGCCTCCTTGCCTGTGCCAAGCACCCCGGCAACCGGGATATCACGTTTTACCACGACCGCAAATTAAAGGGTAATACCTTTAACCGGAAAACTCTGCGGCTGGTTTCTTCCCTGGCAGTGCACCGACCTTCATCTTTCCTCCAAGTCGAGATCTTCTCTTCCCCTGGACGACGACGAGACTTGCACCCGCTGCCAGGAACAACTGCCACCGCTGGAGGATCCTTCCCACTTAAGGTACCGTGTCCCGCCCAGCTTCCCTTGCCACCGACTGTACGGGGTAGATTTAGCCCCCGGCTTTCGAACCTGGGTTAGCATGGGACGCCCTGGCTAAACTTTTCTGAGACTCTCTAAACTCTTTTCAAACTCTCTGCAAGACTTTCTAAGCCTAGTGTAACTGTGTGATCTTGGGCGCATTTGTGCTCTGCTCTCCCTAAGAGTGAGCCCAGCCTATGGACTTTGGCTCACAAGTGACTTTTGCTCTACTGCCTTGCTAATAGTGTTCTTAAGCCTTAGAGTGGTGTACCTTCCCATATTCTGTCTTTTTCCCTCCCTTCTTCATAAACATATTGGAGTGCCATCTATAGTTAAGCGCTCACCTCTGTATGGAAATAAGTGGTGTTAACTAAGACTTCTCTGATAAGGAACTAGGGTTGTATATATTATAATAGTAATTGTGTTTAGAGTGCTTTACCATAAGAGTGCTGAAGTGTTTCAAACAGTGTGTTTTAAATAAATAATTATATACTTTGATACCAAAGCTCTGGTCAGTGTTTGCTTGTATTGTTGTATCTGAGTGCCTATTGTGTATACTTTGCATACTGCCTAACTCTTCTTGAGGGAAGTCTGACTGCTCAGCCACAGCTACCAGGCAAATCTGGGTGGTACAGACTGCTACCAGTGGGTTTACTGCTAACACCTGTAGTCCTAAATCTTTTGCAGTGTTCCCAAAGGGAACTGCACAGGTTTCTGCCCAACAGTAGGTACGGCAGTACTTGAGGGGCCGTAATCCGCAGAGGGTTAATCTTCTGTGCACGGCACCAGACCGAGAACCTCTTCCATTTATGTCCGTCGCACTTGAGAGTTGAGGACGCCCTGGCCTTCGCAAGAACCTCTCTGCAGTCGGCCGGGATGTCGTACCCTCCAAACTCTAGTGCTGCAGGAGCCAGGCCTGCAAGTTCAGCGACTCCGGGTTGTGTGAAGAAAGGCGCCTCCTTCTCTGGAGAGGTGGTCTGCGTCCGTCAGCAGCTTGACTGGTGTGGACGTTGACAAGTCCAGAAGGTCTGGGAACCAGATCTGTCTCGGACACGCAGGTGCGACGAGGATCATCCTGCACCGGGACTTCTTGAGCTGGTTGATGAGCCGGAGCAGCAACGGCAGCGGAGGGAATGCATAAAGAAATAGGCCGTCCCAGGGGAACGAGAAAGCATCGCCCATGCTCCTCGGCTGGGGGAACCTGCTGGCGACCCTCCGGCACTTGGAATTCGTCGCCGTCGCGAAGAGTTCGATTTGGGGTTCGCCCCATCGTCGGAAGAGTCGATCTACTTGATCCTGGCATAGTTCCCACTCGTGGCACGAGCGCAGCTCCCTGCTGAGTGAGTCGGCGATCGTGTTTTTTATTCCTGCCAGATGAAGAGGCACCAGAAACATCTGTTGGGCGACGGCCCAATGCCACAGATCCTGGGCTTCCTTGGATAGGGCCGGGGACCTGGTTCCGCCCTGCTTCCGGATGTAGAACATTGTGGTGGTGTTGTCGGTGAAGATCCTCATCACCTTGCCCTTGAGGGACGGCAGAAAGGACCTGAGGGCCCAGAACACTGCGCGGAGCTCCAAAATGTTGATGTGGAGTGACTTCTCCTCCGGGAGCCAAAGGCCTCTCGCGTGAAGATCTCCAGAGTATGCTCCCCAACCTTCCAGGGAGGCGTCCATCGTCACCGTCACCTGGTGAGCTGGGATCTGAAAGCCCGTGCCCGCCGACAGATGGGAGCGGGTAACCCACCACCGGATCGCCCGACGGAACGTCTCGTTGAGAGGGATCCTGTCCTCGAAGCTGCCCGTCGACTGGACCCAGCGGGCGTCGAGGAACTCTTGTAAGGGGCGCATCCGAAGCCTGCAAGGGCGCACCAGATAAATGCAGGAGGACATCATCCCGAGGAGGGACTTGATAGATATTACCCTGGCCATGTCCGTGGCCAGCAGACGCTGCACCTTGCCCAGAATGGTCGTGGTCCTTTCCTCCAACGGTGAGGCCAGCCGCGCCACTGTGTTGAGCTTGGCTCCCAGAAACAGGGCGACTTGCGACAGAACCAGGTGGGATTTTGGAAATTTGATGGAGAATCCCAGGTCCGTGAGCAGCTGGACGGTCTTCGCAGTGTGCTCCACGGCGAGCTCCCTCGTCCTTGCCCGGATGAGCCAGTCGTCCAGGTAGGGGTAGACGTGGATCCCCTGTAGGCGCAGCCACGCCGCCACCAGTGCGAGGATTTGGTGAACACCGTGGGTACCGACTTCAATCCGAATGGGAGGGCCTTGAACTGGTAGTGCTGCCCTTGGACCACAAACCTGAGGAACTTTTGGTGTCTTTTTAGAATGGGGATGTCGAAGTACGCATCCTCCAAGTCCAACGACGACAGGATATCACCCTCCTCCAGCTGTCCCAGCACGTGCTGGAGGGTGACCATACGGAACTTCTGCGCCTTGATGTACTTGCTCAGTCGTCGTAGGTCCAGGATGGGGCGCCATCCTCTTTTCTTTTTTACGAGGAAGTACCTTGAGTAAACTCCGGAGCCCCGAAGCCTCTCTGGGACGAGCTCGATGGCACCCTTCTTGAGCATCGCCCTTACTTCCAACAGTAGTTGAGGGACGTGATTTTCCTTCCTGGCCACGGGTGGAACGCGAGGGCACTTCTTCTGAAACTCGAGGGCGTGCCCTTGGGCCAGGTCGTCCAGCAACCAACGGTCGGTGGAGATGGACTCCCACACGCTGACGAACCTCGCCAGCCAGCCTCCCACTGGGGTGCTTCGGCGGGGGCCCGACCCCACGGTCGGTTCAATCTTGTTTGGAGGCCGCCTTGCCTCCTTGACCTCCCTGTCGACGACAATGGGCACCACCTGGCTTGCTGCGTCCCCTGTAGGCTTCCTGGGAAGAAGATCTTGCCGCTTGGCGGTACGTGGAGGAGCCACTGCCGGATCCCTTGGAGGCACCTTGTCTGCCTCCGGAGCTCCGAAAGGACGGCCGTCGTTGTTGGAGCACTCCCAGTGCCCGGGCAGTCTCTGTGTCTGTCTGATTCCCTGAAGGGACTCATCAACCGCCTTCCCAAACAGGTTGTTCCCTTCGAAGGGCATGTCCAAAACCTTGGCTTGTACGTCCTGGCGGAAATCCGTGGCCTTAAGCCATCCTCGTCGTCTCAAGCAAACGCCGTTGCCCAACTGACGGAAACCGGTGTCGGCGATGTCCGTTGCCACCGTGATGGCGTGGTCCGAAGCAATCTCACCCTCCTGTAGGATTTCAAGGGCCTCTGCCCTTTTGGCGTCCGGAAGGAAGTCTAACAGAAGGGCGATTTTGAACCACAACTCCTTGTCGTAGCGGGCTACAATAGCCAGGGGGTTGGCCGTCTTGATAGTCGTCGCTGCGGATGAGATGATCCGTCATCCCATCGTGTCCAACTTCCTGCTCTCGCCGTCCGGCGGGGAAGTTGATGTCGAGGCCGATGCCCCCCCAGCTTTCTTCTTTGCCGCCACCGAGACGACCGAATCCGGGGTAGGTTGTGCCCGAAGGCACAAGGGGGCAGCGTCGGGGACCCGTTACTTCTTCTCGTACCGGTCCCTCTTTGCCGACGCCGTGGCAGGGTTCTTGAGCAGGGCGAGCCCCTCATCCCAGATGTCATCAAGAAGCGGTACAGCGAGGACCATCTTCCTTTTAGCCTCGCGCCGTTGGTAAAGGACCCTTCTTTCTTCTTCTCTTCTGGGCAGAGCTGGAAAAGCTTGGATGCCCTGGAAATCATGGCATGAAAGGATCCAATCTCGTTGGGCGGGGACGCCCGAGCAGGGGGCGATGGGGGACACGTCCCGTCGTTGCCTCCGTCGTCATCTGTACCTGTCGTAGCCATGTCCGTGCCTGTACCATCCCCGTGGGTAGTAGACCGGGGGGAAGATAGAGCAGGCCGCAGAGGTGGGAGAGGTGGCGTAGGATGCGTCCTCCTCCTCTTATGCGGTGGACTTTCCGAAGGTCCTGGCTCCGGTTCCCCCGTCGGGTCTGGCTCAGGTACCTCCATCGGGGGAAGGGGCAACCTTGTCCTTATCTCCGAGCATAAGGACTGAATCACTGACAAAATGGCTGCCGAAGTGTCCTGCGGCGTCGGAAACGACGGGCGCGAGGGCTCTTGAGGAGCCTTGTCGGCGACACCGTCTCTCTCGTTGTCGCCCTCGTCGGGATCCCTCCCGATGGGCTGGGCCTCTTCCACGACTTCGATGAGCTCTTCAGAGGTCGTGTCCGTATCCACGATGGCCACCAGCCCTCCCCCACCTTTTCCAACGAGGACATTGTGGGGGTCTTCTCAATGGGCCTGAAAGACGACTCCCTCTGTGGTGACAGGGAGACTCTGGGTCCTGAGGGCGCCTCCACTGGTGTAGCCTCCACAGGCTGAGCCAGGGCCGCGGCAACATCCTCAATCGAGGTCTTAGCAGGGTGAATTAAGGCCATCGTCACCTTCTGGGCGCCTGGGGCCTTCACCTTGGGGGAAGGGTCCGAGCCTCGCTCCCCCTCTGCCGGAATCTTCGAGATCGACCGGGTCCTCTCCAGAAGCTTCGCCGGGTTCTCGGACTTCCTCTTACCCGAGCCAGAGCGTTGGCTCGTGGTTGATGGCGCCGGGGAGGATGCGCCCTGCCTGGCAGCCAAGGAGCCCAACCGTTCGGCGCTCCCGGTGCCCGTGGTGCTTAGCCTTTTGTTGGGCCCCCGTCACCGGGGTGCCCTCACAGGACTTAGAAGACCGACTTCTTTTTCTTCTTCTCGCCTGACGGGCTCTTCCCTTCCAGCCAGTTGGCGAGACGGAGGTGGTGATCCTTCATGGTCCGCTCCGACATGTTGCCACAAAACGCACAGTCCTTCTCCGTGTGCGTCTTGTCCTCATGGAGACAGTAGAGGCATAACGAATGCTCGTCCTCATTGAAAACATTCTGAAGCTGGCATCCAGGGCAGGTCCTAAACAGCTTCCCGGGCGTAGAGCTTCCTTTCTCCTGGGCCATGTCCGGGGTAGGCCTCAGAACTTCTGGAATCCTCCACAAGTGTAACTCGATGAAAACTTCACCACTGAGGGGCGTAGAAAACTCCGAAACGGATCCCCGTTGATCGGATATAGAAACGGTGGAGCTTGAGGCTCTATTTAACCGAAAAATGAGAAAAAACTCCTGAAAAAGCGTGAAAACGCAGCAAAAGCTCGACAGCTAAAGCACGAGGACTCCCAACACTTGAATGTGCGGTAAAAATCTGAGGATGGCTGCCAGAGGTGGGGCTTAGGGAGAGGGGAGTCATTGGCTGGGGGCAGTATGACCCAGCGACCAGTGATTGGTTACTACTAAGAAAGACAGATCAGAAACAAAACTGATACTGATTTTTTTCTATACCGAGGATTCCCGGCCTGACGACGGGGAATATTCATGAGCATGTGAATCCATGCCAGACCCCATGCTGGAGAATTCAAAACTCCAGCTCCAATACCAGGGAACTATTAGCTATCCTAAGGGAACTTGAATCTCCCATACCCCCCCAGATAACATAACTAAAGACAAACAATGGTGCACCAGTGTCCAAAATGCTCTAAATAACAAAATTAAACCTCTCCAAACCAAAATCGCACAAAATAAAGACTCCCTAACCACCAACGATTCACCTCCTAGTAATCATGCCAAAATAGCTAACCCACCAGGCCCGAATCTTCAGATTTGCCAAATTCTCCATTCCAGAAACAGAAAGGGTTATCGCTTCACTCAAACCTTCCAACTGCAAAGGCGACAACTGCCCACCCCAGATAATAAAGGATGCTGCTAGGGACTTAGCTCCCTTTATAACCAAAATGATCAACTCATCCTTCTCCTCCAACACCATACCAAGCAATCTCAAAGAATCCTGGGTTCTGCCGCTCCTCAAGAAGCAAACCCTAGAGCCCGCTATCCCCACTAACTACAGGCCCCATCACCACGGTGCCATTCCTGCTAAAGATAATAGATAGAGTAGCATACTTACAAATCCAGCAATCTAGAAACTCACAAACTCCTAGGTGCCCGCCAATATGGATTCAGACCGCAGCACGGCACAGAGTCTGCCTTAATCGACCTTAAAACCCAGATTAATGAGATTAACGACAAAGGAAACACCGCCATGCTTCTCCTCCTCGATCTGTCGGCGGCTTTCGACCTGGTAGATCACACAATCCTGTGCGAACACCTGGCCTCGGCTGCCCACTTCTCAAAAGAGGCCATAGCCTGGATCCAATCTTTCCTGGACAATCGAACTATGAGAGTCTTCTCCTCATTAGCCTCAGCAGACCCCATCAAAATAACTTGCGGTGTTCCCCAGGGCTCCTGCGTCTCCCCTACCCTCTACAACATCTTTACCAAGCCCCTATTTGACAAGTTGGACAGACTGGGTGTCTCATACACTAATTATGCAGATGACACCCAGATCCTCATACCCCTTTCGGGCAACTTCGACTCAGATACTGCCTTGGTAAACAAAATATACCTCATCATTCAGGCATGGATGGCCACACACAGCCTATGCCTGAATGATGAGAAAACCGAAATCCTGCTCCTCGGCTCCAAAGCCAACCTAAAAAAACTCACTTCCGACTACAAGGCATTTAACATTGATGGCAACACTATCACAGTGACTCAGCCCTTTCACTAAAAAAACAAGTTAACTCACTAGCATCCTCTACTGCTTACACATGCAAGCGTATCAGGGCAAGTAGAGCATTCCTCTCCCAAGCTAGCTGCATCACCATCGCCAATGCCCTAAAACTGTCCAGACTCGACTATTGCAATGTCATGTACCTAGGAGCCAACAAATGCATAACAAACTTCAAACCCTGCAAAACAACGCACTCAGAACAGCCCTTAACTTACCACACAAGGAACACATATCCAACAAGAGAAGAGAACACCACAAATGGCTCAAAATCTGCGACCGCATCTCACTTAAAACAGCATCACTCACCTTCAAATGCTTCAACAATGCAGCCCCCCCCATACCTCACAACCAGAATAGTAAAAATAACCTCCACCCGACCCACCAGGATGACCACCTCTTAATGCCTACAGGTACCCAAATTCAGACAAAAGAAAACAGGCGGCAGTACCTGCCTTGTCATGGCAGCCCAACACTGCAATGCCCTCCCACTCAACATCAGAACTGACCAATCCTACTACAGCTTTAGGCGAAACACTATCACCTGGTTACGTTCCAACGATCCCCATGACTGAACAATGCCCTGCACATTAACAGACCCTAGCCACCCTAACTGTATATATGTACATAAACTGACCTGCGGAAATGTAAATACTGTATGTATATTTGTATATATGCCCTCAACTGATTGCACGTAATGTAATGTTCTGCTTTCTACTCAATTGCTCCTTACTCTGTAACTAAGTTTTTATGTAATCTTTTCTTCCTGTTCTCTGTTGCGCCCCGTTACCTCTGGGTTTTGCGCGCCATATTAAATAAACAAATAAACAAAAGGGGGGGTAGAGTTTCTGAGCTTCCCATATAGCAGGATGTGGAAAAGGTATTAGAAGAAGGGGGTTACTGTGTCTCACCCATCAGCGTCACTCTTTCCCTCCCAGAGGACCCCCTATCCAGGTGATTCCCCCCACACTGGTCCACCCCCAGGAATTGGATCCAATAGCAAATGCTGTGTCCTGGCCACCTGGATGACAGATCCCTGGGGACTGGCCAGGGAGACATCTTTAGGTTTCTCACAGTTTGCCAAAGGGAGACTGACCGGAGATGGAGTAGATGGTCTTTATACAGATAATTGGGGGCCGGGTATGCGAGTGAAGTGATTAGTTGACACAAAGATCCATGGTGTGGGGGAAGGCAGGGGAGGAAAACAAATAGTGTTGAGATGGAATTTCAGAAACAGCCCTGTGAGGGGCTGGGGGCTTTTGAGAGCCCTCTAATTGATGAGCAAAGTAATCGACACTTGGGTCTAGCCAATCTATCAAGGTAGGTTATGGTAGTGTAGCTGGGCAGTAAGGCAAGGCTTCAGAATGTATGGGGGTGATTTAATAGTACAGCAAGCCACAAACACTAACAAATCAAGTTTGACAGAAGTACTGAAGAGGGAAAATCTGACTATGCCTTGCGTCCTGAAAGACCCCCCAATCGGAAGAAGCACCAACGACAATATGGCCATCGATCACATCGATCACATCAATTCCCACTGCCCCCATGATGGATAACTACCATGAAAAGTAGTGTCAAAACTCGAATAAGGGGAGTAACAGTTAGAAATGCGCTAGTCCCCTAAACTTGTATTTCGTGGTCCTGTGCAGCAGGTACTGCCCCCTTAGGCCTGTCCCTAAATTGAATAAAAAAAGTATGTTGTTACACGGCGCAAAGACCTTGTCATTAATCTTGCAAACAATTTTTTACAATTAGCACATAAAGGTTTATCAAATCATGAAAATATTGTTTCCAACAATTCTAATGTATTGATACAGCCGACACGTGTTTCGACCCATCAGTCGTTTTCAAGGCTGTTAGATTGTCAACAAAATCCCCATACAAAGAATAATAATCAAAATCATGAAACCAATTGAAACAAATATGATGTAGAAATTCACAATTTTCATAAATTGCAACATTAAATTATAACATTAACATACCATTTAGTTCATGACAGGAATGTTGAGTGGATACAGGGGTATTAAGAATAAAATATGTAAAAATAAGAGATTAGAGAATTGTTGCGTACCAGTCCATTGTTACTTTCACTTCACATAAACGTTCTACTCCTGAAATTTCATATTGTAGAATTCACTACATTTCCTCCCATATAGAGGTGTGAGCAAGCGTGCAATGCCAGCTTTAATTGTGCCACAATATTCCACATGTTCATAGAACATATTGTATCCGTGTTATCAAAAGATTTAATGGCACCACTGCCCATGCAGAGAATTCCAGTGGAGCTCTGTGATAAATGTCAATAATTGTGGCCAAATTCTAACCGTTACCCGTGTAAACATGCAAAACCCCATATAGAAGTTATGCCATTGGCAGCTCACTGAATCTGTTTCTATGCTGAACTCTATAATGTAAAAGAGAATGGGATGCCAATGCATCATCACTGTGCGTTGATGGGAGACCAATTTTAATTTACGGTCTTTAGAAAAGCCACCATATAACCTTATCCTTCCTCAATGGGTTTTCTTCTACTCAGCGTTTCTTGGTGAGTTTTAGTTGTATTCCGCTTTCCTTTAATGCCGCTTTAGCGTTGTCAGTACTTCTAAAGAACCGCTCTGTTCATTACAATCTGTGAATCCCAATAAATATAAATCAATATGGAGCATATGCACAGTGTTGTAATAACACCAGCATGAGTGGAGTGGCGAAATCCTTACCTGTAGACATGACAAGTGATGGATATTCAAATCAGCTAGTGATTCTCAAAGTCATTTATAGCCAATTGGCGCATGTGTGCCTTGCTAGAATAGCATCCTATTGTCACTCGAATTGTTGGTATGCATACCTAAAACAAATTGAAACGAGTATCCCAATTAGTCTACTGTACAGTCCTCAAATGGATCAGTACAGTTTGGATACTACAATCGGTTGAAATATGGGACTGCTTGTAATGAGGTTAGCATACTGTCCCCCTTAGATGCACTTACCCGTGGATTCTCAATCGGAAGGGATGGATCCCTGTGTATATCTCGTGGCGCGCACACGGCTCCATTTTGAAAAGCTATTTATAACGTCAACAATGCTTATGACGTCCTGCGTGCCATACAACCCTGCAGTAATACGACCCTTACCCAGAGTGGATGACGATACACAAGACAGAGCTGGAAACAGCTACATGGACAGACATTACTAAAGCACCAAGAAGCTATGCCTCAAGTCTTTAGAGACATCACAACGGCATAGCTACGTCAGACACGAAGCACACATGTAATCTGCACATTCGGGACACTCACACACCCAATTACATGAAGAACACGTGCGTACAGCTTTATGAGTTAGAGGACAGAAACATATACGTATTGTCTGCACATTTATTATTTTGCCATGAGGCTCATCGCAGCAACGCAAGAAGCGCTTGTGTATATGCCTGCAGATACTTACATGCAAATAACCCCATGGTATGACAGGAGCACTCCAGGGACCTGGCAGCCACGACACACTAACCTATAGACCCTATGGAAGGAACGTATTAGAAGCCAGACTATGGCTTAGGAAACCTAGCAGGCCATGATCACCTCAGATAAATCTCAAGCCTCACGAGATGCTGTACAAGCGGAACTACCGCGGCAGGAACGAGGGGACTGCCAAAGCCACAATGATGCAAGCGACATTCCACACAATGAACTAGGTGACACCAGCTGCAGCACAGGATATTCCCTGCAAATACAAATTAATTTGAAGCAATTGAGCTTGCAAGCGTGGTCTCCGAAGATGTGACCCGGCTGAACTGACACTGGACCAAGACTCAGAGGCTGGGAAGGAACAGCCGTCCCACGACCAGACAGCGATCTGCAACAAAATCGATACTCTCCAGCTACTTTTGTACGATGGGAATGGAACGCTCTTATGGCATTAGTCTTCTACACACCATTGTAAGCGCTGACACATAGCTGCACCTTGCTGATACATAGTATACATGTATTTCAACCAGGTGTCTCGTGGGCTGGGAACAGAGTTTGTCCTAGGCTTGGGGGGCACTCAGCCTGACCAATCAGAACCCATGGGTCTAGGGGCAGATAGCGGGGGCTACTGACCAACCACAGGGCTTGCTCACTGTAACATTTTCAGAGTAGCAACTATCGGGGATGAGCCAAGCACACCATCTGACACAGCAGGGTCCAATAACCTCATTCTTCTATAGGTTCCAAACAGGGAGGACTACGCAGTGACCTATCCTGAGCCGGCAATGGGTTTTGGAAAATGGGCCTAGCGAGTGACGCAAAATGTGATGTCACAAGGTATCAAAACTGGCCTGTGAGCCAGAGTTCGCTGAGATGTGCACAGACTTCCCTCCGCACATGTTATACCTGTGTGTTTGTTGGCTGTAATAAACCGCAGTGACACCTTGCTACTTGTGTGGACCTAGAGTTCTTTGGGACCAGGGAAGGAGTTAGAGCCTTCCGTGAGCAGGGTGTCCGCAGACTCCTAGCACGGCTCTGCCTGCCTGGGGTCCACAATACTATATTAGACCTTCAAGACAAACTCTAGGCAGATAAAGTCAAAGGTAAGTAACTATTCCTAAAATACATCTATAAACACATAAATTCACAGTTGGTGATCTCAGAGTGAGATCGACCACACTTTACAAAACTAAACAGGAAAACAGTTCAGCAATAGTAAAACACTGAAATCGTAGGCAGTAAAAAAGTGAAAGACACATACCAAAACAAATAAAACATGTTCTTTACGTCCCTTATCACTTAAGAAGTCCTTCTCTGCTAGGCAAGCAGACCTACCATCTCAGAAAGAGTGACATTCCAGGTATCTACCTGTTGTAGGGAGTTAGCAGTCTTGAAAGTCCGAGCATGTATTGCCAAAGTTAGCAGGCAAGTAAATATTCCAGAATCAAAGCACATGAAAGGATATAAAGTTAGATAAAGCAGTTTATACGTCGTCTTCAACTGAAATGTTTGGGTCTTTGTAGGGGCCTTGTCTCTAAACGATGACCACATGAATGGCTGCAGGACTCCTTTTATACCATATTTGAGCTAGGGGCTGCCTCAGGTCACCAATGGCAAGGATCTGCACCATTCAAACTGGCAAGGTCTACCCAATCATGGACAACATCTTGCGCCACACCTGCCCAGCAACAGACATCCTCTGTACGGAATGTGTATAGGGACCGAACCCCAACTTCCTCGATTGTCCATTGTATACATCTTTTGAAGACTCTTTACTTCCTCCCAAGGAATTGCGAAAAGAGTTGAGGCTTTATTCACCCTTCTTATTGCTGTTACTTTGTTAGGATGTATATCTTGACTATTGGGGAGATTACTCTCTGGCAGTTTTTTGTCCTTTTGGTATCTTTCACATGTGTTGGGTATCCCACTGTGACAGGGGGTTTACTCCATTGGCTCTCAGGATATCACTACTGTGAAGAGGGAGATCAATCCTGAGGAATATCTGACTCTTGGTTCTTTGGGTATCATTAATGTGACAAGGGAGATCACTCCAGAGTAATACTTGGCTCTGGTTCTCTTATCGCTATTGTGATGAAGGAGACCACTTCAGAGTAATACTTGACTCCTTGGGCTCCCTGGACCCCATTCGGCTTGCCCCATCTTGCTGTGTTTTTGGACCACAGGGTCCGCCTCAGAGAGGCCATGCCACCACTGCATTCTTCCTGCTTCTGAGTCGGCCCCTTACGTAGTTCCCTTCAGCTTCTTCTCTCAAGACTATCTCTCGATGTTTGGGGCAGCGCAGGTTAGAATTTCCCAGGCCCTGCAGGACATACGCCAGCTTCTCTCACTGCTCCCAAATACCTCTAGTCCTTCTTTGTTCTTTACTTTATACTTTTCTGTATGTTTCACAACAAGAGTTTAGAGAGGTCTTTCACGGGACGGGAGTCCTTATGCCCATGAGGGGAGTCTCACCTATAAGGTTTTTACTACCCCTAGAGGAACTATTGGGTAGCGGCCTCACCGCCCTAGCTTCATAGGGAATAGCTCCCCTCTGGGGAGAAGTGACAAAAGATCACATGAATCATCACACATGAGAAGGCAGGAAAATGGCCAAAAGGACAAGATGGCCAAAGGAAAGGGGGAAAAACACATGGCACAGCCATTTTGAGTATATGGAACTTAAAATGGTATTGTGCTGTAAAGCATAAAAGCTGCACATGGTAAAAGCAAAAAATAACAGTAGAAAAATATTCGCTGCTACCAGCCCACCTTGGACACATGAAAAAATGTAACATAACTAAAAGAAAATGTGAAACATAATAATCCTGGAGCACTTAACAGAATGGTGATGTGCGCTGCAGTAAAACAACAAAGGATTCTCGCAAAGTGGATGTGCCCCCTCCCCCTACACAGGTAGCCATATGGGCTGACCAGTCCCCCCAAAAGAGATGAGTGAAGCAAGGGGAAAAAAGCAAAAAGACTACCTACCTCTAAAAGTCTAGGCAGGATTCAAATCAAAACAAAACATTGGGGTTCAATTGATATCAATGGAGGAAAAGCTGCATGAAGAAAATATGTCTTAACAGGCAGAATACAAGGTTTTTACACACATAGCCTGCGTTAAGGGACACCTGATTGGTTGGTGCCTCTCCCGCAGGTTCTAAAGCGTAGAATGGCAATGTCCCTTTCCTTCACAGGCTACCAATGGCCCAAACATGAATTATAATATTTCTGTATCCCCCAACCCCAATGTCCCCTGAACTAATTATAGCTATGGGCCACTGCTTTTGTCTGATAGCCTGAAGGTGGAGATGATTTGATTCCAGTGACAAGGGCTTCATTTGGAACTGGGGATCTCATTACAATAGTGTTATTATTAGTTCCACTCCATCAGTAGTAGATTTACTACTTTGATTCTGTGCAACACTTGCATATAGTAGGACTTGTAAGCAGGTGCATGATAAAAAGTTTCTCCAATACGGTTTCCTTCCGAGGTTGGTAGGTTCGATATGGAGGGTACAGTGGGCTGCCATTAAGGCATTTTGGGAGGGCAAGGATGGGTTTTCACAGCTCAAGTGTGCTGCTTCCCCGTTGCTCTGACATTCAGACTCATGCTATCACTTTTCTCCTCTTTTTTTCATGGTCCATTGATCTGACATTGTGTACTTGCAGCACACACCTCATTAGCATGGACAGAAGGCAGTCATGAAATTTATTTCAGCCAATACTCTTCTTATGGTGGATATCACCTTGGCTCTTCGGGTGGGGGAGCTGGTGCCTCTCCTTCAACAAGAGCCATGTCCGGAAAGGTTTTCCTTCTTGCCTTAAGTTTTATACACTTAAATAAGGATATTGCTGTGCTGGTTCTTGGTGTGTGTTTATTTCTTTAGGACAACATACACTCCCCACTTGTCGGGTGTCCAGAATGTACTTGTCCATCCTGATGTATGTGTCCATACCAAAAGGTCTTTGGCAGGTGTTAGAATCAATGCTTTTGTATACTCTCGCAAGGTTCTTAGAAGAAGGAACAGTGGTTGTGATTTCATCATTTACTCGTAAATGTTTTTATAGGGAGTAAACCTCTTCCTACGAGCAGTCCTTGAGGACCCTTCTACCCTCTCTTTCTGTGCAGTTAGGCTTCATCCTCTCTTAAAATACTGCTGTGTTAAGCAGCACAGGAAAAGTCTAATTCTATGACAGAATTCCAAAAGGAATGGACTAAAGAGAAGGGCTGCAAAATAACAGTATTCGAAGTTTGGATACACACATGGAATGGGGACTCTGACAAGGAAGAGTTGGACTCGAGTGTAATGCTGATTACAATTAAGTAATCCAATAAACACCACTAAATGAACGAAGGCTGTACTGTTCATATATAGGAGATTGCTTTCTCGCATAGAATGGGACTTTCCCAATAGGTGCATTATCTTCATACCTAAAGCAAAAAGCGTCTTGTGCTAAAGATCTATTCTTACAGTAATTCGGCAAATACCAAGCCCCACGGACTGATAAAATGTGGGTGTTCATCCGGCGGTCAGAGCCCTAATTCAATCACATACCTGGGCCGCTGGAACCAGCTACTGGTGTCACTGCAGAACCTAGGCTCTGCTGCCTTCGCTCCATCTGCTCCCTGAACTGTTGTTGTAATTGCTTCTGTCTCATCTTTCTCATGTAGGTCGCATCCAGCTCTGAGTTCTGAGCACCAAACTCAGACAACTCTTTACTGCAAAGTACAAATATATAATTGATGAGAAGTCAAAAGTAAGTTATGTTGAAAATCGTGTGTTTTATGAGAACATTTTAACTCCAGATTTAGAAGGCAACCGTTTATTCACATCTGTTTCTATTTTAGGAAAAAGGGAATCATCAACTACAATTAAATGGTAATTTTAGGATAATGCAAAATAATTGCCATTAATTATCTGGCCCAATGCATAGCTGATTTATTTGGGGGGGGAGGGCAGCAGGTGTGATGCTCCAAATAAGGTCATTTAGTCTATGTACTATTGCAACTATGGGCTGAATTCGTAGTGAAAACGGTGTCTGGAAACTAAAGAAACCTCTCCCATGGTTTGCCACATAGATAAGTGAAGCCACAATGCAGACAAAGTAGCAGTTGCGGCCCTTCCATAGTAAACACCTAGCTCTTTGTTTGTTGAGAATGACCTTTGTTAGGCAGAATCCTGTGCAGTGCCCTTAGGGACCACTACACACAATTAAGACAACAAGTGGTAATATAAGTTCACCTTTGGTACAAGCCTGTACTACACTGTTAAAGTGGTAGCAGTAGCGGAGCAGCCAGACTTCTCTCAAGAATAAATGAGCAGTAGTAGAGATTACACAAAGGACCACAATTACTGTGACTCAAGGGTTCAGGTAAAGAATATAAGTACATTTATTTTTAAACCATCTGTTATAAAACACAACACTTCTATAAATTCAAAACCACACGTAAAATACACTACACAACCAATTCCACTTGTTCCAGCAAATTCAAGGTAAGTACATTAGGATTTGACAGAACGGTGTTGCGATACTAACGCGTACCCACGGATAAAAATGCTCACGAAGTTAAAACGCACTTTGTACTTAAGAATTTCAAACAAGGGAAAAGTGAATAAAAATCATAGGCAATACTTTTTCAAGGCAAGGAGACTCGAGGACTTATTCAAAGATACAGATTAAAGTCAATAGGCCTGCGCCAGTGTCAATGGAGCAGATGCTCAGTTGAAGAGGATCACACGTTGAACAGTTCAAGATTCGAGATGCCAAGAGTTCGTAAAGATTGTCAAATGGAAGGAAAAGTTATAAGAGGGAGGGAAGAAAGAACAAATCGTCGTGGAGGAAAAGGGTTCACCCCGATTCCGGTTGGTCAGACGGAGAGAATGATCAAGTGTGCACAGTACCTTATTCCGTATGAGAAAAGCTGGTGCCACGGCAGTTGTTGCTGGTAGTTCCTGCAGACTCACGGTTCCTGTGGCTTCAGTCGTAGGGACAAGAAGGAGGATGTCTGGAGCGATCTGCACTACCCAGGGTTGAGGCCAGCAGCAGCGAAAAAGACAACGATGAATAAAAGGTGCGCTCCTTTAAATCAGGAGAGGGCTCTTCTGATGGCTATCCGGACCACTACAGCACAGCAGTGATTTTGACCCAGGAGAGGATTCTCTGACTGAAGAAAAGACGAGCTGGTTGATCCCACCAGGTTCAAGGGAAGAAGACTCCGGACTGGGTCTTCTCTTAGTCGTTGAAGGGGTAGTTAGCTCAGGACTGCACCGGGACTCGGGGTTGCAGCAGCCGTCTCCTTCTCCGCTTCTCTTCGGTGCCTTGCAGTTCCAGGGGCGGCTCTGCCCTCTAGCTCAAGAGTCCTGCCTTTTATGCCAAAATCCCCCATTCACACAGCCTAGCTGTCAATCAGTCAGCAGGGGGGGTTGTCCAGCCAGGACAACGACTTCAGCCAATCAACACAAAGTGCAACTTGGGTCTCCAAGGAGACCCTGTGCAGGGGGTGACTACACCCCACCCTCACATTCAGCGCACCTAGACACCGAGACACCAAAGGAGGGCTTCTGGTGAGAAGCCTGCCAACGGTCGGCGAACAAAAGGCGACAAACCTGGTTTTCCGCGCAAAGAAAGACCCAAGAAGGATGTTAACAAAAAGAAATGGCGATTAAACCCAACCGGAGCCGAAATAAAAAGTATTTGGGCTAGCGGGTTTAAAGTTCGAGGCTACTAAAATAGCCTAAAACAATACCACATTATGTAATATAATCGTGGTAGGAAAATTAGGGTAGATACCACTGCCACCAGCCAAGTCTTAATGTTAAGGGACCGAAACAATGTTCCAAGAGGTACAGATAAAAAAGGCTAAGAATTAATCCTTTCCAATACTCCATATAAGATGGGGTGTACTGGGTCTGTGGTTAAATGACTATGTAAAGTTAATGGCAACTTTACCCTTTTCTGGGGGACAGTAGTCACTGCGTCACTGCACTGGAGGTGCTGTGTAACACACAAAAGAGTGGGGCTACTGAAGTGGTGTACTCCAGAGTCCACAATCACAAAAACAGATGAAATACACATGGCGAAACACAGGTAAGAGTGGGGGGAAAAGCTCACACTCTTACCAAGTGGAAAGAATAAACTCTAGAAATCCAGCAAAGCTGCTGAGGGACTCACTAGGTAAGGGAAATTAGCCATAGAATGAGAATTCTCCCTAACAACCTTTATAATTGACTCAGATAACTCAGCGCTATTTGTCAGATGCATTGTGTATGTAATTCAATTAATTTGATGAGGCGAGTGATTTTTTGTAGATTAACAATGGAAGCGCAGTAATTATGGTGCATGGTAGTCTAGTCAATAGACGATATGTATAGATAGTCACCCAAGATGGCGGACACGCTGCAATGGGAAATAGTGCAGTGGCTAACAGTCTAGCTTTAATATAACATGGGAGGGAGACACGACATTGAGCTCTCCCGCGAAAGTGTCAGTCGCCGAAAGGCTGGTGAGTAAGATGGCTGGTAGTTTCTGTACGGTCCCTGGAAAGACTTTATGAGCACTTTAACAGTAAATGGTTGAATTAATGAGTAATTAGGGGAATTGTCTTTGTTCCTCTTTTCTTTTTCTGGCTATCCGCAACAATTGTCAAAATTGAACATAATTGGTATGCCTGGATAATATGTGGAATCGCGCATTGGTGCATTACACAAACAGAAACTAATGAGTTGGTGCTGATGCACAAGAGTCGAAGGTAATACAAATTGTTCTGGCATAATATAGCTTTAAGTTAGTACGATATGCTGTAGCACGGGTGCTAATTATGAGTGAATTTGATTTTTTGATTTACAGATATTGTGGATTGTTACAATTGTGGATTGGTGGTGGCAAGTTACGACCTTAATAACTAAGTGAGAGTTAGTAATATGTATTAATGGATCTGTGAAGGAAGATTGGGAATTAATTGATACTAAGTGGTTTATTTTTCTATTTTCCATATGTGGTGAAATAATATCAGAAATCAGACTATTGGAATTGGTAATTATGTTTTTTGTTAGTACTAGTATAAGATGAACATGATGTGACACTGCAACAATGATCATTGAAGTGAACGAATTTTGAAATACACTAACTGGTCTTTCATCTTCTATTTTTTCCTTTCTTTCTTGTTTTTTCTTGACTTATCTAAATGGTATGTATTTATGTTGATGTATCACAATTACTGCAATATGACACGGATTGTGCCATCCCTTGACACTTTGTTTTGTGCTGCCCAAATGGGTTGTTAATTGTGTGTCTAAATAACCTCTATAATGTTGATTGCATAATTATAAATTGATTTTATATCAGCCTCAGAAGAAGAGACATTCTTGAAACACGTGTCAGGCTGACCGGATCTACCACTCAATCATGCACAATTATGTATTCTAAAAATCTATTGTTTGGCGCAGTGTGATTGTATAAATCTCGTGTGATAGTACTTTTGAACTGTGGAGTGTAGGGCAATACACCCACACTATACTAATCACCCGCAGCCATTTTACAAACAATTGAGACTGAGTGCAAGTGCTGGGAGTCTCTGTCCTTATTTTGCTCCATAATCTCACTATGCTTCAATGTCATTTAAGAATCTCTGGATAATTCAGACGTCAGGATACCAACAGCAAATGCAGAGAACAGAGAGGAACTGGAAACAGTCATCCGGATACAACTTACGATGACTGGTACGGGGGGTTATAAGGTGACCACAGCTTTGGAGAAGTACATAGTTCCATAGGTAGTGCAGGTACTTACCCACAGTTCCCTTCCCATTCTGCATCATTAGGAAAGGACTCTGGTGGTTGTCCTCTAACTGGGGATGATTGCAATGGTAATGGGCGTGAGCGCCGGGACTCTGCTTTGAGCTGAACTGATTGATGCTGATCCTGGCGGAAGCTGCTGTACCTTGCCTTCTCAACGGTCGGTTCAAAGTCCACTCTTTTTGTGTGTGCCAAGTCCAACTCAGGGGCCGGCTAAAAAATAATTTGAACATTGCATATTAAACCAGCAAATAGTTTTCACTGTACAAAAACAGTATCACTGTAAAGACAACTGCAGTTTAAAAAGAAATTATTAATATGGTTCAGAGGAAATAAAACATCTTCAGCTTTCATATGCAATATATCATACAGGCATTTAATGAATTTTCTCAAATCATATGGTATAACCTCTGTACTTGCAAAAAGAAATGGTGGCATTAAGAAATACATTATTAGTAACTATTATTAAACAACCATAAACCTTTCAACCCTGGTGTGCATACAAAGGCTACATGCGACAAAGGTTCACATGTTTAGTAGAGCATTTCTCGCATATGAAATATGAAACATGAAGGAGTGGACACTGCTGGGGCTGCTGCATCCAACCTGGAGCGCTATGGTGCAGAGGGGAAAGGTAGGATGATCCAGGCACTCTCCTAACATCCAATAAGCAGCCGCGAAGCTGTCTACAGACACAACTATGAGATGGGAGTGTTTTACTCCCTACCTTTGCAATTTGGCAGTAAACAGATTTTTAGTGAGTAAACAAGTAGTCCTCTTTGGCGGCTGAGATATTTTTGAACAAGTAAAAACACACTTACATTTTAACATATGTATTTTTGTTGCAACACATACTGATTATTTGCTGCCTTGTACTGTTTCAACAAAATAAACCTGGTCATTTTCTACATAGTAATTTACTTTGTACAGGTAAAACACATTTAGGTACATAAAGTGGGTTTGGAGGGGTAAGAAAGGATGGGTAATAGAGGGATGGTGGAGTGTATGGGGGACCCCCATTAAAATAATGAAAACAAGTATATAACCACAAAGGAAATTACCAGGTGGTCATTTATTTTGAAGAAACCACATAGAACCTTTTTCTGCACTTTTTCGTATAGCCCTGCACGCTGCAAAACACTACTTCAAAAGCCTTTGAGTAGAAATATGGTATACAGATAATAAAATATATATTATTAAAAAAGCCAATTGATTTTCTTTCACCTATTTGACTGTGGATGAGGTGGGTAAGAACTGGACTGGTAAGCCTTTCCCAATGAGTGTGGTTTACCGATTCTTTTCCAACTTTGGATGATTTTGCTTATGTGAGCAGGCAAGTTGGAAGACCATTCTTTAAGTGTCTCTCTGGTCTGGGTGTTCTTGTTCTATACATCTGTAGTCTGGTGTTGCGTAGGTTGAGCAGTGTCCTGCTCTTAGTTAGTTTCCAGTGTTTGCAAAGTCTTTATAGGTATTTCAATAGGCGTTGTATGTGAAGTTCTAAAGATAATACTCTCATAGACAAGCATCCAGTGGGAGGGGGCGGGGGAGTTTGTGGACTGATGTTGTTTGCTTGGCTTTCTGTAAGCTCTATGCCATATTGGCAGCGTAGTTTTGAACTTTCTTTAGAGCAATTGTGTATACGATATTACAGAAGCCCTCCTGGTTTTGGACAGTGCTAAAAGTGGTTACAATTTTTGAAGGTGGGGCAGAAGTAGTATAATCTGTGCCATCATCCACATGCACTTCTTTTAGCCAGTACATTGGTTGTGAGAGGACGGAGTAGTGGGTGGCAAAGAGCACACCTTGATTTCTGATGGACTTAGAGTTATTCACCATTTGAATGCTATGTATGTCATACCCAGACTGGTGAAATTGTTCATAACAAGAGTATCCCATTTTGTTGAAATGCATGTGCTCAATGTGTTCTTTTATTTTAGGATCATTCAACCGCATATTTACAAAATATTTATTTGGAGTGCTACAATCTCAAGTTATTTAACACATACATATTTAAGTATAGGCGGAATACAGCTCATATGAACAATTCTGAGAAGTCTATCAATTGATTAGTTTGATAACATGCTTGAAGTAGCTGTTTTATGTTACTAATACTTCAGATCTTCCTCCGTAATTGTAGCTCTAGCACTTTTGAAAATCAGCTAGCCTTACTATTAGAAGTTATCATTCTGTAACAGTTCCATTCCAGTCACAGTGTTTTTCCAAAAATCAAAAACAGCCTTACCATTAAACCCTTAACTGCCAATGGGTTTCCCCACCAGTGCCAAGCCCTTTTTTGGTGATTTCGGTATGTCACCATTCAATCCCTTGTAACTTTTTTGTTACATGTGATATCTCGGCCAAATTCGGCCCCTTTTCTCCCCACATTCAGGCGGTCATAACGCCACCAAGGAATCCTAGTTTGATGTATGGGGGTAAGGGAAAATAACCAAAAACGGAGCATGTTTTGTGTGTTTTCTTCAGAAAATGCCAATAAAATAATGTACAAAGAAGCCTCTGGTTTGGATTGTTGTGCTGAATTCGCCATTTTCCAGGCTTTGAATAACAGGTTGAGTGGAAACCAAAAAAACATATTTTTATAAGTTAACCATCAGTTTTGTGAGAGGTACGCATGTACGGAATGGAAGAGGAGGGTAGGAATGCTGAATGGAAATACAGAAGGGCATACATTTCTGAAAAGTGGACAACATTCCAAGTTTAGGAAGGGGTGATTTGCAAAGGTCAGGCTACAACCATGGGGGAAAATTCCCATGGTATGGGGAAAAATTGGAAATATGACAGATAAAAAAGATATGTGCTGGTCATGGTTGGACCTGTAAGGGAATGTTTCTGTGAATATTGAGAAAAGCAATACCCCACTACATTCCCCCCACCCCCCCGACTCTTCCAGTTAGGAAGTCACACATTTTTTGTAATGTTTCACAAAACAAGCAATACCACAAGCCAAAAACTGAGCCACGGTACACAGGATTTTTATGCTGATGGACTAAACAGACGTAATTAGCATGTGTAAATAAGGAAAACAAATGTGGTGAGGAATGGCAAGCATACATTTTTTGAAAGAGCACAGGCAGGCCTTTTGAAGGGTAGGGGACTTGTGCAGGTTACAAAAGTGTACAGTGCCTCAAGCAGTCACTAAATGTAGGTCACAGCAGCACTGCCAGCAGGGTTCCCGACCTTTCCCGGAGAGATAACACAGGCCAGCCAGAGCTCCAGGATAGTGGGGGGTAATGTCACTGGCCTTGGGTGGCTGTCTTCTATATGGGGCGACCATCCCCAAGTGCAGCGGCTGTCCCAGGGAGCACCGGCAGGGTGCCCATCCCTTCCCCGAGGGAAA
The DNA here is from genome assembly GCF_040938575.1 of Ambystoma mexicanum. Lineage (NCBI taxonomy): Eukaryota > Metazoa > Chordata > Amphibia > Caudata > Ambystomatidae > Ambystoma > Ambystoma mexicanum. The sequence continues at coordinate 435,229,198 of NC_090936.1, forward strand.
TTCTCTAACACAGCCCAGCCAGCGCTCCAGGATTTGTCAGGGGTGATGTCTCTGGCCTTGGCCGGCTGTCTCCCATGTGGGTTGAATGTCTGCAAGCCCAGGCTGCACCTCTGGCTGAGCAGCATTACATATTTTCCCTCCGGGGAGGTATGGGGTCCCTGCCGGGGCTTCGCGGAACTGCAGCTGGACTTGGGGACGGTTGACCCACATGGGAGACAGGCACCAGAGGCATCACCTCTGACCATAATGGACTTCTGGCTGGCCTGTGTTACAGCTTTTCCATCCGGGAAAGGACAGGGACCCTGCCAGGGATTCCTGGAACCGCTGCTGGGCTTGGGGACGGCCAACCTACATGGGAGACAGCCACCCAAGGCCAGGGATATCAACCCTGACCATACTGGAGCTTTGGTTGGGCTGCGTTATAGTAGGGATGGAGGGTCTGCCTCTGTATTTGGGGCCGGTAGACCCACGTGGTAAACAAATGCTCAAGGCCAGGGACCTCACCCCTAAGCGTCCTGGAGTTCTGGCAGGTCTGCTTTACAGTTTTTCCCTCCGGTGAGAGATTGGCACACTGCCGGGCCTACCTGGTGGGGAAACGCTGTTGCCCCATAAGGGAGACAGCTGCCCAAGACCGGGGACATAACCCCTGAATATCCTGGAGCTCTGGCTGGCCTGCGTTACAGCTTCTTCCTCCGGGAAAGGTTGGGATCCCTGCCGGGGCTCCCTGGGACTGCTGCTGTGCTTGGGGATGGTAACCCACATAAGTGTGCACATCTGGGGGGGGGACGTACTGCCCCATGCTTTCGGGGCCGGGGGGGGAGGGGAAGAGGTCCCCTAACTCCCCCCTCACTTCGAATACAGATCTCTTGTGGTCTAATAGCATTGCTTGCTGGGCGCAGATCGAGCGATCCACACCCAGCAATGCTTCAAAGAAGGTGTTGTTGGAAAGGGGAGAGACCCCCTTTCCAACGACACCTCCCTTGATCAGAACGGCATAGAAATGACAGATCGAGGGAGGAACTCACTTTCCATGTCACCGCTGCAACCAGAATGGCTGCGGCGGTAAAATTTACAGTCAGCACGCATTACGCACATTGACGTAACACTGAAGGAAATCCAACCCCTGGGCCGTGAGGAGGAACATCCTCACATAGCCCGGGGCTTGGATTTCGGTTTTGTGCAATCGCTGCTTTGCCTCGATCGCACAAACATCAGTGCCAAAAAGGACCAGATAACTCGTCCTTGGAACTTAAGTGGTTAAATGCCAAACATGTCAGTCTTTTTACACTGCTCCCTGAATAACTGCCTAAACAGTTGAGTTTTTGACACGTTTTGAAGAGGATTCGCTAGTATTTGGAGCATGACATGGTTTCTACCTCTCTCTGCCAATTGTTTAAGGTGAGATAAGATAATTATCTAGATCCCAAGGAGATTTACTGTTAGTGGTGTTGCTGGTGCGTTACTCGCTATCGCTGTGAAGTAGGTATTTATTTATGGTCTATTTTTTACTGTGCACCAGGTGTTTCAGAGTGGTCTATTGAGAGGCAGCAAACAAACATTACATACTGAGTAGCATGTGGAAAGCGAACAAGAGGAGTATGAAAGTTTGTGATACTTTAAACATGGCGGATGGATCTCGCAAGAGAAGTTGCCACACTGGATGTACCTTCAGAAGAGAGGCACTGACGTTGCGGCATCTTTCGAACACTCAAAATCAGGGACCACGTAAGGAAAGGCTTGGTATCATCAATGAAGACCGACACAAATGAAACACTGTTCAAAGGTGTTTCTTAAATTTCAACATGTTGGTTAAACACCCATCTAAACCTAAATCTAAGGATGGGAGCAAGCTACAACCATCAAATAATAATAAAGCAGTCCTAGTTGAGTCTGTCAAAATAAAAGGGCCCATGCTAATAAAACTATTGCCAATCCTTACTTCTAAATACAAAATGGTGTGGGACAGTAGTGTATGCAAACAGGAAAGATGTTCAAGAAAACATATGTCAGGACAGTTGAGCAGTGGGCCTCTCTTCCCCACGCTTTCAGCACGGGACAAGGCAGCACGCTCGAGCTTCGTGCACACTCTGGCTTCTTTGGCATGAGGACACACCTCAATGGTTCAGCTGGTCTCACACCAAAGTCTTTATCAAACAAAAAAAGATTCTCAAAACCTCGTTAAAACACAGGCTTCCTCCACCTTCAAACAAAGTTCACTTTGCTTTTCAAACACAGACTTCTCTTACTTGGCACTTTGGGCTTTCCGTTCTCCAAGCTTTTATCGTCAAAGGCTTTCGAGACAGCATGGGGTTTACTTAAACCATACCGGACCACTTTGACTTTCACAGTACTACCTTCTTTTACCAGTGACTGCTGGTAGCTGTAGTTCCTTTTGTTACTTGTACAGTTCAAAATTAAATATTTTACAATTCTAAGTGGCTTCCCTCCGTCGGGATGAATCCTGTCTATTAATTTGGCTCTTGTACTTCAAACTCGCAGTTTCAATGTTTACGTGTCTTCTCAATCCAGCTGTTCGTAGAGAGTAGAGCAGACATTTCCTCAAGGCCTCAATAAAGGATACAGCAGGTTTCTCATTGGTGGGTGGAAAACAGGGTTTTTCTACTTGGCTTTCCTGTAGTTTCTCTTTCTCTCATACAGTCTCTGGACCCCTCGTTTTCTTCAGCTTACACTGCTGCTGCTGCACCAGAGCCGCTCTTTTTCGCCCCAGTCTCTTTCTGTCCCAGAGCTTCGCTCTTTTGGACCACCAGTTCCAGAATGCACATTCAAGGTTTTGTTCCCACTTCACCAGTTACAGGCACTTTTGGGATTTGCACAAAGTTCTTGACACAGCAGGTTATCCCGCCTTAGCTTCCCTCAAGTCACAGGGTCTCCATCTTTTACTCTCAGTGATGAGGTGTTATTGGGTCTTCAATGGGGGGATTCACTTGAGGTCAGGGTCCCAGCATCCGCCCCTAAACTACCTGGGTTTCTGGACTCACTGAGGGAGCAAGCACTGATTTAAACACTACCAGAAAAGTGTAGCTGGAGTTTTGGTTCCCTGGTGCGCGGCTCCCCTGCCACACTGTAGCCCCCTTTCTACTGAGCGTCTTCAGTGTCTTGGAAGTCCGACCCTCTTCTGTCTTCCCAAGGTTCGACCAGCTGCCGACTTCTCCTTCTGGTCTTCACAGTTCCTTCAGCTTCCCCAGCTCGCTCAGAGTGTTCTGGGGTGTCTGACCTTTAATACTCTTTGAAAGAGTTGATTGGAGTCAGGTGTGAGCAGTTGTCCCTCCCTGCCTGACTGTGCTTGACTTCATTATCGGGACAACATGGAGACTGGCCATAGGAATCTATTGCCCATTGATTCCTATGGTTAATCCTCTAGACTCCCATCTGCCTCTTCTTCGTTCCAGTAGTTAGACTTCGAGAATGGAAGTAGGGATTGTGGGAGTTCGAGGTTTTCCTGGCGATCATGGAAAAGAAAAGTAGGTTTTTGTCCAGATGAAGGGGGTAAATGTATTGTGATGGGTAAATGGATTTTCTAATGGGTTTTAATTTCCCTGGTCGTTTTCCCTTATTTCTTACAGAAAGGTACTGAGGTATGATGGGACTCTGCTGACAATATCCCATGACAACTGAGGGGATGTCGGGTAGAGGAGCATCAGAACGGGAGGAATACCATGTCTCGCCTTAGGGCATGTCTCCCAAAGTCCCCAAGGACCCTCTTCCCAGGTGATCCTACCTCGCTCGTCCGCCACCAGGGTTGGGATCCAACAGCGATGGCCCTCCCCTGGCCACCTGAACAAAGGATCCCTGGGAATAGGCTGGGAAAAATGCCTCAGGTTTCTCACAGACAACCAATATAACGGAAGTAGTAACAGATGAGAGTGAGCAACAATATTTGACTGGACATTTGTGCGCCCGTTGATTATTAGAACCTCATCTAGTTAACAGGTTTTTGTGGAAAGGTACACTTGCCCAGCAGATATTATTGTAAAAACTACATTTAAACCAAAGATATTTTCTTTTCAAAAGCGACACCCTGCTTTTTGCCCGTCTTACCCACATTTGTAACCTTAAGTCTGCCACAAGGCTACAGCATTCATTTTGTACCGTCAGTGCTGTACTGTTTGCAAATTCATCACAATAATGTCTTCCACCGAGCATTAAAACGCAACAAGATTACATACTCAGTCAGTACCCCAAGAAACTTGTGGCAGCTCACGAAAAAGGTCACCCCCAGGCCTATTTCTAAGATTTATTTATTAAACATTCAGTATCAAGCCAACACAGTTCGTATGAACCTTGTTGCCACAATCCATCTGAATAGGTTTTACTCGCAGGCATCTACTTACGGTTCCGCCACAAAGGCATTAACAGTTACTGTGGTGACTTGGCCAGGCCAGCGGAATGCAGTGCCTTCCTCATCAGGTTCCAGGGCGATAGTTGACATTAGCGGCGCTTTCCTTGCAGCCATCAGGGACATGGCGTGACATCAGCATGTCCTCCAGAACACCAGCCAATGGCATTGCGGTCTTGCCAGCATCCCAGAACTTAAGAATTTGTAGCTCAGCACTTCTCAGTTTGGTTTTATGGCTGCGACTAGTGTTTAATTGTTTTTACTGATATTTGCTTGACTCTGACCTTCCTCAATTGCCCTGCCTTACTCCATGTCAATTTTGTCACCTTGTGGATTTCCCCTTCTGACCCTGTTTTGTTGCACAGAATGCGTGTAGATTGTTCCAACTGCTTTTGGAGTTTTATCTTACATGTGGACTTCATGTTTTTTCTGCATAAGTCATTCTGGGGGTTCTGTTGCCATTCTGTTTTATATACCAAAATCCCTGACATTCAAACTCTCTCTCGTCCAGAGCGAAGTACACAGCAAAGCAAAACTCGGGGACAGGTTGGTTAGATTTTCTACGGTGGAACATTGCGCACTTTAAAATATCAAAAAAGGAGAATATCAGATTTATTACCAAGTTTAATCATCAATCTAAAGGTATTCGGTCTATTCTGTCAAAACATTGGCCGATTTTACTCACTGATGATGATCTTAAACAAGCAGTGGGACCACATCCACAGATCACATTTTCCAAGGCTCCTTCTAGGAGAGGGGTAGGTTGAGTTGGAGATAAAATGAAGAGTGGAGCCAGAAGAGTGAGTAGGAGAGGAAGGGAGAGGGGAAAGGAGATCAAGGATGGAGAAAAGAGGGGAGGATTGAGGGGAGTAGGGAGGTGAAGATTAAAGTCACCAAGTACAGTTATAGGAGAGGGTGAGGGAGAGATAAGTGAAAGGAGGTGATCAAGGTTGTCGTAGAAGGAAGAAAGGGGGCTAGGAGGCCGATTGATGATTAGAGAGGAGCTAGGGTGAGGGGAAGTAAAAGATTTGTATAGGTATTCGAAGGAAGGGAAGGTAGGTATAGGCTGTGAGGAGGTAGAAGAAAGGTATTTATGGTGGAAGAGAAGGCCAATGCCACCGCCACAACCTGAAGAGAGAGATATGAGAGAAGGATGAAGAGGAGGTGGTGAGAGAAGCAGGGACAGTAAAGTTGTGAGGAGGGATCCAGGTTTTCGGTAAGACATAGGAAATGCAGGTTAAGACGAAGGAACATGTTGAAGGAACATTAGTGCTATCGCAAAGTGAAAAAGAATACATGCTGTTGAGCTGGTAAAAGGACAGTGATGTTTGGGTTTGGGGCAATATTGTTTGGCAAACATGCAATACGGACTCATTTATTTGGAAATGTAGACGAACAGTCTCCAGAAGTTCATGCATCAAGGTCATCCGCATACGAGCAACAGAACGAATAAAACCTGCTTCCTAAAGGGCTAGTTCACTCAAAAATGTTATAGTTTAAAAAGATGGACCATAATCAAATATATATATATATATATATATATATATATATATATATGATACATTACTCACCGTAATCGTATTTCTGATGCTTGTATCTGCTTAGACTCACATGCTGTGCATAGGCCGACATCTAGTGGAAGCTGCGGAGTATTAGTTTGTTTCTCGAAACTCAAAAATGGGCGTCGACACAGGGCGTGCCAGTAATACTATCCCTAGTGTGACGTCCACTGTACCCAAGATCCCTCACGCGTCTAGGATCCTCAGATTGTATTTTTTCTGACATGAGGTAGCATGAGGAGTAGCGTGAGTACAGATAATCCAAGCGGATAGATAGAAAGGTAAGACTACAAGCAACCATGCGCCTTCTCTCAGAGGGGAGGAAGGGTGGGTCGCATGTGAATCTAAGCAGATACAAGCATCAGAAATACGATTACGGTGAGTAATGTATCCCTTCTGAGGCTTGTGGAATCTGCTTAGATCACATGCTGTGCATAGATTAGCGAGCAGTACCTGAAGAAGGAGGTGGGATGTGAGAAGGGTCATGAGCAAATAAGTGTCTTAGAACCGCTTGTCCCACTTGTGTATCTGCCTTGGAATGGGTGTCAATGCAGTAATGCTGAGTAAAAGTGTGAATAGAGCTCCAAGTAGCTGCTTTGCAAATGGTGTCAAGGGGTACATTTGCAATGAAAGCCAGAGTGGCCCCAATGCCTCTAGTAGAGTGGGCTCTTGGCGTGAAAGGCAGAGTTCTTTCAGAGAGTGAGTAACACAGCTGGATACAGTTAATAATCCACTTCGAGATGGCACCTTTAGAGACGCGATCCCCCGCTCTGCCTGTAGCTACGGAGACAAACAGTTGATCTGTTTTTCTTAGCAGTCTGGTTTTATTTACATAGTAGAGGACCGCCCTACGCACATCTAGGGTGTGTAGTTTCACCTCAGCCGAGCTTTGAGGGTCCTGGAAGAAAGCCGGAAGCTCGATGGACTGGTTTACATGGAATTTTGATATAAACTTAGGTGAGACCCTAGGATGTGTGCGTAAAACCAGTTTGTCTTTATGGACAGTAAAGAAGGGATCCTGCACTGACAGAGCCTGAATTTCACTGACCCTTCTTATAGAAGTAATAGCTACTAAGAAGGCCGTTTTATAAGTCAGGTGTTTGAGACTGCTTTTATGCATGGGCTCAAAAGGGGGTCCCATGAGCTTGGCTAGCACCACATTAAGGTCCCACCCTGGTGGTGGGTTTGAAATAGGAGGGTGAAGTCTCTTTACTCCTTCCATGAAGGCTTTAACTACTGGTACTTTCCACCACGAGACCTTGCTATGGGAAGTGGTGTATGCCGACAGGGCTGCCAGGTGTACTTTCAGTGAGTTAAAAACCAATCCTGCATCTAGCAGGTGGAGCATGTATGTAACAATAGTGGAAGGAGTGCAATCAACAGGGTTGATTGGTCTACTCTGGCGCCAGATAACGAACCTCTTCCACTTGTCAAAGTAACAGTGCCTTGTGTTTGGTTTCCTAGATTCCTTTAGGATGTCCATACACCTCTGTGGTAAATTGAGATGTCCAAACTCTATGACCTCAGGAGCCATGCTTCCAGGTTCATTGAGTTGGGTTGCTGGTGCACTTTTTTGCTCTCCTTGTCGGGAGGAGCTTTGGACGATGACAAGGGTGTTCCAGCCCTCTTACGAGTGTTAGTGACAACTAGGGAGTCTGGCTTCAGATGTCCTCTTATATAGAGAGGGTCAGACTGGGCTGCCTTGAAAAGTTTTTTCAACCCTGGGATTGACTGCTCTGGTGAGGTTCGGGTTCACCAGGGACGGGTCTATTCTTCGCTGAATGGACTTAAGGATAGGGATGGTCTGGGCAACAGGCCTCCTTTCTCCCACTAACTCCTCTGCGAAGTCCCTCTCCTCCTGGACACCGTGGGTGTCAATATGGAAATGTTCTGCTGCACGTGCGAGAACCTCGTTTAGGAGGGGTTGGTTATCGACAGGGGAGTCGGTAACCGGGGCTTCGTTTTCTACCGGGGAATCTACTCTGTAGTTTCAGGGTCTTCCTCTTCCTCTTCTTGGTCCTCATCATCCCCATAGTAGCCCGTCCCGGTTTGTTCTTCTACTAAGCCAAATTCTTGGTCCTCACCAAAGGAAGCCTCTCCTTGATACAGTGAGTATGGTTGTACCTCGAAGGGGTTTGTAGACCTCATCGGTGTTTCAAACCGGGGCTTCTTACTCGGGGGGATAGGATCATTAGAGCCTGAGGGTGTCGCCCCTTGTGGATGATACGAAAGGAAATGGTCTGGATATTTATCGTAAAAATCAGCCAAAGAAGACATCCTTGACATGACCCTATCTATGTCTTCACTGGACCATTTCTTGGAACTGGGAATGACTCTCTCAGCAAGTCTAGGGGATTTATCCTGAGTAGATTTGCTGGTTTTAGACATATCAGCAGACCTGGTCTTGTCTGTATGTTTAGGGGGAGTGGTGTGTTTCACAGGTGTGGAAGAGTGCAAAGGCTGCCTCTTCTGCTGTTTTCCCCCCTCCCAGTGAGTGGAAAAGTGTTTTCCCTGTCCTTTTGTGGCTCCGGAGTTTTTCGACGCATGGCGTCGAGGATCGGGGGTAGGGTCCCTGTCCTTCGATCGTGGGCCCTCGCTGATCTTGTCTGCGGGCTCTGAATCCTGGAGCGCGGCCTGGGGGTGGAAGTCGTCTTCGTCCTCCGACGATCGAACTTCTGTTAGCCTAGGAAGCGAGGCACTCTTGGCAAGAGTGGATGATTGCCTGGAGTCATGCGGCAATCTCGATCGAGAACGCCCAGAGGACACCGAATCGGACCGTTCTGTTTGTGCCTCTTTCCGAGAACTCGACATCGTCGAGTCTCGGTTGGACTTCGTGTGTTTAGTGTGTGTGGTGTGTGAAGCGCTTGTGTCGCCGGGGGTCTTTCCCATAGCCGCCCTGCTGGACGACCTTCCGAGGTCAGGGACTTGCGCTCGGCTGTCTTTCGACGCCGTAATGCCCTCGCCGTCTGAAAGTAGGGCGTCGCTGAAGTCGCCCCCTGCTGCCATGGCCGCCTGCCTGGCGTGGTGGGCCCAACGCTTCGTCGAACGGTCCTTAAGTGTCTTAGGTTTAAACCTATTACACGCTCTGCAGTTCGCTTCGGGGTGGTCCTTCGGCAAGCAGAGATTGCACGTGGCGTGCCTGTCGACCCAAGGGTATTTGCGATTGCACTTGGGGCAGAATTGAAAAGGGGTACCCTCCATACGCACCTTGAGGCAGCGGGCTGTTAAGTGTAGGAAATGTACAAGGTGTACCTATATACCAAGAGTGTAGAGTATGTACAACCCCCCACTCTCCCTACTTGCAGGGCCGAGGCCAGAGGCCTTCCAAGACCCGGGCCGAGGCCCAAATCCATCATGCAGCAGCCGATGGTCGATTTCTTCTCCAGCCGGCGTCGAGTGTCGAAGTTCGACGCTGGGATGGGGAAGGATGTAAATTAATTATTTTAGCAAAAGTATGGCTAAGGCCAGGGGACTCCGCAAAATGCTTCCGACCAGTATGGCGGAAAAAAACAATCTGAGGATCCTAGACGCGTGAGGGATCTTGGGTACAGTGGACGTCACACTAGGGATAGTATTACTGGCACGCCCTGTGTCGACGCCCATTTTCGAGTTTCGAAAAACAAACTGTAATACTCTGCAGCTTCCACTAGATGTCGGCCTAGGCACAGCATGTGATCTAAGCAGATTCCACAAGCCTCAGAAATATATATATATATATATATATATATATATATATATATATATATATATATATATATATATATATATACACACACAATATTTTTTTTAAAGTTCATATGTAAATTTGTTGGGAAATGTGGCTCAAAGTTTTGATATGATATGGGGCATCCATTTTGTGAAATGAAGGAGCCTCCTCTATTCATGTTAAGCTCTGCTCTTGCATAAATCAAGCAATCGCCCCCTACTGGGAGCGTTTGCTTCCTGCTGCCGGAGAGCATGGCTTAACACGAAGAGAGATGGCTGCCACAGTGCTTATTATCGCCTTGACTTTCTTTTTAGGTTTCCTGTGCTCCCAAGGTCCAGGGGAGCACAGAAAATGTAAAATGAAAGGCACGCAGTTAGAAATACTTCGCCGGCCACCAGCGGAATCTTCATAACTGCTGTGACTTTCTATTTAAGTTTCAAGAGCACAGGAAACTTAAAACGATAGTACCAGCAGTTATAAATACTACGCCGCGAGCTGGCGAGCGGCTTAGTATTTATAATTGCTGGTATTTTCACTTTAAGTCTCCCGAGGTCCCCTGGCCGGGGGGGACTAGCAGACTTAAAAATAAAGGTGCAGCAGCTATTAATACAACGCGTGCAGCACTGTTTTATAATTGCCGGACTTTCGCTTTCAGTCTCGCCGGCTCCCCTGGGCCGAGGGACCCCAGTAAAGCAGGAATAACACAAAAAGAAGGGCAGGAGGTGGCAGCACTCACTTACCAGCAGTACAGGGCAGGAGCCTAACCAGTAATAACCAAAAGCTCTGAGTAAGGGGCTTTTGCTTTATTATTGCTGCGAGAGCAGAGCTTAACATGAACACAGGAGGCTGCTTCATTTCTCAAAATGGCAGCCTCCTAATGTTAAAAAAAAAAGACTTTGCGGCTAATTTCCTAACGATTCTACACAGGAACTTACAAAAAATATATATTTGTTATATATATATTTTTGGTTATGGAACATCTTTTTACACAATACAATTTTTCAGTGAACTGCCCCTTTAATTCCCATTGCTGTTTACTGCACTGCTGAAGGGAACATTCGTTGGATAGATAGGCTCTACAAGTGTTTTCAGCTAATGTGGTCATCTGTTCACAATGACACTGACACCAAGTAAAGATGTCACTCACTCAACTGATTCTCTGTTCAGAGAATATGTCCTCACTATCATTGCCTTGCTCCATTAGTTCTTGACTTCATCTTGTTTTCATTTTTTCATCTGTGTACTCAGGATCGAACATTAATGCATGAAGACCGGCCATTGTAAATGGAAATGGACTTGGTAAATGAAAGATGGAATATTGATGAAGGCCAACAGTAGAGGCCTGCTTGAAAGGGTACAGTTAAAATATGCATTAGCTCAAAAATAATTGAAACATGTATTTGCAAAACGTATTATAAATGATGTAACAATGGTAATCAAACGGCTTATTAGCCTAACAAGATGAGAGCCATATGTGGAGAAACAAAATGTTTTCACAATAAACAGATTCTGCAGTGAATGCGAAGTGAAATCCAGACGTAGCAGTGGAAGATCCTTTCATTGTAGAAAATTGTTGAAACAGATACATGCTGATGTGTAGTATTACTAGAAAAATGACATGATGCATCAGTAAAGCAAAGTAACATTAAACACTTAATCCAGCTAATGTAGCAGATTAGAGTGCGTTGTAGTTTCACCAAGATTTAGAAAGCGATTTGCTGAAAGCTACACAATTAGTTTAGATTAGATAAGAAAGCTTAAACAGAGAAAGGCTGTGTGGCGATGCATTACAGGCCAAAGCATCTTCCACCTTGCCATGGGGATACGCGATTGTGTAAATGTAAGGCTGCCACAGGCATCACAAGCAGAGGAGTGTGCTCTGGCATGTGCTTCTCGACTATTCAAGCTTAACGTGGCAACGTTGGACTTTACATTAACACAAGATGGCAGTGGTGAACACAGGTGGGCTGCAATGCTAAGTGCATCGTAATGTAAGTGATGCTCCATAGAAAAACACACAAATACATTGCTATGAGCTGTGAAGCACATGTACCGGTGATTTGTGGGGGGGGGAGTACAAGGGGTGACCATTCCTTTAAACAACTGACCCATCTCTGCTAGTGGGACCTTGACCTAAATACAAATGCACATCTGAAATAAATACCAACAGCCTTTGTTGCAACAGGAAAACTCAGTGGCGAGTGCCTGGGATCTTCATGCTTTTTAGCATATCCCCCAGTTTCTCATTTATGCCTGAAGACTCTACAAACAGAGTGTGTTGTAATATTTCAGGTCACCCTTTTTGGTTTAGAAATCTATCGGGCCAGTTTCGGCAATAATCAAGTAGTTTTGGAAAACTCATTATTTCTCCCAAAAGGCGAGTTCAGTTTATTTAATTTATAAGCCTAATTGTACAGTTGAACATTTGGTACAATGAAAACCCCACGCTTGTCAGTTTCTGTACAGCTTCAGCATACTATGTCAAGGAGCTTTATTGCGAAAGAATTCGGAGATTAATGACTTCGATGTCACCATGTGAACGACGTGACCTTATCAAAGAAACGGCTGCAGAGAAGAAATTAATTCAAGGAGTCACCACCAATCCATTCATGGTTGGCATAATTGATAAACTCACATATGACACCACCTCTGCCATGGGGACACTGCCAGATGGTAAGTAGTAATGCGTTGGGGCATTCGCATTAAATGTTGCACGCTCAAAAATGTGCTGCATACTCCCACATGCATGAAATAACGAAATGTGTTGAAAGCGCAAATATGTGCACTGGTGTACCCCAGATACGGCCAGATGAGGGCGCTGCTCTCTAGTCAAGCAACCTGCAGGATCACGTTTTCAAAAACTCAGCCTCTGAAGCTAACCTGAGGATGATCAGGGAGGACGTCTGTCTTTTCAAACCTTGTTTACTGAGTAAATACAGGCAACCTACCAAACGAGGGAGCTTGTTCACAGAACGGAGGTAATCTTTGTCCATAATGCAGTTCCCAAGAACATTCCCAAAGCACCTGCAGAGGAAAAACAAGGTGTTGAGTCATGATGTGTCAGAAAAAACGTAATAATTCATTTTGTGTTATTTTATCATATTCACGGTTTCTTGAATTAAAAATGAACTCCAAGGTTGTATACAGTGTATATAAAAGGGAATGCAAGCTTTAGCTCTTGAGATGTTTTGGACTACAACTCCCATCGGCCATAGTCAGCAAAATCAATTTGGAGAGATCCTAGGGAGTCGTAGCCCAGAGCATCTGGAGAAGCAAGGTTGAAGATGCTCTGATTACTTACCAGTAATCTTCATTAAGCCTAGTCATACTCTTCCTCGTCACAGTACTTACCTCATGAGGCCCCTGCCTCCAACACAGGACCTTCTTCTATTTCTTTAAATCCCTATAACTCATCCCCCACGTCCACGTCACTCAATTTCATATTACCAAGCCGGAGCATGGGACCTTCCCCACAGGGAGGGTGAGGTGGGTCGTCAGTACGGTGACGAGGAAGAGTAGGACGAGGAGTAATGAAGATCACCAGTAAGTAATCAGAGCATTACCTCCACGTCCACTCTTCCCCGTCCCAGTACTTACCTCATGAGGTATACCAAAGAAGCAACAGTGAAAAGGTCCCAATGAGACAGAGTCAAAAACAGTGCAGCAAAACACACACCCACAATAACTCTTAATTCAGATCCCCACAGACAAAACAACCCCGAAGGAACCAACCCCCCGAGTGGGAGAAACTCAACCCATAGTGGTATATGAAAGTGCTTAGACTAGCCCAGGCGGCAGCCCTACAAATCTCTTGCAGAGAAACCCTACTTGCATCGTTCCAGGAAGCCGCCAAACCCCTGGTGGACCACCCCTGAACGTGCGCAGGCACAGGCAGGCCAGAAGCCACGTAGGCCATGGAGACCAAAACACAGAACCACTAGCAAATGGAAACCACAAATGCCTTACGCCCAGCCGCAGCAAGGCCAAAAGTAATCAGAAGACTTTCAGATTGGCGGAAAAGAGCAATCCTAGCCAAATACTCCAACACTGCCCGTCGGACATCAATGTTATGCCAATACACCCCCCTCAGACTTTTTCAATCTTGAAAGAAGGCAGGGAGAACCAGATCCTGAGAGGTGTGAAAACCTAGAAACAACTTTAGGGAGAAACTTCGGATCACACCTCAGCACCACGGAGTTCGGCAGCACCCTCAGGAAAAGAGGGCGACATAACAGAGCCCCAATCTCCCCAAGCCTACGGGCAGAAGTGATGGCAATAAGAAAGGCAGCCTTCAGTGTAAGATGTTCAATATCAATCTTGGAAATGGGCTCAAAAGGAGACCCTTGAAGGAACCGTAAAACAAGAGGGAGCCCTATATAAGTACAAGGACGGGAAGAAGAAAAAACCCCGGAGCAGCTACCCCACCAACACATCCTAATCCAAGTGACCATCAGAGTCCCCCAAAAGGAATTTAATGGAGGCCCACTGAGAGCGAAGCATCGGAAACCGCCAGGCCCTTGTCAAACCCCTCCAGGAGTAACTGAAGGATAGCGGGGAGGCCAGAATGCAAGGGAGGGATCCCAGACCGCCCACACCTGTCTCAGAAATGGCCCCAATGCCTGCTGTACAGCTTCAGAGTGGAGAGTCTAAGAGCATTCATTATGGACTCAACTACAGGACCTGAGAACTCCCGAGATATCAGCCTAGACCGAGCAATAGCCACACTGCCATTGCATCCGGCGGACTTCCAACCGCAGATCCCCCTTGAATGGGACACGGCCACTTCGGTCCCAGGAACCTTGGCTGATTCCGAAGCTCCAACAGAGAGGGGAACCAACTCTGGCGGGACCAGAACAGAGCTAACAACAACACAGTCACCCTGGACACTCTGATGCGCTGAACCATACGGGGCAGAAGGGGAATAGGCGGAAAAGCATAAAGGAAACCCCAAGGCCACTGTACAGAGAGGACATCCACCCCCCAAATCCCCTCGGCCTGAAACCGAGAGCAGAAGAGGGGAACCTTTGCTGAGGCCGTGGATGCAAACAGGTCTAGAACAGGGGTCCCTAATCTGACACAGATCTCCGCAATGACCTGGGCCGACAGGACCAGTTCCGCAGAGGAGGGAAACCGGCGGCTGAGAAAATCTGCTAGAACATTTTCCACCCCCCTGATATGTGAGGCCACCAGAGACACCAGATGCGATTCCCCCGAGGTGCCTATCTGAGCTGCCAGAGCATCCAAGGAGCGGCCAGAACCCCCTTGGCGGTTGACATATGCCAAGGCCGTTTATGGTCCGTTCGGACCAAAACCGCCCGACCTTCCAGCAACCCCTCGAAGTACACCCGAGCTCAGAGAATGGCACACAACTCTCGCCAATTGGATGATCGGCGGCTCTCCCCAGATCCCACAACCCCTGAGCTGAGAGGACCCCCCAAATGTCAACCCCCCCAACCCATTCTGCTGGCGTCGGTAGTAAGAGTGGCCACAGGAGGAAGGACCAGGGACACCTCAACCTTTAAAATTGGAACCCCCAGCCACCATAGCAGGGAGACCCGCAGCGCTGGGGACACTGAAATCAAAGCCTCGAAAGCGGAGACGTCGGGAGCCAGTGAGAGAGAAGATAAGACACCAGGGGACGTAAGTGAAGACGGGCCCAAGGAACTTCAAACCAGAAGGGATGACAATGAAATCACAATGCATACCCCGAAGAGGGATGAATAAAGACTGTTAACACGAACGACTTTGGGCCTGCTGCGGAAAGACGCACAAGTAGTATGTGGTACTGAAGGTTCCACTTCTAGAGCCCTCAGTAATTCTGAAAAGAATGATAAGTAATTGAGAAGGAGCAGCTGGAGAGTACATAGGCCACAAAACACATCCTTATGGATGTGTGGGTTATGAGGTTTCACTTGATGACAGACCCCTGAATCCACAAAGTAAAAGCAGTACGAAGAATATCAACTCTTGCAGTTTGGCAATGTAGGCAAATCGGTATGTTTTATGTGCGTGTGTAGCTGACACCAACGATTGGGACAAGCAAGAATGTGTGATGGCAACCCTCAGAGATGCTCCTTTTATTGGCTGCGCCTTCAAGGAATATCAATAGTACAGCAGCACCACGGCCTGCCAAATCAATACTCCAATAAATAAAGAAGTAAAGGTCTACATTGCGGACAGATGGAACATTGAGAAGAATTTAGAGCCCATGCTGCAGCTATATAGGAAATGTGTGGAAGAACTAAATATGGAATCTGGCTTGGTGGTGGAAAATTACATCTTTATGTCTCCAACTTCTCTGAGAAGACCACTAGTTGACAGAGTGCATGAGGACTACTAAGCATGATGCTCACAAAATGGCATCAACGCAAACATTGCTGATGGCCAGCCATGAACATGGAAGTAGAGCAACTTACTGAGCACTGTTGAAACTGCTGCAAAGGTTACAAAGGTCTCACCACGACCCCCCCATACTACAACCGGCTAGTTTAAGGAAGGCATGGTATCAAACAGTAAGAGAGACACAAGTGATCACACTTCAAGGGTGTTTATTGAACTTCAATTAGGTTTGAAAAACGCCCATCTAATCCTAGATCTAAAGATGGGCGCTGGTACTAATTAAGCAATGAGCCCTTCGCAGAGGGGGCATTACCGTTTCAGTTAATGATCCAGGGCCCATAACGCAGGCCCCGGAGCATTACCTGAAGCAGTTAATGCCCTCCCTGCAAAGGGCTTATTGCTATTGGTACCCACGCCCATAAGACCAGGATACTAAAAGATATATTTTTTCAGTTGCGAAACTAATCCTGTTCTCCCTTTCCATGGTGGCCATTGAAAATAGTTTAAAAACAGAGTAAACAAACAAAATGGCCACCATCAAATGTGAGAAGGGACTACATGTGTCCCTTCTTCCTTTCCATGGCGGAGTGTCGCAGATCGGGTGAAGACATGATGGGGACAATAGTGTTCCCAACACGTCTGCTCCTGAAAAGTATCCAAAAGAAGGTAAGTGGGGGAATGGGGAGAATCTGTGGATGGGGAGCACTTACCTTGTTCCCCGATGGGGAAGATGGCAACCTCCAGCCCGGAGGAGGCTCAGGGCAGCGGGATTACCTGCTGGTAATCCCCCCTGTCCAGAGTCTCCTCATTGGCTGGGAGGCTGACATCCCCCAACCCCTGCCGGGTCGGGTACTAATTTCATATAAACAGAAAACAACCCAAAGCTCTTAAAGGCTATTGGGCATAACGGTATTAGATTTCTTGCCATTGCAATTGAGCAGGTCAAACAGAAAATAAAGTAGACTGACAGATGAACGCCAACTACATCTTAGTAGACAGAAAGAGGTATGAGAGTAAATCCAGAGAACACAGGGGGTTAAAAATACGACAAGACAAAGAAAGTGATGGTGTAAGTGCTGAGGAGTAGAGAATCAGTAGAGCCGAGATAAGTATACATTAATATGAACTGTTGCAGTGGAGGCAAGACAGAACAAGTTTGGATAATCAATTTAAAAAATACATTTAGTAAACAACTGCCGCAGATACCCTTTCCTGCCATTATGAACCAGAAAGTTGCAGTTGGTAATTCGCAGATCGCTTACATTGAAATCCAGCGCTAAAAGCAGCAGATGGCGAGGAAATGCATACTGTAGGGTAAATAACTTTTTGGTGAGCACTACGAGATGAGGCAAGAGGGATAGTGTCTAACAAAATGAAGAGTTCTCAAAAGAGAATCTTGTGGAATCCCATAGAAAAGGTGGATGATGCATCTTTTCAGACAACTGAAAAATGGACTGAAGAAAGGTAAGAGTGGAACCAAGTGAGAGCTGTACCCGGGATCAAAAAGTGGAAGTCGTACACAAAGGAGTGTCATCTACAGTTTGCAAAGCCCAATAAAGATTGAAGAGAGAAAAAACAGGAGGTTGGCAAGCTGTGCTGGGTGTAAGAAGAGATAAAAGAATATCCTGGTATCTAAGATTGGAATTAACTGGTGCCATGCTTTTCAGAAAATAAAGTGCTTACTTAAGGGCCCTCTTCAGTCCATCAGTCACAGCCTCCTTTCGTGCCTTTTCAAGTGATAGAGCTTTGGATTTCAGCCCCTCGCTGACACCGTAACCCACATCTTCATGATAAGAGCCATCCTAAGTGGAGATGAAACATGTAAAATGGTTGTCAGCATCAGTAGACCGAGAAGGTAGGTTATTTAGCCATCTGACAACAACCCACAATCAAATTGCTGCTCATTACTACAAATCTTCTGATTCTGGACGCATGCCCCCAGATGAAGTCATGATTCAACAAAATATGACATTAGACTAGGCATGCATTTTGTATGTTTTACTACATTTCTTGTTGTCAAGTGGTCCAGTGATATCAGGATGGTCTGGTCTCCAGCCACACCGCATATTGGGTCTGGTTACAGTTTCTTTTGGATTCATCTCGCAGCAACAGGTTGGATTTACAGTCGCTTTCTTTAAGTATGCTTGGAATGGCAAGTTCATTCTGGAATGTCAGCCGCTGGATCAGCAGCCTAAGCCAGCAGCTCTTTAAAGGTTTTTTCTGAAGATAATGAATGCCAAAAAGTGTTGATGCAGCAAAGAACCTGACCCCCAAGAAACCCAAGCAAGTTGTTGCCAGAATGGGAGATGTACCAGGCATACAAGACATCTATACATTATTGTTGAGTGTAGCCCAAGATGTAGGTAAAGTCAATTAATAGTTACTCACCGTAGTGACTAACGTAAGTCCATAGTCTCCTTTCCTCCATACTGTATGGGTGTCCCTCACGAGGGACGGGAGACGGAACCTTTTTCACTAGCAAAACCTTCTTCCCTTTTAAATTTAGAGGCGTGCGGCCCTGGGAGCATGTGCTCGCCTGACTCCGCACACCGGCGCCACTCCTCAGTCCCCGTAGACGCATCGACAATATGCAACATTGCCCAATGACACCAGTATTATTAGGGAAGGATGGTGGGATGTATGGAGGAAAGGGGACTATGGACTAAGAGTACGTTAGTCACTATGATGAGTAACTATTAATTACTCTTACGTCCCGTCCCCTTTCCTCCATACTGTATGGGTGTTTACAACTGAGTGTAGCCCTAGGGTGGAGCAGGGGCCCTCCTTAAGGAAAAGGGTTTCTCAAAACCCCGACCGAAAGCAGCGTTTGACCTAGAGGCGACATCCAGACAGTAGTGCTTGCCAAAAGCCAAGGGGGTGGCCCAGGTGGCCGCCCTACTGATGACCTGCCACGGAACATGGCGTTGGAACGCAACAGCCATGCTCTTGGCCCTGATAGCATGAGCATTCAAATTAGCCGGAACTGGCTTGTGCTGCCCCTCATAGGCCTCCTTGATGGCTGCAACCATACACCTGAGCTGGAGGCCTTGGAAGCCCGATACCCTGGCCTTGCACCTCTGAAATTGACAAAAAGGGCATTTGACTTTTGGAAATCCCTGGTCCTGTCCAAGTAATACTTCAGAGCGCGTTTGACATCGAGGCGATGCAACACTCTGAGGTTCATCCTTGGCATCAGAGAAGAAAATAGGTAGAACAATCTCCTCATTAAGGTGGAAGGCGGATGAGACCCTGGGTAGGAAGGCAGGGTGCGTCCGGAGGACCACCTTGTCCTTGTGAAAAGTGGTGTAGTGCTCTGAGGCCATGAGGGCCTGGATCTCACTGGCCGTGCATGCTAAGGTGAGGCCCACGAGCAGAGCGGTCTTTAGGGTTACCCACTTGATCTCAGCGGATGCCATTGGCTCAAATTGTTTGTGGACCAATGCGCCCAATACCACGTTGAGTTCCCAGGCTGGGTGAGGCCTCTTTATGCGCAGGTAGAGTGGGTGGAGGCCCGCCAGGTGCCGCTTGACCACCGGGTTAGGAGGAAAATAGACCCTCCTCTGAATTTCTGTAGGCACCTATGGCTGCCAGGTAAGTACGGCATGTGTCGACTTGCACTCCAGAGTGTGTATGGTGTGCCAAAAAGGAGAGGACATCATCCAAAGAGCACTTGAGAGGGTCTATCTCCTTAGAGCTGGCCCAATGACAGAATGTAGACCATTTCCTCTTGTATTGGCTCCTGGTAGCTTTACTTCTGGCGCCCTGTATGATCTCCAGGTTGGCCTGCGATAGGTTCAAGTGTTTCAGAGTGACCTGTTCAGGAACCACGCTGCAAGGGCTAGCTTGTGAGGAGCAGGGTGGGGGACCATGCCCCCCTGCTGTGTCAGGAGCAGAGCTGGGCCCAGTAGGAGGTGAATGGGAGGCCAGTCTGATAGGCTGAGCAACTCGGAGAACCATGGTCTCGCTGGCCACCAAGGAGCTATCAAAATGATGCTGAGATGACACGATTGCTTTATACTGCAGATCACCCTGGACCAGGGAGGTGGACGGGAAGGCGTACGCCCTCATGTAGTTCCACTGTAGCTGGAAGGCATCGCCCAGGGAGCCGGGGCATTTCGTGTTGACGTGGGAGGCAAATAGATTCACTTGGAGGTCCCCCCCATCTGCGGAAGATTTCCTCCAGTACCAGGTCTTTCAATTGCCACTCGTAATTGTCTGCCCCAGTCTGCTGAGTCTGTCCGCCTCCAGGTTGGCTTCCCCCAGGAGGTGGACAGCCATGAGGTAGATTATGTTCTCCATGGCCCACTCCCACGTGCTGATCGCAAGGTTGCTAAGTGGAGGGGATCTGGTACCACCCTGCTTGTTCACATAGTACATGCTGGTGAAGTTGTCCGTCTGGATAAGTACTCTCTTGCCCACTATGAGAAGGAGGAAGGCTTTGAGGGCCAGCCATTTGGCCTTCAACTCTAGCCAGTTGATGTGGGACTCCTGTTCCTGCCAGGTCCAGACTGCATAGATGCTGTGGTTGTCCAGAGTGGCTCCCCAGCTCTTGAGGGAGGAGTCTGTATTGACAGTGACCCGAGGGAGAGGCTGCTGGAAGAGCTTGCCCTTCCATAGGTTGAAGTCCGCTGACCACCAGAGGAGGTCCGGGTGGAGAGACGTGGGAATGTCCACAGGCTCCGATTGTGAGCCCCTCTCCTGATTCCAGGAAGCTGCGAAGTGCAGCTGCTGCCTCCTCATTCTGAGTCTTGTATGGGGGACGGCCAGAAAGACCACTGCCATAATGCCCAGTGGGTGTTGGTACCACCAGGCCAAAGTCACAGTCCCAAAGAGGAAGTGCATAGTAGCTCTCTTGATGGCCGTGATCTTGTCCTCTGAGGAAAACACTGTCTCGGAGACGGCGTCCCAGATGAGGCCCGGGAAGGTCAGCTTCTGCGTGGGTTGCAGCTGAGACTTGAGATTGATAGTAAACCCCAGGTCGTGGAGTGTGTTCATAAGAGCGGAGGAGGTGTGAAGAACCGCCTCCGGAGAGGAGTCCCCGACAAGCCAGTAGTCGAGATATGGGTAGATGTGGTGGCCCTGGGCCCTGAGGAGAGCCGCCATTTCATTCATCAGTCTGGTGAATACCCTGGGGGCTGAGTTGAGGCCGAAGGGTAGAACCTCGTACTGGAAAGGGCAGACCATGATCCTGAAGTGCAGAAAGGACCGATGAGGCTGCCAAATCGGGACGTGTAGATACATGTCCTTCAGATCCAGGGAGCACATCCAGTGTCCCCTGTTCAGTGTCTCCGCAATGAGAGCTGGCGTAACCATCTTTAATTTTTGTAGAGGTAGGGAGAGGTTGAGGGTGGAAAGGTCCAACACAACTCTCAGGCCAGCCTGGTTCTTCTTCTGTATGGCGAAAATCCTGGAATAGAAGCACAATCATCTCTGGGAGGCTGGCACTTCTTCCACTGTCCAGCTCTCGACAAGCAAATGGACTTCCGCCAACAGAGTTGCTGTCCCAATCTGTGGGAGAGGAGGGGAGGGGGGAGGAGGGAGGAGAGGAAGGGACTGGTCGGAAGTACCCCGTGGAGATTACAGTTAGGATCCAGGGGTCTGAAAAAATTTGGAAACAAAAATTGCACGTGAGAGGCAAGCCTGCCCCCCTGAGACACGTGGATCCGAAGGGGCGTGTCATGCCTTTTTTCCCTCTGAGGCTGCTGAGGAGGAGGGGGAATCGGAAAAACCCCTTGCTCCCCCTCCCCTTTTTGTCGTTTCCTCCAATGCTGATTCGGGGGAACAGTCAGGTTGCCTGGACCTCTGTTCCTGGAAGCCTCAGAACCCTCCAGGCACCCGCCCCTTGTCGGAGCGTGGGTTGGACTGGGTGTACGCCTTGGGCGTAGCCTTTGTAAGAATAGATAAAGACTTAGCGATCTGTGAGCTGTTCTTTTTATCTAATTCTTCATCGGTGGAGGAGTGAAAGGTCACTACCCTCGAATGGAAGGTCCAATATGCGTTCCTGGATGTCTGGGTTGAACTTCGTAGCCCGGAGCCAGGCCATCCTTCTCATGTGCGTGGCGATGCAGATGGCCCAGCCACTGAGGACTCCATGATGTCAGACGCTACCAGCCTGGCTTCTCATAGTCCCGCTTTGAGGCGAGCCTGGCTTTGGGGTGAAGTTTCGGGAGGAAGTCTGCGATTTCCCACCAGAGCCTTTGGTTAGCAGCTGCCAGCATGGCATCAGCATTGGCCAGACACAAGTGCAGGGAGGCGTTGGAGTACAGCTTTTTCCCATACGCCTCCAAGATCTTCTCCTCATTTGCATAGCAGCGCCGAGGACGAGGTAGCCGAGGAGGACTGAGGCTTAGAATAGAGTGATGCTGCAGCGATCACAGAGGAGTGCGGCTGAGCATGAGCCGAAAGCAAGAGTGTATCCCTCTCTACCTGCCTGTACTTGGCATTGAGGCGCCAATAGACAGTTTGGACTGAATGCGGCTTGAGCCACCCTTTCTTGGCCACAGCAACAACGTCATTCTGCATAAGGATCCCCATCTTGGAGGGGGGCCTTAGCGTGAGGACCTCTGCCAGGACCCCCTCCTTGGGCTGCTGAACCTCAGGCTCAGGAAGGCCCAGGTATTCTGACAGGGCCGCAAGGCATTCGTGGAAAGCCTTCGCTGACGATGGTGTGTCGGGGTCATCCTCCTCATCTGTGTCCGCCTGAGTGCTCGGAGGATCCAGAACTGGTGGAGGGGTACTGGGTGCCGTGGGCTGCGGTGTGGGAACCGGAGCCTGTGGAACCGCCTGTACTGCTGGTGGCATGGGGGCCAGAGCAGGAGCCGGCAAAGGAAGCGCTGGGGCCCGAGGCACCAGAGCCACTGGAGGAATGACTAGGGTACCGGTGGGGTAACCGGGAGCATGTCACTGATAGCATCCCGAAGGATATATCCCATCTGTGGCATTCACATCAGTGCCAGAAACCTTTCAAAGAACCTGTCTTCGGAGGCTGAGGAGGTGGCAGGAGATATTGATGGAGTGGCCACGGGCTGCTGGGGCCAGGGCGCACTATGTCTGGTATGCAGGGGGAACCTGCCCTGCGCTGCTGATGGATATGCTGTAGGCCACAAACCTGGTTGACCACAGTCCCACCTTTTGACTCGTTCCTCGAACCGCTCTGCTAGAGGTCGCATCAGACGAGCAGCCATTTTGTGTGGCGCGGCAGCCATTTTGTGGAGCTGCATGCCACGTGCCGAAGTCGTGGTGCCTGGCTCGCTGAAACCAGCCCTGTCCAAGATGCTTGGTGTTGGATCTTAAGGATTATCCCGCACCTTAGGCCGAGGCCTGGAAGGCACAGGGCCCTCGGCAGAACTGTTGGTAGTTCTGCATAAAGGTGCCCTCTCAGACATGATGCCTGAACTAGGGCATTGCCCCTTGGGTGTAACCCCAGTACAAGAACCTTGCGGTCCCTCAGCCAGCACCGAGGCCGGTAGCTGGACTAGCCTCGGTACGTGTGCTGGTACTAGAGCCCGACAGGCCCCTGCCGGTCGGGCGCTTCTTTGGAAAGGAGTTGCCCTTGCGGGGTGCGATGGTGAATAGAGAGAGGCCTTACCTAAGGCCTCGAATGAAGTTTGACAAAGTCCTTCAGGTCCTTAGGAGGTGAAGTCTGGAAGAGCTCTCTTCACCTAGCTAGCCTGTTCTTCAGTGCCTGAGGTGTCAAGGGGTCGCACGCTGAGCAACCTTCCCAGCCGTGGTCGGGGCCAAGGCAGCGGAGGCAAAGGATGTGGAGGTCTGATGTGTGGAAGAGCCCCTCGCAGGCTGGACACCTGCTGAAGCCCATTGAAGTCGACATGCGCCGAAGAGGAGCGTGGCTGAGGATCAGGTATCTAGAAGAAAAAGAAAAAACAAGATAGAAGAACAACCGGGGAAGAGCGCGTGGTATTACATGGCCGAAGCCAAACCCAGGAGCGCTGGTGAAATCGGCCCGAACCAGTCGACGCGGAAACGTGGACTGAGGAGTGGCGCCGGTGGACGGAGTCAGGCGAGCGCAGGCTCCCAGGGCCACGCCCCTGTGCGCCTCTAAATTTAAAGGGGAATAAGGTTTTTCTGGTGAAAAAAGTTTGGTCTCCCGTCCCTCGCGAGGGACGCCCATATAGTAGGGAGGAAAGGGGACAGGACGTAAGAGTAAGTCCACTCTATCTGAATTCACTCAGAAGGTCAATCATCTGCAGGGTCAAGCCTCTAAGATAGAGGTGGGTGCTGGGGGCTTGGGTGCTTAAATCACTGGCGGTTTTAGGGCATATAATGACTTGAAACTGGAACTTTCAAAAGCAAAGTATAGAGCCCTATGAATGGGCCTGATATCACGACGTAGGAACTTGCGCCTGGTCAGTCTGGATGAACATACAGATCTAGACTCTGGTAAGGTAAATTTCACTTTAGCGCTCTTGGCTAGAACATGCGGATGACCCCTCTGCAACGTCCACAAGGCCTTCTGTGGCCTGGGGCCTCAATACCTTCAACTCTCTCTTCCTAAATATCTTCCATCTCGAACTCTTCGCTCATCCGCCTCCAACTCCCTCAGGGTCAGTCGCTTCTCCAAGCAACGAGTTGGTGGTAGATCTCTTTCCTCAGCGGGTGCCTCCCTCTGGAACAGCCTCCATGCTTCCCTTAAACTTGAGCAGAACCATCTCCGGTTCCGGAAGCACCTCAAAACTATTCTCGTTGCTTCTGCTTTTTCTCCTCCTCTGCTCTGCTGACCTCCTAGCTGTAACCTGAATTACGCTGGCCCTCCCCCCGCCAGCGTCACACACCTGCACTGCCCGCCTGGCAACCCCTGCACTTGAGGACTGTTTCTGTATCCCTAGAGTCCCCCTACCAGCCCTTAACACCCGATGTCTGCACTAACCCTGCACTTGCCACTTGCTGGCCGCTACTTATTTATTGTTATTATCTATTCCCATGTACTGCATTCTCCCTGCCCCCTTCCCACGCACTTGCGCAATCTGAATGACACCTAGCCTAGTAGCATCGTTGTATGTCCTCCCTTGCCTCGTCGCGCCAAGAAAACACTTGTGTATAGGCGCATTATAAATGCCATATCATATCATATCATGGCCTCAGAGCTTTCACAATTGCTCAAAGAACTTGGTTTGAGTCAAATTATTCAAGATCGTACTCACATATTAGGTCATACCCTTGCTTGGATATCAGTTGCTAATATGTCTTGTCATGATGTCTTGGTATCCCCCCTGTCCCAGGTCAGATCATGCCTTTGTGCATTTCTCCTTTACAGTACCTTTCCCTACCAAAATTAAGCCGAAATATGTACACTCTGGATTAGTATGTAATGTTAAGCATTTGACTTATGAAAGAAGCAAACCATGGTTCTCCCCTGAATTACAAATCGTAAAAGCCTTTTCCCACAAACTATTTTATATCTGGAAGGCCAATCAAACATCATCAGCACTAATGAAATTTAAAAGCGCCTCTAAGAATTATAAGGCAGCCATAGCGGCAGCTAAGAAGACGTACCATAATCTAAGAATCTCTCAGGCAACCTCAGATTCGAGGGAATTGTTTAAGATTCTTAAAGAGCAAGGGATTACACCCCAACCGAAAGCTTCCACTATTATTAAAGACGATAAGTGGTGTCTCAATATTCAGAACGCAATATCTCTGAAACTGGAGGGGATTCGAGAAGGTATCTCAATTAAAAAAGCTCCGATTGCCGATAATGGGGACATTAGGGATTGTAAAGCCTTTGTTAGAGACAAGGCTATCCCTATATTTAAGTTTAGGCCAATTACTATGGAGGACTTCGCTCTGGTAATTGCCAAGCTTAAGGCTACTAAATGTACAGGCGGTCCCTGCTCCTCCATCATTAAGACCTACCCTCCTACTTTAGTCCAGTCCATTTGTAAATTAATTAATTCATCCCTTACAACTGGTATGGTTTCCAACGAGCTGAAACAGGCTTGGGTTACACCACTGTTAAAAAAAACCTGGCCTGGACCAAGGTATTCACGCTAATTATAGGCCTATAACTAACACTCCCTTCCTTATCAAAATCCTCGATCGAGTGGCCTATTCACAGATTGCTCAGCACCTTAACCTTTTCCCTGTCTTAAACCCTCTGCAATCGGGTTTTAGACAGGGTTTTGGCACCGAAACCCTGTTATTAGACCTAAAATCGAAGTTACTAAAGAGAATGGACAAAGGTCTTGCATCCTTGCTTAACTCTTTGGATCAATCCGCAGCCTTCCACGTTGTCGATCATACCATCCTGGCCGAGCGGCTGAAGGAAGTCACACATTTTTCTTCGGCAGCAGTTCAATGGATGCTATCCTTCCTTTCCAATAGAGTCAGTAGGGTTAGTGCAGATAACGTGATGGCTCCGCCTATCCCCGTGCTTTTTGGAGTACCGCAGGGGGCTTGCACCTCGCTGTGCATCTATAACATCTTTATGGCCCCTTTCTTTGAGCATCTTGAACAGGAAGGGGTCCTATTCTCCAATTATGCAGATGACACACAATGTGTCATTCCGTTCATAGGGTGTCACCGCCAAGACGATATGGAATTGAATAGAATTTTTGCTATTATTGAGCGTTGGATGATGCAGAACAATTTGGCGCTCAATCATGGCAAAACGGAACTTATGGTTGTGCGTTCAGTAGGTACTCTTTCCAAGCTGGACCCAGCTTATAAGCACTTTCAGTTGAGGGATGTAGACATCTCCACACTCCCTAAGGTCAAAATCCTGGGAGCTGTTCTTGACCAGGTACTGAATATGAAACCTTATGTAGGATGCACCGTTGCTTCGGCAACATCCTATATTAAATTGTTAGCTCACCTGAGACCACAAATCTCTCAAGACAATGCGGAAGCGATTGCGCGAGCAATAATAGGTGCAAAAATAGATTACTAGTGTAGTCTCCTGGCAGAAGCCAGCAAAGCACCCATCAATAGACTCCAAGTGGCCCAAAATGGTGCCGTGAGAGTCGTTACAGGTCTAACCTTACTCTCCCATTTAACAGATTCTCGACGCGCGCTTCACTGGCTCCCTGTGGAGGCATGAATTACTTTCAGGCTTCTGGTCATCACATTCAAGTGTAGAATGGGGACCATGCCGACCTACCTCCAAGATCACATTAGGGAAAAAACTAACTATAGAAGTTTGAAATCCAGTAACCAAAACTTCTTATTCCTTCCTAAATGCAAAACTAAGAAGGTTCAGGGAGGAGCGTTTTTTTGGCGCAGCTCCTATACTATGGATCACCTTACCGGTATCGTTGAGAGGTTCTTCGTCTCTGAGCCTGTTTAAACAAAGAGCTCAGACCTGGCTGTTTCGATAAGTAGCCTATTCTTCTTCCTTTCTACCTGGTGGGGGATACCCCCTTACCTCCTGGCTCCTACATGTTAATTGTCTTGTTTGTCTTGTCTGCGCCCTCACACCCACGGGTTTATGGATGCGCGTTACACATATACTAAAGTAAAGTAAAGTTTAAAAAAGGAGGCCTTTGTTGTCAGTGCGGTCCACAGGGGTTTTTGGAACTGATATTCTGACTCTCTCTCATGTGGATTTTGCCTATAGAGTGGGGAAACCAGTACCAGGCAAGCCTTGACAGATTTTGCTGGCCCTTACTAAGGTTAATACTAAAGAACGGCTCTTGAAGGCTGCAAGAGGGAAGGTTCTTGTACTTGGGGGGGGGGGGCAAGCCATTATCAGTTTACCCCAATTATCTTAAAGAAGTACTGGATAAACAGAAGTCTTTTAAACAACCTAAAGCACTAGCCAAGGAAAAGTGGATCAAAGTGATTCTGAATAAGGCTGCAATTTTTAGACTGTTTTGCTGGATGGAGAGCGGGCCACTGGAGAAGCCTCCGAGACTGTTCTCTGGTTAACAAATATCCAACAAGGGTCATGGTCAGATGTTCAACAGTGAATTGGTAGGACAACCCTTCAATAGGATAAGCACTTTGTCAGCTCTCATGTGGATTATTCTCAACTGTTATAAGTATTTATTTTTATTTAGAATCTTGAAGTTTGGTAAAACATACTTATTGATTTTCATGGGGGAAAATGGCAGTGCAGGACTAAGACTGATATGTTTGGGATATTTCTCCTCTGTGAAAGATAGTGAGCTAAAGACTCTCGGTAAGGCTCTTGTAACCAGGACTCATGTCTGGAAGAGAGTCTCCTAGGACCCCCCTTGTTATTTGCATCATTTCTCTGCAGTAAACGGCTTTCTTCTGGCTTTCTTGGGCAGGGTGTCACAAGCAGATGGGGCGCGTGGTGCAGGATTTAGTTGCAGTATTATCTGGAGCCTTGCACAGATCACTGGACTATTGAGTGCCCCCTCCCCCAATTACCTCAATAGGTAGGCTGCCTAGTCCTGGGTGAGATGATTGGGGAGTTTGGAGGGGCAGGTGGAGCGGATCTGGGCTTGTTTGGGTCAAGAACAGGGAAGTGCTGAGAAGAGTACCCGGCAGTGCAATGTTTCACATGACTCAGCATAATCAGGAAGTGGCAGCTCTTCGCTGTATGCACATGTATTGGGGGTCGTCTCGTCGAATTTACCAAAAATAACAAAAGTAGTGTTTGCCAGTGCAAGACGTAATGCAATTTTATTCGGGGCCCCAGACGCAGCTGGTACAGCAAATTCAAACAGATTGCGGAACAGAACTGCATGAAAAGACGCTGTCAAAGAAACACCCATAGAGTCAGAACTTTTATAGAAAACCAAATGATTAGCATTTGCTATCATGAAACATGAGAATATATCCCCACACAAGTTTGATTGAACCTGGCACTTTGAACCCATATAGAAAAGCATACATTGCAAGCAATAATTAAGTTTGCTGACCTTCCCACACTGCCCGCAATTATGCCATATGACGTCACAATCCACCCCCAATTCCCACAGCACACAGTTAAGTCATTGAAACATTTGAGACTACTAGCGGAACTTTAATAATCTGCACTGGTCGCCTCATACTAGTTCTCATGAGAATGGCTGGCCACCATGTCACCATCATAGCCTTGAACCACAGACATACTGCTGCATAAATATTGCATATCAGGGACACTCTAACCCTTTTCCCAGGGAAATAGTTCTATGGGACAATTTGAAACTGCTGTGGTTCTTGCCGGCTACATTAGAAAATCACACTGTGCTTGAAAGATGATAAGACTGAGCTAATAATTCTGGGCTCCCAGGCCAACATTAAAAAACTAGGCCAAGAATGTTCCTCTTTTAATATTGACGGGAACACCATTAAAGTCTCTAAGGAGGTAAAAACCCTTGGATTCTACTTGGACTCCACATTGTCCTTTGATAAACAGATCAAATCCCTTACCTCCTCTACAGCTTATACTTGCAAGCTAATCAGAGCTGGTAAGCCTTTCCTCTCTGACAACAGTTGCTTGATCCTGTCCAGAGCCCTAATACTCTCCAGAATTGACTACTGTAATGCCCTGTACAGTGGGGCTAATAAATCTACCATCCAAAAGCTCCAAACACTACAGAACAATGCCTTAAGAGCAGCCCTAGGCATAAATAAAAAAACCCATATCACCTCTTTGAGACGCCAGCATAAATGGCTATCTACATCCAATAAAATACAACTAAAAACCCTCTCCTTGACCTACAAAGCCCTTAATAACGCAGCCCCTAGCTACCTCACAGATAAATTCCAGAGAAGAACCTTTCTCAGACCTACCAGAACAGGGAATGATAACTGTCTGACCATACCTAAATACAAACTCACTACTATTGGTGGCAACAGCTTTACTGTAAAGGCTACTAAATTCTGGAACTCACTGCCTCAAGATCTGAGAGCTGACCAACCCTACCTAAATTTCAGAAAAATGTAAAATACATCAGCGCCACTGACCCCTAGTCCCCCTGTACCTGCAGTGGACCTGCCCACATCTGAAGAGACCTCTTACCCGGCATTAATAGTGTATTACATTTGAAGACCATGTGCAACCTAGTCTTCCTGTGCGTAATCTAATCTACTTGTGAGCCTAAGTGATATACGAAGGGCCTTACCTTTGTAACATATGTTTTTGTACAGTGCTTATTGTTTACTTCTGTAATTATATAGGCCATTTCTATTCTTTGCCATTTTGTACATTGTGTATACCTTGTAAGCATGTAAATACTGTATCTTGTGCTCATTTTGTAACTTTGTAAGCTTTGCATTTCCATACTGCTGCGCCCTTTTACTTACGAGTTTGGTGCGCATAACAAATGAATAAACAAACAAACAAACATTTCATAAACGACTGAATGATAAAATGGTAATTTATTCATTACTTGCTGGAGGAACCTGTGAGCTCTAATCTGTTGACCTTGTCGGGGAACTTTCAAAATTGTCCCCGGAAAAGCCTTGTATGTCCAAACCTTTGTTAGATAATGGAAATCCTTCCTTGATGCACAATCTGCTTGCCCCAGTATCTCTAAGAAAGAAAAATCCCCTCTGACCTATCTGAACTGCTACCTCCGGGTTCCTCCTTGGGGTCTTCAGTTACTGCTAGAACAAGACACACTTGCACTCCCCGTGGGCACCCCTATTGGGAAAAAGGGTTTGCGGATGGCACAAATGGGTTACCGTCCACCATCGTCACTCCAGTGTATTGGGGTATGGTATTCTGTCCCAGTAATGTTACCCCTTAGGGTATCTGCGTCTGTGCTGTTGCCTGAAGTACGCTCACTGTACCTTGAGTTCCTGTCATTTCCCCATTTTGTAGCCTGCACTTATCCCTGGGTAGTACCTTGAGCCTGTGTGGGCTATATCTGTAATTGCTGTTGCTGCAGCATTACCGGCACCTACTGTCTGGAGTATTCTGCATGTATGTCTGTTGTTGCTGTGGCATGACCTGCACCTGTTGAGGAGTCTGCTGCATGTGTGTCTGCTGTGGCTGTCCTGCCTGTGCAATAAGCGGGCACGTTCATGCAAAATGTCAAAAATTCCCACATGCGAAGCACTGTACTCTGAAATGTGGAGTCATTCCCCAGTATCTCATTCCCCTTCCACATTCATACTATGCTCTTGTCTGATACTGTCCCATATACCCATTCCCTCCGATAGCCTGCATAACTCCTGGCTGCTACACGTTTACGAATGCGGGTTGCTGCTGCATCTGTACCGTTCCCCACTGCTGGTTTGGTGGCAACTGGGTGTAGCCTCCTGGCTGCATTACCGTGGCCACTGGAAGCCCCCCCTCCCTTGATGTGCTTCTGGAACCAATACTGGCTCTCTGAGTACGGCTCCCTCCATGTGTATTTTCGCCAGTTATTTCTGCACTAATTTGTTCTCTGCCTTGGTTTCATAATTGACTGTCTCCTTATCCTTCTCCTGCTTCCTTTTGCAATAGGGTACAATTGTCGCTTGCATCTCAGGCCACTCCTTTGTCTCAATTCCCACTATCTTTTCAAAAGAGACCTGCACATCCGGGTGGAGCCCCATCACAAGGATGTGGTAAAACAAAGGTATTTTTTCATCCCATGACAGTTTATTTTGCTGCGTCCACATTTCCTGTATGGACCGTATGTATTGTCAGGCTTCATTTTGTGAGCCAAGGTAGACCGCATGTCTGAAGTTTCAGGATGTAGCTCCCTTAGAGCCTTCCAAACATGTACTCGATAATTTTTAAAGGGTGCTCCATCATGTACATAAAAGCTTCATTTTACTCCGTAATATTGGGCCTGTTGCCATATTTTGTCACTTCTCTCCCTGACCAAGACTGCCAACAAACCTTGCATGTCTCCTATGGCTAATGGGATTCCTGCTGTCTCTTTCTCAGAAACATAAATGCACTGGCTCGTCCCCTCCATCATAATGAAGGTAAACTGTAAACTAAATTGTCCCTGTCCATTGTCTGCCATGGTATGTAGTGGACCTTGCCACTCGCTTTTTGTAAAAGGGGCATTTGCGTGCGTGCTCTGTTTATTGCCGTATTGCAGTCTTTTCACTACTGCTATTCTGGGTTTCCTGCTTCGGAGCCTGTCCCCCAATCACCCGGTGATTCTTCTCTTTCCTTCTTTTCTCTCTCATCGCTTCTTCTTTCCCTTCTCTTGTCTGTCAGACTGTGTGTCTCTGTCTCGTCGTTCCCATGATCGTTGTCACCACTATCCTCCCAGTCTGATATGGCGTGCCTTTCGTCTGCCGTGGCAGTTCCACTACAGTCAGAGTCCTGTCCTCACTTGTCCATTTTAAACTTTATGCTTCCTGTTGTCCAACCCTGTTCATTGGCTCCCTTCTTGTGTTCCCTTCCTTTCTCCTCTATTTCCCTTTCCATAGCTCTTTCTGCCTCCTTGAACACACTGTCAAGTTGTTGTTGTGCGTTCTTTTGTATGCCATTTAAATATTTCCCTTTCTCGTCCTTGCCGATAATGCTCGTGTCACCCTAATCTTTCTTTTTATGTGTTCCTTCCTTATCTTGAGACACTCATTTAGGATGTGTATACCCTGCGGCTGGTTTTAATCGCGGGTATATCGTATAGGGTGGTGGTGATGCACTTCCCTGCTCCTCATCCTCTTTCCTTTTCTCTGTTTCTTTCTCCTTTTCTTCGTATAATTTCCAATGCCCCAAAATGTCCCGTCTCTTTTTAAGTTTTGCTTCTTTGTATGGAGCTGCTAAATACAAGTACATATGTTCTATAATATCTTTATTGAATGTTCCTTCTGAAGGACATTCTTTATAACACTTGCCCACTGTGTCGTGCACCCATTCAAAGTGGTACTTTGCTATTTTATCGCGGTATTGGGGCAACTTTTTATAAATTTGGTTGAACGGAGCATCCAACCAACAGGATGACATTATCTCTGCCTTATTCCTCTCTATTTAAAATATTCTCCTATTTCCTTCCCTTTATTATTTGAATCCCTTAAGCTCTCACTCTCTTTGTCAAACAGTCCCACTTACTCAACTTTTATACTAGCCACTTCGCTCAATCGCCCTGATTTTACTTGCTCTGGCCTTCTCCGCATGCACCGCCCTTTCACACCTTGCACTCAATACTTGCACACAATGGCCTTCTCCACAGGCCCGCCTTGTTATGTCGTACTAGCACAGAAATGGCCTTCTCCAGAGGCCCACCACCTTAACAACAAAGCCCCATATTAGTATAGTAGAAAAAGCAACTACTCCTCTCGCTCAACTATACCAACAACTCGTGCAATGCGGCTTTGCGCTTTTTACAAGTTAATTTGGCTCCGAATCTTCCATCCCTTCCACAGCCACATAAAACGAAATACTGCTACTCACAAACACGTGCGCGCAGATACCTCAAATAAACTTTTCCTCAATGAAAATAGAATGACCCAACTATAACAATTGCCTACACTACGCGCAACTCTTGTCTAACAAGGTCCGCCACTTACTACTCAACCTTCTGCTCTAATGAAGATATACCACCGTCTACCTTCTCCCTATCGGAACGGCAGACCTAATATCTAATACTACCACGGCCAATCACCCTCTTCACCACCAACGAGGGTGTGTCCTATAAACCATAAAAAGAGAATCCCTCCCGCTCCTAGCACTTTCATGCACGGGTACACTAACGTATCCTTTTAGGAGATTCTTCACTTCTTTCGACCTCAGAGTCTCGCTTTAAAGACCTGCACTTTGGGTTGGAGTGAAGGCAGCGCCAGACCAGGCAGACCTTTGGGAAGTGGCATCCATGGACCTCTCTGCATGAGCTCTTTGAACTGGCCAACAGATGCTGTCCCGCACTCCTCCGAGAGCATGGCTGGAATTCTCGCACTGGGTCGAACGTCAAGGATATCTCGCAAGGGCCTCCAAAAATGTATCCGGGGCTGCGTCGTAGAACTCACCATAAATTACAAAAGTGTAGGCTGGTGCAAAAAGTAAGACATTTATTTTCAGGGCCCCATAGTCAGCTGGGACAGCAAATTCCAGAGATCGCAGAACAGAACTGCATGAAAAGGCGCCGTCAAAGAAACGCCCCTACACTAAGAACTTTTATAGGAAACAAAATAATTAGCATTTGCGATCATGCAACATGAAAAAATCTCCCCACACAAATTTGATTGGACCTTGCACTTTGTACTCATATAGAAAAGCATACATAACAAGCAATGATTGGGTTCGCAGACCTTGCCACAGAGCCCTCAATTATGCTCTGTGGCATCACAATCCGGCGGCCATCTCCTTACCTTCCTCCCGATCTCCTCCCTTCACGCACACACCCCTCCTGATTGGTTTTCTCCTCCATAGCTGGTTCGCGAGGACTGCACCACCTCGCTGGTCACAGACCTTGCTCGCCATTTCCACCTTGGCAGAGCGGGTGGCTACAGCGCAATCCATCAGGTGAGAGCCTCTGAGGCTAATTGTATTGCTTTTGTTCGTTGTTTTTAGCGGCCCGTGTGCCGTGGTCCCCGCACCCCTTCCGCTTTCCCTCCCTCTCCTTCCCTTCCCTTCCTCCCGTCCGCCTCCCTTCACATCCCCCACCCCTCCTGATTGGCTTTTCTTTCCTTATCCCAGTCATCCCCCGGGCAGCCCCTGCTAGGCAGCCCCTCATGGCTAAAGCCCTGTAGGCAAAGGGCTGCTCCTGGTTGTGTCCGCAGGTGTCCGTAGGGGTCGCCTGTTGCCAGTTGTCGCCCTGCTCATTGGTCCAAGCCTCCCTGCCTGCCGGCTCCACCCTGCAGACCCACTAACTTAGTTGTGTTCTCCTGTCTATTTAATGCATCACTTCAATTCATAATATGCACTGTCTCAGTATTTAAAATTGCTTGTGAAACCTAGACATTTCTCCCTCTATTCAGGATTCTCTAATTTTAGGTGTGTCTTCTTTCCTGTCATAACTGCAATATGTTAGCTCTGTAAGCCTGAGTGTCTTCATCGTGTCCTATTGCGCAACCTGCCTGCCTCTCGCTCCTTGTCTGCCTACTCTATTGTCCTCCTCCAGTACCTCCACCTCTCTCCTCTCCCATCTACTCTATGGTGCTCTCTGTCTCTCCTATCTTCTCCAACTGCTTCTCTATTGACTATCCTGCTCTCCTCACTAAATCTGGTGGGAAGAAGTTTAAAAAGGACATCCTGGTCTCCAACCCAGGCCTCCCTACCACCGACACCTACACCAGTGCCTCCTCTAAGGAAACTCTCACCGACATCCTCTTTGTTGTTCCTTTGCCAGACCTATGGACCCTTCATATGGTCTCTGTGCTCGCTCCCTTCTCCTCTTCTCCCATTAATGGGGGCACCCATTGGAACGTCCTCCTGGCCTCCTTCCATTCCTCTAAGGTCATCATTAATGTTCACTCGAACGGGACCGTCTTGGTCCAAGGCCCTCAGGTCAACCTTCAACTCTTTGATAGACGCTTCCCGCGCCTCAAATTTCCTCTCTTCTCCTGTTGTCCCCTCTCTCCCCCTTTCCGTGGCTTCCTTGCCTCCCCTTTTTGCCACCTCCTTAGCTACCTTGCCTCCCCCTTCCCTCTCTGCCCCCTCTCGGGCACCCTCTACACCCCCGAAGGGCATACCTCTGATCTGTACCCCTCCCCGGAAGTCCTTCAAGGATGGCAACCTTCTCCATATTGCCACTCTTAACTCTTGCTCTGCTGTCAAACACTCCTCTGATATCTGCCACCTTCTGGAAGAACTTGACCTCGATGTCCACAGTCTGACCGAGACATGGTTCACGGCCAGCTCCGTCACTAGCTTTGACACACTCCTATCCGACGGCTTCAAGATCCTCTCTGCGCCCAGGTCCAACCGCTCTGGAGTGGGGTGTTGCCCTGATCTTCCCTCAGTGGATTCCTGCCTCTTGTCACTCCTACGCAGTCCTACTCCTCCTTTGAATGCCTCGTCTGCAGGCTCTCTCTCTCGCCTAGCCATTCCCTTACTGTTGCTACTATCTATCGGCCATCTGGTCAGATCTCTTCCTTCCTCTCTGAGTGGGCGGACCTCTCCTCCTCACTCCTGGCCTCGACCACTCAACTTCTCCTTCTCAGAGATTTCAACATTCACCTGGATGCCTCCTGTCCTTCCTCTGTACTCTTTCGCGACCTCTGCAACTCTCTCTCACTCACTATTCTCCCCTCTGGCCCGACTCACTCTGCAGGGCATACTCTGGATGTTCTGATCTCCTCAGACCTTCCCCTCTCTGATCCTCTCTCCACTCCTCTCTCGTGGAGTGATCACTTTCTCCTCTCCTCCCACCTTAGCCTCTCTACCCCTCAGGCCAAGCCACCTCCATCCCTGCCACCTACCTTCTCGGTCATCCGACCCATGAAGCAAGTGTCAGCTGAGGCTTTCGCCACCACCTTCTCACCCCCCCTGCCCCTTTGGCTGACTCTCACCTTGACATAGCCCTCTCCATGCTCCACTCTGCTATCTCTGATACTCTCTATATCCTTGCCCCTGTCATGAGAATCTGCCTGAAGCCCAAAGCCAAGTGCAACTCCTGGTAAGACTCAGACCTTGTCACCCTAAAACCTAAGTGTAGGGTGGCAGAGAGGAAATGGCATGCTTCATGTGCATCCTCTGACAAACTGGCCTGCCGCCTGCTGCAAAGGCAATACCGGCTCTCTGTCCTAACCAAGAAGAGAGCTCATATCCAAGCCTGCGTCTCTGCGGCATTAACAACTCGGCTGAACTCTTAAAAATCTGCAAGGAACTGGCAAATCCTGCCGCAGTCTCTACCTCCCCTGTCCCTTCCCAGGCCCTCTGCACGGCACTGGCCTCTCACTTCTTCTCTAAAACTCAGGACATCCTGTCCTCACTCTCCGCCTATCCCCTCCTTTCCCCTACTCCTTCTCTTCCTTTCCCCTTTTCTCTGCAGACGAGGTTTCTAGACAAGTCCGATCTATGAAAGTCTTGTCGAAACAGGTTCACCCCTGTTCCTCCAAAACTATCAAGGACCACATCAACTCCCTGGCTCCTGCCCTGGCTGATTTCTGCAATCATTCCTTCGTCACCGGAGTCTTCCCATCCCCCCCTGAAGCACTCGATTGTGCACCCCCTTCTTAAGAAACCCTCTGCCGA
This sequence comes from Ambystoma mexicanum, assembly GCF_040938575.1. NCBI lineage: Eukaryota > Metazoa > Chordata > Amphibia > Caudata > Ambystomatidae > Ambystoma > Ambystoma mexicanum. Next base: position 435,266,151 of record NC_090936.1, read on the forward strand.
GCCCTCATGTCCGGCTAATTATCGCCCGATCTCCATCACTCCTTTCCTGGGCAAGCTCCTGGAGAAACTGGCCATCTCCCACCTTAATATCCATACTGAATCTGTTGGTTGCCTTCCTGACCATCAGTCTGGCTTCAGAGCTGCCAGAAGCACGGAAACTGCTCTCCTGAACATCTGTGAAGATCTGCTCTCCAATCTTGACTCTAACACCCCTTGTGTCCTCATCCTGCTTAATCTCATCTGCCTTTGACACCGTCAGCCATGCCATCCTGCTCAACCGTCCCCGTGATAACCTGGGTATCACTGGTCAGGCTCTGGAGTGGCTGACTTCTTTCCTCTCCGACGACCCTCCCAGGTCCAACTTGGGTCCTTCCTCTCTGCTACCTTTTTCTCTACCTGTGGTGTCCCCCAGGGGTCTAACCTCTCCCCCTGGCTGTTCAACTAATACCTGGCACTCCTTGCCCACCTCCTCGCCGCTCTCTGCCCCAACTTTCAGTGTTATGCAGATGACACCCAGCTCATTTTCAAGCTACCCTCTACCTCCTCCTCTCCTTCCTTCATCTCGGTCTGTCTGTCTGCTAACCAGGAGTGGTGTACTGCCAATGACCTCTGCCTTAATGCCAGTAAGACTGATATTCTCCTCATCGGCACACCCGCTCTCTCCTTTCCTGTTGCTCTCTGGCCGGCATCTCTTGCTTCTCTTCCCATTCCTGTCTGCAAAGCCAAAAACCTCAGGGTCATCTTCGACTCCACACTCTCCTTCTCTCCTCACATCTCTGACGTCTCCAAGAAGTCACACTACCAGCTGCACCTCCTCAGAGATATTCTTCCTTTTCTCTCCTTCCCCCAGAAGCTCACTGTCTCCAGAGCTCTGGTTCTCTCTAGGCTGGACTATTGAAACAGCCTCTTTCTAAATCTGCCTGCTTCTACTCTCTGCCCTCTAAAACTCATCCAGAACAGGACTGCGAGACTTGTCCTTGGCCTCAAGCCTAGGGATCGTATCTCTCCAGGACTGGAATCTCAGCATTGGCTCCCAGGGGCTGCGAGGATTAAGTTCAAAACCCTCTGCATCGTCCACAAGGCCTACTGGGGTCTGGAGCCTCAATACCTCCAACTTGCTCTTCCTAAAGATCTTCCTTTTCGAGCTCTTCGCTCATCCGCCTCCAACTCCCTCAGGGTCAGTCACTTCTCCAAGCAACGAGTTGGTGGTAGATCTCTCTTCTCAGCTGGTGCCTCCCTCTGGACAGCCTCCCTGCCTCCCTTAAACTTGAGGAGAACCATCTCCGGTTCCGGAAGCACCTCAAAACCTTTCTCTTTGCTTCTGCTTTCTCTCCTCCTCTCCTCTGCTGACCTCCTAGCTAACACCAGTACTGCACTGGCTACCTGGAAACCCTTCTGATCCCGGGCCAAGGTCCCTCTCCCGCCAGCATCACACACCTGCACTGCCCACCTGGCAACCCCCGCACTCGGGGACTGCTCTGTATCCCTACAGTCCCCCCGCCAGACCTCGATAGATGATGCCTGCACTTACCCCTGCATTTGCCACATGCTGGCCGCTATTTATTTATTATTATCTATTCCCATGTACTGCACTTTCCCTTCCTCCCTGCCCACGCACTTGCGAGATCTGAATGACACCTGGCCTAGTAGGATCGATGTATGTCCCCTTGTTCTCCTCCCTTGCCTCGTTGCGCCTTGAAACACTGGTATATAGGCGCGTTATAAATGCCACATGATATCATATCATAAAGTTAAGTCACTGACACATTTGAGACGACCAGCAGAACATTAAAAATCTGCCCAGGGATTTCAAGATGGCCGCCAACATGAGACAGACGTGTCGATGGCGCTCCCGAGCCCTTAAGCATTAAAACGCGGTTCCAACACCCCGTAAAGGCTTTAATAGGCACTGAGGAGGAAGAGAAACTGAAGCAAATACATCCGACAGGGTACCGGACCTCAAGGAGGGTGCAGAGAGACCTCATTGAGAGCGGAGAAGGAAGGAGCGAAGTCACCGCAGGACCAGACACGGAGGAGAGCTGCAACACCAGCCGTGGGCCCTGAAAAGGGGGAACGGTAGGCCAAGCGAGAGATAGCGTCAGGGCCGTACAGAGGCAAAACCTCCACGCCACGTTAGCAGCGCCCAGCACCCCCCGCAGATGCAGCGCCAAGGCGGATTTACTCGGGAGAGGAAACAAATTGTCGTCCAACCAGCACGGCGGGAGAAACAGAACGGGAGAGATAGCGGTCCCCAAGACTGGCCAATTGACAGAGGGGAGACGCACCAAGCCCAGGAGACGAGGTTCACCCATATGCCTGCTGAAAGCTCCCACAAAGTCAAGAGCAGAAGGAGGGACAGAAGCCTTTCACAAAGCACCAGACCCAAAGAGGACACAGAGGGTCCATTCCGGGAACAATGAGGAAAGGGGTGACGCCGGCCCGAGTCCCGATATGCAGTAGAGCCGATACACAAGCTGCAGGCCCCGAAAAGGTAGTGAGGCGAAGCCGAGAGAGAGACAAAACGGCCGGGCAGAAACGAAGCAGCAGCCCATCGCCACGGACACAGTGTGAGGGTGACCAAGCAGGGACGGCAGCGAAGAGAAAGAGGCGAGGAGCCATCGGGGGGTGAAGACTGTGGACCCAGAGACCAGACACCTGCTGGGAGGAGGAACCACAGAAGAAAGAAAACAGGTGAGCCCTCCCTCCCCCGAACGCACCCCAGCGCACGGTGAAGCAACACCCTACCCAATGCACTTTGGGTGAGGGGGGCCCATAAGTGGACACTGACAAAGGCACTGGAGCAACCCACCCTATCCCCCCCGAAAGGACAGGATCTGCCGAACCAGGAGGTAAAAGGGTATCCACAGTGGGAAGCGGAGGAGACACAAGACCCCAAGGGGAGAGTGGCCATCACCCCCCAACACCCCAAACATACGTGGAGGAGAGAGGAAACTAGGAGCGAGAAGAAACACCACGAAGGCCAAGGGAGGAGGGCCTCAGGCCATACCAACACATACCACATAAGAGTAAGCAAGGCCCCTGGGGCATTAATAACCGCAACAAGATATAGGAGAAAAGTCTGAGGAAGAAAGGCTGGCCACCAAGAGAGTAGGGGGTGACCGAGGGAGGGGATCCCCAGCATTTAGCAGATGCAGAGGAGGCACCAACGACCTATCCCATCCACCACTGAGAAGGAGGGACCAAAATAAGGAATCCCTCAGGAAAGAGGAGGGAAAAGGAAGTCGGGGGAACCCAGGAAGGTCCCGCTTACGGGCCAAGAGGCGAGACCTCGCCGTGGAGGAAAAGCAGTGGAGAAACTAAGATGCACCTTTAAAAGAATTCTCACATAAGGGCCAACAGACCTAAGAGATATAATAGATCCCAGGGCCAAGCCCGAACAGTCTGAAGCGGAAAGCAGGGGAGCCCCATCCCACAAAGGAGGGCCCCACCGGAACTACGTGAACAGGAGCAAAATGCCTGAGCCAGGGGAGAGTGACAACGCATACTCCGACAGGGCCACCCCAGCCATGTTGACTAAAAACAAAAGCAGAGCGAACAAAGGAGGGCAGACACAGGGAGACACCCCCCAGAACACTCACGACAATGTGGCAGACTAGAGAAGCCAACGAGGCGCACAAGGGCCCTCAAGAAGAGGCAACAGGGCGCAACATCCCGAGGTAGAGGACCCAAAGGCCCCAATGTCACGCCAGGATCTCCAGAGAGAAATGCTCTCCCTCCAGACAAACTTAGCTAAAACATTCCAGGACCAATTCCAGCTGATAAGATCGGACATTAACCTGGCCCTGGCGGAAATGAAACAGGAAGTGGGGCAGCTTGGAGAGAGGACAGACCTCTTGGAAAATGGCCTACAAGAAGTCGACAGAAACAATGGCAAACAGTGAGGCGATTGAAAGACTGGACAAGGCAACATGGAACCTGAAGCTTAGGATGGAGGACATGGAAAACAGATCCAGGAGAGTCAACATAAGGTTGAAATTACTATCAGAAATGGTGGTGGACAGAAAGCTGAAAGGGGACATACAGGACACCTTTGCCAAATTACTAGGGTAAGCAACCCCGGACCCAGTGGAACTGGACAGAGTCCATAGAGTGGGACGCTTCACTAAGAGCCCAAATGCCAGACCAAGGGATGTCCTAGCAGCATTCACTAGATATGGCCAGAAGGAGGCGGTCCTGAAAGCGGCCAGGCAAAGTGAACCGGTTAAATACAAAGGGCAACAAATTGAGTTGTATCAAGATCTAGCGAATAGTACCCTAGTGAAGCGACATCAAATGGTCCTGATCCTCACAATACTCAAGGAATGAGGGATCAGACACAAGTGGACCTTCCCCTTCGGTCTCCTGTTCGTGTGGGCTGGCTCACAGAAACGTATAAACACGCTGCAAGAAGGAGCACATATTTTGCACCTAGATCTGGAACAGGAGCACCGAGCAGATAGACCAGAGAGGTCACCTGAAGCAGGAAACAGATCGAGACCCAGGCCATGGGAGTGGACCACGGTGAGAGGGGAGGAAGAGAAGGCCCACATTATAGGGTCCATCATGGAAGGAGAAGGGAGAAGAGGCAAATGCGGAAGAGGAAGAGGACACCAACAGGGAAAAAAACCCTGAATAGGTAAATAGATAAAGGGGAGGTGGACAAAAAGGAAAATAAGGTAGAGGGGCGCAGGGAATAAACATTATGAAGTTGGTAAGGGCGAAGAGGCCAGAGGGGAGGGAAATGGAGGGACAGAGAGATGATGGGCTCTCTACAGAGGGAGGGGGTAAGGGGGAGGGGAGGTGGGTGGGGCAGGAAGGGGGGGCAGGGGGGAAGACAAAGAAGAGGGCCAGGCTAGACCAAAGGGGAGAAGGGGGCAAGGATGAAGGGGTCAGCGGAGAGAGCAAAAAAGGGATTCACACAGAAGAGGAACAAGGGGGAAAGGGACTGGGGTGTGTGAAAGGCAGGGAGTCCCCAAGAACACCAGCAGATATAGGCAACGTAGAAAGATATACCATTCAAGTGGGTGACTCATAATGTTAGGGGGCTTAACCCCCCCTTGAAGAGGAAGAAGCTACAGAAATGTACGAGAAAGGAAGGGCCAGACATCCTGGGACTTCAAGAGACACATCTCCTACACAAAGACCAAACACGACTAAGACTGTGCGGATTCAATCAAATATTCCAAGCCTCAGGGGCAACCAAGACAGGAGGGGTGGCATTGGCTATCAAAAATATAGTGGACTTCAGAGCGAGGAGATCCTGCGAGACAAGGGGGGTAGATGCATAATCGCTCTGGGAACACATCGGGACACCTCATACACAATAGCGTTCATATGCCCACCCAACGCAGGTCAAGAAACATTTCTGAGGCAATTCTTGGGAACGTTGGAAGAAAGGGCGAGGGGTCAAATGATAATGATTTGGTAAAAATGAAAATATAATTTGTGGGATCCTATATTATCCTTGCGGGGGATCTAAATACTCAATGTATCCCTCCCTGCAGAAAGGGGAAAATGGGAAATGCAGGAGTGTGTCAAATAGGAGGAAACAATGGGTGGATTTCTTGGGGGGTTGGTTGCAAATGACGAATGGGGCTTTGGTGGGGGATTCTCCTGCATGTGAAACTTGGCATTGGGGTCTCTCCTCAATTTTGGACTATATTTTCATGTCAGTTGAATTGTTTGACCAGGATGTTTCCTTGAGGGTGGGGTAGGATGGAGGTAGCGATCACTGTAGATTAGAGCTAAAATTCCAGGGCTTGATGGCCAAAACAGTGGAAATGTATGCTCAGTGTTTAGTGAGCAGAAAGAGCAGATTCTGCCTCCCCAAATATAAATGGGAAGGATCTACCCTCAATGGTAAACTCCTAGAAATCCCAAAAAGGATTCAGCTCGACAACTGCCAGCCAGACCTGTTTGTTAACTTGGTCTGGTCGGTTTTTCCGCCGAGTGTCGGAGGAGGGGGGAGAAGACAGGTTCATCGTCACGTTTTTGATGAGGTGTCTAGAGAAAAAAAAAGAAGGTTTTGAATAGGAAGGTGAGACACCTTAAAAATGGTGTGTCAACTATTCATATTTTAAGAGGGAATCAGTGGAGCTCAAACATCAATATACATGTTGGTCTCTAGATAGAAGGATGTAGCGCCTTCAACAAGATGGGGAGATGATGCTAAAGCTGGTGTGTAACAAAGACTCGAGAAACTACTGGATGGTCTTGCATCAGCTGGAGACTGTTACCCACTCTAACCAATACAATTTGATGTCTGAACAGAAGTTGGTTGATTTCCTGTCATCAAATTTTAAGGGTAATGGAGTGTCCACCTTTAGGGTTGCAAAAGGGGTCAGGTTGAATCTTTTTCTTGACGAACAATCCCTGATAGATCGAATTATGAAGGCATCTGCTTCGAAGGCAGCAGGCCCAAATGGCCTTAACTATCAATTGCTGAAGAACAACCCAGCACCTTGGGCAAAACTGCTTTTTCGGTTGTTTAGGGAGATACTTGTGAGGCAAAGCATCCCCTCTTCGTGGAAGTGTGCGATAATCATACCCTTATTTAAGGGGGGGCGATTGGATGTTACCAACCATCGTCCGATCGCCCTCCTTGATATCGGACACAGCGGACACACAATTTCCCAGCACCCAGCAAGGCCCTTCACAGATGCCACCTGTGTCACTTGTCCCATCCGCACCTCCCGCTCTAGAGACAGATTCAGCACCATCCGCCCCTCCCGAAGTCGAGATTGAGACTGGAGAGGCGAGAGGTGGGGCTGAAGGAACAGGATTTGGACGGGTAACTCGAAGCACAATCAGCAAAGAGAGAAAGATTGAATTACGGCAAGAGGCAGAAATGTACATAGAAGGAAATGATGAGACGGCAGCATTGGCCTCATTGTATGGGTACCGAAGAAGAAACAAGAGACAGGTAGTGTTGGAATGCATGGGGGAAATTCTGGTGGGAGAATGGAAAAAGATACTTGGGAATTTACCGCCACAGCGGTTGTTAGATTTGAATAAGTTAGCACGCAGTGAGCAAAGAGATGAGGATGTAAGAAAACGTGCACAAACTGATTGAAGTAAAAAATGAAATGGAAGACAGATATGCTGAAATGTTTGCTACACACGAGTATAGTAGAGAGTTTATTAAGAAAGGTAGGAAGGAGGCGTCAAGGTTGAGTATAAAAAAAAATCATGGCCAAGAGTTTTTCCAGGTGGTACAAAGCATTTGCCGGTACCGGGACAGATAGGCGATAAAGATTGCAGGTATGGGTAGGGGAAACAATGCGATGGATGTGGAACAAAAGAACGTCAGTAAAAGAAGTAAGTGAGATATGTAATGGGTACCCATTGGAGATGAGAAAGGAAGCGATGCAAACGATAGTAGGGGTGTTTCTGCAGCAGGGCATTGGATACAATAGAGGTAATGCACAAGCCGGGGAAATTTGAATAATATGCATGGGGTGCCATTGGGATTAAATCAATGTGCGTACTGTAAGGAGGAAGGACACTGGCGAGCGCAATGCCCGCACCTACAGAATAGAGGTGGGTTTGGTCAGAGAAGGCCTCAGAGGACATCAGGGGTCGAACAGCCCAAGCAGAAGTAACATGCAGCAGCAGCAGGGATATACCAATGGAGGTACTCAAACCCAATCATATGTTCAAAACCAAGCACAACAGAACCAGACATTGGACCAAAGTGTTTCGAACCAAAATCAGGGCGGACAGGGCCAACAGAGGAATGACCAGAGTGGAGGACATTGAGGGGGGAATGGGAATATTTTTGATACACAACCAAACACGTATTATAGCAGTAGCGGTGACTACACATCGGACGATGTGTTATTTTCGCGATAGGACAGCCCACGACAGGGGTCGGAACCAGTGTCTATTCCCGTGAATCAGAGAGGACCCTACGTAGAAATGAGAGTCGGGAATAAGGAGCACCGTTTCCTTGTAGATACAGGGGCACAGAAGTGCTCGATAGACCACCACTTGGTTCCGGAGATACCACTGTCGGGGCAGAAGAATGTTTCTGTATGGTTCGCAGGTACACCAGTAATTAACCCCATGTCTGAAGCTGTCACAATTACAATAGGACCATTTATGGATCAGTGTCCATTTCTTTTGACAGAGAATTGTGGAGAGAACTTGCTAGGATTAAATTTGTTGAGAAAATTGGGGGCAGTCATACATTGTACGGCAGACGGGGTGTTCCTCACAATGTGGCCCCACGATGCACCGGTGATGGAATTTATGTCAAAAGAGTTGCCAGGAGAGCTAAATAGAGTACCAACCTGTCTGTGGGCAATGCATGATAATGATGTAGGATGCTTGAAAATAGAGCCAGCAAAAATAACTTTGAAAGAAGGTGTAACACTACCACGAATTCCCCAGTATACAATTTCTGTTGAAGATGAGAAGGGATTGAAAATCATTGTTACTGACCTGGTGAGATTGGGGGTGGTTGAGGAAATTGCAGGGTGCACGTGCAACAGCCCGATTTCTTCCAGTTTACAAGAAAGGAGGCAATGAAGTACCCTATTGTTTCATAATTGATCTGCGCGCATTAAACAAAGTGGTAGACCCACAATTCCCTTTGGTCCCAGATGTCACAACACTACTGACAATGATACCGGCCACTGCAGAATACTTTAGTGTAGTCGATTTGAAGAACGCATTCTTTAGCATCCCAGTGGATAAAAGTAGTAGATATCTGTTCGCGTTCACTCTAGGAGGTCGATCATTCACATTCACACGCATTCCACAAGGATATACAGAAAGCCCGAGCATTTACAGCAGAGCGCTAAAAGAGCAGCTAGACATGCTAGAACTACCCGCAGGTTGCGTACTCTTGCAGTACATAGATGACTTGTTATTAGCTGCTGACACGGAAGAGATCTGCAAAGAAAGTACTGTATTACTGTTGACACATTTAGCGACCCATGGTCATAAGGCAAGTTTGAAGAAATTCCAGTATAATCAAAAGGAGGTGTCTTATTTGGGATAGCTACTTTCGAAAGAAGGGAGAAGATTAACACCAGAACGCATAAAAAGTATTTCTAGTATGCCTATTCCAAAAACTGAAAAAGGAGTGAGAGCTGTAATAGGCATGGCCTCTTTTTGTCGGCAGTGGACCAGTAATTTTGCGTTGATTGTGAAGCCGATGATAAAATTGACTAAAAAGGATGCAGAGATGCCTTTACAGTGGGATGAGGAATGTCAGAAAGCGTTTGAGCAATTGAAAGTTGCATTGTGTGCTGCACCAGTTTTAGGCACTCCTAACTATAAAAAGATCTTCAGACTATTTGTGAGTGAGAGTGAAGGATGTGCATTGGCGGTTTTGACACAGGAACAAGGTGGAAGAAATAGGGCGTGCGGCTATTTTTCTTGCGCGTTGGACCCTGTAGCGCGCGCACTACCACGATGTTTGTGATCCGTCGCAGCGGCTGCTGCGTCAGTGAAACAAATGGAAGGAATGGTATTGGGGCACACTTTAATTCTGATGGTGCCACATGCTATAGATGTTCTATTAAATAGGACGCAGACGCAACACCTCACCTCAGCTAGACTGACGAGATATGAGCTCATCTTGTTTGCACCCCACATCCAAATTATGAGGTGTAGCGCATTGAATCCTGCATAATTAATGCCACTGCCCATAGCAGAAATTGGTGACAACGAATCACCACCCCATGATTGTTTAATGATCACTGAAGAAGAAACAAAGGGAAGGATTGATTTGAGCGATATCCCACAAAAAGAGCCAGATGGGGAGTTATTTTGCGATGGCTCTTGTTTTGAATTACCTGATGGCACATCAACGGCTGCATATGCAATTACTACCCTAAAGAGAGTTGTAGAGAGCAGAAGGATCCCCCACAATTCGGCACAAGCCGCAGAAATAATAGCACTGACCCGAGCCTGTGAACTCTGAGAATCTGAACGTAAATATTTATATTGACAGCCAGTACACCTTTGGCGTGGTTCACAATTTTGGCCGACTTTGGGCTGAGAGGGGTTTCTTGACATCACATGGGGCCAGGATTCAGCATGGCCCTTTGATTGTGCGATTGTTGTTTGCGCTCACGTTTCCAAAGCGCCTAGCTATAGTAAAGTGCGAGGCGCATAAGAAAGTAACATGCAGAGTGGGAGAGGGAAACGCGTTTGCAGACAGGATTGCGAAAGCAAACAGCCACAAATTTGGGGAATAAAATGATGACAGTACAGACGGAGGAAGTACCTTGTATGATAGAGAATGGAGTTGCCACAGTCAAAGAAATGCAGGCTGAGGCCAAGACCGAAGAGATTCAGGGGTGGGCTAAGGGCTCTGCTGAGTTAGATTTGAAAGGATGTTGGGTGGACAAGGAAACAAAGAACTGGATGTTGCCAAATTGTTACGTAACTGCAATGGTTATAATGGTGCATAGCCCTACCCACATTTGCGCAAAGAAAATGGTACAGCATTTATCCACAGTATGGAAGAATGAGCACATAAAGAATGCAGAAAGGCTAGTGCAGAATTGTATCACGTGCCTGCAACACAATGTAGGAAAGGGAACGATGGTGACTCCAGCAGGTAGTTTCGGCCCACCCTCTATGCCGTTTGAGGTGGTCCATTTTGATTTCATAGAAATGGAAAGGTGCCAGAACTACAAGTACGTGTTAGTGGTAATCTGTGCATTCAGCAAGTGGGTGGAGGCATATCCTTTAAAAGACTGTACTGCCATGTCCACAGCAAAAGTAATGCTGAAGGAGTATTTCTACCGGTTTGGGTTGCCTCGAGTCCTGTGGTCAGACAACGGCCCCCACTTTGTGGGCGCAGTAGTGCTACAGATCTGTGCAGGTCTGCAAATAGAGAAGCGATTCCACAGTTCCAGGCATCCCAGTTCTGCCGGGCTTGTGGAGAGACACAACGGAATCCTGAAGTCAAAGATAGCGAAAATTTGCGCTGGGAGCAAGTTGAGTTGGGTGGATGCATTACCCCTAGCGGTGTTGTGTATGCGCACGTCTGTGCAGGCTAAGACTGGGCTCTCCCCTTATGAGATTATAATGGGGAGACCAGCAAATGTATGGTGCGCACCGCAGCCCAGAAAATTATGTGAGGTCGAGCATCCTATGTTAAGCACTTACTGTGGACTTTTAATACAAAAGTTACGTTTGATTCATCAGCAGGTGCAGAAGGCGTTGCCGATGCGATATACAGGAACGGGGCACTCACTGGAGCCTGGGAGCTGGGTGCTAATCAGAAACTTTGAACGGAAGACAGCACTAGCACCCAGGTGGCGCGGCCCCCATCAAGTACTTTTGGCAACACAGACGGCCATCCGAGTGGACGGACGCAATGCATGGATCCATGCTACCCATGCCAAAAGGTTCCCAGCGTCACTAAAAACTTTGCCTGATCCAGATGACGAGAAAAAGACAACGGTCTCGGAAACGAAAGAAACTGTTGCCAGTCCAGTGCCACAGCATCAGCCTGAGTGAGAAGTGAAAGTTGAAACAAAGCGCAAACGAGAAGTGAAATTCGAAGCAGAGTCTGAGGAGGCTGCCAGAAAGGGGGAAGGGCGAAAAGTGCCCCAACGTTGCTGAGCGGAAACAACATCACTGCCGAACGACACAAACCCTGCATTGCAAACACGAGCAGAAACAACGTGTGCACCCCTTTGGCGCCCACCATTTCTCGCGAATACACCAAAGCCAGAGAAAGAAACTACATCATTGCCACGACGCCCATCGCTGCCCATCATTGTGCCACAGGCTGACACTGAGCCTGATACTGGAAATGCAAGGGCACTATTCACAGATCATACAACAGCAGGAGTGAATCGATATAATCTGCAGCCTCGACAGGCAAATTGATCCACAGATCTTTGGTGCTTTTCTTTTTGGCCTTTGGTTCTACTCACGGACGGAGTAGGAACCAGGGGCATAGAGGAGAGAAGTGTGAGAATTGTGCAAGTCGGACAATTCAAAACTCACGGCTCCTCTGTGCGCTTATAAAGTACATGTGTCAGGAGCCAGAGCGGGACAAGCTGGATGCACATGGTACTCTATCAATAAAGAACTGTTCAGAAATCGTCTGAGCAGTGGGAGAAAGAACAACTAATCTTGCTCGGGAGTGGATAAATGATCCAGGCTGTGAAAAGGCTGGGAGAATTGAACTGACATTTTTCGTTGAACTTTTCTGGCATCAAGAACGAGAGACATTCACGACGAACCTCGCCAGCAAGAAGAAGGACGATGAAGAACAAGTCAAGACCGGTTTCAGCCTCCTCCTGCACCCCTGCTAAAAAAATAATAGATTTAGAGACTGTAAATTTAGGGAAAAAGCATGAAAAGAGGAATAAGGTACTGATTTGGACATTGGTCCTATGTTTCTTAAGTATGATAGTACCAACAATAACAGCTATTACACTATGGTTCCTGGAGTACGTACACCCATTAGAAACACTTTTGCTAAAAACAGCTACTGAAAGCCCGGTTCATGTAATCACTGGTACTTTGCCCCCAATGGAAGAAAGACAGAGAAGGTTACGGCAACAATACATTGTTGCTCATCATGAACATGACCCATGCGGTGTTAAAAAAAAAAAAGATTGCTGTGTTTGCGCCCATTTGCCACAGCACGGTGGGAAAGGGATAGGCAGGTATGCACAACCATTGCCATTGATTTATTCCTGTGAAGTAACGTTAAGTGCAATGTTCTTTGAGAAATGGAACAAGAGTAATATGGGTCAGCTAGATGAGACCAATATGAATGAATTTGAGGAAGTAATCATGAGACCTGTGGGTTGTTCCATATTCCAAAAAGCTCACGTATTTGCACTAGAACCCGTGAGAAAGAATACACAAAAAATAACAAGACTAGATAGATTACATAGGCAGAATAGACCAACCCCGCCAGCAGAAAGAACATCAGTAATGACATTTCGGATGAGGGATGAATGGAACAAAGATGCTGTGCCCCCTGCCTATACAGTGGATCACAGCCCCAAAACTGCTCCCCTATGTCTACAGAAAAAGGGTTCCTATAAAGTAGGAACGTTTAGCAAATGCCTGAACACAGTGGTTTTAAAACATGAAATAGAACCTGTGTACGTGGGCGACCCTGTTTATTTTATATGTGGAGAAAAAGCATATCCATGGTTACCTAGGAACTGGGGAGGTACATGCTACCTAGGTCTACTGTTTCCAGGAGTGTTCCTCTTGGAGACAGCAGAAGTACCAGACGAACAAAAGGTAGAACTCCAAGGAGTAGTGAGGATGGAATGATAGCAATGGATATAGCCAAATCATTTATACCGTTCTTGTCCCAAATAGAAAACTCTTAGAATATAAGAAAACTGTCTGGAATATTACAAAAAACAATAGATTCCACAACGGATATTTTATTGAATATAACGTTAGAAGAAAAAGGAATAAGACTGATGGCACTTCAAAACAGGATGGCTCTCGATATAATATTAGTTGATTGTGGGGGAGTTTGCAAGCTCGTAAAAACTGCATGCTGTGTGTATATAGATGACTACTCCCCTACGATATTTAAAGAGATCCGGAAATTACATGTCATAAGTTCCACACTCTCTATGAAGCAGGGGGTTGGGGGATAGAATCCTGGTTATGGGGATAATTGCGGTCTTGGGGATGGAAGTTAATTTCGATACTAATGATGGTACTCGGGATATTCATAACATGCTGCTGTTGCATACAATGCTTACCAATAATATGCACTGAAATAACTGATGGATGTACTAAGGGATGTATGCACATGGTGTTGAGAGGAAAACAAACGCATGGCCGGAATAACAGAGACACTGAGGAAACAAAAATAGTAAAACAATTCATGGCGATAGACATTAATGATGGAGATGATTCAGATGTAGATAACCCAGACTCCTCCTCAGAAGAGGAGGATACAATGAATAAATAAGACGTTTGGCACACGGCCAAAAGGAGGGTTTGTCAATCTGGAAAAATGAATACCCTTCATTTGAATGATAGACGTAACTTGATGGCCGTGGGCCAACCGTTTTATGCACCGAATTGGAGAAATATGAACTGCTATGCTTGACCGACGAGCGGCCATTTTAAATGTAGCAAGAATCGCCATTTTGCTTGTTAACCATTGCTCATTAATTTCTGTCTAAAAACTGCTTTGCAGCTTGCAATTCTTGCGGATTCTGCTTACTCTGGTTAACTGTTAACATTGTTGTCTGAATATGAAAGGACAAGGTCACGGGACTGAAGAGTTTGCTGAAACTCCTCATTAGTAGCCCAGAGAGGAATGCCCACGCTCCCACTCTGTAGCCTTGGGAGGAAGCTGCAGGGCATTTAATCACTTCACAGCTGCCAGCCAGTCTCGTATGATGGTAGAATATGTTAGAATAATACAGTTGAAGGCTTGAATTATGCTTCTCTTACGGCCCCCCTTCGCAAAACCCTTTAGACCGTGTCGGCTCCCAGGACACGAATAGTACCTCATAGATAGCAAAGCTTGGAATGTGGCTCTTCCCCCATGTACAGATTGCTTCCAAGAACAGAACCACCGTGTTCTAAAAGATGCCTCCGCACTTTCTAAATTGCACATTGTTACTAGAATAGACATCAAAAGCATTATAATCGTCATACTCGTCGGATATGGCCATCGTCACCCCGAGTTCAAAGGAACTTAATACAGAGGAGTGTTGAACATGACTTTGCTGATTGTATGATATGCATTTTGTATATATGTAACTGATGTACGTAATTCGCTCTCTTGCGTCCCTCGAGGTCTAGGAAACTCACGTCGCGGGGCGTGAGATCAGAATTGGCCAATTGATACTATCTTTTGCTTGCAATAAACCCTAGCATTGGGAATTTGAAACCTTGTGTCTGGCGCATCTTTTCGGGTACAGTCATTGCCTTGTTTCCATTGCACGAGGGACCCCTAGGGGCCCCTTTCACATCCAGCTAGACTCATCTTTGTGCAATTCATCAAGTCATTTTTATTGTTTTAATTGTTTTAAAATGAGTACCATTTATTTTTGGTAAATTTTAGGTTTTCAGGACTAAGGAGTCTTAATTATTGTGAGGGACACGAGTCATGTAAACTTATTTGTGTATTCTTTTTATTGTATCTTTCTTTTTATCTCTTTTCATATTTTGGGTATCAATTGTACTGTGTTTTGTAAAGGTTTACAACCATAGACAAATAAAATAAAAATAAAACAATAGATTGTAAATGGGGAAATTTGAACAAAGCCTGGGATAGAAGGAGCGATAGGTCGGGGGGAAAGACAAAGGAGGGGGGGCGGCCGCCTCAGTGGAATTAAGGGATAGGATGGCACGGATGGGCCTGAGAGATGAATGGCAAGAATTAAAAGGGGAAAAGGAAGGCTACACCTTCCTCTCAAGTGTGCACGGAACACAATCAATGATAGATGATATATGGGCAACGGCGGCAATGCTGGGAAGGGTCAAGGAAGTAAAGGTGGGCCCCATTGGAATAACGGACCACAAAATTGTCTCAATGCATTTGGAACTAGGAAATATCAGAAGGGGGGTATGGGACTGGAAATACCTGAGGTCCCTCCTGAGAGACCCAACGAGAAGAGGGGATATGGAGGACAAGAAGAGGGAATTCTTTGAGAATAATAAAGAGGGAATAATAAAGGGGGGATACAAGTGAAGACACCAGATGGGACGCATTTAAAGCCACGGTGAGAGGGGGAACTCATAGTGGCCAAAACACAGAGAGAGAGGCAAATAGGGGTGCTAGAGACACAGCTAGAGGCAGAGGTCAAAACGGCGAGGAAGAAGGCAAGATAAACACCCAATAGATCATCCTTGAGGGAGTACAGGCGGGCGGTGGGCCAGCTGGGAGTCTTACGCACAAAGAGAGCGGAGGGGGCACTAATCTTCATCCGACAAAAATTCAACGTGAAAGCAAACAAGGCAGGCACCCTACTGGAGCACCTCCTGAGGGGAACGGGGGCTAAAAATGTGATCACAGCCCTAAAAACAGAAACCGGGGACCATGTCACACACACTGAAAACATCCAAGCGATCCTAGCAAAATTCTATGAAACACTGAACACATCTCAGAATCCTCCTGCCCAAGCGCAGGAGGACTTCTTGGAGGAGGTCAACCTACAAAAAAAAAGTAGGGAAGCCGGAGATGCCATACACCAAGAGATAACAGAGGATGAGGTGAGGAGAGTAATCAGGAGCTTGCCCACGGGGAAGGCCCCGGGCTCAGACGGCTATATGGTGGCATTTTATAAAACCTTCTCAGCAATTTTAACCCCACAATTGACACACCTTTTTAACAATTTTAAAGAGGCTGGGCACATAGCCCCATCCATGGAAGAGGCCAAAATGACCCTAATTTTGAAACCTAATAAAGATCCCTCAGCGAGAACATCCTACAGACCAATCACACTAATCAACGTAGATGCGAAAATTTACACTAAAATCCTCACAAACAGGCTAGAGTGGGTACTCCCGGACCTGATCCACCAGGATCAGGCGTGCTTTATAAGAGGCAGGCAAACAGCAGATAACATACAGAGGGTGGCGCATTTTCTAGAAAAGGTGTGAAAAACGAACACCCCTGCGGTACTCCTCTCGCTCGATGCTGAAAAAACGGTCGATCTACTTCTGTGGTACTTCCTGTTTAAGGTCATGGAGAGGATGGGTCGGGGGGGGGGGGGAAGACGACTTGAAAATAGTACAGGCCAACTATCAGGAACCAATGAAACAGGTGACAGTTAATGGAGCAATGTCACATCCATTCAGACTAGGCAGAGGAACGAAAAAAGGATGCCCTCTCTCCCCGTTGCTATACGCAATTTACCTTGAACCCGTCCTACAAGCAATACGAGAATTAGACGACATACAAGGCATCCCATTCGGAGGCAAGCAACATAAAGTAGCCGCATTCGCCGATGACCTGTTGCTCACCTTGACTAAACCCCTAGAATATATCAGGGCAAGAGGGACCTACTAGAAAAATGTGGAGAGGTGTCGAGTCTACGAATAAACATTGGTAAATCCGAGCTGATGAGTCTCACCCCGGGAACAGAAGACTGCAACAGGCAGAAAGCAGCCACTCCGTTCATGTGGAGCCCAGGAGGGATCAAATACCTGCGAGTGCAGATTACCCCAGCTCTCCCAGGGTGGTATGCGGCCAACTACCCCCCCTGCTGAAGGGAATAAGGAAGCACCCCCACAAGTGCGGAACCTCCGAATCTCATGGCTGGGGAGACTAGCTGCCATGAAAATGGTTACGCTACCATGCATGCTATACCTATTCCATGCAATCCCCCAAGCAGTCCAAGCAAGTTTCTTCAGGAAGGTGCGGGCCATGACAAATGAGTTTATATGGGAAGGCAAGAGAGCAAGGATCAATAGGCAATTACTAACGGCCCAAAGGAGGGAGGGGGGCTGGCCCTCCCAAACTTCCAACAGTACTAGGAGGCCACCCGGCTAAGGGCAATCAGGGAGTGGCTCCGCGAGGGGGAGGAAAAACAGTGGGACAAAATGGATAGGGCAGTGATGAGACACGGACTGAGAGATGTACTCTAGCTACCAAAGCAGCTCAGACTAAAACACATGTATGAGAGTTCCATCACAAAATTAGTTGCGGACAACTGGGATAGGCTAGTGAAAGCCCAGGGAATTACGACATTGCCGTCCCCCTTCAGACCCATCTTTATTAATGGGGACTTCAGGCCTGGGAAAGAGAAAGGCGCATTTAGGAGCTGGCGGAAGGGAGGTTGCAGGACGCTACGGGATACTTTTCGAGGAGGAGAGATCCTCACCTTTATAGTTTGCAAAACTGAATTTTCAGTGTGGGAGGGGGAAGAGGTTTAGATATGTCCAATTACGTCATTGGATACTACACCCTGCCAATAAAGAGGCAGCCACCAGAGAGGTGACAGTTCAAAACATTCCTAATGACAAATGAAGGGGCTGAGGGTCAGATATCCAAATCCTACAAGATACTGGATGACGCCATCCCCAGACAGCAATGTCCGTACATGCCTAGATGGGAGCAAACACTGGGAAGGGACAGAGAAAAAAGAATGGGAGAAATTGTGGAGAAAGATCCCCACGCTAGCAAAAGCGTCCCAGGTGCAAGAAGCCTGGTACAAAATAATTTTTGGGTGGCACTACACACCACCCCGCCTGCATAGGATATACCAGGGGACATCAGGGGAGTGCTGGAGGGGGTGCGGGAATGAGGGCACGGCGGAGCATATCTGGTGGGGATGCCCAATAATTGAGCCCTTCTGGAAAGAAATACAGCAGGCACAGGAGCAGGCATATGGGACTTGGGGGTTCGGGGGGGAGAGTAGACCCCCAGAACAAATTCTGTTGGGTCTCAAGGGAATGGCGGTAGAGGGGGAACCTAAAACCTGAGAAAAAGCAAGAGTGATACTAACCCTGGCAGAAATGACTATAATTGCACAAAAATGTATGAGTCCGAATGTACCGCAATTCAGGACTGGCTATGCAAAGTGTGGGAAATAGTAGCTAGGGCATGGGCCACCTACGCCATGAATGACAAAGTGCAAACATTTGCAGAGGACTGGGGAGAGAGACTGACCTTCCTCAAGGACGATTACAGTATTGTATGGTGCCCACGACGACTCAAACTCCTGGACTTACAATGAACACTCAGGAATTGCCCAAACTGATACGGAATAGGGAAGGACTTGAGATTGCCCCTGGGGGGGTGGGGAGAGGCAGAGAAGGGGGGGGACAATGTTGGGGCTTGTTTCACATGTTGTAAACTCAATAAAAAGATGTAAAAAACAAAATCTGCCCTGGTCACCTCATACTGGTTCTCATGAGAATGACTACCCACCATGTCATCTCAGAGCCTTGAATCACGGACATACTGCTGCGTAAATGTTACATATCAGGGAACGCTTTTCCCAGGGAAAGCGTTCTATGGGGTGATTTGAAACTGCTGTGGTTCTTGCCGGCACCATTAGAAAATCACAATTCATAAATGATTTCGAATTATAAAATGGTCATGTATTCATTACTTGCTGGCGGAACCTGTGAGCTCTAACCTGTTGATCTGAAAAAATATTAATCACTGTGTTCTTCCCGCAGCGCTGGCATGGGATTGCAAACTCTGCACTAGTTAACCAGCTGCAGCGGCCTTTGCCGTGAACAAAATGCTTGCACACGTTTAAAGCAAAATCAGGCTTATGCAAGCTTATGGTCTATTTATAACATTTCATTCTACCACTTCGCATGATTATACTTACCAGTGCCCCAGCATTTATGGATTCATTATTAAGCTTTTAATTTCACATATATCAGAAAGAGCCCGTCCCCTTTTACAGTGCTACTCCTGTAGCTGATAAATGCGTTCCATCATACCATGCTGAACTTGGATTTTTTTAACACTAACTCCCACACACACACACACACCCTATTCTATTTCTATGTTTGTTTTTTCTTGAGACCTATGAGGAATGTGCTGAAGACTTTAGTATGTGAACTCATATTGGGTGGATAGGTTGGGGGATATATGTTTTTTGAATGTATATTAATGACTATCACGTGCTTACCTCAT
This sequence comes from Ambystoma mexicanum, assembly GCF_040938575.1. Classification (NCBI taxonomy): domain Eukaryota; kingdom Metazoa; phylum Chordata; class Amphibia; order Caudata; family Ambystomatidae; genus Ambystoma; species Ambystoma mexicanum. The sequence goes on from NC_090936.1 coordinate 435,285,721, forward strand.
AGCTGGTCATGCTAATTAATGTATGTGATATGGTTGATTTGTTCTGGGGGAATGGCATTCGATCACGTTGAGGGGGGAGGGTGTTGGATTGTTTTTAATGACATTGAAGACTTTGTTCTTCCTGTTTCAGGTGGGCATTGCGATAAGAGGGTTTGGGGTTAGCCATCTTCTCAGTGTTTGCGTGTCTGAGAAGTTTTTTTCATTTTATTAAAATTTCACTGCTGTTTTTCTTGTATTCTGACATTATTGATTTTATTTTGATTTATTGGACATTTGTGTGGCTCCTATACACAAGTGTTTCCAGGCGCCACAAGACAAGATTGGGGGGTGGAGACAAGGGTACCACAAAAGAACAACAAAAAAGTTTATATTGGCTTTGTGACAATCCTACCATGCAAGTGCCTGACAAAGGTGGTAAGTGCAGGGGGTTGGGGTAGAGGGACAAGTGCAGGAGTGGGGTGCCCCGAGGGTGGGGGCCGTAAAGTGCAAGGTGGCAAGTGCAAGGGGAAGAGGGAGGAGAGGGAGGATGAGGGCAGTGGACAGGGATGACAAGGTTGGGCTAGTCAGGGTAAGGGAGCCCAAAGGCCAGTGCTGGGGGGACTGGTATGGGGTGGTCTGGCCTCTGAAGGGACCAGGCCCCATTTGCAGTAGCAGAGGGAGAGTTAGCACGGGAGAGGGAGAGTGAAAGGAAGAGAAGAGAAGAAAAGGAAAGTCTTGAGAAGTTTCTGGAACTTAAGAAGATCTGGCTCAAGTCTGAAAGGGGTTGGGTTCGGGGAGGCCATTGCAGAGGGAGGAACCAGCTGAGGAAAGGGATCTATCTTCCTACTTGGAGAAACAATTGACCAGCAGGGAGATTGAGCCAGCGGACCGAAGGACTCTGGCCGGGAGGTATTTAGGGAGGGAAAGCTGGATGTTGAGAGGTCCCAGGGCCCAGACAGCCGTGTGGACGATGCAAAGTGTCTTCAATTTGATCCTTGATGTTACCGGAAGCCAGTGGAGAGATGCAAGGGCTGAAGAGATGAGGTTCCTGGGCTTGAGGCCAAGGATAAGTCGTGCAGTCCGATTCTGGATTATTTAAAGGGGTGAAGAGAGGAAAGAGGAAGATTGAGGAATGGGCTCTTGCAGTAGACCAGCCTAGAGAGAACCAGACCTCAGAAACGTTGCGCTTCTGTGGGAAGGTGAGGAAATGTAGAATGCCCCTGAGGAGATGCAGCTGGAAATTGCACTTCTTGAGGAGGTCTGTAATGTGTGGATATAAAGAGAGAGAGGAGTCAAAAATGATCCCAAGGTTTTTTGCAGATAGTTGGAGCTGGAGGATCGGAGGGCTCTGGAAAGAGTATTTGGTGAGAGCAAGTTGCAGATACCATGGTCCCTGGCCCAAAACAGCCTTATGGATGATGCAGAGGGATTAAAATTTGATCCTTGCAGCAACTGGGAGCCAGTGGAGAGATTTTAGGGCTGGAGAGATATGGTCCCTGGGTTTAAGGCCAAGGATGTCTCGCAACAATATTCTGGATTAGCTGCAGGGGGGCGGATAGAAGGAGAAGGTAGATTAAGGAAGAGGCTGTTGCAGTAGTCCAGCGTGGAAAGTACCAGAGCTCTGGAGACATTGAGCTTCTGGGGGAAGTGAGGAAAGGGAGGATGCCCATGAGAAGGTAGAGTTGGAAATGGACCTTCTTGGAAAGGCCCAAGATGTGAGGAATGAAAGAGAGGAGTCGAAGATAACTTCCAGGTTTCTTGTCTCAGAGGAAGGAGAGGCGGGCGAGCCATCGATGGTGGACAGAGTGAAGGGAAAACGAGGGAACAGGAGTCGCGCTAGGAAGAATCTCAGTCTTGCGCAGAGGCGCAGGAGCTCCCCCTCGCACATACAGACATGCAGTGCCACAGCCAGCATTTCCAATGAGCTATGCAATGCTGGCGAAGCAAAACGCCCCAGCCTTGCATGGCTCAGTGAGCATGTGCGGCTGGGGAACTGAACTGTCAACGGGAAATAGTGTTTCCCTTTGACAGTTCAGCCAACCCAGGAGCACTCCCTCAGCTGGAAAAAGCAGCTGAGGGAGTGCTCATTGTTTCACTGAGCTGGCTACTTAGCTCCTCCATAATGGGTGAGGGGGCCACTGGGCGGGCGCCCCTTCACCATTATGGCTGAGCAGCCAGGCTCAGACTGGCCTATAGGGCAATGCCTGTACCAAAAATGCAAAATGCTAGTGTGGGCCTGTGAAAATGGGCCACCTTCTTTGCCAATGTGGGCCAGTTTGATGAGTTACTTCACTACGCAGTTAGTAATTTTGACCATGGTTGCTGAATAAATATTCTTTAAATATCACAATTTACTTGCATCTTAACACAAAGCACCCCCTTGGGTGCTATTCAAACAGTCTGTGACTAAAGGAATGAATATCCATTTACAACTGCGGCCACTTTTTCATTGGTGTCTGAGACAGTTTCATGTTTCAGCCCGACCATGTGAGCCGCCCCAGCCCATTTCTTCCAATCTAAAAAGAAAAAACATTTCTGTGAGAACCTGTACATTTCACCCTGGGCTCTCACGGCCTCCCAGGGATTCGGCGGCAAGGAATTCTAAACATTGCAGATTAAATCGTAACAATCACATCTAAAAGAGGGTATGTAACTCCAATTTGAAGAAGACCCCATTGGCTTCCCGTCAATGCCAGATGTATGTTTAAAGCCACAATAATCATATACTATAATAGCTGTTCCCAGCGTAACATACGCCGTTCTAGCATATCTTAAAGGACAATATTTGTCAGTAGTTCATTTTTTAATTTCGTCATATGTATCTGCAATTTCTTGTACAGCATAAATTCCAGGATCAGTTACATACACATGATGGTTCCCCTTTCCCTCCCGCCTAACCAACCCCCGGTTCAAACGATAACTGTGAACACGGCTCTTGTCACTTAAAACATCCCAGTTATTTGGGTTAGTGACATGTCAGTAGTACTGCTGGACCCATGGGTAATCCCACTCATGTCAGTCATTTATTGGTCAGTAATTCACAGGGTCACTTCTGTCCCTCTCAAGTATCGGAATTACCACTGATCACTTCCAGGAAGGGGGCGTATGCCCCTGTGACTTAATGGTCATTGAAAAGGCTAAACGTATCAGATGGATTGAGAGGTATGCATGTTATAAGAACAGAATTCAAGTTCCATCGATCACATGGGCCTCAATGAAGTATCTTTGTAGACGCGTAATTGTCAACTCTGTTCCATTGCAGAGCCCCAGTGATGGCATAAGATTGTGTAGTAGCATAATAAGAGCACCTACTTTCAGTTTTTGCCTGTGAGGCGGCAATCGTCGGACAGCGTTTCGCTCTTTGATATGATATTTTATTTGTATTGCCCTCGTACACAAGTGTTTCAGAGCGCGACATGGCAAGGGAAGGGAAAATGGAGGAAAAAACCACGATCTTAATAGGCCCAGTGGCATTGAGAACATGCAAGTGCATGTGAAAGGAGAAAAGTGCATGTAAGGGGGAGAGTGGAAAGTCTGGAGCAGAGGAGAAACAGATAAATAATAATACAAATAAATAGATAGCAATAAACAGGGGTAGTGCAGCCAGCAAGTGGGAAGTGCTGTTTTAGGGCAGCAGAAATGGGTAAGTCTGATAAGTGAATGAAAAGAAGAAAATGGGGAGTTGGGGGACTGTAAGGTTACAGAAGCAGTCCCCAGTGCAAGGGGTGGCCGGGAGGCAGTTCAGGAGGGTGGCAGGGTGAGCAGGTACCTGGGCCTAGGAGACAGAGGGTGGCCAGATGCACAGTGCCAAGAGAGCAGATCAGCAGGGCAGAGGGGGAGCAAAGGCAGATGCAAAGAGGAAGGTCTTGAAGTGCTTCCAGAACCAGAGATGGTTCTCCTCACGTTTTAGAGTGGCAGAGAGGCAGTTCCAGAGGGAGGTCCCAGCCAAAGATAAATCTACCCCCAGCTCGCTTCTTTGAAAAACGACTGACCCTGAGGGAGTTGGAGGTAGAGGAGCGATGAGCTCGAGAGGGGAGGTATTTGCAGAGGGATAGCTGAAGGTATTTTGGACGCAGGCCTCAAAGCCTTCTGGACAATGCAGAGGGTTTTAAATGTAATCCTTGCATCCACTGGGAGCCAATGAGAGATTTCAGAGCTGGAGAGATACGATCCCAGGGCTTGAGGCCAAGGACAAGTCCCGCAGTCCTGTTCTGGATTAGTTGCAGAGGACGAAGAGTAGAGGCAGGTAGATTTAGAAAGAGGCTGTTGGAATAGTCCAACCTAGAGAGGACCCCCAGAAGCTCACTGTCGCTTGGGCGACAGTGAGCTTCTGGGGGAAGGAGAGGAAAGGAAGAGTACCTCTGAGGAGGTGCAGTAGGAAGTTTGACTTTTTAGAGACCTCAGAGATGTGGCCGGAGAAGGAATGTGTGGAGTCAAAGATGACCCAGAGGTTCTTAGCCTCGCTGGTGGGGATAGGAGGAGGGCCAAGAGAGTCTGCCCAGAGAGAGAGGGGAAAGGATGGAGAAGGTGTGCCGATGAGGAGAATCTCTGTCTTGCTGGCATTCAGACAAAGATCATTGGCGGCACACCAGTCTTGAATGGCAGTTAGGCAATCAGAGATGAGAGACCGCTGGGGAACACCACAGGTAGAGAGGAAGACAGATGATAAGAAGGACCCCAGTTGGACCTGGGAGGGTCGATCAGAGAGGAAAGAGGTCAGCCAGGCCAGAGCCTGATCAGCGATACCCAGGTTCTCACAGAGACGGTTGAGCAGGATGGTATGGTGGTTGACCGTGTCGAAGGCAGAAGAGAGATCAAGTAGGATGAGGACAGAGGGAATGTTAGAGTCAAGGTTGGAGAGCAGATCTTCACGGATGTTCAGGAGAGCCGTTTCCGTGCTTCTGGCCGCTCTGAAACCAGACTGGTGGTCATGGAGACAGCCAACAGAATCAGAATGAAGATTAAGCTGAGAGATGGCCAGCTTTTCCAGGAGTTTTCCCAGAAATGGAGTAATGAAGATTGCGTGATAGTTAGCCAGACAGCAAGGATCACCGGTGGGTTTCTTGAGAAAAGGATGCACAAGGGAGTGCTTCAGAGGGGAGGGGAAGGATCCTGAGGCAAAGGAAAGGTTGCAAAAATCGACAAGAGCCGGAGCAAGGGTGTCAATGTGGTCCTTAATGGTTTTAGAGGAACAGGGATGAACTTGTTTTGACGAGGCTTTCATCGATCAGACTTGTCTAGCGACCTCATCAAGGGAGAAGAGAGGAAAGGAAGAGAAGGAGGGGGTGGTTAAAGGGGGGTTTACAAGCTCAGACTGAGGGAGAATAGGAAGGGGGGAGGGTGGACAAGATGTCCTGGGTTTTTGAGATAAAGTGAAAGGCAAGGTCAATGCAGAGAGCCTGGGAGGCAAGAGGAGGGGTAGAGACTGCAGCAGGGTTGTCAAGCTCCTTGCAGATTTTAAAGAGTTTGGCCGAGTTGTTAGATGCTGCAGATACACAGGTTTGAATGTGGACTCTCTTCTTGGTGTGGACAGAGAGTCGACATTGCCTTTGGAGCAGGCGACAGGCCAGTTTGTCAGAGGATGAACAAGAAGCCCTCCATTTCCTCTCAGCCACTCAACACTTACGTTTAAGTGTCGCTAGGTCGGAATCATACCAGGAATTACACTTGGCTTTGGACTTCAAGTGGATCCTCATGACAGGGGCAAGAGCATCAAGACTATTAGAAATGGAAGAGGAGAGAAGGGACAGAGTTTTGTCTGGGTGTGAGTCAGCCAGAGGAAGGCGGGGGGGGGGGGAGAAGGTGGCAGCGAAAGCCTCAACTGACACACGCTCCATAGGTTGGATGTCCGAGAAGGCAGGTGGCAGTGTTGGGGTGAGCTTGGCTTGGGGGGAAGAGAGTGAGAGATGAGAGGAGAGAAGGCAGTGGTCACTCCAGGAGAGAGGAGTGGTCAGCAGGGTTAGAGAGGGGGAGGCCAGAGGAGATAAGGACATCAAGTGTGTATCCAGCAGAGTGCATCGGGCTAGAGGGGAGGATAGAGAGGGAGAGGGAATTGCAAAGGTTGCGAAAGAGCAGAGATGAGGGACAGGGAGACTCGAGGTGGATGTTGAGGTCACCAAGGAGGAGGAGTTGAGTGGTAGAGGTCAGGAGGAAGGAGGAGAGGTCAGCCCACTCAGAAAGAAAAGAGGTGATTTGCCCAGGGGCCGGTAGAGAGTAGCAACAGTAAGAGTGGCTAGGAGAGATTGAAAGCCTGCAGACAAGGCATTCGAGAGAGGAGTAAATATGAGTGGGGATGATGCAGGAATCCACTCAGGAAAGGTCAGGGCTACACCACCTCCGGGCCGGGAGGGTCTGGGTGCGGAGAGGATGTTGTAGCCATCAGGGAGGAGAGTGTCAAAGCTTGTGACAGAGCTGGCTGTGAACCATGTCTCCGTAAAACCGAGGACATCAAGGTCCAGTTCTTCAAGGAGGTGGCAGATGTCAGAGGAGTGTTTGACAGCAGAGCGAGAGTTGAGAGTGGCAAGATGAAGGTTGATGGCCTTAAAGACCTTCCGGGAAGGGGTACAAATCAGAGGTACACCCTGCAGAGTTGTGGAGGTAGCCTGAAGAGGGGAAGGGGAGGAGGGAATAGTGGGCAAGGTAGCCACGGAATGAGAGGAGTGGACAGCCAGTGATGAAAGGAAGTTGATGAGGTGAGGGAACTGCCTGTCGAAGAGGAGGAGGAGATTGGCCCGAGGACCTTGAACCATGACAGCGCAGTTTAGGTAGGCATTAAGGATGACTCTGGAGGAGTCGAATGAAGCCATGAGGACTTCCCAGCGAGTGCCACCATTAATGGGAGAGGAGGAGACAGGACAGAGCACAGAGATCTTATGGGGGGTCTATAGATCTGGCGTAAAAACAACAAAGAGGATGTCGGGTGAGTGTCTGTCTGGAAGAGGCGCTGGTATAGGTGTCGGCGATAGGGAGACTGGGGTTGGAGGCCAAGATATCCTCTTTAAACTTCTTCTTACCAGACTTAGTGAGAAGGGAAGGATAGTTGAGAGTTAGAATGGATGGGAGAAACAGAAAGCGCCATGAGTGGGAAGAGAGGAGGCAGAGGGAGGAGTAAGCAAGTAGAGCGGTCTAGAGCAGTCACTGGGCTAGCAGGTTAAAATCAATGACCAAAAGTTCAATTGCAAAACACACCCAAATTTGACTTTCCACCAAAAGCAAGACACACCCAAATTTGGCTTACAAGTTAAATGAGGGCCCAGCAGTTAAGGAATTTAAAGTGGGAGACAGATGGTAAATTAAGTATAGAGACAGCTTCAAATGAGTACATAACAGGGAGGGCTGAGAAGTTCCCGTCGAGAAAGGAACTACAGGGGAATCAAGAAGGAGGGAACTAATCCATCCAGAATATGGTAGGAGAGACATGGTAGTCCAATAGTCCATGGGAAGCAGCATCAGGGAGGGTTGGGCTGTAGCTGGTGTCTCATCAAGCGGCCTGTAAGCAGACAGGGAAGCTGACAGGGGCCTTAGAGGTGGGCCTTGGAGGCAGTGGGCTGGCTGAAGCCAGCCAGTCCCTCACTGGTGCTCAAAAGCACACTCTCCCACCAATCAGGGAGAAGGATGGAGGCAGATACCTCAAACAGCAGTGCTTCCTGAGGAGAGAAGGCCCAGGCGGCCATGTTGGAAGCACCACATGGTGCAGGGATATGTAGACAGAAGAGATCAGAAAACACCTAATCCATGTGCAGGGCAGCACATACAGTGAGGCAAAAAGCAGCCCCGAAGCCCTATGATGCAGCGCTATAATCACGGCAGGAAAAAATAAAAAAAAGACTGAAACGTCGAGACTGAAACACATTGAGCCGGTAATTAACTGTTCATTGATACTGGAACCACTGTGCCCTGTGTGAAGAGTAGCGGCGGTGGAAAGACGTAACTTGAAATTATTCTGAATGTTTGCGACAGTGGAAGGTGAAGATGACCGCATAGAACTGTGCTCATTCTGTTTGTTGAAATGATAGCTGTTGTTGAAGTGGGTGCACTTTGCAATTTGGACAGCAGAGGGCCACCTAACACTGATAAATTGCATCAGCTGAGTATGCCCGTGTCCCCTGTTATCACCACTAGAGGGAACGGCTGCCTTACGCATACAATAAGACTTCAAGTTCATCTTCCAGGCGAACAAAATGTGTATTTCAACAATGAAAACATACAATTAGCTGCAAAAAAGGCCCAAGACGACTTCAATTTAATGTATTTTATGATCTCATGTCTACTTCAAATCATGCTGCATGTGAATGGTATTACTCCGACATCCCTCAACATTATATATTTGAGTCCAAATTGGCCTTATGTACTATGTCGAACCTTCAATGGATTCTGTGAGATTTTGAAGTTACTACTCCTCCACGTAAAAGGAGCAAGACCCTGTAAAAAAATGTTTTCTATTAACTTAAATTACATTAAAATGCACCACATAATATATTTATACTCTGAAAATGTCTTCCTTTAAACATTAGCCCATGTGCACAGGCTTTTCCACTAGTTACCCATAAATCGCTATGTAGTAAGGCAGTCACATCAGCAAGTAGTAAAATCGTTCAGCACATTGCCCATTGTCTTCTCAAGACAGGCAGCAAAGACCTGCTTGTAATACCCCAAGACTAAATGCATCAGGGTGTAGGTTATGTCCATTTTGCATGTGCCTTCCAAATGGTGGCACAAGCACCCCAAAGGCCTCAGGGGAAGAGCTTTGTTGCTACCATCTAGGAAGGCCCAAATCATCTTCCTTTTAGAACCATGTGTAATGTTACTCTAACGTTACTCACATCTCGTAGCACTAGGATGCTCTTCGTGGGTTTTGTGCGCTATTATAAAGATAGAGATATGTGAGCCAATGGCTAATCGTAAACATTCAGTGTCTAAGATTGGATAAAGCTTCACCTTCTGCTAACAACACACCTTTGCAGTCTCTCAACAATGAAGGGCCACATTATATGCCATGGAATAGATGGTGAAGTGGGACCAAGTGGCTTCAGCACCCAACCCAAACACTGGAGTGTGGGACAGGAACTGTAGGTGAGCAAATAAACTAACCTTAGGAGTAAAGAAATGTGGAATTTGGAGTTCATATCTCCCTATAAAGGAGAGAAATTCTCTCGTGGGTGATTGGGCCTAGTCCATAATCAAAGACATGGATGAGGAGATCAATGTAACGTATGCATCTTCTAGTGGATGTGAATCTGCCTGCAAACCAAATGGGGAGGGGGCTCACTTCCTGGGCCTGCGTTTAAGAGCAATATCCATGCCAAAATCCCACAGCCCTCCATAGCCAACAGGTATCCCATTTATACAAAACGGTCACTCTTCAAAGAGGCAGATTCTTCATCATCCTAAACATACATGTTCAAATTTCTGAATCAGTTCCAGGCACTACAATCAGCCCTTGTAGGTGCTGCTTGGTCACAATATCGCCTGTATGCCTCTAGTATCGCTATCTGCCAGAGTAGGGACAAGTCAACCCTTAGGAACTCAACAGAAGAGTAAAACAAAGACAGTCTGTGCCAAACAGATAATGGAGAGAACCAAGGTTACCTTTAACTGAACCTTTACAAATGCACAGACCCCGACGTAGAACTTTCCGTTGTTGAGATCAACAAAATCTGCAATGAGAAAACAAGAGTGCACTTAGAACAGGGTCTGAACATGTCCACCTTAAGTTGTACAGTTGCTTCAAATGACAGCATTCAGCTATGTGCTGCTTTTGTTTCATTGAGTGCACATGCATTGTGTATGCCCGTAAAATGCTGGCTCATTTGGATACTGCCTTCACTGGGACGTATCTGCATTCCTCTTATAGCGGGGTCAGCAGCCTTGCAACTATTCTGTAATATCTGTCAAACTGATATTTGTATGTGGACATTTTTAAGGATCTGGTTGTTTAAAGGTCTTATTCATACACACCCTTTAGGGGTGCCAAATGGAAACATTAAAACACTGGAGCCTGCTGTGGGGAGGGCAACCAAAGATAAGGGAATCTCATAGAAAGCATGCTTTGAAGCGGCCTTGAGCAGCACAACATTTTACAAAATACTTGGTAACAAAAATACCATATACTTTACTCTTAAATTAACGCAGCCTCTCTAGTGCTACTCACGTTAGCCCAGATGCCCAACTGCTCACAATAAATAATCTAAACTGCATTCCTACTGCTTCTCTTATATTGTACACATCCACAACTACAACAAAAGCGGCTTCTGTCCTTCGGTATGCGCACACAAAAGGGCATTTCTGCTTCCCATTAACCTCCAAGCAGGATGCAGCATTATCCATTCAGCCGCTCCCAAATATGCATATTGTATTCAAGCTCGCATAAATCTTTATAATGAGACTCCTCTGTTCTAACTCTTATCCTACCAAACTGGACCTTTTAGCTACTGTTATGTGGCTCTAGATGCAAGAATATCATTCTTGCCACAAACACCCTTCTGTCATCCAAAGAGCTGCTGAAACAGATTATGCCAGGACACCACGCCCCACAATAGACAAATCTCAGGGTCACCCAAGTACAAGCTCTGAGCCCTGTGACAGAGGCTCAACAGAAAACACACGATTCATCAATTTAAAGATCAACACTTTTTTTCAATTTGTCAGAATAAGTGTTAAAGCAGGTTTTGTACCATCTACCAATGGCACTACAAACACTGACCTTAACGGGGGGCTAACACTCCTGCAATGAAAGGAAAGCCAAACCTCTCTTAAATGTAGTTAACATGGACAAAACAACAAGGCTCATACAAGGGTACATACAATAAGTCCACACACATCTCTAAAATAAAATACTCCACATTGATATACTGAAAATAATTATTTTAAAAATAAAATGTATTAAGTCACCCATAGAAATCTAGCAGGTCAAATATGTACTTAAGATATGATACACAGCATTAAACAATACCCAGCATATTCTAAAAACATCAGTAATTGTCTTAAAGGATTCTCACTACCCCACTGCCTAAATATGACCCCATTACAACCTACCTTTAGCACTCGCCATTGACAACCTACTTTCCCAGACAGGGCATCACATCATCAGAGATTCATCTGAATCTCGCGTCATCGTCTCCGACTCCCTAAGTCGAACTACACGGTAAGAACACATTGACACACCATTTATTATACATGTAATTATCAGCACACTTAGTCTCTTGCAATGAGCTAACCATTCCAATTCTCCCTTTTCTTTCCTTCTTCGCTGGTTCATTCTCTCAGTGAATATGATTGATATCCAAGAACCCATCATGGGTGCTATATAGGTTTGCATGTTTGCCTACACCAATCCCATCATGTAACATGATAACGTATATTGCTGTGTATTATTATGTTGTGACAATGCTCGCCAACCCTCTCACATGATGCAGCTCACTACCAACTCCTACTCTGGAATTCACTACTTTGGGTGTAATACCAATGCCCATACATATTGTACTGTGTCATTTTACTGCTCAAAGCCTTGAAGACCCAGGAGGGTCGAAACACGTGTTGGCTGATACCTCAATTAAAACAACATCCAAGAGCGACTTCATCTGACTAGAACCAATTCTTATTTAAATATCCAAACATTGAATAAATCATTGACCCAGCGTCTAAGTGAACAAGGTTCTACCTTGCTCTTATACAAACCAATTCGAGATGGAGGGGCGTTGTCTCCTAAGAACCCCATCACTGGCAGCAGTGTCCCACTCATAGTCCAAATGATCAGTGCAGTGATCTATTTATCCTAGTGCCCAACCTCCACTTCCTTATTCCCAGATAGAGGTAACGGCTGGAGGCACTGAGATGTCCCAAGTAGTAGATCGTGCATGGTATTGGTGCCCCAGACCCTTTCTAGGAAACGGCATAGGCCCACAGCCAAGCAGAAGATCCTGTCGGTAAACGATGTGTGACAGCAGTAAACAGCCCAGACAATGATTCCAGAGAGGACAGCTAGAGCCGGTATATGTGTGGGGAGAGCAGGATACTTCAGGAAGCCCAGACTGGACCTTACTACTGAACAAACAAACTGGGTTATGGCCAATACACTGTATCCAGCCAGTATGACTAACTAAGGGCTTTAAACAGCTGGAAAATCTCCTCAGGCAGGGCAGCACACTTGCTTCTTCAAGCAGCAAAACAGGAAACAGAAATGGAAGCAGTTACCAGGCAGGGCCTTACATTCACTGCAAATATGGGCTGGCCAAAGCCTAGCCAACCAATGACTAGAGAGGGCAAAGGGTTAGATGAACAGCCATTTGGGTTGATCAGTAGTACTGCCACATAGCCAAAGGTTCCGACACAGTAGCGAAATTAGACATTGAATTAGACTTGGCCAAAACAAGTTTAAACCAGTTTGGAGGCTGCCACTGTGGGCTCACAAATAGCCAATTTTAAGACCACCTCCTGATTTCCCTGAGCAAGGGGAGCCTTAAACTACAAAATGGTTGAGAGCAGGATTTTAAGAAATGCATGCCAATGGTTACCAAAAATCTGTACTAGGCTACCAATGCAGTAAAATGGCTTGCATCCCTAGTGACGAAAAAGCTCAAGTAGATCTGCCACTAACCTACTCCATAAAACCTATGTAGGGTGACAATGAACATAGGACAAACATGGGGAACCTGATTGGCAAACCTGTGAGTGGGTGCATTAAAGGCAACCCAATACCGTATAGTAAAAGGTAAGGTAAAAGGGTCATAATAGCAGAGAGGCTGTCACGACCCACATCCAAAAACCCCTCTGGCAAGCCCATGCACCAGGAGAGGTCTGGGCTCAGGTCTCTTATAAGCCTTGGCATCCACTTCTTAGGCCCTCTTGGAGCCAGTCCTGGCACCTATGGCGCCAGGCACATACACAGTGAAAAGACATGTGCTTAGGTGGACTACTTATTTTGAAGCTGTCAGCCAACATGGAGGCATCCACATAGCTTGGCTCCTAGGAACCAAGCTATGCGGTATACTGTTTTGGGTGTGGTAGCCTAGGGACTACTTTACCTGGACTACTTTCTTGAAACTATTTAAACCAAACCAAAATTGGATAACACACTTCGCGTTACTTTGCAATCTTGCAACGTGACGCTCTCTGTGTCCAGCTATACCCGCGAACCTCGGAGAAGCAGAACCTGCAGGGAGATAAAAGAAACATCATGAGCAACAGCATCTTACCTGCAATCTTCATCTTTAAACGCCCACAGCTCTTGCGAACCGCTTCCTTGGATCAGCGCATCTTCCGGACCGAAGGATCTGAAAAAAGGAAAGAAGCAAGGTATTAGAGACAGCACAATATTACAAACTGCTCCAAAAGGCTTACCTGGTAGGTTGCCCCTCAGCCGGCATCGCCTTGGAATTCCACACGCTGGGCGAACACTGCGAACTATGAGAAAAGAAGAGAAAATAGGTTAGAAAAGGCAAGATATCGCTGCGCGTAGCGCTTACTTACTGCATCGTAGTGCTCATCACACGCCACCATTTAATGGCGAGGCCCAACTCAGCCAACACGCCACGCTGAACCTCCGCATATCTAAGGAAGAAAAAGAGACATTATTAAACCAAGAAAGGCATGCAGGAATAACAACACAATACAAAAACAGCGATAAGACCTACCTGAAAGACATCAAACGGGCCGGCGTCAGTGAAGTACCTAGATCGCATTCGCCCACGAAAGACAACGCGCCCCTGCCAAGAAGGCAGGACGGAGAGCACACCTAATTCAACAATAAGGTGAGGAAAGGGCCCAGAAGGGCTGAAGTCATACGGGGTGGGGTGGTGGGAGGCTAATTGCCTCGGTTGGCCAGTCTTGAACATCGCCTCCTGTATTTTCAGGCAGAACCTCCTCCACAGTCCACATCTGGGAACCACTGAGAAGGATACCAGCGTCCAATTCGGCTGGGTGGTGTCCCCTTGGATACCAGGTGAGCGTAACAGAGACAGAAGGAGAAGCACCTCTGGCCATCAAAAGAAGTCACGATCCCCCAAACATTGAAGGAAAAAACAAAAAGTTGTGGGTCCTAAAAAATGTCCCTCGAATCCCCCAAAATAGTAATTCTCTCTTAAAATGAGTGATGAGTAACCCCTATAGGGTGTTTGGGAATTAAACTAGAAATAATAAGGGTTATAATGTGAAACAGCGTAAGGCTAGGTTCACTCAAAGTGTTGCAAGGGCCTAACTATGGGAATACTGGTCTTACCCAGGGCTCCCTAACAAAAGAATAAGTCTTATTTCTGGGACATAGCGTCCTGCCCACTACTTGAAACTGTCCTAACAGCAAAAAAACATCTTCCCCTTTGCTTAGGGTAATTGCCAGTCCTAGATATGTTCATCCACAAGCCATAGACCGCGCCCCTCAGCCACGCCAATAATTTCAACACACTTTTACCAGCAAGTACTTCTTAGCCATTCATTGTGGTTTTTGTCAGGCTGTGTTATCACCCTACAGTCAGGGGTCACCCTCAGCGCAAACAGTGGTTAGTTTCACACAAAATTGCCATGCCCAGGGAGTCTCACTCTCTGGCATGTTCTCCCACCTAGGGCAGTCCGGTAGCTTATTCTTGGTAGATTTTCAGACCTTAACTTAACCCTCTTGTAGACACATGCATAGGTGGCATAAAGGTAGCATGGGGGTGGTATCTGAGCACAATGTGCCAGGGACATGCTCAGGTGGGCAAGGGAGAGCTTTTTACTATCCTTTTATATACTCTTACCACCTGTCGCGCTGCCTCTTACCGGTCTCTATGGCTCTGATAAACCTGTAGTTGTTGCACTGGAAAAGAGGAGGCGGGGGGAGGGGCGTCCAGGTACACAGGGTAGCAGGCAGAATGGATGCAAGGACAAGGGTCCCAATTTCTCATACAGGTAAATAAGGACGGTATCAAAAAAGGATATCAAGGTATTATTTACAGGAGGCAACACAAACAAGACAGTGCTCTCCTTTTTTGTTGTGAACTGAGCTCTTTACTTTGCCTGACTTCCTGCCTTGCCATGGGTGTAACCGGGCAAAGCTTTCCCAGTACACCAGCATTTTGTTGCTTGGTATTAAAGAGATTAAAAACACAAAATGCTCCGTTATCAGATACCTATAAACCTAGGTTAAAAGCACACAAGTCTCTATTAACGGATACCTATAAACCCATCTACCACTAAAAAAAGAACACCAACCATAAGCAGCTGCAATCTTGAAAATATAGAAAAGATAAAGTGTGCATTTTATAAAACAATCTTTGGAATAAAGAGTTCTAGTCTTACTTGGAGGGAAGAAGCCTTTCGAGGGCTGCATGAGGAGATATTCCCCTTATGCAGCTCTTAAGACTCTTGGCAGCAGTGGGCTGTGCAGACAATCTTAAAAGCCGGCCCCTCAAATGGCCATAGTCCAGGTAACCCAGGCCGCTTTGCTGGGACGCTCGAGTGATGAGGAGGAGGATGGGGCCTCACAGATACCAGTCTGGGCCATGTGAGGAGGGCATCCCTGAGGAAGATGCAGCAGCAGAAGGTATGAGGGGCCAAGTCTGCCAGGTGTGGCACAAGCAAAGGCATGAATGCTGGGGGCCTAATCACTGGGCCATGTTGCTGAAGCCACCCAAGAAATATGGCTGCTGTGCAGGGGTACTGGGAAGGAAGGGACATGCCCCACTACAGTGAAGTCCTGCAGTGCTCCCAGTTTTCCAGGGAGCGCCTGACAGAGATCAGTTCTGGGCTGCGGCAATGATTTGTGCAGTATCACTCCAACTTGGCTGCTGCTTCGTTGATGTAGTTCCGGGTCGTGGTGGTGAAATGAGTGGCACCCCCACAGGTTTACAGGGCATCATGTTGGATAAAGGCTAGCTCAAGCAGGTACTTGGCTATTTAACGGGCCTGCAGTGCGGAAGCCAGGGCAGTACTGAGCTGAGCACCACAACTGGACCCTTCAGTAGTGAGGGCCCAGTATAACAGTAAAAATGGCGTTCTGTCCCAGGCATACTAAAACAAGCATTCTTATTTTAAACTGTCCCACACAGTGAGGGACAGTTCATCTGCAGGCAGGCAGGGAGGGCAGCCTGTACCATTTAAGGCACTAACACATTTCCTTTTAAGGGGGAAGGAGCTACATAAGGGTCTGCTCAAACCTGCTCTCCAACTCACACTCCTCTCCCAAGTCTGACTACTGGTCTGCAACCCAGTCAGCAACAACTACAGCAGAGCCATGTACTCTTTTAGAGTACCTCTTGATTGGCTTGGTAACCTAATAAAGGTTTTGATTTGTTAGTCCATGGTCCTGCATTACTCTCAGAACATGATTGGCTCTTCCCTCTGTGTGTTCCCTTTTAATTGTTCTCTGCCTTTTATTAAAACATAGCACCTGTGGCTAATCATGACGACACTGTTGGAAATGAGTCCGAGCTAGTGCTGGTATAGTGGCAGCCGAAGGATTAAAACCGCCAAGTCTGCCATTTAAAAGTCAGGCAGAAGTGTGGTGGCAGCCTCAGATTCGACTGCAAAGGGTTACGTCTCCCCAACGATTCCATGCAGGAGTGCAGCATCGGGGAAGCAAACTAAGCATGTGTTACTAAATCGAGAATCAGCTCAGTGATGCGCTCATGAATGGGAACATGGAAGCTGATGGCACAAGCAGGGGCTCCTGAAGGGAGGCAGTCATGTGCATCAAGTATCATTAAGGTGGAAACTTGTATAGGGCTTTGGGAAAAGGAATGTCTTTCCATAAATGGTAACAGTCTAAACTGAAGGCTTTGTACATTATCTGTTTCCATAGATAGTAACCACGAGGGACTGGTATAGGAAATATGCTTGGCAAACCCCCAGTTTACCTACACTAGTTCGTACATTGCCTGGTGGTGGGCCATCCCTGGTCCCCAGAGCCTCTCGAAGCCCAAACCTTTTTAACAATGTGGCTTTGTCACAGTGTTCCTTGATCGAGGAGACCATTTATGCTCCTTTATGCTGCCTTTAGTCACAGTTTAACGATCACTTCTGTCACAACAACACCATGACCAAAGGAGTGACTGCGTTTATGAGAGCTCACAGCTACTTTTCATTTCTACAGTTTACAAAAAAGGAACTCTCTTTCAAAGCATCGGAGAAAATTGTTATGTAGTATCCACAACCTGAACAACTTCCCAGATGGAACTTGGATCTCAAGTCTGTTATGAAGCAAACCCAAATTTAGGCCTTGCTCTTTGTTGTGTAGATCCTATGGGTCCTGTGTGAAGGTTTGCTTTTCCAAGCAAATATTTAAAACATATGTCTGCGTACCGTGGAGGTGGGTTGGCAGGCCTGGCTGTCTGTGGACATGACATGAACAGAACAGAGCCTTAACAGCAAGAAAGGGGGAGATGCATACTACTGAGAGGAGTAGAAAGGGGATGTGAGATAGCGCTGATAACAGTGCTAACGTCCCGCGGTCATTGTCGCATTTGAATGAGGAAAGCAGAAGATATACAAATCAGTCACAACTTGAAGTCTGTACAAAGATTTTAAAATGGTGGCAGGCCATTTGAAAACATCCCGATTTTCCTTTGGAAGGGGGACAGATTCACATGGGAACTAACAATGAAACGATAAATGAAAGACCAACCAACCTATATCAAAGAGGTGGAAGGTCGTAAGGGAGTGAAATACCTATCTTAAAGGCTGTCTGGAGGAAGCATATAAATTACTTTGGATACCAAAATCCAGGAGGGAAATACTGAGGGGAGATTATTCCCACTGGCAGGAGACTAAAAGGTATGCCAGAGGTCATGGATTGGTATGGTGTCGAGACACCTGCTGAAACATCCCGGGGAGACCCAGATAGAAGATTGCCCTCAGGCTGGGCTCTTGGGCTGCATGGGCACACAGTGGAGAGCACGACAAGGAACCAATGTTTTCCCCATGTTCTGGAGCCCCTTCCTGCATTGGTGCTCTGGCCCAACACAAAAAAAGAACCAGCTGCGCCATGGGCTCTGCTCCTGCACTGAGGCACAACATACACAAAGAAGCAAATAAAAAAATAACTGCCTGCCTCCAAGGACGTCCCCTGGCAGCCTCACTCCACCTGTCCACAGAGGGCTCACTGGAGCAGCAGCATCTTATTAAAAGAAAGGTAAACAAAATTGCCCTTAACCTGCTTGTATGTTATAAATAGACACAGTCACCACACCACCCTCCAACAGCCTGCATACAGCAGGCCTTATAAAAGGAAGAGACTGGGAGGCACAGTTGCGCAGCTGCAATATGGCTGCAGCCCGATAACCTGGGAATTTGTCCATCTTTGTACCAACACATTTGCTCATTCTCTTTGCCCCTTTTGATATCCCACCCAGTAAGGTGCAGAATGAGACATGTCTTCTTTGTTGGCATAAAAGGGCTGCAGATTTATTTTCACAACATAATAAACTCAAATCACTGCAAACAAACTTTGTGAAAATAGTTCTGAAGGTGCGGCGACTGCTCCATGTCCAAAACTTGCTTCCCCCTTTCCCAACCAAGTCCACAGTAGGCCAAAGCTCCCCCAACCATTCTTGTCTGAGCCCCGCCTGCCCTTGCAGGTGTTCCTGGGCTGGGGGAATGCCGTTTATTCAGGGGAAGCTGAGCCCTCATTGCTACCACCAGCGCCCCTGGCGCTTAGGCCCACAAGAAGCGCTGGTCCCAAGAAGAGCAAAGACCCTTCCGGCTTTCCCACGGCTCATTCTGAGTCTCTACCTTGCCACTGGTCGCCAAAACACTGCCTCGCCGTTCTGCAAAATCAACATCCAACAGGTCCTTTCAGTGCGGCAGGCGTCCTTCTGCTCAAGCTGGATTCTCCTGCAGCAGGACGCCAGCCGGCTTATATGCAGCCTGGCACGCCCCCTCCTATTGTTGCCTTTCAACTGGCATTTCCTTGGTTGTGGTGCACTTCCCGCCCCTCAGGCTGCATCTAGCACACCTCCCCCTTAAGCAGGGAGGAGGACCCTGCCTATTTTATTAGGGCACCTCCTCCATCTCTTACGTCATTACCTCCATAACCTGGGCATTTATCCATATTTGTATCAACACATTTGCTCATTCTCTTTGCCCCTTTTGGTATCCCACCCAGTAAGGTGCAGAATGAGACATGTCTTCTTTGTTGGCATAAAAAGGCAGCAGATTTATTTTCACAACATAACTCAAAACACTGCAAACAAACTTTGTGAAAATAGTTCTGAAGTTGCGGCGACTGCTCCATGTCGAAAACTACCTTCCCACTTTCCCAACCAAGTGCACGGTAGGCTAAAGCTCCCCCAACCATTCTTGTCTGAGCCCCGCCTACCCTTGCAGGTGTTCCTGGGCTGGGGGAATGCCATTTATTCAGGGGAAGCTGAGCCCTCATTGCTACCATCAGCGCCCCTGCCGCTTAGGCCCTCAAGAAGCACTGGTCCTGAGAAGAGTGAAGACCCTTCCGGCTTTCCCACGGCTCATTTGGAGTCTGTATCTTGCCACTAGTCGCCAAAAAAACGCCACGCCGTAGGTGTGTTCACGCCCACCACGGCTCCCCCCTTTCCTACATCATAATTCCAGCAGCTTTGTGCACAAATTCCAGTAAAACAGATCCATGCCCGATGCTGACAAATACACTCCATCCTTCAAGTAGTATTCCGGGGGATTTCAAATTGATCAGACTGTGCCTGATCTGGGGAAAACCTCTGCCCCTACAAAATGTTGCCATTGCTCCATTCAACTTTCTCCTCAACTTTTCCACTGCTGAATGACTCTCAGCACCCCTCCATTCCTGCCTTGGAATGATCTCAGACCACAAGATCTCAGTCTCGCCCAACTGTGAGGACAATTCCTGCAATGAAAGTATCATCTCCCTCATTAAAGCCCCCCCCCCCGTCCCCAAGCTTGGAAAATCATTGCCGCCTATATGTATGATCAAGACATCAGGCCTGTGTTGCTTACCCAGCAATTTGTTGATGTGCTCTTGCAGCTGTGCCCATCTCATTCCGGGCACCACGTGCAACCAAATCCGGTACTTGCCAGCGGTCAATTCCTCTCTTTCTACTGTCCAGCTTGCTCCGGCCCTAAACACAAATGAATGCCCCACTACCCAGATGGACAGTCTCCTCCTCCGTGCTGTTGTTAGTTGGAAGGAGATGAGAAGGAAGTCGTTAACACTAAGTTTTGTCCAGGCTGATGTACCTCCTAAAACACCCAGACTTCCATCCCCCGATTCTCATGATTGCTTTCGGGCCCAGATTTACCTCAGCCACTGATGTGGCTGCCCCATCCTGAAGGAGTGGGTACCAAACACACCCCCCGTTGCTCCCATCTTATCCAATGCCATGTCCATGACCCTCCTGAATTGACGACGGCTCAAGGCCGACCTGTCCCCGTGTAAGAAAAGGGGGGACCCCGCACCCGCCGGCTGCCTTCCCTAGAGGTAGGCTGTCAAGCCGGCTACTGGACACACTAAGCTCCCTGGATGTTCTAGAGGGTGACCGTCCTCCCTATCCCCTTCTGATCGGTCTTGTACCTTCTTAGGTAAATGCATACCTGTTCTTTTGTTAACTGAACATCCTCCAACCTTGAAAACCCACGGCCCTTTCCTTCTTTATTTTCAGGCACCAGCTCGCTTACTCTAAAGGCTCCAAAGAAGGCCAATGCAAAGGCCGCTGTGAACAAAACCCTCTCTTTTTTGCTATGGCAAACCGACCGTAGGCTTTCAATTAAACTGTGCAGCTTTACAATATCGATGGGCCGCCTTTCATCTGGTTTCCTATCCGTCTGCTTAGCCCAACCCTTCATAGCCATCAAAATGTAGTGCTCCTTGGTGGGGTCGGCCTTCCCACCCCCGAGTTTGAAATAATGAGCTATTGCTGCCAAATGATAAGACATCCAGGATCTGGTTTTCCCAGACCGCCAGCCCCATCCGACAAAAGCGCGTACTGGCGCTCCCCTCTGCCCCTCCGTCAACATTTCACCTTGAAAGGCCAATAACCGATCCCAGCCCCCAGTGTATCTTCTTGCTGTGCCGGGGGCCAGGGGGGCCAGAGCTGTGTGGATTAAAGAACTCAGATCCCTCCCAATCAAGCCCCACCATTGCGCCTTGAATGGGGTCATCATCTTGCTTGCCTCTGGACAGTTCCCCTGAAATTTCTCCCACTGTAAACGAGAGAGCGAGTCAGCGGCCACGTTTTTTACCCCCGGAATGTGTCGAGCTCTAACTTCCGTGTTCAATTTAAGTAGGCTTTTTGTGAGCTCCCTAAGAAGCTTCAATACCCTTGTGTTGCTGGACGTCCCCTGATTGATGATCTGGACCACTGCCAAGTTATCAGACCAGAGCACCACCTTCCTGTTTTTTAATTCCTTCCCCCACAACTTTAAAGCCACTACGAAGGGAACAGCTCCAGCAATGTGATGTCCCTGGTAATCCCCTCCTGATGCCATGTAGACGGCCAGGCCTGGTCACACCAGTTGCTCCCCAAAATGGTCTCGAAATCGCAAGAGCCCGATGAGTTTCTCACTAGTGGGCCACTGCTACCTCCATAGCAGTATTCGGTTGAACTCATCCAGAAACCCATCCCATATTCTGAGGTCCACTTTCACCTCGGCCCCCAGCCGCACATGCTGAGACGTATGTTGCAAACCCACTGTTTTGAGCTCAATACTCCTGGCGAACACCTTGCCCGCAGGGATGACCTTTCCCGCAAAATTAAGGTTACTCGCCAATGACTGGAGCTACCTCAGGTAGCCTTACTTCTACCCCTCAACTCCTTGATTACTTCCTTCAGCTTCATTACCTTGTCCCATGACAGCCTGCACCTCCCTGCCACTGAGTCGATCTCGATTCCCAGGAATGTAAGCTTTGTAAGTGGCCCAACTGTCTTACCCTTGGCCAACGGGACCCCCATTTCCTCCATCAATTTATGGAACATGCTCATGAGCGACCCGCACTCCCCTGTCCCCTCTTTCCCGACGAACAAGAAATTGTCAAGATAGTGCATTACTCCACCATGCCTAAAAAGGTACTAAACTTTTCAAAGTATGCACATGAAATAGCACAGCCCATCGGTAGGCATCGGTCCAAAGTATTCCTCTTTCACCTTGAAGCCCAGCAAATTATAGCTCGCTTTGTGAATCTGTAGTAACCTAAACGCAGACTCAATGTCAGCCTTCCCCATTAGTAAGCCTCTCCCTGATGACCTCAACAGCTCCACCGCATCATCAAACGATGCATAGTGGAGCCTGCACATCTCTTCGGCTATGCCGTTGTTAACCGACGCACCCTCGGGGAAGGAAAGGTGCTGTATTGGGCGAAACTGACCTTCCTCCTTCTTTGGTACCAATCCCAAAGGTGAAACTACCAAATTTTCCAATGGCAGGGAGGTGAATGGGCCCGCCACCCTCCCCTGCTTGATCCCCTTAGCAACCTTTTGTGCAACAACCTTAGGCATTCTCAATGCTGACTTCAAATTGTCAGCTTCCCTGCTCCCCACCGACCCTTTGTAAGGGATCCTGAACCCCCACCTGAAACCTTCCCAGAGCAACTTCGCATCCGCACTGTTGTGATATGAATTTAGAAAAGGAATCAATTCATGCAGGAGTACCAGTGTGGGCAAGTGGGTCACAATTACGCTTAGCCTTCTCTTTGGGTTTAGCGCTACTCCTCTGCTTCCCTTCGCCGGAAGGAGAGGTGTGGTCCCCTGAAATTCTGCCCCGTGTGCTTAAATCTACATGCTCTGTCAAAGGGGCAATACCCGTCTGCAAAATTCCAGCACATCGCCTGCTCCCCCTGATAACTGGGATGACTATTCCAGGAGGAGCGCCCGCGAACAGACCCCCTTCCCCAGTACACGCAAGACCCTCTGAATTTCACAAAATGAGGCTTCTCGCCCTGGGCCTTGTCCCCCTTCTCCCTTGTAGGTAATATTTTTTCAATGTACCCCCTCACATCAACCTCACCCCAGGATATTGCGTGCCGAACCTGCATTTTGAGCCTGAAACCCCTATCATATTTTAGCCAGGCGTCGCCGCCATAAGTCAAGTACAATGTATGTATGTATTGTTCATAAGCACACAGATTCCCAGCATCCTGTGGGAATTTTTCGATCATAATGGATGCCAGCATCCTAAAAGCCGCCAACTAATTGTGGATGCTCTCCTCCACCTTGGGCCTCTCCCTATACTTCTCCGTCTCTTTCTCAGATAACTCCTGCAAGCCCATCCCCACAAGCTCCATGTCCAACAAGCTAAGGATCTAAAAAAACTCCTTCTGCCAAATCCTCTTATAGGCCAATGGAATGTGCCAAACTACTGAATTCCCATTGCTCATAAAGGGGCAAAACCCGGCATTGCCCTCCCATACTGCGTGGCATCACCCCCCCCCCCCCCCCACTAAAACCCTGTACTTGGCTGGCTGCCGGCATTGGTATCGGCTGCACCAACTGACTACCCCCTCCAAAAGGGGATTCCCGGGACAGTGCCACCCTCTGAACCTCCCACGCCGTCCCCTGCCCTTGTGAGCCTGCTGGTGTTGCCAAAACCTGTTGCAACTGACCAACCCCCCCAACCCTCCGATAGGATTTCACGGGGAATTGAGGAGGCTTGACTAGTGCCCCTGGGGCTTGGTACCCTCTCCAAGCCCCTCGGCCTCTGATTCTCCCCCTGCTGGCGAACAGCCTCAGCATTTCTACCTACATGATTAAATGCATTTACATTACCGCACAACAATTTACTAATACCCCTATTTCTCCATGCTGGCAAGCATTGCATGAACATGCCTTTCACCTGCTCCAAGGATGCAGGTCCCTCTGCTGCTACCACCGCTGAGTTGGCCATAGGAGCACTGGGTCTACTGCCACTATTCCTTGGAGCTTCAGCAGGTAAGGGCGCCTGCTCTCTACCCCTTCCTCTAGCCCCTCCTGATTTTCGCTTCTTGGCCTCCTCCGCCTGCTGGCTTCCGTTTTAGCAGTCAGAGTCCTCTTTATTTTGGTTGCTGGTTCCTCCTCCTCGCTGTGCCCGCTTTCTCCTTCATCTTCTATGGCCTGGATCTCGCGCATCGCCTCATCAGCTGAAAAGTTAGGGAACAATAGTGGTGAATCCGCCCTCTGGCTTTGGCCCAGCTGCTTCGTCGTCCAGATGTGTGTCCACCATGTGCAACCAATTTGGCCCTTGCTTGGCAGCTACCAACTGTGCCATCGATATGAAAGCTTCCAGGTCTTTCTCAGGCTTTCTCAGGGCAGCAGAACCCGGGCATACCCTGAGCCTGTGTGGCCATCTTCCTTGTCATAGCAGAATGGGATCTTCTTTAGTAGCAGCCTCCAGGCACATGCACTGCAATGGAATTGTTCTTCAGCAGCGGCCTCCTGGCACCTGCACAGAGCAGAAACAAAAGTCTTATTTAGCAGCAAACTCTGAAATTGGCTTTCCGCTAGCAACAGCCTCCAGCCACCTGTATTGAGGAAGCTTTCTTCTTGGCAGCAGCCTTCTAGCACATGCACTGCCTACCGCATGTTCTTCGATTCAAAACCCAGGCATACACACTGCAAAAATTGCAGCAGCCTTCAGGTAATGACCATAGCCACCAACTGTTTTCAGTGTTTCTCTTGATCAATGAGGTCTAGCCTCTGTGGCATAAATACCAGTGTTCTCCCCAATCGATTCCTTGTTCTATGTTAATCACTGAGCCCCAACAGTAAGTAATCCAATGCACTTGCTTCCTTGGAAAATTTTCAAAACCCGATGTGTGCCGGATTCAGCAGCGCTCACTGTAGGCCAATGTTGACTACACCCAAATATGTTCTTTTCACACATGCAGCCCGGCAACTTGGTTGCTTTTTCACCTTGCCCAGACCGGTTAGTTAAATGTAAAATTCTTTAAATCCATACGAGTCACGTTCGCAGATTGACAGAGCTGTTTGCTTGGCTGCAATACTCTTTCACCCTAATGCAGCCTGGGTCCTCTGCCCACCAAACGTACTAAAACATTAGTCCCAATTTCACCCCTGTGTGGCTCGGGCCTCTATGTCCCTTACTCCTGTGTGCGGTGGCTCACCTCAAAAATGGGTCCCGACTCCGGAACTCGCTGTCTGATACTCCGTCTCCGCCCTCCGGTTCCTTGCTGCCTTTACTAACGTTACCCACACTCGTGCTGGCACCGGCTCCACTTCGGGCTCCCTCGCCACACTGCTCTGCTTCCTCAAATGCCTCTCCTGCTCCAAGCTGCACGGCCAGCTTCTGCCTCAGCGACGTTGCTCCTCGCTCTCCGCCACACCAGCTCCATGCGGCGGCCCCAGGGCACACACATCGCGGATCTGCTCCGACTCTTCTCGTGCTTATGCAGGGGTCAGCTTCGTCCTCCTCACTGCTCAGGCTCGACAGCAGCTGCTCCTACAAAACAAAAGAAAATGAAAAACAGGTCCTTTCCGTACGGCGGGCGTCCTACTCGAGCTGGATTCTCCTGCAGCAGGACGCTGGCCAGGTTATATACAGCCTGGCACGGCCCCTCCTATCGTTGCCTTTCGCAGGCATTTGTGTTTTTGGCGCACTTCCCGCTCCTCAGGCTCACAGTGGAGAGCACAAAAAGGAACCAATGTTTGTGTTGTGGCCTGAATGGATGACAGGACGCAGTAGGGTTTCCGACAGTCTTTATTGACTGAGAACAAGGGAGAATGTCTTAAGGCGGACTGGTGGCGCAGGGCGCTTACTCACTGTTAAACTGACCAGGTCCTGTGCTTCCCCAGTTACTTCACTGTGGAAGGGTTGTGCTCACCGGTGGCACGCCGTAAACTCATAGGGCCCCCATGAAGCCTCCAGTGGCTGTGGTGTTATGCCCTATGAGCTGTAGTGATGGTTCTGGAGTTGATTCTCCTTTTTGTGTAATCAGGAGCAGCGCTCCTGTACGACCGCTCTAGCTGGCAGGGCGCCAACTCTGAAGCGGGAACGTTTTCCCGCGGAGCGTGGGCTCGCGAGATCCCGTGTATCGAGATCTCGCGAGAACACGCTCCCGCGATCACGTGATGTCCCCACACACCTCCTCTGCTGGGAAAAAGGAATGGGAGGTCACTCCATGATGAAGTCCGCATATTTCCCGGGCTTCCTTCTCTCTCTCTGGGGCCTGCCAGGATCCGGGTATGTAGCAGGATCGATGAAGTGTCCTTGGGAGGGTGCTGGTGAATCGGGATCTCTTTGTCCAGCTCCTTGCAGTGATCCCCTGGGTGTGGTTGGGAAAAGGGAGCTTGCGAAGTCGTTGCGATGTTGCGGCTCTATGATGTCTCCACTCGGGAGATGCTGGTTCTCGTATGGCTCTTGGCAGACCTGATCTCCTCCAGTGTCTCCAGGGGAGTGTACAGTATCATCTTTCCTGCGGTACATGGCTACCCTCTCTAGATTCCATCTCCTGCCATCGCTGGTGCGGATGTGGTTTGTCCCTCTCTCCATGACTTCTATGGGACTGCTGTATCTGGAACCTGTGGTGGTGTCCTTGTGGGGAAGTCGTATCTTCACCAGATCCCCTTTGTTGACTTGTGTGTGTCGAGCGGCTCGGCGCAAGTCCCCCTGTGCTTTCATTGCTTCTTTGTTGCGCTGCATACGGCACGTTACGTCAGCCATGTCGACGTCTTCGTCGGCCCTCACTTGCTGAAGCCATGGTGGTACCAGTGAGGATGCCGCCCTTCTCCCCCTCAGCAGATGGAACGGAGAAACACTTGTGATGGCGTTGGGGGTGAGACGGTGAGCCGCTACGGCTTCTTTGACCGTCTTGTATGGGTCTAGGCCCGAGGCGTGGGCCAGTTGCAGCGCCCCTTTGATGAAGCGGTTGGCCCGCTCGACTAGGCCATTTGCCTGTGGGTGGTATAGACTTGCTTTCCGCTGTTTGATGTTGTTAAGCTTGAGAAATTTTTCCATTTCCCTGGATACTAGTTGGACTCCGTTGTCCGTGACGAGTTCTTCGGGCAGGCCCTCCCGCTGAAATATGGCGGTCAGAGTTTCAATGACTGTTCCCGTAGTGATGTCCGGGGTGAAGTCAGCTTCCACCCATTTGGAAAAGTAGTCGACCAAGACTATCCCGTATCTGTGCTCAGGGGGCATGTTGTCCAGCGGCCCTATGAAATCCAGCCCCAGTTTTCGCCACACCCCTTTGGGGACTTCGGTGGGCAGCATGGGGGCTTGCCTCACGGCTAGGCGCTTGTCGCTGTTGGAGCATTCGTGGCACCTATCGACCATCTGCCGAACGTTTTGGTCCATACCTGGCCACCAGTATGCGTCGCGTATCCTTCTTCTGGTCATGTTGCACCCTAAGTGGCCCGAGTGTGCTCTGCACAGTATGACTTTACGGATTCCGCTGGGTGGGATGATTTGATCACCTCTGAGAATGAGACCGTTCTTGGCGGTAATTTCCTCATTCACCTTCCAGTAGGGACGAAGGCCTTCAGGGATCGCTCTCTCGTTGGGCCATCCATTTCGAACCCAGGTGCTTACGTGCCTTAGAGCGAAGTCCTGCTCGAACTCTTCTTGCCAGTGGCGCTCGCTCATTTCCATGTACTCGACGTTCCTCAGGTCGCCGATGGACGCAACGACACATTCGTCTTCCAGGAATGTGGTGCCGGGGGCGCTTTGGTTGAGGAGCCTGGACATGCAGTCCGCTTGTGCGTTTTTCCAGCCCGCAATGTGTTGTATCTCGTAGGTATACTCTTGGAGCTTCGCGGCGATCCTGGCCAGTCTGGGGGTCGCCGTCTTGGTGCCGCCCGGGCTCAGCATGTGGATTACCGGCTTGTGATCGGTGATCAACTTGAATCTTGTCCCCCATACGTATGATCTGAAGTAGTCGACGGCCCAAGCGCATGCCAACATCTCTTTCTCTACCGTAGAGTAATTCTTCTCGGATGAGGATAATGCCTTGGATGCAAACGCCACAATGTTCTCTGTGTCGCCCTTTTTCTGGGTCAAGGTGGCCCCTAGGCCGTATGCGCTGGCGTCAGTGGTGATGTAGGTGTCCCATTCAGGGTTGTATGGTTTAAGGCACGGCGCGTGTAGAATCCTATTCTTGATTTCGCCGAAAGCCTCATCTTGTTCTGGGCCCCAAGAGTACGCTGCCCCCTTCTTCAGAAGCTCCCTCATGGGAGACGTGGTCTCAGAGAACCTGGGGACGAATTTGGCATAGTACTCAGCTAGGCCTAAGAATCAGCGCAGTTCCTCTTTAGACATCGGCGCCGGCGCCTCAGTAATGGCCTCCATGAGGTTCCTTTTGGGGCTCACCCCATCACTCGAGATGCAGTACCCAAGATACTCTACTTTGTTCACCCCGAAGACACACTTTTCATGGCGTAGGTGAATGCCTTCCTCCTGAAGTCTGCTTAGGACTGACTTGAGCGCCTTGTCATGGGTCTCGCTGTCCTTGGCGTATACCAGAATGTCGTCTTGGAAGAATGAGACATTGGTGAGGCCTTTCAATAGGGAGTTCATCATCCTCTGGAATGCGGATGCTGCGGACGATAACCCGAAAGGCATGCGGGTGTATTGGAAGGTGCCGAAAGGAGTGATGAACGCCGTCAGGGGGCGGGAGGACTTGTGTAGGGGAATCTGGTGATAGGCATCACGCATGTCCAGCTTCGAGAAAATGGCCGCCTCTTTCATCATGAGGACGATCTCATTGATGCTGGGGAGCGGGAAGCTATCCGTGATCACCTCCAAGTTCAGGCTTCTCAGGTCGATGCAGATCCTGAGGTCGTTGCTGGACTTCTTCTTAACTAGTACCACCGGACTCAGCCATTGCGAGGATTCCACGGTTTCAATGGTTCCTTCCACGACCATCTTCCTCAGGTGAGCGTCCAAAGCTGGTCTTGCGGTGGCAGGTACCGCCCTTACTTTGCGCTTGACTGGGGTGGCGTTGGGTTTCAGTCGAATTTTGTGTACGAAGTTTCTCACTTTTCCCGGTCTCTCGGAGAACAGGTTTGGAAAGATCTCCTTATAGTTTTGCGCTGCTCCTGACGAGATCATGAGCACCTGTTCCGGAGTGCTGGGATCTAGTTTCATGCTGAGTTTGTGTTGGTCATCCCACCCCAGCACGGCTGGACCTTTGGGGGAAAAATACACCTTGGTGGTGGTAGACCTCCCCTTGAAATCGATGCGGGCCTTGATGTAGCCCAACAGGTCGACCGTTGCCCCTCCAAACACGGTGGGTTTTTGCCTGGTGGATCTAATCTCCACTCTTTCTTGTCCCATCATCTCCTTGTACGTGTCGATGGGCAGAATGGTGAGGTCGGATCCCGAATCAGCCATGACGCGC
Source organism: Ambystoma mexicanum (assembly GCF_040938575.1). Lineage (NCBI taxonomy): Eukaryota > Metazoa > Chordata > Amphibia > Caudata > Ambystomatidae > Ambystoma > Ambystoma mexicanum. The sequence continues at coordinate 435,314,939 of NC_090936.1, forward strand.
GTTTCCATTCCGTCCACTTTAATGGTGCAGTGGGGCTTTTCTCTCCTGGCATGGGGGGCATTGACCATGACAACCATGGGTCTGTCCAGCAGTTCATCCTCATCGGTGGAGGTGCAGTCACCGTCGACACGGGACACGGTTTTCTCCCGCCACATGCATGCTGGAGCCACGTGGCCAATGCGTCCGCACTTGGAGCATTCTTTATTCCTGGCGGGACAGTCGCGGTCGTTCGCCATGTGCTTGAGACTGGCGCATCTGTAGCATTTCGGTGCCTCCTTTTTCCTGGGACTTTTGTCCTTGGGGCCGTCGCGGGATTGCTTGTCTCTGCGACCTCTCCATTGTAGTGCCGCCATTTCGGGCACAGGCAGGTGACTTCCCGCCTCCTTGCGTCTGCTGGAGGTTTCTTCCTCCGCCCTGGCAATCTGGATGGCTTTATCGAGGGTGACCTCCTTCTCCTGGATGAATTTGTCCTGCACTTTCCTAGAGTTGGTGTGGACGACGAGCATGTCGCAGATGACCTGTTCTGCATTTTCTCCGAAGGCGCACAGAGAAGCGAGTTCCCTCATCCTGGTGATGTAGTCATCCACGGTCTCGCTCCCTTCCTGTTTGCGAGTGTAGAATCTCAACCTATGCAGTACAATATTCTCCTTATTAGTGAACCTCTTCATGATGCGACGCGTGGCTTCTTTGTACACGTCGTCGGCGTCTTCGTCGGCCGCCGGTATTTCTTTAAGGCCTGCAAAGATGCGCTGACCTTCAACCCCTAGCGCATTCAACAGCATCGCCCTCTTCCTGATGGGGGCATATCGCGTGCCGCCCACCGCTTCCAAGTAGGTGGAAAAAAGGGGTTCCCATTGCATCCACGGAATCGCCGGTGTCCCTGGCAGGGGGAGAAACGCAGGGGGTGGCGTGGCGCCTTGCATGGTGGGTCCGTGGGACTTCAGGTATCCTCGTCGCCAGTTATGTTGTGGCCTGAATGGATGACAGGACGCAGTAGGGTTTCTGACAGTCTTTATTGACTGAGAACAAGGGAGAATGTCTTAAGGCGGACTGGTGGCGCAGGGCGCTTACTCACTGTTAAACTGACCAGGTCCTGTGCTTCCCCAGTTACTTCACTGTGGAAGGGTTGTGCTCACCGGTGGCACGCCGTAAACTCATAGGGCCCCCATGAAGCCTCCAGTGGCTGTGGTGTTATGCCCTATGAGCTGTAGTGATGGTTCTGGAGTTGATTCTCCTTTTTGTGTAATCAGGAGCAGCGCTCCTGTACGACCGCTCTAGCTGGCAGGGCGCCAACTCTGAAGCGGGAACGTTTTCCCGCGGAGCGTGGGCTCGCGAGATCCCGTGTATCGAGATCTCGCGAGAACACGCTCCCGCGATCACGTGATGTCCCCACAGTTTGCTCATGTTCCGGAGCCCACTCCTGCATTGGTGCTCTGGCCCAACACAAAAAAGAAGCAGCTGCGCCATGGGCTCTGCTCCTGCATAGGCACTCAGGCACAACATACACATAGAAGCAAATAAAAAAATACTTGCTTGTCTCCAAGAATGTCCCCTGGCAGCCTCACTGGAGCAGCAGCATCTTATTAAAAGAAAGGTAAACAAAATTGCCCTTAACCTGCTGGTATATTATAAATACAAGCAGTCACCACACCACCCTCCAACAGCCCACATACAGCAGGCCTTATAAAAGGAAGCGATTGGGAGGCACAGTTGCGCAGCTGCAATATGGCTGCAGCCTGAAAGCACTCCGACTGAGGCTTACATTTCCTGTCATTTTATCTTGCTTTTGGTTTGACTACATGGCTAAGAACCTTCCCCTGGAAATCCGAAGGTCGCGATAGCAGGCGGTTGCACTCCCGTGGCTGGGGACTGCCGATTCGCAGAGTTACCTGGCACTGCCCTCCATGGCCGCTCAGCCTGATGACCTGGGCTGAGGCAGGCGCCTAAACGCTAGGTTTCCCTCTCATAACTCCAAGAACGGACGGAGGCTGGACCCGATCCATCCATTAGCCCCGGACCGGGCTGCATGCCGTACCAGGGCTGCATGCAGTGAGTTAGCGGTGCAGGTCGCTCAGAGGGCCGAGGACGAGTGCACCATTCGGGTGAAATTAAGTCCCCTTCCCGGTCTCCGGCTCAAGACTTCTATGGGAGGCTGCCTGCGGCGCCTGATTCCCATACACAAACATGAGCGCCGTGAGGAGGAGCACTGCGCTTGCATCTCCTGGCAGACTTCCTTGCAGACATTAGACGATCCAGGTGTGGGGGTCGGCATGGGGCCCGGCCCGCTGCTTACTCCCCTGCAGCTGCCTCATTGTTCCCAATCGGCGGGCTAGCCCCACATTACAGGCAGTAGCCCTTGCTCTTGCTCGGAGGCGGCGTGCAGCCCGTTCCACAGTGGATCAGGCCACTTCTGCACACAGTAGTGCACCCCTAGGGGTATCTTGCTGCTGTGCTAATTGTGTGGTGTTTCACAGGTGTGGGACAGTCTCTGGACTTTGTGGGTTCCTGCCTTCAGTGAGTGCTCCCATGGTTGTGGGTCAGTCCTACTGTGCAGCTACATCGTGTGATCCTTCATAGAGACAGAGGGGTGCCTTCTCCCAGCAGTGGCTGCACCTTCAATGCCATGGATACCTGCGGAAGGATACCTGGTTCTTGTGGTAGTCTTAATTGGAACTAGAGAGCCCCGGTGGGGTCCGGCCCTTCCTGGTGTGTGGTCAAGCTGATACTTCTCAAGCAATAACCCTGTTCAGTGACTTTGCAGCACCTTATATCCTGAGAGTAAGGTGGCTCCATGGTGGGATGCTAGGTGGCGTGACCTGTCTGTAACGTTGGATCAGGGTGGAAGAAAGGAAGTGGCATTCTACTGTGTGGATCCGGCTCCCATCCAATCATGGTCAACCCCAAGAAGCAAGCCAAGATGGACCAGTTTGCTAGGGTGTACCAGTCCCTGCAGGCTCCTGTCCTTCCCAACTTGATGTCTCCACCCTTAACCACACATTAATGAGGTTAGAAAATAGCAGATAACTTTGGGGCGAAAATAGATGCCCTTACCTGCAAGGTCGACGTCTTGGCAATGCAAATCGACAAACTGTGCGGCCCCATTACCGAGGCTAAACAAAGGATCAGTGATGGGGAAGATAAAGTGGCGGCCCTGCAAAGGGAAGTGGCGCTTCTCTAGCAGACAGTGAAGAAGTTTGTGGCGAATAACGACAACCTCGAAGGCCGGGTCAAGAAGAAATAACTTGCACATTCATGGGGTGCCTCAATACACTGCAATAGACAACATGGAGACATTTGCCAAGATATTGCTCTTAAATGTCCTGGAAGGCTCGCCGGTTTCAAACATGTTCTTAGTGGAACGCGCGCACCGCTCCTTGGCCGCCAGACCCCCTCCCAGAGCGCTAGAGCGTGCCAATGCCAGAATGTTTCATTGCAGGGACAGGGATGTTTTGCATGAGTCTGCCAGAGATAGGGGCGATCTACGCTGGGGCACAGCGACGATTCGTCTGTTCACAGATTTCAGCCCAGGAGTGCAGGAGAAAGGAAAAGAGGTGGTCTGATATGCAATGCTATTCCCGGCGAAGTTGAGAGTGGTATACAATGGCAAGCCTGTATTTACGTGCCCTGAGGCAGCTGAACGCCTTTCCTCTGGGCTCCCTGTTACTGGTGGCTCTCTTTTCGGCTCGCCTTACTGATTAACGCCCAGAACTTCCTTCGATGACTATACGTGAGGTGACCCATTGCTTTTGTGGTTGCAGATTCCTGAAGTGAGGTGCAGTGGTGCGGCCGCGACAGGCTCAAACCTGGAAAGGGAATATTATGAAACTGGCTTTCATCATTAGCAGCCAGTGCAGCTGCCTGCGGCTCTCAGTTACGCAGTGTGTTGTTCTGTTGGCATGGTTGGGATGGGTGATGAGGTACAGGTTACTGCTGATATGTTTGGGTTTCTGGCGTGGGTGGGGCGTGGGATTTGGGGAATTTTTATATACTGTGTGGCAGCACTGTTATTTGTATTTTTTTTCCATTTGACAACCCTGGTATTCCCTTCCCCCTGTGGGAGATGTCATTTTTGCAGTGCGGCCAATAGGGCTCCCAGTGACCGTAGAGTATGGCAGCATAGTGTCAACGACTGCACTGGATGAGCCGACAGGCAAGCTCATTACAGTGATGTCTTAGAATATACAGGGGTTCACCAACAATAAGAAATGTAGTCTGAATACGAATCATGCGAAAAAACATTGGGCGAACATGTTATGTGTGCAGGAAACCCATTTGGCTAGGGACGGTAGGCTCCCCAGAACCCTGGGGGGGCAGGGGGCGAGACATAGGTATCGCTCCTCCTTTTCCTCCCAATCAAGAGGAGTTGCCATGTATATTCACCGGTCATTAGACTTCCAGCTGCATGAACAAATTGGAGACGAATAGGGGCGCTATTTGATTCTAGCTGGGGAATGAGGGGGACTGCAGATATTTCTTCTCAATATATATGCTCTGAATGTGGACTGCCTGGATTTCTTTCAGACACGTGCCAACTATCTTCATAAGTTCCAGAATTATGAGGTCATCTGGGCGGGAGACTTCAACGTTGCTATATCCTTGGATCTGGATCGGTCTTCCACTGCCCAATATTTGTTGCCTAGAGCCGGCACAAGATGGGTAGCTATAGTGGATTATCACTGGCTGTTGGACGCATGGCGGCTCATGAACGACGCTGCCTGGGGATACTCCTACTCTGGTATGCACGGCAGCTCGTCTAGGATACAATTACGTGATGGTCTCTGCCGATATCACCAGATTGGTGGTAGAGGCTAAAATACTACCTCTGTCGGTCCACTCCCCGTGATAGTCTCCCTTCACGGACCGGTGCGGGCCCCCAGCCTCTTCCATTGTTGATTTGGGGGACGTGCTCTGGAGGACGCTGTCTTCCGGGATGAAATCGAGCAGGACATACAAAAAACATTCAGGCGAATGCTGGTTCCATTCCGGACCCCAGGGTAGTCTGGGAAACATTTAAAGTGTTTCTTAGAGGTTGCTGTATCTCCAAGGAGGGGGGTATTCTGAAAGTATGTCGTAGATCTATGGCATCACCTGAAGATTATATCAAGGACCAGGAATTTCAGCAGAGCCGGCGTCATCAGGGTCTGGCTCTGGGAGGAGGGGGAGGAATTTGCACTGTTGGCAAGCAGAGAAGAGAGGTTCCCCGGGGGCTCCATTGCGGCCACCGCTTATCCTGCTGGGATACCAACTATAGACCTCAAAAAGATTAATGTCATCTTTGGCGATTTCTACAATTTGGATAGGGTGGCTGTGGGATGGTTATATCCAGAACACGCAGACCGGTTATATGAGGCCCCCCTTCGATGAGGAGCTTTGGTGGGTGAAACACTCTCTTCCCAACAGCCATGCCCGCGGGCTGGTTGGGATAACAGCGGAAATGTACAAGAAATAAGCTGACCTGCTCATACTACATTTACTTAATATGTATGAATCCGCCATGGTATCTGGTGTTCTGCCTGAGTCAACCAGAACTACCCTAGTGATGGTGCTGCTGAACCCAATAAAGACCCCCCAGTGATGTGCCTTGTACACACCATTGTCCCTAATCAATATGGACAACATAATTCTGGTTAAGTTACTGGCGGATAGACTACTACCTTATATGGCAGCCTTGGTCCTCCCAGACCAAGTGGGTTTCATCCCTGGGAGATCCGCCAAAAACAATTTACGGTGCCTATTTTGCCATATGCATAAAGTGGATCCCCCAAGTCATGATTATTGTCGCCGCTCTGGATGCTTAAAAGGCCTTTGACTCTGTGGAGCAGCCCTTTCTTTTCAAGGTCCTGTACTGTTCTGGTGTGGGGCTGACTTTACTCCAATGGCTTCGGCTGCTCTACACTGTGCCCAAAGCTGTGGTTCTTACTAACAAAGTGATGTCAGATTACATCATGTCCACGCGGGGAACTAGATAGGGCTGCCCCCCCCCCTTCTACCATCCTTTTTGCCCTTGCAGTTGAACCATTGGCTTGTAGGGATTACCATGCCCATAGAGGGTTTAAGATCTATTCGCATTTCTCTACCATCTCTTTATATGCAGATGACCTGCTTCTGTACGTTACAAACCCTATGTAAAACCTCCAAACGTTGGTCTGGGAGATTTGCCGTTTTGGTGAGCTCTCCAGATTAAAGATTAATTGATCTAAATCTGAGGTGCTCCCGCAGACACCCAGGGTGCAGCAAGCAGATGTGAGTGGATGCCTTCAGATGGTGCCCTCAGGGCATCCGTTACCTGGGAAGACTAGGTGCAACGACCCCGTCTGCGCTCTATGCTGAGAACTACGCAGCGGTACTTTAACAGCCGAAGCATGAAGTGGGGGCATGGATCCTCCTCCCAATATCGCAGGCCACTCAGATTTCTCTGGCCAAGATGCTGGTTCTCCCGAAACTGCTTAATATATTCAATAACATACCGGTCTCTCCCGCTGGCAGCTTCTAGACATGCCTGAGATGTTTGATGGTGCAATTGGTGTGGGCGGGCAATTAGGCCAGGATATTGTATGATGTACTGACCCAACCATACGAGAAAGAGGGCTTTGAGCACCCTTACCTGTACACATACTACCTTACAGCACACTTACAATACTCTGTCTGGTGGTGGTGGTGGTGGTGGTCTCCTTCTTCGGTAGTCCCAGATATCATTTTAGAGGGTTCACCCACATACCCAAACGATTTAAGGGCACTGCTGTCGGGGGAGTTTAGACTCTGGGGACAGTTCTGAGATTCAGCCGGTTGAATGCACACGTGGAGCTTGGGATCGGGCGAGGCGACTCGTGGAGTAAGAAGAACTTTATTCTGTGGTGTTTTCCATTTACAGGGCATGGGGGTGGCTATTACATGTGAAAAGATTTTTTGAATCCACTTTGAAAAGTTAGGTGCACATACACAGATTTGATGCAAGATGGCAAATTCGTCACTTGGGCTATTCTTAAGGGTAGAGGGGAGTGGACGGCTCTGACTATGTTTCTGTATTTCAGACTGTGGGAAGTACTATGGGCAAAGTGGCCGAACTACCCTGATGCTCCTATTGCTTCCCCACCCAGTCCAGTTCATCACTGAACCACAGGGATACACCAAGCTAGTGTCCTCATTGAATAGGATCATTAAACAGCAGAAAGTGGACAAGCAGATTATTTTCAGGGCAAGATGGGAGAGCAATGATCCGTTTCTCAGGGTATCAGAAAGTGAAGTTAGTGATGTCATATCAAAATTAAACCCTATATCCTGCAAAGGAGATAGCTTTCCAGCACCACTCTTCCAAGATTTTTGAGATTCTTTGACACCCTGGGTCACCGCTTTCGTAAATCGGTCCTTTGCTGAGGCAATAATATCAAGGAAGAATTTTTTTGTTTGCTAAAAAAAAAAAAAAAGGAAAATCTCAACACAGGGGACTCCAGGAATTTCAGACCCATTACTAAATGGTCCCTTCTTGTTGAAGATCTTAGATAAGATTGCACTCAATCAATATCAAGACTATCACTCAACACAATATTCTCGCTACTGGCAAGTCAGGCTTCCGGGTAAATCCCAGAACCAAGACTGCCTTATTGGATCTCAAGTCAACAATAGTTGAAATCACTGACAAGGGTGGCTGGACACTATTACTTCTTTTGGATTTATCGGCCGCGTTTGATCTGGTTGATCATGCGATTTTGGCAGATAGGCTGATTGAGGTGGGCAGATCTGCATACGTGACCAAGGATAGCGCACAGTCCCTTAAGGTGACTTTGACCTGTGGGGTTCCTCAGGGATCCTGCCTGTCACCACTTTTATTTAATATCTACATTAAGCCTCTGTGCGACCTTCTTTCTGCAGTGGGTGTTCGTTTTGCAAACTATGTCGACGACACCCAGATTGTGATCAAACTCACTGGTCTTTATACTAAGGACTCAGAGAAGGTTAACACCATCTTTCATGCAATACAAATTTGGATGGCCACAAACTCTCGGGCCATAAATGATAAGTAGACCAAGCTCCTCATGTTGGGTACACTGACTAAACTTAGCCTTATGGATCCCTCTTACCCTAGCTTTTGCATTGCAGATAACACAACCAAGGTCTCTGAATCAGTGAAGACCTTGGACGTTTACTTTGACTCACACCTCACATTCAAGAGGCATGTCCTTCACATCAAATCCTCTTGCTCGTTCTTTATTCACCTTTTGTGGCAAATTCGCCCCTACCAATCGGAGACAAATAGTGCTATGATCGCAGCAGCTATTATCAATTCTAAAATGCACTACTGCAAAAGCCTGCTTATTGGTTCCTCAGAGGCAAATATAAAAAGTCTTCAGGTGTTACAAAATGGAGCAGCCCGGACCGTTTGCAGCCTCGGACGACGTACTCGCATCACTGATGCTTGCAGAAAACTACACAGGCTGACAGTCAAACAAAGAATTAGATTTAAAGGTATCATGCTGGTCCATAACTCCTTATCAGGTAAAGCCCTGAAATGCCTGTCAGCTAGAATTCTCAGATTTCCCTTTCGCAGAACCCTCCATTCCAACAAAGATATCCTCCTGAAACAACCTCAAACCCTAATGAAGAGGATTGGTGGCTCCGGTTTTCAGCCTGGGCCCCAGACCTCTGGAATCAGCTCCCATCTTCTCTTAAGGGCTGCGAGTCTAGCACCCAGTTCAAGAAACTGTTAAAACACATTTATTTGAGCTGGGCTAAGGTAATTACCCAATTTTCTTGGTATTGACTCTCCCGTTTTCCAACATTGATCTCGTTTGTCTTTGTCAAGTGAGCACACTGAGGCCTATGGGTGAATGGCGCTATATAAGAACATAATAGATAGCGCACTGGGGAGGGAACTGAGGCACAATGGAAATCAATATGTATGCAGTCACATATCCTATCCTTAAATACTCATTTCCGATTAACCCACTTCAAATTCTTACATCGGGTCTATTATTCACCAGCACGGCTATGTAGGTATTACTCTGACAGAGCCTCCCAATGTCTTAGGTGTTCTTGTAACCCGAGTGATTTCCTTCATGTGGTGTGGGGTTGTCCACAAATTTGCCCGATGTAAAACAGGATCGGGGTGGCAATTGCCCAGATGCTGCATAATCAAATGCAAAACCCCCCAGAGTTGTGGTTACTGTCATTGGTTGAATTGTGGTATCGTGCTGAGAAAAGATTGTTGGACATGGCATCTATAGTGGTGCGGACGTTGACTGCTAGGGTCTGGGGGAAACGCAGGGCACCTTCTTTCCAGGAATGGTTGTATCATATGAATCTATGTGAGAAGCACGGGACACAATATGCATCATCCTTACCCAAGTCGGAGCAGACCATTGGACTATTGGGGCCCTTTTAGAGCCTATAGTACTCTATATACTGATGGCTAGGAGGATGACACCTCCCCTGCTCGGGACACGAACGGAACTGGCTAGATTGTCCATGATTCTCCTTGGAACGCAAGGCTGGGGGACTGGGTTGAGGAATGTGTGAAGAATTCTGCGGATCCCTCACAAAAACCCTGCCTAAAGTCTCCTCCTAGGTGGCCAGAGGAAGGCAGACGCTTACTGATCCCAACCCTGGGGGTGGTGTACTGCGGGAGGATCACCTGGGTGGAGACATGGCCCAGGGAAAGGGGGAGATTCCGTGGGGTGACACAGTATTTGTCTCTGAAACAGATATTCTTACCACTATGCCAGACTAGGTTATGGAATATTGCCACTTTGATATCTCTCAACCTCCTGTTAAATCTAATGTGGTAAAACCTAAGGTTGTAACACCCAAACATATTGTACTAAAAGAAAATCTATTTAACCTTAAAATCGAATGCCCTCCTCAATACCAAAAGGTACACTACAAGGAATGACGGAAATATTGTCTTCTCTACACCATCTTCATCAAATAGAGTTAAAACCTACAACGTCTCTGTTAAAATTACTAAGGGAATTAAATATACACTTAAAAATACACAAGAAGTAGAAAAACCTAATGTTTATAAAGTAAACTACATGTCCCAGAATTCCATAGGGACTGAAACGAAGAAGAGGACTGAAGAGGTATGTAGAAGTGGAGGACAGGCAATACAGCCTAACAGCCTTTGCAAAGGTGAGGCAATTGCCATCAATGACATGCACCTAAAACCAATTGCCCCAGCTATGAGGCATAAAAGTCTGAAGCAGGAGAGGGAAGAAGGAAGGAGCTGGAGCATGAGCTGAAAGGCTGGCAGTAATAGCAGAAGCAGAAGAGCACGAGGTTGGCTGGCAGTTCATGAGGAAGTGTGATCACCAAAAGGACTCCGGGACACGGAGACAGCAGATTTCGCCTGCAAGTTCCGAGAGGTTCCTTTGTCCACAACCCCTACCTTGCCGTGGCTACATTGGGAAAGATGTGCTGGGAGTGAAGGTTTTCTCAGGTGCGCCTAGTGGCTGTAATTGCACAGCAGTGACCATGCAGGAGCAACCCGAGGCCCGTAACAAGAAGCAATCCTCGGGACAAAGGAGTAAAGGAGACTCCCAGTTGGCGTGGCTGGACCGGAGACACCCATGCTGCAGAGAGTGGTGGGTCCCAAGAGAGCACAAGGCCTTAGTAGAAGAAGTCGGGAAGGTGAAACAGCCCGCAAACTGCAGTGTTCCTGAAGCCGGTGAGTGAAGCTTGGTGTCCAGGTTCCTTGCGGGAAACTGTTACCAGCTCTAAAGTGGTTCCCGTAAGAGTGGAAGCAAGTATAAACTGTTTGTCGTTGTGGAAAGTATTGCCAACAATGGAAATGTATTACGCACACTTCTAGTAAAAGTCCAAGTGCTCGCGTATGAAGAAAAGAATTTCATTTCCCATTGTTGAACTGTTAACGTTGCCAGAGTGGTCATGTGTCCCTAATTAAAGAGGGAAGGCTTGCTAAAACATTCAGAATACCGCAACGTTGACTTTCACAATTGTTACAAGTACTTACTACATCAATGGAAGGTCACGTGCCAATTGTGATTTCCGATAAGAGTTAAACAGCATCTCTGTGATAATACATGGGAATGCAAGCACTTACATTTGTTTAAGGTTAAAGATCTATGAGATCTTGCACAATGAGGCAAGGGATGGGCAACAGAGGGAAGACGGAGACAACGATCTTACTAGGCCAGGTGACATTGAGATCGCGTAAGTGCAGGGGAAGGGGGAAAAGTGGGGGGGATGAGGGAGGCGACAGTGCATTACATGGGATCGACAGTAAAAAATAAAATTGAATAAATCAAAGAAATAAGTAAAAAGTGCGGCCAGCTGGTGGACAGTGCACGGGTAAGTGAAGACATCAGGGGTCAAGTGCAGGTAGACACAGAAAAACAGTCCCCAAGCGGGGGAGGGGGGGGTTGTTAGGGAGGCAGTGCAGGTGTGCAACTGGTGGGGAGGGGGCCTGGGCCCCGAGATCAGAGTATGGCCAGGTAACCAGTGCAGTTTCTGGTTCAGCATGGGAGAGGAGGAGAGAAAGCAGAAGCAAAGAGGAAGGTTTTGAGGTGCTTCCGGAACCGGAGATGGTTCTCCTCAAGCTTTAGGGAGGCAGGGAGGCTGTTCCAGAAGGAGGCCCCAGCCTACGAAAGATCTACCACCAACTCGTTGCTTGGAGAAGCGGCTGACCTTGAGGGAGTTGGAGGCGGAGGAGCGAAGAGCTCGAGAAGGAAGATATTTAGGAAGAGAGAGTTGAAGGTATTGAGGTTTCAGGCCACCAAAGGCCTTGTGGACGATGAAGAGGGTTTTGAACTTAATCCCCGCAGCCACTGGGAGCCAGTGCAGAGATTTCAGTCCTGGAGAGATACGATCCCTGGGCTTGAGGCCAAGGACAAGTCTCGCGGTACTGTTTTGGATGAGTTGCAGAGGGCGGAGTGTAGAACCAGGCAAATTTAGAAAGAGGCTGTTGCGGTAGTCCAGCCTAGAGAAAACCAGCGCTCTGGAGACAGTGAGATTCTGGGGGAAGGAGAGGAAAGGAAGAATACCTCTGAGGAGGTGCAGCTGGTAGTGCGACTTCTTAGAGACGTCAGAGATGTGAGGAGAGAAGGAGAGTGTGGAGTCAAAGATGACCAAGGTTTTTAGCCTCACAAGTGGAAGCAGGGAGAGGGCCAAGAGAGGCCGGCCAGAGAATGACAGGAAAGGAGGGAGCAGGTGTGCAGATAAGGAGCATCTCAGTCTTACTGGCATTAAGGCAGAGATCATTGGCGGCACACCACTCCTTGATAGCAGACAGTCAGAGATGAGAGAAGAAGTGGCGAAAGGGAACCTGAAAATGAGTCGAGTGTCATCCGCATTGCACAGAATGTTTATTTTTTTAATTTATTGATAAATGAACGCAGCTTCCAGCAGTATATTGTTTCACAGAATTCAAACATTGTTATTGTCATTTCAAAAACATCACGTTTTTTTCCCATTTTTTGTGCTTTCTCATATTGCAGCACGTGTTTCAAGGTAATATTAAATCAACACTTCAACAGTATTGTGCAGAGCAAACGCAGACCAATATTTGTTATCAATTACACATTTTACAGGCTCAGGCAGACACTGTGGATGGCGGGAGTGTGGATATGGTAACACTGATATTCATAACAGATAACCTGTAACCCCTCCCGCTGATCATTGCCCCAGTATAGGTCTCTCTCTGTGTATCACGGACACAGAACGTCCTCCTCACTTCCAATTCAGAGTCTCGCAGAGAACTATTTGTGACACGCCTCCTCAGTTAATCCGTCTCTTCTTTTTCACAGAGGTCGCAAATCAGCAGAGGGCATCATGTCATTCAGCATTTGTCCCCAATCCATATTGTTGTCTACCTCTGTTTCTGTCGTGGTCTGATTTCTGAGTACTTCTACCTCTGTTGCGCCCCAGCGGTATACATCTTTCAACCATTGTTGAATGGCAGGGCCTTCTGGGTGTTTCCAGGAGATTGCCATCATGCGTTTGGCCAGTACTAGGAGGAAGGCCACCGTTATTCTCTTCGGTTTCATGTGTTTCCTTCCCGATAGTATGCCCTATGGACACGTTTCAGGTGTACTTAAGCACCAACTACCAGTCCAGGTGTTGATCCTATCCATAACCTCTTTCCAGTATATTTGGATAATCGAGCATTCCCAGGTCATATGCCAATAGATGTGGATTGGAGAGCCAATGAGTCCAAAAGGCAGAGTACCAAGGCAGGACAAGAGGCAGGCGAAGAAAACCAAGGCAAGAGGAACCCAGGAACAGAGGAAGCAAGACCAACCCACTGAAGGGAACTGGAATGGGGAACCACCCCAGGACAAATAGGAATCAAAGCAACAGGAGGACCCCCTCCCCAGGAGAAAGGAACAAGGAGGCAGAGAGTCATGGTCAGGACAGCAAGGGGTAGGTATCAGGAAGAAGGGGAACTGGAAACAGGGCAGGAGGGATGGAACTGGAGCTTAGGGAGTTCTGGCGAGGACACGATCTGAGAACAAACCGCGTTGAGAGACGGTTTGTTCAAGTGGCCCGAGCCCTTATAAAGGGAATCTAACACCCGAGAGGCTTGGAACGCAAGCCGTGCAGTTCTCAGGTGTTGGTATACCTAAAGTGAGCCTTGGAGCACAAGTCCGCCTCAGCCCGAGCACCCTGTGCACTGCGCATGCACGGAGGGCGAGACACGGCCGCCCGCGCATGCGCAGCCCAGCGCGAACGGTAAACCTGGAAGCTCCTGGGCACATGGAAGTCCAAGGACCCCCCAGGCGAAAGCACAGATAAATCCACCAGGATAGGGCACGACGAAAGCAGTTGGATTGCCTTGACCCCCAGGTAAGTGGAGCGACACTATGCCCCCTCACAGAAAGACCCGGGGCCCCAGGCTTCCAAGAGCAGTGAAGAAAAAAGTCGAACAAGACGGGGTGCATGCACATTACAGCGTGGTTCCCAAGTGCGATCACAAGCAGGGTAACCTTTCCAGTCCACCAAGAACTGGAGCACACCCCGACGTATTCGCGAGTCACAGATCTCCTGAACTTCGAACTCTGGGACCCCCTTGCACTTCAATGGAGGCAGGACAAGGACAGGAGCGCCAAAAAACATCTGCCACAAAAGGTTTCAGAAAGGAGATATGGAACACCAGGTGTACCCGCCAGGATTGGGGCTACTGTAAACAAAAGGCCACCGAGGACAGGTGTTTAGTAATCTTGAAAGGGCCATAAAATCAGGGTGCCAGTTTAGTGGGTAGATTACGCACCGGCAGGTTCTTTGATGATAGCCAAACCAAATCCCCCACTTGAAAGTCTGGTTTAAGGGTCCGGCCTTTATCCGCCTGCCTTTTCATGCGCACACGTGCCTCTGCCAAGGTACTGCGTGCCAATTTGTGTTGTTTCTGTATGTCGATGACCAACTGATCAGCGGACGGGACAGTACTGGGTTGTACAGGACGAAAAGGAACCAGCTTAGGATGTTGTCCGGTGGAATAGTAGAAGGGACTGACACCGTGGCGGCATGAGCGGCGTTGTTATAGGCAGTCTCAGCCAGGTCGAAATGCGTTTTCCAGTTCGATTGAGTGGCATTAGCATAGCATCGTAGGTAATGTTCCAAGGTCGGGTTTATTCCTTCAGTCTGACCGTTGGTGTGCGGGTGGTAACCCAAACTCAGAGCCCTGTGAATCCCGAGATGACTACACAACTGACGCCAAAAGGAGGAGAGAAACTGGGATCCTCGATCGGAGATGATCTTCTCTGGTAACCCATGTAACCGTTAGACATCGTGCAAAAACGTCAAGGTCATCTGAGATGAGGTAGGTATCCTGAGAAACGGAATGAAGAGCGCCGTCTTGGTGAAACAATCCACTACTACCATTATGCAGGTGTAACCCTCCGATGGTGGAAGCTCGACAATAAAATCGGTGGCGATGGTGTGCCATGGGTAGGGCAGTGTTTCAATGGGACGTAGCAATCCCAGAGGCTTCCTTCTCAGTGTCTTGGTCTGGGCGCAAACAGGACAACTCTCCACATATTGTCTTATTCCTTTGGCCCAACCCAGCCACCAAAACTGTCTGGATACCAGTTCCTGGGTAGCTCTTATGCCACGATGACCACCAACTTGAGAATCATGGAATCCGTGGAGGATGTTAGCCCGAAGATAACTTGTGGGGATTTACAATCTGTTCAGAAAGAAGAGTAAACCATTGCGTTCTGTGATCTGTGGCCGTTTCAGGAGATCCACACAACCTGGGTCTGCTAGAGTCTCTTGTAATATCTTCTGGAGAAGCGAAGAAAGCGCGAGCAGAACATTTTTGGGGGAAATCAGTGGTGTATTCAGACAGGTGCTGTCGTCTTCTTTCTCCAGGGAGCGAGACAGAGCATTAGCCTTTAAGTTCAAAGCACTGGGAACGTACCTGATATGGAAATCGTAATGAGAAAAGAAGAAAGCCCATCGGGCTTGACGAGTGGTGCGACACTGTAAAGACCGCAAGAATTGTATGTTGCAATGATCTGTTCATACTTCCACGGGGAAGCGTCCCCCAAGCAAATGGTACCTCCATTCCTCAAACGCAGTCTTTATGGCCAGAAGTTCCCTCTCAATAACGGCGTAATTCTGTTCGCTGGGAGAGAGTTTTTGGAAAAATTAAGCCACAGGATGTTGATCGCCAGATCCAGGATCTTTCTGTAGGAGAACGGCGCCAACAGCGAAGTTAGAAGCATCAGCCTCAACGATGTATGGCATCTCGTCGTTAGGATGACGCAGAATGGGGGCCGTACTCGTACTGAATGCTGTTTTCAAAGAGTCAAAAGCTGAGAAAGCCTGTGGATCCCAGAGGAATGGTATCTTATTGCTGGTCAATCGAGTTAACGGGGCCATCACCAGTGGAAATTGGGGAATAAAGCGTTGATAAAAATGGGCAAATCCCAAGAACCACTGGAGAGACTTCAGATCGTGGGGTTGTTTCCAGTCCCGAATGGCTTGAACCTTATCGGAATCCGTGTGTATGCCTGCGCTGCTGATCACATAGCCCAAAAACTCAATTTCTTTCCAATGAAAAGAACATTTCTCGGCTTTGGCGAACAGCGGATTCTGAGACAGATGTTGAAGCACCTCTCGGATGTGTGAAACCTGTTCTTCCAGAATGTTGGAAAAAATAAGGATATCATCGAGACCCACACAGAGATGCCAATCAGGTGACTGAAGATGTTGTCCATGAATCGTTGGAAGACGGCCGGGGCATTACATAAACCAAATGGCATTACCCTGTATTCGTAATGCCCAATTGGAGTCTTAAAGGCTGTCTTCCACTCATCACCTTCTCCTGACCGAACCAGATGGTAGACCCCATGGAGATCTAACTTAGTGAAGAGTCGGGCTGATCGAAGTGATTCCTTGATGTTCTGAATCAAAGGCAAGGGGTACCTTCCTTTAGTGTAATATCATTCAGCTGACGGTAATCAATACATGGCCGTAAGGTACCTTCCTTTTTTTCACAAAAAACAGAGGGAATCCCGCAAGGGATTTGGAAGGCACAATGTATCCTTTCTTGACACAGTCAGCCAAATAGTCCTGAAGTACTTGTCTTTCAGATTGAGTCAAGGCATATACTTACCCATGTGGAATCACAGCACCAGGAACCAAATCAATCAAACAATCAAAAGGTTTGTGAGGTGGTAGAGGTATGTCTCCAGGCTCGGAAAACACGGTCTGAAAGTTGGCATATATTTGCGGGATTTGACACGAAGAACACCAACCAGGTGAGTCCTTACCAAATGCTAGAGGCGCTGAAGTTGTAGAGTCTCGGGACGTGCCGGGCACACAACAATCCCAAAGACAAAGGGCAGAAGTAAACACCAGAGTTCGGATCTCCCAATTGATAGTGGGGTTGTGTCGCAAAAGCCATTGTAACCCCAAAACCACCTGGTATGAGGGTGACTTGATTACATCAAGAGCAATCCGTTCCCCATGTCCCTATATCTGGAGTAGCAAACCTACGGTATGCAGACGTATGGGACCCGAAGATAGAGGTGTTCCGTCAATGACCTCCACCGGCAGAGCGTTTCTTCTGGAGAGCAGTGGTATCCCATTGTTTGCGGCAAATTCTTCATCAAAGTAATTTTCGGGAAGTCCCGCAATCCAATAAACCATGGATCTCTACCGTTTTATCAAGCCAACTCAGCTTGACCTTCAAAACCCTCATGACAGCCGGTTTCATGGGCTGCAGCTCAGGACTGGAACTGGAAAGGACTGGAAGCAAGGAAGGACCTGTCATAGCCTTTCCTGTACACGACAGGTCCTCTAATTTCCCCCCCCCCGCTTAGGAGGGTGCAGAGGACAGGTACCCAGATAATGACCGGCAGCCCCACAGTATAAGCACACTCGCAGACTTCTCCTGTGTTTTTCGTCTTCAGGCAAAGGACCCTTTACTGCACCCAATTGCATAGGTACTGGAGTAGAATCCGAAGGCATTGTTGGTATGCTTGGTGGTCTGGGATACAACCTCTCAACCCGCTGTCTCTCTCCTCTTCGCTCAGCCAATCTCTGGCCAATCCGCAAGACCTTTTTCAATAAATCGCTGGAGGGTTTTGGGCTCAGGAATGTGTAACAATTGGTCCTTGTATTCCTCTCTTAATCCTCTGCGGGACAAGGTTTCTGGGTAATTTCAGGCCATTGAGAATCGGTTGCCAGTTGATGAAAACTACCAATATAGGCAATTATATCGCTTTTGCTTGTTGGATGGCCATTAGTTGGTTCTGTGCAGCAGAGGCCAAATTAGGAGACTGAAAGACTTCCAGGAATGCCTTTTGAAAGGCCACAAAGTCATTGAGTATAGGACTGTTGGTGACAACCAAAGGCGTTGCCCAAGCAAGAGTGTGTCCGGATAGATTGCCTAAAATGTAACAAATCTTGGCCTTATTGTTGAAATACGTAGACCTGTAGAGGAAATGTATCCAACAATGGTTACAGAATTCGCCCATACGTCTGGGGTCACCATCAAACTTGATTGGTGCTGTGTGAGCCATGGTGCTTTCTGCCTGAGGGGCGGCTCCAACACTCTGTCACCATCTGACATAACGCTACATTCTCCTGGTGTAGCGCGGTCATCTCTGCACAAAGGGCTTGTACCTCATTCCGAAGGTCTTGGTTCTCATCAATCTCAGAGTCTGAAGGCAGGCGTCTCAATCTGTTAAGAAAAGCGTCTCGAGGGCGCTGACTACCTGTATGTCCAGTTGATGGTCTCGGAGAAGCTGCCAGACTGTCTGGAAGTCCAGTGGAGATTGAATGACGCGGGGAACCGGTCCGACCCACCCAAAATGAGAACTGGGTTGGAGGTGAACCAACTCCCAGAGCCACAGTTGCGCTCTCCCCTGATTTACGTGGCATCAGGACAGTGCAAGCACTGACAGGGGAAGAGTTTCCTGATTCGAGTAGATAGTCCCTCTGAAAACAGCTGGATCCAGATGACAGTAGAACCTCAGGCAATAGATGTGGATTGGAGAGACGATGAGTCCAAAAGGCAGAGTACCAAGACAGGACAAGAGGCAGGCGAAGAAAACCAAGGGGAACCCAGGAACAGAGGAAGCAAGACCAACCCACTGGAGGGAACTGGAATGGGGAACTACCCCAGGACAAATAGGAATCAAAGGAACAGGAGGACCCCCACCCCCCCAGGAGCAAGGAACAAGGAAGCAGAGAGTCAAGGTCAGGACAGCCAGGAGTAGGTATCAGGAAGAAGGGGACTGGAAACAGGCCAGGAGGCAAGGAACTTGAGCTCAGGGAGTTCCGGCGAGGACCCGATCTGAGAACAAAACGCGTTGAGACACCGTTTGTTCAAGTGGCCCGGCCCCTTATTTTTTTTTAAACTTTCTTTATTGATTTTAACATAAAACAACCATAAACATCATGAAAAACAACCCACCTCCAACCCCACCTCCCGCCCATCCTTTACCCTCTATACGGCTCGTCCACCACCTCTACAAGTGTCCATATCGCATAATCTCCTCTAAGAAATAGCATCTTCAGACATAGAATTTTGCACTCCTCACTGTCCCCGTACAGTCCCAGCACCAAGGGTACCCACCCATCAACCCCCCCCCCAAAGTGCAATTTAGTCGCTCGCCACTGAGGTCCGCTCCAATCGAGCCTCGTTTGCCATGTATTTCTGAAAGAGGACCAATAGTCCAATGGTCGGCTAGCAGGAGGTAGTGTCGAAGCATATCTGGATTCCTTAAATTCACACATTCTCATGTTCTCAAGTCAGGCTGCAAAAATTGGAGGAGTGCTCCTACCCCAGGTTCTAGCCACAACATACCTGGCCACCCCAGCTGCCATACCGGACAGTCTCCTATCAGCTCGAGATTCCCCTTCAATTAATGCCAGAAGCCATAGCGCAGGCGAATAGCTCTGCTCCGCAGAGAGCATTTCTTTCACAGCCCCTTCAATCTCAACACAGTAGGATCGCATGCGGGGACATGCCCATGCCATATGGTAGAAATCTGCTGCCACTTCTCCGCATCTTTTGTATGCTATGACCCCCCTCAGGGAAAAATCTGCTGAGTTTCTGTGGAGTATAGTGGGCCTGGTGTAAGAATTTATAATGAACCAACCTGTGCCTGGCGTTGAGTGAAAATGGTTCTTGTTTGCATACACACCAACCTCCATTGTTTCTCACTCAGCACCATACCCAATGAGGACTCCCAGGACGTCTTCAACCCCCGCCTCTGTGTTGCTCTGTCGCTCCTGGTCAACTTGTATGTGGTAGCAACAATCTTCCGGTCTACCAGAGGTTGGATAACATGTTGTTGCACTACATGTGGGATGGGAGCTCTCAGAAAGTCTGGCCATTTTGTCTTCATCAACCCCCTCAGCCTGTAGTACTGAAGCAGAGTCACTGCATTATGCTCCCCTTGAGCCCGCAATTCATCCCAAAGTTTAAAACACCCACCCACCACCAAATCTCCCAGTTTCCATACCCCTAGCTTCTGAAAATAATCCTTGAATGACTTCTCAAAAGAGAGCGGGACACCAATTATATAATATTTTGGAAGGTTAGGATGATAATCCGGAGAACATTTAAGCAATTGTGCAAGGCGTACCTAGGCCCGGCATGTCACAGAGATCGGGTGGACCTCATCTTTCGGAGTTTGGGCTCTGTTCCCCCACAGCATGCCCATTAGGTTACTCGGAAAAGAAACAGCAGCGGCAACCTTTACGTGTGGTACATGAGGTTGTGCATCGCCCCATCCTGCAACATACTGTAACTGAGCTGCCAAGTAATATAGCTGCAAGTACGGATACTCCAGACCTCCGTGCTCATATGCAGCTGTCATAGTTTCATAGGCGATGCGGGCTGCCTATCCGCCCACACTAGTCTAACCATCATTTTCTTGAAAAAGTACCAGAAACTACCTGGGGGCCATAGCAGCACATTGTTGAAGATATACAGCATCTTGGGCAGAATAACCATCTTGGCCAAGGCCAGCCGGGCAGCCTGCGGGATCGGCAGGCAGATCCATGATTCCACCCTCTGCTCCATGGCCTCCAGGGTCTTAATATAGTTTTCCTTGCAGAGTGTTTCCACCTGAGTGGACACCATAATACCCAGGTACCGAAGGCCTTGTGGACACCATCGAAAATCCCCGTTCACATCCCCCCGCTACACCCCCGGGGTCAGAGGAAGTACCTCCGATTTGTTCCAATTGATTCTGAGTCTGGTTAATTCCCCAAACCTTACCACCTCTTGTTTCAGTGGGCCTAAATTCCTGCTAGGATGTTTAACATATAGCAGAATATCGTCTGCGTACAATGAAATAATAGTACGCAAATTATTCACCCAAATGCCCTTCTGAATGTGCATTTCCTGGATGTGGCATGCCAATGGTTCCATGGCCAGGGCAAATAGAATGGGGGAGAAAGGCCAACCCTGCCGAGTGCCTCGCGTGGGATAGATAGTGCCTGAGACCACCCCGTTTGTGTATACCATAGCCCTGGGAGTTGCATGTAGCAATTTTATCCATTTAATATATGTGAGACCTAGGCAGGTCAGCAGAGCACCTCAAACAGGAAGGGCCACGCCACCGAATCAAAGGCCTTTTCTGCGTCAAGTGCCGCTATTGCTATTGGAACGTCAGGGTTCACATTATGCATTAGGGGGAACAGGCGTCTCAAATTATTCTGTGTGGATCGACCCGGGATGAAGCCAGCCTGGTCGGGCAATATCAGGGCTGGCATATATGGCAGCAACCGGTCGGCCAGGATTTTTGCTAAGATTTTATTATCAGTGTTGATTAAAGATAGTGGTCTATAGGACGCCAATTGTCGCGGATCTTTACCCGGTTTTGGAAGTACTGTCACCAACGCTGATCTGGTAGTCTCTGGAAGGATACCCTTAGCTATAGCCCCTTCATACATCTGTAGTAGCTGGGGAATTAGAATAGATGCACACTCTTTGTAAAATGTGTTTGTTATCCCATCCATACCCAATGCTTTACTGTTGGGGAGATCCCCAATAGCTTTATGGATTTCCTCCTCAGTGATTGCAGCGTTTAACGCCTCTCCCTGATCCCTCTCCAACCATCCCAGGGCTACCTCATCAAGATATTGTGCCATGATGTCATGCCCATTCATGTGACGGGACTTGTATAAACCAGTATAGTAACCCCAGAATTCCCTGTTATCCCCTGTAGATCTCTAACAGTGCTACCATCCTGTCCCTCAATCTCCATGATGGGAGTACTGTGATGTTCTTGTCTTATGGCCCATGCCAGGGTCCTGCTCGGCCTATCCCCCTTACCATATCTTGTCGCAGCCAAAGGGTCACCTAAGAACTTTTCTTGGCTATCCACCAACTGCTTAAACTCCTCCCTACGGTCCCTCAGTTCCCGTTGGAGCTCGGGGGGGTATCTCCTCTTCCCTGCTCGTTCCCCAGCTCCTGAATACTTCCCTCAAGTCTACTCATGGATTCGCGGATCGCTTTCAGCACCCCGCCTTCTTTTGATATACAGCACCCTCTAATGTATGCCTTGAAGGCCTCCCAGATTGTGTTTTGGTCAGGGACCGAACCGATATTGGTTTAAAAAAAGGTACGTATATCTTGCCTTATCCCCTCCCTGAACGCCCGTCATCTAATGCCGAGGCCCTAAACCGCCAACAGAGCTGTCTAGGCACTTGCGTAAGGCCCGAGAAGCAGGCCAGCTCCAGCGAGTGGTCCGAGAGGGTACGTAGAAGTATAGTGGCTGACGTAACCGTACTTGCCATGGAGCAGGTTGCCATAATCTAGTCAATCCTCGATTAACTATGATGGACCCGTGAGTAAAAAGTAAATTCTCTATTCCCAGGGTGTTCACCTCTCCAGACATTGTACAAATTATGATAATCAGATATGCCAGTCCATGCCTTCGCTGCTTGACAAAGTGCCTGTTGTGCCGTGGCCGATCTATCCATCTTCAGTGTAAGAGCAAGGTTAAAATCTCCCACCCAAATAATCTCATAAGACGGGAATTTATGTATATGCCGTGCACATTGATGGAAAGAGTCAGGTGAGTCTGTATTAGGTGCGTAAATATTTATAAGCAATATTTTTGTGTTATATATCTCCCCCACTAAAATCAAACATCGCCCTTCCTCATCCCTTATTTGCTCGTGTAGTCTAAGCTATGAATATACGTGGCAACCCCTCTAGAATGTGTAGAGTATGACAAGCAATATCTGTGCACCCCCCACCCCGGGGGTTTGGGGAGAGGAGTGCCGCTAGCCAGATGTGTTTCCTGCAAACTTAGTACATTAACCTTATGAGCTTTACTAAAATTTGCTATTGCGCGCATCCTTTTTTGATTTGTGAATCCCCCGATGTTCCATGTCATCACTACAAGCAATCCAGCTCGCACACCGTGAGAGCTTAGTGTAGCCATATTACCCTGTAATTGCTGGGTGTTGAAGGTCTGTGTCCCAAGGCATAACCCAATGTTGTGCCCCTAGTGCTAGGAGAGCCAACGTAGAGAACTTGCTCCAGAAGATTTGTGATACTACAATCCCAGGTATAACATCCCACAGAACTCGGGCCATACTAACTGCGACCCATAACTCCCCCACCCCTAACCCACCCACACCAGAAACTATAACCTACCGGCTCCCCTCCCGTACCCTTAACTTTAACCAAACAGTGCCGCTGTATCTACGGCTATTGGGGCTCTGAGGGCAGACCCAGTGCTCCATAGGGCAATGGCCCATGTGTGTCTTGTCTCCCCTCCTTCTCCAGGGGTACCGGGCAATCCAGGCCCCCTTTCTCCCTTTTCGTGGTACTCCATTCAGAGGATAGCATCTACAGCTCAGGGCGGATGCCCGGGTGAGCCTCCTGGTTCTGGTAAATCTCTGGCATATTGTGTCGCTGCCTCCGGTGCGGTAAAGAATACGGTTGACCCCCCATGCTGTACACACAGTTTGGCTGGGTACATCATTGCGTATGCTACCCCTTTTTTCCGAAGGATATCTTTCGCAGCTTGAAAAGTTTTCCTCTGGTCTTGAACTGCTGGACTAAAATCCGGATACAGGCGTATAGTGGAGCTTCCCCATTTTAACTCTTTCTTCTCCCGTGCCGCACGCAGTATAGTGTCTCTTTCTCGGTAACAGAAGATTCTGGCAATTATGAGGCGCTCAGGGGCTCCTGGAGGTGGTCTCGTCACCAACGAGCGGTGAGCTCGCTCCACTATGTACATATTTTGACAGCGGAGGGGTATCTAGTATGTCAACGAGGAGTTTCTCTATGAATGTTTCCATGTTGTCCATGTTCCTGGATTCTGGGAACCCCAGGACGCAAATGTTATTTCTCTTTGAGCAGCCCTCCAAATCTTCGTTCTTCGCCGCAATCTTTTTGACCATCTGTTGCAGACTGGACTCCTCACATTGCAGTAGTTCGACATTATCCTCTGTTGTTCCAATTCTCTGTTCGCCTGGTCAGCACATGTAAATTGCTCCATTCTTGCCTGCTTTTTTTGATTGCCCATTCTACCACAGGGTCAGGGGGCCTTCACAGAGACCTGATATTCCAAGTTCTGTTTTCGAGGGTGTTGTTGCATCACAGTCTGTCTCAGTTTCTGCCCCCTTCCTCACATAGGCCACTGCATCACCGGCCAAGGTGTAAGTCGAAGCTCTGGGGGTTGAGGTTACCTGAAGAAGGATGTTGTCTTTATTATTTCCCTCCAGCCGGCACTTTGAAAATCACCAGTCGCCCACTAGTATCGCCCGGCCAGCTTTAAAAGCGGCTCCCTACCTCTGCGTACTAAACCAGTACAGCCCTCGCTGGATTAGGGTGCCTTGTAAAGTGCCTGCTCTGACTGCTTGTGTGGATTCTGGCCTCTGTATCCCTAATGGCCAGGTTGCGTGGATAAAACATGCAGCAGGGGTGAAAGATCAGTGCCTTGGCGGAGCATACCGACGAACCCGCACCAATCCACAAGCCTCCCCTTCCAGCAGTGCAGTTCAATGTACTAGGGGGCAGCTCAACCGCGTACCAATATTGGAGTCGGAGCCTAGCATGTAAAAACAGATTACATCAGGGGGCCACAGCGCTGCACTTACTCGACTTATCTGGCACGCCGCCTCCAACAGTTTCGGGCTCGCTCCGTCGCTGCGGGAGAGGGAGGGGAACCGCCGACGTGGGGCAAGCTGACAGCCCGCCACAGGATGCCCAGGGCCCTCGGACAGGAATGCTGAGTCGGGTCTCGCACTCTGCCTCCCCGCCTCTGGGACGGGCGCACCAACAGAAGCTCACGTGCCCCACCGGCGATCCCCAGCAGCCCCGCACCACAGCAGGGAAGGTAGGCGACATGGTCGCTCGGCGCAGTCTCCACATCTTCCTCTAATTCGTGGCTGTCCGCACCTCCCCCACACTCCTCGCTCGAGCTCCGTGGTTTCACGCACTTCTCCAGTGGAGAGCACCGGGGCAGCAGGATGTCCCAGACCTTATCTCTCGAATCGCCGGAGCACTCAACCGTCTCTCCCCGAGGGTAATGAGGGAGTTGAGAAGAGAGACAGGATATTTAGCTAATATTACGGCCGCCGTTGCAGGAGCTTTTCAGGTAGCGGCCATCTTGGTCTGCAGCGCAACAGCGCCTCATCGGCCCGGCCCCTTATAAAGGGCATCCAACACCTGAGAGGCTTGGAACGCAGGTCGTGCAGTTCCCAGGTGTTGGTATACCCAAAGTGAGGCTTGGACTGTAAACCCGCCTCAGCCCAAGCGCCCTGTGCACTGCGAATGCGCGGAGGGCAAGGCACGGTCGCCCGCGCATGCGCAGCCCAACGCGAACGGGAAACCCAGAAGCTCCTGGGGACATGAAAGTCCAAGGACCCCCCAGGCGAAAGCACGGATAAATCCGCCAGGATGGGGCACGCCGAAAGCGGCAGGATTGCCTTAACCCCCAGTTAAGTGGCTTGACACACGTCAGTTCTGGCTGTTTCAAGTACATTAGGGAAGCCCTAGCAGGTCCCCATCATCGACCCCTTTGTTTTTGCAGTACTTTTTTTGGTACTTCGCTGAGTCCTCATTTGATAATTAACTATTTTTTTAACATTGGACTTCGATCCTTAGATGGGCCAACTTTCACTTGTTTTTTGCCTTATTCTTCCACAGTAGGTTTGTTTAAACAGGTACATTTCTTTCATACTATTCTGGTTCTTACTCTGTTTGCCTAAGTATTGACATTCTAATCTTTTATATTGTTTCCAGAATATATTTGTTTATGATACATTTTGTCTATATAGATGCTGCTTTCTCTATAGTCCAGATGGACAGGTATGGTACATTTGACTTGTTTTGAGTTTTGTTTATGATTGTCATAGATCTCTGTTATTTGGGGGATCTGAATTAGTTTGTTTTCCTCTCTTGTCTTCCTTTATGTATTTCAGATTAACCCTGAGGAAGGATGTATTCCAAAAGGAATTGACCAGAGTGTATTGGTTTGCTTCTGTGTTACACCTCATGTAATTACTAAAGATTGATTGGATATAAGATCAAAAATTGCTTCATATTATTGTTTTTTTCTTAAGACTTTCTGGAATTGAGGTGATCATTTGACCTTTAAAGTGAGGATGTAGCACTGAAGGCTTCTGCTTCAGTCTTTCCTTGGATGACCTTATAACCAGACTTGAAAGACTGCAATCTACCACTTTAGCAGAAGACCTGGACAGCTATTGTTTTATTCAAAGGACCACGAAATGCAGTATGTGCTTTTTTCGTTTGATGCTTATTTAATCCTGATTTTAAGTGTGGAATCCTGGAGAGAACCAGAGAAAAAGCATATTCACAGTTGCTTTCTAATACCAATAATCATTGCCATAGATCAGGGGTCTGCAACCTCTGGCTTTCCAGATGTTTTAGACTGAAATGCGCCTATGGATGCTTCACCATTGACTATGCTGGGTAGGGCTAGTCGGAGATATGTAGTTCAAACCATCTGGAGTGCCAAAGTTTGCAGAGCCCTGCTATACATAAAAGCGGGATGAATATGGAACATGTTGCTTAACGACTTGCCACTGTTGGGGTTTCCAGGGTTGGGTGGGGGAAGTTAAACGTTAAAACACTTTGCTGCCTTGTGCTGAACTGGATGACCTCCAAATAGCCCTTTAAGATGAGTAGCAGGACCTTTCCTTACTTGTTTTCTAAGCATGCATGCCTTGCCAAAACATTCCGTCTTTTTTACTCACCGTTCGCATGTTTTTCAACTACAGACGCTCTGGATCACCGCCTTTGTCAGCGCCTCTCCGTGCCACTCGTACGATCCGCTACTCATAGGTGTGGGAGGGGATTTTGGGAGAAAGCAAGGGACCCGTCACACCTAACCTGCAGGGTTTTTCAATTAATCTATCCACTATCTAAGAGGAGCTTCTCGCTCTATCAGGCAGATGGCAAAGGACGTCTGATATTGCAGAGTGCCCGAAGTTACTTATATCGACGATCGATGGGTATCTTTACCTAATCTAATCATCTAACTATGCTACCAAGTAGACTGGATGATCTATAAACAGCCCTTTAAGATGAGTAACAGTACCCTCGAGATAGATGGGGATGCAGATTCATACTCGTGCATCAAACAATTAAGACAACTCAATAGTTTGGCAAAGTGAGTCTGTTTAATGACAAGTTCATATAACGGGGAGTACAATGAACATCAGCAATCGCTCGATCTTCTCGCTCCCTTTAGTTTTAGAAAAAACACAATATTTATAGCAAAAACGTGTCATTGCTGACGTACAACCTGCGTCATTCTACGTGGCAACCTTAAAAACCTAACATGCAACGTGATTGGTTATAGGAAGGTAACTTAGTATAGGTACTATATCTGTATATGGTAAAGGGGAGAGGGGGATTGGATAATCAATGTCAGGTGGGGCAACTAAGCCCTCCCTTCAAAATGGCCACTATGAACGTCACTAAAAGTACTACGTCCCATTGGCTCTACTCACTATAGGACCCTAGATTATATGGTCTACTATGATTGGGTTGACATCAACCCCACTCATACTTTTTCACCTACGTCTAGCAGCATGCAAAACGAACATCCAGGTGCAGAGAAGCTTATCTGCACCCTACCTTCCCAGCAATTATGCTATAATCAATCATCACCTCAGTAGTCATTTGTCAATTACTTCTTTATAGTTTGGCCCTGAGTATGCTCTGTGCTCTGAGAACTTTTAAGGAGTATGGGCATGGCGGGGATCCATGCAGAGGTGTGAAAGTCTCTCTTCCAGCCTGCCTTTGTCATGTGACTGGACACCGTGAAATCGGCTTTTCTCTGTGTCTTTTTGTATATTTGATTTAATTCTACCAGTTCTCGGACGTCGGCTTATCTTGACGTTCCTGAACGGGACCCTCTGTTCTCTTCTCTCCTTAATTGTATCCAATGTCAGCTTATTCCAGCCAGATAAGACCTTGGCTTCTTGGCATGGTCATCGAAACTGAGTTTTGCTCTGTCTTGATTCTAAATTTTCTTGCTGCGACACACTCCATTTGTGGCTTGTTCAATTCTGCTTGCATTCATACATAAAGTGCTTCTTGAGGTACAAACTTGTAAACGTTGGCGCTTGCCGCAATCTATTGACTATTAAGCATAAGCTAGCTTCACGATTTCTTTGCCTCTTGCAGTTACTTGCATCTGTACACGTTTAAACGAAATATCTTCATCATGTATGTGGCATAAGTTTCTTCATCTTGAGCCCAAGCTGTTGCTTATCTGTGGTATCTTTATCTTTCGTCTCTTGTCAGTATTCTTAGGTCGTTACATCTTCTATATGTGCATCAGTCCGATATCTTATGACATCACCATTCATCTTCCTTAATGATCTCTTTTTGTTTCTTCAGGTATTTCATTCAAACAACCGTCATATTGTCTTGGATGTAGATATGGCTTTCTCAATGGATACCTTACTGTCCAGGTTTTCTTAGGTGTCAGTATATTAATAGGTTCTGGGAGTTATGAGGCGAGTTGGAGTAGTCTACTGGAGTCTCTACAGTCTTTCTCCTGTGTCTACTGTGTGTGGGGGAGGACTCAAATACCCCTACGCAGAGCGAAGCGGTGAGCGGAGTTGTGAGGCGAGTTGGAGGAGTCTGCTGGAGTCTCTACAGTCTTTCTCCTGTGTCTACTGTGTGTGGGGGAGGACTCTAATACCCCTACCCAGAGTGAAGCGGTGAGCGGAGTTGTGAGGCAAGTTGGAGGAGACTGCTGGAGTCCGCAGGTGAACGGGCGAACAATGGAGCCAAATATGAAACACACACGGTTTTTAACCCATACTGAGTGGAAGTTGGCAAAAAAGGAGCGGATCGAAGATCTCGGCACCAACACAGACGCTGACACGGACCAGACCCGCCGCCGTCTCAGAAGCACCAAAAAAACACCAATCTTACCAAACCACAAGCACCCTCACAGCGAAGATACGCAACCATGCGAGTCTCACTGAGAACCGAGGGCAGGCAACAGACAGCACTTATGGAAATGAAGCTCCAGAACCACAAGATCTTAGTTGGGAGCCGAGCTGCTTACCTCTCCGAGAAGCGAGCAGCGCCCCGCCTACCGTCAGTGAGGCGAGTGGGCCCCCGGTGGCGGTGGCCAAAGGGCGGCCTCTGCCGGACCCTGTGCGGGTGTACTGCAGCAATATGGAGGGTGACAGCGGCGCCTCCCTGCCAGTGATTGCAATCCGTGAGCTCCCCGGGCCAGCGCTGGAGCCTGAGCGCGTGCCTGAAATGGGTGGGGAGCCAGAGAGGCAGGGGAGCCGGAGTACATCGAGTGGCATTGAGCCAGCGATCGAAGTGATCGAAGCCGAAGTGGAAACTGAAGACGCGTGTGGCGCTGATGCACGTCACGAGACAGCAAACCTAACCAACATAAATCCGGATCTGCAACCCGTAATTAAGAATACATGCACTATTGCTATGATACACAGGGTTCCCAGCGTTAGCAACAACCAGTGTGCCTCAATAAAGGAAAGAACCAACAAGAACTAACAAATTCTAAATGTTACAATAAAGACAGTAATGCTAAGCACACTCTTTCTATCGGAGACAGTGAGGATAGCAAGAAGGAAGATGAAAGCAACTCGGAAGGAGGTAATGAGAAAGAAAATTCAGAGCCAGACTTAGAGGCAAGCCATTCCTCTGTAAAAGCGAAAAAAAGGAAAAACGACAACAAAACCACGCAACCAAGAAGAAATCAAACAAATAATGCTAACCACAAAATGAACAGGAAGAAACAAGAGATTAGCGACACAAAAGCATCAAAGGGCAAAACAACAGCAAACAAGCACCAAAAAACACACAAAAGAAGTGCTGCAAAGTCGAAACGGCTGCCGACCCCCTTGATGTCGGGTACTTTAAAAGCATTTTTCACCAAACACCAAAAACGGAAATTAGACACAGGGCCTCATTACACGGTAGGCAGAAAACCATGGCGCTATTAGCGCCATGGTTCATGCCGGTAAAATACCGGCACCACCTTGGTGGAAAGGGGAATAACCGCCCCATTCCAAGGTTGGCGGGGCGGTAATTCCCCCTTCCACCATTGCCCTTCCCCATTCCCATTTTTGCCCCATAGGGCTCTATGGGAATGGGCAAGGCGCTAATTACGGTACCGCAAATTGCGGTACCGTAATTAGCTCCACTGGTACCTTTGCGGGTTGGTTTTTAACACCTGCAAAAAAACAGGCGTTAAATTCCCCAACCCGCAAAGGGACCTCGTAGTAAGGTGGTAAGGATTTACCGGTACCGGTAAAATACCGCTACCGGTAAACCCTTACCGCCTACCGTGTAATGAGGCCAACAGACACGGAATTATCGGACGCAGAAATACTAGAAGCTGTCCAAGAAATCATTCCAGTAAACAAAACATCGCAAAACCAATCTGGAATGGGGTCCTGAACTAAATTCATCCCCAAAAGAACCACGACCCTCCCAGAGTCCACCAACAAAAACAACAAACGCGAACCAAGCTCAAAGTGGGAATATCGTTCCGGCTACTAACCCTAAAACGCAGTAGGAAAGGGACGGACCGAATCTCCAAAGAACACAAATGAACAAAGTGAATAGCAGCAGCAGGAAGAGAGAACTACAAAGCCAGGCGAGGAGGCAAAAAAACAATTAGACCAGACACCAAGAGATGAAATTCCTCTGGCAAAGCAGGTGGACCGAACTAAGGAGTCTCAAGCAAGTGAACACTGCCTCGCTTGGACCAAAGCCCATCTCAGCACGGGGCAGAAACCTCTCACCCCCACTAAAAAGGGGGAGCAGAGCCCCATGAATCAACTGGGATAAGCGAGCAAGGGATCGGCAACATTGAACATGCCAGACCACGAACAAGGTGGAAGCTGTCAGTGGACAACTCGACGTTCGAAGCACCACGAACACCTAGGAGACCGGCGACCACTCAACAGTCATCGAAGACCAGACGGCTAAGTGAAATTTCCATAACAACCCAAAAAGACTCACCAAATAAAAAACCTGACATGTTAATCATGTCGGCTATTACAATTCCCCTAGTTTTGTAAACTCTACGAGGCAATAAAAGATGGGGTCCAAGACAACACCTCGTTTCTTGAAAACTTGACCTCGAAAATGACCTACATAGAAGGCTATATCACTGCCTTAGAGGAAAGAAACAGCAACCACCAAAAAGGTTGGGTAAAAAAAATGGAAGATCTGGAAAAAACTGGTAGAATTCCTGCAAGCAGAGAAGGGAAAACCAACCGCAACGGCAAAAAGAAATCAGAGCCAGAGCCAGGAAAGCGAAGCGGTGCTAGATCCGGAAGCACCTCAAGAGGCAAAAGGAAAGATCTGCGACATATCAAGATCGAGTCCCACTCCATCATTAGAAATGAGAGTGACAATTAAATTACCTACACGAAAACCGGTGGTCCTAAAATTAGAAAGCTATGAACCAGTTGTCACGACGACACGAAAACATAGCGCTACAAACCAGGGAATAAAGAAGACAAATAAAAAAAAAACGCCAAGATAAAGAGCTCTCCAAAGACTCTTGGCAAAACAAAAAGGCGGCTGATACTAGCAGATCACCGAGATCAGTAGACAAATTCATGAAAGACTGACTTGATGAACCTCTCTCAACATTGGGAAATCAACCCCAATGAACCGGACCAGGAGATTTTCGTCATGGAAGCTAAAAAAAAATAAAAACTACTGTAATACAACACGCTGAAAACAGTAGAAAAGAAATTGGTAAAAACCCAGAACCAAAAGGAGCATTCCTCTGCTAACGAGATCCAAGAAAAAAACTCTTCCAATCACCTAAATAAGAAACAACGCACTAGTGAGTTCTATGACAATGAAGATACGCCAAGATCTAGAGGGCACGCAACCCCACAGTGTAAAAGAGAGCCGAAAAGAGCAAATGGACATCAAAGCAAAAGTCTAAAAGCAGAAGAAGAGGAACGCATATTCAAAGTAGAATAAAAAAAAAATGGAAGGCTATATAATCCTGGACAGAAAAACGATCCTAACAATAACGAACAAAACAGATGCATTGAAAGGAATCAAAACAGAAGACATCAAATTAGTCGAACCATATCATAGAGGGAATATAGCAAAAGCCTACCTCCATGTCAAAGCGGTCGGAATTCAACAAATCAACTCGAATGCATTCAGAGAAATGGAACAGCTTGGCTTCACATTGACGGAAATAAAAGCCTCAAGATCAAGGGAGGACAAAGCGCGTCAACCAAAAGATATGGAAGACCGCAAACATCGCAACACATCTATAATGGAAGGGCTCTATCGAGCCAACCGAATAGGGAAAGGGCAGGGAGAAAGGGTCACCTACCCCGCAAACTATCACTCTCATCAAGACCATCAATGAGGACGAAAGAAAGAAGTCACAGGAAGAGTATGAAAGACATTAGAACAGACAACGTGAACGTACAACACGGGCCAAATCAGAGGATTACTGTACTCAAACCCCATTTAATCCTTTGAAAACTGAACGCAGGCAGACAATCGACAAAATTCGAGACGAAAAGACAACCAAAACAAAAGATACGATAACATCACAAGGACCGTGGTCGTGGCTCAAATCAACCCTGAACCCAAAAACAGAAAGATAGCAACGACAAATGACCTCAGAATCCGCCCCCAAAGGAATCGCAAAACCAGCAAAAGTCACATCTACCGAAAGGTAAACCTTGGGATCGTGGAACACAAGAGGTCACTCACACCTAACTACTTTAGGAGATGTCGACCTGAGCCTATATGACATGCTATGCCTACAAGAGACATGGCTGGCGGATAAGCCTACACTAGATAGAGTTGTGGTGGAAACATCTCCAGCAGCAAAGGGCCTCCTCGGTCGCCCGTCTTCGGGTCTCTTGACAACTATAAAAATGAGTTCAGGCTTAACCGCACAGAGAAAGCTGAAGGAAACGTACAAGATGCTGGTCATACTGACAACATGGATCCACCAAACCGCAGATCCACCGCCGGAATACGCTACCCAACTAGCGATAATAAAAACATACTGGAATCCCCAACGCAGCACCACAAAAGCCTTCTGCACAAAAATGGGATAAATAATAGACTGCATCTACGGGGAACACGAGAAGATCGACATCATCGTGTGCAGAGATCTGAACGCCAACTGCAACATGCACCATGACTGTTATGCAGAATCCTGTGCAGTGCCCTTAGGGACAACTACACACAAGACTACAGGTGGCAATACAAGTTTTACCTTTGGTACAAGCCTGTACTACTATGTTAAAGTGGTAGCAGTAGCGGAGCAGCCAGGCTTATCTCAAGAGTATATGCGAAGTAGCAGAGATTACACAAAGGGACCACAATTAATGTGACTCAAGCAAACAATGACTCAAGGTTTCAGGTAAAAAATATAAGTACATTTAATTATTTTTAAACCATTTGTTATAAACACTACACTTCTATTAATTCAAAACCACACATAAAAATACTACAACTAACCAATTCACTTTGTACAGTATAACTTCAAGGTAAGTACCCTGTGTTTGAGCGGACCAGTGTTATGAAACAAACGACGTAACCGGGAATACACTTGCGATCACTTTTTGACAGTAATGACAGTTCGGTCTTACTAAAGAAACGCGTATCTGCGGCAAGAAATGTTACCGGGGCAAAAACATACTTAGCACCTGAGTTACCTAGAGAGAGTTGGGGGCAAAAATCATAGGCAATACTTTTGTCAAGGCAGACAGAATCAGAAAACACTCTTAGACAGAAATTCAAAAGTTAATAGGCCAAAGACAGTGTCAAGTGGAACCGGGTTCCTGTTGTCGAGGATCACACAGTTGGATAGTTCACAATTCAACGTAGCCAGGAGTACTTAGATATTGTCAACAGAGGAAGCAAAAGTTATAAGAAGGAGGGAAGACAAGGGCAAGCCTTGTAGGCAAAGAAAAGGGATTCACCCAAATTCCTCGAGCAGAACACAGTACCTTATTCAATGAAGAAGCTGGTGCCACGGCCATTGTTTCTGGTAGTTTCCTGCAGACCCTCGGTTCCTGGAGCCTCGATCCGAAGGAGGGCGTCTGGAGTGGTCTGTACCACACAGGGCTGAAGCCGGCAGCAGTGCCGGTGAATAAAAGGTGCGCTCCTTAAAAACAGGAGAGGCTCTTCAGGTGGCTATCCGGACCACTTCAGCAGGGTGCAGCGATTTAGACCACAAAGGGGATCCTCTGGCTGTAGAAGATGAGCTGGTTATCCCCACCAAGCTCAAGGGAAGAAGACTCCGGACTGGATCTTCTCTGGTCGTCGAAGGGTAGATGGTTCAGGACTGCAGCAGGGCTTCACCGGGACGGGATAGTTGCAGCAGTCGACTTCTTCTCCGCTTCTCTTCGGTTCCTTGTAGTTCCAGTGGCGACTCTGACTTCTAGCCCAAGAGACCTGCCTTTTATGCGAAAATCCCCCATTCACAAAGCCTGGCTGTCAATCACACAGTAGGGGGGTTGTCCGGCCCGGACAACCACCTCAGCCAATCATGGCAAAGTGCAATTTGGGTTTCCTAGGATACCCTGTGCAGGAGGTGACTACTTCCCTCCCTCTCATTCAGCCCACCTAGACACCCAGGCACCTAGAGGAGGGCTTCTTGGCAGAAGCCCGCCAAAAGACAGTGAACAAAGAAGGCAAACCTGGTTTTCCGCGCAAAGTAAAACACAAGAAGGACTTTAACAAAAAGAAATGGCGAATAAACCCGACCGGAGCCAAAAGAAAAAGTATTTGGTCAAGCGGGTTTAAGTTCAAGGCTAATATAATAGCCTAAAACAATACCATGTTTAGATAGTATAATCGCGGTAGAAAAGTTAGGGTAGATATCACTGCCACCAGCCAAGTCTAAATGTTAAAAGAGCAAAACAATTCTCTAGGAGGTACAGATAAAAGGGCTAAGGATTAACCCTTGCCAGTACTCCATGTAAGATGGGGTGTACTGGATCTGTGGTTAAATGGCTAAGTAAAGTTAATGGCAACTTTACCCTTTTCTGGGGGACAGTAGTCAGCCTCAGAAATGGAGTCGTGGGAAGTCTAAAAGACAACCCTGTGTCACTGCACTGAATGTACTGTGTAACACACAAAAGAAGGGGGCTACTGAAGGGGTGTACTCCAGAGTCCACAATCACAAAAACAGATGAAATACAAATGGCAAAACACAAGTAAGAGTGGGAAAAAGGGGTACACTCTTACCAAGTGGAAAAAATAAACTCCAGAGATCCAGCAAAGCTGCTGGGGGACTTGCTAGGTAAGGGAAATTAGCCATTGAATGAGAATTCTCCCTAACAACGACGATGACAAGGATCGCGTGACACAAGGAGCCACAGTCGAACGAGGAAAGGCCTGGATGTCTGTCACCAAATCAAGGAACCTGCACAACATCGGAGCTTTGTTCCCTCATCAAATCACCATCCCGACCTGGGAATGCCTGAATGCTAAAGCCACTTTAGACTACATCTATGCAAGCCAAGGTCTCCTACCAAGTATTCTTGCCTTCAAAGACCAAAGAACTACTCACAGTGATCACAACCTTCTTATCTGTTCATGCCAAGGTAAGCATCCAGCCAAACAGAGCTACAAGTTCAGCATGGAGGTAAATAACCAACAATCTAGGTTACGTCTGACAGAAGCAGACGTCCTGAAGATAACCGCTAAATACGAACTGCCTGGTGAAACACACGCATCTCACCATGTTGACGAGCGACCAAACTACCTTCCTCTACTACTACCTTATAGAATACCAGTCGCAGGACAGAAGACCAAGGCGACTCGACCAAAACACACCTACGACAAATTGGTGGTCAAAAAAAGAAAAGAAAAGAAAAGTGGTGCAGAAACTGAGAACAGCTAAAAAAACAAATACTAAAGAAACATGGGAAAAATGGCAAATTGAAACAAAATCCTATAACAACTGGCTAAAACATCACACACTTCTCCTCTACCAACAAGACTATGAACAAATGCTGAGAAGTCTGAGCACAAAAATAAATACATTTTAAATAAATAATAAATAAATAAATAAATAATCAGGTGATTTTTGGTCTCTAATCAAAACGATGACCACGACCTCCTCCACCGAGATCTCAAACGCCGTTTCAGAACAGAAATGGTCATCGTACTTGGCGGCTCAATTTGACCTTCCTCAGTCAAGCATACCCGGTGCAGAACTAGCCACCACCACGACATGGGTCGAGGTCTTGAATGTAGACAACATCGAAAATGCCATCGGCAAACTCAAAACATCGAGAGCCCCTGGCTTGGATGGCCTGACCAATCTCGACCTGAAACAATCGCCGAAAGTGTGGTCAGTGGTAATCAGTAAAATCTTCATTCACTGTGGAAAAACAAAAATGATTCCAGAAACTTGGTTGAATACCATAATCGTCCCAGTGTACAAAAAAGGAAGCAGAGAAGATCCGGAGAGCTACAGACCTATAGATCTCCTGGACATCGTCAGCAAAATCTTTGCAACACGGCTGCTGGATCATATCAGAAGTTGGGCCAAAAATGCTCCTTGCATGGACACCTTTCAAACAGGTTTTCAGAGAAACGGAAGCATCGCCATAAACATCCTGCTGATAAACATCTTAAAAGCCAAAGTCAGAGAAGGAGCACCAAGACTGTATCTTGAATTCTTAGATCTATCTAAAGCTTTTGATAAAATAGATTGGGAAAAACTATGGTCCAAACTAAATAACTGGAAATGCCCCACGTTGATCTTGGGCCCAATAAAAGCTCTCCACGCCGAAACCAAGATTCGGGTGGAATTAAACAGACACGGAGCACTGTCAGAGGAGATACCGGTCAAGCGTGGCGTGAAACAAGGGTGCCCCTTGGCTCCAGCTCTCATTGCCTTCCTCTGAGATTATCAACACGATTAATTAAAAATAAGGGTGCTCCCACCAAAAATAGGAAAAGCAAACAAATCACGACTTCTCTATGCGGACAACGCAATTATTATAGACCAAACACAAATTGGTCTACAACGCAAACTAACCAATTTGATGAGATATACGGAAAATAACAACCTGGAAATTAAGGCCACATTTGGAAAGCAGTCCTGGGCCTACCGAAGTCTACATCGATGCCCGCAATTAGACGTGAATTAGGTCTGGTGTCCTTGGCATCATCGGTAGAGCAAAGCACGATGAGATTGTACAAATAAATCCTAATGGCGGATACCCTCCCAATCTACAACATCATCGCCGATGAACTCGCGAGCGGAACATGCAAGGCACTCAACAATTGGGCTAAAAGGCAACAAGAAATTCTGAGCCAAATAACATGTTCAGAAGAAGATCTGAAAGACAACCCAGAAAGAGTGAAACGTAAAATGGAATTTATGGACAGGATCACCACAATTGACAAAGCAAGTGCAAATAAACTATTGACTCATCTCCCACCCACATTCAACAAAGTCAAAGTGCCTCAGAATTACTGTATGAAATTCCCGAACAAACTAATGCGAGGCATGTTCATGAAAGCAAGACTCAACTTGTTGATGACTCAGGAAATCCTGGCGATTCGATCCCGGTCGACAGACAACAGTTGCCGCCCATAAAAAAATAGAGATCACGCGGAAACCCTGAAACATCTAGTGTTGTCGTGCCCTAAAACACAACAAAACAGAGACGTCTATCTCCAGTCTCTCCTGCAAGGTGCAGTAACATTGGATAAAGATTCGGAGTGGAACAGGTTAATTTCAGGAGAGACCACTAGATGGACACTGGCCACGGTGAAATTAATAGAACTAGCCTCCAAAACGATCAATCAATCGACGACGGAGGCGGCCGCAGACCAAGGTGGCCCCGAGGGGGTAGGCTCTCATACTTTGATGGCCACCATAGGCTCAACTAATACCGATCAACAAACGCCTGTCGAAGAGCAAGAATAGTCTATCGGTAAAAGGCTTTCCCACCAAGGTCCTTCCTTCTATGGGGGTTTCCACTACCCCTAGACTTCAAGATGCTCGAATGCAAAAATCCACAAAGGACAAAAGAACACAAGACATACTGAGACATTCTTAGACCCGGCGATTCTTGTAAAAATAAAAAAATAAAACTTTTGGATTAAAATCCAAGTAATACAAAATTAAAAAATTTAAAAAAATAGGTGCTGTTACACTGATAGGTACGGGGCAGAGCCCATGTGCTGCTCTCTGCTGATTTAACTGTTCTTCATACGTCACATACTTTGGTGTGAACTCAATAGGCAATGGGAAGGGGGGCAACTAGAGTGGGGGCTATACTTGACACTTCCTCTTCACTCCCCCCTCTGAGCGATTCATCGACCACTCTCACTTCTTTCTTTGCATCCACTTTTTCTTCATCCTTCACTTTTATTTCGTCCTCTGGATCCAGACAATCTGGTATGAAGAAATGCTTCCTTGGGGTCCATATCTTTATGACTCCCTTCAAGCATCCTGCTGTTCTCACATAATCATCCCTGTTCCATGTCATCAGTTGGCATTCTCCACTTGAACTGCAATAGATCCATCTTCCCACATATTTTCTATTATCCCTTGGATACAGGAACTGTGTTCCCTCTGGTGCATAAAAGCTGACCTTCACAAAGTCTCTTATTTCTTCATCAGTCAGGTCTTTGGGCTTCCATCCCGACTCGACATCAATCATGATCTTCATCCCTATGGCTTTTCTTGCAGTCTTCTGGCATTGAGAGATTATTAAATTGATCACACAGAAACCAAGTAATATCATCACCAACAGGGCTCCTAGGAACTTGAATTCATCTGCCATCCAATGTGGAACCCATGAAAACAGTGCTCCAAACCAACTGTCATCATCAACTTCGTCAACTTCATCTATCATCTGATTCTGTAGTTTTTTCAGCATATCTATGGCCTCTGTTAAGGTCCCATTCACGTCGTCGTGAGAAGGTATAAATGAGAAGGTATAAATGTGCAACATAATTCTCTGATTTTTGCACAAACACCTCCATCCATAGCTGTGATCATGTCTAAGACAAATCTGTTCTGGGGTGTCATAAGTCTGATTGCTCTCAACTCTTCTCTGATTGCACTGAATCCTTTTATGGTCGTGTTGATGGTTTGCAGTAACTCCCATCTGGTTATCTGCAACCATTTAGTATTTGCTCCAACCTGAATTCTTGGCATCAGGATTAAGGTGAATACTGAAGAAGTCTGACTGAACAGTCTGTTTTCATATGGGATAGCATCGAAATAATGTTCCCTCTTCACAAGCTCCAAGGATCTCTTCTTCCCCAGGTGAGCATCTGCTTTTAGTAAACAGTCAATGTTCACGTCACTTTTTGGAATCACCAACGCTGGAACATGGACATTCACCAATGTACATATACCTCCCCAAGTTTTCAGCAATCTTATGTATGCCTGGGATCCACACGCCCAATAGTGATCCATGATCACTGCAATACCATGCATCATTCCTGGAGCATCAAACACTTGGCCACAATTGCGATTCTCTCCCATTTTTCTTGTGCCATTATTTCTGAAACAGAATTTAGGGCTCTCGAATGGTACTATCTGCATGGGTCCTCCTCTGTCCTCGACCCATGTCAGTAGTTTAGCAAGCTTCGGCCATAGTGGCTTGCATCCATTCTGCACTATGTCAATGGTAGCCTTGTAACAACTGATGACTACCCATGCTCTGCAGATCACTACTCCTTTCTCCCATCCTTCTGGTGAAAGCACTGTTCCCCAGATTTGCATTTCACCTCTGTTCTCCCATCTGCTAGATTCTTATGAAGTTTTTCCTGCAGTCTCCAATTTCTGTTCACTTCTCTTCTGATCGCTGTTCCTTTTATTCCAGGTTTCTGGCATCTGATCACAATATTCTTTGTTTTGGCATTGTTTGTCTTTATGTCTTGAACATATTCATCTTCATTTGGATCTGTTTCTTCAGTTGCCCATTTGAGAGAACCATCACCTCCCATGAACTGACCTCTGGTCTTGCACATTGCTATGTGTGACAGACAGTGTGCTGTCTGCACGTCTATCTCAATCGCTACAAAGATCTTTGACTTTTCCATGCTGCAGGGCAGAAGTGAACATACAAAGCATTCCTCATCCGAAGTTTGCCTCCCAACTTCCTTCATGTACTGCT
This sequence comes from Ambystoma mexicanum, assembly GCF_040938575.1. Lineage (NCBI taxonomy): Eukaryota > Metazoa > Chordata > Amphibia > Caudata > Ambystomatidae > Ambystoma > Ambystoma mexicanum. Next base: position 435,355,004 of record NC_090936.1, read on the forward strand.
ACCATATGTTTCCCAAATGTGCTGTGCTATCCAGGTAATCATTCAATGTGTTATTGTCTTCTTGTGTGATTCTTCTGGCTCTTTGATACGAGCTTCCACAAGCATGTCACGCAGTACGTCTGCATAGCTCCTTCTTGCTGGAGGATTCTCAGGCATCTCCATCAATGATCCGGGCGTTTCCACTTGTACTATTCGAGTAGGAGAAAGTGCAATACGCTTGATCCTTTCAACATACCAACTGGGCATGACAATGTCTCAATTTCTGTCTGTGTCTTCCTTCCAGGCAATGCCCTGATATCATACCTCGCAGGATCAGGTGTGCTTGCAGGTGTTGTCTCCATTTGCTTATTCTCTAAAGCCTTTTGTCTCTTTAAAAGTTCAGCTTCCTCCATTTGTTCTCAACTTCTTTTGGCATAAAACTTCTCATCGTTGTTTGTCCAAACTCCCCCCATTCTCTGGAGTTTGATTCCGAAATCATCGATACTAGACCAGGCGAGTTTGTACTCATCTGTGTAGGTGTAACTTTCATCAATACTTTATCTGGTTTACTTTGCCGACCCAGTCTCTGGCGTTTCAACTCATTTACTAAAACAAGTGTTGTGTATCTGTCATTGCTTCCCAAGTCCATTTCAAGCTCAGTCACTATCATTCTCTCTCGGAATAGGAATGACTATATAGGCTCTGGGTGCTCTTGTAGGTATAGGGCGTACATCCTCAGGCGGGTGCACGGGAACAACACTTTCTGTGCCTATAAACAATGAGGTTCTAATCGTCAAGGACAGCAATATGATTATGAATATAATGCATGGATAGATAATACATCTATATGTCATTTTACAGCATTTGTTTCTTGGGCAATATGAATGTCTCTCCTCCAGAGGGAGAACAATGCTACTGCTTTGGCTCCCCATCTCGATCATCTAAGGAAGCAAAAACTGGTTCTTTAATACTTTTCTTTTTCATTATTATCACTTCTTTCTGGACTTTGCTGTCTCTGCTTCATGGATCAATAGTTCTGGACCAGTTGTCCTCTGAATCTGGATAATGCACAGCTTCATCTCACTGATGAGGCCCAACAAGGCTGAAAAACATCTATGGGGATGCTGTTGGTACTCTTGTTCAGAGGGGAATTGCCATAGCATTTCGGTGCTGGACTGCCCATGTGGGCAGGACAAAGACTGATATGCAAATGGTTATTTCCCATCTGTGAAAGGTACAGTGAGCAAAAAGCGTGTGCTGCAAACTCTCATCGCAGAATAGGTTATCATGCCATGTTCTTTCTGGAGAGGAACGTCTGTTACCTTTTTTGGAATGAATCTGTATAATGGACTGTCTCTGGTATCTGGAAACAGTTCAGTTTTGCAATGCAATGTTCCAATAATGAACAATGACCTCGGTAAGTCTATAGTATGTGTTCCATATAGACTAGTTCCCAGAATATACCTCGAATCTGCTTCACTCCAGATGACATGTTGCTTCCCTGTCAGCATAAAAAGTGTATTTCATGTACACAATTCCACGATCTGTCCCTCGAATGAAAGTATCTACACGCTTCTGTGATTTTGATGAGCTTGAAGTGCAACCTGAATAATGATTGCGTTCAGGATCACGCTCAAAAGTTCTGTATTCGCTGGATCTCGAAGAAAAGTCAGGACATCGGTATGTCTCCCCACAAGATCTGGACAGTCTTCAATTAAGCAAAAGAATGGTACGATGACAAGCCTATTCAATGCTTCTTCTGATTGGGACCTTTGTCTTGTCCTCGCTGTACTCTGGCAATATTAAGAACTGCTCTGTGATAACTGTGAGCAAGTTTGATATTGTCTTTTCGTTGTCTGGATCTTGCAAAAACATATGTTTGTAAGTCTCCCCACCAACGACGGGTTGGACCTCAATACCAATTCAAAATAGGTCAGTATGTTCCTGTTGAGGTCACTATTGTGTGACACCATAAGTAAGTCCAAACAAAGATTCTGTATTGAATGACTCAGGATACTGTATTCTCTTCCAGTTTATATATCCTCAATCAAAATTCGGCATAGCTTTTCTTAGCAAGGCTCAGTGTGCCTCAGCCCAAAGTCAACAAGCTACTTGTGGCTCAATGAATGCAATTCTCTTCTTTTACCCTGCAACTAGGATGCACAGAGTGTTTGTATTGTGTCCTTTTCCCTTATTTTGCTCAAAGGAAATGTCTTATAACTGAGTCACAACCTTATCACAAAGTTCCTAGTTTTTACACTTGACTAGTCATGCGTCCTTCTTCCTCGTCATAGATTTCGTCTGCACGTCCTGTGGTTCTTCCCCGCTGTCTGTAGCCTTTTCGGGTGGGGGTGCGGCAGAGGGGTCTCTCCGATATACGGCTTGATGTCACCAAGGAAGATCCAAGCTCCTCTTCTTTGTAACTTAACTGCAGATGGCGTTATGTCCTCAACAATAAAAGGGCCGTGGAACCTTGGCTCGTCCCACCTTTTCCTTGTGTGATTCCGAACTAAGATGGTATCCCCAGGGTATAGTTGAGGTACACGTAACTCCGGAACCTTATCTGTTGTAGTATCTCCTGTGTTCTGTACTGCCCTACACCCTCCTCGTCGCTGCAGCTGCCTGAAATCACAGAAAAACTAGATGTCATGCAGTTCAAATCGTTTTGCATTTCCGATCCTAGCACTTCTCCTGTTGGTTGAGCAACCCATCTAGCTCTAGATGGAGGCATTAAAGGCATCCGCATTCTTCTGCCAGTCACAATTTTGTGTGGCGTAAAATGATGGTCAGAACCAGGCTGGTTTCTAAGTGCATACATTGCCAGTGGAAGGCAGTGCAACCATCCTTTCCTCAGAGTAAGCTTCAACTTGTTATCCTTTCCTTTAACAAGTCTTTGAGCTTCTCGCATATTCCATTTCCTTGCAGATGATACACTTGTGATTTATACCAAGAAACAAGCTGATCTGTTCAAGTACTGCATTAACAAAATAAGGACCGTTATCTGACCTCATCACTTCACAAACTCCCCATCTGGGAAACACTTCCCTCACCAAGAATTTGGCCGCACATGTAAAGTGTGTACATGAACCTGCCTCTATCCATCTAGAGAATGGACACACCACAACAATTAGATAGCTATACCCATTACATACTTGAATCATATCGACATAGTCAATGTGCAAGTGCTGAAAAGGACCATTCGGCCTTGGGATGACTCCTCCGATCACACGTAGTGTATGCCCAGATGTGAATTTCTGACAGACTATGCAATTGATCATAAAAAATGCAACATGCTCTGCTAGGTTTGGTCTTCGGGCAATGGTTATTTATTTTAATTCTTATTACGCGCCACATGCCCATGGGCCTCAGGGCGCACACAAAACAAAGACAAAACACACAACATGACCAGTAGAAGTGAGATAAGGCCGTGTAGGTTTACTCCAGATTGATAAGGTGAAACTTTATGGCTTGCTTAAACAGGGAATAGTTTTGAATCTGTCGTATCCCAGCTGGTAGGGCATTCCAGAGGAGGGGGCCCTGGACATCAAGGGTGGTGCCTCCAAATTTAGCTGTGTTAATTCTGGGGGGGGATCAAGAAGAGTGGCAGTGGAAGAGCGAAGGTTTCTTCCATTGGACTTGATGCTAATGCGTTCAGACAGATAGGTGGGATTGCTGAAGGACAAGCACTTGTGTGTTCTCGTTAGCACTTTGTGTCTTATGCGATGTTTTACAGGAAGCCAAAGTAGCTTTATCTTGAAGGTGGAGATATGCGTGTGACGTGAGTAATTGAAGATGATGCGCATAGCGTTGTTCTGAGTCACCTGTAAAGATTGAATATTGGCAACAGTAGTGCCAGACAATAGACTACTACAATAGTCAAGTCTGAAATGTATCTATGCAGTAGACAGGAGAGCAAAGTTTTCCGATGTAATGAAAGGTCGAATATGGCTGATTCGTTTGTTAATCAATCCACAACTGAACCTGATGCTGAAGACATGAGACTTCATAGATAGCTCCTCATCAAGAACAACTCCCAAGGTCTTAACTTTCCTTTGGACAGTGATGGTATTGTCTGCAATAAGGAATTTGGCATAGTCAGAATCAAGTTTGTTCCGGGTGTTCTTAGAGGACACTATCATGAGCTCAGTTTTTTTGTTGTTCAGAGCTATGGAGTTCAAGGCCATCCAGTCCTGGACGGCTTTGTAGATGCTGTTGATAGTTTCAACATCGTTCTTATACAAGCCACTTAGTTGTACGACGACCTGAGTGTCGTCTGCGTAGTTTGTATATTGAACTCCAAGCTTGCTAAGAAGATCAAGGAGTCGAAAATACAAATCAAAAAGCAGTGGCCACAGACAAGAATCCTGTGGGACTCCACAAGTTTGAGAGATGGGAGTGGATTGATTGCTTCCCACGCATACCATTACCATTCGAGGGCCCAAGGAGGCTATCCATCTTGATGCTCGCATGGCGCAATTTGCGACCTCTCCGAGCCTTGTCACTAGTAAACTGTGACCGACCAGATCGAAGGCTGCAGAGAGGTCAAGTAGCATCAGCAACGTGGCTTGATTTTGTCTGCTATGCCTGCAAGAGTGGACTTTAAGTCGAGCATGGCCGTCTCAGTCCCAAGACGACCCCTGTAGCCTGACTGTCGAGTGCCAAGGATGTTATGTTCTTTGACATGAGCCTGCAATTGCATGTAAGCTAGTTTATCCAATATCTTCAAAATGAAGGGCACTTTGGTTATTGGCCTGTAGTTATCTTTATTGGTTTGATCTAAATTTTCTTTTTTTTAACAAATGGGTTATCCAAGCAGATTTGAGCGCATCGGGTACCACACCTTCATCAAAAGATAGGTTTATCAGCTTAATAATCCACGGGATCAGTACATCAGTAGATTCCTTGAAGATGTTTGTGGGACAGTCATCTGCTGGGCAGGATGTAGCCTTAAGATCCTGTATTACTTTAAGAACCTCCTTTTCAGAGTAATGAATGAAGGAGAATTGAGGAGTTCTACAATGGAAGTTGTTGAGAGGGGTTGTTCTTTTTATAGGTGGCATAGGTGTCACGTTGTTAAGGGCATCTTTGATTTTTTAATTGTGAGAATCAATTTTAGATAAAAATGCATCGTGGATGTCTTGGCACCTTTTGGGATCTTTGGTCATATTATTGGATGGTGGTGGCTGATCCTGAAATTCAGCTAGAATTTTAAACAGCTCACCAACATTGGATTGGCAGTTTATGATCCTTTTATTGTAATGTGTGGCTTTGGCATCAATGATAAGTTTCTTGTATGCCAGTGTGGATTTTATATAGGCAATCAAAGTATCGTCGTTGGGTTCCCTTCTCCAGGATCTTTCTAGAGCTCTTTTGGTTTGTCTGGCATTGGCAATATCTTCTGAAAACCATGTGTTCTTTGTGGTTTCAGACTTGATTACCTTCATTTGCACAGAAGCAAGGTCATTAACTGCTTCTTTGATGATGTGAGTCAAGTGGTTAACTAAGGCAGCAAAGTCAGCAAAGTTGGATAAGGGTTGTAGTTTGGATGATAGCAATGAAGATTCTAGATTCTAGAAGATGCTAGATTCTCTCTTGTTACATGCGCTGGATAGTAAAACTGCTCAAGTGCTATTTTCAGTAAGGCTATAGGCATTACTGGTTTACCAGTGCTGTCTTGTCACCACAAAGCCTCAGAGGGGTTTAAAGAACACCCTCGTCACTTCCAAAGGTTATTTTCTTCCTGCGGTGCCTCCCCTTGGAACTCCATTAACTGAGAATTTGACACATTACTGTAGCCTTCCGGCTCACTCCTTACAAAAATGATTTTTTCATGCACATCAGACATTCCTACATCCATCATTATTTCATCTTCAGTTGCCACATGCTTGGCTTCAGCGTCTGCTGCTTGATTTCAGAGCGGGATAAAATCTGTCCCTTTCGTGTGGGCTGCGTATTTCACGACTGCTATGCTCACTGGGAGTTGTAGTGCTTTAATGAGCCTGTCCAATAAGGTGGTGTGCTGTACTGGCGTGCCATCTGCTCGGAGGTAGCCCCTCCTTTTCCAACGCGCTAAGCATGTGTGCACTGTCGACGTCACATAGGCGGAGTCACTGTACACCGTTACTTCCCGGTGTTCATATCCTTCAATTGCGCGTATCAATGCCACTAATTCTGTAGACTGTGCCGAGTAACGAGCAGGGTAAACGTGCACTAATGAGTAGTCGAAATTCCCCATTTGCCGTGTGCTTCACCACAGCAGCACCTGTACATCTTTGTCCATCATTTTGATCGATCCTGGAAGAACCGTCAATGAAGACAATTTCTCCTTCTGCCAATGCATTTTCTTTTACTATGTGGATCTCATCATAGAATTCTTCATAGTTCGTGCAATCATGTATTGGCTCTCCTTCAGTAACTGGCTCTGCTATAAACATAGCTGGGTTCACTATTCTGCATCAAACTATTTTAATCGCTGAATTTGATATGACCACTTCATAGGCAGAAGCTCTTTGTGATGTCAATGCACCTTTTGGTTTCTCTAAAATGGCAAATAATGCATGTGCAACGAATAAAGTCATTGGGTACCCCATTACAATGGTTGTAGCTTTCTCTATGGCGAACGCGGCGGCAGCCAAACTTTGTTCGCACGGAAAATGACCTCTCAATACTGGGTCTAAAATGCCACTGTAGTATGCCAGGGGCTTGTACCACAACGTGGTTTTCTGTGTAAGGACTGCTGTCATAACAGTACCATCTGTGTGTGAAAACAGGTAGAATTCCTCTGCATAATTGGGAATCCCTAAAACTGGTGCCATGCAAATGGTCTTTTTAAGTTCATCAAACCCTTTCTCCATGGCCTTATGCCACGTGATTTTTTCTTTCGTTGCCTGTGCTTTCTTTAAGGCTTGTAATAAGGGCCTGGTATAAGAGCTATAGTCAAAGACCCATGCCCTGACATAATTACATAATCCTAGAAAACTCTGCATCTGTTTTATTGTGTGAGGCCTAGCCGTTTTCAAAATAGCTTCAGCTCTTTCAGAGGTTACCTTCTTTCCTTCATGTGAAATCAGTTGGCCGATGTACAAAACCTCTTTTTAACAATACTGTAACTTTTCTTTGTCAACTTTATATCCTTTCTCAGCAAGTATAGTCAATAACTCAATGGAATTGCATCTGCACTCTTCCTCTGTTGTGCTGTGAACTAGAATGTCATCCATTTATTGCAAAACACTCTATTGCAATGTTGCTCAAGTCCATCTGCAGGACTCTACTGAAAATCAAAGGGGACTCACAATACCCTTGAGGCAGACTTTTGCTTTCAGACGAACCTGTCTGAACATAAAAGATGTCAAGTCCTGTGAATCTTCGTGCATTGGGATTGAGAAAAATGCATTTTTCAAATCAATCACCATGAAATAACGTGCCCCAACAGGTATGTTACATAGAATTGTAGACGGGTGAGGGACTAGAGGGAACTCAGCATCTACTATCTGGTTTATCGGGCGAAGATCTTGTATTAAACGCCACGACCCTCCCGTTGATTTTTTAATCGGATAAACCGAAGTATTGCATGACAACTGACGTCACAAAGATGTCCTGATCTATCAAGGCAGAAATTGTCTTAAAAATCCCTTCATCCACCTCCCTAGACATTGGATACTGTTGTGCTTTTGGTAAAATTGCTCCTGGTTTCAATTTAATCTTCACTGCTCCGACTCCTTTCAGTAAGCCTACATCATATAGGCCTTTAGTCCATACTGCGACAGGCACCTTTGTCATGTCGTCATCAAAATATTCAGGACGTTTTTGTGCCAGTATCATTCCTGGGGCACCTCTCTTTTAATTTTAATCATTTTCACCCAACAAATGAGGTTTAACTCAAATGTCATCTCATCCTCACCGAGTTGTTCTTCAAACAGATCATCATCAGTGAAGTCAGTCAATCTGTAACCTTCCCCAATGGCGATTATTGCACACCATTGTCTGCCTTCATCATCACAACCATCAGGTAAAGCCATCTCTCCTAGCACTATGGCTGCTTGTATTGTTAAGGGACACACTTGTCCCTTTTCCTCATGCAAAGGTATTCTTGGTCTGAACAGAAGCTCATCTGGGGTTCTCATTGTTCTATCTGCCAGGCCTGGTAGCCAAGACATTAATATGCGCACTCCATATATATGTGAATATCTCAGGTTCTACTGGAATACCTCTCATAGCCATTCGTCCTACGTATGCTCTGATCATTTCATATATGTTTAAATAGTGCATTCCTGGAGTTGAACACACTATTCCTTCTTCAGTGAACGAGATTGTCATATTTAGCTTTGTCATCAAATCTCGTCCCGATATATTAACAGGCATCTGTCTTGAATATAATAGTGGCACTTTCATGTCACATTCTCCTATAGAAACTGGAAGTTCTTTTGTGAAAGGAACACGGCTTGTAGCTCCTGTAAAACCTTGGGTATTCATGGCGTCGCCGGATAAAGAAAATTTGCTTTCACGTATACACAAACGCTTCGCACAAATGTCAACTAGAAACAAATATTCTTTACCCCCTATAGTGATATCTACCATTGGTTCCTCATAAGGGTTTGGTGTCACTGATAGAATGGAACACATCAGGTCTCCCAGTGAGCTGTCCTAGTCCATGTACAATCTCGTCCCACCGTTAGTGAATGGATTCCTTCCATCACCAGTGGCATTTCCTGCTCTAGAGTTCAATACCTGTCCTGTGCCTGTAGTATGTTGAAGTTGCACCGGGGACTGTTGAGACTGTCCTTGCAGAAAATTGGTCACAGTCTGCTGTGGCTGTAAGCTTTCCGGCACTCTCTGTGCTTGCTGCTGTACAGTTTGATTCTGCGCAAATCCATCTCCACCCTGCTGCGAAAACGCAGGTGGATTCATCACCCCACCTCTTGTAAATTGGTCATTTTGCACCATCCCGTGACTCCTGCGCATACGCGCTAAATGCCCTGTCATCCCACACGTCCAACACGTTGGCAGAGGTCTGATCATTTGCCCATTTTGCATATTCTGATTTCTGCCTTGCATATTCTGAAAGCCTCCCTGATTATTTTGCCATCCCCTTCCTCGGTAGCCTCTTTCTCTTGGGCTAAACCCATTATTGCTTTTTGCTCGAACTGCCTTTGGTTATTGACCTGCTGCGCATTGGATCCATCTGTGCTAGTTAACATTGCCCCTTCAATGGCATATTTTGACACATTTTTCTGCACTAATTTGGCCTCTTCGCCGTTCCTTGCATCATTGTTCTTGCGATTTTTCTCTTGCAGCAGCCTGCAATAATGCACAATGGTCCGTTGTATTTCTGACCATGGCTTAGCTTTGATTCCTACTAACGTCTTGAGCTACTTCTCCACCTGTTCTGGCAGCCCTTGACATATTTGGTAAAACACGGGTATAGATTTTCCCCAAGATTTACGAGTTTCCAGTACCCATGCCTCTTGAAACATCTGAATGTAAAGCAATGGATCATCTCGTCATTATAGCTCCCATGTCAGAAGTGTCCGGGTATAGCACTCAAATCGCTTTCCATACCGCGGTTCTGCAATTGTTAAACGGCGCTCTGTCATGCGCAGTGTTGACTGTAGTCACACCAGGGTAACCTGCACGTGTCCAAAAATCGTCAGCTCAGTCACCAAGTATGACGATCAAAAGTCCCTTGATATCCCCTATAGCCAATGTATCACCTCCCGTCATCTTTTCTAACTCGTGTATCCATTTCCCAGCGGTTACCTCTACAAAGGTAATCGCCCTAAATGTTTTGTTTTCGGGGGGCCAGTATCTCAAAACGGGAGGCACACTATAAGAAAAATACTGAAGCAAGACAACCGACTACCCCACTCTATGTCTAACCAGGACAGGCGTGGTTATCTACAGGATTGTGACAATTGCTTTCACCTTCAAACTAAATAAGCCAGGTTCATGCAAAACGTATCATACTTTGTAGAAGGGAATGGAACCATCCCACTCATTCAGACACTAACAACATTATTATTCTTCAATAAGTCCACGTCAATTTATTTAGTGTTAAGACCAATTTAGAAAAATTAAAAAAGAGCGAGAACAACAGCATATATACTAATCACAATACATCAAAAAAAGACATGATCTTCTCACTCAATTCTTAAAAACAGTATCCTTTGTATGGGGTTCATTGCCTTAATGAAAACCACTATTTTCACTTCAGCAGTTTACATATACAAGACTATATTGTTTTACAAGTCTATTGTCAAGTGTTGACATGTTTCAGCCTTTTATGGAGATGAAACACTATCCCTAGTGTCTCTACAGCCAATACTTTTTACGGCCTTCTTCAGGACAGACAATTTCTTTCCAGATGATGGGCACCTCTTTCAAATCCCCCGTAACAAGTTAAGCACAATCTAAAAACAAACATATACAAATTTACACAATTATAAAAAGGTAAAGCCTATCTCTTTAGATTGTCTTTAATCAATCTGGTCTCCTACGTCATCCTATTTACAGGACTTTAGATAAGGGCTTCTGCTAGCATTCTTTAAAATCTAGGAACTGGGCGTATACTCTTATCGCGGCCACACTCAAGTCAATATCCTTCCCTTTATATATACACATTACACTCTTAGTCGAATGTTATATTTTATCCCGCCTCCAAAATGTTCCGTCTTTTTACTCACCGTTCGCATGTTTTTCATCTACGGACACTCGGGATCACTGCCTTCATCACCGCCTCTCCATGCTGCTCGTCTGATCCGCTACTCATAGATGTGGAAGGGGATTTTGGGAGAAAGCAAGTGACCCGTCACACCTAACCTGCAGGGTTTTTCAATTAATCTATCCACTATCTACGGGGAGCTTTTCGTTCTATCAGCTGGATGGAAAAGGACGTCTGATATTGCACCCGAAGTTACTTATGTTGACGGTCGATGTGTATCTTTATCTAATCTAACCATCTAACTTTGCTACCACGTGAACTGGATGATCGCAAACAGCCTTTTAAGATGCGTAGCAGTACCCTCGTGATAGATGGGGATGCAGATTCATACTCATGCATCAAATAATTAAGACAACTCAATAGTTTGGCAAAGTGAGTCCGTTTAATGACAAGTTAAAAAAACGGGGAGTACAATGAACATCAGCAATCGTTCGATCTTCTCGCTCCCTTTACTTTTAGAAAAAACACAATATTTATAGCAAAAACTCGTCACAACCTGTGCACGTACTAACGACATTCTACGTGGCAACCTTAAAAACCTAGCATGCAACGTGATTGGTTATAGGAAGGTAACTTAATATAGGTACTATATCTGTATATTAACGGGGAGAAGGGATCACTAAAAGTAAGACGTCCCATTGGTTCTACTCACTATAGGACCCTAGATTACATAGTCCACTATGATTGGGTTGGCATCAACCCCACTCATACTTTTTCACCTACGTCTAGCAGCACGCAAAAAGAACATCCAGATGCAGAGAAGCTCGTCTGCACCCCAGCTTCCCACCAATTATGCTATAATCAATCATCACCTCAGTAGTCATGTGCAAGTTACTTCTTTGTAGTTTGGCCTTGGGTCTGCTCTGTGCTCTGAGAACCTTTAAGGAGTATGGGCATGGCCAGGATCCAAAGCGTAGGTGTGAAAGTCTCACTCTTCCAGCCTGCCTTTGCCACGTGACTGGACACTGTGAAATCAGCTTTTCTCTGTGTCTTTTCATATATTTGATTTAATTCTACCAGTTCTCTGATGTCTGTGGCTTATCTTGCCCTTTCTGAACGGGATTCCTCTGTTCTCGCCTTAATTGTATCCAATGTCGGCTTATTCCAGCCAGATAAGACCTTGGCTTCTTGGCATGGTCATCCTTAGCTGAGACACACTCAATTTGAGGCCTTTTGTAACCTCTGTTCAATTCTGCTCATATGCGTAGTGGACTTGCATTCATACATAAAGTGCTTCTTGAGGTACATACTTGTAAACGTTGACGCTTGCCGCAATCTATTGACTATTAAGCATAAGCTAGATTTGCCTCTTGCAGTTACTTGCATCTGAACACTTATAAACTAAATATCTTCATCATGTATGTGGCATATGTTTCTTCATCTTGAGCCCAAACTGTCACTTATACATGGTATCTCATTTATCTTTCGTCTCTTGTCAGTATTCTTAGGTCATTATATCTTCTATATGTGCGTCAGTCTGATTTCTTATGACGTCACCATTCATCTTCCTTCATTATCTTCTTTGTTTCTTCGGGTATTACATTCAAACAACCGTCACATTGTCTAGGATGTAGATATGGCTTTCTCAATGGATACCTTACTGTCCAGGTTTTCTTAGGTGTCGGTATATTAATAGGTGCTGTTACACTGATAGGTACTGGGCAGAGCCCATGTGCTGCTCTCTGCTGATTTGACTGTTCTTCATACGTCACTGCTGATTTGACTGTTCTTCATACGTCACATACTTTGGTGTGAACTCAATAGGCAATGGGAGGGGGGAAACTGGAGTGGGGGCTATACTTGACACATCCTCTTCATTGCTATGAGAAGGGAAGTAAAGGAGGAGGGTTACCTAAGCATACCCAGAGATTCAGTTTAGTTAGGAAGGTCAGACTATATGAAACTCACCAGAGTATAGACTGGCGCATTGCTGCCGATCCACCAACAAATTAATGTAGAACAGGTCCACCTTTCCCTCCCCATTGTGTACACTCTAACTTCAGTCCTCTGTATCCCCTCTCTCCTTGTCCTTCAAGTGTACCATTAACAGCATATCCTTCTAATTCTAGTTATAATATTGTAGCCCATGAATGTTTCCCTTGTTGTACAGCATTATGTTGCTTCAAAGCTAGGTTTGTGCTATAGACAGAACCCAACACAAACAAACACATACAGACTCTATAAACACTACAAAACACTGACTACTGTGACAATCTCTTGGATGTCGTTACTTCTCCCAGAGGGGTAGCCCCCTCCCATGAGACCAGGGAGGTGAGGTCCCTACCCAATAGTCCCTCTGGGGGTGGTACTCAGTGGGAGGATCTCATGCTGAGTGACCCCCCCCCGACCACTCATGGGAGCAGGGATGACCATACAAGGGGAAAGTAGTATACTCCACTCCAATCCCCCTCACCTACCCCACCCTTGCCTTGCCTTGTAACCCTATGTATATGTGTCATGCAGCCAAAATCATAAGTAATGGGACGACGAAGAATCTAGTCAACCCAAGGGAGAAGTATAGTATACATACTGGGACGAGGAAGGGCCTAGTCTCCCCCATGGAGGACTACAGGACAGGTACTGAGACACGGAGGCAATGAGGAAGCATGAAGAGCACTACTGGAACCACTTGTGAACATTCTAGTGGTTTGTGAATTCCTATTGGCAGTCACATTCAAAACAGAAGAGGGAAAACAGGAGTGAGTTCAGCCCTCCCTGAAGGAGTCGCCATGCAGGTTGGCAGTGTGGCAGAGAGAAGCAAGGTGGATTTGGACGTGGGGTGAGAAGCCGAAAGGTCTCTTGAGGGTCGTAAGTGGAAAGAACCTTATCCCTACTGAAAAGCCATTGACTTATCCGACGAAGGAAGAGGAACTACACGCTCCATATCAGTAGAGCAGCCCAGAGGGAACCCGCAGCTGCGGAGCCGCCGTGGCAGGAACAAAGTCGGCAGAAGACAGGCCAGGACTAAATGAGAGTCCCACGACTGACCGGAGCCCACAAACGCTTCCTGGAAGTAGGCGCCAGCATGGGCAGGCCGGTGGGGACAGAAGAGAGGTTAGTGGTCCAGATAAGCAGGGTGGAGATACCCTGGGAAGAAGGGATGAGAAGATAGTCTGGGAAAAAGACTGCGGGAAAGAAACATGTGAAGCAATACAGGTCTGGGACCCGCACCCACAAGAAGAAAGGTTACTCAGTCATCTCCATAGTCACAGTACCTGGCGGGTTATTGAACTAGGTCTGCCCCACTACCAGCAGAGAATCCTAGGGGTCTGGGACCTACATCCACAAGACTGGAAGTCAAGTCTATGTTGGGGAAAAGTGCACACATCATAGAAAGAAGCCAGGGGGGAAAGAGTCATTCCCCTGGTATTGTGAACTGTGCCAAAACTGTAAAGAGGCCAGGGGAAGGGAGTCATTCCCCCTGGTGTTATGAACTGTGAAAGTAAAAGCCAAGAAAGTGTAAGAACCAAGCTAAGGAATGCCAGGAAAAGGGAGTAATTCCTCTGGCATTGTGAAAACACAGAGCAGGATACCTGGAGAAGGGAGGGAGGAATTCTCCAGGAACCCAATAGTGAAGAAACAACCACGGACAGTAAGGAAAGTTGATGTTCGATCTGGAACTTTACTTAGAGTTTGAACTGAGAACTTTACTGCTTTTTAGCATTACAACTTGGAACTTTGTTTTGTGCCTTGGAAAGGGATTGGGACCTGGGGAAGGGAGTCATTCCATCTGGTAAAGATCCCACCTAACCATTGGAACTGTGAAGCTCAGGGGCAACATGCTCGTCTTGGAAGCAAGACGACACAGAGCAACACAGGTTCGATCCTCGGGTCCACACTTAGCGACCTCTGGGTATTAAGCGTGTTATAAATAACCAATCATATCATATCCATTGTCTAGAAGAAGGGGGCCATCATTCTGGACCAAGAAGATCCACTACCTATTTAGTTTGTTATAACTGTAAGGGACAGGAGTAGGTTTTTGACACAGGATGGTGGACTCTAGGTTTACACAGACATCCTGACCAAATCCTTAGCATTTTACTTGAGGTAGGGAAATCCCTCTTAGAGTTATTTATTTCTGGTATAATAAAGGTTTATGCCAACAACTGACTGTGCTACCTGTGCGTCAGTCTCCCCCTTCTGCACCCTTCCACTACAGCGAATGGATGCACACAAGGGTGGTTTATAGACAAAAGATTGTCCACAAGTCAAAACCTAAAGTCTTGTGCCAGTACGTCATCAAGTCTCAGTTTTTCTCTGCATCTTGATATGTGAATTTTTGCTTTTCTCGTGTGAACAAGAGTATAATACATAAATGAGAACATAGAAACAAAGGAGTGGAAAAGCTATTCACACCCGATAGTGGGCAACTTCAGATCTTTGCAAAAGTCAGCCCTCCAAACGGTACTGCTCCTGCACATTTGTGCCCATTGTGCAGCACATGCAAATCCGATCAAGGTGAATGTTAAGCTGACTTAAAACACAGTTACATCAGCATACAAACTTTCCCAAATATTTTGTAAAATTTTTGGTTTCATTGGTTATTCTTAAAACAACAGATGTGGGAGACAACATACATAACTGTTTCCCAAATCACTTCAGGTCTCCATTGCACAGCAGGCTGCAGGATATTTGTTGCTTGCATGCATTTACCGTATCTGCACCCTCCACACATCCACTTGATTGTAACTTACCAACATTCTGCTGCGTGACAGAATGGGACCATCCATTGTATCCAAATAGCTCATTCGCCAAGCTGATGACCCTGTGACCTTCAATGTAGCAGACCTAAGCCCGGGAGATAAAGAGGCAAATCACAGCATTTTAAATGTGGACTTTGTTCCATCATACAGCATTCTCATTGGGGACTGCATAATTGTCCAGTGTACAAGTAGGAGCACCAACCAATAAATTGGGCGTTACTCTGGGTCTGCCATGGACATCTGGAATGCCTAGAATATCTGCGTGATAACTTCATTGCTTCTGGTCCTACTTTTCGTAGTCCCATTACTTACTTTATGAAGGCGTCCCACCTTGCCGACAGCCTTAACTACTACAAATTCAAACACTTAATCCTTATTGCCTAACCCTCCCTGCACCCAAAAGTGGCAGTCCCCCATCCCATTTCCAGAAATACCAAAATATAGGATGCGACTCAGCACCAGTAAGTAATCCAGACATTACCTCCATGGCCCTCTTCCTCGCCCCAGTATTTACTTTATGAAGTATGCGAACCATCATCACACAAAGGGGCACAAAGATCACATGGGCTACAGAATTGGGTACACACCAAACCTCCCTTTAATTCTGGGAACAGATCAATAAGAAACAACACTCTGAACTGAGTGGGGAAAATACTGAACTTCCTATCCATAAATCTATAACCGAGGGGGAACCATGTAGCTGTTTTACAGATGTTCACAACAGATGCTCAGTTAGCCTCCACCCAAGAGGCCACCATCCCCCTGGTGGACCTACCCATAACCCCGGGGAACACAGAAACCCGCTAAAGAAATAGGCCAAAGTGATTGTTTCCTTGAGCAAGCAGCTGATCATAGGGGATGAAGCCTTCCTTCATCTATCTAAGGCCCCAAACGTAATAGACTGTGCATGGGCCGAAATTCAACAGTCCTCTCCAAGTAGGCAAGTACACTCCTAACATCCAGATGAGCCAGGGCACTGGCTCCATCTACAGGTAAATCCAAGGGAAGGGATTCATTTCTTCTGACAAATAAAAAGGAGTTAACACCTTCGGGCAGAAGGCAGGGTCACTGCCGTAATGTGATGGAATTCGGAGATCACTAGGTAAGGAAGGGAGCAGATAGGAGCCTCCAGTTCCCAAATGCACCTAGACGACATAACCACTAAAAAGGAAGCCTTGAGTGCAAGAAAGCTCAATTCATCAGAATTTAGGGCTTGAAAGGGGGATCCTGGGAGGCCTAGAGCACCAGAAAGAGATCCTTGATCGGGTGAGGGAGCCCTCACCTTAGGGCGTGAAAACCAAATCCTTTTCAGAAGTGGGCTATATTGGGAGCAGCAAGACCTCCTCCACTCTTTCCTAAAGGCATTAATCGCCACAAATTGTGCCAAGAGGGAAGAATGCATTTACCCTAGATCAAAGCTCTCCTGCAGAAATTGTGAAAGAGCCCCTAACTCTCATTCCCGCGGGAGAACACCTTGTCCTCTACACCATGAGACAAAGGAAGCCCAATACCAGGCATATGATGCTAGGGTGGGAGGGGTGACAAAATCTTCTATGGGAAAAGAAGCCCTGCCCTTAGGACCCGGCCCTTGCAAGCCTTCCCATTCAATAGCCAAGCCCCCATAACCTGAAAATGAACTGGAGGGAGAAGGATGGGTGGAGAGCTTGCATCTGAACCCAGTGTGCAAACCACCCCCCTCCAGGCCCACCAAACCCACCAGAGCCTTGTTTGCCCTGATCCTTAGCAGAACTACTCTTTGCAGTATGGAGATCAGAGAGGGGTCAAGTAAGGCAAAGACTTACACCCTCAGACACTGAAATGCCCAGGCATCCACCCACCCTTCAAGACCCCTGCTCCAGGAACCTTAAGCAAAATAAAGACAGAAAGTGTTAGGACATTGCAGCCCTTCCCAGCATACTATGTGTGAGAAACCCGAGGGTATTCTCACTCCTACTCCCCTTGGATCCTCTACGCAGGTGACCAGGGAAAGGCCATCACTTCTGGATCCTGACCCAGGGTGTGGAGAAGCCAGGGAGGATCACCTGGGTGGAGGGTCCTTGAGGATTGGGAGTGGGATGCCCTTGGGCGAGACATGATATCCCCCTTTTCCGATTGACAGTCAACCTAACCCTACCCCAACTTTCATAAACTGTTACAAGCCCGTTCCCCTCCTTATTCCACATACAACACCAAACAGTACTGAGACGAAGAAGAGGCAACTAAGAGTGATGAAGGTTACCCCTCTTCACCACTTAGGTACTGGGACAAGGAAGCTGCATCCCGAACACTGCGAAGGTAAGGCATGTCTGCCTAACTATGGTCAGCAAGGTCCAATTGACAAGGCACAGCTGCAGCCTGTTAAAAGGCTGCAGGTATATAAAATGAGAGGCAATGGACAGAGAGAGAGAGAGGAGAAAATCGCAAAGAAGCAGCAGGGAGGCCGGCGTGGCAGAGGCCAGCAGGAGACCCACTCTTTGTGGGAGCAGCCTTGGTGGGACTGGATGTCAAACAAGGCCGCCGGAAGACCACGACCACAGAGGACACCGCCTGCATCCGTGAGAAAGCCGAAGGGCGAGCAGGGTTCGCATTGGTGGTGTTACCCACCTCAGAAGCAGAGCAGATATAGCTGCAGAAGCCGCAGATGACTGGCGAGTGTCAGAGGGACACGCAGACACCGGGGAGCTCCGAAACAGACCGCAGGCAAGTGCCTGTCCATATACCGAATACCGAACTATATGAAACATTTGCCTTGAAATAAAACAAATATCTATTGAACACTGCATTGCAGGGTAACTGCCCATTGAAGTAACTGAGCACATTGAATAGCGAACTTCAAAACGCTTTAACTTTGAGATAAAAGCAAGTGTGCCGTAAAACTCTAATTGAATTAAGCAACATAGGAACACTTTTGAACTCTGAAATGAAACCCAAATCATAGTAAACATATGTTGTACAACAAGTCGTATTTACCCTTATAGTTGAGTACATTAAAGGCTCAAGAAACCATGAACAATGAACTTTAATGAGTGAATGCAGTGTGGCAAGGGAACAACTTGGCGAAGGGTTTGTGATACATGGTGGCAGGGCCACGAGGCAACCAAGGAGAAGCCAAAAGAATGTAAGATTGCATCATAAAGACAGGAAGCCAGTACAGAAAAGTCAAGTGAAAATAACTTGGTGCACAGGGGCCAGTGCCAAGGAACGTGTGTCTGGGGCTGAGGAGTCCAGCACTGTGGTTGCACCACCTGTGGTGGGTGGACCATGTGGTCTGACAACTGCACCTTGACCAGAGGACCATGAATGGTGAAAGGTAAAGTCCCCTTGAAACAAGCCCAATGAGAGATCAGGGATCCTGGTTGCGCGACCTGTGATGGGTGGAATGTGTGGTCTGACAACTGCACCTAGACTGGAGGTTCATGAATGGTGAAGCCTAAGGACACCACGAAACAAGCTCAAAAAAACCACTGCAACACTTAAGACTAAGGCAAGTGAAGTCTTGGGGAAGGGAATCCTCAGACTTGAGAAAGTGTACTTGCTCTCCTGGGAACAGAGTCCTAAAACCCTTTTTGTTTTGGATTGTGCAACCTAAAACCTGGGGAAGGGAACCCCAAGGATTGGTCATGAACTATATTGCCTTGAACTGGAGAAGGTAACCTTCCAGACTTTTATTTCATGGAACTTTCTAATGCTTGGGGAAGGGGAGCTGAAAGAAAGCTATAAGATGGAAGAATCTCAGAACTTTCAGTGGAACACTGTTTCTTTTGAGTATGATATCTCTACACATTGGTTTATTATAGTTGAGGGCAAGGATAGGTTTTGGACACTGACAGACTTTTAAGTTGAACTGTTTGACACAGACTTTCCTTAGTTTCGTTCAGGTAGGGAAAACCCACCTTGGCATAGGGCAAGTTAGGCCTTCAACCATCCTGACATTTCAGTTAAATACCTTTTGTTTAAACTT
The DNA here is from genome assembly GCF_040938575.1 of Ambystoma mexicanum. Taxonomy (NCBI): domain Eukaryota; kingdom Metazoa; phylum Chordata; class Amphibia; order Caudata; family Ambystomatidae; genus Ambystoma; species Ambystoma mexicanum. The sequence goes on from NC_090936.1 coordinate 435,374,367, forward strand.
GAAGTCTGTTGTCTGTGTCATACTTTATGATGCGTTCACATTTGTTCACCTCTTTCCTTGGTTCCTGGGGTGAGCAAACTGAGGTCCAGTTCCACATAGCCCCGGCTCCATGGACACGTTGACAAGGACGCAGCTTCCATTTCAGTGACGTTCTCACCAACGTCTGTGGAACAGGGAGGACGTCGGTCACACAGGAGGGTTCTTTTATTTATCAAATTATATTGCGCACCCGGTACCTAAAGGCTTAAGGTCGCAGACATAAAACAGGAGAGCATAACATGAAACGTAACTCCTCAGCAGTATCGGGTTGATCGTTGGCCACCAGTATTTAAGAAAAAAGAAAGGTCTTTAATTTCTTCTTGAAATCTACTGTCGAGACAGTGCTTCTCAGGGCGGGAGCTCTAGCATTCCAAGCGAGGGGGGCCGCAATGGAAAAGGATCCAATGTGTGCTTTGTTGGTCTTGCAACGCAGCGTCTTCAACAGATTCGTATTAGCTGATCTTAAAGTACAGGTTCTAGATTCCCTGACAATATCTTCCATTAAGTAGGATGCCATGTGTCCACTCATACATTTAAGAGTGATGAGCAGGATCCTGAAGCGGACCCATGCCTGTAAAGGTAGCCAATGCAAGCTTCTTCGTGCCTCTGACACATGATCTCTGCGCTGGAGTCCTTTAATAACCCTCACAGCCCCATTCTGAACCACCCCTGAAGACAACGGGAATCTGTCGTTGTGATGCCTGTCAACAGTCTACCACAATAGTCCAGTTTGGAGCAGATGATAGCTCATGCCAGCGTCTCTGTGTTTTTTTCAGAAATAAGGGCGAAGGTGTCGTATCAATTTAATGGAATAGGACGACGAGGAGACCAGACTGCTCACCTGAGCTTTCATACAGAGGTTCTTATCTAGGATGACGCCTAATGTCTTGACCTTGCTCTTTACCTCGATGACACAATTATCTACACAATAATTCTTGTACATAGGGCCTAACTTTTCCAATTTAATATCAGAGTCTACGAGCATGAGTTCCGTTTTGGCACTATGAAGTGCCAGGCCATTCGCCACCATCCACTTTTGGATTTTCAAATAAACTTGATTAATGAAAGACTCATCATCGCAATGTAGTCCTGTAATAGGGATAACACATTGCGTGTCGTTGGTGTAATTGGCAAAAACGATCCCTTCTTTTTCTAACATAGAAAAGAATGGAAACATAAAAATATTGTAAAAACAAGGGGATACACAGGCTCTTTGAGGAACCCCAAATAATAAATGAACTGGATTAGCCTCTGCCGAATCACTTGCCACCCTAACCTGCCTACCACTTAGAAAGGAAGAAATCCATTGGACGGCTTGAGGCGAGAAACTGGCGATTGCACTCAACTTGGTGGAAGAATAGAATGGTCCACCAGGTGAAAGCCGCTGAAAGATCCAAGATCGGTAAGGCAGTATGACCTTTATCCATGCCTTGATGTAGATGGTATTTTAAGGCCAAGAGCGCGGTCTCTGTCCCATGGTGTTAACGGAAACCTGATTGAAACCTATGTAGGATCAGATTATGGTTACGAAAAAGCGAGATCTGATTATATGCTACTCTATCCAAAATGTTCAAGAGAAACAGTGTTGGTTATCGGTCTATAGTTTGAGGGTGTAGGGGGCAAAGGTTAGATTTTTTTAGTAGAGGCGTAATCCATGCATTTTTTATGTCATCGGGAATGCTCTGTTGACTAAAAGAGGCCTTCACAAATGTTGTGAGAGCAGGGATTAAGATGGGAGCACATTCCTTAATAATAATAGACAAGCAGGGATCATCCCTGTATCTCGTACTTTATAATTGGGCAATCATTTTTGCAAGTTCCACTTCTGATATGGGAGAGAAATTAAAAGTCTTCATCTCCCTATCCTTGGTTGCTTGCAAGAGGGCATTGATCTCTAGAGCCCGTTTATCAAAAGATAGTTTTTTTCTCTTCAATAGTTTTTTTCTCTTTAATAGAGTTTAATTTTTTCTAATTTGCTGAACATAGCCTCCCGAATATTTGAGCACCAAAGATTGTTTTTTGTAACCAAATCTTGGGCAGGACTCTGCATGTTTTTGCTCTTTTAGAATCTTAAGGAGTTCCTTTGTGTCTGACGTGGCGTTATTCATTCTGTCATTCAGGGATTCTTTTTGCTATCAACATAGCCGATTTAAAAACGCCAACGGCTTTTTTTATAAGCTTCTAGACTAGATGGGTCCCGACATTGTCGCTAAGCATAGAACAATTTAATTTTGCTGGACTTTAGCTCTGTGAGATGGTCATTGAACTATGCATTGCTTGTCCGTTTGGATTGAAATTTAACCTTTGCAGGATCTAACCTTTCTGTAACTGTGTTGAATGAGTTAGCAAAAGTTCTGGTTATTAACTCCAGACTTCCTATGTTGCTAAACTCAGCGTCCAAAGATAGGGCCCACAAATTCAAGTTTTCTAATCTCAATTTCTTATGACTCCTGATCAGTTGAGAGACTCTGGGCTCTTTCAATCTTTTTGTGAAATAATCCATATGAGTCTGAAGAAATATACAGAAATGATCAGACCAAGGGCAAAGATGGATTTCCCTATCAGACAGTGTCAGATTATGGTTAGAGAACCAATTGTAAGTGTGTCCCTTGACATGTGTGGGCTCTCTGATGAAATGGACAAAGCCCAAAGAGTCTAATGTGGTCTCCAACAATCCTGCATTGGTATCCACATCACTGCCTAACCAAAGATTGAAATCACCCAACAATAACAATGTGGTACAGGGTTTAAGGAAGGACAATACATATTATAGAGCAATAATATGTTAAGTGTGGTTTCGGCACTAATGCCCACTTTGACCAAAACGGATTCCACTCCTGGAATAGAGTCCACATTAGATTTGTTTTCCCAGGTTCTGAGTTCTGATTTAATAATAAGGCCACTCCCCTCCCATGTCCTCTCTTCTATTCTGCCATACCATGCAATACCCTTCTGGGACTGCTAATGCCAGCATAGGACCGGCAGCCTCATCACTCCATGTCTCTGTGATAGCACAGATATCCAGATTGTGTTCCTCAATGAGAGTGGACACTTCCGTAGCATGTTTGAGCAGTGACCTTGTGTTGAGCAACATAAATTTCAACCTACAAGATGAGGATCTAACTGACTTATTATCTTCTTGTAAGCTCTGGGCTCGATTAATCTTAGGATTCCTGGGACTATTGGGCGACTTAAATTGTAAATTTGTATTTGTATTTGTTTTATTTGTAGTGCGCACCTTGCCCCGGGGCATCTGGGCGCATGTTTAAAAAGGCAGTTACAAGTTACAGAAATATAAACAATATACATTTTTACACATTTACATAAAGTTCAGAACATCGTATAGTGAGGCACGGACTGAATCGAAGTATACATTATAAACCATCTATAAACAGTGAGCAGTCTGTAAGGTGATAAACAGCTGTAAAAGGAATATATAGAGGAGGCTAGGGCATCCCGTTCATGTAGCCACAGTTTGGTTTTAGCTTTGAAAGAGTGGATATATGGAGCATTTCTAAGAGCATTGAGTAGGGTGTTCCACAGCTTAGCAGCAAGAACTGGGAAGCTTGAGCCTCCGGCTATCTGTAGCTTGAAACTGGGAATAGTCAGTGTGTGAGCCTGAGCAGATCTCAGGGGTCTGGTTGCTGTATGTTGTGTAAAGCGCGTGGATAGATAGGCAGGGGCTGCGTTGTTCAGGGCCTTGTGGGTTAGAACGAGTGCTTTGAGGATATGCGATGAGTGATAGGTACCCAATGCAAGTTGCGTCTAGTGTTGGAGATGTGCGAATGCCTGGGTACGTTGAGAGCTGCCTTTATGGTGTTATTCTGCGTGACCTGGAGTATGTATAATTTTGTCTGGAGGGGAAGATGACTGTGGCAAGAAGTTAGGCGTTTGTTTGGATTTAAACCTTTCAGCACATCCCATCTCCTCGTGGTTCTTGAAAGATACCTCACAGGGAAGTGGTGGTGCTGAGGGACTGGAAGCACACATTTTGTGTATTAGGTGCTCGTTTTGCCAGCCTGTATGGTACCAGTGGGGCTACTACTACAATGTTATCCTCCATCCGGTCCTTGTATACAGACTCTGCTGTTGGCGCAATATGACTTATCGGTAACAAGTTTAAAGAATGAGGTTTCAAAGTGGACTCCTCACCCATAGAATTACGTTTTGGAGATTGGGGAGGGCATCTTGCATCAATTCTCTCCCTGGCCTTCGGAATCGCCTGTAGGACTTCGAGAATTCCCATAATAGGCAGAGAATGACTTTCCAAGCAAGAGTGCTGGGCCTTCCCCCTGAATCCTGTAACAAACCGGAACAAACCGGCTCCTATGCACCTGACGTGATGATAATTACTGCCTGGAACTACAGATAAACCTTGGAACTGTAGTTCTCAAGTGTTGGATAGCCCGTGAGCTGTCGTGGCACTTAGAATCCTGGAGTAAACTAGAACAACTGCTGACTGGGAACACAGCATTCTAGAAATACAAATTAGGTACAGTGTTTCAAATTAAAACTTCCTCCTAAAAACACAAGTTAAAATTTAATAAAATCACACCCAAGCAGCACGAACAATTCTACACAATTAAAATGTTCTAAAAGCTTACTTCAAAGCCTTCGTCAGCATGGAGGATGCTGGTGGCGCTGTACCACACTACAGATGGAGATCATCCGGCACCAAAACATTCTTGCAACGGTCCTCTTAACCAAGGACTAGCTGCCATGCCAGAGATTCTTCCCTTTTTGAAGCCTTGTAGGTATTTCCTTTTGCTGTTTTTATTGTTATATTCACTTGGTTTCATTCCAGCTTACCCTGTGGTCAGTGATACCTACTACGCCACAATTTGGTCTCAGGCGAGTCCTCATGTGCTACAGGTAAAGGGCATTCTGTTTTATGTTTCAGAGACGGAATTTGGGGGGGGGGACTCATAAATCCTGGTCTTTCTCTTTCCTACAGCTTGGGGACTCGTATCCATAGAGGTGTGTGTACAGTAGCGCTCCTGCCTTCTGTTAACTACCCTTGTTTGGGCTAGATCCTGGAGAGAATGGAGTGTGCCTCATCCTGGTTCCTGAGAGTATTGCCTCGTCAGGCGCCATCTCTGAGGGAAGGGCATCATTGGCTGATTAAAACATAACACCCTAGTAAAACCACTACTGGCAAGAGAAAGCAAAGCCCCTCTCAATAGCCTCCATTCTGTTGAAGATGAGAAAGAACAACTCAGGGCATCTGCAAGACAGTTTTCTATTCCTAGCACATGCACCACCCTGATAGAGAGGAGATTGGCTTCCACCCAAGCCGCCAGGGAAAAGGCGATTGTGTTCAGTGTGCTGGCCCTGATTATTTCCTGGCGATAGATATAGGACAAGTTCGAAGTACTATCTGTCCTGATGAAAATCCTGCAGTCTTCAACATCTGTCCTTAAGAGGCCATTCTCACTGCATCCAAATCCCTGCAGTTCGAGGAGAGACCTCAACCACCATGTCCAGAGTCCCTGAGGGTCTGCCAGTTCAACACTGCTCTCTCGTGATGTTCTCCTTTATAAGCCATCATCCCAACTGATTGGCCAGGCAAGGAGACATATAAACTAGCGTTTCATAATTCCTAGACTGAGGAGCCCAGTGTCTGTGCAGGTTAAAGAGAAGGGGCCAAAGATATAACCAGGCCCACCGAGTTACAAAGACTGGCAGCCATCAGACCCTGCAAACTCAAACAAAATTGGGCTTTGGCCAGAGGAAGTTGACATTTTCAAAACTCCCTTCTAAAGAGAGAAGACCCTGTCCTCTGGTTGGTGGTCCTAGCCAGCGTTTGCGGAAGACCTGTCCCTTTCTCGTGCAGTTTTCCGACCAACTGGGTCAACACCTTGGTGAAGACAGGAGGAGCATAGCCCTAAGGGAAAAACCCTTAAATTAAAATAATCTTGGTCAACCGTGAACCTCATATTGCCAGGACGAGGGGTGCATAGGGATGGGAGGTTCGGTATCAAGGAGATCCACCTGGGCAAACCACTTCCCCTTTGAGAGGAGGGGAGTATATTGCAATTTTTCAGAAAATCTTTATCACCCAAAGACTGTCATCGCCAAACGACTTGGAACCCAGAAAGGGGAGATGTAGGGCCACAGATTTTCCTGTTTTCTCAGTGTTCCAATGTGGAGCATAAATATGTTTCCTGGCCGCAATCATGGTCCCTATGGGCAAAGAAGCTGCCCTAATCTGGTCGTATGCCAGGTTAGACAGAAATTCAGTGTTTAGATGCGTGAACACAATCAAGTCTGAACAATCAGCATCTCCTCCATTCTATTGTAAAGTGCCTGAAAATCTTTTAACAGGGATTTGGCAGTACATGAGGCGGACGTCCCAGTATGCAACGCTAGGTGGGCACCTCGTATGGTTTTTTCAGAGCAGAATCCACCTTCCAGTCTGTTGAATCTCTTATCGTCACCTCTTCGGAGGACATAGATGATCTGCCTGTTAAGTATGCCAGTGAAGAGGTAAATTAGCGTCCTTCAACAGTGTGTACAGCTTCTTCATAATCTGGTGGCGGTCAACCTTTATTCTATGTCAAGCCCGAAGGCGAGCATTATGCTTCAACTTCTTTATCACTACTCTTCAGCAGTTTCAACAAAATAACAGAAAAGGACTACTCATGTACTCATTTTTTTTTTATGAACTTCATTTCCCTCTGCTTTCCGTACTGCTTTAGTCCTTGGTAATCCCTGCTCTGTCTACATGTCGCTTCCTGTCCTTCACTCCTCCTCTTCTTTGACTGCTCGTCAGCAAGATGAGTACACCTTTCACCTCAAAGCGCTGTAACATGACTATTATGCATGTTTTATGTATCAATATAGGACTGCAGCGCTAAGTTGATAAAGATAAGTTGAGGAAAAAAGAACATAGTGCGTTCATTAAGGTTCCCTCACAGAGGCAATGGTCGCCGACTCGACAGACGCCAGCGTGGGGCAAGCAGCAGATATAGGAACATCCCACAGAGGCCGCACGGCGGCACAGAAAGCAAGCGAGCTACAGAGGAGAAACGGGGCCTGTGTCACATTTCTAACACAGCCGGGGGCTCATTTCTCTGTCCGCGAGCAGAGAAGAGCACATCGGCCCCCTCCCTCGCGAGGGCAGGGCCTAATTGAAAGCGCGTTGCACAAGTGATGCAGTGATCGAGTCTCATACAGAGAGAAATACTGTGCGAACTTGGGCGTGGCAGTGAAAAGATTGCCAATCAGTATGGTGAAAGACGTGTGCGAACGGCAGTATAAGGAAGGAATAACAGTTATACGTAGAGGGGCAATCCTGTATATCTTTCTCGATAGTTATACATGTATCTATTCTAACTATTGCATTTATTAACTTAAAAATAAGATTCTGTAACTTCTGGTGCAAGGGGGTATTGTCTCCTGGCCATAGGAGACCAATTTGAACAAAACCCCATGCAACCTGTTGTTGCCAACAGGCAACCCACTCTAGTGAGGTCCAATGACCTCACTAGAGTGGGTTGCTTTAATGTGCACAATAATTCATATACATTGCTTGGTGTATCAACAAAAAGGAAGCATTGTCGATTGTCACAATCACACAATTCACCTTTTGCATCAAAAAACTCACATTTCAAACAAAATTGCAAACAAAGTCTTAAAATGTGTGGTTAAATTTCACCTTCAAAAATTACATTGATATTCATACTAAAGCAAAGTTTTCACAAGATAAAGTTATTGCAGCTCTGGTGTACATTACTAAGTGTACATTTTGTTATAAGACCAGATTCTTTCCCCTTAATCCAGTAGTGGAACCATAAAACGTCTTAATCTAGTTCAAACATTCAACAATTAGCCGACGCGTTTCGGATATCTCATCTATCATCAGGGCATGTATTTAAACTTGAAACTAATAGATTATTCACATTATTCTGTGTATCTGAAATTCATTATGAAAATACCATGTTTTAGTATTGGTGTACTAACATTCACCTTTTTAGACTCCTAAAGAGAGTCCAAAACTGATTAACATTAGATGGTGTTGATAAAAAAATAACTAGTAGTTTCAGTCCTTCTGTTACCCTATCTCTTCTTAACTTGAACCGTTCAATAATCTACATAAAATAATAACATACATCACTATCATATCAAATATAAGGTCTTATTCTGTTGGTTAAACGTGAAACTAGGCTTCATAATTTACCTGGGTATAGGTACCACAGGTATCCTACGGCAGGAGCCAGCCAAAACGAATACCCGCACACACGTCAGGAGCCGCTCACGAGTACACACACACATATATATATATATATATATGGGATACATTAGCCACAGTAATCGTATTTCTGAGGCTTGTATCTGCTTAGATTCACATGCTGTGCATAGGCCGAAATCTAGTGGAAGCTGCAGAGTATTAGTTTGTTTTTTGAAAATTCGAAAAGGGGCGTCGAAGAAGGGCATGCCAGTAATACTATCCCTAGTGTGACGTCCTGTACCCATGATCCCTCACGCGTGTAGGACCCTCAGATTGTATTTTTTCTGACATGAGGTAGCATGAGGAGTAGCGTGAGAACAGAGTATCCAAGCATATAAGACTACAAGCATCCATGCGCCTTCTCTCAGAGGGGAGGAAGGGCGGGCGCATGTGAATCTAAGCAGATACAAGCATCAGAAATACGATTACGGTGAGTAATGTATGCCTTCTGAGGCTTGTGGAATCTGCTTAGATCACATGCTGTGCATAGATTAGCGAGCAGTGTTAGAAGAAGAAGGAGGAGGAGGAGGAGGAGGAGGTGGGATATGAGAAGGGTCATCAGCGAACAAATGTCTTAGAACCGCTTGTCCAACTTGAGTGTCTTGGAATGAGTCAATGCAGTAGTGCTGAGTAAAGGTGTGAATAGAGCTCCATGTAGCTGCTTTGCAAATGCTATCAAGGGGTACATTTGCAATGAAAGCCAGAGTGGCTCCAGTACCTCTTGTAGAGTAAGCCCTTGGCTTAAAAGGCAGTGTTTTTATCTGAAAGGGAATAGCACAGTTGGATACATCTGACTATCCACCTAGAGATGGCATTCTTAGAGACACAATCTCCTTCTCTGCCTGGAGCTATGGAGGCGAACAGCTGATCTGTTTTCCTTAGTGGTCTGGTCTCATCTACATAGTAGAGGAATGCCCTCCTCACATCTAGTGTGTGGAGTTTCACCTCAGCAGAGCTTCTGGGTTCTTGGAAGAAGGCCGGTAGCTCAATAGACTGGTTAACATGGAATTTGGAAATGAACTTGGGCAAGAACCTAGGGTGAGTGCGTAAAACCAGTTTATCCATATGAATAGTAAAGAAAGGACCCTGCACTGACAGAGCTTGAATTTCACTGACCCTTCTTATGGAGGTAATGGCTACTAACAAGGCAGTTTTATAAGTCAGATGTTTCAGACTAGATGTGTGCATGGGCTCAAAGGGAGGTCGCATGAGCTAAGCAAGTACCACATTAAGGTCCCAACCTGGTGGTGGGTTAGAAATTGGAGGGTGAAGTCTCTTGTCCCTTCCATAAATGCTCTGACGACTGGCACTTTCCACCATGACACCTTGTTATGGAAAGTGGTGTAGGCTGATAAAGCTACCAGGTGCACTTTAAGTGAGTTAAACACTAGCCCTGCATCCACTAGGTGGAGCATATAGGTGACAACATTAGAAGGAGTACAATCAACTGCGTTGATTTGCTTATTTTGGCACCAAATTACGAATTGTTTCCATTTGTCATAGTAACAGTGTCTCGTGTTAGGTTTTTTTGACTCTTTTAAGATATCCATACATCTCTGGGGTAAATTGAGATGTCCGAACTCTATGACTTGCGGAGCCATGCCGCCAAGTTCATTGAGTTGAGCTGAGGATGCACTGTTAGCCCCTTGTGCTGGGAGAGTAGGTTGTACTGGCGCAGGAGTTTGATGGGGGTCGCACACCGCCAGTTTTGCGTAGGTGTGGATACCATGGTTGTCTCGCCCACATAGGAGCAACCAGGATGAGCGTCATCTGTTCCCTGTGGATCTTGTTCAACACTTTCCTCATCTGAGGGGTTGGTGGAAAAGCATAGGCAAACATTCCTGACCAATTCATCGATAGGGCGTTCTCCCTTGGAGCCTGGCTGGGGGAGCCTGGCTGGGGGAGACTGGATGCGAAGTTTGGGCATTGCCTGTTTTCGCTTGTGGCGAATAGGTCTATAGTGGGGAAACCCCACTGAGAGAAGAGGTCTCCTACGACTTCTTCGTGTAGTCTCCACTCGTGTTCTTCTGGGAGGGGATCCCTGCTCAGAGCATCTGCTTGCGAGTTGAGATCCCCTGGAACATGTTGGGATGACAGGTAAATGTTCCGTATGAGTGCCCATTTCTAAATTTTCTGGGCAAGCTTGGACAGATTTGGCGAACGAGTGCCCCCTTGTTTGTTTAGGTAAAACATTGCAGTCGTGCTGTCTGTTAGGATCTGCACTGACTGGTTGGATTGGAGGGGTTTGAATGCCTTTTCTTCCTCAAGACTGCCAGAAGTTCTAGCAGATTGATGTAGTTCTGAGCCACTGTGTAAGACCAGAGACCCAGAGCTGTATGGTGAAGGTAGTGGGTTCCCCACCCTGCTAGGGAGGCGTCTGTTGTGACAACGGCCTGTATCTCTGGATCGTAAAAGGGTTTCCCCTTTAAAAGGTTCTCTCTTGTTCAACAGCGAAGACTCTGACTAGCGTTGGCGAAACGACCAATAGATCGTCCCACTGACCACTTGCTTGAGACCATTGTTTCACCAACCATTCCTGCATGGGTCGCATGCGCAGGCGCATGTGGCGAAGCAGGTAAATGCAAGATGCCATCATGCCTAGCAACCGCATCGCTTTGCGCACCCTTATCTGGCGACCGGCCTGATATTGAGGAATTTACTGCAACAGATTTCAAATTCTTTCCTCTGATGGAAAGGCCAACCCCTCTTGGCTGTTTAGGACAGCTCCTAGGAACTGTTTTGAGGTGCTTGGCACCAGGCTTGATTTTTTCTCGTTGATTGAGAAGCCCAATTGGAAGAGGTGGTCGATTGTTCTTTGGATGTTTAGTCTGCAAATTAAGGGGGGATTCCCCTGTAATGAGACAGTTGTCCAGGTAAGGGTACACTGGGATTGCCTCCCTGTGTAGGTGCGCCACCACTACCGCCAGTACCTTGGTGAATACCCTTGGAGCCAAGGTTATTCCGGAGGGCAGCACCTTGAACTGGTAGTGCTGGTTGTCTATCTTGAAACGCAAGAATCTTCTTTGCGCTGGGAACATAGAAATATGAAAATAGGCATCTTTCATATCCAATGTTGCCATGTAATCCCCCTTTTTAGTAGGGGGATTACCTCTTCTAGTGTAATCATGCACAATTTTTGTGGCTTGACATACTTTTTTGCAGGGCGCATATCTAATACTGGGCGCATTGTCAGATTTTTTTTGGCACAAGGAAGTAGGTTGAATAAATACCCCTGTTTACCTGGCTGCCCGGGACGAGTTCTATGGCGTCCTTTGCAAGCAGAATGGCGATTTCCTCGAGGAGGATTTTCTGATGTTCCGATGAGTGTATCTTCTGTCTCGGAGGATGGTCGTAGGAGCGCCCTAGTAGCTCTATACAGTATCCTGCAGACACTGTGGACTGCACCCATCTGTCCGAAGTGATCCCCTCCCATGCTTGGGTGAAGGTGGAAATGCGCCCCCCCCTACTGGGGATGCATGGGAGGGGACCCGAAGCGGAACGTCTGTTTATTGGGTGGTGTAACACCTCTGGCGGGCTGCCTCTACCCCTAGGGACTCATCACGTGTTGGGCTGTATTCCTGGCTGTAATACCACTGACTAGCACCGACGAGCCCGGTGGTATCACCAACGAATCACAGGTTGGGCCTTCAGGAAAGGGGATTTACTCTGATTGGGTCCATTGGATCTAAAGGGGAATTTTCGTTGCTAATACAGCCGACTAATACCGCGGAAAACAGGGATTTTCACCTCCAGAAAAAAGCTGGAGGTAAAACAGCCGATTTAGCATCCAACTCGTGATAGGGCCAGCCCTTAAATGCGGCAGTAATACTGTTACCACCGCATTTAAGGGTTACATGCGGCCCTTAGTGCGGCCTCTGCGCTGCCCTCTGGGGAAGCCCTGAGATGATTGGAACTGATTGTTGCCCAATGAGGTTCCTTGATTTTGATAGTAATTTGAACCCCTGTGGGATCTTTGTCCCCAAATGTGACGAAAACTAGTGTTTCACTCTGTCCTCAGGGTTTATTTGTGAGTTGTCAGAGAGATTTTAGGGTCTCGTACTCGTCCTTAGCAGTTTTCAAGGCTTCCTCCACTGCCTTGCCGAATAATAAATTCAGCTCTACCGTCATGTCTATAAGAGTGGCTTGGGTTTCGGGTTTCAACCCGGACTGTCTTAACCAAGCGTGACGCTTTATTACAGTGCCTTTGGCTATCAATTTTACAGCATTTTCTGCTGCATCAAAGCTTGTTTTCAGTATGCACCCTGAAACAGACTTTCCACCTGCTGCCAGCTGAGCCAACTGGCTCTTCAGTGGTTCATGTGCGGAGGATACCAAAGCAGCTACTTCTTCCCACTGATGGCAATTGTAGCTTGCCCAAAGAGTGGTACTATTGGCAATTTGTGCATGATAGGAAGAAGTGGAGGCAACTTTCCTGCCCAGAGCATATAGTCTTTTGTTCTCTTTATCAGGAGGTGCTTCAGAAGAAGCAAGTGGTGTACCTGCCCTCTTTCTGGTGGTTGTTACTACCAAGGAGTCGGGTTTTAATTGACCCTTAATGTACAGGGGATTGGAGGGTGCGGCACAGAATAATTTTTCAACTTGTGGATTAACCGCACAAGTAAGATTTGGAGTTACCAGCGAGGGGTCAAATTCTACGCTGGATAAGGTTTTAATATAGGGATAGCCTGAGTGATGGCTCTTTTGTCACCTAAGATCTCTTCCGCAAAATCCCTGTCCTTTTGGACACCTTGTGTGTCAATATGAAAATGCGCAGTACCTCGTTGAGGAGTGGTTGATTATCTACCAGTGAGTCATGCACCGGGGGGGTCTCTAGGAATTGGGGAGTCAAGATTGTAGGCTTCAGCCTCAGCCTCATCCTCCTCCTCCTCCTCCCCCTGGTCCTCGTTATCCCCATAATAAGAGACCCCCGTCTGGTCTTCCAGCATCTGTGGTTCTGTTTCCTCACAGTATGACTCGGGATGGTAAGGTTCAATGACCAAAGGGTCTGTGACCAAGCCCTGCGCCAGGGCATCAGAGCGGAGTCTTTTAGCAGGGGGTTGAGAGGCCTTGAATCCCGAAGGGGCAGAGGTAAGTGGTGTGATGGCATAACTATGAAAATAATTAGGGTCTTTTTCATAGAAGTCTGCCAGAAATGACATTCTTCTCATAACCCTATCGATATCAGCTGAAGTCCATTCTCTGGAGCTAGGGATAGACCTAACATCTTCTGTATCCTCCTCCAAGCCCATATCGTGGGCAGTGGGAGGGATGATTTTACCTTTAGTGGGAGGGTCAGGGACCTTAGCCTTTTCAACTGATTTAGGGGCCTTCTGTTTTTCCTTATGAACATGGTGTTCTGAAGGTTTTTTGTGTTGTTAATCCCCCTTCCCATGACTAGAGGAGGTGGTCTTGGAGGAAGGACGTCGAATCTCGGGAGTAGACGCTACGCGTCTTGCCTGAGGATAGAGGTCAGAATCGTCTTCTGACAATCGGGCCTCTGGGACTATTGGGAGTGCGACACCTTTTTCAACAGCGGACAGTTGGTCTTTGTCATGAGGCGAACGGGAACGCCCAGAGGACACAGATTCACTGGACCGCTCTCTCGCTGTCTTCCGTTGCCGATCGCTCGACACACGTCGAGTCACGACCGGGGCTGATGTGTTTAGTGGAATTAGTGTGTGTCGCTCCTATGCTGCCAGGTGTTGTCCCCATAACTGGGCCGCCGGCCAGTCCTCCGGGGTCGGGGACCTGCGCGTGGGTGTCCGGAGTCACCCCTCTGCCCACGCTGTCCGATACGGCAGCGTTCCTGCCATCGCTAAATGACCCTTCAGCATCCATGGCCTCTCGTTGCTTGCCGTAGTGGGCCCAGCATTTAGTGGAGCAGTCCTTAAGTGTTTTTGGCTTGAAGAGCTTGCAAGCTCCACAGGTAGCCTCGGGATGGTCTTGTGGGAGACAGAGGTTGCAGGTATTGTGTTTATCTACCCAGGGAAACTTCCTGTTGCACTTAGGGCAGGATTTGAAAGGAGTACTCTCCATATATCTCAAATTGGCAGCAGCAGGTATATGTCGGGTCTAGTCTCCAGCTGAAATAGCTGCTCTTCTGCACATTCAGCAGGGACACAAACAAATCTGTGTGCACTGACTCCCATAGCTGTTCAGCTGCTGAAATAACTTTTGGTTCAGCTTCCAGTCACTGGAATCCGTCAGGTACTGAGAGTTCCATTCTGCCACTATGTTGAGTGTGCCCGGCAGATATTCTGCCATGACTGAGGTCCCTGACTGTAGGCAGCAATGCCAAGTCTTTTGCCAGTTCTGCCAGGAGCCTGGACTTTGTTCCTCCTAGGTGATTGATGTACTTGACTGCTGAAATGTCCATCTTCAGCAGAATGCATGAGTTTACTCTCCCTTTTTGTAAATGCTTTGATCGCAAAAGTTCTAGCTAGTAGCTCTAAACAATATGTGTAGCTGCAATTCTTCTGCGCTCCATTTGCCCCCTGTCCCTCAGGATTCTCTTCCCAATCACAGGAAAACCCTTTTTGGGTCCATATTCAAATTGCTGGATTGTGGGGTCCCCTGTCTCTGTTCCAAGGGTTGGGTCCTTGAATTTCATGCAATCTGCAACTCTACGTAAGACCTTATGAACCGCCTTCTGACCCAGCAATTTCCCTCTGGGTTACCCCTATCCCCAGAAGAAGGCAAGGAGGTTGAGGACGATGAGGGAGGATCCTCCTTGCCCCTGGACCATCTTCTGCTTATAGGTTTATTTCTCCTTTAGAACCTCAGCTTAAAGATGCTCTCCTCATACATGGAACAAACCAACTTGTTTCGCTTAAGAGGAGACTCTGTGTCCGAGGAGGAGCTGAGGGAAGGAGAATGATGCTTCCTTTTTTCTTTCCATTGCCCCATGATCAGCTTGTAGCAGGACTGACTAGACCTATCCCCTGACAAACCTGAATTGTTAGTGCTGGTGCTGGAGAACAAGTGGCTTCTGGGATATATTTCTTAAATACTTCCCTCTCATCTCCTTTTCTCTTTTTTCTTTTCGGATGCCCATCCCAAAATTTCCTCCGCAGACATCTGTGCCAAGAGACCATCTCAACCCTACCCTCTAGGGGCAGGCCGGGACGAGTAGCTCACCACCGGAAGTATCAAGATTCATGGTGTTCGTGGACTCACAGCACACATGGTCATTCTTCGAAAAACAGAAGCCAAGCCCTTTAGTACTATACCCCACCACCACGAGACATGGAGAAGCACAGGCACAAACCGCAAAACATTAGCTTCTCTCTGCCCAAGCCCCTAAATGTCTCCTAAGCCCACCTACCGATGTCCCAGCTTACTGGGTGTTAAGAAATATACACTGGTTCAACAGGAGAGGGGCGCCCCTCTAGTCTTCTGTTGCCTCCCCTGTCCATGCAACATAAAGGTGTCAATACAAAGACTATTCAGGCCAGAAGTTAGAGCCTCCTTGGGCCCAGGGGAAGAGGAACGAGGGAAGCAGCCTCTACGCCACCCCTGCTTTTCAGCAGCAAGGGTACCTCTAACTTAACAGACCACGTGAGCAGGCCTGTCAAATACTGCTAGTGAGGACAGAGAACAAACTTAAACTGGGATGGGAGACTATCCCTTTTGGGTGCAGGTAGGGTTGGGGGGGGACCCAAGTTTACAATGTTTAGTGGTTAAGTCTGTTGGGAAGGTGGGATAGCTTCATAAAGTAAATTCATAAGGTAAGTGCTAGAATGAAGAAGAGGGATATGGAGGCAACATGTGCACCCTAAATACCTGCTTCCACACACACAATGGTGGCATCTGTCAGAATCTGATGTTACCTCCCCCTGGGTCTCCTCACCTGAGTCTTTAGAGGAGCTATCCTGACAAGATGTCTTCCGTCTTCCCCTTCTATCCTTCTTGGTATCTTCTTGATTCGTCTTCTGTCTTTGTAATCTTTTTACCCTTCTTGCGTTCGTAGAGATAAGAATGGTCTCCACCCGAGGCCACCTTGACTGTGGTTTGGATAAGCAGTCAGGGGATCCCAGGGGAGCCAGTCCCTTACAACAGGGAAAAAGCCTATTGAGGCATTAAAAACCCTGTTTGGGCGTAGGATTGATTGCAGAACAATACCGGAAGTAGGAGAGGCTGATTGACTGGCAGCGCTATAGTACAGGTGAGCAGTCCAAGAGATGATGGCCAGAACCACAACGATTCCTTAGAAGAAGCAGAAGTCTCTGCAGGTAAGTGTGCAAGAGGAACGGTAGCTGCCAAAGATCCTTGGAGGGTATTGGAGCATATATATATAATGAAGAAGGACCCAGCCAAACAGAAGTACTAAGAAAGGGATGAGTGAGGAGGAGGAAAGATAGAAACAGGAGGAACTTTTAAACCGTAGGAAAGAGAGAGAGAGAGAGAGAGAGAGAGACAGAGAGAGAGACAGAGACCGAGAGAGAAGTAAGGAGGAGAGAACAATCGAGGACAAGAGAAGGTAGGTAACTGGAGCGAATGGAACAGAGTAAGAAAGGACCTCCAAAGACTACGGTGCCGACGAGGATAAGAAGCACCTTTACCTAAAGTGGTAACAAGAGAAAAGCACTGTCCGAATCAGAAAGTAAGGTCAAAGAAGAGATAGGGACCCAGCACAGTTATAAGATAAGTCACAAAAGCAAGTTCGGAAAAGCGGAAACAACACCGAACACACAAAAGAGCGGAAACTGGATACGGGAGAACACCGGAATAGACACACAGCAGGGTGACAAACAACAGAGTAGAAAAAGAAAGGAAAGGTCCAGCGGAATTTCACTAGTGGGGCGGCACTACGACGCGATTGAGAATTTAGTGAACAAACAAATGCGAGTTGCAACGCGAGGTGCTGGGGGCATGGCCTCCTTAAAAAGCCTGCAGGAAAAAAGACTGGTGCGTTAAGCTGACCTAATGGAGCTTCCTAAGAGAGCTTCCATCTTTTCCACAGTCTCCATGGCCGCATTGTGACAGCATCTTTCAAAATAGAAAGACATTTTTTTATAAGGTAAAAAACAACTGCCATCAGTCAAGAAAACAAAAATGCAGCTGAATAAAGGAACCTGCAAGGATTTTTGTTGGGAAATTAATTTGGGTAGGGTTTCAATATTTTAAAGCCAAAACTAGAATTTAAGCAGCAAAAGAGAAGACAAAAAAATACTGTGGAAAAGTTATTGTGAATAAAAACACTAAACATATTATTTAATAGAAAAAAGTTCTAATTAAAACTTTGAAATTAAAAATAGTCATCTTCTATTTGTCTGTCATTTATTTCCTTCCTGCAGCTTTCTTTTCATAGTTTCAATTGAATTAAATTTGCAGACTATTATGCTTTTTATTTTAAAACTAAATCTTTGTTCACCCCATTATAGACTGCCTCTGGCCAGTCTTACTTTTTTTCTCTGGGTAAAGAAAAGATAATTGCCCTTTAAGACTCCAGTGAACATGGCTGTTTCATAATATCTTTACCCTTGGTGCCGAATTATAAAACCTAGTGCAGCCCCCACCAGGCGGAGGCCGATTTATTTACAACTGGTTATGATAAATATACTCCCCATTTACCTCCCAATAATACTTGATCCTGAGAACTTCCTGTAAGGCTCCACCATAAGACTATCAGCTAGCAGGCCAGGTTTAAGGTGCTGAGTGAAGCAGGGCTCTCTAACAAGGTCCCATCTACTGTTACCACCACGGAAAGGCCACATGAGAGGTCACTGCAGCTGTCCGGGGTAGTAAAAGTATTTATTTTTGACGTGAGAGATATCATGCATAGAAAGCCTGAGCCTTTATTCATGTAGAAAAAACAAAACTCGACACTGCAAGATGGCTGCTACAAGCATGACGAGTCCATTTGTAGAGTACCAAGGACTCTACAAATAACTTTCCGAACCAACAGCATGGCTCAGGTGCACTGTTGGGATGCTAATAAATAATATAGCAGAGTCCAGATTTATCTTTGAAACCCATGGCAGCAGTGATCCAACATTGTTTGTTATTCACATGGTCACAATCAAGGAACTAAAATCACATCTAAAGAACTATCATCCCAAAATTGGAGAAGGGTGTTAACGAAATTCTGCTCTAGTCAACTGCCTATTCTGTTGAGAAAGGTGCTTGGCAGTGCATTCAAACTAAAAGTAGAACTGTATAAAATAGCATGTAATGGGAGTGACGTCTTTCCATGGATCAACTTTATACAGTAGACTTTAACTGTGCAGATTCCTCTTGGGTCAAAACAACCACATTAAACACACAGACGTCACATAGTAAAAGGGCATACGGGAAGCAGTGAGGTGGATAATATTAAATGAATAAAAATGAAAGGAGCATCTAAGAAAAGACATGAATGGATTTAGTATTTGGCTGAACACTAAATAGTTTGCCAAGTATTTGACCAAAGCTGGAGCGAGAATCAAATAGGTCTTTATCGTTACTTAATTTCCAGATTTGGTAAACACATTCCATATAACAAAAATCAAAAATATTGGTGTGATATTTTACTGCTAGGTTTCTTTTATTCATTCTTTTTGATGAACAACACATCCGGATTTCAAGTCAGAATACAGCGTTTTATTGTTTATGTTACCAAAAATAGTGTTTCAACCAAAGTGAATTTTTAAATAGCAATTAACCAAAAAACTCTTAATGTCTAATGTTAGGTGTTACGAAATCATTTCATACAAAATTGACTAAATGAGCGATTTATCTTGGACTAAAGTTGCATCTTTTCAGACATTAATTTAAATGTATTTCTAAATAACACCACAATTGAACTTATACAATCAATGCCACCATTCTTAAAACAAGTGTCACCCATAATTTACAACCACTTTAGGGTTACTAAGTGCCTAAACAACCATACACACATTGGGAAAAAACAAAAAGTTATTTAAAAAAACGTGTAAAAGTGGAACATTGAACTCTGTATGGTTTACATTTTGTATGTAAAAGGTTAAATGTGATCTGTAAGCTTGCCAGTGGATTCTTTAAAGAAAATACTTTTGATCCTAGAGGAAAACAAATTGGGATTCCATTTTATCTTTGGGGAGCTTACCTTAATATTCATTTGCCACGAAACTGCTGCTCTTCAGCGATCCCCATTCAGGGGGACACTTGAAGTTTGGATACAATTGACAAGTCATCCTTTAAATGTGATTGTAACAATGGTGTGGCTTGGACTGGACACATAAAAGGATTTGGGTGCCAAAGTTAGGGGACGAGACCTTGAAAAGAGATCTTCCCTATAGGCGGCTCCCCCCTTCCCCTGGAAACCGGATAGGGGACTAGCAGAGGAGTGTTGTAAACCACTAAACTGCAACTGTTCCCGTGAGCACAGGGGCTTGTGCTTGGTGTATCCCCACACACAAGGGTTGTTATCCGTCTTCCACCAGTTGCAGGACCACATGGGAAAAAGCAGCACTGCACTACTAAAGAAAGAAGAAAAACAGAAATAAAAACAAAGCGTGCCTCATGGCGGATGACAAGGAAGAAGAGCCATATAGGTTTAACGGCCTACTGCAGCGTTCCCCAGGGTCAATGAGTGCTACTTCTGTGGCTTTTGTGAGCACTGCCCCCTACTTTTGGCATGTCGCGCAGTATTGAGATACATGAGAAAGGGGGGTGGCTGGAGCGAGAAGCTTGCTGATGCTTAGGAGCCTGCCCCAGAGCCACATTTGAATAATGTTCAATCTGCTGTAATCATAGATGCCAAATTTGTAGAGTGGGCTTGAGGGCCATTTGTGCGTTGTCCACACTCCCAGGCCCCACTCTCTAAAAATGTGTATACCCCACCCTAAAAAAGACACGATGTACTATGAACCTGCAACATTGAAGGCATTAGAATCGAAAACAAAGACAGTTCACTTTGATTTACCTTTTGTAATAGTTTTCAATAGTGTAGAGAAGTGCATTTGTTCCAATAGAGATGACCATTCATTAGTTGACTGTGTTTTGCCATTAGTTTGACAGGCAAGCATTTAATTTTATTTACATCACTCAATGAAAGTGTGTACTTCTTTGCATTTTGAGTTACCCTTCAATCAGCATTCAGAAGCAGTGGAATTGCACTGAAGTGCTTTGTGATCTTGGGCAAGACATTCCTGAGCTCTTCCGTTTACAATCAGTGCCTTTTTTTACATATTAAAAAATCATTACTTAATGGATGTAGTAATGAAGCAATTCCACTTGTCTGATTTCAAAATTCATCAAATTGCAAACAATTGCACATCTAGTTCCCCAGTGCACACGTATTTTATTATTTTTATAAATTATATATATGTTTTAACTGAGCCGTCCTAATAACTTTTGAAAATGATTGTCAATTAAATTGCATGTTTGTTTCTATAGACTAAACAATCTGGTACATTCGGTACATTAAAATAATATTTGTCTAAAATCACACACTAATCAGAGTAGCTGGCATTTGAGTCCATTCTGCAATGTAGGCCCCTGAATGACCACATATCTTCCCCATGTTGAATGGGCATGTCAGCTACTATTACCAGGTTCGAAGGGACGTTTCGTAGAGTGATTCAGAAGAGGTGAGCACAAATTAGGCAATAATCCCTAAGCCGGGGCGGGTCTTACTGTGTGAGGTAATGCCCCGGGACCCATTTACCAAAGGCTCCTGGGTCACTACCTAGTACTAATAATGTTTTTTTCATTTGCGAGATGCCATCAATGTTTCGCAACTGAGAGAAGGAACAAGTTACTTACCTGTAACTGTTGTTCTCCAGCATGGGTCTGGCATTTATTCACATGCTCATGAATATTTCCCGTCGTTAGGCTGGGAATCCTCATTAAAGAAAAGTCAGTTTCAGTTTAGTTTCTGAACTGTCTTTCTACTAATAACCAATCACTGGTCTCTGGGTCATACTGCTCCCAGCCAATGACTGCCCTCTACCTAAACTCCTCCTCTGGCACCCATCTTCAGATTTGGTAGCATGTAAAATGGCAGTAAGACCAGGAGAAGAGTCGCAGAGGGGTAGGAGCGAGGGTTCGCCTGTGAATCCATGACAGACCCATGCTGCAGAACAACAGTTACAGGTAAGTAACTTGTTCCTTCTCCAGCGTGGGGTCTGGCATGGATTCACATGCTCATGAATACAAGAATACATAGAAGTACACACATGCACAACCACGGGAGGTGGCAAGGCTCAACATTAAGCATTTCAACAACTCAAAATTAAGCATCTCTTACCTCCTCACATGGCTCACCTTTAAGCGAACAGGTTGCACAGCACTGCTTGGCCGACTCCAGACTCCTCCCTGGACTCCCGGTCGACGCAGTAGAATTTCGTGAAGGTGTGCGTTGACCTCCACGTAGCTGCCCTGCAGATGTCGAGCAGGGGCACACCAGACAGGAACGCCGTAGTAGCAGCAGTCGCACTGGTCGAGTGGGCTCTCGTACGGCCGGGCAAAGGTCAGTTTGCCAACCAGTGACAGTGCATGATGCAGCCAGAGAGCCATCTGGAAATGTAAGGCTTGGAGATGGCCTTCCCTTGGTTCACAGGGCCAAAGTTCACAAACAGCTGTGATGTCTTCTGAAAACTCTTTGTGCGGTCCACGTAGAACTTCAGCGCTCTAGCCACATCCAGCAAGTTCAAACTCCTCTCAGCGGGCGACGAAGGAGACCAAGGCCTCGTTGAGGTGGAAGTCCGACGGCACCTTGGGCATGAAGGAGGGGTGCATCGTCAGCACTATCCTCGTCTGGTGGAATGTCAGGTACAGCGGTTTACAGGAGAGGGCCTGGATCTCTCACACTTGTCGTGCGGAGGTGATGGCCACAAGAAACGCCGTCTTCCACAATAGGAATTTCAGGGGTGCCGAATGCAAAGGCTCGAATGGCGGACCCATGAGCATGGTCAGCACCACGTTGAGGTCCCACGCCGGGGCCGGAGCCTTCACCGCCAGGAACAAGCAGAACAGTCCTTTCATGAACTCCTTCACCAAGCGGTGGGACCACAACGATGACCGCCCCAGAGTTCTGGTGTAGCGGGAGATAGCCACCAGATGAATTTTGATGGAGGCATGTGCCAGCTGTAACGCTCACCTGATTCCCACGGAGGCGCGGGTCTTGACAGAAGTTGTCTGTAACACGAAACGTGATGTGCAGGATTCGGTTGGCTTCTGGGGTCGAACCTCTCCGCACTGTGTGTCGGACTCGAAGGGTGAGGTTTCTGCAGGTGAAATAATATGGGGGTTAAAGGTCTGGGTTGTGAATGTCCCTATCTCTCTCCTCTCAGCCCGACTGTTGAGCCCCCCTCCCAGGTCAACGTGCTCACCTTAGATAGGTGAATGCTGGGCTCTCCATCTGCGTCTAGTGCAGGGTGCCGTTGCCAGTTCCTTCACTGGTGAAACGTTGGCCTCTTGACTTCAGAGGATGGGTACCGTCGTTGTCTGCACGTCCGGTAAGTTTCTGGACACCTTTACTCTTTATAGTCTTTTTATGCGTGGCGGAGAAGCGCCTGGAATTGCTTAAGTATGGCAAGCGCTCTTACTGTCTCTTTCTTTGTCTTTGCAGGCGACGATGCAGAATGAAGAAATCCGGAATTCGCCGCGTGCCGGTAAGTGTAACACTGCTGTTTATCTTTGCAGGTGAAGATGCAGCGTGAAGAATCCGGAATGCACAGCGTGCCGGTAAGTAGAATAATGCTGTTTATCTTTGCAGGTGAAGATGCAGCGTGAAGAAGCCGGAATGCACAGCATGCCAGTAAGTATGATAATGCTGTTTATCTTTGCAGATGAAGATGCAGCGTGAAGAAGCCGGAATGCACAGCGTGCCAGTAAGTATGATAGTGCTGTTTATCTTTGCAGGCGAAGGTGCAGCGTGAGACACGGCCGCTGCCGATGGATCAGGTAAGTAAACACTGCTTGTTAAAGTTTGTTCTGCTAACCTGTTGTTTCTGGTCTTTTGCAGGTGCTGATGTTGATCGGGTACAGGAATGGTAAGTATAATTCTTGCAGGTTCAGGATCCAAAGAAGGCTGGAACAGACTCGGTGAGCGTTCTGCTGCAGATGCAGAATAACGCGAAGCACATTTCATCAATCGGGTGTGGTTTAAATAGCCTAGGAGTGATGAGGCGTCTCCTTCCACGGCCCCGCCTAGGTAAGAAAAGAGTTCCTGCTTCCAGAAGAGTTCCAGTGCTGTATCCAGGGAGTGGAGCTGCCCCACCCAGGTAGGAAAGTAGTCCCAGTTCACCGAGGACTTCTAAGAGTCTGGTAAGTAAGCAGCATGGTCTGCCACAGGTAAGTCCACCCAAGCACCTTCACACCAATGATGAGCCCGGCGCTTCCAGTGCCGGGACCGATGCTTCTGATGAGCCTGGTGCCACCGGCGCCAGGACAAGGTCCAAAAGGTCCCTGTGGGGACCGGCTGGTGCCTAGGATCAGGGTTAGGAGCCTGCTTCCAAGGACATTGGGCTGGTCCTGACTCCTTGGAAGCAGTGATCATGACAGTATCCCCCCTCAAGGCCCCTCCTAAGTGTGTCTTTCCCGGGGGCTTTGGCTTGTCGGGGTGATTCAGATGGAATCTCTTGACCAGACGAGGTGCGTGGACATGTTCTGAGGGTTCCCAAGACCTTTCCTGGGGACCATATCCTTTCCAATCAACCAGATAGTATAATTTAGACCTGGAAATTTTGGAGTCTAGGATGTTCTTCACTTCGAATTCGAGTTCTCCGTCTACCAAAACGGGTTCTGGGAGTTTAGTCAATCGGGTTTCTGGTTGTACTGGTTTTAATAAGGAGACATGGAATACTGGATGTATTTTCATATGCGTAGGTAATTCCAATTTGGCAGCCACCGGATTAATTATGGCAGATATGAGGTAGGGCCCAAGGTATCTCGGGATGAAAGTGCGGGGTCCTTTTAAAGGCAGGTGCTTAGTGGATAACCAGACTTGATCTCCTACAGCGTAGTGAGGGGCCTCTTTACGGTGCCGATCGGCTGCCTTTTTGAATTGAGCTTTAGCTCTTTGCAGATGGGCAGTGGCTTCCTTAAAGGCACAGGTGATCTCCGAATGCAAGTGATGCACAGCAGGTGCTTCAATTTCTTGGGGAGGATCCAGGTTGGAGGTTCTAGGATGGTGTCCATATAATAGGAAAAAAGGAGTCTTCCCGGTTCCAGAATGAGCCGAATTGTTGTAAGCGTATTCAGCGATCCAAAGAATGTCCTTCCAGGGTTTTTCTGTTTGTTGGAGCATGCAGCGTAGATATTGTCCTAATGTCTGGTTTGTCCTTTCGGTTTGTCCGTCAGTTTGGGGATGGTGACTGGTGGAAAGTCTTACATCAACTTGGGCTAGACGACAGCAACTGCGCCAGAAGTGGGAGATGAATTGACTTCCCCTATCGGAGACTAAAACCGAAGGAAAACCGTGTAAGCGAACAATGTTTGCCAAGAATTCCCGGGCCAATACTGAGGCTGAAGGCAGACCCTTCAAGGGTATGAAGTGAGCCATTTTCGAGAATAGATCCACGACTACTAAAATGGTAGTATATCCCAAGCATGGAGGTAAGTCCGTGATAAAATCCATGGACAGGGTATGCCATGGACAGGGAGGAATGTCAAGTGGCTGTAATAGGCCGGCTGGTTTTTGCTTTTGACTTTTATTCTGGGCACACACACCGCAGGAGATTACAAAGTCTCTAATATCCCTTTTCCACGATGGCCACCAGAAATGTCTTTTAATCTTTTCCATGGTTTTGGTAATGCCAGGGTGCCCCTCCGTTAGAGAATCATGATAACCGGCGATTACTTGTTTTTGTAGTTTCTCACAGGGCAAGTGCAATCGTCCTCGGAAATATGGTAGGTCTTGATCTACTGAGAATTCTTTTCCCTTTAATTGCCAGTCCTGCAAATCGGTCGGAGTTAGGAGCGATTTCACCGTGGTCTTGATGTCTTCAAAAGATTGAGTGCTGACCAAACCCAAAATCCTTTCTTCTGGGATTATGGGTATTGGATCTGGATTGATCGAATGTTGATCTACTCCCATCCGGGAGAGGGCATCCGCCTTTCCGTTCTTACTACCTGGTCGATAAGTAATTATAAAGTCAAATTCTGCTAGGAACAGAGCCCAGCGAAGCTGTCTGGAAGACTGAGCTTTGGCTGTCTTTAGATATTGTAAATTGCGGTGGTCAGTCATTACGGTGACTGTGTGTCTGGCTCCAAGAAGATAATGCCGCCAGGCTTTAAAGGCCGATCTGATGGCCAAAAGTTCCTTGTCAGTAATTGAATAGTTGATCTCAGGAGGCGAAAACCTGCGGGACCAGAAGGCAACCGGATGTAGTTGGTTGGTGACCGAATCTCTTTGTGATAACACTGCTCCCATAGCAAGACTAGAAGCATCCGTTTCCATGATGTAAGGAAGTTCTGGGCGAGGATGTTTTAAAACAGGTGCAGAAATGAATTTAGCTTTTAAGTCTTGAAAAGCTTGTTCCGCTTCAGAAGACCACTCAAAACGTTTGTTCTTTTTCAACAGAGCGGTGATGGGCTGGACTATCCGGGAAAATACAGGAATGAATCTGCGGTAAAAGTTAGCGAATCCTAACATGCTTTGAACTCCTTTTACAGAGGTTGGTGATGGCCACTTGATAATTGCATCAACTTTCTTTGAATCCATATGGACTCCGTTAGGTGACAATATGAATCCCAGGAACTCGACTTCCTTTGCGTTGAAAACGCATTTCTCAAGCTTAGCAAAAAGACTATGTTGATGAAATCTCTCGAGAACCTTTTTAACATGTCTCTGATGTTCTTCTTCAGATGATGAATATACGAGGATGTCGTCAATGTAGACAACTACACACACGTCAATGAGCTCTCTAAGGACATCGTTCATAAAATATTGGAAAGCAGCAGGAGCATTACACAGTCCAAAGGGCATCACTTGATATTCGAATAGCCCGTACTTGGTGCGGAAGGCCGTTTTCCATTCATCGCCCTCTTTGATCCGTACCAAGTGGTAGGCTCCTCTGAGATCCAGCTTTGTGTATATACATGCATCTTTGACTTGGTCCAGGAGTTCAGGGATCAAAGGTAACGGGTATCTGTTTTTAACAGTGATCTGATTCAGAGCGCGGTAATCTATGCAAGTCCTAAGGTCTCCTTCCTTTTTCGGAACGAAGAACAAAGCCGATGAAGCTGGATATTTTGAAGGACGGATAAACCCGTTAGCTAGGTATTGGTCCAGGTACTGTCTGAGGTGAAGGTTCTCTGGCTCGGTGAGGGCATAGATCCTGCTGCAAGGAGGAGTTGTTCCAGGTATCAGATCTATTTGACAGTCGTAAGACCTATGAGGAGGTAGAGTGTTAGCCTGATCCTTCTGGAAGACGTCTTGGAACTCCTGGTATTCGGGAGGTAATTTGAGAATCTCCTCAGAAGAGATCGCTGCTACTGAAACATCAGGTCGAGGATAACAAGTGGTAGAACACTCTGGAAACTGAACCGTCTTTGCTCGCCAATCAATCTGAGGATTGTGCTTCTCTAACCAAGGGATTCCCAGAATGATCTGGAACTGAGGGGCCTTGATTACATCGAACACTATTCTCTCCCAGTGTCCATTGTGACTCAACAACGTCACTTTTTGGGTGGCATGCGTTACTGGTCCGGAGGCTATCTCCGTGCCATCCACAGTAGTGATGACGTCTTTTACTGCCTTAGGGACAAGGGGTAGATTCATGCTTGATACCATTTCACGGTCCACATAGTTACCGATTGCTCCGCTGTCAATGTAAGCTTCAATTGCATGCAAACGATCCGGACGTTCAGGACTAATGAGGACCATGGGTATCACGAAATGCGAGGTCACGGGACAGATCTTAAGAGGACCTCTACTCTTGTCGGGTGAGGTCGTTTCCTTGCTCAGAATTTGTGGTACAGGTATCCGCGGCTCCTACAGTCTTCTTAGCTGGTTTCACAGGACAGTCCCGAAGAAAGTGTCCTGAATTACCGCAATAGAGGCATAATTGCAGCTGCCTTTTTCTTTCCCGCTCTTTCTGGGTTAAAGGTCCTCTCATGCCCCCTATTTGCATGGGTTCCACAGTGTCAGCTCCCTTATTCGAGGTCTGTGGTTTAGAAAACACTCGGGTATCAAATCTGGAACGATCTGCCTTCCTGTTCTGTAGTCTATGGTCCAGTTGGACAACTAAGTCAATATAGTCCGAACATTCTTGTGGAGGATTCACAACTTGCGCTAGCACATCCTTGAGCTCCCCACGCAGGCCTCTGTAGAAAAGCGTTATTCTCTTGTCCTTGGGCCATTGTGTTTCCACTATGAGTCTATTGAAAGAGGCTATATAAGTCAAGAGGTCTTGGTTACCCTGTCGTAATGAGAGAAGTTCATTGTCCAAGGCCTGCCCTTGTGCATGTCTTGCGAACAGTTTCTCCATGCTGGACTGGAAGGCTTGAAAATCGTGTAAAACCGGATCATCCTGGGTGACTAAAGGGATCGACCAATCTGCAGCGCTGCCACTGAGATAAGAAAGCACCAAAGCCACCTTGGCCTGGTCTGTTGGGAATGCAGCTGGTCGACATAAGAAGTGCAGGCGGCACTGGTTGATGAACACTGCAAATGTCTTTGGATCACCAGCAAAGCGTTCGGGCGGAGCCAAGGGCACATTACCGGGCAGATTGATTTGCACTGGATTTGAAGCTGATGCAGAAGGATAACTCCCTCCTGGAACGGGCAAAGGTGTCTGTCCTGCCTGCGATTGTAACAACTGCCTAGCAAGGTCCTCTGTTTGCTCCTTAGAAATGATCAGTTATCTTCTTAGAGAGCTCGTTTCCTGGCGAGCTGCATGTACTTCTGCTCTTAATTCCCCAAGCAACTGGGCTAGTTGATCAGTATCTGAGGTTTCCATTGCGCCTGGGTAGGAGTTTTGTGGTGGGCTTTGCGTTCTGTAACGCTCACCTGATTCCCACGGAGGCGCGGGTCTTGGCAGGAAGGTGTCTGTAACACAAAACGTGATGTGCAGGATTCGGTTGGCTTCTGGGGTCGAACCTCTCCGCACTGTGTGTCGGACTCGAAGGGTGAGGTTTCTGCAGGTGAAATAATATGGGGGTTAAAGGTCTGGGTTGTGAATGTCCCTATCTCTCTCCTCTCAGCCTGACTGTTGAGCCCCCCTCCCAGGTCAACGTGCTCACCTTAGATAGGTGAATGCTGGGCTCTCCATCTGCGTCTAGTGCAGGGTGCCGTTGCCAGTTCCTTCACTGGTGAAACGTTGGCCTCTTGACTTCAGAGGATGGGTACCGTCGTTGTCTGCACGTCCGGTAAGTTTCTGGACACCTTTACTCTTTATAGTCTTTTTATGCGTGGCGGAGAAGCGCCTGGAATTGCATAAGTATGGCAAGCGCTCTTACTGTCTCTTTGTCTTTGCAGGCGACGATGCAGAATGAAGAAATCCGGAATTCGCCGCGTGCCAGTAAGTGTAACACTGCTGTTTATCTTTGCAGGTGAAGATGCAGCGTGAAGAATCCGGAATGCACAGCGTGCTGGTAAGTAGAATAATGCTGTTTATCTTTGCAGGTGAAGATGCAGCGTGAAGAAGCCGGAATGCACAGCGTGCCAGTAAGTATGATAATGCTGTTTATCTTTGCAGATGAAGATGCAGCGTGAAGAAGCTGGAATGCACAGCGTGCCAGTAAGTATGATAATGCTGTTTATCTTTGCAGGCGAAGGTGCAGCGTGAGACACGGCCGCTGCCGATGGATCAGGTAAGTAAACACTGCGTGTTAAAGTTTGTTCTGCTAACCTGTTGTTTCTGGTCTTTTGCAGGTGCTGATGTTGATCGGGTACAGGAATGGTAAGTATAATTCTTGCAGGTTCAGGATCCAAAGAAGAAAGGCTGGAACAGACTCGTGAGCGTTCTGCTGCAGATGCAGAATAACGCGAAGCACATTTCATCAATCAGGTGTGGTTTAAATAGCCTAGGAGTGATGAGGCGTCTCCTTCGACGGCCCCGCCTAGGTAAGAAAAGAGTTCCTGCTTCCAGAAGAGTTCCAGTGCTGTATCCAGGGAGTGGAGCTGCCCCACCCAGGTAAGAAAGTAGTCCCAGTTCACCGAGGACTTCTAAGAGTCTGGTAAGTAAGCAGCATGGTCTGCCACAGGTAAGTCCGCCCAAGCACCTTCACACCAATGATGAGCCCGGCGCTTCCAGTGCCGGGACCGATGCTTCTGATGAGCCTGGTGCCACCGGCGCGAGGACAAGGTCCAAAAGGTCCCTGTGGGGACCGGATGGTGCCTAGGATCAGGGTTAGGGGCCTGCTTCTAAGGACTTTGGGCTGGTCCTGACTCCTTGGATGCAGTGATCATGACACCAGCCCTATCTTGGCCAGCGACAGCAAGTACGGCAGCACTTGAGGGGCCGTAATCCATAGAGGGTTGAACTTCTGTGCATGGCACCAGACAGAGAACCTCTTCCACTTATGTCTGTAGCACTTAGGAGTTGATGATGCTCTGCCCTTGGCAAGTACCTCCTTGCAGTCCGCCGGGATTTCTTAGCCTCCGAACTCTAGTGCTGCAGGAGCCAGGACTGCAGGTCCAGCGATCCCGAGTCGTGATGCAGGATCGCGCCTCCCTCCATGGCGAGAAGATCTGTGTTCGCCGGAAGCTTGACTGGAGGAGACGCTGACATGTCCAGAAGGTCCGGGAACCATATCTGCCTCGGCCACACCGGTGCGACAAGGATCATCCTGCACCGGGACCGTCTCAGACTTCGCCGGTAAATTAGATGGCTCACAAATAATTTCACCCGCCTCCTCCTCCTCACCTGTGGACACCTTGTCTGATGTTCCTTCTGAAGATATTTCTCTTCTTTCTCGCCAGGTGTTGTCAGGCTTTTCTTTGTAGCTCTTAGGATGAGCTCTTCTGGAAGCCACCCTGCTTTATAGCAATGTGCCCGGCAGTGGGGGCCTCCAGTGAGTCCACCCCACAATCAGGGAAACGCTTTGCTGAAAAACCCTGAAGTGGATCTGCTGACGATGGTATTTTGAATTCCAGATTGTTCCGGTTTTCTTTCCTTTTCTTTTATGATAGCAGAAACTACAGCTCCCAAGATGCACTGGAAGAAGGTGGGATGTATGGATGGTGAGTTCTCTGGTCATGGGATCTTGAGAGTCAGTCGCAAAGCATTAGAAGGCCTGGAAGGTAAATATAGTATACCAGAGTCGGGGATAGCAATGACTCCGTGTGACAAGGAACTCTGAGAAACGTGGGAGGTACAGAATCACAGCACCCAAGACGGCTACCGAACACCGTGCAACGCGAAGGCGTTCAAAGGCAACGCGGGAGGGGCAGCACTGAGGGTAGCAGGATATGGAGGTAGCGGGAAAGGGAGGAAGGAAGAACGAACAAAGAAGGGGCTAGGAGGAAGTGACAGCGTGCAAGCACGGAACACTCGAACAGTGTGTAAACCCAGAGGAAAACACAGGGTTGCAACGCGTCGAGTGATTCTTCCGACGCGTAATTAAACATGTCATTCTCAATGGAATAGAAACACTAGAATGCTGCATATGCTTTCATGGAAGCGGAGATGGCTCAACCCGTCCTCCATTGCTCCCATAACTTCCAGGGATGACGATTCATGACAGACCGTCTGAGTTGACCGATGAGTCACAGTAGTAGCGGCAACGGTGGGAATGCATTAAGGAACAGTCGTCCCAGGGGAAGGAAAATGCATCCCACATGCTCCCCGACTGGGGAAACCTGCTGGCGAGCCTCCGGCAATTGGTGTTCGTCGCCGTCGCTAACAGATCTATCTGGGGACTGCCCCACTGTCGGAATAGAAGATATACTTGATCCTGCCGAAGCTCCCACTCGTGGCAAGAGTGCAGCTCCCTGCTGAGTGAGTCGGCGACAGTGTTCTTCACTCCTGCCAGGAGAAAGGGTACCAGGAACAACCCCTGGGCAACGGCCCAGCGCCACAGATCCTGCGCTTCCTTGGACAGAGCTGGAGTCTGGTGCCCCAATGCTTCCGGATGTAGAACACCGTGGGGGTGTTGTTGGTGAAGACCTGTACCACCTTGCCCTTGAGGGACGGAAGGAAGGACCTGAGGGCCCAGAACACGGCCCAGAGCTCCAGGACGTTGATGTGCAGTGACCTCTCCTCCGGGAGCCAAAGGCCTCTTGCGTGGAGATCTCCGTTGAGCGTGCCCCATCCCTCCAGGGAGGCATCCGTCGTCACCGTTTCCTGGTGCGCTGGGGTCTGGAAGTCCGTGCCCGCCGCGGGATGCACGCGGGTGCTCCACCACCAGAGCGCTTGACGGAAAGTCTTGTTGCGGGAGATCTTGTCCTCGAAGCTTCCTGCCACTTGTATCCAATGGGCGTAGAACTCCTGCAGAGGCTGCATCTATAACCTGCACAGACACACAAGGTAGATGCATGACAACATCATGCCAAGCAGGGACTTGATGGACCTCACCCTGGCTACTTCCATGGTCAACAGCCATTGTATCTTGCCCAGGATGGCCTTTATCCTCTCCAACGACAGTGCAGCAACCGTGTTGAGCCTGGCCCCTAGGAATAGGGCGTCCTGCGATGGCACCAAACAGTACTTCGCAAAGTTGATCGAGAACCCCAGTCCTGTGAGCAGGCAGACGGTCCTCGTTGTGTGGTCAATGGCGAGTTCCCTTGACTTCGCTCAGATGAGCCAATCGTCCAGATAGGGGTAGACGTGGATCACCTGCAGGCGCAGTTGCGCCACCACGGCCCCAGGCACTTGGTGAAGACCCTTGGCGCCGACTTCAAACCAAAGGGCAGTGCCTTGAACTGGTAGTGCCGCGACTGGACCACGAAGCGTAGAAACCTTCGATGTCCTTTGTGTATGGGGATGTGGAAGTATGCATCCTCCAGGTCCAGTGACGACAGGATGTCCCCTTCTTCCAGCTGTCCCAGCACGTGCTGAAGTGTGACCATCCAGAATTTTTGGGATTTTATGTACCTGTTGAGGTGGTGGAGGTCCAGATTAGGCGCCAGCCGCCAGTCTTCTTTCGGACGATGAAGTACCGTGAGTATACTCCGGAGCACCGGAGCCTCTACGAGACGAGTTCTATCGCGCCCTTTGCCAGCTTCGCTCGTACCTCCAGAAGTAGTTGTGGGATGTGGTTTTCTTTCCTGGCCACCGGTGGAAAGTCTGGGCACTTCCTTTGGAACTCCAGAGTGTGCCCGTTGGCCAGGGTATCCAGCACCCAATGGTCGGTGGAGATGGATTCTCACACGCTGACGAATTTCGCTCAACCTGCTGTTCCTCGTCGGCTCCACCCTCGCTCTCTACGTCCGCCTCGTCTGGATCCTTCACGCAGGCCCTTGCCTCCTTGAACCTCTTGTCCAGGGCAGCCTTGATGAGAGACAGCTCGCCCTGGGATGAGGTATCTGAGTCCGCTAGGACTACCTCGCCCCCCGCCTCCTTCTCGGTCTGGGGCTTCACGGGCGTCTTTTTGATTGTTTGGAAAGACGATTCCCTCTGGGATGGCAGGGAAGCTCTAGACCTGGAGGCTGTCTCCAGTGAGGTCGCCTCTGCGGGCTTTGCCAGGGACGCCACGACTCCCTCGACCAAGGCCTTAGCCGGGTGAATCTGGGCCTTTACAACCTGAGGCGCGTCGGAGGCCTTCAGCATGGGTGTATTTGTATTTATTGATTTATAAAGCGCCTTACGCCAAAGGGCTGAACATGGAACAACATAATACATTAAACAAACGATATAACAGCTGAAGCAATTACAATATGAATCAATCAAACAAAACAATGAGAAGAGCAATTAATTGAAGGGGATAGGGAGGGAAAGGGAGATGGGACAGGATAGGGGGGAGTGGAGGAGAAGAGTAGGAGGAGGAGAGGGGAGGGTGGAGGAGGGGAGGCAGGAGAGGGGAGAGGAGAAAGTCAGGGGAAAAGAGTAAGGGGGGAAGCAAAAGGGGGAAGGGGTTTCAAGGAGGAGAATGGAGAAGGAGAGATTTAAGGGAAGTGCGGAATGAAGTGAAGGTGGGGGAAAAATAGATAGCAAGAGGAAGGGAGTTCCAGTGTAGAGGTGCTAGGAGTTGGAAGGAGCGAAAACGGGAGGAGGCACAGGGGGGTGAGAGTGCAGTGAGAAGGAAATGGTCAGCGGACCGAAGGGAACGGGAGGGGGTGTAGAAGGAGAGAAGGGAGGAGAGATAAGGGGGGGCAAGACCATGGAGAGATTTGAAGACAAGGCAGAGAAATTGAAATTTAAGTTGGGAGTGAAAAGGAAGCCAGACAAGGTAGGAGAGAGAGGTAGAGATGGAGTCACGGGAGGTAAGGAGACAGAGGGTGCGAACAGCAGAGTGGTAGATGGATTTAAGAGGGGCAAGGTGAGAAGAAGAAAGTCCAAGGAGTAAGGAAGAGCAGTAGAAGAGGCGGGCGAAGATGAGGGAGGAGATTAAGAGTTTGGTAGCGTGGAAAGTGAGAGGGACGGATTTTGCGAATGTTGAAGAGGTGAAAGCGACAGGTGCGAGAGGTGAGTGAGATGTGTTGGGAGAAGGAGAGAGATGAGTCAAAGCGAACGCCTAGATTACGAGCTTGAAGAGAGGTAGGAAGGTTGGAGGGAGGAAAGTGAATGAAAGGGGAGGGCGAGGAAGGGGGAAGAGAGTTAGAGGGAAAGAATACGACTTCTGTCTTGTCAGTGTTGAGAGAGAGAAAGCGGGAAGACATCCAGTTCTTAATGGCAGTAAGGCAGGAAAAGAGTTGTAGGTGGAGGTCAGTTGAGAAGGAAAAAGAGAGGAAAAGTTGAGTGTCGTCGGCATAGAAGTGGTGGAAGATGCCAAACGAGGAGATAACAGGAGCAATGAGGCAGGTGTAAAGAGAGAAGAGGAAAGGGCCGAGTACAGAGCCTTGGGGTACGCCATATTCAAGAGGATAGTTAGGAGGGGACCGGCCACCCCAGGAGACAGTAAAGGAGCGGGAAGAGAGTTAAGAGGATAACCAGTTGAGGATGGAGCCTTTGAAGTCAAAGGAGGAGAGAGTATGAAGGAGGAGGGGGTGATCAACAGTGTCAAAGGCTGCAGAGAGATCAAGGAGAATAAGGATAGAGGATTGTTTGGCATGGCGAGCAGTAAGAAGGGAGTTAAGAATAGAGGTGAGAGCAGTTTCAGTGGAGTGTTTAGGACGGAAGCCTGATTGGTAGGTTGGTAGAAGAGAGGAATTAGTGACAAAGGATGAGAGTTGAGAGTAGACAAGGCGCTCTAGAAGCTTGGAGAGGAATGGGAGAAGAGAGATAGGTCTGAAATTCGAGGAGAGAAGTGGAACAGCAGAAGGTTTCTTTAGGATAGGGATGATCGTGGCATGTTTAAAGGCAGAGGGAAAGGTAGCTGAGGAGAGACAGATGTTGAAGAAGGAGGTGAGGTAGGGGACAAGAAGAGGGTACATTTTAGGGATGAGAAGGGAAGGGAGAGGGTCAGTTAGTGCAGACGTGGGGCGGGCTTTAGATAGGAGGGCGGAGACTTCAGAAGGGGAGACGGGGAGAAGATGGATATGCAGGAGGAGGGAGGGCGGGGAGGGTCACCGCCTCACTCTCCCTTGGCTTTCTCCGCCGGGATTCTCCCAAAGCTTTCCTTTTCACCGAGCCGGAGCGTTGGCTCGTGGTTGATAGCGTGGGTGACATTGCGCCTAGCCTGGCAGCCGAGGAGCCCGTACCAACGGCGCTCCCGGTGCCCATGGACTTGCAGTGCTTTGCCTTCTGTTGGGACCCCGTTGCCCGGGCGCCCTCAAAGGTCTTAGAAGACCGCTCAGACTTCTTCTCACCTGCTGCCGGGCTCTTCGCCTTCAGCCAGTCATTTCCGACGGTCTTTCATGGTACAGACGGACATGTTCTTGCAGAACGCACAGTTCTCCTCCACGTGCGACAAGTCGGAGTGCAGGCAGTAGAGACACAGAGTGCTCATCCTCCTTGAAGACGTTCTGTAGTCCACATCCTGGGCAGTTCCTGAACAGTTTGGATCCAACGGGCGTCGAGTCGCCTTTGTCTTGAGCCATAACCATGCGAGATAGGCCTCAAAGATCTTCCGGGTATCCTCCAAGAAGTGAGATTCGACAAAAAAATCGCCCTTGAGGAGTATAGAAATTTCCGAAACGGGTCCCCGTTAATCGGAAGATGAATCGGTGGAGCTTGAGGCTCAAATTTGACTGAAAATTGAGAATAAACGCTTTAAAAAACGCAACACGCAGTAAAAGCTCGAGAGCTAAGCACGAGGACTCCCAACACTTGAACGTGCGGTACAAATCTGAAGATGGCTGCCAGAGGAGGGGCTTAGGTAGAGGGCAGTCATTGGCTGGGGGCAGTATGACCCATAGACCAGTGATTGGTTATTAGTAGAAAGACAGTTCAGAAACAAAACTGATTTTTTCTTTACTGAGGATTCCCAGTGTGACGGGGAATATTCAAAGGCAAAGGCAAACTTGCCCTTTTACTCCTTTTGGACCTCTCAGCGGCCTTTGATCTTGTCAATCATGAAATTCTGTGCCACCACCTTAAATCAGCTGCACACTTTTCCGATAAAACTACAACTTGGATTAGCTCCTTTTTAGATAATAGATCAATGCGCGTGTTCTCTCCACTAGCAGCCGCCCCACCTGCACCGGTCTCCTGTGGCGTGCCACAAGGATCTTGTGTTTCACCCACGTTGTATAACGTGTTCACCAAGCCCCTTTTGGATATCTTGGACTATCTGGGTGTCATCTACACCAATTACACTGACAACACCCATGCCATCTACCAGGTCATCCAAGCGTGGATGGCTCAACACTGACTCTGTCTTAATGATGAAAAGACAGAGCTCCTCATTCTTGGTTCGCCACAAAAACTCAGCAAACTCGACCCTGCGTTTAAGTCCTTCATCAGCGATGGGAATACTATCCCAACCGCAAAGGACCCAAAAACCTTAGGGATCTACATTGACTCGACTCTATCCCTGACCAGACAAACTAACTCGGTCTCATCCGCAGCGGCATATACCTGCAAGCTTATAACAGCCTGTCGCACTTTTCTCTCCGCAACCAATTTTGTTACCTTGGCTAGGACTCTTGTATTATCCAAGATTGATTACTGCAATGCACCTTACCTAGGCACCAATCGCTGCAACCTAAACAAGTTACAAATTGTCCAAAACAATGCGACTAGAGCGGCCCTCAACATCCCCAGGCGCCAACACATTTCCGACACTAGACGCAACATTCACTGCTCTCAATCCCACACCGAATCTCTCTGAAAACCTTGGCTCTTACCCTACAAATGCATTCACAACCAAGCTCCTTGTTACCTGGCCAACCGATTTGCCCTCCACAACTCCACCAGACCCCGCAGAATGGCTCATTCAAACTGCCTTGTCGTTCCACGTTTCAATCTCCAAAGATCAGGTGGAACCAGCTTCCCTATCATGCCTGCTAAACTATGGAACACGCTTCCTAATGAGCTCAGAGCTGAACCTTCCTTCCCAAGATTCAAACATCTTACCAAAACCTGGTTTACCGCCCAAGGCATCCAGCTCTGGGTTCTTTGCTAACTGGTACATAGACGTACCCATGTATATACAATCTGTCTGTCCCCCACTGCTATTAGTACACCTGTTAATTCTGCATCATACCTGTAAACTTTGTAATTATTGTTCTATTCTGTCTTACTTATGTTGTAACTAAGTGATGCGCCCGGTTGCCCCTAAGCCTGGTGTGCTATACAAATAAAATAAATACAAATACAAATTCATGAGCAGATGAATCAATGCCAGACCCCATGCTGGAGAAATAAAAAAATAAAACGTCACGTAACACTGAGACGGGACTTCATGTAGTCCCTTCTCCCTTTCCATGACAGCCATTGAAAAAATAAAAACAAAGAAAATGGCCACCATGGAAATGCGAGAAAGGATGTGGCCGCGAAATAGAAGATCGGCAAAGTAGTAATGGGAAAGAACGTTGAACTGAGTCGGGCGCGAGACGGAATATCGGCAGAGGAATGCTGCGGTAAGGCTCGGAAAAGGACCAATGGGGGCTAGCAGGTAAGTAAACAAATACATTTTAAAAAAGGCATCCGGGATACTAATTTACTGTAATTCTCTTCAGAGTTGTTTATATGATGGTCAGTATGGAATATGAGTTTGGGGGACTCAGACTGATATGTTCCCTCGTTTGTTTATGGCATAGCGTTTGGGCTTCTGAATGGACACAGGCAGCGGTGGATTTAAGGCTTTTGGTCTCGGGATTTCAGGATCCATCGCTGGAGTTGAACAAGTTACTTTCTTAACTGGTAACGTTCTTTCGATGGGATGTTCCTCCAACGTATTCCACATCTTTGACAGGTAATTACCACACCTATGCTGCTTCGGAAACTTTTTCGGCGTAGGCGCCCTGCGTCGATGATGTTGATACGCTCCCTCGAGGACCTCCTCCTACGGTCGACATCACCGGACGTTATAAGTAGGATGTGCAACGCCCGTAGCCTCAGTTGTAGTTTTTTCCCACAGAACGTGTGGCACCAATCTTCTGCCAGAATCACTACAGAAAGCCTTGCGGAAACGTAAGCTGCAATTGCATAAGAAATTCTGTAGAGTGTCAGGTAGGGAGGGTACGATGTGGAATACTTCGGAGGAACATCCCATCGAAAGAACTTTACCAGGTAAGAAAGTAACTTGTTCTCCAAGGGGATTGTGTCCTCCAAACGTATTCCACAGCTTTGACAGACTTCCAAAGCAGTACCAACGTAAGGAGGTGGGAAAAGAATTTAGAAAATGTTTGGCGGAAAGTGCCTTCAACTCACTCGCTCTGCGTGCAGAAGTAACCGCAACTAAAAATACAGTCTTAAAGGACAACAGTCTCAACGGACAAGAATGTAAGGGCTCAAACGGAGCTCCCATTAGGAACTTTAGAATCAAATTCAAATCCCATCCCGGCACCTGGAAAGTTGACAATGGAAACACATGAGTTAGCCCTTTTAGAAACTGAGATATCAAAGTGATTTTAAAATAAGAACATTCCTCAGATCAGCACTTAAATATATACAGTGCCGCCAGGTAACCCTTAATGGTACCCACTTGCAGGCCCTTGTGGGCTAAAGAAAGCAAAAAAAGACAAAACCAAAGGAATGGAACATTGGAAAGGATCCACATTCTGTACCCTGCACCAGTCGCAGAACTTCTTCCAATGGCAACGGTAGAGGAATTTCGTTGCAGGCCTTCTGGCTGAAAGCAACACCTCGAACAAGTCTTCAGGAAGGTCCCAAACCTTATATCTCAGCCTTTCAGATACCAAACATTAAGGCTGAGAAGACTTGACCTCTGGATGGAGAACTCGACCCCCCTCCCGTGATAGCAGATCGTCTCGGTAGGGAAGACGACGTGGAGGGCAGATGGACATGTCTAGAAGGTCCGGGTACCATGCTCTCCTGGCCCATGCCGGTGCAATGAGGATCATCCGGGAACCGAACCTCCGCAACACCTG
This sequence comes from Ambystoma mexicanum, assembly GCF_040938575.1. Lineage (NCBI taxonomy): Eukaryota > Metazoa > Chordata > Amphibia > Caudata > Ambystomatidae > Ambystoma > Ambystoma mexicanum. The sequence continues at coordinate 435,413,081 of NC_090936.1, forward strand.
GGGACTGGAGGGAACGCGAACAGCAGTGGGAAGGACCACTCCACTATGAACACATCCCCTAAGGCTCCTCTTGGAGGAAATTCCCACAAGCAGAACCTTTCGCACTTCTGGTTGACACTGGTGGCGAAGAGATCCACTTGTGGGGTTCCCCAAAGGGCGAAGATCTCCAAAAGAACTTCCTGAGTCAGCTCCCACTCGTGAGAGACCGTGCTCTGCCTGCTCAGAGCGTCAGCCGCTGCGTTTTCGTCTCCGGCCAGATGAACTGCCGAAATCGAAATTTCCTGCTGGGTGGCCCAGAACCAGAGCTGCATCGCCTCCCTGCACAGTGGGAGTGACCCTGCCATTCCCTTTTTGTTGAGGTAGTGCATGGCCACTGTATTGTCCGTCATAATGAGGACATTCTTCCCTGTACAGACGGCAGAAAAGCCTTCATGGCTAGCCTGACAGCCCGCAGCTCTTGATGTGGAGTCTGGACTCCGACGGAGACCAACGACGTCAGCTCGTTGGCATGAGCTCCCAAACCCGTGAGGTATGCGTCCGTCACGATTGTCACCTCCGGCCATGGTTGCCAAAACGGAGCCCCCTTGAACAGATTTCCTTCAACGGCCCACCACAGAAGGTCCTGGGCGACCGAGGGCGGAATCTGAATGGGGTCCGACATCCTGCCGGAGAACTGCGACGACTGCATCTTGATTGCCCACTGCAGAGATCTGATACGCAGCCTGGCCTCTGGCACCAGTAAAATGCAGGATACCATGAGGCCGAGCAACCTCAGGAACTTGAACGCCGGAAGACTCTGGGCACGTTGAAATTTGTCCACCATCTGCAGAATGTGGTGAGCCCTCACCTGGGGAGGCGAACACTGCCCCAGGGATGTATCGAGCACTGCTCCGATGTACTGGAGCCACTGGGTAGGTGTTAAATGGGACTTCTTTAAATTGAGGGAGAAGCCCAGCCTGTGAAGGGAGTGGCAGGTGATGGACAGATGATCCAGGGCTTGCTCAGGAGAGCATGTCCTAATCAACCAATCGTCCAGGTAGGGGTAGACGTGAATCCCCCCTTTCCTGAGATATGCTGCCACCACCACCATCAGCTTGGTGAAGACCCTCGGGCGGAGGTCAATCTGAAAGGCAGGACCCAAAACTGAAAACGCGAGTCGCCAACCGCGAACCTCAGGTACTTCCTGTGCTTGGGATGAATCGGCACATGAAAGTAGGCATCCTTGAGGTCGTGAGACACCAACCAATCCTGAAGTTGAAGGGCCTGGAGGACTTGAGAAAGATTAACCATCTTGAACTTGTCCTTCCTGACGAGCTTGTTCAAAACCATGCAAGTCCATGATGGGTCTCAATCCTTCGTCTTTTTTTCGGGATAAAAAAATATGGGGAATACCATCCCTTGTTCCTCTCTGCTACAAGCACCAGTTTTATGGTGCCTTTCTCCAGCAGGGATTTGATTTCCTGCGCAAGGAGCGGGTCCGGACTCTTCAAAGAGAGCTTCCCCAGTGGAATGTCGTGAGGCCTCTGCCGGAAAGGAAGACAGTAGCCGTGGGCTATGATCTCCAGAACCCACACATCTGAAGTAATGGCATGCCATTCTACAAGATGCTGCGCCAGCCTTCCCCCAAAAGGCGAACCATGGGACATGGCCTCATGACTGAGCAGAAGTGGCTGCAGCAGTGCCTGAGGGCAAAGAGGCAACTGCCCGAGCGGCATTGGCACCTCGAGTACCTGGTTTTCCACCTCTGGTACTCCTACGTTGGCCCCTTTGACTGGCAGCCCCCCTCGATCTACTAAGGAAGAGTAGTATCAAAAGGAGCTTCCCCTCCATTGCTGTCCCCTAGGCCGAAAAGGCAGAGGTTGACGCACTGCAGCGCTCAAGGACTTTGCTGCAGCTTTGGAGGTCTGGAACCTCTCAAGGCTCTCGTCAGCCTTGCTGCCGAAAAGATGGACACCATCAAAGGGCATGTTGAGAAGCCGGGACTGAACATCAGGATCAAATCCCGACTTCCGCAACCACGCAAACCTGCGCATCACGATGCTCGCCACCATGGACCGGCTGACACAGTCTACCACATCCAGACCTGACTGAACGGTCTCACACATGGCATCCTTGCCATCCTGAACGAGGGCAAGAAAACCATCCCGTTCCTCCCCTTCGGGAATATGTTCAGCCGCCAACGACACACAATTCCACAGAGTGTGTGTGAATCTTGCCAGGGAACAAGCGGAGTTGGCTGCCTTTAAAGCCATACCCCCAGAAGAAAATACCTTCATCGCCCAACCGTCAAAGCATTTGTCGTCCCTATCGGAAGGGATCGAAGGGTACGCAGCCTGCTTTGCTGGGGCCGTAGCCGCCTGTACCACCAAACTCTCCGGAGTTGGGTGCGTGCACAAGTAGCAGGGGTCACCACTGCCTGGACGGTATTTTTTCGGCAATTACTTATTAACTGCCGGAAGACTCTCCGGAGCAGTCCAAGCCGCTGCCACCATTCTATGTAAGACCATATGAAATGGCAACACCGGGTCAGTGGGTGGACCTTGGTCAAGGATACCCGTCAGGTGATCCTGCAGAAAATCCACAGGTCGAGCAGACCACCCCAGATACTCCGTCACACTCGACATGAGGCGCCTGTACGATGAGTCAGCATGCGTACCAGGCTCAGGCCTGCCAAACTCAACCTCCGTGGAGGTATCAAGACCACTGGTGTCGTGCAAAGACTGATGCAGGTCTTCCAGCTGGCTATGTCCAGACAACAAGTCATCAGGAACCTCAGCAGGCACCTCACCCTCAGTCCCTTCCTCAACCTCTGAAATGTACTCCAAGGGTTGTAACAAGTCCACCCTGGGAGGAGGAACAGACCGAGTCGCCGACGACTTCGACAGATGCTTCAAGGCCGGAGCCCTGAGAGTGTCCTTTGACGGCCTTGGCGCCGATGGCGTTGATGGCATCCTTGGAGCCGGAGCCCCGGGAAATTCCCTCGACGGACATGGGGCTGATGCCTTCTTCGAAGGCCTCACAGGCTCCAACGGTCTCGACGGCATCGAGGACCGGGACCTGGAGCGGGCACCATAGCGATCCTCCTTGTCCGACCGGGACCTCCAAGGTTCCCGGTGATCGCACCGACCGCCTGAGCCCGAAGCCGTGTGAGCGGTGGCTCTAGAGTGTTCCGTGCCGGCTTCTCTCGAAGGCGCGGTCAGAACGGTGCCCTGTGACTCAAAAATCACCACCATCTCCTTACGGAAGGCGTCCCATTCCGCCGGAGATGAATTTTTGCTGGGACAAGCAACCCGCCGTGTGGCGGAGTCCTCAGACGGGGAAGGCGACCGATGACGGCGCTTCTGTGCATGCCTCGAAGAGGCTGAGGAATGGCGGGACCCTCTCCTGGAACAAGACCGTCTGGACTTACGCCGATGCGGAGAGTCGCCCCTCGAATCGTCGGTCGAAAGTCCAGCGGACTTCGATTTACGGGTTTTGGAAACCCTACCCGCCGACAGCTTCTTCTTCCCTCCCGCAAGGCCTTCGACGTCAAAGACTGGCATTCGTCGCAGTCATCAGTGGCATGGCTCTCACAGAGGCACCAAAGGCAGACGTCGTGCAGGTCCGTCAGAGACATCTTGGAACCGCAGTTCCAGCACTTCTTGAAGCCCGATTTCGGGGTAGCAGAAGACAAAGACATATATTCGTATTAACACAACGATATTTGAAGAACCGGTTCACAAGAGAACCGAGGCGCGCCCAGATTTCTAAGCGAACACGTTCGCGGAAAAAACGGAACTGAGGCTACGGGCGTCGTGCGTCCTACTTATAACATCCGGTGACGTCGACCGTCGGAGGAGGTCCTCGAGGGAGCGTATCGACGCCATCGACGCAGGACGCCTACGCCGCAAAATTTTCCGAAGCAGCACAGCTGTGGTCAAAGATGTGGAATACGTCGGAGAACACAATCCCCTCAAAGCTTACTTTGTGTTAAATATTTTGTGGGCACAGTTATATTGCGTGAATGTTTGATTAAAGGGCAAGCATTATTGCAAGTTAATCACTAGATCGGACCATGACAAGGTAATGTTTTCTCTAAACAATTATTTTCTTTTCTTCTCTTTTTATTTACCATACCTGTGGGGTTATTTGGAGTCCAATTACTACAATAAAGGGTTGGGTACCTGAAGGACTAATACCGCTAAGGTATGTTTGGCGATTTGTTGTTCGTAGGCATGGTCTCTGGATCTCACATGAGGATTATTGGACTATGGCTCTTTTTTACTTGGATAGGTGCCACTTCAGTGTTTGGTTATATCGTCCGGAAAACACCATTTTTATTTTTAAGGCATGGCATCTTTTTGGAATGAATGGGGAGAATAGACTTGTGTTTTCCTATCTTTTGGGCTCACGTTGGGTCATGATTTTTTCATTACACAGGTGCCTGACTCTGATTAACATATTGGTGACATTGCTATTCCTGTTCAAGGGGAGTTATGCTTCACTTTCTACGCATGAGATGCACACTGGCGATATCTTGACTAAGAACATTTCCCTTATCGGTTTTACCATCTGCACTTTAGGTAACTAATTCACTGATGATTGTGGCATGGTTTATCTGATCACATGGAGTTTTATATATTGAATACCATTCGAGTTCTTTTGTGTGTTCATTTGTTTAAACTGTTGTAAAATATTTAATTGACTATTACTAATTCAAAATTACCTATTGTAATTTCAGTTTTTCTCCTGAAAAAGGGGGGTTTCCCCCGGAACGCCTGGGGCTCAGTTCTACATTAGTAAAGGAAGCTTGAATATTTTGTCTTTAACTGAGATTTGGAATTCGTTACATCATTTTTGTATGCGCTTACAGCAAAAAGGTGTGCAGGGGACAGGGGAGTCCTAACATTAGGACACCATTTTGTCTGCACATATCTTTCCACCCTCTGCTTGTTAAAAATATATAATTAAACCAATCTGAAGAATTAAGCAAAAAGAGAAATGTGTGGCATTTTCCACATTAAAAGTGGAAGTATACAAGTAACGGAATGCTAAATAATGTAAAACTAATAATTTTCCTCCTGGTTATGCAACTTAATTTGAAGCCTTAAGGGAACCCAACCTGCAGCTGTTAATTATGCACAATGTAAAAATAATGGGAAGTATCAAAGATCTTGTTTTAAAAAATAACTTTTTGTCCAAGACAGCATCGAAATAAATTAAACAATTAAAAATATAAAAGGGGTCTATTTGTGACTCCATTTAAGGGTCTTGAGGGACCATGATGATTTCCACAGTCAACTACTGGAGCTGTATGGGGACTTCAAAATGCAAAAGTCCCATCAGCTTTTCTCACGCAAACGTATATTCTACATTAGGGCACTTGCTGCTTTTTCAAATATGCCGACAGGCAAGTGATTTGCAAGGCATTCATTTCAAAGTTGGCGGAGCGGCATTAGAGACACAGCAGCCACCGGTTTATAGTTTTGAAGGGAGTGTGCAGGAGTCGAGTTACCCCGTGTTGGGGGTCTCTGGGCGCCCCCGCTGCGTGCCCGCGAGCCCCAGCATGCACAGATGGGACACCAACACGTCTGCACGCTTCGGGCTCCCCGGTCGCTCTCCCGCGGCCGGGAACGCCCCGTTTATTTAAGGCGCACGCGGCGACGTGCAACGTCACGCCGCCGCGTGCGTATCCCCTCACGGGGCAACGCCACACTCCTCCTTTTTCGGGGAGGAACAATAACAACAAAACACATCAAACATATTACTACCCACACTGGCATGTATAACTCACAAGCCCCCAGGCCCCCATTTATTAACAGCCTCCCGGATCCCCTTCACTCCGGAGCCCAGTCAATCGGCCCCAGCACATAGTCTCCGAGGTAGGCAGGTCTCCCTCGCCCAGCCCTCTGGGGGTACCTCCCACCTACCTCAGTCGCCGGACTCCCGGCCGCCCCGGTGTCTCGTGCTGGTGACCCCACGAATTCCCCCCGGGGGGTGTCTTCATCCGGGAGGACCGTCTCATCCGGGTCAGGCGGGAGTTCAGTCCGAGAGTCCCCCAGTTTCTTGAAGAAGCTCACGTTCCGGGTGACGGCCGACTTCCCATCCGAGGCCGTCACCATCGACCCCTTCACCGCCACTACGTCCAGCGGCTCGGGCTCATATGGAAGCGAGAGTTTCCCATGGGGATGCCGGTTCCTAATCAACACTTCGTCGCCCGGTTCCAGCCGCTGCGGACGAAGGCCCCTCCGTAGATTTTCCTGACTGGTCCTTGCCAGCCGCTCCGCTTCCACCCGTTGGTCGTCTATTACCCCGGGTACCTTCTCCTGCACCTCCGGGAGGAGACCTCGGGGGCACCTGCGGAACAGAGCCTCAGCCGGGGCCACCCCAGTTGAAGCATGTGGGGTAGTGCGGTACACTCTTAGGAACTGGTATAGCGCCCGCTGGAGAGGCTGACCTTGTCCCTGAGCTATCCGGAACGTCTTGTTTAATGTCCTCATCAGCCTCTCTGCGTCCCCGTTCGCGCGGGGCCACAACGGGGACACCTTCCGGTGGGCCACTCCGCAGCTCTCGAGGAATTCCGAGAACCTCGCGCTCTGGAATGGGGACCCATTGTCCGAGCACAGGGTCACAGGGAACCCATGGGTGGCAAAGATCTTTTCCACAGCGCCCACCACGTGCTCGAATGCCACCGACTCAACGAATTCCACCTCCGGGTATCGCGAGTACTCATCGACGATGGCTAGGAAATGAGTACCCACGGCCGTGGATCCGAAGTCCGCATGCACAACTTCCCATGGGCGGGTCCCCCGTGGCATTACCTCGATCTCAGGCTCCCGTTGTACTGGGGAAGCCGCCTGGCACCATACACAGGCCGCTACGAAGTTGTCCACCTTCTTCTCCAGCTCGGGGAACCACACCTTCAGCCTCAACCTCGCCTTCGTTTTGGCGGCCCCTTGGTGTCCCTGGTGCGCCAGGTTGATGACTTCGTGGACCTTGGAGCCCGGCACCACCAGGCGATCACCCCGCAGCAACAGACCCGACTCCGTGAAGGACAGTTCATCCCTCACCTTCCAGAGTTGCTCGAGGGTCACCTTGGCCTCCTGCGTGAGCCCGGCCACCAACTCCAGCACGGTCTTCCAGGACCCCGATTGCATCGAGCTTCGCAGGATGCGGAAGCATTCGTCATTGGCTGCTGCGGTCTCCAGTTCGGGGAGCGGCATCGCATTGGGGGTAGCACTCTCGACCACCATGCTCACGTGATCATCGGCCTCCTCAGCACACGACTCTTGGGCGGGCCCGTCCCTGCCCACCGGATGCCTGGACAGGTAGTCCGCCGCATTGTTGGCCCCTGGCCTGTAGATAAGGTTAACGCCATATTCTAGGAGGGCCAGCATCCATCGCTCGATCCTGGCTGGTGGTTTGGAGGAGGATCCGGCCATGATTGGGATCAGTGGTTTATGGTCTGTTACCACTGTCACAGGTCTCCCCAGCACATATAGCCGAAAATGCCGGCAGCCCCACAGAACCGCCAGGGCCTCTCGCTCAATCTGAGAGTACCTCTGCTCGGTTTCGGAGAGGGCCTTGCTCGCATAGGCCACGGGCTTCATTCCTCCGTCTCTGCCCACCTGGGTGAGGACCGCCCCAAGGCCAAACGGGCTGGCGTCCACAACAATCTCCGACTCCAAGGCAGGGTCAAAGAAAGCCACGGTGTCCTCCGCTGTTAGTGCACCTTTGATATCCTCGAATGCCGCCTGTTCTAGCGGGCCCCACTGCCAGATAGTGTCCTTTTTCGTCAGAGCCCTCAGAGGTTCCGACCTCGAGGCGAGATTCTTGATGAATCGCCCGCAGTACGTCACCATTCCGAGGAAGCTCCGCACCTCTGATGCGGACTCAGGGGGTCGTGCTGCCTTGATGTCTTGAACCTTCTTGGGGTCAGGAGACACCCCGCCCTCCTTGAAGATGAAACCAAAAAACTCAATGGTCGGGCGGAGGAACTCACACTTGTCCTTGTGGAGGGTGAGCCCCAGCGATTGCAGCCTCTCGAGAGTCCTGGCTAGGCGTTTCAGGTGGTCTGATTCAGTCCTCGCAAAAACCAGAATGTCGTCGCTAATGTTCAGGACGCCCTCCAGGTCTGCGAGAGCGCCTCGGATTAAGTTCTGAAACACCTCAGCTGCAGACGACACTCCAAAGCTCAGACGCTTGTACCTGTAGAGTCCCCTGTGGGTGGTGAAAGTCGTTATATAACGGGACTCTGGGTGGAGAACAACCTGGTGATACCCAGCCCGTAAGTCTAACTTCGAGAAGAAACGGGCCCCTTGCACTTCCGCAATGATGTCATCAATCGTCGGGGTCAGGTGTCGTTCTCTCCTGATAGCCTTGTTGGGCAACCGCATGTCCACACAGATTCGGACAGAGTCCGGTTGTTTAGGTTTCCTCGCCACGACAATGGGGGATACCCAGGGTGTGGGGCCCTCCACCTTTTCAATTACGTCCAGGTTCACCAGGTTATCGAGTTCCTTGTCCACCTGGTCCCTTAGATGGAATGGGATCCGCCTGTGCTTCAGGGCTATGGGCTGTACCGACTCGTCGATGTGGAGCCTCACGGGGTCGCCGTTCATCCTCCCGATCCCTTTGAAGATGTCAGCATACTTGTCGAGCAGGTCGTTGATGTCCTCCAAGTATACTGAATAGGCGAAGCTGACTATACCAAGGGCCTCCGCTGCCGCACAGCTGAGCAGGGTGTTGCTGCTCACCGGAGTCACATAGAAGCGGGCCCTGATCTTCGACCCGTCGTGTTCCACCTTGGCAACGAACACCCCATCGAGTGGCAAGGGCTCCCGCCCACCAAATGCGAAGATACGGGCCCTTGGTGTCGCCAGTCTCGGGGCTGGGTCGAGCGCAGCATAATGTCCTCTCGCCATGACATTTACAGAGGCTCCCGTGTCGACTAGCACAGGGACTGGCGAGCAGTTAACCTCCACGACACACCTCGGCTGTCTTCTGCTCCTTCCCTTGAGGACCTCCATGCTGGAGACGAAGAAGATGTTCTCCTCATCCTCCTCCTCCTCCACTTCTTCTTCCGCCGGGGCCTCCTCTGGTTCCACCTGTTCCACCTGAGCTACCCTCGGCGGGCGGTACTGCCGCGGGGCCCATAGACGGGGCTGCCCTCTCGGGATAAGTACAGGCAGAGTCGCCCTGCACACCCTCGAGAAGTGGTCAGGCACCCCACAGCGTCCACAAACTTTTCCTTTGGCCATGCACTCCGATGAGTGGGGAAGATCATATCCGCATTTCTGGCACGATTCTACCGGCTTCCCCGCTCTGTCTCTGGGAGGTATACCGGGTTTTCGCACCCCTCTGCCACCCCGCCAGATGGCGCACACCTCCTCCGGTTTCGCCGGGCGGGAACCGGCCTCCATTTTGTTGGCTCGAGCCTCCGCCACCTCATGGCACCTCCCGAGCTCCAGAATCCTGGCCAGAGTGAGTCCGGGCTCTCTTAGGACTTGTCGCCTCAGCTTGCCTGACGAGCACGCCTGGATCAGCATGGTCCTTATCATGTCCTCCGCATCCCCCCACGCACACCCTTGTGACAGGCGGCGCAGGCGGCCATAGAAAGTGTCAAGCGTCTCCTCTTCCTTCTGTTTGGCCGACAGCATGACGAACCTTTCAAAGTCCACGTTGGCAAGGGGGATGAAATGCGCCAGGAGGGCTGCTTTGGCCTGATCATATGTGTTACCCGCTGGAGTCAGAGATTCAAAGATCTCCTGCACAGTCACCCCTGCGGAGTATAGCATTGTGGCCACCATGCTGTCGTCGTCCGTGACTTGGGCGGCCCGAAAGTACATATCTAGCCTTGCGATCCATCTCCTCCATCGTGGCCCTAGACTGGATGGAGGGCCCGTAGCATCAAACTCCGGAATTGGCTGCAAGGCCGCTTGCGCCCTGGCTTGGGCCATGGCCAGGGGTGGTGGTTGGACTGGAGGGGGGGCTGCACCCACCGGTTGTACAGGCAGTCCAGACGTCGTCGAGCGTGGGATGTGCTGTGGGGGGTTCTGCTGGAACAGGTCTGTTAGATCTTCATCCTGCGACTCCTCCGAAGCCGTGGCAGTCGCACCCTCCAGGGCACCAGGATCACTCATAGGCGCAAGCGCACAGGCACCCTTGTTCCAATTCTAAGGGCCGCAACTTGCACCACTCCCCACACTGCCACCACCCACGTGATGATGAAAGGGTTGAAGGAGAGTACCTCAAGGCGCCTGGTGTCCACGTGGGCCGCAGAAGCTGGAGCGTCATCCCCCACGTGATGATGATGAAGGGGTTGAAGAGGGTCCTGAAGAGGATCCGTGAACAAAAGTCTCCAAAAATTGAGCTATAAAAGGAATGGGCTGAGAAGGCCCAGCCACCTCAGTCCATCTTCCAGCTACAACACGACGTCACCGCCTGAAAATTCACCAAAATGACAAAATCTTGGCATGGGCCTGCAGGTTGTACTGCCTGCGGTCAGTTGATCCAAAAATTAGGTTTGGATGGTCTTCCTGCTCCAAACCGGAGCCGTTAGAAGACTCTCCACCTCGTGGGCAAGATGGCCGCCAGCCGCGTGTGGTCCGCGGCCTCGGCGTGATGCGAAACATCCACGGATGTTTCACTCGAAATGAAAAATTACTCCGGGATTGCGCTCACCGCCGGGCCCGGGCATCCGACACTCGTCGCCACTGTTGGGGGTCTCTGGGCGCCCCCGCTGCGTGCCCGCGAGCCCCAGCATGCACAGATGGGACACCAACACGTCTGCACGCTTCGGGCTCCCCGGTCGCTCTCCCGCGGCCGGGAACGCCCCGTTTATTTAAGGCGCACGCGGCGACGTGCAACGTCACGCCGCCGCGTGCGTATCCCCTCACGGGGCAACGCCACACCCCGTAGAGCGAAGCCCATACCTAACAAGTCTGCAAAGCTGAAGTCGTCACAGGAGGTCAAAGACCTGTGAGTGTTTACAGCAAACGCCCTCAGCAAAGCTATTGTAAGCAGATGAAAACGTATGCTTTGCATTTTTCAAAGAATCATCCTTTTAGTAACGCGATGATCTTGTTTCCCAGCATGTCCTGCTCGCAGATTTTCTGACACCTTTGTGGCCTGGAGTGTTTGATTGCAGCCAAACCCATGAGTCGTAGGTCAGTTGGCAGATGAGCCAGGGGCGGCACCGCTCGTAAAACCACCCACCTAGTGCGAGACCCCCACAGAACGGGAGACCCCCAACCTGCTAAGTGGAAGGGCAGTACATGAAAAGGCAAGGAGGGAGGGCACGAGGAGAGGGGTGGACGTGGTGGAGCAACTAGGTCTTGGGGGCGTGGGGGCCAGTCCCGGGTGGGTTAGTGGCGTGAGGCCAAGGGACCAGATAAAAGAGACGGAGTGGCGGAGTAGCCCTCTTTCGTTCCAGTTTCACATAGGTGAGAGGGCGAACCTCCCGCCCACACCTTAGAATAAGGATAGGATGGGGGGACAATACAGAAATTACATGCAATATCTGACACACTTTTTTTGATAGGTCTTTCAGAGGCGCTGCAGCGGAGTTGTATTTGTATTTATTTGTTTATATAGCGCTTTACATCAAAGCGCGGCACAATTGAACAACTTGGTACAAAAACATAAAACAGTAGAACGTTACCTGGTGTATAGAAAGATAATAGGTCTGTAACGGCCAAAAGGGTCCAGCAATCGGAGAGGGGGAAGCGTGGGGTTGGGGGGGGGGGCAGTATGCCCCATGGGGCACAAGGCATTGGGGCAAAGAACTAGTTACTCTTACCTTGTAACGTTCTTTCGATGGGATGTTCCTCCGACGTATTCCTTATCTTAGATAGAAATCCTTCAGCTTTGCTGACCTCCTCGGAAAATTTTTTCGCCAGAGGGCGCTGCGCGTCGATGATCGCCAAGTCGATGACCCTCGACGGCCTCCGTGCCGACGTCGACGTCATCCTGCCTATAAAGGCCGCGCGCAGCGTCCGTTGCTCAGTTCCGTTTTGTAGTCCCCAGTAATGTTTTTGGATTAGACTAATCACCTTGAAGGAGCATAGGCTGCAAACCCACAGGAAGTCATACTGCGGGGATGGATGGGAGGGTCGATAAGGAATACGTCGGAGGAACATCCCATCGAAAGAACGTTACAAGGTAAGAGTAACTAGTTCTTCGAAGGGATTGTGTCCTCCGACGTATTCCTTATCTTAGATAGACTCCCATAGCAGTGGTATTGTGACTGGAGGCGGGAGTAATAAAAGTTATGTTACCCTTCCAGAATGGACAGAGTGTAACACAGCCTTGCCGAATCTAGTTTCTTGACTAGAGGAGGAATCCAGGCTATAGAATTTGGTAAATGTATGTGCGGACGACCATGTGGCAGCCGCACATATATCTCGAATTGGCACCCCTCTTTGAAGGGCTGAGGATGTTGCGATACCCCTGGTAGAATGAGCCCTTAGATTTTGAGGAGGCTCCTTTCCTGCCAATTTGTAGCACTCCAGAATGGCTAAAATAATCCATCTGGAGATGGTTTGTTTTGTTATTGGAAGGCCCAACTTATGTCCTGCATAACCTACAAAGAGTTGGTCTGCTTGTCTGATCTTAGCCAATCTGCTGATATAGAAGCTCAAGGCTCGCTTAGGGTCCAGCCTGTGCAGTCTCTCTTCCTCCTTCCCCGGATGAGGAGGAGGGTAGAAAGAAGGTAATATAATCTTCTGAGTGATGTGAAACTCCGAGACTACCTTCGGGAGGAAGTTAGGCTTCACCTGAAGAACAACTTTGTCCTTGTAAAAGATTGTATGTGGAGGTTTACACGATAAGGCTTGCAACTCGCTAACCCTTCTAGCAGATGTCAATGCTATTAGCAAAACAGTTTTGAGGGTGAGAAGCTTCAATGAACAAGAGTGTAGTGGTTCAAAAGGGGCACCCTTTAGGAAGTTTAAAATTAGGTTTAAATCCCATAAGGGAACTTGAAAAGGTTTCGGGGGATAAACATTAGTTAATCCTTTTAGGTATTGTATTACCAATGGAATTTTGAAGTATGAAGGCTCCTCTGCAGTGCGCTTAAAGATTGATAGCGCTGCGAGATAGCCCTTAATTGTGCCAACCTGTAGGCCTGAATTAGCCAGGTAAAGTAAGAATGACAACACCATAGGTGTACCACAAGAAAAGGGTTCAATATTCTTTTCTCTGCACCAGCTGCAAAATTTGTTCCAACGGCAGCGGTATAGAGTTTTAGTTGCCGGCCTTCTGGCCGAAAGCAACACCTCCATAACATCATCCGGAAGGTCCCAATCCTTGTACCTCAACCTTTCAGACACCAAGCGTGAAGGTTGAGGGTCTTGATGGCTGGATGGAGAACCTGACCTTCCTTCTGCGAGAGAAGATCCTCTCTGTATGGCAGTCGAATTGGAGGGCAGATGGACATGTCTAGAAGGTCCGGGTACCACGTTCTCCTGGCCCAATCCGGGGCAATTAGGATCATGGTCTTCCGAAACCTTCTCAACCTCCTGATCATTTGAGGAATGACAGGGACCGGAGGGAACGCGTACAGAAGTGGGAACTCCCAGTCCACTACGAACGCATCTCCTAGAGCTCCTCTCGGGGGAAATTCCCTTGAGCAAAATCTGTCGCACTTCCTGTTGATACTGGTGGCGAACAGATCCACTTGAGGGGTTCCCCAAAGGGCGAAGATCTCTTGAAGGACTTCCTGAGCTATCTCCCACTCGTGAGAGACTGTGCTCTGCCTGCTCAGAGCGTCCGCTGTCAAGTTCTTCTCTCCGGCTAGGTGAATTGCCGATAGAGAGATTCCTTCCTGAATTGCCCAAAACCAGAGCTGCATCGCCTCTCTGCACAGTGGTAGTGAGCCTACGCCTCCTCTTTTGTTGAGGTAGTGCATGGCCACTGTATTGTCCGTCATTATTAGGACGTTTCTTCCCCGTACAGACGGCAGAAAAGCCTTCAGCGCTAGTCTGATGGCTCTCAGCTCCAACAGGTTGATATGTAGTCTGGACTCCGATGGAGACCAACGACCGCTGATGGTCAAGTCGTTGGCGTGAGCTCCCCACCCCGTGAGTGAGGCATCCGTGACTACTGTTATCTCCGGCCATGGTTGCCAAAACATTTCTCCTTTCAGGATGTTCTCCCGACAGGCCCACCACTGAAGGTCTCGGGCTACTTTGACCGGGATCCGAAGGAGATCTGTCATCCTTCCTGAGAACTGTGACCACTGAGTTCTCAGTGCCCACTGGAGGGATCTCATTCTCAGGCGAGCCTCCGGCACGAGGAATATGCAGGATGCCATGAGGCCTAGCAACCTCAGAAAGTCGTAGGCTGGGAGATATTGGGCATTCTGAAATCTGATGACCATCTGCAGAATATCTCGAGCCCTCACCTCTGGTGGCAAGGCTTTTCCCAGGGAAGTGTCCAGGACTGCTCCAATGAATTGGAGTCTCTGTGATGGTATCATCTGTGACTTCTTTAAATTGAGGGAGAAGCCCAGCTTGTGAAGGAAGTGGCAAACATAATCTAGTTGTCTCTGAGCCTGTTCCGAAGATACAGTTCTGATCAACCAATCGTCTAGGTAAGGGTAGACATGAATCCCTTCCCTCCTTAGACTTGCAGCCACAACCGACATTAGCTTGGTAAAGACCCTCGGGGCGGAGGTTAGCCCAAATGGCAGAACTCGAAATTGATAATGAGAGCTGCCAATTGCGAACCTCAGGTATCTCCTGTGCCTGGGATGGATCGGCACATGGAAATAAGCGTCCTGGAGGTCTAGAGATACCAACCAGTCCTGAAGCTGGAGGGCCTGAAGGATCTGAGAGAGAGTCACCATCTTGAACTTGTCCTTTCGGAGGAATTTGTTCAATTCCCGTAAGTCTAAGATGGGTCTCAGTCCTCCGTCCTTCTTCGGTATTATGAAGTAGGGGGAGTACCAACCCTTGTTCCTTTCCGCTACAGGTACCAGTTCTATGGCACCTTTCTCTAGCAGGTCTAAAACCTCCTGCAAGAGGAGCGGATCTGGAAGCTTCAAAGGGTTGTTCCCCGGTGGATGACTCTGAGGGATATGTAGGAAGGGCAGGCAATAACCTTGGGCTACTGTCTCCAGAGCCCAAGCATCTGACGTAATAGCCTGCCATTCCGTCAGATGGTGAGTTAACCTGCCCCCTACTGGTGTTCTGTGAGGGGAGACCTCAGAGTGGTTTTGAAGCGGCTGATGCAGTTGCCGAAGGTAAAGTGGCTCCTGCTCCTGCGGGTGCGGCTTTCTTTCCCCTACCCCGTCCACCACGGGTAAATCTTCCTTGGCCTCTTTGAGCCGGTCGTCCCCTGCCCCTTCCATATGAGGAATAGTAACGAAAGGACCGTCCTCTCCACGATGATCCCGAAGGACGAAAGGTATTCTGACGGATAGCAGCTCCCAATGACTTGGCTGCTGCCTTGGACGTTTGCAGTTTCTCCAAACTGTCATCCGCCTTCTTTCCAAAGAGGGTAGAACCGTCAAAGGGCATATTCAAAAGCCTGGTCTGCACGTCAGAGGCAAAACCAGACTTCCTCAACCACGCATGCCTGCGGATTGTGGTACTTGCCGCCATGGCCCTGCTGATACTGTCAGCAGAATCTAGGCCAGTTTGTAGGGTCTCGCACATCGCATCTTTACCATCCCTGATGATGTTTAAAAATGCGTCCCTTTCCTCTCCTTCTTGGAGGCAGTCAGCCGCTGATGAAGCGCACTCCCAAAGGGTATGGCTGAACCTAGCGAGCGTACAGGTCGCGTTAATAGACTTTAACGCCATGCTACAGGCAGAAAAAACCTTCTTAGCCATGGCATCATATTTTTTGTCATCCCTATCCTGCGGAGCAGTGGGGTATGCAGATGTGCTGCCTGATGAGGTTGCAGCCTGTACAACCAAGCTCTCAGGAGTAGGATGTTTTGACAAATATTCAGGGTCAGAACTAGCCACCCTGTATTTTGTTGACAGTTTTTTATTTACTGCCGGGATAATTTCTGGCGTTTCCCAGTTTGTCAAAATCCTTCTCTGTAGAGCAGAGTGAAATGGAACCACAGGATCCTCCTGTGGGCCCTTGTCCAGTATGTCAGTGAGGTCATCCTGCTGAAAGGCAGGAGAAGGTGCAGACCAACCCATAAATTCTATGATTCTAGACATCAGAGCTCTATATGGAGTCTCCGCATGTTCTCCTGGGTCTGGTTTGATAAATTCTGCTTCAGGAGAAGTGTCCAAGCCACTAGCTTCCTGAAGTGCATCCTGAAGATTTTTTAATCTTCCTTCCTCAGAGGCGAAAGTCTCTGGCTCTGGTGATGTGGTCCTCTGTAAATCAATATCTTGGTCTGAATCCTCCCTTTCCTCAAAAATCGAGGTTAAAGGGGGATACATTGGTTTTTGGAATGGTATAAACCCCATTTCCAATGCAGAAGGAGCCATCATCACAGGCCTTGAAAACGTCGATGTCGTCGACACCGACGTGAAAGTACTCGAAGGCGCCGTGAAAAGCGTCGAGAAATGTGTACTAGGCCTCGAAGAACTCGAAAGGATCGGAGTCTTGCTCGAGAACGACGTCGACGTTCTCGGCGTCGAGTCGGAGGTCTTTTGTCTAACCGTTGGCTGTGGAGTAGCCGTGGTTCTTTCCTTCACCGGCGTCGATATCGGCGTCGACGTCGGCGTCGACTCGATCGACTGATGCGCCGATGAATCCTTCGACAACGGCGTCGATGGCGCCGACCTCTGTTTCGAAGGAGTTTTCGACGATGGCGTCGATGATGCTTTATCTCCCGATGGCTCGAGGCGCTTTCGGGTTGACTTTTCCGCCGGGTACTGCGACTCGCGGCGTTTAGATTTTTTGGGTTTTTTACCCGGGGTATCACCCT
The DNA here is from genome assembly GCF_040938575.1 of Ambystoma mexicanum. Lineage (NCBI taxonomy): Eukaryota > Metazoa > Chordata > Amphibia > Caudata > Ambystomatidae > Ambystoma > Ambystoma mexicanum. Next base: position 435,429,957 of record NC_090936.1, read on the forward strand.
CAGCTGTCTTCGAGGGGGACGAGGCCGCTTTCTCGAAGACGCTTAGCATCTTTTTCCTGAATTCCTCCCACTCAGCTTGCGAGCTGCGTTTTGTGGGGCAATGAACTCTCTCAGGAGAACTCGACGAAGATGACGAAGGGGATCTCCTACGTCTCTTCTTCGAGTGTCTCGATGTCGACGAGTGGTGGGAGCCACTTCGTGATCTAGATCGAGAGTGTTTTTTATGGTGAGGAGACGAACGTCTCGACTCTACCGAAGAAGCTTTCGAGGAAGTTAAAGTTGACCTACCTCTCTCGAGCTTCCCCCTACGCTCCTTCAAGGCTTTCGCCGTCATGGAAAGGCATTCCTCACACTCCGAACTCTGGTGCGTGATTCCCAGACACCACAAACAGACCCTGTGAGGGTCCGTCAACGACATTTTCTTCCCGCAGTCTCGGCACTTTTTGAAACCGGACCGAGGGGTCGTCGGGTCGGAGGAGGATGCCATCGATATCGAGGTAAATAGTAGTTATTATATACGTTATCTTTGACGAGAACTGAGCAACGGTGTTCCGAGGCACAACGAAGCGCGGAAAAACGGAACTGAGCAACGGACGCTGCGCGCGGCCTTTATAGGCAGGATGACGTCGACGTCGGCACGGAGGCCGTCGAGGGTCATCGACTTGGCGATCATCGACGCGCAGCGCCCTCTGGCGAAAAAATTTTCCGAGGAGGTCAGCAAAGCTGAAGGATTTCTATCTAAGATAAGGAATACGTCGGAGGACACAATCCCTTCGAAAGCGGCAAATTGGGGCGAAGAAAAAAGGGGAAATATTGCCGTTGCAATCAAGGCAAGGGAAGGGAAGGCTGGCTACAGTAAATGTAACAAAGGGAGGCGGGACCTGGAGAAGGGAGAGGAGCAGGGATTGCCACAAAAGGTGGAGAGGCTGATGACAAGGGGCAAGGGTCATCGATACAAAGGGGGATGGTAAGAAAAGCCAAGCGGGTACAGGAATTAGGGAACAACGTTAGCTGGACGTCGCCAGCATTGGCAAACAGGGGTGTTTAGGGAGGCAAGTGCTACCTGGACAGCACGGTGCACCAATGGATTTCAGCTCAGCATAGTTCCTGCGGCTGGGATCGTCAATATGGATCACCTGTTAGTTAAATCTCGCCAAAATGAAGCAGCTTTAGCATTTTGATCATCCACAGAAAATGGTGTGGCTGAGAATTAATGGGGGTGGGGGGGTGGGGGTGTGCGGGAAGAGAAGTAGCAGTGGTAGGTAGGTGGGGTAATCTGGAAGGGAGGGGGCTGGAGCCGCCAAGTGTGGGGTGTCCTCACTATGTGTGCTCTGTACTAAGAGGGGAAAAATAGGAAAAAAGGGAGCCAAAGGCTGCCTGACCTGAGGTGTTAGAACTGCCACTGCATTCCAGCTCAACGCAATTCCAAGGACCTGGTTTCCTGTCCTTGGTGGCAGGGGGAGGAACATAGTACTGCTAGGCCTCCCACACAGTTGTTGGCCCGCTGTTGCATCAGATGCTCGGTGCACCATTTATAGATCTTTTTTTTTTAAACCAACCTTTAGTGTCCCAGGTGGGAGCTTTGGTGTGCCTATTGGATGCAGCGCTTTTTTTTTACATTTAAAAAAACCTTTAACAGACTTGCCACAGGTTTTGAATCCCAAACCAAAAAGTGGTAACAAAAAAAGAAAGAAAACAAGTCAAAGCAGGTAAGTGTTAAGGATCCTGCCCCTCATCATCCAGAGCAAGTCTGTTTTAGCAACCCTATACTTCTGGTTAAGTAGGATTTCTCATAAAAAGGAAGCTAAAAGGATGTTTTTACAAATTTGGCGTTAATCTGTCCCGTTTGTTTCCCTTCAAAAGTGCCAAAATGGAGGGACTGGCTGAGGGTTTAAAGTGGGTACTGGACCTACAATTCAGCGAAAGCCAATGTCTACTCTCAGATGCTTAGCAGGGCTTGCAACATGGCTGAAGCCCTTGTCCCATGGATTATGGAGACTGGCCATAGCTGCAAGTAATGGACAGTGGCCCCCGGTCCCATTATAGGGGTATTTTGGCCCGTGGACCAAGCTGCAGACCATGGCCAATGTCTACTCTGGGTTTATTAGTGGGGCAGGCAACATGAAGGAATCTCATTCTCCAGGGAGTGTGGCCACTGACCATGACCGCAAGTCATGGACAGTGGCCTACGGTCCAAAAAATGTGGTATAGCAACCACAGGGCCAGGTCCATTTTCTACTGCGGGTTGCTTCACAGGGCGGCAATATGGCTGAAGCCCATGCCCCAAGGTATGTGGCCACAAGTGAGGACGGTGGCCCAAGATCCCATTATGGTATGGACGGCACTGCACCAGGCCATATGCTACACCCAATGACTATTGTGGGTTTGCTTGGTGGGGTCTGAGGCATGGCCGAACTTCATGACCCAGGCACTTCAGCCATAACTTGCATCCCCATAATGCATTGCTCAAAGTGACACACGTCAATGTGCGTGCAACCATACCACATGCCCCCGCCCTGCACTCCTGGGTATTGGGTCTGAACAGTGCATGGCACGGATTCAAGTTATAGTTAAATAGCTTGCAATGTAAATTGATCAGGTAACCCAAAAAATGAAGGTGTAAGGACACCTCCTACTCATAGGGTGATATGCATACGCAACCAAAAAAGGCAAAGTGTCAAATCAGCAAAACACAAAAAAAGTTATACAAAATGATTTATTCAATCGAAATAAAAAATGTATTTAAAAAATTCATAATATACTTTCCAACTCATATATGTTCATCATCAACACATACAATTGAATACAATTGAATAACACAGAATCCAGAAAACAGAAGTGTCTAAACCAATACAATTATTTGTATGTATAAAGAACAGATGCTACACTCTAATGTGTTGAAAATGTTAGAGGTAGTTATTTTCTTATAAATAACAGGACTTCAAAGCATAAATATATTATGACATCCATCCAACATGTGTCTGTCATTCATGCTTAAATGCCCAACATTCTTTAGGGGTGATAAATAACCAATATGTCTCCTCCTCATGATATAGCCACCATATGAAGTACTCCTTCATGGCAATCGTGTACTTCAATGCACGTTACACTTCATTCTATTAGAATGGATCTGTTTCACAGATCTGATTTGTAGTGATCGAAATTCACACAACTATGGACCAAAACCAAATAAAGGAAATACCCAAAATAATTTTTTGTACGAATGGTACTTTTGACCGAATTCAGCCAGTACCATTCGTACGAAGATGAAAATACAGAACATGAGCGGGGGATGCAGAGGTGTCCCCCAATCCCTATGTTTGATATTTTCAGCTTCAGGGGTTGCAGGGTTGTCCCCCTGCTTCCTTGACATTGGAAGCGAAGGACCCAAAAAACAAGGAAAAGAGCAAAAAACAAAAAGGGACCCTGCAGCGTTAGATCCGACCTGCGTTAGAGGGATGGAACAGAGGCCACAGGGTTATAGGAGAAGCGGCAGCAGCCAGCAAGAAGGTAAGTAGGGGGTGTGGTTGAATTTGGGTTGTTTTATCATTTTTGGGTTGTTTTACTGAAGTCGAATTGTGGCGAAATCGACTACAGTCAATTTCGCCACGATTCTTTCAACTTCGGTAAAATAACCCAAATCCCCAAATAAACACAATAAATAAAAAATATATAAATAATGATAATAACACAATCAATAGTTCCTAAACCACAATCAATGTATAAATCAAAACTCCTTCAACAAAGAGCCATTCCTGCACTTGTTGTAAGTCAGGAGAGTCCTAAGGTGACCAAATTGCGTAAACACATGTAATATATCCATTTGATAGGATCGAGGTCAGTCTAAAAAAATAGCACAATTCTCTGCAATGGAGAAGAATGAATTACGCACTTAATGCGACAAACGAAAAAGCGTGTAGCACCAACACATGTGCCGCAGTGACTCACAAAGCCTTTTAATAGACAGCGAGAACTGTGTCAATTAAAAATACAACACAGTTGTACCAAAATCCAATCCTCCAGATCTACACACGCAGAGCCCAAAAGGAAAAACACCTGTGTGATGCGCAAAGTGGATGTCGTGAAAAACCCTCACCTCTCTCAGAAAGTCTAAGCTCAGTTTACCTATCCACCACCAAAACACTATCACGTATTCAGCAATCAGTGGCGCTGTCATACGCCTCAAGGCAAACCCGTATTGTACTGTTGCCTTTGTGTATGTCAATGTACTTCAATGGCTTTCCTGTAAGGAAAAGCCATACAGACTCATATTAGCCAAAACTTCTTAAATCTGTAACAAACATATCCTGTGTGTGTACTACGGAGACCACACAGACAAGGTGAGTTTACTCACCCCAAGCTTCTACTCTAGATATGCGTAGAAACACTGCGTCCTGTAGCCTATTGAATTGGCACTGCTGCATTGGGTACAATTAAACTCCCACAGTAGTATCACGTGGCAACGCACGTAAAGCCTTACCCGCGTGTGTGGGGGCCAAAACAACTAGAAGGTATAATGGAATCAGTGGGAGTGACGTCTAAGCCCAACTATGAAGCTAACCGGCTTGCGAGGAAACCACCAGATCATCTGCGAACCCACATTAAACACATGGCAAAACCTGCCCTTTAAATAAATGTGTGAAACCACTCATGCTAGAAATTAGGGTACCATTTTAACTTAGTGGATAGAAATCAGTATTTGCGCATGAAAACATTAAATATGTTGTCGCCGACCCATACCCATGGTGTGGTGACACCAAATGAAAAATCAAAGTGCAGATGTAGGCTTACCACATTTAGCAGTTTAGTGTGCTCGCAAGGAACCAGTACAAAGCAGATTGGTAGAACACGTCATTTTTTACCATTATTAGCCAGAAAACAAATGCAACTGGCTATTTGAACAGCGATTGGGCACCAACGACCACTAGGTGCTGATAAATTGATTGTGCATGTTGATCGACACTTAGTCACTGAGTGGAACGTCATATAATCCTGAAAAACACAACAACATGACACAACCATTGCCTATATATTATGCACAAAATGACAGATTCAAAAAATGATAACCCCATTATTGAAGGACAAATCTGACGGTTGTTGGCAACATTACACAGAACCCTGTGCATGCAAGCACACATTGGTGTAGCCAACCATTTTTTAATTTTTAATATTTAGCCATGCAATGTTAATTAGACAGTACCATGTGCGTGCAGTAAACATATACTGCACAAATAGGTGTGGGCTGTCATTTTTTAATATTTAACCACACGATGTCCATCCCAGCCACATGAACTAGAATCTTGAAAGTAGCCCACTAGGTACACTGTACACCGATTATTCATGGTGGCAGTCAATATTTTGATTAAGACCAATAAAGTGACTTTTAGCAAGCAAAATACATTTCTGTTCTACTTGCAATAACTTGCGATTAATAGTAGTCTGACTAGGGTCCTTTTCCTTCATCAGTGCCACCCATCTCAGATGTCTGTCTCCAGTGTCCCTTGGCCATGAAATGTTTCACCAATGGGGCAGTTTCAATTCCATTTGTGAGGCAACTCATGTGTTCAATTATACGTGCTTTGTATTTATGGTTGGTAAATTCCTTCAAATGTCACATCTTTTTAAGACCCAAATCTACTTTTTGTGTATCCATGGTCAATTCACAAACCGAACACGACCCATATCTATGGTGACCGATGTTCAGATCCAGTCCCCGTAACTCAGTAATGGTCCTACGTTTATTAAGACCAAACTGTATATAGTTATGTATGACCAGATTTCTGATATTAGTGCTTTTCTAGTTGTTTTGGATGCCACACGCGAGGGTAAGGCTTTACGTGCGCTGTCACATGATACTACTGTGGGAGTTTCATAGTACCCAATGCAGCGGCACAAATTCAGTAGGCTACAGGATGCACAGTGTCTATGTGGATCTAGAATAGAAGCTTGTGGTGAGTAAACTCCCCTTGTCTGTGTGGTCTCTGTGGTGCACAAACATGATATGTTTGGTACAGGTTTAAGATGTTTTTGCTAATAAGAGTCTGTATGGCTTTTCCTCCCAGGGAAGCGTTTGAAGTACATTGACATACACAAAGAGAATAGTACAATACGGGTTTGCCTTGAGACGTATGACATCACCACTGGTTGCTGAACCTGTGACACAGTGTTTGGTGGTGACTAGGTAAATTGAGCTTGGACCTTTATGTATGTATTACATCTCACTCAGAGAGGTGAGGGTTTTTCAGTATACCCACTTTGCGCATCACACAGGTGTTTTTACGTTTGGACCGTGCATTTGTAGATCTGATGGATTGGACTTTGGTATAACTGTGTTGTATTTTTAACTGACAGATCTCGGAGTGTATAACAGCCTTTGTGAGTCACTGTGGCGCATGTGGTGGTGCCACGCGCTTTTTTGTTTGTCGCATTAAGTGCATATTTAATTTTTCTCCAATGCTGAGAATTTTGTTCGAGACTGACCTCGATCCCATCAAATGGACACATTATATGTGTTTTTATGCACTTTGGGCATTGAGACTCTTCCGACTTACAAATAGTGCAGGTATGGTTCTTTGTTGAAGGTGTATTGATTTATACATTGATTGGGTTTAGGAAATATTGAATGTGTTTCAGCAGAGTGCTTTATCATTATTTATATCTTTTTTATATATTGTGTGTATTTGGTTTTGGTCCATAGTTGTGCGAGTTTCTATCAGATCGGTGAAACAAATCCATTTGAATAGAATAAAGTGTCAATAAGTGCACTGAAGAACACGATTGCCATGAATGAGTACTTCATACAAGTGGCTGTATCATGAGGAGGCAACATATTGGTTATTGATCACGCCTGAAGAATGTTGGGCATTTAAGCATGGATGACAGAAACATGTTGGGTGGATGTCATAGTATGTTTATGCAGTCATGTTATACCAAAATATAACAAAATAAGTACCTCTAACATTTTCAATAGGTTAGACAGAGGTAGCTCAATGTACACAATGTTTGCCATGAGAGCGTAGTATCTGCTCTATATACATACAAAAAAGTGTATTGTTTGGACTTCTGTTTTGTGGATTCTGTATCCCATTGTATTGAATATTTCATGTGTTGCTGATGAACAACATGCATCTGTTGTAAAGTATATTATGAATCATTTTTAATTAATTCTTTCTTACGATTGAATAATTGATTTTGAATAACTTTTTTGTGTTTTGCTGGCACTCTGATCCGACACTTTGCCTTTATGGTTTGTGTATGTATATCTTACCATAAACTGATGAATTTCTTATGTTCAGCGATTTTGCACTGCAACCATAACGTCCCTTTCACGGGTTTTTATTAACACAATGTAGCCATGGTCTCCCTTTAACAAAGTTCTTTCACTATGCACACGCACACAAGCACACACACACCAAAGCTGAACTACCTGCATCTCGTGACACTCCATTGCAGAGGTATGCAGGGACAAAAAGAATTATAAATCATCTGATTCACTGTCAAGATGTCAAAAGGAAGCTGTGTATTTCTCTTAAGGCCCCTAATAGATGGAGATTGGATCAGAGACATGAGAGAAGAGGAGACAAAAAAACAAGACGCAACAACTTCTCCTGGGACACTGGCACCACCCGTGTCCCAGTCGGGGGATCCGCTTTGCAAAAGAAGCTACTCACTGCAAGATAAAAGTGAGGAAGAAGTGAGGCCACAACAGGGCTCTCCTCACAGCTCGGTGATGGTCCTGTGCTAGACGCATAGAACTCTCAAGCTGAGGGGTATTTGCAGCGGTCTCTGCAACATCAGCAGGAGAGAGAAAACCACCTTAAAGATACATAAGCCAACTTAAAAAAAAAGTTTTGAACACCCATTTGTTTTTTTGTGTTTAAATAGTCACAGGAGACTGCAGCGGTCTGTGGCATTGTGTTGGTTTTTTAAGGGTTTAGTTCTTATAGTGGGTGAAAGATTGTTTATGCCAGAGCCAGCATGCATTGCCATTATTTGTACATAGTACCCACTTTGTGTTGTGCAAAAAAGGCATTCAAGTGTTATTGTTAAGCAAGGGAAAGGAAAAGGGTATTAACTGTGCTATCTATTGTAGTGATCATGTGGACAAGAGGAGCCGAGGGACCTGGTAAACGCCATTGCAGACGAAGGCGGGATCGTTGTCAGGACACAAGGGGAGATTAAGAAAATATTCTCGAGATTCCATGAATCCCTGTGTTCAAGGGATGCCAAAGGGGACGACTTAGATCAAGGATGCCCTAACCCAAATAGACACACCACAGCTGGAGAGTGAGCAGGTGGCCACATTGGAGGCACCTCTGACGCTAGATGAAATTAGTGCAGTGATAGCTGAACTCCCAACAGCTAAAACACTTGGACCGGATGGTCTCTCCGGAGAATTGTATAAGGCATACATAGATGTATTGGCGCCTCCACTCCTGGAGGTTTACAGAGATGCATTCGAAGCAGGAATATTGCCCAGTAGCCTGAGAGAGTCCATCATCGTGCCCATACTCAACCCAGGAAAACCCCCACAAGCTTGTGGATCATACACGTCATTTTCTATGATGAATCAAGATTGTAAAATCTTGTCTGCTGTACTGGCTAACAGAATAAAGAAAGTGATACGAAACTTAATTTACCACGGACCAAACTGGGTACGTCCTAGGGCGTTGCACCTCATGGAATTTACCCAGATTACATCATGTAATAGATATTACGAACCACCTAGAGGGAGACTGCACAGTGCCCTCCCTAGATGCAACTAAGGCCATTGATTCAGTCCGGTGGGACTGGCTTTTGGGGGCACTGGAGCGGTTTGGTATCAGCACCACTTTTATGAAATGGGTAAGATTGCTTTTTACGGCACCTAGAGTGAGACTGAGACCAAGGAAACAGATTTCAGAAACATGGGAGGTTAAAAATAATTTATTTTGGTGCTGGAGTCACTAGCAGTCTTCCTTAGAGCAGAGTAGGCGGAAGCAGGGATAGAGATTGATGGGGTGGTACATTTAGTGTCCCTATACGCGTACAATATGTTATTGTACTTCAATCAACCTGAGGAAAACCTGCTGCACCATTTTTAGACATAATTGACCAGTTTACTAAACTCTCAATCATCAGGGTAAATAGGAAGAACTCTAGCCTATTCCCATTGGCAGGATTTCAGGGACTAGCTGAGGAACAACTGCCAAACTTGGAGCTGCGGTGGACAAGGAAAGCCTTTAGATACTTAAGAATAAAAGTGTGGCATAACTGTGCCTCCTCACACGTGAATAATACACAGAAAGCCCTGGATGGTGTGGCCAACTCTATGAGATTCTGGAAGAGACTGCACCTTGGTGTACCGGGTGGAGATGCGCTGTTAAAAATGGTGGTACTACTGCATCTTCTATATCATTTTACGAATATACCTTACAATATACCTAAAGGATTCTTTAGGCGGTTAGATGCAATAGCACAGGGATTTTTGTGGGGAACGGGGTGGAATAGAATTGCTGTACGCATACGGCAAAGGGATTATAGTAGTTGTGGGATGAGAGTAACCAAATTTAAATTGTATTACCTGGCTGGGCAGTTGCATTTCGTGGTAAATTGGCTCAGAGATGAAGACACACTAGACACCTAGTTGCTGCAGCCAATGAACATTATATTTTCAATGAATTGTTATGGGTGGAAGACAAGGGGTTACCAAGACCCTCTGGGCTACTGAAACTTGGTATGGACTTGTGGGGAAGGGCCTGACACTTTTGAGGAGCCTGTACCCTTATTCTAAGTATATTCCTATAGCAGGGATTATAGGGATACAGCAAAGCATAGTGACACAGTTCAGGAATCACTGGGAGAGCAAAGGAACTGCTATGGTGGGTAATCTTTTGGAGGATGTTCGAGTTCTCAACCCTTGCCAATGAATATGGAATGCATAAGGGACAGTTTTTGATATATTTACGCATCGTCTGTAGGATGGATAGAAGATGGCCGGGCATAAGGGATGAGAAGGAGACCAATATTGTACTAGATACAATGTATGATGTGTCGGAAGGGGGACCCGAGGTCTCCAGATTATATTACCTATTATTAAATGGGCTGGATATTGGGGAACTGGTGGTGCGTAGTTAGTGGGAACTGGATGTGGAAAGTGTTTTCACAGATATGGAATGGCAGAGAGTATTACTATATACCAAGAAAGACTCCTGAAATGCTAGACTTAAACTTACCCAATTATATGTGACGCACAGGGCGTACCTACCCCACGTAGGCTGTCACGTATATGCAAGAACAGTGAAAAGGTCAGCCTGAGATGTACCCAAGAGAGTGTGGACATGATGTACATGTTCTGGACATGTGTTGGGAAGGAACCAGGGTCCTACCGAACCCCCAAACGCTTTAGAGTTAGGCAAGATCTCTTTAAGGCACTATAATGGACTGGGGGAGAGGCACTGGGAAGGCTCTCTCATGCAAGCATAATCACATACACAAAGATATAGGCGAGCACTAAATATGGTAGTCAACATACAAATGACTCTGTTCTCACTCTTTATGTAATGCAGAGTTGTTTGGGGCACAAAATTATATCTTTGTGAAGTCTGATACTTAGTACTGCCGTTTACACTGTTTCCATCTATTAAGGGTTATTGAGTGAAGTTGGAGTCGTTATGCAATCATATGTGGCTCTTAGTGTATGAACATTTGTATGTTGGTGCTGTTTTTTTCCTATGTGGATAGATCTGTGTACCACACTAGGGCTATGTGGCCATTAACATACCTTAAAATGCAACTTGAGGTTAGGGCTGTAAGCTGTGCATTTCTGCTCTCTGAATTACATCATAGATGACCTTTGACCTTCTTGAACACCAGTTTAGTGGCTTTTCGGTCCACTTTCCATTTCTAGACGGCAATTTGCAGGCGAGTCATTGTGGAGTGATTTTCATTGGGCATAACAGCCACTGTGGGGTTGACAGATTTGTTTGCAACTTTGGCGCTTGGGGGTATTTTTTATCATGGCGCCTACATTTCCCAGAATTGCGTGGGTGTGCGCATGTATAGGCGTTTTCGGACGCGCCGGCGGAGCAGTGACGTCATCGCGTGTCTTGGATGCGTGATGACGTCACTGCGTCGCGTTTTGGGTGCGTTTTCTGACCCGCGAATTCCGCGGAGCTTTTGGATCCTCCAGGGACACAGAGGCAGCTCGTTTGTTGTGGCTGGCAGTGAGGATGAACGAGACAACACTTATATGTAAGTGAGCAGAGGGCTACTGCTAGGTGGTCTCTGTAGAGGGGCTTGTAGACTTGGTGATTGTGAGATTTCTTTATTGAGAGGAGTGATATTTGAATGGGAGTTCTGTTCATTTTTTACAGACAGGTGACCCATGAAGGGGAGTAGAGAATTGTTTCACTGACCCGGATATGGGAAAGAGTGCAAAGGAGTCTTTGGAATTGAGAGGTTGTACAATTTTCCAACATAATGCTACATTGAAATAGGTAAGATCTAGCACCTATGTATGTATTGATTAGCCTAGGAAGTGGATGATTGCGGGAGTTTGCAGCAATATCCCGTATTAATTTTGCTTATATTGCACACTATTTTAGACAGGGGCGAGAAAGGATATGTAAGAATTCCTGAAGAAATTGGGAATCTACAATACTTTACAGAAAAAGCCCAAGATTCACTACTGGGAACAGAGGTACGTGATTTTAGACATATCCTGCACCCTTTGAGGGATGAGGGTTCATGTTTTACATGTTTCACATGTTTTTCATGTCAGTAGAGATTGATACTCGGTTATAAGTTACTAATAGGGTGTCCATTATTTTTGATCAACAGGGTTCTCCCCTAGAAAAGAAGAACGTTCTAGATTACGGCACAAGACAATTTGTCCCCTGAAGAATGTCCGACATTGTTGTGGTTCAAGGACAGAAACTTGTACAAGTTGGGTAGTTTGCATTACATTGATAGGGAATAGGCCATTAGTAGTGTGGCACAGGAATCAGAGTGTGAGATGTACACACAGTGTAAGATCCTTATGGAATATTTACAAACATTACTCACTTATGGTGTCAAAACTTGTGTGGTTTTTAAACATAATGGTCTTATGTACTATGATCATTTTTTATGATTGTTTTATGAAATATATGGAATTGTAATAAAGTTTTGTGATATTTGATACTATTGTTGTTGTGGTAAGAGGGGTGAATTACACCCATGAAAATATCAGACTTTCTTCTTATATGTAAAAAAGAATGGAGAATCATGCCTAGATATTTATATTCTGTCACAATGGTTAGCTCGATATTTTGTAAATTCCATTTATAATTGGAAGGGCAATTGGAATTGGAATTGTATATATATAAGGCGCAATCAACTATTAGTTGATAGATTTGTAATGTCCGATCCTAGGCATTTTTAAAGCTTAGTTAGTCCTGTAGTGGAATCGAACTCCCCCTCCTCCCCAGATGGAATGCGGCCTATGGGATCTAAATAGACCACAATCTTACTGTGCAGTATTCTTCAATATGGCCAGTATGAACTGACTTACCAGGTGTCCACTGTCCGTCAAGGGCCTTTGCGGGTTAAAAATAGGACTTGCATGTTTTGTGCGGCAAAGTGCAGAATGGGATAAATTATAATAAAATATGGATATAATTAATGGAACATGTTTGTACATAGATAACAATGTTTAGCTTTCCTTGGGCTAGGCCTCAAGGTTTACTACAGCCTGCATAGCTGCAGTGTGTTTTTGCATAGTTAGCAAAATGTAGAACATGCCCCGACTGCTAACAATGAAGAAAAATGGCTTTGGAGCATCCCTATTATGGAAAATGGACGGATTTGGCTGAAGTCATGATCCAGCTCCAGTGACATCACCATGGCAAGCCAGGACCTATATAAACCCCTGCTTGAAACCCCTTTGGCAGGAAGGAACTGGAAGAGGGACAGGAGAAGACCGGTCAGGCAGCAGAGTCCTTTGCTACCATCCTCATTTGCAAGATTAAATTTGTTATCCTTAAAAGATTGCCGTTTTGCCTTATTTCCCTAGAGGGGTGTATTGATTCTGGTGTGAGCGTAATTAGGAACACCCTTACACATGCCCAGTGATAGCAAGCTTTTGGAAGAAAGTGGCGGAGAGGGTAAAGGGGGAGGGATCCAGATGCAATCATGGCCTCTAGAGTGCTGCTTGTTGGGACTGTTCCTGAGGGGAGGGAAACAGGCTGCTCACCTTTGAATAATGAAGGACTTGATTTGTATATTGGCAAAACGTAGGATCGCAATGGCCTGGAAATCTACTGAGGGTCCCAGTATAGAGGTTTGGTGGGCAGACCGGAGATGTTGGTCACAGGCAGAGACTGCTATGTGCATGGAACATTACAGAAAGGAATGCATAAGGGGAGCGAGGGAATAGAAGCTTGGAATGTATTGACACAGTGGACACTGAACTCCTGAATGGCATTAGCGGAGGCAGCCAATCAAGGACCATTAGAACCAATGCCTAATATGTTAGAAAAATGATAAGAATAAGTGTATTCATACATATTGTGCTAGGGAGATGCAAATATATTAGACCAGGAACAGTAACTTATATAAAGTCCATGTGGAAGCATATTTAGAAGAACACACTATTGCAGTTAAGACTGGTTGGGGATTGTTTGTTGAATAAAACCAATAAAAAAAGTTATTAAAAAAATCTATTGGAGTGATCATAAAGGGCGTTGCTTATTCCCTAGGGTTCTGTGATCGCCTTTACTTTTTCATTTCCATTTGAGGCAAATAGCCTAATTGTTTCTCAAGCAGGCTAAATATACCAGATCCAAAGACCAGGTTTGGGACACACTGTGCTTATTCAGTTTGTGAGAAAAGGAAACATCCCTCCAGAGGTTTGCAAAAGCAAATCGCGTATGCGTTTTGTTTTTTAGATATGCAATGTCACTTGAGTTGCACATGACTTATTGACACATTTTATTCACAGGTTCTCTCACAAGGTGCTCTGCCCAAATGCTAAAGAAAAGAACTCGGGACACTCTGAGCAGTGTTGCTATTTCACATTTAATTTTAAAGCCAGATTGTTGTTTCCCGATGTCGGGGCCACATTCTTTCACCTCCATAAGATAGCACAACACCCCCCATTTGCAACAGCAGGAAAACAAGAGTTTCGCTTTGGTGGAACTATGTGCAACTAAGGGCACCAAACATCCACCCAGGAAGCAGTACTGCACCCAGCTCTTATTTACTTTGGGGCTTTAGGGGTCACTTTAGCGCCAGCTATAAGCCAAAACTATTGCATTAGAGTACAGATAGGGAGAAATGGCATATGAGGAGGGACACACAGCTTGCAGGAGTTGTTTGCATATTTGCCCACCATTGACTGCCTACGGACATGCTAATCCCTGTGGCCATTCCCACCCTCTTGCTGCACCTCCCAGCCCAAAACACTGCCTCATGGGAACTTTGAGCTCGTTTTATCAAGCCGTCCAACTTCATGTTTAATGTAGCTCTGCCCCTTTGGTCCTGACCACTGTTTTTCTCGTCCACCCTGATCCCTGAAATTCAATCTTGAAATGTTGCAAACAGGATGCAATAGGATAGGCTATCAGCTGTACCTTGTTAACCATTAGCCCACCAGTCTGCCGACGGAAAGGGGAAGGAAAGAGCTGCATCTCAAAAATAATTAATGGTAACCATCTCCAAGCTTTAAGAGGTGCAGTGGAAATAGCGCCAGTCAATCCAAAGAGGATCATTGAACCCCAAGCATGCCAACAAGAATGGGCTCCGAAAACCGTCCGGATGAAAATTCAACAGAAGCTGAAACCACAAAAAAGCAAGTCAGCATGATGTAAGAGAATGGACCACCCTAAGAATCATGTATAGAAAAGGAAAAGGATGCTTATCGCAGAGAAGAAGTCTCCAGAACGAACTGGCATGCATATGTACAACCTCCAGCCTGCTATAGCCCGACAACCCACCAGACCATGGAAAAGGAGAAAGGAATGAGTTCTAAGTGGCAGACTCTAAGGGTGATGACTATGCACTGGAACATATGCACTTGGAACCTAACACTATTGAACCAGCCACAACTATATAGTAGTGGTAGTCTACATTTATATAGCACCTTTATCCCATTAATATGGCCTCCACGTGCTTATGGTGGGAATGCACTCGGGGATCGAATTCTAAGGCATGAGAAAATTGTCTGAAGGCTTACAATACGTGGTCGAATTTGGCCAATATAAGGAGTTAGATGGGCTGACCAAGCTCCATTAAGCTTCCCATGAGGTCAGGCACGTGGATGGGTGGTGAGTGGAGAGGATTATGTGCTGTGGCAAGAGAATCGTTAGGTGTCAAGCTAGACCGACATGTTGTAGGTGGTGCCATCTCAACGTGTAGAAGATCAAACCGACCCATGAGAAGATCCAGTTAGGAGGCTCAGGGTAAAAGTGTGAGGTACCTGTAGGGGGAATATATTTAACCTAATTCACCCCAACCACCACACCAGAAAACAGCACAATCACTGCTGTCAGCTATGGTGCGTGACTTTCCTTTTGTGTAACAAAATACCTTGACCCTTATGCCCCCTAGCCAAAAAACGGGGGGTATCCTACTGCCATAATATACCTTACACTCAAAGACACTAGATCGAGTAGGGGAGGGTTTAACCCCACGTATATCTAGGGTCATAATACAATTGAATAAAAATGTTTCATGAACGTGAATTAAAATGTAAAAGTAGATCAGTATGCTTACTAGCAGTGTTCGTTGTAAACAAAAAGTGTATGAAAACATGCACAGTCAGCTTGCTTTGACTTTTTACTTACCTTCTGTAAACCAATCTCTGTAGGAGGATGAAAAGCCAGACCACTTTTTCTTTTTTTAAATGAAACGGTCAAACCTATATGGTCATTTGCCCTGAAATCGCAGCCACTGGAAGGGCGACATGACACCTGAAGGTAAAGTAAAAAACGAAGTCACCCAAGACGGCAACATCACAATGATGCTGCCCCACAGTACCAATATAAAATGAATTGGCGCCAATTCTGTGAAGAGAGTGCTGAAGAGACTTGTGGTGGAGCCCACAGTGTTACTCGCAGGCTTTCAAAGGACTGTCTTAGATGCCACAGTGCCTTTATATCCCTTCCTTCACTTGCAGGGCAGTTTGCGACAGCAGTCACAAAGAGGCAAAGAAAAGCAGCAACACTGCTTGGATCAGAGAAGGAGCCCTACTTGCCTTTACAGCATGCCGGCGCACTGAATGAAAAGAGAAGTGGAAGCAGTTTGGCAGACTTGGCAGATAGTCTGCGCATTGCCCTCTTTATTTCCTTGCAGTGAACCAAAGCATATTTCTGGTGAAGTGCAGTGCTCAGGAGCAACTACCTCTGCATGGGAGCCGTTCTCGGCTCGGCACTTGACTGACTGTCTCTTGCAACAATATAACAAACAAGCGTGCGCAAAACAAGTGAAAGACACGTGGAAGCAGTTTGACAGTTCAGCAGGCGGCGCAGGTACTAAGGTGCCTAGAGCAGGTACGGAAGGGTGGGTGATGCTGTCATGGTCATATTTATTTCCTGTCTGCTCCCCTGAGAACAAGAGTTCAATTTACTCTTTCCGTAGTCATGATAAACACTCTGACCAAACTATCGCCTAGCCGATGTTTGAAATGCCCAGGAACTTGCCCACTCCCGATTTCCCCCAAATAGAAAAGGTTGAACAATTATTAACATCTCGAAAAGGGGGGCAACTGACATTACTGCCTCAAATAGGCTGCCCCCACGGGGCCAAACGAGGGCTTGGAGAATATAACTGCATCCAACAAAGAAATGGCAGAAATACTGGTAGAAGGAAACTGGTCAGAATCCCTGCTTATATATACTGAAAGTGAAGGTGAAGAGACGGATAGTGAGGCCTCTGCCACTACCTACGCTTCCTCTCCAGGACTAAGACAACAAAGTAGGCTTTCCACCTCATCGCTGCCAAGGATTCAAACCACAGTCCCAATGCAGAGAAGGCGCGTTTTGCCCTGAACTATGTTCTCTCATCCTTCGTATGTATCTTTATACGAAAGTAATAAATCTGAAGTGCAAACACACACCATCTTGCATGAGGCAACTTGGACGAAGTTGGAATTGACAAGTCGGGAAGCGGAATTGAAGCCCCTTTTCCTTCCTAAAACTCAACAGCAGTACCCTCGGATGACAGACCTTTCAAAGGCTATACATATGCTGCAACAATGGCAGACTCGCAAAATTTGCAAAACACACCACAAACTTTGAATGACTGTCCAAATTCCCCACTTACTTCGGAGGTCGCCAACATGGCGCCTCCTCCTATATGTAAAAAGGCTACGCAGAAATGTTTGAATCTGGAAAACTGCACAAACAAATCGAAAAATTGCAAGGCTAATTCTAACAACAATAGCTCTTCCAAGAAGTTCCTGCGAAACCTGCCGATTTAGCACGCCTTTGCTAAATCAAAGGCTGCCCCTCACCAAGAGAAAATCATGACAAGTCAAGGGACAGAAAAACCTACAGCTAAAGTCATAATTGACAGTTTTTCAGAGGGAGAGGATGTGACAGAAATACCTCCAGGGACTCCTTGTAATACTACAATCAAGCCCACAGTCCCATCTGAGTCTGGAATAAGAATTGCCATCGCTACCCAATGCGACGCAATTTTACGTCTTCAGGCGGCACCTTCAAATAACAACCATGGTGTCCCTTACTTTGAAAGCCTGCATATAAGTTCAGACTCACTCTGTGGCATTAGCTTGAGTTAACACCTTCAGTACTCAGTGACTCTTGCATTAGCCATCTTTTTCGACTGCTTTTTACCAATCAGATAAAGGGAATTCGTACATGCCGGGGGATCAATGTCTGGCAAACGTACCGTCCAAATTGATGGTCGGCCACAAAAATAAATTCAACGAAGTCCACTCGACTAGCCAAAATGGAAGGTGCTCAACTTTCTCACAACAGACAGAACCAAATGTGGTTTATACTCCATTAATAAAAAGTATGGTGTCTAAAATGTGTACCGTTAGAGCAGCCCCTGTGAATGAGCCCAAAGGTTTAGAGCAGTGATCTTAAATGTATTTAGTGTATTGAGAGGTGCCAGTGGGTGCAGGGAAAACAATATGAGAAACAGGATCACAAGCCTGGCCAAATAAGGAGCCTACTTGGGCGAGAAGCAAATTATGCAGTCAAGTGACTTTTTTCAACATACTTGCAGGCTCCTGATTATTTAGAGACGATGAATGTTTGGTCTTAAATAGGTTGGCTATTTCAATGGTGTTTTCCGAATTACAAAATGTGCATGAAATGAATACCAAAGACGTTGAACGAGTCGAATTTTGTCATCCGGCTCTAACGGACATCGTAATTATACACGTACTATCAAAAATGGTGGCTGAGGTCATAATGCACGAGAAGAACCATCTGAGAATCTTGGGCTTTAAGATGTCCGAGTGCACAGCACCTAATGTATAGAAGGGAAGTGAACCCGGGGTACAAGTAACACCATAAAGGGAAAGAAAATTATTATCACTCTTCCAAATAAAACTATAAATGAAAGGGTGATTAACTTTTCTGAACCCATTACCCCAGTTGGAGAGGGAGGCCATGACCGGTCTTGGCTTTCAGGAGTTCTAATGGTCGAAAGAAAGCAAACAGTTCGAACAAAATTCCTTTAGTCGCTAATGAATCGGTCGGTAGGTCTATTGTCGTGGAACTCAAGAGTCCACAGTGCTCTTTTTCAAAAATCCCATAATTATTTTTATTGTGAGACAACACAAAATTATATGTTTACAAGAGCACTAGTTGAATAGTAGCCTGAGTGTCGATGGTTACCGAACGTGTTTTCCGGCTGCACAAAAGTGGCGTGTCAGCCGTCCTAAAGATGGTCTAATGACCCTAATCAAAATTGGCTCTGGCATTAAGGAAGTGAAGGTACTTGCCTTTACTACTGACATCCTAATGGTGGAACTTAATTTGGTGACGCCTGGGGAATCCACTAGGATTTTATTGATCAATATATACTGGCATGAGTAAGTAAAGGCAATAGACAAGTTCTTGACACAATTAAGATCTTATATTGTGGGTTGGCTAAGTAGGTGGAGATCTGGCCATATTATTTGGGTGATCTGAATTCTGCCTGTCTGACTCTGAAAAGCTGATGCGCCTAGCGGAGGCTCACATAGGAACTCCTGTGATGGGGATAAGTGGGTTGCAAGCTTGAATTCCCTGGGGTTGCATAAAGTAAATGGAGCAGTGAGAAGTCCCTGAAAACGATTGAACTATGAACTTGTGAACTATGAATTGAAATCCAATTTATATTAGATGACTATCTCTTTTCCAAAGGTACCGAATTACCTGTAGAACCTACCTCATGGAGTGACCATTGTATACTACACTGCTCCTTGTCCTTCCCGTTCGAAGAACGGGGAAGTGTCTTCCCACAAGAAATAACTGATTTTCCCACAAGAAATAACTGATTTTGAGGGGTAATAGAATTGTGTGGAATTTGGGGGCTGTCAAAAGATTTAACGTTATGATGAAATATGCATTAGAATATGCATTAGAATCTACTTACTTCCAACCCAAAATTGGTCATTTTACGGTTGACAATTTTGAGTAAGTTTTAAACTGGAATCTGTTTATTGCATTGGGTCATAGATGCAGGCCCGATGTTCAGTTAACACAAAATGTACAAATTCACACGTTTTCGACCAAAAAATTGCTGATTAAAAGAGATATTAGACCTAACATTAGAACAGCTGGAAAACTTGCCCTTCCTAGAGTGAAAGTGTCCAAGATCACCCTGAGATACAGGAAGTGGATGAAGAGGCAAAAAGCTAGACTACAACAGCATGACACAGAACAGATGCTCGACTGTTTAGCATCTAAGAACGCGTCAAGATTTTGGTCTCTTGTTAATTACACAACATTTACATATGGGTAGACAGATAAATGCGGTATCCGAATCTAAATGGGTCCCACACTTTGGAACGTTATACTCCAAAGACAAATTATATGTACTTATGCCAAACCTCTTAGAACAAGCAGATAAAGTATCGGATTGACTTTTCTCCTGAGACAATTTTGGAAATGATCCATGGCGCAAGTCAGTCAAGAGCCCCCGGTCCAAATAAACTGTCTAATCAGCTCTTTAAGGATGACCCTCTGGGTGGGCTTCTATTTTGTCACTCCTATTCCAGGATATTGAAACAAGGGGTTGAGTTCCAGCTTCCTTGAGTATTTCCTTTACAATGCCAATATATAAGCAAGAGCCCCACTCAGAACCCAAAAACGATCACCCCATATCGATTTTAGATGCAGATGATAAAATCTACGCAGCAATTTTGCTAAGGCATCTAGAATCCTGGCCAGCGAACGTGGGCCATTTGATTAAGTGGCAAACGGGGTTCCGGAAATTGTATTGGTACCACCCTAAATGGATATTTATTGAGATATTGTCAAGTACTGGTTATGGATGGTAGATATAAATCCATTAATTTGGCAACGATCGACCTTAGTTCGGCGTTTGATTTAGTCAGCCAAAACATATTGTGGTCAAAATTACATAATTGGGGGATACCAGTTGGCTTATTGATGCTCATCATCCAGCTTCATGACTCAACAGTGATACAGGTTAGGCTAAATAAGGCCGGACTCATGTCTCAAAGATACCTGTTGAGAATGGATTAAGGCAAGGGTGCTTTTTAGCCCCATACTTATTTCATTTATATGTCTCAGACGCGAGGGTATCATTAGAAAGCGTTGGCCTGGCCCCTGATATAGGGCATTTAAGGCTCACTTGGCTCGCCTACGCCAATGACTTTTTGTTAGTGGACTGTAAAAAACAATGTTAAATTGAACTCATTGAAAATCAATGTCAGCAATACAAAGATTGTATCTTTTACCTCAAGGAGGCCCACAGAAAGAGGAACCTGGGCTCTTGAAGGTAAAACTTTGAAGAAAGTCCAAGATTTTACATACTTGGGTTTTTATATTTCTAGCATCCCCAATAAGGACAAATCTTTGGATTCTTTTACACAACAAACAGGCCCTTTGATCTCTCTGATGGGGGGGCAAAATGATGCCTGCCATTGGGGTATACTGTAATTCCCTGTTAACAGAAATTGGTTATCAGAGTGGAGCTGGTAAGCGCCCCGAACAAAGTTAAGAAAGCCAACTAATTATACGACTTCTGTATGACTGGTTTCACAGACAGAAGGGTATGCAACATCTGACATCTGACTCCTGAAAATAACATTTTGGGAACACTTGCTTCCCATGTCCCAGCCTCCAATTGGCACCAATTTCCAACTAGAGAAGTTATGAGGTTACACTGGGAGTTACATGTCAAAAAGACCATTTGCCGATTTTGTTGCACAGAGGGCACTTTAGAAACAATAGAACATCTGATTTTGCATTGTGAGTCCTTATGTATAGAACGTACATTTCATTTTGTAAAATTCAAGGGTAAAAGGTGGACTGAGTATAATGATGTGTTTTGGAAAAGTTGTTTGAGTGGTACACCAACGTCTCTAGACATCGCAACCTTAGGCTTTGGAAATTCTTGGAACCTTTAAGAAACGTGTTTTTGTGATTGCCACTGGTTTGTAGATTTTAAGAGGTTCTAATGCAATGTATTGATTAATTATTCCTTTTTTAACAGCATTTTATTGATTTTGTTGCTCATTTACAAAAAAACAAAAAACACATTTCATGAGGTAACCAATCTCAATACACAACATAAAAATACATAGGGGCTCATTACATGTGTGCCGGTCCAGAAACAACGGTGCCGGTAAGCCTACTGGCACCATTGTTTCTGGACCGGCACACTACAACTCTGCGGCCGGGTGATGTCCCGCCTGCCAGGGTCAGACCTGCCGGGCGGGACGGCACCTGCTCGCATAGTTCGCAAGGAAGCACCGGCACTGTTAACAGTGCCAGTGCTCCCATGCCCCCATTCCAATGGGGACTAACAAAATTACCAGCGCCTGACTTTCCAGCCACCGGACTCTGAATAGCCCGGTGGCACTGGAAAGTCAGGCACCGGTAATGTTTTTCGGGTCCGGCGGCGACCCGCCGGTTTTACTGGCCGGATTATAGCCGGACCCGTAATGAGGCCCATAGTCCTTTTGCGCACGTGCCGAAAAAAGAAAAAGAGAAAAGTCAGTGTACCAAACCACATAAGTAGGCATAGTGCATTCTTTAACCAACTCCAAAAGGCTGAATGCTCATTTCGGCAACCTCACTACAAAAAACATATTACCCTTCCCTCCCTCTTACTAGACCCTCCCTCCCCAATTCCCTCTACACATCTGTGCATCCAAAAAAGTGTTCTCTGGTACACAACATCTCCATGTTATCAAGAACTAGTACACAGAATATCCTTATTCCTTACATCATCACCAGGGCTTACTCCGGCCAACAAATATTGTAATTTTTTACAACATTTTGGGTCACCTTACTTCTGACATTACACCAGCTGCTTTCCTACATTTCTGTGCTCGGCATAGTATTCAAGGAAGGGGAGTCAAATCATATCTTTATGGGCATGCGACTCTAACAATGCAGCTGTGATGCTTTCCATGTCATATATTGTATGGGATTCATCCAGCCATTCTCCTTCTGTTGGTAGCGTGCAGTTTTTCCATCTGATCGTTAGACATACCCTGGCGGCAAGGAGCAAATTCCTTGGCATATGTGATAGCACTGTGCATGTCCCCTCAACGTCCTTCTCAATGCCAAACATTATGAGCAACGGGGACAAGGTTCTGTGAATGCCATCTATGGCTTGGACCCAACCTAGGATCTCTTTCCAAAACACCTGCACTTTTGCACAGCCCCACCTTTGGTGCCAATTATCACAGACTGCTGGGCAACCCCTCCCAACAGTGTGGTGTGACCCCTGGCTACATCTTTGCTAACCTTTGTGGAGTTAGATGACAAAGCATTAGCAACCTTCCGTTATGCATCTTTTACTGCATCGATATTGATGTGGACCAGACCGCTCTGTCCATCACTGCCCAGGTATCGAGACAATTCTGTAGCCCCAGTTCCCTCTCGCATTTAACCTGCGAATTAGGATGGGGTAGGTGGCCTCTAGTTATCAGCATGACATACAATCGTGCTATCAATCCCCTTGAATCACTGCGATGACTCAAAACAAACTCGAAGGGGGTAAGTGGCCTTTGAAGAGTGTCTCCCCAGCATGGATCAAACAGCACAATTCTTAGCTGTAGGTAGCGCAGCAGTGATATAGCGAGACCCTGCTGTGCTGCTTCTAGTTCTGACTTTATTATAAAAAAGTTATCCTCCTTCCACATCTGCCTGGCTCTAACCAGACCACTCTCATACTGGGATTGAAAGCGATTTGGATCATTTAGCAAGTCTCTAATTGGGGGGGTGGCCCAGATACAGCTAAGCGGGGCTGGCCACGTCGTCACTGCCTGCATTTTTCATGAGGGGCGCCAAAGTGACCATAATACCGCCAGCACAGGGTACTCACTAATTTGACACTGCATGGCTCTATAAAGGGACCCAAAGGCACTCACCCAGGGTGATGGGCGCAAATAGACCATTCTCAAGACCCACCCACTGCTTTTCAGTGTTTTCTCACAAATGCTGGAGCATGAGAGCACAGTACGAGCAAGGCAGACCGCACAAAAACTCAGCTATCCAAATACGTCAGTTCAAGAGTAGGAGAAAGGCAGCGAGGTTGCTTCTCTCCTCGTCACCCTCTTGGTCTGCACCGTCTTTCTCCTCTTCTTGAACTGGTCTGCTGAGTTAGCTCTCACTTTGTGCGGTCTGCCTTGCTCATCCTGTGCTCTCGTGCTCCACCTTTTATCCCTGTGGGGAAGGTAATGGGCCATCAGGTGTGTGTGATTCTGATCAATTGCCTCACTTTCCCTAACCCTTGTATTGGGACATGTCAGGTAAATAGCTCTGGTGTTAGTCTGTTGTCTTTCATGTTGTGCAAAAGTGTTTGTGTGGGAATGGGGGGGCAGTGTTTTGGAATATCCTACGTGGTAGGATGGGGAAAAGGTGTTGAAAGAAGGGGGATACTGCGTCTCATCCGTCAATGTCCCCCTCCCACGGCCCAAGGACCCCCATTCAGGCGATCCTCCCGCATTGGTCCACCCCCATGAACTGGATCCAATAGTGATGGCCGTGTCCTGGTCACCTTGGTGAAAGATCCCCGAGGACTAGCTAGAGAGACACCTTCAGGTTTCTCACAAAAGTTGAAAGTCTTGACCAGCAGAAAATTGTAAAGCTAAGGGAAGTGAATCCTCCATCATAAGAAAGTAGAAGAAATTGTGTGATTGATAAAAGTCGGCAAGAGTGAACCCGACGGAGGGATGCTGATGGAACGGGGCGAAGCCCAAAGTCCCGATGAACAGTGTGTTGACAAAGGTGAACCTGACAGAGGAATGTCCACAGTGAACTGATTAAAAAGACATTTAGACTCGTGAATGCAAGGAAAGCCATAGTGAACCCGACGGAGGGAGGCGGACGTTCAAGTGGGGTCTGGGCCCGAAAGACGGGGATGTCATCACCCAACGTGCATTTAAAAAGGAACTTTTGGTATTTTTGAATACATCAGGTCCTCGAAGGCAAGAGACTTAACAGAAAAGGGACTGGACGATCAAGGGTCCTGATAGCTGAGAACGGAACGGTCGTCTCATGCTGGGAAAGCTCGAGAGTGTGCTGTGCTCAGGATTCCCACCTTGTCCCGTGCTCAAAACCTGGGGAAGGGAGACCCCTTGTTACCCCATCCTGATTTATCATTTGTGAACGCTCCTTTCTTTTCTTGTGAATCCCATCCCACACTCTTTTTGTATTTAGTTGTAAGGACTGACAATAGTCTTATTAGTATAGACTTATTTGACAAGACGCCACTAGGACTGCCTTATTTTTCATTTGATGGCCGTAGCTTGCTCCCATCTTAGCTTTAGTTTTAGATTATGCGTTTTTCCAACCTGTATACCCAGTTTAAAAAACACCCTTGAACTGTGATCACTTGTGTCTGTCTTTACTGTTGCCACCATGAGTTCCTTATGTCAGAGTTGGATGTGACTCAATTGAAATTAATTGGGAAACCCTACAATTTCAAAAACATAGTCAGGGAGACTCTAACCTTTCCATCACCACCAATTAATCAATAGGGTTTGATATCTGTAGCAGTAGGGAAGCTATTATCCCCCCTGGGAAAAGAGGAATGATTCCTACGGACTTGGTGTTGATACCCCCTGCGGCTTGCTACATTCGATTGGTCCCAAAATCTGGCCTAGCATGGAATTTCAGGATATATGTCTTAGCAGGCATTATTGATCCCGACTTTCGGGAGATGTGAAGGTGCTCTTACAAAATCATGGCGAGATCCCTTTTGAGGTAAATTGGGGAGATCAAATTGCCCTGGGAATTTTGGAAAGAGCTCCATTTCTTCAGTTTAAAGAAAGTGAGCCAGATAAAACAGAGCGGTAACTTAGGCTTAGGGGCAGCTCATGAATCTCTTCGAAGAAAGGAAGGAGGAAGAGCCCACCATCTATCCCGACCTAGCCTTCGCCCAGTGAAATGATCCAGCTCTCGCTGAAGCTTTTCTACAAGCAATTCCGGAAGAAGAGATCTAGAGTAGGGGAGTCCCTTTTTCTTCTTACAGCAAGGATTGCTTTACAGCAGAGAAACCTCTACGGAAGGTTTAGTAAAAGCACAATTGGTAATATCCAAGAGCCACCGAAAGGTCGTACTGGAGATTGTGCATTCACATCTTACCGGGCAGCATTTAGGACAATCTAAAACCCAGGTGCATATTAGTGGGAAGATTTACTGGCCAGATATCCACGCCGATATAAAATCTTTCATCCAGACATGTGAAATATGTCAAAAGACCAGCACGAACATCCCATTACCTGCCCCTCTGAACATGTTGCTGATCATAGAAGTCACCTTTTCAAGAATTGGTATGGTCATAATTGGACCTCTAGAGACATCCAGATCAGGCAATAAATATGTCCTTGTGATCGTGGATTATGCGACCCGACATACTGAGGCATTGCCAATGCAAAATAATACCACACAGCAGATCCTTAAACATCTTCTACCATATTTCTCCTGGGTTGGTGTTCCCAAGGAAATACTAACAGACTAGGGTTCAAATTTTAGGACTAAGCTTATGGCTGAAGTAAAGGAGCTAGTCCACATTACAACCTTACAAACTTCTGTGCACCATCCCCAAACCGATGGCTTGGTATAAAGATTCAATAAAACCCTAAAACTAATTGTACAGAAATTGGTAGACAAGGACTGGAAAGTCAGGGACCGAATGATCCGATGGGCACTATTTGCAGTGTGGAAAACCCTTCAGGCTTCCACAGGTTTCTCTCCTTTTGAACTGCTCTATGGAAGAGAGCCCAGAGAAGTCACCTGAGAAGAAAGACAGGAGGCCCCCATTCCAATCTCGCAAACCGCCACCAAAATGCGAGAACACATGCAATTGGTTCGAGACCTAGTTTGCACTCATATGGAAAAGGCCCAGTGCCAACAAAATGCCACTTATGACAAAGAAAATGTATTTAAGATCATTCTCCATAGGACAGAAAATAATGGTCCTCTTACCCACCTCAGAAAACAAACTTGTCTCCAAGTGGCACAGACCTTATGACATAGTAGAACGAACAGGAACCTATACTTCTAAAGTAGCCCAACCGGAAAGAAAACAGAAGGTCCATTTGTATCACATAAATCTCCTGAAAGAGTGGAAGGAGAACCCGTCAGCCACCCATGCCAAAGTATTAGCCTGCCTGGTTACCGAAGACATAGATAACTATTCCTCCCCAACTATCTATCCAACAACAAGATCTAAAAGAGGTAGTGATCTCATTTCCCAATGTTATCTCAGAAAAAACAGGAAGAGTGAAAGGTACATAACACCCAAAGGTAAAGTGGTTCATTTAAAACCATACAGACCCCCAGAAGCCTGTAAACAGATAGTGATTGAGGAAGTCAACAAGATTTTGAAAGCCAATATTATTGAACCATCCTCAAGTGCATGGTCCTCCCCTATCGTGTTGGTCACTTAACCTGACCGTTCCTGCAGATTCTGCATAGACTTCGTAAAGTTAATGCCATCTCGAACTTCGATGCCTAACCTATGCCGCGCTTTGATGACCTAATTGATAAACCCGGAGGAGCCACCTTTCTATCTACCCTAGATTTAACCAAAGAATACTTGCAAATTCCTCTATTTGGGCCAGATAAGGAAAAGACCGTGTTTTCAACGCCACTAGGACTATTCCAATTTAAAGTCCTTCCCTTTGGTCTACACGGCACGCCAACCACTTTCCAATGCCTCATGGATAAAATCCTACAACCCTATTCTGATTTCTATGGAGCTTATATTGATGATATCATTTATAGTAGGACTTGGGAGGACCATGTCTTCCATCTTTATACCATCATAAAAGTCCTCAGAAATGCTGCCCTAACTGATAATCCAGCTAAATGCAGATTGGTCCAATCAGCCATAGAATACTTTGGCTTCTTCATAGAAAATGGGAATGTACAGCTCCAACATGAGAAGGTAAAAATCTGTCTTAGATACATCAACTCACAAGACCAAAAGAGATCTTAGAGCTTTTCTTTTTCGGACAAAACAGCCCAGCTGACAGATAAATTTAAGAATGCCGAACCCCAGAAAGTTCATTGGAATGACAAGGATGAGATACATTATAACACCTTGAAACAGACTCTGTGAAAGAATACAATCCTGAAGGTAGACGACTTCTCTAAAGAGTTTGTCTTAGAGATGGATGCCTCCCTTACGTCCTGTCCCAGGTTTGCGATGGATTGGTACACCACATATTATTCACCAGTCGCAAACTGTTCCCATGTGAAAAGAATGACTGTGTTGGAACTACAGGCCCTGGCCATGATGAGGCCATTATCCATCTTTGGTACTACCTATTGAGATGTAAATTCACGCTCGTTACAGACCACTCACCCCTAGTTTGGATTAGCCAACGCAAAGAATCCAACCTTCGGGTCATGCAATTTTTTCTAGACCTACAACCCCATTGTTTCACTGTGGAACACTGAAAAGGAAAAGACCAGGGAAATGTTGATTTTCTTTCCCGATTCCCCTGTGAAACTAATGTGGCTACATCGCATGGAGGAAGGGTATGCGAGAAACCTGAAAGTGTCTCCCTAACTAGTCCCCGGGGATCTGTCATCCAGGTGGCTAGGACACGGCCATCGCGATTGGCTCCAGGTCGATGACGCACTGGGAACACTAGTGTTCCCAGCGCCGGCGAGGGGCATAGCAGGGTCAGGTAAGTGGAGTGGGAGAGGAGATGTGGAAAAAGTGGGGAGAGGGGGAGGGAGACGCTGGGCAGCGTGCACTTACTTTTACCAGGCAGGGGAAGATGGTGACCTCCAGCTCCAAGGCCGAGGAAGATCAAAGTGTTCTGAGCCTCCTCATTGGCTGGGAGGTTGAAGCCACACCCCCACCGGATACTAATAAATATTCATCCTTTGTATAAAAACATGACAAGAGTAAACAGCAAGACAGCATGGATACTCCTAACAAGGTTGATCCCCAAGACTGGGGCTGAAGGCAGCATTATTTGTGATTGTGAAGCCCAGTCAAATCCAAACCCACAGATCTGAGACAAATTCTCCAGAGAATGCAAACAGGGTTTTCGTAGGAGAATGTCAAGTTCAATGACATTCCCACTAGTACTGTTTCTTTAAAAGCTAAGTTGGTGAAGACTTTGCTAGGATTACCGAAGCAGAAAACAGAATAGCAATGGGGAAGATGTTTATCATCTCAAAGCAGCAGTGTCTTATCTAACCAAAAACATCAAATAAGGCGAAAAGCGACTATTTAGAATCACAATCTCGTCGCAATAATAGTCGTATTGTTGGAGTTCCGAAAAATGTAATTAATGACCCCATGAAGAGTTTCTGGAAGAAATGCTTCTGAAAATTCTGAATGGCTCATCTGTGCTGCCTCATTTCACTGTGGAAAAGGCTAACCGCTCATTAACCCTGGAGCCCAAATCAGGAGTTGCACTACAACCTATTATCGTCCACATATTCCACAAGAGGTGCTGAGATAACGTGCTGCGCATCCTAGAGAAAAGAGTGAATTGTGTTAAGGCTCCAATAGAATAAACTTATATCCTGATTTTTCAACAGCTGTGCAGGCAGACTACAGATCTTTTGTCGGGGTCAAAAAATAGCTCTGGAAAGATCTCCTAAACTTACACAATGTTGTTTCCACCGAAAATGAGATTTCATTTCAATGACAAGTGTGTCCCCTACAGAGGGCAACCGAAAAAAGAGAAAGACGAGTAAAGGACCCCCATGTGTCATGCCACGCTGAGGATCCTTTACTCAAAAAAAAAAAAATGTAAGAGCTTCAAATGGTTCGGAGTGCCGTTATTTATTTGTTTTCAACCCCCACTATGGAGGGCTGAACGGCACTCTGCAACTTTGAAGCCTGCAGTCACTGCCACTGCCCGGGTTCATATGGTGGCACTCCCCTGACAGGGAGGTGAGCCCCCAAAATCACGTTCACCTCCCAAGCGCTCACTGCCAAGTCCCCGCTCACAGGCGTTCACCAAGCAGAGAGCACCTTTCTCCATCACCGCCTTCCCGGGCTGCTTATTCGCATATATGGTGCTACCTGTGAGAGGTAGGGGAGCGTAGCATTAGGTATGAAAGGACCTGCCCCTTGCCAGGAGGAGCACATGTGCTCCCCGGGCCATTGTTGACAGACGCAGCCTGGGAGAAATTACTTTGGGGCCTCCCACGTCCATGCTGAGATCAACGGCAGGCTGCTCCTGACATAAGCAGCTAGAGAAAATAAAGGTGGACTCCAGCATGTTGTTGCTGCTGATTGCTTGGCTGCTCCCGACATATGCAGCCCAAAAAAAAAATCTTCTTTGGGGCCCCCAAACACGCTGCTGCCTAACAGAAGAACACTCTGCCTTCTGAAGACATCATAAAGCAAAGGAAAGAAAAAACTTCAACAGCAAGGACCCTGTCCCGACTGCCTTCCAAGTAAGATTTTTAATAAATAATGTTACAGTGCACTGTATAGAGACTCTTTTGTATATATTTTAAGGGTAATATTGTAAATAATGTTGTGCGATCCCCCTTTTTCTAGTAAAGCGTTTAAAACCCAGCTAGTGTGCAGGACGTAAAGTCTAACTCAGCTATTCTGTTTGCCTTTCCTTTTGTGTCCGCTAAAAAAGTATTATAGCCCAGTGTTTCTTCCTTAGGGGTTTTGGGGAATCATATCCTAACCTTTGCCTTTCCATCCCACGTCAACTTCCCAGAGAAGGTGTACCAGGGTGATTTAGAGTGCAGGATTGCAGAGGTTGGTGGGTCGTGTTAAAAGGTATATTGCTACACCAGTCTCCCAATCAGTGCAGTAAGACCATTCGCCCGCCACACAAGGTGTATCTTTTTACATTGCCTGAAGAAGTTGTGACCTTCATTGAACCAAACATCCTGCTGCCATCAAGTGGATCAAGACCGTGGGAGGCATGTGGGGGGATTGAACCAAATAGCAGATGCTGCGACTGTGAAGATCTCTCAGAACAAGATTGGTCCTATCTGAATTGGACATGTTCTATGTGTGACAAATCCAAGGTAATCGTCCCTTCTCCCCAATGGGGGAGCCACCCCATTTGGGACTAGGGTGATGAGCCCACTACACAATACACTCCCTACGGAACAGAGCAGGCAGGACCTAACTGGGGGTGACCTCCCACTAGGGATAAAGAAATGAACAAGGATTCCAACCCACCTCCCTTTACTTCTAAATCTTCAATGTTTGTTAGTTACATGGGGTTCAACAGGGTAATCATATACATGGCCCCTTTAAAGTTGATGGCTTGGTATTTGACCTGTATTTGGTACCGATTTATTGTGAGGACCAGGACCAATGGCATCTTCCCTTTCCTTCCAGGGAGGAACCCAAATACACCTGGATACCAGCAGCATAGGAGAGAAGAAGCAGAATGAAGAACCACATTGTTAACCTGGTGGGCAGAGAGTTTTGAATGCCGGCGACCACCAAAGCAGGAAGAGAAAAAGCCAAACCAAGAGCAGCAGGGTAAAGTCCCGCTGAAATGACGACCAGAGCCCATCTGTCCTGAAACGGAAAAGTAGACAAGAAAAAAAGGTTGCACAGACCGAAGCCAGGTCGGAGCTCTGGAACCGCACCGGCCAGGGGAACTGAAGCCCCGGATGGACCCCGCCACTGGAAGAGCAGTATGCAACCTCGTATCAAGAGTAGGTGGAGGGCGGCGAGGCCAGAGCAATGCCAAAACCAGGCTAGGGGAGAAGGGGCTGAGCAAGCCACAAGCCCAGGCAGGGTTGCAAGACCAAATAACCCACAACGGGGTGAAGAAACTGAGAAAAAGAAGGCTAATCAAGCAACATGCACAGATGGAAGACTAAATATTCCATGAAGGGCTGAAGAAACCAAGAGAAGAAAGGTGGAGAAAGCCATTATCTCATACCAGGCGGAGTACCCAGGTACCCAAGAAGGGGGTCAGAGGAACAAACTACCAAACAGGGCTGAAGCGGCCCATTGGCCATGCCAGGCTCAGAGTAGGTGTCCCTCAAGAGGGGATGAGCGAAGAGACTACCACAGTAAAGCTGAACAGGAGCGTAGACCACCCGGGGCTGAGAATCCAGTCACCCCACGAGGGAGTCCAACCAGGGCTGGTGAAGCCCACAGGTTGCTAAGAAGGTAAAATGTTCTGAAAGAACAAAGAGTGAACTTTGTTGCTTTTGTGATTACCGACCTGTCCAAGTCTGAAGGAGATTTCCCAGGAGACTTGATAAAGCAAAGACTGTTTGGACCATCTGACGAGGACCTTGTTGCAACCAGAAAGCATAGGCCAAAGCAATTTTTGTTTTGGAACTTTGATACTTAACCAAGAACCGAGAGACACCGGAAGCACTCTTTGGTGGTGGGTCAGAAAACCAGCCACCACTAAATTATCGAAAAGAGAACATAACTTTATCCTAAGCTCAACATTAGATTCTGTTTTCTTTCTTTTCACAGTTTCAGAACAGATTGTAGGTTAAAATAAATTTGGACAGAAGACACTGTTTATTTGTGATACATCCTGATGAGCACTGGTTTGTGATTTTCTAGAGTAGGGACCCCCTTCAAAGAAATAGGATTAGAGGAGGTTTTATTTAATAAACTCAATTGTTGAACTATGTCTTCTAGTCAGTTTCCTATGTCTGACTAGCTGCATAGGTCTATTATGTCATTTTATTGATCAGTGCATGATGAATACTATCATATTCTACGATATCAGTAAGGGGGTCAGTGCCAGAGGAATGCGATGTGTGCAGCTACCCCTCACAGTTAGGAATAATGTTCCATTTTGGAGAGTGAACTAACAATGCCAGAGTTTGGAGGGCAGTAAGGGAGAGGGAGTGGGTCCATTGGGTTTATATACCAACAAAGAATACTTTGCCAAGGTTAATTTAGGGTGGTTTTAGCATGCTTTGGACTTCTTTCAAATTGCATTTGATAAGTGTATTTAAGCGGCCATTGTATAGTAACCATTCTGGATGGGAATGCGTGTAGTTGAACAGACATTTTCGAGTTGGAACATCATAGGCATGGGAAATTCCATAAAACGCATCCGTGACTGGCATTATAATGCCAAATCAGATTTTTTCTTTTTTTTTTTTTTTTTTTTAACAGGAAACTGCCTTGAATAGGCTAAAGGTGAACTTTGCCAAAGTATCGCAGAGCAATAGATCTCCTACAATACCATCTAAAGCAAGTGGAATGTTGACCATTATCCATAAATCCATTCAATTCTACTATGTTACGTTTGCTGATCGTCTAGGACAGGGCTCAAAATGTGCACACGCCACTAGCCATTGTCTAGTGATAACTGACACTTGCAGAGTAAGAAATTATGTGCTGTATGTATGTGTAGATTTGTGGTGGTGAGTGGCTTTTTATGGTACTGTGCAACTTAACATTTTTACCCTTGCTCCATGTTATGTGGTTGTGCACTGGAGGTTAGGTGGCATTGAAATAATGTTAGTTAATAGATGTGACCCGAAAACCAATGATGCAGAGCTTTTTGAGAATGTTCTTGGTATATTAAATTGATTTCAACTGTACCAATAATATGGGGATGTGATATGAACACTACACTAGATATACGCAACTATAACTCCTAAAATATTGACTAAAGCGGCCCCTGTAATTCAAAAAAGGCACACAAGCTAGATCTAGTAGATGCTTGGCAGGCATTACACCCAAGGAGCACACACACGTATTACTCAACAGTGACAGTGCACAATATGTTCTTACAGTAAACAAGTGGTTAATGTCTATATCACTGTTGCATCAAGCATATTCCATCAATTGTCTTTCCCTAGCATATTTGGATCATTTGCAAATTTTGCTTCAAATGAGGGTGGAGGGGGACATGTACCAGTAAGAACTCATTGGAGATTCAAGCCAATGGCATTGCAGGATACTGTTTTTGCTTCCACCATAAGTTTGTTTTGTTTGTTTTATTATTTGTAATGCACACCAGACCCAAGGGTATCAGGGCACAGAAGAAACAGGATTATTTTCAGCTTGGGTTACAGGGCTGTAGAAATCTATACAACAGGAAATATATACAGCAAGGATAAAGTAGACATATAATATACAGACATTATTTACAGGCAGAGTGCGGGCAAGAATAACAACAGGATATTACAGAGCGTAAAGCTATATACATTGCAGAGTACTGGGGTTGAAACAAGCGGGCAGGCGCCCTCCATTTTAGCGGTCATTTTCTTTAATTCAATTGAGGATATTGTGTCTAAAGTGAGGGTATGTTTGTTCTGCCCTCAGGGAAGGGGGCAGGGAGTTCCACAGCTGTGCGGCTTTAACTGGGAAGCTGCATCCTCCAACTTTGCCGGGTTTAAATCTTGGTATCATCAGGCAATTAGAGTTGGCAGTTCTTGTTGGCCGATTGGAGGCTTTTCTGTTCAATCTTTCTGTGAGATAGCGTGGGGTGGCATTATTTAGGCACTTGTGTGTTAAGGAAGCAGTTTTTAGCAAGATTTTATAGTTGGTGGTGAGCCAGTAATACTGTCTCCTTATCTCCGATGTATGTTCTTTTTTAGCTATGCCCAACGCTGCTCTAAGGGCGTTATTTTGTAGAATCTGGATTTTGTTAATGATATGCTTATTGGCCCCCAGGTATAGGGAGTTACAATAGTGCAATTTGGAAAGAATTAGTGCTCTGAGCAAAATGGTGCAACTGTTCGTGTAAAGGAATGGCTTGGCAGCTCTAATTAACTTACAAGTGTAAGCAGTGGTGGAGGCCATACATTTGACCTGTTTGGTAAAGGTGAGGGTGGCATCTAGATAAAAACCTAAGGTTTTTACCTCTTTGGCAACTTTGATGGTGTTGCCATCGATGTTAAAGGTGGAGTATTTGTGGCCAAGTTTATTAAGATTTGAGGTGGTACCGAGGATGATGAGGTCCGAGGATGATGAGCTCTGTTTTGTCATCATTCAGGCATAGACCGTGGGCCGCCATCCATGCCTATTCACCAAGGCCAAATCCTTGTCATTGTCTCCTGTAAGTGGTATGAGGATGTGGGTATCATCTGCATAGTTAGTGTAGGTGATACCGAGACCGTTCAGCTCATTGAAACGGGGCTTCGTGAATATGTTATACATTGTGGGCAAGACACATCAACTCTGTGGCACTCCACAAGTGATGGGAATGGGTTTGGCGGATGTTGAAGGTGAAATGACTCGCATAGTCCTATTATTCAAGAAGGATTGTATCCAGCCTATGGCCTCTTGAGAGAAGTGTGCAGCTGAGTCCAAGTGGTTACAGAGGACCCTGTGGTCCACCAAATTGAACGCAGCCGAGAGATCAAGTAAAAGTTGCAGAGCAGATTTTCGATTGTCCTTAAGTGCGTCGATGTGGGCCTTAAAGTCTATCAACGCTGTTTCGGTCCCATGTTGGGGCCTGAAGCCTGAATGACAAACTCCTAGTAGTTGGCTCTGTTCTAAGTACTCCTATATTTGGAGGTAGGCTACCCCATCTAAGATTTTGAGCAGGAATGGTACTGTGGTAATTGGCCTGTTGTTCGTGGGTATTGTTGGATCGAGTGATTGTTTTTTTAAGGAGTAGGAGAACCCAGGCATCCTTTAGTTTGCTGGGTATAGTGCCAGTGGAGAAAGATGCATTAATTAGCTTTGATATGAAGGATGATAGGTCTCTGGTAGCCTCTTTGATGATTTTGACTGGGCATTTGTCGCCCTGGCAGTTTGAAGGTTTGAGGGTGAGGATGACTTTCTAAACCTCGAGGATGGAGACTTTAGAGAATCTAAAACAGAGTTTAGGTTTGTGTAAGGGCATGGGGGTGCTGAGTTGTGGGATCATATTGGGAAGGTTGGCTTTTTTGTTAGCAATCTTATCCTGGAGGGATGCTACTTTGTTAGATAGGGCTTTCTGTATATTGGTATACCAATTTTTTCTCTTCGTGCAGTTGTTTGGCACAGGGATCAGTGTTTCGGGTTCCTTTAGGATTACGAAGAGTTCCTCTATGCTTGAGTTAGCTTGCAGGATTCTCTTATTATAGGTATCTTGTTTGGCAAGAGTTATTTCTTTCTTGTAGAGTGAAGATACGTTGCTAAGATTGGATCTACTGTCATCAGAGGGCAGTTGCCTCCATGTATTTTCGCATTTTCTTTTTTCCATTCTCAGTGTTTTGAGGTGTGGGGTGAACCAGGTATTCAAATGCATTTTGGGTTTGCTTTTTCTGTTTTTTTTTTATTTTAAAATTTTAGATTTTATTGGCATTTTCATCTTAAACAATTAAACATATAACAAATAACACTGAACCCCAACGTCCCCCCCCCCCCCAACTCCGGGTCTGAGAGAAGTCAAATGTTCCAAAGTCTGGTCTGCAGAGAGGCTTTCACCCCCCCCCCCAACCCAGCATGTCCTTAAAGTGCGGGGGAACTTAGATAGATAGACCCCTTCAATACCTCAATAGTCCACTTCTCCAGGTGCGTCCACTACAATTCCCAAGAGTCTCATGCTCCGAGGGCACCAACGCTGCCATGGGCCATCCAACAGGTATTCCAACAAGACTGCCCAGTCGGCCCTAAACCTGAGGTGTTGACCTTAAATTGAGTAAGTAAGCTACTCGAGAGCCAGCAAATTCCAAAGCTTAGCCATCCATTCGTGATCGTGGGGAGGGTCCTTTGTTTTCCACCTGCGGACCAACACCATTGCTGCGGCCATCACCATAATTACATAAAGATTACGCCCCGCCTTGCTCTTAATCGCTGCTAAGGATCCCCCCCAGCCCCAACATTACCAGGCCATTGTTGTTCCCTAGCTCCAGCCCCAATACCTGATTAAGCGTTTCTCGAATCCCAGCCCAATACTTCACAATTGCCAGGCACTCCCACCATGTATGCTCCCAAGAGCCCTCTGCACCACATTCTCTCCAGCATAGGGGGGATGCCCCGGGTAGATTCTATGAAGCTTGGTAGGGGTCAAGTGCCACTGGGTAAGGAGCTTCATCCACATCTCCCTTATTTATAGAGATCTAGTCAGCCTGGGTATCTGTCTCCACAACCATCCCCACTCCTCTTCCCCTAGGGTAGTTCCGGTAGCAGACTCCCAAGCCTTCATGTAGGCCCGCGCTGGAAGATCCTCACCAACCTTCATAAGCCTGTATAAGTCTGCGATCAGATGCTTATCTCCCGATTCCCTACTGAGGAACTTTTCAAAGGGGGTGAGTTGTCGGGTCGCCGCTTGCTTTACCTTGGAGTGACTGAGCCAGTGCGTTAATTGGCAGTAACGTAATCTTTCCCTCTCTCCCACAGTAAAGTCTATTTTGCACTGGTCGAAAGGCTTGACCTGTCCCTCCCCATACATATCCCGCACCACTCTACATCCCCCCTGGTGCCATGCATGAAACACGGATGAGTTGGGACCTGGGGTAAACTGTGGATTACCAAAAAGAGGTGTATAGGGGGATGGATGCGTTGTTAAATGGGCCTGTTGCACCCCCTCGTCCCAGGTATGGCCCACCTGGGCCAGGATCGCACTACAGTACATCCTACTCGGCCTATCCTGCTTCGGCTTCCAGAGGACTCCATCAAGATCCTCTCCCAATACCGCCCGATCCACAGCCCTCCATATTTTACCCCAATCGGCCTCCTGCCAGTCCCGAAGTACCCTCAGCTGTGCCGCCCTATAACAAAACCTAAAATCGGGTAAACCTAAGCCCCCCCGGTCCGTATGGGTTTGTATCACCCTGAGCGCTATCCTTGGGGGGTTTGTTAGCCCACACAACCCTGCTAATGATTTTGTTCAGAGATGTGAAAAAAGATGGGGGAACATGCGCCGGCGAAATTGTACAAGAGCTTTGGAAGGACTGTCATTTTTAGGGTGTTGATACGTCCTAACCATGAGATCGCTAAGGGCCCCCAGTCTATTAGCTTATTCTTGAGTTTCTCCAGTAAGGGCGGGTAATTTGCGTGATAGAGGTATTCCAATTTTGAGGTCAATTTTATTCCCAGGTAGGTAATGAAGCAGTCCACCCATCTATAGGGGGAGGTGGCCTTCAAGTCGCCTAATGCTGGGGTCGATAGGGTGAGATTGAGAATTTCTGTTTTGGAGGGATTGACTTTCAGGCCTGCCACGCTCCCAAACGGCTCCAGTTCCACCTCAAGTGCCGGAATGGCCGTGCTTGGACAGGTAAGAGAGTATTACATCGTCGGCAGAGGCTGCGATTTTATACGATTTCCCTGCGAAGGGGATGCCTGTTATTAGGTGGTTAGAACGTACCGCTTCGAGGAACGGTTCCAGATGGAGCGTGTACAGTATCGGGGAGAGCGGGCATCCCTATTTGGTACCCCTTTCAACAGTTATTAACTCTGACAGGTGACCGTTCACCAGTCTGAGGGTCGGACTTCTGTAATTAGCTCTGATCCTGTCCATGAATTTAGGCCCAAAGCCCATCCGCAGCATAGCTTTCGAAAAGAAATCCCCACTCCACCCGATCACACGCTTTCTCTGCTTCTATTGCCATGAGGAGAGCAGGGATTTCTCTTTTGTGGGCCTTCTCTAGCAGATGGGCCAGCCTCCTAACGTTATCGCTAGTTTGTCGCCCTCTAACAAATCCCGATTGGTCCTGATGGAACAGTTTCGGTACCAGATGGTCTAGCCTCTTAGCTAAAATCTTAGCATGGATTTTAGAATCAACATTGATTAATTCTATGGGACGATAGGAGGTGCATTCCGTTAAGTCCTTATCCTTTTTATGAATAAGAACTACTTTGGCCTCCTCTATGGATTTAGTGATTGCGCTGTCCCTACCCATTTGATTGAATAAATTGGTTAGTATGGGAGTAAGGACTTCCCTATGGCACTTATAGAATTCTGCCACGTAGCCGTCCGGACCCAGGGATTTAAGGGTGGGCAACTCTCTTATCGCCTCCCTTACCTCATCCTCTGAGATATCCCTTTCCAAAGCTTCACTCTCTTCCTGCTTTTTCTTGTTTTTAGTGGGGCAATGAGGTCTAAGGCTTTGGTCATTGTTTTGTTGTATTCATTGACTAGGATGGTAGGATCAGAAGACTCTGGTAAGAATTGAGTGCTGACAATATTAGAGGTAATAGTTTATCTACTGTAATGTTTTTCTTGTTCCTGGTAAGTATAGAAGGGGCTGATGGGTTGTTTTTAGTTGTAAGTGTTTTGGCCGCTAGTGAGAAAGCTAGGAAGTGGTGGTCTGTCCATACCTGAGGGGTGATCGACATGATGGTGCCACTGTAATTATAATCTGCCACCCAGTCAATTGTTCTTCCTTTGTTGCGAGTAGGAAGTGTCACTCTTTGAGTGAAGCCAAGTTCAGTAATGGTGTCAACTATTATTGTATCTTGCTGGTCTTTGGGGTCTTTAAACCCCAGTTGACGTCCCCTAGCAAGAGTACTTGCAATGTGTTATTAGGTTATCAAATAGAATGGATGTTAAGTCTTCCTCAAAGGACCCAATCGGACCTGGGGGTCTGTAAATTAAATTGATAGTTAGTGTTTGGGATCCGGCGATGGGTAGTTTAGCAGTCAAGGATTTGCATGATTTAACATCAGAGGAAGGGGCTAGTCTCATGGCTACGTTGGACTTGGCTATTAGCGCTATGCCTCCTCTGCGAGCCTCAGATCTGTCTGCTCCGAGTGTTGTGTAATCGATGGGGGCTACCAGCATGAGGGCGGGGTTGGCCGCAGTATGAAGCCAGGATTCAGTGATCGCTAGGAAGTCAAACATTTCTGTCTGTATGAGGGCAGCTATCTCCGTGGCATGCGCAACTAAAGATCGGGCATTTATTAAAGCCCCCTTGAGGTGCGGAACATTTTTATTTGTCAATGGTTTTGGTTGAAACTGGTTATTTGTTTTCGTCATCAAGTAACGCAACGAAGGGTTTGTTCTGTTGGTAATTCTCCTTCGTTGGTAATGATGGAGTGAGATTGTTCGCATTTATGTTTATGTTAGTTTGTTTAATTAGTTGGCATTTTTTCCTAGTATTTGTATTGGTCAATGACCTGGCGAGAGGTTTGAATAGTTTAGGAAGTCTGGAGCAGAGTCTATATTTTCTGAGGGGAATCCTGCATGGTCTGTTAGTCTTAGGTGGACCCTGAATGCGAGCATTGAGAGTTAGCAGTTGGATTTGATTCTGGTTACTTAGAGCCTATGTTACTAAGTGAACATATAATGCAATATTTTGAGCTAAAAAATGGATCTGTTGCTTTGCCTGATGCTTCATGGCAAGCATGTAAAGCTTTTATAAGGGAAATAGCTATGTTTACATAATTTGCTGTGTTTAAGGCTATTCTGAAGGATATAATGGCTGAGAGGGCCATGCATAAGCTTGAACGAGATTGTTTTGGTTCCCCTACAGAAAGCGGTTTAGCTAAAATCAAGCTTGCCTTAGATAAGTTCAACACTGCTACCAAGAGAGAATAAAAATGTATGGCAGCCTTGGTAGCTGCTAGATGCTCCGGTGAAGTGTGGATCACCCTGACAGGAGTTTGTCACAATTGTTCAAATTGGAAATACATTCCAATAGACCATAATCAGAAGGGGGGCAAACGTTTATGGAAGTGATGAAGTAAAAAAGATCTTATATGTGGTCTGTAAAGTTCAGAGTAATAGATTACAAATCTGAGGAGGATGTACATTCGTTTTTGGATGAACTCTGTATCATGCTACTACTATCTGATGAAACGAGAGCTCAATCAGAACTCCTGGTTTCTCTTGGGGAGATATTATTGGTGATAAATGGTCTGTCTGAGGGTAAAAACCCCAGATCCGATGGCCTTTGGTGCAGAATCTTATAAAAACATTTCTTTCTATTTTGGCGCCACATCGACTCAAGATGTGGGAGGAATCTCTATCACAAAAGATCCCGCCATCTATGCTGTGAAAAGCTATTATAATTTTAATACTGAAGCCTGCTGAGGAAAGTGTCTCATAATGGCCTCTCCCACCGATTGAGGTTGATACTAAAAAAATGTGCAAATAATACTTGCAAATAGCGTGTTACCATACCTGGGTTGTATAATTCACTTGGATCAATTAGGTATGATGCCAGGTTGATTTCTTATTTATTAATTTATTGCATTTGTTAATACACCCAAACCCAGCGGTATCACGGTGTAGGTTACAGGATTATGGCAGTACCTGCTGGTTACAGACCAGGATGCAGATCCTTAAAATAACAGAGCACTGACATTATAGTTACGGAGAAGACAGACATATTAGCAGGGTTTGAACATTTGCAGTTGCACAGTTATGCAGTTAGAGTTACATCAGAAAACAGTTATATCAATCTTGTGGTTATAGGCAAGCCGAGTACAGGTAGGTTAGAATTTATTTAACAACCATGCTTGTAGACATTTTTTGAAGTGGGAATGAGACGGCTCATTGCTTATGTTTGCAGGGGGTGAACTCCATAGTCTGGGAGCTGCTACAGGGAAACTGGATACTCCTGTTCTAGAGTTCTTGAAGCAGGGGATGAGTAGATGAGAACTAGTGTTGGACCAAAGGGTCTGGTCAATGTTTTTTGAATGAGACAATCATTCAGGTAGGTGGGAGCATTTTGGGTGATGCATTTATGTGCGATGGTAAGAGTTTTGACAGTATTCTAGCTTGTATGGGTTGCCAGTGTACCTCTCTTATTGATGGTCCCTTTTTTGATCCTTAGAGCTGCTCTAAGAGCTTTATTTTGCAGTAATTGTAGTTTAGACACATTTTTCTCGGTGGTGCCTAGCAAAAGTATATTGCAGTAGTCTAATTTAGACATGATGAGAGCTCTTGCAAGTGTGATGCAATTCTGTATAGTAAGAAATTGTCAACTGCAGGAAATTAGTTTTGCTGTGTAGGCTGTGGAGGAGGCAAGCAAGTTGATGTGTTTGCTGAAGGTAGGCTAGAATCTAGATAGAGTCCTAAGGTCTTCACTTGGTTGGAGATGGGAATAGGAGTAACTTCTATGACAATAGAGGTGTAATTCTGATGCAGTTTTTTCAGTTGGGCTGGAGATCCTACAATGAGAATCTCTGTCTTTTCGCCGTTCAGGCAAAGGCTGTTTGTTGCCATCCAGTTCTGGATGAGCGAGTATATTTTGTTTATGAGAAAGGTGTCTTGTGCTTGATTACCAGTGAATGGGATGAGTAACTGTGTATAAACTGCTAAATTGGTATAGATAACTCCCATGGCATCTGGAGCTGCGAACAGAGGTTTTGTATACGCATTATAGAGCATGGGGGAAAGACACGATCCTTGTGGTACACCTATGGGGACTGGTATCAGATCTGCCACCTCCTCGCCTATGGCTACTCTGGAAGGGCGATCTGATAGAAACGATTTGATCCAAGAGGTTGCGTTTTGCGAAAATTGAAAGTTATTAGATAATGCTAGGCATAATTTGTTGTGGTCCACTAAATATAACGCGGCGGATAGGTTGAGTAGTAGTAAGATGCATAGATTGCCAGTCATTCACAGCGTCCATCTGATTTTTTAAATCAAGTAATGCTGTCTCCATGCTGTGTTTGGGACAAAAGCCAGATTGCCTGTTGCCTAGTAGGTGGTTGTTTTCTAAATGCGTTTGTACTTGGGTGTAAGCAATTGTGTCAATTATTTTAAGGAGGAATGGCACTGTGGTAATGGGTCTATAGTTGGTGGTTTTTTTTCAATAGAGGCATGACACAAGCTTCTTCAATGTCTGATGGGACCGAATTGGTACTGAAGGAGGCGTTGATGAAATTGGTGATGATGGGAGCTAACGTTGGCATGCAAGACTTGACTAGTTTAGCAGGAAAGCTATCACCTTTACAGTGTGAAGGTTTGAGGGAGGCGATGGTCTTAATAACTTGGTCTTGGGTGACCGGGGAGAAGTCAAACTGGGTTGTTGAATCTAAATTGTTGAATCTAAATCCTCAGTCAAGACAGCGGGTGCAGTGTCAGCACTCTGGACGAGTAATTTTATTTTTTGTGATAATTTTGTCTTGTAGGGATTTGATTTTGGTGGCTAGTGCATTCTGTATGGCAGTGCACCATGCTTTACTAGCAATAGCTGGGCTCGGGGGAGGGATATGTGTTTACAATTCTCTAAGGATTGTAAACAGTTCTTTGCTATTTGACGCAGCATTGGTAATATGGGAGTTCAGGGTACTAGCTTTGTGAGTGATGACTGTGAGTTTATATTTGTGAGATAATAGCTGGAGTTCTTTTTTGCACTCATTGGAAGGGTTTTTTCTTGTGAGATGTTCTAGTGCTCTTTTATTTCTTCTGAGTTAAATGAGCTTGTCATTGAACCAAGAGTTACTGCGTTTAAATCTGGGTAGTTTAGATTTGAGTGGGGTTGCTTCATTGATCACGGTTTTCAAGCAGGAATGATAGCAGTGGGATATGCTAACTGGGTTGGGGATCATTTTAGGATGTGCCTCAAATAGTTTTTTGAGGATGGGGCCAGGATTTCTGGAGTGAGCTTACGCGAGTTTCTCACCAATATTGGCAAAGGTGGTGGTGTGGGTAATCCATAGGGTTTAGTAGTAACCTGCATTAAAGCAAACTAAGAAATTGTCTGACCGGGAGATTTTTATGATGTCTTCAAGGGATACTTTAGTGTTCAAGGTTAAAATCCAATCTAGGATTCTGTTTATGTTGTGGGTGGGAGCATTGACAATTTGGGAGAATAGCATTTTTTGTAATGCAGTGTGGAAGGCTGTGGCTTTATGATCATAGGTGTCGTTGAAGCCCAGGTTTATCTCTCCTAATAGTACGAATTTTGTTTTAGGTTTGTGCAGGGGGTTAATGAGTAGCGGGATGTCTATATCTGGATGATTGGAAGGGCCAGGTCCTCTGTAGAATAAGAGGAAATTAAGGGTAGTTTTATGGTCATTGGTTAGTTTAAGGGCTAGGCGCTCATAGCCATCTATACTGTCTATGTTGCTAGCTCTGAGTTGTAAGGAGGATTTTGCAATAATTGCTCCTCCTCCTGAGGTATCATGATGGTTGGTTCTGAGGATGGTGTAGTCCGGCGGGATGACTAGTGTCAGTAATGGACCTGAGGCTGGATGGAGC
The DNA here is from genome assembly GCF_040938575.1 of Ambystoma mexicanum. NCBI lineage: Eukaryota > Metazoa > Chordata > Amphibia > Caudata > Ambystomatidae > Ambystoma > Ambystoma mexicanum. The sequence continues at coordinate 435,473,611 of NC_090936.1, forward strand.
CAGGTTTCCGTCAATACAGGGAAGTATGAGGTCATGTACATCAATGGCATGTGCACGTAGGGATTGTACATTCAGTAGTCCTCCTTTCAGGTGAGTGTTAGGAGTGGAGTTGTGTGGGCAAGGAGAGAGGGGTGAATCTGCGAGTAATGTGTTGGTAGGTTCTACTGTGGGGTGGGACAGCTTGGAGTTGGGTTGGCCTGACGTGGTCAACGTAGTTAACTTTCGAGTAGTGGTAGCGCGTGTCCTGAGTGGGTAGTTGTTAGTGGTCTGGGGGCGTTTAGCTGATGGGCTACTCTGTTCTCTGGTATCGGACATGCACTGGTAGGAGCGTGAGGAGAGTCTGAATCTCCTGGTTGCTCCTAATATTGGTCTTGTGGGAAGTGGAGTGTGAGCTGGGGTTCTTGCTCTTAGGCACAATTGGCATATGGATCCTCGGCATGGGGCGGTAGGATAGCTGATGGTAGGGGTGTTAGCGGATCTGGCTGAAATAAGTTGGTGTGCAGGGATGGTAGGAGCTGTGTCTAGCGTGCCTATACGTGAGACTTGTGCTATATTGGCGGTTTTGTTGACTGAGCTAAAGCATGTGTTTACTTCTTCTGCTATAATTGCATAGAGTATTTGAAATCATGTCACAAGTTAACCATGAAGTGCACACTGTAGCAGCCGCCCTTGATGCCCAGAATGCCTTTGATACGGTTTCATGGACATTGTTATTTTTAGTATTAACAAAATGTAAGTTTGGACTTCAGTTCATATCATATGTCAAATTGTTGTATACATCACCTACTGCCAAAGTGCATATGAACAACACTTTCCCACCATCTATTAAAATGGTTAGGGACACACGACAGGGGTGCCCCATCGCCTTATACTTGCTTCAGTAATCAAACCTCTGGCAGACCTAATTAAAATGCAACAACAAGTCCCGAGTCATGTAGAAGAGACATGTAAAAACCAATATAAAAAACATCGTAGCATTGCCAAGCACAGTTTAGCGGGCAAAGATGGCCCTAAGTGTAAGGGAGGGGCAAGAAGCATGTTGGGGATCAGGGTCACTGGGGAGACCCGAGAGAAAATTGGCCCAAGCCTCGTTCCTCCCACTCCCAGATGACAGTTGACGCAGGGTGATGAGCTTAGGCGGGGCATCCAGTATGCCCCTGCAATAGGTCACCCAGGGGAGCTAGATTCTGGCAAATTTGGGCAGCAATTCGTTTAGAGTCGCAGTGATCTTTTCGGCCTCCGATGTCTCCCATATCTTATGCCACCATAAATTGAGAACATGGCCTTCAGGGGATTTCCAGGATTGAGCGAGGGTGAAGTGGGCCGTGATTAGTAACTGAGTGACTAGGAGTACCGCCTCTCCATTCAAGCCCTATCCTCCCTCCTGATCAGAACTTCCAGGACTGGTGAGTGCGCGTTTAATTGGAGATTGAGCCTGGTAATGTCCCTTATCCTGGAAAGGATCTTTTTCCAATAGAACTGTAAGTGGCGACAAGACCACCACATGTGCTCAAGGGTGCCAACCTTGCCGCAAATCCTTCCATCACAAAGGCGAGTGACCCGGGACGAGTTTATGGAGCCGAGGGGGTTTTGGGGTGGGTACCACTGCAGCATAACCTTGTCAGAATTTTATTTCAGGACAGTGCACTTGGAACTTTTTTGGGCACTCCACCAGATCCGCAACCAGGAGTCGGGGAGGATTTCCAATTGAAGGCATAGCTCACACGCATGCATAAAAATGAATGTTTTCGTCTGGGTCGGATCTATCCAGCAACCTATATATTTGGGTTATTTTATTTTTGCTCTGATGAGTCGCTGATGAGTAATTTCAGGGGGAGGCATGAGCAGTGCTGTTCAAGCTGCGGCCGGTCAAACCGGGTGGAGTCCCTATCCCATTTTCTCAAGTGTGTCAATTGGGCAGCAAGGAGGTATCACCAGCCATTAGGAACCCCCTAGTCTCCCTGTGTCACAGGGTGAAACAGCACCTTCTGGGATACTCTGAGATGTTTACACCCTTATTGCCCCCCCATTATGAAGTTGAATATGGATTTTTGAATGCCTGCAAAAGCTGGTTTATGTATGAGAATTGGGAGGCTGATGAACTTATAAAGCGGTCGTGGGAGAATGTTAATTTTCACTGAGTGGATTCTCCCCACCCAGGAAAACTCCAAAGAAAGTTACTGGGACAGATTGGTCAGCCAGTGATTTTAGCAGGGCTAATATATTGGCCTTCTAAAGATCTTTGCTACGTGGGGTGATCTTAATCCCCAGATAGTCGAGGGATTTTAGTGACCAACTCTGGTGGAATGTAATCTTTAAATCAGCGGATTAAGTTTCTGTATCGCGGCAGGGAGAGATTCATTGTGTTGGCTAAGGAACAGGGGGGGCATCATCAGCATATAGCGCTATTTTCTGGGATGAGGGGCCTGTTAAGATCCCTTGGATGTTTACATCTACCCTGATGTTGAGAGCAAAGGATTCAATAGCCATGGCGAACAAAAGGGGTTGGGGGAAGAGGGCAGCGCAGGTGTGTTCCATTTAGGTAAATTGGCTGAGTGGTGTGGTTGTGTATCCCAATTCTCGTGAAGGGTGCCTCCAGGGTGGCTGCGATCCAGGACCTGAAATTGGACCCTATTCGAAGGCCTCTCCAGGAAGCTCCATTCCAGCCGGTGTAATGCTTTGTTCGCGTCAAGAGCCTTGAAGAATTTTAGTTTATTGAGTCTCCCCAGCTGTATTCAAAGTTCTCTGTATGTTGTCATGTGTGTACCTGTTGACAACAAAGCCCCAACTGATTGGGTTTATAAGAAGGGGAAGAACCCGCGAGAGTCTGGTGGCAAGGATATTCCTGAAGATTTTGGAGTCAACATTGAACAGCGCAATGGGGTGGTACGAATCGCAGTCGAAATATGGCTTCCAGGGCTGGAGAAAGAGAATCCTCTAAAAATCTGCAATCATCTGAGTGATAGCTTTAGAGGTTAGGAGTGAGTTGGAGAGGTGGGTCAAGGGGGACAGCAACTGACGTTTGAATAGCTTGTAGAAGCAAGTTGTGAAACCATCTGGTCTGGGCACTGTACTGGGGGGGGGGAAGCGAGGAGAGGGCCTCATCTAGGAAATCGGCACATCTAAAGCAGTTTGGTCAGCATCTGACAGGCACAGGCTAGCAGCTCTCTCAATTTATGCATGTTGAGCGACCTCATCCCAGTGAGTCACTGTCATGAGTCGCCATACAGTAGTGTGCCCCCAAAGTCTTGGCCAGTCTAGAGATCCTGCCTTTGGCTTTGAGGCCTGCAAGTCTGGCGGCCTGTAATCTGTAAACCTTGTTGCCCTGGAGGGGAGGTTTAAAGGCATCCCATATGGTGTTCCAGGACATACCGGGGGTAGCATTGTCTGCGACGCATTGGGGAATAAGGGAACCCACTTCAACACGAATGGGGGGGTAATGGAGAAGGATGTCCTTCAACTGCCAGGGAGGTCTGAAGATGGGCGAGAGTCGGTGTACCAGTAAATCTGCATAGACGGGGCAATGGTCCGACGGGTGCCTAATCTAAATTTTGACCCCTGTAAGAGAGGGCATCAGAGACGGGCACACACGAGGCAAATCAAGACACCAATGGCCCTTGTGTATGTGGAAAGGAAGAAGTCCAGTTCCCCGGGATGTTGGATCCACCAGACGTCACCCACGTTTACCTTGCGGAAAAAAGGTGCAGAAGGGCGAGGGCATTATAGTAGTCTGACTGGGTTGGGGGTGAGGATACATCAAGGGTTGGGTCTGGAGTGGCATTGAAGTCCCCACCCACAATTATCTGACCATCCGCAAACTCACAAATGATCGGGTTTAGGTCTTTAAAGAAGGAATCTTGCAGTTCATTAGACTGAGACAAGGGTAACCATGTGCCCACCACGGTTTCGTTTAAGGGGAAGGTATCACCAACCAGTTCCCTGCAAATTGAGTGCTTGGTGAAGGGGTGCTCCTTGGAAAGGATTGCAACCCCTATTTCTTTGTAGTTGTTGGATGCAAAGAATTGTTGAGAGATCAGGGGGTGCCTAAGGCAGGGTTAGTCTTTCCGTAGCAAGTGCATTTCCTGGATAAGGACGATACCTCCAGCTATTTGGCAAAGCAGCAGAAGGATCGCTTTCCTCTTCCTGGGCGAATTGAGACCATGGACATTTTGAGTGGTTATTGGGATAGAGGAGGGGTTCCCTGGGTCAGCTATCGTGGTCATAGAGATGCATGCGGAAGCTATGCAAGCGCGATGCCTGCTGACATGGACCTCGCGCGAGCGAGTTTCTTGGCAGGGGAGGGAGAATAAACAATACAAGAAAATGCACCCGATAAACTTGACCCGTAAATCCTTAGGGACTGGTAGGCCCATGTCTGGTCAAAGGTTAACCATTGCAGCTTCACAATAAGTGAGAGTGGCATTTGTTAAGGTGCACTTTAGATGACTAACTAAGTTTACAGAGCACTTTAACAGTGAGGGAGTTCTGGTGACCCCCCAGGAACCTGGGTGGCCAACCTGAACAGGAGAAATATGGTGGATGGAGTGGCACGATAGCCGAGAGTCCTGGGAAGAGGGAACTGGCCCATGGCTCTGCGACAGGTGATTTTTCGAGAGACCTGGGGACCACCCAGGGTTTGCAGGCACTCAGGGTCTGGACTGAAGCATCTGTGTCTTGGTCTGGAGGCTCCAGTAAAGTCAGCCAGTCGGGGTTCTGTAGAAACGTTGCTTCGCTTGGGTCCGGTAAAAGTCCATTACTTGTTGTTCCAAGTGAAAAGAAGGAACCAAGCAAAGCCCCAGCGGTATTTAATGTCTCTTTCCTTAAACCAGGCGGTTACTTGTTGAAAGTATGGCACATTGCCAGTGTGGAGGGTCCCCCCTCCCCCCCAAGTCCGGGAATAATTGGATCCCAATGTCTTTGTGAAACTGTTCCCCCTTGTAACGTGAAAGTTTCAAGATTTCCTCCTTTACCTTGAAATAGTGTACCCTGGTAAGGACGTCAAGAACAAGGTTTTTAGATTTCTGGAAGAAGGAGTACACCCTGTGGGTGTGGTCCAGCGCTACCTGCTCATCGTCCGGGAGGGACAGGATTGATCTGCAGAGGCCTAGGATGAAGTCTTCAAGATCTGCGTCTGGGATGCCTCCGATACAAATATTATTCCTCCTGGTTCAGTTCTCCAGGTCTGTGTGTTTCGCTTGAAGTTGTTCAGCTGATGATTCCAGAGATTCCACTCGCTTGCTGAGTCCCTCTAGTTCAAAGTACTGCTCGCAGGATAAGTCCTCAAAGTCATTGATTAGATATTCCAGGCCAATGACCCGATTGTCCAGTGCAGGCATTTTCTGGCTCAGTTCTGCAGTGCTGGAATGGATCTCATTTTTAATCTCTTGCAGAAGTAGTGTGAGATCTTGTTTGGTGGCAAGCGTCTCGATCTGGCGGGACTGATGGTCTGGTGTGTGCACCTGCGCCTTGATTCTATGCTCATTCCCCTTTCCTTTTTTCAGGTGTGGCATTCATCATGGAAATGATATCAGTGGGCTTGTTCTGTTTTGTCCCTGTTTGGCCGCAGCCTGGATGTGGTGTAACTGGAGGAAAAATGACAGGCAGAGAGATGTAAAGATATGGAATCAGGCTGTCATGATCCTACTTGCCTAGCCCGGACTCTGGAAAGCCTCCCACCTTGGGCATTCCTCAGGGGCCATTGTACCGGCTGCTGGAGAAGAATCATCACACCTCCAGCCAGACACCCAATGGCTTGCCTTGCTACAACTCTACTCCCGAGGTGATGGCTCTTAGGGCAGGACAGGTGCGCTCCTGGCGTCGGTGGAACAGTGTTGGCCAGATGGGCATGGAGGGCTTGAGCCAAGGCTCTCAGCGCTTAAGAGGCTCCTATGTGTTGTTTCCAATGCGGGAGAAGCCCAGGTGGGCCTGGCAGAAGCGCTCTCCGCTCCAGGGTCCGCAAGGCGCCACCGGCCAGATCTGCTGTTGGCAACTGCCAGGCATGAGTCGAGGCTCCCAAGTCCATGGGAGATCCTGCGCGCTGCAGGGGGATAATGAGTCAGGCAGCCCGACTCTGTCACCGGAAGAATCCGATGTCAAAATGCAGGGTGCCTACTGTTCCAACAGCTCTCCACACCAGTCCGCAGCATCAGCCAGGCGGACCCACATCTTATTGTGATTAGGCTGCTCAACCCGGGCGCTGCAGCCTGGAGTCCACATCCATCAGCCGATCCGGGTTTTTCCCCCTCCAGGCGAAAGCTGTGGCTCCTGCGGTGGCCTGGACCTGGGTTAGGAGTTTAGAGAAAGACACGTGAAAGAAGTTATATTAAATTAAAAAAAAAAAATATATACATATATATATATACACACATTTTCTTTTTTGCCAAACAGACTAAACTCTAGACTACATCCATCTTAACGTTTCTGAGGGACCCTTCTCTCCCACTTCACACGTTGAATTAATTGCCTCCACAGTGACTGAGTGGAATTCCCCCTGATGTTTCTCCCATAGCATACAAATCGCAATCCCATGTCACACTCCTGTTTACAGGTTGTAGGACACCCACATTCACTCCCTTGACGATGAATCGGCTTTTATGCCATTGAAGTTTTCTTTTCTTCATTGTTTCTGGCACCAGATCCAGGAAAAGAAGTATCGTGCACATTTCATATTCAAGAGACCCCCTTTTTCCCTCTCCTTAGTTGTCCCTTAGTTCAACCACCATCCACAGGATTAGAGTGGACCCTGAATCAGGGCCTTGTTCTGAATTACCTGTATACGTAGTTATCGTAAAACATTGTTAGGCAGAATTCTGTGCAGTTCCCTTAGGGAGCACTACATAAGATTAAGACTACATGTGAGAGCAATAAATCCCCTTTGGTATCAGTCTGTACCACAAAGATTTAGTTGGAAGCCATGGCTGAGCAGTCAGACTTATCTCAAGAGGGAGATGAGCAGTATTCAGGGTTTACACAATAGACCTACAGTACTATGGCGCAAGGAAACACTGACCAAAGCTTTGTATTAAAAAGTATATATATATTTATTTTATACACTTCTAGTAAAACACATTTATCACAGTCATCAAGCAAGTTAAAGTAAGTCAAAGGAAAAATATACACACTCCCAAGTTTAAATTGTAGACCAAGTGAACCAGAGTGAAAACTGAGCAAAACGGCACACTGCAAACCACACACAAGGGATACTCTATCAATTCCTCACAAGGGAGGGAAAGCACAAGTTATATAGAAATAGTCTCTTACACACCCTAGCAATACTTCCCTTAAGTTTGTGAACCAGTTTAAGCAAGACAGTGCATCAGTATAGGCAATACTTAAATGAAAACTGAGCAAAATGCCATTTCACAAGGTTTTGAAAGGGGAAGGAAAGGGTAGTTATAAGAAATAGGTGCACCAACACAATTCTAGCTGAGAATCAATCTAAAGAAGGCAGATCTAACAAATGTAGCCAGAGGCAGTAGGCCTGTGCCAGGGTCAGTGGTACAGGGCAAGGGCCCAGGAGCAAAATGTTCTTGTAGCTGCAGTCAAGTCTTTGGTTAACGAATTTGAAAAGGTGGATGCAGAAGTTGAAGGTGGATGCAGAAGTTGAAAAGACAATGTTAAGAGAGAGGGGCGGCCAACCCAACAGGTAGGTAAAGGATTTAAAACCCCTTTAGTGCTATCGCGAAGAAAGGGCGGCCTGGCGGAACAATGCACCTTTAAATGAAGAAGTGGCTCCTGCGTTGGCGGTTATTCCTGGTAGTTCCTGCAGTTCGGGTGATCCAGCTGAGGAAGTGAGGCTCTCGTCATGGAGGAAGGTTCGAGTTACTGCACTACCCAGGGATGAAACCAGCCGTGGTGCTGCCCGACGAATAAAAGGTACGCTCCTTTAAATCGCGGTCCGGGTGGACTGGTGCCTGGCTATCCGGCCTCCGAGTATAGGGTACAGGGTGCAGGAGATTCAACCACGGCAGGTCCGGGAAGGCGATTGCCAAACTGGTTGGCCCCACCAGTTCAAGGGAAGAAGGCTCTTGCAGATGAAAATCTTTTCTCATCGTGTGGAGAAAAGTGGTGAGACGCTGCAGCAGGGCTTCACCGGTGGTTCAGTCATTGCAGATGTTTTTGGCTTCTCTCCTCTTCGGCTTCTTAGTTCCAGTGGCGACGTCTTGCTCTTCCAGTCCTCAGGACCCTGCTTTTATGCAAAAAGATCCCCATTCATACAGCTAGCTGTCGCTCACACAGTGGAGTGGTCATCTTGGCGGGAGACCCTCCAGCCTATCAGGATAGAGTGCGACATGGGTTGCTGAGGCAACCCTGTCCAGCGGTCCTACTCCCCCTCCCACACAAAGGACCCACCCCAGACTCAGTGGTGCCGAAAGGAGTGCTTCTTTGCAGAGGCCTGTCAAAAGGACGAACAAAGGATCCCCGACCTGGGTTAGCAGTTTAGAGAAAGACACGAGAAAGAAGTTATATTAAAGTTCTGGCAAATAAAACCTACCGGAGTCAAGTTAATATTAAAACGCACCGGCGGTATGTTAGAGGCCGTCAGAAAAAGTGGTAGCCTCGAACAATGGGAAAATCCCATAGGGAAATAATCGCGGTTGAATATTTATGGTAGTAACCACTGCCACCAGCCAGAAACCTTTGAGAGAGGGACTGTACGGTACCCTCTCGAAAATGAACATAAGGGAAAAACTATTAACCCTTTCCAGTACCTCCATAGTAAGATGGGTTGTACTGGTTTAGTTCCTAGAAATTGACTAGTAAAGTCGATTGGGACTTAACATGCCCTGGGAGACAGTAGTCAGTCCCAGGGTATGGAGTCTATGTTTGGGGGTCTTTACGACACCCCTGTGTCACTGCACTGAGGGTGCTGTGTAACACGTGAATAAAGATGGTTCCTATGGGGTTGAGAAAATCCCATAGGAATTAAACACAAAAATAGCCTAGAACACACATAGCAAAAATGCCTAAGAGTGGGAAAAAGAGTCTCACTCTTAGCAGGCAAAAAGAAACAAACCCGACAAATCCAGCAAAGCTGCTGGGGACTCTATAGGTAAGGGAAATTAGCCATAGAATGAGAATTCTCCCTAACAAACATGTATCCACATATATTGTTCTTCCTCAATGCCTAAGCCTAGCAATTCCCTCTTTGGCAATGAAGTAAATGGGCTCTTCCCCACAAGGTGGCAACCCTAGGATACTGACCAGTTTCGCTCTTATCAGGTTTTCCACATATTCCGTTGTGAAGAAAAACGCACTGTTTTCTTTTATAATTGTGTATACCTTCTTGTGTAGCTTTGTCAGTAGAGTGCAGGTTTGTGCAACCTTTGCATCAATCTCTCTTGCCTCCTCCTCCTCCTCCCTCTCCAAGGATTTTGTCTTTACCTCAAGAGAGGTAACCCTGCTGTTACACTTATTGACTTTCCTCTCCAATCTGGGTATGTATGATTCAGTTCTACATACAATTTCCATAATCTGAGACCCTCTGGGTAAAGCCAGTACTGGAAACAAATTCAAATAAAATAAATAACCGGTTCTGTTTTTAGAGGCTGAGGGAGCCCCCTTGTGAGGATGCGCTGTTTGGATTTGGTTTTCTAGAGGTTAAAAAAATTCAGTCTCTTCTATCCTGCTCTTTCACATTTGCTTTATAGATTTCATCTTGGAAGGCCATTCCTATAGTAAAGTAACCAATTATGTGGCAATGTTTCCCCTGATTGTCACCATATAGCATTAGGTTATGCTTTTCAAGGCCTTTCAGCCAGCACCCCAGTGGAGAGATAATGGTTTGATTATAAGGGTGTAATTCCTTTTGTAAGTTTGACAATGGCAACCAAACAGGGGAGTGCCCACGGCCCGGAGTGACGTCACAAGGATGTCAAAGATAACATTGGGTGCACAATATAAAATTATAGGGAAGTCAACCACACTGAGTGCGAACTGCTGGTCTTAATCCTTGCCTTGACTATCTCCCGGTACACTGTGTGTCCTCTGCCATGGGACCACAGCCTAATCTCAGAAGACAGCATCTGCCTATACAAGGGTCATGTTGCATAGCACTGCTGCCACAGTGGCCTGGCTCTTCGCTTCTCATTCTTCGCCTTGCAGAGCAACCACATTCCTGCTGCTCACAGCTCGGCTCGCTGGATTAGTGTCCTGGTAACGTCACCAGGGGTCCAGCTGCACCTTTGTCGGCTCACAGCATCTTTGTAACTGTTTTGTCCTATGTGGGCTTAACATGGTGGATCTGTCCTTCCACAGGACTCCCAAAGTTTCTGTGTGGATCACTCATTACAGGACCTATGGCAGAGCGGTCTATCACAGTTTCAGTCTCATCATCACCTCTCATGCCCTTTACGATTCTGACATTAAAAAAATATAGGATGGCCATAAACCACACCCCCACGGAACTGGTACAACAATATGATTACTTGGGCGTGAGTTTTAACGACTAAGGAAATTGGGCCCTACAGACGGTGAAATCCTGTTTTTCCTTGGAAAAATATGGAGGGGGAATCCTAAGGTTTTTTATTCACATGAGCAAGGACCAGTTACACCAGCAGTCACAATTTACCGAGTCCAGGCTATGGCTGCAGCAACATATGGGGCCGAAATTTGGGGACACTCGGACATTAAGAACTTGGGTAGGGTATATTGATCTTTCCTGAAAAAACTTTTAGTCCTTCCGAAATCAAGCCCGAGTGCAGCCATTTACCTAGAACTGGGCCTCAGACCGATTGAGAGTAAGATTATTTTTAAACTGGTGCAGTATTGGTTGAGATTGTGGTCTGTGCGGGAGTTGCAGGTATATCGGGAGGCCACCGTACATGTCATGGAGACTGCGGGAGGTAGAGCCCTGCCCTGGCTCCAACATGTCAAAAAACTTTTGACGAGGCTGGAGCTGGGCGACTTATGGCTCAACCCACAGGGGGCAACTCCCAAAGACATAGGCAAAGCCAAAACTAGGGCATAGAGTCCAATAGAGGCTGAGCTGGTTAATGATTGCACGAAACATGCGATGGGTACATTTTACTTGTCAAGCAAGATAACCAGGGGCTTTGAGAATTATTTAAACTATGTCAGGCCCCCGCTGGCCCACACGCTGTACATTAAATTTAGGCTCAACCAACTGCTCCTGGCATCGCCATCTAAGAAATGTTTTTTGAATGGAAATGAAATGTGCCCACAGAGACACCTTGAGCCATTTCTTGGGTTTTTTTGATAGAGCTACCGGGAGGCACAATAAGTTCTTAAAAACCATTTGTAACACATATGGAACATGGCACATAAGGCAAGCCCTCTGACTCTTTAAAACATGTGACGAACCTAAAGTGGATTACTGCGTAGCCAATTATCTAGACCTGGCATGGCGCAAAAGAGCAAAATTAATGAAAATGGGTCTATTGGCCTCGGGTGTGCTAGCTAAACTGCATTGATAGCTGTGTGCGAGCGGGCCAATCTAATTGCCACTAATGAAATAATTACATTTTTTAATTAAGTCCATGACCTTTTAACCCAATCATGTTTTAATTGGTGTAATGAAACAAGTGATTAATTCCTCGTACTTTAATAGGGAGATCATTTTAATAGTTCAACATTCTATCATTGACATTTATTTTTATCCATTCTGAACCCAATGATGAATTACTATTTCTGTCTTGCTATTTTTGTTCGTATTGTGTTGCATATGACGTTTTTATTAACTTCCTATGATTTTATTGTGATTTTTATGTGCATGTTTGCTTATGGCGAATGAGTTAAAAGTCGAATAAAAGCTATTTGATTGATTGATTACGTTTGTGGCCCATTATCATTAGCAAAAGTGGAAAAATAGCAACAATAAAAGGGAACAGCTATGAGCCTTTCCATACACATTATGCTTCATGCAGAATTGTCTGGGTTCCTGGTAGTTTCTAAAATCCCACCAAGTGTCAACATGTGTAGGTAATCTGCATTGCTTGCATTACATCTCTCACATTGGCTTGTGCACACAGTTGTGGCTTTGCTGTAGTGTATCTATTCAATATTTTAAATTGAATCAGTTCAAATCTAGAATTAAGAGAGACCTTTGCCAGTCATTATACATAAAAGTTCCCATTATTGGTTATTTCTACTCCATATGCAAAGAACATTTATCCCATGCTGTAGATAATATTACAGACAAGTGGTCTTGGATGAGCTTCTATAATGAAGAAGCAAGTCCGCGACATCTGCACAAATTACTTATGTTTAATAAAACAGGGTGGTTAGGGGTTGTTCTAAGGGAAATTACGGCCATATATCCAAAATGAAGCATGCAGTCTACAATATTGTAATGTCCATAGAGACATATTTTCCCCCACCATACCATCTTCTAATCAAACATACACAAAAAGCATCATTAAAATGCATATCGCCAAAATCATCAAATTCTGGCTTTCCCCAATTTATCTGAATTGCCTTGTCAAATGGTAGGAAGCTATCTGGGGAAATTCCATAATGGAAAATCTCTACCATATGGCAGTGAAGTTCCTGTTTCATGGAATATCTTCTGCCATCCTTCCAAGGTACTCTTAACTGGGTCAAATAAGCAAGTCAGTATTTTTATTATTGAGTAACAGTAAAAGGAGATCCTGTTGTTCAACAGCCTGCATTTTGATTTTTGACATAAGGTTTAAGTTGATCGCTGGGTAACCAATATAAAGCGAACTGCATCTGTGCGGCTAAATAATGCATTCAAAGCCAAGAAGCTTTAAATCCTCCACATTCATAAGGTTTAGCAACGTTTGGCCATTTAATGTGGGCTGCATTGGAATGCCACAATAAATTAGATCTGTCCTTGTGTAGCTCAGCAGAGAACTCCTCACCAATGTGACGGGGTCAGCAGTCTGACCCCATCACAAAGGGATGGGTACCCCTGTCTGTCTGGGGTGGGAGGCCTACCTGGGTGGAAGCCCGAGGCAGTCCTACCCCAGAAGGGGAAGGTGGTAGTTGGAAGGGCTCCAATCCATTTCCCTTCTTATAGTGCCAATAAGGTTGTACAGAGTAGTACTGTCAATCACCCCGTATCGATCTTACGCAATACTGGCCAGTTTTTCTGTCTTTTTCAGGGAACTACCTGCCCCAGCATTACAAGCAGTAGAAAACCGAGAGACCAGCCAAATCAACACTCTTCAGTGGGGCCAAGCATTTACGCAGACAATGCTCTGAAGGCTGAAGGGAATTGGGTATGTGATGCAGCAGACCACAATGAAGGCCACTGCCTAAGGGCATTAAGCACACCTGTTGCAGAGCAACAGAATGGCACCCTAGCCAAATCAACGGGCTAACGAGCCTGCAAGGCCCTCGCACAAACTCAGACTTGAACTGCATTACTCGCTACCGCAGGCCGCCATTGCAAATCCCAGCCTGACCCACATACGAGAAAGGGGCAGGGCTTAGACCCTTTTATGTCTTACTGATTGTACCACCTCCTGGGAGGGACGAACATGGAAAGATTGGCCTGGGAACCCACACGGGAGGATAGCAAGTGGGGAGGATAAAAAGAGACCTAGGAAACAAAAAGTTGTTAGTTGTTCGGGTGAACCGTCAGAGGAGGCAGAGATGTAGACCAGAAGACCAGACAGCGGTGGAGCTGTGCAGAGAGTCGTGTAGAAGGATTATTCATTTAGTGTCCAAGGTGATGTATTGGTTGGTGATACAAAGTAGTATTTGAGGTTGCATGAGCATATGTGTGAGTGGTATGGTAGCAAACAGTAGGGACAGAGTGAAAGGGTGTGTGATTGAGAGAGAGGGTGTGGGTGGAGTAGTAGCAGTGTGAGAAGAGCAGTAGTAGTGTAGAGAAGGGAGAGCATGGTTCAAAATTGAGGGGAACTGGAAGCTATTTAGCTCCTGCTTGTACCCTAGAAGAGCCTGGTTAGCTTGATGCCAGCAGCAACCAGCAGGTACTTTTATCTCCCCTGGCCAATTTATGCAGAACAGACACTTATGTGAATTTGGGACAATCTATAAATAAATAATACATTTTTTTTTTTTTTTTTTTTTTTTTTTATTATTTTTATTGGCATAAATGCCTTTAAAAAAGGAGAACAGATATTTGCAATGCAGTCTATTCCCTCTTCTCTCCTCGAATGACCAGGTGGCTCTCGTCTGTTTACACCTTAACAGCGTATGTTTGAATAATACAACACATCTATACAACATTTAAAGCATGAGAGGTCATTCATAATTAACACAATTATATGTTTGCATCTTATGTTGAAGTTTGAGGAACGCTATGTGCTAGCTCAGTGTCCTGCTATATTAGCTCCTGGTCACTAGTTAATGCTCGATACCCAAGAGCTGCTTTTACCTTCTTCTTATCCAATCATAATTTCAACCCCTGGGAGACTAATTGTAGTGTGGAGAGAGGAGAGTAATGGTAGTGTGGAGAGGGGATAACGAGTGGCAGGAAGTAAGCTCGAGGGTTGTGGTAGATAGTAGACGAGCATCGGAGAGACAGAGAAGGAAGAGCCAGGGAAAGAGAGAAGAGAGATGGGTGGTGGAGGAGGGTCAGAGAAGAGGGAGGGAGAGGGACTGATAGATAAAGGGAAAGGAACACAAGGGCACGGAAAAACAAGGGAGAGTGAGATCTGAGTGTCCGGAAGACACAGACCTTGAATCACATACTTGGCCGGTCTTTGAGTAGGACGCCCCTAGATTGTTCCCTGATGAAGTCTACCTAGTTAAGGTGTTTGCCTTTAAGCCATCAAAAGAAGGCAGATGGCTTTTAGATAGAAGGGTTACCAGTCTCTAATATCATCCTGGGGTTCAGTCTCACATGGGTTAGGGTGAGACTACCCATTCCTAGAGAGAGGATAACCCTTACAACCCTTTTCTGCAAATATAAAAATGAAGACCATTGAGCTTATCTCTGGGAGTTGTCATATTCTTGAGGCCATCTCTGACACCAGGCCATCTCGGACACCAGGCCATATCTAAATAATCTGAAAACAATATAATAAATTAGGCAAATCAGTCATTTTGATTGGAGCAATATTTCCAGCAATTGACAAGGGAACACACAACCATTTATTCAGTTTGACATTTGAGAGGTATTGTTTCCAAGATTCTTACTAAAGAGTAGCTTGTGAGTTCTAAATATGACTATACCCAAATATTTAATCGACTAGTAGTGACCATGTAAACTCACTTGTATTCTGGATGAGCTCTGTTACTTCAGTAAGTGGAAACCTTTCCAACTTGGCCTGGTTGATCCAAAGCCCAGTGTTGGTACTTTATCGTACAATGTTTTTCATTATGGGTTCCAAATTCTTCTGAGGATTCCTCACAAACAATAAAATATCATCAGCATGGGGGGCATGGCTAATATGACGGCTGCATCCCTGTGAGGCCCTGAGGGGCGTGCTCAGTTTGAGCAGCAAGCCCTTTATGTAGCACTCGGATCCCAGCTCTGCGGCCCTGTAACACTCATGAGGGCCCAGGCCACCGAAGGAGCCACAGCTTTCGCCTGTAGGGGGAAAAACCCAGATCGGCTGATGGATGTGCCCTCCAGGCTGCAGGGCCCTGGTTGAGCAGCCTAATCACAATAAGATGTGGGTCCGCCTGGCTGATGCTGCGGACTGGTGTGGAGAGCTGTTGGAACAGTGGGCACCCTGCATTTTGACATCGGATTCTGCCGGTGACAGAGTCGGGCTGCCTGACTCGTTATCCCCCTGCAGCGCGCAGGATCTCCCATGGACTTGGGAGCCTCGACTCATGCCTGGCGGTTGTCAACAGCAGATCCGGCCGGTGGCGCCTTGCGGACCCTGGAGCGGAGAGCGCTTCTGCCAGGCCCACCTGGGCTTCTCCCGCATGGAAACAACATGTAGGAGCCTCTACAGCGCTGAGAGCCTTGGCTCAAGCCCTCCATGCCCATCTGGCCAACACTGCTCCACCGACGCCAGGAGCGCACCTGTCCTGCCCTAAGAGCCATCACCTCGGGAGTAGAGTTGTAGCAAGGTAAGCCATTGGGTGTCTGGCTGGAGGTGTAATGATTCTTCTCCAGCAGCCGGTACAATGGCCCCTGAGGAATGCCCGACCTGGGTTAGGAAATATATATATATATGATACATTACTCACCGTAATCGTATTTCTGATGCTTGTATCTGCTTAGATTCACATGCTGTGCATAGGCCGACATCTAGTGGAAGCTGCGGAGTATTACAGTTTGTTTTTCAAAACTCGAAAATGGGCGTCGACACAGGGCGTGCCAGTAATACTATCCCTAGTGTGACGTCCACTGTACCCAAGATCCCTCACGCGTCTAGGATCCTCAAATTGTATTTTTTCTGACATGAGGTAGCATGAGGAGTAGCGTGAGTACAGATAATCCAGGCAGATAGACAGAAAGGTAAGACTACAAGCCATCATGCGCCTTCTCTCAGAGGGGAGGAAGGGTGGGTCGCATGTGAATCTAAGCAGATACAAGCATCAGAAATACGATTACGGTGAGTAATGTATCCCTTCTGAGGTTTGTGGAATCTGCTTAGATCACATGCTGTGCATAGATTAGCGAGCAGTACCTGAAGGAGGTGGGATGTGAGAAGGGTCATGAGCAAATAAGTGTCTTAGAACCGCTTGTCCCACTTGTGTATCTGCCTTGGAATGGGTGTCAATGCAGTAATGCTGAGTAAAAGTGTGAATAGAGCTCCAAGTAACTGCTTTGCAAATGGTGTCAAGGGGTACATTTGCAATGAAAGCCAGAGTGGCCCCAATGCCTCTAGTAGAGTGGGCTCTTGGCGTGAAAGGCAGAGTTCTTTCAGAGAGTGAGTAACACAGCTGGATACAGTTAATAATCCACTTCGAGATGGCACCTTTAGAGACGCGATCCCCCTCTCTGCCTGTAGCTACGGAGACAAACAGTTGATCTGTTTTTCTTAGCGGTCTGGTTTTATTTACATAGTAGAGGACCGCCCTACGCACATCTAGGGTGTGTAGTTTCATCTCAGCCGAGCTTTGCGGGTCCTGGAAGAAAGCCGGAAGCTCGATGGAATTTAGATATAAATTTAGGTGAGAACCTAGGGTGTGTGCGTAAAACCAGTTTGTCTTTATGGACAGTAAAGAAGGGATCCTGCACTGACAGAGCCTGAATTTCACTGACCCTTCTTATAGAAATAATAGCTACTAAGAAGGCCGTTTTATAAGTCAGGTGTTTGAGACTGCTTTTATGCATGGGTTCGAAAGGGGGGCCCATGAGCTTGGCTAGCACCACATTAAGGTCCCACCCTGGTGGTGGGTTTGAAATAGGACGGTGAAGTCTCTTTACTCCTTCCTTGAAGGCTTTAACTACTGGTACTTTCCACCACGAAACCTTGCTATGGGAAGTGGTGTAAGCCGACAGGGCTGCCAGGTGTACTTTCAGTGAGTTAAAAACCAATCCTGCATCCAGCAGGTGGAGCATGTATGTAACGATAGTGGAAGGAGTGCAATCAACGGGGTTGATTGATCTACTCTGGCACCTGATAACGAACCTGTTCCACTTGTCAAAGTAACAGTGCCTTGTATTTGGTTTCCTAGATTCCTTTAGGATGTCCATACACCTCTGTGGCAAATTGAGATTTCCAAACGCTATGACTTCAGGAGCCATGCTGCCAGGTTCATTGAGTTGGGTTGCTGGTGCACTGTTTGACCTTGGTGCTGGGACAATAGGTTGTACCAGGCTGGAAGTTTGATGGGTTCGCACACCGCCATCCTGCGTAGGTGTGGGAACCACGGTTGTCTTGCCCACATGGGAGCAACTAGGACGAGCGTCATCGACTCTCTGTTCATCTTGTTCACCACTTTCCTGATGAGGAGTTGGTGGAAAAGCGTACGCAAACATCCCTGACCAGTTCATCCACAGGGCGTTCCCCTGGGAGTCTGGTTGGGGGAACCTGGATGCAAATCCTGGGCATTGTCTGTTTTCGCTTGTGGCGAATAAGTCTATAGTGGGGAAACCCCACTGAGAGAAGATATCTTCTACGACCTCTCTGTGTAGAACCCATTCGTGTTCCTCTGGGAGGGAGTCTCTGCTCAGAGCATCCGCTAGGGAATTGAGCTCCCCTGGAACATGTTGTGATGATAGATAGATGTTCCGTCTGAGTGCCCATATCCAGATTTTCTGGGCAAGCTTGGACAGATTTGGCGAGCGAGTCCCTCCTTGCTTGTTCAGGTAGAACATGGCTGTTGTGCTGTCCGTCCGGATTTACACTGACAGGTTTAGTAGGTGGGGCTCGGACGCCTGAAGCGCTCTGAATACTGCCAGAAGCTCTAGCAGGTTGATGTGGTTCTTGGCCACTGAGTGAGACCAGAGACCCTGAGCTGTGTGGTGGAGATGGTGAGCTCCCCACCCCGTCAGACATGCATCTGTAGTGACTACTGCCTGTACTTCGGGATCGTAAAGGGGTTTCCCCTGTGCGAGATTCTCTCTTGTCCACCAGTGAAGGCTTTGTACCAGTGTTGGCGAAACGACCACTAGATCGTCCCACTGACCACTTGCCTGAGACCAATGTTTGGCCAACCATTCCTGCATGGGATGCATGCACAGGCGCGCGTGGGGGACCAGGTAAATACATGACGCCATCATGCCCAGTAAACGCATTGCTTTGCGTACCGTTATTTGTTGACCGGACTGATAATGCAGAATTTGCAGTAGTATATTCCGATTCTTTCTTCTGAAGGAAAGGTCAACCCCTCTTGAGTATCTCGGATTGCTCCTAGGAATTGTTTGGAGGTGCTTGGCACCAGACTTGACTTTTTCTCGTTGATTGAGAAGCCTAACTCGTGGAGGTGGTTGATAGTCCTTTGAATGTTTAACCTGCAAATTCCTGGGGTTTCCCCCTTTATGAGCCAGTCGTCCAGATAAGGGTACACTGGGATTGCCTCCCTGCATAGGTGTGCAGCCGCCACCGCCAGTACCTTGGTGAATACCCTTGGTGCCGTAGCTATCCCGAAGGGCAGTACCTTGAATTGGTATTGTCGACTGTCCACCTTGAAGCGCAAATACTTTCTGTGCGCTGGGAACATGGAAATATGAAAATAAGCATCTTTCATATCCAAGGTTGCCATGTAAACCCCCTTTTTTAGGAGGGAGATTACCTCTTGTAGCGTGGTCATACGAAATTTTTGGTGCTTGGCATACTTGTTGGCAGGCCGTAAATCCAATACTGGGCGCATTGTCAAATCTTTCTTTGGCACAAGGAAGTAAGTTGAATAAATACCCTTGTTTAACTGGTGTCCCGGGACGAGTTCTATCGCGTCCTTTTCTAGCAGAACGGCGATCTCCTCGAGGAGAATCTTCTGATGTTCTAAAGAGTGTACTCTTTGTCGTGGAGGATGGTTCCGGGGACGCTGCAGTAGTTCTATACAATATCCTGTGGATACTGTTGACAGCACCCATCTGTCTGATGTGATCCCTTCCCAAGCCGGGGTGAAGTTGGAAATGCGTCCCCCTACTGGGGTTGCATGAGAAGGGACCCTGAACTGAGCGTCACTGCTTTGGTGGGGGCGTGCCGCCTCCCTTGTTGGGGCTGCCTCTGCCTTTACCACGACCTCCCCTATTACCCCTGCCGCAACCCTGGGTAGACTGTTGGTTGTTCCACTGTGTACCCTGCCCCTGGGAATAGGTAGATTCTCTCTGGGAATGTTGGCCGCGTGGGCAACGAAAATTACTATTCCCTCTCTGGTTAGGGGGTTTGTTGGTTAACTGGCCAAGGGACTTGAGTGTTTCGTATTCGTCCTTGGCATTCTTCAGTGCGTCTTCGACCGCCTTACCAAACAACAGATCGGTCTCCACCGGTTTGTCCAACAATGATGCCTGGGTTTCTGCCGTAAAACCAGACTGCCGTAACCACGCATGTCTTTTGATAACAGTGCCTTCCGCTATCAATCTGCCTGCGTTGTCCGCGGCGTCGAAGGTTGCTTTCAAAATGCAACCGGATACGGCTCTACCCTCTGCGGAAATCCGAGCTAACTGGCCCTTTAAAGGTTCAGGAGCAGAGGCTATGAGTGCCGCGACTTCTTCCCACTGATGGCAGTTGTAGCTGGCCAACAGGGTGGTGGAGTTTGCAATCCTTGCTTGATGGGCGGACGTTGAGGCTACTTTCCTGCCGAAACCGTATAGTTTTTTGCTCTCCTTGTCGGGAGGAGCTTCGGACGATGACAAGGGTGTTCCAGCCCTTTTACGAGTGTTGGTGACAACTAGGGAGTCTGGCTTCAGATGTCCTCTTATATAGAGAGGGTCAGACTGGGCCGCCCTGAAAAGTTTTTCAACCCTGGGATTGACTGCTCTGGTGAGGTTCGGGTTCACCAGGGACGGATCTCTTCTCCGCTGAATGGACTTAAGGATAGGGATGGTCTGGGCAACAGGCCTCCTTTCTCCCACTAACTCTTCTGCGAAGTCCCTTTCCTCCTGGACACCGTGGGTGTCAATGTGGAAATGTTCTGCTGCGCGTGCGAGAACCTCGTTTAGGAGGGGTTGGTTATCGACCGGGGAGTCGGTAACCGGGGCTTCGTTCTCTACCGGGGAATCTCCTCTGTATGTTTCTGGGTCCTCCTCTTCCTGGTCCTCATCATCCCCATAGTAGCCCGTCCCAGTTTGCTCTTCTATCATACCAAATTCTTGGTCCTCTCAAAAGGAAGCCTCTCCTTGATACAGTGAGTATGGTCTTGCATAAGGTTGCACCTCGAAGGGTTCTGACCTCATCGGAGTTTCAAACCGGGCTTCTTACTCGGGGGGGATAGGATCGGTAGAGCCTGAGAGTGTCGCCCCCTGTGGATCATACGAGAGGAAATGTTCTGGATTTTTATCATAAAAATCTGCCAAAGAAGACATTCTTGACATGACCCTATCTATGTCTTCACTGGACCATTTTTTGGAACTGGGGATGACCCTCTCAGCAAGTCTATGGGATTTTTTTTTAGTAGCTTTGCTGGTTTTAGACATATCAGCAGACCTGGTTTTGTCTGTCTGTTTAGCGGGAGAGGTGTGTTTCACAGGTGTGGAAGAGTGCAAAGGTTGTTTCTTCTGCTGTTTTCCCCCCTCCCCGCGAGTGGAAAAATGTTTTCCCTGTCCTTTAGTGGCTCCGGAGGTTTTCGACGCCTGGCGTCGAGGATCGGGGGTGGTGTCCCTATCCTTCGAGCGTGGGGCCTCGCTGGTTTTAACTGCGGGCTCCGACTCCTGGAGCGAGCCTGAGGGTGGAAGTCGTCTTCATCTCCCGACGATCGAACGTCTGTTAGCCTAGGGAGCGAGGCACTCTTGGCAAGAGTGGATGATTGCCTGGAGTCATGTGGCGATCTTGATCGAGAGCGCCCAGAGGACACCGAATCGGACCGTTCTGTTTGTGCCTCTTTCCGAGAACTTGACGTTGAAGAGTCTCGGTTGGACTTAGTGTGTGTAGTATGTGAAGCGCTTGTGTCGCCGGGGGTCTTCCCCATAGCCGCCCTGCCGGACGACCTTCCGAGGTCGGGGACCTGCGCTCGGCTGTCTTTCGACGCCGTAATGCCCTCGCCGTCCGAAAGTACGGCGTTGCTGCCGTCGCTGAAGGCGCCCTCCGCTGCGATGGCCGCCTGCCTGGCGTGGTGGGCCCAACGCTTCGTCGAACGGTCCTTAAGTGTCTTAGGTTTAAACCTACTACACGCTCTGCAGTTCGCTTCGGGGTGGTCCCTCGGCAAGCAGAGATTGCACGTGGCGTGCCTGTCGACCCAAGGGTATTTGCGATTGCACTTGGGGCAGAATTGAAAAGGGGTACCCTCCATACGCACCTTGAGGCAGCGGGCTGTTAAGTGTAGGAAATGTATAAGGTGTACCTATATACCAAGAGTGTAGAGTATGTACCACCCCCCACTCTCCCTACTTGCAGGGCCAAGGCCAGAGGCCTTCCAAGGCCCGGGCCGAGGCCAGCGGCCTTCCGAGGCCCAAATCCATCATGCAGCAGCCGACAGTCGATTTCTTCTCCAGCCGGCGTCGAGTGTCGAAGTTCGACGTTGGGGTGGGGAAGGATGACAATAGATTATAATTTTAAATTTTTAGCAAAAGTATGGGTTTTGGGGGGTTTGGCGTTGGGTGGGGGGTTGTGGGGGATTTCCCCCCACATATATGTTACAATTGACCTTCACAATTCTGTCAATTGTGAAAAGGTCAATTGTAATTCGAACAGTTGTAAAACGAACAATTCGTATACAACCGGTCCCTCAGATGTAAATGCAAAATGTGAAACATCACATTATCCATCTTAAATAAGACGAAAAAAACAAAAATCATATACGTATAGATGGATTAATATAGCACCACGAAATAGAGTGATGTACAAGTAAAATCACGTTTTGATCCAAACATACAAACTAATAGACTAGTACAACTAATAGACTATGTGATTATTTCAATGTCGTCATCACTCCTTTCCCTGAGGTAGCCTCTGCTCATGGGGCCAGGAACAGCAGTCGCTACCCGATTCTGACCCTGTGGGCGGTTATAGGAGGGAGGACCACCTGGGTGAGGTGACCCTCGGGGAATGACACAGCGTCACTGGAACCAATCACATGTCCACCATTCCTTTTTAGGGACACTCTTTCTCGTCCTCATGGCATATTGTAACCCTCTCCCACAAGCCCTTGCCCGGTCTTCAAACAGTCCCCAACATCAGATAGGAAGTAATATGTTAATAACCGAGACGAGGAAGAGGCAGGGAGAAGTAGAGATTACTCCTAGTGGAATCCATTGTGAGCTTCCTCAACATTATACTAAAAACACTGACCACAACTGAGACGAGAAACAGAACAATGAAGATGACTGGGACCGATGGGCAAACTCAGCCGTCTAGTCATTCTGCCGGGAACTTTAATTTCATGGCAGCTGACAGGCAGCATGCAGGAAAAGTTCAAAAGCGCGGTAATGCCGCAAGCCACAGAGAGACCGGACAACACGCTACAGGTGAGCACGCTGTGGGAAGCGAAGCTGAAGCGAACCCTAACAGCGTGAGGGGAAACCAATTAACAGAGGGCTCACCGCCTGTGTCAGAGAGGCAGCGGGAGCTGCGCAGAGCGGAACCGAATGCGCCGAAGTTACAGCAGCTGACAGGATGCACGCTCAGGCAACAAGCTGCACAGAGAAAAAACGAAGAGACGCGAGAAGCATTCAAGGCACCCAGTAAGTCCAGGGAAGACGGACGGGTTACTGGGGCGTCTAAGAAGGCATACCGCTGGTTTATGGTCTTTCCATCTAATGCCATTCCATAGAATTTCTTCCATCTAAAAAAAAGAATTCTTTTGGGCTCCCCCCCAACCCGTTTGTTTACCCTTTATAATGCACCTAAACAAAAATGAACCCTTTACCCCCACTCCCCCCCAAAAATGCATTAGATGCAAAGTTTTTAGATGGAAAAAAGTTGATGGAATGGCATTAGATGCAATGGCATTGGATGGAAAGACCAGATACCCATGCCGCTCCATGAAAGTAACGAGAGAAATGCTGAATGAAACCTGTGAAGGGTTTAACGTGGTCTTAAACCATACCACAAACAGGTCACTGGGCCCATACCTGTGAAGAGGAAATACAACAAATACAAGTATGAATGTTGAAACAAATTTTGGGAAACCGAAGTGATAAGCCAACAGTGGGAAAACATCACTTTGTGGGCAGAAGCAAAGATAACTGCATATAAGTCCTAGCAGGAGAGTATATCAGGCAAGGTCAAGCGTTGAAATCCTGGCAGGAGAGTGTACCAGAAAAAGACAAGTTGTGTAATAAACAGTGGAGGAGAATCTCAAGGAGGACCCATGCTCTTGAGATTGTGAGTTGTTTTCAAGGTGGAGAGAACGCCTGGCAGGGGAGTATACCAGGTGGCCTGCGACTCTGAGACCCACAAGCAAACTGCAAATATTGGAAAGAGAAACCCAAGGAGGATTCATGCCTTTGGGATTTTGAGTGGTCTGGAATATAAGGAGGAATCTGGGGAAGGGAGCCATTCCCAGGAACCACAAGCACACCCAGAGGAGGGAGTTACCCTATTTAGGTTACAGAGAACTTGGCACATTTTTTTATTTTGGAGGAAGAAGGAAACCTGGGAAGGGGAGCCATTCCCTGGAATTGTGGGGATACCAAAAGGAGGGAGTTGCCCTCTTAAATTACAAGGAAGCTGGTTATTCTTTGTTTGAACTTTTTGCATATTGGTAGAAATGAATCTGGGAAAATGAGCCATTCCCTGGAACTTTGAACATTATCCATTTGGAACTTTTTGTTTTGAATTATACCCTTATGTTGGATTAAAACATGTGAACACTTTTGAGAATCAGAGACAATATCCTTTGCACTTTAGAGTTAGTTTAGATTGGGAGGGCCAGAATAGGATTACGGACACAGGACATATTTTGCTTTGGACATCTTGACAAAGGACAGACCCCTTCGTTTTTGGTTGAGGTAGGGAAATTCCTCCTAGGTTAGGGATAGTGAGGCATTTTTCAACCCCTTCTTGATTTGAATAACAGTTTACAACCAAAAACCATGAGTCATCTGTGTCTGTGTCTCATTTCTGGCTCCTCACAACTAGTACAGCTAATAGACTAGTACAACTAATAGACTAGTACAACTAAAACATATCTTGCTATTTCGGAAAGAAGGAATGTTTTTAATTGCTCACAAAACACTAAGAATTGTGAAAGTCAGAGGACAATTGGGAGGGTTACAACCATTTAAAAAACCATGAGAAAAGGCAGTTAAAAAAATGGGTTTATTAGCATTTTGCTATAAGTAACAAACATACAATTCCCCCATCCCTCCCCCATCCTTCCCTCACCCCTAGAGCTACCACCCCCGTACACTCAATGTGCCAAAATATGCCCCTTCAGTCACTGCCTCGATGGGAACATCAAACAATGTCCAGAATCCTTATATTCTGCAGGCACATTTGCAACTGGTAGTCCTCCCGGAGGTATGGTAGTCCCATCTGCCAGTACTCCCTGAATTTTGAGAAGTCACCCTGGATGTTGTAGTTGACCCACTCCATTGCTAGGACGTGCCAAATCTTGAATAGCCACTGATGGAATGTCAGGGATGCCCTGCTTTTCTATTTCGGAGCCACCACCAGTAACGCAGACAATACCATAAACATACATGCCTTGAAATGTGCTCTCCCTTGCAGGGCCTTTTCCCTTTCCCATAAGCTCAGTGTGCACGTCCCCATCCCCAGCTCTGGGTTTATGTTCAACATTTCTTTGACAGACTTCTGCAGCGGCTCCCAGAAGGGTTATAAGGCCAGGCACGACCACCAGATGTGGGCCCAGTTGCCCTTCCCCTTGCAGCCTCTCCAGCAATCTGACGATGCGCCGGGAACATGGATCAAAGCCTTTCTGGGGTGTAGTCCCATTGGGTGAGCACCTTATACCACACCTCTCTTAGTTGAGGCTCCCATTTCCCCATGTAGGACCATGCCCCCTTCACTACCCCCTCGGTAATTATGGCATAAAGTGCAGAGATTAAGTGCAAGTCCCCTGAATGGGATGGGATATACTTTTCAGATGTTCTGTAATGTCTGCTCGTGGCCAGCTTGTTATCTGGGTGCATCACCCAGTGGCAGGGTTTAAAGTGATTTTTTCGAATACCATATTTTCGAAATGGCATTTTGTCGGCACCAAATTGCCGGAAGTTTTTTTTTTCCATTTTTTTTTCATTTTATTTTTTAAATGGGAGGGTTCCACCCCCAAATCCCTGTTTTTTTTAACACTTTTTTTACTTCAAAAAAAAAAAAATATATATATATATATATATATATATATATAATACATTCGAGACAAAAACATTTCGGCTAAATGTTTGACTAAATGGTAATTCGAAAATATTTTTTCGGAAATATGACCGGATACCCAGTGCCAGAGCTGGTAGTATCAAAGCTGGTCTCCCTTAGACAGACCAAAGGTCTGTTTGCATTGCTCAAAGGACTTAATGTCTTGTCCCTGCATGATATCTCCAAGTCTCGTACACCCCGCCGCCTTCCACTTCTCAAATGCGCCGCCTTCCATCCCTGGCATGAACTGTGGGTTCCCAAATAGTGGCGTGAATGGACCCGGCACTGATGAGATCCCCCCTTGTTTAACTAAGTCATCCCACACCTCCCCAACCAGTGCCGTGATTTGGGACGCCCTCATGCTACAAGGCCGATCTGGCTTAACCAGCCACAACACCTCTTTCAGGGGGGCCCTGACCACCGCTCTATCCATCTGCACCCATAGTTTTTTTATCCTCCCCCGACAACCACTGCTTTAACACCCATAGCTGAGCGCCTTGGTAATATTACCTAAAGTCTAGCAGCGCCAGGCCCCAATTGCTCCTCGGAGCCATAAGTACCCACAGCGCCACCCGTGGTCTTTTTCTACTCCAAATGAAAGTGGAGAGGAGCAGATTGAGCAACTGAAAGAAACTCTGCTGGAGAGGGATTGCAGGGTCTGGAAATAGCAGAGAAATTGTGTAAGGGTCACCATCCTGATAAAGGCCAGCCGCCCCATCCAGGAGATATAAAGGGGGTTCCAGCGCATCAAGTCTGCTTTCAGAACGGTAAGCAGACTGGGGTAATTCATTTCGTAGAGGGCATCCAAAGTTCTCATGATATGGAGCCTCTCCTTTGCCCATTGGAACGGGGTGCTCCCCAGAGCCTCTGCCAGGGCCACCCTTGGCACTGTGAGGTTTAGCACCTCAGACTTATGCACATTGAACTTTAACACCGACACCCTCCAGAAGGACACAATCTTTGAGGCCACCGAGGGAGCCAGAAGCAGGTCATCAACGAATGCCATTGTCTTAGGGACCACCCCCAAATGGAACGCCCTTCACCTCAGGGGTTTTCCTCAGACACTGCAGAAAGGATTCCAATAAAATCGCATATAGCAAGTGTGATAACGGGCAGCTCTGCTTGGTGTCCCGCTCTAGCTTTATGGGACGCGATAGCTGCCAGTTTATCGACAGGCATAGAGTAGGTGTTTGATCACTCGCTTGCACTCGTCTAAGGAACTGCTCCCCAAATCCCATGAGTGCCATTGTGTGAAAGAGAAACAACCACTCCACGCCATCGAATGCTTTCTCCGTGTCCAAGGCAAGCAGGACTGCTGGGATACCTCATTTCGTCACATTCTCCATTATATGGCACACCTGCCTTGTGTTGTCAAAAGTCTGGCGGCACCTAATGAACCCCTGCTGGTCAGGATGTAGAAGATCTAGAAGTAGGCCTTCTAGTTTACTTGCCAGGATCTTAGTATAGAGGTTGGCTTTGGAATTGATCAGCGCAATGGGGCAGTATGAGCCACAGTGCATTGGGTGTTTGCCAGTCTTGGGAAACACCACTAATTTAGCTTTGTCAATGTACTCCATAATGTGCCTCTTTCCTCGAATGAATTATATAACCGTACTAGGTGCGAGGCAAAGATATATCACTATTTTTTGCAAAAGGCGGCCGTGACTGTGCGGCGAGAGTTTCCCTATGGCCAAGCGGATCTCCTCCTCTATTATATCCCCTTCTCGTGCCTCTCTGTCTGCCTCTGACAACAATGGTAACTCCAGTGCACTCATTCTTTCTACGGTCCCCCGGAGGCCTATGAAAGACGTAGAGAGCACCATAGAATTCCCTCCATTTCTACTGCGCCCCCCCCCCTCTCCATGTAGAATTTTCAGGATTGTCTGGACTGCTCCCCCATGTCTCAGCTGCCTTGCTAGTAGCTTATCCGCTCTGTGCCCCCCCACATAGAATTTCTGCTTCGCATATAGGAGGCTCCTCTCTGCCCTCTTGGCCCTCAACATGTATAGCTGGCCCCTAACTGCCCTATCATTTTTCTGCATGGCTTTTGCTGGGCAATTTACCGATAGTAGGCATAATGTTTTTAAGTAGTGTTTCTAAATCTTCTTCCATTCTCCTAGTCTGTTTGTTCCTACATGCCTTGAGAGCAATCAGCTCACCCCTAATTACTGCCTTGAAGGCGTCCCACCAATTCCCCAGGGAGATGAAGGACATGGTGTTGTCCCAAAAATACATCTGGATTCTTTCCCCCACTGTTGCCACCAGGATGCATCTGCCAGGATCCATTCCGGCAAGGACCATTGCCAGAGCCTCTTCTGGCCATGCTGCATATCGACCGTTGCGCCCAAGGGCGTGCGATCTGATAATGCAATCACACTCAGGGATACCACCCAAACTCGCCCCGCTAATTGAGCAGACACCCAGATATAGTCTTTGCGGGACAGTGTTCTGTGGACATGTGAATAGCACGCCTGCCCTACTCTGCGCCCATGTATGTGAGACAGACGTCCACTAGCCCCAACCCTTTGAACTTCTGAGACGGCGTCCCCTGGATTGTGTGTCCCTTTTCACTATGGTCCTCCCTGGATCCCATGCTATATTCAGGTCACCCAACGAGATTACGTATCCCTCAGCCATCTCTTTAAGCTCAGCCAATGTTTTCCTGAGAAACCCATCTTACCAAGTATTTGGCGCGTATACTGTCGCTGGGGTGAATGGGTCAGTGTTGATACGAAATTTGATGCTCAGGAACCGCCCAAACCCATGCCCCTTTGAGTCGAATAGCACCAGGATGAGAATATTCTTGAAGGCTATTAGGACCCCCGCTGTTTTGTCTGCCACATTGGACTGAAATATCTGTGGGAACATCTGTAAGCAGAGCCTCAATTTATAACATTTACAAACGTGTGTCTCTTGGAGCGTGAGAAAGTCAGGTTTCTCCCGCCTTAAGAAATGGTCCACCTTGCACCGTTTTACTGGGGAATTCAATACCCTGATATTATATGTGAGAAACTTGAACCCATCGTTTGAGCCTACCGCCCCCGTCCTCAGTCCCCCCTGTATCTTTTCTCCTGGTCTCCACCGGCAACCCTCGGCCAACCCCTTTGTGTGTTGTGATTGATGCGCATATGCTGTCCCCTCCCCTCCCCTCCCCTTGACCCCCTCATCCATCGCTGAAAGCCAGGCAGTGCACTGCAGCCCCCTCCCCCATACCCTGTAATACCCACCCGTCCACTCCCCATCCCGCCAACAACCCAAGCCGGTCCATAGGTCCTAGCGACAACCTCAGGACAAACCCCTGACCATGTACCGGTAAACCACCTTAGCTAAATAACTGCTGAGAGTCATCACTACGCCTCTCCATAAGATTCTCTTTGTAATCTTTAATTCGACAAGCAAGGCATACAGTGCACATACCTTCACACATCAAGAAAATACATAAAACACATGGAACATCATAATAAGGATAAAATACAAACTTAGGTTTCAGAATTGGTTGTTAATGCAATCCATATATGATATGGCATTTATAACGCGCCTATACACAAGTGATTCAAGGCGCTTTTTTGATGCGTATTCTCCGTATAAGTGTTTGAATGGGCTTGTCCCTGAATACTTTGTGGATAAGATCGTCCGGTACTGTCCACGTAGAGATCTCCGTTCTGGAGACAAACTCCTGATTTGTGTGCCAAGTGCTAACTGGGTCTCCAGGGGAGACAGAAGGTTTGGAGTATTCGGGCCAAAATTATGGGATCAGTTGTCGCCAGAGATTAGAACATGCAAATTTCTCATACTGTTTACAAAAAGGTTGAACATCTTCCTATTCAGATAATTTGTCAGCTCCACAGAATACATAATTAAGTCATACTCTGAAATGTTGTTTAATAGTTGACATCTGTGCCTGTATATAGTTCAGTCTGTTTGGTGCGCGTTAGAAATATCCAAAATCAAAATCAGGCCCACTTCAAATATAGACTAATCGCAAACACTGCCGGAGTGTCAGCTGAATTTAAGCAGATTGCCATCACCATGGATCCTCACCCACGCCTCCAGGAAAATATGTTTTTCAAAAGTGCCCCCTCAGGGGCAATGTCACTGAGCAGAAAAGTATCAAATGATTCAGGTCCTCTATTCCTTTCATACATAACATACATATAGGGGAAACATTGCGCTCCCAGATGTGCATGTCAAACTTGGCCTGTTCAGAGTCTGTTTCAAAGGACCCCTCTTCCTCCTCATCTGAACTCCTGGAACTTGGTTTAGGCAACTTCTTCCCTCCTCGGATCCTGTAGTCCTTTTTTTAATGTAGGTATGGTCTACCTCATAAGGAAGCCACAGTGACCAGAGGTAAATCTAGCAGGCCTGTGACCTCACTCCCGGGATATCCAGAATAGAGGCAAAAGCCTCCTTAGGCATAAATAAAACCCTGACAGTTGAAGTCTTGAGCAACAGGAAGTGTTCCAGGACGATTCCAGATTAGATTGTAGTCGCTGACTGGTCCAGAGGCAGTTTGGTTTCCAGGGATGACAACCACAGGAAAACCCACAGGACAAAGTCACACAACCGGAGAAAGCCTGGAAATCCAATAAGATTGAGGAAATTAGAGTTTGCGCAGCCATGGCAAGAGCCGTGGAAAAACACACAAGGTGATGTAGCGGGAACCAGCAAGAAGGTAAGGGAGTCCAGCGAGAGAAAAAGTGCTGAGCGAGAGGGAAGTGCTGCAGTGCAGTGAGCGAGAGGGAAAAAGTAAGCAGCGAGAGAGAAAGCAAGGCCCCCGAAAAGGCGGAAGCCCGGCGAGAGCCGTGGGAGAAAGACAGAGCGAGAGCACCAGCGAGCAGAGAACAGGGAAACGAGAGGGAGAGCAGCCGCAAGGGGCGAGAGGGGAAAAGAAAAGTTAACGATAAAGCAAGAGGGAACGGTAAAAAACAGCAGAAAGAGGAAAACTAAGCGCGAAAGCAACCAAAGAGGAAAACTACCTGGAGTGCAACGCGCCGACCGCCGGGAGGAATGGGAATATGTACCTTCTGGCGGCGGCCATATGGAAATGACTAGACTGCTTGCAGAGAAGCGGAGAAGCCGTAATGGATCAATGGAGGCGAATCCTCCATTGGTTCCACAAGTGCCAGTTACCCAGGCGTGTGACAGTGCATCAACTCTGCTGTAGGCAAAATCCCCATTTGGAATTTCGAGTACAGAGACCTTTCAAACTTGGGGCTAATATAATCCAGGTATGGCTCAAAACCTGCCTCAGTTTTAACCTTGGTTTTACAGTTAGCAGTAATAGCATGCAGGTCACTCCAATAGCCACCAAGACCCAAGTCCCCAAAGCGCCCCCTTACATGGGATGCCCACTTCAAGTTCATGCCTCCTTGCTGAGACAACACATCCTGCAATGCTTCTCTGTATTTAAGGAGGTTTGTGTTGGTCCGCAACCAGACCCGATAGAGGACTGGGTGTAGTTGGCAAATTGATTCTATTCCCTGCATGCCAGTTTCTAAGCATACTGGTGTGCTCGTGGAGAAGATTAGCAATCCCAATAGGTTTTTCAGATACTTATTTTCAACTGCCAGGGTATGTGTATTCATCTTCCCCCAGAGCTCTGCTCTGTACATTGCAGCTTGATGTGCCTGGAGGGTGGTTTGAAAAATCCAATTCCTCCCCCAAGTCCAGCTGCTGGTCACAACCCAAAGGGACCAGACTCTGACCCTGCCATGAGGTGCCCAAACCTTCAATACCTAGGAAACATACCGTGGTTCCCACTAAGCTGGACCAATCTCTGCTGAATCTTTGTCTTGTGGTTATGAACCTTTGCACAACCCCCATACAGTGCTTGGCACCTATGGGCATACTGTCTGCTCTCAATTGATCAGAGACCTGCGGACCGAGATAATCATCATCTGCACCTTCATAAATGACAACCTCGGGACAAACCCGACCATGTACTGGTAAACCACCTGAGTTTAAGAACTGCGGAGAGTCATCACTACGCCTCTTCATAAGATTCCGAGAGCAAACTTACTTCCCTAAGCTAACTCCCCCCCCATCCCACCAGTGGTTCCCGCCCATTGGCGTACTCCCTGCTGTATTCCCCCAGGTCACAGCTTTGGTTCTCCAAATTACTGGCCCCTCCTCCCCCATCTCCACCTGCCCGACTCTCCCTGCAGTCACAGCAGCCAACTTCTGGTTTCCTTTCCTCATCTTCACCCCTTGTGCGGCTTATCCTTGGACCCGCTCCAGCCTTTCGGTGCACAAGGCCGCTTGTTCCCACTCGCCACCGTTGTCCACTTCCACTGCTGCCTCCTCTGAACACTGAAGCATGCGTCCTCCAGGGGATATCCCCATCACAGCTCTTGGGTGAGACCACGCTGAGCCCTTCCTCGTAATGCGTCACCCTGCATTGCCTCCCATTCCAAGTGATTAACAAGCCAAACGGAAAAGTCCACTTGTATCAGATTTTCTCTTGGTTGAGGATTTTGACTACTGGTCCCATCGGTTTCCTCTTAATCAATGAGGATTGTGCCAAGTCCTAATATAATTTGACCTCAGTCCCGCTAATCTTCAGGGAAGTGGCTGTGCGGGCAGCCTTCAGTAAGATGCGAAAGCAGCCAGGACGTCACTCGGACGGGCCCCTCGTCCCTTCTTGCTGATTCTGCCGAGGCAGACCCTATCCAGAGGGACCTCGAGGAGCAGTTCTACAAAAAAAAAAAAAGATTGAGTTGTAGCCTTAAGGTCTCCATCCATGATCTCCTCTGGACATTCTTAAGGCGTATATTTGAGGGCTGTGACCTGTTCTTGAGGTCCTCGCACTGACGTTCCAGGTTGTGCGACAACCAAGCAAGTTGTTCTAGTGCTTCGTCGGCTTTCCTCAAATCCTTAGCTGGTTCTTGGAGAGCTAGCTCATTCATGCCCATGCATTCCCCTAGCTTTGAAATCTCCCCCTTTATCTCTTGCACTGTTCCTTTGAAGTCAGACTTAAGGGCGGTGTACTGTTCTTGAAAGGACTCCGTGATCCTAGTCTGGAGGTCAGCTAGGCACTGCACCAGATCCTCCCTATTGACTGCCATAGGGCTCGTTGATGAAGTGGTCCCGCCTTCATTTGCGGCCTACACCAAGGGCAGCGTGGGCCTTGGTATTTTCTGTGTGTCCAACTGCTAGCACCTGTTTAGCGTGCCCTGTGCCCCCTGGTGGACCGTGTTGAGTGAGCTGGAGCCTCATTGTTCCTTCCTTTGCTCTTATTTTGAGACATGTGCCCTGCTGGAGGTTTCCAAAGCCTGGGTTCCTTGCACAGTGGTACCGGGGTTTGCACCCTTGATGGCCGCAGTGGCCCGGTCCCTGCTCTCTCACACCACCTTTCAGATCAAACCATAGATCCTCTCACCGCAGATCACACAGAGTCTGTACACCTTGGGTGCCTGGCACTCTTACCCCTGGGCGGATCCTGGCTTCTTTGTGGTGATATGGGGGGTACTCCAGATCCCCAGCCCCCTGTTCACTTCACCAGGGGGGGCTGCTTTGAAAATTCCAACTGCCCAGTGCCAACCGGCCCAGTGCCAACCGTCCCATGGCGGGGGCTCCTTCCAGTCTATGAGCAGCACTACTTGGTCTCTACCTGGCTCTCCCAGGGCTGTAATCTCCACGGCATGTCAATAGGGCAGGAGAGCACCTGTTAGTGGGGCGCCCCTTCTCCACGGACTTCTTCCTTCTTGTCTTAACTGCAGTGATCAGGGCTTCCCCCAACCACTCCTCACCTCTCCCTGGTGTCTCCTCTCATTGGAAGCCTTCCCTGCACCTTCTTGGGCTCCCCACTGTGCTCCTTTAGCCTTCACCCACACTGTAGTGGCCTGCGCGGCTCATGCCAAGAGAGCCGCCACCTCTCCCCAGTCACTGCGTTACTTTATTGTGCCCCAGCCGGACTGCCGCCACAATGTCACTGCAGTGGGAAGGGGTCACGGTCCCACCATTCGCCCCTCGCTGCCGGAGGGCCTCCCTGAGTGCTGTACCGCAGCCTTCCACCGAGTCAGGCGGATGAGGAGAGCTTTCCTTCGGGGCTCGCACCGAGTCTTCACCTGGCCCCCACCTGCTCCTATGTTGCCTGCACCGCTCTCTGCATCCCTTTCCAGCAGAGCCCAGCAAATGTGTTCCCCGGCGCTGGCCTCTGCATCCTCTGCTCTGCATTTCGCTTCTCGCCTGCAGTGTCGCCGCACCGCGGCCCCTCCGCCCAGGGCTACAGATGGCTTTTTGCAGTCCCAGCTACTGCTGGGGTGGGGCCGATGGGGGCCACGGGGCATGCTCTTTGTGTGCCAGTTCACAGGGGATGGGGGGTCATTCGCTGCTAATTATCACCTTTAGTAATGGGACGGGGACAAGCTGTGTCTAGTACATCCTCCCCCATGAGGTTGCCATCTTGGAATCAGAAAGGGCAGTTTTAAGCACCTGGATTTAATTCGCTTGGAGCATTCACAGATCTCATGCTTTTACTGTGTGTCCTATGACATCCACCTGCAATTACAATGTTTTTCTGCAGGATGTGCTGGTCTTTGAAATAGGTTTTATAGCTAAAGTAAATTTTGGTTTGAACAAACCATAGCACAACCGAAATTATTCATTTAAAATGGTTACAAAATTAGCATGTCTCAAAATTATTTTCTTACATTTTGCTAATAACAACAATGATAAAATATGCATAACACAATGCATCCATTAGTTGACCACTATCACCTTAAAAATCAGATTATCTATCCATTGCCTAGTACGGGTCGAATGCCGTTAACCAATAGCCAATTTCTTTACCTCAGATGTTAGCAATACTGGTCAGTGTAGATCTTATGTAGTCACAGAAATCAATACATATTTCATTTGTTTAAATAAGCTTAAAGCCAGAGTTTTAAATTAATTATTGAGGCAAAAGGGAGCAAACATAAAGAAGCAAGAAAATCACTAAAATATGATCGCATGTCTTGGCTTCAGCAACTAAATGTGCAGCTCCTTCTACAACATTCCCAGAGTTTCTTTGCGATCTTACCTTCTGTCCTCCACCGGCCTGCCGGCTGCTGATGTACTCTGGTCCCAGTTTCTGTCGCAGAGCATTCTGAACTGCTTGGTATTCATCTGCCGTGTACTGGTGCTTAAATATGAGAAGCAAATGAAGTCAATAATAAAGTTTAAAAATGCCTTTCAAAGTCTTAAGGCAGACAACAAACGAAGCATTAGACTCAATCCATTGATGGACAACTGCTCCCAAAAAGGGAAGAGGCTTTTGTCATTCAGTACTTTTAAAACTTGCCCTTTGTCCATCATAACAAAGGAATGTGCAAAGAAACTGTAATGGATTATGTACTATAGAAGAGGTACGACACCCTTGAAAAGTTTGAATTATTTTAGACACACTGAGAACATAAATTACCCAACACTGTTTATATCAACAGACATACAGCTACAAATGAAGTTCTTAGTATATCTTACAAGCCACTTTTCATATGCATTCAATGGCAGGTTGAGAAAAGAGTGAGAAAAAGGTACATGGTCAAAGTGTGACAGGAGTGCAGGAGAGGGAGATTAATACCCAAGAACCCTAACATTGAAATGTGAGGAGTGAGGAATGAAAGTAGGACACAGGTGTATCATGATTTTGGTTATAGACCTTTAATGAAAATAAAAGGGGTTGGAAAAAGGTCTCTCTGACCAGACTCTAAGAGGAATTTCCCGACCTAAACCAAAACTAAGGATCTGTCCATGTCAGGATGCCAAAAAACAAAACTGTCCTGTGTCCAAAGTTCTATTCTGCCCCTCACCCTACAGATCAAACTATAAGGTGAAAAGGGAAAATCTCTTTAACCTTGGAATGTTTAGAAAGGTGTTCACAAAGAATAAATGATTCAAACAAAAAAATTCTTTAGGAAGGAAGATTTTTGGTTCCAGAGGGTAGTTCCCTTCCCCTGGATTCTTCCTTACTTCTTGAAGCTTGTATAGACTATAGATAATTTGGGCTTCCCTAGGCCAAATATCACATTTGCACACCAACAATTGTTTGGCTTCACAATCTTGGTTTCTTCTTTCTTGTTTAACACAATCCTTTTCAATTGTATGGTAGACTCCTCGGTTAGGACTTCCATTTCACACACTTGAAATTGCCTGGTATACTGTCCTGCCAGGGCTTCTAATGTCCACACACTTGTGACTGCCTGGTATACTCTCCCGCCTGGACTTCTATTCACTCGAGGTTTTCGCCCACTCCCAAAGTTTCTAATATATAAGGTTAGAGAACGTATGCCTTTGATATGTTATTATTTCTTTGCACCTTAAGTATTTGCAATGCATACATTCATCCATAAGAAGAGGGGCTATTAGTGATTTAAGCACCCCCTTTTCAATATGTCCATCTCATGCTTCTTTCTCCGTTAAGTAGTTTTCAAATATCGGCACGCAGCGTGCTCGCTGAAATGCCCTGTTGTCCCCTTTCCTTCTGGGCGGACTTTGCTGGCGTTGGTACACTCTCTCGCAGTCTGCAGCTAAAGGACTCCCGTCTGCTTTCTCCTTGTGGCCGCCTTCTCTTCACTCGCCGTCCTCTGTGGCTTCCGCTTGCCACGCCGGTTTAACTTTGGTTCCGGTAAGCAAAATGCTGCTTTTCTTTGTCTGTGAATGCCCAGGACTCGCTCACCGGCAGCTGGCATCCCTGCAGAATTTCTCTTTCAGCAGCTTCTTTCTCTGTCGGCGAGTCGCTTGACACCACCACGCTGGTCGCAGCTCTTCGGTTCTCTGCCCCTCGCAGAGAGGTGCAGTTCTTGCTCGCCAGTCACCACAGCAGCTGTCCATGATCTTTGGTTGCTTAAATTTCCCAGGCACAGGTGTGTGCCAGAAAATACTAGAGCGCTTGTTCAGCTTGCAATCCACTGAGCTCCATTCTCTCTTCTTTGTCCCACTACTTGGAGGATTCTGGGAACCGAAGTCCATTGGTGGCACCTGACTTAAGGAATTTGAATAAGCAATTGTAGAAGGTTCTGCTGGAGAGTCAGTTATGCTCGATTGACAAGTGGAATTGGAAAAGGGAATTCCATCAGATTGGCAAGGTTGGTCCATAGATGTAGTTAAAAGGAGTGGGTGAGGATTCCAAGATAGCCGCTGACGTGAAAGGACGTGATAGTTTGTCCTCCGTCTGCGGCCCATATTAGCAGGGCTGTGGCCTAACAAATGAAGGGATGGGCTTCTAAAGTGACCCCCGTTAACCTGGGAAGCTGGACTCCTGAGTGTCGACATCAGCCTCGGAGAAACCCGCAACTCATGCTCTATGGCTATGTGCTTCGAGACGCGCTAAAAAAGGAGTCTCTCCTGTGGACAGTGGGGTGGCCATCGTGGCAGGGAGGGGCGTGCCCAACAAGTGTTGGCTAGGGATTGGCTGGCGTTGTTTGGATTGCAGAGCAGTGGGAGCGAGTGCCACGTTTTGGGGATCCTCGCTGGTGC
This sequence comes from Ambystoma mexicanum, assembly GCF_040938575.1. Classification (NCBI taxonomy): domain Eukaryota; kingdom Metazoa; phylum Chordata; class Amphibia; order Caudata; family Ambystomatidae; genus Ambystoma; species Ambystoma mexicanum. The sequence continues at coordinate 435,510,840 of NC_090936.1, forward strand.
CGCAGTAGGAAGAGAGGTTTGCAAGGGACAGAGGGTCAGATCATGGATTCCCCTCTCTGCCACCTGTGGCGGGCGCAGAGAGAGGAGCCGAGCCCCCACGACCTGTGGAACGGTGAGTGGAGGAAGGCTAGCGAGGGGAGTCTGCACTTCAGGAATAGCGAGAGAGATTGAATCTGGACATTGGAGAGGAGGAGATATAGGGGAGAGGAGTCGTTGGAATGTGCCCTCGAATGCCCCCAATGCGCAGCTACAAACAACATCTGCAAGCGCTGGGAGTAAGCTGAGGGGGAAATGTCTGTGAGCAGCAGCCGAAACCCAGTGGTCTAGGGAAGGCAAGAACTGGAGAAAAGCATTGGAGTGGGGGCCTGGAGGTGCCTTCTTTTGATCTTCCTCTGCCCACAGCAGTATATTTTGGAGGGACCTGGAACACGAATACAGGAGCACTGCTAAGAGGGAACTGTTGCCTAGTGGTCATAGAGCGGAAAGTGGACATCTGCGCATATCAGTATGGAGTACATCAAGTGGGCTATTGTTGTCTGTGCACCTTAAAAGCTGTACTTGGCTATGACATTGCATTGAAATTGAGAGGAGCAGACTTGGTCAATCTATTGGAAGAACTAGGCGCATATCACTGTGATGTTTGGAGTGGGCAGATAAAATAACCTGGGTGTTTCTTCCCCCCTCTGCCACGGTGCATTGCTGATTCATCCCGCCAAGAGTGGAAATCCAAGGAGGAGGAGACAGGAAGGACCAATAGAGCTATGGCACTACAGGCAGAGCAGTAAAGGGAGGAAGGTTGAAGGAGAGCCTTCCACAAATGCCAGGGACCAAGGAGAAAACCACCCCTAAAGAGTCAGCTGACCCGCAAGGGGGACATCTGGAATGGTGCTGGCGTCAGCAGCCAGAAGAAGCATCAGTAACAGGTTCAGGGAGACAATCAAAGAGTGGAGCTAAAGAGGGGGACTCTCACGCCATGGCCCTCAATAAAGAAAATCTATAGGAGTGCGTTAAAGGCAATGAGGATAGCATTATGAACTCACGCCAAGACCAATTTACTAAAATGAAGGAGGTTCTGCAGGGTTCACTCCAGGAGGTCCGGAAAGAAATTAATGACCTTGGTGCCAGAGTGGATATCACTGAATGGCGTCTGTCAGAAATAGCAGAGGAAGTCAGTCAGAACAGTGATCTCTTGGAACAAATAACCAGGACCACTCACAACCTCGAGGTGTGATCAGAAAACCTGGAAAATAGCTCTCACAGGTCAAACATTCGAGTGAAAGGCTTGATTGAGACAATTCTCAACACTGATTTCAGGGATGCTATGCAACAATGTTTTGGAAGCCTCCTGACAGAGACAACAGAAGATGTGAGGATAGGGTGCATATGGTGGGCCCCAGGCGACAGGGTCCAGGGACAAGGCCAAGGGATGTCTTAGTGGCCCTAGCTTCATACACAATGAAGGAAGATATACTCTGTGCAGCAAGGTCCCATCCAGGAATAACTATCAACGGGGTCCAAATTTGGCTGTCTTTTCTACAAATATGTGTTTCTTGAAGCGCAAGAAAGTCCAGTTTCTTGTGCCTCCGGAATGATACCAGCTTACATCGTTTTGCAGGAGAGTTTAACCCTCGAATATTCTATGTAAGCACTTTTAACTGCCATGGGCCCCCCCCCCTCCGTCCTCTCTCAGTGCCAAGGCCTTTTTTGGAGATTTTGGTATTTCGGCATTCAATGCCTTCTAAAATTTTCTGTTTCATTAACCCCTTAAGTGCCAAGGACGAGGTGTCTCATCCTTGGCAACAGGGAGGTAATCCCCAAGGACGAGATACCTCACCCTTGGCAGTTAAGGGGTTAAAACCCATAGTAAATACAATATCTGACCAATCTTTTACCTTTCCATTGCACCTTAATCTCTATGCCCAACATACTACCACCAAGCTTTACGTGAACCCCTTCTTTTTCTGGAGTTTAAGATGGAGAGATCGCCACCCAATTCTTGGGAGCTGTAGACTTCTTCCCCTGTCCACCTCCTCAAACCATATCTTCCGGATCATCCTGCTGTTGTTGGTAACCCCCCCCCCCCCCAAGCCTTCCCACACTCCCCTCCACCCCCCTTGCGTCCAACTCCCCCCACCCCATCCTCTTCACCCCAAACTTTGACCAAGGCCGGTACATGTGTCCTAGTGACAACCACGGGAGTGCCTGTTCGGGTGCCAGTAATCTTCCTGGGAACAACCAACTGCGGAGAAATACACTAATCCTCTCCAAGACATCCTAATTTGGACCCCCATTTCATCCCCATTTCTCGTCTCGACCTTCCATCACCAAATCTGATCGCCCTCCCCAAGTTATTTCCATACGTCCCATCCCTGATTTTTGGTGTACATGATTTATCTGGTCCCTACCACCTTCACCCCTCCGACTGTGGCGTGTCCTTCCCATTGTCCCAGCCTTTCAAAGTTCGAGTGATTCTATCGTCACGTTTTTCCTTGGACCATTCCCATCGTTAACCTTGCTGAATGGTTCCTCCTCCCGCATCCGACGTCCCAGTTCGATCTCTACTTTCTGGCGCTATCACATCCAGCCCTTCTTCACATGTTGTGACTCGAATTGCCTTCCCTTCCAAGAAAATAGCATTGCAAAAGGGAAAGTCCCCCTATACCTCACCTTCTTCCGGTGGAGGATGCCAGTGACCGGATTCATCTGCCTTCTTTTGAACAGGGTGGAAAGTGCCAAATCTTGATAGAGCTCTAATTCAGAGCCATTGATAGTTAGAATCGATCCTTTCTGTGCCACTCTCAAGACTCCCTTCTGTCCATATGATGTAAATGCGGCCAACACGTCCCGGGGTTGGACCCCCGGTTCTTAGCTGAGAGGTCCCACTCTATGAATGCGGTCCAAGAGAACATCATCCAACGTAATTTCTAGGAGTAAGTCTGCACACAGAGTTTGTATTGAGTGTTTAAGATCTTTATGTGCAATTTCCTCTGCAACATTCTTGATGTGAATATTAGATCACCCTGACCTAGTCTCCAAGTCTTCACACTGAATTTCTAGATTGTGCGTCATCCGCGTGAACTGTTCCAGAGTTTCATAATTTTTCCGTGAATCTTCTGCCAATTCTTGTAGAGCGCGTTCTGCAGGGTCTAAACATTCAACTAGTTTTGTAATCGCCCCTTTTATTTCTTGGACAGCTGTTTTTATATCGGCTCTTACTGTGGTGATTTGTTCCTGAAAAGACTTCTGGATTGTTTCCCTTAGGCGCTGTTGGCGATTGGCCAAACATTGCATGAACTCCTCTTTTGAAATTGCCATTGTTCCTCCTTTTTCTGTAGACACTAAATCTGGTGATTGTTGTCTTGGGGAACTAGTCCCACCTGGAGAACCTTTCACCTCTGATTGGTAACACTTCAGTATTGTCCCTTCTGCCCCTCAAATGTTTGCCGTAGATGGTGCCGAAGTGCCTTTGGGACGTCCTCTCCCTTTAACATTAGACATATGCTTTGTTAGTCTTTTCCCACTTAGGAGCCCACTGACTGATCGTCTGTTAGCTGAAGCCTTGGGTTTACCCACTTCTGATTACTTTATAGCGCTCACTGACTATCATTTCCATGTACATCGCCAGTGATGACTATCTCCAATCTTCAGATCAATCTTTGCTATAGTCTTTGCTCATGGCCTTCTGTTCTTAGTCTCTTAATCCAAAAGGGACCATGTATATCACAATGTTGACAATCCCCACATGTTCCCAGCAGTTAAGGTCTCTTTTACACCTTTAGGGATCTTGTTTCCCACATATACTGACCTCACCTTCTTGTGAATTATTGTAAGATTCGCTCTTTAATTGTATGCTTCAGGGTGGTGGGGGGGGGCACATGATCTCTATGCCAGTGTTCAATCCTTCAAGTCACCATACCCCAGGGATGGTCCTCGGTACTACCACTTATGTTCTCCCAGGCCCGCTCCTCCTCACTTGTTCCACTCGCTGTGTCACAGCAGGCCTTGGCTTCTATAATTACTTGCCATTCCTTAGTGCAAGCGGGATGAGACTCTGCCCTTTTTCAGTGTTTGATTGTCACCGGTGTCAGATAATTAGGTCTTCACTTCAGGGGCGCCGTGCCTAGCCCTCTTTTTACATTCAAGATGTCCATTTACAGTCACCAGGGGGAATAGCTTCTCAATGTGCAGCATCTCCTCCTTTATTGTGTGCCAGTTGCATGGCTCCTCCCCCTGGTTGCTTGGGGCAAGAGTGCCTCTTCTAACTATGCCCAGAGTTCCCCTACTACTCCTCGGTATTCACCCGTGAGTGCCGCTTTGTCTAGCAGTGATCCGCCACCTTGCTGATATGTCCTAATGGGTGGTGCCCCATCCGACACCTCCCGTAGTTCCGCTTCTCACGGGATCTGCTCAAACTCACCCAAAGTCTTCAAATACACTTGGGTCTTCGCTTCCTGGGCGGATGGGGGTGAGGGCTCCATCAGCTTACTTTCTCGAGCCTGGGGGGGTGGGTTGAGATGGCGTGAATTACTCCTTTGGCATGGGGCCAGAGACGAGCTGTGCTCATGAATATTCCCCGTCGTCAGGCTGGGAATCCTCGGTAAAGAAAAAACCAGTATCAGTTTCGTTTCTGATCTGTCTTTCGTAGTAATAACCAATCACTGGTCTCTGCGTCATACTGTCCACAGCCAATGACTGCCCTCTACCTAAGCACCGCCTCTGGCAGCCCTCTTCAGATTTGGAAGCACGTGAAGTGGCAGTATGACCAAGTGAAGAGCCGCAGAGGGGTAGGCGGGAGGGTTCGCATGTGAATCCATGCCAGACCCATGCTGGAGAACAACAGTTACAGGTAAGTAACTTGTTCCTTCTCCAGCATGGGGTCTGGCATGGATTCACATGCTCATGAATAAAGAATACATAGCAGTACACACATGCACAACCACGGGAGGTGGCAAAGGCTCAACATTAAGCATTACATCAAACTCAACATTAAGCATCTTACCTCCTCACCAGGCTCACCTCAGGCGAACAGGTTGCGCAGCACTGCTTGGCCGACCCTGGAATCCTCCCTGTAATCCCGATCGACGCAGTAGAATTTCGTGAAGGTGTGCGTCGACCTCCACGTAGCAGCCCTGCATATGTCCAGCAGGGGCACACCAGAAAGGAACGCCGTGGTAGCTGCGATCGCTCTGGTGGAGTGGGCTCTCGGACGGCCAGGCAGCAGTCGGTTTGCCAACCGATGACAGTACATGATACAGCCGGAGAGCCACCTGGAAATGGAAGCCTTCGAGAGAGCCTTCCCCTGATTGACAGGTCCAAAGTTCACAAAGAGTTGTGACGTCTTCCGAAAACACTTTGTACGGTCCACGTAGAACTTCAGCGCTCTAGCCACATCCAGCGAGTGCAAAGTCCTCTCAGCCGGCGACGAAGGCGACGGGAAGAACACAGGCAACACCAAGGGTTCGTTGAGATGGAAGTCCGACGGTACCTTGGGCATGAAGGAGGGGTGCGTCCTGAGCACTACCCTCGTGTCGTGAAAAGTCAAGTACGGGGCCTTGCAGGAAAGGGCCTGGATCTCTCCCACCCGTCGTGCGGAGGTGATGGCCACAAGAAACGCTGTTTTCCACGACAGAAACTTCAACGGGGCCGAGTACAGAGGCTCGAACGGAGGTCCCATGAGCTTGGTCAGCACCACGTTGAGCTCCCACGCCGGGGACGGCGCCTTCACCGGCGGGAACGATCTGAACAGTCCCTTCATGAACTCTTTCACCAGACGATGAGACCACAGGGACGTCCGGCCCGTGGTTCTGGTGTATCGGGAGATCGCAGCAAGATGAATCTTGATGGACGCATGTGCCAGTCCAGCTTTGGCCAGCGTCAGCAGGTACGGCAGTACTTGGGGAGCCGTAATCCGTAGAGGGTTAATCTTCTGTGCGTGGCACCAGACAGAGAACCTCTTCCATTTGTGTCCGTAGCATTTAAGAGTCGAGGACGCCCTGGCCTTTGCAAGAACCTCTCTGCAGTCGGCCGGTATGTCGTATCCTCCAAACTCTAGCGCTGCAGGAGCCAGGCCTGCAAGTTCAGCGATTTCGGGTCGTGGTGGAGGATGGCGCCTCCTTCCCTGGAGAGTAGATCCGCGTCCACCGGCAGCTTGATTGGCGGGGACGCTGACAAGTCCAGAAGGTCCGGGAACCATATCTGCCTCGGCCACGCAAGTGCGACGAGGATCATCCTGCACCGTGACCTCTTGAGCTGGTTGACGAGCCGGATTAGCAGTGGCAAAGGAGGGAACGCGTAGAGGAACAGGCCCTCCCAGGGGAACGAGAAAGCATCGCCCATGCTCCTCGCCTGGGGAAACCTGCTGGCGAACCTCCGGCACTTGGAGTTCGTCGCCGTCGCGAACAGGTCGATCGGTGGTGTGCCCCACCGTCGGAAGAGGCGATCCACTAGATCCTGCCGTAGTTCCCACTCGTGGCACGAGCGCAGCTCCCTGCTGAGTGAGTCGGCGATGGTGTTTTTTATCCCTGCCAGATGAAACGGCACCAGAAACATCCTTTGGGCGACTGCCCAATGCCACAGGTCCTGCGCCTCCTTGGACAGTGCTGGGGACCTGGTTCCGCCCTGTTTCCTGATGTAAAACATGGTGGTGGTGTTGTCGGTGAAGATCCTCACCACCTTGCCCTTGAGGGACGGAAGGAAGGACCTGAGGGCCCAGAACACTGCACGGAGCTCCAGGACGTTGATATGAAGGGACTTCTCCGTCGGGAGCCAGAGGCCTCTCGCGTGCAGATTTGCGGTGTGCGCTCCCCACCCTTCCAGGGAGGCATTCGTGGTCACTGTCTCCTGGTGGTCTGGGGTCTGGAAGTCCATGCCCGCCGTCAGATGCGCGCGGGTGCCCCACCACCAGACCGCTCGGCGGAAACACTTGTCGAGTGTGATCCTCTCCTCGAAGCCGCCCGTCGTTTGGATCCAGCGCGGAACTCCTGCAACGGGCGCATCCGGAGCCTGCACATGGGAATGAGGTAGATGCAAGAAGACATCATTCCGAGGAGGGACTTGATGGACCTCACCTTGGCCGCGTCGGAAACCAACATCCACTGTACCTTGCCCAGGATGGACCTGGTCCTTTCCTCCGACGGGGAGGCCAGAAGGGACACTGTGTCGAGCTTCGCTCCCAGAAACAGTGCGTTTTGCGCGGGTACCAGGTGGGACTTGGCGTAGTTCACAGAGAATCCCAGGTCCGTGAGAAGTTGGACGGTCCTTGCCGTGTGCTCCACGGCGAGTTCCCTCGTCTTGGCTCGGATGAGCCAGTTGTCCAGGTAGGGGTAGACGTGGATCCCCTCGCGGCGCAGCTGCGCCGCCACCGGTGCAAGGCACTTGGTGAATACCCTGGGTGCCGACCGTAGTCCGAAGGGGAGGGCTTTGAACTGGTAGTGACGCCCTTGGACCACAAACCTGAGGAATTTTCGGTGCCCCTTTAGGATGGGAATGTGGAAGTAGGCATCCTCCAAATCCAACGACAACAGGAAGTCTCCTTCCTCCAGCTGCCCCAGGACGTGCTGGAGGGTGACCATCCGGAACTTCTGCACCTTGATGAACTTGTTCAGACGTCGCAGGTCTAGGATGGGGCGCCATCCTCCCGTCTTCTTCTTCAAGAGGAAGTATCTCGAGTAAACTCCGGAGCCCCGAAGCCTCTTTGGGACGAGTTCGATGACGCCCTTCCTGAGCATCGCTTTTACCTCCAGGAGAAGCTGAGGGACGTGAAGCTCTTTCCTGGCCACGGGGGGGGACGCGCGGGCGCCTTCTTTGAAACTCAAGCGCGTGGCCCCGGGCTAAGGCATCCAGCACCCAACGGTCGGTGGAGATGGACTCCCACACGCTGACGAAGCTTGCCAGCCGGCCTCCCACCGGGGTGCTTCGGTGGGGGCCCGACCCCACGGCCGGTTCAATCCTGTTTCGTCGAGGCTTTGCCGTCTTGACCTCCTTGGCGATGACGGCGGGGTCCGTCAGACTTGCCTAGTCCTCTGTAGGCCTCCTGAGACGACGAGCGGGCCGCTTGACGGTAGGTGGAGAAACCGCCGCCGGAACCTTTGGAGGCGCCCTTGCCTCCGCTGCTCCAAAAGGGCGTCCGTCGTTGCTGCAGAACCCCAAGGGCCCGGGCCGTCTCAGTGTCCGCTTTAATGGCCTGAAGGGAATCGTCCACTGTTTTCCCAAACAGGTTGTTCCCATCGAAAGGCATGTCCAGGACTCTGGTCTGTACGTCTTGAAGCAAGTCCGTAGCCTTGAGCCATCCACGCCGCCTAAGGCACACGCCGTTGCCCAACTGGCGAAACCCAGTGTCGGCGATGTCCGTCGCAATAGTGATGGCGTGGTCCGACGCCACCTCGCCTTCCTGTAGGATCTCCAGGGCATCCGTCCTCTTGTCGTCCGGCAGGAAGTCCAGCAGGGGAGCCAGTTTGTACCATAACTCCCTGTCGTAGCGGGCCACGATAGCCAAGGCGTTGGCCGCTTTAATCGTCGTCGCTGCCGACGAGATGACCCTGCGTCCCATAGCGTCCAATTTCTTTCCCTCGCCGTCCGGTGGGGAAGTCGATGTGGAGGCCGCACCCCCCCGCTTTCTTCCTGGCCGCCGCGGAGACGACGGAGTCCGGGGTAGGCTGCGCCCGGAGGCACAGGGGGGCCGCGTCCGGGACCCGGTACTTCTTCTCGTACCGGTCTCTTCTAGCTGGCGTCGTGGAAGGGTTCTTGAGGAGGGCGAGGCCCTCATCCCAAATGTCGTCCAGTAGAGGCACCGCGAGGACCGTCTTCCTCTTGGCCTTGCGCCGTTGATAAAGGAATCCTTCCTTTTTCTTCTCTTCAGGGCAGAGTTGGAAAAGCTCGGATGCCCTGGCGATCATGGAGTGGAACGATCCAATCTCGTCGGGCGGAGAAACCCTGGTGGGAGGTGACGACGGTAGATCCTCGTCGTATACCTCGTCGTCCGTACCCGTCGCTGCCGTGTCAGACCCCGTATCATCCCCTCGGGTGGACGGGGAGGAGGTCTGGACGGGGCGCGACGGCTGAAAAGGAGGTGGAGGGTGAATCCTTCTTTTCTTGGGAGGGGGAGCACCCAAAGCTCCCGGTTCAGGATCCCCCGACGGGAGAGGTTCCTCCGTCGGCAACGGTAGTCTCGTCCTTATCTCTGAACATAAGGACTGTATAGCCAACAAAATGGCCGCCGAGTTGTCTTGCGGCACTGGCAGAGGGGAATCCGACGGGCGATCAGGAGCCCCGTCGGCACCCTCGACGATGTCGTCGTCACCTGCGTCGGGATCCATCCCGACAGGCCGGTCTTCTTCCACGCCAAGGCCGTGGCTTAAGACCTCAATCAGCTCTTCCTCTGAGGTTGAGGCCGAATCTACGACGACGCCCTGCCCCCCCTTTTTCTTCCCCGCCGGGGGTTTCACGGGGGTCCTATCGATGGGCACAAAAGAGGACTCCCTCCGAGGTGGCAGGGAGACTCTGAGCCACGAGGTCGCCACCACTGGTGTAGCCTCCACAGGCTGAGCCAGGGCCGCCGCGACAGTATCGATAGAGGGCTTGGCCGGATGGATTAAGGCCTTCACCACCTTAGGTGCGCTCACCGCCTTATCCTTGAGGGGGGGGACACTGCCTCGCTCCCCCTCCGATGGGGCCTTCGAGCTCGACCGGGGCCTCTCCAGGAGCTTCGCCGGGTGCTCGCCCTTCCTCTTACCCGACCCAGAGCGTTGGCTCGTGGCTGAAGGTGCCGGGGAGGGTGCGCCCTGCCTGGCGCCCGTAGAGCCCGACCGTTCGGCGCTCCCGGTGCCAGCGGACTCGCGGTGCTTGGCCTTGTGTTGGACCCCCGTCGCCGGGGCGTCCTCAAAGGTCTTAGAAGACCGCTCGGATTTCTTCTCGCCTGACGGGCTCTTCCCTTCCAGCCAGTTGGCGAGACGTTGATGGCGGTCCTTCATGGTCCGCTCCGACATATTGCCGCAAAACGCACAGTCCTTCTCCACGTGCGTCTTGTCCTCATGTAAGCAGTAGAGGCAAAAGGAGTGTTCGTCCTCCATAAAGACGTTCTGCAGCTGGCATCCAGGGCAGACCCTGAACAGCTTTCCGGGCGTCGAGCTTCCCTTCTCCTGGGCCATGTCCGGGCCTGAGAAACTTCTGGAGTCCTCCAAAAGCGTAGCTCGACGAAATCTTCACCCTTGAGGGTCGCAGACGAATCCGACACGGGTCCCCGTTGATCGGATGGAGAGTCGGTGGAGCTTGAGGCTCTTTTGACCGAAAAAAACTAAGTTTTGAGAAAAAACGTGAAAAAATAGCACTAACGCTCGAGAACAATAGCACGAGGATCCCAACACATGAACGTGCAGTAAAAATCTGAAGATGGCTGCCAGAGGCGGTGCTTAGGTAGAGGGCAGTCATTGGCTGTGGTCAGTATGACGCAGAGACCAGTGATTGGTTATTACTACGAAAGACAGATCAGAAACGAAACTGATACTGGTTTTTTCTTTACCGAGGATTCCCAGCCTGACGACGGGGAATATTCATGAGCATGTGAATCCATGCCAGACCCCATGCCGGAGAATATGTGGATACCAGTAGGTTGGGAGACTCAAGGCCAGAAGTAGAGGTCATGATTTAATTGAGGAATACCTCAGTCAGAGATTTGTACCTTTTTATAGTTACGACCAGTGACACTTTTTAGTGCGTTTGTCTCTCTGGGATGTCAGGGAGCTGAATATGGAAACCAATAATAAAATGATCAGACCAGATACATGGGTTGGTATTTTTGATACATACATCCAGATTTCTGGAGACCACCTAGTCTAGAATATTCCCTTTATTAGAGGTAGGGTTGTTGTTGTGGACAGAATAATCAATATTGTTGAGGCATTGTTCTAGTGAGATAGCATCTTTATCAGTGATATTGTTGCACCAGCGGCTGAGCTCGCCTAGAAACAGGGTGGCACCGTTACGTCAATTCAGTGACCTCAACATTTGTATAATATCCTCATCAAAAATTGCCATATCTTCTGGAGTTCGATAAAGCAGGACAAAGTTCACGCAACTGTAGTGTGTTGGATTGAATTTTAAGTGAAGAATCTCACAATGGTTGCAGTGACTAGGGAAAAGTTTTCTAAGCAAGGATGGCTACTCCTTCCCCATGGTCCATTTCCCGGTTTTTACACAGGAGATGGGGTATCCCTCAGGTGTAGCAAGATTTTATCATGGGTCCACTAAAGTCCATAAGCAAGGTTTCTGTTCGGCACAGAATATCAAGGTCATTGTTGATGATGTAGTCATGTATATCGATCACATGTTTGTTAAGTGATCTAAACAGTGCGAATTTGATGTTTTTTAAGTCAGTCAGATTAGATGAAGAGGATTTGGGATCATGCTTTTTTGTATCTGTATCTTGTGCTTTGTTCAGTGGTGATCATCTGGGGTATGGAGTTTGACTGTCAGTGGTGTCAGACTGTTTGTTATCAACATTTTCGTCTCAAAGAGGGGTTTTGATCCAAACTGTTTTCAATAGCTGATAATCTTGTGATGTCAGTATTGACATCTGGCCATGTCTTGTTATCCAGACCATAATTGTCAACAGACGGTGGAATCTCCGTTTGGTGGCCGAGTTCGTGGAGTAGAGTGTTCTTCAAAGCAAAGGCAGGTGTGTGGTCCTCAGTAAGGATAGTAGTTTCCAGAGCAGCTGCATCAACATCAGTATCAAGTGTGGCTGGGTGGAACAGATACAAGTTGGTCGACACAGTCTAAAGGACCTTGTTGCATATGAGCTTGAGCATGTACGTGGAGTTCGAGTGTGAATGGGGAGGCACTGTCCAATCTCATCAGAAGGTATTTTTTAACAATAGCCATACGAGTGGCTTTCTGGGCTGCCAGCAAGAGATTTGGTTCATTTGTGTAGCCCATAATATAAAGACAGTTGGGTTGTAGAACCAACAGGTTTAAGAGTAGTTTAAGGGCAAGAGAGGTTTCACCAGAGACCTCTGCGATCGGTTTACTAAAGTTCGAGAGGGTTAGTAACAGATAGGGTTGAGAGAGAAACAATGTCAAGTATAATAAGGGGCGACTGGGAAGTGGAGCTAATGGGTAGGTGAAGACTCAGGTAGTAACCACGCATGACTAGAGAGAGGCCAGTGCGCGGAAGCAGCCAATAGAGAGCACAAGGGTCAATGAAGAGAAATGGAAGAGGGGTGCAGCAGTATGATAATGTAGCAATAAGGACACTTGCTAGGTTTGGGGAGTGAAGGTAATGGAGCGTGTGTGCAGCGTGTTCGGAGAAGACCGGCTTGTCGCAGAAGTGCCAGCACTGAATCGCTGAAGTTTCCTGATAAAGCCCTGGGGTGCTGTCCATAACACAGCATATAGCATTTATTGTCCTGGCCAGGTGGACAGGAAGGCACCCTAAATGTTTGCTTTACCTGTGATGGGTTCCAATGGACCTGTCATGGCAAGAATCGCATCAGTGGTGGCATAAAGCAGGACCTCTCACACTATGAAACAAACCTCAGGACCAAGGCCTTCAGTTTGCACCCAATATAATACATATTCCTGTGCCATACTGTTGTGGGTGTGAGAGTAGGCTACACTGACTTTTGCGTGGAATAGGAATCACTCTAGGAATTGTGTTACCCCCGGATGTCAGCAGTGCCTCCAAAAGTGTACAATGATTCTGCCTCTTGCCCCCCCTAGAATATCATGACCTGTAGGTGAGCAGAAGATGGACACACACCTTACCGCGCACATGTGCTTTTGGCTGAGCTGCGGGCAAGTACTGCTTACTCCCATCTATTAAATGGTAAGTGCCTTCACCAGGAGTGACTGAGGGGCATACTCCTGGAAATCTCCACCTTCACCTGGGTCTGGCTGATAACGTCTTCAGCCCAAGGCTTAGAGCAATACATTTGCGATGGTCGCCCTCTTTTTATCTTTTACCGTATCTTACCGTCTGTCAGGTTTCATAGCTTTTGAAGACTCACATACACAGACTTCACAGCACCCCATGAGGTTGGGATGACAGATCTACACAATCCTGACAAGGCCTTTGCAGGCCTCCCATGTGCTGACAAACCCAACTGAGGTGTAGGATCCTCCCTCCCTTCAGATTGCCTTTGGACTTGCTCCTCAGAGAGAAAACGCAGGCTTTTCTGTTAACAGGGTAATACCATATCTGCACTCCTGGCAGGGGTGCAGTCTGTCAAAATCATTTTATATCTGAGTCTTCTTCTCAGGGACACAGAGATCCCCCTGTACAAAATGCCACCAAAAACACCAATTTGTTTCCCCACACAAGGAATGTTATTAGGTAGAACAAAATAGAAGAGTTTGTTTACTTTTCTTTTCTAGTGCATAGGCAACCCAGATTACACTCTTCACGTAAATCAGCAAAGTTGCATGGATAATACATAACGCAAGTACATTAGCAAGAGAAAATAAATATCCCATTTTAGGCATAAGAAAACAATTGACAGGTCTCCAACATTTAACTTTACATGCAAAAGAGTTTTGACATAAATAATGTAAAATGTCACTTTACATGGGTCATGACGTTTATCTTTTCTTATCATCCATTAAAGGTTCTCTCTATGTCCCCTTATCACAGGTTGAGTCAGTTGGATAAATAGCAGCCTTCCCAAGACCGCAGACAAGATACTTTTATTTTATTATAACGTTTATTTGTTGTGTTTAGTTTGTTTTACAAACTTTTACAACAATTTCCTTCATATATTTTCTTTCCACAGTATATTTTTCCATTTAACTTTTCTTTGTACATCATTCCCTAATAGTTCATACATCATTTACACTACATATAAAAAGAATCTAAAATCATATTTACAATTCATTACAGTTAAGCCATTACTTCACACAAAACATGTTGCATATGTACTATTTCCTTTGGAGCCAACCTTTCATTGTATTTTTTACATGTGCACACACACTCGGTCTTCCCAATTTCAATTAGTATGCTGCATTACGCAGCTCCTCTTTGCATTGTTGGAGTTTCATTCATTTGAAAGACCTTTCTTAAATTTTTCCACATGTGGTCAAGTAATAAGTTTACTGGATCCTTTTACAAAGGACCATATTTGTTACAATTGGCCTCATCGCATTGAAGAGAGTGCAAAAACATTGACCAGATCATCGCTGTCCTGCATCATTTTTCAGTATAACCCTCAGAACAACATTTACAGGTCTGAACTCAACCGTGCATTATATTCAACTAATTTTTGTTGAAGTTCTGCGTTAATAATACGCAAGAACCTTGTCAATGACAAAATCAGCGTTACATTTGTGCCCCACATGCACCGGATCCACAACCATTCTACCCCTTGTGTCGTAATACTGGTGTTGTTTTTGCCAAATATGGTGTTACGCTGCGTTTCAAAATGCCTGCAGTAAACAGTAAGATGCTTTAATGTTTCCTTTATATAATTATCACCACAGTATCGACATCCACCATGTACGATCCCCGCCGGCATAATTCTCCAATGTTGGATTTTTTCCATAGTCGGATACTGATTTAACTTAAATCGTAAATGTGTGTCCCGGTCACATTTACCCGGGAATTGCATCAAGTAACTAGCTCTTGGTGTGTACTTGGTAATAAACTGTGCAATTTCCGTGTTCTCTTTCAGCATCGGAAGAGTCTCAAGGGTAATTCTCCAGTCATGTTCATATAACTTTTTTTTAACATATACTGGGCACAGCTGTAAGTCATCAATTGTTGCGTCAATATTTGTTAATGGACTCAACATTTCCCCATAATATTTTTTTATAGATTTCGGAGATTTCTCTATAATCATAGTTGATACATTTTCATATAGAGAATTTTGTGGGGGAGTAAGCATTTTGGAGAAGTTGTTAAATCGCCTCCAGTCAAGACGAGCAGAAAGTGATATAAGACCAAGCTCATGTCGAAGCACTGCACTTGGAATGGCGTTAGAGACCCTCAGCGTTTTTTTTTCCATATCAAGGCTTGAGCTTGATTTAGCTCTAGTCCAATATTTATCAGACACATATCCAGACTGTATAGCACTATTGCTTCCACCTTTAGCGTAAAGTATTCAAAAAGTGGAGTCATGGAATACTCGCAATATCTATTGAATATGATTTTCATTTGTGCATATAACGGTTTGATCTGGTCTTGTATTTGGGCTTTCCACATGATTGTAGACTCATTATTGGATAAGTTATATCCAAGATATTTCACTGAGGGTATGCGTTCGACTCGAACATCATTCAATGACCATTTATATTTAACATATTTTTTCCTGGAGTTGTTAAATATGATGATATTTGATTTTGTTGCATCTGCACTCAAGTTGTGGGAGTGAGCATATATTGCAAACATCTCTAATTTGGCTTGCAGACCAGATGGGGTAAGGTCGGACAGTAAAATGTCATCCGCAAATGCCAACCACTGTATACGCAACCCCCCAAGCTTAGCGTGATAGATGGAAGTGCCCTGCCACATGTTGTCCATATCACTTAAATAAGCATTAAACAAGGTGGATGCTAAATTGCATCCCTGCCTTACGCCAATGTACGTTGGAATTGCGTCAGTTAGATTGCCTGGTCTCCAGAAATCTGGATGTATGTTGGTTGATACAGATTCGCACTTTGGTCTTTTCATGGAGTAGGACTAGCATATGTAATAACATCGGCTCAAACCCTGACTTATTTAACTTGGACCATAGCAGTGATCGTATGACTTTATCAAACGCAGAAGTTAGGTCCAACGAGGCCATATATATGGGGCCGAATTCTCCGTGTTTTGATTTTGTCAGTAGGTGCGATAGGATAGTGGCATTCAATAGGGTTCCCATTGCACGGCGAAAACCCACTTGAAATCTTGACAACATATTTTTGCATTTCATGTGAAGTTCCAGCTCTTTCAAGATAAAAATGGAGAATAGTTTTTCTTAAGTATCTAGGAGAGCGATGGCTCTGTAGCTAGCAGGGTCTTCGCGACTACCTTTTTTCCAAATGGGCACTACTATAGCAGTGTTCTACGATGTAGGTATTGTTTGCGATTTAAAAATGTTGTCATATTTTATTTTACATATCCGGGCCCAGAAACCAGGATCTTGTTTCATCACGCATGCCGGTATGCCGTCGGGACCCGGGGCCTTTGCATATTTCAGGTTGTTTATCGCCCATTCAATATCTAGTTCTGACCATGGACAGGCTAAAGCTGTTGTCCGGTTCATAGAACAGAATTCCGGTTTCTGGAACCCGGAAGGGAGTTGATATTTCTTATTTATGAAGGTCATCCAAGTTAATGCAGAAATTGGAGATTTCATTGCTTCTGTTTTTTTTATCTACACTACTACGGAGCATGGACCATATAGATCTCCTGTTGTTTGTGCAGAGAAACAGAACCATATTTGGGTTTCTAATTTTTGCGCTCCATTTGATATTGTGGCATTTGTTGGAGAAGTATTTGCAGGTTTTCTTTTTCTGTTTTAGATAGTCTTCAACATTGGGGCAACTTTTCTTTAATTTTCGTAGGGTTCTGTTTCTAACACATTTTAGTTTATGAATCTCGCCATCCCCTGGTATGTGGGGCTGCGATTTTAGTCTATCAGCGTCCCTACCTAATTCTAACACAGTGGCTGTAATCGTCTCAGTAACCCACATCTCTAAGCCCAGTATATCATGTGAATGCCAACTAGAATTATACAAAGCTGGAAGAAAGGCTTTAAGCGCTTTGTTTGCTTTTGCAACATAATTGGGCATTCCATTTCATGGATATGTCCGGGCGCTCAATCTCAACATATTCCAGCCCTGGGTCCTACTGATACATTCATGCTGATGTTTGTGCCAATAATTATGTGATCCCCAATTGTGCATCCACAGTGTATACAGGTGATGTCAAATGTAGCAAGGTTTGTGAGGCAGCCAAAAAATCAATTCTGGAGTTACTTTTGTCTCTCCGCCATGTGTACTGCAGCGCAGTAATGTCAAATTCTATCAGATAAATGTCCCAACTTTCTAAGAAGTATCTCCATCTATTGCCATTCTCCTGTGATTGTAATTGATATGCAGACATTCCATGTGTCGCATTTTCAGTCATATGCCCAATACAGCATGCATTGAAATCACCTCAAATAATTATAAAATTCGAAGGATGGCGTGAGTAAATATCCTCCAAAATTGAGTTTAGCTGTTCCAACATGATATCTAGCGACATTCTAGCTGGGTTCCAATATATGTCCATTATGTAAAGTGGTTGCCAAGAATCGTTGCTGTATGAAAGTTGAACTACCAACATATACTCTGTGCTCTGAATCATCTCTGAATTCACATTTAGACTGTTATTAATACAGATGGCCAACTCTCCAGCCGGACGCCCTCCCCTACCAATCTTGGCTTTAGTGTGATATGTAGTGAAACCATTTATTACAAGATCTCGTGTATTCATAGTCTCCTGTACTAGGATTATCGATATCTGAGAGTAAGCAGGAAAATGATCCTGCCATTTTGTGAAGTTTTTGAGTCCACAAGAGTTCCAAGAGCAAATGGATAATTTGTTGTTACTATGACGGATGTGCTACTGGTTTTACTTCATTTAGCGTCTTTGCTAGAGGAATTAGCCATGACCAATCTTTAACTGTAGCAGTTAAATTGGCCAATTGGGTGAGTGCTGATATTTCTGTATCTCTGAGAGCTTGATTACTGTCCGCTTGTGTGTCAACCGTGGAGTGTTTTGGCGGTTGGAATTGCAAGAAATCTCTAGCTACTTCATGAGATTCGAATTGAAAAAGTTTGAGTCCCAGTAACTCAAAGTCCATACAGTGTTCAAGCAGCAAATTCGTGATTATTAAGGAGTGTGTTTTACATACCATTCTATTGTTATTAGAGTTGTACAATTCCACCCACTTAATATCCTCTGATTTCAGATTTCTTAGCGATGGTAAGAGGTTAAAAATGTGCAGTAGGTGTGAGCGATTGATCAGTTTCTTGCCATTAACATCTTCATCGCTCTGCCATCCTATAATATTCTCCATTTCCCTATCTAGCTCACTGGTATTATTAGGTGGCATTTCAGTTTGGCGATCAGAGCTTTGTTCCTCTTCGCTCTCTTCCACGATAGAGGGCGGTAAGTTAGAGCTTATATTGCTGCTCAATTCCATGTTGGGGAGTTCAAGTTTTTCTGTGCCGATGATGGGACATGCTGATTGTACTGCTTCCTTCTTTCCTGTGGGTGCTTTTTTATCTTTCAATTTCAGATTGGGCTGCACTTTTGAGTTGGTGTTTGATAGTTTATTACTGCCCTTAGCTGGAAAGAAAGCAGAGAGTTGTAGTTGCTTAGATGTTTTCGGCTCGACAGCCGAAATTCCTACAGTGCAAATATGAGGGGGTACTTTTGTCTCTCCAATTTTGTGAATTGCTGTATTCGTTGTTTGAGTTTCAATTGTGCCCATTTGTGTTACCTTTTTTATCTTATTTATTTTTTAGTTTTTTGTTACACTCTTTATTCCGTTATCTGCTTCCTTTTTCTTTGTCACTTTGTTTTTTTCTATTCGTAGGGCTTTTTTACTTTCATCATCTAGCTGTTCTAGATCCAGCACACCTTCCTCCCCTGATGTGATTTCCTGGATGTCTTCCATGACTACACCTTTATCAGCAGCCTGGGACATAACCACTGATTGTGTAGTTTCTGTCATTTTTGTCTCTTTTTTAGGTCGTAGATTCCTTTTTAACTGACATATGTGCATACGCTTTTGTCTTCGTGACATGTAGGGACACAATGAGAATCCCTTATTACCTCTAGAGGGAGCCTCATTTATCATGTTGGACACGGTTTCCTCATTTAATTCTGTTTTATCCTTCTCAATTAGTTCAAGCAGGAGAGACGGACTGTCATTCTTCTCTCTACAAATTGAAGGACAGATAGATGGAGGGCTTTCCGATCCACACTCTAGACTGAGTGAGACTCTTGTTAACAGAGTTAATTTGGAATCCAGCATATCTAATTTGGTATGCATTGTGTCAATATCTAATGATGTTTCTAAGGAACACTCTGCATTTGTGCTTTTGGTCAACATCGTTTTTTTTCTCCAGCACTTTGGCATATGATCTTGATGAAATCACAAATGGTTTTTCTGAAAGGTTTGTTTGCGCCGTTTTAGAGTGCAGTAAAGGTACTTCGGTTTGTGTGGCCAGGGAAGTAACTTGAGTTTCCTTTCCTGTGGTCAAATTTTTTGCTCAGATAGCCCTCTATTTTGCTTATTTTGCTGAGGGTTTCTTTGGCTGTTTGTTTGAGTTCTCTAATTTCCAGATGGGTAAACTCATGCCCTTATCTAGCAGATTCAGTATTCTGGTTATTACAGGGAATGTTGAGCAGTGCTTTGATTAAGCTCATAGTTTTGGAAATTATTACTATTAACAGGTACAGATGTTTCCATTGAGGTTAGATCTGAATCATGAAGTCCTATTGCAGGGACTAGGGGGCGATCTGTGTTAATGCAGCTCGCTCCAAAGAGATGTACTTCTTCAATGGTTCCATGTCTCGGATTTGCGGGAGTCGAAGGCCCTAATGACATGCGTACTCTTTTTCCTCAACTCCGCCATTATGGTTGGGGCAAGCATAGATTCATCAGATATACCCCGTTTCAAAAGGCCACCTGCCCCACTGCTGGATGGTTTGGTATGTGGATCTTCCCGCATACTCAGAACTATTCCGTGTGGATGTGTATCTGGTGTGTGTACTTCTACATTTACTATTACAGGGTTGCCCTTTATTGCATTGCCAGTGTTTCGTTCTAACAGAATTTGTGTATTTTCTTCTGCGGTGGGAGGTGCGGGTTTTGGTATCTTCTCTTCATGTTTCTTAGCCCACTGGCCATGCTTTCCTATCAGTTACGTGTGATACGGATAATATTTTAGCTGCCTTACTGTCCCGCGGACAAATATACGTCACGTGTTATGTTAATCAAGTATGATAGTATCTATCTTTTCTCGTTAGCAATTGTTGCAATTTCTCATGCAGACCAGTAGCTCACCTTGTCAACAGCACGCACACATCTCCCTTTTACATATGCACTTGATTTTAAAGAAGAGCAAGGGGGAGAGGGAGGAAGGGCTCGGGGCCACCTCACCACCCTCCATGCCCGAACATCCCAAACAGCACTTCCAGGCACTTCCGGGGTGCGCACGCAGGTGCGCAGACCCATGCCTTGTTGTAGGAAGTTCGATGGGCGGGCGTAGAGGGGGGGTTCCAGTGGTGAGTGACAGTTCCTATAGGGAGAGAGCAAAAGGGGCGTATAAGTACGTGATCAGAGAAACAAAGTTGCCAGTAAAGAAAACGGTAGTCGTCTTCACTAAGCAAAATACTGGCAAGATACTGGCCCACAGAGCAATAAGGACAGTGAAAAAAGTCAATTGTGCTAAAGTCCCTTACACAACGTTCAAGCACAAAGGAGATATTTACTTGCTTCTGCTAGCGTTATGGACGCTTTCAGAACGCTGAACTTCCTCTTGCCGACGGCGAGTTAGTGAAGTCCAAAAGTCCAATATGCAAGTCCTCAGTGAAAGGGCGCAAGAGGCTGGTCAGGGCACAGCGTCTCCGCCCAAACAGCACTTCCAGGCCCTTCCGGGGTGATGCTTTCAGAACGCCGAACTTCCTCTTGCCGACGGCAAGTCCAAAAGTCCAATATGCGAGTCCTCAGTGAAAGGGTTCAAGAGGCTGATCAGGGCACAGCGTCTCAGCCCAAACAGCACTTCCAGGCACTTCCGGGAAGATACTTAATAAATGGCATACACATACCGTCAAACATATTGCGACCATGAGAGCTCATGTTCTGCTCTTTGAAGGTTAGAATATAGATGGATTAAGGACAGCTTGTCCCTTTGTGACGACACAATTATAGGACCTCCAGTTTATGTAGTTTTCCCAGTACAAATGGATAAATAGCAGCCTTCCCAAGACCGCACACAAGATACTTTTATAATGTACGTCACAGTGCCAGACCCCCATTCAATGGATACCACATACTTTCCCATAAGATCATATATTTGCTTGCATCATTGTAATTTTAAATTATATTCCACTCCTGATGGATTTTCAAACACTTTTGATGTCAGCAATTAAATTATTGAAAGGCATGTGTGTGGGACGCGGGCAGTTGTGACATCACAACGTGGGCACATTCATGACATCACACCGCCTGCGACGAGAACTAAGGATATACAGGTAAGGCTGCGCTGGGTAGGAGCACAGCGGGGCAGCCCAGAGATTGCCGTCTCGTTTGGAGCTTTTACAGAATCTCGCAGGCAAGCTGGCTGGAATTGTTAAAGAATGGAAGGTTTATGTAGTCCACCAGGGATCCTCAATTATATTTAACCTTTCTCTTTTGGGGAACCTTTCCTCTGGGTAACTCCTTTCCTCTTGGCAACTTGATCTGGACTGTACAGTGGAACATGACCATTAAACTCCAAGAGGTTACAAGAAAGACTCTATACCATAAAAGAATGTTGGGGATTAACTATGTGTCATAACATAATATAATGAAGCTAACTTGTGGACACAAGTTGCCGTTCTCTTTTCACAGTGAAGCCCGAACCAATTTTTTTATGCAGGTAATAAGTCAGTGATTTAAACATTTACAATAATATATTTCAATGACTGTGAAATACACAACATGCTAACCAATGTTTTGTTATTTTTTTCTTGAGGTTTCGTCTTTTTAAAATATTTATCTTATGTTGTGTGTGTCAATCTCCCGACTGCACAATTTTGGACCTAATGATATGTTAATTGTTGGTTTACCTGAATAGCGTTTAGCCCTGAAAACTGATTAATATCCAAAATTCATTGGCCTTACGACGCAGTGTCAGAATTTATACTGCCTTCTATGAAGCAATAAATTGACAGTCATCAAAATGGTTTTGGCCAAAAAGACTGAGTTGAAAAGCCCTACCCAACCAAAAGTCCTAACGAAGGTACAACTGTGATGCTGGAAATGCATTGGAGGGACAGGGCCTCCTTGTCCTCTAGTCCTTTTATCATGTGTGTTCTGTGTTATTTTCTGCCCAGGAGCCCAATGCAGGACTCCTGGCAGTGCAGCTCTTCCTCTTTTTGGTTTGGTGAACAGACCATTGGGATACCCTTATGGCACCCATGGGTGGGGGTACAATCCTTTTCCCCCTAGTGTATGTTTTTGGGCACCTGTGCGCGGCCCACGGAGCAGGGCTCCATGCTGAATTTGACAGGTGCTCCGAGTATCCTCCATTTTGGGATACCCAGGCCCTGCCATTGGAATCAGTCGATTCCTGATAGGAGACAAGATGGCCCCTGTGGCCTCTTGCTTTCTATTGCTGGTTACCTTGTTTTCCCAAGGTCCTCGAAGCCCTGAATGTGTCCCTTCCCCTGACTGGCTGTTGGGTGGAAGTTCCATATATGGTATTGTGGGGAAGCCCAGGCCAGACTGGCTGGAGCCTTCCTCATGACTATATGTTGTGGGTACACCCTTGGGGTGGGTCCTGGGTGAATGGAGTGTGTGACCAATATGCATTTCATGTTATGGGTGTCTGGCTTCTAGTGTGTGACACAATGAATGAGACAGTCCTGCCCGAAACTAGCATGAATGCAGTGTGGAGTGCTGAATGGCTGGGTTGTCCGAATCTACATTCCGTGTTGTGAGTGTCTGGATGGAGAAGAATGGCCTAAGTGCACTGTGAGCCTGATTGGCTGCCTGCATGGCTGCCAGTATGCCCTTCTGAATGATTGGTTGCGTGAGTGTGACCCAGAAGAGTGAACGAGAGACCGAACAGTATATCTGGGGACCTCTCACTCACGGATATCATTCAGAAGCTGAAGTCGAAACTTTACACTTACCTGTCTAGAAGAAGAAGGCATTGCTGCTGCTTTCCTTCGCCGCAATCCGAAAGCAGACGTGTCTCCAAGAACTGATCCAAGAGAGAACCTGGCTAGGAGACTTCTTCCCGAGCTACGGGGGAACACCATGCACCAGCTAACCTTCACCAAGACTCCCCGGAAGTCAGTCATGGAACGGCGGTCCCCGTCTCCGGTCGGCAACCTAGTAATCTTAAGCGAAGCACCCGGACATTGAAGTCCACCACCGTCGACGACCATCATCGCCGACCGATGCCACAACGCGCCATTACCTTAGACATTGAATCCAGGACTCCTTTGCTCATCGCGGTCGACTGCTTTTTCCTGCCGGAGAAAGTAAAGGTTCGCCGCCGAACCGAGGAGAATCCGCCAGTGGGTTTCCCACCACCCAAAGTCCTCAAAGACGCTGACGAAGATCGGAAAGCCAGCCGTGGTCGAGTCCCGATCGCCGACACCAGACGCCGACAACCCAACGCCCTTGCTGGGCCTATGTTCTTCATTGACTCTTTGCAGCAACAAACTATCGTTGTTGAGGCACACCACATGCCTCATCTTCGCAGGACATCCACGATCGATCGCCCACAGGCACCGCAAAGGCCAAAGCTGCCGTCCTGACAAAGTTGTTCACCTTTTCTTCAAGGAATCTCGGTGATCCATGGCTCCTGCCTTAAAGGGAGTTCACTCAAGAAGGATCCGTCGACGACACAGCGTCGAACTCTGCTAAACCAGGTATTGAGGTAGTAGTACATTTGTAGAAGGAAATCAGACTCTGCTAAGCAATATATGGACTGAGCTTCTTTAATATATGATTTACAGATTTCTCAGGTGGGGGGGATCCCCACACAGAGCTGTGTCTTTGGTTGGGACCCAGTATTCTGCCAGTTGTTTAATCCAACTAGTCTTCCCTCTTATGTCTGTTGTTGATTCACTTTACTATTTCATTTGTATGCCATTGAGACTGTCAAAAGTTGTTCATTTTAATGGAATCAAGAGTTAACTGTGGTACGACATAGCTATTGTACATATTTATTATTATAGTATTGCCCGAGCACAAAGTGTGTTATTGTGTGTATATAACTTGAACCTTATTTATATAAATAACTGTGTTATTAGTAAAATAGTGGGTGGACATTCCTTTGTGGGGGCTTGGGGAATACACTGTACTTAAGAACCAACCTGCATCACCTCCTGAGAGCTTAAGCATTGAATGCTCGTCCAACGTTACCAAATAGAGAATCTTGGCTGGGGTGCTCTGTGCTTTTACTCTGCCATATAGAGAGCAGGAGTACAGATACCCCCCTCCAGTCTTTACAATTACCAAATGTTCTACCTTCTAAAAAGGTCGACTTTTGGTTGGGTAGGTTTTTTCAATTTGGTCTAGGGCAGCGGAGGTGTCCCCCGCAAACCCTGCTCACTATACTGTGAGCAGGGTTTGTAGGGGTGTCCCCCACTGCTGTCCTGCAGTCTAAAAAAAAAAAAAAGGCTGCAGGGGAGTTCCCCACAACCCCCAGCTCACTATACTATACAGTATAGTGACACCCCGCAGCTGACCCGACATAAAGAAATAAAGAGAAAAGCAAAAAGGAAAGGAAAGGAAAGGACCCTGCAGTGCCGGTTCCCAATCAAGGAAGAAAGATAACAGGCGTTGCAGGGACAGAGCGAGACGGAATGCAAGGTAAGTAGGGGGTGGGCGTGTGGGGAGAGGTTTGTTGGGGGTCTGGGTGGGGGTCTGGGTAGGGGTAACTCAGTACTGTTCAGGGGAGAAAAGACCGAAGATTATTTTGAAAAAATAATCTTCGGTCTTTTCTCCCTCGAACATTTCCGCTTCGGTAAATCAACCCCAAATCATCAAAATAATGTTTATGGGAGACATCATTTAAATATGCATTGGAATTATTGAAATATTGATATGAATTTTGATTCAACCTGTGATTAGGGGACATAGTGAGCACCTGGTTGGTCCAAGGGCAACTTTGAACCTTATGCATATATTTTATATCCTTGTGCCACAGGTTGTTTACCAAGGTGCTCCTTAAATTGATTATGCATTTCGAAGAGTATGCACTAGTTTAGACACTAGAACATTTAAGGAAATGAGTGGTGTCCACCCTCTACCAATTTTTGTTCTGCCCCCCTATCAAACCCAGAATTTATGACGCGTGTCAAGGGGTGATCACCAGCGAACCACCTTTGCCCACTCTTCCTGGGGTGTGATGATGTATGTGTGACCAATGTCTATTAGGGTACATAGTGAGCACCTGGTTGGTCCAAGGGCAACTTTGAACCTTATGCATATATTTTATATCCTTGTGCCACAGGTTTTGTTTACCAAGGTGCTCCTTAAATTGATTATGCATTTCGAAGAGTATGCACTAGTTTAGACACTAGAACATTTAAGGAAATGAGTGGTGTCCACCCTCTACCAATTTTTATTCTGCCTCCTATCAAACCCAGAATTTATGACGTGTGTCAAGGGGTGATCACCAGCGAACCACCTTTGCCCCCTCTTCCTGGGGTGTGATGATGTATGTGTGACCAATGTCTATTAGGGAGAATAAGGATAATTCCACAGATATGACCACTGAAGTGCCAAACCCAAAGAGAAACTTCTGTACCACCTAACACATCTATGAGGACCAAGGACATGCAGACACGACAAGTCTTTGAAGGTTCCCTCCTTCTGTTCAAAGAGGAAGTTACTACTATCATCTAAAAAGAAATGGGTAACTTCTGTGCAGACCTCAGGCAAGAAATTAAAGACAACAAAAGGGAAATGGAATTGTGGGCAACAAAGATAACTCATGCGAAAATGACTTCTGGGCATCAGTGCAAAGGTCTAACCAGTCTTCACAGATGTTGAATCCCTCTGACACTGACCAAAACTCATAAGCGTTTTAGAGAGATTAGAGAACCGACTCTGGGACTCACATGCATTCAGGAGACATCTCTTAAAGAACGAACACAGACTGTTCTCTTGGGGTGATTCTACGTATCAGGCCAGTACAGGCACCAAGAGAGCAGAGGAGGCTCTCCTGCTCCAGAAAGACTTCAGTTTCCAAAGCACCTTCCAAACAGAGGGGTAGTATGAAAAGTGAGCCACTTCAGGAAGATGTTCCAAAGACTCTGGGTGCTGGGGTGGGCTGCCCGCCCCGCGATGGTGAACCGAAAAACAGTAAACGAGGGATCCCGTGAGCCCCTGGCCATCACATTCACCCAGGATAGGATACAAAATGGGAATCAAAAGAAAATGATATGAATATAAAGATGTTGCAGCTAAAGATTAATGAAACAAGTAATTTTATTGTTCAATAAATGTAGATATAATTTGAAGCAATGCCATAAAATGTTTAAACAGTTGGAAATGTCGTAGAATGAGAAACAAAGCCACATCCCAACGGTGGGCCCAGTGACTGAACAGACATGTTTTACTGCAGTTCATTTAAGATAAATAAAAAAAGATAAAAAGGGAGCGCTGGGTGCAACATCAATATCGGGATCAATCTAGTCGTGATAAAATGGTATGTTTTGGTGTACAAACTCTGAGAAACAAAAATAGAAGTAAACAAAAAGGAATCAAACACTGCACAATCTTTTCCAGATATGATGGTGCTCAAGACAGACCTGGCCAAAATACACATTGGAGACACTGCTGCTACTTGTGCCGTTGGAGGAAGTGTTCTTGTTTGAGTGGTTGCCACCACTGGACATGCTGGCTCTGACCTTCACTCTAGAAAGAAAAAAGAAAATTATGAAGTGTTAAATATGGAGCATTAAATCCAGATTTACAAACACTGATTATTAATAACTCTCATCAATCTCAGGGCAATAGATGTTTTGTGGAAAGAACTTGAAATACGTTATTTCAAATATACCTTTAATAGCAGAGGCACAGGGAGGGCACTATGGAGTTTGTCAGCATATAAATACAAGTAAAAAGAAAACTTTCAGTGAAAAGCCCTCATCCCTAACTTTCATTTCTATCCAACCTTTGAATCACACAACATTTCAAACAGGTCAGCCTTTCCTGTTCCCAAACTCAACAGCCCACAGCAATTCATCACAGTGTGCAGTTACTAAGCTTTCATTTTACCACATATCCTTACAGCTCCATTATTCTCAGAGACAGAAATGTGACACTTTAGGTATACAAGAGCCTTAACCTTATACATTTTTGATGACGCAGTTAGCAGCACTACAGCCAATTAAAGGCACCTTACACTGGGTGTGAAAGTGCGACTAAACCATTGATTAAGTAAATGTTGGGGTATGCAGAATGCAAACTACAGAAAGTAACTCGTTCTTTGTTTTGAATAAGTTGCACATGTAATAATGAGGTGTTCTACAATAATTCAGTGTCATCACATCTTCAACAATTGTTAACTTTTGGATTCATCATTATAAAATGCATTTAAGGTTTACCCTAACCTATGTCTGTTTAACTCTTCAAGTGCTTCTTCATGTTTAATTTTTGGACGAGTTCAACCACCAGTGTTTGTAAATCAAAATTTGAGATTTAAGATGTAAAAATAAAAAGAAGAAAATCAATTTAAAAAATCAATGATGCCATAAGACATTCACATTTTTGTCTCAATATGAGAAAGTTGAACTCGGTTCTCATACTGAACCCTCATTAGCTGGCATACTAGTTCATTTTGATTCTCCTGAAATTGGGTTCTAACTTTTGCCTGCTTCTAGAATTTGATTTAACAAGCATAGGAACGCCCAGAAGGTAGAGATTGTGTAGATTTAAAAAGGGATATACCCAACTTGCATATTTAGATCACTCATAAAATTTCTCAGTTTACCCAATGTTTCTCGCATCAAGGATGTAGCCTATTGTGTGACTCTTGTCCAATGAGATTCAGATTTATTAAAGATAGCTCTGTGAAGCGCATATTAACTCTCAAGTAGGAGTGACTTTGTCACACCCTCAAAATATTCTTTAGGTCGACTTCTTTTGCACCACCATTTATCTAAAGGTGAACTAATCTACAAGCGCTGATGTGTGGATGGGTAAATTGTGCACGCCCACACACGAAAGAATGGACATACACGGTTTGCCTGTGCCTGCAGACACTGGCTGGTTGCCAGTGCAGACCCCCAGATCCTGCAAAGTAGAGTGCACTTCTGAGTCACTTTTAAAGTTTGCTCGTCTTAGTCTGCACTCATGCTGCCCCAACCACCATTTATTAAAGAACGCCTATACTGGTTTTACGCCAGATTAAAAAATAACCTTTACAAGACCAAGTACTCCTATCCAACTAACAGTCCATCTCCCCTTCCTTCTCTGCAAAACACCTCCACTCTCAGCCACCATCCTTCCTCCTCCTGGTCTCTTGATCTGCCACCTTCTCCTCTGAACTCACCAAAAACAACTCATACCTTGCGTTGCCTGTGCCCTTCTTATCCCACCCCTCCTTCTCCCAGTAGACTTCCCTTGGCCAATCTTACCCTGTCTTCCTTGCCTGGGAGGTGTTAGAAATGCTAGAATACATTGAAATGTGGCTACAACCAGCCTCTTTCTGCCACCTGGGTCCGTCGTGCCAGGAGCCCACGTTGGAAAGGGTTTGTATCAGGGAGCCTCAAAGCAGCTAGGTGTAATGCAATTGTACTTGAGCAACCACGCTTTGATACATTCCAGGAATTGTACTCCATCAATGATGGGTCAGAACATTTAGCCATACCAAAGCTCATAGACCAGAAAGCAGAGTGGTTATTAGACCTCGTTTCAGAAAGCATCAGACAGTCAGCACTAATGGTGACTTTGGTGGTTGCACTAGAAGACATACCCACCTTAGGAATGAGCACACCAGACCTTCTCAAAAGAATACTTCACTACAGATTTCCAAGTGGCAATTCTGTTTAGGGGATCCACTGCCAGGTCCATGGTAAGTTTTGAAATGTGTCTGGTTTTGTCAGAAAGCCGCTCTGGGGATAGCATGTAATATTCGATGTTGTGGGGCTTGTGAGAAACCTAAAGGTACTCTGACCTCCACTCCACAGGGATCTTCTGTTCAGGTGGTCAGGGAAGGGCCACCGCTTTTGGATACCGATCCTGGGGGTGGACAAGCGAGGGAGGATCACATGAGTGGAGGATCCTTGGGGATTGGGGAGAGGGTGCTTGAGGGGGAGACATAGTACCCCCCCTTTCCAACACTGATTTACCCTACTGTCCTTCAGCCATTATAGGATATTGCCATTCATATCCTGTCCTACATATCCTGTCCTACCCTCTGAATTTACATCAAATGCTTGGGCGGGGAAGAAGCCTCACAGAGTAATGCAGAGCTCCCTTAGGAAACTCCAGCAAAGTACTGACACAAAGAAGAGGGCTATAGAGGAAAACCATTAATCAAACCAAATATTTGCCATTAACAGAATCAGGCAAAAACAGGCTATTGAGTCCGATACCTTGCACCAGCAACCCATTATTGCCTAGAAGCTGTATAAAAAAGGAGAAACCCCCTGGGAGCAAGAAGAACGTGCTGGGAGAGGTGCAGAAAGGAAGGCAAGCTGAGATGTCGCACAGTGGAAGAAACCGGGACGCCAAGACGCTGTGGTGAAGTAGAGAGAAGTTGTCTGCAGGAGCGTATCAGGAGAATTGAGTCTCTGGTGAGCCGGCAGCAGGAGTAAGAGGAAGCTGTGTGGGCAGGCGGTCCCTTACTGGTGGCTTCAAACTTCTCGTTCCTTTGAGTAGAGAAGCGGCCCATGAGTGCGTAAGGGCAGAAACCTTGGGAGTGAAGAAGCAGCAAGATCTCCCAGAGCGACCGGCGAGTTTCATGTGTTAAGAAACATGGTGCAAAAGTGAACTGAATGGATACAGTGTAGCAGAGTGGTCGCGTAGAGCCAGCACGTTGTCGAAAGTCTCCAAACAAAAGGGGAGAAGCCTTAACGGAGAGGACAATCAAGTGTAGAAGTGAACAATGAACCGAATGGATATAGTGTAGAGGAGTGGTCGCGTGCAGTTGGCACGTAGTCAGAAGTCTTCGAACAAAGGCGAGAAGCCTTAGCAAAAGGACAATCGAGTGTAGAAGTGAACAATGACCTGAAAGCAAAAAGTGTGTAAAACATTGAATCAGAGTGACCGTATACAAGGAAGGATACGTGTTGGAAGGTCTCTGGACAATGGGCGACCCCTTGCAAGTATAAAGGACGATTAACGAGCAACAGAGAAGGGGAGCACAATGAAATGTGAGGAAAATGATGTGTGCGCAAAATGAAGCAGTGTGAGCAAAATGAAGCAGTGTGAGCAAAATGAAGCGTGAGCAAAACTTGAACAAAGCACAACGAAGAGAGCTTCGGAAGCGAAGGGCATATGGTTGCGCAACCTGTAATGGGTGGACCGTGTTGTCTATCAACTGCGCCTAGACCAGAGGGTCCCAACAAACAATGAAAATAATCAAGGAGACCAAGAGATTTGTTATTGAATATTGTGAACTATTCAAAGTGCTATGGGCTTTGGGAAAGGGAATCCAGAGCTACTGTCAAATATAGTGAGACTGCTGAATAGCGTGACAAGAGACTTTGAACGTTGGGAAAGAGAACCCAGAGCCCTGTTGTATGATGGAGAACAGTTGTTGAACCTTGTTAATCAAAGTACTTAAAGCTTGGGGAAGGAACCCTTGAGAAACCCGCAGAACATTGTTAACCAGAAGGCATTTAGAGCTTGGGGAAAGGAGCCCTGAAAAACCTGTTGAACTTTGTGAAACCAGGGGGCTTTGAGCGTGGGGAAGGGATCCCTAAGAAGCCTGTTGACTTTTATGAATCAGAGTGCTTTAAAGCCTGGAGAAGGGAACCCTAAGATACCTCGGTGAACTTTGCGAACTAATCTGCTTTCAACTTGGAGAAGGGAACCAGATATGAGCTCCAGCAGAACTCTGTTTTTGCATTTTACTTTTGAACACTATTTTTGTTGAACAAAACAATCCCTACACTCTGATTAGTTAGATGTCAGGGTAAGCATATGTTTTTGACACATACAGACTTTTGTTTTGGACTTAGACTTTCCTTAATGGCATCAGTTGAGGGAAATCCCAAATTAGAGATAGGGCAAGCTAGGCCATCCTGACTGTAAATAAAGAGGATTACGGTTTAAAACTTAAACCTTTGTCATCTCTTGATACCATGCTTGTCTCACGAGCTCTGCTGTAGCTGCTGGGGAGCATGGCCTGAGCTCATGTCAGCTGACGGCGCACAATGTTCCTTGCAGTGGCGCTTGCTACTCTACTGAGCATCTCTCTCTCCTCATTGTTTGGAGAATGTGATGAGGCAGCCCGCCACAAAGAACCACACTGACTCGTGCAGTAATTCCAAGGGTCTTTATTGGGACTTCACAATCACTGTGGGCCAGGGATTCTTGAGAAGGTCTCAGGGCAAAGGGGTTCTTGGGGAATTTGGCGCTAGTAATTTTTTTTTTTTTTCCTCTCGCTCATCTCTCGCTCATCTCTCGCTCATCTCTCTCTCTCATCTCTCTCTCTCATCTCTCTCTCTCATCTCTCTCTCTCATCTCTCTCTCTCATCTCTCTCATCTCTCTCATCTCTCTCATCTCTCTCATCTCTCCTGAAAGACAGCCTTGCTGACTATTTTGAGGAAGAAGAAATGGTCCCAGAAGGAGCCAGGAAAAAAGGTTCCGTTATGTGTGGTGAGTCAAGCATAGACCAATGGATAATCGACATGCAAGCCCCTTTATCCTGGGTGTTATGAAACATTCCCAACCTTGATTGAAGTGCCCTTATTAAGCTGAAGGGCACACAGGTTTTAATGTGTGGCATGAACAGGAGATGGAAATAATATCAGTACCTGGTTTGAGGATTGGTATACACTGACAACAACAGACAGTGTCAGTCACCAAGATGGCATTAAAGGATTATAGTTTTTAAAATTGGTTCATGCCTCCACCTTCCAATACATAGTCTACCAAAACAGGACTAGTAATTACCCATAAGGGACAACTTGTAAAAGGCAGCCCCATAAGTAAAGAATTCACTGAAACGTGAAAAACAAAGTCAATGATTTATTAACTTGAACAATTAAATCTTCATGAGCTCATGAACGTGAACACTTAAAATATTGCCATTGCTCTTGAAAGATAGTATTTACACAGACTCCCTTCTCCATAATTCATTAGTGAAAGAGTAAAGGAGTTCTAACAGCCCTGTGGTCACTATTTACTCCTCAGGAGACATGACTCTCAGTTCACTTAGCAAAGATTAGGCCTTGAACAATCAAAGATCATTCTAAATAAGGAACACTGGTATGATGCTCCAGTGAAATCCCATTTAGCGATCAGAGTACTACCATCATATTTATACAAGTCATCAACAAAGGCAATAGGTCAGCTCTATAGCAACATCATCTTCGTCCTTCAAGAGCACCGGTGTGTCATTCTAATTGCATCGCTGAGAAGCCCAACAGTCTTCAATTAATTGGGTCCTGGACACCTGTAAGGGCACTCTGGGAACAAGGCTAGGATTGCACTTTTGTAAAAATTATCCCATGATGCGCTTAAGGACAAAAGCTCCCTTAGGCACAAGCCCGTATAGCACTCCAAGGAATAAAATACTGAATAGCTAGGTTTGCTAAGCCAACTGCCTGGATAATAAGAGTGTGTCTGCCTGTTAAAACCCCTTTGTCATGTAAGAAATAGAATACCAAGGGCTGAATGGGGCGTATTGAGAAAACACAACACGCAGAAACGCTCAAACCTCAAACCATTCTGAATAAAGGTAATTTGGGGAGATGGGGCTTTAAAACCTCCCCCTTGCCCTATTACACAGGTCCTCATCGGTCTCCTTGCTGCCAGTAACTCACTACAAACAGGTACTAAATATGGCATGGGGCAATGCCTGGCACAGTCCTAAAGTATTCTCCCTCTTGAAGGACTGCCTTACGTGCAGTAAGCCATAGGAAAACAGCTACAGGGAATAGTCTTTGCATGTAGACGGGCTCCTAGCCCCCGCTAAGCGGACGGAGCCCAATTATTTTGAAAGGAACAACAATTGTGCTCCCCTTATAAGAACATCGGAACTCAGGATCCTATCAAACTCACAGGGATTTGCCGCCGTAGCAAATGTTAACATTCTAAACCTACGCGCCCTGGCCATTGGCTTGCATAGATATCACTCCCTCAAGCAACCCCATTATAACATCACTAATAAAGGCAGCAATGCACACCCCTTGTGGGACAAATTTGTCAAAGATATCCAAAGAACAGCCACAGATCAAAACAAGGAAGGAACAAAATGTAACCCTTTGTTCCACAGTAGAAGGTACCAGGAGAAAAATATAGAAGCAGGACAAAAACAGGCTACAACTATCCCCAAGTGGGCATAAACACAGAGATACAAGCCTGAGGTTTTCCAGGCCTCAACATACAAGATAATTGAGAACCCTTTAAGCAAAGAGAGATGAACTAGGAGGCTGCTCTTTTGCAGGGAAAACGTGTGGGAGCACAAAAGGGCGACAGCCTGAGTACAATTGGCCTAGAATGGTCTGGAAACGTTTATTGGTTCCAAAATTGACAGTTGGCTACTGTTTGGTTTTACATATGACGGAACATTCTGTTAGAAGATGCAGTTCCTTCAGGCGGTTATTCTCTTCATATTAAAAAGGGGACTGCCTTCGATCTCTGGACCACTTGGGTGCATACTCCGATAAAACCACCAGAACACAGATTTCTATTTCTACAAGATAGTGACACTTGTTTTTGCAAGAGTAGCAAAAGGAAGGTTAGAGTCAAAGGCTACCCTAGTCATGGGCGTGAAAGGGGAGGTCACCTAACTGTTGGCCGTGGAGCTAGAGATTAGCTAGCTCAGGTCACGGGTAAAAGATCACCAAAAGTTAAAAGGAAGTATGATTCAATTTTTCAACAGAAAAGAGTTTTAATTCAACATAACATGAAAGACATGAATTCATAAATAGGCAAGTGCCTTTAGGTAGCACGTTTCGTATGCATATGGAAATATATTGTGATATGCATAATGGTGGGTTAGTAGCATAAGTGACAATTATTTCTCAATACAAGAGAGGCCCTTTTAACTTTTGGTGATCTTTTACCCGTGACCTGAGCTAGCTAATCTCTAGCTCCACGGCCAACAGTTAGGTGACCTCCCCTTTCACGCCCATGACTAGGGTAGCCTTTGACTCTAACCTTACTTTTGCTACTCCTGTTTAACCCTCTAGAGTCAGGCCCCCTCACAAAAAAAGAGGTTCTCGCCCCCATTCTTTCTCTTATTTGTGCAATTCATCATTCTCCTGAATTCAGAATAGCAGAGGTCATTTTATTTTTTTTACAAAATGTCCCGGCTCTTAAAGTCACTATTCTTCACAGTGAAGGTATTTCCTATTTGGACAATTGGCTGGGCCAGTAGTGATTGGAAAGGGGATAGAAGGCGTTGAGAGAACATGTAAGTTTCCTAACACACCTCAGATTCCAGTAGAATCAAAAGATGTCACACCTTCATCGCCACAAGACCTTATCTTCATTTGAGCTTGAGTCCAGCTAAAGGAGGGTGATTCTTTCGGAAGACAGATTGCAAAGACAATCTTTGGAAGTTGCTTCAGCAAAAGAGTCTACACCTGATAAGTGGTTACAAATGCATGATCATGTGACCTCATGTGTGAGGTTAACTTCATAGGAAAGCCTCCAACTCTATGCTCTTTCGTCCGACCTCAATCAGCACAGGTCACCAGAATCGCAGAACTTCAACACTCCCATTATGATCCCATCAGAACTCAACACAATTATTATTATGGATGAAGCAAACAAACCTGCAGGCAGGCTTGTGGTTGGGGAGCCACAATATACAGCTCAGCAATCCAGGGGCATCCAAATGTAGGCCGTTTTCCTATCTCTTCAGATCTTTTTTCCCCTTAATCCAGGGAAAGGAGGTCCAGAGCAGGATGGACACCACCACCTCCATGGTTTATATAAACCAGCAGTAGACTCTAGAGCTCGGGGGGGTTATCTTTTGATTTGGGTTCCAAGGTAGAGCAGCATCCATTATCTCCGTCTGTGAAACACACCAGAAGGGCAAACAATGCTCAGCCAGATTTCCTGTGCCAGATGCCTTCCCTTTGCCAAGAATGGTCTCTTAAACAGAACAGATAGCCGACCAATAAAATGGCATGATGATTACATATGGGACTCTGCTTGGAGAGCAAACCACACAAATGGATCAATGTATTTCTACTCAACCTACTTTTCTTCACCCCTTAACTCCATAAGCTATGCCTTGCCTCCTCCCCCAAATCATGGCACTCAGAAAGCGACTTGCAACATAGGTTTTTTTTATCTGCCTAAACATGAATTCCTTCTGGATAGAATTATGGAATTTTACAAAAAGTAGCCTGCATTTACTGGGCAATATCTCGTTCAATGAGCTAGGGAATGTTGGTATACAGCGTATTTAAAGACTAACACAAAATCACAAATACCTATTTCATGTAATGCTAGCTACTGACCGACACTAAAAGAATAACTGTGAACAAGAAAGATTCACAATTATTTACTGTGCTCTAAAGGCTCCAGGTACGATTTTGAAGTCTGGGTATTGTACTCCGTTTTTTAACAAATTTAGAGTGAAATCATTCTTTATGAAGTAATCACTGTCTGACCTATAAGCCCCCCCCCCCCACCCGTGCCCGAGAGCCGGGACATCCCCTCAAAGCCTTCAAAACTACGACTAGCCTCCCCTTTTCAGCTTTCATCTTTGCCATTTGGTCCATTTGATGACTGGGGTTGTTTGTTAGTTGTTCCCTTCCTCGACCCAATAAGTCTTGGCCTACAAATGTTTTATTCTAGTGCTGGTCATCTACCTGATGGATCCAGCTCCTCTGCTGCTGCCCTCTCGCTGCTCCCCTTCAGCCAGTCTGGGGTAGGTCTACTGTCCCCTATTCAGCTTCCAAAGGGAGGGGGGGTGGGTGGCGGACGGCTTGTCCATTCCCACTTTGGTAATCTGTCCATTTCTCCTGTACCAGGCCAGGTTTTGTGTTTTCATCCCAAGTGAATTATGGAACTTGTAATCCCAGTTCATTATGTTGTGCTACTTCACAGGATCCATCCCAGGTTTCTGAGGTGTCGGACGCTGGATGGTAGCTGTAGTTTTGTGAGTACCATCTAAAAAATATATAAAAAGAGACCTGGCCAGGCATGATGGCATTGGGACAGATTGAGGCACCTTCCACTGGCTATCAGTTGAAGACCGGATAAAATTTAAAATAGCTTGTCTGGTATTCAAATGTTTGAATAACTTGGCACCGGATTACCTGAAGGACAAACTCAGGTATTATCAATCGGCCAGATGTCTACGATCAAATGACCAAGCACTGCTAATCATTCTGTCATCCACATTTGTGTCTAAAGGCGATAGAAGATTCTCTGTGTATGGTCCAAGACTTTGGAATAGTTTATCTTTGGAAATCAGGACCCTGGACACTTTGCTTAATTTTCGCAAAGCACTCAAAACGTTCCGGTTTAAATAATATGTCACTCATAGGGATTGGTTAGATTGCTATTTTTGTCCTGGATACTTCTATGAATTCTAATTTTCTTTAATAGCTCGACTATAAAACATCATTTGCGCAATTATATGTTTGGTCCGTTCTGAGCGCGCTATAAACATATACCAAAAAATTCACATGCGAGGCTGCAGGCATACTTGGGAGCTGGTGCAGGCCCTCCCCCTCAACTGTCTCATACCACGTCTGTGGTAGGTCTGCCTTTTGCATTACCTGGGTAGATTGCCTACACCAGGTTGAGAGGGATCCCCGGCACCCCTAGCCCCCCTGACAGCCAGGGCCAAACCCATGAACCTGTCACGATACCTAGATGCTATCACTATGGTAACATGAACTTCCCGCTCACGGTTCTCCCTACAATCAATGTTTAAAAGACTGCTACCAATCCATGACCCTAGGTTATGTGTGCGTCATCCTCATCCCATACCCTTACTTCTGAAGAGTCACATCTCAGTTATTTTTAGTCAAGCCTCCTAACCGTATTACCAAAATAGACTATTATTCCAATTGATCTCTTGTTTAGAGATATCCCATCCTCATGGCACATGTATTACAGATTTAGTAATAATAACAAATCAACACATCGCACATTGAATCCCAAGTACTGACTATGTGAACAGATTAGGTATATCTGTTGCTATATTCTCTGTTAAAATCAATACAAATATTTGAAGAAAGGCATGTGCAGGGCATGGGCACAAGCAGAGAGGTTGGAGGGGGTCAGGCTACCGCCCTGGGTGCCATGCCCCTCCAGGGTGCCATTAGCCCCCCCCGCCACGCCAGGTCGGGAGAGTCTTTTAAGGGCTCCCCCGAGTTGGTGTAGTGAGAAAAGGTGCGGCAGGTGCCCTTTTGTTATTAAATGCGCCAGCGGCGGTGGGGTGCATTTAATAACAATAGGGTGCAGATGCAGAGCATTAGCACCCTATTCACATTAGGATTACCTCCCTGCTCTGACGAGGGAGCCAGGAGGTTTTCATTGGAATAGGGCGCTCAGGCATTAGCATGCATGAGTGTCCTATTCCAGTGATTAACCCCCTGTGAGGTGCCGGAACAGGGAGGGACCAAACAAATGTGGCGCTCCTCGAGGGCAGGGGGATTGGTGCAAATTCACCTAGGGCGCTGCTGCCTCTAAGGCCGGCCCTGGGCACAAGGGCCGCCAGGTACATCAGCAACAATGTTGCTGCAAATTCTGCCTGCTTTTTGTGCGCCCCAGCGGATCTTTTAAAACAGTTAGGGGGCCAATCAGTAAGTAGCAGCTGCCATTAAGCTGGAATATTTACATGTAGGACGGCTAATGAAATCTTTAAATACTTGGATTCATTTTGAAACAACACATTACATTTGGAAATAATAAAGAGTGAGCAATCTTGACCACTTCTAAATCTATACTAAGCAGACATACACAATGTTTTCATGCTTACATATAAGCAAAGGGAATATTTACATGTGTATTACAACACAAAAATGTATTATTTGCTCTCCCAGTGACATTTGCACTCTCCTTCTCTTGTGTAAAACAAAATTCTAGTGCCCTGATTCTATGTCAAGACAAGAGGCATTCTATTATGCAGTATTGTACATTGACTCATGAAGCAGCAAAGGAAATAAAATACATCCAGAAATTGTTAAAGTAAAACAGTTTTCGAAGATAAGGAAATAGAACTCCTTAATGAGCCCGCTTCATGAACCCTGTAATCATAACAGGTCATATTACAGAGAAAAAAAGACTGTGTAATCAGGCTCTTTTCCTTCTTCGTTGCTTCTTGTCACAGCAAATAAGTATTTTGCATTTGGCCTCTAGTACAATTTGCTTGTTACGGTGTGCAGTTTTCTCTGCAGACTTACGGTGATTGCAATATGGTTTTGGAGCACCATATGCTGAGAATCTACATTTTATTGTGGTTCACATGCAACATATGGCGTTTCTTTTAACAGTGGTATTTTATTTTGTTCTTATTTTGTTCTTAATAAAGGGCAATTCATCTTTTGTTTTTCTGGTGCTGGCCTCTTTGCGACACAAGTTAGGAGGGGCCTTCAACGCCTGCTCTAATGCCTCTCTTCGGTGCAGGCTGTGATGTGGGGTATGGCGCCCTGAGCACCTGCAACATAAATTGTCCTGGAGTGTGGACAGCACTGAGCCGTGTATTATGTGGCAGGGGAACTCTGTGTTGTGGACCGCTTCGGTGTCAGTGGCGACTTCTTGTTCAGCCCTCACTAGACTGTAGTTAAAAGCCAGGGAAGGACCAGGTATGTCATTTCACCAAAATGCCAGGGGTAGCGGACGTGACATCACACCACCCTGGACATCTGATGACATCACAGGAAGTTATGTCATTTGATGCCGCCCACAAGTGACAATACAGGCCTTTTTTTGGCCAGGGGTAGCAAGGGAGACCCCTAGTGACCCCAAAATGGAAGACTCAGTATTTATACAAAACATCTCACTGTTCTCAGAAGCACGTTCGTCCATGAAAAAAATTGGTAAATTGAAATGTTTGCAAAAAATCCACTAGATTAACAGAATTCATCAGCACATTTGCGGTTAGAAGAAATCCCATGTTTTGCTATTTTACCATCAGAATGCCACCAGTATGACTATGCTTAAAGAGAATGGCTTTGCAAGCTCATCAACATTCCTGTACTTTTTCCAAGCATTTCATTACAGGAGCCCAAGGATCTTAAATATTTGTCTCGCTATATGTGTTGGACTACAACTTCCATCTGGCTTAGCCAGCATAGTCAATGGTGAGTTATCATGGGAGTCATAGTCCAACACATCTGGACATACACAGGTTGCAGACCCCTGCTGCAGTCTTTTGGGGCCTTCTGTATGGTATTTGCTCCATGTCTCACTCATTTCTGGAGAGATTTGCATGTTGTTCCTGTTCTTTTTTCTACTTTAAGGAGATATTTGCACATAGTGCTAATTGCTTACCACTCATTCTGCACTGCTCCATGACATTAGGCCCTATGCACAAGTGCTGGAGTGACACTATTTGGTTTGATTTTCTTTGAGTGTGTAAAAGCATTTAGTAACTTTACCTTTGCATTATGTGAAAATGAGCTAATTTTGATGCAGTGTCTCATAACATGTGGCTAAATTCAACTAAATGGATGCCCTGTAATTCCATGGGCAAGGACTCATGTCTGAAACACGGCCAGTTGGGATGCCACCCATTATTCGAAGGAAATTGATGCACCTATTTCATGTAATGCTACTGACAGGCACTAAAACAATAACTGAACTGGAAAGATTCAAAAGTAATTACTGTGCTCCAAGGGCTCCAGGTACGATTTTGAAGTCTGTATTGTACTATTGTACACCCTATGATATTTAACAAATTGAGAGTAAAATCATTCTTTATTGAGTAATCGCAGTCTGAACCATACCTGCTCCCCTCCAACTTCCCCCCCACCCCCCCCCCAAGAGCCAGGACCTCCCACTGAAAGCCTTTGCTAGCGGGGAAACACTGCCAGCACTTTATGCTGGTGTCATTCTGCAGGCAGTAAAAACAGTGGCAGCAGCTGGTAACATTGATCAATAACTGGTAAGTCGGGTCATGGGGGCACTTGTATCAGAAGCATGGGGCAATTCAGGGAGGGAAAGGGAGGCAAAGCACCCGAGTTGAGGAGGGCACATCAGAAGAGACGACAGAATAGAAGAGATGAAGGTGAGAACACTGGATGCTGTAAGGAACTCATGGTGGCAACAGTAAAGACAGTTCAAGGGCGTTTATTAAACTGTATAGGCAAGTTGGAAATATGCCTAATCTAAACCTAAATCTAAGATGGGAGCAAGCTATGACCATCAAATAATAGGGCAGTCCTAGTTGCGTCTTATGAAATAAAAGGGCCTATACAAAAAAAAAAAAACAATTGCCAATCCTTACAACTAAATACAAAAAAATAGTTTGGGATAGCTTTCACAAGAAAGAATTAAGTTTTCACAAATGATAAAGTCAGGATGTATTAGCTGGGGGTCTCCCCCATATGTTGAGCACTGGACAAGGCGGGACTCCTGAGCACAGGACACGCTCGAGCTTTCCCAGCACGAGACTACAGTTCCTTTCTCAGGTATCAAGACCTCTGGTGGTTAAGTCTCTTTTCTACAAAACGTCTTTTGATACCAAGGATCTGATGTGTTCAAAATAAATAAAAAGTTCCTTTCAGGATGTGCATTGGATGATGACTTTTCACCCCTGAATCCCCCTCTTCTGGGATCAGATTCACAAAAAGTTCTTAGCGTTATCAGGACCTTCGGTGGTTAACTCCCTTGCTTACGAGTGCCTGATGTGTTCAAAATAACAAACAAAAGTTCCTTTCGGATTGCAGTTAGCGTGGCGATTCTTCACCCTGGGTCCCCCTCTTCTGGGATCAGACCCCTCTGGAATATCAGCCTCTCTCCGTCGGGTTCACTTTGGCTTGTATTTAAATGTTTTTCTCTGTTATATTCACGTGTTGGTGGGTGATGGCTTTTCACCCTTGGATCCCCCTCTTCTGGGCTGAGACCCTTCTTGAATGTTAACCACCCTCCATTGGGTTCACTACGGCTATTTCCAAAAGACTTCTACTTTCGCATTCACAAGTCTTTACATCCATTTAGACAGTTGACTGTGGACATCCCTCTGTCGGGTTCACTCTCGTCAATAAAAGGTTCATTGGGGCATCATGCTTTGCCCCTTATTGTTGGCATCCCTCCGTCGGGTTCACTCTTGCCAACCACACAGTTCCTTTTCATTTCTCACTATGTGGGATTCCTCTCTTAGCTTTCCAATTACGTGCCGGTCAAACAAAGATTTTCAACTGTACAGGGGGTTTTGCTAGACCCCTGTATGACCACTTTGACCTTTTCCTTGTGGCTCTCCTAGGGCCTTCTAGTATCAATAGTTTCAACAAACAGTAGGGTCAACCAGAGTCTCTCGACTGAGCACCCATGTGGTGTCAGACCCCTCTGCAGCTGGTTTTCCCCTAAGGCATTAACAGTTCTTTGAACTTCCCTTATTTTGCCATTTGCCACTTTCGTTCAACACAGTTCGATTTCTTATCGGTTCTCTCCTCGACCGACTCACCGGCTGTGATGAACCGCTTGGCTTTTTTTGTCACTGGAGTCAAGGACGGTGCCACAGTAGCAAGCATCTCTCCCTGTCCTGATTATCAATGCAGGCGTGCTCTGTGTACCGTTGACATCTGCTGCAACACATGGTGGCTATTGTTTGCAGTTTTAGGATTCCTTCCACTGAGGCTTCGCGGGTCTGGGTCGGAAAGGGCATGGTCGCTTCTCTCCTTGTCACCCCTTCGGTTCTCGTCGCCTTTCTCCTCCTCTTGAATTGCCGCATTGGGATAGCTGCCTGGTCGAGCTATCGCCCTTGCTCGTAGTGTGCTCTCGTGCTCCACCCTTTGTCCATGTGGGAAAAGGAAAGTGTTACCAGGTGTGTGTGGTTCTGGCGAGTTGCCGACTTTGCCTGACCCTTGTGTCGGGACATGTCAGGTAAACAATTTTGGCGTTAGTCTGTCGTCTTCTGTGGTGTGCTAAAGTGTTTGTGTCGAAAAAGGGGTGGGGATGGAGGTAAAGTCTTGAAGTATCCTACTGGGCAGGATGGGGAAAACGATTCATGCAGAATTATATCCTTCGTCCTAATGGGGTAGACAAATTCGGAAGGGTGAGTTTGGTAGGGTTTGTGAAATGAATAGGGGGTGCAGTGGTGTTTTGTCAAAGCAGATTGGGAGTTTGGGAAATAATAATCAGTGGGATGTGAAGAAGAATGACTGGGAGCATTTGGGTAGGACACAGGGAAACAGGGATTCTGGAAGAGATTGTTTACAAGCGCAACAGGGTTTAGATTCCTAGGGGATCTTTCATATACAGAGGTGTCATTCGATCTGGGCAAGAGAGACTCATTGGCAGGAAAGGAGACAGATGTGGTACAACCTACAAAGGTCTCAGGGATCCTGTCCTCCCCTCCTCCTTCCCCGGTACAATACTGTGTCTCACCTGGGGCATTTCCCAAAGCACAACCCTGTGCTCCCCTACCCAGGTGATCCTCCCTCATTCGTCCACCCACATGGTTAGGATCTGAGAGCACCAGCCCTTCCATGGCTCCTTGAATATGGGATTCTCGAAGTCTTCTCGGGTGAATACCTTCAGGTTTCTCACACTGCCACAAAGACAGCGGTGGAATGACTGGGGGCCAAAAGAGGCCCAGGAAATCATTTTTGACGTGGCCCCATATTACACGTTTTCAGTAAACCTAACCCTTTTCCTATGAGAAAAGTTGGAAATCAAATAGGTTACCATACAAAAGTGGCCCAGAATGCAGAGGCCTACCAAGTTCCCTATCGGCCAGCCCACCCTTGCACACAGACCCACTGGCATTCTCACAGAAGAGGCAAAACATTGCATCAGGTTGATGGCGGATTTTCAGCAAAGCCTATTTTCACGTCCACCAAAAAGGTGGCTGTAAAAAATGTTAAAACGGCATAACAATAATTTTGTACTGCACAGAAGGCACACACATGTGCTTCCCTTCCACACACACACCAAGAGAGAAGCTCTTCATCTTTTACATATTGGCACTGTTCTTCGGCAGTTACATTTCCAGAGATGATATGCTAAGGTGAATCCAACTTTGTAAACACTGGAAATGTCTTGACTTATGTTCTCACGCCCCAGGGTCCTCCTGGGCACAGAAAAAGATCAGCACAGTTATGCAATAGCCCATATCTACACTGTAAAATAAATCCAAAACCGCATAGCCTTTTCCAAAGACTTCAGACAATTTGTACGTGACGGTCTTTCAAAGCTCCTCTCGCACCCTTCACACAGAAAGTGGTCTCTTATGTCTGCTCTTCCAAACAATTATCATTTCACAAATTAAAACCAACCCTTCCATTGCTCCAGTAATACTGTATCCTGTTCCTGCATGGATTTTTGTGTTAGAAGTCAATGCAAACTATGATTTTAGGAACGGTGATAGCACAGCAGTGAAAATATACTTCCACACTACACCCAGTGGCCTATTTTTGTATAGGTTTAATGTCAGCAGAACTGCTACATGCTATAAGAGCCTTTAGAAATTAAATCATTGCATCCAGTTTCGTTTTTTTGGCCTGTGAAAAATCGCAGCGATTGGTGGTAGAGAACCAGAAATACAATGTTTGAAGTCGAAGCCACCCCGAGGAAGCGCTCTCACACTCCTGGAGGGCGCAAGGAAACACGCCGCGCCCATCGCCCACTCCGGATTCCCTGCACCCACTGTTCTGGACACAGCCAGCCTATCGAACACAGCGAAGGGTGAAGCTTCAACTCGGCCACCACCAATACGCGTCCCAGCGTGCACATTAGGGAGCAGCAACATGCCCTTTGTCAACAAGTACAAGTAACGCAGCTCCCCAAAAATAGACGTGGAAACAGAACTCAGCAGCAAAGACAACTACGCGAGCGCTGAAGATGGCAAGAAAGGTGCTTGGCCGTGGGACGAGGGACAACACTGGGCAGCCCGCATGAGGAGGAGCTGGAAAGGGAGAGCCGCTGAACCTGTGCACCCTTACATGCACACTTGCAGCCCCACAACGCAGGCATTCCAGGGCCGCAGTGGATAGTTAAAGACTCACAAACACTACACATAACCTGAATAAATAGCCGCT
Organism: Ambystoma mexicanum; assembly: GCF_040938575.1. NCBI lineage: Eukaryota > Metazoa > Chordata > Amphibia > Caudata > Ambystomatidae > Ambystoma > Ambystoma mexicanum. The sequence continues at coordinate 435,554,885 of NC_090936.1, forward strand.
GACACGCCTTCTGAGGACGATCTACAACAAACTAAACATGCTCTGAGACGAAGCGCCGTCCCACCAGAGATCAGGCATTATAGACTTGGCCTACACAGCACCAGACATGAGGGGGGGGGGGGTGTAAATGCAGCCGCAAAGCCCAGGGCATTGGCCATAACTTGGGAGGGCATACGTACTGTTGCCACAACGGGAGTTCCATCATGCTACACGACCCAGCTTTGAATCTCTGCCAGTCCGGAGGTGCTGATCATCACCATAACGTACAGACCTTGACGTCCGGCACAGAATAGCCCAACCGACGGTCCCTCACCGCCCCCAGGCCTCGAGAATACAGGTAACGGCAAAGAGGGCACGTCAGATATAAACAACGACGGACACGTGGAATAAGGAGACACAGAGGCATGAGCGGCACTGCCCCACTCAGGGTACGCACGCTTGGGCACTACACAAGACAATTAAAACACAACTCACCAACAAAAAACCCCACACCGAGACTCCACACCTCGGAGGTGCTAGTGCCCCACAAGTCCACTACTGGAGCGGAGATTGAGACACCGTTGGGGCCAGTTAACTGAGGAAAGGGAGCTGTACAGAGTTAGAACCCAGGAACAAGACTCAGAACAAACTTTGTGCCCTGGGGACTATTAGTTACTTATTGGAGCTGGTCACAGATAGTCGGCCACCGGATAAGACATCTTGACGGCAGGGCCGGTGCATGCATGGAGATCCTGTGCTGGTTATCCAAGAACTCTTGCATCCTTACTACTGGCTGTGACCCTGTCCTCTGTTACGGAAAACAACGGCGGAAGGTGACCACGACTCTTGCAATCCCATCATTGGTTCTTAGGAGAAACATAGGAACAGAGGAAGAGACTGAGGAGCTGCTGGAAACAATGCCCAAGGGGATAGGCTCCAAAAAGGGAAAGGGCACCATTGACAAATACTCAACAGCGGTAGTCAGAACAGACACTATGGCTGATCCTGGGACTGTGCAGGCGCCCCAGGACACCTCTACTCCCCCGGCGACTATGGATCCCCAAGCAATGTTCGCATCCATGCAGCAAGGGTTCGCAGCCCTGAATGATAAACTAGACGGGATCAACTCGAATGTGACGACCATAAGGCATCAACTAGAAAAGGCCACTGGCCGTATCACGGAGGCTCGAATCAGTACGACTGAAGATACACTGGAAGCGCTGCGCAACACAGTGACAGAGATGGCAAAGGACATAGGATGGGTGAAACTTAAGTGTGAAGACTTAGAGGCCAGGTCATGCCAAAATAATATTCGCATAGTTGGGGTCCCGGAGGACGTGCTCAAGGCCCCGATGGAGTTGGCAGTGGAGGAACTACTCAAAGATTTGCTTTGAAACCCAGGTTGGTCCCCCATGTTTGTGGTGGAAAGATCACATAGATACCAGGCACCGTGCCCCAAACCAGGCACATATCCAAGACCAATCATTGCAAGAATAATGAACTACTGGGACAGGGATCTGGTTTTAGGGGCCGCTAGAGACAAGCAAGAACTGAAATTGGGCTCAAACATCGTTTGAATATTCACGGATTATACACTTGCGGTGCAACAAGAGAGAGACTCTTTCACAGGTGTCAAGAGAATACTCAGAGAACGCAAAGTCCCCTATGCGATGCTGTATGCTTGGCGATGCGATGCTAGGCTTCCAATACAACACAATAATAAGACATACTTTTTCACCTTTCCGGAGGAAGCTGCCAGCTTTATAGAAACACACATCTCCACACAGGCAAAACAGATACCGACTCAGTCAGAAGGTAGTGGGAATAGATCTCGCCGGCGTGGGCATGAGTGATGATACCAAAGACACAGAGGACGTCAACAAGTACAATTGAGGAAGTATATACCTGTAATTTAATAGGCTGTCTACGAGATACGTGGAATAACGGAAACCTCTGTTTTCATTATGAGTTCAAGCAACGGATAATTCTAAGGACAAAAGCTAAGAGGGCAAACGAACAATGATCTCTGGCCTCGGCTGCCACGGCAGCGTTCCCTGATGATCGACCAAACAGACCATTAAGGAAGGGGGTGGGAGGGTAAGGGCATAGTTGAAGTTCGGGGAACTATGAGGGTGGGGATGTTCGGAGGGGTGTTACAGTTCAAAATGCACAAGTACAGACCACAACCATATACAAGAAACCTTCAAGACATTTCTACAACACAGTCCTATTAGATGGCACGGCTACAAATGACTAAGAACGACATGAATGGGATCACATTACTAAGCTGGAATGTACGAGGCCTGGGGATGCCGGTAAAAAGGAGAACAATAGTGGCACACATTAACAGACTGGGGGCTCAAATTGTGTATCTTCAGGAGACCCACTTATTAGGATATCAAGCCGAAAAGATAACACCCGGGTGGGTTAAACATCGATATTATACGTCGTTCTCCAGTAGGGCACGCGGTGTGCTCACACTGATACACAAAGCACTGCCATTCACCCACTACAACACAGAAAGTGACCCAGAGGGACGCTATGTTTTGGTACACAGGAAACAAGCGGAAGAAGAGGTACTACTTTTAAATTTATATGGCCCAAATATAGACGATCCAATGTTTTTCTCTGAGCTGTTCAAGAAATGTGCCAACTACCCCACAGCCTAGTTAATTTGCGGGGGCGACTTCAAAACAATTCTAAACACTCGACTGGACCGCACATCCGATGCCCCAAGATCACTTACTAACACAGCCCGCACAATACACACTCACATAACAGATCTGGAACTCTGTGAAGTGTGGCGCTCACTGAATGGCACGCAACGAACCAACACATTTTACTCATCTGTGCATGAAATGCACTCGAGGATCGACATCTGGCTACTATCACAGAGGGCACTGGGGTGGGTGTCCAAAGCTGCTATACTTCCTAGAACATTATCATACCATTCCCCAATCTTGATGCATGTGCCAATCCCTAGAGTTGCTCCGCAGAGACACCCATGGAGGTTCAAAGCTACAGCGCTGGCAGACCAAGTATGTTAAAAGTAACCTGACCCAGGACATCAATGAGTATTTTGAACACAATGATGGCACAGTGGAGACACAGGAGGTACTGTGGCAAGCCTTCAAAGTGTATGTAAGAGGCATTGCTATGTCTACCGAATTTGGCGTACAGGAAAAGTACGTAACAGACCCAGCCCACGAACCAAACTAGACATTAAGACCCAACTTGAGGAATACATGACTGCAGCGGACCCCGAGGTCCGTTATTTTGACAAACCAGCTACCGCGAGACTGTATGGTGAACGGGAACGGCCAGGCCGGCTCCTGGCACACATGGTGAGAGGGGAAAGGGGTAGTACTCTCATCCCCTGCATATCCTGCCCTAATGGGTCAATAGTGACAGACCAAAAACGGATAGAAAAGGTGTTTTATGACTTCTACTCCTGGATGTACTCTCCCCAAAGTGCAGCCACAGAAGAAGGATAGATGAATACTTAACAAATATACCTACCACACTTCTATCTGCAGGGTCGAAAGAAACATTAGAAGCCCCGATTACAAAAGAAGAGATTGCAGAAGCTATTAAATCCCTACCCAACTGTAAAGCACCAGTCTCAGACGGCCTAGGAGACAAGTTTTATAAAGAATTTGCCAATACTCTGGTACACAGACTCCATGCTGTTTGGACCGAAGCCCTAGGTTACCTGGGTCCACCCGAGAGGCGATTATTACGCTATTACTCAAACCTGGGAAGAGTCCCGAAGACTGTGGTTCCTACAGACCGCTCTCGTTGATCAACACGGATGTGAAAATCTTCGCGAAAATCCTTGCCACACGGTTGACGCCCCACATGGTCCACAAGGACCAAGTCAGGTTTATACTAGGTAGATCTACAGCGACAAACATCTGCCGCTGTTTTAATATACTGAATTCGATCCCCAAGAATATGCAAGGGGTTGCAATGGCATTAGACATGCAGAAGGCCTTCGATACTGTCCACTGGCCCTTCTTATTCAGAGTTCTACACAATTATGGGTTCAGCCCAAACTTCATAAAATGGGTCAGAGTGTTATACACCCAACCATATGCCAGGGTCTGTGTCAATGGGAAATTATCAGAAAGAATAGAACTTGCAGGAGGCACGCGCCAGGGCTGTCCGTTGACACCCTTTTTGTTTGCACTAGTTATAGAGCCATTAGCCGACCTACTGAGATCCAGATTCAGTAGGCTCAGGATCCAGCTCACAGACAGAACTGAAATCATCACGTTATACGCTGATGATATCATGGTATACTTGAGGAACCCCGAACGTAACAGAGAAAGCATTGAATGCTGTCAATGAATTTGGGGAGTACTCTGGGCTAAAATTGAATGCCACCAGATCTGAGATATTTCCTCTGACAGAAGCCACCCTGAAACCCATGGCACTCCATGGTCTGCAGTGGAGTCCCAACTGGGTGAAATACCTGGGTGTACAAGTAGCAAGGACAGCACAACTCACCCGTGCCCTAAACTATGAGACAGTTGCCGTAGCACTCTGCACTAAACTTGAGCGATGGCGATCTCTACCGATCTCTCTCAGGCTTGCACACTGGTCAAATGATAATTTTGCCCAACCTATTTTATCTATTTAGTACTGTGCCTGTATGGCCGGGCAGATCTCTCCTCGAAAATTCAGGGAGCATGCACAGCATTTGTGTGGAAGGGTCAGTCAAGAACAGGCTGGCGAAAACTCTCCTGTCAATATCCAAATGAGGGGCTGGCGGCCCCCGATTTTGAACTATATTACCTGGCGGCACAGGCTCACTACGCAACACAATGGACCTCTGTCAACCTACAAGCACAACATATATACACAGACAAACGCAAGAGAGACCCAGTGCAACTCTTGCATAAAGCAGTATCACTGTGTCCCAGATATATTCAAAACACTGATCCCCCATTGGTAACGTGCACCGCCTGGGCTAGGATAGCAGGGATATCTGGACAGGAGGTTTTATATCACCCGAATATGCCACTGTGTGAGGCACCTTACATACCCCCCATGCAGGATACAAAAATTGCCACACACTGGAGAAACAAGGACATCCATCATTTTGGAGACCTCGTACCGGATAAGCAATTAATACTCTGGGAAGATATCAAGGAGATAGTAGGTAACACTGATACAGAAATTGCATTACCTGCGCATGAGATCAGGAATGGCAAAGGTCTGGGGTACTTTCCTGGCTGAAGCCACAATACATTTGGGTCTGGGGTATATATTCACTGCAGGGAGCTCCAAAACAACGTCCTCCACGTTATATAAAATTGTGATGTCAAACCGGGGACCAGCAGCCCAGGGAGTAAAAGAGAAGTGGGAACGGGACTTGGACCACACCATTACTGACACGCACTGGACACGAATCTGTGGACTGACGAAAAACATTTCATGCAATTCACAATATTGATTAATACATTATAAAATTGTACACAGAACGCGTTACACACCAGCTAAACTGAAAAATATATTCCCCCTGATGGATGGTAAATGCCCTAGATGCGGTAGTGAGAACGCAGATACGGTCCACATGTTGTGGACATGCACCCGTCTATCGGCATATTGGGCGGGAGTGTGTGAGGCATTAGATACCATGGCTGATCAACCTATAGAATGGGGCCCTGCAACGTGTCTGCTGGGGGAGGTTGGAAGAATGAACCTGGGATGGCGTAAACGTCTTAATCTTAGCCCATTACTTGCAAAACGTGCGATCTTGATGAAGTGGAAAAGTGTGGAGCTGCCCACAAAAGACGACTGGGAGAGAGACATGCTATGGGCAAACGACTGAAGAAATGTATACCGAACGGTTGCCCATCAGGAGTCGCCCCAGAGACATATGGGGTAGGTTCCGGCAATATCTCTCTGACAAAAACGCAGAAGAGACCGGTTCTGAAACAACATAACAACATGTACTATCAGTATAGTAGAAATGTAATGTGAAACAATGATGCTGTGTATAACGTGGAAATGGAAGATATGTTGATGTATCTCTGCAAGTTAAAATAAAAATTAAAAAAAAGAAACGGTTCAACACAACAAAACCACTGAAATTTGGCAACTGTTCGAAGCAACGCCACCTTAACAGTCCCCAGAGTGATATCATCTGTGATATCATGCGTGTGATCATGGGAGGGATGAACAACAAGGGGACTCCGAGTTGAGGTGGGATTGGGGATGCAGAGTTAAGGTCGGGTTGCTTCCAACACATTTCCAGGGCTCAACTGTCACTTAACTACAAATCACTGAATTTCAAGGGTTTTGTGTGTAGCAGTCCTAACCCTAGCAGTAAAAGACTGAACCACTGACCCTGGACTGTGCAGTGACCACTTACAATAATTATGGCCTGGGTCACAACAATCTCATTTTTACGATGGTTTAGCAGACATTTTGAAAAGGGTTTTTTGTTTCCCTCTCTTTTGTACTCACAAATGTTTCCTTGCGAATTGACCAGTCTCGCAAGAACTAAATTGTGGTTCTTCAGTTCTCGCCAGACTACCTCTTGCAAGAAATCTTTAGCTTTATTTATTTAATTTATCATCAATATACTCACAGCCAACAAGGCTTTGTATATACTTATACATCACATAAAATCAAATCACATAAAACATCTGCATTTGCACTTCATATGATATAAAATTACAATTCAAACGAGGGATAATTCAACTAAAACATGCACGGTCAACATAATACAGTTAAAATCAATTCACATTCAGTTTAACATCTCCTGTGATAATACACCTAAAATTTCACTGCATTTCAAATAAAATGTTATCATAAAATATAAAATGTTTGTGTCATTGCCCTCAATAAACATTTGCCACATAAGAGACTTATCAGCACAGTCCATGCTACTGTTAAATGATTTAACATGATTAGTTCTCATATTCAAGCGTTCACAATGAATCATTATATGTTCGAAGGAATCAATGGTGTTTTCTCCACAAAGACGACATATATGATCCGATCTCAGGAGTCCAATGCTCGCACCCTTTATCTCTAAGGCTTGGCTGACATTACATTTAACAATAAATATTGTCTAATAACGAAACTGTTTGCATAGGCTACCACATATTTGGGTGGTGATTCATGCACCACTCTATAGTGAATATAGGGACCACTATTACCATTTGTTGATGGTTGGACTAAATTGGTCTCAAAGTTGTAAATCCTTAGTTTTTGTTTTAACCAGCATTTACATGTCCTCAACTGCAGTCCGTTAGTACTTCTTTCAAATCCTGCAAACCAAGAGTTGTGTGTCTTGAATACCTTATCCAGTGTTCCCATATACTCAAAACTGTCTACTCTGACAATAGGCGGTAAATAACCGACCATGATGGTTCCATTGTCAAGGTGCAGCAATTTCTCGTAGCACATTGCCATCCTGCAAATTAACTAGACCTTGGTACCTTTAACCTCAAACTCTAGTCGTAGGCATTCCACTGAAAGCCTTTTGGGCATTTTAAAGAGTGTCTGCAATATTTTGGCTTCAAATCTACTCAATTCATTGATCAGGTTATGTCCCCAAACTTCCGCACCATACAACAATACTGGGACAATTCTTGCCAGGTATAATAGTAGAATTGTTCGTATCGACCAACCACAATTTCTCCCTATGACAGAACTATTTGCATATACTATTTTCATATATTTGCTTTTAGTTTCATCCCAGTGTACATTCCATTTTAAGTTATCGTCAATAGTCACACCTAAGTATTTATAACTCATTATACATTCTACAGGTGTATTGTCATACTGCCACACATTTTGAGCAGGCTGTCTTTCTTTGCTCTGTGAATGCCATTATTTTCGTTTTACTGATGTTAACCCGCAACCCACTGAGTTTTGCGTATTTTCCAAGACCATCAAGAAAATTTAGGAAGCCCTTCGGTGTATGGGCTAAAAAGGGCAGATCATCAGCATACCCAAAGCAGTTTATTTTCTGGGTACCTACTTTAACAGGATATGGATCCAGGCTATCAAGAACCACAGCTAAATCAGCAAGATAGAGATTTAATAGTGTTGATGCCACTATGCACCCCTGCTTGACACCCCTGCCAGTTGGAAATGACTCAGATAGCTTTCCTGGACCATCCATACATACCCTGATACTTGTATCTTTGTGTAGCAACATGATCATATTCAACAAACCAGGGAGGATATTCCATGCAGCTAGTTATTTCCACAGCCTATTTCTCATAACCGTGTCTAATGCTGCACTGAAGTCTATATACGCTCCATAGACGATATTTTTCATCTTGTCTACATATATTCAACAGCTGACACTAGGATCAATAGGTTATGCGTTGTGCAGGCATTCATCCTAATCCCAATTTGGTTTGATGGTAATATTCTGTTTTCTTTGATCCATTGATTCAATTCTACTAGTAAGACTTTTGCAAATATTTGTGTGGGTATGTCCAACATAGCAAGCATCCTGTAGTTGGATGGACATTTCCAGCATCCCTTCTTGTACACTGGTATTTTATTTTTTTCTTTTATTAATTTCTATTTCGCCGGTAACTCGCGAGTCTCGGGCGCAGAAACAAGTACACAAAGTACGAACATAAATGACAATGTACATGACGAACAAGCTGAAAGCTGAACAAGAACCTTTTGTGCGGAAGTTAGTTGAAGATATGGGTCTTCACCAATTTGCGGAAACGCAAGTAATTAACTTCCTTTCTTATATTGGCTGGTAGTTTATTCCATAGCCCTGCCGTGATGGTAGGGAAGGATTTCCCTAGGCCCAATTTGTGTTTTTAGGAAGCTACTGAGATCATACCTTGGTGTGAGGATCTAAGCGTGCGGTTGGGAGTGTAAGGGTGAATTTTGGTTTTCAAGTATTCAGGTGCTTTCCCACGGATGCATCTGTGTGCCAGGGTCAGGGCCTTGAACTGGATTCTATTTTCAATTTTTAGCCAGTGTAGCTCTTTCCTGGAATCATTAAAGTGATTGAATTTGGTTTTGTTCTTGTTGATTCTGACAGCGTTGTTTTGTATAATCTGGTATACTTGGAGGCATTTTTTTATTGGAGCCTGCCAACAGTGCGTTGCCGTAGTCCAGGCGTGAAAGTATGGTTGCTCTGGCCATAGTCGCACAATTGCTCTCCAAGAGGTAGGGCCTAATGGCTTTGAGGAGTCTAAGGTAGTATGAACAGGTTTTCTTTATGTATAAGGCCTGCACCCAATGGTGCTTCTAGCATCATGCCCAGGGTTTTAACTTTGTCATGTACTAGAATTTGGGTGTTCTCTATCTGGAATGCACGGTATTCAGGGGAAAGGATGGCTCTGGCTTGATGGGAACCGAATACCATTAACTCAGGTCTTTTTACCATTCAAGCACATCCAGTTTGAGTCCGTCCATAGTTCTATGATGGAGTAGACTTTGAGCAGTGTCTTTCACTCTGGGTAGCGAGTATGCCACGTTCCCCACTGTGAACAAAAAGGATGTGTAGTGTAGTGCAGTGCATCTGCCCCTAGTCTAGGAGAAAGTTTAATCAGACTGTTGCAGGTTCCATCAGGCCCAGCAGCACGGGAGTTGTGCAGTCTATTTATAATATGGATTATGTCCACTATTGACGCTTTACATCTATATGTTTCAAAAGGAATGGATACCTCCATGTATACCGATTGCTTAGAATTCAATGTCGTCATGATATGCATAAACCATTCATTTTCAGCCACACTATTGATGGGCATAGCCCTTTTGAATGCCCCTCTAATCACTGTCCATATGCCCATAGTATTTCCATTTTTTGCATGGTTAGCATGCTGTTGCCGGACTTCAATCTCACACTTAAATCGATTATCCCTTAGCCACCTTTTACTTTTCCAATACGCTCACTGATTCCACTGGCTGTGTTCATAGCCATGGTAGAGTGCAGGATCTCCTTGAGGTTAATCCGCAATTGTTTTATAGCAGCGTTGATCCTACTGTCATATCGCTGACCCTTTTATATACTCTATTCCAATTCTTGTTTACTTTTGTAGTTTCTTCTTTGTTGCATGGTCCCTTTAATACTTGTAGTTACTAACAGAAAATGATATCATTTTCACTGCTACTACAACCATCTATATGCCGCTCTATATACGCAGGAAGCAACCTTCCAACTACGTGTCTTGCTTTATCCAAGTTGAACCGCATACACTGGAATGCAGTTCATCACTGTATTCAGGTAAATATCTCCATTTAGGTTGTGTATCACTGGCACCCTAATGCCCATTTTCACATTTAATTTAACACACAAGGGCACATGATCAATTTCTTCGCACGTGAGAACCACCATGTCCTCCACCATAGCCAGTGCTCCCGTATTGGCGAACACATAATCAATGGTGGAGGCACTTTTGCTGCTCACATGCGTGTAGGCTTTATGTGCATCTCCTGGGCAATATCCATTCAACCTACTGAATTGGTTTTGATATATCAAGGTAGCCCATGCAGTTCCCTGTCGGTCCAATGCAGATAGCTTGATGGGAGCAGAATCACCTACGTCAGACAATTCCTGATGACACGCACCTATTTTAGCATTAAAGTCGTCCACTATCCACAACAGGACAACAAGATCGATATTATCAAGAATTCTTTTTAACAGTTTTTATGTTTTGTTTGGTGGGCACAGCATTAGGTGGATCATAAACATAGATCAAAAACATTTTACTCTGCATACATTCAATTTTAACCACTTGTACCATTGCGGTAGAACAATTCACAGGACTTAGGAGCCAGGGATGGCACACTGATCAATAGGCCACCCTTGGGAAGGCCAATGGGAGCCTTTATGGCTGGTATCTGCATAGTGCTCCTACCATCAAATTCACACAAATCCGTCATCCATGCTTCTTGCAGGGCTATTGTACTGAATAGATGGATGTGAGTCAATAAGCCTTTTCACAGCGGACAAATGTGTAAAACTCCTAGTATTCCAAGAACACATCATATGTTGGTCATCGAGATATCGATGAAAAATTAGCCTTGAAGACCTTGGGACGCCATTGCCAATATCCTTCTCCACTCTCAACTTCCTCTCCATTTGTGTCTTTCACACCCACATCACCAAATCCTCTCTGATAGCTAACTCCTTCATCAGCTTTGTCTTGTTGGGCCTTTCTATCACGTTTTTCATTGAGTCGGTTCATTACACTAATCGCTCTTTTGTCTGTTTTGGTATTCTTCTGTTTGTATGGTGTCATTTTTACAACTCTGCAAAGATAGCCAACTCTATACAACTCATTTTCATGTCTCAAAATATATTCTAATGTGGCTCCAGAACTAAACCAAATGTTAGACTCAGATATCGCTGTGTCCTCTAGCTGGTCAACAATCTTTATGTCATTTGTGGCAATAACCCGAAGAGCTACTACAGTGTGCAGTATACACACAAGACAGTCGTCCGATTCAATGGTGGTTGGTAGTTAGAGGATGAAACAAGACACAATTGTAGGGCATTTATTTCTGCCTTTGGATCAATATCTACTTATCAGCCATAGTTCTGTTGTGCACATTACCATCATCACTCCGATACTCAGTCATCTTAGCCTGTCTATTTGGCCCTATTTGGGATGCAGTACTTATGGTTCACGATTCCCCAACCACTTTCTTTTTCTCTTGCCTATTTTTAACTAGATTATGCGAGTGGATCTCTTTCCTCTATGTAGAGGCATTGCATATCTTCCAATGCTCAATCTGCATTACGCTTCTTTTGTGTTTGGGTTTGTGTACCAGATCTAACACGAGCACACCCATCAGCATTCCTAGTCGCAAAGTCAACCATGTAACTTCATTTATCATTTCCTTGTGTGTTGGACCGTACACTGGATAGCGGAAAAGTTGAATGCTATGAGATAATTGTTCCACACCACTCCTTACACTGTCAAGCTTCGGTGATTGTGCATCCTGGGTAATTAGATGTCACAAGTCGAAGTATCAAGGTTCACAATACTAAGATTTACATTATCCTCACCAATGACACACACGTTTCTACAAGGTTTTTTTTTGCGTACATAATCGCTTGTGGCGTTACTTTCTTTTTGCAGGTTTTTGGTTTTCTAGTGGGCACTACATTGCATACAGTTTGTGCATTATTTTGCATCGCCTGTTCCCCTATTTTAATCAATCCTGGTGAGTCCCGAGTGCTCACGGCACTCGTACTGCAAGACATCTTTATCAGATACATTACACCCTCATGCTCGGATTCTTCACAGGTAGGTCATCGATGCCCACGAAAAGAGAAAAAAACACCATGAAAATAAAACTCTTCCCAAGGCCACCTCCAAGCGTAAACAGGCTCACATCCCCCTTTTTTGTCTCCTGATATCAACCCAAAAGTCAAGGTGCACTCAGCACCCCCTCCTATTATCATTATAATGACGGTAATTCCCGAGATGCACAAAAGTCACAGTTTCTCATGAATTCACCATGAGAACAGTACTTTTCTCACAAAGAAGAAAAAATGAACAAAATAGTATTCTCTTGCCCTCCCCAAATTCTCAAACTCACTAATTGGCACTCTTTCACCCACCCCTCATCCACACTGAATACAAAGATGATTATGAAATGATATGGCATTTATAACGCGCCTATACACAAGTGTTTCAAGGCGCAACGAGGCAAGGGAGGGGGAGCAGAGGGAAGACAGACAACGATCCTACTAGGCCAGGTGTCATTCAGATCGCGCAAGTGCATGGGAGAGGGGGAAAGGGGAAAGTTCAGGGGGAAGGGGAGGGGACAGTGCAGTACATGGGATAAAAGAATAAAATAATAGTAAAAGGTAAGGCCAGCAGGTGGCAAGTGCAGGGTTAAGTGCAGGCATCACGTGTCAATTGCTGGTAGTGGCACTGTAGGGATACAGAAACAGTCCCCAAGAGCAGTGTTTACCAGGAAGGCAGTGCAGGTGTGCGACTGGCAGGAGAGGTGACCTGGGCCAGAGATCAGAGGATGGCCAGGTAACCAGTACAGTTTCAGCCAGGAGGTCAGCAGGGGAGAGGAGGAGAAAAAGCAGAAGCAAAGAGAAAGGTTTTGAGGTGCTTCCAGAACCGGTGATGGTTCTCCTCAAGTTTCAGAGAGGCAGGAAGGCTGTTCCAGAGGGAGGTCCCAGCTGAGGAAAGAGATTTCAGTCCTGGAGAGATACGATCCCTGGGCTTGAGGCCAAGGACAAGTCTCGCAGTCCTGTTCTGGATGGTTTGCAGAGGGCGGAGAGTAGAGGCAGGGAGATTTAGAAAGAGGCTGTTGCAATAGTCCAGCCTAGAGAGAACCAGAGCTCTGGAGACAGTGAGCTTCTGGGGGAAGAGGAAGAAAGGAAGAATACCTCTGAGGAGGTGCAGATGGTAGTGTGACTTCTTAGAGACGTCCGGGATGTGAGGAGAGAAGGAAAGTGTGGAGTCGAAAATGACCCTGAGGTTCTTAGACTCGCAGGTGGGAGCAGGAAGAGGGCCAAGAGAGGCCGGCCAGAGAGAGACAGGAAAGGAGGGAGTGGGTGTGCCCATAAGGCAGAGGTCATTGGTGGCACACCACTCATGGATGGCAGACAGACAGTCAGTGATGAGAGACGGGGAGGAGGTGGCAGAGGGTAGCCTGAAAATGAGCAGAGTGTTGTCTGCATAACACTGAAAGTTGGGGCAGAGAGCGGCAATGCGGTGGGCGAAAAGTGCCAGGTATTGGTTAAACAGCCAGGGAGAGAGGTTAGACCCCTGGGGGAAACCACAGGTAGAGAAAAAGATAGCGGAGAGGAAGGACCCGAGTGAAAGAAGTCAGCCATGCCAGGGCCTGACCAGTGATACCCAGGTTGTCACAGAGATGTTTGAACAGGAAGACATGGTTGACCATGTCAAAGGCAGAAGAGAGATCAAGCAATATTAGGACACAGGGCGTGTTGGAGTCAAGATTAGAGAGCAGGTCTTCACAAATGTTCAGGAGAGCAGTTTCTGTGCTTCTGGCAGCTCTGAACCCAGACTGATGGTCACGTAGGCAACCAACAGATTCAGTGTGGAGATTGAGCTGGGAGATGGCCAGCTTTTCAATGAGTTTGCCCAGGAAGGGAGTGATGGAGATTGGGCGATAGTTAGCCGGGCAGGAGGGGTCGGCTGAGGGTTTCTTAAGAAGAGGGTGCACAAGGGAGTGCTTCAGGGTCGATGGGATGACTCCAGTGGCGAAGGAGTTGTTGCAGAAGTCAGTCAGGGCAGGCGCCAGGGAGTCGATGTGGTCATTGATGGTTTTGGAGGAACAGGGGTGAACCTGTTTGGACGTGAATTTCATAGATCAGACTTGTCTAGAAACCTTGTCAGCGGAAAACAGGGGAAAGGCCGAGAAGGAGGGAGGAGAGGTGGCTGCAGAAGGGTCAGAGAAAGAGCAGGGAGTAGAGTAGCCCTCCTTATATCATTTTAAGCATATTTCCTTTTCGATTTTCGCAGAAACACAAATAAGGCCTCATTTGCTGCGATGCACCATTGGAAATATATAAATAATTTGGTGCAGGGGCACCCCCCTTTCTTTGCCAATTGGGAACAAAACTGGACGGTTTGCACCAAACCAACACAAGGCACCTCTGCACTGCTTTGTTTCAAATATAGAGCTCATTTCTCCAACAGTTTAGGCTGTTTATCTGTTTAATTAATGCACATTTTCGTTAATGGGAAAATCATTGGAAATTGTGAAAATACATATTAAGCAGTTGCAAGAATTTGCATCAAACTTTCCAAATTTGCCAGCAAGGATCTTTGGAAACGTTCATACAGTTAAGTCAAACAAATAGCCAAAAGTTATTAACAAAATGTTCGTAGTCAAAAGAAGTTAGGTTTCAATTTAACAATAGTTTGATGCCTGTTGCTATATGTTGACCAGAGGTGCCATAACAGGTGTACGCCAAAGCTTCCTAGCAAGCTCTCATTTATAGGTTCATTGCATATGTTTTTCTCCAAGCTTTATTTATAGCCCTTTGTTAATTAAGGGCTGCCTACCAGACAGCAAGCAAATGGGTCTTGGATGTACATTCAGTTAAAAGTGAAGGGACATATGCATTTTAAAGCCAAAATCCCCCCTCCTCACAGACTAAAGGGGTTAAAGTATGCTAATATGTGCAAGGGCAAACTAAATCATTTTACAAATGTATCAACTGTTTGCTTGTTGACAAAAAAAATCTTTTTTTTGCAGAACCACCTCTTGTAATTCAAATAATGCGTAACAAGCTTCATATTTTTTCAAACAATTTAAATAATTATGCAACCCAAAGGAGTTTTTTCTTTTTAACAATTATTGATTCCAACATAATACCTTACAATGTAACAACACATATGCATTTCAATTTTCAGGTACAGTTTCATATCGTTTTCTCTCCTCCCCACCCTCTTCCCCTTCCCGAGCCTATCCCAGGCCTCTGCCTTCCACAACCTCTTCTATGGGCATCCCTCCCTCGTCTCCCCCTGAAGAGCGGTCTTCCTCCGGGCTTGCCTGGTCAGATCCAGACAGTGTAGCTACTATTTGCTTCAAGGAAACCCAAAGGAATTTATACAGAAATACAAAGCTGACCCAATTCATGGCTAATAGCATATCCAGCACTGGCTCCTTTCCTTGCACCTTGTGACTTGCTGTCCTGCCTTTCTAACAGAAAGCACCAAAATAAAGGGAAACAAACAATACAGGATATGCAGCACTCACAATCTAGTGTTGTCCACACCATTGATTTCATTGTTCTTTGCACCAGGACCAGCAAATACTACAGAAATCCCAAGCTGCCTGATGTCATGTGTGAGCAGCACATGCCCACCACAGAATGTTTCCCACAAGAGGGTCATAACGAATGGGAGTGTGGTGGACTGTGAATAACTTTAATCATTTTCAGGAACAGTTAAAGGGTCTTTTGGAGGTTCACTGCTCAAAGATCAGGAACTGATGCGAGAAGCATGCAAAACAACCTCATTGACATGTATCTGGGCTCCCAATAAATTGGCGTAACAAGAAAAAGAAAATTGAAACCATGCAATGATTCTTCTATTGAAGTGAAGAATAAATTATATGCCCTGGATGTCGACTGCCTACCACAAACTTAACCCCTCCAAGACCGAATTCGTCCTCATTCATCGCCCGCTAAACAACTCTTCAAAAAATGACTCAATGATATGCACCTAGAAGCATTACTCAGAGTCAGCCAAATCCTTAAGCTTCACCATCAAATGCAATTCTCCACATCTCCACCCTTTTCAAAATTAAATCCATCATCCCAACGCAGAGCTTCCAGACCCAGTGCAGGCGCTGGTGGTCCGTGTAGGATGTTTTAATTGGGAGACATCTTACTCTGGGGAATTTTCCACCCACCCCAAATGCACAATTTTCTTTTATTCAATTAATGTTAAAGCATATTTGTACCACGCACTATCACCACCGGAGTGGTCCCCTGGTGCTCTGAAAAAAGGGAAGGGGGCGAGTTAGTGGGAATGAGCTGGAAAAGTGCAAGAGAGCAGTGATGTGCTGTTGGCAGCCTCAGGCCGGTCGGTCTGTTGGGTGGGCTTGGGGTGTTTTACGGTCGGTAGTCGTCGTGTGCTGTTGTGCGAATCTATGTGTGGTTTGTTTTGTTATTGCAGTGTAGTGAAACCTGTTACGTTGTAGGCTTGTGGTTGTGTTTGGTTAGAGTTTGAGAGGTGTATGCAGAGGGGTGAAATTGTTAGTGGATTGGTCAATTGGCATTGCTGTTCCTGCAATAATGTCTGGGTGTGATGCTTGCTATCATTCACTACTCCATCCGAGTCTGGCACTTGCTAATCTTCAGTATCCTATCGAGATGTGAGGCAGGCTAGTGATCACGATTCCATTTTAGTGTGGCACTTGTTAACATTCACAGTTCCATCTAAGTGTGGTGTATGCTAGCATTCACATTTCTATCTAGATGCGACGCAGGCTAAAGTTAAGAATTCCATCTAAGACTCGAGGTGGGACCCCCCCGACGGGGCGGCATACTACCATCTGGGATAGCAGCATAAGACTTCAGCACTGCTGCGGCCCCAGCCCCACTGACCGACCTGGACGTTGCGGTGCCGAAGGATCGTGCCTTACGGACCCCTGCGGCATTATAGGCACATACAAGAAGCTGTTTCCGCACTACCCTGGCAAGCAGCAACACTCGTCCAGAAACAGACACAGACCCAGACCCCCGTATGAGGGGCATCGGACACTTACAAGCCCCCACCAATCCCGGATGATGAGCAGGCGCGCGACCGAGGTGCCGGTGGCATGAGCACCACTGTCATGAACCGCTGATTACGTCCATTCTGGACATCGTGGTCCCTGACCCATAGATGACTGAATTCCGTGATCCTTCCAACATGGCCGTTGATTACGAAATGCAGTTTACCAGCCTTTACGCGCTATGTTCAACTGCCTACAAAGCAGTCACGTCCTCGCGGCTCTGCGCGTCTCAGCGCTACCACTTAGTGTAGTCAGATGGGTGTTGCCGGAGTTCGCTCAGGGCCTCCTTCCGAGTGCCGCTTTCCCATTTCCTTGATTACACTCCCTTTTCCTTTTCCATTCCCTTTCCTTGAACTACCCTCTTCCGTGCTTTTCTTCCTGGACTTCTCCTGTGCTCGGGTCACAGCGTTCCGTCCCTCTGAGTTAGGATACTGTTTCCTTCCTGGTTCCCGGTCCTGGATATTTGAACTCTACTTGGCGTAGGTCTTGCAATCCTCACGCTGGAATCCGAAGACCTGCACACGGGTCTCTACAAATCCCAGACCGTGCGAAACAACACATCCAAGAAGGTCGCAAGCAAAGAGAAACAGGTGAGAAGGGGGGAGACTTGTGACAGATTGAGACGCCTTAAACCCGAATCAAATACAAAGAATGAAGCCGCGGTTCAAGACCTCATGCGAGGTATGCAGGAACTAACCACTGAAGTTCAGAACCTTAAAGCAGAGGACGCTGCATTAAAGCAGCTAGTTTTATCTTGTGACTCTGCGCCAAAGAAAGTGTCTTGTTGGGAGGAGTAGTGGACAAATACAATGGCTCTTCAAAAACCCTCTGTGCCTTCCTTGATTCATGTTTGATACATTTTACCTTCAAGCCATACTACTTTTCCACCCCAAGTGCAAAGGTGGGATTCATGATATCACATCTCACGGGTAATGCCCTGACCTGGGCAATGCCCCTAGTCAATACGGGCGACGCACTCCTGGATGATTATGATGGGTTTGTGGAAGCCCTACAGGTCATGTTTGATCGCCCAGAACATGTTTACAGTGCTCAAGAAAGACTGCTTGAATTTCAACAAGGGTTCCAGGATATGCTTACGTATGTGACCCGCTTTAAACAATTAGTAAAAGAGGCCGATTGGTCCCAAGACGCCAGCTTCACCCTCTTTCGAAGAGGCCTAAATGAAGAGATAAAGGACGAGTTAGCCAGGGTAGCCCGCCCAAGCTCCTTCCAAGCTCTCATGGACCTTTCCCTAAAAATCGATTTCCAGATCCAGGAAAGAAAGGCAGAGAAAAGGAAGTCTAAGCCAACATCCCAAAAGGCTACTACGGACCACCCATACAAACCAGAGCATGCTGCATCTCCAACCCCAGACCCAGAACCCATGCAATTAGGAGCCTTCCTAGGACCCATTACCCCACAAGAAAGGATGCGTCGGATTCATACCGGACTGTGCATGTACTGTGCCTCTGATAAACACCTTGTGAGAGAGTGCCCTATTGCTCCCCCTTGGCGTTCGAGAAACGCCAGCTCCCAATCCTAAGTGGGGCACAGTTTCGGGAGAAAGAGGTCTGCTCCTCACCAATTCCTTCCTTGAACTCTCCAAGACAGAACAATCTTGCGATTCTACAGGCATTCCTGTCACCTTCTAAGAAAGAATCCTACCCCATCCTGGCTTTGGTGGACTGCAGAGCCATGGGCATATTCATAGACCATGATTGGGTCATTAGTCATAACGTTCCCACGAAACACGAGAGACAATGCAACCTGTTGAAGCTATTGATGGGAGACCCTTGTCTTCAGGACCCATAACCCACCAAACCAAAGAGATTCTTCTTTCAACAAACCACCACCAAGAGAGGATTAGATTTAACATCATAGGATCTGCCCACTATCCCATGGTTCTAGGCATGCCCTGGCTGCAGAAACACAACCCCTAAATCAATTGGGCAGCAGGCTCCTTGTTTCTTGGTTCAGAAGATTGTATAACCCATTGTTTGTCACCTACCACCTTATGAAGTTCCTTAGAAGACTCTCAAGAAACCCAGCAATTCCCAGTAACTGTTTCTAACATTATCCGGATCCCCCAGGCTTACCAGGCATACTCAGATGTGTTCTCAACAGCTATTGTTCAGTCTCTACCACCCCACAGACCTGAGGATTGTGCCATTGACACTGAGCCTTCAGCAGTGATTCCCTTCGGAAGAATGTTCATTCTATCCGAACCCGAAAAAAGGGCCCTCCGGGAGTATCTGGACACCAACTTGGCAAATGGAACTAATTCGACCATCCAAGTCCCCAGCGGGAGCATCCCTCTTCTTCGTTCCTAAGAAGGGTTCGAAGGCGCTTAGACCATGTTTGGATTACCGTGGCCTTAACCAATGCACCCTCAAGGACCGTTATCCATTGCCTCTTATTTCGGACATCCTGGAAGCTGTGAGAGGTGCAGTAAACTTCACAAAACTAGATCTCAGGGGTGCCTACCATCTTATTCGTATAAAAGAAGGTGATGAATGGAAAACAGCCTTCATAACACGCTTTGGCCATTTTAAATATTTGGTCATGCCCTTTGGACTTGCTAATGCCCCCGCAATTTTCCAACGTTTCATGGATCGGGTCTTTTCTGACAGGTTGTTCCTCTTCGTCATTGTATAACTAGACGACATACTGATTTACTCCAAGGAACCTCGGGAACATGAAGAACACATTAAGGCAGTTTTACAACGTTTACGAGAACATAAGCTCCTGGCCAAACCTGAAAAATGCCTTTTCCATGTATCAACTGTTCACTACCTTGGATTTGTTCTTAGCCCAAAGCGGATTGGAATGGATTCTTCCAAGGTTAATTCCATCCTACCTTGGCCTGTTCCAACCACTGTGAAACAAATTCAATCCTTCCTGGGGCTCGCTAACTTTAACAGGAAATTCATACCTGCATTTTCTGAGATTGTCCATCCCATTGTCACACTATTAAAGTAAGACACCCCCTTTCAGTGGTCCTCAGCTCAAGACTCGGCGTTTCAACGGCTAAAGTCGGAGTTCACACAAGCTCCCATCCTGGCTCAACCCGACACAGACCTTCCTTTCCTTGTTCAGATTGATGCATACAACTACGCCATCGGAGCAGTTCTGAAACAGAAACTTGATGACAAGATAGAACACCCCATTGCCTATCTCTCCCCCACCTTGACAGTGAAACTCATTATTCCGTCCTGGAGAAGGAGTTGCTAGCCATTCGACAAGCCTTCACTGGCTGGTCTCATCTCCTTCTGGGAGCCAAACACCCGGTACAAGTCCGTACGGACCATCGGAATCTTCAAGTCCTACAATCCCTGGAGTGCAGAAACAGCAGTCAAGCCCGCTGGGCCTTCTTTTTTGCCCAATACCAATTTCAAATCCATCACTTTCTTGGAACACATAACATCATAGCCGATGCCTTATCCAGATGACCCGATTATGAACCCCTTGAGGACCGGACCTTTCCCAAGAGGTTTCCCAACACAATATTCGTAGCTCAAGCCGTTACTCTCCTGGAGGATATTCGAGTCCACACTCAGTCCTCCGAACTCTGAAAGGAGTTTAAAAGAGACAATCGGTGGAATCTCAAGATAAAAGACGGATACCTATTCAAGGATACTCGGCTAGCCATTCCCACTCCAGGGTTGAGACAAAAGATCACAAACCTATGCCATGATACCCTCCATTTAGGACACCATGTCCAACACCCTCCGTCTTATACGAAGACAATTCTGGTGGCCAAGGATGAAAGATGATATAAAAACCTATGTCCAGGCCTATACAGTCTGTAATCAGAATAAACATGACAATAGAAAACCAGCAGGTCTCCTACACCAATCAGCAATACCGACAAAACCCTGGGAAATCATTGCCACGGATTTTATCGTGGAATTACCTTCTTCCAGAGGCTACACGACTATAATGGTCACCATTGATTTGTTCACACATATGGCTCATTTTACACCTCTATACAAACTACCATCCTCATCTGAACTAGCAGGAATTTTTTTAGAACACATATTCCAGCTTCATGGACTACCTTCCAAAATCATTTCTGACAGAGGACCCCAGTACATATCCCAGTTTTGGAAACAACTTTGTTGGATAGTGGGGATCCAACGTGCCTTGTCGTCGGGCTATCATCCACAGACCAATGGAGCTACTGAATGAGTAAACAAAACCCTGGAACAGTATCTTCGCTGCTTTGCCACCAAAGTCCAGGATGATTGGTCACTCTTGATACCTGTGGCCGAATTCGCATACAATTCGGATTATTCAGCTATCAAGACCAGCCCTTTCTTCTATAGCCAAGGATTTCACCCTTCAGTCCTACCATCCGTTCTCCCACATCCTACCCCAGTTCCTGCGGTCGATTCATGGATTGAAACTCTGGTCACTGTACAGAAAGAAGCAAAGGAACACCTGGAAAAGGCCCAAAGTGATGTAAAACAATATGCAGACTCCAAAAGAAGGCCTGGTCCTTCCTATTCAATAGGCGATAAGGTTTGGCTGTCCTCAAAACCCCTTCCTCGTCACCTACGACCAAATAAATTGGCTCCCAGGTATTACGGACCTTTTTCTATAAAGGAAATTGTTAATCCAGTGGCCTTTCGACTCTGACTACCAGAGTCATGGAAAAGGATTCCTCCAGTCTTCCACACTTCTCTGTTAACACCAATTGTGCAGCCCTCTCGAACTGCTCCAAGATCTACTTCAGTGATAGTCAATAACCAACTTGAATATGAAGTCTCTAGAATTTGTGACTCCAGGAACCGACGAGGTCAACTACAGTAGTTGGTCGAGTGGAACGGGTATCCTCCCAGTGAGCGCACTTGGGAACCCGTCTCAAACATGAATGCCCCCGGCTGATGCAAATATATCATCTTATCCACCCAGGCAAATCCGGCGGTGCTGGGCTTCAGAAGAGGCATGCTGTCATGAACCGCCAATTACGTCCGTTCTGGACATCGTGGTCCCTGACCCATAGATGACTGAATTCTGTGATCCTTCCAACATGGCCGTTGAATACGAAACACAGCTTACCAGCCTTTATGCGCTACATTCAACTTCCTACAAAACAGTCACGCCACCGCGGCTCTGCGTGTCTCAACGCTACCGCTTAGTGTAGTCAGACGTGTGTTGCCGGAGTTCGCTCGGGGCCTCCTTCGGAGTCCCGCTTTCCCATTTCCTTGATTACACTCCCTTTTCCATTCCCTTTCCTTGAACTACCCTCTTCCGTGCTTTTCTTGCTTGACTTCTCCTGTGCTCGGGTCACAGCGTTTCGTGCCTCCGAGTTAGGATACTGTTTCCTTCCTGGTTCCCGGTCCTGGATATTTGAATGCTACTTGGCGTAGGACTTGCAATCCTCACCCTGGAATCCGAAGACCTGCACACGGGCCTCTACAAATCCTGGACCGTGCGAAAGAACACATCAAAGAAGGTCGCAAGCAAAGAGAAACAGGTGAGAAGGGGAAAGACTTGTGACAACCACGAGACGCTGTGAGGCGCAGGACAGAGAACCGCAGTCGACCGGGACTCAAACAGCAAAGGTTAGTCCACCTCTCGCCAACACTTCGGCACACATCATACCTCCGGGCCCATCATCTCAGCCACTAATTCATCAGAAACGGGAGGTGGTGGGCTCGCTCTCCTGGTGGGACTCCTGCTGCGCACTACCCACGGAATGAAATGCTGATCACGCATGCCTATCATATTGAATACTAAAGGCCCACGGAACTCTGCCGCACCTCAGAGCACACCCAATTGTCCACTTGAACAGCGCCCCAGTGTAAAAGCACAGCCCTCGGAGCTCAGTGAACAGGGGAATGGAGCGTGTGCTGACTTTCACCATATGGTCAGGCCATTATCCTGGTAAGGAGCACAACAGACTAGCAGAATGTGTTCCAGCTTTGAATAAGGGGGAGACGCCCATCCTCACCCCTGCCCCCAACTAGCTCAGCAATACCCCCAAAACACCCATGGAGTAAAAGACCCAGAGGCTCAATACCGTCCCAACATTGCGGCCGCTCACGTCGCGGTGGGCCTGCGATAGCGCTGGACCGGTGACTCGACATCCAACAAAACCGTGCCCTGTGAGCATAACCCAGGAGGTGGACGCCCTCTCTTGAGAGGCGTGTGCCCGCTTCACGGGACCCAAAGGCCCACCTAGCCCAGGTGAAGTGAATCAAGCAAGCCACCCAGCACAATCACCCTTGTGCGGACAAGAGCCACCCCCTTATAGTGACCAAGAACCATATGTTAATTTGGGGCCTCAGGTAGGTGGGCACAACGTCAAACCAGCCCCCCTGACCACCCAGTCACCTCACCCTCTGTTGTGTTGGACAACCACATTGAAGAAGTCAGAAAGGGATGACTCAGGCAGCGTGTGGATATACTGTGCACTCGCCAATAAACAAAGAAAAGGGTATGTGGCCCCCAATCTGGGGCGTGTGCCCGCCCACTACAACTAAACCACTCCTGACGAGAAAGCGCAGAGGTGTACACCAGCGCGACGACGTAGATAAAACACGAACTTCCCGGTGGACCACCGGGGGCACAGACGCGATGGAAGCCTAAACCAGCGTCTCCCTCTCCAGGCACGAACACACAGCGAGATAACCTGGAAAATGGCACATTCATAGCATTATAAACGCACGTTCCGGTCCGTGAACACATCGGGCATCCTGTAGAGAAGACTTCCTTAAAACCGCGGACCCTTTCCGGGAGGACGAACCCCTGGCTGCCCCTCAAAGCCAGTCCCGGAAGCCTGGCCACAGAACCTCCCGGTCAACAACTCTCTCGGGGGGCCTCCCACAGGACCAGGAGCTGAATCACAACACAACCTGGCCAAGAGACCACGGAGGGCCCCGACCCCTCGCACCAACACCCATCACCGGACCAAAAGTCAGGCAAAAGCCAGTCAGGCACAAGGCACTTGCGCACCACCAGAGGCACCCTCATAGACGGCAGACACCACCAGCTACACCCTAGCCTCAAAGCGGCTAACCCCTGGCGAACACCAGGTCGAACCCCATAGTCAAACCAGGAGCTGGGCCCACAGGACAATAAAATGCTTGGTTGGGAAGCCACTACTGCGGTCCCATGCACCCCGCTTCCCCCTTCACACTGGAGTGACCCAGAGTCTGCGCAGCCGAAGCAGTCACAACTCCCCTCATCACTAAGCCTGTGACTGCCGGACCAGCCCCAAATCTCTATGCTGCGACCTCAGCACATCACACCTCAGCGGAGACTCAGACCTACACCCATCATGTTGAAAAAACCAGCAAAGCAGGCAGACATTGCAACTCTCCTATCCACCCCTGCAACAGACAGATCCAGGAGGGGGGCCGCTTAGAACCAGGGAAAACCAACCCTGGGAGCATGCACACAGAACCACCCCGGGAAGGCCCGACTCAGGCGGTCACAAAGTCTGACCTCCAGGACCTCCAAGCAGCATTGACCAAAGAATTTCAGAAGGGCACTGAGGAGGTAAAGAGCACCATCATAGCGCTCAAAACGAGAGTGGGAGAACTGGAGAAAAGAACAGTGGAGGCGGAAACCACCCTGTGCGAGCACAGCTTCAAAACTGAGAATGGGGCAGACAGGCTGAGCACACTTGAAGCCCGCTGCGAAGCACTCGAACTCAAGCAGGAGGACTCCGAGAACCGCTACCGCTGCAACAACATTTGCCTGAGAGGGATCCCCACATCCATTCCAGAGGCGGACCTCGAGCATTATGTGAGCGATCTTTTCCGCTTCATAATCACCCTGCCGGACGACTCCCCCCTGGTGCACGACAGGGTCCACAGAACTGGAGTTAAATCCAACGCTTCGGCCCCGCCAGACGTCCTGGCAAGAGTACTCTACCAAGGTCAAGGAGGAGATCATGCGGGAGGCTAGGAACTCCCCGCGAATACAGTTCAGGGATGCCTCAATCTCCCTTTACCAAGATCTCACCACCACCACACTCCTGAAAAGGAAAGCACTGAAACCAGTGACGGAATGGCTGAGGGAAAAGGGCGTATCATACCATTGGGGCTTCCCCACGGCTCCAATTTTCCCATGGAATGGGAGCACCCGCCACATACACAAATTACATGAGGCCGAAAAACTTCTGAACCCGGCAGCAGGGGGAGAAACCAACAATGAGTAAGTGCCCTCAGACCAAGAAGACCGGCAGAACTCTAACCGGTCCTGGTCCCGGGTGGAGAGGCGCAGTTGAAGAATCAGGGGACCCCCACTCAAAGGCAAGCGCCCAAGCAACGACGGCTAAGGTGGGGCGACACCGACACCCATGTTTCCCCGGAACCGACAAGCATCACCAAAAAAAAAAGACGCCAGCCACTAACACGGAACATGCACCAAATTCCTGTAGTAAAACAACACTTCAACCTCACATACAGCTTTCACTGCCACGAAATAGAGGCCTAAGGGTCTCATCCTCAAAGGATGGCATTGGCCCAGCCAGAGCCCCCGTTGGTCGAAGGCTGGCCCAGTTGACCAAGTTTTGATTTAATGGGGGGGAATAGAGGGGTGGCCACCGAGGGGGGAAAACCCCCCATCACAGGTCCCAGCTCACATGGCAGCCATCCGTACAGGCCAGCAATAAGAGGAGCATGATGGTGCCCACTAGCTGCAAATTGCCCACACCGAAATGGGGTCATCCATTAAGAACCTGACCATGATCACCTGGAATGTCCAGGGCCTCAACTCCCCCAGGAAACGGAAGTCTGTGGAACACCGACTGACCCAGCTAGAAGCGGCTGTAGTCTTTCTACAAGAAACCCATCTCCTAGCCACGGACAAAGAGAGTCAAATACCAAAGGTTCCCTAAAAGATACTTCACATCCTCTGGCCAGAAGAGGGGATGGGTGGCAGTCCTGCTCAGTCAATCAGCGGCACTGACAAAGGTCACGGTCAAATGGGACCCCGAGGACAGGTTCCTAATGATCGAGCTCCCAATAACCATCATAGCAATCGACTGCCCAAACTAAGCCCAGGAGCGCTTCCTACGTAGGATCCTCCCAGTCATATCGTCCTTTGCCGAAGGCAAACTACTGATCGGAGGGGACTTCAACCTCACCCCGGACCTAACCATCGACAAGACCTTGCCGCCCACCGGAACAGACTTCACGAAGGCACTGGGGTTTGCGGAATTCCTAAGAGAGACAGAGACAACCGACGCCTGGAGGCTGGCGAACGACAAGACTCGCGACTACACTTTCTTTTCGCATGTCCACAGGTGTCTCTCCAGGATAGACCTTCTACTCATCTCAAGCTCGCTGTTCCCAAGCATCGTGAACATCCACATCGGCCTGAGAGTGATCTCTGATCACGCCCCAGTCATAGCGCAGCTCCAGACAGAAGGCCCACCAACACTGCGAAGCAGAGCCTGGAAGCTGCAGGACTATCTCCTCGCGGATATTGCAGACAGCCAGGAGTTGTTGGAAGCCCTCACTAACTACTTCACAGAGAAAGTGGGAAAAGGGCCTACAGAGGCTATGGTGTGGGACGCCATGAAGCCAGTGATCCGAGGGGTCGCCATGAACTGTACAGCAGCACAAAGGCGCCGGCACCAGCTAAAATCAGAAGAACTAGAAACGGAGGTAGCACAGAAAGAGGCAAACCACAAACAACGCCAATCAACAACGTTATGGAACGAGCTACGTAAAGCTAAAGTAGCCCTGGAAATGCACCTGGCAGACCATACAGCCCGAGCATTGACATACACGAAGCAGTACTATTACCTGAACAGCAACAAAGCCAAACGCCTACTCGCACCTAAGCTCAAGAAAATACACACCAGGAACAACATTGCAGTCCTCCAGGACCAAGGCGGGACTCCACGCTGCTCTGAGACCGAAAAGATGACCATCATGACCGAGCACCACAGGAAGGTAATGTCAGGGAACACTACGGAAGCGGCAGCACACGCTGCCTACCTAAGCACGATCCCAAGGCCACCCCGCCACCCACAGATGGACACCCTGGAAGATCCTATATCCTCGGAGGTGGTGTCGGAAGTGATCCGCTCCATGAAAAATACAGCTCCTGGCCCAGATGGGCTGCCCGCACCATTTTACAAGAAATACAACCACATCCTGGCCCCCCCACCTAGCTTCACTTTTCAACTCCTTCCTCGAAACTGGCTCCACCACCCCCTCCATAGAGGAATCGGTCACAGTTTTCATTCCAAAACCAGGAGCAAACCTAGAACTCTGCATGTCATTCCGCCCAATTGCTCTACTGAATTTAGACTCCAAAATCTTCTCAAAGTTACTGGCACGCAGCCTCCCCGGGCTCCTCCCAGACCTCGCTCACCCGGACCAAACGGGTTTCATTTCTGGGCGCAACACCTCAGACAACATCAGGCGCACTTTAAACATCATTGAGACAGCCAATAGAACTGGAGAAGAACTAGTCTTGGCCTCGCTCGACGCACACAAGGTTCGACATGCTGGATTGGGGCTATATAAGGGAGACCCTGTGTCACTACAGAATTGGCACGAAATTCCTGAAATGGACGATGGCAAACTATCAGCACCCCACCACAACCCTGAGGATCAACGGCGCCAGATCCCCAAGAATCGAAATCACTAAAGGCACACGCCGAGGCTGCCCCTTGTCACCTCTTGTCTTCACCCAGTCAATGGAGCCGTGGGCCTCCAGAATCCGGCAGATACCGACAATCCTGGGCCTCAAATTCAAGGACGATACCTACAAAGCAGCCCTACATGCCGACGATATACTGCTAACCCTTACGCACCATAGCACATCCCTCACTGCGCTATGGGAGGAGCTAAGCAGCTTCAAGTCAGCATCAGGGTTATCAATCAACCTCACGAAGTTCACAGCACTGGGCATCAACATTCCAAGAGCAACGCTGGACTCTATAGCGGCCTGCCTCCCAATCCCATGGGCCAGATCCCACATTACCTAGGCGTCCGCCTACCGAAGCTAGAAGAACGTACCTACAAACTAAACCTCCCGGCCCCTGCTGTCATGATGCATACTCCTGGAGAGCCAGCCCAAGACCGGCAGCCCCGGAAGCACACATCAGGTACCCAAGGGAAGGTCCAGCAACCCCAAATAGGTGCCCTTTGGACACAGCGCCAGGCTCATAAAGAGAGTGCTTTTGGTGGACTTACCAGATGCAGACCATGCTGCCAGATCCAGACCTCTTTGAGGCCTGAAAGGAACTACTTTACTTGTGGGACTATTTTGCCACTCGGGCGTGGTCAGGGAAGGATACATACCTGGTTGGGGAAGGATACATACCTGGGACTTCTTTGGTGGCTATTTAAGCCACGCCCAGACAGCAGCTCACGCTTCGCGTTGCTCTGCTCCTAGCAGCTGGACGCTCACCGTGTCTGCTCCTGCATCCTGACTCCAGCCACGCCGCTTCAGTCGTGGAACACCTAAAAGGAAGAAGAGAGGAAGAGAAGGTGAATAAAGGACATTACCTGATATTGCATGGGATCCGGAGCCAACACGCCGACGATCCTAAAGGAAAAGACATTATTTCTGGATTCCTCGCGTTGTTCGTTGCAGCGTTGCGCTCAACTCACCTGTCCACAAGGAATTCCGAACTCGTACGACCATCCGCACGTTCCGCTGCATTCCAGCACCTAGGAAGGAAAAGAGAAGAACAAAAGGTGAGCCAGAGAAAACATTGGGAAAAAACTGATTTGCCAGAAGGCTTACCTGGCGATTGGTGGGGGAGAATCCTTCCTCATCTCGGGTCGGCAGGCCTTTTGGCAGTACCGCGCCCCGGCCCCTATGGGGAAAAAGGAACACACGCATTAGTGGGTGAACATGCAGACATTAGAAAAACCACCCCAACATAAGCTCACCTGAATTATCCACAGCGAATTGTCTTCTCTACGTGGAATCTTCGCTCTGCACCTGCGCTAAAAGACTAAAATCAGTCCATTGAAAATAAAGGCCAAACAGGAAGGGAGAACAACCCTTGAACTTGATAAGTCATATACTTACGAAAGCGCCTTATTCATCCAAAAAACCAGTGAAGCAACTGGACCTGAATGCCCGTCCGATAACCAGTGAAGTAACTGGATTCTACCGCACCCCTGCACCAGGAGCAGGATGGAGAGCTCGTCATTTCAAATCTTAAGGTGAGAATTAATGGGCAGGTTCAGAGGTGGTTTGAAGAGAGAGTAAAAGGGGAAAGGAGGGGTTCGACTCGTCACTCCGCAGGTGATTAAAATCCTTCCCCCCCCCCCCATCTACAGAAAGATCTTCCTATGCATCAGACAGGTGAGGTTTGGGGGCCCGGCCCAGTCGGTGTTCCGAGTCCTGCGCATCACCTTAGAAGAGGCCGCAGCAGCCCAGACCTGGTCAGCGTCTCCGTGGGAGTCAGGTGAGCGTTACAGAATGCAAAGCCTTCCTACAATTTCCCACCCGGACGCTATGGAGACTTCCGAAACTGATCAGCTGGCCCACCTATTGGGGGAATTACGGGCCGAAGTGCATTCCGCACGTCAGGAGACAAACGCTCTCAGGAGAGAACTAATTGTATCTAAGGAACGAACAGATGACCTTGCCAGGCAGTTGTTGCAAGGTCAAGCTGGAAAAACTCCTCTACCAGGTTCGGGGGGTATTCCCGCCCCAATGGTTTCAAGCAACCCTGTGCAAATTAATCTACCGGGAAATATGCCATTGGCCCCACCTGAACGTTTTGCAGGGGACCCCAGAAGATTTGCTGTATTCATGAATCAATGCCGATTACACTACCTTTGCAGATCGGGGGCCTTTCCTAACGACCAAACCAAAGTAGCCTTCGTATTATCATATCTCAGCAGCTGCGCTGCAGATTGGTCGGTTCCACTGGTCACTCAAGACGACCCGATACTCCAAGACTTTCAAGGTTTTCAGACACGCATGGAAAGATTATTTGCTCGGCACTCTCAGGGACAGGCCCCTGACAACGAACTTCTGTCCTTACGACAAGGTAACCAGGATCTATTAGCCTATATCGCAACCTTCAATAGGTTGATAGTGGAGACTGGGTGGCCAGAGGATAAGAGAATCACGTTATTTCATCGAGGCCTACGTGAGGAACTTAAAGATGTTCTAGCCCAAGTTGTAAATCCACCCCAAGACTGTATGGAATATATAGACTTATTAGTCCAATTAGACCATAGGCTTCAAAATAGAAAAGCAGATCGGTCCAAGTTTGAGACTCGCGTGTTAGTCAAGACCCACGTTAACCCCAAGAATGCCGATGTTACCAAACCTATGCAAATAGGAGGGGTTAAAGGACCGTTATCTCAAAAGGAACGTGAAAGAAGACGACAGATGCAATTGTGTCTTATTGTGGGGCTTCTGGACACTTTTTACGAGAATGCCCGTGAAGCCACCCAAGAAAACGGTAGGAGCTGCGGATAAGAATCATAAGGAACCGGATTCGGGAAAAGACCACGCCCGACAAGCGTAGAGGTCCACTTGTCGAGCCTGAAAACTAACTCTCAGACCTCGCACTTCATCATGCCAATGATCCTTGTGAATCCGGAACAGCCTGGACAGTTGCATGCTATAAAGGCATACATCGACAGTGGAGCTATTGGGAACTATGTGGATCATGAATTGGCTTCTAGGATCAACCTCCCTCTTCGTCCAAAAAACACTAAAGAAGTCATCACCACAGTCGATGGATCCGAAATTGCCTCTGGGCCAGTAACACATTCCACTGCAGAGGTGACACTAGTAGGTCAGGACGGGCATCGGGAGGCTGTTGTGTTTGACGTAATCAAGGCCCCGCAGTTTCAAGTAATTCTAGGAATCCCTTGGTTAGAAACACACAATCCTCAAATTGATTGGCGAGCGAATAGGATAACCTTTCCCGATTGCGCACAAACCTGTTATCCAAAGATAGGCCTGGCTACAGTAACCCCCGTCACTTTACAGCTACCACCGGAGTACATGGAGTTTCAAGACGTCTTCCAGAAGGAACAGGCCAACACGCTACCCCCTCACAGGTCATACAATTGCCAAATCGATCTGATGCCGGGTGCGCAAGCCCCGTGTAGCAGAATTTATGCTCTTACGGAACCTGAAAATCTTCATTTGCGACAATATTTAGATCAGTACCTAGCCAATGGTTTCATCGCCCGTCAAAGTCTCCTGCATCCTCAGCCCTGTTCTTCGTGCCAAAAAAAGAAGGCGACCTCAGAACTTGTATCGACTATCGCGCATTGAACCAGATAACTGTTAAAAACCGTTACCCTCTGCCCCTGATCCCCGAACTTCTTGACCAAGTAAAGGAGGCCTGCATATATACCAAGTTAGATCTCCGGGGGGCTTACCATCTGGTGCGAATAAAAGAAGGCGACGAATGGAAGACCGCCTTCCGTACCAAATATGGACTATTCGAGTACCAAGTAATGCCTTCCGGATTGTGCAACGCCCCTGCTGCCTTCCAAAACTTCATGAACAATGTCCTTCGAGAACTCCTAGATGTTTGTGTCATCGTATATATCGATGACATTCTGATATACTCCTCTTCGGAATCTGAACATATAAGGCATGTTAAGGCAGTTCTCGAGAAACTGCGCCAACACAAACTATTTGCGAAAATTGAAAAGTGTGTTTTCCATACCACAGAAGTCGAGTTTCTTGGTTTCATCCTGACACCTAAAGGAGTCCGAATGGATTCACGAAAAGTGGATGCTATCCTCCAATGGCCATCGCCTAGCTCTGTGAAAGGCGTACAAAGCATGCTTGGCTTTGCCAACTTTTACCGCAGATTTATCCCGGAATTTTCGCGGATCGTTCAACCCATCACTGCACTCTTGAAGAAAAATAAATGCTTCGAATGGTCTGGGGAAGCCGAACAGGCTTTTCAGGAGCTGAAAGCCAAATTTACCTCCGCACCAGTACTGAAACACCCGCGCCCGGATCTTCCATACATACTTGAGACCGACGCATCCAGTTTAGCCATGGGAGCTGTTCTGTCTCAAAGAGATCCCGAATCTAATCAACTACACCCCGTAGCTTTTTGGTCCAGAAAATTCTCAGCACCTGAAGTTAAATATGCAATCACCGATAAGGAGTTATTGGCCATTAAATCCGCTTTTAATGCTTGGAGGCACCATCTTCTTGGCGCAAGACATACCATCACGGTGATCACAGACCACCGGAACTTGCAATATTTGAAAACTGCCAAAGCTCAGTCATCACGTCAGCTCCGATGGGCTTTGTTCTTTGCTGAATTCGAATTTGTAATCACCTATCGTCCTGGCAGCAAGAACGGTAAAGCTGATGCCCTTTCCCGAATAGGAATGGGCGAAATAGATACAAGCGCAGAACCAGTACCAATAATTCCCAAACAGAAAATTCTGGGTATGATTACCTTACAAACTCTGGAGGACATTCAAACTAGAGTTAAGCAACTC
Source organism: Ambystoma mexicanum (assembly GCF_040938575.1). Taxonomy (NCBI): domain Eukaryota; kingdom Metazoa; phylum Chordata; class Amphibia; order Caudata; family Ambystomatidae; genus Ambystoma; species Ambystoma mexicanum. Next base: position 435,587,515 of record NC_090936.1, read on the forward strand.
CTGGACCCTACAGCCTTGCAAGATTGGATTTTAAAGGGATCTAACTTTACTGTTAAGGATGACCTACCTTACTTCCAAGGGCGCCTATTTTTGCCACACAAAGAACTACAAGAACTAGTTATTTCTCGTTATCATGATACCCTGAGAGAAGGACACCCAAGGATTGCCAAAACGGAAGAAAAGGTAAAACGATAATTCTGGTGGCCCTCTTGGCAAAAGGACATTAAATCTTTTGTGATGTCATGTGGTATTTGCGCCCAAAACAAAGGATAAAAGAGGAGACCAGCTGGTCTTCTTCAACCCTTAGACATTCCACCAGCACCTTGGCACACCTTGTCACTGGATTTTATTACAGACCTGCCTCCTTGCTGTGGATATAACTCTATCCTTGTTATAGTGGATTTATTTTCTAAAATGGCCCACTTCATTCCATTAAAAGGCTTGCCTTTAGCTTCAGTCCTAGCTAAGGAATTTCTGGAAAACATTGTTCGTTTTCATGGATTCCCATCCATACTAGTCTCTGACCGAGGAAGCCAATTAATTTCCCATTTTTGGATAAAGTGCGGTCAGCTGGCGCAGATTGACGTAAGATTGTCGACCAGTCACCATCCTCAGACCGATGGTCAAACTGAGAGAACAAATTAGACCCTTGAACAATATCTACGGTGTATGTTGCATCAATCCGAAAGTAATTGGAAAAATATCCTTTGGATTGCTGAAGACGCATACAATAATTCGATACACTCGGGAACTGGACAAAGCCCTTTTTATACCATATATGGACATCATCCTCGGACCTCAGACCTTGATTCACCTCAAAGCCTCGAAATGCCCGCTGTAAACCATCTACATTCTACAATAACTCAAGCCTTCAAGGAAGCAACTGCGCATTTACTGCAAAATCGAAGTGAAGCGCCTCAATACCAAGTAGGAGACCAAGTATGGTTAGCAACCAGACACTTATCGCTCAAGGGACCCCTCTCAGTTACGGCCATCATCAACCCGGTGGCCGTCAAACTCGACCTACCAGCTAATATGCGTATTCATCCTGTTTTTCATGTATCACTTTTGAAACCGGTGCAACCTGGAACCCGACTAATCAAGCCACCAGAACCTATCCGAATACATGGAGAACCCGAGTTCGAGGTGAAGAACATTTTAGATTCCAAGGTGTCAAAGTCCAAATTGTACTATTTAATAGATTGGAAAGGATACAGGCCTCAAGAAAGATCCTGGGAGCCTAGTGTCCATGTACACGCACCTCGGTTAGTCAAAAGGTTCCACCGGAATTTCCCAAACAAACCGAGACCCCCGGAGAGAACGACCTTGGGAGGGGCCTTGGGGAGGGCAGGGGGGGTAGTGCTGTCATGATGCATACTCCCGGAGAGCCAGCCCAAGACCGGCAGCCCCGGAAGCACACATCAGGTACCCAAGGGAAGGTCCAGCAACCACAAATAGGGGCCCTTTGGACACAGTCCTGGCGCCTTTGGCGCCAGGCTCATTTTCGACATCAGTCCTGGCGCCATAGGCGCCAGGCTCATAAAGGGAGTGCTTTTGGTAGACTTACCTGATGCAGACCATGCTGCCAGATCCAGACCTCTTTGAGGCCTGAAAGGAACTACTTTACCTGTGGGACTATTTTGCCACTCGGGCGTGGTCAGGGAAGGATACATACCTGGTTGGAGAAGTATAAAAACCTGGGACTTCTTTGGAGGCTATTTAAGCCACGCCCAGACAGCAGCTCATGCTTCGCGTTGCTCTGCTCCTAGCAGCTGGACGCTCACCGTGTCTGCTCCTGCATCCTGACTCCAGCCACGCCCGCTTCAGTCCTGGAACACCTAAAAGGAAGAAGAGAGGAAGAGAAGGTGAATAAAGGACATTACCTGATATTGCATGGGATCCGGAGCCAACACGCCGACGATCCTAAAGGAAAAGGCATTATTTTTGGATTCCTCGCGTTGCTCGTTGCAGCGCTGCGCTCAACTCACCTATCCACAAGTAATTCCGAACTCCTACGACCATCCGCACGTTCCGCTGCATTCCAGCACCTAGGAAGGAAAAGAGAAGAACAAAAGGTGAGCCAGAGAAAACATTGGGAAAAAACTGATTTGCCAGAAGGCTTACCTGGCGATTGGTGGGGGAGAATCCTTCCTCATCTCGGGTCGGCACGCCTTTTGGCAGTACCGTGCCCCGGCCCCTATGGGGAAAAAGGAACACGCGCATTAGTGGGTGAACATACAGACATTAGAAAAACCACCCCAACATAAGCTCACCTGAATTATCCACAGCGAATTGTCTTATCTATGTGGAATCTTCGCTCTGCACCTGCGCTAAAAGACTAAAAGCAGTCCATTGAAAATAAAGGCCAAACAGGAAGGGAGAACAACCCTTGAACTTGATAAGTCATATACTTACGAAAACGCCTTATTCATCCAAAAAAACAGTGAAGCAACTGGACCTGAATGCCCGTCCGATAACCAGTGAAGTAACTGGATTCTACCGCACCCCTGCACCAGAAGCAGGATGGAGAGCTCGTCATTTCAAATCTTAAGGTGAGAGTTAATGGCAAGGTCCAGAGGTGGTTTGAAGAGAGAGTAAAAAGGGAAAAGAGGGGTTCAACTCCTCACTCCGCAGGTGATTAAAATCCTTTTCCCCATCTACAGAAAGATCTTCCTACGCATCAGACAGGCGAGGTTTTGGGGTCCGGCCCAGTCGATGTTCCGAGTCCTGCGCATCACCTTAGAAGAGGCCGCAGCAGCCCAGACCTAGTCAGCGTCTCCGTGGGAGTCAGGTGAGCGTTACACCTGCTGAAGGACCTACAGTCGGATATGGCCCGCTGACAAGATCAGGAAATATCCTGGCTAGGAAGAATAGCAGCACTCAAGATGAACTTGGTCCCTAGACTGCTCTACCACTGCCAAGCCCTCCCGGTAGCAATACCCAAACAAGCCAAACAGAAACTGCAAGCAGATATGCTAAAATTTGTTTGGGGGGGCAAGAAGCCTCGACTAACCAGAAAAGTCTTACTTAGGAGCCCCGGGTCCGGAGGTCTGGGAGTCCCGGAGGTCGAAAGGCACTGCCTAGCCGCCCAGCTCTCGGCGGCATTCATGTGGCAACCTGGCATCAACAAGCCCCGCTGGCTAAAGCTGGAGGAGGACTGGAGCCAATACCCACTGGGATCCCTCCCACACATCACATGGGCCAAAAATCCCCCTAACGCCGGGCCCCTCTCGACCACGCACACGGTAAGCGGCTGGAAACAGACGGCAAGGAGGAGCAACTGCAGGAGCATGGTGGGTCCACTCTCTCCGATTTGGGAGAACCCCAACTTCACCCCAGGCCATGGGCAAAACGTTTTTTCTAAGTGGAAGGCATGCGGCCTGCAGCGCGTAGAGGACTTCTACGAAGGAGACTCTCTACTCACCTTCGAGGATTGCAAGAGAAAATTCCAGGTACCGGAAACTGAGAGGTTTCACTACACCCAGCTCTAACATTGGTTGTCACATGACTCAATAAGAATACATGGACACAGAACTGTCAGCACTGGAGCTCACACTAACGACAACCCCACCCAGGGGGAAGATCTCCCCCCCTGTACAGGCAGCTGGACAAGGCAGACCCTGACTCTAAGGAACCCTACATGACACGGTGGGAGAGAGACCTAGGCTGAGAACTAGACAGGACCAGCTGGGAGCGCATCTGGAAAAGAACCCACAAGACCTCTAAATGCGTAACGAACAAAGAGGGAGCGATTAAAGTCAGTTACAGGTGGTACATGATACCAGAAATCGTTCACAAATGCAACCCTGCTATCCCGCCACACTGTTGGAGGGGCTGCACAGACACAGGAACGTTGTTCCACCTCCTGTGGGAATTCCCCAGGGCAGAGAAGTTCTGGAGGGAGCTCCTGGAGCAAATCCGACAGATCACAGGCCTATCAATACCGTGTCCTGCTGGGAGACACGGGAGAAGGACAGTTCCCGATGACCGGCAACCTGGCGGACCTCTGCACACACCTACTGACCGCAGCCAAGATTTCAATCTCCAAGCTGTGGAAACTTCAGGAAGGCCCAGCAATCCCCGTGTGGTGGGTCAAATGCTGTGACATCGCCGCAGCGGAGAAAATTACCACCATACGCCTGAGCAACCAGAACAAGTTCCACAGCACCTGGGGCCCATTCCTGGACTCTGTGGAAAGATTCCCGGGAGTGGCCAGACAACCTCCAGCGCTCCGCTGGCTAACTAAAATGGACTAACATCCTAGCGGCCACCTGGACCGGCGCACGTGGCTGCCTACCCTATCGCAACCACAGCACCCATACCGTGTAACTTCGATCTGAGACTGACGCGACCCCTCCCCCAGACCACCCCGGAACTCACCCCCCCCCCATCCTTTTCTCCCCTTTCGTTTTGTCTTTTTTTTCTTTTTACCTCAGTTGAGGCAGGTTTTCTTTTTCTTGTTTACTATCTTTCACTCAAAAGCATGTCACAAAGAATAATGAAGCCTCTGTTATTTATAAATGCCAATAAAATGTTACACTGAAAAAATAAATAAGAATTCCATCCAAGTGTGGCACATGCCAAGTTAAGAGTTCCATCTAAGTTTAAAGACCTTTTTATGAACCTAGTACCAGCAATTTAACAATATTGATTCCGTACAGCATCCCTCCTCTTTTGGGGCAAGGAACACACAGGGTTGCACGGTGAAAATATTTCTGGTATAGAGTGAAAATATTTCTTTTGTTTTTCCAAAAGCAAAACAGACAGTTTTAGAGCGACTGCCCTGAGAATGCTCAGAGCGGTCTTCTAAATTGAACAGTCACAACGCTGGATGCACACGAGTGCGCACAGGTTCGGCCGGGACAGAAGACGGAAGCTGAGAGTGTATTAGTTAAGTGTGTATGATTGTGGGGGGTGGGGGTCTGTAGATGGGGTGGTGTCTGCAGTGTGGAGGGAAGGGGATGGCTTTTGGGAGAAAAAGTGTTAGGCAGAAACCTGTGCAGTTCCCTTAGGGACTACTGCAAAAGGCTTAGGACTACAGGTGTTGGCAGTAAACCCAATTGGTAGCAGTCTGTACCACCCAGATTTACCTGGTAGCTGTGGCTGAGCAGCCAGACTTCTCTCAAGAAGAGTTAGACAATATATAGAGTATACAAAATAGGTAAAGAGATACAGTAGCACAAGCAAACACTGACCAGAGCTTGGGTATAAAAGTATATAATTATTTATTTAAAAACACACTTGTAAAATACACTAACACTAATATGGCAAGCAAGTTCAAACACAGTCACTATCAATATAAATACATCCCTGATTACTTATTGAACAAGTCTTAGTTAAAACGCCACTTATTTGCAGACAGAGGGGAGCGCTTAACCTAAGATGGCACTCCAATAAGTTAGTTAAAAAGGGAGGGAAAAGGTAGAATTAGGACAGCACAATACCAGCACTTTTTAAAAGAACCACAGCAAGTCAGAAAAAGGCAGAGTCTACTGTTAGAGCAAGAAAGTTCATAGGCCAGGCCCACGCTTGGAGAGAGCAAGGCAGAATGAGTCAAAGATCACACAGTTGAATAATACTTTAAAAAGTCTTTGCAGATAGTTCAAAAAGGGTTGGATCAGTTCAGGAAAAGTTAGTTAGCAGGTCCCAAGTCACCCCAGGATAGAGAGTCAAGGATTTACGGGACACCTTGAACAGTCTGTTGCAAGGGAGAACAGGCGGGACACAGTACCTGAAATGGTGAGAAAGCTCCAGCGGAGGCAGTTGTTCCTGGCAGCGGGTGCAAGTCGGTGCTTCGTCCAGGGGAAGAGAAAATCTCGACGTGGAGGAAAGCTGGAGGTTGTTGCACTGCCAGGGAAGAAACCAGCCGCAGAGTTTCCCGGTTAAAAGGTACTACCCTTTTATTCGCGGTAGTGGTGAAGCGTGGCTATCCGGCCACCGGGGTGCTTGGCACAGGCGATTCGACCACGAGACGATCCAGGAAAGCGAAAAGAGGGCGAACTGGTTATCCCCACCAGTTAAGAGGAAGAAGACTCTCCGGGATGAAGATCTTCTCTGTCGTTGGGAAGTGGTGAGACGGTTCAGCAGGGCTCCACCGGTGGTGTCGTCGTTGCAGGTCGGCTCAGCTTCTCCCTCTTCGGATTCTTTGGTCCTGTGGCGACTTCTGAAATTCCAGTCCCCAAAGCCCTGCTTTTATGCAGAAAACCCCCATTCATCAGTCCTAGCTGTCACTCAAACATGCTAAGTGGTGAGCCGGGCGGCTCACCACTGGTCCAATCACACAAGAGTGCGACTTGAGTTGCCAAGGCGACTCAGTCCAGGGTGCCTAAACCCCCCCCCTCCCACACATCCTGTAGACCCAGACAGAGTGGCACCACTTTTGGAGGCTTCTGTGCAGAAGCCCGCCAAAAAGTGGAACAAAGGGCTCGACTTGGGTTGGAGTTACAGAGGCGAACACAAACGCCATTTTAAAACCGAGTCCTGGCAAAAAGACCAAACCAGGGAATAAATAGTAAATAAATAACCCGGCGGTATCTTTAACATTGCACCAAAAAAGTGGTGCGTTTAAAATGAATGGGAAAATCCCATAGGAAATATTCCGGTGGAATATTTCGCGTAGTAACCACTGCCACCAGCCAGAAACTCGACGAGGGGGGACTGCACTGTGCCCCCTCGAAAAACAGACCCAGGGGCAATCCAATTACCCCTACCAGTACTTCCACAATATGATGGTTTGTAGTGGTTCTGTTCACAATTTAAAACTTTGCTAGTCAATGGTGACTTTACATGCCCTGGGAGACAGTAGTCAGTCCCAGGGTATGGAGTCTATGTTTGGGGGTCACTATGACACCCCTGTGTTACTGCACTGAGTGTGCTGTGTAACACACTTACCAAAAACCACATGAAACCCTATGGAGTAAAAGACTCCATAGCCCATAAAACCCATTACTAAGTCAAAGGATATCTCAAATCATGTCTAAGAGTGGGAGAAAAAGAGTCTCACTCTTAGCAGGAGAAAAAAATTAAACCCCAAAAATCCAGCAAAGCTGCTGGGGGACTCACTAGGTTTGGGAAATTAGCCTTAACAGAGAATTCTCCTAACAGAAAGTGTAAGTGTGTTTGTGTGGGTCGAGGAGGAATGTTTGTTGCGTGGAAGGAAGGGAGCGGGTGGGAAGTAAGTGGGTTTCTGTGTGTGTGTGTGTGTGTGTGTGTGTATGGGTCTGTGAGGGGAGAGGGGGTTGGGCAAGAATGTTTATGGCGGGGATGGGCTGGAGGAGCAAAAAGGGCTGTGGGGGGTGAAAGCCCCCCAATTTTAAGGGTGAGGGCAGCTGGGCACATGGTTTCTGGGGGCGTTTGGGGGAGTGATCCATCACCCCAAACTGTGATATTGGCATAATATTGAAGGCCACACAAATTCAGCGAAATAAGTCTTTTTGCAGGCTGCCTTTAATATTCAAAAATATTACACAGAATCGGTTGCACAGAAGCTCTGTTTATTAATAAAATAGAAATAATTGAATCCATTTAAATATACACCAATTATGCATCTATGAAATTCTAACCTCAATGGTCAAGACGACTATTTTATGAAAGTGAACTTTTTTTTAAAGGATTTTTATTAAGCATTTTCAAACACATACAACCCCCCCACCCTGCCCTCCCTAAATTCCCATGTGACAGCTGATTTCCCTCTTGAAACACAACCTTTCCCAATATCACACCCAAATCGTGAACCCTCCATCTTCTAAGGCAGAAAACAACTCTTGAGTTACTGTAAAGGAAAGACAAAACAACATCCCACTCGGCCCCAAATCTTTGCAAGGCCCCCAAGAGGAGAAAGTCGCTCCAAGTCAACAAAGTGCCAAACCTTGGACAACAAGTCTTGTTCATTGGGGACAACTGCAGTCTTCTATTTGGGCCACCAGTGATAGTGCTCCTATGCTCTCCCAAAAATACTGTAAACATTCACGTCATATATAGACCCCCCGGCCCTGCTAATAACTTCAAAGGCATAGTCAACCATCTTCTTGGAAAAAACATCAAACAAACTTCCAAAACACTGTTTCTAGGAGACCTAAACCTTGGATATAATGATAAACTTGACAAAGAAGCTACCACTCTCGCAAGAAGCCTCACAGATCTAGGATTCACACAAATAGTCACTGCCCGACCCATAATAAAGGCCGTATCTTAGACTGGGTGGCAGATCACAACTGCGGATCCACTCTCAACTCTAACACAGCCCTTCCATGGTCTGATCACAACTGCCTCCAATTCTGCATCCCCATATCATCTTACTCCAAACCTCTAAAACATGCACCGGCCACGCTAGCCAGAAGTGCCAAAAAACTTACAGCTGACAATATACGTCCCTTTCTCAACACCCCTTGCCTAGCACCCCCGTTCTCCTCCAACCACAACACTCTAGCAGAGATCTTCAAAAACACCCTCGCCTTGGCCATCAACACCGCAGCCCCTCTTGAAAACAAAAAAGAAAAAAAATCGTTTCACTCTAACTCATGGTTCACGGACGACCTACTAAATCTTCGCCAATGTAAGCGCCAAGCCCTCAAAACATGGCAGGCCAATCTGTGAGGCCACCAAAGTAGACTTTCTTTGTATCTCTAAAAAATACAAAAATGCCATATTCAAGGCGAAGTCAGAAACCTACAATAAACGTATCATGGAAGCCAGCTCCCACTCAAAAGAGCTTTTCGCCATCTTTAAAGAGCTCACTATCCCCCCAATCTGCACAGATGAGATTGTTAAGGATGAAGCCTGGTGCAATAGCATCCAAACAGCGATATTAAATAAAATAGACCTTCTCCAAAATAAAATAGCAGAACACTTTAAGGCTCTACACCCCCAACAGACCATCTCCGTCAATACCGCCAAAGATAAGCACACCTCAAAATTCAATTTTTCGCCAATCACCGAGTCGGACACTCTCCACATCCTCAAACAGCTCAAACCATCTCAATGCAAAGGCGACATATGCCCCCCCAACATAATTAAAGAGTGTGCGGCACCCCTCGCACCGATCATCACAGCATTCATTAATGCCTCATTCAATGCGGGTAATGTCCCTGACAGCCTTAAAGAGGCGTGGGTATGCCCGCTCTTAAAGAAACCAACCCTGGAGCCCGCCCAACCTAACAATTACCGGCCCATTACAACGGTTCCATTTCTCCTAAAAATCCTAGATAAAGCTGCACACATGCAGATACAGGCCTACCTGGAAAACAACTCTGTCCTAGGTAAAAGGCAGTCCGGATTCCGTAAAGGCCATGGCACTGAAACCGCTTTACTAGATCTGAAGAATCAAATCACCCTAATCTTATATAAAGGCAAGCTGGCCCTCTTGCTCCTCCTAGACCTTTCGGCGGCATTTGATTTAGTCGATCATGCCATTCTCACGAACCACCTAACTCAGGCCTCTCATTTCTCCAAACAAGCCACAAACTGGATTACCTCCTTCCTCGAAGGTAGAGTGATGAAAGTGTTTTCCAATATAGCCAACGCAGAGCCTACCACCATCAGGTATGGAGTCCCTCAGGGCTCATGTACAGCTTCCACCCTCTATAATCTTTTTACCAAACCTCTCTTTGATAAATTGGACGCACTTGGGATCACATACACCAACTACGCTGACAATACCCAAGTACTCCTCCCGCTCACAGGACGCAGCCACCCTCCAGAATATATACGCCACCATCCAAGCATGGATGGCCACGAACGGCCTATGTCTTAACGGTGATAAGACCGAAATTCTCATCCTCGGCCAAAAATCCACTCTCAAGAACCTCGACCCACTCTACACAAACGTCTGCATAGACAATTGCGTCATCCCAGTTCTACCTTCTGTTAAAACACTAGGAGTCCACATTGACGCATCACTATCCATGGACAAGCAAGTCAACTCCTTTGTCTCTGCCTCCGCCCTGAGCACTAAGCTCATTAATGCCAATAAACCTTTCCTAACCAAAGATAATTGCTTATCTATTGCCAGAGCCACCATTGGAGCCAAGATAGATTATTGTAATGCGCTATTGGCTGGCACTTCCAACACCAATCTCAAACTCCAAACAACACAAAATAATGCACTAAGAGCAGCCCTCAATATACCTAAACGGGACCACATCGCGTAAGCCAGAAAGGCAGCACATTGGCTACCTGTCAAAGAGCGCATTACATTCAAAATACTTACCACTGCACACAAATTTATTAACCTATCCGCACCCTCATACCTGTCTGATACTCTAGTCAGATCGCACTCCACTAGACCAACCAGACAATGCCACACCAACCAACTTAGGGTCCCAGGCATCAAACGAGCTAGAGCAGGTGGAATAAGCTTCCCATACATTGCCCCAAAGCTATGGAACGCACTACCTAGCACACTCAGAGCAGAAACCTCTCTCACTGCCTTCCGAAAAAAACTGAAAACCACCTTGTTCAACTAGCTCCTCCTACGACATCTCCTCTTCCTCCCCTATCTTCTCCTTACTACTCTCTTGCAACTAAGTAATGACTTCATTGTATGTATAACAAGTCATGTCTGTAACAAGCGCCTCGATGCCCTCCGGGCTGCATGTGCGCTTAACAAATGCGAATAAATAAATAAATAAATATGCTAAAGATGACATAGGCCTTCTTCTGGGCCCTGGTTGGTAACGTTTCCAAAATGACCCCCCAGCCCCAGCATGGCCTCTTTAATGTCCTTGTGGGCATGTATGCTAACCTTTCTGACATCGCCTTTTACACATATTCCCAGAATGGAAATAGCCTCCCACATGACCACCACACGCGGTCCGAGGTACCCTGGGTGTCGTACCCTCTCCAGCATCTATCAGATACCGCTGGATAATATTTATGAAGATTGCCAGGATAAGGTGCCATTAGACCATGATCCACATTTCCCTGCTTTGCACCGCTCTGATTAATCGGGGAATCTCTTCCCACAGGTGCTCCCACTGGCCCTCAACTATTTCCTGCCCCAGGGTGTCCTCCCATTGTTTCATTAAGGACCATTTCCCGGTTTCCTCACGGGTCGAAAATATCCTGTAGAGGACCGCTATTATATGAGCATCCCCAGTGTGACTTGTTACATGTTTCTCAAAGAGGGTGAGATCCCTTGTCACCGCCCCCAAGACGGGGGGTTCTTTACCCGATACCTAATTGGGAATATCTAAACCTCTCCTCCTCCCCCAAATTAAAGTCACGTTTACATTGTTCATAGGATTTAACGGCCCCCCTCCGCACCCCTTCATCATGTCCCTTAAAACCCAGCACCCCGCCTTTTCCCACCTCCCAAAGGCTCCCTTCTCCCGTCCTGGGGTAAATTGGTTTCCAAATATTGGCGTCAAAGGGGATGGAAAGGTCGTCAATCCTACCTTACTAACCAAGGTGTCCCATGCCTCCCCCACTAGAGCACTAATGTGACTCCTATACATATTCTTTGGCCTGTCTGTTTTGGGGCACCATAGCACTTCATCTAGGGGCCTTCCCACAACCACCCTGTCCATATTTGGCCATACCTTGTCACGGTCTGCCCCGAATTCAACCCTGTACACTCTAGTCTGGGGAGCCAAGTAATAGAGGTACAAATGTGGGACGTCCAGGCCTCCTTTGTGGGTAGGCACCATCAACAGCCCCATAGACACTTGAGGCTTTCTATTGTTCGAAATGAACCTGCTAACGTGCCACTGAAGCTATTAAATAAATAAAGATTTGGGACGTTCACGGGAAGAACCTTTCCTCCCACGACATGGTCAGATTAAGCATCTCTAATTGGTGGCCATTGGTTTTCAAGCCCGCCACCATGCCAAAATCCTCAGGTTTCTCTTCCAATCCCAGGCATTGTAGTTTCTGGGGAAGTAATTGCTAATAACATATCGTCCGTGAAGGCGATCACCTTATGGATTCCTCGGCCATAATGAATCCCCATAACCCTCTGCCATCCACGCTCATCATGTTCGGGAATTTTCGGACCCAAATTGATCAAAAAAATGTGAACAAATGGTAGTGACTGAATTCAGTCAAATATACCATTCATTCACATTTTTTCGATCAATTTGGGTAATACCTTCAAAATGGATTGCATTCCGAGGCGGGGAAAGGGGGCACCTCTGTTTCGTGCCCTGGGACACCTTTATAACCTTAGAGAGCCAGCCATTAATTGCAAGGCAAAAGATCAGATCCCTATAGTTAGCCCTCATCATGCTCATGAACCTATCTCCAATACCCATGGCCTCGATAGTGTGGAAAAGAAACGACCACTCCCACATGGTGGAAAGCCTTCTCCGCATCTAAAGCCAAGATCGCGGCAGGAGAATGGGTCAGGGTAACTTTCTCTATGAGGTGGTTTACCCTACGCGTGTTATCAGAAGCCTGCCTATTTTTGATTAAACCTGGATTGATTGGCCGCGATCAGCTTCGGAAGTAACCTCTCTAGGTAGCCCGCCAAGATCTTGGTATATAATTTTGCCTACAAATGAATTAGGGCTATGGGGCGGTATGACCCGCACAGCACCAGATCTTTATTGAGCTTCAGGAGCAGGAGCACTTTGGCCTCCTCCATAGATTGGGCAATTCGTCCGATCCTTCCAAAAGAGTTAAACAAGGACACCAAAATCGGAATCAGGACTTCCTGATGGTTTTGTAGAAACTGCCCAAATAGCCGTCTGGACCCGGTACTTACCCGCCGGCAGTGACAGAATCGCGGTCCTCACCTCCTCAGGGGTAATACCCCCATCCAACTCTTCCCTTTCCTTCAGTGAAATCTTGTGTAAGGGGGATCTTGTCAAGTATTCTCTTTGGGCCCCCTCCTCCGGCGATTCCGTTGCATACAGGCTAAAATAAAAATCCCAGAAGGCGTCCAGGATGTCCTCATTTGAGGTACGCTAACCTTTCTGCCCAGCTCTAATCCTCATCATGGTCCTAGACGCCTCCTTCTTCCTTACCTCTCTAGCCAGTAATCAATCTGCCCTGCTAGCTTTAATGTAATATTTTTGCTGCCGGTAAAAGGAGGTGCTGCTCTGCCCTCCTGGTTTTGAGGACATCAAACTGGCCCCTAATCAATCTATATTCCTTACTAATTGCATCACCTGCGTCTTGCTCCATTCTGGTCATTACCCACTTAAGCCGGTCTTCAAGATCCTTCTGCAATTGGTCTCTTTGTCTATCTCTCTGCGCCTTTCTAGCTATCAGCTCCCCCTCACAGTGGATTTAAACGCGTCCCATACAGTATGTACTTCAGTCCCCTGCGAACCGTTTGTCACAAAGAAGTCTATAACCCACCCCCTCAGCTCATCGGTCATTAAGTTTGTGTACTGGGAGCCTCCATTTCCATAGTCCCAGGCCCCCCTCCTCCTGTGCAGGGAGAGGCTGATAGGTGTGTGGTCTGAAATCGCAATTGCCCCAAACTCTCACCCACCTACCCAAAAGAATATGGGGCACCCACACATAATAAATCCTCAAAAAAGACCTATGGACATGGGAGTAGGTAGTGTATCCTCTATCCCTCCCTTCAATTCTCTCCATGAGTCCACTAGACATTGCCTCCCCATCCCTTCCTTCCTTCCTTTCTTCCTTCCTTCGGATTCTTGGGGCCCTCCGACTATGGTAAATCCTTGGGCTGTCTTTGTCTGAATCCCACCCCAGATTAAAATCCCCTGTGAATACTATCCTACCCTTCGCAAACTGTCCTCCGGAACCCATCTTGCCCAGCATTGGGTGCATATACTGTTGCCAGGGTGTACCCCTCTCCATCCCATTCAATGTTTGCCATGACATACCTGCCTTCAGAATCCCCCTTTGTCTCTGCAACCCCACAGGCCCGGCTGCGCGCGGAGGGACAGGAGAACCCTGCCACGTTTACTCTTATCATTAGCCTGAATAGTATCCTCTCAGACAAAGTTTTTGCCCATCTGATTTCTGAATATGTGTCTCCTGAAATGCTACCCAATCTGCTCTTTCCCTTCCCAAAAATTGCTCCACTTTCCTCCTCTTTATCCGAGAATTAAGAATCCTAACATTGAGAGTGATCAACTTAAAGCTGGACAGTGTATCTGTAAGATTCCGGGCTTTAGATCCCCTGTCCGAACAGCTGTCTTGCCCCCCACCATGTCTCCATCCTCAGGGAGTGGCTTGCTCGGGCTTCTCGGAGCCGATTGTTTAGGGCCTTTCCTTGAAAGTTTTGTCCACTCCCAGCTTTTCCTTTTGACCGGTTCAACCCTTGATCTCTGCTCGCCCCGAAGGGACCCCTCTTCCTCCATCCACAGGACACTCAAGCCTTCCTTGCATGTGGTGACTCGATGTTGTTTCCCCCTCCCATTCAAATAGTAGGCCAAAGTGAAAGGTCCACCTATACTGTACTTCCGCTCGCACCAGAGCTTGCACCACTGGCCCCATCAATCTCTGCTTCACATGGGTGACTCAGGCTAAGTCCTGGAATAATTGAATCTCTGATCTGTTGTATTTGATTACTTTAGCCTTTCTGGCGGCCAACAGGACCTTTTCCTTTTTCCCGTACTGGTGTAAGGCAACCACTATGTCCCTGGGTCTGTCCCCAGGATCTCCCGTCTTAGGACTCACTCGGTCTATGCAGTCCAGCTGTATAGTAGACCAGTCCTCCTCCTCCAGTAGGCCTGCAAACACTTGTTCTGCCATCGCTCACAGGTCCTTGTCTGCCACGCCTCACCCAGGCCTTTAATTTGAATATTGGATCTCCTCTATCGGTTCTATAGGTCCTCACTCCGGGTCTCTAGGTTTTGTCGTGCCCCTTGCAAGCTGGTCCACCAGCTCATCAATTTTGTGGGTATCCTCCACCACTTCTTGTAATGCGTTCTCCGCTGCATCCGCCTGCTCTTCCAACTTCGTTATATCCCCTTTCAGTTCCTGCAGGTAGTGAGAGATCTCTGCCTGCATCAGGCTTAGCTGGGATTGAATAGTTTCTAAAATCTTATCGCCAAAATCTTCAAGTACTAGCGGAGGACCTCTCGACTTACCACATTATATTTATCTTTCATAGGTCCCACAGTATCGCAGGGTTCACCCTGACCGGCGGGCCCCTGGTGCATCTTCTTCCCTGCGCCAGAGTTTTTGTACATTTCCCTCCTGTGTCAGCCATCTGCAGGTATTTTCCCTTGTTTTCAGACATTTGAGCAGTGCCGACGTGCTGGGGGTTAGGGGGGCGGGGGAGGTCCGAGCCCCTCCCCTCTTCCAATCCCCCTGTCGTTTGCTTAGGATCCCTTTGCCACTGACCCAAGGCCGCTGAGGCTTCCGCAAGTCGCCTCTCTGATAGTCCCCCGTTCGCTGGGGACCCCGCTTTGACGGCTCCCCTCTCCTATTGCTCGTATCTTATCGTCCACTTAGAGGGTTCCACTCTGGACACTTGCTGCGTTCCTCCTGGTCCCCTGCCCCTGCTGTTGGGCCTCTCTGGTGATAATGGCAGGGGGTGAGGGCACCCTCCAATTGCGCCTCTCCCACGTATTCCCCGATGGGATTCCGGGGTTTCTGTAGCGCTCCTCCCAGGTGACCAACTGACTCGTCGGGCCGGCGCCTGTCCACTCCTCCCCTTCCCTTCGACACCTTCCTGAATCTCTGTCTTCCTCCTCTGCCCCCCCCCCCCACACAAGGCTTATCTGGAGGGGGTTGTCCCCTGATTTACCCAAGTTTTTTGTCCCTCAGGTGGGGGGGCTTGGGTGGGTGCCCCAGCGCTTCACCCCCATTCTGCACCTCGACGAGGGCCCCAGCGGGCTTCCCACGCCGCTTCTGCTCTCCTCGTCTGGTTCAGGGGAGGGGAGGCAGCTATTGCATCTGTAAGGGGGGCCAGCACCCCCAGTACTTTTCTCCCTCTGCTCTTTGCACAGGAGCCACTGCACAGACACATGCCAAGACAACCGCACAGCTAGGCCTCCAGTCCTCCACATCGCAAGGCTGCAGGTCCCTCCTCCTCCTTGCCTCGCGCTCCGAACTCTGTTCCTGGCTCCACCAAGGCCCCAGAGTCCGCAGGCGGGCCGATAACACCCCCGGCCGATTACGCCACCGGTCTTTGCCTCAGGGGTCCTCCGATGCCAGCCAACCCCTGTATATGCTTGCCGCAGGGTCTGCCGCCGCAGGGTCTGCCACCACAGTGCTCCCCAGATTCATCCACTCCTGGCGGGTGGGATATGCCTGCCCCGCGCCAGCTGCCTGCTATGCGTTTGGGATTCTCCCGCTACGCCCAACTCAGGGTTGTTTCCATATACACAGCAGATCACCCACGGCCCGTTTGTTCCTCCCCTCCTCCCCTCCTCCCCTCCTCCGCTGCTCACAAATTCATATCCACACCTGGGGATGGCTCTCTGTTATTTCTTTATTATATTAGGCCCCAGGGGGGCGAGAATGCATTCAACATGCAGCTCTCCCCTCAACGGCCATCTTGGATCCCATGAAAGTTACCTTTTAAAGCACATACGTTGTCCTATGTACATTTATATTATCCTGAGTGCTCTTCAACCATATGCTGAACAGTGTATGAGGGTTGGGGATAAAATCGTCCTTTTATAGGAAACCAAATTACGTCAGAACATCCATGCCTACCTAAATCGCTCTACTTCTTATTCACTGTGAATAAACATTTCCCCCCTCAACTCAATAAACCTGTCAGAAATTCAAACCGTGTTCTAGAATACTCAATTGCAAGACAAGCTACTTAATATTTTCGCAATGTAAACCACTTCAAAATAAATATATATATTTGTCAAATTTCCTTCAATTGAATTACCATGTAAAAGTATTAACTTGCCATCTTCAATGGGCGACTTAAAGGTGGGAAAATAGGTGGCAGTTTATTAGCCTTTACCCACTTTCTTGAATGGATCAGCACTAGCAACAGAACTCTGCATGGTGGTATAACAAGGAAATTACTTCAATTACTTTATTTTTTCTATGTATGAGCAGAGTGAGAAGTCCTTTACTTTTCTGTGCTTCTGCATTGCACAGCGAAGAGATCTGGAGATCTTGCCATACACAGACCATAGGATATTTTTGATCAAATCTAGAATTCCTGAAAAACATACGCTTTTGAAATGTTTGCTAATTTCCTAGCGTGCAGTACTTACAAATGAAAGGGTCCAGGATTTAATGTATTCCCCTTCGGAGTATTTTCCCCTTGGCATTTTACCAACATAGGAATTTCAATTGGATGTCTCACAGACAGGAGGGCACCCTCTTAAGGACTGGTTTAACTCTTCCCCCTCGGAATCAAGTGGGCATCAGTCAGCAAAGCCGTGATTGCTTCCCTCCACAGCCTGGTCTCATTCTTTCAAGACATTAATTTGTTTTTGAAAATTGATTAGCAGAGTTTTCGAATAATTAAAATGTGCTTGATTAGCAAACTTATTTGATTAGCAATGTTTTACTAATTTGTTTTTACCTTAAACAAAGGTTATTTGTATCAATGACATAAAATGAGCAACAATTCAATATGCTTCCAAAGTAAGGCATTACCAAGATGAATGTCTAGAAAATGTACATTTTTGCTGCATGAAAAGACAAAAAAGAAAATAAATATGATAAAAAAGGAACTGAAACAATTTTCAATACAACGCCATTTGCAGCTTGATTAGTGTTGTACAGTGTAAGGAACTCATGGTGGCAACAGTAAAGACAGACTGTAGGGTGTGGCCAGCATGCGAGCTCAGAGGACGCGAGTCCCGAGAGCTCCTCCGGCCACCGACAATATCCTGATGAAATGATCCTGTTTGCGGGGATGAAACGATCTGCGGTTGCAGGAATAGCTGAGGGACCACCTGTAGCAGCTCCCTGGCAACTCACAGCCCCAAAATCCTGATCCCAGGGGAGCTATGGCAGGAAAAAGTAAATGTGCGTAAGATCCGCCAAGTTGCCTCCAAAATGGCCGCCTCGACATCCTTAACTGACGGAGTTGCCTGGAATCCACAACGGGGAAAGACCTCAGCGCCTGCTCTCCATCGGGGCCGAACAGAGAGTGGCCGCTCCCCGTGTGTTGCTGTGGCAGCTCTGTGAGCTGCATTGATGCCCCACGAGTGGCTGGAGTGGGGACGTTGCACTGCAGGCACGGTCGGCACAGACCCTAAGTCCACGAGGGCAGACTGAAGGAACTTTACCAACACTTGTGAAGATTGGGTGTTCTCTGCTCTGGAGATACGGAGGAGAGCTCGAGCTATACATCCTATCTCTGCCGACAACGAGCCCTCTGAACAACAATACCGCCGGTCCCATGGCCCGCTGTGCAGCCTCTTGCTGCCTCCTGTGCAGCGGACAGCGGCGGCAGTGGCTGCCGAGAGTGACGGGAACCGAAGGCACTTTCCCTTGCTGTGAACCTCGGGGCTGGCACATCGAGGAGGTGGAATGCAGCGGCGGGAAGGATGGCCCGCGGGTTCCGGACCCGCTGCACCGGGGGAGCCAGCTGAGCCCCCTCCACCCCGAGGCATGGGCGTACACTACCATCTGCTGAAGGGCACTCCTATGCGCTGCGGCGGGACAGGACTGCAGCACAGGGCCCCCGGCTCTCATAAGGTGGGCAGAGCACTAACAACTAGGCGCAGGCCCTCAAGTGCACGACCGGAGTGGGCTGGCATCAGGGAAGAAGTGCTGCATGGAATAGAGCGGCGAGTGGGGGGCTGATTGACTCACCTACAGTGCCATTCCTCTGATTCATAGTCTCACGACACCCCCATAGGGAGAATTTATAGAACACTTGCAGCAGCTACTGTTTAGTGTCGCAGAGGATAAGTGCTCACCCCCGGACTGCTAGTTGTGTTGCCCCCTACCGGCGCCTCTAAAACCCCATACGCGGTGTGCACCCACACTGGACATTGTTGTCGTACGCGCCCTGGGTGCGACCGCCGCCCTGCATTGTGGTGCTCCGTACACCGCTCTGAGGACAGTGAGAGTTACACTGGGGTTTGCCAATCCTGCTGGTGTATGGCTTATGAACCCCGTGCCTGGAATCCCCTTGCAGCAACCCATGAGCCTCCCCCCTCCCATTGTTGACTACTGGTGTGCCTAGTGTCAGTCCTTCTAGGTGCAAACAACACCCTCTGCTTCTGACATACTTTGTACCATCGATGTTGTCATTGGGCTGTTGGGCCTGCTTGGGATGATTTAATTGGCGAGCCCCTCCTCTCCTGTGCGTCACAATCTGGGACACCTGAAGTACGCTTGCCAAAGCGGTTCACTGATCTCTTGAGGTGGGCAGTGCCAGAGTGTGACTGCCCACTATACCTCAGTGTACTGGCGGGGCTCTAGGTCTTACCTAGGGCTGTCTGCATTCATCTTAGTGATAATTGGCCTTGTTCATGACCCAACAGCAAAGTGGAACGGTCGGGTGGTAGCCCCAACATACTTAGAGCATGTATCATTGACAACATGGGTAAAGACAAAGCCAAGAAGGTCTCCACACAGAGCACTTTGGACCAATTTGCCATGACCACCACTGCCACCACCAACCACACATCAGAGACAGATCTGCAAGCAATTCCTACCTCCCCACCAGAGACCTTAACACTCAAGGATGTTATTTTTGAAAAAAACAGATGTTGCAGCCAATGTCGGCTTGAGTTCCTATCTAGAGCGAAGCCTTTGTGCCTCTCTGGTTCCTTTCTCAGATGGCCAAGGGTCTGCACCAGGGGTGCCTGTATTGTGGCTGCAGCAATATATGTACAATTCCGAGAAATAAAGTTGGTACCCTTTAGTGCGCTCCTTGGGAAGAATTACTCAATCACTTGGTTATGTTAATTCCAATTTGTTTATTCAGTATAGGTTCTGGATACTCCATACACTTAAAGTTTCAATAAACAAACTTTGTCTCCCAAATTGTCTCCCAACACGTGTTTCCCCATGACTTTAGCCACGGTTCCTTTCTCTCGGTACGATTGCCTCTGTGCATCCGGGAACCACGGATGCACAGAGGCAATCGTACCGAGAGAAAGGAACATCTTTGAATCCACAAGAATCTACACACAAGGGAAAAAAAGAAAAAAAGGAAAAAAAAGGGAAAAAGAACAAAAGGAAGACAAATAGAGAGCCGATGAGAGAGAAAATTGAATACCAATCAATACTGAATCAGAATTATGAGAAACATGACAAGGAATCTCCCCTGAGGAACCGTGGCTAAAGTCATGGGGAAACACGTGTTGGGAGACAATTTGGGAGACAAAGTTTGTTTATTGAAACTTTAAGTGTATGGAGTATCCAGAACCTATACTGAATAAACAAATTGGAATTAACATAACCAAGTGATTGAGTAATTCTTCCCAAGGAGCGCACTAAAGGGTACCAACTTTATTTCTCGCTCAAGGATGTTATGGCTGCCATCGCCGACTCCCGCTCCTCGATGGGGAAAGAAATAGATGGCATTTCGCCCGACGTGTCCTTCCTCCGCCATCACCTCCAGAACTGGAGCACCGAGTGTCCGGGGTGGAGGACGATCTCGGTGGGGTACGCCAACAGCTATCGCAAGCACTGGTCCACTTAAATACATTGAAGGTACGAGGTGAGGAGGGAGAGGGCCGATCACGCCAAAACAACATCCGCATCTTGGGCCTCCCGGAGAACGAAGAGGGACCCAGTATGGAACTCTTTCTGGAGCAGTGGTTGGCAGAGCTCTTTGACCTTAAATCCCTCTCCAAGTTCATGGTAGAAAGGGTGCACCATATACCAACAACCCGACCGATCCCAGGAGCACCCCCTAGAACGGTCATTGCCAAACTCCTGAGCTATCGCGACTGGGATGCAATACTACAGATGGCCCGGACGAAGGATTCACTCATGTACAACGGAGCAAAAATTGCATTGTTTCCGGATTACACCCGGGAAGTTCAAAGAGCCAGGCAATCCTTTGAGCACCTAAAGAGGATGCTGCACTCCATGAATGTTAAGTATCGCTTCCTGTTTCTGGCCGAGCTGAGGATTCAGCACAATGGCACGCCGGTGCATTTCATGGACCCGCAAGAAGCCTGGAAGTGGGCCAAGACTCCCATCGAAGGAGATTGGTCGGCACCCGCTCCGGATCCCAGAGGCAGATCTTGTAACAGACCACATAGAGATCGCCCCCCTTGACAACTTGTGCCACAGGAACATCCTGATCCAGCGGAGGGAGCAGACCCGTAAAACAAATTGCTGCGAGCTGTCAACTACATTGAGATCCGGGGGACACACTTCGATAACCCTTAGATCAATAACCTTCACACCACCCTGCTCTAATGAGTTGGGGCCCGAGTAGAGATATGGACTCTGGACACCGCCACCTATGCAAGTGTTAATTGATCCTGGTCCCGACCGAATCGGAGTGGGGAAATACACCCTTCTGGGATCAATGGATCGTCTGTATTCCCTTTTTCCCCCCCGTCATATGACCGCACTACAATGTCGGCGGCTGGTGTGGCTACCACCTAAGACCCTGCTCCTCCGGCTGGACTTGTAGGTGTTGCCTAGGCAGAGGACGAATAGTTATTGCTGTTGTGTTAAGCCGAGGCTCTAGTTTCTGAGTGTCAACAATGTTCGGGCGACAGGTACTTCATGTTGGGGTGGAGTATAGGGAGGGGCGGAAACGTTTGCACTGTTTTTTTGTTGCTCCTAGGCTATCACATACTCGCATGGCAAATCAATTGCATTGGTTACTGCACGCTGTTCCATGTCGCCGCTTACCGGCAACACATTCCAGTAGTGACCACTGGCCAAACACTATCCCTGTACTCAGACCAAATAGATTCTGCAAACCCTGTATCACACGATATGAATGATGCCCACACAACCCTGATCATCACCTGCTGAACGGCTTAGGTCCCTCAAGCTGCTCACATGGAAGGTAAACGGAATGGGGTCTGGGATCAAGGGGCGTCTTGTTACCCATCTTTTGAACAGACACTCCCCTGATGTTGCCCTGATAACTGAGACACACCAGGCAGGAACTGTTTGATGAGCAGACCACCCTTATGGCAAAGCATCAACCAGACATGTGGATTCTAGGAAGCGACTTCAATGATGCCATGTGTAACACCATGGACCGTACTCACATCCGACATCGTAATCCGAATACCTTCACGAAACTGGCCAAATGTGTGTCAGCCTTAGGCTTCCAAGACGTGTAGAGAGACCTCCACCCTGCGATTAAAGGATATTCGTTCCATTCGTGAGCCCACGGCTCCCTGTCTAGTCTAGACTACCTCTTTCTTCCAGGCACTGAAACACACAGGGTGGTTGCTGCGGAGTTCCTTCCCCGAGGCATCTCGGATCACTCACCGCTAATGGTGGTGTTGCGTATGCATGGTGCAATTCCTCCTAAAACATGGAAGCTGAATAATTATCACCTGGGCTTCCCCGACTTTATTGATCGTCTCACCAAGGCGACTAATAAATATTTTGAAATAAATAATAACGCTGTTGACATTCCCGTGACGATATGGGAGGCCTACAAAAAGGTGCTGAGAGGAGAGAATCTCCTGGACGGCGAACAAAAAGAAAGAGCGACTCCAAAAAATAATCGGAGGCTGAAGAGGTAATGGGAGAACGGGAAGCCAAATATATCCTAGACCCAACCCCTGAGATCCATGGCTACCTTAGGAGAGCCAGAGAGCGACTTCGCAATATGATGCTAGACAACACTAAACATGCCCACTGGGAATCTAGAGCTCGGATTTATGAACACGAGGACAAAGCGGGAAAAATGTTGGCCTGGCTTGAGAGAAGGGATGAGGGCCAGCACCATGTCAGGGAGATCTTAACTCCACAAAACGAAGAGTGCCAATCGGATTGTGAAATAGCGGAAGCCTTCGCTAACTTCTATGCTGACCTGTATCGTACCCCGACATCCCCATTGAACCCCTCCCTCTTAAACGATATTACACTACCGTGTTTATCAGAACAACAGAAAACACAGCTGGACTCAGATCGTACTGAAACGGAGATCGCTGAGGCTAAAGCACAACTGCAATCTGGGAAAACACTGGGTCCCAACAGATTCCCGGTCGAAACCAGGAAAAGCTGTGTGGTGAAAAAAATGGCATCCCCCTTAACAAAATATTCCTCCGGGCCCGAGAACAAGGCACCATTCCACCGGACGTATGCAAGGCCACAATTGTAGTTATTCCTAAACCGGACAAACCTCCTGAACAATGTGCCTCTTACAGGCCCATATCGTTAATTAACAGCGAAGCCAAGGTCCTCGGCACACTTCTAGCCAACCGGTTTCAATCAGTCATCTCTTCCCAGGTTCACCCGGACCAATGTGGCTTCATGCCACACAAGTCAACACGTATGAATATACAACGTCTCCATCTATTGTTAGAGCGTGCTCCCGTCATAAATACCCATCTTGCATTGTTAGCAATTAACTTTGAGAAGGCATTTGACTCGGTGTGGTGGGACAGCCTTTGGGAGACTGTGCGACGTATGGGGGTTGGGGACACGTTTCTGGGCTGGGTGCAACTACTCTATACGAACCCTCATGCAGAAGTTAAAGTGAATGGGTGGCCCTCTGAGCCCTTTCCTCTCAGTAAAGGAACACAGCAAGGATGACCCCTTTCCCCCCTCCTCTTTGCTCTCGCGATTGAGCCGCTCGCGTTGTGCCTACAACAGAGCGAGGCTTGGACGGGGTTCAGGTGGCCGGAAGGAAACGAGGATAGGACGTCACTATATGCTGACAATCTTTTGATATATTTGGGTGTTAGGCAGAATCCTGTGCAGTGCCCTAGGGACCACTAGACACAATTAAGACCACAGGTGGCAATACAAGTTTTACCTTTGGTACAAGCATGTACTACTATGTCAGAGTGGTAGCAGTAGCA
Organism: Ambystoma mexicanum; assembly: GCF_040938575.1. Classification (NCBI taxonomy): domain Eukaryota; kingdom Metazoa; phylum Chordata; class Amphibia; order Caudata; family Ambystomatidae; genus Ambystoma; species Ambystoma mexicanum. The sequence continues at coordinate 435,611,328 of NC_090936.1, forward strand.
GAGCAGCCAGGCTTATCTCTAGAGTATATGATCAGTAGCAGAGATTACACAAAGGGACCACAATTACTGTGGCTCAAGCAAACACTGACTCAAGGTTTCAGGTAAAAAATATAAGTACATTTATTTTTAAACCATCAGTTATAAACACAACACCTCTATTAAACTTTAAACAAAACCACACGTTAAATATACTACAACTAACCAATTCACTTTGTACAGTATGTCTCAAGGTAAGTACCCTGTTTTTGAATGAATCGGTGTTATGAACAAAACACGATGCCGCGGATACGGTTGCGATCACTTTTTGACAGTTCGGTCTACTGGGGCAAAAACACACTTAGCACCTGAGATACCCAAAGGGAGTTGGAGGCAAAAATCACAGGCAATATTTAGGTTAGGCAGACAGTATCGAGAAACACTCAGAAACAGGAGCCCAAAAGTCAAAGGGTCGGAGCCAGGGTTAAGTGACACCGGAGACCTGTTGCCGAAGATCACACCGTTAGACAGTTCACGGTTCAGTGTAGCCAAGAGTACCTTGATATTGTCAATGTTCGGAAGCAAAGTTATAAGAAGGAGGGAAGACAAGGGCGAGCCTTGAGGATGAAGAAAAAATTGATTCACCCAGTTTCCTCGAGTAAAGCACAGTACCTTATTCCAAGGATGCAGCTGGTGCCCTGGCAGTTGTTCCTGTTGGTTTCCCGCAGACCCACAATTCCTGGAGCTTCATTGTGAAGGAGGACGTCTGAAGGGGGTCTGCACCACACAGGGATGAAGCCAGCAGCAGTGACAACGAATAAAAGGTGCGCTCCTTAAAAACAGGAGAGGCTCGGCAGGTGGCTATCCGGACCACTAGAGCAGTGTGCAGCGATTTCGACCACGGCAAAGATCTCTGGCTGAAGAAGATGAGCTGGTTATCCCCACCAGGCTCAAGGGAAGAAGACCCCGGACTGGATCTCCTCTTAGTCGTCGAAGGATAGATAGCTCAGGACTGCAGCAGGGCTTCACTGGGATGGGGTAGTTGCAGCAGCCGTCGTTCTCTCTGCTTCTCCTCGGTTCCTTGTAGTTCCAGAGGCGACTGACTTCTAGCCCAAGAGCCTGCCTTTTATGCGCAAAACCCCCATTCACACAGCCTGGCTGTCAATCACACAGCAGGGGGGTTGTCCAGCCGGGACAACCACCTCAGCCAATCATGGCAAAGAGCGACTCGGGTTTCCTAGGATACCCTGTGCAGGGGGTGACTAGACCCCTCCCTCACATTCAGCCCACCTAGACACCCAGGCGCCTTGGGGAGGGCTTCTCTGTAGAACCCTCCAAAAGACGGTGAACAAATAAGGCGATCCTAGTTTGCCATGCAAAGTAAAACACAAGAAGGACTTTAACAAAAAGAAATGGCGAATAAACCAAACCGGAGCCAAAAGAAAGACGATTTGGTCAAATGGGTTTATGTTCGAGGCTAATATAATAGCCAAGAACAGTACCACGTTGATCTAATATAAACGCGGTAGAAAAGTTAGGGTAGATACCACTGCCACCAGCCAAGTTTAAATGTTAAAAGAGCGAAACAATGCTCAGGGAGGTACAGACAGAAAAGGGGTCCATATTAGCCCTTTCCAGTACTCCATGTAAGATGGGGTGTACTGGGTCTGTGGTAAAAATTACTATGTAAAGTAAATGGCAACTTTACCTTTCTCTGGGGGACAGTAGTCAGCCCCAGCGAAATGGAGTCAGAGGGAAGTCTTAAAGACAAACCTGGGTTACTGCACTAAAGGTGCTGTGTAACCCATACAAGAACAGGGGCACCTGGAGTGGTGTGCTCCAGTGCCCAAGATCATACAATGAGTAAAAACACATAGGTCAAAACACATGTAAGAGTGGAAAAAGGATGTACACTCTTACCAGGTGGAAAAAATAAACTCCAGAAATCCAGCGAAGCTGCTGGGGGACTCACTAGGTGAGGGAAATTAGCCCTAGAAGGAGAATTCTCCCTAACATTGGGGGACCCAATCCGGACCTATCCCATAGTGACGCAGATGCTCATTTGCTCTGGTGAGTTCAGTGGGCTAAGAATCAACTGGGGAAAATCTATTTTCTTTCCGGTAAAAGGTGGAACGCAGGCTATCCCCCAAAACTGTCCATATAAAGTTGAACAACACGGCTTCCGATACCTGGGGATTTGGGTATGCAGTGACCTAACAAACTACGCAATTCACAATCTTCAACAAATTACGGACCGATTCACTAACGATGTTTGCCACTGGAAGCTCCTTCCCTTAACACTTAGGGGTAGGGCTGCATTTTTCAAGATGATGACCCTACCACAAACCTATTACTGGGCATCCCAACTGGCGGGGGTCAACGAGCTGCTCCACGGGGACCAGGACCTGCCACATATAAGAGCTGAGCTTGCTACCATTCACGATATAGACCCACTTCATCTGATATATCAACTTCCTTCCAAGCCCCCGGTACAGATGACCGCAGACCACACTGTTAGGGTTTGGGGACAGACACACTTTTGTGGGATGGAAGAACAAAATAACCACTGTACAGCCCCTATGGCACAACATTAACCTGACCAAATTGGGAAAACTCGGACCATGGGCTAGATGGGATGAGGCCGGGATTACGATAGTTGGGGATATCCTTGTGGATGGGAAAGTAGCCTCGTTTGATGCCCTACGACTAAAATTCCAAATCCTGTGCACTGGGCAATACCATTATATACAACTGACTCCCGCACTAAATATACACATTCCGGCAGGCATTACCATACCCGAGAGTACACCCACAGAACGTGACATACTTCCGGCATACATCCCTACTAAATGCACCTCAATTTTGTATAATGCTATGTCTTCATTTGCCACTCCTGAGTGGACTACCCTTAAAACTAAATGGGAAAAGAATGTAGATACGATAGACCCGGAAGACTGGATTCAGGTATTGATGCATCCTAGGGAGATTGCTATCTCTTCTAGACTCCGCCTGGTACAATTAAACATTTTGCACTGAATCCATTACCCCAGGACTGTGTTGCAGCCTTGGAAACGGGCCCCAAACCGTCTCCGTTGCAGTGCAGAGGAGGGAACCTTTATGCATCAGGATCCAAAACTTTTGGAGCAAGTGTTGCAACGAACTAAGGTTTTGACTCGATATATATCGTTGGACCCGAGAGTGCTGCTGCTTGTTGTACACGATGAAAACGCAACTACCAGATGGGAGGGATTATTCCTATCCACAGCAGTGGGGCTAATGAAATGAAACATTGCACAAAAATGGGGTGCCCCAGACTCTCCGACACTGGACCAATGGGCAGCTGATATGGACATTTCTGCAATGGTGGAACACAGATTTACAATGCAAGAGGTTGACCCGCCAAAGCCTCCAAAATAAGGGGGAACTGGGAAGAGCGAGAAACTTAGAAGCTCCAGCCATACAAAGGGAGGAAAGGGATGCGGGACTGGGCGGAATCCGAGCAGTACACAGATATGCTTGCATATGGGATTTTCGGGATTGCAGCCCTGGCTAAATCGTGGGTTCACGGATAGCCTGATGTATGTTTTCCTTTTGTGTTGTCTTTGTGATTGTTGAATAAATCAATAAAAAATATGTTATAAAAAAAACAGTTAAGTCAGACACAAGTGATAACAGTTCAAGGGTGTTTATTAAACTGTATATGCGGGTTGGAAAAACACCTAATCTAAACCTAAATCTAGGATGGTAGCAAGATACGACCATCAAATAATAATAAGGGCCTATATTAAGAAAAACCTATTGCCAATCCTTATGCTGACTGCAAACAGTGTGGGATAATGTTCGTAAGAAAGGAACAAGTGTACGTAAATAATAAGTCAGGATGTGGTAGCCGGGGGTCTCCCTTACCCACGTTTTGAGGATGGGACAAGGTGGGACTGCTGCGCACAGCACACGCTCGAGCTTCTCCAGCACGAGACGCCAGTACCGCTTCTCAGATATCAGGACCTTCAGTGGTTAAGTCCCTTTTCTACAAAAAGTCTCTTGCCTCCGAGGACCTGATATGTCTGAAAATAATAAAAGTTCCTTCCAGTTTGTACGTGGGGTGATGCCTATTCACCACTGGATCACCCTCTTCCGGGCTCAGATTCATTTTCTACTCAATCATAAACAAAGGTTCTGGTTCTGTTTGCACTTGGATGATGAGTCTCCACCACTGGGTCCCCCTCTTCAGGGCTCAGACCCCTCTTGAATATCCGCCTCCCTCCATCAGGTTCACTCTGGCTTGCATTCAAAAGATTTCTTATGTTGCATTCAACTGTCGATGGGTGATGGTTTTCCACCCCTGCATCCCCCTCTTCCGGGCTCAGACCCTTCTCGTATGTTTGCCTCCCTCTGTCGGGTTCACTATGGCTTTTGCCGGTGGGTGATGTCCTTCACCCTTGAGTCCCCCTCTTCCGGGACCAGATCCTTCTCTAATGTTATCCTTTCAAACCAATATCCGTTCTGGCATTCACAAATCTTGATGTCTTTTTAAACAGTTCACTGTGGACATGCCTCTGCCAGGTACACTCTTGTCAACACACCGTTTATCGGAGCTTTAAAGGGAACGTGCGTGCACATATTTTATTGTCTTAAAAGATGGGCAATAATCAAAAACAAATATTACCTATTTAACATTTTGAGCAAATAATGTTTAAACCCCTTTAATTTCAAGCACTATGAGGCATCCCTTTTGTGTTAATCTCTGCCCTCGCAGCACTAATGAAGCAAAAGCCACCTGCTGGTAGCTTTTATTACAGTGGCTTTTGCTTCATTATTGCCCGAGAGCAGAGAATGCAGGCAGGCAGGCAGGCAGGAAGGAAGGCTACTGCGGTAAGTGCTCATTATTTTCTTTTTCTATGAAAACCACAGCCATTATAAATACAACAGTTGTATTTATGTCTGCAGCGGCTTTCCCTTTGAGTCTCCCGGGCTCCCACGAGCCGAGGGAGCCCTGGAGAAAGTACCAGCATTTATAAATACAACAAAGTTGTATTTATAAATGCTGTGGTTTTCTTTTAAGTTTTCCAGGCTCCTCCAGCCCAGGGGAGCCCAGGAAACTTAAAAAGAAAACCACAGCATTTATAAATACAACCACGTTGTATTTATGATTGCGGTGGCTTCCGCTTTGACTCTCACGGGCTACCCCGGGAGACTCAAAGGGAAAGCCACTACAATTATGAATACAACATTGTTGTATTTATGATTGCCGTGGTTTTCTAACCACGGCAATCATAAATACAACAACATTGTATTTATAAAAGCACTTACCGGCAGCAGCCTTCCTGCCTGCACTCTCTGCTCTCCAGCAATAATGAAGCAAAAGCTGCTGTAATAAAAGCTACCAGCAGGTGGCTTTTGCTTCATTGGTGCTACAAGGGCAGAGATTAACAAGCACAGGAGGCTCATCCATTTCACAAAATGGATGCCTCCTAGTGCTTGAAATTAAAGGGGTTTAAACATTATTTGCTCAACATTTTACATAGGAACTTTCTTTAAAAAGAGGTTTAATATAGGTTTTTGATTATTGCCCATCTTTTAAGACAATAACATTGTTGAGCGCACTTACTCTTTAAGGCTTCGCCCCATTTTCATCGACATCCCTCCATCAGGTCACTCTTGCCAACTTTTGCCAATCACACAATTCCTCTTACTTCCTTACGGTGCGGGATTCACTTCCCTTAGCTTTATAATCATCTACCGGTCAAAGACTTTCGACTGTACAGAGGATTTTACTAGACCCATGTATTGACCGCTTTCTCGTGCCTTTCCAAAGCCCTTCTGTTAATGGTAGTTTTAACAATAGGGTAATCGGTCAGAGGTTCCCAAGTGACCACCCACGTAATGCCCGACTCTTCTGTTGCTGGTTTTCCCCTCTCGTATTAACAGTTCTTTGTACCTTCTTCAATTAGCCATTTGCTACTTTTATTCAACATAGTTCGGTTTCTTATCAGCTCTCCCCTCAACTCACCGGCTATGATGAACCGCTTGGCTTTTCTTGTCGCTGGAGTTAAGGCCGGTACGACGGTGGCAAGCATCTCTCCCCAGCTTGGTTATTAGCAGAGGAGGGCCATTTGTACCGTTGACATATGCTGCAACACACGCTGGCTATTGTTTGCAGTCTTACGATTCCTTCTATGGAGGTTTCACAGGCCTGGCTCGGAAATGGCAAGGTCGCTTCTCTCCTTATCACCCTTCAGTTTGCTCTGTCTTTCCCCTGTGCCGAGTTAGCTCTCTCATCGTGAGGTCAGCCTTGCTCGTATTGTGCTCTTGTGCTGCACCTTTTATCCCTGTGGGGAAGGGAAAGGACCATCAGGTGTGTGTGTGTGTGATGCTGGTTGATTGCCTCACTGTCTGACCCTTGTGTTGGGACAGGTCAAGTAAACGGCTATGGTGTTTGTCCATCATCTTTCGTGGTGTACAAAATGGTTGATGTTGGAAAAGGGGGCGGGGTAGAGTGTTTGAGTATCCTACATGGTAGGAGGGGGGGAAAAGGTATTATAAGAAGGGGGATACCGCATTTCACCCATTGGTGTCCCACTTCCACTCCTCGAGGACCTCCCCATTCAGGTGATTGTCCCTCACGGGTCCACCCCCAGGAACTGGATCCAATAGCGATGGCTGTGTCCTGGTCACTTGGATGACAGATCCCCGGGGATTAGTCAGGGAGACACGTTCAGGTTTCTCACAACGGGGCAGTGTCCCTGTATACTTTATGGGTGCCTTCTTGTGCTGTTAAAGAAACAGATTAGACATTTGAATTTCTTTTTAAATCGAAAAGTTCATAATGTTAGAGGAAGGTCAAAGCTGGAAACTAAGTATTGAGTAGGCGGCTGACGCACACTGGGTAATTGACAACTTCTGGCAGATAAGATGACCCTTGCCTGTCATTGATATCAACTGATTCCGAAATAGCAAGAAATACTGCTTTCTTGGGGGAGGGAGCGGGCAGGAGCTGTCCCTGAAAGCAGTAAGCCAGGTAAGCCCGAGTGCAGAGGTCAAGCCCATCTGCTCCCAAAAGCGGTATTTATTGCGATTTGTACCCCAGGGTGCCAATGCTTTTTTGTTTTTAAAGGGAAGCAATCTTTGCACAATTCCTGTGAACATACTTCCCTTAAAAACAAACTACAAATGTCCATGATTGGAAATAACCTTTACCAGGTCCTCGTTGCAAGCCAGGTGAGCTAGGGTGAGTGGTGGGTTCAGTTGTGGGATGATGGCCAGAAAGAGGCACAGGTGGCCCCCATGGAATGTGTTTATTGGAGGATTCTGCCTGCTTTTCGGCCCGTGCCTCTCCTCTGGGAGCTAATACAAAATCAACGGGCAAAGGGAGATCTGGAGACCAATTATTGGAGATTAAAAGAAAAAATGCCCCTTTGAAATTAATATATTTTATTTGACTTATTGACAATAAAAACATGTTTTCTATCTTTCTGTTTGTGGGCGTTCTTTAGATTGGATACAATATAACTTGATTTTACTGCTCACACCTCTACAAAACAGAGGGTTTAATAGAAGAGAATCTGATTGGAATGTTCTCAGTACTGAACTTTGTAAGGCAAAGTAAACTACATGCATGTGTTGCAACCAAACTCAGAAATAGCAACTCTAATGACACTTATATTTACACTTTTTCCTACAAAAAGCCTATATTTGTAGAACAATTGAAAGCAGGGGAATGTACTATGGGTTGAAACAGACTTGGAATCCTGTGGACTAAACCTCCTGCAATTTGTATCTATTTATTTATATAGCGCCGAATCCCGCAGGCATCAGGGCGCACAATAACAAATGGATACGAACAGAAACAACAGGATGATGGTGGGATCCGAAGGTAGAAGGGGTTGTGGTCAGGGGTAGGTTCACTTAAAGAGAGGTTTTTAGCAGACGGCTGAACTTTCTTGTATTTCCTTCTTGCCGGAGGTCTAGGGCAAGCGAGTTCCAGATTTTTGCTCAACAGACGGGGAAGGACCTACCTCTTGACGGTAGGTAACTGGGCCAGTTGACCAGTGCCTTTTTAGAAGATCACAGAGTTCTGGCCTGCTCATATGGGGATACCAAGGTTTTCTGGTAAGCTGGAGTATTTCCATAAAGACGTCTGCGGGCAAGGACTGCCACCTTGAAATGTACAAGAGCCAGGACAGGAAGCCAGTGCAGAGCTGGTCTGCTGAAGGAGACATGTTCCCTCCTTGATATCCTGTTGATATGTACAGCAGCGTACTGGGCGATTTGAACTTTTTGCACACATTTTTAGTTAGCGCCAATCAAGAGGACATTGCAGTAATCGAGCATTGATAGTCTAACAGCCCGAGCTATATACGCACATTTAGCCTCAGAGAGGAAGGGACAGATGTTTTTTAACGAACAGGGGTAGTAAGAACAGTTTCGGGAGACCTAATTCACATGGGCGTTGGCATGCAAGGATGATTCAAGGTAGGTGCATACTGTTTTGACCTTTCCTATTACTGGAATGCAACAGTCCTGGATGGAAAAAGACTGGTAATCAGGCTTAAGTGTGGCCCTTGCCAGCGAAGACCCAAACATTAGCAGTTCAGTTTTTCCACCAAATATGCACATCCAATAGCTGTTATCCAGGATTCAAATTGTACTATAAGTATGCCCGTGGATAGCAGCGTAAAGGTCATAGTCTCCGGTGATCTTCAAGATTAGCCAGGTGTCATCATTACAGTTGGTGAAAATGACCCCCATCTCCTTAAGTATGGTACAGAGGGGCCCGATAATAGGTTGAAAAGAATGGGTGACATGCAGGCCCCCTGTGGTATGCTTCAACCAATGGGGATGGAGTTGAGGAGGATTGTTCCCAGCAAACTCTGGTTACCCGGTGCATCAAGAAAGAGTGGACCCACTTGATAGTTTCCTGTGCACAATGGCCAATGTCTCCCAGGGTCTGGAGGAGGCGCTCATGGTCGAGGAGGTCAAATGCCACAGACAAATCCAGTAAGATCAGTCGTCTAGTCCTCCCTGTATCCACGATCTCAAGCATGCGAGTCTGAAGGTCAATGAGGGACGTTTCAGTGGTATGGGATGGCCTAAAGTCAGACTGTCTGTGATGCAGGATACCCATATCTTCCACAAAGATTTGGAGCTGGGATGTAGCAATTTTATTTAAGATCTTCAGAAGAAAGCTGCAATTAGTAATGGGTCTTAGATTCTGTGTGTCATTCAGATCTAGCACTGGTTTCTTAACCTGGGGAGAGGCCGTCACAATTTTGATGATTTTGGGGATCTGGTTGTTACAAAATGTGGAGTTAACAAGTTTGGCAAGAAATGCCACAAACATTTCTTTATTGTCCAGAATCATTCAGGGGTGGGGGAGGGGGCGGAGGAGGGTCATGTTTCCTGGGCAGGAGGCCGGGTGCATTGAAGCCAGGGTATTGGCCATGTCTAGCAGCGTGGTGATAGATTTACATTTAGATTTCCCTCGGTTTTTAGTGTCTTGTGGTAAAGGCACTGAAGATTTGATTGGAGGGGCATTACTCAGATCGGTTTGCGATCTTGTCCCGGGCTTTAGATACCTTTGCTTCAAAATCTAACTGTGCTTTTGTACAGTATTGGTTTGTTAGAGCAAAAGATACCAGTTGGGCTTTAGACTTTTCTAACAGCTTCAGAATCTCAAACTGTTTTCTCTGGTTGTTTTAGCCTCATCAATCTGTTTATTATAGAAGTTCTTTTTGGTTTCAATGATCGAGGATTTGTAAGACTTTTCCAATTTTTTCCGATGGATTTTGTTGGCATCATTGTGGCATTTTAGCCATCGAGATTACGCGTTTCCCCTTTTCTTTTTTTAGTAGGCCAAGTTCTTGGGTAAACCATTTCTGGTGTCAGGGATTGTCCCTGACTGATTTGGTCCTGAGTTGAGCCAATCTATCTAACATGCCACCGAAGGTATATTTCAAAAAGCACAGACTAATGTAGAAAGTACACATTCTCTGGCATGGGCCTAATTAAAATGGTCTTGCAAAATAAGGACCATCAGGCTTCAAAATTGAGGGGAGCTAGGAGCTATTTCGCTCCTGCCTGTAGCTCACATGAGCCTGGCTAGCTTGCTACCAACAGCCACTTGGAGCGACTTTTGGCTCCCCAGGCCAACATATGCTGAACAACCACTCCTGACTTTAACTCTGTGCATGTACGACAATCTATAAATAAACCTTAGGACACTGAGAAACCAGAAGGTTTCTCACCCGCTAGTCCCCACGGAACTCTCCCTCAGATGGCCAGGGCACAGCTATCGCCTTTGGATCCAGACCCTGGGGGTGGACCAGTGCGGGAGGATCACCTGGGTGAGGCGTCTTCGGGAGTGGGACACTGGATGGTGAGACACGGTATCCCTCTCTTCCCTGTACCATCTTCACCCCATCCTAACGGATGGGATATTAAGAAACTCAACCCCCCCCCTCCACCCTCACCCCACACTTTTCCTGCATGAACACTTTTACACTGACAACCCGCTCTGGGAGAATACAGAGACTCACACCCGAGCCGTGTACCGGACTTGTTCCAATACTACGTTCAGGCAATTATTGACAATCACTCACACCTGACTTCAGTTCCACTTCCCCCACACAGCTAAAAGGTGGAGTAAGAGAGCACACTGAGCGAGACAAAAAACAAGCAAAGGTACAGCACTTTCAAGTTGCCAGATGAATGAAGGGAGAAAGACCGCCAGGCACGAGAGGTTTGTGAGAGGGGCAACACCCTTGACCTTTCAGGCAGGAAGCCGTTACTCTCAAGAAACCTTCAAGGCAGAAAACATAAGACCAGGAAATCAGACTGGAGAATCCTGCTTTGTGTGTTGGAGATACCAAGGGTCTTCCAGAGTAATTGACCAAGGCGGGGAGGAGCAGCAGATTTCGTGGTATCATCCTTGGCTCCAAGAACAAAGAAGTGACAGATAATACAGCCAGTGAGTTGGGGAGACCGGTGCCAGACCGGTCTGTGTTGAAGGCAATGTTGCAAGCAGCAACATTGTGAAAATGAACATTGTTAAAACGCATGTGATATAAGACGCGAGTGAAGCTAAATTGCTGGTGAATATTTGAACATTAAAAAGGAAAGATATTATACTGTTGACAGAGTGGTCCGGCACTGTGAATATGATCAGTCGAAGGTCTCTGTACGGTATCCTGACAAGAGAAATGAAAGTAGCAGGTTGTTGTGAAGTGTAAGTTGTGTGAAGTGCATCGAAATGGTCCTGCAACGGTTTAAGCAAAACCCATCGCACATTTGAAAGTCTTCAATTCTGGTATCAGAAGGGATCCGAGCTTGAATGAGGGGGGTCCAGGGTCCGTGCCCAAACGAGGGAGACCAAGTTGTGAATACTGTAGAAAAAAAAAAAAGGGTCTGAGCCCAGACGAGGGGGACCCGTGGTCCGAGTCCAAAGGAGGGAGGCCAGTCTTGAACTTGTGAAAGTGAAAACCCTGACAAAGGAAAGGAACTTTTGTGTTTTGTTTTTTACATCTGGCCCTCTGCAATAAGAGACTGTCATTGCAAGAGGGACTTTGGCGGAAGGCCCCGATGCCTATGTGTTGAACTGTTACCTCGTGGCCAAGTAGCCAGAGGGTGTGCGAAGCCCGTATGTGCCGCCTTGCCCCGTGCTGAAAACGTGGTGAAGGGAAGCTAACTGCTCAACTATCCTGACATATCATTTCTTGAACACTTTTCCTTTATTGTTATTCCACACCATTTTGTACGTAGAAGGATTGGCAATAGGTTTATTAGTATAGGCCTTTTTATTTTGACAGACTCCACTAGGACTGCGTTATTATGTGATGGTCGTAGCTTGATTCCATCTTAGATTTAGGTTTAGATGGGTGTTCTACCAACCCATTGAAGTTCAATAAACACCCTTGAACTGTGATCACTTGTGTCTGTCTTCACTGTTTGATACCAGCCCTTCCTTACAACACATCTATTCGACATTTTAAGCGCAAGGGTCCCAAATAGGTGGAGATTAGAATTTCTGAGCCCTTTTTACTAGATTCTCTTTCCCCAATGCTAGCTCTTGGTCACTGGTTAATGCTGAAGAAACACAAGCTGCTTTTAGCTACAGCTTATCCAATCTTAATTTCTATCCCTGACCAAGGCCATTCACTGTCCAACATCATTTGTAGCATACTTGCTGGAGTAGCTGTTTATACATATTGACATGGGCAGCATGGTAATAATCTGACTGGGGAATATCAGTTATGCACAACATATACAAAAGATATCCAGTCACTTACAGTAAGGTTACAAAATGGCCCAATAAACAAAATTATGTGCAATTCTGCACCCTGTAAAAACATGCGAGTACCACTGCAATGTGGCAGTAAAAACATGAATAGGAGGTTAGATGGATAGCCACCCTACACTCCTTGCAACAAGGCCTCAACATGGACCATACTGTATTTCTTGTATTTTTATGTTATTTACTTTTCTTTTTGTTGGCAGAGGCATACAGCAAACACAGAGGCCAGGGCACAGCATGCATTGAATACACTCACAGGGTGCTACATATCAAGAACAAAAAGATGCATCAACAGTATAGGGGAGAAATACAATCAATGTCATAGTAATACCGCAGTAAAGGTCAATCTTGTGGAGCCGGGGTAGAGCTGCCATCAGATATATTGTCAGCCAAGTTGATAAGATAACTGTTGAATGCGGACCAGATGTTCTTAGGGCGAGAATGAATAGGAAGCATAGTTAAATACTCCTCTTCGCAAGTCCGAGACCAGGTGAGCAGACCAAGCCATTTCTGATAGGTCGGTGGGCATTTCTAGGTCTGAAGCACACATTTCTTAGCAACCATGCAGCAACGTTCGAGAATTTAGCACACCTCTTAGTGTCATCAGTATTCCAGACCCCAAACAAGACTCCCAGCAGGTCAGGTTCGATCACTATCGGTTATATCAGAAAGTGCATTCAAGACACCATCCCAGAACCCCTTCAGCATGTGACATGACCAAAACATGTGTAGGTGATCAGCACCTTCGGCTTTGCAGCGGGCGCAGGTGTGTGTGCCGGTGCGAGCAAACTTAAGATATTCTAAAGGGTGTATAATATAGCCTATTCAGTAATTTATACTGCATGACTCGGTGACGGGAGTTTAAGGATACTTTGCTAGTGTGTGAACACATCTTCCTCCATAGGGAGTCAGAGATCACAAGGCCAAGCTCATCCGCCCATTTGGCGTGCAACTTAGGGGGCAGGGAGGGTGTGTAGTTGCCATTTGCATTTTGTAAAGCTAAGAGACCACCCCACGAGCGCCGCTCGAATTGGCTATGCAGGCGATTTCCAGGGTCTCAGGGGGTTCGTCAGGGAATGTGGGCCACATGGCCCAGAAGGCGGCACGAAGCCTGTAGTATTGCAACATCTCCAGTGCCGAACCAGAGTGACCCGGCTTCCATGTCTGCGGATCAATAAATTTCCCATCGGGAAAGAAATCGGTTAACGCCTGATAACCCCGAGCACCCCAGCGCCGAGCCAAAGCTGTGTCATGTGCAGGCTCCAGCCCGGGTAACCCCCAAATAGGGAGCCATTTATAGTAGGGACAGGACTCGGGAGCTGTACGCAGGAGGCAGTTCCAGGTGAGCAGGGTGGCTGCTACAGGATCGAAAGAAGAATCATGTACATAGTCCCACTGGAATTTCAATGTCATGACGTTGGTAACCGCAGCCCCCAGGGTCTCCAGCCTAACATGCAGATGGATAAGGGGACTCGGGTACCAGTAAGTGGCGTATTGGGCCTGAGAGGCCACCCAGTACTGCGCTAAATCCGGGGCTGTAAAACCCCCTCCGTCATATGGAAGCGCCATGTCTGCCCATTTCCTACTGACAGCCCCGGCATGCCGTAGGAACGGCGCACATGATTTGTGCAATTTCGTGAAGTATTGCCTCCTGGGCCAAATGGGCACGTTACCGAAAAATTTAGAGGAACTTGGGAACCAGAACCATCTTGATGAGGGAGAGCTTCCCAGCGAGTGATAGTGGGAGAGAGCGCCACCGTGCCATCTTCAACTCAGCATGCTGTGCCTCCGCCAAGTAGTTGTCGGCTACCAAGGTGGCCTTGGACAGGGTCATACGGACACCTAAATATCTAATACCTCCTGGGGACCAACAGAGCGGATATTCCGAGGCAGGTTGTAGGGTGGCCTTAGTGAGCGGAAAGATCTCGGACTTGGTGTAATTGATTGCGAATCCCAAGAAGGTGCCCACGCATGTGATGTCCCGCAAGATAGGGTCTAGATGGGTGACAGGGTCCCTAATATATAGCAGTACATCGTCTGCATAAAGAGAAATAATCTCGGGGGTGTCCTTTAGCCGTATCCCTCTATGAATGTGACGTTCTCTGACATAGCCGGCCATGGGTTGTATGACAAGCGCAAACAAAATGGGCGAGAACGGGCATCCCTGACGGGTGCCCCGGGAGAGTGTAAGTAGTGAAGAGGTGAGGGAATTGACCCGTACCCTGGTGACTAGGGCAGTGTACAGTAATTTGATGTACCCAATCATGTTCGGGCCAATACCCATGGTCCCTAGAACCAGCAACATGCATTTCCACGAGACCATATCGAAAGCCTTATGGGCGTCCAATGTGACGGCAACAGCACACAAATCCTGATCGATACTAGATATCACTCTGAAGACCCGCCCGATGTTGAGAGGTAGACCTACCAGGTACAAATCCCCCCTAGTCCTCAGGAACTAGATGTGTCATAAATGGAAGGAAGCGGTTCGCAATCACCTTGGCGAAAATCTTTGTATCAATATTTATGAGGGAGAGGGGCCTATAGAAACCACATTCATCGCCAGGCTTATCGGGCTTGAGCAGCACTGTTATGACCGCTTCAAGCAGGGGCGGAGGGAGGACAGAGCTACGGATAGATTTGTTCCAGAGCTCCAATAGTCTGGGGGCTAGGATGGCCACATGCTCTTGATAGAATCCAGGCGTGAGACCATCGGGGCCCGGAGCTCTACCCTTCAGTAGGTCCGAAATGGCTTTGACAATCTCCTCTAGGAGAATTGGAGAGTCTAATTGGTCCCTAGTTGAGAGGGAGATGACTGCAGTGGGGGATCGGATTCAGGAGGTCCTTCATATGTTGTTCACTGTGTTCTGGGGGCGAAGTATATAGGTTGGTATAGAAATCAGTGAAGATTTTGAGTATTTGCTGGTCTGACCATTGTGGGATAACGTGTGAATCCTTAATGGATGTGACCTGGGCCTGCCCCCACTCTGCTCTGGTTAGTTTTGCCAGTGTTTTACCCAGTCTCTCACCCTCCCCATATCACTGAGCAGCCTGTGTGCGACTAAGGAATTGTACCTCCCTCATGGCATGCGACTCAAAGACATTAAATTCTTTGCTGATCAGTGCGAGTTTGGCAGGGTCTGTTGCTGCCATATTGTCGTTTTCCAGAGCTTTCAGCTTAGATTATGACCTACCGAGGTAGTTTCTTACGGTTTTCAACACTCCGGCTTCCCTCTAGATGGATATTTCCCCTAATATACACTTTAAAGGCGTCCCAACGGACACCACCTGTAGTGCCCTGTAGGGAATTATATGCAAAATAGGTGTCTATGTCTGATATCGCCCTGAATACAATGTCAAGTAAAGCAGTAGATTTAAAAATGCCACGTGCTGCACGTAGATGTGGGAATACCAAGGTCCACGGACAGGGTGATTGGGGCATGGTCGGAGAATGTGCGGGTAAGTATCTGTGCCCTATCTATCCTGCCCATCAGGGTATTAGAGACCAGGAACAGATCTATTCTAGAGGAGCGGTCGTAAACCGACGAATAGTAGGTATTCTCTCGCTGAAGGGGATGAAGTGTCCTCCAGGTGTCTCTTACCTCAAGTATAAGGAGATGTTGGTGTAGTCTATGTGCAGCGCAAGACAAGGCCCGGGGTGCAGTGCCGGTCCTATCCACGCCAGGGTCTAGAATCAAATTCATATCGCTTCCCCAGATGATCTGGATCCCAACATAGCCCAGCAATATGGAAACAATGGCCTTGAAGAATTCAGGGGAGTCGACATTAGGGCCAAGTGTTTACCAGGAGGTACTCTCTATTTACCATCGTACAAGAGAGCACAATGTATCTGCCATCTGGGTCTATATGACTCTTGTGGAGTGTGAATTTGATGGATTTGTGAATCAGTGTAAGTACACCTCTGGCTTGCGTGGAATAGGTGGTGTAGAATCTGTGCGGGCCCCAAGCAGGTACAACACTGGGTACAAGGTGGCCTCATGAATGTTTCTCTTGCAAAAAGAGTATTCGAGCACCATGTCTCTGAACATAGGCCGTGATTTTGCATGCCTTGTTACGATTACTCAACCCCCGGACATTCCAAGACATCACAGTGATGGACAATACATTGTTTCAAGGAACATCCCAAGTAGCGTGTCCCAGAGTGCATCCATGGGAAGGTGCTCTACCGTTGCTGTGCATAGGCACACCATGCAATGCAGATCCACCTCTGCCGTTTTCAATATAACCCCACCCAACAAAACCTCCCATCACACTCACCGCCCCCTTGCGGACAGCAGTGTCCCTTCCAACCCAACCCCCGGTATCCCAACAAAGTTGGGGCCCAACAGTGGCCTATACCTGGAGGACATTCAAACTCAACCATTGCGACTGCAGTGGGGTGCGCAGTTTCCGTGCATTCAACTAACAGGAGAAATGAAGTATTAAAACCGGGTCATAGATCGGCAGGATGTAGCATGACAAGGGGCACCACACCAGTGCTAGCAGATATAAGGAGCAGAATTGAAGTAACAATAACAGTGTCCATCAATAATAGGTGCTGTAAATGACAAATGGCGTGGTAGGAAAGTGACCTTGTCTAACGCTGATAGACAAGGTAGCCAATTGGTCGCCCAAGGGTGGTTATTTGCAGCCCAGAATGACAGCATGACAAGGATATGTCACAAGGCCCAGTTATAGTGAGGGGCAGATGCTACGGGCTGTCATTGGCCCAAGGGCTGACGAGCGAAAATTGCTGGGCCAGGCCCTACGTGGGGCAAAGTAGATATGACTTAGTCATTGTCCACGAGGTCTTCGGTGGGGTTCTGAAGGGATATCTGTGCTTCAATGAACTTCACAGCCTCATCCAGGACAGTAAAAAAGTATAATTTGTGCCTGAAGGTGAATTTGAGAAGTGAGGGGAATAGCATGGCGTATGGAACATTGCGCTCCCTCAAGAGTTTTTTTAACACTGAGGAATTGATGCCTCTCTTGCTGCACTCCAACAGAGAAGTCAGGAAAGATCCTGATGGTTTGGGAACCGAGGCGCAGCTCGCCCTTTTCTCGTGATAGGCGAACGATGAGATCCCTATAATTGAGGATCCTAGCGATGATAGGACTAGGAAAATCGTCAGGCATTGGGCGAGGGGAGAGAGCCCGATGTGCACGTTCGACTGTGAAGAAAGGAGACAGATCAGGGTCACCCAGCAGCTCTCTAAGCAGGTTCTCCACAGCTAGTTCCATGTGGCCTTTAAGGGCATTTTCCGGTACACCAATAATTTGAACATTATTTCTACATGACCTAAATTCCAAATCATCACACTTGGCTTTAACGGTCTTCATGTCGCGTGTGAGTGATGCTACCGTGTCCTGAAGGTTGCGCAGATCATCTTCGTTGGCGCCGATTCTAGACTCAGCATCCGTGATCCTGGTGCCGGCATGGTCAACCTGGGACTTGAGTGATGCGACATTGGCGTTGATGTCGTCAAGCTCCTCATGAAAGGAAGCAAAATTCTTTGCTATGGACTCCATCATTACCGCCAAGTCGGGAGTTGGTGTGCCAGGGCATGAGTCATGTTCTTCCTGGCTGGTGGTTGAGGGGCCCGATTCAGGGCAGGGGGCCACCTTTGCAAATGTGTGCATGGCCCCCACCTTGCTAGAGCCGCAGGCTCTATTAGACATAGCTAAGTAGTCGGAGGTCTCTGCAATCCAAGTGTATGGCACCCGCTGATAAAATACAATATGGTTGTCAACAGTGGGGCCGGCCGGCCAGAGGCTGGGAACCACAGCAAGGGATCGAGGAGCTGAATGTGCACAAGAGTGGGATAGGGATCGTTCAGCTGCATGGGGGGCAGCCCGAACTCAGGCTGGCAGGGGCCCCAGCCCCACGGTACAGTCCGGCTCACTGGCAGCACCAACTGGTTTGAGTCCTGTAGTGCAGGTGTGGCGGGCAATGATGGCGTAAGAGGGCATATGTGTGCACAGTCAGCTATAGCCCACACATATTGATCCCCAGTTGGAGTGGAGAGGTCCTAAACAGCATTCAGTGGAAACGGCGGAGGTTATGTATCACAAGTGCATGGGGGCATCCACAGTTCCGCTCCCCTGATGTAATAGGTTGGTAGTAGTTGCCAGGACCCAGGCACCCAGCAATGGGGGGGGATGTTCAGCATGCACAGGCCTCCCTGGAAACATTTATTATGTCATGGAGAACAAAGGGGAGTACACCACGGTTTAGGCGCTGGGCTGGGCAGATGTAGAGAGGTGCGGAGCACCAGAAGAGTCTAAGATGCAGTTGTGAGAGGGAGCAAATGTCCACTATAGGTGGTTCACCTGGGTCACCTACTTGGATCCACGACGCACCACTTATGTCCAGGGCCAATGAAGAATGTTGGTAGTCCTCATGTAGCCTGGGAGCATTTAATATGGGGTGGGTTGCAGAGGGGGAGCACATCGCTGTTCGGCACTGAAATAGGCAGATATGATGAGGCGTGGGGGCGATGAGGCGTGGGGAGGAGGGGAGCAGCGGAGGAGGCCAGATGGCCACGGCAAGAGGGAGCCCAAGATTCCGCCGGTGGTGTCTCAACGCTATCGCTCACCTGGAGTTGGGAGAGCCCCACTGACGTTCGGGGCTCCTGCAAGAATCGGCAGTCCACTTGTGCCGGGCTCGGCTGCAATCCGGAACGGAACCCGGCCAGGCCAGCAGCGCGGCGGCCTCCCAGCCCACGCTGGTACAGCATTACGCAGCTGGGCGGGCAGAGAGGGCGGGGGTGGGCACCACTGGTCGGGGCAGCTCAGCAGTGCCTGAATGGGACGGAGCAGCTTGGTGATACCTCACAGGGTGAACGGGGAGCAGTGTCCTCCAGACGAGGGTCGATGGTGCCAGCCGCCGCACAGCACGTCACCCGCAGCTGCGGTTCGGTCACCAGCAGGCCCCACACAGACCGTCGTTCTAAGGCACCAGGACTCCGATTTTCTTCGGGGTTGGGCGTAGGTGTAGCCCACGACTCTGGCAGCATGCAGGGATATAGTACACAGCTGGATGTGCACAACTCCCGCCGTTGATGTCGGATGGCGCACTGAAATACACAGAGCTCAAAGCTAAGCAGCCATTTTCCAGGCAGCTCAACAGCGCCCCCGTATTTCTTGTATTTTTAAGATCCCTGTCAAAGACGAGATCCTGCTTTATTTGCATTTAACAGCTATGTGATTCGTAATGTATTTGCTTGGTACACTGAAATACTTCAACACATTTTTGAGAAACATTGTACATTATATGTGCTCAACCAGTACCTAGTCTTTAGGATCCATTGGTCTGAGGAAACCTGCTCCCACTTCCATGGGAACTGCACAATTCTGTCCACCACAGGCGACAGATGACTGCAGACCTCCTCATTAAAAAGGCGTTGTTGTGAAGGTCACCAAGTGCACAGAAGGACTAATTGAGGTAGACCCAGAAGAGGATACTGTACCGCCGTCATCATGAAAGTACTGAAACTGCTGGGTTAGCTGTTTCTGCAGAGCATCAACGAAATAATGCCTTGGGAAGGAATAAGACATGTACATATGATGCTTCCGAATAGCCAGGAATGACAACACCAGAAATGTGGTGGCCGTAGATTTTAGGCTTAGAATATTTCTTGAGAAATGTCAAACTTCTCACAAAAAGGTATTCCCCATGAAAGGGCATGCCCATATGTTTATTTTGGCTATTGTCTGAAAAAACAGATAAATTAATCTACGAGTTTCATCGCCTGACTATGCCTTTGTTCATGAGCGTGCCAAAGCCATCAGCGGTGCACAGCCCCAATTTCAGAATGCCCCTTGCAGCATTGTTTCCATCAGACACCACAAACACCTTCTGAATCTCTTTCGGCATACAACAGGAAGCCTCTTTAAGATCATCCCTTTAGGTTTGGGAATACTTCAAAGGTGCAAAGGGCAATTGATACTCAGTTACAGCCTTCCAAAATGCCTCAGACTAACAAATCCAATTTCTTCGAGTCCCTTTCTGGTGATATGTAGGGGAAAGTATTTGGTTTAAATATTGCACTGGAAGCCGAACCACCAAGCATTCAGGGGTAGGATGCTTAGTAAGGACCACTTAGTCTAGGTTTCTTTGCAATCTTCTTGCATAATGTGGGTGCCGAGGACTACTAGTACTGTGAAGTTTTGTCTGTCTATTAGAGTGTGCTGGAAATCTACAGGGTGTGAGCATTTTTAAAATTGAAATTGGGGACGACTAGATGGACTGCTGTCCAATTGCCACAAAGATCTCTGATGCGGAATGAAAGCACATTGTTCAATAGATGTGACAATATAAGATAACATTAACTAACAGGTGTATTTGCAGAGCAGATGTTCACTCCGAAAGGAGCATCTCAATGCTATAGAGTGAGAACAGAGGTTTATTGTTACCCAACGCAATGGTATATCTACCTCGGAAGGATGAAAGTTTGAGTGGACTTGCTGGGATTTGAACCTTTGACCAAAAGGTTAAACAACAGGCCCTGTAATCAATGCATCGGTCCACGAAGCCAGACACTCAGCAGTATTTGCATGTGGTCTGAAATGGTACAGACACAATGCAGCCCGATGACGATTAATCTGTCAAAGGACAGAAAGAGTGTAACTGTCCGTATGTAGATTTTAGGGTCTTGCATATTAATCTGCTGAAAGTTGCTATGGGGGCAAGGTTGTTACACTGTACCCCTCAAGAATCTGCAACAATGCTTCATGAGTCACGATGTGCGTCTGCATGGGGAAAACCATTGCCTATTCTCCCCAATATAGAAACCTCACAGCGGATCCCAAACATCATGTACAATAGCGGGATGAAAGGTACAGCCAACAACATTCAGAGTTAAATTACAAGAAGGCAGCAAGATAAAAGAAGGAGGAGAGAAAAAAGACAAGAAAAGATTACAAAACCATCATTCCTGGAGTAAAACAGAGGTCTTGTGGAGCTGATCCCATGCATCATTGGGCCCTTCTAGTTATTGTACGATTTGATTCCTCGATCTAGGGACAACAGTAGTTCAAGGAAATTGTATACAGACCATATTTCACATAGATGAGAGCGGTGAAAGGTGAGTCTGAGATGTCGGCAATGAAATACTCAAATAGCTCCCACAGACTTTCTAATCTGGGAGTGCCAACCCTATTTCTGTAAGCACATCTCTCATGACACATTTGTGATATGAAAGACTCCCACAACTGTGTTTTCGGTGGGTCTTTCACCTTCCAGCAAGGCAGGATAGTTTTACAAGCTGCGAAAAGTATAATGTGGATCAGTCTCCTTTCGGCCACTTATCATGCCATGACTACGTCGTACCCAAACAGCAAGGGGCTGGCATCCTATTCAGGGGACTGCCACTGATAGATTTGATGTTATCAAAAACGTAGTTCCATGAGCGTTGGATCTTTGGGCAAGCTCATATAATATGTCCGAGTGTGCCCACTTTCTGAGACTTCCACCAACAATCCAAGCTGCTTCTCAATTTAATAGCGTAGATTTGATTTTATCAAAAACGTAGTTCCATGAGCGTTGGATCTTTGGGCAAGCTCATATAATATGTCCGAGTGTGCCCACCTTCTGAGACTTCCACCAACAATCCAAGCTGCTTCTCAATTTCATAGCGTGCATCTTACTTTGAGTAAAATACAATAATTGGATAATCTTGTATTGTATCTCTCCGTTTGAGACAAGTAGACACTTCTTTAATGAATTTATAAAAAACTCAAATATCTTCACCCCCCCAGTGTCGCCGCCACATCCTCAGAACATAATGTCACCAGTATGAAATTCCTCTGTAGGTTATTGGGAATGCATAGAGGGTAAAATTCTGAGTCTCTATCATGCGTATCATCAGAGATAGTGTGCTCTACATTTTGACAATTGCCCTATGCATCAGCCAGCCCCCACCCGTGAGCCCCACTGTGTCTCAAACCCAGTGAAGGGTGTGTAGTCAAAATAGAGATCTGCCACTTTAACGTTCTCAGGAACATTGCCTAAATCAAATCTCTTCCGGTCTCTACTGTGTAACTTCTGTATTGCTGAAATGCTCCACCAGGGTCAGAAGTTTCCTACGTTTATCCCCATGCATCTCATCGTTATATGCCAGGTTCTCAGAGTAGTTTCCACTAATGATTCAGAGTATACGTAGGGATCTTCGGAGGTGGGAGAGCTAACGTCTTGGGGTGTAACTGGTTTCATCACAGTCAGTTCGGCAACATGCTAGCTGGAGGGGTCTTCTTCATTTTGCCAACTTTTTATCCAGCATACTTGGGTGCTGCAGTATGATAAGCCTTCCATTCAGCAAGAGGCAACCCACCATCTCCCTCGTCTGTAGTATTTTACTGCTCACTCGTGCCTTTTTCCATAGGAATATATTTACCTGTGTATCTGGACCCTGTATCATAGGGTTAGGGCTGGAGGAGTCGGTATCCTTTGCAACAAATATAGGAGCACATTAAGTGCATTAATGTGACCAGACAATGACAACTAAAAAACATTCCATTTATCTAAGATGGCCTTGACCCAAGATATTATAAGGGGGTAGTTATCAGGGATTAGGTTTTTTAATTCAGAGCCGACTATGATCTTCAGATATCTCATACTTCTAGTTTATAATTTGAAAGGGGTCACCCGCCAGGGATCCCACAGTATGTCTTGACGTAATGGGAGCACCTCTGATTTCTCGTAATTTAATCTGTATCCTGCTAGTGGGCTATACCAATGTAGTATTTCGATTATTCTTGGTAATGTTTGAGAGCAATGATGCATATATAATAACACGTTACACAATGATATGCGCTGCTCCTCCCCCTCTAGGGGGATCCCTATAAATTCCCCTTCTTCCCTAATTTGGTGGGCTAGGTACTCCATCACTAATGCATATAAGAGCAGAGACAATTGGCACCCTTGGCGCGTCCTGGTAATAGTCTAAACAAGGATGATGTGCATCCTCTGGTTATCATCCTGGCTGAGATGCTCCAATAGAGCAGTTCCACCATTTCGCAGAAGTATCCATCAATCCCAAACTTTCTCAATACAGCAAGCATATAATGCCACCTAACTCTGTCTAATGCCTTTTCGGCGTCAAGTGACAACACAGCATCCAAGGGCTCGGAAGGGTTAGTTATAACGTTTAATAATCTACATATATTGTCGGTCGAGTGTCTCCATAATATGAACCTAGTCTGGTCCGGATTTACCAGCTTGAGAAATAATCACTCGAGACGCATTGCTAGGCATTTGACTAAGATTCTTGCATCAGAATTGATTAGTTTTTTTTTTTATTTTTTTATTGTGTTTATCCATCTTTCTGGATTTTAACAAATGCTTGATTTTGCTTTGATTAGACGGTGACTTTGGCAGATGCCCCTTGTAAGCACTGCGCTAAGGCGACTTGTAAGATTTTTGCCCCTGCAATAGACCAGTTTGTCTTCTGGCCGCTGATTAGACGAGCCCACCATATTTCCTCTTCACTCAAAACGTGGATTTCCAGGAGAGGGAGTAGATAGGCTTGACGAGCGTGTTCAGTCCCTACGAGGACTGAACATCGAGGGTATTGGAGTAGCAGATGTCTAATTGTTTCTGTGTCAGCTTTGCATAGGCGGCAGGTTTTGGAGGGAGACTGACCTCTCAAGAACAGGATTTCATTGGTGTGTAGCAAGTTTAAGCGGGCTCTTAAGAGGAATTGCCGTAATGGTTTGCTTGGGAATCTTCTGAGTAGTTGAGTTGTTTGATTTAGCTTCTTTGGGGAATGAGGAAAAAGAGCCAGTGTTTTGTTTCCTTTGGCACGCTCTTGGTGTCAATCCAGTCTGCTTCTTCCAATTTTATTTTTATTTTATTGGGGTTCTTGATAAGGTCTTCGTTGGAGCAGCCAATTTCGGTCAACTGCGATTCTATCTGCTCGGCCCATTTGACAATCAGCCTACAAGTGCCTGCTTTGATCTCCAGATCTATTAGGTTGTAGAGGCGGGGCGCGTCAGGAAGGATTGTTTTCCTATATAGGAATATGCTTGCTAGGTTCACTTTGGCACTCGGTGAAGAGAGGCCCAGTTCACGCCTGATTGCTTCGATCTGGGTGGAGTTCGGGAGATTCAGGACTGCTTTCCAAAAGAAGCCTTAGAGTTTTTTTCCATATTGTCATTGGTATGGCTGGCATCGCCTCCGCTCCATACGTCAAGGCAGGTATCACCTTGGCTTTGTAGAACCTTATCATAGGTATCTGTGAGAAGCGACCAAACCTTTTATCCAGAAGACGGGCTTGGGAGGTCAGTAGTCTGGCTTTCCTCCAAAGGTCTTTTTGCATGGCTGATTCTGTAGGAGTGCTGTCTATTATTATTCCCAGGTATCTGAAGTTTTGCACTGTTTCGACGTTGACTTTTTCCAGGCTCCAGTTGAAGCGCTTCAGTCTGCTGGGGTTTTTTTCCAGTACGAGGACTTTTGTTTTTGCTTTGATTATAAGAAGGTTTGCCTGCTTGATGTAGTCAGCCAGGTCCGTCATTTGTCTCTGGAGACCGATTTCTGTTCTGTCCAGTAAGGTGATGTCATCGGCATATAGCAAACGTGCTGTTGGTACGTTGCCTATTTTGGGGGGGAATGATCTGGAACTCTTGTTTATTTCTTTCAGGTCACCAATGAAGGCTATGAAGAGTTCTGGTGCCAACGGGCACCCCTGTTTCACACCTCGATTGGTCGGAATCTCTCCGGAGAGTAGGCCCTGCTGGTTTAGCTTGACCCTCATGGTGGTGGCCTTGTGGAGGGCTTTTATTGGGGCGAGGATGCTCGGGGGGCAATCCCATGCTGTTAACTTCTCCCATAGCTTTGTTCGATCCACCAGGTCAAATGCTTGCGATAGGTCTATAAACGAGAGAAAGACTCTCGATGTGGATTGAATGGTCTTGCTTTTGATAATGCCCAGTAGCATAATGTTTACCGTGGCGGATGAGTTTTTCTTAAAGCCTGCTTGAAATGGGTCTGCACACGGAGCTGCCCTCGCCCATTTTTGGAATCGTTTTAGCAGCAGTGACCCGTATATCTTCCCGATTGTGTCCAGGAGTGCGATTGGTCGGTAGTTCTGTGGGTTGGACTTCGCTCCCTTTTTGTAGATAGGAACCACTGTGGCAGAAGTCCAGGACCTCGGGATGGTTCTAGTGGTTGAGCAGTTGCTGAACACCTGGCTGATGAAGGGGACCCAGTTTTCAGCGTGGGATTTCAAGTCAGTGTTTGTGATCCCGTCTGGGCCGGGTGCTCGCGAGGCTTTGAGTTTTCTGAGTGCGTCTTGGATGTCTTCTTTATCAGAAACGTTGACCCACTCTGATTCAGCCTCAGCTTGAATTGAGGACGATGCTGATGGTGGTTCCTGAAACAGATCGGTGAAGTAAGTTTTCCAGTTTTCTTCACTTACTGCGTTGCAGGGGCTTGTTTGGTATGCAGGGCCCGCTTGGTTTAACAATTTCCAGAATTCTCTGGCATCTTTTCCGGCCCCCTTTTTCAACATGGCTTCTGAGTCGTTTTGATATAAGGTTATGCGGTAGTTTTTTATCCAGGCTTTGTATTTTTTCGTTTCCACTGTCAGTTCTTCTTGCATGGCTTCCGAGTAGTTAGTTTTGATCCGCCTTCTTAGTCTTCTCAATACTGCCCTGCTTTCCACCACCTGTTTGTCGAAGTTATGGGATTTGGTCACGACCGTGGATTTTGTCCCTTTCCAGGTGACTTTGAAGGGGCTTAAGAGTGGTTGGTAGTCTGGTGATGGACCGCCTGCTCTATATTTTGATGTTAAATGGGCAATGCGTTCTTCCGTTAGTCTGAGGCGGGTCCCTTGGTTGTTGCTTTCGACCGAGTAGCCCGTCGAGGTGTTTTTTCCTCTGAATGAGTACCAGGAGGCTTGAAGTAAGTTGTGGTCACTCGCTTCGGTTTCGATCACGTCGAAAGAGGACATCACCATCTGAGTTTCTGGGGATATGAAGATGTAGTCTATTGTAGCAGACTTATTCATTCTTTCCCATGTCGGGAGTCTGTTTGGGTTGGGAAATAGCTGGGCCAAATTGAGAAGCCCTCTTGACGCCATCAAGTCGTTCCATTGGGTTCCTCTGTCTTCAGATTTGCTCTTTCGGTTCGCTGCTCTTGGCCATGCCGTTCTTGGCTGGCAGGTTGCGTTTAAGTCTCCGCATATTATTATGTGGGCTCTATTTTCACCCACACGGAGGGAGTCGATTGCTGTTTCGATCAGTTTGAGGAACTTTCCGTCCGAAATTACTTGAGGGTTCCAGTACACCACGATGATTCCAAGGATAACCATCAGACCCGCGTCTTTGTTTGGTTTATCTCGTGCTGGTTTATTGTCCCATGACAATGTGGCGACCAGGTGATGTTTCGAGGTTACTAGAACTTTTGATATGCTGATTCCGCTGCCCGCTCGGGCCGCCAGGAGAATTCCTGATGATGGTCTGCCAAGGCGGCTTTTCGCAGCCGGCGAGAGCACAATTTCAAAGCCATCAAGAGCTGGAACCTCCGTAAGCCAAGTTTCTTGTAGGGCCGAGATGTCAAACTGCCCTAGGTTGATTCCTCCTCTTTGCGTCAGATGTTTGAACCCACACATGTTCCAAGATCCTAGTTTGAGGATGTTAGCTGCAGCCCCAGGGGATTCTTCTCCGTTCGCCCGGTCCGGCCCTGCTGCAGGGGCCTCGGGTTGCTATTTTTTTTTCGAGGATAGTGAAAAAACGTTCGGCAG
Organism: Ambystoma mexicanum; assembly: GCF_040938575.1. NCBI lineage: Eukaryota > Metazoa > Chordata > Amphibia > Caudata > Ambystomatidae > Ambystoma > Ambystoma mexicanum. The sequence goes on from NC_090936.1 coordinate 435,638,334, forward strand.
CCTGGACCAGAACGAAGTCCTTGTGTTTTGATCCTCCTGTAACAGTGGGTGTTCTCTGATTCTTTTGTTGATTTGTTTTGAGGATGGTTGCACGTCCTGGGATTTGAAGTCTCGAGCTCTGACTTGGGTGTAGTGCTGCCGCTTTTGCTCTGTCGCCTTTGCTGTTACCACCCTTACTTCTTTGGCCCTGGCTTCCATGTGGGAGTTGTGATCTGAAACTCGTTCTCTCGAATCATTGTTCTCAAGGGCGTTTTGGGGTGGGTTTCTCCAAAAAGGTCCTGAGTTAGTATTCTCTTGGTTAGTTATGTGATGTTGACTTGCCAGAGAAACTGTTTTGTTTGCTCTCCATCGGGGGGTGCGTGAGTAGGAGTCTGAATGAGGTCTCCACCGATTTGGAGTTAGTTGGCGTCTCGTTTGCGGAGTTCTGGACTTTTCTCTCCTCCGTGATACATCACCTCTGTTCTCCACCCAGTCCAGTATCCTGATTCCTTGCTTGTGTAGCTCTCTTTGGACCTCCTCAAAATCTTTTATCTGGAAGGACGATTTTAGGTGTATGTATGCTTTAGCTATTGCCTTTTTGTGGTACGGTTCTACCAGTGCCAGATCTTCTGACCTCAGGTTCTTTAGCGAGTTTGTTTTACTGGAGATTCTAAGTATGGTGTTTCTGATCAGAGTTTGAAAATCTTTATTCCAGGCTTTCTGTTCAAGCTTGTACGTCGTCGTTTGCGGTTCTGGTCTTTGTGCTGACTGACTGTTTAGGGGGTCAGTATTTTTCGGTCTTCTATGGACTCTTTGAATTTCCCAGGACCTCGACCGGGTTCTCTTCGCTCGGGTTCTTGATGATTCCACCCGGGGAGCGACTGTTTTTTGTTTGGAAGGCTGTTTCGGGTGGGTCTCTTTGTTTGGTCTTGCCCGGGGGTTCGACCTGGGGTGTGGAGGTCCCGGGCTCCCGTTTCTCCCCGTCTGAGGCTGGATGGGAGAATAGACTTTATCAGATGTCAGGTCTATAAGGTCTGAGTCGGCCGTTGAGTTCAAGTGCTGGGAGATGTTCATCGCGACCTTGTCCCTCAAAAAGTCTTTGACCGATTTGGGAGATGTTGAGGGGGGCTGGTTATCAGGCGGTTTATTGCTTGAAGTAGGTGCTGTGTCCGGTGGTGTTTTGTTCTTAGCCGTCATCGCTTGGGGGGGCCGTTCAATTGCCAAGATTGAGCTTGGCGGGGCTCCGAGAGTTAATACAATTTGTGCAGGGTTGGACCCAGGGGTTGTGGTACTGTTCTTGATACCCAGGGAGCGAGTTGCCTTTGCCGCCGGGACCTTGCCGGCTTCCATTATGGGGATTGAGCTATCCGATGTTGGTGCCAGTGCTTTTGTTGACGTCGAAGTAGGCTTAGGGTTGATTGTAGGCGCGCTGAAAAGCGCATAGTTCCCTTCCCGCTTTTGTTTTAAAGTTGTGGACAGGTTTTCTGCCGAGCCCCTCGGTGGGCAACGGGGTTCTGTTTGAGAGGCGGTGTTTGTCCTTAAGTGGGTCTTTGGTACCTGCCTGTCCTGTCCCGTGAGCACTGAAGAGCACTCTGAGACAGGTGTGGTCTTTTCGTTTGTGCGGATCTCCAGGGCTGTTATATACCCTTCAAGGAAAAGCAATTTGGTGTGGGTCATTGCGAGTAGGGTGGTCTGATCTTTCAGTGAGTCGCTCAATGCCTCGTAGAGCTTGCAGAAGGGGGCGAGAGCTATTGTTATTGCTGACATGAGAGCTAAGGAATCATGTTTCCTGCCAGGAGTTTCCAGTTTGCTTTGTGGAGCCACCTCGCTGGTTCTTCTTGCTTTAATTGGTGTCGCAAAGATCTCATCCAGCGATAGTTGTTGTGCCACTTGGTGAGGAGTGAGGGCGCAATGTTTGTTCGGTTTCTGGTTTGCTGCCTCCTGGAGTTTTTTGTCAAGGGGGGCCCGATGATTTGGACTTATCCCCTCTGACTGAGATAGAGGTTCCACTGAGGTTTGGCATGATGCTACCCTCGGTAACCCAGCTGCGGACTTTCGACGTTGCCTTGGTTGTGGCTGGGTTGGCATCTTTGTAAGTCCGGAGATGGGCAGTGTAGATCCGGGGGCCAGCCTTTCCCGGATGCCCGGGGACTGTGGTGTTTGGTTCTGGAGGGGGGGTAGATCGTTCTTAGCGCCCTGGATGCTAGAGTTAGGGAGGAGAACTGACGGGTCTGTTTTCTCGGGCTGAGTACTGGAGGGCGGGGAGTTCCTTAGGGTGCTCGGGGTTGCATCGCCAGGATTCTCAATCGCGGGTATTGGGGTAGTTTCACTGAAAAGCTGGGGGGCTGGGCCTCCCCGTTCGTTGCCGCCTGTTGATGCGTCCTCTGGTGCGCCAAGTGGAGGTGAACCCGGGATTGGCTGGTTCTCGCTGTTTCGGCCAAGCGGCTGGGTTTCTGTCCGTGGGGGCTGCCTGAGGCCCATACTTCCTTCGGTTTTCCTCAGTTTGGAGGAAGGCGCTGGATCAGTGATTGCTTCAAGAATGTCCGCGTCCGAGATTTCTGCATCAGTGGCAAGTTTTCTTTTACCCAAGCGGTTAAAGAAGTCTACCACCGTCATACCCAGCTGATTTTTGCCGTGTGCTATCTTCACGGGGCCATTCGGCCTGGCTTTGATGTTTGTTTTTTTTTTTTTGGTGTAGTTGTTGTTGCGAGGAGTTCAATGTGGACTTGTGCGTTGATGGGCTTGTGGTGGTTTCATTGTTTTTTGATGTCGTGTTTTTTTGCTTGGATTTTTTTTTTGTTGAAGGTCGGGTGAGCTTTGCTCTCTGCTTGAATGTCGGGTGACCTCGCATATGGGGTGGCGTAGGGGAGGGAATGCTGTTCACCTCCTCAATCTCTGCCCATTCCCCTTCTGTTGTCAAAATTCTCTCGCCGTTAGAGCCCAGTGGGCCAGTTGAGTGGATGGTTGAAGCCGCAGTACCTGGACTGGACGTGGGGGGAGCTCCTTCTGGAGAGGCGTGGATCAGCGCCGTGGTTACGAGAGCTGCTTCTGCTCTTGCTTCTGTCAATCCCTGAGCTGGGCCCTCCGCCCCCTCCACCGCCGACGACCCGAACTCCCTCAGCTCCGCAAGCAGAGGCGGCGGCCCCGAGGCACTCGAGGTGCAGATGGGACTCCTTACAGACGCCCCCGGGGGGGCCGCGGACGGAGCCCCCAGGGCGCATCCAACGCGGGGGACACTCAGCCCCGTGCTCGGAAGACCGCGCTCGAGGTCGTCCGCTCTCTGCGACCCCCCCCCCGGCCCTGCACCGGCAGCGAGCCACAGGAGCCGCTCGCGCCTATAAGTGCTGGCTCGAGCCGAAGTTGGGAGGCCGCGTCTCCGGGCATGGCCGGCATCCCCAAGGGGTGCAGCTGGACGGTTGGAGCTGTCGGGTTTATCACCGGCTCTGAGAGGTGAGTGCTGCATGTCTGTGTTGTGGTTGCTGGCATTTTGCTGCGATCCGGCCCCAGGGGATCGAAAGTGGTTTGAAGTCTTTGGCAGCTCGGCGGTGGGGGAAGCTCAATCGGGGGCGGCTCGGGGAGAAGAAAGGAAATCTCCCGTTCATGTCTCTGATCCGAGGTTGGACTCGGGATTGTGATGTTAGCCGCCCAGTGCTCAGGCGAGGATTGGGATGAGTGGAAACTTGGCGAGTGTGAAGGGGGTTTAGGCGCCTTTTTCAAGATGTTGCTGGGTTTGGAGCTTCTTAGAAGTCTTTCCCCCCCCCCCCGACTGGAGATTCCTCAGATTGAGCAATGGGGAGGATTCCATCCTACCTCCCTGCTCGCTGGGACTTGCAGGGACTGCAAGGACTGCGACTCCCTCAGCGACTGGCTTGATTAGTGAGATTGGTCTGTATGACCCGCACACTGTCGGGTGTTTGCTGGCTTTGTGGAATACCACTATGTTTGCCTCTGTCATGGAGGTTGGGAGGTGCATCATGTCTACAGCTTCTGAGAAAAGCGACATCAGTCTAGGCGCCCAATGGTCTTTCATTGCCTTGTATACATCGATGGGAAACCCATCCGGACCAGCCGCCTTTGTCATTGCTAGTTTGGTGCTGGCTCTATTCAACTCCTCTACAGAAATTGGGAGGTTCAATACTCCCAGTTCTTCTAGGTGACTCTTGGAGGCTCAATCTGACCCAAAAAGCATTTTTACTGTCTTCCTTCACCACTGGTGGTTGGTCATAGAGGTCCCCATAAAACTCCCACGAAACAGGTATTTATGGCTGTCGCCTGTCGTTTCCGTCACCTGTTCCCCATTCATTATCTTTATAGCTTAATGACTTCGGGCCTTTGGGAGAGCACCAGCAATCTTAGTGGCATGTCTCCTTCATAGAAGGTTTGCTTCTGCTTTGAAAAATATTTTAGTGCCATTGCTGTCGAGATTCCCTTTAATTCTGTTCTGAGCTTATTCAGCTTCTGAATGAGGGCTGGGTCAGTGGATCTTATATGATTTTGTTCAATGGATCCAAGTTCACCAGAGAGAGCCTGTTCCCTCTGTCACCAATGTTTTACTTTACTCGCACATGAGTCATTATTTTTGGCCCCCAAGGTAAGCTTTATAAGCATCATTAATTGTTAAAGTCATCCTTTAGATTGTTCTCCCAAAAAGAGTCCCCCGCTGCCAATAGCTTTTCTATAAAGTCTGAGTATTCCAGAGTAGTTACGTTTAATCTCCATGCCGGGGTGTTTTTCACACTACTCGGAATGCTTATTTCGAGTAGAACCGGGGCGTGGTCTGACAGTGTCATCAGTAGGATCTGGCAGGAGTCCACACAATGTATCACATTTGAGGGGAGCACCTTGTAGTCCAATCTGGTAGGACTTTGATGTCGGAATGAGTAATAATTAAAGTCCTTAGCAGCTGGGTGCATTGTGAGCCACACATCTAGTAGTCTAAGATCACCCAGCAGTGTTGTCAGTGCCAATACCTTCTTGGGAATCGGGTAGGGTTCCAACCTACGGGACCATCTATCCATCCAAGGGACTAGTGCAACATTCAGCCCTCCCCTCCTCCCCAACCCCCACAACTCATTGTCAATTGGCCCAGGAACCAGGAAGGGTGCGGCTAGGATGAATAAATGAGTGAAGAAGCCTGGAAGCCTGGGTTATCCTCTATCGGCCCATCCACGTTCATCAGCGTCGTGCGTTGGCCATATAAGATCACATGGACCAACAAATACCACCCCTCCGCATCTCGTTTCGTAACCAATTCATGAAATGGCAAACTTCTGTGGAGTAAAATGGATGTCCCCCCTTTTTTTGTAGTGAGGTGCATGAACACCTGTTTCACCCAGCCTCTGCACAGCTGGTCTGATTCACCCCCGCAGCCCAAGGTATGCCTCCTGAAGGAATGCCAGATCCACAGTTTTGTCTCTTAGGTCAATACCCTACACCTCTTAAATCGGGTTCCCCAGCCCTTGTAAGTTCCATGATTATGCATATAAGCGACACCATTTTCATGAAGAAATAATCATTTGCACTCAGCCGCTAGTCCCCAAGGTTAGGTTTCAAATCCAGTTTTTTCCACCCTGGGCACCCCTCTTTGGAGTGCTGGCTCTGTGATGCCGAAGCTTGGCCCCCAGGTCCCACTCCCCCCCCACCCACATCAATGTCCATAACAGACATGGACAAGAGTCCCACCATAGGTCTGTACCGGCCTTCCAGTGCTGTTTGCACTGTACGTGCTGCGGATTCAACCACTGCATATGCCTGCGGAGAAGACCCACCTCCTTCAAACACTCATTATCTAGCTACCGCCATGAGCAGCTGCAGTGCCTATCAGTAGGGGCAGGAGCAGTCGTATGTGATCAAGCACTGCAGAGTGCCCTGGGCTGCATGACCCATATATGGACCGAACAGAACTCGGAGGCTTAAACGTGGTGGAGGTTGAACAGCTGCTCTGGCCTCGATGGCTTCATGCTCCCGTGTACTAATGAGATCGTCTGGACTCGTCTGCAAGTTCAATACCTCCCTGTGGTGTCTCTTCACTGAAGCAGGCTTCTCTTCCAAGGCTCATATGGCACCACATAGCTCAGCATATCACGGGCCTGCAATCAGGCCCAACGAGAAGCCGCCTCGTACCTATCCTTCAGCGTCACTCCCGGACCACATGGGGAGGGCGGAGCAGGCCAGCGGGACACACAATCTATTCCATTAGCCTTTCTGTTATAATTCTCCCCTCTCGCATTTTTCCCCACCATCAATCAGTGAACGAACGTCTGTCTCCAGAATCTATGGGTTTGTACTTTTATAGAGCAGAAACCACTCCCTTTAGAGTTTTGTATAATTTCCCTAAACTAATTGGTAAATGTATGCGATTAGACACTGTTCCAAAAGTGACAGTTTCTATCCCATTTGATGTAATGTCAACTTAGAGATGTTAGCATTAAACAATTGTAACTTTCTATAACAACATATTCCACATGTGATCACATTACTAATCTGTTCATCAGATTGCTCTCACTCAGGCGAAAGAAGCGATGCTAGTCTGATCTTGACACGACATGGGATATGTGGCAGGTAAGCGCTACATATCTGGTGACACACGTTCCTTGTGCAGTAAATCCACCAACCAGCTTTAATCAAAATTTGCCCGCATTAAGAGGACCTGCAAACAATCCTTCAATTGTCACACCCTGCCCTTTGGAATTCAATCGCTCTATCAGCTCAGAACAGCTCACACAATTATCCTATTACGCAAAACTCTCAAATCATAGGGTTTTCATCAATATTTGGCCAATGACTACCCCTGATGGATGCACAAACCACAACTCGCAGCACTAAACTACTCTTAAAAGACCTCAACCCAAACACTGGCTACCCACACCCTGTATGGCGCTCTGCTGCTCTTGCGCGGTTAGTCCTGTGCTTTAAACAATAAAATAATAAATAGTCCCATTAGTAAGTAGATTTAGTGCTGGTTTGTGCTTTGCATTCTGGGACATGCAATTTGGATCCCCCCCCCCCCATTTTAAATTCAGTATCACAATGCAAAAGGGAAAACAGGGCCTGGATGATATTCTCATTACCTCCAGGTCTCTCTTCCCTGTCCCAGTACTTACTGTTCAGCACCAGCTTCCATGACAGGAACCTTTCTAATCCAATTACGTGTTCCACTCCCTCCCTTCTGGCGGTATAATAACTCCTTCCACCCATGATCAGAGTTAAAATGTTCCTGTTCTCAGAACAGGGACCTGCAAATTCTCGCTGTTGGGCTTTGAGGAGCCACATTGAGGGACACCTGCAAGTACAATCTGTGAAGGGGTCGGAGTAAGGAGACAGCATAAGGTTGGGTTTTGCCAAAAATGCTTTTATTTAAATAATAAAAGGGGTTGGAAAAATGCCTCACTAGCCATAACTCTATGAGGGGTCTCCCTGCCGCAACAAAACTAAATGAGACAGTCCTTATCAGAATGTCCAAAATAAGGTTCACTGTCCTGTGTCAAACCCCTAATCTGATCCTCAAACTCTACATGTTCCAAACACCTACTACAAGGGACAATACAAATGTGCAGCCTTTCTTCCCTTGGTTGTACCAAGTTTTAATGTGCAAGTCCTGTCACTCAAAATAATCCCATAAACAAAGTTTCACAATGTTGCAAGTAAGATTCTCTTACTTGTTGTCCACTTATCAGTAGGGAGAATGGGGTCTTGCCCCTCAAGCAGACTCACCAATGTCAGGAGGGGACAATCTACTTCCCCTTGTCTTTCCCTGTGTTGGACTGTGGGGGGCAGGGGGTGTTATCCCTGGTGATGTTGTTGACTCACATTCCTATCCAGAGTATCAGCCCCTCTCCCATTTACTAACACGAGGAAATGTGTAATCAGCTTCTCCACATGTTATTTTGTCAGTCTTTCTTTTCCTTCCCTTACCATCCTCTTGTTGTACTTGTTGCTAAAGGGTAGGCTTACCTTTATTTAATGTTTACTGTTTAGGCCAGGTTCTGGGAAGGGAGATCTTTTAACATAGGAGGGATTCTGTTGACTTTCCCCTGCTCGCTGCTGCCAAAAGTAATTAAAGAACTGTCACATGAACTTTTCTCACTGGAGACATTCGTGGCAGAATCACTGGCTTCGGGTGGGGTGCAGCGGGCAGAGTTCCCCGCTTGTAGACACTTTGCTTGTATCTGGTGATCTCCAAGTACGTTTAGTGAAGGCTGACTGTGCGCTGTTATTCTTTCCCTATTTACTGCACAATTCTGCCAGCTGATACTGTATTTTCTTTTGTCACTGAATGGTCTCTGCACTTAAGCGGCAGTGTTTTGGGCTTCTGTCCGGCACAGTGGAATACGGCGCCTGGTTTAAATATTTAGACATTTCTAGTGCTACGTTCAAATATTGCTCTTCGCAAGGTGGTGGCCCGCTCTCCTCCAAACGCTGCCCGCACTCGCACACCGGCGCTCACACCAGACCATGAAGCCTCGCCAGGAAGCACTCTCTCGCTGCAACCGCAGAAAGCCGTCTGCGCTCCATCCTCACCAAATGGCTGCATGTGCTTTCCATGTATGCTGCTTGTGTTCAAAGTCTTCTGGTGTCTTTGGAAGACTGAGGTAACACCACTGCGCAAAGCCCTGGTTTTTGCCAGCTCTTGGGTTTTTGTAGTGGTTTTCCACCATTCTTCTTAAATATGGGATGCTTTACTTTTCCTTTTCTCTCTCTGCTGCACCAGTTTCCTTCTTCTTTCCGTCTTCCACATCTCCAGCTACCATGCAACACACTTTCTCAGCTTCTAAAACATTGTATGTTCCCACTACTGCTGCTATGACTACTCCCACATCCACTGGTACTGCTTCTGTGTGATCTGCTCTCGATTTCTCTTTTTATGGGAAGGATGTCTCAAAAACTGAACAACCACTAGAATGTTGTTGGCAGTTTCATAGCACCTCCATATTAGGGCCTCCTCATCCCAGTACCACACAAATGTATTACTGGTGTCATTTTATTTAAACATATTGAGTGAGGTGTCCAGTGAGTTTTTAGGATGTAAGCAATTTTTGCTTGTTGTTCAAAAGGCGCAGAACCTAAGGTTCATCACAAATCCCTTACATCAGGGTGAAGGTATAAGGACGACAAGGATCTTGGTTGAGTGTTCTCAACGCACCATGAAGTTTCTGCAAAGTGAGGAGGAGCTGTTTTTTTGGGTGAAAAGTATCCAGCATCCATCCAAAACAAGAGAGCTGCTCTGCAACCAGGGGGAGGAGGCAGAGGAGGGACTGGGGATGCTGTGGAAGCTGAGATGGATGTACTATCCCACACATTTATTTTTATTTTTTTTGGCTGTACTTTAGTATTGGACGTGCTGTGCAGCGTTTGGTCCAGTCAGGTGGGGGCCGAGTCCTGCTTGGACAGGAGGATTATGTGGCTCCTAGCGCTGATCCGCCGAGCAGGTTGGAGGACTGGATGCTCCCACTCAAGGGCTATGTGTGGCGTCAGGGTCATAAATCTGAGCAAGCGAGAATGGAAGTCCTAACCAGACTGTCCTTTCGACACTTGACAGGTTTTTGACAGGGAGTGGAGAGGAAGTGTGCTGCAAGAGCATGGGGCACAAACGTAGGGTTGTATTTAATAACTAGCCTGGACGTGCCACCCTGGGACAGGGCGCAGGTTCTGAGCTTGCTCTGAAGAATGCATACCAGCCTTTGATGTTGGTTATTAGAGCCACGCAGCAAGGTACTTGTGGCATTTTAGCAGTATGACACCATTGATGTTTTAAAAGGTACTAGGGTGTGGCCACCAGGGGGCGCACAGGCAATCATGCTCTCTGTTTGAGCTCCGCTACTACGGCCCAAAAAGGACTGAGCCCCCACTTTTGGACCCCCCCCCAGCAGATAAACAACGAGCGGCCGCAGTGTGAACATCCCCCACACAAGCAAAAATCCTGGGGAGAATCGGCATGCAATTCCCCAAGAAATTGTCAGCCAAAGAATACGGCTGTCATGCCCTCCATCCGACCCACCAGATATCCCAGTTCCCCCTCTGCCCGATTACACCCCCCACTTACCTTCCGGGGCTCACGTTGGCGGTCCAGACCGGCTCGCACACAGCTACAGCAGCAGCTTCACGCTACCACTCCACAGTCACGACTGCGACCGTTTCTTCATTGGCAGCTGCCGTGGAGATTAAGCCATCAAAAGATCAAGATCGCTTCTTTGCATCGTGCTGCTGGGTCTACCCGATCGCGTGACCTGAACTCGTGGTCACGTGACCGGAACTCACGATCACGTGCCCGGAACTCACGATCACGTGATCAGGAAGCAAACGGTACTTAAGCAGTGGAGTGCTTCAGCACCGCGCTTCACAGCTGTTTTCTCAGAGACCCTGTTTGGCCTGCAATTCTTACCTTGCTTCATGATTGATCTTGGACCAGGCTAACTCTTCTCGGAACTCTTTGTGGATTACGTTATATCTGTGCTTTACCGGCTTGGACTGATACACTTGGCTCTTGACCTCGGATCGTTGTCACGGACTTCTCTTTGGATCCCGCTCTTCATTGTTCCGTCAGCTTGGACTGCTATCCTTGGCTCTAGACCCTGGATTGTTGTCACTGACTTCTTGTGGATTACCCCTCTTCAAAGAATCTGAGCATTGTATGAACTACGACTCATCACCACCCTTACCTACTATCTGGTTCAGTCCTGCCTGCAGGTCTTCCCCAGGTGGGGTCTGGTGTGACTACCAGTAAGTGTCTCCTATTCGAGACCTTTTGCCTACTTGAGCCCCGGAATCCCTACTTCTGTCAATTCCTGGTAAGATCCTTACTGTTTTTTTGGTTACCCGTGCATTACCCTGCTTGCTTGGTACTTAACGCTGCTTTCCTTTACAGCTTCTGTGGGGCTTCCAGTACTTCGCGGTTCCCGATTCTTCTCCACCTGTGGCCTCAAAGGTTGTATAGGGAGTGAATCTATCATTCTCCCTGTGCGGCACTTGGGGACGGAGGTCTCGCATATCTACACGACATTCAAGTTATAACAACGGCCTGCTGGACCCGGGCCGGTGAAAATGAAAGTAAGCAGGCGCACGTGAACTAACTGACTTTGTGCTGCTGAATGGTCGCCCTGCAGCGCCATGGATAGCTTGCCACCATGTGAAGCCCCACCCCAGCACTGAATGGTACACGGCTTGTAGAACACAGGCCGGTGACCGAGCGCCAAACGAAGAGGACAAACCCAGCGGAGAGGAGAGCAACCTTCCGGAGCCCGCGACCCGCTCCTCCCTATATCTACACCGACGGAGTGCAACAAATCCATCTCCAATGGTGAGCGTGCCCTTGCCCTGTGTCCCGGAGCATAGAGCACGAGATTGGGCTGCATGGCAGGGGAGTTCGGAGGCCTCCACCCACGGAGGACCAGAAGCGAAGGCACACAGAACGCATTCAACGCCCCCAGGCATCTTCCCGCTCGCGCCACAGCCCAGAAGATCCCAAATTTGTTGTCCTGAAGTGTGCTGGGAGCCATGGGGACGTGCGGAACTCCAGGACAACGGGCATCTGCGAGGGGAATCCTGCAAGCGCAGCGGACATTCGCAAAGTGAGTAATAGATAACTTGCTCACCCCTACAATCCCACTGCCCGTAGCGTCCAGGAATACACAACCCTGCGTACTCCCATACCAACCACTGGAGCAGCACACACACAGTCGGGCACCCCTAACGGCAGCGACTGCATAAGTGAGCAGCAGGCCCTGACCCACTGCACGACGCTACAATACCAGGCGGGGCAGAGAGCGGAGCAGAGAGTGTACCAAGGGCTAACTGCCCAACCACGTGAAACCAGTGAAAAACCGAATAACGTAAGTGCAGAGGCTTTAATGCACTGAATTGACCAATTGCAACTCCCAATCTCACGGCAATAAGGAAAAGTGAACTTGAGAACCCTGACAACGTGTCATTAGTGGGCCCCATCGGTCCCAAGCCCACCCTACACCTGTATCTCAGCAAGCCATATATCCTCCCACAACTGGGTAAAAAGGGGAACGGCACAGCGACCTCCGTCGGATGCAATCCCGAAAGGAGTGAAAGGAGAAGAGGAGGAGAGCCCAGCGTAAGGAGCAAAAAGCACTACCACCCCCTCCTTCCTCAAGGCGGACAGTGAGTGGAGGACAATCACTCCCTGGGATAGACACATCTGAGGCAGACTTAACAAAAGCCCCAACATTGCTGCTTGCTCCTGGAATCAATCTGAAGACATCCTCATATACGCTAGGAGTACCAAGTACATACGGCCCAACCTCTCTCTAAGAAAGTGGTACGGGGACCAATCAAATACACCATACAAACAATCAAAGAGGAAAGAGTGGTGCAGGGAAAATGTGGCACTACCCCACACGCCAAGAGGATGTTACTGAACTGCCTCTGCCTTAATGACTGGTGCACATAACTGAAACCCTATCGACAGCAACACTGGTGAGATCTTGAAAGAGGCATAACCAAACGCCCAACTCCTCAGCGCCCTGTGAGACTGCTTGACACTCACTCAAAACTTCCATCAAGCATTTGGACCGACCTGCTCATAACGTAATCACTACCCAGCACCAAAATGCCTACATAAGTCTACATGAGTGTGCGACAAAAATGAGCCTCTTTTACTTACACTCCGACACCTCCTTGCTTTAACAGCCCCACAATGGCAGCGATGGATGTCACAGGAAACTAATCGGCACCACGAAAGGAGACATTGCAGCCCTGTTGGGTGAAATCAAGAACATGGGGGCCAGCATCGGAGGCCAAATAGACAAAATCACCAGCACCTAGATAATATGGAAGAGAGACGGGAAGGTGTAGAAAACAATCAAGCATCAATAGACACACTAGAAGCACAGCTTGAGCATAGGATAAAAGACTTGGAGCAACAAGAAGAAGACTTTAAACTCAAAATGGACAATTTGGAAAATCGTGAAAGACTGAATAACCTGTGCATTTTTGGGATTCCGGAACGAGAAGGAGAAACTGAAAGCGATCTCAGGAAAACACTCCACGACATCATCAAGCTCCTGGTCGCCGATGATGCAATAGGTGAACCCAAAACAGAACGAATTCACGGAGCAGGGGCCCCCCGGGACGACCAAGATCGGTCCTCGCCCAATTCCATCGCTTCCAAGACAAGGCCAGAGTGCTTGAGAAGGCAAGAAGCAGCGAATCGATCACTCTGGGAGGCGCTCAGATATCGATATACCAATATTTATCCTCACTGACACTCGCCCTCAGGCGGATGTGCGGGCCCCTCACAAAATGGTTGAAGGAACGGAACATTCAGTACAGGTGGGGCTACCACTTCTCCATTTCCTTTGAACATGAAGGAACAAAGATACGAGTAAGATCGGAAAAAGAAATCAAGGCGTGCATCTCTGATCTAATTGGACCTCGGGAAGAGGGGGACGATCGAGAAGAACCGAGACGGGAGGAACGCGGATGGCACATCCAGGGTCCCAGAAGAAAGCGGGTGAAAGCCTCGAGAAAATATCGCAGAGGCAATTCCTCTTCTGAAGGGGAAAACTAAGTACCGTTAAACTTGGTAAGAAAGAAGCACTCTACTGTAAGGAATGTAACTTACTAAACCGGCAGGCTCAAGAACTTCAGTACGGCCACGACATGTGAATTGGGGAGATGGGGGGACACAACAGGGGCTCAATTAACATTGAGGTTTCTTATCAGTTCATGGGCCATGAAGTAACGGCCCCCACTGGTGGTTCGATGCAGGGCTAATGCCATCAATCTGGCTCGATCGGATGCCACCAACTGGATAATGGGAGGAGGAGGGAGGTAAAAGGGGAGGGGAGGGGGTAGACAAAGGGACAGGGCCGAAGCAGCATCTCCACTGGTTCAAAAAGCGGGATATAGTGTGATATTTGACAAGCAGACAAATTATTGGTCACGGAATGTAAGCCAATTCCCCACAAAAGTACCCAATGGCACCTACATCTGATGCAAGGGGAAGTGACTCCCTAAGGGTAGGGACACTCAATGTGAAAGGCCTCAACTCACCAACTAAGAGGTCACTGGTATCCAGAGAATTCCGTAGGGCCAAGATAGATATTCTCCTATTACAAGAGACTAAATATGCCAAGGGGGAAGAGCTGCAAATCCTCGGGAGGTGTATGGGTACTGAGTTCTGGGGATCAGGTCCAATAAAGAAGGGATGAGTGGGATCCTCATTGGAAAAGGAATAGAGTTTGAGTTCGCCAAGACCTGGTCCGATGTAGAAGGGCGTTCCCTACTGGTGACGGGGACCATTGGAAAAGTGAAGGTTCCGATTTCCACAATCTACTCCCCCAATTCAGGACAGGCCCGCTTCCTGGCTAAAACGATCCCAAAAATAATGCTAGGGGCCTCAGGTTATAGAATTCTAGGATGGGACTTTAACCAATGGGCAGACCCAAACATGGATTGGCAGCCCGGTAACCCTGAGGTGAGAGACCAGAATAGGGGTGACCGCACAGAGTTTGCTGAGGTGATGGACACATATGGTATGAGACACGTGGGAGATATATGCACCCAAACGAACGGGGTTACACACTCACCCAGATCGACTACATATGTTTATCCAAAGATCTTTCAGACATCACAACACAATCAGAGATAGTCCCAGTAACATGGTCCGATCATGACAGGGCGGTAGCTGACACCCGGTAGGATAACTTGCCCGTCACAGGAGCAAAACGGAGATGTAATGAATGTCTTTGGAAGGACCCTGTCTTTAAGACAGAATTGGAGACGGAGATTAGTGAATATTTTAAATCAAACAACACCGGCGAGGTATCCCAACAGGTTGTCTGGGAAGCGGGGAAAGCTACCTGGAGAGGTATCCTAATAAAGGAGCGGTCCCGCAAGAAAAGGGAGAGACAGATTATCAAAAACAGGCTCAGAACTGAGATCTGTCAGCTGGAAGGGGAAATTAGGAGGGACGATGAAAATGACCGCAACAAAATGAATGAGGCAAAAAGGAAAAGAGAGGAACTGGGATTATTAGAACACGAGCAGATAGTGCACAAGCTCTGACTCCTGAAACAGGAATTTTATGAGAAAGGAGACAAAGCTGACATACTGTTAGCCGCCAGACTTAGAGAACAAAGAACTGAGCGAAAAGTGCTAGAAATAACTGGGGACAACCCTGCTCCAGACGATATCACTCCCTCCATCCCAGAATCTTTTGCCACTTTCTACGAGACCCTATACACCTCGGAAACAAACCCTGACAAATCAGATACCGAAACCTATCTGTCCTCTATCACTATGCCTAAGATATCAGGTCCCGACTCAGAGCTCTTACAATCCCCCATAACAGTACAAGAAGTCCAAAACGCAATAAAGAGGCTAACCTTAGGCAAATCTCCAGGGGAAGATGGTTACACGGCTGGATTCGATAAAACCTTCAGTGCACAACTCACGCCATTCATTGTAGAACTCTTCAACGAAATCTTGGAGTCAGGCAAAGTCCCAGACTCCTTCACCCGTGCACGGATTACCGTAATCACCAAAGAGGGAAGAGACTCCAAAACCTGCGGACCATATCGCTCCATCTCCTTGCTGAACCTAGACGCTAAAATCTATACAAGGGTTCTGGCTGCTAGACTAGAGACCCTAATGCCTCAACTCATCCATCCCGATCAGGTGTGCTTCATACTGGGGAGAAAGGGGGCTGATACAATGCGCAAAACACTCCATCCTATTCATGCATCCCAGAATATGCCCAATGGCCCTGTCCTCCTCTCAATAGATGCAGAGAAGGCCTTTGACAGGGTAGAGTGGGGATTTTTGAGAGCAGTCATACGTAAGGTTGGGATAGGCCCACGGTTCAGAAAAGAACATAGAGGTGGTGTACACATCTCCTAAAGCTTCTATATTTGTGAATGGAGAATACTCCAGATGGTTCGAGCTAGAACGAGGCACTCGGCAGGGATGCCCTCTCACAGCAATCCTCTTCGCTCTCTCCCTAGAACCCCTGGCACAAAAGATGAGGGCTGACCCCCGGGTAGGGGGAACGCAACTGCGAGGAGTTGATTACAAGGTGGCCCTCTATGCCGATGACATACTTCTACATATGGCCAGCCCCATGACATCCAACCCCCAGGCTCTTCATTTACTAGAAGACTATGGTCGACTTTCTGGGTTTAAAGTGAACAAAGCCAAGTCGATTCTCTTGCCCCTGCAAGGATCAATGGATACAAACATGGACAAATTCTCCTCATTACGTCTCAAGATCGAACGTTTTAAACTAGAATACCTAGGCATACATATCACTAGAGATCTAAACGGTCTGTATGAAGCCAATTTCCCTCCCCTTCTCCAAATGTTCCTTGCACACCTTAGTAAATGGAGAAAACCGACGATCTCATGGTTTGGGCAACTCAACGCCGTCAAAATGGTGCGTCTCCCCCGGTTCTTGTACCCCTTCCAAAAGCTCCCCACTGAGATGCCAGGGAACTTCTTCGTGGAGATCAAGAGAGCCAGGGTGAATTTCCTCTGGCAGGGCAAAAAAGGCTAGAATCTCATATGACACCCTAACACTTCCCAAGGACAAAGGCGGGGGTATGTCTCCCGGATTTAAGAAAATATTATGAGGCGGCCCAGTTACGAGTCCTGATCCCCATCTATGCAACCACAAAGAACCCCAATGGGTCACCATGGACAACCACTACCTATCACCGGCCACAGTTTCAGAGTGGCTATGGGCCCCCAGGAAAAAGCTTTATAACAGGATCAAAAATCACCCGATACTGGGCACTATATGGGGATCTGGAGAAAGGGTACGAGAATGCAAAAGATCTCCACATGGCCATCCCCACTGAGCCACTTATGGTCCCTGGAATTAACAAACACATTCCCAATGTGGTGAGGTTTCAAACATGGTACGAGGCAGGGCTAGAGTGAGTGGGATAACTGCTGAAAAAGGACTCTTAACACTCCAGGAACTGACGGAAGCCCTGGGGATAGGCACATTGTCCATCTTTCAATAGCTACAGATAAAAGGCATTCTGATGAAAGCAGAATGGAGGGACAAGCTGAGGAGCGACCTTACCCACTTTGAAACACTATTGGACACCAGAACAGAGATGAAGGGCTTGATATCTGCCATGTATAAATAACTGGTGGAGGTAGGAGACAGGACTACGGAACCGTTGAGAGGCAGCTGGGAGAACGGAGAGGGGAGAGGGACATAGGTGAACATATAAGCCCAGACATGTGGGGAAGAATGTGCAGTGCAGCCTCGCAAACATCCATATCGAGTCAATACAAATTACACGCTATCAAATTATTACACAGATGGCAATACGACCCTCTCAGGCTCTCTAGAATGTTCCAAACGGCCAGTCCTCAATGTTGACGTGAATGTGGTGGGGTTGCCGACTATTGGCATATGTGGTGGGGCTGCACCCGAATAAAGGTATATTGGGACGAGGTCCTGGGTTGGATTAGAGATATAGATGGCATCCACAGATCTGCAGATCCCCATCTTGTATTGTTTGGACTTGAAAAAAGTGAAGACGAATGGAGAAGGATTCAATATTTGGCCCCACAGTTATTGCTAGCCGCCCGTGCAATACTCGTGATAAAATGGAAGTCTTGAATGATTCCAAGTGAAAGTGAATGGATTAATGTGGCCTCCAATATATGTATAATGGAAAAGATAACCGCATCCCTTCATGGAAGAGCCTCACATTGCAAGGCCCTATGGATGGACTTCATGAGTAAACACTTGAGCAGCACAGTGAGGATTAGAGGAGTGGAAGATGGAGGTCTCCCCCTCTCTGGACAGATCGAAACTGACTAAGACGTTGGGCTGTAATGAAACATGTGTGATCAAAGAAGCACCGAATGTAGGCACAAAAAGACCCTCCCAACGAAGCAGTCCCCTTGCCTACACGATGTGGCCACTCAGACACACACAGATATGTCAATAAAGATGCCTGCTCGGTCCATGGGGGGGGGGGTGCAGGGGGAGGAAGAAGGGGGGAGGGAGAAGGGGAAAGTCATGCTGAAGATTCACGGTTCGAAGCCGGATATACTTAACCAATGTATGATTAGATAATACTTTTGAAAATCTCTGACTTTGTTCTGTATTTTTGAATGTGTAATGTTGTTTTCACTATGACTGCCACAGAACAAAACTCAATAAAATTGAATTAAAAAACAATTTAAAATAAATAAATAAATAAATAAATAAATAAATAAAAAAGTACTAGGATGCAGAGTTCGTTTGTTGCATGGCTGACTGGTGGATGGTCTTGGGGCTTCTGGTGATGAGTCAGTTTTCTGTGGCAGGGAGGCTCAGCTGGTGAATTTAGTTTTTTTGGAAGGAAGCAGACCTGTAAGCACAAACATGTCAAGATGGATTCTGCTGAGTCAGAATCGCCTCATTACCCATTCTCTTCAGGAAAGAAGCGCAAGAGGCACAGTTGGAACATTTCAGTTTCCCAGAACTGGATGTAGAAGATTGTGCTGCAAGCTTTTAAGGTGGCTCAGGTCATTGAGGCAGAATCTGAGTTGTCCATTATGCAATGCTAGATTCGGAGGTTAAGAGGAGAGGTTGGCGTACAGGCCTCATTCCTCAAGTGTCACATTCCCGTCAGCGATGTAGAAGGCCAACACATGAAACATTTTTTAATGGGCACAGGAACCATTTTGTGTCTTGGTGCATGAGTAACGGTGTGCAGACATTGACACGTGGCATTCTGGCTGTGCTGAGGATTATTATTGTTTGTGTACATTTATTTTATTGAGTTTTTCTTTGAAAGTAACATGAACCCCCAGGCACACAAAGCCAGGCAAGTGCCTGTAACATCTTTACAATAACAAGAGTTCCTGAAAATGTTCCCTCTCTCTTCCCCCACGCCCCCTTTCTTTGTAGCACAGTCACTGATTGCTCCATCAGTTCTCATAGAAACCCCTCTGTTAATAGCCTCCACTCTGACCCCCAAAGTACGTTCATATTCTTGACACTGCAGTACCGACGGGGCCGAGTCATCACCCCTCTTGTCCTTCAGTCTGTTCTGTCCGGGGCGCCAAAGACATTGAAAAACTGGAGGCACTCCGTTTCCACCATTGCGCTGCACCGATGTATTGCTGACATTTTTTCCATGAGGTAAATATCCCTAGCCACTCCCACCCATTCTTTCCTTCTAGGGAGGCTCGCCCTTTTCAATGTCCTGGCTTGAAAGGCTCTAGCAGCCAGAAGTAGAAAGTGAGCCAGGTGCGGGAGCTTGTCCCAATGTTCATCCTTCCTTTCTAGCCCAAATAGCACCAGGATTGGGTCCAATGGGAAGGAATCCCCTCCCGCTTCCTTGATCCAGCCCAAGACCTCTGTCCAATACACTTTGACCTCATGACATGTCCACCACATGTGCCAATAGTTGGCTCTTTCCCCGCATCCATGCCAGCAGTGGGGGTCCACCGCCGGAAACATCTTGGAGAGCCTATCTGGGTCGTACTGCCACCTATGGAGCAGTTTTAATGCATGCATCCTATATTGACATGAAATTGATGTTTTAAATGTCCCCCTGCACAGCTGGACCCACAGGCCATATCCAATTCCACATTCCAGGTCCCTCTCCCACTTTACTCTGAGCCCACTGGTGTTGCCCTCTCTGGGTTTCAATAGAGCCCTGTACAAAAGTGAAATGAGACCCTTAGTGTCCACATATCCAGTACTTTTTCCACCGGGGTGAGCTCTCTCTGTATCAGCGGTTTCCATTCATCAGCCATAAATATCCATTTGACCGTAGATATAGGAGTGGGGATAGTCTACCAACGCCCAGTGATTGCTCAAGTTCTTGAATAGTTATGAAACTGTTCCCCTTTACCAGCTGACACACCCTGCAGAGCCCTGCCTCGAACCAGGCCCGATAGTGCTCGTGTCCAGGTATTGCTTCCCTCACCGATGGTGACCAAATATGGCTCAGTGGCGCGGGCCAGGTGGTCACTGTGTCCTTTTTCCCTGTCCCCAGTAGTGCCCTCCACATGGTCCCGAGGATGGGATGTTCCCTTATCAGCTTTGGGAGCTTGGTCAGTGGGACCCATAACCATTCCCCCACTGTTACTGGGCGCAGATAGACATTCTCCAAGTAGACCCACTGTTTGTTAACGTCCTCTCTAAGGTGGGGGACCCGCGCTCTTAATTGCATGGCCCTGTGGTATATTTGTAGATCGGGGAGGGCCACTCCACCCATCTCTTTGGGGAGAATAAGCGTGTCATATCCTACTCTAGGTTTCTGGCCCTGCCAGACAAATCTTACTATGTGCCTCTTGGCCTCTCTCAGGTAATCTTCCGGGGGGTCTAGGGGAAGCATCTGAAACATATAAAGCACCCTTGGAAGGACGTTCATTTTTATCGCGTTCACTCTCCCCATCCACGACACCTGTCCTTTTTCCCACCCTTCCATTTCCTTAAATATTTTATCAAAGGGGGTGGGGGGCTAGTTTGCCTGGCTTAGGTCCTGATCTGGTCAGACTATATTTATCCCTAGATATCTCACCCCTTCCGTCTGAATCAGGAGGCCCAAGGGAGTTAACTCTGCAATATTTCTATCGGAGTCTGGGGCGAATGGGAAGATCAGGTATTTACCTACATTCACCTTGAAGCCTGAGAAGCGTCCGAATTCCTCTATCACCTGCAAAGCCGCCGGGACTGGGTGCTGCAAGTGGAGGAGTACATTGTCCGCACAGAGACAAAGATTAAATGTTC
This sequence comes from Ambystoma mexicanum, assembly GCF_040938575.1. Taxonomy (NCBI): domain Eukaryota; kingdom Metazoa; phylum Chordata; class Amphibia; order Caudata; family Ambystomatidae; genus Ambystoma; species Ambystoma mexicanum. The sequence goes on from NC_090936.1 coordinate 435,659,029, forward strand.
TTTCTCCCACCTCTATTCCAACTACTTAGGGAGCTTCTCCAAGGTATTCTGCCAGTATCTCCATAGTCATAGCGAACAGTAAGGGCGAGAGGGGGGCATCCCTGTCTGGTCCCTCTCTGGAGGCGAAATACCTGTGACAGACGCCCATTAACTGCGACTCTGGCTGTTGGAATTTCATATAAGGCCCCGATTGCTCGGCAGAGTCCCTCCCCAAAGCCCAGTTTCTCTAATACTCTGTGGAGGAACCCCCATTCCACGCTGTTAAAGGCCTTTTCAGCGTCTATGGCCACCAACACTGGGTTTCCCCCCTTGGGTGCCGCTTCCCTCATGAGGTGGAGGGTCTTTCTCAGGGTGTCTGCTCCCTGCCTCCCCTGTATAAAACCCACCTGGTCAGTGTGGATGAGCTTTGGCGGTAGGCCCTCTAGTCGTGTTGCGATAATCCTTGTAAACAACTTTGCATCTACGTTCAAGAGGGAAATTGGCCTGTATGGTGTGACCCGAGCCCGCTCGCCTCCGCTTCATTTTGCTTCGCGGAAGGCTTGGGGGCTGCCTTGGCATTTATCGCAACGCCAAGGTCACAGTAACTACAGTTCCCGGCGTCCCTGAATGCAGAGTGATCACCTGACTTGCACGTAACGTTTTCCCGGTTATCTGCGATTTTGCGGTTATTTGAATGGCAGAAGAACAGTGTTCCAATGCTCCTTAACCATTGGAAGTGCCTTCGGGTTGAGTCGCGTTTATTGCAACCGTGTTTGTTCTTAGTTTCCTGATCTTGGATTGTTCTACTGGCTACGCCACTCCTTGGATTACCCTTTCTGTATCCAGACGCCCGGCTCCTCCTTCGTGCATTCCCCCTTGGTTACCAGACCCCTGGAACGCTATCCGACTCTGCTTCTGCCTTGCCCCTCATCGGTATTCCATTGTTCTTCCTTTCCTTGATTCGAGTCTGACCGCAGCACATTGGCACACTTAGCTGTTCTTTTTCCGTGTGCAGCCGCTGCGTGAAGAACAAAGACTCGTTCCGCGGAATACAGTACTCCTGTACTGGCCGTGTCCTTACATCACATTCAGTCAACAACAGTCACCTTGGCATTGGGCACTCTATGCCTTAGGTGACACCTGGACCTTCTGCTGCTTACTTCTGGGTCACTGGTTCTTTACACTCACAAAGAGGATTTTGTTTTGAGACTATTTACTGTTGAGGTGGATTCGTTTTGGGACGCTTTGCTGCTTGTGGATTTTTGATATTTTGGACACTTTGGGACGCTCTGCTGCTCTACCTTGGATTGTGTCTAACGAACATTAGGGGCACCCTTGTGCTATCAGCTTCCTGCGACTTGGTTTGACAATATTCCTTAGTCGCATCCCCACTCCTCACACCAAGTAGGTTCTCCACTTTTCACAACTATCGCAGCAAGTAAGAGTGTTGTTGCTGAGGGTGGTGCAACAGGGAACTGCTGGCACAATTATTGTTCATTGCATTTGTGTTATTTGTTTTTCTCCCTTAGCTCTGTTGCTGCTCCTGACTTTTCACCCAAGCCCCTGGTCTGTCAGGTTTATTTTTACCCTGCAGACTGCGCTCTTGGGGGGGGGGGGGGAGGTTTTACTGTCTACGGTCTACTGTTCTACAGTTATGGAGCTTAACAGCCTTCTTGTGGGGAACTTATTGTTACCTTCACCAGATCACGACACTGTAGGACCGGCAATCGGTATGGTCTTTCCCCTCCTTAGGGATCACTGTGATTAATGCCTTTCCAAAGGATGGTGGGGCCCTCCCGTTTTCCATTATGTTTTCAAACAGACCCGCCAAGAAACCCGCCAATTGTCCTGCGTACATCTTGTAGAAGCCTGCTGTGAACCCATCCTCACACAGGGCCATCCCCAGCTTCAAACCCGCTATTGCCCTGAGGACGACTTCTTCAATTATTGGTGCCTCTACGACTAAGGCTTCCCCATGTCCCAGGGTTGAGAGTGTGACCCCCTTCATGTAGGTTTCCAAGTCCCCCCCGACCTCTTCTTTCCCATAGAGAGTCTCACAAAAATGTGCAAATTCACCCGCAATTGCTTGGGACTCAGAGCTCCCCCTGCCTTCTCCCCCTTGATCTTGGCCACCCACCTGTCCGCCAGTTGGCCCCAGAGCTTTATCCCCTTTTCATAATAGTGTTGCCACAAGTGTTGGAGGCCCGCTACCACTTTACCCATCTCAATGTTTCTCAATTCCAGCATCTTCCCTTTAGAGCTCTCCAGGTCCCGTTCTATCTCCTTCTCACCCCTCCTTTCCACCTTCTCCAGCTCCTGAATTTCCTTTCTCAGTTTGAAGGCCAGTAGGGTTCTGGTTCTTTTTTTAGCTGCCCCTTCACTTAAGAGTCTGCCTCGCCAGGTGGCTTTTGCCACCTCCCCTACTGTCTCCTGCTGTACCTCCCCAGTGAGGTTTACCTCAAAATATTCTCTGATAGCCTCCTTCATCTCCTCTTTGAAGACTGTGTCTCTCAATAATAAATAGTTACATCTCCACATTGATTCCCTGGATCTCAGTCCTGACATGGTGATGTCTGCCACCACCATATCGTGGTCTGACCAGCTAACTGGACTGTGTTCACTTTTGGCGATTCTACTCACTTGGTGGTGTTCCAGGAATATATAATCTATCCTGGTTCTGGAGCCGTGGACTGTGGATTGAAATGTATAACCCTTTGTGGTCGGGTGTGTCTCCCTCCAAACATCAACCAATCCCAGATTCCACATTAGGTCAGTGAACCCCAGGTCCGGGTGTCCCCCTCTACTGCCTGTGGGAGGGGTTCTCCACTATGGTCTAGACCATGGTCCGCCCACATGTTGAAGACCACCCCCCCTCCCGAGATGAGGGGACCTTCTACTCTTTCCTGAACCTCCCCCAGAGCTTCCTTTAGGAACTGCATCTGAGCCACATTTGGGCAGTATATCGCTGCTATGGTGACTCTGGGGTTATCCAGGTTTCCCCGAGACCACTATTGCCCTCCCATCTACCCTGCCCCAGACTGTGGCCTCGGTGAGCCTAGGTTTCCTGTGGATCAGTATTCCCACCCCTCCCTTTTTGGTAGGGCCCGATGCCCAGAATGTCTGGCCCACATGGGAGCCTGGGATATGCCTCTCTTCTCCTTTCATTTTTCTGGTTTCTTGTACTAGGAGAACATCCAAGCCCATGTTTTTCATTTCTTTCCCAAAGAGTGAACGCTTTGTTGGGGAGTTAAGGCCCTTTACATTTAGTGTCCCCAGTTTGAGTGTTTCGACCCGGCCCCTCTTCTCAGAATCTGCCATCTACAATCAATGCCATTCTCAGACCTTTTTTGGCCAAGCCGGGGCTACCCAGCTCAATCCTGGAGCTTGGTCTGTGCTTTGTCCGGCAATTTGTAATTACTGCTCTGTTCCCCCCTCCCCCCCTTCACCCCCACAGGAAAAGGACGCTTGCCAGAGGGCAAGCCACTAAGGGATGAGTCGTCCATTCCTTGCAGTTCTCCATATCTCCTCGTCACCCTGGCCGGGGTCCATCGAATTCTTATTCCCCCTCACCCGTGCAACTGCTCAGATCTCTTAATTTCCTTCGTCGTCGTGCGTTGGATTGTTTGGCTTTTTAAACTTTCTTTTGCCCTTCCTCTTCTTCTTTATGCCCAGGGGCCTTCTGGTTCCATCCTGTGTTGTGAGGATGTCTATGCATCCTGTGCCTTTACCTCTGGGGTGGGCTCTCCTTTCAAGACTTGCAGCACCTGTAGTGCTTCCTTGCCACCAGCGACTTGGTAGTCCACTCCGTCTCACTCAAATGAAAGGGCAAACGGGTAGGACTATCTGTATCGTATGTCCTTTTCGGTAAGCCATTGTGTTAAGGGGTGACATGTTCTCCTGCGGGTTAGTGTGAAGGCTGACAGGTCTTGAAAGATCCTGATCGTGTCCCCCTCGAACGTAAAGCTCCCTATTCTCTTCGCCTTCTTGTGTACCTCCTTCTTCTCCCTGTAGTGGATGAATCGCACCACAAAGGATCTCGGGCCTACTCCTCCTCCTCCTCCTCCGCCTCCTCCTCTGTGCGCTCTTTCGAGCTGGACTTCTTTGCCCCCCTCCAGGGTGAGTAGATGGTTTATTATCCCCTGGACCTTCCTCCAGACATCCGCTGCCGTCTCGCCTCTCTGGTGTGCCACCCCTAGGATGCGCAGGTTGTTTCGGCACTCTCCATTTTCGAGGTCGTCCATCTTTAGGAAGATATCCTCCTCCCTTGTTTCTAGGTCAGTTAGTCTCGCCTGATATTTCATGTCTAGGAGGTCTGCCTGGAGATGGTTGTTCTCCATACCTTCCATTTTCTCCTCCAGCGTAACCATTCTTCCTCTGAGATCTACTATTGAGGCCTGAATGTCTGTACGAATCGCCTTAATTTCCTGAAGGATGTTTTTGAGGTCATCTTTAGTGAGTGCCGAGGAGGGGGATGGGCCATCTCCCGCCGCCATTTTGTCTGGTGCAACTCCTGGCCCTTCCTCAGGGGCTGTTAATGGCCTTCGGAAGCGTTAGAGGGACAATATTGCTTGAGTGGTTCTTTGCTCTCTTATGGCGCCCGTCTGTAGTTGTTCCTGAGTTTTATGTGTGTGTGCCGCTATGATTTGGTCCTGGCCCCTCGCCTCCGTTGGCAGGCTCGCTCCAGTTACCTCCAGCACTCTTCTATTTTGATCTATATGCCCCAGGGCCCGAGGGGTAGTCTCAGTGGGGCCTGGGTCCCACCTTGGGTTCAGGAGTCCCCGGCCCAAGTCCAGAGCAGCTCACGGGTGGGTGTCCTTATTTTATGCCTTTGTTTTCCTTCCCAGAGTCTCCCTTTTGAGATCCGCTGCTGGTATGCGCCCTCTCTTCTGTGTCCCTGCGCACAGGCTTGATGGGGATTATGGGCCCTCCCAGGGCTGCAGTGTTTATATGGGGTCCCTCTGCGCTGGGGTCTCAGAGTCCCCAAATGCCTGTGTGGGGGTGTCTCCGATGTTCCTCACCCTTCCGCCACCTCCGTGCTCCTCCCTGCGGCCTTTTTCCTTTCCCAACTGTCTGTGGATGCCGGGCGCTGCGTGCTGAGTGGGCGGGGGGATGCGTGATGCCGATCAGGTTGCCCTCGGCTGGGTGCGGGGGTCGTATCACAGTCCGGTACCCTCTAAAGGCCCCTCCTTTCCCCCTCCGGTCCCTCTCACCTGGAGTCCTGTGTAGGGGTTCTGCGTGGGTCCATGCACCTCCACACCCAGTTACTGCTGTTTCGGGCCACCAGCTTCCAGCTCTTTCTCCACTTTCGGGGAGGCCCCTCTCCATTTGGCACGTTGCAGCTCTGCTTTTCTGAGACTGGGTGGGCCTGTTACGTTGAAGTTCCTCTCAGCGCCGGATTATCCCTTATGGGGTGCTTCCATAGTCTGGCCTTGACACACTTGTGTATAGGCGCGTTACAAATGCCATATCATATCTTATCATAGTCTCATCTAGTCTACCTTCCGTCCTGGGTTGGGGTCGCTGTACTCCTGGCTCCTCACTCGGCCCTTCAGAGTTTCCGGCCCGGGGTTCCACGGTCTCCATCGTTTGGATTTCCCACAACAGGTGTGACTCCGCTGCTCCCCCGGGTCCGTTCCTCTATTGCCAGGACTCCAATTCTGGGCCTGGGCACTCAGCGGGATTTGCATGCCCCCGCCGTCAGGTTCCTCTTCCTTCCTGCCTGTGGGCTGTGGGATACTGTGAGCGGTCTTTCTTGCCTCTGGGTCTCTTCCTGGCACGGCTCCCGCCTCGCAGCACTTCTCGCTGTGCTGCTGTACGGTGCCTTCGTCAGTCCTCACACATCGAAAGGATCGTCGGCATGGGTCTGGGGGTCCGCTGTCTTGATTTGTCCACGGGATCCCCGCCGGGGGTGATAGAAATCCACTAGGCCCTGCGGTACGGACAGAGCTCGAGGGGGGTGGCACAGCTGAAGGTGAAAATCTGGTAGGCTGTTTGTTGTGCAGCTTTTCACTCTCTAGGCATTATTTTGGGGTTTCACATTCATATTTTCTACTGGTGGTGAAGATTATCCAGAGTCTGTCCTTTGAGCTATTGGAGATTTATGTGAAGTTATTGTCCCTGAAGACAGTATGGTTGTTTGCTATCACGTCTGACTGAAGGTTGGGGAAGACTGAGGCTCTTTTATGCTAGGAGCCTTTTTTAAAGCCTCTTTTGGGAGCTTTGGTGCTTCACAGCGACCCTGCTTTTCTCCTTAAATTGGCTTCTAAGAGGGGCGTGGCCTGGAGTGCCAGCGATGTGGCAGCTCCTTTGATGGCCTCCGCATGGGTCCGCGGCCAATAGCATAATTCCCCGGTTCCTGCCATGATTTCTGTCAGCACGGCTTGAGCGGAGACGCTGGAGGCTCTCCTGCACCGGCTGCTCCAACCTGGGCGCTCAACGGCCCTGGAATTGCAGAAACGCAGCGGAGACGTTTCTTCGGCGCCGGCGCTGAGATCCCCAAGATGGCGACCGCAACTCTGTGCACCTCCCCCTACGGCTTGTTAGCCTCATCTTAACCGCCGGGGCCCAGCTTCACGGACTGGACCCCTTTCAAATCGTGCTGACTGCGTGCCACTGCCTGGCTCCTGGGCGGGGGCCGCCTTCACCACCGGCTGGTCCGAGTCCTTTGCCCCGACAGCAGCGCGGCGGGCCCCCACGCAGACGAGCCTGCTTGCAGCCTAGCCACTCCGGCTTCTTTCCCTCTCCACCGGCTGCCTCACGCGACAGTGCCATCCAGCACCTCCGCGGGGCCTCCCGCTCCAGACCTCCAGCTGCCTGTCTCCATCCGGTGGCTGCGCCGCCCTGTACTATCTTGCGGCCGCGGAGCCGACCCCCTGCTTCTGCCTTTGGCCGGGGCCTCTAGTCCCCGGGGGATCCCGCCTGGGCTCCTCCCTCCTTCCTGCATTGATGCGGCTGCCTGGTCTGGGCCTCGGCCCCGTTGGGCCTGACCTGCTGATTCACCGCGGCCACTGAGGCTGGGAGCACTCCTCGGAGGCTGGCGGGCTTCCCCCGGGCGGGGGGGGGCCCTCATACGGCGTTGGCTGACTCCGGCTCCGTGGCTCCAGCGCCGATCGAATTGGGACTGTCTGTCCCATCCCTCTTGCAGCATTCCAGACCGCTGAGATCCTCGAGCAGGCTGGCATTTTCACCCGAGAGCTACACGGTGATACAGATCTTCCCTGGTCCGAGCCCTGGTCTCCTCCTTTTATAACGCCTCAGGGGCCCGGCCTCCCTCGGATCCTGGCACGGGGTCCCCCTACTCTCTGTGGTGGTCCCTCCTGCCGCCATCCTTCATCTGGGGGCCCTGCTGTTGGGAGAGTCCTGACTAACCCGCGCCATCGACTTCCTGGGGCGCCCCTGCCCACCTCTCATCCTTACCAGCCGGATCTGGCCTGCTTGCGACCCCTGCAACCGAAAACAGGCAGCGGAAGGTGAGCCTGTAGAGATACTGTGAATATATAAATTAGCAGAAACACCGGTCTCCAAGTCTCTAGTACTTACTCTTCGCCACTGTCTCCTGGGGCACCACTGCCTAACTTCGTCCCTTTGGCTGTGGGGAACGGACCCTCGACCCCTGCAGCCCGGCTTATCCACAGTGGGTGACCTGTGGACCTGCAATCACCTGGCCCCTGGGAGAGACATCACCTAGGTTCTTGACCTCTACTGAGGGGTCCTACCCCTGTCTGTCTGCACAGCCTCCTGGGGTGCCCTGGCCCACTCATTCTCCCTAGCCCGCCCTACTTCTTGGAGCTATGTCCAGAGCCTTGAAAAACCACCAAAACTGGTGACATCTCCACCATGCTGCTGGCCCCGGAGAGGGGGGAAGAAAACCAACCCCTCCAGAATCACCCCTCAGAAGCCCTCCGATGACATGGGATCGCTCACGACCAAAGAAGACTTCCAGGCCTTCATGTCCAACATCAAATCGGAATTCATGTCTTGCATGGCCGAATTGACGACCAATTTGGAGCAAACGGAACAACGAGTCGCCGATAACGAACATAGGTTAGGGGAGTCTGAGGATCTGGCTACGGACCACTCAAATACATTAACGGAGGTTCAGCGCTCCATTCAGGCACTAATGGACAGAACCGAGATCCTCGAGTTTAAGCAGGAGGATTTGGAGAATCGCTCCCGACGCAACAGCCTCTGCATCCATGGGGTCCCCTCTGCGATCACTGATAAGGAGCTTCCCGGATACGTAAGCCTCTTCTTTCAATCCCTATTGCCAGACATGGATGAGTCCCGGCTCCTGCTCGACCGCACTCACCGGTTGCGCCCCCGCCGGGGAGCGGATGGGGATCCCCCTCCGGACGTCATCACGAGAGTGCACTTCTACACTACCAAGGAGGCCATCTCAGCGATCGGCCGCTCCAAAGATGAACTCTCCTTCCAGGGCTCCCCGCTACAGATCTTCCAGGATCTCTCCTACTTGACCCTTCAGAAGCGCCGGCTGCTGCGCCCTCTTTCGCTCTTCCTGCGAGATCAACAGATCCGCTATCGTTGGTTGTTCCCCACGGCTCTACAGTTTTCGTACAAGGGCACTCCCCGCACCATTAGTCACCTGGATGACGCGGCGCCCATCCTCCGCCCGGACTCCCCTGGGACTACAGAGCCGCACTCCTCAAGCCAGACGAGTGCTGGACGGGACACCGCCTCGACCATGCCGAGGCGGACCCCATGGTCAAGGGTGCAGAGGAACCGTAAACCCAGATAAAAGGAGATGGTAACCCCGTACTACTCATGACGATGGAACCACCAGAATTTCTGTAAGCTCGCCGCGGACCCAACGCGGTCCATACCCTCCTCCAGGGTGGATGTCACCTTTTTTACCCCTGGAAAGTCTCTATAACCTGTGCGGCCGGGGGATGTCGCTGACACCACAAATCGGTCCCCCCAGTTGCAGCCTGGCCCTCCCGTTGAGGGCCACTGTTGGTAGTTTATGTCTCCCGTTGGAGACTTTCGTTAAAAACTTTCAGCCACAGGAAACCCCAATGCTGCACTTCTCTCATGGCTATGGCTGACTCGACTCGTACCACACCCCCCCTCGCAACAAGTGGACTTGGAACTTCAGCCCCCGCACCTAACCTTGAAGCTTACCACCCTAAATGTCAGAGGTTTGAACCCCCCCCGAAAAGGAAGTCCATCCTACACAGGTTGCATAATGAGGGAACCTCTATCTCATTCCTGCAAGAGACGCACCTACTCCCGACTAACTTTTCTCGCTTGCGAAGCAGACTCTACCCCCTACAATTTCTGGCCTCCAGAGGAACCAAGAAAGGAGGCACTGCAATCCTATTTGCTAAGACCCTGAAACCCCAGATCCAGGACTCGCTGGGTTGCCCGAGGGCCGCTTCGTGGCGGTCAAATGCACTGTTCTTGGTCAACTTTACACACTCGTCTCAGCTTACGCCCCGAATGAACACCAAGAAGGGTTCTACCAGGACCTAGAGGATTCTCTCCTTCCATTCATCGAAGGGCAGGTGGCCATTGGAGGCGACTTCAACGGGGTCCCGGACCCACTCAGGGATAGGTCTCACCCCTCACCAGCTAGAGACCTGAAGTTGGCCACAGCTCTGCTTCACTTATTCCGTGTGCTGAATGTTGTTGACTCCTGGAGAGTGCTATCCCCAGAAGAGAGAGACTTCACCTTCTATTCATATGTTCACCGTACCTTCTCCAGGATCGATTTGCTGTTGGTTTCCCCCCAGATTCTGTCCTTCACAAACAATGTCACGATTGACTCCTGGATCCTCTCAGATCATGCCCCGGTCTCGCTTGCTCTGCGGGCTCACGGTCCGGATCCCCCTCCCCGCCGCCAGTGGAGCCCTTACAACCCCATTTTGGGAGATATGGCTATAAGGGACACGATTGCCACAACGATCAAAAACGAAACCCCAACGAGGACACCTCCCCAGCCAATACCTGGGATGCCATGAAGGCAGTACTTGGGAGTTGATTGCCCAAGGCGCCGCGTATCACAAACAAAAGAAGGCGGCACAAGCTGTCCTGGAGACTGAGGTTCGCGAGGCAGAGGCCACTCAAACGCAAAGGCTGGTCCCCGAAGTCCTACAGGGCCCTACGAATGGCAGGGAAGAAGCTCGAGGCGCATTGCACTGACGCTGCGGCAAATTTGTTGACCAGAACCAAGCAATGGTACTACGTCCACAGCAACAAAGCTAACAAATTACTGGTCTGTAAACTGGCTAAGGAGAAGAGCAGGAATTTTATCCTGGACCTGCGTGACGCACAAGGGAGAACCTATCATTCGGAAGATGAGAAATTACGGTTGGCGACTGCCCACCAGTTGGAGACAATGACTGCAATCCCGCGGGACTCAGATGAACAGCACGCCTACATTCGGGAGGCCTCGCTTCCGCCCCTCGAACCAGAGGCGAGTGAGGGACTGGAGTCCCCGATCACTACCGAGGAAGTGGAGGAAGCCATCAAAAGCCTAAAGCCGAGGGCTCCTGGCCCTGACGGGTTCTCCACACGCTTCTATAAACTCTTCCGTTCTCAACTGCTGGCCCCCATGACCCGCCTCTTCAATTCGTTTGCGACCTCTGGTACCGTCACCCCATCAATGCAGGAATCCATCACCGTTTTAATTCTCAAGCCTGGAAAAGACCCCCTGGAAAATAGCTCATATAGACCAATCTCCTTGTTAAACTTGGACGCCAACATCTACTCCAAAGTCCTGGCCAACCGCTTTGCCCCAGTCCTTCCGAGCATTATAGATCCGGACCAAACGGGGTTCGTCCTCCACAGATCAACGAAGGACAACATCCGCAGGGCTCTAGACCCAATAGAGGTCTCTGCTCAGAGCTCCCAGCAACTGGCCCTGATTGCCATGGACGCAACTAAAGCCTTCGATAAAACAGACTGGCCGTTCCTCTCCCTCGCCTTGACGGCCTTTGGCTTTGGACCAACGTTTATGCGGATGACCCTGGCAAATTACCAGGCCCCAAGGACCCGGCTGAGAGTTAACGGCCGCCTATCGGATCCATTCCCGCTCACATGCAGCACGCGACATGGATGTCCGCTATCCCCCTTGCTCTTTGCGCTGGCCATGGAGCCGCTGGCCCAGCGAGTTCTCCAGAACCCCCTCATCTCTGGCCCGAAGATCAGCGCCACCCAACACAAGATTGCCCTCTACGCGGATGATGTGCTTCTGACCGTCATGAACATCAAAGACTCTATGAAGGCGGCCCTGGCGGAGATCCAGACTTTTGGCAAGGTCTCGAGATTCGCCATCAATTTCCACAAGTCAGTGGCCCTTGGCGTGGGCCTGTCCCCAGGTGAAAGAGAAGCCCTGCAGAACCTTAGTCCACTCCAATGGAATACTCAGGCGATCCCGTACCTGGGAGTCCAGATCCCCGCTGACCCTGCGAAGATCTACCAGGCCAACTTCCCCCCACTCTTCGCGGATCTTGAAAAGGACTTGGCCCGTTGGCAGACCCAAGAGATCTCGCTTCTGGGGCGCATTATGGGAAGCAAAATGAACCTCCTTCCCTGCTTCCTCTACTTATGTGCTGCCCTCCCAACCACAATTCCCCTTCCCCCTCTGCAACGGCTCCAGAGGAAAATCATTGGCTTTATATGGAAAGGCAAGAAAGCTCGGATCCCCCAGAGAACAATGATGTCTAGCACGAAACTGGGAGGGTTGGGAGTCCCGGACCTTCAGAAATATCACATTGCAGCACAGTTGGCCCAATTTCAAGCTTCGGATTTTGTCTCTAATCGCCCAAGTGGGTGGAAATCGAACAATCTCGCCTTCCTCTTCCCCTCCGCTTCCTCCCGTTTATCCCCACCACTCTCCGAGGCAACTGGCCAGGGGTACTGACTGCCACCCGGCAGACGTTGAAAGCATGGGAGTGGGCCCACAGACGTGGAGGCGTACCTGGAACCCTTAGCGCAGCCTCCCCAGTTTTTCTTAACCCTGCTTTCACCCCGGGAACCCGCCCGCAAAACATCAGGAATTGGGTGGTGGGAGGCCTCGAAACTTTGGGACAGCTCTTTGAGATGGATGCCCCTCTCACTTTTGAACGATGCAAAACCACTTTCCAGCTTACAGAGGCAGACAGATTCTCCTACGCCCAACTGAGGCACTGGTGCACTCACCCGCAAACTCGAGTTGTCGCAACGAGACCCCTGGCCCCCCTAGAGCTTATGATTAAGGACTTGCCGGCCTGGGGCAAAATCTCGGCCTTATACAAACTTTTGCAGGATGACCCCCTCCTCTTCAGGCCCTCCTATATGACCCAATGGGAATCGGACCTGGGTCAAGCGATCGAAGACCACACATGGATAGACATTTGGACGAGAACGCGTACGGCGTCCCGGTGCATTACCAATCGGGAATGCGCCCATAAGCTCTTGTTGCGCTGGTACTACACCCCCCCCCCCCTTGTCTCCATCACTTCCAGCAGACCCTAGATCCCCACTGCTGGAGCCAATGTGGCTCACCAGGTTCCTACTTCCACATGTGGTGTACTTGCCCCAGAGTGAAGGAATTCTGGACCCAATGCCTGGCCATCATTCGAGAGATCACCCAGGTTGAGATCCCCCTAACGCCTGAGCAGGTTCTTTTGGGGATACCACTTCCGGACTCGTACCCAAGAACGGGGAGAAGAGCAGCACTGATCTCCCATCTCTTACTAGCTGCCAAAATTACAGTGGCTCGCACTTGGAAGTCTCTGGACGGCCTTCTGATAACTCTCTGGTGGCTTAAACTGTGGGACATTCTAATAGCCGAAAAAGTCACGGCAGCCAAAGCGGGACTGCTCCAACGATTCACTGACACTTGGGCTCCAGTTTTGGACTACGACCAGAACTACCCGACGCTGACTTTCAAACCACGTTTGATCAACCGGGCCCTCTCCCCATCGGAGGGGGGCTCCCAGCTTGCTCAGGCCGAATGAGATATCCTCTGCCACTGACGCGGGAACTTTGGGGGGGTTGGGGGGGATTCGAGTATATATATATTTTCTCTTTGCTTGACCTACCTGTGAGACTCAATTACTGTTCATTTCTTGTTTCCTCTGTGCTGTGTTATAAATAAACAAATTAAAAAAAAATTGGCTTCTAAATTAGATAGATCATAGGATATTGTGTGTGTGGCTTCCCATCTGACTACTTCCTCCTACAAGGAGGAGAGCTGGTCTGATTTGGTTTTCAGGAAGGTAGTACTCATGTACAATGGGAGAACTGCAGCTTTTCAGGAAGAGGACAATGTGTTTGTGACATCTGGAAAGCCTCAGTGGTCTCTCTTAGCGAGTAGATTCAAATGGTCCTTTTTATGGCCTACAAGATAGTAGGGGTTCCACTACCAGAGAAAGTTCAGGAGAGATAGACCACGCGCATTGCAAAATCCTGGGTGAGTGCACAGAGAGTCCCTCTACAGGACATTTGTAGGGCTGCTCCAAGGGCCGAAAGAACACGTTCTGGCAATTAACAACATTATTGATTAAAATGGCTAGCCAGGCGGCCTGTGCCTTAGGTGCTAATTTTTCAGAGTTCTAGCACACATTGAGAGAAGTGGGTGTCAGTTGTCTGGTAGTAATGTTGGTGATAGTAACAGCATACATTGGGCCTCATCACAAGTTGGGTGGTATCCAGGTGCATATACCATATGTGCGTTAACGCCATGAGTTGTGGCGCAAAAAACGCCCCATCACGAGTTGGTGGATAGCGCACACGGGCCGGGCTTTAACACAAATAGCATTCAGCGGTAATAGTGGCTGAAAATCTGAAAATCCTGCGAACATAGCGTTACCGCTGGAATCTCGCGCTACTAGCGCTGCGGGAAATGCATCACTGCAGGAACGGGAAACAAAGCGAGGGTCATTTTGGAAATCACAATCCACACAAAATCTGAGCCCCTGGAAGCCATCCACTCCAATAAACCACAGAAATGTTGCAGGAGCGTGTAAGGGGCAAGTCTGCCCTGGACAGGGCTCGCAAACCGAAGTTCTTTAACTCAGAACTCACTATACTGGTGGAGGAAGTCATTTCCCACCAGGACGAACTCTATGGCCCCAACAAAAAAACAAAAAAAAAAGGCTCACAGCAGCGTAACCACACCTGGACAGACATCAGCCAGAAGGTGACTGCTGCGGGCTGTGTCCCCAGGGATGGAGAGGACTGCCACAAGCGCTTTAACGACATGCAGGTCTGTGTCCGTGGCCTCCTGGCACAGCACAGGAGAGCATGGCGCCAAGTGGAAGGCCACCACCACCACCACTGGAGCGGTCACCACGGGAGGAGCAGTGCACCACCCTCATCGACATGGCATCCATGGAGGGAGTGGGAGGAGCAGAGGCAGGCACTGGCACCCAGGAGGCTGGAGGGGAGTCACCCTGCCTTGCACATTGCATTGTAAATAGGCCACCACTCCATCCTCAGTCTGAATGTCCGACAGCCGGGCACTGTGAGGGGGTCCAGTGTGTGTGATCTACCACAGACATTCACGACTGCACCCTTCCCCCCAGTGCACCTGAGCAACACCAGGGATCCAGAGTTGTGAGTAGGGCAGCCAATGGACACATGCAAGCACCATGGCACACACATCCATGGCAGGGGCACAGCAACCTCAGGTGGGAGTGTGTAGTACCTACCCCCTCATTGACTGTGGCATGCCAGCTGTGCATTTTCATCATATGCATGAAAAGGCTCAGGAATACCAACATCAAGAATACTAAACAGGTCAGGCACAAGCATGATAGAAACTGTCCTGTACAACGCCCCCTGTAAGCCTCGAAATGAATGAAAATAATTAGAGGTGCTCTGTCCTCATGCCATACCCTATGTCACCTATAGGCATGCAGGGATCATCCGAGTGCAACATGGTGAGGAGGCATGCCCATCCCGATGTCTGCCCAGACGTGCCTCAACCACCACCATCACCCCGCAAATGGCCTAGCAGGATACACCAAGGTGGAGGACCCATCCCACCGCACGAGTGGCTCGCCACCTCAGCGCTTACAAGCCAGCAGGTGTTCACCACCTTGGCGCCCACAAGCCAGCAGGGGCTCACCACCTCAGCGCCCACAAGCCACAAGGGTCGTCTCAACATGCCCATCCCAAGCCACCTGGGGCTCACAGGATGTTGAAGTTGCCACGAGTGCAACCACCCCAGATGAGGGTGCCTCATCTGGTGAAGAGCAGCATGCTTAACCTGTAATAACGCCAATACACAGTCCAGTGCAGCAAATGGACTCACACAAAGGGACCCCATAGCATGTGGAGACTCCCAGCAACAGTCCACATGTCCGTGCATGCCACTGCCACTGCGCACACACACACAACACACACAACCCCCCCCCCAGTGGCGGATGAGGATACACCCGCATATGGGTCATCTGCTGGCAGCCCCTCCATCCACAGCATCCCCACCAGACAGCCCAGCACCACAAGCAACAGCAGTCCCACCACCCCGCGGAGACCTGCCAGGCACAGCAGCCCCTCGCAGGATACAGAAACAGGTCCAGCCAATGCAGTCATGGCACGCCTATATGTTATGGAGGCATGCCAGATGAGAATAGATGTATGGCCAGTGAACACACTTGCCACATCAAGGCCATTAGCAGTGCGATTAGGGGGGCCGCCAAAAAGATGCGCGTGACAATGCCCGCACGTGTAAAGTTGTGGAGGGATGTACTGCAGCACTCACAGGGTTTGGTCAGCGAGTATGTGAACTATGCGAGGTGTAATCTGTGCATGCAGAACAGATGCACGAGGGAAATGATCTCCTCCGCCAACAGCTGCAGTTGGCTGCATTGGTGCCATCCAGCACAACACCCCCCAGATGGCTCCCCACAGGCGTTGGTCACTGCGGCATTCACAGCGGCGCTCACCTGAAGGCAGAGTGCATGGAAAGTGACAACGTCCTTGTTAGTTGGACAATGCACTGTTGGCCTGAGGGCCAGGCACATGGACCCCTAATGCACTGTGTTGGGGGATGGGGGGATGCATGCTGGGGAGTTGGTGGGAGGAGGGAGATGTGTGCTGGGGATTTGGTGGGGGGAGGGGAGGTTAGTTCCATGCTAACTAAAGCCAGTTCAAACATGACAGAAAGCTTGGATACACATGGATTGTGTACAAGTGTTATTTATTTTACAAGTGATCTCTGTGACATGTGCCCATCCACCAAATCAGAAATAATTATCAATCAATGCCTGTGGCCAACCTCCCCTCCCTCACCCCATCCCAGTATGCATAAGCCACGGCAACAGGCACATGGTCCTTGTCACTCCCATCCCCTGGGTGTTGCCCGTCAGCATCAGGGGGTAGTGGCACATTCCTACGACAGCAGATGTTGTGCAGCATGGCACAGGTGAGTAAAATCTTGGCCACTTTTCTGGCGCATACATCTGTGCTCCTCCAGTGCAGTCCAGGCACCGGACCCGTGCCTTCAACAAACCAAATGTCCTTTCTACACATATGCGGGTACGACTGTGTGCATTGTTATATGGCAGCTCTGTCGGGAGTTTGTAGCTTACGCACAAGGGTCATCAGCCATGTGAGCTGCGGGTATCCAGATTCACCTGCATGGGATGAAATGTGTACATGAGGCCTAGGTTACTTCACTGGGTGTGCAAGGAATAAGCATCAATACACTATGGTCATCTGTGTGTGAAACAGTGACATGCAATGCGATTGGCATACAACCATCATCTTTCAGGACATGCATCGTCTGACCCCTACATGCACCCTGTGTGATTGAGTGGGCTGTCCTGCGGGCAATTACATTTGCCTGCACTTGGGCTGACTGGACTCTCAGCATTGGATGATTACCTATGTGTGTGTATGGGATTGTGTGGGGCATTCATGCTCAACAAGTACCGGCATGTTACCACTTGTCCTTTGATTATGGTGTATTCATATCCCACAGGTTTGCTCAGCAATGTGCACCATGTCCCTTGTAGCCCACTTTCTACATTCACCGCAAAGTGGGTTTGTTTGCCACAGTGGTGCATCCATAACGTCAGGATAAGGCTGCTGTCATGACTGCCTGTTCAGGGCCAGTGTTGGTTTGTATTTGGTTGTGGCTGTCTCAGTGGATGGTGGGCCTTTACATGGCACCAGTTTTATTTATTTTTACATGCAGGTAAATGTGCATTCATGGGTCCCTCTCTCAGGGATGTTCACGTTCGGGTTTGATCTGAGTCATCTACAGTGGTTTTGTGGATGGTTATTGCATTTCTCTCACTTTGCATTCCTGTGGGGTGCCCTGGGTGAGGTTACTTTTGTGTGTCAGGGAGTATAGAAGCACTGCAACACAAGGTGCATTGTGGTTGTTGTGTTCCCATGTGGTATGGTGTTTTGACAAGTGTGTGCTCATCACCTTTTGTGGGTTCAGGTGTGGTGGCAGTGTGCATGTGTCCTTGTGTGCCACACGGATATGCAACTGGTGCTGTGATTGTGCTGTCTGCGGCTCCTGGTAGCATGCAAGACTTTCTGTGAGTCTGCCCCCGCCCCCTACATTTCTTGTACTTTGGCATGTATTTCAGGCAGGGTTTGTACTCACCCACTATCCATGTGTGTTGGGCTCTGTGCCTCTCCGTGTAGGCTGGCAGTGTGCTGTTGCGCAGCACCAGGGAATCGTGGGTGGATCCTGGGTAGCAAGCGCAGCAGTGGCTGATGGTCCGGCCTGGACTACAGGTCATCTGCCCGTTCAGAGAATGGAAATGCTTCAGGTTCCTGTAGGATGCCTCATGATCCTGGGTGCTACCAGTGCAACATGTGTGCAGTCTAGGTCTGGAATCATGTTCAGGACTTGGGCAATGGCATAGAACTGTGCCTTCAATTTGTTCACCTGTACCTGGGTGGTGTGCAATGCAATGTGTTCGTGCACATGGCGCTGCAGTGCATCCAGCACCTGGCCCAGGATGGCACCGAATGTGGACTGGGCCATACCATGCATCATGGCAACTGTGTGCTGGAAGCTGCCCGTTCCAAGGTATTGCAGGATTGACACCAGCTTCAAGAGTGGAGGCACCTGGCAATCCTACTACCAATGTCACCTTGGATTGTGTCCAGCAACTGGGTGATGGTAGCCCTGTCCACCCTGTACTGGGATACCAACTAACCATCAGTCAGACCCCAGGGTGTTGGCCTGACCCCTCCTATTCCTCATCGCCCTCCCCTCTCTGCTCCCTGCGCCCTGGGCTGGTTGCCAGGCCTCTGTAGCTCCTGGCGCAGCATGTAGAGGTCCATGGCAAGACTCCCGGCTCCAACATGGTGTTGGGAAGGGTGTGTGGGGCATGGGTGGTGCTTTTGTAGGCCCCTTATGTGCATTGTTTCGACCTGTGGCTTTGTTACTCTCACGTGTTTCTTTTTTACCTCCAGCATTTGGCCGGGGGTATTTTCAGCGCTGTTAGCGCTGGTTTTCTGGCACTAGGAGCGCAGACGCTGTACTTCTGATAGGTCTGTAATAGCGCATTGTCTTGTCGGCACGATTACAGTCGGTGCTATTACAGCTAGCTGTAATAGCACTAAGCTGGAATAGCGCCGGCTGGATTGCAGTCGTGATCTGGCTAAGCGGTATTGGCGGCGCCAATACAGTTACCGCCAGATTTAAGGGCTACCGCCCAAGTCGTGATGAGGCCCATTGTGTGTTGTGTGGTATTTCTTAGGCCCCATCATCGCTGTATTTGGTATTTCTCAAAACCAAATTTCTGAGATGAAGAAGAAAGACACGGAGTGAATGCTTAGGATTACTTATTGGTCATCCTTGTTGAAAGAGTATTTGCATCCTGCCTCGCACTCTAAACCGGGGACGGTACTGCCCATGATCCTATGTGGAAAGGGTTAATTATGGATTATAGATGAAGAGAGGTAGTATACCTCCAGGAGGGAAGGGCAGGACACTTAATTGGATTAGAAGTGGTCCTGTCATGGACGGTGGTGCATCAAATGCAAGTACTGTTGAGAGGAAGAGTAGAACGATTAGGAGTAATGGTGATTAACTAGAAATTAATCTGATCATTAACTGTATGGGGAAATGTGACTGGTTTATTGAAAGCTTCATTGTCTTTTAAAAATCTCGTAGTAAGCTTCTACCATGACTTACACAGTGGTATAGGTCAGTAAGCAATAGGTGTTTTGTCACCTAATTTATCACAGAAGGAGAAAGTTCTGCGTCAGCCTGGCAAGGATACAAACGTGTGCTCAAGTTTTAAGCGATTGACTCGAAAAGCCATGTGAAGTGAGTGCCTTAAAATATGAAGACCTGGCAAACTAGGATCATTTTTGATGCTTCAAAAATGGGGCAGCACTGGGGAAGCGCACTTACCAAAATATTATGAAAAGAGAACCAATTGTCTAACTCTCCAAAACTGCCCATTATCCAGGAGAATGTCTGGCCTTCCTGCCGCAGTATCAAGTACATCCATGTTTGACTTATGCACTGTGTGTCTAAATGGGGGTCTGGGGATTATTTACCAGTAATCTGTATAGTCCTGTACTTCCTCGTCATATTACTTACTATGAGCCCCTACCTCTGTGACCAGGACCCTTTTTCTATTTCTTGTACATTTTTCTTGCTCCTCACCCTTGCGTATGCCACCTGTACCTCTAACTCCTCTGGCCCCCTCTTGTTGCATACCCAGTTCAATTATGGACCAAGACATTGACATGAGGGCTGTGAGGTGGGTGGTAAGTACTGTGATGAGGAGGTACAGGACTAAGAGTAATGAAGATTACTGGTAAGTAATCCCCCTCCCATTTCCTCCACGTCCTTCTTCCTCTTCCCAGTACTTACTCTCTGAGGCACATCCTAACATACAGATGGCTGGGGCAATAACGCCACACATCCTTAAGTCTTGCAGTCACTCACACCTAATATCTTCTTAGAGTTCAGTAACCGTCCCCAACATCCCCACTCCCAAAGTCATAGCAACATGTGCATGAATGTGTAGACCAGAACCATACAAATGTGGTTAGGCGGTCTCTTCAACTGTCTGAACAATTTCAGGCCAAGGTACACCGACGACCTCTGCCAATGCAGCAACCCTTCCTCTTGCCGATAGTCCTCGGATCATGCCAGGTAAAGGACTCCTGACACCTTATAAGCCTTAGCAATGGCTTCCCTAAACCGTTTGTTAATCGGAGCTACTGAGCCCCGTCTGCACAGAGAACAACCACCCAGGTACTAATCTGGCTGACTGACTTGCCCATCCTGAATTCATTCTAGATAGAATAGAATTGCCGACATTACATCCAGTAAGTATCAGGGCTTTTCCTTCAGAGATGTGCGCCGTAGACGAACTGTGGCATTACCACCTTCCGGCACTATTGCAACATGAGGTCACCTTAGGGGTGAATTTTCAGGGTTGCATCATAACACCAATGTTTCTGGGGGGAGAAGTGTAAGAAAGAAGGCATGGAGAATAATGCCCACTGGGTCCCATTCTGCAGGTTGATATGATTTTCCATCAATCAGCTAGCCTGCTGGTGTGAAGAGGCTTAAATGGCGAACCCTGCAATGCCTATATAACTACAGGTTGACTCAAGTTGGTATTTCCTAATGTGCATGAACAATGCCCAGGATGTAGCTCTTGTACACATTTATTTTACCACTTAAAGACCAACATCTACCCTCTATATTAGGACGCCAAATTTTCCATACCGCCTTAATGTCCAACCATTGCTCTCTGAGGGATGAGATACAGACGCCACAGCAAAGCGTTTCTGAAATTTGCAAAATGTTGGAATTAGGCAGCGTAATTGAACGGCATTTGACTTTGCGTACCCATTATAATACCCAGGAAATCCTGGGAAACCGACGGGGCCTGGCTCATGTCCCGACATGGGCTGCCTTGTGACCCTGAACTCACAATTTTTTCACACTGATACCCATTCCACTATTAGCAGGGAAGCCAATAAATCTACAGCCTATCCGCTCTGTCTTCTGGGATTACTGTTCGATTCCTTGCCATCCAAAATGAAGAACTCTGGGAGGGTACCAGAGAGGGTTTAATTTTGGATAATACAAGTGGCAAAAATAGTACCCAAGAAAACACCTTGGGTGCAGCATTTTTATGTCATTCTCTCAAGGTTTGCACTTCATAAGCGGTCATAAACTAGTTATTGCTGGCCGGCCCGGGCTTAAACTAGTGCTCAGTCCTGACCCTTCTCTCGGGTCAGTGCCTACCCAAAGCATGGGTCGGCCAAGTGTGGAAAAGTGATTCTGTTATATGACCATAAGTCCTTACATTCTAACTGCTAATGCTGCCTGTATTACTGTGCGTACAATGCACACTACAGGCAAAACTCACTTGGCTAATGAGTAGTGCAAAGATGTGAACTTTTGACCTTTCTTGCCTAATCACTGTAGATGCAAATCATTTTGCAGAACGCTGTCAAGATGTTTCCCTAAATAACTGCTGTGTTAGCGTAAGCATAAATTAATTCCAGACACAGGTTTCCCGTTTCACAAGGGAATCTTGAAACTGTTGTAGGATAAGGAACTATTATGCAGACTGCATGCTATTTTGAACTAACTGTAAATAATGAATTATGTATCAATAACATATATTGCTAACGTGCAATATATTTCCATACACAAGATTTTGACACAACGTTCATGCCAACGTAGCAAGATAAGACCAACACGCAATGCCTACAACTTTGCACAAAGTGTCTGGAAATCAAGGTATAAATATGAGATCATATGTGCATTGAGGGAGAGAGAGTTACGAAGGCTTGCCTGTCGTACCTCTCCCACTAAAGTTAAATAATTGTTGTTTTATGACGTTTTTTGTTCGAAATGGGGGGGTTCCCCCCCAATCCTCCTTTTTTCATTTTTTTTTTATTTTACCCCTTTTTTTTACTTACCTGACACCAAAAAAGCATATAATTAAATAAATAAAAAATTCGACTTTTTTTTCGATATTTTTTTTTCGAGATTATTGTAATTCGAGATTTTTTTTCGGTCTTTTGACTCACCACCGTTGTTTGCAGTATGCAACTTTTGCCACTGTGTTGGATTCTCATCATTATGTTTTCCTCCATTCTTTCAAGACGGGGTAGAACCTACAGTGTATTTGTTATTTGTTTAAACAAGAGTCCCATCTGCTCCCCCGTAATCCAAAAAATGTCTTTTGAAAAACCAAATGCTTCCTACATGCTGGCAGCACATAAAGGAACCTGGTGCCAAACTTCCTGCCTGGGCCGCCTGACTTCCTGTGTCCCCCCGGCCACTTGATTGCATGGATCAGCCAGGAGCACTTCCTGGCAAGATCATGTAGTACATAACTTTAACGGTAGTCAAGAGCAAATGGAGTTCTATCACCTGCCTTCAGTACTGTCCCCTACAGCGCTCAATCCCCTCACCGGCTCCCAAACTCATCACCCATTCTCACCATTCTAAAAAATAACCATGCTGTCCCTGCCCCCCTCCCAGCGCCACCATCCACTTTTCCCTGTCATCCCCAAAACATCAGCGCTGTCCCAACCCTCCCCACTGCCCCAAGTACCACCATTTCCTTGTTCTCTGGACTGGTGGTTCAACACTATACCCCTGCGCGTCACCATCCACACCTCCCAAACAGCCACCATGTGGCTTAGGCTCAGCCCGGGTTAAGCCCCTAGAGCCAGGCCAGGCCCGCAGGCTCGGCCCTACCTTTCAGTTACCTGGCTTCCCCAGCTAGTGCTCAGTAAATAAAAGAATTCCAATACTTTCTCTTCCGAATCTAACCATGTTAGCAACATACCAGATGTACGTCTTTATATTGATTTTTACAGGAGAAAAACACTTCCTGTAAGCATTGTTCTTGCAAGATTTTTATGTACATGTAATTACCAGTAACTCCATTTAAGGAAATGAAATGGGTCATTTCCGCCTTCCTTCTCCAGAAATGTGAACTGCGTTGTAGCATGCTAGCCCTTTTTGTTTGCATCACCTGAAACCCTTTCCTCGTTCATGATATATAGGTGATAACTGGTCCTATAAAAATTCCCTTGAACTGTCGGCAGCAAAGCCTCATACATGGCTCCTGTACTGAAGCAGAATGCCTTATGCATGTGGGCCGCATATATCAGCTGATGGCGGACACTCGGCCTACCAATGGTGTAGGTTGCCAGGATTGTCTAATAGGTGAGGCCTGAAGCTAAGGTAGCTGGGCCCACTGCAGTGACATTAACATCAGTAAATGCCCACAAAGCACTGCTGAGTGGGCATTTACAGATTGTGGGTGGGCCTTGGCCGCTCAGGCCTACGCTGTTTATGCCTCTGGAGCCTACCCGTTCAACATATTTTTGTCAGATTCAGATGCTTCATTGATAGAACTGTTGACACCCATGAATTTAAACACTGCTTACTTGATTTAGGATTTGAAGCTCCCTCTAACCAAGGTGCTACACGGTGCATGCACAGTTAGATATGCTGACGTCCCCTTATGTAATCCTGCTGGCTGTGGGGATTACCTGCTGGTAATCTTCTTTAGCCCACGAGGTGCAGTTTGCAGTCCAAAGGACTGATACTGAAGATGGTACTGTGACCCCTTTAAAGATTCCATTGACTCAGAACGTGGAAGTAATCATTCTACTATTCCAGAGATGCCCAAAATGGTGCTCCTTGATTTGCGAAAACCTCTAAAAGGTTTCCACGACTGAAGATACATGTTCTGTTTTGAGATCTAATACCAGGTGAAACATTCCAGTATATTTTGGGCCGCCAAAGAAACATGTTGGTCACAATCTGCACCCCTTTTCCTGCCAGCTAACTCCCGAATGAGGACTTCTTTTCTAAGAAACTCCTGCATCCCTACCATTCAGTGATGTGTGCCAATTGTATAAACTGAGCAACAGCGTTCCTATTGATCAATGTGGTGCAATCCAACACAGACTATTCCTCCCGATAGTGGCACTGGCTTGTCTGTCCACTCCTTCGGATTAGGCTAATTCCTTAAAATACCTACCCCGATTCCTGTTAAACCGGCAAGACCCGTAGATACTGCTTGTGGTAGCAGATACCGCTTCTACTAGGAGCCCCTCACAAGAAACAACAAAGCCACTGCTCTTGCAGCCTCCTTAACCCCCTGCCCCCATCACCATTCCCCCTTATCCTTTCCCTCTCTAAATCAGATGTACTATGGGATGAAAATGTAGCTGAAGAAAGAGGAGGTAAATCTATTTTTTTCCCCAGTCAAGGTCTGACCCGTTCATTCTATCCCAGAAGAGTAAATACTGTATGAGACACAATCCAGATGTCCCATCTGCAGCGTTCCCCATATTGTCCACTGTGTTCATGCCCAGTAGTCAAGGGGAATAATTTAGCTTGCTGGACTTGCCAAAGCAATTCCTTTAGAAGACCAAACTTTATTCCTGGAGCCATCCCATGGAAATATATTCATGGGAACCTGCTCTCATCTTATCTTTGTGATGCTGTTCGCGCCTCCATTTCTGCCGCTTCTAATGCCTCAGGCAATAATCGAAGCTGCCCTCGGTGCTCAGCAGTCTACGATAGCCATTCAGCCACAGAGGTCTACACCATGTAGCCAGACCACTGCAACCTGCACACCCTTCCCAGGCCGGTCCTGTATCCCACACGATCAATCTGCCTTGTGACCACGATCTGGGGGCAGTCCGACCACAAAAATGACTGGGCAGAATCTACACACCCTTCATATTACTCTACTGATCACCTACCTGGGGAGCCTCTGACCTCACACACACACACAAATAAACACAGTGAAGACAAATGGTAAGATATTGATTATCTGGAAATTCTAAAGAAAATAATGGAACATTCTGAATATATCCTCCACTTAAAGGAATATTACTTCACAAAAGGCCATTAGTGTGGCAGTTAATAAAATCCTTCTGGTGCAGATTTAGTAAGGCACCGTAGTTGGTCCTGATGAAGGCATTATATTAAAACTTTCCAAAAAGTTACGGCATCATTCGACTGTTGTTACGTGGATGCCAATAAGACCGTTGAGCTTTGTTGATCCCACTAAAAATAGATGATCTTTGCTAATGGACTAACTGGGAACTACTGTTTTGATTATGGATTACCGAGGTTGATAAACCTTATGATCTTGTTTAGACCCACGAGTCCTGTTAATGGACTAATTAGGAATGATATTCCCCTGATTATAGAGTATTATTCTGATGAATTCATGATTTTGTGATGTTCTGTACTTGCATAATTATTTCTGCTTTCTAAATTGTCCTTTTTTGAATTTTGATTATTTTGTTGTCTGTCTAATTTGTTTTCTTGTATCCCGGGAGACAATCATTTGTATATGTATATATATATACTATACACCCATATAGAACTGTAACTGAACTAACTTCTGAGAACCCTCATTTTGTATATTAACTGCAAATTGCATATTAACCTGTATATAGTGCAAGCTTTGTAAAGATACACCAGTAAATGTAATGACCCTATCGCATGTTGCCTGTGGTAACCTTGTAAATGTTTATTAGCCTGTATTTCAAGCGCCCAGATACCTACAGGTTAGGTGTGCTTTATAAATGCCAAATAAATAAATATCTTCATCTTGTATATATTAGTATTAAATAGCTTTTCCTGAAATTCCCTTTAACCTTTTTGACAAATATCATTCAATAAATGAGTTTTAAAGTTTAATGGTTTGTATTACCACATTTTTGGCCTGGTCGAAGAAATTAGGTCGTTGATTAGATATAAAAAGATTTTGAGTACATTTTCAAATACATTGCAGCATATAAATAAGTAATGAAGTACTTCAAATTGAACAATCTGTGTGTTTTTGTCATATTGCCCAGTGCTGAATTGTATATGGGTCATTTCTCTTATGTTTGCACCTTTACTTGTGGACAACCTCAATGTCACATACTTTAGTGCATACGTTGTGTTGTGAGACAGGCAAAATATATGCGCTTTGCTTTAACGTGGTGACGAAAGTTAAAGTACAAACCCGTGCGATGTTATGTTTTAAATGCATGAAGTCTGAAAAGCACGCACCATAAGAAAGACCCTGTGGGAAGCTCTAGCGTTACTTCCTCTATCTGCAACATCTCAGGTTCCCATGCCAAGGCTGGTTTCTTGTCCTTGGCATCCAGTAAATAATAGAATATAAAACTACAAATCCCAGAATTAAAAAAAAAAGAAGAAAAACAGAAATGGATAACGGACACGTGACAGCAAAAAGTGCCTGTACACTACGTCTATTCCTTCTTAAACAGGAGTGCGCACGCAGTGCTCCAAGTTCCAACGCTTTTCAGAGGGTTTGCTCTAATTTCTCCCTTCCCGATAGGCCCGCACTGCTACAATGTCAACAACAGAAACAGTATAAGGCGCAAACGTTGGAAACTCTAAAACAAGAGCAATTCCAAACTCACCCGCCTTCGTGTTCCCTTGTCTGCAGCAGCCAATTGGCACCTACGTCACGTCACTAGCACGTTGTTGTACTCACGTGATGTTATGTACGTCTTTGAATGAAAAGGGGTGGGCTCTTCAAATCTTGAACTTTCTGGGCGTGGTAGGCACACGGAGTCCTCCAATACTATAATAACCATATTCTTTGTGTAGGTGTGACAGTGGCTCTGAATGGAAGGTAGAGCCTTTACTGCGACGTTTACGTCACGTAACTAGCACTGCAAAACAGTTCGTACCCTGGTGAGTTTAGTGGAGCCCTTTGTGTGAGGAAGGGCTGACTGATAATGTTTCACAAAGGTTGTGATTGTTAGAGGCAGCGGTCCTTAAATTCGGTTATGGGATCGCCGAGGATCCAGGTGGGGTTCCACGAGTTACAAGAAGGGTGCGGTTTACACTAACTACAGTATTACCGGTGGCTCAGGTGCTCTAAACGTATCCAAGAAGTCCCAATAGTTTAATATATTTGAATGTGTTCCTTTGATTGATCACTGCACCTGCTATTGTGTGGGACGCCGGCGGTCACGCAGCCGGCCTCACTGCTGCTCGGGGGCCTAGCACCATGCTGGTGTGCCTGAGTCACCCGGACTTACAGATAGCTGCAGGCCAGGGCCCTGTGGGGGCACAACCTAGGTGCTAGAGCATTCTGGATGGTGGCTGCCTGGGCTGGACCTAGTAGGGTGACCAACTGTCCCTTATTTTGCGGGATCGTCCCGTATTTGGGGACTCTGTGCCGCAGTTTGCAGAGTGGCTGTGCGGGACGCAGGTTGTCCCCACTTGCTTTGTTCCTTGCAGTGTGACTCTCGGGAGACAGCAAGTTGGGTCAACCTGCGTCCAGCACAGCCACTCTGCAAACTGAAGTGGCCTCTACACACCACGGCGCAGCTGCCTGCAGTTTTTTTTTCTCTGGGCGGCTCCGCTGCCCGGCTCCTTTTTTGAGCCTGCAGGTCGAGCTGCTGCTGCCGCTGCCGTTCCAGGCTTGCTGCTCACGCTTTGACACCTGTCTTCATTCCAATGCTAAAGCTTTGTTCCTGGGGTCGTGATGGTCATGTTTGCAGTTAAAAAAACTTGACCATAACCCCCCAAGGACAAACCATTTGGATTGCAATTAAGCCAGGTGTTAAGAGCCATTAAATTACAAATAGGGTGGGCCAAACACGAATGACGCTGTGATGTCATCACTGCCTTGAGGGCAGGTGTCCCGCAAAAGGATCTAAAAAATGTGTCTATCCTAGGACCGAGGGCACCAGGTTGGTCTGGGGGGTGCCAGACCAACGGGGACCTGCAGGGCTGTGGTCACACCTGCAGGCCAGGGCCGTGTTCTGCTGCATGTGCCTGCAGGGGCTCCTTTTATTAGTTTGGGCCATGATGGCCCATCTTAAAAGGGCAGTGGGAGGGACACATCCCCTTAAAAGGGTAATACACATGGGAGGGTGACAAATCACACTTGCCACGTGGTGGATTATGGGAACCAGGTTTGTGGATATCATGTAGGATAAACATTGGCCCTCATTACAAGTTTGCCTGTCTGGAATCAATGGTGCCGTTTTCCGGACCAGCACATTCTGACCCACGATATCGGAAACACCATCTCTGCAAAGCGACCCCCACGGTGTTACCACACCCAGTAGCACCGTGACTGGAAACAGTTGGTCGACTCGGCCGAGCTCCCCCAATTCCCGGCAAGGCACAATACTGGGTACATTACGAGTACCACGTACATAGCTCTCAACCATTTGTCTCGCAAAGGCGGGTGAAATCACCCGATTTTGCTTCTGGCGGGTGAGACGCCCATTGAAATGAATGGGCGTGCAGGAGACTTGGCAGGTGAGTCAGCCCTTTGTAAGGCGGGTGACACCCGCCAAAAGTGGGTGAGTTGAGAGCTATGCACGTACACGGAAACAGCACCACAAATGTAGCACTAATACAGTGAACACCTTGTCTGTAACACCGGCACCACGGACTAGGCGTTAAAGAGTGGCAGGTGAGCTGCAACAAGCCCCTGTTGTGCACAATTAGGCCACCTGCACATCATAGGCCACTGGGAGCCTACAAAAGGGCTACACCCAAGCCACCTTCCAACACAACCATGCTGTCAGTCGTCCTAGCAGCAATTGGGATAGGGAATGTCAAGTTAGTCTGACCCGTGATCAGGAGGCCTGGTAGAATAACTCGAAGAGTAGCCGTTGAGTTCTTCCTACCAATGTGTCCCTTTGTATTTCCAAGTAAAACTACAAAGGAACCAATTAGTCGAAAGATGGATCTACTGCCGTAGCTGGAGATGGACACAGACACCGTGGAGCGTAGACAATGCAGCCGATCAAGGAACGCTGTAGTGGGTGTTGACGTACACTGAGAATATGGGCTGTAGGAGAAACATTGTATATCAGAAGATTCAAGAGATAGAGCGGGAAAGACAAGTTCAGGAAGTGACAATAAATGACAACGAATTTCTATGATGGAGAAATAACAGACAGAGAGACTTACCAATGGGTAGACAGTGGAAAGGAGCAACTGAGAAAACACTGCAAACCCAACCTATCCCTAACTCACGATGAAACGAGTAAGCCTAGACGGAAATTTGGCAGTCTCTAGTCCCAGACTATCCCGACGAAACAAGGACGCCTAACGACCTGAGCGCAGGGTGTCAGTCTCTAGTTCGTGCGCTATTCTCTTGGGTATGCAGATTTACTCAGGTAAGGTGATGATGATGTCACAGTGTAGAGAATTCGGTTGTTGTCCTTTTGGAGCCGGCGTGATGAATCCGAGGTGTTGAAGAAAGGTTTTGTTGGAAGACCGGTGCGAACAGTAGAGGCAGAGCAGCTCAGATCACGTTCCGGGATTCGGCAGCGTGCGGACAGAAATGCAGAACAGAATGGCAGGCAAGGTAGGTCAAATAGCGTTCCGAGGTTTGGCAGCGTGCGGACAGCAATGCAGAACAGAATGGCAGGCAAGGCAGGTCAATAGCGTTCCGAGGTTTGGCAGCGTGCGGACAGTAATGCAGAACAGAACGGCAGGCAAGGCAGGTCAAATAGCGTTCCGGAGCCCGGCAACTTGAAAGCAGTTCAGGAGATAACAAACAGTAGACAAAGGCAGGTTGATTAGCGTTCTGGGGTTTGGCAACGTGTAAACAATCCAAGTGCAGGTAAACAAGGAAGCAAAAGAGTTCAAGAAACACAGATTGCGGTCAAAGGCCAGTAAAAGAACAGGTGCAGTCAAGGGGGTCAAGACATGGGAACGAGAGCTTGCTGTGATTCAGAGGAAAATCAGAAGCAGCGAGTACGGCTACCCGGAAGCGTTATAACGGGTAGCCGCGACCTCGTTTGGCTCCTCCTCCTTCGTACTTCGTGGTAGTTTTGTTTGTGGAGAGGACGCCATAGTCGCCATGGCAACATGGCAGCACGGGTTCGGAAAGGGCATTTTGGCTCTTTAACAAAGGAACAGAGTTTCCTTAAAATGGGCAAGACCTGTTGTCGAACACTTTGGGCTGGATGTCTTGTGGCAATCTTGACAGGGAACCTGCAAGTAGCAGTGGAGATAGAAGCAGCACTGACGCAAAGGAGGAGGCGTCGTAGGCGGCAAATGAACCCGGTGGCCATCCTAAACATCAATGTACAGCAGTTACCACCCCGCAGGCAGCCAGCAATACCCTGCATCAGGGCCTCACCCTGGAACCTGACCCCAAGTCAAATACATACATTATACCAGTTTGACAGGGCCACAATATTATCAATTGTCACCCTCATTGAAGAGGACATCAGCAGCCTCATCAACATCCGGACTGCAATCCCACCCCTGCTGAAGGTAGTCTCAGTACTGCACTTTCTTGGCACTGGAAACTATCAGGACACTGTTGGGGAGCTGCACGGGCTGTCACACTCCTGTTTTTTCAGGATACTGTTGCAGGTACTGGATGCGCTGCTGCACCATATGTCAGACCACATTGCCGTACCCCTGCGCAGGTCTATGCCACCAAAGTGGCCTTCTATGCCCTTGCCGGCATACCCAATTGCATAGGCGCATTAGACTGTACGCGTGTGGAGTTGACTGTCAGACATGCAAATGAGGCGGTATATTGCAAGCAATTTCACTCACTCAATCTGCAGATGTCTGTGATGCCCAACAGATCATCACGCAGAACTCCACATTGCCAGGGCACATGGCACGTTATGCGTGACAAAGGACCAGGCTGTTGGGTGAGTACAACTGCCAATGCATGACCCTTGTGTAGTTGGGGGGGGGGGGAGGTGTGGATTAACAAGCACCACAGTGTCCCAGGCTGTTGGGTGAGCAGACTTGCCAATGCATGACCCCTGTGTAGTTGGGGAGGGGGGTGGATTAGACAAGCACCACAGGCCACCCAGCTTACTGCTGCAACTGGCAAATGGCAGTATGCCATGTCAAGGGAAGACATTCCCTGGCTATCATTAAGAATCCCAAAGCCATGGAGTGGCACAACATGCAATGCCACATTTGGTTGCAAGTATCTCCCCCGGTCAATAAATAGTAGCTACACCCATGTGCACGTTGGGTGCACCACGTGCTGTGCGCATAAGTCATCTGATTGGTGTGGTCTGCGTCTGCCTGATGCAGTTCTGCCCAGCACCTTACAATACATGAGCCAACTACCACATCTGAACACATTTACAACGCAATGATTGAGACATGTAGTTGCCTACCGTCACTTCACAAATGGAACCATCAGACAAAACTGTCTCTGTAGGAATGCGTGACACAAGTGTGCAGAATAGAAATGTACAACATAGGAATAGCAAATAGGACATTTGTGGGTTGTAGTGATCCCTGTGCTGATTTCAAACAAAGAGTCTAGACATGCAATCTCATACAAACAGTAATAGTACAAACACTAACTTGTCTCCTTACTGTCACTCCCATGCAGGTGATGCTGGATATGCACTCACGCCATGGCTCATGACGCCAATCTGACGGCTACGGAACATGCATGAGGTGGCCTACAACTGGGCACACATTCAGACACGTGGCGTGATAGAGCAGACCTTAGGACTGCGAAGGCCAGGTTCTGCTGCCTCAGCCGATCAGGCGGGGCATTGCAGTACAGCCCGGTGAACATAGGAAAAATTGTGCTGGCATGTGCCATGCTGCACAATCTGTGCATATGTGGGAACATTGCACTGCCCCCGGACATAGAGCCAGCAGATGAGGATGAAGATGATGATGATGATGATGATATGTGTGTATAACCAGGCCCGGGTGCCATTGATGGCCTACATGCACGGGGAGCACTCATAGACAATTTATACTGATCAACTTCACATGCACATGGTGTACTTCAAT
Source organism: Ambystoma mexicanum (assembly GCF_040938575.1). Taxonomy (NCBI): domain Eukaryota; kingdom Metazoa; phylum Chordata; class Amphibia; order Caudata; family Ambystomatidae; genus Ambystoma; species Ambystoma mexicanum. The sequence goes on from NC_090936.1 coordinate 435,690,731, forward strand.
TTGTGACACTTAGATTAAATGATTACTACACACACGAAAGAAGATTGTCCACTCGTAATGTGCATTTGCACAGCAGTGTACTAAGTAATTAACATATGGAACAGGTGTAATTAGGTATAATGTGCACACGTGACCTCCCACCCCCCAACGTACCCACCCACCGACAAGGCCCCAACTAACAAACCCCACTGTGGACCACCCCCACCTCGCCAACGTACCCACCCACCGACCAGTCCCCAACTAACAAACCCCACTATGGACCACCCCCACCTCCCCAACGTACCACCCACCGACCAGGACTGCATCACGACCTGTTTGACTTCCGTGTCACACTGTATGCCCTATTTTTTCCCACACTTCGGCCCATGATTGTCCTTTCCAGTTGCTCCAGCCAGCTGCGATTACCTGCTCCTGGGCCTGCCGGCGGAGGGCAAAGCGGGGTTTGGTGGGGGCAGGCAGCCCATGATGGCCTACAGGGCCAGCAACATTGTCTCCGCAATGTTGGATTGGATGTTGTTGCCCTCTCTGACCCTTCTCGACAACACCATGTTGGTAGTGGCAAAATGCCCTATTGCGCTAGCCTCCAAAATCGAGCTACCCCAAAAGAAAATCCTCACTAAAAGAAAAATCTTAGCTGAAAAAAATGAAACAAACACCATTTTCAAAGAAACCAAGGAAAGTGTGAACCGAAAATTCCAATTTACCCCAGTTACCCAAGACACAGTGGCAGACAGCATCTCCAAACTAAAAGCCTCAAATTGTAAACGGGACAACTTCCCAGCTCATTTAGTTAAACTCTGCGCCCCACTCCTCACCCCTCCTATTACTAACTTTGTGAATGCCTCATTCAATACAAACACAGTCCCGGCAAGTATAAAAGAAGCATGGGTGACCCCCCTGCTGAAAAAAACATCTCTTGATGCAACAGTACCCACTAACTACCGACCAATAACCACAGTACTGTTTCTGCTCAAGATTATTGACAAAATAGCTTACAATCGAATTCAAGCCTATCTTGAACAAAATCAGCTCCTTGGAGCTAGACAATCCGGATTCAGGCCCAACCATAATACAGAAACGCCTCTCCTGGACTTGAAAATACATATAAACACCATCAGGAACCCAGGCAAACTCTGTATACTATTGCTGTTAGGCTTATCTGCAGCATTCGACTTAGTGGACCATGATAAATTATACACCACTCTAGCCACTGACCTCTGCTTCTCCAAAAATGCCACCCTCTGGGTGAAATCTCTTCTAGCTGAACGTACGTCCAGAGTAAGCATTGGCAAAGAGGCGGACAACCCCATACCAGTCCCCATTGTGGTACCCCAAGGGTTCTTTATATCACCTACCTTATACAATGCATTAACTAAGTTTCTTATCTCGGCCTTGGACACCATGGGTGTCATGTACACCAATTTCGCCGATGACACCCAGATCCTCATACCAATCTCAGGGGATTACGTCCAGGACACAATGATCATTAATAAGATATATGCATTAATCCAAAACTGGATGGCCCTGAATAGCCTCTGCCTCAACGATGAGAAAACAGAGATTCTCATTGTGGGCTCCCAAATTAAAATCCGCACTCTCCATTCAGACTATTCACCATCAACATTGATGGTTTTCGGATCCCACTATCGAAACAGGTCAAAACCCTACGAGTTCATCTTGATGGCAATCTTACAATGACCAGACATGTAAGCGCTCTTTCGTCGTCTACATCTTATACTTCCAAATTGATCGCCCTGAGTCGCCAGTACCTTACGCCTTGAAACTGCATCACCCTAGCCAGAGCCTTAATACTATCTAAGTTGGATTATTGTAACATACTCCTATTAGGGACATCTAACTTCAATTTACAACCTAGGGAAATTAGAATTAATGCAAAACAAAGCTTTACGAGCGGCTCTAGGAATCAAGAAGTCCGACCACACCCCCAACATTAGGAGGGAGAATCACTGGCTACCCATTAAGGCCAGAATCATCTTTAAATCTCTGTGTGTTACCCACACATGCCTCACCAATAAAGCCCCCACCTATTTGAACAACTCAATAAGTAAAAAAGGCTCAAATAGAATGATCAGATCCAATAACAAGTCGCTCCTGGTTATCCCTCGTTTCAAAAGTTATAGATCAGGAGGTAGTAGCTTCCTAGTCATGGCCCCTAAACTCTGGAATGAGCTCCCACTAAACATTAAAAATGAAGACTCCTTCCATTGTTTTAAAAAATTACAAAAAACCTGGCTTTTCAACCAATACTAGTCACACTACATATAACTGAAACACCCACCTATCGTAGGCCTAATTACATGCCTCCCCAGGTTTGACTTTTACCAGAATTTGTAAAGTATGTAAGTGACCATGAAATGTATTAACCTATGTAACTTCTTGTACCAATGCTTGTATTTAATGTAAGTGAATACCGTGACACCCGAGGGTTTGGGTGTTTAACAAATGTAATAAATAAAATAAATAAATAGGTGCCGCACGGAGGTCGCATTGCTCTCCCGCTGCATACGAGCCTCCTCACGTTGGAGCCTTGACTCCTGAAGCTGTTGCTCCCCGAGTCCGGTCACCGTGTCCTGACGCTCTTCAATGCTGCAGCCGGATGGTAAGCTCCTGAAGGGATGGTGTGGGTGAGCGCATTGGACTGTGCAGTCTGGTCGGGCTGAATGTGCCCAGCTGATCAGGTGTGGAGTTGCACCCCTCATTCCCAGACACTGGTGCCTCAGTGGCCTGATGGTCATGCGCGCTTTCCACGTCATCAGACTCTTCTTGGATTGGTGGTGCTGCAGCACCTGCAGTTGGAGTGGCAGCAGGGGGATTTGCCAGCGGTGCATGCTGGTCTATAGGCTGTGCTGGGATGGGGGTCTCCAGAGGGCGGTGCACCAGCACCGTAGTCCAGCACTGGTGCCGGAGGTGCTAGCGGTGGCTTGCTGTTGTGGTCTCTGACGACGGCCACGTGCAGTCCCCCTTGGCGTCAACTGTTGACCCCTGTCACTGTCGGATGATGATCCTGTGGGGGATTGTAAGGCATGCCGTTAGTGGTGTCACAGGGTGTGTATGGGGCAATCACATGCAACACACTCGTCATGCTTCATCTACTTGCAGGTACATGCATTGATGGGTGCTGCGTTCAGGTGTGTGATTAAGGGGTTGCACTCGGTTGCATGCCGTCTGGCTGTCATGGTGGTCGTGTCCCATGGGGGTGCTGGGTGTAGTGGGGTTGATGGGGACTGTGCTATGTGGCTCTGTGTGCCTTGCTGGGAGGTTGGGGGGTGTCCCATGGGGGTGCTGTGTGTGGTTGGGTTGATGGGGACTGTGCCATGTGGCTCTGTGTGCCTTGCTCTGGGTTGGTCATGGAGGTGCTAGGTGTGGTAGGGTTTATGGGGACTGTAATATGTGGCTCTGTGTGCCTTGCTCAGGGGGGTGTCTTGGGGTTGCTGGGTGCAGGAGGGGTGATGGAGACTGTACTATGTGGCTCTGTGTGCTTTGCCAGGAGGAGGGGGTGGTATACCTTCATTCACATTCATGTCTTTGCACTCTATGTACTTACCAGCCTTGCCAGGTTTGTCTGATCCGGCCTCGGCTTCTCCTACCCCCTCAATTCCTTCAAGGTGCAGCACGCTGCTGCACCTCTCCTCCCACGGTTGCAGCTTCAGTGTGGAATGTGGTCCCCCTCCTGTGGCACAGCTTTGCTGTCTGGGGGTGACAGCAGGTCCCTGACCCACAGCCGTAGGTCATCCCAAATCTTATGGCAGTCCTTTACTGTCTGCCCAGTCACCGCCACAGGTGAAACCTTCTGGGTAGCCTCAGCCCATATGGCCTTCCTTCTCTGCTGCATGGTGCGCCTCTGGTCTGCGCTGAATAGTTCTGCAGCATTCTCCACTATGTGCTCAACGAGCACAGTGAGTTCAGGCTCACTGAACCAGGGTTTCCGCTGCCAGCTGGCTGGGATCCTTGATGTCATCTTCCTGATGGATTTTATGCAGTCTCAATTTTAGGCAGTGACAAGAGCTGTGGGCCTTGTGGTTCCAGAGGATTTCAGTGGATTGTGATTTATGTATTGTGATTTATGTAATGGCCACTGCTCGCTTTCTGGTTTTCGCGATCACAGTATTTCCGGTTCCGGTGTTTCTGCATCCGCTGATACCGGCATTGCTGTGGCGGATACAGATTTACCGCTGGCATTTCTCCCAGTGCATCCGTCTCCGTGGATGTTACCATGATGGCGGTGGCACCGGTTCTGCACTGTGCTGAGGCGCGCGGCCGCCAACCCGTAATTCTTCCTTGTTTCCGCAGTCATGGAACCGGTGTCACGGTAACACCGGATACCGGACCAGCAAACCTGTAATTAGGGCCATTCTCTATTTTGTGGTGCAAGTTGCCATTGTTTTCGGAAGGGCCGACTAAAGATGCATGGGGGCTCCTGGGACCCATTTCAAAATGTTTGGGGCTATCTTGCCTACAGCTGAGAAACCAGTCGGGTCTGAAGCAGCTGTTTGGTGCACAGGTAATAATGTTGTCCAATCTCTGGACGCTCTCGTCCACTGCACACCATAATGATGTGAATGCAGTTAACAACAACATTTTAAAAGCAGTAAGTCAAAAACAGTAGTTATGTTCAAAGAGAAATCTATTGAGAAATAGTAAAGATGGAATTCCTATGTAACTGGTGAAGCTTCTTTATTTTCAAGATTCATTTGCTCGCTCTACGGGTTTTGGGAACAATCCCCTTCAGGGGACCAACTGTAAATACAATCACATAGGGACATTTCAAGCTCACAATATTTACACATTATTCTTGTATAATGCAGAGCTACCACTGAAAGTCTATCACCCTAGTACAGAGCATTTACTTGCATAGAATCTCGCTAAGTGACTAGTGATTGGGGGGGCGTGGCCAGATGGCGACGTGAAAGGACGTTTCTCGTAGGAGCTCCGGCAGATCCGTTGTCGATCCTGACTGAAAACGATGGTTGTGGGTTTACGAGCAGGCCCACAGCTCAGCAGAGTGTGAAGACCAGCGGCACATAACGAGTGCTTAAGCAGCCCACGGAAGTGCACATTGAGTAAACTGGAGCCTAAAGAAGGAGGCGAGCCCGTGAAAGGACATTGCCCAAAATGGCCGTCACCGAACAAAGGGTCATAAAAGCTCCGCGAGGCTGACGGTGACAGAGTTAGCCAGAAAAGTGCACACCACGCCACAATAGCGGCCCGAAGCGCGGGGCGACCTGCTTGAAGCGGTCCGGGAATTGATCGGAGACGGGGCCCCTGCGGAGCCGGCGTGCTGGCATAAATCAAGGACACGAGCGAGAACGCTGAGGTTCTGCGGCCCCGGCAGAGTGTGGAGCATAAATCAAGAACACGGGCTAAAACGCCGAAGTATTGCAGCCCTGGTAGAGCGTGGACCACGGCGGTCGCACATCTGTGACGTGACCGCCTGGAGCGGGTGGCGGCGACACCCGACCTGGTGGCCCGAGGCGAAGCAAAGGCTCCCGTGGTCCCAGTGAGGGGAGAGGAGTGGACACGGAGCGGGCAGCGCCGCAGCGCTGCAGCGAGACTACAGTGCAGTGGAGTGCGGGGCCTAGACTACAGGCGATTGGCATTTGCAGCTCTGTTGCGCCTGAGGACCTGAGGCGCCCGGCGGAACCCCGAAGCGTCCTCATCGACACATCCTGGGTTGCTCCTGACGGAAGGCGCGGTAGGAGGTGCAGGCCCCCTGGGGGAGGATTTGACAGCGCAGGACCGATGCAAGGGAGTGATCGATTGGGAGTTGCCGGATCGATCGCTCAATGCAGTAAGACCCGGACTGCCCGGGAGGGCGGTGTCGGACCCTAATGGGAGATGGCCAAGCTATCAGGTGATTGACAGACCCTGTGGAGTGCCCCAGCTGGCCATGTGAAGACATGGTAAACAAATGAAAACACTGAGCAGCCTATGGAAATTGGAGCGGACACATGCAGGACATCATTAACTGGGCATGGCCGAGCCCTTTGGCAGTACTTTAATGAGGGGCAACACATGCGGCGGAGAGCTGGAACCAGGACCCCCACGCAGCAGGATACCCAGGGCAGTCCAATAACCGCAGCCTGACAACGAGGGTGCTCAGGCAGTGCACCCTAGCTGGTAGCAGAGTGGGGTCGCACCCAAAATGGAGCACTAAGAGGCCCAAGCCATGCAAGGGTCTGAGCCGAGGAGAGCAAAAAAGGTCTGAGCCGGGTGAGACCACGCTGACCACTACTGGAACGAAACAGTAGGGATGGCTAACCCCGGAGCATTTGCTGGCCCAAGGCATAATATCAGGCGGCCTCTACGGCTAAGGGACTGGAGGTATACAACAAAGGCAAGAGTGCGGGCCACTTGACTTTGGGGCTCACGGAGCACTGGAGCGAGAGAGCGGTAGGTCTGCGGCAGTGGGGTACCACCTACTATTGAATGGAAAACAGTGTGGGCCAGAGAGGCGGTGCTATGTGAGTGCAGACACGTGGGAGGACACGGCCCACTCCAGGCGTGGGAAGGACGGTAAGATACACTAGAACACGCCGACATGGCCCCGCACTCAGAAAGAGCGGCCTGGCGCCGCGTGGACCTTCGCACGAAGGGGGACGCTGCTGACCCACGCCGGAACAGCACTACATGATGTCTAACAGAACTGTCAGAACCAAAAGCAAACAGCCCACGATGGAGGCATATGCTAAGACGCATGCAGGTTCAGAAAGCGGTAAAAGCAAAGACACTACACCTGCAGAGGTGGAGACACCGGGCACAATCCAGGAGGTGCTGGCAGTGATCGCAGACTTGAAAATTGCCTGGGAGACCAAACTAGGCCTAGCAATGAACGAATTGAAAGTGGGGCTGGATCTCAAAATCGGAGCGGTCCAGGACGAAGTCAACCTGCTGAGACAGGATGTGCGCACGCTCGCCGAGCGCACTGGACACTTGGAAAAGGAGATGGCCCGAACACGACGGCATGCGCTGCCCATAGATCAGAACTACATGCCCTTGTGCAGAGAGCGGGCAACCTGGAGAACAGGGCGCAGGAGGTGGAAGGGCGTGGCAGACGCAACAACATTCGCATTGTTGACCTGCCCGAAGGAATGGAGGGGCCCAACCCAACAGAATAGGTAGAATCCATGCTTCTGCAAGAAATAACTGGCGGATCACTGACCCAGGGGTTTGCAGTCGAGAGGGCGCACAGAGCCCTGACAAGGAGACCACCCCCGGGGCCCCCCCCCCGCAGCCACTGATCGCAAAGATTCTGAACTATCGGGATCGTGAAAAGATATTAGAATTCTTCCGGAAAGGGGGAACGATAGAAAGAGGGTCGGCGAAAATCACAGCGTATCCGGGCTACACTTTGCACGTACAACGCAGCAGGATGAACTTCGGAGCGGTGAAGAGGAGGTTGAGAGAAGCCGGTCACCGATCTATGTTGCTCTACCCGGCCAAATTGAAAGTGTTTTACAAGAATAAAACTCTGTTCTTCGAGACGCCGAAGGAAGCTATGCACTGGCTGGACACACAGGGTCACCCTCAAGAACCGGACATTCAGATGGGAGCCGCAGAAGATAAGTAACATGTGGCTTGGTCATCCTTAATGTTTTGACGCAGGACACTGGGACTAGAATATAGTATTGGATAAAGCACGCAGGGAATGTGTTGCAGCAATATATGCCGGTAAGACTTCTGAATATAGGGTTAAATAAAGCTTGTGGGAATATGCTCGGGCAAGATCCATTGGATGCAATTATCCCATTCAGACAAGTGAGAGCTCCGGGGAGGCAATCTTGGAACCCCTCAGTAGTATATTTAGTTAGGTCACTGTTAGATCGGTGACGCCCTGCAGGGTCCTTGTCCTCGGCTTCGGGGCAGGACCACACGCGGGTGGGCCTGAGATCCAGGGATGGAGCTGGGCATTTGTTGGGGTAGGGAAGGGAGGGGGGAGGGGAAGCGTTGTGTGCAGTGGGGTAGAGTTTTGGGAAGGGGGGGTTGTCGAGGGCGGGAAGGCTAAGAGTCGGACAAAGGATCATCAGGGGAGACACCGAAGGGGAATGTAGAGGGGGAACACATCGATTAGATGGCGTCGGGTAAACTCAGAGTGGTGACCTGGAACGTGCGGGGCCTCAATAGTTACCTAAAATGCAACAGAGTAATGATGTACTTAAAGAGAATGCGCATTGATGTAGCTTTGTTACAGGAGACCCACCTCACCAAAGAGAGGCTGGAGATGGTCAGAAGGAAGTGGAAAGGTAGTGTCACAGGTGCCACATACTCGCCATACGCAAGAGGGATGATCACCTGGGTGGCGCCGCACGTGCCATTTCAGTTACTCAGCTCGACAATAGACCCCGAGGGCAGACTGGTGGTGGTGGCGGGGATCCTGGAAAATAGGGAGGTGAGCACTATAAATCTGTACGCTCCTAACCATGATACTGCGGCATATTTCAGGTCCCTATATAGTAAAATGTATCCCCTGATGGGTGGCGCAATGGTGTGGGGAGGGGATTTCAACTGTACCCTGAACCCAAGGATAGATAGGTCTGATGATAAATTGGAAAAGATAGCAACTGCAGTTAAGGCATTGAAGACCTATTGACAGACCTTGGTCTGGAGGATGTGTGGAGAAGGCTACATCCAACGGACAGGCAGTATTCGCACTATGCAGCGCCACACGACCTGCACACAAGGTTGGATTATGTGTTTGCTGCGGCGGAGATAGCGGGAGAAATGGTAGGGGCCGAATACAAGGCCAGGGTATTATCCGACCATTTGCCTTTGGTCGTTGAGTGGCAATATCAACCCCCCAGAGCGTGTATCCCTACATGGAGGCTCAGAACTGAGGCTCTACAAAATGCAGAATTTCGCGAAGATCTGAGGGAGGCCATCGAGGAATACTTTGAAATCAATACGGAGAGTGTAGGCTCGATGGGAACAGTTTGGGAGGCATTCAAGGTGGTGGTACGTGGGGTAGCCATATCAAAAACTAAGGGACTCCAAGGAGGTATTGAACGGGAACTGCTAAAAACAGAAAGAGAGCTGGAAGGCCTCACTCGAAACAAAGGCACCTCCCAAGAGAACAATATTAAGATAAAAGACTTACAGTCAACTTGCAGTGAACTCTGGGATAGACTAAGCAAATTGAATTATAAGAAATACACTGAGAGGTTACATGCAGGGGGGGATAAGCCAGGTTGACTACTGGCCTGGCTATATAAAAATGAGACCCCCCCCGTTCGGTGATCAGAGAGATCAGGGATGCGGAAGGTTGAATTTATAGCACAGAGGAAGGAGTAAACGGGGAGTTCTTCAAGTACTACAGACGATTATATGAGGACACGGAAGAGGATATGGGCCAGGAAATACTAGAAACAATAGAGAATGTCGGGCTGCCCACCTTAGATGACCAAGAATGCGCTGACTTAGATGCCACCATTACCGTAGAAGAACTGGAGGCGGTGATCCAGCACTGTCACGCCGCCCCCCACGCTACCTGCTGCACCCATGAAAACAAAGACACGCCCTACCCCGTCTGTGGCCTCCACCCCTCTTGCCACCCGACACACACACCTTGACACATGTACCGTTGCCTCCTCGGTTCCTGTACAGCAGGGCACGGCATGGCATGATTGGCAGGACTGGCGTTTATCGCCCTTCACATCGCTGGCAAACGAAGTGGAGACTCCTTCATCGCCGAGACATACGGCTTTCACGGAAACCTGCGCGTCACGGCGCGTCACGGATCACGTGACTCGTGGTCCCTTAGCAACGCCGCAGCGTTTCGTTTCCACACCTCACGTGACTACGGTCACGTGTTTTCTCCCAAGGGAAAAGGAAGACCGGAAACTGAAGACGTTGCTTCACAGCTGTTTTTGTCTGGATCACGTGACGCTCATTCTTCGTTCTAAGGATCTGTGTCCCTCGCCTGACCACGGTTTGCTTCACGGACTGTTACGCTTAGCCCTTGTCTGTTTTGGAACTTTGGATTGCCTGCTGACTATTACGCTTTGCCCAACGGACTCCTCTGTGCTTAACCCCTCACTTGATTTGGAACTTTGATTTACATGCTGCCGAACTACGCTTTGCTCTACGGACTGTATTTGTCTCTTAACCCTTCATCTACCTCGACCTGGATCGCCTGTTTTTGACCACGGACTGCTTGATTTCCTCTACGGATCACGTACCACTTTAGGATTTCGGTCCTGCACTAGGTGTTCACCTACCCTTGCCCTCTGTCTGGCCCAACAGCTGTCTGAAGGTATACGCCTCCGTCGGCCTTTCCGGAACCACCCTCAAATCCTCACAGGTACATCGTGCTCTTGTATTTTGCATTCAGTATACATTGCCTTGCCCTGTATTCTAACCACATTGCACCTTGCCTTGCAGAGCTCAAGGGGTTATTCCGGCTGTTCCCCACGCCCAGGCTTACGGACTTCCACCTGTGGCTTCAAAGATCACACAGACAGTATTTCAGGTGTTGTCAGTGTGATACTTGGGGACAGAGGGGTTGCCCATACTCTGCACGGCCATCAAGTATGTAACAAGCACCTCCCCACATGCAAAGCGCCTGGGTCGGATGGGTTACCCAGCGAATTTTACAAAACATACGAGCAGGAGTTACTCCAGCCGCTGCTGTCCATGTTTAATGAAGCCTATGAACGGGGGGATCTGCCGGCGTCCCTCCGAGAGGCAGTGATTGTTCCGCTATTGAAACCAGGCAAGCCAGACACGGAATGCGGGTCCTATAGGCCCTTGTCCATGCTCAATCAAGATGGCAAAATACTCACGGCTGTGCTAGCCAACAGGTTAAAGAGAGTAATTGGCAAGCTGATACACCCAGACCAAACGGGTTATGTCCCTGGTAGAAATATTACAGATAACCACAGGAGGCTGCACCATATCATTGACCAAACTAAGGAAGACACGGGCAAGATGGCAATCGTGTGGTTGGACGCGGTAAAGGCCTTTGATTCAGTGCGGTGGCCGTGGTTAAAAGCGACCCTGAAGGGATATGGAATGGGACCAGGATATACGAGATGGGTCCAGTTGCTGTACAGCTCCCCGATAGCAAGAGTTAAAACTGGACCCACAATTTCAGACAAATGGCAACTCAGCAGGGGGACCAGACAGGGTTGGCCCTGGTCACCCATGTTATACATCCTGGCATTAGAGCCACTAGCAATATACCTGCGGCAACAATATGGGGAGGTGGGGATCCACACAACTGGGGGCACACACCTGATATCACTGTATGTAGATGATGTGCTTGTCTACCTGCGCTAACCGGAAGAAAATCTGCAATATGTGCTGAGGTGATGGATCGTTATGCCACCCTCTCAGGTATATCAGTGAACCCCGGGAAGTCTTGCTTGTTCCCCTTGGGGAGGTATAAGAGCACCCCTTTGGTGAGGCTACCAGTCCTGCAGATACCCTGGCAGACCATGACATTCAAGTATCTGGGGGTTAACATTTACCATGAAATAAAGTTAGAGCACAAACATAATACAGAGAGAGCGACTGAGAGCATTAGGAATAGCATGGCGTTCTGGACTAGGTTGGCCCTGGCCATGATGGGGAGAGCAGCTCTGCTCAAAATGGTTGTCCTGCCCAGACTCTTGCACTTTTTTGTGAATGTCCCATACCTGGTCCCCAGACGCTTCTTTGTGAAACTCCATAGCATGGAGCATGGACAACAGGAAAATCCTGCTCAGGCCATCAGCCTGGATGTTGTCCACCCCCCAGACATGAACTGCTCGCAAAGACAGCAGGTTACTCCCCTCCCAACTGGAACGCTAGAGACTTCGGGCAAAGTGACCTCATACCATCTTGTTGATTGACATACACCAATGCAGATGTATTGTCTGTCCGGACCAGAACAGCCGACCCCTGGATGGCACAGGAAAAGGAAGATCACGACCAGCACCCCCAATTTGACAATTGTAACACCTGCATCAGCGTCCAACGCCACTGCGCACTCTGGCCCCAACTACTGCCCCCCACCAGGGGCCACTGGTGTCAGTAAGGGTTGAACCAATGGAATACTCTGTAACACATTTCCCAAATCTATCCACCACCACCACAGCTGAACCCTCATATCTCATACATCTGGGTATCCGTCCTCCAAGAGCGGTAAAAGTGAGAGGCCATCGTTTTCATGTGCAGACATGGCCATGGGACCACAAAGACACACGCCGACATGTGACATTGCACCTGGAGAACTTCCCAGGCCGTAACCCAATCCTTGCTCAGCAAAAGCCCCAAAAGACGCTGCAGGCAGACGGTCCAGACCAACAGCCGCCGCACCTGCCCTGTTCAGTCCAGAAACAGGCCTCAATATACTCCAGATCCTGAAAAGGTTCCAAACAAAATTTGTCCCAATTGATCAGGAACCCCAGAGATTTCAGCACTCCACAGTTGATGGCCACATGCTCTCGCAACAGCTCCCTGGAAGAAGCTTTGATCAACCAGTCGTCCAGGTATGGAAAAACCTGGATCCCCCTGGCATGAAGGAGTGCCACCACTGGACCCAACACTGTCATGAAGGAGCTGTCTTCAAGGTGAAGGGAAGTTCCTGCAATTGAAAATGTCTCCCAGAAAGAAAACGCAGACTTCTGATGCAACCTCTGAATGGGCATGTGAAAGTACGCATTCTGGAGATCAAAGGACACAAAAAGTCCAGATTCTCGATCAATGGGATGATCCTCTGCTGACTCGCCATCTTGAAATGCAGTCTGCCTGAACATGTTCAGCCTCTTGCGGTCCATGATCAGACGGAACTTGCCATTGGGTTTGGGCACCACAAATATGCACAGTAGAACCCCATAGCCCTCTCCTTCCTGGCAACCACTTGGATTTCCCCCTTCTCCAATAGTTTCAGGACACTCTAGGTCTTGGCCAGAGCGTATTCCGCCCTCCTGGAAAGAGGAGTTGCCAATGCTCTCGAGCACGGAGGAGGTGAGACAAATTAGATCTGGTATCCTCATCGAACAATCCTGTTCACCCACAGGCTGACTGATACAGCCCTCTAAACTGGCCAGAAAAAGCATAGTCTGGCTCCAACACATTTGGCGTCAGGACTTTTGCGAAGGCACCAGAAGAAAGGGTTTGCCAGACTTCTGCTGCCCTTTTGACCAGTTTCCACCAGGAGGCATGCAAACACTCTCCCTGGACACAGCATGACTCAGAAACTTCTTGCGGCGACCAGAAGGCCCAGCCCTGGGCTTCACCTCAGAGCGTCAACAAAGCTTGTTAGTGTGCTTATCTGCTTTGAAAACACGATGCACCCTGTCCACCAGAAATCACCAAACAATGGGCCTCATTACATGGTAGGCAGTAAGGGTTTACCGGTACCGGTATTTTACCGGTACCGGTAAATCCTTACCGCCTTACTACGAGGTCCCTTTGCGGGTTGGGGAATTTAACGCCTGCTTTTTGCAGGCGTTAAAAACCAAACCCGCAAAGGGACCAGGGAGCTAATTATGGTACCGCAGTTTGCGGTACTGTAATTAGCGCCTTCCCCATTCCCATTATGCCCTATGGAGCAAAAATGGGAATGGGGAAGGGCAATGGAGGAAGGAGGAATTACCGCCTTCCCAACCTTGGAATAGGGCGGTAATTCCCCTTTCCTCTAAGGCGGTACCGGCATGAACCATGGCGCTAATAGCGCCATGATTTACCGCCTACCGTGTAATGAGGTGCAATATCTTGCCCTCAGATGGAATCTTCGATGCCACCGCCTTCTGATGTTCATCCGATTGTTAGTACCGTTGGTACAAGTGGCGCAGCCCGAGACCGCATCCTTCATGGTCACTGCTGCAGTATGAACCCCATCATATGCCAAATCTGAAAGGAGTTCCAACTGTGACTTCATAGCCTGCAACAGGGGAGCACAATCCGCCCCTTCCACCACAAGCTGAACCAATTTCTGAAAACCAGCCTAAGCAGTTTCAGCCGTGTAAGAGGCGTATATGGAAAGCCGAAAGGCCATGTGTGCGCCAGCGTAAGACCTTTTCAGGGTTGAATCCAACTTTTTGTCCACAGAGTCCCGAACAGCCATCATCTCAGCTGCCATCGATGAGCGACCCGTCAGGCTGGATAGGATAGTATCCACCTGAAGCCCCGTCGGAAGCGCACCCTCCTCCCATGTAAGGGATAAAGCTTGGCCATGAAGTGAGGATTCGCCACCTTTTCATGCTCCCACCATTCCTTGAAGACTTCCTCCTGAATCTAAGGAAACAATGGCAGTCCCGCCCTGATAGTATGTTTAAACTGGCATGCAGGAGGCCTGGATCTGGATGGCAAAGGGGGCGGTTGCTGAAACCTCATGAATTTCACCACTTGCAACACTGCAGCCAACACCCCTTTATCGGCCTGACCACAGAGGAAGATGAGGAGGACTCCCCTTCAGAAGAAGAATCTGATGACCACACCACAGTCTTGGAGCGCCTGGTCTTCTTCCACACACCAGCCTCCCTCCTGAAGGCCTTCCTGCAAATGCAGAAACAATCTATCTGACAACGCAGAAGCCCTTTTACGCTTGAAGGAGGTATGTCGATGAGTCCGTAGAGGAAGACGAGGAACTCGCTATGTCGCCCTCCTCCTCCACATTCTTCAGTGTACACCTCGTTTTTCCTGGAGCCATGTCAGCCAGGTACTACAAGTAGAAAAAACTTCAGGAAACCACCCAAAAACCTCCATGAGGTAGCAGCAGAGACCAACAAAACCTGCAGCAGGACACTAGGAGCAGAGCACCAGGCACCAGCACAGCAAAGGTCCAGAAACCAAATGAACATAGCCCTTTAAAATATGGCCGCAAGGACAACCAGGTGCAACCATTTTCAAGCAGGCCAGCCTAAGCCATGGCTGCCTCTTCCATACACCCGGGCCACCACGTGACCAGCTGACCCCGTCGGGCAGCCCTCAGGCGTGCAAGCACCCATCGGCAATAAGCCATGCAAGACTGACTAGTGTTGTGCCTGCCTACAACCCCCCCTACTGAGTATCCAAACATGTCGGAGCATCAAAATGTACATATTTGTACATTTATTTTAGTATACAAGGAAAGCAGGGACCTCAGAGAGACACCAGGCCCTGCATTGATCTCCGCCAGGTACATAAACGATGCAACTGTCTGTAGAAGCGGTTGCGCACAACAGAGACCCACCCCCGGCCACGTCTCGGTGCAACGGAAAGCAGAGATGGGACCGGAGCGGCCCCGAAGCCAAAGAAGTCAGAAAGCAAGGGCCCCGCGGCCCGCCTCCACTCACTGACGCACGGGCCCAGACCGACTCCTCTCCAACCTGGGCAGATGAAGACAAGGCCATCCACATCGTGCTCCCCAGCAGGCCCACTGGGCAGGAGCCAGCTCAACCAGGCCTCCTGTTCAGCAAGGTGGACTGGGAGAACAACATCCCAACCACCAAGCCGCCTGAAGTCCAGCAGGGAGTGCAGGGGAACATCCAGCTGCCCCTCCAAGCTCAGCAGAGAGAAGAAAATAACGGAGCAGCAGGTGACCCAGCCACCCACCGAAGGTCCTGACATGTAAGCAGGAAAAATAAAAACTAACATGTTGCAGGTTTAGGGCAGTATTGTACTCTCTGGAGGGATGGGGCAGGTATGGGTGTTAGAAGATGGAATGGATTCCTGAGATTGAGGTCGTCAACCTCTCAAGTAAGTACTGGGACTAGAAAGAGGGATGTGGAAGTAATGAGCTCCAGCTGGAATTTAATTAATCTCTCATCATAGTTACTACCTATATCAAAGAGCCGAATGCACGGTATAATGTTTCTGTGATAAGTTAACACTGCTTATAGCCATACAGACCCCCATTATATTTCGGAGATGCTAATTCAGCCATGATTTGAACTGGGCATTCTGGGGCTTGCAGTTCTAAATTTATAACGGAATTCTGAGAACAAGTCCCCCATATTCAAATTTACGAAGAGGATAGTGGGAAAATAACCTAAAACGATGCGCTTGTTGCTAGAAGTGTTGTGTGGGATGCAGCAGTGAAACCAAATGTCAGGGATGCTTCCCAAACGTCCCCAATAAAAGGTAAAACACCTCCAAATGGATTGTGGTTTCCAGCAGCGCCTTTACAAAAATAATAAAATGCCAATGTGTTTATTCCCAAAACAAAAGAACCAATTTAAGTAAAAATAACATGAGTTGTAGAATTCTTTAAACACATGAATTAGTGCTAGACCCATTTAAAAGTTGCAAACAAAATTATAAATGATGAAAGAATAAAAATAAATGCCACAAACAAAAGGAACAAAAAATAACAAGAGAAGTTGAGACAGAACAACAAAAAACAAAAACATTGTTAATAAAGCATATATTAACCCCTTAACTGCCATGGTTATTTCCCCCCAGTGCCAAGGCCTTTTTGGTGATTTTGGTATGTCGCCATTCAATGCCTTGTAACTTTTTTGTTACATTCGATATCTTGGACAAATTTGCCCCCTTTTTTTCCCACATGTAGGCGGTCGTAACTCCACCCAGGAATCTTTGTTTGCTGTAGGGGGGTGAGAGACAATAACCAAAAAGGGAGTAAATGTTGGTTTTTTTCATAAAATGCCAATAAAATGATGTACAAAGAAGCCTGTGGTTTTTTTCTTCTAAGTGCTAGGAACAAATGGTTTGCTGTGCTGAATTCCCCATTTCCCGGCTTTCAAGAACAGGTTAAGTGGAAACGATAAAAACTTATTTTGATATGGTTATCAACCGTTTTGTGAGAGGTAGGTGATTTTGGCCTTTTTTTCCAATAGGCCATGCGTGGACGGAATGGAAGAAAAGGGTAGGAAAGGTGAATGGCAGGACAGAAAGACATACATTTCTGAAAAGTAGATAAAATTCCAAGTTTAGGAAGGGGTGATTTGCGCATGTCTGGCAACAACTGTGTAGGAAAGAATTCCATAGTTTGGGGAAAAATCAGGCAAAGGACAGAAAAAAAGGTATGTGGTGGACATGGTTGGCCCGGTAAGGCAATGGCTTCTGTGAATTTTGAGAAAAACCATGCTCCGCTACACTCCCCCAACTCTTCCAGTTAGGAAATCACACATTTTTTGTAATGTTTCACAAAACAAGCAATACCACAAGCCAAAAACAGAGCCATGGTACACAGGAGTTTTATGCTTATGGCCTAAACAGACGTACTTCGCATGTGTAAATAAGGAAAACAAATGTGGTGAGGAAGGGCAAGCATACATTTTTTGTAAGAGCACAGTTTCATGATCCCAGTCAGGGAGCATAGTCCTCATTCCAGCATTCAGGCTAGGCAGGGAACATTATCTCAATCAGCAGGTTAAAGGTGGGTGTTAGCCTGGCACATATGGCATTTACACCATCCACAGCATCTACTCCTATAGACTCCCGTAATGATTAACAGTAATTTCATACACTTGACATGGCCGCCGCAAAACCCATTTACAAGTTGCAGCACAGTTCTATTCATATTTGCAGAGGAGCTATTTAAGCCCTGTCTCCGCTGGAATGCGGGCTTCGTGTCTGCTCCTCTGACAGCGGATCATGCTACTGGCGTTTCTCTTCACAGAACCTGTCAAAAAAGGAGATAATAGAGACATTAGTTTTACGAAAAAACTACAGAGTACCATAGTTCACAGAAGAGAGTTACCAGGCAGAAGTATCTCCGACACTGTTATCTTCAGTCAGAAGTTTCACTCACAGCCGCAGCATCTTCAGTCAAAAGTTTCTTCCGCAGCCGCTGCATCTTCAGTTAGAAGTTTCTTCCGCAGCCGCCGCTTCTTCAGTCAGAGGTTTCTTCCGCAGCTGCCGCATCTTTCGAAGGGGTTTTCCTCAGCGTTCTGAAAACCTGCAGACAACAAAAGAGGTAATTTAGTTAAAAAACAAACTTAACAGTTTAACAGAGAAGACATTTCATAAGCGTTTACTTACCTGAAGGTTCTTCAAGTTTTCACCTCACAGTTGTTATCGCGTTCCACCTTGAAGGCTGCATTTACTCCGTATTGGCGAACGTACGTTTTAAAATATTTTCTCATACTGAGTAACTCCGCAGCCATCCGCAGCCATAATTATTTTCCCGAATTCCTAGAACCTGCGAAAAAGAGAAAAAGAACAAAAGTAATTAGAAAGAGAGATCTCTCCAACGTAGGAATCAATTCAAGACCTTACAGATTACTGTATCTTCGCGTGCTACTTACCCAAAGACTATCTTAAAAGAATAGACATTTCAAGGGCAAGAAGCTATTGAGTTCATCAGCAACCCAAGTTACCATGGTTTCTCCATTTCAACGTGCCGCTGTAGAAAAGCAGGATGGAGAGCTCCACCATAATAAAACACGGGTGAGAAGGGAATTCAGTTTAGAAGGGATTGATTTAAGGGAATACACATTTCCTGAAGCAGTATCTCAGTTAATAGATGTTATAGCATTTCTATTGTTGTCATTTGTTGTCTCAAACAGAAAAAGAATCCTAAAGGGCTCCAAGTATCAGGTCCACAGGCTGGGTAGGTATTACGCTGCCCAGGAGTCCAGGTAAGCATTACAGAACGCAAAGCCGTACTTAAAATACTCCACCTGAATGTCATGGAAAACACAGAAACAGACAATTTATCCCAGATTTTGGGGGAATTAAGGGCAGAAGTCCATGCAGCTAGGTTAGAACCCAATTCTCTCAGGAGAGTTAACAGAGAGCGCACTGATGAATTGGGTCACCAATTATTACAGTCCCAAGCAGGACAAGCACCACTTCCAGGTGGTATCCCGCAGGGTCAAGTTTCCGCTCCCAGTCCTCCTCTACAAGTGGTTCTACCCAGGAACATTCCACTAGCAGCCCCAGAGAGGTTTATGGGGAACCAAAGCGTTTTGCAGTCTTCATGAACCAATATAATTTAAACTTCCTGTGTCGACCCGGGCTCTTTCCTTCAGATCAGGCTAAGGTGGCATTTGTGTTATCATATTGGGGTAGACATGCTGCTGACTGGTCCATTCCCTTAGTCAATCAAGATGACCCATTATTAAGAAACATCCCTGGTTTTCAGCAGGATGCCCATCATGCTCATGGACAGGCCTTAGATAGTGAGCTGCTCTCTTTATGTCAAGGTAGATAAGAATTGTTAGCTTACATAGCTTACTTTAATCGACTAGTAGCAGAGACTAATTGGCCTGAGGAGAAGAGAACAACCCTCTTTTATCGAGGATTACGACGAAAACTCAAGGACATATTGGCGCAAGTAGTGAACCCTCCTACAGGTTGTGCCGAATTCATTGACCTAACTGTACAACTGGATCACTGGTTGCAGGACCGGTGCACTGATCGGGCCAGATCAGAGACTAGATCACTCTATGTTCATTCAAGAGACAGTGGAACTCATCAAGTGACTAAAAGTCACTCTGAGCCAATGCAGTTAGGAGGTGTTTTGGTCCAATTTCGAAAGAGACAAAAGAAGATGGCAGAATTTGTGTCTCTATTGTGGTTCGCCGGTCATCACCTTCGTAATTATCCAGTGAAACCGCTGTGGAAACCAGTGGGAGCCGTAGACAAGGCAGACAGGAATATATTAAAAAATGAATTGACGGAAAAGTCCAAAGCCCGACAAGTGTAGAGATCGACTTGTCGAGCTAGAAGAAGGAAATTCAGTTCTCTCATTTCGTTGTTCCCGCTATTTTTTGTAGTGACCTTCAACCTTCCAAGATATATGTTCTGGAAGCATATGTAGAAAGTGGTGCGAGTGGAAACTACATGGATTACGAACTAGCATGCAAGATGGGTATTGGTATACACCCAAAGGCTGTGGATGGTACTCAACTGATATCCGGACCAGTGACAAAGGGTACTGAAGTTTGCGCCTTGCTTTGCCAGGAGTGACATCGAGAAAAGATCTCATTTGACCTAATCAGTGCTCCACAGTTTAAGGTAATCTTAGGTATTCCATGCTTAGAGAAACATAATCCACAGATTGATTGGCGTGCTAGAACCTTAGTTTTTACCGAGGAATGCAAACACTCCTGCTATGTTCAAGGCAGAACTATTGGAAAAGAAGTTCAAGCGATTTCAAGAGAACAACCCGCTTTAGGATTAATAGGAACCCTTCCACCAGAGTATCAAGATTTTCAAGACTTTTTGAAAAAGAACAGGCCCCCCACACTGGCCACATCATTGTCAAAACCCCATGTAGTAGAATTTATGCTTTAAACAAACAAGAAAATATTCATTTGAAGACATATTTGGACATCTACCTAGCCAATGGTTTTATTCAGCCTTCTAAGTCCCCTATGGCGTCTCCTCTATTCTTCGTGCCCACGAAGGACGGGGACCTTCATACTTGCAAAGACTATTGTGCCTTAAACCAGATCACAGTTAAGAACCGGTATGTCAGGAAACTGTGGCAGCTCTGGTATTCAGGGAGATCGGAAATGCGTTTTCCGGCAAGTAATTCTTTCTCTCCTTTAGCCTCCCGTTTACCCACTAAAGCATTTGGTCAACCTTGTCTATGTATTCCAAAGCCTACAGCTAATCTCTGTGTATTTCTTTGGTGGCGTTGGGGGTTCCCGTGGAGACGCCGTCCTTCCCGCGTTCATTAGGTCACGTGTTTTTTCACGTTAGACCCATTCCCATGTTGTCATGTGACTTCTCTACCTTCTTACTTATGCCCCACTTGTTTTCGAATTTGCTGCTTCTGAATTTACTTTCTATAGCCTTACCGAACCTTGTGAACTGTCTTGCTCTCTTGATCTACGACCCGGCTACGTACCTCGATTATCCTATTCTCTTGCTTCTTGTCTGTCAGTTGCTCTGGAAATCCTCCGTACGTCTCTTGGAACGCCCCTTACCTTGCCTTGTCTCCCGATTTTGTACCTTGTTCTGCCCGCATTGTTGACCCGCAATCCACCCAACCTCGCATTACTGAACTCAATGTTGTCCTGTAAATCAGCATTTCAGTTACTCCGCGTTTCCTTTCCACTCCCCGACACTAGTATTTAACATCATTGCTGGAACCCGGATTGCCTCCTGGAACATTTTTAGGCGTCCTCGTGCCGGCGGGTGTTAGTTGGATCCTTTAAAACAACAAACGAGTTCCCAATTTGGGAACTCACGTCCCCTGCACACTTTTGTATGTCTGGAATACCAGACCAATAATTCATAATTTTGAATAAGTCATATTTAAGAAAATTACATCTATTAGAAAAAGAACACTTTTGTAATAATGATCATTCAGTCAATTTTGATCACAAGAATAAATCTTCGTTTTATTCATGATGGTGGAGCTGTGGAGGGCCCAACGCGTTTCAAGTGGTAACACTTCATCAGGGGCAAGAACAAATTCTGGAAAACAATATATATATATACAATATTTACATTCAAAAAGTTTTACATTCAACACAATTTTGAAAAAACAGTTTTATACACAACAGCCTTAGGTGAAACATACCCGTGTACTATTAGATATTATCTTCAAAAAACCTCAGTTAAAGACTCAAGACCAACATCAGTGTAATAGGGAAATTCAATCCCATTAGACCGGAGTTAGTAAATGCCAAAATGCACGACTAGTGCGGTGAAGTAGGGTTCCCTGTCTATTTATTGGACAACTTTAATAGTGATGGAAAACTGTCTAACAGCGTTGTAAAAGGAAAAATCACATTAATGGTAATACCAATAGCTGCAGCAATGTGTTTATTTTGGGAATAGAGATTATAAGAATCAGTTATGGAAGGTATATAAATCGACTCTGGAAAGTAAAGTCTGAGGAAAGTTCGAAATGCTAACCTTGTGATATATCTGTGATTCACGAAGTGTAAGAGAAATCTTCAAGATCTTGGAACACAGGATGACGGTGCTCAAGGAATTCGGGGCACTAGACTCTCTACAAAAGTAAGGAGTCATGTAATAGCTGAATCTAACATTTTTTAATTATCTAGGAATCATAAAAGGGTGATACTAGGACTCACTCAGAAATTAAGGATGTTTCAAGCAGAAATGCAGAGTCCAGTAGGGGCAGTCTGAAAGACAAGCTAGGATAGCTCGTCCAAACTCCAGTGCAGGGCGGGGTTCAGCGATAAGTCTGCAAAAAGTAAGTAAACTAGTCAAGATAAAGGCTAGTTATTAAGAGGTAGAGTTATAAGAGCTCCTTAGAGCTATGTACGAAAAGTAACAAAAAATTACCTGCAGCTTCCAGAGTTGCCAAAGGAATCAGGAGATCCAGGGAGGACATCAGATTCCCTTCGCAACGCTCAGGCGACTTAAATACACATCATGACGTCACTACGCACATGCGCGTGTGACGCAGTGGAGTGGTTAAAAGAAATCTTTAAAGTGTTGAAAAATGCCGTCATGAGGTGGATTCAGAGGAAGGGTGCTGCGCATAATCATTGCAGCAAGGTAAGTACTAAATAATAGAAGTTACTGAGAGTCACTTGTATTTTGTGGTGTTTACATAGTGACGTCATCACGCCGGCGCGTGAGTGACGTCATATGTAAACAAAGCACGAGTAAAGAAAATGCTGTGATAGTTAAAAGAAATTAGTGGAAAAGGAAGAGGACATTAACAAGAGGTCCATCATCTTGATCAAAAGCACATAAGGTGCCCAGGTAACATAATAATCATGGCGGAACTAGTCGGCATAATGGAAAAAGAGGGGTACTCGAGACTATCAAAAGAGCTCATCAGTAGTTCTGGTCTCATAAGAGGGGGTGTCCTTGGTGAGTAGCTCATGGGAAATACATACTACCCAAATGGACTTGAAGGTGAAAAAAGGGGTTCCTTCACTGTAATAAAGAGTCAAAACTTTGTGTACACTTAGGGGGATCATTTTGCAATAGTTAAGTGTGGAACAATCAGGAGATACACCCATGTACTTCACATGTAATACCTTATAATAGTCAAGAACTCTAGTCAAACAAAGAACCATATTTAGTAATTGGTTAATTCTTCTGCCCAGGACATGGATCACATTCTGATGGGTAATCTAGAGTACAGCAAGTGTCTAAGTAGCAAGTGTACAACACTTTGTAGAGAAGAGAGGTAAAAGGACAGAGAGAACCTGTTTTCCTTATATAAAGGGTCCCAAATAATAATCTTCGTTGAGGCCAAGAGGTGACATGGCATCAAGTTTGTGAATCCAATAGAGTTCTCTTTGGGAAAGTATTTTGGGTAGGTCCCCACCCCTTGGGAGTGGATGTATTACTTCCAATATTGCAAATCTCATTTGTGAGATGTTGTGGTTGTTGTCCCTGAAATGTCGGAAGACAGGAGATTTGAGGTTTTTTGTTCTAATCTGGGACTTATGTTCGGTCCATCTTTCTTAAGCACGTCTACTTGTCTTGCCCACATAGTACTTGCCACAGGGGCATCTGATGGTGTAGATGACATTTTTAGATTCACAGGTTGAGTAGTGTTTCAGGGGGATCTTTTTCCCATTGTTTGGATGCCTAATGTGGTCTCCCTTTATAACGTTGGAACAGTGCTGGCAATTAAGACATGGGAAGGTTCCATTTTTTTGTTTAGTGAGTATCCTCTGAATAGGTTTCTTTACTCTTTCTGCTTTGATCAGAGTGTCTCGAAAGTTTTTCCCTCTTTTGTATGCTAGCATAGGGGGGGCTGGAAATAGCCGATTCAAATTGGGGTCAGATTTGATCAAATCCCAGTTTTTGGTAATAATCTTCTTAATTTGAAAGCTTTGTGCTGAGTATTTTAAGGTGTAGATCAGATTGGATTTCGTTTGTTTGGTCTGTTTAGATAGTAGAGTTTCCCTTGGGTTAGCGGCTGTCCTTGTGATTGCTTGTGTAACCCCTTCCTCTGGAAATCCTCTTTTCAAAAACCTTTCTCGCATATTCTCAAACTCAGTCTGCAGTCTTTCAGTATTTGAAGTAATCCGTTTAGCCCGTAAGAGCTGACTGTAGGGAAGATTTTCCTCTAGGTGCTTTGGGTGGAAACTGTTATATTGCAAGGAGTTATTAACATCAGTAGGTTTTCTGTACATTGATGTTGTTAATTCCATGTTTTTCCATTCCACAGTGACGTCCAAAAAATTAACCTGAGGTCTGCCAATTTCAATCGTAAATTTTATACGAGGATTACATTGGTTGATGTATTCCCAAAATCTGGTAAATTCTTGTTCTGTTCCATTCCAGATACCAAAGATATCGTCAATGTATCTTATCCAGCAATGTATTTTGTTTTTCCAATGAGGGTGATCCAAAACATGAGTTTTTTCAAAGAAAAAGATAAAGATATTAGCATAAGAGGGAGCCACGTGTAACGCTCACCTGATTCCCGCAGAGGCGCCGGTCTTGACTGGGTGAATGCCGTATCTTCAAAGGTGATGTGTAACACACGGTTGGCTCTTTGGGCTAGACCTCTGTGCACTGTATGTCTGACTCGAAGAGTAAGATGTCTGCAGATAGAAAATATGGGATTAATGAACTGGGGTTATTGGGTGCCTCTCTCCTCTTCCCTTTCTCTTCTTCTGTAGAACCCCAAAGGTTAACACCCTCACCTTAGGTAAGTGAACGCCGAGCTCTCCATCTGCCTCGGGGCAGGGTGCCGTAACCAGTTTCTTCACTGGATAAGGGTGCAGGCCTCTTGACCTCAGAGGACTGCTGTCCATCGTTAACTGCACGAACGGTAAGTTCTGGGCACTTCAAATGTCTTAAAAGTCTTTTGTAATGATATCTCTTGTTTTGCAGGGCTCCGGCGATGGCGGATGGCGGGCTGATGAGAGTTCAGGATTGAACCCGCGTGAGGAATAGAAGCGCCTGGAAGCACGTAAGAAAGCGCTTGTAGCCTGCTTCACGATGCGCACTAACTGTCCCTTTTATCTTGCAGGTACAAGTTCGGAGCTTTAGAGAAGTTGAAGGGTGCTGGAACCCACTGGATTCGGCGTGGGAAGGAGTAATGGCACGTGAGTAATAAAGTTGCCCAATGTCTTGAAACGCACCTTCTTTTGTCTTTCAGATGCGGGATGCAGCGCCGAAGGCCTCCGGAGCGTGCGAAGAGCTGGTAAGCTTTTGTCTTTCAGATGCCGGAATGCAGTGCGAAGACCTCCGGAGCATGCGAAGAGTAGGTAAGCCTTTGTCTTTCAGATGCCGGAATGCAGCGCGAGGCGTTGGTGACAGCCGATAGACCAGGTAAGAGATGCGCTGCCACTGAAGACCGTAGTGCTAACCTGTTCTTTCTTTGTCTTTACAGGTGCTGCTGAAGACTGGATTCCAGGATGGTAAGCCTTTGTTCTCTTAGGCCCAGGATCAGAAGCAGAAGACACGATGAGCGTTCTGCTGCAGAGAATGCAGAATAACCAAAGCAAGATTCATCCATCGGTTGTGGTTTAAATAGCCTCCTGTAGTGCTTAGGTGTCTCCTTCCACAGCCACGCCTAGGTAAGAAAAGAGTTCCTGCTTTCCAGAAGAGTTCCAGTGTTCTGAACCTAGGGAGTGGCTCCTGCCCCACCCAACAGGAAAAGTAGTCCCAAACAGAAGAGGATCAGGGGTTCAACTGGCAGGTAAGTAAGCAGCATGGTCTGCTGCAGGTAAGTCCACCCAAGCATTATGAGCCCGGCGCTTCCGGCGCTGGGACTGGGAATCTTTATGAGCCTGGTGCCACTGGCGCCAGGACAGGGTCCAAAAGGTCCCAATTGGGACTGGCTGGCACTCGGAACCGGGGTTATGGGTCTGCTTCCAAGGGAGTCGGGCAAGTCCTGATCTTTTGGAAGCAGAGATCATGACAGCACCCCCCCCAAGGCCCCTCCCAAACCGGGCTTCTCCGGGGGTTTGGGCTTGTTAGGAAATGTTCGATGAAATCTTTTGATTAGACGAGGCGCGTGGACATATTCTGCAGGTTCCCAGGATCTTTCTTGGGGACCGTAGCCTTTCCAGTCAATCAGGTAAAATAGTTTAGATTTGGAGATCTTGGAATCCAGGATGCTTTTGACTTCAAACTCGAGTTCTCCATCAACTAGAATAGGTTTTGGAGATGTAGTTAGTCGGGTTTGAGGTTGCACGGGTTTTAATAGAGAGACGTGGAAGACCGGATGTATCTTCATGTGAGGGGGCAAGTCCAACTTGACCGCTACTGGATTTACTATGGTAGTGATGGAATAGGGACCAAGGTATCTTGGGTTGAATGTGCGTGGTCCTTTTAGAGGTAGATATTGGGTGGATAACCAGACTTGATCTCCTACTTGATATTGGGGGGCTTCCTTCCGATGTTGGTCTGCTCCTTTCTTGTATTGTTCTTTAGCCCTTTGAAGGTGAGAAACGGCTTCCTTAAAGGCTTGGGTGATTGTAGAATGCAGGTGGTCTACTGCTGGTGTTCCAAGATCTTGGAGTGGATCCAACTCCGAGGTTCGAGGGTGACTACCGTATAAAAGAAAAAACGGGGTCTTCCCAGTTCCCGAGTGGACAGAGTTATTGTAGGCATATTCGGCTATCCAAAGGATATCTTTCCAGGTTTTTTCAGTTTGTTGTAGCATGCAGCGCAAATACTGTTCCAGAGTTTGATTGGTCCTCTCGGTTTGTCCGTCGGTTTGAGGGTGGTGGCTGGTTGAAAGTCTCACATCAATTTGAGCCGACCGACAGCAACTTCGCCAAAAATGGGAAATAAATTGACTACCTCGATCCGAAATTAGAACTGAAGGAAAACCGTGCAGTCGGACGATGTTTTCGAGAAATTCTCGGGCCAGAGTTGCTGCTGTTGGTAGGCCTTTGAGTGGAATGAAATGCGCCATCTTGGAGAATAGGTCCACGATTACTAGGATCGTATTGTATCCGGAGCATGGAGGTAGATCGGTGATGAAGTCCATAGAAAGCGTATGCCAAGGGCGAGGCGGGATGTCAATAGGGTGTAAGAGACCGGCTGGTTTTTCCTTTTGACTCTTGTTTTGGGCGCATACTCCACAGGACATTATAAAGTCTCTGATATCTTTTTTCCAAGACGGCCACCAGAAGTAGCGCTTGATCTTTTCCGAGGTCTTGGTCATACCGGGATGTCCTTCCATTAAAGAATCGTGATAACAAGAGATTACCTTTTTCTGTAAATCTGTGCTGGGCAGGTATAACCGTTCTTGGAAATATAATAGGTTGTCCTTCACCGTAAAGTCCTTTCCCTGCAGATGCCAATTCTGTATGTCTGCTGGAGTTACCAGTAGCCTGGCTTTATCCTTAACTTCCTCTATGGATTGTGTGGCGATTACACCCAGAATTCTTTGTTCGGGAATGATAGGTACAGGTTTAGGATTGATCAAATGTTCTTCCACTCCCATCCGAGAAAGGGCATCAGCTTTACCGTTTTTTGTACCAGGTCGATAGGTAATTATGAAGTCAAACTCGGCAAAGAATAGTGCCCAACGGAGTTGCCTAGAGGATTGAGCTTTTGCGGTGTTCAAATATTGCAGGTTTCGGTGATCTGTGATCACAGTAACGGTGTGTCGGGCCCCCAGAAGATAATGCCGCCAAGCCTTAAAGGCGGACTTGATAGCTAGAAGTTCCTTATCAGTAATAGGGTAATTGATTTCAGGAGGCGAGAATTTGCGGGACCAAAATGCCACGGGATGCAACTGATTGGTTACTGGGTCCTTTTGCGATAGAACTGCCCCCATGGCAAGGCTCGAAGCATCAGTTTCAACGATGTAGGGGAGTTCTGGGCGAGGATGTTTTAAGATCGGTGCAGAGATAAATCTAGTCTTCAAATTCTGGAAAGCTTGTTCCGCCTCGGTAGACCATTCAAAACGTTTGTTTTTCTTTAACAAGGCGGTGATGGGCAGGACTATTCGAGAGAATTCGGGGATAAACCTGCGGTAAAAGTTAGCGAAGCCTAACATGCTTTGAACACCTTTTCACGGAGGATGGCGATGGCCATTTGAGAATTGCATCGACCTTCTTTGAATCCATACGCACTCCGCTAGGTGATATTATGAATCCCAAGAATTCAACTTCAGTCACGTTGAAAACACATTTTTCCAACTTAGCGAAAAGTTTGTGTTGACGCAATCTCTCGAGGACCATTTTCACGTGTTTCCGATGTTCAGTTTCCGATGAAGAATAAACAAGGATGTCGTCAATGTAAACAACAACACACACATCTATGAGCTCTCTGAGGACATCGTTCATAAAATATTGAAAGGCGGCCGGGGCATTGCAAAGTCCGAAGGGCATGACCTGATATTCAAATAGCCCATACTTGGTGCGGAAGACCGTCTTCCATTCATCGCCCTCTTTTACTCGTACCAAGTGGTAGGCTCCTCTAAGATCCAGCTTTGTATATATGCATGCTTTTCTGACTTGGTCCAGGAGTTCAGGGATCAAAGGTAACGGATATCTATTCTTAATGGTGATCTGGTTCAGGGCGCGATAATCTATACAAGTTCTAAAGTCCCCTTCTTTTTTTGGAACGAAGAACAAAGCTGAGGAAGCAGGGGACTTGGAAGGACGAATAAACCCATTCGCTAGGTATTGATCCAGGTATTGTCGGAGGTGAAGATTCTCAGGCTCGGTGAGGGCATAAATTCTACTACAAGGAGGAGTAGATCCAGGTATCAGGTCTAACTGGCAGTCATAAGACCTATGAGGAGGTAGAGAGTTAGCCTGATCCTTCCGGAAAACATCTTGGAATTCTAGGTATTCAGGAGGTAACTGAGGAGCCTCCGAGGAAATTGCTGCCAGTGCAACACCAGGTCGAGGGTGACAAGTAGAGACACATTCTGGAAACTGAACCGTTCTTGCTCGCCAATCGATCTGAGGATTGTGCTTCTCTAACCAAGGAATTCCTAGAATAATCTGGAACTGAGGGGCCTTGATCACATCGAACACGATCTTCTCATGGTGTCCATCTTGACTTACTAGCGTCACTTCTTGGGTGGTATGCGTTACTGGTCCGGAGGCTATCTCCGTACCATCCACCGTAGAAATGACGTCCTTTACAGCCTTTGGACAAAGAGTCAGATTCATCCTCAAAACCATTTCATGATCCACATAATTGCCGACGGCACCGCTGTCGACGTAAGCTTCAATCGCATGTAATCGATCCGGATGTTCAGGGCTAATGAGGACCATAGGTATCACGAAATGCGAGGTCACGGAACTGGTTTTAACGCTCGGCAAGAGGACCTCTATTCTTGTCGGGCGAGGTCGTTTCCCTGCTCAGAGTTTGTGACCCTGGTAACTGCAGCTCCTACTGCCTTCTTGGCTGGTTTCACCGGACAGTCTCGAAGAAAGTGCCCCGAGTTTCCGCAATAGAGGCATAATTGCAGCTGTTTTCTCCTTTCCCGCTCCTTTTGTGTTAGTGGTCCTTTCAGGCCCCCTATTTGCATGGGTTCCCCGGAGTCTACTCCTTTGGTAGGAGTTGGTGGTTTGGAAAATACTCGAGCATCAAACTTGGAACGATCGGCCTTCCTGTTCTGCAGTCTGTGGTCAATTTGAACGACTAAGTCAATATAGTCCGAACAGTCTTGCGGGGGATTCACTACTTGGGCTAACACATCTTTGAGCTCTCCACGTAGACCTCTATAAAACAGCGTAATCCTTTTGTCCTCAGGCCATCGAGTTTCCACTATCAGTCTGTTGAAAGACGCAATATAAGCCAAAAGGTCTTGATTACCCTGTCGCAATGAAAGGAGCTCATTGTCCAAGGCCTGCCCCTGTGAATGTCTTGCAAACAGTTTTTCCATACTGAGCTGAAAAGCTTGAAAATCATGGAGAACCGGATCATCTTGATTAACTAGAGGGATCGACCAGTCTGCCGCATTGCCACTAAGGTACGAAAGCACGAAAGCTACCTTAGCTTGATCAGTTGGAAAGGCTGCTGGCCGGCATAAGAAGTGCAACCGGCACTGATTAATAAATACTGCAAACCTCTTTGGGTCACCAGAAAATCATTCGGGCGGAGCCAGAGGTACATTCCCAGGTAGGTTGATCTGCACTGGGTTCGTAGAGGATGTTGAAGGAAGATTTGCCCCTGATGCGGGTAACGGAGTTTGTCCGGCTTGTGACTGTAGCAATTGTCTAGCGAGATCGTCTGTTCGCTCCTTGGAAATAATCAGTTCCCTTCTTAGAGCATTCGTTTCCTGACGGGCTGCATGCACTTCTGCTCTTAGTTCCCCAAGTAACTGGGCTAGCTGGTCGGTATCCGAGGTTTCCATAGCGCCTGGGTGGGAGTTTTGCGATAGGCTTTGCGTTCTGTAACGCTCACCTGATTCCCGCAGAGGCGCCGGTCTTGACTGGGTGAATGCCGTATCTTCAAAGGTGATGTGTAACACACGGTTGGCTCTTTGGGCTGGACCTCTGTGCACTGTATGTCTGACTCGAAGAGTAAGATGTCTGGAGATAGAAAATATGGGATTAATGAACTGGGGTTATTGGGTGCCTCTCTCCTCTTCCCTTTCTCTTCTCCTGTAGAACCCCAAAGGTTAACACCCTCACCTTAGGTAAGTGAACGCCAAGCTCTCCATCTGCCTCGGGGCAGGGTGCCGTAACCAGTTTCTTCACTGGATAAGGGTGCAGGCCTCTTGACCTCAGAGGACTGCTGTCCGTCGTTAACTGCACGAACGGTAAGTTCTGGGCACTTCAAATGTCTTAAAAGTCTTTTGTAATGATATCTCTTGTTTTGCAGGGTTCCAGCGATGGCGGATGGCGGGCTGATGAGAGTTGAGGATCGAACCCGCGTGAGGAATAGAAGCGCCTGGAAGCACGTAAGAAAGCGCTTGTAGCCTGCTTCACGATGCGCACTAACTGTCCCTTTTATCTTGCAGGTACAAGTTCGGAGCTTTAGAGAAGTTGAAGGGTGCTGGAACCCACTGGATTCGGCGTGGGAAGGAGTAATGGCACGTGAGTAATAAAGTTGCCCAATGTCTTGAAACGCACCTTCTTTTGTCTTTCAGATGCGGGATGCAGCGCCGAAGGCCTCCGGAGCGTGCGAAGAGCTGGTAAGCTTTTGTCTTTCAGATGCCGGAATGCAGTGCGAAGACCTCCGGAGCATGCGAAGAGTAGGTAAGCCTTTGTCTTTCAGATGCCGGAATGCAGCGCGAGGCGTTGGTGACAGCCGATAGACCAGGTAAGAGATGCGCTGCCACTGAAGACCGTAGTGCTAACCTGTTCTTTCTTTGTCTTTACAGGTGCTGCTGAAGACTGGATTCCAGGATGGTAAGCCTTTGTTCTCTTAGGCCCAGGATCAGAAGCAGAAGACACGATGAGCGTTCTGCTGCAGAGAATGCAGAATAACCAAAGCAAGATTCATCCATCGGTTGTGGTTTAAATAGCCTCCTGTAGTGCTTAGGTGTCTCCTTCCACAGCCACGCCTAGGTAAGAAAAGAGTTCCTGCTTTCCAGAAGAGTTCCAGTGTTCTGAACCTAGGGAGTGGCTCCTGCCCCACCCAACAGGAAAAGTAGTCCCAAACAGAAGAGGATCAGGGGTTCAACTGGCAGGTAAGTAAGCAGCATGGTCTGCTGCAGGTAAGTCCACCCAAGCATTATGAGCCCGGCGCTTCCAGTGCTGGGACTGGGAATCTTTATGAGCCTGGTGCCACTGGCGCCAGGACAGGGTCCAAAAGGTCCCAATTGGGACTGGCTGGCACTCGGAACCGGGGTTATGGGTCTGCTTCCAAGGGAGTCGGGCAAGTCCTGATCTTTTAGAAGCAGAGATCATGACACCACGGCTGAGCCCATGGAGGTTCCCGAGATCTGTAAGTAGTATTGCTCATTAAACCCAAAATAGTTATTGTATAGGATAAGGTTAATGAGTTCAATCGCAAAGGTTTTCTGAATCTGGATATTATCATTTCTTAGAAGGAACCATTCTAAGGCAGCTATTCCTTCATTATGTAGAATCGAAGTATATAGGCTGCTTACGTCCATAGAGAACACTAGAGGATTTGGAAATTCAATCTTAAGTGAGTTTATTGTCTGTAGGAAGTGTGTTGTATTTTTCAGGTATGTCGGTATTGTCTGCACCAGTGGTTGGAGTGCAGTGTCTAGATAGAGAGCCAAAGGTTGGAAAACGCTATTGGTACCTGCTACAATTGGTCTGAAGGGTGGGTTGTTTAAGTCTTTATGAATTTTCGGTAATCCATAGAAAACTGGAATCGTTGGGTTGGCTTTGATCAAATATTCTTCAGTTTTATCGGATATCCAATCCATTGAGCTTGCTTTATCCACCACCTGTTTTATTCCAATACATATATTGTTAGTCGGATCGTTATCCAATGGGAGATATGTTTGTCTGTCTCAAACAACCAGCATTGTAAAAGTTAGTGTCCATTAGTACCAAGGCTCCTCCTTTATCGGCTTGTTTGATAGTTAAAGAGCTATCCTCGGCAAGATCTCTGATTATTTTGAGTTGATGTCTACGTATGTTTTGTTTCATGGGTCCATCATATTTAATTCGTCTTAAATCTTTTGTAGTTTTCATTTTAAACAAATTGACCAGCGGATTGTTAATTTGTGGGTGGAACGTACTCTTATTTCTCATCTCGAGGTAATCATGTTCTTTAGGTGTGGTCGTCTCTCCGAGTTTATCGAAGAAGATCTTTAACTCCATTTTGTGTATTAGCTTAAACAGGTTCACTTCTTCTTCAAACAAGTTGGTTGAATTTGTCGGTATAAAGGAAATGCCAAGGCTCAATGTATCTATTTGAGCTTTTGATAGTTGTTTACAAGAGATGTTAACAATCAGGGGTGATTTTATTTGTTCTTTTGGCGTGGCTTTCTTTTGCCCTCGTCTGGTCAGACGTCGCCTAAAAAAGGTTGTATTGGATTAGAAAAGATCGGAGTATCCGTTGCTCTTGGTATCGTTACCGGAATGTCTGTTGCTGTTGGATTCTGACCGAGATTCGCGGAGCTTATATTCGGTTGCTCTTCTTGTTCTCCACTAGTTACTTCACTGCTGTCAGTGTTGTTGTTAGATGATGTTTTCTTTGGTGCACCTGGTGTACCAGGTCTAGGTCTGTAATTCCCGTAATATTCTTGCCACGTGTACACAATTTCCTTGGCATAATCTAGTGTATCTCTGCGAAATTTGCAAATTTTCTGTTGCTCTATGTCGCGTTTGTAGCTTTCTAATTTGCTGTTAGTATCCTCTAGAATAGAGTGCAGTTCAGAAGCTGATTTCAGTTTAGTAAGTTGTGTGGAAACTTCTTCAATCTCCTGATTGATGGTATGTAAAGATTTAGCCAGTTCTTCTATGGTAAGTAGTATTAGATCCAAGGATGTTAGTTGGATCCTTTCTCATAATTGCTGGAACTCGGACTGCATCCTGGAACATTGTTAGGCATCTTCGTGCCGGCGGGTTTGAGGAGAAGTAGTTGTTACCTTTTTCTTCATTGATCTACATCTGGGTGGGTACGATATCTATGGAACTCTACGCTGTGTTCTTTGGTAAGAGTGTTTTCTTTACTTACTGCATTGTTTTGCTACTACTATAGTCAATATTGAGATAGTCATATTCGGATCATTTTGTTATCCTTATCATAGGATACGCCAATTAGCATCACATCAGGATTCTAAATCAATTACAGAGAAACATCCGCTGAGCATAAGGTACTAAGCCTTTTGTCTTTGAATATTGCTTTCTCGGTTTACATTGTGGTTCTAACCTTGAACTTCCTTTGCAGGTCAGCAGAATCCTGTGGTGTCCATCCATCTTTGGGTCAATAGACTTCTCAGGTGATTTCCTCTACATCCCTGAGAGGTACATTGGCAGAAATAACTACGGCTACATGACGGGCTCAACTGCTGGACCAGAACTCTAGTGAGGACTTTACAGAGAGATCTGACACAGTACCCCCTTCCACTCATTCCTGTGTTAATGGACCAAGTTAAGGATGCCAACGTTTTTACGAAACTGGACCTTCGAGGAGTTTACCACTTAGTGAGAATCCAAGAAGGGGATGAATGGAAAACAGCCTTCTGCACAAAATACGGCTTATACAAGTATCAAGTTATGCCTTT
This sequence comes from Ambystoma mexicanum, assembly GCF_040938575.1. Taxonomy (NCBI): domain Eukaryota; kingdom Metazoa; phylum Chordata; class Amphibia; order Caudata; family Ambystomatidae; genus Ambystoma; species Ambystoma mexicanum. The sequence goes on from NC_090936.1 coordinate 435,724,653, forward strand.
CGGCTTATGCAACGCTTTAGCAGCTTTTCAGAACTTTATGAATTATGTCTTACACGAATTGCTAGATGTCTGTGCCGTAGTGTACCTTGAAGACATTCTAATTTATTCAAGTTCGGTCTAAGAGCACATAACTCATGTAAGGGCAGTACTTATGAAACTACAGCAACACAAGTTATTTGTCAAGCTGGAGAAATGCTCATTTCATGCAACCTCAGTGGAATTTTTGGGATTCATCCTGTCACCAATAGGAATTCAAATGGATAATCGAAAAGTGGAAGCAGTTTTGAATTGGCCTTCCCCTACGTCAGTGAAAGGAATCCAAAGTTTTTTAGGATTTGCCAATTTTTATAGACGCTTTGTTGCAGGATTTCCCCAAATAATCCATCCAATAACTTTGTTATTGCGAAAGCACAAGGTATTTTCCTGGACCGAGGAAGCAGAAGAGGCTTTCCAGACCTTAAAAAAACATTTAACCACCGCTCCCATTTTGAGACACCCACAACCTGAGCTACCATTTGTAGTAGAAACTGATGCGTCCAGTGCTGCAATGGGAGCTGTATTATCTCAAAAAGATAGAGACCGGACAGCTGCATTCAGTAGCCTTCTGGTCAAAGAAGTTTTCAACAGCAGAATTAAATTACAGTATCACAGATAAGGCATTACTAGCAATAAAACCCGCTTTCAAGGAATGGAGACACCATTTATTGGGGGCCCAGCATACCGTCACAGTTCTCACAGATCATTGGAACCTGCAATATTTACGCAATGCAAATGCTCAATCATCCCGACAACTCCGCTGGGCATTGTTTTTTGTGTAATACAATTATGTTATAACTTACCGGCCACGAGTAAGTAATGGAAAGGCAGATGCCTGGTCACGTATTGGAGAGAAAGAAGAGGTCCAAAGTACTTCGAATCCAGTAATGATCATTCCAGAAGAGAAGGTGCTGGGAGTCACTGGATCATCAGAGAAGACCTAAAGTCACCGATTTTACTCAGCATGACCACTTCAGAGTTAGAGGCCTGGAAGTCAAAAGGACCAAAGTGTTGCATTCAAGAAGGCTTACCTTATTTTCAGGGTCGTCTTTACCTACCAAATCAGGAGCTACAACAGAAGGTCATGGCAGATTACCATGGAGCAACACTATAAGGTCACCCTGGAATCGCTAAGACCATAGCCAAGATGAAAAGACATTTTTGGTGGCCAACATGGCTCAAGGATATCATAGATTTCATCCAAACTTGTGGTATTTGTGCACAAAACAAAAGCTTAAAGCAGAGACCAGCAGGACTTCTTCAACCGCTACCTGCTCCACCAGCACCATGGCATACCATTTCTATGGACTTTGTTACTGAGTTACCTCCTTGTTCGGGTTATAATACAATCCTTGTAGTGATGGACTTGTTTTCCAAAATGGCTCATTTCATCGCCCTTAAGGGACTTCCCATGTCATCAGTTTTAGCAAAGGTGTTCCTAGAACAAATTGTACGTCCTCATGGATTTCCATCAGCAGTGATCTCTGATAGAGGGAGTCAATATGTCTCTCAATTCTGGAGGACATGTTGTGAGTTAGCTAAAGTTGAACTACGTTTATCTACTAGCCACCACCCACAAACTCCCGGTCAAACTGAGAGAACCAATCAAACCTTAGAACAATACATTGGATGTTTTCTCCACTTCTCCACCAAATATATTGTTCTTGGGTGGATGTCCTTTGGGTAGCAGAGTATGCTTACAATAATTCTGAACACACCTCCACAGGTTATACCCCTTTTTACATCCTTAAATGTTCACATCCTCAGATCTCCACCTTTGATCCAACAGAATCCTTAGAGATGCCAGCAGTACAGAATCCTCATGAGAACATTACCCAGGTACTGAAAGAGGTCCTGAGACATTTAACTATAGCAAAGGAAAGTCAAAAGAAATTTGCAGAAAAACTTCGATGAACATTTCCAGAATATAAGGCGGGAGACAAGGTATGGTTGTCTTCTAACCACATTGCACTTAAGGGCCCACTTACATTCAAGCCTAGGTTTCTGGGCCCATTCTCTGTGGAAGCTATTGTCAACCCTGTAGCAGTAAGGTTAAACCTACCCTCTCACATGCAAATTCATCCTGTATTCCATGTTTCCTTGTTAAAACCAATGAATCCGGGGACAACCACCACCCAAACCCCTGATTATGGAATGTGAACCATAATTCTTAGTGAAAGAAATCTTAAACTCCAAGATTGTCAAAAGGAAATAGTTCTACTTAGTGGATTGGAAAGGGTTTGGTCCACAGGACAGAACTTGGGAACCTAGTTCCAATATCCATGCTCCCAAATTGCTTCAGAAGTTTCATCAGAATCACCCCACTAAACCAGGGGCGTAGGGTCCATCCTTGGAAGGGGTGTTGGTGGGGGAGAAAACTGTCATGATCCCAGTCAGGGAGAATAGTGCTCATTCAGGCATTCAGGCTAGGCAGGGAACATTATCTCAATCAGCAGGTTAAAGGTGGGTGTTAGCCTGGCACATTTGGCATTTACACCATCCACAGCATCTACTCCCGTGATGATTAACAGTAATTTCATACATAACATGGCCACTGCAAAACCCATTTACAAGTTGCAGCACAGTTCTATTCATATTTGCAGAGGAGCTATTTAAGCCCCGCCTCTGCTGGAACGCACGCTTTGCGTCTGCTCCACTGTCAGCAGGCAATGCTACCGGCGTTTCTCCTAACAGAACCTGCAAAAAAAGGAGATAATAGAGATTTGTTTTTTACGAAAAAAACACAGAGTACCATAGTTCACAGAAGAGACTTACCAGGTAGAAGTATCTCCGACGCCGTTATCTTCAGTCAGAAGTTTCACTCACAGCCGCAGCATCTTCAGTCAGATGTTTCTTCCGCAGCCACCGCCTCTTCACTCAGAAATTTCTTCCGCAGCCGCCGCCTCTCCACTCAGAAGTTTCTTCCGCAGCTGCCACATCTTCCGAAGGGTTTTTCCTCAGCTTTCCGAAAACCTGGAGACAACACAAGAGGTATTTAGTTAAAAAATGAACTTAACAGTTTAACAGAGAAGACATTTAATAAGCGTACGTACCTGAAGGTTCTTCAAGTTTTCACCTCACAGTTGTTATCGCGCTCCACCTTGAAGGCTGCAGTTACTCTGTATTCGCGAACTTACATTTTAAAACATTTTCTCATCCTGAGTAACTCCGCAGCCATAATTCTTTAGCTGAATTCCTAGAATCTGCAAAAAAGAGAAAAAGAACAAAAGTAATTTGAATGAGAGCTCTCTCCAAACGTAGGCATCAATTCAAGCCCTTAAAAATAACCATATCTTCACGTGATACTTACTCAAAGACTCAATCTTAAAAGAATAGACTTTTCAAGGGCAAGAAGCTATTAAGTTCATCAGCAACCTAAGTTACCATTGTTTCTCCATCTCAACGCACCCCTGTAGAAAAGCAGGATGGAGAGCTCCACCATAATAAAACACAGGTGAGAAGGGAATTCAGTTTAGAAGGGAATGATTTAAGGGAATACACATTTCCTGTAGCATTCTCTCAGTTAATAGATGTTATAGCATTTCTATTGTTGTCATTTGTTGTCTCAAACAGAAAAAGAATCCTAAAGGGCTCCAAGTATCAGGTCCACAGGCTGGGAAGGTATTACGCTCCCAAGGAGTCCAGGTAAGCATTACAGAAGGCAAAGCCGTACTTAAAATACTCCACTTGAACATAATGGAAAACACACAAATAGACAATTTATCCAAGATTTTGGGGGAATTAAGGGCAGAAGTCCATGCAGCTAGGTCAGAAACCAATTCTCTCAGGAGAGAGTGGGTAGTTAACAGAGAGCGCACTGATGAATTGGGTCGCCAATTATTACGGTCCGGAGCAGGACAAGCACCACTTCCAGGTGGTGTCCCACAGGGTCAGGTTTCCACTCCCAGTCCTCTTCTATAGGTGGTTCTACCAGGGAACATTCCACTAGCAGCCCCAGAAAGGTTTATAGGAGATCTGAAACATTTTGTAGTCTTCATGAACCAATGTAATTTACACTTCCTGTGTCGACATGTGGTCTTTCCTTCAGATCAGGCTAAGGTGGGGTTTGTGTTATCATATTTGGGTGGACATGCTGCTGACTGGTCCATTCCCTTGGTCAATCGAGATGACCCATTATTAAGAAACTTCCCTGGTTTTCAGCAGGAGTAAGAGAAACTCTTTGCCCGTCATGCTCAGGGACAGGCCTTAGATAATGAGCTGCCCTCTTTACGCCAAGGTAAGAAAGAATTGCTAGCTTACATAGCTCTGTTTAATCAACTAGTAGCAGAGACTAATTGGCCTGAGGAGAAGAGAACAACACTCTTTTATTGAGGATTACGAGGAGAATTCAAGGACATATTGGCGCAAGTAGTGAACCCTCCTACAGGTTGTGCCGAATTCATTGACCTAACAATATAACTGGATCACTGGTTGCAGGACCGGCACACTGATCGGGCCAGATCAGAGACTAGATCACTCTATGTTTGTTCAAGAGACAGTGGAACTCATCAAGTGACTGAAAGTCACTCTGAGCCAATGCGGTTACGAGGTGTTCAGGGTCAAATTTCGACAGAAGAAAGAGACAAAAGAAGACAGCAGAATTTATGTCTCTATTGTGGTTCAGCCAGTCATCACCTTCGTAATTGTCCAGTGAAACCGCAGTGGAAACCAGTTGGAGCCGTAGACAAGGTATGCAGGAATATATAAAAAAATGAAGTGACGGAAAACTCCAACGCCGGCAAGTGTAGAGGTTGACTTGTCGAGCCAGAAGAAGGAAATTCAGATCTCTCATTTCGTTGCTCCCGCTATCTTAAGTAGTGACCTTCAACCTTCCGAGATATATGCTCTGGAAGCACATGTGGACAGTGGTGCGATTGGAAACTACATGGATTACGAACTAGCAGGCAAGATGGGTATTAGTATACACCCAAAGGCTGTGGTGGAAAATGCCACTGCAGTGGATGGTACTCAACTGACATCCGGACCAGTGACGAAGTGTACTGAAGTTTGCACTTTGCTTTGCCAGGAGGGACATCGAGAAAAGATCTCATTTGACCTAAACAGTGCTCCACAGTTTAAGGTAATCTTAGGTATTCCATGGTTAGAGAAACATAATCCACAGATTGATTGCCGTGCTAGAACCTTAGTAATTACAGAGGATTACAAACACTCCTGCTATGTTCAAGGCAGAACCTTTGGAAAAGAAGTTCAAGAGAAGAACCCACTTTAGGATTAATAGGAACCCTTCCACCAGAGTATCAAGATTTTAGAGACTTTATGAAGAAGAACAGGCCAACGTGTTGCCCCCACACCGGCCATATGATTGCCAAATTGATTTAATCCCTGGTTCCAAAACCCCATGTAGTAGAATTTATGCTTTAACCGAACAAGAAAATATTAATTTGAAGACATATTTGGACAACTACGTATCCAATGGTTTTATTCGGCTTTCTAAGTCCCCTTTGGCATCTACTTTGTTCTTCGTGCCCAAGAAGGAAGGGGATCTTTGTACTTGCATACACTATTGTACCTTAAACCAGATCACAGTTAAGAACCGGTACCCCGGTACCTCCCACCCCACCATTGGAGACGTCATGGCCAAGCAATCAAAACCCAACAAGAACGCAGACATAGCCACAATGCTATTATCAGCGGACAAGGGGAAGAAACAAGACTGCCCCAACCATACGCCACAGAAGACCCCAGAAGACATGGGGACCCTCGCAACCAGAAACAACCTACTGGCTTTCATGGCTGATATTAAATCCGAATTTAGGTCTTGCATGACCGAACTTTCCACAAAATTAGAACACACTGATCAGAGGGTGACAGAAGCAGAACAAAGACTGAGGGAGGTCAAGGATCAAGCCCAAGATTACACGGCAGCCCTGGGCGAAATCCAACGATCGATTAGATCCTTACAGGACAAATGTGAAATACTGGAATTCAAACAAGAAGACCTAGAAAACAGAGCCTGACGCAATAACCTGCGGATTCGGAGTATCCCTGCCTCAATCCCAGATCAAAAACTGGAAGAATACGTGGGAGATCTCTTTCAGCCTTTGCTCCCACATCTGGACAAATCCCAACTCCTGCTTGACCACACTTAGAGGTTGCGTCTGTGCCGGGGAGTGGAGTCAGTCTCCCCCTCGATGTTATCACCAGGATGCACTTCTTTACCATGAAGGAGGCCATCTCATCAATTAGTCGCACCCGAGAAGAACTGTCAGAGTCTAATGTTTCTTTCTGAGTCTCCTCACCTGAGTCTTCTGTGGAACTGTCCTGGAGAGAGGCCTTCTGTCTTCTGCTCCTGTCTTTCTTGGTGTTCTCTGATTCATCCTCTGTCTTTGAATTCTTCTTCCCTTTCTTGCCTTCATAGAGATAGGGACGGTCTCCACCCGAGGCCACCTTGACTGTGGTTAGGACACACAGTCCGGAGAACCCAAGGGAGCCTGCCCCTTAAAACAGGGAAAAAGCCTATTGAGGCAGAAAAAGCCCTGTTTGGCCGTAGGATGTATTCAGAGGACTGAACAGGAAGTAGAAGAGGCTGGTTGACCTTCAACACACTGGAGTCCAGATGGATGATCCAAGAGAATGAAGTAAAGTCCACTGCGATACCCTTGTAGAAGTGGGAGTCCAGATAAGTGTAAGAGTGCGAGTGAAACTAAAGGATGAAAGCGTAGGAGGGAGTGGGTGAATGAGAGCAAGCAAATGAATGAGAGCGAGCGAGAAAGGAAGAGGGACAGAAAGAGAGGAAGGGAGAGGGATAGAGAGAGAGAGAAAGAGAGGAAAGGCTGAGCGTTGCGAACGGTGCCGTTAAGAAACCTAGTACACCGCAGCAAAAGGGAAGCAAAGTGAAAGCAAGTCCCCAACCTAATTAATAAAGAATACAAAGATAGACCCACACCACAGACAGAGAAAGGCACAGAATAACACAGAGCGGTGCCCGACTACGGTACCGAAGTACCGACTACGGTACCGAAAACGTAGAGGAGGAGGAGTCAATTGATGACCACTAACGTCAGAAAGAGCACAAAGAAGAGGACTGAAAAGGAGGAAAGCAGCAGAGGCAAGGTGAGGGAGGAAACAGAGTAAAAACCGAGCGGAAAAATTACACGAGGGTAGCACTGCGACGCAAGAGAAAGTCACAGAGACCAACTGTAGCGAGTTGTAATGTGACTCACTAGGGGCGTGGCCTCCCTAAATACCTGCAGCCAAGAAAGACTGGTGCGTGGCACTGACCTTCCGTAGCGTCCTAATAGAGCCTCCATCTTGTCCACAACTTCCATGGCCGCAGTGTGACAAGAACTGACCTTTCAGGTCTCTCCCCTTCAGATTTACCAGGACCTTTCTCTTCTCACGTTGCAAAAAAGGAGGACCCTCCGGCCCTTGACCCTCTTCCTTCAAGACCATTAAATTCGCTATAAGTGGCTTTTTCCGACGGCCCCTATGGAAAATCAGCCACCTCGAGGACGCGGAAAAGATCATGCACCCGACTCCATCTGGGAGCCCTTCGCCCATGGCTGCTGAAAACACAGCAGACAAAGATTCTGCTGCCCCACAAACAGGGAAGCAGACTCCATGGTCTAGAGCCCCAAGATACAGAAGGAAGAGATGATGTAATACAAAAGAAAGAACGCCGCCCACGGACGAACAGAGGAACCCCCATCACATTCATGGCAGCGCCCCCCCCCACGGTTCCTGCCTATTTCCAAGGTTTAATCCATCAATGAGTCCTTGGAATAACAAACGCCTAGTTCCAGCCATGTTGGCTGATCATGGTTACTTGGCCCAGTTGGGATAAAGCAAAAGGGAGAAGTATAGGGGTGCACAGACAAGTTAAATAAAGGTTTGAGAGTGGAAGGATTGTGAATAAGAATGTATCAACAAGAAATAGTGTGCAAATGTTATACAAAGACTTCTGGTGCAATCGGGCTGTCGTCACAAGGCCACTTGGGACAGAGAAAACCAAACAAATCCAAACCTGTGTATTGCTACCCAGCAAGCCCAGATGCACTCAACAGGGACAATAAGTACCCTCTATTTTAAATCAAAATTCATTTAAACATTTGGCGCCAACAGGGCGTAAATTCTACGGTGTACAAACACCGCCTAAGTTTCTCTAGTTTCCAAAAGAAAATGTCATTACACAATTTAACAGTGTTAATAAGGATAAATTGTAAACACAGGTGTAAAATGAATGGAACAATCAGAACCAAGACATTAGAGTTAACTTTGGATTTTAATCCTCTTAATCCAATAAGTCGTACATGAATAAACAAAAAGTAGTACGATCAGTGTACTCTATTTACATATGGAAAGAGCACTTGTGGGTGTTCCATATAACACAAGTAGGAACAAACGGCGTAGATAGAAAACAGCTTGTATAGAGCAGCACAATTGCAAATCTGTATAGCAGTTTACAGTTTACAAAGCTCTAAATGCATAGGTTCAACCATTCAACAATTTACAAATGAAGTCTCATATTTAGATATAACAAAAGAGGCCGACGCGTTTCGGTTCAAAGAACCATCTTCAGGGGATAGACTTCATTTTTCATATTCATAACCATTAAGTCATAGCACAGTCTCTGTGGAGTAGTAAAAGAAAGAAGATTTTTCAGTAGAACTCTTCAGTTTGTAAGAAATCCATTATCAAAGTGAAAAGAGTCAAAGTCACTAACCTTGCTGATACAAGAGCCGAGACACAGAAAAGAGATCCAGTCAAAAAGCAATGGGTAGCCGAATGCCACAGATTGCTGGGATATCTGTAGGGGTAAGATCAAAAGACCATCCATTTAGAAAAGCCAGATGGCTAATAGTCCATAGTAGAACAATCATGTAAAAAGTAAACGGGCGGCAAAAGTACCAAATTAGGGGTGATATAAGTGCAGTAACAAATGAAGGCCCATACATGCAAACCGTAACGAGTAAAGGAGGTAGAGACATCAAGTAAGCCACACATGTGGAGAAATGCGTGAAGTTTAGGGGTAGCTGCACACCAACTCGAAAAGTGTACATCAGAAACGAGCACACTAACACAGTCAGCAACTCTCTTCAGAGCGAGTAACGTGAACCGGGATATTCCGAGTGTGACAAGTAACAGAGGGAAACAGATAGCTTACCTTCGGATGCGTGAGAAAACAGATCATCTCGCCGCAGCCGTGCGCGCTAAGTGACTCTGTTCACACAATCCAAACAAAAGCGTCGCCTTGGTAAACTCGCGCATGCGCGTGAGTGCACCAAGGCGACGTCCATCTTGGTATGGGAAAAAAAAGAGTGTGGCGTAACCATGGAGATAATGAAACAAACTACAGTGACAATGTCACCGAGACAGAGAGGTCAGTGGGCCGGGCAGTATCGCATTGGAGGATAACAAAGGGATGCAAAATAAGTCATCAGGAAGGTATGGAAAGAGTGTAAAGGGAACGCGCGCGTGGGGGCAGCAACCGTAGCTCAGAGGAACTACGGGGTGCCCCCACGGCGCGGAGGTAAACACAGTTGAAAGATCTATCAGCAGCCGTCAGCCAGCAAGTGTGAAAGGCAACACATAGGTCTAAGGTCCAACTAGGAACGGAAACAGCAGGAGATACAACTAGTGGGGTCTAAACCCAATAAACAAATCAAGCGGAGCAAAGTAATCACATAATGTATAAAAAGCGTGAGGGATCCTTAGAAAGGATGGGCGCGGACAAAGGTACAGCATCCTGACCCGGGAAAAAAAATTAATAAAGAGGATTCTGAGAAGGGACTGGGCTAACAAGACAACTAAAGCGAAGGCTAAAAAGATGACTAGACAGGTAACATCAGTCGAGGAGGAACTATGGTCATCGGGCGAGTAAAAAGATAAAATCAACCACAAGAAAGGACAAAGAGAGTCACCTTGAAGCGATGGAATAAGTACAACAGTCCGCCATGTGAAAAGTCCATGTTCAGATGGTGCATGTTGTCAGATTTGAGACATAACAATAGTCATGAACAGAAAGGGTAGGCGGTGCTATTAAGATGACATGTTATTGACATGTTATTACAAGCAAAGCATACCAAAAAACAGTTTTCCAAACACATAAATTTACACGAAACACATAAGGTCGAATTCGGTATTCATGCCACGTGGGCTCAACGAGTCCAACAGTTCAATCCACAAATACTGCCATCCACTTTCTGGATGTGGAGATACATGCCAGTAACAACACTCTTGAGACAAGAATCTACACCAAGAAGACAGATAGAAATAGCCTGTTGCTTGCCACAAGCTTTCATCCTAAGAGAACTGTTGATAGCGTCCCGTTTAGCCAATTTCTGCGTTACAGAAGGATTATCTCGGAGACTGCCAAGTTTGAACGCCAATCACGGCTATTGGAAACTAAATTTTCATCGAGGGGGTATGACCAGCTGAAGATCACTGAAGTCGCAAACAAAGTCAGAAGCACTGGGAGAGAGACATTACTGACTCCAAAACCACCCAAGTCAGGCGAAGCACTGGTTTACGTGACTACCTATTCCATGCAGAGCATGAAGATAAAGAGGGTCATCAAAAAGAACTGGAGCATGTTTAGAATGGATCCACAATTACAGCAACTGTTTCATGAACCTCCAACTTTTGCCTACAGGAATAGTAGGTCATTACGCGAGAGCCTTGTCAAAGCTGAAATTCCATCTTCTAGTCCACAGAAAGTGTTTTAGGGTACCATTCCATGTTACAATTGCCAACATTGCGGTAACATCATTAAAGGCAACAGCATATCACACCCCCACTCTGGTAAACCCATTTTTCTCAAACACTCGTGCACATGTGATGCTCAAAATGTTATTTATGCATTAAAATGTCCATGTGGGTTATACTACGTAGGCATGACCACCAGAAAAGTTAAAGTTAGATGGTCTGAACACAAATCGAATATTCATACTAAGAGTCTCAAGTCACCGTATCACTACACTTTACTGAAGCACGGCACACCATTGCACAATTGAAATGTGTTATCTTGGAGCAAATCACAGCAGGAAGCAGGGGAGGTGATGTGCAGCGTAAACTGTTGCAACGGGAGATTTTGTGGATTGAACTGTTGGACTCGTTGAGCCCACGTGGCATGAATACCGAATTCGACCTTATGTGTTTTGTGTAAATTTATGTGTTTGGAAAACAGTTTTTTGGTATGCTTTGCTTGTAATAACATGTCAATAACATGTCATCTTAATAGCACCGCCTACCCTTTCTGTTCATGACTATTGTTATGTCTCAAATCTGACAACATGCACCATCTGAACATGGACTTTTCACATGGTGGACTGTTGTACTTATTCCATCGCTTCAAGGTGACTGTCTTTGCCCTTTCTTGTGGTTGATTTTTACTCGCCCGATGACCATAGTTCCTCCCCGACTGATGTTACCTGTCTAGTCATCTTTTTAGCCTTCGCTTTAGTTGTCTTGTTAGCCCAGTCCCGTCTCAGAATCCTCTTTATTAATTTTTTTTCCCGGGTCAGGATGCTGTACCTTTGCCCGCGCCCATCCTTTCTAAGGATCCCTTCACGCTTTTTATACATTGTGTGATTACTTTGCTCCACTTGATTTGTTTATTGGGTTTAGACCCCACTAGTTGTATCTCCTGCTGTTTCCGTTCCTAGTTGGACCTTAGACCTATGTGTTGCCTTTCACACTTGCTGGCTGATGGCTGCTGATAGATCTTTGAACTGTGTTTACCTCCGCGCCGTGGGGGCACCCCGTAGTTCCTCTGAGCTACAGTTGCTGCCCCCACGCGCGCGTTCCCTTTACACTCTTTCCATACCTTCCTGATGACTTATTTTGTGTCCCTTTGTTTTCCTCCAATACGATACTGCCCGGCCCACTGACCTCTCTGTCTCGGTGACATTGTCACTGTAGTTTGTTACATTATCTCCATGGTTACGCCACACTCTTTTTTTTCCCATACCAAGATGGACGTCGCCTTGGTGCACTCACGCGCATGCGCGAGTTTACCAAGGCGACGCTTTTGTTTGGATTGTGTGAACAGAGTCACTTTGCGCGCACAGCTGCGGCGAGATGATCTGTTTTCTCACGCATCCGAAGGTAAGCTATCTGTTTCCCTCTGTTACTTGTCACACTCGGAATATCCCGGTTCACGTTACTCGCTCTGAAGAGAGTTGCTGACTGTGTTAGTGTGCTCGTTTCTGATGTACACTTTTCGAGTTGGTGTGCAGCTACCCCTAAACTTCACGCCTTTCTCCACATGTGTGGCTTACTTGATGTCTCTACCTCCGTTACTCGTTACGGTTTGCATGTATGGGCCTTCATTTGTTACTGCACTTATATCACCCCTAATTTGGTACTTTTGCCGCCCGTTTACTTTTCTACTTGATTGTTCTACTATGGACTATTAGCCATCTGGCTTTTCTAAATGGATGGTCTTTTGATCTTATCCCTACAGATATCCAAGCAATCTGTGGCATTCGGCTACCTATTGCTTTTTGACTGGATCTCTTTTCTGTGTCTCAGCTCTTGTATCAGCAAGGTTAGTGACTTTGACTCTTTTCACTTTGATAATGGATTTCTTACAAACTGAAGAGTTCTACTGAAAAATCTTCTTTCTTTTACTACTCCACAGAGACTGTGCTATGACTTAATGGTTATGAATATGAAAAATGAAGTCTATCCCCTGAAGATGGTTCTTTGAGCCGAAATGCGTCGGCCTCTTTTGTTATATCTAAATATGAGACTTCATTTGTAAATTGTTGAATGGTTGAACCTATGTATTTAGAGCTTTGTAAAATGTACACTGCTATACAAATTTGCAATTGTGCTGCTCTATACAAGCTGTTTTCTATCTACGCCGTTTGTTCCTACTTGTGTTATATGGAACACCCACAAGTGCTCTTTCCATATGTAAATAGAGTACACTGATCGTACTACTTTTTGTTTATTCATGTATGACTTATTGGATTAAGAGGATTAAAATCCAAAGTTAACTCTAATGTCTTGGTTGTGATTGTTCCATTAATTTTACACCTGTGTTTACAATCTATCCTTATTAACACCGTTAAATTTTGTAATGACATTTTCTTTTGGAAACTAGAGAAACTTAGGCGGTGTTTGTACACCGTAGAATTTACGCCCTGTTGGCGCCAAATGTTTAAATGAATTTTGATTTAAAATAGAGGGTACTTATTGTCCCTGTTGAGTGCATCTGGGCTTGCTGGGTAGCAATACACAGCTTTGGATTTACTTGGCCCAGTTGGCCTGGGGTGATGCCAGACCCACAAATCTGGCCTCCCATTTGGTTAAAACCCAGCCTCCCCATTGGAGGCCAGGGCGAAAATCCCAAGAGCAGGATGGTGAGCAGCTTCAGACTCCCCAAATTGATGGCTGATTCACGCCCAGCCCACTCCCCCCATGCGAACCTGGCAGCAACCTTGCTTCCTGCTCAAGAACACCACACCTTGAGATTTGTTTCTCTCAACGTCAGAGGATTAAACTACCCCCCAAGCGCAAATCAACCTTACAAAAGCTCCAAGATGAAGACGCAGCAGTGGCCCTGCTCGAGGAAACGCACCTATTACCAGCAGACTTCGGACGCCTACGCTCACAACAATTCCTGAAGCAACTTTTTGCCTCAGGTGGCACCAAGAAAGGGGGTACAGCAGTTTTATTTACGAAGGGGCTAAACCTCCAAATTGTGGAAACAAAACTCTGCCCTGAAGGGCGTTTTGTAGCAGTAAAATGCCTACTGCTGGGCCAGCTATACACCTTTATTTCGGTGTACACCCCAAACACGGGCCAAACCAAATTCTATGAGGCCCTAGGCGCCACTCTGTCTCCCTTTATAGAGGGCCAAATGGTAATGGGGGGGCTTCAATGGAGTCCCAGATCCTGTAAAGGCTAAATCATACCTTCCCTCCCCTGGAGACTTTATGCTGGCTCTTGGTCTGCTACGTCTATTTAGGACCCTAGAGGTGGTGGACTCGTGGCGGGTGCTTCATCCCACCGAGAGAGACTTCACCTTTTATTCCTATGTCCATAGGACTTTCTCGAGAATCGATCTCCTCTTGACAGCCCCGCAGGTGCTTGCCTACGCCAATGAGGTGTCTATAGGATCAAGGATCCTGTCCAACCACGCCCCGGTAACCCTGGAGATTCGCATACATGAGCCAACTCCCGCTACCCAACGCAGATGGACCCTGTTCGACCCGATACCTAATGAGATGCCGACAAGAGATGCAATAGCAACCTCTATCAGAAACTTCTTCAAAGAGAATCCTAACAAGGACACCTCCCTGGCAAACACCTGGGATGCTATGAAAGTGGTAATCCGAGGAGAGTTGATGGCGAGAGGAGTGGCATATCACAGGAGCAGGCGGCAAACTGGTCTGGCCCTTGAAGAAGAACTCCGAATAGCAGAAGAAAGTCACAAAGAAAAGGGCTGGTCCCCAAAAACACAACGAGCCATCCATGTGGCACAGAAAACGATCGAAGCCCACTACGCCGAGCATACTTTGAAATTACTGGCAAAAGCCAAACAATTCTATTATGCCAAAAACAATGAAGCGAACAAATTATTGGTGGCTAAACTCGCCAAAATAAAGAGGAGCAACACAATTATTGGACTGCGAGACTCTGAGGGCAGGATACAGTATTCTGAACCGGAAAAACTACAGCTGGCCACAAATCACCTGGTGCAAGTGATGGCCGCTCCACCGCAGAACCTGAACGAGCAGACAGAATACCTGCAGAAAGCAGCCCTTCTTCGGCTAAGTGACTCAACCCGAGGCATCCTGGACTTCCCGATCACAGCCGAGTGTGATGCTGGAAATGCATCAGAGGGACAGGGCCTCTGAATCCTTGTCCTTTACTGCTTTTTATCGTGTGTTCTGTTGTGTTTTCTGCCCAGGAGTCCATGTGGGACTCCTGGCAGTGCAGCTCTCTCTTTTGGTTTGGTGAACAGACCCATGGGATACCCTTATGGCACCCATGGGTAGGGGTACAACTCTGTGCCCCTAGTGTATGTTTTTGGGCACCTGTGGGTGGCCCACAGAGCAGGGTATGGGCTGGTGGCAGCTCCATGCTGAATTTGACAGGTGCTCTGGGTGTCCTCCATTTTGGGATACCCAGGCCCTGCCATTGGGATCAGTTGATTCCTGATAGGAAACAAGATGGCCCCTGTGGACTCTTGCTTTCTATTGCCTGTTACCTTGTTTTCCCAAAGTCCTGGGAAGCCCTGACTCTGTCCCTTCCCCTGACTGGCTGTTGGGTGGAAGTTCCATATATGGTGTTGTTGTGAAGGCCCAGCTAGACTGACTGGAGCCTTCCCAGTGACTGTATGTTGTGGGTACCTCCTGTGGGTGGGACCTGGGTGAATGGAGTGTGTGACCAATATACACTCCTTGTTGTGGTTGTCTGGTTTCTGGCATGAGAGACAAAGACTGAGACAGCCCTGCCCGAAACTGGCCTGAATGCAGTGTGTAGTGTTGAATGGCTGGGTACTTGTCCCAATCCACATTCCTTGTTGTGAGTGTCTGAAAGGGAGGAGTGTGGCCTGAATGCACTGTGTGCCTGATTGGCTGACTGACTGCATGAATGCCCTTCTGTATGATTGGCTGCTGAGTGTGTGCCAGCAGTGTGGATGAGAGACAGAATAGTATATCTGGGGACCTCTCACCACTGGTAATTGTACAGAAGCGTTCAGAAGCTGAGTCTCCACTCTAAGAGTAACTGGAACTACTGATCCTCGACGCCCAGCTGGAAGAAGAAGACTTGCTGTTGCACTTGCTTCGACCGATCTGAAAGCTGCCGAATTTGTCGAGGACTGACCCGAGAGAGGACCTGGTAAGGCGCCCTCTTCCCGTGCTCCGAGGGATCATCGAGCACCGCTACATCTTCGACGAAGCGCCCTGGAAGTCAGACCCTCGAAAGGCTGCCGACCCGAGACGGGACCGCCGAGGAGATCGAAGTGAAGCACCCGGACATCGCCGCCGTCGAAGTCCATTGCCGTCGACCAGGGATCGCAGGTCTGTGTAACCACTGGAGGCCCGTCGAAGTTGTGTTGCCCAGCCGTGGGAACCACTTGACGCCGTGCCGCCGACGATCGGAGCCGTCCGCTCCTTGCCTAAGAACATTTGAATCGAAGAACTCCCTCGTCCGCACCGTCGACCGCTTCATCCTGCCGGAGAAAGTCGAGGACGACCAACGCGCCGACGAGAAACCTGCCGGTGGGTTTCCCGCCACCCGAAGACCACAAAGACTCAAACGACTCGACGCCCTTGCTGGGCCCTCGTCTTCACAATCTTTGCAGTCCAGAACAATTGTCATCGAGGTGCCCCGCACGCCTCTGCCTTGCAGGACGCCAACGCTCCGTCGTCGACGAGCACCGCTTGGATCGAAGCTGCCGCCTCATCGATGCCGTTCTACCCTGTTTGTTGTCGGACGTTCGACGCCCCGTGTCTCCCGCTTGAAAGGGAAGGCATTCAAGAAGGGTCGTCGATTCCCCGACGCCGAATGCCGAGTTCCTCGACGGACATTCGACGCCCCGTGTCTCCCGCTTGAAAGGGAAGGCATTCAAGAAGGGCCGTCGATTCCCCACCGCCGAACGCCGAGTTCCTCGACGCTTCAAGACGCCTCTCGACGATCCGTGACTCCCGCTTGAAAGGGGGTCGCTCAAGAAGGATCTGTCGACGCCTCTTCGAAGAACTCAACTCCACCAGGTACATTGGGGGGGTAAAAACATTATAGGAGGGAATACGACTTGCAGAACAATATATGGACTGGGCTTGTGCTATATCTTTATTTTACAGGTTGCCCAGGTGGGGGGATCTCCACACAGAACTGTGTCTAGTGGTAGGGGCCAGTATTCTGCCTATTGCTCAACCATCTTATTTTCTCTCCTCTCTCTATTGCTGGTTTCACTCTATTGATCTGTGTGACATTGTTACAGTATTGTTGATGCACTTTAATGAGATCTAATACAAAGGGTGGTACCACTGTAGAATTGTATATATTTGCCATTGTTGATTTTCCTAAGTACAAAGTGAGTTATTATGATAAGTGTACATAACCTTGAATATTGATTATATAAAGACTGTGTTCTAACCAATACAGTGTGTGGACATTCCTTTGTGGGGGCTTGGGGACTACACTGTACTTAAGAACCAGCCTGCATCACCTCCTGAGAAGCTAGGCCTTGATTGCTCGACCATAGCTACCGAATAGAGAATCTAGGCTGGGGTCCTCTGTGCCTCCCCTCTACCATATAGAGAGCAGAAGTACAGACCACCCCCTACCAGTCTTTACACCGAGGAGGTAGAGGAAGCCATAAAAGCCCTAAAACCTGAGCTCCCGGCCCTGACGGATACTCCACCAAATTCTACAAGAGTTTTAGGCCCCAACTGCTGTCTCCACTAGTGAAGCTCTTTATCTCCTTTAGGGACACAGTTACGGTAACCCCCTCCATGCAAGAATCTATCACCGTCCTTTTGCCCAAACTGGGGGGGGGGATCCGAGGAACCCGACATCTTACAGACCAATTGCCCTGCTGAACATTGATGCCAACATCTACTCTAAGATCCTTGCGACGTGCCACTCCCACGTACTGCCTGACATAATCCATCCTGATCAAACCAGATTTATCAGGAACAGGTCCACAGGCGATAACATCCGTAGAGCACTGGACTTGGTGGACCTGGCCACCCAGGACTCCGAGGGAGTAGCACTTCTGGCCCTTGATGCCACCAAAGCATTCAATAAGGTGGACTGCACCTTTATGAATATCACCCTGGGGGCCTTTGGGTTTGGGCCAGAGTTCCGAGCCATGGTCCTGGCGAATTACAAGTCATCAAAAACCCTCCTGAGGATCAATGGCACCCTTTCCGACCCGATTCTCCTGACTTGCGGGACCAGGCAGGGATGCCCACTATCCCTGCTTCTATTTGCTCTGATCATGGAACCCTTCGCCCAAAGAATCAGGCTGAATAATCTCATCAAGGGTTTCCAAGTGGGCCCCTCAAAACATAAAATCGCCTTGTATGCGGACGACGTCCTGCTCACTGTCTCGAAGCCCTGTACCTCATTGATACATGCCTTAGCCGAGATGGATAGCTATGGAAGAGTCACTGGCTTCTCTATCAACTTCAACATCTCTGCAGCCCTCGGGATTGGCCTAACCCCTGCTGAAAGGGAAGCTCTGATCCCGCTGTGTCCTATTCAATGGAAGGCTAAGGCAATCTCCTATCTGGGTATCCAAGTCCCTGCGAAACCGAGGAACGTTTATCACGTAAATTTCCCCCCACTTTTTAAAATATGCAAGACCATGCAAGACTAAGCGGTCTGGGGGTGCCGGACCTGCAGGGATACCAGATGGCAGCACAATTGGCGTGTCCTGAAGCATGGCAGGTATCCACTGGTCTCCCCAAATGGGTGGAGCTCGAACAATCCCGCCTTCCTCTCCCCCTACGCTTCCTTCTACACATCCCACACCCGATGCACCGGAAATGGGAGAAACTACTGCTATCTACCAGGCATACCATAGACACTTGGGACAGAGCCCTGATGCAAGCAGAAGAGGATCCCTAGGAGATTGAGCCCCTCATCTCTGGTGTTCCATAACCCGGCCTTTTCACCCGGAACAAACCCCCAGAACTTTTGAAACTGAATCTCGGGGGGCTTGGAGTCTCTGGGTCAGCTATTTGTGGGGGGGAGCCTTGTCATGACCCTTGCCACTGGCCCTCACTGGCAAGTTAGCCTTCCAGTTAGGGCCAGGTCAAAGGCCTTAAAACCTCATCCAAGACTCTCTTGGAGTCAGTCCTGGCACCTTTATCGCCAGGCTCATAACCATCATGAAGACCAACATTAGAATGGGACTATTTACTTGGGACTATTTAACTTGGGGGGGTTCAGCCAACATGGAGACACACACATAGCTCAGTATCAAGGAACTGAGCTATGCGGTCTAGTCTTTTGGGTGTGGCAGGCCTGGGACTACTTTACCTGGACTACTTTAGGTGTGGCAGGTCTGGGAATATTTTACCTGGACTACTTTACCTGAGACTATTTAAACCGCACCCAAACAGCAGAACATGCTTTGCGTTATTCTGCTGTGGGCAGCGTAACACTCACTGTGTCCAGTTCTTTGATGCCTGTTTACCTGAAACCAAGGACCTGCAGAGAGGGTAAGAACACTACGAAACTTACCTGGAGCAGTAAGTATCCTGTATTCAATCCATCGCCGACTTCAGTTCCACTCACCTGAAGGTACGAACTCCATCATCCGGCACCGCATGTATCCTGGAATACCATAACCTGGAAAGAGGAGAAAGAAAGACAGCATTAGTAAACGTTGACTCACGTTTCCTCCCGAATGAAGAAAGCCACACAATTCTTACCTGGGTAGTCATCTCCTGGTCAGTATCATTGCTAGAACATTACGGCGCTCGGCGAGGAACATTGCAACCTGCAAAGAGAGAAAAGACACAGGTTAGCAATATAAAAGACGAAACAGCGCAGCGCATCACGCATTAATCACCGGACAGCATCGTGCACACCGCGCTTTCGCCTACCGGCCCATGCTCATCTTCAAACTGCATGACAACACCAAAATACCTTTCCATACCTAAAAGGAAAGAAGCAAGACATTATTATTCGAACTAAGGGGAACATAAGAACTGCATATAAAGAATGTAAAGCAGCAACCCTACAGAGTCGCAGCAGGCCTGGATTCCCACAGGGGGGCTTGCACCATTGAAGTATCTTGGTCGCTGCTCCCCCCCACATCTACGTGCCCCTGCCACGAGGAGCAGGACGGAGAATCCACCTTTTACAATATTAAGGTGAGGAGAAGTCCCAAGGGGGAGGAAAGAGTGGAGGCCAAGGGAGGTGGGAAAACATAAAGACTATCTGGTATTGAATCCAGCTCTCCTATAATGTACACCCATCTTTAACCAGAGGCCTGACCAAGGGACCGGGAGAGGGTTCGAGAGTGCAAATCATCCAACCAGGGCTGGGTGGCGTCCCCGTGGATACCAGGTGAGCGTAACAGCCCTGCACTTTCGAACAATGCAAGGAAGCCTTCCGACTGCAGGAAAAGGACAGGTTCTCCTATATCCATCTCTGCCAGTGGTGTTCCCGCCTACAAACCCACCAGGCAGCATCCCGCCCCCCTACGGCCTTGGAGCTGACTCTTACGGATCTCCCGACACGAGGTAAGATCTTGCCTCTATACAGACGTCTCCAGGGAGACTTCCACGCCTCCAAAACCCAATGCATGGCACAATGGGAGGCAGACCTAGGCCACCCCATAGAGGATCAGACTTGGGTGGATATATGGACTCGCGCCCACTCATCGGGCCTCATTACACGGAAGGCGGTAAGCCATGGCGCTATTAGCGCCATGGCTGCCACCGGTACCTTACCGGGTCCGCCTTGGTGGATGGCGGAATTAGCGCCATATTCCAAGGTGTGTGGGGGCACTAATTCCGCCATCCACCATTGCCCCTTCACCATTGCCAGTCAGCCCCATAGGGCTCCATGTTAATGGTGAAGGTGCTAATTACGGTACCGCAAATTGCGGTACCGTAATTAGCACCAAGGTCCCTTTGCGGGTCCCGTACTTAACGCCTGTAAAAACCAGGCGTTAAGGGAGGACCCGCAAAGGGACCTCGTAGTAAGGCGGTAAGGGTTTACCGGTACCGGTGCCCTTACCGGTAAACCCTTACCGCCTTCTGTGTAATGAGGCCCATCATCTGCCTGCGTACTACCACCCCACTGAGGCTCCATCATATGAACCAGGCACTCGATCCAGCATACTAGAGACAATGCGGCCAGCTGGGGTCTTTTCTCCACATGTGGTGGACATGCCCAAAAGCCCAACAATTCTGGAAGCAGTGCCTAGCCACCATCGAAGGGTTTACCCAAACTATGCTTCCACTAGAGCCCAAACCCATACTTCTGGGCGCCCCAGTGCCAGGGATCTACCAAAGGTCGGGAGCCAAAGCCAAACTACTGTCTCAATGCCTCCTGGCACGGAGGAATAGCGATCGCTCGTTCATGGATTGTTGTCTCCTAGTCGTTGATATGTGTTCTCTGTTGGACAATCCTATGGCTGCTCTAAGGGCGTTATTTTGAAGTATTTGAATTTTCTTCGTAATGCATTTATTGGTTCCCAAGTAAAGAGCGTTACAGTAATACAATTTGGACAGCACGAGTGCTCTTGCCAAAGTGGTGCAACTGTTTGTGGAAAGGTATGGTTTTGCTGATCTAATCAGCTTACAAATATAGGCTGTGGATGACGCCATAGCGTTCACTAGTTTAACCAAAGGTAGGCTGGAATCGGGGTAAAAACAAAGTGTTTTTACCTCCTTAGCGACTTTGATTGTATGGCCATCTATGACAAAGGATGTGTAGTCATGGCTGAGTTTCTTAATGTTGGGTGTAGTCCCCAGAATGATGAGTTACGTTTTGTCATCATTCAGGCACAGACTGTGAAGAGCCATCCATGCCTGGATGATGAGGTATATCCTATTCACCAAGGCCAAATCCTGTTTGTAATCCCCAGAAAGTGGGATGAGAATCTTGGTGTCATCTGCATAGTTAGTGTAGGTGACACCTAGATGGTCCAAATCATCAAACAGCGGCTTGGTAAAGATGTTATACATGGTAGGGGAGACACAGCATTCCTGGGGTATGCCGCACGTGAAGGGAACAGTGTCATGAACCATGGACATAGCCCCTTCTGGTCTTCCTGGTCCTGGTCCAGACGGAGAGTGTGCTCCTTGATACTTCCAACATGGCCGTGCCCAGTGCCGTGTTCCGTACTAGCCTGCACGTCGGACACGGCACGTTCTATAAATGGGCCACGCCCCCGCGCCTCCGCGCGTCTCAACGCTATCTCTAGGTAGTGTCTCGACGTGTGTGTGCTGCTCGGCGTTACCCTTCCAAGTTCCTGGCCAACTCCCTTATTCTTCCTTCCCTTTCCCCTGTTTCCAGTATCTCTTACCTTTCTTCGATCCTCTTCCTGGACGTCCTGGAACACGCGACTTCCTGGAACTTTGAACGCTCGCGCTGGAGTCAGACTCGACTCGCGCGCACTTATACAAGTCCCGGTCCGGCCGGGAGAAGGAGTCCTCCGCGGAACGCCACAAGAAGAGAACTCAGGTGAGCCAGGGGAAACCTTTGACAAACGGGGTCTGCAGCAGCTCAGGTGGAGAAGACCCTCATGGTTCTATCACTTAAAAATGATTTGATCCACGCTATGGCTTGGGGTGAGAAGTGCGCTGCTGATTCTAAGTGGTTGCAGAGTACCATGTGGTCCACCAGGCCAAACGCTGCTGAGAGATCCAGGAGGAGTAGTAAGGCAGTTTTTCCCTGGTCTCTGAGCTCATCGACCTGGGCCTTAAGATCAATAAGTGCTGTTTCAGTGTCACGCTGTGGTCTGAAACCTGATTGCCGAATGCCTAGGAGTTGGTTCATCTCCAGGAATTCCTGAATTTGTAAATAGGCCACTCTATCTAATATTCCTAGTAGAAATTGCACTGTAGTGATTGGCCTGTCATTTGTAAGTATAGCTGGGTCCAGTGGTTGCCTCTTAAGGAGAGGGAGGACTCAAGATTCCATGAGATTGCTCGGTATGTTACATGTGGTAAATGAAGCATTGATAAGTTTAGAAATAAAGGGACAAATTGTACCTCTTCATGGATTTCCTAGATTGTTCTTGGGTGGCTGTCCTTTGGGTAGCAGAGTATGCTTACAATAACTCTGAACACGCCTCCACAGGTTATACCCCTTTTTACATCCTTAATGGTTCACATCCTCGGATCTCTACCTTCGATCCAACAGAATCCTTAGAGATGCCAGCAGTACAGAATCTTCATGAGAACATTACCCAGGTACAGAAAGAGGTCCTGAGACATTTAACTATAGCAAAGGAAAGTCAAAAGAAATTTGCAGATAAACTTCGAAGAAAATCTCCAGAATATAAGGTGGTAGACAAGGTATGGTTGTCTTCTAAACACATTGCACTAAGGGCCCACTTAAATTCCAGCCTAGGTTTCTGGGCCCATTCTCTGTGGAAGCTATAGTCAACCCTGTAGCAGTAAGGTTAAACCTACCCTCTCACATGCAAATTCATCCTGTATTCCATGTTTCCTTGTTAAAACCAATGAATCCGGGGACCAAACTACAACATCACCCAAACCCCTGATTATAGAATGTGAACCAGAATTCCTAGTGAAAGAAATCTTAGACTCCAAGATTGTCAAAAGGAAATTGTTCTACTTAGTGTATTGGAAAGGGTTTGGTCCACGGGACAGAACTTGGGAACCTAGTTCCGATATCGATGCTCCCAAATTGCTTCAGAAGTTTCATCAGAATCACCCCACTAAGCCAGGGCCAGAGGGTCCATCCTTGGGAGGGGTCTTGGGGGGAAAACTGTCATGATCCCAGTCAGGGAGCATAGTCCTCATTCAGGCATCCAGGCTAGGCAGGGAACTTTATCCCAATCAGCAGGTCAACGGTGGTTGTTAGTCTGGTACATATGGCATTTACACCATCCACAGCATCTACTCCCATAGACTCCCGTGATGATTAACAGTAATTTCATACACTTAACATGTCCGCTGCAAAACCCATTTACATGTTGCAGCACAGTTCTATCCATATTTGCAGAGGAGCTATTTAAGCCCCGCCTCCGCTGGAACACGCGCTTCGCGTCTGCTCCCCTGACAGCGGGTAATGCTACCAGCGTTTATCCTCACAGAACCTGTCAAAAAAGTAGAGAATAGAGACATTTGTTTTTTACGAAAAAACCACAGAGTACCATAGTTCACAGAAGAGACTTACCAGGCACAAGTATCTCTGATGCTCTTATCTTCAGTCAGAAGTTTCTTCTGCATCCGCCGCACCTTCAGTCAGAAGTTTCTTCCGCAGCCGCCGTATCTTCCAAAGGGTTTTTCCTCAGCTTTCTGAAAACCTGCAGACAACACAAAAGGTATTTAGTTAAAAAACGAACTTAACAGTTTAACGGAGAAGACATTTTATAAGCGGTTAGGTACCTGAAGGTTCTTGAAGCTTTCACCTCACAGTTGTTATCGCGCTCCACCTTGAAGGCTGCAGTTACTCTGTATTGGCGATCTTACGTTTTAAAACGTTTTCTCATCCTGAGTAACTCCGCAGCCATCCACAGCCATCATTATTTTCCCAATTCCTAGAACCTGCAAAAAAGAGAAAAAGAACAAAAGTAATTAGAAAGAGAGATCTCTCCAACGTAGGAATCAATTCAAGCCCTTAAAGATAACCGTATCTTCATGTGCTACTTACCCAAAGACTCAATCTTAAAAGAATAGACTTTTCAAGGGCAAGAAGCTATTGAGTTCATCAGCAACCCAAGTTACCATTGTTTCTCCATCTCAACGCGCCCCTGTAGAAAAGCAAGATGGAGAGCTCCACCATAATAAAACACAGGTGAGAAGGGAATTCGGTTTAGAAGGGAGTGATTTAAGGGAATACACATTTCCTGTAGCATTATCTCACTTAATAGATGTTATAGCATTTCTATTGTTGTCATTTGTTGTTTCAAACAGAAAAAGAATCCTAAAGGGCTCCACGTATCAGATCACCAGGCTGGGAAGGTATTACACTCCCCAGGAGCGTTACAGAACACAAAGCCGTACTTAAAATACTCCACCCGAACGTAATGGAAAACACAGAAATAGACAATTTATCCCAGATTTGGGGGGAATTAAGGGCAGAAGTCCATGCAGGTAGGTCAGAAACCAATTCTCTCAGGAGAGAGTTGGTGGTTAACAGAGAGCACACTGATGAATTGGGTCACCAATTATTACAGTCCCAAGCAGGACAAGCACCACTTCCAGTTGGTGTCCCACAGAGTCCAGTTTCCGCTCCCAGTCCTCCTCTACAGGAGGTTCTACCAGGGAACATTCCACTAGCAGCCCCCAAAAGGTTTACGGGGGATCCGAAGCGCTTTGCAGTCTTCATGAACCAATATAATTTACACTTCCTGTGTCGATCCGGGGTCTTTCCTTCACATCAGGCTAAGGTGGCATTTGTGTTATCATATTTGGATGGACATGCTGCTGACTGGTCCATTGCCTTAGTCAATCGAGATGACCGATTATTAAGAAACTTCCCTGGTTTTCGGCAGGAGTTTGAGAAACTCTTTGCCCATCATGCTCAGCGACAGGCCTTAGATAATGAGCTGCTCTCTTTACGCCAAGTTAACCAAGAATTGTTAGCTTCCTTTAATCGACTAGTTGCAGAGACTAATTGGCCTGAGGAGAAGAGAACAACACTCTTTTATCGAGGATTAAGAGGAGAACTCAAGGACATATTGGCACAAGTAGTGAACCCTCCTACAGGCTGTGCCGAATTAATTGACCTAACTATACAACTGGATCACTGGTTGCAGGACCAGCACACCGATCAGGCCAGATCAGAGACTAGATCACTCTATGTTCGTTCAAGCAAGAGACAGTGGAACTCGTCAAGTGACTGAAAGTCACTCTGAGCCAGTGCAGTTAGGAGGTGTCCGGGGTCCAATTTCGAATGAAGAAAGAGACAAAAGAAGAGAGCAGAATGTATGTCTCTATTGTGGTTCGGCCGGTCATCACCTTCACAATTGTCCAGTGAAATTGCTGTGGAAACCAGTGGGAGCTGTAGACAAGGCGAACAGGAATATAGTAAGAAATGAATTGAAGGAAAACTCTAACACACGACAAATGTAGAGGTCGACTTGTCGAGCCAGAAGAAGGAAATTCAGATCTCTCATTTTGTTGTTCCTGCTATCTTAAGTATTGACCTTCAACCTTCCAAGATATATGCTCTGAAAGCATATGTTGACAGTGGTGCGGTTGGAAACTACATGAATTACGAAGACCGCCTTTCGTACCCCCTGCGTAATTTTGAATATAGGGTGATGCCCTTTGGCTTAGAAAATGCTCCCACAGTATTCCAAGGCTTTGTTGACAAGTTATTTTCCAATCTCCTGTACTCTACCGTAGTTCTCTACCTGGAGGACATTTTGGTGTACTCATCCTCTCTTACTGAACATCATAAACATGTCCGAGAAGTTCTGGAACGGCTACCAAGAAGTGTAAAGGACACACAGCGATTTCTTGGACTCGCAAACATTTATCGACAGTTCATCGCTGGGTATTCAACTCTGGTCCTTCCGATAACAAGTCTCCCAAAGAAAGGGGTAAAATTCAAATGGTCTCCAGAAGCAGAACAAGCTTTTCTTTCCCTTAAGCAAGTCTTCACCGCGGCTCCTGTGTTGGTTCAGTCCGATCAGACCCTACCATTCATCATGGAAGCTGATGCCTCTGGTGGGGCAATTGGTGCAGCTCTACTCCAGAAAGGATCCAACGGCCTAGAACACCCTCTGGCCTACTTTTCCAAGACATTTACCTCAAGTGAACTAAATTATTTGGTTATCGAAAGGGAGTTACTTGCTCTCAGACATGCCTGTGAGGAATGGCGCCATCTCTTACAGGGTGCAGTTCATCGCTTTACAGTCTGCACAGATCACAACAACATTCGAGTTCTACAACAGATGGAGTGTACAAATGCCAGACATGCTCGTTGGGCTTATTTTTTTGCTCAATTTGATTTCGAGGTCACATACATCCCTGGGAAGAGTAACATCCTAGCTGATGCGTTGTCTTGCAGTTTACCGACAGACCCGCATCCAGTTCTGAAACATGATCTGTTGTTGGCTGGCAAGGACTTCAAGGCTGTAGCCAGAACCTTTCTCCAAGAAGTCAGATCTAACTCAAACCTTGGTGAACTACCTAGTGCCTCAGGAACCCGTCTGGAGAAACGTGAAGGTCTACTCTTTACGGCCCTGTACAATCCAAATCAAAGACTTCAGGAGTGGGTTATTTCCTGGTGTCACGATACCCCTTTGGCCGGACACAAAGGACAAAAGCCGACTTTGGAGTTTTTGATGCGTCACTTTTGGTGGCCTACTTGTGTTCACAATGTCAAGTTGTATGTTTCTACTTGCCCAAC
Organism: Ambystoma mexicanum; assembly: GCF_040938575.1. NCBI lineage: Eukaryota > Metazoa > Chordata > Amphibia > Caudata > Ambystomatidae > Ambystoma > Ambystoma mexicanum. The sequence goes on from NC_090936.1 coordinate 435,751,689, forward strand.
CTGTGCCGCAAACAAATATCTCACCTCCAAGCCTGTAGGTCTTCTTCAACAAGAAACCCCTCTGGAAAGACCTTGGATACATATCTCCATGGACTTCGTCGTAGACCTTCCCCCCCTCTCAGGGGTTTACTGTAGTGATGGTAACAGTGGACTCCCTCAGCAAGCTCTCTCATTTCTCTGCTTTGAAAGGTGTTCCTTCTGCTCCACTTACAGCAGAGGTATTCCTTCGGGATGTCGTCATATTGCACGGACTCCCAGAAACCATTTTATCTGATTGGGGATCACAATTTACCTCTCTGTTCTGGGCGTCCTTATGTAAGCAATTAGGTATACAACGGGCTCTCTCTTCAGGATTCCATCCACAAAGCAACAGGCAGACCGAAAGACTCAATTACACTCTTGAGCAGCACCTGCATTGTTTTTGTACTCAGTGCCAAGAAGACTGGAGCTCATTTCTATCTACAGCAGAATTTGCGTACAATAATACCACACATACAGCCATTCGAATGAGCCTGTATTTCTGTACTTACAGCTACCATCCCCGTCACCTGCCTCTCTCTATCTCAGGTGCTTCCAAACTTCCTTTCCTTGAACAGCTAACTGTCTCTTTGAAGATAGTTCATAAACAGGCCAGGTTAGCTCTGATTGGCAGCCGTCAAAGGTACAAAAGGTGGGCCGACATGAAGAGATCACCCAACCCAGGATGGGAAGAAGGATCCAAGGTTTGGTTGGCCACCAAATTCCACCCCCCGATTGGTTCATACAGGAAAGCTTGCACCTAGATACATCGGTCCCTTTAGGATCCTTAAAAGGGTAAATCCTGTGGCCTATCATTTGTTTCTTCCAGCCTGGCTATGACGAGTACATCCTGTATTTCACACTTTGCTCCTGAAGCCCTACACTGCTGATTCTTTTCACCGCAAGGTTCCTCCACTCAGTTGCTCAACTCCTTCGACTCCTCAAGAATACAAAGTCTCCCATCTAGTAAATTCCCGTTATCATCACAGAACCCTGCAGTATTTAATTCACTGGAAAGGCTATTCAGATGCTGAACGCTCCTGGGAACCTAAAAGGCACATCCACGCCCCTTTGCTTATCCGACGATTCCACAGATTACACCCGGGCAAGCCTGGGGGAATCCCGAGACGAAGGGGGAATACTGTCATGCACCGTCCATGGAAGCTATGGCACTCATGCAGGCTCTGTTGCAGTTCCATCACAGCGTCTGGCCACAAGCAACAACAAGTGGTCTAGTTATTTTTCCATCATGGCGACCACCCCTTTTTATCACCGCAGTTAACGGCGGTTCGGTGCATTGCACCTTTGCTCGTTTGTTTAGAGCAGTCTAACACTAGTGTTTTTGCCTTTCTTTCTTGAGCTAACGCTCCTCTCAGTTAGCCATTCTCGGTGGCTTTCCTCCCTTGTTCTGTTTTCAGGTGTATCCAAGCCCGAGACACTCTTGCCTACGCACTACTCTTCTGTGTTTTGCTGTTCTTTGATATTTCATCTGTCTCTTTGTTTTCCTTTCGCCGCCCGTGGCTCTGTCATCTTTTCTTTCCATATACTTTCGGTTCCAGTGCTTACCCAGCTTACAGATTCTTATATTTCTTTATTATTACTTACATTACTTTTGTTTCCTTCCTCTTGCTTTCTTTATCTATTCTTTTCTCTTCTCATTTCCCTTACGTTTTTTTTTACTCGCTTCCTATTTCGAGTCGCTTTATCACGGCACTCCCGCGGTGTCCTTTACCGTATCCTACGGTGCCTACATTTCGCTCGAACATCTCCAAACTTGTTCTGACTACTCTAAGTGGATTTCCTCTTTCCACTTCAGAAGGAGTATTACTGCCATCAGAATTTGAATTCTCCTATTCAAGCACCAGAAGTAATCCAAATTCAGAGCTTCCAAAGATTTCTACATGCCATTCCGGATCCACTCACTCCAAGAATTATCACTCCAATTTGGACTTTAATCTTCACAAAAACAAATCGTATTAGGGTTTTTTCAGCCAGGAGGCTTTTTCCCTAATTGGGGGCTAGGATCCCAGAGGGACACGCGGTCGGGTGTTTGGTCATCCAGACAACATGGCCTCTGACAGTGCCTGCCCTTATTTGCACGAAAAGAAACCCAAGAAGAAGTCTGCAGAAAAAAAGGAAACAAGAAGAAGGAAGACGGACCAATCTGAAAGTCAGACAGAAGATACAAGTGAGTAGGAAGGGCGGGAAGAGCCATTGGAGTTTGACAATACCCCACATCTGTATCGCTGGCAAGGGGAGCATAAAAATGGGAGCGGGAAGTTGTGGAGTGTTCGGGTGAGATTAGAGGAAGAAGAGGTGGCAGTCCAAAAGCCCAGCAGGAGCAAGGAAGATGAAGCAGAGTGTGGAGGCAATTTCTGGAGTAGTTGAGGTGGTGGTTAGTAAGTGCAAGTGCCACAGTGTCTTGAGTGTATGTGAAAGGGTAATGAGTGTGGCGAGGAGAGAAAGTGTAGAGAGTATGTGAAATGTTTGTGAGAGTGAAAGAAGGGTGTTTGAGTAAACAGTTGGGTGGAGTGATAGTAGTAGTCTGGAGGAGGGAGTAGTAGTCTGGAGAAGAGAGTAGTAGTGTGAAGTACGGAGTAGCATCAAAGTGAGGAAGCAAGGCTTAGAAGGAGTGAGAGATTTCGGAGGGGCAGAGGAAGAAGATACAGGGAGTAGAAGGAGTAAAGGAGGGTGACGTTGGCAGGAGGTGGGTAGTGAGAGAACACCAGGAAGTGAGAGGTAGAGGAGTGCAAGGTTGTGATGGAAAGGAGACTACATTGGGAAGAGTGTAAGTCATACTTCCCATACCCCTATTAGACACCTAACCCTTTGATAGAGTAGGGCAAGTTAGGAAGTCACTGAGGGATCTCAGGTAGAGAAGACGTTCTGATCATGCATAGCATTATTAAGAACTTACACAGGTTGGGGGATGGCCATAAGGCCCAATGAATTCTCAATATAAATCTTGAACCACCTTTGTGTTTTGGAATATTTCTTAAGCCATCTGTGACATAAGTAAAATCCCTGATTGGAAGAACAGCTACTAGAGCAGATTTGGTGACCCTGGAAGACCCTAATACTGATGACTTATCTCAAATGATTTGTGTTCATAGAGACATGGACATGTATACAAAGGCCAAGGTGAAGATCCCTTTATTAGACTGACCTCTGACAGTACCCATGATTGTGATGCTAGTGTTGCCTGAAAAAATGTTCCTCTGGACAGATTTCCTCCTTTTTGGCCAGTGTCTTAGAATGCCTCAGAGTCCGAAGGGAGAACTCAACCCCTGGATATTCCCAGATAGGTAGAGGACACAAAGATGAAGGAGTGGAGGTATGTCACAAAGCCCCTGGCAGGACCCTGTCAGGTGGGAAGAGGGACCCCTCACAACCTGGGTGTAAAGAAAACGTGCACTGGAGGGGGGTGTCTTTACTCCTGCTCTCTATACGGCAAAGGAGAGGCACAGAGGACCCCAGCCAAGATTCTCTATAAGGTAGCTATGGTCGAGCAATCAAGGCCTAGCTTCTCAGGAGGTGATGCGGGCTGGTTCTTAAGTACAGTGTAGTCCCCAAGCACCCACAAAGGAATGTCCACACACTATTAGTTAAAACACAGTCTTTATATACATAAGGTTCAATGTTATTTACACGATCATGATAATGCACTTTGTGCTCCGACAATTCTAAAATGGTAAATATATACAGTTCTATGTGGTACCACTATTACTCTGATTCCATTAAAATGCATCAACTGTACTCAGTTCAAATAGCATATGAATCAACACAGTAAAACAATATAAACCATAGACTTAGGAAGAAAACAGGTTGGTTGGACAATTGCCAGAATACTGAGTCCCTACCAACCAGACACAGTTCTGTATGAGGATCCCCCCACCTGGGCAACCTGTAAATAAAGATATATTGTACAAGCCCAGTCCATGTATTGTCTATTAGAATCTTATCTTCTTTCATAGTTCTGCAACCCAAATGTACCTTGCGTTGTAGAGTTCTTCGTCGGGGAATCGACGGGCCCTTCTTGAGTGTGCTCCCTTTCAATCGGGAGCCACGGGTCGTTGAACTTCCGAGATGAAGAAAGGGGGAACGTTTTCATTGGGGCAGCAGCTTCAGTCCTTGCGGTGCTTGTAGACGAGTGATCGAAAACGTCCTGCAACAGGGGAGGCCTGTGGTGCACCTCGACGATGCTGGTTCGTTGCTGCAAAGAGCCAGTGAAGAACTTTGGCCTAGCAAGGGCGTCGAGTCGTCGGCGTCTGGCGTCGGCGAGTGGGACATGACCACAGCTGGCATCAGTAGCTTTTTTTTCGGTGTCTCTGAGGTCTTCGGGTGGCGGGAAACCCACCGGCAGATTCTCCTCAGTCGCCACCGGCCTTGACTTTCTCCGGCAGGACGAAAGCAGTCGACGATGATAAACAAGGGAGTCCTTGGATCAAATGTTCTTACGCAAACAGGAGCACAGCGGCTCCGGTTGGCGACGGCGGTCGGCGACGGTGGACGGCTGTCCGGTGCTTTTCTTCGTTCTCCTCGGCAGTCCCCTTCTCCGGTTGGCAGCTTTTCGTAGGTCTGTCTATGCGATGGAGTTTCCTCCCTAGAGCCCTCTGCCCTTGCTTGCACACTCTCCTCACCTGAGCTGCTGGAGTGGTCAGCTTCTTGCAGATGTCGCCGGGTGAGATAGTCTCTTTCTTTTTTATGGTGCACTTGCTTGTCACACGGAGAAGCCACAGCGGCCGTTGGAAAACAGCAGCCCTGCGGCTCCCCTTCCGGAACTAAGCCGAAATCAGGGAAAAACCCAATAGCGAAAAAAACCTTGATGGAATGTTGACACGTTCCCACTTAGTGTAGACTGGATGCAGTGAAGAGGGTGGATGTAATGGAGCAGCCAGAAGGAAAGTCAAATTTGAGCTTGGAAAGTAATTGCCACCAGTAAGGAGTGAGCGTAGAAAACTTTCAACGGTGTCCAGCGGGACGGAAACAGAAGGAGGAGAAAAAAGGAAAACGGCGCACGGCCAAGGACCGTGAGCGGGAAAACAAGAGCAAAGCTCGTACAGAGTGTACGTGAGAAAAAGGAAAACTACTGACAGGTCCCATAGGTGAAGTCAGGAGTTCGAGCGAGGAAACCCGGAACAGGAAGCGTCCGTGTAGAGGGGTTGCAACGCAACGCGATGCCAGGGGGCGGAGAAATAAATACAGCCTGCGGTACCGCGTTGCACCAATGGCGCCGCGAGAGAGGACACAAAGAAAGGACTAAATCCTCCTTCCTCTACTTCGCCAGCTCCAACGCAGAATTATCCGCCAGTCTCGGCTTTGGCCGTAACGGCGGATGACAGTATGCCCCCCCTTAGATTGCAACCACCCCGGCTTCCCCGGGTGCATGTGATGGAATTTGGCAAGCAATCGAGGGGCATGTACCTGAGAAGCCGGTTCCCAGGAGTCCTCCGACTCCGGGTAACGCTTCCATGATAGAAGGTATTCCAAACGGCCTTGATAATGCCTGGAGTCCCTGATGGCTGAAACCTCGTACTCCTCCAGGTTTGGTGCGGAGACCAGAGCATGCCGAGACAGAGTTCTGTGATGGGGATCCGGGAAGTAAGGTTTAAGAAGTGAAGAGTGGAAAACATGGTGAATGCGTTTGAGAGAAGAGGGAAGTCGAAGGCGATAAGTTACTGGATTAATTCTCGAAAGGATGGGAAAAGGTCCCAGAAATCGAGGAGATAGTTTAGATGGTCGTATCCATCGGGGTAGAAATTTTGTAGACAACCACACCTTATCACCTGGCTCTGTTACACCCCGACCTTCGCCGCATCACACTCCCCGGTGTCTGCCCCGTGCCTCTTCAGTCTCCCGCGTTAACAAGGACAGTTGGGGAGCTCTATGTAAGGCCAGAAAGAGGGACAAGAAAGTGGTTGCTCTTCATAAGGGGCTACGGCGCTGTCATGCACCTTTTTTCTCACGGTGGCAGCTGCCATGGAGAATAGCTGCAACAAACTACATTTCCCAGAAAACCTGCCATGGGTTGTAGTTCCCGGCATTAATGCGGGAGCCTCGTTTTCGATTATGTCCCGCCTCCTTGTTGTATTTAAACCACAGCGGTTTTCAGAACGCCGCTTCTGTTTATAGTTACAACCGGCATTTTCTGAAGTGCTACTTTCTGTACCTTAATTCCGGAAGTCTCCTGTTTTCTCTGTGTACCGACCTTGCCTGCACACGGACGCCTACATCTTGATTCTACTTTGGTATTGTTTGCTGTCCGCCCGTGTACCGACCTTGCCTGCACACGGTCTTCTAATTCCTGATCCTGTCTTGGTTTTGTTTGCTGACTGTCCGTGTACCAGACCCCTTGCCTGCTCCTGGACTCCTGGATTGTGATTTTGTTGTGTTTGCTGACCGCCCGTGTACCAGACCTTTTGCCTGCTCCTGGACTCCTGGTTTAAGACTTTGCTACTGCTACTTCCTGTATGAATACCATCTCTCACTTGGCCACAGACTCTTGAACCCATTCCTCACAGTGCTTACGTTTTTTCTGGGGAATAACACTGGTAAGAACAATTCTTCATTTTGGAATCCTGTCTTCATCGAACTGTTACCTCATCTTTGGATAACATTGCTTCATTTCTAAAGTGCATTTTGGAACGCTTTGCTGTGGTGCACCATCCCGAAACCAGTGCGACCCTCGTTCCGTCCGGGGATAGCTACCCTACTAACCTTCCTTGTTTTTGTTTTATACTTTCGTTGTTGCCCAGGATTCTTTGCACTACTCTTACCTCCACCAGTCATTGCACCTGTGATGATCTTATAGGTTATTTATAACGCGTTTAATACCCAGAGGTTTCTAAGCGCGGACCCGGGGATCGAACCTGTGGGGCACTATGTCATCTTGCTTCCAAGGCGAGCACGTTGACCTTGAGCTATCCTCCCGAGACCACAGCGGTGGTAAAGTATATTTCCTCGATTACCATCATTGGGCAGTTTTCACATTTAGCTAGTATCTAAAGTCTCTTCTGCTTTATAGGTTGCTCCAGGTCCTTTTTTGTGGCTTAAGGGGAACTCACTCAGGTACTCTATTAAGGGTAATAGTCTTTGGGAAAGCCAGGGTTGAATCTGATAAAATATTCATCTCTTGTCTTTTCTTTACAGCTGGGTCCGTGGCGGTGTTTTCTCCCCGCTCTTTTGATTGATCGGTCCCCTTGTCTGTATAGTTCAGCAGGTGGTCATATCAGTTTAAAGAGTTCATTCCCTCACAGAGAGGAGGCTCGGGTGGAGGCTCCAACCTGAGCTCTCCAAGCAAAATCCCCAGCACAACAGGACCGGTCTGTTTTTACACACTCCCCATACCGGTGAGTAACAGGCTCCCAGGCAGGACATTCTTTGCGATGTCTGTCCGCTTCTCTCTTATTTTGTTGCCTGCTGGCCTTCAAGCATTGCAAAGCAGTGGTCTGGGCCTCCTGAACATTTCTTATGACCTCTTCTGCTGCTCGGGAGTTGGAGAATCTGGGTATCTCGGGTACTATGAACCGTGGATGAACTCCGTAGGTACAAAAAAAACAGTGATAGACCAGTGGCTGAATGCTTTGAGTTATTATAGGAGAACTCTGCCGTGGGAAGTAGAGAGACCCAATTGTCTTGATGTTGAGTGATGAAACATCTTAAATATTGTTCTAGAGTGGCATTAAGTCTTTCTGTCTGCCCATTGGTTTGTCGGTGGAATCCTGAAGAAAGAGCTCTCTCTATTCCCATTCTGGAGCACAATGCTGTCCAGAATTTGGAGATATACTGACTACCCCGATCTGAGATTATCTTGTCAGGTAGGCCATGTAGTTTGAAGATATCTCGTGCAAAGATTTCAGCCATCTTAGTTGCTGTGGGGAGCCCCGCAAGTGGGGAGAAATGTGCTAGCTTTGAAAAAGCGTCCACTGTCACCATGATACAGGTGCATGATTCAGAAACTGGAAGATCCACAATGAAATCCGTGGAGATGAGTCCCCACTGACGAGTCGGTATTTCCACTTGAGTCAGCAGACCTAGCGGCTTCCCTGACGCATATATGGCTCTGGCGCAGATCGGACAAGTCTTCACATACTGGTACACCTCTTTTCTCATTCCTGGCCAAAGGAAGGACCTTGAGAGGAGTTCTAGGGTCTTGTCTCTGCCTCTATGACCCGCCATGTGCGAGTCATGTCCCCAACTTAGGATCTTTTTTCGGAGTGGTCCTTCTGGGATGAACAACTTCTTCTGATAGAAGACCCAGCCGTCTTTCACTTGGAAGTGAGAATTGGGATGTAAAGAGATTCGTGGTAGATCTTTCGCTGTAGCGGTCTTCACGTCTTGAAGAAAGGAACCCACTACCGCCAGGATTTGGTTCCGGTGGAACATGGGCTCAGCCTTGATCAGTGCTCTTTCTTTATGGGAGTCCTTGCGAGACAATGGGCCTCATTACACGGACGGCGGTAAGGGTTAACGGTCACCGTTAATGGCAACGGTGACCGTTAACCCTTACCGCCGTACTACAAGGTCCCTTTGCGGGTTGGAGGATTTAACGCCTGCTTCTTACAGGCGTTAAAATGCAACCCGCTAAGGGACCTCGGAGCTAATTACGGCACCGCAAAATTGCGGTGCCGTAATTAGTGCCTTCCCCAGTCCCATAGAGCCCTATGGGGCAGAAATGGGAATGGGGAAGGGCAATGGCGGAAAGGGGATTTACCGCCCCTCCAACCTTGGAATGGGGCGGTAAATCCCCTTTCCGCCAAGGCGGTGCCGGTATTTTACCGGCATGAGCCATGGCGCTAATAGCGCCATGGCTCACCGCCTACCGTGTAATGAGGCCCAATGCATCAGCTAGCCGATTTAGCGATCCAGGAATATATGTGATCTGGAAATCGTACTGCGAGAAGAGGTAGACCCATCTTGCTTGTCTGGAGTTGGAACATTCCATGTCTTGTAAGACCTTGAGGTTCTTGTGATCTGTACGGATTAAGAATTTGTGCCGGGCCCCCATGAGGAGGTGTCGCCATTCCTCGCATGCCAGCTTCATGGCAAGCAATTATTTTTCTAGGACAGAATAGTTCAGCTGACTGGGAGAAAGTGTTTTAGATAAGTATGCCACTGGGTGTTCCACCCCCTGAATAGTCTGCAGCAGTACGGCCCCAATGGCGATGGCTGAAGCGTCTGTTTTCAGAATAAATGGCAGGGTCTGATCCGGATGCTGTAAAATTGGCTCTGAGCAGGAAAGACTCTTGAGATGACAAAAACTCTCTTCCGCCTCTGCAGTCCAGAAGAACGAGAGAGCTTCCTTCTTGAGTAACCGAGTTATAGGATACACTACATCTGAGAAATTTGGAATAGACCTCCTGTAGTAATTGGAGAGACCTAGAAATCGCTGGACCTCCCGGACAGAGGTAGGGGCTGGCCAATTAAGAATGGCGTGGACTTTGTCTTGGTCCATGGCGATCCCTTCTTCTGACAGGACATACCCCAGGTAGTGTACCTTGGGAACAGCGAATCTGCACTTCTCCGCCTTAACCAATAGATTGTTCTTCTGAAGGCGATCTAAGAACTGCCTGACCTGCTCGATGTGTACCTTCATGCTGGGCGAAAGAATCAGAATGTCATCAAGATAAATGATGACTGATATTGAAAGCATGTCCGAAAACATTCTGTCCATGAATCTCTGGAACACCGCTGGTGCATTTACTAGGCCAAATGGTATTATTCGGTATTCATATAAGCCAAAAGGGGTGGGAAAAGCTGTTTTCCACTCGTCTCCTCTGACAAATCGAAGCAGGTGGTATACATTCCGGAGGTCGAGTTTGGTGAACACTCTGGCACCCTGTACAGCCTCGATAATGTCGGAGATGAAAGGCATGGGATACCGATCTCGGATGGTAACCTTGTTGAGGCCCCGGTAATCTATACAGGGTCGGAGCTCCGTGGTGTCTCTCTTCTTGATGAAAAATAGGGGCGCTCCGGCGGGTGATTTAGATGGTTGAATGAGTCCGTTCTATAGATTTACATCTAAGTATCTTCGCAGGACCTGTTTCTCCGTCTGAGTGAGAGAGAACATCCTTCCGAAAGGAACCAGGGCATCTGGTTCCAGGTCGATGGAACAGTCCTCGGGCCGATGAGGCGGCAGCTTAGCGTGAGGACTCTCTTGAAACACCTCCGAGAACCCAGAACAATAGCTGGGTAAGGCATGAACGCCAATATGATTCTCAGAGAGGATCTCCAAAGGTTGCAAATCTCCCCGGTCCTCCAACGGAAAACAGTGGGTGGTACAATACAGGGAAGTGAAGCTCAGCTGATTTTCAGTCCAATTTATCCGTGGATTGTGTTTCCGAAGCCATGTGATGCCTAGTATGATGGGGAAGTGAGCAGCCCTGATAATGTTGAACTTCAAGACCTCCGTGTGATGATGGATCGTCAAAGAGAGCTCCTCTGTAGTATGGGTGATGGGACCAGATGACAAGGGCGAACCATCCACCCCTTCTACTTTCTGCCCTTCTTTTCTGGCAACTCTGCGAAGACCCACCTTGTCTGCCCACATAGTGTCCACGAAATTTCCTGCTGCTCCGCAATCAAGTAGAGCCATGGTCTTAACCTGTCTTTCCTCGAGGTTTAGATGCACTGGGATCACCATAAATCTGGAGTCTTCCGTAGATTCGGGGGAAGAGACAGAGAGAGAGAGAGAGACATAGGGACGAGGAGGAAAGTTTGGAGACCCTCGGTTGCTTGCCCCTACTGGTGCCGAGGGTTTCCGTTTCCCAAGCTCTTGCCTGGTAATTCGGTGCAGTCCTTGAGAAGATGTTGATCTGAACCGCAGTATGCACAAAGTCCCTTCTCGCGTCTTCTGCGTCTTTCGGCGGCAGACAGGGGCGCTTTAGTGGTGCCGATCTGCATCGGTTCATCAGGAGGAGTAGTGGCAGAGCGACTAGGAGAGGAGTGAGTAAAAGGCTCCAAGGGATAGCCTCTTTGTTTACGGCGCTCCGATCTTCTCTCTTGAAGTCGATACTCGATGTGAAGAGCAGCAGCAAGCAGATCGGTGAAAGTGGGTGAACGAGGAGATCTAGCTAATTCATCTTTGATCTCCTCCTTCAAACCTCTCCTAAAGATGGCGTATTGTGCTGGTTCTGGCCAACCGGCTCCAGCTGCCAATGTCTTGAAGGTGGAGATATACAACAGACCATCAAGGGAGCCTTGTTTCACGTCTAATAAATCCTCACAGGCGGTAAAGGATAACTCTGGCCGTTCAAAAGTCTGCTTAAGTTGATTCTGGAATCCGGCAAAATCCTGAAGAATGGGATTACCACTGGTAACCAATGGAGTAGCCCAGGATAGTGCGTTTCCAGTCATATTTGAGATTAAGAATCCCACTTTGGCGTGGTCTGTAACGAAGGTACGAGGCCTTAAGGTGAAGTAAACCGTACAGGCTTCCAAAAACTCTTTCACCTTCTTAGGAGAGCCTTCGAATTTTCCAGAAGAAAGTGGCATAGGCAGTAATTCCGGGGGAATGGGTTCCCTGGCAGTTACCATCTGCTTGAGTAGTGCATTCTCTGTCTTTACTCCCTGCAACTCCTGGGACATAGCTTGGAAAGCCTTCCACAGTTCTTGAACCTGTCCTTCAGCAGACATCTTGGAACTTGGTGGCGCTGCAATCTGTGATGGAGTTTCCTCCCTAGAGCCCTCCGCCCTTGCTTGCACACTCTCCTCACCTGAGCTGCTGCAGTGGTCAGCTTCTTGCAGATGTCGCCGGGTAACATAGTCTCTTTCTTTTTTATGGTGCACTTGCTTGTCACGGAGCGAAGCCACAGCAGCCGTTGGAAAACAGCAGCCCTGCGGGTCACCCTTCTGAACTAAGCCGAAATCAGGGAAAAACCCAATAGGGAAAAAACCCTTGATGGAATGTTGACACGTTCCCACATAGTGTAGACTGGATGCATTTAAGAGGGTGGATGTAATGGAGCAGCCAGAAGGAAAGTCAAATTTGAGCTTGGAAAGTAATTGCCGCCATTAAGGATGAGCGTAGAAAACTTTCAACGGTGTCCAGCTGGACGGAAACAGAAGAAGGAGAAAAAAGGAAAATGGCGCACGGCTGAGGACCGTGAGCAGGAAACGGGAAAACAAGAGCAAAGCTCGTACAGAGTGTACGTGAGAAAAAGGAAAACTACTGACAGGTCCCAGAGGTGAAGTCAGGAGTTCGAGCAAGGAAACCCGGAACAGGAAGCATCCGTGTAGAGGGGTTGCAACGCAATGCAATGCCAGGGGGCGGAGAAATAAAAGCAGCCCGCGGTACCGCGTTGCACCAATGGCGCCGCGAGCGAGGACCCAAAGAAAGGACTAAATCACCCTTCCTCTGCTTTGCCAGCTCCAACGCGGAAGTATCCGCCAGTCTCGGCTTTGGCCGTAACAGCGGATGACAGTCTACCAGGGAGCTTTGGCAAAGATCAGCTGGTGCACGATGGTCCCTCGTAGCTCGGGAAGAGGTCTCCTTACCAGGTCCTCTCTTGGATCAGTTCTTGAAGAGACAGCAGCTTTCAGGTTACATGGAAGGGACCACCTTCTTCTTCTGGCTCGGCTTGGAGAGCAAGTATCAAGTATCAACTACAGCTTCTGAACAATTTCTACCAGTGAGAGGCCCCCAGATATACTAGTTGATCTCCCATTCATTCTGTTGGGTCACACTCAGGCAACCAATCCCTCAAAGGGCATTCAAGCAGTCAGGCAGTCAATCAGGTTCACGGTGCATTCAGGCCATTCTTCTCCGTCCAGACGCTCCCAACACAGAATGTGGATTTGGACTAGTACTCTGCATTCAGCACTACACACTGCATTAATACCAGTTTTGGGCAGGGCTGTCTCAGTCATTGTGTCAAACACCAGATACTAGACACCCATAACACAGAATGTGTATTCGTCACACACACTCCATTCACCCAGGTCCCAACCCACGGGCGTACCTACAACATACGGTAGTTGGGAAGGCTCCAGCCAGTCTGGTCGGTGTCAGGGTTCCATTAGATGTCTCTTCATCCGATCATAAATTGGTCCCACATAGGAACAAACATGCCAGAATCCACAGTAGAGTTAACAGTTTTCACTCCAAAGCGGCACTCTCTTTAGCTCCTCAGAATCATGGTTTGTCTTTTTCCCCACTCCCTTTCAGGAAACGCTATGGGTTGCCTTGGAGACGCTGGCGCCCTTTGCATTCACGTAGGTTTTCAGGCCTACGATGCTGTGGTATGCGTGCGGTCAGCTGACCGGTATTTAAGCCCTGCCCCCGCGCACGGCGGTGCTTCTGAATTTGTAAACTTCCTAAGATACGCATCTTGTTACCTTGTCTTCTGGCTCCTTGAATCCCTGGTCTTCTTTGTGACTTTCCTGCCTTGTTGTTGTCATTGCCTTCATCTTACCCGCTCATTGCCAGACCCGGAACGGCCATGGACGGCATTCGCCTCATCCCTCAAGTCTTACCTGCTAATTGCTAGACCCGGAACGGCCACTGACTGCATTCACCTCATTCCTCAAGTCTTACCTGCTCATTGCTAGACCCGGAACGGCCACGGACTGCATTTGCCTCATCCCACAAGTCTTACCTGCTCATTGCTAGACCCGGAACGGCTTCGGACTGCATTCGCCTCATTCCTCACGTCTTACCCGATTATTGCATACCTCGGAACGTTCACGGACTGCCTTGTCTCATTCCTCACGTCTTACCTGTTTGCCAAGACCTACGTCCTTTGGATTGCTCCAACTACAATCAGTGCTACGTCTTCACTCTCTTACCGCCCAAAGAATTTAAGGAACAGAAAGAATTTTGCGCATCGGCGCAGGGATCAAAGGACATTAGCGCAACGGCGCAAGGATCAATCAGACTCCTTAGGCGTCCCCGTGCTGGCGGGAATAGGAAACAGGACATTGTGTTTCCCGGACTACCACTTAATTCCCCAAATTACATCTGCTGTTTCTACCCAGACCACTCAATTGGTAAGCACATACAGTTTGGTTCTTCATTTTTCTTACTCTTCTGTCCTCCTGGTAACAGTTACCTTTCTTGTTTCAGGATACTCACCAATCTAGCTTGGAAATATTCAGTCCCGTTCTGATTTTCTTGCTTGTGAGTATCAGTTCTTCACCTTGTTTTGAGATTACATTGCCTTTAGCCAAATGTTAATACTTGGTTTATTTTTCTTGCAGCCAGCTGTCTGAGTATCAGGGTGTACCAATATTTTCGGGCAATACTCACCTCAATCTGTCCTTTCGTACTCTTGAGGGGTATATTGTCAGAAAGACTCAATTGCATCACGACATGTCAAGCCACCACTACTGGATTTAGCCCTTGGGCCCTAACAGTCGGCAATTCCCCACACTACCATATATGGAATTTACACCTAACAGCCAGTCAGGGGGAAGGGACAGAGTCAGGGCTTCCCGGGACTTTGGAAAAATCAAGGTAACAGGCGATGGATGGCACCCGGCTACAGGGGCCGTCTTGTCTCCATCCGGAATCCACTGATTCCAATGACAAGGCCTGGGCATCCCAAAATGGAGGACGCTCAGGGCATCTGTCCATTCAGCACTGAGCTGCCACCAGCCCGTACCAGCCTGTACCCTGCTCTGTGGGCCACACACAGGTGCCCAACAACATTCACTAGGAGTACAGGCTTGTACTCCTACCCATGGGTGCCATAAGGAACATACATGATAAAGCAATAAACAACAAGGATTCAGAGGCCCTGTCCCTCTGATGCATTTCCAGCATCACAGTCGCCCCCCCCAGACTCTGCATTATCATGACTCTTCCCTGGTCTATGCTCTATGGTGAAGTCTAACCCTTGCAGGCTAATGGACCACCTGAGCAGTTATGGGTTTTCACCCTTCATCTGCATAAGCCGCTTCAGGGGCTTATGGTCTGTTTGGACCTTGAAAGTAGACCCCATAAGGTAGGGCCTAAAACGCCTAAGGCTCCAAACTATACTAAAACATTTCTTTTCAACATTAGCCCACCTAAGCTCTCTACCGTTGAGTTGTCTACTGATGAATATGTTCGAATGTTCTCTTCCTTTGTCATCTAACTGGGACACGACTGCTCCAATTCCGGTGTCGCAGGCGTCAGTTTGAACGATAAAGGGCTTGCTGTAATCAGGCACACACAACACAGGTGCCCTACACAGACTTTCCTTCAAGCCATTGAAGGCCCTCTGACAGTCTACAGTCCAAGTAACCTTTCTCGGTTGTTTGGGTTAAGTCAGCACTGTCAGGGGTGCAGCTATAGTCCCATAGTCTGCCATGAAGTTGCGTTAATACCCAGTGAGGCCCAAAAAGGCTCTCACCTGGGTTTGAGTAGTGGAAGTCTCCCAGTCATGTACATCCTGTACCTTACTGGGAAGAGGTTGGATTTCACCCCCTCCTACCTCAAGACCAAGATACGTGACTTTCCCCTGAGCTATCTGGCACTTGGTGGCCTTGATAGTGAGTTTAGCCCTTTTGAAGGCCTGCAACACTTTATCCAAGTGAGTCAAATGCTCCTCCCAAGTGGAACTGTAGACAGCGATGTCGTCTAAGTAGGCCACACAAAAGGCCTCCAGCCCACTGAGTGCATGATTGACTAAACGTTGGAAAGTGGCAACTGCATTTTTCAAACCAAAAGGCATGACTCTAAACTGGTAGAGCCCCTCAGGTGTTGAAAATGCCGTCTTTTTCTTGGCATGCTCTGTCATAGCTATTTGCCAATAGCCTGAGGTAAAGTTGAAGGTGCTCACACATTTGGCAGCACCTATGGTGTCCACGAGCCCATCAGCCCTGGGCAATGGGTGCTCATCAGTTTTGGTGACGGCATTGACTCCTCTGTAGTCCACACAGAACCTTCAATCCTTGGTACCTGCCTGGGAACTTGCCTTGGGGACAAGGACCACTGGACTGGGCCAGGGACTGGTTGAGGGTTTAATAACACCCAGATCCAACATCTTGGTGACCTCAGCCTGGATGTGGTTCTTAACTGTATCGGACATACGGTAGCACCTGCTTTTGACAGGCACGCTGTCACCAGTGTCAATTTCGTGCCTACACCACGGTGTCAGGCCTGGTGTCAGTGAAAACATAGAGGCATACTGCCGGAGCAAAGCCCTGCAGGCCCTCTGCTGCTCTGTCGTCAGATCTGGAGAGAGATGCACTCCCTCCAATGAGCAATCCTGAGGGTTGCTATGCAGCAAATCAGGAAGGGGCTCACTTTCATCCTCTTCTTGCTCTGAAGTCAGCAATGGACATGAGACGTCTGCTTGCCAGTGAAAAGGCTTGAGCCTGTTAACATGGAATACCTGAAGGGCTACCACAGGGACCCCCATGGCAACCAGATAATTGACTTCACCCATCTTGGAGATTCTCCTGAAGGGTCCAGTCCATTTATCTTCCAAAGCCCGAGGCTTGGTAGGCTCCATCACAAGGAGTTCCTGTCCTAGAGTCCAATCCACTTGCGAGGCTTTAAGGTCATGCCAGTATTTGTTCAGTTCCTGGCTTGCCTTAAGATTTGCTGTCACCTGACACATCATCTGTGTCATCCTCCGTCTGAGGCCTAACACATAGTCCCCCACTTGCTTGGCAGGACCAGGAGGGGTGGCTTCCAAACCTTCTCTGATCAAGGCAAGGGGCCTCCTCACTGGATATCAAAATTTTAACTCAAAGGGCCTGAAACCAACACCCTCTTGAGGTACCTCTCTGTAAGCGAACAGCAGGCATGGCAGGAGGAGATCCCATTTTCTCCTTAGGGGCTCTTCCAAAGCGCCTAGCATGCCTTTGAGAGTTTTATTAAATCTCTCAACCAGACCATTGGTCTGGGGATGGTAAGAGGTGGAGAACTTGAACGTAGCTTTGCACTCTTTCCACATGTTTTCATGTAACTCGACATGAAGTTGGATCCTCTATCAGAGACAACCTCCTTAGGGAATCCAACACGGTGAAAATGCCCAGGAGCGCCCTGGCAACCAGCTTGGCCGTAACCATCTGAAGGGGTATAGCCTCAGGGTACCTGGCGGCATGATCAACCAAGACCAGGATGAACCGATGTCCACCTGAAGTGGGAGGGTCAAGGGGACCAACAATGTCGATGCCCATCCTCTCAAACAGTGTTCCAACCACTGAAAACAGCTGCAGCGGTGCAATAACACTGCCTCCAATCTTGCCAGACAACTGACAAGTTAGGCAGGTATTGCAGTGGGACTCCACTTCTACTCCCATCTGGGGCCAGTAGAAATGGGCAGAGAGCCTCTGCTAAGTCTTCTTGGTACAAAGATGACCAGTCAGGGGCACCTCATGTGCCAACTGCAGTAGGAAGAGCCTGTAAACCTGGGGTACCATCAACCTCTTGAGGGCATGAGGTTCAGGCTTAGTGGGCTCACTAACAAGGAGCTCCCCCTCCCACTAAATCCGGAATGTCCTAGGCACTTCTCCCTGTGCCTGGGACAGGGCCGTTTCCTCAGACCCTCGAGAGAATGGCACTCTCTCTGACACTTACAGAAGTCTGCCCGGGTGGGTCCCCTTCAGCTAACAAGCATTGAAGGTCAGGGTGGTCCTCCGGGTTGATTACCTCTCCCACAGGAGAGTCTTCTGGCTCTTCTCCCACAGGAGTTGAGGCTTGAGTCCCCATTGGATTCAGCCCGGCCGGAGTATGAATCCCAATGGGTACTGTGGGAGCAGCAGGAAGAGAAGGGGTCCCTTTCGCAGAGGCAACCTTCTTGCTCTTTCTTCATCGTTGTGCCTTGGGTTTCCTCGTTGTCGAGGGTACCGGGCTCACAGCCGGACCGGTGTGACCTGTGATCGGGTGACTTCCGCAGCAGTCATGGGTAGACCGTCCGCGATCATCCCCAATTCTACCAAATAATTTCCTAACAAGATGTTAGCAGGTACATTGTCCTGTACCAGGACAGGAAGCTTTGCTGTCTTATCTCCAATCGTAATGTTGACTAAGGCTACAGGCAATAATTTGGGAGGCCCACCAGCTAACCTGGTGGTTCTCAGAGGAGCACCTACATAGTCCTCTGGCTTGAGCAGGGTCCTGTCCACCACTGTCATGCTTGCCCGAGTGTCTCTCAAAACAGTAGAAGGCTGGCCATTCAAGAGGACACTTCTCAAAAACTTACAGGTGTTCTGTGGGATTGTCGCCAGTACTTCTGCATATGGGTCCCAGGCCCCAAGGGACACTAGGGCAATGTCTACTGGTGCACCGAATGTGATCCCAGTAGAGGAGGGGAGGACAGTGGCCTCCACCTCAGGTAGGGGTAGGTCAGGCTGACAGCCTGGACTTCCAAGTGCCTTACTCTTACACTTGGGGTCACCCGTTTTGTAATCCAGAACCCCACAGTCCCAACAAGTTCCAGGATGCGTGGTACGGTACTGGAACCACTGGGACCCTGCTTTGCAGCAGGCGGACCACTACTCTTACTCCCACCCACAAAAGACTTATCCCCACCAGATTTATGGGTCTTAGGAGAGGAAGGTTTTGGTTTACTCGACTGTGATTGCTTTTTGGACTCCTCAGACTTCTGAGAGGTCCCCTTTTCTTTGACCTTATCCTTCCCACTGCAGTCCTTAGGGGACACCCGGTGGGAGGCCCACTTGTTAGCCAGCCTGGCCAGCTTAAAGGGATCTAAAATGTTCTGGTCAGCAATATACTGACGCAGCTCTTGTGAACAGGCTTCCGAAAAATACTTAAAGGGCAAAAGGTGCGTCAGCTCAACAAACATTTTCACTTTGTAACCATCAATACACCCCATCATGTTCATGTGCGCAGCACTCACCGAGTCAACCCAAGACACATTCTCTCGTTTCTTAAATTCCCTGAAACTTTTAAAGTATTGGGTAGGTGTCTTGCCAAACTTGGCAATTAAAGCAGACTTCACGCACTCACACTGACTCCTTTCTTCCACATTCAGTTTCAGAATACAGTCATATCCAGTCCGAGGCACTCTGCTTAAAAAACACTTAGCCCAATCTCTCTAGTCAACATCATGGATTCCACAAGCCATCTCAAGCGCTTCAATCCATTGGAGGATATCCGAACCCTCCGCTTACACACCAACAAAATCTATCATAAACTTGGAGGCTGGGGACCTGACACTATCAACTGGTTTCGCTGAAGTCTCCACTTTAGCTTTCTCCAGCTGAATTTTCTGGTGCTCACTGTCCCTATCATTGAGTGCTACTTGTTGTGCCATCTCCTCTTTCTTCAATTCAGCTTCTGTTGCCAACGTTTTGTATTGAAAGGCTAACTGTTCCCGTTCTAGCTCCAATTTCAAATGTTCAATCTTCAGGGCTTCCCCCTGAAGAGCAGTGCTGGGATTTGGAACAGAGGCAGCAGAATTGGTGGCATTCCCAGAATCAGATTCAGTAACAACCGCAGGGGCGGAGTCCTCATTGGTTGCATTCCCCCCTTCAAGAGCTTCACAATCAGTCTGGTAGTCCACCAGGGCAGCTATCAGTCCAGCCCTAGACTTAGCCAAAAAGTCTAATTCCATGGCTTCACAAGCACCTTGGAGAGCCTCTAAACTCATCCGAGTCAATTTACCATTCGCAATAGATTCCATTGCTTGTAATGTAGTTATCTTGTACACAACTAAACCTCAATTCAACAAAGTGTATATATTTTGTAAGTGGCAAGGTTATACACTGATTCATAAAACCATAAGCATCCCACTGCTGCCACAAGTGTAAAGAAAACGTGCACTGGAGGGGGGATGTCTGTACTCCTGCTCTCTATACAGCAGAGGAGAGGCACAGACCCCAGCCAAGATTCTCTATAAGGTAGCTATGGTCGAGCAATCAAGGCCCATCGTCTCAGGAGGTGATGCAGGTTGGTTCTTAAGTACAGTGTATTCCCCAAGCTCCCACAAAGGCTTGTCCACACACTGTATTAGTTAAAACACAGTCTTTATATAAATAAGGTTCAATGCTATATACACGAAAACGATAATACACTTTGTGCTCCGACAATTCTAAAATGGTAAATATACATCACGGGAGGATAGCTCAGCGGCAACGTGCTCGCCTTGGAAACAAGACGACACGAAGCAACACAGGTTCAATCCCTGAGTCAGCGCTTAGAAACCTCTGGGTATTAAGCGTGTTATAAATACGCAACTAAGACATATTCCTGTAACAGCGCCTCGATGCCCCCGGGCTGTGTGAGCGCTTCAAAAATGCAAATAAATTAAAATATATATATATATATATATAGACAGTTCTAGGTGGTATCACTATTACTCTGATTCCATTAAAATGCATCAACTGTACTCAGTTCAAATAGCATACGAATCAACTCAGTAAAACAATATCAACCATAGACTTAGGAAGACGACAAGTTGGTTGGACAATTGGCAGAATACTGAGTCCCTACCAACCAGACACAGTTCTGTATGAGGATCCCCACACCTGGGCAACCTGTAAATAAAGATATATCGTACAAGCCCAGTCCAAGTATTGTCTATTAGAATCTTATCTTCTATAGTTCTGCAACCCAAATGTACCTTGCGTTGTAGAGTTCTTCGTTGGGGAATCGACGGGCCCTTCTTGAGTGTGCTCCCTTTCAAGCGGGAGCCACGGGTCGTCGAACTTCCGAGATGAAGAAAGGGTGAACGTTGTCAATTGAGGCAGCAGCTTCAGTCCTTGCGGTGCTCGTAGATGAGTGATCGAAAATGTCCTGCAACAGGGGAGGCGTGCGGCGCACCTCGACGACGATGGTTTGTTGCCGCAAAGAGTCAGTGAAGAACTTTGGCCCATCAAGGGTGTCGAGTCGTTGGCGTCTGGCATCGGCGAGCGGGATGTGACCACGGCTGGCTTCAGTAGCTTCGTCAGCGTCTCTGAAGTCTTCGGGTGGTGGGAAGCCCAGCGGTGGATTCTCCTCAGTCGTCGGCGGCCTTGACTTTCTCCGGCAGGACGAAGGCGGTCAACGATGATGAACAAGGGAGTCCTTGGATCAAATGTTCTTAGGCAAACTGAAGCACGGTGGCTCCGGTCGGCGACGGCTCCGGTCGGCGACGGCGGGCGGCGACGGTGGACGGCTGTCCAGTGTTTTTCTTCGTTCACCTCGGTGGTCCCCTTCTCCGGTCGGCAGCCTTTCGTAGGTCTGTCTACCAGGGAGCTTTGGCAAAGATCAGCTGGTGCACGATGGTTCCTCGTAGCCCAGGAAGAGGTTTCCTTACCACGTCCTCTCTTGGATCAGTTCTTGAAGACACAGAAACTTTCAGATTACACAGAAGGGGCCAGCGGTTCACCTTCTTCTGGCTCGGCTTCGAGAGTAAGCATCAAGTATCAACTTCAGCTTCTGAACGATTTCTAGCAGTGAGCGGCCCCCAGATACACTAATTGATCCCCTATTAATTCTGCTGGGTCACACATTAAGACAACCAATCCCTCAGAAGAGCATTCAGGCAGTCAGGCAGCCAATCAGGCGCACAGTGCATTCAGGCCATTCTTCTCATCCAGAAACTCACAACACAGAATGTGGATTCGGACAAGTACTCTGCATTCAGCACTACACACTGCATTCATACCAGTTTCGGGCAGGGCTGTCTAAGTCATTGTGTCAAACACCAGATATTAGACACCCATAACACAGAATGCGTATTCGTCACACACTCCATTCACTCAGGTCCCACCCCACAGGCGTACATACAACATACGGTCATTGGGAAAGCTCTAGCCAGTCTGGTTGGCACTTCACCACACTACCATATATGGAACTTCCACCCAACAGCCAGTCAGGGGGAAGGGACAGAGTCAAGGCTTCCCGGGACTTTGGGAAATTCAAGGTAACAGGTGATGGACGGCAAGAGGCCACAGGGGCCATCTTGTCTCCATCCGGAATCCACTGATTCCCATGACAGGGCCTGGGCATCCCAAAATGGAGGACGTTCAGGGCATCTGTCAATTCAGCACAGAGCTGCCAACAGCCTGTACCCTGCTCTGTGGACCACACACAGGTGCCCAAAAACATACGCTAGGGGTACAGGGTCGTACCCCCACTCATGGGTGCCATAAGTGTATCTCAAGGGTCTGTTCCCAAACCCAAATACAAGAAGAGCCGCACCGCCAGGAGTCCCACATGAATTCCTGCATGGAAAACAAGTCAGAACGCCCTGATGTTGAGGTTTTGAACTGCCTCCTCGTGCCAGAGAATCCAGAGTATGTGCTAAGCTTGAGTGTCCCACCTTGTCCCGTGCTGAAAACGTGGGGAAGGGGACCCAACGACTCAAATATCCTGACATATCCTTTCTAAGCATTACATTGTTTCCCACACTATTTGTATTTACAAGTAAGGATTGGCAATAGGTTTATTAGTATAGGCCCTTTTATTTTGACAAGACTCTACTAGGACTGTGTTATTATTATTTGAAAAAAAATAATGCCAGCCTAAAAAATCACCTTTTTACATCAGTGTGCAGTCAGTATTTCAAGACACAACATAAAAGAAATTTTGTCATAAGGCCGTCTGTGCAGAGAGATTATCACAAGCTTGCAGCCTGATGTTATGCATCATGTTAAGAACATTTGAATAGCCACATAAAACAAAACATTTTTTGCATGCAACCTAGTAGACATCATGGGTGTATATATTAATCTTTAAAAGGGAAATTTGTTGTGTTACTCACTTTATTATTTTAGTAACCAGCACATATTTGGTGGCTAAATGGAGCTGTTTGGGGTTTTTCAATTCGTAATGCCCCATCACATTGCCAACTGCCTAAACATTAACACTTAAGAAAGGCACAACTAACAAAAGAAATGTGTTACAAATGTTATTGTGAGGTCTTTGTTAAGATGCTGAGAGGCTGTTTATCATTTGCATTTTGTCCTGGTCACGACGAGGTGAGCAGTTCCCTTCAGCAACAGCCTAGAATTAGGGTCATTTGGAGGCTGCATCCATTAATTATTAGTGAACATTAGTAGGGTGATGCAAACAAAAAGACAAGTGTGAAGGATTTGCCACCAAGAAAGCCAGTGGGATTAACTGCAGGGACACTTTCTAACACTTGCAGTGCCCTCCTGGTAGTTCTCAGATGCAGGAGGTGGCAAAAAAGTTGTGTACTGCTCCAAAACGCTTCACAATGAAGCGTATTGGCACACTTCTCAACTGAGATGCTTTTGGCAGGCGTCACTCACCTTCTAATCAGCTAACTCACCCGACAAGCCCCCTGCACGCCGATATAATTCAATGGGCTCTCACCCGCCAAAAACAAAATTGGCTGCTTTCACTCGCTGTGGCAACACAAAAGGTTGAGAGCTCTCGTATATGGGGGCAAGCTGCCGCCTTTGCCCATCCCAGATCCCTGCCTCCGTGATCGGCAAGCTACTGACCACAGACCATTCAAACTATGCCATATTGCCTCCTCTCCCGTTGTTGGCTCCTGTGCTCTTTTATCTCTGCTTCCCTGGCTGTGTATTTACCCCATGATTTCATAATTCTCAACTCACACGCTTTTATGGGGTGTCACCCGGCTTGCAATCAGCTGACTCGACCACCAGGACCCGAATACGCGTATTCATTTCAATGGGCTCTCACCCACCCCAAGAAAATGGGGTGTTTTCTCCCGCCTTAGTGACACAAAAAGTTGAGAGGAATGTGACTTATAAAGTGCTTAGTTACCTTCCAAAGCTAGGTCTGTGTGGAGACTCCCTCTCACGAGATCCCGTCCCTGAGATCTCACGAGACTTCGGAACAGGAAGCGTGAGGAAAGCGTGACGTGCACCAAAATTCGGAGCAGAGGCATGACAGCGCACACAAGCCTCAGCACTCCTCTGGCTGATAGACTCAGCCTCCTGGCAGCCTGCCACATCCAGGCCCTTGCCAGCAGAGCGTAATTCCATGCAGTGAAGTTAACTGCATGAGCTGGAAAGACAGAACTGTGAGTACTGGTACCATCCCTGCCCTGGACAAAATACCCCCTGTTATTCAATTACTTCAGGTGTCTCAATAATCGCCTCACTAAACCACAACAGTGTCCTGTGATCTGTCCAGGCCACCACATAACTGGCGACGAGGACTTGCCAACACCCGCGCAGCAACCATGCAGGGTGTGGCACCGCCCCCTGCTTTTCTTCAGTCCCCCGGCACGCCGGCTACCCTGTGGCAGCAATGAAAGCCATTGTTTTCCATGTACCTGGAGGCACTGGGTGGCACAGACTATTCGCCAGCCAGAAAAAAGGCCATGCTGCTGGCAGCGCATCGTTGCAGAGTTAAAGGCAGTGCCCATTGTGAATGATGACGATGATGTCTACAAGGAGGCGGTTCGCTGCATAGTCAAAAGATTCTCCAACAAAGAAAATGTGGTCCTCCACAGACTCAAGTTCTACACGAGGAAACAGGAGAGCATTGAACCGGTAGATGACTACATCACCAGGATGAGAGAACCGGCGGCATTGTGCGGATTCGGGAATAACATGGAACAAATCATCTGCGACATGCTAGTAGTCAACACAAATTCCCGCAAAGACCAAGACAAATTCATACAGGAGAAAGAACTGGACCTGGATAAAGCCATACAAATTGAGAGAACCGAAGAGGAAACCTCGAGCAGGCACAGAGAAGTCAGTGGGCCGTCACCCGCACTTGAATTGGCAATGGAAGCGGCGCAGGGATAGACAGCCCCGTGATACTATAAGGGAAAAGGGACCAAAGTCGAGAGAAGCACCAAAGTGTTACAGATGTGCCAGCACCAAACTTATGGCGAACAATCGAGAATGTCCCATGAGGAACAAGTAATGCTCCAAGTGCATGCGTTTCGGCCATGTGGCTATAGCATGTACGTGGCGGGAAAAGAATGTCACTCGCATCGACAGCGACAGAGTGTCGAGTGATGAAGATGATCAGTACGACAAGCCCATGGTGATCATTGTCAACTCACCTCGAGCAAGGAGGAAGAAACCTCATGGCGTGGTATGGGTGGATGGTTTGGAAACATGTGTCATGGCCAACTCTGGGTCCGATCTGAACATCCTCCCCATCCAGACATACAAGAATATGATGAGACGTGACCGGGTCAAAATCAGAAGCACCAAACAAAAGCTAACTGTCTTTGGGGGAGCCACTGTAGATCTACTGGGCTATATCAAGGCAAATATTGAATTCAAGGACAGGTGCACCACCACGAAAGTTTACTTTTTGTCCCAGGGCCCAGCCGTATTGGGGTGGGATAGCCAACATAAGCTGAGCATACGATTAGTCCCCAGCACCCCAGAACAAATGCCACTGGTCTCCTCAAGAGGAGAGCTGAGCCTAAAAGAAGCATTCCCCAAAATGTTCTCTGAAACACCCGGGAAAATAAAAAATGACATGCACAAAATCCATCTCAAACCAAATGCAGTACCGGTAAAGCACAAGGTCAGACCTGTTCCAGCGACAGCGAGAACACCACTCGAATCACAGCTCCAGAAAATGGTTAAAGAAGGAACCAAAGAGACAGTTGAGTCCTCCGAATGGTACTCGTAAAAAATAAATCCTCTAACGAGCTAAGAGTGTGCATAGACCTACGCAGCCTCAACCTAGAAATAGTCACTGACAGTTTTCCGTTGCCCAGCATCAACTAAATCATACTCATGATGAAGGTAGCTACCGTATTTTCTAAACTTGACATGCAAGATACCTACCATTAAATAGATCTGCACAAGGAGCTCACACCCGCTCACAGCTTTCATCACCCCATTTGGCACTTATCAATATACACGCATGCCATTCGGAATGTCATTTGCGGCATCAGCATTCCAGAGAATGATGAGCTCCATGCTGCACAGAATCGAAAATGTGTCGTATTTCCAAGACGACATCTTGGTATACACCAAGGACACAGCAACCCATGACAGAGTACTGAGCGAAGTGTTGAGCAACTACAGAGCGCTGGAGTCCACCTACATCACGAGAAGTGCATAATCGGCGTTGGTGACATAGAGTACCTGGGCTACCGCATCTCGAATGAAGGGGTGGGCCCCAAGAAAAACCTGATGCAAGCCATAGTTGATGTCCCAGCCCCGACGTCAAAGGATGAACTCCGGTCGTTCCTGGGTCTCGTGGAATATTATGTGAAATTCTTTCCCAGATTCTCCGATACCACCTCACCCTTGAGAGACCTCCTAAAGAAAGACACAGTTTACACATGACAATCCCAACAAGCTGAGGCTTTCACTGAGATCAAAAATAGGATCTTGCATGCACCCTGTCTCAAATCATTTAATCCCAAATGGGAAACATGCATAACAATAGATGCCAGCACTTACGGCTTGGGCGCCACCCTAACCCAAAAGAAGGGAGACACAGAAAACATAGTTGCCTTTGCGTCCAAAGCACTGTCCACCTCAGAAAAGAACTACTCCACCGTGGAAAAGGAGATACTGGCACGTGCCTGGGCCGTGGAATATTTCAGGTCGTACGCTTGGGGAACTAAATTCTGCGTAGTCACCGACCACAAACCCCTGGTACACATGTTGAGCCCTGGTGGCACCAAAACAGCGACACCACGACTAGCAAGAATTGCTGCAAAACTCCAGGAATATACATATGAGATTGCCCACATTGCAGGCTGGAAGAATGCCCAAGCAGACTGCATGTGCAGGCTACTAGATCAAAGTACCCAAAGACGAATGTGTAGTGGCATCCATAGGGGATCTCAGGAACAGAGACTTTATGGAGATGAGCGAGCTACATTGGCAGGAAGAAATGGAACATGATGATGCCCTGGGCCGAGTAGCAGAATGGGCTCTCAAAGGGTGGCCCGACGAGAGAGCTGTACCGGATGGTCTGCGACCATATTGGAAAGTCAGCGATGAAATCGCAGTAATGGACGGTCTGATAATGAGAAGCGACTGCGTGATTCCCCCAAGAGGCATCAGCAAAGTGATACTGTGCAGAGCTCATGCATACTGGTGGCCCCCATGATACCCACAGAAATCCCACACAGCGTCTGGCACAAAATAGGACTGGACTTCATTGGCCCGCTGGATGGCATGTCAACTGACCACAGGTACGGAGTAATCATGGTGGACTACTTCTCCAAGTGGGTGGAAATTGAATTTGTGCCAGACATCACCATGAGGACAGTACTCAGTGCCGTTTTTCAAAGGGAAGGGCTCCCCAAAGAGATCGTAATGAACAATGGAGTGCAGCTAGTCTCCAGAGAAATGGAAAGCTTCTTAAAAAGGCACAATATCCGCCAGTTGAGAGCAAGCTTGTACCACCCACAAGCCAATGGACTGGTAGAAAGGGCAAACTGGTTCATCAAAGGCACCTTACAACTGGCATGCGCATCAGGCATGAATCCATACAAGATCGTAAAAGAGGCGGTTGCAGCATATCGCCTGATGCCAAATGCCGTCACAGGAGTATCTCTGTTTCAATAGTTGAGAAGAGGGCTGCATCCACGCTCATACCACCGTGGCTACACCAAGTCAGAGAGGATGATGACATCGACATGAGCAACATTGTCTTCCGATTACAAAGGAACAAGGAGATCATGAAATCTCAAGGCAACAAACTCAGAGCAGCCCATCGCACAGAGGTCAATGAAGGGGACTGGGTGAAAATACGCCTACCCCACAAAGATGCCACCACAGGCTCCAAATACAGCAAGGCCATAGAAGTCACTCAGAAAGGAACCAACCATGTCCACACCAGCAACGGAAGACGGTGGAACCTGGAAAGAGTGGCCATGTACCAGAAAAGAGCATCCACCACCTACCCCTCCAAAGAGGCAGGTAACGACCATGAACAATGGAGATCGGCAAGCAACCCTCAACAACCAGAGGCGGACGTCACAGAAGAAAGGAACCAATCGGAGCATGCCTACATGGACTCTGCGCCCCAGTCTAGAGAACCACACCGGGAAACAACCTCAATGGACCCCCCCTCATTTGAAACATCCCTCACAACTACTGAACAGAACAGACCCCAAAGGCAGAGAAGAAAGCCAACCAGGTTCACAGACTTCGTCATGGACTAGGAACCATCTTTTCCCATGAAAGGAGGTGTGTGGAGACACCCTCTCGCGAGATCCCGTCCCTGTGTTCTTGCGAGACTTCGGAACGGGAAGAGCAAGGAAAGTGCGACCCGCACCAGAATTCAGAGCAGAGGCATGAGAGCACACACAAGTCTGGGCGCTCCTCTGGCTGATAGACTCAGCCTCCTGGCAGCCTGCCACATGCAGGCCCTTCCCAGCAGAGAGTAATTCCATGGCTGAGGGTAGCTTCCTGGGAGCTCTAGCTATTAAGGGATATCAACACCCTTGACTGATGCCTTGCAGTGAAGTTAACTGCATGAGCTGGAAAGACAGACTGTGAGTACCGGTACCATCCCTGCCCTCGACAAAATACCCCCTGTTATTCAATTACTTCAGGTGTTTCAAACGCCTCACTAAACCACAACAGTGACCTGTGATCTGTCCAGGCCACCAGAGTCTGCCCTCAATAAATTCCCTAATAATAATAATAAGAGCTTGGAGTACGAATTTAACAACTTATGGGTTAGTCTGATGTTTACACAAAAGCTGTAGGATCTGTTACTAAAAAATCTTTAGCGACTACCAGTACTTGAAAAGCAGTTGTGTAATGGCAATTATGGTGAGTACGGGTGAAACTTGCTGGAAATTCATAATTTCAAGGTGGCCGCCGTGCGGCTCAGGTCGGTATTTCATTTGTTTCTCCAGTATCCCTTTTTTTATGGTTGATACTAGTTCCCATCCGAGAAACAGACCATTGGTTGTTAGGGCCATTTCTCAGATGGGAAATAGCTGCTTCAGTGTGAGTGGGCTAGTTCCCATTAGAGAAATGGCCCTTTTTTGCCCCCTAGTGGCCAGGTCCTGCATAATAATGGGAACTAGCCGACTCACACAGAGAAAACTAGTTCCCGTTAGAGAAAGGGCCCCTTTTGCCCCTAGTGGCCAAGTCCTGCATAATAATGGAAACTAGCCTACTCAAACTGAGAAGGCTAGTTCCCATTAGAGAAATGGCCCTTTTTGCTCCGCTAGTTGTCAAGTGCTGCATAATAATGGGAACTAGCCTACTCACACTGAGAAGGCTAGTTCCCATTAGACAAATGGCCCATTTTGCTCCCCTAGTGGCCAAGTCCTGCATAATAATGGTAACTAGCCCACTCACACTGAGAAGGCTAGTTCCCATTAGATAAATGGCCATGTTTGCCCCTAGTGGCCAAGTCATGCTATTTCCCATTAGATAAATGGCCCTTTTTGCCCTTAGTGGCCAAGTCCTGCATAATAATGGGAACTAGCCCATTCACACAGAGACGGCTAGTTCCCATTAGAGAAATTGCCCTTATTGCTCCCCTAGTGGCCAAGTACTGCATAATAATGGGACCTAGCCTACTCACACTGAGAAGGCTAGTTCCCATTAGAGAAATACCTCGTTTTGCCCCTAGTGGCCAAGTCCTGCATAATAATGGGAACTAGCCTACTCAAACTGAGAAGGCTAGTTCCCAATAGAGAAACGGCCCACTGACCTGCAGAGGCAGAAAGGTCCTCTTGCCTAATGGGAACTAGCCCATTCAGACTGAAGCAGCTATTTCCCATTAGAGAAATGACCCTCCGACCTGGAGAGGCAGAAAGGTCCTCTCATCTAATGGGAACTAGCCCACTCACACTGAAGCAGCTATTTCCCATTAGAGAAACAACTCTCTGACCTGCAGAGGCAGAAAGGTCCTCTGGTCTAATGGGAACTAGCCTACTCACACTGAAGCAGCTATTTCCCATTAGAGAAAAGGCCCTCCGACCTGGAGAGGCAGAAAGGTCCTCTCGTCTAATGGAAATTAGCCCATTCAGACTGAAGTAGCTATTTCCCATTAGAGAAATGACCCTCCGACCTGGAGAGGCAGAAAGGTCCTCGTCTAATGGGAACTAGCCCATTCACACTGAAGCAGCTATTTTCCATTAGAGAAACGGCCCTCCGACCTGCAGAGGCAGAAAGGTCCTCTCGTCTAATGGGAACTAGCCCATTCACACTGAAGCAGCTATTTCCCATTAGAGAAACGGCCCTCCGACCGGCAGGGGCAGAAAGGTCTTCTCGTCTAATGGGAACTAGCCCACTCACACTGAAGCAGCTATTTCCTATGAGAGAAACGGCCCTCCGACAGGGAGAGGCAGAAAGGTCCTCTCGTCTAATGGGAACTAGCCCATTGGCAGCTATTTCCCATTAGAGAAATGGCCCTCTGACCTGCAGAGGCAGAAAGGTCCTCTTGTCTAATGGAAACTAGCCCACTCACACTGAAGCAGCTATTTCCCATTAGAGAAACGACCCTCCGACCTCGAGAGGCAGCATGGTCCTCTCCTCTAATGGGAACTAGCCCATTCACACTGAAGCAGCTATTTCCCATTAGAGAAACGGCCCTCGGACCTGCAGAGGCAGCAAGGTCCTGTCGTCTAATGGGAACTAGCCCACTCACACTGAAGCAGCTATTTCCCATTAGAGAAACGGTCCTCTGGCCTTCAGAGGCAGAAAGGTCCTCTCATCTAATGAGAACTAGCCCACTCACACTGAAGTAGCTATTTCCCATTAGAGAAACGGCCCTCTGACCTGCAGAGGCAGAAAGGTCCTCTCCTCTGTTGGGAACTAGCCTACTCACACTGAAGCAGCTATTTCCCATTAGAGAAACGGCCCTCTGACTTGCAGAGGCAGAAAGGTTCTCTCGTCTAATGGGAACTAGCCCACTCACACTGAAGCCATTATTTCTTATTAGAGAAACGGCCCTCTGACCTGCATAGGCAGAAAGGTCCTCTCATCTAATGGGAACTAGCCCATTCACACTGAAGCAGCTATTTCCCATTAGAGAAAAGGCCCTCCGACCTGGATAGGCAGAAAGGTCCTCTTGTCTAATGGGAACTAGCCCACTCACACTGAAGCAGCTATTTCCCATTAGAGAAACGACCCTCCAACCTGGAGAGGCAGAAAGGGCATCTCGTCTAATTACGGCCCTCTGACCTGGAGAGGCAGAAAGGTCATCTTGTCTAATGGGAACTAGCCCCTTCACACTGAAGCAGCTATTTCCCATTAGAGAAATGGCCCTCTGACCTGGAGAGGCAGAAAGGTCATCGGGTCTAATGGGAACTAGCCTACACACACTGAAGCAGCTATTTCCCATTAGAGAAACGGCCCTTCGACCTGGGCAGGAAGAAAGGTCATCTCGTCTAATGGGAACTAGCCCAAACGGCCCTCTGACCTGGAGAGGCAGAAAGGTAATCTCGTCTAATGGGAACTAGCCCATTCACACTGAAGCAGCTATTTCCCATTTGAGAACCCACCCTCCGACCTGGAGAGGCAGAAAGGTCCTCTCGTCTTTTATTTTTATTTTTTTAAACTTTTATTTTTGTTGGCAGAGGCATGCAGAGAAATCAGAGCAACCAGGAATTTCAATATATACAAAGATGAGTACAATGGTATACAAAAGCAATAGTACCTCAGTAGGTGGGGAATAAGACATCATGGGGCATCTAATATTTCAACACTCAATGGAGAGGTCTGGGAGGGATTGTCAACAGAAGAGTGCTCGTCCAATCTATTCAAGTAGCTGTTAAAGGCAGACCATATATTTCGGGGGCGGGAGTGGGCAGGAATTGTATTGAGGAACTACTCTTTGCAATTACGGGACCATTTGAGTACGTTTAACCATTTCTGGAATGAGGGGGGGAGGAGCACTTCCAGTTCTGTAAAATATATTTTTTAGCAATTATGCAGCTCACATTCAGGAATTTGGCCATGTTTTTCGCCCCCTCGGTCTGCCACTCCAAACAGAACTCCCATCGGGTTGGGGTCGATAACAGCATCACTGATTTCGGATAGTGTTTCCAGGATCTTTTCCCAGAACGCGGCCAGCCTAGGACAGTCCCAGAACATGTGGAAGTGATCAGCGCCCTCCGCGCCGCAGCGAGGACAGAGCCGTGGGTCAGATCGCACAAACTCAGAGATCCTGCGCGGGTTGTAATACAGCCTGTTCAACAGTTTGTACTGGGTGGTGCGATAACAGAAATTTAGGGAGACTCTGTTAGTGTGAGAGCACATCTTCACCCATAGATGGTCGGTGAGCTCCAGTTGTCCCGGGCCCTGGAGGATTGGGGTGGGGCAGCAGCCTGCAGGAGTTTGTAGAGTGAAGAGACAACACCACGGCCACTGCCCAAATTGGCGCTGTATGTAATCCCAGGGGAGTCCGGCGGTTCATTGGGGAAGTCGGCCCAGGCATTTCGGAAGGCGGCACGGAGTCTATAGAATTGCAGTAATTCCAATGCTGAACCCGAGTGACCCAATTTCCACGTCTGTGGTGTTATGAACTGCCCATCTGGGTAGAAATCGGTTAGGGCGAGGCATCCCAAGGTCTCCCAATGCCGTGCCAGGGCTTTGTCATGTGTGGGTGCCAGCCCGGGAAATAGCCAGGCGCGGAGCCACTTGTAATATTGATGTTGTTCGACGCATGTTTCGAATATCCTACCCCAGGCTTGCACAGTGGTTCAGACCGGGTCGATGGGCGAGACCGGCTCATACCGCTGGTGTAATATTAATGACATTGTGTTGGTACCTGCTGCAGCCAGGGTTTCCAGTTTGACATGGGGGCGTGGAAAGGGCCCAGGGTACCAGTAAGAAGCGAACTGTGCCTGTGCTGTGACCTAGTACTGCAGCATATCAGGTGCAGTAAAACCTCCTTTGTCGTAGGGGAGTGTCATATCGGACCATTTTTTTACGCACAGCGCCAGAGTGCCACAGGAACTGAGCGCACAGTTTATGTAGGTTTGTGAAGTATCTCCTACCATGCCAAATAGGTACGTTGGTGAATATGTACAGCAGTTTGGGGAGCAATATCATCTTTACAAGTGAAAGTCTCCCAGCTAGGGATAGTGGAAGTGAACGCCAGCGCACCATTTGGGTTTCGGCCTGCTCAGCCGCAGCCAGGTAGTTGTCTGTTAGCATCGTATCTGAACTCCTAGGTACTTCATATCGTTAGGGGACCAGCGGAGCGGATACTCAGTAGCAGGTTGTAAAGTGGAGCTGGTGAGAGGGAAAAGCTTGGATTTAGTGTCATTAATAGTGAATCCGGAGTATGTGCCTATGCGGATGATGTCACGCAGGATTGGGTCAAGGTGAGCCGCGGGGTCTCGAATGAACAACAACACGTCATCAGCGTAAAGAGAAATAATTTCCGCAGCACCTGCAGCCGTATGCCTTTACGCAAGTGGTGCTCCCTGACATGGTCCTCCATTGGCTCGATTGCAAGGGCAAACAGGATCAGGGAGAACGGCCAGCCCTGTCGGGTGCCTCGGAAAAGGCGGGGATCAGGCCGGACGTCTGGGAGTTGACGCGGACCATAGCCACAGGGGAGGTGTATAAGAGCTTGATATAAGCGATCATGTTGGGCCCTATGCCCATAGCTTCCAATACTAGCCACATGTACTTCCAGGACACCATGTCGAAGCCTTTCTGGGCATCCAGTGTGACTGCAACTGCACTCGTAGCTTGGTCAATTCGCGACTTACCATTGAGCAGCCTTCTAATATTATGGGACGTGGACCTTCCGGGCACAAAGCCTGACTGGTCATCGTGGACAATACATGACATGACCGGAAGGAAGCGATTGGCAATTACTTTCCCAAAGATTTTAGTGTCCAGATTCATTAGCGAGAAGGGCTTGTAGGAACCGCACTTGTCACTGGGCTTGAGCAGGACCGTTATGACGGCCTCGCGTAAGTGTTGGGGGAAGGGACCCTAGACAAAGCGATTCGTTCCATACTTCCAGTAGCCTGGGGGCCAATAGAGCCACATGCTCCTGGTAAAATTCTGCTGTTAGCCCGTCAGGGCCCGGCGCCTTTCCCTTGGGGAAACTGGATATGGCCTCAACTATTTCGTCCAATGTGATTGGGGCGTCAAGTTGGTCTCTGGTTGCGGAGGAGATACAGGTAGTAGGTATCTGTTCGAGTGGGCCCCGCATGCGGGAATCACTATGCTCAGGGGGTTGAGAATATAGATCCGAGTAGAAGTCCGTAAAGATCTCCAGGATCTGCTGGTCGGACCACTTTACTACCCCCTGGCAGTCCCTGACACAAGTAATCTGGGTTTGGCCACACTCACACCTTGCCAAGGCGGCCAGTGTTCTGCCCGGTCTATCACCCTCTCCATACTTCCGCGCAGCTTGCAGACGGCTGAAGTACTACACTTCCCTAGTGGCCTGTTCATTGAAAAATTGAAGCTCTTTGCTAATTTGGGAGAGAGTAGCAAGGTCAGCAGACGTCGGGTGCGCTGGCTCTAGTTCTCGTAGTTTGGCTTCGGAGCGGGTGAGGGCTGCTCTTATGGTTTTGAGGACTCCCGCCTCTCTAGAGATGGACATTCCCCTGATAAAGGCTTTAAAGGCATCCCAGCGGACTCCCAAGGTGGTGGACTGGGGCGAATTATACTCAAAATAAGACTGGATATCAGCAAGAATGTCCGTCTTGAAGACAATGTCCTGCAGGGCGGAGGACTTAAATCGCCATGTGTGGATGGTAGGGGCCAGTATACCTAGTTCCAGGGATATCAAGATCGGTGAATGATCTGACAGAGTGCGCGCGAGTATCTGTGCTTCCGCTACTCTACCCAGCATTGCACTTGACAATAGGAACATGTCAATTCTAGAGGAGCTGTCGTGAACCAGAGAGTAGTGAGTGTACTCGCGTGATTGTGGATGCAGTGCCCTCCATTAGTCTCAAATATCAAGTGTTTTGCAATGTGCCAGGAGCCTGCCTGCGTGCCGCGCCGGACAGGGGTCTAGGGGCCATGCCTGTTCTGTCTAGCATAGTGTCCAATATTAAATTCATATCCCCCACCCCAAATGATCTGCACTCCCACATAGCCAAGCAATATGGATACCACCAGGTCTACAAAGTCGGGGGAGTCTACATTGGGGCCATAGGTATTTACCAACAGGTATTCTCTGTTAGCTATCGCGCAGTGCAATATAATATATCTTCCCTCCAGGTCTATATAGCTCTTGTGGAGAACAAACTTATGCGATTTGTGAACCATTGTCAATACCCCTCTGGTGCGGGTGGAGTACGAGGTGGAGTAGCTATGGGGTCCCCATGATGGTGCCATACTCGCGGTAGTTGAGGATTCGAGCAATGATAGGCCTGGGGAAGTCACCTGGTTAAGGCCACGGCGACAGGGCCCGATGGGCTCGCTGAACCGTGAAATGTGGTGTAAAAATAAATAAATGAATAAATAAATAAATACATGTAAAATAAATAAAGGCCGGGTTACTAAGTAAGTCTTTAAGTAAATTCTCGACCGCGTCTTCCATGCGACCTTTGAGAGCGTTTTCGGGAACACCGACTAGGCGAAGGTTGTTCCTGCGCGAGCGAGACTCCAAGTCATCACACTTCGCCATTACGGTCTTCATATCCCGAGAAAGAGTGTTAACTGTGGTCTGTAGCAAATGTATTTCGTCTTCATTTGCAGAGATTCTGGTCCCAGCCTGGTCGACTCTGGTTTTCAGTGAGGCAACATTGGCGTTTATGTCGTCAAGTTTCTCGTGGAAGGAGGCAAAGTTCTTGGCCATTGATTCCATCATTGCGGTTAAATCTGGTGCTAAGGAGTTGGAGTGTGGGACGGCCACAGGCTCCTCCTGCAAGGACGATGTGTGGGCCACTTCAGCTCTAGGGCCAGATGTGGTGAATTTGTCCATGGTGCCCCCTTTACCCGCTCCACGGGACCTGTTGGGTATCGCTGGTGAAGGGATGAGTACTGCAGCAGTCTGCTAGTGGAGCCAGGGGTGAGCAGGAGGCACCAGCACCGACTAGAACAGGCTGTAAGGGGCGGGGGCCGCAGTGAGAGCAAGCAGCTGGGCAGTTTTAGTAGGGGATGACCGTAGCAGAGCTAGAGTGGAGGAGCAAGTCACGGGGGGCCCTGGGAGGGCGAACCGCTGCAGGCAAGTGATGAAGTGGAAGGCCAGGGCAATGGGCCGAACTCCTCCTGGTTAGAGGTAGTAGGCAACAAGCTCTCCCCGCCGGTGCGTCCCGGCAATCCGCTGCCGCTGGCAACCCCGGAGGAGGAGTGAATGAACCCTGCCCAGTCAGGAAGAGGGTCAGTAAAGTAATAAATGTCTGTGGTGGAGATGGGCTACAGCGTTGGTTATAGCCTGTGGTGACTGAGCAACATGAGGTTTTTTTTCGGCCAGGATCAGCATGCAAAAAAAACATGTGTCTGCAGACAGATGGGCAGGCCAGTTGTGAGTTATGTAGTGGGCGCCGCGCGAGGCTCTAGGCACCCCGCAAGTGTGGGCCAGGCGAGGTGGATTTATCTGGCAGTGGGGCCTTCAGGCATGGGGAATGCCTCTGGGCAACTGAACACGTCCCCCGCTCCTCACCTGGGATGCGGCCTCTCCAGCGCAGGATCGGGCAGGCCGGAAGGCTGGGGGGCCAGGTCCGCAGCCCACGCCGCCTCCAAGTACGTGTGGGAAGGCCAGGGGTGTGCCTCCCCAGGCCCTGGATGATAGTCTTCACCGTAGGGGTCTGGATCGGCGGGAGGTTCACCTAGCAGGACGGGGCTGCAGCAGACGTGCGGGAGCCAGCCGCAGACCCAAGGGGGCGGGAGAAGCGGGAGTCCGCCCGGCGGGCTCGAAGTGTGCCGCCTCCCCAGGAAGCACTTGTCAGATGGTTGTCCACCTCCAGCCGGAGTCGGCGCCGTCCCCCCAGGCACAGGCCGGCCCGCGGGGCCGCGAGGCAAGGGTGTGCTTCAATCCGGCCCGGACGCCGGGCCGTTCCCCAGAGCCGCACCCCGCCAGGCAGCAGGCGACTCAAGCGGGGGCAGAGCCTCAGAGGCGCAGCCGGGATGGCCCGGGGGGAGCCGGGGGCGGGTGATAAGTTGGCAGCACCAGACAAGTTAGGCGTAGGGAAGGCCAGGCTCGAGGGAGGGCCGTTGCGCCCGCAGCGCCGGGCAGATGTATCCAGCGCTGTAGATTGGTCCCGGATCTCCGAACACGGCCCAAACTCGCAGCACCCAGGCAGAGAGATATAATCTGTCCTCCATCGAGTATTTGGGGCATTAGGATGCGTAGACCGCAGATGTGAGTGGATTTCCTTCGTGTCCACACAGAGCTTGAAGATTATGCAGCCATCTTGGGCTGCTCAACAGCGCCACCGAAAGGTCCTCTCGTCTAATGGGAACTAGCCCAGTCACACTGAAGCAGCCATTTCCCATTATAGACACGGCCCTCTGAACTGCAGAGGCAGAAAGTTCCTCTCATCTAATTGGAACTAGCCCATTCACACTGAAGCAGCTATTTCCCATTAGAGAAACGGCTGTCACAAGTGCTGGGATCTAACGGAGAATCCTCCAAATCAGATAAGTCTATGTCCACCTCCCCTTTCTCCTCACCTGTCTCTTCCAGAAGACTTCCTCGTCTGTAGGACTTGTCCTTTGGTCTTTTCTTCTTTGTGAAGAGATACGGTCGTCCGCGGGAAGAAGCCACCCTGATTCCCTGATAAAAAGGGAAGCAGCCGGCCCCTGTCCCGAAGATGCCAGGAAGAGAGGAAAAAAGCAGCCGCTTAAAAAAACCTCTCACCGGATGTTGTTGTCAGTGCCGGAAGAGTTGACTGGTGAGTCCGGAATGCAGGTGAAAACAGGAAAGTCTTTCCGATGAGGTCAAAGCTGTAGTATTAGTCCGGGATAGTAGAAGTTGGAGCAGGAGAAGCCCGAGGAACCGGGATGGAAGTACACACCACTGCCAGATACCGGAACGAGATCCGGAAAACAGGAAGGGATAGAGGAGCCCCGAAATGCACGGGAACCGATAGAACGGAAAAAACAGGGAAATTCAAGGAAGGGGAAGAAGCAGTAGAAAGGAATACTGCTTTAGGTACTGAGTAAATCAGGCAACAGGCAAAAGTACTGGAAACACAGTAGCACGGCAACAAAGCGAAAGAAACAAAGTTGCAACGCACAGAGCCCAGAGAGGGGCGTGGTTAAATACGGAAACAAGAGAAAAGGCTAGACCGTTAAACCAGGAAGTGAAAGGAAAGACACACAGAAGAAAAAGACTAGACCGCCAAACCAGGAAGTGAAAGAAAAAACACACGGAACTCCTAATGGCGCCGCCAACGCCAAGCCTTCCATAACCGCCAGCGACCACCAAAAGACGGCGGCATGACAACGGCCCTCTGACCTGCAGAGGCAGAAAGGTCCTCTCGTCTAATGGGATCTAGCCCATTCACACTGAAGCAGCTATTTCCCATTAGGAAAACGGCCCTCTGACCTGCAGAGGCAGAAAAGTCCTCTCTTCTAATGGGAACTAGCCCATTCACACTGAAGCAGCTATTACAGAATTTCCCCTCAGGGAACAGATGGAGACCCTGCTGGTGCTCCTTGGGACTGCCATTGGACTTGGGGATGGTCAACACTTTTTCTTTTTCACCCAGGTAGGTACACCCACACATGAGGTACTGTTTTCATCCAGACACCTGTGGGAAGGTAGGCCATGTGTTGTTGGCGGTATGTTTCAGTAGTTTCCTGGTTGGAAATGTCTGAAAATTGTGTTTATTTTCCCTAAATTTCAGACTTTGCCGGGATTTTGGGTAATACGTTCTAGGGCAATTTGCACAAGTCAGACCTCTGTGAGTTCCTACGGGAGTCTGCTCTCCTGAAACACTTGGATGACCAGTAGTTTAGCCTTTTCCATTTGCAGCCAGGTAGGTGCACCGACACATGAGGTACAGTTTTCGTCAGGACATTTGTTGTTTTCTCTTGGTTTAACATTTTCATACATTTGCTACTGCACTTTGTTACACAACCCTTTAATTTCCTAAATGTGAACTACATGTAGTTGCTGATTTAGGCACTGTATGCTTTTGTAACCTGCTCAAGTCACCTACCCTTCAAAAGGTCTGCCTGTGCTCTTTCAAAAATTGTATGCTTGCCATTTCTCACGTTAATTTTCCTTATTTACACATGCTAAGTATGTCTGTTTAGGCCGTCAGCATACAATTCCTGTGTACTATGGCTCCGTTTTTGGCTTGTAGTATTGCTCGTTTTGTGAAACAATACAAGAAAAATATGCAATTTCCTAACTGGAAAAGTCAATGTAGCGGGGCATTGCTTTTCTCAATCTTCACAGAAGCCATTACCTTACAGGTCCAACCATGTCCAGTACATACCTTTTTTAACTGTCATTTTTCAAATCTTTCCCCAAACTATGGGCATTTTCCCTACATAGATGTTGCCTGATCTGAGCAAATCACCCTTTCCTAAACTTGGAATTTGGTCTACTTTTCAGAAATGTATGCCTTTGTCTTCCCTTTCAGCTTTCCTACCCTCCTCTTCCATTCTGTCCACACATGAACTATTGGGGGGAAAAAAGGGGTAAACTCACATAGTTCTCACAAAATTGACAGTAACCTTATTTTTTTGGTTTCCACTCAACCTGTTCTTGAAAGCCTGGAAAATGGCAAATTCAGCACAGCAAACCATTTGTTCCTAGCTCTTACAAGGAAACAACCACAGGCTTCTTGGTACATCATTTTATTGGAATTTTCTGAAAAAACACGAAATGTGCTCCCTTTTTGGTTATTTTCTCTCACCCCCCACACAGCAAACTAGGATTCCTAGGTGGCGTTATGATCACCTACATGTGGGAAGAAAGGGGGCCAAATTTGGGCGAGATATCACATGTAAAATAAAAGTTACAAGGCATTGAATGGCGACATACCGAAACCACCAAAAAAAGCCTTTGCACGGGGGAGGGGGGAAAGAGGGGTATTGGCAGTTAAGGGGTTAAACACATAACACATTAGCTTAAAGAAATAGACAATTGGGTAATTGAAGTGTTTTTATTATGACAAGTGCGTACACTGTTAAGCAACAAATAATACATATGAATGTGTAAACCAAAGATCTAATTGGTGGATCCATATGGAGTGAACCTGCTTTACCTGGGGGATTGGAAGAAAAAGAAGCCGAATAGTGAAAAATTTATGGAAAAACAGTTCTCATAACTGCACATGAATAGCTGCAAGAACTGGATAACAGAAACAGTAAACTTTATTATTGCAAATGTTCACAATCTTTTGTCCCAATATTTCCTGTAAGGGCTCAACAGATATCACAACGTCACACCTTCAGCAGGGGCACGCTGATACACAGTGCCGGAGGTTTGTAACGCAATTATCGATCTATAAATGATTTGCTTTTCATAATGGTGCTGTAGTGTGAACAAGTACAGGTAAACTATATACA
Source organism: Ambystoma mexicanum (assembly GCF_040938575.1). Lineage (NCBI taxonomy): Eukaryota > Metazoa > Chordata > Amphibia > Caudata > Ambystomatidae > Ambystoma > Ambystoma mexicanum. The sequence goes on from NC_090936.1 coordinate 435,791,937, forward strand.
ACTAAAGGTCTCAGAACATTTCCAAGTTAAAAATGTCACTCAAAATATGGATTTATAGGGGGGGCGCTGTTGAGCAGCCAGCATGATGGCTGCCTAGCTCTTAGCTCCTTGACCCGACGGCTTAGAATCCGCCAGAATAACCGGGATCCTCCTTCATCCTTAGCTGAGACAGAGCGTATCGTGTTTGACAACACTTGCCCTGCATACTGATCCGGGTTTTGGAGGAAATCGGAACCTTGGGGCCGTGTGAAGCTCTTCTTCTCTGGAGGCTGCCGCCTGACAACTAAGGCCCACTTGGCTCCGAACAACTGCTGCGGGGGGTCGGCCCCCTGAGTCCCGCCGGCCCGGGGTCTGACGTCTGTGCCCTGCTACCCGGAGCGCCGGGCCCACTCTCCGCTCTGCTTGGCACGTCTCCGGGCCGACGCCTCCTCCACGCTCCGGCTCTCCTTGCGGCCGGGTGGGCCGCTGCCGGCCGCTGGCCCGTCCTCTCTGGCCCCCCCTGGAGGGGTGCTGATTCGAGGCTTGCGGCGCCCCCCGGGACCGCTGGATCCCTGCACACCACACCATGCTGCTAGAGCGCCCCGTCTCTGTGCCCGATTCTCCAGGCGATCTCTCCGCTGGATTTCGCGCCCCTGGGGACTGCTTGCTGGTCCTTCTCTCCCTGGAGCAACGTGGCCCTTCCGACTGCGCCATGCACCCCGCCTGCCCCTTCAGGCCGGGGCCACAGTGCTGACCTCACACCCGCCCACCTCCGCGCCCTGGCGCCTGGTGGCTGGGACCCCTGCTGAGGCGGTGCCTGGGACATCTCATCTGCAGGTGAGGGATTGGGGGTCTGGGGCTCATGTTTACTGTACCCCCCGGGAACTACGGGCCATACACTCCATATCTGCAGTCGCAGTGGGCTCCTGGCCGGTTGGGTGGCCGGAGGCCTACAGGCCCATAAGCAACTACCCTAATGTGACTTGGTGGCCCCCCTGGTGGTCCGGGGTTGTGCTGCTCCTCTCCTGTGGGCTTCCATCTATTTTCCATCACCTGATCCATGGCCTGACCACCTCTGCGGTTGCCTAGACTACGCAGTTATTTACCGGAACCCTTCAACTGCGACCCGGAATTGCGCTGCCCACTACTGCTGCACCAGCGCCTTGAGGGCCCCCCCTAGCAGGCTTACCTCCGACCATTTGCATTGCGCTGGTGCGGCGCTGGGCGCCTCAGCACCCTCCTCTCCTCACACTGTGCAACGACTTGCTGTGCCCTGAGCTCATTAGGCGCCCCCAGACTGGGCTGTCCCTCACTGCTGGCTCTGGTTGCCTGTACTCACCTGGCTCGGGGACGAGCGCTGCCTGTCGCTTTTCTTCCTAGGATATACTGTCGCCTGGGACGCCTTGTCTGCCCCCCTGGGTGGGCCTGCTGCCCTGGAGCATACCTGCTGGGATAACCTACTGCAGTACCTGCCCTGCGCTTCTAGGTGTGCCTCCAAATATGTCCGGCAAGGCTTGTGGGGCTAACAAGGCTGGAGCAATGGACAAGTTTGCTAAATCACTCGCTAAGCGGGATCAAGGTGGGGCTGCCCTCCCACAAGAAGACCCAGATGTGTCCTTATGTCCCCCACAGCCTGATCTCACGACACTTATGGAATCCATGGCCAAAAACTGCGTCATTTCACGAAAAATTAGATGACATAAACGCAAATGTAGCCTCACTACGCACCAAACTGGACCAACATGGCGCTAGGCTGGTCGAGGCCGAGACCAGGATTGGGACCACAGAGGATGAAGTACTTGTGCTCCAGGGCACGGTCTCTGACCTGGTGCGGGATATGAAACAGGTCAAAGCGAAGTGCGACGATTTAGAGTCCAGATCCCGCAGGAACAATATTCACATTGTGGGGGTTCCGGAGGCGGCCCTCAAGGGCAAGATGGAACTCGCTGTTGAGACCCTTCTGAAGGACCTCCTGGGAGATCCCCAACTCTCCCCCTTCTTCACCATTGAGCGCGCCCATCGCTCACTTTCCCCGCGCCCCAAGCTGGGGGACTTCCCTAGACCAATTATAGCCAAGGTCCTCAGCTTCCGGGATAGAGACCACATCCTACGCCTAGCCCGCGAAAAAGGGGAACTGAAATTTGAGACTCAAACTCTTCGTATCTTCCCCGACTTTTCGGTCAATGTCAAATGGTGTAAAGAAAATGCTTAGAGAAAGGAAAGTGGAATACGCTATGCTGTTCCCCGCAAGGCTGAAGCTCACCCATCATAATAAAATGTATTTTTTCACGGTCCCTGAGGAGGCGGTGAAATTTATTGAATCTCATATTCCTGTCCCTGGTCCGGCGGACGACCTGGTGGAGGAGGGTTGATTCGCCCTGCCCTGCACTCATTACCTGAATCATTTATGGTGTCATTGCCACGCTTGTCAGTGCAGTTTCCTTGTACTCCTTTATTCTTTCTTTTGTGCATTTATTGATTGTCGTAACTTTCTGTGAAGTCTCATGAAACGCAAATTGGGTCACTAGTGTGTGATCTGTTGGACACGGCACCCTGTCTGGGATCCTCTATTACTATACTTTCTGCTTACTGTACTCTACCATGGTGCTCCCACAACAACTTATTATGGTTACCGCTGCACTATATTCCGTGCAGTCCTCTGTTCAACCGCCGCAATCGGGCCCACGGCAGCAGCGACCCCCGCTGCAGTTGCAATGCCGAGTTTGGCTGGTTATGTTCATTGCTTGCGCCCCTGTTGGGCGCGGGGGCTTGCCTTGCCCCGTTGGGTTTGGCACAAGTGCCTTGGAATTTTGGGTGGGCTTTTGGGCACTGCTGTGATTTGGGGGGCAGTGAGGGTGGGGGTGGGAGTAGTTTTGGGTTACTATGGCAAAACTGGTAGAGAAGCGGTAGCTTTTGGTACGATGCAACGGGCCGCCGTATTAGTGGCCAGCACTTGTTCAACATACCCTGTCACACATTACTGGGATCCCCCCTAAAGGGCTGCTGAATGGCCATTAGGCTAATGTCTTGGAATATCAGGGGGTTCAGCAACTTCACCAAGGCACGCAGGGTCACAGCCTATGCCCAGAGGCACGGGGTCAAAATACTTCTCTTGCAGGAGACCCACGCGCTTGCTCATCTCTCGTCCTCCTTTGCCCCTGCATGGGGCTCCAACAAATACTATACAGCGTTCTCCTCACAGTCCAGGGGGGTCCTCACCCTAATCCTCTCCGCGCCAGCCACATTGATGACCAGCCACATTGATGACCAGGGTAGATACGTGATCCTCCACTGTTTCCTTGCTAATACAGAATGCCTCCTGGTCAACACAAATGCCCCATGCATTGATGCACCCGAATTTTTTGACCACATCCTCAACACTCTCTCGGGATATGTTGGAGTCCCTGTTATCTGGGGGGGGCATGAATCTCATCCTCGACACCGACTTGGACAGATCCGGTGCTGCACCTAGAACACTGTCCAAAGCCGCTCGTCGCCTCCATGCACACATGACCACTTCTGGGCTGGTAGACGCCTGGAGAGTATTTCACCCATCATCGAAAGAGTTCACATTTTATTCCTCTGTCCATGACAGCCACTCCAGGATTGATCTTTTTCTTCTCTCCGCGGGGCACATGGGCAAAATGCTTACCACACAGATCCTGCCACGCACTTTATCCGATCATTCCCCACTCACACTGGACATCGCCTTACACCCGGCCCTTCCCCAGCACTCCACCTGGCGGTTTAAGTCAGATGCACTGCACGATATTGTCTTCAAGGCTGACATCCTCGCAGATATCTCCTCGTTTTTAGATAACAACAAACGTCACGACACAACAGATGGGGTGAGATGGGAGGCCTTTAAGGTTTTCATCAGGGGCATGTGTATCTCTAGGGCGGCAGGGGTCCTGAAGGACATTAGAAACTCTCTGCGCCGTTCCGAGTCCAGACTCAAGGAGCTGGAGCGCGAGTATGCGACTACCCCCTCTCCACCCACGCTTGCACAGATTAGAACTGAACTGGACGCATTCGAGTCCTTTGCCCTTAGCGAGATAGAATACCTTGCCCGACCCGTTGCGGCTCGGAAGTATGGTGAGGGAGAGAGACCGGGCAGCACCCTTGCTCGCCTTGCCCGTGCCGAGGGAGGCAGGGCTTGGATTGATAGTATCATCGACAAAGATGGAATGAGGCATTGGTCTGATCGCCCCATTCTTGGGACCTTTGCAGATTTCTATGCCGCCCTTTATGCCCGGCAGCCAGAGCACTGCCCACAGACCTGGACGACCTCCTAGACCGCATCCCAATGTCTCTTATTTCCCTAGCCACCAAAGAACAACTAGAGTCTCCCTTCACCCTTGACGAGATCACCGCTGTAATTTCGGCCCTCCCTAAGGGTAAGGCCCCCGGCCCAGATGGCCTAACCACCGAGTTCTATCAGGAACATGTCGCCCTCCTTGCTCCACGTCTTCACGAGGTTTGGGAGGAGTCGCTGCGCCTCTCTACCCTCCCCCGGTCCCTCCGCGAGGCCGTCATCACGGTGCTTCCCAAGCCGGGCAAACCCCTGGATGAATGTGGCTCCTATAGACCCCTGTCCCTCATCAACACTGACACTAAAATCTTTGCTAAAATTATAGCAAATAGGTTCCTCCCCATCATAAAATACCTGATTCATCCTGACCAGAGCGGCTTTGTCCCTGCCCGTTCCACGGCATTGAATATTCGGCGACTGTTTAATGTTATCTCTAGAATCGACCCCCAAGCCAACGCCATAGCTGTGACGCTTGATGCCAAAAAGGCGTTCGACATGGTCTCGTGGCAATACCTTTGGGCGGTGCTGGAGAAGATGGGGGTCGGCCCCTACATGATGTCCTGCATTAAACTATTATACACTGACCCCTTGGCCAGGGTCCTGGTTAACTTCCATCTGTCGGCTCCCTTCTCCCTCCACAGAGGGACACGGCAGGGGTGCCCGTTTTCTCCCTTGTTATTCGCGATGGCCATTGAGCCCATGGCGGATAGTGTGCGAAACAACCACGGGCGCAAAGGGATTCGCCTGCGGGACACCCCCGAAATTATATCACTGTATGCCGACGACGTGCTTTTATACATTAGAGACCCCTCAATTCACCTTGACCCGATCATGCGCGAAATTATCAAAATTGGCACATTCTCGGGCTTCACCATAAATTACACTGTCAGAAATCTTTCCCCTCACGCCCGCAACTTCCCAACCTGCATGCGAATTTCCTCTCAAATGGGCCCCTGAGGGCATCAAATACCTGGGGGTTCAGGTGTCCCTCTCTAAATCCTCCTTATTGTCCGATAACTACGGGGCTGCCGCGCAATATGCCAATGCCAAGATGGAAAGATGGCGAAACCTCCCCCTCTCACTTTCAGGGAGACTCTCCCTAATAAAAATGATTATAGTCCCGAAGCTCCTATACGTATTTGCTAGCGTCCCACTTTGGCCCGGGAGACAGTACTTTGCGTACCTGCACGCGGGATTTGCCCGATTCTTGTGGCACTCTGGTGCCGTGCGCAGAAAGTGGCAACATATGACCCTGCCTTATGAGAGGGGCGGCTTCAATGCGCCGGATCTCGCCCAGTATTGGACCGCTGCTCAGGCTCAGCACGCTACATATTGGTACCACCACCAGGACCCCCCCCCGCATGTCAAGCTCGAAATCCTTGCGACCAAGGAGGTAAATGTCATGTCCTTGATCCTTTTTCACTCGTATCGCTCTGAGGCCCCTGCTGTCCCAGTGGCCTCCACCATAAGGGCGTGGCGGCAGATCCTGATGCCCGGTTCTGGCTCCCCCCGTATTACAAATGGCTTCCCCTTTGGTCATTCCCCGGCCTCACCCCCACACAGGATAGGCTCCTTATGCAGCACTGGTCGTACCTGGGATACAGGTCACTCTCCGACCTGTTCCCCGATGGGAAATTCATTACCCCTGATACCTGGAGACCGGGGCACTCCAAGTCCTCGTTGGAGCTGCTGCAATACTTCTGACTTAGGGCGGCGGTCCAAGACATGTGGCCTTCGTATCCGGACGAACCCCCGGAGTCCCCCGAGGTCTGCTACATTGCCAATTCTGCCGGCGGTAAGGGCATTGTATCCTCCCTGTACAAAATGTTGATGGCGCAAGCTGTTGAACCCCCCCACACTGTTCAAGATGCTTGGTGCCGCGATCTAGGATTAGACATCACGGATGATATGTGGACCAAAATGTGCATGCACACACGCAAGGTTTCTCTTAACTCCAGAGTAAGATGTGTTCAATACAAGTTACTTAATCGCCTGTACTACACACCCTGTGCGATTGGGAAGTTTGCCAGGGACCAAACCCATCCCTGTCAAAGATGTAGATCTAATGATGCGGACCATGCTCACATGTTCTGGTCCTGTGGGGCACTGGCCCCGTTCTGGGATGCGGTGCTTGAGACTCTGTCCGAGATTGTGGGGTTCTCTGTCTGCCCTGACCCTTTGTCTCTTCTATTTGGGCTGTGGGAGGGATCAGAGGCGAAACGGGAGGCAAGGTTTCTGAATGTGGCGGCGATTGTGGCCAAGAAATGTATCCTGCAATGTTGGAAATGTAGATCCCCCCCCTTCCCTGGAAATGTGGCTGAAAGCCCTCACCTGGACACAATCTTGTGAAGAAGACTACATTAACATGTTGCCTAGTACTGCTCGACCTAAAAACATATGGACAGGGTTTTGTAGCTTTTTGAACCGAAAGGTGGATCTGGAGCTCCTATCATCTCCTCTGTCTCCAGATCCGGGGACGGATCACACTGCATGATAATGCCGTTATTGCTACCAGCCCCAATCATGATCATGTGTGGCCTACTGCTGGGCCTGTCCTTTGTCATTCACGCTTGAAATATGTAATGTGTGTTGTTGTTGCAACTTGTAATGTACCAGCTACTACTTTTTTTGCCAATAAAGAAAAGTTTATTAAAAAAAAAAGAAAAATATGGATTTATAGGACAGTGTGTTAAAATAACATGAAAAGCAACTCACACTGCCTAAAATTAAAAATGTGATTAGAGTGGAAGGAACTCAGAAACACTTAACACTTTTCTCAAGCGCACCCTCAGAAACATCAGATACAGGGCAATTCGCACGAGCAGAGGGATCCCTTCGATACCTTGGGGTGACAATTACCAGTACCCTAGAGGATACTTAACAAGCAAACTATCCCCACCTGTTGGAAACTATCAAGACCTAGCTGGGAGAGAGGAGGCTCCTTAACATATCATGGATGGGCCGCATCACTGTCATTAAAATGATCATTTTCCCCAGAGCGCTATATTACTTTCAGACTCTCCCCCTTGGCGGTCCCCCAGAAATTCTTCAAAACCCTGAATAAACTAGTACGTAACTACATCTGGCAAGGGAAAAGACAGTGGCCATGAGAGTCATGGTCACTCCCACGGGGGCATGGGAAATGGGAGTTCCAAACTTTCAAATGTACTACCAACGAGCAGCTCAATTGAGGGTCATCCGAAACTGGTTCAATGGGAATCCCGACAGCATCTGACAAAGGATAGATAGGGCAGTGGTGGGAAAGGCCCCTAGACGAGGTCCTGTGGTGCCCAAGAGCGGACAGTCCTCCCCCCCCCTCCAACACGTACAGAAGCCAAATTACAGCCCTGGTGGGGGATACAGGCAGCAAGGGACATGGAGGGACAGGAGGTTAAGTCATTCCAGCTCTGCAAACAAACCATGGGTTTGCAGGAGGAGGAAAGGTATCGATATGCTGAACTGCGGCACTGGCTCTCTTCTCGAGATGGGAAACAATCAATCACCAGAGAATTAACTCCGCTAGAAAGGTACTGGCTAACAAATTCCGGTGATAGACAAATGATTAGTAAAACGTACAAATTATTCACCATGCCAGAGGCACAGGTCCAGTGGCCCTATAAGAAACAATGGGCAGACACGTTGCCCCTTCTGATCTCCGAAGAACAGTGGTCGGAAGTGTGGCATGGAATCCCCAAATTTATGAGAGGGGTGCAGATCAGGGAAATGTGGACCAGGATACTAGTGCAGTGGCACCCAACACCGGAGAAGCTACATAAAATATACCCCTCAGTTTCACAGATGTGTTGGCGGGGCTCCAAAGAAGTAGGTACGTGGCTCCATGACTGGTGGTCCTGCCCCATCCTAAAACCATTCTGCGAAGTGGTTAAAGAAATGAAAGCCATCTTTGGTCCCCAAATATGGACAGAAAATGGAGAAGCTATGCTGGGCGTGAGGGAAGGTCGTCCGCTGCGCCGGCAGACCTGGCCATCGCTCGCCCACGGATGTGGGTGGCGGGAACCTAGACCTCCGCGTGCACCATGGCTCGGGGCTTGCCGGGCCCCTGTCGGCCTGGGGAGGCGTCCCCCGAGAACAATGAAAACATTATTGGCTAATGCCTTCCCTTTGGTCTTGCGCTGGTCCAAGAATGTCACCTCTAGCGGCGCAATACGAATGCCCCCGGCCGTCCCTCTTAATCACGGCCCCAGTTCCGAAAAACAACAAAATAGAACCAGTGTCCTATTCCATTATTCCTAGCTTAAGTATTCAGGTGACCGGCCTGCTTTGAACACTGTACTTTTTTCAAAGTAAACGCTTCAGACCCCCAGGTCACTCAGTCAAGAGCATCAAGGGGGCACCAAGAGGCAGGAGCTGGGTCAGGCAGTGGTAGCTCGCCTCGCGGCCGACCGTCAGCTCGATCCCAAGATCCAACTACAAGCTTTTTAACTGCAGCAACTTTAATATATGCTGTCGGAGCTGGAATTACCACTGCTGCTGGCACCAGACTTGCCCTCCAATGGATACTCGTTAAAGGATTTAAAGTGTACTCATTCCAATTACAGTGCCTCAAAAGAGTCCTGTATTGTTATTTTTTGTCACTACCTCAGGAGTCGGGATTGGGTAATTTGGACACCTGCTGCATTGTAGCCGTTTCTCAGGCTCCCTCTCCAGAATCGAACCTCCGATTCCCCATTACCCGTGGTCGCCATGGTAGGCACAGAAAGTACCATCGAAAGTTGATAGGGCAGATATCTGACAGCATTGTCGCGGTCACATGGATGTGCGATCGGCCTATGGTTATCACGAGTCACAAAAGCGGCCGGGCGAGCCGGGATTGGTCTTGGTCTGATAAGTGCATGCATCCCAGGAGGTTCGCTCTCGTCAGGATGTATTAGCTCTAGAATTACCACAGTTATCCAACTAACAGATGGAGCGATTAAAGGAACCATAACTGATTTAATGAGCCATTTGCAGTTTCACTGTACCAGTCGTTTGTACTTACACGTGCATGGCTTAATTTTTGAGACACGCATACACGCAGGATCAACCAGGTAGCCGCACCTGCTGGAGGGTGGCAATGGGGGGGGAGCCGCGCGACTGCCTCTGAGCCAACCTTCGCACCCTCTGGGGCTCTCTGCAGGACCCGAGCGCCGGGGTGGGGTGAAGGTGCGCCAGGCTTTTTTAAAGCCTACTGCCGCCGCCACCACATCTGGGGCACGCCGGCCACCCGGCCCTCCCGAAACCAGCATGAGGCGGGGAAACTGGGGAGGCCAGGACGCGTCGGCAATGAGCTTGCGCGCCAGATCCAAGGATCCAGCGACGGTGCTGATCGTCGTCTGACCTTAGGGGGATGAATGGAATAGGGTCCCTGCAACAGCCCCAGCCACGCCCCTAGGAGGGAACCCCAGGGCGATTGATGTACAAGCGTAGGGAAAAACCCAGGGCCACATGGTGCGTTCGAAGTGTTGATCAATGTGTCCTGCAATTCACACTAATTCTCGCAGCTAGCTGCGTTCTTCATCGATGCACGAGGCGAGTGATCCACTGCCAGGAGTCATAGGCAACTTTTTTTTTGTCCCAGACGCCGCCTGACCCTGCCGGTGCAGGAGGGGTCGGGAGAGGCAGCGCCGCCTGTGGCGGGACAGCCCAGCGCCCTGTCTAGCTCGGCCAAAAACCATTGTGGTATTAAAATAAAAATAATTTAAAACAAAAACAAAAAATAAACAAATAAACAATCCAGGTGCTCAGCCTGGGAATCCTGACTGCCACCTGCAGCAGCACAGCGCTTCCCAAGGGGATGGAGGTAGGCCGCTCTGCCACCTATCCACACGGCCCAATCCACTCATCCTTCCCCGACCCCTTCCGCTTCCCTGGGGGGGCTGGGAGACGGACAGCGAGGCGGGCCAGAGAGAGCACAGACAGGGGGTCGGGTGGGACCGCTAGAGTCTTCAAACCCCAGCCCGGCCGCATAGGGCCCAACTCCAGGCACCTGGGCAAGAGGGAAGGTCACCCACTGTGACAGCGGGCCTGGCCATCGCACGCCCACAGATGTGGGCGGCTGGCACCTTGGCACCCACCGTCGAGTAAGCCAGTTGCACCATGGCTCATGCCTGGAGTGCCAGGCCCCCCGTCTACCTGGGGAGGCACCCCTCGAGAGCAGTCAGGATTCCCTCAGCTCCCAGCTGTCCCAACTTGGGGCTTCCCTGCTGACCGGGGTGTGCCCACCAATGCCCACCCGCTGGCAGGTCAGAGAGAGGAGTGCGCCCCCCCAGCCAGCGCAGAGGCAGGCTCAGTGAGGAGAGGGTGCTGCGCAGGGCTCCCTTTCCAGTGCATGGTTGGGGACATCCCCATCTGCTGCGTTGCGGACCCCTATTTACGGACTTTGAGGGTGTCGGGGAATTTCTCATGGTGGATGGCCAGGGTAGCGGGTGTGGTAGATGTTCGGTGTTGCCACATACCATGATTTCAGTTTTGGAGGGGTTTAGCAAGAGGTGGTTTGTGGTCTCCAGTGATCTATGGCGAGGAGGCAGGAAGCGAAGTCGGGTTGGCAGTTGGGTTTTGAATTCAGGAGTTTTAGGATTAGTTGTGTCTCATCGGTGTAGTTGTAGCACAGGATATTGTGCGAGCGGATGTGCCCCATCACATTTCCCAACCCACACCTAGATGACCCATGCCACCCTCCAGACCCACTGTGCCCCATCTCTCTCTCTCCAGAAACACACCCATGTGCACCATCCCTCCACCCAGATCCACACCAATGTGCCCCCACCACCTCTCTCCAGAGCCACACCAATGTGCCACCACCACCTCCCTCCAGAGCACAAGATGCCCCGTCCCACTTCCCAACCCACACCTAGATGACCCATGCCACCCCAGACCTACTGGGCCTCATCTCTCCCTCCAGAAACACACCCACTTGCGCCATTCCTCTGCCCAGATCCACACCCATGTGCCCCCACCACCTCCCTCCAGAGCCACACCAAAGTGCCCCCACCACCTCCCTCCAGAGCCACACCAAGATGCCCCGTCCAACTTCCCAACCCACACCTAGATGACCCATGCCACCCCCCAGACCTACTGTGCCCCATCTCTCCCTCCAGAAACGCACCCATTTGCACCATTCCGCCACCCAGATCCACAGCAATGTGCCCCACCACCTCCCTTCAGAGCCACACCAATATGCCCCGTCCCACTTCCCAACCCACACCTAGATGACCCATGCCACCCTCCAGAACCACTGTGCCCCATCTCTCCCTCCAGAAACGCACCCATTTGCACCATTCCGCCACCCAGATCCACAGCAATGTGCCCCACCACCTCCCTCCAGATCCACACCAGTGTGCCACCACCTCCCTCCAGAGACACACCATTGTGCCCCCACCATCGCCCTCCAGAGCCACACCAAGATGCCCCGTCCACCTTCCCAACCCACACCTAGATGACCCATGCTACCCTCCAGACCCACTGTGCCCATCTCTCCCTCCAGAAACACACCCATGTGCTCCATCCCTCCACCCAGATCCACACCAATGTGCCCCCACCACCTCCTTCCAGAGAGACACCAAGATGCCCCGTCCCACTTCCCAACCCACACCTAGATGACCCATGCCACCCTTCAGACCCACTGTGCCCATCTCTCCCGCCAGAAACACACCCATGTGCACCATCCCTCCGCCCAGATTCAACACCAATGTGCCCCCACCACCTCCCTCCAGAGCCACACCAACGTGCCCCCACCACCTCCCTCCAGAGCCACACCAAGATGCCCCGTCCCACTAAAGTACCCCAACCCTCCCCCCAAACCCACAGAACTGTCCCTATCCCTCCCTAGACCCACACCACTATGTTCTATCCCTCCGTCCAGACCCACACCAATGTGCCCCCTTTCCCCAGATTCACACAAATGTGCCCCATCCTGCCAGACCCACCAGCATCCCCCTATCCAACCATTCAGACCCCACCAAGATGCCCAATCCCTCCCTCCAAAAAGCAAGATGCCCCTTCCCCCTTGCAATCGATGACTGTTTGTCAATCCTGAATCACATGCAGATAGCCCCAGCTAACCCCCTCTAAAACCACCATCCTAACAATCACACCTTCATGAAACATTAAATCACTCTATTAGCCCCCTTTGATCAGTTAAACACCATTATGCAGTCTCCCTGTTCCTTTTCTTAGTCCTCCATACCTTTCATGTTGAATAGCTGAGCATGATTTTTAAAATAAATGTAATTTCCCGCTCCCCTATCAAAATTGGCTGTTTGCAGGAACTTTCACAGTATCCGGAAGAAAATGCAAATTGTATTTACAACCAGCCAAGAGCATACGGGTTGCTGCTGTTCCTGCAACCTGGCACCCACAGGCTCAGAGCCTTGCCGCTCATGATCCTCCAGGATCTCGTAGAAACGTTCCCGGTAAACCAAGGAAAATGCCCACCCCATCCGCTGCCAGCCTAAGTCTGGCAGGGTCCGGTTGCACTTGCCCCGGCAGCCAGAGCGTTCAGAATTAAAGCTCAGTCCCAGCCAGTTTACTGAACGTACTCCGGAACTGCTTCACTGCTCCGGAAATCACACGGATGACATCAGAGGTCACGTGAAGAAGAGTGGGCTGGCCATTGCTATGGTCCTTTTCTCGGATGGGAGCTAGTCTTTTTGTATGTCTTAAAAGGGGGTGTCCGCCGTTTGTTTCTATTGAAGAAACACTTTCGACGGGGTCGCGCACGCACAGCAGAACTGGAGGGTAGGGGGGGCATGGTTTCACTTGGTTGACGTCGGCGCAAGCGGCTGATTGTGACACTCTATGAACTGGAGCTAGGCTGTAGTAAAGAGGGGGAGGGATCGGGTTCCAGGCTGGGCACTGAGCTGGCGCGAGACTGACGGGCAGCTGGACGAGCGCGCGCGTGCGGTGCATTCTATGTGGGCTGTGGAGGGGAGGAGGGCGCGGGCGTTTAACGGTTCAGGACGTCACCGGCGAGGATCTTGGGGTTGAGGTGTGAGCGCTCGCGCCCTTGCAGCAGAGCGAGGGGCCTCAGTGACAGCATCATCGGAGTTGGGAACCCTGTGGCGGTGCGCGGCATTGACAGGTACGGAAGGCGATGGGATCGGACACCACAGGGATGCCCAGGGTGTGACAAGCTCCCAAGAGGTAAACGGGAATTCTGAATTCCCTGTATTGCATCTTAGGAGGGGATTGTTATGTTTCGTGTATGTGAAAATAAAGGGCACATCAAGCCACTGACATTTGTATCCACATAGTAGCCCATACGCCAATTGCTGGCATCTGGACAACCTGCAACACAAAGGTCTTTCGTTACCTACCGCCAGAGTTCAGCCGCCTATACCAGTCAAGTGTATCCACCAGTCACCATCTCCGTGGAAGCGTGTCTAGGAAAAGCAGTTTAGAGGCTTCACCCCCTCAGACAAATGCCCTTTGTAGAAGCTTAACGCCGAATGACCGCTTTGCTGGAACTGAACGATTGCCATTTCAACCCCATCACCCATTTCAAAGGGTGGTTGCTGCATCAATGACTGTCCCTTCACACCGATGCAGCAATTAGATTTTTGGGAGGGGGTGGTCTCCATTGAAATGCAGTAGTTGCTTGACAGTTGCCCCGAACCGACCTATGTGGAATCTGTGCAATTGTTTTGTGTAACCTGTCATTTTTATAATGGCAACAATGTAAATATTTTCTTCTCGCTATCCCGTACAAGTCTCACATATAAGTCGCGCAGCCTCACAAATGTAACGTTCCCCGTACCTTAAGTGATTGCTCACTCGCCTTTTTTTTCTGGAAGCCCATCGGGAAACCAGCACAAAAGGTGCACCCCCACCAATATGTTTGTAATCTTATGTTTATTACTTATTCTCCTTCCTCTTTGCATGCAGAAGACTACTACTTTGACTCCATGCCTTCTATTCAATTCTAGGAAATGCATTAAGTGCAGAAGATTCCTGATGACAGCTGTAGATTTGGGACCCGAGTTTCATTAATTTCTCGCCAAATCAATGATAATGCCCAAGGCATTAGCGCGACAAACCGCCCCAATCCTTTCTAGCTAAATGAGCCACACCAGTAGACGCATTAATACAAAAGGCCAGTTATTGGTGCCCTGGAGGCGAAGAATTCCAAGCATTCTCTGGTCCTGTCGGCCCTGTCTTTTAGCCCCTATGCCTGGTTTTTAACTGTCAAGACAGGGATTTAGGTTCTAACCGAGGATGCTTGTTCCCATGTAGATCCGTGAAAGAAGTACATGCTCTTCCTGACGCCTGGCCCCCTTTCTTCCACTTTCCTGCTGGCAGCAGATGTTGTACTTTAGAGAGACATTTCTCAGTCGCTTATCTGCTGCCGTGTTGGGGGAGGAATGGAGGCGGCTTTGGGGCCGTGCTGTTACACATGGAATGGCAGGGCGCCGGATGCTGCACGTTTCTGTGCCCTGATTCTCAGACTCAGAATTTGTAATCACTGTTTTTGTACTGGTAGCTGCTTACGATTTGATTCGGTTATACAATCATAAGTGTGATGCGTCTGATGACTCTGTTGAAAGCCATTTCCTGGGTTGGTTCTCGGCTTTTGTGGTCAGCCAGCAGACAAATGTGTGATGTGGCTACGAGGCTGCTCAATTCCATCCCTATCAATGTCTTGACACCTACCAGCTGTACAATTTTTGGTTGTTAATTCAGTGTCATCTGCATTAAAAAAACCAGTGGTTTGAAATATGAACAATGCACATTGTGCAGTATGCACAGATGTGCGTTAGCCATCATGTACACTGAAACGTTTTAACAGCAATGTATCTGTCGACAGAACACATTTCATATTATAGTTAATTTATAACGCGCTTAATACCAGGAGTGGGTTCTAAGTGCCGAAACGAGATTCGAACCTGTGTTGTTGTGTAGTCTTGCTTCCAAGACAACCGCGTTGCCCCTGAGCTATCCTTCCTAGGCTTATATGCACTGTCAAAAATGTACCAAACCCCCCACTCCCCTACCTCCTTTCTTCCGGAGACAGTAACATCGCTACAAGGAGATGTCAATGGCAACACGGCAGTACACACATATGTAACGATGCATTTTTAAACAAAGCTCAGCGTTCAGAGGACCAGTCACAGTTATCAGATTTTTAGTTGTGGCTATGGACTACTTCTAAACTGGAACTATTGCATTGAAGTACTGATAGGAAGGAGAGGAGATGTTTAAAGAAGCAACTATGACTGTATTGACCCACCAGCACTTGTCCACATCTCTGCTCCTCCCTCTCTGCTCCTCCCTCCCTATCTCCTGCAATTTTCCTCACTGCACTTGCACGTCCGAATGCCACAACGCCTAGCAGGACCATGACTGTATTTCACTGTTTTGCCATTGTTATTTCCCCTGTTTCCTTCCGATTTAGCCTTGTGGCGCTTTGAAATTCTGTTGTATAAGGCGCCTAGCAAATGCTCAATAAAACAAAAAATAAAACGACTGAAATGGCCAGCCAGTGTTATTTTGGAGCAGTCTTCTGAGCGTTGACTGCTTTTTTGCAGTTTTAAATGTGGTACTACTGGTGGAATAAAAAATGTCTGAACCAAGTGTGCCTTCAGTCACTTGATTTACAAGCAGTATGAACATCCGTGTATTTGTTATGTGCCGTGAAGTACAGTTAAAAACAAGAATTTGCAAAGCATACAGTTGTATTTGCCAGGCGCCATCATATGCCCAGGGACTCAAGCCATTTCCAAGTTGCTATAAACTTATGGCCAGGAAGTTTTTGGCAGTGCCTAGCAAAGATGTACACAAAGCCAAAACCGTGGGGTTTGGCATGCTCGTTTAAAGAAAAAAGGTATACCTGCAGGGTGCAAAATTGCAACTCGCAATTGGAGAGTGAAAATTTGGATTGGGACGAGTAGAAATGCCAAAGCCTGATGGTGCATTGAAAATGTATATATTTTTTCACCCTCCTACCTCAGCTCTCCATGAGGGAGGAAGTGTGCTGACTTCCCCTCCCCACCCCCAAAAGGCTGGAGTGCACTCCTGGCACGCTCTTTCTTAGCCTTCTTAGCCAACCTACAGCTGTTTAGAGCAGTGCCAACCCACCCTTTCTGTGTGCACTGGTGCTGAATTTCTTTCACAGCAAAAACAAAGAGGTGATGGCTGGAAGGTTTAGAATGAATCTTAACCTCTGGCATTGCTCTGGGCAACCCTCCAGACCATCGTTCTACGATTGCCAAGCCATTACAGAAGGGGAAAGGCCATATGCAAATCAGCCTTGGCCCCACCCCAAAAGGGGCAGTCCAGTCCTAACTGCTAGGTCACATGCCTTCTGCATGAGACCCCCTGCATCCCCAAACATGTTTCGGCTTTGTTGGGCCTCATAAGTGAGGAGTAGCTTGGGTCTCCAGGCCCAGCAGGCACGGGACCCACGTCTGGGCATACCCGTCTGCAGTGCTTCAGATAAGATTTTGAGGTGCGAGTATTTTACTCTCTATTTTTAAACTTTGAGAGTAAATGTCATTTTAAAACCGTAAAAATGACTTTTCTCCTTCGCAAGAGTAAAATGTATGCAACATCGATCCGACGTGTGAAAAAACTGTATGGAAATCATTACTATGCAGCATCTTTCTGCATTGTGACAGAATACACCTTTCATTATTTCTGCCCATTTGATCTCTCCTGTATATATTTAAATGTTGAAATCACAAAAACGTAACCAATGATATAGTAAAGCATACATGAATTTGTATTGTGTTTTGAGATTCGATAGCAGAATTGTCTTTTGATGTTTAATGAAAGTCCTAATTTCCTGAAGCTATTACTACCTAATGGTATGCCAATGTTATGATACAACAGTGCAGAGAGGCAGGGACTCCATGCTAAATTCTATACCAAATCTAGTGGTCAAATGGTTATTTATATAGCTCTTTTGGCAAAGCGCTGTACTTAGAACATATTTATCACAATTACCACCAAACCAAAGTTGGTACTCCTTTATCGACCTCGAAAGGATGAAAGGCTGAGTTGGACTTGCCGGGATTCAAACCCGCAACCCACAGATCACGCAGAGATTGCAGCAACAAGTGCTCAACCGGCTGAGCTATCTTATTGGATAACATCCTTCAGAGGTTGGTTAACTGAGTATCGACTGAGGTATAACGATCAGAGTACCTAGATGTATGACGAACCATTAATGAAGCACTACATAAAGTTAAATGCCTATCTGGATTATCACAGGGACATGTTTTGCAGAGTTTCTATTTCAATTACCTATGTAACTTTCATTTGTTTTTGAACAGCGCTCGCGCTTTCTTGAGAGTCAGGTTTTGGATGTTTTATTTGTAGCCTTGAAGATTTGAGAGGCTAGAACACCTGTGATCTGTGTAATGACAATTACTCACCCTTGAGCAAAGACTCTGCTGCCACTGACCATTTGTAGTAATGTACCTCATTGACTGCAAGGTTGGATGGATGTAAACTAGACTGTGCAAAGTCATCATTTTACACACTGTTATTATAATTAGACTGTAAATTAAATGGGAAGTGTAAACATGATCTGCCTCTGCATGAGGCACACAGCACCTGAAATCTGAAAAATACAATTGTGCACTACTGGTTTGCTTTCACTGGAAAAATGCATAACTTGTTAAAAAAATAAAATAATAATAATAATACAATTTATTTTTCTCAATTGCAACTTAGTTTTCCATCTTATTAATTATACAATCCTAAAATTCAAGGAAAACATGCACAGTGCTTCTGAAGCTGAATGGAAAGAAACCATTCCTTTTATCAGTGTGCAGTTTATTTTTTTCGAAAGGCTTCAGGGAAATACATTCTGTTTCAGAGGTGGCTTGCAATTACATCCGTGTAGATAAAAATCACAAGAAGCCTTCTGGTTTCTGTCAAGTAACCTGACCTTTGCAATAATAAAGCTAGCGTATTTACAAGATATTAATGCGTAAAAAGGCCTGGTACTCGCCTTATCTGGAGCCCTGCCCGTCCCACTCGGGGTGACTTAGCAAAAACAAAGAGGTGATGGCTGGAAGGTTTAGAATTAATCTTAACCTCTGGCATTGCTCTGGGCAACCCTCCAGACCATCGTTCTTTGCCTGCCAAGCCATTACAGAAGGGGAAAGACCATATGCAAATCAGCCTTGGCCGCACACCAGCGTGCTTGCTAATATCTGATATTTGACATCTAACACAGCGATGGCGGTGCTAGCATCGTCCATTGAAGGACCTAGATTTCAGGTTCTCTCTCTCTCTCCTCCCACACCTGCAACTCAAAAATAAGAAAAAATATTGGGCAGAGAACTTGCTGTTTACCTGTGCGGTTATGTCACAGCAGTTGGTTATGAGTACGGTAATCCTCTGTCATGACGTCACAGTAGAAGGATGCACCATTCAGAAAAGTAAGTAGTTGCTGATGGGCTCCTGGTGCAGTCATGGAACACGAGTCGGTTATTGGTCTGGATTGCAGAATGGCCAAAATGAAGAATGCTATTGAGTATGAACGTTTTTGTTATTTCATTTTCTTTGTGGGTGTGTTTTTGTTGATATTTTATTGCCAGTATCGAAGGGCAATAGAGCTGCAAGGCAGTGCTGGTGGTATTGTTGGATTAAAGCATGTATCTTTACCAAATAGTCTGTTACTTTTCAATAATCAAGCTACTGAACAAATATTAGTTTTAGCCCCTGTGTAGACCATTAGGATGATTTGTATTTTGCAAAGTACATGGAATGTTTCAGCTTGAGATACCAAACTGACTTTTGATATTGCTCTGCAACCTTTGGCTTGCTAGATGTTTTGGACTACAACTCCTGTCAGCCCCATACAGTAAGGGATCTTGGGAGTTATCTGGAGAGCCACAGGTTGTAGACCCCTGCTCTGAAAAACATGATCTGTTCAGACATTGAAAGAAAACCCGGTATGCCATTCAGTGGATCATGATATACAGTCATGTATTGCTATTCTGTCAATGGAAAATATATGTGCATGAAGGAAGATACTAATTGTTTAAATGTGTGAAAGTGGACCCACTCATCTTCTTGTGTGTAGAAGTTCTATGTAAATTCTTTACACAATAATAGCATATCGGTAGCTAGCAACAATGTCACTAACTTATTTGAATTTTATTGTCAACACTGCACTATTTTAATCATGTGCATTGTGGTGCCTGGTACACACATGTAAATACTGTGAGCCCTCATCCTGGCCCCATGCCAGTATGCTCTGATGACACAAACGCCCTTTCTAGAGAGATCTGAAACCACAAAACGTTTCGAAAGTGATGAAGTCAAGCCTATTTACATTTTTGGACCTCAAGTGTTGGTTAATTTGTATTTATTTGTGCGGCACTACATGCCACATTGTTTGTTTTAATTGGTTATGTTCTTTGTGTGTACAGGGTCAAATTGGAATTTTAGTCCTCCAGTTGATTAATTGCTGTGATTTTGGGTCATCTGGTGGTTTTATTGCACCCGACTCAGCAGAGTGTTCTGATTGGTTGGCTATGGCACCACAGCTGAGTGTGAGGTGGTTCAGGTCTGATCAGATATACAAAAAAGGCGGTGATTCCCTTGACTGCATAAACTAGGGTCAGTTAGACCTAGGATGGTTGCAACACCTGTCCTAACCTAATCGACATTGAGAGTATGGTTCTTTGTAAATCAATTCTGTAATACATTCAGTTAAGTTTGTGCACCTCAGCTTTTCTGCTGTCAAAGCGAGGACCATGTTTTTGACACTGAGAAGAACTAAGGGGCAGTAAGGTGGAATTTAAGATGGTCACAACATGAATCACATTTCTGTCAACAGAACACACATTTGAGTATGTCTTAATATTTTATGGAATTAATCACACATTAAGACAATTGAAATGTACTGTTGAAAAACAAAAAGAATCAGCACGAGATGGTGGCATAGAAAAATTACTTCATGCTTGGCATTTTCGGATTGATTTTCTTCTTTCTTTGCACCCATTGGGTATGAATGACTGATTAGAGCTATTCATCTTTTTGGAAATATGTGAAGGGTTGTGCTAATCTTGATTGCTTTTCACGAAACCACAAAACTCTATCCAATAAGGACTGTTATTTCTGTGTATTGTTTTCTTCTAGTAGTGCAACCCGAGAAGAGAGTACGTTAAGAGCAAATTACATGCAACATTTAGAGAAAAACGAATTTGATTCACAGGCTGTACAAAAAGGTTTAGTTTTAACTTGTGATAGGTTTACAATGTAATATTGATATCAAGTACTCAGTCAGTTTCGTGCCATACAGTGACAGTTTAGGACTGTATCAATTTGAACTGGTTTATATAAATGGATGTTAAGGAAAGTACAAAGTCATATAATAGGTGCTGGTTGGTCTGAATACTGTGGAAAGGGTTTCCAAGGGAGTCATGGTCCAAATAATGCCAATGTCTCAGGATGCGCTCACTATAAAATTGTAAGTAAATAACACGAAATTACAAGTTGGAAGAGAAAGCCGTCAAGTTCTATTCACCATATTACGTCCCGGCAGGAATCGTCCTAAACGCAGTGCATGCCACATCAACATGCCATAGCAAAGCATTGCTTGGCATGCTGAAGAAAGATGGTCTTTGGTATTTCCCGGAGCGATGCCAGGGATTAAAACGAGTGCCAAACCTTACAGCCATCACCTTTTTGTTTTTGCTTTGCTTCACAATACCATTATCTATGAAAATATGCACAGGGGTTTAAACTCTGCAATAACCCATCATAATTTGGAGAATGCCATAGATATTTTCTCTTAACTCTTGCCTTATTGAAATGAACACATCACTAAATATTCTTGGATGCATTTCTTTTTTTAGATTAGATGAAGTATCCAAGGTTTCTGTATCTTGATTTATTTTTACATTTATAAAACGCACAAAACCCACAGGCATCAGGTGCTGTTTGCATGGGGAGGGGAGGAGGGGGGGGGGGGGTTTGCCAGGGAATGGAGTGAAACAAAAGGGTAAAACAGTTATAGTAGATATAAATTGTTTTACAGGGATTAGCATAATGAAGAACCTTTCTAATATGTAGTATCTCCTCAATAAACAAATCCAGAGCTGAAGTAGCTACTATGTATAATGGGGCTGGCTTAAATTGGCAAAGCCCTCTGTTTCTTGAGTGGTTGTAATGTCCTCTGTCATATCAAAGTATAAGCTCCACAGAAGAATACAAATGCCCAATGGTTTCCAGAGTATCCACACCGAAGGGAAACATCCCGAACTCCAGCATCATACCTTCCTGTAATCTCCTTGCGGTATACAATGGAAGACGGTTAAATCTGAGGCTGGTGATATCAAAGTGCTCCCTTCTGCTAGGATACCACTCCAAACACGGATTTGTAGTCGGAGTAGAGAATGTCATCTGGGCCCTATGGGAGGGTTTCCCACACTGCCTAGTTTAATACCATTGCCGACTATGTTATTTTGCCGACTATATTATTTGCTTAACTTTACATAACTGCATGGGATGTAATGTACAGCTGTAAGGACCAGCCTGGCCTAAAGCCCTTGCCCCGTTTGTAAATTAAGAAAAGCGCAAGATGACCAAAGGTTAAACGCAAGTATTTACAGGTAGAGCCTGTCCTAGCACAAGTATATTATTATGGAAAATACAGACCAATAGTAAACGCGAAGCGTAAAGTTTCTTTATGTAGAGATCCAGCCATTGAAACAGGGACCCACATTCATGTTTTGCAACTTATTTTCAAGAGGCACTGTTTCGGTAGAAATCTGGCACCCATTTATGCTCATTGAAAAACTGCACAGCAATTGGTTAGGATGCACAGATCTACATGCGCTGTGATGTACATGGGGGTTTTAAGAGGGTTGGGAATTATCCACTTTTAGAAGGAAAAGGCTACTTTGGGAAGGAAAGCTTTATTGGCTTATTTGGCCTTATTTGGACTTAGTAGGGCTTGCTTTGAAGCGGACAGGTTCTACATCCTGCAACGCCCCCCCCCCATGTTTCCCAAAGCATACGGTTCAGAGAGCAGAGCAATCCCTCAGGTTACATCTTAAAGAATAATTCCTCTACACGCATGCATGCACCTGCTTCTTCCTATACACACACACCCTCCACCCCGTTCACTTACACATCAGATACATACACCCTCTCCTACACGTACACTGCGTGTGCATACACTAAATACCCTGTCTCCTGCACAATTCTCACCCTGTTCCTACATTCTGGTGCGCACTTAACGTGTTGTTGCCCACACACTCGATGCCTGCCCTTCACCCCTATATGCCCCTAACCGTGCCTGCGCGCACGCACTGCTTGCATACACCCTCATGCACATCTCCCTGCATATACGCAATGCGCATCCGTCTGCGCACACCCATGTCAACTTCACGGTTTGAAGTAGTAGGGAGCGTTTTAACTTGAAACCAACTGCTCTCATCGGCTACCTTTATCCGCACCCACATGCCTGGTGGTGGACATTCTTCCGAGGTTCCCTGTTTTGTTACTGAAGTTCAGCCCAGTTCTTCTGCGGCTCTGGATACCGGGGTTCGTCACTGAGGTCTCCATTTCTGGAGCTTTCCATACTGACACCGGGGTTCGCCCAGAGGTCTCCATTTCTGGAGCTTTTCACACCAAGTTACCACTCAAGCTCCCTCAAGCTCCCTTTAGAGCTATATGTCACGGGTTGCATCCCGAGGTTCCCCTTCTTGGGGCTAAATCCAGTACCGGCAGAGTTGAGGGATCCTCTTTGAGAGTCCTGTCGGTGAGGTACATTCCTGGTGAGGTACATTACTCAACTTTCCCACCCTCATGGTGGTACCATCTCTGTCGAGGGGGCAAAGAAGGCGGTCACGCACCTCAGGCCTTCTAGTACCGGCTCTGCCTAGGTTCCTTCATTGGAGGCTAATTCTGGGGCAGTTCTAAGATGTCCAGTAAACGCCCTAGACCTGCCACTACCAGCTTGGCAGAGGATCGTTGTTTCAAGGATAAAATGTCACAAGACCCCCGACTCCCTTGAGGAGACCGTTGCCTCACCTTCGCCTGTGACGCAGTTCACCTCAGGTGATGACAAAATGGCGGCTCAACCTCCACGGTGGCCGTTTTGTCTACCTCTCTAACACCAACATTCACTAAGGCTGGTGCTGGGGGGGATTCCTTTTGGGGCTGAGCAGTTTTTTTACACACCATGTGGATAATAAAAACCTGTTCTGCCCTTCAGTGGATTGGCCCGCTCGGGCACTGCTGCCTCACACCGTTTCGCTCCCTCCTGGTTCTGCACCCCTGATCTATGTGGACCCAGTCGGTGGAGCACCATCCTGGCAACCATCCTCATTGCGTTCATGGGGGTATGCCCCTTCCGAGCGGACTCTGCCCACTCCAGCGCTTAGACCTTCGTCTGGGGATGTGTTATTTTGGACATTTCAGTCGTTCATGCATTTTGACCCCATGAGGGCTTACTTTAGGGGTCTTATCAGGGAAATGTATCCTGAACCTCCTGTGCTGCCTTCTGCCCCGGCTGCTCCTTCGCAGGTCTCGGTGGTGCCACTTCCTCCACCTCTACCTGCTGGACCTCCTCCATCACTTTCTCCTCTGCCTCCGCTATCCCCGATAGAAAAAACATCGGGTGCACTGCTAGACAACACTTACAGACCTGAGGCGCCACGTGCAGCGGATCAGTCTCCTGCTCCCGCTTCACTGGATGAAAGCTAGGCATACCAGGACAGCAATGGACATCCCTGCTGTATTAGAGCATTTTATGAGCGGGTGCTGGATATGATGGGTTTGCTTGATATTCCAGTGCCGAGGCCCCCGCTCCACGGGAGGGGGTGCTTTCTGGAGCCTTTAATATCACCACAGGAGCGTACCGGCCTGTTCCTCCAGAAGGACGTCTTGGCTGAGGCATGCAAGGTCTGGGAGAAACCCCATAGCGGACAGCATCTCAACAAGAGGATTGACGCTCGATACAAGCTTCACGCCTCGGAAGAAATAGCCTTGTTGGCTTGTCTGCTCCCTTCGTCAACGGTGGTGGCAGCAGCCACCCTACAGTCCAAACCGGCCTCTACATCCTCCACTGCAGCGGCTCCGATCCTCTCCAAGGAGGACAAACTTCTCGATGCTATTGGCAAGAAAGTCTTTTCCGATTCGGCGCTCCTACTACGTCAGGCTAACACAGAGCTCATCCTGGCAGCAGCGAGTGTCAGGCTGCGGAGGGAGCTAGCTGATTTTCCAGGAATGTATGCCTTTGGATAGGCTAGCCGGTTTGTCAGACGCCAGAGTGTTGGCACATGATCTACTGGAGGCTGCGGCTCACCACATAGATACTTCCGCTCAAGGCCTTCTGGTCGGGGTTGACGTTTCCCGCCAAGCGTGGCTCCATGCGACGAAGTTCTCAAAGGAAGTGCAGGACAAAATGCTGGATCTTCCTTGTGTTGGTAAGGAGGTGTTCCATTTTTCCACAGATGAGGAACTCACAAAGACTAAGGCGAGTACTCGAACCGCCAAGTCTTTATTGGTCCTGGCGAAAGCTCCAGCTAAGGCCCCTTATACACAGAGGTCAGGGTCCCAAACTCAGTACTTCTCTGGGTTCAGGGGGTTCAGGATCGCTGTGCGCACCGATCTGAAGCTCCGGTTTGCGGGTCCCGCCGTAAGCAACAACGGCAAGGTGGCTGGTTTTCTCTACAGGGACGGGTAGTCTCCCTGCTGACAAATCATCCAAATGATATATTTTGTCAGTCACACGAGACTCCAGTGGGAGGACGAATTCCTTCTCATCTGGAGGCGTGGCAGACATCACGAAGACTGATGGGATTTGTCAATCGTTCGGTCGGGCTTCCGCTTGCCCCTGCCCCCATCTCACCCTTCAACCCTACTTTCCAGAAGATCCGGTCGCCCTCCCTCAGAGCCGAGGTATAGAAACGTCTAGACCTCAGAGCTGTGGAGCCTGTTCCCCTCAAGGAGCATGGGGAGGACTACTACTGCCATCTGTTCAGTGCCCAAACCCAACCAGGCTGGCCTGCGCACTATCCTAGATCTTTCCCAGTTCAATCTTTCTCTTCCCCAAGAGAAATTCAAGATAATCACGCCTTGCTAAATAAAGTCCTCTTTTCGGAAGGGCGACTGGCTCAGCGTAGTAGTCCTCCAGGATGCATACATGCACATTCTCATTTGGAGCCCGCATCAGAAATATCTGTGGTTCTCCTTGGGAGAGGAACACTTCCAGTTTCGTGTGCTCCCTTTTGGTCTCAGCTCGGCACTGCATGTCTTTACGAAGATATCCGTCATCGCAGCTTTCCTCAGGCTGCAGGGGGTTCATATATATCCGTACTTGGACGATTGGCTCCGGCGCAGTCCTTGCCCAGAGACGGCGTTGACAATTTTCAGTCTCTCCTTCAGCTCCTGTTCCATCTTGGGCTGTCAATGAATTGGCAGAAATAGTCCATGACTGTCTCTCAAGACCTGATTTTCCTGGGTTTCCATTGGAAACAGTAAGTACCAAGGTATTCCTAATGACGGACAGGATTGCAGACCTATCAACGACGTGTCGGCTCTTCCTCCAGTCCTCGCACATGACAGCCTGGTTTCCAAAGACTTCTGGGCCTCATGGCCTCTTGTGTGCTAGCTCTACCTCTTGCACGTATGAAGATGAGGTGCAGTCAGCTAGCTCTTTGAAGCTGCTGGTCTCCGGCATCGGACCTGGATTCCAAGATAATCCCAGTTCCATCCTGCATGATAGCGGATCTGCAATTTTGGTCTTCGACCAACAACCTTTCAGTGGGGGCTTCCTTCCAGGAGCCCTGCCCACAAGTGATGGTTACCACGGACTCCTCCCTTCTGGGTCGGGGAGTGACGCAGGGTCACTTCGAAGTGTTCGACCTATGGATGCCTCAGGACAGGCAGTTCCTTATCAATTATCTGGAATTCCTGACTGTGTTCCTGGCGCTCGAAGCTTTCCAACCATCTATCACCAACAAGGTAGTTCATATTTGCACTGACAATTCTGTGTCAATGTTTTACCTCAACAAGCAGGGTGGCACCAGGTCACCTCTCCCGATGGAACTAGCCATGCAAATTTGGGACTGGGCCGTCCAGCACAAGGTCTGGCTCCAGGCTGTACACATCCTGGGTCACATAGACTCACTCAGCCGTCAGTCGGTAGCCAGTTACGAGTGGGAAATGAACAGCGAGGTCCTCTCCAACATTTTTCGCCAATGGATCCAGAAGTGGATCTCTTTGCAACTTCTACAAACGGGAAACTTCCTCTTTATGCATCCAGGGACGGCCTTTGAGCATCCTCCATAGGAGACTCCCTTGAGATACTGTGGCACAACATGAAGGCTTATGCTTTTCCTCCATTGCCCCTGATTAATCGGTCACTCTGTAAACTCAGGAGTGCATCGAATTGCACTCTGCTGTTCATAGCTCCTTGCTGGCCAGCCAAATTCTGGTTTTCGCAACTTCAGCATCTTCGGAACTTCAGCATCTGCTGATTCTTCCTCCGATCAGATTGCTGCTGATTCCCGACCTTCACCAGCTGTGGCACCCCTCCCCACAATCATTTAGCTTGGCGGCCTGGTACCTGAGTTCAGATCTTTGAGTGCAGTTTAATCTGTCCGCATTATCCAAGCGGCCAGGAAACCTTCTACGGGGGTTCAATATAGGAGCAAATGGCTCAGTTTTTGCCACTGATGCTTAGCTAAGCAGCTTGAACCCAGACACGCTACGGTTGACGCCGTACTATCCTTTGTGTCTCACCACGCAACTTCAGGCATTCATGTTCTGTCTTGCAGAACTTATTTATCTGCCATTGCGGCCTACCTGTCCAGGGACAGCTGTTCCTTCTCATTGACTTATCCAGTCCTCAAAAGGCATTTTGTGGGACTCCTCCATCTTTTCCCGCCAGTACGCACTCCTCATCCCAAATGGGATTTAAATGTGGTCCTCACTGCTTTATGCCATAAGCCGTTTGAACCCATTGCCACTACTGATCTTAAGTACTTTTCTTGGAAGGTTGCTTTTCTGATTGCTGTTACATCCGCAAGGCGAGTAAGCGAACTCCAAGCTCTTTCCGTGGAACATCCGTTCCTCACTTTCCACAAGGATAAAATTGTGCTTCACACTATTCCTGACTGACTGACTTCCTTCCTGACTTTCATTTGAATCAGTCTATCTCCTTACCACTCTTCTTCCCAAACCCTGCATCTGATGCCGAGAGAGTTATACACAATTTGGGGGTCAGGCAAGCCTTAAAGCTTTACCTCGATAAAATGGGGGAACTCCGAAGCTCCTCACAACTCTGTTACGTTCGGTGACCCTAAAGGGAAACCAGCTTCCAAAGCATCCCTTTCCCTTTGGATTGCCTTGTGCATTTCAGAGCTCTTTAAAATCCCAGGCCTCCAACCACCTGGGGGCATCCATGCTCATCTAGTCTGTGGCAAAGTGACTGCTGTTGCCTTCCAAAAGTATGTTCCTTGAGAGTCCTTTGCCAAGGCGGCTACGTGGGCTTCCCATTCAGCTTTCTGCAAGCATTAGTGCTTAGACCTGAGCTCCAGGGCTGATGCCCAATTTGGCCAGGCTGTCCACAAATTTGTTTCAGCGAAGGGATTTCCATCCACCCTTACTACCCCTGGTTGTGCTTGGGAATCTCCCACAAGTATGAAGGAAAGGGGACGGGACGTAGGAGTGAAACTAAGTTTCTCCCCGTAGTGACTATCTTACTCCTAGTCCATAGTCCCCTGTCCTCCATATGCCCGCCCGCCGTCCCCTCTAAAAAGTATCCTCTATTATTGCTTAAATGGTCTTAGACCTGGCGATAGAATAGGACTGAAACGCGATGAGATGGAATAGGACTGAAACGCGATGCGCGGAGCTCAGGAGGGTGGGGTTACGCCCACATGCTGTGGCCCTGCATAAAAATAGGATGATGACAAAAATTAAAAAATGTTTGATGCTTTTTGACAAAAGTGCTCCGGTCCCGTCCCAAAGGACGGAATGCGCCACAAGTATGGAGGAGAGGGGACTATGGACTAGGAGTAAGATAGTCACTACGGTGAGTAACTTTAATAGGTCCAGCATAACTAGTAATTGGCTTTTAAAAGGAAAATTACAGAAATGAACCTGTGCAAGTGAGCGTTTATGCACTTTTCATTTAGTGATTGTCATGATTCCTGCCCCTCATGTCCCCAGCCCTCCAAGATGTCAGGCTGGAGCCAAGCCACGATCACCTACATGGCCTTCAAGGGCCTCTCCATCCCTCCAAAGACCCACTTGGAGTCAGACTTGGCGCTTGTGGCACCAGACTCGCTCACTCCCATAGGATAACATTGGGGATTGGACTTGTAGTGCATGGATGGGGACAAGATGGATGCCCCCACATATTTTGGTTCCCAGAACTGCATGTGCAGTCTAGTCTTTTGGGTGTGATTCAGCCCAGAGACACCTGGGATACCCAGAGACTACTTAAGCCACGTCCAGGCTGAGAAACATGCTTTGTGTTTTCTGCACCTGCAGCGTGACACTCAACGTGTTCGGATCGGTCTCCAGTAGGCCTGCATCTTTCTTCTGCGCTCAGCTCCTGCAAGAACAGGAACACCGTTAGGAACAGCCTTACCTTGCGGCGCTTCTGCCCATCATTCATCGCTCCTTCAGTTCTGCGGGCATCTTTGGCGGTGTCATTCCCATCCCGGCACGCCGCTTCCTAAGGAAAAGGGAAAAGAACAGAAAAAAGGCATTCGTAAGCATTCTGCAAATCTTCGCTTATTTTTAAATACTGTACGAACTTCAAACACTTACCTGAATCCCAGCCGTTCTGGGGGAACCCTGTCTCCGGCACTTCTCATCCATCTGCAAGAGGGAAAAGACACTCCAGGTTAACGTGGAAACATCTAGAGGCGCCGCATACCGCGCTTACTCACCGCATTTGTTCTTCTTAACCGGCATCCACCCTAAAAACGTCGCGGCACTAAAAGACACAGGAAAATAACTCAGTTCAATACAAATACAAAAGGGGTGCATCGCGCATCGCGCTCTCACTTACCTTCAGCGCTATCCATCTCAGCAGTATGCCGGCCATGATCTAAGGAAGGAAAGGAACGAAGTTGGAGAACTGTTCAAAAGGCTCATTATACTTACCTGTCGGACTCTTGCCAGTGAAGTAACTAGGCAGCAACGAGCCCGTATCAATCAACGCCCCCCTGCGCTGAAAGCAGGAGGGAGAGCACACTATCCAAGAAAACAAGGCCCAGTCTCCAGTCGGATAGCCTCCAGGGAAGGGTCCGAGGTCCTAAGAGGTCAGAACAGGCCGAGTGACGTCCCTGTGGATACCAGGTGAGCGTTACAGTGATCGACTTAGTAAAAGACTTCTGCCTACTGTGAGCATATGTCTTTTTACTACTTCTATTAAAATTGCACAAATACTCAATTGCGTATGTTTTTAGGATTGAAAAGTAATTAGTATGTATGCGGACCATAGTTGGGTAGTTATGAAGAATAAACAGGTTTTGAGTGGGGGAAGTTCCAGTCCTAAAACGAGATGTACATTTTCTAGAAGTACCTACGTGTCCAACAGATATAGTAATTATTTTCAAAGCTTAAAAATATGAGTATTTGTACATGGTCCTTTTGTAGTAGACCTAGTAAAAAGACTTCTGCCCATGCGGTGGACCGAAGTATTTTCACTATGTTTATTGCTAACAGTGTGCAGATATTTACTTGTGCACCTTTTTAAGCTTTCTAAATATGGGAGGCATACTTAGGCACATAGAGTGGATTTACAGCTTCTTGAGAGACAGGACTTTCGCCATCTTAAAACGAACAGTAAATTCATCAGACGTACCTAAATATGCTCTGCATATCTAGTAAATATTTGTCAAAGCTTAAATGTTGGCAAGCTTGTATTTGCACGCTGGTCTTTATAAATAGAAATAGTTAATTCTACCTGGACATATTTCCACTATGTCGATTACTGCTCACACGTGTGCAAATGGTGACTTGCACACGTTTTAAAGCCTTAAAATGAAATTACTAGGTATGCTGGGAATATTTCATTACTCGCAATGAATTTACAACACAATTAAAGATACACTACTGTAGATTCACCATGGGCACCATGGGCACCTTGCATGCCTTACATACGATTAAGCTTCTGAGCAGGCTTACATAGGAAACACCATGCATATGTACCTACTAAGGGAACATTACTAACTGCCATGAGGATGGATGCACCTGGAATGAAGTTCCCAACCCAAGGATAGTATTCTCAAGTGCCAGGCATAGATGCTAAAGAAGAGGACCTTTTGTGACGACCTGCATGCATTCCGGTATAACCGGCAGGATTGCATCAACGGGCGGAAGCTGGGAGAATAGGTGGAATAAAAAAAAAATGAATCCTTTTGTGGAGAGAATTGCCAGACAAAACGGAAAGCGAGGAGCAAGAGGTGAGGCGACACTATGTGTGTCAAAAATATACATTAAGGACGAGGTAACAAGGAAGATACGGAGAGCAATGGGTCCTAAAAATGGAAGAAAAGTCATGTGATGAGGTGTGTGTATATATTGATGAATGTGCTCAAATATTTTAATAAACAGTTGGACTTGTTTAACTTTATTTTTATTATGTTGCTAGCAACAAAACATCATCCAGGACCTGTGGGTAGTGTAGCAAACGTTTGCCCATTGGCACCTTCATGGTTCCCCTCGCCGTCACCTTTTATCAAGCTACATTTTCCCTTCTTCCTTCTTCCTTATCCATTGACTCCAAAAGGTTCTATGCGCCCTCATCCCCAAAAGTGTACATCTTCTCTATGGAGCCACCCTAACCTGAGCCAGCAGAAGTAATATTCTGCACACCACTCAGCAGGAATTTTTGTTTTTTGTTTCATAGCATTTAAGAATACCAGAATCCAAGTATGAGGGAGCGCTAGGCTCTTAATTTCTCCTGCTCATGCTAATTAGGCAGCGGGGCAGAAGGCAATACAAGTGAATAAATGGCATGTCGCTCTAGTTCCTTTTTTATTAAATAATATAGGAAATAATTTTGCTTGTGTTCTTGCATTGTCATTTTGAATTTGCATTGTCATTTTGAATTTGCAATCATTTTAAAAATGTAGCTTCTACGAATTTGATTTGGCTTTTAAGATATTTGCTTTGGGAGCCAGTGGCTCCTTAGGCAAAAAGTTAGTCTGGACCACTGCCTATTTCGGCTTAACTTTTCAGTCTTTGGCATTGTGTGCTCGGCAACCTCTTGAAGACATTAAAAACCTAATGTATTTTGTCTATATAATTTTCATCATTTTTTTTTCTTTTTTTAAAAACTTGTTTTATTAATCACTTGGGTCTTAATTTACAACAATGCATTGCAATAAAATCACAGTATATCCATATTTAACAAGGCATGGTTCCACAGGCTGCAGTCAGCATATCAAAGAGAAACCATAAATACATTCTCACTCTGATGCATTAGCCAAGTATCAACGAAAGTCACCCCAAATGTCCTTGGGCCGGCATGTGATAGACACTGCTTGTACATACAATTCTTCATTCGTATTGGCCCAAGTAACATCATGTAACCAATCGGACACTGTAAGGGGATTTTGCTGTTTCCACTGCATCAATATAACCCTCTTGGCTAACAAATTTAGATTTAAGAACCTATGCTGAGCGACTGACATCCTCCCTGTATACCCCAGAACACATTCAACCATAGTTGCAATTGTCGCTCAAGAATCTTATCCAATGTCAGACACACCTCACTCCAGCATATCTCCAGTTTAGGACAATACCCTAATATATGCAATAAACCTTACACCGACATTTGGGGCATACCTGAAGGTTGGCTACACTAAACCTTGATACCATCGCAGGCGTACAGTATAAACTATTTACAACCTTAAATTGTTTAAGTTGGTACTTTCAGTTAATCGATACTTCCTTAATTAGTCAACAGATTTGTGTCCAGTTCCAATCTGTAATCCCGTGCCCAGATCCTTCTTCTATTTTAGCCCCATTATTTGGACTCTCCACTGCCACCAGTGATTATGTAATTTTGTAAAGTGTCAAGATGGATTTCTTCTCTGTAGAGGACGAAGGAATATAGGACAAACAAGGATGTGACATAGGTTCTGATGGGTACCCCGGCCAACCTTTCCGATTTGCTGCCCGCATACGATAGTATTGAAATCATTATAGAGCAGTATCTCCAATATGCTCTCTGATTACCTCCCACTTGAGAAATTGCCCTTCTATATACAACTCGCCTAACATCTGGATACTTGCTCTTCCCCAGTCCCTCTCTCAACACCTTATCGGTGGCAGGCTATACCTTCCTCATGCCCCAAAGGGGAATACTTGTGTCATAAATGGTCACCTTACCCTTACTATTCAACCTAATTCAAGCATCCTACGTCGCCTTTACCATGTCTAAACGGTGATTGCTGTGGTATGTATTCCCTGCAAGCAGCAAAATTGCCAGCGTGGAACCCACCTGTAACCGTTCTTACCTCACATGCGGCAAAATGTTGCATAATACAATTGCGCCATTAGGTAACATGATTCAAAGTCTGGCCCGCATAGACCTCCTGTCTCATAGGGCTTAGCCTGTCGATCCCAGCCAATCCAAATCTGACCTTCCGGCCATACAAATGAGGAGCACAAACCCACCAGTTCCGAGAAGAACCCACGCCCTGCCCACAATAGAATGTTATGAAAATAGTAGAGATGTCTGGGTAGAATGATCCTCTTGATGCCAAACGTCCAGCCATAGACACATCGCTCCACTTACGAAAGTTTAACTCGCAATTCACCCAAATATCTGCCATAGTTCAGGTCAAAGGTCTTCGAAACCGTATGTGCCACCCTAATGCTCAATCACTTGCAGCCCATTTCGGACCCATTGTAGTGACCATACCCTGAATGCCATCTGATAGAGGAAAATAGACTGACTTATTATTATTGAGGACGAGACCAGAATACTTGCCAGTTTTGTACCGCTGCAAGCACCGGAGACAGGTGAGTCACTGGGTCACCCAGGTGCAATAGAATATTATAGCGCCATAACTTTGGATTCCTCCACCCCCTCCCCCCAGAAGTATACCAGCACCCTGAAATTTACCCCAGGTTAAATTCTCCAGAGGCTCAATAACCAGAGCGAACAGAAGGCGAGAGAGTGGACAGCCCTGTCTGGTCCCACTACCTAATCTAAAGGTCGGTGACATCCTACCATTCGTACACACCCGAGCTAACGGTTGTGTATATAAAAAGTGGATCAATGAAATGAGGACCGAACCCATAATTCTAAAGAACCCAGAACAAAAAAGGCCATGCAACAGTATCTAACGCTTTCTGCATACCACTGCTCAGCTATCCCTTGGGACCTGTGGTGAACATCATAAAAGCGTCTAACATTAGAAGCCGTCGTCCGGCCTGGTATAAATCTGGATTGATCGGTGTGCACCATATATGGCATCAGAGGGGACAATCGCATCACTATCATTTTGGCATATATCTTGGCATCAGTAATGAGGGATAAAGATCTATAAGACCCACTCACTCCAAGGCATACAATAAGCAGTATTGCATAGAAATTTACTATGCAATTATGTAGGTTTGCTAATTAAATTGACACTTGTGTAGCAAAGGCAGCTATTTAAATGACCTTGTTGAATGAAAGCACAGCTCACCCTACATTCTTCTCTTGCCCTCAGGGCTCTCTCAAGCCTCTTTTTTTCTGTTCAATGCAAGTTCAAAGGAGCCAATGGGGAGAGAGAGAGAGTGCAGCAGTAATCGTCTCAAAAGTGCCAAAGACCTGTGTGGGAGTGCTAGGCAATTAAAGTATTTCTTTTTCAAATAATTGCAAACCAGTGTCCATCATGCAGCAAACCTTTACATTTGCAGACTCCTCTCATTAATGTCTTACTTCAGTGGTGCACATAAACGTTGCTCATTTTATGTCTTGCGTACAAATAACTTCTGATGACATTAAAAATATTAGTAATATATTGCTAATCAAATAGGTTGTTTGCTAGTCAAAAATATTTTAATGAGCAAACTCTGCTAATCAATTTTTGATAATGTATGTGTGCCTTGCACTTGCAATCTTATTCGGCTTCAGTAAAAGAATAATGACCGCTTTGTGTAATATCCCTTCCTCTAGTGTCTCTGTCCATACCCGCAGTAATTGGGGAGCCAATACTACAAAATACCTTGTAAATTTCCACGCCAAAGCTGTCTGACCCTGGGGATTTCCCACGAGATCTCCTTAATCGCTAACCTGATCTCATCAATCATAAATGGGGCTTCAAGTGCCTCCCTAGACTCTTCTGACAGTAGAGTCGTCTGTATCCCATCCAAGTATTCTATCTCTGGGGAAGTAACAGTGATCTTGACCATATATAGAACGAAGTGAAAATGATAAAACACTGCATTAATATCCCCATCTGCATGTGCCACTGTACCGTCCAATGCATGGAATACATTTATTCCCTGACTTATTCCATACTGTCCGAGCAAGCAGTCTACCCAGCCTATCCGCTTCCCTGTACCGTCTCGCCATGGCAGGTCTGCCTAAATAACGTATTTCTTTATCGCTGGCTTCGCGGAATGCATCCAACCTGGACTTAGTATCATGCTGAAAAGCTAGAGAATGGCACTGAGCATATTGGACCTGTAATGCAGAGAGCTCAGTTTCTAGAGCTCGCATCTCAGTTCTTATTGTCTTGAACACCCCAAACTCATTGGAGATCACAATCCCACGCATATTTGCCTTAAACGCTTGCCATAATACTGCACCAGATCCCAACAATCCATCGTTCAATATGTAGCAATATGCTCCCGCAGAGTAGTAACAAACGCTGGATCCTGCAGTGCAGCAGGCTTAAAGCGCCAAGGAGGGCACACCCCATCTTCTTTAGATAAAATCAAAGAAAGGGAAATCGAGGAGTGGTCTGAATTTTTAGCATGTTAACCATCAACTCTTTGTTTTCAAAGTGAAGCTCCTGCTCACTGGGAGAGGTCTGATACCCAAGAGTTGCATTTTCGATCCTGCTTAGCAAATCTTTTTCAATCTGAGTGTGCTGGGATGTCTATCTTACATGGATTTTACCGGGAATGCCAAATTAACATTTCATGGTATTGTAAGTAGTAATTGTTCCAGAACATTTGGAAAGCCTTGTCTGTGTAGTGAGTCCGGACTCCTGAGCCTCCTGGCACTGCTTGCCGTTCATTATGTTGTATGGGGCATAAGGGCATGTGTTGTCTTTTTTTGTTGTTGTTGAGCTGCACAAGCCAGGTTTATTGAATAGCAACGTACTCTCCTTGATGGTTGTGGGATGATTTTATATTTAGTGCAGTACAACAGAAACATTTAAACTGAGAACTTACTGGCAATGTCAAACTTGGAGATTGCCGATAACATCAAAGTGGGAGTTTAGGTGAGATATCGGACATGGAGCTTACTTTATACATCAGGGATAGAAATGTCAAGTTGCAACCTGCTAGACAGACATAGTCAATTGCCCCCTCAGTTTCCCACATATGGAAAGCATGCCATTTCATGCCAAGAGTAAATTTTCACTAGCCAATGGCTAGTAGCAAATGCACATTTTGAAGCCTGGTTACATTTGATATGAAACTAAACTTTGTGTGTTGGCTCTTAAATACTGGTGTCTGTATTTGTGTGATATTTTTACATCAATGCTCCCATTTAAAAAAAAAAAAAATCTTGTTTTTAATTTAATCTACTTTACTAAAAATGATACATAAATCGTGCACAGTGTACTCCAACTAACCGTGAAAAGAACTCCTTTCCAAACAATAAATACGGGCCTCTGCTCAACTAAAATGAAATCCTGAATACAGTTGGTTCAATAATACATATTTATTACTATTTTTATTAACTTCTTTAATACATTACAATGCATACAAGTGCGTACCTATCACAAACAATACCACACGGCCCAGCACTTTGCACTGTAAACCAGAGTTCACAATTTCAATTTGTGAGCTACTAGCCACACATGCCTCTCGCCGCCCCAATTTGTGAAAAAAAATGTGGTGGATGACGTATAGAGAGCCCATGTGCGGCAAAACTACAGCAATAGTGTTGCGTTGGCAACAAGCATGGCACACACATTTACAAACGGCCTCTGAATAAGCGTACGTGCATACAACATGGACATAACATATGCACAGAACGTAGGTGAGCATACACTCTGAATCTGAACTCTGGATCTCCGGTTTATTAGCGAATTGCTTAACCACAGAGCTACGTCGCACTGCTTGGTGTGTGATCAGCAAACGTGCTCCATTACCATAAATCAAAAGGCATCCTCTTCCCTCAGTGCCCTGCTGTTAACTAGGCCAAATCCCTCGTCCCACACGAGGGACAAAGGGCAGAATAGCCCTGCTTTGCTTTACTCCTCATGCATTGCTTGCCTAGAAATTGTTGTGCTGTGTGTGCAGGCAGAGATGGAAGTGTAATATAAATCATTGGCACGCTATAATACTAATTGGTTTGCTTTTTATAGAGCCTTACAGGTTGCCGTTTAGACCTTTTTGGACCTGCTCTTCTTAGGTGACGCATATAGAGAGGCCCTGCGTTTATCTGTAGGCAGAGGCGGCCTGCCCCTTACTCCATAATCCACTAGGAGTGTCTTGATGATTCACATTTAGTGCTGCCAACATGGGAACTGGGACTGAGGAAGACCATCTCATCAACGGCATGTGGGGATGAACAGATTACACCAAGAACCCCTTATTATCCCTCCCTAGGTATCGGGACTCAGTGGACTTAGTGTGCAAAGGCAGGCATAAAGGGAAAACCCCTGCCCCTACGACCTTTTAGTTCAAAGGCCCAAGAAACGTGTCCTTGGCTCAGGTTTTTTTAATTTTATTTTTGTCTTTCTGCTGGGTCAAATATAGAATCGGTTAAAGCCGGACATTTAAGCACTGCCGGGTTCCCCAAGTCTCAGCTGGGCAGACACGCACAGCGTCTGTGGCTCTTCAGGTTAAAGTGCTCAGGTTGCAAACACATTTCTTTTAACCACTTACCCTGTACATCTGTGATAGTTAAGTGAGCAACACAAAGCGCATAAAGATGTTTATATCCATGATGACTACTGTCTCTTGACATGCTAACCAATAAAGTTGCTTAAATTCTCTAAGGAAATGTTTTCAACATCATGAAAAACAACGAGCTGGATGATTGTGACAAAGAATCTATCTTTGTTTATTAATTACTTATCATCTTTTATTACATTTCTTAAATCAATGAATGTACAGTGGGGTTAACTAGATTTTTCTGGTTGGCATTACCTTGCATTCTGGGACTTCTAGTTTACCATTTAGGGTGTGGAAATTATGCCACAATGATATGTAATCGCAGTCTGTCAGTTTCTTAAAGTCACTCTGGCGTGAGGTGCAAGGGACAGGTGAATGTTGCTCTGCTTCCACCCTAGCAATAGTTTCCAGCAGTACATCATTCACTGCTCCACACTCTGTGTGCCCCCCCATCTCCCCCACCCGTGTGTGTTCATCCAAGGCAGTTAAAACACCAGGACCAGCGCAGGCAGCTAATTTTGTAAAATAAGTAGCGAGTTTGCTCACCCCGTTTTCTGTAGGCTGCTTATCGCTCTTGTCTGGCTTACATCAAGGAGCTTTGCCACACTCTAGAAAGAGAGAGAAGTATTCTCTCGTGGTCCAATTTCATTGATCGTGGTAGGTCTTAGCATGATGTTCTCGCAGGCCACTATCTCCTTCGCCGCCATTGCTCCCACCGATCCCATTGCTTGCAATTCCTCCACCACTTTCAGCTCTCCGTGGTGGGCGTCGATGGTTATTTTCCCCTGCTGCTTTTTTTCACTCAAGTGGTGGTTGCTGCACATTAGTCGGTGCGCTCTCAAGCATTAGAGGGGTTTCGTAAACTCGGTTCTGGCCGCTTTTAGCCCACGTCCAGTTATGTTCTGACCTCCTTTAGGTGCTGGATCACTCACCACTTCACTAGAGCATTCATAGGCTTCCGCTCTGTTCTTTCGGACCCCTTGCCTGGCGGAATCCGCCCCGGGTTCTTCATGGATAACGCTGGGGGAGCCTAGTTATTTGGCACTCGTTGCGACCATTTCAGACTGCAGCCAGACTGCCACACGACTGCACTCCTCGGCACTATTTGAAACCAATTGCGTAGCTAGTATTTTAAAGTTGCAATGCTTCGTAGGATCAGTGGAAGCGCTAGAATGCTAGCTTGTTTGTAATGAGTGACTGTTTTCCAATATACTGGTAATCGATAATACAGCAAAATACATAATGCTGCAAGGTAATCCGTGATGGTCCAAAATAAAGTATCTAAAGTGAGAGCAATTGAGGGGCAAAACAACTGGTTTATTTGCTCTCTCTCTGCTCGTTTGCTAAAACCGTATCGATCACCAACCACCTGCAATCTCTGCCGCCTGTCGATCACTGTCCACGTTCACTTTTACACAGGTTATTCGGCTTTGCCTCAGGCCCGGCTCCAGGACAATTCATCTGGGTGGGCCAGGTTTGTGATAAGGGGGGCCCAAATTCCAATAGGTTTGGGTCTAAGGGAACCCTAAAGAAAGTGCGCACTTCGATTCAGTTTCACTGATCTGTGATTCTGCAAAAACCTCTTCTCAGATCTGGAAAAATACCTTTGCACCCCTCTAATAAAAAAACAGTACAGAGCAAAAGGAGAAGCAAGGGAAATAGTGTTGCAAAATCAATCTACCTATCTCCCCTTCCCATCTGCTCTTCCCTTTCCATTATGTCCTATCCTCCTCCACCTTTCACCCCCAGTCACCTTCCTTCAGCTCCCCTAATCACCATTCCCATTTACCTCCACTCCCACCTACTCTAACCAGACCCCATCATGTCTTTCCTAGCCTGGCTGAGGAACATCGATGGTGATGCATCCTCCACCTCCTCTGAGAGGGCTGAACAGTGAGACCCCCAGTCTTTGTACCATCTCAGATGATGGTGTTCGCCCAACAATCCCTTCCTGAACACTGGGGCTACTCCCAAGAGGCCCCAGAGGAGGTGCTTGTGGTCCCTCCATCTTATATGAAAGATAGACCCCCCCAGAATATTGAAGAAAGGAATAGGAGAATGTGTTTCTTAGAAAATTACGTTGCATTTCTGCAGCACATTATAATTGTGTTGAGGGTGTGAGGGAGTGCTAGCATGTAGGAGAGAGTGCTAGGGCTGTGAGAGCTGCACAAGAAGGCAGACTGTGCAGGCTGAGGTGTTTCCAGCCTTCTGGTATCACTCCTTGTGGGGTGTGGTAGGGACAAGAGGGCCTTGCTCCCCTGCCTTGCCCCAGTACGTCATTGTTTGGTACATACTGGTTATAATATGCAATTGTCCATGATGACTTTTTGTTTGATGTGTCTACTTTGATTTGCTATTGAATAACACAATTTTGCTCCACAAATGCAGCCTGATATTTTTAATGAAAGATGTGTGCGCGTGTTCTCGGAGGATTCCAATGCTTGTGCTGCCCATGTATTAAACTATGAGTGGGGCGTTGGAAATAGCTTATAATGCAAAATGGATAACTTCTAGGGGTACCTAATTTTAGCAGGAACGACATAGTGAAATTAAATGATTTGTACAGGATCACACACTTTGGTTGAGTGATAAAGCCAGAATATGATCCTAGCCTGACATTTGGATACTTGACCAGAGATCTTCCAAGCACAACTTGGTAGAAATATGTGTTGAAGTTTGGTTTTGAATACCTACAATAATACTTAATTTTATACAGATTACTGTAAAGATTACTTTAAAAATGCACAAGTCAAATGATAAATCAACCTGACAATGTATTCATCATTCTAGAAACGTGTTGATGAAAAGAGTAAGAGGGGCGTTTTGTTTTGAATCCTAAATTGCACAAGAAGGGACCAATCCTGTTTGCACTTTTTGCAAAATGGGCAATTCATTAATTTTAACTGTTTCAACCAAGTACTGGAAAAATAAAGTGTAAAACACAGGCGAAAATCGGCTTTGCTCTTTAGATTTCCACTACGTGTCTGATAAAGTGTAAATCACTTCCAAAATGAATGATTGTGGGAGCTAACCACAATGGATTCCTTTGGAATATGCCTGCTTTTGTAAATGTCAGACAGATCAAGAGGATTCCATTGGTTTTCTGCCAACATAAAAATACATGCTGGTGGAAAACCAATCTGATTTGGCAGGGGGACCTCTAGTCTCCAACCTCACATGCCAAATCATACAAAATCCTGCAGGTCATAAAAAGTGGAGATACATGCATTTACCACCACTTCTTGCACTCTGCTTTGCTTGGAAAATGACCCCCTATGATTGTAGCTTTGTTTTCACCATCCTGAATGGAAGCATATAGGCTCCAGCATAGGCATTAATCAAAGTTTACAAAAAATCTCATACAGACACAAAGTGAAATGAAATGCATGACAAGATCATTGTTTCACACCGCTTCTTCTGCACCCTAATCACCCAACAATCACACTTAAATAGCTTGTTAAAACCCTATACAATTTAAAGAAAAAGTGCCACAGCAATGGTCACTACCTGTTACCTTTTCTCATCTGTAATTACTTGGTTAATCACTTCCTGGTGTAAATAAGTTGCCTCTCAGACATGTTAAAAAGATACGACCTCAGTGGGAGGGCCTGTGTAGCCCTGGCTATTTGTATTTGGGGAAGAAAGGCAGAGCAGGGGGGCATTGGGATTTGTCCCAAGTCCAAATGTTAAATCCACCTCTGATTGCACTCTTTAGGAAATATTTAAATACTGCTTTTTAGTTTTAAAAGATGTACACCTTTTATACTTTGTACGCAACATTTATTCCGGCACGTCCTAAACACCCAGAACCCAGGATTTACATTATACTTTCCAAACAAGACCCGCAATGTACATGAGGTATTCTGTTGGAATTCAAACTTTGTTAAGCTTATCAAGTCGGTACTTAGCTTGAATCATGAAACGTTCTGGCAGACTAGCCTAGGCTTCCACACAGACACAGATACATTCTATTTAGGTCGGAGCCCCACTGTTAAGCATGCATGAGAAGATATGAAAGTGGTCCATACTTGCCATCCTAGCCTTATCATTTTCAGGTTGTGCCTTGTTGGACCAACTCAGGTGCAGCTTGATTACCAAGGTGTAGCAAGCAAGGCACTCACATCTGGGCATACACACGTTCACTTCGGGAGACAAATTGAAACAAACATGCATTGACAAAGAACAGCTTGGGCTTTTGATCAGGCATGGATAGGCATTTGCCAGGCACTGCCATAAGGGTAACACCTGACCATAGGATGGAACAGCTGGAAAATGGTGCGAGAACCTGGGCATATGAGGGCATTGCCTGGCAAATGTCTAATACCTATACACAAGCAAAACTTGGCTTTGTGATTTCTTGTTTAAAACAGTACTTCAGGCAGAGGCATTGACAAAGATATTGCTTATAAAATCAACTGGCTGAAGACACAGATTTTTTTTTATCATACAAGGAGCTCATTTACAGTGGCAATAAAGTAATTTAATTAAAGTAATTAAACACTAAAAGAATGCTTAGATATAACACTGGCAGGCCCTAAATAGCAACACGTTTGGTGTTACTTTGTGATAGAGCTTGCTCGAAGAGTTCCAGAAAATTTTCGGTTTGGTAGCGAGAGGCAGGTAGTTGGTGGTGATGCCATGGGCTCTAACATAGCCACGGCTAGTTGTTGGGTGGGTAAATGACCAAATACACCATAGGATGTGGGTTTCTCCTTACATTCTATCTCCATCCTATCTGTGTTCCACTGCATGAGTTCTGTCTTGAACCTGATAGGAAAAAGTCAGAATCAATGTTAACTACTGGCATTGCACTGGCTAGTCTTCTTTACCATTGTTTGCAAATCAGCCTTGGCCCATTCTCCAAAGCGAGAAGCCCTTCCCAAACTGCTAGACCACAAGGCCTAAAAATGCATGTGGTTGCTGTGTTCCAGTGCAGAGGGGTCATGGCCTAGCAATGGCCTAGCA
The DNA here is from genome assembly GCF_040938575.1 of Ambystoma mexicanum. Taxonomy (NCBI): domain Eukaryota; kingdom Metazoa; phylum Chordata; class Amphibia; order Caudata; family Ambystomatidae; genus Ambystoma; species Ambystoma mexicanum. The sequence continues at coordinate 435,834,199 of NC_090936.1, forward strand.
ATTGAGTTTGGACTGCACCTTTTGGTGGCAGCAGCAAGATTCATTTGCTAATGGCTTGTCCCCTTCTGTAATGGCGCAGACATGCTACAGAATTATGTCATGGAATGTTGCGCAGAGTAACGGTAGTGTTAATGTTTAATTCAAAGCCTTGTATCGATCACTTTTTATTTTACTACACTCCAGAATTACATATGTTTTACTATCGACCTTATCTTTTTTACTTCTAATCAAGTAGTTAATTCAGCAGAATAAATACTTAGTATGTAATTTGTAAGGTCCCCCAGTCAGATGAGGCACCTTCTGCAGAAATCTGTGTTCAAGCAATATCATCTGTTGTTTATTGTTTGATATAGTTAACCATTTTATTAAGCATGATGCGAAAAACCGCTATATTCCCACAAAAGATGAAGAAACATGGTTTGAATTACAGAAAGCAAAACTGTGATTTTAGGTTTGAGAAAATAGTTGTAAGCAGCCAGCTTGAATAGGTATGCAACCTCACTTATAGGTGTGAATGGCCCTCCATCTCCCTGGTCATGTCATGGCTGTGGGACATACATTGTCTAGGGCATGAAAACAAATCCTGTTTGACCTCCTGCAGTTCAGCCTCCTAGAATATCTCTGAGGTTGCTTCTGCATGTGCAGAATGAAATACATCTCCACACCCATTTTCCCTCAGGTCCCATGGCCTACTTTCTAGGGGAGCCAGAGGGTGGCCTTGGGAGGGGGAGGGGGGCGGAGGTGGGGGGCTTGCCCCACTGTCTCCCCTGCTAGAGCCGGGCCTGCTTTGCCTGTTCAGTAGGCCGTTATGCTGCAGTTCGCTTATACGTATGCTTACAAGTGCCGGCTGGCGAATCGGGGGAGAGCACACCCTCCCACAGAGAGCTGAAGGAAGGAAGGAACATATATTTTCCATGCATCGCCAGGTTTCGGTATTTCTACTCGCCCCAATCCAATTTCCGCTTGGAAATTGCGAGTGGACATTTTTTTACCATGCTGTAAACAATTTGAGCACTTTTGACGCTAAATACATTTCGCCTGCACTCTTCTGTACCCTCAGTATATCCCATCAAAGCATATTATGGAGCTTCAGGGTTCTGTGGGAGGGTCAGGGGGTACTGACGAAATGGTTCCCAAAAGTCAATTTGGTGGGCAGTTAACGCCTTGAAGTCCTGGTATGTTAGAATTTTATCATGTTCGGGGTACCAATAGAGACTACATACTTCCTCGACTACCTAGCTGCCATACCCATAACCTCCACCAATCTCAGGAATAGAGAGATCCCATTTAAAATAGTACAGCAGATGTACTACTCTCCGTTCATGTTACACAGGATGGGGATAGCTCATTCAGATAAGTGCTGGAGAAACTGCGGCACCCTAGGCACCATGGCACACATTCTCTGGCACTGCCCACTGATCTCCCAATACTGGAGGGAGGTACACAAGCAAATAAGCGAAATCAGAGAGGCCACAGTCACCTTCACACCCGAGGTAATGCTACTGGGAGGGGACGCAGACAATTGGCACAAGGAAGGGCTCTCACGCAAGCTAATAAGCCCACTCCTGTTTACAACTCCTGTTTACAGCTAGGAAACGGCTCATTACCCACTGGAAGGCTAAACTTGCCCCCACCACAGCAGAGCAGAGCATACTCTTGGCGAAACCATGCATGATGGAATGCGTTGCACTCTGGAGGCAACAGTCCCAAAACCCCTCAAGAATAGCAAGAGCACTTTGATTTAGAGCGCTAACAGACCCATACACATAAGGGAGGGTAAGAGCGAGACCCTTAGGATGCAGAAACCTTCACCAACAGTTCTATGACAACCTAAAAGCAAGACTTGCATCCAAACAAGCGATAAATTGGCCTATGGACCTGCACACAAGGCCCGGAACATCAAACTCCCAAAATCACAGGGGAGTAACTCTTGGTTAGGGGGGGGGCGGAGGTTTGTGGAGGTTTTGGAATGTTGAATGTTTTTAAGTTCATGTTAAACCTAACTCTAACGGGATAGAGGCATTTAGAAGGGTAAAGGGGGACGGAAAGCGGTAAGCAAACGCTGTTCTGCTGAATGCCAAACTGGACACGTACCGCGATACGTACACATTAACTTTGCATGCTTGCCTGATGGTGTACCCAACCTCTCACGCTTCCTGATTTGCAATGCAAATGTTTTGTTTAAGAAATGCCAATAACATTTTTTAAATAAATAAAAAAAATATTGTCCTGTATGCAGAACTTTGGTGGGAGAGCTTGTATTCAGGGCAAATCTCTAATATTGTGTTCGCCTTGATAACATTTTTGGTAGCAATGTTTGTTAAACTGGAGAAGATGCAGGAAATGTAACTGTCCAGAACAACTGGTGGTAAAATGGCTACTGGAGCAGTCCCAAATCTGTTGTTGAGGAGGACTCTGAAGAACTTTGTTAGATTGTACTGGGTGTTTGAAGAATATATAATGGAAATGGTTAAAACGTTTGTTAAGCTGAATAACAAAATAATTCTTGCTTTCTGCACAAAAAAAATAATTTGATCATGTTCTAATCTAGGGCTGAATTGTCTAGCATGTTTTGATCCCCAGTGGCATTTGGGGCTATTCTTCAAAAGACTTGCAGGTAGTGACCAGATGCCTACACATAAAAAGGATACGCTAAAACATTCAGAACGGTGTATGAAGTGATGTACAGGTACAGACAGCCAAAAAGTAACCTCTACCTATTTTAATGACATAATGTAGCCACGTAAATTAGCATGACCTGTTGCATACAAACGTGATCCTTACAGGGGTCGTGGGATGTCTGTGCCCGGGTCATTCTTCAGAGCAATCCTACATTTCTGCTGTGAAGTTAACGCAGCAATCAGTTTTATGCTTGCCCAATTACCTGATGTCCATTGGTTGTTCGTTCCAGGTGAAGTCTGGCATTGCACCATGGGTAAGACTGTGAATGGGTGATCATTCCGCCAGGGCTACAAGTAGCAATGCAGGTGCACGAACCCAAGTTGTGCTGTCTTCGCACTGTTGCTTTCCATAGTATAAATCCTAATATTGAGCGAGTGTGAAACTTGGCCATATATGTTAATTGCACTGGCACTAAAGCCAGTACAAATATGCCCTAAAACCAGTGCAAATGTGCTGTTCCCCTAATGATCAACATGCAACGAGTGCTGCAGAGTCTGCACCCATACCGTTGTGCTTGGAGGTTTGTTGTTGTGCGCTGGGCCTGACGTTTAGCCCACCTCAGCCACCCTTCAAGCTGATGGCAGACACTGCTTTAGGTGGGACTTTATTACTGTGGCCACAACCAGTGTAGCCTCGCTGATGGTTGAAGCCCGAGATTACTCTGGGGATCATTGGCCTATGTTCTTGCCAGCAACCACGGGTAAAATATTCTTGTAGAAGACAGTTCAAGCCAGGTAATGTTGGGTACGTGGACATAATGTAAACCGGCCACTCTGTGGGGCCTAAAACAAACTGGATATTATGTGAAACATGTAAACTAGCAGTGATGTGCAAAGTGGGCATAGGGTGGTAATTTTTTTAATTTGATTTAATTGTATAAAACAATTTTTACAAAAAGAAGAAACATCCTAAATTTTCTTGGGGTTCGTCGGTAGATCCTTGGTGAGCTTGTAACTGTCTGCTTCTTCCAGTGTTTGTATCCAATCAAGTTCTGATGTTTTCTTATTCACTTTTGTTGGATTTTTTATCAGCTCCTCCTCTGAACTTCCCATGTTGTCTACCAGCAGTCTGTTCTTTGATCTCTGTGTAGTTAGCATTGCGTTCTCCCCCCGCCCCCCCATCCATTTATCTTCTTATGATTTCAAAGCTCAGTTTGGTGAGAGGAGAATGGTCTTTCTATAGAGCATTAGGCTATTACGCTCTGCTATTGCTTTAATGGACATTAGGCTTGGTTCTTGACGAATTGGGACCATGGGGGTCGCAAAGCTATTACTTGACGCCAAAAGAGGCCTTCCAGTTTTTGCCAAATATAGGTCGGAATATTTGGCATGGCTTCCACTCCATAAAGTAGTCCCGGCAGGACCTTTGCTTTATAGAAATCCAGTGTTGGTATCAATGAAAAACGAGCTTACTTAGGATTTACTGCTTGGGTTTGAGCCACCAGTGCTTTGATCTTCACATAGAGGTGCTCTTGCATCGGTGTTTCAATTACACTGTTGTTTAGAATAATTCCTAGATATTTGAAGCTCTGGACCTTTTCCAGTTGTATCCCTTCAGCAAACCATCTCAGATTTTTCTTTTGTTTTCACTGACTTTTTGAACAACATTACTTTTTGTTTTGCTTTGTTTGGTTCCAGGTGGTTTTCTTTCAAGTAGGCTATCAGGTTGTTCAACTGTCTCTGTAGACACACTGGTGTTTGGTCTATTAGAATAATGTCGTCTGCAGAGTAGTCTTGAAAGTTGTAGATTATCTAACGTAGGAGGGGAGGCTCTGATCTTCTGGTAATCCACCGAGTCTGCTATATATGCGTTACATAGGGCTGGTGCTAGAGGGCAGCCCTGTTTAACGCCGCGTGCCGTGGCCAAAGGTTTTGATGGAAGGCCCGCTCTTCTCAGTCTTACTCTCATCATTGTCTTGGAGTAAAGGGCCTTTATAGGCTCCAGGATTGGCTCCAAAATTGGGCCTGGGCATTTCAGATGGTCGAGCTTCCTCCACAGAGTTTTTTCTGTTGACCTAGCCAAAAGCCTGGACCAGGTCAACGAATATCAGAAAGACACGTGGTTTGCCCTCCTTTACAGTAGCCTTCAAAGCGCTTAGTGATAAGATGTTTGCTGTGGTTCCCATGCAGCTGACAAAGCCACCTGAAGGGCGTCGTAGTTTTCAGTTTGATTAATCCATTCCTGGAAGTTGTCAAGTGCGAAAGAGCCAAAGATTTTGCCAAGTGTGTATAACTGGGCAATTGGTCGATAGTGCCGAGGGTTGTCTTTTGCACTTTTTTTTTTAAACTTGTCTTTATTGATTTTCACATATCCATAATACAACAAACGGTCGTAACTCCCCCTCCCTCTCCTCGGGGGCATGATTGTTCAAATCTCGTGGATCGCATTATGCACTGAATATATCTGCTACTTTAATGTTATGGGGGTACCACTGTTCCGTAAAGTCTGATTGGAGGTATTCTTGAACCTCTCTCCATTCCTTTGTAAACATGTCCCTCGTGCCTTGGATTGTGTGGGTGACCTTTTCCATCGCCATTTGGGCCCATACCCTTTGAAGCCACGTAAATGTCAGTGGGGTGTCTACCTTTTTCCAATTTTGGGAAATCGTTGTCCATGCCGCAATGAGTAGTCCCATAAAGCTTCTCCACTGCAACCTTTTGAATTTCCTTGCTATTTCGTCTCTCAGCCCACACAACCATACTCCTTTGCCCATTTGTCCCACATCCGGAAACATCTTCCCCATCTCTCCCTTCACCTCCTCCCAGAAGGGTTTTACCTTTTTAGACTCCCACCAGATGTGTTTCCACGTTCCCACCTCGTTACAGCCTCTCCAGCATTGATTTGATGTTTTGGGGAACATTGCGTGCAGTCTTTCTGGGGTATAGTGCCATTGTGTTACAATTTTGATCCACATTTCCCTTGTCTGTACTGAGCGCGTCATCTTGGGAATCAAATTCCATACATCCTGCCATTATTTTCTTGTCGGTTCCTCACCCAATGTCCTACCCCACTTGATCATATATGACCATTTGACTTCTTCCTCCTGCGTGTTTATGAAAGAATAGAGTGTCGATATCCATTTTTTCGCCCCAGTGTTGGAAATGACATATTTCTCAAACGGCGTGAGGTTTCTAGTTGCTGCTTTGACTGTTTCTGGGGATTTTAACGAGTGCCCAAGTTGTCCATATCTGTATTTATCCCTTTTGGAGAGTGATGAGCAAGGAAAGCAGGATTCGAGTGGTCTAACTTCACTGTCCATAAACATTTCCCCTATTTTCGTGATTCCAGCCTCGTCCCTGCTTTCGTATGCCCCTTGTTCCATCCCCGGTGGGAATTGGGGATTCCAACAGATGGGCGTGAAAGGGCCTAGCGACGTGGTCATTATACCTTTTTCTGTTTGGTTGTCCCACGCCTCCATTGTGGTCTTCATTATTTCGCTTGTACCTAGATTGGGGTGCCTGTGATGTCTCTGCTTCCAGAGTAGTTCCAACAGTGGTGTTCTTGCTACTGCCCTGTCTTGTTTTGCCCAAACCTGCTGAGGGCTATCCCCCATCCATTCCCTAAGCACCCTTAGTTGCGCCGCGTGATAGTATTTTTTAAAATGAGGGAGCGCCATTCCTCCGTCCCTGGTTTGTGCCGTAAGGGCCGTTCTTGCTATTCTCGGGGTTTTCCCCTTCCATACAAAGGATGAGATCACCTTGGATAGTGTTTTGAAAAAGGTGTTGGGGACTCCCACCGGTAGTGCCTGGAAGTAATAGAGAAGCTTGGGGAGGATGGTCATCTTGACAGTCTGTATCCTACCACACCAAGAAATCATCATTGGGTTCCATCTTTCCCTGTGGGTAGTTTTTCACATAAAGTTGGACTACCGTATGTGTTAAGGTTATCCCCCAAGTTTTTTATGCCCTCCATTGCAATCTTAAGGTCGAGTAGTTTGGCTTCTCTTTCAATTTTTCCCCGATCCCCCGCCAGTATAAGAATGTTTTTTTCTTTTTTCCTGTTAATCTTTAGGCCTGAGATGGGCCCGAAATCTTCCAACTCCCTCAACACTGCCGCTAGTGTTCTGTTCTCCCCGGGTCTTATCGTCCGCATATGCTATGACTTTGTGTTGTGTTCCTGCCATTTCAATTCCCCTAATGCGAGTGGATTCCCTTATCTTCATTAGCAGAGGTTCAAGAAAGATAGCGTACAGTAATGGGGAGAGTGGGCACCCTTGTTTAGTTCCCCTTGTGACTATTACCTTTTCTGTTACCGCCCTGTTGATGGCGACTCTACATATTGGGGAGTTATAGTTTGCTGTCACTCTTGCGATATAATGCTCCCCAAATCCCATGTATTTTAAAACTTTAAATAACATCAACCTTTCCACTCCGTCGAAGGCCTTTTCGGCGTCTACAGAGAGTAGTATCGCCGGGGTGTGTGTTATGCCTATCTTTTCCACAAGGTGGATAAGCCTCCTGAGGTTGTCATGGGTTTGTCTGCCCGGGATGAAACCCGATTGATCTTAGCTAATTAATTTGGGGAGAAGCGGGGATAGCCTTGCGGCGAGAATTTTTGTGTGTATCTTAGCATCAAAATTTATCAGGGAGATTGGTCTATATGAAGCGGGGGATGTCGGGTCTTTACCTTTTTTGTGGAAGACAAGCACCTTTGATTCATTCATTGTGGGGGTCACGTTGCCACTATCGTTGAATGAGTTTAGGAGCCTTGTTAAGACCGGAGTCAGCTGATCCGCATATTTCCTATAGAACAGGGCCGTGAAGCCATGGGGACCCTGTGCTTTATTTATTGGGAGTTCTAATATTGCTTTCTTAACTTCCTCCTCCCTTATCGGGCTCTCCAGGGCCTGTCTATCTTCTTATGTTATCTGAGGGATGGGGAGGGATTTTAGGTGTGTCCTGAGCTTCTTCATCCGGGCGATCCGTGGAGTAAAGCTTCTGATAGAATTCTCTAAATGTCTCCCCAATGTCTTGTGTGCGCGACAGAAGTTCCCCACCCGTGTTTCGTATGTTTTTAACAGTTGTGTCTTTCTGTTTTGCGCCGAGTTGCCTTGCAAGGAGTCTGTCTGCTTTGTTTGCTTCTATATAATATCTTTGTCTTAAATAGAGCAGATTCCTCTCTGCCCCTTTTGTGCGCAGCATATCAAGTTGGCCCTGTGTGTGTCTCAATGCTTTCTTCAATGCCCTGGTGGGGTGTGTCAGTATTTTCCCTTGTATTTCTGCTATTGAGGTCTCTAGTTCCTTCTTCCACTGGTACCTCTGCTTCTCTTTCGTGATTTTCATCGCCACCATTTTCCCCCGGATGACTGCTTTGAACGCTTCCCAGACCGTGCCCAAAGAAACCTCCCCCGTATCTTTTTGTGTGAAATATTCCTCTATCATTTCCTTTATGGATTCCCCTGTTATCGGGTGTTGAATTAAATCTTGGGGCACCCTCCACCTCCAGAGCCCATTTTTTTTCCCCCCGGGAAGTCCAGCGCTAGCCACAGTGGGGCATGGTACGAGAGTGCTATTGTTCCCAGTTCCATACTCTGTATCTTTCCCATGAGTCCCACTGAAACCCAGAAGTAGTCTATCCTAGACATAGAGTTGTGTACGTGAGAGAAGTAAGTATACCTCCTTTGGTCCCCCTTCAATTCCCTCCATACATCGTTTAGGGCCATGTGGTCTATCGGTTGTTCGTTTTGATGGTGCCCCTTGACCTTGCACATTCCCTGTGCTTCTGTCTAATTGAGGGTTCCATGCCATATTTAGATCACCCCCCAGGATCACTTCCCCCTCTGCAAAGCCTTCTAGCCTTCCCAGGAGATCTTTAAGGAAGCCATCTTGCCCCGTATTTGGTGCATATACTGATGCTAGGGTGATGCGATGTCCTTCTATCACTGCATTGGCAAAGGCATACCTCCCTTCCTTATCAGTAAGAATATCCTCCAATATGGCTTCTCCCCCTTCCCTTATCGCTATCAGGACACCCGCTCTTTTTCTGGTTGTGGTTGCTTGCGCCCATATTTTGTATCTCTTAATGCGGGTTTTCGGTTTGTCCTTCATTCTGATGTGCGTCTCTTGGAGCAGAAGAATGTCTGCTCCGTCCCTTTTGAGCTGCTTCTCCAGTTTTGCCCGTTTTGTTAGGTGGTTCATACCCCTAATGTTGAAGGTTAAGATACATATCTTCCCCATTTTGTTAAGTATTCGTACATTGGTCTCTGATCCCTGACCTTGCCTTTTCTTCATGTTTCATGCTCCCATCCCCCCTTCCCCTTCCCCCAACTAGAAAACTTAAACCAAACAACTTGCCCCAGAGTAGGGCGAGGGTTCCTACTGATGCTAGGGCATGACGCCCATCGCTCTCTGCCCTCCTTACCCTCGGGAAAACATTTTGTGGGGGATCCTATACCCCACATTTCCATCTGTCCTTACCGAATTCCAAGACGGAGGGTCCCTCCCGGGCCGCCGTCTCCATGTGGCTTGTAGTATATCATCCATTCCTCCCGCCCCTTGTGGGATCTTCATTTTGCTGACACTATGTCCTATGCCTTCATCGTTTCCTCTTGTTTTTAGGCGCTATCATGACAGTTTCTTGCGGCCTTCCTTTCCTGCATTTGATCTCCTCTGTTTGATCGTTTCCCAACCACTCGGTTGTCTCGTTTGATCTCCCCTTCGTTTAGGCTCTCCCGATTCAGCTTCACCCTCCTGGATTCCCATTATATTGAGGCCGCCTTCCCATGTGGTCGCTCTTCTCTGTTTCCCCTCCGATGTGAACATCAGTCTGAATGGAAAGGTCCATTTGTAGCGGATTTCTTTCGCCACCAATGCCTTGACCAACGGGGCCATTGTCCTCCTTTTTTGCAGGGTCACCAGAGCTAAGTCTTGATATAATTGTATTTCTTGGCCGTTCATTCTTATGTGCTCCATTTCTCTTGCTTTCCTCAATATCTGCTCTTTTTGTGGATATGAGGAGAGAGCCACCAGGACATCCCGTGGTCTTTCTCCCGGTGCACCCGATCTCTTCGGCCCAACCCTGTGGACTCGGTCTTCTCCAATTTCTTCAGCTTCCTGGGCTCCCAGGACATCTCTAAACACTTCCTTCACAGCCGTCTTGAGGTCTTTGTCCAGGACCGATTCCACCATGTTTTTGATGCGTATGTTGGACCGTCTGGAGCTATTCTCCAGGTCCTCACATTGTATTTCCAGGTTGTGGGTGAGTCTCACTAGATGTTCTTGCATTTCGTTAACCTGTTGAGTTTCTTCTTCGACACTCTGGATTGTTCTTTCAATTATGTCAGTTCTTTCGTCCAATTTAGCCATGCCTACTTTGATGTCCTGTACTACCTGCTTCATGTCATTTTTCATAGTTGTAAATTGTTCCTGTACCGTGGACATGAATTTGTCTTGTAAATCCTGAAACCACGCTTGCGTATCCTCTCTCGAGGGTAGTTGTTGAAGAGGTGAGAGGGAATCGCCCTCCCCTTGCAGGTCTTCCTGGGTTTTCCCTTTAGGTTGTGATGGGTTGTCCGATGACCACATGTGCAGGATGCTTGCGTCCTGTTTTGAGGTGTCTGTAGTGCGGTGTTGCCTTTCCCTTTCGCTTTTGACCTGGTATGAGACTCTCTTGAGGTGATTTAGTCTCTTATGAATATGTATTGTCCTTGAACGAGGCCGGGGCTGTACAGGCAGTCACTCCCGTGTTCCTCTATGTGGGCTGTTTCCTGTTGATTGGTGTAAGCTTGATCTGTTCCAAAGCACTTCTTCCCCCTATTGTTTGAGCATAATCTCCGAAGGGGGTATTCCTCTTGTATTCCTGCTCGGGGTTCCCTGTGTGCGCTTACTATAGACTGTAGGTCTGTTGAGGTTGCGGAGCAGCTATGTGCCTACTTTGATACACCTCTTCAATGTATTTTCGCTGGACCTGTCTCTTCGCCCCCCTGCTCTACTGTGCTCCTGGGTAGCTGTTAGTTTTGAGGATATTCCCCCTCCTCTCCCCCCCACAGGGTATATCCCTCTGTCTGGAGTGCCAGCACTGGGGGATCTTCTCTGCCCCCGCACTCAGCACCGCTTCACGGTTTCTTGATCTCCTGTCCCCAAGGGGTCTCACCTCTGCTTCTGGCTGTTGGGACCCACGGGCGGCTCCGGTTCATCCGCCGGCTCCCCTGTGGAGACCTCCGCCTGGAGGGGCCACGCGGTTCACAGCGGCTCTCCGTTGACTTCCTCCCGGCGCGGACCCATCCCCCAGCACCCTCGTCGGCGTTCTGGACGTCCCCGGCAGAGGGGGGAGGGGCCACCCCACGTAGCGAGCACCTCTGCCGCCCTGGAGCCGGGGGCAACGGTGTCCCGCAAGGGAGATCGCCAGGCCCCCCAATCCAGCGCCGGGGCCTCGGCGCCTCCTCCGGTCGCTTCCCCCGTCTGCGGCTCGGGTGGGATGTCTGTGCTTCCCGATGGGGGAGAGGCAGCTCGCTCCCCGACCCCGTGCGGACCACTGCAGTGGCCCCGGGCCGTGGGGATTACTCCTGGTGGGTTTTTATGTCGGCAGGAGGATTTTCTCACCAATCTGGTCTGCCCTGCTAAGCTCGTTGTGCTTATTGTCCGCGCCCCGGACGGAGAGCGTTTCAATCGCGTCTCTTTGCTCCGGCGGCCATCTTGGAATCTCCCTTTTGCACCTTTTTAAAAAACAAATGGGAACCACATTTGCTGGTCCTCCATGAGGGCGGAATTTCTCTCGTGTTTATGCAATTCTGGAACACTTCACTTACGAAGGAGGTCCATGCTTCTGGATGTTTTTTTAAATCTTAAGTTTGTTATCCCATCCGGGCCTTGAACTCTTGAGGAGTTCAGCTTTCTGATTTTCGCTGCAATCAGCTCTGTTCTATGGGATTTTCCCATGCAGACTCAGGGTGGGATTGACAGGATGGTTGTTCGTTTACTGTTTTTTTTATAAAGAGTCATGAAGTGGTTTATCCATGTATGCTCTCCCACATTATTCTGTAGAGCTGAATTTATATCTTTTGCACATGACCTTATCAATGCCCAGAAATCTCTTGATTTCTTCCCACTTAGAGTGCGAAGCATTTCCTCCGAATCTTTCTGGTAGAGTTGGTGTAGTTGATTACGTAGCCAAGTTCGATCAGTTTTCTCCGCAATTTTTGCGTCGCCCCTCAATTTTTCATTTCTTAGCCAATCGTTTTACTTGTCTCAAAGATCTCCTTTTATCCACTAGTGTCTGGTTGTACACGTGGATGTTAATTTTAGGAGTGACTGGGTCTTGATTCTTCTTTGATTTGTAGACTGTCAATACCGGGTGATGATCTATTTTTAGTAGCCCTCCCACGTTCACCTTTGCAATCTGTCTCCGGTATTTCTCTGTGAGGGTCTTGATGGCATTTTCGTTAAGTCTGAGACGAGAGTTGCTGTTACAATTCGCCACTTCTGCCGACATTTGAGCGGGTTTTGTACAAAAGGTTTTCCATGTTGTGATCAGTATATTATGGTCAATATGTTTCGTTCTGACTACTTCAAAGCTCTCATTTAGAGCCAGAAGTTCCTGTGAAACATAAGTATGGTCCAGTGTCAGTCCCATGCCGTTGCCCTCCCATGTCGGAACTGGTGGTTTTGCTTTATCCCTCATCTTATGCAAGTTATGAAGGCCGTTTGAATCCATCAACTTGTTCCACTTGCAGCCTCTTATGGATGACAGTGTGCAATTTTTGTAAGGGCGGATCCCGTCCCCCTTTGTTCATACAGACTGCATTTAGGTCGCTGTTTATTATTGTGTAGTGCATTTGATGAGATTCATTTGCCTCCTCTATGATGTTTCCCATTGCCTTTAGATAAGACTCTTCAGTGGTTGTTGCTGGATTCCAATATGTGTTCACTATTAATAGGTTTTCGATTTTTTTTTCTTTTTCTTTTCAGCTTGTTGGGAGCATGCCAGGCAACCTGCGAGGCTTGTATTAATTCGGTTGATAGTATGACACTCCTCAGGTATAGCACACTGCCCGACCTTATGGCTGTGAGGAGGCCTGATGACGGGCGGCCTTTCGGTCCTTTTTATTGCTGACGAAAAGGCCAATTTATTACCGTTGAGGCTCGGTTTAGATGTCAACCAGGTCTTTTGTAGACATAGCACGTCAAACGCTCACAGTTTGACATCGCTAATGGTGGTCAGGTGGCCAAAGCCCCCAGTGTTACAAGAGCCAATTGTAATTTTGACGTCATCTGATGAAGCGGTCTCCAATTTCTTTCCCGGCCTCAGGTCTACTGTGTTCCCAATGTTTAGTGGCTAGTAGTTTTTTTGTAAGTGATGAGCACTTGAATTCCAGGTCCATTTGTACTGTTGTTGTTTTACGGTCTTTGACTTACGATTTGTCCCATATAGTGCTCTGCTTCGCCCCTCTCACCACTGAAAGATCTTGGTCAAGAGTTATTTTTAATAAAGGGAGCAGAGCTTTTGGCTTTCTCTCGGTATCTCTACTGCTGACTTGAAATACCTTATTATCTATAGTACATGTTCTGTGTGATGGCACATCTTCGTTTAAGACTTCCCTTGGCTTTGTCTCTTTTGTTCTATTCTCTTGGGTGGACAACGTTGATTTTGCGCTAAATCATGAGGTCTTTTTTTCCTGTGACTGATTGCGTCTTGCGATCTTTCACTTGTTGTTTTTGGCGAGTGATTATTTATTTATTTATTTATTTTTTTGGGTCTTCTCTCGTCATTATTACATTTGTCATTTTTACATTTCCTTTCTGTTGATTTTTTTATGATCCCTTCTGAGTTTCTATGAGATCATAACATAGAATTCTCAGTGGCTTTCAGTAGCATGTGCTTCACTATGGGCAAATCAATATGTAGGTATGAGTTGTCTCTGCTCTTTTTGCATGGGCTCTACAATCCTTATGTCATCGGGGTGGAGTTGTCTCATGCTTCGAACACAGTCGAACAGTTTCATTAGTGTTCATCGATTTAAGATCAGATTGTCTTGCTTCTTTGAAATTATTTCTAGCTTAAATGTTTGGTGTCTTGCATTCTGATCTCTCCCTAAGGTTTTAACCTTCCCTGGTTCATTTTTTCACCTTCCTGTCTTTTTTTGATATGGTGTTGTATGAGTACCATATTTTCGATTTCCTCTCCTGTTAGTTTCCCGGTGTTCCTGGCGGTTCCCGGTGTTCTCCGCATACTCTTTTGGATGCTTTTTTTTTGTTTTTTTCGAATCTTCGTTTGGAGGGGCTCGATAATTTTCACGATCCCTTCTTCTGCTTTCCAGCTGGCTGTTTGTCTTGTCATGCTGCCAAGATTCTTTAGTCTTGGCTCTGTGTTCCTCAGATGTTAATATTGGTTGATCTCCATCTATCAATTTGCGTTTCTCAGCCATTGTTAGGAAATTCGGGGACGGCATGTCCCAGATCAATGTTTTCTTTTTGGGTTCTTGTAGTGAAGCCTCTTCCATCAGGTCATCAGCTTTCCTTTTTTTGCTAGGTGTTACTCATCGGCCGACGAGTAATCAAGGCAAGCGACCAGGACACCTATACTGGGTGGTTGCTTGAAGAGCTTGAGGTGGGGCCTCCACCTGAGCCTCCGCTCTGTGAGGGTAATAAACTCTTTTTGATGATATGACTCCCTGCTGTACTCTATCAGACAGAGAGACCGATTACCCGAAAGAGCGGGGAGAACGCACTGCCACAGACCCAGCTGAAAGAAAAGACAAAACGGTAAGTAATTCGGGACAGTAATAACCACCACAAAACAATAACAAGAACAGGAAGTACCTGAGCCACCCTCTCCCCTTGTACTTGAAAGGAACACGTACGGGAATCTTCCTGCAGGTGCAGAAAGGAAGTTAGATACTATTCCGACGGTTTGAGATCAGGTGTAGGAATGAAGCGAGAAGTATGTGTTACCAGAGTTGGAAGCAAGAGAGTCGTAATAATCCAAGCTGGGACACAACAATGGTACAAAACAATAAACAGCAAAGTTAGTAAGTATGCTAAACCCGAGCAGCATGAGGAGCGCACTAGATACGGGTAGGTGCACTTTCAGCAAAGCGTCCCTGCATGCACGTGAGAAAATGTATAGTTCCGAAACAATGGAGAAGAGCCAGGATCCAAAACAAAAGCACTTCGAAATTGGTAGGTTACAGTTGTCAATGATGCATATGATGGCGGTATAGCAGCAGACTACACAAATGATGCTTGGTAATGTCTTGGTAGCCCAAATGTTGAGAAAATAACAACACGGAAGAACTCTCCAACTATTGGTAGGGCATGATTACTCAAAGATTGGTGTCAGCATGGACGATGAGGCAGACCAGTGGGAAGGCAAATGTTTTGTAGTTCGGCACACAGACGTGTGGTAAACACCGTTCTGAACCAACAAACCAAAGCAATCCAGGGACGGGCAGCAAGATCTGGTACACAGGCGGGCAGTAAACAGTACAGAAATCGGGATACAAAAGCAGACCGTGTTACAGGCGATGGGGTCTGGTACACAGTGCAAGGATCAGATACAAAGGCAGACCGTAGAGAATGCAGAAGTCTGGTGCACGGGCGGGCAGGCAAATTGAGGAATCCAAAAGTAGTCTGTTGAAGAAACAAGGTCTGGGACACAATATATCAAAAAGGGCAAAAATAAGCACAGAAGACGAAACTTTGTATGCCGGCTGCAACGTTAAACAGAAGCAGCGTTCCTCTGGCTGCAGTAGGTTAAATCACCAAGGAGGAGGAGCGCCGTAAGCAAAGCTCATGTATCCACGTTGGAAACTAGACACAATAGTCGGGCTTCCTGGGAGTTCTAGGCAGAGGTTGGCTTGTTGTTTTTTTCAGTCTTGCTGTACCCATTCTCCATGGTAGTCGCCACTGAGAGGAAAAGGGAGCTGAAAAAAGCTGCACACCGCGGCGGAGAGCCACGACTCTGGCAGGCACTTTGGAAGAAGTCAGTCTGCCCTGGCGTGAAGAGTAGGCAAGGGGGTCATTCACGCGCCGATGTGTCACACTAGGGCGCCGGCGTTGATTCCGAATCTTCCACCGTCTACAGCTTACATTCATTAGGTCCACAGACTGCTCCTTCTCTTCGTCTATAGCTCTCTCTACATAATTTCCGTGGTCTTGACGCTTATAGCCTAATGAGTCTGTTGTTATCTGTTGAGCACTCCGAGGTAACCTATTTTGAGTCTTCAAGACCACCACAGCTTTGTCTTGGGAGTTGTGTGATGTTAATCCTATTGGATGGCTGGCTTGAGAATTTAAATTGCCATCTTTCTCGCTCGTTGCCGCTTGGCTTCCGTACAGTTTGTGTGAAAAGATACCGTATGATGCCATTTGTGGGGTGCTTTTCTCCCATCGCGATCTTTTTATAAGACCGTGGCTATACATGGCCACTATCTCGAGCTGAGTGGGCAAGGTAGAGAGTATGGAGCCATTCCCTTTGCCTCTAGCCGTAGAGTTCTGGTGTGTCTGACGGGGGGACTGTCGTTTTCCCTGTCTGCTTGTTTTGCTTTCCTTCCCCAATCGATTTACTATTTGATCGTGTATCCTTTTGAGGGCTGGATGGTGATCTGCTCTTGACGTTGCGGTCTCTTTGGCCAGAGTTGTCCATGTCACTTTCTGTTCCATTGAGTTGTTAAAGATGTACAATTCGTTTTTTTGTTGGCGGCATTGTCCGTTCGTTATCTTCTCCTACGGTGGATTGGTCTCTTAGCTGTGGTTTGTCACTAGTTTTTGCCATAAGATGTCCCTTTAGATAGGACAGTTTGGTGTGTATTAGGACTGTAAGAGTAGTGTGGCCCTTCAAAGTGTCATTCAGCGCCACATACAACTTGCTAAAGGGAGCAAGTGCTATTGTGACCGTTGCCACAATAGACATTAAGTCAGGTTTCTTAGATGGTGATTCCTTCGGTATAGGGGTTGAGATTTCACTCGGACATCTATTCTGGGCAGCGTTTCTTTGGGCTTACATCGTGATGTAGCAGACTCTGAAATATTTATTTTCATCGGCTCTCTTGAGGCTGCCGTTGATTTATCCTTTGAGGTCAATTGACGTCTGGATATTGTCCTCGACTGTCCAATTTGTCGTTGCAATGAGATTTGCCTACATAACTCTCTGGGCTCACGATCCATCCTCTCTCCAGAGTGGAACAGTTGTTTCTCTCGGAGCTCTTGCATTTTGTTGTTTAGAATCTCAGGAGTCTCTAGAGATTAATAATTTGGTCCCTTGTCATTCATCTCAACCGTTCTAGTAATGGTCGGAAATGCTTTAGGGACCTCCAAGTCTCTTGGTGCTATTGCGTTGTCTGAGCGGTCCAAATCCGCCCTCTCGCTTCGATCTTTTGCTGGAGGCTTGCCAAAATGCCATCTTTCAGTTACTGGAGTTTTTTTTGTTGGAATCCACCGTGCACCAAGTCTCTCCTTGCATTATTGATGTTTTTTCTAGGTTATTTAAGCTTTTTATACGGGGTTCTGCTTCTCCAGAGGGGCGCTCTGATATAATCAGTGTATTAAGTCCTGAGGATGAGTTCAAGGCTTCAACTCCTTCGATGAGTTCTGCATCTGAAATTTCCTCTGCGCAGACACTACTTGATAACTTTTTCTTGAAAAAGTTTTGGAGCGAGTTTGTCAGCAGAGGTTTTTGGCGGGCGGAGAAAGGAGGAGCCTTGCTCTGTTGCCATTTTGCTCTCGGCACGGCATTTCCTGCTTTCTTTGTGTTCTTGTTCCCTCTACGTTGCGCGTTTTGTGTTCTGTGAGACTCAGAAGTTTTCTTTTTTGCATTGGTCAATCCCTTCTCTTTACTAGTCTCTTTAGAATTTACTCGAGAACTGGAATTTTAGCATTGGCGTCAGGGTCTGTGAGTCTGCTGCTTTCGTTGCTAGTTGTTCAGCAAATAATGCAGGAGGCGTCCGATTGACCTGCTTGCACTTCTCCCCCGGCTCTGGGGTCCGAAGGTCTTGGTCAATACCGCCTTCCTCCCCATCATTTCCTCCTTCCTCCCCCTCTGAAATGGTTGCGTGTAGCTCGGTTCCTGGTGGACTCGTTAGGTCCTCTCTTTCAATCCTTGGATGTACATCGATGTTTATGGTCAAGTTCACTGGAGTCTGGTGCAGATTAGAAATGCTTGTGGTCAGTTGTTGGAGGTTAGCCAAATCTTTAACTTTATTTTGCGATGTGGTCTGGGAGTAACTGGTGTTTTCGTTAAGCAATCCCAAAGTGCTACTCCTGTCCGGCAGGGGGTTCTCGCTGCTTTTTACGGGCCGTGCCGCCCACTTTCGGATTCCTTGCGCGGGCAGTGGACGTGCGCTCGCCGTCACAGGAGGTGCATCTAGCGCGACAGGTGAGGGGAGCGTAAAGGGAAGCGCGTGCATTTCTGAGGCGGGCTTGGTTATTTTTTCATTCCTCAGTGTGTTGTTGCGTGTTAAAGGACTTAAATGGGGACTTTTACAATGATTTGGAATGGCTGTTTTACCCACTTCTGTCCCTTCCTTCAAGCTCCCTCTCTTACCTTCAGCGAGAGGAGTGTCCACTGCCGATGTCTTCACAGCGGTTTCTTGTGCACCTGAGTCTGCGGTGCGCTGGCGGCCACTTCGCAGTGTCTGACCTTCCTCCTCCATATCGCACATCGATCCGGAGGGTACGGACTGCCAAAGACTGCAGTTCACTCAGCAGTCCACTCCACAGCCGCTCTGCAGTGAATTGCTGCTTTTGAAGGAGAGAGTGGTCCTCTCACAATTCAGTAAAAACAGCAGACTTGAAAAAGCACTGGAACCAGAAAGGGTGACTGCCAAAGACGGCAGTTCACTCAGCAATACACTCCGTGGTAATTGTGTGAAGTTAATTTGCTGGAGGCCTGCAATGATGTGCTAACAAGTGTAAGGGTCCCGAAGGAGGAGACGGACGCACAGGTGGCATGGTGATTGTAAAAAACCTTTTATTGTTCAAGAAAATAAAGAGAAAACCTAACTCTTAGAGGGTTTTCCTAGAGGGTTTTCCTGCCTCAACTAAAAAGCTTAGGGTTCTGTCAGCATGTCGGAATGTCAGTGTAAATCAGTAGTAGTCCACCACCCTGTGTCAAAATCCCTACTTGGAGTGGATTGTGTCCTCCCACGCATTCCAGTTTACAAGTTTTGAGCAAAAATGTTTCTTCTTTTTTTTCGGGGACTAGGGTGATTGAGGAGAAAAATGTATATAGAAGCAATTTCATCACTAGCTTCCCACCTTCCCGTTGATGGGGAGGGTATGGGGGGGCTGCCATAATCATCTTTATGTGATGCATTCCTCTTATGTCTCTTCAAAAAAAAGCTGATTGTGCGAACGACCCTTAGTTAGGCCTCCACCCCCCCTTTGCTCATGTGTTTTAATACATGTTTTTTTACATTGTTGTGCATACCTATCAAAATATGTTTTTTGATACCTGAATTGATGTTGACGGACACAGCTGAGTGAAAGTTCTTATCACTCAGGCCGTGGAATGAGTACTCTATGTGTTGGGAAGGTGGGAAGCTAGTGGTGAAATTTCTTCTATATACACTCTCACGTATTCCTCATCTTTGATATTTGTATCTCGCCAGCTTTGTTGCATTGGAAAAAATTGTTTCTCGGCAGAGGGCGCTGTGCACAATGTTGTGGCGTTGATGTCCCTCGATGGCCGCCGTGGAGCGTCAACGTCATCAGTAGTACAAATAGCTTGTGCAGTGCCTGTTGGCTTCAGTTCAGTTTTTCCGAAAGCTTTCGATTCGAGCACTAACGGGGCACTCAATTTTTCTGTGGAAAAATGTAGTCGTATTCAACACCATTGACCCAAAGTCAGGATTTAAAAAAATGTCACGACTGCAGGGCTAAAATGTCCATAACCGACCCTCACTGTGTCTGCCTTTGGGCACAATACCGAAGACTCTGGATCCTGTCAGTCCATGGCAGAAAAAGCTCACCGGGAACGCAGGGGTAAACTGGCGGTGGGGACGGAAGCTTCGAAGTCTTTATCGAAGAGGGAAACGAAAGTCAGAGACTCCACTCGGCATAAACTGTCGAAGACGTCTCGTTTGGGAAGCAGATAGAGGCAGTCATCGTCTTCTTTTTGGAAGAAGGCAAAAAAGAGACACCATAGGTCTCCCTCCTCTACGGAGGTTATCAGGTGCCTGACTAGGTCAGATTCCCCTAGTAAATGTAACGCTTTCAGAGTGAAGATGATGCAGATTTTTGAGAATGCAGCCTCAACCCCCTTAAAAGAGTTGCGCAAGAGCAATGCCTGGTTGCACCTTCGGACGACTTGGGGAAGTCAAAGGCTACCTTGACAAAAACGAGTAAGCCGGCTGTCATCAAGAAACTCGACACAACGAAAAGGCGTCGAAGGGATCGACTCAACCATCGAGTCCATCCCGATACCATCGAAAAAGTTTGAATCGTCGAAGCCCTCGATTGTGTCGACTCCATCAGCGCCGACTACTACGACCCCAAATTCGAGGGTGATTCTTGACAAATCGACCCCTTTATCGAAGCTGTCTTGGACATTGTTGACGGAATCTTCGATTTCATCGAGGCCCGTATCGGTTCAGGAGAAAATCTTTAAACCTGTACCAAAAAAGACTTTCAAGTCGATGTCGTCCATTTATGAAGAGGAAAGTGCCTTTGATGAGGAGACTTCACCTTTTGGGGTGCAGCTTGGAACAAAAAAATTACCTGAAGAGCTCATTGATCCACAATCAAAGATGAAAGACCTCTGTGACTCCCTGCAGTCTGCTAGTGGACTTAATACTTCACCAGAATTTGAGTTTGGCAGGCCTGACTCATCGGAGCATGCTGACTCTGGTTACAGAAATTTGATGAACATAGTCGGAGTATATAGGGTGGAGTAGGGCTTCCCCGGAATATGAGTAGGAGGACATGACGGACATCCTACATCAGGGACCTCAGAAGGACCCAATCTTACCCTTCCACAAGGCCCTTCAGAGGAAGATTGTGGACAATTGGGAAGCTCCAGAATCTGGGCCTGCTGTGAACCGGAATTTCTCTAGTAAGTATGACCCTCGAGCAGTGATCCAGACTGACCGTTGAGCAATGATCCAGACTATCTCACAAAACATCCTACCCCGGAGAGTCTAGTAGTACAGGCTGCTACTTCAACCAAACAGTCTGCCTATCCCTCTATCCCCCGGATAGAGACGATAAGAAAGTTGATGCATGGGCTTGTAAGGTCTTCTCACCCGGCAGCGTGCCCTTGAAGTCTAACGTAAAATGTACATTAGCTAGATTTTCTTACACCCTGTGGGATTGTGTTGCCATGGCGGCTGATCACATTCCGGAAGGCGAGGAAAGGGACAGCTTCCTGAATTTCGTTAAATATGGTAAGGAGGCGATGGGAGAATGTCTCCAATCAGGATTGGATACTGCTGACAGCATCCGATCATCCATGGCTGCAAGCACCGTACTGCGCAGGTTTGCGTGGTTGAGAAAGTCAGGGTTTGCACTGGACGTGCAGGCCAGACTGCTCAACATGCCCTTTGGCTCGAGGTTGTTCGTCAGCAAGGCGGAGGAGTCTGTAGAAGCTGCAGACCTCCAAGGCGGCAGCTAAGTCCTTTAGCGCCTCCATTCGACAACCTCAACATCCCTACTCGAGCTCATCTTCCTGGAGGGGTCGTCGTTCTTTTCGCTTCTATTCCTCAGTTGGTAGAGGAAGAGGACGGGCCGGACAAAGGGGGCAAAGAAGATTCCCTCGTGGTGGATGAGGAAGGGGGTGCTAAATCCGCCCCAGTAGCGGAATTTCTACCCTCAGCCACTGCTGCAGCCGCCTCTAAGCCACTCTGAGGCCTTAACCCACAAGACCCCGGTGGGAGGCAGAATCTCTCAGCATCTGAACGAATGGCGGGGCATTACTTCAGATGCTTGGGCACCGGAAACAGTAGCTCAAGGTTACTGCCTTCCTGTTCTAAAAAGGCCTCAGCATCATCCACCGGGACGCAACTAATAAAGGTGCAATAGAACATGTACCAGTAGCGGAGAGGTACAAGGGTTGGTATTCCCCCTACTTTCTCATTCCCAAGAAGGACGGAAGATTGAGGCCCATCTTGGACTTCAGAAACTTGAAAAAGTTCCTCAGGAAGGCTAAGTTCAAAATGGTTACTCCTTCTCAGATCCTTCAGGCTCTCCAACTCCAAGACTGGTTGGTATTATTGGACATTCAGGATGCTTACTTTCTTGTGCCAATCCATCTCGAGCACAGAAAGTACCTGAGGTTCGCGGTTGGCAGTTCTCACGATGAGTTTCAAGTTCTGCCATTCAGACTGACCTGCGCTCGAGGGTTTTCACCAAGCTGATGGCGGTAGTGACAGCAAGTCTCAGGAGAGGGGGATTCAAGTCTACCCCTACCTGGATGACTGGTTGATCAGGGCTCGTTCACCCAAGCAAGCCCAGGAAACTCAGTATCACCTGCCACACCCTACACAGACTGGGTTTCTCCCTCAATTATAAGAAGTCCCCTATGATACCATTCCCAAGACTCCAGTTAATTGGAGCGGTCTTGGATACTTCCTCGGGGCAAGCCTCGCCTCCCAAGGTGAGAGCTCGACACATTCAGCCAATGGTAGCAAAATTCCAAAATGCAGAACATCTTCCGGCCTTTGATTTTCTGAGGTGGATTGGTCTCATGGCATCCTGCGTTTTCCTGGTGCCAGAGGCCCGGTTGAGAATGAGATCTCTTCAATGGGCTCTCAGAACTCAGTGGTCCTAATTTTTAGGGAATATGTCGGATCAACTGCAAGTTCCAAGCAGAGTTGCTCAAGACCTTATTTGGTGGCATTGCGAGGACCACATTATCAAGGGAGAATCATTTTGGCAACCATGGACGGAGATGACGGTAGTGACGGACGCCTCACTTACCGGGTGGAGAGCCTACACTAACGAACTGACAATCAGCAGTCGTTGGTCTCCATCAGAGTCCAAACTACACATCAACCTTTTGGAGCTGAGGGCAATCAGATTAGCACTGAAGGCCTCCCTGCCCTCGGTACAGGGAAAGAATGTCCTGATAATGACAGACAACACAGTGGCCATGTACTACCTCAACAAGAGAGGTGTAGGGTCACTACCACTGTGCAGAGAGGCAATGCAGCTTTGGTTCTGGGCAATACAAGAAGGAATCTGTCAGCAGTTCACCTAGCCAGAGAGCAGAACATGGCGGCGGACGCTCTGAGCAGGCAGAGCACAGTCCCCCACGCATGGGAACTAGCTCAGGAAAAGATCTTCATCCTTTGGGGAACAGCTCAGGTGGATCTGATCACGGCCAGTGTCAACCAGAAGTGCGACCGGCTATGCTGAAGGGAATTCCCTCCAAGAGGAGCTCTAGGGGATGCGTTCTTAGTGGACTGAGAATTTCCACTCCTGTATGCGTTTCCTCCAGTTCCTGTAATTCCTCACATAATCGGGGGGGTTGAAAAAGTTCAGGAAACGCATGATCCTAATTGACCCGGATTGGGCCAGGAGGACGTGGTACCCAGACATTCTGGACATGTCCATCTGCCCTCCAATAAGTCTTCCACAAAGAGAGGATCTTCTCTCGGAAGAGGAAGGTCCGGTTCTCCATCTAGAGGTCAAGACACTCAGCCTTTCAGAAACCAAGCGTGAAGGCTGAGATACAAGGATTGGGACTTCCTGGATGACGTAATGGAGATTTTGCATTCGGCCACAAGGCCAGCAACCAAATCCTTGTACCAGTGTCCTTGGAATAAGTTTAGTAACTGGTGCACGGACAATAATTTGGACCCTTTTCAATGTGGCACACATTGTGCTTTCTTTTCTGTTACATCTGGCTAATCTGGGACTCCCAATTGGAACTATAAAAGGATACCTGGCGGCGCTTTCAATTTTTAAGAGCTCCTCTGAAGAGGTCTCCTGTTTCAAGATACCTTTTTAATTGTTCAATTTCTGAAGGGGCTCACTAATGTGTACCCTACAGTCCCATATCAGGTCTATGCTCTGGATTTAAACCTTGTATTAAAGTTTCTAACTTGTATACCTTTTGAAAGAGCCTTTACATTCTTTACCATTAATGCTCTTAACTCTGAAAACTGCACTTCTTGTGGCATTAACATCAGCCCGCAGGATGAGTGCATTGCAGGCTCTTTCATGCAAGCCTCTGTATACTATGAAAGTAGTACTTGGAGTTAAACCATCATTCATGCCGAAAGTAGTCTGACTTCCATCTGTCGCAGAAGATAACACTCCCAACTTTCTACCCTCCTCCTCATTTGGGCATAGAGGAAGAGAGGCTGTATAGGCTGCATAGGCTGGACCTAAAAAGGGCTCTGAGCTTTTACATTGCGAGAATGGCAACATTTCGCCATGATTATCAGCTTTTTGTGGGATATACCGGTCCTAATATGGGCCTGGCAGTAAATAAACAAACCATATCCTGGTAGATCACACTGGCTATTGGAGAGTGCTACAGACTGGCTGGAAAGGATCCGCCTTAAGGGCTTTGAGCTCATTCCACGAGGGGCATGGCAACTTCTGCGGCTCTTCAAAGGGGGTGTCCCTGTAATTGGCATCTGCTCAGCTGCAACTTGGACATCAATTCATACTTTTGTTAAGCATCACTGCTTAGACTCCTCTTCCACTCAAGAAGGTCTTTTTGCTAATGCAGTCCTTCATTCCATTCACGATGAATCTAAATAGACTCCCAAAGCAGTGACAATTTGAAGGAGGGAGTACTATCAAAGATGAGGCATATGTGGGAGGTCACAATCCATTGAAAGAACAAGTTACTTACCAACTGGTAACATTCCTTCGACTGGATGTTTCTCCCACATATTCCTCATCGCCCCTCCCAGCATACCCCGCAGTACAATTTACTTGGATTACACTCTGCCTTTCTGGAGAGCTTGCGGTCTTGGTTACGCCTGGTTAGTTCCTCGATTGATGGAACGAAAAAACAGAACTGTAGCCAACATGCACTGCACAAGCTATTCGTACTACTGATGATGTCGACTCTCCACACAACGCCACAACATCGTACACAGCGCCCTCGGCAGAATTTTTTTCCGAAGCAGCAAAGCTGGCGAGATACGAATATCAAAGATGAGGAATATGTGGGAGGAACATCCAGTCAAAAGAACGGTACCAGTTGCTAAGTAACTAGTTCTTCTGTCGATTACACTTAAAACTAAACTAGAGATAAGTAGACTTTGGTCCAGAAGAACAGATCCCTACTTTTGGACTGGGGATAGAAGTTTGTTGCCAGCTCTTCTTAGGGGAGTTGCTCCCTTCCCTGGCAAAAAATTGTCCTCCAACACAAGTCAGTGGTTCAAGCGCTTCTTCTTGAGACACAATGCCTGTCTTCCAACAGTCTGTATCAGATAGTCTTTACAACTTTGGTTACCAGGAGAATGACTCCATTCTCCTGGTATCTTGTCTTCAAAGTTTGATATAACCAGGGGAAATTACTCTCTTCCCCTGGTCTCTTTCTACTTGGTTGCACAGTTCAACAACACCAGGGGGAATGGCTCCCTTCCCCTGGCTTTTCTCTCACTTTAGGGTCCCAGACCCATGTTTCCTCGTATCTGGATTTCGGCAGACTTGGATCACTCTCCTGCCAAGTACTGCCACAAGGAAGATGGTTTAGGTTTCCAAGACCTGGGTTTTTCTACTATTGTGATCTTCAGACCCGGTTCACTGTCCTGCCGGGCACTGGCACGTAGAAGATGATTTGTATCTCTTTTGTGGATGCGGGTCCCAGACCTGTGTTTTGATATTTCTGTTTGGCGTTCTGAATGCATTCTTTTCCTACAGTGTTTCCCTTATTACCCCTGTACTGAGGGTTTGGGATCTCTTATATTTTCTTTATTCTCCCACAGCCCTGATATAGACTCACCAACCGTCCCGGAAACACTGGTACCTTTTTTAGGTTTCCTTCCGGTGTGCTCATGTTGGTCTCGGGCTATGCTTCTCGGGCTTCCCTTTCCTTCCTTCTCTCTCCGGCATACTGCAGTGGCTCTGCAGTCGTGTATCCCTTACCGTCTGCGCGTCTCCGCTTTACCACACAGACTGACTTCCCCGCGGGCCAGGCTACTGCTTTTCCTGCTTTTAGTTTGGCCTCTCCACGTCCTACTGATCACGGACTTTTCTGCCTCCTCGCCAGCATTCCGATCATTCGCCTATTCTGTCTTCTGCGCTGGACTGCCTCCACACTCATGGTTCCTCCAGGGATGGGTTGACATATTTTTTAGTCCTTCGTTCCTTTTATTACTTGTGGGAAAAACAACTAGAATGTTTGTTTATTCCAGTCTTCACCATTTATTCATTTGTTTATTTGTAGAGTGCTGAAGGCTGCAGGTATTGGGGCGCCGGAGCATTTACACACAAGGATGACCATCAAGTGACAGGACAAAGGAGAGGGGGCGGAGATCAAATGGTTCTTCATTGTTCTGCACTTCCTCCTCGTCCCAGTATATGTCAAGGGAGTCCTCCTCGGGTAGTCCCTTCTCTTCCTCATCTCTGTGGATGTTACTCTTGTTGCCTTACAGACATACACACACGCATGGAATGTGGAGGTGAGGTTCATGGGATAGGAAGGTATATAGGGCGTAGGTGGAGGGTTGGTATACTGCGTTCTCCTGAGATGGTCTCCCTTGTCCTCCGAAGGGAACTGTCTTCACAAGAGATCCTCCCGCTGAGTACCACCCCCAGGGGGACTATCTGGCAGCAGCCTCACCACCCTGGCCTCGTGGAAGGGCCTCCCTTTCTGGGAGAAATGACGACATCTCTGGATTCGTCACACAAGGCATTATGTAAAGGAGCAAAGATGTATTATCTAGGTTAAAATGTGTTTCCTTATTGTTCCTTTTTTGATTTTTAAAATATAACGCCACTAGGACAAGTGATTGGACATCAAATTCGTCAAGCCACAAAAAAAGGTAAAGGATTTTGCTGTGTTTCGTAAGAAATAGGAAATCTGTATTCTGATGTGGGAGCATTTCCGTTTGTATACAGTGTGTAAAGATGACTGTTTTTTGCTTAGAGCACTTAGTCAGCCAAGGTGATGCATAAAGAGTGTTTTGAAGACATGCCTATTCGGCTGTATGACTTCTGATTATAAATGTGGTGAGATTTTAAGTAATTGTATGTGGGCTTGAGATTGGTAAGTATAAAATGGCAATGGTCAACAGAAACTAGGCTTTGTAATTGCCTCTGTTTGGTGTATTACAAAGATTACATTTTGCTGTATTGATTGAGAGTTGGTTGTAGGAAACCATAGAGGATAGGAGAAGCATACAAAAGACATACATTAGTTAGGTTGCAAAATTTTCATAGTGCCCGTTTAAAGAGAGATTGACATATGTGTACATGAGGCTCGATCTTATGGAAGCTGTACAGTTTATAATATCCACCAAAAGCCATTGAAGATAACAGCAGATGAGCAGGGCGGGCACTATTATGCATTTAGTCTCAAACCGACTCACCAGTTAAGCTTTTTTTTCATAAAGAAGGCAGCATCACTGTGTTGTATATTGCCAGATCGTTTTATTTATTCCATAACAAAACGTTTTGCTTTCTCTGTGGCTTAGTCATGGTTGTGACTTTCCAAAAAGGAAAAGATTTTAAGAGCAACACTGAAAAATAACTTTCTTTTATTTCCAACCTCTATCAGTGCTCATAGAAAGAGGACTAATTCAGAGAGCAATTATTGTTAGAAAGGTGCTAAATATTGTGCTTTTTGAATTAATACAAATTCATTTAAGTCACAAATACATTACCAAAGTTATTCACATAGTGGAAAATAATTATTGTACTGACTGGTGTCTATACTTCCAATTCTAATTGTAAGCCCTAGTGCTATAATATCCTGTGACCTGCGCAAAGTTATATATTTCTTAAGTACAGGTGAGGAAGCATATTTTCACGAAAATAAAAAGGGCTGCAAAGATAAAAGGGGAAATTGCACATTGATAATACTGTTTGTCAATTTCATAGTACGTTCTTAATACTATTAGGTTAAATAATTAGTGAACAATAATCATTAAATACAGTTGAGCACAAACATTTGTTGCTTAACATTTAATATGCCTTCATTTCGATCTAAAATCTAATTGATCGGATCTCCACTTTTTTCAAAATGGAACACCTATTGCATAAAAGTGGTTAAGGCGATTTATAAGAATGGATAAGATCCTCCTGATGTTTAATTCATGTAGAGTTTTAGTACTAAATCTGATTAATGATCTGGTGTCCAGTTTTCTATTTCCGATTGCCTCCTCTGGGGTGCGGAGTAATATGGCTTAGTCCAACCCATTTGAGTAAATTAGGATTACTATTGTGTTCTTCTGAAAAGTGTATGGCTACCGGATACATCCTGTCAACATTCTTAATGGCTCTCGTATGTTGTAACGCACAGAATCTGACTTGGGACAAGGACATAACAATCTATATATTCCAAATTCCCAGTTGCAGTCGATTTGATCTCTGATGTAGTGTTTCCAATTCACATTAGACATTTCAAAGCATTTTGTTCTAATGTTACTATAGATTCTATGTCAAGACAGGAGGCGAGCATTATGCTTTTCTTTCTTTATTACTGCCCTCACAGCAATTTCAAATGTAAACATTTTAACCTTTTTCAAAAGTTAACATGTTTTTGTATATTTATTCTGAGCCATTCTGGAGGCTTAACACAAAAAAGGGGGTGTAGTTTTCACTTCAAATTAAAATGTATCTAAGAAACTACAAAACCCCCATAAACCTCTGCTTCCTTGTAGTTCTGTCCTGGCCTTTCTGCCCAATCAGGCTTTGACCATGTCTATAAGAAGCACCCCTTGAAAGCACAACTCCTCTTTCTTTGTTGCTGCTTTCAAAGATAAGTATCTCACTTGGAAATTATAGTGTGTATGTAACTGTAATTTGATTGTGAACGAATAGAGGATATGGTATAATGCATGTGCGTTTGAATTTCACTTAGGTACTGAAAACCGAATGGTACCGGCAGGAGTTGCGCGTAGCGGTGGTAGTAAGCGCGAGTCAGCATTACTTTTTCTAACTAAAGCTTCATTTGGAATATTATTGCGAGCGCGTGTCAGCGTTCACCTGTTTGCTAGCTAAAGCTTCGTTACGCATAGATTGCACATCGGAGGTCGGCGCTGGAGCCGCAGGTGATCACGCCCGCATTAGGCAGCTGGCCCGCCTCCTCCATTGTGCATTTGGGAATACACATTACCTCCCGGCGGGCTTTAGGACCCTGCAGACACCGTCAGGCGAGGGGATGGGGGGGGTCTTTCCTAGCATACATCGTGCCCTAACGAACAAATCTCCTCCGAAGCTCATCTCACGCGTGCAGTTCAATTGCAGTTTAACATTATCAAAAAAATATATATAGTCTTTCTGTCTGTCTGTGCGAGATACACTCCGTGGGCATTTGACAGCTGAGTTCCCTCCAGCAGCTCGTGTGAGCTCACATTGAGATTATGGCACAGTAAAAGGAGTCCAGAGTGTCCCAAAGTACCTCCCCAGAATGGAGCTCGGAGGAGTGGGGAGAACAGCCTGAAGTAGAAGAAGAGGATCTCTCCCTCAGCTTTGAGAGTTTTTGGGGACTCTGTCTCAGGCAGTTGCAGAGGGTATGATGCCCCTAGCCAGACTTAACCACCTGGAAGCCATGCTAAATAAGCAAAAGTCAGGAAATGAAAAGTCCAGGAAGAGGAGGGTGCTGAGCCCAGGGGAGGGAACATCAGCAGGACCCCCCCGAATCAGGGGTCGAGCAGGGCTGTAAGAAGGCTCAGAAGAGGACTGCCTCTTTGACGCCCCGAGCAACATGGAAGCGGTAGAACTAACGCCCAAGAGCCAGTCGACCCAGTGAGTAGGCTTAAGAAATCCTTTTTGATGAGGGCGACAGTGCTGGGCTCGCGACCCCCTTGCCCTGGGGTGATTGATGGGGAGGAAGAGGATGCTACTCGCCAGACGATGAATGCGGGGAGGAGGTAGAAATGCCCCGGCCTAAGATTACAAATCAACCTTAAGAAGAAGAGGATGAAGGCCTGCTAGACGGAGGTTATAAAGCATCGAAGGTCCTCAGAATGGGTGCTATTGCCCAGAGTGGCCCAATACATGGCACACCACATGCGAAGACCGCTGGACAGAGAAGTCTGAGCAAAGATGAGGGCGGAATGCCCCAGGCCAGTACTGCCGGGGAAAGTAACAGACACCCCACAATTAGACCCAAAAATTGTGACATTTGTCACAAAAGCATCGAAAGCCCTCGGGGAAAGGTGTCGACAGAGCGTTGCAAGGGTGTCAAGACAAGGTCCTAGACCTCGTGGGTCCGCTCGCGAAAATTATGGATCTGGCAGAAAAGGCTGCAGATACAGGTACGCCAGTAGACTTCATGGTCCTGGTTAGCTGGGCCCAGCATGCTGTTTGCCAGTTGGGCAACGCAAACTGTGCCCTTTCAGCAGAAAGGAGACAAGTGTTGTTAAAGATTGATAACAAACTGAGCAATCTGGCTTTGTATGAGGCGGCCAAAAGCGCAAAGGGTCTATTGTTTGGTGACACATTCGCCAAGGAGATGTCTCAATTTGTGGGGACTTACTCCGCTCTAGAGAAAGCACAGAGCTCCATCCCCAGAATGTTCCCGGGACTGGTTTTTGCAGGGACCTTACGGCAGAGAGGTCCGGCGTCCGGTCGTTTTGGATAGTATAGAAGACCTCAAGGACCCAGAGATCAATACTGGGAGAGTCGTTAGCAAGACCGCTTCTTACCGGCCAGAGCCCACTTCCTATAGGCAACAAAACACAACAGGCGGTGAGTACTCTACGGTCTGTGCCCGCGAAAGTGGGAGGCAGGACGTGCTGGTTCTTGTATGCATGGCGAGAGTTGTCCAACGATGCATGGGTGTTGCAAGCAGTCTCAGGCATGTGACTAGAATTTGGCTACTCTTCACAGGTGCGAGAGCCAACAGCGATGTATATTCCCCTAGAAGAGCAGCAGCTGCTCGACAACGAATTGCGCAGCTTAGCAGACAAAGGAGCGATAGAGAAAGACAGGAGGACAAAGGTTTCCTCAGCAACATGTTTTTGGTGCACAGGGGAGAAAAGATCAGGCCGGTGATAAACCTGAAGAGCTTGAATGAATGGGTAGTGTATCGTCACTTCAAGATAGAAGGGATACACCTGCCGCGAGACCTGCTCAGGACAGGAGACTGGTTCGTCCAATTAGATCTCAAGGACGCTTATCTTACCATTCCGATAGCAGTAGAGCATTGCAAGTATCTTCGGTTCTGATGGGGAACAGAGATCTGGAGGTTCACATGTCTACCCTTGAGACTGGCATCCGCGCCTTGGGCTTTTACCAAGATTATGCTCCCACTGGCAGCAGCCATTCGAGAAAGAGGGATCAAGATTATCCTATACCTAGAAGATATCCTCATCCTAGGACAGAGCGCCGCTAGCCTACAGGAACAGGCAACATGGGTATGCCAGCTAGTATCTTCTCTCGGCTTCGTCGTAAACAAGGAGAAATCCGACTTGCGACCAGCTCAGAGAATAGAGTTCTTGGGCTTCGTGGTAGATACCAAGAAGGCATCATTAGAGGTTCCGACGCTAAAAATAAAGGCCATAAGGAAGGAACTGGGAGTGGTAGTAGCAAAGAAAGTTATTTTGCTTCGCAATCTAGCTCGAGTAGTAGGACATCTAGCAGCCTCCATACAAGCCATATTTCCGGGCCCACTACACTACAGGGCTCTTCAGAGGCTGAAAATTGGGCATCTCAAAGGGGGCCTGGGCTATCATCAGTTAGTGACCTTAGACCAGGAAGCCATTACGGAACTGAACTGGTGGTTGCAAAACATGGAAGCCTAGAACGGCAGAGCTATTTTCAGGGACACTCCGGATCTGGTGATGGAATCGGACGCAAGCAGAGCAGGCTGGGGAGCGCGATGCAGCTCTTTAGAGACAGGAAGAAAATGGTCTGAGGAGGAGCTGCACCTCCACGTAAACTGCTTAGAACTCCTTGCAGGGTCTTTTGCAGTACGGGCTTTTACCAAAGACTGAGCCAAGTGCTACGTACTTCTCAAGATGAACAATATTTCTGCAGTCCGGTATATCAACAAGCTAGGAGGGACATGCTTCAGAATGCTGGCCAAACTAGCAACGGATTTTTGGCATCACTGTCTGAGTCAACAGATATCGGTATCAGCAGAATACTTACCAGGCGTACAGAATATAATAGCGGATTGGAATTTGCGATATTTGGTAGACTCTAGCGATTGGAGGCTCCTCTCAGACGTCTTTGAGCAATTTCAGGAGCTCCTGGGTCCCCTAGACACCGACCTGTTCGCATCCAGGCTCAACACACAGATCCCCCAAGTTTTTCAGTTGGAGGATAGACACAGCAGCTGCAGGGGCAGATGCATTTCTGCAGCTGTGGACTGGAGCGGTCCACTACGCCTTTCCCTTGTTCATCATGTTGACGAGAGTCCTAGCAAAAGTTTGCAGGGAACAAGCAGAATTAGTCCTAGTAGTTCCAATATAAAAGTCCCAGTCGTGGTTTCCAGTAGTGATGGAACTTTTCCACAGATTTCCTGAGAGTGATTCCTCACAGGGATGACAATTCTTCGGGGCCCAACCGGCCAGCTCCACCCTCTAGT
The DNA here is from genome assembly GCF_040938575.1 of Ambystoma mexicanum. Taxonomy (NCBI): domain Eukaryota; kingdom Metazoa; phylum Chordata; class Amphibia; order Caudata; family Ambystomatidae; genus Ambystoma; species Ambystoma mexicanum. The sequence continues at coordinate 435,866,473 of NC_090936.1, forward strand.
AATGGGGGGCACCTTACACCTGATGGCATGCAGGGTTTCGGGCAAAGATGGCAGTTGCCAGGCATTTCGCAACTTGCTGCCGAATGTATTGGAGACTCCTGGGCGCCTTCCACCATCAGGAGTTATGGTGCCATGTGGAAATGCTGGGGCACATATTGTGCAAGATTCAGTGTTCATCCCGTTTCAGCCCCTATAGTGCATGTATTTAACTTCTTAGCAGAAAGATTTGCAGAGGGATGTGCCTACAGGACGATAGGCATGTACAGATCTGCTATCTACGCTTGGGAAGATGAGATAGAGGGTAAACCGATAGGAGAACATCCAGCTATTCTACGCCTCTTAAAAGGAATTGGGTCCGAAAGCCTACGGAGCCTAAATACTCTGTTCTTTGGGATGTGCAAGTAGTTTTTCATCTGTTCCTATCCTTGCCAGATAATAGAGCTCTCTTGTGATCCCAACTTTCAGGGAAGTTACCCATGCTCCCATGCCTCATAGCTTGCAGGAGGGTATCGGACGTGAAGCCCTTAGAGGTGGACAGGAAGATCTTCTACCCGGAGGGAGTGGCCTTTAACGTAGCTAACAGGACCAAGTCAGATTCTATGATTATTTTATACCCACTTTCCGAATAATAGTAAGCTGTGCGTAGCACAATGTATCGAAGACTACGAGGCAGCCATAGCTCAGTTTAGGCCTAGAAGGGTCACACAGCTTTTAATTGCACGCAGTAAGCCTTTCCATGCAGTAGCGACGGCCACGATTGCTGCCAGATGGGTTGGAGAAGTAATGCACTGGGCAGGTGTTGATTTATCACAATTCGGGGCTCGTTCAGCGAGAGACGGAATGGCTTCTATAGTATTCTCCGCTGGGGTTCCTTTACAGGATATCATGAAATCTGCTGATAGGTCGAATGAATCCACATTCAAAACCTTTTATTTTAAGCCCATCTCCCAGGTAGCAAGTAGGGTGATTGATAGCTTTGAACAAGCATAATGCTCGCCTCCTGTCTTGACACAGAATGAAGATTACCCGTGCTGAGAGCACGTGAAGTCTTGATTCTATTAAAGACAAAGGAGGCGAGCATTATATCCCTCCCGCCCAGGGATATGAAGTTTGGTACTGCGAAACGGTTTTGGCATGAGGTATACGCAGAACCCACCCTTATGATGATCTCTCTGGTTTGTTTAAGGAGATGAGCAGAAGGCATTTTGACTGATGGGCGACAGGAAGGCCACGAGTAAAGTTCGGAGAGGGACGGTTTCCCTGGCAGGACGTCGGAGGGAAGCGTTCCGGTTTTCTGTTGATTAAAATTGACTGTTGGCATTTCAAGTTATAAGGACGTTCGCTACCAAAGAAAGAGGAGTTGTGCTTTCAAGGAGTGCTTCTTATAGACATGGCCAGAGCCTGATTGGGCAGAAAGGACAGGGTAGAACTACAAGGAAGCAAAGGTTTATGGAGTTTTGTAGTTTCTTAGACACATTTTAATTTGAAGTGAAAACTGTTAGGGAGAATTCTCTGTTTAGGCTGAATTTCCCAACCTAGTGAGTCCCCCAGCAGCTTTGCTGGATTTCTGGAGTTTGTTTTTTTTCTCTCCTGCCAAGAGTGAGACTCTTTTTCCCACTCTTTGACATGATTTATGGTGTTCCTTTGACTGTTAATGTGTTTTCTGGGCTATGGGGTCCTTTACTCCATAGGGTCTCGTGTGTTTTTACTGTGTGTTACACAGCACCCTCCGTGCAGTGACACAAGGGTGTCAGTGACACCCCACCATAGACTCCATAGCGTGGGACTGACTACTGTCTCCCAGGGCATGTAAAGTCACCATTGGCTTTACTAGTCCCAAATTATGAACAGAAACCAGTACAAACCATCATATTGTGGACGTACTGGTCGGGGCAATTTGATTGCCCCGGGGTCTGTTAGTTGAGGGGGCACGTCTCCGTCCCCCCTGATCGAGTTTTGGCTGGTGGCAGTGGATACTACTTTTTATATTCGACGGCGAATATATCCCTATGGGATTTTCCCATTGTTCGAGGCTATCAACTTTAATTATTTAATTCCCATAGCCTCGAACATACCGCTGGTTTATTTATTTAATATTAACCCTTTAAGTGCCATGGGTAGTTCTCCACAGTGCCAGGGCCTTTTTTGGTGATTTCGGTATGTGGCCATTCAGTGGCTTGTAACTTTTTTGTTACATGAGATATCTCGGCCAAATTTGGCTCCTTTTTTTCCCACATGTAGGCGGTCGTAACGCCACCCAGGAATCCCAGGTTGCTGTAGGGGGGTGAGAGAAAATAAGCAAAAAGGGCGAACATTTTGGGTTTTTTCAAAAAATGCCAATAAAATGATGTACAAAGAAGCCTGTGGTTTTTTCCCTGTAAGAGCTAGGAACAAATGGTTTGCTGTGCTGAGTTCCCCAATTTCCTGGCTTTCAAGAACAGGTTGAGTGGAAATGGAAAAAAATTATTTTGATGTGATCAACTGTTTTGTGAGAGGTAGGCGATTTTGGCCATTTTTGCCAATTGGACATGCATGGACGGAATGGAAGAAAAGGGCAGGAAAGCCGAATTGGAGGACAGAAAGGCATATATTTCTGAAAAGTAGACAAAATTCCAAGTTTAGGAAGGGGTGATTTGCGTAGATTCAGGAAACAACTAGGTAGGGGAAACTGCCATCGATTGGGGGAAAAGCGGGAAAATGACTGAAAAAAAGGTATGTGTTGGACATGGTTGGCTTGGTACAGCAATGGCTTCTATGAATTTTGAGAAAAGCAATACTCCGTTACATTCCCCCGACTCTTGCAGTCAGGAGAGCACACATTTTTTGTAGTGTTTTACAAAACAAGCAATACCACAAGCCAAACACTGAGCCATGGTACACAGGTGTTTTATGCTCACGGCCTGACCAGACTTACTTAGCATGTGTAAGTCAGGAAAACCAATATGGTGAGGAATGGCAAGCATACATTTTTTGAAAGAGCACAGGCAGACCTTTTCAAGGGTAGGTGACTTGTGCAGGTTACAAAAATGTACGGTGGCTAAAGCAGCGACTAAATGTTGGTCACATTTGGGAAATGAAAGGGTTGTGAGACAAAGGGCACCAGCAAATGGGTCAAAACGTTATGAAAACCACACAAATACAACACATGGCCTACCGTCCCGCGTTCCCACAGGTGTCCCGATGAAAACGGTACCTCACATGTGTGGGTGCACCTACCTGGCTGCCAAGGGGAAAGCCTAAAACACAAGTAACCCCAAGTCTGTTTTCAGAGCGGAATCTCAGACATTCTGCCGACAGGCACAACATACAGATATGGGCCTCGGGTGTCCAAGCCACCGAGGAAAACAGGGAACCCCATGCATTTCCGAAAAGAGGACACCAGTGGGAATCCGCAGAGGTATGATTTGCGCACATCGCCCCAGAATTTATTACCCCGACAGCCCCGCAAAGTCCAAAATGTGGGGGAAAAAACGCTTTTTCCACACATTTCGCTCGGCGCACCCATCGAAACATGCCCCCAACAACACATGGTCTACCGTCCCGCGTTCCCACAGGTGTCCTGATGAAATCGGTACCTCACATGTGTGGGTGCACCTACCTGGGTGCAAAGGAATAAGGCTAAACCACTGCTATCCCCCCCAAAGGGTTTGGGGAGGCAACTTACAGATTTAGGCCTGGGGTGTTGCAGCCACCAAGAAAAACAGGGACCTCCATGCATTTCCAAAAAGGGGACACCCGTGGGAATCCGCAGAGGTATGATATGCCCAAATCGCCCCAGAATTTATTACCCAGAGACCCCTGCAAAGTCCAAAATGTGGGGAAAAAAACGCATTTTCCTCACATTTCACTCGGCTCACCCATGGATGCACGCCTCCAACAACACATGGCCTACCGTCCCGCGTTCCCACAGGTGTCCCGATGAAAACGGTACCTCACATGTGTGGGTGCACCTACCTGGCCGCAAAGGGGAAAGCCTAAAACACAAGTAACCCCAAGTCTGTTTTCATGCCGGAATCTCAGACATTCTGCCGACCGGCACAACATACAGATATGGGCCTCGGGTGTCCAAGCCACCGGGGAAAACAGGCAACCCCATGCATTTCCCAAAAGAGGACACCCATGGAAATCCACAGAGGTCTGCCTTGCGCAAATTGCCCCAGTTTTTATTAGCCACAATCCCCGACAAAGTGTGATATTTGGTGGGGGAAAAAACACAATGTTCACTTTGTCTGGGGTTCTGGGTAAAAAATTCTGGGCCGCTTCGCACAAGTCAGACATCTGCGCATTCCCACGTGTGTCCTCTTTTGGGAAATGCATGGGGTTCCCCGTTTTTCTTGCTGGCTTCGACACCCTAGGCCCAAATCTGTAGGTTGCCCACATGAACAAATTGTGCTGTGGCGAAAGGCTTGGGGTTACCAGCGGGTTACCCTTTTCCTTTTGCGCCCCCGGTAGGTGCCCCCACACATGTGAGGTACCTTTTTCGTCGGGACACCTGTGAGAACGCGAGAAGGTATGACATCTGTTGGTGGCGACGTGTTTCGGTGAGTGGACACAGGGAAATGTCTCTGAAATTGGCAGTAAATGCAGACAATTCTCAGACATTTCCCTTTGGCCACTCACCGAAACACACCGCCAACACCACATGGCCTACCTTCTCGCATTCCCACAGGTGTCCCGATGAAAACGGTACCTCACATGTGTGGGTGCACCTACCGGGGGCGCAAAAGGAAAAGGGTAACCCACTAGTCACCCCAAGCCTTTTGCCGCTGCCCATTTTGTTCAGGTGGGCAACCTACAGATTTGGGCCTAGGTTGTCGAAGCCAGCAGGGAAAACGGGGAACCCCATGCATTTTCCAAAAGAGGACACCCGTGGGAACCCACACATGGCCAAATTGGAGGGGCGGCCCATCTCATGTAGCCCTCCCCAGGGGCAGATAATGGGGGGTGGGCTGACCTGCACTCCTCCCTGGGCTCAGGCGTCCGTTCCTAGGAGCAGATATCTGGTCCCAGGGAGGGCTGCATGACATGGCACCCACTCCATTGCCGTTGGGGGGGAGAGGGTCAATGCCCCATCCCATTAGAAACTTCCCAGACCCTTTGGGGTGCCCCACAGCCCCCCCTAAAAAGCGTTCCACCATTTTCCATTTTTTCTTTGTTTACGAAACTTGCCCTGGTGCAGAGGGGCACATTGGTGTGCCAATCTGGCCCCGGGGTGCCCAAACCTTACTGCCCCACCCACTGGGGGGCCTGTCCCACCATTTGTGGCGGCCCTCTACTCGCCCACACCGAACAGAGGAGGGGCACATCATGCAGCCCTTCCTAGGAGGCTCAGGGAGGGCAGCATGAGGTGTCCCCCCCCCCCCCAGCCATTTGGGGTGGGGGGGAGAGGGCCACCACAAAAGGTGGGGCAGGACCCCCAATAGATGGTGCAGTAGGGTTTGGGCACCATGGGGGCAGATTGCCACACTAATGTGGCCATCTGCACCAAGCGAAGTTGGGTAAACAAAAAAAATCATACAAATTCATAGGCTGCTTTTTAGGGGGGGCTGAGGGGCACCCTAAATTGGCAGCAAATGATGTACTGCAACGGGGGTGGCCCGAAACCCCTGCCAACCCCCAATGGAGGGCCCCACCTCATGCAACCCTCCATGGTGGGTTAGTGGCCCCCCACCCCTTCCCCCACCCCCTTTCCCCATCATTTCAATTTTTTTTTTTTTCATTCCCCTGGGGCAGATGGTCAGCCATCTGCCCCAGGGTTCCATGCTTTGGGGGCCGGGAGGGGGGAGAGGGCTGCTTACTTGAGGCAGTCCCCCCCCCCCTCACAAACGGATCCATGGTGGTCTAGTGGGTTGCTGGTCACGGATCGAGCGCTCTGCGCCGATCCGTGACCAGCAATGCCTCATATATGTGGTGTCCTTGGAAAGGGGAGAACCCCCCCCTTTCCAAGGACACCACTTTTTGCTAAATCCTTGGTGGTCTAGTGGGCCCTCCCTCCTCCCCCTTCCCTCGAATTTGTCTTTTTTTTTTCCTTTCCACCCCTGGGGGCAGTGATCATCTGCCCCCAGGGGTCTCTGCCGCTGTGGCCCCATACCTTGGGGCCACGGGGGCCGCTTACTTAGTAAGCAGCGCCCCCTCCCCCTGCGTCACAAACGGATCTGTATTGATCCGGTGGCATTGCTGCCCGCGGATCGCACGCCCTGTGCACGATCAGCGGGCAGCAATGCCACACAATGGGTATAGTTGTAAAGGGAAGAATCAATCTCCCCTTTCCAACGATACCCGCCTCGATCTCCGGCTTGAAATACAGCCGGAGATCGAGGCGGACAAAGAAGTTCTCTTACCTTCTCTCTTCCCCGCAGCAGCCGAAAATGGCTGCTGCGGGGAATTTACTTTCAGTTTCACGCCGACGTGCGTTACGCACGCTGACGTGAAACTGAAGGTAATCCAGCCCGCTGGCAGTGAGGGGGGCCCTCCCCCTCACATAGCCCGGGGGTTGGATTACAGTTTTGAGCGATCCCTGCTTTGCAGGGATCGTTCAAAACAAGGTGCCGAAAAGGACGGGCTATCTCGTCCTTGGCACTGCGTGTGCACTGTGAAGGACCTTGGCACTTAAAGGGTAATTCGCCGGTTGGTATTTTTTGCCAGGACTCGATTCTAAAATGGCGTTTGTTCTCTTCTGTGACTCCAACCCAAGTTGAGCCCTTTGTTCCACTTTTGGCGGGCTTCTCCACAGAAGCCTCCAAAAGTGGTGCCACTCTGTCTGGGTACCACAGGGAGTGTGGGAGGGGGTTTAGGCACCCTGGACTGAGTTACCGTGGTAACTGAAGTCGCACTCTTGTGTGATTGGCCCAAGTGGTGAGCTGGCCGGCTCACCACTTAGCATGTTTGATTGACAGCTAGGCTGAGTGAATGGGGGTGTGCTGCATAAAAGCAGGGCTTTTGGGACTGGAACTTCAGAAGTCGCCACAGGACCTGAGAATCCGACCAGGGAGAAGCTGAGCCGACCTGCTACGACGACACCGGTGGAGCTCTGCGGAACCGACTCGCCAGTTCCGAACGACAGAGAAGATCTCCCTGCTGGAGAGTCTTCTTCCCCTGACTGGTGGGCACAACCAGTTTACCTTTTTTTCCTCGCATCCCAGGACGTCTTGTGGTCGAATTGCCCGTGCCAAGCACCCCGGCAACCAGATAGCCACTTAGCACTGGACCGCAAACAAAAGGACCGCTCCTTTTAACTGAGAACTCCGCGGCTGGTTTCTTCCCTGGCAGTGCAACGGACTCCTGTCTTCCTCCCCGACGGGATCCTCTCTTCCCCCGGACGAAGCGCCGACTTGCATCCGCTGCCAGGAACAACTGCCCCCGCTGGAGTATTCTCACCACTTTAAGGTACCGTGTCCGCCAGGCCTCCCTTTCTAAAGATTGCTACAAGGTAATAATAATCCCTTAACCTTCTGGACTGGGCTGGCCGCCTTGCCCATCTAACTGGTCCCTTTCTTTTGGTCCAACTCTTTCTGAACCTTTTCGAGACTTTTGTGCACTTTTCAACCATGTGACCTTGGACACATTTCGTTCTGATCCTCTTAAAGTGGATCCGGCTTTCTGAACTCTAACTTCACGGTTTGACTCTGCCTTCCTCTCTTGCTGTGTTCTCTTGAAAGTGTTGGGATCTGTTTCAATATATGCTCTGCCTTTCTCTCCCTTTTTATCCGAATTATTAGAGTGCCATCTGCGTTAAGCGCTCACCGCTGTCTGAAAATAAGTGGGGCTTTACTTAAGACTTGTCTAATATTCTTTTAAGGGAGTGTATATCTTTTAGTGACTGTGTTTTCTGAACTGCTTACAATTAGTGCCTGTGTGTTTTACTAGATGTGATTTTAAATAAATAATTATATCTCTTTTACACCAAGCTCTGGTCAGTGTTTGCTTGTTCTACTGTGTTCTTTTGACCAATTGTGAATACTCTGTATACAGCTTAACTCGTCTTGAGGCAAGTCTGACTGCTCAGCCACAGCTACCAAGTGAATCTGTGTGCTACAGACTGCTACCAAGTGGGTTTACTGCCAAACACCTGTAGTCTTAAATCTTTTGCAGTGGTCCCAGAGGGAACTGCACAGGTTTCTGCCTAATAAAAACAACACCCCCTTTTTTATGTTAAGACTCCAGAACGGCTCGTGTAAGTTTTGAAAAAGGTTAAGAAAGAAAGGCATAATGCTCCCCTCCTTTGTCTTTAATAAAATCAAGACTTCCCAGCGCTCTCAGCATGGGTAATCTTCATTGGGCAGGAACCACAAGGGAAATAACTAGTTAATTTATTGAGCCAAGATTGCGTGGAAAGAGCTTTGTAATTGCGATTTGTTAACAATCCGCCTATGTTTTTTCCTCTTTTATAACTCATTTTGGGCCTGGTGCCAATCATTTTTTCTATCTTTTTTATTTTTTAAACATTTTTATTGATTTATTCAAACAAAAAACAATACAAACCAAACATGCAGTGCATATATCAACAGCTCAGTTGTACGTTGCTTAATTTCGGTCACTGCTCCCCTTATCCCACCCCCCATTACGAGCCTATTTCTTCCCACACTCTGTTTCTGCATCACGTGGCAGGGTCTCCCTTTCCATGGGTTCTGTCAGATCTTGTATTGATCCAAACAATTTCGCTATTAATGATTTCCAGGCCATCAGGGTTCCTGCCTCCTCCTCTCCCCCTACATTGCTCGCCTCTTGCCATACCATGGTTTCTGCCTCCGCCCATTTCTGCAACTCTTTCCACCATACCTTCACCTGTGGTCTGTGCCATGTCTTCCATCCCATGGCACTCCTCCTTTTTGCGAGCACGTATGCTAGGTCTTTCAAATTACTAACATGCTTAAGTTTCTGCGATCTGGGGAACCCCCCCAGCAAGCAGGCCCAGACTGTATCTATAATAATTATGACCCCCTTCTCCGCTAGTTTCTGTGCTACTTCACCCCAGAATCGCTCAATAACCTGGCATGACCAAAACATGTGTGCCATGCCAGCCTTTTCTTCGTCGCATTTGGGACATGCTTGTCGTCCTGCATTTGCAAACCTAGATATCCTCTGGGGTGTCATATATGCCCTGTGCGTAATATATAGTTGTATCTGTTTTAATCTCGCATTCCTCCACACCTTCTTATGGTACCCCAGGGCACATTCCCACATCCCGTCCTCTATCGGGGCTACTACTTCCGGTTACCAGTCTAGTCTTAATTGCGTTAATTCCTTCCCAACCTTAGACATCATCTCGTACAGTCTAGAGAGCTCGTGCCCCCCTTCCGTTATGTCATATATTGTATCTATGGTAGCATCTGGTTCTTCTTCCAGTACCGTTTCGGGCCACGTTCTTCTAATTCTCTGCACCATTCTGTGATACGTGATGTATTGGCCCGTATGTAAACCCATTTCTTCCCCCAGTGCTCCAAAATCTAAGAAGGTCCCCTCTCGCCAGATATCCCCCATAGTCACTAGCACCACTGATTCCCAGTGGTTCCTGATTATCATCCTTAGCTGCTTGTCTCCCCCTGCTAGTGCAACTAGTGGTAACTGCGGGGAGCATGGGAATGGGTTCTCCATCATCCGGCATGCCCGGCCCCACATCTTCCACCCAAGCATCATCATCTTGAGGCGCCCTTCCATTTCTGTCTTGGGCAGCCAGATCATCTCTCAAGTAAAATGGAGCACAATCATGTCCAAACAACCTGGATTCGGGGGTCACTTCATCTGAGAGCCATTTGGCAATATACTGCAGTTGGCTCGCCACATAATAGACCTCATAATTAGGCAGTTTTATCCCCCCTTTTTCATAAAAGTTCTGCAGCTTCCATTTTGCCACTCTATTTCGCGTGCCATGCCACAGGAAATCCCTAAACATACTGTTCAGTTTAGTGGAAAAACTTCTTGGGTATCAAGTATGGTATATTCCCAAACTAGTGCAGGAGCCTACGTAGGACCACCATCTTTAGCATTGCCCCACGTCCCATCATTGCGAGGGGCAACTTCACCCAGAATGTCATACTATTCTCGATTTTCTTAATGGCTACCTCCATGATGTTCCTGTGCTCCTCTTCCATAGTATGGTACACGTCTATCTCAAGATAACGGAAAGTACTAACCGCCCATGGTATTTGTAACACCAGTAACTGTCCCACAGGAATCCCCCTATAATTGCCTAACGGGAAAATGCTAGATTTTTGAGGATTCACCGCTATACCAGACAACCCCACATATCTTTCCATCACTTCCAAGATGTACTGGAGATTTTCCTCTGGGTGCCTCAAGTACAGTAGCAAATCGTCCGCATATAAAGAGATCAAATGTCGCTCCCCTCCCACCGCTATGCCTATAGTATTGTATTGTTGTCTGAGGTATATTGCTAGGGGTTCCAGGGCTAGTATATTGAGCATTGGGGACCATGGGCATCCCTGTCTGGTGCCTGTACGGAGTTGCCATCTTTCCGATATCACTGTTCCTGTTCTAACTCTGGCCAACGGTTCACTATATAACATCTTCGCCCACTGTATATATCCAGGCCCCATCCCATAGCCTGCTAGGGCCGCCAGCAGCCATGGCCACTTGACCGAATCGAAAGTCTTTACTGCGTCCAAGGACACAATTGCCATTTCGCCCTCGTTCCCACTCCCCAGCTCAACAATCCGTTGGAGTCGTCTATGATTATGAGTTATATTCCTATTCGGGACATAGCCTGTCTGGTCGGGGTGTATTAGTTTGCCAATAACTCTCCACAGTCGTTTGCCAAGACAGCCGTCAATATCTTGCTGACTTGGTTCAACATCGACAAAGGTCTGTAGGAGCCACAGCTATGCCAGGCCTATTGGGCTTGGGAAACGGTATTATAATCGCTTCTCTAAGTGACTCTGGCAGCTGTCCCAGCTCAAACGCTTCATTTAGCATTTCTAACCTTGGGGGGAGCACTTCTTCTTTATAAAATTCACTTGGGAACCCATTAGCCCCCAGGGTCTTACTAGTGGGCAGCTGCCTCACTACCTCTGCTAACTCCTCCAAAGTAATCGGTGCATCCAGCTCCTCTCTTCCCTCAGCGCTTATTTTAGGTAATCCTATGTCCTCCAGTGTTTATCGTCTCATGACTACTTCCCCCCCCCTCATCCCCATATAGTAACCTATAATAATCTGCAAACTCCTGATTGACTCCCTCTTGGGTGTCAGCTACACTACCATCTTCTCTCTTTATTGTTCTAATCGTGGGTCTGGGGGTTTCGCTCTTGTATAACCATGCCAAAAGCCTTCCTGTTTTATCCCCTCCTGCATGCTGTCTCTCTATATATTTTTATAGTTGAGGTTACACAGTCTTTCCCATTGCCCCGCGCATTTCTGCTGCAGTTTAAGTATCAGCTCCATGTCTCCCTTCATGTAACTTCCTCCTCTCAATGTCTTTTCCAGTTCCCTTTCTGTTTCTTGTAGGTAAGCCAAGATCCCACCTTGCAGGCCTTTAGATTTTGCAATGGCTATGCCTCTCATCACAACCTTGAAGGCTTCCCATAATGTTCCCGCCAAGTCCACGCTACCAGTATTCATCTCAAAATAGGTTATAATCTCCTCCCTCATATCCTCCCTAAAAAAGGGATCCCCAAGTCCTTCCGCCCAGAGGCGCCATGTCGGAATCCTTGCTCTCAGGGGCAGTATTGCCATCCGAGGATCAGGGGCGAGTGGTCCGAAAGGACCCTCGCTTTATATTCCGCTTGTGTAATCTCCGTTACCTCCGATGTAGCAAAGACATAGTCCAGCCTCGTATGTAACTACTGCGGGGCGGAATAGTGCGAGTATAGCCTTTCTTGGGGGTGTCTCATCCTCCACACATCTTGCAGACCAAAGTCGTCTAGAAATGTCTGTAACACTTTAGCAGCTGGGGCGGGTCTATCAATCTTCCCATCTGATCTATCCACCCTAGGGTTTAATAAACAGTTAAAGTCCCCACCCCAGATCACCGCACTCCCCATACACATGCTTAGGTTAGTACACAAGGTTCTGAAATATGCCGCCGTATTTTGATTGGGGCGTATGTATTTACAAAGCGTATCTCCGTATTCTCTACCAGTCCTCTCATTATGACCATCCTCCCATCCGTCTCCGCCATTTCCTGCAACAGCTGAAACGGGACATGCGGCGCCACCCAGATGAGCACTCCCCTAGCATAAGCAGAATATGACGAGCCCGCCACAACCCCTTTCCATTTCTTAGCCACCATCTCCATCTTTTCTCGCGTCCGGTGAGTCTCCTGCAACAGTGCAATGTCTATCTTTTGTCTGCGCAGGTACAACATGACCTTGTTCCTCTTTAGGTAACTATTGAGTCCCCTGACATTACACATAATTATTTTAAGGTCCCCCATGGCCTATTAGAGTCCCCCCACCCCCCTCACCGGTGCAGTCCAGATCCAACTTCCATCTCAGTCTATATAGGCTTGTTCCTTATTTCAAACTTCCCTTAACTACAAACGCCCAAAACACCCCTTCACCTTTCCCTCCCACCTCCCTTGCCCAACTCACCTCCCCCTATTCCCCCCCCCCCCCCAACTGTTGCCCAGCTCCATCCCTGGATCTCAGGCACCCCCGCATCTAGCTCTTTCGGGCGATAGCCCTTACTCGAAGCTCAGCAGGGTGAGGTCGCCCTAGTGGCTATCCTGCTACTTCTACTATTACTTGGGGTGGTAAGGTGCCTGTGTTCTGCCGCTCCTATTTGCTTCAATTCAACCACATGCTACTATTTAATTTACTCATATATTCAATGCTCTATATTCCAGTCCGTTATGTATCAGCAGAATCAAGGATATCATAACCTGGCTCCAACACTACCCATCCCTACACGTCTATCAGTGTCTTATCAAGTCTCTACTGGGATACCCCGCAGTGTGATATACCAGTATATATAGAACGTCCCAGTCACTTATCTTGCCCTTCTTGGGCTTGTTTCAGGCAGCCTTGTAGGTCCAACCATGTAGCAGCTTCCTCTGGGGTGTCAAAAAAGAACATTCTACTTTTGTGCAACACATTCAATCTTGCAGGGTACCGAAGCATATATTTGATGCTGGCCATGCGCAGCCTCCTCTTCACCGCCACATAGCTATACCTCTGCTGCTGGACCAGCATTGTATAATCAGGATACGCTGTAAGAGTGGTCGAAGCTCTCTCGATCGTTCCCCCTTTTCTAAAGTACTCCGAAATCTTCTCGCGATCTTTATAGTTCAGTATCTTGGCAATTATTGCGCGGGGAGGGGCTCCAGGCTTTGGTTTTCTCATGAGGGCTCTATGCGCTCGCTCCACTGTGAATCCTTGCGAGAGTTTATCGGCACCTATTTCCTGCAGGATCATATTCTCCACATCCGTAGTGTCCTGGCCTCCTTCTACTTTCGGCAGGCCAACCACACGAATGTTATTCTGTCTCGTCCTCCCTTCGGCTTCCTCTGCAAGGTTGTCCAGGTTAGCCACTTGCTGCTTTAGTACGTGGACCTCCTTTGCATTATCAGTGCTGGTGTCCGTGTTAGTTTTGACCGCACTTTCCAAGTTGCTCTTTCTCTCTGCCAGCGCCCTGACATCTTGTCGCAGCAGGTTGACTTCTATCCCCACTCCGTCGATTTTAGCCTCCAAGGAGGTCCGCAGATCTGCCATTGCTATCCCCCATGAGTCTCTTAGCTCCGTTATGGCCGTTGGTATCTGGTGGTTTTCAATCCCCAGGGAACTTTACGTGGGTGCATTTGCACCAGTGTGCATCAACGCCGCTGGAGACTGCTGTGTCTTAGCAAACGCATCCATCGTGAGTTGTTTGCTTTTGGCCTTCACCACTCTCCCCGCCATATTGTGATCTAGATCAAGTGTCCAAGGCCACTTTGTCCGTGGTGTGACAATTCTATTACTCTGTTCCGCCGTAACGCTAGTGAGTCACTCCAGGCCCGGGCTGTTACCTTTGGGGTGCCCCGTGTGGACCCGTGTGCGCTGAGCTATGACTTCGGGTGGGTTATGTCCTCCCACGTTCCTGATTGGTCTTACTGCCTCCTGTAGATTGCTACTGGTCCCAGTTGGACCATCAGTCTCTTGGGCTCCTTATATTCTACACCTCCTGTCTGTGTCCGCTGGGGTTATTCTCATGCCATCTGCCACCGAGTGCAGCCCTATACCTTGTGCTCTTCAATCTCGGCACTCAATGTGCAGCCATTGCACTCTTCAGGGCCATCTGTCTTTACTTGACGCCTCAGGGATCGTGTGGCGGAGAAGCCACTCAGGCTTATGTCTCAGCCAGAGCGGGAAGGCCTTTCCTTTCCCTTAGCATCTGGCACTTTTGCCTAGTAAGTACTATGGTGTAGTTCTGTTTGTAAGAGGTGCTCAATTGGCACCTCCAATGGCTGATAGCCGCCACAGTCAGTGTTTTGACACAGGTCCCAGGTCCCATACGTACTTATAGGCGAGGGTATCTCCAGTGGGCCGCGCTAGTGCTTCTCCTTCAGCGCAGTTCCTATGTTGCTTTTACTTTGCAGAATCACTGTGCTTCCTTCCTTCCTTCATTCTGCGTAGGCGTGCCACTCGTGTTTGTCAGGATTTCACTTAATTTGAAACCACACTGTGCAGCTCCCTCGGATCCCACACCGCACGACTTGTCATACATCAATTGTACTTAGCGGCCGTGGTCTGCCTGGCAGCGCTCTGCAGGTGGTTGCAGCCGCGGGCCCGGGGACTCGCGATATTCCTTCAGGGCTTCACCATCAACAGCTCCTGCACCCAGCTATTATTCGTTGCGAGTGCCTCTCCGCCGTGATCAAATCAATATTCATTATTGTGTGCACAGAGCAAGGGGCGCCTTATCATGAGGCCCGTGCCGTTGCGCACCCACTTGTATGCTGGCAGCGCTTCGTTCCAGCTATTGTTCATTCCGACCTCGCTTACCATGTATAAGTGCCCGGCAAGCTACGCCGATCCCTCACTCAGTTCGGTCTGACTGCCAGTACTTATTCGAGGCAGCAAGCCTCTGTGCACCGGTACCGCACGCACGGGTGCCTTTATATATTCATAGAGAGCTTGATGCACGATCATGGAACTGTTGGTCTTGCGCCCAGTAACTGGTCTCCACGCGGGTCATCTGCACTCCTCCACTCATCACGCGAGCCCCTTTATCCAGAAGCACACCCATCCGTGGGCGGCGTGGATCCGCAGGCCTGACAGTCTTGTGTTACTGGGGGGCGCCGCGTGGCCTCCAGATGCCGGTCCCCACCTTTCCGCACATGCAGTCTCCGTCTCACGACCTGGGCTCGCCCGTCACACCGAGTCCCACACAGTGGATCCGCGTCCTCGCTGGTAGTCCCTGCTCACCGTTCCGGGCGCATAGATCCACACGCCCTCCAAGGGACAGTGTCCCCTTATCCGCATCGCGCTCGGGTCTGTAACGTTGTTCCCACTGCTGCGGCTGCACCTCCTTTGTTGTCCGCCATTTTGGATACTTTGTTACGGAGCAGCCGAATGCTTCGAAGTCAATTTCTTTTCTGTTGCGTAGCACGATTCACTTGGTTTTTATAGTTATGGCAGAGGACCCCTTCACAGCCGTGTCTCCATTCCAGAAGCAGCTTGTCAATACTTAGTGCATGTTCTCACAAATCAATGTCGGATCCACGGAGCAGCTCTCTCAGGCACGTCCTATTCCATGGCCAATTGGCCACGCCCCCCTTTTTCTAGATCTTTAATGAGAAAGCGCCTGTGTACATTATGCTCAATCTCATGGATCCTATATAGTTTATATAGAATGTCTAACCATGATATTTATTTGGGCGGGTTTTAGCATGGTTTTGAACACAGGCATGTTTGTTTTTTGCTTTCTTTGTTCCCTGGTATTTTGCCAACTTCCTCTTCTTGTTGCGTTAATAGTGAATCTGCCGTATTGTTGGAGCCATCTACAGAGTTCAATCTAAGAATTATTCACATTAAGGCTAAGGATCTGCAAACAAACGTAGCCAATCTATTCTAACTACAATCTTTTTTTTTTGCGGAAGCCCTACAATGGGATAATAAACAGCACTTTAATGGACCAGATCTGATTGATGTTGGAGGGCCGATTAATCCTGAAATGTTCATTTGGAGTATCATTTCTTTGAATATTCTCGGGTTTTTTCATATTTTGCACTCGCCAGTAATGGTGGTAAATAGTGTGTTGTATGTGCATTTTTGAGGTGGTGACTGACTTTTTATAGCCAGATTAGTAGCTTACATCTTAAATGTATGATCTCCTGTTTACAGACTAGTTCTGCATGCTGTCACTGGATATAAAACCCAGAGTATTTTTTTTTAATGAAACCCAACTAGCATTCGTGCACAGACCAGTTTCCCTTTGCTGCCATTCACTGGCAAACGCTCCTTTAGGCAGGCAGGGGCTGAATGGATCATAAAGAAAGCCAATAGGACTTGCAGATCTTTATTTAGTGACTAAATGGGCGACCCTTGTCTCTGGCACTCTGGTGTCTGATCCTGCTCACTCAACTGACCATATGTTGGTTTGCAACCCTGTGCACATTTCTTTGCCTGCCTGCCTGTGAGTGCATGTCGATATCTGCCAAATAGGGAGTGCTTAAAAGTAAGGAATGTCCGTTTTGAATTTCTACAAAAAATTACATTCAAGACAGTAGAACCAGACCTACCACACGTTAGACACAGACCTGATTTAGACACAGACATGATTATTAGGAATATAGCCAATTTTTCTGCATCATGTTTATATGGGTTAGCTTGCTGCTGCAAGCCGGCCATAGAACCCAAGTAATGTATCCACCCATAAGTATTCAACTGGCTCTTACCCACAGAGGATAAGTAGGCTGTCTGAAATGGCCAGGTAGGGTGCTGGCACTTTTAGGCACAAGATAACCTGGCTAGTGTCCATCTATGCCCTGACCCTTCTGTCTTTTTTGGGTTACTATACCTTTGGGAAATGCACTGTTTGCTCAAGAGGTCCGCCAGCGAAAGCTTCTTGGGAGGTTGTGAGCTATATTGGCTAAATTGTAGAGTCTGGTCTTGGGTGAAGACCTGGCATGAACACCTGGCCTCCCACACACCGATTTTCCTCATCTGCCAAAATGAAGAGCTCTTAAACAGGCTAAATACCAGTATGTGAAGCAAAGAAGAAACTGAGCTACAATTAGCACCTGGATAAGCTCTGATCCTGACAAGCTAATGGGGATCCGAGGTTTCTGTGTATTATGCGCTTTTTGTAGCATCAAGAAACTGTCGGATCTCTGCAGCCCCTCAAAGCCGTTTCTGGGTCTTCCCCATAATTGGTGCCCTGTCGTCTGTTCCTTCACTGTCTCATCTATTTGGTTTGCGCACGTTTGTCCCTCTGGGTTCAGGAACCATGAAAGAACACTGATACCCAGGCACTTGGAATCACTTGCTTGATGGACATCTTAGTAAGGCTTTTTGCAATTTTCTCAACATTATTATTTTTTAAACACTTGCACGCCCGTCTCTGTATTTTATTATATGTAAAGGGCAAAGTTGAGGGCCAATGTTCAACACTTAGTCCCTACGGGATGCTGCTAATTACAGTAATAGACTTGTTATCTGCCCTTGCCTTTCATTCAGACTGTTAAGCTGTGCTTCTGAACTCCTAATAACTCCTGGTATTGGACGCAGTCATTCTCGCTTATTAAACATGGCGAATTAAAATGCTCAATTGAGGTGTAACTATAGCATAGAATAGCCAGTTTTTCATAATCATGTATTCCCATTAAACATTCTTTCTGCATGCTAGCACCATCCAAAAAAATGTTTCCGCTCTACTAGTGTGATCCTGGGCAAATCCCGTCACTTGTACTCCATTCCCTTTGGAGCGCCTGGCCATTGGCTACATACCATTCATAAAATGGATACTACACTTAGACCCACTCTTGAATGAGAACGTTCTCTAGTTCTATCCGACCAGCATAAATGCGTCACGTTGGTTCTACAACGAGAGCCGTTTCTAGTTTGGGAAAATGTGTGCACAGGAGTTTAAAAAAAAAAAATAAACACTTGTAAATAAGCTAGCGAAAAACATACATTCATGCCTTTTTGTTTCTTCAAATGTAGCAAAACTGTCTTTTAACGATCTTGCTTGCAGTGACCTTTTTAACACAGGTTGTGCTAAATGACCTCCCCCCACCATTGAAATAGAAAGCTGAGATCTTTCACCACAGTTTTAAAAATGTCAAACACGTCTGTTTTTAGTATGTGGCTTCTGGGAATGTAGCTATCCTGGAATTCCCAGAGTGCGCAGACCTGTGCAAGAGTGTACAGTCTCCATGTAAGTTGGGTATTTGGCATGAGATTGACAGAATGGAAACATCCGATCTTAACAATTGGGTGGGCAGAGAAGCATGGTTTCCTCCTGGTGCTAGGGTTGGAGCAAAACGCCAGGCTGCTTTCGGCTCCAGATGTAGTCCTGAATAAAATGGGGCGATAATTGCAGCAGCACTCGAGAAGGAAATACGCAACCAGCATGAGGCTCCATAGTGTGGAATCGTTTGAAAAACAGGCTATGAAGTCTAATTGCTGGAACCTTGTGAGTCTGTCTGATTTCTTGTTAGCTAGACCAGGAATAAACTCTGCTCTGAGAGTAATCTTTCTTGCAAAACAGTGTTGCCATAGATCCCTTGTAAGAATGGACAGCCTTTGTAGCCGCCTGCCCACCAGATGGTTGCTTTACCACGCTGCAAGGCTGTTGGCCATAAACAGAAATGCAGATGCCGACTCCCGCCTTCGCTATGAAGCCCTCGATGAGGAGCATCATGGCCAACGAGACTAGGTAGTTTGTGGCAGCAACGCCACTCTGAAACCCAGACACCTCCGACACTGTGCCGGGATTGTGATCGATTTCCTTGTCAACTATGAAGCTTAGACCTTCGTAAAGGGAAACATTGCGACCCGAGATTCTTTAAAATGCTCAACCGACTTTATAAGAGTATCATTAAGACTTTGTTTGTTATTTAAGTGAAGGGGAGAGGTAAAATGAAACACTGGTTTAAAGCATAACAGAATATCGTGGCAAAATAGAATTATGCATGTACTACTTGCGAAGAATTCCATTTGCACTTGAATTGAAAAAGATTTCTTTTAGTCAAGGCTATTATTGTTTGATAGTTGTAGCCATTGGCGCTCCTTGTAGTGTACTACAGTGATCCGCCAAGTCTGTATGGAAGCCGTGGCACCGCCCATCTTGCACTTGATATAAACCCACTTGTTCACATCATTGTACATTTGCCTGTGACCTTTTTTATTCTTGTTGGAAAAAATGTATGTGCTCTGAAAAACCATGGCTGGCACAGAATCTGCCTCTTCACAAGCAGCCATCTCTATATTTAACCAAAGACAACAGATCTCCAAGAAATTAAATTGCTTGTAATGCAGCTGGTTGAGCCTTAAGAGTGAGAATCTACATCAGAAAACCTCTTAAAATCATGAGTGATTCTTGTCATACAGTACCCCCCACTTACAATGGACAATCCTCCATGATAGAGTCTGATGGGTGCGTGTGCAGGCTCAGAGATGACCTGCTTGCCCCTTCCTTAACCCCTGCTGGCTCTAATTCAATTCTTGCTTTGTTTGGGTACCTAGAAGTCATGTTTTGTACTGCTGCACCGGTATTGATCTTTGATTCTGTCCATTGATAGGGGCCGCTTCTTTTCTTTGACTTTACAAAATACTTTTCAAGACTCTTCTTATGGATGATAGCAACTAATTCATGTCAGTGAGCCCATTGATTCACTTTCCTTTTCCCTTAACACGCCGCCAATGATTTCACAAAACAATTTTCACATTTCAAATTTCACATTGGATCTTTGCTAGCTGTAGCTTACTTATTTGGATTGTTTTCTGGTGCTTGTAAAGAATAGCCAAGTTGGCATTCTTAAAAAAGGCCTACAGGATGCCAATTCCAACCATTTGGGAGGACTGGATCATTGTGCTAAAGCACCTTTTTTTTTTTATCCTGTCAAATCTACATATAAAAATTATGTATTCTGTTTGGCGGTAAAGCAAGTTTTACTGCGGCCAAATCTGCCCAAATTAAAACCCCCATACACACCCCCACCCCCTACTACCTTTTCGCCATACGCTCATCTTCTAACCGTGCAGCATCGGATCCGTGCCTCCTACGCTGGTCGGATCTGACGCGCAGGATCCACTTTTTTTTCTCTTCCTGTTCCCACCTCCAAACCTCTGGAAGCAGGTGACATCCCTGCTACCCCCAAAAGTCATCACTACCAAACATGGGGAGCAGGGGACAACCCTCGCTCCCCATGTGTTTCCTGCTTCCCATGTTTGGTAGTGATTACCCAAACTGATCGTTCACAAGCGATCGGATTGTACTGGCCGAATTTGGCCATATTTACCATACGATCATTTGTAATCGATCAATATGGGTAACGCCTATTAAAAAGGCTGATTGCACTTGAGATTTTGCCCTCTCCCATTTTGAGGGACCCGTCCCAGCCGTTGTGGGCTTTCTTGCCATGTCAAAACAAAATTCTCACAAACCCTGGGTCAAATTAAAGTGTAACACACAAATTCTTACCAATCACGGTACTGGAGAGCACTGTGCACAGAGCACCATATGTGTCTGTAACTAAGTTTACACAGCCACAGCAGTGGAGTAACACAAAATATGAGGCTCCTCCTGTGGGGCCTGCTTAGGGGGCACCCCGCTTCTGAAAAGAAGCACAGTGGCAACACCACAACCTTCCCATACCAGCCTGGGCCACAGTCCATGCAAAGTTCACATGATGATCATGCAGTCGATGAAAGATATGTTTTTTTTAATAAAACTTTAAAGTCTTCAACCTAGCGTAGAAATCGGGGATGCGTGGTCCCTTTCGCTGAAATGTACCAGCCACCACAGTATGCAATAATTAACATTATTATTAAGTGCAATTACTCCTGCTAATGGTGGAGGCAGCTTTTGGTGCCGGAAAGACAGGTAGCTCCTAAAGGCGGAACTGCCATTGTAAATGAGTCCAGGTCAGTGATCGCTTGAGCGACTGAGCATGGTGATGGAGCCCAATGTGAGGTATGGGAGAGCATGAGGTTCTCACTCCCACCCTCCCCTATAAGTTATTTAAAAATTCTGTTATCCAATTTTTCTACCATATACATCACCAGCATAGTGGTGTTCAGGTGCCTGGGCCTTGTCCCAGAGATAACACATTGTGAAACCTTGATGACACATTGTGAAACTTTCCAGGTTTAGCCTGACCTTAGCATGTGGATTGTGGGGAAGAAGATTGGGGAGGGAATAGGAAAGGGGGATTAGCTAGCAGACAAACTAATTAAATAAGGTTAAAAACACTTGGGATGAGGGTTAGTTGATACGGGTGTCGTAGTATGGTTTCTCCAGCATGGTGTCTGGCATGGAGTCAGATGCTCGTTCCCTGTCGCCGGGCTGGGTATCCCCGATAAAAGAAAAGTTTCACTTTCGTTTACAAACTGTTTTTCTCTGGGTCATACTGCCCCCAGACAATGACTGCCCTCTCCCTAAGCTTCTCCTCTGGTAGCCATCTTCTGATTTTTACTGCACGTACAAGTGTTGGGAGTCCTCGTGCTTCGCTCGGGGATTCGTTTTTCGGCATCTTTCATCGCCTCTCTGGCCCCCCAAGGGCGGAATCGTCGAGTTTTCCTTCTTCGAAGTTTGCACAAGGCCATCGGGCCTACACCGCACGCAGGGATCGTGTCAGAGGAGAAGCACGGGGCTTCCCTCTTCAAGCTCTGCACCAGCTGCAGTTTGAAGAATGTTTTCATGGAGGACAAGCCTTCTCAGGGCCTTTATTGTCTTCACCCGACGCACAAGGAGGAGTATTGCGAGATCTGTCGTGGCATTACCAAGCGCACTATGTAGGATCGGCACATCAGACTGGCAGCGTGGCTCAAAGCCAATACCTCTACCCTGTGTGGTTCACAAGGGCATGCCTCATCCGTTTCCCCGGCCAGTGAGAGTAGGCTTCTAAGCCCTTAGAGGGTGCTCCATCCGTAGGGGCCCAAGACGAGGCCAAACACTGCAAGTTTGTTTCCTTCGGGGTTGTGCGCAAGAGTGACCTCGACGCCAGGGCACGCTCATCCTCCATCGGCCTCAATCTCCAGCCACTGCTCCAGTTCTTCATCGAAAAGAACGTCGGCTACCCCGGGGAAGCTGCAGGAGAAACCGGAGAAGGCCAGACAATAGGACAAGGTGTCCGACCTGCCTGTGAAGGCCCAGGTCATACAGGCTAAATCGTCCTAATCTATCGAGTTGGTTGCGGCCGCCCTTTCGAAGGCAAAAGAGGCTGACCTGGTCCAGGCTACCCCTACGGCGGCCATGGTGTCTCTTCTTCCCAGACGGGAGGCTTCGGCCAAGCCAGTGGAAAAGTTTCGGAAAAGAGGATGCCGTACCTTAGCCAGAGACCGACAACTCAGGATTCAAAAAAAGGGCAGGGGAGGTAGCACTCCAGGGCACAGATATTTCTTCTTCAAACAAGGGTTCCGTCCACACCATCCTGGAAGATGTTGGGGATGACAACAGAAGCATCGAGGAGGTAGTTGCCGCCGGAGGGGGCAACCACTACATAGGCGCTGGGCCCAGCAACACTACTACCCAGCCACCTCCCAGAGACCTGTCACAGGACATTCTCTCGACCCTTCGCATGCTGGTGTCAGAGATGCATAAGAGGATGCTGACAGCACCACCACTGGAACCACCAGCGACAACCCCGTTGACACCAGGACCACCACAGCCGAAGAAAAGGAAGCAGCACCCTACGTCTCTGCTCCAGCTACTAGTGCCCTCCCCCCTAGGGATACGGGGATGGACACAGCGATGACAGACAGACGGTGGAATCTCTGCCTCCAAGGGCTTCTCCCCCAGACAAAGTGGGCTCTTTCCATTCCATGGTCGCCCGCACATCAGAGCTCTTCCAGCTCACACCGGAGGAGATTAAGAATGAGGGCTTCCTTTATCAACGCCGGGACACGAAAAGGAAAACCATTCTGTCATTGCACCTCCTGGACGATGTCTGGGATTAGGGTCTGGCGCTGCTGAAAAACCCCACCTCAGCCCTGGCGAAAAGAGACCGGCTGGAAAAGAAATACTGGGAGCCGGAGTCTGCACGCAAGTGTCTGCGGTCA
Source organism: Ambystoma mexicanum (assembly GCF_040938575.1). Lineage (NCBI taxonomy): Eukaryota > Metazoa > Chordata > Amphibia > Caudata > Ambystomatidae > Ambystoma > Ambystoma mexicanum. The sequence continues at coordinate 435,889,629 of NC_090936.1, forward strand.
CAGCCATCCCTGGACTCGGCAGCTGCGCGGAAGAAGTCATCAAACCAGTCGTCCTCGACCTCCGTTCCCCCAGACAGCGAAGGGAAGAAGTTGGACTCTGTGGGTAGAAAGGTCATCTACTCGGCGGCAATGACTGTCAAGGTGGCGAACGCTTTATCTATCCTTGCCAGGTATGACCGTGAGTTATGGTACTAGATGGCCCTGCTACTGGATTTCCTCCCACAGGACAAATGGATGGAGGCGATGGAGATCCTTCAGGAGGGCGCGGTGGCATTGGACCACGCCATCACTGTGGCCCTGCACATCGCAGACTCAGGGTTCTGCCAGATGGGAAACGGGGGTTGCCTCTGTCGTCGTGGCTGACTGAAGGCCACCAACTTTAGGCAAGAAGTTCTGACTGGGGTCCTGGTCATGCCGTTCGAGTGAGACAATCTCTTCGGAAAGGCCATCGATGAATCTCTTCAGGCCATCAAGACCGACACAGCACCGTCCGTCCTTTCTTTCCTCAGTAGGGAAGTCGGGGAGATCTTTGAAGGGTTTCGATGGATGATCGTCCTCTTACCGCCAACCCTCCCATTCCACGACCCAAGAAGCTGACAGGGGTCTTCCAAGGCCTTCAGAGGTGGCCGCCATGGTAGTCGTCAAGGCTCCCAAGGCGGCGCCCCAGCCTCCAAGCAGGACTGAAACTGCCAAGACGTCGGGCCTCTACCCCTGCACCTGGATGGGAGGCCGGCTGGTGAACTTCGTCAGTGTGTGGGAAAACATCTCTACCGATCGATGGGTGCTAGACGCTCTCGCCCACGATCACACTTTGAAAGTGTCCGCAGATACCACTGGTGGCCCGGCAGGAACAACACATCCCCCAACTGTGGCTATGTTTTTAAAAAAAAAAAAAAAACTGGCGCTAGAGCTGGTTCTGAAGCGACTCCGGGCCTCCAGAGTTTACTCCAAATAGTTCTTAGTAAGAAAGAAGACTGGGGGCTGGAGGCCCATTCTCGATCTACGACGACTCAACAACTACATCAAGTCCCAAAAATTCAGGATGGTCACGTTGCAGCACATGCTCGGCCAACTGGAGGAGGGAGACTTCCTGTCATCGCTGGATGTAGAAGACGCGTACTTCCACGTCCCCATTCACGAAACAGATCACAAGTTCCTGCACTATGTCATTCTGGGGAAGCACTACCAGTTCAAGGCCCTCCCCTTCGGACTGAAGTTGGCACCCAGAGTCTTTACGAAGTGCCTAGCTCCAGTGGCGCCCATCTGCGCCTACAGGGAATTCATGTGCACCCATACCTCGATGACTGGCTCATCCAGGCCAAGTCAAGGGACTTTGCCGTCGATCACACGCAGCGTACCGTCCGGCTGCTGACGTATCTGGGTTTCTCAGTGAACTTTCCATAGTCCTGCTTGGTTCCATCACAGGACGCACTGTACCTGGGGTCCAGGCTCAACATGGTCTGCTACCTGCAGGCCCCCCTCGGTAGAGAGGATAGCGGCCATTTTGGGCAAGGTCAAACGGCTGTTGGCACTAAAAATCGCCACAGTGGGGACCAACAAGTCGCTGTTCGGCCTGATGTTGTGTATCTACCTGATCAGGCTCTGCAGGTTGTGGATGCGACCCCTCCAGGGATTCCTGGAGGCCTGTTGGATCCAGGTGTCCGGAGTTTTCAAGGACATGATTGTGCTCGAACCTGGAGGCCTGGCTCCTGCAGTATTTGACTTTGGTTTTTATGAGCTGCTGGCGGACTGCAGGTAGTTCCTTGCCAGGTCCAGGGCCAGGTCTAGGGCATCATCTACTCTTAAATGCTACGGGCACAAATGGAAGCCTTTCGCGACTTGGTGCCGGTCATAGAAGATTAACCAATTGAGGGTCACGGCCACCTCCCCCCCCGCCCCCCCGGCACCCCACTCCCCCCCCACCCCCCCAAGTCCTTCCGTACTTGTTGTCTTTGGCTAAGTCTGGGCTGGCACACGCTCCCATCAAAGTGCATCTGGTGGCTATCTCCCGCTACACCAGGTCTCTGGGACGGTCTTCTCTTTGGTCACACCGTCTAGTAAAAAAGTTCATTAAAGGACTGTTCTGCCAGTAAAGGTGCCCCGGCGTGGGAACTCCATGTGGTGCTGACTAGGGGCCCCCTTCAAGCCTATGCATCAAGCTCCTTTCTTGGAAGATGACTTTTCTCGTGGCCATCACCTCTGCCAGGAGTGTGGGTGAGATCCATGCCCTGTCCTGCAGGCGGCCCTATTTGACTTTCCACGAGACAAGGGTGGTGCTGCGGACGCACCCCTCCTTCATGCCCAAGTTTGTCGGCATTTCATCTCGGCGAACCCTTTGTGCTGCCTGTGTTTTTTTCTGACTCCTTCGTCGTCGACTAAAAGGTCTTTGCACTCGCTGGATGTGGCTCGAGCGCTGAAGTTTTATGTGGTCCGCACAAGGAGTTTCCGGAAGACTTCCCAGCTTTTTGTGAACTTTGGTCCTGTGAACTATGGGAAGGCCTTGTCCAAGGCTTCCATCTCCAGGCGGCTCTCTGGCTGCATCACTCATTGTCACCGGTTGGCAAACCGACCGCTGCCTGGCCGTCCGAGAGCCCATTCTACCAGAGCGATCGCTGCGACGAGGGCGTTTCTGTCTGGTGTGCCACTGCTAAGCATCTGCAGGGCTGCAATGTTTAGGTCTAGGCACACCTTTACGAAACTCTGCTGCGTAGACGGGGGATTCCAGAGATGAGTCCAGGGTCAGCCAAGCAGTGCTAGGCAACCTGTTCGCTTGAAAGTGAGCCTGGTGGGGAGGTAAGAGTAATTGCTTCTGTTGAGCCTTGTCACCTCCCGTGATTTTTGTATGTATGTACATACTCCTATGTATTCTTTATTCATAAGCATGTGAATCCCTGTCAGACCCCATGCTGGAGAAGGAACAAGTTACTTACCTGTAACTGTTATTCTCCAGCATGGGTCTGGCATGGATTCACATGCAAACAACCCTCCCTCATGCCCCTCTGCGTCTCTTCTTGGTCATACTGCCACTTTACGTGCTACCAAATCTGAAGATGGCTGCCAGAGGGGCTTGGGGAGAGGGAAGTCATTGGCTGGGGGCATTATGACCCAGAGCTCAGTGATTGGTTTATAGGAGAAAGACAGTTTGCAAACGAAAGTGAAACTGTTTTTTCTTTTACATAGGATTCCCAGCCTGATGACTGGGAATGAGCATGCGAATCCATGCCAGACCCATGCTGGAGAACAACAGTTACAGGTAAGTAACTTGTTCCTTTTTAATCTGGTTAAGTCTCTGTGCAACCCAGCATAAAGCCAAGGCTCTAATGTGATGGCACAATTTAGACCAGACAATGCATGGCACTAGATGTAGTTTGTGTATGGTTGGTGATGGTCTTGAGCGTAGCTCAAGTTGGCCCTTTTTATTGTGTAGGCGTTCACCAGATCTGTTTGTAGGAAACACTCCCTGTATTAGGGTAGATCTCTGGTTTTGCCAAGCCAGCTGACAGATTTGTCAGCACCAAGAGTTGTGCGTGTACATTATTGAGGTAAGTTGTAAGGGAATAGGAGACGCGGTGAACTGGAGTCCAAAATTATGAAGTACATTAAACTGTGAGGCAGGTATAATTCACAGTAAGGTTGAAGGAAGCTGATCTATATAGAAAAGGATTGCGTTAACAATGGATCGTTTTTAGACTTTTAAGTGGTAAGAGACATTACCAAAGAAAACTAGTTGCAGAGCCCACACTTCAGGGTCAGGTACAGTATAATATAACGTGTGTGTAACTGCGTGTTTGCTTCCAAACCAATGGCGGAAAAATATAATCTTAGGATGTCGACACATAAAGGAGAATGTGTAACTGTACTCGTAGGTCAGGGACAGTGTTACAGGAACGCCACTATCGACACCCCTTTCAAATTCAAAAACAGCACAAAATGTAATACCCTGCACCATCCACTGGATGTTGGCCTATGCATAACATATGCACCATCCACTGGATGTTGGCCTATGCATAGCATATGATACCAAGCAGATCCAAGCCAAAGAAAGGAGATTGCAGGGTAATATTTGTCTCATATATTTCAGTTTTCTTGTACCGTGTTAGCCATTGGTAATGAAAAGTGTTGCTCCAAAAAAGACAAAAAGAGCTTACCTTAGTTAGGCTAAAAGTCATTAATTTGCTCGCTTTCATAATCTTTAAATTACCTCAAAAGGCCTAGGGAGAGAATGGGGTTTTGGAATGGCAGGGCAGCTCAAGGATTTACCTCTGGAATGCCTTATTTGTTCTTTTCTGCTTCTGATTGGTTTCCTTCACAGGGAGCCTTACACTTCAGAAGTCATAAAGATTTAAGTGGGGCACTGAAAACGACATGCAAGAGAAAGAAAGTGCCAGGCTGCTCTCAAAGAGGCATGCAGAAATGAGGTAGTGTCCGTCACGGCAGGTGCAAACCTACTGATGGCAAATATTGCGTTTACATCTCCACTAAGCTTGCTGCTCACTGTGCCCACCTATATTTAAGCTTGGGAAAAGAAACGCAGCCAGTCACTTGTTGGACAATTCTATTATGAAAATTATTCAGGCTGTTGGTCGCCTTTTCAGTATTGACCTTCTTGAAGCCAATAAGGAGGGGGAGCCTTTAGTCATGTTTTGGCACTTTGGCTTGTGAAGGCTGGTGTGAAAAGGACATTAGGAATTTGAGAATGGAAATGTGTTATTCATGATAATGACTGATGAAGCTGCAAGTCTACATGCAATTGTATTCCTGTTTTTCGTGCATTTTCTGTCCTAAAATTATCGTTCAGCACTGCAATTTTAAAGTCATCAAGAGTGTGATTTGGTTCCAAAAAGTGACTGATGGCCGTGTCCCTACTTCGCGTGTAGCAGACGGATCAGATTGTCAGAGCTTCCTGTGAGATTATATATAAACTTTATTTATTTATTTTGAATGCTCTTTTCAGAGCTATTTACAAGGTCATAGTGGTGCTCTCATGCTGACGCCGACACAGCAGTGCTATTTCAATGGTTACACATTTTGTATATTTTCGGGCGGTATATGTCAGAAAAGATGTCGCCCAACTACATTGTGCATTTTACAGGCTCGGGCAGCAGAGCGATCTCACACGTTTCAAAGATTTTGCTGCCTCATGCGTCCTAATCTAGAGTGTGCTGCAGGGGTGTTGCTAGGTCTGGAAAAGATCAGGGGCTAAGCTAATGTCAGGACTGGCAGGACTCGGGGCTAGCTATAGCCGTTTGGTTGTAGCCCCTGAGCTTCTATCCGGGGCTACAACCAAAACATCTGGGGCTATAGCCCCCTCAGCCAGCCCCCCCCCCCCACCTAGCAACGCCTCTGAGTGTGCGTAACATTACAAATTATGTTGAGGCCCTGATTGGAAACAGCAAATTTGTCTCAGGTTACACAGATTATGCAGGCATCATACAGCAGAGCTGTCCCTCCGGTACCGGCTGAGTTCGCTATTTTTTGGTGCACTTCTATCACACACAGCAAAGTTATTAACCACGCTACACTGTACTTACAGATCGACATTTCTGCAGCATCCTGGTGTTCTAGTTCAGGTCCTAAACCCTGCAACCGACTTGGTGGAAGGATGGCTCCTGCAAGGTCTGTTTTGCCTCCACCTCCTTCTCTCTGTAAATTTTGGGGATTCCCTGCTCCACCCCGCAGCTCCGTCACTATGCATGGGCACAGTCCCCACTCACCCCACCCCGATTAGCCACCACCCTTCTAAACCTCCTCCACTTACCTCAATGGGCTCTGTCACCCATATCCCTCCAGGCCGCTACTCCTAAAGACAGTATCCACGTATACTGCCTATTGTATATATCTGTTGTATAATATCGTGCATTTTTTTTTGTTGTTGTAAATAATGCAACCATTTCACTGTGTGTAACCTTTTTATGCAACTTGTACTCAAATACTCTCGTAAGTGCGCCCAGATACCTCCGGGTGAGGAGCGCTATATAAATAAAAAACAAGCAAGCAAACACACACGATGCTGCTTTCTGTACCGGCCATGTACATGTAGTTCTTTAGGGGGTGTGGTCTAGAGACTGCAATCGGGCATTCTGCCCTCTCCCTGCAACTCCTGCCGTTAGTTTCACAAGGAAAGTAGGCCAGATGACTGTCGTGAGTTTTGGCAGCATGGGTTGAGGAGGATCCTCCTTCCTGCAGCCCCTTCTGACAATAGCATATCACAAGGTTGCTGGGCTGTGTACTTTGGCTTCCTTCATGTGAAGTGAAAATGCCACTGATCGTTACTTATGTTTTAATCTTTGTATGCTCTCTGACGCGGATCGCTTCCTAACCCATAGGAATGGGTGGAACAGAATCTTTTAAAACGTTCCATAACTTTTAGCATGTTATATTTTGGCACTGCATCCTAATAGGTGTACGTATCAAGAAATTATAAAAGCAGACGTTTATTTCTTTAACTCAAATGTGCAACCAAGTATTGATAGCGATGCAAACAAATACGTGTAACAATTTCCAATGGGTGACACTGCTGCAGTAACACGTTATGTCGGCATAAACTACGTTATAAACCCACGACTCCCCAGCCGCAGCTAGAGGAGCTTAACCTGTGTGTCCCATGCTGCCCCTGGTCCAGCTGCTCACTCCTTCTGTTGTTCGACACCTTGCCGCCAGATTTCACACGTCCTTCATTTGATTGCGCGAAGCAACACTGTGCTCCCTCCTGTTCCCAATGCTCGGGGCTCGGCCACCATAATTTATCTGCCTACATCGCGCTAATTCAGCAGCAGTGAGAGCTGCCTGACTGTCCAGCCTTTTAGCTGAAAACCCTCCCATTATCACGCAAGTGTTTATGGGCTGCATCACACATGCGTCCTGTAAATGCGTTTTAATTTCTGTTAAAGTAAGTTACTCACTTAGCCAACGCATGCTTTCATTAAATGTACAACTTAACTCATTTGCTCATTTCTAAGGTTGTTACATTAGTTACTTTACCAAAGCATTGCTTTAATTGAATAGTGTAATTTCTGTAGGCCGATTTGTCAAACTGGTACTTCAACCCTGTTACCTCTGGGCTTATATAGTGTTATACCTCATCTTGTATCCCTCCAACTTGGAGAAGGGCCCACAAAATTCCTACAGCTAACATCTGAGGTGTTCGGTATTTAGGCTGATGCGTTGTTCTCCTTGCTGTAGCAATTGCCTCTACAACTGAAATGTAGTTATTTTCAGTGAGACATTTCATTCCCTGATCGGACATGGCCTCCGCTGGATGACTGCTATAGTGACTGGGCACTGCCACTGAGCCGAATTGGACAAATGAGCTAAAGGCTGTCCATGTAGGAGAACCAGAACGCGATAAAATAGACAGTGGGTAGAATGAGGTCTAGAAACCCTGTGCTAACTGACCCGCAACTAGTGAATTAACCAGCCTGTTTCGTGCTAGATCTCCAGGAAGTCAGGAAGGCCATGTGCCAAAGCAATGACAAAGTAACCTTTATCCTGGTAAGTTTCTGTGGTACTGTGGCAATGCAAAGTAGCAACAGGTGACAAAACAAATGGTCGGCTGTGAGCTCCCGTTTACCAATAAGATCTTGGGCAAGTAGTGGAATGTGAGCTAGTTGGAAGACCAAGGTAAGATTTTGAACGTTGGTAATTTACTGGGCCATCACCACTAAGAATCCGTCCTAGGGGAAAAAGCTTTGGCCTACACCAAGTGCCTGCACAATCTCTCAGGATACCAATGTAGTCCTTCTTAGCTAAGTGGGCATAGAACCCAGCCACTCAAAGATTTTGGGGAGCTCAAATGTACCCTGAATGCCGCTAGCAGCCACCTTACCAGAAGAACATTAAAACACCCGCTTGTCAGATTCCCTATAACCTTGTGACTCTTTCAGAGAATAGAGAGGGTTCATTGCAATGAAGGAGTGGATCTGGAAACCAAGACAAGGGGCAGCAAGAAGCACATCCAGTAAGGGGAAGATACCGGCTGCAATTGAAAGTAGAACAATTGTCATTAGAGACCACTCTAGAAGAGATGAAAACTGGGCAGACACGAGTGGGAAGGAAGTGGATGCTCTGGCAGGGGCTGAGACCCCATGCAGTATAGAATACATTTTCCCAAGGTGCAGCAACCAAAAGGAACTGTTACTACTGATACTGAGGTTTTATTTGCACTGATCTTTCCATGATGTTTTAAGATTGTTTTGGGGATGTCAATTAAGGATATATGCTTATGCTTAGTAGCAGGTTTTGCTATTGACATGATTCAGAGCAGTTATTGTTTATTTCTAAGGTGCCAACGCTGAATGTAGAATAATTGCTTCGTGACAGCACAATTGCGTTTTTCTTTTGATTTCTTACTTTTCCTTAAGCAGAGATCAAGCGAGTTGATGAGGGTGAGCTAAATGCAGCTCTTGGGTTTCTGGCGTCAGCCAGTAAGCAACAGCGATGTCTGGGGAACGAGTCCGAAGTACAATAGCGTGCCCTAAATCATTATTATTATTATTATTATTATTATTATTATTATTATTATTATTATTTTTTTTTTTTTTCTTTTTAAAAGTTTTTAGTCCCCATTAGCCTAATAAATATCCCCACTGTGAGACAGTATAATTTTAAACTGTAAAATAGAACTATTTTTTATTTGCAATACTGGCTTTACAAGATATTTTAGCAGTACAAACACATTAAACAAACACATCAGGCATGCTTTCCTTATTACATCATAAGTATTCTCAACTCCCATTAAAAATCCTCACGCACAACAAAACCCCTCAAGATTTCTCAAAGATTTTTTTAAAGAATGAAATTGTTGCAAACATCATTCAGAAACATTCCCCCTTAGAAAATGCTTCCTCCATTCTTCAGGCGTCAAGCTTTTTTTTCTATCTAAGTAGCCCGCAAAACAGTCTAGTTCTTAAGTCGTTAAAGCACTCGCTAGGGTACCTTTATTGGCAGTGCTGTGAAGTAATATAATAATTTCGGTAAAATGACCTTTTTTCAAAACATTAATCCTACCGATCCAAGATACAGTGGGCCCCATTCCTGTCGTTTTTTTTCTGACTTCACCTACTAGGGGGGATAGTTTGCTGTGTATAACGAGTCGGTCTTTCGTGATATTAATCCCTAAGTATCTTAAATGATATGATAGGTTATTTATAACGTGCTTAATACCCAGAGGTTTCTAAGCGCGGACCCGGGTTATCAAACCTGTGTTGGTTGCACTGTGTCGTCTTGCTTCCAAGGCAAGCACATTGCCCCTGAGATATCCGCCCTAGACAATCTAGCCTTGGCGGTCCAAGAGTTCCTGGACTTTTTAAGTTCCTGTTCCTTATCCACGGGAACCGTAAGGTTTATTATCTCCGATTTTTATGAGTTATTTATTTTTAATCCTGCTTCCATCTCAAATGTACTGACTAACACTTTTATCCGGTTCTCTAACAGGTCATCTGTGAATGCGGCTACCTTATGTATGCATCACCCAAATGGAACTTCTACTATGTCAGTCTACTCCCTAATTGTGGCTTAGGTGGATTGCATAGAGTAAAGGAGACAGAGGGTACCCCTGTTTAGTACCTGTCGAGACCCTAAAAGCACCCGATAGTTGTCAATTAAGCAACAATCGCAGGGTTGGGTTCGAATAGTTGCCTTTTATTTTTGACATACATTTGGACCCAAAGTCCATTTTTGACATAGTTTGGATCAGGAACTGCCACTCCACTCTATAGAACTCTTTCTCAGTGTCCAGAGCGATCAATAAGGTCGGAATTTTCTTTATATTGACCTTTTCAATTAGATGTATTATTCTCCTAGTGTTGTCCCCAGTTTGTCTGCCCCTTATAAACCCTGATTGTTCGGTGCTAATGAGTCTTGGAAGGAGCTGATCTAACAGGGAAGCTGATGATTTTGTGTACATTTTTGCATCTAAGTTGATTAGTGCAATGGGTCTATAGGAAGTACAACTTGCTAGTTCCTTTCCTGGTTTCGCAAGCAGCACTACCTGGGTGATCCTTCCCACTGCCCCGAAGTTTTTTTAAAAAAAAAATTATTTTAAACAAACAAAACCAACAAACAATACAGCTTTTCGGGACGTACATAATCGATATCAAACCATCACATTATACAGTGTTATTCTCCGTCCTCTCCCCACCCACCCCATAAACATGAGCCGGCTCATCCGTGTCATCTGCGGGAGCGTTTTTGGAAATCACAGTGCTTGTAGACTCGTCTGAGTCTTCTATTTCATGGTTAACCTGGTGGGGGTTTACCATAGAGGTCACTAATTGTCGCCAGGCTATCAGGGGGCCCACTTCCTCCTCACCCCCCCTGGTAACGGCTTCAAACAATACTACTGATTCTGCTTCTCCCACTGCCCCGAAGTTATTGAACATTGAGACCAGATGTGAGAGCAATTGTTCCCTAGAAAAGTCGGCCTAAAAGCTGTCCGGCCTGGTGGTTTATTGGTGGGGAGTGATATGATAGCACTACGTACCCCCTTTATCGTTTTATCCTATTCCAACTTCATTTTGGTTTGTTCAGTTCTTGCTGGAAGGTCATATCTCTCCAGGTAATTCAGTTGCACCTGCTCTTCGGAATTGTCTGATATGTATAATTCTGTATAGTATAACGTAAATTCGTGGATATTTAGCTCCGAGCTCTCCCCTCCCACTCTGTTTAATTTTCATTAAATGTTCTTGCCTTTTCCTCCTTCCTGAGTAACCTCGCTAGCAGCCTATCTGAGTATTTGCCTTTTAGTATTTCTTTTTGAGGTACAGCAGTGCATGTTCTGCTTCCCTAGATTGTAAGATGTCTAGTTGCCCCCTTATGCCCTGTACTCACTTTGAATTTTCCCACTAGCCCCCACTCCCATATCTGCTGTAGCAAATATCTTGCAGGTCCCCCTCTAAACCACTTATTTCTTTGTCTCTTCAAACTTTTATTGCAATAATCCTACCTTCTAATGGTTGCGTTCAAAGCATCCCACCGTACATGCTGGTTTGTGTCTTCTGTTTTATTATCGACAAATAATTCCTCAATGCCCTTTCATAGTTCTGCCCTCAATATTTCGTCCTTAAAAATATATGCTGGATATTTCCACTTCCATAAGTCGGGCATCTTGTTTTTCCTTTTCACCTCCATCAGGGTTAAGGGGGCATGATCCAATATTGATATAGCTCCCACCTCTATTTCTAGGAGCAGGCCTAACGAGGTCTGCGACACCCAAATGTAGTCGATCCTGGAGGATGTCTTGTGAAAATGAGCAAAGAAGGTATATACCTTGGTATCCCACCTCTTTTCCACCAAAGCAAGTCTCTCTATTCTCTCCCCTAATTCTCTCGAGGGTCTGCATGGGGTGCGCCCTTCCACCACTCCTGTCTGCCTCCGGGTGGCAAGCTATATTGTCCCTTAGCAAATTTTTCCACCCTGCCAAAGATTTTCTGTATAAAACCATCCTGACCCGTATTGGGTGCGTATAAGGTGGCCACAGTGTAGAGTTTCCCCCGTCCCTTGCAGAATGACAGCCACATATCTCACCATGGTATCTTTTTCCCAGTTCCCAACATTGACTGGAAAATGTGTCGGTAACCCTGAATCTTTATTCTATGTGTGTCGCTAGCTTGGACATGTGTTTCCTGTAAGGTCAGGAGATCAGGTGTTTCCCTTTTGGAGGAACCTTTCCAACTTCTTCCTCTTCAGTGGTGAATTCATCCCATTTATATTCAGAGACACGACTCGTAGTCTGTCCATCCTAGCCATCTCCTACGCAGGCTCTCAAAATATCTATATTTCCATTGGAAACTCTATTGGGGAACCCCCCCACCTGTTCCCTCCCTACCCCCCCATACCACCCTAACTGGGTGTACTCAAATGGCCTCTAGCCCCCCCGATTCGCCTTCCCGGGGATCGAGGCCATAATTGAACCCAGCTCCCCCTAGTGCAGGCTCGGCAGAGCCAATATCTCAATTACAACTCCCACCTTACCCCCTCCCAGCCTTGCAGATAACGTGCGTATTAAGCCTTTTTACGCATGAAATTATGACAAATACACATGATTTCATTTTCTACTGTGTACCGTGTACGCTTTGATTTATTAATTTAAAACAAACATACTTTCCACCACTAGATAGCACTGTAGTGTTTCTTTTGTCAGCAGCATAGCCTTTCTTACACATGATGGTGAATTTCCAACTGAAAGACCAAATCTGTGACAGCTAAGCGAGCAACACAATAAAGCATGCACCCTTTTAAAATGTGTTCATAGCCATAACATCTAATAGCTTGATATGCTGAAAAGTAAAGTTTGCTTTGATGTCCTAAGTTGAATATTCTTTAATAACCATACATAACACGCTGGAAGTTTGTGACGAATCTCCAAACCTAAGTGAGCTTATGGAACACCAGCCACCCCCACCTCTCCCCTCAAAGTGCTAAAATAAAGAGGCGGGAGCCAACACATCGGCAATTATTCCTTTGCTTCCTGCCTGTAGTAAACCTGTTCTGTAATGTATAATTTATAAAGTTATGCTGGCTGTAGTAAGATGTGCGCTTGCTGTTGGGCTATACCACGAGGGATGGGCCATTACCCCATGGAGGGACGAACAGTTCCATTAGCCTGAACTGAATATATTTGCCAATAGCACATGCAGGGAGGCCATGTGCCACTGGCGCATGCAGAAAAGAGATGCTCAGTTAGCATGTGCAGAGAGGAGATGTGCTGCTGCATGTGTAAGGAAGCTATGCCAATAACGGGTCGAAAGGGAGTATGTGTTTTTACATAGCGCTTTTAGCCTAATTCCTTCTGCTTTTAAGCACTCTGGTAACGGTTATTATCCCATTTTGAATGGTACTTAATTTATTACAGCAAAACACAGCAGAATGCCAGGGGAGCACTGTTGGGCGTTGTGGTGGGGGCTAGCGAGGACATGTTAGAGTCAGGCTGAATAAGGAAAGGGGAGGGGGAAAACCGGGTACATTTGGCCCCAGTACATTTTGTCAATTTCCAGCACTGATAGTAACTTGTGTGAACGGTCATTCTTCATTACTGCATTTCTTGTAAGAAAGAAGCGACTCCTCTGCGGTCTTCCCTCTGCGCCACGCCCATCAAGGCTGTGTCACGTAATTGGAACTTGGGAAGTGCAGGCCGCCCTCCTGCCCAGTAGCTTTCCACCCTTTCTTTGGATGCAACGTTTTAGCCTGTGCAGAAGGGAGCCCTGCAGTTTAGACTGGCAGAGAGGAGATGTGCTGTTATAGCATGGGCAGAGGAGATGCTACGTTAGCACTCACAGAGAAGAAATGTCCCCATAGTACGTACTTGGTAAAGATGTGTCATTGGCACGTGCCATGGAACAGAAGGGCAATTGGCATGCAGAGCCGAGATGTGCTGTTAGCATCTGCATAGACAGGATGTGGAGTTTGCACATGCTAACTGCACATCCCGTCGCTGCACAGGATGTGCAGTTGGCATGTGCAGAGAGGATACGTCCCATTAGCATGTGCGTAGAAGGCATGCCGTTAGCATGCACATCTCCTCTGTGCACATATGCGCATTTATCACACATGTACAGAGAGTTGTCCCACTAGTATGTGAGCAGAGAAGATGCACCATTAGCAGATGAGAAGAGATGTGCCAATAGCATGCGCAGAGAAGAGATTGGAGGTCACTATGGGTAGAGATATGTCCTGTTAACGTGCACAAATATCAGGCTTGCTAAACAGAACATGTTCTATCAATACGTGAAAACAATGTCTGCCATTAGCATATGCATAGAGATGGGCTGTTAGCATGCGCACATTGTAAAGGTGCAATTTACACATGCAAATGACACAAATTTGCTCTTCAAATGCTAACAGCACATCTCTGAAAATGCTGAAAGTAGATATGCATTTACCATGTCCGTGGCGTACTCGTTAGTATCAGTCAAGAGGAGATGAGGAGATGCGTAGCTAGCATGTTCAGGGAGGATATATGCCATTATCAAGTGGAGTGATGTGCTGTTACTATGTGCCCAGACGGGATGTGACGTTTGCATGTGGCGTGAAGGACTCTGCACAAGCCAGACAACTTTGATCTACAATGCTTTTGGTCTATGGGTCTGATATTACGTATGCATTGGGTGTATGTGTTGGATAAGTTTTACTCTCTTGCAGAGGAGAAAACTCATTTTTACTCTCTTGAAATTGCATTTACTCTCTAATTTGAAAAATCATGCGTAAAATACTCCCACCTCAAAAATATTATCTGGAGCGCTGCCTCCTCACCCGACCCTTATATGCTAACAATTCTTGCACTCCCCGGGCTGCATTATGTAAGCTATGTTGTGCAGCAGGCTCTACCAGCGCACTTGAAAAATTCCTCAGAGCAGTCTTTCAGTCCTCTGGACTCCGATCTTGGAGCTCTATCTTATCCCCCAGTGCGCCTTTCTTCCTTGTGTTTTTCTGCTTCACTGCTGTCCACTCCCAGTCCTTCCTTTTGTCCCATGCTGTTTTTGTCGGAGCCCTGGAACCTGTTTCTTCTTCATCTATGCAGAGTATATTTGCTCCTTCCCTTCAGGACGAGATCCTGTGTTGCCTGCCATACCACTGATGGGGAATGTCCAGCAATATCTGGTGTCTTTATCACGAAGAAAGCTCACCACCGGACCCATTTCTTTCCTCTTGATTGGTGTTATCTGGGACAAATCCTGGAAGAGTTGAAGATCTGATCCATTGTAGGACAACTGTTTCATCTTCCTTGCTACCCTCAGTATTCCTTCTTTATGGGAGTAGTCATTTAAGGCCGTCAAGACGTCTCGGTCTTGCCCCTGGTTCTATCCTCAACGGGCCGACTCTATGAACCTGGTCTAGTCTCAGATCAGCTCTATCTTTCGGATCTGCCAAGTCAGTAAATATTTGCAAAATTGCCTCCTTAAGGTCCTTGTCTTGTACTTCTTCAAACAGGACCTTTAACCTAATATTCGATCTCCTGGACTGGTTTTCAAGGTTCTCAGTCTGTAGATCCAGGTTGTGTGTTGCCTGAGCTAGGTATTCTACTAGCTCGTCTGTTGTCCGTGCATCTTCTGCGAGTTCCTACAGTGCAGAATCATTAGAGTCCACTCTTTCCTCCAGTTTGTTGACATCACCTTTTATCTCCTGCAAGGTTGAAGCCAGATCCTTGCACGTCTTGTCCAGTTGTGCTTGAACTGTCCTTGCAATTTTATCCCCAAAGTCCTGGAAATATTGTTTCAAGTTATCCTGTGTAACCTTGTGGTCTTCGCCTTGGCCCCCATGAGTTCCTGTCTTTCCGGGCTACCTTCCTCTCCAACCAGGGATCCTGTGTCCATTCTCCACAACTTTCATATCGTACCTTCTGGAGGTTTCTTTGTACTTTTTGCCAAAGACTGGGTCTCCTTTGCCCTATTTTTCGACATCTTCCACTTCAGCCCTTTCGCGTGGTAGTTGGATCTCTGGTCTTGAAGTGATCTCTCCCCCAAGCTATTGGGCTCTTTGTGGATTCTTACCTGGGCTGGTCCTCTCAGCTTGTGTTATGTTTTCTGATTCGTTTCCAGACTCACACCCTGGGGAGCACCCTTCACTTTCCCCAAAGACCTGATCAGGGCATCACTGGCTCTCTTCTCATCCTGTTTGATGCGGTCTGGCCACTGCTTCTCCAGGTTGCTCCACATTACCCCGATCACTGTGCCCAAGGTGTTAGGTCTCCAGGGGGTCTCTTTTCCTTGTGGTGGGAGACGGAGCAGGAGGCGCTCTATTGATATTCCAACAAAGTTCTTAAGGAGATTGAGGGGGAGGGGTGACAACGAGGCCCTCTTTGTCCTCGTATTTGCCCTGAGGTTCTTAGTGCTCCTCTGGGCTTTCTAGGCAGGTTGTCTTCACCCCCCCTCCACCTCGACTTAAAATTCTAATATGGCCTTCTCCCCTTAGCAGAGCGCAGTGGTGCCTTGCCTACTCGATCCTGGTCTGGCCGCTTCCCTCCACCACACGCTGGGCTCCTGATTTAGTCCGGTTCCATGGCTGGTCCACGCCCTCTCACCTTGTCGGAGCGCCTTGCCTCGTCTCCGTCTTGGTTCTCCTGTGGCACCCTCCTTTGCCTTCTGCTTCCTCTGCGTGCACTCCCCACTATGCCCGCTCCATGGCTCCTCTTCTTCCTCGGTTCTCCCTTCCAACCTTGTCGTTCCGTGTGAGGGTCCTTGCGTCCTTCTTGTGGGAGCCCGATATCTTCTGCAGAGGTCCCCCTCCAGCTGCAACTGGTTCGCCTCTGGTCCTTGTCTCCTGGGGACACCCAGAGGCTGTCCCTCATCCAAACTCTTCCGCCTGCCAGGATGACACACTCCAGGTACCTTCGCTCACCGTCCCTCCGATTCCCCAAGATTGTACAGGTCCGCTCCTCCTCTCTTCAGCAACCCAGCCTGTTTGCTTTTCCAGTGACTGTTTAGCAGATCGGGTGGGTCATACCTCTGTGTTCATGAATTCGGCCCCGATCCTGAGTCCAGCACAGCTCCTCCAAGGTCTGCCTCCACTGCTCTTTTTAAAACAGTAGGGGATTTCTGAGTTTATTTTAGGATGAAGAAGAGTTGGGACAGGAGAGCTGCAATTATGTTGCTCTCCTGCTGGCGGCCATTTTGGAATCTTTGGCTTGTGTTTTAAGTAATAAAATAACTTAAAGCCGCTTGCTGCCTCTTCGTCTCAATCCAATCTGCTCTCCATAGTTTTCCTTGACTTTTGTTGGACATAGGTCGTCTTTGGTGGAAGAGGCTCTTTCTAGGAGCCCCACACAATGGAGTTCCCATCTCTGAAGAGCCTTTGACCTTGCCATTGTCATTTCATCTTTATTTAGTTTGAGCACTAAAGGAGGATTTTCCAAAGCACTCTTCCTAAACGATGACAATGTCTTCCACTCCACGATGCATTTTAGAGAGATTAGACCCAGTTCTCTTCCAATCACTTGAAATGGTGTTGATTTCGGAAGACCCAAACATTTTTTCCAAAATAAGCCTTCCACCAACGGCCAGATGGTTTTGGGAATGAAAAACAGGTACTCTGAACCAGAAGATAGGACTGCTGTAACCTTTAATTTATAAAAGTCCAACAAGGGAATAATTGGAAAGCGGCAAAACCGTCTGCTGAGGATCCCAGCTTGTGCTGCCAACATTGCAGCCTTATTCCTCAATTGGTCCACTGACCCAGCCTTGATCTTACTTGAATTTATGCAAACACCCATATTTTTAAATGATTGCACTTGTTCAACTCTTAATGCGCCAAGGTACCATCGGCACTGTGCTCACGCTCTAGTTTCATGCTTATCTAGGACCAGGATCTTTGTCTTGATGGTGTTAATGACCAATTCATTTTTTCTCACATACTCCTCCAACGTATTCATTTTACGATGGAGGCCGATGGCCAATAAGTACCAAGTCATCTGCATAGTGCAGATGGACCACTGGAATCCTGTTTAGTCTTGGTGGAAATGCGACTCCTTCGTCCAGAGTCATCCACAGATCTGAGATTAAAGATTGAACAGGTCAGGTGACAAGGGGCAGCCTTACTTGAGGCATCTGAAGGTCGAAATCTCCCCTGTTAGCAAACCTGCCCTGTTCAGTCTCACCCTCAAAGTGGTTCCAGTGTGGGGTGCTGGCAATTGTTAAAGTAAATTCTCCGGACAGCCGCATTTCTTCAATTTACCCTCAAAGCCTTGGCCTACTTATGTTGTCAAAGGCCTGGGTCAAATCCACAAAAGCCACACATCTTCCGTCTTCCTGCCAGCGCCTTGTTTTTCAGACTAGAGAACATGGCTATATTGGGGCCAGTACCAAGTCCTTCACAAAACCTCTCTGGAAAGGATCCTGATGGCACGTCCCATCTATCCAATCATTCACCCTTTTCAGTAGACATCTTCCATATATTTTGCCCAAGACGTGCAGGACGGCAATAGGGCAGTAGTTGCCAGAATCGTCCCTACTACCACTCTTGAAAATCGAGACAACAATAGTTGCTTGTGTCCATGATGGGGGAACTGCCCGATCTCGCTCAATCCTCTGGAATACTATTTGCAGGAAGTGGGCCCAAAGCTCAGGTTCTTGCTTGCTTAAGGATTACATTTGAGAGCCCGCCTGAGCCTGGGGCACCGGAGGAGCTTGCCCTTTTAATTTGTTTCACTATATCATTACTGGTTTGTTGTATTCACCATGGGGATGCAGGCTTGAGGCTAGCCTCATTTTCCCCAACACTTCTGGGCGGATTAAGATTTTCAAAATGTCAGCAAAGTGTCAGACCCAGGAGGATTCTGAGACTCAGTTTGCCTGTAAAGCGTCTTGGGTCTGGTAACCAGATTTAATTAGCCTCCAGGTTTGTCCTGTGTTCTTTTTGCTAATAATCCTAAGCGTCTCTTCTGCATTTTGCTGCAGCATCGTAAGTTTATATCCCTGCAGCCGGTTTTGATGAGTGTGTTTCAGCCGGTGTCATTTTGTGGCTGATGTATATGAGGCTGAACCCTCCACTTTCTTAATGGCCTTTTTTAATTTCCTTCTTTTCGCTAATCGCCATTTTGTCATATACGTGGAAATGTTTTACTTGAGTTGTTATATCACCGTTCTACACCACGTAAGACTGTAAGATCGGCAAGTAGTCCCTTTTAGTTGATTTAATGCTACTAGGTTCTTGCTCAAAAGGGACTCCAAGTTCTGTTCGGACATCCTAACTCTGCAGCCACCGTTAACTGGATCAATATCCACGGCCACCCACTTCCCATCCTTCTTCACCTCCTCCCACTATTGCACATTCAACAAGTTATGATCACTAGCTGAGCTTTCCACCACCTCAAAATCCTTCAACTTCAAGAGCAAATCCTGAGATGTCAATTGTTGTCGACTGGGTGCTCCTCTTCCATGTCGGCCTGCATGGAGTGTCTCCTGGGATACGGCCATTGAGGAGAAGTCTCTTGAGTCAATCAATCTAGTCCATGCCAACACCCTTATCTCTGATTGTGTTAAGTTGGTTCTATCGACTCTGTTGATGGACCCCATTTTATCTAGGCATATTATTCAAGTCTCCACAAATTATCGCAAAGCCACCCTCACTACTTGCCTCATCTATGAGGATTAATTCCTGACCCACAAAATCCTCAGTTGTCATGACCATGGGGTTCCAGTAAAGATTTATTGTGGACACCAACCGGCCCCCATCCCTTTTTTAGATCTGGTCTTTGGGATTCCCTTCGCATGAATACTCTCTGCATTAAGACATTTGGCTTTGCTGCCCCAGTTATTTCCAGCCCTATGCCATTTCTTACTGCCACCAGTAAGCCCGATGTTGGCCTTCCTTTTAAACCTCTGACAGCCGGATTCAATACCACAGGAAAGCCGTCTAAAGTGGGTTTACTATGAAGCCAAGTCTCTTGCAGACAAATGAAATGAAAGCTGCGCAAAGAAATCTCACCCTCTTTGAATAGGTGAGAAAAGCCCCTAGTGTTCCATGACGTCCGGGACCACAGAGTGGGACACCCCTTCACACCCTGCTATCATGTTTCTGGTTGCAATCCATCCTCCTCCTGGAAAGATGGGGACCTGTTCATTACAAAGGGAGTAAACATACCCTCCACCCCCTTGTGAAATCCAAGGCTCTAGCACTCAAGAAGCCCCTGTTTGACAGTGTTGTTTTCGAACCCGGCTTCTACCAGTGTGGTTAAATCAAAACCCAACATACAGAAGCTCCAGCTTGCTGCCTACAAAGTGTGTTTCACTACTGCTGATGAGATGTGGAGGAAAAGAGCATCCTTGCGAACCTCGTCCACAAATTCAATCAACTGCATATCTTCTGAACGTATTAGGCGCAGGCTTGGTAGACCGTTAAACAAGGCCAGAACGTTTCCTCTGTTAAATATTGAGCACTCTTCTCGATCTATCAGTCTTTCCAAGTGCAAACACAGATGCCCTTCTTTCAGGGGGCCTTGTATTTTTCTACATGGGACTCTTCAGTTTGAGACGTGTCTCGGGTCCTCCCTACAAGTCGGCATGCTTTCCTCATACGACATTTCTGTCGGCCCTACTCCTTGATCTGTTTTTGTAACTCGTAGTTCTTACACCTAACAACTCTTGAAAATGAAAAGACGCCTTTTACCTTTAAAGTTCCTCTTTGGATCAGACTTCACTAATATTGGAGCACCTTCCTATGGCACGGCTCTGCTGATATTTGACTCCCAATTATTTTATTTCATTTTTGGAGAGCATTTGCAAACTGTTAGGGATGAAGCATCTGGTGCACAGGTTAACTAATCTGTAGGGCTGCATATAACTACACTCTCATACGTTACAACTGGTGGCTAGCTCAGCCGCAATCCCCCTCTTCCATGCTTTTACTACTGCATGTCCTCAAATTCCTGTACAAGAGAAATTGAATTATTTACCAATGATCATTGTCTGTGGTCCCTAACGAGAAACTACTACAAACAATCACGGTCCGGTGCACAGTAAAAGGATAGTAAGCATTAACCAGTAAACCAATGATGTAATTCGGAGGGGACTGCAGATCCCTAATGGAAGTCCGTTTATATGCTGTCGACCGCTCCATACAGCAGGGGATGAGAATGTTCTGCATGATCAGTTTACCTTTACTTCATATAGGAGCAGCCCAAAATACCTACTCTTTTCATTGTGACTAGCATCAGTGTAAAATGTGCTTATGAAATTTCAATGACTTTCTTCGATGTCTAAATCTCTGTCCAGCCTGCTGTTTCTTTTGGGGCAAGCAGCGTCACTTCGTGTTTATCCGTGTGCAGTTGTGAACTGTGTGACATAAGTTAATTTGATTGAATGTTTAGACTTCAGGTTGTCCTTGCTGTGGCATCATTTGCCTGCCTACACTGCAGTGAACGATTCCTCCCCTTACACGGCAGCTTGATGTCCAGGAATTGTTTAAGAGGCGAGGATCCAATGTTAAGAGACAGTGAGTTACAGGAGTTTAGAACAAAGGACGTTGGTGGCAGTGATCAATTTCAAAGTTGGGATTGACTGTTAGGCTCTTCCGTGGTGGAAAGTGAGCCTCCCACCAGAAAATGACGGACTTGTGCTGCATTATGTGCCTCCCAGTATCTCGAGATAAGTCACCAAAGAGGGAGACTGACTGAGGGGCAGGTCAGATAGTGGCTCTGGCAGGGTTTTGGTGCCAGGTTACTGTGTGTTGTGACAGAACATGCTGATAAGGGGCAGAAGACCTGATATGTAAATGGGTTGTACAGTAGAGGCAACGGTAGTGAAGTTCCGCTTGAATTTGGGGTCAAGCCCTAGATGCTCTCAAAGGGCGAGGGATCGCTATTGCCAAAGCACACACTTGTTTATGTATCCAGAGTGTGAGCATTCCATAGCCTTCTTAACAATCTCTCATTCATTCATGTGCTCGGCGAGTTATGTTGTGTTATGTTATTTTGCATTTATATAGCGCCTTATATACCATTGGTATGGTCTGAAGGCGCTGGTAGGTTGAACGCCCTTGGGAACCAAAGTTCAGATCAGTAGAGTGGAGAGAGTCAAAGGTGCGTGTGAGCACCGGGTATGTGTGCAGCTGGTGCGGTCTTCGTGTATTAGCTGCTTCTTAGCGGTAGGTGTGGTGGTTGAGAGATCAGGAATATGTGTTCGTTCTGGCGAATGTGGCTGCGTTAGGCCTGAGGAGAACGCCTGGCTGGGGGTTGTGTAACCAGCAGTGTTTACTTAGAATGATGGGAAGTGTGTGGCGGATGTTGGTATGAGAACAGTTATATCGAATGGTGTCATAGTATCTCTGTGTTCTAGTTGAGTGGTGGTGCAAAGGAGAGAGTAAGCATGGTGGTGTGATATGATGGGTTATAAGCTCTTTCAAACGTTCCCTGTATTCCAAACCATACTGTATACGTTACACAATTCTATGCGCTCCAGTCCGTTCCATGCACTCCTATCCACTCCATGCATCCCAGTCTGCTCCACAAACTCCTGTCCGCTCGACTCACTCATGCACTCCAGTCCGCCCTGCGCGCTCCAGTCCGTCCCGCGTGCTCCAGTCCGCCCCACGCGCTCAAGAAATAGGTGTTCGTCGACGTCGCAAACAAATGGATCTGGGAATTGGCCCATCTGCCGAACAGGTGATCCACTTGGTCCTGCCGAAGTTCCCACTCGTGGCAAGAGCGCAGCTCCCTGCTGAGAGTTGGAGACTGCGAGTGAGGCTTCTCGCAGCCCCAACACACGTCTTTTCAAATTCTGATGGGGCTGGTGGTTTTTCTGATCTAAATCTGTAATGCACCGCTTGTGCCCCCAAATAGTTTTGAGTATTAGCGTACAAATGCCCCAGAGATTACTTTTTTGGTTTTATCACAGGGATTCAAAGGTGCTGTGCAGGTGCCCCGTTTCATTTGTGTCGGGTTTACGCAGTTAGAAGCGGTAACACTCCGAGTCCCCACTCAATACTGGCGCAATGCCTCTAAATGCATGTGCTGGCTCAGTTTAAGTAGTTGTGAGGTGCTTGCACTACCTTCTGACCGGGTGGTGCAGGCACATCAGGTTTCCTTTTGCTAGCCAACTAGGTGGAGGGAAATTAAAGTTGGTGTCCTGTTACCTAGTTGAAAGCACTGGCCTCCCATTCAAAAGATCTTTTGTTTCTATCACTGGTTGGTGCGTTTTAAATACTGACTTTATAGACAATTCATGGTGCCAGTTAGGAATGTGGTCATGTGTTTGTCATGGCTTCATTTTCTTGAATTTATTTTTGTCATAGTATTTTTTTGTGAGAGAAGGTGGACCCTTCACTTTCAGGCACTGCTCCCTTGGGCTACTACCAGCCCATATTTGGTAGTTGGGGAAGCTCTTTTAACGGTGGCCTACAGCAGGGGTCTGAATACTGTGGCTCTCCATATCTTTTGGACTCTCGTGTTCCCTACCCACTTTAACATGCTGGCTACGGCTGATGTGAGTTGTAGTCCAAAGTATCAGGGGTATAAAGATTGCAGTCCCCTGTTCTACAGGGAGGAATTCCCATGAGTTAGTCAGACCCTGAGCTTGATTTTTGTTCCCCTTTCTGGTTTTACCTTACAGGTCGTTATCCTTCACTCGTGAGAGATTTTTGGAACAAGGTAAAATGGGGTGACCTCTGAGAAAGTCTAGAATGCTGCCCGTCAATTTAATTTGTTGTCTGCCCTGCTTCTAGTGATGCCTTATACTTTGTTATTACGAGGGTTTTACAAAATATATTTGTGTTGGGTAGGTTTGGATGTTACAGTGGATGTTTTTTTTCTGTTTACTTATGACAAGATTAAAACTTAAAATCCCATGACTTGTTCCCCATGTCACCCGCACCAGGACTCTTCCCCCGACCTATGTGACTAATGGTCCATTTGAATTATTTATGAATTTATGGGCTATTAATTTCTCCCTGCGACAGTCTGACCGGCAAGTTAACTCTGTGCTCACACTCATTTGTCTTGAATGTTGTGTTTTGTTTAAGTATGTGATCCATCTTTTTTAAATTTTATTTAGTTACTTTCATTGATTTAGTTAATTTTTATACATTTTTTGACATAACAAGTAAACATTTATGTTGAGCACAGTATTGCTACAACCAATCTTAATGAGTTAATAGTCAGGTATAGGTTAAACTCAGTCAGTATAGTGAACAAGAAAATTGTAATGTAGATACGTTTGACAAATATAACTCCATTATGGTAGAAAAATCGTGTTCAGGTTGTCAAAATGATGTCAGCAGGACATAAATAGGGGGTATAAGGATAAATAATATAATTTAATATAAAATACAAACACAGATCTAAGCAGAGAGGGCGAAACCTATCGGTCTCTCCCTAGTTAGTCCCGGGAATCTGTCATCCAGGTGGCCAGAACACAGCCATCGCTATTGGATCCAGTTCCTGGGGGTGGACCAGTGAGGGAGGATCACCTGGATGGGAGGTCTTGTGGGAGTGGGACACAGACTGGTGAGATGCGGTATCGCCCTTCTTTCGAGGATATTCCAAAACACTCCCCTTTTTCCGACACTAACACTTTCGCACAACACAAGTCAACGGACTAACACCAGAGCCGTTTACCTGACATGTCCCAGTACAAGGGTCAGGCAATTGACCAGAATCACACACCTGACCGCCCTTTCCCTTCCCCACAGGGATAAAAGGTGGAGCACGAGAGCACAGGACGAGCATGGCAGACCACACGACGTGAGAGCTAACTCAGCACAGCAGTTCAAGAGGAGGTGAAAGACTGCGCATACCGAGAGGGTGACAAGGAGAGAAGCGACCTTGCCCTTTCCTACCAAGGCCAGTGAAACCTCTGCAGATGGGAACATAAGACCGTAAACAATAGCCAGCGTGTATTGCAGCAGATGCCAACGGTATACGAGACCCTCCTCCGCTGAGTACCAGGCTGGGGAGACACTTGTCTCGGTGGTACCTACCTTGAAAGAGAAGAAAGGAAGGCGGTTCCTCACAGCCGTGAGTCGAGGGGAGAGTCGATAAGAAACCGAACTGTGTTGAACGAAAAGTAGCCAACAGCTAAATTGAACTTTTAAAAGGTTAAATACACTATTGATGGAAGGGGGGGAAAGCCCCCGCAACAGGTGCATCTGGCACCATGTGGGTGCTCATGCAGGAGACTATGGGTGATTACCTGATGGTAGAGACTACCATAACCAGAAAGCATTGGGAAGAGAAAAAGTGAGGTCAAAACGGTCATACAGGGGTTTAGTAAAATCCTCTGTACTGGATAAAAGTCTTTGACCGACAGATTGTGAAAGCTAAGGGAACGAATCTCGCATGGTGAAGTCTGAAGTCTTATGAACAGTGTGACAAGAATGAACCCGACGGAGATATGTCCACAAAGCATTGTTTGAAAAGACATTAAGACTTGTGAAGTCTTTGACTGACAGGTATTGATGTTGATGAAGGAAAGGGAGAGGAGTCCTGTGTGGTGAAACTAGTGTATGAACTGTGTGTTGTAAAGGTTGCCAAGAGTGAACCCGTGGAGGGATGCTAACACGAGAGGACAAAGTCTAATGTCCCCGAAATACAGTGAACTGCCTATAAAAGTTGGCGAGAGTGAACCCGGCAGTGGGAAGCCGACAACCAGGGGCAAAGCCTGAAGACCTGTTTAAAAAGACATTAAGATTTGTGAATGCAAGAAGTATTGGAAGACCAGGGGAAGTGAATTGTCCCCCTTGTCAGTTGGGGCTGATCCCAGCCGAGGGAGATCCAGTGGTGAAAAGTCATGTGTGTGTGTGTGTATATATATATATATATATATAACAGACCTTTTGTGTTTGTGATTGCGCAGAGACTTTTATTGAAAAGAGACTTAAGCATCGGAACTGTCAACTAGTGCTGGGAAGGCTCGAGTGTGCTGTGCTCAGGAGATCCACCTTGTCCCGAGTTCAAAACGTGGGGATGGCAATCACATCCGGACTTATTATTTGTGAACACTTTTTCCTTTATTGAGACCATTATCCCAAACTTCTTTTTGTATTTAGTGTAAGGATTGGCAATTGGGTTTTCTTGGTATAGGCCCTTTTATTTTGCCACGATGCCACATGGACTGCCTTATTTTCATTTGATGGTCGAAGCTTGGCCCCATCTTAGATTTAGTTTTAGGTAAGGCGTTCTCCCACCCTGGATTTACAGTTTAATAAACACCCTTGAACTGTGATCACTTGTCTGTCTTTACTGTTGCCACCATGAGTTCCTTACAGGGAGGTTCACAGATAGTGAAGGGAGAAATTCATGTAGGTGGATACAGGCCAATGTACATTAATCTAAAAAGCTTCAATTCGCAGATGTATAATAAAATAATACTCCTACGTCCCGTCCTCTTTCCTCTATACTTGTGGGACATTCCGTCCTTCGGGACGGGACTGGAGCACTTTAAAGCATCAAAATGTTGTGCTTCTTTTATTTTTACGCGGGGCCATCGCACGTGACCATAGCCTCGCCTTTCTGAGCTCCACCCCGCACATCGCCCTTCAGTCCTTTTCTCTGTGCGGTTGGGGTCGGACGCACTTTCATCACGGAATATTTTTCTTTTTGTTCCCTTGTCCTTCATTCCTGCTCCAGTTCCACGGTCATCTTTCCTCCGTGTATGCCAGAGTGTCTGGGATTTGTGTTCTGTTCATCGTGCAAATGTTGTTTCGCGAGGGCTGATCTGCACTCTTTGCCTGGAGTGCTGAGGCCCGGAACACTGTTGGGAATCGTGCTTCCACTGCCACTCCCTCTCCGTCCGGGCACTCTAGCGTCGTCCTGCCAGGTGGGAAGAGGTGTTTCAACGTGTTCCTCTACCACATTTCATTGAAGAAAAAAGGAAATAGCCGGCAAGTTTGTTTCTTTCTAGGGCACCCCGGCCAGGGGACTCTTTCCCGTGGTCTTCTGGGTCTAGGAGGCGCTCAAGCGGCTCTGCTACCAGTGATCTCTCTGAGGTGTCCCGAAAGGAATCTAACCAGCACTTCAGAGTTTCCTGCGAGGACCCCTGCAAAGGGTCTGCCAAAACCAAATCTTCTGAGGTTCCCCTTTTGGGGGCTAAAGTTGGGCCCAGTACTTCTGGGGCTGTTGTCACCGGGGTCAGCCCAGAGGTTTCCACATCTGCAACGAAGTGTACCAAGTCTCGGCTCGTGGTCCTCTCAAGGTGACTAAATGTACCAGGGTTATCCCTGATGTTCCCCTTCTTGGGGCTATATCTAAGAGCAACAAGATTGAGGGGCCCCCTTCAAGGGTTCTGGCTTCAGGGGGTGACTCTAAGCCACGCTTGTCCAACCTTTTTGAATGTGGGGCCGAAGCATTCACTTTTTGTCACCCGAAGGGCCGGCGAGCCAAAAGTGAACACCCTGTCCCAAAGCAGTATATTCAAAAGCGATGGTGTGAGACCTTTCACACAATAGCATCAAAAGCATAGCCATGCAGTCCCAAAGATAGCTTTTGGTGTCGGGGGCAGTGATGAAAGGTTAGTTTCTTGTGATTTCTTCCAGTGTGTATGTGTTGATATTTCTCGGAAATAGTGGGTGCGACCGAGCGTAGCGAGGGAGCTATAACAATATAGGGAGGGTTTGGGGGGGTCCCCCCCATAAGATTTTTTTTCCAAATATGGGGCTGAAATTGTGCATTTTACAGCAGGAAAAGTGACCAAGAAGCCATACGTTTACAATCAGTTCTAAAGGGGAACATGTAAATTCCATGTCACTAACAGCAGACAAGAACATTGTAGAACACAACACATCTTAATGATCAATGTGTCCGCAGTGTAAGACAGCACTGTCACTGATGTAACACATTGACATGCTGGTTGTGCCCAAAATATGCCTCTGTAGCAACATGTCTGTGCTGGCTGTTACCAATTTAGGCCAGCATTGTCCTCTACAAAGCATGATTGATGCTGCCTGAGCATGTGCAGTGTGCCCAATACATATGCCAGCTTATCTCTGTAATACACATTCATTACTTCTGTGGTAATGAAAGAAGCATAATCCAATTCCAGGGGGCACCTGAGGCAGTAAAAGTCCTCCGCCACGGCCCGGTTTATTGGTCGGACCCAACATTGCAGAAATCAATTAATTGTGTCCACGGACCCGACAAACATTGAATAAATAAATCGGGCAGGGGAGCCGACTTATGAATTTCCCGGGTGGTGCCCAAATATAGGAAGTGACATAACCAGCACTTATATGACCGCATTTGCACATAGTCGCCAACTTGGTGCGAGGGGGACGGGGGGGTGCAGAACAGTGGAAACATTGGCTAGCATGTATTGCATATACTAAAGGCAAGTAAGAAGGAGGTTTAAGCCTTCCAGTTGCATCCCAGTAGGCCAATACTGCCCCTACTCCACCCCTCTATAATCATCCAGGTTGTAGTAGCCCTCAAAAGGCAGAGCAACACAACTAGGATAGGAGAACGAAATGCCATCCCATCCTGTGAGTGTGTCAAACCTCAGAGCAAAGACTGTGCGTGTGCCTTGGAGCACAATCTCACTAATTTGGTGCAATTCGCGCAAGTGGGTGCATAGGAATGCCATGCGTGTGTGTGGGCTGCAGACCCCGGATCACTTGCTCACTTCTTCACTGTGAAACTCTGTCCAAGGCAGTACTGTCCCAATGGTGAGAAGTGTCATATTTTCACATTAACTATGCTTAAGCACTTTGGGTTATTGAATAGTGCTGCTACATTCGGAGTAATTCCATCCCTTTAAATATATTAGCTCTTGTATAACCACAACAGTGTTGATTTATTCTGATGATGATGATGAAGATGATGTTAGACTTGCTCAATAGTTCTGGTTCTGTATCATTAAATGTACTTCAGATCTTCGGAGTCTCGGGAGGATAGCTCAGGAGCAACACAGGTTTGATCCCGCTGGGTACATTATACCTCTACATCGGTGCACCCCTCTTACCAAGAGGGGTGCACAGATGTACAAATACACCCAACCCAAAACGATTTTTTAGAAATTGGGGGACAGACTTGCTTTGCATCTGTGCCTCCATTTCTAAAAATCGTTTTGGGTTGGGTGTACCTCTACATCCGTGCACCCCTCTTGCCAAGAGGGGTGCACAGATGTACAACTACACCCAACCCAAAACGATTTTTTAGAAATTGGGGGACAGACTTGCTTTGCATCTGTGCCTCCATTTCTAAAAATCGTTTTGGGTTGGGTGTACTTCTACATCCGTGCACCCCTCTTGCCAAGCAGGGGGCACAGATGTACAAATACACCCAACCCAAACGATTTTTTAGAAATTGGGGGACAGACTTGCTTTGCATCTGTGCCTCCATTTGTAAAAATCGTTTTGGGTTGGGCGTACCTCTACATCCGTGCACCCCTCTTGCCAAGAGGGGTGCACAGATGTACAAATACACCCAACCCAAAACGATTTTTTAGAAATTGGAGGACAGACTTGCTTTGCATCTGTGCCTCCATTTCTAAAAATCGTTTTGGGTTGGGTGTACTTCTACATCTGTGCACCCCTCTTGCCAAGCGGGGTGCACAGATGTACAAATACATCCAACCCAAAACGATTTTTAGAAATTGAGGGACAGACTTGCTTTGCATCTGTGACTCCATTTCTAAAAATCGTTTTGGGTTGGGTGTACTTCTACATCCGTGCACACAGATGTAGAAGTATACCCG
Organism: Ambystoma mexicanum; assembly: GCF_040938575.1. Taxonomy (NCBI): domain Eukaryota; kingdom Metazoa; phylum Chordata; class Amphibia; order Caudata; family Ambystomatidae; genus Ambystoma; species Ambystoma mexicanum. Next base: position 435,918,740 of record NC_090936.1, read on the forward strand.
AACCAAAACGATTTTTAGAAATTGAGGGACAGATGCAAAACAAGAGCATCTTGCTTTGCATCCGTCCCACAATTTTTAAACATTGTTTTTTACCCGGCTTTTACCCGGGCCGCCAGAGAGACACACAGTATGGATGGAACAAAGGACCATCCATACTGCGTCTCTTCTCTCCGGCCTGGGGGGCCGGAGCACCCGCATACTCTGCGCCCCTGAAACTGGGCCGTGGCCTGTAACTGCCTCTGGTGCTGGGGGCACCAGAGGCAGTTACAGACCACAGCCCGGTTTATTTATTTATTTGTTCAATGTTTGTCCGGTCCGTGGACCCGATTAATTTGGGTCCACGGACCCGACAAACATTGAACAAATAAATAAACCGGGCCGTGGCAGAGGCAGTAACAGTCCTCCGCCACGGCCTGCTTTATTTATTTATTTGTTCAATGTTTGTCGGGTCCTTGGACCCGATATTTGCAGAAATAAATAAATTAATCGGGTCCACGGACCCGACAAACATTGAGCAAATAAATAAATAAACCGGGCATGGCCTGTTACTGCCTCTGGTGCCCTCTCCCCCCTTTTAGGGGGCACCAGAGGCAGTAACAGTCCTCCACCATGGCCCGGTGTATTTCTTTATTTGTTCAATGTTGTCTGTACAGCCTCGTGGGCCACTTGAAATGGCTTGGAGAGCTGCATTGTGGCCCGCGGGCCGTATGTTGGACAACCTTGCTCTAAGCCTTCCCACACTCAGACCTGTGGTGGAACCGATCCTCCGCCAAGGTTCCCTCACTTGGGGCCAATTCATCAGCAGTCTCTAAGGTGTCTCAGAAACACTCTAGATCTGCTAGCACCGGCTCTGCCGAGGTTCCTTGTCACAAGGCTAAAATGGAACATAAGACCCCTGACTCCCGTGTGGTGACCACAGCCTCACTTACACCTGTGACCCAGTTCTCATGTGTAAATGGAGGTCCAGCCCCTGCGATCCACGGTGGCCATTTTGACTACCTCTCTTACTCCAACGTTCACCACTGCTGGTGCTGAGGGGCCTGTTTTTGGGGCAGAGCAGCCTTTTGCACGTTTTATGGGTAATAAGAACCTGTTCCACCCTCCAATGGATTGGCGTGCTCAGACTCTGCTGCTGCATACAGTCTTGCTCCCTCCTACGTCTGTGCCTTTGATTTACGTGGATCCAGTTGGTGGGGGGATCACTCTGGCAACCATGCTCTTTGGGATCCTGGGTTTATGCCCCTTCCGAGTGGCCTCTACCAACTCCAGAGCCTAGACCTTTGTCTTATGCCTTCTGATCCCATGAAGGCGCACTTTAAGGATTTATTTAAGGAAATGTATCCTAATCCGCCTGAGCCGGCCCCTGCTCCGGCAATCCCTATGCAGGTCCCGGTAGTGTCACCTCCTTCACTTCTGTGAGGCCTCCTCCTCTGCCTCCACTTTCCCTGTGGAAAAGACTTTGGTCGCCCAGTCAACCGTGCCTTCGAGGCCTGAGGCGCCACCTGCAGCGGATCAGACTTCTGCTCCCGCCTCATTGGATGAGGACCAGGACAGCGATGACCCGCCCCGCTCTGTTAGAGCCTTTCACAACCGTTTTGTGGATATGATGGTATTTCTAGACATCCCAATACTCGAGCCTCCGGCTCCACAAGAGGGGCTACTTTCTGGAACCTTCACTCTGTCGATACAGGAGCACACTGGCCTGTTCCTTCAGAAGGACGTCCTGGCCGAGGCCCGTAAGGTCTGGGGAAAAACCTCATTCCGGGCAACACCTAAACAAAAAAATTGACACTCGCTACCAGCTACACGCGTCTGAGGGCATATCCTTGTCTGCATGTCCACTCCCCTCATCGACAGTGGTGGCAAAAGCTACACTCCAGTCGAAGCCGGCCTCTACATCCTCCACGGCAGCGTCTCAGATCCATTCCAAAGAGGACAAGCTTCTTGATGCCATTGGGGAAAAAGGGGTTTTCCAATTTGGCTCTTCAGCTGCGTCAGGCTAATACCGAACTTATCCTAGTGGCTGCTAATGTCAAACTGTGGAAGGAGCTCGCCGAGTTTCAGGGATGTATTCCTACTGATGGGCTCAAAGACTTTAAGGGCTGCTTATCCGATGCTGGGGTTCTGGCGCAGGATCTACTTGAGGCTGCAGCCCATCATTTAGATACATCCGCTTGACGCCTTATGGTCCGAGTAGACATCTCCCGCCAAGTGTGGCTGCATGCTATGAATTTTTCGAAGGAAGTTCAGGACAAGGTGCTTGATCTCCGGTGCGAGGGTAAAGAACTGTTCCACTCCTCCACAGATGAGGAACTCGCAAAGACCAAGGAAGGCACTCAAACTGCCAAGTCATTGTCAGTCCTTGCGAAAACCCCAGCAAAGGCACCTTCTTCTCAAAGGTCAGGGACTCAAAGAAGATCCTTCTCTGGTTTCAGAGGCTTTCAGGACCTCTGTGCGCCGCACAGAAGCTCCAGCTGGTGGCCCCTGCCGGAAAAGGCAATGGCAAGGTGGCCAGTTTTTCTCTCGCCCAACAGCCTCCTCTTCAGCAACGGGTGGTCTCTCCACCGATAAAACATCTAAATGATATTTTCCATCGGTCACGTGAGACTCCGGAGGGAGGATGAATGTCTTGTATGGAGGCGTGGCGGACCATCACAGAAGACCAATGGGTTTTGTCAGTTGCCCGGGCGGGCTTCTGCGGGCCCCTACCCTACCCCACCCCCTCACCCTCCTCTCCAGCAGACTGGATCGCCCTCCATCAGATCCGAGGTACAGAAACATCTAGACCTCAGAGCAGTGGAAACTGTTCCCTTGCGAGAGCAAGGGGAGGGCTGTTACTCAGTCTGTTTATAGTGCCCAAACCCAACCAGGCTGGCCTGCATACTATCTTCGACCTCTCAAAGTTCAATCTCTTTCTACCCCAAGATAAATTCAAGATGATTACGCCCTGCCAGATAAAGTTCTTGCTCCGGAAATGCGATTTGACTCAGGGTGGTAGACCTTCAGGATGCATATTCTAATCTGGAGCCCGCATACAAAATATCTGCGGGTCTCTGCGGGAACGGAAATCTTCCAGTATCGCGTGCTTCCATTTGGTCTCAGCTCGGCAATGCATGTATTTACGAAGATGCTGGTCATTGCAGCATTCCTCAGACTGCAGGGGGTTCATTTAGATCCATATTTGGACGATTGGCTCCTGTGCAGTCCTTGTGCACAGGCCACTACGGACAATCTTCAGTCACTCCTTCAGCTCCTGTTCCATCTTGGGCTGTCGGTGAACTGGTGGAAATCATCAAGACCTGATCTTTCTGGGTTTCCTTTGGGATACCGTTAGTAACAGAGTGTTCTTGATGGAGGCCAGAATTGCAAACCTTTCGACCTCGTTCCAGCTCTTCCTGCAGTCCTCCCACAGGTCGGCTTGGTGGTTCCAGAGACTCCTGGGCCACCTGGCCTCTGGCGTGTTAGCTCTACCTCTTGCACGCCTGAAAATGAGGCGCACTCAGCTTGCTCTTCGGAGCTGCTGCTCCCAAGCTACAGAACTGGAATCCAAGATGATTCCAGTCCCATCCTGCATGACGGAGGATCTTCAATGGTGGCCATCCGCCAGCAACCTTTCAGTGGGGACCTCCTTCCAGGAGTCCTGCCCACAAGCAACGGTTACTACAGACTCCTCCATTCTGGGGTGGAGCGCGACACTGGGTCACCTCGTGGTGTACGACTTCTGAACCCCTGAGGACAGGCGGTTCCATATCGATTACCTGGCAGTTTTTCTGGCGCTCAATGCTTTTCAACCCTCTATCACCAACAGTGTGGTTCGAATTCGCACGGACAATTCCGTAGCAATGTTCTACATCAACAAACAGGGGGGCACCAAGTCTCCCCTCCTGGTGGACCTTGCTATCCAAATTTTAAATTGGGCTATCCAACACAATCTTAGGCTTCAAGCTGTGCACATTCCGGGTAATGTCAATGTGGCTGCAGACTTCCTCAGCCGCCAATCTGTGACGAGTTATGAGTGGGAGATGAACACTGATGTTCTCACCAAGATCTTCCAGCAATGGGGTACTCCAGCGCTGGACCTCTTTGCAACATCACCAAACAGGAAACTTCCTCTTTGTGCTTCCGGGGACGGGCTCTTGAGTGTCTTCCTTGGACGCCCTCGAGATCCAGTGGGACAACATGAAAGCTTGCGCTTTCCCTACTTTTCCACTGATTCATCAGTCACTCTGGAAACTCAGGATTGCATCGAACTGCACACTCCTCTTCATAGCTCCTTGGTGGCCAGCCAGGTTCTGGTTTTCGGAGCTGCAGAACCTGTCTGTGTCCTATCCGATCAGGTTGCAGCAGATTCCCGACCCTATTCACCAGAGCAATCACCTGTTGTGACACCCTGCCTGGTGCCTGAGTTCCGATCATTAGTGCAGTTCAACCTCTCTGAGGACAACATGCGTATATTTCAAGCGGCATGAAAGCCCTCTGAGAGCTCAGTACAGGAGCAAGTGGCTCAGTTTTTACCATTGGTGTCTAGCCAAACGGCGTGATCCAAGGCATGCTTCTACTGACAATGTCTTGTCTTTTGACCCTGATCTTGCAGCCTCTGGCATCCATGTCTTATCATGCAGGACATATTCATCCGCCATTGTGGCATACCTGTCTACAGACAGTTATTCTTTTTCAATGGCTAATCCAGTCCTCAAAAGACACTTTGCAGGTCTTCATTGTTTTCCGCCGGTTTGGTCCCCTCACCCCAAATGGGATATGAATGTGGTCCTCACTGCTTTGTCATAGGCCTTTTGAACCTATGGCCACTACCGAGCTCAAGTACCTTTCTTGGAAGGTGGCCTTTTTGATTGCAGTAACATCTGCCAGACGACGAAATGAGCTTCAAGCTCTTTCTGTGGAACATCCGTTCCTAACTTTGTACTGATAAGGTTGTACTCCGCACTCGCCCTTCCTTCCGTCCTTCCTTCCTAAAGTGGTTTCTGAATTCCATTTAAACCAGTCAATAGCTTTACCGATCTTTTTCCCAAATCCGCTCTCCAATGCTGAGAGGGTTTTGCACAACTTAGACATCAGATATGCTCTGAAGTTTTACCTCGACAGAACGAGCGAACTTGAAAGTTCTTCACAACTCTGTTAAGTTTGGTGTATCAAAAGGGAAATCGGCCTCGAAAGCGTCAATCTCCCGTTGGATAGCTTCATGTATTTCCGAGGCCTACAAGATTCATGGCCTTCAACCACCAAAGGGCATTCATGCACATCTGCTCCGTGAGAAAGTGGCTGCTGTTGCCTTCCAAAAATACATCCCTTGGGGGTCTATTGCCAAGGCGGCTACGTGGGCCTCCCCATCGGCCTTTTGCAGACATTACGGTCTTGACCTGAGCTCCTGGGCTGATGCCCAATTAGGCCAGGCAGTTCTTAAGAATGTGTTCCAATAAGGGCAATGTCCATCTGTCCGTAAATACCTATGGTCGGTGCTTGGGAATCCCCCACAAATATGGAGGAAGGGGACATGACGTAGGAGTATTACAAAGTTACTCACCATAGTGACTACCTTACTCCTAGTTTATAGTCCCCTTTCCTCCATACACCCGCCCTCCCCTCTAATAAGTATCCTCTATTATTGCTAAATTGTCCTGCACCTGGCGATAGAAAAGGACTGAAGGGCGATGCACTGGGCAGAGATCAGGAAAGCGGGGCTATGGTCACGTGCGGTGGCCCAGCGTAAAAATAAAAGAACACATTTTTTGATGCTTTAAAGTGCTCCGGTTCCGTCCCGAAGGATGGAATGTCCCACAAGTATAGAGGAAAGGGGACTATGGAATAGGAGTAAGGTAGTCACTACAGTGAGTAACTTTGTCAATAGTAAAAAAATGCCATTTAATTTAATATTTTGCTAAGAGACCAGGTGTGTTGCCACATTTTTGTAGTCTATGGATGCTACAGCGGTTATTCCACCAACCATTAATACTAATTTTACTAACTTGTTTTCAGTTAGTGGTTATTAACCTAATAGCTAATATAATAAACAGATCATAAATAATGGAGTTGTTACTATCATTTACATTTAGAGAAAGGCAACCTAGTAAAATATTGGATAGTGATAGAGGAGTAAACACTTTGAAAATACGATGGAGCGACTGCTATACTTGTAACCAAAATGCGTTCATGTATACACATTCAAAAAAACGTGCTAAAATGAGCCAATTTGTACACGACCTGACTAACATTTCCCATCTTCTGTTGCGCTTGACTTGGATAACATGTAAGCTCTATGCGTAAAGAAAAAGATAGTTTGGCAAATATTAGCAGACGTTGACAGATAGATATTTAACCTTTTTCCAAATAGAGGACCAGAGAGGACCTAGAGCGTGAAAGATGTGTTAGTGCTTTTACCTCATATACATTCAACATTAGTGTCTTACTGTGTACCAGTCCCCAATATCAAAAATATATCGACATTCTGTTTCATGCTGTGCCCTACTCGGTTACAGGCCACAGATGTTGACCCCCCCCACCCCTCCGCCTCCTCAGAAGCCTGTCTAGTCTAATACTCTCTCACACACCATTCCCCTTCCCATGGACCACTGGGCCTCTCATCCCTGTTACTCCAACTATACTGCGACAGGAGTCAGTTGCTGGTAGTTAATCTCTGCACTGGAGTGTGTCCTCAGCATTACCAGTGTGACTGACGCAGCGCTAGGTAATACCAGGTTTAGCACAAGTAGCCTCCATCCTAGACCGGTAAGCGGGGGCCGATGTATCGGAAGAAAATAAGAGCATCTAGTTGAATCCAGAAACTTGATGCTTTCACAAGACGTTGCTATCTGATAAAGTGCACCTTATACTATCTTCACTTTTGTTATTCACGTTGCTCTACAGTGCCCAATTTAGCAAACCTAACCGGTTACAGACTCTCTGCATAGCTTTTAAATCCTGGGTAGATCCAATTCAGAAGAACACATGTTTCCCAGAAGTAATCAAGGCTGTTGGTAAAGAAGGGTGTGCCCAGTCTCTTTTTGGGTGTAAGGTCCTATTTGGGGAATCCTTAGAGGGAAGGATAAAGAGTTTGAGTAGTAATTGGCCACCTTGGCCATGATATGATCATGTCGAACACATTTACCTTATCTTTGGTCTTCCAAGTTGCCAAAAATGGATGGAAGTCGTACTTTGGGCTTTTAACCAGGATGACCGCGGTCATATTCTAGCAGGTATGATGTATGACAGTCCTGCTTCCAGGTAGCCAGTGGAATTAAAGTGTTTCCTTCTGCTAGAATTGACTCTTTGGAAGTTGTAACTGTCGTAGCCTTTCTCCCTCTTCTTTTTCTGATGTACATGCTTATTTGCATGTTTCTAAACAAATGCTAACCTCCACATTTTTAAATTTAAACTTAGTTATAAATGTATCCAATATTATATCTGTTGAATTTGAGCTCTGCAAATGTTATGGCAAGTCACTGTGCCAGGATTGTGTTAAATGTCCTTTACAAACCATTAACGGTTCCTTCCACCAGAATTAGACATGTGCAGACTCGAACTCTGGTGCAGGAAGGAAAGAACCAGAAGGCAGGACTCCTCTGTCTATGCCCCAATCTCTTAGAACCTCCTCTCTGTGAACACCAGACTCGACCCTTCTACATTTCAATAAGGACTTCAAAACTATCATCTTCAATGAATGGCTCCTCCCTAACACCTAGGTCCACACACACTCCACCCACCACCTAACCTGATACTGGGTGATCTGCTCCCTCCTGTTTTCTCTCGTAGTTGCTTGTAGCTCTCTTGCTGCCTAAATGCCTGCCCTACCCCGGTTGTTGGCTCCACCCTCCTCTATCTCTGCTTTCCTCACTGTGCCCTCCCCATTGACTTAAACAGAACTCTGCTTCCCCAAGCTAGATCCGCACTTAATAAATACCCTAATGGAAAGGCCTGCTAGATGGTACCCAGTCAATTTTTCTAAAACATATTTTCGAAATGCCATTTTGTCAAACGATGCGGAATGTTTTTTTTAAAAAATTTTGTTTTTTTCGTTAGTAAAAAAAGGTGTCAATAAAATAAAAAAAACAGGACGTTGGGGGGAACCCCCCATTTAAAAAAATCAAATTAAAAAAAGCATTCGAAAAAATAAAAAATATTAGGCAATTTTCGGTCGAAAAAATAGCATTTTGAAAATGTGGCATTCGAAAATCACTATAAACCCTGCCAGACGTTATAAGATTGTTTAATTTTTTACTTTGTGCTTGGTCATAGCGAATGAGTGTGTGTGAGCGCCAGAGTAGGCTATTAATTGGTTAGAAGAGCTGAAGATGTAGGTGCAAATAGTGTACAGATGTATACTCGGGAGGAATATCAGTCTTTTACCTCCTTTTCTATAGGAGTGATGATACGTTTCTCGAAAGTTGGTAGCAAAGCCTCTAGGGAGTTGCAGATACCAATGTGTTTTAACTGCAGTAGGGCATGTGTCAGCTGAAAGACCTTTGGTCTGACTTTTTTGTCTTGCAAACATCGGTTTCCCACAAGACAAATGAAAACATCTTTCTATAAATTTGCATTTGGGCACATATTATGACTTCTGATTAAGGTAGAATGTTCCATTAGAATCCCCTATTTTTGGGGACATCGCTGGGTGGGAAGGAGGAGGTGATGCACCATATCCAACCTTATTGTAGATCTCCCTATAGTTACCTAACGGAAGTGGGATCGTCTGCATGGGCCTTGTGAAGAATCGCAGAATTTTGTTGCTTCTCCCCAGACTGGAGCCCTTCCTTGTGAGGCTAGTGAGGTGATCCCGCAATGCAATATTCCCCCCCCTCGGGGAGGCGGGACCTCACACAGAGAAACTTCCTTCTTGAGGACAAGGACTTCCGTTCCGTCAATCCCTAACCCTCTATCGTGAGCCCCTCACACCATCCGGGCCTCTGGTAATCTAACTTGAACAAACCACTGTTTGCTATTGTGACACTTCTAGCACGGTTTATGTACTTTCCATCGAAAGGGTTTCCATCAAAACCCTTTCCAATGAAAATTTTCCATCAAATGTATTTGCATTTTTTGCATTTTTTGGAGGGGTCCCCCCAAACGCAGTTTTTTATCCTTGGGCCCCCACCCCAAAGAAAATTAACCCTTTACCCAATCCATGTATGCATTTGATGCAAAAGAATGTACATTTGATGCAAAGTTTTCGTTGGAAAGGGTTTCGATGGAAAGACCAGATACCTTCTAGCACTCAAATGAAAATCTATCATACTGTGAAGAAGAATAATAGAGGAGTAATGCTGATGACTCCACCATTGAAAATGTATAATACTGTGAAGAGTAAGAATAGTAGAGTGATGAATAATACTTCATGGACATTGAAAGAGGACTATGATCCTCTGCTGGGGATGGCCCAACTAAGCTGCTTAAAAAGATGAGGAGCACTCTTTTCAAGAGAGTACACACCAGGAGGGAGAAGCATGGGATTTTCAAACCTGTGTTGTAGGATATGCAGAGCGAAGCAAGGAAGTCTTGTGCCCAGTGAAAGCAACCAGCTGGTATACGGAGGAAGTACTGAGGGAGCTGGAACCAGGAGGAGGAAGGGGAAGAAAACCCCAATACCCCAGATAGCATGTCATGAGTGGTGGCGCAACCCAAGAAGGGTGGACAGTGCCGTCCGTGAACAGTACCGAGACCTTCACGACCAGAACTACATGGAGCGAGTGTCTAGAGAGCAAGAGGGTTGGAGAAGACTGCAAAACCAACCTTACAAGGAGAAGAATTTCCATCCTGTCGACGCCAAACCCCTGGAGAGAAGGTAACTGGGATGGCGGCAGACCCGGGAGGGATGTCGGAATTAATGAACATGTAAAACCAACTTGTCTCACTGAATAAGCTGATTGGGACACCGGGACACCAACGGATTACTCTTGAATTCCAAAGGCCGAAATACCCATGATAAGGAATTAAGAAATATAAACGAAGAGAATAACAAGAATAATCATCTCTGTGCCAGCGAATGTGGGGGCAACCAAGCAGGTAGTAGAAAAATAAGTGAAGAATACTTGGGGACACAGCCTACTCGTCCCAGTACAAGAATAAGTGACGAATATTTGGGGACACATTACTGTACTGGGATGAGTAGGCTGTGTATTCTTCACTTATTCTTGTACTTGTAAAGTAGAGAAAGGTAAGAGAATATTTGCAAGTCCCTAGAGAAGGGGAGGCAAACCCTGTCTGGAAGCCGTCTGAATCGGGGAGTAGAGAGTCCCAAATTAGATAAAACAAGGTACAAGTGTAGAAAGTCTCAAGAAGCAGATTGCCAAGTCCCAACAAGCGAAAGAGACACAATCTCTGCCAGAAAGCTACAAGAGCGGTCCAGGGGGCAGGTAGTCTGAACATAGCCTACGGCAGAGGTGAGGAGTTCCAGATGGACGCAGGAACTGATGATATTGAGATGCTACAGAACTTTGATATTGAAGTGCAAAGTGTGACGCCCATGCTAGTCCGGAGTGGGAAATCTCAAAGGAGCGAAGTGGGCTTCAAGATAAGACATTGTTGGAGGGAAATGTGTTGACTATCCCACAATTCCCACAGGATAAAAGTATTGAGAACTTACATGCATTGAATTTCGTAAGGACTGAGTGACTTTGTACATTTTCATCCGAGGAACTGAGAAAGATCTGGATTTTCTGTTTCTGAGCACTGTGGCAGTGACCAAGGCCAGGAACAGTGTCCTGGGAGGAACATTTATTTTGAAGATTGTCTGACGCTGAGGGGGCATGATGGGAGTTGACACAACCCCAGGATGAAAACCTGTTTCTTTATTTTGTTTGTTTTACTCTAGTGGTAGGGCTACCTTAGTTTTAGGTTTCTTAGGAAGGGTATCCCCTTTTAGCAGTAGGCACAGATAGGTGTTTTCTTTTAAGTTAAGAACTGTGTCCCCTGGTAGGAGTCTTCTGGTTTGCCACAAAAACTAGAAATAGTGTTTATTTATTGTGGGGTCATGTAGGAGGTAACGGGGGCATGGAGAACGGAAAGCCTCATTAAAGTTAGTGGGAGGAGAAAGGATTAACACAGGTATAATAAAAACATGAGTACCATTAATTTGTTGATAACCCAAATCCACATTGAACTAGCAGATTTTGCAGAAGAGAAAGGGTAGACTGTTTCTTCTGGTTGGGTTTAAGTTGTGCCTCACATGTCCAAGCTTTGACGATTTTCAGTTTCACAGGTGGTGGCATTCTCTAACAATGAAACCTTGCTATGCCTGGGTGCCATTACAGTACTGGCGTGGAGGTGCTCTCGTGCCATCCTATAGAAGTGGAGAATTGTTGATGGTATAAACTGCCGAAGCACTCCGAATGTGACCTGCAAAGGTGGGGGAGGTTGATACTAGAACCAGCTGCGTAGACTAATTGTGAGTGACCCTTCCAGAATAGCGAAAACATGTTAGTCAATTCTTTGTTAAATCATTTAGGATCATTAGTTGTGTGGTGAATTCCTGAAATGGTGCAATTGATGTCTTTGCAAGCTTCGCGCTACACATTGTTGCTCCTCACAAGAGCTCAAAGTGCGTGGCACAGAGAAGAAATGCAGGGAGCAAGAGAAACACGGAGTACAGATAGGAATGTGTGCAATATGAAGGGCATTGAGAGGAAGAGAAGGGGTGGGGGAGGGGAAATATGGTGCACAGAGGGTTATGCTGGAGAGGAGTGAGGAGCAGGGGTGGTTAGTACAGTGCAGTTGTTTTATTGTTGGTTGCAGGATCCGTACTTGTCTTGGGTTCGCATTGATATTGTGGGAGGTGCTTGTTTTGATCTTTGTTGAATAGCCAGGTTTTCAGTCATTTTCTACAGGTCGGGTGATTTTCTGTCATTCTCCTTTCCTTCAGGATTGCCTTCCATAGATTAGCTATTAGACTGGAGAATGCAGCTTCTCCAATTTGGAGGTTGTTGCTTGTTCTTGGGTTTCTTCCTGGTTGGTAGCGGTTGATTTTGGCTTGGAGGATTTTGGTTCCTTGTCTGTGTAATGATTTGTGAGCGATGAAGAGGGCTGTGAGTTAATGTTGTGTGTTTGTGTGTGTTTGTTTTTTTAGTGTTTTTTTACTGCATGCTAGTGTAGACTTCTCAGGGCTGGTGTGGTCTCTTCGATTTAGTCTTTTATTTTTTTTTATTTTTAAGCGAGCCGTTCTGGCATTCCAATGCAGAGGCTGTTTGCGTAGTCTATTCTTGATGATACTAAGGAGATGATTGTGAGGGTACCGTGTGTAAAGGAGAGGCAGGAGAGGATCCCTCGTAATTAGTCACAGGCGGTAGAAGCAAATGTTGACAAAGTGATATTGCAAAAGCATATCTCAAAACAAGAGTACTATGTTAAACATATTTGTTGCGTTTAGGATTTCTTTTCTGATTCACATTGACTGTGAAATGGTTGGACCACATGCACCATGCAACCCTGATTTGCTGCTAGAAATCTGCCACATACCTAAGATTGGCTTGTTCCTTCTTACATGGCGAAGAAGAGGAAAGACTCCATTTGTGTTGCACAGCATTACCCTTGTAAACCTCTGCTGTTTCTCTTTAATTCTTTCAGTGTCTGCTTAAGGCATATATATTTTTTTTTTTGTATTTGTTTATTACATTTAGTTAAATATACAACGAGCAGGGCCTTGAACTGGCCGCATACAACACCTTTTGAACCACCCCTCCCTCCCCGTACCGCCCTCCCTCCCTCCCAACTTGCAAGACAATTTCGCTCTGCACCGCAAGGTCCTTTTCTGCTTTATTCCACAGTGATCATACTTTCACTCGATGAGTCCACCATCTTAGGGCTGAATAGCGTCACCGTGAGCTCCACCCATTAGAGTAGGTCGACAGAGGTGTCCAGTCTTTGCTGGCTTCGGGCGTACTCACAGGCCCCTGTTTCGGCCTGTTTCCATCTCCGGAGGTCTTCCCACCATGTTACTAAGCACGGGGCCTGGGGGCGTTTCCAACACATAGCGATGCGTAGTTTTGTAAGTATGTACATTAGGTCTTTTAGCTTATTTAGTGGCTTATTCTTCCGGTTCCTGGGGTATCTTCCCAGAATGCATGCTGTGGGCGTATGCACCTCCAGGGTGACGTCAGCCTCAGCCACTTTGGTTTTGATTAGTGTCAAAAAGGTTTGTATTGCGGGGCACCCCCAGAACATGTGGGTCATATCTGCGTGGGGTTCGTTACACTTGGGGCATCCCCTGCTGTTGGCTTCAGTGAATCTGGAAATGATTGCTGGGGTGAGGTATGCTCTGTTCGTTATGTAGAACTGTATAAGCTGAAATCTGGCGTTTCTAGATACCTTTTTGTGGTATCTTGTAATGGATTCCCACTCAGCGTCTTCAAATTGCTGTCCAAGTTCCGTTTCCCACTTTGCCTTGCACTTGAGGCTGTGCTGGGTAGTACTGTCTAGCAACGTTTCGTAAACCCTGGAGGTCTCGTGGCCCCCTTCCACCCACGACAGGAGGCTCTCCATCCTTTCATGTCCTGTGTCCAAGTTTTCTACAGATGGCCAGCGGGCAGCAACCCTCTTCACTACAGCATTGTGCAGAAGGAATTGACCCATGTGTAATCCAGAGATTTCCTGCAGTTCGGCAAATGTCAGGATGCCTTGGTCATCCACTAGGTCCCCCAGGGTGGCAACGCCGCACAGCTCCCATGTGTCTCTTATTATTTTCCGACTCCCCGGTCTGTTTACCATGAGTGCAGCTATCGGGATCTGTGGGGAGTAGGGGTCCTTGAGGCTCATGGATTTGCTGGCTCTTTTCCAGATCTGAGTTCCAAGTTGGACTAAGTATGGGTATTGGTGTTTTTGGCATGGCTCGACCCACAGCAGGTCTCTCAGTAGCGATTGGGCGATGCTTGGCTGCAGCAGGCGGGTGTCTGTAGAAGCGCCATCCGCCATCCACTGGATCACGTGTTTTAGCTGTCCGGCCAAATAGTAAAGTTCAAAGTTGGGGACCCTCCGGCCTCCCTTGTCATAGGGTCTTTGCATCGTGCCCAGGGCCACTCTGTGCCTTCCTTCTTGCCACAGGAATTTTCTGCAGAGCTTATGTAGGTCATTAAAGAATTGATGTGGGATGTTGTATGGCACGTTGGTAAAATGGTAAAGAAGCCTGGGTAATGCTACCATCTTGAGCAGCCCCACCCTGCCAGCCACCGAAAGCGGCAGCCTGCCCCAAAAGTTCATTGATTTCGCTAGGCCTTCCTTTGCCCTGACTGTGTTAAGGATGTGCTCCGTCTTAGGGTCTCTGTGGATCATGATGCCCAGGTATTTAAAGGAGGTGGGTTCCCATTTCAATTCTAGTGTAGGGAGCTTGTTGGCTTCAAGCCCGCTCAAGGCCGCCAGGGGGAACAAGCAGGATTTGCTATGGTTGATGTGAATGCCAGTGACTCTGTGAAACCCCTCCAGGGTCTCTAGAATGTAGGGCAGTGTGTGTTCAGGGTTCTTCAGATAGAGGAGCATATCGTCTGCGTACATAGAGAGCAAATGGGATACACCGTCTATCTCGATGCCTACGTCTCCATATTCCTGTCTGAGGTATGCTGCAACAGATTCGATGGCGAGGATGTATAACATGGGGGACAGAGGGCAACCTTGTCTAGTACCTCGGGATAACCTCCATTTGTCCGAATAAATTTTGTTGGTGCGCACTCTGGCCTCTGGGTTAGTGTAAATGAGTGTAACCCATTTAATAAAGCTAGACCCCATCCCCATTTTGGACAAGGTAGCTAGAAGCCACCTCCAGCGAACCGAGTCAAACGCTTTTGAGGCGTCTAGAGACGCCACTGCGCATTTCTCTTGTCTACCCTCGGTACTGTAAATGACATGGTGTAGTTTACGCAAGTTTTCCGTGATGGTTCTGCCTGGCACGTACCCTGTCTGGTCTTGGTGGATTAGGATCGGAATGGCTCTGCGCAACCTCATGGCCAGTATTGCCGTCAGAATCTTGCTGTCCACATTTAATAGGGACAAGGGCCTGTATGACCCACAGTCTGTGGCATCCCTGTTGGGCTTTAACAGTGGGATGATGGTTGCTTCTCTCATGGTGTCCGGGAGGTGGCCTAATTCATACACCTCATTGAACACCTAGGACAATAACAGGGCCTGTGTATCTTCGTAGGTCATATAGAACTCTCCTGGGAGTCCGTCTAGTCCCGGTGCTTTCCCGGAGGGCAGCGATCTGATGGCGGTCGCTACCTCCTCGGGGGTGACAGGGCCTTCCAGGGACACTGCCATTTGTTCCTCGAGGTGTGGTAGCCTAATGATGTCTAACACATCCTCTATTGCCATGTCAGTGGGGGGTGAGGGGTCAGTATAGAGCTTCTGGTTGTATTCTGCAAAAGTGCGGTTGATATCCATTTGTGAGTATGTGTCTAGCCCTGCTGCATCCTGGATTTGGCAGATGGGTTGTCTAGGGGCCTCTCGTTTATATAGCCACGCTAGCAACTTCCCAGGTTTGTCGCCTAGGGCATGGCTTCTTTCAATGTGTTTGGCATAGCTGAGCCTCCTGAGCGCCTCCCAGTGCAGCAGGCAGGCCTGCTTTAGTTCGACTGCTCTGCATATTTGGGCGTGGTCCGATGAGGCTGCAGCCTCTAGGTGTTGTAGCTCGTCTTCTGCACGCGTCATCTGGGAAGTGATGGATTTTTGGGCGCCCCCTGCAGCGGCTATCATGTCCCCCCTTATCACTACTTTGTATGCCTCCCAGGCAGTGTTGATGTGCTGGACACTGTCTATATTTATTTGCCAGTAGGCGGATGTGCATTGCCCTATTGGTTCACAGAATGCCTTGTCTAGTAACGCTTCACTCCGGAGCCTCCATGTGGGTATAGGAGGTCTGGGCGCAGTTAGGGACCATGTGGTCATCAGAGGGGAGTGGTCCGACAGCACTCTAGCCAGGTATTGAGTGTCTTCAAACGCGTCTAGGTGTTCATCGCTAACCAGTATGCTATCTATTCTAGTGTGTACTGCATGCAGTGGTGAATAAAAGGAGTAGGCTCTACCTTCGGCGTGCTGTGCTCTCCAGAGGTCGCATAGGGCATATTGTTGTGTAAGGGCCTTTAATATTTTTGCGGGCGGGGAGGGCTGAGAATGTTTACTGTCTGATCTATCCATGCATGGATCTAGAGTACAATTGTGATCACCCCCCCCCCATATAACCGTGCCATTTCGGCTTGGGCTCAGTCGGGTATACAATGATCTAAAGAAGACCGTGGCGTCGTGGTTGGGGGCATAAGTGTTGACCAAGCATAGTTCCTTGCCTTCTATGGTGCAACGTATCTGGACCATTCTACCTTCGTCATCGATGTTAGTGTGCGTCACCTTGATGGGAATGTTAGGGGCTATCCATATTAGCACCCCCCTGGCGTAGCTGGAGTACTTGGTGCCTATTAGGGTCCCCCTCCACACCCCAGCCAGCGCTGCTAATTTCTGTGCGTTCAGGTGGGTCTCTTGTAATAAGGCAATGCCTATCTTGTGGCGTTTAAGGAAGGTGTAGACTCTGTGTTGCTTAATATAACTGTTCAACCCTCTAACATTCCATGTCATTACTCTAATCGCATTAGCCATGAATGTGGTGTGGGTGAGAGTACCTGGGTGGGCTGCCCGGCGTGGCCTGGCTCTTGGTTCGGCGGCCTGTCATGTGGCGAGTGAATCTGGTCAGTTCCATTGACGTCTTTGCGTGTTTTAGTGGTTTGCGGTGTATTCGTTGGTCTTGATCTTCTTTGTCCCCATAAACATTAACTGTTAACTGAACTTGTAACATAACTCGTCTAGCGGGGTATCCCCCGTTCTGACATTCCCGTTTCCGCCCCATGGACCTAAGTCCCTAGGTGCCCTACGGGCGGGTAATTAGCCAAAAAAGAGAGAGTTCTAGGGGGGGGTGTGGCTTCACCTCCTGATTGTAACAAGTGCAAAGTATTTCCGTGGTCAGTGTGGCTCCGGTTGCATCTGGGTTGCCGCTCTTTATCTAGTAGTTCTGAGTATGTGCTAGATGCTGCTTGGGGATGGTATGAGCGATCACATGAATCGGGCGGTTTAGGCTTGGGCTGTTTCGGTTCCCAATCAGGGATCTGTGCTCTGTCCATCCATTCGGTCGCTTCAGCGGGAGTATCGAATAAATGGGCTTTGTTGTTGTGAAGGACCTTTAATCTGGCCGGATATAGGAGCATGTATCGTAATCCTGCATTTTTTAGTCTGGCTTTGGTGTGGTTGAACATAGCCCTGCTTCTTTGGACCTGTAGGGTGTAGTCGGGGTAGATGGTGACCTTGGCGGAGTCTCTCTGTATGGAACCGCCCAGCCTGGAGAAGGCCAGGATTGCTTCCCTGTCTTTGTAATTCAGTACTTTGGTTATTATGGGCATGGGCGGATTTCCAGGTGGTGGCCGTCTGGCTAGGGATCGGTGGGCTCTCTCAATAGTAAAGCCTTGAGACAGCTTCCCCGCGCCAATCTCGTGTAGAAGTAGGTTTTCGACGTAGTTCGTGGGGTCATTGCCTTTGATTCCCTCGGGTAGGCCGATGATTCTGATGTTGTTCCTGCGGGCCCTTCCCTCTGCCTCCTCGGCTCTATCTTCGAGGTTCTTTACCTTCTGTACAAGGACGTCCACTTCCTTTGAGAGCTTAGCTTTGGACTCATAGTGTTCCTTTATTTGGGTTTCTAGGATGTCTGTTCTATTGGCAATGGATCGCACATCTTGCCGTAGCAGATTCAAGTCTATGGCCACAGCGTCTATCTTATTTTCCATGGTTTTCTGGAGTGTCATGATGGCCTCCAGAAGTTGCGAATTCGATGGTTCAGGCGCTTCTGCATTTGGTGCCTCATTGCTGGCGTGGGTGGCGTCCGGGCCGGGTGCCCCAGAGGCGGCAAAGGATTCCATAGTGGTCTGTCTATGTTTGCCTCTGGCGTTTTTAACCGACATGGCTTAAGTGGTGTGGCGGCCTGCCGAGTACTCTGTTGGCCCTGGGTGGTAGTCGGGGTGATCTGTCTCGTGGGAGCGCAGCGTTGCGTTATATGGCCGAGTGCGTTGCCCACTATCCTTAAGGGCTGCTGCAGGGGGTTGGGGCGATCCGAGGCAAAGCCGGGGCGTGAGGGCGCTTGTGGCGCGGAGGCCTCTGCAGGCTGGTTTAAGGAGACGTTCAGGGGTTAAGCTTGGGTATCAAGTCCGGGGGAAACGGCCCACCGATGCCTAGTTCGGCTGGTGTCTTATCTGGGGTATGGTTTGTCGCGGTGTCTTGTCCCTCCGCTTCAGCCCGGGGCAGCCGCCAGGTAGCGCCCAAGGTTCGGCACCCCAGGGGTTCACGTTTGTTTCCGTTTAGCTGGTCGCCCCGCTCCGGTCACCGGGGGAGCCCATACTCTGTGTAGGCCACTGTTTATGCTGGGGCCCACCACGCTGGTCCCTATTGGCGTCCCACGCCAGCGCACCGCTCCGCCTCCTGGTGCCAGGCCCTACGGGTCCGGGGGCCGTGAGGGGCAGGGCTCTCGGTTTTGGAAGCTGGGGGGATAGATATCTCCGCTCCTCCCCTCCGACTCCTTACCGCCCTTCTTCAGTCGTTCCGCTGTCTCCTCCTGCTATTGGTCAGGGACCTTGTTGTAGAGCCGCGGCGCTCAGCGGGGGACGCCGCCGGGTCATCCAGTGGCGGGGCATCCCGGCCAGCGCAAGCGGCTCTTCCCGCCTCCGGGCCTCTCAGTCGCTCCGAAACGCCTCCCGGAGCCCCGTCCCGGGGTGCTGGGCGATCAGGGGAGCGCTGGGCTGGCTCCACGCTCCTCCCTCGGTTCTCTCGACACCCGCTCCTCGCGGCAAAGGCCGGGCTCCCCGGGTCTGGTGGCGGCTCGATTCAGGCCGCTGGTATCCACAGAGCGGCGGATATCTATGTGGCCGTCATTTTCCAGCCTCGGCGTCTCTCCCCTCTCATGCGTCGCAGTGTCGAAATGAGGGAACGTAGCCGCTCCAAGCCGCAGCTGCAAGTTCCCCGGGCATTCACGGTCCGATGAGACTATTTTCAAGCGTTTTTGCAATCTGTATCTTTAGTTGGCGGCGGATCATTGAGCATATTACACCGAGCTCCTCCAAGGTACGGCTTCCTCACATGGCGGTTGGCCACGCCCCCCCGCTTAAGGCATATTTCACCTGGTTTGGGAATGTACTGATGCCTTTTACGGAGAGGACAGGTAGAAATATGGAATGGTTATGAACTGTACATGAAAAAAGGCTTGGCTAACTACCAATTTACCAATGTTCTTTTGAATAGAAACACTTGTTTATTAAAAGGAAAACAAAAGAAATTGGTTTGCCAAACAAATGCGCTGGTTGCTAGATGTGTAAAGAATGTCAATCAGGCGACACACACCTTGGTCTCAGCCTAGGATGGTAGCGCTCAATTGATATGCCTTTCTCTTTATTTCATGCAAATTCAATTTGAGATGGTACACAACTCGTATCACACCCCCTTTTTCAAATACCCCGGGTCACAATGGACCACGAACCAGGCCAGTTGGTGAAAATACAATATTTATTTTTCAAATTCAAAAGAAATCATACCATTTTTAATATGGGGCAGCAATCACCAATAGGGTGATATTTACGATGAAAATGGAAGCAATGCACTTGGTTAACCTTGTCATAGAACATATATAAAGCACACGTGAAAAGGAGCACTTTTGGGATTAGGATAGATAGCACCTAAGTTAAGCTTTCCCCCTCCAATGTTCCCTCAACCCACACATAATCGAATTCTGAGTGGATAGAAAGAAGCAGCAGGTAGTCGGGGATAGGAGGCAGAACGGAATCAACAGAACAAAATCCGACTCACAGAATAAGAGGCAAAGACTTTAAACCCTTAGCAAAGACCTAAAATAACACTCACATTTTACAAATAATTAATGTGTGGTTAAATTATAATATACATAGGTTTTATCACAATAGCATGTATGTTATATCACTGGCAATCGCAAGGCAATGGATCAGCAAAAGGCATACAAATCTAAAATGAGTGGAAAGTTTAGAGCATGCTGCAGCCAAATGACACGTTGGAAAACTTGCAATTTTCTTAATTCCCGCTTTAAATTACCCAAGCGGTTTTTAATAAAAACGGGTGAAATACTCTGATTGGGAGTGCGGCTTTTGGGCTGGGGGAAAGATATATATCACAGAGGCAAGACAAAAGTGAAAGGAGGTCTCTAGCTAAAAAACTGGATGAGATGTGCAAGATAGAAAGGTCAATTTGAGTAAAATGAAGCTGTGAAATTGGAAAGTATCAGTTGAGACAAGAACAGGTTTACTTTAAACTGGACTATTTAGACTACACTGCCAAAGGGGGACACAGTAAGATCCAAGGTTGATTCACAACTTCAACCTTATCAGCCCAGCGTCCAACCCTAAGTGGAAACTAGTCTGATCGCTCAAAATATGACTAAGGGTTTAGGATTCACACAAGACAATATTAATAGAGATGGCGCTAGCACTTTAGAAAGTCAAGGACAGGTAAACTGATTATTCTAACAGTTTCAACCAGTTACCAGGGTATAAATATTACTGCTTAGAGAGTGGGATAAGGGCAAGGCAAGGCAAAGCAAGGTAAGCTATTTGTTTCTGTGGGGTGGGGATTACATTCGCAGTCCAGTTTTTGGTATTTTTGGACAGTGAACAGGTTCTGGTCTCAGGTCACCAGGTAGCAGACTCTCCTGGCAAAAGACAGCTGGGCAAGGTCTGGTCACCGGACGCTATGGACAGCTCGATGGCAGGATTGCAGCAGGCATGCAGTTATTGGGCTGCAAGCCGGTCTGATTTCAGGATGCAAAAGGTACCGCTGCGTTCCCCTTTTTGTTAATGGGATATTGGTGGTTTTTTTCTAGATCAATGGACTTGCTGGAGTAGCATCAGCAATTTTTTTGCCTTGTAGGGAAAATCTGGACTCAGCAAGATGAATGGAGATCAGGAACGCCAGCGCAGGAAATTCAGGAGAGCGTGTCGGTGTGGAGCTCTGTCATGGACTCTTATTTATAATGCACAGTGACATCATGAAGTATATGGCTGGGCAGGCTTAGCTAAACATGCCTCTAAACCAATGGATTGGTCAGGGGTGTTAGTCCCCGCCTCAATCTCAGCTGGTTGGATTTCAAGGGCAGAATGCCAGATTTATGGTGCGTGTTTTATAATGTTCAAAACCTCCCACAGTTACTTTAGCTAAAATACAATTTTGCCACAAATGGTACATTTATACAGTTGAAGTATCTTAACAAATTACATGAAAAGGTTACATATTTTATGCAGACCATTCCAGTCCAACTCGGCCATCTGTGAGATATTGTTTTGCCCTTCTACCAGTTTTTCGTGCTTCTCAGTGAGAATTAAATTGCTTAAAATGATATAAATGTATCCATGGGTGTGGATTATCATTAGGCATGTAAGTATAAAATTTGCAATGCCATCATGGATACTTGTCTTATAATACCCAATTCTCTGCCCTTTCTATTCCCAAGCTACAATGTCTTAAATTAAAGTCCACAAATCTCATTTAAACTGCTACATTTTCACATTTTTGCCAAGTCCTGCGGCAAAGATAAAAGTCTTAACATTTTCATTAATAACAGTCCTTGGAGGCAAATGTCAGTGTTGTTCTCCATATATGGGCACTCATTTCCAAGGCTACCTCCTCACCCCAGGGTTGTCACAATGATTTCCTTTGAAGCTTCTGGTGGAAGTCACGAATAGGTGTGATACTTCACTTCACACTTTGGTGTCCTAGAATTCTTTTATACAAGGCTGGAGCACAGACAACAGTCTGTCCAACCTAGTAATTATCACTTGTGTGCCCGTATCTACTGTGAGGGGCCTTTTGTTTCTGGTATCCTCTCAGCAGAAACCTGTTTTTGGGCTGACCCCCCCCCCCATGCAGCCACTGTAGTTTGATCTAATTGTATTTATTTTTGCTTTGAATTGGAAGAAAACCTGCTGAATAGAACCATCTCACATGCATTTTCACAGCACAATCCCCTTTCACATTGCTAGGCAGGGAGAAGTTTTTGTTCAAGATTAGTACCTTCCAACAGACATTTTCTTCTTTAGTTTGCAAAGGCCCATTTTGACACATGTGGTGATAGCGGGCCTATTCCGTTCAAATTCGGTTTTTGCATCTGCAGTTCCAATATGGTTCTGTAGCTGTAGCCAGCTTGTTTTACACAACAGTCTGTACCAAACAAAGGTCTCCATGAAATTGACATGTGCACAGAAAGCTCTGATTTTCTTTTCCAGCAGTGATTTTTGACATATTGTAGCACAATTTAAGTGTTTCCCATGAAGCTGAAGGAAAACTTTTGTTGATTTTTTCAGGTTTGGCTGGCACAGCCTGTCATTCAGGAATAAGGCTCTTTTCTGATGGAGCACAATGTGAATATGGCTGGGCGTGACGGGGTCTTTTTGATAAAATCAGTTTGGTGAAAACAGGGAAAAATTGCATCAGAGCGGCAATGATTTTAGAGGCGACATTCCCTTTTTCAATGGGAAGTTTGGGCTTGCAGCAGAGCTGTGCTGCTTTTTCACTCCATTTCTTTAAGATAAACAAGAACATACCCTAGTAGCCTTTCTCTGTGTGCTTCCTGTTCCATCTTTCCCAATGGCGCTTGGCAAAACAGTGCAGCCATCTTTTTGTCACTGCAAAACGCAGTTTTGAGGCCATGGTGCTCACGGGATCCAGCGCAGCCATTTTGCTGTTTCTGCTGAAGCGCAGCTTGGTTATGGAGAAATTCTGTTCAGTGGGTCAATGTAGCCCACAGATGTCTACGATTTCAGGTGTCGCAGAAAAACCTAGAGTGCGGGCTACTTCCCTCGTATCCCATAAATTAGACAAATTAAAGGTGATTAGGTTTGAACAATGTGTTCAACCCTATTCTAAGAAAATCCTGTATTTCAAAACTGAAGACAAGTAAATAAATGAATTTATGATTAGAATGTAATCATAAATGTTTGCTTATTTCCTTGAACCTTCCTTGAATCAACAAATGTTTCGGGCAAAGTCTTTTCTTCAGGGCTCTAAAGATGTGTACAGTTATATTACTTAAACATCATACATATCATGTGTGTAACATACAAACTCAAATGTCTTCCTTCCCGACGATTGATTCCTAATCAGATTACTTGCTGTGTCACCAATAAATGTCTTTATATCACTAAGAAGCCTATAAGCTGAAGTGAAGTACCAAATGTTAGTTTTCATCCACTGGAGCGCATATTCACGACTAAACCATTGGCTACTCCTGAAATTTGGAGTAGCCGGTCCCTGTCACAGCTTCATTTAAGTGGATATTCTCTAAAAGTTCAACTGACAATATCTGTCTGCTTTGTGACATGCGTATATTTTCTTTAACTTCTCACAAAGTAGCCTTTGTGAAAGATCCTCTATCTCTGATAGTGTGAAATCAATTCACCCAAGTTGTTTGGATTTCTGCTTACAGATCGTTAATGAAACCTGCTAATATCTAATCTAGGATCCAAACGTTCTATCTACATTTCTTGCAGATGGATACTCGACTTTTTAGCAACAGTAGCTTTTCTTCTCTTGCTGCCAGTTTGTAGTAATGGATGTGGGCTGATGCAGAGCGGGGGCACAATTGCTCCCATCGGAGCTGTTTTAAGCTAGCATCTAGCTTAAAACAATGTGGTAAAAATGTGGTGCATAGATGTGGTTTTATGTTCCCTGCCCTAGGTTAAGTGGGATAACGTTTCTATGAATTATTTTCCGCCCTCTGGAAAGGAAGCAGAGAATGCGAACATGCAGTAATCCATTCTATGGCTCATGGAAGAGTTAGTGCATTGTTTCGGACTATCGGACTGGCTGAAACACGGACAGGTCATGAGATTTAACACCAGAGTGTACCACCGTTTGGTGGAAGCAGGGCAAATGCAACTGCATTCTGCCAGTCCATTCAATCTAGGGGGATAAGTGTACTTGGACGACTCCTGACAGCAGACACAATATTAGCATTCCAAGTATTCCACACATGGCACTAAGCACATTACAGAATGTGGGCAGCAGCTGCATCTACAACCCCTGGCTTCTAACAGCAGAGACGGCACACTCTAACAGTGCCCATCCCATAGATATATTTAGAATAAATGGTTGCCTAAGGTGCATATGGTGTGGCCAATGCTCCAGATAGGTTTTTGAGGTGTGAGTATTTTACTCCCAGTTTCTAAACGTTGAGACAAAATGCTATTTCAAGGGAGTAAAAGAGGCTTTCTTCTTTGCAAGAGCAAAAAGTGTGCGACATCCAGCAGACGCGGGGGAAAAATGTAAAATGTGTATTTTAAATCATCATCATGCAGCAGTCGTCGTCTTTGTAATCGAAAAGTAGGTTTCTCGCAATTAAAAGATAAAACACAGTGCACAGTAGCACAAGCACCCTCCTGCTGATGGAAATAATGAGCCCTAATGGTTTGAGCTTCTTTTGCATGCAAAACGTAGGCACAAAAGTAGTATAATCTTTTTATCGCTCGCTCAAGCATAACCAGTCAGCTTGAGTATGAGCCATGCAGCCTTCCCTCACACAAACCGGCAAGGCGAACCAGGACAACAGCAATGCAAGCTTTCATCATGTACAACAGGCAGAGTGGATGAGTGGCAGGTAAAGCAAGGGTAGAATATTCCCACAAGTTGAACAGATAAGGAATGGGTCCCTGCAGTAGCAGCTCCCTCGCATGGAACGGGTGTAATATAGGGTTCAGGAGTGCACACTCCCTTCCTAATATGGCAAAAGTATGCCATGACCCTCAGTACATTATGATTTCCTCACATAGAATTGGTATGTCATGGGACCCAACCGTTCAAGATTACCACATATAGAACAGGTAAGTTGCGGGTCACAACAGTAGTAGATCCTCTCACATAGAGAAAAAACTGCATGGGATGGAGCAGGGGGAAGCACCCCCACTGAACAGCTTAATTAAGGGTGTTGGCACAAATAGCATGCCCAGCATGTGCTCAGCTATCCAAGCTCCTCTTGCATATAATACGAACAGCATAACCACAGCAGTGGGAGCATCACCCACATAGAACTGGAACCTTCAATTGCATTTGCAGTGCAAACTCCTCACAGATGGAATTAATGAAGCACTGATGGCGACTAACCCAAATATTTAGGCTAACTCTGCTCCTGGAAACAGAAAATATAAAGAAGGAATTCAATATATGCCTATGTCCGATCCCCTTTCCTCCATATGCCTATGTCCCGTCCCCTTTCCTCCATACTTGTGGGACATTCCGTCCATCGGGATGTGACCAGAGCACTTTTGAAGCATCAAAAATAACGTTGTCCTTTTATTTTTACGCAGGGCCACTGCAAGTGACCTTAGCCCACGTTCCTGAGCTCCGCCCTGCACCTCATCCCTCACCCTTTGCACTTGCATTGTAGGGAATTTTCTTTTTTTGTTCCCTTGTCCTTCATCTTCCTGCTCCGGTTCCACGGTCTTCTTTCCTCTGTCTATGCCGTAGTGTCTGGGGTTCGTGTCCTGTTCTTTGTGTGAATGTCGTTTCGCGAGGGCGGATCCCTATTGTCTGTCTGGAGTGCTTGGGCTCGGAACATTGGTGGGACTCTTGCTTCTACTGTGACTCCCTCTCCGTCCGGGCACTGCAGCATAGACTTGTCCGGTGGGAGGAGGTGTCCAACGGCTTCCTCCTCCACATTTACAGCAGTTAATAATCGAAAAAGGAAGTGCCTGGCCAGGGGGCTCCTTCCCAGGGTCTTGTGGTTCTGGGAGGGGCCCAAGTGGCTCTGGTACCAGGTTTCTCCCTGAGGTGTACTGAATGGGATATAACCTGGATTCCAGAGTTTTCTCCGAGGCCCCCTGTCAAGGGGCTGTCGGGACCGGATATTCATCTGCTGTGGAAGGAGCTTTCTGAATTTCAGGAATGTATCCCACAGGACTGGAATATTTTAAAGAGGGCTTATCTGATGCCTAGAGTTCTGGCTCAGGACCTGTTGGAGGTCACGGCCCATCATGTGGATACTTCTGTTCGGGGTCTTATGGTTGGGGTAGACCTTTCCCGTCAAGCGTGTCTTCGCGCTACAAAATTCTCGAAAGAGGTTCAGGACAAAGTTCTCTACCTTCCCTTCGAAGGTAAAGAGCTGTTCCACTCCTCCACCGATTAGGAACTCAATAAAACAAAGGCAAGCATGCAAATGGCTAAATCTGTCGGTCCTTGCAAAACCCCCAGCTAAGGCGGCTTATATGCAGAGGTTGGTGACCCAGACAAGGTCCTTCTCAGATTTTAGAGGGTTCCAGGAGTGTCTTGCACACTGGGCAGAAGGTTCCTTTGGTGCACCTCAACGCGAGCAGCAAAAGGCAAAGTGTATGTTTTTTCTCTTTCATCGGCCTCCTCTTCTCGAACAGGAGGTCTTGCCGCCGATAAATCATCCAAATTATGTTTTACTTTGGTCACACAAGACTCTGGTTGGAGGACGTATATCGTCTCATCTTGAGGGGTGGCATACCATCACAGAAAATCAAATGGGACCACAAAGACTAGATTTTCCTCCGAGGTTCCCCATCTGGGAACTAAGACTAAGCCCAATGCTTCTGGGGCTGCTTGAACTGAGGTGATTCCTGAGATTTTTCTGACTGGGACTAGACTTACCGAGCCTAGTCTCGAGATTTTCTTTCAAGTGACTAAAAGTAGGATCCAAGTATCCTGAAACTAAGAAGCCGAGTCGAGGAACCGCTGGTGACCTGCTGGAAGGTTTGGCACCCTGAGCCCGCTGTCGTCCCGTGGGACCCTCTGCATCTGGTTGTCCTAGAAAGTCTGCAAAGGCTCTTCTACCCATTGGAACTTTTGGGACCAACTATTCTCTGCACCTTCATCAAATCCTGCAAGTAAGCCTTTTCGGAAGTGTCCCTGGGCCAACCAGTGGGCTGACCAGGTTGCACCGGATTTTTGCCCTGATACAGCTGCCATTTCCAGGAGGCTATTGTAACTTGGTACATTGCAAGCTTCGTGTTCAGAGCACTCACATCGAATTTCGTACACTTGGCGTTCCCAGGTCTGGAGTAAAGGGAGTGCGTCCGAACCGGAGCACACGCGGTTATCGTGTCGCCCAGCCGTGGTGACGAACTTTGCAAGTTCATTGCAGCTGTGGTCCTCTGTGCCCTGATGCCTGCTACAGCGGAACTGGCCTGATCCAGCAGGAGCAGAGAAATCGCCACAGTCCCGTAGGGGAATTAACGTGTTATCTTCATCGCTGAAAGCTGCAGAGCCGTGAGATTGCCGCATTTGAACCTGCAACCGAAGTGGACTCGACTGCCGGAGTTTGGTCTGGAGTGCGCCGGGTGTCTGTGAGTAATTGCAACCCTAACCGGTGGCCCCTAGCGCATCCATCCAATTTTACGCACGAGTGGCCCCTGAGGAATCTTCTCCTTTCCACTGCTAGTGCAAACTATTCCCAACTCTTGGAATCAACTGTGCCCTCAAGTGGAGGCCCTCCTCGAATAGTGGGAACCTATTCGGCATCACCTCACGTACCTTCCTGGGCTGCTACAGCCCCTACAAAAGACCCTGCTTTGTCCATTTGAACTACCGCGTGCGCCAGCTTCGCAAGTATATTTGAGCATTAGGCTCCCCTCATTTTAGGGATTGGACTGCCTTTCAGTTAGGACTGTGTTTGATGCAGAAGGGCCTAAAGACTATTCGCACTGCTTGCTTCCTTCCCTGTTTCGGTTTTGGACCCACTTGGTGCAGTCATCCTTTAGACCACATTGGTCTTGTATATATGTGTATAGATCGGATTGTATTTGTTAGTATAGCTGTGATTTTGTTACTTTGTTTTGAATTGCATTGGAATAAATGTATTTGTATTTTTGATATATATTATTTATTTCATTTGTAGAGCGCACCTACAGCCCAGAGGCATCGTGGCGCTTGTTACAAGAATTTTTACATGCAGTTTCAATAGGCCAGGTTACATGTGACCGCGAGGTCTCTTGGTCACAGTTAGTCTTCATACATTACTCATTACAAGACTGACATTACTAATACAGTTTATGTATCACAGGAAAAACAGCTGATTAGTTACATGAATAGTTGTGTTTTGAGTGCTTTACGGAAGGCTGTATGGGATTGAATCATTCTTCGGTTCGGTGGGAGGGCATTCCATTGTGTGGCAGCAATCGTGGGGAAGCTGGATCCTCCTGCACAAGCCTTTTTGGTTTTGGGCACAAGGATAAGGTTGGAGTAGCCTTCCCTAAGAGGTCTTGTGGAAGTGTGTGTGACCATCCTCTGTACAAGGTACGGAGGGGCACCATCATGGAGGCATTTGTGTGCCAAGGAGAGAGTTTTAAAAATGATTCTCTGTTTAACTGGGAGCCAGTGGACCTGTCTCCTGATATCGGAGATATGCTCTTTCCTGGAGGTCCCCGTGGCTGCTCTCGGGGCATTATTTTGCGCTAGTTGTAGTTTTGAGAGGTTCTTGCATGACGTCCCGCATAGTAGGGCGTTGCAATAGTCTAGTCTGGAGCCTATAATGGCTCTGGCTATTGTGAGACAGTTCTGTTGGGAGAGGAATGGTCTAGAAGCATTCATGATTTTGGCGTAGTAGGCTGAGGAGGTGGAGATAGCATTCACTTGTCTGTCCATGGTGAGGTTCGATTCCAGGTATACGCCAAGTGTTTTGACATGGTCAGATACCTTGATGGGTGTGTTGTCGATAGTGAAGGAGGAGTATTCCTGACTGAGGTTACCCAGAGTGGTGGGTGAACCGATAAGTAGGAGTTCCTTTTTTTACTGTTTAAGCAGAGCCAGTTGTCAGCCATCCAGGATTGGATGGTTGAGTAAATGGCAGTGAGTTTAGACATATCAGTTTTGTAGTCACCTGTGAGTGATTAACACCTGCGTATCATCCGCATAATTGGTGTATGAGATGCCCAAGGAATCCAGGAGGCTAAACAGTGGCCTTGTGAAGAGGTTATAAAGTGTTGGTGCAATGCATGATCCTTGTGGGACTCAACATTTGAGGATGTTGGGGGTGGCAGAGGCTAATTCAGAAAAGACTTTCATAGCCCTGTCTTGTAGAAAGGAGGTAATCCAGTCGCATGCTTTAGGGGAGAAGTTAGCTGCAGAGGCAAGGTGACGGCACAGGATGTTGGGGTCAACCAGGTCGAAAGCTGCTAGGTCAAGTAGCAGGAGGAGTGCAGGTTTGCCTACATCTCTCGTCATTCGTTTGGTTCTTTAAATCGAGGAGGGCTGATTCAGTGCCATGTCGTGGGCGGAAGCCTGATTGCCGTAGGCCTAAGAGTTGGTTTTCTTCCAGGTACTTTTGTACTTGCACATATGCAGCCTTGTTGAGAATTTTCTACAGGAATGGGACCGTGGTGATGGGCCTGTAGGTCCCGGGAATGGTGGGATCGAGAGAGGGCTTTTTTTATTAATGGGCGTACCCAGGCTTCTTTGAGATCTTTGGGAACAAGACCTGTCCTGAAGGAGGCGTTAATAAAGGCAGTGAGAAAAGGAGCCAATGTAGGTGCAGAGTCTTTGATGAGTTGGGCTGGACAGGCATCACCTTTGCAGTTGGAAGGTTTAATGGATTTGAGCAGGGTGATGACTTCCGATTCCGTGATGTCTTTGAATTCGAAGGGGGGAGGGAGATTCTACGCAGGTGGTGTGGGCGATTCGCTGTGTTGGCTAGCCATTAGCTTTTCAAGCACTTTTTGGTGGCCAGTGATTTTGGATTGAAGTGTGTTGAGCTTGTCTAGCATAGCTGACTGAATGCTGTTGCACCAGTCTGCATCCTTAATGAGTGTGGGAGTGTGGCGGGGGGGGTGGAGGGTTTTTCTAATTCTCTGAAGATACAGAATATTTCTTTGGAGTTGGATTTGGCGTCATTAATTGTCATGATCTCTGCTTCCAAAAGATCAGGACTTGCCCGACTCCCTTGGAAGCAGACCCATAACCCCGGTTCCGAGTGCCAGCCAGTCCCAATTGGGACCTTTTGGACCCTGTCCTGGCGCCAGTGGCACCAGGCTCATAAAGATGCCCAGTCCCAGCGCTGGAAGCGCCGGGCTCATAATGCTTGGGTGGACTTACCTGCAGCAGACCATGCTGCTTACTTACCTGCCAGTTGAACCCCTGATCCTCTTCTGTTTGGGACTACTTTTCCTGTTGGGTGGGGGAGGAGCCACTCCCTAGGTTCAGAACACTGGAACTCTTCTGGAAAGCAGGAACTCTTTTCTTACCTAGGCGTGGCTGTGGAAGGAGACACCTAAGCACTACAGGAGGCTATTTAAACCACACCCGATGGATGAATCTTGCTTTGCGTTATTCTGCATTCTCTGCAGCAGAACGCTCATCGTGTCTTCTGCTTCTGATCCTGGGCCTAAGGGAACAAAGGCTTACCATCCTGGAATCCAGTCTTCAGCAGCACCTGTAAAGACAAAGAAAGAACAGGTTAGCACTACGGTCTTCAGTGGCAGCGCATCTCTTACCTGGTCCATCGGCTGTCACCAACCCCTCGCGCTGCATTCCGGCATCTGAAAGACAAAGGCTTACCTACTCTTCGCATGCTCCGGAGGTCTTCGCACTGCATTCCGGCATCTGAAAGACAAAAGCTTACCAGCTCTTCGCACGCTCCGGAGGCCTTCGGCGCTGCATCCCGCATCTGAAAGACAAAAGAAGGTGCGTTTAAAGACATTGGGCAACTTTATTACTCACGTGCCATTACTCCTTCCCACGCCGAATCCAGTGGGTATTCCAGCACCCTTCAGCTTCTCTAAAGCTCCGAACTTGTACCTGCAAGATAAAAGGGACAGTTAGTGCACATCGTGAAGCAGGCTACAAGCGCTTACTTACGTGCTTCCAGGCGCTTCTATTCCTCACGCGGGTTCGATCCTCAACTCTCATCAGCCCGCCATCCGCCATCGCCGGAACCCTGCAAAACAAGAGATATCATTACAAAAGACTTTTAAGACATTTGAAGTGCCCAGAACTTGCCGTTCGTGCAGTTAACGACGGACAGCAGTCCTCTGAGGTCAAGAGGCCTGCACCCTTATCCAGTGAAGAAACTGGTTACGGCACCCTGCCCCGAGGCAGATGGAGAGCTCGGCGTTCACTTACCTAAGGTGAGGGCGTTAACCTTTGGGGTTCTACAGGAGAAGAGAAGGGGAAGAGGAGAGAGGCACCCAATAACCCCAGTTCATTAATCCCATATTTTCTATCTGCAGACATCTTACTCTTCGAGTCAGACATACAGTGCACAGAGGTCCAGCCCAAAGAGCCAACCGTGTGTTACACATCACCTTTGAAGATACGGCATTCACCCAGTCAAGACCGGCGCCTCTGCGGGAATCAGGTGAGCGTTACATTAATCCTAGAGTTAAATGAGAATGCCTTGGCTTTGATGACATTTTTTTTGTATGACTTGGAGATGGTTTTGAAGGCCTCCTTGTTAGAATCTGAGGGGTTAGCTTTCCAGGTAGAGAGGGCGGAGTGTTTTTCTGAGCGTTGTTTGAGCAGCTCATTGGAGAATCAAGTGTTGGAGTGCTTGATTTTCTTGGCTTTCTTGAGGGTCAGGGGAGCAATGGTGTCTATAGCATTGGTGATAATGTTTTTGAAGGTGCTAGCGAGGATATCAGGATTGCTGGAGGAGGGCGTCTGAAGCTCGGGAGTCATTAGAAATGGCACCAGGTTTTGTACTGTAAGTTTACGTGAGCTCCTGGCGAATGCCGCTCGGCAAGGGGTGTTTGGGACGGTGTGCTTTCGCTTAGCGGTGAGGTTGAACTGGATATAGTGGTGGTCGGACCATGGGAGGGGGGATATTGTCAGTAACCAGAATGGAGCAATTGTGCTGGTTGATCCAATCCAGCGTACGTCCTTTGATGTGCGTAGGTTCAGAGATGGTGGGTGCAAAGCCAAGGGTTGTAAGGGCTTTGTTAAGGGCTTTGGCATGAGGATCTTTAGGGTCGTTTAGGCCCAAGTTGAGATCGCCCAGGAGGATGATTTGGGAGGTTCTTTTGATATTTTCTGATA
The DNA here is from genome assembly GCF_040938575.1 of Ambystoma mexicanum. Classification (NCBI taxonomy): domain Eukaryota; kingdom Metazoa; phylum Chordata; class Amphibia; order Caudata; family Ambystomatidae; genus Ambystoma; species Ambystoma mexicanum. The sequence goes on from NC_090936.1 coordinate 435,950,753, forward strand.
AGGCATGGGCGAGAGAGTCTTAGATGTCAGCGCAGGAGCCGGGAGGTCGGTATACAATGTGCATACTGATGGTGCAAGTGTGAGACAGGTTAATTTTAAGTGTGAGGTAGTCACAATTGAGTCCTAGTTGTAGTTGACCCTGTTGTACGGGTGATTCCCTGATGATAGCTAAAGAGAGAATATATATATACTCTGTGTGCTCGTTGAGGTCTTTGTCACCCTCACCCCTCCTGAGACCTACTCTTGACTGCCGATTGGTCTGGTTTGTCCAGAAAGATACCCTGTTCGAAGAAACTAGGCTGGCCTTCTGAACCTCTGCCCGCCAGGTCAGAGTTCAGAAATCCGTCTTAACATTATCTAAGCCCAAAAAACTGCTACATTTCGTTTACAGTACTGGGCCTAGTGGCGGCGCATACTGCTGCCGCCCTATCTGGTAATCTTTTTACCCCATTGCAAAAATGAGTTGTCCCAAGTATAGTACCTCCTGTTGGCTGTATTATAGCTTCTTTTTATCTGTCGTGTACCGTTTGTGAGCCAGCAATTGCAATAATGCAACAGAATCCCTCCTTTTCACTACATACCAACCGATTACTCATACTGCATGATTGTGCTCAGCACCTTACTTCATGTAATCTTGTACTGTGGTCGCATCTCTCAGTAACCCAACATCATGTGGATTAACAGTCCGTAATTGTGCTGGCACATATCGCATGTCCTCCTCAAAACAATAAAAACATCTGGGTCACCACTGCCATCGCGCGGCACTGTACCTTCCTATACTGCTTCATGCTATCACAGGGGATGCAGTTTCCCAAAATAATCTCCCCATTTTGCTCACCGTCCTCAAATAACTCCTTATCCGTCATTTCCTTTTAATTGTACTGTCGGGTCTATACATAATATTATGCGCCACTCGCACCCGTCCTGGTCTGTTCGATCAGGACTACTCTTTTGTCTGATACTACTTGTCCTTATAAATCGAATGACCATATTGTCCCTGCCACCATCTCGGGTGGCACAATGGGTTGGAAAATAAAATCTGTAGGCACTTGCTAACACTTTGTCGCAATTGGAGGCATTCGTTTTACTAATACCTTTTTTAAAAAAAAAAAGTTTTATAAACATGTTTTTTATTTGCATTTTCATAAACCTAAACATTGGGACTTTTGACATCGTCCCTTCTCCCCTCCCCACCCCCCGCAACGGCAGTTACGTTCTTCAAGTTCCAATGGTGCGCCCTTAGAGTCCTTGTCTCATCATGTAAACATGTCCAAAATTCGTATTCGATGTGGCCACCACTGCAACATGTAGTCACTTTGTAGGTATTCTATCTCCATCCCCCAGTCAGATATGAAGTTTTGGCGGGCCCCTGTATGTTATATGTGATGCGCTCCATCGATATATATGACCATACTCTCTGCAACCATTCCAGATTGGACAGAGGCGACTTCTGCTTCCATTTTTGGGCTATAGCTAGCCTGGTGGCTGTAAGGAGACCCATGAAATTTCTCGTTTGTGTTTTTGTCATTGTCCTATCCCTGGGATCCCACATACTGCACATGCATACCTCTTCTGCTAGGTCTTCTGTGCCTTTTAAACATTTCCTATATTTGGGCCTTTACCTCCGTCCAGAAGTTTTGTAATTTTGGGCAGTCCCACCATAGGTCTCCGGTTGCCCACCGCGTTACAGCCCCTCCAGCATGTATTTTGTGTGGTGTTTTACATACTGTGTATCCTTTCCGGAGTGTAGTGCCATTGGATCATTATTTGTGTCCATGCTTCTCTTGTCTGTATCGCCTTCGTCCATTTTGGGATGATCTGCCAGATATAGGTCCACTGTTCTCTCGTGATTTCTCTTCCTAGTGTTGTTTCCCATCTCTTCATATAATGCCATTTTGTTTCTTTTGTTTGGGCGTTTAGGAATTTATACATGGTTGAGCCAATTTTCTTTGTCCCTGGCTATGTCATGATATATGATTCGAATGGGGTAGTGTATTCTTGGGGTGGATTGCCAGTGATGGAATTGTTCATATTTGAATCTGTCCTTTTCTGTGAGGCTGAGGAGTTTGCTGCATTCTATGTACGTTCTGATGCGCTGGCCTACGTACATTTCCCCCACCTTTTGTGCAATCCGCTTCTAGCCATCTCTGGAATGCTCCTATCTCCGTGCCTGGTGGGAATTCTGGGTTCTCGAATAAAGGCATGAAGGGGTCCGGGTCTTTTGTCAGTGTCTCTTTTTTGGTTGCATTATTCTATACTTCCAAGGTGGTGCTCATGATTTCGCTTATCCGAACATTCGGGTTTCTATGTTTCGAGCTTAGCCAGAGTAAATGCAGCAGGTTTGTTCTTGCCACTGCCCTGTCCTGTGTTTCCCATAGTTTTTCTGATGTATTTGGGGTCCATTCCTTCAAAACCCGCAGCTGGGCTGCCTCATATTTCCGAAAGTGAGGGAGTGCCATGCCTCCCATTGATTTTTGTGTCGTAAGCGCTAGCTTTGAGAGTCTGTGTTTTGTTCTGCCATATGTATTTAGATATCATTTTGGTGAGTGTTTTGAAAAACGTGGATGGGATCCGGATGAGGAGCGCCTGGAAGTAGTAAAGCAATCTGTGTAAGATTGTCATTTTGATGACTGTTATTCTGCCCCACCATGTAATTGAAAGTGGTTTCCAACTTTCCAGGTCACTTTTCACCTGTTCTAGAAGGTTTGGATAGTTCCCTGCGTAGAAACCTTTGATCTTGCGGGTCATGGTGACGCAGAGGTATTTTACCCCTTCTTCCTCTACCCTCCGGTGTAGTTCCTCTGCCCGCTTGTGGATTTCTATTTTGTCTCCCACCAGGACTATTACCATTGATTTTTGCCTATTTATTTTCAATTCAATCCTGAGATGGATCCAAATTAATCTATTTCTTGCATGAGGATGGGTAATGTTCTTACCGGGTCCGCCAGGGTCGTCATCATGTCGTCCGCATATGCCGCTGTTTTATGTGATATCCCTCCCATAGCTATGCCTTTAATGTTGGGTGTTTCTCTGATTTCCGCTAGCAGTGGCTCCAGGAAGATTGCGTACAGGAGCGAGGAGAGGGGGCACCCCTGTTTTGTGCCTCTTTCAATTCTGATTGTATCTGATAGTTCTCCATTCACTGCGATCCTGGCCGTGGGTGCCTTGTAGTTGGCGCGTATCATGTTGATATATCTTTCACCCATGCCCATTTTCCCCATTGTGTCGAACAACATTGACCATTCCACTCGGTTGAATGCCTTTTCCGCATCTATCGCTAATATTGCTGCTGGGGTGTTGGTGATGCCCACCTTTTCAATCGGATGTGTGATTCGTCTGATGTTGTCATGTGTTGTTCTGTTAGAGATTAATCCTGATTGTTCCTGATGTATCGTCTTGGGGAGTAGCGGTGTAAGTCTGTTGGCTAGTATTTTAGTATAGAGTTTGGCACCTAGATTTATTAATGCTATGGGACGAAATGAGCTCGGGCTCTCCGGGTCTTTCCCTTTCTTGTGGAAGACCAGTACCTTTGCTTCGGTCATCGAGTTTGTAATGTTGGCTGTGTCTCTGAAGGTATTAAAGAGGTCTGTTAATATAGGAGAGGGGTATCCCGCGTAGGCTTTATAAAATGCAGCCGTGTAGCCGTCCGGTCCTGGAGCTTTGTTTTTCGGTAGTTCTCTGATTGCTCTTGTTACCTCTTCCATTGTTATTGGTTCGTCAAGTAATTGTTTCTCCTCTAGTGTTATGGTTGGGAGTGTTATATCTCTCGGGTAGGGTGTCTGTTCCTCTTCCTTTGGTTTGTCTGATGTATATAGTCTTTGGTAATAGTCTCTAAATATTTCTTTTATGTCTTTCGATTTGCGTTTTCATCTGATCGCATTTGTCTTTCAGTGCCTTTACTGTTTGACTTTGCTGTTTCCCTTTTATTTGTCTTGCCAGGAGTTTGTCCGCTTTATTTGCTTTCATTGTGTACCAGTGTTTCAGATGAATCGGTTGATTCTCTCCTCTTTTGGTTCGGATGGCTTATAGCTGACCCTGTACGTGCTGATAGGCTCTCTTTAATTTTAGGGAGTGGTTGTTGGACATTTCCTCTCTTATCTCTGCTAGGTTGTTTTCTAGTTAATTTTCCCATTTTCTGGATCGTCTATCCTTCTGTGCATTAAGCGTTATTATCTGTCCCTGTAATACCACCTTGAAGGCTATTGTGGTTTTTGTCATTTCTGGTCTGTTGTTATGGCTATCTGTTCTCCAATTGTCTTTCGCATGACGGGATCTTGTATGATTTCTCTTGGTAAGATCCATCGCTAGGTTGTTTGCGGAGAGTGGGATGTGTCATCCATAGGGGGGCATGGTCTGATAGCGATATGGGGGCCACCTCCGCATTCTCAATCTCTCCTAGCGGGCTCACCGATGCCCATATTCAGTATTTTCTAGAACTTGTGCCGTTTACAAGAGAATGATGTGTATCCCGGGGTCGAGCCTCTGATTCTCAGCCATACATCTTCTAGTGCCAGTTTTTGCATAGTATTTTTTAGGGATTGTGTCGGGATCCCCTGTTGTGAATGCTTGGGATTTGAGTGGTCTTCCATGGGGTTCCACAGCAGGTTGAAATCTCTGGCTAATATTACGTCCTCTTTGGTGAAGTTTTCTAATTTGTTTATAGTGTTGTTTATGAATACGTCCTGGCCTGTATTTGGGGCATATATTGTTGCAAGTGTCAGTGGGCGGTCCTGGATCTGTATTTTCGTAAATAAATATGGTCCTTGTTTGTCTGATAATGTTTCTTGAATTTGCACATTGAGTGAGTTGGCAAATGCAATCAGGACTCCCTTTTTTCTTCTCCCCGTTGTTGGCTTGTAGTATCTGGTTATATCCTTCCAAGTGAAGCTTCTCTTTTCCTTGTTTCTTTATATGTGTTTCCTGAAGCATTATTATGTCATACTTCTCCTTCTGTAGAAAGTGTTCCACTTTTTTTTCTTTTGACCTGGGAGTTTAGTCCTCTGACATAATGTGTTAATATTTTCAGCCCCATCCTGTCCTGTGTACCTCATATCTTTCGTATCTCTTTCGGGTTGGTTTGCAGTGATGGTCGTGGAAGCTGGTGGTTTTCCCTTCTCCCTCTTATCATTGTCCCATAACTTTCCTCCCCTCCCTCCCTCCTTCCCAACTTTCCCCCAACATTCCCCCTTGATCGTTGGCCGCTCCATGATTACCTCGCCTACATCTGGCCTCCACTAGCACCGGAAGGCAAGAGCCGAGGTCCACCCACGAAGGACCACCACAAAGGACAGCGCGCCTGTCATTGCCTGTCCATTCCACCGTCGCAGCCACCGAGGGCAGAAGCCCCTGCTGCTGCATGCGCCGAATCCAGGAGGATCAGCTGAGTCTGCGTCACCCTCCGTAGCTTTGGGGGTAAGTTTGAAGCTCTCTATGCTTCCCTTTGCACATTATCAGTGCTAACCTTCACTTGCTCTGCCCACCCGACTTCCTCATTAACCAGCCCACTGCAACTGCGGGCTACGAGCGCCATGAGGAAGTCAAAATGGCGGTGCCCATATCCCGTGATTTTTATTGTTGCCACTATGCTGCTTAGCAACTGATTGGCCGCTCCACGATTACCTGGCCTACAGTCACACAATTGTGGATTACGTTGGTATAAGATTTACTGCTGAAAAGTGTTACCGACCATACTGTTCTTGTATCTTCCCACACTCTCCTACATATCTAACCGCACCACTCTGTTCACCATTTTCTTTCTACACCTCCACTCGAGTCATGCAGATCCTCCACAGGTTCGCTTGCTCTCTATCATACACCATAATTTCTATACTTGCTCTCGTCCTCACTGTCCGTTCACTACCCCATAAAGACTCACACCAACATCACCTGCACTCCCCCACCACCACCTCTCATCACACCTCTCCTTCCACTCACAATCTGTGCTCTCCACCCACCTGCACCCATGCCACGCTCCTTCACACACTCAAACCTACCCACTCACATAAAGCCTCCCCCTGCGCACTTCACCTCAGACGCACTAGACTTAGAACTCGCACCCTTCCACTAGTAATCAGCTGCCACCCCACAACTACTACATCCCGTAATCTACATCTAGGATCACACACTACCTTCATTAGCTCTCCACACATTCAACATACACCCACACTTATAAGTTCACCCTCACCTCAGCCATCTAGACCCATCCACCCCCTCCACCCATAACCGTGAAAACTGCCAACCGCCATACCTCCTCCAAGACCAAATGCTCTCCTACACCACTCATGAAATGCACCCTTCTTAATGTACGATCTCTCTCGGCGCATGCACTAGAAATCTATGATCTCTTAGACACCCTTAACCTGGACATATTGGCTATCACTGAAACCTGGCTACACGACGCATCAGGTCCCTCTGTTGCTCTCGCACTCCCGCCAGGCTACACCATCCACAGACAAGACAGACCAGCACGCATAGGAGGCGGAGGAGCTTTCATCTCCAAAGAAACACTCTCACTTAGACCCGTTAATCACCCCTGGGACAGCAACTCAGACATTCTATCTGTCAAACTTGCAATATCCCCTAATAGTAACATCAACATTCACATCTTCTACCGCCCCCCTGGCCTCCCATCAGATTTTCAGGGTCACTTCCTGCATCTACTCAGTGACAAATTCAAAGGATCCATCAAGACCTTACTTCTTGGAGACTTAAACCTCGGTTCTAATGACCCTAAAGATAAAGCTGCCATTACCCTCACCAAGGAACTAAATGATCTGAGTTTCACACAAATAGTCTCCGGCCCCACACATACCAAAGGCTGCACCCTAGACTGGGTCGCCCACCACAGCTGCCACTCCTCCATTACCGCTAACTCAGTGCTGCCTTGGACCAATCACTATTGTATCGAGTTCAGTTTACCAACTTCCTCCAGCACTAAAATCCTTACCCTAGCCCCTCCAGCTCAAGTAAGAAGCTCCGAAAAACTTAGAGGACAGCCTTCGCCCACATCTTAACATCCCAGCTCTAGCACCACCCTTCTCCAATGACCCAAACACTCTAGCGGACATCTACAGTGATGCGCTATCCAAAGCTATCAACTCCATTGCGCCACTTGAATCCAAAAAAGGTAAAAAAAAAAAACCTACACATGAACTCCTGGTTCACTGATGAATTACAGTCCCTACGCTCCAGCAAAAGGGAGGTGCAAAAAAACTGCATAGCTCACCCTAGCGATAACAGAAAAAACTGCTTCAACCAAATCTCCCGCCAGTATAAAGATGCCATTACTAAAGCCAAAGCTAAATCCTTCAATGTACGTATTACTAATGCAAAATCTCATTCCAAAGAAATCTTTGCTATCTTCAAAGAACTCATCTCGCCACCTAACACACCGGATGGGATCATCAAAGACGAAGCCTGGTGCACAGGTATCCAAACTGCCATGCTAAACAAAATTGCACTCCTACAAAATAAAATTCAGGGTCATCGCAAAGCCTCATCAAAAACTCCAGGACCTACAAACCAGTCCCCTCTTCCCCCTCAACTAACACCAAACCACTCTTTGCGTTTAATGACATCACAGAACTGGAAGTCACTAATCTCCTCAGAAATCTTAAATCCTCTGTGTAAAGGAGACATCTGTCCCCAAAAACTCATCAAGGACTGTGCGGACATTCTTTCCCCACTTGTAACAGCATTCATTAATGTCTCCTTCGGAACAGGAACTATCCCCGACAGCCTCAAAGAAGCATGGGTTTGCCCCCTTCTAAAAAAAGCCCACCCTTAACCCCGCCCAACCAAATAACTACAGACTCATAACTACAGTGCCTTTCCTCCTCAAAGTCCTGGACAAAGCCGATCACTGCCAAATTCAACAATTCCTTGAAACCCACTCCATTCCCGGAGAAAGGCAGTCAGGGTTTCGCAAAGGACATGGCACGGAAACAGCACTGGTAGACTTAAAAAGCCAGATAACTAAATCATGGACAAGGGCAAGCCAGCCCTACTGCTACTCCTAGGCCTCTGAGCTGCTTTCGATCTTGTAGATCACAAGACGCTTACCTCACACCTTACCCACTCAGCCAACTTCTCCAGTGAAGCATCACTTTGGGTCACTTCCGTCTTAGAAGGCAGGGCAGTGAAAGTGTTCTCAGACATAGCTAGTGCTGCCCCAACCACTATCCACTGTGGAAACCCATAGGGATCATGCACTGCACCCACCCTCTACAACTTCACAAAGCCCCTCTTCGACAAGCTTGACGCCCTAGGTATCCCGTACACAAATTACGCTGATGATACCCAAGTACTTCTACCTCTTACTGACTCATACACCAGAGACGCAGAAGCACGTCACACAATATACTCCACCATCCAGGCTTGGATGGCAGCCAACGGCCTCTGCCTTAACGGGGACAAGACCGAAATCATCATCATCATCATCAATCATCAACAATCGTCATCATCATCATCCTAAAAACGACATTAGCCAAACTAGACAATTTGTACTCTAACTTCACCATTAACACCATCATCCATGTATCCGCCTCAGTTAAGACCCTAGGCGTTTATTTAGACTCCACACTGTCCATGTCGAGACAGGTTAGCGCCATCCCCTCTTCCTCAGCCCACACAACCAAACTCATAAATGCAGTAAAACCATACTTGTCCAAGCCCAACTGCCTTACCATAGCCAGAGCAACTATCTGGGCTAAACTGGACTACTGCAATGCCCTTCTAGCAAGTACATCTAAAATCAACCTCAAAAGACTTCAAATTACCCAAAATAATGCGCTCAGAGCCACACTAAGCCTTTCTAAAAGAGAATGTATCTCCAAGGCTAGACAGGCAGTGCACTGGCTCCCTGTCAAAGAACGCATCAGTTTCAAGATCCTCACACTCACACATAAATGTCTAAGCCTCACAGCACCTTCATATTTGACGCAAACCATAGCCAAACCTGCGCACTCCAGACCGATCAGGACCCATCACTCCAATTAACTACTCACTCCCCACATCTACAGATCCAAAGGGGAGGACTTGGCTTCCCCTATTTCGCCCCAAAGCTATGCAATACACTACCCACAGACATCAGATCAGGAAACTCTATCCTCACCTTCCGCAAAAAACTCAAAACCTTCCTCTTCATTTGACCCCCTGTATGTTCTGCCACATCCCCATCTATGCCCGGTTATTTCCTCCTCTTTGTAAATACTAATGCACTGCAATTGTTATCACCTATGTAACTAAGTAATCTGTCTGTAACCAGCACCACGATGCCTCCGGGCTGCTGCACGCTCAACAAATTCAGATAAATAAATAAACTAGGTTGTGGGGAGTACTCAACCCCACTTAAAGGTCTCTGGAAATACTTTTACGATTCCCAGCTCTCTCCGTCTCTGTGTTTGCCGTCGGTCACTTCTACGTCTTTTAGGTTTTTGCATCGGTTTTCCGGTGGATTCCTTCCTGTTTTTCTCCTCACATCTAGGGTGGTGTCTACTTGGTTTCCTGGTTCTTGGAGGGGTGCTTATCTTTGAAGTTTATAGTTTGCGATCCTCTCGGGGCTCTCTGTCCTAGTGTGGATTCTCTAGGACAGGCTGTTTCCCCCCCCCCTGCAGCTTCTTGTATGTTCATGATTCGCATCCCTTCCTCGCATGTGGTGACTCTCTGTTGGTTGCACTGCCATGTAAATAGAAGGCCGAATGGGAACGTCCATTTATATCGGATTTGTCTTGCTATAAATTCTTTTGTGATTGGTGCCATTTCCCTGCGCTTGTTTGTGCCAAGTCCTGAAAAAGGTGTATATTTACCCCATTCATCCTTATCTGTTCCATCGTCCTCGCTTTCCGTAGTATCTGCTCTTTCTGTGTGTACGAAGTCATTGCGACTAGCACATCTCTAGGGCGAGTTCCTGGTTCTTCTGAGAGGCGCAGGCCCACTCTATGCGTTTCTCCGTTTGTTCTTCCTCCTCCACAATGTCTCTGAATTACCTGTTGAACTCCGGTTTTGAGGTCTTTTTCTTCAATCAACTCGACCATATTTTTAATTCTTATATTTGATCTGTGGGACCTGTTTTCTAGGTCCTTGCATTGTATCTCTAGGTTGTGGGATATTCTGGCCAGGCGTTCTTGAATTTCCTCGTAGTGTTGCGCTTCCTCATCACTGTTCTCTCTAGGATGTCGGTCCTCTCTTCCAGTTTTCCTACATCCACTTTCAGTTCTTGAACGACTTGTTTCATCTCACCATTCGTTGTCTCGAATTGTGTATGCATGGAGGCCATAAATTGTTCTTGGAACTCCTTAAACCAATCTCTCATATCTTCTTTGGTGGTCGTGTCAGCTCTTTCTTTCGCCACGTGTGCGTTCTCTTCCTTGTCCTTTTGGGTTGAGGTTTTTGGGATCCCTTGCGGGTCCGCTCCCCACACTTGTCCCAGATTCTGGTCCTGTTTCCCTTTTGTGTTTGTAGCCTGTGACTGCTGGCCCCTGGATTTGGACATGTGTGCTATCCCGGCCCTGAACGTGGCCTGTGAAACATGTTAGTTGTCCCTGCACCCTTAATTTGGGTCTGGTATGTTGTGGTGATTGTTTGCGTACTCCTCCTCCAAGTTGCGCCTCTTGTTATGCCGTCTGTGACCCTCCGACCTGTTCTCTTGAGGGGGGGGTGACCAGTGTGTTCCGCGCACTCTGCTTATTTTTACGCCTTTTGTTGTGGCATGTGTGCTGATCCTCTCCGTCCCCCCTTTTGCTTGTTTCCTTTGGTTTCCCCGGTTCTCTTGTGCCTTCTTCCAGGGCGAAGGGTCCGGGGGGGCCTTCAATGGTGGTGTGCCCCTTCTCCTGTTCCCATGTGCCGCTTCTGGGGGGTCTGGGAGGTTACTCCCATCTTTGGAGTCCCGGGGGGGCTCTCTCGGGTGCTATGTCTCTTATACTTTCTTCCTGGGGAGTTCTGGGGGCCTTCTAAGCTGGTGGGTCCCTTCTCTTGTCCCCTTATGGCGCTTCGGGTGGGTCCGGGAGGTTGCATTCTGCTATGTTGTCCCAGAGGCCCTCTCTGATGCAGTGTATATATTTCTCCTGGCGTGTCATTCCCCCGGGGGAGCCCTTATACGTGCCTCCTCACCTCTAATGGTCCCGTATGAGGATCGTGGGTTGGCGCTCTTGTGCGCATCTGGAGCTGGCCTGCTCTTTCTCCCCTCTGTGGGGCCTGTTCCATTGCTTCGTTGGGCTCTGGGCCCGCTGGCTGGGTCGTCCGCCGCTCCTCTGGCTCCAATATTACTCGGGCCCGTTTGCTGCGTGTGGCAGTTGTTGCAGGGGGGTGGGGTCTGGTTCCCCCGTGGGCCTCGCGTCCCCTCTTTTTGCAGTCTTGGGCCCCGGCCTGTGCTTCGCCTGCTAGTCCTCCTAGGGGGGTTAGGATGTTACCTCGCTACGTTGTGTTTCCAATTTCGTGCGCTCCTCTCTCCCCCCTCCTGGGCGTTTTGTTGGGATCGTCTCCTCTGTCGCTAGGGCTTCTCTTGGGGCCTGGCTGCCAATGTTTTCCCGGGTCCTCTGTTGCCTCCGTGGGTGTTTCTCCTTGCCCTGGGCTGCTCCTTGGGTGCGGGACTCCTGCATGCCACGGGCGGGTGCCTGCTCGTGGATGCGCTTGGGTCGAGCCCTCCGCTTCTCCCGGACTCACGGCTCCCCGTGCATTAGTCTGCCTTGGTACGCCCTCTGGCTCGTCTCCTGAGGAAGGAAGCGGTGTCACCCTGCCGGTTGTCTGCAGCTTGGGAGGGCCCCCTCACGCAAGTCTTCCCTGCTCGGTGGCCATCTTGGAAGTCCTTACTAATAATGCTATTGCATTGATTATTACCATTGCTCGAGCTACACACATCCCTGGATTGGAACACACAACTCCTTGATGTGTAAATGATATAGTTATATTTAGTTTACTGAGCAGATCCCTACCCAACAAGTTCACAGGGGAACTCTCTGAAAATAGCAAGGGGGCTCGTACTACCTCCCCTCCCACTTTATCTCCAGCTCCGCGGTGTATGGAACCGTAGAAATAGCCCCAGAGAAAATCCCTGCATGTAAAGAGATTTACCTGATAATGGAAAGTTCCCCTCCATGATGCATGATTTAGTTGCACCTGAATCTACCATAAATATAAATTGCTTGTTTCCCATTTCCTCCTCCACCAAGGGCTCCTTTTCAGGGTGTGCGGTTATCAATAGGATTGGACATGCGAGTGCTCTCTGTGGGCTGTCCTAATCAGAATATGTATTTGTCCCGGGGACTAAAAAGGGCTGCCCCGCCATTGCAACCCCTTGGAATGGGGCACTTGTTCCCCCGGCCATACTGTTAAACTGTGTTCCCTCACCCTGCTGTAGTTGTTGCCCATGTTGCCCTTGCCCGTCAGTCCCATAAGGGAACTGATTTGTATCCCCTCCCCCAAATTGCTGTTGTCCCATTCCTTGAGGCCCTTGGAATGCCTGACTTGGAGGTGACGGCCCATAATTAAATCCCATCCCAGGCCTGTTCCTGCATTCCCTTGCGAAATGCCCCATTTCCTGCAATACCAGCACTGTGATGTTCCCAGTCCTCTTCCCCGAGGCCCTATCCTCCCAAAGCCTCCTGCTCTTGTTCCTCAAAATCCTCCTTTTCCCCTTGGTGCTCCTTCATACTGCCACTGTGGGTTGAGGCATTGTCCCCCACCCCACCCCACCCCATTGTCCCTGTCCTCCTTCACCCCATAGTGCTGAAATTGTGGCATTCCCAATTTGTTGAGTGTCTCCTGTCTTTTCCCCACTGAGCCGGTGCCATCACTGGTGCTTAGACGACAACCTTACTTAGTTTCTTTTCCACTAGTTTTGCCTCGTCGATTTGCTGCTTCTGGGCTGTCTTCCTGTCCCGCTCCTTGATTCTCTTACATTGATGGACTATTATACGTTGTATCTCTGCCCACCGTTTGGCTTCAATTCCCACAATTTTATCTAGTACATTCTGGACCTCTCTGGTAATCCCCTCTTTACGATAAAATAGAAAAATGGTACTGTCTCAACTCTCCACATTTCCTGTAACTTAAGAATACACCTCACTGGGTCCTCATCATCACCCATTGTGCACTGCATTAAAGAATGTAAGTGTGGGGTATCTGGGTACATCCTTCGTAGGGCATACCATACACTTGCCCTTACCTCATTAAAGGCTGCTCCATCATGTTCATTATCTGAAAGACTTACCCCAGAGTACCGCGCCCTTGCCCATATGTCCCCTGCCTGATCCCGAGCTATGGTGACCAGTAGACTCTTGATCTCCTAGTGCTAAGGCTACCCCTGCTTTTTGTTCTTCATATTCATAGATCCATTTACTAGCTCCGGCTATAAGATGGGGGAGAGCTTTCATCAAATTATGTTTGACCATTTAAGACCATGGCACATACTGCGTTATCCCTACTCATTTATGTATGAGACATCTGCATATCTATTTTGTCTTCTACCACTTTTTTCTTCTGATCTTGTACTACCACCATTAAATCTGGTCTATTTCTTGGTCTGTCCCTCCTCACTGCCTCTTGTGGCAGGGACAGGTTTCTTGCCACCTCCTCTCCTTGATTTCCTTCTTGCCCTGCCTCTTCATTATTTCTACCACCTTGATCTTCTCCTCCATTATCCCTTGCTTGTTCTACTTCTTGTCCCAGGACCGTCCATACCCTCTGCCCATCATCTTTTTCAACGCAAACATTTCTTATTGCCCCATGGTTGAATCTAACCAAAAAATCTCCTGACTTCCAATCCCCTATTTTCGAATGGATCGTGTCCTCCCATGTATTCCTCATCTTAGATATCTTGTCTCCCAGCTCTGCTGCTTCGGAAAAAATTTTCACCAGAGGGCGCTGTGCTCGTAGTCGTGGAGTTGAAGTCCCTTGAGGGCCGCCATCGACGTCATCCGCAGTATAAAGGGCTTGAGCCGCGGCCGTTACCTCAGTTCCGTTTTTCCGAGCACTGCTTTGTGTCACAAAATGGCGCATCAGTTTTTCTTCGACGAAATGACCTCGTCATCAACTCCAACCACACCCAAGACTGGTTTTAAAAGATTTCTGAATTGTGGTAGAAAAATGTCGATTACTGACCCTCATCGCAATTGCCTTTGGTGTTTGAGCCCTGACCATTGGGTCGACGAATGTGGTTCCTGTTCCTGTCAGGCTATGTCCATTAAGGCTCTTAAGGAACTGAAAGGTAAGCTGGCAATGGGGGAGGGGGGAGGGATCTAATAAGTCTTCGAAAAGACAAAGAGATTCAGGATGGTCTAGTGGAAAGTCTCGACACGGGTCGAGGAGATCGAGGTCCAAGAGTTGCTCGAGGAAATCCTCCTTGTCTTCGTCCAAATAAAATTGAAGGAACAACATCATAGTTCTTCTTCCTCCTCTTCGTCTGAGAGAAGGGTTATTTCCTATCAAAAACTAAACACGCGAGATCCGACAAAAAGTCGAGGGTGTAATCGGAGGAAAGTTCTCCGGCACCTCATGAAAAAAGAATAAAACAACTGGTGCATAAATCGGGGGCAACGGAGGTCAAAATGGCGTCGACATCAAAGTCGAAGTCGGATATCGACTCGACGCAGCCTTCGATGACAGCGTCAAGGCCGCCATCGAAGATGGCGTCGATACCTTCCACAACAGTGTCAAGGCCTCCCTCGACGACGTTGAAGCTTCCTTTGAAAATGTCAAAGCCATCGTCCATACCATCGATGCCTTTGTCGGGGCATTCTTTAATCCCAATGCCAAAATCGACGCATATGTCTAAAACTAGGTCAATGCCACCCCCTTTACCAGAAAAAATCTTCCAGCCTCAACTCGGGCAAGAATTTTTCAGATTTATGTCCTCTATCTTTGAGGAACAGTCCTCTGAAGAAGATGTTATTTCAGCTGGGGTTAAATCTGGAACCAAAGAGGTTCTTGAGGAACTAGTAGATCTAAATTCTAAAATGGCTGATCTATATGACTGTTTAGTCAGCCAGTGGCCTAGATACTTCCCCTGAAGTAGAGTATGAGAGACCAGACCCTGCAGATCATGCAAACCCTGGGTAAAGAAATTCAATGGGAAGAGTCAATGACTTCATGGGATGGAAAACAGCTTCCCCAAATTTCGATCAGGACGATATGACCGACATACTTAATGAGGGACCTCATAAGGCACTGCAAAAGAGGGTGATGGCAACTTGGAATACCCCAGATTCTGGGCAAGCAGATAATAAAAAGTTTGTGGGAAAGTACAGGCCATCCTCATCGGATCCTGAGCACCTATCTGAGCATCCCTCACCAGAGAGCTTGGTGGTACAGGCTTCAACCTCCAATATGCAGTCAGTTTATCCTTCAATACCACCTGACGGGGATGACAAAAAAGTCTATGCTGGAGCCCAGAAAGTCTTCTCTTCGGGCAGCATGGCCCTTAAATCCACAAATGTAACTTGCATTTTGGCAAGATTTGCATACACCCTGTGGGACTGTATGACATCAGCGGCTGAACACTTCCCGGAGGGTGAGGAACGAAATGGTTTCCTGGCGATAGTGAAAGATGGAAAAGAGGCTATGGAGGAATGCCTCCAGTCAGGATTGGACAATGCTGATAGTGGAAGCAGGTCCGTGGCATCTAGCGCGGTCCTACGCAGATTTGCATGGCTGAGAATCTGGCTTTGCAACTGATGTGCAGTCCAGATTACTCAATATGCCCTTTGACGGCTTGAGGCTTTTTGTCAGCAAGGCGGACGAGAGCTTGGAGAAGCTGCAGACTTAGAAAGCGGCAGCGAAATCACCCAGCGTCGCTATAAGACAGCCTCAGTGACACTCCTACGCAGGGTCATCTTCCTGGAGGAGCCGCCCCTTTCGTTTCTACTCTTCTTTTGGAAGAGGGAGGGGACAGGCCAGTCAAAGAGGCCATCAGAAAAAACTCTTTCGTGGTGGGAGAGGGAAAGGCGCTAGATCAGCCCTAGCAGCGGCTACTTCCTCCACCACTGCAAAGCCACTCTGAGGTCTTCACCCACAAGACCCTGGTGGGAGGCAGGATCACTCTGTATCTGAACGAATGGTGGGGCGTTACGTCAGATGCCTGGGGGCTAGAGATGGTGACCCCTGGTTACTGCCTTCCTTTTCAACAAAGACCTCAAGATCATCCACCGGGAGCCAATTCTGTCAAAATTCCAGACCTGCTCCTTATGCAGGAGATTTCAACCCTGCTAGAGAAAGGTGCAATAGAACATGTACCTGTAGCGGAGATGAACAACGGTTGGTACTCTCTGTATTTCCTCATTCCCAAAAAGGACTGAGGATTGAGAAATTCCTCAGGAAGGACAAGTTCAAGATGGTGACCCTTTCTCAGATCCTTCAGGCTCTACAGCTTCAGGACTGGCTGGTTTCGTTGGACCGTCAGGATGCTTACTTTCATGTGCCAATCCATCTCAAGCACAGAAAGTATCTGAGGTTTGTGGTGGCGGTTCTCACTATCAGTTTCTGGATCTGCCATTTGGGCTGACCTCCGCCCCAAGGGTTTTCACCAAGCTGATGGCGGAAGTGTCAGCGAGTCTCAGGAGAGGGGGGGGATTCACGTCTACCCTTACTTGGACTATTGGCGAATCGGGGCAAGTTCATCCGAATGAGCCCAGGAACATCTGGCCATGACCTGCCACTTCTTACACAGACTGGGCTTCTCCCTCAATTACAAGAAGCCACAAATGATTCCAAGCCGAAGACTCCAATTCATCGGAGCAGTCCTGGATACTTCCTCAGGGAAAGCCTCGCCTCCTGAGGAGAGAGCTCACCACATTCTGCAGATGGTAACTAAGTTTAAAAATGCCCAACATCTGCCGGCCTTCGATTTTCTAAGGTTGCTAAGCCTCATGGCATCCTGCATTTTTCTGGTGCCAGAGGCAAGATTGAGGATGAGATCCCTTCAATGGGCCCGCAGGACTCAATGGTCCCAATTTTTGTGGGGGAGATGTCAGATCTTCCGCAAGTCCCGGCCAGAGTGGCTCAAGATCTTCTATGGTGGGCTTGCAAGGAAAATATCCTCAAGGGAGAACCTTTTTTGGCAACCATCGCCGGAGGTAACGGTAGTGACGGACGCCTCAATCACGGTGTGGGGAGACCACACCAACGATCTGACAATCAATTTGGTCTCCATCGGAGTCCAAACTACACATCCGCCTTTTGGAGCGGAGTGCAATCAGACTAGCGCTGAAGCCATCATAGTGGCCATGTACTACCTCAACAAAAGAGGAGGCGTAGGTTAACTACCACCGTGCATGGAGGCCATGCAGCTCTGGTTCTGGGCAATGCAAGAAGGAATCTCTCTGTCAGCAGTTCACCTAGCCGGGGAGCAGATCACGGCGGCGGATGCTCTGAGCAGGCAGAGCACAGTCTCTCACGAGTGGGAACTAGCTTAGGAAGTCCTTCAAGAGATCTTCGCCCTTTGGGGAACCCCTCAAGTAGATCTGTTCGCGACCAGTGTCAACAGGAAGTGCGAACTGTACTGCTCAAGAGAATTTCCCCCAAGAGGAGCTCTAGGGGATGCAGTATTTCCACTCCTATAAAAGTTTCCTCCAGTCCCTGTGATTCCTCATGTAATCGGGAGGTTGAGAAAGTTCAGGAAAACCATGATCCTAATTGCCCCGGATTGGGCCAGGAGGACATGGTACCCGGACCTTCTGGACATGTCCATCTGCCCTCCAATACGTCTTCCACAAAGAGAGGATCTTCTCTCGCAAGAGGAAGGTTGGGTTCTCCATCCATAGGTCAAGACATTCAGCCTTCACGCATGGTTTCTGAGAGGCTGAGATATAAGGATTTGGACCTCCCTGATGACGTAATGGAGATTTTGCTTTCGGCCAGGGGGCCAGCAACAAAATCTCTGTATCGGTGTTGTTGGAACAGGTTCAGTATCTGGTGCAGGGATAAGAATGTGGACCCATTCTTATGTAATACTCCGACAGTACTGTCTTTCCTTTTACACTTGGTCAATTTGGGGCTCCAAGTTGGCACTATTAAAGGATACTTAGCAGCACTATCTATCTTTAAGCGCTCCTCGGAAGAGGTTTCTTATTTTAAAATGCCTTTAGTTACCCAGTTTCTAAAAGAACTGACAAATGTGTACCCTCCAACGCCTTTTCAGGTTCCTACCTGGGATGTAAATTTAGTTTTAAAATGTCTAATGTGTGCCCCTTTTGAGCCTCTACATTCTTGCCCGTTAAGGCTTCTCACTTTGAAAACAATTTTGCTAGTGGCTATAACATCAGCCCGCAGGTTGAGTGAGTTGCAGGCACTCTTGTAAACCTCCTCTCACCATTTTCCATAGGGACAAGGTAATTCTAAAGGTCGAACCGTCCTTCTTACCTAAAATAGTTTCTGATTTCCACCTGTCACAGAAGATTACCTTACCTTCTTTTTACCCTCCTCCACATGTAAGTAAAGAGGAGGAGAGATTGCACAGACTGGACCCAAAAAGGGCTCTGTTTCTATATTTCTACACTGACAAATTTACGACAATGTGACCAACTATTTGTTGGATATACAGGACACAAATTGGGCCTTGGAGTGTCTAAGCAAACTCTAGCCAGATGGATAATTATAGCAATCTCAGAGTGCTACAAATTGGTTGGGAAAGAGGCTCCAGATGGGCTAAGAGCTCATTCAACCATGGGCATGGCAACTTCTATGGCTCTTCAGAGGGGTGTTCCGGTGCAGGATCTTTGTGCTGCGGCCACCTGGTCGTAAATGCACACTTTTGTGAAGCATTACTGCTTGGACTCTACACCATATCAAGGCGGCTTATTTGCAAAAGCCGTCCTTCATTCAGTCCATGATGGAAATTTCTGGTACTCCCGCCTCCAAATTCTTACTGCTTTGGGAGCCTATCTAAGATGAAGAATACGTGGGAGGAGACAATCCATTTGAAGAACAAGTTACTTACCAACTGTAAGGTTCTTCCCACGTATTACTCATCGACCCTCTCAACCTACACCTCCGTACAGTTCACGCCAGTTGCACTTGAACTTCCTTAAGAGCAAAGGGACTATGAAAGCCTGATCAACTGATGCGACCATTAACACCTTAAAAACAGAACTGAGGTAACGGGCGCGGCTCAAGCCCTTTATACTGCAGATGACGTTGAAGCTCTATGGCGGCCCTCAAGGGACTTCAACTCTGCGGCTCCGAGCACAGCGCCCTCTGGTGAAAAATGTTTCTGAACCAGCAGAGTTGGGAGACAAGGTATCGAAGATCTAAGATGAGGAATAAGTGGGAGGAACATCCAGTCGAAAGAACGTTACAGTTTGTAAGTAACTTGTTCTTCTGCACTCGTACCCTTATTTCTGGTGATACTTGTTCAGGTTCTTGTAACCTGACTAACCTTTCCCGCAATGCTCTTAACTCGTTGTGGACCCTCTTGGTACACCAATGATAGGGGCATATCCGCGCTTGTGGATGGGCTATATGGAGGCGCAAAAGCTCTTTAGTCCCCCACCCTAGTTGCTAATCCTGATAATCCTATTGACCCTCTCTCCTGGAGGCTTGGGTTTGTATACCCTACTGCAGGTTTAGGCGTTACGGGGTATATCCCCTTACATTGGATCTCTTTTTCACCTTCCTGATCTTCCATAACCTTGAATAATTCCCAGTGATCTAACATCTTTTATTTTTTGGGACTTGTTCCCTTTATATTTGCAGATAAAAAGATGGACATTTTTTCTAGCATGTTTCTATTATTGGAGCCCTGCTCTGGCCAGGAGCAGGACGTCCCCCCTTCCTTTGTTTCTACTATCCATTGTTTATTTATTCTGTCACAATACAGTGGCAGAACCCTCTGCATGTGTTTAATTGGAGTTTCTTCCTCCATAATGTTGCGCACGTCCCTAATACTTCACTTAGACCCTATTGCATGCTTCAGCTTTTTACACAAAGATATAGATGAACCCACTTTTTTCCCCACCCCTTTACACTTTTTCCACTTTGATTTCACACATTTTCCGCTTTGATTTCACACATTCACACACACACAGCGACAAATCCACCTTACTTCCTTTTTTTAACCACAAAAGACAGCAAGAGAAAATATACAAAAATAATTTGCTGAAATCCAGGCCCTTTCCTTATAACGAGCCACTACTGGTTTTCCTTATATCCTTTGTAATACTACTTATTGCTTTTATAGTCATAAAAGAAAAATGCATGGTACTACCTTCTCAACCTGTAATGGCTGAGGATCCCTTACCTCCCAGTCCTTTTAATCTGAGGCTCCCTTTCATCTCAATATTTTATATGCTGAAGATCCCTTTCGTCGCAGTTTTTTATATGCAGAGGTTCCCTTTTCCATTATAAAAAGTAGGAAAACAGAAATACGTGTCAATTTCATTATATAACCCACCTTCTATCCAATCTAATCCTTAACGCATCACCTGAAATCTTATTCCATAATGCATCACCAAAAGTCCTATTCCATCATACATCACCAAAAAGTCCTATTCCATCTATTCCTTTGACCTCGTACATCCTCCATATCACCATAGTATCATTCACATCACCATATCATACACTAATGTTCCCATGTTGATATCACTTGCAGGAGTATACTCACATGGGCGTTGTTCACTCGAATTTCCTCCGTTACGGAGCTGGCCTGTCTTTCTGGAGCCACGCCCTGCTTCATTGAACAGGGAGGATTTCTTTTTAAAATGGCTCCTACTAAAGTTGCTCAATATACATGGGGGTTTTTGATTTCGGGACCGATCTCTGTAGATGGGCGTGTCTTCTCCCTGGTGACGTGGCCTGGGCTTCGCAAAGTATGGGGCAAGACTGAGGTCACGTCGGGGTCACCACTGAAAGGTAGCCCATACTTACAGGGGTACCCCTTAAATATATTGGGGAACCCCTTATCACGCTCGCACCAGATTAACGTTCATCCCTCTAGGCAATTGAGGCCAAGAGTCTTGTCTTTCAAGGGTAACCATTTAATCTGTAAAAAAAAAATGAGGATGGGGAGCAAAGAACTCTGGCCTACCCCCCAGCCCCCCCCCCCCCCCCTCCCCACCAGCATTCTGTCCTTTTTCCGTGGCCGGTTCCCCCATACTGATGCTAAGCAGGCGCATTATATACTGTTCAACTTGGTTACTGGATACTGGCATAGGTCATCCAAAACTGTTCTTGCCTTACAAGGGATGCTGCAGTCTTCCTTCTTGCATGGCCAGGTTACAAACAACATACTGCTGCCTATGCAGGACTACATTGTAGCTCCTGTTCATCATTATTTGCTAGATTATAAACATTTATATATAAACACACCTTCCTGCCATACTCTCAACACTTTACTGAATATACTCCTATTTCATCTGATCCAGTAATTCTCCTTAAAACATTGGGTTTCCATACTGTTACATTGTGTATATGAGCCCCAGCCTGCCTGGGTGTTTTGATGGACAGGCAACGGCTGCTCAGCCACTTTGTGTGCTCTGCCAGATCTAGCCGACACCAGGCAATGCCTGTAGTCTGTTTTAAGCACAGGCTGCATTCACCGTGTTTTGAGATTTTAAAACTACATAGAATAACAGAATAACATTTACAAGTGTATTCAACTAATGGTTATATGCACCTTATATTTAAACACTATCTTCATTTAGTCTTGCCTAATTGTAAAGCGCTGGGTGGGTGGGGGGACGGAAAGGCGCTGGCCTAGGCACTAGCTCCTCCCCAACACACTCTAAGGTTGAGCCATTAATTAACCCAACCATGGCAAATTAGAGAGATTTTAATAGTTCTTATAGGCCTTATTTTTTTTTGAAGAGCTGTTGCAATGCACCTGCCACACATACTAAATTTGGATGACTTGACTGGTGATCATATCCCTTTCATACACACCAGCGAGGCGAAGTGCAATACAGTGTTAAACAATTCAGAATCCAACAAACTGTGAGCAGCGGTTCGACCATAGAAATTGATGTCCTGTGGAAGACGTTGGGAAGCCAGAAAGGAGCTACCTTAGTTACTTTGAAACCTATGTAGCCACTGTCCCATCTTGGTGTTCAATCAGGGTGAATTTGTTTTATTGAATAATGGTCATACTGAGTTTTTGTGACTTCTTCTTAATTCCCTTTATAGATTTCGAACAATGTTGTCAAAATCCTTTTGGGTGAGAATCCATTTAATGCTTTATTGGATGTGTTTCATGATTACTGTTTCATTGATTGACTGTGATTTGTGATATGATTACATAAGTGGGCAAGCACCTCTGGCCCCCCCTTGCCGCCGGCTCTTATGTAGCCCCCCCTCCACTGTGCCCCACCATGGTTCTTAGGCCGCCACCAGCGACTCTGCAGATTTGGGGGACGCAGACAGTGACCCAGAGAAGTTTTTTTTTTTTGGAGTAATAGGATTACTGTAATTCCTAGACAACCCCATACCAGAGAGCCCACTGGTGGAGATTAGGGTGTTGGCAGGGCGGCTGATCTCATGGTCTAACGTGAAATCTGGCATCCCCATACAAAAGGATGTCATGGCGGTTGTATGTGATATGGTGCCTGCAAATATATATATATATGAAAAGTGCACAAAAAAATTTAAAGATGTACCTTTTTTTGCCACGGTTTTTTTCACGGCGACCCTATCACTGGATACGGTCATGGCTTTTTCATGCATGTTGCAGTCAACAATTTCCGTCATAAAATTTCCTAGAATGTCTGTAGGGGGGAAAAGAAACCTCCCAGTACCACGCTCTTCATTAAGAGGTTTCTAGTCTGTACCAGTTCAGGTAACAGATGGAGTTAAGTGACCAAGTGTCCCGGGCAGGGTTTTAGATGGCCTTAATGTCGGCCCCTACCATGGCTCGGAGCACATGTCTCCCCGTTGCACTACTCTTTCCACATGTCGACCGTGCTGTGGCAGAGTTTAAGCTTCAATGCTTTGAGATATTTACAATTGGATGAATGCTGGATGGAAACCTCTGCTTTGTTAAAACGAGCCTTCCTCCTTTTGACAGAGTACTTTTTTACACTTTATGAGCGGAAGAGTATATCGAGATTTGGTGATTCCTGGACTGGAATAGTGACTATCTGCAGGGCCACACCTCTTCTGATGGTGGTAAATGGGTGCTTCGTGTTATGCAGGATCTCTGCCACATATACATGAACCGCTTTAGCCATGTTGGATGGTCAGTTATGCCCTTCACCTTACAAGCATATCTCTGGAGCAGACATTTGCACATACTAAGATAATCTGTTCGGATTGCCACATGTGTTGCTCTATTATAATTAGCTTTCTGTTCATACGTTTTTTGTTGTATCTTTTTGACTATTGATTAATTAGATACGTGTTGATACATGTTTCTCTTTCAAGCCATGTCTATTGTCTAATGACTTGTATATTCAGCTGCTGCTTTAGTTACCCCATCCTCTCAGATTCCCCTTAGAATTTCCTTTTTCTGATTGGCAAATCACCACTGTAGGTTATAAAGCAAAGGATAAAAACAGTAACATAATGGAGCATTGTTCACACCGCCTTTTAACGGTTCCTTAGTTTCTCACACGTATTAGGGTGCAACATGCACTCCTCGGATCCCAGCCGAAATATTGTTTTGCGACTTCTTGAGGTGGCCCTTTATCTTTTTAAAGAATGGGTTTGTAAATATAACATTTGTTATTTTGGTTCTATCATAATGGCATACTACATTGCATAACCGTAATCGTTCTTGCTTTCCTTTTTGGGTTATCGTATGTCTTGAAACCAGTTTTGTTCGGAGTTCATTTTATACTGATGGCACAATGTGGTGGAATGAAATCAATTGGAGAGCTTTGCCTAGGCCAGAGTTCAAAATTGCACAATGTCCGTTTTCGAGCCGCTTCCAGTGCATGCGTTTGCTATACAATTCAGCTTTGTTCTAGCTGCACACGCTTGCACAATGATTCATCTTGGAAAGTGACATTTTTCTTTGATTTCAATCCCTTGCTTCGCTGTGCTAAATGGATGAAGTACGCTACAGTCTGTGTTGGTTGTATATTGAAGAACAGACCTGTTCTAACACTCCGTTGTGGACACTGGATATCATAAATTGGCATGAAGTTGTTGATGGATTAATTATAATATGTGGTAGATGGGTAGACCATATTTTGCTTATTTTTAGTATCCTTTCAAACATTTTGCAGCACATTTGTAAATGTAACGTTTTTTTTATTAGAACATAAAATCGCAATAAGCTGAATGGTCTGATTTAGTATTTTTAGGCAGTCTAACTATTCCATCACTGTATTGAGTTATGGAATCACAGATTGAGGAATGTGTGAGCAACTACAGTCACTTCAGCCAAGCCAGTCCTATTTCCTTCAGCACACACACGTCTGTGTCTCTCTCTGCCCAGGACAGTACCATGGCCATGTCAAGAGAGAATACGAACCCCTCTGTGCAGGTGGTGGCCTACCAGGGAGCAGTCCAGTCCTAACCCTGAATACGGTGGCAGTTGAGTTGACCCACTTTCTCTCCCTGCCTCTCCACTTGCGCAATACTGCTTTATCTCATGCCATGCCTCGGAAACAAATGCTTGTCATACTCTTTTCTAGAGTCTGCATGCCTGAAATGAATAAGGACCAACTGTACCAGGAGCACAACCACCTCCTTCTAGCCCACGCTATCTGCAAGAGTCAAGGAATGTCCAAATCGAGCCTGGAGAGGAGAAACATCCAGGGTCCCCCTCAATCTAGTCGATTTTGCGGGAGGCGGGAGGGAGGGAGGGAGGGAGGGAGGGAGGGAGGGAGAGAGAGAGAGAGGGAGAGAGAGAGAGAGAGAGGGGGGAAGGAGGGAGGGACCCGGCGTTAAATTGCATGTGCGGCAGCTACGGTACAATCCGCCAGCAGCAGAGCCAATAGACCACCAGGGGAATAACCTGGGGGAGAGAAAACCCCCCAAAAAAGCATTCCTTCGGGAGACACTACTACAGCCCCCTAACATGAACTGGGACAATCAGCTTCCTGGGCAGCCATCTCTATTCCGCAGCAGAACCATGCAATGAAAGTTGGTGGGCTTAACCCGCAATTTCTAAATTGGGCTGTTTCTATCACCTCTCTGGCGGCGAAAGATTGGCCTGGGCAAGTAGTCCAATGGAGGGAGGAGGTGCATAAATAGGACAGCAGGATACAGGATGTATGGGTTGTTCAGGTGAGGTTGGAGGAGGATGTTGCAAACCAAGAGATCAGCAGGAGGAAGGAAGGAGCATTGGCATGTGGAGGGGATTTCTTGAGATGGTATTGATTAGTGAGTGCATGTGATACTGCGTTGAGTGCATGAAAGTGTGGTTAGAAGAAAGGAAGTGTATGTGGAGTGATTGTATGAGTGAAACAAGCTTGTTTAGGAGGCGGCTGGCAGGTAGTTGTGTTGTACAGTGTAGCAGAGTGCTGTGGAGTTATCAGAGTGGAGGCAGGTTTTCGAAAAGGCGTGCGGGACTTTGGAGGGATGGCAAAGGAAGGAGAATGGAGTAGACCGAGGAAGGTGGGTCAACATGGGAGGAGAGTAGTGAGGAAAGACCATCAGGATGTGAATGTGAGAGGATTTGGTTTGTGAGAGAGAAGAGACTGAATTGGGCAGACGTATGGCACATTCCAATGACCACTTCAGAGCAGTAACCCCTGGACAGTGGAGGAAAAGTTAGGTAGTCCCTTGGGGAAATCGGCTAGAGAAGGTAACCTGACCTTTAGGTCTTCACACCTAGTACAAGGAAGAACTGAGATTGTGGGGTGAAATCTGCTGTATATCCTAACCCTGGAGTCGGGAGGGTGGTGCTTTTTAGATGACAGAGAAGGGAGATGGTCATAGATCCACACAAAAATATATTAAAATAAATAAATATGTAAACCGTCTGTGTGATTCTCGTGTCTGTGTGATTCTCGTTTCCGTTTGTATCTTGAGCTTCTCTCTCTCTCTCGTTGTTAAGGGCCTGGCCTCTCTCTCGTTATTTCGTTCTCTTGTGCTTTCTCTAAGGCATGTGTGTTGCTCTTTCTCTCGAGGGCTTGTGTGTTGCTCTTTCTCTCTCTAGGCCTTGTGTGTTTCTCTTTCTCCCTCTCTAGGGCTTGAGTGGTTCTCTTTCTCTCTAGGGATTGTGTGGTTCTCTTTATCTAGGGCTTGTGTGTTTCGCTTTCTATCTTTAGGGGTTGTGTGTTTTGCTTGCCCTCTCTCTAGGGCTTGTTTTCGCTTTCGCTTTCTCTCTCTCGTTCCCCCCTCGTTACCCCTCTTTCTCGCTCCCTGCACCCGTTTTATTTCACTCCAAGGAAGTGAATCCGCTTGAATCCACCATTCAATGCAACCTTTTTTCTTTTGGCACAGAAGTAATGCCAAGTGTCATCGGGGACCGGGATACCAAGGGAATTTTCCCATTTCTCATGGGAGTCATCGGCCCAGCATCTACTTATGCATACAGCCCAGATACCAACCTTCCAGCCCTGATCACTCCATGCAAAATGGGGGCAGTAGAGGGCGCCGTAGGAAAGGAGGGAAACCATTCTTTCAGCACATTATGTAATCTGAAGTACAAGCACACAACCAATGCTGATGCTGAGGTGCCACCCCAGTTTCTGAACATCAATCGTGAGTAATTGCCCCCCAGGAACGACATCCTGCCAGCAAGCGACGCCCATTTTAGCCATGCATTTTACATAAACCACCTCACTAGTCAGTGGGATCCCGGGTAACACGTATAACCGGTAGGAGGGGGTTGGGTACACAACACTTTCTGCCATGACCAACCCTCAATGTGCACCAGGTTTTGCAGGTAATCTCAACCATGTCTTTGGCCTTATTCACGCATCGCAGGGAGGTCATTCTCACTGCATGCAAGAGTGCAGGTGATGCGAGTGCCTTTTCAATCTGGACATGCGACCTGTCAGGCCTAGGGTCATACCAATAGGCGATGAATGATGCTTTGCAGCAGTCCAATAAGATTCCATATCCGGAAGCGACAACCCGCCCCTGTCCAATGATGCCACCAACTTGCTCCAGCGTATTCATGGTTGGTTTACCCTGTCGTATAAATCCAGAGACCAATGACTTCACTTTCTTGAAAAAAGTCGAGTGAACCGCTATCGGCACCTTTAGGAAAGTATACAGAAATCTAGGGAGGATTACAATTTTAATCAAATATATCTGACCGTACAACAGAAGATGCCTCCACCTTTCAAGAGTTGACTCCGCTTGAGTATGTTTCACAATATAATTCTCTTGATACAGCAACTCGGGAGATCGCGCAATCACCACCCTAGATAACGAGTATTGTTCTCATGTCACTGGAAGTTTAAACCCCCACGATACCTCGCCAGTCAGTCAAGGGGAACAGCACTGATTTTCCAGGGTTAATATTAAGCCCAGAATATTGCCCAAACTCAAGTGGCGGGAACCCTTGCCAGTATTTTGTTCAGGTTTATAAGAGAAGTCGGTCTATATGACCAGGCTTCAAAAGTAAGTTAACAGCCACACGCATCGATATAGGTAGACTCACATCCATTAACGCCTGCTGATTCACGTTCAGCATGTGAGGAACCAGAATTGTGGCAAACTCCTTATAAAAATCAGCAGAGAACCCGTCTGGGCCCGGTGCTTTACATGAAGGAGGGGACTTAATGGCGACATCAATCTCCTGCGAAGAAAGCGGGCTGCCCAACAAGTCCCTTTCCTCTTGTGACAGCCAGTACAATCCGACCTGCGAATAGAAATCGTCCACGCCAGATGTGCTTGGCGAGGTTTTGGATGAGTACAGCATTCTGTAATAGTCTACGAGAGCCCCAGAGATTTCCTCGTCAATATCGGAGGAGGGTCCCAGCAGTGGACCGAATGGCAGAAATGTTGGATCCTGATGTCTCCACCCTTACTGCATGCACCAGCAGCCTACCAGGCCTGTCGCACTGCACCGCCGTACGTATGTGTAAAAACTTTATCTCCCTCTCCGCTATCTTTCTGAACCACCCCAGCTCAGTATAGAATCTCGCCTGCAACCCAGGATCGTTAAGAAACCCCTCCTCTGACTACATGTCTCCCAGGAGAGACACACTATCGGCCAGCTCAGCCCGTATAGTCCTAAGAATCCCCGCTTCCTTGGCAATACAAACCTCTCGAATCGCACATTTAAAGGCCTCCCACAGTACAGAGCTAGAGGTCACCGTCCCTTTGTTTTCCCAGAAATAATTAAGCATCTGCTCCTAGATACCTTCATGAAATGCCTTGTCAGTGAGGCACACATTCTTTAAAAAAAAAAACAGCATTACTGCCTCGCCTCCTGCCAGGAATAACCATGGTACAACTACTGGTGCATGATTTGATAATGTATGCGCATGTATACTACAGTCTGACACCCACCTGATTCCCCTAAGCGAAAACCAATATATATGCCAAAAAAGGTAGCAGACGCTCCTCTCCAGAAAGAACATGGCATGATAACCTGTTCTGAGATTGCATATCGGCTTTGTCCCTCCCACATGGGCAGTCCAGCACCGAAATGCTATGGCAATTCCTCTCTGAACAAGAGTACCAACAGCAACCCCATACACGTGCTTCAGCCTTGTGGGCCTCATTAGTGAGGTGAAGCTGTGCCACTCTGAGCACAGTGAGCAGGGAGTCCACGTCTGGTTGCCCCCAATATATTTTGCAATATATAGTCCAGTCTAGACGCTGTGAGGCACCATAGATCTGAACGTATACCCCCTCTGCTGCCGGTGGTGATCTCTCCAAATGTCCACAAGTTCCCCAGTGACGCGCAAAACTGTTAGAGTTTAAGTGTTGCTTGAGGGATTGATCTGGCACCCCCCCCCCACCCTGTCTAGGTCGGAACTCCTAACCGCATTGACGTTGCCAGCCCAGATTAAATTTTTTGGATATCTCCTAAAATGTGTTTAGATAAACTGTAATGCATCAACGTTGGGGCCTTAGTAGTTGCCATGTAAAACCTTGACCTTGCACCACCATAGAGCGGATTAATGCCCTCCCCTCTGTGTCCCTCACCATGTCAGAGAAGCAGAACCCCACAGGCCCCCCTGATGCCTGTGAGCTCCGGCACAATATAAGTTAAAAAAAAATAAACATGAACAGTACCGCACATAGCTATGCATACCCCTCTACAGTAATGCGAGAAGGAGGAAAAATATCTGTGGCAGCCCCAGGATTTGCCAGACTTAGCTTCGTCTGAGGGTGAAAGATGCTTCAAATGGATCGTCATCCCACGTATTCCTCATCTTTCATATACGAAATCCAGCTTCAGCTGCTTCAGAATTTGTTTTCGGCAGAGGGCGCTGTGCATCGATGCAGTCAATTTAATGTCCCTCGAGGGCCTCCATCTCAAGGATGTCATCAAAGGCATGTTTAGCAAGTGCAGCTCCCGTTGGCTTCAGTTCCGTTTTTCTGCATAAGCTAATGCTTCGAGAAACTACGGAGCGCTTCCTTTGTTCTTCGCAATAATGTATTCTTCCTCAACACCTAGTACCCCGAAGCCTGGGTTCAAGAAGTGTTGAGATTGTGATTCTAAGATGTCGTTAACCGACCCACACCGAGTGAGTTTGTGATGTCTCAGGGTGGAGCAGAAGACCTTGGCCTGCTCGAAGTGCCTGTTAATGCCTGGAAACGCTCTTAAGGAGCAAAAGGGGAAATTGGCGGTCGGTAAAATCCCCATCGACTAACCTGTCGAAGAAGCCTTCATCCGACGAGCAGAGGGGCGACTCTCCTCGAAGGAAGAATGTTAAAAGATCAAGATCGAACAGTGGCTCCCAACCCTCCTCCTCATTGTCGAAAAAGAGGCACCACAGGTAGCCTTCTTAGACTTCGTCGGACACCTCCCCTGAAAGGGTATCTTGTCCCACGAAAAGCTCCACACCTGCCGAATGGGAAGCATTTAGATCTGAAATTCTAAAAATATTTCAAAAACATTTGGCAAGCCAGGCTCCTACCAGGCCTTCCAAAGAAGCTGGTAACAAAAGGGCTCGAGCAAAATCCTGCGTGCCCTCGAGCCCAGGACGAAGGCCAGATCCTCAGCGAGGGCTGTCGAGGCCTCGACGCGATGACAGGTCATCGAAGGATCCTTAGAGCCATAAGTCCATACTTAAGTCGAGGACATCGATGCCAGCTGCGCCCTCGACGCCCGCTACGCCCTCGACATTGGCGGTCAAATTGACACCAGCTGTGCCATCACCGGCTGCGCCCTCTACACCAGCCGTACCGTCAACATCAACCGTGCTAAACCAATGGCACCATCGAAGCTGAAAAAGATTTCAACAACTCCTTGAGCATAGAGTTCAGATAATTAAGCCTTTGATTCCTATCCCAGACAAGAACTATATTCCTTTGCCAAGGAAAGATTATTTCAAATCTCTCCCCTCAATTTATGAGGAAAATGAGCCATCAGACAATGATGCGCCTTTTGGTCTTCAATTTGGTACACCAAATGTGCCGTAGGGCTTTATTTCGAAAGAGTCTAGATTGAAATATCTTTGGCAATTTAAAAACGGCCAGTGGGGTAGGCACCTCACCAAAGCTGGATTGTGGTAGACCTGAAGCTGGTGAGCGCGCAGACGCTTCATATAGACAGCTAATGTCTAAAGTTGTAGACTGTATGGGGTGGAGATGGCCTCCCCTTCCCTTTGAACAGGATGATCTGGCTGACATCTTTGCTAAGGGTCTGCAAATGGATCCTATTTTACCATTTCATATCGCTTTCCAAAAAAAGGGTGGCGTCAAATTGGGAGATGCCTCCGACAGTAAACAAAAAAGCCTGACCAAGAAATACCGCCCTTCCAGTAGTGACCCCGACTACCTGTCTAAGCACCCCACTCTAGAGTGACTGGTGATGCAGTCAGCTACCGCAACTTCCAAGCAGGCAGCTTATCCAACTGTCCTTTCAGATAGGGATGAAAAGAGAGTAGATGGATGGGCAAGAAAAGTAATTTCTGCAGGGAGCATGGCTCTTAAATCAGCCAACACCATGTGTCCCCTTGCAAAATGTTTATTCACTCTATGGGACAGTATTTCCATGGCGGCAGAGCACATTCCTGAGGGGGAGGAGAGAGACTGGTTCTTGGCTATTGTTAGAGACGGCAAGGAACTATGTGTGAGTCTCTTCAATTGGGTGTGTATTCTGCTGACCGCATCAGCAGAGCCATAGCAACAAGCACCGTAATATGCAGATTTGTGTGGTTGAAGTCGGATTTGTGCCGGATGTGCAATCCACACTCCTCAAAATGCCGTTTGACGGGTCTCGTGTTTCTTTCAACAAGGCCGACGAGAGCCTTCAGAAGTTTCAGACCTCAAAGGCAGCAGCCAAATCTTTAGGCGTTGCTCTTGGGCAATCTCAGCCTTTTCGTCCTAGTGGCCATCCTTGGAGGGGTAGATCTTTTCGCTACTACTCAGTTGGAAGGGCGAGAGGAATGACCAGTCAAAGAGGCCAGAGAAGATTTCCTTGTGGTGGACGAGGGAGAGGTGCAAAGCCCACTCAAGCAGGGACATCCTTACCAACAGCCACTGCCGCAGCCACCACAAAACCACTTGAGGTCTTGAGTCACAGTTCACCAGTGGGGGGGATGCTTGGGCTTTGGAATCCATAGCCCATGGTTACTTCCTTCCTTTTATAAGACCTCAGAACAATCCACTGGTGAACCGCTCTTTGAGGATTCTGGATCTGCTCCTTGTGCAGGAAATTTTAACCCTGCTAGAGAAAGGTGCTATAGAAACAGTGCCTGCAGCAGAGAGGAACAAGAGATGGTACTCCCCATATTTTTTGATGCCCAACAAGGACGGAGGACTGAGACACATCTTAGACTTTAGATACTTGAACAAGTTCCTCAGGAAGGGCAAGTTCAAGATGGTCACACTTTCTCAGATCCTTCAGGCCCTCCAACTCCATGATTGGTTGGTGTTATTGGACATTCAGGATGCTTATTTTCTTGTGCCAATTCATCTCATGCACAGAAAATACGTGAACTTCGCAGTTGGTGGTTCTCGAACAATTTTGAGTCCTGCCATTTGGACGGACCTCCGCCCAGAGGGTTCTCACCAACCGATGGCGGTAGTGGCAGCGAATCTCGGGAAAGGGGGAATGGGGGGGAATTCCTGTCTACCCCTACCTGGACAATTGGGTGATCGGGGTGCGTTCTCCTGAACAAGTCCTGCATCATCTCAGTCGCCTGCCACTCTCTTCATAGACTGGGCTTCTCCCTCAATTACAAGAAGTCCCATATGACATCTTCCCAAAAGCTCCAGTACATCAGAGCTGTGGTAGATACATCCTTGGGAAAGAGCTCGCCATCCGAGGTGAGGCCTCAAGACATTCTTCATGTGGTTAGAAGGGTGCCCAGAGTCTTCCGGCCTTCAGTTCTTTTGAGGTTGCTCTGCCTCATGGCATCCTGCATTTTTCTGGTGCCAGAGGCCCGCTTGAGAATGAGATCCCTCCAATGGGCTCCAAAAAGACAATGGCCCCAATTCTCAGGAAAGATGTCGGACCGAGTTCAGATTCCAACCAGGGTCCCACAGTATTATCTGTGGTGGTACTGTGAGGAAAATGTTACGAAGGGGGAACCTTTTTGGCAACCATGGCCGGAGATTACGGTAGTGACAGAGGCCTCACTCATGGGGTGGGGAGTCCACGCCAACGATCTGACAGTCGGCGGTCGTTTATCTCCATCGGAGTCCAAACTACACATCAATCTTTTGGAGCTGAGAGCAATCAGACTGGCACTGATGTCTTTTTTGCCCTCTGTACGGGGAAAGAATGTCCTGATAATGACAGACAACACAGTGGCCATGTACTACCTCAACAAGAGGTTTAGGGTCACTTCCACTGTGCAGCAGGGCAATGCAGTTCTGGTACTGGGCAATTCAAGAAGGAATCTCCCCATCGGGAGCTCACCTAGCCGGAAAGTAGAACACAGCGGCAGACACTCTGAGCAGGCAGATCAGTCTCCAACAAGTGGGAACTAGCTCAGGAAGTTCTTCAATAGATCTTCACCCTTTGGGGAACCCCACAAGTAGATCAGTTCGCAACCGACATCAATTGGAAGTGCGAAAGCTATTGCTCAAGGGACTTTCCCCCAAGAGGAACTCTAAGAGACTTGTGCATAGTGGACTGGGAATTTCCGCTCCTGTATGCGTTATCTCCAGTCCCTGTCATTCCTCATGTAATCAGGAGGTTGGGAACGTTTGGGAAACGCATGATCCTAATTGCCCCGGATTGGGCCGGGAGGACATGGTACCCCGGACCTTCTGGACATGTCCATCTGTCCTCCAATAAGTCTTCCACAGAGAGGATCTTCTCTCGCAAGAGGAGGGTTGGGTTCTCCTTGCAGAGGTCAACACTCTCAATCTTCACGCTTCGTTTCTGAAAGGCTAAGATATAAGGATTGGAACCTCCCGGATGACGTTATGAAGGTCTTGCTTTCGGCCAGAAGGACCGCAACAAAATCTTTGTGGCGTTGGAATAAGTTTTGCAACTGGTGCGAGAGAAGACTGTAGATCCTTTTCTGTGTAAAACACCAGATGTGTTATCCTTCCTTCTATCCTTGGCCAATCTGGGGCTCCAGATTGGTACCATTAAAGGCTATTTGGCAGCTCTGTCCCTTTTTAAGCGCTCGTCAGAGGAATCTTCCTATTTCAAAATCGCACTGGTGACTCTGTTTCTGGAAAGGCTCACTAATGTGTACTCTCCGTCTTCTTTCCGGGTTCCAGTTTGGGACCTAAATCTGTTTTTAAAATTCCAAATGTGTGCACCCTTTGGACCCCTGCACACGTCCTCTAAGGTTAATAACTTTTAAAACCATCATTTTGGTAGCTCAGCCCGTAGAGTGAGCGAGTTGCAGGCACTGTCATCCAAGCCACCTTTTACCATCTTCTTTTTTGCCCAAAATCATTTTGGATTTTCATTTGAGTTATACAATTATTCTACCTTCTATCCCCCACCTCACCCTGGTAAGGAGGAGAAAAGACTTCATAGATTATATCCTAGAAGAGCGCTAAGCTTTTACATTTCGAGAATGTTCAAATAACGAATCAATCAGCTTTACATCGGATATTTACAGGCCCACTAGGCACCTTTGAAGAAGACATAACAATCCTTCTTAACACTAATGCCAAACCGGGGACACAAATCATCCTACTTGGCAACTTTAATCTGTGCCATAATGACCCTAAAGACACCAATGCCTCTATCCTAGCCAACACAATATTGGAAGCAGGCCTCACCATCCGGAATAACAGCCGCACGCATGCCAAAGTCTTACACTGGATTGGGTGGCAGATATCAACTGCGCCTCCCATATAACGGCTATCGAACCGTGCATATGGACCGATCATTACCTGATCTGGCTGACCATCTCAGACTTAACTCAATCTAAGACAACCAAACTACCGGCACCTCCAGCCCTCACCCAATGCAAAAAGAATATAACAGTTACGAATCTCATCCCTCTGATTCAGCCTATCACTAATCATTCCAATTTGATCACTAATCCAAATGATTTGGTTGACTTGTACAACACCACCATCAACTTAGCTATAGATGCCATTGCACCGTTGAAACTAAGCAAATCTAAACCTCTTGCTCATCTCAACACGTGGTTCACCCCAAGCCTTAAAGCCCTACGTAAAGAAAAAAGACAAGCGGAAGCCTGCTGGAAAAAAAAACCCTTCTCTGCAGAATAAAAATCTCCTCACTGCCCTCACTAACAATTACAAGAAACGAATCATTCAGGCAAAAAAAGAAACCTTTAATGACAGAATCAAAAAAGCAAACTCCAGCACTAGGGAAATCTTCTCCAATCTCAGAGAATTAGAATCCCCTATCGCACCTGTAGACTCCTGCACCAAAGATAAAGTCTGGTGCACCAACATTCAAAATGCCCTATGCAATAAAATCACCATGCTATAAAACAAAATATCAGCTAAAGAAGTATCCCTTTCACAACATCGCTCTCTACTCAAGAAGCCATCCTACAGGAACTTGCCGTCAATCAAACTAAACCACTTAACCAATTTAACTTCAGAGCCATCTCCATTGTAGAAGCTAAGAACATCATTACATCTCTTAAACCTTGTTGTCTTGGCAACACCTGTCCAGCACCAACTATCAAAGAAGCTGCACAAGAACTAGCCCCGTTCGTCACCTCCTTTATCAACTCCTCCTTTAAATCATGCTCCGTGCCCACCAACCTTAAAGATGCCTGTATATTACCACTCTTAAAAAAGCCAATCTAGACCCTAATGTCCCAACGAACTACAGGCCCATAACGACAGTTCCGTTCCTCCTTAAAATCTTAGATAAAGCAGCCTATCTACAGATCCAATCCTACTTGGAGATTAATAACCTACTGGGCACAAGACAATCTGGATTCAGACCAAGACACGGAACCGAGGCGGCTCTCCTTGATCTCAAAAACCAACTAGATGAGCGGAAAGATAGAGGAGACAACTCCATTCTTCTTCTCCTAGTCTATCAGCCGCTTTTGACTTGGTAGGTCACAAAGTATTATGTAACCATATCAAATCGGCTGTCAACTTCTCTACTAAGGCCACTGCATGGATAAATTAATTCCTGAATAACAGAACCATAAGAGTCTTCTCGCCCACATCAGCTGCTGACCCAGTCCCCATCACCTGTGGTGTTCCTCAGGGGTCATGTGTCTCCCCTACTTTGTATAATATTTTTGCAAAGCCACTCTTCGATATCTTGGACAAACTGGGTGTCTCATTAACTAATTATGCTGACGACACCCAGATCCTTATCCCAATCCAAGGAGACTATGACAAAGACACCAACCTCATAAACCAAATCATTCAAACCTGGATGGCCACACATGGCCTATGTCTTAACGACGATAAAACCAAGCTTTTAATCATTGGTTCCACCAATAAACTAAACAAACTATCCCACATGTACACATCTATAACCATTGACTGTATCAAAATCAATGTAGCTAAGGAAGTTAAAACCTTAGGATTCTACTTAGACTCAGCTCTCAACCTTGACAACCAAGTAAACACCACAGCGTCAGCAACCAGTTACACTTGCAAACTAATTCATGCTGCAAACCTTTTCTGTCTACAGACAGTTGCATTACCATTGCACGTGCCCTTATCCTATCCAAACTAGACTATTGCAACGCACTTTATTTGGGCACCAGTAAACACAATACTAATAAACTCCAAACCCTGCAAAACAACGCCCTTAGAACAGCATTAGGCATTCCTAAAGGACAACACATCTGACCAAAGAAGAGCTGCCAACTGGCTGGCCACCAATGACCGAATCAAACTTAAAACCCTGAACATTACACACAACTGTCTCGATAATAAAGCACCCGTATATCTCTCAGAAAAATTCACTAAGCATATATCGGGACGCCCCATCAGAAAGGCCCAAACCAACAGTATCAGAATCCCCAACGTCATTCTGAAATGATCTGGAGGCTCAAGTTTCCCAGTATGGGCAGCTCAAATATGGAACTCTATCCCGGATTCTCTAAGAGCCACTCCCTCCTTTCACGTGTTCAAAACCAATGCTAAACTCTGACTACTCTCTAACGACTGCTGACACTTTACCTCTGAATGACCTGGCTCCACCGCTCAGCGATGCCTCGAGCTGTCTCTCCTTGTTATTATTAACATAACTTCAATTGTAACTGATAATCTGTATG
Source organism: Ambystoma mexicanum (assembly GCF_040938575.1). Taxonomy (NCBI): domain Eukaryota; kingdom Metazoa; phylum Chordata; class Amphibia; order Caudata; family Ambystomatidae; genus Ambystoma; species Ambystoma mexicanum. Next base: position 435,987,397 of record NC_090936.1, read on the forward strand.
TAATTATAAGATATTTATGTAACTGTAACCTAATATTAACGGCCAGGTGCGCTCTACAAATAAACAAACAATACAATATACAGAAAAACAAACTAGGCCAGGCAGTTACCAAACCGACCTTATCTAGGTGGATCATTCTGGCAATATCAGAATTCTACAGGCTGGCAGGGAAAGACCCTCCTGAAGGTTTGCGAGCTCATTCCACCAGTGGCATGGCTACATCTACAGCCCTTCAAAGTGGTGTTCCAATTAGAAATATCTGTGATGCTGCAACGTGGCCTTCCATCCACACGTTCACTAAACATTATTGCCTGGATTCTTCCCATGGTCAGTATGCAGCTTTTGGCAAAGCAGTACTTTTCTCTGTCTGTGAAAATGTATAAATTGTAATTCTACATCCTCCTCCAAACATAATACTGCTTTGGGAGTCTGTCAAAGATGAGGAATACGGGGGAGGACACAATCCATTCGAAGAACAAGCTATTTACCACTGGTAAAGTTCTTTCGACTGGATGTTACACTCAAGTTATTTCTCATCACCCTCCCAACCTACCCCCCAGTAGAATTTCCCGTGCTATTACAGCTTCTGATCCAACAAAGCCAAGTACGGTCACGCCTGTATTTATGGGTATCCCTGCTGCAAGAGGAGAAAAAACAGAACTGAGGCCAATGGGCGCTGTGCGTGCTATATATGCCCTTTGATTACATCACCCCCTACAGAGGCCTTTGAGGGACATAGACTCTACGCCATCGACACACAGCGCCCTCTGCCAAATTTCTTTTTCCGAAGCAGCTGAAGCTGGACATTACAGGTCAAAGATTAGGAATATGTGGGAGAAACATCTAGTTGAAAAAACGTTACTGGGGTAACTAACTTCTTCTCTTGCTGCTCTCATCTCTCTCGCTGTCTTCTCGCTCTTGCTGACCCCCCAATTGCTGACCTCCCTCCGCTCTTTCTCCCTTGTCTCAGGTCTCATTCTCTCTCGCCTCTCTGGCTGTCTTGTGTATACCATTCTCGCAGTCACAGCAGCTAACTGCAATTTTTTGTTACAAGTAGGTGGATGTTGCGTTTTGAATCAAGAAGTAATGGCCCTTGCTTTGGGCAGCCCCTCCATTCCATCGTTTTCTAGCCTGTGCCTATTACAGAAAGGGAAAGCACATATCCATAGCAGCCTGGGTCGCATCCCAATGGATGAAATGGAAGTCTGATTTACATGTGGGCTTCACATTCTGTAATGCATAGATAGGCGGGCTGATAGACAGCGCTGATGTGTGTTGTGGCTGGAAGACCCCAGGTGAAATACATGACCAGAAATGGAGCTTTCCTTGCCAGTGCTGTAACTGTCTGGAATGCCTGACTTGCATTCCTAAGCGAATTACCTGCACTTTAGGAAACCGCTAGCTGCAAAGATGTTATTGGTCTCGACAGTTTTAGCTTCAGTTTTCATTTTTTTCTGAAATTTAGTTTCGTTCTGTTTGTATTTTTCGGGCTATACGTGCATCTGGGTGTTTTGTTGGCATCTTCAAAGTGAAAAATAAGCAAGATCGTGTTTCGCATATCATTTTTGTCGCTCTGTATTGCACAGACAGCCTACAGGACTGGAATGCTGCCCAGAGCAATCGCCGGCAGTTATGAGTCAGAGCATTTAATCATCACATTTATTTTCATTCAGGAAGTGCCCAAACACTTATATTTCAGGGTTATGCCCAGACCTGAGTTCCAAGCTCGCTGTTCCTACGGTACAAAGCGCCACCTCTCTGATAAAGACTCCTGAGGCTGAAACTTGTCGGGCGTTGCTTGTGGTGCATTACAAAAGTGCAGGGAGGTCTATTTTGGCAGGACTGTCCCTTTTATTTATATGGTTCTCTGATACAGACAGGCTAAAAGAATGTAAAGGAAGGTCGCTTATAGACATTTTCTGCGGTTATTAGTTTAAGTTTTGCATCCAACACTTGTTCCAATAAGAGAATCCTGCTTTCACGCAAAGTAGCACTTCTCCAATTTGAGCATGGGCCATAGGCCTGTCGGCATTAGCCCTATGTCTTCCATAGCAGGCTGCATGCTTAACCTGACAACGTACAGTTACTGTATTGGGCGCCACCATTAATGCCTCAATTGCTGCAATCTTTTTACTCAGACACTCTTAAGAATCGCTGCCACTTCATGCAACCTGCTTAAACTCCTCAACGATGAGCCTGGACTAGCAGAGGATGCACCCTCAGACGATATCCAGGATTTACAGAGTAACATAAGGGGTAAGCGAAGCCTGCCGGCAAACATGCTAGCAAGAAGGAGAATCAACACACAGATACACTGCAGCCTTAACATCCTCTTCCGTGTCCAAACACTGCAGGGAGATCCACAAGATCCTCAGTGAAGGATGCACCAATTTATCATTTGTCATGGAAGTGAACCGACGATTACAAAGTAGTTGCACACAAATTCCACCCAACCACCTTAAAATTCATACAGGCAAACCGCAAAAGAGGAAGAAGTGGTGGCATAGCTGTGGCACATAGAGCATCTCGGAATCCAAGCAGCATTTCCTTTGTACATTCCAGACTGTAAATCCATTTACTCCTAGATCCCGTCTCCTTTCCTCCATGAGTGTGGAATATTCCATCGTAGGGATGGGAACAGAGCACTTTTTGATGCTATCAAAAGAAAAAAATATTGTCAATTTTTTTATTTTCACGCAGAGCCAGTGTGTGTGGCTTTAGCCCCGCCTTCCTGAGCCCCATCCGGAGCATTGCCCTACAGCCCTTTTCTCCTCGAAGTCGGGCACACTTGGCATTGCAGGTTTTTTTTCTTCCCGCTTTGCTGTTTATTACTCTTCCTGCCTCGGTACTGCAGTCAGTTCTTTCCTCTGCCTGTGCCGGAAAATAAGGGTTTCGCCTTCTGTTCTTCCTGCGGATGTCATTATGTGGTTGCAGACCCTCACATTCTTTGCCTAGAGTGCCTTGGCCCGGACCATTGTTGTGACTCGTGTTTCTACTGTTCTCCAGCATGGGGTCTGGCATGGATTCACATGCTCATGAATATTCCCCGTCGTCAGGCTGGGAATCCTCGGTAAAGAAAAAATCAGTATCAGTTTTGTTTCTGATCTGTCTTTCGTAGTAGTAACCAATCACTGATCTCTGCGTCATACTGACCACAGCCAATGACTGCCCTCTACCTAAGCCCTGCCTCTGGCAGCCATCTTCAGATTTTTACCGCACGTTCAAGTGTTGGGATCCTCGTGCTATTGCTCTCGAGCGTTAGTGCTATTTTTTCACGTTTTTTCTCAAAAAACTTCTATTTTTCAGTCAAAAGAGCCTCAAGCTCCACCGTTTCTTCATCCGATCAACGGGGACCCGTGTCGGATTCGTCTACGCACCTCAAGGGTGAAGATTTCGTCGAGCCACGCTTTTGGAGGACTCCAGAAGTTTCTCAGGCCCATCTCGGACAGGGCCCAGGAGAAGGGAAGCTCGACGCCCGGAAAGCTGTTCAGGGTCTGCCCTGGATGCCAGCTTCAGAATGTCTTTAAGGAGGACGAACACTCCCTTTGTCTTTACTGCCTACATGAGGACAAGACGCACGTGGAGAAGGACTGTGCGTTTTGCGGCAATATGTCGGAGCGGACCATGAAGGACCGCCATCAACGTCTCGCCAACTGGCTGGAAGGGAAGAGCCCGTCAGGCGAGAAGAAGTTGTTCGAGCGGTCTTCTAAGAACTTTGAGGATGCCCCGGCGACGGGGGTCCAACACAAGGCCAAGCATCGCGAGTCCGCTGGCACCGGGAGTGCCGAACGGTCGGGCTCTACGGGCGCCAGGCAGGGCGCATCCTCCCCGGCGCCATCAACCACAAGCCAATGCTCTGGTTCGGGTAAGAGGAAGGCCGAGCACCCGGCGAAGCTCCTGGAGAGACCCCGGTCGAGCTCGAAGGCCCCATCGGAGTGGGAGCGAAGCAGTGACCCTCCCCCCAAGGAGAAGGCGGTGAGCGCACCTAAGGTGGTGAAAGCCTTAATCCATCCGGCCAAGGCCTCTATCGAGACAGTCGCGGCGGCCCTGGCTCAGCCTGTGGAGGCTACACCAGTGGTGGCGACCTCGGGGCTCAGAGTCTCCCTGCCACCGCAGAGGGAGTCCTCTTTTATGCCCATCGACAGGACCCCCGTGAAACCTCCGACGGAGAAGAAAAAGGGGGGGCAGGAGGTCATCGTGGATTCGGCCTCAACCTCTGAGGAAGAGCTGATTGAAGTCTTAAGCCACGGCGTTGGTGTGGAAGAAGACCAGCCCGTCGGGAGGGACCCCGACGTAGGAGACGACGATAACGTCGAGGCTGCCGACGGGGCCCCTGACCGCCCGTCGGACTCCCCTCAACCAGTGCCGCAAGACAACTCGGCGGCCATTTTGTTGGCTATACAGTCCTTATGCTCGGAGATAAGGAAGAGACTGCCGTTACCATCAGCGGAGGAACCGCTCCCGACGGTGGACCCGGAGCCAGGCCCTTCTGGGAGCCCTCCCCCTAAGAGAAGAATTCATCCTCCACCTCCTTTTCAGCTATCGCGCCCTGTTCAGCCCTCCTCCCCGTCCACGACTCGTGGGGATGATACGGGGACTGACACGGCCGCGACGGGTACGGACGACGAGGTTTACGACAAGGATCTGCCGTCGTCACCTCCCACCCGGGCTTCCCCGCCCGACGAGATTGGATCGTTTCACTCCATGATCGCCAGGGCATCCAAGCTTTTCCAGCTCTGCCCGGAAGAGAAGAAGGTAGGTTTCCTTTATCAACGGCGCGAGGCCAAGAGGAAGACGGTCCTCTCTGTACCTCTACTGGACGATATTTGGGATGAGGGCCTCGCCCTCCTCAAGAACCCATCCACGACGCCGGCTAGAAGGGATCGGTACGAGAAGAAGTACCGGGTCCCGGACGCGGCCCCCTTGTGCCTTCGGGCACAGCCGACCCCGGACTCGGTCGTCTCCGCGGCGGCCAGGAAGAAAGCGGGGGGGGGTGCGGCCTCTACGTCGACCTCCCCGCCGGACGGCGAGGGAAAGAAATTAGATACGATGGGACGCAGAGTCATCTCGTCTGCAGCGACGACGATTAAGGCGGCCAACGCCTTGGTTATCGTAGCCCGCTACGACAGGGAGTTGTGGTACAAACTGGCCCCCCTGCTGGACCTCCTACCGGACGACAAGAGGGCAGAAGCCCTAGAGATCTTGCAGGAAGGAGAGGTGGCGTCGGACCACGCCATTACGATTGCGAGGGACATCGCTGACACTGGATTTCGCCAGTTGGGCAACGGCGTGTGCCTTAGGCGGTGTGGATGACTCAAGGCTACTGACTTCCGTCAGGACGTGCAGACCAGAGTCTTGGACATGCCGTTCGACTGAAACAACCTGTTTGGGAAAACAGTGGACGATTCCCTTCAAGCCATCAAGGCAGACACGGAGACGGCCCGGGCTCTTGGGGTTCTCCAGCAACGGCGGCCGCCCTTTCGGAGCGGCGGAGGCAAACAGGGTGCCTCCAAAGGTTCCGGCGGTGGATTTTCCACCTACCATCAAGCGGCCCGTTCGTCGCAGGAAGCTTTCAAAGGACGAGGCAAGTCAGGCGGACCCCACCGTCGTCGCCAAGGAGGACAAGGCGGCAAAGCCTCGTCGAAGCAGGACTGAACCGGCCGTGGGAGCGGGCCCCCACCGAAGCACCCCGGTGGGAGGCCGGCTGGCGAGCTTCGTCAGCGTGTGGGAGTCCATCTCCACCGACCGACCGTTGGGTGCTGGACGCCCTAGCTCAGGGTCACGCGCTCGAGTTTCTAAAGAGGTGCCCGTGCGTCCCCCCTGTGGGTAGGAAAGAACATCAGGTCCCTCAACTTCTCTTGGAGGTAAAGGCGATGCTCAAGAAGGGCGCCATCGAGCTCGTCCCAAAGAGGCTTCGGGGCTCCGGAGTTTACTCAAGATACTTCCTCGTGAAGAAGAAGACGGGAGGATGGCGTCCCATCCTGGACCTACGACGACTGAACAAATTCATCAAGGCACAGAAGTTCCGGATGGTCACCCTCCAACACGTTCTGGGTCAGCTGGAGGAGGGCAATTTCCTGTCGTCGTTGGATTTGGAGGATGCCTACTTCCATATTCCCATCCTAAAGGGACACCGAAGGTTTCTCAGGTTCGTGGTCCAAGGGCGTCCCTACCAGTTCAGAGCCCTTCCCTTCGGACTGAGGTCGGCACCCAGGGTGTTCACCAAGTGCCTCGCACCGGTGGCGGCGCAGCTGCGCCGAGAGGGGATCCACGTCTACCCCTACCTGGATGACTGGCTCATCCGAGCGAAGACAAAGGAGCTCGCCGTGGAGCACACGGCAAGGACCGTCCAACTTCTCACGGACCTGGGATTCTCCAAAAACTACGCCAAGTCCCACCTGGTGCCCGCGCAAGACGCACTGGGCCTCATTAGGACCCTGGCGGTAAGGGGTTTGCGCCAGCGTTAGCTGCGCCGACCCCTTACCGCCAACTACGAGTTCCCATAGCGCCATGGTCATTTTTCCGCCCGCTTTTTGCGGGCGTAAAAATCCATGGCGCTATGGGACCTTGGTGTTAATTACGCCACCGTAATTTACGGTGGCGTAATTAACTCCTTCCCCACTCCCATTATACCCTATGGGGCCGAAATGGGAATGGGGAAGGGTAAATGGGTCAATGGGGACTTACTGCCCCGCCGACCTCGGAATGGGGCGGTAAGTCCACCATCCGCCATGGCGTAAACGGACTTTACGCCATGGCCGGAAAGTCCGTCGATGGCGGAAAAAATCCGCCAGGGTCGTAATGAGGGCCACTGTTTCTGGGAGCGAAGCTCGACACAGTGTCGCTTCTGGCCTCTCCGTCGGAGGAAAGGACGAGGGCCATCTTGGGCAAGGTGCAGCGGATGCTGGTTGCGGACGCGGCCAGAGTGAGGTCCATCAAGTCCCTCCTCGGAATGATGTCTTCTTGCATTTACCTCATCCGCCTGTGCAGACTCCGGATGCGCCCGTTGCAGGAGTTCCTGGACGCGCGCTGGATCCAGACGACGGGCAGCTTCGAGGAGAGGATCACACTCGACGAGAGTTTACGACGAGCGATCCGGTGGTGGGGCACCCGCACACATCTGACGGCGGGCATGGACTTCCAGACCCCCGGCCACCAGGAGACAGTGACCACGGATGCCTCCCTGGAAGGGTGGGGAGCGCACACCGAAAATCTGCACGCAAGAGGCCTTTGGCTCCCGACGGAGAAGTCCCTCCATATCAACGTCCTGGAGCTCCGTGCAGTGTTTTGGGCCCTCAGGTCCTTTCTTCCGTCCCTCAGGGGCAAGGTGGTGAGGATCTTCACCGACAACACCACCACCATGTTCTACATCAGGAAACAGGGCGGAACCAGGTCCCCAGCCCTGTCCATGGAGGCGCAGGATCTGTGGCATTGGGCCGTCGCCCAAGGGATGTTTCTGGTGCCGTTTCATCTGGCAGGGATAAAAAACACCATCGCCGACTCACTCAGCAGGGAGCTGCGCTCGTGCCACGAGTGGGAACTACGACAGGATCTAGTGGACCGCCTCTTCCGACGGTGGGGCACACCCCAGATCAATCTGTTCGCGACGGCGACGAACTCCAAGTGCCGGAGGTTCGCCAGCAGGTTTTCCCAGCCGAGGAGCATGGGCGATGCTTTCTCGTTCCCCTGGGAGGGACTGTTTCTATACGCGTTCCCTCCATTGCCATTGCTGATCCGGCTAATCAACCAGCTCAAGAGGTCACGGTGCATGATGATCCTCGTCGCACCTGCGTGGCCGAGGCAGATATGGTTCCCGGACCTTCTGGACTTGTCAGCGTCCCCGTCAATCAAGCTGCCAGTGGACGCAGATCTTCTCTCCAGGGAAGGAGGCGCCATCCTCCATCACGACCCGAAGTCGCTGAACTTGCAGGCCTGGCTCCTGCAGCGTTAGAGTTTGGAGGATACGACATACCGGCCGACTGCAGAGAGGTTCTTGCAAAGGCCAGGGCGTCCTCAACTCTTAAATGCTACGGACACAAATGGAAGAGGTTCTCTGTCTGGTGCCACGCACAGAAGATTAACCCTCTACGGATTACGGCTCCCCAAGTACCGCCGTACCTACTGACGCTGGCCAAAGCTGGACTGGCGCACGCGTCCATCAAGATTCATCTTGCTGCGATCTCCTGATATACCAGAACCACATGGCGGCCGTCTTTGTGGTCTCATCGTCTGGTGAAAGAGTTCATGAAGGGACTGTTCAGATCGTTCCCGCCGGTGAAGGCTCCGGCCCCGGCGTGGGAGCTCGGTGCTGACCAAGCTCATGGGACCTCCGTTCGAGCCTCTGCACTCGGCTCCGTTGAAGTTCTTGTCGTGGAAAACACCGTTTCTTGTGGCCATCACCTCCGCACGATGGGTGGGAGAGATCCAGGCCCTTTCCTGCAAGGCCCCGTACTTGAATTTTCACGACACGAGGGTAGTGCTCAGGACGCACCCCTCCTTCATGCCCAAGGTGCCGTCGGACTTCCACCTCAACGAACCCTTGGTGTTGCCTGTTTTCTTCCCGTCGCCTTCGTCGCCGGCTGAAAGGACTTTGCACTCGCTGGATGTGGCTAGAGCGCTGAAGTTCTACGTGGACCGCACGAAGTGTTTTCGGAACACGTTGCAACTCTTTGTGAACTTTGGACCTGTCAATCAGGGGAAGGCTCTCTCGAAGGCTTCCATTTCCAGATGGCTCTCCGGCTGTATCATGTACTGTCATCGGTTGGCAAACCGACCGCTGCCTGGCCGTCCGAGAGCCCATTCCACCAGAGCGATCGCAGCTACCACTGCGTTCCTATCTGGTGTGCGCTTGCTGGACATCTGCAGGGCTGCTACGTGGAGGTCGACGCACACCTTCACGAAATTCTACTGCGTCGATCGGGATTCCAGGGAGGAGTCCAGGGTCGGCCAAGCAGTGCTGCGCAACCTGTTCGCCTAAGGTGAGCCTGGTGAGGAGGTAAGAATTGCTTAATATTGAGTTTGATGTAATGCTTAATGTTGAGCCTTTGCCACCTCCCGTGGTTGTGCATGTGTGTACTGCTATGTATTCTTTATTCATGAGCATGTGAATCCATGCCAGACCCCATGCTGGAGAAGGAACAAGTTTCTTACGTGTAACTGTTGTTCTCCAGCATGGGTCTGGCATGGATTCACATGCGAACCCTCCCGCCTACCCCTCTGCGGCTCTTCACTTGGTCATACTGCCACTTCACGTGCTACCAAATCTGAAGATGGCTGCCAGAGGCGGGGCTTAGGTAGAGGGCAGTCATTGGCTGTGGTCAGTATGACGCAGAGATCAGTGATTGGTTACTACTACGAAAGACCGATCAGAAACGAAACTGATACTGATTTTTTCTTTACCGAGGATTCCCAGTCTGACGACGGGTAATATTCATGAGCATGTGAATCCATGCCAGACCCATGCTGGAGAACAACAGTTACAGGTAAGTAACTTGTTCCTTACTTCCTCTCGGCGCGCGCGCTCGAACGAAGGCTCGTCGGGTGGGAGGATGTCATGACCTCTGGTTTTCCACTTAGAATTGTACCAAAGGTTTCCTGGTTGATGGCATACCATGCCTGGTCAAAGGGCAGATAGAACTTGATGGACTACTGAAGACTCGCACAACATGTCCGCTGGGTTGCATCTTCCTGAGTACAGTGGTGCAGTTTAGTTGTTGCTGCCCTTCGACTACTTAAACCCCTCCCCTTTGCTTACCCACGCTTTGTGTCTTTTTCTGCTATTGCAGAGGACGCTTACCGCGGTTCGTCTGTCACTTCAGAATTCCACAGAATTATTTCTCTCAGAAAAAGAAAATCCATAGTTCAGTATTCCCTGCCTTCTCCTATTGTTTTCCAAATTCCATTGAGCATTAGTTTTCCGTGACCCATTCCGTAGTTTCCCTGTCACGTACGTTGTGAAGAGTTCCAGCGCTCTCAGGCTCGAATTCGTTTGGATACTTAGTATCTCTCTGAAGGCGCACTGCAAGTATTGCTTTCAGTTATCATTTGGTTATTGTAACATTTCCTCGGCGGAAGAGTGCGTAGGGTTATTTCTGGAACGTTTATTTTTTCATTTTGGCACGTTTAGTTGAGCGCGTGTGTGCTTTGGAGTTAGTGTGTGAGGAATTTCAATCCCATGTAAAATAAGTGCGCGCATGGTTTCTGTCAGTGTTGCTTTAGAAAAGTCATTATTAGAGAGTTTTCATTTTCTTTCACTACAGCAAATGAACACCCAGTCACATTTCATTGCATATAGTTGTGTGCGTGTGTATACATAGTAGAGGATTTTAATGTATTCAATTCTTTGGGTAACAGCATTGCTCCTTTCGCAGAGTAATAGAGATGACTTCAATCTCTTCAGACTCTAAAATGTTATATTTTCGTTTTTAGGTACTTAGGTTTATTTCATTAGTGAATAGAGAGATGGTTTGTATACGTCTTCCAGCATTTTGTGGAGATTGTTCCCTATTCTCTAGCATAGCAACCTTGCTGGGAGTTTTCAGCATCCCCTCAATTGTTGTTGCTGTTGTTCCTTGCACAGTAGGAATCCCAGCCCTTCCCAGAAGCTTCCATCTACAGAACATGCGCCCCTGCGTAGAAGCAGGATGGAGAGCTCATTATAACAAAAATTGAGGTAAGGAGGGTAGGGGTGGTGTAATAGATATAGAAGTCCTAATCCTTATTCTCAGTAGAGCATAGGGTGACAAGCTTCTTGTATATTCCTTAGAATTGAAGAACAGTAGCAGTAGGGAGAGAACTACGCACCCTGAGAAGAGTAGAAGTAGTTGTCAGAAGTGGTGTTCCCGCAGAGGTTAAGGTAAGCATTACAGAGGAGTTCTTTCACTTGTTCTCTAACCCATCTTCGGAGTTTCAAAGATGAAAAAAGAAAACGCCTTTACTTTTTAGGGCACCCTGCCTGGGGGAGTTCTTCCCGAGGTCATCCGGTTCTGGGAAGGGTCAGACTGACTCTAGCATTACCAGGGCTCGCCCTGAGTACCTCATTCAAGGTCTTAACTGGTACCGGTGCGCACTCCGAGGTTCCCCCACAGGGGGCTAAACGTACCGGGGTCACTTTTGAGGTTCCTTGCAAAGGGGCTAAAACTTCCAGCAAGGCTGAGGATCCCCATCCTGGGGCTAATACGACCGAATTAACCTCGGTTTCCCCTCAAAGGAGCTAAACATTGTATCGGCCAGCCTGAAGAGGCGCACAGGACAGACAAACATCCAAAGTCCTTACCCACCGGCTCTGCTGAGGATCCCGCAAAAAGGGCTAAACCATTGCTTGAAGGTCCTGTTGAAGCAGCCAAAACAACCATGGCCTCTGACAAACCTGTGATGCAGGTTACCTCAGAAGGACTCAAAATGGTGGCTCAGCCAGCATCACTAGTGTTCACCATTTTGTAGGGCCCTGGGGGGAGGAGGGGCGGGGGAGGGAGTGGGGGGGGATGGGGGAGGGGGTGGAGGGGCTTCTTCGATTTTGTCTGCACCTCTAATGGCAACGGGTACAGATGCCAGGCCCAATTTATTGCCACCTCGATCCAGGGGCTCAAATCCTTTTCATACAAATTTGCTGTATACTCTGACAATGCCCCATCCACCAACTATATCACTGCCTCCTGCATCCGCTCCATTACACTACGTGGATCCATACTTCAGAGGTCCTTCTCGGCAGCCAGTCTCAACAGAGTCATGGCATCGCAGCCCGTTTGATAGACCAGTTCTGTCACCATGGCCAAGACCATCTTCAGAGGAAGCACTTTTGCCTTTTCCAAAACCTAATGCACTCTAATCCAAGGAGGGCATACTTTAAGGACCTCTTCAGGGAAATTGTCCCCAAACCTCAGGAGTCTCTACCACCACCTCCAACGGAAGCTCTGCCTTTACTGCGTCTCCTGCTCTATGCTCTTCACCGCCTAATGATAATGTCACCAAAATGGCTACACCAGAGGGGCTTGATGAAGACGACAATGCTCTGTCTTCAGTCAAAGCCTTTCATGATTGGGTCTTGAATCTTATGCTGTTCTTGGACATTCAACTCCTGAACCTCCCCTTCCGCGCAGCAAATCTGAGTGTTGTTGGGGGTTCTTACGTTAATGTCTCTTTCTTCAAAATACTTTTTGGCAGAAGCCTGCAGTATGTGGAAGAAGCCACTCACAGTCCACCACGTAAACAAAAAAATGGACGCCTGGTACAGATTGCCAGCATCTGAAGATTTTCCCGTATCCACATGTCCTCTTCCGTCTCTACACTCCAAGTCCTCAGCTACTTCTTCCTCTGCAGCACAGGTGCTCTCAAAGGAAGAGGAAGCCTTGGAGGTGGTGGGGTAGAAAGTCTCTGCCAAATCTGGCCTACAGCTTCATCAGGCAAATACTGAGGTAGTGCTAGTGGCAGCTAATCTAAAGCTATGGAGGGAACTGTTAGAATTCAAACAGTTAATCCCTCAGAACAGACTTGATGACTTCAAGTCCAGCTTGTCAGACGCTAGAGTCCTAGTTCAGCACATATTTGAATCCACGGCACATCACATGGATATTTCTGCCTGAGGGCTTATGTTGGGCATTGACGTTACCCTGCAGGCGTGGTTGCACGCAACCAAATTTACAAAAGAGGTGCAGGAGAAGGTTCTAGACCTTCTTTCGATGGTATGATATGGCATTCATAACGCGCCTATACACAAGTGTTTCAAGGCGCGAAGGTAAAGACCTTTTCCACAGTTCTACTGACGACGAGTTAGCGAAAAACCAAGGCAAGCACCTTAACATCAGTCTTTTCTGTCCTAACAATGTAGCTGGCTGCAAAGTCCTCTTACCCTCAAAAGATTGATTATCGATCTTGGTCCTGTTCTGGGTTACCAAGATTGAAAAATGCATCAGTCGGACAGTACCCTAAGCAGCCCTAGGCGAAGTGCCGAAACCCAGAGGCTGTTTTTTCTCCCAGTCAGCAGCCTCTACCTACCTCTAGGATTATTGCACCCTCCTCTGACAAAAATACCAATTTCATGTTTGGAATGGTTCCTTACGAATCTGGTGGGGGAAGGAGGGGAAGCCTCTCCTTATACCTTCCTTATACCTGGATGTGTGGCGGATCATCACCAAAGATCTGTGGATGCTGTCGGTAGCCCGTTCAGGTTTCCGCCTTCCCCTGCCACCAATTCTCCATCCCATCCTCCACTGCAACAGACAGGATCTCCCTCTCACCACACCAAGGTTCCGAAGCTTCTGTGCTTGAGGGTGGTAGAGAAAGTCCTTCCTGCGGAAGAGGGTGTGGGTTTCTACTCCCGCATTTATATAGTGCCAAAATCCAACCATGCTGGCCTGTGCACCTATTTTAGACGTGTCCAATTTAATCTGCACATTCCCAAAGAAAGATTCAAGATGATCATGCCCTCGCAAATCTGAACCTCCCTTGCGAAGGATGATTGGCTCTGTGTTGGATCTTCAAGATGCATACCTACATATGCTCACTTGACTCCAGCACCACAAATGCCTTCGTTTTTCGCTAGGGGGCAAACGTTTTCAGTGCCGAGTTCTCCCTTTCGCCTCAGCTTGCCGCTGAGTTTTCACGAAGGTGATGGCTGTGATTACAGCATTTCTCAGGCTTCAAGGAGTTCACGTCTATCCATATTTGGACGACTGGCTCCTCAGTCACTGTCCTCATACAGCAGCTTCTCACATGCACTTACTACTCCAGCTGCTATTCAGGCTGGGATGAACTGGCAAAAATAGTCAATGACTGTCTCACAGGACCTGATCTTCTTGGGGTTTTGATGGAACGCAGTCCATGCCAGGGTTTTTCTAACCAGCAACTGAATGAGGGACCTATCGCACTCGTGTTTGTCACAACCCAGGGAGGCATATCGACGCCCCCCCCCCTCCCGAACCACAGAAGCCGAATGGGCCGACTCCTCCAACCTTGGTTGAGACGGGGTTCTGTTTTTTTTAGTTACAGGTGCCCCCCAGCAGCCAATGGGGAGGGCGGGGGGGGGGGGATTAGGGAGAGGTTGTGGCTAGTTATGGGGGTTTAAGGGAAACCAGAAAGAGTGTTCGTGTACGTAATTGGATAGGGTCAGGGAGTTTAGGGAAACATCTCTGTACATGTTGCCACTCTTAATTGTGACTACGCACACATACACACTCTCCTGCATCATTCCTGCGTAACCTATTCTGTTCCACCTGCAACCTGTTTTCCCTGCTGACTCTACCTTCACACATAACAGTTTACCCCCTGACCTAAGCATCTCGATATTTGTTGAGTCCTGAACTCCAATCTGAACTCGGGCAATTGCCCCAAACAAATATGGCATGAGACATGGGTTTCGGAGTACAAGCAACATGAACATGACAACACATGAAATGATGAGCACAAATGACAGCATGAAATGAAGACAACAGAATATGGGCACAAGGACAAACAATGCGAGTTACGCGACCAAAACTTTGCACATAATATACTCATAAACTGTGCAGTTCTTTTTCTTTTTTTAGTTGTTTTTAGCATAACAGAAATAAGAATCCTTCCAAGCCCTGCATAGCCACCCATCCCGGCATCCCCCCTCCCCTCAGGGTGCATCAAATACATTAAGTGTTTTTCAGTCTCTCAGCAATAGCTCCAGTTCGCAAGAGGTCGCTTTTCAATCAGTGACCTCATTACCCTTAGACTGCCTGTAGTGTGTATTCCTAAAGTGATCCAAGGCCACACAGGCACTTTTGCAATACATATAGTATCTCCATTATGATCTTGTGCCCAGTTCCACTGCAAGTTTAGTCTCTTCAGATCGTCGTCTGGCCGGTGGGGTGGCCATGCCTATAGGTTATCACCACTGGCATGCCCAGAAGGCCTCTGCTATCAGGGTCAAGTCGGAGTTCGCAAATTGCTCTCAAGGGGCCTCCCCGTACACTTCACTCACTTATTCACCTAACTGTCCCCCCTCAACTTTCCCCTCCGTGTTGTTTACTAGGTATGGCGCCAAACATTGCCATGGTCAGCTAATTCAAGGATGCCACATCATCACTCGTCTCTTAGCCCCCTGTATACCTCCCGGTGTCGGACCAAAGTCTCTGCTACTGTCCATTTCTGCAAATCTCTACACCATGCATCTATGCTAGGGCCCGCCTCCCACGTCCATGCCATGGCTATCCTGCGCTTCAACAGCACACAGATAAGGTCCTTCATTTTTGATAGATGCACCGAGTTGTGGTCTCTACCTCTCCTCCGTCCAAGGGGGAACATGCCCTGCAAGCAGTTTTCAGGGGACTAACCCTGCATCTCCAACCCACCCCTGGCCACTTCACAATTAGTCCCCAAAGCCTAGTAACCACTGGGCATGATGGGAACATGTGCAATAATCCTGGTCCCTCACTGTCCCATCTTGGGCATCCCTGCCTACCGGCTACTTTGAACTTCAATATCCTGTGCAGTACCATATATGTGCGGTGTGTCAAGTATAATTGCACCAGTTTAAATCTGGCATTCCTAGAAACCTTCTTTTCGTATAGGAGGACTCTTGCCCATTCCTCATTGGTGAATTCCATCCCCAAGTCTGCTTCTCAGCTCGCTTGTACCCTAGATGCCGCTCCTATGTCCCGGGCCATCCCACACTGGCTCAGGAATAGTTGAGTCGTAATACCACATGACCCCCTTCTAACATATTATACAGATTTCCTAATGCCTGATTATCCCCGATCCCCGATATAGTTCTGGGCCATGTTTCTGTGATCGTCTGTACCAGGCACATATGAGCCAAAAATTGTCTCGCCCAAATGCTGCTATCTTGCACCAGTGTCATCAAGTCTCCTACTGGGGCCACCCCATTTTCCTCCCAGCACAGTCTGATATTCCTAATCCTTTCCGGGTGTGCTCCTATTATCGCTTCTAAGGGAATGTGTGTGGAGAAAGAGTCTCTCCCAGGAGCTTCCAAACTCTGTGCCATAACTTCTTCTGATGTATTAAAAGTTGCAGTAATCTTGGGAGATCCGCACCCTCGATCCATAGTACTTCATTTTAGTAGTGGGGTTCCGCCCAGGGTGGCAGGAGCTGCGTTTCCAGCAAAATCTCGTTCGCCAACCAGTTCACCACAAACTGTAGTAGTCCTGCCACATAATATAATTTGAAATTTGTCAGCCTAATCCCCACTTCTTATGTAGTCCCCCTGCAGCGTTTTCAGTGCTATTCTGTTCCTCTTACCTCCCCACAAGAACTACCTGGTTATCTCTTCTACTCGCCGGAAGAACTTTCTTGGTATATTATATGGGATGTTCACCAAATGATATAGTAATCAGGGCAACACTGCCATCTTCATCAAGGCTGCTCTGCTAGCCATCCATAACGTCAGCTTTGTCCAAAAAAGCATGGATCTCTCAAACCCATCCAGCGGCTTTTGTGTGTTCTGTTCATGCTCCGTAGTAACGTCATGCCAGATGTTTACCCCTAGGTACCTGAACGTCTGCAGATTCCTCCACCTCTCCAATTCTGGTAGCTGGTCTCCCCTGAACTTTCATGTCTCCCAGCGGGACCAAGCAGGATTTTTCCTGACTAATTCTGATTCTTGACAGCTCTGCAAACCTGTCTGGAACATCCAGCTCATATGGAAGGTTGACGTTTGGCTGGCTTATATAAAGCAGAATGTCGGCCGCGTACAGCGAGATGACATGACTGATTTCCCCCCGTATCTTGATCTCTGCGTCCCCGTATTCCTGTCTCAAGAACGCTGCAAGCGGCTCAAGCGCTAAAATGTACAACATGGGAGACAGTGGGCATCCTTGGTTCGTCCCTCTTCACAGTTCCCAACTCTTGGAAATATATCTCCCCGTTCGCACTATCGCTACTGGTCTAGTGTATAGCAATCGCACCCATCTTAGGAAGCCCGGACCAATACCAAAACGTATTGGCGCTTCATACAACCATTCCCATCTGACTGAATAAAAAGCATTTATTTCATCTAAAGAGGTGACCGTGCAGTCCTCACGCATATGATTAGTGCCATCTATAATGTAATGCAGTCGTTTAAGGTTCTCTGAGGTACTCCTGCTCGGTGACATACCCGGTTTGTTCCGAGAGGATCAACAGGCCTATAACTGCTTTCAGTCTATTGGCCAGTACTGCCGTGAGGATTTTGCAGTCTGTGTTCACCATTGAGATGGGTCTGTAAGATCTGCACTCCAATGGAGGCTTTCCTCGCTTTATTATTGGTACAATGATGGATTCCCGTAGGCTCTGTGGCAGCACTCCCAACCCATAGGCTTCTTCCAGTATTTCCAATATTTTGAGCGCTGAAAGTATTCTTTATAAAACTCACTGGGTAATCCATCTGCTCCCGGGGTTTTACCAGTTGGTTATGCTCCTATGACCTCCTGTAGTTCTACTGACAATGGGCGTCTAGCCATTTCCCTGTGTGTTCCATCGAATTTTCGTAATGTAATCTGTGACAGAGCATCACCAATGTCGGTTTGGCACCCTGTCTCCTCTTGAAAATGTCTCGTAGTATGTGGCAAACACTCCATTTATCTCCTCCTGAAACTGTGCAATTCTTTCATTCAGCTCTCGAGTTACTTAACTGAAGCCCGGTCGCCTTGTGGGGCTTCCCGTGCGAATGTGCAGCGTTGACTCAGCCCGATTGTGTGCCGTAGGGTTCACCGCCACGGCTGGAGCTGGAATGGATCACCGTCGCAGCTCAGGAAAGCAGTCTGACTGCGTTCGCCTGCTGGTGTCAAGTCACCGCCTAATGGTGTTCAGCTACGCAGCCTGCCGGCACGGCCTTGCTGCCCAAGTGATCACTGCAGTATCTGGGTTGCATTAAGTTCACGGCCGCAGTCTGGGGAAATCGGGATTCTCGTGTGTCCGCCTCCGCCCTTGACTCTGCCTGTCAATCACCACCACCTAGCACGGGCGGAGACGGGCCCTATAAGCCCATATGGCACTGTACATGGGCACCCAGACTTCTGGGTTATGTAGTCCAGGGGCCTAAAGAGACGCAACGCCAGGGCTTATTAGCACGCCCTTGATGGCTACTGCCACAATAGCAAGCCCCCACAATCCTGACAGAGGCTTCTGGGCCTTATGGCATCCTGCATATTAGCGAGGTTGAAGATGAGATGTACCCAATTAACGCTCAGATAGGCCTTGTCCCAGATGACCGACTCGGACTCTCAATTAATTTTTCTCTCTGGAAATGGCAGCTGACCTCTGGTGGTCGGACTTCACCAATCTTCCAGTAGGAACTCCATTTGTATATCCGTCCCCACAGGTCACGTTAAACTACTCCTCTTTCTGCGGCTGGAAAGCAATGTTGAGCCATTTGGAGGTGTTTGACTCGTGGCCTCCCCATGGACAAAGGTCATCATCAACTATCAACTACCTTAACTTCAGGCGATTGTTTGTTTGCTTATTTATTTATTTGTTTCTTCATTTGTTTTGTTTTTTTCTTGCCTTGAACGCTTTTCAACCCAATATCCACAACAAAACTGTATCAGGATGGACAACTCGGTTGCCTCTAGTACTCTTAGCGGTTTGGATTTGGAAATGGTGTGAGGAATTTGACCATCTGCACAGTGGGTCTGCACTCGCCTGGGCTTTTTTTAAATATGCTTAATGAAATTGAATGATGGTAGATCAACCTCTGGAAAATGTGTGGGTCTAAACCACACACATTTTCCTATGCTCACAGGACAGCAAACTCATAAACCTGGTTGCTCTGGGTGGACACAGCTATGCACAGTACGCTCTGACATATTTAGTTGGGATCTGACAGCAGGAGTACACGATGCATCTCCAGAAGGGGGAGGACCAAACCTCCACACCCCACCCACAATCGATGGCCAGCCTGATTAACTAACAAAGGCTCCATGGATCCACGCTGTTCTTTTGTTGGGCCCTGCAGCTGGTGGCAGCAATTATCATATGAATAGTGTGCACACAGGCCCCATGTGGGCCTGTTTGAAGTAGAGGTTAACAAAGCAGACCGGAAACCCCAACAACCTTTCATATGCAACTGTGCCAACCTGAACCTAGCTCCCTCCCTCAGTATTGACTGCAGTGAACTGTCAAGTCGAGGACTACGTGTATACAGTAGTACACCCCGCAGGGGGACCACTTTCATAAGGAACGAAAATGTATTTTGCAGGAACCAGAGAGTCTCGCTGCAGCTTCAAGGGAGACCTGCCACTTTAATCAGGAACCACATAGAGCTCTATTAACCAGAGAGACGCTTTGATCCACAACAGACAGGAATATGGGTGGGACTTAGTATCACATGTTTTCACCTCATTACCTTTTCTGGTGATTAAGGTAGGCTTCGCTTACACCAATCAATGTGGCCCATTTGGCTTTAAAATCTCTCCCCATCTGGAGCAAAGAACACCGACAGGAGCCTACTCTCGTGGCCTGCACACAAAGATGGTGTGAATTCCCTGAGTGCCCAGCAAGGTAATTCCTGAAGGGCTTTATTGATCTTAACTGTGTTGCTTTATTGGGGCGGCACTCACAGAAGACCTTTCCGAGTGCTTTTTGTGCACTGAAACCATTGCACGCGGGGATTGGTTCTGTTTGCGCCCGCTGTACCAACTCCAACCTGGGGGGGGCCTTTGTGGCTCAGTGGGGGCATCCATTGTGCTGTGGCTAATCACCCCTTCGAACATGCCTGAGCTTTCTGCAATAAACAGGTACCGGAGTGCCTCTTCGACACCAGGGCAAGACCTGATTGGCTGGTCTCCCTGCAAAACCAGCCAATCACAAGACTGCAGGCTGGAAAGACTGCTCACAACTGAAGGCCCTAATTTAAGGCTCCTGTCTGAGCCTGTCAATGCTTGGATGGGCCCCCACCTTATTGCCGCCCCACAAACAATGCAGCAGCCTACTCTGCACGTCTTGCTCCTGAACTTGGACCATGGCCCCCCTTTTGTAGAAAAACGTGAGTGATGGCTGAACTTTGATTGCCTCCTCCAGCTATCTCCTAGAACTGTAACTTTTCCAGTCCTATTCTGCCTCTCCTTGGACCCTCTCTTTACAACACTGCACCCTGTGTTCTACATTTGATAAATACATCTCATGTTTTATTTTATTTTCTCCTTACCGCTCGGATCCTTGTGTACACTGCATTGTATTCCTTTTTTTAAACTCGAATTTAGGTGGGTGTGCTTTCACATCTTGCATCCTTTGTACTGCAGTGCATTCCTTTTAAAATAAATTATTCCTGCACCCCACCTATTGCTCTGCATTTGTATTGTGCCCTCCTTAACTACTAGGCCGCCTGCGAGTTAGGGCCAGGACTCTGCATTGCAGCCCCCTTTTCTTTCTCTTCCCTTCTCGCATCTATCCTCTGACGCTGAGCTGGCACTCTCCACCTCTCCAATCTTTTCTAACTACACTGTCTCTCAAAATCTGGAGAAAAAAGCACAAAAAAGTCATCCTGGATGTAAATCCTGCCCTTCCCGTCGCAGACACCTATGTCCGTGCATCATCCAGAGACATCTTCACTGATATCCTCTTCTCTGTCCCCTCTCCAGACCTATGGACCTCTAATCTCTACTCTCTCCCCTTTCTCATCCTCTCATTAATGGGGCACCAAGTGGGAAGTCCTCTTGGCAGGCTTCTTCTCATCACGCTGCATCGTTAATGTCTACCACACTGGCACTGTCCTGGTTCAGGGTCCTCTGTTCAACCGCCTTCTCTTTGACCGGCTCCTGCCATCCCTCATTAACTCACTTCCTTCTCCTGCCTCTCCTCCTACTTCCCCCACCTCTGACTGAAGTACCATGTCCCTGTACTCCACCTCAGAAAACCTTCAAAGGCATAGATCGTCTCCACCTGGCGACTCTTAACGCCCGCTCAGCCAACAAACACCCTGCTGACATCTGCCACCTTCTTGAAGACACTGACCTTGACCGTCTCGCTCTTAAGGAGACATGGTTCAATGCCATCTCAGTCACTGCTTTTGACTCCCTCAGACCTGACTGCTTGAAGATCATTTCCAAGCCTTGACCTCACCATGCTGGGGGCGGGGTGCCTTAATCTTCCATGAGTGGGTTCCTTCTTCCATTTTACCCACTCGGCTCTACTCTTACTTTGAGAGCCTGGTATGCAAATTGGTTCTCTCCCTCCGCCACCCTGAACATTGCTACCATTTACCGCCCTCCAGAAGCTACCTCCCTGTTCCTCTCTGAATTGGCTGATTTCTGTTTCTCCTTACACTCAACCACCTCCAACCTGCTGCTCCTGGGTGCCTTTAACTTCCAATTGGACTCTCCTGGCACAGCATTCACTCTTTTATTTCATTGACCTCTCTATCCCTCTCCATTTTCCCTTCTGGTTTAACCCACTCTGCTGGACACACTCTGGATACCCTCATCCACTCGGACCTCCCTCTCTCATCTCTCCTGGTCACCCCTCTCTTGGTCTGAACACTCGTCTCTCCTTCCACCTGATTCCCTATGGCCTGTGACCACTCCTCCAAAAGCCCTGCCAACTTCATACACAAATATCCGTCCGATGAAACGAGTGTCAGCTGCTGCTTTCATTTCCACCTTTAGCCCCCCCAACTCGGACTCTACCACTTCCATCTGTCCATTACCAAGACCCTTGACATTCTTGCCCCAGTCATGAAAATCCACTTGAAACCTGCCTCTAAGCGCAACACTTGGTACGACTCCGAACTTGCAGACCTAAAACGAAAGTGCAGAGCTACAGAACGGAAGTGGCAAACCTCAGGCTCATTCTCTGATAAACTGGCTTGCCGCCTGCTCCAAAGGCAATAAGACTCTCTATCTGTGCCAATAAAAGTACAGGTATTTGGCGCTTCCAACAACACGGCTGAACTGTACAGAATCTGCAGGGAACTAGCCAACCTTTCGCAGTATCCTCCTCCCCTATTCCTTCGAACGCACTCGCCACTCACTTCACCACCAAAACTCAGGAAATTCTGAACAGCTTTGTCACTCAATCTCCCAAGCTATCATTCACCCCCCTTGCCTCCTTTGGCCACTCACCCTCCTCCTCCTCCTCCTTCGCCCTTGTCTTACCGGAGGAAGTCGCCAGAGTTGTCCGCTCCATGAAGGTCTCTTCCAAACAGGTTTCCCCTTGCTCATCTAGAACCATTAACGAAAACATTGCCTTTCTTGCCCCTCACTTGCTGATCTCTGTAGTCACTCCTTTGCTACTGGTTCTTTCCCCTCCTCCCTCAAGCACTCCCTTGTGTGCCCCCTGCTTAAAAAAAAACATCAGCAGACCCTACCTGTCCAGCCAATTACCGTGCTATCTCCATCACCCCCTGTTGGGAAAACTGCTGGACAAATTGACCCTGTCCCAACTCAACTCACACTGAACTTGTTGGTGGTATCCACGACCATCAATCTGGATTCTGAGCATCCAGAGGCACGGAAACTGCTCTTCTGAACACCCGTGAAGAACTGCTTGCATCCCTGGATTCTCCAGCATTGGATCTTTCATGGATTCACATGCTTAGAATATTCCCCGTCGTCAGACTGGGAACCCTCGGTACACATATATATAGTCATTTCCAATAGGAAAAACTTCTGCCCTATCCCCGTCTGCGTCCTCTACGGGGCCGCCCACGTACGCCCCGTTGGACGTGATGGTATATAAGCCCCGCCCCCGCGGGTCCCTTCAGATTTCAACCGTCTCCAAAGATAGTGGGATCTCCTCGTGTATTTTCTTCAAATACTTATCGATTGTTTCTAACTCCTGCGAGTTTGTCTGTTTGGTCCGCTTCCAACTCCTACGAGTTTTGTTAGTTGGTCTGGCAATAATGTCGGGTAAGCCTCTTTTCCGCCCGTGTGCCACGTGCGGTCTAAAGAAGGTTTATGAAGGGGATGGCCATCTTGACTGCATCTACTGCCTTCACCCCCACCACTCGGTGGACCAATGTGATATCTGCAAGGGGTTTTCCCAAAAAACCCTGAAGGACCGGAATCGGCGACTGGTCTCGTGGCTGAACGACGGCGCTGGAGCGTACCCTCAGTCGGAGGTAGGATCGGTGCGCAGTATCGCCTCAGCGAAAACATCAGAAGCCTCCCGACGCTCACATCCGTCGGAACCTCCGGCCAAAAAATCACGACCTACGGAGAAGGACGTGCCTCGAAGTCATTCCTCTAAGGCCTCATCGAAAGAATCGACGAAGAAATCATCTTCCTCTTCTTCTTCGTCGAAGAAAGATAAGGACAGGCCAAAATCCTCCTCGAGCGATCAGAAAAGATCAGCTACGAGTAGAGAGGCGGATAAACGCAGGGAGAGCTCCGCGAAGGCGGGACCGCCTAAGCCACCTGCAGGCCCTCCGTCGACGACGACGACGGCGACGATCCAAGTGCCCACTCCGTCACAGTCCCCCGCCTTTCAAACGGGCTCATCGTCGACGACGATTCCCTCGTCGACGGAGTTCCAGGCCTGGAGGCCAGAAACGTTCGACATGGGGCTACCTGACACACTGCTACAAGAACAGGCAGTTTCGATCGCCTCCAAAGAAGACGACGGCTTCAGAATAGTGAGCCCGGAAGACCTGGGGCTACGGCCCAGATTTCCTTCTGGTGCAACCTGCTCTCAAGTTTTCACCCAGCCTCCAAACGCCCAGGCTACTCTCTCCATGGAGGTACTTTCCTCCTTACACTCGCTCTTGAAGTCCCTGGACGAAAGGCTCCCGCCTGTTCCGACGACTCCCCTCGTCGACGAGCCCGGACCTTCACACCGCCCGACTAGATCGGTCGTGGGCCCAACTGCTCCAACAGTCCAGGAAGAAGGTGAGCTCTCGGACTCCCTCTCTGAACAGGGGTCAGCTTCTAATATCTCCCTCTCGCCGTCGAGAGACCCGTCATGGGTTTCGGATGTGGAGGTGGATCCTCCGAAAAGTCCCATTCACCCATCTCCACCGGATGACATAGGGGCCTTCCATTCCATGATGGAAAAAGCCTGCAAGGAGTTCGGTTTGACCCAACAAGAAGAAAAGAAGGACTGCTTCCTCTTTGACCACATGGGCAAGAATAGGCGTTCCGTTTTTTCGATACCGATACTGGACCACGTATGGAAAGAGGGCGTCCAAACCATGCGGCATCCATTCTCGGAACCTGCGGTCAAAGGCCGCGTAGAGAAAAAATTTAAAGTTCCAGATTCGACGCCAAAATGCCTCTCTGCGCAACCCACGCCTGACTCGGTGGTATCGGCGGCGGCGACGAGAAAGGCAAAGGCCCAGCATAAGTGCTCTACCCCGCCGGACTCCGAAGCTAGACGCCAAGACGCTTTCGGTAAGAAGATCCTGTCAGTGTGAAAGCAGCGAACTCCCTGGCAATCATGGCCAGGTATGACAGGGAGATGTGGCACAGACTGGCACCCATTTTGGACCACCTCCCAGAAGAACACAGAAAATCAGCTATGTCCCTGGTTCGTGAAGGAGAAGAAGCCTCGAACCATGCTATCAATATAGCGGTGGACCTGGCAGACTCGGGGTTCAAACAAATTAACAACGGAGTGGTTCTACGACGCCAGGCCTGGCTCAAGTGCACCAACTTTAGACCCGAGGTGCAATATAAGGTCGTCGACATGCCTTTCGAAGGTGACCACCTGTTTGGCGAAAAGGTGGATGAGGCCTTGAAAGGAATGAAGGAGGACTCTGAGACGGCGCGCTCGCTGGGCTCTCTCCAAAGCGGTAAGCCCTTTCGTTCCTTTCGCCCCTTTAGAGGAGCTACGGGAAACGCACGATTTGCGGGATCCAGGGATAGAGCATTCGGGAGGTCTTCATATCCGTCCCAAGGCTATAGACGCGCCTCACAGTCCTCGACCCGACGCAGAAATTTCCAGGCCTCTAAGAGACGTCCCACTTACTCGTCGTCGACGGGAAAACAAAAAGATCAACAATGACGTTCTAGGAGGGAGAGTGTCAAGTTGCGTCGAGGAATGGGAGTCAATTACGACGGATCGGTGGGTTCTGGACACGGTGAGACTGGGACATTCCCTAAGATTCAAATCCAGACCTCCAAGACGTCCACCGATACGCCTGTCTCAACCACACCTAAGCGTCTTGCGTCGAGAGGTTGCGCTCATGCTAAAAAAAGGCGCCATCGAGTTGGTCCCTGCTTCACAGAGAGGCTTAGGGGTTTACTCACGCTGCTTCGTAGTAAAGAAACCAAACGGGAAGTGGCGCCCCATCCTCGACCTACGGGACCTCAACAAAACCCTGCTGAGTCAAAAGTTCAAGATGCTTACTCTACAGGAGGTAATCAGATCGGTCCAAAAGAACGATTTCCTGGCGTCTCTGGACCTCCAAGATGCGTATTTTCACATTCCGGTGCGCACTCACCACAGGAGGTTCCTGAGGTTCCTAGTCGGCCAAACACACTACCAATTTACTGTGCTCCCTTTCGGCCTGAAGTCCTCCCCAAGAACCTTTACAAAGTGCCTAGCACCCGTAGCAGCCTGGCTGCGGAAGGAAGGGCATCACGTTTACCCGTACCTCGACGACTGGCTCGTGAGGGGATCCTCCCCAGCGTCGACCAACGACAGCCTATTGACCACCTTGCGACTGCTACAGTGTCTGGGATTTGCAGTGAACTACGAAAAGTCTTCACTAAAGCCCTCGAAGAGCTTGAAGTTCCTAGGTGCTCAATTCGACACCCACACGGGACTAGTGAAACCATCCCTGGAAAGGTTGTTGAAGATCAAACACCTGACAAGCCAACTTCGTTTACAGAGAAGGTTGTCAGTAAGAAAATATGCGGCTCTCCTCGGCTCCATGGCATCGTGCATCCACCTAGTCGCGAACTGCCGGTTGTTCATGAGACCTCTACAGGAGTTCCTATCAGACAGATGGAAGCAGGCCACAGGCCGCTGGTCGGACAAGATAATAGTCGACGACGAACGAGTTATCAAAGCCATCCGATGGTGGAAAGTGGCGCGCAACCTGGACAGAGGGGTCCCCCTGCAGGAGCCGGAATTTCAGAACACCATCATTACAGACGCCTCTCTGTCGGGCTGGGGAGCACACATGTCACGTCACCAAACCCAAGGCAGGTGGTCGTCGACCGAATCTCGCCTACATATCAACGTCCTGGAGCTAAGGGCGGTGAGATGGGCCCTGAAATCTTTCCTCCCACACATCAAGGGGTCAAAAGTAAGAGTGCTCACGGACAATACGACAGCTATGTTCTACCTGATAAAACAGGGTGGCACCAGATCCAGGACCCTCTCGAAGGAAGCTCAAAAGATCTGGCATTGGGCTTTAAAACACCACATCTCCCTAGTGGCATACCACCTACCGGGAGCGAAGAACTTACAGGCGGATTCCCTGAGCAGGACTATGTCACAAATACACGAGTGGGAGCTGGACTCCACTCAACTCGGGGAAATCTTCGAAAGATGGGGGACCCCGTCGATCGATCTCTTCGCCACGGAAAGAAACCGAAAATGTGCTCAGTTCGCGAGCAGATGGCCCCAAACAGGCTCCCTGGGGGAAGCGTTCTCGTTTCCGTGGACAGGCAAGTTCCTCTACGCCTTCCCTCCATTTCCCCTCATACGGAGGACGATCCAGGGGATCCACAGGTACAATTGCCGGGTCATCCTAGTGGCCCCGCGCTGGCCGAGGCAACCATGGTTCTCAGACCTCCTTCATCTGTCGCTGGATCAGCCGATACCATTCAGGAAAGTACCGAACCTCCTGTCCAGGGACGAGGGGACCGTGTGGCACCACAATCCGGACAGCCTGAACTTAACTGCATGGCTCCTGACTTCTCGGAGTTCGGGAACCTAAAAGTCTCGACTGATTGCCGAAGGATTCTGCAGGCGGCCAGAGCCCCGTCCACGAACAAATCATATGTAAGCAAATGGAAAAGGTTCTGTATATGGTGTCAAACACAACAAAATATACAACCTTTGGAAGTAACTCCGGAGCAAATCCTCCCGTATCTTCTTCATCTTGCGGAAAGCGGACTGTCATCATCGTCAATCAAAGTACACCTGGCGGCTGTTTCGAGATTTACCAGAAGAAGACAGTCCCCTCCACTATTCAGTGACAGGCTAGTGAAGCATTTCATGAAGGGTCTGTTTAGAACCTTCCCTCCGGAAAAACGGTTCCCACCGTCGTGGAGTCTGAACACGGTTCTAGCTGCCTTAATGAAGCCTCCCTTTGAGCCAATGTCCTCTTCATCTCTACAATTTCTATCTTGGAAACTCGCGTTCCTAGTTGCCATCACTTCGGCTAGAAGAATGTCGGAACTACAGGCACTGGTCATAGACCCTCCATATCTGAGGTTCTTTAAGGACAAAGTTATTTTATCAACTAACCCTTCATTCATCCCAAAAGTACCGTCGGTCTATCATAAGCACTCGACCCTGGTACTCCCTACTTTCTTTGCATCTCCTTCGTCGACGGCGGAGAAGGCTCTTCACACTCTGGACGTCAAAAGGGCGCTAAAATTTTACCTGCAAAAAACGCAAGATATCAGAGCCACCAGACAGCTATTCGTCGCCTACGGCCCCTCGGCTAGGGGTAAGGCTATCTCCAAACAAGGTCTGGCTCGCTGGGTCTCCTCGGCGATTACCCTGTGTCATTCCAAGGCCGGGAGACCTCTACTACATCGTCCCAGAGCTCATTCCACGAGATCGACATCTTCCTCCGTGGCTCTATGGGCAGGAATTCCGCTGACGGACATCTGCCAGGCGGCGGCATGGTCTGTTCCGCACACGTTTACGCGCCACTACTGCCTGGAAAAGCAGCACGCGGATGAGGTACAAATGGGAAGGGCAGTGCTTCGCCACCTTTTTCAATGAGGTAAGCCAAAGTTTCAAGAAGAATGCTGCCTATTATTATTTGGCCTCAGCTGGTTTTTCAGAGTGTATACATGAATGTGCATAGTTTATTGACCTAAACATAAGTGGTTGGGTAGATATGTGCGCAAGGGGTGCATACTGAGTCATATGACATTGCATTGTATGGCGGAAATCCGTTTCGTATCAGTATAATAAGTTGTTGCTTACATACATGGTGTAAACGGTAGTGTTTGGGGGTGTCTCTACGAATGTAAGTTACATTGCACTCTCACCTCCTTCTTGATGTTACTGCTTTACAATCTATTCTAAGCATGTGAATCCATGAAAGATCCAATGCTGGAGAAGGGAGTAGTTTCTTACCTGTAACTCCATTTCTCCAGCATTGGTATCTTTCATGGATTCACATGCGCCCTCCGGCCTCCCCGGACTGCAATGTGGAAGATTGGTATGTAAGCAAGTTTTCCCCCCGTTATCTTGGAGGGGTCGAAATCTGAAGGGACCCGCGGGGGCGGGGCTTATATACCATCACGTCCAACGGGGCGTACGTGGGCGGCCCCGTAGAGGACGCAGACGGGGATAGGGCAGAAGTTTTTCCTATTGGAAATGACTATATATATGTGTACCGAGGGTTCCCAGTCTGACGACGGGGAATATTCTAAGCATGTGAATCCATGAAAGATACCAATGCTGGAGAAATGGAGTTACAGGTAAGAAACTACTCCCTTCCAACTCGCCTGCTGTCCTCCTCCTTTTTGATCTCTCCTCTGCATTTGACATGGTCAACCACTCCATCTTCATGCAAAGGCTCCACGACAGCCTTGGTATCTCAGAACGGGAACTGGACTGGCTGACCTCCTTCCTAACTGTTCGCTCTTCCCACGTCATCCTGGGCACCTTCTCATCTCCGACTTCCTTCTCCACCAAGGGCTCTATCCTCTCGTCTTGGCTCTTTAATATCTACCTTACTCAGCTGGCACTCCTCATCTTATCTTTCTCCCCCAACTTCCAGTGTTACACTGACGACACACAACTCTTCTTCAAACTTCCTGCTGACCCTCTTGCACCTTGCATCATCCCTGACTGCCTTTCTGGCAGCCAGGCCTGGTGCAGTTCCGATGATCTCTGCCTCGGTTCTATGTTCATTCGTCGCCCGTTTTCTTTTCGCAGCACTTTTTGCTGAAAATGTTTTGCTGAAAAAAACCATTAGATTTGTATTTTATTTGGGGGCGGTCCCCCTTCCCCTATTATTTATTCCCTATACACCACCCCACCCCACCCTACTCCTTAGATATCCCCACGCCCCATTCTTTTCGTTTTTTTTTCAGCAGACTTCTTTCGGCAAAAAGTGCAGCGGAAAAAAAAACGGGTGATGAATGTACGCCGAACCCCCTGCCTCAATGCCAGCAAAACAGAGATCCTTCCCATTGGGACACCTGCTCCCAACTTCTTCACCTCTCTCTGGCCTTCTTCCATGGACTGTCCGGTGGCTCCCTCTTCTGAAGCCAGAAACCCCAGAGTCATATTCGAATCCTCTCTCTCCTTCCTCCCTCACACTCAGGACATTGCCAAGACGTTCCACCTTCAGCTCTTCCTTCTCAAAGGAATTCTACGTTTTCTCACCTTCCCTCAGAAGCTCAATGTTACCCGAGCCCTGGTTCTCTCTAGGCTTGACGATTGCAATGGCCTCCGCCAGCTAATCTAGAATAGGGCAGCAAGACTTATTTTTGGCCTCAAGTCCAGGGACCAAACCTCTCCTGCCCTAAAAAGTCTTCACTGGCTCCCTGTTGCATCACAGATTAAATTCAAATCCCTCTATCATCCACAAGGCAGTCTGGGGCTAGGGACCACATTATCTGAAACTCTTGCTAATATTCCCCCTATAGAGCTCTGCGCTCCTCTGGCACCAACTATTTGTGTGTAAAGCGTTTTAGAGGGCAGGAGGTCGGTCGCTTTCCTCAGCTGGCTCCCTTCTTTGGAACAGCTTCCCCCTCCCCCTCCCTCTTCCTCTTGGGCTTGACTTTCTTAAATTCCGGAAGCTCCTCAAGACTTTCCTCTTTACCTCCTCCTTCCCTCCCTCTCTCCCCTGCTTGCTTGTTTGGTGTTCAGGGCCCTTATGCATCCTCGGGGGTCCTGACCTCCCACACCGAATCGCCCCAGCTTCTGTCTATCCTTGGCACTTGCCACGGCTCACCCTCCACCCTGAAGGCTCACACTTACCTTAGATTGCACTTCACCTGTTGCTCTCCCATGAGCACGCCAGCACATCTCCCGTTCTCCCACCCTTCTGCACTTGCACGTTCTGAAACTCACAAGGCATAGTAGGTTCCTTCCCACCCCCAACTGTATTTAATATTTATATATTTTCTTCGATATACCGTCACGAAAGCTAAGACCATTGAAAGCAAAAACAGTAAATATAATTATATGATCTAAAAAAATTAAAAAACAAAGGGGAAAGACCAATAATAAATTCAGCATACATCATAAGACATGAAATAAATGTAAAAAAATGCAATGTAAAAACAATATAATTAAAACATCAATATAAATTGCAGACTTATCTTAATTTCTTGGAATGGACTCTAGTGTAACTTGGCTTCTGAGGTTTTCAAACCATATTTAAGAAGAGTTTATCAATCAACTTTCCTTTTTTTGCATGTTCAACATAACTCTTTCAACATTGCAGATTTAGTACATTTCTGGCATCCACAAGTCTTTCCTCCGTGCATCAGTAGATTTTCAGCTGTGCAGGATTCACTTTTTTGCTGCCAACGATGCCTTCAACATTCAAGACACTTGTTGATACGGCAGATCCCACCCCCAACCCCAAATATCTGAATCTTCTCACAGAATCATTGTTTCAAAACTAAATTCTCTTTGGTCATCCAGTACCTTGTTCATCACTTCCACAACCCCAGACCACCATGTTCTTACTCTGCGGCACTCCCAAAGCATATGTTCAAGACTGCTTCTCGAGTGACTACAACCCCAGCATGCATCAGTTGAACTCAGGCCTTGATTATATAAGCGGCCTGGTGTCCAGAAAACTGTTTAAAATGTTTACTTGCCCTGCTATTTCACCAATGTTTATGGACATTCTTGGGATATATTTGCATAATGCTTCCCAACGCTGAGGTGTCCTCTCTTCCTCCAGATATAATGACCAGGATTGTAACAGCTTGTCATTTCCTTTTTGAATTTGCATGTAGAAAATGATACACCTTTTGAAGCCAAATGTTCCTGACCTCCTATGGCTTTCATCTAGTTCAACAGATCAGTGGAATCTAGTTTTTCCAGGTTCACAGTAGTCTTGAGTTTCCTGTGGTCTCCATATCGACAAATTCCAATGCTGAATTTTGCCTTTAATCCTTGAAAAGATAGCAATGACCCCTCTCCAAATAGATATCGATTATCTCAATCCTGGCCAGAAACCAGTCAGGCCAGAATAATGTTTTCTTGTCGATTTTGATCGCAGAATAAAACCAAATTGACAAAGACCCCATCAATCCTGGAGACATATTGAGGGAGAGGCTATTCCAGGCCAGGTTAATCTCAATAAGTCAGTCAATGTAGACTTCTTGCCCAAACATTTTCTAGTCGTCTACATGACAGCTGATGGGTGTAACTGGCCAGACAATCCAGACTCGGCAACAGCCCATTAATCTCATATCTTTCAAAATTAGGGATACTCGAACCCCCTTTCTCATTCTGGAGTTGCAATTTCCACAACTTCAATCTTGGCTTTTTATGCTCCCAAAGGAAGGATTGGATCATACTGTCTAGCTTTTTTTTTTAGCAAAGACCTTTGAATAGGAAGTGGAATCATACTCATGACATACATTTTAGGTGCCGTTGTCATTTGGATTGCATTTACCCTTCCACCGATTGACAAATTTAAAGAATCCCAGCGTTGAAAATCTGCACCAGTTTATCCAATGACAACCTCAGGTTCACCTTCATCATATCTTTTAAGTCTTTTGTAATCCATATACCCAAGTATTTCATTTTCTCTGTGCACCACTTGAAAACCAGGTCTTTCAGCAAAGAACCATTACATAAATCTGAGCACTGCAAGGCATTGGACCAATTCATTTTGTAGTTTTCAAGGTTTCTGTGTAATTCTATTTAACTCTTGCAATCCTCTCTTCTGATCTAATGGCCACTGCCAACGGTTCCAAGGAGATCACAAAAAGCAAGGGTGACGATGGACAACCCTCTCTTGTCCCATGATGTAATTCGAATTTTGTTAAATTCTTGCCATTAATTGTCACCTCTGCAGATGGATTAGAGTAGAGCAATTTCACCCAGTTGATGAATTCAGGACCAAAAGTAATTCTTTCCATTGTCTTAAATAGAAACTCCCACCGTACTTGATCGAAGGCCTAAGGCCACTGATTCCATTCCCTATATTTTAGATTCTGATATTGTCAATAAGTTTCCTCGTGTTTGTTGCTGATACTCTACCTTTTTATAAAGCCAGCTTGAGTTGGGTGAACTAGCTTAGTCAATACACGCTCTATCAGATATGCCAGGATCTTTGAAAGAATTTTACAATTTGAGTTAATCAGACTGATTGGTCTGAAACTGCCTGGATTCAGTGGGGGTCTTCCAGGTTTTAAAATTAATGGAATTACAGCATGTCGAAGTGTGGGAGGTAGCCTGCCTTTGTCTCTACAATTCCTTAAAGTATCCTTAAGCAAACCCATCATTTCCAAGGGCAGTTCTCTGTCAAATTCAACAGGCAAACCGTCTGGTTCTGGACATCTCCCTACATTCAAGCCAAACACAGACTTCTAATCTCATCCATCGTGATCTCCCTTTCCAATTTCACATTTTCCTCCACAGATAGGCATTCTAGCAACTGACTCACTAGAAATTCTTCAATCTGTGTAGAATTTGAAAGCTGCATCTCGCTATACAGATTTTCATATTCTCTGAAGACTTCATTAATTTCCTGAGGGGTATAGGTCACACATCCTCGGTCTTTCAATCGCTCGCACATGCAAACGATGTGCCAGTAATCAACCACACCTCTCCTCACACTCATAATAATTACATCTTACTCTAAAAGGAGCACGTTCAGCTTTTTCACTCAAGTTTTTGTTTCAATCATATTTAATTCTTTAAAGTTTGTTTTTTCCCAGCATCTGGTGAACTCATAACTTCCTTTTCCAAATACTTCACATTCGTGCTCCGGGTTAGCCGCTCTTTATCTTTTTCTTTCTTCTGAATCGCTGATAGTCACACAACTACTCCCCTCATCACACACTTGAAACCTTCCCATATCGTGTCAAGTTCCACCTCACCATTTAAATTATGTGTGACATATTCCAGCGCTTCCTTAATCAAAGCCTCCCTCATAACATCATCCTTTAGGATTGCAGTATTCATTCTCCAAGTCTGTGTTCTGTCCATTGCAAAATTCAGAGCAAAACTAAATGTAATGGGTGCATGATCCAAAATTATTGTACTCTCAATACTACATTTCTTAAAATGCTCTGTCACCCTTCCAGAAGTCATGATATTATCGGAGTAATTTTCATGTGCCCCAGAATGGAAAGTATGTTCCCCGTCTGTGGGGTGTTCCAATCTCCAAACATCTGGTAGACCATAGTCTTTCATGAGCAGACCTAACGTATCGCTATCTTTGTTCTTGCCATCTCTAAGCCTCAGGCTACTCCTATCCATAACAGGGTCAAGGGTAACATTAAAATCGCCTCCCAAAACGTTTTCCGCTTTTGTGTCGAGCAAATGTCGACCCACTTTACTAAAAAAAGGATCACTGTTCATAATTGGAGCATAAACATTACATATTGTCATTTCAATATTCTGAACACCCATGGATATAGAAATCAAATGACCCTCCTTATCTGCTTTTGAATTTAATACTGTTCCTGGAAAAAATGTCTTTATTAAAATCAAAACACCACATGATGCTGTCGAATAAGAGGAATGAAAGACTTGACCAACCCAACCTTTGCATAATTCTTCTGCTCCTCTTTCAACCAAACATGTCTCTTGTAACAATGCAATATCAGTCTTCAAATGCTGCAGATTTGAAAGCACCTTTTTTCTCTATCGGGTTAGTCAATCCATTCACATTCCATGACACAATTTTTACAGTCAGCGTCACTTAATACAGAGCCTGCCATTTCGTGAATGGCTTGCAAGAACAGTGGATTGAACACTGCTGACAAATTGAACACAATCAAGTAAGAAATAACAAAAAAACAATAACTTAAGTCCTACCACACCTTGGAACAAAACCGAGGAGCTAGCAACCTAACAGTTGCAAATTGAACAGTTGTTAAGCTCTCCGTTCCCTGTACCCATAAATTCCCCTTATATATGAGAAACCTGCCCCACAAACTTGTCATAGTCAACTTTCAAACTGTCACTTGTGCGATCATACGCTTAAAGCAGCTCCTTAATCACATTGCTGCAGCTAACGGTACAGCAACAATGTTCCCGACGATTAATCCCTCATGCCCTTTAATAATGTAAATTTACAGGGTGCTTCAGAGCACATAAGTGTGTGCATTACGGGTGAAAAACATTGTTGTATATGTTTGTCCCTAACTGTACAGTATCCATAGAAACTGCACTTCGATTGCATATAAGCAGTTCAGCATGCATAGTGTTATTGCATATGTGTTCCATAGTCTAGGTACTGGTTAGTATTCACCTTGCGTTGTATTAGACAAATATCTTATGATCTGTATTGTTAAATATTACTGTATATGTATTACAAAACAAGTTAAGGATGCCAAACCTCCCCTGTTCTTAAAATTTGTTTAAGATATTATATGACTAATCACAGGTTGAGGCGCATACCAGAAGTGACTGTGCTCTGATGCACTGCACTGAATGGTTGATGCGATTCCACTTGCAGATAAGAACCTGAGCACTGTTGGCCAGGTACAGGCATGTGGCGGGATTCAGCGGCAGTAGGCTGGAGACATCGGTCTGGGACAGGAATCTATTAATGAAGGACTATGCATTGTGCTTCAACAATCGCAATTCCCCAAATTCACACAACCCATTTCCTAAATCTAACGTTCCACAACCTTTAGAGGAAGGCACCTTCAATTTGCATGGTAGATGCCCTGCAGCAACATACAATCGAACACTACGTTGGGAGATCGAACAAGGGGAAAACTTAAACCTTAAAAGAAGTTCGAACATAAGCACGACCGTTACTGTGCGCCATTTTACCCAATTATAACTAATGTTTGTTTGAATTCTAATGTGTAAAAGTGTAAGTTACGTACCCACAAACACTCATAACATCCTATAACTCTCCA
Organism: Ambystoma mexicanum; assembly: GCF_040938575.1. NCBI lineage: Eukaryota > Metazoa > Chordata > Amphibia > Caudata > Ambystomatidae > Ambystoma > Ambystoma mexicanum. The sequence continues at coordinate 436,022,499 of NC_090936.1, forward strand.
GTCAGCTAAATTGAAACTCAATCAAACAGAAACTGCCTCACACTTCTCACTATAAACAGTACGGAACGTGTGTGTAGTTACATCCTCTGTGCCGCACTATGTTTAATCCAATCTAGGGCTTCCTCTGGGTTTTCTGTGGACCTAATCCCTTCTGATAAATGAAGTTTAGAAATTGCTGACTTGACCAATGGTGCCTTAAGTTTTTATCTCTTGCTTGTTTCTTAGCGTCCGTGACTGCCTTCCTTTTTTCTACCATTTCCTTTGGGTAATCTGGGAATATGGCAATTTGTGATTTTTCTTAAAAAGTAAGACCTTTTTCATGGTCAGCCTTTAATACTCTTTCTCTTGCACGTGTCTTTGTAAAAACCAATAGGATTTGTCTGGGTCTATTGGTAATAGGCTTCCCAACTCTGAAGGCAAAGTCCAAATCCTTAGGGAGTAACACCCCATGGCCATAAGCGTCAGAGAGGACTCGTAATAAAACATCTTCTATCTGATTATCTTTTGTCACATTCTCAGGAAGACTAATGAGTCTCAGGTTATGCATCTTAGATCTCGAATCCAATTCCATGTTCTTGATTTTCACATCTTGTAACATTTTTTGTACATACCTGTGTCTATCTCGCATCGATATAACTATGCAACTTGATACATCAACTGTAATAATGTAACTTAAGCCTAATGTATACTTGTTTTCATATGCTTTGGCGCCCAGCTACCTCCGGGTTTGGCCAGCATTACAAATCAGTTAACAAAGGTCAAGTATCAAACTGCAAGTCTTAGATTCGAGGAACCCATGGGACGATATTTACAAATACTTAAAAACCCAGGGAGATTACTGGTTCCACACCCCACAAAACGCAGTCCCTGTTTTTTAGGGTACACCAGTCATCAATGTTTACTCTACATAGAAACTTCAAATCGGAATTTAACTACCCCTGGACCTGTTCCTGGACAAAGCCATGGCAGTACTTTATTTCGTAATGCTTCCCTTCGTTCTCTCTGACATGGCTCTTTAACATTGGTGATTATGAATTTCCTATGGTCTGTGACCGGGTCTCTGAAAGAACCATCCTTAGGCAGTGTCATATAGGACTTTCTTAGACGCAGATTTTGTAAATGAGCCTTTTTGGAGGGCTGGTTTCCACAGACCCAGTCATACCAGCCAGACACATCTCTACTTTTGTTCTCTACTTTTTTTAGCAATAGCGGGAGATACAATGTTGGTAGACTGTGGAGACTCATTTCTTATAATGGCTGTATGAGTAGAAGCAACCTTCACTGCCGGCATTACGATGCAATGCAAACATGCAGACATACCCAATGTGATTTGTGAATAATTATTAGGATTCTCCAAAGTTGAGTCAGTTTTTACAAAAACTATTCACTTTATCAGTGACCAAATGTGCCACCGGTAGTGCTTGGGGGTGTTTGGCAGCATTTTTCTGTTTTGAACAAATGGTGTCTCTTAACAGATTTCTCCATGTTCAAGCCATACTCTGAAATCACAGACTATTACACTTATTAAGCTTGGTGGTAATTTTGTCCTGAAAATACTTCCAGGACTTGGACATGAGGTTTTTCTCAGAGTTCAAGACATGATGCGATATGGTCAAAATTGATTTTAAGTCTGCCTTCACCTGAGAGGAAACCAATTTGAAACAATTATCTGCTAAACACATACATCCTTTAATAAGCCTATCGAGTAGTAAGGATTTTCCCAAATCAGAATCACAATACAACTTGTCTTTAGCATTGATGCACCCCTGCTCTCAACTCTGGATGTATGCATTTTGTGGCTGTGTTAGCTACTAGCATTACGCCAATCCTCTTTGCCCAAATTGGACGTTGCATACCTGTATGCTTACTTCTCTGCCCATCATAGTCCTTATACTATTTCCTCTGTTTTAGGTGCTGTTGCATACCTTTCTGGCTATGCCCCTAGCCCCTTGCCTTATTCCAATACACAAATGCTAAATACCCTGCTGCACAAAATTCACAACTAGGAAGGTTGGAACACCTTCTCCCAACCACCCCTCCTCCCACTATTTCCCTCAAAATAGTCAAAGCAGCCTCATGTATACTACCTTGTCTTCTCGATACGTAGTAGGTCTCCGTTTCTTCTCCAGCGCAGTAACCTCCCAGGTTGTTAGAACCCTTCTGCCCTTTAGCCCACCTTACCCTGGTCTGTCTGCCCCCCTTTTCTACTTCTACATGCCCCTGGCCTGTCTGGTATTTTTAACTCTCCATTTCGTCTTTGTTACAGTACTTGGAGGCCTCTTGCCCTTGTTTACTTTATAGGATACAGTATCAGCATGTTGGGTGGACGGCTGCATCGGTCTAAACACAAACCTGCAGAACAATCAATCTGCCAATTTGGACCCTTTATACCAGTAGTATCTACCGGCATCCGCCCTGTGCTTACTAGGGGCTTAAATTGAGATGACTTGCACAAACACCCCACCACGCCATTGCTGACTCCATTTGGATAGTATGCTAAAATGTTCTATAGCCTACAGCCATAAGAATTAACACAATGCATGCAAAACATTGTTTTTGGACTGCATTCATTGTCCCCAATGCAACCGCATTTGACTGTCTTATTTCTTCTTGCCTTGCTTTAAGTCTTTGTCCACTGCCCCTTTCTGTCCGTTCCAAATCTGGTTCTTGATCCACAGGTTGCTATACCACGCCAACTAATTTATGCTGTCTGGAAGGCCCCTTTGCAAACATCTGCTTGTCATCGTTAGATCTGGGTTGCTGGCTCCCTTCATGCCTCCTTCTGTTCGTTTTATTTGTAGGACAGAGCCAACCACTGGTACAACAGCCACCCAAAATCCCTTACCCCTTTGCCAGGACCAACTCCCCCTGCATTTACAGCCAGTGGTTATTCTCCTCCAGTCACCATCCATGCCTTCCTTACCTAGAATGGGAAATTAGCCTGTAGGTAAGGTGGTCAGCTCGTGGCTAAAATACAATTTATTTTTACAGAATTGTGATGGATTATTGGTGGGTGGTTGGTTAGATTAATTTCCCTGTGTGAAACAATGGTTTAATAGAAGGGGGTGGAGGGCTTGCCCAAGATGTCGGTGCACGCTTAAACGCTGCTAGTGCAGTGGATATTGCTGGCTAATAATAAGTCCTTTTTAAAATGCTAGTCAAAGGGGAAGTTATATAAAAATATTTAACGTTTAAAAATATTGTCCATAATAAATATATATACACATTTAAAAAAAATAAGTTCCTATGTAAAATAAGCAGCAACGTCCTGCTTTTAAAATACTAGGAGGTTCCCATTTTGTGTCCAGATACAGTGTAAGCGATCTATAATTCAATGCTCTGCCAGCAATAATAAAGCACAAGTCCCCTCTTTAGAGTTTGCGCTTGTTACTACTCTTGGAGCAGAGAATTGGAACACATAGTTGTTCACACGACAGCCAGTCCTATGAGTGCCATTCTAATACAGCAAATAAACCCTTTTCAGTCGAATAATTCTTCTGAAAAGGGTATGTTTGCTGTATTAGGATGGCATTCGTATGACTAGCTGTCCTGTGAAGGAGGCAAACGCGTCCTGTGCATTTAAGATGGCCATGCTCTTTAAACGGGACTCGTGGTGAAGGGATAGCCCTTTGGGCCACGCGACCAGAGTTCGCGTGGCAGCCTGTTTTTTTGCTTGCTCACAAGCTCTGCCTTTATCCAGGACTACGCATAGGACAAAAACGTTGAATGCGATCATTATAAGCGCTTTCCCAAGTACCTCTCTATTGCTGCTTCATTGAGGTCAGTCACCTTCGAATGGATTGTGACCTCCAACGTATTCCACATCTTTGACATGTAATGTCCACAGCTGTGCTGCTTCGGAAATGTTTTCGGCAGAGGGCGTCCTGCGTCGATGGCGTTGGGTCGATGTACCTCGAAGGCCTCCGTCGAGGGTGACGTCACTGGATGTTATAAATAGGACGCACGGTGCCCCTAGCCTCAGTTCTGTTTTTTCCGCAAACGTGTTTGCTTCGAGAACACGGCGCACCTCATGTTATCTTCTTCGAAGAAAATGTCTTCATCTTCTACCCATCCGACACTGCAGTCTGGGTTTAAGACATGCCAGGACTGTAAATCCAAAATATTGATTACGGAGCCGTAACGCATCTGCTTGTGGTGTCTGGGTGAAAGTCATGATACCGACGACTGCTCGGAGTGCCAGTCGTTGACTGCCAAGGCCTTGCAGGAGCGTAAGGGGAAGTTGCACGTAGGTCGGGTTTCTAAACCTTGTAAATCCCAAAAACCTATGGGTATTTCCACCGATGATTCGAGGGGTGACTCCTGGTTGGAAGGAATTCCGGGGATCTCGGTCCCAGAGTGGGTCTCGCCACTCGTTCTCCTCATCTCGGCACTCTCAGAAGCGGCATCACTGGTCGACTTCCCCGTCCTCGTCGGATGATGGCTCCGCAAGGAAAGTGGCTTGTCCCACCAAACCCTCGACTCCTGAGGAATGGGAGGCATTCAGGGAGCAAATGCTGGCAAATTTTTCAATCCCAGGGCACAGTTCCGTCTGTGCCTTCGGTAGAAGCTGGCAGGGAATGTTCTCGGTCCGATGCTTGCATGCCTTCGGACCCAGGCACTCGGCACGATAAACATCGGGAGCTGTCTCAGACCGTTCGGACAAGGCTCTGGTGGATCACCAGAGACGTGCCAGATCCAGGTCTCGGTCTTCGTCCCCAGTGAAGCCTCAGAAATCTGGAAATGGCTCGACGTTGGCGTCAGCGCCGTGTCCGTCGAGTGCGGCTGTCAGAGATTTGCCTTCGATCCAGCCTTTGTCGACGCCGAAGCCATCTGCGCCCTTGACTCCTTTGGGGCAATTTGGCCGGAATTTGCCAGGGGAGGCCTCTGGTACTGTGGATCCTCTGAGAAAGGCTTTATCCAAGACTTTGAGGCCTGTAGTGGACTCCCGGGACACTCCTGTCCCTAGGAAGGAGTTCTTTCATTCTCTGCATGATATTTATGAGGATGAGGAGAGGTCAGATATGGAGTTGGAGCATGTTGAAACTCATGAGGCTCCTGACATGGTCTTTTCTGAAGACAGTCAGTTGGACAAGTTGCGTCAATCGTTGCATGATGCCAGTGGCCTTGACACATCTCCTGAGCTGGAGTTTGGTAGGCCAGAGCCTGGTGCTCATGCTGAATACTCCTATAGGAGGTTGATGTCGAGAGTTTCAGAGTTTCTCGGGTGGTCCGGTCCTCCGGTTGCATTCGATCAGGATGACCTGACTGATGTTTTGGATCAGGGTCCGTCCACTGACCCAGTGTTGCCTTTTCATTTGGCATTGCAAAAAAGGGTGGCGGCTACTTGGCAGACCCTGAAATCTCTTCCGGGGGTCAACAAGTTGTTGACTAAGAAATAGCGCCCATCCGGTAGCGACCCCAGCTACCTATCCACTCACCCCACTCCGGAGAGTTTGGTGGTTGAGGCGGCTATGGCCACCTCGAGGCAGGCGGCTAACCCTACCATCCCTCCCGATAGGGAGGACAAGCGCTTCGGTAGTTGGGCATGCAAGGTATTTTCTGCTGGGAGTATGGCACTGAAGTTGGCCAACTCCACCTGTGCCTTGGCAAGATTTTCACACACTTTGTGGAATTGTGCCTCTAGCGGCTGAGCATATTCCCGAGGTGGAAGAAAGGGATGGGTTCCTTGCTCTTGTGCAGGATGGCAAGGATGCCATGTGTGAATCCCTTAAGTCTGAGTTGGACAAGGCGGATAGTGTTAGCCGGTCGATGGTTGCGAGCACCGTGATACGCAGGTTTGCGTGGTTGCGGAAGTCGGGTTTTGCTCCGGATGTGCAAGCCAGTCTTCTGAACATGCCCTTTGATGGCTCTCATTTGTTTGGCAGCAAGGCTGACGAGAGCCTTGAGAGGTTGCAGACCTCAAAAGCTGCTGCTATATCTTTGGGCGCAGCTGTGTCAACCTCTGCCTTTTCGTCCTAGGGGATAACAGTGGAGGGGGGGGTTCCTTTTCGTTACTACTCCTCTTTTGGTAGAACAAGAGGAGCCACTAATCAAAGGGGTCACCATAAAGGTACCTGTGGTGGACTGGGTACTAGAGGTGCCAAAGCCGCTCAAGCAGCAGCCTCTGCTCCAAAAAAGCTATGAAGCCATGTTCCATTGTTTGCCGGTTGGGGGCAGACTGTCTCAGCATCTCGAAGAATGGCGAGCTATTACTTTGGATGCGTGGGTTCTGGATACAATAGCCCACGGCTACTGCCTTCGCTTCCTACGGCGGCTCAAGACAGTCCACCGGGGAATCTCTTTGAAGCTTCTGGAACCGCTCCTTGTGCAGGAAGTCTTGACCCTGCCGGAGAAAGGCGCTATAGAACTGGTGCCTGTGGCGGAGAGGAACACGGGATGGTATTCCCCATATTTATTTATTCCAAAGAAAGACTGGTGACTGAGACCCATCTTGGACTTGTGTTGGTTGTACAAGTTCCTCAAGAAGAACAAGTTCAAGATGGTCACTCTTTCTCAGGTCCTTCAGGCCCTGCGACTTCAGGATTGGCTGGTGTCTCTGGACCTACACGGATGCTTATTTTCATGTGCCGATTCATCCAAAGCACAGAAAATACCTGAGGTTTGCAGCTGCTAACTTGCACTTTCAGTTTCTGGTCCTGCCACTTGGATTGACCTCCGCCCGAAAGTCTTCACCAAGCTAATGGTAGGGGTGCAGCGTATCCCGGGAGAGGGAGGGTTCACGTCTACCCCTACCTGGATGATTGGTAGGTCTGGCCGCGTTTTCCCGAACAAGCTTTGGATCATCTCAACCTCACCTGCCACTCGCTTCAAAAGCTGAGCTTCTCCCTCAATTTCAAGAAGTCGCATATGATACCTTCCCAACAGCTCCAGTACATCGGGCTGTGTTGGACACGTCCTTGGAAGTGCTCGCCTCCCAAGGTGAGGGCTCAGCACATTGTACAGATGTTCAACATATTTCAATGTGCCCAGAGTCTTCCGGCTTTTGAATTCTTAAGGTTGCTCGGACTCATGGCATCCTGCATTTTTCTGGTGCCTAAGGCCAGAGTGAGAATGAGATCCCTTCAATGGGTTCTCATGATGCAGTGGTCGCAATTCGCAGGCAAGATGTCTGATCCCGTTCAGATTCCACTCTCGGTCTTGCAGGATCTTCTGTGGTGGGCCTGCAAAGGGAATTTGATGAAGGGTGAGCTGTTTTGGCAACTGTGGCCGGAGGTGACAGTGGTGACGGACGCTTCCCTCACAGGATGGGGAGCTCATGCCAACGATCTGAGCACCAGCAGTCGTTGGTCTCTGTCAGAGTCCAAACTCCACATCAACCTGTTGGAGCTGAGGGCCATCAGGCAGGCCCTGAAGGCTTTTCTGAAGACTGTGCGGGTGAAGTGTCCTGATCATGACGGACAACACAGTGGCCATGCATTACCTCAACACAAAAGGGGGGAGTAGGGTCACTCCAGCTATGCTGGGAGGCGATGCAGCTCTGGTTCTGGGTGATACAACATGGAATCTCACTTGACAGTTCATCTAGCCGGAGAGGAGAATGCGGCGGTCGGCGGTCTGAGCAGGCAGAGCATGGTCTCCCACGAGTGGGAGTTGGCTCAGGAAGTCCTTCTGGAGATCTTCGCCCTTTGGGGAACCCCTCGAGTGGATCTGTTCGTGACCAGTGGCAACCGGAAGTGCAAAAGATTTAGCTCAAGGGAATTTCCTCTGAGAGGAGCCTTAGGGGACGCATTGGTCGTGGATTGGTCATGCCCACTTCTGTACGTGTTTCCTCTGGTCCCCATCATTCCTCAGGTCCTAAGGCGGTTGCAGAGGTTCGGATACCACGTGATCCTCATGATATGTATATCGTGCTGCTTTTGGCCAGGCGGCCGGACACCAAAACCCTGTACCATTGCCCCAAGTTTTGCGATTAGTGCAGAGGAAACAATATCGATCCTTTTCAGTGATCCATTCCGATGGTTCTTTCTTTTTTGCTTTCTTTGGCCCACAGGGGTCTTCCAGTGGGTACCATTAAAGGTTACCTGGTGGCGCCGTCTATTTTCAAGCGCTCGTCTGAAGAATGTTCTTATTTTAAGATTCCTTTGATTTCCCAATTTCTAAAAGGGCTCATGAATGTGTTCCCGCCATCCCCCATTTCAGGTGCCGGTTTGGGATCTGAATTTGGTCTTGAAATTCCTGATGGGTGCTCCGTTTGAACCTCTGCACTCTTGTCCTTTGAGATTGTTGTCTTTCAAGACGGTTTTCTTGGTTGCATTTACATCTGCTCGCAGAGTGAGTGAATTGTAGGCACTTTCATCTAAGCCACCCTTTACTGTGTTCCACAAGGATAGGGCTGTACTGAGGGGCACGTCCATCCTTCCTACCTAAGGTAGTGTCTGAGTTTCAGCTGAGCCAGAAAGTTTCCTGCTTTCTATCCTCCCCCCTCATCCTGGTAAGGAGGAGGAGAATTCCTAGGTTGGACCCTAGGAGAGCTTTGAGCTTTTAGATCTCTAGGATGTCCAGGGTCAGAGTGGACAACCAGCTTTTTATGGGATACACTGGACACCGATTGGGCCAGGCTGTTACTAAACAGACCTTGTCCAGGTGGATTATCCTCACCATTACTGAATGTTACAGATTGGTGAGAAAGGACCCTGCGGAGGGGTTGAGAGCCCACTCCACTAGGGGCATGGCTACATCCACTGCCCTAAAGATGGGATTCCTATTAAGAATATTTGTGACGCAGCAACGTGGTCTTCTATCCACACCTTTGTCAAGCATTACTCCCTGGATACGCTCCATGGTCAGGATATGGCCTTTGGTAAAGCGGTGCTTTATTCTGCCATCTGATTGGGTATTCTAAATACTCTGTCCCGTCCCCTTTCCTACATACTTAGGGGACATTCCGTCCTGTGGGACGGGACCGGAGCACTTTTGTAAAAAAAAAAAAAAAAACATAACATTTTCCAAAAATGTGTCCTTCTCTTTTTACGCGGGGTACCGCACGTGGCAGTAACCCCGCCCTCCTTAGCTCTGCCCAGCACATCGCCCATCAGTCCTTTTCTCCGTGCGGTCGGGGCTGGACGCACTTGCATCTTTGGACGATTTTTTTCCTTCCAGTGTCCTTATCTCCTGCTCCGGTTTGGCGGTCGCGTAGTAGTCCGTCTATGCCGGTTCAATTCAAATTTCCTTCTTGTTCTTCTTGCGAGCGACGCTTCGCTAGGGCGGATCCCGATCCTCTTTGTTTCGAGTGTTTGGATCTGGATCATCGGTGGGATTCGTGTTTTTACTGCAATTCCCTCTTGGTCAGGGCACTTCAAGGTCGTCTGGAGCGGTGGGAGGAGTTGTTTCAGTGCGCTCCTCCTCCGCACTTTCAGAGTTTCATCGACGAAAAGAAATGCCCGGTAAGTTCTTTAGTTTTTAGGGCACCCCAACCCGGGGGACTCCTTCCCGGTGCAGGAGGGGCTTCATAAGCTCTATTACCGGGGTGCCCCCTGACTTGCCTTCCAGGCCTAAAAAAGATACCAGGGTTTTCTCCGAGGGCTTCCGTAAGGGGCCTGCCAACACCGGATTACAATCCGAGGCCCCTCCCGTGGGTGCTAATCGACAGCCCAGTTCTACTGAGGTGGTGGGTACCGGAGCTTGCTTCGAGGTCTCCTTGTCTGGAGCTTCCCATACAGACACCGGCGTTCGCCCTTAGGCCTCTGTAGAGGCTTTCTGTACCGAACCAAGGTTTGAGGCCTCTCTTGAGGGAGCTGCTACCGGACTCTGTTCCGAGGTTCCTCTTTCAGAGGCTAAGGTGACCGACGGAACTGAGAGACCTGTCAAGGTCTTGTCTGTGAGGTGGATTCCTCAACGTTCCCGTCTTTGCAGTGATACCGGTTCTGTTGAGGGGGGCACAGAGTGAGGTCCCTGACCGTAAATCCTCTGTTACCGGCTCTGCCGAGTTTCCTCTTCTAGAGGCTAATTTGGTTAATATGTCTCAGAAACATCTTAGGCCACACAGTACCAACTCTGCTGAGGTTCCTTGTGTCAAGGCTAAAGTCAAGGCCTCTGACCCGTCTGTGGAGACTCTTGCCTTACTCACACATGTGACGCAGTTATCTTCAGGTGCTGACAAAATGGCGCCCGTTCCCGTGCGAACTACGGTGGCCATTTTGGATTCCTCCCTTACACCTACGCCATCAGCATTGGGTGCTGGGAATGTGTTTTTAGGTGAACACCGAGTTCCTGGGGTGAATCAGTTTCTTCCAGATTATGACTGGAATGCTCGGATGCCATTACCGCACACGGTCTTGCTGCCTGCTACATCGGCCCCCTTGATGTATGTTGATACGGCTTAAGGCAGTCCTTCTTGGCAGCCCTCTCCATTACGGCCTTGGAGTTACCCCTCTCACGAGCGGCCTCTCCCCACTCCAATGCCTAAGCATTAGGCGGAGGATTCCTTTTTTGGGAAGTTTCAGAGGTTCATGCACTCTGACCCCATGAAGAAATATTTCAGAGGTCTTTTTAGGGAAATCTGCTCTCCAGCGCCTACTCCTGTGCTGATGGTTCCAGCCGTGGCACCGGTGGATCCGGCAGCTGTTCCCCTTCTACCGGTTGGCCCACCTCCAATCCTTCCGCCCCTGCCCCCTTGTTTCCAACAGACAAGTCTTTGGCAGAGCCAGATGTGATGCTGGTTGATCCGGTCGCGTCGGATGACATGCAGGGGGATCAGGGTAGCGAGGGCCAGCCCCGCTCTGTTAGAGCGTTCCATGACCGGGTTCTGGACATCTCTTCTGGATGTACCAGTGCCTGAGGCATCCGCTCCCCAAGAGGCACCTCAGGAGCGTACCGAGTTGTTCCTCCAGAGGGACGTTTTGGCCAAGGTCCTCAAGGTCTGGGATAAGCCACACTCTGGACTTCACGTTAACAAGTAGATTGATGCTCGTTATAGGATGCACACTTCGGAAGAGGTAGCCTTAGCGTCTTGCCCGCTCCCTTCCTCCATTGGTGGCGGCAGCCACGCTACAATCCAGACTGGCTTCCGCGTCTTCTACAGCGGCAGCTCAGGTTCTGTCCAAGGAGTACAAGTTGCTTGACTCCTTGGGGAGAAAGATCTTTGCTATTTCTGCCCTGCAGTTGCGCCAGGCGAACGCAGTGCTTATCTTAGCAGCAGCAAATATGAAAATGTGGAAAGGTCTATCTGAATTTGAGGAGTTCATTCCTGCGGACAAGCTGGATGATTTTAAAGGTGGCTTGTCGGATGCCAGGTTTCTGGCGCAGGATATGCGCGAGGCCACGGCCATCATCTTGACACCTCGGCTTGGGGCCTCATGCTTGGTGTTGACACCTCTCGTCCGGCTTGGCTTCATGCCACAAAGTTTTCTAAGGAAGTCCAGGATAAGGTTCTGGACCTGCCGTTTGACGGCAAGGAGCTGTTCCACTCATCAACGGATGTGGAGCTGACTAAGACAGCACTCAAACAGCCAAGTCCCTGTCCCTGTCTGTGTTGGTGAAGCCGCCGTTCAAAGCTCAAAGAACGTAATCTCGGCCTCGGTCCTCTGGTTTTCGAGGGTTTCTGGATCTGAGGACAAGCAGGGTCGATCCTCCATCTGGGAACTCTCGTCGGAAACAGCAGCGAGGCCAATTATTCCTCTCGGTCCTCTGCTTCCTCTTCAGGATCAAGTGGTCTCTCTGCCGAGAAGTCCGCTAAATGATTTTCACGCTCGCGCGAGACCCCAGTTGGAGGGCGCATTGCGTCTCACTGAGAGGTGTGGCGGACCATCACCGAGGATCGGTGGGTCTTGCCCATTGCTCAGGCGGGCTTCCACTTACCCCTTCTCCCTACCCCACCCATCAATCTCCATTCCAGCAGTCGGGAACGCCCCCCCCTCAGAGCCGAAGTCCAGAAGCTTCTGGATCTCAAGGCGGTGGAACCCGTTGCTCTAGGGGAGTGAGGGGAGGGCTTCTACTCCCGTCTGTTTACGGTGCCCAAACCCAAGCACACTGGCCTGCGCACCATCCTAGACCTTTCCCAGTTGAACCTTTCTCTTCTCCAAGGGAAATTCAAGATGATCACGTCCGGTCAGATAAAGTCCTCTTTACAGAAGGGCGATTGGCACAGCGTGGTGGACCTTCAGGATGCGTATATGCATATCCTCAATTGGAGTCCGCATCGGAAATACCTGTGGTTTTCTATGGGGGACGAGAATTTGCAGTTTCGCGTGCTCCCGTTTGGTCTCAGCTCGGCACTGCATGTCTTTATGAAGATGTCGGTCATCGCAGCTTTTCTTCGGCTACAGGGTATCCATGTGTATCCGTATTTGGACTGGCTGCTGCGCAGTCCTTGTCCACTGAAAGCCTCGAGCAAACCTTCAGTCTCTCCTCCAGCTCCTGTTTCACCTTCACCTTCGGCTGTCGGTGAACTGGCGGAAATCCTCCCTGACGGTCTCTCAGGACTTGATTTTCCTGGGTTTTCATTGGAACACGATCAATTGCAGAGTGTACCTGACTGGGGAAAGAATGGGGAATCTGTTGGCAACGTGTCAGGTGTTTATCCAGCCGGAGAGCATGTCGGCCTGGTGGTTCCAGAGGCTTCTGGGCCTCATGGCTTTGTGTGTGCTGGCTCTTTCTCATCTCAAGATGAGGCGGACGCAGGTGGCTCTTCGGCGCTCATAGCTTCAAGCAGTGGATCCAGATTCCAAAATGATACCGGTTCCACTTTTCATGAGGACGGACCTCTTGTGGTGGTCGTCTCAGCAATCTGTCGGTGGGCGCTCCTTTCCACCTTGCCCACTATTTACTGTCACAACGGATTCCTCCCTTCTGGGTTGGGGTGCGACGTTGGATCATATTCAGGTTTTCGATCTTTGGTCGCCACAGGACACACAGCTTCATATAAATTATCTGGAGCTCCTGACGATATTCCTGGTGCTGAAAGCATTCAAACCAGGCATTGTCAACAAGGTGGTCCGTGTCCGCACGGACAATGCGGTGTCCATGTTCTATATACGCAAACAGGGGGGTACCAGGTCTCCTTTTGTGGATCTTGCCGTTCAGATTAGTACACATCCCGGGCCTGCTGAATATCACTGCAGATGCCCTTAGCTGACGAGCAGTGGTCAGATACGAGTGGGAACTGAACATGGAGATCCTCTTGGATATTTTTCGCTGTTGGGGCACTCCAGAAGTGGACCTCTTTGTGACATCGACAAACAGGAAGCTTCCCCCAGGAACGGCCTCGGAGCCTCCTCTCTGGGAGATGCTCTCAAAATTCCATGGCACAACATGAGGGCCTACGCTTTTCCGCCTTTTCCTCTGATGAATCAGGCGCTGTGCGAGCTAAGGAACACAGTGAATTGCTCCCTCCTGTTCATAGCCCCTTGGTGGCTGGCCAGGTTTTGGTTTTTGGAGCCTCAGCATCTATCGGTGTGCCCGCTGCTCATGCTTCTGTTGGTTCTGATCTGCTTCACCAGAGCGATCAGCAGTTGTGGCACCCCTCCCCACAATCGTTCAACTTGGCGGCCTGGTGCCTGAGTTCAGATCTTTAAAGGCGTTTCAATTTGTCTGCGGATAACATGCTCTTTATTCAGGCGGCCAGGAAACCTTAAACCTCAGTATAGGAGTAAATGGCTACGGTTCTGCCACTGGTGTTAAGCTAGGCAACTGGACCCCAGGGAGGCTACTATCGACATGGTCCTGTCGTTTGTCTCACATCTGGCGGAATCGGGCATTCATGTCTTATCTTGCAGGACTTATTTGTCGGCTGCTTACCTGTCCACTGCTCTTTTTCACTGACTAATCCGGTCATAAAAAGACACTTTGCGGGTCTATTACATCTTTATCCTCCTGTTGGCAGCCTGCATCCAAGTTGGGATCTGAATGTGGTCCTTACGGCCCTGTGTCGTAAGCCTTTTGAGCCTATGGCTACTGTCGATTTTAAGTACTTTCCGTGGAAAGTGTCCTTTTTGATTGCTGTGACTTCGGTAAGACGTGTAAGTGAGCTTCAGGCCTTGTCGGTAGAGCATCCTTTCCTTACTTTTCATAAGGATAAAGTTGTCCTGCGGACGAATCCCCCCTTTCATCCAAAGGTGGTCTCTGATTTTCATTTGAATCAATTTCATTGCCTGTCTTTTTTCCAGACCCGGCCTCAGAGGCCGAAAGGGTTCTGCACTGCCTAGATGTTAGAAGAGCCCTTAAGTTCTATCTGGACAGAACATCTGAGCGTAGGAACTCTTAGAAGCTTTTTGTGACCTTCGGAAATCTGCAAGGAAAGCCAGCCTCGAAAGCAACCATCTCCCGGTGGATTGCTGCCTGTATTTTTGAGGCTTATACCATTCCGGATCTTCGGGCCCCAAAGGGAATTCATGCTCATCTTGTGTGGGCCCGTTGCCTTCCAAAAATATGTTCCCTGGGAGACCATTGCAAAAGCCACTACGTGGGCCTCCCCATCAGCTTTTTGTAAGCATTGCTGTCTGGACCTGAGCTCCAGGACTGATGCTCAGTTCGATCAAGCTCTGCTTAGGAACCTGTTTCAGTAAGGATTTTCCATCCTCCTGTAATTCCTGTGAGGAGTGCATGGGAATCTCCCATAAGTATGGAGGAAAGGGGACGGGACGTAGGAGTATAATAAAGTTATTCACCATAGTGACTACCTTACTCGTAGTCCATAGTCCCCTTTCCTCCATACGCCTGCCCGCCATCCCCTCTAATAAGTTTCCTCTGTTATTGCTTAAAGGTCTCAGACCTGGCGATAGAAAAGGACTGATGGGCGATGCGCTGGGTGGAGCTAAGGAGGGCGAGGTTATGGCCATGTGCGGGACACATTTTTGGAAAATGTGATGCTTTTTTACAAAAGTGCTCCGGTACCCTGCCACAGGACGGAATGTCCCATAAGTATGAGGAAATGGGACTGCGGACTAGGAGTAAGGTAGTCACTACGGTGAGTAACTTTATTATTCTTTTGCCTCCTCCATTCACTGATACTGCTTTGGGAGTCTGTCATAGGTGCGGAATACGTTGGAGGACACAATCCATTCGAAGAACTAGTTACTTACCAACTGGTAACATTCTTTCGACTGGATGTTCCTCCAGCGTATTCCACATCGCCCTCCCAGCCTACCCCTCTGAAGAATTTCCTATGCTATTGCAGCTTGCGTTCCCGCAAGGCTAGGTGCAGTCAAGCAGTCGTTGTGTACGAGCATGTTACACATTATGGAGGGAAAAACATAAACTGAGGCTAGGGGCGCTGTGTGTTCTATTTATAACATCTGGTGATGTCACCCTCGACGGAGGCTTTCGACGCAGGACGCCCTCTTCTGGAAAATATTCCGAAGCAGCACAGCTGTGGACATTACATGTCGAAGATGTGGAATACGTTGGAGGAACATCCATTCGAAAGAATGTTACCAATTGGTAAGTAACTAGTTCATCTCTTTAATTGGATGTAGCTTAACTGGTTGCCACAACTGTTACTCTGGTTAAAATACAAATGTGTTTTTAAATAACCTGAAACCAAAGATATGAATTTACTTCCACTGAAGAAAAGTTCGCACACTTTAACAAAATCCCCAAACATCTGTTTGTACAATGGTTTTTATTCTTTGTTTGCTTCTCTTAAAGATATTTCTTCTAGACCAAAGTTTGATTCTACATTGTGCTCTTTAATGTTAGCCATCCCGTTCAGAGTTGATCAGAGTTGAAATGTTGTAACTTTGAGAATGTAAGTAATGACAATATCTCCATTAATGTTTCTCTGACCATCCTATCTGAAAAGTTTGGATAAAAAGAAAAGGGCCTTAGTTTATAATGACAAATCTGGCGTGCACCTCGCAATCATCCAGTGTACTAAGAGATCTTAATGATTTAATTAATTTTTTTTATAAGAAAAGGCATTCAAAAATAATTCATATATCCGTACGTTCCGTCCCCTTTCCTCCTTACTTCTGGAACATTCTGTCCAACGGGATTGAACTGGAGCCTTTTGTAGCACCCTTCAAAAAATGTTTGTCCTTTTTGTTTTTAGGTGGGCCTGGTCCATGCACAGCCACAGGCACTGCTTCACCATGCCTTTGGGCCCCGCCTTCAGTCCATTTCTCTGTGCGGTCAGTTTTTGGTGCGTGTGGGACCGGTGAGTTTGTTTCTGCAGGTTTTTTTTTTCCTTAATTTCTATCCCCTCGTCTCTGGCATTGCCATTTTCTTACTGTCTGTGCCGTGAACAAAAGGCTTTGTTTCTGATCTTTCTTGAAGTTGAAACTAAACCGTGTAGGACCCTCATTCACTCTTAGTGCCTAAGACCTGACCAAAGGTGGGGACGTGTGCTACTTTTGTGACACACATTCCAGTCTCACTCTCGCTGGATGGCTCCTACATTGGGAGGAGATCTTTTGACATCCAGTGCCGAAGCACATTTAAGATTTTCTCAAGGAGAAGAAGCTTTGACCGGTAAGCAAACCTTTTACAGGATACCCCAGACTAGAGGTTTCTCCTCAGTCGGTCTCAGAAGCCTCCACTTATGTCGTAGCGCTGACTGGGCTCGTCCCAAGACTGCCAAATTGGAGACCGTTTCAGATTCCCGTAGTGGTTCCCTGCTCAGAGGCTAATCCACACACCTTCCAGACATTGGTTCCCCCTTTTGGAGGCTAAAATCACCAGTGTCACCCCTAAGGTCTACGTGAATTATGGGCATTGCCGAAGTTCACTGTAAAGGGGCTACAACTACAGACTTCTCCAAAGGCTCCCTCAGTGAACATTAAATCGATCACCGGCACAGCCGAGGTTCCCACCTCCACGGCTAATTTTGCTACGGTTTAGTCAAAGGCTCGTAACCAATCGGCATCAAAGTCACAGCCCACGCCCTGAGCTGACGCAATTGGAATTATTGCGGCCTTGCTACCACTTGGAATGGAACAGTTTTCCTCGTCAGCCAAGGCTCCCAACTCTTCAGCAGTTTCCTCTATGGAGACGCACCCAAAGTCCATGCCTAGCGCTACTCTGGGGCGCAATGTTTTTGCGCCTAGGGTAGACTGTTCAGCACTGTCCATGCCACCATCTCTGTTGCTCCCTTCCACATTATCTCTGCTATACTAAGTGGACCCGTGGATGTCAAGGGAAGACTCGGCAAGCATTTCGAAAACGCCTTCACCAGGTTTCAGGCACTAATGTACTCTGATCCTATGAAGGAGTGCTTCATGGGTCTCTTTTGAGACCTTATACCAACACCACAGAAACCAATGAAGCCTCCTGACTGCTTTACCTCCTCAGCTGCCTAGAGCACCTGAAGTGCCACCGGATCCACGACCACCCTTTCCAAATACTGCAACGGATAAAGTGGCCCCCACAGGAGATCCCACAGTCCCTGACGGGCAGCCAATGAAAGGCGAGGAGGAGATTCCTTCTTCGGCGAGCCTTTCAGAATAGGCTCGTGGACCTTATGGGGTTTCTTGAGATCCTATTCCGGAGCCTCCACCAAACGTGGTGGAAGTTCTCTCAGGGGCTCTCTGCATAAAAACATAGGAAAGATTTGGTTTAGATTTGCAAAAAGATGTCTTGGCTCAGATGAGAGAATTTTGGGCAAACCCTCATTCTAGAAAGGCAACAAATGAAATGATTGACTTCAGGTACAAGCTGCTGCAGTCTGAAAAAGTAACCTTTGCATCTTGGCCTCGGTCATCTTCGTTGGTTATTTTATTTGTTTGCTTGTTAGGTGCTTATACAGCAAGTAAAATACAGTTTCAAAGTACCCACAGGGCGAGGGGAGCGAACAAGGGAGTGAAATAAATTACTAAACACAATATTTAATAAAGGAGTAGAGGAGGGAAAAGGTGGAAGGACAAACCTATTATGCCTTGTGAGTATTCAGAATGTGTAAGTGCAGCAAGGATGAGGGCAGAGGGCGTAAGTGCTGGGGAGTCTAGGCTCATGTGTGAGCCATAGATTAAGTGCTTGGGTTATTGATTGCTACATGGCCAGGGGCAACGTTGGGTGGAAGTATGAACCTCCAGGGTGGAGGGTGTGCCAAGGCTAGTGCTGAGGATAGACAGAAGCTAAGCCGAATAGGTGTGGGAGGTCAGGGGCCCCGATGATGCATAAGGGCCCCAAACACCAATCACATCAACTGTGGGAATAGCAGAGACGAGAAGAAGGGAAGGAGGAGGTAATGAGGAAACTCTTGAGGAGCTTCCAGAATTTAAGAAAGTCCTGCTGAAGGCGCAGAGGGAGCCAACGGAGGAAAGGGATCAACCACCTAGCCTCTGTTTAGAAAAACACTTTACACACAAAGAGTTGGTGCAACCATGTTTTCTGAGCCAACTTCCTCCACATCTCCAGTTCTGTGTAGGGAGGACTGGGCACTACAAGGCCGGGGGTTTGGGGTGGTGTTCACCTATTTGTAAACTTAGAAAAATCCTCCTTTACTGCTGGTTTCTTAGCTCTGACAGCACAAGCACCTGGTATTGTATTGTATTTATATAGCGCGCCGAGCCCGGAGGCATCTGGGCACATTACTTACAGTTGCAGTACAAAAATATTTACATTTAAATGGACAATGTATTTACAGTTACATCAGGTCATCTGGTGGTTTTAGAGACTGCTGCGTCTCTGGTGTTGTGTGTACAGGCAGTTCTTGCCAGATTAAAGATGCACAGAGCTCAATTTGTGCTGAGACAGTCTTCGTCTCAAGCACCAGATCTTCAATCGCACAAATACAGATTCCTTAGGAGTTCCATCTGGAATTTAATTTGGTGGTCCAATCCCCAAAATCTGATACAAGGTGTTCCTTTCTGGGACCCCTCTCCTCGGGCTGTTCACACTATGGATTCCTCCCTGATGGTGGGCAAACGTGCATGATCCACAGATATTTGACATAGGGTCAACGGAAGACCGGACACCTCCATGAATTTCTTTGACCCGGAAGCCACTTTCCTGCCCAATATGCAGAACAAGTCTGTCTCCATAAGAATAGACAACTCATTTTTGATGTTCTACATAAATGATCTAGAGGGAACCATATCGCCTCGGGGCATCCTTCTAACCTTGCAGATACGGGAATGAGAACTCCATCATGGGATATGGCCACACATGCTTCATCTACTGGGGGCTGTGAGCACAGAAGCGGATCATTTGAGCCACCTAACGAAAGCCAATCACGAGTGGAAATTGCATCACCAGGTGGTCTCGCCCCCATTCACCATGTGTGGGATTGCTCAAGGGGATCTTTTTGCCACTATATTTAACAAATTGTGTCCTGCCTATGCATCCAGAGAGGGATAGGAAGCCGATTCTCTAGCAAATGCTCTGGGGATCCAATGGGAGGGAATGCTGCCTATACCTCTTCTCCTCCTACCACTGAATAATCAAGCCCTTTGGAGGTTGCGGGAAGCAGAGTCCTGCTCCCTAATTTTTTGCGCCCCTTTGGTGGCCTGCCCGGTTCTGGTTCTGAAATCTGTGACCCCATCCAGGAAGTCCCCCCAACTTCCTTCCAGATCTACGGGACTTGGTTGTGTAAGATCCAGCCCCCCCCCCTGTCCCCAGGATAGATTTACTTGGCAGCATGGTACCTGAGGTCAAGTCCATAGGCCATTTGGGGCATTCAGAGGATAACCTGCAAATTCTTAAGATGGCAGGAAAAATTGGACTAAAACCCAATACAAAAGTAAGTGGCTTAGCTTTTTCCCCTGGACATTGAATAAACACATTCCTCTCACTGCCTCATAGGAGAATGTGCTTACCTTTATTTCGAGCCTGAACTTGAAAAATGTATCAATCAGCTGTAGGCCCATACCTCAGTTCATATGAGCAATGTTTCACGATCTTGAATCCAGTGGAAAAGTAACATATTGATGTTACTACCCACAGTCAAGCCTCTGCATCTCAAATGGGACCTGAATGTGCTTGTCACCACTATATGTCACAGGACAATTCAATCAATGGCGACATCTGGCCTGGGACTGGTTTCCTGGAAAACCGCCTTCCCGGTGGCTGTTATGTCTGCCAAAAGGGTTAGCGCACTTCAGACGCTTATCTGCTGATGAATTGGTTACAGCCTTTTGATTTGAGGTTCTTTGCAGTCGTCCATCCTTCTTCCCGAAGGTAGTGTTGGAGTTCCATATTAATCAGATCACTTGGAGTATTTTTGCCGAACCAGGACTCTGAGCCTGAATGTGTGCTTCATTTGTTGGTCATTAGGACCATAAGGTTTTATTTGGAGAGGACCCAAAGACCTAAGACAATCCTGTTATCTGTAACCTTTTGGGGTACAAATAAGAGTTATTCTGCCTCTAAGGTGACTATTTCATCCTGGATTGTGGGATGCATCTAGGAGAGCTACACTTTGCAGAAATTACCACAGCCTAAAGGTCTTCATGCTCACCTAGTCAAAGCCAAGGCGGTTTTGGTTGCGTTTCAAACGCACATCCCCTCATACTCCCCTGCAAAAGCTGCCACCTGGGCTTCTTTGTTGGCCTTCTTCAAGCACTATTGTCTTGACATGATTAAGAGGGTGGATGCTAAATTTGGACAGGCATTCCTTAGGAACTTCTTCAGTTAAAATGGGAACGGGACTTTCCACCAGTAGGTGCGTGTGACTCTCCAAGAAGTGTGGAGGAAATGTAGGAATAAGCAAGTTATTCACCATAGTGACTGTAGTCGTAGTCCAAAGTCTCCTTTCCTCCACACCATCCCCCTAAAATGCTTTAGCTTTCAGTCCGTAGCTGACTTATGTGGTTTGAAAAGGCTACGGGAGGCACAGGCTTTTGGCTGGGCAAAGTACTCCTATTTTGTTTTTGCATGGTGCTGCCAAAATGTCCTGTGCTGCCCCATAGGAAGGAATGTCCTAAAAGTGTGGAGGAAAGGGGATTTTACAATGGTCACTACGGTGAGTAACTTCTTATTCATTTATTACAAACGTTACAGGGAGCTTTTCTTTAGGTTCCCTACGATTTACAATAAGGAATTCAATGGTTGGTTTTAACCCAGAATTGCTTTTTAGAGGGAAATGGGATATGTCCAAGGTGTATTTTTGTGGATGAGTTTGCTTCAAAAATGTGTGAAACCTGCGTGTTAGACCATTTTTTGTTTATTTAAATAACACTGCATTCTTTTTTTGGCTGTTTGTGGTTTGAACTTCATTCCTTCAGAAACTTGTGCTATGTGTTGCGATATAGAAGGTAGATTTGCTGCCAGTTCCGTGATGGGCTCTAAATGCAAGCTTGCAACCAAGCGCGAGGCGATTTGTATAAAAGCGTTTTTTAATTTCTTTTTATTACAGTTCGGTCTTTCAAGACAGACCGCCTCCTAGCATTAATTAACCCGTTCCCAACTTACCCGCCCAACCATCCAGATAAGCTCCTTTTGTGCGTTTACAACAGCTGACCCTACTACATTTACCGGCCTTCCTGTCCACTTTTGCTGCCTTGTCTAGAACAATTACTCCCATTGTCTGCTGGGATTTGTCCATCATGTATGTGCATGTCCAAAGGAATCACCTGACTCGGTAAAACATGGCAACTGTGATGAATTTCCAGTGACAGCGTACTTAGGCGAGCAGCATTGCGCTCTGCCTCGGACTCTGGTGTAGATGAACAGTTCTATTGTGGAAACCAGTCTATACCAGCAGGATCCATTGGCACTGAGTCAGTGGCGTTGTCCCACTGAACCGGGACCTGACAAATTGTTCAGAGTCTGTGGTTTTATTGCATCTGCGCATTCTAGCGTGGTGGCAACCAGCATCATCTGGTGGTAATACAGTCGGGATGTCCTAATCAAGAGTATGCTGGGATTTAAGGAAAAATAGCAATGCCTTGTTTTCTTTCGTCAAGTTGCTCACAGACCTGCCCCTTCCCATGTTGTGATAACTTTCATTTCTATGTGATCTTCCACAATAATAAACTTACAATCCGAGGTGCGCAATTGGAACATAACATGTCCCGCCATCTATTTTTTTTTTGTGTGAAATCTATTGCCGAAGATTCCTCTTTCATCATTCCTGAATTGCTCAAATTTGATTTCTAAATTGTCTGATGGAATAGCTTTTTGTATACGCAGAAGTAATTGACCCTGGGTGATTTTAACATCCACTGTTTTTGTTTAGAATATATCACATATTACCTGTAGTAAAATGAGAAGGGTTGCAACTGTGTCTCTCCGAGGTGTACACTTCTGCCCTATATGCCAGGACAGATGTGACCTTCAAACTAGACTTGATCCAAGCATTTGATAAATCAATGAGATGCCTGCCTGGCTTACCACCAATTTGCTAGAGGTTAGCAATACCTTTGCTCATGGTGACCCGAGAATCTGTTGCATGTCTGGTATGTTCTGTAAAACCCAGTTACACATTGAAGTACCTTTTGTATGTTATTTTAACGTAGATTGAGGATTCTGTGCAATGCAGAATGGAAAGCGCAAATTTCAGACTTCTTGATTTTATGAGGGCTGGCCTAGATGGACTGTGACTGCTGTACATACTGCAAACATGTTCCGAGCATTGTAAACCAAGAACATTACAACCAACGCTGCGTATATTGACTTTGATAAATCCGTTTTCATTACTTTTTGTTTTAGAACTCCAAACATGATTTAGAATTGTAATCCTTTAATCTAGCTTAACTTGTCTTTAAAAACCTCAATTGGTCTTGTCTGCTCACAGTCAAAATATCTTGAATATGAAAACTATAGCTCCCCAATTGATGATAAAGCTGTCCCCTTATGATAATGAAATCTATGCTGATGGCAAAAGCATAACGTTTGTATTTTCAACAATTTAGGAATCTTTCTATGAAATAAGATAAATGTGGTATTTCCTCCCTAAAAGATGGTGTTAAAGTGGCCATATTCAAATGATTGCTGGGGAGTGGCTAATGAAAAATGGATTGACAGCTCGGCAGCTATTGAAAATCTAATAATTGTTCTCCCCTTTACTACTTGCAGGTAAAACGAGCAATGATGAGAACAACAAGATGGAAAGTGCTAGCATTGTTTTGAGCTGTCAAAAACCATAACGCCATTTAACAAAACTGCACAGGAAGACCCACCCAGCTTTCTCGAACCTACCCCCACCATACACAACATTTAAGTCATGTACGGAAGTGCTCGATCAGTGGGTAAGGTGGAACCAAGTAGTCAGAGTCCTGGACGTTCACCAAGGCTGCCACGATCTCCGCGCTTGGGGCACCGCCGGACCAATAGCACTGGTGGGAGTGGTGGAAGTGGAGTAGGAGGTGGAAGCGGCAAAACCCTTTCTATGGAAAACATACAATCCTTAAATGCAGCTTATGCCACATCCGGCCCCATGTACCTGAGTGACCATGAAAACATAGGAGTGGAAACCCCAAAAAGCACCATGACCCTTGGGCGGTCAGGAGGAAGACTACCTTATGGGGTTAGAACGACTGCCATGGGGAGCAGCCCCAATATTGCGAGTAGCGGAGTTGCTAGCGATACGATTGCATTTGGTGAACACCACCTTCCACCTGTAAGCATGGCTTCTACTGTGCCCCACTCCCTTCGCCAGGCAAGGGATAACACCATCATGGACCTGCAGTCTCAGCTGAAGGAAGTGCTTCGAGAGAATGACTTTCTACGTAGAGATGTGGAGGTAAAAGAAAGTAAACTTAGCTCTTCTATGAATAGCATTAAAACTTTCTGGAGTCCTGAGTTGAAAAAGGAGCGTGCATTACGCAAGGACGAAGCCTCCAAAATAACCATCTGGAAGGAGCAATATCGAGTTGTTCAAGATGAGAACCAGGTGAGTGCTTGAGATAATAGCTTGTTTAATACTTTAGACTGGATCAGGATGGTTGGAGCTATTAATACGTTTTGCGAGATTTCCTTTTCTGGATTTGGAGCATTGAATATCATTTCGTTGTCATTTTAGCTGACTGTCTTTTTTAAATTTTTTTATTTTTTTTATCTGGTTGCCGAGACACAATAGTTTTCTTGGCAAGCAGAGTTTTTCTAAAGTCCTCCATCCTGAAGTTCATTTACAACACTCTTCACTTTTTAAGTTGTGCATGATTGCAAGGTTTAAGCAGAAACTTTATCATGAATGTTAATAAGGTGATTACAAAGCACATGTTAAGTTTAGTTTATTAGTTGTAAAGCACCGCCTGGCCCTGGGGCATCCAGGCGCTTGAACGGTTACATTGTGGTCAGCATATTAGACACACCCTTTGTTGAAATACCAACATGTGAGAACTTCTTTATGAAGCAGCATGATGTTGCTAGTAGGTGAATGTTTACCTCTTACTGGGGAGAAGGACTTTAATGAAGGACTGTGTATGGCAGATAATAAATCTGCCCAGATGTGTCTGCTTCTGCTGAGATTAACCTTTTTTGTTACAACAGGAATGTTTCATGGAATATTTGTTCCTTAAACTGTTTTGCTTGATCACTTTTGGTGAAGTTAGCACTTCCGTTTGACTGGCTTGGCAAATGTTTAGTCACTTTGCAAAGTGGCTGTCATAGAAATACTAACAGTGCTATGCAATCAACAATTATTTTGTTTTCTGTGGCAGTCACAGCCAAATTCCAATTCCCTTTAGCTTTAATGGCTGATGCTTTATAGGAAGAGAAGCGGGAATACAGTAAAAGTACTGTTTCCAGCCCTACAGATAAGTGGTGTACCACATTTACTCCCTAACAATTGGCAAGTAGTCCTAAAAAATAAAAATAGGGAGTACAAATACTCCAAACAAAAAATAGTTAAGACAGTAGAATCGTGTGCCCCGGCTTTCACCTTCACAGCTCCTTGGATATGTTTGGACCAGTAGTACATGTAGTGCTACGGAAGAAATACAATTTTAACTGCCTGATTGTTAGAAGTAAACATGTATCTTATAATGTGCACAAATAGCTTGGTGCAAAGGAATAAATATTACAAAATACTTTCAGTATTTCAATTAAAACATGTTTTTACTCTTATAAAATACTCTCATTGGGAATTGGAATTACATTTTTACTCCCTAAAAATCATATTTTCTCCCAACTTAAAAACAAATATGGAGTATAATACTCCCACTTCCAGATCTTATCTGGAGCACTGACTGGTTACATTTGAAGCTTGTTGGGTTTTGGTGTTTCTTTGACCACGAAGGGATTGAAATAAAGATTTGATCATCAAGAAATAAAAGATGATCCTGGGTTTCAGGCATTAATTGGGAAGCAGGATTCACCTACAAGATACAAAGATGGTACCTATCGTTGTCCTTTCATAGCTGGACAACATTGCCTATCATTGCTACTAGGGATCTTTGAAGCTTATTGCTAAGGTATGTAAGGGTTAGTCTAATTTCAGATGATGTAGATGGTCAATGTCCAGATGTTTCTATCAATGGAAAAATTAGAATTTTTTTGCAGCGTCTAAAGCATGCCAGGTCCTTGGTCCAGATCGGTTTTAGGATTTGCAAAGGAGAAACTGGATAGTTTCCATTTTAATTTGGGTGCAAGAGTACCCCTTTCATCATGATTTACACCATACCGTGCATGCCATAGCCTAACGTCCACCCCAAATGTTGTCTAAAGGTCCACCTATGGCAGGTTTTTTGTGGCAGAGAAAGCTGTACCCAAAGGAAGGCTCTGGAAAAAGTTGGGTCTTTTGAGCTTCAGTGCAAGAGAAACTACTACCTGAGCACCTGACAGGCTTACTATTGGACAGCACTATTGTGGTGGTTCTACCTCCTGGATGTATCCACAGTTTTGATCCAAATAAGGGTTTCCACTTGCAACATAGTGTCTTTTATACTCCCAAATAGAAACACAATAATAATGTTCTCACTCTTGGTTAGTATTTACATACATTTGTTCCCTTGTAGAGATGACATCTGAGCATTCAAAAATGGATAGTCAAGCAACATACAGGTCCTGATATTAGCAATAAAGTAGTTGAGTAAGATACCTAGCATCCTATTTGTCAATTCACTTGTAAAATGTAAAAAACGACCTACAACCAATGAGTCTATACCCATTGTGGCCCAGTAAAACAGTACTATTAAGAGTAGGGTGCAGACTCCCTCTAGTTCTCCTGAACTAATACACTTTCTCTACTTAAATTCAGTCCACTTTTGGTGTGCCTGGATGAGATCGGTTGGCTACTCAGATAACTATACTGGAACATATCAAACCCCATATTAACCTATGGGGATCCACATCACAGTCCAATCTGGTTAAGACGCTGCCCAACTGTATTAACCACTCTAAACTTGCTAATATAAAGTTCTTATAATACAGAACATTAAAAAAAAAACACTGTAAACGCATAATTTCAAATACTTCTCCAAAATTTTCTGTCAAAATACATACATCCATTATTTTATTTTTTTTACCTACAATTTGCCGGTATGAAATAGTTTATCAAAAAACCTTCTTTTCATGTACACAGTTTTCATCAACATAAATTGATCTTTTTAGATAATACACAGCTACATGAAAATTCAATCCATTTTGTGCGGTCCTTGACAGATCAAAGCCGTTGGCAGAAATATCTTCTAAAATCTACATGTTTCGGGTACATTATCCTTCATCAGGAGACCCTCTGATCTGTTTTCCTATAAAATAACCTAAGGCCTTTTAGAGAGATTCCTTAGATTTGTGTTAATTCAATTATAATGAAAGCTCATTAACCTCTTCTAAAGCTTGTAGTGGCTTTTTTCTCATGTCACCAGGACATGTGCTGGAATAATATACAATGAATCTATGTAGCATTCCAGATCATAGCCTATAGAATTATTCATTCAAGTGACATGTAAAATGCATGACTTAACCTAATCTTTGAAATATGTATGTATTCTTTGTTTCAATATGTCCTTGTTATATACATTTTGCCTCGGTATAATTTATTTCTATCCTATGCAATTATAATATTAAAAATAGGGTTCGAATGCATTGTGTCCAACGTATTCCACATCTTTGACATGTAGTGTCCACAGCTGTGCACTTCGGAACCATTTTCGGCAGAGGGCGTCCTGCGTCGATGATGTCGAGTTGATGTCCCTCGAAGGCCTCCTTTGAGTGCAACATCACCGGATGTTATAAATAGGACACACAGTGCCCGTAGCCTCAGTTCTGTTTTTTCCTCAAACCTGTTTGCTTCAAGAACTCGCGTTTCATCGCAGTGATGTCTTTTTCTACGACTCCTCCGAATCCGCGGTCTGGCTTCAAGACTTGTCGGGACTGCAAGTCGAAAATGTCGATCACCGACCCGCATCGCATTTGTTTGTGGTACTTGGGCGAGAGTCGCGACACCGACTGTTAAAAATGCCAGTCGCTGACTGCCAAGGCCTTACAGGAGCGTAAGGGGAAGCTCCATGTAGATAGGGGTTCTAAACCCAGTAAGTCCCGTACTTCTAAATCGAAAACAAAAGGGGTGTCCACCGATGATTCAAGGGGCGACTCTCCGCGTTGGGAGGATGCCCGGGGTTCTCGGTCCCGGAGTGGTTCCCGCGATTCTCCTTCCTCGTCGTGGCATTCTCGGAAGCGCCATCACCAGTCGCCTTCCCCGTTGTCCTCGGAGGATGGTGCTGCGAGGAAAGTGGCATGCCCGACAAAGTCCCCGACTCAGGAGAAATGGGCTGCCTTTAAGGAGCAAATGTTAGCGATATTTCAATCGCAGGGCACAGTTTCGGTTGCACCTTCTAACAAAGCCGGCAAGGAACGGTCTCGTATCGTGGCTCGCACGCCTCCGGGCTCGGGGCCGTGACGCGATTCGCACAGGGAACCTTCAAGGTCCCGTTCGGACAAGGCTTTGGATAGTTGCAAGAGACGTGCTTCCAGGTCTCGGTCCTCGTCTCCAGCGAGACTGCTGCAATCTGCTAAGGGCTTGAAGCCGGCGTTGACTCGGTCGGTGCTGTGCAGACAGTCAATTGGAGGAGTTGAGGCAAACCCTTCATGATGCCAGTGGATTGGACACTTCTCCGGAAGTGGAATTTGGTACGCCTGAGCCTGGGGCTCATGCTGAGTCTTCATACAGGCGGCTCATAACTAGGGTCTCGGAGTATCTGGGCTGGTCCAGTCCTCATGAAGACTTTGTGCAGGATGATCTAACGGACATTTTAGATCAAGGTCCGTCCTCTGACCCGGTATTACCGTTTCATCTCACCTTACAGAAAAGGGTGGCAGCTGCTTGGCAGTCACAGGAATCCCTTCCGGCTGCTAATAAATCTTTGACAAAAAAGTACCGCCCTTCCGTTAGCGACCCCAGCTATTTATGCACTCAACCCACTCCCGAGAGTTTTGTGGTTCAGGTGGCAATGGCCACCTCGCGGCAGTCGGCGTACCCTACCATCCCTCCTGATATGGACGACAAACGCTTCGATGGATGGGCTCGGAAGGTATTTTCTGCGGGGAGCATGGCATTGAAATCGGCCAGCTCCACTTGTGCCCTAGCAAGGTTCTCACACAGTCTGTGGAACTGTTTCTTTAGCGGCTGAGCATATTCCCAAGGGGGAAGAAAGGGATGGATTCCTTGCTCTCGTGCAAGACGGCAAGGATGCCATGTGCAAATACCTTCAGTCGGGTTTGGATACGGCTGACAGGGTTAGCCGGTTCATGGCTGCGAGCACCGCTATACTCAGGTTTGCGTGGTTGCAGAAGTCGGGGTTTGCTCTGGATGTCAAGCCCGTCTTCTGAATATGCCCTTTGATGGCACACATTTGTTTGGCAACAAGGCTGACGAGAGCCTTGAGAGGTTGCAGACCTCGAAAGCTGCAGCAAAATCTTTAAGCGCTGCTGTGCTCCAACCTCCGCCTTTTCGTCCTAGGGGACAGCAGTGGAGGGGATGTTCTTTTAGTTACTACTCCTCCTTTGGTAGAATGAGAGGGGCCGCCAGTCAAAGGGGCCAGCGAAAACGTACCAGTGGTGGTCGGGGAGGTGGAGGTGCCAAAGCCGCTCAGGCAGCTGCCTCTTTGCCTTCAGACACTGCTGCAG
Organism: Ambystoma mexicanum; assembly: GCF_040938575.1. Taxonomy (NCBI): domain Eukaryota; kingdom Metazoa; phylum Chordata; class Amphibia; order Caudata; family Ambystomatidae; genus Ambystoma; species Ambystoma mexicanum. The sequence goes on from NC_090936.1 coordinate 436,051,398, forward strand.
CCGCTCCAAAACAGTCATGAGGCCATGCCCCATTGCCAGTTGGGGGCCAGCTTTCTCAGCATCTCGAAGAGTGGCAAGCCATTACTTTGGATGCGTGGCTTCTGGATACGATGGCCCACGGCTACTGCCTTCCCTCCCTAAAGCGGCCTCACGACAATCCACTGGGGAAACTCTTTGAAGCTTCCAGATCCGCTCCTTGCGCAGGAAATCTTAACCCTGCTGGAGAAAGGCGCTATAGAACTGGTGCCTGTAGCGGAGAGGAACAAGGGATGGTATTCCCCTTACTTTTTGATCCCAAAGAAAGACTGGGTATTGAGACCCATCTTGGACTTGCGTTGGTTGAACAAACTTCTCAGGAAGGACAAGTTCAAGATGGTTACTCTTTCTCAAGTCCTCCAGGCCCTTCAACTTCAGGACTGGTTGGTGTCTCTGGACCTACAGGATGCTTACTTTCATGTGCTGATTCATCCCAAGCACAGAAAGTACCCGAGGTTTGTGGCTGGAGACTAGCACTTTCAGTTTTGGGTCATGCCATTCGGATTGACCTCCGCCCGAGGGTCTCTTCATCAAGCTAATGGTGGTGGTGGCAGCGTACCTCAGGCGAGGGGGGGCGGATTCACGTCTACCCCTACCTGGACGACTGGTGGATCCGGATGCACTCTCCCGAGCAAGCATTGGATCACCTCAGTTGCACCTGCCGCTCCCTCCACAGGCTGGGCTTCTCCCTCAATTTCAAGAAGTCACATCTGACACGTTCCCAAACGCTCCAGTACATCGGGGCTGTATTAGACACGTCATTGGAAGTGCTCACCTCCCAAGGTGAGGGCTCATCGCATTGTGCAGATGGTGGACAAGTTTCAGCATGCCCAGGGTCTCCCAGCTTTCAAATTCTTAAGGTTGCTCTACCTCATGACATCCTGCATTTTTCTGGTGCCAGAGGCCAGGCTGAGGATGAGATTCCTGCAATGGTTCCTCAAGATGCAGTGGTCGCAGTTCTCAGGCAAGATGTCGGATCCCGTTCAGATTCCATTCACGGTCTCCCAGGATATTCTGTGGTGGGCCAACGAAGGGAACCTGATGAAGGGGGAGCCGTTTTGGTAACCATGGCCGGAGGTGACTGTAGTGACCGATGCTTCCCTCACAGGATGGGGAGCTCATTCCGACCAAGAGTGTCCTGATCATGACAGACAACACAGTGGCCATGCATTACCTCAACAAAAAGGGATGTGGGTAGGGTCACTCCCGTTGTGCAGAGAGGCAATGCAGCTCTGGTTCTGGGCCATCCAGCAGGGAATTTCGGTCTTGGCAGTTCATCTGGCCGGAGATGAAAATGCGGTGGCGGACGCTCTGAGCAGTCAGAGCACGATATCTCACGAGTGGGAGTTAGCTCAGGAAGTCCTTCAGGAGATCTTCGCCCATTGGAGAGCCCGCAAGTGGATCTCTTTGCCACCAGTGTCAACCGGAAGTGCGAGAGATTCTGCTCGAGGGAATTTCCTCCAAGAGGAGCCTTAGGAGATGTGTTTGTAGTGGATTGGTCATTCCCACTGCTGTACGCATTTCCTCCAGTCCCCGTCATTCCTCAAGTGTTGCGGAGGTTCGGTTCCCACATGATCCTCATTGCTCTGGATTGGGCCAGGAGAGCGTTGTACCCGGACCTTCTAGAAATGTCTATCTGCCCTCCACGCAGTCTTCCCTACCGAGAGGATCTGGCCTTGCGTGCGCTGTCTCCCTTCTCCTCCCTTCTCCTCCCTTCTCCTCCCTTCTCCTCCCACCTCCTCCCTTCACCTCCTCCCTTCACCTCCTCCCTTCACCTCCTCCCTTCACCTCCTCCCTTCACCTCCTCCCTTCTCCTCCTCCCTTCTCCTCCTCCCTTCTCCTCCTCCCTTCTCCTCCTCCCTTCTCCTCCTCCCTTCTCCTCCCTTCTCCTCCTCCCTTCTCCTCCTCCCTTCTCCTCCTCCCTTCTCCTCCTCCCTTCTCCTCCTCCCTTCTCTCTCAAGGAAGGGGGGGGTGGGGTGTCCAGGTTGGTATCTGAAAGGTTGAGGTATAAGGATTGGGAACTCCCTGATGACGTGATAGAGGTGTTGCTTTCAGCCAGGAGGCCTGCAACAAAATTCCTGTACCGTTGGCGTAAGTTCTGCAACTGGTGCAGAGGTCACAATGTGGATACTTTTCAGTGCTCCATTCCTATGATTTTGTCTTTTTCACTTTCTTTGGCCCACAGGGGCCTTCAAGTAGGTACCATTAAGGGTTACCTGGTGGCGCTGTCTATATTTAAGTGCTCGTCAGAAGAATGTTCTTACTTTAAGATTCCTTTTGATTTCTCAATTTCTTAAAGGACTGACTAATGTGTTCCTGCCGTGCCCTTTCCAGTTGCCGGTTTGGGATTTAAATCTGGTTTTCAAATTTCTCATGGGTGCTCCGTTTGAACCTTTGCACGCTTGTCCTTTGAGGTTATTGTCCTTCAAAACAGTGTTCTTTGTCGCGGTTACTTCCGCTTGCAGAGTTAATTGCAGGCACTTTCCTCTAAGCCATCCTTTACTGTGTTCCACAAGGACAGGGTAGTACTTGGGGTACGTCCGTCCTTTCTATCTAAGGTAGTATCTGAATTTCATTTGAGTCAGAAGGTGGTTCTTCCTTCTTTTTAACCACCTCCTCATCCTGATAAGGAAGAGGAGTGACTCCATAGGTTGGATCCTAGGAGAGCTCCGAGCTTTTACATTTCTAGGATGTCCAGGGACTGAGTGGACAATCATCTCTTTGTAGGATATGCTGGACACTGATTGGGCCATGCTGTTACCAAACAGACCTTTTCCAGGTGGATTATCCTCACCATTACGGAATGTTAGCGTTTGGCGGGTAAGGACCCTCCTGAGGGGTTGCAAGCTCATTCCGCTAGGGGCGTGGCTACTTCCACCGCCCTTCAGCAGGGTGTTCCTATGTAGCGGCATCACAAATATTCAGAATATTTGTGATGCCGCTACATGGGCTTCGCTCCACACCTTTTGTTAAGCATTACTCCCTGAATACAATCCATGGTCCGGATATGGCCATTGGTAAGGTGTTTCTTTATTCCCCTCTCCATTTTCTGGTACTGCTTTGGGAGTCTGTTAAAGATGTGGAATACGTTGGAGGACACAATCCATTCGAAGAACAAGTTACTTACCAACTGGTAACGTTCTTTCAACTGGATGTTCCTCTAACGTATTCCACATTGTCCTCCCAGCCTGCCCCTCTGGAGAATTTCCTATGCAATTGCAGCTTACATTTCCGCAAGGCTATGTGCAGTCCAGCAGGCATGAGACTGGTGCCACACGTTCTGGGGGAAAAAAACATAAACTGAGGCTACGGGCGCCGTGCATCCTATTTATAACATCCAGTGACGTTGCCCTCGACGGAGTCCTTCGAAGAACATCGACCTGACGTCATCGACGCAGGACGCTCTCTGCCGAAAAAGTTTCTGAAGTGCACAGCTGTGGACATTACATGTCAAAGATGTGGAATATGTTGTAGGAACCTCCAGTCGAAAGAACGTTATGAGTTGGTAAGTAACTTGTTCTTCTTTCTAATGATCATTTGTGTTTAAGCATTCTCTCCCCACACCAATTATCTTTCACCCAACTAGGTCAATCGAATATCTTCATAAACAGATCCTGTGTGTTTCAAATTACTAGGTAAAGCGCTGTGTATATGCAATCCAAAACAGTGTGATGTATGACGTCCTCCATGCATCGTGCCTATCATGCCACCATATTGAAGTTTTCTGTCATTAGCAATCACTGAACGGTGTTATTAAAATCCCTTAATCCAGTCAATAATTATATATATGCTAGAATGATTCACATATGTTCAAATACTTAAGTAAATTCTATGATTAAATCCATTAGACTGGGAACTAAGTCAGTAGCTGTATTATTTGAATCTATTGGTGTAACTACGTCAATATCATTGTTTAAAAACCATCATCCTAAATCTCAAACTTATTCAAAGGTATCAAGATAAGCCCCATTCAATATTGACTCCTCTCAGTTGCAAAACATCCATTTTACTTATCACAGAAAATCTCTCTTCTTGCTAGTAGTCCTCATAGATTACACCCTCTTCTTGGAAACGTCACCTGTTCTAAGATAACAAGTTGTAATTAATGGAATGTCGTCTCTTGTGTACAAAGTGTAATGCTACCAGAGCTCTTTCATTCCCTGTTCGTATACTGGATTTATGCTCTGTCCACCTTTTAGTTTCCTCATGGTCATCCCTCCTTAAAACATTTCTTTGGAGATCATTCAGGGCGCCAGGAGCAAGGCTACCAGGAGCCAATACAAGGGTAAATGGACTAGGCTCTGTCATTGGGCGGACTCTAAGGAAATCGACCCCCTTACGTGCACGCTGGATGATGTGCTCTCCTTCTCGGCACACCTTGCGTACTCGGGCGAACAAGTGGGCACATGCTGCACGTATCTGGCAGTCATAGGTGCCTACAGAAATTCGGAGGAGGAGGTTTCTCCCCTTCCAACCCGATAGTCGAGAAACATTTGGTGGGCCTGTCCAGGCTCTACCCGCCCATCAAGAAGCCACACCCAGTGTGGGACCTCAATGTGGTGTTGGGCGCTTTGGCACACAAACCCTTCAAGCCAATGGCGTCCACGACCGTCAGGCTGGTCACCATTAAAACAGCTCTGTTAGTGGGCCTCGCCTCCGCTCGCAGAGTCAGTGAAATCCAGGCTCTAGTGGCCTCAGAACCCTATACCACTTTCCACAGGGATAAGGTAGTCCTGCAGACTCACCCTGCGTTCCTACCTAAAGTACCCTCTGCTTTCCATCTAAATGAGTGAATAGGCTTACCTTTGTTTGTCACCTTCGGGGGATCCACAGCCCGGTTATCAAGCATCCAAGGCCTCTTTTGCACGGTGGATGGTTGCAGCCATCGGGGAAGCCTACGAGGGGCAGCACAAGCCACTGCCAGCTAACATGCATGCTCACGCTGTCCGAGCCAAGGCAAAGGCCATTGCATTCCAACGGCAGGTTCCGTGGCAGGTCATCAGCAGGGCGGCCACCTAGGCCACCCCTTTGGCTTTCTGTAGGCATTACTGTTTGGACGTCGGCTCCAAGTCAGACTCGACCTTCGGACAGGCGGTTCTAAGGAACCTATTTGCATAAGGAAGGTATATTCTCCACCGTGGGGCTACATTCAGTTGTAATCACCCATGCAGTATGGAGGAAAGGGGACAGGATGTAAGAGTAATTACTAGTTACTCACTGTAGTGACTAACTTACTCTTTGTCCCCTTTCCTCCATACGTCCCATCCTCCTCCCCTAATCATACTGGTGTCATTAGGCAATGTTAAATATTGTCGACACGTCAATGGAGACTTAGGAGGGGTGCCGGTGGCCAGAGTAAGGTGAGCGCATGGTCCCAGGGCCATGCCCCTGCGTGCCTCTAAATTTAAAGGGGAAGAAGGTTTTTCTGGTGAAAAAGGTTCCATCTCCTGTCCCTAGCGAGGGACGCCCATGCAGTATGGAGGAAAGTGGACTAAGGACTAAGACTGTTAATCACTACGGTCAGTAACTAGTAATTTATCATGAGGAGGGTATGTTCACATATGTCAACTAAGTTGGGCATCTCTAGTTTTGCCTTTAATTTTAATTTTTGGAAACTTCCTCCATCCCAGTTTGCTCTTTGTTTCAAACTATCCATAGCTTAATTATTTGCTTAGTTAAAATGTCCTGCTAATAAGAGTGTTCTCTCCAAAAAGCTGAGGTTCCTCCAGAAAATGAGGAAGAACCCAGCCTTAGTTTAGCGATTGTAAAATCGCTACTGAATATAGTTGGTTGTCCAAATCCACTTGTAGCATTATAAATCTCCCCTCCTTATCATTTTTACCTTCCTATATAAAGGGAAAATTCTTGTTTATCAAGAGAGCTACCCTGCTTTTTTCATTCTTTTGGAGGGGTAAAACTGTAAAGTGTGATTTTGGTTTGAAACGTATCTGGTCTTCCATCATCAGATGGGTTCCTTGAAGTGATGCTGTATTCACTTGCAATTTGAATTATGTACCTGTGAACTTTGTGTGGATTAAGCCACCTCACATTTACGGACCGTATCTTGCACCCCAGCATGTGTCCCTTTTAGGTTTCATCCTACTTTGTCTACCCTCTGCACCTGCTGTACTGCTCATATCGAGCCCATCATCAACCATTCTGTATTGAATAATGTTGATCATTCTTTCAACACCCACTTAAACCTTTTACTCCTTGCACCCCTTTCTGCCATCTCCACATTCTTTCACTGCAATGACATAATTCATGTCTTCACTCTGGCACGACGGATTCAACATCTTCCTCCTGCCTATTCATATAGCTTCCTCAGAAGGGGAATCATCTTGTTAAATCATTTCACTACGCCTTTCTCCCCTAGATTCACCACATTGCCAGAATAATTAGAGCATCATATGTCTACGCTCATGTTACACACCTCAAACAATCTTGCCAAAACCATCGGAGACTGCTTAGACAAATCCAGCTCCTACTGAGCAAACAAAATGGTGCTATCATCGCCAGAGCCACAATCCTGTCCAGACTGGATTATGGGAACACATTGATGATCGGGGGCTAGCCGTAAATGCAGAAGGCAACACATCACTGAGGAGAGAAGGTCCCTGCACTGGTTGGCATTGGAAGACCGCATTATCTTTAAATCCCTGTCCTTCGTCCATCACCTATCTAAAACAAACAAATCACCCCATATGAACCTAGCTCTGACCAAGATGAAAAACCCAAGGGCTGGTGAAAGCCACACAACCAAAAAGGGCAAATGGACTTGGCCGGGCCTTTCCCATCAAAGCAGCGTCCCAATGGAATGAACTTCCTGCCCACCTAAGGCTAGAACCAAACTACTTGCAATTTAGAAAAATATTGAAGACCCTCCTGTTCAAATAAACGTGCTATAAAGTCTGAAATCCTTCTGTACGTTCAGGGTGTACCTAAACAAGAAATTAGTCCTCGGTGCCCCTCTATGAGAACCAACACGACAAAAATGGCCTGTTCTTTGGGAAGGTACCCACTCTAGAGTCTGCAGCCACACTTTAGCTCATTGTACTGTTCACAGATTGGAAATATCCATTTGCATATCAGTCTTTGTCCCGCCCACATGGTCAGTCCAGCACCAAAATGCTATGGAAATTCCCTTCTGAACAAGAGCACCTAAACCATAGTCTCAATTTAATGCGCCCTGATGCCTGCAGGCTGCGGCGCTATTTAAATAAATACAATAGTTAACAATAGAAATAACTTAGCAAAGTTTCTGACTTTACGGTTAATTCACTGTTGATCACTCTAGTTGGAACTCCTCAGTAATAACATTTTCAGACCGTATTGGTCTGCTCAGGACAGGCTTTGGTACTAAGCACTTCCGTGCTTAACATAGTCTGCTTCAAATATCTCAGTATGCACATAAACTGAGAAAAAGGTTCTATGTTCTGCCTTTTCCCCTTTCTTCACTTGCTCTTTTGCCCACTTGTCTTCGCTGTTACCATCCAGGGGTACTGCCGTCTTTGTGCCTCTTGACAACTTTGGTTGCCAGAGTTTTGAATAGCCATTTGTTTTTTTCATTGTCGAGAGTTGAAAACTGCTCAGAAAGGTTTGGTACCCAGGCCCTTTCAATGGCTGTAAAAACGGTTCCAACTTTCTTGTCCAGTTTAAATGGGAGCATGGTGTGGGTATGTCCATTTGTGCCTACGTTATTGGGAGTTGTTTTCTAATCGGTTTCATAGTCCTGAATTCAGTTATTTGCCTCTGTTGAGGATCTTTGAGGCTAGCCTCCCTGGTTAGGAAATCATGCAATTTTACTACACTATCTCTTTGCAGCCCTGGCGTATATTTGTGTTGCTTTCCTGCTTTGAGGGCGCGATCTGTCATTTTCTAGGACCTCATTTCATTTTTGTTTTGCATTGTCGCAGTTCTGTATTTAAGCTCCTTTGTTTCATCTGTCATCTTTAGCATTTTATCTTCAATCACTGCGACAGCCATTTCTACCAGGTCAATTTGTGTTTTCAAGCAAGCGATCTCCTTTTTATTTTCAGATAGTGCATTTAGTAGTTTCAGATTTGACTTTCCCACATTTACTCTTTCAAAACTAGTATTGTTTGTACCAGTAAGTCCTGGGTCAAAATGTCACCGGTATATGCCAATTAATGTATTTCTCGGTTTGATGAGTGTATCACATTGGAAATGGCATTCTAGACTGGTTCTTTTTGCTCCATTCTTGTGCTTCAGAATGACTGGTCTGCCACCTGCCATGTGACCAACCACTGCCTACCTCGTCCATGTGATGTAGTTCAGCTTCCCATTCGGTGTCAGATGTTTGGTGTCCCCGCCTCACTTGTCCGATGTTTGGCCTCTTATTTTTTTTACTTATTTTTTTAAGGACATTTGACTTTTCGTCAGCAGCATATATCAATATTAACTCTCCAAAGATTGCAGGTCAGAATTTGACTGGCACTCCTAAAAGAGACTGCTAAAATCACTCAAGATCTTTGAATCAATGAATTGTCTGCCTTGCTTTAGTGCTTTGAAACCTGCTAATTGAAGACTGTATTGCTTTTCTGCAACATCTTCCTGGCTCCCTCTGAAAGTGCGTGTTTTAACACATGCCTATACAGTCCCAGTATCTGGTGTCATTGTTTCCTTTTACTAAAATTTGATGTATCTGCTTGCTTTTTTGGAGAAATTGTACTTTAGGCGCCCCTTATGGTCACTCCGTTATTAAGTGACAGCCTCTGATTTTTCTCGCGTTCTGGCTCTGCACACTCCAGCGCGCACTGCACGGGAGCTTCTCCACGCGATGCTCGCATGGCTTATCTTACCCTGCTTTCTGGATCGGGGGTCAAAATGCACCAGCTTCTCAGAGCTTGTTGGTGCAGTGCCGCTCTCAAGGTCCACGGCCTGTTTTTACCTGTTGACCCTAACAATCTCTGCTGAGTGGCACCTCCACTCCGTGAGTCTCTGCGCTAGTGCGACTCATTTCCTTTACATCCACCTAGTCTGTGTTGTCACTTGTTTTTATTTCTGACCTTACCACTAGTAGGCCTCCTCTTGTTCTAGGGGACGCTCGCTACTGTGATAGCGGTTGCCATCTTAGTTTCCTCCTGTCGCCTGCTTAAGGTTTCTGCAACCTCAATCTGAACACTAGCAAAGCATCACTTTTTTGCATAATTAATCCCCTGTCATCTGGGTGTAGCCAAATCACCCACCAAGGACGTATATTGGCCATTACCTGCTTGGTGGGAGACCTAGTTGTCTCAGGGTTCGTCCACACGGCCCACCATCTTACCACACCCTCGACTAGCTTGTTTTTAGTAGAAATGCCTAGTAAAGTTAGAGTTGTAACATCATCTGGTAGTAAATGGTGCCTTTGCCAGTCCCCCTTTCCCCCTGAGATACATAAATTATGAATATTGGGGAACACGATTCTATCCACATAGGGAATGCAAGGACTTTAATGTTGTATGCCTCCGGAAGAATATCTGTGTGCTTCTCTTGGAAACAAGTCTACATTGAGTAGCATAGGTTTGATTCTCGGTCCCGCGCTTGGTCTCAAGTACACATGAAGCGTGATCTAAGAAAACATTTCTTTAAAAAAAAAAATAGGGGCCTTTGCGTAGCCTTTAGTGTTGCTGGTCATGTCCACCCTTCTTTCAAAGGAGAATGCACTTTCCCTTTTCAGTTGTTCATCAATTTGTATCACTCCATACACTACCTCTTCAACTTTCTTGAACTCTGACTTCTAGGGGAGAAAAAAAAGAAAAATGTTTCTTCCATTTGCCAAAACCCATAATCTTGGATTTTAAAAAGCTGGTTGTGATAGGGGTATCCTTACAGCAGACACTGAAGGCTTTAAGGGATTTTAAAACGCTAATTGGGGGGGCGGGGAAGAGGTCTATCATGATGAATGGTACCACTAAAGCAAAGATGCCCTTTGGCGGCTCGAGGTTGTTCGGCAGGAAGGCGGATACGATTCTGGAGAAGCTGCAGACTACCAAGGCGGCGGCTAAATCACTTAGCGCCTCAATAGGTCAACCTTAACAACAACCCTATTCAGGTTCATCTTCCTGGAGGGGTCATCCTTTTCACTTCCCCATGACCTTAAATTGGTAACAAATATTACTTAAGGTCAATGAGGACACCAGACCACTCACCCTTATCTTCCCCCCTTACCTCCCCCCTCCCTCCCTCTCACCCTACCTCAAATCCTACACCGTAACTCCTATCACCTACCCCCTCTTCTACCCTTCTACCCCCCCTTGTAAATAGTTCTACTTATTGTTCTAATGGCCTGTTCATGTTTGTAAATATGCTTCTCTCACTTTGTACCTGTTATATTGTAAAGCACTTTGGCTTAAAGCGCTATATAAATTCAATAAACAAACAATTTCTATTCCTCATTTGGAAAGGGAAGCGGACAGACTGGACAAAGGGGACAGAAAAGATTCCCTCGTGGTGGACTAGGAAGGGGTGCTAAATCGGCCACAGCAGTGGCATCTTTACCCTCAGCTGCTGCTGCAGCCGCTTCTAAACCACTCTGAGGCCTTGACCCACAAGACCCTGGTGGAAGGCAGAATCTATCAACATCTGAACAAATGGCAGGGCATTACTTCAGATGCTTGGGCACTGGAAACCGTAGCCCAAGGTTACTGCCTTCCTTTTCAAATAAGGCCTCAAGATCATCCATCAGGAGCCAACTCTGTCAAAATTCCAGATCCGCTCCTTGTGCAGGAAACTTTAACCCTGCTAGAGAAAGGTGCAGTAGAACATGTACCTGTAGCGGAGAGGAACAAGGGTTAGTATTCCCCCTACTTTCTCCTGCCCAAGAAGGACAGGATTGAGACCCATCTTGGACTTAAGAAACTTGAACAAGTTCCTCAGGAAGGACAAGTTCAAGATGGTAACCCTTTCTCAGATCCTTCAGGCTCTCCAACTCCAAGACTGGTTGGTATCATTGGACCCTCAGGATGCTTACTTGTTACGCTCACCTGGGTTCCACTGGGGCGCCGAGCGAAGCTGGACTGAAACGGTCTCCACCAATGCGACTCGTAGTGTAGTGATGAGTGATTGCGCTTGCCCACTGAGTTTTGTCTGTCTGGCATGTAGGAGGATTTTCCTAGAGTGGTAAAAATGGAAAATTAGTTGACCGGTGGAAGGGGGTTTTGACTTCTGCTTCCGTAACCACCTGGTGTTCCCCCTTATATGTCTCACCTTATTGTTAAGAAGGATGGGCTCTCCATCCTGCGTCGGAATGCAGGGGTACGTTGAACTTGGGGATCCAGTTAACTTCACTGATCCTGTAATTTTATGGCAGAGTTCCGGACAACAATGACTCAAAGGTAAGTCTTATGCTAGTCCAAGGTAGCATGTAATGCTTTAGAGTTCAAGTTGTCTTATTGTTCACTCTTGTGCCTTTTCTTTGTTTCTTCCTCTTGTAGATTGCCCAAGACAGGTGTCTCTTCTTCGAAAGAAACGAGGTAGCGCCAAGGTAAGATTCGGTATGTGCAATAAAAAAACAGTCTTAGTATGCGATGTTGTTCATTAATGTGATTAATCAATTGTCCTCTCTTTATTCTGCAGGTGCGGCGTTCCCTTGGAGCGAAGAACGTATGGTGGAAACTCGCCGGACCTAGAGTGAGTATTACCTCGGTAAGTATCTGATGATGCGAGGTCTAAATGTCTTTTTAGCGAGGCGCAGCTCACCTCTTAACTTTTCTTATCTTTTTGCAGATGCGGATGTCCCGGACGGCGATCCCGTCAGAGTGTCTCGCTGGATCGCATGGATGAAATGAGTATCAGTGAGTATCCTGCGGCGCTGATGCTGGCTGTATAGCGCGGAAACTGGTATTCCTTTTCTGCGGGTGCGGCGACTCCCGGATGCTTGCAATGACAAATGGAAGGCTCCTGTTCTAATCTGCTTTCTTTTTCCCATTTGCAGGTTCGGATCGCGAAGAACAAGACGGGCGTGGCTGAGGACTGGATACTGGCGCTGCAGGCACGGTGAGCGTTACGCTGCAGGAGTGCAGAATAACGCGAAGCGTGTTCTGTTCTCTGGGCGTGGTTTAAATAGCCACTCAAAAGTAGTTCCCAGGTAAAGTAGTCTCAGTACCACACCCAAAGAAATAGTCCCTTGAATAAAGTAATCCCTTCAAAAAGGCCTCAAGGTGGCCTGTACATGTTCTCTCCACAAGATGACCTGGTTTGCCTGAATGAGGCAATATGAGCCTGGCGCCAACGGCGCCACGACTGTTTTCAAGAAGCCCTTAAAAAATCCCTTGTGGCCTTACAGGTCCCCATGGGTGCTAATACTCTGGGCGGACTGGTCCGCTCCTGATGTGTGGGGGCAGTCATTGTGACAGCACTTTCATATGCCAACCCATCTCAAGCACAGAAAGTAACTGAGGTTTGCGGTTCTCATTTGTTTCGAGTTCTGCCATTCAGGCTGACCTCCGCCCGAGGGTTTTCAACAAACTGATGGCGGTAGTGGCAGCGAGTCTCCGGAGAGGAGCGGGGGTTCACGTCTACCCCTACCTGGATGATTGGTTGATCAGTGCTCGATCCCCCGAACAGGCCCAGGAAAATCTCTGAATCACCTGCAACTCCCTACACAGACTGTTCTTCTCCCTCAATTACAAGAAGTCCCATATGATACCATTCCAAAGACTCCAATTCATCAGCGCAGTCCTGGATACTTCCTCTGGGAAAGCATTGCCTCCCTAGGTGAGAGCTCGACCTATTCTGCAGATGGTAACAAAATTCCAAAATGCCCAGCATCTGCCGGCCTTTTATTTTCTGAGGTTGCTCGGCCTCATAGCATCCTGCATTTTTCTAGTGCCAGAAGCCCGGTTGAGAATGAGATCCCTTCAATGGGCCCTCAGGACTCAGTGGTCCCAATTTTCAGGGAATATGTCAGATCTACTGCAAGTTCGGACAGAGTTGTTCAAGACCTGATTTGGTGGGCTTGCGAGGACCACATTCTGAAGGGACAAACTTTTTGGCAACCATGGCCGGAGATAACGGTAGTGACGAATGCCTCACTCACGGGGTGGTGAGCCCACACCAACAAACTGACGATCAGCGGTCGTTGGTCTCCATTGGAGTCAAAACTACACATCAACCTCTTGGAGCGAAGGGCAATCAGACTAGCGCTGAAGGCCTTCCTGCCATTTGTACGGGGAAAGAATGTCCTGATAATGACGGACAACACAGTGGCCATGTACTACCTCAACAAGAGAGGAGGTGTAGGGTCACTACCACTGTGCAGAGGCAATGTGGCTCTGGTTCTGGGCAATTCAAGAAGGAAGCAGTCGGCAGTTCACCTAGCCGGAGAGCGGCACACGGCGGTGGACGCTTTGAGCAGGCAGAGTACAGTCTCCCACGAGTGGGAACTAGCTCAGGAAGTCCTTCAAGAGATCACCCTTTGGGGAACCCTTCAAGTGGATCTGTTTGCAACTGAGGTCAATAGGAAGTGCGAAAGATATTGTTCAAGGGAATTTCCTCCGAGAGGAGCTCTAGGGGACGCGTTCGTAGTGGACTGGGAATTTCTGCTTCTCTACCCGTTTCTCCAATCCCCGTCATTCCTCACGTGATCAGGTTGAGAAAGTTCAGGAAATCCATGATCCTAATTGCTCCGGATTGGGCCAGGAGGACGCTGTACCCGGACCTTCTGGACATGTCCATCTGCCCTCCAATACGTCTTCCACAAAGAGAGAATCTTCTCTTGCAAGAGGAAGGTTGGGTTCTCCATCTAGAGGTCAAGACACTCAGCCTTCACGCATGGCTTCTGAGAGGCCGAGATATAAGGATTGGGACCTCCTGGACGAAGTAATGGAGATCTTGGGCAGAAGGCCAGCAACCAAATCCTTATACCAGTGCCGTTGGAATAAGTTCAGTAATTGGTGCAAGGATAAGAATGTGGACCCTTTCCTATGTAGCACACCTATGGTGCTTTCTTTCCTGTTACATTTAGCCAATCTGGTGCTTAGCATTGGAACAATAAAAGGATACCTGGTTGAGCTTTTCATTTTTAAGCGCTCCTCCTGAAGAGGTTGCGTATTTCAAGATACCCTTGATTGTGCAATTTCTAAAGGGTCACACTAACGTGTACCCTCCAGTCCCATTTCATGTGCCGGTTTGGGATTTAAATTTGGTATTACAATTTCTCACATGCATTCCATTCGAGCCATTACATTCATGTCCTCTAAGGCTCCTTCCATTGAAAACAGTTCTACTAGTGGCTTTAACTTCAGCCCGCAGGTTGAGTGAGTTACAGTGAGTTAGTCTTTTTTAAGCCTCGGTAGTCTGACTTCCATTTGTTGCAGAAGATAACACTACCAACGTTTTATCCCCCCCCCCCCCGTCATGCAGGCAAGGAGGAAGAAAGGCTTCACAGGCTAGACCCAAAAAGGGCTCTAAGCTTTTAGATTTCAAGACTTGCTAAATTTCGACAAGATGATCAACTCTTCATTTGGTATACCGGCCATAAATTGGCCCTCTCAGTTACTAAACCGACTATATCCAGATGGATAATTTTAGCAATTGGAGAATGTTACAGACTGGCGGGTAAAGAACCTCCAGATGGGCTAAGGGCTCATTCAACTAGGGGCATGGCAACTTCTGTGGCTCTGCAAAGGGGTGTTCCGGTGAAAGATATCTGTGCAGCGGCCACCTGGTCGTCTATGCATACATTTGTAAAGCACTCCTGTTTAGACTTGACCGCGTCTCAAGATGGTCTTTTGGCAAAGGCCATTCTTCATACAGTCCATGACTAAATTAATTTGTACTCCCTCCTCCAAAAATGTAAACACTGCTTTGGAGTCTATCAAAAGATGAGGAATACGTGGGGGGACACAATCCATTCGAAGAACATGTTACTTACCCCTGGTAGCGTTCTTTCAACTGGATGTTCCTCTCACATATTCCTCATCGCCCCTCACAGCCTACCCGCTGTATAATTTACGTGTTTTGCACTCTGCTCTTTCTGAGATCTTGTGGTCTTGGGGTACGCCTGGTCAATCCCTTGTTTGATGGGACGACTATGCATACATTTGTAAAGCACTCCTGTTTAGACTTGACCGCGTCTCAAGATGGTCTTTTGGCAAAGGCCATTCTTCATACAGTCCATGACTAAATTAATTTGTACTCCCTCCTCCAAAAATGTAAACACTGCTTTGGAGTCTATCAAAAGATGAGGAATACGTGGGGGGACACAATCCATTCGAAGAACATGTTACTTACCCCTGGTAGCGTTCTTTCAACTGGATGTTCCTCTCACATATTCCTCATCGCCCCTCACAGCCTACCCGCTGTATAATTTACGTGTTTTGCACTCTGCTCTTTCTGAGATCTTGTGGTCTTGGGGTACGCCTGGTCAATCCCTTGTTTGATGGGACGAAAAAACAGAACTGAAGCCAACGGGTGCGGCTCAAGCTATTTGTACTACTGTTGACGTCGACACCCTCGAGGGACATCAACACTGCGACATCGAGCGCAGTGCCCTCTGGTGTGGAATTATTTTGTTCCAAAGCAGGAAAGATGAAGATCGGAATATCAAAAGATGAGGAATACGTGGGAGGAACATCCAGTTGAAAGTACGTTACCAGGGGTAAGTAACTTGTTATTCTATCATTTCTACATTTCAGCTTCAGTTTGATAACCTGCTCAGACTTAACTGTTCAAAGGTTCAATAGCCTTCCAGTAAGGAATTAACTTTTCTTACTTTTGTTTCAAACCACTAATTTTCAGAGATATGACCATTAATGATTTAAATATTTTTTTTTCCAAACCCCTCACAACATTACTTCTCTAGGATGCAACATGTTTTCCATGTTTCAGTCTCCTTTACATGGATCAGACTTGGCTAGTGATATTTTACTTTTGGCAAGTAACAAATGGTGTGCCCTGTGTGTATATTGAATTTAGGTGGCAAGTGACTTTTTATGGCTGCTTAGTAGCTTGCAACTTGAATGTTTGCCTGCTGCCTTTATTGTAATGCCTGTGCATGCTGCCATCAACTCAGAACTTCTAGAAGTGTCAAGAATTGCAGTAATGTGGTTATTCCATTGTGAGCCAAAAATACTTATCCCCTTTCTTCTTGCTGAGCATCAGTAACAAAGTAAAAATGTGTCAGTTGGTCAGTTTCCAACCCAGAGACAGTTCTAAAAACCATCAAATCCCTGAAATGTTTTCAGCCAATTGCCAGACGTGGGAAATCCAGAAAGTGGACTGAAGTCAGTTTACCAATTCCTTCTCCATCTGGAAGAAAGTAAACAATTGTTATTGAGTAGCTATTGTCTTGCCTCACAAAAGTCACTTTTGTCAGTAAGTGATATATCCACATATTACAATTGGCAGGATTACCTATTGTCGCCATAATCCTAAACCTATTCGTAATTGAAGTGAGTGAACTCTTTTCGACCATTGGGATCTTGCAACGCTGGACAGCCAAAGTAAGAGTACCCATCAACTGAAAGCTTTTAAAATTGTACAACTTGAAAACATAATAGAAAATTGGTTAATCCAAACATTAAAATTGACTGTTTAGATTTCATCCTGCGATAGTTAGATTCTCAATAAGAGTACTTGGTTAGGGTCGGGGACCGTTTCTCAAAGATAATGGGCAACAAAGAACATGCTCTATCCCTGCTACAGTTATTCTACCCTTCTCTCTCCCTCACTGAAGTAATTGCCCCCTTAATTATTACAGCCATCCTGATCGTTTGAAACCGACTTATACGTAGGTTTAGTCCACTTTAGTCTTCCAGATTCTTCCTCCGTTGGCAAATTATCCTGTTTTATGATTTTTCTACCTCAATAGTAAATGTAGCTGGGTTTGTGCGATTGTGCATCAGCCAGCCAGTTTGATCACAACTGATTATTAGATTTGGGTCCTGGGGCTTCCAGGATAACAATACATAACATCTATGGGTTGTTTGCATGCTTCAGAATCTGAGATTGCTTTGACTCTCAAATACTGCCTCAGTCAATTCATGTACTCTGATCGCTAGGTTCCTGAAATTACATTTCAGTAATTTGTTTAACAGGTAGGTCTGTGGGAAACTTGCTGAAAAATACGAGATTTCACAGCTTCCCCTGTTGCTGACACATGTTCGCTCACTCTGTGGTGAAATTCTGCTTAAATGACTTCCTTAAGTGCAAAGCTTATGGAGTTCTCATCAAGCTCCATGTTCCATGTCAGAATGACTATTGATTTGAGCTGCTTGCCAAAATAATTGTGAGATTTATAGCTGGTCTGTCATTTACACTTCAAATGGGCTATAAGGTTACATAGTTGTTTAAATAGTACTACATGAATACTGGTATATATTTTAAATAATGTGCTGTTTTAATGAATAAAAACCATTTAACTTGCACTGTATGTGAAAACATGTACGCAACTGTACTTGGCCTAGCAGCTATTCACTAAACCGTGCATCACACCTTAAAATGTGTACTGTTGGCCTTTCGTGTCTTAAACTTATGCAATCCACGTAACTTTGAGGGTCTCTGACCAGAGGCGTTGCTCTGGGGGTGAGGGGGGCTTAGAGGGCTATAGCCCCGGGTCTTTTGGTTGTAGCCCGGGATAGAATCTCAGGGTCTACAACCAAAAGTCTAGCTAGCCCTGAGTCCCGACAATCCCGGCATTAGTGCAGCCCCAGATCTTTTGCAGACCTAGCCACACCCCTGCTTCGGACTTGTGGGCACATCTAATATTTTCATCCACAGTACATTAATCTGCTTCAGTGAGCTCTCGCTGGGTCAAAAAAATCTATTTCTCAGCATTCTCTGTTGCTCTTGTGTGTTAGAACAACTTCATGCATAATGCTACCATAAGTGTGAAGTCTGTTTGCTCCTGATTTGTTTGTTTGTTTATTTGGTATTGTGCGCCAAACCCTTGGGTAGCCGGGCGCAGTAGGTCAAGACAAAAAAAAAAAAAAAAAATATATATATATATATATATATATATATATATATATATATATATATATATATATATATATACACATATACACACAAAACAGATGGAAAAGAGTTGCTGCCAGGTTGGTTACAGTGGCATGGTACATAAGGAGGCAAGGTTAGAGACATAAAGAAATCAGTGCAAGGTACCGATAGGGTAAGCTAACGGTCATTCGTTCGTAGCCATTTAAGTACATTAAGTCTAAATTTAGGATACGGTTGTTCCTTTCTGAGGTCATGCAGTAGTGCATTCTAAGTTTGTGATGCAATAACTGGGAAGATAGATCCACCAGCTGTGACACGTTTAAATCTAGGCTTCTCAAGAGTGTGGGCATTGGCTGCTCTCGTTGGACGAGTGGAAGATCTTCCGTTTATCCTTTCGGCAAGGTAGGGTGGAGCTAGGTTGTTAAAACATTTGGAGGTAAGGGAGACTGTTTTAAAGAGAATTCTGTCCATCTTTAACCAATGAACCTCTCTTCTAGCATCAGAGATGTGTTCTCTCATGGGGATATTCAGCACTGCTCTTAGGGCATTATTTTGCATTCTTTGAATTTTGTCAGTGACATATTTATTGGCACCCGAGTAGAGGGCATTACAATAGTCTAGTATAGACATTACGAGGGCATTGGCCAAGGTGATGCAACTTGAGGTAGAGAGGAATGGTCTACATGCTTGGATGCGCTTGCAGGTGTAAGCTGTTGAGGATGCAAGTGAATTGACTTGTTTCTTGAGGGAGAGAGTGGCGTCAAGATAGAAGCCTAGTGTCTTGATCACCGGCATCACCTTGATGAGATTGTTGTTGATATTAAAGGCGGTATAGCTAGGGCTAATATCAATTGCACAGGTAGGCTAGTATCAATTGCACATGTAGGCTAGGATAGGCTAGTGTCAATTGCACAGGTAGGCTAGTATCAATTGCACAGGTAGGCTAGAATATGGCTAGTATCAATTGCACAGGTAGGCTAGTGTCAATTGCACAGGTAGGCTAGTATCAATTGCACGTGTAGGCTAGAGTAGGCTAGTATCAATTGCACATGTAGGCTAGTATCAATTGCACATGTAGGCTAGAATATGGCTAGTATCAATTGCACAGGTAGGCTAGTGTCAATTGCACATGTAGGCTAGTGTCAATTGCACATGTAGGCTAGAATAGGCTAGTATCAATTGCACAGCTTGTATCAATTGCATATGTAGGCTAGTATCAATTGTACATGTAGGCTAGAATAAGGCTAGTAACAATTGCACATGTAGGCTAGTATCAAGATTGCATGGGTAGGTAGTAATACGCATAGGCAGGCATAAGACAGTTGAATATATATGCCCGTATTGGGTTAAGAGGGCAACTATCTGGTTATACACAGGTTGATAGTATCTAGTTGCACGGGCTGGTAGGGGCGGTTTCGCTGGAGTCGGATGGGAGCTGGGTGAATAGTTCGCTGGTTAGCCTTGTAGTCCAGGTTGCAGTGTGGGCAAAAGGGTGCCTGGACAAGAGGAGGGGTGTTCGTATCTGCACATTAATTGTTATAGTTTGCAGCTAGGAAGTGAGTGGTTTGGTAGGGAGACAGTGGGCTGAGGTGACTAGCCAGTTCACAATCTTGAGTGCGATAGTACATTGGAGGAGCGGGCGCAAGAAGCAGGACAAAGAGTCAATGTGGGGCTAGAGTTCATACCTTGTACGGTCGTCGACGATGGAAACGGTGCACATTCAAGCGCATAACAGGCGCACAACAGGGCCTTATCAATGCGGACCTTGCCGGATGCGGGCCGGCTTCCGCCTGCCGGCGGGAAGAGGGATTTGAGAAGGAGGGATTTAAATCCCCGTTGCGTTGCTAGGGGACATGACGCTTCTTTTGGTAGAGGCGCAGGTGGCCATTTTAGGTGCAGGCTGTGAATCATTGTGAATCAGCTGTAGTCTCCTCCGGGAGGTTTCGTTCGAAGAATATTGCAGTGTGGGCACGCTTAGGTAAATCTGCCCTTACCTCAAGCTGGATGCCTTAGGGCAGAGCGGAAGAGTGAGCATTTTCATTGCTCCAGTGGCGAGGGTCCATGCTGGTACTGCTGATGCAGAGAGAGCTCCTGCTCCCTCTGGAAACCGGCTGAGGGTTGGCCAGGAAGGCTGCCTTTTTTTACTTCAGGACCCTCAAGAGGACATTTGCTTGCTATGGGTCCCTTTTAGCTGGTGTCGCACCTCTTCCATCAGTTGCTAAGACCACAGACTATAGTGCATACATCTAATATTAGGTTACATATCATAGGTACTGGACATGTCTCCGTAGAATATACAGAATGGACATGGCGCAACCCTTGGTCTATTTGAAACGAGAGCTTACTCTGTGAAATCATTTTTTATAAAGCCTTTCGTAAACAACTCTAGATAAAATCCACCTTGATACAATTGAAGTTCAACTCAAATGCATTGACCTAGTATTCTCCAGTCATCGGTGTCCATTTATAAAGCACCAAATAAAAAAAGCCTTGTACTATATAGCAAAATAAATGTTTAAAATGATCCGTGACCAATGTTAGATTAGATTTTAATGCAGCAGATTCTAAGGATTTCGTGTTAGATAACAATATTGAAATCCTTCTTATAGCAGGAACTTATCTAATTGATCTGTCACAGCCCTCAAGATTGCTGCTTACCCCTCCTGTTTATTTGCCTTTTCATGTTGATTGTCTAAGCGCATACTTAACATCCACCACATTATCATAGACCTACTCAAAATGACGCCAAAATAAAACTCATACTCCTTATGTACAGACAATTGATTTTTCAGTGGAAATTAGTGAGATGCTCCTTCCTCTGGCTGCTATGTCTGAACATTAACTCATCCTGGCTGACATGATCCTCTGAGCAGTTAATATGAATTACCCATTTATCACTTATTTAGTCTACCAGATAGAGACAGTGAGATTCAAGCACCTTAAGACACATGTATACATCCTGATTACCACAGGAAAATATTGAGCTTTGAAGGATTATTAGACCACTCCCCTCCCCGACCACACTCCTTACTTTGAAAAAAATATGCTTCTTGCAGGATTCATCAACGTCACTAAATTGATCGGACCATTAGTGTATTCATTTTGCAATAGTATCTTTGCTTTCACCTTCCTCTCCTCCCTCCTCGACATCTTCCTAAAAAAAAAAAAAACACTGCAAAATGATCACATTTTCTGCCCCTTGTATGGAAGGCCTTCCTGAACAGTCAACCGTTTCAGTGTTACTCCTAGAGTGTTAATCTAAGGTATGTGTTTGGAAATGGGTTACTTTAGCCCCCTTGAATGAAATGGGGCTAGAAAACTGCGGATATGTTTTGGTGTACTCAGTACCTCCTGATCATCCTCCCTTGCATGACAAAAGCACAAAGATCATGGATTAATAAGAGAATATTGCAGAACAAAATCTTACACTGCGAAACCAGACTGCAGTGGATATTTCCAATAATGAAAGCAAACAAATCTATTATAATTAATTTGGTGTTGACAGTAATAAATACAAATATATCTTCTATATCCTAAGACATCTCAAACAGACCCCAATACTTCACCTTCAAGGACAGTTACTATGGATTGGATGCGTGAAATATGCATTTCTCTAGGCAACACAATTAACATTTGTGATGGCAATAAAACATCTAACGCTTTCCAAACACAAATACACCTTCTTAAATAATGCTATCCTATCTCACTTAAGTTGTAGTGTCAACACTGCATAAAGGAATTCCAATTTCCTATCTTTAATGTCCATAAAGTAACCAAAGATATAATGAGGGATAAGATTCCCAAAAGTAATCTAACCACCTTCCCAGAAAATCCCTACCCCACTCCTATGATAAAAAAAATGCATTAAGGAGATAAAGACAAAGAAAACCCAAACGAGGCAGGGAATTAAACAAAAGTCTGCTTGATTTATCTTGTAAAAACCACATTCGTGTTTAAACCAAGAATACATTTTTTTTTTAAATTAAGGAGATATTCGTCCTCATTAAAGATTGTATTTCTTTCCCTTAGTAAGAGGACCCAAAAGGATACTTGCATCTTCCTTGTATTACCCACCTACTACACAAAAGCCACTCTGTGGATCTGGATATGTCTGCTATTTATCGGCTAATTGCAATTTGTTTTCTTAGCAATGTTTTTGGAAATAACAGTAACCAGTCCGCTTCAATATTTTATTAAAATGTATGAGCTTCAGTTTTCCTCCCAGGTTGGGACATGAGATTACACAACTACTCTAACATCTTGATAAACTTCGTAATGTGCTTGATTCATCCACCAGCATTGCCACTCTAGACCATCAGATTATGCTGGAACTGCATTTTATGGCCAAAGCGTGTGATAAAGCTTTGCCATTGTTTCGCTTAGTTATAGTCCAGTTGTCACATCAGTGTTGCCATTCATTTTTTGGTGATTGAACTTTATTAAATAGTTTGCTGTAGCCTCCATGAATCCGTCCGTCCTCTCCGCTCACAACCGCATGTTAGATTTGGGAGTGGGTTACTGCTGTTCTGCAGATTATTCACAGCCCAGTTTCAAATGATGATATATGACTTGATATGGCATTTGTAACGCGCCTATACACAAGTGTTTCAAGGCGCGACGAGGCAGGGGGGGGGGCAAGGGGAGACAGACAACGATCCTACTAAGCCAGGTGTCATTCAGATCGCGCAAGTGCATGGGTAGAGGGGAAGGGAAAAGTGCAAGGGGGAAAGGGAGAGGGGAAGATAAAATAATAAGGGCCAGCTGGTGGCAAGTGCAAGGTAAGTGCAGAAAAGTGCTGGGAAGGGGGGCTGTAGGGATACATAGACAGTCCCGCAGTGCAGGGGTTGCCAGGGAGGCAGTGCAGGGGAGAGTGGCTGGGCCAAGGACCAAGATCGGTGAGTGGCCCAGTTGCAGATTCAGTGCAGTTTCAGTAAATTAGCAGGGGAGAGGGGGAGAGAAAGCCGAAGCAAAGAGGAAGGTTTTGAGGTGCTTCCGGAACCGGAGATGGTTCTCCTCAAGTTTCAGGGAAGCAGGAAGGCTGTTCCAGAGGGAGGCCCCTGCTGCGGACAGAGATCCACCCCCAACTCGTTGCTTGGAGAAGCGGCTGACCCTGAGGGAGTTGGAGGCGGATGAGCGAAGAGCTTAAGAAGGAAGAAATTTAGGAACAGGCAGTTGAAGGAACTTTGGCCCCAGGCCCCAGAAGGCCTTGTAGACAATGCAGAGGGTTTTGAACTTAATCCTTGCAGCCACTGGGAGCCAGTGTAGCGATTTCAGTCCTGGAGAGATATGGTCCCTGGGCTTGAGGCCAAGGTCAAGTCTCGCAGTCCTGTTCTGGATGAGTTGCAGAGGGCGGAGAGTTGAGGCAGGCAGATTTAGATAGAGGCTGTTACAGTAGTCGAGCTTCGAGAGAATCAGGGCTCTGGAGATAGTGAGCTTCTGGGGGAAGGAGAGGAAAGGAAGGATACCTCTGAGGAGATGCAACTGGTAGTGTGACTTCTTAGAGTCGTTGGATATGTGAGGAGAGAAGGAGTTGGTGGAGTCGAGGTTTTTTGCCTTGCAGGTAGGAGCAGGAAGAGGGCCAAGAGAGGCCGGCCAGAGAGCTGCATGGAAGGACGGAGTGGGTGTGCTGATGAGTAGAATCTCAGTCTTACTGGCATTAAGGCAAAGGTCATTGTCGGCGCACCATTCCTGGATAGCAGAAAGACAGTCTGAGATGAGGGAAGGAGAAGAGGAGGCCGAGGGTAGCCTGAAAATGAGCTGGGTATCATCCGCATAGCACTGAAAGTTAGGGCAGAGAGCGGCGATGCGGTGGGTAAGGAGTGCCAGATACTTGTTGAACAGCCAGGGAGAGAGGTTAGATCCCTGGGGGACACCACAGGTAGAGAAAAAGATGTCAGAGAGGAAGGACCCCAGTTGGACCTGGGAGGGTCGATTGGAGAGGAAAGAGGTCAGCGATGCCAGTGCCTGACCAGTGATACACAGGTTATCACGGAGACGGTTGAGCAGGATGGCATGGTTGACTGTATCAAAGGCAGAAGAGAGATTGAGTAAAATGAGAGCACACAGAGTGTTCGAGTCAAGGTTCGAGAGCAGGTCCTCACGGATGTTCAGGAGAGCGGTTTCTGTGCTTCTGGTAGCTCTGAAGCCAGACTGATGGTCATGAAGACTGCCAACAGATTCAGCATGGAGATTAAGCTGGGAGATGGCCAGTTTCTCCAGGAGCTTGCCCAGGAAGAGAGTGATGGAGATTGGGCGATAGTTAGCCGGGCAGGAGGGGTCGGAAGAGGGTTTCTTAAGAAGAGGGTGCACAAGGGAGTGCTTAAGGGGGGATAGGAAGACTCCAGAGGCGAGGGAGTGATTGCAGAAGTCAGCCAGGGCAGGAGCCAGGGAGTCGATTTGGTCCTTGATGGTTTTGGAGAAACAGGGGTGGACCTGTTTTGACGAGACTTTCATAGATCAGACTTGTCTGGAAACTTTGTCAGCAGAAAAAAGGGGAAAGACGGAGAAAGAGGGAGGAGGGGTGGCTGCAGAAGGGACAGAGGAAGAGCAGGGAATAGAGGGGGAGAGGTGATAGGAGGAGGGTGAGGACAGGATGTCCTGAGTTTTTGAAATGAAGTGAGAGGCCAGTGCTGTGCAGAGGGCCTGGGAGGGGACAGGAGAGGTAGAGACCGCAGCAGGGTTGGCCAACTCCTTGCCGATTTTAAAGAGTTCGGCCGAATTGTTAGATGCCGCATGGATGCGGACTTGGATAAGGGCTCTCTTCCTGACCAGGGCTGCTCCCTTTGGAGCAGGCGGCAGACCAGTTTTGTCGAACATGAAGCACGCCATTTCCTCTCTGCCCCCCTGCACTTGCGTTTTAGGGTGACGAGATCCGAGTAATACAGGGAATTATATTTGGCTTTGGGCTTCAGGCAGATTCTCATGACAGGGGCCAGGATATCAAGAGTATCAGATATAGCAGAGTGGAGAGTGGAGGGGGCTGTGTCAGGGTGGGAGTCAGCCGAAGGGGGAGGGGAGGCGAGAAGGTGGCGGCGAAAGCCTCAACCGACATGCGCTTCATGGGTCGGATGACCGAGAAGGAGGGTGGCAGTGATGAAGGTGGCTTTGCCTGAGGGGTAGGGAAGGTGAGGTGGGAGAATAGGAGAAAGTGATCACTCCAGGAGAGAGGATTGGAGAGAGGGACAGAGAGGGGACGGTCGGAAGAGATCAGAGCATCAAGAGTGTGCCCTGCAGAATGAGTCGGCCCAGACGGGAGAATAGAGAGTGAGAGAGAGTCGCGGAGGTCGCAAAAGAGTCCAGGGGGTGGAGGGGGCAGGAGGCATCAAGGTGGATGTTGAAGTCTCCCAGAAAGAGGAGTTGAGTGGTTGAGGACTATCAGAATGAATAATTGGTTAAGTCTGAAAGGTGCCTGAGCCCAACTCTCCATGGTACTGCAGCCATTAATCAGGTGCCCCTCCCTTTAGCCTCCTTTTTAAATGTACAGACACTGTTGGTTTTACCTAAAGCAATATCCTTTGGTTTACTTTCACTCATATTAGACTGCTCCTGTAAACTCTATAGTAAGCTTTTAGTTACTATACTAGTTTTTTTTTCTAAGGAAATATGTTAATTTTTCCAGGCAAGTCACCTTGCATCAATAGCCAGAGCAGTCACCGGGGCACAGTTCAATTACGACAAGTGTAGCCTTTGACCTACTTAATGATATTGTCTAGGTCACCCATGTCTAGGACACCCATTCAAACAGTAAAAGCTGCTGACATGTCCCCTTTTTAGCAAGTTGGTTTATCATGTATTTAATAAGTAACAATATCATGTACCAATATTAAAGGTATATGCCTTCCAAAGACCTTTTTAGTAAGTAACTGTTACTCCCACTTCCGTCCCCTTTCCTCCATACTTGTAGGATATTCCGTCTTTTCAGAATGGGACTGGAGCACAGACTCTGAGGGCAGGGACCCAGTGACTTGCGAGGACCACTTCTTCTAACTCTTCCTCATGCATTCCCCTCTGATGAAGGGGCTCGTGAAAGGACATTGTAGACGTTATCCTACTGGTAGTGCCACCCCCGGCTTCCTCCTCTTTGTACTCCTCCCGTTTCTCGAGCACTCCCGTTTCTCGAGCACTGCCGGTTCCAGTACTGGTTCCTCCTCCGGTCCAGGCCCTACCAGTTGTTCTGACCCCAGTACCTCCAATGCCTCCCCCTCAACATCCGTTGGACCTATCTGCGGCTCTGGATTTAGGGGGACCCCACTAGCCTCTGTGTCCCAGGGCCCGGATTCCCCAAAGTCTGTGAAAAAGGGGCAGGGTTTGGGAGGGGGTGACGATGAGGACGAGGATGCCCAGGACGATGAACCCTTGGCATCCGGTAAGGCCTTTGATGACCGCATTCAGGGCCTGGCAGAATTCTTTGGGGTCCCTCTGCCTGAAGAAGCACCCAAGTAGTGCTAGCAGAGGTCTTGGGGAAGCGCACCACGATCCGGTCTGGCATCCCTCTCCAGACAATGTTCTGCAGGTGGCAGGAAAGGTCTGGGAGAAGCCCAGGGCCAACGCCCAGATGCACAAGAAGTTGGATAGCTGGTTTAGGCTGGTTCAGGCTATCTCTGAGGCGTACACAGCCATGGGCAAACCTGTACCTGAGGGGATTCATGCCCATGCGGTCAGAGGCAAGGCCACATCTGTCGAGTTTCAGAGACTTGCTTCTTCATGCTGGATATCATCAAGGCGTCTATTTGGACCACTCCGTCGTGTAAGCACTACTCAGTGGACACCAGTTCCAGGCGCCATACAGAGTTTGGTCAGGCGGTTCTGAAGAAACGTTTTGCTCCATCTAAGATATGAGGCAGGTTATTACCGCTCCACTCTATGTTCTTGTTCAGTGGAATCACACACAAGTATGGATGAAAGGGGACGGAACGTGTGAGTAATTAAAGTTACTCACCCTAGTGACTCATAGTCCATAGTCCCCTTTCCTCCATACATCCCACCCACCTTCCCCCACTAGTATGCCAAGGGCTAATATGTACTAAGAGTAGCCAGGTATCTAAGTGTCCGATGTGTTCAAAGAGGACTGTGGTGAGGCTCCGGAGAGCGGGGCCTCTCTGGGGCGTCTACCCCCCTCTGCCCCCGGCACGCTATACTAAATTTAAAGGGGAAGCTCAGTTTTTCGCTGCCAAAGGTTCTGGTACCATCCTCATGTTGGGGGACGCCCCACAAGGATGGAGGAAAGGGGACTATGGACTATAAGAACTCTAGTCACTACGGTGATTAACTTTTTAATTTAGAACACCTTGGTGGCCAGTGTAAGAGAACTTGTTTCATTGGGGTAAATTCGGGATTTGGCAGTATTTTCTTACCGTTAAAATATTGGCAGTAATTTGGTGGTAAATTAGTCTTGCATTTATATTGGGTTTGGTATCACACTATTTTAGTGACCATAACTTGTTAGCTTATATTGGTGGTAATTTTAGTGGTGGTAATTTTAGTGGTATCTTGTTTTGCGGTATTTATACCTGTGGTATAGCGGTGAGCATGGTTTTCTTTTTATACTATAACCCCACATAAAACAAACCTTTCCTTTCTATTAGAATACCTCTTAGCTGTCTGCAGAGAACCCCAGACTTGTGCACCGTCAGAACCCAATGATTTTATTCAGAGCGCCACCTACAGTTTGTGGCTGGTACTACTGGCTTATGTACATCCAGTAATCTATGTGCCATAAGACATTACTGGCTTAGGTACATCCAGTAATCTATGTATCAGTTCAGACGCCTTCCCCTCAGCATGCAAGGAAGGAAACATTCATCACACTGCACACAAACCACTGCTTTATAACTGTTTATTGCTAGCTTTTTCTTGTTTGCTATTTTACTTGCTTTGGTAAACTGGCGAATGCACTACTGCACTGATATGAGCCTCCCCTTTATACATCACGTATGTAAATAAACAGATGCATGAATGACACAAAATCCCATTGGTTTCTATAAATACAAAAAGTATTTTCTTATTTACAAGTCACCAAGTCTTGCCATGAGTTAAATTACAGCACCATCTGTAATACAAGAGAATAAAACAGAACAAGCAGGTATTTTTGAAACATGGATTAATGTTCACACATTCTGAAATTGAAGAAAAATAAACATGCAATGATTTCCTAACTTCCCTACACTGCAATAAATCTTAGTCACACATACGGCATTTCACATGGTCCACACTTAGCACTTATCTTACCAAGATTGGTATTTCTTTGAAGTCCCCCACACGACCTTGCTATGTTCGCAATTGCAGACCCAGTGTCCGCGCGAAATTCTTCAACAATCTTGTGTGGTGAGCGGCAGCTTATCAATGTCCCATAGCTAGCGCTCTACCCCTCGGAATCTTCGTCAGTCTTCTCAGCCCAGCATGAACTAACTGCTTTTCTCATTTCTTGTTACTAAAAAAACTCTTCTCCAGCATGGGGTCTGGCATGGATTCACATGCTCATGAATATTCCCCGTCGTCAGGCTGGGAATCCTCGGTAAAGAAAAAATCAGTATCAGTTTCGTTTCTGATCTGTCTTTCGTAGTAGTAACCAATCACTGATCTCTGCGTCATACTGAGCACAGCCAATGACTGCCCTCTACCTAAGCCCCGCCTCTGGCAGCCATCTTCAGATTTTTACCGCACGTTCAAGTGTTGGGATCCTCGTGCTATTGCTCTCGAGCGTTAGTGCTTTTTTTCGCGTTTTTTCTCAGAAAAATTTCTCTTTTTTCGGTCAAAAGAGCCTCAAGCTCCACCGTTTCTTCATCCGATCCACGGGGACCCGTGTCGGATTCGTCTATGCCCCTCAAGGGTGAAGATTTCGTCGAGCACGCTTTTGGAGGATTCCAGAAGTTTCTCAGGCCCTTCTCGAGCATGACCCAGGAGAAGGGAAGCTCGACGCCCGGAAAGCTGTTCAAGGTCTGCCCTGGATGCCAGCTTCAGAATGTCTTTAAGGAGGACGAACACTCCCTTTGCCTTTACTGCCTGCATGAGGACAAGACGCACATGGAGAAGAACTGTGCGTTTTGCGGCAATATGTCGGAGCGGACCATGAAGGACCGCCATCAACGTCTCACCAACTGGCTGGAAGGAAAGAAGTCCGAGCGGTCTTCTAAGACCTTTGAGGGCGCCCCGGCGACGGGGGTCCAACAGAAGGCCAAGCACCGCGAGTCCGTTGGCACCGGGAGTGCCGTACGGTCGGGCTCTACGGGCGCCAGGCAGGGCGCATCCTCCCCGGCGCCATCAACCACGAGCCAACGCTCTGGCTCGGGTAAGAGGAAGGCCGAGCACCCGGCAAAACTCCTGGAGAGACCCCGATCGTGCTCGAAGGCCCCATCGGAGGGGGAGCGAGGTGGTGAGCGCAAGGAGAAGGCGGTGAGCGCACCTAAGGTGGTGAAAGCCTTGATCCATCCGGCCAAGGCCTCTATCGAGACAGTCGCGGCGGCCCTGGCTCAGCCTGTGGAGGCTACACCAGTGGTGGCGACCCCGGGGCCCAGAATCTCCCTGCCACCGCGGAGGGAGTCCTCTTTCATGCCCATCGACAGGACCCCCGTGAAACCTCCGACGGAGAAGAAAAAGGGGGGGCAGGAGGTCGTCGTGGACTCGGCCTCAACCTCTGAGGAGGAGCTGATCGAAGTCTTAGGCCACGGCTCTGGCGTGGAAGAAGGCCATCCTGTCGGGAGGGACCCTGACGTGGAAGACGACGAGGGCGTTGAGGGTGCCGACGGGGCTCCTGATCGCCCGTTGGAACTCCCTCAACCAGTGCCGCAAGACAATTCGGCGGCCATTTTGTTGGCTATACAGTCCTTATGCTCGGAGATAAGGACGAGACTGCCGTTACCACCAACGGAGGAACCGCTCCCGACGGGGGACCCGGAACCAGGCCCTTCTGGGAGCCCTCCCCCTAAGAGAAGAAGGATTCATCCTCCACCTCCTTTTCAGCCATCGCGCCCTGCTCAGCCCTCCTCCCCGTCCATGACACGTGGGGATGATACGGGGACTGACACGGCCGCGACGGGTACAGACGACAAGGTTTACGACGAGGATCTCCCGTCGTCACCTCCCACCCGGGCTTCCACGCCCGACGAGATTGGATCGTTTCACTCCATGATCGCCAGGATATCCGAGCTTTTCCAGCTCTGCCCGGAAGAGAAGAAGAAGGAAAGTTTCCTTTATCAACGGCGCGAGACCAAGAGGAAGACGGTCCTCGCTGTACCTCTACTAGACGATATTTGGGATGAGGGCCTCGCCCTCCTCAAGAACCCATCCACGACGCCGGCTAGAAGGGATCGGTATGAGAAGAAGTACCGGGTCCCGGACGCGGCCCCCTTGTGCCTTTGGGCACAGCCGACCCCGGACTCGGTCGTCTCTGCGGCGGCCAGGAAGAAAGCGGGGGGGGCGCGGCCTCTACGCCAACCTCCCCGCCGGACGGCGAGGGAAAGAAATTAGACACGATGGGACGCAGAGTCATCTCGTCGGCAGTGACAACGATTAAGGCGGCCAACGCCTTGGCTATCGTAGCCCGCTACGACAGGGAGTTGTGGTACAAACTGGCCCCCCTGCTGGACTTCCTACCAGACAAGAGGGCGGAAGCCCTAGAGATCTTGCAGGAAGGAGAGGTGGCGTCGGACCACGCCATTACGATTGCGACGGACATCGCTGACACTGGATTTCGCCAGTTGGGCAATGGCGTGTGCCTTAGGCGGCGTGGATGGCTCAAGGCTACTGACTTCCGTCAGGACGTGCAGACCAGAGTCTTGGACATGCCGTTCGACGGAAACAACCTGTTTGGGAAAACAGTGGACGATTCCCTTCAAGCCATCAAGGCGGACACGGAGACGGCCCGGGCTCTTGGGGTTCTCCAGCAACGGCGGCCGCCCTTTCGGAGCGGCGGAGGCAAACGGGGTGCCTCCAAAGGTTCCAGCGGCGGATTTTCCACCTACCGTCAAGCGGCCCGTTTGTCGTCCCAGGAAGCTTACAGGGGACGAGGCAAGTCAGGTGGACCCCGCCGTCGTCGCCAAGGAGGACAAGGCGGCAAAGCCTCGTCGAAGCAGGACTGAACCGGCCGTGGGGTTGGGCCCCCACCGAAGCACCCCAGTGGGAGGCCGGCTGGCGAGCTTCGTCAGCGCGTGGGAGTCCATCTCCACCGACCGTTGGGTGCTGGACGCCCTGGCTCAGGGTCACGCGCTCGAGTTTCTAAAGAGGTGCCCGCGCGTCCCCCCCTGTGGCCAGGAGAGAACATCACGTCCCTCAACTTCTCTTGGAGGTAAAGGCGATGCTCGAGAAGGGCGCCATCGAGCTCGTCCCAAAGAGGCTTCGGGGCTGCGGAGTTTACTCAAGATACTTCCTCGTGAAGAAGAAGACGGGAGGATGGCGTCCCATCCTGGACCTACGACGACTGAACAAATTCATCAAGGCACAGAAGTTCCGGATGGTCACCCTCCAACACGTCCTGGGTCAACTGGAGGAGGGCGATTTCCTGTCGTCGTTGGATTTGGAGGATGCCTACTTCCATATTCCCATCCTAAAGGGACACCGAAAGTTTCTCAGGTTCGTGGTCCAAGGGCGTCACTACCAGTTCAGAGCCCTTCCCTTCGGATTGAGGTCGGCACCCAGGGTGTTCACCAAGTGCCTCGCACCGGTGGCGGCGCAGCTGCGCCGAGAGGGGATCCACATCTACCCCTACCTGGACGACTGGCTCATCCGAGGAAAGACAAAGGAGCTCGCCGTGGAGCACACGGCAAGGACCGTCCAACTACTCATGGACCTGGGATTCTCCATAAACTACGCCAAGTCCCACCTGGTGCCCGCGCAAGACGCACTGTTTCTGGGAGCGAAGCTCGACAGTGTCGCTTCTGGCCTCTCCGTCGGAGGAAAGGACGAGGGCCATCTTGGGCAAGGTGCAGCGGATGCTGGTGGCGGACGCGGCCAGGGTGAGGTCCATCAAGTCCCTCCTCGGAATGATGTCTTTTTGCATTTATCTCATCCGCCTGTGCAGGCTCCGGATGCGCCTGTTGCAGGAGTTCCTGGACGCGCGCTGCATCCAGACGACGGGCAGCTTTGAGGAGAGGATCACACTCGACGAGAGTTTCCGACGAGCGATCCGGTGGTGGGGCACCCGCGCACATCTGACGGCGGGCAAGGACTTCCAGACCCCCGGCCACCAGGAGACAGTGACCACGGATGCCTCCCTGGAAGGGTGAGGAGCGCACACCGAAAATCTGCATGCGAGAGGCCTTTGGCTTCCGACGGAGAAGTCCCTCCATATCAACGTCCTGGAGCTCCGTGCAGTGTTTTGAGCCCTCGGGTCCTTTCTTCCGTCCCTCAAGGGCAAGGTGGTGAGGATCTTCACCGACAACACCACCACCATGTTCTACATCAGGAAGCAAGGCGGTACCAGATCCCCAGCCCTGTCCAAGGAGGCGCAGGATCTGTGGCGTTGGGCCGTCACCCAAGGGATGTTTCTGGTGCCGTTTCATCTGGCAGGGATAAAAAACACCATCGCCGACTCGCTCAGCAGAGAGCTGCGCTCGTGTCACGAGTGGGGAACTACGACAGGATCTAGTGGACCGCCTCTTCCGACGGTGGGGCACACCCCAGATCGATCTGTTCGCGACGGCGACAAACTCCAAGTGCCGGAGGTTCGCCAGCAGGTTTCCCCAGCTGAGGAGCATGGGCGATGCTTTCTCGTTCCCCTGGGAGGGCCTGTTTCTATGCGCGTTCCCTCCATTGCCGTTGCTGATCCGGCTCATCAACCAGCTCAAGAGGTCACGGTGCAGGATGATCCTCGTCGCACCTGCGTGGCCGAGACAGATATGGTTCCCGGACCTTCTGGACTTGTCAGCGTCCCCGTCAATCAAGCTACCAGTGGACGCGGATCTTCTCTCCAGGGAAGGAGGCGCCATCCTCCATCACGACCCGAAGTCGCTGAACTTGCAGGCCTGGCTCCTGCAGCGTTAGAGTTTGGAGGCTACGACATACCGGCCGACTGCAGAGAGGTTCTTGCAAAGGCCAGGGCGTCCTCAACTCTTAAATGCTATGGACACAAATGGAAGAGGTTCTCTGTCTGGTGCCACGCACAGAAGATTAACCCTCTATGGATTAAGGCTCCCCAGGTACTGCCGTACCTTCTGACGCTGGCCAGGGCTGGACTGGCGCACGCGTCCATCAAGATTCATCTTGCTGCGATCTCCCGATACACCAGATCCACGGGGCGGACGTCTTTGTGGTCTCATCGTCTGGTGAAAGAATTCATGAAGGGACTTTTCAGATCGTTCCCTCCGGTGAAGGCTCCGGCCCTGGCGTGGGAGCTCAACGTCGTGCTGACCAAGCTCATAGGACCTCCGTTCGAGCCTCTGCACTCGGCTCCGTTGAAGTTCTTGTCGTGGAAAACAGCATTTCTTGTGGCCATCACCTCCACACGACGGGTGGGAGGGATCCAGGCCCTTTCCTGCAAGCCCCCGTACTTGACTTTTCATGACACAAGGGTAGTGCTCAGGACGCACCCCTCCTTCATGCCCAAGGTACCGTCGGACTTCCACCTCAACGAACCCTTGGTGTTGCCTGTTTTCTTCCCGTCGCCGGCTGAAAGGACTTTGCACTCGCTGGATGTGGCTAGAGCGCTGAAGTTCTACGTGGACCGCACGAAGTGTTTTCGGAAGACGTCACAACTTTTTGTGAACTTTGGACCTGTCAATCAGTGGAAGGCTCTCGAAGGCCTCCATTTCCAGATGGCTCTCCGGCTGTATCATGTACTGTCATCGGTTGGCAAACCGACCGCTGCCTGGCCGTCCGAGAGCCCATTCCACCATAGTGATCGCAGCTACCACAGCGTTCCTATCTGGTGTGCCCTTGCTGGACATCTGCAGGGCTGCTACGTGGAGGTCGACGCACACCTTCACGAAATTCTACTGCGTCGATCGGGATTCCAGGGAGGAGTCCAGGGTCGGCCAAGCAGTGCTGCGCAACCTGTTCGCCTAAGGTGAGCCTGGTGAGGAGGCAAGAATTGCTTAATGTTGAGTTGATGTAATGCTTAATGTTGAGCCTTTGCCACCTCCAGTGGTTGTGCATGTGTGTACTGCTATGTATTTTTTATTCATGAGCATGTGAATCCATGCCAGACCCCATGCTGGAGAAGGAACAAGTTACTTACCTGTAACTGTTGTTCTCCAGCATGGGTCTGGCATGGATTCACATGCGAACCCTCCCGCCTACCCCTCTGCGGCTCTTCACTTGGTCATACTGCCACTTCACGTGCTACCAAATCTGAAGATGGCTGCCAGAGGCGGGGCTTAGGTAGAGGGCAGTCATTGGCTGTGGTCAGTATGACGCAGAGATCAGTGATTGGTTACTACTACGAAAGACAGATCAGAAACGAAACTGATACTGATTTTTTCTTTACCGAGGATTCCCAGCCTGACGACGGGGAATATTCATGAGCATGTGAATCCATGCCAGACCCCATGCTGGAGAACAACAGTTACAGGTAAGTAACTTGTTCCCTATCCATCCCCTTATTGGCGTGGCTCGTCTGTCTATAATTTCCACCAATCATAGTAAAAAAAATGTGCTCTGTATCAGCCCTCATTTTCAGAAAAATGAAAGCTTTAGGCCTCCCTGTTACTGTTTTACTGTGTTTCCTGCTGCCTGCGTTTTTTCTGCTCTTCACAAACTGAAGAAAACGCCAGTGTGCATTTAAAATGAATCTCTGTAGTGCCACCAAAACATGGTTTCACCTCATTTTGCATAGAAGAATGCATTTTAATGTTAGAAAAGTTAGAATTTGCATTTTAGTAATGTTAATAATGTTATATATTATAATGCAATATCCATACATGAAGTATCCAAAATACATCGTGCACTTGATTATTTGAACCTGGCAGCACATTAAGTTTTTCTATGTGTGCTCTGAATATCTGAAATTTTCAAGTTGGGCCTGGCTGTGTTGTAAATCCTGTACTTTGCATGCCACCAACAATGTTATATGTTATACTGGCAAAAAGAAATGCTATATATGTCCTTACACCAGCCAGGTGTTGGTTTTCAGAGTGTGGCACCCCTCCACACAATCTCTCAACTTAGCAGCCTGGTTCCTGAAATTCGGTCAGCACAGTTAAACCTTTCCAATGATAGTATGCACGTTATCCAGGCAGTGCAGAACCCCTTTGTGGGCACAGTACAAAAGCAAAGGGGTCTTCTTCCGTCACTGGTGCTTAGAGAAACTGATCCATCCTTGTCAAGTTTCAGTGGATTGTCTCTTCTCCTTTATCTCAGACCTTAGATCCACGTGTATTCACATGCAGTCGTGCCATCCATGCCTATCTGCTATCGGGGTATGCTCAATACGGATTCTTTTTTTTTTCAATCTGAAACCCAGTCATAAATGTAATTTCACAGGTCTTCTACATCTTTCATCCCGTCAATCCTCTCCAAGCGAATATGGACCTCAATGTGCTGCTCAACGCCCTCTGCCATAAGCCGTTTGAGCCCATGGTAACGGTGGACTTAAAATTGCTCACCTGGAAGGTGGCCTTACTCTTTGCCATCACTTCAGCAACAAGGACTGGTGAGCTGCAGGCCCTCTGCATTGAAGAACCCTTTGTCCTTCCATAGGGCAAGAGTGGTGCTTCGCACACACCCCCATCTTTCCTTACTAAAATTGTTTTGGCATTTCATATTAACCAATCGTCACCTTGACCGTTTTTTTTCCGCACCCCTTGTCCGATGCACAGCGGATTCTACACAGTCTTGATGTCAGAAGTTCTATCTTGATAGGACAAAGGACTTTAGAACCTCTTCTCATCTTTTCGTGACATTCGGAAATGCAAACAAAGGATCAAAGGCCTCCGAGGCCTCCCCTGCTAAAGTCCTGGCTGTTACTGAGACTGCAGGTTACCTGGCCAACCATCTGATCTCGGGCCCTAGCCCTGTCAGATGCACGCCTGCACTGCCTCCCTGGCAACCCCTGCACCTGGGGACTGTTTTCTGTATCCCTACAGTCCCCCAACTAGCACTTATGTCTGCACTCACCCAGCACTCGCCACCTGCTGGCTGTTTATTTATCTTGTTATTCTATTATCCCTTGCACTGCACTTCCCCCCGGACCCCCTGCACTTTTCTTCCTCCCCCTTCCTTTGCACTTGAGCAATCTGAATGACACTTGGCCTTGTAAGATCGCTGTCTGTCTTCCCTCTGTTCCCCATCTCTTGCCTCGTCGCGCCTTGAAACACTTGTGTATAGGCGCGTTATGAATGCCATATCATATATCTATTGTGGGGTAAAACGTCCTCTGTGGCTTTCCAAGAGTATGTTCCTTGGAAAACAATCACCAAGGCGGCTACTTGGGCCTTCCTTTCAGCATTCTAGAAACATTGTCTCCTCTTCGGCTCTAGAGCTGCTGCTCCGTTTGGTCAAGCGTTCCTCAGGAAACCTCTTTAATTATGGGAGTTTAATCCAACCACCCATTGTTTATACATGCAAATCTCCCAGCAGTATGGAGAAAAGGCGACGGGATGTAGGAGTAAGAAAGTTGCCATTGTGGCTAACATACTCTTAGTCACCTCTCCTCCATACGCCCACCATCCCCTATAAAATGCTCCCTTTTAATTGCTTTTATGTCTACCGACCTTGGTGATAGAAAAGGACTGAAGGGCGAAAATGCTGGGCAGGGCTCAGGAAGGCGGGGCTAGAGCCATACGCGTGCTGGCGCCGCATAAAAATAAAGACAATGTTTTTTGGCTACTACCAAAAAGTGCTCTGGTCCTGTCCCAAAGGGCGGAATATCCCACAAGTATGGAGGAAAAGGGACTTTGCACTAGGAGTAAGTTGGTCACTACAGTGAGTCACTTTTTCCATCTCCTCTATATGGAATCAATTCCAAGGATATGTTCAAACACCACAGTTATGTATTTCATACTCCTACGTCTCGTCCCCTTTCCTCGTTTACTGCATGGGGCGTCTCTTACTAGGGCTGGGAACGGAAGCCTTCTCACACAAAGCCTTTCCCCTGTTAATGTATCTGAGCATGGGGGTGGTATCAGGAGCATGCGCTGCCCTGACTCCGCCCTCTGGCGCCACACCGCAGTCCTCTTTTCCGTGGTGACGGGGGGCAGACCTGAGCTGGTGGTTGAGGCCTTTTTCCTCCTAATTCCAGATGCTTGACCTTCCCCTGGGATCCAGTGTTTATTTGTAATTATTTTATGTTTTCCATTACCTTTCTACACCGTCCTCCGGCATGTCGGCCCCGGTGGACATCAGTAGGTGCCCCACCTGCAAACGATCCTTTCCGTTGTCGGACCCGCGCATGCTGTGACTGCTGTACCTCGGCCAAGATCACGGCTGCGAGGACTGTTCGTTGTGTGACACACTTACACCTTGGTCACTTGAGAACCGTCTCGTGAGGTGGAGGGAGCTCTTCTCCAGGTCCCTCCTCCCCCCGCCCCCTTCCTGAACACCTCAAGGAGTACATACACAGGAAATCAAGGCCAAAAGTAAGTAAACCCTTCCCGAAAGCACCCTGCAAGGGCGATTCCTTCCCTGGGAAGACCCTGAGTGGGAGGGATTGCACAGAGCTACCGATCTACCAACCAAGGGACCCAAGGATTCTCCTGGACCCAGGACCGAGGGGCCCAAGGGCTCCCATACCGGGAAATCTCCTGAGGGGCTTAGCTCCGATACTGGGTCTATGCCTGAGGAGGCACCTACATGCAGGAGCACTAACGGGTCTATGACCGAGGGCAGTAAGCCTCCCTGGTCTACACCTGAGGTACAGATGGGGCCTGAACCTACGCTTGAAGGCAAACCTGTGGAGGCACGTGCAAGTACCTCAGTAGACGCACAGTTCCTGTGCTTGCCAGTCCAAGACAAAATGGTGCTGCGCACCAAGGCACGCCCTGCCCAGCGAGAAGGCTGTCAGGGGGTCGTGCCTCCAGCACCCAGACAAGAGTTTGCTCTATGAGTAGAATGCTCACGCATGCATACGCCCCAGATGCTATGGTGTACAGCCTACCTGGTTCCATCCTTGTTGGTGCGCTACACCAAGGCAAGATATACGCAGTCCAGGCATGGCATGGGCAGATCTCAGCCTGCTCCCCAGCCACCCCTTTGACACTGGTGCCTCAAGAGCGTGCCACTCTTGCATGCAAGCAGTGCTTCTTTGACAAATTCATGACGCTAATGAAGTCTCCACAAATGGCAGCCATTTTGAACGGCATAATGAAGGAAATGATTCCTCCAGTGCCGCCTGCACCGACTCAATCTTTGGTCCCGGTACTGCTGCAGCCTGCGTCTGCGCCTACTCCGGTGAAGCCCCTGGTCCCCGGTGTTCACTCGGTCTCCTCTGTGCTACTCAAGCCGAGACTAGCACTGGCGCAACCCACCCTTCCGGTCCAGTCTCTGCCACTTCCCATGCCACAGTTCCTTGAGATACTGCCTGTGACCCCCACCGGGAGACAGCGTGGAACGGAATTGCAAACCCCCTCTCCAGAGGACAGGTGGCTATGGATCAGGCTGACAAAGACAAGGATGATGATGATGCTGACACTTCAGCCTGGGCCTTCCATGACAGGTTGGCAGGCCTCGCTGAGTAACTGGGTCATCCACCAGGTTGGGCATTACTTTGCAAAAGGACCTAGAGGCACTAGCCAAGAAAGGATGGGTCAAGGCCTACTGCACGCAACTCGGCAGCAAGCGCGTTGATGGAAAATTCCTGCAGGCGCAGGCAGATACCCTGCTGCTATTGGTCCGCATTCCTCGGTCATAGTGACGACATCAATGTATGCCAAACTGCAGGCTTCCACGTCTACCACCACAACTTCAGCTCTGCTGGGTAAAGAGGAACATGTTTTGGATGCCTACGGAAAAAAGATCTATTCAAACGCAGGGCTTTACCTGATGCAGGCAAACGCGGATGTGATGCTGGCCACAGCCAATCAAAGGCTCTGAAAGGAAATTACTGAGTTGCTTCCAGATCTGACAGGACACAAGCAGGCGGCCTTCAAGTCTGGATTAGCTGAGGTCAAATTGGTGGCATAGGACATAATGGAGTCCACCGTGGCCCATATAGACACGGCGGGCAGAGCCATATGCATTGCAACTGATATGCGAAGGTTGGCTTGGCTGAGAGCCACCATGTTCAGCCCAGATGTCCAGGAATGCATCCTGGATCTCCCCTCCGACGGTGGGGATTTGTTCCATTCCTTGACAGTCGAGTTGAACAAGAAAAAGAACAGCTTGCAAGTCACTGGCTAAATCAGCTGCAAAGTCTTACGGGCAGGGTCAGGCACGGTCTGACAAGGAGAGGATGTTCCGGGGTTTCCGGAGTTTAGAACACACCCAACCGGACAGGTACCCCAGCCTGCACAGTCTTAAACAACAAAGGACCTCAAACAATGTTTTTTACCAGTCCCCTCCCAGGCACCTGCCTCGGATGGATAGACGCAATGAAGTTTGCATCAAGGTACACAGTTGTCCAGTGGGGGGCAGGCAGGATTATCTTGGTGGTCTCCCAGGGATTTCGCCTCCCTCTTTCCCCCAGCCCCACTCATCTCTCTGCTCCTCCCTCAGATCGGGACACCAATGTCTGCTGACTGTTACGCATACGAGGCTCAAGATGAGGATCCAGTTGCACCTAGCAGCCTCCTGGAACCGGGAAACTGATTCCCAGGTAGAGACTATCTCCATTCCGGCATAACTCCATCAGGACTTGCTGTAGTGGAGGCAGGAAGGGAATCTAACGGTTGGTATGTCCTATCACAACCGACTTCTCTCGGTAGGGTTGGGGGGGCAACCTGGGCGTCCACTATGTGCGCGGATGCGGTCAGCTGAGGACAAGGCACACCATATCAACCTGCTCGAGCTGATGGCCATACAGCTAGCGCTGCGGGCGTTTCTACATGTGGTCAAGGACAGCGTAATCTGCATTCAGGTGCACAGCTCCATGTGCATGTGCTACCAGCAAGGGGCGTACCAGGTCACCTCCCCTGTGCCGTCATACCGCCCTGATTCGGGAGTAGGCCATAGCACACAATAGCAGTCTGTCAGCGATCGACGTGCCGGGAGAGTCCACTGTAGAGTTGGACTGACTCGGCAGGCTGGGTGTGGACAACTATGAGTGCCAGCTATGCTCACAGTTCCTGATTGGAGATCTTTCAGACTTGGGCCCATCCGGAGGTAGTCCTTTTTGCCATAGAGCTGAACAGGTGGTGCCATTGGTTCGCTTCCTGGATGAGCAGGGGCAGAGAATCGCTGGGAGACGCACTACAATTGCAATGGGACAGTCTGTGGGCATATGCGTTCCCACTGACTCTGCTGATTCACAAGGTCACCTGCAAGGTCAGGGAGGCTCAGGGACTACAGCTTATTTTGATTACACTGTAGTGGCCAGCCAGACCTTGCTATTTGGAGCTTGTGAGGCTGGCTGTATAGGGGCCCATTCCTCTTCCAGTCAAGGGACTTCACCGACTGACTCAGCGGGGAGTGGCGGGGGAGGGTTCAATGGGCTCCAGATAAATTAGCCCTAGCAGCCTGGTTCCTGAGAACGTAACTCTGCAGCACCTGCAGTTGTCCCAGGAACATTTGACGATTATGCAGAAGGCAAGAAATGACTCCACTAGGAGTCAATATAGGAGCAAATGGACTAGGTTTTGTCACTGGGCGAGGGACAGAGACATAGACCCTATGGCCTGCACCCTCGGTCATGTTACATTTTCAGCACACCTTGCGGAGTCAGGAGTGCAGGTCAACATGTGCCGTACGTACCTGGCAGCCACGGAGGCTTACAGCAACCTGACAGTATGTCGTTTCCCCCTTCCAACCCGGTGGTCCTTACGGGTTTAACCAGATTATATCCTCCTGTGAAGTGTCTGCACCCAGTTTGGGACCTCAGTGTGGTACTGGGGGCGCTGGTGCAGAAACCATTTGAGCCCATGGCAACGACAGACATAAGACTGGTCACCATTAAGACCGCCTTCATAGTGGGGTTCACATTGGAGCGCATGGTCGTGAGATTCAGGCCCCTGATTGCCTTGAAACCTTACACCACATTCCATAGAGACAAGGTTGTGCTCCATGCTCACCCAACGTTCTTGTTATGTAAATGCTTGTTGTATTCATCATATTGTAAGCTATGTCTTGTAGAATGCTTGGTGCCAGGCTGAGCATATTATGTCAGAGTGTTCTGGAGTTGAAACCTCCATCCTGTTGTTGTTGCTCAAAGTTAATCAGTTGATGTGAGCTGCTGTGCAGGTTGGGGGTCTTTTACCTATATCTTGCAACTTGCCAATAAACCACTTAAGAAACTATGCTGGTGTGGTTATTGGCACAACATTGGCGACGAGGATGGGATGGTAACGTCAGAATCACCCATCTGGGATCAGTTTGAGTCCCCAGGACCCCCGATCAGAAGGCGAGGAGTGCGTACCGCCTACCGTTGAAGATAGCAGCTGTGTCGCTCGTTTTGTTTTCAAGTCGCCGTGCGAGAAGGAGGTGAGCTGTCCACCCCGGCCCCCCCCCCCCCGAGCGAGTGACTTTTCCGCACCGAAGCGTGGTCGGGAGGCCGCGACCTGCAGACGCCCAGACCTTCAGTCGGAAAGCTGAAGCAGTCCTGATCGCATCTGCGGCAGCGACCAGACAGCCAAGCCCTCAGACGGAGAGCCGAAAAGGATCGGATCCTTTCTCTCCCTGCTTCGAGGGAGGAGTGGACCGTAACGACTTACAAATGTAGTCGTGCTGTTTTCGGTACGGGAGGGCCTAATTGGGTTGAGAGGGAGTGATTGCCCCCGCCTCTCTCTTCTCTCTGACAGTCACGTGAACGGAGTCACGTGACCGCCGCCGCCTGTGTCAGACGCATTCACTAGTCAATGCGATCCGGAAGCGGTGTTTGGGAAGCACGCCCAAGTGTTTAGCTGCTCCTTATTCCAAAAGATGCTTGTTGTTGAGCCTAGGAAGGCGTCGTGCTGAAACACCCGCCCAGGGCCCTAACGGGAAGGCAGTGCGAACGCGAGCGAACTGTGAAGCTGCATATAGAGACATTCAGAGCAACAGTTTCTGAATCACAGGTGAGAAAAAGGAAACGTTTTTTTTTGTTTGTGTCGAGTGCTGCATGTGTCATTTCTCACATTACAGACATTATCCTGTTGAGAAAAAGTGAAAAGCGACATTTCCACTTATTTGACTATTACTTCCTAGTGGATATTACTTAAAAGCATCCAAGGGAACAGTGAAAGTAGCAGCCACTTCACTACTGTCAAGGAAATGGCTCTATCAGGAGTACCTGGCCCGCAAGTATTCATGCCCGCACCAGGTCCACTTAGAATCAAGTGGGCTCCCTGGAAAAAGGGATTCTTGCATTATGTTAAAGCCACATGCGGGAATGGCATGTCCGTGGAACGTAAGGTGGCTATGCTGATGCACTTTCTTGGATATGAAGGCCAGAGAATCTACGATACCCTTCCTGATGCTGCAGAACTAGATTTGGAAGATGGAGCAAGTGATTTTTGATGTGGCACTGGCTAAGTTAGATAAGCACTTTGAAACCAAAGTAAGCACCGTACTTGAGAGATACCATTTTGTCGCTGAATTGTAAATTTGGTGGGACGTTAGATGAACACATAAGGGACCAATTTATGCTACACTGTTCTAATGACAAAATCCGTGAGGAGGTGTGGCTCAAAGATGATCCCAATTTAGAGGAAGTAATTGGTATGGCCAAGAGAATAGGACATACTTTGAAATGTGTCGCTAAGCTATCTGTCAATGTAACTAAATCGGTCCAATCCACAGAAGTTTTAAGAGTGGGTGACAAAAAGAAAGATGATATGAAAGAGAAAAAGAGACATAAAGCTAAACCAGTTAAGCAGTACAACCATAATCAAAGTAAAGGTAGTGGGGGTGATCTGGGTACTAAACAGCCTCAGAAGGATGGTATGCAAGGAAGTGTCAAGAGGGATGATAGATTGTGTTTTCGTTGTGGTAGTTCATGACATTTGTCCACGTCTCCCCTTTGTCCCGGAAGACGTGTCAACTGCAGCATTTGCAAGAGGTGGGGTCATTTTGAAAATTGCTGCAAGAATTACCGCATAGGTGGTGGAAAAGGTACAATGTTGGTTGACGAAAATGATGCAGTCTCATCAGAAGAAGAAGAAATGTCAGAAAATGAAATTGTTACAGTAAATATGGTACAATGTTCTGGGTATGATGAGTGCGAACACCCTTCTGCTTGGGTGGAAGTCAATGGACATCGAGTGAAGCTGTTGGCTGATTCTTGTTCGAAAATCACCCTGATGTCTAAGATGGTTTATGAAAACATAATTGGGGGGATGCATGGAGGATCTGATCCCTTCTGATGAGAATACCGGAGGGTACAATGGAAGTAGAATTGAGGTACTAGGATGTTGTAAGGCTCAATTTAAGTTCAAGGGTAGGGTAACTCATGGGAAAATGTAGGTTACCAAAAAGGCTGAGACTTTACTTGGGTGGAGAGAGCAGAGGGGGTTGTGTATCAAACTTGATCCCAATAGTAAAGAACAGGTTTTGAATGTAGCCAATACGTCTGTATTCGAGAAGAGTGCCCTCAAGGACCATAACATGATTGCAAAATATCCTGAAGTTTTTAGTAAAGGTGTAGGATGTCTCAAAGGGATGGTGCACAAAATAGTGATAAAAGAGGGAAGTGTGCCGGTTGCAGCTAAACTCAGGCTCTTGCCTCTATCAATGCGCAGTGCGGTGCGTGAAGAATTGTGCAAATTAGAAGAAGGTATAATTGAACCTGCCAAAGCTGTCGAATGGATTTCCCCAGTTGTAGTGGTGAAAAAAGCAAATGGTGATTTGAGAGTGTGTGTCGACTTGAGAGAATTTAATCGTTGTGTGGTAGCTGATCGACACCCCCTTCCAAATGTGGGAGAACTCTTAAGCCATATTGGTAATACAAAGTTCTTCGCCAAATTAGATATGGCGAGCGCTTATCAGATAAATTTGGATGTGGAATCTAGAAAACTCACCGCTTTCATTACATATGAGGGAATTTACCAGTTTCGCCGCATGCCCTTTGGACTGATTTCAGTGTCCTCCGTTTTCCAAAAGGTCATGGATAAATTATTAAAAAATCTAAGTGGAGTATGGTGTTTTCAGGATGACGTTCCGATCTGCGGGAGGAGTGAGGAGGAATTGAAAGAAAGAGTTGAGATTGTGTTAAATATCTTCAAGACAAGAGGTATAACGTTGTGAGGTGAAAAATGTGTTTTCTCAACCAGTGTGGTAGAATATTTGGGTCATGAAATTTCAGAGGATGGTTTGAGGCCTAAAAGAAATTTGGTGGACGGTATTGTGAAAATGCGACCACCGAAGAATAAAGCGGAGTTGAGATCGTTCTTGGGAACAATTGAATTTTACCACCGTTTTGTAGAACACTACGCTGATAGTGTGACCAATTTAAGGGCAATCTTGAAGAAAGGAGCAGAATTTGTGTGGAGTGAAAAGTGTGAGCAGGAGTTTTGTAGTATTAAAGAGAAAATAGACATGGCAAAGCCCTTAGCTATGTTTGACACTAGAAGAACTATTCTTGCTGTGGATGCTAGTGGTACAGGTATAGGGGTCATTATGTCACAATTGGAAGCGGATGGAAGTGAAGTATTTGTGTTACATGCTTCATGCATGTTAAAAGATGCGGAGCTCAACTATTCGGTCCTAGAGAAAGAAGCCCTGGCATGTCATTGGGGTATAGAGAAGCTTAGAAACTTTGTGTGGGGACAAGAATTTACGCTGAGAACTGACCATAAACCTCTGAAGGCTATATTTCAAACCAAGGGCTTGGGTAAAGTGTCAAGAAGGGTTGCTTGTTGGGTGACCAGGTTACAATGTCACAAATTCATTATAGAAGTTGTTCCAGGTAAAGAAAATGTACAGGCTGATCATGCATCTAGAGTGAGGATGGAAGAGGATAATGGTGAAGCGGGAGAGATGCATGTTGAGATGGGAAATATGGTATTTGCA
This sequence comes from Ambystoma mexicanum, assembly GCF_040938575.1. Lineage (NCBI taxonomy): Eukaryota > Metazoa > Chordata > Amphibia > Caudata > Ambystomatidae > Ambystoma > Ambystoma mexicanum. Next base: position 436,096,380 of record NC_090936.1, read on the forward strand.
ACTGTGGAAGGTATTTTACAGAAGGATGAGTGGACACAAGTGTTTGTCTGATGAAATGTGGAAACGGGTAGTGAATTTTGTTAAGGGGGAATGGCCGGAGAAGAGGTTGCTGTCTGGTGAAGAAAGAGCTTTATGGGAAGTGAGGTTCGAATTGTCTGTAAAGGATGGGTTAGTGTATCGTTGGGACAAGTTGGTTGTTCCGTGGTGTTTGAGGGAAAGGCTAGTAAGGATTGCACATCAAGGTCATATAGGTGTGTACAAAACTAAAGAAATGATTAAAGCGGATTACTGGTGGCCAGGCCTAGATTGCGAAATTGAGAAAATGGTTGGAGATTGTGTTGATTGTATTAAGTCGGGAAAACATTTGTCAGCTGTCTCTCAGCCCATGACGAAGGTTCAGCCACCCAGGGGTGTGTGGCAAGATATAGCAATAGATATTTTGGAACCGGTTGATCTAGGAATGGGGCGAGGAATATTTATTCTTGCTTTGGTAGACACATTTTCGAGATGGACTGAATTTAAAATACTAAGAGAAATAACATGTCAGCATGTCGTGTATTTTTTGTCAAGTGTTTTTGAGAGGGAGGGACTACCGAGGAGTTTGCTTACAGATAACGGTCTACAATTTGCTGGAAGATTATTTGAAGAATATCTATTAAAGTGTGGGATAAAGCACAAAAGATCTGCGCTATACTACCCACAAGGTAATGGTATGATTGAAAGAGTTAATCGATCCATAATGGACGCCATCAGAGATGCAAGTGCATGTGGCTGCGATAAGAAGGTGGCAGTGAAGGAATGATTGTATGCTTTGCGGATGGCGCCGTGTATAGAAACTGGAGTTAGTCCTTTCGAACTTATGAGAGGTCGCAGAAGTAACACATTATTATCGCCTGCTTGGCTGGGTAGGGCAAGAGAGACTGATATTATTGTGGATGATGTGAGAAAAAGGATGGATGCCTGAGAAGACAGATGGGTAAAAGGGGTGAATGAGATGTTTCCTATAAAAATAACCAAGGTCGAAGTAGGGGATCTCATTAGGATAAGGAGAGCTGTGATACCTAAGAAAGGTGATCCCCTGTGTTCAGATCCGGTAAGGGTCACTCAGGTATTCGATAATGCCGTAAGATTGGAGAGCGGGCAAGTATGGAACTTGTCTAGAGTTGCGAAAGTGAAAAGGTAAGGGAAATGTATATGTGTACTGTATTGTTCCACATTAAGGTTTCATCATAATATTTTTCAAATCAATCAGAAAATACTTATGTAAATCTTGTTTAGTTATTTTGTTTTGTTAAGGGAGGGGGGTGTGTTATGTAAATGCTTGTTGTATTCATCATATTGTAAGCTATGTCTTGTAGAATGCTTGGTGCCAGGCTGAGCATATTATGTCAGAGTGTTCTGGAGTTGGAACCTCCATCCTGTTGTTGTTGCTCAAAGTTAATCAGTTGATGTGGGCTGCTGTGCAGGTTGGGGGTCTTTTACCTATATCTTGCAACTTGCCAATAAACCACTTAAACTATGCTGGTGTGGTTATTGGCACAACAGTTCTTACCGAATGTGGCATCTTCCTTTCATCTGAATGTGGACATTGTCCTACTGGCTTTCATTCCCAATCCACAGTTGGAGGCAGAAAAGGTCTTGCATTGTTTGGATGTCAAAAGTGCCTAGAAGTTCCATCTTGACAGGACTAAGGGTTTTCGCGAATCAGACACATTGTTCGTTATATTTCGCGTGTCAAAACCGGGCTGCCAGGCTTTTAACACTTCAATAGTAAGGCGGATGATGACAGCCATTCAGGAGACATACACAGGGCAAAACAAGGAATTACCTGAATATCTTCATGCATAGTGGCATTCCAAAGGCATGTGCCTTTGCAGACCATCAGCAGGGCGGCTACAGGGTTACCCGCTCTCCCTTCTGCAACCATTATTGTCTAGACAGCAGTGCACGCTCAGACGCAGCCTTTGGCAAGCAGTGCTAAATAATCTGTTCTCTTAAGTTTATAGACCTCTTCCCCTTCCTAAGGGCTACTAATCAATGATAATCGCCCATGCAGTATGGAGCAAAGGGGATGGAATGTAGGAGTAATTACAAGTTACTCACTGTAGCGACTAACATACTCTTAGTCTGTAGTCCTCCTTCCTCCATACAACCCCCAATCCATTTTGCTAAAAAAAAAAGTAGTGGGCAGAAATAATCTGGCAGATGCGTAAAATGGGATTTAGGTGTGGTGCCGGAGGGCATAGTCAAGGGACTGCATGCTCCTGTTACCACGCCCCGCGCAGAGATGCATTTAATGGGGAAAGGCTTTTTTGTGTGAAAAAGGTTTCGTTCCCATCTTTAGCCAGGGACGCCCCATGCAGTATGGAGGAAAGGGGCCTATGGACTAGGACTAGGTTGGCCACTACGGTGGTAACTTGTAATTTCCACAATAACCTGCGTTCAATACTGTTGTGCAACCTTTTGTCGAGAACCTTTGTGTTTTACATTGTTTTGATATGTTCCTAGTGTACGTCACACTTATCTAGAGGAGATGCACATTCTGCTTAGCAGAAGACATATTGCTGTTTTTTGTGAGTGTACCAATTCCTGTTTAGCATTTTATGATGAAATTGTTTTTATGAATGAAACCAAGATTTATGCATTGTAGAATCTGCAAGGACATAGTTTGGATAGGTTCTATATTTGATAGTGGAATTGCGTATGACATCACAGGGTATCTGCCTTTTACCCCTTCTGGAGGTGGAGGGAGTAGGGGCACTCTACCTTGCCCAAGGCTAAATCAGCAGGATGCAGGTCAAGTGCAACATTGCTGAAGAGTTGCTGCACCCAAGGAATTGCACCAATGGGGATTTTAAAGGGCCTGCAGCTTTTCTCCCGCCTTGGTGTCAAGATAATTTTTGCGATGAAGCTTATAATGCAGGTCTTGTATTGCGTGTTCACTTCCTAGACTTTCCCTCAGTCACCACTTGTTGCTTTATTTTGCCTATGGATTTAATTATTCCCCCCTGTGGGTATCTGCATTTCCTCTTCAGTCTTGAGTCTGATAACCTTCTTCACGGTATTCTACCCTTCATTAAGTCTAGTTTGGTAAGAGGGAATGTCTGGGGTGGTGTTTCTTCCCTTGTGGATGCCTGGTCAGAAGCAACCCGTTCACCTTTTGTGCTTCCTACACGCCCCCCCACCATCTCCCCCGTGCAACCCCAAAGTGACCAACTCATGTTTGGGCAGGTGCATCTTTCTTGTCATGATCTCAGCATAAGGGGGGAGGGATGCAATCCTGCATATGCAACCTGATAATATGCCAGTGACATTTCAGAGCACATCTCTGTTGGCGATTAGTGGGTTGACCTCACTGTGCCATTGGTCTGAAGATGTACTGCTTCAGGGTGAAGACCTACTCCACTACCCATAGCGTGCACCCTCCAGCCTGAGCAGTCTGTGTGGCATCACCACGGAAGACTCGGGCGGGAGGGAAAATGGGAGCAAATCCTGCTTACTCTGTTCTGTGCCAGGCCTACAGGAGTATAGCCCCTGGCTGATCATGGCTCCTACTGTCTTACACTGGGCTCTGTCAGCTGCTTGTCCCCTACACTAAGTGTCTTCCTTCCGTGCTACCCCGAGGAGGATTGCTGCCTTGGGCTAAGTTCCTTACGTGTTTTCTGGCAAGCGTTCTGCGTACTGTTCAACATTAGCCAGCTTGGCACCCCCTCGGGAGGCTCTGCCTTCGTTCCCGTGGACTTTCATATCCTGCTGCAGCTTACTGGTCCTTCACTCCTACTGGCCTGCTCTTCTGTTCTGCGATGCTTGTCTTTACCAGATGCAGCCCTTGTTGCCTTCTTTCAGGTGCTCAAAGCACATGGAGACCATCCTTAGAAGTTGTTGGTGCCGCAAATGGGGCTGCCTACTTATCCTATCAGCAGCAGTGAAGATGAAGTTTGTAACTCCAGCTTGGTGCTCATATTGTGGCACTACCAATTACATGCTTCATGTGTTCATTGGCTTTAGGGATTTGGCGTGGGGGCGCTCTTGTGTCGATATTGCTTCTTTGCTGCTCCCTATTGATGTTGGAATGTCTAACCTTTTGGTCCCTTTAACCCACTCTTCTCAGAATGGTCTAGTTAGTATTTTGGGTGCAAAGGTAGAGTAGCAACAATGACACGCGTTTGCCTGTGACAGCCCACTGGCCCCACTTCCTCCTTTAACCTATACAACAGTCTCCAAGGCAAATGTAAAGACTTTGAAGATTTTTTGTTCTCGTTATTTTTGAAATTTCAATGTTTTGCTTACTTTGTTCTGAACTCCTTTATTTCCACTCAAGAGTGAGAATACCTAAATCTTTGCAGAGCTGCAAGTAAACTGTACTGGTTTGAACAGTTATTACAGCAGTAGTTCCTAATACCCCATTGACTAGGAGGTGGTGTTAAGCACTGGTCTTGCCTTGATATAAGCTTTTTGCTTAGAGAGGAGGAATGGCCTTCCCTTCTCATAAGGCACTCTGCCAAAACTTGAGAGAGTCTTGTGAACCAAGTGCTCTCGAATAGGGATGTCTGCAGCACCCAGAAGCAAAACCTCTGTCCAGATAATTTGGACTTGAAGCAAGAGATTTCTAACAGGACTAGAATTATAAGAAACTGCCTTAGTACATATCAGCAGGAGGACTATAGCAGGTCTTGGAGAGCGCAACTGGAAGGATGTAGGCACACCACATATCACCGTTTGGCATGGGTGTGTCGCACACAATTGCGTAGAATTAGCATATAATGGGCTCACTCAAAGATCCCCACCGAAAGATTTGGAAGAAATCTGATGCTATTCTCCTAAATAAGCCTGCCTACATCGAAATCCCTTCATCCCTGTGACAGACGTACCTTACCAGTACCCACCATTGATTTGTTTTAAATAATTTATTTTCTACTATTACTACTTCCATTCTCCCCATACGAGTAGCATGCTTCTCAAATCTGTATTTTTATAGATAACCAAACTTGAGTTGGATAATCACCATGCTTCTCTCCCCATCTCACTTTTTCTATTCTCTCTCATGTTTTTGCTCCTTAGGGACATTCTGTATTAGCCATTTTTATCCATACTGCATTAAGGTATATGTAATAGTAATTTTTATATAGCACCTTTTCCTATTAAGGTCTCAATGGGCCTGTGGTGGGAACGTCCTCGGGGACCGAAGTCCAGAGTATGGGAACATTCACAGAAAGGGTTTGGAATGCGTGTATGCACTTGGCCAAAATAAGGAATTGGGTGGGCTGGCTGGGCTCCAATAAGCAACCCAAGAGATCAGGCATGTGGGCGGGTGCTGAGGGAGGTCAGGAGAGTGCGTGAGTGCAAGAGACTTTGTGTCCATCTGGGCCAAATGTTTGTCGTAGGTTGTCCCTTTATTCTGATGGCAGAGGTGTTGAGTCTTGATCTGGTTTAAGGAGGCAAAAACATTGTGCCCATCTAGACCGAATTTGTCGTAAGTTGTTGCTCGATCCTCATGTGTGGGTAGCCATGTATGCGGGAGATGTCCACCGAAGTTGTGTGTTTATACGTACCTTGAGGCTCAGATGGAGCTTTGTTTTTGTCACCTCTGTTTGATCAGGTTGTCTGTTTGAAAGGATACTTTAGGTGCACTAGCCGGATTGCCATAATAGGTCTTGTAAGCATCATGAACCCACTATCATAATGCATCTTCTAAGCATGGTAGACTATTTGTCTCACAGTCTAGGTAGGGCATCTGGTAGGTGCAGTACCAAAGCTAAGTGCAATGGGCAGGCTTTCCTAATGCATCTTATAAGCACAATAGACAGGCTGTCTTCACAAATAGTCAAGTGCTATTAACAGTCTGTCATCTTATACCTTCTAGGCTGGAAGTGCCTATACATGTCTAATTGCTATAGACCGGTTACCATCAGCAATCTTCTGAATGCAGTACACGGCTACCTGCATGTGTCTTCTCTGTGCAATTCCTTTGGTGACTTTAAACCTCTAAGTGCAATAGATGGGCTACCTTCATATAATTCTAAGCGTAATAGATGGGCTATCCCTAAAAAGCTTCCAGAAATAGCATTCAGAATAGCAGTGCATTGTTCAGTTGAGCAGGCTGCAGCCATGTCTGACTCCAGTGTTACCCTATGGGTGAAGACTCGTGATCTGCAGTCGGAGCCCTCCGTGTCAGGGAAACAAAATGAAGACCTTGAGGAGGGCCCCAAGGAGATGGTCCAGACACTAAAGATCAGTCCTAGTAGCGCCACTTCGTGATTGCAGAGTGAGGGACAGAAGTAGCGTCAGCACATGTCACACTGTTCAATGCCAGAGATTGAGGATCTGCAACTGAAGACCCCATGCCTGCCTTGGAAGAATTGAACCAAGAACAACGTTGGAATTAGTGGACCCCAAAGAAGATACTTTGACAGTGTGTTGAGTTTGCAAAGTGGTGTCCAGATTCAGCACCTGCACAAGTTGGGGTTGTCATCAGAAGTGTAGGGGTCTGCAGCTGGAGACTCAAAAGCCAAAGAAATGCACCAAAGATACCAGATGAAGTTGAGGACGTCAAAGATCATCTCCTGGACATTTAAGGCATTGTACAATATCATTGGCACTTTGCAGTATATTGCCCCAAGTCATGTCTGCAATGGTTGCTGTACAGTTCAAAAGCTGTGGGGCAACCCACCTGAAAGCCCTATGCCAGAGGAGTGGAACAATTTATTTATTCCAGACGACGATGTCTTGAAACTGCCAAGGCGGTGCCTTTGAGGAAAATGATGCTCCCTCTCCTGTGAAGGGCAAAACGGGCATTGCCAGTGGAGCACAAACGCTAAGCAGATGACATGATCGGACTGGTCTCACATGATCATGGGGAGGGTTCACCGGAATTGGTTCCCTCTGGTCGCTGGAAGAGCAGAGCTTTGCCGTCTGGGTAAGATGCAGCAGCATCTTTCATGCCCTTCTCAGTGTTTTAAGGATTGAAGCTCAGCAGTTCACCAGTTAAGGGTTCACACGCACACCATTCATACTTTAGGTGGGCAGACAGTCAGTGTGGTCACCACAGGCAAACTTTCCTGGCCTCCCCTTTGGACGACTAACTCAGGGATATGTATTCTCCAAGTACTTCTAGACCAACCATCCCCCAGTGCACACGGCACACTTAGCCAGAGCCCCGTTGTGAGCTCCAAGAGCTGTCCTTTTCAACTGCAGTGTGTTCGGAAGAGGTGATGCTTTCTTAGTTTTAGTCATCGGCCAGGGGGCTGTAACGCTTTATGGCCAAGGAATTCTTGGGCTATCCATTTGGTGTCAGTGTGGATGAGGCAAGCAGGGTCTTGAAGACGACTAGTTTATTGATGTATTGCCAGTAAATTATTTGAAGAATCGGTGAACTGGGAGCATCTTGTCCTTTCGTTGGTTTTCCCGTGCTCCTGACGTCTGGTAACAAGGTTCAGATTGATGGACCGAGCCATCACCCAACTTGGAGAGGATCTATTGTTGAAACCGGGTAATGTTTGTTCTCTGCCTATCCAACATAGGAAGCTTGTCAAAGGAAACGACCTACCAGCTAAACTATTTTCCATATTTAAGTGTGTATTAAGTCGGATGTCATATACACAGTAGATCCCTCTTTCGTGCAGGTGTCAATTTAGGCCGGGAGTTGATAAAGCTTTTTTTTTTCCTCTTTGATTGGAAAATGAATTGGGATGTTTATTTTCAAATCTCTTCACTCCACTATATGATGAAGTCTCTAATTCTTCAAAAGTGAATACATTATTCCATCCATGCATATTTCCAGTTAGTCCAATAATGGGTATAAAAAGACCTGCTTTTTTGGGTGACCGTTTAAAGATCAACATATGTACAGTGAGTAAGGCCTGCATTAATAGTTGGCCAGTGTGCACTGCACGTTACTTATAATCAAACAGTGAAACTGCTTAGGTCCAACGTGAGTAAGAATGTCAGGAAGGTGCCACAGCCCAAAGCAGGAGGCAATCTAAGCCTCGGGTGAGGCGAAAGAGTTGCTGCTGGGACAAACGGCTAGACAATATAAATGGCAACGAATTCAGGACATGGGGCATTGATTCAAGGGTGAGACTAGGGCTAACACTTTGGTGCAATATCACAGAGTTAGGAATTACCTTCTATAGATCAAGGCTACACCTCCCATAACGAAAGCACGAGGAGCCATTTGTTTCAAGTCCTTTGCTTGTAGTCCTTTGTGCAGGCAATTATCATCTTTGTAGGATGTTCGTCATCCCCAAGCAGGGAAGAATAGGGGTGCCCAGAACGAGCTAGGAATGTAAGGAGGGGGTCGGCATATAGAGCTACTTACTAGCCTGGTGGCAGGTGCCACCGAGAGGATCCTTGCTCTGTGTGGAGCAGAAAACACTAGTTGTGCCAAGAGAGGCTATGTAGTTGAGAAGGAAACGAGAACAGTGACAGAGTTGGAGCTGTAGCTGAGGCAGAGTCTGAAACAGTTTAAGGGGTATCACTACAAAGTATTGCAGGCTCATTACTGGAAGGTAGAAAGCCTAAAATTGAAGAAAACTAATTTAGATGAAAAAATAGATTGGGCGGGGGCTGGTGAGGGGGTTGGGGTATTTATTAAAGTGGAGGGATGTGAGCCTGCAGGGTCCCCCCCGCATTTAATTTAGCTAAAATGCATTGTTATAAATTCGAGGTTTTCTACCTTGCAGTAAAAAATCGATATTTTAATTTATCAGGTTAAGGCACATGGAGACGAACAGAACCAAAGTGGTAAGATCAAAGTAATGGCAGCTTCATTAATAATGGTTTGGATGCATGTGTAGCATGTCGCGGGGTCAGTTCCTCACAAGCTACGGCTCAAATTAGAGTTGTGAACTTTCAAGAGTGTGCGTTCTGAGGGACATACATGAGTTGCGCGAAACGCAACACTGCAGTGACCTATTGTGGCAATAGGCCCCCCCTAGTTGATAACCAGTGGTGCTCGCGACTGGCTGTGCTCACTCGGTCTAGTTGCCTTTTCAGACCCGTTTACTTTTTAATTTCAAATATACTCTTATTGTATTTAAAATGGGAACACTTGCGCAATCCTGACTCTTTGTAAAATGTTTTCACACATCTTTTAATTTAACATATGTAGCATTTTGTGTTTTTAAGGAAAGTAATATTTTCTATGAGCAAAAACGTATACGCATTCTCTTTAAAACCAGCACGGATGTCTGCTCCTTTTACAGGTTGAAGAGAAAGGGGGAGAAGTGCGAGAACTGTAGCATAACAATGCTATTTTGAACAAGGTTACTCCTATAAATGAACCCCTCCCACTTCAGCTCCAAAATAGCAGCATAACACGGCTTCATGGCAGTGTGGACAACCCACCGACCAGGGATCTCACAAGACTACCCACTACCTCAGATAATACTTTAAAAAAAAAAAAAGTAAGCCCTTCAAGCACTCTGCAGCTTCCACCTGTGTAAAGGTGAAGACTGTCACCATTACCTTTAGTCTAGAAGGGCGGGCGCCAGACCGAGGTTTGCAGGTCTTGGAAAGCCGGCATGTGCTTCCTCTCCAAAGAAAAACACTTGCATACCTGACCATTGGAAGCTCACCCCGAATACCAGAAATTGGAAATCACATTTGTGTTTTACCCTTGCTTGTACTAACCATTCATTTTTCCATCGTTGGAGGCGTGACTTTTCCCCCATCCCTTTTTGGGCACGGTGTAGGTTGGTTTTGTAATTCCCATTATTGAACGGACCAAAACAATATGAACGTGTAATGCAAACAAAGCCATTTGGTAGCCGAGAACCCTGTAAGGCTGGCACTCGTATAAATGTAAGGTTTTTATTGCATACTAATGCGTGATGGGAAGGAGCGAAGTTCCGAGTGAAAGGATGGCACAGCAAGAATCAAGCTCACAGATGGTGTTCTGCGATGGAGGGAACTTTGCAGTGAGTCATTGGCAACGTTACACACCTTTTTGCTGCAAAGCGAACAAGCGATGAGACATGACCGTAGCCACAATTAATCCACACGTTAGGTGTTGGGCAAAGGAACACGTACATATCTACTTAAAAGGATAACTCAGTTTAAAAACTTTGTCATGGTACTGTCTGTAGCTGAGGTTGCTTGAAACACACGTGACTAGTGACTCATTCTCTAAAACTGTGTTCTGCATCATCTATGTACTAGTGTCATACCATTGTAGTGATTTGTATTCTCCTTCCTGCTCTTGCAGGCCAAATAGTATCAGCATCGTTTTCCCCCTCGTAATCCCACCCAGGCCCTTAATCCAACTAGGGACCTCATCATAGTAGGACTGGACCACCTCACATCCCCACCACATATGCCAGTAGTCTGCTCTCGATCCACAATCATGACAGCACATGGGCTCACACTTTGGACCATCTTAGAAAGCCTGACCGGGTCATCCTGCCACCTGTGCAAGAGTTTCATAGCATGCAGTTTGTACTGGCAGGAAATGGATGCGCGGGAGGCCACTTCCACATCCTCTCCCAATTCCGAGGGGAAAGCTTCACCCTGAGACCCCCCTTCCAGCGCTGCCTCACCTGTCTGACAATCCCCTTTTCATCTCCACTAAAGATCTATATAATGCACCAATGAATCCCTTGGAACCCGACCCGGTGTCTAAGATATTCGCGAAGGGTGTAAGTTCCCTCTGTAATTGCTTTCCAGGCCTCCCTCATCATCACCCCTTCAACTGTAGGCATGAGAAGATGGAGAGCGACTCTAGGCCAATGCCTCATCCAACTCCTTTATTGTAATGAAGCTGCAGTCTCTCCACAACTGTCCTACCGTTTCCAGACCCACTTCATAGCAGGTTTGGAACCTCTCCAGATTTGGGATAGCGTCCCTGATCCCCAGGACCGAAAGATGACCCAGTGGGGATGGCCAAGTTGTAACACCAGCCAGTCCCATTCTCTGTCGCTAAATGCCCCAAATGGTGCCCAGAATGGGGCGCTCCCTTATCCTACGCAGTAGCTTCGACCTGGGAACCCATTGCCATCGCCAAACGTGGCTGGCCACAGGTTGTGGTTGAAGTCTTTCCGCAGTCTGAGATGGGGGATTAGGACCCTAAGATGAGTGGTTTTATAACACAAATGTATGTCCGGGAGTCCCCCCACTGTTCTTTGGGAGACTCAATGTCATGTTGGAGACCCTGGGTTTCTTCCCCTGCCAGAGGAATCGTGAGAGAGTACCCCTGGTTGCTTTGAAGTAGGAGTCTGGGATCCGTATGGGGAGCATCTGTAACAGATGGAGAATCTTGGGGAGAACAACCATTTTAATCGCGTTCAGTCGCCCCATCCAAGAGAAGGTCAGCTTGTTCCATTTCCCTAGGTCTTTCTCAACTCCAGTCATCGGGGGGGGGGGGGGATTTGCCTCATATAGGCCATTTTAATTCTCTTGTGACATTGATGCCCAGATACTGCAGTGTTCCTAGGCTGACCTTCATGCCCAGAAATGAGAATCCCCCCTCATCTCCGTCCCTGCTTTTATCCAATGGGAAAAGGACCGATTTCACTGTGTTTATTTTGAACCCCGCCATACAACCATATTCCTCAATCACACCTGCGGCAGGGACCAAGGTCAGCGGGTTCACCACATGGAGTAGCATGTAATTTGCATACAGGCCCAATTTGTAAGTCTTCCCTCCAACCACAACCCCCTCCACCTGCGTGTCCCGTCTCGCTCCATGAGCAAGGGGTTCCAGTGAAAGCACTAAAACAGCAGGGGAAAGTGGGCAAACCTGCGTCGTCCCCCCTCCCCAGGAAAAACCACCTTGAGTATCACCCATTAACCGAAACACAGGAGTAAATTGCCATAATTCCAAGCAGAAATCTCTTGCCAAGCCCGATTTTAGTGACGACCGCTTCTAGGAAATCCCATTCCACCCTGTCAAAAGCCTTCTCCGCATCCAAAGTGAAGAGTGCGGTCCCCCTGCATCCCTTGGGCCTCGTTTATCAAATGCAATGTCTTTCTCATGGTGTCCTTTCCCTGATGCCCCCCTAACCCCCCACAAATCCCACTTGGTCAGAGTGAACCAATTTCGGTAAATGAACCTCCAATCTTGCCCCTAGGACCCTAGAATACATCTTGGCATCTGTGTAGAAGTGAAATTGGGCGAAAGAGCCACATGATCTAGGGTCCCTGCCCTTTGTGGGTATCACCGCAGTGAGGGCTTGGACAAAGAGTTCGGTGCTCTTCCTGTCTCCATAATATTGTTACAGTAACATCAAGAAGGGAAGCAGGACCGTCGAGAAGGTTTTATAGAATCCCAGGGTGAAACCGCCATCACCCGGTGCCTTCCCAAGCCAGAAGCGCTCTATAGCGTTAATTTCCCCCCTTGTAATTGGGGCATCCAAGGCCCTGATTTGCCCCCCAGTAGAGAAGGGAGGTGGGTCCTTCCTTTTCTCACCCGTGGGAGCCTTCCCTTCACTCCTATATAGAACCTTGTAGAATGAGGTGAAATCTTCCTGGATCCCTTCTGCCGTGCCCACTCCTGCCCCCACTCCCTCAACCTCTGTGACCCATCTCTTGGCCTGTGGTCCACGTAATATCGTGGCTAGAAGAGTCAGCCTTATCTCCTTTCTCATAAAATATCTGTTTAAGAAACTGTTGGTTATTGACTATCTTCCAGCAATATTACCTCCTCTCTCTGGCGTCTGTCTTCCAAAATCGGTCCTTCCTATCTGTGGGTGACTCAGTGAGCCTTTCTATGGCTCCTATTTTTTCCCTTAGCCCTTTCTCTGAGCATGCGTTCCCTTTTGTTGCGGGCCCCATCACCAATCAACAGGCTCCTCCATGTGGCCTTTGCTGCATCCCATACCATAACCTTTCTCACCTCACCCAAATCATTGATGGCAAAAAAAGTCTGATTCTATTCATTCATTTTTTCAAAACACGGGTCCTTCCACAACAATTAATTATATCTCCACTTGGAGTTTCTGGGGCACAATCCCTCCCAATTTATGTCTAGACACCATATCGTGGTCTGACTATGAGATCGGGTGAATCCCCGAGTCCCTTGTCACTTCGCATAGGTCCCTTGATATATACAGATTGTCTATTCTCGTGGGAGTACCATGTGGGGTGGAATAAAAAGTGAATCCCCTCGCCTGTGGGTGAAAGTGCCGCCATATGTCCCTCAGCCCATAGAGCTCCATGGCCGTTCTAAACTCTGCATTATTATTATTATCACCCTGTTTCTGAGGTTCCCCTTCTCCTTCATGTCTGGCTGGCCTGTTCGGATTCACCTCCATTCTGACATTGAAGTCACCGGCAAGTATAACATGCCCCTGACCCTCTCCCATTATTTTCTCTAAGGTTCTTTGCAGGAATCTCTTCTGACCCTGGTTCGGGGCATATATCATTGCAAAGGTAACCCTTATTTTCTTGATCAGGCCTGAGATCAACAGGGCCCTCCCCTCCCCTCCGCATCGGACCATTTCTTTGTCACTTCCATCTATAGCCCTTTCCGTATCAGAATCCCTACCCCTCTAAAGATTCCTGACCCCCAGTGTTCACCCCCAATAAGGCCAGAGGGGATCTTTTGTTCATTGCCCCTCTGATATATAGTTTCCTGTAGGGATAGGACATCAATCCCTGATCTTTTAAACTCTCTGGCAACCAAGGGAGCGAGGCTTGCGGCCGATGGAGTGGGTCGGCTTTATAGAAGGCACCCGCCAGATCCTGAAAGATCCACCAAACAAACTACATATAAGCTGCAGATATCGCCTACGAATGGTGGGAATCAGAGCATGAACGACTTGGCTGCACGGAGCGAAGAGACTGAGAGCGCCGGGTTGCCTGCTGAAAAGATATTTGATACGGAATGCAGAGGACAGCGAGGCATCTGAAATGAAGATGGTGCCCGCAGGACAAAGAAAGTAGCAGAGCTGAGAGAAGTGCCCAAGAGGATTCGAAGGTTGGGTGTGCCCAAGTGAGGGACGACGTCGGAAAGTCCAAGTGAGGGACAATTGGTGGATGAGCTCTCTAACTGTTGCTGGGCTTTGAGCGGTGGAGAGGAAGAGCTGCAGCCCATGTGAGACCCAGTGAGGATGGAGCGTGAGCAGGTAGTCTGTGGCGAACCACCTGCACCCTTGCACGACGCGGCTGCTGCAAGGCAAGGCCTGCATCCCCCCTGGGGTGTGTGGCTTTCCCCGCAAAGGAGGAATAACGGAGGGCTGCATACCGAAGCGTGAGTCGGCCGCTGCACACAAGGAGCCAGAAGTCTACGCCGGGGCTGAGTGCAGAGAAATACGCTGATTCGCCGGCCGGGACACAGTAAGTGAGGCAAAGGTGAATGGGCACGTGGCTGGGAAGAGTGGTCCAGAGCTGAGTGGGGGCATTTAGGTCCTGTTATTGCTGCATACAAACTGTGCTTTGGACACAGAGCCGAGAGGCTGACGGGAAATGGCCACTGCAACGATATGGTTGCTGGAGCCAGAGCTGGAAAGGAAACCATAAGGGAGCACTGTATTGAGGGAACTCTCCAGGGATCAAACGAAGGAAGATGGGCTGCAGGGGGTGTCAGGAGTCAAGGAAGTGAGCGCACAAACCCGCACTGTGTGGGGTAAATAAGAACGTGACCCCTTGCAGCGCTAAGCCTGCAGCGCCTGTGAAAGTGAAGAGAGGTTGGCCGGTGTGACGAGCCACACATGGAGGCAGGGGTGAAACTTGGCTCGAGGGAAAGAAGGAACCTGTGCTCTCACCAAGCCTGGCCTGGCCTGACCTGAGCTTGCCGAAGCAAGGGCCTCAGTAACTGCACATCGGCCCCTGATTAAAGGGACAGTGTCTAAGAAGTAAGGTGACAAAAGCACCTACAAGTAGAACTGCTGGGAAGTCCGTAGAGGCATTGTAGGACCTGGGCCGCTGAGGGGATCGTAAGCGAGGGCCCTTGATTGACTGGGACACAGGCACAATACAAGGTGCGACTAGGGTTCCTAGTGATAGTTTCTAACAATAGTTTCAAATGCCAAAAGTTCCAACACAAAAGTGTTGGGGGGAAAGAGGTGGGGGACTTTCAAATTTGTTTTAATTTTTTTTTAACACTTATTTTACAATATGAAATTACAATAAGCCCTTTAATATAAAAAAAATACATTTGAAACTTTTTTTTCGGCACTTTTGTGTCAGAACTTTTGGCATTCGAAACTATTGTTTCGAAACTTTGACTGGACAGCGCGACTAGGCATCAAGATAAGAACTACTGGGAGACATTTTACAGCACCCCGGACCGGGCAGTGGCAGGACCAGGGGGGAACCCCGCTGTGTGGTGCCTGTTGCGCCTATGTGGTAGGCACTCCATCAGGAGCCAAAAGTAGTTGCGGCAGAAGAAGGCGATATCAATGCCGCCCAAGTCAAGTAAGGCCAGGACAAACCAGCCACCCATTGACAAGTTTACTACACCCAAGCAGCAAGATCCAAAAGGGAAAATGGAATCAGCCCAGGAGACTGAAGAGGGCCCCAAAGACATGCACAATCAAGTGATGCTGGCTATAGCAGATTCGAAAGCTGCGCTGGGAACGCAAATAGCAGCGGTGCAATTGGACGTGTGCCTGTTGCGCCAGGATGTGCAGAACCTAACAGCGTACTACTACGCTGGAGATACAAGTGAAGGAGAATACTGGGGGCGGCGAGATGCACATTTGCAAGTCCACGTTCTGCAACAAAAGGTTGGGCTACTGGAGACAAGAGTGGAAGATGCGGAGGGACGGGCCCGGAGGAATAACATTTGCATACTAGGCCTGCCTGAAGGCGAAGGAGTGGACACGACGGCATATGTGGAAAATCTGCTGCTCCAAGAGATTGGGCCTGGGAACTTTACGCAGGGCTTCACCATCGAGAGGGTGCCAACTAGGCGGCCCCCTCTGGGAGCGCCCTAGAGACCGATTATTTGCTAAGGTTCTGAATTATAAGGACTGTGAAAAGATCTTGGTGTATTCCAGACAAGGAGGAGAATTGAAGAGAGCCTCTGCTGACCTGGCAGTCTATCTAGACTACACGTTTCAAGTGCAGAAAAGCAGGGCACAATTTACAGTAGTCAAGACTATATGTTGACGTATCCTGCACGACTTAAGGTTATATATAAAAACAGGTTGTGGTTTTTCGATCTCCCGGAAGATGCACAATCATGGATGGACGGAGAGAAGATTGAAATGGGTGAAAAGGGGGGAGAAGATGATCGAGGAAGACGCAAAGAAAGCATGACCCAACCGGAGGTGGGAGATCAATGAGATACTTTGGTAGTGGGACTGTACATGGGAGAGCCTAGTCTAACTGACGAAAGTCGGATATCCTGTTGCAGAGGGCTCGGAGCGTGGGCTTGGTACCAAGCAGATGTCCTAGACGCTTGGAAAAGGAGATCCTGTACATGGCGGGGGCGTTGGGGCAGCTATGCTAAGTAATAACGAGGAGGAGCGGATACCCATGGCTGCGCCCGCCACGCCCGTCAACTGTTTTTTTTTGTTGTTGATTGGGGCACTTGTTTTTGTGCCCAGTTGTTGTGCACTAGCCCCAGGCTGGATAGCTTGGGCGGGGGGGTGAAGGGGTGCGGGAGGCAGACAAGCCTGAGCAAGGGCAACAAAGCTAGATAGTTGTTTCCAGTAGGGGATGTTGGGAAGTTCTGGGGGTGGGGGTAACGGGTTGCCTGCATGTATGTTGAATGGGGTGAAAAGCACAGAATTTTGTGATGGAGCGCTAAGTGGTCGGAGGTGGATGCGTGTGAGGGTGGCCGATCGAAGGGGAACAGGAGCAAATGGCAGGAACCCTAACGGTGCTCACCTGGAATATGAGGGGGCTGAATGCATATGTCAAGAGAGTATTTACATATCTCATAAGAAGGAAGGTGGTTATCGCCTTCCTCCAGGAAACTCCTCACGGCTGAAAAACAGGGACCATTAAGCAGGGACTATTAATGAGTAAATGGAAGGGGCATGCATTTCGGCTTACACACAAGCAGTATTGATTTGGATAGCACCTTCTGTACCCTTTAAAGTTACGCATACCAGGACGGATAATGAGGGCAGGATGGTGCTAGTACAAGGCCTCTTGGAACAGGTAGATACATGTTTAGTTAACACATATGCTCCTAACAATAACACTGCTATGTTTTTCCAGACCTTATACCCACGATTAGCTCCCTACAGGGACAGTTACATAATATGGGGAGGAGACTTCAATTGCATGCTAAATCCTTTCTTGGACAGGTCAGATGCCAAATATACCAGGCCCGCTCCTCCCGCTAGGACTCTAGTGACGCTTCTAGATTCTTTCACATTAGACGCTTGGAGAGTTCTCCACCCAAAGGTCAAACACTACTCTCATTTCTCTGCGCCACATGCAGTACACACAAAGATAGATTACTTCTTTGTTGAAAGAACAGGTTAATCAAATCACACATGCCCAGTATGAAAGAGTATTGTCGGACCGTGCCCTACCTAGATTAAAATGGCAATACGTGCCCCATAGGGTCCCAATACCCACGCATTCGAAATTGTATAGGGGATTACATAGAACATAACCTAGGCAGCGTACCGCGAGCTGGCACCTTCTGGGAAGCACTAAAGGTGGTGGTTAGGGGGGCCGCTATGGCATGGTCGAGAGGGCTCCAGGCATCCATAATCGGTGAATTGACTTCTGCTGAGGAAGAATTGAGGGAAGTGGAGCAGACACGGGTGCATTGCCCAGACTGCAACGAGAAAACTAGGGAACTGAAGTCAAAATGCATGGAATGTTGGGAGAGACTGGGTAAGCACAGTTTTGCCGAGCACACCAAGAAGCAACATAGGGAGGGGGATAAACCGGGCTGGTTTCTAGCATGGCTATATAAGAATGAAGAGAGGAGACCCATACATTCGATAGACTTGGGGCAGGGTAAATGATGCCATACTCAGAAGGGGGTTAATGAGGCGTTCAGAGAATTCTACCACCCACTATACCAGCAGGGGCGCCTCTGTCATAGGCACCCACTTAACGGAAGTGTTGAATGAGATGGAGCTCCCCGGATTGACTCGAAGACAGATTACCTGGAAGAGCCCATTACTCTGGAAGATATTGAATGCATGATTAGGGGTTTGCCGACATGTAAGACCCCAGGGTCAGATGGGCTACACAGGGAATTCTATAAAGGATTATGTACAAGAATTGGCCCTCCATCTGCTCAATACATTCAAAGATTCTTATGAGGCAGGGCTGCTCCCACTAAGTCGGAGGGAATTTATTATAATACCTCAACTGAAACCTGGAAAAAACCTGACGGATTGTGGTTCCTATCTACATCTCTTGATGTTAAATCAAGATAATAAGATATTGACGTCCATACTGGCATCTAAGATGAAGAGTGATACATAAGCTAATGCAATATGGCTTGGAACCTGAGGAGATTGCACCACGTAATAGACAGGACAGCGTCTTGGGACACCCTGTGTGCCATAGCCATGTTTGGGGCAGTAAAAGCGTTTGATTCACTGAGCTGGGAGTGGCTTTATGCAGTTTTGCGTAGGCTGAGATTCGGGCCGGCATATATCAAGTGGGTCCAACTAGTGTACACTAATCCGATGGCTAAGGTTAAAACGGGTGGGAGCTGGGTAAAGGCACTAGGCAGGTCTGCCCCCTATCACCACTGCGTTATGTCCTTGCAATGGAGCCGATTGCTCAGTACCTCAGAACAGAATACAGGGACACCGGTATTGAAATAGATGGGGCTAGACACCTGATATCCATGTACATGTATGATACTTTATTGTATATACAGAATCCAGAGGACAATTTGGAACTGTTGCTTGAGGCGAAGACCCTTTTTGAGAACCTGTCGGGATTGCTAGAAGTATGGACAAATCCGCATTATTTCCGATTGCAGGATTGCGCAAAACAAAGCGAGGGGCGCTGCCAGTGTTGGCCAGCCAGTGGAATGAGCGCACGTTTAGGTACTTGGGGGTAAATGTGTATCATGATCTGGCAGAGGAGCATGCACAGAGCATGCTACAGGCACTGCAGGTTATCAAGAACTCCATGAAGTTTTGGATGAAATTGCCACTGTCAATCATTGGGAGGGCAGCCATGTTGAAGATGGTGGTATTGCCTAGACTATTAGATTTTTTTGTGAAGTCCCATTCTTCATACCTCTAGACCCTTTTTCAGAAAACTGGAGTGTTAGCAGGGGCTTCCTGTGGCAGAACGGGCGAAGTAGAAAAGTGCTGGCGCTTCTATAAAGACGGCATGAGGAAGGAGGTATTAGTCCCACACTTCGAATTATATTACGTAGCTGGGCAAATGCAATTTGTAGTGGATTGGTTGGCCGAACAACCCACCCCGGACACACCGATGCTGCAAACTACAGAGTTGTGGGTTTATTTAAGAGTTATTGTGGATGGCGAAATTTAGGGGGCCACCACAGGTCGCACTTAGTATCTTTGGGGGTAAGCGTGTGGGATAGAGCCATGGCACTGATGGGACGGACGGACCCAATATCGGTACAAACTCCTTTGATTTCAGTGATGTCGTCTAACCACAGGCGCTTAAGGGTATATGGCGATATTGGGAAACCAGTGGGGTGGCCACCATAGGGAATGTGTTGCAGGACACGGGTTTCGTACCCTTCCCAGATATGGCAATGCAGACCAATATAAACACAGGCCCATACATGCTACATGGTGCCATGGAGAGGTAGATAACACCCCGATGGCTAGCATATAGTGCACTGATGGAGAAACGCTTGATAGTGGACGTCCTGTATGATGTGGCTGAGGGAGGGCATACAATCTCACGAATATATGATGTCCTGCTGACCAATGGGTCGGCTTCCCCTCTAGTGATCAGGAGTAAATGGGATCGGATCTGGGAGTCTCCTTTGCTGATGCACAGTAGGGGAGGGTACTGGGTACCAAAAGAAGGTGTCGAGAAACGCAAGATTGCAGCTCATACAACTGTTCATTACGTATATAGCATACATGACTCCCCAGCGATTTCTAGATTTCCTAGGGCGACCGAAACAAAGATGCCAGAGTTGTAATGCAATGGAAGCTGGAATGTTGCATATGTTTTGGGCATGCCCAGTGGCAGAACTTTACTGGTGGGAGTTGCCAGATAGCTTACGGAGAGGGGGGGTAGAACTGGATGTGCTTTCTCCGGGTGTATGTTTGCTGGGCTGTTTTTCACGCCCCAGGGGCCGCGGTCATGTCGCTAAGTTAAGACCTGGCATGTATTCTGGCTAAACGCAGGATAGCTATATCATGGAAATCGGCCAAAGGCCCAAGCATAGAGGAGTGATGGAGGGACCTGCACATGTTGCGAGGGGCAGAAACCGTGCATGGAAAGACACGGCGCAGCAAGACTATGTAGAGGTCTCCGGAGGAATTGGAGAATGGGAAGGCTTATTACTAACTTTGTTTGCCAAGGCGCCCACTGAAGACGTTGGATCGAATGGACCTGAGTGAGCGCATGTGGTGTTATCACACCAGTCGGAATCCAAGAAGGAGTTAGTATGAATGGAATGCAGGCAAACCGGAGAGTGGGAGACGGGAGGGTGCGGGAGGAACTGGGTGGGCCGAGCGAGTAGGGGTTATGGCATGTTACGAAGATGTGACTAATTGATATGTCATATGATTAAGGAGTGTTATGGTTTTGTTTGTGTTTTTTTGTGGAAAATAATAAAACAAATTTTAAAAAAAACTCTGGCAACCAGAGACCTCTTTGTGGGGGAGTTGAGCCCCTTAACATTCAGCGTACATCCATAGACTGTCACCCTTTCCGGCTCCACCTTTCACAGCCATTAGCAAGTCCTATGCCTAACGTGAATCTCCAGGGAAAAAGTGAGCCCCTCTGATCGGTAAAAGCTCAGTTACCCTGGTGAACATAACAAGAACCATCACACCTAACCTAACCCCCATTACACCTTTGCCCCTACCCTACCTCTCCCTCCCCACTCCCCCCAAGTCCATCCCAGTTACCATCACTAGGCGAGTCTGAACCACCAAACAAACCCGAAACTCAGGCCTCAGCTCTGTGCACCTCAAAATCGGATGTCCCCACCCCAGCCCTCCAAACTCCAACACAGTACCAACCAAACATTTTGTAAACTTTTTTAACCCCAGACCGAACCTTTTAGCACGTTTGCACTCCATAAAATACAGACTGTGCTCGCCTTTTTCCTCTGAGGTGCCCCAGGGGTTCACACCGTACATAAGGTTCCCTTAGGCAGCCTCAGTGTCTCTGATTTCGGACCTCCGGACGGACCACCGGCCCTATGGACGCTTTCAGTTTTCGTTTTGTCAAGTGAGTCGTCCTCTAAGAGGAGTTTTGTGATTTCTCCTGAGATCCCTTTCGGTCTCACCCTCCTTTTCCAACACCCAAAAAGAACCAGAGGTTGTTTCTTCTCTCGCGATTCTTAAAATCGTCCGTCTTTAACACCACCTCAGCTTCCCTTCTCTGTCGCCCATCCTTGAGTCCATTTGAGAACGCCATGGTATTCAGGGTGAATTGGTTGTGTTCCACCTCTTGTAACCTCCCCTCCATTTTATCAAGCCGGTCTGATAGCACAGCGAGTAGAGCGCTCGTGTTGACATCTTTGCAGAGCCTGCTGACGCAGGTTTGAATCCCGGCAGGGCCAAACTCAGCCTTTCATCCTTCCGAGGTCGATAAATGAGCACAACACACCGTGGGTAATAATAAGCAGCGCTCAGATACCTGAGGGTTCGTAACGCTATATAAATGCTAAATTATTATTATTATTATTATTATGAAGTCTAATGTTGATCTTGTCAACTTTTCCACCAATGTCAGCCCGCATGCCCCGGATTTCCTCCATTAGCGAGGCGATGTCCTTCGTTGTCTTTGAGTCCTCGCCACCTGCTGCCATCGCCTTCTCTTTGTTGCTTTCCTTATGCAAATTCAGTCAACCGTGATCTGGGTTCCATACAGGAACTGGAGATATTACCATAAACTACTCAGGCACATAAGACCCTTCTTAAATGAAGAAAACAGCACAACCATTGCTAGAGCCGTTATCCTCTCAAGACTGGACTATGGTAATGCCCTGCTATTGGGAACAAGCAAGGGTTGCATCGACCAGTGTCAACTCATTCAGAATGACGCAGTGAGAGCTATAAAAAAGAAACTCCGACACAATCACATTACAGAAGACCGGAAAGCCTTACATTGGCCGGCGGTAGATGACCGTATTACATTCAAAGTGGCCTCAATCGTCCATCACTGCCTCTATGGCTCTGCCCCTACATATCTAAGGGAACAAATATCCTTGTACGAACCAGGAAGATCCCCGAGATCAAAAAACCAAGGTCTAGTTAAGGTCACCCGGACAAAGAAAGTGAATGGAATGGGATGCTCTTTTCCAGCTAAAGCATCCATAAAATGAAATAGCCTGCCAACCACGCTCTGACTAGAAACCAACTTTCAGATTTTCAAAAAGAAATTAAAAACATTGCTCTTTAAATAAAGTTACCTAATATCTTGAGCTAGATCATACGTTCCCGTCCTGTCTTACTCGTAGTCCTCTGTCTTTATGTTCGCGTCCTGATGCCTGTGGGCTACGGCGCATAACAAAAATAAATACAAATACAACACCGTACCTAGGTGGAGCACCACCCTGGAGTAGGCATCCCACGGGTTGACCACCCCTGTAAAAAAAAAAAAACGGCAGAAAGTTGCCCGGCGTCCCCGGAGCACGTAGCAGTTGGGGGTGGGTTTTCTCCAGACTGGTTCCTCAGGGCCTGTTGGGGTATGCTGGGCTGAATAAGTGTCTAGGATGATGTCCACACCCTTAGGAATCCACCAGACCCTTTCCCCATGGGTCTTGCGTCCTCTGTGGCGAGGCTTGAGCAGGTGAGCACACTCCCTGAGTTCGGGGTCCACACACATTCACTACGGCCCCTTGCCCAATGTAGACCCAGTTGGCCACTACCACAGATTTCAGGGATTCCTTCTACCCCAGTCTGCTGCCTCCTAACCTCAGAGGTCGTAATGGGGCCAAGAGCACAAGGACAGAATCTGTCTCCTTTGTCACCTCGTACCCTTGTCCAGGTCCTGGAGCACAGGGACACACCCCAGTCCTGGGGTCCTCGCCTCCCGTTCAAGACTCCCTCAGGAGTTGCTGCTCAGCCCGGAGTGTCTGCGGGTCACTTCCCCTGCCGGATTCCGGGCTCTGGGTGAGTCACCGCTCCTGGGTGCTTTTGTCTCCCTCCCCCCACCTCCCCGACTTCACCAGCAACTCTTATGGGCTGGCACTAAAGAGGGGGCCCTCACCTTTCAGGCAGCGCTCTCCAGTCCCCATCAGGCAGCCTCCTCAGTCACTGGGGCCCGGGCTCATCCACAGCAGCCCGTACTACTGGTACCGGGAGCTGCCGACCGCCGCAGTGGCTCCTCTCCACTTCCCGGCGTGGACGGACCACACCTCCCCGTACCAATGCCCAGGCCGGGCTGCCAATGGTCTCCTCTCTTCTCCAGGGGTCTCCAAGGCTGGGCCAGGACCCTACAGTGTGGCCGCAACAACAGGGAGCGGTGCACCACCGATCCCCCATAGGCTAGAGGGGCACATAGTCTCCCTCCACACTTTAAATACGTGCGATCCTGAGAGGGGGCGGTAGCTGGAACAACCGCTTCAACGTCGGGCTGGTTGGGCTCTCCCTCTAACATCTCTGCCCTCAGCGGGCAGTGGCCGCTCAGGGCCTTCACCTTGCACTTTCACTGTTTTTAAACAGAGGGCTGGTTCTTTGGTTCTCCCACACCAATTTCCTCCAGGCTTCGGTCTATCTTCAGTTCAGCCGTCCATATCTGGCACTGTCGCCACATTGGGGGCCATAAGTGGGGGTGCACTTACTTTTTAGGGGCCTGGGTGACGGAGGAACACGTTCAGGAGTCGTGCATCCACGCGCCTCCTGGTGTCCTCCCAAAGTTTGCTTTAATTCGTTGCTGATTGGCTTACTATAAATGTGAAGGTCTTGCACAGTGGAGGTTAGATTGCTGCTTGAAGGTATGAGGGATTTTGTGGTTTGTCCTTGCGTTGCATTGCAATAAACTGTCTCTCTTAGCTGCTCTCTAAAATATATTGAGCCTGTATTCTGCCGGTTCAGGTGGGCAACCATCAATTTAGAACTCACATACTGAACACTATTAAAATGTACGTGTGCAATGCTATAGCAACACTAAAACCTGTAAAAGGGACCCCATACCTATCAAAAACTCTGATATGCCATGGATTCTAGTCTAGCTGTGAGCTGCTCAGCCTCTGTCGTATGTCTTTCTATGTCGGTCTTCCCTGGTAAGAGGGAAACACTTGAGTGGACCCTGTTGCGTTCCTTTTGGAATCCGCATTTGTGTAGCGCCTAAACACAGACCTTCACAAGACTGTACATCGAGCAACTGTGTGGCGCTTTATCAGAGAAAAATGCTTAATATAATTTCAGCACCAGTGAGGCAGTCTGGCAAAGTATAGGGAGCTATGAGGCAGTTGGCAAAACTATAATCTGAGAACCAATCATGATACACACATAAAATAAAGGAAAACTGGGAAACTGAAGGTGCTGCTGGACCCACACCATCAACAAAGCACACCACTGACTGGGATGCTTTGATGGTCTACTTAAAACTGCAACCCCCCTGTGGACCTACTTGAATGAGGGAATGCTTTGTGATTCCACTCATATCCGTCCCCTCTGTGGACCTAGATGTACCATTAAGTGTCTGTATAAAATGTTTGAGTCCCCTGCCATCGAAACAGACCTTGTCTACTGCTCTCTCCTGAACTACAAGTCAGCCTGTGCAGCCTTAGTCCCAGTTTCCTGGTGCCAGAAATTTGCCAGGGGCTAACCCCATGCGTTCTCCCTCTTGAGAGGAAGATCAGAGAAACTGGAAACCATAAAATGAAGGAGCACATGTCATATGGGGGTGCTCCTTCCTCACATAGGAGAAGAGCCCCAGGAGTATCCCTTACTTGTTTCCGCACATCATAGCAGAACCACCTGATTTCTTTTGTATCCAGCCACCAACTCCGCTCAGCGACTCTGCTTTTGATTTCGAAGTGTCACTAATCCGGTCTCTGTCGCATCACTCAATACCTACCCTTTCTCTTGCATCCCATGCTTGGCCCTCGCTAGCTACAAACCTATAGCACAGCACTGCCCCATGAGTTGAGGAAAGGGTCCGCACAGTCGAGACGAACTGACCAGTGGAATTGAATACCACCTGAATGGAGTGAAACCGAACAGCTTGTTCTCCAGCAATCGTCTGCCAGGAGAAATGCACAAAATGGACTCCATTTGGGGATTTGGCAGCAGCAAGTTTTACATTTGAGGTGGCTGGTGTGCATGGATTATCTCCTCACTCTCGCTGCCAACAATTAGAAGCTGCACCAGTCCATTTGAAAAAGGAAAGTGTCCAAGCCTACACGAGAATCACACGGGTCTAAAACCCTTAGCTGTGAACTATTGCAGGGAATTGAATCTGCTCATGCTATCAAATTACTGCTCTGCTGGGATAATAATTTTTTTGATTTTTTTTTAAAACGGATGTTTTAACGTATTAACGGCGACGATTGTTTTATTTTTTTTAGTGCTGACATTTAGAAATCGGAAAGTCTGACCCACGTGTTGCGCTCATATTAAATGCGTTCCTTTCTGAAGGCTCATGCTAGCCCCCAAGCGTTGAGCGAAAAGTGAACCGGGTTCCTGTCAATATTGATCTGACAGAAGGCAGTCGGGCATGCGGAGCGTGGAGGAGTGTCAGAATATCGGCGCTCGAGGCACGGTTTGCTTTTGATTTGCTTGCCAGCCAGTGGCAGAAAGGCTCCATGTTCTCTTCATGCTTGGGCTGCATTTCCCTGGCACGGTTGGTCCAGCAGACATGTCTGCCCACGGACAGGCATCGGAGATCAGAAATTGCCACCTGGGGAGCTCAAGATCGTGTGTTTCAAGATAGTAAAAAAAAGCATATGGGTCCAAGGAAAGATTTTGATTTAGTAATGTTTTTGTTCGTTTTAGAACTGGATTGTTTAGCATATTTTCCTGCACCCTTTATCTTCTTTATCATTGTATGTTATAAAAGAATGTAAACTGTAGCTGTACTCCTAATGCTTGCTTTTTTTTCCGGCCAAAAAAACTGATGGGTTTACATACGAACTCCAATCCTTGAACAATCTGTTACCTTTTTATCTGTAAAATGTTGAACCCCTGTCTATTTAAGACTTTCAGTACAAGATATTGTTTGAGGGTTTTATATAGCGCTCTGTCACCTAGTGACACGGCGCTAGTTGCACACACACACACAAAATGCGGTTCCTAATAAGTGGAAAAAAGCAAGCTTTCCCTAGCATGGAAAGAGACCTGTTTTGAGAGCACTGTCAAGAGATCATTTCACAAAGATAGGGGGATGCTCTGTGGACACCAGAGTCCAAAAATAGCCAATCTAGCCATGGCTTTCTCTACTATCTGGAGACACCAAATTAGGTACTTGGGCATTCCCAGGCAGTGCATTTCCAAAGGCCAGGGCCGCATAGAGAAAAGTGGACACAGTAATCGAGTTCAGTGTGAAGAAAAGCAACCATGTTATTAAGGGTTATAAGCACAAAGAAAATTACTAGTCATTGCCCCAATCTGAAGTTTTTGAAACCAAGGTTGTTCACAACAGGCACCAGAGGGTAGAGCACCGATCTCAGAAAGCCGAAATGGAGTTCTGCAGAGCTCTACCATCACCTCTATCTTCTCTGCCTAGAGTGTAGACCGATAGGATGCTATGTAGTCACCCAGTGCCGACCGATTATGATCTAGGTTTCCCCAGCATAAGAAAAGAAATGAAAAGCATGAGCATGGATAAGACTTGGAAGGAGAAAGATTGATAATAAATGGGAGACGTAAAAGTTCAGAACACCAAGGCCCCCCAAAGCAATGGCTGAAGGAAGTAGAAAAGAAAGGTGCCTTTCTAGGTTTAAGGTACTCCAAAAAGGAGCAGACCAACCAAGGATGGCCACTCCAATGCAGTAAACCTCTGTGGATTATGGAATGGTTGGTGGGTCATACCCTCCTGACTGATCTACTAAAATGAGAGCGTAGACGCTTTGGACACCAGCAGGGAGGCGGCGGTCATTCCTGGCAGGCACCAGGACAGATCCCATGTTCCAAGAGGGGTGGAAACCCACCTGAATAGGATCCTAGCTTTAGTTGATTCTCGAAAGTCCATCGGCCAAGGAGCAAATGCAAACTCCATTACATTAGCAAGAAAATAAACTTGTAGATAATCGTAAGTGTAGTGTTAAATATGGGCTTCAACAGAAAAAAGGTAGCTGATTTAGGGTCAGTAGGAATGAACTGATGTTCTAGCCATCACTGTATTGGATGATTTCTCGTCTGGTTCAACAGCCCTGCCATCCTGAGCTCCGCCTTGTGCAGTGCCCTTCAGTCCGTTTCTCCACGTGCTCAGGGTTGGAAGCATTTGCACCGTGGGGATTTTCTTCTTTTTTCCCACTGGTCCTTCATCTTCCTGCTCCGGTTCCACGGTCTTCTCCGTCTATGCCGGAGCGTCAGGGATTCGTGTCCTGTTCTTCGTGCGAATGTCGTTTCATGAGGGCGGATCCCCATTCTCTCTGGGCCTCATCACGAGTTGGGTGGTATCCCGACTGTAATACTGCCCCACTGTAATAGCTTTGGCACCCACCGGTCCGGTGGTATTCCTGCCAAATCACAGGGTTGGCCGTTAATTGTAAATCCCCATTCCCCATTGGGTCCATTGGCTCCAACGGGGAATATTAGCGATAATACCGTGTGCTAATACAGCCGGCGGTAAAACAGGGCGGTAAATGGGATTTTCATCTCCAGAAAAAAGCTGGAGGTAAAACAACCCATTTACCGCCCAACTCGTGTTAGGGCCAGCCCTTAAATGCAGAGGTAATACAGTTAGTCGCATTTAAGGGCTACAGTCCAACTCATGAGGTACTCTGTCTGGAGTGCTTGGGCCTGGAACATTGGTGGGACTGTCTGGGCACTCCAGCATAAGCCCGTCAACTGGGAGGTGTTCCAGCGGCTTCCTCCTTCACATTTACAGCAGTACATCGACGAAAAAAGGAAACAACTGTTAAGTTCCTTCATTTTAGGGCACCCCGGACAGGGGACTCCTTCCCGGGGTCTTCTGGTTCTGGGAGGGGTCCAAGTGGGACTCTTGTACCAGGGTTCTCCCTGAGGTGTCCCAAAAGGGGTCTAATTTGGATTCTGGAGTTTTCTCCAAGGCTTCCTGCCAGGGGGCTATAAAGACTGTTTTTTCCTCCGAGGTTCCCCATCTAGGGGCTAAGACTAAGCCCAGCGCTTCTGGGGCTGCTGCAACAGGGATTATTCCCGACGTTTCCCAGTCTGGGACTAAACGTACAGAGCCTAGTCCCGAGATTTCCTGTCAAGTGACTATAAATACTGTGTTAAAACCTGAAGATCCGTGGATAGGGGCTATTTCAAAGACCACCTCATCGACGAGCACCTTATTAGGAGCACTGGCTACCGGGCGTGACCCTAAGTTTCATCACAATGAATCTTATGGTCATACTGCTCCTTCTGATGGGGCAAAGGCCTTAAGTATTCAAGCACCAGCCCTGCCCAGTATCCCTCACTAAGGGCTAATTCTTCAGCAGAAACCAAAAGGTCTGAAAAGCGCTCCCGGTCTGCTAATACCGGCTAGTCCAAAAACCGCTGTAATTCCTGTCGCGTCAATGGCCTCACTGAAATCTTTGATGCAGATCACTTCGGGCAGTGACAAAAAATGGTGGTTCAACCCGCGGGGTCTGAGGTGGGTATTTTGACTAGCTCTTCCACACCAACGTTCAGGAAGTCTGGTAAAGAGGGGCCTGCCTTCGGGCCGAGCAGCATTTTCTGCAAAACATGGACAATAGAAACCCTTTTTGCCCTCCAACAGACTGGCGTGCAAGGTTTCCACTGCCACAAGCAGTCTTGCTTACTCATGCGCCCGCTCCCTTAGGTTATGTGGATCCTGCTGGAGCAGGGCAATCTTGGCAACCATCCTCGTTACAATCTTGGTGTTATGCCCCTACAAAGTGGCCTCTACCTACTCCTCTGCCTAGACCTTCCTCTGAGTACGTGTTCTTTGGTGAATTCCAGGCCCTCCTGCACTCTGAACCGATGAAGGCTTACTTTTAAGGATCTGTTCAAAGAAATTTATCCTAAGCCTTTCAAGCCGCAGCCTGCTCCACCTACTCCTCAGCAGGTTTCTGTAGTGCCTCCTCCTCTTCCTGTGAATCCCACTCCTGCACTGCCACCAATTCCTCCACTGTCACCAGTGCTTAAGGCTCTGTTGGCTTAAATAAAAGTTCCTGAGGGTCTGAAGTATCGCAGATCAGTTTTCTGTTCCCGCCACAACTGATGAAGAACACGCGGACCAGGATAGCGAAGACCTGCCCCACTGTGTCAGAGCTTTCCATTACCGTTTCTTGGATATGATGGGGTTGCTGGATATTCCAATACCCGAGCCTCTGGCTCCACAAGAGGGTATTCTGTCTGGAGCGTTAACTCTTAGTGCACAGGAGTGCACAGGCAATTTTCTTCAAAGTGATGTGCTTGCTGAAGCCCGAAAAACCTCATTCCGGGCGGCATATAAATAGAAAAATAGACGCACGCTACAAGCTACACTCGTAGAGGACAAACCCTTGACTGCATGTCCGCTCCCTTCATCAATGGTAGTGGCAGCAGCTACGCTGCAGTCCAAGTCGTTCTCAACATCCTCCATGGCTGCCTCTCAGGTCCTGTCCAAGGAGGACAAAATCCTTGATAGCATTTTGGAAAAAAGGTTTTCCAGTTTAGGTCTCCAGCTGCGACAGGCGAATGCTGAAGTCACCCTAGCTGCAGCGAATCTCAAGCTGCGGAAGGAGCTTTCCGAATTTCAGGATTGTTGCCCACAAGACAGGTTGGATGATTTTAAAGAGGGCCTAGCCGATGCCAGAGTCTTGGCTCAAGACTTGCTGGAGGCCACGCCCCATCATGTAGATCCTTCTGCTTGGGGCCTTATGGTTGGAATAGACCTACTCCTACGTCCAGTCCCCTTTCCTCCAAAATTGTGGGACATTCTGTCCTTCGAGACGAGACCGAAGCACTTTTCAATAGCATTAAAAAATTAACTTTTAGGGATTTGCAAAAAATAACCAGTCGGTTTGGTTGGAGTGGAAAGCATCCGAGGGTGGCGGGTCCCATTATGAAAGCCTTGCCTAAAAGGGGGGGGGGGGGGGGGTGAAGGGCAGCCAGACTTTCGAGTCTATTATTTAGCTGTGCAACTTAGGGTAATTAGGGACTGGCAGAGGGACGACAGGGGCAAAGTCTGGAGACCAATGGATAGAGCGGTGGTGGGTGCAGATATGGAGGGTGTCTTGTGGTTACCGAAGCATGACAGGCCACACAGAATGTATTGTAGCGCTATAATATCGGCGACCGGGAACGCATGGGATCAGGAAGTCCGTAGGGCTCAGATCACTACCTTCCCTTCTCTGTATTCTCCCCTGCATGGAAACCCGCAATTCACTCCGGCTGTCGCCCCCGCGCCGAGTTTCAAGCCATGGTTCTCAGGGGGCTGTAGGATGCTGCGAGACTTGCTCGTCGGGGGCGAGGTGAAAAGCTTCGAGCAATGCAAGCAAGATTTTGGTGTCGGCGAGCAACAGCGATTCTCATACCTCCAGTTCAGGCACTGGATCTCCCATCCATCAGTGAAACGTCAGGGTTCGCGCCCTCTTACCCAATTTGAAAAGTATTTAGATACAAACTCGGGGGACAGGGCGGTGATGTCGTCCATTTATAAGCTTATAAAAAGGGAGGAGCTTCTACACTCTAGGTCCTGTATGAGTAAATGGGAGTCTAATATAGGGACTGGGATAGGGGAGCAGGAGTGGCTTAGCCTGTGGTCCCAAATCCCGAAGCTCGCTAGGTCTATCCAAATCCGGGAGATGTGGCTGAAGCTTCTGCTTAGATGGCACCTTACCCCCCTTAAGTTAAACAAGATGTACCCCATGCACTCGGCGGTCTCCTGGAGGGAGTGTGGTGAAGTGGGATCCTGGGCTCACATTTGGTGGGAGTGCCCGAGACTGGCTGCTTTTTGGTCCTTGGTCCGGCAGGCGATAACTCGGGTGTTGGGTCCTTTGCGGGATGGAGTAGGGGGGTGTGACATAGTGGGTCTAGGTGGAATACTTGCCACACTGTCCACCAAGGCCGACCGCAAACTATATGTGATAATGATGTCGGCGGCAATGGTCCTGGCCAGGAAGTGAAATACGAAGGACCCGCCTCAAGAACACGAGTGGGTGGCTAAACTGTGATCTTTGGTGGCAATGGAGTGGCTCACCTACGCGTTTCAGGGAATGCACTTGAGGTTTCATGCGGAATGGGCCGCCCTGTTGTCCTTCTTAAAGGCGGGAGCTCGCCGGGCCTGGTGCCCCAGGGCGATGGAGCTGTTGGGCATAGTTAGTCCTCAAGATGAATCGGACCTTCTTGGTTGAACTGTGCAGCTTATTTTCGTTTTCCTATTTGTTGAACATGGCTGCTTAGAGAACCTGTAGAATCTGTGGGGGGGGGGGGGGGGTGGGTTAATGGGGTTTTCGGGGATTCTGTGTTGGTTTGTGTTTTTTTTTTTCTTCCGGGTATTGCTCTTTGTTGTATGAATTACAAATGGTTAATAAAAATGTATTGGGAAAACATTTTTTTAACTTTTTTATCCTTTTATTTTTACGCGGGGCCAACGCACGTGACCACAGCCCCACCTTACTGCGCCCCCCCCCACGCATCGCCCTTCAGTCCTTTTCTCTGCGCGCTCGGGGTCGACACACTTGCATCTTAGGGAATATTTTTCTTTTTATTCGCTTGTCCTACATTACCTGCTCCGGTTCCACGGTCATCTTTCTTACGTCTATGCCGGTGGGCCTTGTGCTTCTACTGCAACTCCCTCTGCGTCCAGGTGTTCCATCGGATTCCCCCACCACATTTACAGCAGTTTATTGAAGAAAAAAATGCAGCAACCGGTAAGTTTGTTCCTTTTTAGGGCACCCCGGCCAGGGGACTCCCTCCTGGCGTCTTTGGGGTCCGGGAGAGGCTCAAGTGGCTCTATTACCAGGGATCTCCCTGAGGTGTCCCGGAAGGCATCTAACCAGCGCTCCGTACTGCCCTCCGAGGTACCCTGCAAAGGGGCTGCCAGGACCAGATCTTCATCCGAGGTTCCCCTTTTGGGGGCTAAAGTTGGGCCCAGTATTTCTGGGGCTGCTGTCAGTTCAGTCCCGAGGTTTCCAAATCTGGAACTGTCTAGTCTCGGCTTGAGGTTCCTGTTAAGATGACTAAACATCCCAGGGAACCCCAGAGGATCCTCATCTTGGGGCTAAGTCTAAGACCAGCAAGATTGAGGGGCCCCTCGAGGGCTCTGGCTGCAGGGGGTGACTCTAAGCCTTCCCACACTCAGGCCAGTGGTAGAACCAATCCTGCTGAGGGGGCAAAGATGCTGGTTCAACACTGGCTCTGCCAAGGTTCTCTCACTGGGGGTTAATACATCAGCAGTCTCTAAGGGCTTGCAAAAGCACTCTAGATCTGCTAGCACCGGCTCTGCCGAGCTTCCTTGTCACAAGGCTAAAATGGAACATAAGTCCTCCGATACCCCTGTGGTGACCACGGCCTCGCTGACACCTGCGACGCAGTTCACCTCGGGCGTTAACAAAATGGCAGCCCAACCCCCACGGTCTACGGTGGCCATTTTGTCTACCTCTCACACCAACATTCACAACAGCTGGTACGGAGGGGCCTCTTTTTGGGGCTGAGCAGCCTTTTCCACGATTCATGGATAAGAACCTGTTCTGCTCTCCAATGGATTGGCGTGCTCAGTCTCCGCTGCCACACACAGTCTTGCATCCTCCTACGTCCGCTCCCTTGGTTTACGTGGACCCAGTTGGTGGAGGGCCATCCTGGCAACCGTCCTGTTTGTGATCCTGGAGGTATGCCCCTTCCGAGCGGCCTCTACCCACTACAGCACCTAGATCTTCTTCTGAGGATGTGTCTTTTGGCAAGTTTCAGCCGCTTAAGTACTTTCATCCAAATGAAGGCATATGTGAAGTATTTATTCAAGGAAATGTATCCCAAGCCACCTGAACTGCCCCTTCTCCGGTACTTCCTCTGCAGGTCCTGGTTGTGTCGCCTAAACCACTACCAGTGAGACCCCCACCCCCACTGCCTCCACTGTCACCTGTGCTAAAGACTCCCGTGGTGCAGTCAATCTGCCGCACTGGATGAGGACCAAGCGGACCAGGACAGAGACGACCCGCACAGCTCTATTGGAGTCTTTCACTACCGGGTTGTGGATATGATGGCGTTGCTAGTCATCCCAATAGCTGAGCCTCTGGCTCCACATGAAGGAGTTCTGTCTGGAGCTTTTACTGTCGACGCAAGAGCGCACTGGCCTATTCCTCCAAAAGGATTACCTCTTTCAACAGGACATTAGCAGCAGGACTAATGAGCCCTTTTTGGCTGACCTTACAGAGGAGAATTTCCAAAGGCTTCATGCTGAGCATGAGCGCCAGGCTAAGGCGCTCTTCCTGCTGCGGAAAACACTAGAAGAGATGGAGCTACGCATTGAGACACAGAAACAGACGTTGAATGCTCGGGACGAGTCCATCAAAAAGCTACTTGAGATGTTGCAGAGCAAAGGACTGTCATCCAAGGCCACAGAGGAAGACCATGAGAGGACCAGGCGCCTGGCAGAGGCTGAAATGCACGTCCACCACCTGGAGAGCTTGCTCGATCAAAAGGAGAAGGAAAGCAATATGCTTAGAGAGGTTAGTTCTTATCTTTCCATTGTATGCAAAACTGGCCTCAAATCCCATATTCCTTGAAATTCCGGCAATGGTTTGAAATAGGACAGTGCTTAGTTTGCAGTTGCAAGTATTTGTACGCAGAGATGGACGCTTTGTTTCTGCCACCTTAAAGAACCTTGAATGCATTCCTTGATTTCAACTGAGTTGCTTTATTTATTTTAAACTGATGTTGAAGACCTATCGTTTTGAGTGCGCCTTGCCTGCTTAAAATCTTTGAGGGATGTGTTTTGTATATTATCTGCAGAAAGTATCAAACTGCTGTGCACAGTTAGAAAGCTAACCTAGCCTATTAATTCATAGCCACCCCATAATCCAAGACCAAAAATGGCAACCATTGTAGACTAGATGTGCTTTTATATTGAGGAAGCATATCATGTGTGCAGTCTTAACACACCCCGAATGCAGTTTTGGAGACAAAGACTTGGAAAAATTAGTGGGTCAATTTTCAGTTCAAGTAGACTAGAAGTGTGCAGCATTAGATTAAGGGGGATGGTTTAGTCGTCATTGGCACCAGAATGTGGAAGACCATGAACTGAGTGTTTTGGCAGGAGCACTGCCTCTCAGTACTCAATATAAATCTCCTCCTCTACTGACTCCGCAAAATTAGACACAAGATCTGCCAAAATTCAAAAGCCCTTAAATTGCCTGCAATTGTCTGTGTTAGAAGGTCGTATCCTGGCACACTTCTCAAGATAATATGCCGATAAGCCTCTGCCTTCATCTGAAATAGTGAATCCTAAGAAGGTAACGTCACTGTGAGCTATTCTTGATTTCTTGAAGTTAATCAGGTACCCTTTTGCAGCCAATGTGTGAATGACTACATCTACTTATTGCAAGTGTTCATTGAGATTCTCATGGATGATGTAAATATCATCTACATATTGCCAACAGTTAGGAATGCCTCCAAGCAAACTCTGTATTCTACTTGAGAATGTGCTGACAAATTCGTATACCCCTGCATTATTCTAGTGAATTGGAAATGCTTTGGTTTAAAAGTGAATACAGTGCATTTCTGGCTTTCGACACTCCAGGGTTGTGTGAAATACCCATTGCCTAGATCAAGTTTTGTTTTATATTTGCATCTCTGTTAATAGGCTAGAAGTCCAGAACCGTGCTGGTTTTGGACTGCCCGTCTTACAATGTGCATTCAAAATTCTAAAATCCACAATAAAACTATAAGTACCATCAGGCTTTACAACCGGGAGCACTGGACTGTTATGTGGGCTTGCTTTAGAATGACCCCCCGGTCCATTAGTTGGTACACTATGGTTTACATGTGGGCAACTGCTTGTGGCTTGACTGGATACTGTATATGCAGTGGGGGGTGGTTTCAGTACTGGAATCACATGCGCTCGATATTCCAGATCATGCCTGCATGATTTTAAACAGCTGCACTGTTGCCAGTGCTGCCAAGTCTTGTGCATATTTCTGCACGAGTTCCCCACTCACTTCTTTTGAAAAGGCAGGCATCACTACTCTTCACCTCTTGGTATTTATCTCACATAAAATGGTGGGCAGTCTTGAAATGCTGAAAGTCCTTTATATTGGATATGCAACTGTGACCAAAACAGTGCCTCTATCTCTTTTGGATGTTCACCTTCCAGCTGCATGGTTACAAAATAAATTTCATTATTTGCTAATGTCTGCCCAGTGGGTGTAGTTATTTTTGCATTTCTCCAGCATGGGGTCTGGCATGGATTCAGATTCTCATGAATATTCCCCGTCGTCAGGCCGGGAATCCTCGGTAAAGAAAAAAATCAGTATCAGTTTCGTTTCCGATCTGTCTTTCTCAGTAGTAACCAATCACTGGTCTCTGGGTCATACTGCCCCCAGCCAATGACTCCCCTTTCCCTAAATCCCGCCTCTGGCAGCCATCCTCCGATTTTTACCGCACGCTCAAGTGTTGGGAGTCCTCGTGTTTAGCTCTCGAGCTTTTGCTGCGCTTTTGCACTTTTTCAAGGAGAATTTCAAATTCAAGCTCCACCGTCTCTACATCCGAGTAACGGGGATCCATGTCGGATTTTTCTACGCCCCTCAAGGGTGAAGATTTCGTCGAGTTACGCTTCTTGTAGGAGTCCAGAAGTTTCTGCGGCCTACCCGAACATGGCCCAGGAGAAAGGAAGCTCAACGCCTGGAAAGCTGTTCAGGGTTTGCCCTGGATGCCAACTGCAGAATGTGTTCAAGGAGGACGAGCACTCGAAATGTCTCTACTGCCTTCATGAGGACAAAACGCACGTGGAGAAGGACTGTGCGTTTTGCAGGAACATGTCGGAACGGACCATCAGGGACCGACGCCTTCGTCTCTCAACTGGCTGGAAGGAAAGAGCCCGTCAGGTGAGAAGAAGTCTGAGCGGTCTTCTAAGTCCTATGAGGGCGCCCCGGCGACGGGGGCCCAACAGAAGGCAAAGCACCACGAGTCTACAGGCACCGGGCGCGCCGAACGGTCGGGCTCCTCGGCTGCCAGGCAGGGCGCACCCTCTCCAGCGCCATCAACCACGAGCCAACGCTCTGGCTCAGGGAAGAGGAAGGCCGAGAACCCGGCAAAGCTTCTGGAGAGGCCCCGTTCGAGCTCGAAGGATCCAGCCAAGGGGGAGCGAGGCGGTGACCCTCCCCCCAAGGTGAAGGCCACACGCCCACACAAGGTGGTAAAGGCCTTGATTCACCCGGCCAAGGCCTCTATTGAGGAAGTAGCGGCGGCCCTGGCGCAGCCTGTGGAGGCGACCTCGGGGCCCAGAGTCACCCTGCCTCCGCGGAGGGAAGCCTCTTTCAGACCCATCGAAAAGACCCCCGTGAAGACCCCAGCGGAAAAAGAGGGGGGGGCGGTGGCCATTCTGGACACAGACACAGCATCGGAGGAGGAGCTGGTAGAAGTCTTAGAGGCCCTCGACGAGGGCGCCGAAGAGGCCCGTTCCCACGTGAGGGATCCCGACGAGGGTGATGACGAGAATGACGGCGGCACTGGCGAGGGGCCTAGTCACCCGTAGCTTCCGGAGCCGCAGGATAACTCAGTGGCCATTTTGTTGGTGATACATTCCTTATGTTCGGAGATAAAGACGAGATTGCCCTTACCACCGACGGAGGATCCGGAACCAGGCTCGACGGAGGAGCCAGAGCCAGGTCCAGTGGGAAGCCCCCCGAACAAGAGAAGACGGATCCATCCAGCCCTGCCTTTTTATGCCCTCGCGGCCTACTCAACCTTTGCCCACGTCCCCCGTCCCTGGGGATGACACGGGAACGGACACGGCCACGATGGGTACCGACGACGACGGCGGTGACGACGGGACGGAGCTCCCATCGCCCCAGCCCGGGCCTCCCCGCCCGACGAGATCGGATCTTTCGAAGGGATTGTGTCCTCCTACGTATTCCTTATCTTTGATAGATCATCGCCCAGCTTGCTGGCCTCAAAGAATAATTCAGTAGAGGGCGCTGCGCGTCGACATCCCTCGAGCCGATGTCCCTCAACGGCCTCTGTATCGGCGCCAATGTCATCAGGCGTATAAATAGACTAGCGCAGCGTCTGTTGCTCAGTTCCATTTTTCCACGCTTCGTGGGGCCTCGGAATATCGTTGCTCAGTTCTTCAGTCAAATATACTTCATTATTCCTCGTGAATACCGACTCATACTCGATGGCTTCCTCACCCGAAACGACGACTCCACGGTCAGGCTTCAAAAAATGTCGAGACTGGAAAGAAAATGTCGTTGACGGAACCTCACAGGATCTGTTTGTGGTGCCTGGGAATCGAGCACCATTGTTCGGAGTGCGAGGACTGCATGTCCATGACGGCGAAAGCCTTGAAGGAGCGTAAGGGGAATCTTGAGAGAGGTAAGGCAGTTAAAACTTCTTCGAAAGTTTCCTCGGCAGAGTCGAGACATTCGTCTCCTCGCCAT
This sequence comes from Ambystoma mexicanum, assembly GCF_040938575.1. Lineage (NCBI taxonomy): Eukaryota > Metazoa > Chordata > Amphibia > Caudata > Ambystomatidae > Ambystoma > Ambystoma mexicanum. Next base: position 436,134,091 of record NC_090936.1, read on the forward strand.
CACAAAAGACATTCTCGTTCTAGGTCTCGAAGCAGTTCTCATCACTCTTCGACGTCTCTTTTTTGAATGCTTAGATCTCGAAGATCCCCTTCCTCGTCTTCCTCTTCCCCATAAATGGTCTCCTGCCCCACAAAACCCAGCTGAGTGGGGGTAATTCAGGAAAAAGATGCTTGGCGTCTTCGAGAAAGCGGCCTCGACCCCCTTGAAGACTGCTGAGGGTGATACCCTGGGTGAAAGACCCAAAAAATCAAAACGCTGCGAGTCACAGCACCCGGCGAAAGAAGCTACTCGAGAGCGTCACAAACCCTCGAGTAAAGGCAAAGTCGCGTCTTCGTCGTCAACGCCGTCGTCGAAGATCCCTTTGACGCATAGATCGGCGTCTTCGACGCCGTTATCGAAGGGTTCTTCGACGCACAGGTCAGTCGAGTTGACGCCGACGTCAAGAAAGGACAAACCCACGGCCACCTCACAGCCAGTGGCCATACCCAGAGCCTCGATCACGAGAATGTCGACGACAACCTCGAGTAGAATTCCGATACTCTCGAGTTCGAGGCCTCTACCACCTTTCTCAACTCCTTTTTCGATGGCTTTAAAGCCTTTAACGTCGGCATCGACGACGTATAAGTTTTCTCAGCCAATCATGACGAATTTGGCCCCTTCTGCTCTGGAAATGGGATTTATACCATTTTCAAGACCTGATCACTCCAGAGTCTTAGCATCTATTTATGAAGAAGGGGAGGATTCGGATCAGGAAAGACCTTTTGACTTGCAGGGATCTGCAACTCCTGTACTAGAGGAACCTACCTCTGAGGAAGGTAGGTTGAAAGACCTCCAAGAATCCTTACAGGAAGCAAGTGGGTTGGACACTTCCCCAGAAGTGGAATTTGCCAGACCAGACCCAGGGGAACATGCTGAAACCCCTTATAGAACCTTGATGGCAAGGATAATAGAGTTTATGGGGTGGCCCAGACCCTCACCTGCTCTTCAGCAAGACGACCTCACAGACATCTTGGTCAAAGGTCCACAGGAAGATCCTGTGGTGCCATTTAATGCGGCATTACAAAGGAGAATATTGGCAAACTGGGAAACACCTGAGGTAATCCCAGCGGTTAACAAAAAATGATCAGCTAAATATAGGGTGTCTTCTGCTGACCCTGAATATTTATCCAAACACCCAACTCCGGAGAGTCTGGTTGTTCAGGCAGCTACTTCATCAGGTAGTAAATCGGCTTACCCTACTGTTCCACAGGACAGGGATGATGAGAGATATGACTCTATGGCCAAAAAAGTATTTTCTGCATGTAGCAGGGCGTTGAAATCCATCAATGCTACTTGTACGCTCGCAAGGTTCAGCCACATACTTTGGGAGTGTGCTTAATCAGCGGCTGACTGCCTCCCGGAAGGAGAAGAAAGGGAAGCGTTCCTAAACATCATCAAGGATGGTAAAGATGCTATGTGCGAATCCCTTCAAACTGGCATCGATTCTGCTGAAGGCATCAGCAGGCCATGGCGGCAAGTACAACAACCCAGAGATTTGCTTGGTTGCGAAAGTCTGGTTTTGCTCCAGATGTGCGAAGCATACTCTTGAATATGCCCTTTGACGGTTCTTCTTTGTTTGGTAAGAAGGCAGATGACAGTTTAGAAAAACTACAAACATCAAAGGCAGCAGCAAAATCCCTGGGAGCTGCAATCCGTCAGACACCATATCGCCCCTCAGGGACCTCTTGGAGAGGTAAGTCCTTTTGCTTCTATTCCGCATTTGGAAGAGGCAGAGGACAGCCGGTTCAAAGGGGTCAGAAAAAATGTACCCGAGGTGGACGGGCTAAAAATACAAAAGCCACCGCAGCAGCAGCAGGTGCCTCTTTACCCTCGGCATCTGCATCAGCCGCCTCCAAACCGCTCTGAGGACTCTCCTCACAAAACACCAGTATGGGGCAGGTTAACTCCACATCTGACAGAATGGCAGGCTATTACGTCAGATGCTTGGGCCTTAGAGACAGTTGCCCAAGGTTACTGCCTGCCTTTTCTACGCATCCCTCAGAGTCATCCACTGGGGAACAGCTCTCTGAAAGTTCCAGATCCGCTCCTCTTGCAGGAAATTGTAGACCTGCTAGAGAAAGGTGCCATAGAACCGGTACCTGTAGCGGAGAGGAACAAGGGCTGGTACTCCCCCCCCCCCCCCCCCCCCCCCCCCTACTTTCTCATACCGAAGAAAGACTGAGGACTGAGACCTATCTTGGACTTACGAGAATTGAACAAGTTCCTCAGGAAGGACAAGTTCAAGATGGTAACTCTCTCTCAGATCCTTCAGGCCCTCCAGCTCCAGGACTGGCTGGTATCTCTGGACCTCCCAGGATGCTTATTTCCATGTGCCAATCCATCTCAAACACAGGAAATGCCTGAGGTTCGCAATTGGCGGCTCTCATTATCAATTTCGAGTTCTGCCATTTGGGCTGACCTCCGCCCGAGGGTCTTCACCAAGCTAATGTCGGTAGTGGCTGCAAGTCTAAGGAGAGAAGGAATTCACGTCTACCCCTACCTGGACGATTGGCTGATCAGAGCTGTATCTCTGGAACAAGCTCAGATTCAGCTGGATTATGTGTGCCACTTCCTTCACAAACTGGGCTTCTCCCTCAATTTAAAGAAGTCACAGATGATACCATCACAGAGACTCCAGTTCATTGGAGCGGTCCTGGACACTTCCCTGGGAAAAGCCTCGCCACCAGAGGTGAGGGCTCAAGATATTCTGCAGATGGTCACCAAGTTTCAAAATGCCCAACGTCTCCCAGCCTTCGACTTTTTGAGGTTGCTAGGCCTCATGGCATCCTGCATCTTCCTTGTGCCAGAGGCTCGCCTGAGAATGAGATCGCTTCAGTGGGCACTGAGAACTCAGTGGTCGCAATTCTCAGGGAGAATGACAGACCTCCTTCAGGTTCCAGACAAAGTAGCTCGAGACCTTCAGTGGTGGGCCTGCCAGGAATACATCTTGAAGGAACCTGTTTTGGCAACCATGGCCGGAGATAACAGTAGTCACCGATGCCTCACTCACGGGGGCGGGGGCCCATACCAACGACTTGACCATCAGCGGTCATTGGTCTCCATCAGAGTCCAGACTACATATCAACCTGTTATTGCTGAGAGCAATCAGACTAGCGCTGAAGGCTTTTCTGCCATCTGTACAGGGGAAAAATGTCCTGATAATGACGGACAACACAGTGGCCATGCACTACCTCAACAAAAGAGGAGGCCTAGGATCACTGCCACTGTGCAGAGAGGCAATGCTGCTCTGGTTTTGGGCAATTCAAGAAGGAATCTCTCTATCAGCAGTTCACCTAGCCGGAGAGAAGAACTTGACGGCGGACGCTCTGAGCATGTAGGGCACAGTCTCCCACGAGTGGGAACTAGCTCAGGAAGTCCTTCAGGAGATCTTCGCCCTTTGGGGAACCCCTCAAGTGGATCTGTTTGCCACCAGTAACAGGAAGTGTGATCTGTTTTGTTCAAGGGAATTTCCCCCGAGAGGAGCTCTAGGGGACGCGTTCGTAGTGGACTGGGAGTTTCCACTCCTGTAAGCGTTTCTACCAGTCCCTGTCATTCCTCAAATGATCAGGAGGTTGAGAAGATTCCGGAGCACCATGATCCTAATTGCCCCAGACTGGGCCAGGAGAACTTGGTACCCGGACCTTCTGGACATGTCCATCTGCCCTCCAATTAGTCTTCCACTCAAGGAGAATCGTCTCTCACAGAAGGGAGGTCAGGTTCTCCATCCAGACATGAGAACCCTCAACCTTCACGCTTGGCTTCTGAAAGGTTGAGATATAAGGATTGGGACCTCCCTGATGACGTCATGGAGGTGTTGCTTTCGTCCAGAAGGCCAGCAACTAAGTGTTTATACTGCTGCCGTTGGAACAAATTGTGCAGCTCGTGTAGAGAAGAGAATATCGACCCCCTTCTCATGTGGTACACCAACGGTGTTATCTTTTCTACTCTACATGGCAAATTCAGGCCTTCAAGTTGGCACCATCAAGGGCTATCTCGCAGCGCTATCGATCTTCAAGCGCACTGCAGAGGAGCCATCGTATTTCAAATTACCCTTAGTAGTACAATTTCTAAAGGGATTAACTAATGTCTACCCTCCAAGACCGTTCCAGGTTCCTTTATGGGACTTAAATTTAGTCTTAAATTTCCTGATGTGTACTCCTTTCGAACCACTCCACTCTTGTTCGCTAAGATTTCTCACCCTTAAAACTGTCTTATTAGTGGCTTTAACATCTGCTAGAAGGGTGAGTGAATTACAAGCTCTATCTTGTAAACCCCCTCATACAATTTTTCATAAAGACAAAGTTGTCCTACAGGTGGAGCCTAATTTCCTCCCTAAGGCGGTTTCTGAATTCCACATCACTCAGAAAATTACCTTACCTTCATTCTATCTGCCTCCCCATCGGGGGAAAGAGGAAGAAAGGCTACATAGGCTGGACCCAAGGCGGGCTTTAAGCTTTTACATCAGCAGACTTGCTAGGATTAGGCAAGCAGACCTAACTGTTCGTAGGTTACTTGGGGCACAAATTGGGACTACTGATAACAAAACAAACCATTTCCAGATGGGTTTTTTTGGCCATTCTGGAATGTTACAAACTAGCAGGGAAAGAGCCTCCTCAAAATCTTAGGGCTGATTCAACCAGGGGTATCGCAGCCTCCTCGGCCCTCCAAAGAGGGGTTCCGGTTCGAGACATATGTGCGGCTGCCACATGGTCGTCTGCACATACCTTCACAAGATTTTATAACCTGGATTCCTCCTCTAGTCAAGAGACTAGGTTTGGCAAAGCCGTATTACATTCTGTTCATTCCTAGAAGGAAACATGGCGTTTTTACTCCCACCTCCAATTACACACCACTGCTATGGGAGTCTATCAAAGATAAGGAATACGTCGGAGGACACAATCCCTTCGAAGAACAAGTTACTTCTTACCTTGTAACGTTCTTTCGATGGGATGTTCCTCCGACGTATTCCTTATCGCCCCTCCCATCCATCCCCGCAGTAATACTCCCCTTGTGGTTGCAGCTTACGCTCCTTCAAGGTCAATAACCAATTCATGTAAAACAACTGTTAATGTCCAAACGGAACTGAGCAACGGACGCTGCGTGAGTCTTTTTATACTCGTGATGATGTTGGCACCGATACAGAGGCAGTCAAGGGACAGCACCCTCTACTGAAAAATGTTTCCGAGGCCAGCAACCTAGGAGATGATCTATCAAAGATAAGGAATACGTCAGAGGAACATCCCATCGAAAGAACGTTACAAGGTAAGAAGTAACTTGTTCTTCCATGCAAAGATCGCCAGGGCATCCAAGCTTTTTCAGCTCTGCCCTGAAGAGAAGAAGGAAGGTTTCCTTTACCAACGGTGCGAGGCCAAGAGGAAAACGGTCCTCGCCGTGCCTCTGCTGGATGACATCTGGGACGAGGGTCTCACCCTTCTCAAGAACCCGTCTACGACACCTGCCAAGATGGATCGGTACGAGAAGTACCGGGTCCCCGACGCGGCCCCTTTGTGACCTAGGGCGCAACTGACCCCTGACTTGGTCGTTTCAGCGGCGGCCAAGAAGAAAGCGGGGAGGGCATCGGCCTCAGCTTCAACTTCCCCGCCGGACAGCGAAGGAAAGAAGCTGGTCGCAATGGGACGACGAGTTATCTCGTCGGCGGCAACAACGATTAAGGCGGCCAACGCCCTCGCGATCATGGCCCGCTACGACAGGGAGTTATGGTAAAAGATCGCCCCCCTGTTGGACTTCCTACTGGATGACAAGATTGCCGAAGCCCTGGAGAGCTTGCAAGAAGGCGAAGTGGCGTTGGACCACTCCATTACGGTGGCAACGGACATTGCCGACACCGGTTTCCGTCAGCTAGGCAAAAGCGTTTGCCTTAGACGAGGGTGGCTCAAGGTGACGAATATCCGCCAGGACGTACAAGCTAAGGTTTTGGACATGCCGTTCGACGGGAACAATCTGTTTGGAAAACAGTGGATGAGTCCCTCCAAGCCATCAAGGCGGACACGGAGACGGCTAAGTCCCTAGGCGTTCTCCCGCAACGAAAGCCGTCCTTTCGTAGCACCGGAGGCAAGCAAGGTGCCTCCAATGGATTCGGCAGTGGCTCCTCTACGTACCGCCAAGTGGCCCGCTCCTCGTCGCAGGAAGCCTATAGAGGACGAGGCAAGTCGGGTGGACCCCGCCGTCGTCGCCAGGGAGGCCAAGGCGGCAAGGCGTCCTCCAAGCAAGATTGAATCGACAGCGGTGTCAGGCCCCCACCGGAGCATCCTGGTGGGAGGCCGGCTGGCGAAGTTCATCAGCAAGTGGGAGTCCATCTACACCGACCATTGGATGCCGGACACCCTGGCCCAGGGGCACGCCCTCGAATTTCTAAAAAAGTGCCCCCGCATTCCACCCGTGGCCAGGAAGGAAAATCACGTCTCTCAACTGCTATTGGAGGTAAGGGCGATGCTCAAAAAAGGTGCCATCGAGCTTGTCCCGAAGAGGCTCCAGGGCTCACGAGGAAGTACTCAAGGTACTTCCTCGTGAAAAAGAAGACAGGAGGATGGCGCCCCATCCTGGACCTGCGACGACTGAACAAATACATCAAGGCACAGAAGTTCCGGATGGTCACCCTCCAGCACATGCTCAGACAGCTGGAGGAGGGCGATTTCCTGTTGTCGTTGGATTTGGAGGATGCATACTTCCACATCCCCAATCTAAAAGGACACTAAAAGTTCCTCGGGATCGTGGTCCAAGGACGGCACTACCGGTTCAAGGCCCTCCCGTTCGGATTGAAGTCGGCACCCAGGGTGTTCACCAAGTGCCTCGCACCGGTGGTGGCGCGGGTGCACCTGCAGAGGATCCACATCTAGCCTTACCTGGACGACTGGCTCATCCGAGCAAGGACAAGGGAGCTCGCCGTAGATCACACAGCGAAGACCATCCAGCTGCTCACAGACCTGGGATTCTCCATCAACTTTCCCAAATCCCACCTGGTCCCGTCGCAAGTCGCACTGTTTCTGGGAGCCAAGCTCGACACAGTGGCGCGCCTGGCCTCGCCGTCAGAGGAAAGGACGAAGGCCATCCTGGGCAAGGTGCAGCGTCTGCTGGCCACGGATGTGGCCAGAGTGGGGTCCATCAAGTCCCTCCTCGGGATGTCCTCCTGCATATATCTTGTGCGCCTGTGCAGGCTTCGGATGCGCCCTCTGCAAGTGTTCCTCGACGTCCACTGGATCCAAGCGACGGGCAGCTTCGAGGAACGGATCCCGCTCAACGAGACCTTCCGACGAGCGATCCAGTGGTGGGGCACCCGCGCTCATCTGAAGGCGGGCACAGACTTTCAGACCACATCTCACCAGATAACGGTGACGACGGATGCCTCCCTGGAAGGGTGGGGAGCACACACCGGAGAACTTCACGCGAGAGGACTTTGGCTCCCGGAGGAGAAGCCACTCCACATAAACATCCTGGAGTTTCGTGCAGTGTTCTGGGCCCTCGGGTCTTTTCTCCCGTCCCTCAAGGGCAAGGTGGTGAGAATCTTCACCGACAACACCACCACGATGATCTACATCCGGAAGCAGGAAGGAACCAGATCTCTAGCCCTCTCCAAGGAAGCCCAGGATCTGTGGCATTGGGCCGTTGCCCAAGGGATGTTTCTGGTGCCCTTTCATCTGGCAGGGATAAAGAACACCATCGCCGACTCACTCAGCAGGGAGCTGCGCTCGTGCCACGAGTGGGAACTACGTCAGGATCAAGTGGATCGACTCTTCTGACGATGGGGAAAACCACAGATCGACCTGTTCACGACAGCGACGAACTCCAAGTGCCAGAGGTTCGCCAGCAGGTTTCTCCAGCCGAGGAGCATGGGCGATGCTTTCTCGTTCCCCTGGGATGGCCTGTTCCTATATGCGTTCTATCTGTTGCCGTTGCTGCTCCGACTCTTCAACCAGCTCAAGAGGTCCCGGTGCAGGATGATCCTCATCGCACCGGCGTGGCCGAGGCAGATATGGTTCCCAGACCTTCTAGACTTGTCAGCGTCCCCACCAGTCAAGCTGCCGACGGACGCGGATCTTCTCTCCAGAGAAGGAAGCGCCATACTTCATCACAACCTGGAGTCGCTGAACTTGCAGGCCTGGCTCCTGCAGCATTAGAGTTTGGATGGTACGATATCCCGGCTGACTGCAGAGAGGTTCTTGCAAAGGCCAGTGCGTTCTCAACTCTCAAGTACTACGGACATAAGTGGAAGGGGTTCTCTGTCTGGTGCCGTGCACAGAAGATTAACCCTCTATGGATTACGGCCCCTCAAGTGCTGCCGTACCTACTGTCGCTGGCCAAGGCTGGACTGGCTCACGCCTCCATCAAGATACATCTGGCTGCGATCTCCCGATACAACAGAACCACAGGACAGGCGTCCTTGTGGTCCCATCGCCTGGTGAAGGAATTTATGAAGGGACTGTTCCGATCGTTCCTGCCGGTGAAGGCCCCTGCGTGGGAGCTCAACGTGGTGCTGACCAGGCTCATGGGGGCGCCATTCGAGCCCCTGCATTCGGCACCGTTGAAGTTCCTGTCGTGGAAGACTGCGTTTCTTGTGGCCATCACCTCCACACGACGAGTGGGAGAGATCCAGGCCCTATCCTGCAAGCCTCCATACTTGACTTTTCACGACACGAGAGTGGTGCTGAGGACGCACCCCTCCTTTATGCCCAAGGTGCCATCGGACTTCCACCTCAACGAGCCCTTGGTGTTTCCTGTTTTCTTCCCGTCGCCTTAGTCGCCGGCCGAGAGGACTTTGCACTCGCTGGATGTCGCTAGAGCGCTGAAGTTCTACGTGGACCGCACAAAGACCCTTCGGAAGACATCACAGCTGTTTGTGAACTTTGGACCTGTGAACCAAGGGAAGGCTCTCTCGAAGGCTTCCATTTCCAGATGGCTCTCCGGCTGCATCATGCACTGTCATCGGTTGGCAAACCGGCCGTTGCCTGGCCGTCCGAGAGCCCATTCGACCAGAGCTTTCGCTGCTACCACGGCGTTCTTGTCTGGTGTGCCCCTGCTGGACATCTGCAGGGCTGCTACGTGGAGGTCGACGCACACATTCACGAGATTCTACTGTGTCGACCGGGATTCCATGGAGGAGTCCAGGGTCGGCCAAGCAGTGCTGCTCAACCTGTTTGCCTAAGGTGAGCCTTGTGAGGAGGTAAGAATTGCTTAATGTTGAGTTGTTGATGTAATGCTTAATGTTGAGCCTTTGCTACCTCCCGTTGGTTGTGCATGTATGTACTGCTATGTATTCTTATATTCATGAGCATGTGAATCCATGCCAGATCCATGCTGGAGAACAGCAGTTACAGGTAGGCAACTTGTTCCTTCTGTGTGCCTTTATATGCTCCAACAGTGCCTTGTCGCTGAATTAAAATATAGACATACGATACCCATGGTCTAACAGGAACTCTATCCAATCAGTGTGTCACGTAGTCCTAGGAGTAATTCGATGAGGGCGTGGACTCTGCATTCTGTGAAACTTGTAGGGCTGCTGTGTGTTTTTTCTCAACTTTCACGTCCTTCCCCCTCAGTTTTAGAACGGTCTGGCGTCCTTGCCTGTGAGGAAAAAGAGGAACCCTCATCAGTTCCATACTTTTGTGGGCTTTTCATGTGTTTTCTGACTATGAAATCATAGTTGGTTGGTCTAAAATGGGACTGCCCCCTAGGCTTACCCCAAGATCGTCTACCCATGTGAGTGCCTTGCCACTGCGGGGCATCTCTATTTCCTGTAGCTTTCCCATTCTTTGGCTTATGATCTGGGTATCTCTCTTCCTCTGTTGGTGAAAGCTGTCTGTGGTTTACCACCCTTTTTACCTTGAAACGATTCCTGCACTTTTGAGGGTTTCCCTTCGTGGTGTCTCCTTGTCTGGCTTACTATCTTTGTTTGCCTTGTTCTGTGTCTCTGCAGGTCTCCTGCCTAGCTGATCCCTGCCTAATGATTGATAAGTAGATGCCACCATGTCCCCAAATTGCTCCCCCTTTTTTCTTGCTCATTTAACTGGGACAATTTTCTATGAACTTCTAACCTTGCAGACTCTCCTTTCAATAAGGGTAGAAATATGCTCTCAACCATTTGATAATTATTGGATGCTATGGACATGCCTAATTTCATGGCAGCAGCAGCGCCCTGTGTTCCCATAATGCCTGCCAATATTAATGCTAGCGATGTGATAAACGGCCTGCCTATTAGCTGTAAATATAGAGAGATCTAAATTGAGATCCAGCTGTCACAGCTCGCTAAAGGCGGTGTGCAGCCAGATGAAAGGAACATGGCTAGTGCCCTATGCCTATGCTGTGGTGCAACCTGGGGATAGGCGGCTTTCGGCTGTATTAGCTTTTCAGAATATCCCTTGGTATGTCCTAATTTCTTCAAGGCCAAGACCCTTATATAATTTTCAATGTTTGTATCTGCACTCCTCCTGCGTCTATCTGTCCTTGTGCCTGCTGAGCAGGCGCTAAGCCTTGCTGCACATCATTTTGCAAAGCAAGGTTATGCACAGTGTCAAAATGGGTAGCTAGTAGTTGATGGTCAGTTTGTAAAAAGGGGCCTCTGCGGTTTGGATGAAACGTGGATAAAAAGTCTAGTGACGGGTTGGGTGTGGCAACGGTCCATGTCCAGCATTTGTTTACACAATAAAGTTCTGCTTGGGTGTCTTTCAAGCCCCTGCCAGTCCTGTGGGGCATATTGTCTTGCTTTCCCAATTCCCACGCCCTACACAACGTTACAGGGGGTGGGGAGAGATCGAATGTGCACCATTCAAGTGATTTCTCAAGGAGCCCATTGTCAAATTATCCTTGTAGTTCCTACCTTCTCCCTCAAGGGATAATCTGCTGCGTTGGGGGTGGATAAGTTGCACTGTTTTGGTTTATCCTTAGGAAAAGATGTTTGCACTGCAGATTTAGTGCTGCTAATCTTAATATTTACAAGGGGAATCCCACTGCCAATAGCTTTGGGAGTTTCAAGGGGTTGGGTCTGATGTCTGGGTTATCCCTACTTGCGTCAAAATGCTAACATGATTTCCCAAAGGGTTTATCATCGGTGGTCTCCCCGGAGGGAGGGTAACTGATTTTAAAGAAAGCCTTGGAGATAGAATTCGGGATTTTTGAGCACTCAAGATTTTTTTTTTTTTTTTTTTTGTGCCATATTTACTTTTGGTTTTGCCTTTGGATTGAGAGATGGCTAAGCTTTATTCTGGGCAGCCTTTAAACATGCTTCATCAGCCCCCCCTGAATTCACCATCTGTACCTTCTTAAGAATAGCCGTTTGGGGGTCATTATCAATAAATACCTAAACCGGAGCAACTTGAGGCTTATCCAAGGATACCTCATGCCCTCCTAAGGGGTTTGGGTAGGATTCTCAGCAGTTTAAGTTACAGACAGATTTTGTAATTTTCCCCAAATTAAATCAAGCAGTACTGCATGCGAATGGGAGCCTCTCTGTATATTCTCAAAGATAGTTATGAGCTCCGGGCCTGAATTAGTTTCAATAACATAGGGTCCGATGCCCCAAGTGCAGAGTGATCGAAGGTTTTAATTGCCAGAGTTAACCTCCGTTGCTGTGCCGGGCAGGGGTTAGCTCATAAGAGGTAATGGATGAGTCGGTCTCTGAATCAGTTTCTTGAGCTTCCGAGAATATCGGAGGAATGTTGAAAAATAAGTCTTTATCCATGCCATGGACTTCCGCTTCAGTGTCCTCACAGGATACGAGATCAACAGACAGCTGTTTCCATCTGTTTGTGGGTCTGTAAGTGTAATCATTTGTTCCTTCAAAACCCCTGATGTGGAGGGGGTTTGGCAATCGGGTGTTATTCTTCTGCAATTTTGCAAAGTACGAGTTTATCAAATTTGTTCCCTTTTTTAAGAAATGTTTTGGGAGTGTAGGAATAGCCGCCATTTCCACAACCGCTTGTTGCCCTGCATCAGGATGCGACTCTACAGCAACCGAGGCCAAAGAACCTTGTACAGGGGAGGCTGGGAGAGGTAATTCCAGTGCAAACGACGCGGCCACAGAAGCGTCCAATTCCGATTGCTGTAATGAGTGAAGAGTTTTTGCTTAGTAACCCCCCCTCCTCACCAGCCTGAATAAACGGTCACTAGCCGGGAAATTCCTCAGCCACGAGCTAGATTGTGGTCGTCTCCCTATACAAACTCTGTTTCTTCTATCAATATAGAAAGTATCCCCAATCTATCCCTAGGGGGGTTCAAAGGCTCAAGGCCCGCAGTCACCCCCCTTCACTTTACGTGCGAGTGGGGAAAAAGAGCTGTTTATGTTGGAAATAAGCAAACAAAGCAATGCAAGACCTAGAGCTCCACAAGCAGCCTGTAAACAACCAAACTGTTGTAATGGCAGGTGACTAAGAGCGGTCAACTGGCAGGCAACTACTCACTATTTGGAATTTGTGAGTGCAACCGTCCACTGTCCCACTGCAACACGCTCTGCGCCAGTGATTGTAGAAAGACTGCAATCCTCAGTCTGGCAACAAGTCAAAGAGAATTTCCCAGCAACACGGTAACACACTGCACATTTTCTTTAATGTGTTTTTACCTATGTCCTTCTGAAAGATTGCCCGCCATTCTTTCACAAGCTGTGTACTATCTGACTTGCCTGTATTATCATGTTCCTTTGGTCTTTTTAACTGGTTTATTTCGACCAAGTACACCAATCGAAGTACCTCACTCAGTCACACAAGCTTTGGTTCACACTCTGTGGCTTCCTCAATGGACCCTAGCAAACAGCAGGTATTATGAATGCGCTGTGACTGAGTCCAGGTGAAGGAGGCCCCATCCAATGCTCGACTGACTTTAGTCACTCACAGTATTGCTTTGCTCACACAACTGGTTAAGCATATGCAAACCTGAATTTCAGCCGGTGGAAACTAACATTTTTAGCTTGTGGTGTGGGAGTTTATGCTGCACCGACAACACACTGTAAGCATTTCTAGCAAATGTTAAATGTTAAAGGTATTTGTACCGCGCACTGCCACCAACGGAATTGGCCCCCAGGCGCTCCGGCGGATCTGTAAACGATAAAGGTGGGATGGGTTAGTAAGGTGAAGAAGGGAGTAGGATAGTGAGAGGAGTGGTGTTTTGTTGGCAGCATCAACTCGGTATAGACCGGGTGCTGAGCTTTGGTGCGGGTATCGGATCAGAGTCAGTCCGCGTGTGCTGTTGTTCCGGCTTATGTGTTGTTGCAGTGTTGTGTAGTGCGTGCGGCTTGTTGTGCGAGAGATGGTTGAGTTTTTTGAGTGAGATAAGTATGCAGAGTTTGAGCTTATATTGGTCAGTGGGTTACCTGACCTTTACCATGCTGACATTCACAGCTCTGTCCGAGTGCGGCACCTGTCGGCCTCCACATTCCCATCCAGACGCGGCGCAGGCCAGCGCCCAGCACTCCATCCTGGCGTGGTCATGCCAACACTAACACTCCCACCCAGATGCAGCGCAGGTCAGTGTCCAGAGACCCGTCCAGTTGTGGGCATGCTAACATTCACAACTCCATCCGAGCGCCACATAGGCCGCTATTCACAACTCTAGGTGTGGCACATGTTAGCATTCACGTTTTTTCTAAGTGCCGGCATGTTAATCTTCAATCGATGCCAGATGCGACGCAGGCCAACGTCTATCTAGATGCGTCTGTCGGTCTGATTATGTTCGTCCGGTATGTACCAGTGGGGGAGTCAATTGGGCTTTTGTGTGGGTCTACGTATGTGGTCAGTCTCTGCAGCCTTCCTTTGTGGCTATTTTCCCTGATGTTTTATGCTCTGTCGAGTGGTTGGTTCTTTGGTTTGAGTGTTTGTCTGATTTGAGAGTGGTCGAGGTTGGAGTTATTTCCATCATATTTTTGATGTCTGGGCATTCTAGTGCGTCTCCGTTGTGGTTATGCCTTGAAGAGCCATGATTTGAGGAGTTTTCTGAATGCTTGGTGGTTTGTTGTATTCCGTATGTTCTTGGGTAGGTCATTCCAGGTTTTGGGTGCCTGGTGAGAGAAAGACGATCCTCCGAGTTTTTTTCTGTGGTAGGGTTTTGGTTCCAGGTGTATGTCAGTGCTTGATCTTAGTGTTCTTGTCGGTTGGTGTAGGCGTAGTTTGTCGCTTAGGAATTCTGCGCCTTGTTTGTGTATTGCTCTGTGCGTGATGCACATGGCCCTGAACTTTATTCGCTATTTCAGTGGTAGCCAGTGTAGTATTTTTAGCGCAGGTGTGATGTGTTCTCTTCTGGGTAGCTTGAGAAGGAGTCTGGCTGCTGCATTTTGTATGCGTTACAGTTTTTTTACAAGTCGTTCGGGTATGCCCAGGTATAGACTGTTGGCATAGTCCACTCTGGACATGATCAGAGCGATGATGGAAAGTGTTTTGTTGGTGAATGACAGGAACGGTAGGATCGTTTTTGCTGCTCGCAGGTGGAAGAAACATTTCTTGATTACCGAGTTTACTTGTGGCTCCAGAGTGAGGTTATCATCCATGAGGACCCCTAGGTTTTTTACAGTTGATGATGGTTCTGGTGTGCTGCCGAGCTCTCTTGGCCAGGGGATGTAGTTGATGTCTCCTCCCTTTTTTGAAACAATCATTATCTCTGTTTTGCCTGGGTTGATTTTGAGATGGTTGAGGTTCATCCAGTTGAATGTCACAAAGGCAGTTCTCTAGTGTGGTGTTTTCTTCTCGGGTGTCTTGTATGGTGAAGATTATTTGAGTATCGTCTGCGTAGTTGTAGCATGTGAGGCCGTGTTTTTTGATGAGTTTGATTAGTAGGTACATGTAGATGTTGAATAGAAGCGGGGAGAAGGATGATCCTTGTGGTACTCCGCACGTGGAGTCTCTGGGTTTGGATTTACAAGGTTTCATCCATATTGTTTCTGTTCTGTTTGTTAGGAAGGATTTGATCCATAGTAGGGCAGGCGCTGTTATCCCTAGTCCTTCTAATCTCTTTGAGGATGGCGTGGTTGACAGTGTCGAAGCAAAGTATGACTGGCTGAAATGAGAGTGGTTCTTGTGTGCCACAGAATGAATATCAGACAGGGGAGCAATCTGTGATGAAAACGTGCCTCCATAAGGTGGAGAACATGTGCAAAGCATGGCACATGTGTTCCCGAACTAAGTGCAGCAATGACACTGGAAGCATTCTCTACCACCTAGCACAATGCTAGCTGCTGACGTTTTTCCCACTCTTCCACAACCTCCTCCACTTTACCCCCAATGTCTGCTGCTGTGTGGCTCACGGCATCAAAACCTTGCATACACAAGTGGGTTGTTGGTGGACAACGTGCAGCTGCTCAAACGACTTTCCTTGCTCCCGAACATCGGTTATAGCTATGTAATCGGTGCTTTGCCCAGTTGTCCACATAGCCTTAGCGAAGTAGACTTTCCCACCTTCTGACCTGTCAAAGGTCTTTCTCATTGCAAGAACCTACTGCCTCATGCAATGAGCATACAGCCATTGGCGTAACAGGATCCCTTGCATCCCACCGGTGCGGGGGCCCCGCAGGTCCTGTACTCGAGAGGGGGCCCAAGCAAAGTTAGGGCTCGAGCTCTGCGCTGCCTTAAACTGAAAAAAGCACAAGCTTTGCACAGGCTCTACATGCACCTTTTCAGGTTTTTTTTTTTGCAGTGCAAAGCTCACACTTTTCTTTCACTTAGCAGTGTTGTACGTACTTTTGGTTGCAAGGCCCGCCCATGCGCTGGCCGACAGGAGAATCAGGGTAACACGCCTGACAGCTGACACTGTCATTGCTTGCCCAGGCCCCAGACCAGAGACCAGGAACACCATAGTGTAAAAGTGAAGAGCACCGCTAAGTATAAAAGTATTTCTAGAATGTGCAAGTGTTTGAATGTGTTTCAGTGTGTGCATGTGAGATTTGATATATGTGCACGCTTAAGACCTGAGTTTTGGTGTTTGAAAACCTGTTACATCAAACTTTATAGTGCAGTTTCTTTTTTTTACAAGAGGTCTTTTCCTCCTGTCAGACCCAAAAACAAATAAGTCTGAGAACTGTGCTGCACGCAATGGGAACTAAATGTATCCCAAAGTGCAATATGCACATTTCTTTCAGTTTGTCTTTCACAACTACAGAAAGCGTACAGGACAAACAAGCATTTGCCAAGAGAACAGATGTCCCCATAACATTTGTGGCTAGGTATAAAAGGTGCATACCTTTTTTTTTTTTGTCAAAGAATCCGTAACAAAGCATCTCCTCTCCGAAGGAGAATAAAACATGTCCTTTGTGCAAAATATCAATATAAGACATTTTACAAGCCATGATGAGCAGTACGAGTGGTCGAGTCACTAAGTGTCTGGCCTCCCAGCCGCACAACCTGGGTTCGAATCCCGCCACACAGCTTTTTAAGTATGGGCAGAATTTTATTTTTTTTATTACTGAAAATAGTGGGCAGATGCAGTCCACCGACATGATCCTGACTTGTACCCTGGTAATAACGGTGCCTCTTTCTCTGTGTAGCTTTGTAATGTGCCAATGAATATTGGGAAGGGATGCAGCACTTAATCTTGCAGAACCTGTCTTCTCACCTTCCTGGTTGTAAGCTCTCGTAGTTCTCAGCTGCCACTGATTTGACAATTTCTGTCACCAATAAGCAGCTAAATTAACATCAGCAAAACAAATGTGTCTGGATCTAGAAAGCTATGCATGTGAATAAATACTAAGAGTGTGTGTGTGTGTGCACGCGTACGCCTGCACAGCCGCATATACATAAGGCTATCTTTGTTTTTCTTGATAAATTAGAAAACTTCCTATGGTTAAATCAGGTCTCTGAAGTCTTGAATAATAGATCAATGGAGCGGTATGGATTGAGGGGTTCATATAGTGTTGTCTCCCTGTTGCCCTATTAGGCCCACAAATCAGGGAACTGCTTAGTTTGGCCCCGTTTAAATTTCTGTCATGGTTTGAATTCTAGTGGTCTACGTGTAAGCTATATCATAGCCTTGGGGGTGGGGGTCCCTTCTCTACTGCTGTAAAAGAACAGAGGCACGTGTCTGATGCTTATTCCAATAGTCAAAAGAATGCAGCAAGGGACAGTTAGTAGCTGCCGATTATAAAGTAACTTTTTTAAAACATTTCTTTTATTTTTTATTTGAAATACACTACAGTTTATGCACAAGGCACAACTTTTGTTTCAAAACAAGAGGTTCATCATACATACATTTATAACAATTAGAGGCAAGTCCTATTTCCTACATTCACTCTCTAGTTGCTTCACACCAGGAACTGCCCAGCTCAAAGATTCAGTAAGAATTATAGATTTACCAATGATATACTGCATTAAACAACCACTGCCAAAATCATATCCAGATAGTTTACGAGTGCACAGACGAGTTTGGTGTTATGTCCAGAAATACAGCTTATCCACCACTCAGCCATGTTGTTATCTACAGGGGAAAACTTTCCAAGATGTAAAGAGCGTTGATTTGCTAGCTGGATGCATTCAGTGATCAGGTGTCTTAAGGTTTCAGTGCATTCTCCACAAAAGCGGCAGAGGTTATCTTTTATGGATTTATCATTCCTTTGCCAAGGTATTTCTTTTTTTTTTAGAATGTTTAGCAGCAACCTGAGAAATTGGTCATGATGATGCCGAGATGGACAAAGCATAAGATAGCGTGATTGCTTGTTCAATTTTTTTGCGGCCCATTTCATAGATTTTATTGATTCAATTTTTTGACGATTTTCTTGATTCACCATACATGCCCAATTATCAAATTTCTTTTTAGCACATTGCGGGCGATTTATGATCTCTCAGTTGCTTATGTCTGCAGCTTCCAAGAATGACAATAGCTTACTAAACCACAAGTTGAGTAGATTATCACTGGGGTCATACTTGTTGGCGAAGATTTGGTAGGCTGGTGCTGGAGCCTTCAAGGCCATCTTGCGCATTGACATGATAGATTTCCACACCACTCTACCATGTATTGAGTTTAAAGATAGTTCATGACGCAATATCGTTATTGATGTTGATTGTGGCAGCTTTAATACATAACGCCAAAAGAGGCCTTCTCACATTTGCCAGATTTCTTCACCTATATTCCACCCTGCCTCGGTGCTGAACGTTATGACTGGCACTGCTTTTTGAAGATAAAATCTTAAGACCGGTTCCAGCGAAAACTTTCCAAATTGCCTATTAATTTTCGCAGCTTTTCGTGCAAGCATCAGTGTTTTTGCTTTTAATTCTTTGACCCAGTGCTGTTCACAAATAGAGTTGTTAAATTCGATGCCCAAGTATCTTATCGAGTTGACAGAGGCGATTTGGATGTCCACAACTTTCCATCTAAAGGCTTTATCTTTCCTTGAATTCAGGTTTCCCACCGATATTTTTGTTTTCGCTGTGTTTTATTATCAGCTTGTTTGCTATCATATATTCCTGCAGACTTGTAAGAAGGCGCTGAAGACCTATTTGTGTTATATCAGTCAGCACCAGGTCATCCGCATATATATTGCACTTGATTGGTGTTTGATTAATCATTGGTGAAAAACAGTCTACCTGCTCGAGATGGTTTGGGAGTAACAGGCAGCCAGCTGGGAGCTGAAATGCAAAAAATGTCCCCTGAAAAGCTTTTCATTGATTTCTGACAGCAGGGTCTTAATGTACAGGAAACCCGAGTGAAAAGGCAACTAGGTGATAAGAACGTTGCTTGATACTTCAAGAAGCTCAAGGGAGGTGATGGCAAAGTGCAGATTTAATGTCCTGAATTAAAGTGGCATGTTATTTGGTCATAAGTTTGCCAGCATGGCCTAGCTGCACGGGTCCCAACTGATGATCAGGGGCCCATTTCAACAAAAAGGTTAAAAGGCCCTGTTGGCTGTTTTTATCAGGAGTTTGAAAAAAATAAGTGATTTTTATTGGCGGTTACTTGCAGAGTGTGTTTGCAGCTTCATGGAAGATTTACAGTTCCCATAACAGCATATATTGTATTCTGCATGTTCATGAAAGTGATTTTGCAGTCCACACTGGCATAGTTGGTGGCTGCTCATTCATGGGAGTAATTTACAGTCGACATAGCATCATGAAATGTATTTACAATGTTCATTACTGGCATAGATTTTGTCTCCAGATATATGAAAGATATTTACAATGTCCGTTATTTGCATAGATATATTGTGGCTGCAGCTTCATAAAAGTGACTTAAAGTGGAAATGCTAGAGCATTTTGTGGACATGGGCGTCATGAACATTTTGTAAAATACTCCCATGTGCTGTTAAAATAGTATCTACTTTTCATGTTAACCTACAGAACACAATGCAATATAACTTTTTACCACATTTTCTTCAAAAGCGTTACCATAAAATGGGCTATTTAAAAAATGTTTAACCAAGAGAACCGCCCCCAGACCTACTACACTACTAGGGCTTCCTCACTACGCTCAGTCATTCACACTAATTTGTAGGAGATGTTAATGCCCCGCCACTAAAAATGTTCATCTGCTACCACTGACATTTGGAATGGTTTACAATGCCAGTGCGTCCTCAGGAATCTGCCCACCCTCCTGGCACCAAACCGCTGCCTTAGCATGCTCTTAATGATTTTACTGGTTTGCGCACAATGAAGGATGCCACTTTTGGGCACCAGGGGACAGATGTTGACACCCAATTGTTCCTACACTAACTGAAAGATTCAGGGTTTGATTTTTTAAAAAAATGCAGCTTTCATCTAGTGCAATGCTCAACACCTCCCGTCAGCAGCACAGTAGTTTGCACATGCCTGGCAGCCCAGGCCGGCCCCTGGTGTCTGTTGCATGCCCTTTGTTTCTTTGTGTAGCGTAGGGGGAGTCCCCCCTCAGCAGGGCTTGCAGGGGGTCCTCACATTTTGTTATGCCACTGCATACAGCCTTGCAGGGAAGTTCCCAGTGGAATTCAGCACTTGTCACCTGATCTCTGAAACCTTTGTTTTCAACAAAGGTGTATGGTCCAAAGTCTATTGCCAATTTAGCATTGAGCAGCTGGCCATGTGGAAGTTATGATGGTATTTCTGACTAAGCTTAAATGGCTTGCTGCTTCTGAGTTGGTGCATAGACATTTTTCCTTTACCACTACTTTGTGTTTGGGTGCTGTTGGTGAAGCTGGCAGACACCACTTTGCTGAAGGAATGACACACCTCCAAGCCTGGGTTAAAAATGCAGGGCAGTATCAGCATGCTGCCAAGCTTTTGTTGGTTCCTGGGGTATGCCATGTCATTTGTTGGTTGCAGTCTTGTGCATGATGGCCCTTCATATGCTACAGCAATAATGTGCCCCGATGTGCCCCTGCCTCCCCATGGGAGAAAACCTTTCTGCGCAGAGTTCAGGTGGCAAGATGCTGCTCTGGACCCACTACAAATTTCACCCTGTAGATATGCTGTGGACTCTGTGGCCGATCGGAAGGTGGAGTCTGACCCACTCTGGACATATTGACTTTCTTTTTAATGAAATTATAAAGAAAATACCTATTTTCCCCTATTTATAGAGGGGTTGCCTGCCTTTGTAAAGTAACTAAAGGTGCTAATCTGTCATCAGGAAATCCAAAGTGAATGTCCTTAGTCCTAAACCTAACTCTGCCTGACCCTGCCACTAATGCAAACAACCAAAGTTGGCTAAAAGAATGTCATCTCCTGGTTGATTCCCTTTGTGCCTTCTTGACTGCAGTTTTCTTTCAGGGTATTTATCTTGGCTCCATGTATTGTCAAAAATATCTTTTAGGAATATGTTGCTTATACTGATCTTCTCTGATACTCTTGGTGTTTGCTTCATGAGCTCTTGTAACTCATCCCAACTGTTCATCGATCTTTTACTCTTTTTAGTGTTATGCTTATAACGATTCTCCTGATACTATCTCAGTCTTTACTTTGCTTTCAGGTTTCTCACGTTCTTGAGATCCAACCTTTCTTAGGTTTTGTAAGATTTTATCTTTGTAAGGATCCCCCTCTCCTGGGTTTTGTCTACTAGCTTCTGGCGCTTATTCAATTTATTTGGCAGTTTCAAATCATAATTCGTATTACACTTGTATATGCAGTGTCTTCAGCACTCATTAACACTGAGCTCTTGTGGTTGTTTCGCTCTTCCCAGGTTATTTGTTTCCACTGTTCCTCTGTTTCCCACTCAGCCTTGTTTGTAAAGCGCTTTATTTGTTCCTCATATAGCGACTTATTTGGGTTTACTGTTAGTGTCACCCTCAGTCCTTTCACGTGTTCCTCTCTTAACAATAGATTGCCCCGGCAGCCTCCTGCCTCTCCTGTTCATCCCTGTACCTTTGTTTTTCCAGAGTGACTTTGCAGGGTTCGGCACTCGCTCGGGTAATCTGCTTCACTTTCTTGGTCTCTGGTTTCTCCAACGTTCCGTTCCTTGTGACTGTCAGCTGCTGTGGTCGAGGGATGCTAGTGGGTGGGAGTTGACCGTGCTCCCTGCTGCAATGGTCTCAGTGTTGCTAGATGTGCGTTTGGCTCACCATGGGATGGTCGTGGTCACGCCACCACATCAGACAGGTTTTCTCTCCATGTCCTCACAGCGGCTTCTCCATTGTCTGATTCACCTGGGCCTCCGGTGTCTTGAGCTGGCGTTCCTCGCTTTTCAAACTGTCTGGGGTTAACCAGCTTCCTCCTGGCCCACCTCTCCAAGGTGTGATTACGTCAGGATGCTTCCCCACCGCACTGTACACTCCTTTTCCTCTGATCCACTCGTGCCAGTTATACACAGAGCTCTTCTTAAAGAGATCTTCTTTATGGAAGGCAGTCACATATATGCTGATACTGTGGGTGGTCTAGAGGTCCTCGTGGGAATGAGAGCCCTTGTCCCCTAAGGGGAAGTCACTTCCAGTGTGGTTCAACCTGGCCAGACCCTAGGGAGGGTCTTGTGCAGCGGGCTCACCTCCCTAGACTCAAAGGCGGTGGCTCCCCTCTGGGGGGGAAGGGACGGATACCTTGGATTTGGCACAATTCACTGTGGCTGTTGAATAAAGGCAGAAGAGGGAACATGGCACTCTGCAAGGCACGCATGTGCTAGAGGTGGTAATGGTTGCTGTGATGGCCTGTTAGGTGCTGCCGTTGATTGTTGTACATCATTGCTATCTTGGGATCGCTAAATTGTTGCAAAGAGTGTTGAGAGTGAGTTCCTTGTGGTGGTTTACATTATCTGCCTATGCAGGATTGTGATAGGTGCCTTTTCAGGCGTTTTGTCCCTCTAACCCTTACTCTGAGTCACTGCTTGGTTTGGATGCAATATCTGTGTTTCTTGCTGTAAAACAGTGAGTTTTTAAAAGGGGATGTAGTCTGTCCTGGCCATCACTTCTATTGCATTCATCTTCACCCCCACTTTCATCATCTCCACTTTTGCCATCATCATTCTTACATCATTAAAACCATAGGACACAAACGTTGTAGGGGTGGGAGATACAGTGGGGTATGCTGGGCAGAGAAACAGCCTGGTTCTATAACGTGGGGAATTGAGCATGGCTTTGCCCCATACCTACTTGTGAGGGCTGCAACCCCACCCCCATTGTAAGGGTGCAGAAGTAAGAGTCTGACACAGTGCTGGTATGTTCGTTGGCAAAGACTTGTATTTTTAAAAGGTAAAAAAACGATCTTGCTGTATTACTAGGAGGGGTTGCCACACCGCAACAGAAATTCTAAGGACTCTGTCAGGATGTCCGTAAAGTAAAATGTCCACAGTTCTGTGTCCAAAACCTATTTTCGTCCCTTACACTCTAAAGTAACTAAGGAAAACTGGGTCTCTTCTTGATCAAGAAGGAGGAACTTCTCGTTCTGGGTACACACTCAAATTTTGAAGTCTTGATAGGAAAACCTTGTGAATTAATCTTTAACTTAAAAGCTCTTTTCTTGAATGTCCTTTCACAGATAAAGAAAAACACAGCTCCCAAATGTCAGAAGGGAGCCTCTTCCCCTGTCCTTTCTTTAGCTCTTTAACGTAGCATCAGGTCTGGTTCACTATTATGCCAGCCTGACTGTAGCCTTTCTGCTCACAAAAAACACAATGTCCAAATATCTCCATGTCATCAATGTAGTGCCAAGTCTGATTCACTATCCTGCTAGGCTAC
Organism: Ambystoma mexicanum; assembly: GCF_040938575.1. Lineage (NCBI taxonomy): Eukaryota > Metazoa > Chordata > Amphibia > Caudata > Ambystomatidae > Ambystoma > Ambystoma mexicanum. The sequence goes on from NC_090936.1 coordinate 436,157,177, forward strand.
ATTGTGGACCTCTTGTTCACTAAACACAATTTCCAAATGTTCCTAGATCACTAATGTGGCATCAAGTCTCGTTCACTATCCTGCCAGATTTATTTGTACATTTTAGAGTTCCAAAAAGTGTTTCTCTCTTAGGCAAAGGGTCCCTGACACCTTGTTCTTGTTACTTGCTCCTTTCTTTCTCTTCTAATTGGACCGTATATCTCAAACCAGCCCAGAGGGATCTCCCCGACTTGTTCTGCTGTTGGTTTTTCCCTTCTGTGGGTCCCAGACCCCTCAATATTCTCTTGGGATCTCCCTGACTATTTGGGGCCCCAACCCATTGATTGTGTTTCTTCGCGTTGGTGCGGGTCCTTGACCCTTGTGTACTTGTTTTGCTGGCTTCGCCCGGTTTCATATGGGTCCCAGAACCAGGCATGTTGTGCTATCGGGGCTTCCCGTGGGTCCCAGACTCTCTCCCCCTGCTTCAATCACTTTCCTATTGAACAGACCTGGTATACTCTCCTGCCAGGTACCATTCCACATAGGATATTTTGCAAAGTTGGTTTCAAACTGTATAGTTCTTCTGTGCTCCCTTTTCACCTCTCGCGGTGTTTGTGTGTGCCCTTTTAATCTATTTAGCTTCCTCTGTGACCCAGTAGCTGTCCGGAATCTTTTCCCTACCTTTGCAAAGCATTGTTCGGGGCTACGCTCCAAGCTAAGCTGGGAGTAGAGCGCGGCTCCTGTGCTACTACTGCATTCAGTGTCCTGTCTTAGGCATCCCCGCAGCATTAGTCTCTCTAGCATCCTCCGCTGCCCGCCTTTTCGCTTTAGGCTTCGCCGGTCAGGTTCTCTCTCCCTGCCACCTGCCAGGTCTCTGTGGTATGGATCTCCCGGAGAGACTCTTTCCTCCTACACAGCGTCTCTGCTTCTTTCCTCTGGGTCCCTCGCCACGGTACCGACATCTGATTCCTCTCCAGGGCTAGCTTGACAAAATATGCAGTCCTTTCTTGCTTTTTATCATTGAGGTTGCCTTTAGTAAGCTGTACTGCGTATGTTGGTTCAACGGCTGACTTTTGTCTCTTTTCCTGTTATTTGTGTCAGTGATGCTTTGTATTCTACCTGGGTAAGCCTTGCTCTCCCTAGTCCCAGTATGATTAATGAAGTTATCTACTCTACTAAAGAACATAGAGGTGTGGGGGACAAGAGGGGTCTGAGTGGGGTCCAATCACAGAGGGGACAGTAATGGAGGGGGTGAATACTGCGTTCTCCCTAGGCTTTCATTCCTGGTCCCTTGGAGGACTTCCCTCCCCATGAGATCCACCCGCTGAGTACCACTCCAGGGGACTGTCGGTTAGCGACCTCACCACCCTGACCTCATGGGAAGGGGCTCCCCATTGGGCGCAGTGGCGGGACCCAGGGTTTTGTCACACCGTAATAACATCAGTCCTTCTGCCACAAAAGTGGTGCCAGTCTTTTTAGCTTGCACCTCAACAGACCCCTGCCAAACTTGGACATGCATGCTTGGCTGTTGAAATAAGGGAGCATGGGATACATCTCCTCTTGTACCAGACACAGACCTTGGGGAACTTAGGGTTTATTCTGGTTGTACTGAAGTGGCAGAAACATCTAAGCCAGATGTGATGGTCGGGTGACCTTGGAACATGGGAGAGCATGGCCGTTTTTGCCCATGTGATCAAGGTAATAAAAGGGAGTGAGAAAGCCTGCCAAAGGTTCTTTCCTTCAGTAAAACCTGTACTGCTTAAGTGTCTAGTCATTCGTCCCTCAGCTCTGTGGCCCGTGATAAAGGTCCGGACATTACAATGGCGATGAGGCGGTGTGAGCATGCACCCGCCGACGTGAATGCTGTAACCACCCGCTCACTGCAACATTGACAGTACACGCCACCGTGCGGCTGCGGTGCAAGAGAGGAACGAGGGGGAAGACACCCGACACCATGCCAATACCGGCAGTACACGGTGCACTCGCAGCTGCTGACTGGAGCTTGACGTGCCACCATCCATGCAAATTTGTCTCTAACACATACTACAAGCACAGACATTGGGCTGAACAGGCATCAACGAAGACGCAATGCGGAACGAGTGCTGGTGTCAGTACGGGCGGAAGCACCAAGCCACGCCCCAATCTCACCCAATCCCTTTGCAGTGCCTGCCTGTAAACAAAGGGCCTGCCAGTTAAGGGCTGTGTCACCCTAGCAAGGCAGAAGGAATGGCCAACAGGGAAAAGAAAAAATCCCTCCTGCACAAGCAGAAAGGGGAAACACCACCCTGCCAGAACAAAGTCGCACAGACTCGGCACTACTCCGGGCGACATCGCGCTGCCACCCACACAGAGAAAGCCCTGCTGACCTGCACGTGAGCAGCAGCCTGAGGGACCAGGCACCTCGCGGACACTGCAGGGGACACTTCGAGTACCACGCAAGAGCTAAAGGTGCGACGCTGCAGCGATAACTAAAGAAAGCAACCACGCCAGGGTACCTCACTCTAGTCCTCACCCAAAAGCAGGGTGACGAGCACAGGACAGACACTTCATTCAGCAAGCGTTGCAGACCGAAAGGCAGACAGACAACATGGCGTCTGACCCAGCTGCGTCCCCAGCCAGAGCCCAAGGCCAAGGACAGAACCCTGAAACCAGCACCTGGCTGGACAGAATCCAAGGCACGTTCCTGAAGCAGTTTGAACCATTTGGGCACAGAGCGGCACTCTGCTGCGAACTCTGGATTCAGCAATTCGAACTCGGCATGATATGGAGGAAAGTCCTAAACCCAGAAGAATAGCGGACATTGTTGATGCTTATCCTAGGCAAGATGGCACTGTGATCTTTCAATGCACTACTGAACAGGGGCACCAAAGACGATTACGACATGGCAAAAATGGTGTTGACAAGGAAAGTCCACCCACAACAGAGTCCAAACTTCAAGCGATTCAAGATGAGCCAGGCACAACAGCAACCAAATGAGAACATCAACTACTTTCACAGCCGCCTCTCGGAGAAGGCAATTTGGGTGCAACTTCCTGGATGAAGAATTTTGCCGTCCGGCAACAGGTCATCCATGGCTTATTTTCGGAAAAGCTCAGCAGAACAATACTACCTGAGACACACCTACCCTTCAAACAAATCCTCGGCATGGGATGCCAGAGAGAAAGAACCGACGAGCATGTGGCTCGACACAGAAAACCAGGGAACAGCATGACCACCATCAACGTCTTCCGATAAGGGAGAAGCTAGCACTTGGGAAACCTGGAAACTGCCCGTGGTGCGGAGGACAACCACATAAGAGCCATGTAGAACCACATGCCACAAATGCAGGAAATTGAACCATTTTTCAGCAGTGTGTCTGAGGACCAAAGGAGCTGCAAACGCCTGACACGTCCAGGAAGTGGAGGAGAGATACACACCAGAGATACCCCCAGACACTGGCCCGCCAACAGGAACCCCAACCACAGTGACAATCAACAAGGACATACATCGGACTGTGATTACGAGCATGAGCAGTAGACGCTGAGGACGACGAAAGCAACTGTGAGGGTGAACAGTCGAGCAGGGACTTCTCCCCAGACCAGACACCCCAACATAAGAGAACGAGGAGAGCAAGAATGCACATGATCTCAACAGTCAAACCATTAAGAGGAAACGGTACACGGAGCACAAGTCACACCGCACTTGTGTAGTGATGGCAGACGAGACACCATTGAAGATGATGATGATGATGGACACCGGGACCACGGTATGATATGGCATTTATAACGTGCCTGTACACCAGTGTTTCTAGGCGCGACAAGACAAGGAGGGGGAAACAGAAGGAGGACAATACAATGATCTTACTGGGCCTTTTGCCGTTCAGATCTCACACGTTCAGGGAAGTGGGGGAGGAGAAGTGCCAAGCAGGGGCTGGGGGGAGAAGTGCAGGTAATAGAAAGGGCAGCCAATGGGTGGCTCATAAGTGCAGAGAGAGGGGACTTTAGGGTTACAGGTACAGACCTCAAGTGCTGTGGGAGCCAAGAAGCAGTGTGAGGTGCAACTGGACATGCAGGGACCTGGGCCCAAGTGCAGAGGGTGGCCAGGAGACCAGTGCGAGGACCGAGTCATCAGCATGGGATAGGAAGAGAGAAACCGGAAGCGAAGAGGAAGGTCTTGAGTTGCTTCCAGAACCTGAGGTGGCTCTGCTCAAGTTTGAGCTAAGCAGGGAGGCTGTTCCAGAAGGTGGCCCCAGCCGAAGAAAGGGATCTGCCCCAAACTCTCTGCTTGGAAAGGCGACAACCCTCAGAGTTCGAGGTGGATGAGTGGAGAGCTCGAGAAGGGAGATGTTTAGGAAGAGAGCTTGGAGGTAGTGCGGTCCCAGGCCCCAGAAAGCCTTGTAGACGATGCAGAGGGTCAGTGAATGTCATGCCGGCCAACAAATATGAAGAACTTCGCCTGCGGGTGTAAGAAACAGCTACCTGTGAGATGTTCCTTCCAAACGAGACTCGTATATGGGGAAGAAAACTGCAGAACACGCATATACATAGTAGATGCAGGGATTGAAACGCTACTCAGCTGCCCAACAGCAGAGAAACTGAAGCTCATTCACGTCACCTTTGCTATACACACACGAGATATTGACCGATTACTGGAAAAGCACGAGAAATTATTCCAGGGAATTTGATGCCTAAAGGGACGTACAGTCAAGCTGCACAATGACCCCACTGTGGAGCCAAGAGCTGTCAGAGACCGGAGAGTACCATTGGGACTACAAATATACCGCGGACTCAACTTCGGGATCTCATCCGGGGAGTAAGTCTTCCAGCACAAGATAAGGAAGTTGGTTCAAGATCTGCCTGGGGTCACAAATGTGAGAGACGACATTCTGGATTACGGGAAACCTGACAAAGAACATGACTGGCAGCGGTACTCCAGCGACTTGAAGACTCAGGGCTCACCCTACAGTCATAGAAGTGTGAATTTGTAAAGCCGACAATCCGCTTCTTCGGGTAGGTCTTCAACGAGAGATTATCCCTGACCCAAGCAAGGTGGCGGACATCAAAAAGGTCTGAGCGGCAACCAGCGCTACAGAGGTCCTCAGCTTCCTCGGGATGGTGACCTATTGTGGAAGGTTCATCCCTGACCTGGCCACCACAGCCACATCCCTGCGGTAACTCACCAAGACGAAAATCGTGTGGGAGTGGAACAAGACACACAAGGCGGCATTCCAACGAATAAGACTCACTGTCCGGAGACGCCAGAATGTTTTTATTTGATACGTCCTGCAAGACCGAACGGCTAGTAGACGCTAGCCCGGTCGTGTTCGGAGCAGTGCTGACGCAAAAAGATTGACACGGGACCATACACCCCATTGCATTTGCCAGTGGGCCCTCACACTGACAGAAAGGAACTTCGCACACTTTGAAAAAAAAGCACTAGCCATACTGTGGGGAAGCCGACACTTCCATGTCTACTTCATAGGGCACCCAATCAAGGTGCAAACAGACCACAAGTCACTGCTGCCCATATCCAAGGGATCCGCGCCTCACCCACCAACAAGAATGGAACGCTGGATGCTCCAGCTTCAGCAATTTGACATGGAAGAGCAATACCGAGCAGGGGTAGACATACCGGCTGATTTTCTGTTGTGACACCTAAGCCGGTCCAGTGGCACAGCGATTAGAGCGCTCGCTTTGACATCCGTGCAGAGCTTGTTAACGCAGGTTTGAATCCCGGCAGGGCCAAACTCAGCCTTTCATCCTTCCGAGGTCGATAAATGAGCACCACACACCGTGGGTAATAATAAGCAGCACTCCGATACCTGAGGGTACGTAGCGCTATATAAATGCAAATTTTTTTTTTTTTTTACTGGCTAATGTGACGGAGTGAGAGGCTGTGAAAGAAACGGAAGAACATGTCTGTCACATAATAGCCTGTGCCCAGCCCAAAGCGATGCACTTGCACGAAATAACGGAAACTGACAAGGACACCTGTGTCCAGATCACAAAAGAGGCCATACTAACAGGAGAATGGAAGAACTACCTCACAGCGGTGGCCCAACGTACCCCACAAGCTCAAGAACTGATGCAGAGCCTTTTCGGAATCAGGCACGAACTGTCGGTGTCACCCGAAGGGCTAATACTAAAAGGGCACCGCATTTTATTACCCGTCAGCTTGCAAATCGGAGCACTCCAGCTAGCGCATGAATGCCACCAGGGGATAGTAAAAAACACGAGCATTCCTCAAATCAAGGGTGTGGATGCCACAGATTCAGCAAAAGGTCATCGCACTGCTGGAGACCTGCACGTCATGCCAAGCAGCTCACTGTGTAGGGCCCCCGGAACCAAGCGCAAGTGCCAGTCCACCCCAGAGTGAACAGAGATGGGACACAGTCAGCATAGACTTTTGTACCATTGTAAACGATACATATCTCCTCGTGGGCAAATTTACGAGATACCCAGAAGTGAAGCCTTTGAGATCCACTTGCACGGCCACTGTAACAGCACTGAAAAAGATGTTCGCATTCACGGTATGCCATCCTCAATTAAGAGTGACAATGGCCCGCCGTTGGGAGCAGAGAACTCAAGGTGTCGACAACATGGTACTACGACACAATCACATCACGCCATACTGGCCCCAGTCTAACTGGGACGCTCAAAGGTTCATGTCCTCTATCAACAAAGTAGTGCGGATAGCCAAACACAAAGACCGACCTTGGATTTTGGAGCTCTACAGTTTTCCTCTGATCATACAGGCAAACCCTGCACTCCTCCACCTTAGCCCAGCAACATTCATGTTTGGAGTCCCTATCCACCCCTGGAGGCCACCACAGGTGGACAGAGAGCGAGTCGAGCGACGACAGGAACACAACCTAAGGGAGAGTAGAGCAAGGCGTGCAATGCCCAGCCAGCTACAAGTGGGGAGACACAGCATTAGTCAAGAACTGCGTCCCTCCCAGGAAGATGGCTCTCCCATAGGAATCAAAAGCGTGGATCGTCACCCACAAGAATCATGGAATGGTGAGGGCATCCTGAGGACCCAAGCTTGTGACACAGAATGCATCCCATTTCAAACGAATACCAGCAACCACTTGGGAGGAAGCCCCGGAGAACCTACCGACACCAACTACACGCACACCACCAGATCAAGAGCCCCAGTCGGACAGCATGGCAAAGTCGCCTGGACAGACACTGCAAACTCACACCGAGTTGAGAAGAGCCGACAGCTCCCAAGATGGAAAACACCCCGAGGAGGGAATGAAGCAGCCGCTACTCACTCCGGCAGCGACTAGCTCCATCCACGCTACTGCATGGATTTATACTGCATGGGATCCATCTACGAGCAAGCGGGCTGGGAAGATGAGAGGAGAAGGGACAGTAAGAGAGTTGGTGCCAGCTGATCGACTGGAAAACATTACCTAGTTAAATCAGTTAGTTGTGTTTGTTATCTGAGTTGGTGAGGGATGTGATGGTCAGATGACCTTGGAACACGGGAGAGCGTATCCCTGATGGCCCATATGACCAAGGTAATAAAAGGGAGCGAGAAAGCCTACCAATGGTTCTTTCATCCAGTAAAACCTATACTGCCTAAGTGTTTAGTCAATCGTCCGTCTGCTCCATGCCTATCATAAAGGGCCGGACATCACACCAGAGTTGACATTAAAAGGATCATTTGCCACCCCTAAAAGCAGAGTTTGAATGCTTTCAGTACTTGTTGTAGCAAAAGTGGATGTATGCCTTGTGCTGATTGGCGCGCTACTCTACTACCCAAGATTCATGCATTCCCAGCAATTGCAGTACATACTGTTTTAGCAGTGAACTGTTCACCATTTAAACAGCACTTTACTCTTACACTCCCGATGATCCCTAACAGCAGATTGACATAACCTGTGATCACCTTTTCAAAGGGATATTTTGTTAGGAATGAGGAGGCTTATGGGATTTCTTGTAATCCTATCGATCTCCTGGATAGATTCAAAACATTGCTGCTAATTATGGGTTGGTATGGTGCACTTAATTGTAGAAGCACATTTTCTCAATACATATCACTGATGTACATAGTAAGTTCTCAGTATGTGTTGTCAGGGTGTTGAAGAAGGATGCTGACACAAGTGTGGCATTCTGATTGGCAAAACTTTTTATTCATCAAGAAAGGAAAACACTCACTATCCCCATCTTCTAAGAGGGGTTTTCCTGCCTCAAACCAATACTAAAGGATCTGTCATAATGTCAGTCGAAATCAAACTCCACCGTCCTGTGTCACAACTTACTTCTATCCCTCACACTGTATCTAAAGAATAATTCAACAGTTATTTCCCCAGGAGAGTGACTTCCTTCTCCTGGTGTTTGGGTGGTATTCCCAGAATTGTTCTTTGGCAAAAGGATGCCAGGCGAATTGACTCCCTTCCCGTGGTGTGGTCCCAACAAACCTTTGCACCGGTCACCTTTCGGAACTAGGAGAATGACTCCCTTATCCTGGTATTGGTTCCCACACTTCAATATAGTTCACACCAAAGTCAAGGGGAAAGACTCCTTTCCCCTGGTGTCTCTTGATCAAAAAGGCTTTCGGTTTCTTCCACTTTCAGGGCCAGAAGAATGTCTTCCTTCTCCTGGTATTGATTCACCTTCTCTAATATAGTTGACACAAATCCAGGGGGAATGACTCCCTGCCCCTGGCTTCACTCCGTATCTCTTCACTTAATATTTCTTTCACCCCCTTCTTGTGGAATTAGCAAAGTCCCAAGTCCTTCTCGGGACCTCAGTGGACTTTTCCCTGGCATTGTGACGAGGATGCTTTCCTCAGTTGCTTGGTACATTTATGTCTGGGTCCCAGACCCTTCTCTGGTGGTCATTAGGGTGGTTGCTGCCACTGCCACGAGGAACATCTGCTCAGATGCTCGGTCCACCCTCCCCAATAGTTTGACTGTTACAACTGGGCAGGCAGAAAGCCGTTCAAGCCTCTCTTCAACCCCTGTGTCGCCTCTGCGACTCTTGTACCTCCCGTTGCCTTCTTTGGGACTTCGGTACACCACCGGGGCTTCCTGGGACTGGTGTGCGTCTCTCTTCTGTTTCCTCAGCACTGCAGAGCCTCCACAATCTACTGGTCTGCTCTGCTCATTTCCTGCTTATTGTTCGGGTTCGTTTCAGCTGTACCCAGGAGGAACTCCTTCAGCGGTTTGCAGCGTCCTCTGCTTCGGCATCCCCGGGCCGACAGGATTTGAAACTCCTGCACTGGACTGGTTCTACACCTGCTGCCTCTCCCGGCTGGGCTTAACAAAGTCTCTAGTCCTTCTTTTCTTATACGATGTGGCCAGTCCCGCCCTGGCAGACTATCAAAGTCCTTTTTTGTTCTTGATGGATTGATCTTCATGCATCCTCTGCCACCTCGTACCAGTACTAGCACAGTCAGTAATCCTCTAGTCTTCTGTGCTCTTCTTCATCCTGGTACTTTCTGTTGTCACTCCTACACTACAGCAATGCATGGGTCTATTCTCAAGCAAGTTGTTTGGCATGGAGGGGGCCGTTAGGGAAGGTTGGGGTGTGACGTTGGTCAACAGGCTGTATCTCGTGTGATCGTCCTTATCCCCAGAGGGGGAGTCCCTCCCCATGAGGTCCTCCTTCATTAAACCTCCCCTGGAGGGACTATTGGGTAGCGGCTCATTAGCCTCATGGGAAAGGGCTTCCGCTTGAGGAGAAGTGGCAATACCGGGCGAATGGTCAGTGTGTTGATGCCACAATCTTGGCATTTTCTTCTGTCACTTTTATTGGGGTATTGTGTGATTTCATATTTGCATATTTATATTGTCTCTGACTTGATCCATTTAAATACTGTTTATTTGCATATAGACCTATCCATCTAAACAAAGTCGAAAGAAGTCATGCTCTAGTGCGGTCTTCAGACTTTGCCTGTGATACAGAGAATGTGAATCCAGTCAACCTGCATATTTGAAGTTTACATTTAGCGTTAGGATTTTTGGGCGTATATTTAGTGAATGGGGTCTGAAATATGCCCTCCCAGTGTATTACTGTCAGATTCTTTTATTTTTTATACTGTTGTCCTAGAGTAAAGTAAGTTAATATTTTTCCCCTTTGATTGCAGCACTTGCAGATGACCATTCAGGCGCTACAGGATGAGCTGCGGATACAGCGGGACTTGAACCAGCTCTTTCAACAGGACAGTAACAGCAGGACTAATGAGCCCTTTGTGGCTGACCTCACAGAGGAGAATTTCCAAAGGCTTCATGCTGAGCATGAGCGCCAGGCTAAGGAGCTCTTCCTGCTGCGGAAAACACTAGAAGAGATGGAGCTACGCATTGAGACACAGAAACAGACGTTGAATGCTCGGGACGAGTCCATCAAAAAGCTACTTGAGATGTTGCAGAGCAAAGGACTGTCATCCAAGGCCACAGAGGAAGACCATGAGAGGACCAGGCGCCTGGCAGAGGCTGAAATGCACGTCCACCACCTGGAGAGCTTGCTCGATCAAAAGGAGAAGGAAAGCAATATGCTTAGAGAGGTTAGTTCTTATCTTTCCATTGTATGCAAAACTGGCCTCAAATCCCATATTCCTTGAAATTCTGACAATGGTTTGAAATAGGACGGTGCTTAGTTTGCAGTTGCAAGTATTTGTACGCAGAGATGAACGCTTTGTTTCTGCCACCGTGAAGAACCTTGAATTCCTTTATTTCAACTGAGTTGCTTTATTTATTTTAAACTGATGTTGAAGACCTATCGTTTTGAGTGCGCCTTGCCTGCTTTTAAATCTTTGAGGGATGTGTTTTGTATATTATCTGCAGAAAGTATCAAACTGCTGTGCACAGTTAGAAAGCTAACCTAGCCTATTAATTCATACCCACCCCATAATCCAAGACCAAAAATGGCAACCATCGTAGACTAGATTTGCTTTTATATTGAGGAAGCGTATCATGTGTGCAGTCTTAACACACCCCGACTGCAGTTTTGGAGACAAAGAAATGGAAAAATTAGTGGGTCAATTTTCAGTTCAAGTACAGTAGAAGTGTGCAGTATTAGATTAAGGGGGATGGTTTAGTCGTCATTGGCACCAGAATGTGGAAGACTATGAACTGAGTGTTTTGGCAGGAGCACTGCCTCTCAGTACTCATATAAATCTCCTCTCTACTGATCACAAAATAGGATCCCGATCCCCTCTTTAAAAAAAATAAATATATATATAGTTCTGTACCTAATAAATAAGCTTGTTCTTATTTTATATAGATTGTTGTAAGATATGTTATTTCTACTAAAAATACCAAAAAAGCAACATATCGGCATAACATTCACATGTTCTCAAGATTAAATAAAACTCGTACAAGTGGTTAGGGAAACTGATGCACGGATGTTACTGATCTGAATTATCAGCATTATTTAAATTTGTATTCCCTTTAGCTATTAGTTCTGGGAATGTCATAGAGCACCAACTGTGGTGATTTTGCGGATTGATATTTTCTGTGTTAAAATATTACCAGTGTTTTCATATTCCCCATTAGTCGCCCTACCTCTTTATGTGAAACCTCTGTTACTCTGTTCCCGATCTGCCCATCTAAATCAGTTTGTGGTTTGGCGCATCATCCTCCGTCACTCAAACTGAAAACAGGGCCTTTTGATCCCAGGACCAACTCTGTCTCAGAGCTACAACCCTGTCAAAGCTGAGGTCTCCACTCAGTTTAGAAAGTCCTGAAATGGAGTACCCATAGTCTCCTTTTGCACTAAAACTTGGCCTTTTTATCCAGTTGGCCAACACTGCCCCAGCTGACATCTTCATAACACATCTTTGCAAGGGCTGTGTACTTATTCGGGCCTGAATGGTAGACTGCTGCACCCTTGCTCTTTTGAGTCATCGACTCTTGAGTGAGAGCAAAACGCATACCTTTAAAATCAGAGTCTCGTCTTTATTTTCACTGAAGCAAGGTACAAAAAGGACATCCGGATCCACCACATCACCTCATTTTCAAAACTGAGTCAAGGCAGTTTCATCTGCCTTACTTCTGTTTGTAGGCCTCTTTTCTTGAAACCCATCCTTTCGCTTTTCTGATCCATTCTCTAGCTACCTGTTCCACCCAACGCATTCTGGCGTGCTAACCCCTTTGCTATCAAAACAAATTTGAATGAATAAGAGATGCTTAACTGTCCAGTGAGAAATAATAATGTAATGGTAGCATTCTGAAGAAGATGCATGGTTTTATGCATTTTGGGAATGTTAAGTTCCAATATTTGCAGTTATACTTGTTGCTGTGGGAAAATATTGGAACACCTAGGTAAAGATGTGTGCCTCCTTGTCTGGCCAGAAGTCTAATTTCCATCCAGAATTATGTCTTAGATTATGGTTTTGCAGACAAAGTAAAGTTAATCATGTCAGGAAATGAGGTTGAAGACTGCTACATTTTGTGTTTATTATAAATACCCACATTGGGTTATTTCTGTAATGATATTCTGTTTTATATTGTGACTTGTGCCATGGATGATTTCTAGAAATAATTACTAACATTTCCATTGGTATTGTATTGAATTTATATAGCAGTTTAGCCAAAATGCTGCCCAATCTTCATTAGGTGTGCAAAGAAATGTCACAAGGAAAATTCAAGGATAATAAAAAGAATTATAACCAAGAAGAAGGGAAGCAACTTTGAACACTAGAACGAAAGACTGAAAAAGATGGGGAACACCTGATGGACAGAAGCAACTTATTCCAGTGCTTAGGAGTTGAAAGTGAGAGCAGGCTTGACCATAAGGGGTTTGGTAACAGCGAAGATGCATTCGGAGTGAGTGCACTGATTGAGCAGGTCTTTGGTTGCAGTGCAGAGAAGAAAGCTAGTGAATTGAGCCTGTTAATACATTAATGTACAGTGCAAAGGAGAAAGGAGTCAAAGGGAAGCCAAGAGTTTGCAAAGAGAATTTAGAGAGGTGTAAAAAGAGCTTGCAGAGTGAAATTGCAGACCGAACAAAGTGGAGCGAGTTGGTAAACTGGAAGTCTTATTAGGAGAGTAGAATAGTCAAGTCGTGAAGAAATAAGTGATAAGGAGTTTAGCAGCATTAAAGGAAAGAACAGGGCAATCTTTACAAATAGTGGTGAAAGCAACAGGAGCATGCACTTTAGTAAAAGACGAGAGTATACTCAAAGGTGGTGCCAAGATTACAAGCACATCAAGAGAAAGAAGTGCTGAGGGTAAGGCATTGGGAGAGGGACAGAAGGAAAAAGTAGTACCTTACCTTTGGCAGGGTTGAAGTGAAGAAAATGGGTATTCATCCAAGGATGAATAACGATGAGGCTGATGGAGGGAGTACAGTGAAGTAAGTCAGAAAGCAAAAAGAAGGGAAGAAAAATCTGGGTGATCAGCATAGAAATGGTAAAGATTGAGAGCCGATGAGGGTAGTGTATGTACAAAAGAAGAGCAAGGACAGCTTTGAGGCGCTCCATATTGAAGACAGAGAATTTTGGAGCTACCGTACTTTACCAGCCCAGGAAACCGAATAGCTCTGAGCTGGCAAAAGACGCAGTTTAATCCATTGGCTCTGATACTTTGATCATCAGTATGAACAATGTATATTAACCAGCTAAAAATAGCTTTGAAGAATGGTTTGAAGATTTTGCTCTGTTATTCCAGTGGTATAAATGCAATGGTCACAACCCCATCTAAAGAGAAACTGAATGGCCTGTTGCATGCATGTCGCGGGAAAAGTAGACTAATCAAATGTCAATTGACTTTACTGAACGATTAATGTAAATCAAGGCTCTCTGTCACCATATTAGACTATTTAAACACACTGATGCAGGAAAGCTGTGATATGGCTGAGTGGTCTGGGTGCTTTTAGGAAATGGCTGATGCGTTCGTATGTGTGTTGGACTTTATTTCTCTTTGCATGGCTGCTATTGCTTTCACACCATGAATTGGGTGTAGTAGTGTAAATTATATTACAAATAGCAGTAGATTCTCTTTGCTTCCTTGAAACACTCAAAGGATGGAGACAAAGCATAGATTATTAAGGTGTTCAGGATTTTATTTGGTGTTTGAAATGTTTTTACCATGTAATTCATATAAGTAAATATGAAGAGCCAAATTCCACAATGAGCAGTTGCGTTACTCATTTGCAAAGGTGGGAAATACTTTTGTCTATATATTTGTTAAGCTAACATTCACCATTTTTGGAAAAAGTAAAATGCAGGCACACATGTTTGCCACCTATGTCCGAGGAGAACCTTCCACTGTTTTATAAGGAAACACATTACTCCTACGTCCCGTCCCTTTTCCTCCATACTTGTGGGACATTCCATCCTTCGGGATAGGACCGGAGCACTTTCGATTACAAAGCATCAAAATTGAAATGTGTGTCCTTCTCTTTTTACTTGGGGTACCAAATGCGGCCGTAACCCTGTCCTCCTGAGCTCCGCCCCAAGCATCGCCCTTCAGTCCTTTTCTCTGCGCGGTCGGGACTGGGCGCACTTGCATCTTCGGGAGTTTTTGTTCCCGTTGTCCTTCTCTCCTGCTCCGGTTCTGCGGCCGCTTAGTCCTCTGTCTATGTCGTAGCGTCTGGGATTTGTGTCCTGTTCATCATGCGAACGTCGCTTCGCTAGGGCGGAATCCCCATTCTCTCTGGTTGGAGTGTCTCGGGCCAGACCATCACTGATATTCGTGCTTCTACTGCGATTCCCTCTCTGTCCGGACACTCCAGCGTTGTCTTCTTCGGTGGGAGGAAATGTTTCATCGCGTTCCTCCGCCTCATCTTCAGCTTTTCATCAAAGAAAAGATGTGTGGTAAGTTCCTTATTTTTTGGGAGCCCCAGCCGGGGGACTCCTTTCCGGGGTCTTCTCGGTCCGGGATGGGCTCCAGTAGCTCTACCACCAGGATTTCGCCTGAGGTGCCTCGCAGGCCTAATAGGCATACCAGTGTTTTCTCTGAGGGTTCCCACGACGGACCTGCCAAGACCGGAACACGTTCAGAGGTTCACCTGTTGGGTGCTAAACGTTGGCCCAGTTCGTCTGAGGCTTTGGACACCAGGGTTCGCTCCGAGGCCTTTTCTGGAGCTTTCCACACAGACACTGGGGTATGCCCTGAGGCCTCCTTTTCTGGAGCTTTCTGTACCAAGCCACGGCTTGAGACTCCTCACGAGGGAGCTACACATACCGGGACGAAACCCGAGGTTCCTCTTCTTGAGGCTAAGGTCTGTACCGACAAAACCGAGAGAACTGTCCCTAAGGTCTTGTCTGTGAGGGTGATTCCTCAGTTTTCCCACGCTCATCGCGGTGATACTGGTTCTGTCCAGGGGGCAAAGAGGGCGGTCATGAACCGTAACTCCTGTTACCAGCTCTGCCGAGATTCCTCCTTTGGAGGCTAATGTTGGGGCCACCTCCAAGATGTCAAGCAAACATCCGAGACCACCTAGTACCGGCTCGGCCGAGGATCCTTGTGTCAAGGCTAAAATGTTACATAAGTCCCCTGACCAGCATGTGGAGAAGATTGCCTCAGCTGTACATGTAACGCAGTTCTCTTCAGGTATCGATAAAATGGCGGCCCACCCCTCATGGTCCACGGTGGCCATTTTGGATTCTTCCCTTACACCTACGTTCTCGACGGCGGGTGCTGGGAATCTTAATTTTGGGGCTGAGCAGCCTTTTTCACCTCCGGTGGAATGTTAAAATCCGTTCCGCCCTTTTATGACTGGCGTGCTCAGATCCCGCTGTCTCGCTTTCCCCTACTTCTGCTCCTTTGGTCTAAGCGGACCCAATTGGTGGAGGGCCCTCCTGGCAACCATCCTCATTTCGATCGTGGGGTATGCCCCAAATGAGAGGCCTCTGCCTACCCCAGTGCCTAAAGCTTAATCACAGGATGTATTTTTTGGGAAATTTCAGAGTCTCATGCATTCTGACCCTATAAAAGAGTACTTTAGGTTTTTTTTCAAAGAAATCTACCCTGAACCTCTGGCTCCACCTTTCACCCCAGTGGCTCCAGCAGCCCCTGCGGTGGTCCCACCTCTTCTTCTTGGTCCGCCTCCAGCTCTTCCTCCCTACCCTGTTGTCTCCCATAGAGAAGACACCAGTAGAACGGGATAGCACTTTAAAACCTGCGGCGGTACAACCGTCTGCTCCCGATTCGCTGGATGACCCTCACGTAGATCAGGATAGCGATTAGCAGCCCCGCTCTGAGCATTCCATGACCCGGTTCTGGATATGATTGCCCTCCTTGACATTCCAGTACCTGAGGCCCCCGTTCCGCAGGAAGGGGTGCTTTCAGGAGCGTTTATCTTGTCACCACAAGAGCGTACCGGCCTGTTCCTCCAGAAGGATGTTTTGGCTGAGGCCCGTAAAGTCTGAGATAAGCCTCACACTGGGCTGCATATAAATAAAAGAAACAACGCCCAATACAGGCTTCACACCTCCGAGGAGATAGCCTTGGCGTCTTGTCCGCTCCCTTCCTCGATGGTGGTAGCGTGGCCACGCTTCAATCCAAGCCAGCCTCTGCAACCTCTACAGCTGCAGCTCCGATTCTCTCCAAGGAAGACAAAATTCTGGACTCCTTGGGCAAAAAAAATCTTTGCCAACTCAGCACTGCAACTTCGGCAAGCAAATACTGAGCCGATTCTGGTGGCAGCTAATATGAAGCTGTGGAAGGAGGTGGCTGATTTCCAGGAGTGCATTCCTACGGATAGGCTAGACGACTTCAAGGCTGGTTTGTCAGATGCTAGGGTTTTGGCACAGGATATCCTGGAGGCTGCGGCACATCATGTGGATAATTCAGCTCGAGGCCTGATGGTGGGAATTGACACCTCCTGCCAGGCATGGCTCCATGCGATGAAGTTTTCAAAAGAGTTGCAAGATAAAGTTCTGGAACTTCCCTTCGACGGAAAGGAGTTGTTTAATTCTTCTATGGTTGATGAACCCACAAAGGCAGTTTGGCGAGTACCCAAATTGCCAAATCCTTGTCGGTCCTGGCAAAGGTCCCAGCGAAGGCCCCTTATACCCGGAGGTCGGGGTCTCAGTCTCGATCCTTCTCTGGCTTGAGAAGGCTTCAGGACCGCTGGGCGTGCAGAACTGACCCTCCGGTTAGTGGCACCCATCAAACAACAATGTGGTTGTTTTTTCTCGTGGCCTTCAGCCTCCTCTTCAGGAACAGGTAGTCTCCCTGCCGACAAATCTGCAAAATATTTGTCTGTCGCACGAGCCTCCAGTGGGAGGACGAATCTGGTCTCATCTGGAGGCGTAAACCAACACAGGTAAGTACACTTGCACACCAATTTGAATGTAATTTAGTTAGGTTTAAACAGAATGGTAATCTTTAGTAAATAATTCGAGGTGCGGGGGAGAAAAACACAGCCTTGGTACCTAGGCTGGTTATATACAAAAAACAAAGAAGAAATCCAATATGGATAGCCACGTCCCCTGCACACTTTCTAGACGGCCAAGATGGGCCTTTGAACATTTTTTGTAAATTATTTTAAATACAATATTGATAACTTTGAATCAATTCTGTACAAAAAAATGTCCATAAATGATTCAGTTGACTGTTTTATAAAAAACAATTTTTGCTTTTTATTTGTCTTTTGGTGAGCCCAACGCGTTTCGAGTATAAAAAACTCTTCATCAGGGGCGGCATTTTTCAACAAATTAAAGTCTACAAAAGAAAATACATATATACTTCAATTAGTTTGAACTTAAAGCAGTTTTTACACAATTTTGAAAAACATCATATCAAACTTTTAGATCAATTTTAACAGATAAATTGTTTACAAGGCAGTCAGCCTAGTCTATAGGGCAACATCCCATTTTTCAGTACTTATTTTAAATCCATCTCCCACAGGGCTACAAGCTATAGGATTTCGTCAAAAATCAACAATTAAGGTTGATATGCAAATGACCTAAGTCTAGTATGGGCATATAGTTTCTTGTTAAATTTCGAATGTGGGGTAATGTGCCTTATGTATCCATAGTTGTGGTACACAGAATTGGAGAACGTGGTATAATATTTTAAGCAACTGTGAGTATACGGAGGAAGTGATGAGAGAAACAGGCTAGGAGAGGTGGGTCAAATAGTAGCATTCGGAATGTAAAAAAATGGGCAACCATCTTACCCAGGAACATATATTAGGCTCATGGAGTGGTCCAAGATTAGCAGAGCTGATCCAGGTGTCAAGCGGACACTATGTAGTGCATCTCATGGAAAGAAGACTTTGGTGAAGCCTTGATGGGTATGGATATCTAAATGGGATAATGGTATAACCAAGCGGTTATTAAATCAGCTGAGCGGAATAATAAGTGCAAACGAGAGGGTCCAGCTTCTAACTCAAAAGGAACTTACAAGTTCAGTATCCATCTGCGTCCAGGAGTAGTCCGAGTACGATCGGGAACCGCACCAGAGTGATGTATTCACTCGGCGTCCCTGTTTATATACTGAAAAGAGGCTGTGAGGTCATCGCGCGCAAGTGCGTGCAACGTCACGAAAAGCGTGATGTCACCCGGGCACGCGCACCAAGACGTAAACAAACCAAGTAAATACGTTTTAGGGGACCGGGTTGGATTTGAGCCATAAAAGAATTGAGTGCTAAGGATGGTCATGAAGTTGAACAGTATTTGTAAAGACTAGGTGATGTAAATCACGATCAGAAGGTATGTAAAAAAAAGAGTTAGGCACATAACGAACAATTAAAAACAATGTTATTAGTCCCATAGATTATTGGGTGTGCTTTCTGGTGTTCGTCTAAATGGCAAAAAAAATTATCTGGCAAGGGAATTATCAGAATGCACACAGTTTAGATGATGTTTTTCAAAATTGTGTAAAAACTGCTTTAAGTTCTAACTAATTGAAGTATATATGTATTTTCTTTTGTAGACTTTAATTTGTTGAAAAATGCCACCCCTGACGAAGAGTTTTTTATACTCGAAACGTGTTGGGCTCACCAAAAGACAAAAAAAAAGCAAAAATTGTTTTTTATAAAACAGAGTTTCAACTGAATCATTTATGGACATTTTCTACAGAATTGATTGAAAGTTATCAATATTGTATTGCAAAAAATTTACAAAAAATGTTCAAAAGGCCTATCTTGGCCGTCTAGAAAGTGTGCAGGGGACGTGGCTATCCATATTGGATTTCTTCTTTTGTTTTTTCTCATCTGGAGGCGTGGCAGACCATCACCGATGATCGGTGGGTTTTGTCAATCGTTTGGGCGGGGCTTTCGCTTGCCCTCCGCCCTACCCCACCCTTCAATCCTCCCAACAGATCGGGACACCCTTCCTCAGAGCCGATGTTCAGAAGCTTCTAGACCTCAGGCGGTGGAACCTGTTCCTCTTTGGGAGCAAGGGGAGGGCTTCTACTCTTGACTGTTCAGTGTCCAAACTCAACCAGGCTGGCCTACGCACCATCCTCAACCTTTCCCAGTTCAACTTTTCTCTTCCCCAAGAGAAATTGAAGATGATCACACCTTGCCAAATAAAGTCCTCTCTTCGGAAGGGTGACTGGCACAGTGTTGTGGACCTTCAGGGTGAGAATATACACATCCTGATATGACGGCCGCATCGAAAATATTTGCAGTTCTCCCTGGGAGGGGAGCACTTCCAGTTCCTTGTGCTCCCTTTTCACCTCAGCTCAGCGCCGCGTGTCTTTACGAAGATGTCGGTCATCGCAGTTTTCCTTCGGCTACAGAGTGTTAATGTATAATCTGTATTTGGACGACTGGCTCCTACGCAGCCCTTGTCCATGGATGGCTTTGAGCAATCTCCAGTCTCTCCTCCAGCTCCTGTTCAGTCTTGAGCCGTCGGTGAACTGGTGGAAATCTTCCATGGCGGTCTCCCAAGACCTGATCTTCCTGGGTTTCCGTTGGAACACAGATCGACTCCAGGGTGTATTTGACGGCGGACAGGATTGCGGATCGGTTCGTCACGTGTCGGCTCTTCATCCAGTCAGAGCACATGACGACTTGGTGGTTCCACATGCTTCTGGGCCTCATGGCCTCGTGCGTACTAGCTCTTCCTCTTGCGCGTCTCAAGATGAGACGTACGTAGCTGGCTCTTGGGAGCTCTTAGTGTCAGGCTTCGGACTCAGATTCCAAGATGATCCCAGTTCCATCCTGCATGATGACGGGCCTTCTATTGTGGTCTTCGACCAACAATCTAACAGTGGGGGCCTCCTTTCAGGAGTCCTGCCCACAAGTGATGATTACCACAGACTCCTCCCTTTTGGAGTGGGGTGAGACGCTGGATCACCTCCAGGTTTTCGATCTATGGATGCCGCAGGACAGGCAGTTTCATATAAATTATTTGGAGCTCGTGGCTGTATTTCTGGCACTGAAGGCTTTCCAACCATCCATCACGAACCGGGTGGTCCGCGTTCGCACGGACAATTTGGTGTCGATGTTTTATAAGAACAAGCAGGGTGGTACCAAGTCACCACCTCTTGTGGACCTTGCCATTCAGGTTTGGGAATGGGCCATCCAGCACGGCATTAGGGTACTGGCGGTACACATTCCGGGGCCATTCAATGCGACTGCAGACTCGCTCAGCCGACAGACAGTGGCCAGCTACGAGTGGGAACTGAACATGGAGGTCCTCTCCACCATCTTTTGCCAAGGGGGCACTGCAGAAGTGGACCTCTTTGCGACTGCTACAAACAGGAAACTTCCTCGCTATGCATCCAGGAATGGTCTCTGTGCCTCCTCTCTAGGGGATGCTCTCGAGATTCCGTGGCACAACATGAAGGCTTATGCCTTCCTGCCTCTTCCTCTGATTCATCCGTCACTCTGCAAGCTCAGGAATACATCCAATTGCATTCTCCTGTTCATAGCTCCTTGGTGGCTTGCCAGATTTTGTTTCTCGGAACTTCAGCATCTGTCGATTTTGTCCTCCGATCAGACTGCCGTTGATTCCCAACCTGCTTCACCAGTGCGAACAGCAGATGTGTCACCCATCCCCACAGTCATTCATCTTGGTGGCCTGGTGCCTGAATTCAAATCCTTAGCTCAGTTTAACCTGTTCGAGGACAATATGCGCATTATCCAAGCGGCCAGGAAGCCCTCTACGAGATCGCATTATAGGAGCAAGTGGCTCTGTTTTTGTCACTGGTGTTTAGCTAAGCAGCTGGACCCCAGACATGCTATGATTGACACTGTCCTTTCGTTCATTTCTCATCCGGCAGCTTCGGGCATTCATGTCTTGTCTTGTAGGACTCGCTTGTCTGCTATTGCCGCCTACCCTGTCCACCAACAGCTGTTCCTTTTCTTTGAAGAACCCAGTCATTAAAAGGCATTTCGCAGGTTTATTGCATCTTTTTCCACCTGTACGCAATCCTCATCCAAAGTGGGATTTAAATGTGGTTCTGACCGCCTTATGCCATAAACCATTTGAACCCATGGCTATGGCGGATTTAAAGTACCTTTCATGGAAGGTTGCCTTTTTGATTGCAGTGACTTCGGCAAGGCGAGTAAGCAAGCTTCAAGCTTTGTCCGTGGAACATATGCTCCTTACCTTCCATAAGGATAAGGTTGTGCTCTGCACTCATCCTTCTTTCCTCCCCAAAGTGGTGACTGATTTACATTTGAATCAATCTATCTCATTACCTGTCTTTTTTCCAAACCCAGCCTCAGATGCCGAGAGAGTAATTTAGATGTCAGACGAGCTCTGAAGTTCTATCTGGACAGAACAACTGAACTCGGGAGCTCCTCCCAACTCTGTTAGATTCGGAGACCCGAAAGGAAAACCTGCTTCAAAGGCTAATATCTCCCGATGGATTGCCTCCTGTATTTCAGAAGCGTATACCATTCAGGGCCTTCAACCTTCCAAGGGCATTCATGCCCATCTTGTACGTGGCAAAGCGGCTGCTGTTGTCTTCCAAAAATATGTACCATGGGAGATCATTGCCAAGGCAGCTACGTGTGGCTTCCCAATCATCTTTTTGTAAGCTTTACTGCTTGGACCTGAGCTCCAGGGCCGATGCTCAATTCGGTCAGGCTGTTCTTAAAAACCTTTTTCAGTAAGGAGGTTCCAGCCACCAGTATTACCTATGAGGAGTGCTTTGGAGTCTCCCACAAGTATGGAGGAAAGGGGACGGGACGTAGGATTATATCCAAGTTACTCACCATAGTGACTACCTTACTCCTAGTCCATAGTCCCCTTTCCTCCATACGCCCGCCCGCTGTCGCCTCTAAAAAGTATCCTCTATTATTGCTTAAATGGTCGCAGACCGGGCAATATAAAAGAACTGAAGGGTGATGCGTGGGGCAGAGCTCAGGAGGGCGGGGTTACAGCCGCATGCCGTACCCTGTGTAAAAAGAGGACACAAAAATTCAATTTTGATGCTTTTTAACAAAAGTGCTCTGGTCCCGTCCCGAAGGACGGAATGTCAAACAAAGTATGGAGGAAAGGGGACTATGGACTAGGAGTACGGTAGTCACTACGGTGAGTAACTTTGTTAATCTCCCTGCGTCCCTCTGGGTTCCCTGATTACTGCATATGGAGGCCCCACTTCAGTTCGCAGTGTGTCCCTGGGGATACTGTGATCCCTTTTGTATATACCAGCAGTTTCTTGGTATTGGGTTAGTCCCTTTCCGCGTCTTAGGAATCACGATAGTGTGGCCGGCCAGCTGTTGCGTAGTTCATGCTCCCCACTGCGCTGCTGACTTACTTGTACTTGCGCCGGGCAGGGCGGTCCTACTGGGTTGTTTGGACTACCACCGTTTTCATGAGTTGGCCGGCTCCGGCGATGGGGTCAGTGCAGCTTCAAATGTCTTGCACTCCCTGCCCCACAAGGGAGAGGTGCTCCACGGGCCAGTTCACCTGGTTGTCAGTGGCGGAAGGGTGACGGGGTTACATTCTGCATACTGCGTTTGGGGGGTCGGGTCTTCCCCTGCTGATGGTAGCCTGAGTTCATCGTTGGTGCGCGGGTTGGTCCAGCGCTCTGCTGCTTGTCTTTGTTGTCAGGAGGCGGGGTTCGCCTAAACAATGCCCGGTGGATCCCAGGCACAGGCTGCTCCCTGAGGGACACTTTTTCGTGCTTCCATCCTGAGCTGTCCGGCTCAGGCATTAGTGTTCGTGTGGAGGCGGGTGTCGCGCCCCCCTCGCATGTAAGAGGTGCTCTACGGGCCGGTTCACTTAATTGTCAGTTGCAAGGGATTATCTGGGCTCAGTCTGTATAATGCGTTCTGGGGTCGGACGATCAGGTCCTTTCCCCGTAGATGGTTGCTTTCATACGTTGCCTGTTTTGCTTGATTCTTCTACCCTACCCCCCACCCTCCTCCAGCCTACTTCTACAGGAGTCTGTCCTGATGCATTCTGGTTTCACCTTCACCGTCTTGTGGCCAATGCTGGATTTGACTTTTATGGAATTCACGGTGCGTCGCCCTTTCTCAACTCTCATGCTGGACTTCCTTTGCATCTTGTACTCATGGTGGCCCTGATTCATGCTGTTCCCATCTTCATCTTGTATCCTGGCTTGCAACATAATGTGTTACTACTGACTTCTGCAATTATAGTCGTTCTCTCCTCTTGCTGCTCCACTCTTTTTGACTGCTTACTCTCTGTTCTCTCCTACTGCTCCCTTTCTCCCTTTTCCTATCTCCTCCCTCTTACCCATGCTTTCTTCTCTGCACTTTCTGTATCAGAATTGTCCCTGGACCTAGTATAAAAGTAACCTCGTATGTCTCGCCCCTCTCCCTTTACTTGTCCCTCCCCCCACTCCTCATTACTTGTTCCCCCCCCCCCCCGCCCTCTTCAGCACTATCTGAAATGGCGGTCAGGCCTACTATGATAGTCGCTTGTTTTGTTCCTCCCCTCCTTTTCTGCACCCCTCTCCCTCACCTTTTTGTTTTTTGTTTTTCTCCAGCTCTACCAGAAATGTCATCAGGCCTAGTACGTCGTCGCCTGTCTGTTTCCATTTCCTTCCTACTCTCCCCCTTCCATCCTTATCTATGTCTTAGCTCTTGCACTATCTGAAATGTTGTCAGGCAGAGTACGATAGTTAATTTCACATCCTTACTGTTCATGGCCTGTAAGAATGGCCTGTAAGAATGTCGTTGCATTTTACCTTGTTCCCTCCCTTGCTTTGAAGCGCTTTGAAACCCATTGTGTATAGGCGCTATATAAATAAACTATCATATCTGCCTGATGCGCGAGGGTCTCCAGTGCGCTGCTGCGTGTCTTCGTTGTCGGGAGGCAGGGTTTGTCGCAGTATTTCCTCCATTCGTGACAAGCTTCTTTATGCTGGTTCTCGTGTTCGTTTATTCTTCATGTTTCGTCTTCGTAATCTCTGGTTGTTGCGATCCATTTATTCCATCACGTTTAAGCGATTGGAGCGTTCCAAAGGGATATAGAGTGACGGTTTATGCATTCTCTTGCAGGAGCTCTGTCAGCCTGCAGCCATCTTGCTTGGGCTCTCGAGCCTATGACTAATACATTCTGATTCGTTTGACACATCTGTATGAGATTCTTCCAAAACGTTATTTGACCGAAGTGCAAAAACGAGTGTTTGGTGGTAATGCTTCCAAAAGTTCAGAGGTTATAGAGCCAGAAATGTGGGTTTTAGTTTTTTTTTTACTATTGCACTAGTTTTCCGAAAGGGAACATGTACAGCCATTTAACAGACAGAGGCTAAACCGTTGGATGGATTTGCTTCATGTTTTTACAGGAGCGACACAAGCAGTGTAAATGTTCATTTTGTTGGTCTGATGGGTGTGCAACACCGACATCTTTTATACATCTTCCATGATGCAATGCAGCAACTGAGGCTTTGTAAAAATGAAAATATCTTTTTTTAATTACCAATTCAAGACGTTCTGGCGAGCATTCTCGAACATAACATTTCAACCTTTTTAAAACATTCGGAGGAGCTCAAGGGATGTTTGCTTTCATGGTGGATTTTCGGAGGGTGAAACAGCAGCAATTGGAAAGTTTGATAGTTTGTGGGGTAATATGAATAGTTTTTCTTTCCCTTTTTGTTTTTAACTTTTCACTAGTATTAGTGATTTTCTCACAAGAATTTGGTTTTCTTTTTGAGTAGCAGTGTTTGAATTTTGTCATTAGTGGGCAAGCAGCTATTTGCCAGGAAGGTCATTGGGTGTGAGGTGGGAGAACGAGTATAATTTGTGAAGTGAGAGTACGTGCAGGGCTTGATGTACTTTATTTGTATGCTGCTTTTTAAAATGTTTACATTTCACGAGTATCACTGATATATTTGCGAGAATCTTGCGCGATTGGGCAGACATTTTTTCCATGGTTGCGATTTATCGCGAGATGAATTCTTGTCGTAACTGAAAAGTATCATTCTCTCTAGATAATCCACGAGAAAATCTTTGAAGAACAAGGGGGTAGATCACTCCAGCACTTTTCAAAATGTCTACTTAAACATGCCAATTATCGTGCATATTCACATCTGGACCATCACCACAAAGTAGCCACTGGGCAACGTATAGTAGACCACTGCCATGTAATGGGTGGAAACCCCACAGTGAATAGCTTCGAAACATACAGATAACATTGAATATGAAATTTGTGAAATGAAAAGAAAAAACGTTCCTACTACAGGTGTGAGAATACAGCGTAACAAAACTCTTGAAATTCTGGGAAACTTCAGTGTTGTTAAGGTGTTAAAGAGACAAATCCTTGAAAGTCAGCAAGTGTTGTAAGTTACATCACCTTAACTCTGAACCCTCGCATTGCACAACCCTTGAGCAAACGGCTGCCTCATAGTGGTTGGTGCATAGTATTAAGTGGTTTACTTCCGAAGTAAAGGAGCGTTCACATGGGTGGTGTTGCAACACTATCCCTATCCCATGTGTGCACCCATGATGCGCCACACATTAACTTAAAAATAAAACGTGTTTTCGGCATTGGTGTGGTCGCGAGAGTGACAATCAACGTGCAAAATTGATGGCTCTTCTCGCCAAGTTCATGGTTTTTATAATGAATAACTATGCCAAGGTTACCAGCAGTGGCTAAAACTGGAGACTGCCCCATGAGTACTGAGTACACTGACGAGGAGGGGAGTGGATATCAAACCCTAGTGAGACTGCCTTCCTGCCACTGACATTTTCTCTGAACTTCCCAGGCTCACTTCAACCCATGGACAATTCTCCCTTTAAGTTTTGCAGACTAAGACTTGGCCCAAGATATTCATAGACCGTCCGTGCAATAGATGCGTGTCCCTACACCATGCAGAAGATAAGTGACAGGCATGTTTTACATTGAAACCTAAGTCTCTGAAGGCACAGATAGGGAAATATTAGGTGGCAAATGCGGCAAAAGCCTCCGCCCATCCAAGGATTCTAGGCATGTGGTTGATGTTGATAGCAAGGCAGTGGGTAACTTTAAGGACCCCAAAGAGCCTCAACCAGATGATAGATCATCTTGGGGTCCTTTGCAGTTGGTCCCTAGCTCTACATGGTCCAAAAGATGTGCTCAGGAGACCACTCATATTGAACATGATCCTGCTCCCTGCAGACACGCATAAATCATCAAGCATGGCAAACCTTATAGGCGTATAATGTAAAGCAAAACTCCAGCATTGAAGGAACTGTAAACAAACATACCGCCAGGTCCTCCTGGTCGACGCCTAAAGATGGCGGCTCATAACATGGTGCTGATCAGCAGCAAGTCTTAAAGTGCTCACCTTGTGCATTAAAACACGTGCCAAAGACATCAAACTTATAAAACACAAATACTAAATAGCTCAGTGTCAAAAACGTGCCTGAAAGTTTTGGACAAAGGGGCCAAGAGCACTCACACGCTAAGGAAAAATAGCCTTGCAAACAGCGTCGAAGCCACTTGAACCCGGATAGACCCAATGACAACATTTTGGGAGGTGGAAGGGAACAAGGGTTCCACCAAGACATCCTCTGCCTCCAAACACTCTAAAGAGAGACATTACTCATAGGCACAGATATCCTTGTTAACGGCTTGATGTTCTAAAGCAACCTTTGACACATTGAAGACCTGTAAGAAAGTTACTCTGAGGGGGAGGAAGTGCCTTAATCAATGCCTTTTATACCTAGTACACCAACGCAATATCTCCAGGAGACTATAGCAAAAGGTATCCTTCTAGGTAAGTCTCAAAAAAGAAAGAAAATAAAGACTTTGAAAAAATGCCTTTGGCCAAGTCCTCAATGAATGGTGTATGTAAAACACTAGGATGACCACAAGGAGGACTTCGAGGGAGAGGGGGAAGAACCCCTGGATAGAGAGGAGTCTATAAATTGGCCAATAGACTACCCAGATATACCAAACTTCCTACCTCCAATTCCCCCAGCAGATGATCATTGCTCTATTGAAAGGGGGTGGCGGAGGGGGGGGGTGAACTGCTGCTATATTTGGGATTATAACTGAGGTCCAGCAGACGGAAAAGTGTAATGTTGGGTATGTTAGAGTAACCTTCCTTCTCCCACCTGTGTGAGGCTAAAAACTTCAGGGTCATCTTCGACTCCACTCTCTCCTTCTCTCCTCACATCTCTGACGTCTCTAAGAAGTCAAATTACCAGCTGCACCTCCTCAGAGGTATTCTTCCTTTCCTCTCCTTCCCCCAGAAGCTCAAGGTCTCCAGAGCTCTGGTTCTCTCTAGGCTGGACTACTGCAAAAGCCTCTTTCTAAATCTGCCTGCTTCTATTCCCCGCCCTCTGCAACTCATCCAGAACAGGACTGCAAGACTTGTCCTTGGCCTCAAGCCCAGGGATCGTATCTCTCCAGGACTGAAATCTCTGCACTGGCTCCCAGTGGCTGCGAGGATGAAGTTCAAAACCCTCTGCATTGTCCACAAGGCCTTCTGGGGCCTGGGGCCTCACTACCTCCAACTCTCTCTTCCTAAATATCTTCCCTCTTGAGCTCTTTGCTCATCCGCCTCCAACTCCCTCAGGGTCAGTCGCTTCTCCAAGCAACGAGTTGGTGGTAGAGCTTTCTTCGGCTGGGACCCACCCCCCCATGGAGCGGCCTTCCTTCCACCTTGAAACTTTAGGAGAACCATCTCCGGTTCCGGAAGCACCTCAAGACCTTCCTCTTTGATTCTGCTTTCTCTCCTCGTCTCCTCTGCTGAACTCCTGACTGAAACTGCGCTGGTCACCTGGCTACCCTCTGATTTCTGGCCCAGGTCCCCTACCCCGCCAGCTGCATACCTGCATTGCCTCCCTGGCAGCCCCTACACTTGGGGTCTGTTTCTGTATCCCTACAGCCTCACCAGCCCTTGACAATGGAGGTCTGCACTTACTCCTGCACTTGCCACTAGCTGCCCACAGTTTTACCTATTGCCTTATTATTTTACTCTTTACAGTTGATCCTATGTATTGCACTGCCCCCAACCACTACCCCCGCACTTAACCCCCCCCCCCCCCCCCCATCCTGCACTAGGGCGATCTCAATGTCTCCTGGCCTAGTAAGATTGTTTATTTGTCTTCCCTTTGTTCCCTCTCGCTTACCTCATCGCGCCTTGAAACACTTGTGTATAGGCGCGTTATAAATGCCATATATCATATCCTACCATAACCAGTGGTAGGGCATTGTATACCGTTGGTGAAATCTCTGAAGTGACACATCCATGTCACTCTTAAAATGCCAGCTACTAGCTGTTCATGAACTTTAGTAATACAGGCCTTCCCCTAAAACAATTTTTTTTAACTTGTTTTTATTGATTTACAATATAAACATTATGCAGTTTCATAAACCTCAACCCCCATCCCCACCCTACCCCACCCACCCCCTCTCCGGAAGAGTAGCTTATTGTTCTTTTAGTTCACGGGACCAATTATGAGACAAATATGTCTGTGAGTTTAATGTTGTGCGGGCACCATTGTTCCATATAGTCCGATTGCAGGTATTCTAAACCCCCCCTCCCCCCACCCCATTCCTTCATGAAGAATCCGCTCGAGCCCTGTATTAGGTGCGTTATCTTTTCCATGGCCATTTGAGACCAGATCTTCTGCAGCCATGTGAATATTAGTGGTGCTTCGCGCTTCTTCCAGTTCTGTGCAATTGTTGCCCAGGCCGCTATGACCAGGCCCATGAAACTGCACCATTGTGCTTTACTGTATCTCCTGGCCAGTTGCTCTTTCCATCCACACGACGACACTTTCTCTCCCAGCTGGTCCGCATCAGGGAACATCTTTTTAATTTCCAATATCATTTCTTTCCAGAATCCTTTGACCCATTGACAGTCCCACCATATATGCCTCCAGGTGCCGTCTTCGGGGCAACCTCTCCAGCATCAGTCTGACGCTAGGGGGTACATAGTGTTGAGCCTTTCTGGTGTGCAGTGCCATTGGGTCACTATTTTTATCCACATTTCCCTAGTCTGCACTGCTCGTGTTGATTTAGGGATATCCGCCCAAAGCGATTGTCATTGGTGCATTGGGATTTCCTCCCCCAATGTTCTTTCCCATTGTTTCATGTAGGCCCACTTTATTTTCTTTTCTTGTGTGTTGATGAAGTTGTAGAGTGTGGAGACTAATTTCTTGTCACCGGAGTTGGTTAGGAAGAATTTTTCGAAGGTGGTCAGATCCCTCGTGGCTGCCCGTGCTATTTCAGGCGTTGATATCCAGTGTTTAAGTTGTTCATATTTGTACCTATCCGCTGTAGAGAGATTCCACAGCCTTTTGCATTCTGCGAATGTTCTTACTACGTTGTCTTGAAACATTTCCCCTATTTTTCTGCATCCTGCATCTTCCCATTTCTCGAAAGCTCCTTACTCTTGTCCGGGCTGGAATTGGGGGTTCCTAGATATAGGCGTGAATGGGGCTGTAGGTGTGGTCATGGTACCCTTTCTAGTTTGTTCGTCCCAGGCGTTCAGTGTGGATTTCATAATCTCACTAATGCGGAAATGTGGGTGTCTGTGTTGCTTGAGTTTCCATAGCATATCCTCTAGTGGGGTTCTCGCTACCGCCCTGTCTTGGGTTACCCAGATTGTTTGTTGGTCACCCCCCAACCATTCTTTCAGCACCCACAGTTGCGCCGCTTGGTAGTAATGTTTGAAGTGGGGAAGTGAAAGTCCCCCCTCTCTGATGTGTCGTGAGGACGGCTCTTGCAACCCTTTGGGGTTTCCTGTTCCAGATGAATGACGAAACGGACTTATATTGCGCCTTGAAGAACGAGTTGGGGATTGAAATCGGGAGAGCGTGGAAATAGTACAACAATTTGGGAAGAGTGTTCATTTTCACTGATTGAATTCTTCCCCACCATGAAATCATTAGCGCCACCATCTTTCTAGGTCTGTTTTCACTCTAGTTAGTAATGGGGGGTAGTTCCATTTATATAGAGAGTGCACCCTGTGTGTGATTGTTATCCCCAAATATTTGATTCCTTCTTCCGCTAACTTCAGGCCTAACCGACCCGCCTCCCTCTCCATAGCCCCCCTACCCCCTTCCAAGAGGAGGATTTCCGATTTATTCCTATTTATTTTAGGCCAGAGATTTTCCCAAATGCCTTCAGCACTTGCAATGTCTCAGGCAGTGTCTTCCTCGGGTCCTCGAGTGCCAGAAGCATATCGTCTGCATAGGCTATGACCTTGTGCTGTCTGCCTGCCATTTCTATCCCCTTGATGTGGATTGATTCCCTTAATTTGATTAGCAGTGGTTCCAGAAAAAATAGCATAAAGGAGGGGGGAAAGCGGGTAGCCTTGTTTAGTTCCCCTGGTGATCGGTACCCTTTCTGTGACTTCCCCATTTACTGCTATTCTTATCGAAGGGGAGTTGTAGTTGGCCTTGATCATGTTTATGTAGTGGTTTCCGAATCCCATGTGTTCCAGGGTTTTAAATGGAATAGACCATTCCACCCGGTCAAAAGCCTTTTCGGCATCAAGTGACAGTAGAATTGCTGGCATGTGTGTAATGCCTATTTTCTCTATTAGATGGATTACCCTTCTAAGGTTATCGTGAGTTTGCCTGCCCGGGATAAAGCCTGATTGATCAGGGTTGATTAGAGAGGGGAGCAATGGGGAGAGTCTAGTAGCCCGAATTTTCATGTAAATCTTAGAGTCCAGGTTAATCAGTGCTATGGGTCTAAACGAGCCGGGGAGGGAGGGGTCCTTACCCGGTTTATGGAACACCAGGACCTTTGCTTCATTCATGGATGGGGTTACATTTGCGCTTTCCTTGAAAGAATTCAGCAGTCTCGTTAGAATTGGGGTGAGGATGTCCGCATATTTTTTATAGAAGGGGGCTGTGTAGCCGTCCGGACCAGGTGCCTTGTTGTTTGGGAGGTCTGCTATTGCTTTCTTCACTTCTTCCTCCGTGATCTGGGTTTCCAGTGCGAGTTTGGCTTCTTCAGATATTTTTGGAATGGGGAGGGACTGTAAGAAGACATTCTGTTCGACCTCGTTTGGGTGCTCTGTTGCGTATAATGTTTGGTAGAATGCCTTGAATGTCTCCCCGATGTCCTTGGAGCGTGTAAGGGTCTCTTCCTGTGTGTTTTTGATGTTTAGAATGGTCATAGATTTTTGCTTTGTAGATAACTGCCTTGCTAGATATCTGTCCGCTTTGTTGGCCTTTATATAATATCTTTGCCTTAGGTATAGGAGGGATTTCTCCGCTTTTTTGTTTCGGAGGAGTTCTAGTTGTCCCTGCGTGTGCCTGAGCGCCTTCTTGAGATTTCTGGTGGGGTGAGTCAATAGTTCCTCTCGGATGTCTGTCAGTTTATTTTCAAGCTCTTTCCCAAACATACCTCTGTTTGTCCCTGCTGGCCTTTAAGGCGATCATATGTCCCCTGAGTACTGCCTTGAACGCCTCTCATACTGTTCCCATTGGGATGTCGCCCGTATCGTTTTGCTCAAAGTATTCAACTATTTTCTCCTTTAATGCCTCTCCCATGACCGTGTCCATCAAAAGGTCCCGCGGGAGCTTCCAGCCGCATAGCCCCCCTCCTTTTCCTGGGGTCAGTATGTCTAGCTATAGCGGGGCGTGATCTGACAAAGTTATGGGACCTAGTTCTACCCCCTGGACCTTGCCTAACAGCCCCACCGACACCCAGAAGTAGTCGATTTTCGACACCGTATTATGAACGTGCGAGTAGTATGTAAAGCCATTGTTTTGACCCTTCAGCTCCCTCCATGCGTCGCAAAGCGCCATTTGATCCATTTTTTGTTTGAGATGGTTGGATGGAGCACCCTGGTTTTGCCCCCCCCCCCTGCACTCCGATGTAACTGTGGATGCCATGCCATGCCATGTTCAAATCGCCCCCCATGATTATCTCTCCCTTCGCAAACCCTTCCAATCTCCCCATTGTATCCCGCAGGAATCCAACTTGACCCGTGTTCGGCGCATATATTGATGCTAGTGTTAGTTTGGTGCTGTCTAGGATGATATTGGCAAATGCAAATCTCCCGTCCTTGTCGGTCTGCTTGTCTAAGAGAGTTGCGTCTTGTCCCCCCTTTATTGCTATCATTACCCCCGCTCTTTTCCCCTCTGCATTAGATTCTACCAATACCTTGTACCCTCTAAGACCAATCCTCCCCCCCTATCCTGTTATTTAATGTGTGTTTCCTGGAGTAACAGAATGTACGCTTTCTCCCTCCTAATCATATTCTCTATTTTTTTCCTCTTCACGGGAGAGTTCAGGCCCCTTACATTTAGTGTAAGTATTCTGGTCTTACCCATGTTTCTGGCCCAAATTGGAAACAAATTGCGCCCAGATGCTGAGGTCCCTTCTCTCCTCCGGCGATGCCCACCCTCCCCCCGAACTCCCTAACTCCCCCCCAACAATTTAACAATAACCCAACTTTGATCCCGCGGAGGGCCCAGGTCCCTATGGTAGCTATGGCGTTGCGCCGATCGCTCCTTGCCCTCAGTGTACTCGTGTACAGTCCTAGACCCTGCATCTTCCTCGGACCTTAGTGTGTTTGTTCCTGATCCCTGGCTGGGCCGTGGGAGGAGTTGTCTCCGATCTCGTTCCAAGAGTGTTTTGAGTGCCTCTCCAGGATCAGCAGATGGTGGCTGTTCCTTGGCGTCACCTTACTTTGGCATGTGCCCTATTCCACTGTTGCCAGCTTGGTACCCCGCTTTTCATTTCGTCTTTTTCTCTGCCGAGCCTCCACCCACCCTCTCGGCCTTTTTGGCATTTCCCCCCCTTGCCTTCGTATTCCTGCATGCTGCTTCCTCTATCTGCAAGTCCATTATATGAAGTCCCTCTTCGCAGGTTGTCACCCTCCTTTGCTTGCCCTCCCACTCGAATAGCAGGCCGAATGGGAAAGTCCACTTGTACCTTATTTCTTTTGTGACCAGTTCCCTGATGAGTGGGGCCATTTCTCTCCTTTTTAGAAGTGTCGCTGCTGTCAGGTCTTGATACAACTGGATGTTTACCCCATTCATCCTTATTTGATCCAATTGCCTTGCCCTCCTTAGTATGTTCTCTTTCTGTGGGCATGAGGATACAGCAACTAGCACGTCCCTGGGTCTTTCCCCAGGGGCTCCTGTGCGTTTCGGACCCACTCTATGGACTCGGTCTATTCCTATGTCATCCACTTCCTGTGCCTCAATTATGTCTCTAAACACTTCTTGTACCGCGTTCTTGAGATCTCTATCCAACGCTGTCTCAGGCATATTTTTAATGCGGATGTTAGATCTGCGGGACCTATTTTCCAGGTCTTCACATTGGATTTCCAGGTTGTGGGTTAATCACACTAATTGTTCTTGTGTTTCGCTTGTCTGTAATGCTTCATCTTCCACGTTTGGACATTTTTTTCCAGGGTATCTGTCCTCTCTTCTAATTTGGCTACGTCTATTTTTATCTCGTGGACAGCTTGCTTCATGTTGTTTCTCATTGTAGCAAATTGGTCCTGTACCGTTGACATGAATTTGTCCTGCAGTTCCACGAACCAGGCGTGCATGTCTTCCTTCGACGGGGGTTGATTGCTTGGTTTGGGAGGGATGTCTTCTGCTGTGGAGTCTTCCTGTGTCCTTCCCCTGGTGGGCACTGGGGTGTCTGATGCCCACATTTGTAGAATGCTTGAATCTAGTTTGGCCGCTTGTGGGTTTGATTGGGATGTGCCCCCTTTTCCCTTTGCTTTAGACATTGCCCCCCCCAGTGGTAGACTCTTTGTAGTTAGGTGTATGCCTTTGTGACTTTGCCTCTGCGACTCACTTTCTATTATGGAGGGTGGTGCCCTTTTGACATTACTTCTTGGTATGGATTCGCTGTATTTGTTCTTTGTTGGGCAGGTACCTTCCCTCCTCTGAAGGAACTGCCAGCTTGTGAGCCCACTTTGCTGGTAATGGGAGAGAGTACTCCACCACTCCTGTTCCCCCTTCCCCACTGTAAGGTTCAGTATGCAGAGAGGTATGGGGAGTCTTCCCCCAGCTGGTTCCGGGCCTGCCTGGCCTAACGAGTCTCTTCTGCAGTGGGAGAGGTGGAAGTGTGGGGGGGAGGGGGCAGGAGGAGGCCTCTCAACTGCTGCTCCCAGTGAGCCTCTGGTTACAGTCCCTGCGCTCTCTCCCGCTCCGGGGCTGCGACCGGGTCCCCTCGCCTGCTGCCTCGTTCACTGGCTCCACGGCACCAGGGAGCGAGCAGAGTCCTCCCCGCCCCCGATCGAGGTCTGCCGGGGTTCTTCTCTTTTTGAGCCGCTTGCCGGGCCCCCCGATCGGGTACACCGCACCCGCGGCCTCTCCTCTCTGCGGCGCGGCCTGCGCCTCGGCCGGCGGGGGGGGGGCAGGGGATCTCCGGGTTTAGTAGTGCAGCTTTGTCTGCCCTGCAGGCGTCAGCCGGACTTGCGCTGAATTTCCCCTCGGTCCGCTGTCACGTTAATGTGCCCTCGGCTCCAGCGACCTGGCGGGCCGTGTCTTCCGCTCCCGCAGGTCCTGTCTGGGCCTCCCTCCTAACCCTGCCGCACCGCGCACCGGTGAATTGCTACTCCGGTAGGGGGAGGGGTGTTCCTCTCCGTTGCCACTGCGTTGGGGAGCCGCTCACGGGCACCTACTCGTGTCCTGAGATGTCTGGTGAACTGGGAGGCTTACGGGTGCTGTGTAGTCTTTCTGGAACTCAGGGATCAATGCTTTTTGAAGTGCTTAATTATCAGCCTGGCAGGAGCGAGACTCACACACGTCTCCCTGCGTCGGCGGGCATCTTGGAAGTCCAAAACAAATGATGTTAAGGTGCAATTGTACCATATTCCTTGGTTATCACTGCCAGGAAGAGGTGTGGTGCACCAGCCTTACCCCTGGCCCGCCAAACTGAGTAAGAATCTATATCATATTGGTAACAAGATGGCTACAACTGTGTCATAGACCCTAGGAATTGTGAATTCCACAGTCTGTGTTGCGTGTTACCACAGTGTGCAGTGAAATTATTTTCAAGCACTAGTGAAAGACATGCCTCAGGCCATTGCAGCCAAGTGCAGTGTATAATCAGGGAGGGTCAATTGGCATCAAAGTTGTTATAAAAAGCTGCCTCAATGCTGAAGAGAACGTGGGGAAGGTAAACTGGTAAGGCAGCTGTAAACAATTGATTTGCCCGTTTGTGCTGCATGGTTTTCAAACCAGAAACCCAAGCTATCCTGCTCAACTAAACTCTTAAGGAACACTGTTTATTCGGGAAGCAAGTAGACGAAGCTCTGAAGAAGGCAGAGACATAGTTTGACACTCTTGAATGTTTAGTCCAGGAGGTCTCCCTTATTCCCAAAGCTGGTCTATGACTGCTTGCATACCATAACATAACAAAGTCAAACCCAAAACGTGTCTGCCTCATCTCACCTGTGTGTTCAATTTACTCAACACACAGGTACTGCAATCTCAGACTTCCCCAAAGGGCGCTTTCCAACAGACCCAATATGGAGGCACGTGATGTGATAAAGGGTCACCTACCAAAGGTGTTTCCTCCAAACAATGCCCTTCCTTCTTATTTTCCCTCCCATGGTACCCCAGTAGTGGCACAGGATAACAATGTTCCCCACCACCGAAAGGTAAATATAGCACACCAGTGGGTTTAAAAATTAAATGGGAGACTGAATTGAACAAGGCATTAGTCGTGGCCTTGACGGGAAAATGTACAGGCACAAGTTTTTTATTCGCCACAACAATCCATGACAGTGCTCAGTATCCTGAATCTCTTCATGATGATGGCAACCTGCATCTTCCTCATACCACGTGCACGGCTACAAATCCGCCCTCCACAAAAACGGCATATAGTGCAATAGTCCGAATTGACAGGTGATTGGAGGATCTAGTGGTTACGTCGCTAAAGATTCTCCATGCTCTGAATTATTGGACACCTACAAATATGTTAAAGGGTCATCCATTTGTGAATCTGCATGTGCAAATCGTCTTTACAACAGACGTGTCAATGTTTGGTTGGAGAGCTGCCTGCCAGACGTGAATAGTCAAGTGGTCTCCACAGCAGACAAAACTGCTCCTCATCCGGCACAGTTGGTAGCAAAACAAGTTTTTTGCAGCTTCCAAACTCTAATAAGGCATGGGTGTTCGTCTCATGACTGAAAACATCCATCAATGAACAGGGCAGAAGGCATTCTTGGACTTCGTCACATGTTGCTCAGCAGATCTGGCATAGGTGTATTCAGCAAGACATTTTTATACAGGTACAAGTGCCAAAGGTAGTCAACTAGTAGTCAATTAAAAACCTGGTTGTTTAACAAATTCTAATAACCCAACTCACCTTCGGACTGCCCATCTAGTCAACCCTCAGGAAGTATGAACTGAAAATATTCAGCCGACTGCAAATAGTGATCTAAGCTTACTTTATCTTGCTATGCTCTCAAATGTATTGCTTCATCAGTTTTTGTCCTGCAACTCTTACTTTCTTCTGTAACCAGATTTTCAAGCCTTCTGTAACCTACGCTGTGACACCCCCGGGTTTGTGCGTATAACAAATGCGAAAAATAAATAAAACTACCGAGCCAAACCCCTTGATTGGAGGCTATTGGTGCTCGACCAGAAGTGGGAAATAAACACGTTTTTTTTTGTTTTATTTGAATTAGCTGAAATAAATAAACCTAAACACATATACACTAAAAGATGTGCAAACAAAACAAGAGGGGTTGTAGGGGCGCTACTCTGGGTCCCAGCTGCAGGAAGCTCAAACAGTCCAAAGATGTTCTCCTCCTAGCGCGCTTTCATGCCTCAGCAAGCTTCAAGGAGGCTGATTGAATGCAGGTGTGCATTGTAGAAGCCCTCTGGTATGTACCAGGCAGTGGGAGCAGGGAACTCTGGTAACTGTAGTGTAGAGCCAGCCAGGATCCAACTCTTCCCCCATTTTCAATGTTATCCCTCAGTGGGGAGGGGGAGGGAGTTAAAATCAGTATGGCACTCCAAAGTTAGGCAAGAGTAGCCCAGGTGCAGCCCCTCTGGAGCCCCAGTCTCCAGGTAGATGTGCAAACAAAACAAGAGTGGTGGTACTTCCCAGAGAGATTCAACCCTGTAGAGAGCTTTCAGCACCGATTAGGCCTATTATGGCTATTAACAAAAGGATTGAAACTTCCAAATATGGACACTATTGGTCCTGCACCGGAATCACTTTCCTCCCTCCCTGTATTCGCTCAGAAATTGCGTCAAAAAGTGACTAAACAACCTAGATTGGTGAATGCCATTCTGAAGTTGGGATCCTCACAGAACCTGTGTCTAAGAAAGCGTCAAATGCCTAAAGTAGATGATGCTTGTATACATGACTTTGTTATGGATGAGAAACTTTGTTATCACCACTAATATCTGTAAGGTTGATGGTCCGGAGCTGAGAGAAGCCTTGTGCTACAAGGTCTTAGCCTGGCTAAGACAAAGAACTGGGCCAGGTGTGGTTAGATTATCTGACTTGAAGATCCTCTGTAGGTTGTACCTAAAAGACTGGTGTTCGCAATCTAATAATGTTTGTGTCCTAGTCGGCTGTGGGTCTAGTACTTTACCTGCATTCTTAAGATTGTGTAAATATCTCTCCAGAGGGTCCTCTAGTTGTAATCAGATTCTCTGACGTACCTTGGTGTTAAGGGAGTCTCTTACATATGCCGCTATTTGTATGTATAATTGATCTTTTAGTCCATCATTCTTTCTGTGGCGTTGGCCTGTTCTTCTCCTTTGGATGTTCTATATACCTTGTTGTTTGTTTTTGTTACTTGTATAATTGGTTTGTATTCATGGTGTTTGTTTTGTCTGCACCCTTAAGCCTTTAGGTACCTCGGTGTATGTTATAAATTATTAAACATAAACACCTGAATCCAGTCAGCCTCCCTGATGATTACTAAGGCATGAAAGCGCGCTGGAAGGAGATGACCTTTGGACTGTGGAACAGATTGCAGCTGGGACCCAGAGTAGCGCCCCTGCCACCCCTCTTTTTGCTTATACACTAAAAGATCTTCAAATGGTGTTGAGTTGCAAAGCTACATACTTGTAACTAGCATAAACACAAAATACCACGCTTTGTGTGTCCAGATACCCACAGCCATGGTTTCTAAGCAACACTCTATGGATGACTGTTTAGTGATTTTTGCGTACTACATGTCTGTTGTGGTATCCTCATCACCTGCACAAGGTGATGGAATGAATACATTTCTTAGAGTACCAGACGAGAACGCATCCCAGTCAGTAGACTGGGATGTGGTCGACAGTTGTTTTTTAAAAGAATCGTGGCAAAGAGGCTGTGGTGTGGCCCTCGCAATCCATTTAATAGATGCAGGGGACACCCCTGCAACCTCCGAACCCATTATACTGCACAAGGGTGACAGGGGACATCCTCACAACCCCTGCTCCCCTTGTGTGGTATAATGGAAACACTTTTACCAGGTTACATCACGTCCTTTTTGCCACGATTTTTGGTAAAAACTGCCCTTTTTCGGCGACCATATTACTGGATACCATGCCAGAGCCTGTTGGCTTAACATATGGAATAGATTTCGTATATGGTGCAAGACATGTAAAATCAGTCCTGTCGTTTGTTCATCATTGTCACTTACCTGCTGTACTTAGTGTGCTTTGGGTTGGTATTAATCCCCCTCAAATTTCATCTAGCAGCACTGGCAACATACACAACACCATAATGCCTTTTTTAAATGTTGCCCTGCCTTCAAAAACAAGTATAGAGCACAAGACACTCGTGGAGTATGTAATGAATGCTTCGTAGAGACCACGACGAAGATAAATGTCTAGCATGTCTGAAATGTAATCCTAAGGCTCAATGGAATAGGAGAAGCTGTCAACAGCAAGTGCTATGGAGGCAGAGTCCTCGGACCAAACAGTCCTAAGGCACTGATGAGGGGGAGACTTCGGCGGCCTGGGAGAGGGTACATTTACTGTCCCTGAAGAACTCGCACATGAGGGACCATCTAGGTCTCCCTCACTGTTGGTTCTTGGCTCTGCTGGGTCTTACAAACGGCCTCAGAAGATTGCTCATTGCAATCGTGGGCTGCATTCCACAAATGCACTAACACTGTCCAGACATGCCAAGCATGCCACGCCCTCCATGCTGACTGTGGAGAGCGAGGCTCATGGCACTGAAGGGTCTTCCCCCAGACATGGCAGGTCCTTATAGCAATAATCATACCGAGACCACATTAACAAAGGGTGCCAAGCATACTAAAAAGGTTTATAGTTCCCCAAAGCGCCTCACACAGCCACCAGGCAGCATGTTACATAAGCACGTGCCAAAAAGGCTGTACATACAGGTGCAAGAAGATGCACAATATTGGTAAACTTAGTCTTAAACAAGGCACCAAGAACACCTCGACCGGAACAAAACTGCCTAAGCCAGTTTCAAAGCTGACCGGAAGAGGCTTTCATCAAAAAACCTGTGCCTCTGAACATATACAATGCAAGTCCTTCACATCCACTCAACACCCTTATTGACCACTTGAAATACTGCTGCTACCTACTACAGACTTCTCAGAGAAAACCCTGTTAGTTGCAGAGAAGTACACTGAGGAGGAAGAAGCAAAAGAAGTTCAACCTTATGCATAGTTTTCTTGCCTCTAGACACTGCCTCCATGATACTGAGGATACTGGAATGAAAGCAAACAGTCCCAGCCATTAAAGAGAAAAGGGAGGCTAGCCTTTGAAGACATGCCATTGCCCAATTACCAAAGGATGGATTTAATGCACCCAGATAATTTGTAAGAAGGCTGAGGAAGGGAGGCAACTATGAGGAAGAAGAGAGGGAAGAACCCATGGAGGAGGAAGGGGAGGACGCTGCAAAGTACTCTATGTACCCTTCAGATAATTCGGAACTACCCGTTTCCAGTTCCCCCAACAGATAATCAGGTAGAAGGACATTGTCATTTACCTCTTTTACTTGTTCAACTTTGTTTGTTTTTTAACCTACCCCCCTCCTATTTAACTCGCATCATTCACCTAGCAGCATACAGCTCATTCCATCATATCTGGGAAAACCACTTGCGCAAAAAGAAAACGCAATATAAGCATTAATCAATCATCAAACCTCTCTAGGAAGAAGTCTCTCCTGTATTAATTGAATGAGCTGCTCTTAAAATATTCACTGCTGCGTCCTTTCCTGTCAAATCACCACCTAAATAGGTGGGGAGGGAACAGGAGTGGAAGGAGAACTCACAAAATGCCATTATCGATGCAAACCCAACTGCAAAGTCATATATACAGTCCAACTTCCCTTTTGTAGCAAATGAGCGATATAAATTCAAAGGAAAAAAACGCTGTACAGCCTGTATCCACACAACTAGAATCTGGTGTCTCTGCATTCCCCAAAGAGACATTTGCTTTCTCAACTTAAAGATGAGATACCCCTTATGCACTGCTTAGCAGCTTGGATGATGGGGTTCACAAACCTCTTATTAAATCCTTGCTATGCCTACCTCTTCCCTGCTGGGTCTTTGACATCTGGTAATAAAAGAACTCTGCGTCCTGTATGTTCCAAAGGCTTTTTTCTAGCTGCTGACCTCTGTGATGATCCTTCAGATGGTGTCACTTCTCCCCAGGGGAGAACCCCTCTCCATGATGCTAGGGAGGTGAGGCTGTTAACCAATAGTCCCCCATAGGGCTGGTAACATGCTGGAGGATTTCATGGGGAGGGACTCCTCTCCTAGGGATAAGGACACAATTGGGAGACACAACCCCTGTAAAATCACACCACATAGGCTGATTATAACGCCTAAATCTTATCAACATAAGATCATCTCTGAAACTATGCGTTATTGTGAAATATCGAACTCACCTGATGACCGAAGTACTGAGATGAAGAAGCGCTGAACAACACTACATTGAAGCTAGACAAAGGCCAGAGCAGCTACTATCAATTGGAAGGACTTTACACTGGGGCTGTCCCCACTATTTAAACTGAACAGCAAATCATGACTGTTCTTCGTCATCCTTTGACATGTCCAGCAAGCTGGAAGCTGTGAGAACCAGGCGACTGAGGAGGCTGCATTGAAAGCCTGGAAAGGTGGCACAGGGCTTCGGGAGACTGCAGCGAGGCACGTCTCCAGGGCTGAGAAGAGGAATAGCGGGAAGCCCGAGAAGTGTCTTGCAAGTCTGTTGGGAACCGGCTCAATAAAGCTGCAGAGACTGAGAGGGGGGGGCACAACCTGTATTGGGTGGACTGTTTGGTCTGACAACAGTGCCGGGACCGCCTACCATAGCTTACAGTAGAGCTGCGTTGGTGACCATAAGGAGAGAGCGAGAGACTGTGGATGAGGCGTACCCTATCGTGGCAAGACTGAGGGGTCCGACGGCTACGCTGAGGAGGTCCACAAAAACTCGAAGTTGAGAGAGACGAGACGCGGAGGACTAAAGTTCAACTAAGAAGTTGGACTCGTGACCCCTGGCGAAACCAGTCGAGTTCCCCAGGTAAATCTGCCAAATTATATTTTTTATCGCTCTCACGAGACTCCGGTGGGAGGACGAATCTCATCTCATCTGGAGGCGTGGCAGCCGCCTGCTTCCCACTCTTCACCCACAACTGCATCAGCTGATCCCATTACTGGGTCGCTGGGTTTTGCCATACATTTTCTGGTTTGCCCACTGGGCGTGGAGCCTCATTTTGTATCGCCATCCTCTGTCATATGGCGCAGTCGGCTGCAAAATCAGGGCGCAAGGTAAGCACAAAGTCTTCTGTGGTGTTGTGACACGCAATCATAAAATACTATCAAGCTGCCCAGATTACATGTTGCATGACTTCCAGTACGTGGAGGACCTGCACACTTGTACTGATGTCCTTTGACCTTTTGGTGCTCTTCAAAGTGGGGGTTGCTCGTGGGAAGCCCCCAACGCACGGGTAGCAATCTTCCAACATGTCAGGCCATGCTGGCTTGAAAGAAAATTGAAATAGAAGTTTGTAATAAAAGGTGCAATTGTAGCCACTTAAAGCAAAGATGTATATAACTGGTTGAACCTTTATAGCCCTCGTGGGAGATGCTACAGGGCTCATTGTCATTTGAATTTCAGTCAGACCCATCAAATTAGTGGTACCACTGAAGTCCTCTAATGATTTACCCTTTGTTTACCCTTCCCAATGTCTCTCTCTACCATTCCCTCCTGCCTCTCCACAATGGTTAACCTTTGTCCAGCCGCTTACTGCAGATTGTATACAATTCCTCTGGAGCGCCACTCTCTGGTTACACCGTTGTTTGCAGTTGCCTATACCTTGTAACCAAAGTTCCAGTATAGAGATGGATGGGTCTATTTGCCACTGACAGTCTAGTACCTCAAGGACATTTACGTATCTTGACACCAATGAACCAGTCCAACTCCCAAGCAAGCAAAGTGAGATTTGGGCCATGTTCTAGCTCGCCAAACCCCCCCACCCCACCACTAAAATATGGTTCAAGATCTCCACTCAGTATCTTTGGACATATGGGAACAACCAGATCACGTTACAGAACTACTCAGTTCTGTGTTGCATGATGGTGAATTAGACCTACGCTAGAGTAGTCCACACAGAGTAGCTATTTAAGCTGAATTTCCTCGGTCTTGAGCAGGTGCAGGTTACTGTTTTGTTGGCCCCTTGGAGAACCTCCCCTTATTAGTCATCCTCAGGAATGCATATGTCCCTATCTCATACTGATCAAATACTCAGAGGTCCCCCTGTTTGTATGATGAAACACTTTGTCAAGGGACAAGACTGGTTTGCAGTCTAACTAGCCCCAGGTTATATTGGCCACTGGTGGGGACTTACCTATTATCTTTGCATAACAAGAGCTCTGTCCTAAAACCACAGGAGGGAGATGTACCTATTTACAAGTGTATGCTCTGGTCATCACATGTTCGGCCATAGTATTTGGTTGTATTACATCCCTGTTAACTGTCCCTCCCCATCTAGTTATTCCTCACCTGTCCCAGTTCTCAAAACAACCATTGTGATCACTTGTGGGATTCTATTCCTTACCCACAAGAGTGTCCATTAGTTAACCCTTTCTCTACATCCCATCTTGTTCTCCAATGTCTTCCGAACATTGTAGAAGGTCCACACTGTAATACGTAGCATGGTGGATCCTTCATACATTCATGTGCCTTGGTCTTTCCCCAGTTCAGTCTAGGTTCCTCACTACTCTGACCTCCCTACCTGGATCTTGTACCTCCTCTCTACTTTTTCACCTGTGTTTGACCAACCCTTTCTCTTCCTTCCTGTTTTTGCTGTCTTCATCAAACTCTCCTCCCTCTCACTACATCGTCCTGATGTTGCCACTGTTTCCAAACACTCACTGACTTCACCACGTCCACCTAGCTTCTTCTCCCCCTCTTGCCTCCAACAGCCTACACCCCTCCATTGACCTTGTACTGAACTCCAGATTCCTTCAACTACCAGCCAAAACCTCCAACAACCCACACTGGCTGTATGAATGAACGGCAGATTTATTTATAGTGCTGTGGGGACCCCCTTTGGTTGGAATTTGGGCAAGGGTTTGAAACTAGGAGTCCCAATTATTTAAGGTCTGTGACTGGTCAGTGCTCAGAGCCTCACTTGTACCCAATTGAGGCTGAGGTGGGCAAGCTTAAGT
Organism: Ambystoma mexicanum; assembly: GCF_040938575.1. Taxonomy (NCBI): domain Eukaryota; kingdom Metazoa; phylum Chordata; class Amphibia; order Caudata; family Ambystomatidae; genus Ambystoma; species Ambystoma mexicanum. The sequence continues at coordinate 436,200,990 of NC_090936.1, forward strand.
CTGAGGCTTGTCAGTCATTTTGTATTTCACCTTAGTGCAAGGCGTTTTTGAGGAGGCTGCACGCTAATGGCAATCCCATTGTGCATATATGTAGCTCTGTGTGAACTTTGGTTGCTCCGCTAACCTTGTGGACTTCAGTGAGGGTATTTTTAGTGGCCTGCAAGGCCGTGCATGGCCTGCTGGTTGCCTCACTGTGTGTTTTGGTTAAAAAAAAAAGGTAGTTGAGGTCCCTCACTAGGGGTGCAGATGGTTTGATGGGCTGCAAACTAGGGATCAAAGGGTAGGGTAATGAGTGGATCCTCCCCAAACCAGTCATCCAATGCCTAGGGCAGACCCTGTAACCCTTTGTTTTCCAATAATAATTTTAAAGTAGAGATGTAAAGTCACAGTCCACATTGCCGGGTCCTCTTTTAAAAGGAATTGGACAGTCCATTTGGACTGCACCCCCTCGAGCTGGATGATCTTTTTATAAAATGTCCCACAACTTCCAGGGGAAAACATTGAGACCATGGGACATTTAGATATTCACTCGTCACTTCCTGATTAATTTTACAGAAAGGTTTCCTGAAGAGTGTGCACCACAGATCTTCCTAAACACAATTGCTCTGAGATTGCACAGCTTTCCCACTATTCACCAAAGACCAAACATTTCTGATGTTTTTTGTGGTTTATAGTCATAATTTCGACAACAAAAATGTCGAACGTCAAAATATCGAAAAAAAAGTCGAAAAAAAAGTCGACTTTTTTTCTCAATGCATTTTTTTTTTTAAATGGGGGGGTTCCCCCCCAACCCCCCTTTTTAAATTTTTTTTAAAATTTTTCCCTTTTTTTAACTCCCGAACCCCTACAATAAATATATAATTAAAAAAAACGAAAGTCGACATTTTTTTTTTGACATTTTTTTGTCGACATTTTTGTCTGTCGACATTTTTTTTTCGAAATTATGACCACCCACCGTTTTTTGTAATATAGGTATCTAGCATTAATTCTCCTTGGCGTTGTAATTTTAAGTATCTATTTAGACCTATTCCAATTCTGATAGACAGCCAGCATTTTGTTCTTCTCCCTCAAGAAGACGACATGAATAACATTACTCTTCTGCAGCTCTCTAAGGTTTTTTCGCAGTTCTCTTTTGCGTTGCCATGTCTCCTCATCAAATTAATATTTGTGAATTGACAACTGCTTATTCCTTGCCATTTGAGGTTTGTCTAAATCCCATAGAAAGTCTTGAAACTGGTCTAGTAAACCGGCTGAGGTAAATTGCTCAATTGTTAAGGACTGCACAGACTCAGATTTATATTCAGTCCACGCTCATTTCTGCTCAAATTAACCAGTCTGTTACACCCCTGATTTACTAGTAAATCTATATGTTGTCCTCTAGCTGCCATATTTCTCCCAGCTAGTAATTTGGCAGTTAAAATATGGTGATCACTTTTTTGCAAAGGTCTAATCTGCATCTTAAAACAGCAATCAAACAGATCTCTGGACATTATAATCTAATCAATGACAGATTTGGCTTGCTCCCTTTCCCATGTAATAGCAGGACTTAAATCGCCCTCCACACTCCCATTACAAACAACAAGATCCCATTCTTGGAAGAAGTGAATCCCCTTCTTACCGTTCTCCATATTCATACCATGCCTCTTCTGAATATAGGGCGGAGCTAGACAGTGTGAATTAAGGTCTCCTGCAATTAGAATACTAGGACCTTCTCCCGAACCCATTGCATCTGACAATAATTCCAAAATACACTCCAAAGAACTCATCCAAGGTGGAGCAGGCAGGGTTATAGTAGAGATTTATTACAGCCATACTTTTCAGTAGATTGTTCGAATAATGACAGAGCCTGGATGTAAGGATACCGTAAGCTTGGTCAGCTTCCCCATTTTATTTTAGCATTACGCTAAGCTATTATGAGCCTCCCGGATGGGTGGCCTCCTTTGTTGCTTGCCGCCAATTGGCTTAATATCGTAAAACAATCACATTTTTATCCATTTTGCAACCAGGTTTCTTTGAGCCATACCCGATCGAAATAGTCAAAAAGGTAATCCCTAGTAGTCTCGCTTATAAAGCGCCTATAACCCCTCGTGTTCCAGTTTAGTACATTGAGTTCACTGTTCACTAAAGTAAAACTTTATTTTCTTCAAGCCTCTGAAAGAGCTGTGTCCGGATCCCTGGCAACAAAGACCAAACATTACTCTTTTGGTTCCCCACTCCTCCATTTTCAATCGCCAACTCCTGCCCATGGTTCAGATCATCAGTCTCCTTGTACTTGTTGGAAGACCTTTCCTAAACCGCACTTCATTGAGATTCTAAATCCCATTGTTAACAATGCTTTTCCCGCCGCCAACAAGGCATTTACCCCCAAATGAGAGTGAAGACCAATTTCCACTATATTGGTTAGACTGTAGAGAATAGATATAGATCTGGCACACTCTTCACTATTCTCAAAATCTGTCTATTTAAAACAATCTGTTCTCCCGGATCTGCCAGATGTTCCAACCAAACTTGTAGACGTACGAAGGACGACTTTGAGAACTCTTCACTTCTTTGGAAGTTCTCCCCTTGTTTGTCCTTTTCACATAGTCGACATACTCTTCACTGAAGAATATGGCTGTGGATTTATTTTTTGGCAAACTTGTGGTTGAGTCGATGTACAGACTAATCTCTCCACTTCTACTGGGACTGGTAATAATACAGACTCAGATGTCAGAGAAGCTTATGGTACAGGAGCTGCCTAAATCCCCCCCCATATCGAATATTGCTGCCCAACGCTCCTGAGGTAGTTTTTGTCCAGCCACAATTACTCTCGTCAACTCAGACTGTGATTCAAGTTGACTCAAATCCACTTGGGTTTGCACATTTGAGCGAGACTTCTTTTTAGAGTCTTCATCATTTCTTACTTTCTCCTTCTCTGGCTGTGATGCCAAATATGTTGTGGTATTCAAAGTATTCTTATTTAGATTCTGTGTAGTCTGAAACTCTATGGTTTGTGCAGATGTATCACAGTTCAGAACCTCCTGGATATCAGCAGTCTGGACTATTTTCCCAGAGTCACTCTGTTGGGATGATGGGCATCTTGGCATTTTCTCAACATTATTCACAGCTGTTTGACAGTTGATCTTCCACAGTATTTAAGTCTTGAGCTAGATCCAAAACTCTCAAGTACTGTCTTGATCCCTTGGTTGTTCCCGTTTCTTATTTCTTTTCTTTTTTGTTCCCATTTTGTTGCAAATTGCCTCCATGATTTTGACTTTGGTCCACAGTCAAGTCTATAATAGTTTAATTTTCCAGATCAAGCCGTACAACTTGAGCCACCAAGATATCAGTACCTACTATTCCCCTGGTCTTCAACTGAGACCCTAGGTTTTACAGATTGCCTTACTTTGGAGTTTCAGTAGCAGATGATCTAAGCAATTGAGCCTTATTAACTCTCTCGGCCGGTTCTCCTGCCAGGTCATCCTTTGCTGCAATTACTTGAAGATGATTCATGGTGAGGCTATGATGAATTTCCAAAGTATTTGCAGGCCATACATTTTCTGTTTTAGGTCTCCCAGGGATATAGATGTTGTTGTTTGTCACGTTGGGCTTTTATTTCTCTGCTTCTCCTTCTCCTCTTTTAATGTGATAATAGCCAACTTTATTTCACTGGACTGCAAAACATTTGCTGCTAGCACATCTTTTATATTCTTATGTAAGTTAACAAAGAAACTTGGGACAAGGTTCAGCACTGATATTGATGGGTCGGTCAATATCACCCATATCTTTTAGGGTTTCATGTAAGCCACCCCGCGGCTCAGACTCAGGGAGGTCGTTTGAGTTAAATGTTACATGTTCTGTTAAGACTGAGGCATGGTCGCCCACCAAGTCGATCACAAGCTCTCCCACAGACTTTATTTCACTGATATCAATCATATTCAAATTATGTTTCTCCAATGGGCCCAGTTCTCACTCCACTCTTGGCAATTCCTCCAAAAGACTTTTGTCTGAGATCCCCAGAACAGGTTCCAGATTTTCTTTCAGCTTAATTATCTTGCTATTTAAAATGTTCCCAGTTTTATAAAGAAGTCTTCTTTTTCTGGGATTTTGCGCCACAAGCATCTATACCAGAGCGAGATATTATAGCCAAACATTATTGAGGTTGTTGATTTGACTTGTGATGCACTTGGGCTTTGGTTTTAACAGTTATTTGGGTAGTTTCTGCCACCGGAACTGGGAAAACCTCTTCTGGATCAGCGGGTGCATAGGTTAGATCCATTACAGGCTGGATTGAGTTCAGCAGGGTCCCTTTTGGTGTTGAGGGTGAGGTTTTCCTCTTAACACTTAGATTTTTATCCTTTAATCAACTCCGATCTTTCAGGCTCGAAGATGAAAGCGGTATATCCGTTCTTCCTAATTGGTACACCGACAACATGCCCACAAATGTTGGACCGGGCGGCAGCAATTCACTCACTCCTACCTCCACCCTCACGTTCTTCCATGGGTGCAGGAGCATCATGTTCCAAAATCATCTGATTAGGTTGCTTTAATGGCTCCTCAGTCGGATACAGCTACAGGGACCATCTCTGTGTGCTACTGCTTACGACCTATAATAAGGGTACTTGTATGCTTACTTTTCCTTTCTCCGCAATCCTGCTGTTTCCCATTTCGCAAATCGTACATAATCTATCCGAGTGATGTACACAATTTACGGTTGTCCGGGAGGCAGAAGGAGTTAAACACACAATCCCAGACCCGCACTGAGGCGAGGGTCCTAATGGCTCAGAGGGCTCCAAGGTATACAACCGCAATCGCCCTCACTGGGACCAGTCGGATATATCGAATACATCCAATGTGTCGTGTAATATAAGGGCTCGAGCTCTGTCCTTTTGCAACAGAGGTAGTACGCCGCCTTATGCACAGCGCTATTATGCCAGAACAGTCAATAGTGTCCAACCTCCAGCGCGGTGCAAAAAGAAAGGAGCAGATGCAATGTGAGTTTGGCAAATTGCACTTGGCAGAACTTTCACAATGATGGTGTGTTGGAAAGGAACACTACAGCATTACCACACAATCTCATGAGCGGTTCGTCGTTTTCGGTACTTATACGCTCTTGCAAGGAGACAAAGCATCAGAAAAAAAAGATTGTTTAGAGTCTTACCAGCCGCTCGACTGCCGTACCGGCAAAACGCTCACCTAAGCTCACTTGCTGTGAGTGTATGTGCATTAGCACGAGGGGTGTGAAAACATTTTTTTTTTCCAAATTCATAGGTGTGTCTAAAGCAATTGTCCCCAAATCTGCTTCCAAAAACCAGCATCTGCTGCCAAACTGCTCACTTGCTGTGAACCCCAGAGCCAGGAAGGGGACTTGGTTACAGGAATCTTTTGGATTTTAGAATATTGCTCATTGAGGAAAGTCCAGAAATGTAATGGCCAATTTGTTCTGAATGAATTTGGGTCCTGGTTCATAAAATGCTGTGTAGTACATAAGAGCTTGAAAACAATTCTCTTTCGTACCGGCAACCTATGAAGGGTATTAAGTGCTGCAGAAACTATTTACAACTCATTTAGGGTTGCCACTCAGGCAGCTGCAGTTTGCAGTTTTTGTTATAGGCTTATTAGGTCAAGAAATACACGATGTGCATAGTACAAGAGTGCTAGGCTTGCCTGGATACTGTGCTGTATGTGGGAAGAGGGGCGATAATGTGCAACAGTCACAGAAAATAAAATCCAGTTTTCAGAAAAGCTTCAAACGGGGATTCCAGTAATAGCCTGGAAGTTCATAGGTGTTTCTAAATTCCTCACTGTGTCTAGCTATATTGGGTCAAGGGCCTTGTTGATCTGACAACCTATTTTGGACAGTTTTGAGAGGAGCCCTCATCAATTATCACCTTGTTATTTCCAGCATTTAACTAAAGTGTGCTAGTGGCCAACCATGCGTCAACTTCCATCATGCAGTCTCTGAAATATGGTGTGGTGCGGTATGAAACCAACCTTGTTATGATAAAGAATATCATTGATCTGAACGTGGTTAGTTCACTTGTTCAACAAAACCACCTTTAGCAATTTAGCAATATAATTGAGGTTTTAATTGCCAAATGGACAAACATGTTGCAACTTTATTAAAGATTGACCCCTAGCAGGGGTCGTCGGGAGGGATGTGGGAACCCTAAGGTTATTTTTACTGTCCAAAATTAGAGATTGTAATTTACATACATCTATATGATATGCCATTTATAACACGCCTATACACAAGTATTTCAAGGCGCGACGTGGCAAGGGAGGGGCAACCGATGAAAGACCGAGACAACGATCTTACGGGGCCAAATGACATTGAGATTACGCAAGTGCAGTGGAAGGGGGAAGGGGAAAAGTGCTGGGGAAGGGGAAGGGGGCACTTCAGTACATGGAGCGACAGTAAAAATAAATAGAATAAATAAAAGCAATAAGTAAAAAGCGCGGCCAGCTGGTGGAAAGTGCAAGGGTAAGTGCAGACATCAGGTGTCAAGTGCTGGTAGGGGACTGTAGGGATACAGAAAACAGTCCCCAAGTGCGGGGGTTGCCAGGGAGGCAGTGCAGGTGTGCAACTGGCAGGGCAGGGGACCTGTGCCCGAGATCAGAGGGTAGCCAGGTGACCAGTGCAATTTCAGTTTCAGCTGCCCGTTCAGCAGGGGAGAGAAGGCAAAAGCAAAGAGGATGTTTTTGAGGTACTTCCGGAACCAGAGATGGTTCTCCTCAAGTTTCAGGGAGGCAGGGAGGCTGATCGAGAGGGAGGCCCCAGCCGAAGAACGGGATCTGTCTCCAACTCGTTGCTTGGAGAAGCTACTGACCCTGTGGGAGTTCGAGGCGGATCAGCGAAGAGCTCGAGAAGGAAGATATTTAGGAAGAGAGAGTTGAAGGTATTGAGGCCCCAGGTGCCCCTGTGGACAATGCAGAGGGTTTTGAACTTAATCCTTGCAGCCACTGGGAGCCAGTGCAGAGATTTCAGTCCTGGAGAGATACGATCCCTGGGCTTGAGGCCAAGGGCAAGTCTCGCAGTCCTGTTCTGGATGAGTTGCAAAGTGTGGAGAGTAGAAGCAGGCAGATTTAGAAAGAGGCGGTTGCAGTAATCCAGCCTAGAGAGAACCAGAGCTCTAGAGACAGTGTGCTTCTGGGGGAAGGAGTGGAAAGGAAGAATACATACCTCTGAGGAGGTGCAGCTGGTAGTGTGACTTCTAGGAGATGTGTGGAGAAGGAGTGTGTGTTCTAAGATGGCCCCAAGGTTTTTAGCATCAGAGATGGGAGCAAGAAGAGGTCGAAGAGAGGCCGGCCAGAGAGTGACAGGAAAGGAGGGAGCAGGTGTGCTGATGAGGAGAATCTCGGTTTATTGGCATTGAGGCAGAGATTATTGGCGGCACACCACTCCTGGATGACAGACAGACAGACAGACAGGAGAAGTGGCGGAATGGAGCCTGAAAATGAATGGAGTGTCATCTGCATAGCATTGAAAGTTGGGGCAGAGAGCGGCAATGCAGTGGGCAAGAAGTGCCAGGTATTGGTTGAACAGCCAGGGAGCTAGGTTAGACCACTGGGGAACACCACAGATCGAGATGGAGATAGAGAACAGGAAGGACCCAAGTTGGACCTGGGAGTGTCGATTGGAGAGGAAAGAGGTCAGCCAAGCCAGGGCCTGATCGGTGATAACCATGTTATCACAGAGACGGTTGAGCAGGATGGCATGGTTGACTTTGTCAAAGGCAGAAGAGAGATCAAGTAAGATGAGGACACAAGGGGTGTTGGAATCGAGGTTGGAGAGCAGGTTTTCCTGGATCTACAGGAGAGCAGTTTCCGTGCTTCAGGCAACTCTGAAGCCAGACTGATGGTCATGGAGACAACCAATAGATTCAATGTGAAGATTAAGCTGGGAGATGGCCAACTTTTCCAGGAGTTTGCTTAGGAAAGGAGTGATGGAGATTGGGCGATAGTTGGGCAGGATGGTTCGGCAGAGGGTTTCGTAAGAAGATGGTGCAAAAGGGAGTGCTTCAGAGGGGAAGGCAAGTCTCCAGTGGCGAAGGAGTGGTTGCAGAAGTCAGCCAGAGCAGGGGCCAAGGTGTCAATGTGGTCCTTGGTGGTTTTGGAGGAACAGGGGTGAACCTGTTTTGACAAGACATTTATAGATCAAACTTGTCTAGAAACCTTGTCTGGGGAGAACAGGGGAAAGGCAGTGAAGGAGGGAGGAGAGGTGGCCGAAGAAAGGCCAGTGGAATAGCAGGGAAAAGAGGAGGCTGGGGGAGAGGAGAGAGAGAGGACAGGATGTCCTGAGAGATGAAATGAGAAGCCAGGGCCATGCAGAGGGCATCAGAGGGGACAGGAGAGGTAGAGACTGCAGCAGGATTGTCCAGCTCCTTACAGATTTTAAAGAGTTTGGCCGAGTTGTTGGATGCCGCAGAGATGCATACTTGGATGTGGGCTCTCTTCTTGGTGTAGACAGAACAGTATTGCCTTTGGAGCAGGCGGCGGGCCAGTTTGCCAGAGGATGCACCGGAAGTGTTTTAGGAAATACAATGTATGATGTTCTGATGTTAAAATTTATTATGATTAAAACTGTTTTTAAGTGCTGAAAGTTACCCCACTTTTCAGCAGTCCACCCTACTAGACTTTGCCTCCATCTCCTTTGTTTTTCATGATTAAACCCCATCCGGGACTAGATAGAGGCAGCAGTCTCACATATATTTAAGAGTGCATACCCGGGGATCCTTCTCTATTTAAAGATCTCACAATATGAAAACATGTCCATATTGGCTGCACCAAAATGTCATTATAGCCACATAATAACACTTCTCATGCTTGCTTTTTCAAAAATGCCTAGTAAAAAAATGTCATGCCACAGTAATAAATGGCTAGACTAACTGCACACAAAATGCCAGTCTAGCTCTTATAATGCCTGCTTTATCAAAAGATGGGCAGTAAAAAATAATGCTATCAAAGCATCATTTTTTTTATTGGGCATCTTTGATTTTGCCAGCGTGCTCCCCAAACCTCCCACCCCACAAATCAGCGGCCCGGCCCAGCACAAAACACACTCCACCCAACTTGCACATCACACAACTTTCACTCGGGCACCCATACGCCATGCACTCGCTCATTGAAACGTACACCCAGCACCTTAATGCATCATACTCATTCACACACTCATACATACATACATAATACATCATCTTACCTTCAGCCCCAGTCTTGACTCTGCTCCTCGCCACGCACCAGCATCAATGGGGAAGCCCTCTGCACACGAACCGGAAGCAAAGGGCGCTTCCCGGTTCCTGCACATGAGTGCCGGAGCCTGAACGCTGCCTCGTCACAGACCCAGATTCTTAAATATGCTGGGAGTCATGGGAGCACTCCCACACACATTCAAAAGTGCAGTTCTCAAGCCTGCATCCCCAATGGGCAATGCAAGGCTGACCTTGCATGGCTCATTGAGCATGCCCGCTGGGGAACGAAACTGTCAAAGGGAAACCAGGTTTCCCTTTGACAGTTAAAGCCAGCCCTGGAGCGCTCCCTCAGCTGCAGAAAGCAGCTGGGAGAGTGCTGCGTTTTTACTCTGGGCTGGCTCACCTCTTCCATAATGGCAAGGGTACTGGCGGGGGGAGGGGGGATCCTCTGTCCATTATGGATGATCCGCCACTTCTTTCTAACACCTTTTTATACATTTTTAATGATTTAGCATAGTTTAGATAGTCAAAGGTCTTCAGTGGCGTTCCAGAGGTTTTTGGCTCTTTTTGCGAGTGCCATGTCTTTATGAAACCATTTCTAGTCTTTGATTTTTGCATAGGAATGCAACAGTCTATGCTGTTTGTAATTCCTACTGTAGGATGAAAGGGTGATCTGCTGAGGGGGCACCACGGTTTGGGAGACCAGAAGACATCTGGTCCGGGGCAGCAAGGCCGACTCTCCCTTTAAAGGGCAGAGAGGTGGGGTGTGACCCACATCAGTAGTTCTGCAAACAAACCTTTTTACTTTGCCCCACTAGTGCCCCTGGCTCTAGTTGATGGGCCTTTGGTTCAACATTATCTGGTTTCAGTCAGCTGCAAACTGGTTGATGCATCTGGGGAGGGCTTGTAGTATGGTTTGCTAGAGTCTAAGGATCAATTTTCATCCAGAGCAGCGGTCTTCCTTTTTTTATGCTGACCCCCCCCCCCCCCCCCCCCTTGACCCTCCCTCCCACTGCTATGAGTATAAATATTGTTTCCGGGCTCCCCCTTCCCCCACAAGCCCTAAATGCTTATATTTTCAATAAATGCTATTTTCTATTAAAAAAAACAGTCATCGTAATCCTGTTCGAAAGAGCTTCGCCCCAGGCATTCTTTGGAGCCACCCATAGGGGGGCAGCCCCACAGTTTGAAGACCACTGGTCTTGGGCATACAGCCTTTCTTTCCTACAGGAGCTCCTTCACTAAGCAGCTGTCTTGATGGACTGCCAAATTACTTCAATGTGCTAGGTCTTTTGTCTATGCACTTGTTGCTCGCTCTTCAGAGGCACACATTATAATCAAATTAGCTTACTTCAAAAAACTAGGTTTCTAACTTGGGTTTCACAGGTGGAATGGACTTGCTGACAATGAGGCAGTTGGGGTAAGTTTTTCGAGCCAAGTGTGTTGGCAGGTTTCAACAGTGGATGTGGACTTAGTGTATGACATCAGCACAGTATTTTTAGGCTTCCATTGTTCCAAAACACATACCTGAACATCTAAATCTTTCGTTTGACTTCAATGATGGGCCATTTTAGGGTTTTTGGGTCACACAATCTAGCTGGAATTGGCCTTCATGTACTCAAACGTTTTGCTGACTGAAAAATAAATGTGCTGGCCATGTTGTTTTTAGTACTTCATGTTGCGCTCGAGAATTCCAGGCGTATAAGGATCGCATGAGAAAAGAGCAGCTTCTTCGCCTGCTTGAAGGAAGAGCCCGGAGAATTCTTGGCTGCTATAATAAATGGTTGCTTTGCTGTTACTATGGAGACGGCAGCTTTGCTATAAGGGGTAGTTGATGAAACCACAGGCTGGCAAGGATTATTTTAAAGCTGATTTCTGCTCTAAATAACATTCATGTAAATGGAACGAAGGAAGTGCAAGTTCTTGTTGAAACGGCATGCGAGTTGGTTGATAACCCTTGATGTAAGAGCAGGAGTTGTAAAGGTCAATGCCTAGCACTTCCTCCTACTCAAACGGTTAAATTGCAGGCACCCCCAGTTGCTAGGATTTATTTAAACATGCAGTTATGGCCTCAAAACGTTCCATGTGAGCAGGTGTACGGCCAGACATCTTGGCAACTCCTCCATGACTTCCCCTCGTACTTTACTGTTTATAATTGTTTTTTGGCATAGCTTTCAGTCACAGTTTACTACTGATGTTAAAGACGGGTCAAAAATCTCTAAGACACTTTGTGAATTTGTATTGCCATTTTGTGGGCCTGAAAGCCATCCCTCTCTCTAATCTCCCGTCCCGTGGTGTAACCTCCTGAAACCAGACCCCCTGTAATCCCTGGTTGGTGCTAATGATGGGTAACACTTAAGGTCTCATTTTTGGCTTCATCTCACGGTGGCTCCCAAAATACAAGCAATCTCCACTCCCTCAGGGACTTCCTAGCTTCCCCTATTCTAACAATGTTTGGTGTTCTAAAGTGAGTTAGGACAGTGCCTTGCACTCGTTCCGTGGTGTTCATGCTACTTGAAACGCCCAATCACCTCTTCTCCTCTGCACTGACTACCACTCCCCTCTGGTTTCCACCAGTCCTTTGTTTCGCAGATTATTCACTTCTACCCTCACCTAACCTCTTTGATGTTACCCCTCCTCCCACTTGTCCTCCACTGTCACTACTTCCTTCACTCCCACTTCAACTCTTGCCCGGCCACTGCAACGCTCGTCCTGCCCTTCCACTGCAACTCGTACACAGGACAAACAGCAACCCAATAACGAACGAGACTTGGCGCTACAACCCCCCTTCCCCTCAGTCACCAGGTTTATAAGCCAGGATATCCATGCCTTTCAAGGGAGGAGGTTTCAGGCATACTAACACATTGGGAAGAAAAAATGTATTTGGTGCAAGGACAGTCTCAGCATACAGGTTTTAGGCACAGGCTGCGTTCTCACGCTCAGGAAGACGGGGTCAGGATGGAAGACGCATTTTGGGTGCTGCCATGCAAGCTATTTCTACAGTTTACACACTGCTCGGGGCATGTGAGTCCGCTTACTATATGACAACTTTGTCTGCTAGTCGTCTTGCCTAGGAAAGCAGCAGTCTAAATCACACTTCCTATATCGATGCATAGCGTTACGATTCTTTTTTAACTCTTTATTAATTCAACACATAACAAACAACAACAAAAAACACTGCACAACAACTGACACTTCGTGTTGGAAGCCACACTCTATCATCTGCCTTCTTAGCGCGGCTCTCTGCTTGTCTGTCCATAATATTTAGTATTTAATCCCCTCTAGCTCCCCCTTTGGGCTCCTTGCGGCTCACATCCCCCATCAAGTTCCTTCACCTTCCCCGTCGCCGGGGGTTCAATCCTCCTCTGGCTCGCTAGGGCCTGTCGTGCCTTGCCCGTCTGTGGTGTGAAACAGGTCCTGGATGACAGAGTTCCATGCAAGTAGTTTGGCCCCACCCTACCCCCTCACCCCTCTGCGTCGCTCTGGTTCTCACTGATGTCTCCACTATTGACCATTTTCTCAGGTCTGCCCACTACATTTCCACTGATGGCTCTGTGCTCGAGTTCCATGTCCTTGCTATGCGATGTTTAGCCAGAATACACATTAAGTCCTTCATTTTCGCTATGTGTCCTTTGTTTGCCGCCCCTCGGGAACAGTGCCAGGAGATAAGACTCCGGCGACCACACTTGCATCTGGATCCCACCTGCCTCTGCTCGTTTTAACTGTGTTCCAAAAATTAAATGGAACCGGGCAGGACCAGAACAAATGTGTCATATCCGCCTCTTCCGTTGCACAACGTGGGCAGCTACGGGGCTGATCACGTCCCATATGTGACATTCTCTTGGGTGTGAGGTATGCCCTATGTGTGAGGTACAGCTGCATTTGTTTGAATTTTGCGTTCCTGGAGATCTTTTTTGTGTTCTGAAGTATCCTGCTCCACTCCCCATCAGTGACGGTCCTGTGGAGTTCCTCTTCCCATTTGGCTCTTACTTGCAGCATCCTCTCATTGTTGCAACGCAAGAGCTGTTCATAGAGCTTGGAAGTCGTGTGTCCACCCTCCGACACATCATACCACGCGTCCAGGACTCCTTCGCTGTCGCCTTCTCCTGGCGATCGCCTCCATCTCCTCTTGATCCTCTGTATCAAACTATTGTACAATAGGAATTGGCCACTGTGTGTGCCCTTTTCTTCCATCAAGGTCTGAAAATCCACCCACAGTCCTTCTTTCCATAGGTCTCCGGTCTGTGCCACTCCCCTGTCTTCCCACTGCGCACGATAGGTGGCCAGGGACGCTGTGTGGACATTGACTAGTCCCGCAAGGGGAATTTGCCTGGAGCAGGTGTCCTGTGCCCCTTGCATCTTCCACGCTCTCCGCCACAGGATCAGGCCCTGTTGAACTATGGTGGGAGTAGTTTGGTTAGGGTTTTAGCCATCCATGGGAGTGCTCTCTGGTAATAATGTCGTATTGCTGGCTGAAAACGTAGTGTATCAATGGATGTGTCATCCCCCAACCATTTTACGACAAATTGGAGTTGCCCCGCCAGATAGTAGCGCTTGAAGTCTGGGAGCCTTATCCCTCCCCACTCATCTTTCTGTAGTGTGTTCAGCGCTATCCTGTTCCTCCCCCCACCCCATAGGAACTCTCTTGCTATTGTGTGTAGCCGTCTAAAGAAGGGCCTGGGGATGTTGTATGGGATATTAGTGAAATACTACAGTAGGCGGGGCAGGACCGTCATCTTCAATAGGGCTGCTCTTCCTATCATCCCCAGTGGGAGTGACTTCCAGAACATCATCGTTTTTTCTATCTTGGCTAGGGCCGCCTGTGTATTAGCCATATGCGTTACTATGGTGTTGTGGTGCATGTCCACTCCCAGGTAGCGGAAAGTGATAGGCGTCCATGTGAGTCCTAGACTCGGCAACTGATCAGGGGCGGCCATCCTCAATCTCACCAGGGGGAACAGCTAGGCTTTCTCCTTGTTGATCGTGATATCAGACAGTCTAGCAAATGCCCCAATGCTTCTAGTAGGTCTGGCACATTTTCCCTCGGATTCCCGACATAGAGGAGCATGTCATCTGCATATACCAAAATTAAGTGTACCACCCCATCTATTTCAATTCCCGCGTTCCCGTACTCTGCCCTTAGGAAGACAGCAAATGGCTCTAAGGCCAGTATATATAACATCGGGGATAGTGGGCATCTCTGCTTTGTACCCCTATCAATCTTCCACCGGTCCGAGGTGTGCCTACCCGTTTTCACCCTCACTCTAGGATCTTTATAAAGAAGCCGTATCCAGCAGAGATACCCCTCCCCTATCCCAAAGTGGGCCAGAGCCCCAAGAAGCCACTCCCAGTTCACAGAGTCGAATGCCTTAACAGCGTCCAGCGATGCCACAAGGCAGTCCCCTTGTCTCCGGTTCGTGCTCTCAATGACGTGATCGAGTCTGCGCATATTCCATGTCGTGTTTCTCCCTGGTACGTATCCCGTCTGGTTGGGCTGTACCAGTGTGGATATTACCCTCTTGGAGACGATTCGCTAGGGCTTCGGTCAGGAATTTAGAGTCCTGATTGATCAGGGAAATCGGTCTGTAGGAGCTGCACTCCAGAGGCGATTTCCCTGGTTTCAATATGGGTATGATGACCGATTCTGATATGCTCTGTGGCAACATATCCTTCTCATATGCCTCCTGAAACATATCAAGCAGTCGAGGGGCCAAGGTGTCTTTATATTACTTATAGAATTCCCTGGGTAACACGTAGGGTGCCAGGGACTTGCCTGTTGGGAGGTCTGCTATCACAGCTGTCAACTCCTCTAGCATAAGGGGCGCATCCATTGTCTGCACTTGCTCCTCCGATAGCCTAGGGAGGGGAATGTCCTTTAAAGCATCAGTTATATCGGCTGCTTCCGCTATCTTGTTTCTTGGAATACAGTTCCTCATAGAACCGCGAGAACACTCAATTAATCCCCTCTTGGGTCCTCACTTCCTCACCTTGCTTGTATGTAATCACGGTTATTGGTTTGTGTCTATTCTCTTGTTTCCTAAACCAGGCCAGTAGCCTACCAGGTTTGTCCCCTTCAGCGTGTAGTCTCTGTATATACTTCCCATAGTCTTATCTGCCTAGTCTTTCCCAGTTTGCGCAACACTGCAATCGCAGTGCTGTGAGCTCCTCTGGTTCTACCCCGCCTGTGCTTTTGCCCTACTTCCCCTAGGTCAGCTACAATGGACCCCCGAAGTCCACCCGCCTTTCCTATTGCTGCTCCCCTTACCACCACCTTGAAGGCTTCCCAGACTGTACCAGTGCTGTCTACGCTCCCCGCATTGTGTTCAAAATAGTCCTTGATCTGCTCTCTAATATGTTCTTAGAAGGCCTCATCTGTCAGTTCCTCTGCCCTCCGTCTCCAGGTGGGTATAGGGGCTCCCCTGTACGTGTATGTCCATATTGCCACGATCGGGTTGTGTTCTTGCTTTTATATCTATTCCCGTGAATTCCCCAAGGGATTCCCTGCCCGTAAATAAGTAATCTATGCAAGTGTGTGTGTCTTGTGGGGCGCTATAGTGTGTGTATCCCCTGATGTTAGCATGTACCTTCGTCCAGACATCTTCTAGCTCCAGTTGGTCTAGGGTCTTCTGTAGGGCCTTGGCGGGCAGGGCTGGTTTCTTCTGCTTGCTATCAGACCTATCCACCTGCGGGTTCATGGTGCAGTTGAAATCACCCGCCCATATGAATGTCGCTTCCCTGTAGCGGCTAGCCGGGATGTAATCATCTTGTACAACTCTGTCGCATCATGATTGGGTGCATACGAGTTTATCAGACACACCTCTTTGTTCTCCAATAGTCTGCACGATCGCCATTCTGCCTTCCCTGTCCTTCTCTTGTCTTATTAGTTTGAAGGAAATACCCGGAGCTATCCACATTAGAACTCCCCTGGCATAGTTTGAGAATGTTGAGCTGTACATTTGACCTCCCTATTTCTTGGATATCTTTGTCTGCTTCTCCGCCATCAGATGTTTCTTGTAGCATGGCAATTTGTACTTTTGCTCTATTCAGCCAGGCGTAGACCCTCACACTCTTGACGTTAGCGTTTAGCCCCCTGACATTCCAGGTGGCTGACATTTTTTTCTTGGCCCATTTGGTTGCATTGTCCCGTGGCCCCTCTGTTCCCATAGGCCTGCCTGTCAGCTTATGTCTGTCGGTGGGCATTGTTGTTCCCTCTTCCGCTGATTGCTCACGCCTGGAGTGGGACTGACCTCTCCTGTACGTGCTGTGCCTCACTTGCGTGGATTTGTTGAGGGTTTGCCTCCTTGTTGTGCTTCCTCGGTAGCCTTCATCAGGATATGTGTGCGTCCGCCTGCCATTTGCACTTTGTTTCTGTTGTTTGGTGCTTCCTTCCCCACTTGTGCCTTCACACTTCCTATATAACCACTCACTAACCATAACTATTAACCAAACGCCCAGCCACCCTCCCGCAGCTCGGGCCTCGCTGGTTCTCTTACACTGCCCACCAAGGTGGGGTTGGCTCGCAGCAGCGTGATGCCTCAAAACTGACATCCTAACTAACAAAAGTCTTGGGGTTGCATGTCTCGCCGCCATCTGCGGGAATAGCGAATCTCGTTGCTCCTTTAGTTATAGGTCTGCTGACTTGCGTAGTGTCTATAGCGTCGGAACCATCTTCCCATGATTGGCTCACTCCTGCTGACCTCGGGAGGTTCTCGTTTTTGTTAATGGTTCTGGGTCTTCTCTTCCCTGCGGGATGCCCTGCCGGTCCATCCACGCCTGGGTCTCCTACGTTGTCTCGAAGAAATGCGATCTACCCTCTCGAATCACCTTCAATTTTGCTGGGTACAGCAACATGTAGCGTAGACCCGCTGCCTTGAGGCATTCCTTGGTGGGTCCATATCGAGCACGTTGCCTCTGAACCATGATGGTGTAGTCTGGGTAAATCGTTATTCTGGAGGAATTTCTAGTTATCACCCCACCTTCTCTGGAGAATGTCAATATCTTATCTCTATCTTTGAAGTTCATAATTCTTGCAATCATTGATCTCGGAGGAGCCCCTGGTTGGGGCCTCCTGGTCAGGGCCCTATGGGCTCTCTACTGCAAAGCCTTGGGACAGCACCCCCGCCTGATCTCTTGTAACGGGAGGTTCTCGACATCATTCATGGGGTCCTGGCCCTCTTTTCCCTCTGGCAGTCCAACTATCTGGATATTATTCCTTCGAGCCCTCCCTTGTGCGTCCTCCGCCCTCTGTTCCAGGATCTTCACCCGTCGGAGCACGTCTGACATTTGGGTCTGGTGGTTGCCACGTCGGTGGTATTTTGCTGGACTTGTTGTTCTGCTGTGCCCACCGAGCCAACAAGGTTCCGCGCATCGACTCTCCTCCTGGTGCTACGACTCTCCTCCTGGCACTAGGACTCCTCCCACTACTACTCGCATACTCCCACTCTGCAACTCCCTCCTTTCACTGAGTGCCAGTTACTTCACATAAACCCTCTACACTAACTTCTTGCCACACAAACACACGCACTTACACTGCAGAACCCCGTTCACTCCAAAGCCAACATCTCACCTGCTGCACAAATTTCCACAAGCCGCCACTTAATCCTTCCTCCTGCAGGTCTCTTACTCCACCTCTGACCTCCCCCGAAAAACCATTGGTTACTGTTTCCTGTCTCCTGCTTAAACCCACTGATTGGCCATCTTTTTCTAACCACCCCAGCTCTATCCTCCCTGCCCGCAATGTGTAGGTGCAGGTAAGAGTCTTTAAAGGGAGCTAAACCCCACCCACTTTCTGTGTGGGTCCACTACAGATGAACACCATATTGTGCCAGGAAGGGCAAGGTTCGCGTTTGTGCTGCCATGATATTTTAGTACAGTAAGGTCTGGGGAGGGTAAGGGGGTTGATCCCTCCTACCTTTCTGATAGTCTAGGAGATTCTTTCATGCAGGGGCTCTCTGTTGCAGGAAGGTGGAACTGCATACATAGGCTTGCACCTTTCTCCGGTGGCTTTCTTGCTTGATCATCAAGCTGTTCGGTGCCAGTGTTCCTCTGCACCGAAGTTGCATGCAGGTTCCGGGGTTTATTCTCTGGGTGACCGGCCGGGTCCTTGCTCTTTCGTGTTGGCTTGCTTTTCCCAGTGGGGTTCTTTTGTGTCTCTGGGTCTACCCATTCGTCCTCTGGTGCCTCTTCTGTTTTGAATCAAGAGGCACTGGCAAGCATTTGGCCTCTTTTTTTTTTGTGGTCATTTTATGTATAATTTTAGAATAAGCCGTACAAAGAAAGGTGACATCAACATATCCATAACTTCAGGGATTTGCACTCCGATTACAAAATGCATCAATTAATCAAACAATCGAATATAATCATATTGAGATACATAAAAGCAAGTCCTTAATAAACTACTACAATTCTCTATCACACCGTAAAATTCTAAAAACCGACTACAACAGACAATACAACATCAACAAACTCAACACAAAACACTATGTAGAAAACACAACAATCCCCCAATTATGTCGTATAGAGAATAAATAACGTGGTTAATGAGTATCAACTATATAATTCATTAAAAGAACACCATGTTCGAAGATAATGCTCCTCGTGCTTCTGTTTCATTAACATCACTTTCTCATAGCAAGACAAAGTACGGATATCTAACAGCCAATCTTCCACATTTGGCCTTTTCCTTGATTTCCAAACTTTTAATATTTGTTTATTCGCTATTAACAATACCCTGTTGATCCATTCTGGCCTTGCTTTGGCCTTCTCTCCCCTCTCCTTGCTTGATAACAAAATTGTCGAATAAGATGTACGTGGCCTCTTGAGGTAAGGTAGGAAATGAGTCTGCAACTCGGCATGCTGGCAGAAGGGAGAGATAGAGTTGGGTCCCTCCCCAGCTCTTCCCCTCATGGCCAGGAGTGGATCTGACTGGCTTTGTGGCAGACCTCTTACTCCCCCTCGTGACAAGGCCAGTGTACTGTGTTGGCCTTGTCATACTGATCTGAGCTCATGAGTAAACTGAATAATGTGGCAGCTGCTCCCAGCATCACTGAAGTACATCAAAAGTAAAATGGCTGTACAATCCTTTTACTGTGGATATTATTTAAAATCCAGTATTGGACATAGATACTTTTTTTATTTTTTGACATATAAAGAAAGTTACTAACATGCTTATATAGCGAAATTCGTATTTGCTTTAACATATTAGAAAATACAATATTGGCTTATTATGATATGATATATGATATGGCATTTATAACGCGCCTATACACAAGTGTTTTAAGGCGCGACGAGGCAGGGGAGGGAAACAAAGGGAGGATAGACAACGATCTAACTAGGCCAATTGTCATTCAGATCGCGCAAGTGCATGGGAAGCAGGGAAAAGGAAAAGTGCGTGATGGCAGGGAGAGGGGAAAGTGCAGAACTTGGGGGGGAAAAGTGGAATAAATAAGAAAATAAACGGCCAGCTGATGGCAAGGAAGTGCAGACAAAAGTGCTGGTAGGGGGGCTGTAGGGATACAGATCAACGGTCCCCAGGTGCAGGGGTTGCCAGGGAGGCAGTGTAAATGGGCAATTGACGGGGCCTGGGCCAGCGATCAGAAAGGGTGGCCAGGTAACCCGGGCAGTTTCAGTCAGAAAATCAGCAGGGAAGAGGGGGAGAGAAAGCAGAGGCAAAGAGGAAGGTTTTGAGGTGCTTCCGGAACCGGAGATGGTTCTCCTCAAGTTTCAGGGAGGCAGGAAGGCTGTTCATAGAGAGGCCCCAGACGAAGAGAGTAATCTGCCACCAACACGTTGCTTGGAGAAGTGACTGACACTGAGGGAGTTGGAGGTGGATGAGCGAAGAGCTCGAGGAGGAAGATAGTTAGGAAGAGAGTGTTGAAGATATTTCAGCCCCAGACCCCAGAAGGACTTGTGTACAATGCAGAGGGTTTTGAACTTAATCCTCGCAGCCACTGGGAGCCAGTGCAGGGATTTCAGTCCTGGAGAGATACGATCCCTGGGCTTGAGGCCAAGGACAAGTCTCGCAGTTCTGTTCTGGATAAGTTGCAGAGGGCGGAGAGTAGACGTAGGCATATTTAGATAGAGGCTGTTACAATAGTCCAGACTAGAGATGACCAGGGCTCTGGAGACAGTGAGCTTCTGGGGGAAGAAGAGGAGAGGAAAGGAAGAATACCTCTAAGGAGGTGCAGTTGGTACAATATTGTTTTTCAAATTGAAACAAGCCTTTATGCATTGAATTTTACACACAAGCACCCAATCAAGAATATGGGTCTAGCCTTTCATTTTAATACTTGAGTTTTCTGGTTTCAGCCGTTTGCAACGTCCTGCCAATGGTGCATTTAATCTCATTTTAAATGTATTGTATTTAGCTTTCCAGGTAGCTTTATCGCCATTGAATCATTTATTTGAATGGGAATAACTAGAGGGCTTTGTTTCATGAAGGGATCCTCCCTATTGAGTTTTTATTTTTCGTCCTTGTTCATGTGGAAATCTTTTGCATTACATATCTCAATGTTGGAAGTTTTCCTTTTCGTAGAGTAGAATTTTGTTTTGTGGTTGTTGTTTTTCCTTGAGGTATTGTCTTCCCGTTTGCAAATTTCATCCTGGGTTTACATATTGCAACATTTTAGTAGTAATCTACCTTTGTGGATTTCTCCATCGACTAGGAATTTAAACATTTTGTTAAAGTTTATCAAAATCAGTAAAATAATACACATTAGGTCATTTAGAGAACGCACTCAGTAAATGCTCTAAAATTCTCAAAAACGGTCAGCGCATATTAAAAGCACTTAAATTGTATAATAATGTGTCTTTTGAAGGCTGCATCAGTCAACCTGGCAAATGTGTAATTAACACTTTAATCACTGCTCGACAAAAGCTATATAGCTGAATCCTACGAGCATATCTTTTTGACCAGATCAGTAAAGGCTCAAACGGATACTTGAGGGCAATATAGTGGGGGCATTCAAAGAGGACCTGGAATGGAGCCTCCATAACCTGGGCATTTGTCTATATTTGTACCAACACGCTTGCTGATTCCATTTGCCCTTTTCGATACCCCACCAAGGAAAAAGGTGCAGAATGAGACATTCTTTCGTTGTTGGCATAAAAAGGCTGCAGATTTATTTTCACAACATTATTTATAACTGCCAAACTCCAAACACTGCAAACAAACTTTGTGAAAATAGTTCTGAAGGTCCGGCGACCAGCCGACTGCTCTGTGTCCAAACCTTGCTTCCCCCTTTCCCAACCAAGTCCACTGTAGGCCGAAGCTCCCCCAACTGCTCTTGTCTGAGCCCCGCCTGCCCTTGCAGGTGTTCCTGGGCTGGGGGAGTGCATTTTTGTCAGGGAAAGCTGAACAATTATGGATACCTACAGCGCCCCAGCCGCATAGGCCCCCAAGGGGCGCAGGTCGCGAGAAGAGCGAAAACCCTTCCGGCTTTCCCCCGGCCCGTTAGTAGTCGGTATCTTGCCACTGGTCACCAAAACACTGCCATGCCTAAGGTGGGTCCGCGGCCACCGTGGCTCCCCCCTATCCTTGTCTCATAACTCCAGCAGCTTCTTGCATAGATTCCAAAAGAACAGATCCATTCCTTCTGATGATAAATGCACTCCGTCCTTCGCATAGTATTCCGGGGATTTTAAATTGATCAGACCGTGCCTGACCTGCGGGAAATTTCCTTGATTTCTCCACTGCAGAATGGCTTTCTGCACCCCTCCATTCCTGTCTCGGAATGATCTTGGACCAGATGATCTCCGTCTCCCCAACTGCGAGGACAGCACCTGCAACGTGAACATCATTTCCCTCATCAAGGACCCCCCCTACCCAAGCTTGCCAGGTCATTGCCACCTAGATGTATAATCAAAACGTCGGGCCTGTGCTGCCTACCCAACAACTTGTCAATGTACCCCGGCAACTGTGCCCATCTCATCCCGGGCACCCCATGCCACCAGATCTGATATTTGCCGGCAGTCATTCTCTCTTTCCGCCGTCTAGCTGGCCCCGGCCTTAGACACAAATGAATGCCCCATTACCCAAATGGACCGTCTCCTCGCTGTTAATTGGAAGGAGATGAGAAGGTGGTCGTTCATACTAAATTTTGTCCGACCTTATGTATCTCCTGAAACAACCCGACTTCTAACTCCTGATTCTCATGATAGCCTCCCGTCCCATGCCCAGTTCAGCCGCTTATGTGGCCGCCCCTATTCTAAAGGAATGTGTACCAAACACTCCCCCTGTCCCATCCCTTTCAATGCCATATCCATCACACTCCTGAACTGGAACCTGCTCAATGCCGACCCATCCCTGTGCAAGAATAGGGGGGACCCTGCCCCTGCCTGTTGCCTCCCCTGAAGGTAAGTCGACAGCCCTGCTACTGGACATACTATGCTCCCCTGGATGCTATAAAGGGTGACTGTCCTCCCCTTTCCCCTCTGGTCGGTCTTGGACTTTATTGGATAAATGCACATACTCCAACCTTTAAAACCCAGAGACCCGTGCCTCTCTATTCTCAGTTCGAAGCTCTTCCTCTGAAGGCTCCAAAGAAGGCCAATGAAAAGGCTGCAGTGAATAACACCCTCTTCCCTTCGCCATGGCAAACAGTACGCAGGGTTTCAATTAAACTGTGCAATTTCACAATATCAGTTGGCCGCCTTTCGTCAGTCTTTCTTTCTGTTTGCTTTGCCCAACCCTTTGTGTGCCCAACCCTTCATTGCCATTACGATGTAGTGTTTCTTGGTAGGATCATGTTTCCCCTCTGAGCTTGTAGTAACTAGCTATTGATGCCAAATGATAAGACATCTATGATCTGGTTTTCCCAGACCGCCATCCCCATCCGACAAATGCGTGTACTGGCATTCCCTTTTGCCCGTCCGTCAGTATTTCTTCTTGACAGGCCAGGAATCGTTCCCAGCACCTGTTGTACCTCTTTGCTGTGCCCGGGGCCTGGGGAGTGTAGATTAAAGAGCTCCGATTACCCCAATCATGCCCCACCACTGAACCTTGAATGGGGTCATCCTATTGGTCGCCCCTGGACAGTTCCCCCAAAATGTCTCTCTGCAAACAAGAGAGCATGAGTCAGCAGTCACGTTTTTATACTCCTGGAATGTGCTGAGCTCTTAACTCTGTTTTAATTTGAGCAAGCTTGCTGTCGGCTCTCTCAGTAACCTCAGCACCCTCACATTGCTGGACGTCCTCTGATTGATGATCTGGACCACTGCCAGGTTATCCGACCACAGAACCACCCTCCTATTCGTTAATGACTTTCTTCAAAGTTTAAAAGCAACCACGATAGGAAACCGCTCCAGTAGGGTGATGTCCCTGGTGATCCCCTCCTGGTGCCATGCTGCTGGTCATGCCTGACCGCACGGTGACTCCCAAGAATGGACCCAAAACCGTGTGAGCCTGAGGAGTCAGTAAAGAGCTTGAGTTTCTCGCTAGTGGCCCACTGCTCCTGCCACAGTAGTACCCCATTGAAATTGTCTAGGAAACCATCCCACATTTTGAGATCCTCTTTCACCTCTGCCCCTATACGCACATGTTGGGAGGCATGCTGCAACCCTACCTTCTTGAGATCAATGCTGCTGGCGAAAACTTTTCCTGGCGGAATCACCTTACCCACAAAGTTCAAGTTCCCCGCCAATGATTGCAGCTCCCTCAGGGATTCCTTGATTGTTTCTTTAAGCTTCACCACCTTGTCCTTTAGCAATCTACACTTCCCTTCCACTGAGTCTATCTCTATGTCCAGTAATGTAAGCCTTGTGACTGGGCCGACTGTCTTCCCCTTGGCCATGGGGACCCTCATCTCTTCCATCAAACCAGGAACCTGCTCATGAGCAACCCACATTCATCTGTCCCTTCTTTCCCAATGAATAAGAAACTGTCGAGGTAATGCATTACCACCCTGCCCTGAGCCCTCTGCTTCAAAGCAAACTCCAGAAAGGTATTAAACTTTTCAAAGTATGTGCAAGAAATGGCACCTGTCGTAAAAGTAAGCGTCTTTTACCTTGAAACCCAGCAAATGGTAGCTCTCCTTGTGAATTGGCAGTAGCCTGAAGGTAGACTCGGTGTCTGCCTTCCCCATCAGCGTGCCTCTCCCTGAAGTCCTCACTAGCTCTATAGCATCATCAAATGAAGAATAGTCAACCCTGCACTTCTCTTCGGCTATGCCATCGTTAACAGTTGGGGAAAGAAAGGTGCTGTATGAGGCAAAACCCCCCTCCTTCCTCTTCGGCACCAAGGCCAGGGGTGACGCTACAAACTTCTCCAAAGGTGGGGACGTGAATGGACCTGCCACCCTACCCAGCTTGATCTCCTTGGCAACCTTCCGTGCCACAACCTCAGGCATTCTTACGGCTGACTTTAAATTGTCTGCTTCCCTTCTCCCCACCGCCCCATTGTAAGGGATCCTAAACCCCCACCTGAAACCTTCCCAAAGCAATTTAGCGTCGGTGCAATTGTGATGTGCATTCAAGAATTGAATCCATTTATTCAAGAGTACGGGAGTGGGCAAGTGAGTTCCAATTGCTCTTAGCCTTCTCTTTGGGTTTTGTACTACCCCTCTGCTTTCCCTTGCTGGAAGATGTGCTGTGGTTCCCTGAACCGTTGCCACCTGTATGTTTAAACCTGCAGATTTTGCCAAAGGGGCAATACCCCTCCTCAAACTTCCAGAAAATTGGCTGCCCCCCTGCTGATGACTGCGACGACTATTCCAGGAGGAGCACCCACAAAAGGATCCCCTCCTCGTGTCCCCATAAGACCATCACTCCCTCTTATAATGAGGCTTCTCGCCCTGCGCCTTGTCCCCCGTCTCTCTTGATGGCACCATTTTATCAATGTAACCCCCTGACATCCACCTCATCCCAAGACATTGCAGGCCAAACCTGCATTTGTAGCCTAAAACCCTTGTCATATTTTAACCAAGCGTCGCCGGCATTGGCCAGATATAAGGTATGGGCATACTGCTCCTACGCAAATAATGCCCCGGCATCCTGTGGGAACTTTTCTATCATGATGGATGCCTGAAAGCTGCCAACCAATTGTGGATGCGCTCTTCTACCATGGCCCTTTCCCTGGGCTCCTCTGATCATTTGTGTAAGCCCATCCCCACAGGCTCCATATCTAACGGAGAGAAGATCTAAAAAAAACAACTTCTGCCAAATTCTCTCCTTGTAGGCCAAAGAAATGTGCCATAGTAAAGAGTTCCTGGCTGCCTGTACTGGGGAAAAGTCTGGCATTGCCCTCCCGTACTGCGTGGTATTACCCCACACAATACCCTGCCCATGGCTGCGTGCCGGCGTTGCTGTCGCCTGCTGCAGCTGGCTGCCCTCCCCAAGAGGGGTTTCTCTGGGCATCGAGGAGGCTTGACTCATGACTGGGGCTCACACCCCCCACACCCCAAGCCACCTAGCCTCTGAACCTTGCCTTGCTGGTGCACGGCCTCAGCATTCCTCCCCACTTGATTAAATGCATTTACATTTCTGAACAACATTTGACTATCCCCTCTCCCCCATTTCCCCATGCTTGCAAGCACTGCATAAACATACCTTTAACCTGATCCAAGAATGCAGGTCCCACTGCTGCCACCGCCACCGAGCTGGCCACAGGCGCGCTGGGTCCACTGCTGCTACACCTTGGAGCCTCCGCAGGTAAGGCCGCCATATTGGCCACAGGCCCCTGCTCTCTCCCCCTGCCTTTCGCCATAGCTGCTACGTGCTTCTTGGCAGCCTCCACCTGCTGCCTAATGGCCTTAGCCTTGGTGAGCATCGTCCTCTTCCCCTTGGCTGCTGGTTCCTCATCCTCGCTGGGCCCGCTGTCGTCGTCTTCTATGGCCTGGATCTCCTGCATAGCCTCCTCCTCTGAAAAATCGGAAAACAATAGTGGTGATTGTGACCTGTTGCTAGGACCTGCTATTTCTCCTTCTAGCTGCCTTGCTATCATTTTCAACCAATCCGGTCCATGCTTGGCGGCCACCATTCTTGCCATCATCACAAATTGCTCCAGGTCTTTATCAGGGCAGCAGAACCCTTGTGTGTCCTGACCCTGTGTAGACATCTTCCTCGTTGCAGCGGCCCCCAGGCACACGCACTGCAATGGATACCTAGTTGCAGCGGCCTCGGGGCGCACACACAATGCAAAGGTGAGGCTCTCTGTAATATGACTGGCTGTGTCCTTGGTTTCAGCCAAATGCTTGTTTTTTATAGGGTCCTGTCTTGAAGCAGCGGCCCTCGAGGCACACGCACTGCTTACTTGGTAATCCTAGGGTCAATGTAACCGCCACAGCAGTAATTCACCCTTCTTTCTTGACTGCTTAACGTCTTTAATGCACAGTCTTGGATAGCTTTGGGATACTCACCGCGTTTGATTTTCTCTGCAGCTGCCCCAATTATAAGCAAAGATTTACTGCCCTTCTGTGGCATGGGGTTAGCCGTTCAATAAATATTAATAGTTCATTTCACCCAGCGGCGGTCCGGAAGTACAGTGTTAGCTCTCTGCTGTGATAATTTAGCGAAAGTGAAATGCGCAATGTTTTTCACCCACCGCGGCCCGGGTACTATGTCTACTCGCCCCGCTCGCTGGATGCGGTAATGTCCTTTCACCCAATGCGGCACAGATGTCAACCTTGTCTGATCCGCTTCTGCGGGTTGCTTTCACCGCGTCGTGGAGACGAGGCCGCCCTCGCGCGCTCTCTCACTCCCCTTTGCAGCCTATTCGCTCACCCCCTGTTTCGCTTTGTCGCCGGCACCCGCTGTGGATAACGCCTCCTTCACTGCAGCTCTTCCGCCTCAGCTACACCGTCTCCTCGCGGTGGCCCTAAGGCACACGCACCACGGCTGTGATAAAGCTTTCTCTTCCTTTGGATACACATGCTGCGACTCTGCTCCACCACAGGCCGTGACATGAGCAGCGTCCTTCATCCTTTCTTCAACAAAGTAAAGCAAAACAAAAAAAAAAGAATCTGGTCCTCAGTCTGTGTCCAGCGTCCTTCTGCTGGGCTGTGATGATCCCAGAGGCGAAAACCAGGCAGCTTATAAACCTCCTGACCCGCCCCCTTCTATTGTCTGGTTTTGTGGGCCTTTTGGCCCTTTTGGCGTGCTGCCCGGGCTAACTACACACCTCACCTTTACCCAGGAGGGAGGGAGGAGAGGACCCTGCCCGTTATTTGGACGCCTCCTCCATTTCTTTTACATCAACACCTCCATTTCCCCTGCAAACGCTTCCCTCAATCCAAATCAAATGTGGCATTTTCTTGCAAAATTTCTATTCGTAAATGGGTTGAAAGCATTGATTCTACTCGGATTCCTGGCATGCTAATCTCTTTGTAGAAGCTGCAACCAAATGCTCAACAGAACACACAAGGCAAAAGTACAGTTTAAAACGGTATCCATTGTTTTTAACTAAAGAAAAATATCGACAAACCTTTTAAACAACACCTGAAGTAAAAGTATATATGGGGGTGGGTTAAGGGATTAAAAGGGGTGGGGATAGTAGTGGGTGGGTAATAAGGCAATAGAAACAGGTTGGGGGGGCAAATATAAAAAATCGACATTTCGTTATAAACTATATTCATTTGATACAATACAAAGCATGACGTACTTTACACAATTTACTAACGAGCACATTTAAAAAAAACATAGGGGTTGAACTAAAAGTACAACAGTTGATTTTTATATGTTCTACCACACTTTTTATAATACACAGGCATGACAGCCTGGTATTGACAGGGCGTGGCTGCCATACAATTATTGGTGTACTTATGGCCTCTCTATTAAGTATATCAACCTCTATTGTACTGAAGTTCATTACCCATTGCTATCACGATTGGACCCGTTTTGGCATTTCGGTTGTGTTGCTATATCATGGTTGCCACCTCTGATGGCTGGATATAATGTGCGAGGTGTGCTCTAAAATATGTCCCGCTGACATGTCTTGATGGGCTAGCTTCATGTGTTTCTCTCACGTCATTTAAAAAAAAATTAAAATACCTACGTTCTGGGGGTTGTGGGGAGGAGGTAAGGGGGCGGTGCGGTACGCTGGCTTCAACCAGCATAACAATCTGCCATGTTGCAAATAAAATGGCTATGGCCATGATTTTTGGAAGATCCAAATCGACTCCTGTCACAATAAAGTGGTTCCCTAAGGATGCTCTGGTTTACAAAACCTACTTTATTTTAAAACCAACAGTGTAGGTATTATGAACTCCAATATGATCTAGCAGCTCCACCTAAAGCTCAAAAGGAAATGGCTATTCTGAAGTGTCAGGAGGCCTAACTCAGTGTTGGGAAGAGCACAACTTTGAGACAGTGGGCCTCATTACGACCTCAGCGGTAGCCATGCCGCTATCGGCGGCATGGCTGCCGCCGAAATCGCGTCTGGGTCCGGGTCCTCAGAATGAGGAATTACTGGGCCATTCCGAGTTCAGAAGGCCCGCTAATTCCTCCCTCCAAGGACCCGGTCCTTCCCATTTCACCCCCTACAGGGCTGAATGGGAATGGGAGAGAGAGCAAACAATGGGCCATTACGAGTTGGCCTGTTGTCTGCTCCCTCTTCCCCTCGCGGGACCCAGTAAGCACGCCTGGTTTGACCAGGCATTGCTTCCTGGGTCCCGCGAGGGGACCTCGTAATGAGGCGGTACTGGGTAAACTGCGCCGGCACCTTTTACGGCGCTGTTTACCCCGTACCGCCAGGGTCGTAATGAGGCCCAGTGACTTGCTTGCTCTTGTTTCCCTGTCTTTGCATTAGCCTACATATGAAATGCTGTAAAGGATAGTAGCCTGAGCATGACTAGGGACAATATTTTTTTTTTTTTTTTTTTTTTTTAGTAGTTTTGGTCACGAGAAACTCGAGACCTTTCAACTTAACAATACATACAAAAATAAAATGACAATATTTAAATGAAAAAAAATAATAAAAAAGCACATTAATATTTAAAATCAAATACAAAATCATCAAGATATTAAGACACTAGTTATGCAGTCATAATTAACCATAAACCAAAAGAAAAGCAAGAAATACATTTCAAATATCCTCCTTGATAATTGAGCAAGCTCTATACAATCATTTCAGCGTGACATACCTTGCTAGTTTCAATTGATACAGGTAATTTACAACGGCACTGCCTTTCTTTTGGTATAAAATAACAAATCCCATAATTTCTCTGATGTCAAGACCCGATATTCCGTAAATACATGCTTAAAGTGAACACAACGGACTAATAGCAATTCTTCACATTCAGAACATAAATGTTTAAGAGTTTCTGCATACTGTTTGCAGAATCGACAAAGCAAAACAGTACCATCATTGCTACGCCTGTTCAGCACATCATTTGTCAACCGTAGATTCAGCCTAAATCTCATAAAGCCATCACGATGACTGGGACTGGGTGACCTCACCATATAATTTGCCACATTATTGTAACGTTTCAGTTCAAACGGGTATTCCAAAAGGTTTTTGTAATTGGCACAAGCCATACGAGTATATATCCAGTCAGCTTCCCAGATTTTTATTTTAGCTCTATTTGGATTCTCCATCAACAAGCTTGCATCTACTTGGGCCTTTTCCAAAATAGACTGAATTTTTAAACGCCAAACTTTTGGAAAGTTATCCAGTGAAATCCGTAAATAGGTAGAAATAATGTTAGTAATTCCTTTTGTCAATTGATTCAATAGACATTTACGATATAGTGCACATAATTTCCATTTATAAATTGCATAAACCGAAATTAAGCCCAGTTCATATCTCAAAAGTGGAAGTGGTTGAGAATTGGGCAAATTTACAACTGTCTCCAGAATCAACCTTCTCTCAAGGCCCAATAAGGATAGGTTTTAAGTAATGGGTAATCCCTCTTTTTTGATAATGGGGGGTCTGATCTGAAGGAAGGGACAATCTTTAGAGAAAACAAGTGAGAATCAGATAGACTACCCCTCTCTTTTAGTCTTATATGGAGCTTAGAAGAGAGTATCAGGAAACCTAACTGTATCAATGATTAGGAAATCGCCAGCGGAGAAAAAATTACACTGAACAATTCAAAATGTAACAAAGGTTCTGTCTCTTTAATAGTCATAAAACGTTTTTAAAAAAACAACATTTGTGAATTAACACTCAATCATACCACTCATTCTACATACATCTCATCTAACAGGGGAATTCTAAAGTGAATCTAAATCTTTATAGGCATAACATTGCTGTTTGAATGTGCATTTATGACAAAGGAAAAAACCATTTGTTTTTCCTAGAACAGTCGACATATGTTTCGGCCCGTTGTGATGTACCACTTTTGTCAACGGTGGTCACCCAAATAAATGTAAGGCCATCTTCAGGACGCCAATTGCTTTGTAGTTGATCAATCTTGATCCCCTTTTAGTACATACACACATATGTACACGTTCTATGTGACTAGAATTCTGCGTTTGTCTCGCTTGTCTGAGCTTGTTGTATTTGAATCTTCTAGCGCAGGTGTTTTTGGATTGCGCTCTATGATGCTGGTGCAGATTAGTATCAGCTGTTGATAGTTGTTAATGCCTTAGTGGAAAGTTGCCGGATGTCTTCTACTAGTTTAAGGTGGACTGAAGGGCTGTGAGTAGATTTGTTTCCTCTATTAGCTCTTTGGTCCTCGGCAGGCATTCGCTCGATGGCTAACTTGTCGCGGGCTTCGCCAAAGAGCTAATAGAGGAAACAAATCTACTCACAGCCCTTCAGTCCACCTTAAACTACTAGAAGACATCCGGCAACTTTCCACTAAGGCATTAACAACTATCAACAGCTGATACTAATCTGCACCAGCATCATAGAGCGCAATCCAAAAACACCTGCGCTAGAAGATTCAAATACAACAAGCTCAGACAAGCGAGACAAACGCAGAATTCTAGTCACATAGAACGTGTACATATGTGTGTATGTACTAAAAGGGGATCAAGATTGATCAACTACAAAGCAATTGGCGTCCTGAAGATGGCCTTACATTTATTTGGGTGACCACCGTTGACAAAAGTGGTACATCACAACGGGCCGAAACATATGTCGACTGTTCTAGGAAAAACAAATGGTTTTTTCCTTTGTCATAAATGCACATTCAAACAGCAATGTTATGCCTATAAAGATTTAGATTCACTTTAGAATTCCCCTGTTAGATGAGATGTATGTAGAATGAGTGGTATGATTGAGTGTTAATTCACAAATGTTGTTTTTTTAAAAACGTTTTATGACTATTAAAGAGACAGAACCTTTGTTACATTTTGAATTGTTCAGTGTAATTTTTTCTCCGCTGGCGATTTCCTAATCATTGATACAGTTAGGTTTCCTGATACTCTCTTCTAAGCTCCATATAAGACTAAAAGAGAGGGGTAGTCTATCTGATTCTCACTTGTTTTCTCCCAATAAGGATAGGACATTATTTTCTGGGTCTCGGCACCATACCGAATAACAGGAACAACTTTTAATTAGAAATAAGTAATTATCGGTGAGATGGAGAATTTGCAATATCTGGCCTTAATAATGCGGGCTTGCGAGATAGACATTTGCAATTTATGCAGCCCTTGTTTATTATACTGGTCGTGCGCACGCTGATTGGCTATAATCATGCCCAGGTACACAAGTATCGGTAACAGAAATTTGGGAATTTTGCAATGGCCATAGAAGCCGGGCTAGATTT
Source organism: Ambystoma mexicanum (assembly GCF_040938575.1). NCBI lineage: Eukaryota > Metazoa > Chordata > Amphibia > Caudata > Ambystomatidae > Ambystoma > Ambystoma mexicanum. Next base: position 436,232,806 of record NC_090936.1, read on the forward strand.
TGTTTTCTTGTTCCAAATTGGATTATATTTGTCTTGGCAATGTTAATGGTTATACCATTTGCTTTGGTATATTGATCCAAGGCACCCAGTAAATTCTGTAAACCTTTGGGGGTGTGTGACATTAATACCATATCGTCGGCGTATAATAGCCACTGAATTTGCACCCCCATGATTTTCGGAGAATCAGTGATCAGTTTGGCAAAGGTTTGATGAACATCTGAAATAAAAAAATTAAATAAGGCTGATGCCCGCAAGCATCCCTGTTTCAGGCCTCTAGCGGTTTCAATAGGGGCAGTTAACAGTCCGCCCTTTGTCATTCTGTCCTGGATCGTAGTGTTTGTATGCAATTGAATGATCCATTTCAGAATTTCCGATGGGCAGTTAGCATCCGCCAATTTTTTATACAGGAGCTCTCTGGGGACAGCATCAAAAGCCATTTTAAAATCAATAAATGCAAAATACAGGGGCTGTTTGCGTTGATAGGCTTTCTCAATGATGCTTGAAAGAGTAATATTAATTTCAGTGCCTATACCCTGCAAGAACGCTGTGGAATGGATCTCGGAGATTCTTGCCATTTAGCCAATTGTTAAATACATTTAGTAGCAACCTGGCAAACAATTTACCCGGGCAGTCCAATAATGCTATTGGTCTATAAGACCTGGGGTCCTCTCGATCATCCTTTTTAAAAATGGGCAGGATGATGGACTTTTTCCAAGTCTCGGGAATGAGGCCAGATTTAAAGACTTGAGCAAAAATACGATATAGAATACCTGCCCACTCGTCGACATGCATTTTTAGCATAGCATTGTGCAGGCCATCAGAACCTACTGCTTGGGAAGTGCTCAGTTTTGTGATGCAGAGTTTTATGTCATCGATGTCAAATAGAAATCCACCAGCTACTGTATCCAAATGAAGCCATAGTCTCATATCAGGAAAGGGTGAAAGATATACATTTTTAAAATACATCTGCCATGTGTCAGCCGATATCAAATTAGTTTGGGTAACGATTTGGGGGTTATCTGAGGTGTAATTAAGCAAAGCCCAAATGCCAGCTGTGGATTTGGTTACAAGTTGCTTCAACATGCCCGCCCCATCCAATTCATATTGCTTGGCTCTTCTTGTTTCAAGCCATTTTTTATATTTCTGCTTTAATGATACAATTTTAATTGCAGAGTCTACCATATTCGACATCATTAGCTGCTGAATTTCACGTCTTAGCCCAGCTTTTTTATACTTGATATCCGAATCAAAAAAATGAATATGTTTTTGCTTAATTAAACCGTTACCACTGTCAATTCGTTTAAACATCTGCATAGCAAGTGTATAATCTTTTTCCACCAAACCAGGGCTTTGAAACATTTTTTCCAGATTTTGGTCCAGGCTTTGTAATTGTTCTCGATTCCATTTCAGTCTATTACCCCCGTTGTTAACTACCACATCTGATATGTTTGCATTCATCGACAGCATTGATTGGGGTTTTCTGATCTGCAATGATAGCTTCAGTTTGTTATGGTCACTTAAGTCAGTTTGTATCACCTCCAACTTTTGCACGCAGTTAAATACATTTGCATTGATGCACACATAATCTATTATGGCATGCTGAGCGCCTCTTTGCCAAGTTGCCTGGGCGGGGGTATCACCCCCCACATTGCCGTTTATCATAAGAAAGTTGCGCTCTCCCATAATTGTAGACCAAGTTATCTCATCACCTGTTAATTCCACATCCCGATCTGGAATGAGATGAAGGTTAAGATCCCCTAATATTACAATATACATCAATCCGACCTCTAGGGTTAAGAAATCTAATATTTTCACAAGCTGGTCAAAAGAATCCTCAGATTTTAACGTATTGGAACACCAATAAATATTTACTATTGCTAATTTTTGATGACTGGTAGATAATTTAACCACTTGAAAGGATGGTGAAGGAGACTGACAAAGTTTCAGATGGAAACCACTAGTTTTTTTGACTGCTAATAATAAACCTCCTTTAGGTCTACCCAGAAAACCTTTTTCTGCCGGTGTAAACAAAATTACATGCGAGTCCCAAATAGGAGGTGATAAAAGCTAAATTTCCTGGAAGGCAATAATATCGAGGTCAATCAGTTCCCCAGTGGAAATGGAATTAAGGTGACGGTGCCCTCTAGTATTCCAGGAAATCACACTTAAGGCCTTCATATCTGTGCATAGTTATGCAGGCCTTGCTTGTTCTGAAAAACCTTGCTGGGGAAGACTATTACGAGTTGATGTAAAAATTTGGGACATATGGCCTTGCAACATAGGAGGATCAGCTAGGGTTTCTTGTGTTAAACTGAACCCCAGATCAAATAAGGACATTCTGGACTGCCAAAAAGTCTCTGCCACCAAGGATGACCAGATGTATAACCGGGCTGAGGACAAATCGGTGTGGTTTATAAATTCAATCTGCTCAATATCCACCGATTTAGCAGATAAGGCCGGAATTTCCGCACAGATGTTAAGTACACTGGACCGGTTTAAATCATATGTTTTGAATGGGGTGTCTCGGCACTTATTAATAAAGCGATGGCAAGTCTGATCTGTCTTTTCCTTATGCTGAACAGATCGTTCTCTTGTTGGGGACCGTGCCCACCCCTCCTGATGACTAGAAGATGCTGGTTGCGGCCCCTTTAGTAAGGGCTTCAGTTAAGGAAACCCTTTTTCCGTCATAACATTTTGGTTGGTGGCCTTTGACTGCTGGACATAGGCTTCAATAGACGCTTTAATTTCATCCCGTATCTCTTGTCGTGAGACTGGCACCAGATTTGGGGTTGGGGCCGGAAGCATTAGCAACGGATGTTGTTCATGGTTTTCAGCTGGAGTAGCTTTTGAATTCAGTGCCAAATACGTCTCATCAGAAGCCCTAATCTCTTCTTGTAAACTATTTGTAGGGCAGTCGACTTTCTGAGGAGCTTCGGTATTTGATGCGATCTGCTCTGTAAGATCATTCATATTTATTTTTTGCACAGTATTAGATTTGGCTTTCTGGGCTGTGGCATGAAAAACTGGGATCATTGGTTGTTGTGAACTACATTGCTCATCCATTGACATCTGTGATGACTGACTTGGCCGAAGTTTTAAATAAGATTCAATAGAAGTTTGAATTTGTTTCTGATTCGCTGCCAAGACAGGCATGCTCTGAGCAATGGATTCTTGTTCATGGGGCTCAATTATGGCCGTCAGTCACAGCAGAGGACATTGGTGGCATTGCCTCTGGCAAGTTTATCTGAGATGCCCGCTGATTTTAAATGCTTGTCACCAGCTGCGCCAAATCTAATGGTTTGTATTGCAACGCTGGAACAACCCTCTGTTCTACAACCTGAACGTGAGTGCTAGACTTGGAAGCAATTGCACAAGACTGATCTATATGCAAGTCCATTAAATTCTTCAGTTTAATTCCGATGGGCAGCTTTGAGCTAGTTATCTGAGATTTAGCCACTAGCACTTTTCGTTTTTTACTTGCTCGTGAACTGCTGGATTTGGAAGCTACCGTGCTAAATACGTCAAATATATTTGTGAGAGCTGGGGCTTGAGGAGGACGATCTTTCTTGGACTGTACCATAGCCGCAGGAGTAGCGACAAATATAGAACAGGTTGGGGTCACTACTGAGGCAGAGGCTTGTCATAATCTCTTCTTCCAAAATGTCAGGGTTTTCCCAACTCCCTTGGAAGCAGATCCATAACCCAGGTTCCGAGTGCCAACCTGTCCCAATTGGAACCTTTTGGACCCAGTCCTGGCGCCAGTGGCACCAGGCTCATAAATATGCCCAGTCCGAGCGCTGGAAGCTCCGGGCTCATAATGCTTGGGTGGACTTACCTGCAGCAGACCATGCTGCTTACTTGCCTGCCAGTTGAGTCTCTGATCCTCTTCTGTTTGGAACTACTTTTCCTGTTGGGTGGGGCAGGAGCCACTCCCTAGATTCAGAACACTGGAACTCTTCTGGAAAGCAGGAACTCTTTTCTTACCTAGGCGTGGCTGTGGAAGGAGACACCTAAGCACTACAGGAGGCTATTTAAACCACACCCGATGGATGAATCTTGCTTTGCGTTATTCTGCATTCTCAGTAGCAGAACGCTCATCGTGTCTTCTGCATCTGATCCTGGGCCTAAGGAAAAAGGCTTACCATTCTGAATCCAGTCTTCAGCAACACCTATAAAGACAAGAAAGAACAGGTTAGCATTACGGTCTTCAGTGACAGCTCTTCACTTACCTGGTCCATCGGCTGTCACCAACGCCTCGCGCTGCATTCCGGCATCTGAAAGACAAAGGCTTACCTACTCTTCGTGCGCTCCGGAGGTCTTCACACTGCATTCTGGCATCTAAAAGACAAAAGCTTACCAACTCTTTGCACGCTCCGGAGGCCTTCGGCGCTGCATCCCGCATCTGAAAGACAAAACAAGGTGCGTTTAAAGACATTGGGGAACTTTAATACTCACGTGCCATTTACTCCTTTCCACATCTAACCCAGTGGGTATTCCGGCACCCTGCGGCCGCCCCGAACTTGTACCTGCAAAATAAAAAGACAGTTAGAGCGCATCGTGAAGCAGGCAACAAGCGCTTACTTACGTGCTTCCAGGCGCTTCTATTCATCACACGGGCTCCATCTTCAACTCACTTCAGCCCGCCATCCGCCATCGCCGGAACCCTGCAAAACAAGAGACATCATTACTAAAGACTTTAAAGACATTAGAATTACTCGAAACTTACCGTTCGTGCAGTAAACAACGGACAGCAGTCCTCTGAAGTCAAGAGGCCTGCTCCCCTTATCCAGTGAAGAAACTGGTTACAGCACCCTGCCTCGAGGCAGATGGAGAGCACGGCGTTCACTTACCTAAGACCTCTTACCCTTCGAGCCAGACATACAGTGCACAGAGGTCCAGCCCAAAGAGCCAGCCGTGTGTTACACATCACCTTTGAAAATACGGTATACGCCCAGTCAAGACCGGCGCCTCTACGGGATTCAGGTGAGCGTTACAAGGCTAAGGTCTCTAGCACCTTAGGGGAATTAACAATTGAGTTGGCCTCCCCCGCAATGTTTGGACTTTGCTCTACAGCCAATAAACCGTGCTTATTCGGAACGATGGACGGCTGCATGGGCAAGGAAGAAGTGCAATCAGTCTCAGATGTTTGCGTGAAAGCTGATTGTGAAAATTTGTCACTATTCAGCTTTGGGACTTGCGGGACCGTCTTGGATTGAAACTCAATCTTTGAGTTTATTAGGAGTAGTTGTTCAATTATAGGCGGTCTGTTTGGTAACTTTCAGGTCCAAGACCTCATATAATTTCGCTTCGGCCAGTAAAGCTGTATTCATGGCCGCAAGGGTGGTGTTCAAAGCCGGAGCCTCTGGAAAAGAGCTCCTATCTTTATAAATAGGGTTCAAAAAGAAGTCAGAGACCCGTGCACCCTGATCAAAACGTGGTTGCCTCGGCGTGGGGGCTATAAATTACTGATTCATCAGTAGATTCAATGGGGGGGGTTTGCATTATTTGTGGGTGAGGTTGTTGGCACCACTACATGCTTTTCACCCTGGGACAGCACAGGTGATAAGGCTTCAATATTTGTACTGGAGCAACTTTTATTACCTGCTTCAAGCTGAATTAAGTCACCAGTGTTCGAGCAAATATATAACACTTCATTAGTTTCTCCCTCAGTTTTAATTGTGAGGTTCATGAGTTCGATGTCCTCCTCTTCAATTTCCCCTATCATTGTCAAGTGCGCATGAGCTTGCCTCAGTTTTTGTTGGGACAAAACAGAGCATAATACGGGTTGAGGCATCTTGTCACCCGGTAGATCAAATGCTAAGGGACGCGTGTCTTCGGAAAGACAGGCGGCCATTATCGTGGTGTCTGTTGGGGCACCATTCGAACTGCTTTCAACATTAGTAGAACCAGGGGCAATTGACTTTGAGGAGTCAGAACTCATGATACAAGGCGGCTGATCTACTATGCTTGTCACCAAAGGGCCAGACTGGATTGTATGAAACACATGGTCAACATTACCCTCACCCTCAAGAACTGTGCTCTCGCTTGAGCATAATCTAATGTCATCAGACACTGAAGCCGAACGCTTAGAAATTATGCGACCAGCACTTGGTAATAAGGTCGTCAGACGACTCTGAAGGAGTGCTCTTCTAGATGTGTTACCGCGACCTTGAACATCCAGTTTTGCTCGTAACTCTGAAATGGGTGGCATACTGGTGGTCGGAGTGTAATTTGTCATTCAAGCAGGTGGATTAGTTCAATAATAAATTAGAGTAAATAAACAAATTAATAAACAAATAAATAAACAATTAAATAAATATGTCAATTACTCAATTCACACAGGTCTCACTTATTGCTACTTCCCCTGTAGCATGAACCTAGGTAGGAAGAGGAGTGAAATGCTGCTTCACACGCGAACAGCACAATTATGATTAAATAAATAATGAAGAAATCAAAATAACATGAGATACCACAAAGTACCTGCAAATTCAAAATAAAATAAATAAATAGTCAGCAATAGCCTACTTTCTCGTTAGACTGCGAGACAGCCACCCAGCAAATTATAGCAAGGCTCCCGGTGACCCGCGAACAGCAAACAGTACTTGTCAGTACTTAGCTGGTGCGCGGCGCGGGTGTGCCGGGAAATTAGTTTAAATGGAGGCTGATGGTGCGTCTCACAACAGGGATGGGCAGAGCCTCCCTCGAATATGCAGCCTTAAAGGAAAAGAAATAAATAGGGGTATTAGGCACACCACCTGCTAAAAAGCACTAGTACGGACTATCAATGGGGGCACAACACTTCAATGGGGGCACAGTCACCTCCTCTTTCCGGCGGACAAAGCCAGGCAGGCTAGGTGTTACAGGATCAGACGTCCTCCGGATGCATAAACAGTCACAGAACACCAAAGCCGCTGCGGAGCCGATGAGATAGAGTAGCACGGAGCTCCAACAGCACTTTAATCACGAGTCCAACAGGAAAAAACGATGCACAGCAAACAGTACTTGTCAGTACTTAGCTGGTGCAATAGGTCACTCCTAGAACCCCATGTATTAACCAGTCTTTTATAATTCATATCGACTACACCAGTGTCTGGGATATAGCCCCCTCCAGATTCTGTTCTTACCCCCTGGACTGGTCCACAAAAATATCTGGGATAAGCAGGCTGACTTGTTTCCTTTCTGTGGTGTGCTTTCCACCAGTGTCTGGTACATGGCTCCCAACAGGCTCTTTGGTTTGTCATAGAGAGGCTCCTTCGGCTTAGATGGAATTGTAGCTCCACTGGGTTGGTGCAGTCAGTTTAAATGTTGCTGTTTTGCTTGGTGCAGCATTGGTAGCTCTGATCAGGGTCTGGCAGGGAGTGCCTGTGTGATTTGTTCATGCCATACTCCTGTGACTCTTCACGTATGTAAGTAGCTTCTCGATCTGGAGTCATGATACGGAGGAAGTAAATATATTTTTAATGGATTGTGTTCTTACCTTATGATATTTCCAATATCCAGCTTAGCTGCTTCGAAAAAATAAATCTTCAGTGGGTGCTGTGCGTCGATGCCTGTCAACTCGATGTCTATGTCACCAAAGGCATATATTGCGTGCGCTGCGTCCGTTGGCTTCAGTTCCCTTTTTCCGCTGGAACTCTTCGGATACGGTACGCTTCGGTTACTTTGTGAGAATCTTCGAAAATGGCTTAGTAATCTGCGTCTTCTACTCCAAAATCGGGATTTAAGAAATGCTGTGACTGCAGTTTGAAGATGTCTGTTATGGACGCCAACAGAATATGCTAGTAGTGTCTGGTATCCGCTCATCCTTCGTCTGAGTGCGAGCACTGCCTGTCCATAACATCGAAAGCCCTGAGACAGTGGAGGGGGAAACTTGCAGAAGGTAGGATCCATAAGTCTCCATCAACTCCGTCGAAACGACAGACATCGGACAACTCGAGAACTGTTTCTCCTCGCCGTAAAAAAGTAAACCATCCCGATCACCAAGTGGCTCCCACCATTCCTCATCAAGGCATTCAAAGAAACGGAGAAATAGGTCGCCATCTTTGACGTCTTCGAGTTCCTCTCCGGAACGGGTCATATGTTAAAAAAAAAAAACAGCCTGTGAGGGGAAGAATTTAGGCTGAAGATGATGAACGTATTTGAAAATGCGTCCTTGACCCCCCTCCAGTACTGGCAAAAGCCATGCTCAGGTCGAAAGACCAGATGAGCATAGGAAGACCTGTGCCTTCTGGCCCGGCATGCAAAACTCTTTGAACGCGTTCCAAGAATCCCATGGGTCGAGAAAAGGTCCCTTTGAGGACTCAGTCATCTACTCCATGGGCGCGAGAGACTCTTCTTCGACGCCATCAGCACAAAAACATAAGCAAAAGTCATCGATGCTTCGGGCTTCGAGCTCCTCGATGCTACAGGCGTCGAAGTTGTTGATGCAGCCATCGAAGCCTTCGCCATCAACGGTATCGACAATGTCGGCACCTTTGTCGATGAATATCATGACGCCATCGGATAACAGTGAAAAATCATATACCCCTTTACCTAGGGCTGATTTCTTAGTCTCTTTCCTCGATTTCTGAGGGCACAGAAGCATCATCTGATGGATCGAGACCTTTTGGCCTCCAATATGGTTTGCCATCAGTTTCTGAGGCCCTAATATCTGAAGAGTCCAGGTTAATAGTCCTTCAAGAGTGCCTACATAATGCCAGTGGTTTCAACACCTCACTAGAGGTAGAGTTTGGCCGATCAGACACATCTGATCATGCAGACGTACCCTACATGAGTTAATGTTGAGGGTGGTTGAGTATATGGGATGGAGTAGACCAAGCCCAGTTTTGATGGCCTGACAGATATTCTAGACATGGGACCTCAGGAAGACCCAATTGTTCCATTTCATGCAGCTTTACAAAAGCGCATAAGAACTAATTGGGAGGCGCCTGAATTGAATCCAGCAGTCAACAAAAAAGACTTCTAAATACAGGATGTCCAGCAGTGATCCCAATTACTTCTCAGAGCATCCAACTCCAGAGAGTCTGGTGGTACAGGTTGCCACCTCAACCATGAGACAAAATGCCTACCCTCCTATCGCTCCTGATAGGGATGATAAATGTTACGACGCTCTAGCCAAGAAGGTATTTTCGGCTGGAAGTATGGCCCTAAAGTCAGCAAATGCCATGTGCACGTTGGCTAGGTTCACTCATATCCTTTGGAAGTGTATATTAATGGCGGCTGACCATATCCCCAAAGGGGCAGAACGAGACAGGTTTTTGAACATAGTCAAGGATGGAAAAGACACTATGTGTGAATCCCTCCAGACTGGTCTCGACTCGGCTGACCGTATCCGCAGAGCAATGGCAGCTAGTACAGTTATGCACAGATTTGCCTGGTTAAGGAAGTCAGGATTTGCTCCAGATATACAATCCAGACTACTTAACATGCCCTTTGACAGCAAACATTTGTTCGGTAGCAAGGCTGATGAAAGTCTGGAGAAACTGCAAACTTCAAAGACAACAGCCAAACCCTTGGTGCTGTGATTAGATAGCATCCAAATCACCCCACGGGTATGCCCCGCAGGGTGTAATTCTTGTGCGAAATGCGAGCTAGAACATCATCGCGTCGGTGCACAGCCATTTTAGACACTCCTCTCCCACTGCTGTAATAAAAGCCTGCGTCTCCGCGGGCCTCGTAATATAAACAAGCATTTCAGTAGCGAAAGCAGATCACGGTCACATAACTACATAAATATTGTTGCAGAGTAGACTCGCTGTGGAGAGAATAGTTCTGGTATTGTGGGAGTCGGAGCGTCCTGCAGGTGCATGATGAGGGGTTCTGGGAATGAATGCGAGGAGAGGGGTGCTGGGTTTTTCCATTCCTGACTGTTTTTTTTCCACTCTCTGCCCCTTCCACCTGTGATCTGCTCTGCGGCTGAGGGCAGACACAACTGAGAGGGGCGTGCCCATAAAGAAGAGGCTATTCTGTGGCAAAGTTAGTTAGACCATAGACCCCCTGGTGATGCAGTCTCACTGAGAGGGAGGACGCTCTGCCTCGGACCCGTTAGCACGAGTGATCTCTTCGCCTACCTGCTCTGAGACTAGCAGTGTTGTAGTGGCCAAGACGAAGGTGTCTTCTACGTCCTTGCTAACGGTGAAGCAATTTAGATCTATATTTCGAATGGATTGTGTCCTCCCACGTATTCCTCATGTTATGAGAATTCGTTATCGCCAGCTTCGTTGCTTCGGAATTTCTTTTTCGGCAGAGGGCGCTGTGCTCGAGGTCGTGGCGTCGATTGGCCCTCGACGGGCTCTGTACCTTGTCGACGTCACTGATGGTATAAATGGCTCGAGCCGTGCCCGTTGGCTTCAGTTCTGTTTTTCCAATTGCTTCGCTCTCGAGAACGGCGCCCTTCAAAAATTTCTACTGAAAATTTAGTCTTCTTCAACACCCAGTACTGGATTTAAAAAGTGTATTGACTGCGGATCAAAGATGTCGATCACAGATCCTCACCACGTTTGTCTCTGCTGCCTCGGTTCTAATCATCGAACCGGCGACTGTGGCTCCTGTCAGTCAATGATGGAGAAGGCCCTTCGTGAGAGGAAAGGTAAACTGGCGGTGGGGAGGGAAGCTTCCAAGGCCTCCTCGAAGGCTTCGGCTAAACAACATAAAAAATCGAGCGATTCGAAAGAATTGGATCGTCATGGACACTCTAAGAGATCTCGATCTTGTAGTAGATCGAGGTGCTCTTCATCTTCCTCTTCTAAGAGAGTGAAAAGGAGACATGGATCTCCTTCGTCATCTTCTGATTCATCGACCGAAGTGGTACGATGCCCAGCAAAGTCAGATTCCCCTAGAAAATGGGAGGAATTTCGAAAGAAGATGATGGAGGTATTTGAGAATGCGGCCTCGACCCCCTCAAAGAAGCCTCAGAAGAGCCGTACCCCTGTTGCTCCATTGGACGACAAAGGGAAGTTGGGAACTACTGTGGTAAAACCCGGTAGTATGGGGGATACTCGAAAAACTTGAGTCGACGCCAAGTCGTCGAAGACTCATCGAGAGTCGAGTACCTCTCCGATACCACATAAGAAACAGAAGTTGTCAAACTTCCACGACTTCATCAACGCCTTTGGCGCCGGCAGCTTAGACATCGAAGCCAAAAGCGTCTTCGACGCCTGTGTCGAAGCCTTCATCAGGGTCGTCGAAGATTCCTTTGACACCTTCGAAGAATCTTTCCATTCCTTCGACGAAACCTCAGGAGGAAGAGAGATTTACTCCATTACCAAAATCAGACTTTTTTAAAGTCTGTCTTCGATTTTTGAAGAATCTGGCTCTGAGGATGAGGAAATCTCTCCTTTTGGAGTGCAATATGGCACTAGACAAGTTCCAGAAGAATTTATAGACCCAGAATCTAAGATGAGAGACCTGTATGAGACTCTGCATTCTGCTAGTGGCATTGACATGTCACCGGAATTAGTTTGCTAGACCTGACCCTGCAGAACATGCAGATTCAGGGTACAAGAGTCTGATGAATATAGTGATATAATATATGGGTTGGGGTACAACCTCACCCACTTTTGAACAGGACGATATGACGGACATAATTGTTCAGGGTCCTCAGAAGAATCCAGTTCTCCCCTTCCACAGGGCACTTCAGAGAACAGTGGAGAAGAACTGGGAAAATCCTGAAAATTTTGCTGCTGTAAACAGTAATTTTCCAAAAAAATATAGACCAGCTAGTTCTGATCCTGAATATTTAAACAGACATCCCACTCCAGAAAGTCTGGTTATTCAAGCAACAACTACTTCAAGACAAACTGCATATTCTACTATCCCCCCGCATAGAGAGGATAAAAAAGTTGATGCTTGGGCCCGTAAAGTTTTTACTTCAGGTAGTATGGCTCTTAAGCCAACCAATGTCACCTGTACCCTGGCCAGGTTTACCCATACACTGTGGCACTTCATTTCGGCGGCGGCTGATAATATTCCGGAAGGCGAGGAAAGGGAAGGCTTCCTGAATATTGTCAAAGACGGGAAGGAGGCAATGGGGGAATGCCTCCAGTCTGGTCTGGATACTGCTGAAAGTATCAGCAGATCCATGGCTGCAAGCACTGTATTACGCAGATTTGCGTGGTTGAGGAAGTCAGGGTTTGCACCAGATGTGCAGGCCAGACTTCCCAACATGCCTTCTGATGGCTCGAGGCTGTTTTAGTCAGGCTGATGAAAGCCTAGAAAAACTTCAGACCTCAAAAGCGGCAGCTAAATCTCTTTGTGCCGCCATGCGTCAGCCTCAGAAACCCTGTTCCGGCTCATCTTTCTGGAGGAGTTGTTCTTTTCGGTACTACTCCTCTTTTGGTAGAGGAAGAGGACAGGCTTTTCAAAGAGGCAAAAGAGTTATCCCTCGTGGTGGACGAGTAAGAGGTGCGAAACCAGCCTCAGGATCGGCATCTTTGCCCTCAGCCGCTCCTGCAGCCGCCTCCAAATCACTCTGATACCTTGTTACACAAAACCCCAGTGGGAGGCAGGATCTCTCAGCATCTGAAGGAATGGCGGGGTATTACCTCGGATGCTTGGGCACTGGAAATAGTAGCTCAAGGTTACTGTCTCCCCTTCCTAAAAAGGCCTCAGAACCATCCACCGGGAACCAACTCTGTCAAAATTCCAGATCCACTCCTGTTGCAGGAAATTTTAACCCTCCTGGAGAAAGGTGCTATAGAACAAGTACCTGTAATAAGATGAACAAGGGTTGGTACTCCCCATACTTTATCATCCCAAAAAAGGACACAGGATTGAGACCCATCTTGGATTTAAGAAACTCGAACAAGTTCCTCAGGAAGGACATGTTCAAGATGGTGACCCTTTCTCAGATCCTTCAGGCTCTCCAACTCAGACTGGTTGGTATCATTGGACCTTCAGGATGCTTACTTTCATGTGCCAATCTATCTCAAGCACAGAAAGTACCTGAGGTTTGCGATTGGCAATTCTCACTATCAGTTTCGAGTTCTGCCATTCGGGTTAACCTCTGCCCTGAGGATTTTCACCAAATTAATGGTGGGGGCAGCGAGTCTCAGGAGAGGGGGGGATTCATCTCTACCCCTACCTGGACGATTTGTTTATCAGAGCACGTTCTCCCAAACAAGCTCAGGAACATCTTTTGATCACCTGCCACTTCCTTCACAAATTGGGCTTCTCCCTCAATTTCAAGAAGTCCCACATGGTACCATCCCAAAAGCTCCAGTTTATCGGAGCAGTCTTGGATACTTCCTCCGGAAAAGCCTCGCCGCCCGAGGTGAGAGCTCTCCACATTCTGCAGATGGTAACAAAGTTCCAGAATGCCCAGCTCTACCGGCCTTCAATTTTCTGAGGTTGCTCGGCCTCATGACATCCTGCATTTTCCTAGTACCAGAGGCCAGATTGAGAATGAGATCCCTTCAGTGGGCACTCAGAACTCAGTGGTCCCAGTTCTCAGGGAATATGTTGGATCTTCTGCAAGTCCCAAGCCCAGTTGCTCAGGATCTACTATGATGGCCTTGCAACGACAACATTCTCAAAGGAGAATCTTTTTGGCAACCATAGCCGGAGATAACAGTAGTAACGGACGCCTCGTTCACGGGGTGGGGAGCACACACCAATGATCTGACAATCAGCTGTCGTTGGTCTCCATCGGAGTCCAAACTACACATTAACCTATTGGAGCTGAGGTCAATCAGACTAGCGCTGAAGGCCTTCCTGCCCTCTGTACAGGGAAAGAATGTCCTGATAATGACGGGCAATACAGTGGCCATGTACTACCTCAATAAGAGAGGAGGAGTAGGGTCACTATCACTGTGCAGAGAGGCAGTGCAGCTCTGGTTCTGGGCAATACGAAAAGGAATCTCTCTATTGGCAGTTCACCTAGCCGGAGAGCAGAACACAGCGGAAGACGCTCTGAGTAGGCAAAGCAGTCTCCCACGAGTGGGAGCTAGCTCAGGAAGTCCTTCTGGAGGTCTTTGCCCTTTGGGGAACCCCTCAAGTAGATCTGTTCGCTACCGCGATCAACCGGAAGTGCGAACAGTACTGCTCAAGGGAATTTCCTCAGAGAGGAGCTCTAGGAGACGCATTCGTAGTGGAGTTGAAGTTCCCACTTCTGTATGCGTTTCCTCCAGTCCCTGTGATTCCTCAAGTAATCAAGAGGATGTGAAAGTTCAGGAAAACCATGATCCTAATTGCCCTGGATTGGGCCAGGAGGACGTGGTACCTGGACCTTCTGGACATGTCCATCTGCCCTTCAATACGTCTTCTGCAAAGAGAGGATCTTCTCTCGCAAGAGGAAGGTCCGGTTATCCATCCAGAGGTCAAGACACTCAAACTTCACGCATGGTTTCTGAGAGGTTCAGATACAAGGATTGGGATCTTCCGGATGACGTTATGGAGATTTTGCTTTCGGCCAGAAGGCCAGCAAAGAAATCTTTGTACCGGTGATGTTGGAACAAGTTCAGTAACTGGTGCAAATATAAGGATGTGGACCCTTTTCAATGTGGCACCCCAATGGTGCTTTATTTCCTATTACATCTAGCCAATCTGGGGCTCCAGATTGGAACAATTAAAGGATATCTTGCTGCACTGTCCATTTTCAAGCGCTCCTCGGAAGAGTTTTCCTACTTCAAAATTCCATTAATCATTCAATTCCTGAAAGGGCTTACGAACGTATACCCCCCCAGTACCTTTTCATGTCCCAACTTGGGATTTAAATCTAGTACTTAAGTTTCTAACTTGTATACCTTTTGAGCCTCTGCACTCTTGTCCTTTGAGGCTTCTAACATTAAAAACGGTCCTCCTTGTGGCCTTAACATCAGCCCGCAGGGTTAGTGAACTACAGGCTCTCTCATGTAAACCTCCATATACTACTTTTTACAAGGACAAGGTAGTTCTTAAAGTTAAACCTTCCTTTTTACCAAAAATAGTTTCTGACTTCCATTTGTCACAAAAAATCCTATTACCAACATTCTATTCTCCTCCTCATTTGGGTAAAGAAGAGGAGAGACTGCATAGACTGGACCCCAAAAGGGCTCTCAGTTTTTACATTTCAAGAATGACAAAATTACGTCAGGATGATCAACTCTTTGTAGGTTATACAGGTCATAAATTGGGATTATCGGTGACAAAACAAACCATATCCCGCTGGATCATTCTGGCCATAATTGAATGCTACAGATTGGTGGGAAAGGACCCCCCAGATGGGCTGCAAGCCCATTTCACTAGGTCGATGGCTACTCCTGCGGCTCTGAAGAGGGGAGTTCCTGCAGCAGATATTTGTTCAGCTGCAACATGGAAATTGATGCATATTTTCATCAAGCATTATTGCTTAGATGCTGCCTCCTCCAATGAGGGATTATTTGCCAAGGCGGTACTTCATTCCGTCCAATAAAACAATATCTAGTACTCCCACCGCCAAAATTGCCACTGCTATGGGAGTCTATCATAAGATGAGGAATACGTGGGAGGACACAATCCATTCAAAGAACAAGTTACTTACCAATTGTAACGTTCTTTCAACTGGATGTTCTTCCACGTATTCCTCATCACCCCTCCCAACCTACCCCGCAGTACAGTTTGTGTTTTCTTACACTTTACGCTCACGAAGAGTGCATCAGTCATGAGGCACGCCTGGGTGTTCCTACAATATTTCATCGAAAAAACAGAACTGCCGATAATGGACAACACAGAGGCCATGTACTACCTCAACAAGAAACGAGGTGTAGGGTCACTACCACTGTGCAGAGAGGCAGTGCAGCTCTGGTTCTGGGCATTCCAAGAAGGAATCTACCTATCGGCAGTTCGCCTAGCCAGAGTGGAGAATACTGTGGAGGACGCTCTTAGCAGGCAGAGCTCCGTCTCCCTCGAGTGAGAACTAGCTCAGTAAGTCCTTCACACCTCAAGGTTTGCGACCGGTGTCAACCGGAAGTGCGAACTGTTCTGCTCCAGGAAATTTCTCCCAAAAGGAGCTCTAGGAGACGTGTTTGTGGTGGACTAGGAGTTTCCATTCCTGTACCAGTTTCCTCCAGTCCCCATCATTCCTCGCGTGATCAGGAGGTTAAGAAAGTTCGGGAAATCCATTATCCTAATTGCTCCGGATTGGGTCAGGAGGGCATGGTACCCGGACCTTCTGGACATGTCCATCTGCCCTCCAATACGGCTTCCACAAAGAGAGGAGCTTCTCTTACAAGAGGAATGTTTGGTTCTTCATCCAGTGGCCAAGACACTCAGCCTTCACGCATGGTTTCTGGGAGGCTAAGTCAAGAATTGGGACCTCCCGCATGACGTAATGGAGATTCTGCTTTAGGCCAGAAGGCCAGCATCTAAGTCTTTGTACCGCTAACATTGGAACAAATTCTGCAGCTGGTGCAGAGATAAGAATGTTGATCCATTTACATGTAATACACCTATGGTGTTATCCTTTTTGTTACACCTAGCTAATGAGGGGCTCTAGATTGGTACTATTAAAGGATATCTTGCAGCGCTTTCTATATTTAAGGCACTTCAGAGGTGGTATCTTATTTCAAAATTCCTTTAGTAATACAATTCCTAAAAGAATTGACAAATGTTTTGCCTCCAATCACTTTTCAAGTCCCAGTTTGGGATCTCAATTTGGTGTTGAAATTTATGATGTGTGCTCCTTTCGATCCTTTCGAGCCTATACACTCCTGTCTTATGAGGTTGCTAACCTTAGAAACCATCTTCTTAGTGGCCATTACATCTGCCCGAAGGGTGAGTGAACTTTAGGCCTTATCCTGCAAGCCTCCATACAATATTTTCTATAAGCACAAGGTGGTCCTTAAGGTAAAACCCACCTTTTTACCCAAAATTGTATCTGAATTCCATCTGTCTCATTAAATAACATTACCATCATTTTACCCTCCTCCGCACCCTGGGAAGGAAGACTAGCGGCTACACAGGCTTGATCCTAAATGCGCACTAAGTTTCTATATCACCAGAATGGCAAGATTAAGACAAGATGACCAACTGTTGGTTGGCTACACAGGACACAAGTTGGGTATGGCAATCACTAAACAGATGTTATCCAGATGGATAATACTGGCAATATTTGAATGCTACAGACAGGCGGGAACAGATCCTCCAGTTGGCCTTCGTGCTCACTCGACGAGTGGCATGGCTACTTCCACTGCATTACAGAGTAGAATACCAATTAAAGAAATGTGTGCGGCTGCCACATGGTCATCCGTACACACTCTCTAAACATTACAGTTTAGAATCTTCTTCAAACTGGGAAAACTTACTTGGTAAAGGCAGTGTTGCATTCTGTGCACACAGACCTATGGGAACTAATTGTCATGAAAAATTCTGACTCCCTCCTCCAGGAATACTAGAACTGCTTTGGGAGTCTATCATAAAATAAGGGATACATGGGAGGACACAATCCATTCGAAGAACAAGTTACTTACCCCTGGTAACGTTCTTTCTACTGGATGTTCCTTTTGGTTGTAATAGGTTTTCTCTTGTATAAAAACAAGCTCTCTTAAGGGATTGTCTAACAAGTTGTTTTGGATATCCTCTTTTTAATAGTATTTCCGTCATTATGTGTGTCTGTTTATAATTCAGTGATGGTGGTACAATTCCTTCTTGCCTGTAGAAACTGATTAAACTGTATAATTGTATGCAAGCTTGCTGGATGTTTGCTTTCAAAATAAAGAATAGCATTGCGAAACATTGTCATCTCTAATTGATCTTCATTAGCTCAAATGAGAAGATCAAGAAATGGAATTTCAGTGTGGCTAGATTATGATTGGGAGAGTTAATCCATGTAATGAATGCATTAAGGTGGCCCAAATCATTCCGCCATACCTCGGGAGGATATCGGAGGGGCAACATGCTCACCTTGGAAACAAGACCACACGGAGCAACACAGGTTCGATCCCCGGGTTTGCGCTTAGAAACCTCCTGAGTATTAAGCATGTTATAAATAACCAATCAATCATAACATGTAATTAGAATACAGTCTTTATAACAATGATAAACAATTATAGAGGATAAGTCTGGATTCTCCTCATTCCAAGTATGTGTCAGTTCAAATTGTTCAACAAAAATATTAGCCAAACTGAGGACAAAGGTCTAACCCCATTGATGCGCCTTGTATTTGTTTATAAAACAACCTTTGAAGGTAAAGTAATCTTTCAAAGACCGCTATAGAGGCTAAATCAACAATTTATTTTGTAGGAACCTGATGTGGAGCTACTCTCTGATCCAAACAATCAGTAAGAACTTCAATGTCTATTCTTTGCTGAATATTGGTATATAGAGACGCCATGTATGGCACTTACCAATCACCAGTCTGATCAAAAGCCAATCCTTCTACTAAATGAATGACATTCCAAGAATCTTTGAGATAAGAGCGAGCTAACTTTTACAAAGGTTTAATTTAAAATATCTGCATGTTTAGCAACTGGAATTTGACCAATAAATAAAATGCCAGAATCATTAAGTTATTGAACTCAAAATACCATCCTTATAACCCAGATCAACGATTTTCTATATCCTTTTGGCAATATCTGGTGTGGGATCATAAAGAATATAATGCTCAAGGTTAGTTTTCTCAAATTTTCCTCATCATAATCCTTAACTTTTTCCATAGCAATACTGCCGCCATTATTAGCGCGGTTGATCACTGTGGAATCTTTCTTCATTTTATGTATCGCCTGAGGTTCTGATTTGGTTAAATTATACTTTACAAATCTTTTGGAATATGAGATGTTATCCAGGCCTTTAGTAATTACTGCTTTTGAGGTAAAAATGTAGATTTTTCCAAAACCGTGAGCTGGAAGGTAAGGCCTCTTCTGATTCAAAATCATTGAAGAAAATGTTTGCTCTGATTTTACACAGAAAAGTCCTCATCTCTGTTTCAAGTTTCAAATTCAAAGGTACTTGGCTTGGTACAAATGACAATGCTTTATTCAAACGGCTAGATTCTGCCACAGTTAATTGTGTGATAGACACATTGAAAATAGCCAATTGTGTATCTTGCCTATTTATCTACGGTACGCTCTCCTGCATGTCTTGAAATTGCTCTGTTCTGAAAAATCTTGATTGCAAGTGTGATTTGATTGACCCCATGACTTACTCATGGACACCCTTTATATCCTCCTTGCTGTTAAAAAGATGTGTATTGCACCTAGTAGGAAACTGATCACAATTAGATTTGGATGGACTTTCAAATTCTTGTTCTGAATTACAAGATGGTGTATCTGAACATGTCACCCAGTTTTTTCTAGGCTGTCTATTAGAATCAAACGGATATCACCTTGTTTTAGGAACCAAGTACATTTCGAAATATGGTTGGCTAGATCCTTTTTAAGTTTTTCCATTTTTAGTTTGGTCTATTAGCTGTTGCTTGTGACACCTATAAGCTGCAACTATTGCATTGGAGTACAGATAAGGAGGGAATGGCATATGAGGAGGAATAAAGAGTATCTAGGTGTATTGGTTAGTGCCCACCCTCATGGCCATGCTAATCCGTATGGCCATTCCCACCCATTCCTGCCTCTGCCTGTCCAAAACACCTCCTCATGTGCCTGGTGGTGTTTTTTCAAAGCAGTCTTCTGAGATTTAATGACTTAACTGGAGTTGTAAACCCGCTACTGGTGTAATAAAAATGTCTTGCCAGGCCTGCCTCTAGCCACTCGATTTGTAAGCACTCTGTGTGTCCTTCACTGAAGTCCTGTTAAAAACAAGCATTGGCAAAGCCAACTTTTTTGGCTTGGGCATACGTTTTAAGCTTTTGCCAGGCATTGCTATTAGATGCCCAGGTACTCGCACCATTTTGCGCCTATTACTTGCAATGGGTAGTTAATACAACTGACTTTTCCTGGCAAGTGCCTTCCCCATGCTTACACAAAAGCCCAAACTGTTGGCATTGCCAATGCTTGTTTTGTTAGTCGTTAGTCCTCAATTTGTTTCTGTATTTGTTCTAATTTCTCTTTGGCGTAATCAGCGGATATGTTTTTAATTCCTTTTCTCTTGTTCAGTCGCTAGAGTAATTTTATGACTTTCACTTTGTGCTGTAGTAATGGTAAAGACCACCAAATGGTCTCTAGTACACTTCGTGGTTATTTCACTAAAAGCGATCTTCTGTTGTGCAGTGCCTAAAAAAACAAAAAAAAATTATTTTAAAGACTTTTTTTTTTCTTTTTACTTGTAGGGCTAAATGTATTCTATTACTCTTGAGATCATGTTTAAGAAGATGGCCAGCCATTTCGTTTATACATTTTAGTTTTTAATCGTAGGAGGCTGTCACTACCTACTCTAGTCGCTTGATTCCCTATTGTGGACACATTATTAAAATAAGACGGTCCACTATTTATTATAGCAATTTGCTCCTCTAGATATGACTAATTTTTGTTACTCCTCGTGACAAAACATTTTATTTTGTTAATTTTTAACAAACCGTATATCAGCTGAACAGCTGTCCTAATGCACATAGATACACCAGGGAACCCTAAACTTACATGAAGAGCAGGGCAATAAACATAATTATCTTTGTGCATACATTTAACAATACGTTGCAGTTGCATGTAGAGTGCAGTAGAAGCTTCATACATTTCGAGGGGAGAGGTAGGTGAGGTATGGGAGAATCGTTGCAGAATGTTTCATTTTTTATAAAGTGTGTTAAACCGCTTGTAGTTCAAACACGCAGTGTTGAGAATACGATTACTACCCTCACCTCATTAGACTTTTCACATGTCACATACTAGTTAAAGTGCCCCTATATATTTAGGCATTAGGCCAATGAGAGCGGCCATTTATGCTTATGGGGAGTGGGTGGGCAAATGTACTAATGTAATGTCAACATGAACCACCTATCCTAACGTTTCATGAGACACGCGCTTGCTTTTTACTAATAACGAAGAGCCCTTATCCAAGCCCGCAGCAAAGCCACCCCCATCACTGCCACCTTCCTTCTCGGTCATCCGGCCCATGAAGCGCGTGTCAGTTGAGGCTTTCGCTGCCACCTTCGTGCCCCCTCCTCCCTCTTCGGCTGACTCCCACCCTGACACAGCCCTCTCCACTCTGCTATATCTGATACTCTTGATATCCTTGCCCCTGTCATGAGAATCCGCCTGAAGCCCAAAGCCAAATGTAACTCCTGGTATGACTCGGATCTCGTCACCCTTAAACGCAAGTGCAGGGTGGCAGAGAGGAAATGGCGTGCTTCATGTTCATCCTCTGACAAACTGGTCTGTCGCCTGCTCCAAAGGCAATACCGGCTCTCCGTTCTCACCAAGAAGAGAGCCCTTATCCAAGCCCGCATCTCTGCGGCATCTAACAATTCGGCCGAACTCTTTAAAATCTGCAAGGAGCTGGCCAACCCTGCTGCAGTCTCTACCTCTCCTGTCCCCTCCCAGGCCCTCTGCACGGCACTGGCCTCTCACTTCATTTCAAAAACTCAGGACATCCTGTCCTCACTCTCCTCCTATAACCCCCCCCTCTATTCCCTGCCCTTCCTCTGGCTCTTCTGCAGCCACCCCTCCTCTCTCCTTCTCTTCCTTTCCCCTTTTTTCTGCTGACAAGGTTGCAAGACCAGTCCGATCTATGAAAGTCTCGTCAAAACAGGTCCACCCCTGTTCCTCCAAAACTATCAAGGATCACATTGACTCCTTGGCTCCTGCCCTTGCTGACTTCTGCAATCACTCCTTCGCCTCTGGAGTCTTCCCATCCCCTCTCGAGCACTCCCTTGTGCACCCCCTTCTTAAGAAACCCTCTTCCGACCCTTCCTGCCCAGCTAACTATCGCCCAATCTCTATCACTCCCTTCCTGGGCAAGCTCCTGGAGAAACTGGCCATCTCCCAGCTTAATCTCCATGCTGAATGTGCTGGTAGTCTTCATGACCATCAGTCTGGCTTCAGAGCTGCCAGAAGCACGGAAACTGCTCTCCTGAACATCCGTGAGGACCTGCTCTCGAACCTTGACTCTAACATTCCATGTGTTCTTATTTTGCTTGATCTCTCTTCTGCCTTTGATACTGTCACCCATACCATCCTGCTCAACCGTCTCCGTGATAACCTCGGTATCACTGGTCAGGCTCTGGCGTCGCTGACCTCTTTCCTCTCAAATCGACCCTCCCAGGTCCGACTGGGGTCTTTCCTCTCTGACATCTTCTTCTCTACCTGTGGTGTCCCCCAGGGATCTAACCTCTCTCCCTGGCTGTTCAACCAGTATCTGGCACTTCTCGCCCACCACATCACCGCTCTCTGCACCTACTTTCAGTGCTATGCGGATGATACCCAGCTCATTTTCAGGCTACCCTCGGCCTCCTCTTCTCCTTCCCTCATCTCTGACTGTCTTTCTGCTATCCAGGAATGGTGTGCCGCCAACGACCTCTGCCTTAATGCCAGTAAGACTGAGATTCTACTGATCGGCACTCTCACTCCCTCCTTCCCTGCTGCTCTCTGGCCGGCCTCTCTGGGCCCTCTTCCTGCTCCTACCTGCAAGGCAAAAATCCTTGGTCATCTTCGACTCCACACTCTCCTTCTCTCCTCACATATCCGACGTATCTAAGAAGTCACACTACCAGCTACACCTCCTCAGAGGTATCCTTCCGTTCCTTTCCTTCCCCCAGAAGCTCACTGTCTCTAGAGCCCTGGTTCTCTAAGATGGACTACTATAACAGCCTCTATCTAAATCTGCCCGCCTCTACTCTCCGCCCTTTGCAACTCAACCAGAACAGGACTGCAAGACTTGTCCTTGGCCTCAAGCCCAGTGACCGTATCTCTCCAGGACTGAAATCACTACACTGGCTCCCAGTGACTGTGAGGATCAAGTTCAAAACCCTCTGCATTGTCCACAAGGCCGTCTGTGGCCTTGGGCCAAAATACCTTCAACTCTCTCTTCCTAAATATCTTCCTTCTCGAGCTCTTCGCTCATCCGCCTCCAACTCCCTCAGGGTCAGCCGCTTCTCCAAACAACGAGTTGGGGGCAGATCTCTTTCCACTGCAGGGGCCTCCCTCTGGAACAGCCTTCCTGCCTCCCTGAAACTTGAGGAGAACCACCTCCGGTTCCGGAAGCACCTCAAAACCTTCCTCTTTGCCTCCGCTTTCTCTCCCCCTCTTCCCTGCTAATACTACTGAAACTGCACTGAATCTGCAACTGGGCCATTCACCGTTCTCGGCCCAGACACTCTCCCCTGCACTGCCTCCACGGCAACCCCTGCACTACGGGACTGTGTCTGTATCCATACAGCCCCCCTTCCCAGCACTTGTCTGCACTTACCTCGCACTTTCCACCAGGTGGCCCTTGTTATTTATCCTGTATGCTGTATGCTAATAACCCTGTACTGCACTTTCCCCTCTCCCTTTCCCCCATGCACTTTTCCCTTCCTCTCTACCCTTGCACTTGCGCGATCTGAATGACACCTGGCCTAGTAAGATCGTTGTCTGTCTCCCCTTGTCCCCCCCCCCCGGCTCGTCACGCCTTGACACTTGTGTATAGGCGCGTTACAAATGCTTTATCATAACATATATCATATCATATGTGGTTGTGTGAGTCAGAGGAGTGGAAGTCTTCAATTTCATCTCCCCAGAAGAGGATGGAGAATGCCCAGGGTCCCAGAAGGCAATGCACCCCAAGGCTCTAGAGTCCACTTAGCAAGATGGCACTCAACACTTTTTTTGGAGTGCTACTATCCCTTTAGAGATGTATTGGTAAAGGAATGATGTTTGTATTGCACTAGTTGACTAAAATAAATGTTTTCTGTCTGCTAATAAGGTCACAGAATTTGTATCCAATATACTGCTTTTTATTGTATTGTATAGTGCTATAATATTCTTTGCTATTCAGATTTATTCACAATGAATTCCAAATATTATAGAAAATTCGTCTGCTCTTTTTTGCTGTTAACCAGTGGCCTGACTTCTCAATCTAAGGAGGGCACACATTCCACCAGCACCATTTGGAATAAGGATTTCACCTTAAACAATGCTCTTCAACAAATGCACTTTAGGGCCAATTATGACTAATTTGCTCCACAAAAAGCTCATGACAACCCATTATTGCGGTCCCCTGAAGCAGCTGTTAAACAGCAACATAAGTATTGAGAATTTTGTTTTCTTGATTGAAATTGCGAATGTTTGCATAATATTTGGAAATTCAATGTGCTTGAAATTGAACATCAAAGAATATAATGCTGCTATGAGATGAAAATAAATAAAGGCTAAAAGTCTTGTGTCCTTACTAGCGAACAGAAAAACAAGTATTGTGGTTAGCTAGCACAAGGCAAACCTTGTACTCCTACGTCTGTTCCCTTTCCACCATACTGTATGGGCGTCCCCTTGGGACCGGAGCCTTTTGCTCAGCAAAAACGTTGCACTTCCCGTTTAAGCTTTAATCCATGCGTGCAACGACGTGACCATGCACGCTGACCCACCCCACGGTGCCACACCTCCGTCCTTTCTTTCACGCGACTGGAACAGATGTCTACTCGGCAGTAGTATTTTTTGCTGTGCACTCCCTTTTTCCACACAATTTTGCGTGTATTGTCAAATTGTACTTATTTTACGACGGCTTTCAACCCATCTGGCCCACTGGTGCATGTCTGGTTACTCCGGTTTCGGTAGATATGCGTTGTGTGGCACTCCCTTTCCCGTTTCAGATGCCCATACACTCTGTTGGGTCTCAAGCACAGGTGGGATTTGTGCGCAACATGCTAACTCCGTGATCACTTAAACAGGCTTGTGAGGTGGCGGGAGATCTTTTCCAGGTCTCTGCCAGATCATCTGAAGAAGTTTGTGCACAGAACCTAGAAATCTTTCTACGGTGGGGTCAGCCAGAGATGGGCATTTTTGCCAAGAGCTGCAACTCCAAAAGTAATAGGTTTGCCTCCTGGGAGGGCCCCCGGACACGCAGTCCGAAGTAGATGACTTCCACATAGGCTGGTCTGAGATGAGCTGCTACATATTTCCTCCAACACCACTCTTGCAGAGATCCATCAACAAATTCTGGGCTTCCAGGAATTGCAGGTTGATTCTGTTTGGTCTGGTAGTCAGACCTCTAGACGTTGTCACTTCACGGTCCGGTCCACGTCGCAGTGTTGGATCGGATGTTGTCGCAACAGAGAGGCTTAGTGCTTCACCGGAAAACCTGAGTCGATGGACTGGTTCGGACATTATACAATGTTTTTAAAACTTGAAATATTTTATGTTGGTTGGACAGGGTTTTATCATTTTAATTTAGCATTTTGATTCAACAATTATATAATTTTTAACATTTTAGGTACTTTAAAATGTTCACCCTGAGGAAGCGGACCATATATGTTCTTTTCGTAGAAACTAGTGGTGTTTTGTATGAGGATGTTTTTAGGTCCAAAAAGCCTCTACTGTGACGGGCATTGATATTGAATGTTTTATACACTGGACTATATATATATATATATACATAATCAGGTTGACGAAGCCCTGGCAGTGGTGGGAACACGTGGCGGTTTTTTCAGGAGTTTGTGTACTCCTGTCATGGTTGTGTGACTGATGTCTAAGAAATCAATTACATTCTTCCCTTAATCAGTGGAGTGCCTTGAGATTGTTTTTATTCCTTCGGATTTGCCTGGCCCTCCGAGCTGATCCCGAAAAAAGTGGTGTTATGTGATATATATATATATATCATTTGTTTTGTGCCTACATAAAAGCTGATTTTAGCCCATGTTGCGAATTGGTGGTGGTATACAACAGTCACACTGGTGATATTACTTTGTGATGTTTTGTTTGTATTAATTTGACTTTTATTTAGGATTGCCCTGTTGCCCCTGTCTTGACTCAGCTCGCACAGAGCTCTTCTTTTGGTATCAATTTTATATTCAGCTGACCTTATAGGCAGTGAGATATGAATTGAATGTGTGATACCATATACCGCACACCTCAGAATATCTTTTTATTTGCTAAAGGCCAAGTCAACAGCAGTGGCATTTCATCTCTGTGCCATGAGATTTAATTAGTAAGGCTGCAACATGGCCAACTCCATCTGCTTTCTGCCGACATTACTGTTTAGATGTTAGTTCATGAGAGGGTGCAGCTTTTGGCCAGGCAGTTCCCAGGAACCGGTTTGCCTGATTCCACTGGTACCACCTCCCTAGAAGTTGTGTTATGTTGGAATCACCCGTACAGTATGGAGGAAAGGAGACTGGACGTAGGTATAAGAACAAATTACTCACTGTAGAGACTACTGTACTCCTAGTCCCCTTTCCTCCATATGCCCCAACCGCCATCCCCTCATTGTTAAAGGACGTAGTTAGGTCAGTCGTTTCAGATCCGCGTTAGTGGGGACTGAGGTGTGGCGCTGTGGGGTGGATTCTGCGTGCACGCATGGCCTTGCACCTATGTGCACATGAATTAAAGCTTAAACGACTCCGGTCCCATCCCCATAAGGGGATGCCCATACAGTGTGGAGGTACAGGGACTATGGACTAGTATTGCAATAGTCACAACAGTGATTAACGTGTTCTTTCCTTCACTAAACCATTGAGTACAAGAACCAACTAAAGTTTCTTGGTGTTTGCAGATGTCCTTTTCCTGAGTTAGATTTGGGAGCAATAATATTAGCGAATTTACTGTCCAATAACTTTAGAGATGTATACAAACTCGAGAACTGTAGTAATACCATGAATCGATTACTTTTTATTTTTTTATTTTATTGGTTTATAACAAACCTTTTAAAATGTTACACAATACAAAACATATAGCCAATTCCTTTCTTTGCTCATCACTAGTCCTTCCATACTCACAAACCTGCGAGAATAGGTTTAATTTGGTTTCAGAAAAGTCCAAACCCAACCGTCTTTCGATCACAGCTAACAAAGACGTTAGCGGAATTAACAATTTGGAGTCGGTTCCATTGAACATATACTGCCACCATTCATCAGCATAGAGAGAAGGGTGCTTTAGACTCTAAGGTCCCAAATACAGTGTTCTTTCAGGTCGAAGTTCGCTGCAGAACAGCACCAAATGTTTAAGAGTTTCCTTTTCTTTTTCACAGAATCTGCAAATTGGATTTAAGTTTGCATTACATGCCCATGCCCGGAGCCGTTCTTTAGTCTTAAAACCATTCTATCGAAACATCATGAACAGTCTTCTTGCATTCAGGTCAGGATATACCGTTGTGTGGTGTTGCAGCCCCGTGCCTCAGGTGGCACGTCAACCATCATCTTAGAAGCAGCTCTCTCTGCGCTAGTCTGCTGCCAGTCAGCCCGCCAGATTTTTATTTTTGCAGCGTCTGGATTCCCATGTAGAGTTTCTCACTTAATGTCAAATTCCGTCATCAGACTTTCGCATCTGCCGATCCACATAGACACAATGGTATTGTTATTTGATGAGATGCTATGAACATTTTTTTAATTGTAGGATTTGCTCACAAGATCTTGTTTTGCAAAACAATGAAAGCAAATTCCAGCGTGTAATGATATAAGCGATAGCTCATATCTTCTACAAGACATCTCCCTACCTTTAGGTAAGCCCAGTACTTTAATCCAAAAAATGTTCTCGAGGTTAGACCATACTTCACAGGAGCAGCATTTTCTGCTCCGTAAATTAGGACTGGGATTACCTTTTGTTGGTAAAAATACAGCAACGGTTTAAGCAAAAACTTTCCAAATTTCCGATTTAGGACCAGTGATTGGCTCGCAAGTTGCCTGCACTTTTGCTTCGTTTCAGTGATCCATGTGCCATCATTAATACAAGCGCTTACCACAATGCCCAGATATTTTACGCTGTTTGATAAGCGTATCGGTTCTTGGCCCAGCGTCCATGCTGCTTTTTTCATGATGTTACGTCTTCCTGATTTAAGATTTTTAAGTACCAGGACTTCGCATTTTTTTGTGTTGATCACTAGATGGTTTAAAGTCACGTATTGTTGAACATCGTTAAGCTTTCTTTGAAGACCAATAGGCGTTACATCCATCAGAATCAGGTTGTCAGCATATAGGAGCCAACTTAAATGGGATTTATGTAATTTCGAAGGAAATTAGTTCACTGCATCTATAGTTGCTCCTATGTCTGATATAAATAGACTGAATATTGCCGCAGCCAAGGGGCAGCCTTGTTTTACTCCCTTGAAGGTTTTAATTGCCGCGGACAAAATACCAATCTGATCCAGACGAATTCTAATGGAAGTTTCGGTGTGCAGTTCTCTAATGGCTGCTATTAGATCGTGTGGGCAACCCCACGCTTGCAATTTAGTCCACAAAAGATCCCTGTCGATGGTGTCAAAGGCGTTGGAAAAATCAATAAAGGCAAGATACAGTGTTGTATTTGATTTCAACACCTCCATTTTAATCATGTTCAACAACATTAGGTTTAAGGAGCAACCCACTTGTTTGACGAAGCCTGTCTGCCTTAAATCCACATGATTTGTTTGCACAGCCCACTGGACGAGTTTTCATTGTAACATGGTAGCATAGATTTTTCCCAATACGTCCAGTAATGCCACTGGGCGATAGTTATTAGGGCACGTTCTGTCACCTTTTTTAAAAATGGGCACAATCCCTGCCGACTTCCAAGACATCTGTGTCAGGCATTGCAGATTTATTCTTTCGAATAGAGCCACACAAACGTCCGCCCATAAATCCGGAGTTGGATGCGCTGAAACTTTAGGCCCCTCTTTTGCTTTGTATAGATCCGAGAAATGGGATATCCAGACTGCTTCCGACACTGTGCACGTTTGAATCGCTCTTTGTGGAGCCTGAGTGTTGTTAATAAGTCTCAAAGTCACAAGTGTTTTTATTTTTTAGACACTCCAGCATTGATTTGGCGTCGTTCTGTAACATTAGGTATTTACAAGCCGTTAACCAGTTTTTAAACGTTTGTTTCACAGCCTTCTTTTTCAGTTTTCAAGCCTCAGAGTCTAAGACTTCCGCATGTCGAATCTCACGTCGCATCTGGCGCTTCTGAATTCAAAATCTCCAAATCAAAACAATGCATGCGCACGAAGTTCGGATGTTTTGAGCCTACATTCTTTGATTTAAATTGCGTCAATAAATGATCATATTCCATTACTGAATCGCTTTCCCACAGAGAGATCTTCCATTCGAGGGGATTGGGTCCTCCGACGTATTCCATATCTATGACATGTAATCACCACAGCTGTGCTGCTTCGGAAACTTTTCCGGCGTCTGCGTCCTGCGTCGATGACGTCGATGCGCCGACGTCGAGGACCTCCTCCGACGTCATCCGATGTGATAAGTAGGACGCACGACGCCCGTAGCCTCAGTTCCGTTTTTTCCGCGAACGTGTTGCTTCGTGTTTCTCGGTTCTAAGCCTCGACTCTTTGGAGTTCTGTTCTTTCTGGTTCTTCGAACCTGTTCGTTTGTGAATTTCCTTCGGCGATGTCTTCCACTTCGTCTTCAACCCAGCGTCCGGGCTTTAAGAAGTGCGGGGAGTGTGGGTCCAAGATGTCGGTGACTGACTCGCACGACGCCTGCCTCTGGTGCCTCGGGGAGGCCCACGACATGGATGACTGTATCGACTGCCAGTCGCTCACTTCCAAAGCCTTACGCGAACGTAAGAAGAAGTTGTCGGTAGGTCGGGTGTCCAAGCCCCGGAAGTCGAAGTCGGCGGGGCTTTCGACGGATGATTCGAGGGGTGACT
Source organism: Ambystoma mexicanum (assembly GCF_040938575.1). Taxonomy (NCBI): domain Eukaryota; kingdom Metazoa; phylum Chordata; class Amphibia; order Caudata; family Ambystomatidae; genus Ambystoma; species Ambystoma mexicanum. Next base: position 436,262,403 of record NC_090936.1, read on the forward strand.
CTCCGCGTCATCGTCGGAAGTCTCGTCGGTCTTCTTCTAGGAGTGGGTCTCGCCACTCCTCAGCCTCTTCGAGGCATTCTCGGAAGCGCCGTCACCGGTCGCCTTCCAGGTCCTCTTCCGAGGATTCTGCATGGCACGTCGGTTACCCCACCAGCCGTGCGACGCCGGAGGAATGGGCTTCCTTCGGGAAGAAAATGTTGGCGATTCTTGAGTCGCAGGGTACTCAGCCGTCCGCGCCCCCGAGTGGGGTCGGCCGTGAGAGGTCGAGAGACACCGCTCGCAAGAGTGGTCGGCACGAGTCACGGGAGCGGTCCCGTTCGGACAAGGAGGCTCGTTCTCGCCGTACCCGTTCCAGGTCCCGGTCCTCGACGCGTTCGAGACCGTGTGCTCCTGTGAAGTCTTCGAGGAAGACATCGACGTCTGAGGCGTCGAGGGCGTCGACAGGCTTTCTCGAGGCTCCGGCTTCGAGGAAGTCGTCGAAGCCGTCGACGATCAGGTGGTCGAGGGACACGCTCGGGGCTCCGGCTTCGTGGGCTGTGTCGACGCCGCTGATACTGGAGGCGCTGCATCTGACGTCGACGCCGATCCTCTCGGCGCCGTTGCCGGTTTTCTCGACGTCGGCGCCGATTCGCTCGACGCCATCGACGCCTTTCGTGTCGGAGGTGCCCCGTGTCACGGGTGTACCCCCTAGGAAGGCTCTGGTTAAGAGCAAGCACTCTCGGGTGCCTTTTCGCCACCTGGAATATATTTCAGAGGCGGATGAGGATTCTGATGGCCTGGTTCCTAGTCAGGTGCCAGATGACATTGTCTCGGGCCATAGTCAGTTTGACGATTTGAGGCAGTCACTGCATGATGCCAGTGGACTGGACACCTCTCCGGAGGTGGAATTTTGTAGGCCTGAGCCTGGCTCCCATGCCGATTCCTCGTACCGGCGCCTTATGGCTATGGTGTCTGAGTATCTGGGATGGTCTGCTCCCCCAGGGGAGTTTGTGCAGGATGATCTGACGGACATCCTTGATGTTGGTCCCCCAACTGACCCGGTACTACCGTTCCATATGGCTTTACAGAGAAGGGTGGCGGCGGCTTGGACTGCTCCGGAGAGTCTCCCGGCGGTGGGCAGATCCTTGTCGCGTAAATACCGTCCAGCCAGTAGCGACCCCTGCTACTTGACCAGGCACCCCACTCCGGAAAGTTTGGTGGTGCAGGCGGCCACGGCCCCGGCAAAGCAGGCGTCGTACCCTACCATCCCTCCTGATAGGGACGACAAACGTTTTGATGGCTGGGCGAAGAAAGTGTTTTCTTCTGGTGGTATGGCGCTTCAGGCGGCCAACTCCATTTGTGCCTTGTCACGTTTCACGCACACTCTGTGGAACTGTGTTGCGTTAGCGGCTGAACATATTCCCGAAGGGGATGAACGGGATGGTTTCCTTGCTATGGTCCAGGATGGTAAGGATGCCATGTGTGAGTCCGTTCAGTCGGGTCTGGACTTGGCTGAATGCGTCAGTAGGTCCATGGCGGCGAGCACCGTGATACGCAGGTTTGCGTGGTTGCGGAAGTCGGGGTTTGCTCCTGATGTGCAGTCCCGGCTCCTCAACATGCCCTTTGACGGTGAACACCTTTTTGGCAGCAAGGCTGACGAGAGCCTTGAGAGGTTGCAGACCTCAAAAGCTGCAGCGAAGTCGTTGGGTGCTGCAGTTCGCCAACCTCCGCCTTTTCGTCCTAGGGGACAGCAGTGGAGGGGTGGTTCCTTTCGCTATTACTCGTCCTTCAGTAAAGCGAGAGGAGCTGGCAGTCAACGCAGGGGTACCAGAGGTGGACGACAGGGTACCCGTGGTGCCAAGGTCGCTCGGGCAGTTGCCTCTTTGCCCTCAGGTAACGCCGCAGCCGCTCCTACTCAGTCATGAGGCCAGGTCCCATGGTTCGCCGGTTGGGGGTAGGCTGGCGCAGCATCTTGTAGAGTGGCAAGCCATTACTTCGGATGTGTGGGTTCTGGAGATCATAACCCACGGCTACTGTCTTCCCTTTCGGCACAGGCCTCGCGACAATCCACCGGGGAACCTCTCTTTGAAGTGTCCGGATCCGCTCCTTGCGCAGGAAATTCAAGCCCTGCTGGAGAAGGGCGCTATAGAACTGGTGCCTGTAGCGGAGAGGAACAAGGGATGGTATTCCCCTTATTTTTTGATTTCCAAGAAAGACGGGGGATTGAGACCCATCATGGACTTGCGCGGTTTGAACAAACTCCTCACGAAGGACAAGTTCAAGATGGTTACTCTCTCTCAAGTCCTCCAGGCCCTTCAGCTTCAGGACTGGTTGGTGTCACTCGACCTCAAGGATGCTTACTTCCATGTGCCGATCCATCCCAAGCACAAGAAGTACCTGAGGTTCGCGGTTGGCGACTCGCTCTTTCAGTTTCGGGTCCTGCCGTTCGGATTGACCTCCGCCCCGAGGGTTTTCACCAAGCTCATGGTGGTGGTGGCAGCGCATCTCAGGCAAGGGGGGATTCACATCTACCCCTACCTGGACGATTGGTTGATCAGGGGGAGCTCTCCCGAGCAAGTCCTGGATCATCTGTCCGTCACCTGCCACTCCCTTCACAGGCTGGGCTTCTCCCTCAATTTAAAGAAGTCCCATTTGACGCCAACACAGAGGCTCCAGTACATCAGAGCACTGCTCGACACTTCCCTGGGGCAGTGTTTTCCTCCCCAGGTGAGGGCTCTTCACATTCAGCAGATGGTGCACAAGTTTCAGCAGGCCCAGACGCTCCCAGCGTTCGAGTTCTTGAGGTTGCTCGGCCTCATGGCATCCTGCATTCTTCTGGTGCCAGAGGCTCGCCTGCGAATGAGATCTTTGCAGTGGGCACTCAAGACGCAATGGTCGCAGTCCTCCGGCAGGATGTCGGACCCGGTTCAGGTGCCGCCCTCGGTCGCCCAGGACCTTCTGTGGTGGGCCGTCGAAGGCAACTTGATGAAGGGGGCTCCATTTTGGCTTCCCTGGCCGGAGGTGACAATCGTGACGGATGCATCCCTCACGGGATGGGGAGCTCATGCCAACGGGCTGACAGTCAGCGGTCGTTGGTCTCCGTCGGAGTCCAGACTCCATATCAATCTGTTGGAGCTGAGGGCCGTCAGGCTAGCCCTGAAGGCTTTTCTGCCGACTGTGAGAGGAAAGAATGTCCTGATCCTGACGGACAACACAGTGGCCATGCACTACCTCAACAAAAAGGGGGGGGGGCAGGGTCACTTCCTCTGTGCAGTGAGGCGATGCAGCTCGGGTTCTGGGCCATCCAGCAGGAAGTTTCGATCTCGGCAGTTCATCTGGCTGGAGACGACAACGAGACGGCGAACGCTCTGAGCAGGCAGAGCGCGATCTCTCACGAGTGGGAGTTGGCTCAGGAGATTCTCTTGGAGATCTTCGCCCTTTGGGGGACCCCTCAAGTGGATCTCTTCGCCTCCAGTGTCAACCGGAAGTGCGAAAGGTTTTGCTTGCGGGAATTTCCTCCGAAAGGAGCCTTGGGAGACGGGTTCGTGGTGGAGTGGTCATTCCCGCTGCTGTACGCGTTTCCTCCAGTCCCCGTCATCCCGCAAGTGCTGCGGAGGTTACGGAAGTTCGGTTCCCGGATGATCCTCATTGCTCCGGCGTGGGCTCGGAGGACGTGGTACCCGGACCTTCTCGACTTGTCCATCTGCCCTCCACGTCGTCTTCCCTACCGAGACGGTCTGCTCTCACGGGAGGGGGGGTCAGGTTCTCCATCCAGAGGTCGGATCCCTCAACCTTCACGCTTGGCTTCTGAAAGGTTGAGGTATATGGATTGGGACCTCCCTGAAGACGTGATGGAGGTGTTGCTTTCGGCCCGTAGGCCAGCAACGAAGTCTCTGTACCGTTGCCGTTGGCGTAAGTTCTGCGACTGGTGCAGAGTTCGGAATGTGGATCCTTTTGCATGTGACATCCCCATGGTTCTGTCCTTTTTGCTTTCTCTGGCCCACAGGGGCTTGCAAGTGGGTACCATTAAAGGTTACCTGGCGGCGCTGTCCATCTTTAAGCGCTCGTCTGAAGAGTGTTCTTACTTTAAAATCCCTTTAATTTCACAGTTTCTGAAAGGGCTCACTAATGTGTTCCCTCCGTCACCTTTCCTGGTGCCCGGTTGGGATTTAAACCTTGTTCTTAGGTTTCTTATGGGTGCTCCGTTTGAGCCTTTACATTCTTGCCCTTTGAGGCTGTTAACTCTGAAAACTGTGTTTTTAGTTGCGGTTACTTCCGCTCGCTGAGTGAGTTACAGGCACTTTCAGTTAAGCCACCCTTCACTGTTTTTCACAAGGACAGGGTTGTCCTTCGAGTTCGTCCTTCTTTTCTTCCGAAGGTAGTGACGGAATTTCATTTAGCCCAGAAGGTTGTTCTTCCGGCATTCTATCCTCCTCCACATCCTGGTAAGGAGGAGGAGAGGCTCCATAGGCTTGATCCTAGGAGAGCTTTAAGCTTTTATGTTTCACGCATGTCCCGGGTCAGAGTGGACGATCAACTCTTTATTGGTTACGATGGAAAGCGTTTGGGGCAAGCTGTGACGAAACAGACTTTGTCCCGCTGGATTATTTTGGCCATCTCGGAGTGTTACCGCTTGGCGGGCAAGAACCCACCGGCTGGCTTGCGGGCCCATTCTACCAGGGGTGTGGCTGCATCTACTGCCCTGCAGAGGGGTGTTCCTATTCGCAACATCTGTGATGCAGCCACCTGGGCTTCAGTACATACATTTGTACGGCATTATTCCCTCGATTCCATCAGAGGGCAGGATCTGGCCTTTGGCAAGGCGGTCCTTTGCTCTGCTATTTGATTGGCTATTCTAAAATTTTGCTTCTAAATTCTTTCCCTCCTCCTTGTTTTGGTACTGCTTTGGGAGTCTGTCATAGATATGGAATACGTCGGAGGACCCAATCCCCTCGAAGAACAAGTTACTTTCTTACCTGGTAACGTTCTTTCGATGGGATGGTCCGACGACTTATTCCATATCGCTCCCGCCCTGCCTTCCCCGCTGCAGAATTTCTTTTGCGATTGCAGCTTACGTTCAGCAAGGCTTTGTGTCTGACTGGCAGTTGACTTATGTCACACGTTCTGGGGGGAAAAAACTACAACTGAGGATGACGTCGGACGTCGGAGGAGGTCCTCGACGTCGGCGCATCGACGTCATCGACGCAGGACGCAGACGCCGGAAAAGTTTCCGAAGCAGCACAGCTGTGGTGATTACATGTCATAGATATGGAATACGTCGTCGGACCATCCCATCGAAAGAACGTTACCAGGTAAGAAAGTAACTTGTTCTTCTTCACCATCCGGTCATCTAAAGGACTTTGTCTCCAGGACCTCAAGTCAGGAGAAGGTAGGTCCTTTGTTCACCAAGGCCCCCCAGCACTGAGGCTCCTTCCCGGCACCTCGGTTTGGGAAGGATGCCTTGAACTCTGGTACTAGCGGCAAACCCGAGGCCGTTAAGACTACCAGCTCCCATGCCGAAGGGCCCAGGGGCTCTTCCAGGCACTCCAACAAGGGGCGCTCCAGGTCTTCTTCGGCACGAGGGTACAAGGGCTTTCGAGCACTGGTTCCAGGCGGCAGCCTGAGGCGCAGTCCTGTATGACTACCAGCTCCCCATCAGAGGGCTCACAGCCTACCGGAGCCATCGCTGAGTTCGTGGCACAGGGGGACAACCAGACTATGGGCACGCTGGCTGAGGTCTTGGGTCCTACCGTAGCCATCTCTGAGGTCAGCGCTTCTGCTTCTGGTTCGGGCGCACACAGTCCTAGACTGTCGGACCCAGTTTGGGCCTTTCGCGCCCTCCTGCCTAGGGCGTTGCGCAACGCCCCAATATGGCGTACAAGCACATGTTGGAGCCTGCATGGCCGGCGGCCATCATAGATTCCGATTCCAGGCCTCAGGCCTTCAGATTGGGTGGCACTGGGCGGATCCAGTCCTCTTCCTTCGTGGCGCAGAGTCGGCTCCCCGGGTGGGTTGTCCCTGCAGGGGTACATTTATGCCTCCTAGCCTTTTGGATAACCCTCCCAGATTCCTATGCGCTTTGACCAGGACAGAAGGCCCAGCGCAGCATAGTGGTGAGCACCTTCTGGTGACCCTGCAGCCTCTGAGGACTGCTTTTTTAGCGCTTCCTCATGCGCTCCCCTCCGATGTTTGGGTTCCTCAAGGACCTCGTCAAGGAAGTAGTCCCGTGGGCTGCGCCTCCAAGGCCCCCCTCCTCTGGTCCCTCCCTCTGGTGGTTCTGATACCACAGTCTGTTTCCTCTCTGGTCCTGGTTCTGCTGTTGCCTCACTCTTCCATCTACAGGCAAGAAAATGGGGGTGGGGACGAGGACATGCAGGATGAGGACCCTTCTACATCAGTGAAAACTTGTAATGACTGTCTTGATGGCCTTGCTGAGTTTTTGGGGGTCTCCCATCTGGAGCAGGCCCCCTGCGAGCCATGGGTCCTGGTGGAGGTCCTGTTGTTGTGCGCCGCGAACCGTTCGGGCATTCCTCTCCAGAAAGACATATTTTCTTTGGCTAAGAAGGTCTGGGAGAAGCGTTGGCCAATGCTCATATAAAAAGCTGGACAGCTGGTTTCGGCTGTTGGATGGGGAACGAGTCCTCCTGGCGTCTCACCGTCAACCACACTCCTCTGTCTTGGCGTTGGCTTCTTTGTATTCCAAGCCCTCCATCTTCTGCGGCCAGGGCCGCCTCCCGCTGTTTATCCTAGGAGGACAAGTCCCTCAAGTTGTTCAGCAGGAGAGGGTACCTCAACACTGGGGCTGCACCTGCGACAGGCTGACGTGGATGCCCCCCTAGCCGCAGAGAACCAGAAGCTTTGGCGAGAGATCGGGGAGTTCCTGCCAGAACTTCCCCTGGAGAGCCAGGCCTCCTTAAAAGCAGGGCCGGCAGAGGAGCGCGAGGTTGCGCAGGATCTTATGGAGTCCTCGGTCTCCCGCATGGACACAAGTCCAGATGAATGAGAGGATTCTAGACCATCTTCAAAGGGATGGCTATGTTTCATTCGTCTGACGACGAGCTAACAAAAAAAGATCTCCACGCAGACTGCTAAATACTTGGCCATCCTGACCAAGCCGGGGCAAATGTCCTTTCCTCATACCCAGGGCAGGTCTGAGTTCAAACCCTGCTTCTTCAGCGTCTTCAAGGAGTTCAGGGACTGTTGCACGCGGCGGCCAGACAGGTCCCTCAGCGACAACAGGAGGAAGCAGCAGAAGGCCTTGCTGGGATTTTTTCACTCCCCCCCCCCCCCCCTCCTCCGCTTCCACCTCACACCAAAAAGCGATGACGTCTCGGTTAGGGAACATAGCTTGCCTGTGGGGGGGCCAGCTTGCTCTCTTCGTGGACAGCTGGAAGCATTTTTACTTTGAGTCCTTGGATTCTTTTGGTAGTCTCCACGGCTTCAGTCTTCCTCTTCCTTTTCCTCTACCCTTTTCTGCTGCAGATTGGGTCGCCTGCACTGTTTCAGGGGATCTTTCTTCTTGTGGACATGCAGGCAAAGCCGGTTGCTCAGTCAGATAGGGGCCCGGGTTCTACTTCAGGATTTTTGCAGTACCCAACAAACAGGCTGGCCTGAGGGTAGTCCTGTAGCGCTCGTTCCTCAACCTGCCTTTACCTCTAGAAAGCTTCAAGATGATCACCCCAGTGCACATAACAGTCTCGTTTTGCGCAGGGGGCTGGAGGTGTTCCCTAGACAACAAAGATGTGTACCTGCATGTCCCCATCTACCAACCACACCGGAAGTTCCTTTGGTTCATGATTGTCCCACCACTTCCAATACAGGGTTCTGCCGTTTAGCCTTAACTGGGCCCCTTGTGTGTTCACGAAGCTCATGAATGCGGTGGCTGACCTTCTTTGCTTGGAGGGCCATCACCTGTACCTTTGTCTGGCCGACTTGTTGGCGAGGGCCAGCTCGGCCGCGGGGGCGGTGCTCTCCTGCCAGCGGATGTTCTTCACCAGATGGGGTTCTCCCTCAACCAGCAGAAGTCGTAGTTGACCCCTTTCCAGGACCTGACGTTCCTCAGAGTTTGCGACACAGCTTTTCAGAGGGTGTTCCCCGATGACCGAAAGGCTACTGTCCCTTCGGAAGGTGATTCAGCACTTTCTGGCCAACTCTACCACCTCGGCATGGTAGCGTCCTGTGTGCTGAGTCGGGCACGCCTGCCTCATGTCACTCTTAAGATGAGATGCCTTCAGTTCCACCTGGGGGCTGATTGAGAACAGGAAATAGGGCCGCAATCGGACAGGCTTCCTATTCCTCTACACCTCCTTCCGGATTGTCACTGGTAGCTTATGGACTGCAGTGTGGTAGCGGGAGCCCCCTTTACTCAGCCGGAGCATACGTTGGTTGTGAAGACAGACTCCTCCCTCACGGGCTGGGTGGGGCTACCCTGGATGGCTATTCGATTCATGGTGCTTGATCCAGGGCAGAGGCCCTCTTGCATATCAATCTGCTGGAACTCGTGGCAGTGGGCCTGGCGCTCAGGACTTTCTTGCTGGTCATCAGAGGCAAGGTGGTTCTGGTCTGGACTGACAATTCCAGGACTATGTTCTACTGGAACAAACAGGGCGGGAACCGCTTTCCCCTCCTATGCATGGAGGCAGTATCCATCTGGGAGTGGGCCCTGTCGTTGGGGGATATGGCTCTCTGCCATCCATCTCCCAGAGGACGACAATGTGGAAGCGGACACTTTCAGCCGCCTGGGGTTCAACACTTACGAATGGGATTTACACATCAACTGTTTGTTGTCCCGCTTCCAGAAATCGGGGTTTTCGGATCTGGACTTATTCGCATCTCCATTTGAATTCCAAATGCCCCATCTTTGCTTCATGGGCGGCTTGGGGCCAGGTGTTTCTGGGGGATGCGCTCCAGCTCTGCTGGCACAGCAGCAGGTGCTATACATTTCCTCCTCCATTGCTTCAGCTGACCCACAGAAAGTTTCGGTCATCGGAGGGTTGCAGCCTCATCCTGATTGCACCCCACTGGCAGTCAATGGCTTGTTTCTCTGACCTGCTGCAGTTCTGCTCACAGGGGCCTATCCATCTTTCAATGCCCATCACGGGATTCCTTATGCAGCAGGGCGGGGCGGTGGAGCGGCCTGGCCAGGCTGACCCTCTTGGCCTGGCTCCCGATTAGCTGAGACTTCACCACTCCCAGTTTCTGGACAGCAACTGGGAAATCCTACATGAGGCCATCCATGCACTCTCAGTACAAAAGTGGACCAGGTTCTGACACTGGGCTCGCGACAAGGGGCTGGATTCCCTCCCTTGCTCCCTGAACGACGTGCTGTCTTTTTTTTACATACCTGGCTTGGTCTGGCGTACAGGTCGATGGATACCTGTTGCACCTACTTGGCAGCCATCGGGGCATACAAGAACTCGCCAGATTAAATCTTTTCAGCGGTCAATCCGGTAGTTAAGGCCCACCTCAAGGGCTTGTCCAGGCTGTTGCCTCTGGTGCATAGGCCTCCCCCGTTTGGGACCTCAACGTGGTGCTGGTGGCCTTACAGCGTAAACCGTTTGAGCCGATGACAATCAGTGGACATCAGACTGGTGACCCTCAAGGTGGTCCTGTTGGTGGCACTCACCTATGCCTGCAGAGTCGGTGAGCTGCAGGCACCATCATCGTGCAAGCCCTTCACCACCTTCCACAACAACATGGTAATCTTGCACACTCATTCCAACTTCTTGCCCAAGGTGGTCTCTGTTCCACTTGAATCGGGAGATCTGCTTGCAGCTGTTCTTTCCGAACCCTCAGTCGGAGGCTGAAAGGGCATTGCACTCCCTGGATTTGAGAAAGGCACGCAGGTTCTAACTCTCCCAGGCGAGATCTTTCAGGAAATAAGGTGGTGTTCACCTTCGGGTGCTCCGCTTCCAGCACCCAAGCTGCAAAGGCCTCCATAGCTCGTGGATGGTCGAGGCCATTTCGGAGGCTTATGTTGCCATGGGTAAGACTTTCCCACAGGGATTCATGCCCACGCACTCAGGGCCAAGGCCTTTTAGATACACGCTTCCTGGGAAGTCATTAGCAAGGCGGCTACGTGGGCCACTCAGTCTGTGTTCTGTAATCACTATTCCCTGGACACCAGCTCCAGGCAGGATGCAGAGTTCAGTCAGGTGGTTTTGAAGAACCTTTTTGTTTCTTCTTAAGCATGAGGCAGGTTGTCACAGCTCCATTTGTCTTGTTCGGTGGAATCACCCACAAGGATGGAGGAAACGAGACGGGACGTACGAGTAATTAAAGTTACTCACTGTAGTGACCAGAGTACTCAGTCCTTAGACCCCTTTCCTCCATACGTCCCACCCACTTTCTCCCGCTAGTATGCCAGGGGCTAAAATGATCAGCATAGCCAGGTATTCAAGCGTCCAATTTTGTAAAAAGGGGACTGAGGTGAGACGCCAGAGGGCTCGGGGGCATTCCCACGCCCCAGGGCCATGCCCCCCCCCTCATTCTTCCCCGTGCTATGCTAAATTGAAAGGGGTAGCTTATTTTTTGCTGCCAACGGTTCCAATTCTGTCCCCATGTTGGGAGACGCCCACAAAGATGGAGGAAAGGAGACTAAGGACACTGAGTACTCGAGTCACTACAGTAACTATAATTTTTTGCACTGAGGAATATTAGCCCATCAGGCGCGATTCAATAAAATGATTTATTTTCCGCCTGTGATTTTACTTCTGGAAAAAACAAACCCACTTTGAATGCTCCATCCACGAGCAGGGAAGTGAAGAATCCAGGTAATGGAAGCTCACTTCAGCGGTCACTGAACCAGTCCCTTCGAAATCCTCTAACTAAAACTCTATAAAATGTTGGTGGGCTGATAAATGTGATCATGGACTGACATAAAGAAATACTTATTAGAAGCGTGTTTAGCTCAATTATTCGAAAACAAGGTATCCTATGTTTGTGCACGGCAGAATAAGTATATCCCCACAACGGTAAATGAAGATGAACGCAGTGTTAAAAGAAGCATGAACTAGTAAAATAGTGAAGGAAGGCGGCCGAAACAACTAAACAAATGACAACAAATACATGTTTTATTATTATTATTTTTGTATGTATTGATATAAGGTTCTTGTGTACCTACGTGGTAAGCTAAAAAATGTTTCCTATTCACTTAATTTTCCACCTTGATCTCCCAGCTATTCGGTAGTGTGATCTAATTAAAGAGAATGGCTGATGTAGGATACAGTGGAAGTCAATATGGCACATTTATCTATGAGGACTTCACGCATGGCCTCTCCATATTTTCATACCGGAAGCATTCTACCCTGCTGCCACAAATACCAGAACCATGGACAGACGTCCGAAGAAAGATAATCTAAATTGTATTTTCAAATGTCGTCGTTTTTTTTTTCGTTTTTTTTCTCTAATTATTTGAATTGAAAGCAGTCCTAAATGGCAGATAGGCAGTGATGATACCTTACTTTGGGCCAGACGTCTTACGGAAAGTTGCAGATGGCCTGTCGTGTATTTTTATGAAATGTTGGCAGGTCCGATAATCAATTTTCAATGTTGTTCTATGTGCTGATCTGTTTCGTAGGAGTGAGTCATCTGAAATGATCTGAAAAGGGCCAGATGGCTTCTTGTAATACAAGTTCTATTAATGCAACGACTTATTTACTTTTCAGTGCATGTCATCCACACTGGTTCATTGCTGGGCACCAGTGCCTTGTTTCATAAAATAAGCCAACTGTTTCATAAGCTGTTCGCATTTCATATGTTCATGTAGGTAGTCAATGAGGTGTTATAACAGGGCCATACAAACACTCCTGCCTGTTAAAAACTTTATTATTTAGGGACTTGGTAAGGACATTGCAAGATTGCTACCATGCATCTTCAGTTTGTTTAAACAAAAAAAACGCTATTAATTAGCCCCATACTGTTTTTTTTCTCTCTGTACTACACCAAGGCTTTCAAAAATTGATTAGCAAAGTCTGCAAACTAAAATGTTCTTGATTAGCAAACCAACATATTTGATTAGCAATGTTGTACTCATATTTTCAATGTCAACAGATGTTGTTTGTACCCAAAACCTAAAATGAGCATCAATATAGCAGTTTTGTCTAGCGCTGAAGTAAGACATTAGTGAGACGACTAAGGCCCAGCAAATTCTTTGAAATTCTGCTAGACCTGCAGGTTGACTAACTTAGGTCAAGTAGATAGACTATGAGACATGCACCTGGCCCATGGCAGTGGATGACAAATTGTAAATCAGCTTTCTGAAAATGGTACATGTCACCAGAAACCCACTTTGTTTGGCACACTGCTGCCACCCATAGGCCAGCCATTCACAGTGAAACTTGTATTTGACATTTACTGCAAAGTAAATGTTACAGAAAAGTTACCAGCATGCCCAGCAAATGGTACTCGCCCTTCATAAAATCTACTTTAGTAGGCGAGCAGAGTTAGGAAGCCCCGGATGAGTTTATGTAAAATGTAAAAGGTTAGCTGCATGAATGGACACTAATAAATAGATATGATAAAAAGGTTCTGAAAACAGTTTGGCCAGGACTCTTACACGGCCACGGTAGTTATGGTTAAGCGGCTGTTTCCATAGGAAGAGCACTTTTTGGGCGGGCTAGAACTCCGTTCCGCCTCGACAAATCCTCGCCAAACTTTGCAAAAGAAGTATATGGGCCACTCTGAATTTTTTCACAAAGTTTGGTGAGGTTTGGTCCAGGGGGGGAAAAGTTATAGGGGGGGTCCCAAAACGTCTTTTTTTCCCATAGACTGCATGGGGTAAAAACTTCTTTTGTAAATTTGGTGACCTTCCGTGCAGTACTTGTCATAAAAATGACCAAAAAGTAGGTCTGAAAAAATGTGAGATTATCTATGTCCGCTTCGCGGTCACACTTCCCTGTTCGGTCCACGGACAAGATAGCGATTGGCTAAGGGGCTGGCGTCATGACCGCGGACACGCAACGTCTCTGCTGATTGGCTATAGCGAGACGTGTTCTACATCAGATTGTTTAGATGCGCCTGACATCTTGGATCCGTCGATAGCGGAGCGACAACCAGTGCAAACATGCTATATTTATAAAACACTTTTGCTGTGCCATAGAGCGTTGGGAAAGGTTCAGACAGTAAGACATGGGTGATCAATCCATTTGTTCTGGCGGTCGGTCTTCATGATGTATTTTCTTTGGCCACTTTGTATGCACAGAAAATGAGAGGTCCAATAACGGTAGTATTTCAGTCCATGCAGTGCACAGGCAACTTGTAACTGTTGTAAGGAAACGTGTGGTGTTAGCAACCATTGAAATTGACAACATGCCGTAATTGCATTACTTTTTCTCCAGCATTGGATCTTTCATGGATTCACATGCTTGGAATATTCCCAGTCGACACTTTTTCCTATGGGTATTGTATTCATTAGTACGCTGCCATGGGTGTTATATGCTACGGTGGTTGTGGCCAGGGCCTAGAGTCTTAGATGCATGGCCATCGGCCGAAGGCCTTACTTCCAAGACTGTTGGCTCTGGCCACAACCACTGCAGCATGTCACACCCATGAATACACCCGTAGTATTGCGTATCGATTGCCTGGTTGTGGGGAGTGTGTACACTCAAAGGCCATGCACCCAAGAACAAAGTTATAAGCACTGGACGTCCAAGCCACTGCACACCTATCCCATGTAATATCTATGGACATACAGCTAGGAGTGCAGCTTCTGGCGAGAAGCACTGAAGGATACCACACCTATAGAAAAACCCCAACTACCACACATCACTGAGGTGGTTGTGGGGAGACCCTGCATTCTTGGGTGCATGGCCGAACCCAACAACAAAGTTATAACCTCGTCCCTTACAAGTCAACATGGGTTTTATCTAGTGCAGTGGTTTTGGCCAAGATGTATACTTTTGGGTGCATGGTTGCAGGCTGTATGCCATATACCCAAGCATGTACACACTGCCCACAACCACTGCAACATATTACATTTATACTTCACACCCACACAATCGATTATGTATCTGGCAGGTGTGGCCAGCTTCCAGAGTTTTGGGTACAAATTCAGTACATGCTACATTTACAATGTTTCTTTCTATGGGTGTGCTACTGATTTTTACGCAACCCTGGGTGTAATATGCTGCGGTGATTGGGCCAGGGCCTACAGTCTTGGGTGCATGGCCGTAGGCCGGACGCCATACTTCCAAGACTGTAGGCCCTGGCCAGAGCCACCACAGCATGTCACAGCAATGGGTACACCTGTAGTATTCATTATTGATCAGATGGTTGTGGGGAGTGTGTTCAGTCTAGGCTGCATGGCCAAAGGCCATGCACCAAGAAGAAACTTCTAATCACTGGAGTTATAAGCCACTTCACATTCATATATTGAAATGTATGGACATGCACCTAAGATTTTAGGCCCTGCCCACAACCACTGAGACACCCCTAGTATTGAACATCACTCAGGTGGGTGTGGGGAGGTGCTGCAGTCATGCGTGCATGGCTACAGGCCATGCACCCAACAGCAGTTATATGTAGTGTACTTACAAGGCACAATGGGTGTGATATGGCGTGGTAGTGCATAACTCAGGCGGCTGTGGGGAGGGGCTGCAGTTATGGGTGCATTACCGAAGGCCATGCCCCCAAAAGCACATTTGTACGTAGTGTTGTTATATGCCCCAATGGATGTCATATGGTGTGGTAGTAGTGGCCAGGATGTAGAGTATTTGAACAAAGTAATACACACTGCAGTTGTAAGCACCTATGGATTTTATATACTGAGCACCCATTCATTGATAAATCTATGGCCTCATACTCACGTCTGTAGCCTGTGGCTACAAACTACTGCAGCATATCACAGCTATAGATACACTTGTACTATGCAACATCATTAAGGTGGTTGTGGGGAGGGCGTAGCGTTTTGGGAGCATGGCCGAGGCCATGCTCTGAAAACCAACTTTGCACGTAGTGAAATTACAAGGCACAATGGTTCTGATATGCTGTGGTGTTTCTGCCCCGGATCCAGAGTGTTGCCTGCATGCCCAAAGGCCATGCACCGAAGACTGAAGTCATAAGCAGTGGGGTTATAAGTGAATATGGGTGTGGTGTAATGCGGTAGTTGTGTACACGTCCTAGCTGCATGGCTGCAGACGATGGTCCCAAAAGTTTACTTAAAAGTAGTTAATTTACAAGGACCATGGTTTTGATATGCAGCGATGGTTGTGGGTAGGAACTTAACTCTTTGTGCCTTGGTCGTAAGGCGTAGGTGGTAGGTTACACAACCAAGATGCAAGGGCCAGCCTACAGCCACAGCAGCACATTGCTACCATAGATTTTACGTGTAGGTTTGCATGTGTACAAAATGACTGCTAATATACTTACGCCTTACTTTGTTCAGAATCCATATGTTTAACATGCCTTTAGTACTTGGCGGAAGTATCCTTTCTTAATTTCTGTGATAAAAGAAAAAGGTATGTTAGTCTTTGCATTTTATGAAAACTTACTACATTGCATAATAGACAGTTTACCTTTTTTTTGGCCCTCGTATTTAGTATACAAACCAGTGTACTGTGCATTCCGCTCAGTTTCTGTGTTTGCTTTTCTAATCCTTGGGTCTGGGGAAAAAAATCCTTGTGGATTAAAAAAACCCTTTATTTGCTATGGTACTAACTACTTCCTTGTTTCCTTCGAGTGCTTCCTTCTTCTTTCTGATAAATGTTATGTTTGTTGCCTTGCTGCCGATTTTTAACAACAGTTAGATACCTGTAGGTGTATTCGAACTGTGCATTTGTTGTTACAGATCTGTGATATTCATTTATTTGTGTTGTTATATCCTCTTGGGCAGTTAGATACCTGTAGGCGTATTCTGTTTGTAGTCTTTCACATAATTTTTTGGTAATCTTGAAGTGCACATTATTTATTAAATTTTGGCTTTAAGAAAATGAAATACTTTTTTGTAAGATTAGCTGGCAATCTCTGCGTTAGCGTAATATTGCTATCATTACATTCAAACCATCCACATTTCTTTTTAATGTATGCAGTGTAGTGACCTGCATTGGTTGTAGCTCCTGCATGCTAGATAATACCTATTGTTGTAAAGGTTTTCTTTCCAAGTGACACTTGACCGTGTGTGAATCCAGTCAGTTTGCAGTTGTTTTCAGTACCATCTGCATTATAACGTAGAAGCATAAGTATTATGTAGGCACTATGTGATTGTATCAGGAAGGTGGAGCGATTGTCTGAATTGCAAATAGTACATAATCTGCCATGGTTTGCATTCTGTACAAGTTGCTGAAATGGAATAGATTCACAATTAGGTATGTAAACATAAACAAATCGCTCATTTGGGATTTGTTCCTGTATCATGTTGCTACAGAGAGTGCATGGATGTTTCCACATGTACGAAATCTGGAAGATTTCATTTACAGGTATGCTTTTGTTTTCCAATACTAGTAGTAAGTACATTAGACATTCTTGTGGATCTTCCTGTGAGTTTATAGTGAATCTCACCATTCTAGCACAGTGGTCCAATTCTTGCCTTATTCGATGCACACTGTACGTGTTGTCAGGATTGTTTGCTGCGTTTCTATGAAGCACTAACATTTGCAAACATGTACTGTGTAAGTAAACATTGTTAACAATTGGTGGCAATTGAAATAAAATATTCATTGCTACATTTGCATAGCAATTTAACCCAGTTTCATTTGCAAATTTGAATGAACCAGCTAGTTCTGCATCTGAGTGCATTTTTGGAGTTTCTGTTCCTTCTTTGAAGACTTACCTGGTTTACATTCCCTAATAGGTTCTTCTTTGTTTGTGGTAATTGATGAAGCTTTAGCTTCTTTTGTTTTCTTTGAAGGATTTGCTGTTGGATTCTTTTGCATTTCTGTTTGATTTAGTTTTCTTTTACCACGTTTGACTTTATCTGGAACAGGGTATTGTTTCAGATGGGGGGTGTACAGTGAACGCAGTCTATTGTATTCTAGAATGCAAGGAATATCAGCTTTGACTTAACTTGCATCAAAGTTCATTAGCAATAGACCGTCAAGTGTACGTAAGCGTGATAATGCTACGTAGCTCATGCCTTCTTTAAAGACTGTTACCTAAATATATCAATGCTTTGTCTAGGATAAGACCTTGGGATTTATGAATGGTAACTGCATATGCAAGAGTTACAGAAAATTGCTCTCTACGCACATACATGTCTTTGAAGAGAAGGAATCGAGCAATTGAGCGGCCTATCCTTTTCACTTCTGAAAATGTATCAAAGGGAATATTGACAAACTCAATATTGCTATCACGTTGGTATGATTGAAAGCCATCAACTGTACCCAGTACTCCATTAACTAGCCCTTGCTCGACATCAAGGTTACGTTTAAGCATTACTCTACAATTTAAGGATAATTTTAATATTTTTTCCAACCCAGCTGTTTTGGAGATTGAATTTTCTAAACTAGTTAGTGTTGTTGTGGCTTGCTCACACATGGGTACTGTTATACCATGTACGTCTAGTTTGTCTGTAGCCCTAATTTCTATTATTGGTTGCATTTCTTTATGTAACATTGTTTCATTGAATTTGAAACAGCTTGCAAGAGTTGGCATTAAGGCCATACAATTGACATTTTTGTGCGCTGGTTGTTCCATAACATCTGTTGCACATGCATTATCGCAATAAAGTGCATGAATGTGCTGGTTTTTCAATACTACTTTTGCTTCTTGCGATAGTACACCAACTCTAATACTTTTTAAGATGTTGGCATAAGTGAGATCTGCAGATTGCCGCATGTTCTCTGATCATTCTCTGTATTGAAAATGTTGCCAAAAGGTTGACCTTTCCTATGCTGCCAACAGTTTTACGGCAGAGTTTGTGGCCTAAGGTTTCAAAAATAGGTTCACCTTTCACTGGTGTCAATTTTAGAAGATCTCCGAAAATGATAATGTGTTTCCCTGCAAAGAGTTCTTCGTTGTTATTTTTAAGTACTTCCTGCAATCTGAGGTGGATCAAAGCCAACATTAGGTTGGAGACCATGCTCACTTCATCTATTAGTAGCATTTTCATTTGTTTCAATAATCTGCAGAAAGCTTGTAATAGTCTAATTTATTTTGATGCTCTAATGGAAGCAGTAGTAATCGGTGTAAAGTGACACTGCCTATGTTGTAGGCAGCTAAACCTGTGGGGGCTGTTGCAACAGCTGACAGTTTGTTGTTTGTCAATTGTTGAAGAAACTTGCTGATGATTTTGATCAAGAATGTTTTTTCCTGATCCAGCTTCACCACTCAAGTACAGCAGTATAGGTTTGTAATTTTGGCAGGTACATTCTTTATTTTGTGTTGTACACCATGTACAATTTGTTTTGTTACGTCTTCAAAAATGGTGCGCTGATCTTTAAGTTTTGCTTGTTGTACAGTTAAGTCGTCTGTATCTTCTTGATACTAATACATGGTGTTTTCTACTTTTGCCATAGCTACTTCAGCCTCATTTGCTAATAGTGGTTGTCCTAGTGGTTCTTGACTTCCTGTTATAGAAGGTTGACTACTGTCGGAAGAGTCCTTATCTAGTTGGGCCTGAAGTTATTCTTCCTGTTGGAGCTCATTGTGTAACATTGTTTTGTACTGCATAAAGTTCACATTGGTGATAGCGCTTTCATTTGCTTTGAAAGCATCTTCATAGCAGTCATAGTTATCTAGTATGACTTCCTCTTTTCTCCATGGTTTAACAAGTTGTAACAGAGACATGTAATATAGTTCTTTCTGTTGAGGAGTTTTTAATGACAATTTTACATGATTAATTAAGCTTCGCTTGGTAAGTTTCACTAAGCTCCCTTCACAATTGGTCACTCTATATCTACGTTTGCTTTCATCAGGTTTTATATTATTTTTGTATGCAAAGTTTTGAGCTATGTGGTATATACACATGCTTTCCAAAGTGCTACTCCTGTTCGGATAGTATGTGTCCAGAAAATTGTTTTTTAGAATGTCTTGGCTGTTGGGATCATTTCTGGCAATTGTTTCTATGTCCTCCTATTATTTCAGCAATCTTTACCTAGATGTAGCAGGACCAAGACTTAGCCATGCTATGTTGTCTGATTTTCTATACAAAGCAGTACCGGTTAAACGATCTGCTGCTTCATAGGCACCACATACTCCTACGTCCCGTCCCCTTTCCTCCATACTTGTGGGACATCTCTCCGTCCTGTGGGACGGGACCGGAGCACTTTGTAAAAAGCATCCACATTTTTCCAAAAATGTGTCCTTCCTCTCTTTCGTTCGCGGGGCCCGGCACGCGGCCGTAACCCCACCCACCTTGGCTCTGCCCTGCACATCGCCCGTCAGTCCTTTTCTCCGCTCGATCGGGGCCAGACGCACTTGCATCCTCGGAAGATTTTCTTCCCTGTTTTCCTCTCTGGCTCTCGCTAGCATTCGTCTTCTAGTATGTCTTTTAAATTAGATTTTCCAGACTGCTCTTCGTGTCATCCTCGCTTCGCGAGGGCGGATCACCATCCTCTTTGTTTAGAGTGTTTGGGTCCGGAACACCGCTGGGACTCCTGTTTTTACTGTGACTCCCTTTTGGTCCGGGCTCTTCAACGCCGGTTGGAACGGTGGGAGGAGGTGTTCCAACGCGCCCCTCCATCTCATTTTCAGGCGTTCATCGACGAGAAGAAGAAACGTCCGGTAAGTTCTTTAGTTTTCAGAGCACCCCGGCCGGGGGATACCTTCCCGGGTTCCTCTCGAGCTGGGAGGGGCGTTGATCGCTCTGTCACTGGGGTTCGCCCTGAGGTGCCTGTCGGGCCTAATAATTCGACCGGAGTTTTCTCCGAGGGTCTCCGTAAGGGGCCTGTGTACACCGGAGTAACTTCCGAGGCCCCTCCTGTGGGGGCTTTGTGTAGACCCAGTACTGCTGAGTCACAGGGTACCGGAGCTTGCTCTGAGGCCTCTCTTTCGGCTTCCCTTAAAAACAAGACCGGGTGCGCCCCGAGGACTTGGCTGGGCTTGTGTTTACCGAACGGATGTTCGAGGCCCGTGCCGATAAGGCTATTACCGAGCCTAGGCCCGAGGTCCCTCGTACAGAGGCTAAGGCTACCAGCAGTTCTGAGGGGCCGGGCAGGGCCCTGTCGGTGAAAGCCGTTTCTCACCGTTCCCGCTCTTGTGGTGATACCAGATCTGTTGAGGGGGCAAAGAAGCAAGGTTCTTCTTTTACCGGCAGTGCTGAGGTCCTTCCTTCGAAGGCCCAGTTGGCGGTTGGTATGTCGCAGAAACATTCCAGGCCTCATAGTACCGGCTCTGTCGTGGTTCCTAATGTTAAGGCTAAAATTAAGACCCCTGATCCATCGACGGGGACCCCTGCCTCACCTCCTCACGTGCCGCAGTTCCCCTCAGATGAAGACAAAATGGCAGCCGTTCCCGCCACGACCACGGCGGCCATTTTAGGTACTACCCCTACAACTACGCCATCGGCCTCTGGTGTAGGGTTCGGTCCCTGGGGTGAACATAAGGTCACTCGTGCGTATCCTTACCAGCCCGTTTATGATTGGAACGCCCGGATGCCTCTTCTGCACAATGTTTCGTTGCCTGCAGGGGCGGCCCCTTTGATTTATGTGGATACGTCGGTGGAGGGCCCGGCGTGGCACCCTTCTCCGTTACGTCCCTGGATTTGTCCACCTCATGAGAGGCCTCCTCAGGTTCCGAA
Organism: Ambystoma mexicanum; assembly: GCF_040938575.1. Taxonomy (NCBI): domain Eukaryota; kingdom Metazoa; phylum Chordata; class Amphibia; order Caudata; family Ambystomatidae; genus Ambystoma; species Ambystoma mexicanum. The sequence continues at coordinate 436,283,053 of NC_090936.1, forward strand.
GCAATCTCCTGAGGACGCTTTTTTCGGTAAATTTCAAGCACTTATGCGCACCGACCCCATGAGGGAGTATTTCAAAGGGCTTTTTAAGGAAATTTGTCCACCAGGGCCTCCGGCTCCACCCGTTCCTCTGGTGGTTCCGCCGATGCCTCCTTTGCCCGTGGTGCCTGCCCCTGCTCTTCCGCCTTTGCCACCGTTGTCCCCAGTGGACAAGGCAGTGCCTGACACGGTTCAGCAGGATCCTGACCTGTCAGATGACCCTCAAGGCGAGCAGGACAACGAGGACTTTCCCCGCTCTGTTAGAGCTTTTCATGACCGGGTACTGGACATGATGAATTTCTTAGATGTCCCGGTTCCCGAGGCACCTGCTCCACAGGAGGGTGTGCTTTCTGGGGCGTTCACCCTGTCTCCTTTGGAGCGTACCGGCCTTTTCCTGCAGATGGATGTTTTGGCTGAGGTCCGAAGAGTCTGGGAGAAGCCATACGCGAGGTACAGGCTGCACTCTTCGGAGGAAGTGGCCTTGTCGTCTTGTCCGCCTCCCTCCTCCACAGTGGTGGCTGCGGCCACGTTGCAGTCCAGACCTGCAGAATCCTCTTCCGCGACGGCTACTCAGGTCTTGGGAAAGGAGGACAAGCTCCTGGACTCCCTAGGGAGGAAAATCTTTGCCAATGCGACCTTGCAGCCCAGGCAGGCCAATGCCGAATTGATTTTGGCAGGAGCTAACATGCGGATGTGGAAAGGTCTGTCGGAGTTTGAGGAGCACATTCCGGTCGAGGTTGGAAGATTTCAGAGGTGGCCTTTCCGATGCCAGGGTCTTGGCCCAGGATCTCCTGGATGCTGCGGCTCATCACGTAGACACCTCAGCTCGGGGCATGATGCTCGGGGTTGATACCTCGAGGCAAGCGTGGTTGCATGCCACTAAGTTTTCGAAGGAAGTGCAAGACAAGGTTTTGGACCTTTCATTCGATGGTAAGGAGCTTTTTCATTCTTCTACTGATGTAGAGCTCACCAAAACCAAGGATAGCACTCAGACGGCTAAATCATTGTCTGTTCTGGTTAAAGCTCCTTTCAAACCTCAGAGACCGTTATCGCAGAGTCCACCTTCTTCTGGTTTCAGGGGCTTCCTCGACCGCAAATCACGCAGAGTGGACACTCCTGCGGGAAATAACCACCGTAGACAACAGCGTACACGGTATTTCTCCCGCTCCTCAGCCTCCTCATCAGGTTCAGGTGGCAACGCCACCGATAAACCTGCCAAATGAGGTTTTTCCGTGCTCGCACGAGACCCCGGTGGGAGGACGCATCGCGTCTCATTGGGAGGCGTGGCAGACCATCACAGAAGATAGATGGGTCTTGTCAGTCGATCGGGCAGGCTTACGCTTACCTTTACCCCCTACCCCACCCCTCAACCCTCCTTTTCAGCTGTCGGGCTCACCCTCCCTCAAGGCCGAGGTTCAGAAACTTCTGCTTCTCAGAGCTGTGGAACCCGTTCCCCTTGGGGAGCGAGGGGAGGGATTCTACTCCCGGCTGTTTACGGTGCCCAAACCCAACCAGGCTGGCCTGCGCACCATCCTAGACCTTTCCCAGTTCAATCTTTCCTTACCCCAAGAGAAATTCAAGATGATCACGCCCGGCCAGATTCGCTCCTTGTTGCAGGCGGGCGATTGGCTCAGCGTGGTGTGCCTTCAGGATGTGTACATGCATATCCTGATTTGGGCTCCACACAGGAGGTACCTCCGTTTCTCTTTGGGAGAGGAGCACTTCCAGTTCAAGTGCTTCCTTTTGGCCTCAGCTCGGCGCTGCGTGTCTTCACGAAGATGATGTCGGTGATTGCGGCCTAACTTCGTCTCCAGGGTATCCATGAGTATCTGTATTTGGACGACTGGCTTTTATGCTGGGGTGCGCCCCGAGGCCTTGGTGGGGTGTGGTGCTACCGAATGGCTGTTCGAGGCCCGCGCGAGTAAGGCTGTTACCGGACCTGGGTCCGAGGTCCCTCGTACAGAGGCTAAAGCTACCAACATTTCTGCGGGTCTGGCAAGGCCTTATCGGTGAATGTTCTTTCTCACCGTTCTTGCTCTTGCGGCGACACCAGATCTGTTGAGGGGGCAAAGAAGGGAAATTCTTCTTTACCGGCAGCGCCGAGGTCCTTCCTGAGAAGGCTAATTTGGTGGTTGGTATGTCACAGAAACATTCCAGGCCTCATAGTACCAGCTCTGCCGGGGTTCCTTATGTTAAGGCTAAAGTTAAGACCCCTGATCCATCGACGGGGTCCCTTGCCTCACTTCCTCACGTGCCGCAGTTCCCCTCAGGTGATGACAAAACGGCGCCTGTTCCCGCCACGACCGTGGCGTCCATTTTGAACACTACCCCTACAGCTGCGCTATCGGCCTCAGGTGTAGGGCTGGTTTCTCGGCCTTGTGCGCATCCTTATCGGTCAGTTTATGACCGGAATGCTTGGATACCCCTTCCGCACAATTTTTTGTTGCCTACGGGGTGGGCACCTTTGGTTGATCTGTCCATCCAGATATAGGAGTGGGCCATGCTTCATGGCGTCTGGCTGCTTGCGGTACACATCCCGGGCCAGCTGAATGTCACAGCGGATGCCCTCAGCCGGCGGACAGTGGTCAGCTACGAGTGGGAGTTGAAGGCGGAGATCCTCTCATGGATTTTCTTGCGTTGGGGCACACCGGAGGTGGACCTCTTCGCTTCGGTGTTAAAAAAAAAAAGAAGCTTCCTCGGTATGCCTCCAGAGGGGGGCTGAGGGCCTCCTCTCTGGGGGATGCTCTCGAGATTCCATGGCACAACATGTGAGCTTACGCCTCCCGCCTCTGTCTCTAGTTCGAGCAATTTGGAAGCTGAAGAACTCTGTGAACTGTTCCCTTCTGCTCATGGCCCCGTGGTGGCCGGCCAGTTTTTGGTTCTCAGAACTTCAAAACCTGTCGGTGTTTCGGCTGATCAGGTTATCAGTAACCCCAGATCTTCTTCATCATGGGGAACAGCAGAAGTGGCACCCCTCCCCACAATCGCTCAGCTTGGCGGCATGGTGCCTGAGTGCAAGTCTTAGAGCTTTTTAACTTGTCTACGGATAACATGCGTATTATCCAGGCAGCCAGGGAACCCTCGACCAGATCTCAGCACAAGAATAAATGGCTCAGGTTCTGTCATTGGTGTCTAGAGAGGAAATTGGATCCAAGGGGGGGCCACGGTTGACGCAGTGTTGTCCTTCGTGTCCTCCCTAGCAGAGTCAGGGGTTCATGTTCTGTCATGCAGGACTTACCTGTCAGCGGTCTCTGCTTATCTCTCTACGGATCAGTGTTCGTACTCTCTGGCTAACACAGTGGTAAAGAGGCATTTCGCTGGTTTAACACGCCTTTACCCTCCAGTTCGTAATCCGCACCCGCCATGGGACCTGAATGTTGTCCTGACGGTGCTGTGCCATAAACCCTTTGAGCCGATGGCTACTGTGGACCTCAAGTACTTGTCCTGGAAAATGTCCTTTTTGGTCGCTGTCACATCGGCAAGGAGAGTGAGCTCCAGTCAATGTCGGTGGAGCATCCTTTCTTGGTCTTTCACAAGGACAAGGTAGAACTAATCCGGCTTTTCTGCCGAAGGTGGTGACCGAATTCCATTTGAATCAATCGATCTCCCTACCGGTCTTTTTTCCGAACCCCGCCTCTGAGGCGGAGAGGGTTCTACACTGTCTTGATGTCCGAAGAGCTCTTAAGTTCTACCTGGATAGGACTTCCGAGCTTAGAAGTTCTTCTCAACTTTTTGTGACTTTCGGCAACCCTCAAGGCAAACGGGCGTCTAAGGCAACTATTTCTAGGTGGATTGCCGCCTGTATCAGAGTCTTTCACTGTCCAAAAGCTGAAACCACCTAAAGGTATTCATGCACACCTGGTGCGGGGCAAGGCAGCTGCGGTTGCTTTTCAGAAGTATGTTCCCTGGGAGTCCATCGCTAGGGCAGCTACTTGGGCCTCTCCATCTGCTTTCTGTAAGCATTACTGCCTCGAGTTGAGTTCTAGAGCTGATGCTCAGTTTGGTCAGGCTGTGCTGAAGAACCTTTTTCAGTAAGGGGTATTTCCATCCACCCGTATTTCCTGTAAGGAGTGCTTGGGAATCTCCCACAAGTATGGAGGAAAGGGGACGGGACGTAGGAGTATTACCAGGTTACTCACCGTAGTGACCACCTTACTCATAGTCCCCTTTCCACCATACGCCCGCCCGCCATCCCCTCTAATAAGGTTCCTATGTATTGGTAATTGGTCTCTGACCTGGCAAAGAAAAGGACTGAGGGGCGATGCGCGGGGCGGAGCCAAGGTGGGCGGGGTTACAGCCACGTGCCGGGCCCCGCGCAGGAAAGAGAGGAAGGACACATTTTTGGAAAAATGTGGATGCTTTTTACAAAGTTCTCCGGTCCCGTCCCACAGGACGGAGAGGTGTCCCACAAGTATGGAGGAAAGGGGACTATGGACTAGGAGTAAGGTGGTCACTACGGTGAGTAACCTGGTAATTTTCTATGAGAGAGCATTTTTATGCCCAGGGTGTACAATTTCTGTGATAGTGTTTTGTCTGATGCTAGGTCATCCCAGAGGTCTTGAAGCTCTGTTTTTTTCTGCTTTTGTTAAGTAGGCTGTAACATATCGTGTAACAGCAGTAGAATTGTCTGCAATGTACTGCACATCTATATTTGCATTCCATAAGAGGGCAATGATTGCATTGTAATCATTGATCTATTTTGATTCTTCTGTTCTTTTTATGTAATACGTGTTCTTAGGTGATTTACCTTTAACACTGTCGAACTGAAGACATGAAGTTATTTACTTCACCTGTTTCTGTAACTGGTCTAGGGAAACCAAAGTGGCATTTGGTGTAGTATTTACCTGTGTTTTTGTATTTGCGGCAAGAATATTTGCCACATTTGTGTCTTTGAAATTGTAAAATCTGCTCATGCAACTCTGTGTCTGTTGTGAATAGATTTCACAAGTGACATATTTTTGGATACACTGCAAAACAGTGCTATCACTGTCGTGACCAAATTTAGGTGCACCTTTCATCCATAACAGCATGTGAATATGTGGTGCTCCTCTCGCTTGATATTCTTTTCTCCAAAAGAAGTTTTGCACTTCTCCAAGGGGAGGAACAGTTTTATTGCAAATAAAGTGTAGCATGGCAATGAAACGATGATGGAAATATCTTGACACATTAACTGGCTCTAGAGAGCAAAGTTCTCCAGGTGTTAATATATCTGTTGTTTTTGTTGCTGTGTGCTATGCGTAGGAACTCATGTAAATCTTCCCATGCATATTCTGCACAACTTAGTGTAACAAACCAAGTTGGTGGTCCAAGGTTTCTGATCATACAATGCACGTCTCTGTGTCGTTGGAACCAGTATTTCTTTTGTTCTTCGCATGTTTGCAAACAAATTTGTTATACTTGATTGTAAAACCTCATCTTTTTCCTGTACTTTTTGTATTAACTGCGTAGCTAACATATTTTGAAAGTGGGTTGCAGATTTCAAAATGTGTGCAACTCCGTAACACAGCGTTGCTAATTCACTTTCATAGAGTAGGTGGAATATGTATTCCCAGATTTAGACAAAATGTGGATCTTGCGAATACACTCGTAATGAGCGGTATTCTGATGTCCCAATCTAAGTGGGTCTATCATCGTATCTTCCACCTTTGCCAGTAGAAAATAGCAGTGGAAAAGCACGTGCTTCTATACCTTTTTCCCATATACTCATTGGTGAACCTTTGTTTTGTCGCATTTGGTAAGTTTCTAGTGCATCATCTATGCTTTCATTGGGATGCAATGGATGAATTGTGTACTGGTCCAAAAGAGTGGATACTGTAGCAGGATCCAGAAGTTCGAATTGACCAGTTTCTGATGGCTCTTGCATTATTTCATTTGTTTCCCTTAAGCTTTCTTCAATATTTATTTCCTTGTAGTACTCGTTATTGTCTTTTAGATATTGCAATGCTTGTCTAACTTTATGTAAGTCCACCGGTTGTTGCCAAATGTTTTGTCTTTTGTTGGTACACCATTTACCAAGACTATTAAAGAATGCTCTATTGAACGTTGCACTCCTAGAGTGTGTACATTTTCGGTTGGATCTAATGGCAAATAAACTACTTTGCCACGAATGCCTTTCACCAATTCAGAGTGAGGTAATTTTGCTGTTTTTGGATGAAGGCGTATACTTGCTTGAAATGGGTGAACTGTTTGAATTATGATGGTCTCATACAAATCAAGTTGTTGCAGGATTTTTGGTAGTGGGAACAATTCCAAATTATTTGTAATAGCCCGTGAAGGAGTGTGGTTGTTGTCTAATTTTGTAGTGCAGTAACTGCAACATATTAGGTGTTCAGTTTTTCACTAAAAGGTAGACAGCTAATTCAAACCATTTAGAATATTTATTGTTTTCTATTTTGTATGCTATGTCTATTTTTTGTGTTCCTTTTGTAAAACGTTCTGCGGCAACACACACACACATGGTTTGGTACTTCAGCCGATGCCCTTTTAAATTTTAGTATTTCTTTTCTGTATGTGTGTAATAGAAGGTTGATATGTGCAGAATTGTTGCTACTATGTTCTAAAAGTATTGCATTTTATAAGTGGCTTTCACTTCCAAAATATTTTCTCTGAATACGGTCAATTTCTTCTTGTAAGTATTTGGGTGTACCATGCAGAAGAGTATTATTTAAATTGCCTAATTCTGAAGCTGCACTTTTTGCATAGTATATTTTATACAACAGATTTCTTACATTTAAATGATGTACTGATATCCTTCTGCTATCATGGAAGGTGCTTTTGCAAATAGGCCCAGAAATGCAGGCTAATGAATGTCCTTGTAGTCCTGTGTATTTGCGCACTGGACAAATATCCATTTCAAAGGGATTGTGTCCTCCGACGTATTCCTTATCTTAGATATCTCCTTCCAGCTCTGCTGGCCTCGGAAAATTTTTCTCTAGAGGGCGCTGTGCGTCGACGTCCTCCGAGTCGATGTCCCTCGACAGCCGCCGTATCGACGTCACCCTGCCTATAAAGGCCGCGCGCAGCGTCCGTTGCTCAGTTCCGTTTTTCCGCGCTTACTCAGTGCCTCGGAATACCGTTGCTCAGTTTTTGTCAAGTTAATCCTATTAACCTCGAGTTATTCGATCCGTACTCGATGGCTTCTTCGTCGGAACCGACAACTCCTCGGTCCGGCTTCAAAAAATGCCGAGATTGTGGGAAAAAGATGTCGCTGACTGACCCTCACAGAGTTTGTCTGTGGTGTTTGGGGCTGAACACCATTGTTCGGAGTGCGAGGACTGTATGTCCATGACAGCTAAAGCCCTGAAGGAGCGTAGGGGGAAGCTGGAGAAAGGTAAGACTTTTAAAGCTTCTTCTTCCTCGACGAAGTCGAGACATTCGTCTCCTCGTCACCATTCGCGCTCCAGGTCTCGGAGTGGCTCCCATCACTCCTCGAGATCGAAGCACTCGAAGAGGAGACGTCGAAGATCCCCTTCTCCGTCTTCCTCTTCCTCTGTTTCTCCAAAGAGAATCCCTTGCCCCACGAAACATAGTTCCTGGGCTGAATGGGAGGAATTCCGCAAAAATATGATGTGCGTCTTCGAGAAAGCGGCCTCGACACCCTCGAAGACTGCTGAGAGCGATGCTCTGGTCGAAAGACCCGAAGGTCAAAAACGCAGCGAGTCGCAGTACCCGGCGAAGGAAACTTCTCGAGCGCGTCTCGAACCCTCGAGTAGGACTATGACCTCAAAACCTTCTTCGAAGGTTCCGTCGACGCCGAGGTCGGTGTCTTCGACGCCGTTGTCGAAGGGACCTTCGACACACGGGTCTGTCGACTCGACGCCATCTTCGACACCTGCGTCGACGCCAAGAAAAGTCACGGTTACGACACACCCAGTGACTATCCCCAGGTTCTTGATGACGATGGCGGCGAGATTGTCGAGCAGAATCAAATTCTGTCGAGGTCATCGAGGCCTCCGCCTTTGTTTTCGATGCCATGCTCGAAGCCTTCAGCGTCGACGACATCGACGTTTTCGAGGCCGATTATGACAAGTTTGGCACCCTCTGCCTTGGAGATGGGGTTTACACCCTTTATGAGTTCAGAACAATTGAGAACTATGTCCTCATTTATGGAAGAGGGTGAATTGTCTGAACAGGGAGACACATTTGAATTGCAGGGACCTGTAACCCCAATTAGAGAGGAGTTTTCCTCTGAAGAACGCAGGTTAAAGGATCTTCATGATTCCTTACATGAGGCAAGTGGGTTAGACACTTCCCCTGAGGTGGAGTTTGTTAGGCCAGACCCGGGGGAGCATGCTGAAACCCCCTATAGAGCCTTAATGGCCAGGATCACAGAGTTTATGGGGTGGTCTGCACCTTCACAATCTTTCCAACAAGATGACCTTACGGATATTCTTGACAAAGGCCCACAGGAGGATCCTGTGGTGCCCTTTCATAAAGCTCTTCAGAGGAAGATTATGAAGAACTGGGAAACCCCAGATGTCGTCCCGGCAGTACATAAAAAACTGTCTACAAAATACAGGGTGTCTTCTACAGACCCGGAGTTTTTGTCAAAACACCTATCCACAGAAAGTCTGGTGGTACAGGCAGCATCTTCTACTGATGTCAAGACGGCTTACCCTACCGTCCCACAGGACAGGGACGATAAAAAATATGATGCTATGGCAAAGAAAGTTTTTTGGGCATGTAGCATGGCGTTAAAATCTGTTAATGCTACTTGCACCCTTGCTAGATTCAGCCATACACTTTGGGAGTGTGCTTCTACAGCGGCTGACTGCATCCCGGAGGGAGAAGAAAGGGAGGCGTTCCTGAATATCATACAGGACGGTAAAGACGCTATGTGCGAATCCCTCCAGACGGGCATTGATTCGGCTGACAGTATCAGCAGAGCAATGGCGGCAAGTACAACAACCAGGAGATTCGCTTGGTTGAGAAAGTCTGGTTTTGCCCCAGATGTGCAAGCCAGGCTATTGAACATGCCATTCGATGGCTCTTCTTTGTTCGGGAAAAAGGCGGATGACAGTTTAGAGAAACTGCAAACTTCAAAAGCATCAGCAAAATCACTACGCGCTGCAATCCGTCAGACACCTTTTCGTCCCACAGGAACCTCTGTGAGGGGCAAGTCCTTTTGCTTCTACTCCGCATTCGGAAGAGGTAGAGGACGACCGGCTCAAAGGGGACAAAGAAGAACTACCCGAGGTGGACGGGGTAGATATTCAAAAGCCGCAGCAACAGCAGGTGCCTCTTTACCATCGGCATCTGCATCAGCCGCCCCAAAACCACTCTGAGGACTTCCCTCACAGGACACCTGTAGGAGGCAGGTTGACTCAACATCTGGCGGAATGGCAGGCTATCACGTCAGATGCTTGGGCATTGGAAACAGTTGCCCAAGGTTACTGCCTGCCTCTCCTACGCATACCTCAGAGTCATCCACCGGGGATCAGCTCTCAGAAAGCTCCAGATCCGCTCCTCTTGCAGGAAATTTTGGACCTGCTAGAGAAAGGTGCCATAGAACCGGTACCTGTAGCGGAGAGGATCAAGGACTGGTACTCCCCTTACTTTCTCATTCCAAAGAAAGACGGAGGACTGAGACCCATCTTGTACTTGCGAGAATTGAACAAATTCCTCAGGAAAGACAAATTCAAGATGGTCACTCTTTCTCAGATCCTTCAGGCCCTTCAGTTCCAGGACTGGTTGGTATCGCTGGACCTTCAGGATGCTTATTTCCATGTGCCTATCCATCTCAAACACAGGAAATACCTGAGGTTCGCAATTGGCAATGCTCATTATCAATTTCGAGTGCTGCCATTTGGGCTGACCTCCGCCCGAGGGTCTTCACCAAGTTAATGTCGGTAGTGGCGGCAAGTCTAAGGAGGGAAGGGATTCACGTCTACCCCTACCTGGACTATTGGTTGATCAGGGCAGTATCTTCGGAACAAGCTCAGATCCAGCTAAATCACGTGTGCCACTCCCTTCACAAACTGGGCTTCTCCCTCAATTTAAAGAAGTCACAAATGATACCATCGCAGAGACTCCAGTTCATAGGAGCGATCCTGGACACTTCCCTGGGAAAAGCCTCGCCACCAGAGGTGAGGGCTCCAGATATTCTACAGATGGTTACCAAGTTCCAAGATGCCCAACATCTCCCAGCCTTCGACTTTTTGAGGTTGCTAGGCCTCATGGCATCCTGCATTTTCCTAGTGCCAGAGGCTCGCCTGAGAATGAGATCCCTCCAGTGGACACTGAGGACTCAGTGGTCACAATTCTCAGGGAGAATGACAGATCTTCTTCAGGTTCCCGACAGGGTGGCTCGAGACCTTCAGTGGTGGGCCTGTCAGGAGAACATTCTGAAAGGAGAACAATTTTGGCAACCCTGGCCGGAGATAACATTAGTCACGGATGCCTCACTCACGGGGTGGGGAGCCCACGCCAACGACTTGACCATCAGCGGTCGTTGGTCTCCATCGGAGTCCAGACTACATATCAACCTGTTAGAGCTGAGAGCCATCGGACTTGCGCTGAAGGCGTTCCTGCCAGCTGTACAAGGGAAAAATGTCCTGATAATGACGGACAACACGGTGGCCATGCATTACCTCAACAAAAGAGGAGGTGTAGGATCACTACCCCTGTGCAGAGAGGCGATGCAGCTCTGGTTTTGGGCAATCCAAGAAGGAATCTCTCTATCGTCAGTTCACCTAGCCGGAGAGAAGAACTTGACAGCGGACGCTCTGAGCAGGCGAGCACAGTCTCCCACGAGTGGGAGCTAGCTCAGGAAGTCCTTCAAGAGATCTTCGCCCTTTGGAGAACCCCTCAGGTGGATCTGTTCGCCACCAGCCTCAACAGGAAATGCGATCTGTTCTGCTCAAGGGAATTTCCCCCGAGAGGAGCTCTGGGAGACGCGTTCATAGTGGACTGGGAGTTTCCGCTTCTGTACGTGTTCCCACCGGTCCCTGTCATTCCTCAAATGATCAGGTGGTTGAGAAGATTCCGGAGAACCATGATCCTAATTGCCCCGGATTGGGCCAGGAGAACGTGGTACCCGGACCTTCTAGACTTGTCCATCTGCCCTCCAATTCGACTTCCACTCAGAGAGAACCTACTCTCACAGAAGGGAGGTCAGGTTCTCCATCCAGACATCAAAACCCTCAACCTTCACGCTTGGCTTCTGAAAGGCTCAGGTACAAGGATTGGGTCCTCCCTGATGATGTTATGGAGGTGTTGCTTTCGGCAAGGAGGCCAGCAACAAAGTCTTTATACTGCTAGCGTTGGAACAGATTTTGCAGCTGGTGTAGAGAACAGAATATCGACCCCTTTTCATGTGGTACACCAATGGTTTTGTCCTTCCCACTATATTTGGAGAATTCAGGCCTTCAAGTTGGCACCATTAAGGGCTATCTCGCAGCGCTATCCATCTTTAAGCGCACTGCGGAAGAACCATCCTATTTCAAGTTACCCTTGGTAATACAGTTTCTAAAGGGGTTAACCAATGTTTATCCTCCAAGACCATTCCAAGTTCCCCTATGGGATTTAAACTTAGTCCTAACTTTCCTGATGGGCACACCTTTCGAACCACTCCATTCTTGTTCGTTAAGATTCCTTACCCTTAAAACTGTTTTATTAATAGCACTTACATCTGCTAGAAGGGTGAGCGAATTACAAGCTCTTTCTTGTAAACCCCCTCATACAATCTTTCACAAAGACAAAGTTGTCCTGCAAGTGAAGCCTAATTTCCTCCCAAAGGCGGTTTCTGAATTCCATATCACTCAGAAGATTACCCTGCCATCTTTCTACCCTCCTCCTCATCCGGGGAAAGAGGAAGAGAGGTTAAACAGGCTAGACCCTAGAAGTGCTTTAAGTTTTTACATCAGTAGACTAGCCAGGATAAGACAGGCAGACCAGCTGTTTGTAGGTTACACAGGTCACAAGCTGGGGTTACCAATAACTAAGCAGACCATTTCCAGATGGATCATTCTAGCCATTCTGGAATGTGATAAACTGTCAGGGAAAGAGCCCCCTCAAAACCTTAGGGCTCATTCGACCAGAGGTATTGCAGCTTCATCGACCCTCAAGAGGTGTGCCGGTTAAAGACATCTGTGCGGCCGCTACATGGTCGTCTATCCATACCTTTAGACGATTTTACAACTTGGATTCCTCCTCCAGTCAAGAGACTAGGTTTGGAAGGGCTGTACTGCACTCTATTCATCAATAGAAGACAGCGTGAAGTCAGTACTCCCTCCTCCAATAATAGAATACTGCTATGGGAGCCTATCTAAGATAAGGAATACGTCGGAGGACACAATCCCTTCGAAGAACAAGTTACTTCTTACCTTGTAACGTTCTTTCGACGGGATGTTCCTCCAACGTATTCCTTATCGACCCTCCCATCCATCCCCGCAGTTCTACTTCCCTTGTTGTTGCAGCTTACGCTCCTTCAGGGTGATTAGTCTAGTCCAGAAAGAATTATTGTGGGCTACAAAACGGAACTGAGCAACGGACGCTGCGCGCGGCCTTTATAGGCAGGATGACGTCGACGTCGATACGGCGGCTGTTGTGGGACATCGACTCGGAGGACGTCGACACGCAGCGCCCTCTAGAGAAAAATTTTCCGAGGCCAGCAGAGCTGGAAGGAGATATCTAAGATAAGGAATACTTCGGAGGAACATCCCGTCGAAAGAACGTTGCAAGGTAAGAAGTAACTTGTTCATTTTGCAGCACTTTCATTTTACTTTTGCCTTTACCTTTTACATAATGATTGAGGAACTGACGTAAAGATTTGAAAGATTTGTTTGGAATGGCACACATTGATGTGCATGGCCATTTGTATACTGGACGGTGCGGTTCTGTCGAATCGAGAGGTAATTCTGAGTTTTCAGGGGATACTTTTGTAAGCAGTGTTTCTTGTTCCATGATGGTACTATTGTTTTTTTCATACCCTCGTCCACTGCTATGGATGGCAATTGTGTTTGTTTGATTTTGTTTGTATGCTTCTTCATTAAAATATGGTTCTTTGGTTGTTGTGTGGCTCCATTCACCTCCACAAACATTTAAGAAATTATTTTTGTTCACATTCCGTTTATTGCTGAGTTTCTTTTGTAGTTTGGTACTTAATTTTGTTAGTGCTTTCATCCTACTTAACACTAATATAAATAACTTCCTTTTGAGAAGGATTGTACTGTCCATGAGAGCTTGTAGGATTAATTTTCGACGGTAGGTTTTAAGGGTTGAGGATGATTTCGGACTTCTTATTAGATTCTGAAGGACTCTGTGGCGAAACATTTTTGCTAAAATACTTTTTTACTGGGGGTTCTTGTTACTATATCAGGATTATTAGGAGCATTGCTAGCTGTACTGGTAGCCGATTGTTTGCCAAGATTTTTGTGTTTTGTGACACATTTTGATGGAGGAGGTAAAGTTTCGGTAGTTGACGGTTCCTTTGTTTTGCTAAACGACTGTATTAGCTGGTTTGTTCCAACGTTCTCTACAAACTCTACTACTGATGGATGCTTAGATTGGACACTTTTCTTTTTATTTGCTCTAATTCTGCGTTCCTTTCTACGGACTTGCTTTTTGGTAGGCATTCTTTGGTGCCTGTTGAAAAAAAGAAGGCATGCTTTGGTCTGTTGTACGATGTATGCATGCATGATTTTGATGGGGAAGCTTATTGTCGTTGTGTGTGAATGTGCATTGGATTCTTACAATGATTTGGGAAGGCTATTTTTCTATTTATATAGCACTACAATGTGCTTCTGATAACAGTACAAAGTGGCCTAGTGGTGACGAGAAGCATTATTTGTAAACTAAATGGCATAAAATTGAAACAGCTATTTCTTTCCTAGTACTAACATTCTAATGATTCCGTATGTTATTTGAGTTCCAAACACACGGGGATTTGTGAGCCATTCTGCCTATCATTCTTTGTTTAACAAATGGGGATTTGTGAGTTGAATGGTGCCCAAATCAATGTTTGCTTTGGTGCCCAAAGTTAACAAATAACCCACGCACCCTCACTGAGGAATAGTTCGAATATAAAGGTAGTACTGTACTTACTATTTTTTGCGAAAAGACCAGGTTTCTTCAGATATGTCGTTTGCAGTGTAGATGCTGTTGCTTCCCGGGAGAGTAGCCTTTACTGCGATTGAGAAAAAAAAAAATGATTCACTTTGTGTGTTTAAAGCAGGGATGATACTGTACACGTTAATTGTGCATCATTTGTCAGAGTATTCTCCTTTCGTATTGCAACACAGTGCATGTGTGCATTTCACTTCACTATGTGCTGTCTTTGTATGATTTTTGCAGTATGTTACTTGCAAGTCCTTCAGAAATGAGAACAATTTTAAGGTTATGAAAATGCCTTGTTTTTTTAAAGCTATTTTATCTATAGGAGAGAGTTTTGTAAGCGATAGGACATTATATAGTAGATGGGGAAACATTTTCTACTTTCAAATTATAAGTACGATGCCAAGTATTCGGGAGACCCTCAGAGGGAGATGTCACCACAGCAATCGGGAGCGCTTATTTTTCCCATAGGATCACATTGCAAGTAGCATTAATGTAGGCCGTACACAGTACACAACTCAGACATTTTGTAACGTAAACTCTAGTTTCTCGCTAAATAGGCATGCTTGTAACGTGTGTATAGGTTATGCGGGAGACAATAAGACGTAGTGCAGTTTGCCAATGAAAAATCGGAGATCTTGCACTTAAAATGGGAAGCGTTGGTATGTATTGCCTATGCAGATTTAGTGGCATTAATTTGTTTAAATGAAATCATAAGGGTTGCACATCTTCTCTGATTAAAATATGCATACCTGTACTCTATACTCGTGCATGTGCGCATGCATCGAGGTGTACGTAGAAATTCGCAACACTTGCACAGTCGTTTGTGAGGTAGGTGCTTTGCAATGATTTGCGACTTCCATTCAGAGTCATCGATAGTAAATTTGAAGTGCGCAATGTTGCTGATGGAGTTAGATTTAGCAATGTTTAATGTGATTGGTTGTGTGACTGCTTAGTTGTGTCCAATGAGGGATTGGATTTGTGACTGATGTGGAAAGGGTAGAAGGATTGGGTAAAAGTTGCGTGCCGTACGTAGACAACGTTTATCCGCGGCTAGGGCGTGTCGCATACGGATTTCTACAGCAAATCCAGCTTGGAAAGGGGACTGTGTAGGCATTAGCCAATCAGACGTTCACATTGTTCTTTAGTGTCGAAAGACGGTGCGTATACTGAAGATGGCAGAGGTGGAGAGGGTCAGGCTTTTGGTGCTTGGAGATATTTTTGTCCATGGCTTACATCACTATGCCGAGAGTAGGCATGTGGCACACCATTTTGATGTGAGAGGAGTGGAGGTGGTGTGGAGTGCTGAGGCTGATGGCGCTGTTTCGCAAATTCTGCAAGTTTGCAGACAAATGCGTACAATGACCTCTCCTCATGTGGTACTTTTGCACTACGGTGCTTGCCATTTGGGGTATGTGAGTTCACGTACTTTGTTGGAAGATTTAAGAGAGTTCGTTCAAGCACTCATGAACATCTTTCCAACTGCGAAAGTAATTTTTCCGGTTTACTCCCTAGAGGAAAATGGAACAACAGTTCTGTTTTCTGTCCAGATCAAAGTATTGGGAGGTGTAACATCAATCGCGGCATGTGTGCTTTCATGTTACGAGCTGGTATGTTTTTCTGCAGCCACGACTACATTGATCCCAGTTATGCTTTGGGAAATGCCATGTTCTTTTGGAATGTACGGCTTGCTTTAGAGAAGGTTCTGTAATGGTTGTAGGAGGAAAGTAAGAACAAAATATTTTTTTAAAAAACACAAAATAACAGGTGTCTGTAAGGCATCTGCCCAAAAAAAAGGCTCTTTTCAGAGCCCACTTTCAAGGGGAATAGGGGATTATTACCTAACTGTACAGTCGTCACGCTCTGATCCTGTACTTGTCCGCGGACATGGCAGTAGTTTGCAGGCAGCGCATATTACCAACAGGGATTCTGGGGTGGAGACGCATGCAAATGAGAATGAGCACAGCTAGGGATTGGTCAATACAGCTCAGTAGGTGTGTTCTGAGTGGAGAGATTTAGTGAGACCGTCCTCTCCCCAATAGGAGACCACTCAGCTAATACTCTGTATGCTCGAAAACAGATTATCTGGATTTTGGGAGACTCATGGATACATTGGTTGAAGGTGCATGCAGAAAGTAGCCGTCTATCTACAGATCTTGGATTGCCTCATGCGGAAGTGCACTGGGATGGTGTGCGTAGAATGAGATGGCTGGACTTGGTACCTCTCTGTTACTTTACTGAAAGAGCGTCATCCTGATATACTTATCATTCATTGCGGAGGAAACAGTTTAGGCCACGTCTCTGGTATTTCTTTGCAATTTTCAATGAAGGAAGGACTTGCGCAGATCATGGACATGTTCCCCAATTAGTATTCGGAAGGGTACCTGGTTACTGCCTTGCTCTGCCCAGGTCGGTACAATAATATCAACAAAAGAATCAGCAAGGTCAGGTCGATCTCTGCTGAAGAGTAACCACTGCTACACCCTGAGTTGGTAACCCCTTGTGTGGGTGGTCACAGAATTCTCATGAAACTGTTCTTCTGCACAAAAGGGTTTTATTTTGAAGTGCAGTGGTGTAGTAATACACTGGTATTTTACAAAACATAGGACATTCACATTTGAGGACACACAAAGTGTAGTACCTAAGTACGATTGATCAAGTAGTCAATATTTGAGACATCTACTTGTACAGTTTGTTGATTCTCTATAGGTTCCTTGGGAAGGAAGCTTAAAGAATTCAGTGGAATCATAGACACGTAGGGGGGTCCATAGAGTGTGGGCACAATCAAGAGTTGACAACAACATATAATACATGTCAACACTACAGTGTTTCGGCCATTTTGCGTGGAGCTAGGTGAGCTCTAATGGTTTAGGCCTTGGAGGGTCCTATGTGGTCGAATCCGAGGCGCTTAGTGGCTCAGATTAAGAGGTGGAAGGATCCACTTCTTTAGGATGCAAGTCACTTGCATCCTTGACATCCGAGACGACACACTGCTGCTTCAACGATCTTGGCAGTTGAATGCACTGGCAATAGGCGTGACCGCGCCTGTTGACAAGATAACGACTGCATCCTAAAGAAGTGGATCCTTCCACCTCTTAATCTGAGCCACTTAGCTCCTCGGATTCGACCACATAGGACCCTCCACTCGTAAAGACACTCCTGTCCTGATGAAGGCGGAGCTCTTTCATTTTTCGCCGAGATGGCGTCCATCTCACATATGCTGGCAACCAAATTCTTCTTCACACTGTGCAAAATGCATTGCGCCCTTTTTTGGAATCACACTAACCTATTTGCCTTTCCGTTTTTCCCAATGTTCAGTTTTTGAAGCAGACACAACACCACCAAAGGCTCTTTTCAGAGCCACCACTTATTCGCAGCGTAAAGTCCATTGGTTTTACTCCGCGTGCACCCTCCATTTCTGTATCCTACGACTATCCGCTGACTTTTTCAAAAATGCGCGGGGGCCTACAATGGTCACTTGCTAGTTCTACTGTTAAACTGGGAAAGGCGGCTCTGAAAAGAGCCATTTTTAAAAATATTGTATTGTTTTCCACTTTCCTGCTTTTGGGCACACGACACACTAGGAGAGGAGGGCAAATGAGGGTAAGGAAGGGACACCAACCACGGGGATAAGAAGGGTGAGGTGGAGAGAGAAAGCTATAGGGTGATCTTTACTTGGGTAGGAAGCAGTTATTTTGATGCTCTGTGACCGTAGCCTCAAAAGCACTTCGAAAACTCTCCCCCTTGCAGAGTACTGCGTCACAATACATACACACTATTGTCACCTTTGAAAGAAAAAGGTCAATAGCATTTTGAATGGCTTGTGAGGCAGCTGGAGGGAGGCGCTCTCCCACAGGAGCGTCTCTTGTGGTGAGAGGATCGGACACCGAGGATGCTGTGAAGGAACTTAATCTACTACGTTCTTCACATGGCACCACCTTGCAAGCGTCTGCACTGTGGATCGAAGTTAGGTGGCGCTTCATGGTTGTAGTACCAAAGCTGTACACACCAGGTCTCCCGCGACTCAGCACCAACTGGCACTGGTTACACCTGACCCGGTTCACACATGCTTTTGGTACGTTCCCACAAACAGAAAACAACCGCCACACCCACGACTCCTGGCGAGTGCTTGTAGTGCGCAGTTCCTCCACCTCATTCTCTTCTTCCTCCTCTTCCTCAATCTCTACATCCTCACCTGTATATCACTCTGCAGGCCCTTCGGGAGGTGGTGGAGGGTTTGGAGGTGTTGCTGAGGCTAATGAAGCGACAGTAGCCGTGGATGCCATAACAATTCATTTTCCTATTGGTCACTATAGCAGTAAAGGCAGCACAACTCAATCTGCTATATCCAGAAGCACAATGAAGATGCGCTCGGGGCTGTGGCCATTTATAGGGGTGGAGGGATGCGCCTCATCACCATCTTCATCACTGAAAAGCGTTCAAAAATTTTAAACACCATGTCCACATGTAAGCTATTCTCTGCGATATGTGAAATGATATTTTTATACTGTACAATAATTTGCCTTGTGTGTATAAGTTCTTTTGTACTGTTGCAGAAGCACACAAACTGCGCAAATTAGTCCACACGCTCAGCGTGGGTGCGGTCACATGACGTCCTGAACACATCTGCGACAGAAATGGGTGTCCGCTGGACAGCAAATGCAGACTAACAAACGTGCGCATGCGCGCAAGTGTCCTACGGACAGTGTTTGGGTTCTCAAACTAATTCAATGTGCGACACAAGTGAGACGGAAAGTTAGGGACAGGCGCGAGGTTCGCTTACTTATGGTTGTACTGCGCATGTGCGTACAAGATATGCTCACTGTACAGACAGGTCCATTGTCCTTAGGACAACTCCATTTTGTTTGAGTACGAACATGCCGGCCACCGTGCCTGTTCTAGGGACGGTACCATCTTGGCTGCGGACGATACGGACAGGTATAGTGTCCATTTTGCTCATTTACAGACATTCCGTGCACCTGGTGTGTTCTACGAACAAGTTTTATGTCGTTTGTAAGCGGTACGGCGAGGTATAATGTCCTTAGGACACCGCTTTCTGTTTCTTTACGCACAACTTGCACAGGTGGTGCGGTCAAACATCAATTCCATCTTAGTTGACATTAGTACGGGTAGGTGTACTGCCATTACAACATCCACATTCCATTCCTTACGGATAGGTCAAACAGGCACGCTGTTCGCGAACATTTTAAGTCTTTTAAAAAAAATTTATTACTCAAACTCTTTAACTACAACTACTATACAAAAACATTACAAACACACACACACACACACTTCATTCCAAAGAAATACCGGGGGAAGCAGATACTGACACAAATATAGGGGAATTAGGATTCAACACGGGCTGGTTATGAGGGGAAGATTTGTGAGGGGAAGAAGGGATGGATGTTTCCTCAAAACGTCTATTTTCTTCTTGAAGGTTTGGGGATGGTTCACTAGGGAATGGAGAAGGGGGAGCAGGTACAGGTCGGACAGTGGTAACATACTTTTCCTCTCACACAGTCCTCCACAAATTCCCTTAAACTTTTAAAATTCTCATTCGTTGTCTCCATTTTCAGTTCAATCCTTTTCAGCCTGTCTTCTTCTGTGTCGTTTGTTGCCCTTTCTTCTTTTCTGGTCTGTAAAAAATAACTATATATCTATTAAATGCCCATAAAATACTGGCCATTACTTTGCATACGCAGAGTGCTGTGTACCATTGTTATCGCTATCTTCCGACATTTCCCCATGTGGAAAGTACTCTTCCAACCACTCCAAAGTACTTGTCATTTCTGTATCAAAACAACAGAAAGGCATTATTACTTCTGCACCACATGCCAAAAAAACTACACACACATATACAAAAATGACCTTCACTTACTATTTTGATGTTATTTCCCTTCGTCCTACTGCGTGCCTCCACTGTCGGTCTAGGCTGCAGAGTTTCTGTGAAGTAATTACAATGGAGGCATCCTTTATTTTAATGGTACCATCCATTTCATTCTACATGGTTATTAAATGCGTTGTTTCCATTTCACACGTTTAGGTTTCCATATTTATTTATTAAAACTTATGTCTTTGTCTCCTTTTTCTACGTTGAACATTTTTTGTGTAAGAGAATAGTACATTTTCAGATACCCCATGCCTCTTTGGGTACTGTTGACCTCGTCCGCCCCGTCCACCCCTTTCTAATATCAATAGGGAGGGTTTCTGTATGTTGTATGTTACATGTATATCAAGTACGTCCATTATACTACATATCTCCCAAAATCACATGATGACAGTGTCTATTCAGCACATCAACTTCATAAACACAATGTTATGATTAAGTTCCCCTTCCAAAAACCTGTACAATTCACTACAAAAATAACTTTGCTAAGGGGACGTTATGGTTAAGTTGCCCTACCAAATATTTGTGCACTTCACTTTTTCCTGTAGGTAGTGTTTGCCTGATAGTTTGCCCACTAGTGCGACCCTGACACTGCAATTGCTATCAGCTTTTTAGCTATTCTAAGACAGATCCCCTTAGATATGAGTCTAGGAACTAGATTTCTTATTTGCACAATATAGCATCTTAAGATGTTGACACTTTAAACATCTGCACATAGTCATTTTCTATAGAGCTAATTACTTATTACTTAGAGGTGGCGTTAACCTGTGATAGTGATGCCCACTTGGCCGGTACCGAGATTATATATGCTACATGCCACTGAGCAGCCCTATGATAGTTCCTTACTTAGATGTGAGTTAGATAGCTCATTCTTGCAACCATGCACACGGTCAGTTTAAATATAAGTGTATATATATATACTATAATTTCTGTCCTGCATCTGGATATGATTACCCGCAGACCAGGATTGATTTCGACCAATACGTACGGAAAATCAAATTATGGAAATTCTTTATGATGAATCCCATCAAAGAAAAGAAACGAATTGCCCAAACTGGGCGGACTGATTTATCCAAATCAGATTTGGACACTTTATCCACTCTCATGTTCCTTCAAGATGGCGGAGATCCAGCTTCGGAATCCGCCAAATTTGATCTGGGGGAATTGGATATCAATATGGACTGGTACAAAAGCACCAAATTGAAAAACAAATCCAAATGTATGCCCCCAGCCATCATCGGTGGCACTATAGAAACATTTCAAAATCTGGTGATTGATGATCTGAAAAAAATAAGACACAAGGAGGCGAAACATCATAAACCCAATATTGGGAAAGAATACACTGAAGCCCTGAAAGAATTGAACCTCTTTCCTAATTGTATCATTAAGGCGTCAGATAAAGGCCGTAACATCGTACTGATGACCCGAGATCAATATATACATGAGGCGAACAGGCAACTCAATGATAAAACTTGCTACGAAAAACTGGGCGAAAATCCAATGAAGGACTTGGAATTGAAAGTACAGACGTTCCTTAACAAATGGTCTGAAGAAGGAATGCTGGACGATGATGCCATCAGATTCCTCTACAAATCCCATTCCATAACTCCAACAATATACTTCCTGCCTAAAATACATAAGAATATTTCTGAACCCCCGGGGAGACCCATCGTCACACGAACAGGGTCACTATTAGAAAACATGTCTAAATACATAGATTAATCTTTGTTTCCCTTCGTTCTTACATTACCCTCATATTTGAGAGATACAAAGGACTTTTTGTCAAAGATTAATGAATTACCTTGTGAATCAGATTTTTTACTGGCTACGATGGATGTGGTTGCCTTATACACATCCATCACACATGAACAAGGAATAAAGGCCTGTACTCAGTATCTGAACACAAGATCTTTGATTTTTTCCAAACATTCTGAAATGATTTTTGCTATGATTCGCCTGTGCCTGACCAACAATGTTTTCTTATTTAATCTAAGGTACTACAGACAGAAGCAAGGTACCGTGATGGGAACGATCTTTGCCCCGTCATATGCAAACCTCACAATGGGGTATTGGGAGAAATATGAGGCATGGAAGGACAGTAATGAGAGGTTTACCAATAAGGTGATCATGTGGCAACGCTACATAGATGATTTATTCATCATATGGAAGGGCACACCAAGGGACTGGATGGATTTTGTGGAACATCTCAACACAAATGAATTCAATCTTCAATTTACTGAAACCCACAGTCCCAAGGAAGTTGTGTTTTTGGATGTCACGGTCCAAATTGATGATGGGAAAATAAAAACAAAAATGTTCCGGAAACCAACAGGAACAAATTCCCCATTACATGCTAAGAGTGCCCAGTGCCAAAACCTAATTTGGAGTATTGCTTTGGCGAGTTCATCCGTCTCCGAAGAAACTGTTCGGAACTCAGTACCTCTGACGAAGAGAGCAAAATCACAGCTTGGGGCTTCAAGAAGCAATGTTATCCTAAACAAATCATCCAGAGAGCCTATCTAAAGGCACGTCAATGTGAGAGGTCCACACTATTACTGGACTGCACGAACAGTAAACTGATTACGGGTAAAGGAATTACAACTCGTCTGATTTTGACGTATGGACAATCTGCCAAATACCTCAAAGGCATTATACGCAAACATTGGAATACATTGGTAGTGGACCCAGACCTGAGACATTCACTGGGTGAATACCCTAATTTTGCCTTTCGCAAATGTCCATCTATCAAGGACAAATTAGTGAGTAGCTTTATGCCACCTGACACCGTTTCCCAGCCATCCACTTGGTTAAGCTGTAGGAAGGTTGGTTTCTACAAATGCAGGAAGTGTAAGATATGTGAATATGCGGAGGAGTGCAGTACATATTTACATCCTATACTCAAGAGACCAATTTCCATTATGGACAGGATAACTTGTGACTCGGAGTATATTGTGTATGTACTCAAATGCACTTGCAACAAATGGTACATAGGCAGTACCAAGTGCAAACTAAAGATACGCATACAGCAACATATCAGAGCGATTAGAAATCAAGATTATACATATCCTATCGCTAAACATTTCTGGGAGAAACATGAGGGGAAATTATGTGACTTCTCATTTATAGGACTACAGCAGGTAAAGATTGGACCTATGGGAGGAGATAGAGAGAAACTGTTAAGACAACGAGAAACCAAAGTCATCATCGATTTCGAAAGCAAGTTCCCATTGGGGCACAATATCGATGAGTAACTTTATACTTTCTTGGGTGAATAATATACACAGACACTACATCACCTACCTCCTACATGGTGAAATCAGAAAAATGACTATTCGCTGTATTTTTGTTAAGCGTTCCCTTAGTATTCTCTTACTCAAGAGGGTCTTTCAGCCAGATGGACACCACTGGCATGATCGGTTTTAATTTTGTACAGACACAGGTCATCCAACCCCTATATACAGTTATTTGGCACTGTTCTGCCTGTTGACCCCGTATGTAAGAAATGGTAATGATTGTGCACACATGGATATTACTGTTCGATCAAATACAGTTGCCAGTAACCACAGCAATACTTCGCACATACTGCGGAGGACAGCATCATAATATTCATGCAATATGTACAGGGGCATTGGGTCCTGGAAATGGGGCATCGAAGAGATGTAAGATATTAGTCTTGTGATCAACGTATACCCGTTTGAGGAAACTAAATTTGTTTTAAGAGACCTAGCACTAACGGAAGGGCTCTTATTTATCATCCTAGCACTAGTCACTTTAGTAAGATGTGTCCACGATTTTTATGTATGTAACGATAAATGGGAACATCATGCGGTTATAAAATAGACATTTAATGCACTGTGCATGATCTTATATCATTTTGGCACCCACAGACATTGAAGGGATGCACTATGCACTTTACGTCACAGATCCAATGTGATGTGAGAGGGACCTGTGTTGCTGGAAAATAACTAATATTGAACGCACTATGCATTTCATTATAGCATTTCGGCAACAAAAACACATCGAAGGGATGCACTATGCATTCCGTATTATAAATTTAATATGATGTGTGAAAGGTTCGCACCGCTTATTGTGGACACTACTAATATGACCATTATGGTTGTATTGTAGGATGGTAACAAAGATTCCAACGGGATTCGATTCAATAGGTATAATAACCGAGTACCCAGAGGCCTAATGCTGATACTTGGGCATATATACATTGGCAATTTTTTTACGGACCGATGACTGATTCAATCATCCAGTCCGAACATTATGTTTAGTAAATAAACCACTCCAAAATGGCGGGTGGTTCAAACAGGCCGTGGGCATTGAATCAACATGTATAGTCCTACTTTTATCTTGACTGTTATTTCAAAGGGGAAGGAGTTAAATACTGTGTTCTGGGAAACCAAATTCATCTGAACAAGCTACAAGCTGTAGCGAAACGCGTCATCGAGGTTTACCTTTGTGTGGCTGGGCGTGGGAGGCGGTTTCCACATGGAACTTTTTAACTTTTGTATTCAATAAAGAAGACATTTTAACTCAACAACGTTGCAGCTGGCTTCTTGATGAATTCTGAGATATCTTTTTCACAACACTCCGGGAGTGCGGCTCAGGATTGCGCCGCTCTGGTGCAAAAAAATGGCTATATATGTTGTACAGCATCAATGAGAATGATATGAGTAAAATGTAACGTACATTGTATTCAATGTGGTAAAGGACATGAATGCTGCTGCATCATTTTTGCTTTTTAAAAGGTTGCCGTGTTTACCCTGCGGCCGTAAAGGGCAGATTACAAAATGTAAATTGAACTAATGAATAAGGGACAATCAATGTATAAATGTTTGTTTGTAATGAATGTTGAGGAATATTGAAAAAAGTAAACCGTGCATTCAATGGCTAGGATAGACTAGATTAAGATGGCCGCCCTGTTGTGTTCTGTATTGAAAGGTGTTTTTAGTTAGTCAAATGACTGGAATTAAG
The DNA here is from genome assembly GCF_040938575.1 of Ambystoma mexicanum. Lineage (NCBI taxonomy): Eukaryota > Metazoa > Chordata > Amphibia > Caudata > Ambystomatidae > Ambystoma > Ambystoma mexicanum. Next base: position 436,308,011 of record NC_090936.1, read on the forward strand.
GATTATCCTGTGTTCAGAAATAAAAGTAGCCCAGCATCTTGAGGAAGTCTCAGAGTTGGGATGGAACGCGTGGCACAACTACAGCGGTTGTAACTCCCAGCAACCAGTTCGTAAGTCTGTGCTGACTGTAAAGTTTTACCTGATGAAATGTTATCATTAATAAATTGTTTTAGCACTATTAATTTGGGATTGAGTGCTTGTGTTATTGGGCTGTGATAGTATTGTGTGTCGCACATCTCAGACACACGTTTACAAACACAGCAGTGTGTGAATGTTAAAACGGTTGTTCTTCCCTGTACCGGCACACAAGTACCCGCTTGAGTAGGCGTGAGCGCCACTGAGGGAAATTTTTTTGGGCCTTCATGCATGGTGGTCCCTCAGATTTTTTTCCGCCATCATAGTCGGACGCATATCGCAGAGTTCCTTCTTGGCTGACGCCATTACTTAGAAAAGTTTAATGTTCGTATTTCTTTCTGTCATTTTAATAACCGTTTACCGCAAGATCTTTGGCAACGGCTTCCAATGACAAGTTTTCATTCGTCAATGACAGCGACTCATGTCACGACGATCCTTTGTCTACAGCCTCTCAAGGCCGCTTCGGGCCTCAGCCCTGCACATTAGAGAGAGGGGGGGGGGTTAATATCTACGTAAAGAGGTCTGGGAAACCCTCTACCGGTATGAACACAGCCCATTGACCTGTTCTTGTGTGGATGGCCCCCGGGAGAGTGTCAATCACGCTTTAGCTCACTATGCTTTCCACAGAAGAGAAATTTCGATACACATCAGTCTGTGTCCCACCCATAGGTAGTCCAGCACCGAAATGGTAGGCAATTCTCCTCTGAACAAGAGTACTAATATCAACCACAGACAATTGTTTCGGCCTAGTTTGGCCTCATCAGTGAGGTGGAGCTGTGCCTCTCTAAACACAGTGAGCAAGGGGTTCACGTCTGGATCGCCCATGTAACTTAGGGTGAGAACCCAAAGTTTGCATAAAGAGGTCTGGGAAACCCTGTACTGGTACGAACATGGCCCATTCACCTGTTCTTGTGTGGATGGCAACCGGGAGAGTCTCAACCACGCTTTAGCTCACTATGATTTCCACAGAGGAGACATTTCGATACACATACCTGTCTTTGTCCCACCCATAGGTAGTCCAGCACCGAAATGGTAGGCAATCATCCTGTGAACAGGAGTACCAACCCCAAAGTCTTAAATAATCTTTAGGAAACCCCACAGAGCGGGGCAGTCAATAAAAGTGGGGCAGCAGACACTCAGCCCGCTGCCAAGAAAGTCCGCCTAGACACCACGCAGGCTATCACCTTGTCACATCAGGACCTATGGCAAGATACTTATTACCAATACCCTGGTACATACAGACTCTGAGGACGAAGGAGACACGGTTGACAAATATTATGACGTATACATCATCCAGTCCGCAGATCACACCGACGCACCAGTGGCTGACTCCCCCGAAGACAACCAGTTGCAATATAATAATCTGCTCCTAAAGGCTGCAGAGCATTTCCAAATAGACACACAAGAGGTTACAGGTCATTTGGTCGAAAATAAACGGTCGACAGGACAAATGGTCGACGCAATTTGGTCGAAAGACAAATGGTCGAATGTTTTTTTTTGTATTTCACATTTTTTCTTTTTTGGGGGGGCGGTCCCCACAACCCCCCTTTTTTTGATAAAAAAACCCTTTTTTTCCTAAACGAAAACCTGAAAAATATATATACATATATATAAATAATAAAAAAAATTCGACCATTTGTCTTTCGACCAAATTGCGTCGACCATTTGTCTGTCGAGCAAATGACTGGACAGCCACACAAGAAGCCCAAGTCGACAAGGACTTAGTTGAGGACATCCTTGGTGATAAAAAAAAATCAGCAACTCAATTTTTCCCCCTGTTACAATCGGTACAGAGGTGCATCCAACCCTCTCTGCTTACACCCAATTTGACATGGACAGTCAACCCGTGCATCGAGAAGATGTTCAGACCAGTAACCTCAGACCCCTTATACATTAGGGGGCAGCTAAAGTCAGACTCATTAGTAGTTACTATTACAAGAAAGAGGGTGGGAACCCCTCTGGTCTCTGCCGAAGCCCCTCCTGACGAGGAGAGTAAGAAAATCTACACCCTGGGTGGGAAGGTGGCAGCCTACCAAACAAGGATAGCTAATAACCCGACGCTATTAGCCAGTTATAATTGCCACAAGTGGGATGAAATCGCTCAACAGATGGACTCCGTCCCAGTGCCCCTGAAAGCACAGCTCTCACTCACCATTGCTGAGGGGCAACAGCTAGCCAACTGCATCCTTAAAAACAACCTGGACGCAGCAGACAATGCAGGGAAAATCGTGGCAGAAGGCACATTAATTAAATGCTACGCATGGCTACGACAAACAGACTTCAAAATAGAAACCCATGCAACCCTCCTAACATGGCTTTTGAACCCAGCGCTTTGTTTGGCAAACCAGTGGAGGATGCACTCAAAAGAGGAATATGACACCCTCAAATCCCTACGGCAACTTACCAACAAACCTTTTGGGCAAAGAGAGGGGCTCTAACTCTCGCCGGTTTAGGGGACAAAACTCCCAACAGGCCTCTAATTACAATCAAGGTGGCCAGGGTTCCAACCGGCGCTCTGGAGTTTCCTTGGAGGACCCCTGCAAAGGGGCTGCCAAAACTGGATCTTCTTCTGAGGTTCCCCTCTCAGGGGCTAAAGCTAGGCCCAGTACTTCTGGGGTTGTTGTCACCGGGGTCGGCCCCAAGGTTTCCACATCTGGAACTAAGTATACGAAGTCTCAGCTCGAGGTCCCTCTCAAAGTGACTAAACATACAGGGTTTACTCCTGAGGTTCCCTTTCTTGGGGCTATATCTAGGACCAGCAAGATTGTGGGTCCCCCTTTGAGGGTTCTGGCTTCAGGAGGTGACTAAGCCTTCCCACACTCAGACCTGTTGTGGAACCAATCCTGCTGAGGGGGCAAAGAAGCCAGTCAAGCACCACAAGTCTTCTAGTACCTCCTCTGCTGAGGTTCCCTCACTTGGGGCTAATTCAGCAGCAGTCCCAAAGGTGTCTCAGAAACACTCTAGATCTGCTAGCACCGGCTCTGCTGAGGTGCCTAGTAACAAGGCTTAAATGGCACATTAGACCCTTCACTCCCCTGTGGTGACCACGGCCTCAGGAGTTGACAAAATGGCAGTCCTACTCCCACGGTGGCCATTTTGACTACCTCTCTTACACCAGTGTTCACCACGGCTGGTGCTGAGAGGCCTGTTTTTGGGCCAGAGCAGCCTTTTCCACGTTTTGTGGATAATAAAAACATGTTCCGCCCTCCAATGGATTGGCATGCTCTGACTCGGCTGCCGCATAGTCTTGCATAGAGTCTTTGTCATGATGCCCGCTCCGGGGGAGCCGGTTCAAGCCCTGAGTCCCCGAAAGCGGACATCCAGTCCCCAAGGAAGGACCCAGCAACCCCATATAGGGGCCCTTTGGACAGTGTCCTGGCGCCTATGGCGCCAGGCTCATAAAAGAAATCAGTCCTGGCGCCATAGGCGCCAGGCTCATTATGGGAGTGCTTGGGTGGACTTACCTGAAGCAGACCATGCTGCAGGATCCCGGCCTCCTTGAGGCCTGAAAGGAACTACTTTACCTGTGGGACTAATTTACCATCCGGGCGTGGTCGGGGAAGGATACTTACCTGATTGGAGGAAGGATACATACCTGGAACTTCTTCCAAGGCTATTTAAACCCCACCCGAACAGCCACACGTGCTTCGCGTTGTTCTGCATCTAGCAGCTGGACGCTCACCGTGTCTGCTCCTGCATCCTGACTTCTGCCACGCCTGCCAGCATCCTGGTTCACCTGCAAAGGAAGAGAAGAAGAGAACAGAAGAAGGAAAAGTCCTTAACTGCTAAATCCGCATCCCGGAGACATCTCGCCGACAATCCTGAAAAGGAAGACTTTAATTTAAAAGTTCATCGCGTCGATCGCTGCAGCGCCGCATTCCACTCACCTTTACAGGGCGCCTCCATGTTCAGCAGCGATCATCCGGATTCGCAGTCACGCACCAGCGCCTAGGGAGAAAAGACCAGAACAAAAGGTGAGAGAGAGAAGGGAATAAGGAAAGCTAAATCTCCATGTTAAGACTTACCTGTTGATTCATTCCCTCTTCATTTCGGGTCCGCGCCGCATCCTGGCATTTCCGGACCCCGGCCCCTAAAGGGAAAAAGAGACATCAGCGTTAATGAGCGAATGAAAAGACATTACCAAAAAACGCTCATTAAAGACTTACCTGATTTCTACAAGGATTTCACCTCTCATCTCGGGTCTGTGCCTGTTCCCCGGCATTCCGTACCCCGGCCCCTATGGGGAAAAAGACACTAGCATTAGTACATTAATGCATGGACACAAGGGGAACCTCTTATCAAAAAAACTTACCTGGAAGCCAAGCAAGTTTGGTTCTCACCAATCTGAAAATCCAGTGAAGTAACTGGATACCAACGCGCCCCTGCATCAGAAGCGGGATGGAGAGCTCGTCCTTCCAGACCCTAAGTTAATCCCCTATTTTCGCCTACAGAAGGATACTTCTGCGAGCCAGGCAAGCCAGATTTGGGGGCCTGGTCCAGTCCGTCTTCCGAACCTGCGCATCACCTTAGAAGAGGTCACAGCAGCGCGAACCAGGCCAGCGCCTCCGTGGGAGTCAGGTGAGCGTAACAGTCTTGCTCCCTCCTGCGTCTGTTCCTTTGATCTATGTGGATCCAGTCTGTGGGGGACCATCCTGGCAACATCCTCTTTGCAATCCTGGGGGTTTTCCCCTTCCGAGCAGCCTCTGCCCACTCCAGCTCCTAGACCCTCCTCTGAGGATGTTTTTTGGCAAGTTTCAGACGCTTATGCATTCTGATCCCATGAAGGCGTACTTTAAGTATTTATTTAAGGAAATGTATCCTAAGCCGCCTGAACCTGCTCCAGCAATTCCTATGCAGGTTCCAGTAGTGCCACCTCCTCCACCTCTCCCTGTGGGGCCTCGTCCCCCACTGCCTCTTCTGCCTCCATTTTCCCCTGTGGAAAAGACTCCGGTTGCTCTGTCAACCACGTCTTTGGGGCCTGAGGTGCCACGTGCGGCAGTTCAGACTTCTGCTCCTGCCTCACTGGATGAGGCCCAGGCGGACCAGGACAACGATGACCCGCCCCGCTCTATTAGAGCCTTTCACGACCAGGTGTTGGATATGATGGCACTGCTAGACATTCCAAGACTCGAGCCCCCAGTTCCACAAGAGGGGGTATTTTCTGGATCCTTCACTCTGTCGACATAGGAGAGCACCGGAAAGTTCCTTCAGAAGGACGTCCTAGCCGAGGCCCTAAGGTCTGAGAAAAACCTCATTCCGGCAGCACCTAAACAAGAAAATAGATGCTCGCTACAAGCTTCAAGCGTCTGAGGACATATCCTTGTCGGCATGCCCGCTACCTTCTTCCATGGTGGAAGAAGCTACGCTCCAGTCAAAGCCGGCCTCTACATCCTCCACTGCAGTGTCTCAGATCCTCTCGAAGGAGGACAAGCTTCTGGATGCCATTGGGAAAAAGTGTTTTTCCAATTCAGCTCTTCAGCTGCGTCAGGCTAATACTGAGCTTATCCTGGCGGCTGCTAATGTCAAACTGTGGAAGGAGCTCGCTGGGTTTCAGGAATGTATTCCTCCTGATAGGCTCGAAGACTTTAAGTGCGGCTTATCCGATGCCGGGGTTCTGGTGCAGGATCTACTTGAGGCTGCAGCCCATCATTTAGATACATCTGGTTGAGGTGTTATGGTCAGAGTAGACATCTCCCGCCAGGCGTGGCTGCATGCTATGAAGTTTTCAAAGGAGTTCAGGACAAGGTGATTGATCTTCCGTGGGAGGGTAAACAAACTGTTCCACTCCTCCACAGATGAGGAACTCACAAATACCTAGGTAAGCACTCAAACTGCCAAGTAATTGTCGGTCCTTGCGAAAGCCCCAGCAAAGGCACCTTCTACTCAGAGGTCCGGGTCTCAAGCAAGGTCCTTCTCTGGTTTCAGAGGCTTTCAGGACCTCTGTGCACCGTACAAAGGCTCCAGCTAGTGGCCTCTGCCGTAAACAGCAAGGTGGCTGGTTTTTCTCTCGGCCAACAGCCTCCTCTTCAGCAACGGGTGGTCTCTCTGCCGATAAAATAGCTAAATATTTTCCATCGGTCGCGCGAGACTCCGGTGGGAGGATGAATGTCGTCTCATCAGGAGGCGTGGCAGACCATCACAGAAGACCGATGGGTTTTGTCCGATGCCCGGGTGGGCTTCCGCTTGCCCCTACCCCATCCTCTCACCCTCCTCTCCAGCAGACTGGCTCGCCTTCTCTCAGATCCGAGGTACAGAAACTTCTAGCCCTCAGAGCAGTGGAAACTATTCCCTTGCGGGAGCAAGGGGAGGACTATTACTCCAGTCTGTTTACAGTGCCCAGACCCAACCAGGCTGGCCTGCGCACTATCCTCAACCTCTCAAAGTTCAATCTCTTTCTACCCCAAGAGAAATTCAAGATGATTACGCCCTGCCAGATAAAGTTCTTTTTCCTGAAGGGCGGTTTGGCTCAGCATGGTAGACCTTCAGGATGCATATCCTAATCTGGAGCCTGCATCAAAAATATCTGCGGTTCTCTGTGGGAACATAACATTTCCAGTATCGCGTTCTTCCGTTTGGTCTCAGCTCTGCTCTGCGTATCTTTACGAAGATGTCGGTCATCACAGCATTCCTCAGACTGCAGGGAGTTCATGGATATCCATATTTGGACGATTGGCTCCTGCGCAGTCCTTGCCCACAGGCCGCTACGGCAATTCTTCAGTCACTCCTTCAGCTCCTGTTCCATCTTGGGCTGTCGGTGAACTGGTGGAAATTGTCTGACGGTTGCGCAAGACCTGATCTTTCTCGGTTTCCGTTGGGATACCGTCAGTACCAGTGTGTTCCTGAAGGAGGACAGGATTGTGGACCTTTCTACCACGTGCCAGCTCTTCCTGCAGTCCTCCCACACGTCAGCCTGGTGGTTCCAGAGATTCCTGGGCCTCCTGGCCTCTTGCGTGTTAGCTCTGCCTCTTGCACGCCTGAAAATGAGGCGCACTTGGCTTGCTCTTCGGAGTTGCTCCTCCCAAGCTACGTAACTGGATTCCAAGATGATTCCAGTCCCATCCTGCATGACGGCGGATCTTCAATGGTAGTCATCCACCAGCAACCTTTAATTGGGGATCTCCTTCCAGGAGTCCTCCCCACAAGCAACGGTTACTACTGACTCCTCCCTTCTGTGGTGGGGAGCAACACTACGTCACCTCGAGGTGTACGACTTGTGGACCCCTCAGGACAGGCGGTTCCATATCAATTACCTGGCAGTTTTTCGGCGCTCCAGGCTTTTCAACCCTCTGTCACCAACAGTGTGGTTCGAATTTGCACGGACAATTCGGTAGCAATGTTTTACATCAACAAACAGGGGGACACCAAGTCTCCCTTCCTGGTGGACCTTGCTATCCAAATTTGGAATTTGGCTATCCAACATAGTGTCTTGTTGCAAGCTGTGCACATTCCGGGTCACATCAATGTGCCCACATCCAGCCCTTCTGCCCCTGCCTCCCTTGTCTCCAATAGACAAGTCTTCGGCAGAGCCAGATGTGACGCAGGCCGACCGGACGTGTCGGATGACATGCAAGGGGATCAGGATAACGAGGACTAGCCCCGCTCTGTTAGAGCGTTCCACCTGAGGCACCCGCTCCCCAAGAGGGGGTGCTTTCTGGGGCGTTCACCTTGTCTCCTCAGGAGCGTACCAGCTTGTTCCTCCAGAGGGACGTTTTGGCTGATGTCCGCAAGGTCTGGGATAAACCACACTCTGGACTTCACGTTAACAAAAGGATTGACACTCATTATAGGCTTCACTCTTCAGAAGAGGTAGCCTTAGCGTGTTGCCCGCTCCCTTCCTCCACATTGGTGGTGGCTCCCACGTTACAATCTCGACCAGCCTCCGCGTCTTCTACGGTGGCAGCCTAGGTTCTGGCCAAGGAGGACAAGTTGCTTGACTCCTTGGGGAGGAAGATCTTCGCTAATTTGGCTCTGCAGTTACGCCAGGCGAACGCAGAGCTCATTTTAGTGGCAGCGGATATGAAAATGTGGGAAGGTCTATCTGAATTTGAGGAGTTCATTCCTGCGGACAAGCTGGATGATTTTAAGGGTGGCTTGTCGGATGCCAGAGTTCTGGCGCATGATATGCTTGAGGCCCCGGCTCATCATGTTGACACCTCGGCTCAGGGCCTCATGCTTGGTGTTGACCTCTCTAGTCAGGCTTGGCTTCATGCCACCAAGTTCTCTAATGAGGTCCAGGATAAGGTTCTGGACCTGCCTTTTGACAGCAAATAACTGTTACATTCTTCAATAGATGTGGAGCTAACTAAAACTAAAGACAGCACTCAAACAGCCAAGTCCCAGTCCGTGCTGGTGAAGCCGCCTTTTTAAAGCTCAAAGAACGTCATCTCGGCCTTGGTCCTCCTCTGGGTTTTGAGGGTTTCTGGATCAGAGGACACGCAGGGTCGATCCTCCATCTGTGAACTCTCGTCGGAAACAGCAGTAAGGGCGATTTTTCTCTCTGTCCTCTGCCTCCTCTTCAGGATCAAGCGGTCTCTCCGCTGAGAAGTCCGCTAAATGATGTTTTACGGCGCTCGCACAAGACCCCCATCGGAGGGCGCATTGCGTCTCACTGGGAGGTGTGGCAGACCATCACTGAGGAACGGTGGGTCTTGTCCCTTGCTCGGGCAGGCTTCCGCTTGCCCCTACCCCACCCATCTATCCTCCCTTCCAACAGTCAGGGATGCCCTCCCTCAGAGCCGAATTCCAGAAGCTTCTGGATCTCAAGGCGGTGGAACCTGTTCCCCTGGGGGAGCGAGGGGAGGGCTTCTACTCCCGTCTGTTAATGGTGCCCAAACCTAACTAGGCTTGCCTGCGCACCATCCTAGACCTTTCCCAGTTCAACCTTTCTTTTCCCCAAGAGAAATTCAAGATGACCACGCACGGTCAGATAAAGTCCTCTTTACAGAAGGGCGTTTGGCTCAGCGTGGTGGCCCTTCAGGATGCATATCCTCATTTGGGGTCCGTATTGGAAATGCCTACGGTTTTCCATGGGGAGGAGCATTTACAGTTTTGTGTGCTCCCGTTTGGTCTCCGCTGGGCACAGCGTGTCTTTACTAAGATGTCGGTCATCGCAGCTTTTCTTCGGCTACAGGGTATCCATGTGTATCTGGTCGACTGGCTGCTGCGCAGTCCTTGTTCACTGATGGCCACAGGCAACCTTCAGTCTCTCCTCCAGCTCCTGTTCCACCTTGGGCTGTCGGGTGAACTGGCGGAAATCCTCCATGATGGTCTCTCATGCCTTGATTTTCCTGGGTTTTTGTTGGAACACGATCAATTGCAGAGTGTACCTGACTAGAGACGGAATGCTGGATCTGTTGGCCACGTGTTAGGTATTTATGCAATCGGAGAGCATGTCGGCCTGGTTGTTCCAGAGGCTTCTGGGCCTCATGGCTTCGTGCATACTGGCTCTTCCTCTTGCTCGTCTGAAGATGAGGCGGATGCAGATGGCTCTTGGGAGCTCCTGCCTTCAAGCAGTGGATCCAGATTCCAAAATGATACTGGTTCCACCTTTCATGAGGATGGACCTCTTGTGATGGTAGTCTCTCAGCAATCTGTTAGTGGGTGCTCCTTTCCAGGACCCTTGCCCACTATTGACTGTCACGACGGATTCCTCCCTTCTGAGTTGGAGTGCGACGTTGGATGATCTTCAGGCTTTCGATCTTTGGTCGCTACAGGACAGACAGCTTCATATAAATTATCTGGAGCTCCTGGCGATATTCCTGGCACTGAAAGCGTTCAAACCGGCCATTGTCAACAAGGTGGTCCGTGTCCGCACGGGCAATGCAGTGTCCATGTTCTATATCAACAAGCAGGGGGGTACCAGGTCTCCTCCTCTTGTGGATCCTGCCATTCAGATTTGGGAATGGGCCATTCAGCATGGTATCTGGCTGGTAGCAGTTCACATCCTGGGCCAGCTGAATGTCACTGCAGATGCTCTCAGCCGACGAACAGTGGTCAGCTACGAGTGGGAACTGAACACAGAGATCCTTCTGGATATTTATCGCTCTTGGGGCACTCCAGAAGTGGACCTCATCGCGACATTGACAAACATGAAGTTTCCCCTGTATGCCTCCAGGAACGGGCTCGGAGCCTACTCTCTGGGAGATGCTCTCAAAATTCCATGGCACAACATGATTGCCTATGCTTTTCCACCCCTTCCTCTGATCCATCAGGCGCTTTGCAAGCTAAGGAACACAGTGAATTGCTCTCTCCTGTTCATAGCCCCTTGGTGGCCGGCCAGGTTTTGGTTTTCGGAGCTTCAGCATCTATTGGTGTGTCCGCCGCTCAACCTTCCGCTGGTTCCCGATCTGCTTCACCAGAGCGATCAGCAGTTGTGGCACCCCTCTCCACAATCGTTCAGCTTGGCGGCCTGGTGCCTGAATTCAGATCTCTAGAGCGTTTCAATTTGTCATAACATGCGCATTATTTAGGCGGCCAGGAAACCTTCGACAAGATCTCAGTACAAGAGTATATGGTTACAGTTCTGCCACTGGTGTTTAGCTAGGCAGCTGGACCCCAAGGAGGCTACTATCGACATAGTCCTGTCTTTTGTCTTTCATCTGGCAGAATTGGGCATTCATGTATTGTCTTGCAGGACTTATTTGTCGGCTGTCGCTGCTTACCTGTCCACTGACCAGTGCCCTTTTTCACTGACGAATCTGGTCATTAAAAGACACTTTGCGGGCCTATTACATCTTTACCCTCCTGTTCGCAACCTGCATCCAAGGTGGAATCTGAATGTGGTCCTTACAGCCTCACCTTGTTTTCTTGGAAAGTGTGCTCTCCGTCCTGCTTTCAGCGCAGGGGTGCGTTGATTGATGCAGGACCGTTGCTGCCTAGTTACTTCACTGGCAAGAGTCCGACAGGTAAGTATAATGAGTCTTTTGAACAGTTCTCTAACTTCGTTCCTTTTCTTCCTTAGATGATGGTCGACGTCTGGGGATGGCGACGTGCTGCTGAGATGAGGAACGCTGAAGGTGAGTGAGAGCACGATGCGTGATGCGACCCGTTCATATTTGTATTGAACTGAGTTCTTATTCTGTGTCTTTTAGGTGCCGCAACGTTTTCAGCGTGGATGCCGGTTATGAACAAGAAATGCGATGAGTAAGCCCGGTATGCGGTGCATCTAGATGTTTCCACGCTAACCTGGAGTGTCTTTTGCCTCTTGCAGATGGATGAGAAGTTCCGGAGACAGAGTTCCCCCAGAGCGACTGGGATTCAGGTAAGTGTTTGAAGCTCGTACAGTCTTTAATAATAAGCGAAGATAAGCTGAATGCTTACTAATGCTTTTTTCTGTTCTTTTTCCCTTTTCCTTAGGAAGCGATGTGCCGGGATGGGAATGACTCCGCCGAAGAAGCCCGCAGAACAGAAGGACCGATGAATGATGAGCAGAAGCGCTGCAAGTTGAGGCTGTTCCTAACAGTGTTCTTGTTCTTGCAGGAGCTGAGCGCAGAAGAAAGATGCAGGCCTACTGGAGACCGACCCGAACACGGCGAGTGTCACGCTGCAGGTGCAGAAAACGCAAACCATGTTTCTCAGCCTGGGCGTGGCTTAAATAGTCCAGGTGTCTCTGGGCTGAACCACACCCAAAAGACTAGACTGCACATGCAGTTCTGGGAACCGAAATACGTGGGGTCATCCATCTTGTCCCCATCAATGCACTACAAGTCCAATCCCCAATGTTATCCTATGGGAGTGAGTGAGTCTGGTGCCACAACCGCCTAGTCTGATTCCAAGTGGGTCTTTGGAGGGATGAGAGGCCCTTAAGGGCCATATAGTTGATAGTGGCCTGGCTCCAGCCTGACATCTTGGAGGGCTGGGGACATGAGGGGCAGGAATCATGACACTGTGACTTCGGCAAGGCGTGTAAGTGTGCTTCAGGCCTTGTCGGTAGAGCATCCATTCCTTACTTTTCATAAGGAGAAGGCTGCGGACTAATCCCTCCTTTCTTCCGAAGGTGGTCTCTGATTTTCATTTGAATCAGTCAATTTCATTGCCTTTCTTCTTTCCAGACCCGGCCTCGGGCCGAAAGGGTTCTGCACTGCCTGGATGTTAGAAAAGCCCTTAAGTTTTATCTGGACAGAACATGGGAGCTTAGGAACTCTTCGTAGCTTTTTGTGACCTTCGGGAATCCGCAGGGAAAGCTGGCCTCGAAAGCAACCATCTCCCGATGGATTGCTGCCTGTATTTCTAAGGCGTATACCATTCAGGGTCTTCGGGCACCAAAGGGAATTCATGCTAATCTTGTGCGGGGCAAGGCGGCTGCTGTTGCCTTCCAAAAATATGTTCCCTGTGAGACCATAGCGAAAGCGGCTACGTGGGCCTCCACATCAGCTTTTTGTAAACATTACTGTCTGGACCTGAGCTCCAGGGCTGATGCTCAGTTTGGTCAAGATGTGCTTAGGAACCTGTTTCAATAAGGAGTACTCCTACGTCCCGTCCCCTTTCCTCCATAATTGTGGACATCTCTCCGTCCTGTGGGACGGGACCGGAGCACTTTGTAAAAAGCATCCAAATTTGTTTCAAAATGTGTCCCTCCTCTTACCTGCGTGGGGCCCGGCATGCGGCCATAACCCCGCCCACCTTGGCTCCGCATCGCCCATCAGTCCTTTTCTCCGCTCGATCGGGGCCAGACGCACTTGCATCCTCAGAAAATGTTCTTCCCTTTTTTCCTCTCTGGCTCTCGCTGGTGTTCGTTTACTAGTCCGTCTATGTCTTTCAAATTAGACTTTCCAGATTGTTCATCGTGTCACCATCGCTTCGCGAGGGCGGATCCCCCTCCTTTTTGTTTAGAGTGTTTGGGTTCGGAACACCGTTGGGACTCCTGTTTTTACTGTGACTCCCTTTCGGTCCGGGCACTTCAACGTCGGTTGGAGCGGTGGGAGGAGGTGTTCCGACAAACTCCTCCTTCGCATTTTCAGGCATTCATCGACGAGAATGATCGCTCTGTTACCGGGGTTCGCTCTGAGGTGCCCGTTGGGCCTAATAATTCTACCAGAGTTTTCTCCGAGGGTCTCCGTAAGGGGCCTGTGAACACCAGAGTATGCTCCGAGGCCCCTCCTGTGGGGGCTGTTTGTAAACCCAGTTCTACTGAGTCGTTGGGTACCAGAGTTCGCTCTGAGACCTCTGTCGGCTTCCCTCAAAAACAAAACCGGGGTGTGCTCCGAAGCCCTGACTGGGCTTGTAGTTACCGAACGGATGTTCGAGGCCCGCGCAGAAAAGGCTGTTACCGGGCCTGGGCCGAGGTCCCTCGTACAGAGGCTAAAACTACCAACAGTTCTGAGAGGCCGGTCAAGGCTTTGTCGGTGAAAGCGCACCGTTCCCGCTCTTGTGGCGACACCAGATCTGTCGAGGGGGCAAAGAAGCAAAGTTCTTCTTTTACCGGCAGTGCCGAGGTCCTTCCTTCGAAGGCTCAGTTGGCGGTTGGTATGTCACAAAAACATTCCAGGCCTCAAAGTACCGGCTCGGCCGAGGTTCCTTATGTTAAGGCTAAGATTAAGACCCCTGATCCATCGACGGGGACCCTTGCCTCACTTCCTCACGTGCCGCAGTTCCCCTCAGATGAGGACAAAATGGCGCCCGTTCCGCCACGACCACGGCGGCCATTTTAGGTGCTACCCCTACAACTACGCCATCGGCTTCTGGTGTAGGGCTCGGTCTCTTGGGTGAACCTAAGGTCCCTTGTGCGCATCCTTACCGGCCGGTTTATGATTGGAACGCCCGGATGCCTCTTCCGCACAATGTTTCGTTGCCCGCGGGGGCGATACGTCGATGGAGGGGTCAGTGTGGCACCCTTCCCCATTACGTCCCTGGATTTGTTCTCATGAGAGGCCTCCTCAGGTCCCGAAACAATCTCCTGAGGATGCCTTTTTTGGTCAATTTAAAGCGCTTATGTGCACTGACCCCATGAGGGAATATTTCAAAGGGCTTTTCAAGGAGATATGTCCACCGGCGCCTCCGGCTCCACCTGTTCCTCCGGTGGTTCCTCTGGCGCCGCCCTTTGCCGTGGTGCCCCCCCACCCCGCTCACGGCTCAGCAGGATCCTGATCTGTCAGATGACCCTCAAGGCGATCAGGACAACGAGGACCTTCCCCACTCTATCAGAGCTTTTCATGACCGGGTACTGGACATGATGAGTTTCTTAGATGTTCCGGTGCCCGAGGCACACGCTCCGCGGGATGGCGTGCCTTCTGGGGCGTTCACCCTGTCTCCCTTGGAGCGTACCGGCCTGTTCCTGCAGAAGGACGTTCTGGCCGAGGTCCGAAGAGTCTGGGAAAAGCCACACACTGAACTTTTTGTCAATGAAAAGATTGACACAAGGTACAGGCTGCATTCTTCGGAAGAGGTGGCCCTGTCGTCTTGTCCGCTTCCCTCCTCCACAGTGGTGACTGCGGCCACTTTGCAGTCTAGGCCTGCAGCATCCTCTTCCACGACGGCTACTCAGGTTCTGGGAAAGGAGGACAAGCTCCTCGACTCCCTCGGGAGGAAAATCTTCGCCATCTCGGCCTTGCAACTCAGACAGGCCAACGCCGAATTGATATTGGTGGGAGCTAACATGCGGATGTGGAAAGGTCTGTCGGAGTTTGCGGAGCACATCCCGGTCGAGAAGTTGGAATACTTCAAAGGAGGCCTTTCCGATGCCAGGGTCTTGGCCCAGGATCTCCTGGAGGCTGCGGCTCACCACGTAGACACCTCGGCTCGGGGCCTGATGCTTGGGGTTGATACCACACGGCAGGCGTGGCTGCATGCACTACATTTTCTAAGGAAGTGCAAGACAAGGTGCTGGACCTTCCATTCGATGGTAAGGAGCTTTTTCATTCTACTACTGATGTAGAGCTCACCAAGACCAAGGATAGCATTCAGACGGCTAAATCATTGTCTGTTCTGGTCAAAGCTCCTTTCAAATCCCAGAGACCGTTGTCGCAAAGTCGACCCTCCTCTGGTTTTAGGGGCTTCCTCGACCGCAAATCTCGCAGAGTGGATACTCCTGGGGGGAATAACCACCGTAGACGACCAAGCACGCGGTTTTTCTCCCGCTCCTCAGCCTCCTCATCAGGTTCAGGTGGCACCGCCACCGATAAGCCTGCCAAATGAGGGTTTTCCATGGTCGCACGAGACCCCGGTGGGAGGACGCATTGCGTCTCATTGGGAGGCGTGGCAGACATCACAGAAGACAGATGGGTCTTGTCAGTCGCTCGAGCGGGCTTCTGCTCTCAGCGGTTTCCTCTTACCTTTCTACAGACCTTTGTTCTTATTCTCTAACTAACCCAGTGGTGAAGAGGCATTTTGCTGGCTTGACTCGCCTCTACCCTCCGGTTCGTAATCCGCACCCGCCATGGGACCTAAATGTAGTCCTGACGGCGCTGTGCCATAAATCCTTTGAACCAATGGTTACGGTAGACCTCAAGTACGTGTCTTGGAAAGTGTCCTTTCTGGTCGCCGTTACGTCAGCAAGGAGAGTGAGTGAATGAGCCCAAGGCATTGTCGGTGGAGCATCCTTTCTTGGTCTTTCACAAGGACAAGGTAGTCATTCGGACAAACCCGGCTTTTCTACCGAAGGTGGTGACTGAATTCCATCTGAATCAGTCGATCTCCCTTCTGGTCTTTTTTCCGAACCCTGCCTCAGAGGCTGAAAGGGTTCTACACTGTCTTGATGTGCGAAGAGCTCTTAAGTTCTACCTGGACAGGACTTCCGAGTTTAGGAGTTCTTATCAACTTTTTGTGACCTTCGGTAACCCCCAGGACAAGCCAGCGTGACAGCAAGCATTACTGTCTCGACATGAGCTCAAGAGCTGACGCTCAGTTTGGTCATGCTGTGCTGAAGAACCTGTTTCAGTAAGGGGTATTTCCATCCACCCGTAGTTCCTGTAAGGAGTGCTTGGGAATCTCCCACAAGTATGGAGGAAAGGGGACGGGATGTAGGAGTATTACCAGGTTTCTCACCGGAGTGACCACCTTACCCCTAGTCCATAGTCCCCTTTCCTCCATACGCCCGCCCGCCGTCCCCTCTAATAAGGTTCCTCTGTTATTGCTAATGGGTCTTTGACCTGGTGCTAGAAAAGGACTGGGGGGCGATGCGCGGGGCGGAGCAAAGGTGGGCGGGGTTATGGCCGCGTGCCGGGCTCTGCACAGGAAAGTGAGGAGGGACAAATGTTTGAAAAAAAATTGGATGCTTTTTACAAAGTGCTCCGGTCCTGTCCCAGGGGACTATGGACTAGGAGTAAGGTAGTCACTACGGTGAGTAACCTGGTAAGTTCTGACCGTGACGGAAATCTGCAGGGCTCACACCCGGATATTACCACACAAATGTATCCTTCAGTACAAGATGTATACATGTGATCCAAACATCAGTTCCTTTGTCTCGGCAGTTCTACGTTCTGGCGTGTAATCTGCTACTTCTGGTTGATTAACCACTTTAGTGCCACAGCAAAACTTTGCACTGTACTGCAGGCTCTTTTAAAGTGAATGCTGCGAGAACATGGTAGTCCACGTTGTTGACAAAAGAGCAGGCTAGCCTAGGCTATGGTCTGTCACTCCCTGGGTGTTTTTATCTAAGTCGACGTTTGATGTGTTCTACCACTTGGTGTCAGTAGTATTGTGATTGAATTCGGTTTACTTTTTATAGCCTCACTTGTCATAGGGCTGTGACAGGAATGATGGATGGCAAGGTAATGCTTGGATATTTACCAGTAACCTTTGTTACTGGGTTGAAATCCTCCTCGTCTATGTTCGTTCCCTGCCTGTTCATCTGTGGGACTTCAATCCTACCTTTTTGCTTGGGACACAGGAGGTTATGGTGGAGGGCATGATATTTATAGCCCTTCCTTCTAGAGATGAGGTGCCTATTTCCCGAAGATCTTGATTTGTAACGCAATTTCTTCCTAGTATGCTTCTGTATTGGGGATGGGGCACTCCTCAATTGCCTTAGGACTTTGATAAGGAAGAGTAGGAAATGGAGCAATGAAGATTTTTGGTAAGTAATCTCAGCGGGACTAGACCCTACCAAGGCCCCCCCCCCCACTGTGAGGGCAAAGAAATAATTGCCACTAAACATGAATGGAGTAAAAATGCCACAGTTTATTCTAAGCCTCACCTTATAGGTGATCCCAGCGCAGCATGGTTCCCCCATGAACTAGGCTCCAAACCATCACTTCCGGATGACCCTTTGCTATTCCCGGGTATCCAAGTCCAAGGACACTTATCTCTTCCGGTCTTTGTTACTTCTGGGGTATTTGCCTTCCCAGACATTTAAGTCTGGGTGAGATTTCAATTTCAGGCAAAGTCCTTCCAGTTAAAACCCACCTCTGATAGTAGTTCACCTGCCTACCCCATATGTCTTGTAACAGCGCCACGATGCCCTAGGGCTGCTGCGCGCTTTATAAATGTAAATAAATATGAGGCAAAGCCCAGGCCACCCTTCAGTTCTTAAGTGCAACTGTCCTTATGGTTGCGAGTGCCTGTCGCACTACCCCTGGCAGCGATGCCCAAAAGGGTAGTCATCGCAGCTGCCAGCCGCAGCATCATTCCTCCTCAGCTAGGATCGGGAAACTCTGCCAATGTGTGACTGTAGAAAAGAAAATGGATTAGTAACATCCTACAATCTTATCCTACACCTCCATTTCCTTCTTTAGGTTTGGGTGGGTGGGAGAACCTTTCCCTGCCACCAAACCCAAAAAGGGGCTTTGCTGGTGGTGGCAGGAGATTTTAAAACACAGCATGCCTGATGGTGCACATTAAATCCTACCTTTTCTGTCTTTAGGAGGACTGGATCCAGCTCGAGGGGCAGTGGCAGCCCACTATGCTGGCTTCACCTGTCTCCCCCCTACGGGGGCAAATGCACCATATGACCATTCATGCTGTTTTCTCCAAGATTCTCTTTTGTTAAAGGAAATGCGCTGCTGTCATCACATAGGTCCCCACTCCTTTGGTTCCCTATAAAGTGACTTTGGGAGTACGGATGAGTGAAGATTAAATGTAAGATCTCGCTTATTTACAACGTTAGCCTTTCCATAATGCATCAAAATCTGCAGATTACGAAGCGGGGCATTCGTTTTAAATAGGTGATTTTTGGATAGCCCAAATCAGCTTGTAGGTCTTCCCCTTTAAACTGTGCGCAACCGAAGTCGCTCGAACTCTACGAGTCTATTAGATTTTGAAGGGGTGATTTAATGTCTTTTTTTATTTTTAGCGGCACAACATATATTGCACCTTTGTTGCTAAATTTGGCGTTTTTAATCACTTCATTTGGCACTTGAGGATTAGCATATATGACTGGAATGACGCTAACATCAAAGCAGCAAGTCTCTGCGCTAATGAGAACCTGTGAGATCTGTGTCGCAGCGAATTTTCGGTTAACATTTGTAATACAGAGTAGGACGAAAATGTGGATAGGAGGTGAAGCACACCTGCCAAGTGCTCTCTGCCAAATGACACCTTATACACCAGTGCAATAAATGCTACGGATTAAATGACACCACACATTAAAAAAGCAAAACTGCAAGTCCTACAATGCAAAGTGTTGGCTGGAGAGCAAGGGCTGACTAATAGTAAAAAAGTCGACATAGCGGCAAAAGACAGGATTTCACATCTTGAGGTGGATGTTTTCTAAAGCAAGTCCCACATTTCCCTACTTTGTTGTTTAATGGTAGACATACTATTGATAAAATGTTGCTTTCCTAGCCAAAACTGAGTAAGAAGCTGCTACTTATCCTCCGTTAGCGGTCTAATGCCGTGACCTACCACTTAAGTCTCCCTGCCTTCTTTATTACCGTACTCAAAATGGGCTCCCCACCCAACGCTTTTATTGCAGCACTCCTGTATCATTTCAATCTAGTTAGTAGACACTGTGATGAATGTGAAGTCACTGCTTGCTTTATGCATTTGACAAAAAAGATCAACAATTGTAAATGTAACTGAAGTTAAATTATCAGGTTGAGCATTTTAAAAACGCACGTGCAAACCGCGAGATGGGTGGGTGTGTGACCTATTTCAATATCCAAGTGAGACCTAGTGGTGGCAATGGAAAACGTTTAAAGGGGATCCCATAAGAGCTGGGGTGTTGGCTGAGTTCCGAGGAGGCAGAGTTCAGAGGGGGCGGAGCTGGCAGTTGAACTCCCTCAAAGTGCTGATTATAAATCTAATGGAATACAGTTGTAAAGGAACTCATACCATTGTTTAATATCATGTTAGTGTGCAGACCACTTATATAAGTAGACGCTTCAGTTAGGCAAGTGGCAAACCTACCAAGAGACAGTTCTTCCTGTGGCTCAGTGTCCTGCACATACGCCTCCCTGGGCCCATAGTATAAGCTTGATATGCACTATATACAGAATTGTTCCTTGACGCTTAAACGATAGCTGCGCCTTTTAACTGATGTGGATCAATTAGTTTGGATGGGTGAATGGCCGAGCTGCCAGGATTAGAACCCATGACTTCCAAATCCTAGGGTTGAGTTCAGGACACGCCCATCCAATTGATGTTTTGTCAGCACTGTGGTTTTCTTGCCGTTGTTTATCCGGGTGGCAAGTGGGGACTCTCTGTGAGCTGGTAAGAGTCATTAGAAATTGACTGAGCCCATCGAACTCTGGCTTCCAAACCTACTGCTGGTCAACCTGAGAGAGCCTTCATAGTAATGTGTTTACGGCAAGGTGCAAAAATTGCATTCAGTCACCACTAGCCATTGATTAGTAGTATTTATCTCTGGGCGAATAAGAAATGGTGCACTGTGTAGTGTGTATAGAATTGAGGTGGCAAGTGACTTTTTTATGGCTGCCTAGTAGCTTGCAATTTACATTTTTGCCCCCTGCATTATGGTTCACAGTCAAGGAAATAATTATTATAAGGACATGAAAATATAAAATATTGAATTACTCTTTGGATTGGAATGGTAGGGTAAATTCTGAGAATCTTGGGTACAAGATATTTTGGGCGCTCATGGTGGATCTACAAATGACTAAATGTTTATTTCTGAGTGGCATTGGGTTCGAGACCTGATTGCGGAGAAGAGATCGGAATGTGACCATGCAATTGTAAGACTTTCCCTGTTTATACCCTGTGTTTTGGGAGGTAGTTTTCTTCACAATAGAATTGTGGAAGGGAACAACTCTGCCTGCAGATGATGTATAAAGGGGGATCGAATAATTAGTAAAAGCATATTCCATATCTTTGACAAAGATTCTCGCTGGCTTAATGCTAGTCTCCAGGAGGAGAGCAAAAAGCCACATTTTAATCTCGATTGTTTTGACATACTGCTGTTGAACGTATGCGTCAAACTGTCTGTGGAATCTAAACCTTTGTGTAGGGCAAAATAAGTAGCTTGATTTAAAATGTGTAAATTAGGAAAACAAGATCTACTTAAGGAACTGAAGAGCATTAATTTGTCTAGGGCATTCATTAGTGCTAAACTTATGTCATTTAAAGAAAAACTTGAGATACGGAGGCAGGAAACAGGTTGTTCTAGCCTGGGAAGAGTGTTACATCTGCTGCTGGACGTAACAGCAGAGGCTTTTGGGATATTCTTGCCATTGACCTGGGGTTTGGTGTCGACTAACAGAATTGAGAACATACTAGCAGAGACGTGGAGTAATCACTTTTATCCAGGGGGTAATCTGGGTAATAATATTGTAGCTCATTCTATTATATTTGAGAATGACCAATATAACTACGTAGGGCATATCAACATTTAGGACCAGTCCTAGAAGTGAGGCTATAAATGCATATACAACTAAAAAGGGCCCTGGTCCACATAACATTCCCTCTGATTTTTATACAAGTTTGATTTCTTAGGCACTTAACTGTGCAACGTGAATGCAGACCAATAAACGTCCTGGTCCTGACTGATTTCCAGTGGCATTCATCAAAATATTCACTGAAATACTTGTTCCTGCCTTGCAGGATATCTATGAAGAGGTTATTAGAAAAGACGAGTTACCAAAGACTGCAGATTGTTATAATTCCACCGATCCCGAAGCAAGTCAGCAAACATACCTATTTCTAAGGGATTGTGTCCTCCGACTTATTCCTTATCTTGGATATCTCCTTCCAGCTATGCTGGCCTCGGAACATTTTTCTCTAGAGGGCGCTGCGCGTCGACGTCCTCCGAGTCGATGTCCTTCGACAGCCGCCGTATCAACGTCATCCTGCCTATAAATGCCGCGCGCAGCGTCCGTTGCTCAGTTCCGTTTTTCCGCGCTTACTCAGTGCCTCGGAATACCGTTGCTCAGTTTTGTCAGGTTAATCCTATTTACCTCGAGATATTCGATCCGTACTCGATGGCTTCTTCGTCGGAACCGACAACTCCTCGGTCCGGCTTCAAAAAATGCCGAGATTGTGGGAAAAAGATGTCGCTGACTGACCCTCACAGAGTTTGTCTGTGGTGTTTGGGAGCTGAACACCATTGTTCGGAGTGCGAGGACTGTATGTCCATGACAGCTAAGGCCCTGAAGGAGCGTAGGGGGAAGCTGGAGAAAGGTAAGACTTTTAAAGCTGCTTCTTCCTTGACGAAGTCGAGACATTCGTCTCCTCGTCACCATTCGCGCTCCAGGTCTCGGAGTGGGTCCCATCACTCCTCGAGATCGAAGCACTCGAAGAGGAGACATCGAAGATCCCCTTCTCCGTCTTCCTCTTCCTCTGTTTCTCAAAAGAGAATCCCTAGCCCCACGAAACATAGTTCCCGGGCTGAATGGGAGGAATTCCGCAAAAATATGATGTGCGTCTTCGAGAAAGCGGCCTCGACCCCCTCGAAGACTGCCGAGAGCGATGCTCTGGTCGAAAGACCCGAAGGTCAAAAACGCCACGAGTCGCAGTACCCGGCGAAGGAAACTTCTCGAGCACGTCTCGAACCCTCGAGTAAGGCTATGACCTCAAAACCTTTTTCGAAGGTTCCGTCGACGCCGTCGACGAAGGTTCCGTCGACGCCGAGGTCGGTGTCTTCGACGTCATTGTGAAAGGGACCTTCGACACACGGGTCTGTCGACTCGACGCCATCTTCGACACCGGCGTCAACGCCAAGAAAAGTCATGGTTACGACACACCCAGTGGCTATCCCCAGGTCCTCGATGACGATGGCATCGAGGTTGTCGACTTCCTCGAGCAGAATCCCAATTCTGTCGAGGTCATCGAGGCCTCCGCCTTTGTTTTCCACGCCACGCCCGAAGCCTTCGGCGTCAACGACATCGATGTTTTCGAGGCCGATTATGACAAGTTTGGCACCCTCTGCCTTGGAGATGGGGTTTACACCCTTTATGACTTCAGAACAATTGAGAACTATGTCCTCAATTATGGAAGAGGGTGAATTGTCTGAACAGGAAGACACATTTGAGTTGCAGGGACCTGCAACCCCAGTTAGAGAGGAGTTATCCTCTGAAGAACGTAGGTTAAAGGATCTTCATGATTCCTTACATGAGGCAAGTGGGTTGGACACTTCCCCTGAGGTGGAGTTTGCTAGGCCAGACCAGGGGGAGCATGCTGAAACCCCCTATAGAGCCTTAATGGCCAGGATCACAGAGTTTATGGGGTGGTCTGCACCTTCACAGTCTTTCCAACAAGATGACCTCACGGATATTCTTGACAAAGGCCCACAGGGGGATCCTATAGTGCCCTTTCATAAAGCTCTTCAGAGGAAGATTATGACGAACTGGGAAACCCCAGATGTCGTCCCGGCAGTAAATAAAAAACTGTCTACAAAATACAGGGTATCTTCTGCAGACCCAGAGTTTTTGTCAAAACACCCATCCCCAGAAAGTCTGGTGGTACAGGCAGCATCTTCTACTGATGTCAAGACTGCTTACCCTAACGTCCCACAGGTCAGGGACGATAAAAAATATGATGCTATGGCAAAGAAAGTTTTTTCGGCATGTAGCATGGCGTTAAAATCTGTTAATGCTACTTGCACCCTTGCTAGATTCAGCCATACACTTTGGGAGTGTGCTTCTACAGCGGCTGACTGCATCCCGGAGGGAGAAGAAAGGGAGGTGTTCCTGAATATCATACAGGACGGTAAAGACACTATGTGCGAATCCCTCCAGACGGGCATTGATTCGGCTGACAGTATCAGCAGAGCAATGGCGGCAAGCACAACAACCAGGAGATTCGCTTGGTTGAGAAAGTCTGGTTTTGCCCCAGATGTGCAAGCCAGGCTCTTGAACATGCCATTCGATGGCTCTTCTTTGTTTGGGAAAAAGGCGGATGACAGTTTAGAGAAACGGCAAACTTCAAAAGCAGCAGCAAAATCCCTAGGCGCTGCTATCCGTCAGATACCTTTTCGTCCCACAGGAACCTCTGCGAGGGGCAAGTCCTTTCGCTTCTACTCCGCATTCGGAAGAGGTAGAGGACGACCGGCTCAAAGGGGACAAAGAAGAACTACCCGAGGTGGACGGGGTAGATATTCAAAAGCCGCAGCAACAGCAGGTGCCTCTTTACCATCGGCATCTGCATCAGCCGCCCCAAAACCACTCTGAGGACTTCCCTCACAGGACACCTGTAGGAGGCAGGTTGACTCAACATCTGGCGGAATGGCAGGCTATCACGTCAGATGCTTGGGCATTGGAAACAGTTGCCCAAGGTTACTGCCTGCCTCTCCTACGCATACCTCAGAGTCATCCACCGGGGATCAGCTCTCAGAAAGCTCCAGATCCGCTCCTCTTGCAGGAAATTTTGGACCTGCTAGAGAAAGGTGCCATAGAACCGGTACCTGTAGCGGAGAGGATCAAGGGCTGGTACTCCCCTTACTTTCTCATTCCAAAGAAAGACGGAGGACTGAGACCCATCTTGGACTTGCGAGAATTTAACAAATTCCTCAGGAAAGACAAATTCAAGATGGTCACTCTTTCTCAGATCCTTCAGGCTCTTCAGTTCCAGGACTGGTTGGTATCTCTGGACCTTCAGGACGCTTATTTCCATAAGCCTATCCATCTCAAACAAGGAAATACCTGAGGTTCGCAATTGGCAACTCTCATTATCAATTTCGAGTGCTGCCATTTGGGCTGACCTCCGCCCCGAGGGTCTTCACCAAGATAATGTCGGTAGTGGCGGCAAGTCTAAGGAGGGAAGGGATTCACGTCTACCCCTACCTGGACGATTGGATGATCAGGGCTGTATCTTCGGAACAAGCTCAGATCCAGCTAAATCATGTTTACCACTCCCTTCACAGACTGGGCTTCTCCCTCAATTTAAAGAAGCCACAAATGATACCATCGCAGAGACTCCAGTTCATAGGAGCGATCCTGGACACTTCCCTGGGAAAAGCCTCGCCACCAGAGGTGAGGGCTCAAGATATTCTACAGATGGTTACCAAGTTCCAAGATGCCCAACATCTCCCAGCCTTCGACTTTTTGAGGTTGCTAGGCCTCATGGCATCCTGCATTTTCCTAGTGCCAGAGGCTTGCCTGAGAATGAGATCCCTCCAGTGGACACTGAGGACTCAGTGGTCACAATTCTCGGGGAGAATGACAGATCTTCTTCAGGTTCCCGACAGGGTGGCTCGAGACCTTCAGTGGTGGGCCTGTCAGGAGAACATTCTGAAAGGAGAACAGTTTTGGCAACCCTGGCCGGAAATAACAGTAGTCACGGATGCCTCACTCACGGGGTGGGGAGCCCACACCAACGACTTGACCATCAGCGGTCGTTGGTCTCATTCGGAGTCCAGACTACATATCAACCTGAGAGAGCTGAGAGCCATCAGACTTGCGCTGAAGGCGTTCCTGCCAGCTGTACAAGGGAAAAAATGTCCTGATAATGACGGACAACATGGTGGCCATGCATTACCTCAACAAAAGAGGAGGCGTAGGATCACTACCCCTGTGCAGAGAGGCGATGCAGCTCTGGTTTTGGGCAATCCAAGAAGGAATCTCTATCGGCAGTTCACCTAGCCGGAGAGAAGAACTTGACAGCGGACGCTCTGAGCAGGCAGAGCACCGTCTCCCACGAGTGGGAACTAGCTCAGGAAGTCCTTCAAGAGATCTTCGCCCTTTGGGGAACCCCTCAGGTGGATCTGTTCGCCACCAGCGTCAACAGGAAATGCGATCTGTTCTGCTCAAGGGAATTTCCCCAGAGAGAAGCTCTGGGAGACGCGTTCATAGTGGACTGGGAGTTTCCGCTTCTGTACGCGTTCCCACCGGTCCCTGTCATTCCTCAAATGATCAGGAGGTTGAGAAGATTCAGGAGAACTATGATCCTAATTGCCCCGGATTGGGCCAGGAGAACGTGGTACCCGGACCTTCTAGACTTGTCCATCTGCCCTCCAATTCGACTTCCACTCAGAGAGAACCTACTCTCACAGAAGGGAGGTCAGGTTCTCCATCCAGACATCAAAACCCTCAACCTTCACGCTTGGCTTCTGAAAGGCTGAGGTACAAGGATTGGGAACTCCCTGATGATTTTATGGAGGTGTTGCTTTCGGCAAGGAGGCCAGCAACAAAGTCTTTATACTGCTAGCGTTGGAACAGATTTTGCAGCTGGTGTAGAGAACAGAATATCGACCCCTTTTCATGTGGTACACCAATGGTTTTGTCCTGCCTACTCCATTTGGCGAATTCAGGCCTTCAAGTTGGCACCATTAAGGGCTTTCTCGCAGCGCTATCCATCTTTAAGCGCACTGCGGAAGAACCATCCTATTTCAAGTTACCCTTGGTAATACAGTTTCTAAAGGGGTTAACCAATGTTTATCCCCCAAGACCATTCCAGGTTCCCCTATGGGATTTAAACTTGGTCCTAACTTTCCTGATGGCCACACCTTTCGAACCACTCCATTCTTGTTCATTAAGATTCCTTACCCTTAAAACTGTTTTATTAATAGCACTTACATCTGCTAGAAGGGTGAGCGAATTACAAGCTCTTTCTTGTAAACCCCCTCATACAATCTTTCACAAAGACAAAGTTGTCCTGCAAGTGAAGCCTAATTTCCTCCCAAAGGTGGTTTCTGAATTCCATATCACTCAGAAGATTACCCTACCATCTTTCTATCCTCCTCCTCATCCCGGAAAAGAGGAAGAGAGGTTACACAGGCTGGACCCTAGAAGGGCTTTAAGTTTTTACATCAGTAGACTAGCCAGGATAAGACAGGCAGACCAGCTGTTTGTAGGTTACACAGGTCACAAGCTGGGGTTACCAATAACTAAGCAGACCATTTCCAGATGGATCATTCTAGCCATTTTGGAATGTTATAAACTGGCAGGGAAAGAGCCCCCTCAAAACCTTAGGGCTCATTCGACCAGAGGTATTGCAGCTTCATCGGCCCTCAAAAGAGGTGTGCCGGTTAAAGACATCTGTGCAGCCGCCACATGGTTGTATGTCCATACCTTTACACGATTTTACAACTTGGATTCCTCCTCCAGTCAAGAGACTAGGTTTGGAAGGGCTGTACTGCACTCTATTCATCAATAGAAGACAGCGTGAAGTCAGTACTCCCTCCTCCAATAATAGAATACTGCTATGGGAGACTATCTAAGATAGGGAATATGTCGGAGGACACAATCCCTTCGAAGAACAAGTTACTTCTTACCTTGTAACGTTCTTTCGACGGGATGTTCCTCCGACGTATTCCTTATCGACCCTCCCATCCATCCCCGCAGTTCTACTTCCCTTGTTGTTGCAGCTTACGCTCCTTCAGGGTGATTAGTCTAGACAGAAATACTGTGGGCTACAACACGGAACCGAGCAACGGACGCTGCCGCGGCCTTTATAGGCAGGATGACGTCGATACGGCGGCTGTCGAGGGACATCGACTCGGCGGACGTCGACGCGCAGCGCCCTCTAGAGAAACATTTTCCGAGGCCAGCAGAGCTGGAAGGAGATATCTAAGATAAGGAATACGTCGGAGGAACATCCCGTCGAAAGAACGTTACAAGGTAAGAAGTAACTTGTTCTTCTACAGCCAGCCTGGGTGGGTTAATACCTCACTTGATCAATAAAAACTAGACTGGGTTTGTACAAAGAATATTTGAAAATCTAAGGGAATTAATTTTGCTATTCTCTGCCAAGGCTGCTGCGTGCCCCTAGCTGCGAATGGCATAAATGCAGAGAAGAGCTTTGCATAGTTTGTTTGGTAAGCCTATGTACTGTAGTGAAAAAAACTCCTGTTTCGGTCTTACATTATTAAGCCTGTTCCAGGCCCTGTAAGAGTGAGACAAAGGTCTACGTACATGCAAATGGAATAAAGTCTATGGTATTTGGATTCATTGCGGCACCCAACAGGGTTTTTTCATTATTGCTGTTGCTTTTTAATGGAACCAGTAGCAAAAGCAATTTGATTAGATAATGGGATTACATGGGGTAATTGTACTTCCAAAGTAGTGTTGTATTCAGATGACCTCCTGGTTCTTGTTCCGAGGTTGAGCACTCCACACCTGCTCCATGTCCTGGGAACATATGGGGAATGGTCTAATTTCAAGGTCATTTCAAAAACTGAAATCCTCCCAGTTAGAAACACCTGTTTCCATTCCGATTATCTGATCATCCGTTCTTTTGGACTAAGTATGGATTTCTGTACCTAGGAGTTACTGTCCTGAGAAACATAATGCACTTGTAATCTACTGTACAAATAAACTCAGAGAAATTGCTGCAGACTGCAAGAGGCGGGAAAAGCTGATGCTACCACTCTGGGGAAAGATTGGCGCAATAAAAATGTCTTTACTACCCCAATTACTGGTTTTTATAAGTATGCTTCAACAGCCTCTCCTTAGAAAACGTTCGAAAGAGATATGAAGACAAGCTTTTTTTTCAATAGGGGGAAGGAATGAGGCCTGAAATCCCATAATTGTTTATTTGGCCTGTGAAAGATGTCAACTTTGGCTGCCCGATACAAGAACATATCAGAGCCTTCTCCCGTTCAGACTGCACTGCTGGATCAATGTGACTTTGTGAGCACACCAATGTGGGTAGTTACTCAGAAGGGATAGATCTGCCTTATACCTCTATTTGCCGATTGCAGTGACACTGCGCCAGTCAGCATGTCCTGTCAAAATGAAAATCTGGGAATACAAATTGGGATGAGACCTCCTATCTATCGCCTATCCTATCTAGAGAATCCAGAATTTGAATAAATCGTGTGATTGTGCTAGACGATAAGCCATTGAAATTTAAATATGTTCTGGCTAGAGATTCACTAGCAGACTTTGTTTTCTGCTGTTTAAATACAGCCTTCACAGTTCAGATTACCAGAGATGTTGACTCTAATCTATCAATAGATAATTTTACTTTATTTCGACTGGCATCATAAAAGCACAAGATAAATACATTTAATCAAATATGTAAAGTATGTCCGGATATAAACATTACATTGACTGGGCATGGCGAAACATGAATGCTTCATATTACATCAAATAAACCATAAAAATGGTTTCCAGTGAGACATCCGTACAATCACACTTCCAACATCTGTCCCACAGAGTTATCTAACCAGCAGCCATATCCATAATTTAGAGAGGACAATACCCTATAACCATCACACATCAGATTGGTTTATCTCATTATTTCACAAACAAGTGGCACCAGGAATACAGAAGAAACATTGAGATGGCAAACCAGAAGCCAAAATGGTTTAAAGATTTACAAGGGGATAGAGCAAAGACACGATTATCTACTCCATGTTTCCACAAGCAAGATTTCAAATGCCTCCTCTGTATGATTGAAAAGGGCATACAAATAGGAAGTGTTGAACTGATTATTTTTGTGTAACTCCAGCACATAGGTCTGAAGACACTGGATTCCATTACTTAGTGAGTGTGCCAACTAGTCGAGTACATAGATAAAACTGAAACACGGTATTAATCATAGGCAGTGTTCCAAGTGAGCGGGACTGGTCGGGAGTGGTGCTCCACTACTTTTTATTTTTTACTTTTAACAGTTCCACTACTTTTTGCAACAATTTTCGCCATTCCGGAATTGTTTTTTGTGAAGTGAAAACACACTTCTCCACTTTCCACCGGATATCAGTTACAGGTAAAGTGAAATCTGTTTCAAGTCAACTGGCTGTGAAACCAGCATGACTGCACCCCTTGAAAAATGTGTTGTATGTTGCTCACTTCCATCTTACTCTGTCCGCCACCGGAGTCACAGTTCCATTACATTTTTGGTACACTTCTTACCAATGATCATAGGGAATCAGAAAATAATCCATAGACGCCCCTCTGCGAGAACAAACACGGCTAAATGACCTGTTCTTTGGAAAGGTACCCACTCGAGAGTCTGCAGCCACACTTTATCTCACTGTATCTTTCACAGAAGGAAAATATCCATTTGCATATCAGTCTTTGTCTTTCCCACATGAACACAGTGAGCAAGGGGTCCATGCATGGATGACCCTAGGAAACTTAGCAGAGGGGCACCGATGACTACATTTTGATTATTTCAAGGGCCTTAGTTCTAGTCACCTTAAGTTTTCCGGGGTCATCCAGACGTGGACCCCTTCCTCACTGTGCTCAGAGAAAAGGCTGAAACACTTGTCTGGGGTTGCTGTCAGCATCTTGTTCAGCAGGGAATTGCCATAGCATTTCGGTGCTGGACTGCCTATGTGGTTGGGACAAAGACTGATATGCAAATGGATATTTCCTATCTGTGAATGGTACAGTGAGCTAAAGTGTGGCTGTGGACTCTCAAGTGGGTACCTTCCGAAAGAACAGGTCAATGGGCCTTGTTCGTTCTCGTAGAGGGGCACCCATGACTACATTTTGATCATAGGGATTCTGGATCGTATCCAGATACTGCTCAAAGCTTTAGTTTCCAATTAGAATACTTAACATTATCGGAACTGGCATGCATGGATGTTTAAAATTGCCAAGAAATATTTCTTTTAAAATTGAATCAGATTCAGTGCTAATTCAAAACAGATTCTCTGAATAACGGGGTAGTCCAATTGTCTTAGGTTATCCCTTACATCTGTAAACTAGGGAAAACCTAGGTTACCCTCTTGGCTTAAGATATTGCCTGCTTTCTCTCTAAAAACAAGACGTTCTAGGGATCTTCATAACTTAATCTAATACTGTATTGGTTTGAGATATATTAAAGCTTTAATCAGAGACCATCCGAATTACAAATGGACTGGAAGATTGAAGGCCGACAGTGGCAGACCTAAGAGTTTCTGTAAATACTTATTTTCATTAAAACCCCAGATTTCAGCACCACAGCCTTCCCTTGTAAACATAAAGTGCAGGGACCTACTTATGTCTTCTTGCTGGTGGGCAAACCTTAAACCGGCAGCAGAATTTTGAGTTGATTTACTATTGCATGTGTCTACTGCTCAGACCGCAAGCCTGAGGGACTAAACCTCATACCCAAGTAGTCGTAAGAGGGTATCTTCTAGTTGTCACCCATTTAAAACTAGTTTAGATGTGATAGCCTTCCTTAAAGTTACTCAACAAATGAGCCTTTCTTTACTGGTAATTTATTTCTAATCCCTTCGTATTACATAAATTATTAAATGGCTGTATTCTCCATAGCAGACAAGATTTTGGATACCAGAACGGTATAGCCTGCATATAATTAAATACTCCTAGATAATTTAAAACTAGTGCATTGGCTTTCAATGGTGTGATTTTCTTTCAAAACGTACCATTGCCTTACTCCTTTTCCAATCAAGAAAGGAAGAGTGCAGGCCCCATCTGAATGTGGCAGTGTTGTCTGTGTATAATGCCACAATTCCCTGCTAAAGGACATCCGTTATATTTCATTCTTTCTAGTGTAGACTACAATGCATTTCTTGGAAAAGCCTAAGATGCAGTCGCAATGATGAAATAAAGTTCTTTAGTTTGCTCAGGGCAACTTATTTCCCCTTTAAGAGATGACCTCTAAGGTTCTGATTAACTGCACAAAATCTCTTTTGAAAGCTGCACTGGAGGTGGGACAATGAATGTCATTTGGCTGGTGAATCTATTCCTCCCTTCTTATAGATGGGAATGATGTCAGCTCTTCACGATTGAAGAATTTGGCCTTTTTTAAGAACAGTTACTTATTTTTTTTATTTAAGCATGAAACCCATATGCTAACTTCACTTTTAATTATAGCCACGAAAACCCAATACAAACTAGGAGCATTTCCGGCTTTCTGTGCGTCTTGAGTATCTTTGCTTCCATCTTCGGGCTAATAAATGCATGCTAGCAAGAGTTACCAAAACTATTTATATTTATTCGAAGGACAGGGTTGTCCATTTCAATCAAAAATGACTTATAAGAACACATTTGAAGATGCCGGGGGCATTCCCACGAAGGGTGCCTGTTCAATACCAGTAAGATGAGAACAAGTGGTGAGCCAGTTTGAGGGTGTAACCAAAGTGCGAACATATAACTGCGAAAAAACAAATAGTATATTTATGTAAAACGATGACTTACAAAGGTAAGACTGTCCTAAGGGGACAAGTGCTCGAAACTAAAGATACATACTATTTAAATGTACATAATTACATTATTAAGCGACACTGGAGGGAGTGGGGGTGTCTGGCAAGGAGGATGGGGCGAAAGGGCGGAAGGAGTTGGCTCTTTAGCAAGTAAGTGAAGTTTAAGCCAAGCTTTTGAAGATATCCACGGTTGGGGCGGCTTTGATTGTTATGGGCAGCAGGTTCTAGTGGAGTGTGACGAGTAGGGAGAAAGATCAGGAGCAGGAGGAGGTCCAGAATGAGTATGGGACAGTGATGTTGAGTGCAAAGGAGAATTGGACGGAACAAGATGATGAGTAAACGGAGATACAGACGTGTATTGAAGATCAAGCTTATTGATAGTGTTGTAGACTATTGAAGGAACTTGAAAAGAGACGGTTGTGTATGGATAGCCAACCAGCATGTTGTCGGTTGATAGAGGGTGGGGAGGATCTTGGTATGTTGTAGAGTGTGGGAGCGAACAGTGCCCCAGATGGCTTCCACACCTGTAGGCAGAGTCCTGGGTGGTAGTGGCTCAGGGAGCTTTGTTTTGCAGACAGGACCCTCCGATGATGCGGGGGCTCCACTGGAAAAGCAGGATGTGGCCAAGAATAATTTTTTATTGAAAGCGAATCTCCAGATATTTAGTACAGTAATGCGCGTTCATCTATGTTGCAAATTAACATGAAGTGACAACAAACCAGTCTAAACAACTGTTAATAATCATTGCATTTTTTTTACATTTTTTATATGCAATAACATAGAACATTTAAAAACATGTATGTAGCATAGCTTATAAATCAGGGATCAAAATGGAGATTGGATTAGCAGAAGCTGAAAGCTGCTCCTAGATATTGTGACAAACCCGATGGAGGAGGTGTGCTCATGGATATCCTATTCATGCTGTTTTATTAAACTAAAGGAAAATGCATATCTGTCCCTTCTGCTAAGAAGGATTTCCCCATCTTCAGCCCCCTTTGGGTTTTTGGTGTTCGTTTTTTTCGTGCGATTATAGGCCCCTGCCAATATTCAGAACTCTGGTTTCTCAGGCTCCCGTAATAGTGCTCCAGATAAGATTTTGAAGTGGCAGTATTTTAAATCATAAATTGGGAGTAAAAATGGAAGTCCAATTCCCAATGGGAGTATTTGATAGGCGAGTAAATATTTCTTAGCTGGGAAACTGAAATGTTTTTGTAATCATTATTTCTAATGGATTGTGTCTTCCCACGTATTCCTCATCTTTGATATCTCCAATATCCAGCTTCAGTTGCTTTGGAATTTCATTTTTCGGCAGAGGCCGTTGTGCGTCGATGCCCTCGAGGGCCTCCGTCTCCAGGATGCTGTCATTGAAGGCATATATAGCACACACAGCGCCCGTTGGCTTCAGTTCACTTTTTCAGATTAAACTTACGCTTAGAGAACTAAGGCGCGCCTGAGAAATTTCCTCGAGAAACATCAGAAAAAATGTCTTTGTCTTAGACACCGGCTACACCGAAGACCGGGCTTAAAGTGTCAAGACTGCGATGCCAAGATGTCGCTGACAGATCTGCATAGAGTATGCTTGTGGTGTCTCGGTGTGGAGCACAAGACCTCAGCCTGTTCAAAGTGTCAATTGATGACCGGGAAAGCTCTGAAGGAGCGTAAGGGTTAATTGGCGGTAGGAAGATTCCCTGTCGACTAAACCGTCCACAAAGCCTTCTTCTGACGAAGCGAGAGGCGACATTCCTTGACAAAAGAAGCCAAAAAGGTCCAGGTCAAGGAGTGGCTCCCACCACTCCTTGTCGTAGAGGAAGTTGAAGAGGTATCATGAATCGCCTACTTCGATATCCTCAACCAATCATGTCCCACAAAGGCCTCTACTCCAGCGGAATGCGAAACATTCAGGCAAGAAATGCTTAAGTTTATTCAAGAGCCGGAAACCTTGAAGCAGGCAGGCCATGCTCGTACCGCACCTTCTGGAGCTGGTAACGAAAGGGCTCAACCAAAATCCTGTGTGCCCTCGAGCACGGGACGAAGGCCAGATTCCTATCGAGAGAGGTTGAGGACTCGACACAATGAGAAATAGAGGGATCCTTTGAGCCATAAGTCGAAAGAGTACACCATCTAAGCCTCTGGTGCCGTTGACCTCAAACTTCGACGGGTCCACAGGCATCTGGCTCGGCATTTTTGAAGCCTTCAACGCCCTTACCTGAGATACAGAAAACGTTCACTCCTTTACCAAGAAAAGATTTCTTTAAATCTCTGACCTCTATTAATGAGGACAATGAGCCGTCTGATAATGTGCCCTTTGGTTTGCAGTATGGCACACCATATGTCCCTGATAGTTTCATATCGGAGGAATCCAGACTGAAAGACCTGCATGAAAATTTGCAGCCAGCCAGTGGAGTGGACACTTCACCGGAATTGAAATTTGGAAATCCTGAGTCAGATGAGCATGCAGATGCCTCTTACAGGTAGCTGATGACCAAGGTGGTGGATTACCTGAGATGGAGCAGACCCGCCCTCCCTTTCGAACAGGATGACATTACAGATCTCCTGGATAAGGGTCCTCAAAAGGATCCTATCTTACCTTTTCATATTGCTCTTCATAAGAGCGTAACTGCCAATTGGGAAGCACAGAGTCATGTCTGGCAGTAAATAAGAACTTGACGAGAAAATAACGTCCAAGTAGTGACCCCAGCCACTTGTAGAAACGCCATACCCCAGAAAGTCTGGCGGTGCAGGCAGCAGCCATTACCTCTAGACAGGCAGCTTACCCGACCATCCCACCGGATCGGGATGATAAAGGGGTAGATGCCTGGTCACGAAAAGTATTTTCTGCTGGGAGCATGGCTCTTAAATTGGCCAACTCCACATATGCCTTGGAAAAGTTCACATACAGTCTATGGAACTGCATTTCTATGGCGGCTGAGCATATTCCCGAAGGGGAGGAAAGAGACTGTTTCTTGGCCATTGTAAAGGATGGCAAGGAGGCCATGTTTCTTCAGTCGGGCTTGGATTCTACTGACCGCATCAGCAGAGCCATGGCAGCAAGCACTGTAATTCGCAGATTTGCGTGGTTAAGGAAGTCTGGATTTGCACCGGACCTGCAGTCTAGACTCCTGAACATGCTTTTTTGACAGGTCTCATATTTTTGGCAGCAAGGCTGACGAAAGCCTTGAGAAGCTACAGACCTCTAAGCTGGCAGCCAAGTCTTTGAATGCTGCTATTAGGCAGCCTCAGTCTTTTCATTCCAGTGGACCATCAGGGACACAGATCCTTTAATTACTACTCCTCAGTTGGAAGAGCGAGCGGAATGGCTGGTCAGAAGCCAAAGAAGATGAGTGAGAGGTGCAAAGCCCGCTCAAGCAGTGGCTACTTTACCAACAGCCACTGCTTCAGCCACCTCAAAACCTCTCTCAGATCTTGAGTCACGACACCCCAGTGGGAGGCAGACTGTCTCGGCATCTTAAAGAATGGTGAGACATTACTTCGGATGCTTGGGCACAACAAACTATAGGCCAAGCTTACTGCCTTCCCTTCATTTTGAGACCTCAGAACCATTCACCGGGGAGCCTTTCTTTGAGGGTTCCAGATCTGTTACTTGTGCAGGAAATTTTAGCCCTGCTAGAGAAAGGTGCTATAGAGCCCGTATCTGTATCGGAGAAGAACAAAGAATGGTATTCTCCATATTTCTTAATCCCCAAGAAGGACGGAGGACTGAGACCATCTTGGACTTGAGATACTTGAACAAGTTCCTCAGGAAGGACAAGTTCTAGATGGTCACACTTTCACAGATCATTCAGGCCCTCCCAACTCCAGGATTGGATGGTGTCATTGGACCTTCAGGATGCTCATTTATTTTCATGTGCCCATACATCTTGAGCACAGAGTACCTGAGGCTTGCCGTTGGCGGTACTCATCAGTCTCGAGTGCTGCCATTCGGTCTTACCTCTGCCCCAAGTTTATTCATCAAACAGATGGCGGTGGTGGCAGCGAGTCTTAGGAGAGGGGGGATTCACGTCTAACCTTACCTGATCAATTGGCTGATCAGGGCATGCACAAGTCCTGGATAATCTCAGTCACCTGCCAGTCTCTCCACAGACTGGGCTTCTCCCTCAGTTACAAGAAGTCCCACATGATACCATCTCAAAAGCCCCAGTTCATCAGGGCTATATTGGATACATCCTTGGGAAAGAGCTTGCCACCTGAGGTGAGGGATGAAGACATTCTGCAGATGGTCAACACATTTCAGAGTGTCTAGTGTCTCCCGGCCTTCGACTTTTTGAGGTTGCCCGGTCTCATGGCATCCTGCATTTTTCTGGTGCCAGAGGCTCGCCTGAGGATGAGATCCCTTCAATGGGCTCTCAGATCACAATCGTCTCAATTCTCGGGCAACGTGACAGACTTGCTTCAGGTCCCAAGCAGGGTCGCACAGGATCTCCTGTGGTGGGCCTGCAAGGACAATATTCTGAAGGGAGAATTTTTTTTGGCAACCTTGGCCGGAGATGACAGTAGTGACGGACACCTCACTCATGGGGTGGGCGCCCACGCCAACGATCTGACAATCAGTGGTCGTTGGTCTCCAAAGGGGGTCAAACTGCACATCAATCTTTTGGAGCTGAGAGCAATCAGACTAGCGCTGAAGGCTTTTTTAGTTTAGTTTGTTTATTTATAAAGCGCGTCCGAACCCTCAGGTAGCTGGGCGCATAATCATGTGCACAGCAGAGTTACATATCGTTACACAAACACCTTAATACACCAGTCAGAGCATACATTAGACCAGGCTCTGAGTAGTTACATACAAGAATGAAGTATACAGAGAACAGTGTACAAGATAGTTACAGTGGAGAGTGAGGACCTGGTTACAGGGTGGTCCTGAATCGGATAAAGCCAGGGTGAACATTACTACATGGTGGCGAACGGCGGTTTGCCGAACGTGTCATTGAGAGATTGGATGTTTAGGCTAGTAACCGTGATTTCACCATGACTCTGAATGGCCAGAATGCGGCTTCCGCTCTAATTGCAAGAGGGAGGGTATTCCAGCATTGTGCTGCGAGCACTGGGAAGCTTGAACCTCCTGCTGTTTTTAGGTTATAGTTGGGGACCTTTAGTTGGTGCAGGTAAGGGGTTCTCGTGGGTCTAGTGGAGCAATGCCTAGCGAATTTGTCTGAGAGGTAGTGAGGGGCGGTGCGTGACAGGCACTTATGGGTGATGACCAGGGTTCTTAGCTTGATTCTGTCGCGGATCGGGAGCCAGTGGACTTCTTTGCTGGCCGTGGATATGTGAGCCTTGCGCGGGAGGTTAAGGGCACATCTTAGTGCATTATTTTGCAGGATCTGGAGCCTGTTCAAGTTTTTTGTGGTAGTGCCTAGGTAGAGTGTGTTGCAATAGTCTAATTTAGACCATATCAACGCTCTTGATAAGGTGAGGCAGCTAGAGGTGGAGAGAAAAGGCCTACAGGCATTGATCAATTTATTGGTGTAGGTGGTGGCTGAGATGGTGGAGTTTATTTGTTTTTTTTAGTGACAAGGTGAAGTCGAGGTGCACACCTAGTGTTTTGACCTCTTTGGAGACTTTTGTGATGTTGCCGTCAATGGTAAAGGATTTATAACTTTGGTCTAGTTTGTTGAGGAGAGCCTGGGAGCCTACGATAAGCAGTTCTGTCTTATTGTCGTTAAGGCAAAGACTGTGTGTGGCCATCCATCTTGGATTTCTAAGTAGATTTCATTAAGCTTTGCAGCATCCTCTTTATAGCTGCCAGTGAGCGTGATGAGGACCTGGGTGTCTGCATAATTAGTGTTGCTGACACCCAGATCGTCAAGACGGTCAAAGAGGAGCTTCTGTACAGGAAACGAATGTCCTGATAATGATGGGCAACAGGGTGGCCGTCTACTACCTCAACAAAAGAGGTGGTGTAGGGTTACTACCACTGTACAGAGAGGCCTTACAGCTCTGGTTCTGGACAATTCAAGAAGGAATCTTTCTGTCTGCAGTTCACTTAGCCGGAGAGAAGAACACAGCGGCGGATGCTCTGAGCAGGCAGAGCACAGTCTCCGATGAGTGGTAACTTGCTCAAGAAGTCCTTCAAGAGATCTTCACCCTTTGTGGAACCCCTCAAGTGGATCTGTTCACAACCAGTGTCAACCGGAAGTGTGAACTGTACTGCTCCAGGGAATTTCCACCAAGAGGAGCTCTAGGAGAAGAGTTTCTGGTGGACTGGGAGTTTCCACTTTTGTGTGCGTTTTCTTCAGTCCCCGTCATTCCTCACGTGATCACGAGGTTGAGAAAATTTGGGAAATCCATGATCCTAATTGCCCTGGATTCGGGCCTGAGGACGTGGTACCTGAACCTTCTGGACATATCCATCTGCCCTCCAATACGTCTTCCACAAAGAGAGGACTGTCTCTTGTGAGAGCAGTGTTGGGTTCTCCATCCAGAGGTCCAGACACTCTGCCTTCATGCATGGTTTCTGCAAGGCTGATCTACAAGATTTGGGACGTCCCGGGTGACGTAATGGAGATTTTGCTTTCGGCCAGAAGGCCAGCAACAAAGTCTTTTTACCGCTGCCATTGGAACACATTCTGCAGCTGGTGCAGGGACAAGAATGTGGATCCTTTGCAAAACCCTGGAGGTGTTCTCCTTTCTGCTGTACTTGGCCAATCTGGGGCTCCAGATTGGGACCATTAAAGGTTATTTGGCAATGCTTTCCATCTTCAAGCGCTCATCTGAGGAAACTTCATATTTAAAGATACCTTTGGTGATACAATTTCTGAAGGGACTCACTAATGTGTTCCCTCCATCTCCCTTTCAGGTTCCCATTTGGGACCTTAATCTGGTGGTAAAATTTCAAATTTTCAAATTTCAAATGTGTGCTCCGTTTAAACCACTCCATTCTTGTCCCTTAAGGTTACTAACGCTCAAGACCATCTTGTTGGTAGCACTAACATCGGTCCATAGAGAGTGAGTTGCAGGCACTATCCTCTAAACCACCGTTGACAGGATTTCATAATGACAAGGTCATCCTGATGGTCAAGCCTTCATTTCTACCGAAGGTCATTTCAGACTTTCATTTAGAACAAACTTTCTATTCCAAGGAAAGGAGGAGGAGAGGTTGCACAGGCTCGATCGTAGACCTTATCCAGATGGATTATTCTAGCTATTTCTGAATGCTACAGGCTGGCGGGCAAGGATCCCCCAGAAGGCTTGAGATCCCATTCCACTAGGGGCATGGCTACTTCTTCTGCTCTGCAAAGACGTGTCCCTATTATTAACAATTGTGAGGCAGCTACTATACACACACTTTCACTAAGCATTACTCGCGTTATTCTACTTTAAGTCAGGACTGAAGCTTTGGAAAAGCTGTCCTCCATTTTATTCATGGAAACCATTGATGGCAAAATTCGTACTCCCTCGACCAAAACAAACACTACTTTGGGAGTCTATCAAAGATGAGGAATATGTGGGAGGACACAAACCATTTGAAGAACATGTTACTTACCCCTTGTAACATTCTTTCGACTGGATGTTCCTCCCATATATTCCTCATCGCCCTCCCAACCTGCCCTTCAGTAGAATGTCCCATGCTATTGCAGCTTTCGCTCTATCAAAGCCTAGTATGGTGAAGGGGGTAGTTCTACTTGGGAATTACACACAAAAAACAGAACTGAAGCCAGTGGGCGCTGCTTGTGCTATATATGCTTTCGATGACATCATCCTCAAGATGGAGGCCCTCGAGGGACATCGAATCAACTGCATCGACGTACATCGCCCTCTGCCAAAAAAAAAAAAAACCTTCAAAAGCAGCTGAAGCTGGATATTGGCGATATCAAAGATGAGGAATAGGTGGGAGAAACATCCAGTCGAAAGAACGTTACCAGGGCTAAGTAACTCGTTCTTATTTACACCTAGTTATTCATACATATCAAAAAATACATGTTTGTCTTCTGATCAGGAAATAATAGCAATGTCTTCCTGTTGTCCTACCTTGCACTGCTGGTCCAGACATATACAGGGAGCATAGGGTCATATGTGTCGGTTTCCCATTTTTTGTTGGGAGTCTTTTTACTCCCCATTTGTATTTTTTGGGAGTATTTGACTAATTTTAAGGTGTAAAAGTGGCTGATGCACCCCTTATTTGTAGGGCTGCCGTAACCCTCCTCATTAGGGTTCTTCATGTTGTGTACCGTTTGCCTCCCTCCTCCCTGGGCAACCCTGGTAACTTCTTAGTTGTCAGGGATGCTGCAGCGGGATGGCGTCAATGAATGGACTTTATTGCTCACTCCTCTTTGCTGTCTCTGCTTTAGAAGCATTTGCTTCTCGGATTCTGCCTGTCTTGGGAGCTTCGCCGGCCCCCATACTCCGAATGGAGGATTCGTTCCTCAGCTCTGTCCTAGTCTCGGCGTGAGTTTCTGGGCACCAGCCCCACCACGGCTTGAATGTGGTCACGCCACCGGGTGACAGCTCTTCCGTCTCCTTCACGGCAGTATTGCCGTACTCAGTACCAGCTGTCGACCGTCTCTCTCCGCTCTGCTCTTACATGCCACTGCTTGCTTCGCCGTCTAGTGTGGCTCCGCCCCTCCAGGGTGCATGCCCGCCTCTATGTAGGACTCCCCTTCCTCCATTTGAGTTTCCTTGCCTCTTTATTCATGCCACCGCCTTAAAAGGGATGTGATGTTCTTCACCAGCTGCTGAGCTCACAGTGGTTTCAGCATTTGTTTGAGCCAAATATATGGCAGCAATGTTCTGTTTTGAATGCTACACTGAGTCGTCATCTGTTTTTCCATGCCCATGTGTGCTGACAAAGGGTGTTCCTTATAGGAATGGGAGTCCTTTATCCCCTACAGATGAGTCACTCCCAGTGAGGTCCCACTTTCCCAGACTCCTAGGGAGGGAGTTGCTTAGTGGGCTCACCTCTCTAGCCTCAAATGGGGTGACTCCCCCCTGTGGAGAATGGAGGCATTTCCCAGATTCATCACAGTATCCAGCATGAACAAGTGACCAGGAGCTACCACAGCAGGACAAAGTGCTAGTACGGAGTGTTCTGCAAATCTAACTTTCACATAAGATGCAAACATATCCTTTTTAAAAATTATTTATGACCCCTTATGCTTTAAATGTTGGATAAGGTGTGTCCCAAGTAGAGTAGTTAAATTCACCTAGGTGTGTTTGTTATGCATCAGTTGGCCTGGGGAGCCAAAAGTAGCTCCTGGTAACTATTGGTGTTAAGCTAATCAGGCTCTTCTAGGCTACAAGCAGGCGCTTAAAAGCTACCAGCTCCCCTCAATTTCGAATCCTGCAAATGTATAAATAGAAGACCAATGAAATTTAACACAAACATCAAATCTAATTATATTTCAACTAATGTCAAACTGTTATCTTAATAAAAAAAGCCCCAAAAACCTTGGTGTTGGGTGTATGTGTTCCGTATAAATATGGCAAACATTCTTTTTATTTTATTTTTTAGACGTGTACATTTCAGCACACAAACGAGGATTAAACTAGCACCTTCGACAGGACAAGCATGTGCAAATCCGACATTGCCCAAGTCGATCTGATCAGCCTCGTTTATTGCCATTTTTATAAAGAAGCCATGCACTTGAGACCCAGTTATTTTTTTTTCCGCTTTCTTGATTCTATAATAGTTTGATTTTAGTTAGAATAGGAAGATTTGTTTGTATGCATGTCTTGTTCATTGTT
Organism: Ambystoma mexicanum; assembly: GCF_040938575.1. Lineage (NCBI taxonomy): Eukaryota > Metazoa > Chordata > Amphibia > Caudata > Ambystomatidae > Ambystoma > Ambystoma mexicanum. Next base: position 436,349,205 of record NC_090936.1, read on the forward strand.
TTACTTTTTTGAGAATGATCATAATGGTCTTTATTTTATATATATATTTCTGAGGCTTGTGGAATCTGCTTAGATCACATGCTGTGCATAGGCCGACATCTAGTGGAAGCTGCGGAGTATTAGTTTGTTTTTCGAAACTTGAAAATGGGCGTCGACACAGGGCGTGCCAGTAATACTATCCCTAGTGTGACGTCCACTGTACCCAAGATCCCTCACGCGTCTAGGATCCTCAGATTGTTTTTTTCCGCCATACTGGTCGGAAGCATTTTGCAGAGTCCCTTGGCCATAGCCATACTTTTGCTAAAATATTGATTAATTTACATCCTTTCCCCATCCCAACGTCGAACTTCAACACTCGACGCCGGCTTGGAGAAGAAATCGACCGTCGGCTGCTGCACGATGGATTTTGGCCTCGGAAGGCCTCTGGCCTCGGCCCGGGAAGTAGGGAGAGTGGGGGGTTGGACATACTCTACACTCTTGGTATATAGGTACACCTTATACATTTCCTACACTTACCAGCCCGCTGCCTCAAGGTGCGTATGGAGGGTACCTCTTTTCAATTCTGCCCCAAGTGCAATTGCAAATACCCTTGGGTCGACAGGCACGCCACGTGCAATCTCTGCTTGCCGGGGGACCACCCCGAAGCGAACTGCAGAGCGTGTAGTAGGTTTAAAACTAAGACACTTGAGGACCGTTCGACGAAGCGTTGGGCCCACCACGCCAGGCAGGCGGCCATGACAGCGGAGGGCGCCTTCAGCGATGGCAGCGACGCCGTGCTTTCGGAAGGCGAGGGCATTACGGTGTCGAAAGACAGCCGAGTGCAGGTCCCCGACCTCGGAAGGTCGTCCGACAGGGCGGCTATGGGGAAGACCCCCGGCGACACAAGCGCTTCACACACCACTCACACAAAACACACGAAGTCCAACCGAGACTCGACGACGTCGAGTTCTCGGAAAGAGGCACAAACAGAACAGTCCGAATCAGTGTCCTCTGGGCGTTCTCGATCGAGATTGCTGCCTGACTCCAGGCAATCATCCACTCTTGCCAAGAGTGCCTCGCTCCCTAGGCTAACAGAAGTTCGATCGTCGGAGGACGAAGACGACTTCCACCCCCAGGCCGCCCTCCAGGAGTCGGAGCCCACAGACGAGATCAGCGCGGCCCCACGTTCGAAGGACAGGGACTCTACCCCCGATCCTCGACGCCAGGCGTCGAAAACCTCCAGAGCCACAAAGGGACAGGGAAACACTTTTCCACTCCCGGGGAGGGGGGAAAACAGCAGAAGAAGCAGCCTCTACACTCTTCCACACCTGTGAAACACTCCACTCCTCCTAAACAGACAAGACCAGGTCTGCTAATATTTCTAAAACCAGCAAATCTACTCAAGATAAATCTCCTAGACTTTCTGAGAGAGTCATTCCCAGTTCCAAGAAATGGTCGAGTGATGACATAGATAGGGTCATGTCAAGGATGTCTTCTTTGGCAGACTTTTACCATAAAAATCCAGACCATTTCCTTTCATATAATCCACAAGGGGCTACATCCTCAGGCTCGAATGATCCGATCCCCCTGAGTAAGAAGCCCCGGTTTGAGACACCGATGAGGTCTACAGACCCCTTCGAGGTACAACCATACTCACGGCCATACTCACTGCATCAAGGAGAGACTTCCTTTGGTGAGGACCAAGATTTTGGCATGGTAGAAGAGCAAACCGGGACGGGCTACTATGGGGATGATGAGGACCAAGAAGAGGAAGAGGAAGACCCTGAAACCTACAGAGTAGATTCCCCGGTAGAGAAGGAAGCCCCGGTTACCGACTCCCCTGTCGATAACCAACCCCTCCTGAACGAGGTTCTCGCACGAGCAGCAGAACATTTCCATATTGACACCCACGGTGTCCAGGAAGAGAGGGACTTCGCCGAGGAGTTAGTGGGAGAAAGGAGGCCTGTTGCCCAGACCATCCCTATCCTTAAGTCTATTCAGCGAAGAATAGACCCGTCCCTGGTGAACCCGAACCTCACCAGAGCAGTCAATCCCAGAGTTGAAAAACTTTTCATGGTAGCCCAGTCTGACCCTCTCTATGTAAGAAGATATGTGAAGCCAGACTCCCTAGTTGTCACGAACACTCGTAAGAGGGCTAGAACACCCTTGTCATCGTCCGAAGCACCTCCAGACAAGGAGAGCAAAAAACTATATGGTTTCGGCAGGAAAGTAGCCTCAACATCTGCCTATCAGGCAAGGATTGCAAACTCCACCACCCTGTTGGCCAGCTACAACTGCCATCAGTGGGAAGAAGTCGCGGCACTCATAGCCTCTGCACCAGAACCCTTAAAGGCCCAGTTAGCACGAATTTCCGCAGAGGGTAGAGCCGTGTCTGGTTGCATTTTAAAAGCAACTTTTGACGCCGCGGACAACGCAGGCAGATTGATAGCAGAAGGTACTGTTATCAAGAGACATGCGTGGTTACGGCAGTCTGGTTTTAAGGCAGAAACCCAGGCATCATTGTTGGACAAACCGGTGGAAACCGATCTGTTTGGTAAGGCGGTCGAGGACGCGCTGAAGAATGCCAAGGACGAATACGAGACACTCAAGTCCCTTGGCCAGTTAACCAATAAACCCCCTAACCACAGAGGGAATAGTAATTTTCGTCGCCCACGCGGTCAAAATTCCCAGAGAGGATCAAACTATTCCCAGGGGCAGGGTACACAGTGGAACAACAGCCAACAGTCTACCCAGGGTTATGGCAGGGGTAATAGGAGAGGACGTGGTAAAGGCAGAGGCAGCCCGAGTAAAGGAGGCGGCACGCCTCCACCAAAGCAGTGACACTCAGTTCTCGGTCCCTTCTCACACAACCCCAGTAGGGGGACGCATTTCCAACTTCACCCAGGCTTGGGAAGGGATCACATCCGACAGATGGGTGCTGTCAACAGTATCCGCAGGGTACTGTACAGAACTACTGCAGCGTCCCCGGAACCATCCTCCACGACAAAGAGTACACTCTTTAGAACTTCAGAAGATTCTCCTCGAGGAGATCGCCAATCTGCTAGCAAAGGACGCGATAGAACTCGTCCCGGGACACCAGGTAAACAAGGGTATTTATTCAACTTACTTCCTTGTGCCAAAAAAAGATTTGACAATGCGGCCAGTATTGGACTTACGGCCTGCCAACAAGTATGTCAAGCCCCAAAAGTTTCGTATGACTACGCTACAAGAGGTAATCCCCCTCCTAAAAAAGGGGGATTACATGGCAACCTTGGATATGAAAGATGCCTATTTTCATATTTCCACGTTCCCAGCGCACAGAAGGTACTCGCGCTTCAAGGTGGACAGTCGGCACTACCAGTTCAAGGTACTGCCCTTCGGGATAGCTTCGGCACCAAGGGTATTCACCAAGGTACTGGCGGTGGCAGCTGCACACCTACGCAGGGAGGCAATCCCGGTGTACCCTTATCTGGAAGACTGGCTAATGACGGGGGAAACCCCAGTAATTTGCAGAACAAACTTTCAAAGGACTATCGAACTCCTCCAAGAATTAGGCTTCTCAATCAACGAGAAAAAGTTAAGCCTGGTGCCAAGCACCTCCAAACAGTTCCTAGGAGCAATCCTAGATACTCAAGAGGGGTTGACATTTCCTTCAGAGCAAAGAATTCGCAATATACTACTGCAAATTCCGCAATATCAGTCCGGTCACCAAATAACGGTACGCAAAGCAATGCGTTTGCTGGGCACGATGGCGTCATGTATTTACCTGTTCCCCCACACGCGCCTGCGCATGCGTCCCATGCAGGAATGGTTGGCGAAACAGTGGTCTCAGGCAAGTGGTCAGTGGGACGATCTAGTGGTCGTTTCGCCAACACTAGTACAAAGCCTTCACTGATGGACAAGAGAGAATCTTGCACAGGGAAAACCCTTTTACGATCCCCAAATACAGGCAGTAGTCACTACCGATGCATGTCTGACGGGGTGGGGAGCTCACCATCTCCACCACACAGCTCAGGGTCTCTGGTCTCCCTCAGTGGCCAAGAACCACATCAACCTGCTAGAGCTTCTGGCAGTATTCAGAGCGCTTCAAGCGTTTGAGCCCCACCTACTAAACCTGTCACTGCAAATCCGGGCGGACAGCACAACGGCCATGTTCTACCTGAACAAGCAAGGAGGGACTTGTTCGCCAAATCTGTCCAAGCTTGCCCAGAAAATCTGGATATGGGCACTCAGACGGAACATCTTCCTGTCATCACAACATGTTCCAGGGGAGCTCGATTCCCTAGCGGATGCTCTGAGCAGAGACTCCCTCCCAGACGAACACGAATGGGTTCTACACAGAGAGGTCGTAGAAGATATCTTCTCTCAATGGGTTTTCCCCACTATAGACTTATTCGCCACAAGCGAAAACAGACAATGCCCAGGATTTGCATCCAGGTTCCCCCAACCAGACTCCCAAGGGAACGCCCTGTGGATGAACTGGTCAGGGATGTTTGCGTACGATTTTCCACCAACTCCTCATCAGGAAGGTGGTCAACAAGATGAATAGAGAGTCGATGACGCTCGTCCGAGTTGCTCCCATGTGGGCAAGACAACCGTGGTTCCCACACCTACGCAGGATGGCGGTGTGCGAGCCCATCAAACTTCCAGCCTGGTACAACCTACTGTCCCAGCACCAAGGTCAAACAGTGCATCAGCAACCCAACTCAATGAACCTGGCAGCATGGCTCCTGAGGTCAGAGTTTGGACATCTCAGTTTACCACAGAGGTGTATGGACATCCTAAAGGAATCTAGGAAACCAAACATAAGGCACTGTTACTTTGACAAGTGGAAGAGATTTGTTATCGGTTCCAGAGTAGACAAATCAACCCAGTTGATTGCACTCCATCCACTATTGTTACATACATGCTCCACATGCTAGATGCAGGATTGGTTTTTAACTCACTGAAAGTACACCTGGCAGCCCTGTCGGCATACACCACTTCCCATAACAAGGTCTTGTGGTGGAAAGTACCAGTAGTTAAAGCCTTCATGGAAGGAGTAATGAGACTTCACCCTCCTATTTCAAACCCACCACCAGGGTGGGACCTTAATGTGGTGCTATCTAAGCTCATGGGCCCCCCTTTTGAGCCCATGCATAAAAGCAGTCTCAAACACCTGACTTATAAAACGGCCTTCTTAGCTATTACTTCTATAAGAAGGGTCAGTGAAATTCAGGCTCTGTCAGTGCAGGATCCCTTCTTTACTGTCCATAAAGACAAACTGGCTTTACGCACACACCCTAGGTTCTCACCTAAGTTTATATCTAAATTCCATGTAAACCAGTCCATCAAGCTTCCGGCTTTCTTCCAGGACCCTCAAAGCTCGGCTGAGGTGAAACTACACACCCTAGATGTGCGTAGGGCGGTCCTGTTACGTGGTACATTTCTGATTCTGCACTTTCTTTTGGTTCGAGATACATCACATCTGAAGCAGGAACACTGGCCTAATGATTTGACATAAGGACTGGCCTAAACATCTAACAGCCATGAAAGCAGATGTCGCAGAGAACCACCAGAGCACAACCAGCCCAGCTAGCTGTGGAATGCCGCAGGCCTCGCAGAGACGGGCATGAACAGCCCTCCCTTCGAGAATGTACACAGTTCGGATGCTGCTGGCTCAAGTCCCAAGGTTGATAAGAGCCTGACTTGCAAAGACAATCTGAAGTTACGAAATGTACTTGATTGCCTTTTCTTCGGCGAAATGAACTATTGTTATGAATACGTACGGCTAATGGGAGGAGATTAATATGTAGCTTTGCATTGTACATAAGTATGAGCCAGGCCTGGGAGGGGGCAGAGTCGATGCAGCCCTCCAGAGCCTGGTGTGTGTGTTAACATTACAGCACTTTTACAACCCCACTTCTGGCTTTGTGGGTTATTTGTGTCCGAGTGCCAAGTGCGTGGAATGCCTGAGACGGTGCGAGGGAGCTGGATTTGCACTAGTATCGGGGAGAGCAGGACGAACGATTGTAACATATGGTGCCGAAACCCGGGAGCTCTTCTGTTCATCAAGTGCACAGAGATAACAGCAATACAACGGGTAAGTGAAAACATTTTCGCGCACCCTGTTGCATGTTGCGGTAGTGGAATTTGGGGAATTTGGAGTCTTCAGGGACTCTAGGAATAATACAAAGATAGGGCAGAGCATTCTTAGGCACCTGTAATACAGTCAGAGCACCGGGGCGTGGAGAGTGGGTGTAGGGTCGATGCTGTAGAGGGCACAGAGTGGGAGGTCTGTCTGAAGGTTGAGTAAAAGAGGAATAAAAAGAGGAATAAAAGAGGAATAAAAGAGATTAAAGAATACAGATTACAGAATACAGTTTCAGTGGCAACATGGCAGATGCCGGTCCACTGACAAGGCAAGAGGCGGGTGAAGATCTGTCATAGAAGTCGGGGGCAAGGGCTGTGCTGGAAAGGATGAAGAGCATGTTGCACAATTGGGATGTAATCCCCCAGTCGGTACAAAGGAAGAAGGAGTTTGGGGCTGCCCACGAACATCAGTTACAAAGGGTGGTGAAGGGAATGGACAAGGGAGGAAGTGCTGAATCACAAGAAAAGGTACAGAGTGATCAGAGACGCTCAGATTTTGAAGTAATGCTTACACAAAAGTTCATGATCGGCACAAGATGGCAGCTGCTAGTAGAGATAAGGAGGGTGGTTGAAGGGAATGTGGAGGAAAGGTTAAGATCCGCCAAGGGGTGGGCAGACATTCTGAATGCAGCTGATGACGCATGGCTGAAAATGAAAAAAACAGTGTTAGTAAAGGAGGGGGAGGAGAGAGGACACAAAGAGGGGCAGGAATGTGAGGTGCCAGCACCAGTGCCTTTGGGGGTTGGGGTGGATGACGCACAACGCTGTGGGGATGGCTCTATGTATTTCCGAGAAAGGGAAGGAAGTGGGGGAAGATACCGGAGGGAGGACATTTTGGAAGAGAGAGATGCAATCACTTATTTGGCAAACGGGGTCCTGACAAAATGGGGGAAGGCATGTCCAGACAAAGGGGCAATAAATAAACTGAATTTCAGAAGGACAGGTGACTGTGCAGTGTGCACCTTAGACAAGGAATTGAACAAGATGATAGTGAAAGGTGTAGTGTCAAGCGAATACATGCCAGAGAATGTCAAATCACAACAAGACGCTTTCAGGGCATGTGCACCAGAGAAGCACATTGACAGGCCCACATATGAAGTTGGTGGTCAGTGTCAGCGTCACTTAATAGTGTTTGGGGGGGAAAGAGCAAAGCATGGTGAAGCACAATCAGTGGTGCTGCATCTGGGAAGAAAGATGGTAACTGCATCTGAGCGAGAGTGGCCCGTGGCACCTGACAATGATCCACAGCCAGAGCTAATGGCATCCATAGAAGATAAGGAGTGTCATTTGATGGAGGGGCCACAGCTTGAAGTGGTGGAGATTATCTTACAGAAGAGCAAGAAGCAGGATCAAAGGAAATGTGAGCGCCTCCTGGGTATTTGGAAAGCAGAGGATGAACTAATGATTAAGCTTCTCAATGCAGAGAAAGGGCAAGACAATGCATTTCAGTGCCCGACAGAGAGGGCCTGGGGGCCCACAGCAAAAGATGAGTGGCAGGAGCACATGGACATTTGTGTGGCTCAATGGAAGAACAAACAGAAAGAGGTGCCCAAGAAGGAGCAGTTCAAACAGATGGATGAGAAAGACACACAGTGGCAAGACTGGCTGTCATTTGTTCTCCATGGACTGCTGAGAGAGTTTTCAGCGACCAGGTATTCACCATGGAAGATGCTACTTGGGAAAAATATGACAAGCACTGACAAGTGGCTGCTGACACTGACTGCGGGTGCACCTAGGGAATGGGAGGTACTAGAGGGTTACTATCTATTGGAAAGTAAGGGAGAGTTTGACTTGGACAGTGCAAACAAACATGACAGGCACATGTATGTGGTGTTGCTGAATGTGAGAGTGACAGGGATGCTCAGAGCTAGAAAGGGCGGGACATGTAGTTATGTTTGTTTTAGATGCACTGTAGATTATGGCTGAGGTTAATAGGTGGCAGTGTTTATGCAATACAGTACAGTGAAGGGCTTTAGATGAGTAAAGACATAAATAAGCTGTCTTAGTTTGGTAATGTTTTTTGTTATTTTTCTGCTTCTTTATTGAGTAAGAATAGTTTTATTACAATGTGCTTATGTAGAAGTAGTGCAAGGGTTTTCGTTAGTGATTGATAGATAAAATAAGAAGAGATGAAAAAAAAGTGGGCACATGTTACGTGGTACATTTCTGATTCTGCACTTTCTTTTGGTTCGAGATACATCACATCTGAAGCAGGAACACTGGCCTAATGATTTGACATAAGGACTGGCCTAAACATCTAACAGCCATGAAAGCAGATGTCGCAGAGAACCACCAGAGCACAACCAGCCCAGCTAGCTGTGGAATGCCGCAGGCCTCGCAGAGACGGGCATGAACAGCCCTCCCTTCGAGAATGTACACAGTTCGGATGCTGCTGGCTCAAGTCCCAAGGTTGATAAGAGCCGGACTTGCAAAGACAATCTGAAGTTACGAAATGTACTTGATTGCCTTTTCTTCAGCGAAATGAACTATTGTTATGAATACGTACGGCTAATGGGAGGAGATTAATATGTAGCTTTGCATTGTACATAAGTATGAGCCAGGCCTGGGAGGGGGCAGAGTCGATGCAGCCCTCCAGAGCCTGGTGTGTGTGTTAACATTACAGCACTTTTACAACCCCACTTCTGGCTTTGTGGGTTATTTGTGTCCGAGTGCCAAGTGCGTGGAATGTCTGAGACGGTGCGAGGGAGCTGGATTTGCACTAGTATCGGGGAGAGCAGGACGAACGATTGTAACAGGTCCTCTACTATGTAAATAAAACCAGACCGCTAAGAAAAACAGATCAACTGTTTGTCTCCATAGCTACAGGCAGAGAGGGGGATCGCGTCTCTAAAGGTGCCATCTCGAAGTGGATTATTAACTGTATCCAGCTGTGTTACTCACTCTCTGAAAGAACTCTGCCTTTCACGCCAAGAGCCCACTCTACTAGAGGCATTGGGGCCACTCTGGCTTTCATTGCAAATGTACCCCTTGACACCATTTGCAAAGCAGCTACTTGGAGCTCTATTCACACTTTTACTCAGCATTACTGCATTGACACCCATTCCAAGGCAGATACAAAAGTGGGACAAGCGGTTCTAAGACACTTATTTGCTCATGACCCTTCTCACATCCCACCTCCTTCTTCAGGTACTGCTTGCTAATCTATGCACATCATGTGATCTAAGCAGATTCCACAAGCCTCAGAAGAGATACATTACTCAACGTAATCGTATTTCTGATGCTTGTATCTGCTTAGATTCACATGCAACCCACCCTTCCTCCCCTCTGAGAGAAGGCGCATGGTTGCTTGTAGTCTTACCTTTCTATCTATCTGCTTGGATTATCTGTACTCTCGCTACTCCTCATGCTACCTCATGTCAGAAAAAATACAATCTGAGGATCCTAGACTCGTGAGGGATCTTGGGTACAGTGGACGTCACACTAGGGATAGTATTACTGGCACGCCCTGTGTCGACGCCCATTTTCGAGTTTCGAAAAACAAACTGTAATACTCCACAGCTTCCACTAGATGTCAGCCTATGCACAGCATGTGAATCTAAGCAGATGCAAGCATCAGAAATACGATTATGGTGAGTAATGTATCCCATATGGAATTTCTTTTTCTTTGCCTAGAATGAACATGTGTTGTGTACCTTATCATAGGTGTCTATGTACTTTGATTAAAGCACATTTGAAAATTGCTGGTTAATTGCATTGATTTGTTTTTTCATGCTTATTTGCAGGTTGTGAGCAATTGTTTCTAGCCACTTTTTTGTTAATTTAGAATATGAATTAAGATCCATTACTGTTGGCTGCGAGTGTTTTGCTTTGTATCCATTTGTCCTGCATGTTGATGATCGCTACCTCGGCAATCTGGGCTACCAGCAAATTCTGTAGTTATGCTACTATTCAAATGCAGGGCAGTCCATGATGTTCCCATTCTGTGCATCAGAATACTAAAAATACATTGTTTCCATAATGTACATTTTGTCAGGTTGGTTTATTAGGCAACCTGTCTACATTTCAGATCATCTCTATAAAACGGAACATTATTTTGTTCCTGCAAAGCCAAATGTTAAAACGTAGCTGTACAAAGTTCCACGTGTCTAATAAAATGGCTAGTCTTAAATCCTGGCTTCATCGCTAAACGAAAGTGTGTAATCCTGACATATTTAATGTCCTTTTTCCTTAGCTGCTAAAATCAAGTTTCCTTAGAAGTATAACATATGGACATGTTTTCTTTGTTGTGTTTCCTTATTTGAGGATCTTATGTACTGTACGGTCGCTGTTGTTGAGGAGTTTCAGTGAATAAAAACGGATAATATATATGTATGGTCATAAATGCATGACGAGAGCTATCGGCTCTAGTTATAATTTTAATTGAGAGCCAAATGATCGAAAAAATGTATTGCAGAGCATGAACGCTTTAGTGGTACTAAAATATTAGAGGGTGCGCTTTGGTTAATGGACATATGAAATGGCAGGCGTAGTATTTCTTAATGGTTTGCGTAGTCTGTTGTCTGGACCTGTCCTGGTAGTTGTCTTTTAATCATTTTAACAAACGTTTTGACTGTTTTACGGCAAAAGCACCAGTCATTATTATTTATAGCTTTCTGCCGTGAAACGGTGACTTCTCTCGGATTGCGGAGGGCTGTCTCCACAGGTTCATATTTTCAGCGACTCGATTTAGTGCGCGATACACATGTAAAAATAAATGCATGACCGGCCTCAGTCAACCACACGGCTCAGCCCACCCTAGGCCTGGTTCTTCTCCCCTTGCTTTCCTGAGTATGGTGCCATCCACCTTGTTGTATTTATCCAGGTTTCTTTCAAATCCCATTAGGCCGTGCTGTTGTCTCGGTTGGTTACCAGGCGGTTGTCACTCTGGAGGTGTGGGAGCGCTGCAAAGTGACGACATTCTTTCAGACACGATTAGATAAACACTTGTGGTTTGATTTCTTAAGAATCACTGCACCCCATTTATCCGATTTGACATGATACTTCTGTCGGAAACCTGTGATTCCTTGATGCCACTTGATGCATTTCTCCTCCTTTCTAAGATTTTGAAAGTTATTTAATCAATTGGCTGGCTACGTGTGTTCCGGTGAAACGGCTCAATTCGCATGTGCATTGAAGGTCACAGTAAACCAGAACTCTGGTTTCGGCAAGTTTTCATCTAGATGAGGTAATTGCTCTCATTTCTTGAAGCTCGGCAGAACAGCTCGTCTCAGACCAGAGCACAGAATACCAATGTTGGTGAAGGTTTCCTTTTGTTTTCATTGTCAGCTTGGATAGTTCGTGTGTAGATAATATTTTACATGTTTTGCTCACCCTTTTTTTTCTTATTTGTTTAGGAGATGCATCGCAGGTTTGAGAATGCTCCAGATTCAGCAAAAACCAAAGCTCTCCAAACTGTGATCGAAATGAAGGTAAGACATTCCAGGAATCCCAGGAAGAGATGGGGGGAGGAGAGGGCTGTGCAAGATCGAAAGACAGCCTCTGGCTCTGCAGGGTGTCGTGCTTGCTGGTTTTGTTTAAGGTTCTAAAGGCATTTCATTTCGAATGAACCCAATCAGTGCTAGGGGACTGAATTAGCTCCCACATTTTCATTTGTCGAAATCTACATCGGCTCTGTCTGAAATGGATTAAGACCGACCAGCAGAAATGTACATTTACCGTAGTTTTTATTCCATTGACATTCCTTTTTGCAAATAACATTTTAAAGGTATTTGCCGAAAATATCCATTTACATCCACTCCAAATAACTACATTTTTTTCTGCTCTTGGGCCATGGCAATATATGCTCTTTCTCTTGTATGTGATTTTGGGAAGGGTTTGACGTTGGTTTCGAAAGTGTCTCGTTGAAATCCTGAAGACCAAAGCTAATTTTCAATTTTGAACGTTTTGCTAGTGTCATTTTATTTTTTTCATTTGACTGCAATCTTGATTTATTTCGTTTAGTATAACATTGTTTTGTTTCTAAACCCATTTGAATACTATGGGCTAGTCCCCCTCTTCTCCCAGCCCAAACCCTAAAATAAATCGTGGCCCTTTTGGCATTCCAATGTGAATGGTTAAACGTAAAGCTTTTTTTAATTAATAATATTCACGAATAACTTTGGACATTCATTTTGATCGTGTGTGGGTTTGTGGTTTTCCGACTAGTAACAACACAAGCATTGGGAATTCCAACAGTTTAGGCTTTTGTGTAAACATTGGAAAGCCACTTGCCAGGCACAGCTGTATTGGTATTAACTACCCATTGTTGGTGGCAGGCGTAAAATGGCGCTAGTATCTGGCCATCTAACAGCAGTGCCTGGCAAATGCCTAATAATACACAAGACAAAACTGCTGGCTTTGCCAATGTTTGTTTTAAACAGGCCTTCAGTGAAGGTCATGCAGAGCGCTTCTAAATCGAGTGGCTAAAGGCAGTCCTGATAAGATATGTTTATTACACCAGTAGCGTGTTTACAACTCCAATTAAGACATTAACTCTCAGAAGACTGCTTTGAACAAACACTATCAGGCACTTTAAATGCAAAGCCAGCCTCATGGTAAGGCTTGATTAAAGCAAGCTGAGAGTTCCTAAGAGGAGGTGTTTTGAGCGAGCAGAGGCAGGAATAGGTGGGAGTGGCCACAGGGATTAGCATCGCCATGGGCAGGTAATGGTGGGTTGGGGTGACGGGAGGCACATAACCAAACAACAACATACGCAGTCCCTCGTCATATATAATTCCTCCCTTTCTGTACTCCAATGCAATAGTTTCGATTTTTAGGTGTCGCAGGCAACACCTAAAAGCCCAAACTAAAAATGACTAAGTTTTTTTTTTAACACAAAAAATGAATTCCCGTTGAAGTTAGACCAGGAATCTGCTGCCTGAACAGTGTGCGAGTTGGAGGGGTGCGGCAGGGAGGCAAGTAAAGGGTAAAAGGCCCTTTTGGTGTATGTAGTGTTTGATCTGGTTTAAGGGATTTTGGTTTGGACACACGCTTCCTAATCTTCTCGCACACAGGTTGAGGATAACTGGTAGTAAAAAAGGATAGCCAGGAAAGATAACTGTGCCCCTGCTCTCATGGGCAGGTTCGAAATGTGCTTTCTTTTGATGTGCGGTATTAACGCTTCCTGCTCCATCAAACAGCTTAGTGTGACCTGTCTGAGAACTTCTTATTCTAATATACCAGTCTGCAGATAATTAACAGCCTTGCTTATGGGAAAAGGACGGGACACCTTACCAACACCAGAGACTTGGACCGCATCGCCGCTTCCACATGCCGGAGCAGCAGCATCCACTCCAGAGCAGGAATATGATTTTGCGCAAAAACTCACATAATCTAAAAACCACAGACCGGAAGGCACGTGGGGAGGGCCTTGTGATGCCCATCTCAACCACATTGACTGTGGAGCTTCCCAGCAACAAGGCTAACAATGGTAGTCTTAGTTAGGCATGTATAGGCCATTAGAACAGCAATAAATACCTAATGACATTACCAGTCTAGGCTCTCACAGAGAGAACCTAGAGGGGAGGAGATGAAGGCCAATAGGTACCTGATCTATCGGGAGCCCTAATGAAAACCCCACACTAACATCCAGGAGTCGTGGAAGGCTCCACGCCTGGCAGACCTGTACCAGCTACCTAACTCCCTCTGTGAAAACGTTGCGACTTCCCCATAGGGCCTCTGAGGCCAGCCCAACTCGATATACCTGGTTTTTCACTCAACAACTCGGGGCACCAAGGAACCATGTCAAAGCCATATCAGTGGTGACACTGATCTATGTAAAAACGTGTTTCGTACATTTTAAAAAGCACAAACTCTAGGTTTCTAAATTTGCTAATGCAGCGCCTTTCCAAAAGGGGTAGTAGCGAATCAAAAATATTTTATCATATTTCTGGTCTTCGTGGAGTTTAATATGTTCACATGCTTGGTTTTCTTTGTGTTCCTTTTATTTCAATTTTTCTGTACCTTCCTTTACACGAATTATATTGAAATGCTTAATAACATGAAAATTGTATTCACACATAGGAAAGGCAGATTGAGCAATCACAATCTGCCTTTTCTGGGCGTGATTGTGCATTCACCGCCTGCAGTGAAAAAGGTAAATAAAGAATGGTTGCCATAAACAAGGGGCTAGGCCCTTTTTGGATGACAGCAGCACTTTTGGAACCTGTTTTTCATGGCTGCCGCCCAAAAAGGGACCTAGCCCCTTTACTATTCAAATGGTGGTGGCCATTTAAAAAAAAAAAAAATCTCCGACGGGAGTTGTGCTCGTGCAGAGCTCATCTCAAGTCGGAGGGAAAAAAAGAGAATTATCTGCACCCCTGAAAATCCCTCGGTGTGAAAAGCTTGCACGCCCCGGCTGGGGGGGCGGACATGTAATTTAATGGCCCACAGCCCGAGCTGGGGCCATTAAACGCCATGTCCGCCACACACGTGAAAGCTACATTGTGTGGGTAAGTGCATCTCTTCAGTAGGAGAAATCTTGTGTAGAATGTGGAACCTGAAGGACTGTGTGTTGAGGGATGACTGTTGGGACACAAAGGATGGGAGCTCTTACTAGAAGGACACATCTGGACTGCTCTCCTGTACACTCTTTCTGACTAGCCCTGTAACTGACTCTCTGAACAATAAATCGGTCTTAACCTGCACTCACCTGGCTCAAGTGCATTTCCTGACTTACTACCTGATGTTTGGATACTACAAAAATGTTAACAGGATGGCCTGCAATTCAACAGATAAGTCAAAGGCACTCCATTGTAAACATTACTCACCGAATAATCTGTAACCAAACTAAGTGAAATCACACACTTTCCCTTTTGGGGCTTTTGTAGAGCTCTGAAACGTCAGAGGAGTGAGTTAACTTTTCTTCCTTGCAGTGGTGAACCTGAATGTGGATTCTGTCCCAGGCTTAGTGAGCAACCAGCAGTGTCCCCATGATACACTGCTGGAATACTGGTGCAACAGCGCCCGTGTCTGAGCTCCGAGAGCCCATTCCTATGGGCATACCGGGCCCACTGGCGGATGTCGGCTTCCAGGGGGCACAGGGTGTTACAGAGACGACGGCCTCGGACTGCAGTTTTCTGGGACATGATGTAAGAGGCAAGGAGTGTAACCACACAATAGTGTACTCTAACCGCAAAGTTGTGCTCCTGCCTACTGTCGTGCTCCTGCTTGTAACCAAGATGAGCCTTTTATTAGGCTGTGGGAGTCGGAAGACTGGCGTTCTCGCAACAGTCGTGTCCATGGATCCAATGAAGCAGGTTATTGTCAGGGAATTAGGTTTTTAGTATTAGTTTACCTGCCACTCTTGTCCCCTATTGGATTTAGGATAAGGGAGGACAGCATTCGGTTTTTAGGTACTGTGAGTTTTGCTAAATTCTTATTAAAACCCTAATTGATGACTATTGCTTGTATACCTGATATGTTATTGAAGCATTTTCCTTTGTAATCAAATATAGCTCCTGTCTGGATTGCAGAATTAGGGGGGGGGGGTGCCAAGTAGCACTCCCGCCTGGGAGGACCTTCCCCACAGTGCATCACTGTTCACCTGTCGGTGGGTTCCTTCCGGGTGTTACTATTATTGTTTCCAAAGGCTCCTGAGAACATTTCTGGGAAGACTTCCAGAGCCTGACTATCCCATTCTTCCTAAAAGGAACCCATGTAATCATAAACCAGTGCAGTCATCTTTTCCATCACCATAATTCTCCCACTCTTTTTATATGCACAACTGTCAAATTTCCAGTTTTGAGCGATTCCCCAGTCTTCCCGCTCAAAACATCGCTTCCCGCATTCTGGGACACCTATTTTCCTCCCCATCTTTTGAAGGGATACCCTGCAGCATCCTGAGAGGATCTAACTGCTGTTGCTTTCCCGATATTTCCTTTGATCCAACTCAACAGTTCCACCCAGAAAGTTTGTACCCTATGACAATTCCACCACTTATGGGATAGAAAGCTCACCTGTCCACACAGGCTAGGGAATTGTGGAGAGGCCCCTTGAAACTTCAGGGACTCCCGCTGCCAACCCTGCAAAATCTTAAAATTATGCTCCATGGTGGAGGTAAACGGATTCCCATGAAAGGTGATCTTGAAAATCTTTGCCCAGTCCTCCCTGGAAATTCCCCTCAGGCCCCCACTCTAGCTCCACCCAGAATCGCTTAAATGTTTGTCTACCTGAAATGACGGCTGTAATCATAAATGTGTAGAGTTTGGAGAGGATGCCCTTTCTAGTTATCGAAGAGTCCAGTGCTTTCAAATGGAGTCAGGCCCCTGGACAGATGTTCATACCACTTTTCGTCCGTAAATAAGCCTGTGTTGCGGAGATAGTTGAAGATAGAAAGTGACTCATTGCCCAGTACCTCCCTCAGTGTCTCAAAATCAAGGAATACACCAGCCTCAAACAATTGACCTACTCACTCCAGGCCTGCATCTGACCACCGTTTGGAGTGCCGAAACCACTGGCACCCTAGGTCAAGTGGAGGACCCCAGATTGAAGACATGGGGGAAGGCCAAGATGTGAGCAGTTCCTTAGCCCTGTTCTTACTCCTACGTTCCATCCCCTTTCCTCCAAACTGCACGGGCGACCCTCAATTGTGACTGGAACAGAACCTTTTCACCCAAAAAAGTCTTACCTCTTTAAATTTAGCTGCATGCGGGGGCATCGTCTGGGAGCATACACTCCCCTGACTCTGCCGCCACGCCTCAGTCCTCTTTTTGGCATCAACTGGAGCGGACCTGCTTAACCTACGCTGGTGGTTGAGGCCTTTTCCCCTCTTAATTCCACACATTTTTTTCTTCCCCAGGGAACCTTTGTCCCACTATTTTTTCTTATTTTCTAATTCCTACAAACTTTGTTCTACGCCTCGCCCCTCCCTGCCTGCCTTCCCTGCTTCGGTGAAGATCACATGGGGACAGTCCTGAAAGGGTATGTTAAGGAGATGCTTCCACAGCCTTCGGCTCCAGTTCAGCTGCATCCAGCTCCACCCTTAGTCCCGGTGCTCTCGCCGTCTAGACCGGCCCCAGCTCCCATGCAGCCTAGCATCACAGCGATGTCTCTGCCGCTTTGGGCCATGGTAGGTCCACCGGCGACTCCGCCTAGTGATCCTGCAGACCAAGGGGGCGTGGCCTTCAGCCGGACCAGCAGGACAGACTGTTAGGAAAGATTTCATTGCATATGTAATTTTCCCTCCGGTTGTACACCCCCAGACTTTTTGCTGCTGTTTTAAACACCTTAGTCTGACTTTGCCAGGGGAGCACAGCCTTCTGCTGCACTCCTCTGGGCTTTTGCTCACTTTTTATGGGGAAACTGACATGCCCTTAAAACAGTCAGTGCTAGGAGACTTTGTTTCACTTAGTCCTTTGCCAATGTTGCAACTTTTCTGCAACATGTAACCAGTGTCATGATCTCTGCTTCCAAAAGGTCAGGGTTTTCCCAACTCCCTTGGAAGCAGATCCATAACCCAGGTTCCGAGTGCCAACCAGTCCCAATTGGGACCTTTTGGACCCAGTCCTGGCGCCAGTGGCACCAGGCTCATAAATATGCCCAGTCCCAGCGCTGGAAGCGCCGGGCTCATAATGCTTGGGTGGACTTACCTTCAGCAGACCATGCTGCTTACTTGCCTGCCAGTTGAGCCTCTGATCCTCTTCTGTTTGGAACTACTTTTCCTGTTGGGTGGGGCTGGAGCCACTCCCTAGATTCAGAACACTGGAACTCTTCTGGAAGGCAGGAACTCTTTTCTTACCAGGAACTCTTTTCTTACTTAGGCGTGGCTGTGGAAGGAGACACCTAAGCACTACAGGAGGCTATTTAAACCACACCCGGTGGATGAATCTTGCTTTGCGTTATTCTGCAACCTCTGCAGCAGAACGCTCATCGTGTCTTCTGCATCCGGTCCTGGGCCTAAGGAAAAAGGCTTACCATCCTGAATCCAGTCTTCAGCAACACCTATAAAGACAAGAAAGAACAGGTTAGCATTCCGGCATCTGAAAGGCAAAGGCTTACCTACTCTTCGTGCGCTCCGGAGGTCTTCACACTGCATTCCGGCATCTGAAAGACAAAAGTTTACCAACTCTTCGCACGCTTCGGAGGCCTTCGGCGCTGCATCCCGCATCTGAAAGACAAAACAAGGTGCGTTTAAAGACATTGGGGAACTTTAATACTCACGTGCCATTACTCCTTTCCACATCTAATCCAGTGGGTATTCCGGCACCCTGCAGCCGCTCCGAACTCGTACCTGCAAAATAAAAAGACAGAGCGCATAGTGAAGCAGGCAACAAGCGCTTACTTACGTGCTTCCAGGCGCTTCTATTCATCACACGGGCTCCATCTTCAACTCACTTCAGCCCGTCATCCGCCATCGCCGGAACCCTGCAGAACAAGAGACATCATTACTAAAGACTTTAAAGACATTTGAATGACTCGAAACTTACCGCTCGTGCAGTAAACGACGGACAGCAGTCCTCTGAAGTCAAGAGGCCTGCGCTACCTATCCAGTGAAGAAACTGGTTACAGCACCCTGCCCCGAGGCAGATGGAGAGCTCAGCATTCACTTACCTAAGGTGAGAGCGTTAACCTTTGGGGGTCTACAGGAGAGGAGAAGAGGAAAGAGATAGGGACACCCCAATAACCCCAGTTCATTAACCCCATATTTTCTATCTGCAGACATCTTACTCTACACGTCAGGCATACAGTGCACAGAGGTCCAGCCCAAAGAGCCAACCGGGTGCTACACATCACCTTTGAAGATACGGTAGTCGCCCAGTCAAGACCGGCGCCTCTGCGAGAATCAGGTGAGCGTTACAACAAGTGCCCAATGTACCTACAGTGCACTTGGGTCTCGTAGTCAATTACGAAGACCCTAGATACTCTCGCAGGACTTTTTGGGAGATGTGCAGATGTGTCATGGACAGGGCTGGTGGCAGCTTATCTTTTCATATAATATTAACCCTTTCCTGCCATTTAAACCGCGTTTGGCACGAAAAGGTGGCCTGGCTCGAAAATGGCCATGCCACGAGGTTTTGTCCTGTCCTTTGGCCATCTAGCCCCTTTGCCTTCCCCAGGTCGAGCCGACCCGGGTCAGTCCTTATTTGATCATGCAGTTTCCCGCGAAACGCCAAGCTTTTGCGGGCTTCCGCATGCCTTGTGGTGTGCCTCCAGGATGTGGGCTGGGATGTCTGTCCCCAGTACACATCCTGGGTGCCAGAGAGTCTGGAGGGCTGTGAATGACTGGGACCACCGTGGTCCATGATTGGTCCACGTATGGAGAGTGTTTGTGAGCAGATCTCCCATTGGGTCCTCTCTGTTTTGGCGCGAAAGGAACTTTGGATAAGAGGAGGCTGAAAACACCCATACCATGTTGATCTCTGGAGTTCTCACTGAACGAAGGATAGGATCCAAGAATCCTGAAACTAAGAAGCCGAGTCGAGGAACCGCTGGTGAACCGCTGGAAGGTTTGGCACCCTGAGCCCGCTGTCATCCCGTGGGACCCCTCTGTATCTGGTCGTCATAGAAGGTCTGCGAAGACGCTTCGACCCATTAGAATAGTGGGACCAACTATTCTCGGCACCTTCAACAAAACCTGCAATTAAGCCTTCTCGGAAGTTTCCCTGGGCCAACTAGTGGGCTGACCAGCTTACACAGGACCATTGCTCTGTCTCCGCTGTCGTTTCGAGGAGGCCCTCGAAACGTGGTATACTGCTAGCTCTGTGTCCCCGGCACCCTCATTCCGAACACTTGGCATTCCCAGGTCTGAAGTGAGACAAGTGTGCCAGGACTGGAGTAAACGCGGTTACCTTGTTGCCCAGCCGCGATGACGATCTTTGCAGGTGCGCTGCATTTGTGCATTTGTGACCCTCTTGCCCCTGAAGCCTGCTGCAGTGAAACTGTGACCCATCCATCAGGAGTGGAGAAATCACCACTATCCCGTTTGGGAATCCTCACTGTATCTACGGAACTGAAAGCTGCAGAGCATTCATTGCCGCAGTACAACCTGCAACCGAAGTGGACGTAACTGGCGAAGTTTGGTCCGGAGTGCGCATGGGGTTGGTGAGTAACCCTAACCGGTGGCCCCCAGCGCCTCCATCCATTATTACGCACGAGTGGCCCCTGCGGGGTCCCTCTCCTTTCCACTGCTAGTGCGAACTAGCGAACTATTCCCGAACCTTGGAATCACTTCTGCCTTCAAGTGGAGGCCCTCCTCGGATAGTGGGAATCTATTCTTCATCGCCTCACCCACCTTCCTGAGCTGCTAGACCCCTGAAGAGACCCCGTAGCTGAAGTCCTGACCATCAAATCAGCGACCTGATCGGGCATTCCTCTCCAGACAGATGCAGAAACTCTGGCAAAAAAGGGCTGGTCGAAACCCCACTCAACACAGCCCACCAACAAGCTTTTGGATGCCAAATATAGGCAGGCTGAAGGAGATGCTCTCCTATTGGTTTACGCTTTGTCACATTCCTTGGAGAAAGCGGTGACTCATGTATGCTAAACTGCAGGCATCCGCATCGTCCTCTACCAGGGCATTGTTGGGCAAGGAAGACAACACTCTGGAAGGCAATGGAAGGAAAATGTATTCCAACTCCGGCCTCCGCCTGTGGCAAGCAAACGCAGATGCAATGCTGGCCGCTGCTAGACTTTGGAGGGAAATTGCAGACTTCCTTCCGGCTCTGCCAGTACACAGACCAGCGTCCTTCAAGGCAGGATTGGCCAAAGCCAGGCTAGTGGCACAGGACATGATGGAATCCTCGGTGGCCCATATCGACTCAGCGGGCATGGCCATTAGCGTGGCCACTGATGAAATGCAGTGCGGCTCAAAGCTACCAGTTTTAACCCGGAGGTTCAAGACTGTGTCCTAGATCTCCCTTTTGAAGGGGGCATTTGTTCCATTCATCCACAGATGAGAAACTTAACAAAAAAAGAACAGTTCTCAATCCGCAAAGTCATTGGCTATACTGGCAAAGCCTGTATCCAAGCCATACAGTCATGGGCAACCCTGATCAGACCGGCAAAGAACGATCAGCAGATTCAGGGGCTTCCAGCAGCAGAGCGCCAGGCAGCCTGACGGGTCCCCGAGCCTACACAGGCGCAAGCAACAAAGGACCACACACAAGGACTTCTTCCAGTCCCCCTCCCAGGCACCAGCATCGGAGGGAAAAAAGCAATGATGCTGTCATCAAGGTCCATAAATCTCTGGTGGTGGGGCAGGTTTGCTCTGCGCATTCAGTCCTGGTGGATTTACTTCACAAATCCATGGATCCTATCAGTGATCTCCCATGGGTTCCACCTTCCTCTCCTTCCAACCCCCCCGTTCTCACCACCCCTCCCTCAGATTGGGACACCAGCTCTCCTTGTAGAGATTTGTACACTTGTAATAAGTGGGGCAATAGAGGAAGTCCCCCTCTCTCAAAGAGGCTTGTGGTTTTATTTGCGAATTTTCACAATACCGAAGAAGAACCAGGCTGGCCTGCAAGTGGTTCTTGATCTATCCTTCAACATCTCCCTACGCCTCCAAAAGGTGAAGATGGTTACCCCAGCTCTGATAGCGGAATCTCTGAGTCTGGGAGACTGGACGTGCTCCCTGGACTTGAAGGATGCATATCTGCACTTCTCCAGCATGGGAGTCTGGCATGGATTCATATGCTCATGAATATTCCCCACCGTCAGGCCGGGAATATTCATTAAGATAAGAAAGCAGTCTTGCTTTAAAAGCTTGAAAACTGCCTTTGTCTCATTATCAAATTACTGGAGACTGGGTCATACAGCACCCATTCAATGATGACCGACTCCCTGATTCCCGCCCCCGGCGGCCAGATACAGATTTTTACCTGGTTGTTGTTTTTTCGACGGAAGAAATTTCCTATATTTGTCCTAAATCTCTCATCTGTTGACTTGTAGTCCGTACCGGTAGTGGCGATATGTTGATGGTGAAGATGGACTTCACGGTTGGATTGTGTCAAGTATTGGAAGGCTTAGTGAGGCCTACTTCACGCCTCACAATTCCCGGATGAAGGCAAGAGGGGTCTGTTGAGGCTCTGCTCCCGGTGTGGTTTGAGGAACATCTATATGGAGGACAGGCACACAAGTTGCTTCTATTGTCTGCATCCCGACCATGAGGAAGACCGATGTGACATCTGCCAAAGTTTTCCAGCCGAGACGAAGAGAGACCATTACCGGCAGTTGGTGGCCTGGCTGAAGGAAGACTGGGGGGGGCCCTGGCGTGGCCTCCGGCACGCTCAGTCAGATCCCAGATCCAATCGTCCTCTTGTGCGCTCTCCCTCGGGTAAGAGGTCGAGATCGGCTGAGGATGTATCCCTGCAGAACATCCGTAAGGCCAAGCATCATGCCGCTGAGCCGACTGGAGACTCTGCGGGTCCTAGTTCGGGGAACACAGGCTCTCCGTCACCATGTCCACCCACAGTAAGCTTGCCGGTGGGTGGTGTATCGTCTGTGGGACCTTCAAATGGCCCTTCGTCGAAGGATAAACCGAGGAAGCATTCCTGTAAGGATGCCACGTCAGGGTCTTCGGCATCTCCTTCCATGATTTCATCGGCGGTGATGCCGCACAAGCAGAGGCCCCCATTGACGATGCCGTCAACCATGACTTTGATGACCAAGCCCCCGTCAATGGTGGGCGGCACACCCCCGTCGGCGACTCCTTTGACGGATACCCGATCGACAAGGGAGAAATCCAGGCTATCACTGCCCCCAAGGCCCACGACCGCTCCAACCACGACTACTACCTCGTCAACTACCACTACTCAATCTGTAAAGGCACCGGTGGAATCTTCTTACTCCTACGTCCTGTCCCCTTTCCTCCATACTTATGGGGCATTCCTCTGTCCTGTTGGACGGGACCGGAGCACTTTGTAAAAAGCGTCACATTTTTCAAAAATGTGTCCTTCCTCTCTTTTTACGCGGGGTACCGCACACGGCTGTAACCCTGCCCTTCTTAGCTCCACCCAGCGCATCGTCCATCAGTCCTTTTTTCCACTTGCTCGGGACTGGACGCACTTGCATCTTCGGAAGATTTTTTCCTTCCAGTTCCTCCTCTCTTGCTCTGGCTTAGCGGTCGCGTGGTAGTCCGTCTATGCTGTTTCAACTAGACTTTCCTAATTGTTCTTGTTGTCAGCGATGCTTCGCTAGGGCGGATCCCCATCCTCTGTGCTTAGAGTTTCTGGGCCCGCACTACCGGTGGGACTCGTGTTTTTATTGCGACTCCCTTTCGGTCCGGGCGCTTCAACGTCGTTTGGAGCGGTGGGAGGAGGTGTTTCAACGTAATCCCCCGGCGCACTTTCAAACTTTCATCAACGACAAAAAGAAACACCCGGTGAGTTCTTTACTTTTTAGGGCACCCTTGCCGGGGGACTCCTTCCCGGTCCGGGAGGAGCATCAAAAGCACTATTACTGGGGCTAGCCCTGAGGTGCCTTCCGGGCCTAAAAATTCTACCAGAGTTTTCTCAGAGGGCATCCGTAAGGGGCCTATTGATACCAGATTACATTCTGAGGCCCCCCTTTGGGGGCTGTTTGTGGGCCCAGTTCGACTGAGGCATCGGGTACCGGAGCTTGCTTCGAGGTCTTCTTACTTGGAGCTTCCCGTAAAATTACCGGGGTATGCCTTGAGACCTCATTTGAGGTTGTTGACACCGAACCAAAGTTTGAGGCCCCTCGTGAGGGGGTTTTCACCGGACTCGGGTCTGAGGCCTGTCATTTAGAGGCTAAGGTGACCAACAGTTCTGAGAGACCGGTTAAGGTCTTGCAGGTGAGGTGTGTTTCTCATCGTTCCCGCTCTTGCGGAGACCCCAGTTCTGTTGAGGGGGCATGGAGTGAGGTCTTAGACTGTAATCCTTCCGTTACCGGCAGTGCTGAGGTCCTTCCTTTGAAGGCTAGTTTGGCTGTTACGATGTCACAGAAACATTCTAGGCCACATGGTACCGGCTCGGACGAGGTTCCTTGTGTTAAGGCTAAAATGAAGACCCCTGACCCACCTGTGGGGACCCCTGCTTCACTTCCACAGGTGTCGCAGTTCTCCTCAGGTGCCGACAAAATGGCGACCGTTCCCGCCAAAACCACGGCGGCCATTTTGGATACAACCCTTACAACTACATCATCAGCCCTCGGTGTAGGGGGTACTTTTTCAGGTGAACATCGGTTTCCTTGTGCACATCTGTTTTGTCCAGTTTATGACTGAAATGCTCGGATGCCTCTACCGCACAATGTCTCGCTGCCCGCGGCATCGGCGCCCTTGATTTATGAAGACAACAGTGGGGAAGGGCCCTCTTGGCAACCCTCTCTCTTACGCCCCTGGAACTACTCCCCTCATGAGAGGCCTCCTCCTGTCACGCCTAAGTCATCGGCTGAGGATGCCTTTTTCGGCAAGTTTCAAAAACTGATGCTTTCCGACCCAATGAAGGAGTACTTTCGAGGCTTGTTCAGGGTGATATGTTCGCCTGCGCCGTCGGTCCTGGCTGCGGTTCCTCTGCCTCTGTCGGCGCCGCCTTTACCGGCTGGGCCTCCCTCTACTCTTCCACCCCCACCTCCGTTGTCCCCAGTGGACAAGGCTGTTGTGGTGCCTGATGTGACTCTACCTGATCCGGACCTGTCGGACGATCTACAGGGAGATCAGGACAGCGAAGACCAGCCCGGCTCTGCTAGAGCTTTTCATGACCGGGTGCTGGACATGATGTGTCTGTTAGATGTTCCAGTACTTGAGGCACCCGCTCCACAGGAGGGCGTGCTTTGGGGGGCGTTCACCTTATCTCCTTCGTAGTTTACCGACTTGTTCTTGCAGAAGGACATATTGGCCGGGGTCCGTAAAGTTTGGGAGAAGCCACACTCTGGACTGTTTGTCAACAAGAAGATTGACACGTGCTACAGGCTCCATTCTTCAGAAGAAGTGGCCTTGGCGTTGTGTCCGCCCCCCTCCTCCACGGTAGTGGCGGCAGCCACTTTGCAATCCAAACCTGCGTCATCCTCCTCTTCGATGGCTACACAGGTTCTGGCCAAGGAAGATAAGCTTCTTGATTCCCTTGGGAGGAAGATTTTTGCTAACTCAGCTCTGCAGCTGCATCAAGACAATGCAGAACTTGTTTTAGCAGGGGCGAATATGAAAATGTGAAAAGGTCTGTCGGAATTTGAGGAGTTTATTCCCGCTGAAAAGTTGGAAGATTTCAAAGCGGGGTTGTCAGATGCCAGATTCTTGGTGCAGGATCTCCTGGAGGCTGCGACGCACCAGGTCGACACCTCGGCCCGAGGTCTTATGCTTGGTGTGGATACCTCTCGTCAAGCTTGGTTGCATGCCACCTAGTTCTCTAAGGAAGTGCAGGATAAGGTTTTGGACATGCTTTTTGATGGCAAGGAGCTCTTTCACTCTTCAACAAACGTGGAGCTGACCAAAACTAAGGACAGCACTCAGACCGCCAAGTCCTTGTCTGTCCTGGTTAAACCTCCTTTCAGGACACAGAGGTCGTTGTCAAACCCTCAGCCTTCCTCTGGTTTCAGGGTTTTTTAGATCGGAAATCCCGCAGGGTTGACACTCCTTCGGGAAACTCCCGCCGAAGGCAGCAGCGGAGTCAGTTTTTCTCCCGCTCCTCAGCCTCCTCCTCAGGTGGTCCTGCCACTGACAAACCAGCAAAACAAGAGTTTTCTGCGCTCGCACGAGACCCGGTGGGAGGACGCGTTGCGTCTCATTGGGAGGCGTGGCAGACCATCACGAGGACCGCTGGGTCTTGTCAGTCGCTCGGGCGGGCTTCCACTTACCCCTTCCCCTTACCCCACCCTCCAATCCTCCCTTCCAGCAGTCGGGATTGCCCCCCTCAGAGCCGAGATTCAGAAGTTGCTGGATCTCAGGGTGGTGCAACCCGTTCCTCTAGGGGAGCGAGGGGAGGGCTTCTATTTCCGACTGTTTACGCTGCCCAAACCCGACCAGGCTGGCCTGCGCACCATCCTAGACCTTTCCCAGTTCAATCCCTCTACCCCAAGAGAAATTCAAGATGATCATGCCTGGTCAGATAAAGTACTCTTTTATTTATTTTTTTTAAACAACTTTTTATTAAGGTCTCAACAGTTACAGTGGCACTTAATCAACACATCCTATTGTCTTACATACAACAATGTCTTCACCAAATGTTTGACTATTTTCAGTCTACATAGCTGATTCGCTGTCTGGGGGACAGGTCACATAGATACGCCCTGAAGGGGCCCCAGATGTCCTTTGGTCGACTCGTGCTCGGTTGGGTTAGCACATACTGTTCCTCGCATTCATTTGCGGAAGTTAGTTCATGTAGAAAGGTGTTCATGGTAGGGGAGTTCGGGCTTTTCCATTATTGCAATATACATTTCTTGGCAATAGCGCATGACACATTAAACAGCCTTCTAATTTTTTCAGACCGTTTCCCAAAATCCCCGAACAAGTATTTTTGGGGGGTCAAATGCGGGGGGATTTGTGTAAATTCTGTCAGCGTAGCTACAACCCTCTCCCAGAACCGCGCCACAACCGGGCATTCCCAGTACATATGATAGGATCCCGCTTGCGGGGACCTTCATTTGGGGCAGTCCCCTGAACCGCCAGGTGTGAATTTAGCAATTTTGTCCGGGGTGTAGTGCAGTCTGTTAAGGATTTTAAACTGTATTTGGCGCAACCCCGCATTGAGGGACACCCTTTTTGGAAGCGCACAGTATCTTACCCATTTATCTTCGGGAATTGGCACTTTCATATCTGCTTCCCATTTCTCTTTCACTCGGTTGGTCATAGGAGTGTGGGTCTGTATTGTCTTATACAATTTGGAGATTCCCAGCCCACCCTGTGTCGTAACAAGTTGTATGCACGGGTGGGAGGGGGGTTCGTCAGGGAAGGATGGCCAGCGTGCTTGAAATGCGGACCTCATCCGATAGTACTGTAATGTTCGGAGAGGCCCTTCTCCCATACTCCTCGAGAATACTGCAAGGGTCACGAACTTCCCGTCTATATACATATCTCCCACCTTCATCTCTGTACAAGGGTCCCAGGCTTCCTGTATGCTGATGTCAAATGTGGGGGGAATGTTTGGGTATTTCCAAATGGGGCCTCGGGGTTATAAGGGATCTTGATTTCCAGTTTTTTATATATAGCCCCCCCCCCCAGGCTCTCAGAGTGCAGCTAACAGGATCAAATTCACATGAGTCCTTGTGCCTTGTATCAAAGATAACTGACCTAACGTCTGTGGGTGTAGTAGTGCACTCTTCTAGCCACGTGTGGGGTGAATATTCCGCCTCGTCATACCAATGCTTTGCGAACTGCGCCTGCGCAACCATGTAATAGAGCTCGAAGTCTGGTGCTGCTATTCCCCCTGTTTCATATGGTTCTGTCATCTTTTCCCACCCAATCCTAGCCACCTTTCCGTTCCAGAGAAATGACACTGCCATGGATCAAAGCTTGGAAAAAAATTCCTTACCCGGCCATATAGGGATGTTTACAAATAGGTATAGTAGTTTTGCAAGTACGATCATTTTAAGAATGACAATTCTACCTTGTAATGAGATTGGGAGGTGCCTCCAGATCTGTAGTTTGGTATGGAGTGTTTGTAACGCCTGGTCATGGTTGTCGGGGTACAGGGTCTGTCTATTACTAGAGACCAGTACTCCCAGATATCTGATGTGTCGCACCGACCACTTAAGGCCGCACATCCGAGCTGGGCGTTTTGTGGATGGGGTGAGCGGGAACTTTTCTGATTTAGCATTGTTCACCATGTATCCAGCGTACTCTGCGAATTCGAATTCGTTGATGTCTGCCATGATGGGGACGATGTTTTTGTCTGGTTAGCGGACGTATAACAAGGTATCGTCCGCGTATTGGGATATTATTTGGGTGGCACCTTTCAGCGTTACACCCTTGTTATGTCTCAAACGAACCGCAGCCGCCATGGACTCTATTGTCAAGGCAAAGAGGATAGGGGAAAAGGGGCATCCCTGTCTGGTGCCATGTCCTAGCTCGAACAGCTCGGATATAGTTCTATTTGTGCACACCCTCGCACCCAGGGCCGAGTACAGCAGTTTGACGTATTTAATGTAGTAGGGGCTCACCCCAAACGCCTCAAGCACCAAAAAGAGGTACTCCCAGGAGACCAAGTCAAACGCCTTCTCTGCATCAAAGGACACCGCGACTGCTTGCTTACTCGGGTTGATTTGTGGCATTATGCCAAATAAGTTATGCAAATTTAGGGCAGTGGACCTATGGGGAATAAACCCGCTTTGATCTGCATGTACCAGCGTAGGCGTTATAGGTAACATGCGATTCGGCAGTACCTTTGCAAACATTTTGGCGTCAACATTTATCAGGGACAGGGGCCTATAGGATGACCTATCTCGTGGTGGGCGTCAAGGTTTGCCCAACACTGTAATGATGGCCTTGCGCATTGTCGGGGGGCAGCATTTGTTTCCCCAGGGCCTCTCCCCACACTTCTAATAGCACAGGTACCAATTCTTCCCGGAATTCTTTATGAAATTCAGCACCCAGCCCATCCGAGCCCTGCGCTTTGTCAGACATGAGCCCCTTTATCGCCTCAGTGAGCTCCTCTGCTGTCATAGGTTGCTCGAGTATTAGTTTTCTTTCCTCTGGGAGTTTAGGGAAGCCTAGCCTAGCGAGGTAGCCTTTAATCTCATCGGGGGATTTCCTATCTCTATTCGCATACAGATTTTTAAAAAAGTGAACAAATTCATCATTTATTCCCTGTTCACTTGTTATTATCTCATTTTGTGCCGTTTGGATCGCTGTAATCGGGGTCATTTGTTTTTCGTGCTTAACCAAATTGGCCAGCATTCTCCCTGCTTTATTTCCCTCTCCGTATCTGCGAGCCCTGGTAGGGGCTGCTATGTATTGTACTTCCCTTACTGCCAGTCGATCAAAATCCCGAAGTATCTTGTGTATTGCAGCCAGGGCGTCTCCGCCATGCGTGCGGCTGTAAGTTTCTTCTAGTACGTTCAGTTCCCTCTCACCTCCTCCAGTTCGCGGCACACCTCCCTCAGAAGACCAGTGGATATTAGGGCCCCCCTCGCCCAAACTTTAAAAGCTTCCCACACTGACGATATGTGATCTACAGACCCAATGTTATCTGTAAAAAGTTGGCAATTTCAATATGTAGGGTTTCAACAACATTCGGGTCTTTCAGTATATCTCTTGGCATTCTCCACCTCGTGTTGGTCTAGAGCATGGGTGCACAACATACGACCCGCGGGCCAGTTGCGGCCCGCCAACCCCTTTTGACCGGCCCGCGAGGCACAAAGACTTTCCTAATGGAGGGCGGCCCGCGCGGCCGCCCTCCATTAGGAAAGTCTTTGTTGACTTCCGGGCCGGTGAAAACACTGGCCCTCATTGGCTCAGCACACACACGCATCACGTCGCTCCTACGAGCCACGTAATGCGTGTGTGCTGCACCAATGGAGGGCCAGCACTACGGCTGGCGTGGTCCATAAGGCTTGATGCCGGAAGGCATTTCAGCCTTGGACCATGCCAGCCGTAGTGCGATACCAGCGTTCCAGCTTACCTGCCTGCTTCCAGCACGTCTCCGGTAAGTGGTCTGTTTGTGTTTGTGTGTCGGGTTTGTTTTGCTTTATGTTTGTGTGTGTATGTTGAGATGCGGGGGTGGGGGGGTGTGTTGGATGTGTATGAATGTTTGTGTTTGAATGTATTTTGAGTGTATGTTGAGATGCGGGGGTGGGGGGGTGTGTCGGATGTGTATGAATGTTTGTGTTTGAATGTATTTTGAGTGTATGTTGAGATGCGGGGGTGGGGGGGTGTGTCGGATGTGTATGAATGTTTGTGTTTGAATGTATTTTGTGTGTATGTTGAGATGCGGGGGTGTGTGAATGTTTGTATTTGAATGTATTTTGTGTGTATGTTGAGATGCAGGGGTGGGGAGGTGTCGGATGTGTATGAATGTTTTGATTTGAATGTTTTTTGTGCGCTGAGTTGGGGGGTGGGGGGTTCGGGTCTGTATGGGTGCATGTTTGTGTGTGTGCTGATTTAGGGGGGTGGGGGGTTCGGGTCTGTATGGGTGCATGTTTGTGTGTGTGCTGAGTTGGGGGGTGGGGGGTTCGGGTCTGTTTGGGTGCATGCTTGAGTGTGTGTGCTGAGTTGGGGGTGGGGGGTTGGAGTTGGGGTGGGTTTGGAGTTCGGGTCTGTATGGGTGCATGTTTGTGTGTGTGCTGAGTTGGGGGGGTGGGTGGTTCGGGTCTGTAAGGGTGCATGTTTGTGTGTGTGCTGAGTTGGGGGGTGGAGGGTTCAGGTCTGTATGGGTGTATGTTTGTGTGTGTGCTGAGTTGGGGGGTGAGGGGTTCAGGTCTGTATGGGTGCATGCTTGAGTGTGTTTGGGGCATAGTGTTTGGTTGGGGGTGAGGGGGCCATGGGGCATAGTGTTTGGTTGGGGTGAGGGGGCCATGGGGCATAGTGTTTGGTTGGGGGTGAGGGAGCCATGGGGCATAGTGTTTGGTTGGGGGCCATGGGGCATAGTGTTTGCTTGGGGGTGAGGGACAGGGGGCATAGTGTTTGGTTGGAGGTGGGAACCATGGGACATAGTGTTTGGTTGGGGGTTAGGGGGGTGAGGGGGCCATGGGGCATAGTGTTTGCTTGGGGGTGAGGGGGCCATGGGGCATAGGGTTTGCTTGGGGGTGAGGGACAGGGGGCATAGTGTTTGGTTGGAGATGGGAGCCATGGGGCATAGTGTTTGGTTGGGGGTTAGGGGGGTGAGGGGGCCATGGGGCATAGTGTTTGCTTTGGGGGTGAGGGGGCCATGGGGCATAGTGTTTGGTTGGGGGTGAGGGGGCCATGGGGCATAGTGTTTGGCTGGGGATGGGAGCCATGGGGCATAGTGTTGCACTCAAGAGTGAACTCAATAATAAAGCTAAAACAGGCACAGTTAGGAGATGTACATCCTTTGCTTTTTTGTGGAAACCTGACTCAACGAAGGCCATACTCCTCTTGGGCAACCCAAACAGCAAACTATAGCAGTCCAAAATAACAGAATGTCCAATCAAGGGTCAATAAAATATATATAATTTAATTAAACAGACGATATACAATAACTAAATCGAAATAAATGATAGCAATGGAAAATGTGTTGTACAAAATGTAAGTTTGAAATGCAATAAAAATCGTTACCCCTCAAAAACAAATCTTTTTCCATGTGTTTAATACAAATTGGGGGTTGAAAAAGCCTCCTGACATGTCCCGCCCACTTTTACTTTTCGGCCCACTATAGCCCTCATGTAAGGTACTTTCGGCCCTCTGTCAAAATCAGTTGTGCACCACTGGTCTAGGGGCATCTTTCAGAACGATCTCCAATATCACCGGGGAGTGGTCAGATAGTGTGCGGGGAAGGATTTCGCAATTCTGTAGGGCATGTGGTATGTTATAGGATACGAACCAATAATCTATACGTGACTCACTATCATGCACAGAAGAATAAAACGTGTACCGCTTGCTGGTTGGGTGGAGCACTCTCCAGGCGTCCAGTAGGGACAGTTGTGGGATGATTTGCTTAAGAGCTAGTGCCGCCTTGGTAGGAGCCCTGGTTACTTTGGCGGTGCTATCCAGGGTCTGGTCTAACATGACATTAAAGTCCCCTCCCCATAATACAGTGGTCGCATCATGTTTGGTGAGGATCTCGAGCATGTGTAAGTAAAAATTAGGATTGTCTAGATTGGGACCATAGGTGTTCAACAAAGTTATTTGTTTCCCTGCTATTTACCCCCAAACCAGTACATATCTACCCATCGGGTCCGCCAGGTGGCCTTTGGCAACAAAGCCGAGAGAGTTGTGTACAAGGGTGCAGACCCCTCTGGACTGCAATGAATAGTCCGTGTAATAGCGCAATTTGCCCCATTTTACCAGTATTTTCTCGTTAACCGAACCCTGCATGTGTTTCCTGTAACATTAAAATGTGAGGCCCGTGTCTAGTGACATAATTGCCAACCTTCCTGGCCTTCATTGAATTGTTCTGGCCCCGGACATTCCACAACATTAGGCTTATCTTCAACCCGTCACCCATTTTTTTGGAATGCATATTGTACCATGCAGCACTGACCATAAATGCTCAAGTGACCAACATTTGAGTAGCACCCGTGCCTGCGAGACCATATTTTAATTAACCTACAACTTACAACAATGCATACTTTCTCCCCAGACTCCAACTCGTCTAGGCGGTTGCAATTACTCAGAACATCCCCATTCTCCCCTCCGCCCCCCCTCCGCCCACATCATCTGCCCCAACTTGACGATGCACCCTGATAACTATCAGGAACATTCCTGAGGGTGCTTCGTTGCCGTCCCTAGCCGCCATCTGGTCGTCCACGTAGGAGGCTCTACGGCCCGGTGAACAACGGATCTTGGTCCAGATCAGCTATGTTGACTTTTAGATATACTTCCTGCTGCTGCAGGGAAGGTACAGTGTCATCCGTCTGTCGGATCCCCTCTTCCCTCGCCAGGATTAGGTCTCGCATTCTGGTCTCCCATTCGGTCTCTGGGAGGCAGCGGGATGGAGGCCTCCACGTATGCCATGGCTTCGGCAGGGTTTTCAAAGAAGTGGGCTTTTCCTCTGTGCTGGTTTCTCATTTTTGCAGGGAAAATTAGGGCATAGGGAACATTATGGAGCCGCAGTGGTTTCTTGACCATCTCATGGGACCTGCGTTGTGTTTGTATGGTCACAGAAAAATCTGGATATATATGAATTCTGTTTTCTTCAAAGTGCAGCGTTCCTTTTTCTCTGGGCAGTCGGAGTATCGTATCCCTGTCTCTATAATTTAGAAGGCGTGCAATGATGGTGCGGGGTGGGGCGCCCGGCTTCGCAGGCGGCGCAAGGGTGCGAGGAGTTCTTTCAACAAGGAAGTGGTTTGAAAGGGATTCTGTCCCTAGTACAGATTTCAGCAGATCTTCCACCTGTCTTTCCATGTAGCCTTTGCCAAACGTCTCCGACACCCCGACAATGCGAATGTTATTTCTACGGGACCTAGATTCAAGGTTCTCGCACTTGCTCTGGGTCTTGCGTAGTTTGGTCTGGAGTAGGGCTATGTCCCGGCCATGCTGCAAAATCACATCCGCATTTGAGCTTATCCTGTTTTCTGCTTCCGAGATGCGTGCGCTCTCCTTTTCCACTCGTGCCTTCAGGGAGCCAATCGTTGCCACTATGTCATCCAACTTAACGTTGACAGCCAGGAACCCAATTTGCACAATTGTTGCCAGGCAATCCAAAGGGTCTATGTCTCGATTTTCGGATGTTTGCGCTGCCCCTCCCAGTGCCACCTGTGGCTGGGAGCTATCGAAGGAGTCCATTGGGCCGGTCTTTCTTCCCCCTGCTGCCTTCTTCTCAGTGCGGCCCATTAGACAAGGTTACCACTTCAGGAACGGATTGTGCTCTCCCACGTGTATATGACTGCTGCTCCGGCAACCAGTATCGGCTCACAACAGTTGTAATGTAGGGTAATGGTGCAGCCTCTGCTCTGTGTCCCCGCTCGGGGTGCGCTTCAGTGTAGGTGGAGGATTGGGACCTGTCTCGCCCCAGATGTACACTCTTTCTCACAGAGTTGTTATATTGACCTCTCACAGTTCCAGCGTGAGCACTGCCCGTGGCCAAAGGGTATGCTGCCAGTGTGTAGCCTACAAAATTCCCTTCTGTCCTTTAATGTTGTGGTGGCTACCCGGTCCTTACGGCCTTTAGTCACGTCTCTCCACACTCCACCTGTGGTCCGGGAGCCCTGTGCTTACCCTTTGCCAGCCTGCCCGCCATGTCCTCGTACCACCTGTGCCTTCAAGCCCCCCACCTCTTAAGTGTCTGATGTTCAGGTGACCAGTTGAGGTGTTTGACTGGTGTGTGGGCAAATATTTAATAGCTCTTATGTCCACACCTTGATCAGGGCGCACTGCAGCACAAATGAGTGCAGGGTTCTATTTCTTCCCGATCTACTTCCCTTCACGGGGATTCCAGCAGTCCACTCCTATCTGCCCACCAGTGGGCTTTGAGTGAGCTAAGTGCGGGCACACCGTGTCTCCCGACCAGCCCACGGGGGTCCCGACAGCGCCCCCTCCTGCAGCGCGCCTTCCGCCTTCAACAGCACTGTGGCCACAAGTTGTTCTGCCTCCGGGGCCCCTCCAGCCGGGTTGCTGCGTTTGTCTCCCCTTGCGAGGGCCAAGGAGCGGCAGTCCCCTGCCGTGCTCCTCCTTGGATCCTAGCCGGCCAATATTGCAGGGCTCCCTGCACACACCCCCCTCAATTCCCCCCGGCGGTCCACTTACTTCACCAGCGTCGCCTCTGCTGGACTTCCGCCGCGGGGGGGGGATCGGGGCCAGAGGGGTGCGTGTTTTCCTCACGGCGTGTCTCCGGGCACACGCCTGGTCTCTCCTCTCCGGACCCGGTGTGAGGATGTTTACGATTGGATCTCCGATCAGGCGGCGGGATGGGGAACGGAGTGCCACAGTCCTCGGGCAGCGCCTCTGCTGCGTTGGCGGGCCGCCCCTCCCCCACCTGGCCTGCCTGCCGTTGCCAGGTCCGGGCTCGCGCAGCGACTGCGTGGAGCCCTCGGGCGGCCACGTCGCAGCTCGCCAGTCGCTGCGATTTCGCACACGAGTATCTCTGTTGTCCCGGGGCCGGCGAGTCCCGTTTTTGCAGAGCCCCTTCTCCAGACCTTCCACCACGATATTCTATGATAGGTTTTTGGACAACTGAAGACTGGAAGGATATTTAGGTGTCAAGGATTTCTACCGAGCCGGAGCTCTCCACCTAGGCGGCCATTTTCAGACATGCGCAACAGCGCCTCTCAAGTCCTCTTTACAGAAGGGCGATTGGCTCAGCATGGTGGACCTCCAGGATGCGTATATGCATATCCTGATCTGGAATCCGCATCAGATACCTACGGTTTTCTGTGGGGGAGGAGCACTTTCAGTTCCGAGTGCTCCCTTTTGGCCTCAGGTCAGCACGGCGTGTCTTTACGAAGATGATGTCGGTTATCGCAGCTTATCTTCGGCTACAGGGTATACATGTGTATCCGTATTTGGATGATTGGCTGCTGCGCAGTCCTTGTCCACTGAAAGCCTCGAGCAATCTTCAGTCTCTCCTCCAGCTCCTGTTTCGCCTTGGGCTGTCGGTGAACTGGCAGAAATCTTCCATGATGGTCTCTCAGGACCTGATTTTCCTGGGTTTTCGTTGGAACACGATCGACTGCATAGTTTACCTGACCGGGGACAGAATGGCAGATCTGTTGGCCACGTGTCAGATGTTTGCGCAGTCGGAGAGCATGTCGGCCTGGTGGTTCCAGAGGCTTCTGGGCCTCATGGCCTCATGTGTATTGGCTCTTCCCCTTGCTTGACTTAAGATGAGGCAGACTCAGATGGCTCTTCGGAGTTCTTGGCGTCAGGCTGTGGATCCGGACTCCAAGATATCGATTCCGGCTATCATTAGAACGGACCAGGTGTGGTGGTCGTCTCTCTGCAACCTATCGGTGGGGGCAGGTTTCCAAGACTCTGCTCCGATGGTGACGATCATGACAGACTCCTCCCTTTTGGGGTGGGGTGCGACGTTGGATCTTCTTCAGGTCTCCGACCTCTGGTCGCCACAAGACAAGTTCCTTCATATAAATCATCTGGAGCTTCTGGCAATTTTTCTGGCACTCGAGGCATTTAGACCAGTCATTGCCAACAAAGTGGTTTGTGTCCGCACGGACAATGTGGTGTCCATGTTTTACATCAACAAGCGGGGGGGCACCAAGTCTCCTCCTCTTGTGGATCTGGCCATTCAAGTGTGGAATGGGCGGTTCAGCATGGTGTCTGGCTGGTGGCAGTGCACATCCCGGGGTAGCTGAACGTCATGGCAGATGCACTCAACCGTCAAACAATGGTCAGTTACGAGTGGGTATTGAAAGCGGAGGTCCTCTTGCAGATATTCCTGTGTTGGGGCACTCTGCAAGTGGACCTCTTCGCGACATTGCCAAACAAGAAACTTCCTCTGTATGCCTCCAGAAACGGGCTGGGAGCTTCCTCTCTGGGAAATGCTCTTGAGATTCCATGGCACAACATGAGGGCCTATGCTTTCCTGCCTCTGCCTCTGATTCATCGGACGATTTGCAAGCTGAAGAACACGGTGAATTGTTCTCTTCTGCTCATAGCTCTGTGGTGGCCGGCCAGGTTCTGGTTTTCAGAGCTTCAACATCTGTCAGTGTGTGCACCAATCAGGCTTCCGCTAGTTCCCGATCTGCTTCACCAGAGAGATCGACGGCTGTGGCAGACCTTCCCCACAATCGTTCAGCTTGGCGGCATGGTGCCGGAGTTCAGATCTCTAGGACATCTGAACCTGTCTGCTGACAACATGCGCATAATCCAGGCAGCCAGGAAGCCTTCAACGAGGTCACAGTATAAGAGCAAGTGGCTTCGGTTCTGTCATTGGTGCTTAGCCAAACAGCTGGACCCCATGGTGGCTACGATTGACAGTGTTGTCCTTCGTCTCTCATCTTGCAGAGGCAGGCATTCATGTTCTGTCATGCAGGACTTATCTTTCGGCTGTGGCCGCCTACCTATCCACGGACCAGTGCTCTTTCTCACTGTCGAACCCAGTGATTAAACGGCACTTTGCGGGTTTTATGTGTCTTTTTCCTCATGTTCGCAAACCACATCGGACGTGGGATCTGAACGTGGTTCTTATGGCCTTGTGCCATAAGCCTTTTGAACCAATGGCTACGGATGATCTTAAGTACCTTTCATGGAAAGTGGCTTTCTTGGCCGCCGTGACCTTGGCAAGGCGAATGAGTGAACTTCAAGCTTTTTCGGCGGAGCATCCCTTCTTGGTTTTCGACAAGGATAAGGTTGTCGAATCGTTCTTTCTTGCCAAAGGTGGTTTCTGATTTCCATCTAAATCAGTGAATCTCGCTGCCTGTCTTCTTTCCAAACCCGGCTTTGGAAGCTGAGAGTGTTTTGCATTGCCTGGATGTTAGAAGAGCTCTTAAATTCTCTCTAGGCAGAACTTCTGAACTTAGGAGTTCCTCTCAACTTTTGGTAACCTTTGGTAACCTGCAGGGCAAGCAGGCCTCCAAAGCTACTATATCCAGATGGATTGCTGCCTGTATTACGGAGTCTTACACTGTCCAAGGTCTACAGCCTCCTAAAGGGATTCCTGCTCATCTGGTGCGGGGCAAGGCAGCTGCTGTTGCCTTTCAAAAGTATGTCCCCTGGGAGACCATTGCGAAAGCGACTACTTGGGCCTCCCCATCGGCTTTTTGTAAACATTACTGCTTGGACTTGAGCTCCAGATCTGATGCTCAGTTTGGACAGGCTGTGCTGAAAATCCTTTTTCAGTAAGGGGGTTTCCATCCACCCGTAGTTCCTGTGGGGAGTGCTTGGGAATCTCCCATAAGTATGTAGGAAAGGGGACGGGACGTAGGAGTATTACCAGGTTACTCACCGTAGTGACCACCTTACTCCTAGTCCCTAGTCCCCTTTCCTCCATACACCCGCCCGCCGTCCCCTCTAATAAGGTTCCTCTATTATTGCTTAAAGGTCTCTGACCTGGCGATAGAAAAGGACTGATGGGCGATGCGCTGGGCGGAGCTAAGAAGGGCGGAGTTACGCCGCATGCGGTACCCCGCAGAAAAGAGAGGAAGGACACATTTTTGAAAAATTTGATGCTTTTTACAAAGTGCTCTGGTCCCGTCCCACAGGACGGAGGAATGTCCCATAAGTATGGAGGAAAGGGGACTATGGACTAGGAGTAAGGTAGTAACTACAGTGAGTAAGCTGGTAAGTTTTGTAGACAAAGGATCTGTTAACACCAGATTTTTTTTCCCGGACCGGAAGGGGGTCTGAAGGAGGTCACAAGCAGCCCAATCATGGCGATCTACATGAGTTCTGTGGAGGAAACATTGCAGAAACACCTGGACACGGGTGGGAACAGCCTGATGGGCATAGTCACCAAGGCATACTATATCCCGGTGAGACGCATTAGCACTCAGTCAGTGCCTGCGCCTATGGGACACCCACCCCCCCCCCCCCAGCCCCCCCGGCCTCTAGGGATATGTCATGTCACAGAATATGTTCACTGTGCTAAGTTCTCTGGTCTCAGAGATATAACAGCGGCTGCCGCCAATAGCGGCCGTGTCTGGGAACAACCCCAGGTACAGCCCTCCAAGGCTACCGCACAAGCATCGCTCATCTGCTCCAAGGTGACCACCAACTCCACCTCCCGTCCCAGCAGGACATGCACCACAGATGGATACTGATACGGGCACCACAGACACGTGTGAGTTTGATGATTTTATAACTGTGGATGGGGACCCAATAGGTATCATTGATACCCTCAGGGCTTCTCCCCAGTTTAGGTGGGGTCGTTCCACTCCATGATTGCAAGGGTATCTGCCCCCTTCAACTTAGTATCTGAGGAATAGAGAAAGGAGGGTTTCCTTTACCAGAGGCACACATCAACCAGGAAGACTATATTGTCTGTCCTTTTACTTAATGAGGTGTGGGAGGAAGGCCTTGTGTTGATGAAGACCCCAAGCTCTGCACCAGCAAAACGGGACAGGCTAGAGAAAACAGTGCCAGATTCAGCCACCAAGTGTCTCATACCATAGCCATCCCTGGATTCCATGCTCTCAGCTGCGGCAAGCAACCAGTCTGCGAACCCGTCCTCCAAGTCTATGGTTCCACTAGATCAGGAAGGGAAGAAAATGGATGCAATGGAGAAGCGTGTCATATACACCACATCACCAACCACCAAGGCTGTGAACACTCTGGCCATTCTAGCCCGATATGACAGGGAGTTGTGGTTCAAGCTGGGCCCACTCCTAGATTTCTTGCCGAATGACAAGAAGACAGAGGCTCTCGCCCTTTTCTAGGAAGCAGAGGCGGCCTCCGACCATGCCATTACAGTAGCCATGGATGTCGCAGATTCAGGTTTCGTCAGATGGGTAATGCTGTGGCACTCAGGTGCCAAGGCTGGTTAAAGGCCACCAACTTTAGGCCTGACATCCAGGCCAAGGTGGTTGATATGCCCTTTGAGTATAACCTCTTCAGAAAAGTAGATGAGATGCTGCATGAGATAAAGACCGATCGAGACGGCAAGATCCCTAGGGACCCTGCAACAGTGTTGGTCCTCTTTCTTTCGATCTTCAAGGAGAAAGTTCAGCAGATCTTCCAGAGGATACGTTTCTACCTCCTACCGTCAGCCCTCCTGCTCCACTGTGCATGAAGCATACAAAGGCTGGTCGCAGTCCTTCGGAGGAGGATCGCAGCATCGCTGGTGCCCGCAAGGCAAGACGCAAACACCCAAGCAAGCCTGACTCGGCCCAAGGCTGGGACCACCACTTTCGCACCCCGGTGGGGGGAACGTCTATCAGATTTTGTTAACGCATGGAAGGATGGCACCACAGACAAATGGGTGCTGGACATACTTTCACTGTCACTATCAGTTCAAAGCTCTGCCCTTTGGCCTAAAATTGGCGCTAAGGGGTTTTCACAAAATGCTTGGCCCCAGTGGCAGCTCATCTACGCCTCAAGGGTATACACGTATACCCTTAGCTGGACGACTGGCTCTTTCAGTTGTGTTCTTAGGACCTGTCGATACAACACACAGAAGAAACCATATGCCTACTGATGGAGCTCAGATTCTTCATCAGTTATCCAAAATCCTGCATAGTGCCATCGCAGGTGCTCTGTTTCTAGGTGACCGCCTCACCACAGTGGCATCCTTGGCGTACCCCTCGGAGGAAAGGTTGGTGGCCATCCTGGGGAAGGTACATCGACTGTCTGCAATGTGATCCACGACCATCCTAGCAATCCAGTCACTACTGGACATGATGTCCTCTTGCATCCACCTGGTCCCATTCTGCAAACTGCAAATGAGTCAGCTTCAAGAGTTTCTAGATGCCAGGTGGCGCAAAGTCACAGGGCAATGGATGGACAAGATTACCCTTAACCTGGAATTCAGACAGTCCATACAATTGTGGGGGTGCGCTCACACCTCACTCAGGGTTGCCCGTTTCAAGTCCCATCTTTCCAGGCTACAGTCACTACAGATGCCTCTCTGGACGCATTAGGGGGGCTCACACCAGGCAGTTCCACGCCAGCGGTCTCTGGAGGCTGAAAGAGCAGATCTGCACATCAATGTGCTGCAATTACGGGCCATATTCTGGGCTCTCAAGTTATTCTTGCTTCTTCAGAGGGGCCTGGTAGTAAGGATCTTCACAGACAACACCAACACAATGTTCTACATCAGGAACCAGGGCGGAACCCAATCCCCTGCCCTTTCGCTAGAGGCTCAGACCCTGTGACATGGGGTGATTCTTCAAGGCATGTTCCTTGTCACGTTTCACCTGGCAGGCATCAAGAACACTAGTGAATGCCTTCAGCAGGGAGCTGCGGTCCTGCCAGGAATACGAGATGCAACAGGAGCAGGTGTTTTTCCTCTTCAGCAAATGTGGCCGTCCCTTGATTGACCTCTTCGCCACGGCAGCAAATTGTAAATGCAAGGAGTTTGCCAGCAGGTTTCCACAGCCAGGGAGCCTAGGAGACGCCTTCTCGCTCCGATGGGGAGGGTGGTTTCTGTATGCCTTCCCCCAATTCCCCTTCTACTGCGTGTCATCAACACACTCATTCTGTCATTGCAAGATGATACTCATCCTCTCAGCATGGTCCCGCCAGATCTGGTACCCGGACCTGCTCCGCTTGTCGGTGGCTCCAGCTATCTGTCTGCCTCCTCTTCCCGACCTACTCTCCAGAGAACGGGGAACCATTCTGCATCATTGAACCTTACGGCTTGGCTCCTGCAGCCCTAGAGTTTGGCCACTATGATCTTCCTACGGAATGTAAGACGGTTCTTGCCAAAGCCAGGGCGTCATCTACACTATCTTGCTATAGGCACAAATGGAAGCGTTTCACAGTGTGGTGCAAGTTCCAGAAGAACACTGCTTGGCGCGTCACGATCCAGCGGCTCCTGCCATACCTACTGTCGCTAGCCAAGGCTGGATCGGCCCACGCCTCCATCAGGGTGCATATGGCAGCTATATCGCAATACACCTGCTCGTCAGGAAGACGGTTAGGCAGAAACATGTGCAGTTCCCTTTGGGAACACTGCAAAAGATTTAGGACTACAGGTGTTAGCAGTAAACCCACTTGGTAGCAGTCTGTACCACCCAGATTTACCTGGTAGCTGTGGCTGAGCAGTCAGACTTCCCTCAAGAAGAGTTAGGCAGTATGCAAAGTATACACAATAGGCACTCGGACACAATAATGCAAGCAAACACTGACCAGAGCTTTGGTATCAAAGTATATAATTATTTATTAAAAAACACACTCTTTGAAACACTCCAGCACTCTTATTGTAAAACACTCTAATCACAGTTACTATTATAATATATACAACCCTTATTCCTTATCAGATAAGTCTTAGTTAACACCACTTATTTTCATACAGAGGTGAGCGCTTAACTATAGATGGCACTCCAATAAGTTCATGAAGAAGGGAGGGAAAAAGACAGAATATGGAGAGATACACCACTCTAAGGTTTAGGAACACTATTAGCAAGGCAGAAGAGCAAAAGTCACTTGTGAGCCAAAGTACATAGGCTGGGCCCACTCTTAGAGAGAGCAGAGCACAAATGCGCCCAAGATCACACAGTTACAATAGGCTTAAAAAGTCTTGCAGAGAGTTCGAAAAGAGTTTAGAGAGGCTCAGAAAAGTTTAGCCAGGGTGTCCCAGGCTAACCCAGGTTCGAAAGCCGGGGACTAAATCTACCCCGTACAGTCGGTGGCAAGGGAAGCCAGGCGGGAAACGGTACCTTAAGTGGGAAGGATCCTCCAGCGGTGGCAGTTGTTCCTGGCAGCGGGTGCAAGTCTCGTCGTCCAGGGGAAGAGAAGATCTCGACTTGGAGGAAAGATGAAGGTCGTTGCACTGCCAGGGAAGAAACCAGCCGCAGAGTTTTCCGGTTAAAGGTAACACCCTTTATTTCGCGGTCGTGGTAAAACGTGGTATTCCAGTTGCCGGGGTGCTTGGCACAGGCAAGGCGGCCACGAGATGTGTCGGGAAGGCGAAAAGACGGTGAAACTGGTTATCCCCACCAGTCAAAGGAAGAAGACTCCCCGGCAGGAGATCTCCTCTGTCATTGGGAAAAGTGTTGAGACGGTCCAGCAGGGCTCCACCGGTGGTGTCGTCGTGGCAGGTCGGCTCAGCTTCTCCCTCGTCGGATTCTTGGGTCCTGTGGCGACTTCTGAAGTTCCAGTCCTCAAAGCCCTGCTTTTGTGCAGAAAACCCCCATTCACTCAGCCTAGCTGTCACTCAAACATGCTAAGTGGTGAGCTGGCCGGCTCACCACTTGGGCCAATCAGGACGGAGTGCGACTTGAGTTGCCTAGGCAACTCAGTCCAGGGTGCCAAAATCCCCCTCCACCCCTCCTAAGTACCCCAGACATAGTGGCACCACTTTGGAGGGCTTCTGTGGAGAAGCCCGCCAAAAAGTGGAACAAAGGGACCGACTTGGGTTGGAGTCACAGAAGAGAACACAAACACCATTTTAGAACCGAGTTTTGGCAAAAAATACCAACCGGAGAATTAATAATAATTAAATAAACAGGCAGTATGTTCGAGGCTATCGTAATTAAATAAATAAAGATAGTAGCCTCGAACAATGGGAAAATCCCCTAAGAAATATTCGCGGTTGAATATAAAAAGTAGTATCCACTGCCACCAGCCAAAACTCGACCAGGGGGGACGGAGACGTGTCCCCTCGACTAACAGACCTCGGGGCAATCGAATTGCCCCAGCCAGTACGTCCACAATGTGATGGTTTGTACTGGTTCTGTTCAGAATTCAAGACTAGTAAAGTCAATGGTGACTTTACATGCCCTGGGAGACAGTAGTCAGTCCCAGGGTATGGAGTCTATACTGGGGGGTCACTATTGTATAGCACTGAGGGTGCTGTGTAACACACATCACAAAAACACATGAAGCCCTATGGAGTAAAAGACCCCATAGCCCATTAAACACATCTAGATTCAAAGGAACACACTCAAATCATGCCCAAGAGTGAGGGTAAAAGAGTCTCACTCTTGGCAGGAGAAAAAAATAAACCCCAAAAATCCAGCAAAGCTGCTGGGGGACTCACTAGGTTAGGAAATTCAGCCTAAACGGAGAATTCTCCCTAACAAAGACCATCCTTGTGATCCCACAGGCTCGTCTTCAGATCCTTCCCTCCAGTGAAGGTCCCTGCCCCAGCATGGGAGCTCAGTGTGGGTCTCACCAGACTCCTAGGGCCACCATTTGAGCAGTTGCATCATGCCACCCTAAAGTTTCTTTCTTGGAAAACAGCGTTCCTGGTAGAGATCACCTCGGCCAGGTGGGTCGGGGAGATTCAAGCTCCCTCGTGCAAACGCCCATGCCTATCGTTTCATGCTACAAGGGTGATGCTTTGGACCCACCCTTCCTTTATGCCCAAGGTTTCGTTTGCATTCCACCTTAATGAACACTTGGTGCTTCCAGTCTTCTTTTCGAATCCTGCTTCTGCTGCTGAATGGCCATTGCATACGCTGGACTTTGCTTGGGCCTTGAAGTTCTATGTGGCCCGAACAAAGGATTTTTGGACTTCTTCTCAACTTTTTGTGAACTTTGGCCCTGTGAATCGGGGAATGCCCTGTCAAAGTATCCATGTGGCTCTCCGGCTGCATCATGCAATGTCATTTTCTGGACAACAGACCACTCCCAGGCAGGTCAAGAGCTCATTCCACCAGAGCCATCACTGCAACAATGGTGTTTCTATCTGGTATTCCCCTGCTGGACATCTGCAGGGCAACTACATGGAGGTCTATGCACACCTTCATAAGGTTTTAATGTCTCAACTGGGATTCTGGGTAGGAGTCCAGAGTTGAGCAAGCGGTACTACGCAATCTGTTTGCTTGAGGTTAGTCTGTTCCTTGGGTAAGTGTTGGTACTTCTGTTGAGCCTTGCCACCTTCCATGGTTATGTAGGTTTGTTCTGCTGTATAATCGTATTCTCGAGCATGTGAATCCATGCCAGACCCCATGCTGGAGAAGGAACACGTTACTTACCTGTAATTGTTTTTCTCCAGCATTGGTCTCGCATGGATTCACATTTGAACCCCCGCTGTACTCTGCTGGGTTCATACTGGCACCTCCTCAGGGAGACGGTTATCATTGGATGGGTGCAGTATGATCCAGTCTCCAGTGATTGGATAATGAGAGGGGCGCAGTTGTCAAGCTTT
Organism: Ambystoma mexicanum; assembly: GCF_040938575.1. Lineage (NCBI taxonomy): Eukaryota > Metazoa > Chordata > Amphibia > Caudata > Ambystomatidae > Ambystoma > Ambystoma mexicanum. The sequence continues at coordinate 436,393,526 of NC_090936.1, forward strand.
TAAAGCAAGACTGCTTTCTTTATTTACCGAGAATTCCCAACCTGACGTCAGGCAATATTCATGAGTATGTGAATCAATGCCAGATACATGCTGGAGAACAACATTTACATGCAAGTAACTCGTTCCGTCCCAATTTGGCTACACCATCGTTCCTACCTATGGTTCAGAGTGATGGGCTCCCATTTCCAGTTCAAGGTGATTCCATTTGGTCTCAATTCAGACCCATGCGTATTCACGAGGCTCATGAATGCGGTGGCAGTTCTACTCGGGTCAGAGGGCCACAGTGGCCTCCCATACCTCGACGATTGGTTGGTCTGAGCGGAATCCCCAGGGAAGATTCGGAATACGGCCTCCAGACTGATGGACATCCTTTGCGATCTGGCGTTCTCTATCAGCCACAAAGTCTCAGCTCCAGCCGACCCAAGACTTGGTCTTCCTTGTTCTGAAGTGGAATACCAAGGAGCAGAGGATTTTCTTTATGACGGAGAGAGTGTGAGAGCTAAATGCGGCTACTGGACATTTCAGCAGGTCGACAACTTTGGCCTGGTGGTAACAGCATCTGTTGGGAGGTATGGCGGCGTGCCTGCTGGCTGTTCCCCATACAAGGCTCAAAAGGAGGAGGGTTCAGTTGCACCTTGCAGCCTCCTGAAACCAGAAGACTCGCTCCCAGGCAGTTGCAGTCACCATTCCGACAGTAGAAGACCCGGATTTGGTATGGTGGAGACAAGAGACCAATCTTATGCTGGGCAGACGGTTCAGATAGCCCCTACTTACCCATACCATCACGACTTTCCCCGCTGGATGGGTGGGGGAGCCACTCTCAGTGATCAGTCCATTTATTTATTTTATTTGTATTGCGCCGGTAGCTCTCGGGCTTCGGGGCGCAGAGACAAGAAGACGAAAAACAAATGACAAACAAAATACATGCAGCACAAGACATTAGAGCTGCATATTTAACTGGTCAGGTTGTGTTATGTAGATTACTTAAAGATGTGGGTTTTCAGTTGTTTACGAAAGCGTTGGTAGTTGGCTTCCATCCTTATCTGGCCAGAGGTTGTTCCAAAGGCCTGCTACAGGTATAGGGAAGGATTTACCCGCCCCGTTTTTGAGTCTGAAAGGAGCTGCCACAATCAGTCCTTGTTCGGCTGTAGTTTTCACATATGCAGGAGCTTTACCAAAAATATATCTATGTGTGAGCGTGAGGCACTTAAATTGGACTCTCTCTTCAATTGGTAGCTGTGGTAGCAATTTTTGTTAGATCCTAGTATTAAGGCGTTGCCATAGTCTAGGTGAGATAAGATGGTAGCTCTTGTGACCGTGGCGCTGTTTTCTTCAGATAGGTAGGGTCTTATGGCTTTCAGTAAGCGGAGGTGGTAGACGGTCTGTGGTCAAAGGAGGACAGAGTACCATCATCTTGCTCGAGCTAACGGCCATACAGCTGGCTCTCAGGGCCTTCCTACCGGTGGTCCAGGACAGTTCTGTTTGCCTTCAGACAGCTCCACTTGCATGCATTACATCAACAAGCAAGGGGGGGGGCACCAGAACTCATCCCCTCCCCCATCCCCCTCTTGCCCTGTGCAGACTTGCCATCGAGATCTGGAAATGGGCTGTATCCCACAACATAACATATGACTGTCTGCAATCCACCTTCCAGGGAGTCCTATCTAGAGGCAGACCGCCTCAGCAGGTTGGGTGTTAATAACTACGAGTGGCAATTGGACACACCGGTCCTGCTGGAGATTTTCAGGAGGTGTGGCCAGCCCCTCATAGAACCATTCACCACGGAACAGAACCAGCGATGCCAGCAGTTTGCTTCCTGGCTGGGCAGGGGAAGAGGCTCACTGGAGGATGCCCTACAACGGCAATGGTAAGGGATGTGGGGCTTATGCATTCCCCCCCGACCCCACTAATTCACAAGGTCATCTGCAAGAACTGAGAAGCTCAGTGCTTGCGCTTAATTCTGAGGGCACCGCAGTGGCCGGCCAGACCATGGTTTTTGGACCTCATGAGGCACACGGCACAGGCCCTGGTGCCTTTTCCAGTCGGGGGAACCTTGCTCCTCTTCCAGCAAGGGGGTGGGGTGGGCAGTGCTTCACCCTGGGACAGAGAAATTAGCCCTAGCAGCTTGGTTCCGGAGCATGTAACCCTGCAGCACCTTCAGCTGTCTCGGGACAACCTGAAGATAATACAGAAGGCAAGAAGTTACTCCACCAGAAGCCAATGCAAGAGCAAATTGACCAGGTTCTGCTGCTAGTCCAAGGAAAGGTGCGTAGACCCATTGGTGTGCACACTGGATCAGGTGCTGGCGTTCCCGGCACATCTGGCAGTCCGATGTGCAGGTCGACACATGCCATACCTACCTGGCAGCGATGGGAGCTCACAGAAATTTGGATGTAGGCGCCTTCTCCACTTCCAACCCTGTGGTCAAGAGGCATCTAACAGGTCTGACAAGGTTGTTCCCCACCCATCCCCCTGTCAAATGTCCACATCCGGTCTGGGACCTCAATGTGGTGCTGGGAGCCATGGCACATAAACCATTCGAGCACATGGCGTCCATCATCAGGATGGTCACAATTAAGACGGCTCTTCTGGTGGGCCTTACTTCAGCGTGCAGGGTCAGTGGGATTCAGGGCCTTGGAACTCTATATCCCGTTCCATTGGGACAAGGTGGTGCTCCACACTCACCCTTGGTTTCTCCCAAAGGGGGTGTCTTTGTTTCATCGCAACGAGGAAATTGTCCTACCAACGTTCTCATTCCCATCACAGGTGATTATGTAATTGACTCCTCCTTACTAAGCAAAATATATCAGAATTTCCAAGCATGGATGGCCACCCACGGCCTCTGTCTGAACGACGAGAAGACAGAGCTTCTCCTCGTCGGCTCTGTAGCAAGACTAAATAAAATAAGGAATCGGTTTAAATCCTTCAATATTGATGGCAACAATATTAAAGTTTCCTAAAACGTGAAATCCTTAGGCTTCTACCTTGACTCAGCTCTAAACCTAAAGAGACAGTTTAATGCCACTGCGTCTGCCACAGCATACACTTGCAAATTAATCAATGCATGTAAACATTTCATATCAATAGCCAGCTGTACCATATTGGCCAGAGCCTTAATCTTATCAAAATTAGACTACTATAATGCCTTATACATAGGCTCTAGTAAATAAAATATAAAAAAACTACAAATTCTTTAGAACAATGCCCTAAGAAGTGTGTTCAACATTCCGAGAACCCAGCATATCTCAGACATCAGAGGTAGTACAAATTGGCTTGCAGTTAAAGATAGAATTAAGTTAAAAACTTTAACACTTGCGTACAGATGGCTCACTAACACAGTCCCAAAATATCTTGCTGACAAATGTGTCAAAGAAATGTCGGAACGCCCTACTAGAACTCTACATTCCCATTGCCTGAATGTACTGAGATTTAAACTGCAAAAAGCAGGTGGAAGTAGCTTTCCAGTAATGGCCTCAAAACTATTGAACTCCCTACCTGTTGACCGAAGAGCTGAAATGTCCTCCTTTAGCTTTAGGAAGAATACAAAACCTTGGCTCCTATCTTGTGATGTATAATTAATGTACCAGTCAGACTTCTCTGTATATATTGGCATGTAACATTGTATATTCCTGTAATTTATTGTAAATACTTCCAATTGTTTTGCTGTTTTATATGTATGCATCTTATGTAACCATGTAACGCGCCCAGATACCTCTGGGTTCGGTGCACTCTATAAATAAATAAATGTTCTTTCCTAACCCGGGCAGAAAAGGTATTGCACTGTCTTGATGTCAGACGAGCCCTGAAGTTCTACCTGGACAGGATGAAAGGCTTACACACGTCAGATACATTATTAATCCCTTTAGGTGGTTCAAAGCCACGTTGTCGGCGTCAAAGGCCTTGATAGCTAGTTGGATTGTCACAGCCATTCAGGAGTCTTACATGGGCCAGCGTAAGGAGGTACCAGCAAATCTTCATGCTCATGCTGTGAGTGCCAAGGCTACGGCGGTCACCTTCCAGAGGCATGTGCAGTGGCAAACTATCCGCAGGGCTTCTACCTGGGCTACCCCCTCAGCATTCTTCAAGCATTATTGTCTAAATGGCAGTGCATGCTCAGATGCAGCCTTCAGGCAAGCAGTCAGGAGGAACTTGTTCTCTGAAGGTCATCGTCTCACCTTCCTTGGGCTACAATCGGTGGTATTCAACCATGAAGTATGGAGGAAAGGGGGCAGGATGTCGGAGTAATTACAAGTTACTCACTGTAGTGACTAACGTACTCATAGACTGGCAATTGAATCTTGCCGACACATCAAAAGGGGACTGAGGTGTGGTGCCGGAGGGCGGAGTCAGAGGAGCGCCTGCTCCCGGGAAACGCCCCAGTGAAATTTAAAGAGGTACAACTTTTTGGGGTGAAAAAGGGGTGAAAAAGGTTCTGTTCCCGTTCCTAGCGAGGGACGCCGTACAGTATGGAGGAAAGGGTACTGTGGACTAGGAGTATGTTAGTCACTACTGTGAGTAACTTGTATTTTTTACACAATTTCCAGAGGACTCCTAAAGTATGATGTTCCCTAAGTCGCGTGGGGATGTCGTTACACAGGGCCCATAGAAAATCTCTCACTTTCTCAGGATGAGCATATAGGTCTTCTAGGTAAGTCCAATATGTTCTGATGTCTTCCTTCATGTGTTCAAGCGTAATGCGCAACTGGGTGGCTTGATAATAAAAATAAAAATCAGGGAGACCAAATCCTCCCATGTCCCTTGGGAGAGAGAGCGTTGTTCTTCTCAACCTTGATTTTTTTTTTATTCTGCAATATAAATCTGCTTACCGCACTGTTAAGCTTGCAGAAAAAGCTGTCTGGGTTGACTATCAGGAAAGCAGTAAAGAGGCACAGGAGAAGCAACAGGACGTCATCTTAACTAAGAGCATACAGCCGTACCAAGAGAGGATTAACGCGTCCCACCGCTTGACATCTAGCTTCACTGTTTCCAGGAGATGGGGAAAGTTAGCTTGCATAAGAGATACAAGGTCCCTTGTAAGGTAGATACCCACGTATTTAATGCCCCTTTTCTCCACTGCATTCCCTGGATGAAAACGCAAGATTTATCAATGTCTATTTTCAGGCCAGAGAAATTACCAAAGCACAAAATGAGGGACAACAAGGCTTCAACAGAAGATTGGACACTAGTCAAGTAAGCTTAGAATGGCCCTCAGCAAAGAGGGGATAACTTGAAGTCAAACTCTCCACATTAGACCCCTGTCACGATCTGGTTTGACTGAATGGATATAGCTAGGGGTTCCATTGAAAGCACGTACAGCAACGGTGATGGAGGGCAACTCTGCCTTGTCCACCTGAACAGCCAAAATGGTTCCCTCAATCTGCCATTTACTTGCACCCTCGCCATAGGCACGCTATACAGTGGCAAAATACATTTCAAGAAATTGGCCTCAAACCCCAATTTTTCCCAGGACCGACATATAGGGGCACTCCACCCTATTGAATGCTTTTTCAGAATCTATCTATATCATGCAGGCATCAAGATCTGCAACTTTATTTATTTGAATTTATAAAGCGCACAAACGGCCCTCTGGCATCGTGGCGCTGTTACAATATATTCACTTAGTTACAGCTGAAACAGATTCTTGAGAAAACAGAATTGTCAAAACAGTATGGTTGCATTTGTTCCATGGTTACAGGGGAACAATGTTACTGAACTCACTCAAGCAAGAAGAGATTCCTAACTCCCTGACAACGGTGAGCAGACTAATTGAATAACTTGGTCTTGAGTGCCTTTCTGAGCGCTGTCAGAGAGTCTTCCTTTCTTAGACTGAGTGGGAGGGCGTTCCAAGTTTTAGGGGCTAACACTTCAAAGCTAGTGCCGCTGGCTTTGGCTCTGTTGAATGCCGGGACTGAGAGTAAATGGGAGTATTGGTCTATGAGCAGGCACATGATGTATCCATTCGACTAGGTAGCTGGGGGCGGACTGGGAGATGCATCTGTGTGTGATAGTGAGAGCCATGAAAGTGATCGGGAGCCAGTGTGCATCTTTCCTGGCCTGAGAGATGTGCTCTTTTCTAAGGATACTTAGAGCAGCTCTGATAGTGTAGTTTTGAGTAGTTTGTAATTTGTTGATGTTATTGGCAGCTATGCCTAGGAGTAGGAGGTTACAATAATCCAATTCTGCACCAATGGTGGCTCTAGCAATGTTGAGGCAGTTTTTTTACAACAGCTGAGGTTTCACTGTGTTGATGATTTTTGTCGTGAGGGCAGCCGATGATGAGATGGCGTTGACTAATGTGGAGTCCAGGTAGACACCCGAGGTATTTACTGCAGCATAGACTGTAATTACAGTATTCTCTATGCTGAAAGAGCTGTATTTGTTTCATTTTTTTCAGGATTCTTTTGGGCCTATAAGTAGGATTTCCGTTTTTTCCCCGTTTAGACATAGGACATTTGCTGCCATCCAGGCCTGGATGCGTGCATATGGCTGTTGGAGGGTGTTAAGGTCTTGCTCGTTGTTAGGGAGAATTCTCATTTCGTGGCTAATTTCCCTTACCTAGTGAGCCCCTCAGCAGCTTTGCTGGATCTCTGGAGTTATTTATTTTCCACTTGGTAAGAGTGTGAGCTTTTCCCCCACTCTTACTTGTGTTTTCCTATGTGTTTTTACCTGTTTTTGTAGTTGTGGTCTCTGGAGTACACCACTTCAGCAGCCCCCTTCTTTTGTGTGTCACACAGCACCTTCCGTGCAGTGACACAGGGTTTTCGTTCAGACTGCCCACCGACTCCATTTCTGAGGCTGACTCCTGTCCCCCAGAAAAGGGTAAAGTTGCCATTAACTTTACTTAGTCAAATTAAACACAGATCCAGTACACCCCATCTTACATGGAGTACCGGAAGGGTAAACTCATAGCCCTTTTTATCTGTACCTCCTAGAGCACTGTTTTGCTCTTTTAACATTGAGACATGGCTGGTGGCAGTGGTATCTACCCTAATTTTCTACCGCAGTTATCTTATATAACCGTGGTAATATTGTAGGCTATTATATTAGCCTCAAACTTAAACCTGCTTGACCAAATGCTTTTTCTTTTGGCTCCGGTGCGGTTTATTCGCCATTTCTTTTTGTTAAACTCCTTCTTGTGTTTTACTTTGTGCGGCAAACCAGGTTTGCCTTCTCTGTTCACTGTCATTTGGCGGGCTTCTGCCAAGAAGCCCTCCTCAAGGCGCCTGGGTGTCTAGGTGGGCTGAATGTGAGGGAGGGGTGTAGTCACCCCCTGCACAGGGTATCCTAGGAAACCCAAGTCGCACTTTGCCATAATTGGCTGAGGTGGTTGTCCGGGCTGGACAACCCCCCTGCTGGGTGATTGACAGCTAGGCTGTGTGAATGGGGGATTTTCGCATAAAAGGCAGGTCTCTTGGGCTGGAAGTCGGAGTCGCCACTGGAACTACAAGGAACCGAAGACAAGCGGAGGAGAGGTCAACTGCTGCAACTATTCCGTCCCGGTGAAGCCCTGCTGCAGTCCTGAGCTATCTACCCTTCAACGACTAAGAGACGATCCAGTCCGGAGTCGTCTTCCCTGGAGCCTGGTTGGGATAACCAGCTCATCTTCTTCAGCCACAGGTCCCCTTCGTGGTCAAAATCGCTGCACACTTCTGTAGTTGTCCGGATAGCCACCTGAAGAGCCTCTCATGTTTTTAAGGAGCGCAACTTTTATTCATCGTCGCTGCTGCCGGCCTCAGCCCTGTGTGGTGTAGACCCCCTTCATCGTCCTCCTTCGTGCCGAAGCCAGGAATCGTGGGTCTACAGGAAACTACCAGGAACAACTGCCGTGGCACCAGCTTCTTCTCGGAAAAGGTACTCTGTCTTGCTTGAGGAATTTTGGGTGAAATCCCTATTTCTCGCTTATAAGGCTTGCCCTTATTTTTCCCTCCTTCTTATAACTTTTGCTTCCGAACATTTGACAATATCTAAAGTACTCTTGGCAACTTAGAATCGCGAACTATCCGACGTGTGATCCTCGACACAGGAACCTGGTTCCACTTGACACTGGCTCCGGCCTCTTGACTCTTGCATTTCTGTCCATGAGTGTTCTTCGATCTTGTTTGCCTAACTAACATATTGCCTATGATTTTTGCCCCCAACTCTCTCTGGGAATCTCGGGTGCTAAGTGTGTTTTTGCCCCGGTAGTATTTCTTGCCACGGATACGCGTTTATTTAGTAGACCGAACTGTCAAAAAGTGATTGCATTCGTATTCACGGTAACGTGTATTGTTCCATAATACCGGTTCTCAGGGTACTTACCTTAATTCATACCGTACAAAGTGAATTGGTCCGTTGTAGTGTATTTAACGTGTGGTTTTAAATTTAATAGAAGTGTTGTGTTGATAACGAATGGTTTAAAAATAAATGTACTTATATTTTTCTACCTGAAACCTTGAGCCAGTGTTTGCTTGAGTCACAGTAATTGTGGTCCCTTTGTGTAATCTCTTCTGCTGCTCATATACTTTTGAGATAAGCCTGGCTGCTCTGCTACTGCTACCACTTTAGCATAGTAGTACAGGCTTGAACCAAAGGTAAAATTTGTATTGCCACCTGTAGTCTTAATTGTGTGTAGTGGTCCCTAAGGGCACTGCACAGGATTCTGCCTAACACTCGTAGTCTCCAGATACCGGGAGAAGAATTTGTGTCGTCGTCGTCATCATAGTTGATAAAAGCAATGCCGAACTCTTCTAGGTCGCTGAACAAAGGGAGAGTGAAGAGATTATAGAGCGTGGGGGATGTGTATGATCCTTGTGGGACTCCACACCCGATGGGGGATGGCGTTGCTGATGCCTGATCAGAAAAGACCCTCATAGCTCGCCCTCCAAGAAGGAAGTGATCCAAGTGGTTGCTTCCTGAGAGAAATGTGCAGTTTGTGAGAGGTGTCTGCACAGAATCGTGTGGTCCACCAAATCAAAGGCGGCCGAGAGGTCTAGTAGTAGTAGTAGGAGGAGGAGGGAGGACTTGCCCTTGTCCATGGATTAGAGTAGCTGATTCTTAAGATCAAGCAGGGTGAATTCCGTGCAGTGACGAGAACGGAAGCCAGATTGTCTTTTACCGAGGATGTTGTGTGCTTCCAGGTAAGACTGGATCTGCAGATACGCCGCCTTGTCCAGATTTTTCAGCAAAAACAGAACAGTGGTGATTGGGCGGTAGCTGCTGGGGGAGTCTGGGTCAAGGGTAGGTTTCTTCAGCAGTGGCCAAACCCAGGCTTCCTTAAGGGAGGGTGGGACGGTACCAGAGGCAAAGGAGGCATTTATAAAAGGTAGTGACAATGGGGGGCCACAGCTGCCGCACAGTCTTGAACTAGGCTAACTGGGCAGATGTCACCTTTCGCAAGCCGATGGTTTAATATGCTTCATAATAAGCAGGACTTCAGGTATTGTTACTTCCCTAAAGGTAAAGGGTTTAGGTGTGTTTGTGCCATGTGGGCCCTTTGGGGCAGACCTGGTGGCAGAGGGCTTAGATTTAGGTGTTGTGGCCTTAGGAAGGTTGTCGAATTGTGTCTTGATCTTTTTCTGGAGTGTTTTAATTTTGTCTAACATGGCATGTTGAATGTTATTACACCATGTTTCATTTTTCTCTGTAGGTTGCGCGGAGGTGGGGGGAATGGTAAGTTCATTATAAATGGCGAACGACTCTCTGGATTGGGAGTTGGCTTTCTCAATCCTGGTGTTGTATGCATACGCTTTAGCTATCGCAATAGACTTTCTTGTATTGTTTCGAGACTGCCAGGTAGGTGTGTCGTGTGGACGAAGAGGGGCTTGTTTTCCATGCGGTCAGTGCTGCACGTTTGGAGGTAAGCAAGTCTAGGAGTTCTTGAGAGAAACACAAGTTATCATGTAGTATATGCTTAGCACTCTTTTTTTCCAGTGAGGCTACAGCGTCTACTACCTTCTTAAGTGTGGCATTGTACAGCTCTACTAGTTCTGTAGGGTTGTTAGAAGTAGGATGCGCTAGCACTGAGGTTTCCAGGAGAGGGAGAACTCTGTCCTTGGTGAGTAGTTTTTTTGATCTTGCCATTGTGGCTTGCACTGGCTGGCTAAGGGTGCTTTTGGTTTCAGCGGGTATAAGGAAGTGCAGTAAGTGGTGGTCGGTCGAGGGGTGAGGAGTGTTGGAACTGATGTCAGCATCACAGTTGTGATCCGCTATCCAGTCCAGTATGCAACCTTTGATATGGGTCGGATTGTTGACTATTTGGGTGAAGCCTAGTTCCATAAGGGCTTTGCCGAGGGCTTTGCCTTTCTTGTCTTTGGGGTCTTTGAAGCCCAGGTTTAGGTCTCCTAGGAGGTTGGCTCTAGTGTTAGTTTTGAGGTTGTCACCTAGGAGATGTGTGATGTTGGCTTGGAAGTCTAGAGGAGGGCCTGGGGGGCGGTAGACAATGTGTAACGTTACGGTGTCATTTGGCGAGAATGAGATTTTTACTGGTAGGATGTCGAATCAGTCTACCTTGGTCGTTTTTGTCTGACGTTGCGGCTTTCCTTGAGAATGAATGCGACACCTCCTCCTTTGTAGGAAGTTCTATCTTGGTGGAAGATAATGTAGCGTGGTGGTAGGGCTTCACAAATGGCTGGTCCAGAGGCTTCATGTAGCCAGGTTTCAGTAATGGCTAATGCATCCAAATCCAGGTCTGTGATCAGGTCATTAATCTCTGTGGCATGAGCTGGCAGGGATCGTGCATTGACGAGTGCACATTGGATTTGGGTAGTGGGGTTGTTCCCTAATTTGGTTTTCATGGAGGAGATGTTATTCTTGGCACTGGTCTTTGGAGTTTTTGGCGTGAAAGTGGGAGCAGATGAGGGTGAGTGGTGAGGTTGCTTCCTTAGGTGTTTTTTGAGAATGGCTGAGATGTGGGCAGAGCGGGTACCTAGCCTTACATTTCTCAGATGGAGGGGTATAGGCTATGTAAGGGCTTGTGCTTCCGCGGGTCGCTTTGTGGTGGCGTGGATTTGTGAGGGGATGGGGGCTGGTGTGGGGGCAGTCGTTGCACATGTGTTAGATGTGCCTGTGCAGAGAGTAGGGAGGAAGGATGTGGGTTGTATATAATGGGAGCAGGGCAGTATGGACAACATGTTCTCGAAATAGTGCTGCTAACGTGAAGCAGGTGTGGTTCTAGTAGTGCCAGTGGCCGAGTAATAATACAAGCTTTGGCACGGCAAGTCAGTTGAAATGGCGTGGTATTGGCAGGAGTTGAGGTAGCGGTAGGCTTGTTCAATTTGGCACAGAAATGCATAGAAAATGTGGTAGGCTAGTTCAGTTTGGCACAGCAGTGCATACAAAATGGGGTAGGCTAGTTCAGTTTGGCACAGAAATGCATACAAGATGGGGTAGGCTAGTTCAATTTGGCACATAATGCATACAAGGTGGGGTAGGTTCTCAGACTGGCTCAAATGCAGGCAGAATGGACGCAGACTGTGAGCTTGTTCAAATAAGGTCATTGCGATCACACATGGGGTAGGCTAAAACAGAGGCGGTGCCTGTAGATAGTTATAGGTATTTAGCTTTAGGTTAATCAGCCAACACGAGTTTGGGCCTTTAAGATGTGAAGACATGCGACGGGTTGACAGTGTACTGGACCGTCTTGTGGTGCCATAACAATACTGCGATCCGATTGAGATGCAACATTGATGTGGTGCATCAGGTCAATGGTCTTCCTTATATTATCGGGACCCTGCATACCTTTAATAAAACCCACCTGGTCGCTGTGGACAAGAGAAGGGGAAGCAGGGATTCTAGCCTGTTTCCCAACAGTTACGCCAATATCTTACCGTCATTATTCAGTAAAGAAATCGGTTGATATGACGAACAGAGCAACCGATCCTTACCCTCCTTGTGGATGACCACTGTGATGGCCTTCATCATTGTGTCGGGCAAATCCCTGCCCGATAGGATAGAGTTAAAGACTCTAAATGGGGGGGTGAGTGTCGATCTATAAAATTTACAACATTTCATTGAAAAACCATTGCTACCCAGAGCCTTGCCCGACTTCATTGGTTTTATCTTCTGTATCACTTCTATGTTGATCGGCAAGTCCAATTGGCAAGCAGTGTCCCAAAAAATAGCCGGAATGAGTAGATTGTCGAGAACAAGTGAAGTGTCAGAGAAATTATCCTAAATGGGCAGCTGTGCACACGCACAAAGGTTGACGTAATTTTAGTCAGTGTAAAAGGGTTTGCGTCAGTAGTGGGTCCAGAGGAGTAATTTCTCGTAAAGCCTTCCTATAATAGAAACAAAAGAGGTGTGGAGTGCCACACTATCTGCACTGCCCACCTGAGTTTGTATAAAGAGAAGGTATATCGGGGTAAATATTTGATCACAGTGAATATTGTTAAATATAAGCTTTTAAAAACTTGAATATTCTCAGTTTGGAAAGAATGTAGTGAAACTGGATTGAAAGGTAATTCAAATTGTAATTAGTCAAAATTTACTAGGACAATTTAGAAAATTCCAACAAATTATTGTTAAAGGTTCCATGAATTTAATCAACAGAAAAAATGCCACACGAACACATGTTCCAACCCTATCTGGGCCGTCCTCGGGGCGTAAAAGAGTGTTACTGAAATATAGGACACGTTGTGCGGTCTGCCAAGTATTGAGTGTGAATAAGTGGTTTGGTCATAGGATCTCTTAGGAAACTTCCATGCGGTAAATTGTATCAGCGAGTAGCAGGAATACTGTTTTACACGCAAAGTTTTTTCAATGCAGCTTTATGTGCTGTTAGGGCTTTCTTAAGTCTCATATTGTCTTGTTGCCCTCTAGAGTGCCATTAGCCGCTTGAATGCATTCATAACCTTTGATTGCTGCCGGTTTGCCGGTCTCTGGCTGCGTAGGAAAGTGTGGCACTCGACACCTTTTGTTTAGATTGTCGAGAACGTTTGTAATGTGGGAACAATCTCCCACATACTCTTGATGAGTAAAATGTCTCATATTATTTGGTGAACTCCTACCCTATCCTGACAGTATCATACGTGGTGGGTCCCTCTGGTGGTTTTATAGAGGCTATCTTTTTTTTCCTTCTCTCCTCCCTCAGTCTCCAAGCCAACATTTGATCGTCTCTGTCCCCTTTTTCATGGTATTTCTGCTCCAAGAAAAGTAGTTTTGTTTTTCTGTGTCCTGAATCAGAACTGCCTTACTACCCTGTGTACTGTTTTAAATGTCCTAACCTTAGATGGGATTAAGCTGCTCCCTGGGCTCGAACCCGTCTGAATGTCTGCTATCTTCTTTCTAATCAGGTTCTCTTGTTGCAGCTTTTCCTTATTTTTCTGAGAACCCTTCTGTATGAAACATGATTGTGGCCTTAAAGCGCCCCCCCCCCCACAGGATCTCCACTCCCACCTCTCCATTATCATTGTGCTCAAAGTATTCTTTGATTTCTGTGAGGAGGGCCTGGTCGAGCTCTCTGTCCTTTAAAAGGAAATGATTACACCTCCATCCACCCTTGTCTGGTGCACCAGACCAATTTCCTATCGCTATTCTGATTAAATCATGGTCTGACCACAGGACTGGGAGTACCTGAGATGCCAAGACCGTTCTCTTAATATCTATCCTTGTCGACCAAAATGTAGTCTATCCTCAAAAAGGAATTATGTACTGGCGAATAGTAAGTATGTGGCTCATCTGTTATGACCACAAAGACTTTGAACACATCAAAAATGCACAATGAAGACTTACCTGTGTTCAGCCTCTGGACTGTAGTATGTGGAAAGCTTCCCGCTCCGCACACTGGTCCCGAATAAACACTCACCAAAGTCCAGTGGAAGGAGCAGGAAACTCTCTTGGGGATGCAAACCCACTCTAGATGAAGGGACAGCTTAGCAGTGTTGAATAAGCTGTATAACTGCCATAACTTTCTGATACCAGATATCCTCCATCTCCTGATGTAAGCAAACGAGGTGTAATCCAATAAAACAATTGCAATATCCCAAGCGAGCTTGAAATAATAGAAGCTTGTGTGCAAGGAATGACTGGGAGCAGAAGTGGGTAAGAGGTTGTGGCAAGCGAGGGGGGGGGGGGCTAACAAACGCAAGAATGATTTGAGAGCTGAAATGTGTAACACAGCAATGACCGTGAAGTTGAAGAAGACACAGGTGCACAAAAACGGAGAATGGAAGCTGCAGCGCGTGAACGTTCATGATAAGGCATCTGTGAAGTAACCGATCAAAGCCCTGCTCCGATATGAAAGGGTGAAATGGAGCAGGCTGGTGACAGAACACTGATACATTGACACTGGGAGAGCAGCAGTGCAGCTGTACTAATAAATGAACCACGTTAGAGGCTAATACTGCAGGCAACAAAACAATAGATGCAGTCTAGTTCCTGGCATAAACTCCTGTGTGAGAATTGAAGCGTTGGAGTTCACAGAGCAGGAAGGAGAAAGAGTAGAGACGAGAGGGATGGGAAGGGGAGAAGGAGGAAAAATAAAGGTTGCTTGTAAGCAAGGATGTGAGCAATTAGGAAATGTACTCACTAGGCGTGGCTCAAGGGAGAAGCAACACACTAGACCGTTGCACTAGGTTTCTTTCTGAAGAGCATTTCGGCACCTTGTTGGAAAGGGGAAGAAAGATATCTTATTCCCTTGTGTTTCTATTTTCTCCCACAAGGACAATGCGGAATAGTGATTCATGACACTATCCCCTTCATCAGAGTCAATAAGGGAATCCATGTGTCCCAGTTCTTTTTTTGATCCTCCCAAACTGCCTAGACTCACTGTTGTCTGTAATGTCCGTTAATGTTGGTTTCCCCCGGCCCCCAGTCAGTATGCCTCCTGCAGCAGGAGGACGTCAAGTCTTGATCTCTGAAATTCTCTAAGCACAAGCGATCTCTTTGTTGGGGGAGTTGACTCCCCTTGTATTAAGAGAGCCCATCTTTATTTGAAATGCTTGTACCCATGACTCCTCAGAGAATCATTCATATGCCCCCACCTCCACAAAGGAGAAGCTTCCCTAAGCACACCTTCCTAAACGATGGAAATGTTAGAATCAAACTGTAACTTACCCTTTCAGTAAAAGACCCTTTGAACACTCTCTACCCTCCTCCCCCTCCCTCCGCTAGGCATCCAGCCCTGAGCGGCCAACATATACCACACAAGACTGAACCACCGGTGGTCCCCAGAGCAATGGACCCAAAACTCAGAAATGCAACCTCTTCTAAGCCCCCCCTCCTCTCCCCTTCCCTCTACTCCAATCCTAATAAGCCATTTGATAACAAAATCAACAACAGTAACCCCACTCTCCGCACCAGGGTGGCAATCTGAGATCTGCCGTTTGTATATAGAAATGCAAAAACAGCAGAGCTAAAGTACTACCCCACCCTGCATAATGAGTGGTCAACTAAGTCACTTTTGGCCTGTGGGGGTTGGAGTTTTCTGTTTTTTAAACCGGATCTGGGCATTCATCTTCTGTCGCCTGTTTTGTCTTTAATTGGCGTGGCCCTGTTGCCGTCATCAGTGTCTCGACCCGGTTGCTCCTGATCTCCCAATAGTTTGCTTTTTACCATTTGTATGTCATCTTCAGAAGCAAACTTCTAATTGTGGCCTCCATATTCAAAAGAAATTGAGAACGGGCACCCCCAGTGATATTTATTTCACCTTTTCTTTGTGCCACAAGGTGAGAGGAGCACATTACCTTCTGCTGAGCCTAAAGGTAGAGGGGTCACGTAAGATTGCAATCTGAGCATCGCCATATTCAATAGGGCCCTCTCTCCTGGCCTTGTTGAGAATCTTGACCTTCTCAGCGTAGTAATGGAATCGGGACAGGATTGATCTGGGGCCCCTGGAGCTCCCTCCCACCTGATAGACACTGTCCATCTTGGGTTTGTCTGTGGCGTCCGTGCCAAACAAGATTTTAACAACTTTGACGATTACCCCCTTAAGATCCCTCTCGGTCTCTCCCTTTTTTGGGAAAGCCGAAAAATGTAGGTTATTTTGCAGCTCTGTTCTTTAAATCGTCCATTTGAAGGGTAATTCACCTTCTCTCTGTTCGAGTTCCGGAAGCCTCAGATCGATCTGGGTTTCCATTGTGTCGACTGATTACTGATCTGTCTCCAGCTCCTGTATGCTGCATCCATTCCTTTAACCCTTTGATCAAGTTTATCCAGTTGTCCAATATGAGCCGTAATGCCCCTGATCTCCTCAGGGAGCGCAGCTACTTCATTTTTTGTAGACACTGGATTGTCGGCCATACTCGCCATTGGGGCATTGTGAGGTAGTGGGGGGGGGGGGGGTAGGCTGGAGCTCTCAGAAGTGGCATCTTTGCAAAGAAGGTCTCCAGGACATATGTGTAGAATGCAATGCTAGAGTAACGCTCACCGCCCGTTGTCTGTGCCCTACCTCTCACCCCTGCAGCAGGGGTATCTCACTGGCATCAAGAATCCAGGCATCACCTGACAGTGCTCATCCAAACCCCCTCCCCCTCAGGGGACAAACAATCATAGGCCCAATATCTCCCGGGCCTGTGCACAAAACAGTGTACTTCTCCGGGCCCCGTGAAGGGTATGACACAGCAAGAGAGCAGGAGAGAAGGCATACTGCGCCCCCCCTCCCAACCACCCACTGCGAGTCATGGAAATTAAACTGACCAAAAATCATGAAACCCAACACTGCACCTCCGCACCTACACCCTGGTTGCAAGTGGGCCCTCCGTCCAAGGGAGGTCACAGTGTCTGTAAACCCCTCAGTCGTGCGGGCTCCAGCTGCTCTCGTGGTGGCTCAGTGCCAGAGCGCCCAGGGTGACCAGCCGTGTCTCCAGCCAAATGCTGCTATAGATGTGCCCCAACCTCGCCTCCCAGCTTAACCACCTCAGGTATCCGCGAGGCCGTATGTCTGTTTTCCCTGCACTGATGCAGGTGTTGCCACTCCAGTCTCCCCACTTTAACGAGGGTCCTGCCTCTCAGTCCTCTCCTCCAGCCCGCCACTCACCACCCGCAACACCTCTTCACGTGGGTGGGGTGGCCAAGCCCAGAGAGCTTCACACACTGGGGCTAATCCACTGCCGCCTCCCACGGAACCTCTGAGATCACTGGAGTGTAGGGGGCTCCTTCTCTGCTTGCTTCTCCGTAGCTCAGCTGCCAAGCCCCGGCATTGCCTGGGTGCGCACTGGGCCTTGTGTCCGGGCCGCTCCCTTCACTCACCTATGTCAGCTATTCTGTTGGCCAGCTCCACAGCCACACCACCAATTTTCACCAAATCTGGGCCGAGTGGTTCTTGCTGGTTGGTCCCGGTGGCACCAGGCTCAGTTCTGCAGCAGTTGGGAGGGGGTGCAGAGTGGGGGGTTTCAGAACCACTTTGTGTCTGCTGTTCCACAAGCAGAGCAGTTAGGCTGCCATCCTCTGGGCACCCCCTGGTGGCCTCCCCATCCTTCCTCTCTTAAACATGATGGAAGCAATCCAGAAGATGTCTTGAATAGTCCTTTCGGACATGGACTATTGTCTTTATCCTGCTGGACCTCCTTAAAAATCTCCCCCAACAACTTCAAACTTTACAAAATAAAGCAGCCGGACTATTACTGGATGTTAAATAATGGGGGTACATCAAATAAAAGCTCTACTCTGCTTGTGAGTGTATGCTTAATCTTCACTTTTATGCACTCCATTCAGAGGGTATTTTGAAAACAAGGCCCGTCTATCTCTGATTTAAAAAAAAAAAAGTAATAAAGTAGATCTGCAGAGAACCACATGTACTTCCCCAAAAGGCTAAAAATCTTTTTTTAACTTTGACCGACCTTTGAATCCACCTAGACTCTGTTGCCCTTTACATGTGCATTTTTATCGGTCTATTCATTGCACTCTTTATGTGCTTATGTCTACACTCTGTAATTGTCTGCATCATGCCCCCACCACCTCCTGTTCCACTTCCCTTGCACATAACTGATCAGAATGTTTCCATTGCTTGTGGTGATCAGATTCCCCACTGGTTTGGGTGTTACAAAGCAACTGTGCTTGAAGTTGGTGGGTTTTGTTTAATGAAAGCACCATGCTCTTTGCCCCAAATACTTTGATGGGAACGGCTAGTAGAACTCCCAGCCTTCCACACATCTTGCCTACACCACTTTGCCATAAGTCCACTGGTGTGTAGGAGGAGGAACTACTGGCCCCTTCAAATCCCTCAACGACTGCCAGCAAACCAAGACCAAACTATCTATTTTTAAATTTCGTTATTGGCATTTTGTTATCGTTACATAGCAGATCTGGTGATTCATTCATAAGTGAAAGGAAGGGAAGAGAGAAAGAAAGAAGAACTTAAAAAGAACATAAACAACATTAACTGTCTCCATTCGTTGACAATATAGTCCAATATAAGCAGTTACGGTTTGGGGGGGTTGTTCGGGAAGCGTGAGGGGACGGGGGGCCCCGGACGTTTTCCGGATGTGTTCCAACTTACGTGCCATCATAGGTGGCAGGTCGCTGTGGCGTTCGTCAAGGGCGCTCATGGGGGCATATCATCTGGCGGCATATCAGCTTTTCCTTATTTTTCTGAGAACCCTTCTGTATGAAACATGATTGTGGCCTTAAAGCGCCCCCCCCCCACAGGATCTCCACTCCCACCTCTCCATTATCATTGTGCTCAAAGTATTCTTTGATTTCTGTGAGGAGGGCCTGGTCGAGCTCTCTGTCCTTTAAAAGGAAATGATTACACCTCCATCCACCCTTGTCTGGTGCACCAGACCAATTTCCTATCGCTATTCTGATTAAATCATGGTCTGACCACAGGACTGGGAGTACCTGAGATGCCAAGACCGTTCTCTTAATATCTATCCTTGTCGACCAAAATGTAGTCTATCCTCAAAAAGGAATTATGTACTGGCGAATAGTAAGTATGTGGCTCATCTGTTATGACCACAAAGACTTTGAACACATCAAAAATGCACAATGAAGACTTACCTGTGTTCAGCCTCTGGACTGTAGTATGTGGAAAGCTTCCCGCTCCGCACACTGGTCCCGAATAAACACTCACCAAAGTCCAGTGGAAGGAGCAGGAAACTCTCTTGGGGATGCATGGAAAATGCTCCATGTTAGTTCTTTCCAGGCGTCTAGTGCCTCGCTTGTGCCATCTACAGATCTGGCAACGCTGTCTACCCAAGCTTTAGTTTCCGCGCCCACCCAGCGTTCCAGTTCTCTGTACCATGTGTTGTATTGTGGGCCCGCGGGTCGTTTCCAAGCCATTGCGATTGTTCTCTTAGCTAGCACACACGCTATGTCCATGAGTTTCGTTGTGTGTTTGGTTTTAGCCAGCCTGGGGTAGGTTCCTAGTAGGCATTCGCTGGAGGACCATTCGTATCGTGTCATGCCTGCCCTTTTACAGGCCTGCTCCACTCCTGCCCAGAGGTTCTGCACCTTTGTGCATTTCCATAGCATGTGAAAAAGGTCTGCTTCATCGGTGTTGCACCAGACGCAGTTGGGTATTGACTGCGAGTTGAACTTAATTATTTTGTGTGGGGTTAAGTACATGCAGTGTATTAGGTTTAGCTTTATGAAGCGGAACCTGGAATTCCTAGATACTTCTTTGGGCTAAGTAAGCGCCCTGTCCCATTCTTTGTCGGTCAATACCTTCCCCAGGTCCTCCTCCCACCTAGATCTCAGTGTGGCCCTGCGAGGATTCGGGGTGTCACTTAGCTGGCCGTATTATTTGGGATACTGGTCTCCCTGCCTCCCCGAGGTTGTATAACAATGTCACGAGGGGTCTGCTTCTGGTTCCTCAGGTCAGGTCTCCCACTTAGCCCGTGCTATCCTGTGGATTCTTTGGTACCATAAGAACTGGCTGCTAGGCATGCCATCCTCTTCTTGTAGTGAAGCGAACTCTCGGAAAATACCCCTTGCATATAGGTCCCCCCAGGTGTAGACTCCGCCTCTCTCCCAGAGTCTAATATTCTGCAGATCGGCACTGGATTTGCATAGGTCTGCGATCAGTGGGATTTCCGGTGAGTATGGGTGTTTCGCATGTAAGAGTGTTTTGGACTTGTGCCATATTTTCCTGCCTAGTTCAACGGGTAAGGGCTCTTCCCTCAGGAGCTGTTGAGCGCCCAAATGAGTTCCCTTAGTTGTAGTGGGGAAACCATTTGGCGCAGTAGGGTTGTTTCGGGCGTAGTGTCGTCTGCCAGCCACTTGGTTATAAAGCTAAGTTGTGCCACTAAGTAATATTTCTCCAGGTTTGGAAGCTGTATTCCTCCCTGTCTATATGGAAGGACCAGTGTGGAGAGTGCCTGTCTGTGCCTGTTTTTCCCCCGTAGAAATTCTCGAAACAATGTGTCGAGCAGATGAAAGAATGGGACGTTGATGTAGTAGTGCACGTTTTGAAACCCGTATAGGGATCTAGGAAGGGCAATCATTTTAATGATTGATGCCCTTCCTATCATGGATAGGGGTAGCTTAGACCAAAAGCCCATCGATTTGCACAGGGTGGGAAGCGCTGCCTTGGTGTTGTGCTCATGCATTAGTGTAGGGGTGTGCATGATGTTGATCCCGAGATATAGAAATGAGTTTGTTTGCCACTGTATTCCCACCGAAGGGAGGTCTTCTGCGTTCCTGCCCCTCAGGTCTGGTAGTGGGAACAGGCAGGATTTTTGCCTGCTAAACTGTATTCCAGAGACCTTGGAGTATTTGTCCAAGATTTCTAGCATGGTTCGTACATTTAGATACTGGTCCCTGACGTATGAGAGAACATTGTCCGCGTACAGGGAAATTACGTGGTCCAGCCCCCCCATCCGTATGCCCGCATCAAAGAATTGCTTCCTGAAAAAGATGGCGATGGGTTCTAACCCCAATATGTAAAGCATGGACGATAACGGGCATCCCTGTCTGGTTCCCCTTCCTATGTCCCATGCTGCAGGGACACATTTCCCAGACTTCACCAGCGCTCTTTGTTTAGTGTAGAGCACTTTCACCCATCTAATGAACCTTCACCCAAAACCGAACCGTTTAAGGACTATTGTCAACCACTCCCAATAGATAGAATCGAATGCCTTAATGGCGTCTAAGGACAACAATGTATACGAGCCTTCTCTCTGATTGGTCTGGTCTATGATATGCTGAAGCCTGCGTAGGTTCAGAGTGGTGTTGCGGCCTGGTACAAAGCCACTTTGGTCAGTATGCTCTATTTCTCCTATAACTCCGGACAGCCTCTTGGCCAGTATTGTGGTGAGAATTTTAACGTCATAATTGAGCATTGCGAGGGGGCGATATGAGCCGCACTCGTCCGCGGGTTTGTTGGGTTTGAGTATTGGGACTACGAGAGTTTCTCTCATGCTGTCAGGCAAGACTCCCTGCTCTAGTGCCTCTTGAAAGACCTTGTGTAGTATAGGTGTCAGGGATGATTCATAGGTTTTGTAAAATTCTGAGGGCAAGGAGGCACTTCCAGGTGCCTTACAGGTGGCTAAGGATTTAATCGCCTCTGTTATGTCTTCTGTGGTTATGTCTGCTTCCAGTGCTTCAGTTTGTGTGGGGGATAGTCTGGGCAAGCCTTTCTCATCCAGGGTGTTTGTGATCTCTTCTAGGGGGATCTGGTCTTTGTGGGAGTACAGCTGGCCGTAAAAGTGTTTAAAGGTGTCGTTGATGCTCAGCTGCGTCTGGTGCAGGTTGCTGTTTTCGTATTTTAATGCAGTGGTTAATTGTCTGGGATGTTCTTTCTTGCAGAGCCAGGCCAGCATGCGGCTGGGTTTGTCCGCTTCGGCGTGTGCCCTGGTGGTTCTAGTGGTGTAGTCGAATTTAGCAAGTCTGCCCCAGGCCTCCTTGCATTCTTCTCTGAGCGCTCTAAGGGCATCTTCGACCTGTTGACTATCCGGGGGGGTGGACTCTAGTCTCTCGATTTCCTTCTCCCGGCCTTCCAATTCTGACTTTGACTGCCTTCTAATCCCTCCCGCTTTTGCTATGATCTCTCCTGGCATTACCACCTTCAGAGCATCCCATACCGTGCTCACCTTGTCTACACTTACCATATTTGTCTCTATGTAAATTTGTATGGAATCCCGGAGTTCGTCCCTAAATGCTTGGTCTTTCAGGACTTTGACAGGCATTCTCCACATGGGAATGGGGTTGGGGGGGTTCTGGGGCCAGTATTATTCCACTCCACCAGCAAGGGTGAGTGGTCCGAGATGGTTCTCTCCAGGTATTGCGCCTTTTCCATTTGGGGTGTGTGTTCCCTTCCAACAAAGATATAGTCTAGTCTGGTGTAAAGACCATGTGGGGATGAAAAGTAACAGTATCCCCTTTCCCCTGGGTGTAGCTCTCGCCAGATGTCGGCCAGTTCCAGGTGCTCGAGCATGGTGTTCAGTGCTATTGTGGCCGCCGTCGGGCCGCTTGTGGGGGGTATGAACCTGTCCAGTGTTGGGTTGTTCACGCAATTGAAATCTCCCCCCAGATAAAAAGGCTGTTCCTGTGCTGTGCAATTTTTGCGTACATGGAGTTCAGGTGGGCTGGGATGTTGGTATTGGGGAAATAGGAATTCACAATGCGTTTGTTCAATGTGGCCCCATAGTATCACAAATCTGCCCTCTGGGTCTTTCTCTGATTTTGTTAATTGGAAGGGAGGTGGGGATCAATCCAAGTAAACGCCCCCCTTGCGTACCTGGAATAGATGGCTCCAAACCCTTGTCCGCCCCAGTGTTCCTGCAGTTTGGTCGCAGACTCCTCTGTACAGTGGGTCTCCTGTAGCAGGGCTATCCCAACCTTCTTCCTTCAAAGATATGATTTGATTTGATTTCTGCGGAGGTAGGTGCCCAGTCCTCGCACATTCCACGTGATCACGTTGATCCCTGCCGCCATGTTTCAGGAGGAGGTTCCTGAGTCCTTTTTGGCCCCTTGCCATCCGTTTTCTCTGCAGCGTCTGAGCAGGATGGGCGCCCCACTGTCCTGTAGTGCTGCCCCCGCAGGCCTGTTTCTTCTTCTAGCCCCAAGGGTCTTTGTATTGTCATTTGGAGGCTTCTCAACAGTGTTAACCTTCATTCCGGTGAATGACGAAACAAAACTGAACAAGAAACTGCCTCTAGCAGTTGCTTTTAACTGGCAACGCTCAGAGGCTTCCGTGTCGTCTGGACCATTCCAGGTCATTGGGCGCGCGTAGTGTGCAGGTGTCCGGCCTGCACAGGTTCTGGAGGGGTGGTTTGTAGTGAGCTGCATGTGTGGTTCCCGGAGCTCCCGTCCGGGGTAGCTAACAGCAGTGTCGCAGCAGATTGCTTATGTATTACCTTGTGCTCCCATTCATAGTTGCAGCCAATGTTGTTGCAGCAGTAGGCGGGCTTGGTTGACTGGCATCATGTGTTTGTGTGTTATGTGCCGGTCTGGGTGCATCTTGCTTCTTTCTCATCTGGCATCAGCTTGCGTCGTGGGTTCCTCTTCTCCGGCTAGATTGTTATGCTCCAGCCACATGTTTGCTGCGGCCGGGGACTCCAGAAATATCGCCTTCCCATTGTAAATAACCTTCAGGCGGGAGGCGTAGAGCAACATGTATTTAAAGTTCAGTTTTCGCAACCTCGCCTTCACTGGCACAAAAGAATTCCTCGCACGTTGCACTGTGGGAGTGTAATCCGGATACATTACTATCTTGGAATTGTTTCGTGTGATCTCCCCTCCCTCGAGAACCTCAGTATCGTTTCCCTGTCGCAGAAGTTTAAGATTTTCGCAATCATTGGGCGTCGGTATGATCCTGGTGGGGGTCGTTTTTGCAGAGACCTGTGGGCTCGTTTCACAGAGAATCCCTTGGTGAATTTTCTGGCCCCGATTTCTTGTTGGAGCAGGGTCTCCACAAATTCGTTTGGGTTTGATCCCTCCATGTCCTCTGGGATTCCAAGTATTCGTATATTGCTGCGGTGGGCGCGCCCCTCCGCTTCTTCAGATCGTGTTTCGAGTCGTGCTACCTTCATCTCAAGTTCCTGGACCTTCGCTTGCAGGTCTGAGGTGGTCTCAACCGTGCTCTGCAGGCTAGCTTCTGCCGTGGTTACCCTCTGTCAGGTTGCCGGCATCCTGACGCATCAGTTGCATGTCTGACTTGACCGCCTCGTTTTTGGTATCAATGAACGACCTGAGCACTGCTATGGCTTGGAATACCTGTGTGCCCTTGGGTCTTCATCGGGAGCGGGTAGTTCATTGTCCTTGGCGGCGTCGTGCTGCAATTGTTGCTTGGGTCTAACCGCCGTGAATTAATCCATTATGGACGGTTTAGGCTTGTTTTTGGAGGGGGACA
The DNA here is from genome assembly GCF_040938575.1 of Ambystoma mexicanum. Classification (NCBI taxonomy): domain Eukaryota; kingdom Metazoa; phylum Chordata; class Amphibia; order Caudata; family Ambystomatidae; genus Ambystoma; species Ambystoma mexicanum. Next base: position 436,417,731 of record NC_090936.1, read on the forward strand.
TCCTTAATTTGGTTTCTCGAGTAGTCGTGGTGGCGTCGGCCTGGGTGAGGAATTGCTGTTTGGCAGGTGTATAGGCGTCTTGCAGGACCCTGGTGGGGCCTGTCCTAGTCGTGGGCGAGCTTGGACGATATTTGTAGTACCTTTCGTGGTGGTATTGTCCAGGGTGCAGTTCCAGCGGGCCTGGCCTCCTCCAACAGCCGTTTCCAGTGTTGAATCCCAGGTGTGGTATGCTGTTGATTCAGGCGTGTTCTAGTTTCACCAGTGCTCCCTAAGATAGTGTGTGGCAGTGTTCCTGCAGGCCCTGTGGGGTTCTCCTCTTCTCTAGCAGGGTCTGGAGCTTTGGTGAGAGTCCAAGCCCCAGGGCCGTGTCTCAATGTTGGTGTTATGTGGTGGGGGGGGCCTGGCAGTGTGCCGCTGCGTGCCGTCTGTTGGTGTCCGCAGGGGGGTCCGAGCGTGGTCTCAGTTGTGATCTCGCCCCTGCTCCAGGGTTCGGAGATCCGTTGAGTGCTGTGTCCGCCGAGATTGTGTTGCAGCGTGCCCAGTCGTGCGTGTCAGTCCAAGTTCAGGCTGCTGGTGTCCTCCAAGTACCTCTCCCCGGCCCTGGTGTTGTCAGCGGGCCTCTGAGCAAGCGGGGAGTCGCCCCCTCCAGCAGGCCTTCTCAGGGCCCCCAGTAAGCCTCACCGGCCTGCCGTTCTCCAAGGCTTGCTCCGGTTTGTCCTCCCCTGAAGTGCCAATGGCCAAAGACTGCATGGGTCGCAGCGCGGGGCGTGTCATCCACTTACTGTTTGCCTTTCACTGGTCCGAGGCCGCCTCTGTCGGTGCTCCTCCACCGGTGTCATACGCAGCCCCTCAGTCTGCCCTTGTCATGCTCAATGCAGACGTTTCCTGTAGCTTGCCTGTCCGCTACGGTGTCCTGCACCTCCAGACGTGTAATGCGCCTCCTGTTGCTGCGCCTCACCGTTGACAGCCGCTTAGTCACCGACAGCAGCAGCAGCTGTCCTCGTTATCGCGGCTCACGCAGCTGCGCCTGTCCCGCCCAGTGTCGTGGGCGCGTCGGGTTCTCCAGCACCAGCCAGCCTGATGTCTTCCCGGTTTCAGTCGGGGTGGCCGTCCACACCTCAGGTCGGGCCGCGGTCTCCTTCGCAGTGTAACGGTCAGCCTCCCAGGGGTTCTCCTGCAGCCAGCTGCCTTTGGTGCTCCAGCCTCGAAAGGCCCTCACTTCGTAGTGCACTCCAGTAGTGCGGCGGGCAGTCAAGGCGGGGACCTCCAATATTTAACGGTGCAGCCGTCCGCTCGCGGCTTCCACGGGTGCCCTCCACCTCCGACGCACCCTTCCCCCACCGCTCTCTGGTCCGCTGCTCAGGCTGCCATCTTGCGCTCCAAGGGGTCCACTTTCCGCAGCTTCGTTTCGCGTGAGACCAGCTCCGATTTTCCCCATTCTTGCAGCCGTTGTAGGCAGAAGCGCTTCTGCAGTTTTCTGATTGCGTTTGCAGGGCTCAAGGATCTGTAAAACTGAGATTGCCAAGGATCGTAGTGGGATCTGGACGCAGCTCCACCGAGGCTTGCCTTCACTCCATGAGCTCAGGCCACGCCCCCACCAAGACCAAACTATTGCCCTATTTTTGTTTTTAAAGCCTATACTCTGTCCGGATCATGGCCATGTCAGAAGGGAGCAGGTACCCCTTTCACTCTGGGGTTGGTGGCCTACCGGGGTGTTGCCAGAGCCTGTTTTACCCCAGAGGTGGTGTGAGGGAGTTGAGGGGGGGCAAGTCCCCAATACCATGGAGTGTTAACTGTTGCTTGAGAATCTTGGTACCACTGTCTCTTTCACAATTATGATCAGCCTCTGTCCTGGCCAGGAGTCTCCTATTTCTTTTGCAGCCCTCAAGAAAACCCAGCCCTGAGCAGATCAACCGCAGTAGAACGCTAGACCAGACCCAGCAGAGTACAGGATGGAGACTCCAACTCATACTGAAGAGAGAGTAACAACTTTATCTTATTTGGGAACTAAATCTGCAACCAACCAACTGATTCCAGGGGACACGCAAGGAAGAAATGACAGTCTGATAATGGGGTGGGGGTTATTAGACTATTTAACTACCTCAAAAGAGCAAACCCGCTCCCAGGGGGGAATATCAGGGAGAGATTGGCCCACCAGAATAGGAGGTTAAAAAGGCAACATGGAGCCATGGATCGGGGTGGAGGGGGCAAGAGCAGGGTAGGTTGGCGATATAAAAGCCTGCAGAGGCCTGACATGGATGAAAGGTGTTTTGGTGTGGACTGGAGTGGAGTTAGTGGACCAAGAGACTTAGAGATATAGAGAACGCACAGTGGGGAAGAGTGCTGAGGAGACGGTGGCAGTGGTGTGATAGATCGCTGGTAAGGTATTGTTTGTGAAAGAGAGAGAGGCACTTACTGTATGTTGTGAAGTGTATGAAGGGTGTCTGAGAGGTGTGACGTAGGGTAAGGCGCTAGGGAGCGTGAAGGGGATTGTATGAATAAGTGTCACTGTCTGAGGGTGAGTTACTGTAAGATGGTGGGAGAGCGAAAGTAGTAGTGGTGAGGGTGGGGAGTAGAGAGCAACTTAGTATGAGGACACAAGAGGAGCGAGAGTGTGGAAAGATCAGGAAACAGAGGGAGTAGACAGGATGCTGAGGGCAAGAGGTGAGAGAAAGGCAAGAGAAAGAATGTAAAAACGTATGGGCATACTACAAAATTAAGCATAGACAAAGTACACATGTTTCTGTTCAAGTCTTTCCACTGGGCCGGTTTAATGTTCATAGACTAACCTGCACACGTTTTTCACTGTGTACAAAACCACTCTACCTTTATGTGAGAAAATACTGGCCTTTTGTGGCCAAGCCATCAATGTTGCATACTTTCAGAGGCAAATGCTGGCAATAGTTGGTCAAACAATGATAGGTGCATTCTTACAGTGGCAAATATTGGCAGTATTTGGGCAAAATCATCATGTGTGTTCTTACAGTAGCAATACTGGTATTCGTTTTTTGCTGTCTATACTGTATATCTATAAAACCTTCCAACTAACAGCCAGTCATGTGTTTTTCAGCATACTTAAAAGCATATTTATTCTTATGTGGGGATACCAGTTTCTAGTTTCTTTTTTTTTTATTACGCTGACACACCCTCCAGTGGAAGGCATTGCACCCCATTGATGATCAGAAATAATAAATAACTAGCAATTAGAAAAGAAAAATGTGTATGAATTAAATTATTTGGCACCACCTTCTAGTGGCATTGCGGCTTTGCTTTAACATTGTCGGTTGAGTATTGCATCTGCTTGGTGGTTTCCTGACAGTGCCTCCCTGCTCTCCATTGCTGAAGTAAGTTCCCCAGCCAGGGCACTTCCAACCTATGTGTGGGGCATCTCGGTTGAACCTAGTGATAGAAGAGCACTCTTGGAAGAAGCTAATACTGGTCATGAATTGGAGCTCCTCTGTGTTGGAAGGAAGAGAATGGGAGGTACTTCCTTGAATATTTCCCAATTCAGAGTGTGGATTGTACGGGAGAACACTGTTTCTGTGGAAGAGATTTGGAACAAGGAGTCTTTCTGTAGTATCGCCTGTCAGGAAAGATCATGTTACATTGAACTTTAACAAGAATAGTTGCAGGAAATCAAGTCTAACTGGATTGTGGCTGATAGATCAATCATTCATGGATTTCAGACATAACTGCATCAATAGGATCAAAGCCAATGGCCACTAAGGACCTGGTCACCCACCTTATTGCATTGTAAATAGATTTCAGAGTTTTGTAATTAAGATACCTGTATAGTGTTCTTTTTCTGCACTTCTTTTTCTCTTATGAGTTATTATGTAACTGTATTTCCTTATTTCTTTGATATGTATATATGACATGTGTAACTAAGCTGAGAATCTTTTTGTAACCACTGCACCCTGCTACCTCTGGGTCTGGCGCGCAATATAAATAAATAAACAAACAAACATAGAGTGCCTGTGAAAAGATTGCCCTATCCTCTGAAAGGGATGAGGAATACACAGCCTTAAAATACATGTAACTTTCTGGTGGCAAGATGAAGGTAAGGTTATTAGTATGTGGAATGTTAGTCCTCTTACTAGGCTTCTGGATCCTGCTGGTAACATTGGTAAACTGCACTTCACTTTGCCACTTGGTACCTGTATTCTTGGCTGTAGTTTGTCGAGAGGTCTCCAAAGTGTCTTCCATGTAATTCACCTTTCGAACATATGGTGATGCTGAGACCCAACCTCCTCGCGTCTGAGCAAGTGAAACAATACTGAGAAGACCAAAGTTTGCCTCACTGCACCACATTACAGCACACCAGATTTTCGTGGTGCAAGGGCAGTGCGGTGTACCCCCTTTAGCATGCTGTTACTCTCTAGAGTGTACAAGCAGGAATAAAAGAAACTGCTCTGCTGGCACATGTACCAGGAGGACCTGGAAGGGTGAGGCGTAGTGGAGGCTGAGCAAGAAGCGAATCAGCAAGGGGACAAAGGGAAACCACGCGCAGGAAAGAGCAGGGGAGCAAGGTCTAGTACAGAGCCAAGAACAGGTGGCAAAGGTAGGCGGTAAACTAACAAAAGCAATCAAGGAAGGCCTATATAAATTTCCCTAGTTGAATGGACAAATAAAGGACAGGCATGTAAACAAATACACCCCTCATGTTATTGGTTTTGTATACATTAAATTAGGACTAGAATAATGTATTTCTATTATCTAGATTATTTCCTCCTGGAGTGTCGAAACATGTGTAGAGGACCAAGGACAATCATCTAATGAGGCTACTATTCAGAGGTAATAAGAACAATAATGTACTCTGTTGACATACTCTGATGAGGACAGAAGATGGCAATTAATGTTACTATCCAGAGAGAACAACTCTTACAGACTATCAAACTGATTTTCTTTCAAAGAAATAATTGGAATACATTTTAAGGATAAAAATGATAAACCAAAGGAGTACGAATTATGGATTCACATTTGAGGAAGGGCGCATGGCCAATCAGTTGGCTGGAACAGCAGGCGAGAATAGACCTTTTCTATTCCAGGAAGATTTAGATCCAGAAAGAGGCTGTTACAGCAGTCCAGCCTAGAGAGGACGAGAGCTCTGGAGACAGTGAGCTTCTGGAGTAAAGTGAGAAAAGTAAGAATTCCTCTGAGGAGGTGCAGCTGGTAGTTTGACTTCTTAGAGACGTGAGAAATGTGAGGAGAGAAGGAAAGTGTGGAGTCGAAGATGACCCCGAGGTTCTTAGCCTCACAGGTAGGCGCAGGAAGAGGGCCCAGGGTGGGCGGCCAGAGGGCGAGAGGAAAGGAGGGAGCTGGAGTTCCGATGAGTAGGATCTCCGTCTTACTTGCATTAAAGCAGAGATCATTGGCAGCACACCACTCTTGAATTGCAGAAAGACGGTCATGAATGAGAGCAGTAGAGGCGGCTGAGGGGAGCCTGAAGGAGAGCGAAGTGCCATCCGCATAACAGTGAAAGTTTGAGACGGAATTATCTTGTTTGCTGGTATTTTGTGGTTTGAGATACCCAGGTTCTCCTCTCCTCTTTTACTTTTTCACCACATGGTTTTCTGGTCACCAATGTGGACAATTAACTGGTTTACTTACACTCAGGTACCACTTTGAAGATTACCAAGCACATTTCTATAGCTGGCTGAAACCAACAAAAAGAACCGGTCACAAATCAGAGCAGGATCAACATGAGGCAGACATCCCCAGTGCAGATGATCAATGCAGACATTCAATCAAGGAGATATCTAGTGTCCCCTGCACTTTTTCGTGCCTCTTAGGTTGATGACCTCTGGACGTATACTTCATCGGTCCGTTAACATGCAACCTCTGCTCCTACGTCTCTAAGCCCACATGTCTGCAACTAGGCTTGCACATGGATGGAAGGTGTGGCAGTATAATGGCTGGCAAACCCACATAGCTTCCACCAAGAGGCTGAATTTACCTAAAGGCTTCACTTTTACTTACCCGCCACTTTGCTGTCTGATGCCTAACTGGGTACTCCGAAGCCCTGTCCTTGCATCCCTTCTTGACATACAGTAAGAACCTCCTACTTGGTGAATCTCTCCTGCACACTCTTCTGATCCAGCTATCCTCTATCCTCCGTTAATAATGCCTTGCTACATCCTTGTGTCTCCACACCGCCTAGGGTCATCCGCCTAGAGTCATGCACAGCATACGCTTTGTTTGCCCCCTTCTGATCCTCCACTAATTCTCTGTGGAACACTTTCCTTTATGCTGCACTTTCTGGATCCTATGGCGTCTCTTCGAATGGATTGTGTCCTCCCACGTATTCCTCATTTTATGATAATCTTTCTCTCCAGCTTCGCTGCTTTGGACTTTTGTTTTGACCGAGTGCAATGTCACTGCGTCGATGTCCCTCGAGGGCCCCTATCAACCGCTGACGTCCTAATCCGCATAAATAGCGCACATGCAGCGCCCGTTGGCTTCAGTTACGTTTTTCCGAGTTTACGCTTGGAGTAATTACGGCACGCTTCAGTTTTTCGTCAGAAAAATGTCTTCATCTACTCCTTCAACGCTAAAGTCGGGTTTTATTTTTTTTTAGGTTTTTTTAAAATTAAAATTGTGCAATTTAGTTTCAAAATAATCTTTGTACACATTACTTTTAATTTGACATCTTATAAGATAATTTAAATCATATTAAAGAATATATAGTAGTACAGTTTACAACAAACTCATACAACTGTCATATCTACATAAAACTTTACATCAGATTTCATTCGATAATGTGACTAATAATTTTAAAAAGAGAAAATCTAAAGAATATATAAATCCTTATCCGGAATCATATAACCTGTCCAAAATCTAAATACAGACATACAAATCATATACCAGTTTATCTTTTTAGAAAAATTACAAGTTGGTTAGTTCCGTACATGTCAAACTAGTTATCGTAAGGCTCGTCCTCACGAATGTCTGGGACCAATAGACACTGTAACTGCTGTTGGATTATGGAAATACATCCACACAGTTTAATCATAAACGAGTTGTTAGGATTCAACATACATTTTTGCCATAAAGATTCATTGGCCATAGAGGTAAGCCCAACATTAATGGCACCCAGATGAGCTATCCTGCAATCTTCAAAAAAGTGACAATATATTACAAGATGTTTTAGAGTTTCGGGCGGTTGCCCATTCAGACAAAATCTACAGGCAACTAAGAGAACTTGAACCAATGTTGGATATGCTCAAGCGTATGAAGCTGATTAATTCCAAACCTCATATATATGTCATGAATCTTATCACAGGGAAAGCAAAGAATGTATCTTAATCTAGGCATGTGCTTATGGGTGTGACTAGCATATTCCTTGTATAACTTATAAGTGCCAATATCGTCCATAGCTATGCACCATTCATACTCATACCATTTTTTTTTTTTGGAGTAAGCCGGGCGTAGCAAGAGATCTTCCTTTATAATACCAATTTTTGACAAGATTATTTCCATTCTTTCCTGGAAAGCGATAACCGATCTAGGATTAGATTTCTTTATCATTTGAGCAAATTCCAAATACAAAGAATTCAGTGGGGGATTTAACATTTTTGAGTAAGAATTGAGTTGTCTCCATTGAAAACGAGCAGCTAAGCTCGATAAACCCAGTTCAATCCAGATACAGGCATTGGGGATGGATTTAGCAAACCCCAACACCTCTTTCCAGATAATGCCTTTAAGAGAATTCAAACAAATTGTAATGTCACAAAGACATAGGTCAAGGCCGTACAGCAAGACCGCTTCAACCTTATACAGATAAAACTGCAACAATGGTTCAAGGGAAAACGTACAAAAGTCTGGTTTTAAAAAGTGCCACGACTGCTGATGGAAAATGCCCATTACGGATCCTCACTGCATCTGCCTGTGGTGTCTGGGCTCTGAGCACCGTACCGAGGACTGTGGGTCCTGTGAAGCCATGACCGAGGAAGCTCCCAGAGAGCGTAGAGGTAAACTGGCAGTGGGGAGGTTATCATCGAAGTCTTCTTTGAAGCGGGAGAAAAAGTCCAGTGAGTCCAGAGACTCTTCCCAGCGTAAAAAGTTGAATAGGTCCCGATCGAGGAGTCTATCACAGCAGTCTTCGTCTTCCTCCAAGAAGGCGAAGAAGAGACGCCATAGCTCTCCTTCAACCTCAAGTGATTCCTCCACGGAGGTAATCGGATGCCTGACAAAGTCTGATTTCCCCGGCAAAGTGGGAGGCATTTTCTTCGGAGATGTTGCGAATTTTCGAGAATGTGGCCTCAACCTCCCTCGAAAGAAACGCACAAGAACCATGCCCCAGTCGCTCCAAAGACTACAAAGGAAAGTCAAAGGCTACAACTTAAAGCCGTGCTCCAAGCCAGCGTCAAAAAAAGAGAGTTTGTGATCCGACGAGAAGTCGTTGAGAAAGTCGACAAGTCGAGAGCTGAGTCCTATTTTGGTTTCCAACAAAATAGCACATTTTGCCTACTCCGTCTCCGTTGAAGTCAGATCGGTCGACGCTGAGTCGGCGCCATTTTCGAAGCAGTTTTTGCCGCCGACGACTACTTTGACTTTGTAGAAGCCTTTTATCATGCAAGACTAGTTTAGTTTCTTTATTTATACCGGCGCGCCGATCCCTGGGGTAACTGGGCGCCAGAGACTTGGACAAGAATAACAGGTTACAAGAAGTTACATATTATGCAGGCATGGATAGCAGCGATAAGTGCATGTGACCAGATTACAGGATGGTCGCAGAGAAGGTACATGTATGCATATATAATATAGGTAAAATAGAGAGATTGGTCGGACACGTGAGCAGTTCTTGCTAGCAAGCCAAGACTTTGTTTTAGCTTTAAAGGTCCAGAACAATGGTTCAATTTTAAGGGTTGGGGGCATAGCATTCCATTGTTTGGCCGCTAGAAATGGGAAGCTGGAGCCACCCGCTTTTCTTCAGTTGAATTTAGGGATGCTGAGACAATGCGTGTACATTGACCGGGTTGGTCTATTTGATCGCCGTAAGTTGAATTTGTCTGCCAAGTACTCGGGGGCACTGTTCAATAGGCATTTGTGGATGATAAGTGATCTCGGGGTGATTCTGTCCCGAACTGGGAGCCAGTGGGCATCCTGTCTGAAACTCAAAATGTGAGCAGGCTGCGGAATGCTTAGAGCCGCTCCTTGGGCTTTGTTCTGCAACACCTGGAGTTTAAGTTGCACTCTGAGGTGCCTAGGAAGAGGGTATTACAATAGTCAATTTTTGATAATACAAGTGCCCAGACTAGAGTGATGTAACTCGTTGGTGAGAGGAATGCTTTGCAAGCATTGATAAGCTTGTTTGTGTAGGCTGTGGACGAGGCAGTGGCGTTCAGTTGGTTATTTAGGGAGAGGGTAGAGTCAAGGTATACCCCCAGTGTTTTGATCTCTTTGGCCACTTTGATCAAGTTTACATCGATGTTGATAGAGGCATAGCGGGGGTCAATTTTGTTGAGGCGAGATTGGGAGCCGACTAGGGCAAGCTCCATTTTCTCGTCATTGAGGCAGAGGCTGCGTTTGGCCATCCATGCCTGGATTTCAAGGTATAGGTCATTAATCAATTTGGAGTCCTTTTCGTAGTATCCTGACAACATGATGAGTATCTGGGTATCGTCAGCATAATTTGTATATGTGACACCCAGATTGTCAAGGCGGTCAAACAGGAGCTTTGTAAAGATATTGTATAGGGTTGGTGATATGCATGAGCCTTGAGGGACACCGCAGTAGATGGGGATGGGGATAGGGATAGGGATAGGGTCAGCTGAGGCCGAAGGTGAGAAGACTCTCGTGGTTCGGCTAGAGAGGAAGGATTGTACCCAGGTTGTGGCCTCACTAGAAAAGGCAGCTGCTGATACCAGGTGCTCGGTGAGGGTCTGGTGGTTGACGAGGTTGAACGCTGCCGAGAGGTCGAGCAGCAGAAGTATGGCTAATTTGCCATTATCTTTCGCTTCGTCCATCTGAATTTTGAGGTCCAGGAGGGCAGTTTCTGTGCCGTGCCTCGGCCTGAAGCCCGAATGTCTGTGGCCCAGGAGATTATCTTCCAAGTGTTTTTGTATTTGTAGATAGGCCACTCTGTCAAGGATGTAGGGGACAGTAGTGATCGGTCTATAGTTAGTGGGGTTGTTTGGGTCCAAAGTGATTTATTTATAGTAGGGGCATAAACCATGCCTCCTTGAGACTGCTTGGTACTGAACTAGTTTTGAAGGAGGAGTTGATTAGGGCTGTTACGAAGGGGGCTAGTTCACTGGCGCCTTCTTGGATAGTGGCTGCAGGGCAAAGATCTCCTTGACATCTGGATGGTTTAAGACCCTTGATAATGTTTTCTACTTCTTTGGCCTTGACCGGTGAGAAGGAGATGGGGGCTGGGGGTAGGAGGAGGGAGTCTTAGGTGTAGGGGGTGGAGAGGGGTTGGGGTTTGCGCCAGAGACGTGTTCTTTCTTTTTTTTTTTTGCTCAATTTTAGATTGGAGCAGGGCTATTTTATCTGCAAGAGCTTTTTGTGTTATTTCACACCAGTCTGCATCTTTCAAACAGGATTCTGTGGGTGTGTCGGGAGACAAAAGTTCCCTGAGGATTTTGAAGAACTTTCGTTCTAGATTTAGCATTGAGTATTCTGAGGTTGTAAGTCTCTTTCTTGACAGTGAGGATGGCTGATTTATAGGTGGAAGCAGCTGCTGTAAAGAGTGCTTTATTAGAGGAGTTAAGTGTTTTTCTCCAAGAGGATTCCGCTGTCCGTTTAGCGTTCCGAAAGGAGTTTCAATTCAGGGGTAAACTATTTGTTAAGATGGGCTACCGGCTTGGCTTTTGTGGGTTTGATGGGAGTAATATTGTTGACTGCTGCCTCCAACGTTTTGTTATAGAGGTTGGCTAGTTTATTTGCATCTAGGTCTGTGTAGATTGTAGGGTCAAGGACGTTGTGGATTAGTGGACAAATGTTTTGCATCTTAATGTTGCGGCAATTCCTGGTGAATGTGTGTGGTACAATGACTGGAGTGGCGTTAGGATTAGAGTTGTTTTGGAAGGAAAACAAGATGACATGGTGGTCGGACCAAGCAACAGGTTCCTTTTTTAGGATGGAGAAAGTGCAGTTGTGATCGGCTAACCAATCCAAGGTTCCGCCTTTATTATGGGTTGGGTCTGTGAGATTGTGTTTGAAGCCTAGTTGGGACATCGTGTTTTCCAAAGAAAGGGCGTTTGCGTCATTAGTTTCACCCAGACCTAGGTTGAGGTTTGGTATTGTTTGTAAGTAGGTCAGAGATATCTTCCTCAAAGGAGGAGATGTGTCCAGGCGGCCTGTATATAAGGTCCGTGAGGATGGTTTGAGAGGCTGAGAGCGGGATCTTGACTGAGAGTAGTACAGAGGATGGTAGGCTGATTGATTGTGTAGCTCTGAGGCCTAAGGATGTTTTCGCAATGAAGGCTACACCGCCTCCTTTGCCTGAAGCCCTATCATTTCTTGTAATTGAGTAGCAATCTGGGATGGCTAAAGAGAGAGCTGGGCCTGCTGCTTGGTGTAGCCAAGTTTCGGTTATGACAAGGAAGTTTTAAGTCGTTGGAGGTGATGAGGTCTGCACTGTCAAGCGCATGGGCGACCAAGGATCGAGCGTTAATCAGAGCACCTCTGATGGTGGGGCGAGTGGCTAGGCTAAGTGATGGTTTTGGGATTTTATCTGAGCTAGGTTTTAGGTTGGGTGGTGACTGGTTAGGATGTGCGGGATGAGGGCCTTTTCTCTTGGGTGACGCACGAGGAGGTAGCCTAGCGCCAAGTCTTATGTTTCTTTCCTTCACTGGACATGGTACCAGGGTGAGGGTGGTGAGGCAAATTGTCGAATCCATTCTAAAGGGCTAATGGGGCAGTTAGGCAGGCTGGACTGTATAGCGTCATTGTGCCCCATAGTCGCAGCGTTAGTGTGATGTTCATGTGGTGGAGAAGATGGTAGAAGGCTGGCAGGGTGGGAGCTTGTGGTGCTGAGAAGGATAAGGTGTAGAGTCGCCGCCAGGGATAGAGTGGTTCTGCAAAGGGCTGCCATGAACATCCTGTTTGGATGCACGGAGGGCAAAGTCCCTTTAGAGCTGTTCACTTGGGTGCAGAGAGGGTAGGTTGCTGGAAGCACAGAGGGCTGGTTCACGGATGGTGTGGAAAGCTAGTTCTGTGAGGGCTCAGCCAGCTAATTCACTAGGCGCAGTGGGCTAGTACAATCAGGCACAGTAGGCTAGTTCACTGAGGGCACAATAGGCAAGTTCACTAGGCACAGTGGGCTAGTACATTCAGGCGCAGTAGGCTAGTTCCCTGAGGGCACAATAGGCAAGTTCACCAGGGCACGGTAGGCTAGTACATTCAGGCACAGTAGGCTAGTTACCTGAGGGCACAATAGGCAAGCTCACTAGGCACAGTGGGCTAGTACATTCAGGCACAGTAGGCTAGTTCACTAGAGACATAGTAGGCTGATACATTCAAGGATATGAGGGTACAATAGGCTAGATTGCCATAGGCATAGTGGGCTAGACCCTTTAGAAAAGGTAACGTCAATGAGGCACACCAGATTACCTGCGTGTAGGCAGTGAGCATGACCTGGATTGAGTAGGGGACATCAGTGCAGAGTCTATTGAACAAAGTTAATTGATTAGTCCGATATATTATGCATTGAAAGAAAGGGCAATCGCTATGTACTGGAAGTGGCTTGGGAGCTTCACAAAGCAATGGCTGGGGTGTCGTATGTTTTACTTACAATAGATCATCATAATTGATATGAGGGTGTAGTTGCCGACGTCTGGCAAGGCAGAGTAAGGCAGACACCTGCTGGTAAGCCTCCCGGGCTCTAGGGACTGTTGCTTACATGTAGATAGGGAATGTCATTGAAGGAGGGTCAGCGTGCAGCGGCTCTCCACGGCGAACAGGAGCAAACAGGGTAGGGCCTTACTCTCGTGGGCCTTCCTTGCGAGGGCCGGCTTCCGCCTACCGGTGGAGTTCTGGGTAAGAAATACTGTGGTTGCTAGGCAACAAACTCAAACAAAGTGGCAGGCAGCAAGGTTTATAGACCTGTCCCTAAAAGACTATTTTAAGTCTGTCTGCAATTTGAGGAAGATCAACCCTCTGATGAGGGTTCCCCTACTTTTGGTCTGCAGTTTTGTAACCCCAATGTGCCAGAACTCATTTCGAATGGATTGTGTCCTCCCACGTATTCCTCATCTTAGATATTCGTATCGTCCGCTCTGCTGCTTCGGAAAAACGTTTTCCCTCCACAGGGCACTGTGCTTGATGTCGTGGCGTTGATGTCCCTCAAAGGCTGCCGTAGAGGGTCGACACCATCCGTAGCATAAATAGCTCGAGCCGCGCCTGTTGGCTTCAGTTACGTTTTTAGGAAAGCTTTTGCTTCGTGTGTATGAAAATGGCACTTCAGTCTTTCAAGATGTCTTCATCATCTAATCCTTCTACCCCTCAAACTGGCTTTAAAAAAAATGCCAGAATTGCGGGAAGAAAATGTCCATAACTGATCCCCATCAAGTCTACATCTGGTGACTGGGTCCCGACCATCGAGTTGACTACTGTGGTTCCTTTCAGGCTATGATGGGTAAAGCTCTAAAGGAACAACAAGGTAAATTGGCGGTGGGGAAACACGTGTCGAGGGAATAAGCATGATGTGGAAACCAGCATGCCAACAAGAATTTTAGCTCAACCAGACATTAATATGAAGCAATATTTAATGTCTGCATCAAATGTAACTATCAACCCAAGTACCACAGAAACAACCAAATGGGAAACAAAAAAGAAAGCAACACACCATCCCTTTGGATATTGAGCAAATCCTCACAATTAATAAGAGTAATACAAATAGATATTCATTGTGAAATTAACAAATATCTAATAAACATGAACTTGTATCTACTTTGTGTCTCTGCTCATCACTCAAAGATCAACTCACTTTTTGATAACTGTAGGCGCAACAATAAGGTAATATACCTATTATTTTCTACTTGCCCAAGATCAGCCCTGGCCACCTACGTGGCACCTGTCTTTATGCGGGGCAGGCAGGCGTTTGTCCGTCCTTCAAATCTGGCCCAGAAAGCATTCCCAATCTAGTCGGTGTGCGGCATCTGTCAGCCAAGTCTACTCCATCCATATGTGGCGGCTGGTCGCCATTCATAATCTTCAGTTGCTCGCGGCAGGTAGACACGAAGTGCTTGAAAAAGATGAGAGGTAGGTGTGAAATAAGGGGTGGAGCGGTAAGACTTTGCAGAAGATATGAAACCGAGGATTGCTTGGAATTTTAGGAGAACATGAGACCAAATTCATAGATGATGCTTTGGCAGTGGTAAAATTATTCTTAAACATTTCTTTAGATCTACATGTTTTACTCAAGTCGCACCTATCATTGTAAAATTCAATAACTGCAAATGGCAAAGCTATTCTTTGCCGTTGCTCATATTTGTTAGAATTTGAAGGTTTTAAGTGATGTGTTGCTGTTTGAGTAGGATCCGTTCAACCTGGGTAGTGGCTACCAGTGAATACAGTAGCTTTGTCCACGTTTCACTTCGAAGGGATTGTGTCCTCCGACGTATTCCTTATCTTAGATATCTCCTTCCAGCTTTGCTGGCCTCGGAAAATTTTTCTCTAGAGGGCGATGCGCGTCGACGTCCGCCGAGTCGATGTCCCTCGACAGCCGCCGTATCGACGTAGACGTCATCCTGCCTATAAAGGCCGCGTGCAGCGTCCGTTGCTCAGTTCCGTTTTTCCGCGCTTACTCAGTGCCTCGGAATATCGTTGCTCAGTTTCGTAGAGAATTTATCCTATTTACCTCGAGATATTCGATCCGTACTCGATGGCTTCCTCGTCGGAACCGACGACCCCTCGGTCCGGCTTCAAAAAATGCCGAGATTGTGGGAAAAAGATGTCGCTGACTGACCCTCACAGAGTTTGTCTGTGGTGTTTGGGAGCTGAACACCATTGTTCGGAGTGCGAGGACTGTATGTGCATGACAGCTAAGGCCCTGAAGGAGCGTAGGGGGAAGCTGGAGAAAGGTAAGACTTCAAAAGCTTCTTCTTCCTCGACAAAGTCGAAACATTCGTCTCCTCGTCACCATTCGCGCTCCAGGTCTCGGAGTGGGTCCCATCACTCCTCGAGATCGAAGCACTCGAAGAGGAGACGTCGAAGATCCCCTTCTCGGTCCTCCTCTTCCTCTGTTTCTCCTAAGAGAATCCCTTGCCCCACAAAACATAGTTCCAGGCTGAATGGGAGGAATTCCGCAAAAATATGATGAGCGTATTCGAGAAAGCGGCCTCGACCCCCTCGAAGACTGCCGAGAGCGATGCTCTGGTCAAAAGACCCGAAGGTCAAAACCGCCGCGAGTCGCAGTACCCGGCGAAGGAAGCTTCTCGAGCGCGTCACGAACCCTCGAGTAAAGCTATGACCTCGAAACCTTCTTCGAAGGTTCCGTCGCTGCCGAGGTCTGTGTCTTCGACGCCGTTGTCGAAGGGACCTTCGACACACGGGTCTGTCGACTCGACGCCGGCGTCGACGCCAAGGAAAGTCACGGTTGCGACGCACCCAGTGGCTATCCCAAGGTCCTTGATGACGATGGCGTCGAGATTGTCGACTTCCTCGAGCAGAATCCCAATTCTATCGAGGACCTCGAGGCCTCCGCCTTTGTTTTCGACGCCATGCCCGAAGCCTTCGGCGTCGACGACATCGACGTTTTCGAGGCCGATTATGACAAGTTTGGCACCCTCTGCCTTGGAGATGGGTTTCACACCCTTTGTGAGTTCAGAACAATTGAGAACTATGTCCTCAATTATGGAAGAGGGAGAACTATCTGAACAAGACACATTTGAGTTGTAGGGACCTGCAACCCCAGTTCAAGAGGAGTTGTCCTCAGAAGAACGCAGGTTAAATGATCTCCATGATTCCTTACATGAGGCAAGTGGGTTAGACACTTCCCCCTGAGGTGGAGTTCGCTAGGCCAGACCCAGGGGAGCATGCTGAAACCCCCTATAGAGCCTTAATGGCCAGGATCACAGAATTTTTTGGGGTGGTCAACACCTTCACAGGCTTTCCAACAAGATGACCTCACGGATATTCTTGATAAAGGTCCACGGGAGGCTCCTGTAGTGCCCTTTCATAAAGCTCTTCAGAGGAAAATCATGATGAACTGGGAAACCCCAGATGTCGTCCCGGCAGTAAATAAAAAACTGTCTACTAAATACAGGGTATCTTCTGCAGACCCGGAGTTTTTGTCCAAACACCCATCCCCAGAAAGTCTGGTGGTACAGGCAGCATCTTCTACTGACGTCAAGACTGCTTACCCTACCGTCCCACAGGACAGGGACGATAAGAAATATGATGCTATGGCAAAGAACGTTTTTTCGGCATGTAGCATGGCGTTAAAATCCGTTAATGCTACTTGCACCCTTGCTAGATTCAGCCATACACTTTGGGAGTGTGCTTCTACAGCGGCTGACTGCATCCCGGAGGGAGAAGAAAGGGAGGCGTTCCTAAATATCATACAGGGCGGTAAAGACGCTATGTGCGAATCCCTCCAGACGGGCATTGACTCGGCTGACAGTATCAGCAGAGCAATGGCGGCAAGTACAACAACCAGGAGATTTGCTTGGTTGAGAAAGTCTGGTTTTGCCCCAGATGTGCAAGCCAGGCTCTCGAACATGCCATTTGATGGCTCTTCTTTGTTTGGGGAAAAAGGCGGATGACAGTTTAGAAAAACTGCAAACATCAAAGGCACTAGCAAAATCCCTAGGCGCTGCAATCCGTCAGACACCTTTTCGTCCCACAGGAACCTCTGCGAGAGGCAAGTCCTTTCGCTTCTACTCCGCATTCGGCAGAGGTAGAGGACGACCGGCTCAAAGGGGACAAAGAAGAACTACCCGAGGTGGACGTGGTAGATATTCAAAAGCCGCAGCAACAGCAGGTGCCTCTTTACCTTCGGCATCTGCATCAGCCACCCCAAAATCACACTGAGGACTTCCCTCACAAGACACCTGTAGGAGGCAGGTTAACTCAACATCTGGCGGAATGGCAGGCTATCACGTCAGATGCTTGGGCACTGGAAACAGTTGCCCAAGGTTACTGCCTGCCTCTCCTACGCATACCTCAGAGTCATCCACCGGGGATCAGCTCTCAGAAAGCTCCAAATCCGCTCCTCTTGCAGGAAATTTTAGACCTGCTAGAGAAAGGTGCCATAGACCGGAACCTGTAGCGGAAAGGAACAAGGGCTGGTACTCCCCTTACTTTCTCATTCCAAAGAAAGACGGAGGACTGAGACCCATCTTGGACTTGCGAGAATTGAACAAATTCCTCAGGAAAGACAAATTCAAGATGGTAACTCTTTCTCAGATCCTTCAGGCCCTTCAGTTCCAGGACTGGTTGGTATCTCTGGACCTTCAGGACGCTTATTTCCATGTGCCGCCTATCCATCTCAAACACAGGAAATACCCGAGGTTCGCAATTGGCAACTCTCATTATCAATTTCGAGTGCTGCCATTTGGGCTGACCTCCGCCCCGAGGGTCTTCACCAAGTTAATGTCGGTAGTGGCGGCAAATCTAAGGAGGGAAGGGATTCACGTCTACCCCTACCTGGACGATTGGTTGATCAGGGCTGTATCTTCGGAACAAGCTCAGATCCAGCTAAATCACGTTTGCCACTCCCTTCACAGACTGGGCTTCTCCCTCAATTTAAATAAGTCACAAATGATACCATCGCAGAGACTCCAGTTCATCGGAGCGATCCTGGACACTTCCCTGGGAAAAGCCTTGCCACCAGAGGTGAGGGCTCAAGATATTCTACAGATGGTTACCAAGTTCCAAAATGCCCAACGTCTCCCAGCTTTCGACTTTTTGAGGTTGCTAGGCCTCATGGCATCCTGCATTTTCCTAGTGCCAGAGGCTCGCCTGAGAATGAGATCCCACCAGTGGGCACTGAGGACTCAGTGGTCACAATTCTCAGGAAGAATGACAGATCTTCTTCAGGTTCCCGACAGGGTGGCTCGAGACCTTCAGTGGTGGGCCTGTCAGGAGAACATTCTGAAAGGAGAACAGTTTTGGCAACCCTGGCCGGAGATAACAGTAGTCACGGATGCCTCACTCACGGGGTGGGGAGCACACGCCAATGACTTGACCATCAGCGGTCGTTGGTATCCATCGGAGTCCAGACTACATATCAACCTGTTAGAGCTGAGGGCCATCAGACTTGCGCTGAAGGCGTTCCTGCCAGCTGTACAAGGGAAGAATGTCCTGATAATGACTGACAAAACAGTGGCCATGCATTACCTCAGCAAAAGAGGAGGCGTAGGATCACTACCCCTGTGCAGAGAGGCGATGCAGCTCTGGTTTTGGGCAATCCAAGAAGGAATCTCTCTATCGGCAGTTCACCTAGCCGGAGAGAAGAACTTGACAGCGGACGCCCTGAGCAGGCAGAGCACAGTCTCCCACGAGTGGGAACTAGCTCAGGAAGTCCTTCAAGAGATCTTCGCCCTTTGGGGAACCCCTCAGGTGGATCTGTTCGCCACCAGTGTCAACAGGAAGTGCAATCTGTTCTGCTCAAGGGAATTTCCCCCGAGAGGAGCTCTGGGAGACGCGTTCATAGTGGACTGGGAGTTTCCGCTTCTGTACGCGTTCCCACCGGTCCCTGTCATTCCTCAAATGGAGGTTGAGAAGATTCCGGAAAACCATGATCCTAATTGCCCCGGGTTGGGCCAGGAGAAGTGGTACCCGGACCTTCTAGACTTGTCCATCTGCCCTCCAATTCGACTTCCACTCAGAGAGAATCTACTCTCACAGAAGGGAGGTCAGGTTCTCCATCCAGACATCAAAACCCTCAACCTTCACGCTTGGCTTCTAAAAGGTTGAGGTACAAGGATTGGGACCTCCCTGATGATGTTATGTAGGTGTTGCTTTCGGCAAGGAGGCCAGCAACAAAGTCTTTATACCGCTGTTGTTGGAACAGATTTTGCAGCTGGTGTAGAGAAAAGAATATCGACCCCTTTTCATGTGGTACACCAATGGTTTTGTCCTTCCTACTCTATTTGGCAAATTCAGGCCTTCAAGTTGGCACCATTAAGGGCTTTCTCGCAGCGCTATCCATCTTTAAGCGCACTGCGGAAGAACCATCCTATTTCAAGTTACCCTTGGTAATACAGTTTCTAAAGGGGTTAACTAACGTTTATCCCCCAAGACCATCCAGGTTCCCCTATGGGATTTAAACTTAGTCCTAACTTTCCTGATGGGCACACCTTTCGAACCACTCCATTCTTGTTCATTAAGATTTCTTACCCTTAAAACTGTTTTATTAATAGCACTTACATCTGCTAGAAGGGTGAGCGAGTTACAAGCTCTTTCTTGTAAACCCCCTCATACAATCTTTCACAAAGACAAAGTTGTCCTGCAAGTGAAGCCTAATTTCCTCCCAAAGGTGGTTTCTGAATTCCATATCACTCAGAAGATTACCCTGCCATCTTTCTATCCTCCTCCTCATCCGGGGAAAGAGGAAGAGAGGTTACACAGGCTGGACCCTAGAAGGGCTTTAAGTTTTTACATCAGTAGACTGGCCAGGATAAGACAAGCATACCAGCTGTTTGTAGGCTACGCAGGTCACAAGCTGCGGTTACCGATAACTAAGCAGACCATTTCCAGATGGATCATTCTAGCCATTTTGGAATGTTATAAACTGGCAGGAAAAGAGCCCCCTCAAAACCTTAGGGCTCATTCGACCAGAGGTATTGCAGCTTCATCGGCCCTCAAAAGAGGAGTGCCGGTTAAAGACATATGTGCGGCTGCCACATGGTCGTCCGTCCGTACCTTTACACGATTTTACAACTTGGATTCCTCCTCCAGTCAAGAGACTAGGTTTGGAAGGGCAGTATTGCACTATATTCATCAATAAAAGGAAGCATGAAGTCAGTACTCCCACCTCCAATAACAGAATACCGCTATGGGAGCCTATCTAAGATAAGGAATACGTTGGAGGACACAATCCCTTCGAAGAACAAGTTACTTCTTACCTTGTAACGTTCTTCCGATGGGATGTTCCTCCGACGTATTCCTTATCGACCCTCCCATCCATCCCCGCAGTATTACTTCCCTTGTTGTTGCAGCTTACGCTCCTTCAGGGTGATTAGTCTAGTCCAGACAGAAAAACTGTGGGCTACAAAACGGAACTGAGCAACGGACGCTACGCGCGGCCTTTATAGGCAGGATGACGTCGACGTCAATACGGCGGCTGTCGAGGGACATCGACTCGGCGGACGTCGACGCGCAGCGCCCTCTAGAGAAAAATTTTCCGAGGCCAGCAAAGCTGGAACGAGATATCTAAGATGAGGAATACGTCGGAGGAACATCCCATCGAAAGAACATTACAAGGTAAGAAGTAACTTGTTCTTCTCCTTTATACAGGCAGCAATCACATTGTTCTTTAATAATTCTTACATTGAGATTCAAGCAGCCTGTGACAAGTGATGGTTGCTCAGGTCAGACTAGCTTGCTTTTTTTGTCCTGTTTCTGTGAATCCAAGTCCTGGTTCGAAACAACGTGTAGCAGTCAAATCCGTGAGTTTGGGTCTGACTCGAGGCTTTCAAAAGCTTTAGTTGCTACTGGTTTCTGTTTAGGATCTTTGGGTTCCTTCGCTCTGTGAAATCACATCCAGGCTGGCTGTGCAATTGAACCACATTCGGCACACCGCCCTCTGCAAAACTGTATTCAAACCCTGTGAAATAGACATTTGATCAACATTGGGCATGACTGCTATATGGAGGAAAATTCAAGATTAGGTACTGCATTAGCTTTGTTTAACTAGCTTTCACTTCAAATTCCATAAACCTGGTTACCAGTGTGGCATGAATGTTTTGGGTTTTGACCATCACAACATTGCCACACTCACAGGCCTCACTTGCCTATGATAATTTTGGGTCCTAAGGATTTGCGGCCTAAAGATTAACCTAGAAAATACATTCTACCTTGTTTGAGGTACAATTTGAGGGATTCTGTTAGGTCTGCTTCAATTTGTATTTATGGGTATTAACGATCCAGTGTGTCATTTTGAATAGAAATTAATTACAAAGTAAACTGTAACAGAGGGTGTAGGCATTCAATGAGTAAGCCTTGTTTGGATTGAATGTGTATACCAGGTCATGGAGGCGTAAGAGTGGGAACGCATGAAAATAGCTACAGGCCAAAACCGATGTATTTTTGACAATCGGAGACTAAGTCCAGTATTAACAGAATGACCATTTGCAACAAGTAGTTCTGAGGATTGAACGCAAGAAAGGTGGGTGTGCCAGTTTGTTTGTATAGGGAAGAGGGGATGTTCGGGAGCTTCGGCCATTGCTAGCAGGTGGAGTGGAATGTGGGCATCCTTTAGGAGAGTTCCACCAATGAATTGGCTTTGGATAGCATTCCAGTGGAGTAGGGAAAAGGAGTAAAGGCAGCAGGAGGTGTATATGAGGCGGGGCACTGAGAAGTTGAGTAGAAGCCAAGCGGACACGTACAATGACATGCAGTAAGTGAGGTAGTGAAAGTCAAGAGCATGGATGGCTTCAAGAAGAGTATCAGGAACTTTAAGCAAGAGTTACTTTGCATCCTTAGCCATCCAGCTTGGTGGTGATGCATAGAGGTGCAGGAGGATATGCAAAGGTTGAAACGGGTGCATGTCACAAAGTTCAGAACCTTGATGAGCGAAGAATTGTGTAGAAGGGAACAACAAAAAGGTAGGCCTGTACACTAGTCTAGTTTGTGGAGTACTAGAGTAGAGATTAGGGTATTAGTTTAGTAGTGTGTGAGGAGTGGGCAGATTTTTCTAATGTTCCTGATGTTGAGTTTGGCTGTCGTGGCAGTGTCTTTATTGAACTGGAAGCATATCAGGTCGCTGTCTGGGAACTCCTAGGTTGTGAGCCATGGCTGTGGTGACCAGGAGGGAAAGAGATTGGAGAAGCAGGGTGGCATTGGAGGTTCGGAGCAATGATTTCCGTCTTTGAGAAGCTGAGCATGCGCCAGCGTAGATATATCCAATGGCGGTTACACAGTTGGTTATGCATGTGGAGCTTACAGAGGAGGAAGGAGGCAAATAAGGAGATGAACTGTGTAAAGTCAGTGAAGTGGTGTTGGTTAAAGCTAAAGGAGAGTAGTTTGCCGCTGAAAGACAAGTGTGCCTAGGACTGATCCTTGGAGAAACGCCCATGGGGACGAATGTCTGTGGAGAATGAACTTGAGTTCCACAAGATAGTCAATGAGGTCACAGAGATGTGGGAAGTTTAAAGGGAGGGATGATCCACAGTGTGAACAGCTGCCGAACGGTCTATAAGGAGGATGGATGAGGGGTAAGAGTAGGGGGGCATTGGTTAGAAAGTTGAATGTTTTTGTAAGAGCATTTTCAGTGGAGTGTTTGTGCTGAAATCTAGATTGGAGGAGATTACTGAGTAAGTGTACTTTGAGCTAGTTGACTGTGCGGTGGGACCATCTGCACTGCAGTTCCTTAGAAGACATTGGCCCTCGTTACAACCTTGGCAGTAAGTTTTCAACTTTACCGCCAAGGCGTAATTTACGTTATCGCCATGGTGGATGGTGGAATTACCGCCCCATTACAAGGTGAGTGGGGCGGTAATTCCCCATTCACCAATGGCCCCTTCCCCATTCCCATTTTTGCCCCATAGGGCATAATGGGAATGGGGAAAGGCGCTAATTACGGCACCGTAAATTACGGTGCCGTAATTAGCACTAAGGTGGCTTAGCGCCTTGCATTTTAACGCCTGCAAAAAGCAGGCGTTAAAATGTGAATCAGGCGTTAAGCCCTTAACGCCTGAGTTGTAATGAGGCCCATTATGACTGGATATTGTCTAGCAGGCTGGAAAGGTGACATTTGAGTTGGGGACAGAGGTCCCTAGTGCAAATGTCTTTAGAATTCATGAATTAAAAAGGTTCCATTGGGTCGCGTGATGTGTTGGAAAAGTGAAGGATGGGTAGAAGTTCACTGGCGGGCTGAAAGAATTAGGATAGAGAATATTGTGAGCAGTATTGCCAGGATGAGTAATGACTTCTCTGTTGTATTTAGTCTTTACTCTCAAACCTGTGGATTTATTTGGATACTTCTAGTGACCCACCCTTTCAGTGGGTCCTGTATGAAACTTATGCTGCTGTTCTCCTATCTAGTGGTTCAATGACAGGAGGCTCTTTGATGGTTTGTCTGTTGTCACAGAGGGCCTTAAGCATTCCAAGGCTCCCAAGGATGGTTCAAGGGCTTTTATTTGGCAGAACTCAAATGATGAAAAAACTTGATGATCTATGGATCATCCCTTGGGCTTCCTCTATCCCTAACCTAGACCTCCCTAGTCGGCAACAAGAGATTGGTAATGCCTACTATATATAGTTTTGATTAGAGTGATGGCATAAAGGCTTCAGCCTTTTCCATCTCCGGAACCTTCTATGGGGAAAAACATGCATAACGGTTCCCCTGGATGTGGGGTCTATTGTGTTTTCAAATGCCTAGTTCTTTGCACTCTGCACTTCCTGTCCCTGATGTTCCTTTCCTCTCTCTCACTCTCAGCTATTCTACTCCCGCCCTACCCTTCCTTCCCTCTCTATACTCCTTCCTCTTGTCCCTCTGATAGTCACCCAAACTCTTAACTACATTTCCTCTTTCTCTCTGTCTCACTCTTTGGTCTTCGCTCCTCTCTGCTCTCCTCCCTCCTACTCTACACTCCACTCTACTCTCTTCTGTCGCCTCTACTCCCCTCTTCCATCTGCTCCCATACCCCCTCCGTTCTTCTTCCCTCTACTCTCCACTCCCTATTCCCCCCCCACACTTAGTCACCTGTTTCACTCTCCTACACTCGTCTTGCTCACTCACTTGGTCTGTCTCTCTCTACACCTCACTCACACCTTCCAACAATCATTTGCAAACTTACAAAGGTACCACTCTCACAGCCAACATCTCTTCTGCAGTATCCTCCATGCTCCGTTCCACCATCCTGCCTCCAGGGTTACACAGGTCAAATGCTTTAAAAATGCCTTAAGTTCTGCTCAGTTTTTATCCTGTTTCTGTGGGCTGTGTCTGATGACGAGCTGCTTGTGTGCATGTAGTTTTAGTTCTGCTACGGTGGAGCATCCGTTTTGCCTGTATATGGGAAGCTGTTTCCTTCTGGCTTTGTATTTTCTGCATCATTTTCTCAGGGCGTTTCATTTGATTTCTGCCGCAGGTAGTTTCTGGGTTCTGTAGTCCGGCAAAAGAAAAGAGAGCACTAACCAGAATGGGGTATGGCAGTAATTGGGAGATTGATAGTGATACCATCCACTTGTAAAGAGGCACATACAGTGGATCAGAGACTAGGGCCCTCCCTCCTCCTTCACCCTGCCTCTGGGGCAGGACTGGCTCTTGTGAAAACCCTAATAGGCCACCTGTCGCAGGGCAAGAGGGGTCTCTATCCCCGTTGACATGGTCCAGTGCCTGATCCTGTGCTAATACCTTGATAACATGAGGTAATCTTAGGTCCTAATATTCCTTATCACACTAGTTGATTAAGGAGGTCTGCATCCTCTCACAGGAAGACGACTTAACTTTAGTACATTTAACATCCTTGACCTTCTTTTTTTTTTGTTTTTTTTGTTTTTTCCCCAACTCGCTGTGCCTTTTAAAAGGGGCGCTCTCTCCATTACTCATCCTGGCTATACGAAAGCCTCTCAGGCAGCCAGGTGGTGTAAGGGTAGCAAGAAGGGAAGCTAGAAGAATTTCTTTGAGTAATGAAGATGACCGTCACTCTTTCCTATGCATAACATAATGTTTTAAGGTATTGATGTATTGAGACTAAGACCATTACATATGTAATAAATTCATAAATATTTATTTTCGGAAGTATGTCTTAATCTCATATATACATTTTGTTTTATTTGCTTATATAGCGCGCTGAACCCTGGGGTAGCTAGGCGCTACTATATATATATATCTATATATCTTCCTACCTCAGCAACGCCATCACCTATACAAAGACCACCAGAACACTGATATCCAACAACAGCGCCCAGCTCTTCATCCCAGGATTCAAATCCACCAGAGCAGGAAGAAGCAGCTTTCCAGTGATGGCGCCCAAAACTGGACCTCCCTTTTTATTTTTTTTTATTTTACATTTTTTTAAATCCATACCAGAAATGAGCCCTCCCACTAGCAATTTAAGACATCCCTAAAATCTTGGCTGTTCAACAGATACTAACCAGTAGCAATCACCTTGCTTACCCGACCAACCACACAACCCAGTATAGTCCATCCCCACGCCTATGCCTAGACCTAGACACTGTACCTGTGACTTACTTCATTGCACTAAGTTTCAAATGTAATTATGTCTATGCATTTCCCTGTAATCTGCGACTCATATGTACTACCCTAGAGGTACTGTATCCTGTATGTAACAAGCCATCTCTTCGATTGTAACCAGAGATGTAAGATTTCTTGAACCTACACCGTGATACCCTGGGGTCTCGGCGTATAACAAATTACATAAATATATATAGAAAAAGTGTGGAAATGTGTCTGCTCGAAATGTTTAGCATACTTCCCAACAGGCTACTAACTTGAACTTTGGCACGTGGGTAGGCTCCATGGTGTAGACAATGTAAAAAGTATAAAAGATAAATGATACCTTTTATCTCATTTGTTTTGGGCAGGGATTACTGTGCGGAGCACTGGTACAACTGCTAGTGTTATATAAAATCTAATTTGATTTGGAAAATTCTCTAAAAGGCTGAGTCGAAAGATATTATTTGGCGGCAGGTGGGGATGCAGGCGTGCTGTAGAGCTTGGCCAAGATGGCCTCACCAGTTTAATTGGCTTCAGGAGCGGGATGTATGATTGCCATAAATTATCCTTTGAGGCTGTGAAACTACCCTGCACCCTAGTGGCACGCCACACGCTAGTCACAAGGATTCCGGCGAGAGGTGCATCCGAATGACTGGAGTCCTGTTTGTGAGAGTGAGCAATGTGCTAGTAGTGAGGTATTGAGGTCCCTGCTCCTGAGGCTGGGATTGATGACTGCCTGTGCCTAATGAGGCAATACATACATTTTTAAGCACGGAGTAAGAAGGAACACGGAGCAAACACAGAACCTGACTGCTAGGTGCATTTAACCGTCAGCTGAAGTCCAATCTCTCCCCGTGACACTATCAATAGGAAAGCAGGTAATTGTGTAGCTTTGTCTTCATCATTACATAGATGGCAGACATGTTGGGAAGAAGAGAATGGTAATAAGAGGGACTGTGGCACATGCTACCTGACAGCCATGTCGGTGTCAAATGATCTGCAGGAGTGACATTTTAGGTATGCTGGAGTAGGGCTGTGCTTGCAAGTTGGCGCACTTCCATTTGCTAGAGTCTTGAGGAAATTAATAGGTTGAGAGGAGTAACAGAGTAAAACAGGTTTAACTGTCACACAACAAAGCCAGAGGAAAGTGAACTGTAAGGGTGTACGCTCCCAATCTGTATTTGGGACCAACACCACTGACACTTGGGTACTGACTTAAAAGTGCTATACAGGCATAAATGAAGCGGGAGTTGCATAATTGTTAGTGTACTGAAGAATATCCCTTTTCTTTTGCCAATCTTACTATTGAATCCAATATAGTGGCAGTGGAGTGGTCACACAATGGATTCTGGGGAAAATTGGAAAATAAACAGTAGCTGAAGTAGACTTTTTGCTCCAAGTAGCTTAACAAGCATTTTCAGAGCATCGTCAACATCTCAAATCTGTCTGTGCTTGTGCGTATTGATAAAACGGTGGCATGCCTAGAAGGCAAACTTGACTGAATGAAAAAGTGGGCCAAATAGAAAAAAGAAATGCAGCCGTGGAGCAGAAAACCCCAGAAATAGATTAATAACTTGCCAAGACAGTGCTGGTGCGAAAGCAGATGGGTAAGGAATTGGAGTTAGTGATACAGGGAGGCAAAGTTACGGACCGGAGAGTGGAATACGTTGAACATACTGTGTTTAGCAAATTGGATAACTTTGTCTCCTTTCGCAGAAGGCGATGGCTCGGTAGTCTTGGTGCTGGGCCTGGAGACAGAAGATCGCCCTATATATATATATATTAACAAGTGTTTTAGAATCAATCAGCGCAGTGATAATACAACAGGGGACTCTGAAGTGGGGTAATGTTAATTATAAAGCGATCTGATGCCAGGGATAAAGCAAGAATTTTAAAAGCGCCTAAAAGAGAAAGCAAGCTGGAATACTCGCTAAAAAGAATTCTTCCATTCCCGACTTAGCACCTGAGAGGACATTTTTGAGCTCCTTAAAAAAGAATCTCCTCGACCTGGCAGCTAAGGGGGCCATCCTACATTCTGCCAACGTACGACACATGAAAGGAGAAGGAATTTATCTATTGAGATGCTGAGAAGGCCAAAGAGTCTTTGAACACAATACCAGAACCACCAGATGCAGAAGATGACTGATGAAAAAGAAATTGCTCCAGACCAGCGGTTCCAATATTGTTAGATTGTTGAATATTACTGTTGTTTGGTTGCAAGTTTTCTCTCTCCTTATTTAGACTTTGTACAATGCTGTTAATTGTTTAACGTGGCTACACTGGCCGGGAAAGTCAGCTGCCTACTCTGTAATTTTAAGCTGTTAGCTCTTATGTGTGATTGTTGTCTGTTGAGGACAGAAATCGGAATTTCAAGGAATTTGATTCCTTGAATCTTAGAATTTGCCCCTCCATGCAATCACAAAGAGGGCATCAGGAGGATCTCTGGTTATTGTTGTTCCAAGAATATTTATATATGTGAGGTATGGCAGCCCTCACATTGTGGGTTAGCTCATGTTGTATTGTGAAAATGAAAATCAATAAAAATACATTAAAAAAAAATATACTGTTGTTATATTTTTATAAAGCACACGGTCGCCGTGGCCATCATGGCACTAGGAATTGACTAGATTGGGAGCTGCCTAGAACAGGTGGATTTTCAAAAGGCAGCTAAATATAAAGTGATCCTCCGTAGCTCGAATAGAGAAGGGGAAGAGTGTTCCATAGTTTGGCTGCTACATTGTAAAATGAGTGGCCAACCATCCGGTTAGGCTGAATTGGGGAACCATAAGGAGGAGAGCATCAGGCGAGCGGTTGGAACGCTAGGTGTACAAGGGTGAAGCTTCCCCTTTAAGTACTCTGCTCCCAGCCCGTAATAACCCTGTTGAACTATACAAAGATTTAAAAGTGATCCGCTTTTGAACTGCAGACAGTGGAGTGGCCAGAGAACCTGAGATATGCAAGCTGTAAGGAGTTGCAGTAGCGACTTGCACTGCGAGATTTTGCAATTGTTGTAGGCGATGCAGGATGTAGAGTGGTTGAGCCAACAAGAGAGTTGCAGTAATCCAGGCGGCTCAGGATGAGGGAAGAGACTACTAGGGCATACAAGCGGGCCGGGAGGAAAGACCAAACCTAACGCAGAACCCTAAGTTGATAGAAGCCCGCTTTGCAGATGGAGCAAACCTGGGCTGAGGTGGACAAGGAATCAGTAAACATAAATCCAAGATTCTTCACCTGAGCAACAGGGGAAGGGAAAGGGCCCAGTTCCATCGGCCAGCAGGCAGATGACTAGAAAGACGAGGGAGAGGGAAGGCCAGAAAGAGGTCCAGGGGAGAACCTCCTACTCCCCACCCCACCTCTCTTGGCTCTATTCAACTTAAGCCAAGTGCTACCCACCGCCACCAGGCAACCCCTAAGCTGAGACGTGGTGTCCGGGTGAGCCAAGTCAAGCCGGACGATGACTTGGGTGCCAACAGCATTGGAGTAGTGGTGGAAGCTGACGGGGCAACTGAGCAGCAAAAGATGCTGGATGTAAATGTTGAATAGAGCAGGATACAAGGCGGAGCCCTGCGGGACAACTTAAGCAAGTGCATAGGGTTGTGACAGAAAGGAGGAAAGAGCAAGAGTCTGTATCCTATTGGTCAGGAAGGAAGAGAACCGGGAGAGAACCTGCCCGGAGAGGCCAGCCCAAGAGAGGTGGTGCAGCAGCATAGGCTGGTCGACAGTCCTACCAAGAAAAACTTCAGGCATCCAGCTAGTCCCAGCTTTGTATGGATCCTCCAACGTGCCCATACCCCTGTATCCAGCTACATAGATGTCTGAAGTTTAGGGTGTTCAAGGGGGGTGTTGTCAAATCTGAGATGGGGGTACATTAGTAGCCCTATACAGGGATCACAAAATCTACTAATCCACTTGTATTGGTAAGTAGATTTTATGAAGGTCGATTACCATTTACATGGTACTTGACCGTACTGGTGAGTATGGGAATGTTTGAAGTTTTTATTTGACATTTACTGCAATCAAATGTAATTTGCAGTAAATGGAAAATAGGTTTCACTGTTCATGGCTGGCCTTAGGGTGGCAGCACTGAATATGACGTGTGCTTGTAGTGACGTGCACCATTTGATAAAGCAATGGTATATATTTTTCTACCCGTCACCATGGGGCGAGAGAATTTCTTTTAGGTTGAGTATGTAAACTAAGGACCTTGCGTGCAGGTCTAGTGGGATTTTTAAGAATTTGTGAGGCCTGCTATACCAATATGAAGCAGAATCCAGTTGTGTGGGAAGATGAGAATTAAACCTCTTTATTTGCTCCAACCAACAGATTCCTTATGCCAAATATCACACCAGACCCTCGGATGATCATCCCCAGTACCATATTACTGAAGAATTTTAGTTGTGTATAAAAGGGTCGCAGAACTTTGAGGAGAATTATGATGAATGGCTATAATAATTTAGGATGATGGTTATCCTACCAAGCATGGTGAGAGGAAGTGCCTCTCACCTCTCCAGGCAATCTTCCAAATAAAAAATAAAGTTTATTTGCATTATTAGTTTACACAAGCTTTTTAGCAAAACTTCTAAAATTCTGTTTTTATCCAGTTCGTCATTAACCAACCATAAATCATAACTTTCAGGCCACACTATCCTGTTGTCCTATCTCTAATCTGGCACCTAAACAGTTTTTTAAAAATGTCACTACAGATATTATCAGACTAGTTTGAGATCCATTCAATAGGTACCACCACCATCCTTCTGGGGTCATAACTTAGAATTTTGCCAGGAAGCTCTCAAAGCACAATGACCGTTCCTGCGTTAGAGCTGTACAGGCTGTGTGTAGATGAGCAAGAGTTTCACATACATCTTTTTTACCACAGAATCTGCAAGATTTCTCTGGTTTTTCAATTCCCTTCTGAGTTTGCAGAGAAGTCACTTTCATGGTCTTACATATATTAAAGCAGATCCGCATAAACTGCATTCTAATAACCGGATCAGGGCATTTTTGTGGTATGGTAAGATCTCTCCATGTTTCCTCCGATCTTCTGCCACAATCCTATGTAGCTTGTATTTACTAGAGTGTTAATCCAGTCTATTGCCCATAGCTTTTTCCTTACTTTCATTGGGTTATTTTGACGTTCCTGTTCCGATCTTTCCAATGTTTGCAGTTCACTCCGACAGTTTTTTTCTCCAGTTAGACAGTCGCGTGCTCCTTCCTTTCCTCTTCATTTTTAATCCAAGTTTACATTGCTGGAGCCTCCATCAGCATACATTTACCGCACAGGCACAGTGTTTTCCATTGTACTGTTGCCTTCAGAGCCCCTCGAGGCTTGTCCACACCATGGACGGGGGATCTCAAACAGGACATGTGAGCCATAAGTTAGTGTTGGAACCACTTTGGCCTTGTAGAACTCACGGGAGCGTGAAATATCTACAACATTTATTTTTCAAAATCACTGCTTGATTGGTTAGTGCTTTGACTTTCCCTCGTAGGATTTCAGTTGCGTATACTTCTACTGTGCTGTTCGACATCTGGATGCCCAAGTATTTAAATGAGACCACAGAACTTATTTTTCGATCTCTGGCCCTTTTTGATGGGGACTATCTTTGTTTTTTTAATGTTCACTTCCAGATTATTCTTTACAGCATATTTTGCCAGTCTATTCAGCTGCCTTTGCAGGCCAATTGCAGTGTACTCCAAAAGTAAAGGATCATCTGCATATAGCAGACGTGTATTTCTTGCTCTGCCAATTTCTGGTGGAAAACTTCTAGTCTTTGCCATACATTTCCCCATGTCTGAGATATATAAATTGAATAGGGTGGGGGCTAGGAAGCACCCCTATTTAACGCCCTTACTCGTTGGGATTTCTTTGCTCAGCAGTCCTCCCATGTTGAGCTGTGTTCTAATTGAAGTATTTGAATACAGCTCATGTATTAGTTCCCGCAGGTCTGATGGATAATTCCAGTGCCGAAGCTTCTTCCATTAGCGATCTCTATTCATGCTGTTGGAAGCTTTCGAAAATTGACAAACGCCAAGTGGATCTTTGATTTAGTAAAGTCTTAGCTTTTAGTACAGATAAAAGGAAGGCTGCTGGAGATGTGCCTAACCCTTTAGTGAAGCCGGCTTGGAAATTGTCTGTATGGTCAGATCTACAAGACCAATCGTTGAGCCTTTTGAGCAGAAGGGAGGCGTACATTTTTCTCCATAGTGTTTAGTAGCGCTATCGGCCAATAGTCACTAGGGTCACTTCGGTTTCCCTGTTTGAAAATTGAGATGACATGCGCTGTTTTCCACGATGTTGGTATTGATTTTGTTGCTAGCAAGTTCTTCAGCACAAGGTCCATCCAGGTTGCCCACATATTAGTCAAACCATCTGGGCCAGGAGCTCGGGACGGATTCAGTGATTTGATTTTACTTAGTAGATCATCCTAGTCATAGGCCAGCTTCCATATGGTATTGGAATTTTTTGTGAAGCTCCCATGGGCTGAGGGCACGTTAAACAAGCTCTCAAAAAAGCACACCCATTTTGCCTCGGACACCCCATTTAATTGGTGTTGCTCAGGATTACTAGAGATCTTATCATGGCCCAAAATTCTGCTGTTGACTTGCTGGCTGTTGCATTTAGCATCCTTTCTGCATCATGTTGAACTAAGGCGTATTTGATTGTTCCGCCATTGTCTGTAGTTCCCTTTTGCCTTTTTAATAAGGGCCTTCGCAGTAGAATCAGGTTGCTTTTTTAAAGATTGAATAAGCTTCCTGAGTTTGTGCTTTCTCACTGCCAGGGCTGGTCCTATACATGACGATGAGTTACGTACTGTGATTTAGATAGGTTACCTTTTAGTTCTACATAGGGAGAGAATGGGAACATAGTCCACTGTTTCCAGCGTGCTTCCAGCTTCCGCTTTTTAAAGTCTTCTTTTGTAGATGTCAATTGAACGCTTGATTGCTGATTTGTTTAATCTCAGGCTGCTGCACTTATGACCTCCAGGTCTAGCTCTTGTTTCTTATTTGGGCGCTCTGAGTCATGAGTCCATCTCAATTTCAGCCAATTATGATCACTATCATTAGTGTTCATCACTTATACCGCTAACCAGATTCCGTGAATGAAAATATAGTCCAATCACTGATGGCTATGACCCTCTATGCCATGTAGGTTTCCGAATGTTGTTCTGTTCAAAATTACCGTTTAGCACATGCAAACCGCTGCTTTTTTCCAAGGATTTGCATTCTACACCTTCCTGCAAGCGCATATCGCTTGAGCATCCAGTGACTCCCTCCTAAAATGAGTTTATGGAGAGGGCCAGATAAATATACAAGAGCTGTAGCCTCTTCGAGATTAGCAGTATATTTTCATTTGCATCTACATAGATGGCAGGATATTTGTGTTAAAGACATGAACATGCCGAATATGCAAAGGGCAATAGCCAAGGGCTCCACCGCTAAAACAAATAAACTGTGGTAACTGCCAACCCTGTCAAATGCCTCTGCTCAGAGGAAAGGATCTAGTTAACATCTCATTGATGTATGGTCTGTCCATGGGAGATTTGTATAGTAGCTTAAACATGCCAACAATCTATGCACCTAACCATATTAAACACCGTAAATAGAAAGGTATCCCTAGGGAGTCAAAGGCTTTTTGTCATCTATTAATAAAGTAGCTGCTTTCTGGTTGAGGTCAATTTAATGCACAATCGAAAACATTTTCTGTAAATAAGAGATAGAAAGGCAAGTTATAAAATCCCAGATTGGCTTCGCCGATTCAGGTCTAACATTAATGGGTATAGCCTATGTGCCAAAATATGAACAAAAAAGAATTGTTCATCATATCCTGTTTTAACAACACTGCCTTTTGATTTGCTCTTGTGTAATAGGGAAATACTCCTCTTGACAGTGACTTTTGATATTCTTATCCCCCTATCAATTGTATCATAAGGAGGATGATCTGTTAAAGTTAGGATTGGTATAGTAATATCCAGCACCTTCTGCAGCAGAGATATGGCGGCTCACCAGTCGTCAATCCTTTATGCCATAAAATGAGAGGTTCTTGGTGAATATTGAAAACATCCTAGTACCGGGGGGAAGGGGGGAGAAGTTCTGCAATCTTTATGTCACCCGATGTTTTTTACTACAACTCGCATCAGCCCTAGCCAATAGAGTCAAAGGGGGGGGGGGATTATGGGAGTCCTAGTCCAAAACATCTGGCGATCCACGGGTTGCAAACCAATACC
This sequence comes from Ambystoma mexicanum, assembly GCF_040938575.1. Classification (NCBI taxonomy): domain Eukaryota; kingdom Metazoa; phylum Chordata; class Amphibia; order Caudata; family Ambystomatidae; genus Ambystoma; species Ambystoma mexicanum. The sequence continues at coordinate 436,451,250 of NC_090936.1, forward strand.
ATAGGGAGGAGCCAGTTATTGGAGAGGAGCAATCTAAATCTAGGTCCATTATAGTATTGAAGCGTCCTCCAATTAAAATATTTGAATTCCTAAAGGAGCTACACTTACCTGGCAATTCTCTGGACGAAGTCCAGGGAATCCTAGGTAGGAGCATATATATTAATCAAGGTAATTGGGGTCCATTTTTAATATATGCATGTACCAATACATATATTGCTTCACTATCTGATTGTACGGAGTCAGCTATAAATATGATAGAGTAATTCATCGATATTGCACCCCCCTGTCCCCATGAATCATGCGAGTAAGAAGAGAACCAGCAACGTGGGCCCCCATTCCCTAGCTATTGTTATGTTCCATAGTCACAAGATGAGTCTACCACAAAAACAAAGCATTAATGTTTTATCTTTTTAGATAAGACACAATATTCCAAGTCTTAATTGACAGTCCATGTGGCACTTATCAATTCAGTCATGGAAAACCACAAAATGTATTCAACATCATTTGTCTTTCACTGCTGCATATAGAAATATTGTGCCATGGCCAAAAAAGTACTAATTTCGTATTTAAAATAAATAAATAAATAAAATTCGTATAACGAGCAATGAAAAAGAGAAATCATAAAACAACGTTCCAAATATCTTAACGCCAACCCCCACCCACCCCTTAGAAGAATCTGTGGGCACGCTTGGTAAGTGCCCAAAGCATCCATACAAGAGCTTAGCAGATGGTTCATAGCAAATTAATATCCACTAACCTTCCTATTATGCGATGAGCGGGACTCCTTTGCACTTGAGCTTTATGGTGTGCCATTCAGTGATAATCTTATTGATTTGAAGTGTAAGGCATTTACCGGGACAGTAAAGAAGTGCGCTTTTCCTTGATGAAGTATCTTGAACTTTGAAGAGTAGGAGCATGTGGCATTTAAGTCCCAAGTACTTTCTTTTACATTCGTTAATATCCAACAATCCAGGAAAGTCTGTAGTTGTACATTTTCTTAGCAATCTCTTCCTCCCCTCCAGGTTCCCTCTCCATGCTCTAGATTCTTCAAGGATCAAGTCAATCTCTCTGTAACTTAAGATTAATCAGAATGAGTTGGTTGTCCCAGAGATAACCTTTGGCCCTGTAATCGATGCTCACCGTTAATCATGTACTTGGAAAGACCTGGTTGTCCTAAAATTTCAGGTTGGGTTGTTTCCAGGAATGCCTGTTGATCCCTGTACTGAGGTGTCTAGAAGGTCAATTATTCATATTGATGGTGTAGACCTGGATTCCAGATCCTCACTTTTAGGTTTGAATGAGGCTAGTTCTTTAAGTATCTCTGCCTCATTGGTGTTGAGATTATCCTCCTCTCCCATTTGCTTCTCCATCTCATTCAGTCTGATAGTTCGACTTCAAGCCTAGATGACAGGGCCTCAAACATATGATCCAGGGTTGTGATTGCCATGTTCAGCTCAGTTAGAAGTTCCTTTACATCACCTGTGTGTTCTTTGTCCAATTGCTCCATTTCCATGTCTGGTGGAGACTGAGGTTGTCTGAACCCACTAGGGTGTTTGGCACAAGAGTGACTACATGTGACTGCCTCTATGAAAAGGATACACATCAAATATTCCTCAATGTAATAAGCCATTAATACAATGATACTGCAGTGTTCATAAACTATCTAACGGTGCTGAAAAGCCAATGGTCGCCTACAAATTGCTATGTTGCTGTACTGATTCATCTACTACTTTGCTGCAATATCGTAAGGGGGGGCAACAGTTCACCAAGCACTCATTAGAGCACCAAGATCCTTTTTACTTTCCAGTAATACTTCAGAAGGATGTCCCTTGAGCACCAGCCACACTGCAACGCCCAAACTGTGGTCACCCAGCACAATAGGGCAATCGGCCCAGCTGAATACCCTGCCAACCAGTCAACTGCTCAACCCTCCTCTCAGACCTTAGAAGGAGGGGGTGTTGGTGACAAGCCAGATAGTCCTGCACCAAACCTTCTGACCTATGCCCCATAGTTTTTCATCCGGCGCTGTTAATCTACTAGTGTATACCTCAGCTCCAGAGTACAGAACAGGAGCAATCTAGTATTAAGCTCTGAAGTAGCTGAGCCAGCAAACGCTGCAGGAGAGGACAGAGACATTCCGTGGGTTTGCACCTGCACGCTAAGTTCATAAATGTGGTTGTTTGCACAATCTAAGTGGTGGCATGTGCAAACAAACTCTCAAAAGACCTTAAGAAAAGGGAGACTTTATTTCATCAGCATCCAACACAGTGCAACTCTGTTCTCTGGGCTCATCAAAAAATCCATTCTGTCACATTCGTTTACTCTCACCATGAGATCACATTTCAATGCCTATTCAACATTTGACAGATGTAATTTCCAGGATATTAGGGATGTGCTTCAAGGAACACGCTCAGGCAGCCATCTTATCGTGTCTCGATAGCATGCCCCATTCCAAAGACAAAAGAGGTATATTCTTACTAGAGGGTGTGATCATTTGGAACTGTGCCTAAAGAATGTACCCTGATTTTGGAAATAACCCCAAAGTTCTAAAAACCTGACATGCTCGGCATTGGGCACATAGTGTAGACACTACAAGACCCTTTACAGAACCTAAATGAAGAAGAGAATGAGAGATTACGTTTCAAAGGAGCAGTAGTCCTTCCTTCAAATCAGGGATGAGATGACATCCCATGCCTCAAAAAGGACGGCACTGTTGAAGGCCTTTGACATGGTTGAATGATCTTTGAATCTCCCTGAGCATGCCCTGCATCAGGCTGCCCCTGCATTGTGAAGTTGGGGTTAAAGGATTTTTCTGTTAAGTAGTAGTTCCTATGGTGCATTTTTAGGCAAGAAACTGCATCTTCATTAAAGAAAAAACACATTTATTTTGATTGCACCACATACTATATTTCTGACCTACGATTGTCATAAATGAAGATTATTTGTAATTGTATGGGCCACCTTCTGACAAGAAGGCACAATAGCAGAGCGCCTTTCAGTGCCATATGTTGCTGATGCTTGGGGGTCCTAACACATCAGCAGTGCAAGATGCAACAAGCAGCAAATTCCTACCCATTTGTGACTCTCTATTTTTTTGTTGGTACTGTTTACTTTCTTTTAGAGAGTAAAAAAGTCCTGGTACTGTACTTGGAGGACTGCAAAGACTTTCTCCTTTACAGTTTTCATGCGTATACTGCTCATGTAGAGAAAGTGAAGGAAAGCAAACATTTCCTTCTGCCAATGCATGAAAATTGAATGTGTGCACCTTGCCAAGGTATTCAGAATCCTGGACCAAAATATGGGGCCTTGGCATAATGCGGAGGCAAAGAGGTTGCGATGTGGGGTTTCAAAATGTTGACCGGTCTCAGAAAGTTACTTACCGTAGCGACTAACTTACTCCTAGTCCATAGTACCCTTTCCTCCATACTGTATGGGCGTCCCTCGCTAGGGACGGGAGACAGAACCTTTTTCACCAGAAGAAATCTTCCCCTTTAAATTTAGAGGCATGGCCCTGGGAGCATGAGCTTCCTTGACTCTGCCCATCGGCGCCACTCCTCAATCCCCTTTGACGCCTTCCCCTTCTGTAATGGCTTGGCAGGCGAAGAACGATGGTCTGGAGGGTTGCCCAGAGCAATGCCAGAGGTTAAGATTCATTCTAAACCTTCCAGCCATCACCTCTTTGTTTTTGCTTTGTCACCCCGAGTGAGACTGGTATACCCAGACGTGGGTCCCGTGCTTGCTGGGCCTAGAGACCCAAGCTACTCCTCACTGATGAGGCCCAACAAGGCTGAAACATGTTTGGGGATGCTTGTGGTCTCGTGCAGAAGGGATTTGACCTACCCGTTCGGGCTGTACTGCCCCTTTTGGGGTTGGACCAAGTCTGATTTGCATATGGTCTTTCCCCTTCTGTAATGGCTTGGCAGGCGAAGAAAGATGGTCTCGAAGGTTGCCCAGAGCAATGTCAGAGGTTAGGATTCATTCTAAACCTTCCAGCCATCACCTCTTTGTTTTTCCCTTTGACGCGTCGACAATATTACCATTGCGTAATGACGCCAGTTTTATTAAGAGGGAGGATGGTGGGACGTATGGAGGAAAGGGAACTATCGTCTAGGAGTACGTTAGTCACTATGGTGAGTAATTTATAATTACTCGTACGTCCCGTCCCCTTTCCTTCATACTGTATGGGCGATTACAACTGATTGTAGCCCCATGGTGGAGAGGTGACCCACCTAAGAAAACAAGTTCCTTAAAACTGCCTGACCAAATTCCGTGTCCGACCTGGAGCTGGCATCCAAGCAGTAGTGCTTGCAGAATGCCGAAGGCATGGCCCATGTAGCCGCCTTACTGATGACCTGCCACGGAACATGCATCTGAAAAGCCACAGCCGTAGCCTTGGCTCTGATAGCATGGGCATGCATATTTGCCGGTAGTGGTTTGTGCTGCCCCTCATAAGATTCCTTGATGGCCGCAACCATCCATCTTGCTATGGAAGCCTTGGGAGCTTGATAGCATGGCCTTGACCCACCAAAGGTGACAAAGAGAGCCTCCGATTTGCGGAAGCTCTTGGTTCTGTCCAGATAGAATTTTAGAGCACGCCTGACATCTAGACCGTGCAGAGCCCTCTATGCCTCGTCCTTGTGGTCCGTGAAGATAGTAGATAGCACCATCTCTTCATTGAGGTGAAACGAGGAGACAACCGTAGATAGGAATGCAGGATGAGTTGTAATGACATATAGAGCCAGTTTGGACAATACGCCGGAGCCCAGTGAGCTGGTCTATGCCAAAGCAATAAATGATCCCCTGTTTCAACTAAGGGGTATGTGTCTGCTGCAGGTGCTTGTGTATTGATGGAGACCTGTGCCCACGGTGTCAAAATTTAGAAATGATTACAGAAAATTGCACAGCCATTCTGTGCAAAGGCAATGTATTTAATATGAACATGTTATCAGAAGTAGGTGTAGCCAACCCGTCTTTCAACCCAACGGTCTTCTTCCAGGCTTAAATTCATTAATACAAAAATTCCATGCAAAAATGCAAAAGCCAATTATTTGGGTTCATAAACAAACCATTGATAAGTAAAGGTAGGTCAATCCAAAAGCAACAGGGGTGCAAATAGGTTTAGTCCACATTGGGTGATAAAAATCCAATTAATACTAAATTAAGATTCAAGACACAGATGGACACAATAGAACAAAGGAAATCCATAGGACAAACAGGATCATGCACATGTAGTTTGCAAAGGATACAACATAACATATATAATGTCCCATTTGTACAGAAGTTCAGGGAAGAGATGAGAAAAAAGAAAACAGCAAGTCTTAGTGTTATACATTCAAAGGTAGCAGGCATTGCTAGATATTATAACAAATCATGTAATTCCCCACTTCAACTATAACAGGATTCCGTTGTGTGCATGGATCATCTGTGCATGCCAACAACCAGCCATCAATTCTCAGTTTTAAGACATCACCCATTTCAATGTGTGCAAATGAAAGATCTACATATATCAACCATCAATCCTGAAAATTAAATAAACATCACTCATTCAGGTAATATGTACACGTGAAGTGTCAGCCCTAATTTGCACATACAAAACTACTTATCATGCCCAATGGCACACAGCCTACCTGAAGTGTTCATATACCGCCCACCTCGTAATTGGGTAACCTAACGGGAGGTAAATAAATTCCTTATCAGTACCAGTTGTATTCGGAGGTTCTAAGCACCCCAGCCAATCATATCAAACAAAAATGACACTTACCTAATATGGCCAATAACTCGTGCTAATGCTTCAACAATTCTACAATTAAACGTGAAAGTACACTTGTTATGTTCAAACCTTCAATGTTATATATTCTCCTCTTGTATCCATTGTTACAGCAATACCAAAACACCACTTGGTGTGATTACATGTTTCCACTGTGTTGTTCAAACCGCGAATGCGAGAGAAAGTTCTAGGTTCCATGTATATATCAGCACAATCGCAGTAATCGCAAAGCAACATGAAAAGCGGGATACCAATGAATATTATGTTCCCCTAAACACTAATAACCACAATATCAGTCATCGGCACACATCGATTTACTTACATATGTTGAGAGCTTTTCAGTGTAACGACCACAATCCAACCGAGCATATTCACTGCTGATGTTTAAATGGTGTCAGCGCTAGCAAGCTTCTAATGCTACATCTGCAGCTACTCCAATCCGCCATGTTTGTAGTAGAAACCGCTTACCTGCTGGGATTTAAGGCTTGTTTTTGCTACTTGGTTGTACACACAGAGAAGTGTATTCCAAATGGTACCACCGCTGCCGCGGCGCACCAATTCATGTTATGATGCATACACAATCATATGCCGCCGCCTTAATTTAGTAGCGCGGCCTCTGAGCACTAATTAATATGCAAGAGGTACTTTGTACAGCTGCTTAAACATAATATCTTCCCTAATTGCTTACTTACTAATATAGAGCATGATTGGCCAAAGTGCTGCAATACTCATAATAGCCATCTATTAATATTGCCCGTTGACATATGCCACCCATTTCCATCCGTGGCAAATATTGCGTATAATCACTGGCTGGTTTAGCCGCAGTGCAACGCACAGATGTATCCAGTCACACAACAATTACTCACAATTACAATTTGATACATATATTCAGGACTTGTGAGATGTACACCAGCTAACATTTGTCAGCAATCGATTGATCACAGAAATGCGGATAGTTCATGGTCCGTATTTAATCCGGTATACGCAGTTCTGTGCTTGCAGGTCCCACCTCTCAACGAGGATGTTGCCATAGTAAGCCCTGAGAAACTTATACCATTGATGTCATCCGTTTGATGATGGCTTTGCTAGTGTATATCTAGTGGATACTTATTATCTTGACTAGATAACGTGCTAATATTCTCTCTTATTCGAATCTTAAGTGCCCTTATCGTGCTACCTATGTACATCGCACCACACAGACATATAATACATTAAACAGTATATTTGATGTTACAATTAATGAATGTGTCAATTCGTTGCATCCCTGTTCTCCCAAAGGCAATGGCTTTGGTTTCGAGTGCGTGTAAGCACAGAGAACAATTCCCACATTTGAAAAAACCATTTAACCTCTTTCGTTGTAACCAATCTACTTCTCCAGTTGTGCTTTTCATAAATGATGGACACAAATTGTTCCTCAGGGTTGGTGCTTTAGAAAATGTAATACCTGGTCTGTTAATGTATTGCGTTATGTCTTTATCAAGATGAAGTAAGTGCCAATGTTTATGAAAGATCTTGAATGAGTTTACTATCTGTGTTATATCTAGTTCTCAGGACCACCTTGTCCTTATGAAAGGTAGTATAGGGCTCTGAAGCCACCAGTGCCTGGATTTCACTGACCCTGTATGCAGACCTAAGACCCACCAGAGGGCTGTCTTAATGGTGACAATCCTGATGTCTGTGGATGCCATTGGCTCAAATGGTTTATGCGCCAAGACTACATTGAGATCCCACACCGGATGTGGGTTCTTGATAGGTGGGTAGAGCTTGGTGAGGCCCGCCAAATGTCTTCTATCGGGTTGGAGGATGAAAATACCTCCTCCTCAGAGTTCCTATAGGCTCCGATGGCCGCCAGATGGGTGCGGCATGTCTCTATCTGCACCCCCGAGTGTGCGAGTTGTGCTAAGAAGGATAGCACGTCGTCCAACTCAAGTGATCGACTTCCTTTGATTCTGTCCAGTGACAAAAACCTAGTCCACTTGCTCTTGTGCTGGTTCCTAGTAGCGTTGCTCCTAGCTCCCTGTATGATGTGTAGGTTAGCCTGTCACAGAGTCGGATGCTTTTGTGACCTGCTCAGGAACCACGCTGCAAGGGTTACCCTCTCGGCGGCGGGGTGGGTGAGCGTGCCTTCCTGCTGTGAGAGTAGGTGAGCTGGACCCAGCGGAAGGTGCACTGGGGCGTGTTCCGACAGGCTGAGTAGTTCCGAGAACCATGGCCTCACAGGCCACCACAGAGCTATCAGGATGACACAGAGGTGCATGGTTTCCCTGATCTTGCAGATTACCCTGTGGGCCAGGGGGGTGGGAGGGGAGGCATCCGCGTTCATGTTTTCGCATTGTATCTGCATCGCATCGCCTAGAGAGCCCCATCCCTGTCCCTGCCAGGACGCAAACTGGGGGCACCCCCAGGTGGCAAAGAGATCCACCTGAGGATGACCCCATCTGTGGAAGATCCCCTGCAGGACTTATTCGTTCAACTGCCATTCGTAGTGGTCCTCACCCAGTCTGCTGAAACTGTCCGCCTCCAGGTTGGACCCCCCCGGGAGGTGGATTGCATCCAGTGCATCTTGTGCTCCAGAGCCCGTTCCCAAATGCTGACTGCTAGGGTGCATAGGCAAGGAGATGATCCTGGACCTCAGAAAGGACCGATGAGGCTGCCAAATACGTACGTGTAGGTACACATCCTTCAGATCCAGGGAGCACATCCAGTCTCCTGTGCACGGTGTCTCCGCAATAAGCGCTGGGGTAACCATCTTGAACCTTTGAAGAGGGAGGGAAAGTTTCAAGGTGGACAAGTCCAACACAACTCTCAGGCCAGCCTGGTTCTTCTTGTGTATGGTGAAAATCTGTGAGTAGAAGCCCATACCCCTTTGGGAGGCTGGGACTTCTTCCACTGCCTGACTCTCTACGAGCGATCCAATATCCGCCAACAGAGTTGTTGTCCCAATCTGTGGGAGCGGAGGGGAGGAGAGAGGGGAGGAAGGGATAGGTAGGCGGTAGCCCGTGGACACTACTGAGAGGATCCAGGGGTCAGCGAACCGTGTGCCAATATTGAGCGTGAAGGGCAAGCTTGCCCCCCACTGGAGACATGAGGACCCAGAGCGGCGTGTCATGCCTACTTTCCCTCCGAGGCTGAGGAGGGGGACAGAAAGAAGCCTTTGTTCCCTGCCTTGTGCTGTTTGCGGTGGTGCTGACTTGAAGACTGGTCCGGCTGTCTTGACCTTCTTTCTTGGAAGCTCCAGAACCCGTCAAGGGTCCGCCCCTTGTCGGAACGCTGGAGTGCCTGGTTGTAGGTCTTGGGTGTGGACTTTGTGAGGATAGATAAGGATTTTGCAGTCTGGGAACTGTTTTTCTTCTCAAGTGCCTCATCGGTAGTTGAATGAAAAAGGTTGCCACCCTCGAACGGAAGGACCAATATGTGCTCCTGGATGTCCGGGTTGAACTTGGTAGTCGTAGACAGGCAGTTCTTCTCATGTCAGTAGCGATGCATGATGTCCTGCACCACCATTTTTGCTTACGCCAGCCCCGCCTTGAAGTGTGCCTGATTCTGCATCTGATGTTCTGTAATTGTTTGCATCGGCCCGAGGCCCAAAAATCCCCCCATTGCTGTCCATTTCCCATCCGCACCCTCTTCCTGCTTCCCCTGCAAACCCGCCTCTCGAGCCACCCCCCCCCCTGCTCTCATTGGTCCCTAGGACCTTGTCTCCAAGACATATCCGATGCTTCCAGGACAGCCCTCTGCCCGAGCAGCCGAAGGCGAAGGGCCCAAGGCAAAGGACGGCTCCTACAGACGCGGCTCCGGATCGTATCTGCAGGAGAAGCAGGAAGCCAGTAGCCCGCAGTCAACCAGCACCAACCAAAATGTAAGTGTGGAAAGGGTGGGGACTGAAGCAATTACTTCACGCCAAAAAGCCCTACCACTCTTACTTAAAAAATCTAAAGTTTCACTGTGTTACATCGTACAGTCACATATTAAAGGACAACAATTTCTCGTACCCTAACAGAATCACTGTACTTAACCTTGCAGCTTGACTGTTCTCCCAACAATATTGAGTGTGCCCTAATAGCGTCACTGTGTCAAATTTGAATTTAGAAAGTATGCCTAATAGCGTCACTGTGTTAAAGTTGAATCTAGAAAGTGTCACTAATATCGTCATCTATGGTGTGGATAGAGACAACACCCGTTCTCCATGTAGATGGAAATGGAGTGGATCGAAAGGATGGAGTGGATGGAATGGATAGAAAGGACAGAGTGGATGGAATGGATTTATCTCTGTATATCTATATCTCCTATATATGCTATGTACCTGTATCCCCATGTTATCTATATCACATGTTTACCCCTATCCATCCTGTCACTTTATATACGTAAGCAGCTATGTACGCCCCCTGTCCTGCTCTCGTGCTTGATCGCAGGCACTTTACTGATAACCACCATATCACACTACTACGCTTACTCTCTCCTATACAACATCATTCAACTAGAACACAGCTATACTATGACACATTCGGTCTAGCTGTTCTCATACTAACATGACCCCACAAGCACCTCATCAGCCTAATAAAACACAGCTAGCTGAGCACATACCGGCTAGCTTAGGCATCTCCTCGGGCCTAACACAGCCAGAACTCAGTCTGGGTGTCCACCCTCCAGACTGAACACATCCAACTGATTTCCTCAACACCACACTTACCGCTAAGAAGCAGCTATCGTGCAACAACCACACCAGCTGCACACATCCGGTGCGCCCACGCACCGTACGACTCTCTCTACTGACTTGAACTACGGTTCCCGAGGGCGTTCAACCTACCAGCGCTTTGAGATCATACCAATGATACATAAGGCGCTATATAAATGCCAAAAAACATAACATTAGATAACATAACATTTCACACTAAAGTCTTTGGTTTACAGCAGCAAGCATGGTGACCTTCTTTCCATATGCCTCAAAGATTTTCTCCTCCCTTGCCGAGGGCGAGGTAGCCGAGGAAGACTGCGGCTTGGAGTAGAGTGAGACCACGGCAGTCACCGAGGAGTGTGGTTGAGGGTGTGCCGACAGCAAGAGTGGATCCTCCTGCAATTGCCTGTACTTGTGGAGGTGCTGATTGGTAGGCTGCACCGAATGGGGTTTAAGCCATCCCCTTTTGGCCAAGGTCCCACAACGTCCTTCTGCATCGGAATCCTCATTCTAGCTGCGGGGCGTAGAGTGAGGTCCTCGGCCAGGACCCCCGCCTCTGGTTGTTCAATCTCGGGTTGTGGAAGCCCCAAGTATTCGGCTAGACCTGTGAGTCGTTCATGTTATGCCTTGGCCGAAGATGGTGTGTCGGGGTCCTCCTCCTCATCGGTGTCCACCAGGGTGTCCTGCTGGTCCAGAATAGGTGAAGGAGTACGGGGCGCCAAGGGCTGAGGTGTGCTGACCAGAGCCGGGGGCTGTTGTGGAGGCTGGTGCGGAACCACCTGGGCTGCAGGAGGCAGGGGGGCTGGAATCGTGGGGCCTGTCATTTGCAGTTGGGGCTGCGTGGGGGTCTGAGCGCTGGAGCTATAGGAGGAATGACCGTGGGCGCTAGCGACAGGACTGGAGGCAGCATGTCCCAGATCACATCCCGACGGATGGTTCCCATCTGTGGGGACCTCATAAGAGTGAGGAACTTTTCAAAAAACCTGTCCTCGCAGGCCACTGGGGCACTAGGTGGCACGGGAGTAGGAGCAGGGCATTGAGGTTGCTGAGGCCTGGGTGTACTCTGCCTTGCTGCATGCAGGGTGTATCTGCCCTGCTACGCTGAAGGATATGCTGTAGGCTACGTTACCTGTTGAAGACCAGTCCCACCTGGAAACTCGTTCAACTACCTGCTCCATGAAGGAGGGTGACGTCGGATGAGCAGCTATTTTGGCTGGCGCGGCGGCCATTTGTTCTGGCAGCATGCCACGTGCCAGCATTGTGGTGCTTGCTGCGCTACACCCGGCCTCCTCCTGGACTCTTAGCGGTGGAGCTTGAGGCCTACACTGCACCTCAGGATGGTGCCTGGTAGGTGTTGTGCACTCGGCTGTGTCGCCGGTAGTGCTGCGTACAGGTGCCCCCTCAGACATTTGTCTGGTAATAGGCCATAGGGCTTCATCTGGACGCCTAGTAAAAGAACCTTGCAGTCACTCAGCGACGTCACCGGCAGAATCTAGCGACCCCTCGGCCTGGTGGCTCGTAGCTGAAGCAGCCTCGGCAACTGTGCTGGTGTTCGAACCTTAACGGTCCTTCCCGCTCAGATGTTTTCTTGGGAAGGAGTTGAACTTGCGGAGTGCGATTGAAAACAGTGGCCCTGCCCTGGGCCTTGACTTATACTTGACGAAGTTCAAGTCCTCTGGAGGTGATCGTTCGAAGAGCTCTCTCCACCGTGATAACCTGTTCTTCAGAGCGGCCAATGTCAGCGCATCACACGCGGTACAACCGTCCCAGCCATGATCGGGGCCAAGCAGTGGAGGCAAAGGGCGTGGGGGTTGGACGTAGGGAGGAGCCCCTCGCAGGCTGGACACCTGCTGAAGCCCGATGACGTAGCCATGCTCCGGGGAGGAGGGGAGGAGCGTAGTGCCAGAGGACAGAGTACATGATTAAAGACCAAAAGACAGTTTCCGGGGAAGAGTGCATGGAATTGCAAGGCTGAAGCTAAACCTAAGAGCGCTGGTGAAAGCAGTCCGCCCCTGTCGACGCGGAAAAGAGGACTTGGGGAGTAGCGCTGGTGGGCGGAGTCAGGGGAGCGCATACTCCCAGGGCCGTGCCCCTGTGCGCCTCTACATTTAAAGGGGAAGAAGTTTATTCTGGTAACAGGTTCCATCTCCCCTCCCTAGTGAGGGACGCCCATACAGTAAGGAGGAAAGGATGTGGGACGTAGGAGTGCAGACACGCAAAGAAGTGATTCTGATTGCATGGCAACACACGGCTCCAAGAATCTGCTTCCATGTGTGCTGCCCAAGGCGACTACACATTTCTCTTCACCCAGGAGCTGGTGCCAATGCTTTCGGATTTAAGGCTTGCGAGTGCGGGCCCACTTTACACAGTCTCAAATGCCATTCTACCCTTTTGCCTCTTTAACCTGTTCCAGACTAAGAATTTCAGAAATGAAGAGGTCCCTGAAAATGTCTGGCAACCCTACAAATGGTCAATTGTTGCTCCTTTGTACGCCTGAGCAGAGTAGAACAAAATTCTAGTTCCTCACCCCCAATGGCTGGCAACAGTCATAAGGACTAAGGCAGGCGTGGAGAGAGGAGGCAGCCCAGTGTTAGCTTGTCCTGGAACAGCCAGCACTGCAATGCATCCATGATGATCTGGGAAACTGGTAACATTGTGCCCAATGTTATAATTGCTGGCATCCAATCACTATTTGAGGACCTGAAGTGGGCCCATGGAACTACAGAGGCATGCCACCATGTCCTACTGAGATCAGAACATAACTTTTGCTGAGGCCTGTGAAATGAATAGGGCAGCCCTGCAGATTTGATTGCAGGTGCACTGCTCTTGCCTTTGAAAGGGACGCTAGTCCTTGTTCACTTCAGAGGCATGCATCTACACACTGGAGATTCTGCAAGTGGGCTCCAACAATATTTTGTCCAATTCAGAAGCATTTCAAACTCGGTCTACCATCTGCTTATCAAGGTTTCTTCTCTAGAATGATGCTTTATTTATCATCCAGTCAATGAGGTATTGCTGGCCTAAAATCCCACTTGCACAGGACAGACCTACATCTGGTGCAATAACTTTTTAGGCAGAATGGTAGCACTTTAAATCGAAGTTGACGACTGACAAATGAAGGGAATGTGACATTGCTGCTCCCCCTACATATGGGAATAAGAGTTCCTCATATCAAGAGAACACAAGAAGACTGCTTAACTGATGAGAGAGGTAGTATGCTCCAACAATTGTATCTTGAACCTGGTACGGGAGTAGCAGATTGAGTATATTGAAACATTCTTTTGAATTCCGTGCCACTAAGAACCGGTTTGAATAAAAACATATGCCCCACTTTGTACTTGAAATCACTTTATCCTTTTGATTCGGAACCTGAATTTTGAACAACCAAGCTTTCCTGCTTGCTCAATCGCGGTTGCAATCATTGCTGTATTTCGAGGGATCTCTGCAAATTCTAGTTGAACTATTTCTCATTTGCAATTGCAACTCTATAGTGGAGCCGGTGAAATCACCTTATATAATTACAGCTCGTAATTACAATTTTCAATCGTAAACAATTCTTACTCAAGCCTTCAAAACCTTGGAAGAAGAGCGTTGTTGCTCGAAACACGTGTCTGATGTGTTGTTTTTGATTAAATATTGCTCAATGAGCTCTAACCATTTCTAATGTGTGCGCAATTTATGGAAGCAAACTAGTTCTTAAAAATCCCATTAACGTAGCCACCTGGCAGGGTGTCTACAAACTTGCTCCCATTTGCAGCCCCTATTTTAGCCTATCCTTTCCTGTCAGGGCGCCTAACCTCAATCATCCAATTCTGCCAAAATTCTCAAAATGTTTTCTGTAACAGTTACTTTGTGTCTTCACTGGACTCACAAAGTTCTTATTTAAACAATACGTTCTGTAACGGTCATTCTGTAGATTTGCCTGGTATACTCCCCTGCCAGGAATCTTTATTCAATTTCAACTGCCTGGTGTACTCAACCGCCAGGACTTCTTTTATGGTTCTTTTCCAGATCCCCTGGTATACTCTCCTGCCAGGCATATTTACACAATTTAATCTGTCTGGTGTACTCACCTGCCAGGACGACTTCTACATTTCACAGTTCATTGGTTCTACCACTATAGCATATAACCTGAGGTGCTTGGTAGACCTATCTATGATAACATTTATTTAAACTTCTTCCCCACACAGGCATATCATTCATCTGTACTGAGTTGGGGTTTGCCTTTGTACTTTGCCTTGACTGCATTCCAACAGACTTTGGGTGTTTTCAACATTAGCAACCTTGTAACATTTAAACACTTGCTTCCAGCGTCTCTGATGTCTTCCGTGCCTCTACAGTGTGCTATTCCATCACCCGCTTTCCAGTTGGGAGTGTGCTGACGTTCCTCCAGCATCCTACAAGGTTCTGCGGTCACACGACGGCTTCCCTCTTTGGCCCGAACTGGAGACGGCTCCTTTCTCGAGTGGATCAACCTCTAGGAGCTCCTACGCTGCTCCCAGTGTCTCCACGGTCTTCCTTGCTCGCACACATTGTCTCTCCTCCTGTTCTATTGGTCTTTTCCATTCCTGGATGCCTTGTGTGCATGAGCCTCAGCCTGGAGACTACTGTCTTCCCTTGCACTGCTCTTGCCTGCACTGCCCTCTCTTGCACTGCTCCCTCTGCAGCCTGCACTTGAATCTCTCTCCCTGGCTTTCCTTTCAGTAAGAAAGCCTGCAGTCAACTTGGGACTGTAGCAATCGTAAGGCCTAGGGCTTCCCCTTCTTTCTGGAAGGGCCAGACTCGTCCTCTTGACTCCTCCCAGCTCCCCTTTGGCAGATGGGGAGTCAAGGTTCTCCTCGCCTCTGGCCCAAAGAGCAGTTCCTTCCTTTCTGCCACACGGATTCTGCAGCCAGGTCCCCCAGGAAGGACCTCTCACACACTTACTGAGTCTTTTTCCCTTTTTATATTGGCCCTGGCCAATAGGATTTGGGCAAGAACTAGACTACTGACAGTAGGATATGATCATCATTACTCCTCTCCATCCCAGTGTTGTGGGGATTGTGGGAACAGTAATCCCTTTTTGTGAATATGGTATACATGTTGGCCATAGGTTTTAAAGTCAAACTTTGTTTGAGAGAGTATGTGGAACTGAGAAAAGGTGTCTTTCATAATTTTACAGGGCTGGTTATAGTTGGCATTTGGGATGTGACCAATGTTTTCCATTATTCTCTGTGAAAGAGGGAAAATATCGCAATGACCCATTACATTGTTACAAATGGCTGAAGGGGAAGGGGGGGGATACCTTGTCTCAACCGGTGGACTCCGGGTATCTCTCCGGAGATTGTCCCTCATACAGCCACCCACTGGGTCATAGTCAGGTAGTGTCTGCTGTCCCTTGGCCACATGGAAGGAGGTCACAGCTGTGAAATCAGTCCATCGGATTCATCACAATAGACAGTCCAGTCAGGTCATCAATTATTCTGCTTGCTTTACCACAGATGCCTGGTACAAAATGCCATGCCACAGTTTATAATGGCTAGACTGGCTGCATCAAAGTGCTAGGCTAGCTTAGACTGGCCTTTTGGTGCAGCCAGTCTAGTCATTCCATACTGCGGCATGGCATTTCTTTTTACCAAGCATCTGTGATAAAGCAAGCCTAATAAGTGTTAGTACTTGTCTAGACTGGCCTACATTCGTGCAGCCAGTTGGGGCAGGTTTTCCTATTGTGGCATGACATGTTTTAATGGCAACGCAAACCGGAGTATGTTATTATATGTGGGTACTGGCATATATTGGCAGGGCTAGCTTGTACATGTTTTCTTAAAGCATCGTTAATGGCATTATGCACAAACAGGAGTATGTTCTTATATGGAAATACTGCCATATACCGGTGCGAACAGCATAGAAATGTATGGTTAGTGGTTTGGAACTAGTCTAGGGTCAGTGTTACGACAAATGAAATAAGCAGAGACCTCAGTTTGGATTACTGACTCAGAAGTGTTACATGCTGCCCGATCATGGTTGTATTTCAAATGTAAAATTATGCAGTCATGGTGTTGTTCCCAAATGGCACCAGCTGCACTTGCCTTTGTTCCTTGAAGAGGTGTGGGACTAATCGACGTGGGCTCTAGCTGCGCCCACATCACTAGGGCTACTCCAGCTCCTTGACGGCCAAGATGTCTTTAATGTTCAGTTGGATTGTACTTGTTTTATATAAAGTGCTATGCCTGCGTTTTCGAAATTCAAACTAAGTTGGATGAAGTGGGGCTGTTGAATAACTGCAGATAGTCCTCAATCATCACTATCCACACTCTGCTTCCCCATTGCAACACACATTGTTTGAGGGTCTGCTTTCTGCAAGGCAATATGAGATTCCACATGTATTCCATTAATTGCTAGATGATGGATTTAATAGTAGTAATCTTTATTGATTCGGATTTCTCTGTTAAACCATATGCAATATTTATACACTTGTATACACTATACCAATATAATCAATCCTATGATGGATTTCTCTTTCAGCAACATACGACTCATTAGTAAAACCTCATTAATAAAACAATCAGTCCCGGTACACAGGGAATTAGAACAGATAATAGCGCCATGAGATTCAAATGCACATTTCAGTGACCGCTGTATGCCAAGTAGCCATGTGAATGGTGAACATTGCACTTTACAAAAAATGCTTAACATTGCATTAGGCCAACAAAGTACATCCTGGGGTGATCCTTGTGCGCTCATATATCCTGCACTCAAGCTGTCATCTGGACCCCCAGCCTTTGCAGATCATGCGAAGGGGGAAAGTGCGGTAAGGCTGCTTGAACCAGTGACCAGGTACCTCTCGGTAAAGAAGCTGGTCCATTTAAGGCTAAACTGAGTGAGGTGGTTCTGTAAACTGTCAGTGTTTTGGTCTCTGCCTGTTGTTGCTGCCACACTAACGGATTTTGGCAGTGGTGAACAAGAGGGCCTGCGGTGAGGGTTGGTGGGTAAGAGAACATGGTGAGGGTGGGTAAGAACAATGATTAGGCTGGTTGGTAGAGAAATTAGGAGTGGGAGTGAGATTGTTCATAAAATATTGGTCGATTAGATGAAGTTGCGTTGGCGTTAAAAGCATCATCTCATGCTGTTTAAACTACATTCTCAAGCATTTACGATGTAATGATTTGTTTAACAATTCAAAAGTGATTATGCTGTGGCTTTCTTTCATTTCCGACACACATTCTCAAATTTGGAACATTGCACACAGTAACTTCAGGGAATTGGAAGTTTGAACGAACATGGCAGAAGGTTGTCAGTTTAGCTTAGTACACCTAATTAGAAATGTAAATAAATTCAGTGGAGGTGGTGTTACCTTTTTAGCATGAGCTTTACAGCTGCTAATGTAAATGAACAAATGGCTTCAACAGCCTGCATATGTCAGCATTTGCCAGAGCGCGACAAGTTTAAATTCGAATGTATAGAACCTTCAAAAGTCCTGTTATTGTTTAAAATTGTTTGGTCCAAAATAAATTGCTAATCGGCTTTGCCATGCTTGACGTATTCTTGCTGTTCAAATGTATTTAAGGTACATGTCCTGCAGCATACTATTTATTTGCCCAATTTCCAGGTCCGATTTCCACATTTCCCTGCTACCACCACCTCCTTCCCCTAACTTCTTCCCCTGTCATTCCCCGCCCCACTCCCGCCCACCGAGGTCTGCGATTGGTGGCCCTGTCCAGGAAGGATAACACAAAAGTTGCAGCGGGCCGAAAGGGCCCTGCTTGCTGCCTCAAGCATGTAGGAAGCAGGTTGTGCTCTCCCCTCTGTCCCGCTGCATGGGAAGTGGCCTAATCCCTGTCTGCACCCATTTCTTTATTTCCCATCCACACTATTTAATTATTTCCTGCCTGTACATGTATGCTTTTTTTTTTCCCCGCCACCCGTTTCTCTCCACTGCCTGCCCATCGCCTGCACCTAGCTAGTTTATTTGCCCAACTTCCCGACCCGATATCCATATTTTCAAATTACCACTGCCTCCTTCACCTAACTCCCTCCCCTGTCATTCTCCACCCGACTCCTGCCCACAGAGGGCAGCGATTTGCGACCCCATCCAGGAGGAAGTGCTCTTTAGGGAAGTCCCCTGGGCAGCCATCCAACTAAGGGCCAGCGGCAAAGGGCAGCTTCCCACTGAGCAGCTCCACTCCGTGTTTGCCCGATAGACAACCTACAGCGACTGATCAGGTAAGTGTGGTGTGGGTGGGGAGTTTTGCATTTAGCCTGTTGGTCTAAGGTAGTCATATTTTGCATTTACCCTATTGGTGCATTTAGCCTGATGGTGTAAGGTAGCAATATTCTTGCATCCCTAACCCACGTTCTCCGCTTGCACACCACACCTTTGTAACTTCGGAGAAGGCACATGCTCATTCCACACACCCTGCACTCACATATAACACAAACACTACTGCACAACACCTCTGCCATTAGATTGAAGCTACCTTTAACGACACAGATTCGAAATGTAGCTCATAGTTTAGCTCTGCAGCGTGTTCTAGTGAGGCAAACACTGCGGGTTGGAAGTAATCCTCTTTATTGATCAACCTGAACCAGCGGTACTCCGCCTTCCACACTCTCACTTCAACTGGCGAAACCTGGAATCCCCCCCCCCCCCCAACTCACACGTAAGTAAACAAGAATGGAACAGCAGGGTGTGGAATTCTACAGCTGTAGAATTTCACACCAGAACCTAACATATATTACAACACTTCTCCCCCCTTTACTTCTTAACGACACACACACCACTAGCAAACCAAGAACGCCACGAACACAGGAAAGATGAGGAGGAACTGGAACTGGAAAAGGAAAGGTGGGAAAGATGAAGAAAACAAACAGGACAAGGGAAACACAGAAGTACACGGGAGCTAATGTGCAACAGCACCCACAACATACTCATTGTATCTAGAAGGAAGTTTCCTTTCCCTGGCCGGATAAGCCTTACGCTTGCCAGAGGAGTCATCATCCTTGCTAGAGGCCAACACTGTTAACTCTGCACTACCTCGATCCTCCCCACTGGCCCCCGCCCTCTCAACAGGAACCGGAACACTGTCAGGGTCATGACAACTCAATGGCACCCTAACATCCATTCCGCCCGGACCATAAGGATCAAATGTAACAGGAGGCATCACATCGGGAAAACTCCCGCCAGGACCAATATCCGTGCCATCACCATCTAACACGACACCTGCACCTGTGGAATTACTATCCCCACGGAATACACCGCCCCTTTCCACAGCAACTACCTGCCTAAGGCTCCACCTGGAACCGTCATCCAATTTCACATAGCACGACCCGTTTTGGCCACAATTCGGAGTTGCATGTACTTACTAAGTCCTTTAGCCACAAACCTCGGGTTCTTGATTACAACCCGATCTCCTACCTCTACATGTAGAGGTTTCCTGCACCTTAACTATCCTTGCCATAAAGATTCTTGTTTCCGTCGAACCCGATCCAAAACTTCTCGCATGTCTACTTGCGACCGAGTACCCCGACCCAGCGCCGGGACTCTCAATTTTGAACCAGGCTTCCTTCCCTGCATAAGCTCAAACGGAGAAAACCCTGTGAGTGCCGAAGGAGTCACCCTGTAAGTCTTAAGCAGTTCCGAGACCACACTGCTCCACGGAAGATCATTAGCAAGAGCTAACTGTATGGCCCCCTTCACAAAACGGTTCATACGCTCCACAAGGCTATTGGCTTCTGGATTATACAGGGATACTCTATGGTGACGGATTCCTAAATCTTGAAGAAATCCTGCATCACACCCGATACAAATTGCGCCCCATTATTCGTAACTACACCAGCAGGAATGCCTTCTCTGTCAAACGCAGCAGAAAGAAACTCCACCACCTTCTCAGACGTCGCGGATGACAAGGCTGTGGCTTCTCACCTAGATGTATAATCCACCATCACCACAATGAATCTCAAACCACCACCCAAGGAGTCTATAGGACCCATTATGTCGACAGCCACTTTAGACCACACATTCTCAGGAATCTCAACAGGGTAGACCGGCTGGGAAGTGGGCATCTTGCTCTTATCACTAGCCGAACACGTTGAACAATCCTTTTCGAATGGATTGTGTCCTCCCACGTATTCCTCATCTTATGATAATTCGTTATCTCCAGCTTCGCTGCTTCGGAAAAATGTTTTCCCGGCAGAGGGCGCTGTGCTCGAGGTCGTGGCGTGGATTGTCCCTCGGCGGTCTCCGTACCGTGTCGACGTCACTGACGGTATAAATAGCTCGAGCCGCGCCCGTTGCTCCAGTTCCGTTTTTCCGATCGCTTTGCTATCGTGAACCACGTGCTCTGAGATTTTTCTCATCAAAATGTCATCTTCTTCGACTCCTTTGACACCCAAGACTGGGTTCAAGAAGTGTATCGATTGTGGATCGAAAATGTCGATCACGGATCCTCACCGAGTTTGTCTCTGGTGTCTCGGTTCTAGTCACTGAACCGACGACTGTGCTTCCTGCCAGTCCATGACCGAGAAGGCCCTTCGTGAGAGGAGAGGTAAACTGTTGGTGGGGAGGGAATCCTCTAAGAAGGCTGTGTCCAAAAAGCATAAGAAAGCGACCGATTTGAAAGAATCGGATCGACATAGGCACTCCAAGAGATCTCGATCTAGGAGTAGATCGAGACACTCTTCTTCCTCGTCAAAAAAAGTGAAGAGTAGACATAGATCTCCCTCATCGTCGTCATCTTCTGAGTCGACCGAAGAAATTCGATGTCCGACAAAATCGGATTCCCCCAGAAAATGGGAGGAATTCTGTAAAAAGATAATGGAGGTTTTCGAGAATGCGGCCCGACCCCCTCGAAAGAACCTCGGAAGAGCCATTCCTCTAAGGTCGCTCCATTGGACGACAAAGAGAAGTCGAGAACTAACTTGGTAAAACCAGTAGTATCGAAGATACTCGAGTCGACGCCAAGTCGTCAAAGGCTCCTCGAGAGTTGAAGACTCATCGAGAGTCGAGCACATCTCCGGTGCCTCATAAAAAGCTCACGTCATCGAAGGCTTCGACGGCTTCATCAACGCCATCGGCGTCGACTGCTTCAACATCGAAGCCAAGAGCGTCTTCGACACCTGTATCGAAGTCTTCTTCGAAGTTCCCGTCGACAACCTCGAAGGATTTTTCTATTCCTTCGAAGGAAATTGTTGAGGAAGAAAGGAGATTTACTCCGTTGCCCAGAACACTTTTTTAAAGCTATGTCCTCAATTTATGAGGAATCTGGCTCGGAGGAAGACAAAGTCACTCCCTTTGGAGTTTCATATGGCACAAGACAAGTTCCTGAGGAACTAATTGATCAGGAATCTAGAAAGAGAGACCTGAGTGATACTCTACACTCTGCTAGTGGAATTGACACTTCCCTAGAGTTAGAATTTGCCAAACCTGACCCTGCAGAACATGCAGACTCGGGGTACAGAGGTCTTATGAACAGGGTAGTAGAATACATGGGTTGGGGTAACACTTCACCTGTGTTTGAACAGGACGACATGACAGATATAATTGTCAAAGGTCCCCAAAAAGACCCAGTTCTCCCCTTTCATAGGGCTCTTCGGAGAACAGTAGAAAAAAATTGGGAAAATCCTGATAGCATTGCTGCTACAAATAGTAATTTCCCAAAGAAATACAGACCAGCTGGTACGGATCCTGACTATTTAAACAGGCATCCGACTCCAGAAAGTCTGGTTATTCAGGCTACATCCACAGTAAAACAAACTGCATATCCCACTATCCCTCCGGATAGAGAGGACAAGAAAGTTGATGCCTCGGCCCGTAAAGTTTTCACTTCAGGTAGCATGGCTCTGAAATCGACAAATGTAACCTGTACCCTGGCCAGGTTTACCCATAACCTGTGGGACTGTATTTCGGCGGCAGCTGAGCATATTCCGGAAGGCGAGGAAAGGGAAGGCTTCCTGAATATAGTCAAAGACGGAAAGGAGGCAGTGGGGGAAATGTCTCCAGTCTGGACTGGATACTGCTGATGCCATTTGATGGCTCGAGGCTATTTGGCAGTAAGGCTGACGAAAGCCTAGAAAAACTCCAGACCTCGAAAGCGGCAGCTAAATCTTAGTGCCTCCATGCGCCAGTCTCAGAAAACCTATTTAGGATCATCTTCCTGGAGAGGTCGTTCTTTTCGCTACTACTCATTTGGTAGAGGACAGGCTGCTCAAAAAGGCAGAAAAAACTTCCCTCGTGGTGGACGAGGAAGAGGTGTGAAATCAGCCTCAGGAGCGGCATCTTTGCTCTCAGCCACTCCTGCAGCCGCCTCCAAATCTCTGAGACCTTGCTCCACAAGACACCAGTGGGAGGCAGGATCTCTCAACATCTGAAGGAATGGCGAGGCATTACCTTAGACGTTTGGGCACTGGAAACAGTAGCTCAAGGTTACTTTCTCCCCTTTCTAAAAAGGCCTCAGAATCATCCACCGGGAGCCAACTCCGTAAAAATTCCAGACCCGCTCCTGTTGCAGGAAATTTTAACCTGGCTAGAGAAAGGTGCCATAGAACAGGTACCTGTAGCGGAGAGGAACGGGGGTTGGTACTCCCCATACTTTCTCATCCCAAAAAAGGACGGAGGATTGAGACCCATCTTGGACTTAAGAAACTTGAACAAGTTCCTCAGGAAGGACAAGTTCAAGATGGTGACCCTTTCTCAGATCCTTCAGGCTCTACGACTCCAAGACTGGTTGGTATCATTGGACCTTCAGGATGCTTACTTTCATGTGCCAATCCATCCAGGGCACAGAAAGTATTTGAGGTTCGCGATTGGCAATTCTCATTATGAGTTTCGAGTTCTGCCATTCGGGTTGACCTCTGCCCCGAGGGTTTTCACCAAACTGTTGGCGGTTGTGGCAGCAAGTCTCAGGAGAGGAGGTATTCACATATATCCCTACCTGGACGACTGGTTGATCAGAGCAAGTTCTCCAGAACAAGCTCAGGAACATCTTTCGATCACCTGCCACTTCCTCCACAAACTGGGCTTCTCCCTCAATTTCAAGAAGTCCCACATGATACCAACCCAGAAACTCCAGTTTATCGGAGCAGTCTTGGACACTTCATCGGGAAAAGCCTCGCCTCCCGAAGTGAGAGCTCTCCACATCCAGCAGATGGTAACGAAGTTTCAGAATGCCCAACATCTACCGGCCTTCGATTTTCTCAGGTTGCTCGGCCTCATGGCATCCTGCATTTTCCTAGTACCAGAGGCCAGGTTGAGAATGAGATCCCTTCAATGGGCACTCAGAACTCAGTAGTCCCAGTTCTCAGGGAATATGTCGGATCTTCTGCAAGTCCCGAGCGCAGTTGCTCAGGATCTACTATGGTGGGCTTGCAACGACAACATTCTCAAGGGAGAATCCTTTTGGCAACCATGGCCGGAGATAACAGTAGTGACGGACGCCTCACTCACAGGGTGAGGAGCACACACACCAACGATCTGACAATCGGCGGTCGTTGGTCTCCATCGGAGTCCAAACTACACATCAACCTATTGGAGCTGAGGGCAATCAGACTATCTCTAAAGGCCTTTCTGCCCTCTGTACAGGGAAAGAATGTCCTGATAATGACGGACAACACAGTGGCCATGTACTACCTCAACAAGAGAGGCGGAGTAGGGTCACTACCACTGTGCAGAGAGGCAATGCAGCTCTGGTTCTGGGCAATACGAGAAGGAATCTCTCTATCGGCAATTCACCTAGCCAGAGAGCAAAACACGGCAGCAGACGCTCTGAGCAGGCAGAGCATAGTCTCCCACGAGTGGGAGCTAGCTCAGGAAGTCCTTCAAGAGATCTTCGCCCTTTGGGGAACCCCTCAAGTGGATCTGTTCGCCACTGTGATCAATCGGAAGTGCGAGCAGTTGTCATGATCTCTGCTTCCAAAAGGTCAGGGTTTTCCCAACTCCCTTGGAAGCAGATCCATAACCCAGGTTCCGAGTGCCAACCAGTCCCAATTGGGACCTTTTGGACCCAGTCCTGGCGCCAGTGGCACCAGGCTCATAAATATGCCCAGTCCCAGCGCTGGAAGCGCCGGGCTCATAATGCTTGGGTGGACTTACCTTCAGCAGACCATGCTGCTTACTTGCCTGCCAGTTGAGCCTCTGATCCTCTTCTGTTTGGAACTACTTTTCCTGTTGGGTGGGGCTGGAGCCACTCCCTAGATTCAGAACACTGGAACTCTTCTGGAAGGCAGGAACTCTTTTCTTACCAGGAACTCTTTTCTTACTTAGGCGTGGCTGTGGAAGGAGACACCTAAGCACTACAGGAGGCTATTTAAACCACACCCGGTGGATGAATCTTGCTTTGCGTTATTCTGCAACCTCTGCAGCAGAACGCTCATTGTGTCTTCTGCATCCGGTCCTGGGCCTAAGGAAAAAGGCTTACCATCCTGAATCCAGTCTTCAGCAACACCTATAAAGACAAGAAAGAACAGGTTAGCATTCCGGCATCTGAAAGGCAAAGGCTTACCATCCTGAATCCAGTCTTCAGCAACACCTATAAAGACAAGAAAGAACAGGTTAGCATTCCGGCATCTGAAAGGCAAAGGCTTGCCTACTCTTCGGCGCTGCATCCCGCATCTGAAAGACAAAACAAGGTGCGTTTAAAGACATTGGGGAACTTTAATACTCACGTGCCATGACTCCTTTCCACATCTAATCCAGTGGGTATTCCGGCACCCTGCAGCCGCTCCGAACTCGTACCTGCAAAATAAAAAGACAGTTAGAGCGCATAGTGAAGCAGGCAACAAGCGCTTACTTACGTGCTTCCAGGCGCTTCTATTCATCACACGGGCTCCATCTTCAACTCACTTCAGCCCGTCATCCGCCATCGCCGGAACCCTGCAAAACAAGAGACATCATTACTAAAGACTTTAAAGACATTTGAATGACTCGAAACTTACCGTTCGTGCAGTAAACGACGGACAGCAGTCCTCTGAAGTCAAGAGGCCTGCGCTACCTATCCAGTGAAGAAACTGGTTACAGCACCCTGCCCCGAGGCAGATGGAGAGCTCGGCATTCACTTACCTAAGGTGAGAGCGTTAACCTTTGGGGGTCTACAGGAGAGGAGAAGAGGAAAGAGATAGGGACACCCCAATAACCCCAGTTCATTAACCCCATATTTTCTATCTGCAGACATCTTACTCTACACGTCAGGCATACAGTGCACAGAGGTCCAGCCCAAAGAGCCAACCGGGTGCTACACATCACCTTTGAAGATACGGTAGTCGCCCAGTCAAGACCGGCGCCTCTGCGAGAATCAGGTGAGCGTTACAGCAGTACTGCTCAAGGGAATTTCCTCAGAGGAGCTCTGGGAGACGCATTTGTAGTGGAGTGGAAGTTTCCACTGCTGTACGCGTTTCCCCCAGTCCACGTGATTCCTCAAGTAATCAGGAGGTTGAGAAAGTTCAGGAAAACCATGATACTAATTGCCCCGGATTGGGCCAGGAGGACGTGGTACCCGGACCTTCTAGACATGTCCATCTGCCCTCCAAATCTAGTACTAAAATTCTTGACTTGTATACCTTTTGAGCCTATGCACTCCTGCCCATTGATGCTCTTAACATTAAAAACTGTACTTCTTGTGGCCTTGTCATCAGCCCGCAGAGTTAGTGAACTTCAGGCTCTCTCATGCAAACCGCCATTTACTACTTTTTGTAGTCCTTAAAGTTAAACCTTCCTTTTTACCAAAGGTAGTTTCAGACTTCCATTTGTCGCAAAAGATAATATTACCAACTTTTTATCCTCCTCCTCATTTGGGAAAGGAAGAGGAGAGATTGCACAGAGTAGATCCCAAGAGGGCTCTTATTTTCTATATCTCAAGAATGGCTAAATTGAGGCAAGATGACCAACTATTTTTGGGTTATACTGGTCATAAACTAGGATTATCTGTAACAAAACAGACCATATCCCGCTGGATCATCTTAGCCATAACTGAATGCTACAGGTTAGCAGGAAAAGACCCACCAGATGGATACTGCCTCCTCTAATGAGGGTTTATTTGCCATGGCAGTTCTGCATTCTGTCCATGAAAACTGAAAACTAATACTCACACCTCCAAAATACTACTGCTATGGGAGTCTATCATAAGATGAGGAATACGTGGGAGGACACAATCCATTCGAAGAACAAGTTACTTACCAACTGTAACGTTCTTTCGACTGGATGTTCCTCCCACGTATTCCTCATCGACCCTCCCATCCTACCCCGCAGTACAGTTTACGTTTTCTTACACTTTCCTCTCACGAAGTGTGCATCAGTCATGGGGCACGCCTGGGTGTTCCTCCTATATGTTTTCATCGAAAAAACAGAACTGGAGCAACGGGCGCGGCACGAGCTACTTATACCATCAGTGACGTCGACACGGTACGCAGACCGTCGAGGGACAATCGACGCCACGACCTCGAGCACAGCGCCCTCTGCCGAGAATTTTTTTTTCCGAAGCAGTGAAGCTGGAGATAACGAATTATCATAAGATGAGGAATACGTGGGAGGAACATCCAGTCGAAAGAACGTTACAGTTGGTAAGCAACTTGTTCAACTACAACCTCCACATCATCATCCATCCTGCGCCACCAGTACACCTCCCTCAGCCTTCTCTTGGTTATGGACCTTCCCAGATGTCCCTCATGGGCTAGAGCCAGAGGTCTACCCTTGAGCGATTCAGGTGGAATGAACCTTAAACCCCTGGCGACACCCCAAGGACCCTCGGACAATTCCTGCCACACGTGACCATAGAGCTTGGATAACTCCTCACTGCGAGTACCACTCCTAAGCGCAGTCCTGATGTCAATTAACACTGGGTCCCGGGAACACTCCTCACTCCACATTTGTTCACAAACTGCAGAGGCAACACCTGCTATCAAAGTACAGTCTTCACCCACTACTTCCTGAACCTGATCAACACTACCCAAATGCAGAAATGGCGACAAACAATCTGCGACAGCATTCTTTTCTCCGGGGACATACTCTAAAATTAAATTCACCCATGTCAGCCATCCATCTCATGATTCTGGATGAGGCTTGGGACAACCCCTTAGTTGTTAAGACATGTACCAAAGGCTTATGGTCTGTGCGAAGTGTATACTCGACACCCCACAGGAAAGTCCTAAAATGTTTCGAGGCCCAGACAGCCGCCAGGGCCTCCCTCTCTATCACTGCATACTTTTGCTCTGCATCTTTGAGAACTCTGGACGCAAAAGCAATGAGACGGAATACACCACCTTCCCTCTGTTCCAACACCGCTCCCATTCCGTACTCGCTAGCGTCCTCCGTCAGAACGGTTTTCCTCAAAGGACAGAAGGATCCAAAGAAGGAGCTTGATCCACTTCCTCCTTCATATTCTCAAATTCGCTTTGGCATTGGTCTGACCACTCGAAATAAACAACCTTCCTGAGTAAGACCCTCATACCAACAGTTTTGTCAGCATAAGAAAACACAAATCGACTATAATATTCAGCAAGCCCCATGAAAGACCTCAGTTGTTCCTTATTCACTGGAGGAGGAACATCACGTAATACCATTACCAAATCTTCCTTGGGGTGAATACTGTCGGCATCCAATGTGTGTCCAAGGTAGGTTACGCTAGCCACACCCACCTTACACTTGCTCAGCTTTACAGTAAGGCCACTCCTCTTAAGCACTTTCATCACCTACATAACCCTACTGTCATGTTCAGCGCAAGACTTACCCCAGACCAAAATGTCATCTTGAAAACACTCCACCCCTTGGATACCAGCGAATAGCTTCTGCATAACTCTTTGAAATACAGCGGAAGCGGATGCCAATCCGAAAGTCATCCTACAGAACCAAAACGCACCAAAAGGAGTGACGAGGGAGGTAAGTGGGCGGGACTCAATATGCAGATCTATTTGATGGTAGGCAGATGAAAGATCAAAGGTGGAGAAACAGGAGGCCCCACCCACCAAGGAAAGCATCTCATTGATGTTCGGCAAGGGATGTCTGTCGATCCAGATGTTAGAATGAAGGTCCCTCAGATCGACACACATCCTCATGCTGCCATCCGCCTTGTGTGCCAACACCACCGGGGCCAACCATTCTGAACACTCCACCTCTTCAATTACTCCAGCCTCTGTGAGCTTGGCAAGTTCTCCTCTTAAGGCATCCCAAGCCACAACTGGAACCCTCCTGACCTTATGCACACTGGGAATGGCACCTCTTTTAAGGACTATCTTATGGGCAAAACCCTTCAACTTGCCCAATTTAGAAGTAAAAACTGTGGGAAACTTACTTTCAAGTGCTTTTGCTGTTAAGGGCACGGCCAAATCAGTACTCCCTTCGCCTTCACTCACACTCAAAACTGGAACTGTTTTCCCAGGACATATTTCGATCTCTAGGGCAGCCTGCTCATCCCATCCCAAAACAGGATCTCCCTTGTGGGCCACATAGTTTTCCCTGGGTTTTGCGTCCCTGAAATTCTATTTTAACCCATTCGAAACCTAGAACCTTAATGGGAACGCGGCCGTAGGCGCAAGGATTGATGTCCGAAGGAGACCGATCAGACACCCTCTACTGGAATTTAGAACAATAGAGTTCAGTAGAGATCATTGTATAGGGGGATCCCGTGTCTACCATCAAATCAACAGACAGGTCATTGACCCTTAGAGTGGCCCAAGCGCTCTTTCTTCCAGGGCCTACACTCAACAACAAGTCCTCCTTAGTACCCCCGCAGACAGTTTGAGGAGACCCTATGTAACGAACCACAGTCGCATCTTCCTCCTCGTCATTAGCATCCACCATTCTCACCGTTTCCCTAATGGGAGCAGCACTCCTGCACATGCGAGCATAATGCCCTCTCCCTTTGCACTTCCTACACACTACGGTGGAAGCAGGACATTCTTTCGACCCTTGCAAATGTCCACGCCAACCACACCTTTTGCACACATCCTTTGAACCAAACGTCCCCTTGGTGTCCTTGTCTTTGTTTCTGGAATCATCACTCCTGCGGGGTAATACCGCATGCACGACCTCTCCCTTGTCCGTCATTTCCTTCACTCTCTTCCTGGATTCTTCCATGGCCCGAGTTATTTCAATTACTTTCCCCAAGGGTGGATCCTTCTCTATCCACAGTCTTTCCCTGACCCTGGAGTCGCTTGTCCGCATCATAACTTGATCGCGGATGTATTCGTCTATCAAACCTGTGAATTTACACGTGGCTATTAAAGTACGAAAAGCAGTTATGTAAGAGTCGATGCTCTCGCCAGATCCTTGTGCCCTTGAGAAAAAATGGTATCTCTCAAGTACCACGTTGGTCCTCCTTCCAAAACTCCCCTCCAACTTGCCGAGGGCAGTTTCATATGCGAGCACAACACCTTGAGCAGCATCGCCCCCTTCGCCATTCTCGGGGGGAGGGGCAAATACACTGGGTCCAGGCAGATGTCTGAAGATTCTGAGGCCCTCGGTACCCAGGTTATTCAGTAGGGCTGCTTCCTTGTCGTTATCTGAGAGTTTTGCCCCTCCGGAAGCCCTGAGGTACACTCTGAACGTATCCACCCATAACTCCCAAGCAATAGCTGGTTCACCAGGATTGGGCAGAAAGGCGGGGGAGGGCGCGCATTGCTGTGCTGCATTGTTGAAAGACACTAGGAGCTGAAACTGTTAACTCTGTTTGGAATAAACTCCCTCTAACCAGTGTTCAAGCAGGAGTGATAAATGTCATATATTTCAAATGCTGAAAGAAGAAAAAAAAATAATGGGCCAGCAGAAATACTGACAGAGGCTCACCGGGTTCCAGTGGGCCCTGTTAAGTCACAGAATTCTTGACAGCCAAACAAGGGTTAAGGTTTCCTCACAAACTCCAATGTGAGTTAAGTCACTTGAGCCACAAAATGGTTTCACCAACCCTTAAGGGATAACGTCTCCTCTTCTGCACAAACGGAACTAGTATGGCGAACACACTTGCAAAACCAGCAAGAGTTAATGTTTCGCAAGGGCGTGTCTGAAGTTGGTCCTGGGTCTGCCCTTTCCTGACGCTTGACGTGCGGCTAGCAAAACGATTGGAGGATGGATCCTTCAGGCAGATCACACTCCTCCCCCCTCCCATCGGGCTTGAGAGGATGCAGGAATGAAGGCGATAGCAGGGAGGGGGGTCGCGCACGGCTGGAAGGGCTTCTCGGCTTCCTCACCTGTAGCTCTGAAGGCGGCGCTCGAAAAAACCGGCACCACGCTCAACCCGGTCCGGAGAGCGCAGGCATGCCGAGGTGAGCACCGGACTCTTGGACGCCGTTGCGCTCACACGCCGATTGACCACGGCTCCGGCACCGTTTACTATCTCAGCCAGAACGTTTTATATATTTGGGTTTTAATCCTATAACATGCGTTTTCAAAAAGGGTGCCCAAGTTTGCCAGGGTGGCTAGATTTGGCACCCCCAGTTCCAACCTAATTGCACTATTAATCCTGGACAAAGTGGCTTACCTCAAAATATAACAATTTCTGAATGCTACAAACTTCTAGGAGTACGGCAGTCAGGATTTAGACCACAGCACGGACCCGAAACAGCGCTAATAGACCTCAAGGCACAGATCGATGCGCTGAGAGACCATGGTAAGGCAGCACTACTATTGCTACTTGATCTCTCAGCTGCGTTCTACCTAGTAGACCAAAAGATCCTGTGCAACCACTTGGATTCTGCTGCCCACTTCTCACCAGAAGCGATGGAATGGATACAATTCTTTTTGGATAATAGATCTATGCGTGTCTTCTCCCCCATAGCAGCAACAGACCCCATACCAATCACCTGCTGGGTGCCACAGGGATCTTGCGTATCCCCTACTTTATACAACATTTTCACAAAGCCCCTTTTTGATGATCTAGGCGACCTGTGTATCACCTACACTAACTATGCAGATGATACCCAGATCATCATCCCGCTGACGGGTGACTACAACAAGGATTTGGCCTTTGTGAATAGAGTGTACCGCATCATCCAGGCACGGATGGCCTCTCACGGTCTATGCCTGTTATGATGACAAGACGGAACTCCTTATCCTAGGCACCCCTGCAAATCTCAACAAACTAGGCCAGAACTATTCCAACTTTATAATAGATGATAATAACATCACAGGAGCCAAGGAAGTCAAAACCCTTGGCTTCTGTTTAGACTCGACACTAAACTTCAAAAATAAAATAAACTCCATGGCCTCATCAACAGCCTACACCTGCAAACTAATTAGAGCAGCTAAACCCTTCCTCTCCCTCAACAACTGCATTACCTTGGCAAGAGCCCTTGTTCTGTCCAAACTGGATTATTGTAGTGCCCTATACCTAGGGAGTAATAAATACATTACCAATAAGATCCAGATCTTGCAAAACAATGCCTTAAGAGCAGCCCTAGGCATTCCTAAGAAAGCCCATATTTCTGACCATAGAAGATCTTAAAACTGGCTATCTACGAATGATAAAATCTTTCTCAAAACAGTATCCCTCACACACAAATGCCTTCACCAAGCTGCCCCAAAATATCCCAAAATATCTCCGACAGATTTACAAGACAACTTGCTAACTGACCCACAAGAACTACTAACGCCAAACTTCTTATAATGCCCAGGTATAAACACACGAAGACTGGCAGGAGTAGTTTCCCTGTTAAAGCTGCCCAATCCTGGAACTCCCTCCCCCCACCCCTGAGGGCTGACCTACCCTACCCTAGCTTTAGATCTCATCCGCTGGTTCAAGGAGAATGACCACTAACATCCTGGTATATATTCACTGGAATCTTTGCTCCTTCTTGTATTCATTGTATATACTACCTATTGCGCTTTTATTATGTACTTTGCGTTATTATTGTGTAACCACCAGTTTTCAGGCCTTTCCTGTACAGACTGTCCTTATCACGACTGACTGTTTATAAATGTATGATATTGCGCAGCACTGTAACCTAAGCTGAACAACCCTCTTGATGTCTATTGCGCCCTGATACCCCTGGGTCTGGCGCGCATTGCAAATAATAAAACATACAAACATACATATTATGCGCACATGGTGGGTGGCACAGTAGTTTTTTCAAATTTGTAATAAAACTCCACCAATCCTCCCATCCTGGCTATTGCTCTCATGCCAATAGATTTAATGTGGGTTGCCCAATTTCCAGTCCTATCAAAAGTAAGACCCAGACAAGGTAATGAACTCACCACCTCGATTCTTTTACCCATCATATTCCAAGCATAATTAATTATATTTCACTTTCCCAAAAACCAGGATTTTTGTTTGTTCCCCTATTATGGTTTAAATCATTTCAGCGAAAATTACAATCTACTTACTCAAGACTCCTTTGAAACTGCCCTTGCACACACCCTCCATCCCCTGCCCCCGGTGTAAAATCTAGGGAGGCTCTGTCGTCTGCAAACAGAAGTGATCCCTAAGACACCTTATGAAGGGTATGGGGGAGCATATACCCTCTCATTCAGGACTAAAATCTGATGAAAAATACGAGGGGCCAACGAGCATCCTTCTGTAACACGCTTGTTAGATAAAATGTTATAAAACCTCCCCCATAGGGGCAACAGACTGCTCCATAAGTGTGCGAGTGCAAGTTTGTATTAATACTCTGGGAGGTGTGGGGGTGGAAGAAAGTTCATGGGCAACTTGGAAAGGGGAGTAAATCAAGTGATTAGCATAGCCCCGTGGCAAAACCTGTGGCCAAATGTACCCTAACTGAGAAACTCCTTGCAAATTCGAGAAATTTGGGCAAAACTGATGTTCCACTGGCACCTCACCCCAAGTAAACATAGAAAAATGTATCGACATCCAACGCCTGCTGGAGGGGATGTGGAGGGGAAGGAACCTGGGGACATATATGGTGGCAATGCCCAATAATCAAACCATTTTGGGAGCTGATTCAAGAAGCAATAAGGGAGACACTGGGTGTGGACAGAGTGACGAATACAGGATTGTTCATACTGGGCCTAGACAGAAATCTGGAACAACTGACCACAAAAGCCCAAAGGAAAATAGGAAAATGTATGTAATCCTAGTGACGGCAGGGGCCTTGCTGGTGGCCCACAAATGGAAAGCTTAAGTGGCACCCATGGAGCACGAATGGGTAGGGAAAATATAGACCTTAGCAA
Organism: Ambystoma mexicanum; assembly: GCF_040938575.1. Lineage (NCBI taxonomy): Eukaryota > Metazoa > Chordata > Amphibia > Caudata > Ambystomatidae > Ambystoma > Ambystoma mexicanum. The sequence goes on from NC_090936.1 coordinate 436,484,781, forward strand.
CCATGGAAAAATTGACATACTCAATATGATATGGCATTTGTAACGCGCCTATACACAAGTGGGGGAGATCACGAGAAATTCCTCTTGGACTGGGACTTGGTTCTGCAATTTCTAAGTAAGGACTCGAGGAGAGCCTGGTGCCAAGAGAGGATCAAGCTTCTGGGACTAATATAGGGGTGGATACTGCTAACAGGAGGTAGACAGAAATACAAAAGGAGAAGGGAAGGAGGAAGGCAGGGTCACCAATATGGAACGAAGAGGGGAGGAATCAAAGCGTATACAGAGCAGGGTCAACCAGCAGAAACTGTGAAACAAGAAGGGGGACAGCGGCGTATGTGTCATGGCTGTGCAGACAGAAGGGAAGAACTCTGACCTGGGAGAGGGAGGGGGGGGTGGTTGGAGTTCATTTTTTACAGTATAAGTTCTTTAAGAAATGCTTATACAAACTTACTTGGAAAAAAAACCTTGGGGAACCTTGAGTTTTCCAACTTCCTTCATAGAATATTTATGTCTATGGAGTCAAAAGCCTTTCCCAGATCGAGAAATGCCACGTACAATTTCCCCCCTCTGATTTTACAGTACCTTTTGAACTAAGATATTCAATATAAAACAGTGGTCAAGTATTAAACTCTTGGTAAATGCTTGAGAGGCATTTAAAATAGTGTTGGTCTCTGCCCACTGTTCAAACCTATACATAAAACATTTACTAAAAGAGCTTGTTTGCCGTGTTCAGCAAGTAAATCGGGCGGTAGCAGTCTGGATCCTCAATGGAGCCTTTTTTTATTGGAATAGTAGGGCTCCCGATTTCGGTGCAACTCTCACAAAGTTAATAGCAATAAAAAGACAATTAAGCAGGGGTATCCACCCATCAGGGCACCGTTTGTACATATCGGAACGAAACCCTGCAGCTTTTCCGGTGGACATAGATTTGAGGTATAGTGAAACTTCCCCCTCGGAAAAGACTATACCATATCGGTTTCCCCAATTAAGTGGTGTTCACGCCTGGGTGGAAAACTATTTTTTTTAAAGTGATTAATCCGTTTATGCTGGGTAATAGTCCCTTAAGTAGCCCCACCTGTGTCATCGAAGCCTTCTGCCACTAGTTGCCAACATGATTTAACATCTTTTTGTAGAACCGTCTTCTCCATAGAATCCCATAGACTAATTCTATTCAATCTTTTTCTTTTTTACCCCACAGGAGCGTATTAAATTATTTTTTAATCTTAGGCAACATTTTTCCCACACCCCCGTATGCCTTCCAACATCGTACAGCCATGTTTAGCAGGGTTTTTAATGGCGTTTTAATACTCTACATTCTGCGTCATACCTGCGTCATACTAGGGGGCATCCCTTCTTCCTACCGATTCGAATTTCCCTTAAGTAACAGAAAGCGAAAAACACTTCTTCTTAGGACTTCCATAAGGGATTCAAATTCATTAAGAACTATTTCTCCCTGGTAATTGTTACCATTCTATACCTAATTTCTGGTCGATTGATTATATACGCAAAGAATGTTATACTTTTTTTGAAGGCACACTGCTGGAGTGGCAGTATCCGAGTGTTCAAAATCGCTGTTGCTTGAAAATGTACCGATATGGTTGCTATCTGGTGACTGACCACTGCAAAGTATTATGCCCTCGGAAAAAGGAAATGATAGAAACATCATCCATATTATGTAACCTTGTGAGGTTAAAAGCCTTCCCTACCGCCTTCCTGAAGTGAGCTTTTCTGTAAAAATGTATCGAAGTGATGGTAGTTTTCTTGAGGCTTTGCTGACCCCTAGCGGGGAAATGAATACCTGTAAATCACGTTTGATCGTATCTGGTCCAAACAGGCAAACTTTCAAAACTTTGGAAACGTGTGCTACCACTAAGATATCCTTTTCTGTAACTTGGATCACTGTAAATTAAAAACGTTACTATTCTCTCAACACCGGGAAGAAATGTGTCATTAGTTAATGTTTCCCAGCGTTATTCGTATTTCGTTAGAATTACTTTTTTTCGGCTAAATATTACCTGTTCAATGGTTTGTCAAAAGGGTGCCGTGACCAGAAATGTGTTGTCTTGCTACGCTCAAGAATGGGAAACACATATACTGTAAATTGGACGTACTGCAAAGGGCATAAACTAAACCCATACATTAGTAAAATTAAGAGCTGGTGCGCTTCTAAAAAAAATTAAAAAAAAGTGACTTCGAACTGTTTGGATTTTTTTTCGCCAAGTACACCGATGATTGCTTTTGTGAAGATGAATGAATTTCCAGTTTTTTGTTAAAATATTTGCACATGCTTGAATATAATCAGCGTACACGTCAGCGAAGACATAACGGAAAGCCGTGAGCGCGCAACAGTTGGACATTACCTCAACGTCCATTCTTCCTCATCCCAGTACTTACCTCATGAGGCCCCTTCTGCCGACACAGGACTTTCTTCTATTTATTTGATTTACTATAACTCCTCCCCTTAACCCACGGCATCCAGTTTAATTTTTCCTCCCCCCGGCAGGTTGGACTGTTCCCGGCGCGGGACTCTGGGGAGCTACAATTACTGGCCCCCTGGTGGGGCTGTGTGGCGGGGCCTCTGTTTCCTCCAGGTGTGGCGTGGTCCTGGGCCCCCTGCGGGCCTTGGTTCCCAGTTGAGCAGGAAGCCTCTCCCGGTTTTTTGGCTGTCCCAAAGCCGGTGTGGAGGCATCGATGCCTGGGTCCTGCAGTGCCCGGGGCTGCTGTAAGGAGATTGGGTACGGGGGGAGGGGTGTTGGACTCATGTATGCCCTGGGGTGGCTGAGTGGGGAATATTTGCACACCTTTTCCATTCCGGTAGGCCCTGTGGGACTCAGCGTTCCGCTTGTTGCGGCATTAGAGCTATTTGGTGACCCTAATGGGGGCGGGGGCTCCTCCAGAGGGGAGGGGGAATTTTTGTGTTCATGTCTCTCCGTGTCTTGAGGGGAACGCTGACTGTAACGGTCAGTTCCCATTGGGGTGGATTGTTTGTTTCCCCTGTTTGTGGGTTTTATCCTGGCCTTCAGTTGATGTTTATGGGGGAATCCCGATAGCTCAACAGGTGGCACCTCAGTCCCCCTGCTACAACATGCAGGATTCAGGCCACCTCTCAGGCATGTGAAAGTAAAGTGGTTGATTGAGGTGCAAGTAAATATTTTAAACTCAGCTAGTGGCGGGCCCGTTTGTTGTTTCTGCGCACCTTGGGTGAGCAATCTGCTGCACTAGGGCACCTTGCCCTGTCCTTTTCCTTTCATATGAAGATGTGACGGCACGTGCTGTTGTCTCTGGAACGCTGCAGGCCCCGGTGGACTACAGGTGGTGTTTGTGCCTTCCGAGGGTGGGTTTGCCCCTCCTCAGTGGGGGGAGGAGGGCCTGTTCTTATGTGCTCCGGTGAGCCTGGAGTTCATTGCCGGGGGAATTGGGTGATTATTCTCTCCTGGAATTTAATCGACGTACATATGGTGCTGGAATTTGTTTTTGCTGTGTTTTGTGCTTCTTGCACCATGGGCCAGCGAACTGCTCAGCTCAGGCTCCTTGTCCCTTTCGTCTTCCTCATCTTCCACCTCTCCTGAGCTTCGCAAGAGGTGGAAGAAAATGTCGCTATATGTTCCTTGTCTGGGAAGGACATGGAAAGGATATGGGGGGGTGCAGTGGTCAAAGTGAGTGGGGACGGTCGGGCGCTGGTGTTCCGCTACTTTTTGCTGCTCCCCTACTTTTTGCAACCATTTTTCACCATTCTGGACCTGTTTTTGTGAAATTAGAGCAGACCTCTCCTTTTCCCGACCGATATCTGTTGCAACTAGTTTGATTTGTTTTCAACTCGGTTGGCTGTCTACCGGGCATGACTGCAGCCCTGGAATGCTGTTTTGCACGTTGCTCCATTCCTTCCTACTCTGTCCCCCTCCGGGGTCACAGTTCCACTCCTTTTTTGGTACTTTACTATCTATGATGTCCTTGCTAGTCTGGTGGGTCACTCCTCTGGGTCGGCTGAGGAGGCGGCTGTCTGGGACCTGGTGGACCGTAGGGTGGATTGCAGCCTGAAGTGGGTTCATGCTGGTGCACCTCCTGGCCCTCTAGGCGAATATCTATGGCTCCTACACTGCAGACCATGTGCTGAGTGATTCAGAAGGTTGAAGGTGGCCATTGACGGTTGCTCTGACTGTGCCCCGCTGCTGGCTGACATGCTGTGGCAGGTTGCCCTTTTGTCCGATTTGGCATTTGATGGAGTGCGTGGCTCAGCCTTGTTGCTGGTGTGTCGGGCCGCAGGCATGTGCGTCTGCGAGATTGGAAAACAGAGGGGTCTCAGTGGGCGACTGCCCTTTAGCTTCCTTTTGACGGTTCCAAACATTTTGGTGCTTTGCTTGCAGTGTTTTTCCGATATGGGCCCAGTGGTGCTCGGATTCTTGGGTTCAAGACACTGTCTGGAGGTGTTCTCAGGTGAACTTCCTGTCTCCCACTTTACTAGTTTGCATGGTTCGTACTGCTGTTCCCCGCTCGCTGCCCAAGAGGTTGGCGATGGCAATGGCTCTGACCGAGTTACTTTTGAAGGCGGCTTTCATGCCTGTTCTTTTTCCGCAGCAGGGTCAGGTTTTTTTACTCAAAGGTGTTTCTGGTCCCCGAACCTCGGGGCGGTTTTTCGCCTCATCTTGGACCTCGAGGCTCTGTATTGCTCTGTCCGGGAGGAGCGCTTTAAGATGGGTTCTCCCGATGGGGGATGGGGGTTGGGATTGGGGGCTCTGTTGTGTCGCCCCACCCCTCTTTTTCTTGCAAGTTCTCTGGGAATCTGTGGTTTTGCGGTGTGCTCCAAAGTTACTGCCTAGAGTTGTGTCTCGGCTTCGCACCTTTCAGGATCTGGTTGTCCCTGTCGCGGGAAGGGGTGGCTTGGCCTGCCTTTGATGTGCAGCAGGCGTTTTTTTGTGTATTTGGCTCAAACTGCTCCTGTCGGGGGCGGTCTGGTAGTCGCTTGGTTGCTTTTGGCCCTGCGGCTGCGGATCAGAAGGCCTCTGTGGTTTTCCATTAGCCGGTGGTTCTGTGTTGTCTCTGGCCGGCCTGCGCCTGCCCACGCAGGGTCGCTCTTGCTAGTGTTTTTTTCTCTGCAGGAGATTTGTGGGGCAGCCACCTGGGCGGATCAGAGCACTTTCATCACCCTCTGTCTCCTGCTCTGGGGATGGTTCCTTCGGGTTTGGGGTTTTGTCTGTTGGGATGTGAGTTGGGAATTCTTAATGGTGTGAGTTTTTGTTCTGCACTTTTCTGGCTCTGTGTCTCATTGGGACCATTCTCCGTTGTAGTTATGGTATGCCTCATGAGGTAAGTAATGGGACGAGGAAGAGTGGACGTGGCGGTAATGCTCTGATTACTTACCAGTATCTTCATTACTCCTAGTCCCACTCTTCAGCGTCACAGTACTGACGACCCTCCTGTCCCTCCCTGCGGGGAAGGTCCCATGCTCCTGCTTGGATATGTTAAACTGGATGCTGTTGGTTAAGGGGAGGAGTTATAGGAAATAAAAGAAATAGAAGAAGGTCCTGTGTTGGAGGCAGGGCCTCTTGAGTTAAGTACTGTGAAGAGGAAGAGTAGGACTAGGAGTAATGAAGATTACCGGTAGGTAATCAGAGCATGAATTGCAATTCAAGAAGGTTCCACTTGTCTAGTTACTGAAATGTTACTAGTATTGAGCAATCTTATGCGGTACAAAACCAAAGTAATCTGATCTGCCAGGGTCAACCTATGAAAGTAATTAATGGGCTGTCTGAGTTTTCAGATTATGTAGAGCTATCCATCCACGTGCTGCCCAGCTCTCATAGTCGAGCCATTCCTTCCAGCTTGTTTCCATTGTAAAGTCCTGCATCATTCATTTGGCTTGGCAAAACAATATAACGTTGTGCTAACAAACCACCAAACCTGATTCAGAGTTCAGCCAAGTGTCACTCCCAAAAGCAGAAATAATCATAATACCATTTGAGTGTAGAGCACTATTAGGAAAAAGCATTTTCCCGTGTTTAAGTTATGAAACGTCTCATTAACGTTTCTTGAGAGGAAGGGTGCGTGGAATGTTTTGATTTGAACCTATCTTATTTAGAGGAAGCCATGGAAAAAATGCTGCCAAGTGCCTTGGTGCCTTTTCTTCCAATAATTATCTACTACCTGCTTTTTCATCTCATGTGCTGACCAATGGTCCCATTAATTATTTTTTTCGAAGTGCGAAATTGTTTGCTTTTGTGCGCACGTTTCCCATGTGGTAAACTGACCAAAAACTTCAGTCATCTTGTGAACATTATGAAATTTGCAATTTACAGCACCTTTTCTGCATAGAAGGCTAAACAAATGTGCTAAAAAGAATATCGCTTATAACGCACAAGGCTGACAAAACATTTAGACACAATGTATTTTTGAACAGACCACAACCATAAGGAGTGTGCCAAAAACATGGCAATAAGTTAATGCGCCTCTGGTGCTGCATCACCCAAGTATAACAAGGAATAATCCTCCCTCACTAGCGTGAGAAGGGGTGTAGATTCTATTAAAGGCACGGAGGTGAGTATTATGCACAATATCTTTACTACTAGCACCACAATAGCAAAGAAAAACAAACTTTAACAGGAAACCAGTTTTGTTTTAAAATAAAACTAATGTGTTAACAAGTGCATGGGGATGACCCCAATCCAAGATGGTGGACAGGTCATGCCCTGGCCCAATTAATAGGCAGGAACCCATCTTATAAAAGTCCTTTCTTTCATGATGACGTCCTCTTTGCTGCTGACGCCACCAGTTAAGTCACTTCTTTGTTGTAACTCTGCTTAGTAGCCTAACTGCCACCTGTGGGGAGCACCCCCCACGCTCTACCTAAGCATTTCTCTGGCAGTGGTTCCCTGAATGCCCTGCTGGTTGCAACAACACTCCAACCGCCTCAGAGAAACTATGCAACGACTTGGCAGACCATTTCAAGAACAAAATCAACGACATACGACAAATCATACAAGACAGACCAACCCTAATACTCAACTAACCAGACCTGACGAGGAGTCACAGCACAAACTCCAAAACTTCCCCGAAATATCAGCAGAGGCATTTGTCAAGCTGGTAAAACACAGCAAGAAAGGGGATCACCCATGGATCCCTGCCCCCCTGACATCTACAAATCAATCACTCACAACAGGAACTGTACCACGATCCATCACATCGGCATATATTAAGCCGCTTTTAAAAACCACAAGTGGCTACGTGGAAGACCTCTCCAACTACAGACCGATTTCAAACATTCCCTACCCGTCAAAACTCCTAGAAACGTACGTATACAAATTAATCCAAGAACACGTAGAGAAACACCACTTGCTAGACCAAGCACAAGTCGGCTTCAGACCCGCAAGAGGAACAGAATCGGCACTACTATCCATCTGGGACAACCTAAAGACGAACGCAGACCCAAACACAACCTCGGCTCGGATTCTGCCGACCTCTCCGCAGCCTTCGACACAGTAAGCCGTGACACCCTAACCAAAAGATTGGAAGATATAGGTATAATGGACATGGCACTACTCTGGATTAAATCATTCCTGGCAGCCAGATCAGAAACCGTATGGATAAAATCCTTAAAATCTACTCCACGAGTTAACGACTATGAAGTACCACAAGGATCCTCACTATCACCACTATACTTCAACATCTACCAGACTCCCTTAATCAGAATCTTAAAAAAATACAAAATTACATGCTGCAACTATGCAGACGAATCTCAAATCATCTACAAAATCAAAGATACTCAAGCCGATCACTCAACCCTAATAGAATGTCTAAAAGAAGTCTTTGACTTGATGAACGCCAACAACTTGAAAATCAACCCCGGAAAGACAGAAGTCATGATATATCCAAAAACCAAGAGAACACAACACCTACATTCCCTGGCCGATGGAAATGGGAACCGCGCCCACACCATCTAAGGTAGTAAAAAATCTGGGAGTCCTAATGGACAACGCACTAACCTTAGAACCACAAGTAAACGTAATAATTAAGAAATGCTTCTTCCTCCTTCACACTAGAATAATCCTACCTTTCCTCTCCCTCACCCACAAAACTTTGACAATCGCTGCCCTGGACTACGCAAACAGCATCTACCTCGGGATGCTAGAATATACCTCCTGGAGAAACTACAACGCATTCAAAATGCAGCAGCCAGACTCCTCCTCAAACTATCCAGAAGAGACCACATCACTCCGGCACTAAAAATACTACATTGGCTCCCAATCAAACATTGTATCATGTTCAAAACAATGTGCATCATGCATAGGGCAATCAGCGGACAGGGAACTGAATTCCTACAAAAGAAAATAATCTACAAGCCAACGAGACCCTCAGATCAAACAATGGAATCCCGCCTGGAACCAAAACCATACGTCCAGAAAAAACGAGGGGGCTCCTCTTTCTCCCACCTGGCCGAAAAAACCTGGAACAAAATCCCGAAAGAAATAAGAAACACCAACAACCACATATTTTGTATTTTGAATGTTGTGCGACTTTGTCATGCGCCCGAAAACATGAATGCGAGACATATGTCCTGCAATTGCACCATCAATATTTTGCAGTGTTTGCAACCATGACTGATGGAGAAACCGGAGCATCATGTTGGCAATAAACATTTTAACATTGTGTTAAACCTGGTTCTGACTTTAAATGTTATACTTTTTAGGGGAGTAGGCCATTTACAATCCTATAATGGAATGTTAGGGCCTGAACAACCAGAGACGAATGGTTTTGTGGAAATAGTTAAAGGAAAAAGAAAATATTGTAATGTTTCAAGAAACACATCTACAAAAATGCTATCCAAGCATTTTGAATCACAGTTATAACATGAAATAGTTCTGCTGGTTTGACGTTGGAAGCAGAGAAGCGTTCACCCTTTTACATAGAGTTTTCAGATCTAATGGTAATGGAACTGCCACATGACGGGGGACGCATTGTACTACTTGACGTCCCTGTAGAAAATGTGCAAATGCTTCTAAGTAGCGTCTACGCACCTACCACTCCAAAATAATTCTTAACTTCCTGGAAATCCATGCTGGGCAACTTGATAAGCAGTGAAATAATTATAGCAATACATTTTAACCTAGTTTTCAAGCCAACATTGTACCATCAGCAGGAGCCTCTACTCACAGGAAATTACTAGTGAAACTACTATTGCAACTGATTCGTATTCATACGCTTGGAGACCCGCAGAGATTGTGGCCGTTGAATGTTAGGGACTTCTTTTTTCCCCCGCTAGTACTCTAGATAAGATTTTGAGGTGTTAGTATTTTACTCATGATTTTTCAAATTAGAGAGTAAATGCAATTTCAAGAGAGTAAAAAATAGTTTTCTCTTCTGCAAGAGAGTAAAACTTATCCAACACATACACCCAATGCATACGTAAAATCAGACCCATAGACCAAAAGTGTTGTAGATCAAAGTTGTCTGGCTTGTGCAGAGCCCTTCACTCCAAATGCAAACGCACATCCTGTATGAGCACATAGTAACAGCACTTCACTCCACTTGATAATGGCATATATCCTCCCTGAACATGCTAGCTACGCATCTCCTCTTGACACATTCTAACGAGTATGACACATGTCGTGCTCTGTGCACATGGTAAAGGCACATTTCCTTTCAGCATTTGTGCTGTTAGCATTTGAAGAACACATTTGTGTAATCTGCATGTGTAAATTGGACCTTTACACCATGCACATGCTAACAGCACATCTCTATGCATATGCTAATGGCAGACATTGTTTTCACGTATTGATAGAACACGTTCTGTTTAGCAAGCCTGATATTTGCACAAGTTGACAGGCCATATCTCTACCCCTAGTAACCTAAAATCTCTTCTCTGCGCATGCTATTGGCACATTTCCTCTTGTCTGCTAATGGTGCATCTTCTCTGCCCGCTCTCTGTACATGCGGGCTAACTGTGCACCTGTGCACGAAGATTTTGCATGCTAACGACACGCCTTCTCTACGCACATGCTAATGGGACATAACCTCTCTGCAGATGCTAACTGCACATCCCATCCATGCATGTAGTAACTGCACATATTGTGCAGCGACGGGATGTGCAGTTAGCATGTGCAAACTCCACATCCTGTCTCTGCACTTGCTAACGGCACATCTCGGCTCTGCATGCTAATTGCACTTATGTTCCATGGCACGTGCAAATGACAAAACTTTACTAAGTACGTACTATGGGGACATTTCTTCTCTGCCCATGCTATAATGGCACATCTCCTCTCTGCCGGTCCTAATGGCAGTGCTCCCTTCTGCACAAGCTAATGTTGGCAAAACACATGCTAACGTTGCATCCAAAGAAAGGGTGGAAAGCTACCGGGCAGGAGGGCGACTTGCACTTACCAAGTTCCAATTACGTGACGCAGCCTTGATGGGTGTGGTGCAGAGGAAAGGCTGCAGAGTCGTCGCTTCTTTCTTAGACGAAATGCAATAATAAAGAATGACCATTCACACAAGTTACTATTAGTGCTGGAAATGGCCAAAATGTACTGGGGCCAAATCTACCCGATTTATTTCCCCCTCCCCTTTCCTTATTCAGCTTGACTCGAACATATCCTCGCCAGCCCCTACCACAATGTCCAACAGTGCTCACCTGGCATTCTGCTCGGTTTTGCTGTAATAAATCAAGTACCATTCGAAATGGGATGCTAACTGTTACCACACTGCTTAAAAACTGAAGGAATTTGCCTAAAAGCGCTATGTAAGAACACATGCAGCAGCTCATCTCCTCTCTGCACATGCTAACTGGCCTCCCTGCATGTTCTATTGGCAAATATATTCAGTTCAGGCTAATGGAACCATTCATCCCTGCATGGGGTAATGGCCCATCCCTCGTGGTATAGCCCAACAGCAAGCGCACGTCTTACTACAGCCAGCATAACTTTATAAATGATACATTACAGAGCAGGTTTGCAACGGGCCATGGTGCAGCAAGTAAAGGAATAATTACAGATGTGTTGGCTCCCGTCCCTTTATTTCAGCACGTTTAGGTGAGAGGTGGGGGTCGCTTGTGGCTTTTGAGAGTAAACAGACCTACCCGACTTCCCTCCCATGCAGGGGCGCAACAAAACCTACATTTCAGGGGCGAGAATTAAGTTTTGATGGGAGGGGCCACTTCAGAAAATAGGCAGGGCAAACTTGAAGGCTCTGCCCCCACTGTTCTATCCACCTCCCCTATGGTCTGGTGTGGGGACCAACTAGCAAATAGTATATTTTAAAGCGCAATATGCAGAGAGGTTATGGAAGACGTTCTTGAAAGTAACAGCTTTAAAGTTTTACTGCATTTGTTCAAGTACATTTTTCTGAACAAACACAGTAAAACTTTAACGCCGCCAGTTTCGGAGAACGGCTTCCCTCACCTCTCTGCCTATCAAAATGCAAGTGCGCACATCCAGGGGTGCACCTAGGCTAACATTTAGGTGGGGGCTAACCCTTCAAATGTTGGGAGGGGCACTAATCTCAGAGACACTGAAGGAATGGCAAACTTATTTGTGTAGCGGCATTAACTTCATTACTCATTGTAATAAGACTATTATAGTGCAGCTTCAATGTTACAATCAGTTAACTGCTCTCTCCTTTGAGTCTGAAGCACCCACTTGTAGAACCTGAAGGTCCTAGAAAGTGTGAAAATGGCAGATGGTGTGCAATGAAAGACTCAACATCATAGCATAACAGGACATTGCAGAGTGTGGGGCAGTACTCTGGACGGCCCAAGCACCTTCAGTGGCTGGGAGCAATAGGGGAGAAAATATAATGTTGGTTCTACCACAGTATGCTATACTAGAATCTCTGGTGTACTGGATGGCTGGTGAGACTGTCTGCCTGTCAAATCCAGTGTTACAAGAATGGGGGAGGGCGAGTGCATCAATAATGCAATTCTATGCAGTAGTATTGGTGCCACTAGCAGAGGAGCACCAGGATACACCAATGTGCCCCTACACTTATTAAAACTGTCCTATTGTAAGGGTGTACACTTAATCAATTATAAGCACTTCAATTTTTGCAATTGAAGTCAGGGTGAGATTATATTATTTGCCCAGCATCACACGCTTACGCTAAACAGCGAAGCAGGGATTTTAACCTGCACTTTCAATTTGGGCACAGCCACCTTCTTCTGCGTTTTACTTGGAACAAAAATTTAAGTTTTGGGTGTCAAGACCTACAATAATACTATCCTATTAAGTTTACTTCCAAAATAAACAAATTGCATAGTAAAGCATCATGACAACATATAAATCCTTATAGCAGCATTTTGTGCCAAAAAAATATCACTTTACCTTTATTTTCCACATCCTGAATGGAAAACTATAAGATGCAAAAGGCAAGTCATCCTGATTTACCCACTTTATTTTCAGCACTTTAAAAACATACAAAAAATAAGTTGTGCCATAAACTCACTTAGGTTTGGAGATGTGTCAATGTGTCACAAACCTCCAGCGTGGTGTTATGTATGGTTAAAGAACATTCAACTAAGGACAGCAAAGCAAACTTTACTTTTTATCATATCAAGCTATTAGACGTCATGGGTATGAACACATTTTAAAAGGGTGCATGCTTTATTGTGTTGCTCGCTTGCTATGCTGCTGATGACAAAAGAAATACCACAGTGCCATTTAGTGGTGGAAAGCATATTTTTTAAATGAATAAAGCGTAAGTACATGGTACGCAGTAGAAAATGAAATCATCCGTATTGGCCATAATAACATGCGTAAAATGGCAAGATACGCACCTTATCTGGAGGGCTACCCGGTACACCGCTTTCATTCTCGCATGGATTTATTTTTCAGGATCTGAAGGTCTGCTGGACACACCTTTTGCAACATCTGTGAGTGATGTGATATCTGATTATGCCGTTTTCAGACTTATTATTTCTGGAAGGCCTAACTTAAAAGGAGCCACAGTGGCGACTAAACACACTGCCAGAGGAAGTCTTTGTTGATCAGTTAAAGCAGGCACATTTTTTTTGACTTAAAAGAAAACTCAATAGGCAACAGCCTCTTTGTAAGGTACACTCTGAAGGCGATCTTAAGAGGAGCGGTGATCAGCTTTGCAGCACAATGGAAAAAACATTTTAGAGACAAAAGCCAGTCTTGAAAGGAAGCTTAAAAGAAGTATAACCTTACATTGCTGGGGGAGAATCTGGTACAACTCAACAAATGTGTGGAAATAAATACAGTATTTGCACCATCCTACGGGGAAACTTCTTGCTGCTAAAGAGGATGTGAAAGAGGTAGATTTGAATGATTGTTTTAGTTGCATTGACATGCCTTCATTGACGCATGATGAGCCAGCATTGGTGGATGCCCCTATCACAGTGGCTGATATCTGACGGGCAACATTGACCTTGAAAGTGGGTAAATCATAGGCTTTGCAGTAGAATATTAGATCTGTGTGTGCCTTGGCACACTTGTGAGTTTTTGTGTACTATCTTGATTAGAGCTGAATTACCTGCATGCATGACTTCAGCTTTAATAACTGTAATCCGAAAAGTCGAGGTACCAAAAACAAATTGGTAACTATCACCCATTCATTATTAAATGTAGATGTGAAGAGATCGGCAAAACTACTTATTTGATTAGATGCTTTGATGTCACTCTCTAATTAACAAAACACACGTCTGGTTTATAACTGGTAGATATGGTTGTGATAGCATAAGGGAAGGGATAGACCTGATGGGTGTCTGATATGATATGGTATTTATAACGCGCCTATACACAAGTGTTTCAAGGCGCAACGAGGCAAGGGAGGGGAAAACAGAGGAAGACCGACAACGATCCTACTAGGCCAGGTGTCATTCAGATCGCGCTATGAATATATGACTCCAATGGCAGTTATAACTGTAGATGCAGAGAAAGCGTTTGATCAAGTTGGGTGTTCTTACTTGGAATGTGTCTTGGGAAAACTTGGTTTTGGCCCCAATTTTTGAAGCATCTTTAAAATACTGTAGAAATCAGCAAAAGCATATGTGAGAACTAATGTCCTTCATTCTGATGCATTCCCTTTTGTATGCGGTGCACAACCTGGCTGCTTCCTTTCATTTTATTTGTTTAATGTAGTCTTTAAACCATTATCCTTAAAACATGCAGGATCAAAATATCAGGAGGATCCGTAATGGTGATGGAGAAAGTTAATATACATTGTATATATACATTGTCTGAGAGCCCCTCTACCGAGAATCAACACGACAAAATAACCTGTTCTCAGGGTAGGTTCTCACTCTGGAGGGTATACAACCACGTTTTAGCTCACTGTACACAGAGGAGAAATATCTATTTGCATATCAGTCTGGTCCCACCCACTTGGGCAGTCCAGTACCGAAATGCTAGGCAATTCTCCTCTGAACAAGATTACCAACAGCAACCCCAGACAATTATTTTGTCCTAGTCGGGCCTTATCAGTGAGATGAAGCTGTGCCTCTGTAACGTAACCACAATGAGCAAGGGGCCCACGTCTGGATTACCTTGGGTAACTTGGGGTGAAATCTCATGTTCCTAAACATACAGAAAGAGGTCTTGGAGCCCCTCTAACGAGAACAAACACGGCCAAATAACCTGTTCATTGGCAAGGTGCAACCTGATTGAAAGAAATTCCATAGAACAGGGTAGTCAACACATGCTCATTCTCAGTAGAGTGGCTCCCACACTCCTTTGTAACTTTGTGAAATTTCGGGTTTCACCCTAAGTAACTCAGATATGTACCCCTTGCTCAGCTTCACCTCGCTGATGAGGTGCGATTAGACAGAAACACGTGTCTGGAGTTGCTGATGGTACTCTTGTTCAGAGGAGATTTGCCTAGTATTTCAGTGCTGGACTGACTTTGTGGGTGGGACAAAGACTGATAAGCAAATGGATATTTTGCCTCTGTGATGGGTGCAGTTAGCTAAATCGTGGTTGTAGATCCCCCCCGAGTGGAAGAAATTCCATAGAACAGGGTATTTGACCCATGTTTGTTCCCAGTAGAGGGGATCCCATACTCCTTTGTTACTACTTTATACAGATGACATGCTGCTACTCTCGCAACCTGAAAATACAAAAGATGACTGTCTAACATTATTGCCGAAATTATCTTAGTTTATCTTGACATACCATTAATAGGGTAAACATGAGTATTCTCACTGACCCTGTCTTGCATTAAAGCTCTCTTCAATCCATAGCAGGTGCATTGGGAAAGAAAGGGTTTCAAGCACCTTGGTATCTGGCTGAGTCAGAAAGTGCATGATTTGATGAACACAAATCTACGTTCTATTATGAGTAAATTGGCTCCTTCCTATAAACATTGGAGCACTCAAAACATATTGCTACTCAGGATGATTAATGCTATTAAATGCATGCATTACTGAAATTTGTTTACATTTTTAGCTGCTTTTCAGTCAATTTTTCCCCAAAAACATGAACACGAAATGTATTGTGGATTTAATGGGCTACTATGGGGAAGTTCGTAAATGTCCCACAATTCTGCATGTTCAGAGCAGTGCAGGAGGAGGGGGTGAGGAGAGATGAGCATGCTGAGGCTAAATGTATACCAGCAGGCTTTCACATTGCAATCCCCACATCACTGGCTCATAGAGGGAGGCGAGGGAATAACTGGATGCCACTCACTGGGTTGGCAGAGAGTTGGTAAAACCACAGCTGCGGCAGTCTATACATTATATGGAGTAAGTTCCTGGCGGAAGATCATACTTATTACACACATGTGAAACGCAGAGAACCTGCCTGGAAAATAGTAAAGCACCATTCCCAATACTCCCGGCTGCATCCCTTTGGGGAATCCAGGCACTAATACTGGACAATAGAAAACGTAGGTGGAGGAGTTGGAATAAGGCAGACATTCTTGTGTTAAACAATATGTGGGTCGAGAATTGCCTACTTTATTTCTTTCTGGTACAAAAAGCTGGGACTGAGGGAAGAAACTAGATATCACAAATTATGCTCTTTAGTTTTGCAACTATTAAGGTTGGGGTGAGTTCCCTACTAGTTTGGACCTTTGGAGATTAATGAGTAAAACATTCCTTACTCTTACGTCCTTTCCCCTTTCTTCCATACTGTATGGGACGTCCCTTCCAAGGGACGGGAGACAGAACCTTTTTGACCAGAAAAAACCTTCTTCCCCTTTAAAGTTAGAAGCGCCCGGGGGTGCGGCCCAGGGAGCATGCGCTGCCCTGACTCTGCCCCCCGGTGCCACACCTCAGTCCCCTTTTCCGCGTTGACGGGAATGGGCTGAATTCACCAGCGCTCCTGGGTGTGGCTTCAGCCATGTAATTCCACGCGCGGATACTTCTTCTCTGTCTTTTTTGTCTTATCTATCATTCAGGTACTCGGTCCTCAGGCCAAACACCGGACGTTGCCAGCCGGTAACCCTGCGCTGCACTCCAAAAGGGATACAATCCCAAAACTAATTTACAACCAGGTGGGGTTCAAAACCTCCTAAAAGGAGGCATTTAGCCCAACTGGTTAATGCTGTAGACGTTTATAAAACAATACATTTCAATCATAGCTTCACCAATATTCAATTAGTAGAGCATATCCATGCTTACTTAGTCCTGTCCACCTGCTTACGCACAGTCAAGAACCACCAGACTGAAAAAGGCAGGTTTGAACAGGTGAAAAAAGTATTTTTATATAACAAGGTCTTAAGGTACAGTGTGGAATACATATAGATATTCAAAGAAAACATAAATTGGTGCATTTGGAAAACAGTATCACAACTGAGCTGACAAAGCGCTCAAATTAACCACAAAATATACAAAAAGAATTAAATTGCTTCATACAGGGTGTCGGCCACAAGCTAATATGTGGCTAAGTGAAGATGTGCGTATTATACATGTGTATTTTGCACTTCTGAGCAATACAATTCGTTCTGCTCAAATAATCATCCTAAAAACACTCCTGTAAGGTCATAGGTGCCAACGCGTTTCGGATCACACTGAATCCATCTTCAGGGCAGGACGTGTTTAAGTTTCATAATGTGTTCAGAATAGTTCATCAAGATATCTCCTAAAAGGATGAGAGTACACTAATTAGATCTATGTGGTATACTAGAACAAGGTAAACACTGGTTTCAGTGAGAATACACGAACCTTAAATATGGGGCAATAGAAGACACTGGCTTCTACCTGCATAGTAGATATAAAATTAAGCGTTTAATAAGTATCAATCATCATAAAAAATGACGTATAGTAGAGCATCACACTAGAATAATGCATAAGCTAGTTTCATAACTCACCAGGTCAGAAGACAAACTTGTATCCATGGGTAGTGATAAGGTGTAGGGTGGTAACTCCCAAAGTAAGAAGGTGGGAATAAAGAAAAGGTAAAGGGAATTTAAGTCAAGCATTGGGAACATGTACCATTTCTGTACATAATTGAGGTGTTAAACCAAGACACCCCATACCTGGGCCATTCAAGCATGCGGCTCAGTTGGGAGAAAAGCGCATGCAAATTGTGTGCACTCAAAGTAATTACTGGCCTAAATACAAAAGATGACAAATCCCACTTATGCGGTACCTTGAGTGTATATGGAGGGGCGGGGGCACCCCTTGCATCCCCTCAATATTACCCACCTGGTAGTTCTCACTGGGCACAGGAGTCGATCAGCCCGTCACCTAGACACGCTGCTCGTCTTAGCACGGTGTTTATGGTCTCCATGGGAGAGGCGCGCAAGCGCGTCCTGACTTCGGTCGCCATCTTTGTGTGGGACTTGACAGTCTATTACGTTCCTATCTGTCGCTTAATCAATAATGGGTGTGTACTTCATACAGCCGTATGCCCCTGTATGTCATGTTTCTGTCACGGCACAGGCATGATGTGCAATCATTGCCTAATTCGGACCTCAGGCGTCACGCTCCTCCCCGGCGCATGTCGACTTCTACTGGGTACAGCAGGTGTCCATCCTGCAACGGGTTCTTTCCAACTTCAGACCCCCACGCCCTCTGCCTACATTGCCTTGGCCCAGACCACAGTTGGCAATCATGTTCGGCGTGTGACTCGTTGTCCTCGAAGGCGCTGAAGAACAGATTAGCCAGGTGGAGGGAGCTCTTCCAGAAGCCGCCTCCCGAGGATCTCTAGAACTTTATGAAGCATCAAACCGGGCCCAAGATAGGGTCGATATTTTCCAGCACACCCTGCAAGGGAGACTCCTTCCCAGGGACTCTCCCGCGCTGGAGGGACCGGCCAGGTCCTTATGCCGGCACGTGCACCAAGGCTGCTTCCGCTATTGGCCTTTGGGTTCAGGGCTCCTCGGATCCTCCCGGGCGCAGTGTTGAGGGACCGGGAGGTTCTTGTACTAGGTCTACACCCGAGGGGCTCTGCCCTTTTACCGGCCCCATGGCTGAGAGGCTACGACCTAATACCAGCAATACGTCTGAGGGGGGTGCCTAAACGCAGCTCTACCGACCCTCGAGTTGAGGTTGTCGCACCTACTCGGCCGAGGCCCAGGGAGCAGGGTAGGCCTTGTGATCCACACGCAAGAATTTTGGACGAGCCCGGGCCGAGCTCCACGTGGCAGCCACGTGGCAGGCACGTGGCAGGCAGTTCGACAAAATGGCTGCCGCACTATAAAGATGCACCCGTCAAACGCCATTCCAGGAATCCGGCGAAGAACGAGTGTCAAGGTGGGACTGGCCTCAACCAGTTACGTGTCTTACAGTATACACTTCATTTGCGCAGGGCAGCTTTCTTTTGTATCCATATGGACAGGGTATGCTGCGGCCCCAGCAGCCCCCGCTGTCCTGTCGGTACCAGTACCTGGGCCTCCCCCAACCCGAGGTTGAACAGCCGGCATTGGGGGTTCTGGCAGAAGTCCTAACGTGACGGCCCTCTGCCAACATTGGGATTCCACTGCAAACCGATGTAGTCTCCCTGGCCAAGAAGGGTTGGCTCAAGCCCCACTCTGTCCAGCCGGTCAATTGACACCTGGATGCCAAGTACAGGCAGATGGAGGGAGATACTCTCTTGCTCTCGACCCATCCTCAGCCACACTCCTATGTGATAGCTGCGGCATCACTATACTCCAAGCCTCAGTCCTCAGCCACCTCCGCTGCGGCGCTGCTAGGCAAGGAGGAGAAGACCTTGGAGGCGTACGGCAAGAAAATCTACTCCAATGCCTCCTTGCACCTCCGTCAGGCCAACGCAGATGCCATGCTGGCTGCGGCCAACCAAAGGTTATGGCAAGAAATTGCAGACTTCCTCCCGGAACTCCCCACCCAGTGCCAATCATGCTATAAAGCGGGGCTAGCTGAAGCAAAGCTTGTGGCGCGTGACCTCATGGAATCTACAGTGGCTCATATTGTTACCTCACGCCGTGCCATCTGCATTGACACTGACATGAGGAGAACAGCCTGGCTCCCGGCAACGAAATTCAACCCGGATGTTCAGGAGTGCATTCTGGATCTACCGTTTGGGGGGGGGCGGCCCTCTTCCACTCATCTACGGACGAAGAGCTGGACAAAAAGAACAGCTCACAAACGGCAAGGTCTTGATCCATTCTTACAAAGACCACGCCCAAATCGTACACCCAAACTCAGCAGCGCTCGGAAAAAGGTTGTACATATGGAGGGTTTCGCGGCTTCCAGGAATGTAGATCCAGGCTGCCGGACCGTTTGCTGTCTCAGAACCGACATAAATAACAAAAAGAGGGAGTGGGGGGAGTAAGGGCATTTTCCAGTCCCCCTCCTTAGCGTCAGCCTCCGAGGGAAAGAAGGCATGACACGCCCCTTCGGGTCCACGTGTCTCCGGTGGGGGGCAGGCTTGCTCTGCATGCACAATTCTGGCGCCAGTATTTTGTGGACCCATGGATCCTCTGTGTAGTATCCACAGGGTACTGCCTTCCTATCCCAGCCTCCCCTCCCACAGGTTGGGACAGTATCTCTTTTGGCAGAGATCCGGTCACTCGTAGTGAGCCAGGCAGTGGACGAAGGTCCAGCCTCCCAGCGAGGCTTTGGCTTTTACTACAGGATTTTCACCATTCAGAAGAAGAACCAGGCGGGCCTGAGAGTTGTGTTGAACCTTTCCACCCTCAACCTCTCCCTTCCTCTGCAAAAATTGAAGATGGTTACGCCAGCTTTTATAGCAGAGACATTGGACAAGGGAGACTGGATGTGCTCCCTGGACCTGAAGGATGCGTATTTCCACGTCCCGATTTGGCAGCCCCATCATTCTTTCCTAAGGTTCAGGATCATGGGCTACCATTTTCAATACAAAGTCCTTCCATTTGGCCTCAACTCGGCCCCCAGGGTCTTTACCAGACTCATGAACGCTGTGGCTGCCCTCCTCAGAGCCCAGTGCCTCCATATCTACCCATACCTCGACGACTGGCTCGTCAGGGCTACATCTCCAGAAGCGGTTCTCCACTCTTCACTTGCCCTGATGAACACACTGCACAATCTGGGCTTCTTGCTCAACCTCAAGAAGTCACAGCTGCAGCCTATGCAGACTCTGACGTTCCTGGGACTCATTTGGGACACGTGCTCTGAGAGGGTCTTGCTGTCTGAGGACAAAATCTCGGCCATCAAGAGGGACACCACCCACTTCCTCAGCAGAGAGGTGAACTCGGCGTGGTGGTACCAACATCTCCTGGGTCTACTGGCAGCGGTCCTGTAAGCAGTGCTGCACACGAGACTAAGGATGAGAAGGATTCAGCTGCACTTCGCGGCCTCATGGAATCAGGAGCGGGGCTCGTAATCTTAGATCAACGTTCCTCCATCTCTCCACCCGGACCTAACTTGGTGGTCCATGGAGGACTGCAACCTACAAAGAGGCAAGCCTTTTCGGCTGCCCTCTCTGCAGGCCACCATCACCACAGACTCCTCGCTCGGGGCTGGGGAGCCACCTTGGATGATCTCTCTGTCCACGTCACCTGGACTCGACAGGAGCAGGAATACCACATCAATTGGTTGGAGCTGAACGCTATCTGGCTAGTGCTCAGAGCATTCCTACCACTTCTCATGGGCAAGGTTGTCCTCATCCAGACAGACAACTCGACCAGCATGTACTACGTCAACAAGCAGGGAGGAACCAGATCCCCTCCTCTGTGCAGACTGGCGATCAGCATGTGGGAATGGGCC
The DNA here is from genome assembly GCF_040938575.1 of Ambystoma mexicanum. Classification (NCBI taxonomy): domain Eukaryota; kingdom Metazoa; phylum Chordata; class Amphibia; order Caudata; family Ambystomatidae; genus Ambystoma; species Ambystoma mexicanum. Next base: position 436,505,869 of record NC_090936.1, read on the forward strand.
CTGGAAAACGACTTTTAGCTCTCGGCAGTACACCTCCCGGGGAATCCAACCTGGAAGCGGACAGGGTCAGCAGGCTGAGAGCGAACAATTACGAGTGGCAGTTAAATAACATCGTTATTCAGGAGATCTTCAGCAGTTGGGGTCACCACCACATGGATCTCTTTGCCACCTGGCACAACAAGGAGTGTCCCCAGTTCGTATCCTGGCATGGTCCGGGCCCAGGCTCTCTGGGTGACGCATTTCACCTCCAGTGCACCGGCACAAAAGCCTATGCCTTTTCGCCCACTCCTCTGATCCACAGGGTAATTTGCAAGATCAGGGAGTCTCACGACTCCACATCATTCTGATAGCTCCATGGTGGCCGGCCAGGCCATGGTTTTCGGAGCTCCTCTGGGAGGTGCCCCTATACAACTTCCGACGGGCCCAGCACATCTTCTGGTGCAGCAGGGGGACAGAATCATCTACCGTGCACCTGGGAAACTAGCTCTCACAGCGTGGTACCTGAGGTTCGGCACCCTGGCTTCTCACAGGCCTATCTAGGGATCATAAGAGACTCCAGGAGCAAAGCCACTAGGGACGAGTACAAAAGCAAATGGACCAGATTCTGCCACTGGGCAGCCGCCAAGGGAATGGACCCCCTGGCTTGCGGATGACGTGCTCTCCTTTTCGGCACACCTCGCTCATTCGGGCGTACAGGTGGACACCTGCCGTACATACCTTGCAGCCATTAGGGCTTACAAGAACTCGGAGGAAGACATTTTTTCCTCCTCCAACCCTATCGTCAAACATCTGACTGGTCTTGCTAGGCTCTACCTGCCCGTCAAGAGACCGCATCCTGTGTGGGACCTTAACATAGTCTTGGGCGCCCTGGTGCACAAACCATTCGAGCCAATGGCATCCGTGGACATCAGGCTGGTCACCATTAAGACGGCCTTACTAGTCTTTCTTACCTAGGCTCGCAGAGTCAGCGAGAGCCAGACGCTGGTCGCCTCTGAACCATATACCACCTTTCACAAGGACAAGGTAGTCAGGCGGACGCACCCGGCATTTCTGCCCATGGTTCCATCTGCGTTTCCCTTGAACGAGGAAATAGTCCTTCCGACGTTCTTTCCCGATCCCAAGGACGAAGCACAGAGAGTGCTGCACTGCCTGGATGTCAGGCGTGCCCTAATATTCGACTTGGACAGGACCAAGGTCTTCCGCAAGTCGGACGCGCTGTTTGTCATTTCCGGAGGCTCGAGGCCAGGCTATCCGGCCTCTTAAGGCTTCCACATCCCGCTGCATGGTCTCTGCCATCAAGGAAGCGTACGAGGGTCAGCACAAGCCACTTCCGGCCAACATGCATGCCCACGCAGTCGGGGCCAAGGCAAAGGCCATCGCATTCCAGTGCCATGTCCCTTGGCAGGTCATAAGCAGGGCGGCCATTTGGGCCTCTACCTCAGCTTTCTGTAAGCATTACTGTTTGAATGGCGGCTCTAGATCTGATGCGTCCTTTGGACAGGCAGTTCTCAGGAACCTGTTTGCTTAAGGAGGGCCTCCTCTCCACCCTGGGGCTACATTCAGTTGTGATCGCCCATACAGTATGGAGGAAAGAGTAATTATAAGTTACTCACCGTAGTGACTAACGTACTCTTAGTCCATGGTCCCCTTTCCTCCATATGTCCCACCAACCTCCCCCCCTAATAATACTGGTGTCATTAGGCAATGTTAAATCTATTGTCGACACGTCAATGGGGACTGAGGATATTTAGAGCTTTGCTAGTTTCCAGGAAACCAATATTAAGCGGTTGGATGGGAAGCAAAATGGACAACTGGTTTGTTGAATTGTCCTTTATCTCAAAGAACGAATAAACCCCTCATGCCTTTTAACCCAGCCATTTCTGACCCTGCGCTCTGTGTGGGAGAAGCCTGTTTGCTCAGAAGTCAGTCATGCACCAGAAATAAAGTTCCATAGAGGAAGAATATGTGGGAGGAAGGACTAATTGATCAGAAAGCACATTACCAAAGGTAAGTCATTTTCGAATTCCTTTCTGTTTAGACCTTTGCTTACTGGTGGAGAGGAAGTGTTATTGACCGAAACAAAGATGTTGTGCATATATTACCCATTGGAATGCAACAGAAGATATACTCATTGTAATGTCCTTTCATTGCAGGACTCTAAGATCACATCTATGGAGCGTGGACTCCGCGACATGGAGGAGGAGATCCAAATGCTGAAGTCTAATGGAGCGCTAAGCACAGAGGAGAGGGAGGAAGAAATGAAGCAGATGGAAGTGTACCGAAGTCATTCCAAATTCATGAAAAATAAGGTAACTTTAATACAGCTAATGTTTTACTTTTTCACACAATAATTCAGTGCACCACGCTCAAAGGATGCACCCTAATAAATGCATCGGTCACTTAATACACCAGCCTATCTTGAACACTTTTATTTTTAGTGCACCTATAAACCTTTGTATTAGCCTAATACAAAGGTTTGTAGGTGCACTAAAAATAAAAGTAAAGCCCCAACTACTGCTGCATGTTGTATAAACGTTCAAATGTATTGACTGAATGAAGTTGCATTTTGATTTTCTGAAACAGTAAAATGCTGCAATTCCATTGCCGTACTTTGATAAATCCTAAAGGAGAAATACAATAATTTTCTGATATGTTATGCACCGAGTTTTGAAGAGTGTATTAGCTTCCCAGTAGGCTTCCAGGCGTTAAAAACAATGTTGAGTAAACCTGTCCAAAACGTGGGTGCGAGTCAAGGCTTAAATAGGAATGTATTGGGGCTTTCTGAAAACATGTAGGCCTCCAAGGCTTAAATGTAAATTGACACAAGGCTTAAATGGAAATTGACAACTCCTTTTGCATAAGCGCTGTGCAGTATTTTTCATGTGTAGTCTTTTTTCACAGTAAGTGATATTCCAGATTCTAAAAACAATGTGAATAAATTGGCAAAAGATGGCTCTTTTTAACAGGTTAATGCCCTAGCTTTTTGTTAGGGAGAATTCTCTGTTAAGGCTAATTTCCCAAACCTAGTGAGGTCCCCCAGCAGCTTTGCTGGATATTTGGTGTTTAATTATTTTCTCCTGCTAAGAGTGAGACTCTTTTTCTCCCACTCTTAGACATGATTTGAGATATCCTTTGACTTTGTAATGTGTTTTATGGGCTATGGGGTCTTTTACTCCATAGGGTTTCATGTGGTTTTTGATAAGTGTGCTACACAGCACCCTCAGTGCAGTAACCCAGGGGTGTCATAGTGACCCCCAAACATAGACTCCGTACCCTGGGACTGACTACTGTCTCCCATGGCATGTAAAGTCACCATTGACTTTACTAGTCTTAAATTGTGAACAGAACCAGTACAAACCATCATATTGTGGAAGCACTGGTAGGGGTAATTGGATTGCCCCTGGGTCTGTTTTTCTAGGGGGCACTGTGCAGTCCCCCCTTGTCGAGTTTCTGGCTGGTGGCAGTGGTTACCACGCAAAATATTCTACCAGAATATTTCCGATGGGATTTTCCCATTCATTTTAAACGCACCACTTTTTTTGTGCAATGTTCAAGATACCGCTGGGTTATTTATTTAATATTTATTCCCCGGTTGGGTCTTTTTGCCAGGACTCTGTTTTAAAATGGCGTTTGTGTTCGCCTCTGTAGCTCCAACCCAAGTCGAGCCCTTTGTTCCACTTTTTGGCGGGCTTCTGCACCGAAGCCTCCAAGAGTGGTGCCACTCTGTCTGGGTCTACAGGATGTGTGGGAGGGGGGGGGGTTTAGACACCCTGGACTGAGTTGCCTCGGCAACTCAAGTCACACTCTTGTATGATTGGCCCAGTAGTGAGCCGCCCGGCTCACCACTTAGCATGTTTGAGTGACAGCTAGGACCGATGAATGGGGGTTTTCTGCATAAAAGCAGGGCTTTGGGGACTGGAACTTCAGAAGTCGCCACAGGACCAAAGAATCCGAAGAGGGAGAAGCTGAGCCGACCTGCAACGACGACACCACCGGTGGAGCCCTGCTGAACCGTCTCACCACTTCCCAACTACAGAGAAGATCTTCATCCCGGAGAGTTTTCTTCCTCTGAACTGGTGGGGATAACCAGTTCGCCCTCTTTTTCGCCTTCCTGGATCGTCTCGTGGTCGAATCGCCCGTGCCAAGCACCCCGGCGGCCGGATAGCCACGCTTCACCACTACCGCAAATAAAAGGGTAGTACCTTTTAACCGGGAAACTCCGCGGCTGGTTTCTTCCCTGGCAGTGCAACGACCTCCAGCTTTCCTACACGTCAAGATCTTCGCTTCCCCTGGACGAAGCACCGACTTGCACCCGCTGCCAGGCACAACTGCCCCAGCTGGAGCTTTCTCACCATTTCAGGTACTGTGTCCCGCCTGGTCTCCCTTGCAACAGACTGTTCAAGGTGTCCCGTAAATCCTTGACTCTCTATCCTGGGGTGACTTGGGACCTGCTAACTAACTTTTCCTGAACTGATCCAACCCCTTTTTAAAAAAACTATCTGCAAAGACTTTTTAAAGTATTATTCAACTGTGTGATCTTGGACACATTGCGCCTTGCTCTCTCCGAGAGTGGGCCTGGCCTATGAACTTCCTTGCTCTAACAGTAGACTCTGCCTTTTTCTGACTTGCTGTGGTTCTTTTAAGAAGTGCTGGTATTGTGCTGTCCTAATTCTACCTGTTCTCTCCCTTTTTAACTAACTTATTGGTGTGCCATCTTAGGTTAAGCGCTCACCTCTGTCTGCAAATAAGTGGTGTTTTAACTATTACTTGCTCAATAAGTAATTAGGGATGTATATATATTGATAGTGACTGTGTTTGAACTTGCTTGCCATATTAGTGTTAGTGTATTTTACAAGTGTGTTTTTAAATAAATAATTATATACTTTTATACCCAAGCTCTGGCCAGTGTTTGCTTGTGCTACTGTATCTCTGTACCTATTTTGTATTCTCTATATACTGTCTAACTCTTCTTGAGAGAAGTCTGGCTGCTCAGCCACAGCTACCAGGTAAATCTGGGTAGTACAGACTGCTACCAATTGGGTTTACTGCCAACACCTGTAGTCCTAAGCCTTTTGCAGTGGTCCCTAAGGGAACTGCATAGGTTTCTGCCTACCACTTTTGTTGGTGTCCACACAGCTCAGAGAACCTTGTATTGAGTGGTTATGTTAAGATGCCTCATTGAAGGGCTTAAGTGCTCATTTGGACAATGAAGGGGAGGGGTCATTGAAAGCAAGGGGGCACATCAACATTAGATGATATTGGCCCTTGCCGCTTTAATTCTGTAGTTGTGGGGCAGGTTTGTCCAGACCATTGCAGAATACACTGTGGCCATCCATCACTTGAAACTGAGAAGCATCTGCGTTCCCCCACAACGCCTCTTTTTAATGTGATAACGTCTAATAGAAAGAGGACCAAAGAGCAGGGGCATGTGCAAACCAACAGGACTTAATCTGTACAAAAGAGGCATCTAGGCAGCAAAATGCCTTATGTACCACACACAGCTATTTGAAGAGAACATGGTGGCACACTGACATGCTATGCAGGGAAAATAGTAAAGGAGTGATGTGGGCTCTGCTATTTAACCTTTGCACCAAGTGGAACCACTGCAGTCCAGAGGCTGTGTAATTTGCAATACAAACATAGTTGCTGCTGGGATATTCGATGCCTAAAATCAACAGTGCCAGAATAGTCTTGATATCGTGGAAAAGATAACCTAAGGAATATTCTTCTCAGTATCCGTAATAATAAATAATACTGACTTGTTAATGCTGCAATTTTTTTCTTTTCTTTATCAGCATTTATCAAAACATTTTCTATCATCCCCCCTTCCCAAATCCCTCCCCCCACTCCATCCCTTCCTCCTCAGGACCGCATAAGCGAGCTATACAGTTTTGGGAGCATAGAGTTTATTCTGATCGATGGGGCTCATCGGGTGCCACACCAGTCACTGTATGTCCAACACCTGAATATTTTGTGGGCACCATTGTTGTACGAAGTAGCTTTTCAAGAAAAGGATAATTTCTCCCCATTCCTTCTGAAATCTCTCCGCATTCTCTTAGATCTTAGAAGTAATCCACTCCATTTCTACTATGTCCCACAGTTTACGCAGCCAGCTCGCCACAGTGGGTGGGCTTTTTTGTTTCCAGTCTTTTGCGATTACCATCCAGGCAGCTATAAGGTTACCAGTGTACTTTTTCTGTGGCTTTGAGATTATATGTTGCTCTGGTTCTACTAGTCCACAAGAGTCTCTACTAAAGAGAGCGGTTGGATATCTGGTACTATTTTATGCAGGAATTCCACGACTTCTTCCAAAAACCCTCTAATCTCGGGACGCCCCCACCAAATATGTCTCCAATCCCCATACCCTTGCATCCCCTCCAACACTCAGGAGAAGCTGAGCCATATATTCTGTGTAATTTACTAGAGGTGCAGTGCCACTGTAGCATCATTTTATACCAGGCCTCCGGAAGCTGTAGGGACCTGGTCAATTTCGGGATATTCCTCCACAATTTTTCCCAATACCCAACCTGGGAACTTTTTTCCCAGCCAACCTTCCCAGGCTATTTGGTGCGGCCAAGTCTTTTGGTCTAGGCATACTTGCAGTATCATATATAATATAATATATATATATATATATATATATATATATATATATAGTTCTGCCACTAAATGTTTGTCCCCTGTGTGAAAGGTAACATATGTCTCAAATTTTGTTAGTGGCCTATTGCTGCCTGGCGGATCTCCTTCTGTTGTAACCAATGCCTTAGCTGTATGTATTCAAATCTGTCCCCCTCCACTACTCCAAAGGTCTCTCATTGCAAGTCTGGCCAGCTACTCCCTCACTGTTGTGGATGGGTGTATCCCCTTATTAATAACCTGACTGCTCCTGTCCTTCTCTGGGTCCCAGGATATGTTAAAGTCTCCTGTAAGGATGATCTCTCCTTCCGCACATTTCTCCAAATTCCCCAGCATCTGATATAGGAAGGCATCTCTGCTAGAGATTTGATTATTTCTGCCCCCATTGAATTTCTTATGCCCACCAGCATGCCTGCCGTTCTATTCCAGGCATTTGCCTGGTATATTTGTGCAAACTGGTGTATTTGTGTTTTATGACCATCTCCTTTTCTAATATTTGTTTCCTGTAGGAGTATTATATCTGCGTTATTCCTTTTTATCTGTGTACATAACTTCTTCCTTTTTATCGGAGTGTTTAGGCCCTGTAACTTTGTGTGAGAAAATGTGCATCGACCATATTACTCCATTGCCCTCCTCACTCTACCTTGTATTTCCCCTATGTACCCCTGCCTTCCATATGTACTTGTATTCTTTTTATGCAGTTACCCAACCCCCTCCCGAACCCCCCTTAATTCCCCCACACCTATACCACCCTCTCCCGTCCTACTCCGGACCAGGCTCGGTATCCTAGGATACATTCCAACAGATGGGAACCATCCCACATTCCTCCTGGACCCCCTAAGGTTACACTAACCTTCTAGGATTCCAAGTGGTGCCCCACTACCTCCCAAATAGGTCTGCTCATTACCAGTGCACAGCTCCCGCTACTCTTAAAGGCGCCATTCGTATTCACCTTTCTTTTCAGTTTGTCCGTTCATCCCAGACTTCTCCTTTATTGCTTGTTATTCCGGAATTGTTATTTTTCTTCCCCTTTTTTACGGACTCTGGGGCCTTTCAGCTTGTCCCCTGTGTTTCCGTGCACAGTAGACCATTCCCAAGGCTCATATCTCTGATGTTGTGCTCCAAATCCTTGATCCCCGGGTTCATCTCTTCTGCTTCCAGAACCAGGATTACCAAGCCTTCAGCGCATGTGGTGACTCTCTGATGTCTTCCTTCCCAAGGGAATACCAGACCAAAGGGGAAGGTCCATAGGGGACTTTTTTCTACTAGGGTTCTCATCGCCTGCCCCATTGCTCTTCTTTTTTGATGCTTTGTAGTAGCCAGATCTTGAAATAGGCTTACGTGCGACCTGTTTATCGTGATCGTGGCCTGCCCCCTAGCCGCGCTAAGGGTTCTCTTTCTCTTCATAACATGCTAATGCCTCCAAAGCGTCCCTTGGTCTGTTTCCCTCTCTGCTCCTCTTAGGTCCCACTCTGTGTATACGGTCAATCCAAATCTCCTCTGGGGTTAGGGCTTTCATCAGGGTAGCAAAGCACTGCTGCATCATGGATTTCAGGTCTGCATCAGAGTTTGCCTCTTCCAATCCCTTGATTCTCATATTAGAGCATCTTGAGTGGTTTTCTACGTCTTCAGTCTGAATTTCTAAATTTTGTGTTGGAGACAATTTGCTCCAATAACTCAGAATTCTGTCGCGCTTCCTTTTCCACTTCCGGTAGGCCTTGTTCTGCTGAATCCACCCTGTTTCCCAGGATTCAATATCTTCTCTGATTTTTTTCAGGGAGCTCTTCAGCTCTTCTTTCAGGTTTCAGGTACCTGGAGGGATACTGTCAGCCTCTCCTCCATGCCCTTCAAGCACTTTTTCAGATCCTCTTTGCTAAGGGCTATTTATCCAGTTTCCTGAGAGTCTTCATCAGCCTTTTGTACTAGCCCATATTCCCCAGAAGCTGTCTCCAATGGAGATCCTTTCTAACTGGCCCCTCTTGGGGGTTTTTCTTTGCGGTTAGCGGCACCGGGGTCTGCTCCCCCTTCGAACCTGGCATCTTCGTATGGACCTGTTCTTTTTCGCTTCTCCTTAGTCTTGCAGGTGTGCCTGTGCCTCAGCGTGGTCCAGCTGCTCTACTTGACCACTTCCATGTATATTACGGCCCCAGTAGCAATTAGTACTTCTTTGTAATGTTTCCCTGCTGCCACAGATATTTCTCCTCCTCTAGAGTACTCCGGTTTCTTTCCTTTATTGCTGCTCTCCCCTGCTGCTCTCTCCTATACCGTATCAATCACGCCTTGTTGTATGTCCACAGGATGGTGGTGGTTAAGTTTGAGGGAGGGGGCTTATGTGCAAGTAGCCTGTAGCTTTAGGACCCCCTTATAGGGGCATTTTCCCAGAGTCATTTAGTGGTCCGTCTCACAGCAGCCCAGGTGTCTCCTATTGGTCGCCCTTAATGTAGATTGGCCTCCCTAGATGTAAGTCGATCCTCCCTTAATTGCCGGGCTGTTCTGTATAGGAAGGCCCTTACCGGTCCCGCCTGCCTTTCCGAAATTGTAATGTACTCTGCCTGTATTGGGTGCTGCGATGTTCACTTACTGCTGGAGGACGCGTATCTATCCCTTTAGGATTCCTGTCTCACCGAACGTACTGTGCCGCGTGTATACCCAGTACCAGTGCTCTAACTCCCAGACGTGCTTCTTCCAATACAAAGCCCTCTTTAGTCCGGGCTCCTCCTCTCCTTTTCACTCTACAACCGCTGCAAGGGGAGGGCGCCTTTTCAATGCCTCTGTTCCACCGGAGCACTTCTTTTTACTCTCCGGATCCTTCGGCTTGGCTCTTCTGGGTGAGCTGATCGCCACTGCTTCTCCTCCGACGGGCCCTGCCTTTCTCTTGCGGCGTCCCGACACGGCTCTCCCGTACGAGTGATCTCCACCCGCTGACGAGCTGAAATCTGCTTCTCCTGTTTGGTCGCCGTCAGCTGTGCTGTCGCCACTCTTAATCACATGCGGGTGCGAGTTCCATATCCTGATGCACTGCTGTCCTTGGCCTGTATTGTACACCTTTCGTGGGCCTAGCCAGGAGCTCGCGAGAGTGCAACCTCACTCTCTGGCATCCATTTTGCTGCAATTTAAGGGGCAAGTGGGAGTGCTTTGTTAATTTAATATTCTCTGAATCTTTATCAGAAAAAGCCACGCTTGGCAGGGGCCAAAGCCTACTGACTGATCTCCTTATGCAATCGCCCAGTGGGAGACCCACCACCATAATCGCCTATAAAATATGCATTGTCAGTTTGTTCTTCCCAGTCTACTGTTCAATGAATCACAAATAGTTGATAAAACTGGTTCAAGATACCGAGGCATGTGTGCGTTTTTACTAATATCTCAGCATCATCAGCTTGGTTGTAAAAAATGCATACCACCTGGGTCCAGTGAATCCGTAAGTTGTTAGAGTTTAAATAACTAGGATGAACTTGGAAAGCCCTTTGGCACCTCACATGTGGTAATGACGCTCATAGCTCTGTATGTAGGAGTAGAGATGGCTTACTCCATATCCTTTAAGCAGGATATTGTCAGTTGTGGAGCAGCATCTACCATTCCAGTCTGGCAAACCAGTTTGATGGTGCGTAGTGTGGAACACTGCCGACAAATCCCAACAGAATTAGGTTCTGACATTATTGTCGTCTGCCACGGCCCCTAGGTCATGCCAAATCGAGATTACTACTGATGGAAGAAGCCTGCCTGGATTGAGCCCAGAATGCCTTTGATGAAAAATAGTTGTGCAGTTCGTTTACTGGAGCTTGTTCCATCATTATAGGGGGAGTTGAAAGTAATCCTATTTTCCATGGCAGACTGATCTGCATTGGATTTTCTCAGTATTTGGACTACAATAGCACCATCTTGAGCTTTTGTCTGTAGCAACTGCAAAGGCAGTATTGAGTATTCTATGCATCTGACTACATATTATGAAATGAGCGCATGAAGAGGCATTTATAAATTGCTGCTTGATAGAAGTCCAGTGGACAGTCACATGTGTTACTGGTTTGGACCAGCTTTGGCATCTGATCAGCTCAGAGGTGGTTGGAATGGTCCAAACTCCCACGTTCTTCATGCCATTTTTTTTTATGCAGTTGGCATGACACTGTTTGCTTTGGGTCAATATCTGACTAGGATCTTCTTAGGATCACTAGGCTCCACATCAGGAATGCCCCAAACATTATTTTGAGGGCATTCCTGATGGGGAGGTTCTCAGTATATTTACTCCTATGTCCTGTCCCCTTTCCTCCATACTGCATGGGCGTTTCTCACTAGGGACGGGAGACGGAACCTTTTTCACCAGAAAAAACCTTCTTCCCCTTTAAATTTACAGGTGTGCAGGGGCGTGGCCTTGGGAGCATGCGCTCCTCTGACTCCGCCCACTGGCACCACTCCTCAGTCCCCTTTTCCTCATCGATGGGAACGGGCCTATTTCACCAGCGCTCCTGGGGTTGGCTTCAGCCTTGTAATACCATGCGCTCTTCCTCGGCTAATGTCGACGTCAGCGGGCTTCAGCAGGTGTCCAGCCTGGGAGGGGCTCTTCCCTACTTACGATCCCCACGGTCTTTGCCTCCGCTGCCTTGGCCTCCACCACAGCTGGGAGGGTTGTACTACATCCTTGCTTACAACGCGTGCTCTGAAGAACAGGTTAGCTCGGTGGAGGGAGCTCTTTTGAAGACACCTCCAGAAGACTTGAAGGACTTCGTCAGACATAAGTCGAGGCCCAAAGGTAGGACACTTTTTTTCCATCGCACCCCGCAAGGGCGACCCCCTTCCCAAAGAAGCGCCCAAGCGGGTGGAACCTTTCCGGTTCTCGCACCAGCATTGGTACCGAGGCTATATCAGCTACCGGCCCCCAGGCAGAGGGGTCATTAGATCCTTCCGGAGACAGTGCTGTGGATTGCAAGGTTCTTTTACCGGTTGTGCACCCGAGGGGCTACGCTCTAGTACCGGCCAGATGTCCGAGGGGGTGCCTGCATGCGGCACTACCGGCAATACTGCCGAGGGCAACACGCCTACCAGGCCCCATCCTGGGGTGCAGGGTAGGTCTCATACTCTATTGCCAAGAGTCTTGGAGGAGGCCGGGCCCAGTGAGCCAAGCACCACGACTTTGGCACGTGGCACGCATCTCGACAAGATGTTCGCTGCGCCAGACAAAAGGGCCTCTCGTCCGATACCGCCCATTGGAACAGAGCAGGTGGGAAAACGAGTTAAAGGGTGGGACTGGTGTCAGCTTATCCATCAGCATTGCAGGGCACGTTTACCCCTCAGCCAGCTAGACGGAGTATGCACCGGCCCCAGCAGCCGCCTGCTACCCCATCAACATCATCTACCATCCCACCGGCCTGTGAGGAAAGTTCCTCACTCGCATGAGATCTCCTCAGATGGGAAACATCCTGTGGGATGTGATCATGGACAGGCTCCCTCTGGCCCCTCCGCCTGCACCTATAGTTATTTCTCGCATGGCTCCAGCGCTGCAGGCCCTGGTGCAGCCCCTGCTGCCCTTGCCGGCTCCTTCGACTCCTGCTCCCCTGCCTCCCACAGTCCAGGCCGTTTCACACCAGCCTCCGCTGCAACCTCTGGCTCTGGTCTCCACACCGCAGCCCTTGGTGCCCAGCACTCCTCCACACACTCCGGACCAGCCGGACACCCTGGTGGACACTGACGAAGAGCAAGACCCTGACATGCTGTCAGCCAAGGCCTTCTACGAACGGCTCGCAGGTTTGGCAGAGTACTTGGGGCTTCCTCAACCGGAGGTGGGGGTCCTGGCCGAGGTCCTCACTCTACGCCCCGCTGCTAGAACGCGGATCCTGATGCAGAAGGATGTTGTCGCCTTGGTCAAAAAGGGGTGGCTTAAGCCCGACTCGGCCCAACCTATGAATATGCGCTTCAACACCAAGTATAGGCAAATGGAGGTGGATCCACTCTTGCTGTCGGCACACCCTCAACTGCACTCTTCGGTGATCGCTGCAGCGTCACTCTACTCGAATCCTCAGTCTTCCTCAGCCACCTCGACCTCGGCACTGATGGGCAAGGAGGAGAATATCTTGGTGGCTTATGGAATGATATGATATGGCATTTATAACGCGCCTATACACAAGTGTTTCAAGGCGCGGCGAGGCAAGGGAGGGGGAACAAAGGGAAGACAGACAACGATCCTACTAGGCCAGGTGTCATTCAGATAGCGCAAGTGCATGGGAAGGAGAAAGGGAAAAGTGCGGGGGGGAGGGAGAGGGGGAAGTGCAATACAAGGGATAGTACAATAAAAAAGATGAATAAAAACGGCCAGCAGGTGGCAAGTCTAGAGTAAGTGCAGAACATAAGTGCTGGTAGGGGGACTGTAAGGATACAGAAAACAGTCCCCAGGTGCAGGGGTTGTCAGGGAGGCAGTGCAGGTGGGCAACTGGCGAGCCTGGGCCCAAGATCAGAAGGGAGGCCAGGTATCCAGTGCAGTATCTGTCAGGAAAATCAACAGGGGAGAGGGGGAGTGAAGGCAGAAGCAAAGAGGAAGGTTTTGAGGTGCTTCCGGAACCGGAGATGGTTCTCCTCAAGTTCCAGGGAGGCAGGAAGGCTGTTCCAGAGGGAGGCCCCTGCCGAAGAGAGAGATCTACCACCAACTCGTTGTTTGGAGAAGCGACTGACCCTGAGGGAGTTGGAGCCGGAAGAGCGGAGAGGTCGAGAAGGAAGATATTTAGGAGAGAGTTGAAGGTATTTCGGCCCCAGAAGGCCTTGTGGACAATGCAGAGGGTTTTGAACTTAATCCTCGCAGCCACTGTGAAGGAAGCTTTAGTCCAACGCCTCACTGCACCTTCGTCACTCGGATGCCATGGTGGCAGCCATTAACCAGAGGCTTTGGTGGGAAATAGCCGATTTCCTTCCAGAACTTCCGCTGCAGAGCCAAACACGTTTCAAGGCGGGACTGGCGGAGGCTAAACTGGTGGCACAAGACATCATGGAGTCCACTGTGGCCTACATCGATACCTCTGGCCTGACCATGTGCATCGCCACAGACATGAGTACTGCCTGGCTTCGGGCTACTAAATTCAACCCAGACGTCCAGGAACGCATATTGGACCTTCCATTCGAGGGTGGTGACCTCCTTCACTCCACCACTGATGAGGAGCTAGATAAAAAGAAAAACCAGTTCGCAAAATGCGAAGTCTTTTTCCTTACAAAGGCCACGCCCAAGGCGTACACCCATTCGCATCATCGGTACGATAAGGGGCGGATGTTCAGGGGGTTACGGTGCTTCCAAGAACGGAGGTCTAGGTAGCCTGACTGTTCTCAGTCAGCACCGACGCAAACAGAAAAAGGGGGAGCATGGGCTTTTTTCAGTCCCCCCTCCTCTGCAACAGCCTCAGAGGGAAAGAAGGCATGACGCACCTCTTTGGGTCCACGCGTCTCCAGTGGGGAGTAGGCTTGCCCTTCATGCACAGTTTTGGCATCAGAAGTTCGCGGGCCCCTGATCCTGTCCGTAGTGGCTACGGGGTACCACCTACCGATTCCTCCCGCCTCCCGTCCACTCCCACAGATTGGAACAGCAACTATGTTGGCAGAAATTCCGTCACTCATCGAGAGCCAGGCAGTGGAAGAAGTCACAGCCTCCCAGCGAGGCTTGGGCTTCGACTCCAGGATTTTCGCCATACAAAAGAACCACCAGGCTGGCCTGAGAGTTGTGTTAGACCTCTCCACCCTCAACCTCTCCTGAGACACTGTGCAGGGGAGACTGAATGTGCTCCCTGGATCTGAAGGACGCGTATCTACACGTCCCTATTTGGCAACCCCTTCTATCTTTTATGCCGTTCAGGATCATGGGCTGCCATTTCCAATACAAGGCTCTACACTTCGGCCTCAACTCAGCCCCTCGGGTGTTTTCCATACTAATGAATGCTGTGGCGGCCCTCCTCAGGGCCACCATATCTACCCATACCTGGACGACTGGCTCGTCAGGGCGATGTCTCTGGAGGCAGTGCATCTCACTTCTGCCGCTCTTATGGCCACTCTTCACGAGCTGGGTTTCTCCATCAACCTCAAGAAGTCTCAGCTGCAGCTTACTTGGAGCCTGACCTTTCTGGGCCTCATATGGGGCACGAGCTCTGAGAGTTTTCCCCTCAGAGGTCAAGATAGTGGCCATCAAGAGGGCCATAAGTCGCTTCCTCAGCAGAGAGGTGACTTTGGCCTAGTGGTTCCAGCATTTACTGGGGATCATGGCGGCGGTCCTACTGGCAGTCCCCCACACAAGGCTTAAGATGAGGAGATTACAGCTGCACTTCGCAGCCTCATGAAATCAGGAGAGGGCTCCCAAGTGAAGCCGGTCAGCATGCCTCCTTCTCTCCACCTGGACCTCACCCGGCTGGAACTGGCAGGCCCTTCCGACAGGTGCCCCTCAAGCCACCATCACTACGGATCCCTCACTGGAAGGCTGGGGGGGGGGGCGCTACGCTGGACAACTAGTGTCCGTGGACACTAGTCCCTGCAGGAGCAGGAATCTCATATCAACTGGCTGGAACTGAAGGCCATCTGGCTAGGTCTCAAGGCTTTTCTTTCTCTCATTGAGGTCAAGGTCGTCCTCATCCGGACGGACAACTCCACCAGCATGTATTATGTCAACAAGCAGGGTGGCACCAGGTCCCCTCCGCTGTGCAGCCTAGCTGTCAGCATGTGGGAATGGGCCATGGAGAGCAACATCTACCTGACTGTAATCCACTTCCTGGGGGAGTCCAACCTGGAAGCAGACAGGCTCAGCAGACTGGGAGCAGACAATTGCGAATGGCAATTGAATGATCAGGTCCTTCAGCAGATGGGGGCATCCGCAGGTGGACCTCTTTGCCTCCTGGTCCGACAGAAGTGCCAGCAGTTTGTGTCCCAGCAGGGGCAGGGCCCCGGCTCCCTGGGAGACGCACTCCAGATCCAGTGCAATGGCATGACGGCGTATGCATTCCCTCCCACACCCCTGATCCACAGGGTGATCTGCAAGTTAAGAGAATTGTTACCTCTGCATCATACTGATAGCTCCATGGTGGCCGGCAAGACCATGCTCCTCCGCCTCTCGGACAGGCCCCACCCCCTTCACCTGCGGCTGGACCCAGCTCCCCTCCTCTCGCATCATGGGGGCCGGGTCATCCACCCTGCTCCACAGAAATTAGCCCTTGCGGCTTGGTTCCTGAACAGGTCACACAGAAACATCTGGACCTGTCGCAGGCCCACCTGGACATCATTCAGGGTGCTAGGAGCAAGGCTACTAGGAGCCAGTACAAGAGTAAATGGACCAGGTTCTGTCACTGGGCGGACTCTAAGGAGATTGACCCCCTTACCTGCACATTGGACTATGTGCTCTCATTCTCTTCACACCTCGCTCACTCAGGGGTGAAAATCGAAATCTCCTACACCTACTTGGCAGGCTATAGGGGCCTACAGGAATTCTGAGGTGGTGGTATTTTCCTCCTCCAACCCGGTGGTTAGACGGCATCTGACGGGCCTCACCAGGCTCTACCCTCCCATCAAGAAGCCACACCCTATGTGGGACCTCAATGTAGTGTTGGGCGCCCTAGTGCAAAAACCTTTCGAACCGATGGCATCCATGGACATCAGATTGGTCACAATTCAAACAGGTTTGTTGGTGGGTCTCTCCTCTGCTCGTAGAGTCAGCGCATCAGAGCCCTATACTCATTTTCACAGAGGTAAGGTGGTCTTGAGAAAGCACCCTGCGTTACTACCTAAGATAGTCTTTGCTTTCCATCTGAATGAGGAGATAGTTTTACCTACGTTTTTTGCCTATCCTAAGGACTGTCTGGATGTCAGATGCGCTCTGAAATTCTATCTGGACAGGACCAAGAGCTTCAGCAAGTCGGACGCTCTGTCACCTTTGGGAGGGGGGGGGGGTCAAGGCCAGGTTATCAGACATCCAAGACCTCTATACCAAGGTGGATGGTTTCGGCCATCAAGGAGGCCTATGAGGGGCAGCACAAACCACTTCCAGCTAACATGGACGCCCACGCTGTCAGAGCCAAGGCCACAGCCGTCTCATTCTAGCGGCAGGTTCTGTGGCAGGTAATCAGCAGGGCGGCCACCTGGGCCACCCCTTCGTCTTTCTGTGAGCAATACTGCTTGGACGCCGGCTCTAAATCAGATGCGGCTTTTGGACAGGCTGTTCTAAGGAACTTGTTTGCTTAAGGAGGGTCACATCTCCACCCTGGGGCTACATTCAGTTGTAATCGCCCTTGCATTATGGAGGAAAGGGGACGCGTCGTAGGAGTAATTAATAGTTACTCACCATAGTGACTAACATACTCTTAGTCCATAGTCCCCTTTCCTCCATACGTCCCACCATCCTCCATACGTCCCACCATCCTCCCCCCTAATAATACTGGTGTCGTTAGGCAATGTTAAAATTGTTGACGCGTCAATGGGGACTGAGGAGTGGCGCCGGTGGGCTGAGTCAGGGGAGCGTATGCTCCCAGGGCCGCGTTTCGATGTGCCTCTAAATTTAAAGCTATGAAGTTTTTTTTCTGGTGAAAAAGTTTGTCTCCCATCCCTAGCGAGGGACGCCCATGGAGTATGGAGGAAAGGGGACTATGGCATAAGGGTACAGGTACGTTCGTCACTACGGTGAGTAACTATTAATTTCTTTGTGTTAAGCGCTGTTTTATACATTCTCACCAATCTCAGGTATGTTCCCTCCTGAAGGGGATTATGTCTGAGCTTCCATTGTCTTTCTGCAGAATACATTTTATGCTTGTGCCGTTTCAAGGGTTATACTGTTTATTCTGATGGTTTCTCTTTGTTGTCTTTACAATTTTCCACCGCAAAACAATATCTAAGCTTTTTAACAGACCAAACATATAGGAATATTTGGTTCACCTTTTCCTCTGAACATTATTTTACTCGACACACACTTCTGCCAGTCCATTCCATTACAAGCTTTTGCTGAAAAGCTTCTTATTTCTGATTAAGACTGTTTAACTCTATTAATGCCTCTAGGGCAAATAATTTGCGTATTTGTTAAAGACTGCACAAGTCAGCTTTGTAACACAAGAATGTAAGGATAAGTATAGCACTACATGGCTCGATTTTAGATTCATGGTGAATCCTCCACTTGTTGCATGCTCTGCGTCATAGCTTGGTGGAAACAATACATATGTATGGTGTTTGTTTCATGGATGTCAGAGCAAACTCCAAGACCTTCTCTCTTTGAAGAGTGCTTTTTAGTAGTCGCAGTAACATATTCCAGGAGGAAGAAGGAGCACTGTGCTTTTTTCCATAGCTTTTCATGCTGATAAGGTGATTTTATGTCTCATTTCCACTTAAATCTCTCGAAATCTATTAACTTGTTTCATTGGCCATATAGTTCCTAGAGAAAAAGACTGCATGATTGGGATATAGCTAGACTTTCAAGCTCTATTTGGATACGACAAGACCTTTTCTAGGTCAGTCTTTTTGTTACTCCTAATTGTTTCAACTGGACACAAGGAGTTGAATGTCACAATTGATAATAGTTGCCTTGCATTTCGAAAGCTTTATAAGATTTTCCCATTTCTGAGTGACTTTCTGCTCATTCCACCAGATCCAAGGTAGCATCTGTAACTTCCAAAGGCATGTGTCCATTGTCGTGATATATAGAGGAGCGACATGGGCTTCTACCCATGTGTGTTGTTAACACTATGGGGGTTATGTTTAACCTTTTTTGCTTTGTGCCCCACCATCCCCATTATTTATTGATTTATTTTTTGAGTGAGATATTACTTTTCCAAGCTATGAAACAAGTCTATTTTACAAATTGACACAGTAAATCAGCCATTTGGAAGCACAAACAATGCTACAGATCTACCTATACAGTTTTACATGTTAACCCTAATTCAAATCCGTAATTTCACTGTATCTCAGTATAGTCAGGCAAGGTGTACACTAGACAAAGATAAATGCACCTAATATTAAATTCTGTGTAAATTGCCCCAACCAGTTGAGAAATGGGGAGAACATCTGGTCTTAAGAGTAATGGAAAGTAACCTTTGTGGTGATTTAGATATTCCTAGTCCAAGCTCTGCAACCTTTCGTTCTCCAGATGGTCTGGACTACAACTCCAATCAACCCTAGTGGCACATTCAAATTATAAGGGATCTTGGGAGTTGTAGTCCAAGTTATCTGTAGAGATGCAGGTTGCTGACCCAAGTCCTCCTTCACAACTCCACTCAGCCATCCCCTTGTACATATGTCAGTGTCAAACCTTTGCTTGCGTAAATTGTTTTTTTCACGTGAGGCATATTGTAGATACAGATATTGCTCTATGTAGAAAAGTACTTTGTTCATTTCCACAGTTCGTTTTGTATAGATTGTGCTGTGTCATCCTCGGCTAACAAGTCGGCAAGACTGACTTGCTCAATGAGGAATACCCTATTGGCTGATTTGATGTCACAGATGTCCAGGCAGACTCCAATGTGGGATTGGAGGGTTTTTATTTTTAAACAATATAAGATGTGCAGCTTGCTCAATTTAGTGCACCAGGCCTGGGGGCGATACTAGAGGGTTTCCCTCTCTCTCTTCCTCCCTTGGACTCTCGCCTCCATAACCCAGATGTCCCTAAACCCCAAAATGACAACTAGCAATAGGTAAATCCTACTTAACTATCTAAAAGCGGACTGTCGTGAGGGCCTGAAGGCTTATCTACCACACTCCCGGCTTCTTCTAAGGGGTTCCCTAGCAACTATTCCCCTTGATAAGATTACGAATGTTGTGCCTCCACAGAAACCCAGTTTTTTCTCTCCTTCCATGTACTCTCACTCTCCTTTCCCTGTTGTTCCTACTCTCCACTCTACTTTTGCCCATCTTTCTCCGACTCTACTTCTCACTTCCTATCTCCACCCACTCTCCTCGTCTGTCCTTCTGATGTTCACATGCTCTCCTCTCTTGCGTATCCTCGCAAGTCTCCTTCCCCCTCTCTTCTCTGCTTCCCTTTCTCAACACCCCTCACCTCTTCTCTTGCTACCCTTCCCTCTAATGCTGTTCACCTCCTTTCTTTCCACTTGCCTCATCTCTACTCTTCTTCTTACACTGCCCACTCTCAACCTTTCAGACCCTCTCCCCTTCTCCACTCTCTTACCCCTTTCTCTCTCTATTTAACCCTTTAACTGTCATGGGTCCCCCCCTCCCCCCGCCCAGTGCCAAGGCCTTATTGGGTGATTTCAGTATGTCGCCATTCAATGCCTTGTAACGTTTTTGTTACATGAGATATCTTGGCCAAATTTGGCCCTTAGGTTGCTGTAGGGGGGCTGAGAGAAAATAACCAAAAAAGGCAAAAATGTTGGGGTTTTAAAAAAATAACAATAAAATGATGTATAAAGAAGCCGGTGTTTTTTTCCTTGTAAGAGCTAGGAACAAATGGTTTGCTGTGCTGAATTTCCCAATTTCCTGGCTTTCGATAACAAGTTGAATGGAAACTAAAAGAAATTATTTTGATGTGGTTATCAACCGTTTTGTGAGAGGTAGGTGATTTTGGCCTTTTTTGCCAATTGGACATGCGTGGACTGAATGGAAGAAAAGGGTAGGAAAACTGAATTGGAGGATAGAAATGCATACATTTCTGAAAAGTAGACAAAATTCCAAGTTTAGGAAGGGGTGATTTGCACAGGTCAGGCAACAACTAGATAGGGGAAAATTCCATAGTTTGGGGAAAAAGCAGGAAAATGACAAAAAAAGGTATGTGGTGGGCATGGTTGGCCTGGTACGGCAATGGCTTCTATGAATTTTGAGAAAAACAATGCTCCGCTACATTCCCCCGTCTCCTGCAGTTAGGAAATCACACATTTTTTGTAGTGTTTCTCAAAACAAGCAATACCACAAGCCAACAACTGAGCCATGTTACACAGGAGTTTTATGCTTACGGCCTGAACAGACGTACTTAGAATGTGTAAATCAGGAAAACCAATGTGGTGAAGAATGGCAAGCATACATTTTTTGAAAGAGCACAGACCTTTTCAAGGGTAGGTGACTTGTGCAGGTTCCGAAAGTGTATGGTGCCTAAAGCAGCGACTAAATGTAGGGCACATTTGGGAAATGAAAGGGTTGTGTGACAAAGGGCACCAGCAAATGGGTCAAAACGTTATGAAAACCACGCAAACGCAACAAATGTCATACCTTCCCACAGGTGTCCCGACGAAAACGGAATATCACATGTGTGGGTGCAGCTACCTGGGCGCCAAGGGCAAAGCCAAAAACGCGGCTAACCCCAAGTCTTTTTGGACAGCAGAATTTGTGGAATTCTGTTCAAGCGCACACCATACAGATATGGGCCTGTGTTGTCCAAGCCACCAAAGAAAACGGGGAACCGCAAGCATTTACGAACAGAGGACACCCGTGGGAATTGGCAGAGGTCTGACTTGCGCAAATCGGCCCAGAATTTATTACCCAGAAACCCTGGCAAAGTCAGAAATGTGGCGAAAAAACCCCAATTTCCGCACTTTTCACTCAGCTCACCCACCGAAACATGACGCCAACAACACATGGCCTACCTTCCCGCTTTCCCACAGGTGTCCCGACAAAATCGGTACCTCACACGTGTGGGTGCAGCTACCTGGGTGCCAAGGGGAAAGCTGAAAACGTGGCTAACCCCAAGTCTTTTCGGACAGCAGAATTTGTGGAATTCTGCTGAAGCGCACACTATACAGATATTGGCCTAGGGTGTCCAAGCCACCAAGGAAAAGAGGACACCAGTGGGAATCCGCAGAGGTATGCTTTGCGCAAATTGCCCCGGTTTTTATTACCCACAATCCCTGATGAAGTGGAAAAATTGAAAATGGCAGGCTGCACTTTAAGGGGGGGGGGGAGTGCCCCCCCACTAGACCATCAGGGAATTGTTTTTTTTATGGGCAGTGGGTCATCTCATGTAGCCCTCCTGGGGATGATAAGGGGGGGGGTCTGTCATGCTCTCCTCCCTGGGGACAGGGTGTCCCTTCCTAGGAGCAGATATCTGCCCCCAGGTAGGGCTGCATGACATGACCCCCTGCCCATAAAAAAAACAATTTTGGGTGGGGCAGGGGGGGGGGGGACACCCCCTTTCCATAAAAAAAACATTCCCTGGTGGTCTAGTGGGGGGGGGCTCTCCCCACAAAATCATCAATTAATTGTTTTTTGTTTTCCCCTCAGGCCCATTCTCTAGGGCAGATGGTGGCTTCACTGCTTTGGAAAACATTTCTCGGCAGAGGGTGCTGTGCATGAGGTCGTGGTGTTGATGTCCCTTGACGGGCTCCGTACCGTGTCGACGTCACCATCAGTGTAAGTAGCTTGTGCCTCGCCCGTTGGCTTCAGTTCTGTTTTTCTGATTGCTTTGCTCTCGAGTTAATGGCGCGCTTCGAAATTTTCTTCGAGGAAATGTCATCTTCTACTCCCAAGACGGGGTTAAAAAAATGTATCGACTGTGGATGGAAAAT
This sequence comes from Ambystoma mexicanum, assembly GCF_040938575.1. Taxonomy (NCBI): domain Eukaryota; kingdom Metazoa; phylum Chordata; class Amphibia; order Caudata; family Ambystomatidae; genus Ambystoma; species Ambystoma mexicanum. The sequence goes on from NC_090936.1 coordinate 436,527,945, forward strand.
GTTGATTACAGACCCTCACCGCGTTTGTCTTTGGTGCCTGGGTTCGGACCATCGAACTGGCGACTGTGGCTCCTATCAGTCGATGACGGAGAAGGCTCTTCGTGAGAGAAAAGGTAAACTGGCGGTGGGGCGGGAAGCTTCCAAGGCCTCGTCAAAAAAAAAAAAGAAAGTCAGGCGAATCGAAGGATCGAGACCTTCTTCTTCAAAGAAGATGAAGAGGAGACATAGATCCTCTTCCTCTGATACGTCTACCGAATTGGTAAGATGTCCAACTAAATCGGATTCCCCAAGGAAATTGGATGAATTTAGAAGGAAGATGATGGTCTTTGAGAATGCGGCCTCGACCCCTTCAAAGAAACCTCAAAAGAGCCAGACACCGGTCGCTCCGTTGGACGACACAGGAGAGTCAGAAACTACTGTCGAAAGATCCATTAGTAGGGATGAACCTTGAAAATCTCAACCCTAAGTCAAATTGTCGAAGGCTCCGACTAGGAAGCCGAAGGAGTTTGTGAAACTTTCTTCAAAGAAGTTATCGACGCCTTCAAAGACTCCTTAGATTTCTTCGAGGCAGATTCAGACACAGGAAAGGAGATTTACTCCTTTACCTAAATCAGACTTTTTAAAGTCTATGGCCCTCATTACAACCCCGGCGCTAAACCATGGCGCTATTAGCACCATGGTTGGTGCCGGTGTTGTAACGAGTCCGCCATGATGGAATGGGGAAATACCGCCCCATTCCAAGGTTGGCGGGGCGGTAATTCCGCATGCCGCCATGGCCCTTCCCCATTCCCATTTTTGCCCCATCAATGGGACTGGGGAAGGCGCTAATTACGGTGCCGTAATTAGCTCCTTGGTCCCTTTGCGGGTTGGTTTTTTAATGCCTGCTAAAAGCAGGCGTTAAAGTGCCACCCGCAAAGGGCCCTCGTAATGAGGGCCTATGACTTCTATCTTTGAAGAGGAAAGTGCCTCAGAAGATGGTTCTCCTTTTGCAATACAGTTTGGTACAAGAGAGGTGCCAGAGGAATTAATCAAGCCATAATCCAAAATGAGAGACCTGTGTGACACCCTTCACTCTGCTAATGGCATTGATACATCACCAAAGCTAGAATTTACACAACCTGACCCTGCAGAACATGCAGATTCAGGGTACAGGAATTTGATGAATAGGGTTGTTGATTACATGGGCTGGGGTAGATCCTCACCCACATTTGATCAGGATGATATGACGGATATCCTGGACCAGGGGCCCTAGAAGGACCCAGTTCCCCCTTTCCATAGGGCACTTCAGAGGACAATGGAAAAAAACTGGGAGGCTCCCGAGTCTGCTTCTGCTGTTAATAGTAACTTTACAAAAAAGTAGTTTCTAGTAGTGACTCTGATTACTTAAAGAGGCATCCCATGCCTGAAAGTCTGGTTATTCAGGCAGCAACTTCATCAAGACAAACAGCCTATCCATCTATCCCCCCTGGATAAGAGAGGATAAGAAGGTGGATGCTTGGGTCCATAAGTCTTTACCTCGGGTAGCATGGCTCTCCAGTCAGCAAATGTCACCTGTACCCTGGCCAGGTTTACCCATACCTTGTGGGACTGCATCACGGGGGCGGCTGCTCATATTCTGGAAGGCGAGGAAAGGGAAGGCTTCCTGAATATTATAAAAGATGGCAAGGAGGCAATGGGGGAATGTCTCCATTCTGGACTGGATACTGCTGATAGCATCAGCAGATCCATGGCTGCAAGCACAGTGCTACGCAGATTTGCGTGGTTGAGGAAGTTGGGGTTTGCACCAGGCCAGGCTACTCAACATGCCTTTTGATGGCTTGAGGCAGTAAAGCTGATGAAAGCTTAGAAAAACTGCAGACCTCCAAAGCGGCGGCTAAATCTCTTAGCGCCTCTATGCGACAATCAGAAACCTTATTCGGGCTCATCTTCCTGGAGAGGTCGTTCCTTTCGATACTACTCCTCTTTTGGTAGAGGAAGAGGACAGGCCATAAAAAGAGGTAAAAGAAATGTCCCTCGTGGTGGACGAGGAAGAGGTGCGAAACCAGCCCCAGGAACGGCATCTTTGCCCTCAGCCACTCCTGCAGTTGCCTCCAAGTCACTTTGAGGCCTTATCACACAAGACCCCGGTGGAAGGCAGAATCTCTCAGCATCTGAAAGAATGGCGGGGTATTACTTCAGATGCTTGGGCACTGGAGACAGTAGCTTAGGGTTTCTGCCTTCCCTTCCTAAAAAGGCCTCGGGACCATCCACCGGGAACCAACTCTGTCAAAATTCCAGATCCGCTCCTTGTGCAGGAAATTCTAACCCTGCTAGAGAAAGGTGCAGTAGAACAGGTACCTGTAGCGGAGAGGAACAAGGGTTGGTACTCCCCTTACTTTCTCATCCCAAAGAAGGACGGAGGATTGAGACCCATCTTGGACTTAAGAAACTTGAACAAGTTCCTCAGGAAGGACAAGTTGAAGATGGTAACCCTTTCTCAGATCCTTCAGGCTCTCCAACTCCAAGACTGGTTGGTATCATTGGACCTTCAGGATGCTTACTTTCATGTGCCAATCCATCTCAAGCACAGAAAGTACCTGAGGTTCGCGGTTGGCATTCTCACTATCAGTTTTGAGTTCTGCCATTCGGGCTGACCTCTGCCCCGAGGGTTTTCACCAAACTGATGGCGGTTGTGACAGCGAGTCTCAGGAGAGGGGGGATTCACGTCTACTCCTACCTGGACGATTTGTTGATCAGAGCGCATTCTCCAGAAAAAGTTTGGGAACATATGTCAATAACCTGTCACTCCCTTCACAGACTGGGCTTCTCCCTCAATTTCAAGAAGTCCCACATGAGACCATCCCATAAGCTCCAGTTTATTGGAACAGTCCTGGATACTACCTCGGGCAAAACCTCGCCTCCCGAGGTGAGAGCTCTCCACATTCTGCATATGGTAACAAAGTTCCAAAATGCCCAACATCTTCCGCCCTACGATTTTTCTGAGCTTGCTCGGTCTCATGGCACCCTGCATCTTTCTAGTGCCAGAGGCCCGATTGAGGATAAGATCACTTCAATGGGCTCTTAGGACTCAGTGGTCCCAATTTTCTGGGAATCTGCAAGTTCCAAGCACAGTTGTTGAAGACCTTCTTTGGTGGGCTTGCAACAACAACATTCTCAAGGGAAAATCTTTTTGGCAACCATGGCCGGAGATAACTGTAGTGACGGACGCCTCACTCACTGGGTGGGGAGCCCACACCAACGATCTGACTATAAGCGGCCGTTGGTCTCCATCAGAGTCCATACTACACATCAACCTGTTGAAGCTCAGGGCAATCAGACTAGCGCTGAAGGCCTTCCTGCCCTCTGTAAAGGGAAAGCATGTCTTGATAATGACAGACAACACGGTGGCCATGTACTACCTCAACAAGCGGAGGAGTAGGGTCACTACCACTGTGCAGAGAGGCAATGCAGTTCTGGTTCTGGGCAATACGAGAAGGAATCTCTCTATCGGCAATTCACCTAGCCGGAGAGAGGAACACGGCGGCAGACCTCTGAGCAGGCAGAACACAGTGTCCCATGAGTGTGAACTAGCTCAGGAAGTCCTTCGAGAGATCTTCACCCTTTGGGGAATCCTTCAAGTGGATCTGTTCGCGACCAGGGTCAATCAGAAGTGTGAACTCTACTGCTCAAGGCAATTTCCTCCGAGAGGAGCTCTAGGAGACGCGTTCGTGGTGGACTGGTAGGTTTCCACTTCTGTACGCTCTTCTGCCAGTCCCCGTGATTCCTTAAGTAATCGGGAGGTTGAGAAAGTTCAGGATAACCATGAACTTAATTCCCTGGATTGGGCCAGGAGGATGTGGTACCTGGACCTTCTGGACATGTCCATCTGCCCTGCAATACGTCTTCCACAAAGAGAGGATCTTCTCTCGCAAGAGGAAGGTCGGGTTCTCCATCCAGAAGTCAAGACACTCAACCTTCAAGTATGGGTTCTGAGAGGTTGAGATACAAGGATTGGGATCTTCCGGATGATGTACTGGAATTGTAGCTTTCGGCCTGAAGGCCAACAACTAAATCCCTGTACTGGTGTCGTTGGAATTAATTCAGTATCTGGTGCAGGGATAAGGATGTGGACCCTTTTCAATGTGGTACCCCAATGGTGCTTTCTTTCCTATTGCATCTAGCCAATGTGGGACTCCAGATCGAAACAAAGGATATCTGGCTGCGCTGTCCATTTTCAAGCGCTCCTCGGAAGAGGTTTCCTACTTCAAAATTCCATTACTCATTCAATTCTTGAAAGGGCTCACTAATGTGTACCCTCCAGTCCCTTTTCATGTCCCGACTTGGGATTTAAATCTTGTACTGAAGTTTCTAACTTGTATACCTTTTGAGCCTCTACATTCCTGTCCCTTGAGTCTTCTAACATTAAAACTGTCCTTCTTGTGGCCTTAACATCAGCCTGCAGGGTTAGTGAGTTGCAGGCTCTCTCATTCAAACGTCCGTACACTACTTTTCACAAGGACAAGGTGGTACTTAAGATTAAACCTTCTTTCTTACCAAAAGTAGTTTCTCACTTTCACTTGTCAGAAAAAAAATCATAATACCAACATTCCAACCTCCTCCTCATTTGGGCAAAGAAGAGGAGAGGATTCATAGACTGGTCCCAAAAAGGGCTCTCAGTTTTTATATTTCAAGAATGTCCAAATTACATCAGGATGACCAACTTTTTGTATGTTATACTGGCCATAAATTGGGATTAGCGGTGACAAAACAGACCATACCCTGCTGGATCATTTTGGCCATAGTTGAGTGCTACAGATTGGCCGGAAAGGACCCGTCGGATGGGCTTCGAGGCCATTCGACTAGGGGCTACATCTGTGGATCTGAAGAGGGGAGTCCCTGCAGCGGATATTTGTTCAGCTGCAACATGGGCATCAATGCATACCTTCATCAATCATTACTGCCTAGATGCTTCTTCTTCCAATGAAGGATTATTTGCTAAGGCGGTACTCCATTCCGTCCATGAGAAAAATAATTGGTACTCCCACCTCCAAATTTACCACTGCTATAGGAGTCTATCATAAGATAAGGAATACGTGGGAGGACACAATCCATTCGAAGAAAAAGTTAGTTACCAACTGTAACGTTCTTTCGACTGGATGTTCCTCCCACGTATTCCTCATCACCTCTCCTATCCTAACCCGCAGTACAGTTCACGTTAGTTACACTTCTCTCTGAGTTTTTCAGTCATGAGGCACGCCTGGGTGTTCCTCGAATATTTCCTCGAAAAGAACAGAACTAAAGCCAACGGGCAGGGCACAAGCTACTTATACTGATGGTGACATTGACACGGTACGGAGCCCGTCGAGGGACATCGATCCCACAACCTCGTGCACAGTGCCCTCTGCCGAGAAATCTTTTTCCAGCGAAACTGGCGAGATACGAATATCATAACATGAGGAATACGTGGAAGGAACATCCAGTCGAAAGAATGTTACAGTTGGTAAGTAACTTGTTCTTCTACCTGACTAATCACCCATCCTCACACTGCTACTCACCCTCTTACACTGCTGCTCTCCCTTCTACTACTACTCTACACGCCAACCACACCTTGTCCCACAGTCCGTCTCCTTTCTGTCACCTTCTCATTCAGGCCCGTTCATCCCCTAGTCTCCCTCTCTTATTCTCACTCAATCACCTTGCACACACTATCTTACCCAATTACCACTTTCTCCTACCAACCAGTACCTAACTTTGCACTTTCAGCAATCCTCTTTCAATCTCCTCTACACCATCCTTCCTCTGTTTGGTCAGTTGGTGGTCCTTCTTTACCCTCACAACCCACACTGCCCTGTTTGCTGGGTATTCTCCCAGTTCTGTTTTGTTCAAGGGGATTGTGTCCTCCCGACGTATTCCATATCTATGACCGTAATTACCACAGCTGTGCTGCTTCAGAAAAGTTTTCGGCGTAGGCATCCTGCGTCGATGACATCGACACGCTGTCCCTCTAGGGCCTCCTTCGAGGGTCGAGGTCACCGGATGTTATATCTAGAATGCACAGCGCCCGTAGCCTCAGATCCGTTTTCTCTGCGAACGTGTTCGCTTCGGAATCTCGGCGCGCTCGATTCTTCTACTTTGCAAAAATGTCTTTGTCTTCTATCCCGAAGTCGGGCTTCAAAAAGTGTCTGGACTGCGGTTCCAAAATGTCCATCATGGACCCGCACAAAGTCTGCCTCTGGTGTCTCGGCGAAAGCCACGCCACCGACGACTGCGATGACTGCCATTCCTTGACTTCGAAGGCCTTGCGGGAGCAGAAGAAGAAATTATCGGTAGGTAGAGTATCTAAGACCCGTAAGTCTAAATCTGCTGGGCTTTCGACTGTAGACTTGAGGGGTGAATCTCCGCGTCGGCTTGAGTCCAGGGGGTCTCGGAGTAGGTCCTGCCATTCCTCTGCCTCTTCCAGGCATTCTCGGAAGCGCCGTAACCGGTTGCCTTCCCCGTCCTCGTCAGAGGACTCCGCCAGACGGCGGGTGACTTGTCCCACCAAGTCTTCATCGCCGGCCGAATGGGATGCATTCCGCCAGCAGATGATGGCAATTTTCGAATCGCAGGGCACCGTTCCGTTCGTGCCTTCGAGAGAAGACGGCAAGGAACAAGCTAGAGCCACCGCTCGCACGCCTTAGGGCTCGGGCGGTCGGCGCGAACATCGGGAGCTGTCGAGGTCCCGATCGGACAAGGTTGATCGTCATAGCCGTGCCAGGCCAAGTCCCGGTCCTCGACGCCCTCGAGACCGTTGGAACCTGTGAGGCCTTCTAAGAAGGCATAGACACCATCGGCGCAGTGTCCATCGGGGGACCCTCTCGAGGCTCAGAGGAAGTCGTCGACGCCATCAGCGCCGAGGCTGTTGGAAGGACACTCTCTGGGCTCCGGCCGCTAAGCAGTTGTCGAAGTCATCGGCGCCTTCGGTCGACGCCTATTCCATCGGCGCCCTCTACACCTTTCGAGGCGGTTTTACCGGAGGTGCCCCGGAGGGCTGTGGAAATTCAGTGGAAGGCTCTCAGTAAGTCAGTGAGGACTGTGTTTGAGCCTTCTCTGGTCATCCCCCCAGCTTTGGATTACATTTCAGAGGTGGAAGAAGGGTCGGATGAGGAGGGGGTTGTGCCTCCTGAGGTTCCTGATGACCTGTTGTCTGGTCACAGCCAAATCGATGACCTACGTCAGTCCTTCCATGATGCCAGTGGTCTTGACACCTCTCCGGAGGTTGAGTTTGGCAGGCCTGAGCCTCGTATAGGCGTCGCATGTCGAGGGTGACTGAGTACTTGGGGTGGTCTGCTCCACCTGTTGATTTTCTGCAGGATGATCTGACCAATATACTGGACCAAGATCCACCCACTGACCCGGTGTTGCCATTTCATATGGCCTTGCAAAGAAGGGTGGCGGCGGCTTGGACTACTCCAGAGAGTCTTCCGGCAGTGACTAAGTCGCTTCTGAAAACATACCGTCCAGCCAGTGGTGACCCCTGCTACTTGTCTACACACCCCACTCCGGAGAGTTTGGTGGTGCAGGTGGCTACGGCCCCAGCAAAGCAGCCTGCATACCCTACCATCCCTCCTGATAGGGACGACAAGCGATTTGATGGTTGGGCGAAGAAAGTATTTTCATCTGGGGGGTTTGGCTTTTATGGCAGCCAACTCTGTTGCTTTGGCAAGATTCACTCACACTCTGTGGAGTTGTGTATCTTTGGCGGCTGAACATATTCCTGAAGGGGAGGAACGGGATGGTTTTCTAGCCCTTGTGCAAGAGGGCAAGGATGCCATGTGTGAATCCATTCAGTCGGGTCGGGATGTGGCAGACTGTGTCAGCCGGTCCATGGCGGCGAGCACCGTGATGCACAGGTTTGCGTGGTTGCGGAAGTCGGGGTTTGCTCCCGATGTGCAATCCCAGCTTCTCAACATGCCCTTTGATGGTGTCCATCTTTTTGGCAGCAAGGCTGACGAAAGCCTTCAGAGGTTGCAGTCCTCAAAAGTTGCAGCAAAGTCTTTGAGTGCTGCAGTGCATCAACCTCCGCCTTTTCGTCCTCGGGGACAGCAATGGAGGGGAGGTTCCTTTCGGTACTACTGTTCCAGAGGAGCTGCCAATTAAAGGGGCCACCATAGGAGTACCAGAGGTGGAAAGCAAGGTACTAGAGGTGCCAAAGCCGCTCGGGCAGTTGCCTCTTTGCCCTCAGGCACTGCCGCACACGCTTCCGCTCAGTCATGAGGCCCATGGTTCGCTGGTAGGGGGAAGACTGCCGCAGCATCTTGTAGAATGGCGTGCCATTACTTCAGATGTGTGGGTTCTGGCGATCATAGCCCACGGCTACTGTCTTCCTTCGGCAGAGGCCTCACGACAATTCACCGGGGAAGCTCTTTGAAGCGTCAGGATCCGCTCCTTGCGCAGGAAATCCTATCCCTGCTGGAGAAAGGCGCCATAGAACTGGTGTCTGTAGCGGAGAGGAACAAGGGATGGTATTCCCCTTATTTCTTGATCCCGGAAAAAGACGGAGGATTGAGACCCATCATGGACTTGCGTGGTTTGAACAAGCTCCTCACGAAGGACAAGTTCAAGATGGTTACTCTTTCTCAAGTCCTCCAGGCCCTTCAACTTCAGGATTGGTTGGTGTCTCTCGACCTCAAGGATGCTTACTTTCATGTGCCGATTCATCCCAAGCACAGAAAGTACCTGAGGTTCGCGGTTGGCGACTCGCATTTTCAGTTTCGTTTCCTGCCGTTCGGATTGACCTCCTCCCCGAGGGTCTTCACAAAGCTGATGGTGGTGGTGGCAGCGTATCTCCGGAAAGGGGGGGATTCACGTCTACCCCTACCTGGATGATTGGATGATCAGGGCGCGCTCTCCCGAGCAAGCCCTGGATCATCTGTCCGTCATCTGCCACTCCCTTCACAAGCTGGGCTTCTCCTTCAACTTAAAGAAATCTCGTTTGACACCTTCCCAACGGCTCCAGTACATTGGAGCAGTGCTCAACACATCTCTGGGGCGGTGTTCTCACCAGGTGAGAGCTCATCACATTCTGCAGATGGGGGACAAATTTCAAAATACCGAGTCTCCTGGCGTTCGAGTTCTTAAGGTTGCTCGGCCTCATGGCATCCTGCATTATACTGGTGCCAGAGGGTAGGCTGCGGATGAGATCTCTGCAGTGGGCTCTCAAGATGCAGTGGTCGCAGTTCTCAGGCAGGATGTCGGATCACATGCAGGTGCCGCCCTCGGTCGCCCAGGATCTTCTGTAGTGGGCCGTCTAACGCAATCTGAGGGGAGCACCATTTTGGCAACCCTGGCCGGAGGTGACGATAGTGACGGACGCATCACTCATGGGTTGGGGAGCTCATGCCAACGAGCTGACAGCCAGCGGCCGTTGGTCTCCGTCGGAGTCCAGACTCCACATCAATCTGTTAGAGCTGTGGGCTGTCAGGCTAGCCCTGAAGGCTTTTCTGCCGTCTGTGCGGGGGAAGAATGTCCTGATTATGACGGACAATGCAGTGGCCATGCACTATCGCAACAAAAGAAGGGGGGCAGGGTCACTCCCACTGTGCAAAGAGGCAATGCAGCTCTGGTTGTGGGCTATCCAGCAGGAAATTTCGATCTCGGCAGTTCATCTGGCCGGAGACGAAAACGCGGCGGCGGACGCTCTGAGCAGGCAGAGCACCCTTTGGGGAACCTCACAAGTGGATCTCTTCGCCACCAGTGTCAACTGGAAGTGCGAAAGATTCTGCTCGCGGGAATCTCCTCTAAGAGGAGCCTTAGGTGATGCGTTCATAGTGGAGTGGTCCTTCCCACTGCTGTACGCGTTCCCTCCAGTCCCCGTCATTCCGCAAGTGTTGCGGAGGTTACGGAGGTTCGGTTCCCGGATGATCCTCATTTGCTGCGGCATGGGCCAGGAGAGCCTGGTACCTGGAACTTCTAGACATGTTATCTGCCCTCCACGCCATCTTCCCTATCGAGACGATCTGCTCTCATGGGAGGGGGGCCGGGTTCTCCATCCAGAGGTCCAGTCTCTCAGCCTTCATGCTTGGTATCTGAAAGGTTGTGGTATAAGGATTGGGACCTCCCCGAAGACGTGATGGAGGTGTTGCTTTCTGCCAGAAGGCCTGCAACAAAATCCCTGTACCTTTGCCGTTGGAGAAAGTTCTGCGACTGGTGGAGGCTACAGAATGAGGATCCTTTCCAATGTTCCATTCCTTTGGTTCTCTCTTTTTTGCTTTCGTTAGCCCACAAGGGCCTACAAGTGGGTACCATTAAGGGTTACCTGGCGGCGCTGTCAATATTCAAGCGCTCGTCTGAGGAGTGTTCTTATTTTAAGATTCCTTTGATTTCTCAGTTTCTAAAAGGGCTAACTAATGTGTTTCCACCGTCGCCTTTCCAGGTGCTGGAATGGGATTTGAACTTGGTCTTAAACCTCCGAATGGGAGCTCTGTTTGAGCCCTTACATTCTTGTCCGCTGAGACTGTTGTCCTTTAAGACTGTATTTTTAGTTGCACTTACTTCCGCACGCAGAGTGAGTGAGTTGCAGGCACTTTCCTCCAAGCCACCTTTCACGGTGTTCCATAAGGACAGGGTTGTCCTTAGGGTTCGTCCTTCTTTTCTTCCGAAGGTTGTGTCGGAATTTCATTAGAGCAAGAAGGTGATTCTTCTGGCGTTTTATCCTCCTCCGCATCCTGGTAAGGAAGAGGAGAGGCTCCATCGGTTGGATCCTAGGAGGGCTTTGAGTTTCTATCTCTCACGGATGTCCCGGGTCAGAGTGGACGATCAGCTCTTTTTTGGATACGCTGGAAGGCGTTTAGGTCAGGCTGTTTCCAAGCAGACCTTGTCCAGATGGATCCTTTTGACGATCTCTGAATGTTACCGTTTGGCGGGTAAGGACCCTCCAGTAGGCTTATGGGCTCACTCTACTAGGGGTGTGGCTGCTTCCACGGCCCTACAGTGGGGCGTTCGATTCGCAGTATTTGCGAAGCAGTCACATGGGCTTCTGTGTATACCTTTTGTGAGACACTATTCCCTGGATTCTGTCCATGGGCAGGATTTGGTCTTTGGTAAGGCAGTCCTGTATTCAGCAATTTGTTTGGGCATTCTAAAATTGTAAATTCTTTTCCCACCTCCATACATTGATACTGCTTTGGGAGTCTTGTCATAGATTTGGAATATGTCAGAGGACACAATCCCCTCGAAGAACAAGTTACTCATTTTACCTGGTAACGTTCTTTCGATGGGATGTTCCTCCGACGTATTCCACATCGCACCCTCCCAGCCTGCCCCTCTACAGAATTTTTTGTGCGATTGCAGCTTGTGTTTCCGCAAGGCTTTCTGCAGTCATACTGACAGGAGATTGGTGCCACATGTTCTGGGTGGAAAAAACTACAACTGAGACTACGGGCGCCGTGTGTCCTAGATATAACATCCCGTGACGTCGACCCTCGACAGAGGCCCTCGAGGGACAGCGTGTTGATGACATGGAAGCAGGCCGCCTACGCCGAAAAATGTTCCAAAGCAGCACCGCTGTGGTCATTACTGTGATAGAGGTGGAATACGTCGGAGGAACATCCAACCGAAAGAACGTTACTAGGTAAGATAAGTAACTTGTTATTCTCTCCTGCAACTGGCTCCTCTGCCCAGCTGCTGCATTCCTTCTCCTCCCACTGGGTTACAGGGATAAAAGCATGTACAGCAGGCTTTAAGCCCAGCTGCCTTTTCATATGCGGGTCAACAAGCGTTTGGAAATGGTGCTCGCTAAGTTCCAGTGTTTGTGTCAGCATTAATTTGAGTAGTGTTCATTCTGATACGCGGACCATTCCCCCGCCACCCAGAAAGTATGATTAAGTTTGCAGTCTTATAATGACGAGCGTGCGGATTGCCGGTCACATTGGTGGACCATTAGCAGTCCCACTGAAGATACAATTCTGTTTGCAGTGTCTATTGGGCTGGTTGAATGTGTGGATCATTCCGCAGTCCTGTAGTTCCTCACCTGTGGTCTCCCAGTTGGGTTGCTTGTTCTCTCCTCCTCCACCGCCAGGCCTTCTGGGTAATATAGTCCTGCGGGACAAACGGAAGGAAACTATCCTGCATTGTTTAACGGGTATGGGGCAACAAAAGGTGGTACTTATTCATGTAGACCGGCACAAATAGAAGGACATAGACTGGGGCCCTCAACTGCCACTATCCCGCCTCTGGTGGGGCAGGACTGGGTCCGGAAAAGACCCCGGTAGGTCTCCCGCTCCAGGTTGAGGGGGATCCCTCTAGCTCAAGGTTCTACAAGACATTTTCAGAATTGGCAATACTCCCAATTGCAATCCATACTGAAAGATCAGGCTTCTTCATTGCTACCATAAATTAGCTAAATAGATAGTAGAGAACCTGTGCTGGATGTGCAATGGGGTACGAGCTGGGTACATGAGTAGATATCAGTAGCACAAAGTCCATCAAGGGTCAATCAAGGCTTGATCCCTTTTGGTAGTCTGTGATACCATCATGATAGTCGCATCATTCTAGGGTTACTTGTTTTTAATTAATTCAGGCTGAACCACCTCTTTTGATGGGAGATTAGACTTATTTGCCTTTTGTTACTCCTTTCTTGTATTGGCACAGCAGAGGAAGCGAGAGGTGATAGAATGCAGCAAAGTAACTTTGAATGAGGATAATTTTCAAGCATCAAAATATGTGGCTTCCTGTTTCTACTGTGCATTCTGACAGAAAAAAAGTAGATACAATTGGTAGTAAGGAGGAGTCTTCTAGAGCACAGCAAGGGCAGAGTCACCCCAGCTAAACATTACCACGAGTACTCTGATGAGCTGTATCAATTTCTGCATTTCCTAATATATACATTTTTTTTATTTGTTTGACTCGGCGAGTCTTTACAAAATCATAAAAATATTTACAAAACACATTATTAATTCAATAAAACAACATTTTAAATATAGCTAATTATAAACTAAAAATTACGTTTCTCTCAAATTAGCAACATTACATTTGATAAAATCCAGCTTTTGATCCACAGCCCTTTACTATTTTATGGCTGCAGATATTAGGCAATGATTTCACAGATTTTCAAAACACGTACCACCACAGAGATTAATGCAGTGTGGGAGCCCGATACCAGTTTGTCCCAAAAAGATTCTGAAATAAGATTTTCTTCATGTCGTACAAACCTCCTGAAGAGTACCAGATGTGAGTTCCATTTCCCTTCACAAACCATCAGCAAGTTTCTGAGTGTTTGTTTTGCTGGATTAGTGCAGACCATGCATAGCTGCTTTGCTGTCTCCTTGTTTTCTCTTTTCCAGCACTTCTCCACAATATACCAGGTTTAACCTTATTCTTAAAAAGTAATTGCGTATCGAGCTCTCAGGAAATTTCATGAGATAACTAGAAAGGCAACCTAGTTTTTTTCTCACCCTGTAAAAAGGGATTTGTAGAAGAGACCATTCTCACTTTCTCAACTGTTTCTATCCAGTCAATGGTTTCTAGCTTCTGCTTGATTTTTAAAGGGTTGCAGATGAGGGTAGCTATATGGAGGTCAATTTTAGAGAGGGATTCTCTCACCTTACTCTCTAATGACACCAAAATTGCGGATCTAGAATTTGACATATGACGTCTAATGTCACCATAGATGGTAGTATTTTTTCCGATAATAATCTCCCGATATAAGGAGATTAACCTCCAATTTGCCATACATCCCAATGATTTTAAGCCCAGTTCAAACCTGAGACTCGCACTGGGTGTGCAGGCAGAGATACCCTCTTCCATAACCTGCCTTCAAATACGCCCCAGTCAGTGAACCAAAGCCGCGGTCTAGCCTCCAGCCCATAGAGAATTACTGGAACTATTTTTCCCAGATAGTATCTGACAAAGGAGAAATGGAGAACTTGCAGATCTTATGGTTCAGTTTGAGCGTTTGTGCTGCACCCTGTGCTATCTTCACTGCGACCTCGGCCTCCACTTTATAAAGGGGGAGGCATGGATGTTATAGCCCAGATATTTGACCTCGTCTACCCTTTGAACCCTTAGACCATCTAAGTCCCAGTTTGAATATTTGACCTTTTTTTGAGGGTGTTTAAAAACCGTGTTTTTGATTTAGCAGGGTTTATAGCGAGCCTATTAGTTTCTGCATACTCACTCAGCCTGGTTAGAAAACGTTGGAGCCCAATTGGTGTTCTGTCTAGCAGCACAATGTCGTCTGCATAGGCCAGCCAAAAGATTTTTCTTCCATTCAACATGGGGCTGGCCAATGCAGACGGTTCTAACGATATGCCTATGTGTGCCAGGAAGAGATTGAAGAAAAGTGGGGCACCTAAACACCCTTGCCTTTACCCCCTTTCTACCTCAATGATATCTGAGACGTTCCCCGACTCGTCTAAGCAAACTCTTAATTTGATCTCTTTGTGGAGCTCCACCAACATTGCCAAAAGTGTTTCTGGTAATCCCCAGTGCCTCAATTTATTCCAAAGCAGAGCCCTGTCTACCTGAACAAAAGCTTTTGATAGATCAACCCACGCTCCATACATGGGCACTGATCTATTTCCCTCTGCCTGCTCACTTACTAAATTGAAAATCAGGCCGTTTAGTGCTGTTGACATGCCCTTTCAAAAACCTGTTTGGAACTGGGATAGGATATTTCGATCTTCTACCCACTGTCATTTCATTTAACAAGAGCTTCATGAAAATCTTACTTTCTATGTCGAGCAGGGCTATAGGTCGATGGCAGAAAGTAGATTGGGCTTAAAGTGCTGTCTGATCTTCTTTGTCCCAGCGGACACTCGTTTTAAGCAGAGATTGGAGATCATTTGTAAGTGTGTGCTTGACTGAAGGCCTCTGGTGTTTGCGGAACTGTTGAAGGAAGTCATGTCCCCTCTAAATGCATTGCCTGCGATCAATTACTTTTCTGTCTTGATCCCATTCATAAAACAGTCTTCACCATTCACAGCATCCAATTGCATAGACTTCCATGGGTTTCAATAGTAATTCCATACTCTAAGATGGCCGCCCAGAGGATCCATTTACAAGCAGCAGCACAGGACTATTCATTTGTCATAGGGAGCTACTTAAGCCCCGCCTCCGCTGGAATGCACACTTTGCGTCTGCTGTCCTGACAGCGGTGTAACGCTACCGGCGTTACTCCTCACAGAATCTAAAGAAATCAAAGATAACAGAAATATTAGTTCTTGCGAGACATTACAGAGCATCACAGTCCACAGATAAGTTAGCTGACAGAAGTTTTCTTCCAATGTTTTCGTTGAAGAATATTTGTTCTTTCGCAGCGTCTCCTCAGACGTTTTCACTCGCAGCCGCAGCATCTTCCGAAGATCTTACCTCAGCGTTCCGAAACCCTGCAGAAAACACAATAGGTATTTAATTACAAAAATGAACTTTACAAACTAAAAGAGAAGACTTTTTTTAATGCGCTTACGTACCTGAAGTTTCATCAAGTTACCACCTCACAGTTGTTACTGCGCTCCACTTCTGAAGGTTACAGTTGCTATGAATTGGCAAACTTGCGTTTTAACATTTTCTCATCCTGAGTAACGCTGCAGCCATCCCACATCCATAGTTCCTTCTACATAAAGAAAACTGATCTTTTAAAGTGCGTATCGTTTGTAGTCTGCGCTCCAAAACCCTAGAACCTGCAAAAAGGGGAAAAGACAAAAGTAATTGGCAAGAGAGATCTCTCCAACGTAGGAATCATTTAAAACTCTTAACGACTACAGTATCTTCATCTACTTACCTACCTAAAGACTCGTTATTTAAAAGTTATACTCTCCTTCACAGAATTGTCGAGTTCTTCTGTATGTCAAGTTGGCAATTGTTTCACCATCTCAACGTGCCCCTGTTGAAAACAGGATGGAGGGCACCATAATTACAAACACAGGTGAGAAGGGAATTTAGCACGAGAGTTGGAGGGGAGTACATTTTTAGGTGTTTATGCACACCTCATCTAGTAGTTGTCTCAGTTAATAGTTTTTATAGCATATCTATTGTTATCTGTCTGTCCTAACAGAAAAACAATCTTAAAGGGTTCAAGTTGCCAGGTTTACAGGCTAAAGGGGTATTACGCTCCAGAGGAGTCCAGTTAAGCGTTACATTTTCACCAAGATGGTATAAGGATATTGTTACAAACGTTAGCCCTATACAAAACGTAATGACTGAGCAATTTGTTCTTTCCTTTTTAAATTCCTGCTCATTATTCAATAATTGAAAGAAATCCATTTGATTTTGGACTGTCGCAGGAAGTGATCGGTTCTTGGCATTCAGTTAGATATTATACTTAATGGTTCCTTTACATTCAATGCACTAATAAAGGTGCTAGTTTTCCTTAATGCAGGGATCAATAACTCAAGCAAAGCAATTAATGCTGTAATATGGTTTCAATTGTTTAAGGCCTGATGAATTTTCTATCCTTTTTAAAGCAGTACGGATCCACTGGCTTTCCAGGGGACCAGGATCAAGTGAAAATGGTGAAAGCTCTGTCGTCTTATCAGCAGTAAAAATGTCGATTTGCATACCGCTAGCCAGACATTAAAAGTGACTTGCCCCCTCAATTCTCCACATGAACACAGCACACCATTTTTAACTCCCCAAAAGTGCATTAGCTCATAGTTGTAGACTTAAAGGAATATTGCGCTCAAAAATGTCTTTGCCCTCAGGGTTTGGAAATGTGGTTTAAAGCACACTGTGATTGATTGTAAAAACATTTCCTATGTACCTTACCTTAGTTTTCCTCACTTTTACACATGCAAAATCAATCAGTCGGGTGCTGCCATTTTGTGCTAATGTTATCCGTGGATCGATCGTCCTAAGTTCAAGTTCCCCTGCTGCACTAAATCATATTGCCCGCCCCTGAAGCTGAGATCACTATTCCTAGCGATATTCCCCACCTATTTTCATGACGTTAGTGGGCAGCGTAGCCAAACGCACCCAGTCATCACCTACGCCTTAACGTCAGTTGACGCAGAACCTGGAATATCAACACACGCATCCTTTCATTGCACAGCGTATCCCAAATCTGAATAGAAAAAACTATTTTTAAAGGAATCCTCAATACTCTGCAATTTATAATGTGCTTTTATTTCACAAAAAGTGCTCTAAGAACATTTCATGAGGCACACAGTGTTCCTTTCGGGAGAAGACGCGCATTTGATGCACCCCGAATTGCAAGGCTTCGGCATTAGCTTCTTGCTAGACCGTAAACGATGACACGTTGCTCCTTGTCGCTGGTACCGCCAAAGGGCATACCGATCCCTGGCGATCGTCCCACATCAGCGTAATGGTAATCCATCCGGTTAGGCGTATCTGCCACTGCTGGCTGAAGAAACCATCTGTCGTTATCTGGAAACTATGGCATTCCCATAACGGCACAATGTAGCTGGTAGAAAATATAATAAATATATTTTAGTACCCATTCTTTATTCAAATGTTTCCATTTACCCTGTAATTCTGCACCGGGTGAAACCTAATAACGAACACAAACCGCATACAATAGAAACACGCAGAAAACATTGGGGAAAGTTTGAGCCTACAATGTGCTTGAGAGGTTAGCACTGTGGTGTATGTATAGCTCCCATTTGGATGCAGAAGCTGACAGAAAAATGTAACACATAGACCGCGTTCTAACATAATATTTGCAAGGAACTTGGAGTTGGTGACCCCAAGTTCCCTGGGCGAACCCAGACGTGGACTCGGTGTGCTCAGAGAGGCACAGCTCCACCTCACTGATGATGCCCAACAAGAACGAAACACGTGTATGGGGTTACTTTTGGTACTCTTGTTCAGAAGGGAATTGCCATAGCATTTCGGTGCTGGACTGCCCATGTGGGCGGGACAAAGATTGATATGCAAATGGTTATTTCCCATACGTAAAAGCTACATTGAGTTTGCGCAGCCATCTCCTTTTGCTCAAAGTGTGAAAAAAAAAAACACATAGCATGATAATTTGTTATGTTCTTTCTAGAGAGGGGCGCCTGCTACCTTGTTTAAAAATGTAACGGAACTGGCAACATTAAATTTGGCCAAGCGAACCAAGTCCCCTTGGAAAATGTTCTGCACCCGACAAATCCAATAATACAATGTTCATAGCGCACCCTGATATGCCATGGGACGAAGTGGTTTAGATATGACTAGCCTGCATACCGGTTTTGTTATCAGGTTGTCGATGAATAAGAGTCACAGTCCTCCAAATAACAATGTAAGCAAGCAATACCGGTCAGAAAATGAAACCTTTACTCATTCGTCTTTGAACTGTACACACACATAAATTATTGGTAGACTTATAAACAGCCCGAGAGCTACGCAATTGCTTTTTTAAAATATGTCGTGGTATACATTTAATATACGGAATAAATTGTTTATATTTTTTTCGTCAAATGGTATATTCGCACGCCGTTGAATTGTTCCATATGCATGCAGCCTAAATGCTGTTTCGAATCGCAAAAAAATGAATAGTTCCAACTTGCATTATATTTGGTAGTTCCATTCTCTTGGCGTAACGCAGAGTGTCCACTCAGAACAATTTGCATAGAATGAAAGTAAATGTTACAATGTCCAGTTTCAAAATAGTGGATGTTATCATTTCTGCCGGTATTGAACACCTTCTGTCCTTCAAGCCATGGCGATTCCTCCCTTTTCGTCCAAGGTCGAATAACAATTGTTTAGCGCGTGTATGCCTGGTAGCTTTCGTTTCTGTGAGGGAAAGTCACAAAAACTAAAACATAGCATACAAGACGCGTTAGTGTGAACTACCCACAAGCAACATCAGACGAAGTGACTTTCACTCCATGGGAGGCAATAAAGGGTGAACGGAGGGAAGACAGACAGCGATCTTGCTAGTGTTGGGAAGTAGACAATCCTTGCCCCCTCCTCCATCCCCCCCGCCCCCTCTTTCGTCACTCTCGAAACATAACAAATAGAATAACCAAAGGGGGGAGGCATAGCCAACCCTTGCAACATTCTGTTACACCACATTGCAAATAAAACATACACTATAGTTTCTAGCCCAGCATTAGAAAACCATTTGGAAATAGCCTGATTTAGATATTTCTACTAGGCTCGAAAATCCATTTCTGTACAAATGCAGCTCTCGCATCCCCAGCGCCTCGCTCAGCCAGCCCACACCATCGCCTCCCCATTTCCACCTCTGCGAGAGCCCTGTTCTCATGGAGGAATGTGTTCTGCGGAGAACATGAGACACTGACAAGCCCAAGTGCCGTTTCATGTCCACTAAACTCCCCATGCACTCACAGCCTCCACCTGCCATGTCAGAGCCCACCGGCTCAGAACCCGCAGTTCCTTTCATGCCGATATCCATCTGACTCTCCCATGCCCCAATCAGTCAAGGACCCACATCATAGCCCTAATCCTATGTAGTAATATATTCTCCAAAAAAGCAACACACGTCTGCCTATATCCTGAGGACCCAAGCAGGGCAGATGGTGGATCAAACCTTTCGGGTGTGCACCTAGGTACAGAGTTTGTGGTATCGAATATATTTCAAAGGGTAGAGGTTAGAATATCAATGTATTGGCTCATGTCACTGTAAATCTTTTCCGAAATTTCTTTTTTTTTACCAGCAGCTGTAATTTTTTATTGAGACTGATTTGGCAATGTGCCATACATCAAATTGATGACAAATGTTTGGAAACTGTTCTTGCATGGCCTTGAAACAGGTCTGTCAGTGGCAATGAGGTCTATTTGCATTCCCCTCGATTGAAGATGTTGGAGGGATTTGATGAAAGCATGTTTCTCCATGGCCACAGAAGATGTACATATGGACACCTGCACAATCTCCGAACTCACAATTCTTTTTTACTTTCCATGTCTTGAAAGTGGTATGTGCAGTGCTGTCACACTGACCGTCGCCAGTTAGCCAGAAACGTTTGGCAGAGAATGTGCTTTCGATGGACATCTGTTCAATTTTCCAGGCTTGTCTAAGCGGGGAATAAGAATTCCCTTTGATATTTTGTAGTACTAGGTTTTAGCAAGGAACTGATCTCCCACAAATTGACAGAAACTGGACATCTTACTGAAAGTCGAGGCACTGAAAAGTAAAGCTGCTGAACATAGATTTTCAGCTGGCACTTTGCCCAGCATCGGTTGAGCGGACCATGAAAATGTATCATGCAGGTGGACAAAGCTGGCTTTGCTTTTCAGGTTAGTGCCTTGTAATACACAAGACACATTCACCAATGGCTCCCTGCATATTTCCCCCTCAATATATGTACACGTTTCAGCATCAGAATAATCTCTACCAGGCAGCTGTCGAATACAATGGATTTTGGCTCGTTTATTAGCCAATCGTCCTGCATGAATGTGGTTTGTGACTCAACTGTGCTGGACAATTCGCCCAAACTAGGCAAACTGTAGGCCGAGATCTTTGGCAAGTTCCTGTCAATTGAGTTGAAACTTCAGTCTGTTAGTTCAGCTTGTGTTATTTGCACACGAATTGGAGAAACCGTCAACAACAAATGTTTATTGGGGAGACCTTTTTTGTTGCATGTATAGATTGTGTCATGTGGTCCTCGAGGAATTCCAATGCATCTTCATTATATTCAGTTACATCTTGTTGAGTTCTCACATTGTAGCAATGGTTGAAGAACACTTTGCTGGCTTCGCCGATCACATTCCATTCAGTGTCAGGCCATTGGGCATAAGCATCAAAAGACTGCTTATTGACCGGACCACGCTGCACCTCAAATAGTAGTTGCTCCATAATAGTAGTTGCTCCATGGGGAAATCTGTTTGGCAAGCGACAACTTTGGTTTCATTTGTTGTCTGTGTCTTTGCACTTCTTTTCCTTCTGAGCCTCTAGGAGATGTGTTGTAAAAACATACAGCAGCTAGCACTTTAAATCCAAAAACATGTTATGAGGAAAACACCAGCCCAAATCACTTCTAGAAAACGAAATTGTTTGTTAGTTACCCTTGTTTTCTTGATTTTCAGTGAAATTGTGCTCTTCTCTTTCACAACCGTACCAGCAAGCTTAAAAAAACAAATGATTTTATATGTTTTAAATTGAGCACGTTTCTTTTACACGCAAACAAACTTTTAAATATCTACAAACAGAACCAACTTGATTGAATTAAAAAAATGACTACATAAAAATGTATTACAAATGCTATTTGATGTCCTATTGTATCCAATAGTAGGTTATTGTTCACCTCTGATCCATATGCCTCCACTTCTAATTCCACATCTTGTGTAGATTCCTTGAATAGTATATTCATTAAAAAAAAGTCAATCGGATTGGAATTTAAAATCTTTCATCGCACATAGTGCTTACACACATACCCTTGCAAACAGTGTAAGTCATTTAATGAAAATATACACTTCAAATTTCACCTGATAGCCATCCAAGATGGCAAGTATACTTGATCAGAGATCACCGTGCAAAACATACTGATTGTAATGTTGCCCTCAAACATTTTGCAATTTATTCTGCATTAGGGAGAAAGTGTAACGTTAGAACTGAAATCATAAAAGTTTGAAACACTGCACGTTTATATGCATGTAACTGTCAAATAATATCCTATGCAGGATTTACTTTCTGTCATTCAAGGGAAATGTAACTATGCATACCTCATACACTGGACTAACTACAAAGGATGATGTAATTGTAGTTCAAGTACCAGCTTCCCCCTGTAACACAGTACTTGTTTTAGTACTGATGAAAACCGCGAAATGGAACTGAGACAATGGGATGCAGACAATGGTACATATAAAGAGAAACCCATAAATGCCACCTAGCCTAAACAACAGACAGAATACATAAACATTTTCATATTGTTTGAAATTCCAAGCAGAATACATTCTCATAAATGAAAAGTGAAATAAAATTACCCGATAGGCGCTTTACGTTTTAATGACTCCGGGAAAAAAAATGGATGCAGAATTTAGCTCCTACATTTTCAGTGCATTGTCATAAAGTGGTACAAGGGAAAATTAGATTTGCGGGAAGATCCAATTGTCAAGAATATAAACTTCTGCATGTCTGTAGGGCTCACCATTGGTATACAGGACGTGTCGGTGGTTTCATCTCTTGCGAGGGTCTGTGCTTCCACCTGTGTGCTCCTCAAAAGAAATGGACATGTCAAGCAACCGATTACGAAAAAATTATGCTTCTTTTGAAGGGCACTATAGCATTGTTTTCTATGGTCATAATTACTTCATTTGAGACGCCATAAACCAGGGACAGATGTATAGTATAATGTGGTATAGTGAAATTGCAATATAATCTGGCACATGTGCAAACTTTAGTAAGGCACATTTACACCGAAAGCACCAATCTGTTCATGAAGTTACCTTTTCAATACCCCACCGCCTACAGCCAATTCATCAGCCGGGACTCACCTAAGGCGGCATGTGCATCAATAGAGTTAAATTGCATTTGGAAGCAATTTACGAAATTCTGGGTCAATGCTTTTTTGTGTACTTCGATTGGTCATGCATATCTTCTGTAGAGTGCAGGCTGCAGGTTCGGAATCGATTGGCCCTCACGTCATCCAAGACATCCTGTGCCCTACTTTCAATTTTGTCCACCGCAACCCATCTTCTTATTAAATCAATATTCCTCGGGAATGTATGCAGGACTGTGCCCTGACTTTTGACATGGCTCCTAGAAGGGCAGCCGAAAACCATACAAGCAGACATTCTTGACAAATCTATAAGATCTGTATACAAAATATAAATAATTACAAAAAATGTGTACTGTATGCATGAGATTGATGCAAGAAAGATACCATTCTACTACAATGGACATTGATTAAATGTGCTATATATCGAGATCAAACACTTGAAACATTAGACAATGGTAAAGTCATAGAGATGAATCAACATTACACTACTGGGTACATTCGGTTGAAATAGATAGAACATTTGAGATCAGAAATAGATGAATATAGAGAAGTTTAAGTTACATTCAGCAACCAGAGGAGCGAGTAGCAGGAGAAACAGGTTGCACGATAAAGAGTTGCCTTCCAGTGCTCAGAGAGGTTCTTCGTCAAAATATCAAGGGGTTTATAAAGGATTAGAAAAGTGGGTGTGTGTGTGTGAATGTGTGACGTGTTTCTGGTGTGGTCTGCGAGAGAGGTGCCTGGAGAGACTTGGTCTGGGAAGGCCCTGTGAACAATGGCACCTGTGCTGAAGATAACTTTGAAGTGTACACAGTGTTGGGCACCTTGGCTGTGCCCACCCTGCCAGCCCCCTTGGGAGCGCAGGGCCACAGGTGCGGGCTGCCATCGATACTGGAGGGGGGATGGATGGGCATGAGGCATGCAGAAAAGTCCCAGAACCTTGCTGAAGGGAGACACATTTATGTGTATTGCAGGGGAGGGGTATGCAAGAGGGGAGCCGGGAGGCCATGCGAACAGTGGCCCCTGTGCTGAAGATAACTTTTAAGTGTACATGGTGTTTGGCACCTTGCTGTTCCCACCCACCCAGTACTGTAGTGGGTTATAATGGAGGGGGGGATGGATTGTTGCTTTTAAGATGAGCGTAAAAGGGCACCAACCATTCTTTCATGTCCCTCATAGACTTGCCACCAGCTGGCCGCACTTTTATTTGTCTCTTATTTATTTATTGTTTATTTTATGTATTGCCTTATTTATTTTATTGTTATCCTTTTTAGTGCACTGCCCCTCCCCCTTTCCGCCCACACATTTCACTCCCCTCCCCTCCCCTGCACTTGGCCGATCTCAATGTCACCGGGCCTGGTAACATTGTTGTCTTGGTCTTCCCTCAGTTCCCCCTCCCTTGCCTTGTTGCGCCTTGAAACTCTTGTGTATAGGCGCGTTATAAATGCCATATCATATCATAGACACTTGAGCGTGTCCTTGATTTACTGAAAAATTTAAACTATTCATAAAATCCCATTTGTATTTTATTTTGTTGCTGAATATACAAATATACTACAAATTGTATATTTCGGTTTGCAACACAGTGTGTGAAAATCCCCTGTACTGTCCGCTGTCACTGGGGAATTTGGCGCAAATGGCTCCAATGACACAGGCGGGTATTACTTGCCTCCCATAAAGCCACCATGTAAATAAACTGTAGGCCACCAGCTTGTACCACCTGTGGAAGAGAAACATACTGTATTTAAATGAACCGGATAAGTGTAAAAACCTTACTTGAATATGCACCCTGTATCCTATGGTATAGTTGCCTGTACAAAAGTTACTTCATGGGTCAATGAACTTGGGCTTTGAAGTGTACACACATTACAAAACTGAACACACATCCAATCCGTAACGTTTAGGGCACAGAGAAATATTGTTTTAGTTGAACCTGAAAGACACATAAGATGAACACTCTGATTTCCCAAAAGCACAAGAAATGTATTGAATTGGCAGACTACATTCATTAGGCAGTGATAGATCGATCAAAGTTACGACAATATAGGAGACAAACATGAAATGTTAGTGGCCTCAGTGGTCAAAATGACATCACATCTAGAGTACACTTACTCGTTACTTTGATTGCGAGGGCGAACTGGTGCGTGAAGTTTGTGCATAAGCACCATCATAATCCTCAACACGGACCCTGTGAGGCAGGCTGCCTTGAAGTCATGCAGCTCGGTAACACATAGCGGTGGTGTGTCTTCCGATATGTAGGCCAAGCATCCAGAGTGTTCTCTGCAGCAGCAGTTCTCCTCGGTTGGCATGACCTTGCACCGATTGCAGGTACACCAAGTGGAAACGTCTTCCATGCGACGAGGCTCAGGATCCAGTGATTCGTCTTCCCAACTGTCCGATTCCCCATCGTTTCCGCATCTTTCTCTCAACTAATTCCGCCTCGGAATACTCCGGCTCATACTGGTAGGGCTGTATTGTTGCCATTATACAACAAAATGTTTAAATCAAACGCAAGTAACGATTGAAATCAATAGTAATGCTAGTATAAGTATCTGTTCGCAGGGGCTCCGTGCAACGAAGATAGCTGAACAGAGCAGAAACAAGTCACAGGCTACATTAAAAAAAAAGACAGTGAAACAATTGAAAAAGCAACTCTGATGTCTGATGAGAAGCTGTCAGTTTAAACTTATTGAGGAATGAGGCGTCCAGCCATTTCCATGGGGACCCATGATTAGCTGGCGCACAGAGAACGTTTACACGAGACGTGCATTCACGTTGTGAAATGGGCCATACGCGTCTAGTGAGGTCCGCTTCAGGGGCGGGTGATATGCAGGGGCACTTGAACTTAGGGCAATCGATCCACAGATAAGATTAGCACAAGATGGCTGTGCCCGACTCATTGATTTTGCATGTGTAAAAGCAAGGAAAACTAAAGTAAGGTACATAGGAAATATTTTTACGATCAATGAGTTTGCTTAGAACCACATGCCTGAACGCTCGGGACAATTACATTTTTGAGTGCATTATTCCTTTAAGAAACATTATACATGTTTTCCTGAGGTCAGTTGTAGTACCTAAGCTTTAAACGAGCACTACTGCTATCTTTATTGAAATGCTTCACCCCAGCCCGGTAATACTAATGAAATATCGTGCCATCATCCAACTTCCATGTTCTGATTTGTTGATAGAGGACTGTTGTGTAAACAACTGCAATCTTTGGTTAAACACCACAATCTTTTTGACTTCATTAAGGCTGGCTTTTCTCCTGGAAGGAGCACCAAATCTGTGATCGTATCCTAGCAGTTGCCAGTTGCATGAGGAACATTGTAGATGTCGGAGACATTGGAGGCCTGCTACTGTTAGGTCTGCAAGCAGCCGTCAACATCGAACAGGTAGTTCTTAGTCCAAATTTACAAAGCCCAAATAAGAGATGTAGCCCTAAAATAAATGAAATAATTTTTATTTGACAGAACCGAATCAGGGTGCACACTCGCTTGTTGAATCCAGTCCCCAGGGGCATCGCTAAGGGGTCGGAGGTGTCTAGGGACTATCGCCCGGGTCTTGTGATTTGTAGACCCAGATAGAAGCTCTGAGGGTACAACCAAAATGTGCAACCTGCCACATCTCCCAAGAACTTTAGTTGCTTCAAGTTCCAGGCTGTGTACGGGTGTACGGGTGTAAGGGTTGTAAGTCAGTGCATGCTGCCTTGACCTCAAAACAGAGTGTTTATGGCCTGCTGTTAATTCACGCAAGCGGGCCTTGAAACATACAAGGGCTTGAGGGGCGAACTTCTGTGACAAGCTGGAATGGTTAGGTTTAGAGCCCACCAAAGTCAGCATGTCATTGGCATACACTAATGGCAGCTTCTTTGCTAAGCAGTAAGGGGGCATCTATCGCACGCAATGACAGCCATGCTACTCAATTTTGCATAAAGTAACAGTGGCACCTATGGCAGAAAAACAATGTCCTTGGTGATGCACCTGCCAGATATGGCAGGGAGTCTGGTACATGATAGAGGATTGTCTTCTGTAATGTGTGGCATGTTACTTTTCGCCACACAGGTTCACCCCTTTCTAAAACTTCTATTTTGTTTGTAGAATATACTGGTCTCGCGACCTCCTGCCATCTTCAGGCACCAGCGCTGGCAGTGACAGGTTTGACGCAGCCAGCACAGCAGTTGCAGTCCCTTAGATGGACGCAGGGAATTTGCCTAGCTCATAGAGGCACACTTAAGGCACTCTGTTATAAGTCACTTGCATACCTAAACAGGGCTTAGCCTCCACAGTTATTTGCCTGAAACCTTGTAACTTTCTTTAGCCAGCCCGGCCATTTACCCCACTACTTTTGAATTACTTACTTGAAAGTTAACTATTGCAACGCGTTTCCATCCAAGTTTCCTGCTGGCAGAAATGGGCAATTTGATCCCGTCTAAATAAATCACGCTGCACATCTTTTAATGACGTTTTTTCCTCTTGGAGTTGGGATAGAATTTTCAACTTTATGCACCATCTTCCTCCAAGTCCACCCTATACCCATCAGGATGCTGGCCTCATACTGCTGCCTTCCAGTTACTGTGTCCTAGGTGGCAAGCAAGTCCCAATCTCTCTTCCCCCATGCAACGTTTCCGGTTACAAGAATGCATTAGACCTAGCGCTGAGACCTATTGGAACATGCACTTTGAGACCGAGTCCACATCCTGATTTTACCCTTTGCCCATGCCATGTCAATTCATCTGTAAATCTTTGGTCCTGTTTTAGAGTATGTAACCTTTTTTGGCCGTATTTATTGATAGCTTTGGTCATTTGTACATTCAAGCCAGATGCTCAGTGTTATGCCGCTAGGGCAGTCTCTCTTGGTGGTGTTCTCTGGGAGTATAGAACCTATGCATCGCTGCTGAAATGCTTATTAGAATTTGGTGGGCCACGCCTGTGAGTGAAGGTCAATGGTCCTTGAAGGGTCCAGAACATAAGCCCATCAGACTGAGGTTGGGTGGACTGGCAACATCGACCCCCTTACATACTCATCTTGGAGGAGTCTCTCTGTGTGGTCTGTATGTCTTTGTTGGGTGCTTTCAGTCACTTCTTCAATTCTATCACGTTATTCTACCTAATGAGCAATAGGGTAGATCTGTCCCAAGAAGTTGGTTTCCATAACAAGTGGGGAGAACGCTAACTAATAATTGTTCTCTTTAGACATTAGACCATGCAAACCAGTGTCTCCATCTTTTGGGCTCGGGGCATCTCAAATTCCATCTTACCTTGGCTCAACCCCTACGGATAAATAATCAACACCGTACAATGTTCAGTGAGCAGCTGTAGCTGTGAGAGATCTTTTTGTGATTTACGGAGACATCACAATTGGTTCAGGTGTACAATCGGGCAATCTAGATTACAGGACCTTGCTGTACTTTGAGCAGAGTGCTACAATCTGTTTCTGATGATGCTATTGTTGATCGTTTCGCTGGCATGCAACCACAAAGGCAAGCACTTACTTTTACAAGTTAAAATGCTAAATTAAGTTATTTGAGATTGTGATATCATTTTGTTGAATTAGATTTGACATGGTTTGTTTTGGTTTCTATAGGAACCCAATCCAGTATGTGTGTACAGTTCACAGTTGCAAAGAATATTTGTTTTGTATTCTGTATCTTTGAATTTAAATGTATTAACAACTGGCTAATCTATGTTGGAATCGGAAATGAGTCTTTCATTTTTCTGCAGTATGTTCTGTTCATACTGCATTTTTACTAAATGCAACTCACACGGTAATGGAACAAATCCACACATTTCATTGTTTAAAAAGCAATGTTGGAATTGGAAATGCTTTTCATTTGTTAGTTATGTGATGTTGTGTATTTGAATTCGGCCTGCTTGCCGCTGGCTGCAGCTTATTAGAGGTACAGTATTCGATAGCCCTTTAGATCACTAAGAAACATAATTTTGAGGGGATTGGGTCCTCCGACTTATTCCTTATCTATGAAAGGAAATCACCACTGCTGTGCTGCTTCGGAAAAAAATGTCTGCGTCCTGCGTCGATGTCGATACGCTGTCATCGAGGGCCTACGTCGAGCCAGCGTCACCGGATGTTATAAGTAGGACGCACGACGCCCGTAGCCTCAGTTCCGTTTTCCGCGAACGTGTTCACTTTGGAGATCTCGGCATGCCTCGGTTCTTCTGAGTTAATTCTCTATCGGTTCTTCGAACTTGGTTTGTGAAGATTGTATCATGTCTTTCTCTTCTTCCGTCCCGCAGCCAGGTTTGAAGAAGTGTTGGGACTGCGGTTCCAAGATGTCGCTGACGGACCCGCACGACACCTGCCTCTGGTGCCTCGGGGAGGACCACGCTACGGACGATTGTGACGAATACCAGTCGCTCACGTCGAAGGCCTTGCGGGAGCGGAAGAAGAAGCTTTCGGTAGGTAGGGTTTCCAAACCCTGTAAGCCGAGGTCCACTGGACTTTCCACTGACGATTCGAGGGGCGACTCTCCGCGTCATCGGCATAAGTCCAAGGGGTCTCGGTCCCGGATTGGGTCCCGCCATTCCTCTGCCTCTTCGAGGCACTCGTGGAAGCACCGTCACCGGTTGCCTTCCCCGTCCGAGGACTCCACCCGTCAGCAGGTTGCTTGTCCCAACAAGCACTCTACTCCTGCGGAATGGGAGGCATTTCGCAAGAAAATGTTGTTGATTTTTGATCACAGGGCTCCGTGCCGTCCGCACCTTCGAGAGAAGCGGGCCGTGACTGTGCTAGAGCCACCACTCGCACGCCTTCAGGCTCGGGTGGTCAGCGCGATCATCGAGCACCTTCGAGGTCTCGATCGGACAAGGTGGATCGCTCTAGCTATGCCCGCTCCAGGTCCCGGTCCTGGACGCCCTTGAGACCGTCGGAGCCTGTGAGGTCTTCTTCGAAGACGTCGACGCCATCTGCCCCATGTCTGTTGAGAGGTTCACTGGAGGCTCCGGCTCTAAGGAAACCTTCGGCGCCGAGACCGTCGAAGGACACGCTCGGGGCACTGCCCTCGAGGACTGTGTCGAAGATGTCGGCGCCACGCTCGACGTCGATTCCATCGACGCCCTCGACGCCTTTCGAGGATGCTTTGTCAGAGGGGCCCCGTGGCACGGTGGAACCCCCGAAAAAGGCTTTGGCCAAGTACAAAAATGTTTTTGTCCCTTTTTCTGTTCCCCCATTCCAGCCTCCGGATTATATTTCTGAGGTGGAAGAAGGGTCTGAGGAAGTTTTGGTTCCTGATGAGGTACCTGACGAAATATTGTCTGGGCATAGCCAGTTTGAAGACCTGCGTCAGTCGTTGCACAACGCCAGTGGTCTGGACACCTCCCCGGAGGTGGAGTTTCGTAGGCCTTAGCCTGGTACGCATGCCGAGTCTTCGTACCGGCAGCTTATGTCAAGGGTGTCGGAGTACTTGGGATGGTCTGCACCCCCAGTGGATTTTCTGCAGGATGACCTGACAGATATCCTGGACCTTGGTCCACCAATTGACCGGGTTCTGCCATTCCATATGGCCTTGTAAAGAAGGGTGGCAGTGGCTTGTACTGGTCCGGAGAGACTCCCGGCAGTAGGAAAGTTGTTGCCGAAAAAATAACGCCCAGCCAGTGGCAACCCCGGCTACTTGTCCGTGCACCTTACTCCGTAGAGTTTGGTGGTGCAGGCGGCCATGGCCCCGGCTAAACAGGCGTTGTACCCTACCATCCCTCCTGATAGAGACGACAAACGTTTTGATGGTTGGGCGAAGAAAGTGTTTTCTTCAGGGGGTATGGCTTTGAAAGCAGTCCACTCCGTGTGTGCCTTAGCCCGTTTCACTCACACTCTGTGGAACTGTTTCCTTGGCGGCTGAACATATTCCCGAAGGGGAAGAACTGGATGGCTTTCTTGCTCTTGTACAGGATGGCAAGGATGCCATGTGTGAATCCGTTCAGTCGGGTCTGGACGTGGCAGACTGCGTCAGCCGGTCCATGGCAGCGAGCACCGTAATGCACAGATTTGCGTGGTTGCGGAAGTCGGGGGTTTGTTCCGGATGTACAAGCCCGACTTCTCAACATGCCCTTTGATGGTGACCATCTTTTTGGCAGCAAGGCTGACGAGAGCCTTGAGAGGTTGCAGACCTCGAAGGCTGCAGCGAAGTCGTTGAGTGCTGCAGTTCGTCAACCTCCGCCTTTTCGTCCTAGGGGACAGCAATGGAGGGGAGGTTCCTTTCGATATTACTCGACCTTTGGTAAATCGAGGGGAGCTGTAAGTCAAAGAGGCCAACGTAGGAGTACCAGAGGTGGAGAACAGGGTACTCGAGGTGCCAAGGCCGTTCGAGCAGTTGCCTCTTTGCCCTCAGCCACTGCCGCAGCCTCTTCATGTCAGTCATGAGGCCATGTCCCATGGTTTGCCGGTTGGGGAAGGCTGGCGCAGCATCTTGTAGAATAGCGTGCCATTACTTCAGATGTGTGGG
The DNA here is from genome assembly GCF_040938575.1 of Ambystoma mexicanum. Taxonomy (NCBI): domain Eukaryota; kingdom Metazoa; phylum Chordata; class Amphibia; order Caudata; family Ambystomatidae; genus Ambystoma; species Ambystoma mexicanum. Next base: position 436,558,752 of record NC_090936.1, read on the forward strand.
TTCTGGAGATCATAGCCCACAGATACTGTCTTCCTTTCCGGCAGAGGCCTCACGACAATCCACCAGGGAATCTCTCTTTGAAGAGTCCGGATCCGCACCTTGCGCAGGAAATCAAATCCCTGCTGGAGAAAGGCGCCATAGAACCTCGTGCCTGTAGCCGAGAGGAACAAGGGATGGCATTCCCCTTATTTTTTGATTGCGAAGAAAGACGGGGGATTGAGACCCATCATGGACTTGCGTGGTTTGAACAAGCTCCTCAGGAAGGACAAGTTTAAGATGGTTACTCTCTCTCAATCCTCCAGGCCCTTCAACTTCAGGACTGGTTGGTGTCTCGCGACCTCAAGGACGCTTACTTTCATGTGCCGATCCATCCCTAGCACAAGAAGTACCTGAGGTTCGCGGTTGGCGACCCGCACTTTCAGTTTCGGGTCCTGCCGTTCGGATTGACCTCTGCCCCGAGGGTTTTCACCGAGCTCATGGTGGTGGTGGAAGCGTATCTCAGGAAAGGGGGATTCACTTCTACCTCTACATGGACTATTGGTTGATCAGGGCACGTTCTCCGGAGCAAGTCCTGGATCATCTGTCAGTTACCTGCCACTCCCTTCACAGGCTGGGCTTCTCCATCAACTTAAAGAAGTCCCACAAAGTCCCACTTGACGGCAACCCAGCGGCTCCAGTACATGGGAGCAGTGCTCGACACATCCCTGGGGCAGTGGTTCCCTCCCCAGGTGAGGGCTCATCACATTCTGCAGATGGTGCACAAGTTTCAACATGCCCAGAGTCTCCCGGCGTTCGAGTTCTTGAGGTTGCTCGGCCTCATGGCATCCTGCATCCTTTTGTTGCCAGAAGCTCGACTGTGGATGAGATCTCTGCAGTGGGCTCTCAAGATGCAATGGTCACAGTCCTACGGCAGGATGTCGGACTCGGTTCAGGGGCTGCCCCCGGTTGCCCAGGACCTTCTGTGGTGGGCCGTCAAAGGCAATCTGATGAAGGGGGCTCCATTTTGGCTACCCTGGTCAGAGGTGACGATTGTGACGGACACATCCCTCACGGGATAAGGAGCTCATGCCAACAAGTTGACAGTCAGCGGTCGCTGGTCTCTGTCGGAGTCCAGACTCCATATCAATCTATTGGAGCTGAGGGCCGTCAGGCTTGCCCTGAAGGCTTTTCTGCCAACACTGCGAGGAAAGAATGTCCTGATTCTGACGGACAACCCAGTGGCCATGGACTACCTCAACAAAAAGGGGGGGCCGGGGGGGTAGGGTCACTTCCTCTATGCAGGGAGGCGATGCAGCTCTGGTTCTGGGCCATCCAGCAGGAGATTGATTTCGATCTCGGCAGTTCATCTGGCCGGAGACGAAAACGAGATGGTGGACGCTCTGAGCAGGCAGAGCGTGATCTCTCACGAGTGGGAGCTGGCTCAGGAGATTCTCCTGGAGATGTTCACCCTTTGGGGGACCCCTCAAGTGGATCTCTTCGCCTCCAGTGTCAACCGGAAGTGCGAAAGGTTCTGCTCGCGGGAATTTCCTCCAAGAGGAGCTTTAGGGGACGCATTTGTGGTGGAGTGGTCCTTCCCACTGCTGTATGCGTTTCCTCCAGTCCCCGTCATCCCGCAAGTGCTGCGGAGGTTACGGAGGTTCGTTTCCCGGATGATCCTCACTGCTCCGGCATGGGCTCGGAGAACGTGGTACCCAGACCTTTTCGACTTGCCAATCTGCACTCCATGCCGTCTTCCCTACCGAGACAATCTGCTCTCACAGGAGGGGTTCGTCAGGTTCTCCATCCAGAGGTCAGATCCCTCAACCTTCACGCTTGGCTTCTGAAAGGTTGAGGTATAAGGATTTGGACCTCCCTGAAGACGTGATGGGAGGTGTTGCTTTCGGCCAGACGGCCTGCAACTAAGTCCCTGTACCGTTGCCGTTGGAGAAAGTTCTGCGACTGGTGCAGGGTTAAGAATGTGGTTCCTTTTTCATGTGACATTCCTGTGGTTTGTCTTTTTTGCTTTATTTAGCCCACAAGGGCCTGCAAGTGGGTACCATTAAAGGTTACCTGGCGGCGCTGTCCATATTTAAGCGCTCGTCTGAGTGGTGTTCGTATTTCAAAATTCCTTTAATTTCTCAGTTTCTGAAAGGGCTCACTAATGTGTTTCCTCTGTCAATTTTCCAGGTGCCCGGTTGGGATTTTAACCTTGTTCTAAAATTCCTAATCGGTGCTCCATTTGAACCTTTACATTCTTGTCGTTTGATACTGTTAACCCTTAAAACTGTATTTTTAGTTGCGGTCACTTCCGCTCGCAGAGTGAGTGAGTTGCAGGCACTTTCTGTTAAGCCACCCTTCACAGTGTTTCATAAGGACAGGGTTGTCCTTAGGGTTCGTCCTTCCTTTCTTCCGAAAGTGGTGTCGGAATTTCATTTAAGCCAGAAGGTCATTCTTCCAGCATTTTATCCACCTCCGCATCCTGGTAAGGAAGAGGAGAGGCTCTATAGGTTGGATCCTAGGAGAGCTTTAAGTTTCTACATTTCACGCATGTCCCGGGTCAGAGTGGACGATCAGCTCTTTATAGGATACGCTGGAAGGCGTTTAGGACAAGCTGTTACTAAGCAGACCTTGTCTAGATGGATTATCTTGGCAATTTCTGAATGTTACCTCTTGGCGGGTAAGGACCCTCCGGTAGGCTTGCGGGCCCATTCTATTAGGGGTATGGCTGCCTCTACTGCCTTGCAGAGGGGTGTTCCTATTCGTAACATCTGTGAAGCAGCCACATGGGCTTCGGTCCATACTTTTATAAGATACTACTCCCTAGATTCTATCCATGGTCAGGATCTGACCTTTGGCAAGCGGGTCCTCTATTCTGCAGTTTCATTGGGCATCCTAAATTTCTATATTCTAATTTTTTTTTTTACTCCTCCATACGTTGGTACTGCTTTGGGAGTCTGTCATAGATGTGGAATACGTCGGAGGACCCAATCCCCTCGAAGAACAAGTTACTCATCTTACCTGGTAACGTTCTTTCGATGGGATGGTCCGACGACGTATTCCATATCGCTCCCTGCCTGCCTGCCCCGCTACAGAATTTCTTATGCGGTTGCAGCTTCCTTTTCCGCAAGGTCATACTGGTAGAAGATTGGTTGGTGCCACACGTTCTGGGGAAAAAACTACAACTGAGGCTCCGGGTGTCCTACTTATAACATCCGGTGACGTCGGCTCGACGGAGGCCCTTGAGGACAGCGTATCGACGTCATCTACGAAAATGTTCTGAAGCAGCACAGCTGTGGTGATTACCTGTCATAGATATGGAATACGTTGTCGGACCATCCCATCGAAAGAACGTTACCAGGTAAGAAAGTAACTTGTTCTACTTTTACGGTTATTTTGGAAGAATCATGCTCAAATGTGTGGTTCTTGACTCATGCAGAGTCTCCTGTTACTGGAATGCATTAGACCTAGTGCAGAGTCCTAACCGAACATACGGCAACCCTTTGAGTCCACATCATGACTTTACCCTCTGCCCATGCCAGGTCAATTCATATGTAAATCTTTGGTCCTGTTTTAGAGACAGTCTCTCTCTGGATGGGGTTCTGAGGGAGTATGGAAGCTATGCATGGCTGTTGAAATGCTTATTAGAATTTGGTGGGCCGAGCCTGTGAGTAAATGTCAATGATCCTTGAGGAGGTCCAGAACATAAGCTCATCCGACTGAGGTCCTGTGGATCGGCAACTTTGCCCCCCCTAGATACTAATCTTGGAGGTGTCCCTTTGTGTGGTCTGCATGTCTTTGTTGTGTGCGTTCAGTCACTTCTTCTCTATCTTTTGGCAGCTCAGGCCCTTTGCTGCTTCCAGGCCTGTTCACTTCTATCACTTCTATCACGTTATTCTTCCTAATGAGCAATAGGGTAGATCTGTCCTAAGAAGTTTGTTTCCATAACAAAGAGGGAGAACTCCAACTAATCATGGGTCTCTTTAGACACTAGACCGTGCCACCCGTTGTGTTCATGTTGTGGGGGTGATATCCCAAATTCCATCTTTCCATGGCCCGACCCGCGCTCCCTCCCCGGTTCCCCCTGGTCTAGTTTAGGCTTGCTCGCTACATTGTATAATTACATTATGTCCCACCTCTTTTTAAACCCACTAGCTACCACCTGTCAGTTTGTCAGCCAAACAACCTCCAGCAAGCGACTGTATGGCTATAATGGCAACCAGGTATCTCTCCGACTGCTGCGTAAATACAATTTCTCAATCCTCAGCATGTCTTTGGCTGTCCTGTCCAAAGGCTTTTCTTGGTCTTATATAACCTCATAAAGTATTACCCAGCGCTATTGGATGAATGTTCACACTTTGGTACCTAACATGTTAGCACAGTAATTCTAAATGAGTGTGAGCAGTATAGTATGCAATAATGAAAGCTCGAAAAATTGATGCATGCGTTCATTTGATTTAGTTATGTGACTTCTAAACTTGCCATGGGCACTATCCCTGGATATTTTACAAACATAGCAACGCCCCTGTTTCATCTTATATTTATTTTTTATTTTTCATTAGCTCATTCTTTCATTTCTTTCCTGCTTTGAACTGGTAATGCCAGCTCCATGTTCAACTTTCTTCTAGTTTTTGCAGTGGGCACATTTATACAGTGGATGATGCATGAGAAAATCGCACATATCGAACATAAATTTCTACCAGTCTTTTTTTTACAAAAGGAAGAGTGACCCTTCTTCCTGGTCATAAATATCCTGACCAGAGAAAACTCATCTCAACCCTTCCAACGAGTGATGGCAAAGGGTTTGCATGCCAATACATAGAGCAATGGCTCACACAGTAACAGCATTCTTCCCAGTTATTATGCTTCATTTGGACCAATCTCAGTCAATTAGCTTATGCTCTCTCAATTTGTTATAGGGCAGGTGCTATATGTATCTGTTAGAGGTGAATGGATCTAGAAGATGGATGTAGAATGTAGATTGTCGAGTGTTCGGGGGTGGAGGGGGAAGATGCAGTGATGTTGGGTGTTCTAGTATTAAGTATTTGGCCAAGGAAGGAGTCTGAGCTGGCCGTGCTGGGGCTGAAACTATCTGTATTAATTACAATAAACTGTATCTTACAAAGGGTTACCGTTTCATAATGACTTTATTTCGATGGCAACGAGCTGTATTTACTGAGACAACCCCCAGCGTTCAACGCAGTTCAGCCAGGAAGCTGGTGGGAGCTAAAAGACCATTTGTTGGCTTTATTTGTGCGAATTGGCAGGACAACGCCACCTTCTGAGCCATGTGCATGTCCGTAACCGCTGTGGCGAGGAAGAGACTTTCGACGTGTTTTGCAGTATTTGATTGGCTGCGTTGGTTTCTAAGGTGTTCATTGAGCCCCTACCCTGTTGCTAAGGATGCCATGCACGCCGTGTCAATGTTCTCTGCTCACGTGGGACTGCACATCAGGAGTTGGCGTGTTCGGATCAGGTTGCCAAGGACGCTGTGAGTGCTAGTTGCATCCGTGACAAACGCTCTGAGCAAAGGGTCTGGTTTTAATTTATCGCTGCTGCTACCGTCTAGCCGCGGTCCCAGGGAGTGGAAAGTGTTGTGACTCCCTGTCTGCTGAGGAGCATTGCAACCACCTGAAGTAAGGAGTGTACACATTTATTTTTTTTCTTCACTTCGCTGACCAGTTGGGCTGTTCGCATTTTTTTTGCCTGTGAAGGATGTGGGGGTTCCCCATAACCAATGCACAGAGGCACATTACAGAGTGACGTAATTCCACAGGGAGGAAGTGGATGAGATGCTGAGGAGTAAAAGGGTAGAGTAAAGGAAGACCTTGAACAAGCATAAGGAACCAAAGGGTTTGATACATTGGAGACTATTCCAGAATAATTAGTCTGTGAAGACAGGCTGCGCACCAGAAATGGCCATGCAGACTGCACCAGGGGCTATGGTGTTTATGGCTTCGCTTTGTCCCACTAAGATAAAATAGTCGCAGTGGAAAAAGGTTTTTTTGCACTATGTTAAGTCAGCGTGTGGGAGCGCCTTTACGACTGGCAGGAAGGTGTCCCTTCTGATGCATTATTTAGGTTATGAGGGACAGAGAATATTTGAAACTTTACCCGAGCTGCCTGTTGCTATGGAGGTGGGATCGTATGAATGAGTTTGACATATCCCTATTGCAACTGGATGTACACTTAAATCCTAAAAGAAGCACAATCCTAGAAAGGTATAACTTTGGTGTTCGATATCAGGAACCTAGTGAAAGTGTGGAGGAATATGTGACTGCATTGCGTCATTTGACATTGACTAGCAATTTTTTAAACTCAACAGATTAACACAGGATATGGGAAGAACTGTGGCTAAAGGATGATCCTAAGTTCGATGAAGTGTTGGAGATTGCCAAAAGGGTGGAACATGCTATGGCTAAGATCACGAAGAAAGACGGTAATGTGGAAGAGAAGATGGAGATTCTCAAAATTGCGTTAGAGGATATAAATAAGAAGAAACGGAAGGATAGAGGCAATAAAGGAAATACTTTGGGAGACCAAATCCATGTTGAAAGGAGGAAAAGGGACATTCAATGAAGAGCATTTGTGCTTCCTATGTGGGGCTAGTGTCATGTGGCTGGTTCTTCCATATGTCCAGGGCAAAAAGTGAATTGTACCAAATATAAAAGATAGGGTCATTTTGCAAACGGATGCAAAAACTATCAAGTGAATTTTAATAAGGTAAGTGTGATGTGGGTAAATAGAGAGATGGCTTATTCTTCAGGGGATGATACAGATGAACACATAGAAATTATTATGGTGAATGTTAATATTGACGAAGATTGTGAAAACCCTGAGGCAGAGAAAAACAGTAGAAATTATGGCAGACTCAGGGGCAAAGGTGTCTATCATGCCATGAAAGGTGTATTGTGGAGTGTTGGCGATTTGTTGCAATCTGACATTTAGCCTTGTGGTTATAATATGGAAAAGGATGGAGGCAATAACGGAAAAACCTTTGGAGACCAAATACATGTCGAAAGGAGGGAAAGGGACATTCAATTAAAAAAGCGGTTGTGCCTCCGTTGTGGGAGCAAGTGCGATTTGACTGGTTCTTCCATATGTTCAAGTTGAAAAGTGAATTGTACCAAATGTAAAAGATGGGGTCATTTCTCAAACTAATGCTAAAACTTTCAAGGGAATTGGGTAAACATTATGGCAGACTCCGGGGGGGAGGGGGTAGGTGGTGGAGGAGGTATCTCACATGCCACGAAACGTGTATGAGGAAAACGTATTGGGGAGTGTTTGCGATTTGTTGAAAGCTGATATTAAGCCTGGTGGTTATAATATGGTCAAAATAGGAGTGTTGGGTACTTTATCACCAAACTGGAATTTAATGGAAGAGCTGCGGAAAGAAAAATATGCGACCAAGAAAGGAGCAACCCTCCCGGGGTGGCAAGAGCAGGATAAATTAAAGATAAGACTGGATCCCAATACAGAGGATCAAGTCCTACAGGTAGAATTAAGAGGGAGTGACGTTGATGTGGATAAAGTATAGGACAGTGTTTGTGAATGGTGTAGGAAAGTTCAATGGAATGAGGCACCAGACACTGTTGAAAGAGGGGAGTATACCTGTTGTATGGAAGCTGCAACAAGTTCCCCTCGTGTTGCATGAGGGTGTGAAAATAGAATTGTATAATTAGTGTAAGTTAGGTTAATTGAGAGAACCTGTATGGGAGAGTGGATCCACAAGAGACATTCACTTCCCAACATGGCGGAGATGTTAGATATGATAGGAAAGGGTCAAATATTTAACAAGTTAGACTTATATTCTGCATACCATCAGCTTGAGCTAGACAATGAGTCAAAGAGGTTGAGTGCGTTTGTGACTCATGAGGGAATATTTCAATTTTGACTTATGCCGTTTGGACTGGTGTCCGCATCTTCAGTGTTTCAGAAAGTAATGGCTACATTGTTTGATGGAATAAATGGGTACATTTTCTTAGTGTTGGATATTCTGGAAAAGCAGTGGATGACCGTGAATAAGCAGAAATGTGTTTTCAGGAAAGTGTTGGTAGAATATTTGGAACATGAGATGTGCAAAAGGAATTAGTCCAAAAAAAGAAATAGTTGACAGTATAAAGAATGTGGAGGTACCACGAACAAAAAGTGAACAGCGATAATTTCTTAGAATGATTGCATTCTATCAAATGTTTGTCAATTTTGCAGTTAAAATTGGAGGGGTGAGGCGTTTGTACAGAATGAGGTCTGTGATTGTGGGTTTAAACGAATCGAGGAGGAAATTCACATGGCTCGAGCTTTGGGGCAATTTAATAGCAGAATGGAGTCGACCATAACGGTGGATGCCAGTGATGTTGGCATTGGCGCATTTCTGCTGCAAAGAGATGGCGCTGGATCAGAGATTTTTATAGCACATGCATTATGGATACTGCAACGTGCTGAAAAAAGTATTCACTGATAGAGGAGGAGGCATTAGCGTGTCACTGGGCCGTGGAGAAATGTAAGAGTTTTGTGTGGGAGTCGCATTTTGTATGAAGGGCTGATCGTAGACCTTTAAAAGACATTTTTTAATCGAAGGGTCTGGACAAAGTGTCGAAGAGTAGCAGGGTGGCTTGTGAGGATGCAAAATCATGCGTTTTGTATGGAGGTGATTCCAGGGAAGGGAAACATAATGGTGGATTGTTTGTCCCGCATGAGGTGTGGGGGGGCGTGGACAACGTGATGAGCAGATAACTGACATGGTGTTTGTGACCCATGATGGGGTCATTGAGTGAACAGAATGGGAAGCAGGTATGACTGCGGACAAGGAAATTACTTGTGCAGTACAAGGTGTGTGCAATATGTGTGGCCACAAAAATGGAGATTGGGAGGAGAAAGAAGAGGCTATTGAGAGGCGAGGGATGAATTGGTTGCTGTGAAAGGTTTGTTGTATAGATGGGGAAGAGTTGTACCCAAATCCCTAAGAAAAACAATAATTGATGTTGCACATAAAGGACACATTGGTGTGTGAAGGACTAAAGCTGTATTGAGGGATGACTATTGGTGGCCAAGCTTTGACAGGCCAATTGAGAAAAGATTAGATAATGATTAGATAATTAAGTTGAATGTGAAAAAGTGGGTAGAGGTATAAAGGCGGTTGGTTACACAGCCACTGATTAAGGTGGAATCTCCTAAGGGAGTTTGCGCGGAAATTGCCATGGACTTGTGGGGTCCGGTGGAGGTCAAGGAAAATTGCTTGTGGACATGTTGTCGAGATGGATTGTGTTTAAGCTTGAAAGAGAAACTAGTGCGGTAAGTGTGATTGCTTTTCTGGAAGAGATTTTTGAGAGAGCGAGCTATCCGTCTAGTGTGTTGTCCGTCAATGGAATGCAATTTGTGGGGAGGAGTATGCAAGCGTTTTGGAGGTAATGTGGCATCATACACAAGACTGCCCTATATCATCCTGAATGGAGTGGAATGGTGGAAACAGGTAATAGGTGCATTATGGATGCCATCCGTTGGGCAGGTGGGTGTGGAAGAGCTGGAAAGAAATGCATCAGATAAAGGATGCATGCTTTGATGTTGCCTCATGCTTCAACGGGCGTGACTGATGGAAGGAAGAAAATGGAATACCAGTGTATGTCCTGCATGGCTGGACAGAGTAGATCTAATACTCGGGTGGAAGATTTGAGGTCAAGAGATAAACAAAGAAGGCAGAGGAGAGTTTAGAGAATTAACAAGATGAGTGGTCATGAGGCTACTGAGCTATGTGTGGGTGACTGTATTGAGGATAAAAAAAGGAGTGGTGAGAAGGAAGAGAGCTTTATTGTATAGTGATCCGGCGCAAGTTGGGAAGGTGTTGAAGTTTGCATTGAGAATTCATGGATGTGAAGTGTGGAATCTGGGAAGGGTGGCGAAAGTGAAGAGAGATAAAGAGGGAAGATATGTCATATGTATCCTGTGAGAGGCGAATTGATCTAGAAGGTGGATGTGGAATGTTGATTGTGGAATGTTGGGGGGGAAAGTTGCTGGGTGTTGTAGTATTCAGCAGTTGGCTGAGGAAGGAGTCTGAGCTGGCCGTGCTGGGGGCTGTAACACTTAATGAGAATAAACTGTACCTTAGAAAAAGTTACTGTGTCATGGTGACTTTATTTCAGTAGGTTACCTGCTAACCCAGCACATACTGCTATCAACTTAATTACTGGCATACTCACCTGTGTTTGTGTTGGTCCCTATACTTTTAGAAGGTGCTCCTAAAGAAATGTAATACCAGAGTGCTTCATTCAAAGGCCACCCCTTTCACCATTTAATAGCTCTCAAAAAGGCCAGGCTCACAAGACCCGCCACAAACTAAATATTCTTTGTTGCTTAAAGGGAAGAGAGAAAGAGGGGGATACATAAACGGAAGGGTTGATATCATGAATATGAAAGAATTTGTGTTGCAGTGTTAACTGGTGTGCTCAGTAATACGATCCCCTCCGAGGCAGTGGTTCCAGCCATGGTCTTATTGCGGGTTAGTAGAGTCTGAATACATTGCTAACAGTCTCATCTCATGCATGCATGATAAGAGGTTGCTCTGATCCTAATATTGAGCGACAGAAAGCAATGTTGGTCAAACTTAAAAATCACACAGAGAACTACTCTAAGAATGTTGCACTTGGTAATGTTTTTATCAATTAAAAAAAGAAAAAGCAGGAAAGAAAGGAGGTGAAGAGGAAGAAAAAAGAAAGTGTGAAGGGGGATTCATGTAATGAAAGTTGGAAACAAACTATAAAGGAGCTACCACAGAAAGGAGGGGGGAAAAAAGAGGGGAAGGAGTATGGCGTGATGGAAAGATAGTTAACAAGAAAAGATGGCATTAATGAAATAAAGAAATTTGTTAGAAAAAGACACACAATTATTAAATGAAGTAAAGATGGAAAGAACATTAATAGATGGAAATATGCAATGAATGTAAGAGAAGGAAAGGAATTTGGAATGAATGAAAGAAAACAATGAAGGAAATCAAAGAACACTTATAAAATAAGGACACAGGCAATGAAAGAACGAAGAAGACAGGAAAAGGAAATACGGAGGAAGGAAAGGAGGGGAAGAAAGACTGATTAGAGGATGGATGGAAGGTAGTGTAGCATGAGTGAAAGATGGAGTTAAGGGAAATCAGGAAAGACTGAAGGTAAGAACAGTGAATTGAAGGAAAGAAAAGTTATGAAATAATGGAAGGAAAGAAAGATGGAATGAAAGAGCTGAGGAAGGAATTAAGGAGATCAGGAACACGTGAAATGAGGATAAGGGTAGACAAAGCAAATAAAAGATGGCATGTGTAGGGTTGGCTTCCTCGTGAGCCGATCCTATGTCTTGTGAGCCCTGCATGAGCGAGGGTTCCACGAGGAGAACGGCCCAGATGGCAGATGGTGGGAGACTGCGCTGTTGGTGCCAGCGGGGGCTCCCTTTCCTTAGTTCCCCTTTTAACTTATAATTGTATTTACATAAATATCTGTCACTCACCTGGGCATAACTCGTGCCGTTTAGTTATTACAGACTGGCGACGAGCGAACCCCGTTTGGGGATCCCAGGCAACGCCAGCATTTGGCCGCATTGCTTGCAGCTCACCGGTTGGGGCATTGGGTGAGCACCTCTAGCTCAGAATCGCTGGGCAGCAGGGCCGATGTCTGCAGCCTCAAGACTGCGGTGAGAGCACCTACAGCACAAAATGGGGTGGTGACGGGCAGCTCGACCTTAATGCTCGTTGCGCGAGCAGTATCGCTTGTCACCACGTTATAATAAGGAGCCCCACCCGAGGCTGCGTTATAATAAAACATTTTTAAAAAAACTGTCTCTCTAGTGTTCTGCCACCTCCTTTCTTTTTACCTGAAGTTGGAGAACCTGCTGTGCCATGGAAGAGGTGGATAAAATAGTTAAGACATTTCACCAATGTAGTTTGTGGTGCAAATTAGTGTGGACAGTAGAAAGTCACTCCTTTTGTACTGTCTGGTCTGCGCAGGGCAAGAAGAATTTGAGGATTTGCCAGATCTTTCAGGAGAGGAAATTGCCAACCTAAAGACTACGAAAAAGTCTGTCAAGAAAATGGAGAAGCATTATGAAAAAAATGTACCATTTTAGAGCGCTACAAGTTTGGGAAACTTACTCAAGAAGGGGAATGCGTAGAACAGTATATTACAGCACTTCGGAAACTTGCAGGGACGTGAATATTCTTCCAACAGTTAGATGAAAGGTTAAGGGACCAATTCATGTTGGGATACAGTAGTGGGACAGTTAGGGAGAAACTATTGAGGATGGCCAATCCCTGGAATACCATCCTACGCATTGCAAAAGAAGTTGAGCCCACTGAACAATGCGTCGGAGCTTGAAACCAGACTGAAGGAATCGAGCGTCAAAGCTGAAATGTCCAAGCAGACAACCACTTGAGCTACTGTCAGACGCAATTGCCACTGTGGGAAGCAATAGATTTACAGACAGGAAGAAGTCCTTGAGTGAGTAATCGTATAGGGAAAGAAGGAGCTTTGAAGGCAGGGAAAGGTTTCACTCCAGGGGAAGACGACGTGATGACATGAGGAAATGTTTCAGATGTGATGGCGCATCTCACTGGTTGATTGACCCAGAATGCCTTGCCCTGAAGATCATTTGCAAGATTTTCAAAGGGAAAGGACAACTAGCAAGGTGCTGTCAAGTCAGGAAGACTACCAATTGGATTGGGGGTGCTCACAGTGAAGGAGAGGAAGAGGAGGCTGTTCATTTAATTATGGATGATGAAGAAGAGGTTAATGGCCCGAAGGCGTCTCTCCCTGTAAATGGAGTTTCTACAATGATGATTGACTCAGCCGCCAAATATACGCTGGTGCCAAAGAAAAACATGGGCCCTGACTATCTCAATGAAGTTGACATATACCAGAGAGCATATGGGTGTGCGACCATACACGTAGTTGGTTGGTTTTGCACACCTCTAGATCTTAAAGGAAGGGATACCTCTGGAAATGTCTGTTTCAAGAAAAGGAGCTACGCCGCTACTAAGCTAGAGACACCAAAAAAAGCTCTTAGTTAACCTTGACCCTGTTGCAGAGGATACAGTTCTGTCAGTGGGAAGCTCGCCAGTGGGAGCGAATGTGGTACAGAAAATATTCCAAGACAAGGTTAGATGTTTACAAGTGTGTGTTCACCTGATCAGACTTAAAGTTAACTGCATGCCTATGGCACAAAGAATGCAGAACATTCCCCTCTCAGTGAGAGATGAGGTCAAATTGGAATTGAAGTTGGTGGAGCAAGACATAATTGAGCGCATTGATGCCTCAGAGTGGGTCTCTGTAACGCTTACCTTGGACTCTGCGGGAACACCACTCCCAATGATGACTCTCTTCTCTGGGTGCGTTGTGCTCAACCTTCTCTTAATCCACTACCCTCCTTCCTGAACTATAAATCTAATGAGAAAACACAGGGGCAGCTAGTTAGGAGAATCTCTCCACATTAACCTGGAAATTACCATTAATGCCTCTTATTCCCTCACTATTACCTTAGGTTGGTATGTGGTGAGCTCTCCATCCTGCATCTATGCAGGGGCGCTTGTTCTGTAGACAGGGGACGGTTATGGCTTAGAAAACCCCACTAACTGGAGGCACTAACAGGATAAACAGGCAGGGAGTACTAAGTCTGAAATGCTTAGGAAGTGCCTTAAGAAACTAAAAGTTCCTCAGAAAACGAAAGAATGAAAATTCAAAATTTACTAGGACTGCTGTGCATAAATGTGTATTAATTCATGAGCGCTTAATTCTAGTCCGAGAACAATGTGAGAGCTTAAAGGTAGAGTGCTACCCAACTTTTAACCAGTCTATCAAATGCACATGAGAGCATTAAGTGGAGCGCGTATAACAAAGTGCCTCAAAGATTTCTTCACTCAAAAATGCGTGCCCAATGAGAAGCAGGCGATAATTATGTTTCACATAAACTCTTCATCAAAAAGCATGTGTGCATGGTGTGGAGTAAACCTAGTACAAGTGTCGCAACAACTCTTCACTAAATGTGCGTGTCTAATGAGGAGAGCAACTCACAACGTGCCTCAGCAACTCTTCACAGAAAAACCACTTGGGCATTACGTGGAGCGGCGTACAAATATCCACGAGTTCTACTCGTTCATTCCAATACAACAACTCCGATCCTTGGCACCTTAAAAGGGTTCCGTTTACATTCCAAGAAACAGTGCCTTAACCCACAACACCCGAGTATGTAAAGCTATACTTGCGGTGACTGTGGAAACATCAGCTCCAATAGTTCCAACAGGAATTCAAACTGACTCGTGCAAGGAGAATTCAAAAGGCAAAACAAGAAGGAAATGATGAGGGTGGAACTAGAGGGGAAACACAGGATTGGGAAATAATTACTACGGACAAAAAGGGAAATTATTCTGAGGGAATCTTGACAGGAATTCCGAACCGCGGTAAGTGTCACTGAAGATAATACGACGCGAAGCGAGGAATGAAAAAGGGGAGGGGCTTAAATACCCAGAGAGTGACTGCCACTAGACTGCACATTCAATTACCAGGAATTCAACAGGGCGGCCATGTTGGGAATATAATGAAGTGTTCTAAACAGAATAGCCACCAAGTCCTATTTGCCCTTGACCCATGAATTTACACTGCTAGACCAGGAAACCTTGGAAGATCTCTTTAGGGGAAACCCAGTGATCGTGACAGTCTCTCAGTTAGTTGTAGTGAGAAAAGGTTCACGGAAGATGCAAATTTGTGTAGATATGAGAGAGCTGAACAAATGCATTCTACCAGAACGATATCCGCTGCCGAATATCCAAGAAATCATATCCACCATGGGACCAGCAGGGTTCTTCTCTACGTTAGACCTCACTTCAACATATCACTAGGTGAAACTACACAAAAAGGTCAGACATTTGAGTGCGTCTATAACACCAGAAGGTCTATATCCGTATAAGTAGATGCCTTTTGGACTGATCTCCGTAGCTTCGGTTTTTCAGAAGATCATGTATTGAATATTTGATGAAGACCCGGGAGTACTGATCTATGCGGATAATCTTGAAACACACAATGAGAGGCTTCAGGATGTGTTTAAAAAAATTACAGAAAGCAGGTATGACCCTCAGCAGGGAGAAGTGCAAAATCAACTGAAGTGAAATTGAATATCTTGGACATGTTATATCAAAGGAGGGCATTCGTCCCAAGAAGAATTGGTCTGATGCAATCGAAGGCATGCCTGCACCAAACGGGCGAGAGAAACTACGGGCATTCCTGGGAATGGCAGAATAGTATTCAAAGTTAATTAACAATTCTGCCACCCAAAATGTGAATATGTGGGTACTTCTCAAGAGCAAAGGAGAATTTGTGTGGATTAACACCTGCAAGGAAGAGCTTGCACTCATAAAGGATGCCTTGACTAAAGCCCTCACACTACTGAATTACAAGAGAGGGAGAAGCACGATCATCACGACTGATGCTAGCAACAGGGAGTTGGGGGCTCTGATGACCCAGGTAGAAGGCAGCACAGAGTACGTAATAGCCTTTGCTTCGAAACTCTTGAAAGGAGCGCAGAAGAACTATGCAACCATTGAAAAGGAGTCTTTGGCGGTCAAGTGGACCTTAGAGAAGTTCTGTAATTTTGTATGGGGTACAAAGTTCGTGTTTCATATGGATCATAAACCTTTAGTTGAGATCATCACTTCAAAAGAGTTGCACACGGTTTCAGGCAGAATCAGAAGATGGGGTCTTGTCTTCAGGAGTATGATTGCACCATAAAATACATTCCTGAGGTAGAGCACCAGGCCGCAGGCTTTTTATTAAGAATGTCCTCTAATGTTGAAAAGGATGATGGGGACAAAGGGAATGAGGTGGTCTTCGAGATTGAAGACAGTTCGATCTCCCGGGAAGAGTGGGGGAGAAAGATGCAATGTGACAATTAGTTAACAATATATATGTGATTAGACTCTTTTGAGAGACTATTCTGTCAGGCAACACTTTTGATGATTTGAAACATTTATTTAGAATTTCTTTACGTTGTTGGTCTCTCGCGTCCTGTCTGAGTTAGGTGGTAAGAAGTCTACAGAACCACCTTGGAGATAGTAGATTATTCGTACACACTCAGAAATCAAGGAATGCGCCAGGTTTTTAAGACATAAACTTGAGTTTTAATGCTTTGCCCTTAGTGATGACACGTGTTTCGGCTATTGAAAGCCTTTCTCAAATCAGGGCTATTAGTGCTGCTATTATCAAATCCAAAAACATATAATGTGATTTACAAAGACAAAAATACAAACATTCATAAATTCACCGAGATTGTGGGTTGGAGTAGGGGAGGATTGATGGGTAATTGAAAAATAAAATAACAAAAGAGAAATAAATGAGACAAATAGTCAGTTACAATAATGACTCATAAGCATAAAACGGTATATAAGATAACCGCGGTAGGAAAGTTTAGGGTAGATACCACTGCCACCAGCCAATTCTAAATTTTAAAAGAGCGAAACAATGCTCTAGGAGGTACAGATAAAAAGAGCTATGGTTTAACCCTTTCCAGTACTCCATGTAAGCTGGGGTGTACTGGTTCTGTGGTTACATGAGCAAGTTAAGTTAATGGCAACTTTACCCTTTTCTGGGGGACAGTAGTCAGCCTCAGAAATGGAGTTGGTGGGAAGTCCGTATGACAACCCGGTGTCACTGCACTGAAGGTGCTGTGTAACATACACAAGAAGGGGGCCACTGAAGTGGTGTACTCCAGAGCCCACAATCCTAAAAACAGGTAAAAGACACATAGCAAAACATGGGTAAGAGTGGGGGAAAAGCTCACACCAAGTGGAAAGAAATAACTCCAGAGATGCAGCAAAGCTGCTGGGGCACTCGCTAGGTAAGGGAAATTAGCCATGAAATGAGAATTCTCCCTAACAAAGGATGAGGTATTGATTCCAGAATGGGCTGCTGTGGAGAGGGGATATGGTCATCCCAACGGAAGGCATCAGGAAGTGTCTAGTAGTTATGGGTCAGGACATGGGGAAAACAAAACCCCAAATTTGCAATGATTACTGGTGGTTAGCGTGCAACCTTCAAATAGAGAGGGCAGTCAGGGATGGTATCTTTTGCAAAAGAAGCGATAAAGTGTGTGTGAGCGCAAAGTGTCCTATGGCGGTAACTGATATTCCAACACAGCTGTGGGGCAAAATTGGCATTGATGTATTGGGTCCCATTTGGTGTAATGGGGTTCAGACATTTTGTGTGGTGGTGTTGAATCTGCTTACTAGAAGGGCAGAGGTAATAGTGACACAGTGTGACCCCTACATGAGCGGTGGTATTTCTGGAGGAGTTGTGTGGCAGAGAGGGTTATCCCAGAGTGATATTGACTGAAGCATGCTATCTCACACTCAACTAGTGCCATTTACCACCCACAAACCAATGGTGTGGTGGAGCGTTTTAGCAGGGTGTTGAAGGAGGCAATCTGGTGGGCATGGGCGAATGGACAAAATTGGAAAGTTGCTGTATGGGAGGTTGTGATGGCTCTTAGGTTCGCTACACACAGTAGCATGGTAGGGGGTGGAAAGCCAATACAAAACTCTTTCCCCTATGGTTGAGTCGGCCTACATTGTCAGAGGAGGGATTGTGATGTGTGTGTGAGAGAGAATATTGAAAAGTCAGTTGAGGAACAAGTTGTATGATCGGAGTGGAGTGAGAGAGAGGGTGTCACCATATACCGGGGACACAGTGAGGATCAAGCTGACCTTGGCTCTTCGGATTTGGGTACGTAAGTGGTCAGACCCTATCAGAGTGAAAGAGTTGTTCAGGTTTGCGGTTAAGACCGAGGACAACAGAGTGTGGAATTTGGAATGGCCAAAGGGAACTTCCAACAGTTTGGTTTTAAGTTCCTGCTGAGTGTTTCAGATGGAGAATCATCCTGCAGAAGGAAGGGGTCGTGGATCGTGCCTCTCTTCACAAGGTGCTATGGTTCCGCAGTCAACTAGTTCCAGGAATGGGAGGAATTGCTGCAGACCATCTTACCTCCGAGACTGTTTAAAAGTTCATGTTACTTTGTTGAAGTCCTGTTGGAGGCTTTGTGAAGAACAGGGGATGTGTAAGGTTGGCTTCCTTGTGAACTGATTCTACGTCTCTTGAGCCCTGCATGAGCTTGGGTTCCACAAGAACGGGCCAGATGGCAGTTGTTGTGCTAGCTGGGCTCCCCTTCCTTATTTCCCCATTTAGCTTATAATTGTATTTACATAAATATCTGTCACTCGCCTGCGCATAACTAGTGCTGTCTAATCATTACAGAATACAAAATGAATATTAATCAATTGTAGCAAGGAGCAGTGTTAAGACAGGAAGGAAGGAGAACAATTGAAAAGAGTTGGCGATGGGGGGCCAGGGGGAAAGGCAAGAAGAAAAATGGCAAGAATAAACGAAACCAGGAATGAAAGCAAATGATAGAAAGATCAAAAGAAGTAAGGGAAGAAGCTTACTGATTAAAATGATCATTGCAGAATACCAATATTGTGTGTACTAGTTGTACATTAGTCAATTTCAGAATTGTAGCAATGCACTTCAGAGTTGAGAAATGTTTTATGTAGTTAAAGCCATGATCTCGTATTGTTAAAAAGGGTCCTGCAGTGATTCTTGATACTATTATTCATACAGGAGATGTAGCCTCATCTGAGGTGGTGGAAAAGAGGGCTTGTTTTTGGGCCAATTAAAATTTTCTCAAGTATTTTAGAGTTTTCTGAGACACCACTGAAGGCTCAGCGCAAAGGTAGCTCTGAATACTGTGCTGGAGATTTGAGCACAGAATTAATTTTGTTATAGAAAATAGTTTGTTAAGTGCTAGCTGCATCATAAAAATCATTGGTATCTAAAATGGGGGAGAGCGTTATGGCAAACATTTTTCTACTGCAGGGAGGGTTTTGCATTGTGGGATGCTAGTGTATAATGTCTCTATAATTGGAGTCGGCAGCAAAAAAATATATATATTTTTTTTAAACCTAATTTATCACCACTGTGGTATCCATTGTATAGGAGTACATAATCTGTATCTTTCTTTTAAGAATAAAACAGAGCTGGTGGTTCCAGGATGGACCATATTCCTAAAACTGGGCCTTCCAAGTGGCATAATTACTCCTTTGTGGATTGTAGACCAATTGCCATTTTGGAATAATGAATTGGCCTCTCTTTGTTGGTAATACGGAATAGGTCAAAATGACCGTATCCAAATTACCGACCCCACCAAAAGACCTTAAACGCAAACCACAAAAGTTTGATCTACCAATGTTTTTTTTGTGGCATTTTATTTTTTTTGGCGGGGTCGGTAAACAAAATATAAACGCACAGGCTGTGGGGGAGTCCCTGCAAAACCCTGCTCACTATACTGTCTAGTGAGTGGGGGTTTGCTGAAACACCCTTACAGCTTACCCTCAGAAAATAAAACATAAAAAAATAAAGGAAAAGGACCCCATGGTGCCGATTCCCCATCACGGAAGTGAAGGGAAACTTGCAGCGCATCGGAAGGAAATTTAAGTAGGGCGGTGGGGGTGTGTTGGGGTGGGAAACGTACGAACATTTTTGCATTGCAGACATTTCCCATACGGACATTTCCATTGCGGGTTAATAACCCGCGAATAAATCGAACAGATTCGGTAATGCAGCCTTCTGCCAATACCTCCTCTGCAATGAGTCCAATTGTATCTTTTTTGGGATCTCATTAGAGGCAATTATAGCTTGTATGGCTGCTTATGGTTAAGTAGCTGCCATACCACTGCCAACTACTCCGTTGAGTCAACTATTGTACTGCCCTTTTCAGAGGATTTAGGAGTATTTCTGCATTTTTTTTTGTTCTAGAGCTGGTTTTCTTGAGCCTAACTTTTTTACTGTAAAATGGTGCAGTCGATTGACTTTCTATTTTTTCTCGACCCTTCAATGATGCTTTTTCAAAATTAATGGATTCTGCTGATAGCCACTTCTTGGGTGGATACAATTTAGGGGAGATATGAAGTCCTGTTGCATTCTCTGCCTCAGCTTGTACATTTCCAAAATAATGTTCTAACCAAATGTTTTGAAAAGGTTTTGCTACCCCAATCCAGGTGGGGAATGGATTGCGTTGAGTTGTGCGTACAAAACTAAGATCTTTCTGTAATAACTGAATTTCAATTCCAAAAAGGGTATGTTTAGATAGATTAACCACTTAAAGAGCTGCAGTTGTTTCCTGTGCGTCTGCTGCAAGTAATTTGAGGAGATGCTGTGGTTGCCCAGGCGGCAGAAAAAATTCATTAAATTATTCTCAACCGGGGCAGGAACCAAAATCAACCCTTTTAGTGGTTAATCTGTTTAAACGTTTACTGGCTTGCCCCCCCGCCCCTCTTCCCCTGTCATGGCTTTGAGCCCCCTCTGCCTCTGGTTTGGCCTTGGCTTGGATGCAGTCTGTCCCTGGCATGGCCTTGGCTTGGATGCCATCTGCTAAGGCGTGCCCTTGTTTCAAACCCCTGTACCTTTCCACACCCAAGGTCCCTTTACCATACAATTTTTGACACTTCCTCATAGTCCTTCTCTCCACTTCTTTACTCCTCCTTGAACTCAACCTTGGCCTTTGCGCATTCCTTGCCGCCTCCTTGATATTCTCCTCCAGAACCATTCCTCCTGTTCTGTTCCTGTTTGCTTTCTTGTTCTCATCCAACCCTATCACTGCACTTATTATTGCTTGGTTTTTCAGTGGAAAGCAGCGGAAGTATTCCATCTAGCCTCTTTGTGCAGTAGAATTCAAACTAAAAGATAGCATCATCAGGGAGTGAAAGAGCCCTGTTGGCGTTTGGAGATACTAGTTATTCCTGAGTGTACAAATGTTGCTCTGCGCAGGAGCTAAGCCTGATGGAGGATTGCTTGCTTCTTGAAAGTAAAACTCACTAATGCATGAACAGTTATGTGTAAGCAGATGTAATTAAACTACAAGCACCACAAAAGAAAAGGGTAAATCCATAGAAAGTATACATCGTGATTTTGTTTATCAATGTGCCATAAACGGCTGGCACTGTAAATTGTGATTATTTGATTTCTTCATTTTAAAAATGTCTGTGGAGTGCTACTCATAACGAAGCTTTGAGTTGCCTGGCAAGATGGGTGGAGAGCAGCATAGAGAATGAGTTATTGTGCATTGCTTTATTCGACACATTTTCCTTCACACACAATAGATATACATCAATTCCTAATATAAAAAGCTTGATAAGCATTAGAACATGGATATTAAAGGAAATTAACATTTAAAAATATTAAACATTAAAAATAGCTATGCACAATCAGTAACATTTCAATGAGGTAAATATCATTAACAGATTGCGTGGATTTATAGTTTCACAGCTTCAGTTACATTACTAACATGACCCTTCTTGTACAATAGATTAAAGTACAGGTTTCTCAAGTCAAGGAAGTGGGGACAGAACACCAGAAAATGGGCAACTGTCTCGACATCTGAACCACACATGGGACAAACTTCAGAACAATCCGTGTTTCCATCTGGAAAGAAAAGGTTGCAACCTTATTACACCACATCTAAATTCCAAAATTAAGGGACGTGCATAGGCTGGTGTAATTATATCCAGATAACTCTCGGGGCCTTGCTCCGTTTTCACACACAGGTAAGGCAGCCCAGACTTCAAGAACAAGAAAGAACCTATACGTTTTTCTTGGATGTTAAAGTTAGCCAGTATTTTTGTTTTGTTTTTTAAACTTTCTGTCATAATCTGCGGATTTCGCCACATGTCTCCCAAACGCACCTTATCTAATTGCTGCCCAACATCGGCCACCCAATGAAGAGAGCGACTTCCAGGATAATTGACTAGATCAATATAAGCTTCCCAATACTTCCCAAGCTCTGGAGCCGCCCAGAGTCTGGCCCAGTACTGTACTGGCTGCCAGGCGTTTTGGCTACGATTGGTGCTAGGGCACACTCCATCAACAAACCAGGAATAGGAAAACTTCTTGGCAGACTTAGCAGCATCTTTAGAAATGTAGTCTCAACTACCCCCAAGCTCTGACAGTTTGTGTGACCCCATATTTCAGCTCCATACAGGACAGCAGATGTGGTCTTGATTGTGTATGTATTAATGGCAGGTAATACAGCCCTTTCTCCACAAAACATTTCCTAAGATCACCTGTGTTTCTCTACAGGATGAACTGTGATTTTACTACCTCGGATGCCCATAATCCTGTCTCAAGGAACCAAACACCTAAATAGTCAAAATTATTGACTTGTACAAGGTTGGTTCCATTGACCTTCAGGGAACAAACACACGACTTCGATCTTCTGGGCCTAAACAACATTGTCTTAGTCTTAATCTTATTGATTATGATGCCCAATTCAGAACATTTAGTGACAAAATGATCTAAGCAAAGGCAGATCCCTGCTGGAGTTGTGGCTAATAGCACAACGTCGTCTGCAAAAAATAATGCTGGGCAGATGTTGGTGCAAAGCCAGGGCCATTTTAACAGTTTTGGGGGCCTGGGGAACAGACAGTCTTAGACCCCCGGATACCCATGTTGCTCCCCTGAAACCCATGTCCTACTCCCACCCCCTCCAAAACCATTTCGCCTCCCGCGACACGACACCCATGCCCCCTCCAGATCTCGAGTCTAATTCAACAGATACTCCTCTAAGCTTTAAATGGATTATCTAGTTGTTAATAAAATATAAACATTATACATCTGTGATCTGTTTCCCCAAGAGGATGCTATATTAAGGACATTTCACTTTGTTTTTTTTTTCGGATAATATATTTTGTAAGAAAATAAAGGAAAAGGATTTTAAGCAAACATTTAAGATGTAAGCATGTAAGCAATTGTAAGATGCACTGATAGAGTTGCCTTTCATATCCAACGCACTTCTTACAAGAGTCTGTGATAAACACAGCTACATATGGATTTCAACCAAAGCAATTTTGTTACCTGCAAAGGTTTCAAGTCCCGCTTTCAGGAAGACACCCATCAACATTCCCACATTTATTTATTTGGATTTATAAAGCGCCCAGCGGCCCGTAGGCATCGTGGCACTGTTACAGTATATTCACTTGGTTACAGCTTTCAAGATTAAGACAGCTTAAGACGTATGCTTTACAGGCAGAGTTGCAGGTACAGAGAAGTGTCATATCGGTCTTCTGAGGTTACAGGTGAACAGCCTTGATTGTCAAAAACAGGTAAAAACTTAGTTGAATAGCTTTTGTACTTCCAAGAGAAGGCCACCATCTTCCAATTTTACCTAAAGAAAAACAAGGCAAAGTCCATTCACTGCCTATTCACCTGCCACTGTCGCCTCTGTTTGGACTGCTAGGAAGATGAGCTGTATGCGTACCAAATGACGTCCCTGATTTCTTCATTACAGCCTATATTAAATTGACCCGACTCCTCAGCCAAGACTACTGTCCACATTAAACGTCAAAATGGGTTAGGGGTGTGCATCTTGGTGACGAGAGTCCAGAGTGACTACAGGAGACACAGCTCGAATGTGCTCGGCACAGAATGTGAGCCCCACTAGCATAAAACAAGCATTGGCAAAGTAAACGGTTTTTACTTGGATAGGGATTTTCCAGGCAATACCATAATTGTACTTACTGTACACAAGATGGCAAATGGTGTTCGCAGATGGGCCTATCGTGTCAGTTCTTGGCAAATGCCCATCTAATGCCTACGCAACAGCCGAAAATGTTGGCTTTGCCAGTGCTTTATTTTTAATAGGAATTGAGTGCAAGGAACAGGTGCAAGCCTACTGCTTACAAATCAAGCGGCAGAAGTCATACATCGACATTTTGAATACACCTGGTGCTGGTTTAAAGCTGCAAATAAGCCATCATCTTTCAGAAGACGGACTAAAAATAACATTGACATCCCCGTAACAGCACCACGCTTGCTCAAGGAGATCTAGAGGGGTGGGTCCGTCGTCTTTTTGGCAGGCCGGGTCAGGTACTGGGTGATGGGGACTAATATGAGTAGGGGTGGGCAAAGGTTGGGTAAGATGCCAAACATCCACATCCCATCTCTCTCCTGCTATCTTCCCTTTGCATACTAATAGTTTTCGTTTATGGGCAGCGCTTACAGTGTTACCTAATAGCCTAAACCAAAAGAGTTTTCTGGGGAGTACAAATGTTTAAATATCTCTGCCCTAATTGCTGTTTTTCATGTATGGAATGTGTGCCATTTATCCAAGACTACCAGTGGCCACCGGCTGGTTTCGTTGTGTTGTTTTGATGTATTCCTTCTTTCAGTGGGAGGGCGGTTGTTCATGCAGTGCTGCAACTGCATAGGCTTTTTGGCAATGACTTGCGTCTATAACCCTCCAGCGTTGTGTTGCTAAGGACTGGTAATTTGTTTCAGTTCAAAGAGCTCCCTGATTCTACTGTTAATGACTTAAAGCACTTGTCCTGCCAATGAGTGTCTTTCTCCACAAATATGCATGCTGCCATAGATGCGCGCCAGGTTACTCTTGATTTGGCAAATTCATTTTGTCTTGTGTTTACGGATTAATAGAGTGGTGTGTGTGGGCAGTGGATTGTAAGGAAGGTCAAGGAATAGGTGTTTCTGCCCTAAGTGGTCAATACAGAAAATAGTGCCCTTCAGTGTGCCATCGGTGCATGCAAGTAAGCAAAGGCAGCACAATGTGTGTGAGGACCGGTTCATTTAAGAGAAAACTGCATGCAGTTACCTTTGCGCATGCAGTTTTTCTCACATGCAAAACCTGAGGTGTGTGGGTATTCCCAGGGGGGCATGGGGCATGTGGAGGTCATGAAGACCTATACCGACATTCCCACTGGAGTGTGGAGTTTCACACTTACCCGGATCGCCTGCTGCTCTGCCTCGGGCTGGAATCAGCTCGCTTACCGCCACCAGGATGTGGCCTACTGGTCTGGCAGCACCCCCAGCACAGCATGAGGCTGCTGCAGGGTAGTGCAGGGCCGGCCCAGGACCAGAACAGGAGGACGCAGGTTGCATCAGAAGGACGGTCGGCCTGCTGCCTGGGGGCCAAAGAAGTACTGTCTGCAAACTGGACTGTAGGCAGCATGACAGCATCCCATCGCAAATCATCACTAAAATGACCCTCAGAGGAGCAAGTGGCACGTGCATGCTTGCCACTAATGCGCACGTGCCAGCGCTTGATCGAGGCGAGAGCTGCCACGCCCATGCCAACACTTATCAGTCATGACCCTTATCTGACCCCCCGAACCTCCCAATCATTTCACGGTGCCCTGGTGCCGCGATGCCTGGCCTGCTGCTGGTACAGCCAGCCTCTGCCTGCAGTCTGCAGACAGTGTGATTGTAATGCATTGATGGATTCCTCTTTATGTTGCATTTTTTTTAATGTGCAATTGAGATGGTGAAATGGAAAAAAAAATACTCGATTAACTGAGGTATATGCCCCTTGCAGGATGTTCACGACCTTATTTAAGCACACGCCCCCAAATCAGATGCCGAAAAAAAGCGGGGAAGCTTTCTGCCCACTTTCTGCCCACTTAAACATTTAGGCACACAAGCAGACAGGGCGCTTTCGTTACTCTGTCAACAAACAGCATGGAGCTTTCACGTGAAGTAAACAGCCAGCAGCGTAATATTTTCATAAAGCCAACAGTCCACGAACATGGGGCTCAACTTGTGAGAGACTGTGGAGTGAAAGTAAATCCAGCTGTTGTCAAAGAAGGTTTCGAGGTCATAGCTTTACTCGAGGGTTCGTGACGCGCTCGAGAAGCTTCCTTCGCCGGGTACTGCAACTCGCTGCGTTTTTGACCTTCGGGTCTTTCGACCAGAGCATCGCTCTCGGCAGTCTTCGAGGGGGTCGAGGCCGCTTTCTCGAAGACGCTCATCATATTTTTGCGGAATTCCTCCCATTCAGCCCGGGAACTATGTTTCGTGGGGCAAGGGATTCTCTTAGGAGAAACAGAGGAAGAGGAGGACGGAGAAGGGGATCTTCGACGTCTCCTCTTCGAGTGCTTCGATCTCGAGGAGTGATGGGACCCACTCCGAGACCTGGAGCGCGAATGGTGACGAGGAGACGAATGTCTCTACTTCGTCGAGGAAGAAGGAGCTTTTGAAGTCTTAACTTTTTCCAGCTTTCCCCTACGCTCCTTCAGGGCCTTTGCTGTCATGGACATACAGTCCTCGCACTCCGAACAATGATGTTCAGCTCCCAAACACCACAGACAAACTCTGTGAGGGTCAGTCAGCGACATCTTTTTCCCACAGTCTCAGCATTTTTTTAAGCCGGACCGAGGGGTCGTCGGTTCCGACGAGGAAGCCATCGAGTAAGGATCGAATATCTCGAGGAAATAGGATAAATTCTCTACGAAACTGAGCAACGATATTCCGAGGCACTGAGTAAGCGCAGAAAAACGGAACTGAGCAATGGACGCTGCGCACGGCCTTTATAGGCAGGATGACGTCAACGTCGATACGGCGGCTGTTGAGGGACATCGACTCGCGGACGTCGACGCGCAGCGCCCTCTAGAGAAAAATTTTCCGAGGCCAGCAAAGCTGGAAAGAGATATCTAAGATAAGGAATACGTCGGAGGAACATCCCATCGAAAGAACGTTACAAGGTAAGAAGTAACTTGTTTTTCTAATTGTCATTGCAAGTGTAAGCTCATCCCATCTGGTTTTATACAGCTGCTTTCTTTGCATTTACTCGACTACTATGGGTGCACCTTTTGTGTTTTAGCAACTCCTGATCAGCCTTGCCATTACTAGCAAGATAACACATTAAATCGTGTTTGAGCAATCTACACTCCTTATCAAACCACTCGCCCTCATCCATTCCTTTCTGGGCACATTCAAAAATACAAGCCTAGTAAATAGTGGGCTTAGTAGTGTTAACAAATGCTTGAATGTACCTAGTATCTCACTGTCGGTTAGAGCTTTGCCAATAAAGCACTCAATAGTTGATAGTATTGTGTGGTAGATAAGCTGTTTTGTCCCAGTCATCAATATTTGGTCCCATTTTATAACCCGCTTCGCATTCTTAGAGATCTGATCCGGAGCTGCGCGCACTATAACATTACAAGAAGTAACTCTCATTTTTTTATTGCAACTGAAGTGGCTTACGGTCACTATCCCTATGGTCGATGACACTTAAATCCTCCACAGCTTCCCAATCACCACCAGCACCAAAATATAAACGATACATGTAGAACAATTGTGCCCAAAAAAAAAATCCCTTGCTGGTCTATCTCCATCACTTCTACCATTACAGGCCCTCGTGTCTTGTAGTAATCGGGCACACTTCAGTGCATATTTGTGTACTGTAAGGAAGGCATGGTATCAAACAGTGAAGGCAGACACAAGTGATCACTGTTCAAGGGTGTTTATTGAACTTCAGTGCGTTGGTTGAACGCCTATCTAAATCTAAAGATGGGAGCCAGCTACGACCATCAAATAAAAATAACGCAGTCCTAGTCAAGTCTGTCAAAATAAAAGGGCCTATACTAATAAACCTATTGCCAATCCTTACTTCTAAATACAAAACGGTGTGAGATAGTGGATGCAAAAAGAAAAGTGTTCAAGAAATAATATATCGGGATAGTTGAGCGGTTGGCTTCCCTTCCCCATGTTTTCAGCACGGGGCAAGGCGACACGTTTGAGCTTCGCAAAAACTCTGGCTTCTCTGCCACGAGCATACAGTTCAAAG
This sequence comes from Ambystoma mexicanum, assembly GCF_040938575.1. Lineage (NCBI taxonomy): Eukaryota > Metazoa > Chordata > Amphibia > Caudata > Ambystomatidae > Ambystoma > Ambystoma mexicanum. Next base: position 436,586,364 of record NC_090936.1, read on the forward strand.
CAAAGGTATCCAGGCCTTCTGTAAAAGCTTCTTTTCCAATAACAGTGTCCTACTGCAGAGGGCCTGTTGCCACAAATAAGCACCAAAGTTCCTTTCTTATCAGGGCTTTCTTATGTACAAGTTCTTGTTTTCAGTATTCATCATGGGTCTCCTTCAGGTTTGGACCCCTTTTTACCATAATGTGCACAACTGGTCTCATTCGGGCTCGGCCCATGCAACTCACTGTCTACGTTTTCCTATTGATATAAAAAATCGAAGCCTTTCGAATGTGCAATGTCTTTTGCTTAACAGTCGCATGACCACTTTTATTCACTTCACACAATGTTTCTGCCACTTCTTGGCTTGATACCTTTACAGAGACCTTCAATTGAGCAACCACACGGCACTGCACCACTGTCACTGGTATCATATCTTTCCTTCTCCAAGTTCAAACATTCATCAGCAATTCAGCTTTACTTGCGTCTTTTATCACACACATTAAACAATGTTTGTTCCTGTGCTCCTTGTACAATGTTGCTGCTTACAACCTTGACTTCAACACAGACTGGCCTTGCATCGGCTTCCCCAACTCACCGGCTGTGTTGATCTCTCTGGCGCTACTTTGTTCTTGGAACCAAGGACGATACCACGCAGCTGCTGCTTCTCCCCAACTTGGTCAACTACGCAGGACGACATCTGGTCTCTCCGACACACAATGCAGGATTCTTTAGCCTGGTTTCCTGGCCTTATATTTTCTGATCTACAAGGTTTTTGAAAGTAACGGTTTTCTGTCGGAAATGTCAAGGGTACTTCCCTCCTTGCAAATCCTTCTTTGTTTGCTGTCTTTCTCCCCTCGTTCAGCTGCCTTCTCGAAACTGCTACTCCTTTGTGTGCTTTGCCTCGCTCACGGTGTGCTCTCGTGCTCCGCCTTTTATCCGTGTTGAGAAGTTTAATGGAAGTCAGGTGCGAGTGATGGTCAGTAATTGCCTGACTTCACCTGACCATAGTAGTGGGACATGTCAGGTACACTGCTTGGGTGTGAGTCTTTTTTTCTCCCAGAGCGGGCTGTCTTTGTGGAGGTGTTTGTGAAGGGAAAGGCGGGGGGGGGCAAAATTCCCATTTATCCTACCTGGTAGGATGGGTTAAAGGTGTTGCAGGGGGAGGGATACCTCATCTCGTCATCCGGTGTCCCACTCCCCGAAGACCCCTCACCCAGGTGATCCTCCCGCACTGGTCCACCCCAGGGTCTGTATCCAAAGGCGATGGCTGTGCCCTGTACACATGAGAGAGAGAGAGAGAAAGAGAGATCCCTGGGGACTAGCGGGTGACATTTCCTAAGGGGCCTCATTAGGCCAATTACTAATAAGTTTGTATAATAGCAATATTGTCCCCTCAGGTTTTGCGCATAAGGTCGATTGTAAGTATTAAATACAAGCAGTATATGGCCCTCATTATTTTCACAAATTGCCAATAAAAAATCGGGGGAACAGCTTTTACACACTTTATCCACCCACCCTGATCCTACAGCCACATATGTAGGCATTAGGCCCATCTTCAGTGGAGGAGACCGAAGGAATAAAGTGTTAGCTGAGGCTTCTGGTGGTAATTGAATCTTCTCTCCTTTAGAGAAGGCTCAGCAACTTCCTCCTTACCCTATGACTTTGGCTATGGAGAAAGTCAGCTGTTAAAGTGTGAGAAAAAAAAGTGCTGTTAAATGAATAGGGTGCTGATGTAGTAGATGACCAATAGCTTACTTGGGTGGGCAGTATACTCCGTATTCCAAATGCTCAGATTTGTTTCACATTTAAGTTATACATCTGGTTGAAGGATGGTGAGCAGTTAGTGTCAAGGTAAGCATAGTGCTGTTTTCAGAACATAAATAGTTCTAGTTGCAGATGTTACTGTTGCTACTGACGAAGGTACAGCAGTTTTGAGAGACTGCAGTTAGTGTTGTTGCAGAAGCCCTTCCAGGTATAGGTGGGCGAAGGCTTCACAAAAAACACATGTATGCAGATAAACCACACTGTCTTGCACACTAGGGCCTGTTATGAAGGTAGTGAAACAACTGATAATGCAGGCTACCTAAACTCGAAGTAACCCACTGTTTTGTTTTGAAAGTAGCCGAACACTGGCATCTGGCTGTACATTTCTGATGTCATTGTTTTCATATGTTCTTAAATAGATAGTATTAAAAGTGCGTTCATCTTAAATTGGTCAAAACAAAGCTACCGGTCAATTTTGCACTGCTTTAGACATGATAATCGTCCATTGAACAAATTAAAATAAAATGTTTAGAATCATTTTTTTTTAACCATTTGGTTACAACCATTCCTGCGGCTGAAGTTCAGCAAGAAAAGTGTTTTTTTGTGTGCCCTTCTTGTTGGCTTTTTGCTATTCCCCGAAACAGTTTTTGATTTTAGAAAGAAATGGTTGTTTTCAAGTATGTGTTCAGTTAGAAAACGATCTTTTTTTTTTAAATGAACAGTACAGATGGGCGCAAAGTAATCATTAAATTAGGCTTCATCTGATTAGTGACTGATTTTGCAACATTCCTTGCACTGGACTTCTTTCTTGATTCTTTAGCTCGGCCCCTCTGTGACTGCCTTTCCTGTCTCCTCTTGTTTCTATGCACAGTCCTGTTCCCTTGCTGCTTTTTCCTCCAATCCACTCTCCCCTGCAGTGCTAATTATTCTTCAATATACTCTTGTGGTGACCTTACTCTACCTCCTAATATTACATCCAGTAATTTCTCACCTTTTGTTCTCGAACATCCAGTATACTTTCATCTATCTGAACTGTCATCTTCGTGTTACTTCTGCTTATTCTACTTGTCCCTCAACCAGGTGGGATGAGTTCTCAAAATTCCTTCTGCTCACCATATACATAGCAGTCTCAGCACCTGCACTGGGGAACTGCTTGAATACCTTCTCCATTTCCATTGCTTTGATCCTTTCACAAAGGCTTGGTGGTTCCTTACCTCTAATATTCCCCCAGAATTCCTCAGTGGTTCTACTGTCCTACACAGGAACACTCACTCATGCCCCAAATTGCATCTTTTGAATGATGTTCCTTTATTTAAACTTGCTGCGTGCACTCTTTATAGTCGTCTCCTAGTGCGCTTGATCACATTATTCAATACAGATGCGATCCACTAGAATAATTCTACTCTATTGATATGCCCTTTGTTCATGTCCAATTACCATTTTTTGGACTACTTTTTACTCTTTTGAACTTGCACATGAAATGGCAGGATGTTTGACTTGCATTTTGGTTGTTTGTGCTCTAACCAGAAACTACTTGCCTGTTGTGCCTACTCAATTATTGACTTTAAAAACATGCTGTGACAGGTAGAACAACTCAAAGAAGAAGTAAGTGCGAAAGAGACCCAAGGAGAGGAACTGAAAAGGAAAGCATCTATTCTCCAGACAGAGGTCTGTGCCGTAACACTGTTATTGTATCGTGCAGTGCATGCAAAACGGAACGGTGGTCTGCTAGTGCTTGCGCTTTCTGGGACACTCAAATAATGTGCTTAACTTACACACTTCTGCTTTGACTCACCAGTACTAACCAACTAACAAAAATGTAATTGTTGTCTTACAAGATGCTTATCGCTTAATAGCCATCAGAGTTAATGAACTGTTGAGCTACTAAAAGTTTGAGGGCGATCATTTTACACCGGTGGCACTGTTGGTCTTCAGAAAATTAGACCTTTGTTCTGCTCAAGCAACTGATTTCTTCCCTCCTGATAAACCGAGTATAGTGAAAGCCTGGTTGTCTCTTGCCATCGATGTACATAAATTAATGCTTCTCATACCCATGATGAGCTCTCTTATCGTTTGATTTCTTTTCAAACCATGTATATGTGAGTTGTCTAAAAGCACTTATTTGTGTTCAACTCTGAGCACCTTTTTATCTGCGGCCTAGATACCTGCTTGCTGTACTGAATATGTCTAAAATAATAATAAAATGTTTCTCCTATAAAAAAAGAAGCAAAACTAATTTGATGTTTAACAAAATATGCTCTTTGGGCTTCTCCCTCTCCCCAGTTGGCAAGCTTCTTATTTCAGACTGCGAAATGTTTAGCATTTGTTAACTTGGTCTTTTGCTTTTTAAAAATAAAATAAGTTCAGTTGGCTAATTAAAGCAACACTCACTGGCGATGGTTCCGCTATGAACGGTGCGGTAAGTAAATCTTGTGAGCTTTATTTGCTTTTATGAATTGATGAACATGGTCAATTGAACGTCCCACCCTACAGTGAGAGCATCTTGAGTTCAGTGGTAGGGAATATTGAAACCCTATTTAGCCAGTGGTTCAGAAAGGGTTGTGAAAACACAAGAGCATTGATCCATAATAGTGGAGGACATGTTCTACCTGCACCCACCATGCTGACTCTACAATCCATGGACCAGTGCTACTCCTTCTCTGTGCATTAAATGGAAGTCGTTTTTGCAGTATTTGCATCACGTCAAATAAGCATCTAGTAATTGATAACACCGTAATGCTTTTCGATAGACAATGGATGTTAACCAGAATCTGAGGTTTTTAATTCTTATAACAAAATATGGGCAGCTTTCATTCGTCACTTATCTTCGATTTATTTATGGATGCACAGTTTATAAAACATCTCCATCTTGTTAGTATAATACATGTTTATTTACTATCCAGATATAGTTTGTATAAAAGTTCACATTTGTCTGAGAAAATAATGGAAAAACCTGACCGAGTATCCTTGTAGGGGTTAACATTTTTCTTTAGCTTCTGTCCAAGCAATTGCACACAAAATGCAGAACTTGAGGCCTCCTTGCCACATATATTTGTCACCATTGAAGGACATGGGCTTGAGCTCTAAGAACTGAAGTCAAGAACCCCCCCCCCCCCACAACAGCATACTCCTACATCTCGACCCCTTTCCTCCATCCTTGGTTCGTCCCCAACATGGGGACGGTACCAGATCCTTTGGCAGCAAAAAATTGATTGAGCTTCCCCTTTAAATTTAGTATAGCGTGCGGGTCTGCCCTCCGGCACCTCACCTCAGTCCCTTTTTCCGCACAGATGGTATTGGACCTGGCAGCCAGCTCAGAGACCTTTTTTCAGTTCTCCGCTTGCTCCCCATTTTTAATTTTTTCACTCTTATTTGACTTCCCTTTGGTGCCTCGCCTCCCCCGGCGCATGTCGGGCGAAAGAGGATTCATGAGATGTGCCTCATGCTACCGCTCGTGCCCGGCCTCTGATCCCCATGCACACTGTCTTGAGTGTTTGGGGCCTGACCACCACTGGGACGCATGTTAGACTTGCAGTGCTCTCGGTCACAGGGCATTGAAAAATTGGTTGTCACGCTGAAGTGAGATCTTCCACTCTTCACCTCTGCCCCATGTTAAGGACTTTGTCTCCAGAGCCTCTCGTCAAGACAAGGTAGGCCCTCTGTTCAGCATTGCTCCACAGTGCAGTGACTCCTTCCCCGGGGTTCCTACCGATAGGGGTGCCTTGGATTCAGGTTCTGGCAGGCCGAGGCCGCTGAGGCTACCAGCTCCCAAGTCGAGGGGCCCTGGGGCTCTTCACCCGGAGAACGCGAAGACCTGAGGCCATCCTGGCTACCGGCTCCCAAGCTGAGGGGGCCTTACCGGGCTGTCGTCAGAAGGGCGATCAGGTTCGTCCTCGAGGGGTAAAGGATCGAGTGCCGCCTATAAGAGTCTGTTCTCGGCATGATCCATCATGGCTATCGGCACAGGTGCCAAGTGTGTGCAGCCTACAGGAACTTGCTCCAAGGTCATGAGTCTGAGCGTTAAGACTACCAGCCAGCCGACCGAGGGCTCAACGCCTACCAAAGCTGCTGCTTCGGGTGCAAGACCCAAGCTATATCCTCCCGTGTCTGCTGCCTCTCGTGGCTCAGAACCTCCCGTCCAAAAATAGGTTGTTGCTGGTCCTAAGATGGCTGACACCAGGGGCGACCAATGTCCAAACCAAAATGGCCACTGTTAGAGGTACCAGAGCCATAGAGTTGTTTATGGGACGGTGTACAACGCTCAAAAAGGTTGCCGCAGACAGTAACAGTTAAAGAATGGATGGTCTTCCCCGGGATACTTTGAAGCAAGTGAGCGTATTGTAGTGGGTGTGTATTGCATGCCGCCAGCCAGAACAGGTGAGATTCGATAATGTAACACCTGAGTGTGGATTAGATGATACATTTTACATAGGCTCACTTTCTTTGGTAGGTTGCTGAATGAATGTGTGGAGTATAAAAGACGCCCTTTTGTATATTTCGACCGTTAGATGGTATACAGTGGCGAATAACAAAACAAGCTAGTTGAGTCAAGAGAGCGGTAACCACACGCTGCCTGCCTAGAGAGGCGAGAGAGTTTTTTGGTTAACATAGTTTGTTGAACACTGTTTGGAGTGCCTGCCACCATTTAGTTAGTAGAGAACTAGAATTACTTGAGTTTTGGTGGAGGGAGAGCTGGGTTTGTTGATGTTATGCGACCCTGAATGTAGAGGAGCTATGCATTGACTCGTAGTTTTGTCATAGGTGGCAAAGCAATCTGAGCTTTGACAGCGATTGAGACACTCGGCCTGATGGATGCCGCCAAAGAGCCCCTACAGGTAATTACCCTAGTTAGTGGGAGCGAAGTGGGTGGCAGGGAATGGTCCTGCCGCAGCACGAGTTTAAATAGCATTTGGAGCTAATTGGTGTCACAATTTTATGTAGTATGTATTATGATCAAGTTTTGTGTAAATATTGGATAAAATAATTTTAAACACGTAAGGGGTGGTGTGATTATGGTGTCTCTTCATCCTCTAGTACCTTGTGGAGTATGTCCTCAACGCCTCCTGAATACTGAAAACAAGAGAAAGACAGACAGAGTCCTACCTATGGTTTATTATATAACAAAGACCCTCCGGGTAAAGGTCGGACGTAGCACACCCCCACAGTTTGAGGGTGTGATCTGAAGTCTCTCTTGGTTAATTGTGGGGTTCCTCCTCAACCAGAAGAAGTCAGTTGTGCCCATCCCAGGACCTGGTCTTCTTAGGGGTGCGTTGGAACACTGACGTTTAGCGGGTGTTCCCCACGCCCGATAGGCTCCTGTCCTTCCGCAAGGTGATGGTTACAGCACCTGCTGGGCCATATGACTTCCTGCATGCTCATGGTACAGCATGCTCACCCTTGATGAGGCACCTGCAGCACCACCTGGCGGCCAATTGGGCTCAGGGGACGGGGGGTCTCAGTCGGACAAGATATCAATTCCACCGCTTCTACTGCCCGATCTTCGCTGGTGCATAATGAATGGCAAACCTTCAGTGGCAGCCCTCTTCACCTGGCCGTAGCCCACCCTTGTGGTAACAGACTCCTCCCTTTCAGGCTTGGGGCTACTTTGGAGGGCTACGTGATTCATGGTGCATGGTCCAGGACGGAAGCGCTCCTGCATATCAATATACTCAAGCTCCGGGCAGTGGGCCTGACCCTCAAGGTGTTCCTGCCTCTCATTAGGGACAAGTCTATTCTGTTGAGGATGGACAGTTCATCCACAATGTTTAACCTGAACAAGCAGGGTGTCACCCGTCTGTCCGTCCCCCGCCTCCCCTCTGTCAGGAGGCGGTATCGATCTGGGAATGGGCCCTGACGGAAGGGGTTTGAATTTCTGCGGTTCACCTTCTGGGGGACTGCAATGCAGAAGCAGCCCAACTGAACCGCCTGGGGTTCAATACATACGAGTGGGAGTTGCACACTGACTCTTTGTTGCCCCTGTCTGGTGTTGGGGGAATCCCAAGTGCCCCCAGTTTGCATCATGGGCAGGTCAATGGTCACTGGGAGATGCCTTCTAGATCTGTTGCCACAGCCACAGGTGTTATGCAATTCTGCCCACCCCTCTGCTCCAACGGACCCTCTGCAAGTTACGGGCTTCGGTGGGTTGCAGCCTCATCCTGGTTGCCTTCCCCACGGGCCTTCTAAACCCTGGTTTTCGGATCTGCTGCTGTTGTGCTCCCAGGGTCCTGTCCACCTTCAGATCTCCGGCTGAGGCTTCCCGATTCTCTGCTCCATTTTCCAGCAGTCTTTGCAGGCAGTAAGGTTTCTCGTACCAAAGGGACTCTGTGTTTTTTGCTCATGCTTTACTGAAATCTGTTCTTGTGATCGGCATGTGCATATCTTTGTCTGCTCCCCCCTGATTGGTGCACGTGGCTCCACACTTGACTGTACCTTCCATCATCAGACAGTCTCACAGGGCAGCCTTTCCCGGGTAGCCACCAAAAAGGCAGCTCCCAGCCCGGTTTGCTCCTGTTTGCTCCTGGATGCCGGACGGAACATCCTACAGCGACAACACTGGTAATGTGGTACAGCCTGTGAGCACAGCCATTACTGTTCTATTAAAACCCTGCCACTCTAACTCACATCACTACCACGGTTCCTAACAGTGCAATGTTTTCCTCTGTGCAATGGTAGATAGCTGATGTGTTCATCATACTGTGCTCTGGGTAGCCACTGTGGAGACGGCAATTTGTTGCACTTCGATGAATTTTGGGGGAGGGCAATGTGCTGCACTCCGATCTTGAGGGTATGGAGTGTGTTGCTCTTACATGAACTCTGATGGTAGAAAATGTGTTGCACTTGAATACATTCATGGGGTAGCCTGTATATCGCACTTTCAAAGGGTCTTGGGGGTGGGCAGTGCATTATACTTGGAGGAATGGAGCAAGTAGCCAATGCTTTGAGCTTAGCTGAACATGATGCAACTGTACGAACTAATAATGCTCCAATATGCTGCTCACTCACCCTATACCACAGAACAAAACACATCGTACCTCTACTGCAGCAAAGCATAAACAAACAAAAACTACACACACCATACAACACCAAACAAGAAACTAAGCCAACCACACACAAACATGCATACACAAACACCACAGAGTGACCTGTTTTTTCCAAATTGAAGCTAACAGCACATCAGAACTAGCTCACTCTTTTCAGTCAATTCCACTAACCAAACACCCTCAGCCCTCCTTCCTTTTCAGATCTGCCGGGGCACCTAGAGACCACAAAGCATGTCCGCGGTGCACGGTACAAGTACTCATAACATAACAGTACATATAAATCGGTCTTAAATAATGAAAGATTTGAATCTCCGCTTATGGGTAAAGTAGCACAATAGGATCACTGTAGGTGATCCGCAAGCAACGAGATTATAAAACTTCTAGCAGGAGACACCAAGAAAAGGGCACTCGCCAGTATTCAAGAAGGACAGATTACATTAAATACAGTAGTAAACACGCATCAGTGCAGCAGAGAACTGTGGACAGACAAGCTGTCCCTGGTTTAGCGTTAATTTCTTTCATTGCTAAGAAGATTAGACGTTACCGTGGTCCAGGCAGAAATAATTGAACAGCTCTTTGATTAGCAGACCCTATTTGGAAAATGTCAAACAAACGAGCAGCTGAAAAAGGTGATTGATCCTGCCACTCATGAGTATACCCTTTTTAAAGAAGGTGACTTACTGGTAATATGATTGGCCAAATGTTACAGGCTCGTCCTGTTCCCCCTCGACCCATCGTACACTCAGGAGAAGCTAAAATCATTCTCCACCAATGAAACAGCTCATATAATAACTAACACGTCCATAGAAGAAAAAGAATGGAGAGAATTGCTGCTGTTGCAAAATGCTTTCTCTGTCATATCTGTGAGGCAGCCTCAAGCCTTGGGGGATCTGATCCAGTTCCAGTAGTGTTATCAGCTGTGCACTTCTCAGGAGATGCTGCCTGAGGCTTAACACATTCCACAGCGCTGCGACCTTGCTTGGCATGGCTGTACAGCTTTATCCCATTCTCATCGCATCAGAGGAACCTCATAGGAAACCAAAAAGAAAATGCATTACAGGGTTCGGAATTGAGGGGAGCTGGGAGCTATTTAGCTCCTGCTTCTTGCATAGTAGAGCCTGGTTAGCTTGAAACCAACAGCTACCAGCAGCTACCTTCGGCTCCTAGGGTCAACTGGTGCCTTCCAAAGATGTAAAGCTGACATTTACTTTGAGTATTTGGGAATGGTGATAATTAAGAATTGGAACACCTCTAATATACATTTAAACTCAATGGTCCATACAAAATGGACATAATGTTAAAGGAGCACCTCTGGTAGCTCGTGGTTCCCCTGCAGTAGCCCCTGCCTACAGGGAGATGCCAGACATCCAGGAGCTCATTGAATCTCAATTTCGAACTCTGCACTCAGAGTTGGTAACACCATAACAAAGTCCTAATTCCCAGGGATATTAGTTTCAACGCATTTCAACATCTTGGAAATAGTGTGAACGTGATTAGCAGAGGAAGGAGGGTAGGTCAAGCAGCCACGAGGCATAAAAAAGTAGTGACGAGATCGGCTTACCAAGGTGCTCTGGGTGGAGGGAAGAGAAGACTGACAGTTTTTCTACAGACAGGGCGATATTAGAAGCAACAGATGGGTGTTTGACACTGTTTGCAGTGGTAACTGCATATAATTCAATAACAGCCATTCTTCCCTACAACAAGAGGATAAAACCGGAGCACTTCCCACTCCTATTAGTAGAAATAAAATCACTTCTCATATATATATATATATATATATATATATATATATATATATATATATATATATATTTCTGAGGCTTGTGAAATCTGCTTAGATCACATGCTGTGCATAGGCCGACATCTAGTGGAAGCTGCAGAGTATTACAGTTTGTTTTTCGAAACTCGAAAAGGGGCATCGAACTAGGGCGTGCCAGTAGTACTATCCCCAGTGTGACGTGCACTGTACCCATGATCCCTCACGCATGTAGGACCCTCATTGTTTTTTTCAGCCATACTTGTCGGAAGCATAATCCAGAGTTCCCTGGCGTTTAGCCATTTATCATATAATTAACAAAAAATCCCCGCTCTCCAACCCTACCTCGAAGATCGACGTCAGTACTTGAGACCGAGGAAGAACAGCCGTCGGGACTACACAACGGACTTTGGGCCTTGGAAGGCCTCTGGCCTCGGCCTGGTCCTCGGAAGGCCTCTGGGGTCGGCCCTGTGCAAGTAGGGAGAGTGGGGGTGGATATACACACACACTAGTTTCCTACATATACCTGCCCGCTGCCAGATATTGACATATAGAGAGTACTCCCTTTAAATTCTGCCCGAAGTGCAACCGTAAGTTTCCCTGGATAGACCAACATAATACCTGTAACCTGTCTTCCAAGGGACCATCCCGAGGCAAATTGTTGAGCTTGTAAGCTCTTCAAAGCCAAGACACTCAAGGACCGCTCGACCAAGCTTTGGGCCCACTACGCCAGGCAACTCGAAGCCATGGACGCAGTAGGTTCCTTCAGCGATGGCAGCAACGCCGACGTACGGGCGGCGAGGGCACAGGGGTGTTGCCAGGCACCCACGCGCAAGCCCCCGATCTCTGAGGACTGACCAGCGGTTCAGTTATGTGGACATCACCCGGCGGCAAGAGTGCTACAGACTCCTCTTCCACCAAACACACTAACCCTGACCGAGATCCGACACGTGTGTCGAGTGATCGGCATAAGAAGGCACAGAAAGAGCGGTCTGCCGAATCGGTGTCCTCTGGGCGTTCCAGGTCACGGTCGCCGCATGACACACAGCAACTGTCCACGATTGCTAAGAGTGCCACATTACCAAAAGTCAGAGGTACTGTCGCCAGAAGACTAATCCGACCTCTTCACCCAGGTAGCACGTTGGACAGCTACTCCTGTAGTTCGTTCGACGTCTGCTTCCGAGATTAAACGCCCCTCTTCCAAGACTCGCAAATCTCGTGTTCCCACCTCCGATTCTTGACGCCAGGCGTCGAAAGATCCAGGAAACTCCAAAGGGTCAGGAAAACATTCCTCTACACATGGGAAAGGGGTAAAACAACATAAGAAAGCCTCTGAACAGGTTCAGAAGGAAAAACACAAGCATCCCAAATGTTTAGAAAAATCCAAGGCCCCTGACCATGTCACTAGGCCAAAGATTGTTGCTCCCACTCCCAGTTCAAGACAATAGGACTCGGAGGACATTTATAGAGTGATGAGGAGGATGTCCTTTTTTGTAGATTTATACGGGAAAAAAAACAAATTACTTCCATAGCTAGCACAGTACTCCAGCTACCTCTGCCCCTTCGGGATCCAAAGACCCTCAACCTCCTACTAAAAGACCCCATACTGAGACTCCAGTTCAGGGCTTGATTTCAGACCCTTTTAGTGTTGAACCTTACCAGCAGTATGGTGAGGAGTCCGAAGTACAAATCCTGGACGACCAGACTGGGCCCGATTACTATGGAGACGATGAGGACCAGGAAGAGGAGGAGGAAGACGAGGCGGAGACCTATAGTCTCAACTCCCCTATTCGCAAGGACCCCCCCGTGAATGACTCTCCTGTTGACAATCAGTCTTTACTCAATGAAGTTTTAGCCAAGGCTGCAGCCCATTTCCAAATTGACACTCGGGGTGCCCAATAAGAGAGAGATTTTGCAGAGGAAATTCTAGGGGACAAAAAATCCATTGCTCAAGCTATCCCCATTCTAAGATCTATTCAACGCAGAATCGGTCCTACTCTAGTTACCCCCAATCTTACTTGGGCAGTTAACCCACGAGTAGAAAAACTATTTACGGCCGCTCCCTCCGACCCACTGTACATAAGGGGTCAGCTAAAAACTGACTCTTTAGTGGTTGCAACCACCATAAAGAGAGCGGGAACACCACTAGCATCTTCGGAAGCACCCCCAGACAAAGAGAGCAAGAGAATATATGGTCTAGGGAGGAAAGTGGCATCCACGTCGGTATACCAAGCACACATTGCCAATACCACCACTCTGCTAGCAAGCTACAACTGCCACCAATGGGAACAGGTGTCTGCCCTCATTGCCTCCGCACCAGAACCTCTAAAGAGCCAGTTGGCCCAAATTGTGTCGGACGGAAGATCAGTATCCGGATGCATTCTCAAGGCTAACTTCGATGCAGCAGACAATGCAGGAAGACTGATAGCAGAAAGCACAGTGATTAAACAACATTCTTGGCTAAGGCAGTCAGGGTTTAAACCCGAGAACCAAGCCACCCTCATAGGCATGCCGGTAGAACCTAATGTCCTGTTTGGGAAAGCAGTGGAGGAAGAGCTGAAGATGGCTAAGGATGAATGACACCTTAAAATCCCTTGGCCAACTACCAAATAAGTCCACAAACCAGCAGGGAAATAACAATTTTTGTTTCTTTCGCGGCCAAAACTCCCATAGAGGGTCCAATTACTATTAGAACCAAGGAACCTCGTGGGGCGGCAACCAACAAGCTACCCAAGGTTTTGCCAGAGGTCAAAAGAGGGGCCACGGTAGGGGGAGAGGCAGCCCAGGTAGAGGCGCTACGACTCCCAATAAACAGTGACGTTCCGCTCCGGGTCCCTTTCCATGCATCCCCAGTAGGGGGGCGCATTTCCATCTTCACCCACGCATGGGAGGGGATCACTTCGGACAGATGGGTGCTGTCCACAGTGTCCGCGTGATACTGTATAGAACTACTGCAACGCCCCCGCAACCACCCTCCAAGACAGAAGATACACTCCTTGGAAGGAGATTGCTGTTCTTCTTTCAAAGGATGCAATAGAACTCGTCCCGAGCAAACAGGTAAACAAGGATATTTATTCAACTTACTTCCTTGTGCCAAAAAAAGATCTAACAAAGCGCCCAGTATTGGACTTGCATCCTGCAAACAAGTATGTCAAGCCCCAAATATTTCGCATGACTACACTTCCGGAAGTAATCCCCCTACTAAAAAAGGGAGATTACATGGCAACATTGGACATGAAAGATGCCTATTTTCATATTTCCATGGTCCCAGTCCACAGAAGATTATTACGCTTCAAGGTGGACTGTCCGCACTACCAGTTCAAGGTGCTGCCCTTCGGTATAGCCTCAGCTCCAAGGGTATTCACCAAGGTACTGGCGGTGTTGGCGACGCACCTACGCAGGCAGGCAATCCCAGTGTACCCTTACCTGGACGACTGGCTCATCACAGGGGAAACCCCCGTAATTTGCAGATCCAACATCCAAAGAACGATCCACCTCCTCTTCCGATTGGGCTTCACAATCAACGAGAAAAAATCAAGCCTGGTGCCAAGCACCTCCAAACAGGTACTAGGAGCTGTCCTAGACACTGAAGAGGAGTTGGCCTTTCCATCAGAGGAAAGAATTTTGAATCTGTTACTGCAAATTCCTCAATATCAGTCTGGTCGCCAGATAAGGGTTTGCAAAGCGATGTGTTTGCTAGGCATGATGGCGTCATGTATCTACCTGGTTTCCCACACGCGCCTGCGCATGCGACCCATGCAGGAATGGTTGGCAAAACAGTGGTCTCGGGCAAGTGGCCAGTGGGACGATCTAGTGGTCGTTTCACCAACACTAGTACAGAGTCTTCGCTGGTGGACAAGAGAGAACCTTTTAAAGGGGAAACCCTTTTACGATCCAGAAATACAGGCCGTAGTCACTACAGACGCGTCCCTGTCAGGGTGGGGAGCACACCTCCTTCACCACACAGCTCAGGGCCTCTGGTCTAACACAGTGGCCAAGAATCACATCAACTTGCTGGAGCTTCTGGTAGTCTTCAGATCGCTTCGGGCGTTCAAACCCCACCTATCCAACCTGTCAGTGCAGATCCTAAAAGACAGCACAACGGCAATGTTTTACATTAACAAACAGGGGGGTACTCGTTCGCCAAATCTGTCCAAGCTTGCCCAGAAAATTTGGATATGGGCACTTAGACGGAACATTTACCTGTCGTCTCAACATGTTCCAGGGGATCTCAATTCACTAGCGGACGCTCTGAGCAGAGATCCCCTTCCAGAAGAACACGAACGGCGTCTACACGAAGAAGTCGTAAAAGATCTCTTCTCTCAGTGGGGTTTCCCCACTATAGACGTATTCGCCACAAGCGAAAACAGATAATGCCCAGTACTCGCATCCAGGTTCCCCCAGTCAGGCTCCAAGGGAAACGCTCTATGGATGAACTGGTCAGGGATGTTTGCCTATGCTTTTCCACCAACTTCTCTGATGAGGAAGGTGAAACAAGATGCACAGGGAATCGATGACGCTCATCCTAGTTGCTCCTATGTGGGCGAGACAACCGTGGTTCCCACACCTGCGCAAACTGGCGGTGTGCAACCCCATCAGACTCCTGTGCTGGTACAACCTACTCTCCCAGCACGAACGACAAACAGTGCATCCTCAACCCAACTCGATGAACTTGGCAGCATGGCTCCTGAGGTCATAGAGTTTGGCCATCTCAATTTACTACAGAGATGTATGAATATCTTGAAAGAATCTTGAAAACCTAACACAAGGCACTGTTATTTTGATTAATGGAAAAGATTTGTTATCTGGTGCCAGAATAAATAAATCAATCCGATTGCTTGCACTCCTTCCAATATTGTCACCTACATGCTCCACCTGCTGGACGCAGGGTTGGTATGTAATTTACTCAAGGTACACCTGGCGTGTCTTTGTCAGCCTACACCACCTCCCATAAAAAGGTGTTGTGGTGGAAAGTGGCAGTTGTTAAAGCCTTTATGGATGGGGTAAAGAGACTCCACCCTCCAATTTCTAACCCACCACCAGGATGGGACCGTAATGTGGTGCTTGCTAAACTCATGGCTCCCCCGTTTGAACCCATGCATAAAGCTAGTCTCTAACACTTGATTTATAAGACTGCCTTCTTAGTAGCCATTACATCCTTAAGAAGGGTCAGTGAAATTCAGGCTCTGTCAGTGCAGGATCCTTTCTTTACTGTTCATAAGAAAAAACTGGTTCTCCAAACTCACCCTAGGTTCTAACCTAAATTCATTTCCAAATTCCATGTTAACCAGTCCATTGAGCTACCGGCCTTCTTCTAAGAACCCAAAAGCTCTGGTGAGGTAAAACTACACACAATAGATGTGCGGAGAGCGGTCCTCTACTACGTAGACAAGACCAGACCGCTAAGGAAGACAGATCAACCGTTCGCCTCCGTAGCTACAGGCAGAGAAGGAGATCGCGTCTCTAAAGGTGCCTTCTCGAAATAGATAGTCAAATGTATCCAGCTGTGTTACTTCCTTTCAGATAAAACACTTCCTTTTACGCCAAGGGCCCACTCTACAAGAGGCACGGGGGCCACTCTGGCTTTCATTGCAAATGTACCCCTTGACACCATTTGCAAAGCAGCTACATGGAGCTCTATTCACACTTTTACTCCGCACTACTCCATCGATGCTCATTCCAAGACAGATACTCAAGTGGGACAAGCGGTTCTAAGACATTTGTTCACTCATGACCCTTCTCACATCCCACCTCCTTCTTCTAACACTGCTCGCTAATCTATGCACAGGATGTGATCTAAGCAGATTCCACAAGCCTCAGAAGGGATACATTACTCACTGTAATCGTATTTCTGATGCTTGTATCTGCTTAGATTCACATGCGCCTGCCCTTCCTCCCCTCTGAGAGAAGGCGCATGGATGCTTGTAGTCTTATCTATCTATCTGCTTGGATACTCTGTACTCACGCTATTCCTTATGCTACCTCATGTCAGAAAAAATACAATCTAAACGTGTGAGGGTTCATGGGTACAGTGGACGTCACACTAGGGATAGTATTACTGGCACACCCTAGTTCGACACCCCTTTTCGAGTTTCAAAAAACAAACTGTAATATTCCGCAGCTACCACTAGATGTCCGCCTATGCACAGCATGTGAATCTAAGCAGATACAAGCATCAGCAATACGATTACGGTGAGTAATGTATCCCTTCTGAGGCCATATATTATATATATATATATATATATAAATATATATATATATATATATTTCTGAGGCTTGTGGAATCTGCTTAGATCACATGCTGTGCATAGGCCGACATCTAGTAGAAGCTGCGGAGTATTAGTTTCTTTTTCGAAACTCAAAAAGGGCGTCGACACAGGGCGTGCCAGTAATACTATCCCTATTGTGACGTCCACTGTACCCAAGATCCCTCACGTGTCTAGGATCCTCAGATTGTTTTTTTCCGCCATACTGGTCGGAAGCATTTTGCGGAGTCCCCTGGCCTTAGCCATACTTTTGCTAGAATTTAAAATAATAATCTATTGACATCCTTTCCCACCCCAACGTCGAACTTCGACACTCGACGCCGGCTGGAGAAGAAATCGACCGTCGGCTGCTGCACGACGGATTTGGGCCTCGGAAGGCCGCTGGCCTCGGCCCGGGCCTGGTAGGCCGCTGGCCTCGGCCCTGCAAGTAGGGAGAGTGGGGGGTGGTACATACTCTACACTCTTGGTATATAGGTACACCTTATACATTTCTTACACTTAACAGCCCGCTGCCTCAAGGTACGTATGGAGGGTACCCCTTTTCAATTCTGCCCCAAGTGCAATCGCAAATACCCTTGGGTGGACAGGCACGCCACGTGCAATCTCTGCTTGCCAAGGGACCACCCCGAAGGGAACTGCAGAGCGTGTAGTAGGTTTAAACCTAAGACACTTAAGGACTGTTTGACGAAGCGTTGGGCCCACCATGCCAGGCAGGCGGCCATGGCAGCGGAGGGCGCCTTCAGCGATGGCAGCGACGCTGTACTTTCGGACGGCGAGGGCATTACGGCGTCGAAAGACAGCCGAGCGCAGGTCCCCGACCTCAGAAGGTCGTCCGGCAGGGCGGCTATGGGGAAGACCCCCGGCGACACAAGCGCTTCACATACTACACACACTAAACACACTAAGTCCAACCGAGCCTCGACGACGTCGAGTTCTCGGAAAGAGGCACAGACAGAACGGTCCGATTTCGGTGTCCTCTGGGCGCTCTCGATCAAGATCGCCGCATGACTCCATGCAATCATCCACTCTTGCCAAGAGTGCCTCGCTCCCTAGGCTAACAGAAGTTCGATCGTCGGAAGACGAAGACGACTTCCACCCCCAGGCTGTGCTCCAGGAGTCGGAGCCCGCATTAAAGCCAGCGAGGCCCCACGCTCGAAGGACAGGGACACCTCTCCCGATCCTCGACGCCAGGCGTCGAAAAACTCCGGAGCCACTAAGGGACAGGGAAAACATTTTTCTACGCACGGGGAGGGGGAAAAACAGCAGAAGAAACTACCTGTACATTCTTCCACACCTGTGAAACACTCCAACCCCCCTAAACAGACAGACAAGCCCAGGTCTGCTGATAGGTCCATTACCAGCAAAGCTACTCAAGATAAATCCCATAGACTTGCTGAGAGAGTCATTCCCAGTTCCAAAAAATGGTCCAGTGAAGACATAGATGGGGTCATGTCAAGAATGTCTTCTTTGGCTGATTTTTATGATAAAAATCCAGAACATTTCCTCTCGTATGATCCACAAGGGGCCACACCCTCAGGCTCTACTGATCCTATCCCCCTGAGTAAGAAGGCCCGGTTTGAAACTCCAATAAGGTCCGAACCCTTCGAGGTACAACCTTACGCAAGACCATACTCACGGTATCAAGGAGAGGATTCCTTTTGTGAAGACCATGATTTTGGGTTGATAGAAGAGCAAACCGGGACGGCCTACTATGGGGATGAGGACCAGGAGGAAGAAGAGGATGACCCGGAAACATACAGAGTAGATGCCCCGGTTACCGACTCCCCGGTCGATAACCAACCCCTCCTAAATGAGGTTCTCGCTCGCGCAGCAGAACATTTCCACATTGACACCCACGGTGTACAGGAGGAAAGGGACTTCGCAGAAGAGTTAGTGGGAGAAAGGAGGCCTGTTGCCCAGACCATCCCTATCCTTAAATCCATTCAGCGCAGAATAGATCCGTCCCTGGTGAACCCAAACCTCACCAGAGCAGTCAATCCCAGGGTTGAAAAACTTTTCAGGGCAGCTCAGTCTGACCCTCTCTATATAAGAGGACATCTGAAGCCAGACTCCCTTGTTGTCACCAACACTCGTAAGAGGGCTGGGACACCCTTGTCTTCGTCAGAAGCTCCTCCCGACAAGGAGAGCAAAAAACTATACGGTTTCGGCAGGAAGGTAGCCTCAACGTCCGCCTATCAAGCAAGGATTGCTAACTCCACCACCCTGTTGGCCAGCTACAACTGCCATCAGTGGGAAGAAGTCGCGGCTCTCATAGCCTCTGCTCCTGAACCGTTAAAGGGCCAATTAGCTCGGATTTCTGCAGAGGGTAGAGCCGTGTCTGGTTGCATTTTGAAAGCAACCTTCGACGCCGCGGACAACGCAGGCAGATTGATAGCAGAAGGTACTGTTATCAAGAGACATGCGTGGTTACGGCAGTCTGGTTTTAAGGCAGAAACACAGGCATCATTGTTAGACAAACCGGTGGAAGCCGATCTGTTGTTTGGTAAGGCGGTCGAAGACGCACTGAAAAATGCCAAGGACGAATACGAGACACTCAAATCCCTTGGTCAGTTAACCAATAAACCCCCTAACCAGAGAGGGAATAGTAATTTTCGTCGCCCACGCGGCCAAAATTCCCAGAGAGAATCTAACTATTCCCAGGGGCACGGTACACAGTGGAACAACAACCAACAGTCTACCCAGGGTTACGGCAGAGGTAATAGGAGAGGTCATGGTAAAGGCAGAGGCAGCCCCAGCAAGGGAGGCGGCACGCCTCCACCATAGCAGTGACGCTCAGTTCAAGGTCCCTTCTCACGCAATCCCAGTAGGGGGACGCATTTCAAACTTCACCCAAGCTTGGGAAGGGATCACATCAGACAGATGGGTGCTGTCAACAGTATCCACGGGATATTGTATAGAGCTACTGCAGCGTCCCCGGAACCATCCTCCACGACAAAGAGTACACTCCTTAGAACATCAGAAGATTCTCCTCGAGGAGATCGCCATTCTTCTACAAAAGGACGCGATAGAACTCGTCCCGGGACACCAGATAAACAAGGGTATTTATTAAACTTACTTCCTTGTGCCAAAGAAAGACTTAACAATGCGCCCAGTATTGGACTTACGGCCTGCCAACAAGTATGTCAAGCCCCAAAAATTTTGTATGACCACGCTACAAGAGGTAATCCCCCCTCCTAAAAAAGGGGGATTACATGGCAACCTTGGATATGAAAGATGCTTATTTTCATATTTCCATGTTCCCAGCGCACAAAGTATTTGCGATTCAAGGTGGACAGTCGGCACTACCAATTAAAGGTACTGCCCTTCGGGATAGCTTCAGCACCAAGGGTATTCACCAAGGTACTGGCTGTGGTGACTGCACACCTACGCAGGGAGGCAATCCCAGTGTACCCTTATCTGGACGACTGGCTCATAACTGGGGAAACCCCAGGAATTTGCAGGACAAACATTCAAAGGACTATCGACCTCCTCCACGAGTTAGGCTTCTCAATCAACGAGAAGAAGTCAAGCCTGGTGCCAAGCACCTCAAAACAATTCCTAGGAATTCGGAATATACTACTGCAAATCCCGCATTATCAGTCCAGTCAACAAGTAACGGTACGCAAAGCAATGCGTTTACTGGGCATGATGGCGTCATGCATTTACCTGGTCCCCCACGCGCACCTGCGCATGCGTCCCATGCAGGAATGGTTGGCGAAACAGTGGTCTCAGGCAAGTGGTCAGTGGGACGATCTAGTGGTCGTTTCGCCAACACTGGTAAAAAGCCTTCACTGGTGGACAAGAGAAAATATCGCACAGGGGAAACCCTTTTACGATCCCGAAGTACAGGCAGTAGTCACTACAGATGCATGTCTGACGGGGTGGGGAGCTCACCTTCTCCACCACACAGCTCAGGGTCTCTGGTCTCACTCAGTGGCCAAGAACCACATCAACCTGCTAGAGCTTCTGGCAGTATTCAGAGCGCTTCAGGCGTTCGAGCCCCACCTACTAAACCTGTCAGTGCAAATCCGGACGGACAGCACTACAGCCATGTTCTACCTGAACAAGCAAGGAGGGACTCGCTCGCCAAATCTGTCCAAGCTTGCCCAGAAAATCTGGATATGGGCACTCAGACGGAACATCTTCCTGTCATCACAACATGTTCCAGGGAAGCTCAATTCCCTAGCGGATGCTCTGAGCAGAGACTCCCTCCCAGAGGAACACGAATGGGTTCTTCACAGAGAGGTCGTAGAAGAGCTCTTCTCTCAGTGGGGTTTCCCCACTATAGACTTATTCGCCACAAGCAAAAACAGACAATGCCCAGGATTTGCATCCAGGTTCCCCCAACCAGACTCCCAGGGGAACGCCCTGTGGATGAACTGGTCAGGGATGTTTGCGTACGCTTTTCCACCAACTTCTCATCAGGAAAGTGGTGAACAAGATGAACATGGAGTCGATGACGCTCGTCCTAGTTGCTCCCATGTGGGCAAGACAACCGTGGTTCCCAAACCTACGCAGGATGGCGGTGTGCGAGCCCATCAAACTTCCAGCCTGGTACAACCTACTGTCCTAGCACCAAGGTCAAACAGTGCACCAGCAACTCAACTCAATGAACCTGGCAGCATAGCTCCTGAGGTCTTAGAGTTTGGACACCTCAATTTACCACAGATGTGTATGGACATCCTAAAGGAATCTAGGAAACCAAACACAAGGCACTGTTACTTTGACAGGTGGAAGAGGTATGTTATCTGGTGCCAGAGTAGACAAATCAACCCAGTTGATTGCACGCCTTCCACTACTGTTACATACATGCTCCACCTGCTAGATGCAGGATTGGTTTTTAACTCACTGAAAGGACACCTGGCAGCCCTTTCGGCTTACACCACTTCCCATAGCAAGGTTTTGTGGTGGAAAGTACCAGTAGTTAAAGCCTTCATGGAAGGAGTAAAGAGATTTCACCCTCCTATTTCAAACCCACCACCAGGGTGGAACCTTAATGTGGTGCTAGCCAAGCTCATGGGCCCCCCTTTCGAACCCATGCATAAAAGCAGTCTCAAACACCTGACTTTTAAAACCGCCTTCTTAGTAGCTATTACTTCTATAAGAAGGGTCAGTGAAATTCAGGCTCTGTCATTGCAGGATCCCTTCTTTACTGTCCATAAAGACAAACTGGTTTTACGCACACACCCTAGGTTCTCGCCTAAATTTATATCAAAATTCCATGTAAACCAGTCCATCGAGCTTCCGGCTTTCTTCCAGAACCCGCAAAGCTCGGCTGAGGCGAAACTACACACCCTAGATGTGCGTAGGGCGGTCCTCTACTATGTAAATAAAACCAGACCTCTAAGGAAAACAGATCAACTGTTTGTCTCTGTAGCTACAGGCAGAGAGGGGGATCGCGTCTCTAAAGGTGCCATCTCGAAGTGGATTATTAACTGTATCCAGCTGTGTTACTCACTCTCTGAAAAGACTCTGCCTTTTACGCCAAAGGCCCACTCTACTAGAGGCATTGGGGCCACTCTGGCTTTCATTGCAAATGTACCCCTTGACACCATTTGCAAAGCAGCTACTTGGAGCTCTATTCACACTTTTACTCAGCATTACTGCATTGACACCCATTCCAAGGCAGCTACACAAGTGGGACAAGCGGTTCTAAGACACTTATTTGCTCATGACCCTTCTCACATCCCACCTCCTTCTTCTGGTACTGCTCGCTAATCTATGCACAGCATGTGATCTAAGCAGATTCCACAAGTCTCAGTAGGGATACATTACTCACCGTAATCGTATTTCTGATGCTTGTATCTGCTTAGATTCACATGCGACCCACCCTTACTCCCCTCAGAGAGAAGGTGCATGATTGCTTGTAGTCTTACCTTTCTGTCTATCTGCTTGGATTATCTGTACTCACGCTACTCCTCATGCTACCTCATGTCAGAAAAAATACAATCTGAGGATCCTAGACGCGTGAGGGATCTTGGGTACAGTGGACGTCACACTAGGGATAGTATTACTGGCACGCCCTGTGTCGACGCCCATTTTCGAGTTTCGAAAAACAAACTGTAATACTCCGCAGCTTCCACTAGATGTCAGCCTATGCACAGCAGGTGAATCTAAGCAGATACAAGCATCAGAAATACGATTGCGGTGAGTAATGTATCCCATATATCTATAGATGCTGTTGAAGTATGTATTCCACGTTTTTACTTCATAGATAGAGTTGAGACAAAGTCTGCACCCAAGACCGTTAAATGGATGGATCAAGACTCAAAAGTAACTACTTTGTGTAGTTTCATTTTTTTTTTAAAAACATCTTTTTATGTTTTGTAGAGACGAACAGGAGACAACATTATACCATGAAAGAGCCTGACAGATGCATGCAACATAAACATTATATGACTATATAATAGATTGTAAACTACAAATGATCAAGATGAAGGCTGGTATAGGGAACTTCGATCACGCTTTAAAATAACGCCAGATGTTTATACTGCCTCGGTCTGTAACCCCCCCTGATAGGTGTACTGTATATAGTTAATGAAGGTAAGCCAAGTTGCGACATGTAAGGAATGTTTTCCCTCTGCCAATGCAGTAATTTTCTATGAGGCTAGTATTTCCCAGAGTTTACCCCACCACATCGTAATGACCGGGCTCTCTGGGGACTTCCAATTCCGAGCCAGAGAGATCTTGGCAGCGAGCAAGAGGTAGTTGATTAGTTTAGACATGTTGCCAGTCAATGGATACGAACCCTCATCACTATCCCCTAGTAGACTGATCAGTGGGTCTAGAGGTAGTCACCTTAAGCATAGCTTTGATATTTGAAAGGACCTCTTTCCAAAATGCCCAAGTCCTGGGGCTGAGCCACCACATGTGATCGATGGTTCCCTCTCTGGGCACCCTCTCCAGCATGTGTTTGGATAGGAGGCTTTAAAGTGGTGGTGCCTATCAGGGGAGAAGTACCATCTATAACAAAGCCTGAGTTTTCATTCCTTATCCGTGGTACAGGAACCCACCCTGTGTTTCTGTTGCCATATCCTTTGCCAAGACCCCCTCCCCTATTTGGACTACCTGGTCCTGCTCCCAGCTCACCATATAGGGCAAGCAGTCCAACGGGTTATATCAGTCCAGTAAATTATAGAGCCCCGAGATTCTATGTCTGGAGTGACAAGCTAAGAATGTAATCTCCTTTGTTTTGTGGTGGGATGACTCGCCCAGTGTTGCAGCAGAGCGTATCAACATTTTACCACCTCCTGTAATGAAAATGTTTGTTTGCATTCTTCGAAGGTGAGTGGGGGGTCTCCTCTTCAAAGAGTTGTCTAAGTTCCAATAAGCCACCTCGAAACAAAGAGAATGCTGATTTCTGAAGTGCAGGAGATTACTCTGGGTTACCAACAGTGTGCGAAAGAGGACCCAAGCCCAAGGGAGGGCCCCACCTTCTTATCACAATATTCCAGCATTGCAGTGTGTGTTGTCGATAATAGAAGTGGTTCCCTGATCACATCATGGGGCAATTTAATGAATGCCTATTGTTGCAATGGGATCTGAGTCACAGATTGTTCTATTTGTGTCCAGATGGGAGAGTACCTAATTTGTGCCCATGAGAAAATGGGAGAGTTGGGAGGCCAAATAGTAGCAGAAACCATCTGGGACCCCCAGGCCACCCAGGGTTTCCCTCCAAAGCAGGACTTTTTTAGCTATTCTAGGTCTGGTGTGTTGCCAGATAAACGCCACAATCTTGCCCCGAAGTGTGTGCAATCTGTGTGACAGGATCCGAGTCAGAAGGGCTGAGAATTGGTGTAAGAGCTTGGGAATAGTGGTCCTTTTGATTGCTGTGACCCACCCTACCCACTAAATTGTCTGCTTGTCCCACCGCTTAAGGTCAGACTCCACACTTGCAAGTAGTGGGGGGGTAGTTTGCGTTGTACAATTGTTTAAGTTTACTAGGAATCTTAATCCCCAAGTAATCAATCCAATCCACCTTCCAGGCTATGGGGCAAATCTCTGCCAATCTCACATGTTGCTCTATCGGCAGCGCCAGGGCCAGACCCTGAGAATTGGGCTAGTTGACCTTAAATCCAGAGACTAAGCCGAAGACTGCCAATTCATCCAATAGGGATCTGGCCGAAGTAGTTGTCGGTCACAGTGATTAGAACGTCATCGGCGTGTAGGGAGATCTTGTGCTCTTGCCCTTGACATGGGATACCCTTGATGAAGACTCATCTCAATGGGGGCTCCATAGAGAGAGCGAACAAGAGAGGGGACAACGCGAGGCCCTGCCGTGTGCCCCCTGGTCACCTCTATAGGGGGGGAGGGGGTCGAGTTCCCATTGAGAAGCACTCATGTGGGAGGCGAGGAGTAAATGGTGAGCAGACCTTGCCGAAATCTAGGGCGCAGGCCTGACCATAGAAGAACCTCTCTCGTATGATCAATCTAGGCAGTCAAAGGCCTTGTGGGCATTGAGGGCTATCAGTCCAGCTTCAAGGGTTAACTTGTCTACAATTTTAGACAGATTCAGGGTCTTTCTAATATTAGCAGGGGTACAACGGCGGGATATAAAGCCTTTCTGGTCCGGGTAGACCAGTGTTGGCAGGACCGCCATAGGTCGAGTGGCCAGAACATTTGAATACATTTTGGCACCATTATCGATGAGAGATCGCTGATATGAATCCAGTAGGTCAGGGTCCTTGTTAAGTCTCAATAATAGGATAGTGGAAGCCTCTAACATAGGGGGCGCGATAGTTCTGAAATCTGGGAAAGTGTTAAAAATCTGAGTTTGGGGAGCTAAAATGTCACAGTAAGTCTTGTAAAACTCAGAAGTGAACCTGTCAGGCCCCAGGGTGCTATTCTTTAGTGATTTGATCGCTCCAGCAACCTCTGCCACCTTTAGGGGCAGCTCTAGCTGCACAATCTGCACCAACTGGAGGGGCGGGAAGGCAATTGAATGCAAGTAATACTCCAGGGCCTCTGTATCTGGGGAGGCAGCTGAAGCGTATGCAACATGGTACTTGTGAACTCAGGCCATCTAGTCATGATCCCTTAACAGAAGCAAACCCTACCCATCCTGCCAAGCTTGAATGTTGTTCCGGGTTTTATGCTGTGCTAGTTTACGGACAAAGATCTTATTAGATTTGTTCCCTCTAGTGTAGTAATATTGTTTGATCCTTAATAAAGCCTGAAAAGTTCTCTCCACCAAGTGAGCCTCTAGCTTAGTTTTGGCTATTTTCAGCTGGCGCCGTGCACTTCGAGAGCGTGAAGGTTTATGGACAGTCTCGCCAGCCTTGACCTCCCCTTCCAACTCCTCCCGCAAACTAGTTCTAGATTTGGAGTAAGACGAGGTTAGGCTCACCACCACCTTCATCGCATCCGAGACCGTATGGAGGGTTACCTCCTCGGTTAGGTTGTCTTCCAAAATATGCGGCTATCACAATCTCTTTGCAAATCTCCGGGTCTTTGAGAACCGGGCTGTACAGCCTCCACGGCATGTGAGGTGGAGGCGTTAGTTCACTCACCGAGAGGGACAGTGCTACCGGGGCATGATCTGAGAGGGCCATAATGTGTATAGTGGAATCAGGGACCAAGCGGACCCAAGAAGAAGAGATTAAATGGGAATCTATGCGCGAGAATGCCCTATGGACATGTGAGATGTGAGTGAGGTCTGCGAGTGGATTCCTGAGCCTCCATATGTCTGCCAGATTTAACTCTGAGGACCTTCATAAGAGCTAGTGAATTCTGGAAGCAGGCACGATCTTATCCACATTCATATCGGGCGCCAAATTTAGACCCCCCCCCCACCCCACCTTTGATAAGAGAGCCTGCCACAAAAGTCTGAAGCCTTCCCAGGAGATCATGAAAAAAATAGATCTTGCTCCTCATTGGGGGCGTAAACTGAGACAAACGTAAAGGTGTTCCCCATAAATGAGCCCTTGACACCGAAATACCCCTCATTAGTGTCCCTGGGAACCCTTGTTTTACAAAAAGGAGTTGACGTGCCAGAGAGGACTTCTACACCACGCATTTTAGCTCCACTGGAGGTGATGAAGGCAGGCCAAAACCGTGCATGTGCAAACCTCTTCTCTTTCAACAGGAGTGTCTCCAGTGTGATGAACCAGTGGAGTCATCAGTTTCCCTGGCAGTAGCCTCCGCCCATGTGGCCAGGCGATGGCAGCTGCTACTTGATCCTGACCCTGGGGGCGGTTATATGAGGAAGGATCTCATGGGAGGAGACAACTAGCAGGAAGATGACTTGGCCTCATTGGATGAGCCGCGGTAGTTCCCATTTTCCCATAAGACCCCTTTACCCAATACCCTAATGGCCTATTGCCATGCATATGTTCCCCCTTTATAGGTAAACTAAAGAAACCTTTTCCCAAAACCCTTTAGGCCAAACTCCAAACTATAACTTGAAGAGTACACGCTCCAAGAAATCCCTTTTCAGTTCTAGTTTTACTTGGGTAGAACTGATCTTCCATATGGTATCCTTGAGATAGACTCTCCAAGAGATATGCATCAGAAACAATCAATGAAATTCAATTCCCACCACCATCTAAGTCGTCAGTTAATATCACCACCACCACCTAAGTCATCAGTTATTATCAGTGGCTTTCAAAGCCCGCTTTTGGCAAAAGGCGCTTTATAAATTAAATAAATTCCCACAACCACCCAAGTACTGAGACAAGGAGGATGAAGGAATTGATGCAGAGCAGCAGGAGCGTCCAGCTTAATGAGCGCACTAGTTGTTGGGTGAAAACACCTGTGCGCATGCCCTTTAAAAATAGTAAACAGACTATTAGAGAGGGCTCAGAAAATGTGGCATCTCAATTGAAGGCAGACAGAAGCTGGAGGCACAAGCCGGTGTCGCAAAGCAAAGGTGTTTGGCAGCCAAGAAGGAAAGTGTCCTGGTGGGAGCAAGGCGTGCCGTTGAGATGCCAGGAACTGTGCGAGGATTCCTGGGTGTCTGGCAGCCGGGAGAAACAGTGTTGTCCTTACCGGGAGCTGAAGAAAAGCCAGCATGCAGGAACGGAGCTCCGAGAGAAGCTAGAGAGATGTCGGAGCTGCCTGGAGTGGGAAGCCAGGGGCAAAGGAAAGCTGCGCAAGCTCAAGAAAGACTGAAAACGCTACATAAAGCTGGTGAATCAGCCTGAGCAGAGTGGGGACCCTGCAGCATTTCGGCAATGGCACCAAAAGAGAATTTTAACATTGGGAAGTTATGGAAAGTGAAATAACAAGAATGTTTGTGAATTGAATGGGCAGAGTGCCAACCCGAACCCCAATAAGAAGTGAATGCTTATGTGGGGAAAGCTTAAAAGAACTGTGAGACCAAGTAGATATACCAAGCTAAGAAAGGCATATGCTACTTAATTGTTAAGAGGAACTAAAATATATGAGAAGTTCTGGCAAGTATACACCAGGCAATTGAAAGTACAAGAAGGGAAGGCCTGGCAGGGGAGTACACCAGGCAGTTGTGAGTGCAAGAGAAGTCCTGGGAGGGGAGTATACCGGGCAAAGGCGTCTCAAGCAGAAACAGTGTTTGTTAAACACAGAGATAACTTGTGTTTGAAGAAGGAACTTTTGTTAAAAGAAAACGTATACATTTTATCTAACGGGGTTGTTGTGGGCCAAGAAAGAGACAGAACTGTTAGTCCCAGAGGCATTTGTGATACCAGTGAAGAATCAACCTCTGAAACTAAGGTCTTTTAAATTTTTGGAGAACATTTATGTTGGAGCTATTGTATTTTTAATTGAGAACACTTTTTGCAAATATCAGGTTAGATATTTCCCTTGTAACGTTATTTTGTTTCAGGGTGAGGATCTGGCTAGAACGTTTGGACACAAGGGCGTATTTTGATTTGACATCCTGACAAACACTGATCCTTAGTTTTTGGTTCTTAGGTAGGGAAACTTCTTCAGAATACGGTCAGAGATTCATTTTCCCAACCGATTTTAAGTTGAATAAAGGTCTTTAACCAAAAAAAAATGACAACTTTGTGTCTTGTTTTCATTTTTGACCCCCTCAAACCTGTAAGAAAATGACTGCAGGGGAGAAGTCGATCAACTTGGCA
This sequence comes from Ambystoma mexicanum, assembly GCF_040938575.1. Taxonomy (NCBI): domain Eukaryota; kingdom Metazoa; phylum Chordata; class Amphibia; order Caudata; family Ambystomatidae; genus Ambystoma; species Ambystoma mexicanum. The sequence continues at coordinate 436,615,227 of NC_090936.1, forward strand.
ATCACTTTCGCTTGATCAGGGAATTTAAACCTTGGACGTACCATGTGAGAATGGGAAGCTACAATCAAAGGGAACCATTAAGTCCAGTCATATAAATCTAAAGTGTGTTTCAGCCTAGAAAAAAGGTACAACTCTGTCCTGTCATCAAATCATCGCTAGAAATTGCCCCCTGTTTACCACCCCAACTTAAACATTCCAACAATGCCCTCCTCCCCAACCCTTGCCCAAACTATGAATGCATAACTGTTATTCATAACATCAAACAAAATTACAATCTTTGGGTAATCTGAGACTGGGGAACATGTATTCCTGCGTCAATTGTCAAGAACACCCATGCCTTCTGGGCATTTAAGGGGAAACTAGGTCCACATAATTGCCGAAGTGAGTTCCAAGGCTGGAGTCCTGCCAGCCGCTTAGAGTGGAAGGCTGTTAGTAGAAGTATTTGGTTCCTCATGGAGGGTCCCGCCTGGGATCCAGGGCCTTCTGCTTCTTTTTGCGCCCTCTCCCCACTTTGGACTAGGTGCCCACTCTGGCTACAGGCCATTCAAGCAGATCAGCCACCTGATCCGAACTTTGGGATGCTCCCGTCTGATCCGGTGAGAAAAATTGCTCAGCCTCCTTAATAGTGGTGATTATCCAGGGCTGGTTCTTGTAGGTAAACGGAAGGGCAGTGGGGAACCCCCACCTAAAGCGAGCACCTCTCTCCCGGATCCAGTCTGTAAGAGGTCTGAGAGTCTTGCTTTTGATGAGTGATCCCTGCAAGATCTTGGAGGGCGTGGGTGGAGCCACGGAACTGCACCTCATCCAGATTTCTAACCCGCAACAAGATCGTCTCCTTGAGCTTATAGAAATGGACTTGGGTGAGGACATAAGGGACCAGGCCCTGACGCGCCAGGCCCGCAAGGTGGACCTGGTGTATCCTGTCAGTCTCAATCTTCTCCTCTGGCACAGCTTTGAGAATGTGGCAGAAGAGGCCAGTGACGTAGTCTTCCATTTCTCCATCCGGGATGCCCAACTTAACCCCTCTAATCCGAATATTGTTATGCCAGGAGCAGTTCTCAGAATCTTCATGCTTAGTTTCAAGATGGGTCACCTGATCTTCCAAGTCCTCACAGCATTGGTCCATTCACTGACCTCATATGCCTGTTTGCACAAGGTACTCTCCATGTCATTGGTCTCATCAACACGGTTGTCAACGGAAGAGATCTTGCCCGTCAGGTTGGCTATGCTAGACTGGAGTTGCCCCTCAATCGCCAGACATCAGTTGCTGGAAATCGTCCTTCGTGGCCTACTGAGAGACAGTCGCCTGGGCCTAGTAATGCACCTGGGCAACTGTGGCGATTTCTTTTTCCTCTTGGCCATGAATTTGTAAAAGGGATGTAATGCCTCCAGATTTCTGAGACTTGGCCTTGGACACCCCCAGACAGCTGCCGAGGATATAGGCGCCCAAGACTGCCCAAGGCCTATGGACCGTGGGTGTAGCCAAGCCTCACCACCAGACACGCTCAAGGCCCAGGTATGCTTTAATGAAGCCAGCAGTAGTCTTGGGCTGCGTCCCCAGACGTGGTGGCCACACCGGATGACCGTAGCGGGGTGCGCAGGCCTCAGGCCCAACCCCCATGGCCGAGCAGGCGAACTCCTGGGCCCTGAAATTCTCCAGCATAGGGTCTGGCATGGATTCACATGCTCATGAATATTCCCGTCAGGCTGGAAATTCTCAGTAAAAGAAAAACGGTTTCCCTTTCACTTACAAAACTGTATTTCTCCCATAAACCAATCACTGTCCTCTGGGTCATAACGCCCTTGACAGTCCTCTCCCTAAGCCCCTCCTCTGGCAGCCATCTTCAGATTTTTACCACACGCTTTAGTGTTAGGAGTCCTCGAATTTTGCACTGCAAGCTACTACTAGGTTTTTCGTGTTTTTTCATGGAAAAAGATTCTATTTTTGTTCCAAAAGAGCCTGTGTATTCTTATCTCCATCTGCTGACAGTGGGGATCCGTTGTCAGTGAAATTTGGCGCCCCTCAAGGGCAAAGATCGTTGAAGTTTCCAGAAGGCCATCGGGCCTACTTCGCGCCCTCCGACCATGACGGAGGAGAAGAAAGAAGGAAGATCCCTCTTCAAGCCGTGCACCAAGTGCGGGCTCCGAAATGTTTGTGAAGGTCAGGCACCTAAAATGCTTCTACTGCCTGCATCCGGACTGCAAGGAAGGAGATTGCAAGATCTGCTGCAGATTCTCCAAGCAGACTAAATAGGACTGGCACAGTATACTGGTGGCGTGGCAGAGCGCCAAGGCCTCAGCCCCTTGCCCTGAGCAGGAGCATGCCTCACCCAAGGCCGGTCGGTCCAAGGAGCGGGCTTCTAAGTCCTGTGTCTGCGCCTCATCTGCTGGCGCCCAATGTAAGGACAAGCACTGCAAGTCCAGGTCCACCGGGTTTGCAGCAGAAGCGGGTCCCACGGCAGACAGGGCGTGATCGACATCACCCTCCACCTCCATTGCCAGCTGTCAATCGAGCTCCACCTCAAAGAGAGTCTTCTAACCCGGCTAAGCTGGGGAGAAGCCAGAGAAGCCACGGACAGAGGAGAGGGCCGAGCTGCCAAAGAAGGCGCAGGCGGCACAGGAAAAATTTTTGTCGAGTATGGAGCTTGTGGCGGCTGCTCTTTTCGAACGCAAAAGGGCTGATCCTGAGATGGTAGCCCCCACACCGCCAGAGGTAACGAGAAGCCGCTGTGGTGACTTTTACACGGTCTGCCGGCATTCCGGAGAAGGGGACACCGCCTCAGAACTTGATTCCAGCCCCTCAGGGTGAAAAAAGGAGGGGGCGGCAAGGAGGCCCCAGATCAGTCCCAGGCCGTGGCCCAAGCCATAGAAATTTCATCCATGGAGGATGAGGATATGGAGTCCCTACACACAGTCCACGAGGACGTGGAAGAGGGCGACTGCGACTGGGTGGGCGCAGGGCCTAGTGTTCCGATCATGCCAGTCCCGCAGAGGGATGTGTCTCTGGACATCCTATTACCCCTCCATACCTTGGTGGTGTCAGTGATACAGAAGAGGATACCACAAGGGCCTGTTTCAACGCTTCCCCTGGCACCGACCGACCAACCGCTGACGAAGAGAAGAAAGCGCCCTACAACACCCCTTTTTAGCCTCCGCACCCGTGCCTGGTCCCATCTCCCCCGCCATACCCAGACATGACGACGGACGACTATATCGTTGGAGCAAGCACCCAGGTCCCCGCAGCCTAGGGCATCCCCACCGGACGAGATGGGATCATTCTGCTCTGACGGCCAAATCCTCTGAGCTGTTAGTTCATGCCCGAGGAGATCAGGAAGGAGGTTTTCCTGTAACAGAGGCGTGAGGCCAAGCGACAACATATGGGAGGTGGGCCTAGCCCTCTTGAAGAAGTTGTTAGACGCCATGGGGAGGAAGGTAATCTACACCGCGGTGTCCACCATCAAGGCAGCCAACACACTGGTAACAGATACGGCAGGGAGCTGTGGTACAAGCTGGGCCCTATTCTGGAGTTCCTCCCCGACGAGAAGAGGAAGAAGGCCATCACCCTCTTCCAGGTGGGAGATATAGCGTTGGATCACGCCATTACAGTGGTGCTGTATTTTGCCGACAGTTTCTGCCAGATGGGGAACGGTGTCTGCCTTAGTCGCCAAGGCTCGATGAAGGCCACGAATTTCTGTCAGGAGATCCAAACGAAAGTACTGGACATGCCTATCGATGGCGATAACCTTTTCGGGAAGGTGGTCGACTAGTCCCTGTAGGCAATCAAGACGGATACAGAGACAACCTGTGCCCTGGGTGCCCTTAAAAAGCACTGCTCTTCCTTTTGCTCTTCCAGAGGAGAGTCGGGCAGGTCGTCTAAAGGTTTCTCCTCCTTGTACCGTCAGCCTTCCAGATCCACAAAACAGGAAGCCCACAGAGGTTTTCCCAGGCCTACGGAGGTGGTCAGCGTTGTTGCCTGCAAGGCAGAGCACCAACGCCAAAGCAAGCCTAAACCTGCCAAGATGTCAGGCCCCCACCCATGCACCCTAGCAGGAGGCCGTTGAGAAGGTTCGTCAGTGAGTGGGAAAAAGTCCCCACTGACAGATGGGTGTTGGATGCTCTTGACCAAGGACATACCCTGGAATTTCAGCACAGATGTCCGTGGATCCCGCTGGTGTCCCGTCAGGAGCAGCACATCCCTCAGCTCTGGGAGAATGTGGGGGCCATGCTGCAAAAAGGGGCGGTAGAGCTGGTTAACCAGCAACTCTGTGGCTCCAGAGTCTACTCCAGATACTTCTTGGTAAGAAAGAAGACGGTGGGCTGGAGGCCCATTCTAGACCTGCAACAGCGGAGTACCTCAAGTCTCAGAAATTCGGCCAACTGGAAAGAGGGGATTTCTTGACGTCGCTAGACCTGGAGGATGCCTACTTCCACGTCCCCATTCACAGGAAACACTGAATGTTTCCAAGTTTCGTGGTGCAGGGACAGCACTACCAGTTCAAGGCCCTACCCTTCGGCATGAATTCGGCCCCAAGAGGGTTCACGAAGTGCCTAGCACAGGTGACGGGCCATCTGCATCTACAAGGGATACAGGTATACCCTTATCTTGATGTCTGGCTCATCCGGGCCCGCTCGTGAGAGTTGGCCGTCAGACACACCGAGGTGGCCGTCCAGCTACTGACGGATCTGGGATTCTCCATCAATTATCCAAAGTCCTGCTGATACCATCGCAGAACACGCTGTTCCTGGGAGCCAGACTCAATACAGTGTCATACCTGGCATCGCCCTTGGAGGAGAGGGTAGCGGCCATTCAAGGGAAGGTGCAGTGGCTGTTGTCAAAGACGGGCACAGTGCGGACCATCAAGTCGTTGCTCAGCATGATGTCCTGCGTCTATCTCATCCGGCTCTGCAGGTTACAGATGCAACCTCTTCGGGAGTTCCTGGACGCTCGATGGGTACATGTGTCCAGAAACTTCATGGACAAGATCACTTGGGACGACTTCTTTCGGTTGATGAGGTGGTGGGGTGACAATCCAACATTGCCAGTGGCACAGGGTTTCAGAACCCTCCATTTCAGGAAACCGTCACAACGGAAGCTTCCCTTGAAGGCTGTAGAGCTCACACCGGACATCAGGCCCCTCTCAAGTTCCTCTCGTGGAAAACGGCTTTCCTTGTGGCTATCACCTCCACCAGGAGGGTGGGTGAGATACAGGCCCTGTCTTGCAAAGAGCCATACCTGACTTTGCACGAATCGCTGGACGTTGCTCGTGCCCTGAAGTTCTATTTGGCACGCACCAAGAGTTTTCAAAAGACTTCACAGCTGTTTGTGAACTTTGGCCCTGTGAACCATGGGAAGTCCTTGTCCAAGGCTTCCATCTTAAGGTGGCTCTCCGGCTGTAACATGCACTGTAATCGGCTGGCAAACTGACCGCTGGCCGGCCGTCCAAGAGCCCATTCCACTAGAGCGATCGCTGCGACGATGGCCTTCCTGGCTGGTGTGCCACTTCTGGACATCTGCTGGTGTGCTACGTGGAGGTCCACGCACACCTACACTGTGTCGACAGGGATTCCAGTGAGGAGTTCTGAGTTGGCCAAGCAGTGCTACGCAATCTGTTCGCTTGAGATGAGTCTGTTCCAGAGGGAAGAGTGCATTGCTTCGGTTGAGCCTTGTCACCGCCCATGGTTGTGTAATGTTGTACTGCTATGTATTCGTTATTCATGAGCATGTGACTCCATGCCAGACCCCGTGCTGGAGAAGGAACAAGTTACTTACCTGTAACTATTGTTCTCCAGCATGGTTCTGGCATGGATTCACATGCGAACCCTCCCTACTTCCCCTCTGCGGCTCTCCTTGGTCATACTGCCACTTTACGTGCTTACGAAATCTGAAGATGGCTGCTAGGGGAGGGGCTTAGGGAGAGGACTGTCATTGGCTGGGGGCAGTAAGACCCACAGGACAGTGATTGGTTTATGGGAGAAATACAGTTTTGTAAGTGAAACAGTTTTTCTTTTACCGAGGATTCCCAGCCATACGACGGGGAATATTCATGAGCATGTGAATCCATGCCAGATGCATGCTGGAGAACAATAGTTCCAGGTAGGTAACTTGTTCCTTATGCCATGTGCGTGGTACCCGGGTCCCAGCAGGAGCAGGCCCACATCAAAGGCCCCAAGTAGGTGGCTCCGGTCTCTAGGAAAGCTGAAGACCTCAGCGGCAGCCAGCGGGATATCGCTGCTCCATCAGAAGGCAGGCCCCCGGGGACGCACAGGTGACGCGCCCAGTTGCCTGGCTTCCAAGTTACTCCAGCTGCCCCTTCTCAATCCAGAGCTCTGGATGTTCCCCCATAGGTAACAGCAAACTAGAAGGCAGGAACGGGCATCTTTCAAGCATTAAACAAGCTTTTTCCCTACGCGTCGCAGGAGCACTCGGGTGGCCATGGTATTCCATTGCGTGCCAGGCCACACACCCCCATATATTTTCATTTTTAAAGGCAATTCAAGCACAGGAAATAAAATATATACCTATGCTTTAATTTGGTTTAATAACATTCAGTTCAAATGGTAAGCATTTTGTACAAAATATGCACCAAAAATGTTCACAACACGGTTTAGCGTTTGCTGTAAATCTACATAAAAATGCCAGTAAATGTTAATCTATATGTAGATGATTGGCAGATAAAGGGAAATGCATCAAGGCAGTCTTTTGTACACTCACATCAAACAGTGAAACCAGACTACCAGTGCCTTAGCTTTTGTGATTTTCCCCCTCAACCCCCTTAATTTTGTTAGTACCATTATCTAGGAATATGCTGTTATTTGCCAAGTGGTTTATCCCCTTACCTTTTCTCTATCTCCATGTCCAAGCTTCAAAGCAATATATTGCAATTTGGTGTATTACAGAATGTCAAAACAAAATAGAAGTTGAGATTCACCAGGAATCTGAAAACATCTAAGAGTCAAAGAAATTCCTTCAGTCAAAGATAAATCCAGTGAGGGCAATCAATAGAAAGGATTCAAGCCTTTCCAGACACAGTTTCCATTTGAGGCAATAGTCAGAATGGTTTTGAAAGTGATATGGATAAAATGCCCTCTTGTGTTTGTTTGGTCATATATGTACACAATTCCACAGTGTACCTATTCAAGAATGGCTCCACTCAAAATGGTCATTGAAGGGGTCTTGGACGATCTAGCCGCTGCAACACAGTCACCTAGTCACTGAATTAGTCAAATTGGCAGAATTTAAGCATAGGCAAACTTTCCTGAGCCCCTCCAGATCAAGTGTCCACAACAGATGCATCTGTTTTTGGAAGCGGGACACATTTGCCTTCAAGGACCCTCCCCAAAAAAGGGCAGGCCAACCCAAACTGCTAAATCACTTTACTTCTGCACAAGACCAAAACCATCCTGTGCACGAGTGATGATCTTGCATCCCTACTTACTGAAAGTAAAGAAAGCATGTAGGAAATGTTGTTCCCTTTCTTTGGAGACTTTGATGGTAGAGATTGGGGAGGTAGAGATCTTTATGGGAGTCCCTGCGAGGTGCAGACCTCGGAGATGAGTGGATGTGGCACCCCTGGATCTAGGCACGGCCGTGCTGGTGCATGGGGGCATTGGGTGTAAAAGACTGCGGATTGAGCAACTGCAGTAGGTGTTGCAGTGTTCAGAATACTGAAAACGTGGGACAAAATTATGAACTAGGAATACCTCTTTGCCTCATAAGGACAAGTTGGCTGACAAGGTGACTCTCAAGGTGGGTCTGGAGGTTGGCCCACCAGGGCCTGTCTTATGGAGAGAACTAGATTCCTTCGACACTTGGGATGAGCTGCACAAGGAATCTGATTCCCTGAAGGTGTGGGATGGCCTCCGGGGAGTCCAAGCAGGTGGGTTTTCCTACAAGGATCCCAAGAAAAATATCTTAACAGTATGGAAACAAAAGTGCTTCTTCTGAAAGTGAAGACTGGTTAGATTGCCCTAGCATTATGTAATATTTTTAAGGAGTTATGTGGCTGGATCATCTATAGCGGTAGAGTTGGCTATCAGGAAATGCTGACTCCCTGACAGAGATTCTGAAGGCATGTACGGTGGTACCAAAGGAGGGGGGCACAGTGGTGATCAAATGGAGAGATCCAAGATCTCAACAATGTTCACTTGGAAGAAGAGACTTTTGTATAAGTATTCAAGGCTGTTGGTATTATCAAGTGAAAGCCAAGAATCTCTATGGTAAGATCCAGGAGTTTCCTAGTGTGTGAAAATATTTCTCCCAAATAGGTCTTCAGGTATCCTGTTATGCACCATGCAAAGTTAGAAGTTCTACACAAGGGGTGTTCACACAACTGGAGGTGGTGAAAGCCTTTCCAGAGTTCATGAAAGGAAGAAAGACTTGTTTCCGATTGTCATCCTATAATGTCCTCAGGGATGCTGTTACTTTGGCTGGTTTTGAATGACATTTCTTTTTCCGGTTCTGCCTGATATGCATATATTCGTTCAGGGGTATGATGTTTAGATTGAGGTTGGTATCAAAGGGGAATGATTCCTTAAATGGTTCTTCCCGTCTTTTCCCTCCTTCCCTACTTTCATCATTTGGATGGTCAGTGGGAGTTGACGAGAACATTTCTAATTTGTAATGCAAACGTTTGTGTAGGATCCCTATAGCAAAATGAATTTGATGTATTTCAATAAAAAGATGTGTACAAAGCACATTTATAGTAGTGAAGAGGAAGCCTGGTAAAAATAAGGCTGAATACCTGGAAACCCCTGCTGAGGTGTGGAGTGATCAGTTGCTTCTTGACCTTTGACCAAGGCTGGTGATTGTATTTCTCTGTGTGTTTGTAATCTAAACACAACCAAATCTCTTCTTAGATATGTCTCCAACTATCCCTAAATTAACCCAGCTTCTATAATCCTTCGTTTAACATACTATCTTTACTTTTGCTTAGTGAAAGTCAAATGACTGACCTATTAGAAGTAACTAGATACAAGACCTCAGTCCAGCTCTGTTTTAACCTCAGCTGACGGGACTCTTGAAGCACTATTTCCTCTCAAGCGTTACTTGTTCTTTTGTTTAATCAATTTCTGCTGGTGTCAGAGCATGCATACTTCTTTTCTGTAGCTTGAAACTTCTCCTTTTGCTATCCTTCACAGAAGTCCCAGATGAGCAGGCCGCGAGGGAGCACATGAAGACTGTGCACCTCGACACTTGTCCCTGCGAAGACAAGCTCTTAATATGGCTGCAAGTGCCCTTAATACCACTTACGTGTGTGCAGACACTAATCACTGGGACAGGAACACAAGCTTCTGGTTACCTTCCCTCTATCCCTCCACCCTTCCTCCCCGCCGACAGCAACAGAATGTATCTGTGGAACTTCTGGCAACGATCGAATAAAGACCAAGTACCAAGGCCCACTAAGGCAAAACCCGCGCAGGAAAAGGGCACGGTGTTGTGCGCCGTGATATGGCATCCCAAAGACTCTGCATCCAGGAACTCCGAGCTGCGCCCAGGCCCTCAATCAAATCATTTGTATTAGGTAAGCGCACTTGCGCATCTTGCTGTAAGACTGCTGATTTCCGAGCTGCACCACAGCTCCCTCCCATGCCGGCAACCACTTGCATTTGCTAAGCGCAGTCACGCAACTTGCCCTACAGTATTCACCCATCTCGGGTCTGTAGATGCCATGGCACCACCTGCCTACACCCTCGCCCCCTATCCATCAGGAACCAGCGCCTCCAGCACCGCACCAGGAGATCCTCTACCCACAAACATCCCGCGCCTCCCACCACAGCACCACCCCCATATACTCCAGAAACAAACTCATCTGCTTGCGCACCGACCTCCACCCACCCATCCACCCCCAAACACTAAGCCCATTCATCTCTACACTCCACCTGAGCGGCCACCCCCATCAACCCCCTCAAATATGCCTTGACCAACGCCAGATCAGTCCTTGCGCACGCCCTTGAAATTCACGACCGCCTCATCCCCAACGATCTCAACCTGCTTGCTATATCCGAAACATGGCTCCACCCAGCAGCAGGTCCTGCACTATCCATCCTTATCCCCCAGGATATGCCATCCTGCACAATGACAGAACTCATAGTAGAGGCTGCAGAGTCACTCTAAACCACAGACACCCACACCATCAGGATCACCAAGTCCAGCCCAATCCCAAACTGCAAAATGTCTGTACCAAGCTTGCTATCTCACCCACCAATTTTCTCAGTCTCCACCTTATCTATCGCCCCATCCCAATTTCATGACCTCATGCAAACCCTCAATCCTACCATCGAGCCCAGTTCAAAAATCCTAATTTTAGGAGACCTCAATCTTGGCCTCAACGACCACACAGACTCATGCAAAAAGCCTAGCCACAGCCCTCAACCATGCTGGCGTTGCTTAGAGAACTTCTGAACCTACCATCATCCAGAGCCGCACCCTCAACTGAATTACTGACCTCATTTGCAACCTGGCCAGCCCCACCACCACCACAACTTTCCCATGGTCTGACCACTACACCAATCACATTCAACATCCCCACCAGCAAACGGCCCAGCCTCTGTCGCACAGTGAAACCAGAATCCCTGGCCCGCTGCACTAAAAATCTCAACATGGAACGCCTCACATTCCTCCTCTCGGACCTCAAGGTCCTAACCAACACTGCAACAAATTCACAGAGCCTTGTCAATCTCTACAATGACACCATTGCACTAGCTGTCGACACCCTAGCCCTGCTAAAAAAGCACGAAGCCCGCTCTAAAAAAGAACACCTGGTTCACCCCAGAGCTACTTGCTTACTGCACTAATAAACACACCGCCGAAACGGCTTGTAGAAAAGACCCTTCCCCAGCCTCCAATGCTCAGTTCACCTCCCTCGCCAAACACTACAAAAGAGCGATTCCTACTGCCAAAGCCAGTAGCTACAACGCGAGACTAGACAAGGCACAGTCCAACACCCGCAAACTATTCACAATCCCGCGCAAACGTGAGTCGCCAGTCACCCTCACCCTCCCCCCCCACAGACCTCCACGCAGACCACACCTGGTGTACCAAGGTACAAGAAGCCCTCACAGGAAAAATCTCCTCCCTCCAGGCGAAAATCTGTGCCAAGCAACTGGCCATTCACGCAAAACCGCCACCTCCAAACCCCTCATGGCTCCCACCAGCCTAACTGCCACCCAATTCGACTTCTGCCCGGTATCGGACCTCGAAGTGGCCAACATCATCAAATGCCTCAAGCTGCAAAGGGGATTTGTGTTTGGCCCCCATCATCAAAGACCGTGCCTAGACTCTCACACCCATCATAAGAAACCACACCTCAACGTGGTCTTGGGCGCCCTGCCGCATAAACCATTAGAACCTATGGCGTCCGCGAACATCAGGCTAGTCACCATTAAGATGCCCCTCCTGGTGGGCCTTACTTCGGCATGCCGGATTAGTGAAATCCAGGCGCTGGTGGCTTCAGAGCCTATACTACTTTTCATAAGGAGAAGGTGGTGCTTAGAACTCACCCCGCATTCTTATCTAAGGTTGTCTACTCTTTTCACCTAAATGAGGAGATAGTGCTACTAACCTTCTTCGGGGACCCCAAGGATGTTGCTCAGAGGGCATTGCACTGTGTGAACGTCAGGCGTGTGTTGCAATACCACCTAGCCAGAACCAATAGCTTGCGCAAATCAGACTCCCTCTTCGTCACCTTCGGTGTATCAACGCCTGGCTGTCAAGCCTCCAAGGCTTCCATAGCAAGGTGGATAGTTACGGCCATCAAGGAGGCGCATGAGGGGCAGTGCAAACCTCTTCTAGCAAATATGCATGCCCACACGCCACAGGATCGGGGCTAAAGGCACGGCAGTTGCCTTCCAGAGGCACATCCCATGGAAGGTTATCAGCAAGGCGGCTACATGGGTTACGCCCTCGGCCTTCTGCATGCACTACTGCTTGGATGCCGGCTCCAGATCGGACGCGGCAATTGGTCAGGCAGTGTTAAGGAACTTGTTTTCTTAAGAGAGCACCTCTCCACTCTGGGGCTACATTCAGTTGTAATTGCCCATACAGTTTGCAGAAAAGGGGACGGGGACCTACGAGTAATTATAAGTTACTCACCATAGTGACTAGTGTACGCCTAGTCCATAGTCCCCTGTCATCCATATGTCCCACCATCCTCCCCCCTAATAAAACTGGTGTTGTTAGGCAATGGTAATATTGTCAACGTGTCAGAGGGGACTGAGGAGTGGCTCTGGTGGGCGGAGTGCTTGCTCCCATGGCCGCACCCAGCATGGATCTAAATTTAAAGGGGAAGATGATTTTTCTAGTTGAAAAGGTTCTGTCTCTCATCCCTAGCGAGGATGTCTCTTTTAATATGGAGGAAAGGGGACTATGGACTAGGAGTATGTTACGGGGAGTACCTTTATGTCTTTAAATTGTTGTGATGGTGTGCCCTGTGGCGTAAATCCCACTCAGGTGGTGTCAATCTCTGCATCCCATGTTATGTTAAAATCACCTGTCAATATAACATGACCCTCTGCTATATTTCCGAGTGCCGCCACTGTTGCCTTCAGAAAATCTTCCTGTCCCGAATTAGGTGCGTAGTACACCTGTCACTACAGTGAATACTTCCCTCTGAATGCGAAGTTTCACAAATTGGTATCTCCCCTGTTTATCACATACAGAATTCAGGATCACCAAATTAGGATTATTTCTAAATGCTATCAGGACCCTTGCGTATTTCTCATTCATATTAGCCTGAAAAATCTGCGGATAGTCTTGTAATCTAATATACAATTGTCTTTTCTACATATGTAGGTATCTTGAAGCGCAAGAAAATCTGTTTTCTCGCGCCTCAGGAATGATCCCAACTTGCATCGCTTTGCTGGCGAATTTAACCGTCGAATGTTATACATGAGTACTTTTAAAACCCATGGCGAGTACCTAGTCCAACCATTCCGTTCCGCTGCACCTTTACCTCTAATCCCCATTGGTTCCCCAAGAATCAACTCGGACCTTGTCATCTTTGAAATTGAATGCACATATTACGCATTAGGACCATTAAGTCTCATATTTTCTTGCCCGCCTCCCCCTGCCAGACCTCCACGATTATTCTGCTGATTCCCCCCACCCCCCAACACCCCCACCATCCCCTCCCCCAAACTTTAACCCAGGCCGATACATGGGTCTTATTGACAACCACGGGGAAACCTGTCCATGAACCTGTAAACTACCTGGGCATAACCAACTGTGGAGAGATATACTAACCCTCTCCAAAAGATCCTAAGCCGGTCCCCTGCTTCAACCCCCATCACATTCTGGCCCTCCATCTCCAACTATGTTCTCCCTCCCCTGTTCGCTTTCGAATTTCCCACAAACACTCTCTGGTGTACCTGGTTTACCAGGCCCACCTCCCGCCTTCACCCCTCGGAATGTGGCATGCCCTTTGACTTGTTGCAGCCTTTCAGAGCACATGCTTTCCTATTGTCTTGCTTTGCCATGGACCACTCCCATTGTCGCCTCTGCTGGGTGGTCTCACCTCCTGGCTCTCATGTCCCGGTCCGTTCTCTACTTTCAGGTGCTACAACATCCAGACCTTTTTCACATGTTGTCACTCAGAACTGTCTACCCTTCCAGGAAAATAGCAAGCCAAAAGGAAATGTCTACCTGTAACAAACCTTCTCCTGGTTTAGAACGCTAGTGACTGGATTCATCTGCCTCCTTTTGAATAGGGTGGAATATGCCTGATCTTGATATAGCTGTACTTCCGAGCCATTGATGGTTAAGGACGTACCTGTACGTGCTGCTCTCAAGATTCCTTTTTTCTGGCCATATGATGTAAATGCGGCCAGCATGTTCCGGGATCGAGCCCCAGCTCTTCCCTAAGAGAGCCCACCCTCTGAATTCTGTCTAGAAGGACATTGTCCGAAGGAATCTCCAAAAGCAAATCCACGCAGAGAGTTTGAATTGAGTGCTTAAGATCTTTGTCTGCAATCTCCTCTGGGACGTTCTTCATGCGAATGTTTCATCGTCTTGATCTGTTCTTGAGTTCTTCGCACTGAATTTCAAGATTGTGCGTCATCCATGCGAGTTGTTCTAAGGTTTTGTCATTTTTCCTTGAGTCTTCTGCCAGTCCTTGTGATGCTCGTTCAGCGATGTCCAACCGCTCTCCTAATTTTGAAATGTCCCCTTTTATTTCTTGAACCGCAGTTTTTATGTCTGTTGTTAAGGCGGTAATCTGCTCTTGAAAAGACTCCTGGAGCATTTCCTTTAAGCGCTGTTGGTGATCAGTTAAACATTGCATCAGTTCCTCTTTAGTGATTGCCATTGTGTCACTGTGTTCTGAAGTCGGTGTGTGGTGACCGTAATATTGGAGATTGAGTCTCACTGGGCGTGCCTTTCCCCTCTGTTTGCCAGCAGTTGGTGATTGTCCCCTCTGCCCCTCGATTATTCACCTTGGGGGGGTGCCAGGGTGCCTTTATTATGTCTTCTCCCTTTAGTACTCAACATATGCTTCCTTAAGCGCTTACCACTTTACAACCCTCACTCCGTTGATTAACTGGATCGCAGGTGTTAGCGACTTCACTCAGCCCTGTATCGAACAGTGGTATCTGCTTTCACACCCGGCGTTAATGCCCACTAACTACGTCAACCAAGTTCTGATCCGGACAGAGCCAAGTACCAATAGCCTTCAGTCCCTTACCCTTCACTCCAAGGGGGACCACATGCGCCACTGTAACACCAAATCGACCCAAAGTCTCTCAATATCCTGTGTCCCCTTATCACCAAGGACCATGTATCCAGAAAAACAGCACCACCCCTCGTGAACATCATGAAATATTGAGGGTCCTCCCTGTTGACACAACCTTTAAAGGTGGCTGGGGATCACAAGGCTATCTCTTAAATTATTAGATCCAAGGGGCCTCCTCACCCCTCTCACATCCAGCACGTTATAGTCCTTGACCCGGACCCCAGCTCCTCCTCACCTTCACCACTCGCCACACTGCCACTGGATCTGGGGCTTGACTGGTGCAGCTTTTTATACCGTCCCTGCTTGCTCTCAGTTCAATTTTTTAGTTGTATTGTCCGTAAGTGGGTAGAATTAGGCTCCACCCACTTCTGCTTCATGGATGTCGCCAATCCAGTAAAAAGAAATGTACACAATCTCATTTCCCCCACCCAGCCTGTGAGAGTGTTCAAATTGTCTTTAATGTCTATAAGCACTGCTACCTTTTCACTTCACAAAATGTCCCCCTGTGCAATTCATAAGAAGGGGTTGCATGGGTTTTACATCTGCACTATATTCTGTGAATACAAATAAGTCCTCTAAGCTATCTGCCATACACAAATATATTTATTTAATGACGAACCACAAAAGAAAATGAGCGAAATAGAAAAGCTCATCTGATGGTCACTGCTGAGCACAAAATTAGTAAGGTGCACAAAAAAGGTTACAAATTGGGCATTTATCTCCTCACCCACACAGAACCCAAAAAAAGAACCAACGTTTTGCTGTTACCACAGCTTTAACATGGAACGAAAAAAAGAATTGTGACTAGTCAATTTATCCCACATTGTGACAACTCTATTTACCATATTTTTGCACAAACGTTGTAGTATTGACAGAACATGGAACAAAGACCAAACACAAACTGACTGTGCTTCAAGAAACTGATAGTGTGCAGTGCTGTTTTAAAATCAACATATCAAATCACACTCAAAATGCACCAAACAAGTTGACCCGTAAAAAAAACATACAAGTAATTTTATAAATAACATGAAACTAGTTGGTTTAATTTTGCACCAGCAATTGTTATTTTAGAAAATATAATGAACTTTTAATAGTCCAAACCCAATAATATTGCAAAAATTGATGCAATAAAATAAACTGACCGCTCACTTTTTAACAGTGCTACATATCAGTAAAGTGCATAGCGTATCTACACTCGGGAGAATAGCTCGGGGGCAATGTGCTCACCTTGGAAGCAAGATGACACAGAGCAACACAGGTTTCATCCCCGGTGCCGTGCTTAGAAACCTCTGGGTATTAAGCGTGTTAAAAATAACCTATCATATCTACATGCCAGTTAATCGTTATAGTGCCTTTACGACCAAAGACCTGCCCAACATAGTCAAATTAAACCACAAAAGTAAGTCTGATTCACAATCCACACTAATAGTTCCCTTTAAAAGTCCAAATTAAACCTTTCAAGTAAATACAGTCACTCCTAAATTGATAGTCCTTACAAAACATGAAAATATACACAGTGTATACATAAAGTGACCGTGTTAAAATTAGGAATTGGAGTGCATGGTCCCACTAAAAACAAAGCTACGTACCACATTTTATATGACCTGGTGAGTTGATTATACCAGATAAAACTTTCAAATGGTCCATAACAACTTTATTTCAAAATTACTGCAAAATTCAAAATTCCAAATGTAAGGAAATATAACCTCACCTGAGCTATGTAAAAGTTGAAGGACACAAAAGTACAATTTAAAGTGCATTGTATATCACACAGATATGATATGATATGATATGGCATTTGTAACGCGCCTATACACAAGTGTTTCAACACATAGGCAGATGAACGCATCAAAGAACAAAAAACAGATATGATAAATGGAAGACAGATTTCATGTAGCAACCAAGCCACATATGAGAAACTCATTCTCGAATGGCTATAGAAATACATGACTACCCTCACTAGTGTGGAGGCCCGTTGCAAAATCAATCTGGCCTTAAATCTACAAAGAGGGAGCTCCCTATTTCCTTTCTGGGGACATGTGGTTTCACTTGAGCAAATCCAATCAATTTTAACGAAAATCTTTTTTGTTTGAGATTCTGCAAAATGTATGGCCACTGGCTAGTTTTCATCTTTTGACTTGATGGCTGATAGATGTTCAAGTATTTTCAGCTTTCTCTTGGTGCTTCCAACATCTATTTTCTTGCAGGCGCAAATGAGTCCATACACCACAAAATTTGATTTGCAATCAATCCGCGAATTGATGTAATGTGTCCAATTAGTGCCTCTGACTTTGAAGTTGCTACTCTTCATAACCTGTGAAAAAACGCTACATGACAGCCTATCTGCTGTTGAAGCCAATTATGCTGTTTCGTGGCCTCAAGGTGACTACGTGTCACCAGGTCATTTCCCACATCTCTAGGTGATTTGGGCTTTGGAATCGAGTGCGGTTTTCAAACCTGTCTCTCAACAAAACATGCTAAAGCTTGCTAATAATTGTAAGGATTTCTTTAGTACTTTAGCTTGCAAGCCATTGGATATAATAAGTCTAATCGTATCAGATTTAATAACGGCATCTTTCTTGGACTTCAACAGATATTGTCTTGTTCACAAATCTGTTTTCCTTCTCGACTTGCACAGCACTTCCTTTATAATTGCCTCTTTGCAAAAATCTTGTAGATCTGGCATCACAAACAACTTCAAAATCAGAAGCTCGAGAACAATTTCTTTTAGCTCTTAAAAAAATCAGCATACAGAATATTGTTGATGGTGCTGGGGGTGACCAGATTTAGCATGCAAGATTGAGTGATCTGCCGTAGGTTTGCGGTATGTTAGGGTTTGGATCACACCTTCCATTATCGATAATTTGAGATCCAAAAATGCACTGCTCTCAGTACTCGTAGACATAACAAATTTCAAATTCAATTCATTTTGATTAAGGAACTGATGAAACAAATGAAATTCATCCAGACTCGCTTGCCATATTAAAAACAGATGGTCTATAAAGCAGAGACAGATAGCAATATTGTCGTTCCATTTGTCATGTGGATTATTTAAACAAACCCTTTCTACCAGTGCTACAACACATTTCAGTCTACTTTCTATTTTCTTTAAACCTGTAATGTTTGCCACTCGCTACTTCTAAAATGTGTGCCACCACCTTTCACTCTACCAAGAAACCATCCTGTCAGCCTCGCCGTTAGCTCTCGTGTCTTACTTATGCCATGCCATTGGCTCCATGATACAAATGTATCAGTCAGTGGTAGAAGTGCACGAAAAGTTGCAGTGGAACTATGTTCCCTGCTGGCCTGCGCCGCTCCCCACGAACCTCATTGTCACACCACCTACCACACACAATACAAGCCCTCAAACACATGCACCTGCTGTCTAAGGGAACGTTCAGTGTAATGCACTGAAAGAACAAGTTTCAATTTGTTCATACAGTTATTTTAAAACGAAACCATTCCGGAACGGTTTCTTTTTAAAATAAAAGTATAGGAGCAGTAAAACTTAATTAAAAGAAGTAGAGGACCACCGCTCCTGCTCACTTTGACCACTGATTATAGTTAATTATTATGTCTTTTGTTGTTAACTCACGGCAAACTTATTTCTCATTCGCTCACTTGCGTTCTGCTGATTTCCATGCCGAGAGTGCCTCTCACTATATATATATCCCCTGGTGTTCCATGCTATCTTATGACTGTATTTGAACAATCATTCTCTGAAACTGACTTGCCTCCAGCATGTATTGTAATTTCCTACATTCTTCCTCTCACGTATACCTCTATAAGATGCAATCCTGCTTAACTGTTTTTTCTTCTACATTTTATGTGAATATTTGGATTTGTAGCTCTCTGTAACATAAGGCGAGCCTTCCCTAGTATTTTTATACTACTCACATATCATGTCCCATATGTACCTGATGCAGCTCCCCACTACAAGAGGTGAGCTTTCCTCGGTGTATATATAGTTACTCCTACGTCCCGTCCCCTTTCCTCCATACTTATGGGACATCTCTCCATCCTGTGGGACGGGACCGGAGCACTTTTGTAAAAAGCATCCAACATTTTTCCCAAAATGTTGTCCTTGCTCTCTTTCTTGTGCGGGGCCCGGCACGCGGCCATAACCCCGCCCACCTTGGCTCCTCCCCCCCATTTATCGCCCATCAGTCCTTTTCTCAGCTCGTTCGGGACTAGACGCACTTGCATGCTCGGAAGATTTTCTTCCCTTTTTCCTCTCTGGCTCTCGCTAGCGATCGTGTGCTAGTCCGTCTATGTCGTTCAAACTAGACTTCCCAGGTTGTTCATCGTGTCACCGTCGTTTCACGAGGGCGGATCCCTATCCTCTTTGTTTAGAGTGCTTGGGTCCGGATCACCGTTGGGACTCCTGTTTTTACTGCGACTCCCTTTCGGTCTGGGCACTTCAACGTCGGTTGGAGCGGTGGGAGGAGGTCTTCCAACAAACTCCTCCTTCACATTTTCAGGCGTTCATCGACGAGAAGAAGAAACGCCTGGTAAATTCTTTACTTTTCAGAGCACCCCGGCCGGGGGATACCTTTCCGGGTTCCTCTCGGGCCGGGAGGGGCGTTGATCGCTCTGCCACCAGGGTTCGCCCTGAGGTGCCCGTTGGGCCTAATAATTGTACCGGAGTTTTCTCCGAGGGTCTCCGTAAGGGGCCTGTGGATACCGGAGCACCCTCCGAGGCCCCTCCTGTGGGGGCTGTTTGTAGACCCAGTTCTACTGAGTCGTGGGGTACCAGAGCTTGCTCTGAGGCCTTTCTGTCGGCTTCACTCAAAAGTAAGACCGGGGTGCGCCCCGAGGCCTTGGGTGGGCTTGCTGTTACCGAACGGATGTTCGAGGCCCGCGCAGATAAGGCTGTTACCGGACCTGGGTTCGAGGTCCCTCATTCAGAGGCTAAAGCTACCAACAGTTCTGAGAGGCCTGACAAGGCCTTGTCGGTGAAAGCTGTTTCTCACCGTTCCTGCTCTTGCGAAGACACCAGACCTGTTTAGGGGGCAAAAAAGCAAAGTTCTTCTTTTACCGCCAATGCCGAGGTCCTTCCTTCGAAGGCTAATTTGGCGGTTGGTATGTCACAAAAACGTTCCAGGCCTCACAGTACCGGCACAGCTTGTGTTAAAGCTACAGTTACGAACCCTGATCCATCGTCGGGGACCCCCGCGTCACTTCCTCACGTGCCGCAGTTCTCCTCAGATGATGACAAAATGGCGCCGTTCCCGCCATCAGCCTCGAGTGTAGGGCTTTGGCCCCTTGGGTGAACATAGATTCCCTCATGTGGATCCTCATCGGCCCGTTTATGACTGGAACGCTCGGATGCCTCTTCCGCACAATGTTTCGCTGCCTGCAGGGTCGGCACCGTTGATTTATGTGGATAGGTCGGTGGAGGGGCCAGTGTGGCACCCATCCCTGTTACGTTCCTGGATTTGTCCGCCTCATGAGAGGTCTCCTCAGGTCCCGAAGCAGTCCCCGGAGGAAGCTTTTTTCGGTAAATTTCAAAACGCTTATGCGTACCGACCCCATGAGGGAGTATTTAAAAGGGCTTTTTAGGGAGATATGTCCTACCGCGCCTCTGGCTCCACCTGTGCCTACGGTGGTTCTGCCGGCGCCTCCCTTGCCTACGGTGCCTCCCCCGACTCTTCCGCCTTTGCCCCCATTGTCCCCTGTGGACAAGGCAGCGCCTGACACGGTTCAGCAGATCCTGATCTGTCGGATGGCGCACAAGGCGATCAGGACAGCGAGGACCTTCCCTGCTCTGTCAGAGCTTTTCATGACCGGGTACTGGACATGATGAACTTCTTAGATGTCCCAGTGCTCGAGGCACCCGCTCCGCAGGAGAGCGTGCTTTCTGGGGCGTTCACCCTGTCTCCCTTGGAGCGTACCGGCCTGTTCTTGCAGAAGGACGTTCTGGCCGAGGTCCGCAGAGCCTGGGAAAAGCCACACTCTGGGCTGTTTGTCACTAAGAAAATTGATGGTAGATACAGGCTGCATTCTTCGGAAGAGGTGGCCCTGTCGTCTTGTCCACCCCCCTCCTCCACAGTGGTGGCTGTGGCCACTTTGCGCTCCAGGCCTGCAGCATCCTCTTCCACGATGGCTACGCAGGTTCTGGGAAAGGAGGACAAGCTCCTCGACTCCCTTTGGAGGAAAATCTTCGCTAACTCGGCCTTGCAGCTCAGGCAGGCCAACGCTGAATTGATATTAGCAGCAGCTAACATGCCGATGTGGAAAGGTCTGTCGGAGTTTGAGGAGTTTATACCGGTCGAGAAGCTTGAAGACTTTAAAGGAGGCCTTTCCGATGCCAGGGTCTTGGCCTATGGTCTCTTGGAGGCTGCGGCTCATCACGTAGACACCTCGGCTCGGGGCCTTATGCTGGGGGTTGGTAGCTCACAGCAGGCATGGCTGCATGCAACTAAATTCTCAAAAGAAGTGCAGGACAAGGTGCTGGACAACAGATGTAGAGCTCACCAAGACGAAGGATAGCACTCAGACAGCTAAGTCATTGCCTGTCCTGGTTAAGGCTCCTTTCAAAACCCAGAGACCGTTGTCGCAAAGTCGACCTTCCTCTGGCTTTAGGGGCTTCATCGACCGCAAGTCTCGCAGAGTGGATACCCCTGCAGGGAATAAACACCGTAGGCAACAACAGACGCGGTTTTTCTCCCACTCCTCAGCCTCCTCCTCAGGTTCAGGTGGCACCGCCACCGATAAACCTACTAAATGAGGGTTTTCCGCGCTCGCACGAGACCCCGGTGGGAGGACGCATTCGTCTCATTGGGAGGCGTGGCAGTCCATCACAGAAGACAGATGGGTCTTGTCAGTCGCTCGAGCGGGCTTCCGCTTACCTCTACCTCCTACCCCACCCCTCAACCCTCCTTTTCAGCTGTCGGGCTCGCCCTCCCTCAAAGCCGAGGTTCAGAAACTTCTGGACCTCAGAGCTGTGGAACCCGTTCCCCTTGGGGAGAGAGGGGAGGGCTTCTACTCCCGGCTGTTTACGGTGCCCAAACCCAACCAGGCTGGCCTGCGCACCATCCTAGACCTTTCCAAGTTCAATCTTTTCCTACCCCAACAGAAATTCAAGATGATCACGCCCCGCCAGATACGGTCCTCCTTGCAGATGGGCGATTGGCTCAGCGTTGTGGATCTTCAGGACGTGTACATGCATATCCTGATTTGGAACCCACACAGGAGGTATCTCCGCTTCTCTTTGGGAGAGGAGCACTTCCAGTTTCGAGTGCTTCCTTTTGGCCTCAGCTCGGCACCGCGTGTCTTCACGAGGATGATGTTGGTGATATCTACGTCACAGGGTATCCATGTGTATCCATATTTGGACGACTGGCTCTTATGCAGCCTTTGTCCGCTGGCAGCAGCGGGCAATCTCCAGTCTCTCCTTCAGCTCCTGTTCCATCTTGGGCTGTCGGTGAACTGGCGGAAATCTTCCTTGACGGTCTCGCAGGACCTGATTTTCGTTGGAACACGATCGACTGCAGAGTGTACCTGACCGGGGACAGAATGGCGGGTCTGTTAGCCACGTGTCAGTTGTTTGCGCAGTCGGAGAGCATGTCAGCCTGGTGGTTCCAGAGGCTTCTGGGCCTCGTGGCCTCATGCGTGCTGGCTCTTCATCTTGCTCACCTCAAGATGAGACAGACCCAGATGGATATTCGGAGTTCCTGGCGTCAGGCTGTGGACCCGGATTCCAAGCTGATGATGATTCCGGATTCCATGAGAGTGAACCTGGATTGGTATTCATCTCTCAGCAACCTGTTAGTGGGTACGGGGTTTCAGGACCCAAGCCCCATGGAGACGATCACGACTGACTCCTCCCTTCTGCGGTGGGGTGCGACGTTAGATCTTCTTCAGGTTTCGGACCTCTGGTTGCCTCAGGACAAGCTCCTGCACATAAATCATTTGGAGCTTCTGGCGATCTTCCTAGCGCTCAGGGCGTTCAGACCGCTCATTGCCAACAAGGTAGTCCGCATACGCACGGACAATGTGGTGTCAATGTATTACATCATCAAGCAAGGCTGAACAAATTCTCCCCTCCCCCCCTCGTGGACCTGTCCATCCAGATATGGGAATGGGCCGTGCTTCATGGGGTCTGGCTGCTTGCAGTGCACATCCCGGGCCAGCTGAATGTCATAGCGGATGCCCTCAGCCAGCGGTCAGTGGTCAGCTATGAGTGGGAGTTGAAGGCAGAGGTCCTCTCATGGATTTTCTTGTGTTGGGGCACACCGGAGGTGGACCTCTTCGCTACGGCGGTAAACAAGAAGCTTCCTCCAGAGGGGGGCTGGGAGCCTCCTCTCTGGGGGATGCTCTCGAAATTCCATGGCACACCATGAGAGCTTACGCCTTCCCGCCTCTGCCTCTAGTCCATCGAGCAATTTGGAAACTGAAGAACTCTGTGAACTGTTCCCTTCTACTCATAGCCCCGTGGTGGCCGGCCAGGTTTTGGTTCTCAGAACTTCAACACTTGTCGGTGTATCCGCCGATAAGGTTACCAGTGACCCCCGATCTTCTTCATCAAGGGGAACAGCAGATGTGGCACCCATCCCCACAATCGCTCAGCTTGGCAGCATGGCGCCTGGGTTCAAGTCTTTAGAGCATCTTAACTTGTCTTCGGACAACATGCGTATTATCCAGGCAGCCAGGAAACCCTCAACCAGAGCTCAGTACAGGAGTAAATGGCTCAGTTTCTGTTATTGATGTTTGGGTAAGCAGTTGGATCCGAGGGTGGGTACGATTGACACAGTGCTGTCCTTCGTGTCCTCCCTAGCAGAGTCGGGTGTTCACGTTCTGTCATGCAGAACTTACCTTTCAGCGGTTTCCGCTTATCTTTCTACAGACCAATGCTCTTATTCTCTGAGTAACCCAGTGGTTAAGGGGCATTTTGCAGGCTTGACAAGCCTCTACCCTCCGGTTCGAAGTCCGCTCCCGCCCTGGGATCTAAATGTAGTCCTGACGCCGTTGTGCCATAAACCCTTTGAACCAATGGCCACGGTGGACCTCAAGTACCTATCCTGGAAAGTGTCCTTTTTGGTCGTCGTTACGTCAGCGAGGCGGGTGAGTGAGCTCCAGGCCTTGTCGGTGGAGCATCCCTTTTTGGTCCTATCACAAGGATAAGGTAGTCCTACGGACCAATCCTTTCCTGCCGAAGGTGGTAACTGAATTCCATCTGAATCAGTCGATCTCCCTGCCGGTCTTTTTTCCGAACCCTACCTCGGTGGCAGAAAGGGTTCTGCATTGTCTCGATGTTAGAAGGGTTCTTAAGTTCTATCTGGACAGAACCTCCGAGCTTAGGAGTTCTTCTCAACTGTTTGTGACTTTTGGTAACCCTCAGGGTAAGCAGGCGTCTAAGGCGACTATTTCTCGGTGGATCGCCGCCTGCAGTACGGAGTCTTTCACAGTCCAATTGCTGAAACCTCCTAAGGCTATTCATGCACACCTGGTGTGGGGTCAGGCAGCCGCAGTTGCTTTTCAGAAATATGTCCCCTGGGAGTCCATCGCTAGGGCAGCTACTTGGGCCTCCCCATCTGCTTTTTGTAAGCATTATTGTCTTGATATGAGCTCAAGAGCTGATGCTCAGTTTGGTCAGGCTGTGCTGAAGAACCTTTTTCAGTAAGGGGTATTTCCATCCACCCATCATTCCTGTTAGGAGTGCTTGGGAATCTCCCATAAGTATGGAGGAAAGGGGACGGGACGTAGGAGTATAACCAGGTTACCCACCGTAGTGACCACCTTACTCCTAGTCCATAGTCCCCTTTCCTCCATACGTCCGCACACCGTCCCCTCTAATAAGCTTCCTCTGTTATTGTTAATAGGTCTCTGACCTGGCTATAGAAAAGGACTGATGGGCGATGCGCGGGGCGGAGCCAAGGTGGGCGGGGTTACGGACGCATGCCGGGCCCCGCGCAAGAAAGAGAGGAAGGACAACATTTTTGGAAAAATTTTGGATGCTTTTTACAAAAGTGCGCCGGTCCCGTCCCACAGGACGGAGAGATGTCCCATAAGTATGGAGGAAAGGGGACTATGGACTAGGAGTAAGGTGTCACTACGCTGGTTAATTTACCTATCACAGCCCATATGTACCTGATGTAGCTTCCCGCAACTAGAGGTGAGCTTTCCCTAGTATATTTATTACCTACCTATGCCGGACGACCTTCCGAGGTCGGGGATCTGCGCTCGGCTGTCTTTCGACGCCGTAATGCCCTCGCCGTCCGAAAGTACGGCGTCGCTGCCATCGCTGAAGGCGCCCTCCGCTGTCATGGCCGCCTGCCTGGCGTGGTGGGCCCAACGCTTTGTCGAATGGTCCTTAAGTGTCTTAGGTTTAAACCTACTACACGCTCTGCAGTTCGCTTCGGGGTGGTCCCTCGGCAAGCAGAGATTGCACGTGGCGTGCCTGTCGACCCAAGGGTATTTGCGATTGCACTTGAGGCAGAATTGAAAAGGGGTACCCTCCATACGCACCTTGAGGCAGCGGGCTGTTAAGTGTAGGAAATGTATAAGGTGTACCTATATACCAAGAGTGTAGAGTATGTACCACCCCCCACTCTCCCTACTTGCAGGGCCGAGGCCAGCGGCCTACCAGGCCCGGGCCGAGGCCAGCGGCCTTCCGAGGCCCAAATCCGTCGTGCAGCAGCCGACGGTCGATTTCTTCTCCAGCCGGCGTCGAGTGTCGAAGTTAGACGTTGGGGTGGGAAAGGATGTCAATAGATTATTATTTTAAATTCTAGCAAAAGTATGGCTAAGGACAGGGGACTCCGCAAAATGCTTCCAACCAGTATGGCGGAAAAAAACAATCTGAGGATCCTAGACGCGTGAGGGATCTTGGGTACAGTGGACATCACACTAGGGATAGTATTACTGGCACGCCCTGTGTCGACGCCCATTTTCGAGTTTCGAAAAACAAACTGTAATACTCCGCAGCTCCCACTAGATGTCGGCCTATGCACAGCATATGAATCTAAGCAGATACAAGCATCATAAATACGATTACAGTGAGTAATGTATCATATATATATATATATAATATATAACATATATCTCTTGCCTATTATGTTATTATGTCCGACATATACCTGACGTAGCTCCTTTATTAAGAGATGAGCTTTCCCAGTAGTTTATGCTGTTTACCTACTGTGGCCTCTATATACTTTGGTGAAGCCTGCTGTAACTTGAGGCTAATCTCTCCATGTATGTAATCTGTGTCTGACAATTATTGTAACTGGTATTGCCATGCACTTACTGTAACTGTATTCTTAAATAAAGCACCTAGATGCCCCAGGGGTTTGTGCGCTATATAAATTAAAAAACCAAATCCCCTCAACAAATTTGTGTATGATCGTGTGAACTTAGTGCCTATGAGTTGTAGATAGAAGTCACCATTAAATAAGAAATAGTTGTGCTCAAGAACAGACCTGATCATTTCTGAGAACATTTCATTATGTCTCTTAAAAGTATCAGACCGATTAATAAGAGAAAAATCAGCTGCTCCTATTCAGTCAGTATAGTTAACAACGGTATGCAATGTTGTGACATAGAGACTGACCAAAATGAAATTGTCCTCCCAGGGTATATCTTGCAGCCTATTTAGGACATCACCTGTATCCTTAACAAAGGAAGATAAACTTGTCATAGGGGGTACGAGGAAGGAGTCAAAGGTTGATATAGGTTTGGTTAATGGGCCAATGGAACTGTCAATAGGTCTGCCCGGTGGTACAGATTGATTTTTATGGAATTTTGGCAATAAGTATAGGGTCACAATTGTGAGGTGTTTAACATTTAGAAATTGATATTAATCTTTATTGAGGAATCCTTCCCCAAACAACGTATCAATTAAGCAATACATAGAAGTCTTGAAGATTTCTGTAGGGTCTTTGCTAAGTTTGTGGTAGCAGTCTTTGTCACTGAAAACGTATAGGCCTCCTGTTCATAACCACCTTGGTCCCAGAGTACTACATTGCCCTCTTCATCTGCAGGCTTAATTACCTAAATTGGTGAGAGTTTTAAGGGATTGTATGTCCTTTTTGGACCTGTTTTTAGGGATCTTGAACCAGTTAATCTTGCCTAATTCTGCTTTCACTTGCCTTTTATATTGTGTGATAATTTTGTCATCGACTGATGGTGGTATAAAATATGGCTTGGTTTTAAAATCACTATGGTGACTGAAATATTCATGGTCCAAGCAAAAAAACAGATAAAAAATATAAATAACTATGGCTTCTACCGGCAGCAAATTATCAATAATTGGATGTTTGGTTGTGAATCTTCATGGTTGCTTCATAGCCCAAATCATCCTCTTTGCCAGTAGAAATGCATTGATTCCATTTTAATTGGGCTTCATTTTACAAAAGCAAAACTACTCTTAAATTGCGCAGGTGCACTGCCAGTGTACACTGCACACTCAATTCAAAACGCAATTGATTTCATGGAAATGAAATCTCACTTTGCACGTAATTGCAATGCCGATCAGTGTATTTTATCTTAAACGGCTTCAGTGTACCTTTTAAACTAGCATCACCCACTCCTGGAAGTCTCATGGACAGGCCTAAAAACGTGATCTGGATTCATGTAGTTGCTTTAAATGGAATTTCCCTTATAAATCATTCTGACCCTACTTAAATTGGAATCCCTCACTCAGCAAGGCCCCCAGGCTGATTTGCGCTGGTTCCAATATGGACTGGTCATCTACTTAGAAATGGGACCATCCTTTCTGCTGCCTCAATGGAAACCCAGCTCTCCAGTTTGCGTCTTATCAGTAAATATTCTTGTTTTCGTACCTGTGTGCATCTTATTTTATAATCCAAATATCCTTCTTAGTATCATTGGCTTATTCTATCATCATTATCCCTAAAGACTAAATCTTCATTGCGTGGTTATGAATTTTGAATTTATTAAAAAGATGATGTGGGCCAACCACTCCTCATGCTCTTAACAGCAATTTCATTTTTGTCCTATAATTGTGACAGAAATAAGCTTACTTAATGAAATCAAGACCTTCAGGATCCAGGCTCTGAAACACACACTAGACATATTACACAACTCTGGTATATTTATTTATGAAGTTTTTTAAAATGTTCCCAATTTTATTTTCCTAATCGTGATAAGTGTTAATTTGGTGTCAAATTGTAGAGGATTCTTTAATCTACAAAATACACTTGGTTTCAGGTTCTTCTCCTTTAATTTAAAAAGTTCAACAATCATTTATATTTTATATTTTGTGTTGTTGCCAAACAATTGGGGTTTACGTCATTTAACCCCTTAAGTGCTAAGGACAAGTATGCTTGTCCTTTTTGTGTATACCTGATTAAAGCTCAGCAGTTAAGTTTTTTTTTTTTAATTTAACATTTGTTTATTGGTAAAGGGGTTACAACATCCAAAATCATTACAGTGCTAGAAGTGTACACAGTATCACAGTACATCAATTTGACCTAAGTGAGAAACATCCATCAATGTATTCTGTGGGCGAAAGGCATGCAACATACATCTGCAGAGTTCTCATTCAGGTTGTGAAATAAAGACTTTGCACCTGTTTGCTTCACAGGGCCGGGCGATCGGGTCTATAATAGTGTTACGGATACCTCAAATCTATCAGTCTCAGGTATATAATTAACAGGATTTGCACCTGTTTATTCCACAGGTGTAGGCGGCTAACATAAGTGATACAGATCAATGCCTCTGCACCTAAATTGGCTTTTCTTTTTCAAAAGATGAATCTCCGATAAAAAATAAATCTGTTTCTTCGCCTCTCCCATTACGAAGGATGCAGGTCAGGGGTATTCATCAGTTAATCCAACATTTGTCCCTAGTCCATACTATTGTCTGCCTCCGTATCCACTGGAGTCTGATCCCTAAGTAGCTCCATCTCTGCCATCCCTCATCGATATACATCTTTGTACCATAGCTGGGTTGATGGGCCCTTCGGGTCTTGCCAAGAGATCACAATTCTGCGTTTGGCTAATATAAATAGAAAGGACGCTATTTTCCTTTTGGTCTTTGTTTACTTCCCCCTTGGTAATGTCCCCCATAGGCACATTTCAGGTGTGCACACATATTGACTATTGGCCCAGGAGTTAGTCTTACTCACTACCTCTTACCAAAATGCTCTGATCACCGGGCAATCCCATGTCATGTGCCAAAAACCGCTGTGGCCTCTTTGCATCTCGGACAGGTATGTGGGTGCTGTGGGTTAATTGTGTGTAGTCTGAATGGTGTCCTATATACCCTGTGGGTAAAGTTGTATTGAATGAGTCTGAACCTGGAATTTCATGATACCTTACAGGTCTATTCCCTTATGTTGACCCACAGTTCCTCAGGTATCTCTCTCCCTACATCTCGTTCCCATTTTGCCTTTACATCTAGCTCCGGTAGTTTCTTCCTTTCCTTTATCAATAGATACATGCGTGATATCAGGCCCCTGCTATAGGTACTGTGTGGCATTTGGTGCATCATGGGGCTGTTTTCTTGTTCTACGGATTTTCCTCCCATAGGTCAGCTATTTTCTTTACAAATCGGGCGTAACTTAAAGTCCCTTCAGTCTTGTCTTACTGTTGGAGCCATTCCTGGAATGGTAGCAGTTTCCCTTCTTCATAGAGGTCCCCCATTTTTGTTCACCCTTTGCTTTGTAGTTTAGCCCAGTCGAGATTGGTCAGTATTCCCCTGATACCTGGATCAAAACTCAATAGCCGGTCCAGACTATATGGATGGGAGTTCCGAGATTTTCCTAATACCTGTTTCCAAATTTCCGTTGGTACTGCGTAGATCACACTTTCGAAGGGATTGTGTCCTCTGACGTATTCCTTAACTTGATAGATTACATCCCAGCTTGCTGGCCTCAGAATCTTTTTCAGTAGAGGGCGCTTTGCGTCGACGTCTCTCGAGCTGGTGTCCCTCGACAGCCACCATCTCGGCGCCAACGTCATCCTGCGTATAAATAGACTTGTGCAGCGACCGTTGCTCAGTTCTGTTTTTCCACGCTTCGTGGGCCTCGGAATCGTGTCGCTCAGTTCTTTCTTCAAGAAGATTCAACTTATTCCTCGAGAATATCATCTTTATTCGATGGCTTCCTCATCCGAACCATCGACCCCACGGTCCGGCTTCAAAAAGTGTTGATTGTGGGAAGAAAATGTCATTGACGGATTCTCACAGGATCTGTTTGTGGTACCTGGGATCGGAGCATCACTGTTCGGAATGGGAGGACTGTATGTCCATGACAGCGAAAGCCTTGAAGGAGCGTAAGGGGAAGCTAGAAAGAGGTAAGACTCTTAAAACTTCTACTCCTTCGAAAGTTTCTTCGGCAGAGTCGAGGCATTCGTCTCCTCGCCGTCACAGGAAACATTCCCGTTCAAGGTCTCAAAGCGGTTCCCATCAGTCTTCGAGATCGAAACACTCTAAGAAAAGGCGTCGTAGATCTCCATCTTCTTCGTCTTCTGTCTCCCCGTAAAGGGTCACCTGCCCCACGAAACACAGCACTCCAGCTAAGTGAGAGGAATTCCGTAAGAAAATGCTTTGCGTCTTTGAGAAAGCGGTCTCGACCCTATCGGAGACAGCTAAAGGTGATACCCTGGGTGAAAGACTCAAAAAATCAAAACGCTGCGAGTCGTTGCACCCGGCGAAAGAAACTACCCGAGAGCGTCATGAACCCTCGAGTAAAGGCAGTAAGATCGCGTCGTTGACGCCGTCGTTGAAGGTTTCTTCGACAAAGGCGTTGATGACGCAGATTTATGAGTTGAAGGGTCCGTCGACGCATAAATCGGTTGCATCGACACCGTCTTCGATGCCACTGTCGACTCCGATAAAATACAGACCTACAACTGTTACTACATCTCAGTCAATAGAGGTGCCGAGGACTTTAACCATGACCTCGAGGATGCCGTCGACAACTTCGACGACTCCGAGTAGGATTCCGATCCTCTCGAGTACTTCGAGGTCTCTTCAAACTTTTTCAACGCCCTTTTCGGGTTTGTCAAAGCCTTTGACTTCCACGTCGACAACTTCGACGTTTTCTCAACCGGTGACAACAAATTTGGCCCCTTCTGCTCTAGAAATGGGTTTTAAACCATACCCTAGGTCTGATTACTTTAGAGCTTTGTCCTCTATATATGAGGAAGGGGAGGATTCCGACCATGAGAGACCCTTTGGGTTGCAGAGGACCACAACACCCATACCAGAGGAATGTATCTCTGAAGACAACAGGTTAAAGGATCTTCAAGACTCTATACATGAGGCAAGTGGTTTAGATACTTCTCCACAAGTGGAGTTTGCTAAACCAGACCCTGGGGAGCATGCTGAGACCCCTTATAGGGTTCTGATGGCCAGAATAATAGAGTTCATGGGGTGGTCTACACCTACACCTTCTTTTCAGCAGGATGACCTTACTGACATTTTAGTTAATGGTCCACAGGAAGATCCTGTTTCTTTTCATACTGCTCTGCAAATAAAAATCTCTGCTTATTGGGAAACTCCTGAAGTTATCCCAGCAGTTAACAAGAAACTATCTGCCAAATACAGGGTATCTGCTACAGACCCTGAATATTTGAGCAAACGTCCAACTCCAGAGAGTTTGGTTGTAGAAGCAGCAACTTCATTAAATAGTAGATCTGCATACCCTACTATTCCACAAGACAGGGGTGATAAAAGGTTTGACGCTATGTCAAAAAGTCTTTTCGGCATGTAGCATGGCGCTTAAATCTGTTAACGCCACTTGCACGCTCGCAAGATTCAGCCATACACTTTGGGAGTGTGCTTCATCTGCGGCCGACTGTCTCCCGGAAGGAGAGGAAAGGGAAGCATTTTTAAACATCATTAAAGATGGGAAAGATGCAATGTAAGAGTCCCTTCAAAAAGGCATTGATTCTGCTGACAGTATCAGCAGGGCCATGGCGGCAAGTACTACAATCCGCAGATTTGCGTGGTTGCGAAAGTCTGGTTTTGCTCCAGATGTACAAGCCAGACTTTTGAACATGCCCTTTGACAGCACTTCTTTATTTGGTAAGAAGGCTGATGACAGCCTGGCGAAGTTACAAACATCTAAGGCAACAGCAAAATCTCTTGGGGCTGCAATCCGTCAGACTCCGAATCGCCCCTCAGGAACCTCCTGGAGGGGTAGGTCCTCTCGCTTTTACTCCGCATTCGGAAAAGGCAGAGGACAGCCAGCTCAAACGGGCCAAAAACGATTCACCCGTGGTGGACGGGTTAAAGGTACAAAAGCCGCAGCAGCAGGTGCCACTTTACCCTTGCCATCTGCGTCAGCCACTTCTAAACCCCTCTGAGGTCTCCCCTCACAAGACACCAGTAGGGGGCAGGTTAACGCAACATCTGGTGGAATGGCAGGCTATTACGTCAGATGCTTGGGCATTGGAGACAGTTGCCCAAGGTTACTGCCTGCCTTTTCTACACACCCCTCAGAGTCATCCACCAGGGAACAACTTTTTGAAGTTTCCAGATCCGCTCCTAATGCACGAGATTGTAGACCTGCTAGAGAAAGGTGCCATAGAACCGGTACCTGTAGCGGAGAGGAACAAGGGTTGGTATTCCCCCTACTTCCTAGTACCAAAGAAAGACAGAGGACTTAGACCCATCTTGGACTTAGGAAAATTGAACAGATTCCTCAGGAAGGACAAGTTCAAGATGGTACCTCTTTCTCGGATCCTTAAGGCCCTGCAGCATAAGGACTGGGTGGTATCTCTAGACCTCAAGGATGCTTATTTCCTTGTGCCAATCCATCTCAAACAGAGGAAATACCTGAGGTTTGCAATTGGCAACTCTCACTATCAATTTCGATTTCTGCCATTTGGGCTGACCTCCGCCCGAGGGTCTTCACCCAGCTAATGTCGGTAGTGGCGGCGAGTCTAAGGAGGCAAGGCATCCCTGGTTGATCAGAGCAGTTTCATCGGAACAGGCTCAGATCCAACTAGATTATGTCTGCCGCTTCCTTCACAAGCTGGGCTTCTGCCTTAACTTAAAGAAGTCACAGATGATACCATCACAAAGACTCCAATTCATTGGAGTGGTCCTGGACACTTCCCTGGGGAGAGCCTCGCCACCAGAGGTGAGGGCCCAAGATATTCTACAGATGGTCACCAAATTTTAAAATGCCCAACTTCTTCCAGCCTTCGACTTTTTGAGGTTGCTAGGCCTCATGGCATCCTGCATCTTCCTAGTGCCAGAGGCTCGCATGAGAATGAGATCTCTCCAGTGGGCGCTGAGAACTCAATGGTCGCAATTCTCAGGAAGAATGACAGACCTTCTTCAAGTCCCGGACACAGTGGCTCAAGACCTTCAGTGGTGGGCCTGTCGGGCGAACATTTTGAAAGGAGAACAGTTTTGGCAACCATGGCCAGAGATAACAGTAGTCACGGATGCCTCACTCACGGGGTGGGGAGCCCATGCCAACGACTTGACCATCAGCGGTCGTTGGTCTCCATCGGAGCCCAGACTACATATCAACCTGTTAGAGCTGAGAGCTATCAGACTAGCGCTGAAAGCTTTTCTGCCATCAGTACAGGGGAAGACTGTCCTGATAATGACGGACAACACAGTGGCCATGCACTACCTCAACAAAAGAGGAGGCATAGGGTCACTGCCACTGTGCAGAGAGGCAATGCAGCTTTGGTTTTGGGCAATTCAAGAGGGAATCTCTCTATCGGCTGTTCATCTAGCCGGTGAGAAGAACTTAACGGCGGACGCTCTGAGCAGGCAGAGCACAGTTTCCCACTCGTGGGAGCTAGCTCAGGAAGTTCTTCAAGAGATCTTCGCCTTTGGGGAACCCCTCAGGTGGATCTGTTCGCCACCAGCATCAACAGGAAGTGCGATCAGTTTTGTTCAAGGGAATTTCCCCCGAGAGGAGCTCTAGGGGGATGCATTCGTAGTGGACTGGGAGTTCCCACTCCTGTACGTGTTTCCTCTAGTCCTTGTCATTTCTCAAATGATCAGGAGGTTGAGAAGATTCCGGAAAGCCATGATTATAATTGCCCCGGATTGGGCCAGGAGAACGTGGTACCCGGACCTTCTGGACGTGTCCATCTGTCCTCCAATTAGTCTTCCACAAAGAGAGGACCTTCACTCTCAGAAGGGAGGTCAGGTTCTCCATCCAGATATCAGAACCCTCAACCTTCACGCTTGGTTTCTAAAAGGTTGCGATACAATGATTGGATCTCCCGGATGACGTCATGGAGGTGTTGCTTTCGGCCAGAAGACCAGCAACAAAAACTTTATACCCCTGCCGTTGGAACAGATTTTGCAGCTGCTGTAGAGAAAAGAATATCGAACCCTTTTCATGCAGTACACCAATGGTGTTATCTTTCTTGCTCTATTTGGCGAATTCAGGTCTTCAAGTTGGTACGATCAAGGGCTACCTCGCAGCGCTGTCAATCTTTAAGCGCACTGCGGAGGAGCCATTATATTTCAAATTACCACTAGTAATCCAATTTCTGAAGAGGTTAACTAATGTCTATCCCCCAAAGCCGTTCCAAGTTCCCTTGTGGGACTCAAATCTAGTCTTAATTTTTCTGATGGGTACTCCCTTTGAACCACTCCATTCTTGTTCATTAAGATTTCTCACCTTTAAAACAGTCTTCCTAGTGGCTCTAACATCTGCCAGAAGAGTGAGGGAATTACAAGCTTTTTCTTGCAAACCTCCTCATACAATTTTTCACAAAGACAAAGTTGTCTTACAAGTGAAGCCTAATTTCCTCCCAAAAGTGGTCTCTGAATTCCACATCACTCAGAAAATAACCTTACCTTCGTTCTATCCTCCTCCCCATCCAGGGAAAGAGGAAGAGTGGCTACACAGGCTGGATCCAAGGCGTACCTTGAGTTTTTATATCAACAGACTTGCTAGGATAAGGCAAGCAGACCAACTATTTGTAGGCTATGCAGGACACAAATTGGGATTGCCAATCACAAAACAGACCATTTCAAGATGGATTATTTTAGCCAATCTAGAATGCTACAAATAGGCAGGGAAAGAGCTCCCCTCAACATCTTAGGGCTCATTCAACCAGGGGTATTGCAGCCTCTTCGGCTCTCCAAAGAGGGGTACCGATTCGGGACATATGTGCGGCTGCCACATGGTCGTCCGCTCATACTTTTACAAAATTCTACAGTCTGGATTCCTCCTCTAGCCAGGAGACAATATTTGGCAAACCTGTGTTGCATTCTGTTCATTCTTAAAGGGAAATATTCAATTTTTACTCCCACCTCCTCTTTCACACCACTGGTATGGGAGTCTATCAAGATAAGGAATGCATCGGAGGACACAATCCCTTCGAAGAACAAGTTACTTCTTACATTGTAACGTTCTTTCAATGGAATGTTCCTCCAACGTATTCCTTATCGCCTCTCCCATCCATCCCCACAGTAAAACTTCCCTTGTAGTTGCAGCTTACACTCTTTCAAGGTCAATAATCAATTCATGCACAGCTAAATTTCAAGCTTCAAAACGGAACTGAGAAACGGTCGCTGCGCGAGTCTATTTATATGCAGGATGACGTTGGCGCCAATACGGTGGCTGTCGATGGACAGCAGCTCGAGGGACGTCAACGCGCAGCGCCCTCTACTAAAATTTCCGAGGCCAGCAAGCTGGGATGTAATATATCAACTTTTCATCTAGTCGCCATCGGGTCCCATAACAGTGCACCGGGAAACCCCCTAATAGACGTTTCAGGTCCCCTTCTGGTGTGTCCACCGATTTGGAATCAGTTTGCAGTTGGGTCGCCGCATAATATACTTTGTAGTCTGGCAGTGTAAGTCCCCCTTCCACGTGTGATCTTCGCAGAGTGGTTAACGCTACCCTCGGTCTATTCGACCTCCAGAGCAGTTCACCAATGCAGATGTCTAGCATCTTAAAGAATGTCTTTTTGATATTATACAGAATGTTGCTAAAGAAATACAATAACCTGCGTAACACCACCATTTTACACAGGGCTATTCTTCCCATCAAAGAGATGGGTAAGGTTTTCCAGAACTTGATTGATTCTCCTATGCCGGCCTGTGCTCTAACCGTATTAAGCTCAAATGTTTCCTCAAGTTCGTGGAAGGTAACAAAATGATTCGGTCTCCCAACGAATCCCCCCATTTCGTGAGTAAGTTCACAGGTTGTGTGCTCAGTACCCCTAGAGGGAACACCAATGATTTGTCCTCGTTCATGCTATATGATATGATATGACATTTATAACGCGTCCATACACAAGTGTTTTAGCTTCCTCAAATTGGCCAATGCCGCCTAGTATTATCTGGATATTAGCCCTGGGGTTACTTACAATGCATCATCTGCTTACAATGATATATTGTGCATTATGCCGAAAACTCTGATCCCCGTCTCCTGTATATAATGCCTGAAGTATCCTGCCAGAGGTACTAGCGCTAGGGTGAATAATATTGGCGATGCCTGGCAACCCCGTTGGGTGCCTCTTTCTAACATCCACTTCTCAGTTATCCAATTGCCCGTTTTTACTCTTGCTTGGGGGCTAGCGTACAGTAATTGAATGCATTGCAGCATTTTGGGGCCCATCCCTATTTCTGCCAGGATCTTCAATAACAATTTCGAGGGGATTGGGTCCTCCGACGTATTCCATATCTGACCGTAATCACCACAGCTGTGCTGCTTCGGAAAATCTTTCAACGTCTGCCCCCTGCGTCAATGATGTCGATACGCTGTCCTCGAGGGCCTCCGTCAAGCCAATGTCACCGGATGTTATAAGTAGGATGCACGACGCCCGTAGCCTCAGTTCCGTTTTTTCCACGAACGTGTTTGCTTCGGAGATCTCGGCGCGCCTCGACTCTTCTCAGTTCTGTTCTTTCGGTTCCCCGAACCTGTTCGTTTGTGAAGTATCATATGTCGTCTTCGGCTTCTTCTGCCCCGCGGCCGGGTTTTAAGAAATGTCGGTACTGCGGGTCCAAGATGTCGTTAACGGATTCGCACAACGCTTGCCTCTGGTGCCTCAGTGAGGACCACGACACGGACAACTGTGTGGACTGTCAGTCGCTTACTTCGAAGGCCTTGCGGGAGCATAAGAAGAAGCTTTCTGTAGGTAAGGTGACCAAGGCTCGTAAGCCAAGGTCCTCAGGGGCTTTCGACGGACGATTTGAGGGGCGACTCTCTGCATCATCGTCGTCGGTCCGGGAGGTCTCGGTCCCGGAGTAGGTCCCGCCATTCCTCTGCCTCTTCAAGGCAATCATGGAAGCGCCGTCATCGTTCGCCTTCCCGGTCCTCTTCTGAGGACGCTGCTCGTTGGCGGGTTGCTTGTCCCACCAAGCATTCGACTCCTGAGGAATCTACTTCTTTCCGTAAGGAGATGTTGGGATTTTTGAATCGCAGGGCTCCGGTCCGTCCGCGCCTCCGAGAGGGGTCGGCCGTGACCGTGCTAGAGACCGTTCGTACGCCTTCGGTCTCGGGTGGTCAGGTGATTCGCGGGAAAGGTCCCGCTCGGACAAGGGGAATCGTTCTAGTCATGCCTGTTCCAGGTCCCGGTCCTTGACGCCCTTGAGACCGCGTGAACCTGTGAAGTCTTCGAAGAAGACATTGACGCCTGTGGCGCCGAGGTCGTCGACGGACTCTGCAGTGAGCAAGTCTTTGCCGCGAAAATACCGTCCAGCCAGTAGCGACTCCTGCTACTTGACCACGCACCCCACTCCGGAGTGTTTGGTGGTGCAGGCGTCGTATCCTACCATCCCTCCTGATAGGGACGACAAGCGTTTTGATGGTTGGGCGAAGAAAGTGTTTTCTTCAGGGGGTATGGCTCTTCAGGCGACCAACTCCGTATGTGCCTTGTCACGTTTCACGCACACTCTGTGGAACTGTATTTCTTTAGCGGCTGAACATATTCACGAAGGGGACGAATGGGATGGTTTTCTTGCTATTGTACAGGATGGCAAGGATGCCATGTGTGAGTCCGTTCAGTCGGGTCTGGACATGATAGACTGTGTCAGCCGGTCCATGGCAGCGAGCACCGTAATTTGCAGGTTTGCGTTGTTGCGGATGTCGGGGTTTGCTCCTGATCTCTAAGCCCGGCTCCTCAACGTGCCCTTTGATGGTGAACATCTTTTTGGCAGCAAGGCTGACGAGAGCCTTGAGAGGTTACAGAACTCAAAAGCTGCAGCGAAGTCGTTGAGTGCTGCAGTTCGCCAACCTCCGCCTTTTCGTCCTAGGGGACAGCAATGGAGGGGAGGTTCCTTTCGTTATTACTCATCCTTTAGTAAAACGAGAGGAGCTGCAAGTCAAAGGGGCCACCGTAGGAGTGCCAGAGGTGAAAAACAGGGTACTCGAGGTGCCAAGGCCGCTCGGGCAGTTGCCTCTTTGCCCTCAGGCAATGCCGCTCCAGCTCAGTCATGAGGCCAGGTCCCATGGTTCGCTGGTTGGGGGAAGGCTGGCGCAGCATCTTGTAGAATGGCATGCCATTACTTGAGATGTGTGGGTTCTGGAGATCATAGCCCACGGCTACAGTCTTCCTTTTCGGCAGGGACCTCAAGACAATCCTGTCGTGTCTATGACCCTTTTTATATGTGGGAATCACTAGCTATGGTTCCCCCTTCCAATGTTGATACGTTTTTACGTTCGCATAGTGGGGTCTTCTTTCACACTGTTCGCTGTTTTGTTTTCTGTACTACTAGGCTATGTAATAGCTGATACTTTGGGTATTATTTCCCTCTCTTCTTTAGGGCCGTGATTTTGACCACCCTATACCTACTAATGTTAGTAGAGAGCAGGCACACTATAAGGTAACTATCTTCCCTTATTAGTTGCCCGGTTCATATTTTGAACTTTCCAAAGTATATAACTATTTAATAGTTAACCTTTGATGTTTGCTGTTTTTTATTTCTTGCAGGTGCTATGATAATGTAGTGGCATTATTATTGTTCATCACAATTGTCAAATAGGATATACTGTAATGTACTACCTCCTGATGAATGTTCCACACCTTGCTCTCTAGGAACAGAAACATGTCGAGACGTATCTCTGAACTGTAAACGGAGATTATAATTTATGACACATTTATCCATATTAGGAAGGGTACCTTGTTATTTAGGTTGAAAAGTACCCTCAGTGGTCGTATTTTTGATGTAACACCACCTTCATCTGGCCTTCAGAGCCGGTTATGTATTTCCTATTGCTGCCTCCTACATGGGACTTGACAATGTCTGTATTTTTGATCTATTTATTTAATTGATGTTTTAACCTTGACGGACTGTTGATTATTAAAATTTGATATTGGCTTTTTTAACCTTTTTTTTGGTCCCTCCTAATGTTTTACTGAGAGTGTTTACACCACACACCTCTAGTACCTGCTTTACAACTTTGTCTCCCTATACGCATATCATTTTCCTCCCGGATATAGACAAAGTATACACTGCTAATTGTGATTAGTCAGTAGTATACCGGGTTTCCTCTCCTTGTAAATAATTGGACCTCAAGACAATCCACCAGGGAATCTCTCTTTGAAGAGTACGGATCTGCTCCTTGCGCAGGAAATACAAACCCTGCTGGAGAAAAGCGCCATAGAAGTGGTGCCTGTAGCGGAGAGGAACAAGGGATGGTATTCCCCTTATTTTTTGATTTCAAAGAAAGACTGGGGATGAGACCGATCATGGACTTGCGCGGTTTGAACAAACTCCTCAGGAAGGACAAGTTCAAGATGGTTACTCTCTCTCAAGTCCTCTAGGCCCTTCAACTTTAGGACTGGTTGGTGTCTCTTGACCTCAAGGATGCTTACTTCATTGTGCCGATCCATCCCAAGCACAAGGAGTACCTGAGGTTCGCGGTTGGTGACCAGCACTTTCAGTTTCGGGTCCTGCCATTCAGATTGACCTCCGCCCCGAGGGTTTTCACCAAGCTCATGGTGGGGGTGGCAGCACATCTCAGGAAAGGGGGATTGACGTCTACCCCTATGTGGACGATTGGTTGATCAGGGCGAGCTCTCCCGAGCAAGTCCTGGATCATCTGTCCATCACCTGCCACTCCCTACACAAGCTGGGCTTCTCCTTCAACTTGAAGTCCCACTTGACGCCAACTCAGCGGCTCCAGTACATCGGAGCAGTGCTCGACACTTCCCTGGGGCAGTGTTTTCCTCCCCAGGTGAGGGATCTTCACATTCAGCAGATGGTACACAAGTTTCGACATGGCCAGAGTCTCCCGGCGTTCGAGTTCTTGAGGCTGCTCGGCCTCATGGCATCCTGCATTCTTCTGGTGCCAGAGGCCCAACTACGGACGAGATCTTTGCAGTGGGCTCTCAAGATGCAGTGGTCGCGGTCCTCCGGCAGGATGTCGGACCCCGTTCAGGTGCCGCCCTCGGTCACCCAGGACCTTCTGTGGTGGGCCGACGAAGGCAATCTGATGAGGGGGGCTTCATTTTGGCTACCTTGGCCAGAGGTGACAATCGTGACGGACGCATCCCTCACGGGAATGGGGAGCTCATGCCAACGAGTTGACGG
Source organism: Ambystoma mexicanum (assembly GCF_040938575.1). Lineage (NCBI taxonomy): Eukaryota > Metazoa > Chordata > Amphibia > Caudata > Ambystomatidae > Ambystoma > Ambystoma mexicanum. The sequence goes on from NC_090936.1 coordinate 436,655,381, forward strand.
TCAGCGGTCGTTAATCTCCGTCGGAGTCAAGACTCCATATCAATGTGTTGGAGCTGAGAGCCGTCGGGCTTTCCCTGAAGGCTTTTCTGCTGACTGAGCGAGGAAAAAATGTCCTGATTCTGACGGACAACACAGTGGCCATGCACTACCTCAACAAAAGGGGGGGGGGGTCACTTCCTCTGTGCAAGGAGGCGATGCAGCTCTGGTTCTGGGCCATTCAGCAGGAAATTTCGATCTCGGCAGTTCATCTGGCCGGAGACTAAAACGAGACGGCTGACGCTCTGAGCAGGCAGAGCGCGATCTCTCACGAGTGGGAGCTGGCTCAGGAGATTCTCATGGAGATCTTCGCCCTTTGGGGGACCCCTCAAGTGGAACTCTTCGCCTCCAGTGTCAACCGGAAGTGTGAAAGGTTGTGCTCGCGGGAATTTCCTCCAAGAGGAGCCTTACGAGACGCGTTCGTGGTGGAGTGGTCCTTCCCACTGCTGTATACGTTTCCTCCAGTCCCCGTCATCCCGCAAGTGCTGCGGAGGTTACGGAGGTTTGGTTCCCGGATGATCCTCATTGCTCCGGCATGGGCCCGGAGGACGTGGTACACGGACCTTCTCGACTTGTCCATCTGCCCTCCACGTCGTCTTCCCTACCGAGACGATCTGCTCTCACGGGAGGGGGTCAGGTTCTCCATCCAGAGGTCAGGTCCCTCAACCTCCATGCTTGGCTTCTGAAAGGTTGAGGTATAAGGATTGGGACCTCCCTGAAGACGTGATGGAGGTGTTGCTTTCGGCCAGACGGCCGGCAACAAAGTACCTGTACCGTTGCCGTTGGAGAAAGTTCTGTGACTGGTGCAGGGTTAAGAATGTGGATTTTTTTTCATGTGACATTCCTGTCGTTCTGTCTTTTTTGCTTTCTTTGGCCCACAAGGGCCTGCAAGTGGGTACCATTAAAGGTTACCTGGAGGCGCTGTATATATTTAAGCGCTCGTCTGAGGAGTGTTCTTATTTTAAAATTCCTTTTAATTTCTCAGTTTTGAAAGGGCTCACTAATGTGTTTCCTCCGTCACCTTTCCAGGTGCCCGGTTGGGATCTGAACCTTGTTCTCAAGTTTCTAATGGAGCTCCATTTGAGCCTTTGCATTCTTGTCCTTTGAGACTGTTAACCCTTAAAACTGTATTTTTAGTTGCAGTCACTTCCGCTCGCAGAGTGGGTGAGTTACAGGCACTGTCAGTTAAGCCACCCTTCACTGTGTTTCATAAGGTAAGGGTTGTCCTTAGAGTTCGTCCTTCCTTTCTTCCGAAGGTGGTGTCGGAATTTCATTTAAGCCAAAAGGTTATTCTTCCGGCATTTCATCCTCCTCCACATCCTGATAAGGAAGAGGAGAGGCTCCATAGGCTGGATCCTAGGAGAGCTTTAAGCTTCTACATTTCACGCATGTCCTGGGTCAGAGTGGACGATCAACTCTTTATTGGTTACGCTAGAAGGCAGTGGGACAAGCTGTTACTAAGCAGACTGTCTCTATGGATTATCTTGGCAATTTCTGAATGTTACCGCTTGGCGGGTAAGGACCCTCCGGTAGGCTTACAGGTCCATTGTACTAGGGGTATGGCTGCCTCTACTGCCCTGCAGAGGGGTGTTCCTATTCGTAACATCTGTGATGCAGCCACCTATGCTTCGGTCCATACTTTTGTACGTCACTACTCCCTCGATTCTATCCATGGGCAGGATCTGGCCTTTGGCAAGGCGGTCCTTTATTCTGCAATTTGATTGGGCATTGTAAATTTGTATTTTCTCAATTCTTTTCCCACCTCCTTACGTTGGTACTGCTTTGGGAGTCTGTGATAGATATGGAATACGTCGGAGGACCCAATCCCCTCGAAGAACAAGTTACTTTCTTACCTGGTAACGTTCTTTTGATGGGACGGTCCGACGACGTATTCCATATCGCTCCCTCCCTGCCTACCCCGCTACAGAATTTCTTATGCGATTGCAGCTTACGTTTCCGCAACGCTTTCTGTGGTCATACCGGCAGTAGATTGGTGCCACACGTTCTGGGAAAAAACTACAACTGGGGCTACGGGCGTCGTGCGTCCTACTTATAACATCCGGTGATGTCGGCTCGACGGAGGACCTCGAGGACAGCGTATCGACATCATGGACGCAGACGCCGAAAGATGTTCCGAAGCAGCACAGCTGTGGTGATTACTGCCATAGATATGGAATACGTCGTTGGACCATCCCATCGAAAGAACATTTCCAGGTAAGAGAGTAGCTTGTTCTTCCACGCCACAGAATCGAAGGCCTTTGTGCCGTCTAAGGCCATCAGGGCTAGTTCCTCTGCTGAATAGCGGACGTGTGCCGTGTAGTCTCCTGATATTCATGGAAGTATTTTGCCCCCCCTATAAAGCCACAATAGGTCAGGGTGTATGATGTTAATGATGGCCTTCTCTAACCTCAGTGCTATTATCTTCCCCAGTATCTTTGTGTCGACATTTAAAAGTGATGTGGGTCTATATGATACACAATGAGTGGGGTCTTTTCGGGGCTTCGGGAGAACTGTAATCAATGCTTCTCTCATTGATTCGAGGACTCCTCCTCGAGTGAAAGCCTATCTATAGACTCTCTGTAGCACCGGGAGTAATATAACAGCATATTCTAGATAATACTCCAACGGCAGGCCGTCTGTCCCCAGGGACCTCCCTTTCTGCATTGTTTTCAATGCCCATTCAATCTCCTCAATCTCTGTGGGTCCTTCCAGAATTTCCCTCTGAAGTGCCGTCAATTTGGGCATAGAGGCTATTTCTAGTAGATCTGAAGCTTCCTCTTCCGTATATGTCCCTTTGATTTGCGTACATTGACTTGTAGTATTCCAAAAAGGCAGCACTGATCTGTTGCTGTGTGGCTACTCTGGATCCCGTGCTATTATTGATTTGTGTGATTGCTCCCCTCGTGTGATCTTTCGGGATCAGCCACGCTAATAGTTGACCTGCTTTATCCCCTGCCCGTGTACCATTTTAGCAGCGCACACAGGCAATTCTCACCTAACTAAAAAGATGTAATAAGGCACAAGCTATAACAATTACCTGAAATTAGCTTTCTCTTAAATTAACTAATCTTAATATTCTGGTATAGCTGGTTTGCATTACCCTACTATGCAAGCATAAATAAAAACCTATAAACCCCAACAGAACACACCCACAAGAGGTTAAATACTAATATGAGAAAAGATTTGCCTGGACACATTAACCAAATTACGTTCCCTCGCCACCCATGACTCCCACACTTGGCTCTTCCATGCTTTTACCTTATGACTCCAACTTGTGCCCCAGAACACATTTAGATATCAACCTGGACTCTTCTTCTTTTGGCTCTACGATAGGTAACCAGACTTGTACCGACATCTACTTGTTTTATATTTGTTGTAATATGAATAACGTTCAAGTACCAGAATATCTGTTGCTCATGGTGCCTCACCAAAAGTGTCTCCCTCACTATGTAAACCAACCATCAGCCAAAAATGGGTTACTGACTTTGAGTAAGTAGTCTACTTGGATCTGTAGCCTCATCCGGTGCTTCCTCTTCTTTGTACATAGGTCACGCAAGTGTTTTACAGCGGTCCCTTTCCAAGTTAACACGTTATGACACTCCAATAATAATTTGCCTTCTAAGGATTTTCAGTAGACAAATGTTATGCTCAGCATCTCCTACTTTAACAATGCTTACATTACCCTATAAGTGGAGAGCAACATTGCAATATCATTTTCTTGGCCTGCAAGGGAAATGGGTATCGACTATTCCTAGCATTATTCCTCTATAATATTAGGGCGATGGATATTCAGATAGTTAAATAATTTTCACAAAATCTGCATCCTTTCCAGGTGTTCAGAGTTCCTTTGGGCATAGACCTTAACAAATGATATGTTAACTTGCCGGTATAAAGAAACGGCTTCACTGATCACTTGTTTAATATTCTAGGGTTGTAGGTGTGGGGGTATGTTGCAAGAAATCTTTTATGCACTGCAAAATAATGATGTACATGCTGATTGATGACCTTTTTTTAAAAAATGCACATAATATTACAATGAGACATTAAATATGTTTTGCTTCAAACTATTGTTGGTAAGCAAACGTCAGTGAGTGTTTACTGCTACAATCCCTCACTTTTTACAGTGCTATGTCAACTAGTATTGGAGGCTAGCACAGAAGCCGGGGGATGCAGGAGTACAGGTGGAAGGGCAGGAGAGAACACTCCTTGGTGATGAACAAATCAGCAAACTTAAAAAAACAAGTCGCACTTTTCAGCAGGACAGGGAAGGAAATAGTGATAATGCATTACATAAGAAAGGTCCCTGGTTACAGAAGAAGGAACTCAATCTGTTGTACTTATGAGCATTGCTGCTACTAAGTTAAAAGGGGATATATATATATATATATATATTTTTTTTTTTTTTTTTTTTTTTCCGTCGGCAGGCTCCATTAGAAACCTCAGTAAGGCACTTGTTACATTTTGTCTTGGCTGTGAGGAAGGGAGGGCACAACTATGGGCTGTATCATGAGCCCTGTCATTTCACTTCCTATGTCAGGGTTGGAAGCATGGCTCTGATAAGATGTTGCTCCCTACTTGGATTCAAATGATTTTTCAGAGAGTAAAAAAGTAATTCGCGCTTTGCCATTAAGATGTTTTATGCTTATTCAAATATGTTCTTGCCCCTTAAAACTCCTCTAGAGATCGGGCAGCAATCCTATTAGATATTAGAGTTGTTTCCTATGCCACTGTTCTGGTAACGAACTTGAAAACATGTCAGTGCAGCTTTGTGAGTAGAAGCAGGGGTTAGGCTCCCATGTGTGTGTTAGGTAGAAACCTGTGCAGTTCCATTAGGGACCACTGCAACAAGTTTAAGACCACAGGTGTTAGCAGTAAACCCAATTGGTAGCAGTCTGCACCACCCAGATTTACCTGGTAGCTGTGGTTGAGCAGTCAGACTTCTCTCAAGAAGAGTTAGGCAGTATATAGAGTATACACATTAGGTACAAAAATACAGTAGCACAAGCAAACACTGACCAGAGCTTTGGTATAAAAGTATATAATTATTTATTTAAAAACACACTTGTAAAAATACACTGGCACTAATATGTCAAGCAAGTTCAAACACAGTCATTAGAAATATATACACCTCCCTGATTAATTATTCGACAAGTCTTAGGAAAAGAACACAACTTATTATCAACACCGAGGTGAGCGCTTAACCAAGATGGCACTCCCAATAATTAAAAAGGGAGAGAAAAGGCAGAAACAGGAAAAAACACAATACCAACACTTTTAAAGAACCACAGCAAGTCAAGAAAGGCAGGGTCTACTGTAGAGTAAATGTTCATAGGCCAGGCCCACTCTTGGAGAGAGCAAGGCGGAATGTGCCCAATATCACACAGTTGAAGTACACTTTAAAAGTCTTTGCAGATAGTTCAAAAAGGAGTTAGATCAGTTCAGAAAAGTTAGTTAACAGGTCCGTGGTCACCCCAGGATAGAGAGTCAAGGATTTACGGGACACCTTGGACAGTCTGTTGCAAGGGAGACCAGGCGGGACACAGTACCTGAAATGGTGAGAAAGCTCCAGCGGGGGCAATTGTTTCTGGCAGCAGGTGCAAGTCGGTGCTTCGTCCAGGGAAAGAGAAGATCTCGACGTGGAGGAAAGCGGGAGGTCGTTGCACTGCCGGGGTAGAAACCAGCCGCAGAGTTTCCCTGTTAAAAGGTACTACCCTTTTATTCCCGGTAGTGGTGAATCGTGGCTATCCGGCCGCCGGGGTGCTTGGCACAGGCGATTCGACCACGCGACAATCCAGGAAGGAGAAAAAAAGGGAAACTGGTTAACCCCACCAGCTCAAAGGAAGAAGACTCTCCTGGAAGAAGATCTTCTGTCGTTGGGAAGTGGCGAGTCGGTTCAGCAGGGCTCCACCGGTGGTGTCGTCGTTGCAGGTCGGCTCAGCTTCTCCCTCTTCGGATTCTTTAGGTCCTGTGGCGACTTCTGAAGTTCCAGTCCCCAAAGCCCTGCTTTTATGCAGAAAACCCCCATTCATCAGTCCTAGCTGTCATTCAAACATGCTAAGTGGTGAGCTGGGCGGCTCACCACTGGGCCAATCACACAAGAGTGCGACTTGAGTTGCCGAGGCAGCTCAGTCCAGAGTGCCTATTCTCCCCTCCCACACATCCTGTAGACCCAGACAGAGTGGCACCACTCTTGGAGGCTTCTGTGCAGAATGCCGCCAAAAGTGGAACAAAGGGCTCGACTTGGGTTGGAGTTAGAGGCGAACACAAACACCATTTTTAAAACTGAGTCCTGGCAAAAAGACCCAACCGGGGAATAAATATTAAATAAATAACCCGGCGGTATCTTTAACATTGCACCAAAAAAGTGGTGCGTTTAAAATGAATGGGAAAATCCCATAGAAAATATTCCGGTGGAATATTTCGCTTGGTAACCACTGCCACCAGCCAGAAACTCGACAAGGGGGGACTGGACAATGCCCCCTTGTAAAACGGACCCAGGGCAATCTAATTACCCCTACCAGTACTTCCACAATATGATGGCTTGTACTGGTTCTGTTCACAATTTGAGACTAGTAAAGCCAATGGTGACTTTACATGCCCTGGGAGTCAGTAGTCAGTCCCAGGGTATGGAGTCTATGTTTGGGGGCCACTATGGCACCCCTGTGTTACTGCACTGAGGTTGCTGTGTAACACACCAAAAACACATGAAGCCCTATGGAGTAAAAGAACCCATAGCCCATAAAACGCATTACAAAGTCAAAGGACATTCTCAAATCCTGCCTAAGAGTGGGAGAAAAAGAGTCTCACTCTTAGCAGGAGAAAACAATAAACCACAAAAATCCAGCAAAGCTGCTGGGGGACTCACTAGGTTTGGGAAATTAGCCTATACAGAGAATTCTCCCTAACAGTGTTCATTGTTTCCCACTTTTGTTGGGCACATTTTCCTATTTTTATGTAGTGAAATTGGTTGGTGTATATGCTTATTAGTTGTAAGGCTTGTTTTGAGTATGTGTTTTAACAACTTACAGGACAATGCAATGTGGATAGTAAGCAGAGGCCCAGGAATTTTGATCCATCATATTCCGAGGTGCAGTTATAACTATGCATGTTAACCTGGCTCTTGGATTACTTAAAGTGGCACACAAACTCCTATTATAATGTGTTCTGACGCATTCCTTTTCTTTGCCATTATTCCATCTGTAAATATTGTTTTCTGCCTATCAATTTTGACAGCTCTATCAATTATGCAATGTGTTTTTTTTTAATACACATGAGGATTTTTCCAGTGGCTTAAACAGTTTTTCTGCAGAGGAGTACTTGTTCTAGGTACTGAGGCAGATCTTAAAGTCTTGGACTAGGTGATGAGTGGACTTTATGAAAACATAATATATTTCTTAGCCTATGCGTTTTGAAAAACGTGTTGTAAGAATCAACTTTTACACAGATTTGTAAAGAATTCCAGTGTATGGGAAGCGGAAATTCCTTTCCAAACTCTATTCAGAGACAGTAGCTCACTAACTTTGAATGCTCACAAAGTGGCTTACCTCATTAGTTAGTTGCACCCAATGGAAAATAATGTGCGCACAACAGCCAACCAGTTCCGCACATAGAGAAAAATTATTAGAGGGAACATTGCTGAGCGGAGGGGCCCTAAGGTTCTATTACGGGGTTAGGCCTGAAGGGCTATGCCCTAGTACCAGATGAGGGGGCGCCTGTACGCAGCACTACCGGCGGCATTGCCGAGGGCGATCTGCCTACCAGGCCTCATCCTGAGGTGCAGGATAGGCCTCAACCTCCACTGCCAGGAGTCTTGGAAGAGACGGGGCCCTACGAGGCAAGCACCACGACACAGGCACGCGGCATGCAGCCTGACAAAATGGTTAAAATGGCGGCTCATCCGACACCATCCCCCTTCAGGGAACAGGTAGGGGAACGAGTTTCCAGGCGGGACTGATCTTCTCTAAGTACGTGGCCCACTGCATACCGTTCGTCGCAGGGCCGATGCACCCTGCAGACAGTAAGGCAGAGTCGGTTCAGGCCTCAGCATGCCCACGCCTCCAAGCGTTCCACTGGCCTGTGAAGACATGTTTTATTGAAAAGCCATGATCCTCGGGGCCATAATCCCTCCGGTTCCGTCGCTAGCACCCACGGCCACTCCGACCTTGGTTCCAGCTCCTGTGCAACCCCAGCTGCCCATGCCAGTACCCACAAAATCGGCTCCCGCGCCTCCAACGGTCTTGGCAGCCCCACAGCCTCCTTCTCAGCAGCTGGCTCTGGTCAGCAGGTCATAGCTTGAACCCCATTTGGCACATCCTAGCAACAGGCACTTTGACGCCAAGTTTAGACAGCTGCAGGGGGCCCCCTCTTGCTGCTGGCGCTCACACTCCTCTGCCACTTCCGGTGCAGTGCCTGGCACGCTTCAAGGTAGGGCTGGCGGAGGCCAACTATGATTGCGAAAGACATAATGGAGTCAGCTGTGGCGCACATTGACGCCTCAGGCGGTGATATTTGCACTGCTGCTGGCAGGAGAAGGACTGCCTGGCTACGGGCGACCAAATTCAACCCGTATGTCCAGGAATGCATACTGGACCTTCCCTTTGGGGGTGGGGTGACCTGTTCGGTTCTACGACGGATTAGGAACTTGATAAGAGGAGGAACAGTCCCCAGACTGCTGAATCCTTATCCATCCTCGCTAAGGCATATAGCTGGATGTTCGCTGACCCTTGGATCCTCCCTGCAGTGTCCTCGGGCTAGCGCCTACCGATCCCTCCATCGCCTCTCTCCACGGCTCCCACAGATAGGGACACTACCTCTATGGGCGGACATTCGCTCGCACGTAGAGAGGCAGGCAGTGGAAGAAGTCCCAGCCTTCCAGCGGGAGTCTGGGCTCCTATTCACAGTTTTTCGCCATACAATGGTTACCCCAACACGTATTGCATTGATATTGTGCATGCGAGACTGGATGTGTTCCCTGGATCTGAAGGAGGCTTACTTTCAGGTACCGATGTGCAGCCCCATCTGTCCTTTTTCGTAGGGTCATGGGCTTCCATTTCCTATACAAGTTTCTACCCTTTGGCCTCACTCCGGCCCCAGGGTCTGTACAGGACGGATGAACGTGTGGCAGCCCTACTTGGGGCCCAGGGTCACCACGCCTATCCATACCTAGACTGGCTCATCAGGGCAAGGTCTCCGGAAGGCAGTCCACCCCACTGCCTCCGCCCTTATGCTTCCACTACACGAGTTGGGATTTTCCATCAATCTCAAGAAGTCACAGCTGCAGCCCAGGCAGACTGTAAGGTTTCTGGGTCTTATCAGGGAATACAAGCTCAGAGATTTTTCCCCCCCTCACATGGGGCATTTTCTCAGCAGAGCAGTGACTTCGGCATGGTGGTATTAACTCCTAAATTGCAGTTACACTGCGCAGCCTCATGGAGTCAGTAGAGGCGTTCCTGAGCGGAGACGGGCAGCATTCCACTGCTATCCGTCTCAACCTAGTCTGGGGGGAGAAGGCAATTTACAGATAGGCAGGCCCTCTTGTCAGCCAGCTCTGCAGGTTACCATCCCCTCGCTGAATGGGAAGCTACCTTGGACAGCCACAGTGTCCACAGAGAGGGTTCTGTCAGGAGCAGGTGGCCCTCATCAATCAGCTGGAGTTGATGACACCTGGCTCGCCCTCAAAGCCTATCTGGCGGCAATCGGAGCCTACCGGAACTTGGGGGAGGACGGTGGTCCTCAGAACGCATCCTTCGTACTTACCTTAGGTAGTCTCTGCGTTCCATCTAAATGAGGAGATAATACTCCCTACTTTCTTCGCTGACCCTAAGGACCATACTCTGAGGGTTCTGCGCTGTCTTCAGGCTAGACAAGCGCCAAAGTTCTATCTGGACAGGACCAAGAGCTTCCGTAAGTCTGAGGCTCTATCACCCTCGGAGGGTCAAGGCCAGGATATCCGGCTTCCAAGGCCTCCATAGCAAGGTGGGTGGCATCCTTAAGGAGGCCTAGGAGGGGCAACACAAACCGCTTCCGGCAAACATGCATGCCCACGCATTCAGAGCCAAGGCCATGGCGGTTGTTTTCCAGAGACACGTACCATGGCAGGTCATCAGGGTGGCCACTTATGCCACTCTTGGCTTTTTGCAAGCACTACTGTTGCGATGCCGGCTCCAGGTCAGACGCAGCATTCTGGCAGGCAGTATTAAGGAACTTGTTTTCTTAAGGAGGGTCTCCTCTCCGCCCTGGGGCTACATTCAGTTTTAATCGCCCATGCAGTATGGAGCAAAGGGGACGGGACGTAAGAATAATTACAAGTTACTCACCGTAGTGACTAACATACTCTTAGTCCATAGTCCCCTTTCCTCCATACGTCCCACCCTCCTCCTCCCTAATAAAACTGGTGTCACTTAGGCAGTTGTAATATTGTCGATGCTTCAAGGGGGACGGAGTGTCGCTGGTGGGCGGAGTCAAGGGAGCCCATGCTCTCAGGGCCACGCACCTCTAAATTTAAAAGGGAAGGTTTTTTCTGGTGAAAACAGATGTGTCTCCTGTCCCTAGCGAAGGACGCCCATGCAGTACGGAGCAAAGGGGCCTATGGACTAAGGGTACGTTAGTCACTACGGTGAGTAACTTGTAATGTCTGATCCGTAGTCTTTAGTGTTTTGTATAGGAAGAAGCTACTGTTGCCTTTGTCGATGGGGGCATTTTAGATGATCAATCTCTGGTTGTCAATGTCCTCCTTAAGTCCCTTGTGGACAACGCATCTCTGGTCATCCGTGTCATGAATGAGTCCCTTGTGGACAAAGAATCGGTTATCAGCTGTTTTTTTCCCCTTTTTAAATGGCTTTTTCGACATCCGGGTTGTTGATGATTTTGTCGACCGTCTTTCTTGACAATGGTGCCTCTGGTGGTTTTGTGTGAGACCGGTCCTTTGTAATCGTTTTAGGACTAGGGTCTCTCCCTAATCATAGAGGATTCTCTAGTCTCTTTCGACGATGAAGGGACTCCACTCAGTGTAGGCCTTTTGACGTACTCCGTCAATAAAGATGGTCTTCGTTATTTTTGTCATCGGTTAGTGTTTTATTGTCTATACCGCTTGTTGACAAAGTTGTCGTTGATGGGTTTCATGGTTTTTGTATAGTTTGGTACATCTTTTAGTTCATGGTGTTCCGTTTGCTTGGGTCAGAGTAAAGGTCCCCCCCACTGTTTCCCTCTAACTTGGATCTTTTTTCCCCAGCAGATTTTCTCTTTGGAAGCTGTAATGCCACACTTCTAAAGATTTCAGCTTCTGAAGGGGGGTATTATTAATCCTGTAACCATTCCATTAGAATAGATGCCTGTCCCTGATGGTCATTTTGCTGAAGCCTTGACATATATCCTAATCCTTGTCTGACCCTTCATAAACCTTTTTGAGCCTACATCTAGCACAGTCCCTTAAAGGAGTCTTCTTGTACTTTATCTTGTTGCAACATGGTATCCCCAGCAGTGAAGGATTCACAAAATAATCACTTAAATTAGAAATCTTTCCTGCAACCGCACATATCTGCAAAGTAGTACAAATGTTTTACTTGTTTGTGGAAAGGAAGACTGCGTACTCATTCATGACATGCCGTTAAAATCTCAACATGTCCTCAAGGAGTGGAGCTGAGCACTCGACATACCATTGGCTGGAAGCAAAATGACCTAAAGCAAGTTGGATAGGCTACCATTTGCACTGTTTTTCTTTTAATAAAAGTGGGTCATTTGTAGTCTAGGATTCTTAGCCTGACTCCGAATATTCAAAGTATGTCAATCTGCCACTGCTCGAGATTTGGGATAACAAGTAACTGTGAATGTGTTGAAAGAGTCAATCCATTTTACCCCACAATGCAGCCACACCTCCTGCCTGGCCTCTTACACATGATCTGTGTCACATTAGACAGCAGTTGAAGAAGGTGCACAAAACGGAGCCGGGCTGCAGCCTACTCCTGGCTAAATATACACCCATGAAAATGGATGAGCCAAGCCAATCATGAGTACAGATGAGGCATGAGTTGTCTGCCTCCATGCTAACTGTAGCTGATGGCAAAGAATTTACTTATCGATTTTGATGCTCTATATTTGGGAACACTCCTGCACACTTCCATGGTAGAAGTCTAAGGCGTTGTGCCCTCAATAGCCAGGGACGTCATAGGCACCAGCCTACTCCATAGCCCCTCATGTCTGTCCTTTCTGCAATTTACACAGAAGAGCCCAAATGTCTGTCGGTGCTGCATTGTCCTGACCACTTCCTGAGATTTGTTATATACTCTGACGCCCGGACCACCAATGGAAACTCAGCAGGGTTCTCGCTCATCTCAATGAGCCCATAGCAGCCTTTGAGCTTTGAGTCTAAGGAGCTGAGATGATGACCTGCCTCACTATGGATCTCATGTGTGCTGCCTAGAATCACAGTGGCTGCCAAGCAAGCCTTTGTCAACCACTGTCACATCCGGCCTCACTGCCCAAAAACCTTCCATATTATCAGTCTCTCCCAGCTTTGATCCCTGGCATCAGAAGATCACCAAATAACTCCTTTACAGTCTGTTTTTTTTTCAAACCCCCTTTGTGTTCCTCTTCCTCTTCCTCTTCCTCAATACCTCAGCTAGGACAAACCTACGACACTCTTAGATTCAAGCTAATAAGTTTGAAATATAAAAAAAAGGTTGCAAATGATGTCTCCAATTATCAGTGCTGTAACAAGACAAAGAAAAGTATTAATCCTCTGCAGGCCTGAATTGCTAACCCACATACTTCATCCATAGAATTACAGTGTGGATTTCTAGAACTGTCAGCTGAAGGAGATGGCTGCTTGAGACCTCTGCTCCCGGCCTGAGTTGTATATATTGAAGATGGCAGACTTCGCCTCAACCTCTATCGAAATGACTAACCCCCCTTATTCTAGAAGATCTAGATAAGGGGGTAAATCTGCTGAACTTGACACTCTACCCTCCGAGAGAATTAAGGAATATGGTCTGATTGCCTGTAGAGCTGAGGGGCAGTTAGCAGAAGATTACCTGACAGAGATTATGCACAGCGTTGTCCTGTCTATTGGGAAAATCAGACTGTCCTAGAGATTAAAAATGACCAGGTTTTGGTTGAAAGGCTTACTGAAATGCTGGAAACAGAGTCTCTGAAGATCATCTGTGTGCCGGTGGATAAAGTTTGTCACCTGACTCTGCGTTTAGATGAGGCTCAGAAAAAGACCTCTGAGCAGGAACATTACTCAATATGCTCAAACCTAAGGATAACTGATTTTCCTGAAGGAGTTGAGCATGGACCTCCTGTGGACTTCATACAGAAAAACTTACCAAAGCTACTGAAGCTCCAATGAGGGAAAGTGCTTGAGATTAAAAAGGCACACCGGATTTTGGTCCCAAAACTTGCTCTGGACCAGCCCCCCAAGGCTTTTTTGGTGACACTACTCAGATTCCCCATCAAGGAGCTTTTATTAAAGAAGGCTAGAGAGCGGCGTGAGCTGAGATGGAGCGATTATAGGATTGTGCTTTTTAATGAGTATAGTAAAGAAATTGCTGTCCAGTGGAAGCTTTCCATAGAGTCGATGCGTCTAGCATGGGAGAAACACCTTGTTCATTATATGATCTACCCTGCGATTTTTAAAGTTGTTGTGTATGGTGTTACTTATTCCTTACTCTTACGTCCCGTCCCCTTTCCTCCACACTGTATGGGCGTCCCTTCTAAGGGACGGGAGACGGAACCTTTTTCACTAGAAAAAAACCTTCTCCTTTAAATTTAGAGGCGTGCAGGGGTGCGGCCCAGGGAGCATGCGCTACCCTGACTCCGACCTCCAGCGCCACACCACAGTCCCCTTTTCCGCATAGACTGAAATGGGCCGAATTCACCAGCGCTCCTGGATTTGGCTTCGGCCATGTGATTCCACGCGCGGATAGCTCTTCTGTTTGTATTTTTTGTCTTTCTTATCATTCAGGTGCTTGGTCATTGGGCGTCTCGCTCCTCCCCGACGCATGTCGACTTCCACAGGGTTCAGCAGGTGTCCATCCTGCAACGGGCTCTTCCCAACTTCAGACCCCCACGCCCTTTGCCTACGTTGCCTTGGCCCAGACCATGGTTGGCAAGCTTGTACAGTGTACAACGCTCTGTCATCGAAATCGCTGAAGAACAGACTAGCCAGGTGGAGGGAGCTCTTCCAGAAGTCTCCTCCAGAGGACCTCAAGAACTTTCTGAAACATCAAGCCAGGCCCAAGGTGTAGGGCCTCTATTTTCCATCGCACCCCGCAAGGGAGACTCCTTCCCAAGGACTTGTGCGCCCGGGAAGGTCCGCTCAGTTCCTTGTACCAGCATGCGCACTGAGGCTGCTCCAGCTACCGGCCTACTGGCCAAGGGTTTCTCGGACCCTCCGGGTGACAGTGCTGAGGGACCGGAAGGTTATTTGACCGGGTCTCCACCCAAGGGGCTCTGCCCTTTTACCGGCATTATGTCAGAGGCGCCATGCCCTAGTACTGGCAATACTGCCGAGGGAATGCCTAAACGCAGCTCTACTGGCCCAGGGGCTGAGGGTGTCACACCTACCGGGCCTAGGCCCGAAGAGCAGGGTAGGCCTTGGGATCCACACTCAAGTCTTGGAGGAGGCTGGGCCCAGCGAGCCGAGCAACACGACGCAGACCCGTGGTAGGCAGCTTGACAAAATGGCCGCAGCGCCAGACTTCGGCACCCGTCCGCCGCCATTCCAGGAGTTCGGCGAAGAAAGAGTGTCAAAGTGGGACTGGCATCAACCAGGTACTTGGCCTACAGCCTATCCTCCATTTGCGCAGGGCAGGTTCCCACTGCGTCCTTACGGGAAGGGGAAGCAGTGCCTTGAGCAGCCTCCTGCTACCCTGTCAGTATCCCCTACCACCTCTCCGGCTTGTGACGAAGGGTTCTTCGAGGGCTTCCTCGGGCTCATGAAGTCACCTCGGATGGGGGTTATCAGTAGCATCGTAGGGACGCCATCGGGACGTGCTCCCTACGATGCTACTGGCACCACAGGCTCCTCCAGCACCCGCGGCCCAGCCTCTGCCTCTGGCTCCCCAGCCGATTCCTCAGGCGGTTCCGTAGCAGCCTCAGCCTCTGGTCCCCGCAACCCAGCCCCCGGCTCCAGCTACTCTTCTACTTACGCAAGATCCTCCTGACCCAGAGGAAACGGATGAGGAGGAAGATCCTGACACGCCATCCTCAGCCAGGGCCCCCCAAAAACGTCTTGCAGGGCTGGCGGAGTACCTGGGCCTACCCCAGCCCGAGGTTGAGCAGCCGTTAGAGGAGGTTCTGGCTGAAGTCCTCACACAAAACATGAATTCCACTGCAGACTGATGTAGTCTCCCTGGACAAAAAGGGTTGGCTCAAGCCCCACTCGGTCCAGCCGGTCAATCGACGCCAGAGTTGGCTCAGCCACACTCCTCGATGATCGCTGCAGCATCACTATACTCCAAGCCTCAGTCGGCCTCAGCCCCCTTCGCGGTGACGCTACTAGGCAAGGAGGAGAAGATCTTGGAGGCGTATGGGAAGAAGCTGTATTCCAATGCGTCCTTACATCTTCGTCAGGCCAACGCCAATGCCATGCTGGCGGCCGCTAACCAAAGGTTATGGCGTGAAATTTCAGACTTCCTCCCAGAACTCCATACGCAGTGCCAATCACGTTTCAAGGCGGGACTGGCTGAGACCAAGCTGGTGGCGGAGGACCCTGTTGGAATCCACTGTGGCCCATATTGACACCTCTGGCCGTGCCATCTGTATCGCCACGGACATGAGAAGGACAGCCTGGCTCTGGGCAACAAAATTCAACCCGGACGTCCAGGAACTCATATTAGATCTACCTTTCGAAGGGGGGTGGGGAGGGGACCTATTCCACTCCACCACGGACGAGGAGCTGGACAAAAAGAAAAACGGCTCACAAACGGCCAAGTCTTCATCCACGTTGATAAAGACAACGCCCAAGTCCTACTCCCAGTCACAGCAGCACTCTGACAGGGGGCGTACTTACAGCGGGTTCTGCGGCTTCCAGGAACTCAGATCCAGGCAGCCTGACCACTAGGCAGTCTCAAAACTGGCGCAAGCAACAAAAAGGGGTGGGGGGAAGAGTACAGGCTTTTTCCAGTCACCCTCCTCCACGGCAGCCTCCGAGGAAAAGAAGGCATGATGCGCCGCTCCGGGTCCACGTGTCTCCAGTGGGGGGCAGGCTTGCTCTCCATGCACATTTCCAACGCCAGAATTTCGTGGACTCCTGGATCCTCTCGGTAGTATCCATGGGGTACCGCCTAACCATCCCAGCCTCTCCTCCCTCCTCCCCTCCACACCCTCAGGTTGGGACAGCAAGTCTTCTGGCGAAGATCCGGTCGCTCGTAGGGAGCCAGGCCGTAGAGGAAGTGCCAGCCTCCCAGCGAGGCTTGGGCTTTTATTCCAGGATTTTCACCATTCAGAAGAACAACCAGGCGGGCCTGAGAGTTCCTTACCGCTACAAAAATTCAAGATGGTTACGCCAGCTTTTATAGTGGAGACATTGTGCAAGGTAGATTGAATGTGCTCCCTGAATCTGAAGGACACGTACCTACACGTCCCGATTTGGCAGCCCCATCGTTCTTTCCTACGGTTCAGGATCATGGGCTACCATTTCCAAAACAAAGTCCACCCTTTTGGCCTCAACTCGGCCCCCAGGGTCTTTACCAGGCTCATGAATACGGTGGCTGCCCTCCTCAGAGTGCAGGGCCTCCACATCTACCCTCACCTTGACGACTAGCTCGTCAGTGCTACATCTCTGGGAGCGGTTCGCCACTCTTCCCACACCCTTATGAACACACTGCACGATCTAGGCTTCTCGCTCAATCTCAAAAAGTCACAGCTGCAGCCCACGCAGACTCTACCATTCTTGGGCCTCATCTGGGACATGTGTTCCGAGAAGGTATTTCCGTCTGAGGAAAAGATCTCAGCCATAAAGAGGTCCACCACCCACTTCCTCAGCAGAGAGGTGACCCCGGCATGGTGATACCAGCATCTCCTGGGTCTCTTGGCGGTGGTCCTATTAGCCGTCCCGCACACGAGATTGAGGATGAGGATGAGGAGGATTCAGCTGCACTTCGCAGCCTCATGGAACCAGGAGCGGGGCTCTCAATCAGAGATGATCAATGTTCCTCCATCTCTACACACGAACCTAATACGGTGGTCCAGGGACTGCAACCTACGGACGGGCAAGCCCTTTCGGCCGACCACCCCGCAGGCCACCATCACCACAGACTCCTCGCACGAGGTCTGGGGAGCCAGCCTGGACAATCTCTCGGTTCACAGCACCTGGACTCGACAGGAGCAGGAATACCACCTTGTTGGGGAGAATTCTCTGTTTTGGCTGAATTTCCTAACCTAGTGAGTCCCCCAGCAGCTTTGCTGGATTTTTGGGGTTTATTTTTTTCTCCTGCCAAGAGTGAGACTCTTTTACCCTCACTCTTGGACATGATTTGAGTGTGTTTCTTTGACTCTAGATGTGTTCAATGGGCTATGGGGTCTTTTACTCCATAGGGCTTCATGTGTTTTTGTGATGTGTGTTACACAGCACCCTCAGTGCAGTAACACAGGGGTGTCATAGTGACTCCCCAGTATAGACTCCATACCCTGGGACTGACTACTGTCTCCCAGGGTCTGTAAAGTCACCATTGACTTTACTAGTCTTAAATTCTGAACAGAACCAGTACAAACCATCATATTGTGGACGTACTGGCTGGGGCAATTCGATTGCCCCGGGGTCTGTTAGTCAAGGGGGCACGTCTCCGTCCCCCCCTGATCGAGTTTTGGCTGGTGGCAGTGGATACTACTTTTTATATTCAAGCACGAATATTTCTCTATGGGATTTTCCCATTGTTCGAGGCTACTATCTTTATTTATTTAATTACAATAGCCTCGAACATACCGCCGGTTTATTTAATTACTATTAATTCTCCGGTTGGTATTTTTTGCCAAAACTCGGTTCTAAAATGGCGTTTGTGTTCCCTTCTATGACTCCAACCCAAGTCGAGCCCTTTGTTCCACTTTTTGGCGGGCTTCTCCCCAGAAGCCCTCCAAAGTGGTGCCACTCTGTCTGGGGTACTTAAGAGGGGTGGAGGGGGATTTAGGCACCCTGGACTGAGTTGCCTAGGCAACTCAAGTCGCACTCCGTCCTGATTGGCCCAAGTGGTGAGCCGGCCGGCTCACCACTTAGCATGTTTGAGTGACAGCTAGGCTGAGTGAATGGGGGTTTTCTGCATAAAAGCAGGGCTTTGGGGACTGGAACTTCAGAAGTCGCCACAGGACCTAAGAATCCGACGAGGGAGAAGCTGAGCCGACCTGCCACGATGACACGCCACGGTGGAGCCCTGCTGGACCGTCTCACCACTTTTCCCAACGACAGAGGAGATCTCCCGCTGGAGAGTCTTCTTCCTTTGACTGGTGGGGATAACCAGTTTCACCGTCTTTTCGCCTTCCCGACGTATCTCGTGGCCTCCTTGCCTGTGCCAAGCACCCCGGCAACCGGGATACCACGTTTTACCATGACCGCGAATTAAAGGGTAATACCTTTAACCGGAAAACTCTGCGGCTGGTTTCTTCCCTGGCAGTGCAACGACCTTCATCTTTCCTCCAATTCGAGATCTTCTCTTCCCCTGGACGACGACGAGACTTGCACCCGCTGCCAGGAACAACTGCCACCGCTGGAGGATCCTTCCCACTTAAGGTACCGTTTCCCGGCCGGCTTCCCTTGCCACCGACTGTATTTAGCCCCCGGCTTTCGAACCTGGGTTAGCCTGGGGCACCCTGGCTAAACTTTTCTGAGCTTCTCTAAACACTTTTCGAACTCTCTGCAAGACTTTTTATGCCTAGTGTAACTGTGTGATCTTGGGCGCATTTGTGCTCTGCTTTCTCTAAGAGTGGGCTCAGCCTATGGACTTTGGCTCACAAGTGACTTTTGCTCTTTTGCCTTGCTAATAGTGTTCCTAAATCTTAGAGTGGTGTACCTTCCATAATCTGTCTTTTTCCCTCCCTTCTTCATAAACTTATTGGAGTTCCATCTATAGTTAAGCGCTCACCTCTGTATGGAAATAAGTGGTGTTAACTAAGACTTCTCTGATAAGGAACCAGGGTTGTATATATTATAATAGTAACTGTGTTCAGAGTGTTTTACAATAAGAGTGCTGGAGTGTTTCAAACAGTGTGTTTTTAAATAAATAATTATATACTTTTATACCAAAGCTCTGGTCAGTGTTTGCTTGTATTATTGTATCTGAGTGCCTATGGTGTATACTTTACATACTGCCTAACTCTTCTTGAAGGAAGTCTGACTGCTCAGCCACAGCTACCAGGTAAATCTGGGTGGTACAGACTGCTACCAAGTGGGTTTACTGCTAACACCTGTAGTCCTAAATCTTTTGCAGTGTTCCCAAAGGGAACTGCACAGGTTTCTGCCTAACACACCTCAATTGGTTAGATCTGAACACCATCTGGCTAGCGCTCAGAGCATTCCTACCACTTCTCAGGGGCAAGGTTATCCTCATCCAGACAGACAACTCGACCAGCATGTACTACGTCAACAAGCAGGGAGGCACTAGATCCCCCCCTCCTCTGTGCAGACTGGCAATCAGCATGTGGGATTGGGCCCTGGAAAACAACATCTACCTAACGGCCGTCCACCTCCCGGGGGAATCGAACCTGGAGGTGGACAGGATCAGCAGGTTGGGAGCGGACATTTACGAGTGGCAGCTAAACAACCTCGTTATTCAGGAGATCTTCAACAGGTGGGGTCATCCCCAGGTGGATCTTGTTGCCACCTGGCACAACAAGAAGTGCCCTCAGTTCCCCTCCTGGCAGGTACAGGGCCCCGGCACTCTTGGCAAAGCATTTCGGCTTCAGTGGAACGGCTTACGCCTTCCTGCCCACTCAGCTGATTCACTGAATGATTTGCAAGATCAAGGAGTCTCGCAAGCTCAACATCATTCTAATAGCCCCATGGTGGCCGGCCAGGCCATGGTTTTCGGAGCTGCTCAGCCTCTGAGATGCCCCTGATTCACCTCCCAGCTGACCATCACATCTTCAGGCACACCAGGGGGGCAGGGTCATCCACCCCGCGCCTTAGAATCTAGCCCTCACAGCGTGGTGCCTGAGCAGGTAATGCTGCAGCATCTCAGCCTGTCGCAGGCTAATCTAGAAATCATACAGGGCACAAGGAGCAAGGCTACCTGGCCCCAGTATAAAAGTAAATGGACCAGGTTCTGCCACTGGGCAGACTCCAAGGAAATCGACCTCCTGGCATGTACTTTGGAACGACATGCTCTGCTTCTCGGCGCACCTCGCCAACTCGGGTGTGCAGGTGGACACCTGCCGTACATACCTCACAGACATCGGGGCTTACAGGAACTCTGAGAGGATCTTCTCCTCCAATCCTTTCGTCAAACATTTGACGGGACTCGCAAGGCTCTACCCGCCCATCAAGAGGTCGCACCCTGTGTGGGATCTTAACATAGTGTTGGGCACCCTCGCGCACAAACCGTTTGAGCCAATGGCGTCCGCGGACATCAGGCTGGATACCATCAAGACAGCCTTACTAGTAGGCTTCGGCTCGTAGAGTCGGCGGAATCCAGGCGCTGGTCACCTCAGAACCATATACTACCTTTCACAGGAACAAAGTAGTCCTGCGGACACACCCAGCATTTCTGCCCAAGTTTCTGTCTGCATTCCACTTGAACAAGGAAATAGTCCTTCCTACGTTCTTTGCCTATCGTAAGGACGAATCACAGCAAGTGCTGCACTGCCTGGATGTCAGGCGTGTCCTGAAATTCTACTTGGACAGGACCAGGAGCTTCTGCATGCCCTATTTGTAACTTTCGGAGGCTCAAGACCGGCATCCAAACAGTAATGCTTGCAGAAAGCCGAGGGAGTTGCTCGAGATCTGATGCGGCTTTCGCACAGGCGGTTCTCAGGAACCTATTTGCTTAAGGAGGCTCTCCTCTCCACCCTGGGGCGGAATTGTAATCGCCCATTCAGTATGGAGGAAAGGGGATGGGACGTAAGAGTAATTATAAGTTACTCACCGTAGGGTCTAACTTACTCTTAGTCCCCTTTCCTCCATACGTCCCACCATCCTCCCCCCTAATAATACTGGTGTCATCAGGAAAAAAGGGAAATTACCACTGGTGAAACAGAGACATTAGCACCAGGCTTGTATGACCTAAATTGTTTTTGTCCTTTCTAGGTGTTACTTTTATTTTTAATTAGTCCTTTTATAGTTTCAATATTTTAACTTGTTTCAAATGCATCTTTTAATTCTCTGATGCCGTTGCCAGTGCTCCAGATAATATTTTGAGGTGGGAGTATTTTACGCATGATTTTTCAAATAAGCTAGTAAATGCAATTTCAAGAGAGTAAAAATTAGTTTTCTCGTCTGCAAGAGAGTAAAACTTATCCAATGCATACGTAAAATCAGACCCATAGACCAAAAGCGTTGTAGATCAAAGTTGTCTGGCTTGTGCAGAGCCCTTCACTCCACATGCAAACGGCACATCCCGTCTGGGCACATAGTAACAGCACATCACTCCACTTGATAATGGCATATATCCTCCCTGAACAAGCTAGCTATGCATCTCCTCTTGACACATACTAACGAGTACACCACGCTCTCTGTGCACATGGTGTAGGCACATCTACTTTCAGCATTTTCAGTGAAGCGACGGGATGTGCAGTTAGCATGTGCAAACTCCACATCCTGTCTATGCAGATGCTAACAGCACATCTCGGCTCTGTATGCTAACGTCACATCTCGTTTCTGCATGCTAATTGCCCTTCTGTTCCATGGCACGTGCAAATGACACATCTTTACCAAGTACGTACTATGGGGGCATTTCTTCACTTTGAGTGCTAACGTAGCATCTCCTCTGCCCATGCTATTAGAGCATATCTCCTCTCTGCCAGTCTTAACGGCAGGGCTTCCTTCTGTACAGGCTAAAAAGTTGCATCTAAAAGTGTGGAAAGCTACTGGGCAGGAGGGCGGTCTGCACTTCCCAAGTTCCAATTACATGACGCACCCTTTAATGGGTGTGGCGCAGAGGGAAGACCGCAGAGGAGTCGCTTCTTTCTTACAAGAAATGCAGTAATGAAGAATGACCGTTTACACAAGTTACTATCAGTGCTGGAAATTGACAAAATGTACTGGGGCCAAATGTACCCGATTTCTTTTTCCCCCTCCCCTTTCCTTATTCAGCCTGACTCGAACATGTCCTCACCAGCCACCGCCACAATGCCCAACAGTGCCCCCCCTGGCATTCTGCTCTGTTTTGCTGTAATAAATTAAAGCAGAAGGAATTTGGCTAAAAGCGCTATGTAAGAACACATACTCCCTTTCGACCTGTTATTGGCATAGCCTCCGTACACATGCAGCAGCACATCTCCTCTCTGCACATGCTAACTGAGCATCTCTTTTCTGCATGCGCCAGTGGCACATGGCCTCCCTGCATGTGCTATTGGAAAATATATTCAGTTCAGGCTAATGGAACCGTTCATCCCTGCATGGGGTAATGGCCCATTCCTCATAGTATAGCCCAACAGCAAGCGCACGTCTTACTACAGCCAGCATAACTTTATTAATTATACATTACATAGAATGTTTACAACAGGCAGCAAGTATTTCAGCACTTTGAGGGGAGAGGTGGGGGTGGCTTGTGAGAGTAAGCCGAGCTACCTGACCTCTCTCCCATGCAGGGGCACAACAAAACCTACATTTCGGAGGGGAGAGGGGGGAATTAAGTCTTGATGGGAGGGGCTACTTCAGAAAATAGGCAGGGCAAACTTGGAGGCTCTGCCCCCACTGTTCTACCTAACTCCTCCCATGGTCTGATGCGGGGAACAACTATTGAATAGTATATTTTAAAGCGCAATATGCAGAGAGGTGATTGAAGACTTTCTTGAAAGTAACAGCTTTAAAGTTTTACTGCATTTGTTCAAGTACATTTTTCTGAGCACACACAGTAAAAAACCTTAACACCACCAGTTTGGGAGAAAGACTTCCCTCACCTCCCTGCCTATCAAAATGCAAGTGTGCACATCCAGGGGTGCACCCAGGCCAAAATGTAGGCTGGGACTAACCCTTCAAATGTTGGGAGAGTCACTAACTTCAGAGACTGTGGAGGAATGGCAAACTTACTTGTGTAGTGGCATTTACCTTTATTACTCAATTTAATAAGAATATTCTAGTGCAGCTTTAATGTTACAATCAGTTAACTGCTCTCTCCTTTGAGTTTGAAACTCCCACTTCTTGCAGAACCTGAAGGTCCTAGAATGTGGCAGATGGTGTGCAATGAAAGACTCAATATCATAGCATAACAGGGCATTGTAGAGTGTGGGGCAGTACTCTGGACAGCCCAAGCACCTTCAGTGGCTGGGAGCAACAGGGAAGAAAATATAATGTTGGTTCTACCACAGTCCGCTATACTAGAATCGCTGGTGCACTGACTGGCTGTTGACACTGTCTGCCTGTCAAATCCGTTACAAGAATGGGGGAGGGCCAGTGCAGCAATAATGCAATTCTATGCAGCAGTATTGGAGCCACTAGCAGAGGAGCACCAATATACACCAATGTGTCCCTACACTTATTAAAACTGTCCTTTTGTAATGGTGTAAACTTATATGCACTCCATTTTGCAATTGAAGTCAGAATGAGATTACATTATTTGCCCAGCATCGCACACTTACGCTAAACAGCGAAGCTGGGATTTTAACCCGCTTTTTCAATTTGGGCATGGCCACCTTCTTCCGCACTTTACTTGGAACAAACTTTTTAGTTTTGGGTGTCAAGAACTACAATAATGATCTCCTATAGAGTTTATTTGCATAGTAAAGCATCATAACATGTAAATCCTAATAGCAGCATTTTGTCCCAAAATAATATCACTGTACCTTATTTTCCACATCATGCATGGAAAACTAGAAGATGCAAAAGGCAAAACATCCTGGATTTATCCACTTCATTTTCAGCGCTTTAAAATCACCCCAAAAATAAGTTGTGCCATAAACTCACTTAGGTTTGGAGATTCGTCACAAACTTCCAGCGTGTTATGTATGGTTATTAAAGAATATTCAATTTAGGACATCAAAGCAAACTTTACTTTTTAGCATATCAAGCTATTATATTTTATGGGTATGAACACATTTTCAAAGGGTGCATGCTTTATTGTGTTGCTCTCTTAGCTGTCACAGATTTGGTCTTTCAGTTGGAAATTCACCATCATGTGTAAGAAAGGATATGCTGCTGACAAAAACGCTAAAGTGACATCTAGTGGTGGAAAGTATGTTTTATTGAATAAATCAAAGCGTACACGGTACACAGTAGAACATTAAATCATGTGTATTTGCCATAATTACATGCGTAAAAAGGTTTGTTACGCACGTTATCTGCAGGGCTGGCCGTTGCGGAAGTTCAGTTAATTTTGAATTTCTATTACGTCCTGGATTTACTGATGAGCCTTTTAGTGTCTTTTCCTCTAATGCCTAGGTTTCCATATATTGGACCCATATGTGCTTACAGAGCCTGGTGGAGGGTCCGTCATTACTCCGGTGCTCTAATCACTTTGATGCCTGAATCCTACCGAAGGCCGTTAGGAGGGCCGGAAAATGAACCGTACAAGCGCGTGGGAGTGGTCTGCTGCTTTTTTGTTTTGCTGCTCCATTGTGTATTCATCCTGTGATTCGCAGCAGGCTCCTCTAGAAGTGGCTCAATATTAGGATAACGTTTCTTTGTGGATTGAATCCCCTGTTGGGCGTGTTAATCTTAGTGGTGATACATCTTTAAACCCAGCTCTTACCTCATGGTAGTCCGCGCACGCGAAAAAAATGGGAGCAATAAATGATGCATGCAAATTGATGGTATAGGGTGGCTCCCTCTGCAGTAGACGTGAATGAAACTTTGAGGACTTATGCTTGGTGTATTATACCGTGTACACAGCACACTCCTGCTCTAATGTACCAGTGATCCCAGCAGATCCTCCTCCAGCGATTGGTATCAAACGAGATATGTTGTCTTTCCCTCATGTTTAGCCAGGAATATACTGGCTCTTAACAAACATGTTTGACGTGATAAAACTGCGATGGGATATATTTTGGAACCACTTTGGAAGCCTTCATTTTTGAAAAACCCATGACTTGAGGGCTTGATGAATTTCGTTCCTATAGTCTGTACTTTACTACTCCTTTTGCCTGCAGGCTTGCAAAACTTTTGTGCCTAGAACATTAGCCCATTAGGAGAAAGTTACTTATTCTGTCTTCATAGTGCTTAACACTGCTTTACAAACATGCTGTGTAAAGATCTAGGGGTCGTAAGTAACAGTGCGCGTATTAATACCACCAAAGGTTATATGATAAGATAATTGGTACAAATAGGATCTGCTGCGTTAGCAACCTTCCACTGGTGCCCTCTATAAGTTCAGGACACATGAACTAGAAGATAGAGATTGAAGGTAGATCCAATGAGCAAATCCTGAATATTGTAGTCCAAGTTAACAGAAATATTCTTTCACATCAGTTTTTATGGTACAGTAAATGTGATCTTTGTATTGGTTGCAAATATTTTGTCAAAGAAACAGCCGACACGTGTTTTGACCTTCCAGGTTGTTATCAAGGCTGTACAGTAACAGTAATAATATTTGAAGAATAACAAATGTGGACATTTGAAATGGGAAAGAAAGGTACCATCGATGCAACAAAGCAAAAAGAAATTCATCACATTTTGGCAAAGTAAACAATAAATCATAAACATATGTAACATCACATCCAAAGTAAAATGTAAATTAAATTTCATACCAAGATTCAGTAGTTGGTTTGTAGATGTGAATACAACAGGAGTAGTCAAAAGAAAAGGACAAAATCAGACAAGAAATGATAAGCACTATAGACCGTTAGAAATGCGTAAAAAGATGAGATACAAGATTCAAAATGTGCATGTGGGAACATGTGATATGAGGCGAAGCATAACGTCTATCCAGGTTTGGTTGATGGGACAAATTTGTAGGATGGTGGCTGGTAGTACAAATAAGACCGCCTGGGGAGATAAGGGAAACCAGTAGGGTGAATTAGACAGGATGGCAATTGGTTACTAGCACTGAGGTAAAAGGGAGGTTAAGTCATGTAGGAAAAAACTTACCCTGAGGTTCAAATTCGAATGCTCAAAAAGAATATGCAGAAGTGTGGGGTAAAGCAGTAGGTGTTCTAATTCTAAAAGAGATCAAGACCAAAAGCAAAAGTGTGAGACGAGTGGTTGTCTATAAGTAGCCTTATGTTGGTCTGAAAGGATACTGTAAATGCAGGGAAAGTATACCTGTAAGGCAATAATTGCTCTCATATGAAGTGAAGGGGCCCAATCCCCATTTCTATCCTGTGCGTGCGCCAAATCTGTAATCGATGCAAAGAAGCAGTTGCTAAATGCAACGCTGGGCGCGTTGTTTCGTCACGCACGCGTCGCGCGCATGACGTCACGCGCCCGTTTTGCGTAAGCGTAAGATAAGTTGGTAAACCAAGTTGTTCATTGTTAATGAGGTATCAAAAATCAGAGAATCACTTATAATGAATGGAATTGACATTTGCTATTAGTGGACAAAAATTATGCTGAAATAGTCATAATATGTATAACGTGTTTGTGCCTTATGCTGGCATGTATATATTCGAATGGGATATATAATGCACCATGTGAGATTGTGTCATGCTGAGTTCAGATAAAATCAGTGATGTCCACGGGAAGCAATGGAATTATATTTGTGCAGAGATGAATAACTAGTAAGTGTGAAGAGAGGCTATCGAGAATAGCTGTTGTGTTGCGAAAGAAATGGAGTAAGGAATTGTAGACCGAGGGGTGGCATGAGTACTGGGCTGTATTGGAGTAAAATATAGTTTGGCGATTGCAATTGGATGTACATGTCGTGTTCCCACAGCACATCAAGAAGCTTGAATGTGTTGCAAGCTGTACTCAAAGTGAAATACTTATGCAGGAGATAAAGTAGCAGAGGAGGGCATCTGTCGTGAATATTCAGTTGAAAGTTGGGTGATATCGATAGGCACAAAACAATAGTATATGGTAATGGCAATCAATTGCAGATGTTAATGATCTCATTAAATAATACAAGTAGACACAAAACAAGAATGTATTGTGGATGGGATTAATTCTACAATGGTAAGGTTGCCATAATATGAATAGACTCCATGTAACAGATATTATAGGTTAAATCATTCTACTGAAATATACTTGCTAAGTATACTGTTCATTAGGACTTTGTTGATTCGTTCCATTGGCAAGGTATCAATGATAATGGCAATATGGACAACAGAAAGATTGCAATATTGTTTATAAAAACACATGCATTTCGTGGTCTGTGTTTAGGCCGATGGTGGTACATCGAAAATGGCAAATAAGCTTACATTCAAGTTGCCTCAGTTTCATACATGAGTTACCACTACGTTTGCCACTCATGGCTTTTGTCAAACCCAAAAAGTGTATGTCTGCTTTGTTGGCCAATTGATGTTCTGTTTGCCAATGTAACGCCAGAGGTAAATTGACATCTGTTTTGTTAAGACTAGAGAGATGTTCTCTAATGCGAACTCTCAGCTGTCTGATCGTGCTCCCTATGGATAGTCTGCTACAAACACATATAATAGCATAAACCACAAATTTGTTTGTGCAGTTGATGAAATCTTTGATTGCAATTTTAGTCCCAATTTTGTCAACAAATTCCTGGCAATTATGATAGGGATATTGGCACTGGTTGCAGCTCTCACATTTGAAAAAGCCAACTGGTTGCTTCAGCCATGTTTTGTGTATCTTGGCATCGGAAGGATCAAAGAAAGAAGGACTGAGTCTGTTTCGAAGGGTATTGTCATGACCCTTGCCCCTGGCCCTCACTGGCAAGTCAGCCTTCCAGTTAGGGCCAGGTCAAAGGCCTTAAAACGTCACCCAAGACTCTCTTGGAGTCAGTCGCGCCAGGCTCATAACCATCATGAAGACCAACATTAGAATGGGACTATTTACTTGGGGCTACTTAACTTGGGGGGGGGGGGGGGGGGGTTCAACCAACATGGAGGCATACACATAGCTCAGTTACAAGGAACTGAGCTATGCAGTCTAGTATTTTGGGTGTGGCGGGCCTGGGACTACTTTACCTGGACTACTTTGGGTGTGGCAGGCCTGGGACTATTTTACCTGGACTACTTTACTTGAGACTATTTAAACCACACCCAAACAGCAGAACATGCTTTGTGTTATTCTGCTGTGGACAGCGGAACGCTCACCGTGTCCAGTTCTTTGATGCCAGTTTACCTGAAACCATGGACCTGCAAACAGAGAAAGAACACTACGAAATGTACCTGGAACAGTATCCTGTCTTCAATCCCCTGCCGACTTCAGTTCCACTCACCTGAAGGTACGAACTCCATAATCCGGCACCGCATGCATCCTGGAATACCATAACCTGGAAAGAGGAGAAAGAAAGACAGCATTAGTAAGCGTTTACTCGCGTTTCCTTCCGAATGAAGAAAGCCACACAATTCCTGGGTAGTAATCTCCTGGTCAGTATCATTGCTGGAACATTACGGCACTCGGTGAGGAACATCGCAGCCTGCAAGGAGAGAAAAGACACAGGTTAGCAATATAAAAGGCGAAACAGCATCGCGCGTTATTCACCGGACAGCATCGCGCACACTGCGCTTTCGCCTACCGGCCCATGCTCCTCTTCAAACTGCATACAACTCCAAAATACCTTTGCATACCTAAAAGGAAAGAAGCAAGACATTATTATTCAAACTAAGAGGAACATAAGAACTGCATATAAAGACTAAAGCAGCAAACCTACGAAGTCGCAGCAGGCCTGGATTCCCACGGGGGGGCTTACACCAGTGAAGTAACTTGGTCGCTGCTCGCCCCCCACATCTACACGCCCCTGCCACGAGGAGCAGGACTGAGAATCCACCTTCTACAATATTAAGGGGAGGAGAGGGCCCAAGGGGGGAGGAAGGAGTTGAGCCCAAGGGAGGTGGGAAAACAGTCAATCTGGTATTGAATCCAGCTCTCCTATATTGCAGACCCATCTTTAACCAGAGGCCTTACCAAGGGACCGGGAGAGGGTTAGAGAGTGCAAATCATCCAACCAGGGCTGGGTGGCGTCCCCGTGGATACCAGGTGAGCGTAACAGGTATTAGCTTGATAAAGGTGAATTTAGGCTTCTGTGAGATATAGGGTGTCAGATCTGGATCCATATGTAAGAAATGCCAATGTTTAGAGGCCAATTTGAACAGAGTTTCTGAGTCCCTTGAAAACTGCATAATAATTGAAATGGGCCTGAGTTGAGTATCTGTTGAGGATTTTGAGGCCAGTAAATAAGCTTATTTTGTGAATAGATATTTTTTTAGATGGTTTGAGCACTGTTGAAGCCGGTTAACCTCTTTTGTCTAAATCGATTGATCAGCTGTGTGCATTCAGCTGTAAAGTCAGTCTTGTGAACAGTTTCTTCTGGCTCTGTAGAATTCACCATCTGGAATGTTAAGTATGGTGGCTCTTTGATGACAGCTCCTGGCGTGCAATATGGCATTTACTGCTGTTGGTTTTCTGAAAGTTCTAGTTTGTAGTGTATTGTTTTCGACAAAGATTTCCAGATCCAAAAAGGTAACAGTAGTGGGACTGTAATGTCCAGAGAGAGTGATGCCAAAATTGTTATTGTTGGCATAAGTAACAAATTCAATAAAGGAAGTGCTTGTGCCTTGCCAGATTATCAAAATGCCATAAATATATCTTTTCCAACACACCAGTTTGCCTTGAAATTCCGGTTTGTCAAGTATGAGTTTCTTCATAATGCAACATGAAAAGATTCGCCAAAGATGGTGCACATTTAGCACCCACGGCAACACCTTTTGATTGCAAATAATAGACATTGTTGAAAATACATGCATTATTGGAAAGGGCAAATTTGAGAAAGGACTTGATCATTTGAATATGGTGATAAGAGACGGATGAATTCCAAAAAATATAGTCGATAGCCTGAATAGCTAAATCATGATTAATATTGGAATACAGAGCTGTGACATCTAAATTTGCCAAACAAAAGTTAGGTTGCCATACTATAGTTCATAAAGATTTCAGAATTCGTGTACTTTCTCTTAAAGAGGTGCTCATTTTGATGGCAAAAGGTTGAAATACCTCATCAAGATATTGTGAAATGGCTTCGGTGACCCATCCGATGCCACTCATGATAGCCCTAACTTCAGGTAACTCTGTGAAGTGTTTATGTATTTTTGGTAAAAAATACAATGTGGGCATCGTAGGGTCAGTGATGGTCAGAAATTGTTTTTCATCATCAAGTTAGTTACCCCAAAGGGTGCCATTCATTAGTAAGGCATTGTAAGTCCAGTACAATTTGTTTTGTTGGATTTTTAGTGAGTTTAACATAGCAATCTGGTGTCTCTAAATGTTTGGTTCCCATTTTGATGTAATCATCAGTATTGAGTATGACAATATTGCCACCCTTTTCTGCCTCTTTGATCGTAATAGTTGGGTGTTCCTCTAATTGTTTTAAGGCTTGAAATTCCTGCAGATCTAAATTTCTGCGATGGATTGCTTTTACTGGTTTATCCAACATTCTATGTATATCTTTGATCATGGCAGCATGGAAAGTATCTATAATATTGTCAGTACTCAAAGTGGGTGTAAATTTGGATTTATGTAAGCTCTGTATTCCAATATTAATCATGATTTAGCTATTCAGGCTATCGTCTATATTTTTCGGAATTCATCTGTCTCATCACCATATTCAAATGATCAAGTCCTTTCTCAAATTTGCCCTTTCCAATAATGCATGTCTTTTCTACAATGTATTATTTGCAATCAAAAGGTGTTGCCATGGGTGCTAAATTTGCACCATCTTTGACAAATCATTTCATGTCGCATTATAAAGAAACTCATATACTTGACAAACCGGAATTTCAAGGCAAACTGGTGTGTTGGAAAAGATAAATTGATGACATGTTGATAATCTGGCAAGGCACAAGAACCTCCTTTGATGAGTTTGTTACTTATGCCAACAATAACAATTTTGGCATCACTCTCTCTGGACATTCCAGTCCCACTATTGTTACCTTTTTAGATCTGGAAATGTTTGTCGAAAACAATACATTACAAACTAGAGCTTTCAGAAAACCAACAGCAGTAAATGCCATACCGCACGCCAGGAGCTGTCATCAAAGTGCCACCACACTTAACATTCCAGGTGGTGAATTCAACAGAGCAAGAAAAAACTGTTCAAAAGACAGACTTTACAGCTGAACGCACACAGCTGATCAATCGTTTTCGACAAAGAGGTTATCTGGCTCCAACAGTGCTCCAAGCATCTAAAAAATATCTATCCAAAAAACAAGCTGATTTACTGGCCTCAAAATCCTCAACAGATACTCAACTCAGGTCCATTTCAATTATTACAGTTTTCAAGGGACACATCAACTATGTTCAAATTGGCCTCTAAACATTTGCATCTCTTACATTTGGATCCCGATTTGATACCCTATATCTCACAGAAGCCTTAATTCACCTTTACCAAAGCTAATACCCTTCGAAACATACTCAGTCCTTCTTTCTTTGATCCTTCTGATGCCATGATACACCCAACATGGCTGAAGCAACCAGTTGGCTTTTTCAAATGTGGGACCTGCAACCAGTGCCAATATGCCCATCATAATTGCCAGGAATTTGTTGACAAAATGGGGACTAAAATTGCAATCAAAGATTTAATCAACTGCAAAACCAAATTTGTGGTTTATGCTATTATATGTGTTTGTAGCAAACTATACATAGGGAGCATGATCGGACAGCAGAGAGTTCGCAAACCTCTCTCTAGTCTTAACAAAACAGATGTCAATTGACCTCTGGCGTTACATTGGCAAACAGAACATCAATTGGCCAACAAAGCTGACATACGCTTTTTGGGTTTGACAAAAGCCATGAGTGGCAAACGTGGTGGTAACTTAAGTATGAAACTGAGGCAACTTGAATGTAAGCTTATTTGCAATTTTCGATGTACCACCATTGGCCTAAACACAGACCATGAAATGCATGTGTTTTTATAAACAATATTGCAATCTTTCTTTTGTCCATATTGCCATGATTATTAATACCTTGCCAATGGAACGAATCAACAGTCCTAATGAACAGTATACTTAGCAAGTATATTTCAGTAGAATGATTTAACCTATAATATCTGTTACATGGTGTCTATTCATATTATAGCAACCTTACCATTGTAGAATTAATTCCATCCACAATA
The DNA here is from genome assembly GCF_040938575.1 of Ambystoma mexicanum. Lineage (NCBI taxonomy): Eukaryota > Metazoa > Chordata > Amphibia > Caudata > Ambystomatidae > Ambystoma > Ambystoma mexicanum. The sequence continues at coordinate 436,687,735 of NC_090936.1, forward strand.
CATTCTTGTTTGGTGTCTGCTTGTATTACTTTCATTACTTAATGAGATCATTAACATCTGTAATTGATTGCCATTACCATATACTATTGCTTTGTGCCTATCGATATCACCCAACTTTCAACTGTATTTTCATGACAGATGCCCTCCTCTGCTACTTCTCCTGCATAAGTATTTCACTTTGAATATAGCTTGCAACACATTCAAGCTTCTTGATGTGCTGTGGGATCACGACATGTACATCCAATTGCAATCACCAAACTATATTTTACTCCAATACAGCCCAGTACTCATGCCACCCCTCGTTCTACAATTCCTTACTCCATTTCTTTCACAACACAACAGCTATTCTCGACAGCCTCTCTGCACAAATATAATTCCATTGCTTCCTGTGGACATCACTATGTGATTTTATCTTAACTCAGCATGACACAATCTCACACGGTGCATTATATATGCTATTCGAATATATACATGCCAGCATAAGGCACAAACACGTTATACATATTACGACTATTTCAGCATAATTTGTGTCCACTAATAGCAAATGTCAATTCCATTCATTATAAGTGATTCTCTGATTTTTTATACCGCATTAACAATGAACAACTTTGTTTACCAACTTTTCTTACGCTTCGCGCGATGCGCAACGTTATCCAAAAAACGTGCGCGTGACTTCACGTGCGCAATGCGTGCATGACGAAACAACGTGGCCAGCGTTGCATTTAGCAACTGCTTCTTTGCATTGATTACAGATTTGGCGCACGCACAGGATAGAAATGGGTATTGGTCCCTTTCACTTCATATGAAAGCAATTATTGCCTTGCAGGTATACTTTCCCCGTATTTACAGTATCCTTTCAGACCAACATAAGGCTACTTATAGACGACCACTAGTCTCACACTTTTGCTTTTGTACTTGATCTCTTTTAGAATTAGAACACCTACTGCTTTACCCAAATGTCCTGCATATACTTTTTGAGCATTCGAATTTCAAATTCAGGGTAAGTTTTTTCCTACATGACTTACCGTCCCTTTTACCTCAGTGCTAGTATCCAATTACCATCCTGTTTTATTCACCCTACTGGTTTCCCTGATCTCCCCAGGTGGCCTTATTTGTACTACCAGCCACCATCCTACAAATTTGTCCTTTCTACCTTACCTGGATACACGCTATGCTTCGCCTCATATCACATGTTCCCACATGCACATTTTGAACCTTGTGCCTCATCTTTTTATGCATTTCTAACAGTCTATAGTGCTTATAATTTATTGTCTGATTTTGTCCTTTTCTTTTGACTACTCCTGTTGTATTCACATCTACAAACCAACTACTGAATCTTGGTATGAAATTTAATTTACATTTTACTTTGGATGTGATGTTATATGCTTATGATTTATTGTTTACTTTGTCAAAATGTGATGAATTTCGTTTTGCTTTTTTGCATCGATGGTACCTTTCTTTCTCATTTCAAATGTCCACATTTGTTATTCTTCACATATTATTACTGTTACTGTACAGCCTTGATAACGACCTGGAAGGTCGAAACACATGTCGGCTGTTTTTTTGACAAAATATTTGCAACCAATATAAAGATCACATTTACTGTACCATAAGAACCAATGTGAAAGAATATTTCTTTGAACTTGGAATACAATATTCAGGATTTGCCCATCAGATCTACCTTCAATCTCTATCTTCTATGCTTTACAAACATGACGGCATGTCTGCACTCAACTGATATCTCTTCATAGACTACCACGTTCAGCAAGTGGTTGAGATTTATATCTATCCCCTTTTTGCGCCGACTCCACAGATCTTTGAAGAGCGCCGAGCTTGTCTCTCTGGCTGTATAATTATTGCGCTGCACTTTTTGTTTTTTTAATCATCTTCCCTAAATGGCGCTTCAGTTGAATGAGCAGAGAGGGGTCCTGAGACTGGGCTGAGGATTTTCATGGAAAACACATACTTGAGAGGCTAAACTCGCCTCTCGTTGTGCTGGAACACATTGTCTTACTCCAGGAAACCCATCTACAACAGGATAAAGTATAGTATATCCTGAATAATGTGTTTGTGAAAGAATATTCCAGCAGTGATTCAAGAGGGGTGGCTATTTTGTTTAGGAAAAACTTAAGATTTTCTGTGGAAAGAGTAGACTTTGATTCTGAGGGTAGATTTGTGGCTATTAAAGTATTAGTGGAGAATAACCGTCTATTATTAACATCTATGCCCCATACATTGCACATAAAGATTTTCCAGAACAACTCATAAGAAAGTCTTAATTCTATTAAAGACACGGAGGCGAGCAGTATGCTTCTCTTTTATTAATTAAAAGGAGAAAAGCTCAGCAGCAAGTATTTTTATGCATTTAAGTGATAACATAGTATGAACATTACCCAGAATGCGTAGAAATATCCAATAAACAACATTAAACATTAAAGAAACAAACTTCCAGTCCATAAAGATACTCACTTAAAGCGAAAAACTCCATTTCCCAGGAGGCTTGAGCTCAAATTCACAAGAAGTCACAAACGCGTGACCACTGTCCTCCAATAGGTGTCCAAATGTCCCTCTAAATAGGAACCAACTGAATGAATCTTCCTCTTTCGAGGCTGCGAACTTCATCAAACCAGAAGAAATGGGCAAGGCAGAAGGTGAAAATTAGAGGACGTCCTGCAGAAAAACCGTAGCAGATCAGGCTGGCTTGTCCGTAGTCCCTATCAAAGGAAGAGAGAAACAAACCGGGTTACCTTAAATATGTAATAGCCCTATACCTTTTAAGAGGTTGGGAGAAAAATGTATACGTTATTATGCAAACTTACATAGCATGTAGTACGACAATATTCACCCAATTCAAACAATATTGAACAACTGTATGTTAGCTTCTTTGCACTCCTTATTTCTCTAGACGGGTGGGCTAATGCTCGCCTCTGTGTCTTTAATAGAATGAAGACTTTCTGATAGGTTGTTCTGGAAAATCTTTATTCTATGTCAAGACCGGAGGCTCACATTATGCTTGTTTAAAGCTTACTCACCACTATGGATTCAGGTTGCTCTACCGGTTTCAGGTAGAATTGTTTGAAAATGTATTCCCCTGCCCAATCGGCCGTATTCATGATGTCTTCTAGACAAACTGCAACCTGAAAAGCTTTGGAAGCCATGGCGCCTCTCACTGAGTGAGTGCAGAAGTGATTAGTATCAATCTCTGCTTGGGAGAGAGTGCAGTGCACCCAGCGTGCCAATGTCGGGGCTGAAACTGCTCTGTGGGGTTTGCACAGTGCTATCAATAGCTGTCCGTTAGGGGAGATCCTGAGAGGCGCTGTTATCTCTTCGTAGATCTTCAGGCACCTGACCAAACAAAGCTTAGGCTGTTCTGGAAAAACAGGATATGAGATTAGTCTTGAATTACATTTAGTCCTTCTGGATATGTGGAAGACAACGCCATTGGAGAAAAAGTCCTGCCTGCTAAGTCGAGAGCTTTGACATCGGAGAATCTCCTTCAGGAGACCAACCATAGCAGCGTAATGAGCGTGCTGGAAAGGGCAGTTTGAGATAGCTCCTCAATATGAGGCTACGACAGGAAAAGATTGAGCACCTTGTTGACGTCCCATAGCCTGTCGTATCGGGACGGCGGCGGTAGTGTAAGGCAAATACCTTTTGAGTAGCCTGCAAACCAGGTGATGTTCTCCTGCTGGGACCCCCTGTACTAGCTTGTGGCTGGCTGAAATTGCGTAGGCATTGACCATCCTGTAAGCGAGGCCCCGTTCTACTAATTAAGCTAAGAAATTCAGAATCTCCTCTATAGGTGGTGAAACTGGATGGAGCCCTTGGTCCAGACACCAACATGTCCATGCGTTCCAAGAGCTGGAGTATCTCTTGAAGGTAGCAGGGGCCCAGCTCTCCTCGATGAAACTGATGGCTTTGAGTGAGATGCCTGGGATTTTGACCTGAAATCCTCCAGGCTGCTAGGAACACGTCCGTTGCGGCGGCTGCAGGATCCGGCCTGCAGCTGTAAAACTTCGTGAGCTGGGTGTTGAGGCGGGTGGCAAACGGATCCCTAGACATGGGACCCCATATTCGCTGGAGGCGGAGGAAGATCTCCCTGTTGAGCCTCCAATCGCTCTAGTTGTTGGAATGGCGGGAGTGCCAGTCAGCAACTAGGTTCTTGAGCCCTGGGAGGTACTCCGCTGTGAGATTTGGTGTTCTGGGCAGAAATGCCAAAAATCTTTGGCTAGTTCTGCTAGAGGCCTTGATCTGGTGCCACCCAGATGGTTGATGTATCTTACTGCAGGAATGTCAGTTTTCAGTAAAATACAACAACTCAATCTCCTCTGACAAATGAGTGTTCATGCGAACGAGCCCGCAAGAAGCTCCAGGCAGTTTGTGTATTTCCAGTTCCTGAGGGGACCAAGTTGCCCCTGTGGTGACTGTGTCGCTTCTTGCTCCCCAACCTGAGCTGTTGGCGTCCGATTCTATCACTATGTCCGGGGTGGACCCGAAGATGGCTATGCCATTCCAGTCTTCAATGTGCGTCAGCCACCAGACGAGTGGTGAGAGTGTCAGATGTTGTGAGTAGGAGAGGCTGTGCCTCAAATGCTGGCCCTTCAGTCTCTGCAATTCCCGGTAGTGGAGGCAGCTGGGAAAAATTGCTTGTATGGAAGAGGATAGTAGACCTATTACTCTGGCTAACTCGCGGAGGGAGATGACATTCCTCTGAAGAAGCCTGCGAATCTCCCGGCGTGTGGAGTGTATCTTGGGAGTAGGAAGACGTAGTTGCGAGATCTGCATGTCCAGAACGAATCCTAGAAATTCTAGGGTCCTGGAGGGGCAGAGAACGGATTTCTCCCCATTTATGAGAAAACCGAGGCTGTGTAATAGATCTATGGCGAGTTTTGCTTTTTCTTCTACCAGGGCTTGAGATTGAGCCATGAAGGTGATGTCTTCTAAGTAAATTATAAGTCTGACACCTTTCTCTGTTAGGTGGGCCACGACTGGCCTTAGAAGCTTGGGAAATGCCCAGGGGGCCAAGGAGAGCCCGAAGGCAAGCTCGCGCACTCCCAATCCTGGTTCTTCCAGGAGAACCTTGGGTATCTTATATGTGCTTGGTAAATGGGCACTGCTAGATAAGCGTCCTTGAGATCCAGGCAAATGAGTCAGTTGCCTGGTCTTAAAATGTCCCTGAGCATGTGTATCCCCTCCATCTTGAAATGGTGGTAGACTATGAAGTCATTCAAAGCCTTGAGGTTTATCACTGAACGTACTTTTTGCGTCCTGCGAATCAAAAATATAGGGCTGAAAAAAAACGCCCAGACTCGAACAAGGGCGTATTGCCTGTTTTTGGTATAGACCTGTCTAAAGCTGCTACATCCGCCTTGGACATTACTATCTGTGCGGGGTGATTCGCTTGGGAGGGTGAGCAAAGAACTTTAGATGCAAGCTGCGGGCTGAGTCCCTGATCTAGACATCTCCTGATAAGGAGTCCCAGGCTCGCGCAGCGCGAGCTATTCTCCCTTCTATGGGTGTCTGCGGTGCTGGTGCTGCTGTGGTTAGACTGGCCTGTTGGCTGTTGAGCTGGATATCTTGCCGCTCTTCTCCAGCCACAACCTCTTCCTTGTCCTCTTGTTGGGAAGAAGGTGTCTAAACGATCTTGCCAGAAATTATGTTGGTCTCTGGAATGTTGGGGCCTTCTGTCAAATGAATAGCGTCCGGCCTGGGAATAAATGTTGGTTGCAAAGACTCTTTTGATGGACGCTTGCGCCTTGTCTAAGGCAGTGAAGGTGCCTACAAATTTAGCCATCTTTCACAAAAGGATCCCCAAACAGCAGACCCTGAGCTGCCGCTCCAGATTCGGTGTCAGCAAGTTCCCCCAGATTGGGGTCTACCTTCAGGAGAATGCCTTTTCTACGTTCAGTAGATTTTGCACAGTTGGCGTTCCCAAGTAAGCAAAGTGCCCTCTGAGACCAACCTGATATGACAACTGGGTCAACCTTTCGGCCAGGTCCATTATCTTAGCCAGGGGTCCTGTAATGTCCAGGACCTTGTCTTGAAAAGATCTCCAGGCACGATCAATGCCTTTCCTGGGGTCTTTGATGTTCTTCTCTAGGAAGGTGATCATCTTCGAGTCAAGTTCAGGAGTCAATGGCACCTTCCCTGGAATCTCCGGGCAAGGGCATTCTGATTTGAGTCTGGCCCTTACTTCTTTTTCCAGGGGCCGGCGTAGTCTGGCCCTGATATACTCTGTGGCTCTAAAGGATGGCTCCCAGTCTGTGGATCTGGGGTGGATCAAATCTTCCAGTGTAAACATTCCCTCGATAGCAGAATGTTCTCTGGATGTCTTCTTGAGAATGTGGTCTGCCGCATTTCCCGAGGTAAAGGGTCTTGACGCTACAGCTTGATCGTCCTCTTCCGAGGAGATGGGGGTCTGATCATCATCATTGTTGTACCCCTCTTTGTCATGCTCATCCTCTGTGCCCTGTTAATTAGGAGGAAACTTCTTGTCAGGATAAAAGAACCGTTATCTCCAGCGCTGGCAGAATCCTTTGAAATGGAAGGAAACATGTTGCGCGAGTGCCGGAGGATGAAGGAAAAGGACCTGAGCAGTGTCGAATGCCGTATGGTGGCTCCCTTGTGCGACGCGCTCTAGCAACACTCCGGGGCTGAAACGGAACACCCAATGCGGCAAACTTGATGAGATGGTCCGGAGGAGTCCCCAGACACGGGGCAACCTCAGGAATGCGGCAATCGTTCTCTGACGCTGGCTGGGAAAAACAGCTGGCATCGGAGGCGAACACAATAATAAAAAAAAAGAAAGGGGATAAAAAAGGCGCAGAATACGTGGCGCAGCAATGAAGTAAGTAAAGATATACAAAGCGATCAAAACGTTATGGTCGAGTGCCTATGTGCACTAAATCCTTCCACAAGCAATTATCATAAAATCTAAAGGCATATTCAACTATCAAGTAGAAACAAACGTAAAGTGGTACTTATTTTGCTGTGAGCAGCAAAGAAAGAGGAAGTTTCATTCAGTTGGTTCCTATTTAGAGGGACATTTGGACACCTATTGGAGGACAGTGGTCACGTGTTTGTGTATTTTTGTGGATTTGAGCTAAAGCCTCCTGGGAAATTGAGATTTTCGCTTCAAGTGACCATCTTTATGGACTGGAAGTTTGTTTCTTTAATATTTAATGTTGTTTATTGGATATGTTTACGCATTGTGGGTAATGTTCATAGTATGTTATCACTTAACTGCATAAAAATACTTGCTGCTGAGCTTTTCTCCTTTTAATAAAAGAAAGAGAAGCATAATGTGAGCCTCTGGTCTTGACATAGAATCTGATTTCTTCAGTAAATTGGAGGACATCCTGATGAACATGGGGGGTGACGCAATATTAATAGGTGGGGACTTCAATACCATCCCGGATAAAGCGCTGAGTAAGTTAGAACTCTCGCGCTCTTATGCTGAGGAGAGGGCCAAAAAAGGTCTCTTGCAACTTATGCAGTCTTGGGACTTTCATGATATATGGCGTGAATTAAACCCTGATAAGAGACAGTATATTTTTTTGTTCTATTCCGCATGGTACCTCATCCAGTATTGATTATTTTTTAGTTAGAATAGATCTCTATAGTGCTTTAAAGATATCTGATAAGGGAGAAATTGTGATTTCCGATCATGCTTGTGTGTTCCTGGAGCTGGATCAGTCCTTGGGAGGGGAAATAGGCAATGGAGACTCAATACTTGCTTGTTGTTGGATGAGGATTTTGTTAAATCAGCATTGAAATTTCACATTTCCTCAGAGATAATATGGGAACAGTAAATAGGTTATTTGTCATCTGGGATGAGCTGAAGGCTTACTTGCGTGGTAAAATGAGTTATGCCTCTTACAAGAAAGACGACTGAAGCAGATTTTGTGCATCTATAATCTAATTATAAACTTTGTGTGGACGACCATACTGCTTCCCATTGTGATGTTACCTTATCAGCTATGTTAAGGGCTAGGCGCTCGTTGGATAGCATAATTAATGCAAAGGCATATAGAGATTTATTTTACACCAGGCAGGTGTTCAGGGAACGCATAGAAGCATCTGTTAGTTTGCTAGCCAGTAGACTAAGGGACAGAGAGTGAGGTAGGGGGGTTCTGACCCTATCGGAAGGTAGCAGGTCTTTTCTTAGGAAAAATAAGGATATATGTGGTGCATTCCAGAAATTGTATGCGTTGCTATACTGTGAGGATTGTTGTATAGGGGATGATGCGGTGTCGGAATATCTTGACCATTTCCTTATCCCTAAGTTAAATGATAGTGATAAACTTTATCTGGAAAATGAAATTACAGCGCATACAATTATAGACGTTAATGGGCTATTAGCACCTGGTAAACGTCCAGGCCCGGATTGGTTTCCAATTGAATTGTATTTAACGTTCAGTTCCTTACTTGCACCCTTCCTAGTTGAACTTTTTAAAGAGATCATTGAATCTGAATGTGTAGCTGATTCCATGAAGGCTGCAGTAATATTGGTGATCCCGAAACCTGGCACGAATCATTAAATTTGCAGTAATTATAGACCCATTTCACTGTTAAATGCAGATGTTAAACTATTAGCCAAAATGTATGCAGTGAGGATTAACCCTCTGCTTCCAAAAATGGATCCACCAAAATCAAACAGGCTTCATCATTGGTAGGAATAGTTATGATAATTTGAGGGAACTATTAAATGTTATACTTTTAAAGTGTAGCTCAATGGACCCCTACGCTGCGGTCAATATCAATGCAGAAAAAGTGTTGGACAGGGTTAGCTGCGTATTTCTCTGACAGGTTTTAATAAGTGAATTGTGGCCATTGTTTCTTGAAGCTCTTTTCTGCTCTCTATAATAATGCGGAGGCTAGAGTCCTAGTAAATGGTTGTCTATCGGATTGTTTCCCAATCAATCTGGGTACAAGGCAGGGATGTCCATTGTCTCCTCTATTATTTGCTCTTTTCATAGAGCCTCTGGCTATCTCTATTAGGGAAAATGTTGGTGTAAAGGGTATTTTGATGGGTAACTGCATGTCTAAAGTCCTACTTTACACGGATGACCTTTTAGTTCTACTTTATGATCCTGAATTTTCATTTAATGAATTAATTTTGGCACTGCCTACATTTGGTCAAGTGTCAGGTTATAAAAGTATCTAAAAAATTGATCTTCCCAATTTCAGTCTCGTGCCTTAGAGGTCTGTTTGGAGTTGAGCGGGAAAGTTGGGCTGAGAATAATTTTGTTTATCTGGGAATACACATTTCTAGGCGTGTCAATTGCTTTTTAGCCTCCAATATTCGAATCAAGCGCGCAGAGATAGCGATGCTATGTTTAAAAGTGGAAAAGGTTAAACCTAACTTTGTGGGGAATGATCAATGGGATAAAGATGACCTTGCTTCCAAAACTACTTTGTCTTTAGTATGCTTCTTCCTCTGATAGGAGACTTGCTTTGTGACATTAATAGAGTTTTATGAAACTTTTTATGGGGGAGGCAGGTAGATCAAGGATCCCAATTGATGAGCTTATGAAACCAGTACGTTTGGGTAGTTTTGGTTTCCGGATACAGTCTCATATCATAGAACCTTTACACTGCACACCTTGTATTTCTGGTTAAGAGAAGATGCAGCTAATTGCCCAAACTGGGTTAATATAGAGAACAGCGTTGTGCATCCAGTCCGTTTGGACTGCCTTCTTAATATGGAAAAAAAAGATGGCTGCGGACAAATCTATGCCGTTCGTTAAACATATCCAAAAGGTTTGGAAGAAATGTCATGAAAGCTCTGTGGTTAAATATCTTCTGAGTTCAGAATCTTCCATCTGGAGGAACACAGCAATATGTTCTAATAATCGCACCCTCTCGTGGCCCTCATGGCATTCTGCAGTTATCTGGCGTTTGGGACCGATACACAAAGGAGTTTCAATGCTCTTTTGAATTCACCAAGTTTAAATATAAGTTGCATATGTCCGAGGATTGCCAATATAGTGTCCCCGACAATGTTTTTTTGTTTTTTTTATTTTAATTTTAATTTTTTTATTTTTATTTTTATTTTTTATACGTTGCATTTATCCAAATGTACGGTTCTATCGGCTTCAACTCTGTATAAGCTTCTTATCCAGGTGGCAATGATGTTCCTTCTGAGCAGGGTAGCGCTAACTGGACCCTGGAATTGGGTCTTGACCTATCAGAGGTCGTTTGGAATTGTATTTGTACAGGACCTTGCAGATACAAAGGTGACTTGGATTTGAGATTTACCCAGCAACAGGATGTACATTGCATTTACTGGGTGGCTTTAAAAATGAAGCCTTGTAAGGTTGTGCAAGATGATATATGTTGGAACTGTAAATCTGATATTGGTACTGGTTTGCACACGTTCTGGTCTTGTGTGAAAATCATCAGCTTTTAGAACTATGTCCTGCAACATATAGAACTTGTCTTAGGTAAGTCGCTCCCCCACACTCCTTTACCTTGTGTGCTGGGTTTGTTCCCGGCCGGTATTCAGCTTTCTGTTGGCCAGCTATGTTGGTCTTTATAGGGCTCTATTGGTAGCTAAGAAATAGATCTTTTAGTGCTTGCAGACTGATGCAAAGCCTTCCGTTGTTGATTGGTTACAGGATTTAGCTATTCTTTCATGTAGAGAGAAGGTTGTTTATCAGAGATTGAAAAAAAGCTGATAAATATTAGTCTATATGAGATCTCTTTAATGAGTTCTATATATGATTTCTTTTCCCTTTTGTGGATCTACTTATATTTAATATTTAAGTTTTTTTTCTACTCATTCTCTTTAATTCTCCCTGTCCTTTGTTTTCACTCCTTTTTCTCAGACTCTAACTTCTCCTGTCTTGCTCTTTTTATTTACTTAATAGTTATGTAAACATACAGTTCTGTTTCTAAAGGTTGTTTAGTTGATATAATATGATGTTGTTTTTATCTTCTATTTGTTAGGGAAATTTCAATAAAGAGATTTGAAAAAAAAAAGAATTTCAGTTTGGAGGGCTCTGATGTAATGCATTTAAGCATACTGACTGGTGCAATGGAAGATCTTTATTGTACAACTGCACTTTTTGGTGACATGGGCACCATTTTTGTGCCAACTACTTGCATGATTCAGTAATGTCTCATCTGTGATCGCTGCTTGGAGAAAGCAGAAGCAGGCTAACTCTCAGGCAAATTACATGATTCTCCATGTGCAAACACCTCAGAGCTGCTCCTGAGCTCTTTCCACCCATCAGCACCTGCTCCATAGGCCGTCTTCACCAATGAGTTTCAGTGGCAGAATGCTAGAGATTGATTTCCTGGTAATTATAATTTAGTTGGTGCAGTTGCCCCTTAGAAGGGACACTGCACCACATGGTTCAGTCCCACTAACATGGTACTTGACCTGCCTAAAAAGGACTTGCCAAAGCTAGTATTAAATTGGATTTCACAAGTGCTGCTTTGTGGTCTTCTATTTATTTTCAGACACTTTTCTTAAGTTTATAGTGTGTTTTGAGTGATCTTGCATTGATTTTAAAGCGTGATTTGGCTGGTTGTTAACAGTTTACATTTTCAGCTGTGTTTTCTCTGGTCCTTATCTATTCAGCGATTTCATATTGGCATTGGTTTATCACAAACCTTTTAGCTATACATAACAGCTGTTAAAATAAGTGAAATCCTTTCTTCAATTAGACATTCCATAATACACAGTTTCATAAAGTTCCTTGTACCTGAGTGGTGATTCTTAAAATATCTTCAAAACCTTTATCATCTCTAAAACGAGATGAACATTGTCACCACCTATTAAAACTGCTCAGCTTTCTTCTAATGACAGAGTACAGTTCTGCTAGAATTATGTCCTTGTGCACTGATCTTAGGTTGGTTAATCCCCTGCAAGACAATAATAGATGTTTTAGGGTTTCCTGGTTCTTTAGCACATTAGAGTTAACAGTCAGTATCTATCCCATCCAGTCTGATACGTGAGGCAAGTATCTCCCTAGTTGGGAACAGATTCAGGCTCGCCCGAAAAAATTGGCCCTGAAGTTATTTGGGAATTTCGACAAGTATGCCGGCATCGAACCATGTGCCCTTGTCTTATGGACAGAGTGGTAAGAGTTTGTAGCTCTTGCCTTTGCCCTGTGTGCATATCCAATCTGATCTCAAGGCTTTAGCCTTCACCTGATCCCGGAAACACTGGAGTTTGTCTATCGTGGAGTCTAGTTTCGTCAACAGAAAATTGCAGGCCTTGTTCCACTCCACCAGTATCTTGTCACTATTTGTTGTTATTGCTGTTTTTAACAAGTGATATAATGGGCATTGAGTGTCTTCCATACACTTTTGGTAGAGGGACAAATGTTTTCAACACATCATTCCATGTAAAGACACCAGGCCCAGTTCTAATGAAATCACTTGTATTGGAGTAGCTTTTGGTAGACCCAGGACTGGTTTCCAGAAATCTCCCTCTACAGTCAACCAAATCATGCTAGGTAGGAATAGAGCCGTCACAGCCCCATATGCCAAGCCTGCCACCACTTTCAGCTTGCAGTATTGAATCTTCGGTAGGAGTGAGAAGCGACTGCCTTCCTTATGTAACTTTCTTCATTGCAAAGCTAAGTTCTTCATGTTTGATATTAGGGTTTTTGCAGTCGGAGCTTCAGCCCTACTGAAGTTGACTAAGAGCCCTATGTAATGGAACATTTCCACTTGCTCTAACGACTCTTCCAATTGCCATATGTGGGGTTTGCCTTTTCTTCCCTGTATCGGTTCCAAGGTCATAACCTTAGATTTAGGGTTGTTGATCACCAGGCCATTCTCTTTCACATAATCCATTAGTTTATTAATTTGCTGTTCTAGAACAATAGGCATTTGGTCCATAAGGACCAGGTCATCTGCATACAAAGCCTATTTAGGGGGAAGAATCTCGCTTTTGCCAGTGTTTGCCCCAGGTCTGATATAAGCAGGCTAAATAGGGCAGGAGCCAAGGGACACCCTTGTTTCAGGACTTTGTAGTTTGAAATCTTGTCAGAAAGGAGACCGGCACAGTTCAATTCAACTCTTATTGAAGTATTAGAGTATACAGCTTTTATGGCGACAAAATGTCTCCAGGACACCCCATCTCTCCAGTTTACACCACAAAGGGTTCTGGTTAAAGCTGTCAAAAGCCTGTGCATGAGCTATGAAGCACAGATTGTCTTTTTCGACAGTGCCTGCCCTTTGGAATGTTAAGGAGGAGGCGATTGATATTTGTTCCCATCCCCTTGGTGAATCCGGTCTGTAACATTTGAATTTCTCAGACGCCTTGGTCCACTCAGACAGAGATTGCAGAACTATAGATGCAAGGATCTTTCTGATCACATCAAGAAGGGCAATCGGTCGATAGTTCCTTGGGTCGACCCTATTGCCCTTCTTAAATATAGGAATTCTTGGCAGCTTCCAGGATGGAGGCACTATCCTGGTCATTAGGATCTGGGTAGAGAGTAGAAGCATGAAGTCGGTCCTCTTATCTGGGTCTTTTTTTTCAATGCTGCATTTGGGTGTCCATCTGGGCCTGGGGCTCTGGGAGAGCTGGCCTTCCCAATTTGCTCCATGATGTCTTCTCTTTACACTTGAATATGCCTTGTGTTTGTAGCTCGAGATCCTTCGTCTTTGTCCTGGCAGTCTCGCTTACCCGAGAAGAGGGTGGTAAAGTGTTTGATCCATACTTCTTCCTCCACGGCCGTTAGTGAAGACGGGCTTGTGTTGCTTCCATGTTGTTAATCAGCCCCCAGATCTCTCTTGTATGTGACTTGCATACGAGCCTTGGGGCTCGATTCTGAAGTGGGTGTTAATGACCAAAAATGTCGTAAAAAGTGGGAACAACATTTTCGGTAATTAATACCTATTCGGAAGGTGGCACATTCTTCTGAAGTCAGACTGAATGCGCCGCTTTCGTAATATGGGTGCCGGTTGCTGGGAAGGGCTGAAAACTGACCGAGCAAATGGCACTTTCGTTATCTCTCCCTTTGTATGGGTATTCTTGTGGCACTCCTCCAATTTCGGAACAGCCTGAAATTGGTGCCGAAGTACATCTCCAAATTGGTGTCGTACAGGAGGAGTGTCACAAGAAGCACCCGGTTGTTTTGTTATGCAGATCGTGACAAGTGGGTCCTGCACTGCTTTTTTCTCTGTTTGCGGAATCGTGCATACAAACAGTCCATCCATGGTTGTACTATGGATGGCACTATGCACTCTTCTGCAAACAAAGATAAACAAATACAGTGCAGGACCCACCTGCCAGCTGCAGTCAGCACATGCGTTTTGTTTTCATCTCGGCAGCATGTTTGTTAAATAACAATTCCCTCGTTATTTAACGAAGTGCTGCTGAGATTCTGCAATCCGCCTGTTTCTAATAGAAACAGGCAGATTACAGCGAAAGCACTGTGGTGCTTTACGAAGATGCCCAGGCCCACTTCATAATAGTCATGGTGCCTGGGCGTCAGTACATGGCGCAGTGAGACGTGCTAATTAACACGCTGATTACTCCATCATTAGAATCGAGCCCTCGCCATTATTTTCTGCTTCATGATGGCTTTGTATTTTCTGAGCCAGTTTCTATACCGCTGTTTCCTCTGCTTTGTTGCTCTTTACAAATCATGTGTCGAAAGGCTTGTTGTCATGTCGCAGATCATGTCTCAATTTCCGTTCTAAGACAATGGTTGCATCATATGAGTGGCGGTGTTCGGACCACCTTTTTCCTCCCACTTTGTTTCAGCAAAACGCTGTAAAATCGGTAAATAATTGAGAGCCTCTAAAGCGGTTAGCTCTCCTCGTGTGGAAATCTGATTCTCCTACTTGGCAGTCAGATCTGCTATTTCTTTCTTCTGTCATCCGCAGTCGTTTTTTTCATGCATTTATTTCGACCATGGGTAGATAACTTAGCTTTTTGGCGCTTTTCCCAACTTTCAATTGTACTTTCAGAAGATTTTTATTACTAGTATTCATTTCAAGTACTTATAGTTTGCTTATTGTTGGAAGGACATTGCCTGTGACAAAGACTTTGTCCAGCCTTGCTATCGGGGTGCCTCTATTTGTATTTTATTTATTTATAAAGCTCGCCAGGCCTTTTGTGGAAAAAAGTTAGTTACATACAGTAAAGAACGGAACAAGGCTCAACCTATTCACAGACACATATTGGTATGAGCTAGATAGCAGTAATGTAATGTCATTTAAAGAACAGGGCGATATGTACAATAAAACCGTAAAGGATTAGGGGTCTAGTGCTTGGTGCTGCTGAACTAATCCAGGTCTGATTACTAGGGATCTCTCCTGGCGTACAGCCCTTCAATATATGCAGGTCCCTTTCCCCCATTGAATGCATCCACCTCAAACCCCTGTCTTCCGCCGGTGAGTGTAAAACCCATGTCCCATTTGTTAGATCAGTCTTGGTGGTTTACATGATAGGTTCAGGTCACTGCACAGGATGATGGTGCAGGTCTCAAATCGAATGTACACTGAATCTATCAAATCCCTCACTCTTACTGTAAAGCTTGATCAGAAGATTAGGTCTTGCTTACGGAAATACCTTAGGGTCCCATTTTAGTTCCAGTGCTTGCATATAAGGGGTTTTTATTTTATGTTAAAAAGTGTATACTAGTTTACATTCAAATTTTACACTAGATCAATTACATAAAAGAAAAAAGAATTAACTTCATATGAAGGAGAAATAAACGTAGAAGGAAAAGTAAAAAGGAAAAATAGGTCAATCCAAACTTAATGATATCACAACATCAGATTTCCTTTTTCACAAAACAAATGGATTACTCTTGAAAACATTTTCCTGTACAGAACTCCATTTAGGATATGATGTAGTCCATTCGTTCCCCTATGTTACTGCTTAGTTTCCCTTACCAGCCTGTCCGTGTCAATAATAATTGATTCCCAGATCACTCTCCAGTCCAAATCTCCCCGTCTCATTCACGTCCTCAAAGATCTCCACAAGCAATTTCATCAAGGCTATAATCAGGGCCTCACTATAGGTTGTCGTAAGCCTAGTCCAAAGATGAAATGTAAATACCAGGGAGGTAGAGTGAAAAGGCGAACTCTCTTTTTAGTATAGGTGGGACATTCTAATACAAGATGAAACCGATTTAGTCGAGATCAAGCCACACGCAGGACAGCCCCGCAATTCTTTCGGTAAAAGAGTTTAGGTCCCATAGCTTCCAAGGCGGGAAACGCGTTGAAGCAAAATTTAGTATAGATCTCTGTACCTTTTTGATGGGAATGTTTGTATGTAAAATCTCAATCTAACATAGGGAATGCATAGATATTTGTTAATCCAATTTTAGTCTATTCAGGTCTTCATAATCAGTATTCCTGTCCCATTGTGTTATCTTACTTTGTGTCTGTGAGGCGGAGGTGTAGGCCCGACGGATGGTTGGCCAGTCTCTAGCGCACCTGTGGCGCACAACACTGCTCCCTTTGCCCGTGTATGGTTCGTTGGCTCTCTCGCGTTTCTGGGCCAAAGTCTCTAACTCAATTGGTTTGAGGGGATCCAGGGATTTTACATTCGGCTTAACTTTTCAGACAGCTTGAGCTCCTGGGGCCCCTATGGTTATTTGAAACTCTCCACTCTCACCTTGTTTAATGGATACAGCTGAGGATTGAGAGATTTAAGTGGCTAGTTTCCATTGTTCCAGCGCTTTACAACTTTTCTGATCCAAGGTCACGAACAATGGTGATTTTGTTAGAGCAGACCTTCGTGGTTGTTGCAGATCTTCCTCTAGGTCCATAGTGTAGGCTGATATATTCAACAAATCATCCGTGGTCACAGCTTCTTTCCCTGCGCCCCATTTTATCTCTGTTTCCATGATTTCCTCAGCCTCTGCTTCAGTAATCTTACAGGTCTTTTTCACTGTTGGTCAAAGTGCGATAGTTGACGAAGGTGGGATTGTTAGGTTTCTCAGGAATTTCCGTTGAGTCATTTGATTCCATCTCTGGTAATTGCTTTTGTTATTTTGGTTTCCTTAGGACCGCTTTCCTCTGTTGCCTTTTTCTTTCAATTGAATGGAAAATTTGAAAGGTTTCAGGTATTCTTTAGTTGTCCACTCCTCCGGCCACCCCTGCGGCGTGACATCTACCCTGATGTTGATTACTGGGCATTTTGTGTGTGGATGAGCTTATAACGATTTGATCTTCATCTGGTCTAAAGTTTTCAGACTCGTGCATGTGGGTTTTGCGGCAACCTATAGAAGGGGATTTTGGACTGCCGATATGTTGTGGACTGTAAGTGCCTTTGAGCTAGGTGCCATGTTTGGACTGTTGGTTCCTTCTCTGGATTGAGGCCGATTGGCTCAGCCAATCCAATCTCTTTTCCTGGCTGTTTGTTGTTGGAATAGCTTGTTTGTCTGCTCTTTCCTTTTTGATGTGCTCTGTTACTGGTGGCAGGGGATCCATTGCATTTTTTGCTTTGAGGAGCTGTAATAAATTCTTCTAGGAATAGCATTTTTGCGTGTAACATGGCAATCAATGTAGCCTGGTCTTTCATGGAGTCGTTTATCGCTTCGTATAGTTTTAGAGATGGATCCAGTGATATTGTGAGGGCCAACATATTGAATTCACCAGGATCTGTGGTTTTGCGTATCGCTCTGTATGCCTCTTCTCGATCTTGGAAGGTTTAAACCCAGTCCTGAAGAATTGGATGACAATGAAAATATAGACTTGTTGCTGTTTGGTCATCATCCTTTCTTTGTTCGACCCAATCCCGTGACCTTGGGTCCAGTAATGTTTTATGTCCACAGATTTTTTTTAACTGAATTTTTTATCCAGGTTCACCACTCATCGGAGGTCTGGATGCACCCTCCCCGAATCATATTCATGTAGCATTCTTTCGATTCTGTGGATGTCATTTGCCAGTCTTGTTTCAAGAACATTTACTTGGGCTGTTAGTCTACCTCTTTTAACCATTTGGTCTGGGGTGCTGGTTTGGGGAGAACACATCCCGGCCCACCGTCTGGTGGTTTGCGCAGGTTAAACCTAGATTCTTTGCAGCACTGTTAAATCATGGTTCTGAGGTGCATTCCCTTTAGCAGGGCCCCATTGCTCTATTTCCTGTGCTGTTCCCTCCAGTGTCTCTGCGTTTCTCATCCCTCCAAAAGTCTTGACAGGTTCCACAGATAGTTGAAGGGACCATTTCAAAATAGGCAGTTAATTTGTTCTGGACTTATCCGACGTTTTCATTTTATTTATATTAGGCAGTTTCACTGGTGTTGCTGGGGCTGCTGATGGAAGAGCGGCCTCTTCCGTCGGGTCCCTTTTGTCTCCCTCTTCTGGTGCCTCCGCTGCCTCTCCTTGATAAATGTTCATTTGGTGGTTTTCTTGATTCTCGGTTGGGGTAGATAATGGCGACCTCAGCTGATTATGGTCAATGTCTCTCACACGTTCGTCTTGCTGCACAGCGCAGTCCAGTCCCAAGACCGCTGCGTTGTGATTGCGTCATCTGCCTTCTTTATTCAAAGTTTCCACTAACTCAGTGTTAGGGTTTTTTTGGAGCACATTATGTACTTGAGCTGTAACTGTAGTTATTGTTTCTAACCCATCCTTGGGCATTGATTTCTGTTGGTATGCATTGTTAATTTTACAGCTCATCCTTGTTGCGCCAGGTTCCTTAACCCCGACTCTGCTCACCTCCCTTATACCCTCCTCTCCGTTATCACTTAGCGTGCATTTCTTTCGTGTCACTCGCTCTTGGATTCCGATCCTTGTCCTTGCAGGAGGTGTGGAGACCCACAATCACCATGGTAAGCTTCTTTCTGTTGCTTCTAAGACTATATCCATCGTCCAGTGGCAATCCTGAATGCATGATTTTCTGGCTTCTGCTTACCTCTTTGCTCTAATGTCTAATACCTTAATTCCCTGAACCCCCCCCCCCCCAGGCAATAAGGCGGTCGGGCAGCAGGCAGACTCCTGGGGATAACAGCAGACCCGGCAATGCCCTTGCGGCGAGCTTGAGGCTTGTTTGAAGCAAGCTCTTAAGGCCCACTGTCGCTGTGTAACTATCATCCCTTGTTTTGCCCTTTCAATGGTTGGTCTGCATTTTTTCTATGCATGGAGTAACATGGGAACTCCCAGAGATGTTTTTGTTTATATCAGTACTTTAATGTGTGGTACACCATTGTAAATTTATCCAAGAATGTCCTCTTGGGAAGTACCAGTTTGATCACAAAAGTATGTTTGCTGCCCAGATTGGTGGTTACGACTTTCCTAGATGCATGGCAACAAAAGTGTCACTTGGGTTACCTTACTCCTTTAACTTCCACTTGGTCTGGTCCCTGTGAACTCAACTCCTTTCTTTTCAGACCCCCCGCTCAAACTTCTACAGTAATAAACAGAAGGGCTTGTGTGAAAATAAGCAGCTGTTCAATAAAAAGCCTGGTTGTTTTACAGCCCTTTTATTACTTGGTTGTGCATTTAAGTCCTGCTATATCGGCATCACTTGAAAACACATTAAATACCAGTGAGTAACTAGCATTTTCTGAGTGAGTAAAAAGGCTTTGTGTTATAGCTTTGCTTGTTTTCTCATAAAGACACCATAAAAAGTAAACATCTTCACATCTGTGTTTTGGAATAAAAAGCAAGTTTAATAGATAAAGATAAAACATGTGTAAATGTTTTTAAAGCTTTTTGAAATGTTTTGAAGTGACTAATGTTCCCTTTTGTGGTGCGTGCTTCCGTCTACAGATTGGACAAGTGAAACAAGAGCTCTCTCGCAAAGACACTGAGCTGCTGGCATTGCAGACGAAACTGGAAACCCTCACAAATCAGTTCTCGGACAGCAAGCAGCATATTGAGGTGTTAAAGGAGTCCCTTACAGCAAAAGAACAGAGAGCCGCCATTTTGCAGACTGAGGTGACCTTATCCTATTTGTTTTAGAATTGTGTTTTTATTTGTGCAAAATGAGAGCTAATTTTGGTGAGTTTTATTTCAGGTGTACATTAACAGAGCTCCAAAAAGGCTACACCTGATGGTCTATTAAGGACAGAACAGTGGGGGCCTAACTTGCATTGGTCAAGAACACTGACATTGATTATCAATTACACCAGCAAGCAGCACACTATTGCCTATTGTTGACGACCACATTCTATTATGTTTTGGAAAAACATGACTAAGCCTGATCTCATGGAACCATTAAGGTCCTGTGCATAATCTTTCCATACATGTGCCTTCCCAACTAGTGTGGAGAAAAAGGTGCAGACTGGGGATGGTGGTCAAATTATAACATGTGAATATTCATCAATGCAATATGCCTAATGTGATGCTCTTAAAATACTGGTTTGTCAATGAGATCTGCCTTCTGACTCCAACCAGTCTGACAGTCATATTGAGATACCACTCCAATTGGTGGGGAGAGGTTCTGGGGACCAAGGTTGCTCACCAGGTTTGTTATGTGCTACCTTGAAAATGCTAATGGGGATCCCTGAGATCCCTTACTTTGGCCCTTATGCTTCTGATAATTTAATTTCAAGAGTTGATGTCAAAGAATTCATCAGGGTTCTCATTCATCCAGCAAAAGACAGTTTTTCCCCAGCACCCATACCACCCTTACCCATTGGGAATTGTTATGTTTGCTTCTCAGTATGCTCCACCCTTTCCCCCCCTAACCATTGTGGCAAGCCAGAAGAAGGATTCAAACCAGCGGACATATGTTTCAAGTAATTTTATTCAACTTGAAAGATGAATGCCTCACTAACACCATTACTGAAAATTGAGTTCCTTTCTTATCAAACTAAACTAAGGTGCTCATCAATAGTCAAAAGACCAAATAGTACTCTGTCAAAATCTATCCACTAAACTAACCCTTAGACAAAAGAAAAGGTGGAGTGCCCTGCATGCCGCATTGGTTGCTAGAATACTTCCTAGCTGTTAGGAATCTTTCCTGGCTTTAGATTTCTCCCAGTAATTATTCTCCTTATTTTACAGTTCTTGCCAGTTATAAAAATTCCTCTTTAGATGAAGGGATATTTCTCAAATCCCTCTCCACCACGTATGCTGATTTCTCCCCACTAGATGCTGTACTGGGGGGGGGGGAGGGGGTCTCCTGGCTTCCTTCGGGTCTGTTCTTGCTTACTTGACTAGGACTTTCTGGCTCCTTTGGGTTTCTGTGCCCCAATACTTTGCTTAGCTATCTAGGGTATCGGTAACACCTTTCTTCTGCTTTGAGTGTCCCAGTTCTTGGGATTTTTTCAGTCCCTTTTGTAGGTTTATGCTCCTTGCGTTTCTGAGGCTCTTGTAACCCTTCTTATTTTGTTCAGCCTCTCTCTCTGGGCCACTCTCAGCTTGATACCGGGTTGGGACAATTCTTCCTCCTTGCCTACTCATGGCAGATGGGTAACTCTGCTCTTCGTAATGCTCTCTTGGCCCTTGTGACTTTCTGTGATCCCTCGGGAGGTTTATTCTATTTGGGTTTCTCAGGCATCCGTAACCCTTCTTCCTCTTGTACAGTCTTTCTCTCTGGGTCTCTCTGACCCTGGTATGGGATTAGGACAATCCTTCCTTCTCCCATTCTTTCCTCCCTCTCTTCCCCCTCGACATGGAAACCAGCATACTTTCTGTGTTACAGGGTCCGCTCCAGTGAAGAGGTGTCTCTTTGGCAGCAGTAGCATTCTTCCCAGCCTTCGGTGTTGGCCATGAGTGGTTTTCAGATTCCACTTGTCGTGGCGTTCTCTTGCCCCTCTGCTCTTTCGTTGGTTGCAGAGGACTCGATCCTCCCTCTGTCCATGGCTCTGGCGTTTTTTCTCGTGTGCCTCTGGCCCACCACATCGTTGGTGTGGTCACGCTAAGCTTTGTTTTGCTTGACCTTGGCTTCTCTGGCTTCTCCCTTCGGCATTCACCTCGCTCCCCTCTGCGTTTGCCTCTCTCCGCGCCACAGCCGGCTCTGCTGTGCGACAGGAGCTCCACCCCTTGTTGATGTACTCAAGCCACCTCTGCTTACGGTTTCTCCTCCTCCACTCACAGGTTGTTGGCCCTTTATTCCAGCTCCTGTAAAGAGAAAGGCCCTCTTCAGCGCAGTCCGTCAAACAGGTTTAAACGTCGGCATTAGCTCGAACCAAACACACTTGAGGTATTGTCCGTATTATCTTGAGTCACACACACAGATGTATTTGTCAGTATTACTGACTCTCATCTATGCATATAATCTCTGGTGTACAGGGAATGGGAATAGTAGGCCTTGTCCCCCGGAGGGGAGTAACTCCCCTCGCTTACCCAAACCCCTAGGGAAGGGTTTGGCTTAGCCTGCTCACCTCGCTAGCCTCAAAGTGGGTGTCTCCCCCTAGGGAGTAGTGATGAATTCCCCAGTTTCAACCCACCATCCATTCCTGTTTTCCCTTTGTGACTGCCCCAACTGCTCATGGTATTTTGATCCATGGGAGAGAAGGTGTAGCTATTGCTAGTGACAAAACACTTGCATGAGAGCAGAGCATGTCTGTCTTCGATGTGATAGAATGCTGTCTGGTGAGGATGGGATAGCCCAAGCTTTTTTGATTTTTATTCAGTAATATGTGGGTAATTCTGTTTCTATAATGGAGATATGATTATCCAACCTCACTTCCGTAAAGTTCCATGTCCAAAGCATAGTACATTCATGTACTTGAGCTGTGCCAGTTTCATGACATCTACAGCAACTGCTCTACAGTGGCTGCGGGGCAGGTTCAAAGGTCACATGTGCATTCCCGACAACTACTGCAACACAAAGTACTGCTTTTTAATCTTCTGCACCTCCGATTCAACAGAATAATGTACCCTAGTCTGCCTGGTGGCACGTTAAACTGTAAGTATAAACCATGCCTGGTTATGGCTTTGTGGCTGATAGGGTCACACCATTATACAGCACACCAATTTGATATACTAGTGTTAGCTTTATAGCAGTACACAGTTATTTGATTTATTGAACATTTGTATGGCGCCCGTACAGCAGAAAGTGTTTCCAGTCGAGGGAGTGCCTGGCCCATGTATGACTCAGAAGGGACCAGGCAGCCAGTTACAGCAGCATGGGGGCTTTAGCAGGGAAGGAGGAGAAAATGAAGGTCTTGAGAAGCTTCCGGAACTTAAGGGGATCCAGCTCAAGTCTGAGAGGGGCGGAAGGCTGTTCCAGAGGGAGGCTCCTGCTGAAGAGAGATGCACCCCCTCCCACCCACTCTGTTTAGAGAAACGTCAGACTTGCAGAGAGTTAGAGCTAGAGGACCAAAGGACTCTAGCAGGACCTTTTTCTCGGAGAGAAAGTTGGATGTAGCGCGGTCCCAGAAGGCCTTGTGGATGATGCAGAGGGTCTTGAATTTGATCCTTGCAGCCACCAGGACCCAGTGGAGAGGTTTACGGGCTGCAGAGATGCATTCTCTGGGTTTGAGGCCAAGGATAAGTCTTGCAGTCCTATTCTGGTTTAGTTGAAGAGGGTGGAGCGAGGAAAGAGGCAGATTGAGGAAGAGGCTGTTATAGTCCAGCCTGGAGAGACCCAGTGCTCTAAAGACATTGAGTTTCTGGGGGAAGGTGACGAAAGGGAGAATGCCTCAGAGGAGGTGAAGCTGAAACAGAACTTTCTTGGCAAGGTCAGCAATATGAGGTGAGGAGGCGAGAGCAGAGGCGAAGATGACACCCATGTTTATTGCCTCTCAAGATGTTGAGAGTGCCCAAGGAGGGCTGCCAGATAGTAGGGGTGAAGGAAAGGGGGACGGGGGGAGTTCCAATGGGAACGATCTCGATCTTACTGGCATTAAGACAGAGATCATTAGCAGCACACCATGCCTGAATAGCAGCCAGACAACCTGGCAGGAGAGAGGAAGGAGAGGAGGGAGGCTTAAAGGAGAGCTGAGTATCAGCCGTATAACACTGGAAGTGAGGAGAGAAGGTGGAGATCAGGTGGGCAAGAGGGGCAAGGTACATGTTAAAAAGCCACAGCGAGAGTATAGAGCCCCGAGGGGTGCCACAGGTACGGAGTGAGGTAGAGGAGAGAAAAGGGCCCATTTGAACCTGGGAGGGCCAATTTGAAAGGAAAGCGGTCAGCCAAGCCAGTGACCAATCCGTGATGCCCAGAGTATCACGCAGTCGATTTAAGAGGGTGGCATGATTGACAGTGTTGAAGACAGAGGAGAGATCAAGGAGGATGAGAGCAGATGGAGAGTTGGAGGCGGGGTTTGAGAGCATGTCTTCACAGGTTTTTAGGAGAGCAATTTCAGTGCCTCTGCCTGCTCTGAAGCCAGACTGGTGGTTGTGGAGACAGCCAACAGATTCAGTGTGGTGGATTAGTTGTGAGATGACCAACTTCTCCAAATGTTTGCCCAAGAAGGTGGTAGTTAGACACAGGGGAAGGGTCCCCAGGTGGCTTTTTTTTTAGTAAGGGGCGACAAGGGAGTGCTTGAGAGGTGATGGGAAGGAGCCAGTGGCAAAGAAGTGATTGTAGAACTCAGCCCAAAGAGGGAGTGAGGCTGGCAATATTGTCCTAGATAGTTCTAGAGGAGCAGGGAAGCACCTGTTTGGAGGAGACATTCATAGAGCAAACAGTCTTTATGACCTCATCCAGTGCGATCAGTGAGGAGGAGAGGAGGGGGAAGGAAAGAGAAGGGCAAAGGGAGGCATAAGTGCAGGTGGAGGACGGAGGGGAGTAGAGGACAGCGCAGACAGGATGTCCTGAGTTTTGGTTGTGAAGTGGGAGGCCAAAGCTGCGCAGAGGGTCTGGGAAGGAAGAGAAGTAGAGACTGTTGTCATATGATTGGCAAGTTCCTTACAGATGTTGAAACATTAAGCTGTGTTGTTGGTGGCCCCGGAGATGCAGGCTTGAATTTGGGCCTGCTTCTTGGACCGGATGGAGAATCTGTAATGTCTTTGGAGCAGGCGACAGGCCAGTTTGTCAGAGGATGTGCGAGAAGCCAACCACTTATAGGGATGTGTGTTAGCTGTCTGGGTTGGGTGTCTCTACAACAGCCATGTGGTCCAGTCGGCAGGAAGCTGCATGTCTGATCCACCTAAAGGGTGGGCATCCCACTGCAGTCCTTTTTGAAGTCAGCAGACATGAAGAGGGGGCAGAGTTGCAGTATCCACAGGAGGGAGGGTAGGCTGAGACAGAGGTTCCACCGTAGTGGTCTCTGCTAGGGCTCTGTACAACGTTTTGCCCACCCCATTTTCTCCAGATAAAGCAATCTCGGTATGATCTCAGAAGGCAAAGGTTGCTTGTTAGAACAGCCTATATTGCACCGCTTACAGCAGTATATCAAACTAGGGAATACCGCAATAATCAATTTTGGGTGATTTCTCTACCTTTTGGTGGGGGGGGGGGTTATGCAAAAATACTGAGAGAGAGATAGAAACTATCAACAGTTAGACCACAGAATCAAGTTATCTCAAAAATGCATTAGCAATTTATTTAGAGTAAGATATAAAAACACAACAAACATTGAAAGTTAAAGTGCATACATGTTAAAAAGACTATAATAAAACACACATTCATTTGTTTTTGTGACAAAACAACCTTCCTTAATAGAAGGCTGAGTATCCAGTAATCTCAGTTAATTATAGAACAACATCCATGTTATGGTATTCTAGTTGTAAACAAATTTAATTTGCTAACACTAGACCTTCAAACTCGACATGTTTCTGTCCTCAAAAATTGTTGTGGGGCATTCTTCAGGAGGTGTCACGTTATCTACGATTCCGATAAACTATAGTCTTAATCTTATTCTGATTGGTATAACTGTTTATAAGAACATGCAAAAAACAAGGAATACTTTCTAGATACTTAAGTTCCTATACCAAAATAAAGTTGGCAAAGCTAGAAGACTGGTCTATAAGTTACCTTCTTCAGCATGTGGATTGAGGCCTCAAGAGCCAGTGTCCTCAATCAGGAAATTGGCCTCTATCAGGAGTATAAATTCTTGGTTGGACCTGTAAAAAGGTATATCACATTAAAGGACTCAATGTTCTGACTCAAATAGTGACAGGGGCAGCCTTTGTGGAAGAACTCTGTAAAGCTTTTACCGTAAAGGAGATCCTCATCCAATTATAGATTTAAGTGTCGCTCAGCGTCCTGATGGACCCGAATAAAATGAAGTATTACCATAGACTGCAGCAATCTAATGGTACCTGTTAGACAATGCAAAAAATTGTATTTAGTCACTCTGCTAGGGCAATTTATGTCTACTCTATGTTCCCAATCACATCAACAGAATCTGCATCAACTTACCCTCAATAGGCTTCTATACTTGTAAATAGAAAAAACTGAGACTCCGGATTCAAAGGCTCCAAGGGGACAGGGTCAAATCCAGTCTGGCTGTCTGTCTTAATTATCCCATGCGGTATGATCTATAGCAAGCGGGAAAGGAAAAGGCTGTCAACGCGATGCCCGTCATATATAGAACAATGATTACTTGTAGACATCTAGGTGAGCAAAAAGTGTGTTCCGCCATTGCTAGCGGCGCTTACCTGTTTGGAATTTTCCACACTCCAAAGTCAGCTGGGCTCTTAAACCGTTATTCCCCCGGGGCGTTCCAGGGGACTAACGCTTGCTCGAATTATGCGGCGCAGGCTCAGCGTGGATTTAGAAAATAAAGTTGTCGCCGGAAGGAAGGCAACACCATCTTGAAAGTCGTTAGTGAAGGGGCGAAGTCCTTTTTTAGTTTCTACTAGCTGAAAATGCTGAAACAGTAGATAAAGACAGATAAACACTGAAACGGGACTACTGGCCTCACCTTGGGCAGGTCAGCCAATGACACCATCGACCAGCACAATAAAGGGCTAGAGATGACATTTAACTGTGCAAGATGAAATCAATTAACTACATATTCATGATTTGGAGTAGGGCAACAAAACCAAAAATTAAAGTCTGATCTAAAATCGTGCTATAGCAGTTCGTAGTTCGTGGGTCCTTATTTATTCAGGATATTAATCAGATGTACTTATTCATATCATACCCTTTGCCATTCAATGGCTTCATTGAGACCCTTATCACTTTGGGTGAGAAAAGTTAAATTTTTGTTCTTGTGCAAAAATAATTTTATTTTTAATGTGGTCATTCACACCCTGTACTGTCATCAAAATAGTCCATTTAAAGTCTTCACAACCATGATTATTGTCTCTGAAATGTTTTACCAATGGGGCAAGTACGATTTTATTTTTTATACAGCTTTTATGTTCGATGAGTCTCGTTTTTGTTTTCCTATTACTCTTGCCTATGTATATTAGTGAATATGGACAGGTGATCATATATACACTGTATTCAGAATTGCAATTTAAAAAATGTCAGTTTCGAAGGTCTATTGGTACCGATGTCGATCTCATTCGACTTAGCGGTCATTTTACAGACAATGCAATGTCCACAGGTATAATGACCAGTGAATGGATCCAGTCCCCATGCTTTAGTGATACTGGCTATCACCGGGGACATCGTTTTTAGCTTACTTTGGCTGACAGTTCCCTATGGTGGTCGATTTCTTATATGCGAACAGTGGTAAAGGCAGTTTAGTGGTAGATTGCTCAAAAATGTTGCATTGTTTCTGGACAATGTTTCGTATAGTAAGGCTTAGGTTGGTATGTATTAACACATACTAATCTATCATCTGGTGGTTTTTTGGTTCTTTCTTCCAACAAGGCATCCCTATTATTGTTAGACGCCCTTTTGGCTGCTCTCTTGATAAGTTTCTTTAAAATAACCTTGCGCTCTTAATTTTGTGCTCAGTCTATTGGCTGCTTCTTCATACGCACTCATCTGACTACTATTCCGTTTGAGTCTCAGGAATTGCCCATAAGGCAGGTTATCTCTGA
The DNA here is from genome assembly GCF_040938575.1 of Ambystoma mexicanum. NCBI lineage: Eukaryota > Metazoa > Chordata > Amphibia > Caudata > Ambystomatidae > Ambystoma > Ambystoma mexicanum. The sequence continues at coordinate 436,715,497 of NC_090936.1, forward strand.
GATGCTTTATATTGTGACTGTGGTAGTGTAATAACGAGTTTTTGTCGGGGGACTTATGGAACGTTTTTACAAGGAGCTTCGCTGCTGAGTGATGAATTGTAAGATCCAAAAAATCAATTCTTTCTTGATGGTCATGGTGAATTATATGTGTTGCTTACATTGATTCAACCAAGTTAGGAAATCATTGGCTTGCTGCTCTGTCCCCTTCCAGCAGGCCAGCTTTGGGCCAATTCCCTTTGAAATGTTGCCTTTATAACAAGAGAAAACTCTCGTTAGGGGAGCGGGGGTTAATCTTTTCACTATTATAAGGAGTCATCATCACTAGCCCCCCATGTTGAGAATACACCCTATTACTATGTCTTCTGTCTTAGAGATGAAGACAGAAGGCATCCAAGGTAGAGGCAAGCTCTGCTCCCTAACCATCCCCAGCGGGCGTGGCACTGTTGTTGAATGAATGCCTCTCTGCTGGCTGTGCACTGAAACCAGGATTCTACCAATTGGAAATGAAGGGCCTCCTGTAGATGCCAGACAACCTCCTGGACAGTAGGTGCAGCACAAAGGACTTGCTTTGTCTCCAGAGAACCCTGAATTTAGGCATCCTAGGAAGCCACAAGTCTAGAAGCAACTTGAACCCGGATTAATCGCCTGCAAGCAGGTTCAACCGCTCTTAATGCACTTCAATCTGCTGCAGGACCTGCTGTGCTGCTTTTGGTACTCTACACATCTTAAAATTGCTTATCTGCCTTTTCAGCCATCCAGGCCCCGGCTCCACCCATTGAATCATACTGTGTCCATCCAATTGCCAGCTCAACTCCATGTAAATAACCGATTTGAACGCAGACCTCCTGTCCGGCTGTAAATCATCAACTCGTCTTACAAAGACTGACTTGCCCGAACAGGAGCATGCACATTAAACCAACTCATTAGTCGTTTGACTTGAACTTCTTGACACTGGCACAATTGCAATAAAAGCGACTTTAATATATCTTGAACACTGACCTTGCTGCTGAAGTCTTATTGCATGAAAACCCCTGCCTATCAATCCAGATAAGCCCTCCTTATCAAAAGTCTGCATTCTCTCCGTTTTTCCTTTATAGGCGGGTCCTTAATGTTTTGAATCTGTTGATTGCATTGCTTGTTTTATTGAAGTCCATATTTTAATAGAATCTTCATTGGACATTTATTTTGTTTTAACTGTATCCACTCACGCCCCTCGTGAAGAGAAAGCCAGCCTGCCCTCAGCCCATGCTTGTTTCTCCTTTGATTGGTATCCGTTCTAGGTTAGTCTGGGGGCTGAGTAGGTGGTTTAGCCACTACTCGCCGCTGTCCTCCTGCAGATCAATAGTCGGTTCGTGACATTCACTGATTGGCCATACATGGGCAATCATGCCTTCTCTGCTGCCATTCCACTGCCGACTGACATGAAATCGTCAGAGATGCGGCCTGGTGCTACGGAGCCAATGTATGGAATCTGTCTGGCTTCAAAATTATGGGTGGTTCTCATAAACTCTCGGCTATTGTCCAACAATACCCAATTACTCCAAATTTGCATCCATAAGCCACATCAGCAGACTGCAAGAGAAGTCATAACACCTGAAACTGATAGCCTAAAGAGGTGAATAACCTATCACAGGATAAAAGGCATCTGTAAAGCAGGAATAACCAATTAAAGGCTAGAATTGCACAGACTATCAACCACTATAAAATGTTACAGCGCTCTTCTCTCTGTGTCTCACACATATACACACACACACACACACGCAGACCTGGGCCCAGACCAGAGAGGAGTAGCATAACCTGGGGAAAGTAGACAACAAGGACGACATGATGACCAGTCCAGGAGAGCGCCTTCTGGGTAAGCCCAGACCCTTATACCACTTATACCTGTGGTTGCATGAGAGTTGTTTTTAAGCTTTGGAAAGAAACTTGGACGAGCAGTTTCAAGAGCTCAGGAAGGTGCGAATATTACAGCCTGACAAAAACCAGAAGAAATATTTTCTGGTAGCGGGTTAAAGGTATAAATGCAGACCCAGGATGTCAACCTAAAACTTGGAGGGTGAAGGACTTGCCTGTTGGAGATTGCCAAGAAGTGATATGGGCTCTACTTCCCATAGACTGCACAGTAGATTGGGGAACACTGCCAAGAGTGGTATTGTTATGTTATGTTATTTTGCATTTATATAGCGCCTTATATACCATTGGTATGGTCTGAAGGCGCTGGTAGGTTTAACGCCCTTGGGAACCTAAGTTCAGATCAGTAGAGAGCAGTGAGAGTCAAAAGGTGCGTGTGGGCACAGTGTATGTGTGCAGCTCGTGCGGTAATCGTGTAATAGCTGCTGCTTAGCGGTAGGTGTGGTGGTTGAGAGGTCAGGAGAATGTGTTTGTTCTGGCAGGAATGATCCCGAACGGATGTGGCTGCGTTAGGCCTGAGGAGAACGCCTGGCTGGGGGGTGTAATACCAGCAGTGTTTACTTAGAATGATGTGGAGTGAGCGGCGGATGTTGGTATGAGAACAGTTATACCGAATGGTGTCATAGTATCTCTGTGTTCTAGTTGAGTGGTGATTTAAAGGAGAGAGTAAGCGTGGCGGTAAGATATGATGGGTTAAATGCTCTTTCAAACCTTCTCTGCATTCCAAGCCATACTATATACGCCACGCAATTCTATGCGCTCCAGTCTGTTCCGTGCATTCCTATCCACTCCATACACCCCACTCTGGTCTATACACTGGTCCCCTCCACGTATTCATGCATTCCAGCCTGCCCTGCGCGTTCCAGTCCGCCCACGCGGTCCAGTCTGCCCCACGCATGCACTATTGATCGCCCCACTTTTGTCCTCACATGCACTCTTGTCTGCCCCACGCATGCTCTCTTGTCTGCCCCACGCATGCTCTCTTGTCTGCCCCACGCAAGCACTCTTGACTGCCCCATGCTCTACGCATTCAGCAGCTCTACGTACTCATCCATTCTACACACTCATCAGTACTGGATGCAATCTGTGCTCGTTCGTTCTACGTACTCGTCCACTCTACGCAACGCGTCCGTTCACTCTGGGCACTCGTTCGCTCCAGGCACTCGTTCGCTCCAGGCACTCGTTCGCTCCAGGCACTCGTTCGCTCCAGGCACTCGTTCGCTCCAGGCACTCGTTCGCTCCAGGCACTCGTTCGCTCCAGGCACTCGTTCGCTCCAGGCACTCGTTCGCTCCAGGTACTCATCTGCTTTATGCCCGATGGCGTACGATGCATTCACCTGTTTTACGCACTCGTCCCCTCTGCGCCCTCGTCCCCTCTGCGCCCTCGTCCCCTCTGCGCCCTCGTCCCCTCTGCGCCCTCGTCCCCTCTGCGCCCTCGTCCCCTCTGCGCCCTCGTCCCCTCTGCGCCCTCGTCCCCTCTGCGCCCTCGTCCCCTCTGCGCCCTCGTCCCCTCTGCGCCCTCGTCCCCTCTGCGCCCTCGTCCCCTCTGCGCCCTCGTCCCCTCTGCGCCCTCGTCCCCTCTGCGCCCTCGTCCCCTCTGCGCCCTCGTCCCCTCTGCGCCCTCGTCCCCTCTGCGCCCTCGTCCCCTCTGCGCCCTCGTCCCCTCTGCGCCCTCGTCCCCTCTGCGCCCTCTGTCCCCTCTGTCCCCTCTGCGCCCTCTTCTGCTCTGCGCCCTCTGTCCCCTCTGCGCCCTCTGTCCCCTCTGTCCCCTCTGCGCCCTCTTCTGCTCTGCGCCCTCTGTCCCCTCTGTCCCCTCTGCGCCCTCTTCCGCTCTGCGCCCTCGTCCCCTCTGCGCACTCGTCCGCTCCACGCACTCGTGGTTTTCACGCAATCAACAGCAATATCCTGTTCTATATATTCATCTCTATGCTCATCTGTTCTATACCTTCGTATGTTCTGTACACTCATCCTCTCCATGTACTCATCCGCTCCGTACACTCATCCGCTCCGTACACTCAGGCGCTCCATACGCTCATCCGTTCTATACATTCGCCAGGTCTGTACATTCATCTGCTCCGGCGATCTACAGACTCTCCGCACTTCTGTATTCATCCGCTAGCTACACTCATGCGGTTTACATACTCATTCGCTCCACATACTAGTCTGTTCTACACACTCATCTGGTTTGTGCTCATCCGTTCTGTACGTTCATCTGGTTTACGCACACCTGCGTTCTACTCGCTTCTCTGTATTTACGCACTCATCCGCACTACACGCACGTCCGCTCTACACATTCAGCCGCTCATCATGTTCACCCATACTATACACTCATCCGATCAACATATTCATTTGATTTCCACACTCATTCGAACTATATAGTTATCTGTTCTTCCACTCATGCATTCTTCTACTCAGCGCATTCATCTGTTCTACCTGCTTCATCCATTCTAACTAATTAATCCACGCCATTCACTTCGTTCATTCCTCATGCATTTTGTCCATTTCAGGAATTTATATCTCGTTACTGTTTCCGTATGATTTACTTCTTATTAACCATTTCACTGCTTTGATCTAATTTATTCGTTTAATTCTGTTTGTCCTTCTAATTTATATTAGGGGTTATTAGCTGTCAATTTCTTGCATCAGGTAGTTTGTTGGATTGGAGTCATTGAGTTGCTGTTAGTCTGCCTGGGTTAGTTTGGTACGGGTTGGTTTTAGGGGAAGAGCCAGGTTTTCAGCAGTTTGCGGAAAGACGTTAAATCCTCAGTTAGGCGGATGTGGGGTGGGAGAGAGTTCCATAGCGTGGGGGCCAAGGCGGAAAATGATGATCCGCCTAACCTGACTGAGTTTGTCTTTGCTATGACTAGGAGGCCGGCTGAGCTTGATCTTAGGGTGCAAGGGGGGTGATAGGGTTTTAGCTTGTTTTGAAGATATTGAGGTCCAGTTTTATGTAGTGCTCGATGGGAGATGCATAAGGTTTTGAAGGTCACCCTTTGGGCTACTGGAAGCCAGTGCAGCGTCTTAAAGGAGATGTGGTCACTTGGGCCGAGCGCAAGTAGCAATTGGGCTGCCGCATTTTGTGCCCTTTGGAGTTTATTCAGTTGGTACGCGTGGACTCCGAGGTATAGGGGGTTTGCGTAGTCCAGTCTTGATATAACGATTGATTTGACCGCGGAGAGTCTGTTGGGAAAAGAGAGATACGGAAAGATGCGCCTAAGGGTTTTAAGGTGGTAGTGGCAGGACCTTGAGACGTTGTTGACTTGGCGCGAGAGTGTTAGGTCAGAGTCAAGGGTGCATCCAAGATTTTTCACTGAGTTGGAGGGGGTCGGTGAGTTGCCCATGGCGAATGGCCAGGGTAGCGGGTGTGGAAGAAGTTCTGAATTGCCACATACCATGATTTCCGTTTTGGAGGGCTTTAACAAGAGGTGGCTTTGGGACATCCAGAGTTCTATGTCCATGAGGCAGGATGCCAGGTCAGGTCGGGAGATGGGTTTTGAGTTCAGGAGTTTTAGAATTAGTTGAGTGTCGTTGGCGTAGTTGTAGCACAGGATGTTGTGTGAACGAATTATTGGTGGGAGGGTGATCAAGTAGAGATTGAATAGGAGGGCGGATAGGCATGCTCCTTGTGTGACTCCCGTATCGACCGGTCGGGCTTGGGAGGTATAGGTGGAGAGTATTGTTATTTGGTACCTATCTTTGAAGAATGAATCTATTCATTTAAGAGCGGTTGCACGGATTCTTAGGGAGTGGAGGCGGTCTAGGAGGATTGAGTGATTGATTGTGTCAAAGGCGGCGGACAGGTCAAGAAGGATTAGAGCAGCGCTCTATTCCTCTAGTTGACTTCAAGCAACTGTCTACACCCCCCCACCTCCCCACGGCCGCTTATGCTGTTGCTTAAATTGTTCTTGGAGCGGAATATCCCTTTTTTGTTGTGAAAAGACTAAATTCATCCAGGCCAACTTCATAAACCGCGATTTGAACCTCATTCATGACTCATGTGTTGAGTTGATCCTTCGTCGTACCAGATTCAATCCTTGGCAGACCTAGAACAGGGGTCTGTGACTCTGTGACCTTTGGCATGCCAGATGTTCTGGACTATAACTCCCCTCTGCCTTAAAAAGCACAATGTATTTGAGGGATCATGGAATCGTAGTCTAAAATGACTGGAGAACTGTGGACGAGTCTCTCCAGGCCATGAAGACCGACTCGGAGACGGCCCAGGCCCTAGGGGTACTTCAACGACGATGGCCCTTTTGGAGCTCCGGAGGCAGACAGGGTGCCACCAAAGGATCCAGCGGTAGCTCCTCCACATACCGCCAGGCGGCCCGCTCCTCTTCCCAGGAGGCCTACAGAGGTCGCGGCAAGCAAGGGGGATCGCACCGTCGTCGCCAAGGAGGCCAAAGCGGCAAGGCTGCCTCCAAGCAAGACTGACCCGGCCGTGTCGTCGGGCCGCCACCGAAGCACCCCGGTGGGAGCCCGGCTGACGAAGTTCGTCAGCGTGTGCGAGTCCATCTCCACCGACCGTTGGGTACTGGACACCCTGGCCAACGGGCACTCACTGGAATTCCAAAAGAAGTGCCCTCACATTCCTCCCGTGGCCAGGAAGGAGAATCACGTCCCTCAACTGCTGTTGGAGGTAAGGGCGATGCTCAAGAAAGGTGCCATCGAGCTCGTCCCCAGGAGGCTACGGGGCTCTTGAGTGTACTCAAGGTACTTCCTCGTCAGAAAGAAGACAGGCGGTTGGCGCCCCATCCTGGACCTGCATTGGTTAAACAAATACATCAAGGCGCAGAAATTCCGGATGGTCACCCTCCAGCACGTGCTGGGACAGCTGGAGGAGGGCGACTTCCTATCGTCGTTGGACCTGGAGGATGCTTACTTCCACATCCCCATTCTAAATGAGCACAGGAAGTTTCTCATGTTCGTGGTTCAGGGACGCCACTACCAATTCAGAGCCCTACCGTTCGGACTAAAGTCGGCACCCAGGGTATTCACCAAGTGCCTGGCTCCAGTGGCGGCGCGGCTGCGCCTGCAGGGGATCCACGTCTACCCCTACCTGGACGACTGGCTAATCCGGGCAAGGACAAGGGAACTCGCCGTCGAACACACAGCGAGGACCGTCCGGCTGCTCACGGAACTGTGGTTCGCCATCAACTACCCCAAATCCCACCTGGTTCCGTCGCAAGTAGCACTGTTTCTGGGAGCGAAGCTCGATACAGTGGGGCGATTGGCCTCCCCAGTCTTAGGAGATGACCAAGACCATCCTGGGCAAGGTGCGGCGCCTGCTAGCCACGGACGTGGCCAGGGTGAGGTCCATCAAGTCCCTCCTCGGGATGATGTCCTCATGCATCTATCTTGTACCCCTTTGCAGACTTCGGATGCGTCCGCTACAGGAGTTCCTCGACGCTCGCTGGTTTCAGGCGACGGGCTGCTTCGAGGACAGGATCCCTCTCAACGAGGAGTTCCGTCGGGCGATCATATGGTGGGGTACCCGTGCTCGCCTCACTACAGGCACGGACTTTCAAACCCCGGTGTTTCAGGAGACGGTGACGGCGGACGCCTCTCTGGAGGGTTGGGGGGCCCACACCGGAGATCTCCACGCAAGAGGCCTTTGGCTCCCGGAGGAGAGGTCTCTCCACATCAGCATTCTGGAGCTCCGAGCAGTGTTCTGGGCGCTCAAGTCGTTCCTTCTGTCCCTCAAGGACAAAGTGGTGAGGATCTTCACCGACAACACCACCACGGGGACACCAGATCCCCAGCCCTGTCCAAGGAGGCCCAGGATCTGTGGCACTTGGCCGTCGCCCAGGGGATGTTTCTGGTTCCCTTCCACTTGGCAGGAATAAAAAACACCATTGCCGACTCACTCAGCAGGGAGCTGCGGTCGTGCCACGAGTGGGAACTACGGCAGGACCAGGTGGATCGGCTCTTTCGACGATGGGGCAAACCCCGGATCAACCTTTTTGTGACGGCGATGAACTCCAAGTGCCAGAGGTTCGCCAGCAGGTTCCCGCAGCCGAGGAGCATGGGCGATGCTTTCTCTTTCCCCTGGGACGGCCTGTTTCTATACGCGTTCCCTCCGTTACCGTTGCTGCTCCGCCTCATCAACCAGCTCAAGAAGTCCAGGTGCAGAATGATCCTCGTCCCACCGGCGTGGCCGAGGCAGATCTGGTTCCCAGACCTTCTGGACTTGTCAACGTCCCCACCAGCCAAGCTGCCGGCGGACGCGGATCTTCTCTCCAGAGAAGGGGGCGCCATTCTCCATCACGACCCACAGTCGCTGAACTTGCAGGCCTGGCTCTTGCAGCACTAGTTTGGAGGGTACGATATCCCGGCTGACTGCAGAGAGGTTCTTGCAAAAGCCAGGGCGTCCTCAACTCTCAAGTGTTATGGTCATAAGTGGAAGAGGTTCTCTGTCTGGTGCCGTGCACAGAAGATTAACCCTCTGCGGATTACGGCCCTTCAAGTACTGCCGTACCTCCTGTCACCGGCCAAAGCTGGACTGGCTCACGCCTCCATCAAAATACATCTGGCTGCCATCTCCCGATATACCAGGACTACGGGACGGGGGCGTCCTTGTGGTCTCATCGCCTGGTGAAGGAATTTATGAAGGGACTATTCTGATCATTCCCGCCAGTGAAGGCTCCTGCCCCGGCGTGGGAGCTTAATGTGGTGCTGACCAGGCTCATGGGGGCCCCATTCGAGCCTATGCAGTCGGCGCCTTTGAAGTTCCTGTCATGGAAGACAGCGTTCCTTGTGGCCATCACCTCCGCTAGACGAGTGGGAGAGATCCAGGCCCCATCTTGCAAGCCTCCATACTTGACTTTTCATGACATGAGGTTGGTGCTGAGGACGCACCCCTCCTTCATGCCCAAGGTTCCATCGGACTTCCACCTCAACGAGCCCTTGTGTTACCAGTTATCTTCCCGTCGCCTTCGACGCCGGCCGAGAGGACTTTGCACTTGCTGGATGTAGCTAGAGCGCTGAAGTTCTATGTGGACCGCACAAAGAGTTTTCAGAAGACGTCACAACTGTTTGTGAACTTTGGGTCTGTGAATCAAGGGAAGGCTCTCTCGAAGACTTCCATTTCCAGATGGCTCTCTGGCTGCATCATGCACTGTCACCGGTTGGCAAACCGACCGCTGCCCGGCCGTCCGAGAGCCCATTCGACCAGAGCGATCGCTGCTACTGCGGCGTTCCTGTCTGGTGTGCCCCTGCTGGACATCTGCAGGGCTGCTAGATGGAGGTCTACGCACACCTTCACGAGATTCTACTGCGTCGATCGGGACTCCAGGGAGGAGTCCAGGGTCGGCCAAGCAGTGCTGCGCAACCTGTTCGCCTAAGGTGAGCCTGGTGAGGAGGTAAGAATTTCTTAATTTTGAGTTTTGGATGTAATGCTTAATGTTGACCCTTTGCCACCTCCCTTGGTTGTGCATGTGTATTCTTTTATTCATGAGCATGTGAATCCATGCCAGACCCCATGCTGGAGAAGGAACAAGTTACTTACCTGTAACTGTTGTTCTCCAGCATGGGTCTGGCATGGATTCACATGTGAACCCTCCCACATACCCCTCTGCGGCTCTTCACTTGGTCGTACTGCCACTTTGCGTGCTACCAAATCTGAGGATGGCTGCCAGAGGTGGGGCTTAGGGAGAGGGCAGTCATTGGCTGGGGGCAGTATGACCCAGAGATCAGCGATTGGTTACTACTAAGAAAGATGGATCAGAAACGAAACTGATAGTGATTTTCTCTTTACCGAGGATTCCCAGCCTGACGATGGGGAATATTCATGAGCATGTGAATCCATGCCAGACCCATGCTGGAGAACAACAGTTACAGGTAAGTAACTTGTTCCTCCCCATACCTCTTTTTCCGCAAGTGTTCTCAAGTGTGTCTCTTATGATTATTTGGCCCATACTCCTGCCCCCTCGACATGAGGGCTCAAATTGGGGGCCTTCCTGCTTGGGGTCAAGCGTGTGCATCCTGGTGGTCAGGCAGCCTCCAGTTCCTGCTGCAGATGACTTACTTAACTTCACTTTTTCACTTTGATCTGGTTCATGCTGCACCCATATTTCCTGCCTGCTCTCCCCTCTTTGAGAGCACCTTATGCTTTCTCTCTAAGAGGACCAATCCACTCTGGGGCTTGACCACTCAAGGTGCACTCAGTCCGGAATCTTGCTCTGCTAGCAGACACTTGCATTGAGCCTGTGGTAAGCGTCTGGCTTCCTGTTTATACAGTTATTTTTGCAAACCTTTCCTGAGTCTGATATTACCAGTTTCTTCCTTCCTCACTGAATGTTCTGTGGGGCTCCTGGTGGAGTGCCTGCAGTATGCTTGGTCAAGCAATTGAAGGGAGGACTGTGGGGGGTGGGTCTTTAGGAATCACCCCAATACCACCTTCAGGCATTGCATCATGTAGCTGGGGTCATGCCCTGACCCCAGAGTTACACCTTTTCCCCCGCTCCTGGGCCCCAACAGGTGACTCTTTGACACTACCTTGTTTGCCTACATTATGGGCAGTGGGCTTTTCTTATCTGAAACGGGTGTTTGATTTGAAATGAACAGGGCTTTAAATAACAATTATGTTAGTAGTAGAGCTTTACTACTTAGTTGCCACCTCACGTTCAAGGAAAGCTTTTGTTTTACTGCTGCTAGATGAACTTTTAGATTAGCTGTTTCTTCGTTTAGATCTTGTTTTATAGTGTTTTTAGCTTAAAATTTGTGTTAATCGTATTCTTGTTTAGAACTACATACTACATCAGCTTCTGTAGTTCTCTGCCTTATTAACTGCGCAACCGGGCGTGTGCGTGCTGGTGCGTGAAAGAGGCCGGTCTGTGGCGGTCCGTCCTAGGTACGTGCTTCCACTTCCACTCTCTGTACCTGAACTGCCCTAGTATGCAGGTGCTGGATGCTATTGAACGCGCCTGAGCGGTCCTTCCCGCGCGGGCGAGTCCTTGGGAAGGAGTCTCCCTTGTGGGGTGCGATGGAAAATAGCAGCCCTACCTTGGGACTGGCTCAGTGTTTCACAAAGTTCTTGAGGTCCTCTGGAGGCGACTTCTGGAACAGCTCTCTCCACCTGGCTAGTCTGTTCTTTAGCAATTTCGATGACAGCGTGCTGAATACTGTACAAGTTTACCAACCATGGTCTGGGCCAAGGCAACGTAGGCAGAGGGTGTGGGGGTCAGAAGTTGGGAAGTGCCCTTTGCAGGATGGACACCTACTGAACCCCGTGGAAGTCGACATGCGCCGGGGAAGAGCGTGACGCCTGAGGACCGAGTGCCTGAATGATAAAAAGACAGACGAGAAGTAGCTGCGTGTGGAATTACATGGCCGAAGCCAAACCCAGGAGCGCTGGTGAATTCGGCCCGTTCCCACCAAAAAGCGGACTGAGGTGTGGCGCCGGAAGGTGGAGTCAGGGCAGCGCATGCTCCCAGGGCTGCACCCCCGCACGCCTCTTAATTTAAAGGGTAAGAAGGTTTTTTCTGGTGAAAAAGGTTCTGTCTCCCGTCCCTTGGAAGGGATGCCCATGCAGTATGGAGGAAAGGGGACTGGACGTAAGAGTACAGTAATATACTGTGTAGTGATGCATTTGTGCCCAGATACATGCTTTGTGTCTGAGTCACTGTAAAACTTTGAACAGCTAAATCGAGTGTTAATTTATCACCGTTGCCTAAGCAGAGCGACCATGTTCTTGATTGCAGGAATGAATGAATTTTTCTCTGCGACCTTGTTTGTAAGTTCCTGTTACTGTCAGGCTTTGTCAAAAGCGCTCCCACCCTCCCCTTGGGACAGGACAATGTCTTCAGGGAATCTGCATGCACCAAGTATGGACTGCTCGGGGCTACTAGGCTTCTAAATCATGCCTTTCAATTTCATTACTGCAGTACTGAAGGGGTTCATCTTTAAAATGGCCAACATCCAGAAAGAGGCTTCAAAAAATCAAGAAAACAATTGAGGATGAACACAACCAAAGCTGAAATTACTATGGTATAATCGCTGAGTAAGTTCTCAGCACTTTCTCTTTTGAAGACCTCCAGTGCGGACCTGCCTCCATTTCTGAACCCTCAAATGAATGACCATTGAGACGCACTTGGTGTGACCATTGATGCTTTTGACGTTATAGCAACTCTTGAAGAATTAAACTTTGCACTAGTGCCGTTACTTCTGCAAGAAGATGGAGACTTCAAACCTGTACTTGCCCGCATTCCTTTCCTCCCTTGCACCAGAGGAGGGGATTGCTGTCTCGTGCATTAAGTATCATGCGTCATACGTTCCGGAGCTGTGCTGTCCCTTCTTAGGTTAACGCCACAAAGAACGTGACTTAATGCAGACCATACCTTCCGAGTTCACCCATTCCCAATATATGATGAAAAACCAACCTTTGTAATCGAGAACAGTGAGCCTTGCTGACTCTTATGTACTCACGTGGCCACTCCTTCATAATCGGTTGAAACCGCACCAGACCCGCACACTCTGGAGTCATCTGCTGGTGTGTGGGGCTTGTTGTACTCAAAAGTTTCAACGTCCCATCTTCATACAAGAAAGTAATACAATGGCAAAAAGTGCAAAATATGGGATTCGAATGAGACAGCCACACTCCTAACTGCAGCTGGTGTAGACCTCGTTTCCTGAATAACGGGCGGTGTTAATCCAATGAAAAGGTATAAGCATTTGTGTTTTTTTCCAGCCCTTTTTGAAAACCCTAAAAAATACAATTGGCAGCACACTACATCTGTTTGCGCCATCGAATACAACTTTATTGGTCTCGTTTTGTTACCTAGCCACTGTTATAGTTTTTTAAGAAGTAGACCAATGAGGCAAATGTGTACAAATGTAATCCTGACGTTTTAAGTCATTGAAATAAATGTTGCCTTCTACCATAAAATCGCTAGGTGTCGCCGTGGAATAAGCGATAACGTGTCTGCTTCTTGTCGCTGCAGTTATTTCAAATGATCAACCAGCCACAGTGATTGTTTTTTGCCAATTCTTTTGTCTCTGGATTTGCCGTGGCGGGAGTAATATAAAAGTAACGAGTTAAAAGGGAACAGTACGGCGGTACCCTAACTTCCTCTGCCAGTAGCCTTGGTCTCAATTTAAAACATGGCTTTAGCCTAACATCCATTCGGGGAAGTTCGATGTCAATAGAGGCAGTTAATGTGCGATTTCCTGTGGTTTGGTAAATTCGTATAGCCTCTGCCATATACTTCTTTTGGGATCCCAGCTATTTAAATTCTTATTTTGACCACAATGTTAATATAACTAGTGGAATCCACCAGTTACGTTTTGAGAAGTGAGGTTCGAATAGAAAGATAGGCCTGCAAAGAAAGCCCTCAGAATTGCTATAATTACTGCTGGATGAGCCTATTTGGGGAAAGCGGAGGGGGAAGTGGTCAAACAGCCATTGGATTCCTGCTTTACCCTGTTTCCTCGGACCGATCCTGAAACATTGGCCTTGGCATGGAGTACCATGCAACTCTTCTCGGAATAATTCATTGGGCAGTTCTGTAGTGGCTTGCTGCAAAGGATGGATTTCTTGTTATCGTGTTATAGACTTTTTTCCTTTGTAAAGTGAAGAGCCGTTTGATTTTTCTCACACTACAGCCTTGGTAAAGACCTCACGTTACTTGTATCACCATAGATTTTTCCAAGGTCGGGAAATGAAAAATTAAAGATCTAATAACCACTATTGGGACCACGGTGCTGGCAAAACCAACGTGCTCTCACAGCCACTGGTGCCTTAAAGAAAATATCCTATTCTTCCGTGCCACTCTTTCCCATATACCTCTGCTCTCTACAGCTATGCAACCTTCTTCAGTCGCAGTTGGATGCCTCTAATCATTGTTGGTGCTTTACGTATACGTTTGGAGAACCGGGATGGGCGTGGTTTTGATTTTCAATACTTTTCTGTGAATTAACGGCACCCGCTTATAAATCTCGTCTATGGAACTGTTGGTCACTGGTGGCTGGTGAATTTGTTTAATTGGTGAGTGGGCTGTAAATATTTGTCACACATTTTCAAGACTGCCCAAGCGTACCTAGGGAGGTTGAACCAAAAGAGGGGGGGGGGGGCTGGGTGGTTCCCCCTCAGAGACATTTATTTGAATAATAGATCACAATGGTGCATTATACAGCACACTTTCTATGAAAAAAATGGTAAAAAAACAGATTGCAATCGGTTTTGTAACGTAATTCTTGAAAAAACGTAATATATGAAAGTCACCAACACTAGACATGAGCATTTCCTAACACATTTTCATGATGCCATTTTTCCATTATGTATTTGCCATCATAAAAAGCATTTTCATCTGGTTATGCCCATATATTTCCATTCTTGCTGCACCTATATATGCTAGTAGTCTCCTATAAGAACATACTCACATGTGCATTACGCATAATGCCAGCAATGATGCCATAAACACAATGTTTAAACTGGCTCTGCCAATACTTGCCAGTACCCTGCGCTTAAGAACATACTCTTGTTGGCTTTGCCATTAAAAATGCCACGCCACAATAAGAAATCGTGGTCAAACTGGCTGCTCCAATGCAGGCTGGCCCGTCCAGACGCATAGTAATATGTATCAGGTTTGCTTCATTGTAGATGCCCAGTAAAAAGTCATGCCACTGTAAGAAATGGCTACAAGGATTGCACCAAAATACCAGTGTTGCCACGTAATCACTTTTGCTTGCTTTGTCATGCTTCTTAAAGCAAGCGTGATGAGTGTTATTCCATGCCTAGACTGGCATTTTGGTATACTAATTCTACCCATTTCTTATTGTGGCATGACATTTTTTACTGGGCATCATAGGTGTCTGTAAAAAATATGGCACAATATAAAAATGGCTAGACTGATTGCACCAAAATGCTTACTAGCCACGTTATTAACACTCATGATTGCTTTAAAAGCATGATAAAGTAAGCATGAGTGTAATTACGTTGCTAGTAAGCATTTTTGATGGTCTAGCCATTTCTTAGTGTGGCATGACATTTTTTTCTGTTTTCAGGCATCTATGATACTGTATCTTGGATGCCCAGTGAAAAATCGAACCCCCCACCCAACACAAGTACACCCACGTTTACTCACTCATTCAAAGACACATTCATGCACAATTGACACATCACTAATTTCAAACAGCATTCACTTGCTCATTCAAATATCATTTATGTGCTCATTCAAATAGCATTTACACAGCATTCACTAGCTCAACCATGACGCAAACACACATTCAGACAGCATTCACTCGCTCTCTTAAAGAATTCATTACAAACATTCAAACAGTATTAATTTCAAATGGTAGTACCACAGCATTCACTCGCTCATTTAAAGACGCATTCACACAGTATTAATTTCAAACAGCCTTCACTCGCTCATTTAAACACTCATTCGCGCAGCATCCACTCACTCATGAAAACCAGGATGATGGTTTTTTTTACTGCACATCTATGGTAGTTGCCTAGAAAAAAATGGTGTTGCGCGCCACCACCACCAACTCTCAGCAGAAAGATGCATACACATTCACACAGCACCTTCACTAACAGCATTCACTCCCTCATTCACAAGCGCATCCACACACGAAACACTCGCTCATTGACATAATAAATAATATAAATCTTACCTGCACGCAGCTCCAGTCCGGATTCAGCTCCTCTGTGGCCCCTAGAGAGCCTTCAGCTCCCGCATAGTATGAATGGGGACTAGGAAGCAGAGTGCTTCCTGGTTTCTGCTCATGTGCGTGCTCATGTGCGTGGGTGCGGGAGCGGTGATGATGCGGCGCTGTTAGGGAGAATTCTCTTATAAGGCTAATTTCCCAAACCTAGTGAGTCCCCCAGCAGCTTTGCTGGATTGTTGGGGTTTGTTTTTTTCTCCTGCTAAGAGTGAGACTCTCTTCCTCCCACTCTTAGGTATGATTTGAGGTATGTCTTTGACTTTTTGTGTGCTTATGGGCTATGTTTTTTTTTTTACTCCATAGGGTATCATCTGTTTTTGTGTATGTGTTACACAGCACCCTCCGTGCAGTAACACAGGGGTTTCATAGTAACCCCCAAACATAGACTACATACCCTGGGACTGACTACTGTCTCCCAGGGCATATAAAGTCACCATTGACTTTACTAGTCCAAAATTGTGAACAGAACCAGTACAATAGTCACAAAAAGGACCAGGAATCGGGTCTCTGGCCTGAGTGTACCCTTATATATTAACACAATAGAAGACTCAGGTTGATCAATTCTGTAAAAGTATTTTAATAAAAATTGTTTAATTTTTTGTTTTTAAAGTTCGCCCTCGAGTGAGGTACTTGGAATTTCTTAAAAAGCTGCTTCATAGATAAAAAAAGATGATTTTATTAGATTTCTCTATCCACAGGATGTTAAAAAATGAGGACAATGCTAATAGATGTGTTTTTATTCTCTACTTATATTCATTTAGTTTGAAAAAGTAGCGTCCAATTGTTTCTTCCGGGTTTGCTTCAAAAATTTCCGGATTCCCATATTCTTCTTCTGTTCTGATCTTTTAACATTGTTATTTCAGAATTCAGTTTGAAAAGGTTTTTACGGAATTCCCATCTATTTGTTGGGAGATCACAAATCAGGAAGTCCAGCAGGTTGTAGATAGATTAGTTACTAATCTGGGACTATTCCCGATGTAGAAAGCCACAAAAAGCCTACCGGTTTCAGTGGCAAAGAGGCCACATTCATCAGGGCTGGGCAGACGTATTGAAAAGTGGATGTGCCTACGTCTAGGAGGCTCGGTAGATGGTACCAGAGAATCCCACCTAGTTTAAGGAGTCCCCATAGGTGTCCATGTGGGTGGGCAAAGTAGGTATTACTACTTCCCAACAGGGGTCATGGCTCGTTTTGTCATGCCCTGGATTCAGGGCCTAAAACATGTCTTTCATTGGACGTCTCAAAGTGCTACCAAAGATATTTGAAATCCAAACTGATGTGGCTGCCTTCAATTCTCCCAAATCCTTTTGAACCGCCTGCTCCAAACCAGATGAACGATAGGGAGAACCTCAAAAGCGTCTTGCGGGGTAGTTCACCAGATATCCTCCTCGGGTATTGGTACTGTCTAGTTCCCGTCTGAGAAACGGACCCTAGTAATGCTCCGCCTTCTCGCCATGTGAGCAGCACGTTACGTTCAGGTAATGTGCATCCTACGAGGGAGGGGGTAATCGTATGACGCACATTGTCTGAACGTAACGTGCTGCTCACATGGCGAGAAGGCGGAGCATTACTAGGGTCCGTTTCTCAGACGGGAGCTAGACAGTACCAATACCCGAGGAGGATATCTGGTGAACTACCCCGCAAGACGCTTTTGAGGTTCTCCCTATCGTTCATCTGGTTTGGAGCAGGCGGTTCAAAAGGATTTGGGAGATTCGAAGGGAGCCACATCAGTTTGGATTTCAAATATCTTTGGTAGCACTTTGAGACGTCCAATGAAAGACATGTTTTAGACCCTGAATCCAGGGCATGACAAAACGACCCATGACCCCTGTTGGGAAGTAGTAATACCTACTTTCCCCACCCACATGGACACCTATGGGGACCCCTTAAACTAGGTGGGATTCTCTGGTACCATCTACCCAGCCTCCTAGACGTTAGACACATCCACTTTTCAATACGTCTGCCCAGCCCTGATGAATGTGGCCTCTTTGCCACTGAAACCGGTAGGCTTTTTGTGGCTTTCTACATCAGGAATAGTCCCAGATTAGTAACTAATCTATCTACAACCTGCTGGACTTCCTGATTTGTGATCTCCCAACAAAAAGATGGGAATTCCGTAAAAACCTTTTCAAACTGAATTCTGAAATAACAATGTTAAAAAATCAGAACAGAAGAAGAATATGGGAATCCGGAAATTTTTGAAGCAAAACCGGAAGAAACAATTGGACGCTACTTTTTCAAACTAAATGAATAGAAGTAGAGAATAGAAACACATCTATTAGCATTGTCCTCCTTTTTTAACATCCTGTCGATAGAGAAATCTAATAAAATCATGTTTTTTCATCTATGAAGCAGCTTTTTAAGAAATTCCAAGTACCTCACTCGAGGGCGAACTTTAAAAACAAAAAATTAAACAATTTTTATTAAAATACTTTTACAGAATTGATCAACCTGAGTCTTCTATTGTGTTAATACAGAACCAGTACAAACCATCATATTTTCGAAGTACTGGAAGGGGTCAATTCGATTGCCCCTGGGTCTGTTTCCAAGGGGGCACTGTCCAGTCCCCCCATGTCGAGTTTCTGGCTGGTGGCAGTGGTTACCACGCAAAAAATATTCCACCGGAATATTTCCTATAGGATTTTCCCATTGATTTTAAACGCACCACTTTTTGGTGCAATGTTAAAGAGACTGCCGGTTTATTTATTTAATATTAAATCAACGGTTGGGTCTTTTTGCCAGAACTCTTTTCTAAAATGGCGTTCTTGTCCGTCTCTGTAACTCCAACCAAGGTCGGGCCCTTTGTTCCACTTTTTGGCGGGCTTCTCCACAGAAGCCCTCCAACTGGTGCCACTCTGTCTGGGTTCCACAGGATGTGTGGATGGGGGAATTGGCACACTGGACTGCGTTGCCTTAGCAACTCAAGTCACACTCTGTTCTGATTGGCCCAGTGGTGAGCCGCCCGGCTCACCACTTAGCATGTATGAGTGACAGCTAGGCTGTTGAATGGGGGTTTTTCTGCATAAAAGCAGGGCTTTTGGGACTGGAACTTCAGAAGTTGCCACAAGACCTAAGAATCCGACGAGGGAAGAAGCTGAGCCATCTGCAACGACGACACCACCGGTGGAGCCCTGCTGCAACAAACTCACCACTTTCCCAACGACAAGAGAATATCTTCTGCTGGACGAGTCTTCTTTCTTTGAGCTGGTGGGATCAACCAGTTCGACCCTAGCACCTTCCAAAGACGTCTCTTGGTCAGATCGCCCGTGCCAAGCATCCCGGCCGCCGGATAGCCAAGCTTCACCACTTGACCGCAAATAAAAGGAACTCACCTTTTAACCGACTAACTCCGCGGCTGGTTTCATCCCTGTGCAGTGCCTCGGCTCCAAGTTTCCTCCTCGATGAGATCCTCTCCTCCTCTGGTCGAAACAACAAACTGCAACCACTGCCAGGAACAACTGCCACGAGAGAGCTTCCTCTCTCTTTAAGGTACTGTGTTCAGCCTGGCCACCCTTTCCACGGATTGCTAAAGGTGACCCTTAAATCCTTGGCTTTCCAACTGGGTTGGCACCAGACCTTCTAACTTTACTTCTTGAATCACCCCAACCTCTTTTGAACATTCTGCAAAGACTTTTAGTGCATTTTAAACTGTGTGATCTTGGGCACATTTCGCTTTGCTCCATTTAAAGTGGGCCTGGCCTATGAACTTTGGCTCTACAGTGTATACTGCCTTTACTCCCTTGCTTTGAACTTCTAAAAGTGTTGGGAGCTGTTTTATTTTTATGCCCTGCCTTTTTTCTCTCCCTTTAACTTAACTATGGAGTGCCATATAGGTTACGTGCTCACATCTGTTTTCACATATAATGGTGTTTTAACTCTGACTTGTCTAATAGTTATCAAGGGAGGTGTTTATACTTTACCTGACTGTGTTTTAGCTTTCTTTTGATTTAGAGTGCTAGTGTATTGCCGAAAGTGTGTTTTAAATAAATAATTATATACTTTTGACACAAAGTTCTGGTCAGTGTTTGTTTGCTCTACTGTGTTTTTGGCCCTATTGTGTATACTCTATATACTAACCTACTCTTCTTGAGAGAAGTCTGACTGCTCAGCCACAGCTACCAGGTAAATCTGGGTGGTGCAAACTGCTACCAATTGGGTTTACTGCTTGCTCCTGTAGTCTTAATATTTTTGCAGTGTTCCCGAAGGGAACTGGGTAGGATTCTGCCTAACAGGCGCCCTGCTCAGTTTGTATGTGCTAGGAGGCGGAGAAGTGCCCCGTCGCACATACAGTTCCCCAGCCAGGATTCCCAATGGGCTATGCAAGACTGAGAAAGCAAAACGCCCCCGGTCTTGCATGGCCCATTGATCATGCGTGGCTGAGGAAATGAACTGTTAAAGGGAAACAGCGCTACACTTTGACAGTTTAGCCAGCCCAGGAGCGCTCCCGCAGCTGTAACAAGCAGTTGAGGCAGCTCTCCTGGGCTGGCGCCATTCCTTCATAAGGGGCGAGGGTTCCAGTGCGTCAGTGCCCCCTCACTCATTCTGGGCGAGCTGCCTCAGCTTTTAGTCTTACTAAAACTTATGTTCTGTTATGTTTCAAGTCCACTTTTTCAGTTTCGTCAAACCTAGATGGGGTTTTCCAGATTTGTCATGTTGTAATAGGGAACCAAAAACTGCAAAACTGACAACGGTTTTATCCTTTTGTGGGGGTTCATTTATTTCTCTCTAAAAATACATTGACCATAAGTTGATGGTGCTACCGAGATCTATTGGGACACCCTCCTGTGGGGTCATAAAGGCTATCTGGGGGATAAGGCTTTCCCACACAAAAGCAGATTGAAGTGCTACCTGGAGTTAGGAATATGGGGAAAATGCCAGATGCCTCCCTCCCCCGCCCACATCTCCAAAAGGGCTGATTCATATTAACAAAGGGAAATACCACCCAAATCCTAAAATGATTTTGGTCTGGAATAAGAAGGGTGTGCCCCTTTTATTTGTCGCACACAGTCTCTGAAAAGGAACACACTTTAGGACGCCATCTTTGTAAGTCAGGACTAATGAAATCCCAAACACATTGTTTCAATGGATTGTGTCCTCCAACCTATTCCTCATCTTTGATAATCACGCCCAGCTTCGCTGCTTCGGAAACATTATTCTCGGCAGAGGGCGTCGTGCATCGATGGCATCGAGTCAACGTCCCTCGAAGGCCTCCGTCAAGGGTGACGTCATTGGGTGTATAAGTAGCACGTGTGGCGCCCATTGGCCTCAGTTCTGTTTTTTCGCAAACGTGTTTGCTTCAGAGACTCGGCGCTCCTCGCTAGTATTTATTTACTACGCAGTTCTTCCAAAAAATATACTTCGACATGTCCTCTTCATCAACCCCGACTACACCTTGCTTCGGGTTTCAAGAAGTGTAAAGAATGCAATTCAAAAATGTCCATCACGGATCCGCATCACTCTTGCCTGTGGTGTCTCGGGGAAGGCCATGACACATATTCCTGCAAGAAATGTCAGGCAATGACAGTAAAAGCCCCACGAGAAAGGAAGGGGAAGTTGCAGGTAGGTCGTAAATCTAAAATTGATGGTTCCTCAACCGTCGAGACTGGAGATCGTTCTCCTCGACGTGAGAGCGACAAAAAGAGATAGCAATCCCGTAGTGGTTCCCGCCACTCATCCTCGACGAAACGATCGAAGAGACGGCACTATCGGTCGCCATTTTCTTCATCATCGTTGGGCGAATCCCCCAGAAAATGTAAGTGCCCCACCAAACATTCTTCATCTGCAGAGTGGGAGGCATTTCGTGTGAAAATGCTGGAAATATTCGAAAAGGGCAAGCCGCTGTCCGCGCCTTCTTCGGAAGCCAGCCAAGAGCGGTTCTGTTCGGACACTCGTGCACCCTTGAGCCCGGGTGGTCAAAGAAAAACCCACTGAGAACCTTTAAGGTCTCTGATAAAGAAAAGTCACCCGAGTCGTGACTAGTGCTCGAGGTCCTCGATGCTGTCGAAGACTCCACACACCTCAAAGAAATATTCGGAGCGGCCTTCGAATCCTCGACACCATCAGCGCCATTACCATCAACGCCATCGATGCCTTTGCCAACATCGACACCGAAACCATCAGCGCTGAAGATTCCTTTGGCAGCCTTCTGAGCAGGTTAAGACTGACAAAGGTGCTAAACTAAAGCCTTCTCTAAGAACTGCTACACCTTTCTCAGTTCCTGAGCAAATATTCTTTGCCTAGAAAGGAGTACTTTAAATCCCTTTCTTCGATTTCTTTTTTTTAGGAGGAAATATGGTCTGAGGAAGAGGAGGTCCCCTTAGGTCTTGTGTTTGGGACTCCAAATGTGCTAGAATGTTTAATCTCAGAGGAAAGTAAGATGGGAGACCTTATTGACACACTGCAGAATGCCAGTGGTGTTAATACATCGCCTCAAACTGAGTTCGGCAGGCCAGAGCCAGGAGAGAATGCTGACTCTTCGTATCAGCACCTGATTTCAAAGGTGGTAGAGTATCTAGGCTGGGCTAGACCACCGGTTCAATTTATCCAAGGTGACCTTACTGATCTTCTGGACGAAGGTCCACCTACAGACCCAATCTTGCCCTTTCATGTGGCCTTACAAAATAGGGTTGCCAAAAATTGGGAGTCCCCGGATTCTATCCCAGCGGTGGATAAATCCCTCACAAAAAAATACTGCCCTTCCAGTAGCGACCTCAGCTATCTGTCCAAGCACCCCACACCCGAGAGTCTGGTGGTCCAGGCAGCCACAGGTACATCAAATAAGTCAGTGAACCCTACCATCCCTCCAGATAGGGGAGACAATCGTGTGGATGTATGTGTGCGCAAGGTATTTTCAGCTGGGAGTATGGCCTTGAAGTCGGCCATCTCCACATGTGCCTTAGCCAAGTTTTCGTACACTCTGTGGGAGTGCATATCCATAGCGGCGGAGTACATTCCAGAAGGGGAGGAAAGGGAGGGTATCCTAGCTATCGTTAAGGATGGGAAAGAAGCCATGCGTCAATCACTTCAATCTGGATTGGACACTGCAGCAGGTACATGGCTACAAGCACAGTTACGTGCAGATTTGCGTGGTTGTGGAAGTCTGGTTTCGCACCAGATGTGCAGGCCCGTCTTGTAAACATGCCATTTGAGGGGTCTCGCCTTTTTGGCAACAAGGCTGACGAGGGCCTTGAGAGGTTGCAGACCTCAAAGACGGCTGCCAAATCTTCAGGGGCTCTTGTTAGGCAACCTCAGCCTTTTCGTTCTTCAGGACAACCACGGAGGGAGCGATCCTATCGTTACTACTCTTCATTTGGAAAGGCAAGAGGAATAGCTGGTCAAAGAGGCCAAAGAAGAAACCCTTGTGAAAAAGTGCAAAGCCAGCTCCAGCTTCCTTGCCATCGGCAGCTGCAGCAACCGCTCCAAAACCCTGTAGCAACCGCTCCAAAACCACTTAACTTGTGTCACAAATCACCGGTTGGGGGCAGACTGTCTCAGCATGAATGGCGAGCCATTACTTCAGATGCTTGGGCTCTGGAGATAATAGCCCACGGTTACTGCCTTCCATTTATAACGCAGCTTCACATCAATCCACTGGGGAAACACACTTTGAGGATTCCAGATCCGCTCCTTGTGCAGGAGATACTAACCCTGCTAGAGAAAGGTGCTATAGAGCTAGTGCCTGTAGCGGAGAGGAACAAGGGTTGGCATTCCCCCATATATTTTGATTCCCAAAAAGTACGGGGGACTGAGACCCACCTTGAACTTGAGATACTTGAACAAGTTCCTCAGGAAGGACAAGTTCAAGATGGTCACACTTTCTCAGATCCTTCAAGCCCTCCAGTTACAGGATTGGTTGGTGTCATTGGACCTACAGGATGCTTATTTTCATGTGCCAATCCATCTCAAGCACAGAAAATACAGTTTAGAGTCCTACCATTCGGGTTGACCTCCGCCCCAAGGGTATTCTCTAAACTGATGGCGGTGGTGGCAGCGCATCTCGGAGGAGTAGGGATTAATGTCTACCCCTACCTGGACGATTGGCTGATCAGAGCACGTTCTCCCGAACAAGCCCTGGATCATCTGTCACCTGCCACTCCCTTCACAGACTGGGCTTCTCCCGCAATTTCAAGAAGTCAAAGATGACACCTTCTCAGCAACTCCAATATATTGGAGCTGTACTAGACACGTCCTTGGGAAAGAGCTCGCCACCCAGGGCGCAAGGGCTCAAGACCTTCTTCAGATGGTTACCAAATTTCAACTGCCCAGAATCTTCCGGCCTTTGATTTCTTGAGATTCCTCTGCCTCATGGCATCCTGCATTTCTCTGATGCCAGAAGCCCGCCTGAGAATGAGATCCCTTCAATGGGCTCTAAGAACACAATGGTCCCAGTTCTCAGGAAAGATGACGGACCTATTTCAGTTTCCAAGCAGGGTAGCACAGGATCTTCTGTGGTGGGCCTGCGAGGACAACATTCTGAAGGGAGAACATTTTTGGCAACTATGGCCGGAGATTACAGTAGTGACGGACGCTTCATTCACGGGGTGGGGCCCATGCCAGAGATCTAATGGTCAGCGATCGTTGGTCTCCAAGGAGTAGAAACTACACATCATTCTTTTGGAGCTGAGGGCAATCAGACGAGCGCTGAAGGCCTTCTTACCCCCTGTACGGGGAAAGAATGTCCTGATAATGACAGACAACACAGTGGCCCTGCATTACCTCAACAAAAGAGGGTGCGTAGGGTCACTACCACTGTAAAGAGAGGCAATGCAGCTCTGGTACTGGGCAATTCAAGAAGGAATCCCCCTATCAGCAGTTCACCTAGCTGGAGAGGAGAACACAACGGTGGATGGTCTGAGCAGGCAGAGCGCAGTGTCCCACGAATGGGAACTAGCTCTGGAAGTCCTTCAAGAGATCTTTGCCCTTTGGGGAACCCCTCAAGTAGACCTGTTGCAACCAGAGTCAACCGGAAGTGTGAGTGGTATTGCTCAAGGGAATTTCCTCCGAGAGGAGCTCTAGGAGACGCGTTCGTGGTGGACTGGGAGTTCCCACTGCTATACGCGTTTCCACCGATCCCCGTCATTCCTCAGGTAATCAGGACGTTGAGACGGTTTGGAAGCTTCATGATCCTAATTGCCCCGGATTGGGCCAGGAGAACGTGGTACCCGGACCTTCTAGAAATTACCATCTGTCCTCCAATATGTCTTCCACAAAGCGAATCTTCTCTCACAAAGGGAGGGTCAGGTTCAACATCCAGAGATCAACACTCCTCTATAACGCATTGTTTCTGAAAGGCTGAGATACAAGTATTGGGACCTCCCGGATGACATCATGGAGGTGTTACCTTCGGCAAGAAGGCCAGCAACAAAATCTCTGTACCCTTGCCGTTGGAACAAGTTCTGCTCTGGTGCATGGAAAAGAATGTTGATCCTTTTCTATGTTCAACTCTGTAGCTGTTATCCTTTCTCCTATCATTAGCACACAAGGGTCTTAATGTTGGGACCAGTAAAGGTTACCTGGCAGCACTTTCTATTTTCAAATGTTCTTCGGAAGAATGCTCCTACTTTAAAATTCCATTGGTGATTCAGTTTCTGAAAGGGCTCACAAATGTGTTCCAGCCTTCTTCTTTTCAGTTTGGGACCTTAACCTGGTTCTAAAGTTTCTCATCTGTGCCCCTTTTGAACCCTGCACACGTGTCCATTGAGGTTATTCACCTTCAAAACCATATTGCTGGTTGCATTGACATCTGCACGTAGAGTGAGAGCATTATAAGCACTTTCTTCCAGGCCACCCTATACTGTATTCCACAAGGACAGGGTTGCGTTGAGGGTAAAACCCTCCTTCCTTCCTAAGGTGGTATCTTATTTTCATCTAAATTAAAAAAATTGTTCTGCTGGTGTTCTATCCCCCCCCCCCCCCACAACCCCCCCGCCAACCCCGCCAATCTCCAAACTTAGAGTGGATGACCAACTTTTTATTGGCTACACCGGAAGAAAATGGGGTCAAGCTGTTTCAAAACAGACTTTATCAAGGTGGATTATACTTGGCATCTCAGAATGTTACAAATTGGCAGGCAAGGACCCGCCAGAGGATTTAAGACCTCTTTCCACCAGGGGTATAGCCTCTTCTGCAGCCCTTCAAAGGGGTGTACCTATTAAATCTATCTGCGATGCTGCGACATGGTCACCACTGCATACATTCACAAAGCATTACTGTCTAGATGCTTCCCACTCCCAGGATGTTGCCTTTGGAAAGTTAGTACTATATTCTGCGTTTATAAAATAGACAATTTCAAAATCTCCTCCCTCCTCTTATTCTGGTTACTGCTTTGGGAGTCTATCAAAGATGAGGAATATGTTGGAGGACACAATCCTTTCTAAGAACAAGTTATTACCAACTGGTAACGTTCTTTCGACTGAATGTTCCTCCAACGTATTGCTCATCGCCCTCCCAGCCTACCCTGCTGTAGAATTTCCTATGCTATTTCAGCTTCCGTTCTCACAGGGCCAACTACTGCTTGCATAGGCTGACAGCACAACACAAAAAGGAGGGAAAAACAGAACTGCAGCCAACGGGCGCAGCGCTTGCTTCTTATACACCCAATGATGTCACCCTCGATGGAGGCCTTCGAGGGACATCAACTCAACGCCATCAACGAACGACGCCCTCTGCCGAGAATTATTATTCCAAAGCAGCTGAAGGTGGGCGTGATTATCAAAGATGAGGAATATGTTGGAGGAACATCCAGTCGAAAGAACATTACCAGTTGGTAAGTTACTTGTTCTTCTTAATTATGGTATTTAAGAAAATATGTGCAGAGTTCACAGACCAGGCTTTTGCTTTGGAGGGAGAAGGGGAGCATTCGAGCCCAGTTGGAGCACTAGCTGAGATGAGCGGGAGAACACACAAGGTGAGAGGTGGGGGCACACACACAAAGGAGAGGGAGAGAAGGGGCAAAAACACATGAGAAAATGAAGGAGAGAGATCACACGAGAGGAGGGATTAAAAGGGCGAGGGAACACACGAAAGAGGGAGGGAGCGAGAAAGAACACACAAGTTTACTAGAGGGCGGGGTCTGTCTCCCAGACACTTTCGAGACCTGATCTCGTGAGAGGGGTAATGGACAATAAACTGCTGTAGACTATATTCTAGACATGAGAGAAGATCATAAATCTGCTGGAGGGCATAACTTAGTCTCTCACCGAAACTGACCGGTGGGTGCGGGGGTGTGGGTGGGGTTGTCAGGAACTGTTGAGGCTTGTTTGACCATTACTAACAAAACTTCAGGAACAAAGACCAAGAGTCTGTTGGGGGCTCTTGGATCAGGCCATGGTAGAGACCTGATCCAGAACAAGAGCAGAAAAACAGACTGCTGTTTCCCAGACACTGGTTCAAAATGAAGCTTGAAGTAGGGGGACCACAAAGCCAGCGGAAGACTTTCTGAATTTGGAAAGGGACTCAGTGTGAAAATATTCAGACTTCCTTGGCCCATGTGGGTGATTCATGGCTGGTGGGTGAAAATCACTGCCGGACAGCAACTGTAAGCAAGGAGGAAGAAATAACTGCTGGAAGGAGGATGCCAACATCTATTGTCATCTGCCCAGGAGGTCAACTCTCAGCTTGAGATGTGCTCTCCTCTGTACTTTGAGCAAAAGAAATACTTTCTGATAGCAATACTCTGGACACACTTCTATCAACCCAGGTGGCCATCCTAGCCAAAGGGTGAGGACAGCGGGAAGGAGTCATATCCTTCATGGCCCAGTAGGTTGGCACGTGGCCAGATGGGGGAGACTATCCAAGCCTAATATGATCCTCAAGTCAAGGGGGAGATGTACTTGCTAGTAGGTGCAGGACAGACGCGTTACCCCTGTATACTGTAAAGTACAGAAGCTAGCTGGTCGCTATATCCCTAGTAGATTAGGAAATCCTGAAAGGATTGTGGCTCCGTTAAACTGTTTCGAGTAAACCCATCCTGACATCTTTATTATCGCCCCGCTTGAGTTTAGTTGGAACACAGGGCATGATGTAATTTATCCCATCGTACCGGTGCGTGGATAGGAGCTATGGGTCCTTTCTAGATCTATACCCCAGAGACTAACCAATAAACTAGGGAATGTGGCAAAGTCCAGGAAGCCGATTAGAACTGGAACCATGACATTTTAATGTTTACCCCATCCTAATATGGCTTCTGAGTTTATTCTCAGAGAAGATCACCCCGTTTTGGTACAAACGATCCCACGTGGCATTTATACAAACCATTCTGTTCATTGTGAATAAAGGAGTTTAACTGCATTTCTGACTTGTGTGTTTGGTTGATCCTATGCCGCAGTAGTTTCTACCTCTGTGATAGCTTTGCTAATGACTTGTATTTCTTTTCGGTTGCCAATGTTCCCTGCTTTAATGCCCTCCATGTTAAGACCAATCTGTAATAGTACACCTCAGTAGTAACTAAGCCACTGAAGCAAAATCCAGAAAAGGCTTGCCTCCCGACAAGCCCCAAAGGGAACTCAGACAGGCAGTGTTTCTGTGGGAGATGTTTATTTTAAGACAATTAGTCAGAAAGGATATTGAGGTTTAACTTTTCAATTCGTGGGCAGGCTCTACACATAGTTTATACATTGACAAGCTCTCTTGTTAATAAAGCACAAAATAAATCCATATTTACCTTGGAGCAGGAACTTGGCTTGTGTAAAGTTTTTATTGTGCCTAAGTTTGCCCTTCTACTCGGAATGGTCCTATCGGGCAGCGTGCATGGCTTCACAGGGAAAACAAAAAATTGCTACCGGTGGCTGCAATGATATTTCATATTTAGGTCATGTGACGAATCTGACAATCTCGTCCTTTCTCTTCTAGGGCAAAGCCTCTCCCATGGGACCAGGGCGGTGCATCCACAGTACAATAGTCCCCCTGGTGGGTGTACCGAGGGATGATCCCATGGGGGAGGGACCCCCTTATGGGATTAGGGATGACCATGTTCAGAGAATGCGGTAAGCTCCTGTACTAGTGACCCTAAACTCTTCTTCATTGGTCAATCCTCCCCTTACCTTTTGTTATGAGGCCAATATCTATTATTGTCAAACTAAAATATTTGACAAGGTTCAAACCTTAGAAAATGCATCTGACTCTGACGTGTACTGAGAAGAGGAAGATGATCAGGAGTCCCAAGGATCACTATCGTGAAGCAGAATGAGCATTCTGGTTTTCCAGCAGACGTTATTGGCCCAAAGCAGCTCCCTTTCCCACTGCAACCGTTTAAACATCCAATAGCTGCGATGGCAGAGATCGATACTCCGAGGAGGAAACCGGCAAGCCAGGCAGTGGCGAGCAGGGCGAGAGCCAGCTGGTGGGAAGCCGAGAGCCGAGGAGGAGGGGAATGCGAGGTAAGGTCCCAGAAGCCAGTACTGCTCATTTTGTTTCCTTCAGGAATCTCCAGGATCCCTGAGCACCGGCGAAGCATCCAGCAGAGAAGACGTGCCGCCGGGAAAAAGCAGACACTGAGAAGGCTAGTGCCAACCGCGACAAAACCCTGAATGTGACTGGCGCTTCCAGAGAAGCTGTCGCCGCTTGGGAAGCTCTGGTACCTACCAAAAGGAAGCAAACAGTTAAACGGTTTGCCCGAATGACGCCAGAGGTCCGGGGAATAGGGGGTTGATGGCAGAGGCCACAACAAGAGGGTCTGGGACTAAGAGAACCGAGTGCGAGTCTGGGACACGCATCAGTTTGAAAGTCGGAAACAAATTCAAACTATGCGAGACTGGGACCCGCACACACATGAGAAACTGTAATAAATCCAAATCACATATTGTAAGTCTGGGACCCGCACCCAAAAGAAGACAGTCCACGTTGGGACCCTTGCTTGGCAGGAGAGTAAACCAAGCAACTATGAATGTTACGCAGCTATAGAGGAACATTCCTGACAAGCCTTTGTCCTGTCATGGAGAGTATACCAAGCAGCAAGCCTCCAGATAAGCGTCGTACCAGGCCTTTTTACTCATTTAAATCTTGCAAATACGACCGATTTTATCATTCTGTGCGTATTTACTTACTATTGGAGAGCAGAGAGCAGGTGACTTGAAAGAAACCGGAGCACCTTCATTGTTATCTACCTGGATGAAATCGAAGGCCTGTAGGGAAGCAGTCTGAAAACAAGACATTTTCTTTCATTTTTTTAAATTTTATTTTTAAGTGTAAAGTTTATTGACATTATTCAAATGAAACAAAGAGAGGCAGCAAACAACCCCACTCCAAAGCCATGAATAAACACACAACTCCCTTCTGTCTCACAGCACCACCCGCCCACCTCTTCCCACCCCCACATAGTCAACCTTCACATTCTGACCGTTACTTCACAGTGAACTCATGTACAATACCTGAACGCACACCCAAAAAATCCACCCAACAACCAAAACTGAAAAGTTAAAAAATAAATAAAAAGGGAGGCCACACTGTACCCAAACCACCACATCCCCTACGGGAGATCCTAATAATCCGTCCACCTCATTAGCAGGGAGGGAACCGTCCCACCCTGCCAAGCACCCACTTACCCACCCCTCGGCACCCATTCCACCAGAAAACGACCTCAAGGGGGCAAGAACCAGGTGCAGAACCCACTCCATTCCATATCGATATCCCCCTCACCAGAAAATTAATAGCTGCAGTGATCCTCTCCATTACATACAATTTCTTAGCTGTGTTGACCCACTCCATTTTTCCAGGTAACCCTACTCTCCTCCAATGCAAAGCCAAACATGCCCTGGCTGCCAACAACAAGCAGGGCGCCAAGTGTGGCAGACCCCAATAATCCCCCTCGATTTTCTCCAGTACAAACAGCATAAGTAACAGCGTCCGCAACCTGCGATACGCCATCCAACTCTTTTATCCATCCCAACACCACATCCTACTAAACCTGCACCTTATTCCACCCCCATCACATGTGCCAATAATCTCCCCTAACTCCACACTTGTGCCAGCATAGCAGGCTCACCCCCTGGAACATCTTGGAGAGACGCACCAAGTCATACTGCCATTTATGCAATAATGTAATAACATGAAGCTTGTACTGGCAGGCTATCAACACTTTAAATGCTCTAGAGCACAATTAGTGTCATAATAGCCCCTCCAAACCCACACCAAAGTCCCATTCCCACCTAGCCCTAAGCCTGTCTGTGCTACCCTTACCCGCCTCCACCAGGGCACCATATAGCAGGGAAATCAACCCCTTCATATCCGTTTGGGAATCCAACACTCTCCGTCGGAGTAAGGTCCTGTGGCACCTGCTCCTTTCAAACGTCAGCCCTGACCACTTCCTTCAATTGCAGATAGGAGAAAACAGACAAGGTCCCAATTCCCAGTGCCTTTACCAATTAAGCTGTAGGGATAAACTGCCCTTTACTCCACAACTTTCCAACCCACGTCAATCCCACTTCAAACCAACTCTGAAATCGCTCCAGATTTGGGATATGATCAAGCACCTGCTGGGGCCCCAAGTGGCTCAGCAGGGAGGGCCAAGGCGTAACCCCCTGCGTTTCCGGTCCCTTACACCAGATAGTAAAGAGGACCCCAAGAATGGGATGCTCCCATATTCTACGGGGATCAGCTTGCTCAGCACCCAAAGCCATTCCCCCCAGCATCGCTGGTCGATGGTGATGGTTATCTGACCCAACCCACTGCCTGTCTACCTGCTTATTCAGGTGAGGTACCATGATCCAAAGCTGAGCTGCCTTATAGTACAAGAGAAGTCTGGGAAACCCACTGCCCTGCACTCTTTTGGACGCACCAAAATATGATCTGCGACTTAGATACCCCATTGCTTCCCCAAACATCTCAGGAATCCCAACAAGGAGCATCTGAAATAAATACAACAATAATAGGAAGGATGTTCATCTTAATGGCATTCAAACGTCCCATCCGCAATATGGTGACTCTGTCCCATTTCCTGGAACAACCTGCCCAACAGGGGGAATAATAAGCCTCATACAGCTCCTGAAAATCCCTCACAAGAAGAACCCCCCATGTATCGTAAGTGGTGCTCCCGTACCTCCATTCCCAAATGACCCAGCCCACCGGTATCCTGATACCCCCACACCCCCTTGCAACCAAAGGGAAACAAAATGGATCTGGACGTATTCATTTTAAACCCTGAGAACTTTCCATATTGCTTAATCAATTCCACTTCCACCGGCATGGCTTCCTGCGGGTTCCAAAGATGCAATAATATATCTTCTGCATGCAACCCTAGTTTGTACTCCACCTCCCCCACTTTCATTCCCTCAACCCACGACTCCTTCTGCAACGTTTGAGCAAGTGGTTCCAAGGATAGTGCGAACAACAATGGCGAAAGGGGACACCTTTGCCTCTGGGACAAACCAAACCAGCGAGAGAACTTACCATTCGCCGAAACGCACGCCCTTGAAGTCCCATACAATGCCATTATTCCATTCAATACCCTTTCCAGAATCCAAATGTAGGCAACACAGCCTCAAGAAACACCCAGTCAACTCTATTGAAGGCCTTTTCCGCGTCAATAGAGAGCAGCGTAGAATTGCCTTCCTTACCCCGCACCCAATCCATGAGGTGCAGCGTTTTCCTCAGGGTGTCAGTCCCCTGATGCCCCCTTATAAATCCCACCTGATCCGAATGGACCGGTCTAGGCATATGAACATCGAGCCTAGACGTAAGTACCTGAGTGAAAATCTTCACATCCACATAAAGCAGTGAAATAGGTCTATAGAAACTACAAAGATGGGGATCTTTAACTTTGTTAGGAATCGGAGATGAGATCCCAGGGTGCGCCCGACAAAAAAAATATTGTTAAACAACTTTGTCAAGTGTGGGACAAGCAGGGCAGTAAACGATTTATAAAATCCAGATGTGTAGCCATCCTCCCCCCGGAGCCTTGGCGAGCTGCAAACAACAAATAGCATTGACCTCTGCAGTGATGGGAGCGTCCACCCCCACCACCTCAGGCGTCAAGCTAGGAAGAGAGACCCCAGTCAGGTAGGCCTCAAGTCCTCTGGGGTACCCCCACCGTTCGCCCATACACAACCCCTAACAAAAGGAAGCAAACTCCTCAAAGATCCCCTCAGAAGCTGTTTCTTCATGGCTGTCTGTGCTGTGTATAGTCATGATCCATCGCTTGGCCAGCTGTCTGCAGAGGCGGGCAGCTAAGAGTGCATCGGCCTTATCCTCTTTTTTCATAATACATTTGTCACAAAAAAGGAGATTCTTAACAATCATGCCCTCTTCCACTAACCATAGCTTTTCCGTTTTGCCCCTCGCCTCCTCCATCAACCCCCTCCAACCCTACATCAGATCTCTGTAGTCCCCTTTCCAGCACAGAAATCTCTGTACGTAACCTATTTTTGAGTAGAGTTCTCTCCCATTTCTTACGGGACCCCTGTCTAATCAAAAGACCCTCCACGTCGTCTTAGCAGCATCACAAACCATACATAAATGCACCTTCCTTGTATCATTAAGCAGAGGAAATTCTGTAATGGCACCCTCCATTTCCCCATGAAAAACCTGGCTCTTCCAGAGCAACTCATTAGAACACCACAATTAGTGGTGGGCGCTCAACCCTAGCCAAGGGAGATCCAGGGAAACCAAATCATGACCTGACCTACTAAACAGAAGTATCTCCCACCCAAGCACACTTTCCCACAAATCTCTCGAGACACGTAGTCAATGCGGGTGTAGGTCCCATGAGGCAGAGACTAAAAGGTAAAACCTTTATCCTCAGGATGAAATCGGCACCATGCATCGTTCAAAACATGAACATCCAAGCAGTCCTGCAAGCCTCCAACTCCCACTCCGCCCCCCTAAACCTGGGGAATCCCACTTTCGGCAACTCCAAGGACCAGTCGATCCAGCAGTGGATCAGCCCACATATTAAGGTACCAACCCCCCACTATCAGAGGCCCACCACTGCTTTCTCACACCACCTTCCCAATCGTCCCCCTCAAAAATCTCATTTGACCTTGGTTGGGAGCATAGATAGTTGGAAACATGAGCTGCACCCCCTGGATTACCCCTGACATCAAGAGAGCCCACCCATCACCAGTCACCCTTTCCATCCTCAATTGCTTGTGAAAAAGGTATACCCCCACACCCTTCTTGGAGGCCTCCGATGCCTAATATGCCTGTCCAAATCAACCACCGGGAACATGCCTTTGCTCCCCCTGTGAGAACCTGGTTTCCTGCAAGAAAAGTACATCCATCCCCACCCTTCGATATTCCCTAGACAGCAGGGACTGCTTGGTAGGCGACATTAGCCCCTGCCCGTTGTACGTACAAACCCGTAAACAGTCTGACCTCCCCTCCCTCCCTTCCTCAATCACTTCCACCATTGCCATAATACCAGTGAATCATGGCCACCATGCATAGCACCTTCCACAACAGAGAATTCCCAAGCCAAAAACAATGCCCCATACCTAAACACCCCTTCCCCCTCAAACCCTCCAAGCAACCCCCTGCCCCTTTGGTGGCATCCAGCTTAACCCACATCACTGGTCGAGGACAGGACCATCAGGCATTCCTGAACCACCAGGAAAATTCCCCACAAGTCAACACATATGAGAGCCCCCTCAATCCCCCACAACCAAAATGACATCACACTTATTAAATTAAAAGAAAAACCCTGAGACCACCAGGGGGCATGGGAGGAGACGGCCGCATAGGTTTGCAGCTCCTGCTCCCTCCAGCAAAATGGTGATGAGAAAGAACAACATCACCCAAAGAATGTAAAATCCGAACACATCTGTTCGGATCGGACGCCAACAGAAGTGAAAAGAAGTGGCATGAATGAAGGAAAGTTAGGGCCAGCTTCCCACCTATCCCTGTTAGATAGGCGGTACAACAGTCGACGCCTAGGAAAAGTGTTTTTTGTGTCACAGGGACAGGGTGTTCTTTTGAATAGGGAGAGTATGTATGTGGTAGTAGTACGAATATCAGATGCTTGATGTGGTTTACACAGTATCAATATTTTTTCTCCAGAACCGTTGGTTTGTGCTCCAAGAGTGGAAGCACATACAGAAAGGAATCCCATAAGACGCCACTAGCTGTGCTTGGCGGGGTGAAAGGGAAAATAGGAAAAGAACCCAGAGAGGAGTTGGAGGGGACCTGGGACCGAAATGGGGGGACGACAAAAACAAAAGAGAGCTGGCCGCAGCGAGAGGTGTGAGAGTGGGGAAAGAAGCACTGGAACTCACTGGGACACGAGGTGTGATGTCAAAGAAAGCCCCAGAGGTCGAAAAGAACATGTCCATGTTCTCAACAAAGGAGGATACAGGTCACATCTTGGCGGAAAAAAGCCCTGAGAGGGGACATACAAGCTTCGCTAGCTGACCTAACAGGCAGAATGTCCACAGTGGAAAGTAAAGTCGAAGGGCTATAGAATAACCAATTGAATGCCGACATGGTCGAAATGAGGCTCGACGCAAGGATGACAGAGCTGGAGCTCCGGAAGGAAGAATTGATTCTCAAAATGGACGATTTGGAAAATGGAAAAAGACTCCATAATCTAAGAATACTTGGACTCAAAGCATCAGCAAGGGAAACCCAGAGGCAAGTGGAGGAAAAGGTCCAGGCATTTATACATAAACTCTTTGAAGCGGAAGAAGGGAAGACAGTGCAACTGAAAAGGGCACATATAGGAGGCAAACCTTATGGAACTGGCCCTCGATCCATAGTGGCCAAATTCCTGATATACAAGGACAGAACAGAGGTCTTAAACAGGGCAAAACAACAACGGGAAGTGTACTTCGATGGTTCTAAAGTTACAATATTCCAAGACTTCTCAAGCCCCCCAGGCCTAAAGCTTGCAGACCCCTTACAACGTGGCTAAGACAAGGAGAACCGGTACAGATGGGGCTACCCATTCTCACTTCAATTCGAAGTGGAGGGGGTAGACTTTCAAATAATGTCTGCAGAAGAAGCGGAACAGGCCCTGGACCACCTTACCGCAGACATTGAGGCTACTCCAAGAAGCCTGCAAGGACCATCGGCGAGTGAAGAACATTCCAGGCCTGCACCAGGCCCGCAAAGGAGGAGGAGAGGACAAACCAGGAGGACATTTATGAGACTCAACAGGCCCTCACCCCGCAAAGCACCCACACCGCAGGCCCATGCCTGGAACGAGAGACCGGGGAACAGAATGTGTGAACACTTAAGCGATAACAACACGATCGGATGGATGCTCAAAGAATGCATAAGACTTGCTGGAGGGAGGTAAAACTCTTTGCTCCAAAGTGGTCCTCTGTGAGAGAGGGGGCGCACCTCTGACTTTTTTTATTACACTGAGTTAAAGTTACTGACTGTTAAAAAGATTAGTTGGAATGTTAATAAGGGGGTGGCCTCTGGGAACGCGCACATCAGTTATGCACTGAATGAAAATCCGGGCACGGAGGAAGTCAAGGGAAAAAGGTCACCAACCATGCGAAAAGATGAAAGGAGGGCAGGGGGGTACAACCACAATGGGGAAAGGAGAAGCTAGGAAGGGTCTAACTGGGGGCACGTTGAATGTAAAGGGCCTTCACTCCCCGGCGAAGATACCTTAGTTGTGAAGGAATTCCGTAAAGCTTCGCTAGACATGCTTTTCCTGGATTCCTGGAGGAAACCCGCTTAGTTAAGGGGGAGGTACCAGTGCTGAAAGGGGGGGTGGTATAGGCCAGGTACACTGGGCATTGGGTACTACTAAAAAGGGGGAGGCATAATTCTCCACAAACAATGCAGGCTGCAGGAATGTGTAGTTCTGAATATTCTGGAAGGAAGAATGCTGATACTGCAGGGTGTGATGGATGAAGCAAGAATAGTACTGACAGTAGTTTATGCACCTTATCAGGGACAAGAGAAATTCCTACGAGAGGCATTTGATATTCAAGGGCTCGAAGCAGACCTCTATGTAATAGGAAGAGATCTAAACTCATGGGCAAATGAAACCTGGGACAAGAAAGTGAGGGGAGTGAGATCGGGAGATACGGGAGACAAACTGGGACACCTGGGACAGGCAATGGAGAGGCGATGATTGGTAGATATATGGTGAAGCCAGTACCCACGCGAAGAGGGATTCACCTTTTTAGAGCACCGCACAAAACATATACTAGAATTGATTACTTGCTCATAAACAAGGAACAAGATACAAAAGTGATGACATTAGGCCAGTGGGGTGGACGGACCATGATATGGTGATTATGACACTAGACGTGGAAGGGCTCCATAGGCTGCGAGAATGTGGTGCTGTAACCAATCCCTCTGGGATGACCCCATTTTTGTGGACCAACTATCAAATCGATAACAGAATATTTTGACATAAATTATACAGGGGAAGTGGGTAAGGGGATGGTTTGGGATGTGGGGAAAGCCACTGGGAGGGGCCTACTGATCAGAGATGGGGCAAGGAAAAAGAAAGGGGATTGAGAGAAGAAAGATTAAGGAGAGAGATATTGGAAGGCGAGGCAAAAGATGCATGCAGCAGAGGGGAATACAGATGAGATAAGGGAGAACTATTGTCTAAGAGGGTAGGAGCTAAAGGCACTGGGGACAGGGGAAACACTATGGAAACTCAGATACCTTAAACAAAAGTACTATGAGAAAGGGAACAAGGCAGACGCTCTACTGGCGTTAAGGCTCAGTGCGCAGAGAGCGATGAGATGGGTGTCCAAATTGGGAGGATCTGAGGGAGGAGACCGGACCCCGCCCAATGAAATTGCATAAGGGTTTGCTCAATACTATGAGAATTTGTATAAATCAGAAGCCTGCGGTGAGGACAATGCATTGGAGGAATACCTAAAGTGGGTGAATATGGCCAAGTTCACCTGTTCAGAAGTTGAGCACCTAGAAAGTCCAATAAAGGTGGAGGAGGTGAAAGATGTGATAGTGAGTCTCCCTAATGGAAAGGCACCAGGGGAAGATGGCTATACAATAGGGTTCTATAAAAAGCATACAGGCATCCAAGTGCAACACATGGCTAAGTTATACAACCACATTCTCGACACTGGGGAGGCACCTGCAACATTTAGTAAAGCCCTGATATTGATAATCCCGAAGGAAGGGAGGGACCTGCCACAATGCTCATCATACCGTCCAATCTCGCTTTTAAACGTGGACGAGAAAATATTGACGAGAATCCTGGCAACAAGGTTGGAAGATAAACTACCCTGAATAGTGCACCCAGACCAAATGGGATTTGTAGCAGGCAGACAGGACCCCGATGCAATCCTGAAAACGCTGGACCTCATAGAGCATGTTAAAGGAGACATAGGGGACCAGGCACTACTAAGCCTGGATGCCGAAAAGGCTTTCAATAGAGTGGAATGGAACTTTCTTTTTGCAGTACTACGTAAGGTAGGGGTAGGGGATAGAATGTGCCGGGCAATTGCGGCAATCTACTCGAGGGGGTGAGGGGGGGGCCCACGGCAAGGTTGGTTGTAAACCGGGAGAAATCACAGGAATTTAGCCAGAGTAGAGGGACCAGGCAGGGATGCCCTTTATCACCCTTATTTGTTTTGACTATGCAAACATTGGGGGAGAGAATATGCAAGAACGAAGGAATAAAAGGGATTAGGTTTTGGGGAGTGTAGCCATAAGATGAGCATGTACGCTGACAATGTACTGTTGTATCTATCAGACATAATGGGATCAACACAGCAAGTGCTCAAGACTCTGAAAGAGTATGGACAGGTTTCAAGGTGAAAGTTAGCAAATGAATCCTTCTCCCCCTGCAGGAGTACACAGAGGAACAAGGCAGGGAATGGGCAGGCCTAGGGACTCCGGTGGACAGGGATAGCATAAAATACCTGGGTGCGAGACTACCTATAGACCTGAAAAACCTATACAAGAGTCATTTCCCCACATTAGTGCAGAAGCTATTTTAGAGCTGGATGCCTGGTCGAAATTGACAATTTCCTGGCTGGGAAGATTAAATGCGATAAAGATGATGCTCCTCCCAAGAGTGTTATTACCTACCTATATTAGGCGCTTCCAATAGAACTTCCAGATTCACACTTTGTGGAACTGAAAAAGAGAATGGTGAGGTTCCTGTGGCTAGGGAAAAAACAAAGAATAGCCTACAGATTATTGGAGTAACCTAAGAGAAAGGGGGGGTGGGATTGCCCAAGATGCGTACCTATTACAGGGCAGCCCAATTTAGAGCCCTGATTCCCCATCTACGCATGAGTGGAGATAAACAATGGTAGGAATAGAGAACTTTTTATTCCGACCGGTCACCTTGGGGGAATAGCTTTGGGCGCCAGCGAATGCAGCCCTGAGGAAGGTACAGTCACACATAATTCTGGGCACGCTCTGGAGAATGTGGAGGGTCAAGAGGGAGATGAAAGGGTTCACAACATGGCAATCACCATTGAGCCACGTATGGGCCCCCACATTATGGTACTATATACCAGATCATGAGGTTCCAGGACTGGTTTGAAGCTGGTTTGGAAAGAGTGGGACAGGTCCTAAAGAAGGATAGGTTTGTAGAGATAGCAGACTTGGAGGAAACCCTGGGGATAGGGAAAATCTCAATATTTAAATTCTTACAGCTTAAAGTGGTGTTATGTCAGAAGAATGGAAGGTTGAGCTGCAAAGAGAACTGACAAGCACAGAGAGATTATTGGATACTGAGAGGGGGACAGGGGGCCTCATATATAGGATGTATCAGGTGTTGTTGGAGGTGCAGGGGGGAGACATACACACACATAAGAGAAAATGGGAAAGGGACATGGGGTTCGAAATAGAGATTGGAAAATGGAACAGACTGTGTGTGAATGCCCACCGTACATCGGTGGCTTGCCAATACAAGTTACACAGAGTCAAGCTCCTATACAGGTGGCAGTGGGACCCATTGAGAATATCCAGGATGTTTCTGGGGGTGGATCCACACTGCTGGAGAAAATGCGGGCAAATGGCAGATTATTGGCACATGTGGTGGCGGTGTGACAAAGTAAAGAAGTACTGGAAAGAGGTCCTGGGATGGATAAAAGATGTGGAGGGAGTAAACCGGGACATGGACCCCCTTCAGGTGGTGTTCGGTGTGGAGACGGTGGAGGGAGAATGGGTGAAGCATCCACATATGCCACACTTTCTCCTACTGGCGGCTAGGGCGTGTTTAACCGGGGGATGGAAGAAAGAGGGGCTCCCCCGTGAAAGGGAATGGGCCTCGAAAGCATTGGAGTTATTTAGAATGGAGGAATTAACCAGACAACTACATGATCAGACCCCAACAAGGGCTATGGAATGGGCGGCCTTTCTTGAAAAATAGGATCCAGAGAGGCTACTGGTGGAAGGGAAGACACGGGAGGTGGAGTAAATATAACACAGGGGAGTTTGATGTTGTTGTTGTGGGGGTGAAAAGCAGAAAATCCACAAGGTGGATGTGTGTAATGAATGAGAAAATGCTTCAGTATGTTGTACCTGTACGAATTCACCAATAAAACGTATTTGGAAAAAGAAAAAGAAAAACCCTATCCCGCAGTACCCCTAAGCAGGTGTTCCTCCCCACCACCAAAAATCGCCAAATCCGAGATGCACCACAAGTCGCCGTCCCCCTGGGGAAGCGCAAAGTATCCTGCGATTCAGCAGCGCACGGGTCGCATGCCCGTGCGCGTACCCGGGGATAAAGTCAGGAAATGTTGCTGCAGACTCTGCACGCCAGCCCAGGACAGGATTCCTCTCTCCCCAGGCCAAAGTGATGTCAGTCGTTTTGGTGCGCCAGGACCCCCCGACTTCACACACACATGCCGGACAGCCTAATTTATCTAACGAGCAGGTTTGAGCCGTGTGCAGGGGTCAAACGTGAGGGCTCAGAAAACCCTGTGGAACGGGAGCCACGCAATCAGGCCAGTACCATCAGCACACACCCTGGTAGCCACCCAACATTTGCTCTTCACTGTGTTTAACAAGCTTTTCTGAAAGACGGACAGTGTTTTGTGTCTAGATGCACATCGAGAGAAATATGCATGCTTATTTAGTTAGCTTCTTGCATGTTAGCGTCCTGCCAGTATTAAGATTGCAAACTTAGTAACAATTGGGAAGTATACTTTGTAACAAAGAAATTACTTACTCCTATGTCCTGAACCCAAGCACATGTCATCCAAGGATGCACGTGCAGAAGGCGCAGACAAAATGTCAGCGCACAGGGACAAACTGGCGGCCAGGCCAGAGTCCTGGCAATCCGACGAACCCCAAAGGCGGGAAGCCTCGCTTATCGGCCCAGAGGCCCGCCACTCCAAAGAGCCTGCAAGGTGGGAAACCACTGCCAGGTCAGAATGGGTTCTCATGCCTCAGGTCACTTGGTGCACAACCTACCCAATCATAACACGTCAAGCATGCTACACAGAAGCGTCGTTCTCGCATACCGCGGGCAGGCAGCAGTTCATGTCCCCGCAGCGCGCCCCAGTCCGGGAGCGCTCCTAGCCTGCCTGCGAGGAGCATTTCTTCAAAAAGTTCCTAACGCTTATGTGGCCTCCGCAGATGGGTAACATCCTTAGGGGCATTTTGCAGGAAATGGTAACACCCATGCGTCAGCAGCCAGCACCGGTGCAACCCGCGCCACTGCCGCAGCCTTTCACACTGGTGGCAGCACCCGCCTCCTTGTACAACATTCTTGTAGCCTCCGCATAAATCTGTGCCACTGGAACCAATGGCCCCACAGACACAGGGGATTAGCAGGTCTCCGATGACGAGGAGCAGGACACACCTTTGTCGGCAAGGGCATTCCACGACAGGATCGCTGGCCTGGCAGAGTAGCTCGGCATCCCACAACCACAAAAAGAACAGCCAGAGATGGGAGTATTGGCAGAGGTCCTCAAAATCAGGGCAGAGTCCAGATCCGGATTCCATTGCAAAAGAAGTGAAGGGTGACTCTCAGCTCTTATCTGTTCACCCTCAGCCCTTGTCATCGCGCCAACGTCTATGTACGCCAAACCGCAGACATCATCAGCAAGTACCTCCACTTCTGTGCCCCTAGGCAAAGAGAAGGTCCTGGAGGCCTATGTCAAAAAAGTTTATTCCAGCTCGGGTCTCCATCTCAGACAGGCCAACACCGATGCCATATTAGCTGCGGCAAACCAAAGGCTATGGAGGTTGATTGTCGACTTCCTCCCGGACCTCCCTACCCACAAGCCAGCATCCTTCAAGGCAGGACTGGCAAGAGGCCAAGTTGGTGGCACAAGACATTATGGAGGCAACTGTCGCCCATGTTGATATGGCAAGTAGAGCTGTCTGTGTGGCCACAGACATGCAGAGGACTGCCTGGCTGAAGGCAACCAGGTTCATCCATGACGTCCAGGAGAGAATCCTAGGTCTCCCCTTCGATGGAGGAGATTAGTTCCACTCCACCACAGGTGAAAAGCTGGACAAATAAGAAAAGCAATTCCCCGACAGCCAAATCTTTGGCTATTCATACCAAACCAGCAACAAAAAACCTTGGGCAGGGTCAGTGTCAGTTGGACATTTGGCTGGTTCGGGGGCTTCCAAGACTGGGCCAGACAGCCTGACGGGTCCCCCAGGCAGCACAGGCGGAAGCACCAGTCTTCCCATAAAGGTTTCTTTCAGTCTCCCTCCCCAGCCTCGGAACCAAAGAAACAATGACGGGACGTTCCAGAGCCACAGCAACCCAGTTGGAGGCAGGTTGGTTTGCTACAGTCTGGCTTGGAGGGCAGGGTTCGCGGAAGCCTGGGTGATCTCTGTAATCTCACAGGGCTTCCGGTTACCTCTCCCATCTACTGCTTTCTCCCCCTTCCTCAAATTGGGACTCCATCACTCCCAGCAGAGATTCGCTCCCTTGTTGTGAGGCGGTCGAGCAGGTCCCAGTGCCCCAGCAGGGGTTGGGCTTTTATTCCTGCATCTTTGCTATTCAGAAAAAGAACTAGGTTGGCCTGCGAGTGGTCCTAGATCTTGCCTCCTTAAACCTATACCTACTTCTACAGAAATTCAAAATGGTGATTCCAGCTTTAATTGCAGAAACAGTGTTTGTGTGTGGGGAACTGGACGTGCTCCCTGGAACTGAAGGACTCATATTTACACGTACCCATAGCGCAGGTGCATCGACCTTTCCTCAGGTTTAGGGTCATGGGTCTGCATTTCCAATACAAAGTACTACCATTCGGCCTGAACTCGGCGCACAGGTTCTTCACAAGACTTGTGAATGTGGTTGCGGTCTGCTCCCATCAGAGGGCCATCAGGTATACCCATTCCTCGAAGACTGTCTAGTCAGAGCAGGGTCTCTGAAGAAAGCCTGATATTCAGTCACCAGGCTCATAACCACACTCTACGAACTGGGGTTCTCACTCAACTTCCAGAAGTTGCACCTACAACTGAAGCAAACAGTGGTATTCTAGGGTCTTCGGTGGGACAGCCAGAGGCAAATGTGCCCCACGAGGGAAAATGTGACAACTATCAAGGCCGTTGTGGGTCACTTATCAACAGGGAAATAATCATAGCATGGTGGTACCAGCACCAATTGGGTGTCATGGCTGCCTGTCTCCTGGCGGTCCCCTACACTAGACTACGGATGAGGAGGCTGCAGCTACATTTATCGGCATCTGGAACCAGGAATCGGGAGATCAGGCGGCGCCCATCACCAAACTCGCTCATCTGCACAAAGATCTGGAGTGTTGGAGACAGGAGTTCAGCCTCTGGGCAGGCAACCCATTTAGACTGTCCCTGGCGGACCACACTATTGCAACGGACTCCTCCCTCCAGGGCTGGGGGGGGGGGCATCTTGAGAGAGCATGCTGTACATGGTCTATAGTCAAGGGAGGACCGGCAGAACCAGATTAACTGGTTGGAAATTATGGCTACCTGGCTCGCGCTCAGGGCGCATACTCTCCCATCCCCTTTCCTCCGTACTGTATGGGTGTACCACACTAGGGACGGGAGTCAGAACCTTTTTCACCAGAAAAATCATTTTCCCCTTTAAATTTAGAGGCGTACAGGGGCATGGCCCTGGGAGCATGTGCTCCCCTGACTCCACCCACCGGCACCACTCCTCAGTCCTCTTTTTTTTTTTTTTTTTTTTTTTTTCCCCTCGACGCTAACTTTCACCAGCGCTCTTCCTGGGAGAAGTACTTTTGTCTTCTTTTTTCTTGTCTTTAATCGGATACCTCTGTCCTTTGGCGCCACTCTCCTCCCCAGCGCATGTCGACATCAGCGTGCTTCAGCAGGTGTCCAGCCTGCGAGGGGCTCTTCCCTACGTCTGACCCCCATGATTTCTGCCTCCACTGCCTTGGCCCCGACCACAGCTGGGAGGGCTGCTCCGCGTGCAACGTGCTGACACCACGCGCTCTGAAGAACAGACTAGCCAGGGGGAGGGAGCTTTTCGGAAGGTCGCCTCCAGAGGTCTTGAAGGAATTCGTCAAGCACAGGACCAGGCCCAGGTAGGGGCACTGTATTCATCCGCACCCCGCTGGCGTGAATCCTTCTCCAGGAAGCGCAACGAGCGGGAGGGACCTTTCAGGTCCTAGTACCAGTGCAGGCACCAGGGCTGCTTCAGCTACCGGCTACCAGGCCGAATGGTCCCAAGATCCTACCGGTGATTACTCTGAGGTACCGCAAGGTTCTACTACCCGTTTGAACCCGAAGGGCTATGCCGTATTACCGGACAGATGTCTGAGGGGCGCCTGTACGCAGCACTACCAGTGCCATAGCCGAGGGCACTCTGCCTACCAGGCCCCATCCTGAGGTGCAGGGCAGTCCTCAACCTCTACCGCCAAGAGTCCTGGAGGCGGCCAAGCCACAACCTCCACTGCTGAGAGTCCTGGAGGAGGCCGGGCCCATCGCGGCAAGCGCCAGGACACAGGCACGTGTCACGCAGCCTGGCAAG
Organism: Ambystoma mexicanum; assembly: GCF_040938575.1. Lineage (NCBI taxonomy): Eukaryota > Metazoa > Chordata > Amphibia > Caudata > Ambystomatidae > Ambystoma > Ambystoma mexicanum. The sequence continues at coordinate 436,759,881 of NC_090936.1, forward strand.
ATGGCCACCGGGCCAGACAAGAGGGCAGCTCGCCCGACACATCCCCCTTTGGGGACCAGGTAGGGGAACCAGTTTCCAGGTGGGACTGGCCATCACCTGGCATGTGGCCCACGGCATGTCTTTCAGTGTTGCAGAGCAGATGCACCCTGCATACAGCAAGACAGAGTGTGCCCAGGTCTCAGCAACCTCAGGGTCCCACGCCCGCTCCACTGAGTGCTCCGCCGGTCTGTGAAGACAGGTTTTTTGAAAAATTCCTGACTTTTTATGAGCTCTCCGCAGATGGGCATCATCCTCAAGCAAGTTATAGGGGACATGCTACCTCCGGTACTGCTGCTCTCACCCACGGCTATCCCGCCCTTGGTTCCAGCACTTCCGGGTCCAATGCAGCCCCAGCTGCCTGCGCCAGTCCCCATGACACCGGCTCCCATGAATCTGCCAGTCACAACAGCCCTGTATCCGCTGCCACAGCAGCCTCCTGCTCCTGTCAGTACACCGCAGCCACCGGCGCCCAGCACCCCTCCAGCTACACCGGACCAACAGGACACATTGGTGGACACGAATGAGGAGGACCCAGACACGCTCTTGTCGGCCAAGTACTTTCATGAACGGCTTGCAGGGCCTGGCCAAGTATTTGGGGCTCCCTCAGCCTGAGGTCGAACAACTAGAGGCGAGAGGCGGGGGTATTGGCAGAAGTCCTCACGTCCCCATGGCTAGAACTGGGATTCCAATGCTAAAGGACATGTTGTTGCATGCCAAAAAAGGATGGCTCCACCCACACTCTGCACAGCCTACTAGTAGGCGCCTCAACGCCAAGTTTAGGCCACAGGAAGGCACCCCCCCTCTTGCTTTCAGTGCACCCCCAGCCCACTCCTCTGTGATTGCTGTGGCTTCACTCTTTTCCAAGCCACAATCGTCATCGGCTACATCAGCCTCTGCACTTCTGGGTAAGGCGGAAGAGATCTTGGAAGCACATGGAAAGAAAATGTATTCCAACGCTCCCCTCCATCTGTACCAGTCCAATGCTGATGGCATGCTGGCTGCTGTCAAAGGCTCTGGCGAGTGATTGCCGATTTCCTTGCTGAGCTCCATGTGCAAAGCCAGGTGCGCTTCAAGGCTTGCTTGGCTAAAGCCAAAATAGCAGAGCAGGACATAATGGAGTCTACGGTGGCTCACATTGACACCTCAGGCCGTACCATATGTATCGCTACTGACATGAGAAGGACGGCCTGGCTACGGGCGGCCAAGTTCAACCTTGATGTCCAGGAGCATATACTGGACCTTCCTTTTGAGGGTGGAGATCTGTTCCATTCTACAACCGACGAGGAACTCGATAAGTAGAAAAACATTTCACACACTGCCAAGTCCTTATCTATCCTTACAAAGTCCACCCCCAAGGCTTATAGCCAGACACACCAGCGCTCAGACAAGGTTCGGTCCTTCGGCGGCATCAGGGGTTTCCAGGAGAGGTGGCCCAGACAACCGGACAGATCTCGCCTCTCACCGAGCCAGCACAGGCGCAAGAAGCACAAAGTGCCTCACAAGGGCATTTTCCAGCACCCCAGCATCAGAGGGGAAAAAGGCATGACACAACCATCCGGATCCACGAGTCTCCGGTGGGTGGGGGGGGGCTTGCCCTTCACTCTCAACGCTGGCGGACATGGTTCACGGACCCATGGAACCTCTGTAGTATCCATGGGCTTCTGGCTACCTCCTTCTCCTCCCCTCCACTCCCACAGATTGGGACAGCAACTCTGCTGACGGAAATTTGCTCGCTCGTAGAGAGTCAGGCAGTGGAGAAAGTCCCAACCTCCCAGCGGGTTCTGGGCTTCTATTCATGATTTTCACCATACACAAGAAAAACGAGGCTGGCCTGAGAGTTGTGTTGGCCCGTTCCTCCTTCAACCTTTCCCTCCCTCTTCAAAAGTTCAAGATGGTTACCCCAGCGCTTATAGCAGAGAAGTCGTGCGAGAGAGACTGGGTGCACTCCCTGGATTTGAAGGATGCTTACCTACACGTCCCTATCTGGCAGCACCATCTGTCCTTTCTGAGGCTCAGGATCATGGGTTTTCATTTCCAATACAAGGTTCTACCCTTTGGCCTCAATTCGGCCCCCAGGGTCTTCACAAGAGTGAGGAATGCTTGGCAGCCCTAGTCTGGGCCCAGGGTCACCACGTCTACCCATACCTAGACGACTGGCTCGTCAGGGCAAGGTCTCTGGAGGCAGTGTACCACACCGCCTCCGCCCTCATGAACACACTACACAAGCTGGTATTTACCATCAATCTCAAGAAGTCACAGCTGGAGCCCACGCAGAGTCTAACTTTTCTGGGCCTTATCTGGAATAGGAGCTCCGAGAGGGCCACGGGGCATTTTCTCAGCAGAGCAGAGACCTCAGCGTGGTGGTACCAAAACCTCCTGGGCATCATGGTGGCATGTCTCCATTCAGTGTTGCATACGAGGTTCAAGATGAGGCGCTTGCAGTTGCACTTTGCAGCCTCCTAGTGCCAGGAGAAGGGAGCCCAGGTGGAGCTAGTCAGCATCCCTCATCTCGACCAGGACCTAGTCTGGTGGAGCAAGGACAACAACCTGCAGATAGGCGAGCCCTTTCGTCAACCACCACCCCAGGTTACCATCACCATGGATTCTTCCCTAGAGGGATGGGGAGCTACCCATGGCAGCCACAGTGTCCATGGGGTTTGGGCCTGTCAGGAGCAGGCGGCTCACATCAACTGGCTCGAGATGATGGCCATCTGGCTCGCTTTCAAAGCCTTCCTCCCGATGATCAGCGGCAAGACGATACTCATTCAGATGGACAGCTCCAACAGCATATATTACATCAAAAAGCAGGGTGGCCCCAGGTCTCCTCCCCTCTGCACTCTAGCAGTTGACATTTGGGAGTGGGCTCTGGTAAACGACATGCATATGGCAGCGATATACCTCCCGGGGGAATCCAACCTGGAGGCGGACTGGCTCAGCAGGCTGGGTGCAGACAACTACGGATGGCAGTTGAACGAAATGGTCCTTCAGCGGATCATAGACAAGTGGGGTCATCCTCAGGTGGATCTATTCGCCACCTGGTACAACAGGAGGTGCCCCAGTTCACGTCCTGGCAAAGACAGGGCAGGCGCTCCCTGGGCGACGCAATGCAGACCCAGTGAGACGACACAAACGCGTATGCCTTCCCTCCGACCCCACTGGTCCACAGGGTAATCTGCAAGATCTGGAAAGCCAGGCACCTTTGTATCATCCTGGGCTGGGGCTCTCTGGTCGATGCGATGCAGGTCCAGTGGAACAACATGAACGCATATGCGTTTCTGCCCACTCCCCTAGTAATTTGCAAGATAAGGTAGTCCCGTTATCTCTGTATCATTCTGATAGCGCCTTGGTGGCCAGCAAGCCCATGATTCTCAAAACTGCTCAGCCTGTCATAGCAGACCCCGGTGCACCTTCCGCTGGGCCCAGCACACCACATCTCTCAACAGGGAGGGACGGTCTGCCACCCCGCCCCCCAGAAGTTAGCCCTTGCAGCGTGGTTCCTGAACAGGTCACATTGAGGTATATGCAGCTGTCGCAAGCTAACCTAGACATTATACAGGGGGCTCGGAGCAATGCTACCAGGAGCCAGAACAAACGCAAGTGAACTAGGTTTTGTCACTGGGCAAAATCAAAGGAGGTTGATCCATTGATCTGCACGTTGGACGACGTGCTATCCTCCTCCTGCGCACCTCACACACTCGGGGTGCAGGTAGACACGTGCCGCATCTATCTGGCCGAGCCTTCAGGAACTCGGACGAGGAGGTGTTTTCATCTTCCAACACAGTGGTTAAAAGGCACTTGGCGGGCCTGACCAGGCTTTACCCACCCACCAAGAAACCACACCCTGTGTGGGACCTCAATGTGGTCTTGGGTGCCCTGGCGCACAAACCATTCAAACCTATGGCAACTGTGGACATCAGGCTAGTCACCATCAAGTCGGCACTCCTGGTGGGCCTCATCTCGGCACGCCGGATCAGTGAAATCCAGGCGTTGGTGGCCTCTGAGCCTTAGACTACTTTTAATAAGGACAAGGTGGTGCTTAGAACTCACTCTGCATTCTTACCCAAGGTTGTCTCCTCTTTCCACCTGAATGAGGAGATAGGGCTACCAACTTTCTTTGCAGACCCTAAGGATGACGCTCAGAGGGTGCTGCACTGTCTAGATGTTGGGCGTGCTCTAGAATTCTACCTTGACAGGACCAAAAGCTTCCGCAAATCAGACGCTCTTTGTCACCTTCGGCAGGTCAAAGTTGGGCTGTCAGGCCTTCAAGGCTTCCATGGCTAGGTGGATGGTTTTGGCCATCGAGGCGTATGAGGGGCAGCACAAACCTCTTCCAGCGAACATGCATGCCCATGCAATCAGAGCTAAGGCATGGCTGTAGCGTTCCAAAGGCACGTGCCATGGCAGGTTATCAGCAAAGTGGCTACATGGGCTACACCCTCTGTCTGCACTACTGCTTGGATGCCGGCTCGAGGTTGAATGCGGCATTTGGTCAGGCGGTTTTAAGGAAGATTAAAGACAAGTAAAAAGAAGACAAAAGTACTTCTCCAGGGAAGAGCCCATGGAATTACTAGGCCGATTCCTATCCCAGGAATGCTTGTTAAAGCGTTCCATTCCTCTCGACGCAGAAAAGAGGAGTGGCGCCGGTGGGCGAGTCAGCGAAGCGCATGCTCCAAGGGCCGCATCCCCGTGCATCTAAATTTAAAGGAGAAGATGATTTTTTTCTGGTGGAAAAGGTTCTGCCTCCCGTCCCTAGAGAAGGACGCCGTTGCAGTATGGAGGAAAGGGGACTATGGACTAGGAGTAAGTTATTCACTACGGTGAGTAACTTCTAATTTATCCATTGCATCATTAAGAGCCAAATAATTTGTCAAAAAGAAGCAAGGAAACTAATTCATTTAGAGAAGTGTTCTAGGTGGATAAATACGGATGTGCCAAAGGTGCTCTCAATTTTATTTGGATCAGAGTTAATTTCACGTTCAATGCTTATGCCCACTCCAGGGGCTCCATGGAGCAGGATATTGATAATCAGTAACCTAGAGTACAGAGGATCCTACTAGTAGATTGATTACAAATACCTACAAAGGGCTTTAATTAAACAATGCAACATTTGTGGGGAAGAGCCTTTGCGTATATTTGCTTTTAGTAGATGACTCTTTAGAATTTTTGGTTTGCGGTTCTCCACTATGACAAGAACCTCTGCCTGGCACTGGAAGAGAGTGGGGTGGTCCAGTGGGCCAGGTTCCTCCACTTAAGCTAGCGGATGGATCTAGTGTGCTATGAACAGGATTTGCCTCCCCAAGCTAGTGGATGGACCTGGTGTACTATGGACAGGATTCCCCTGGTCTTCTTTGCTTAGCCCCAGTCTCATGGCAGCAGGTGCTCACATGAGGCATAAGGACATTGTCCCTTTGAGACTTGGCTTCTGCTTTGGGGACCATAATACTCTTACGTCCCGTCCCCTTTCTTCCATACTGCATGGGTGTCCCTCGCGAGGGACGGGAGACAGAGCCTTTTTCACCAGAAAAATCTTCTTCCCCTCTAAATCTAGAGGCGCTCGCAGGTGCGGCCCTGGGAGCATGTGCTGCCCTGACTCTGTCTCTTTAAGGGAATGGAAGTAGGAAACTGAAAACAAAATATAGCTCACCAACTCTTTCCATCTAAATACTAAGAGCATAGCCATGATCGGACACATTTGGGAAATGTCCACAAGACTTTCTCAGCAACATGGGCGTATGCTACTTGCTCAGGGAGCTCACACAGAGCAAACAAGCAGATTGAATATTTCAGCACTGTGCGAACCAACACAGATAAAAGCACATTGCATATTCTGGTGAAACTCATGTGGTGAGCCAGGTTGATCAAAGAGCATTGCACTAGTTTCCTGGCAGTGTAGATACAGAGTGCTCATGGGGCAACAGTGCTACATCCAAAAAGCTTTTTTTACACCCACCATTAGTAAAGATGCATGGGGGCACAACTGCACATATACAGCAGAAAAACATTTCAGTCTCTCCTGGGGGGCACTGGGTAAAATTAAAATCTAAAATGGCAGCTCAGCCTTATGAAAGCGTGGTCCAAACTTGAAATCCCAAATTGCACACCAGGGAACCAATTCATAATAGGTAAAAAAATGCCCCTTACCCATTTTTGCTCACAGATGCAGACCCTCACAAGAAGCCTTACCTCAGGGGAGGGATACATGGTCTAAATAGACCCAGGTTCTAAGTCAAGCTGTGCGAGTGGTTGGCATTGCTTTTAGTGGTGGGGTATTGTTGGAGGTTAGAGAGAAGTTTGGAGGAAGTTGAAGGAGTTATGAACTAGTGTGAGGGAAGATTTTAAAGGCGGGTGGAGAATAGAAAGGGAAAGAGGCAACATTAGTAGGTGGAATGAGGAACAGTACCAGGAGGTAGTGGGGGAAGGGTATTGGGAGATGGAAGGCGCAAAGGTATCTATAGGTGGCAGAGGGAATGGTATCTAGAGGTGGCAGGGGAAAGGGTAGCTGGCGGTGGCAAGGGGGATGGGTATCTGGCTGCAGGGGCGTAGAAGACTCATCAAATCTGGGGGGGACAGTTGACACCTTGGGGACTTTGTTTTTTGATTTATTTGTTATGTTTTAGTCAAAGAATTTGACTTTTCACAAAATTAAAACAGCAGTACGTATTAAATTACATATATCATCACTGTATAATACAAGAGAAAAGAAGGAAAGAAAACCGAAGAAAATTAAGAAAAAGAAAAGCAGTTCAGAGTATAAAATCCTCCCAGCGATGGACATTTAGAGAGATCTTTTATAATACTTTCACCTGCGCTTTAAGTGCAGATGCTTTATGGAGTTTCGCCAACCCTTCCTATCCTATTCCACTTGAACCCTCAATGATGGAACATGAGTGTGCCACTTTACAGCAGTGTATGGGCTGCAATTATATCTGAGCACCGGGGTATTCACTGGATTTACATGGATAGCGGAACAAGTGCTGTTTTGAATGTCGAGGCTCTGCTTTATTTTTATGAGTCACCCAGATGGCTTATGGTGGCCTCTATTAAAACCTGTCTACTACTCATTATTCAGCTAGTGGTGGGTACCAAAATGCAGTTTCATCCCTTTTTTAAAACCAGCCTTGGTAACGCTGTTTGAGCTTTAATGTAGACATGGACAAAGCCCTTACCAAGCCCCGCCATAGTGGTATTAGGTACCCACTGATGGTAGCAGCTGCAAAATGGTGCAAGTACCTGAACATTTAATAGCAGTGCCTGGCAAATGTCCAATACATATAGACAAGCAAACACTTTCCATCGCTTGTTTTTATCAGGACTTCAGTGAAGGAAATGCATAGTGCTAATAGAGTGATTGATTGATTTTTGATTAATTGTTTATTTGTATAGCCCCTATGCACAATGTGTTTCAAAGCGCTTCAAGGGGGGAGGGAGCATGGGACAAATAGTTACATTCCTACTGTCATTATGCCTACCCCCGGAGCACCAAGCCAGGCCCAGCACCCCCGGGAGCAGGCATCACGCCCCCGGGTAAAAGCCCAGCAGCCCTTTATAGGGGCTCTTTGGACTCTGTCCAGGCGCCATAGGCACCAGGCTCATAAGGGGAAGTGTTTGGTGCACTTACCTGAAGCAGACCATGCTGCACACTCAACTGATGCAGACCATGCTGCATGAAGAACCAAGCCAAATGAGGCTTAGGAGGGACTATTTTTCTGAAGGAACTATTTTGTTACTTGGGTGGGGCTGTGGAAGAATACTCACCTGGAACTTCTTCCAAGGCTATTTAAGCCACACCCGGACAGACACACGTGCTTCGCGTTGTTCTGCATCCCAGCAGCTGAACGCTCACCGTGTCTGCTCCTGCACCTGGACTCCAGCCATGCCCGCCTCGAACCTGGAACACCCGTAAGGGAATAAGAGAAGAGAAAGGTGAAAACCAAGAACTATTTCAACCTTCTTACCTGCATCCGGAATCTTCACGCCAGCATTCCTGAAGGAAGACTTCCATTTAAAAGCACTGCGTTACTCGCTGCAGCGCTATGCTTCACTCACCTGTTCCCGAGACGCCGCCCGGCTCCATCGCGGCTCTCAGTGCCGGTCGCCACATCTCTGCACCGCACCTAAGGGAGAGAAGAAGAGACAAAAGGTGAGCAAGGGAACACAAGAGGAAAGCCGGATTTTCAGCCATATTACTTACCGGCTATTCTTGGTGAGCCATTCCACATTTCGGGTCGGCGCCACATCTCTGGCAGGTACCGCACCCCGGCCCCTATGGGGAAAGGACAAAAGACACTACTGGGGAATTATAAAGACATTTAGAGGGGTCGCCCTCATCACTAACTCACCTGATTTCACCCCGGCAACTTAACCCCTCAACGCATCGTCTTTGTTCTGCACCTGAAATAAAGGACAGAAAAAGACAACATAAAAGGAGGCTCACACTTGAACTTTTGCATCTTCATACTTACGGCGTATCGCTCAGTAAAGTCAAGTGGATTTGCCAGCGCCATTCTGAAAACCAGTGAAGTAACTGGAGGAACGCGCGCCCCTGCACCAGAAGCAGGATGGAGAGTTCATCCTTTCAAACCATAAGGTGAGCTTAAACCGGGGGTTTTGGAGGAAGTCAGAGGAGAACGAAGAGGGTATGGGGGAGCAAGCACATTATTCAGCAGACAGTTAATCCCCTTTCTCATCTGCAGAAGGATATTCCTACGAGCCAGACAAGCAAGATTTGGGGGTCCTGTTCAATCGGTGGTCTGAATTCTGCGCATCACGCTTGAAGAGGCCACAGCAACCCAGACCAGACCAGCGCCTCCGTGGGAGCCAGGTGAGCGTTACACCTACAGGTCCTTGAAACAATTAAGAATGTGAAGAATAACTATCATAATCAGCCTGACAACACTTCAGATAGTGCAGGTGCAATGAACAATTGAAGAGAAAAGGGGTGGATGAAGGCATCCCAGGATAAGATATTTGTATTACACCAGTAGTATGTTCCCAGCTCCAATTAAGTTATTAACTACACTGGGCTTTGTAGTGAACATCCCTAAGTCAGTGGCTTTATCTAAACCAGAACTAGTACTTTACGTGCCCTTTATAGCTCATTCTACTGTTTTTTTTTTTAAGGAATAGGTTATGGCGTAAAATGAGTCTGCGGCCAGCATGGCATCCATCCACCAAAAACCCATGAAAGTTGATAAGATAGCCCAAATAACATGATGTGGTGTCGCAAGGCAAGATGCCATGCACCCTGGCACCATCTCCCACTAGAGGACAGGTCAGAGGTGAATATATACCTCATTTAAGGTTAGTCCTGACTTCAGATCTAGGCTGCAGGTAGGATTGAGTGAAAAGGGCGTTGATGCAGGAACAGCCTGCTGTGCCTGTCTCTTCCTGGAGAAGAACTAGACAGCAGCGCAGATGACACTGGGGCAGCGGGAGAGTTTGTTTGTTTGTTTTAATATTTATAATGCACGCCAGACCCGAGGGTATCAGGGCGCAAAAGCATAAAGAGGGTTGTTCAGCTTTGGTTACATTGCTGCAAAATATTATACATAATATACACAGTATGGCAAGAGACATCGGGAAACAGTTATATACAATAAATACATGCAGGGCAGGTGATGTTATCAGAGTGTAGTAGTGTGTCAGGTGTCATGTTCCTTAATCCAATGGATGAGGTTAGATCTAAAGCGTAAATAGGTTAGGTCTTCCCTTAAGGTGGGTGGGAGCGAGTTACAGTATTGGGCAGCTTTGACCAGGAAGCTGCTTCCACCAGTCTTCATAGGTTTAAATCTGGGCACTAGTAGGAGGTTGGCGTTAGCTGTTCTCGCAGGGCGGTTGGAAGATTGTCTCGAGAATCTGGCAGTGAGGTATTGTGGGGCAGCATGGTGTAGACATTTGTGTCAGGGTGCCAAGCCTGAGCTGAAGCTCATGTTCCCTCTTATAAATCCTCCCCTTGCCGGCCTGCACCTGGGAGAGGGGGGTCACTTTGTGTATTATCGGGCCCAATCAATGTGCAGACAGATATGGTGTAGTGTATATATCTGCAATTATTTCAACAAACTACTTCTAATCGTCCTTGTGCGGTCCTCGTGAGCATGGATCAAGCGTTAGAATAAGACGCATTTGTGACTGCACCCTTTATCTGGGAACACGAGGCGAGGCACCATTCTTCCTTGTACAAATCTCCCCTCTGTACTGTTCTCTACTGCACATTCTCATCTGCTGTACACCCTTTTCTCCCAAGTCCCTTCCCTTCACCCCACACCAAGTCACTCCTCTGACATACTGCGCTCTGCACTTTCTCACTTGTCTGTACTTCTCTCTCATTTGCAAAAGCCGAAGCACCTCCTATTCCATTTCTGCCCTACACCACTCTACCTGTGTTCTGGTCTTTCCTGCGCCCCTTTCTCCCCTGCACACACTGGTCACCCTGTGCTGCAGACCATCCCTATCTTTCATCTGCACTCTGTTCTTGTTCCCATCTCTTTCCTCTCCTTTTTTCTGTCCTCTGCACCTTTTCTACTCTTTCACTTTGCAGTCCCACACTCTACTGCACTCCTGTCCCTCGCTTTCCATTCCCCCATGGCCAGCACCCCACAGCTCTCATCTACACTTACTCAGCACTTTCTCCTCAGTCTTCAGAGCACCCTCGATATCCTGGCTTACATTTCACAGGTTTTCTCTTGCACGCCTTGCATGATCAAACAACTCCGTATAGCTTCTCAGAATAAGCTGAAACAGGCATGCCAGATCCATGGCCTTAAAAGGGCCTATTGATCCCTGCAAGCATTAACTGTTAAGAAATAGTCAGGAGCATGGATATTTGGAAGGGGGGACAGACACAGAAGTCACTAAATCCACGTACTGCCGGGGCTCTACCCCCAAAATCTGATCGCACTGCAAACACTCAAGTATGCTGACAGAAACAGCCAGACTGAATAAAACAGGGTGAAGCTTAGCCAAGACCTACAGAAGATTAGCACTTGATTTCTTTTAAGAAATGCGCAGGATAGGCACCAACAAATGGTTTATTTTGGGCAGGGACAGAGTTCAGGTCTGTGCTGGTAATTGTTTGCTTTATGGAATATAATAACACTTTGGTCATAGCGCTTCATGCTAGACACTTTCAGCTTCAAGGCAATGTAATAACAGGTATTATTACCCTAATTTGAACAACACTGAATTTATGAAAGGTTAAATGGACCCTGCTGCTAGGTTTGAACTAGCGAAATGCAGGTAGCCCTCATGTCAGAGACCAAGCTTTAGGTGTGGTACCCTCCAAACTTCAAGCAGGTGTGAGTTGGTGGGAAGATGTGGAGTGGTGTGCCTTAAGTGAGGCCTACTGATATTAGAGTATACATCAAGTGTTTTCCCTTGCCTACCTTAGACATTACTATGAAAAAGAGCACACATCCCACGTAGCGGCCCTTCTTGAGATTGGCTCATTCTCATTTTACTTTATATGGTTTCATGAGGATTTCATACACAATGTTAGGCTGATATCTCAGGCAGTGTCTGCACTTTGGAAGCCAGGCCTGGGGTACAGGGACATCTGGGAGAAAATTCACTCTTCGCCAGATTGTGTGATACTGGGTTAATCGTGTGACCCCCAGCCCCCACTGTGCATTATTTTCTATATATGTTTACTTGGGATCACCTAGATGTGACTCAGTTGGCACTGTACACTATAACAAAATGCCTCAATCGTAAATGTTCGAACAGAGTTTCTTGTTGCTCCATGTGTCAGAGCAATAGATGTCGCCTCCAGCTGGAGGACCGCGTCTCATTTTGGGAACGAGTTATAGATGCATATAATTTGTAAAATTTTTTTGCAGAGAAACGTATCAGGTGCAGTCAGCGTGATCCAATTCTAAGGAAATAAACTAGAAACAATCCCAAAGTAACCTGACGGTTTAGTGGCGCTACTATAGTATAATCAGCAAAAATAATCTTCATGCCCTTCTCCTGGCATTTGTATAGAAACTGCATGTACATGTCAATATATACCAGCTCCTATTGTGCACCCTTGATCCTCTGCTGTATAGGTGAATGGCCTCTGTATTTGTTTGTGCGGCCTTGAGAGGCCATGTTGGCCAATGCTTGGAGCTTAAATGTGAGCCCTGGCTACCCATCAGTAAGGAACGAACAAAGAGCCGTTCCGAATCGTGATGTTCCTCTTTGGCAGGGGTTTTGGCACACTTTCATGAATTGAAAAACATGAGGGCGGCACTGGCAGGGCCTCAGGTTTTTCAATTTATGAAAGTGTGCCACGGCAACGTAAGATATACAGTTTATAAATACGCACAGAATGTTGCAAACTGATCAGGGAATCCTGGCCTCTTAATGTTTCATCAAAACATTAAGAGGCCAGGATTCCCTGATCAGTTTTGCAATGCACCGCGCATGTTTAGAAGCTGTATATCTGACATTGGCAAATTGAATTCATCCCAAATAAATCCACTGCCAACGTCAGACATACAGTTTATAAACACGCACGGAATGTTGCTAACTGATCAGGGAAGCCTGGCCTCTTAATGTTTCATCAAAACATTAAGAGGCCAGGATTCCCTGATGATTTTTGCAATGCACGGCGCATGTTTAGAAATTATATCGGACATTGACACAGCCGCACTTTCTCTCCAATAAATCCTCCCCATGCCGCCCTGCACCACCTGTCACTGCAGCACGCGCCGCTGCCCGTCTTCTCCTTCGTTCTGAAAAACAAAGGCTGAGGCTGCGCAGCAGTGCACTGCGCAGGCAGGGCACGTGCAGTTTGTTCCCCAGCCTGGGCACGTTCATTATGCACAGGCGTGTGGCAGCTGCAGAAGTTGAAGATAGTCAGTTTACTGTAAACTTGCAAAAGTAAAAGTAGACTCTACTTCAACTTTTGCAACCTTACATCGCAGTGGGGTAACACTACCTTTGGGGGGACCCCCTGCAAGCCATGCTGAGGGGGCCCCCTCCAGTTTGGCAAAAAATCACGGGTTGCGCCACACTCTGGGCTGGCCTAATTACCACGCTTGCGCAATACGCACAAGTGTGCTGCTTCAAGGGTACCCTGCACACTGTGCTTGGAGCAGCATACATACTTGTGTGTTTTAATGCATTAAACAGCACACTTTCTGAGAAAAATTGGCTAAAAAGCCAGAGCGTTTGCAATTGTTTTGTAGGGTAACACCAGTCCAAAAATCCAATGCATGCACGTCATCAACAGTGCACAGGTACATTAATGATTTCATTGATGGAATGCTTTGCTATTAAAATGACATGCCATAATGAAAACATGTCCAACTGGCTGTACAATGCGGACCGTTCTAGACATGTAATAACATATTACAGTATAGCATGGCAGGCAACATTTAGACATACCTAGACTGGTTGCACCAAACTGGCAGTCAAAGCAATAACCCTCATCATGGTTATTTTATCACAGATGCCCAGAAAAATATACAATGACACAGTAAGAACTTAGCAGACTGCTTAATCAGCGATGCCCAGTTAAAGAACGTCAAGCCAAACTTAGAAATTACTAGACTGGCTGCACCGAAATGCCTCTCTAGCCACTAATACCACATTTCATGCCTGCTTAGCCTGGAGATGGATTGCCATAAAAATGTATACAAACTCCCCACAGTTCCCCCCCCACCCCTTTCAACCACCTGCTCCAACCCCCAAAAACAGCACATCGGCCCAGAATTACCTCCACGTCCCTCTTCCTTGTCCCAGTGCTGATGTATGAGGCCCCTTCCCTCATAGATAAGTACAAGGACGAGGAAGAGTGGGGCTTGAAGTAATGAAGATTACAGTTAACTAAGCCAGGCTTTACCTCCGTGTTCCACTACCTAATTCCAGTAATTGTGTATGAGGCAAAATGCCTCATACACAAGTACTGGGATGAGGAAGAATGGGGATATGAGTAATGAAGATACTCCTACGTCCCATCCCCTTTCCTCCATACTTATGGGACATCTCTCCGTCCTGTGGGACCTGACCGGAGCCCTTTGTAAAAAGCATCCAAAAAGTTTGCAAAAATGTGTCCTTCCTCTTTCTTGCGCGGGGCCTGACACGTGGCCGTAACCCCGCCCACCTTGGCTCCGCATCTCCCATTAGTCCTTTTCTCTGTTCGTTCGGTACTGGACGCACTCGCATCCGCAGAAGATTTTCTTCCTTTTTTTCCTCTCTGGCTCTCGCTAGCCATCGTGTACTAGTCTGTGTGTCGTTCAAACTAGACTTTCCAGATTGTTCGTGTCACCGACGCTTTGCGAGGGCAGATCCCCATCCTCTTTTTTTACAGTGTTTGGGTCCGGATCACCGCTGGAACTCCTGTTTTTACTGTGATTCCCTTTCGGTCCGGGCTCTTCAGCATCGGTTGGAGCGGTGGGAGGAGGTTTTCCCACAAACTCCTCCTTCACATTTTCAAGCGTTCATCGACGAAAAGAAGAGACGCCCGGTAAATTCTTTACTTTTCAGAGCACCCCAGCCGGGAGACACCTTTCCGGGTTCCTCCCGGGCCAGCAGGGGCGTTGATCGCTCTATCACCGGGGTTCGCCCTGAGGTGCTTGTTGGGCCTAATAATTATACCGAAGTTTTCTCTGAGGGTCTCCGTAAGGGGCCTGTAGATACCGGAGTACACTCCGAGGCCCCTCCTGTGGGGGCTGCTTGTAGACCCAGTTCTACTGAGTTGTGTGGTACCGGAGCTTGCTCTGAGGTCCCTCTGTCGGCTTCCCTCAAAAATAACACCGGGGTTCGCTCGAGGCCTCGGCTGGGCTTGGTGTTACCGAATGGATGTTCGAGGCCTGCGCTAGTAAGGCTGTTACCGGACCCGGTTCCCACGTCCCTCGCACCGAGGCTAAAGTTACCAACATTTCTGAAAGGCCTGGCAGGACCTTATCAGTGAAAGTTGTTTCTCACCGTTCCCACTTTTGTGGCGACGCCAGAACTGTTGAGGGGGCAAAGAAGGAAAGTTCTTCCTTTACCGGCAGCGCCGAGGTCCTCCCTGAGAAGGCTAATTTGGCTATTGGTATGTCGCAGAAACATTCCAGGCCACATAGTACCGGCTCAACCGAGGTTCCTTATGTTAAGGCTAAAGTTAAGACCCCTGATCCATCGACGGGGACCCCTGCCTCACTTCCTCACGTGCCGCAGTTCCCCTCAGGTGATGACAAAATGGCGGCCGTTCCTGCCACGACTGCGGTGGCCATTTTGGGTGCTACCCCTACAACTACGCCATCGGCCTCAGGTGTAGAGCTTGGCGCTCTGGGTGAACATAGGGTTCCTTGTGCGCATCCTTATCGGGCAGTCTGACTGGAACGCTCAGATGCCCCTTCCGCACAATGTTTCGTTGCCTGCGGGGTCTGCACCTTTTATGTGGATACGTCGGCGGATGGGCCGGTGTGGCACCCTTCCCCTTTACGTCCCTGGAATTATCCTCCTCATGAGAGGCCTCCTCTAGTTCCAAAACAGTCCTCGGAGGCACGCCATTTTCGGCTAATTTCTGATGCTCATGCGTACCGACCCCATGAGGGAATATTTCAAAGGGCTTTTTAGGGAGATAAGTCCACCCGCGCCTCCGGCTCCACCTGTTTCTCCGGTGGTTCCGCTGGCGCCTCCCTTGCTTGCGGTGCCTTCCCCGACTCTTCCGCCTTTGCCCCCATTGTCCCCTGTGGACAAGGCAGCGCCCGAAACGGCTCAGCAGGATCCTGACCTGTCGGATAACGCGCAGGGCGATCAGGACAGCGAGGACCTGCCCCGCTCTATTAGAGCTTTTCATGACTGGGTACTGGACATGATGTGCTTCTTGGATGTTCCGGTGCCCAAGGCACCCGCTCCGCGGGAGGGCGTGCTTTCTGGGGTGTTCACCCTGTCTCCTTTGGAGCGTACCGGCCTGTTCTTGCAGAAGGACGTTCTAGCCGAGGTCTGCAGGGTCTGGGAAACTCCACACTCTGGACTTTTCGTCAGTAAGACAATTGATACGCGATACAGGCTGCATTCTTCGTAAGAAGTGGCCCTGTCGTCTTGTCCGCCCCCCTCCTCCACAGTGGTGGCCGCGGCTACTCTACAGTCCAGGCCTGCAGCATCCTCTTCCACAACGGCTGCTCAGGTTCTGGGAAAGGAGGATAAGCTCCTTGACTCCCTTGGGAGGAAGATTTTCGCCAACTTGGCCTTGCAGCTCCGGCATGCCAATTCCGAACTGGTGTTAGCAGGGGCTAATATGCGGATGTGGAAAGGTCTGTCAGAGTTCGAGGAGTTCATCCCGGTTGAGAAGCTGGAAGACTTTAAAGCGGGATTATCTGACGCCAGGGTCTTGGCCCAGGATCTCCTGGAGGCTGCGGCTCATCACGTAGACACCTCGGCTAGGGCCTTATGCTGGGGGTTGATACCTCACGACAGGCGTGGCTGCATGCCACCAAATCCTCAAAGGAAGTGCAGTACAAGGTGTTGGACCTTCCATTTGATGGTAAGGAGCTCTTTCATTCTACAACAGATGTGGAGCTGATCAAGACGAAGGATAGCACTCAGACAGCTAAGTCCTTGTCGGTCCTTGTTAAAACCCCTTTTAAAACCCAGAGACCGTTGTCGCAAAGTCGACCCTCCTCTGACTTTAGGGGCTTCCTAGACCGGAATAACCGCCGGAGGCAACAGACTCAGTTTTTCTCCCGCTCCTCAGCCTCCTCTTCAGGTTCACCGAAAAAACCTACAAAATGAGGGTTCTCCGCGCTCGCACGAGACCCTGGTAGGAGGACGCATTGCGTCTCATTGGGATGCGTGGCAGACTATCACCGAAAACAGATGGGTCTTGTCAGTTGCTCGGGTGGGCTTCCGCTTACCCCTACCGCCTACCCC
The DNA here is from genome assembly GCF_040938575.1 of Ambystoma mexicanum. Classification (NCBI taxonomy): domain Eukaryota; kingdom Metazoa; phylum Chordata; class Amphibia; order Caudata; family Ambystomatidae; genus Ambystoma; species Ambystoma mexicanum. Next base: position 436,776,762 of record NC_090936.1, read on the forward strand.
ACCCTTCAACCCTTCTTTTCAGCTGTCGGTCTCGCCCTCCCTCAAAGCCGAGGTTCAGAAACTTCTGGAACTCAGAGCTGTAGAACCCGTTCCCCTTGGGGAGTGAGGTGAGGGCTTCTACTCCTGGCTGTTTACGGTGCCCAAACCCAACCAGGCTGGCATGCGCACCATCCTAGACCTTTCCCAGTTCAATCTTTTCCTACCCCAAGAGAAATTCAAGATGATCACGCCCAGCCAGATATGGTCCTCCTTGCAGATGGGCGATTGGCTCAGCCTGGTGGATCTTCAGGATGCGTACATGCACATTCTGATTTGGAATCCACACAGGAGACATCTCAGTTTCTTTTTGGGAGAGGAGCACTTCCAGTTTTGGGTGCTTCCTTTTGGCCTCAGCTCTGCGCCGCGTGCCTTCACGAAGATGATGTCGGCGATTGCGGCCTTTCTTCGTCTGCAGGGTATCCATGTGTATCCGTATTTGGACGACTGGCTCTTGCGCAGTCCTTGCCCGTTAAAAGCAGCGGGCAATCTTCAGTCTCTCCTTCAGCTCCTGTTCCATCTTGGGCTGTCGGTGAACTGGCGGAAATCTTCCATGATGGTCTCGCAGGACTTGATTTTCCTGGGTTTTCGCTGGAACACGATCGACTGCAGAGTGTACCTGACCGGGGACAGAATGGCGGATCTGTTAGCCACGTGTCAGATGTTTGCAGTGTCGGAGAGCATGTCGGCCTGGTGGTTCAAGAGGCTTCTGGGCCTCATGGCCTCGTGCGTGTTGGCTCTTCCTCTTGCTCGTCTCAAGATGAGGCGGACTCAGATGGCTCTTCGGAGTTCTTGGCGTCCGGCTGTAGACCCGGATTCCAAGCTGATGATGATTCTGGCTTCCATGAGAGTGGACCTGGAATGGTGGTCATCTCTCAGCAACCTGTCGGTGGGTGCGGGGTTCCAGGACCCAGCTCCTATGATGACGATCATGACGGACTCCTCCCTCCTGGGGTGGGGTGCGACGTTAGATCTTCTTCGGGTCTCAGATCTCAGGTTGCCTCAGGACAAGCTCCTCCACATAAATCATTTAGAGCTTCTGGCGATCTTCCTAGCGCTCAGGGCGTTCAGACCGATCATAGCCAACAAGGAGCTCCGTATACGCACGGACAATGTGGTGTCGATGTATTACATCAACAAGCAAGGGGGAACCAAGTCTCCCTCTCTCGTGAACCTGTCCATGCAGATTTGGCAGTGGGCTGTTCTTCATGGTGTCTGGCTGCTTGAGTACACATCCCGGGCCAGCTGAATGTCATGGCAGATGCCCTCAGCCGGCGGACAATGGTCAGCTACGAGTGCGAATTGAAGGCTCAGGTCCTCTCATGGATTTTCCTGCGTTGGGGCACACCGGAAGTGGACCTCTTTGCTACGACGGCAAACAAGAAGCTTCCTCTGTATGCCTCTAGAAGCCGGCTGGGAGCCTCCTCTCTGGGGGATGCTCTCGAGATTCCATGGCACAACATGAGGGCTTATGCTTTCCCGCCTCTGCTGGCTCTAGTTCACCGGACAATTTGCAAATTGAAGAACTCGGTGAACTGTTCTCTTTTACTCATAGTCCCGTGGTGGCTGGCCAGGTTTTGGTTCTCAGAACTTCAACACCTGTCGGTGTATCCACCGATCACGTTACCGGTGACCCCCAATCTTCTTCACCAGGGGGAACAGCAGCTGTAGCACCCCTCCCCACAATCGCTCAGCTTGGCGGCATGGTGCCTGAGTTCAAGTCTTTAGAACATCTTAATTTGTCTGCGGATAACATGCGTATTATCCAGGCAGCCATAAAACCCTTGACGAGGTCCCAGTACAGAAGCAAATGGCTCAGGTTCTGTCATTGGTGTTTAAGTAAGCAGTTGGACCCAAGGGGGGGGGGGCTACAATTGACACGGTACTGTATCCTTCTTAGCAGAATCGGGCATCCACGTTCTGTCATGCAGAACTTATCTTTCAGCGGTTTCCGCTTACCTTTCTACGGACCAATGCTCTTATTCTCTGTGTAACCCAGTGGTTAAGAGGCATTTTGCAGGCTTGACGCGCCTTTATCCTCCGATTCGTAGTCCGCACCCGACGTGGGATCTAAATGTGGTCCTGACGGTGCTGTGCCATAAACCTTTTGAACCAATGGCCACGGTGGACCTCAAGCACCTGTCATGGAGGTGTCCTTTTTGGTCGCCGTTACTTCAGCAAGGCGGGTGAGTGAGCTCCAGGCTTTGTCGGTGGAGCATCCCTTCTTGGTCTTTCACAAGGATAAGGTGGTCCTACAGACAAATCCTGCTTTCCTGCCGAAGGTGGTGTCTGTGTTCCATCTGAAACAGTCGATCTCCCTGCCGGTCTTTTTTTCCGACCCCTGCCTCAGAGGAAGAAAGGGTTCTGCATTGTCTCGATGTTAGAGGAGCTCTTAAATTCTATCTAGACAGAACATCTGAGCTTAGGAGTTCTTCTCAACTGTTTGTGACCTTTGGTAACCCGCAAGGTAAGCAGGCGTCTAATGCGACTATTTCTCGGTGGATCGCCGCCTGCATTACAGAGTCTTACACCGTCCAAGGGCTGAAGCCTCCTCAAGGTATTCATGCACACCTGGTGCGGGGCAAGGCCTCCCCATCTGCTTTTTGTAAGCATTATTGTCTAGACATGAGCTCAAGATCTGATGCTCAGTTTGGTCAGGCTGTGCTGAAGAACCTTTTTCAGTAAGGGTTTTTTTCCATCCACCCATAGTTCCTGTAAGGAGTGCTGGGGAATCTCCCATAAATATGGGGGAAAGGGGACAGGACGTAGGAGTATAACCAGGCTACTCACCGTAGTGACCACCTTACTCCTAGTCCATAGTCCCCTTTCCTCCATACGCCCGTCCGCCTTCCCCTCTAATAAGGTTCCTCTGTTATTGCTAAGAGGTCTTGGACATGGCGATAGGGAAGGACTGATGGGTGATGCGCCGGGCGGAGCCAAGATGGGCGGGGTTGCGGCCGCGTGCCAGGCTCTGCGCAAGAAACAGAGGAAGGACACATTTTTGCAACATTTTTGGATGCTTTTTACAAAGTGCTCCGGTCCCGTCCCACAGGACGGAGGAATGTCCCATAAGTATGGAGGAAAGGGGACAATGGACTAGGAGTAAGGTGGTCACTACGGTGAGTAACCTGGTTATTAATGCACATTACATTATATACATACATACACACACACTTAAATGCACGCACACACATTTAAAGAAAATATATTTTCTTATATTAACTAGTTGGTCCAGGGAACGAGACCGTCAGCTCCCTGCAGTAGCCAGCAATGCTTGTTCCCGTCATCTGCAGAGGATCGGGAGGCCCATGTGTCATGGGGTGGAGGGGAGTCCTCTTACTTCTTAAAGAAATGGTTTCTTTTTTAAGTCACTCTTAGTTCATAAAGACTTTTTTTCCGTTAAAGGACCAAACCGGAACAGAAATAATTTTTTTATGAAGGCAGAGTTACTGCAAACATAAACTATGGGCCTCATTATAAGTGAGGCGGTCCGGAAACAAGGGTGCTGGTAAGCTTTCCGACAGCCTTGTTTCCGGGCCGCCAAACTCAGAGTATGCCTGCTGGGACCGCTGCACCCGACAGGTCTGACCCTGGCGGGCGCAGCGGCCCCAGTAGGCAGACTCATCACAGAAGCACAGGCACCATTAGTGGCAGTGCTGGTACTTCCGTCAACCCTTGGAGACTAACATTTTCCGGCACCTAATTTCCCATTCCACCAGGACTTGTAATGTCCCAGTAGCACCGGGAAGCTAGGTGTCTGAAATGGTATTACGAGGTCAGCGGCAAAACGCCGGTCACACCGGCGGTTTACCACTGACCTCATAATGAAGCCCTATTTCTTTTTGAAGTCATAGGGCTCCCCGCCCCATGCCTTGGATGCCACTAGCCTTTAGGATTCCACGTCATGAGGTGGGGGAGCCCTCGGACTTCATAAAGAAATAGAATCTTTTTTTTAGTCACTCTGCCTTCATAAAGAAATTATTTGTAAAAAAATAAATTCTTTATGAAGGCAGAGTGACTTCAAAAAGAAACGTTCTTTTTTATGTTTTTAGTGCTTACATGACAACTGCAGCCTACAGTGCAGGCTGCAGTCGTATTTTACGCAGTGACACAAATAATGCGGGGGGGATAAAAGCTATTATATCTCTCCCCCCCCCCCCGCTTAAAATTGTGGGGGGGGATTTGTCCCTGATCCTCCCCATGTCCTAAGCCCATGTCTGGCAGTGGCAAGGGGGGAGAGTACATGGTGGAGGTGGGAGACACGCCCAAAGGAGGTGGCAGAGAAATATCAGATGGATAAGATGAAGTATAGCCAGCCAGTCAGGATGGTTTGAGAAGGCACGCCTGACACATGGGAGGTGGCTAGGGGTGATGCTCTGATCAGAAGGAATGCATTCTGTGGTGGGAGGAGGAATGAGCATGTAATGTGGCGCGAATGAGAATCCGCACTGGCGTTGACATTGCACCACAAAAATAAAGGCACAGAAGACAGGTGAAACACATATACTAATTTGCCAGTGCACATAGATGGGGCAAGGCTTTTGAGCCCCCAGTCAATGGGAGGGGCTGAAACAAATGAGGAATGTGCTGCCCCTGCAGTCTTGCTTTTCTTTTTTTTTTTTTACTTACCTGTAATGCTACCACCAAAAGTTCGAACTTTTGGTGTTCGAACCTTTGGTGGTAGCATTTTTCGGTTGTTTTGTACGGTGAAACCTTTTTTTCGTTCCGATCATACAAAACCTGTTGCTCTCCTCAAACTGCCTTCAGTCTTTTGTCTCTTCTCGAAAGCCTTTATTTCCCCTCATTTTCTCCTTCCAGTTCTTTCCTCTCCAACTCCTCTGTTCTTCCTAAAGCTCCTTCCTTTCCCTTCATCGTCCTCCTTTGCCTTCACCATACTGTTCCTGATCTGTCTCGCTCTCCTCTAATCGCCACACTGACAGTCTCCTGACTCAATCGTTGTAAGTTTTCCCTTTGTATACTCTATCTCTATGGATGATTGTGATTGCGAGGATTCAAGTGGGACACCTGTGCTCGTTTATTGATATTTAGCGAAGTATTTGTTACTGGTTATCGTACCGCCATGCTTCCAATGACGACAAAATGACTACCACTGAACCGGGCAAATATTACACACTGTTTACAGCATTACAAGGCCACATCCAGTGGCTAAAAGTGCACAATTAATAAAATGCGAGATGCGCAAGGCCTGGCATCCTATAAATGTAACGCTTTTTCAAGTATTGTCCATAAGACTGGATGCATTCCCACATATTGGTTTTGGAGAGAGCCCACAATGAGAATTACCTGCAAATGTACCAGTACTCCAACTCTTCCATCACGTGAATGAATGAGTCCATTATATTCTTCTGCGTTTCTTTTGTGCTGGAGTCAGACGAGTTCTATAGGAGAAGCTAATATAGTATAAGTGTGTGCGGCAATGTATTGCGCAGTTTCTTATGAAAACCAGTGTGAAACGGCCTCTGTACAATTTATGGCGGCTGAAAGGGGACAGGACAAGAGGTCCGGACCAGCAAAGAATGTGTGATAAATGACAAGTGCTGGGCCGCGGAGTGGAGGGGGCGGCAAAACCGGAAGCAAGCTGACTAGGTGTAGGAGGGGGGATTATACGGGTATGAGGCGAGGCGGTGGGGTTATGGGAGTGTCCACCGGACAAAGTGAGCAGCAAGATGGGGAGGTGGGGCTAGGGGTTGTCCTCCAGAGAGTCTATTTTTGGGAGAGGGGACATGGAGTAACAGACCTTTTCACAACTTAAATGGTGCATACACCTCATCACAAAGGGAGTTGAGAAAATAAGTAATTTCGCAGTCATCACATAGAACCAACACAGTTGTTCATCAAAACACTTGAAACATCTTCAGTTAATGATTTCATTGTACTTTAAACTGGGGTCTTAATAAACACTATATCTGCATTCATGTTTCATCTGATAAGACATTTAACAGAAGTTGGCACACACTTCACGATTGAAACCCATGAACTTGAGGCATATAAAAGGTGCTTTTAAACCAGAATCTGAACATTCCTTGGGGAACTTTGGTTTATACGTGATGCAATACCATTGGAAGTTCAGGAGGACAATACATTTTAATTTTTTTTAAGTTATAGGACATAACTTTGTCCAAAAGACTACTTACTATACTTTAACCGCGTCTGAAACAGGCTGCAGAGAAGTCTTGATGGAAGGGCAAAAGGGGCACGGCACTCCTCCTTGGGGAAGGGAGTGGGGCGGCCACGTGGCTGATTGATGCAAACCCATTTTTTTCAAAAGCATAAATAACACGTCAGGTTAATTTAGAAAGGTTTTGGTGAGCAGTGCTGGAAATGGAAAACATTGACTTGGGGGAACCCTCACCTCCTTGGAGGGTGGGGCTGAGGGTCATGTCCCTAGGCCAGGTCATGCAACACTGTATCCCTACATAAAACCCAAGCTTTGCGATTTGCATAAAAGCAAAGAGCATTATGTGAACAAAACAATGCCCACAATTTTCAATTTGAAACCTGTCTTTTAGTGTTTCTGTAAGAAACACTTTTGAGTGAATAATAGAGGTCTGCAGTCGTTCTGAGGAGAGAGTCTGCCGTTGCGCTGGAAGGGGAGTGTTCTCTTATATTACCTGGGACACTTCGCAGAGTGTGCCGCGGAGTTGTGCAGCTGAGGTGTGCAGTTGTTCTGAGGAGAGAGTCTGCCGTTCCGGTCTATTGCTGGAAGGGGAGTGTTCGCCTACATTACCTAGGACACAGCGCGGTGCGCGCCGCAGAGGTGTGCAGTCGTTGAGGGCTGGGAAGCTGGGGGAAAGCCTGACAGACCGCATGCAGCGCTATAACTGGCTTTTCTATTTGCACTGTTGAACCTCGGCCTAAGATAAGAACCAGCTGAACAAGGATGGTATACATCAGAAACTTTTTAACTACGCTTGTATACCATTTTGCCTTTAGTGATCTCAGTGTCCACCCTCGAGTCATCACAAGTGGGCGAAGCAATTGGCCCCTGTACCAGATGGCAGGGGAAGTTACGGGTGGAGATGCTAAATTACCTAATAGTCTCTGCGCCCCGAACACCAAACTGAATGAACAGTTATCCCATGAAAATCAGCATGAAAATCTGCAAAATGGCAGGGAGGGAGATCAGGGGGAAATTGACCACCTCGGACCAAAAGGCGGCTGCAGGGGCCTTGGACACGAGATCTCCCCAAGAGGGGAGAGTGGATGGGGTAGCTGAGAGAATACAGACTCATTGCCCCCAGGTGCTGCCAATTATTTAACTTCTAATCCATTCTGAGCGTTTGGAATCCCATTCCCATCCCGACTCCCTCATTATTCCCTCCACAAGCCTAGCAGGATAACTGGGGTGGATTATACGGGAAATGTGGCCATGTAGGACTACGAGAAGATTTCTTATTTAGATGTGGTACTCAACCGCCCAGACTCCCCAGAGTATGCAGTACTGCAGCCACCTGAGAATATATCGAAGCTCCCTCCCCTGGATTTTTCTTTTTTGCCGGCAGACACTCTGGAGCACCAGCACTTGACTCTGGCATTGCGGTTAGCCAAGGACATCGCTGAGCTTAACTCCACAAGAATAAACCAACGAAGACTCAGTGACTTGGTTCATACCAACTGCTCTACCCCGATCTCCATTGAAATCCCCGATTGGGGGGGGGGGGGGGGTAGCACATTACTAAAACCTCAATGCTAGGGCACACACCAGCAAATAACCTAGTGTGGGGTAATACGGAGGTGAATGATTTTAACAGTGCAAAGATGATTTCAAGAGAGAATATTTTAAAAAATGACTGTTTCAAGATGCGCCAAATTTAAATATGGCTAATGAATAGCTTTTATCCTCCTCATCCTCCCTTGAATCCAGAGGGAGCATAACACCTAGGAGAAATTGACTAGTTAATGTACAGCAAGTGTTGCCTGCCGGAGGCATAGACCACATCCAACTCGAGAACCTGGTGACGGCAGCCTTGAATGTGACAATGTACGAGACTCTGAATAAAGTACCAGGCTACTATGTTAGCAATGATTCATACTAAACCAAACTTTCTGGAAGCATTCTCAGCATCAGTACAGTCAAGATTGGATAAGGAAGCAGAATTGTCAGTGCAATGGCCAATCAGAGTTTGTGATCTAGCTAGAGGCGAGAAGGCGGAGAAAACCACTTTAATGACCTCAATTCTGGAAATATTGGATTGCCCAAGACATCAGAAGGGAGTCATTAGCCGAGATTGATGGCAGTTAGTGATCAAGGGACTTTGCCCGGTGCCCTCACAATGGCGCCAACTACAACTGAAACTATGGGGCGTCCCCCGCTTGATTCACTCTCCCGATCCCATGACCCCAGGTCACGGAAATTAAGGGAAGGTACGGGAAGGACAAGACACATATTCCAGCGTGGCCAGGACCTATCCAATATCAACTTATAATGGTCAGGTCGGAATCAGTGGGGTCAACCATTGAAACTGGGAACACCGTTATAGTACCCACAAACACGCAATCGAGTGAGCTTAGAGCAGAAAACAGGAAGCTCTATTCTGTCTTTGGAATCCTGAGTAAGGGTGACCAAGGTTTCATACTGTCGTGCAGCAAAAAAAATAATTGAAAAAGCAGCCTTTGTCCAAAGAGCATTTATAAGGAAGCTTACTCTTCCGAGACCTCTGAACTCTGATAAGCGTATCCCTGATGGCTCCAGGAAAGCAGCCATGCCCAAGGTTGTGTCTCAAGAAAAGACAGACATAAGCAGTGTAATGGATGAGAACACCCTCCTGTTGATGAATCTATTAACCTATTCTTAGGAGATGATTGAGGAGGTTGAAGACAGGAATGATGTAACATTTGAATTGTGCTAGACGGTCTATGTCGGCGCAAAGGACGGATTTAACTCAAGCCACACATGTGAACCCTCGGCCTAGCACACTCTGTCGATTAGAGCTCAGGGTAGTGGAGGCACCCTCTTTTAAACGCTAGAACAAGAAACAATCATTGATGGAGGAAAAAAGAGCGAGCTATCACACCCTATTCTATAGTTATATGGCAACCTGGGGTGGGGGTCGTTGAGTTTTCTGGCTCCAGTACTAGCACAAGTCTCGATTAAGAGGCTGATCCCAGAGAGAGATGGCCTAATCATAAACAGGAAAACATTTCTAAAACTGCTGCGTTGTTTGCCTAAACACAGATTTATTCGGCCAGATGACATTAAGATCATGGCATTTGTAAAGGAAAGCCACCTAGATTGGGTGATCCTGCATCTAAACTCAATATTGGTGAGAAACGCTCTTTTGGAAGCGTCTTTGGAATTCCTTCCTCTGGGTTTTGAGCTATCTGATTGCTCCCAGCTCTAGAGCCAGGTCTCTAGGCACCCAGATGGTAGCCAAAGGAAAGGCTTGCAGAGAGGTACTCTTGTAAACAAGCTAGGTGTAAGTACTAGGGATGGCTCAGAAGTCCCCAATTTAAGATCAAGGAGGGATTCTAACCATACAGGGTTGGCAGGGGATGTGGTAACAACCTAAAAGGTCACTTTTGATCGTAGTATAGGTCGGAACAGATCAGTGATGATGTCCCAAGAAAGATGTAGGCATACAGGGTCTCCGGGCAAATGGTCCTGGCTGGCGGTCTCATTGGCCCAGGCCCATGGCCTAGAACTATCAGAGCTGCAGGAAGATGTCTCCCTAAGCTTGGCCGCATGGAACACTAGAGGCTTCATGCATTTCTTCAATGAGGAAGGGCTGGACTTCTCAACCTATAACATATTATGCATGCAGGAAACCTGGTTGTCTGTTAAGCCAATTTGTGAGGGCTTCCAAGTTTGCCCAGAGAAGACCAGAGGGAAGACCTTTGGTTGGCCTTCTGACACTGTTGAAACTGGGGCAGAACCTTAAGATCTTGGAAACTATTAACCCAAATCTATTTGTTCAGATGGTGGTATTGAACAGGGAGAGGGTGCCTGGTAAAAGTGCATGGTTATTAGTATTGTTCAACCTGTATTGGAACGCTGTGGGGATAGAGGAACATGAATTTGTGGAGATTGTTACTCAACTTATAGATGACTGTTGGGTGTAGATGAAGAACCGCGATATAGTGATATAAGGCTTTTGGACAGAACGGGGGCAAGACTGCCAAAGACGACCTTATCTAAAAAAGCAGCACTATGGGTATCTGAGATAAGAGCGTCACATTTGTAGGGTGAATGGCCAACTTAAAGGTGATATTCCTGGTAGGGCTATATGGACTGAGCTTCCATATGAAATACAGCACGGGTGGAAAACAAGAATTCAAGAGATTGCATTATACAAATAAAGATCTGAGAGAGGCGAAGAAAATCTTTATAGCCATAGCCAATATACGTAGAATAATAGTCTACAGACTGGTGACCAAATTGCCATTAAAAAGAAACACAAGCAGCAATAGAAGAATTGGCTGATTGCTACTAAAGCCCAACGCTTCCAAGCGAATGCAGAAATGATAATGAGGATAATCTCTAATAAGAACACACAATACCTCTGGGCGCTGCTTAATAATAATGCAACAGTCCAATTGGCTCTTGTGATTCCAGCAGTCTCTCAGAAGGCATGGACCTGAACCTATTTCTGCTAAAAACTTTGAAGCTGAGGCCAAATAAGACCAAACAGAAATTATATCTAGCATTTATCGATCTGGAGCAAGCATGCAATAGTGTTAGCAGAAATAGGCTTTTGGAGAAATTAACTGGCATTGCCCGTGGGACCTCTGGAGGCAATTAAGGCCCTCTATTTGTCCACCACAGTCCAAATAAAGATGTCTGCCAAGGGTACATTCACGAAAGCAATCCGAACATTTAATTGCTTGAAACCTTGTTGCCCTTTGGTCCCCGAATTATTCAACCTATACATATCAGATATGGAATCTAGTCAAGCAGGAGTTAATGCTTTCCCCCTAACCTACACAATCAAGCAATCCTGTGGGTCCTCTATGCTGACGATTTGGTCCTGATTGAACAAATGCTGCTAGGGCTACAAAGCAGATTGATGCAAATAGAAGCATATCTAAAAACAAATGAGTTGAGAATAAACGCGGGTAAAACCAAAATTATGGTGCTCCGGAATGATATGATATGGCATTTATAACGTGCCTATACACAAGTGTGTCAAGCCGCGACGAGGCAAGGGAGGGGGACGGATAACAATCCTACTAGGCAAAGTGAAATTGAGATCACGCAAGTACAGGGGAGAGGGAAGGGGGGACAAGTGCAAGGGGGGGAAAGTGGGGGAGAAGTGGTGAACATGGGATTGAACAATTTGCGGCCAACGGGTGGCAGGTGCAAGGGGAAGTGCAGACAGCAGGTGTCCCAAGTGCAGGTAGGGGAACTGTAGGGTTACAGATACAGACCCAAGTGCAAGGGTTGACTGGAGGCAGTGCGGATGTGCAACTGGGCGGGCAGGGACCTGGGCCCGAGATCACAGGGTAGCCAGGTGACCAGTGCAGTTTCAGACAGGAAAATCAGCAGGGGAGAGGAAGAGAGAAGGCAGAAGCAAAGAGGAAGGTCTTGTTGTGCTTCTGGAACCGGAGATGGTTTGCCTCATGTTTCAGAGAGGAAGGAAGGCCCCAGCTGAAGAAAGAGATCTACCACCAACTTGTTGCTTGGAGAAGCGACTGACCCTGAGGGAGTTGGAGGTGTGAAGAGATTGACTAGGAAGATATTTAGGAAGAGAGAGTTGAAGGTATTGAGGTCGCAGAAGGCCTTGTGGACAATGCAGAGGGTTTTTAACTTAATCCTTGCAGCCACTGGGAGCCAGTGCAGAGATTTCAGTCCTGGATAGATAAGATCCCTGGGCTTGAGGCCAACAACAAGTCTCGCAGTCCTGTTCTGGATGAGTTGCAGAGGATGGAGAGTAGTAGCAGGCAGATTTAGAAAGACTGTTGCAGTAGTCCAGCCTAGAGGGAAGCAGAGCTCTGGGGACAGTGAGCTTCTGGGGGAAGGAGAGGAAAGGAAGAATACCTCTCAGGAGGTGCAGTTGGAAGTTTGACTTCTTAGAGATGTCAGAAATGTGAGGAGAAAGAAACCCAAATTCACCTGGATGGTGGGCTCGTTGAAGATAGTCTGTAAAATCTATTGTGTACTTAGAGTCCCATTTAACTGTACCTTGAATGAGTAACCATGGATGGCGTGTTTAAGACTAAAATCTGATAGACTAGCTACTCAAGCAAGACGAACCCACAAGAGATTTGGCAAGTTTACTTTGGCACTTGTAATAACCTTTTACAGACTTAAAGTAACTCCACGTATATGGAGCAGAATCCGTGCCCAACCTCCCTCTAAGGTTTGTGGATAAACTGGAGGGATTCTTTTGGAGCAGGGTGCTGGGTCTTCCCAAATCCCTACCAAGCTCTCTGATTAGATTCAAATTCGGTCTTCAATCTTTGCGATCCATGATTAGGTGGAGTTCTCTGGGCCTGTTTTTTAAAATGTATGGATGGGGAACGACCTTCCCGCCCTTGAAATTCTATGAACTGGGGATGATAAAGGGTCAGAATGGATTCTGGACACCTAGAAGGCTACTTGCAGGGAGTGGCTCAAGAATTTCAAACTACTGGAAGACATTTTCATAGCCAATACTGATAAAGTCGAGCTCCAGATAGCTAATGGACTGAATTGATACTCTAGCACAAAGAAGTTCTTAAAGACTACCCCTGAATCTGGAGCATGAGAGATCATCAATAAATCAATTCCCCAAGTATCAATTACAATTCCCATACCTCAGATACAAATATATCTTTGAGGCTCAGATTGTACGTTCTGCCAACTAGGGAATTCCTCAGCATGAGAAGGCATTTACGAGATAATTATCCATCCTATAGATTTTGTAGAAAGCAAGAAAGCAAGACAAGGTGGAAACTTCCCAGCATCTATTGACAGAGTGTAGTGGTCTGGACACAATGAGAAGGAAATATGAGTGAGGTGGCAAAATGTTACAAAAACCTAACGCTGCAGGAGTGGTGGGATATGTTCATAATAGGAGAAAATACTTAGATGATTTTGGCTGCAATGACATTTATGGAGGAATTGTTAGCTCTTTCGAGTATTAAATGAAATTCTTTGATGATTACAGAGAGAGGCAGTGGAAAAGCCTGTAAATCAATTTTATTTTGTGATGGATTGTTTTTATGAAAGGTTTGTAATAAACCAACCATAATTAAAACAATTATGAAGTTGGTCTCAGCTGTTTTTATTGCTAACAAAAATATTTCCGTAAATTGCAGGACATGTATACCAGTTTGGACAGTTGCAACACTCTTTGGCTGTTTCTGTATTCAGTCTCCAGTGCCGAGTCTTCAAAGAGGTCTGTTCGTTGAAGCGCATGCTGCTCGTGCAGTGCGAGAACTCGGCTTTAGAGCAGATCTGAGTGCCATGGCCTGCGGACAGAGCAGTTCTCCGGCAAAACACACTTTGCCAGAGCACCACTCTGTCTCGTTTCGGCCCTTTTCCTATGCTGTTGGGGTGGTTATAAACCTGCAACATAGCACTGTTGTTGACAAATACATTACATTTAGATCAAATAATCAGGTTGTGCTTCCTTTGTTCACTGTAATGCATGCAGTTTGTGCGTTCACTATATTACAACTCCTTATCTTTTTGTGGACAATGTATCGGTCTCTTGCAATAATGAAAGGTGAAATGCGTAGTGATAAATGTGAGCACCACTATGTTTCAGAAGATGGTTTGGTGTGTGAAGCACTTGTCAGAGACTTTGTTTATATGCCAGATCACTGAATCAAATTTTGTTCCTATGTCTGAGATTGTTAAACCTGCATTTATATATAGTTTGAGGCTACTAGCACCTACTGTGCTACCAAACGAGGTACCAGCATCTGCTCGTGCTAGCTATAAAAACAAAAACATCATCAGTATGGTGCACTTACAGAGCTCTGATCCTCCTTTAGAGTATTGAAAAAAATGTGTGGCAACCCGTAATGAAGAACATCATGTGGTGGGAGAGGTTATTAGGTTGCCAAATTCGAGAATGTATCCCAAAGTGTTGAGGCTCATATTCCGGCTTTCACATGAGAAGATGGTGCTGCTGGACAAATCATCTTTTCTCACTGTGTAGTACTTTGCAGTCTTATTTGAACATATTTGCACCATCACCTTCTGCTGAAATGATTTAGGCCATTGCCTTCTGCTTCCTTTTATTTAGGCCGTTTGAGTGGAAGGGTCTCTAAACAGGAAAGAGACAACCCAATGTCAAAGGCCTGGGGGGGAGCTTATTTCCATGTTTGCTTATTTGTCGCAAAACAAAACTGTTTACTTTTTTTTGTAAAGTTTCAAATGTTTTTCTGCACATCCTGAATAATAATCTCCAAGTCTGTGTTGGATGTTTTAAAGCTTTACACTATAATGCAATGGAAACACCCAGTTGAGATTTTTTTTAGGTTTGCATCAATTAATGTTTTGGTACTTCAATACTTCCCTTGATGATGGATAAAATTAAGCTAGGGAGGCATTCACCTTTAGCATAACGTGCTTGTATAAAGTTTTTGTTTCAAATATTGGGTTATGTGATTTGTGTATATTCCTGTTCCGACAAAAGGGGGTATGATTGGGTTCATGAAAGTCAAACATTCACAAATATTTGCTAAATCTTCCATACCTATATGTAACTAGAAAACCGTTTGGTCAAGTGCTGAAACTACACATGGCTCAAATACTTGCTTCACCTACTTGTGTGCTCCCAGCCAACTCATTTTAGCCTATCATAATTGCTAATTACTAAATATTTCATAATTGTTAGACCCTACGAGTGATTTAGTTCTCGGGATACTGTTTTAAAAAAAATAAAAATCAACAAAAAAAAACACCTCACTCAATTAATGGCTATAGTATTGCTTAATATATGATAATAGTGAACATTGATATGTTGCAAACACCATTCATTTGTGTCTGCTCGCTAACAGCAATACCACTTGAACATCATGGCCCTCTTCTAACCCCAGTCCCATTATTTGCAACTTCCTGGAAGCTTCTGTTTTGTATCCACTATCTGTTATGGTATGTGCACCTTTCTCGTTGCTTCCAATCCGTCACCATGCTTGAGCATTTTTATATTCTGTGAGGCTACTAATCCGAGCAGTATACCTTCCTATTGGTTTCTGCTGTTAAAAGGTACCCTCTGCCTATGCTAGAACGCAAGTACCCCTGTTATCGAACTATGTGGCACTTAAAATGCTTCTTGTTTATTTTTCTGACTTCAGTAAGGATTAAGAGGGCCAAGGGCTCTCTAAGGGAGTACCCTTGCTTATTGCGTGACAGGAGAGTCTGGATCCTTTAATTTCTTTGCTTTGAGAGTAGGGGCCGGGGGAGGGGAGCAGACAGTGTCTGTCTGTTCCTGGGTCTCAAAATTACTCAAGATGGCTCTATGGCTGGCATGATAGAGGTGCAGGAAAGTCACTTGCCAACAGTTGCGTGTCCAGAAGTGATAAACCTGGAGTAGAAGTAGCCTGCACCTTGTGCATCAACATGTGAGAGTTCAGGGGCAATTCTTTATTTCAGCATGGTATGTTCCAATAGGGGTGTTATTTCGAGTCCCTTCCACTGTACCATGGCAACACAACAGTACAATGGGAAAGAAATGTCAATCTACACTTTGTATAATGTGGGTTGGAGTGAATGAATAATCATACTTTAATTATTTTGTCTTTCGCTATTTTACATTAGACCTCAGAGAGGTAGTCTGATCAGCCACACTGGATTGTGGTTTAATACAGTGTTGGTTTTTATCATTATGACATTTAATGAAATGACGAGTTACTGCTTGGAATGCAGGTTGCTGCTAGGTTATAAAAACGGATACGCGCTCAAAATAGTATTTCCAGCAAAACCGGGTGGCCGTTTTTATGGCCATCTACAGCTGCTGATAAAGCCTTGCACTGGCTTTTGTTGAAGTTGGCATTTGCTGGTCTGCTTTCCCCAGGCATTCTGGATGCATGCCACCCGTGGCCTCAATTTATGTGACTCAACAAGTAGAGGCATGTAGCGCCAGCAACGCTGGCCTGCATGTGGTGAATGGAGATCGGTGTGGAATGATGTTGTACCAGCTTTTGATGTGTGTTCCTGAAAGTGTTTTATTAGTGGTTTTTCAGGATTTGGACCTCACACAAAATGAGACCAGTCTGATTTTGGAAAGCGGTAAAATAATGATAAATCCAAATCTGTAGCGTGAGATGGATATCCCCCACAGCACCCGCCAGAGGCCTGTATGCCAAAGTATGTTCACCCAAACACTTTAATACATTGTATGTTCTGTTTATCTGGGGCCCAGCCCTTGGGGACTCCACCCTTATGCATGCATCCACCATGTGTTAATAGCTGTTATGATCACATTAAATTATGAGGACATGTTCTCATGCGCAGTTATTTAGTTTGAATTTACCATTTACAGTAGAGGTTGAACAGAAGGTAGGTGTTTGCTTATGAGGAGCTGTAAATGTGTTCCTGGTCACTTATGCATTCTGCATGAGTGGCTTAGCTAACAAGTATGCTATTTAAAGGTTCTGTTATACATACTTGCTTGGAATGGTAAGTTAAATAAAAATGTTTCCCTCAGGCACACATCTATATATGCTACATAAATATGATCTGGAAATGAATATGTAGAAGCGGGGTTCAGTTACAAATTATTGAGTTCACCAATTTAGGTACCTACAGTATGCAAATAAGTATAAAAGATAAAGTGAATATTAAACCATTATTGTATTGGGTTGTCTTTGGGACAACCGGTACAGTGCCCTACCTTGGATTAAACATGTTCTGGACATGGCGTCCTGGTAGAAAATGCCAGCCTATTATAGTGACCCAAAGTTGATAAATTGTGGTACTGTTGGAGCCAGGAAGGAGGAAGTTCAAAATAGTTTGACCGCAACATGGTTATATCAATAAGAACTTCGTTTGTTCGGAAGGGAGTATTTAATGAGTAAAAAGGATAAAGGTTTTGACGAATATTCTGAAGTAATACATGCAGCTTTTGCACGAAGTGTATGTCTGAGAATGTGCTCGAGTGTGCTTTCGTTGGCTTCTGTAATATGCAATTGGTCAACGGGGAACAGTGGTAGGTAAGAATCAAGAGACGGACAAGGAGGCAAGTTGTCTGAACAATTCTTTCTTTAACCAATGTCCCTAAGCCTAAGATTCTAAGATTCTAAGCCTGATCTACAAAGAAATCAGCACAAGGGTGCTTGTCATGTTGTCTTCCATAAATTAAGTCTTCGGTCCAGAATCCTATTCTAACCAAGCTCTCTCCCTACCTCTTCAAAGAAAAACATACATGCAACCAAGACCTACTTTGGGCCACTGCCCGGATAAAGGATCTGTGGCTGGTTTCTGCCTGCCACCCTTATGTTCCTTGATCATAGGGCCCTCGCATATGTGCATTCCTTTCAGTCTCTCTCCTTCACAACTCTGGTCTATCAAAGTCTTTCTTGCTTCTAATACGTGATCCTTACAGTCTCTCCCCTTTCTTCTTTTTCCCTCACTGTGGGTCATCTGTCTCTTGTTCCCCTCAGGTTTTTTCTTTTTCTTTCTCTCTTCCCAGTCTGGAACTTCTTGATCATAACCCCACTCTGGGATTTGTCTCACACACGTTCCCCACTCTGGGGTTATACTCTTCCTTTTTCCCCCCACTTTAGGACCTCTCGATCATATTCCCAGTCTGGGGGTTTTCCTTGCTCACCCGACTGTGAGGTCTCTGGTCTCCCCGCCTTGGCTTATCGTGTTTCTCCCTGCTTTTGGGGTCTTTGTTCTCACCCTTCTTTGGAGTTTCTTAGTATTATTTTGAATAAAGTGGGTAGACTTGTCTCCATAATTAATCATTTCTGTATTAGCTATTGTTAGTGCTAATGTCCTTTTTAAATTTTGGGGGAGCTAAGCCAACTATTGTAGTCTTATCGTGAAGAACGCAGCGTTGAGGTTTATTTGTCAAAATGTATCCTACTACAGATCCAATTCTCTCTTCCATGGATCAATACTGCACTACTGGAAGGCAGCTCAGAAAATGTATAAAATATCTCAATTGGGAGACAAACCTCACCAGCAGTCAACATTGTTCGATAACCCTGACTGGTGCAACTTCTAGGGAAACCAATGGCAAGATTACTATCATTTTAAGTATCTCAACTCATCACCATAAATATAACCTTAATGATTTGCGTTGATAAGGCTACCTGAATTCTAGACCATAAATGTTCTACATTGTCTTTTCTCATAGCTTGTAGACCTGTATTCGGTAGAACTCCCAAGTACATGAGTTTCAATGGTACCCAATAAAAATGGGAGTTTCCCAAATGTTCTGCTGGAGTATAGGGGTTTAAAGGCACTGCTTCTCATTTGCTCCAATTGATGTTCTGTCCTGAGAAAGACAAAAAGCTTGAATCAGAGACATAAACTCTCTGCTGGAGGTTGCAGGATTAAAGTTAACACAATGTCATAGCTTTGTTGGCATATTAATCCCATGAATGTTAACATTCTGATGTATAGCTATTGAGAGGGGCTCCAACGCATAGGTGAAGAGTAGGGATGGCATGGGGACATCACTACATTGTACCCCTATGAATGTCAAAGTAATCTGATAAGCATCCTCCAGCGTGATTTCTTGCATAATGGTATTGATGTAATAGTTTCACCTTTTGTATAAATCCTTCGGCTAATCCAAATTTGTGCATGACTCGAAACAGGTACTCCCACTAATGCTTTCTCTGCATTTAGAGACGGATCCACTACAGCGCTCGTACCATTTCATTCTTGCCATATTATATGTAGTAGAAACCGCATTGTCTCTTGGTTTTCTTCCAGGTATAAATGCCACCTGAACACTGTGAATTAACTTGGGAATGGCCCTTTATTATCTGTTCACTAGACTTGTCACAATTTTCATGTCAACATTTAACAGCAAGATGGGCCGATAGCTGCTCGATCTTCTTGGTTTGGGAGTAACTGGAATTAAAGCTCTAATAAATTCAGCCAAAAGTGTTTTCTCCGTGAAAGTGCCTTTAAACAACTGTTTTACTAATGATATAATTACCAATCCATACATTTTAGAAAACTCCACTGGGAGACTACCATTACAATGTGATTTATCTGCTCCATATTTTCAATAGTTCTTTCTCTCTAATTTGCAATCTGATCTTCGATGCTCTGTCTACCAGGTAAGAGTAGTTTTCATTTATTCAAGAAGAAATGCTTGTGATCAATATTTGCAGGCTCTTCTGAGGAGTACAGCATTTTATAGAAGTTCTGATATTTAGCTATATGTGTTGGGTCAGTTAATAGTGTTGTCATCTTTTTGTATTGCAGCAACATTAATTTGTTCCTCTCTAGTTGTCAAGTGTGTTTCCAATAATCTACTTGTTTCCCCTCCTGCTCATAAGGTCTTAAATATAATTGAATAATTCAAAGTGAGCCACCGGGGTGAAAAAAAAGGCTAGCTTGTATTTTTGAGGGGTAGCTCCTTATTCATGCCTTATATATAGTTTTTATTTCCCTCTCCAGCTGTACTTTTGTCTTTCTTGCTTCGTTCTGAATCAGAGCCCCTCAAATGTTCCTGCTGCATATAAACTCTCCCCTGATTCTACTGAACCTCCATTGTGTGTAAAATAATCCATGATAATGCTCCTCTTTTTTAGCCGGTATCTTAAATATGTTAACACTAAACCACAACCACGTTTCGTGATTAGATCCAGATCTAGGGAAATCGGTGATTTGAAAGTTTTTCACGTTGTCAAATTTTGTCAAATTTTGTGAAGTTAGGATGCAAAATTTCAAACATCCTGTCAGCGGTCGTCCTTCATGGAGCCTTTGGCGCCATTAGCATTCCATCCCGCTCATCTGAATGTGACTGCCTGGTCTAGTCTTTTCCAAGATGGCCGCTGCCCCATTCATTTACATTTGCACCGTGGCGTGCGCTCTGCGTTTGCAACCTCACTATTACTCTTTGTGGTAAGGCGCTGTTTCCTCCTTGTGTGCCTTCGCCCTCTCCTTAGATCTCGTCCCGCGTTCCTGCCCTTTAACGCAATCCTTACCTCCTTTCCTGCCTTCTTGGCACTAGTTGTACTCAGCTTTACTCCTTTGAAGTTTTGCTGCTCTGGCTCTCAGCCTCGTCATTCCATTCCAGTGCCTGCTCTGAGAGTTGTCTTGCTTTCCTTTCAGATTTTTGCTCTATATAAATTGCCCATTTTTGAAAGGATACGTGGGATCCTAGCACTTCACTTCTGGTCTCTGCACCAGCCTCCTGCGCAGAGTGGACCTCCTGTTTACCTCGATATCCTTATTGTAATTTCACCGGCAACATCAATCCGGACCGGAGGGTTTTTTGTGCCCATCAGCATTTTCCCTTTGCCTGGTTATTTCGGGCGGGGGCCTCTTGCCTTAGTCGTCATAAAAAGCAGGAATAGTGACTTCGCCTTGAGGTCGACCATATCTCTATAAGGACAGACGTTTGTCCCAGAAGAAAGGATCTTCTCCACCACCAGACGAGTCACCAGGCCTCTCCAGCGACAAAGACTCAGGTGAGGAAGGACTAGCCATCAGTGGCACGCCCCCATACTCGCAAGCAAGGTCGAGTACAAATGGTACTCGGCCTTCTTAAAATCTCCTCCCCAATGCGAGTGGGTTAGTAGATTTTGTGAGCTCTAGGTCTAGATGTTGACTCTGCAGTGTGACTGAAAATCCTCTCCAAGCTAGTACCCCAGACCTCTAGGAGTCATTTAGAGGGCCAGGACCAGCCGAAAGAGTAACATGTAGCAATCTTCGATAAGTCCAACATTACTAAACTATGTACCTGCTCAGGTGTATGTACCTGCTGCTCTAAGCAGAGAGTGGTGGGGAGGCTAGATCTTTCTTCCGCAGGAGCCTCCCTCTTTAACGGTCTTCCTGCCCCTCTCAGGCTTGAGCAGAGCTCCTTAAATTCCAGAAGCTCCTCAAGGCCCTCTTTTTCTCTTCTTCCTTCCCTCTCCCCTGCGAACTGCACCGTCTGCTTCAGTGACTGGCTGCCTGGCTTTCTCTGAGTCCCGCAGGGCTCCAGGTCCCCCCCTTGCCCAATCAAACCCCCCTCCTCGCACTTTACATGTGGACCCTCTCCCGCTGCACCACATGCAATCCCTTGCACTCCTGGCCTCCCCTCAGCATTTGCCTAGCCCTTGTAGCATTTCTCACACTCTACGATTACCCCCCACACCCTCCCTTTCACTCTTGCACTCTTTACCCTGCATTTCCCTTCCCACCCTAGCACTTCATTTCGTGCTGACCGGCACACACCCCTCCACTCCCCCTTCTTCCTCCCACTTCTTGTTACAGCACTTGCATGATCTGAATGCCACAAGGCCTAGTAGGGCTGTTTTTTAGTTCTTTGTCCCTTGTGCTCCCTCCCCCTTTGCCTTGTGGTGCCTTGAAAAACCATTTTTTGCATAAGCGCCTTACAAATGCCCAATAAATAAATGAATATTGTCAGAGCGATGCATTAGTTCCTGTTAATCTTATTCTGATGGCCATTTTCTGAAAGGTACTTTCCAGCGGTAGTTGTTTGCCAAGTCGTTCCACTTCATGCCTCCTCAAACTATTTTCACAGGAATATAAATTTCCCATTTTATGGATGCAAATGAACAGTAAATTATGGGGCCAGGGGAGTACCCAGTTGGCTGCTAGCCATGTCTCCTAAAGTCGTCTTGTGATATATTAAAAAAAAAAGTATTGCGATATATTTGTCATTATAATGACACTTGTGTACATACCCTTTATAGGCGAGCCTATAAAATAGTTGACTGTAACTGTACCTCAGAGAGACACATCTGCCTTTTTAGATGGGAGGCCCTCTGTGACTTGGATTTTCTCACCTCCTTACCACTCTTTCCCGCCAAATGCCGATGTGTATACTATGTATAGCCAAGTATTAGGACAGCATTAATGCCTAAGTAGCTCATCGGATTTCATTTAATATCTTTACAAAGAGGGTCAGTTACTCTTGTGGCTCTTCCTGCAAAAGGCTTTGGCCCTCCCTCTGTGAATGCTGCATGCTTTAGCCCATTAATAAGTCACCCACTTCTCTCCGGTATGTGTTCTGGCTCTCCATGAATACGTGGACTTTTATCTCTTTTGGACTCTTTAAAGAGCCCTGTCCTGCCCTTAAGTTTCAATGCCCTAGACAGCCCTTCTTTCCAAGTTCCTATTGACCCTATTGTTGGCCCCAATTGTCATCTCTTTCATCAACATGGCCCTGTCTATTACAAAAGATGACCAGGACCACCTTCTGACTGGTTCAGGGAAACTAATGGAGGCCTTTGATCACACAGTGCAAACCTATCTCAACATACACCTGACACCATTGGAACCTTCCATCATGCCACCGTAGCAGTACAAACAAGTGCATGGCTGTCGAGCTGGGGAGGGGGTTGCCTTAAGATAAACTCAGCACTGGCTAAGCTACTGTTTTATTAACCTGATCCATCAGGGTGTGACATGTGCTTTGGTGGCTTGTTTTTAACGGAGATGAAAAGTCTGATCCTATCAAATGGCCTCTAGTCCTGAGTATCGTTCGAATTCCTTCTAGCTAGTGTGAAATAGCAGGATTAGTTGGAAGGGTTTGAAGGCGAGGCGGGTATGTTGAATCCCTTTAATAGCTGTATTAACTGATCTAACAGTGTTGAATGTGCGAAAGAAA
Organism: Ambystoma mexicanum; assembly: GCF_040938575.1. Taxonomy (NCBI): domain Eukaryota; kingdom Metazoa; phylum Chordata; class Amphibia; order Caudata; family Ambystomatidae; genus Ambystoma; species Ambystoma mexicanum. The sequence continues at coordinate 436,799,495 of NC_090936.1, forward strand.
AACTGAAAACATTTTGTTAACCAGTAATATGCACCAAGCAGAATGAAGAAAACAAAAAGCGCAGTTGAAATTGAAACGTAGTTTGGTTGGGTGTCAAAAAGCACAGGCTTCAAGGAGTGTTTTAAGTGGGATGCTTTCATTGGGTTTGCTTGTGAATGTACCTTGTGAATGTACCTTTAATTTCAATATTGCTTATTGGCTATTTTTTTAACTGAGCAAACGGACGTTTAGGCGGTATAGGAAACCAGTGTATACATATATGCAATGTTCAGTGACGTCACATTGTTGGTGTCGTTCTCCATTTAAAACTGTTTCATATTTTGCAACTGGCAAGTGATGCTGAATTTGCAGTAGATACTGTTGTGAGAAATACAACTCTTGGCTTTTCTAATAAAAACATGTATTTGGGTTTTATGTTTTCTTAACAAACTGTAGAGTATAAAATATTTTGATGCAGCGAAGTAGAAAACTATCTTGTATTTCAGAAGGCTACGTTCTGTTGTATTCAGGTAAATATAGAATGATAATTTCAAATGGAAATGGCTTAGTTTAAAACTTTACTCTGCAACTATTGTACAGTAATATTGATAATCTATTATTATGGAAAGGGATTCCCAAGGGCATACATTAGTTTTCAAAAATTGAATAGCAAAGTTTGCTAATTAAAATGTACTTGGTTACCAAACAAACCTATTTGATTAGCAATGTTGGACTGATATTTGTAATGTCACCAGATGCTATTTGTACTCGAGGCATAAAATGATCAACAATACAGCATTTTTGTGTACTGCTGAAGTTAGAGATTTTTGTCATGAGTTTCTGTAAAATGTAAAGGTTAGCTGCATAAATGGACACAAATAAATAAATACATAGATAATGTAAAAAGGGCTCTGAAAAGCAGTTTTCAGTGCAAGGCTCTGCAACTATCTGCAGTCAGTGTTTCACAGGGCATTGTCCTGCATATTGTATGATTGAACCGTCATTTGCTGTGTAAGGAGAAGTTGAGAATCTTAGTAAATCAACAAGTTCACAATGTTAAAGGAAAGTCGTAGCCTGAGATGAAGTACGTAGTATGGCGTTGCAGCAGGCAGGGTAATTGTCAACTTCATTTGGGCAAGATGGCTCTGGTCTTTTATTGGTGTCAACTGTTTTCAATATAGTGTTAAATGCCACTTTTGGAGGAGGGCAGGGCTTCTAAAGGTCCTCAAGCCTGTGTCAGGTAGGCCCAAGCACAGAATTCAAGCCCTGTGCACCCATGAATGCAGTTATCGTTGTTAGCACTCAGCCCCCCATTTGGGGTGCCAATACCTTTTTGGGCTAGTTTAGGTTAACGAGGCTTTGCGCAATTCATGCTCATTTAAAAAGAAATGACACATATGTCGTAATTAGAAATAACTATTTCCAGTCCCTGGATGTGGGCCAGGAGGTGAGTGGGCAGAGGGAGGCAGGGGTGTCTAGGTGTGGCACTCCAATGGAGACTTGTCCTGGGGCACCACCTTCAAGGACGGAAAGGCTGGGCAGATTCTACTTGCGTTCCTAGCCTCGCACGCAGGTGGCAATATATATATGCAATCATAATCTGAGAGCAAAGCAAGCTCTGGGTGCTAACTACAGTGCATGGTATTGCAATAGATCTGTATAGGGGTGTCACGGTATTAGTATAGGGGTGTCACGGTATTAGTTTTATGACGGTACGATAACCTTCTTGCCAAATGACGGTATATCATGGTTATCGCGGTATATCATGGTTATCGCGGTATAGCAGGTGGAGTTAACTAATCTTAACAAATATTTTCTAAAAGGTCATAAATTGACAGATTTAGCATCACAAACAAAACCAGGCACCCAGGGCCAGAATTGGGCTTTTCAACCTACCTTCCACTGAAATGCCTTGCTTCCACCAAACACAAACACACGTGTAGAGAGGAGGAGGGGGGGAGCCCTGCTGCAACTGGCAAAGCAAACTGAATAGCTTTACTTAAGTGGTCATTTAGGCTTTATGCTCCCCCACTGGCTACTGGTGAAGATGAACATGTTGCCATCTTGATAACCTGCATGCCACCGATCAATGGGGGCTGATGGTAGTATACGCTTGTGCGCATATACACACACACACAGACACACACACAGACGCACTCTCTTAACGTTACAGCCTTTAGTTTACTTGCGGGCCAAAAGGTGTTCAGTAATCACGGACATGTTACCCTTTGGTATGGCAGCAGGGAATACCCACAGAGATGAGTGAATTTTGCAGTGTGACTTATTATATGTAAATTCAATGATAGAACCAGGGAAATCCCCCATTGCCATATGTTTAGAGAACATTATCCATTATAAATATATAAACCCCAAAGCCGCCAACCCAAAGTAAACCCTTATCCTTCTTGGCACTGTATCTATTCTTCCTATTGCTAACATATTGATTTTGTGTCAGGCACGTGTGGTTTATGGAATGGCATTAAAAACTGCTCCAACTGAAACTACTTGGCAGACGGCACATCCAACAGTGCAAGACCAAGACTGCGCAGCTCTTGCTTACTGCAGCCTTTCCAAATCAGATTGAAAAGCACACTTTACGGTATGAACGGTATAATGGTATAAACAATGTGACGGTTATTATTGTTCAATTAAGTGGTTCACGGTATCTTTAACGGTATACCGTTATACCATTACATCCCTAGATCTGTAGAGGTACAGACTGGATGGAACTATTGAATGAACAGATGAATGCAACCGGCAGGTTACAGAACTAGGTTTGCCATCAAAGGCATTTGGCCATGTGATCATATACATTTCCAAAAGTGTTTAATTGTCAATATGATGCACCTTCCCCAACAAAATGGAATATAGTTGACCGTATGAAATTTAGATACACTAACCGAAACGTTACTGAAAAACAGACAATGCAGCGTTTTACAGTTGCAATACTGTAATTATGCATTATGTATCAACTTAGGTTTTTAGGAATGGAATTGAAGGACAGTCTTTTAAAAAAGAAAGTTAATACATACTGGTCTTTGCTAAACAGGATATAGTTAGTTGAATAAAAGTATCAACCTGGTTACTTGAAAAAGAAAGAACTTTTCTTGCCTAGCACCCCCACATAGGCATTTGGCACTGTTAAGAGTGGAGAATATTTCTGCTGCACTCTCTCTCCCCGTTAGCCCCTTTGAACTTGCGGTGAACAAAGAAAAGAGGGTGGAGAGAGCCCAGAAAGGCCAGAGAGGAATGCAGAGTGAGTTGTGCTTTCATTGAACAGGTTAGTACATTGCTGGCAGTGCTACACAAGTGTCAATTTAATTAGCAAACCTACAGAATTGCATAGCATATTGCTATGCAACACTCCTCATTTTAGATCTTGGATCCCTACCTGGTCTCCGGAACGTGTGTGATGTTTAGAAATCTATGGTTTCACTAAAGCTCTCCTCAAACATCGTTCTTCTGTTGATGAGTGCTTAGTAGCCTTGGAATGGAACATTACTATCTGATTACATTAGAGAACGTGCCCAATGTCTTGCTCTAGAGGTTGAGGTTGGGGGCTACCAAAGGGGCCATGTGCTTCCATCTAGTATGTGAGACAGAGCCTGTCAGCTTCTTGGAAAAGAGTCTGCTCTACTCCAGATTCAACTGTGAGCTTGTTAGTCATGTCACCTTTTTTTCCATTTAGACGTTATTAAACATTTTGTCAAAAACAACAGTACAAGAAGAGAAAAAGAAAAATTGAGGAATCCTCCCCCCCCAACCCCCCAAAAGGACTACCGAGTTCACATAAGGGAATGCAACCAAAATGTAGGGATCGAGAGACAGCTATCGACTGACGCCATGGGTTCTGTCGATTCCAACAGGCTGGGTGAAGAAGCACATAGTTCAACATAGGCCGGGGGGGGGCAGGGGCCTCACAATGGAGGAACGATCAAAGTCTCAGAGCACCGCAGTCCTCGTGAAGGAGCACCAAGGTCCAGTCCAACAGGAAGGATTCCATTGCATCGTGAGCAAGCGCCGACAGCTTCTCGTAGGTGAAAATTGCCCACAGTTTGGCAAGCCATTCTGATTTTGAAGGCACCGCGCCACTCTTCCAATTCTGAGCTATGGTCAGTCTACCAGCTCTCAGCATGCTCTGAATCACTTTTGGGACGGCTTCCGAGTCCGTATCTGGGGACGCGATACCAAAGAGAAGTTCGGGGGGGCCCTGTCAAGAGTAATGCCCATAATATCCTTAATCCAGCTCAACAGTTCTGCCCAAAAGATTTGCACATGTGGACATTCCCAGCACAAATGGTACCAAGTACCCCACTGACCACATTCCCTGGGGCAAAAGGGAGAAACCTCGGGAAACATTTTCGACAAACCCACTGGGAGGGAGGTGCCACATGTGAAGAATCTTAAAATTGTGTTCCATCACTGCAGTGTACAGCGTTCCCGAGAAGAGAGCCCCAAAGAGTTTAGCCCAAGTGGAGTCGTCTTTCACCCTCGCGATCTCATCATCCCATAGTTTCTTGAACCCTTGTCTACCTGACAATTGCGTCGAGTTTAAGACGCAATAGATTCCAGACAGGGATCCCTTCCTCGTGGAGGATTCAGCAATTACTTTTTCATGGGGTTTGAGGGGATGAGCGAGGTGCTCCTGCCATTGGGAGCTGGTTAGGAAAACTTTAACCCAGAGGTAATCAAAAACAGACATCGAGGCATCTCCCATAGCCTCAGCTAAGGCACTGTAGTCAATGAATCTATCCTGATGGAAAAGTTGGGCAGCACGCTCTAGACCCGCGTCCGACCACTGTTGCGTGTTACAAAATCGAGAGGACGAGAGGGCACGGTTCTCTTTGGGGTTTTTCCATAGAGCCCACAAGACTGACAATGTTGGGTGGTTTTTCACTCGAATCGTGAGGTCATTGGATGATGACCATAAAAAAATTGGACTTTCCTTGGGTGTGTGTGAGTATCTTCGATGTAAGCCCAATAGGTACACAACTCATCCTTCATATGTTCCAACATAACTCTAAGCTTGGCAGCCTTATGGTATAAGCGGACGTCCGCAAGCCCAAACCCCCCCAGGGATCTTGGGAGCGTCAAGGTTGAGTGCCTGATTCTTAGTCTTTTGCCCTTCCATACAAACCGTTGGATCATGGACTGTAGGGATCTAAAAAAAACTTCTGGGATCTTGACCGGGAGAGACGTAAAGAGATACAAAAGATGAGGAAGTATATTCATTTTAACGGAAACCATGCGACCGAACCATGCTACGATCAAAAGCGCCCAAGGTCTAACTTAATCTTGGCAAGCATTAGGGAAAAGTTCAACTCAAAAAGGGTACCCAAGTCCCTAGGGACGAGGACTCCAAGATATAAAGTTGCCTTCCGCTCGACTCTCACCCCCCAAGCATCAGCCCGCCCCCAGTGTCTCGGTCACAGATCCCCATTGGCAAAATACAGGATTTAGATGGGTTTATCTTCAGCCCTGAGAAGGTCCCAAAGCGTGAATCAAGCCCAGGAGATTGGGGAGTGACACTCTCAGGTTGGTTAGATAAGCCAGAATGTAATCTGCAAATAGTGAGAGTTTAAAATCTCGTTCCCCGACCCTGACCCCCGTAATCCCGTGGTGTTGTCGAAATGCTGTAGCAAGGGGTTCCTTTGCTAGGGCATAAACGAGGGGAGAGATCGGACACCCCTGACGGTTTCCCCTGGAGAGGTGGAACAGGGCGGAAACCACACCATTCACCGCTACCCTTGCCATCGGGCCATTGTACAAGGAAGCAATCCACCCACAGAATTTCTCACCCAGACTCATTTTATGCAGCACCTTGCCCATGTATGGCCACTTGACCCGATCAAAGGCCTTTTCCGAGTCGACTGACAAAAGGTATGCTTCAACATTGTTACTTGAGGTTTCGTTGATAAGGTCCAGCATCTTTCTTATGTTGTCTGACAACTGTCTACCAGGAATGAAACCAACTTGGTCCCCATGGACCAGAGACGGCATGTCGTTGGCCAACCTTTTGGCAAGGAGTATCGCCAAAATCTTAACATCAGTATTGAGTAAAGAAATGGGTCGGTAGGGTAAACATTGGGTTGGGTCTTGCCTTGGGAATCACGACTATACGGGCAGAAAGCATGTATAGGGGAAGGGCCCCCGAATCAAGAGTTGTATTACACAACTTGGCCAAAAAAGGAGCGCGAGTGGAGCGGAAGGACTTAAGGAAGGAGACTGTGAAGCCATCATCACCCGGAGTAGTACCACTTTTCATGGAGCTTATCATATCGACAACATCTGGGGACGTTATGGGGTTTTCCAGGGTGCCTGAGACTTCCGGGGGGAGGCGGGGGATCGGGAGCGACTCCATAAACGCATCTGCATCCGACCCATCTCCTGAATATTCCAAAGCATAGACCCTTTCATAATACTGGCGAAACATCTCCGCTATCCCTGAGTCATCTAGACATTTGACATCCCCTTGAGTGAGCAGTGAGTGAACTTTCTTACTATTTTTAAGTTCCTTTAATTTCCATGCAAGGATCTTGTCTGCCTTTTCCCCCTTCTCCATATACTTTTGCTTTCGGAAAGCCAGTTTCCTCTTGGTTTGACCCACCACGAGCACGGACAATTTCGCCTTGAGCAGTTGGAATTCTGCCCATTTACCCGGGAGCTTCTGGGACCTTACTTTGCCCCCCCGGCTGGATGGCCTCTATTTTACCCCCAAGGAGCTTCTCCTCCCTATCTCTCTCACTCCTCCTTCTTGCCCCATCTCAATAAGGACCCCTCTAATTGTGACTTTGAAGGCTTCCCAGACACTGGCCTTCCCCACCTCCCCATTGTCGTTGATGGCAAAGTACTCTTTTATTGCTGCCAATAGGTCTTGGGATAGCTCCTTGTCACGCAGTAATAGGTCGTTGCACGTCCCACCTTTACCCCCCGGAGAGGCCCGAGGGAGCCCACCTGGACTCTCACAAGGTTGTGGTCTGACCACCAGATCAACTCTAGCCCGAAGTCGGATATATTCTCACAGAGCATACTATCAACAAAGACATAATCGATCCTGGAGAACGAAGAGTGGGGACTAGAAAAAAAGGTGAATAAGGGGTTAGATCCCTGCCATGTAGAGTGTGAGTCGAAAAGGCCCAGTGCTTCGTTTGTGGTACGAAAGGAGGCAGCCATCCTCTTCTGGGTTTGCCCATCGGTGTAAGGGCAATCGGATTTCCTATCTTGGTCGGGAAAGAGAACCATGTTAAAGTCCCCGCCCAATACGAGGACCCCCTTCCGTGAATGCCATGATTTTTTATTGTCTCCTCACAAAAAAGGTCTTGCGCTTTGTTGGGGCCATAAATCGACACCAGTAATTTTGGAGCCCCTTAGCTCCCCCTTTATCATAATAAAACGGCCCTCTGGGTCCTTCGGCTGGGCACGAGTTACAAAGTGAGCTTTAAGAGACACTACTAACCCTACTCCCTTCTTTTCGACCTGACACGAAGCATGGGACACCTCCTGTATATCCTTGGATCCGAGAGTAATTTCCCTACCCCTCGCCCAGTGCGTTTCTTGGGAGAAATAGAAAGTGAAGCTTCAACCGGTTGAATTCCTTAACCACTAAAGACCTCTTATGGGGGGAATTCAAACCTCGAACATTCAAAGAACCCAGCGACAGAGCTTGAAATGAGTCCACCATCAGGGGGACGTAGTGTTCTCCTATTCACGCCGGGGGAGATCATGCTATCCTCAAGCTAGAAAGATCCCTTTCCGTTAGAACGACCCTCATAGGGACAGAGTCCCAACTCGGTAGTGACCTCAATGAGCAACAGCAACCTCCCCTAAAACCCCCGAACCAAACCCACAACCTAACCCAAAACCATCCCCCGACGCTCCCCATCCCCCCCTGAGCACCGGGATAGCCTGCGACATTGGAGATGCCGCCTAACCAGGCCACCAGTGCGTCCCTCCATTGGGATAGAGATTAAGATAAACACCTGATCTGGGCAGAATTTATAAAAACTCTCGAACCCACACATATCAAAGGGAGAACTCTCAACTGGCTAGCAGACTACAACTGCACCGCCATTATCAAATCCATTGTCCCACAACCTTGGACAGACCACTTCTTCTTGTCCTTCGAACTATCCACTTCTAGACCACTCTTACCAGTACCTCCCATGGCCCCACCATGCCCAACAAGAAACAAAAAGAACATCACTAAGGACAAAGTAATTGCCGCAATCTTACCCACTCTTAACCAATTAACGGACCAATCAGACCCCAAAACACTCGTAGAAGAGTATAACAAAATCATGCTAACTACTCTCGATAACATCGCCCCTCTAAAACTCAGACCAAGCAAACCCAAAGCCCACTTAAATAAATGTTCACCCCTGAACTAAAAGACCTTCACCTACTCAAGAGGGGCTGCGAAACAGCATGGAGGCTTATCCCCTCAGCAGACCATAAAAACAAACTAACCGACATCTCCTCCCAATATAAAAAGGAAATTTACCTGGCCAAGCAAAAATCTTACAATAAGCGTATTGCCAATGCAAACTCGAACATGAGGGAACTGTTCACCATCCTCAAAGAACTAGAGTCTCCCACCCCCATCCCGGACACATGTACCAAAGACAAAACATGGTGCTCTGATATTCGACAAGCACTCTCAAATAAAATAACCATGCTCCAAAAGAAAATTTCCAAGAAAAAAGCCATTCTCATCCAACCATCCCAAACCATCATTCCGAACACAGACCACCATCCTAAGAAACATGACCAAGTTCCACGTTTTAGGTTCTCAAAAACCTCTATTTTTGAGGTGGAGAAAGTCATCCTCTCTCTTTAAGACATCCAACTGCAGGGCGACCCCTGCCCTGCCCAGCTTATAAAAGATGCGGCCAGAGACCTCTCCCCATTTATTTCAAAACGTGTTAACTCCTCATTCGCGTCCGGCACGGTACCGACTAATCTGAAACAATTGTGGGTACTGCCTCTGCTTAAAAAGCAAACAATAGACCCACTTATTCCTACCAACTATCGGCCCATCACAACAGTACCTCTTCTACTTAAAATACTGGATGCGATTGCTTATATCCAAATTCAAAAATTCCTGGAACAACATAAAGTCCTAGGAGCACGTCAATCAGGTTTCCGACCCCAACACGGCACTGAGACTGCCCTCATTGAATTGAAGGCACAAATAGATGAATTACGAGATAAAGGCAAAATGGCTCCCCTCTTGTTGTTGGATCTCTCGGCTGCATTTGACCTTGTGGACTACAGGGTCCTTTGCAGCCACCTTGACTCAGCGGCACACTTTTCTAGAGAGGCCATAACCTGGATTGAGCCTTTCCTTAGTGACAGGACTATGAGGGTGTTCTCCCCCTCGGCAGCGGCTGACCCGATCCCCATCCTGTGCAGAGTTCCTCAAGGCTCTGGCGTCTCACCTACCCTATACAACTTATTTACTAAGCCCCTTTATGATGATCTGGACCATCTTGGTATCACCTACACTAACAATGCAGATGATACCCAGATTCTCCTCCCTCTTTCAGGGGATTACAACAAGGATTTGGCCTTCGTAAATAGGGTGTATATCATCCAGGCATGGATGGCAACCCACGGCCTATGCCTGAATGATGATAAAACAGAGCTTATCATCCTGGGGACACACTCTAACCTCAAAAAGTTAGACCAAGACTACTCCTCATTCCTGATCGATGGTAACTCCATCAAGGTGTGCAAGGAAGTGAAGTCACTTGACTTCTATCTGGACTCCACCCTCTCCTTTGACAAGCAGGTGAAGTCCATGGCATCTGCCACAGCTTACGCTTGTAAGCTTATTAGAGCAGGCAAACACTTTCTCTCTGACAACAACTGCATCATCCTAGCCAGAGCCTTCATTCTTTCTAGGCTCGACTATTGCAATGCCCTCTACATCGGCACCAACAAATCCATCATCCACAGAATGCAATTTAATGCCTTGCGCGCAGCTCTCGGCGTTACCAAAAGATCGCATATATCCAACATCAGGCACCAAAATAACTGGCTGTCCACCCAAAATAAAATCCATTTAAAAGCTGCATCCCTTGTTCACAAAGCTCTGAATAATGCCACACCTAGCTATCTTACTGACAAATTCCTAAAGAGAAGCTCCTCCCATCCAGCAAGAATATCCAATGCCAACAGCCTCATTATACCAAGATACAAACTGTCGAATGTTGGGGGAAGCAGCTTCCAGGTCCGAGCAGCTCAACTATGGAACTCACTGCCTCACCCTCTACGTGAGGAGCAACCCTTGCTGAAATTTAGATCCAACTACATCAATCTCCTGAAAGCCTCCGATAACTAGCTCATTAGCTTTTACCCACTTTGGAGACCTCCCAGTGTAGATATGTTAGTTACCCGCCTTGTGGCTACCCTTGTGCTTATATTCCCATCTGGCTAGTGACCTGCTTCCTACTAGGGCTTGTATATGTGATGTCTTCTGTATTCTGCAACTTCCTTGAACTGTATATATTTCCCTGTATGTAATCTGTATAGAACTGTATACTGGGGACTCCAGACGTGGACCCCTTGCTCACTGCTCTTAGAGAGACACAGCTTCACCTCACTGATGATGCCCAACTAGGCTGAAACTTGTGTATGGGGTTGCTGTGGTACTCTGGATCAGAGGAGAATTGCCTTGCATTTCGGTGCTGGACTGCTCCCGGCCAGGACAAGGACTGATTTATGGGGATATTTCTTCTCTGTGAAAAGAACAGTGAGCTAAAGACTTGGTTGAGACTCTCCCAGGGGCCATCCGCCCAAGAACAAGTCAATGGGATGTGTTCGTGCTGGTAGAGAGTTTCCCAGACCACCCCCTGTTTTGGTTTAGAACTGTACACATCTATGTATTACCCGCAACCATGTAACTTCAGTCTCGCATTGTCTGTACTACTGCGCCCAGCTACCTTCGGGTTTGGTGCGCATTACAAGTGAATAAAACAAACAAACCAACCCCCATCTCTGAGCTCCCCCTCCCCCCAACACAGTGAACATCAGTACAGACAAAAAACCCTCCTGTCCCTTCTCCAGACCCGGCACCAACCAAAGCAACCAGACAACCCCCCAGACTAGGGCAACCTGGGTTCCGAGACCTGAGCCAAAAATCAGGATCATGAGGCACAACCCATCATCTGAGAGCGCCACCTCAGAATATGTTTGAGTGCCGCAAGGAACAAATCAGTCTGCTGAAGGTCTGGGGGAGGCAGGGGCCACCCTCCTGAATTTCCTTTTGCCACAGACCCGGCGCCTTTCTGAGAAACCAGCAGGATTACATACCTTTGAGGCACACCTTGACCGCCCTCGCAGGGGGGGGGGGTTCCTAGCAGTTTCAGGGACACCCTGCGAATGTCGTCTTCCGTGACCAAAGAGTATTTGAAGCCATCGTGTTCAAAGGAAAGCGAAAAAGGATGACCCCATCTGTATCTGACACCCTTGGACTGGAGCTATTTCGTTAGGGGACCATATAGCCGACGACGAGCCAGGGTAAAGGCTGAAAGGTCCTGAAAAATTGTGACTTGTGCACCTTCCCAGTCTATTGGGCCCTTCTTCTGTGCGAATGCCAGAATTTTGCTCTTTTCCGAAAAGTAGTGAAATCTCACAAGATTAGATCGAGGACCTTTGTTGGGCGCCCCCGCTCTGTGGGCCCTGTCTATGGTGGGCTCGTTGGTATTGGATCCGTCGAATAGTTTGCTGACCACCCCGTTAACAGTTCTTAGAATGTCCGCTTGCGTTTCTCCTTCCCTGTCCGGGACCCCCAGGAACCACAGGTTGCCACGACAATCCCTATTATCCAAATCATCAAGCTTCAGGACACATTTTTCCTCCCTTCTCTCCAGTTCGGATAAGCGCATGTCAAACTGGGTCTCCAGGAGGTTTATTGAGAACTGGTTGGCCTCCAGGGCTTGGACCCGGTCGTCTACCGCGTCCATTTTATTATCGAGGGAGTCCAAGCGCTTGCTGATATCAGCCCTAAAGCCCCGGATCTCCTCCAGCAGCGCCGTCATGTTTCTGTTCACTGCTTGGGCATCTATTGTTTCAGATTGTACTGAAGACGGCATGCTATTCTATGCTGGGGGACGGGGTGTGACGGAACCTCTGAAGGGAGTGGGACCAGTCCATCTGAGGAGATAACCAGAAGAGCCTCGCCCCCAGCCGTGAGGAGGAGGAGGGGAAAAAAGTCTGGGCGACGCCATGTTTCCAGATGAGTTGGTCCGTCCGCTGTTATGGAAGTTGAGGAATGACTGCTTATGGTATCAAGGGATGCGCTACTGTCACCCACCCGGGTAGTAGACTTCGGGCCTATCAGACCACGAGAAAGGAGAGCACACAGGCTGGGGCGTGGAGCAATACTAGGTCCGGGAAACACCTCTTGTCCAGGGTCCGGAGGGCGGCGAGACCATTCAGTCCAGCGGGGCCACCGCAATCTGACACGGCTAGCGATCCTGCCCAGGGCAACGGGGGCGCCGAAAAGCTAGTAACCACAGGGGAGTGCTACCAAGATCAGCAGAGGTGATGTTTCAGACCTGGACTTCGAGCTGAAGGTGCAAGAGTTGGGTCAAGGGCGGGCGTGTGGCTGCAAATAATTAATCCGGGCCATGATGGCAGGCAGGTGACAGGGCGGGCGTGTGGCTGCAAATAATTAATCCGGGCCATGATGGCAGCCAGGGGACACTGCCAGAGGGTCTCGCCGGCCTCAGTGCATGGGTGAGCCCCCGCAGGGGAAGGTGGGCAGGGAGGCCCCGCGTCTCAAGAGGAAGCCGCAGGCGGAGGCCACGCAGGGCTATCGGATGGCAGATTGCCTCAATTCACAGTCTTCCCAGGAGGGGTGCAGGGGCACTTGGGGACACGATCTTCCAGGTGTAATTTGCTTGGGGGGGCCCTCATAGCAGGGGCTCCCCAAGCAGACCTCTATGCACCGCTCGTGTCCCTCCCCCCCCCCCGCCACCCTCCTCCCACTGCCGGCACTTAACTCGGAGCACGCTGCTCCTGGCCGTAGATCATTTGCAGATGCGGGGAGTTCTGCAATGTGTCTGCCGCTCTCCGACAGCGTCCGGGGAGGGTGAAGTCTTCTGGCGCCGGCAATCCCCTGCACCGCGCACCCCAGCGACTGCTTCTTGTTGAGCTTAAAGGACCCAGAGGCCCCTGTGCTCCTATGCGCACCAGGCTCTTGACTGCAAGCTTGACTTTGCTGCTGTTTTGTCCACATCGCGTCCCTGGGTACTCAGAACCCTCTTGATAGCTGACAGGAAGAGTCCAAAAGGGGCACCTGGGGACAGTCTTCCCCCGATCCCTGTGCTGGGGCACCCCTCCTCCTCCTCCTCCTCTCTCCACTAATGCTGGTGTGAGGGGAGGCTGAATCTTCACTGGGTCCTCTGCATCCCGGGGCCGTGGCTGGGGCCCCTTGGTTAGGCGTATCCCCCACTCCGGACCCTCAGCGCGGGGGGGGGCCAAGGCAGGATCCTGCAGTCGAGGCCACTATGGAAGGACCTCCTTTCCAAATGCTGCTGAACCAGGGTAGGCATCCTCAGGGCCTGGGCGCGGCCGTATGGGCACGGGAACTCCGCCTCTTCAATGGCGTTGATGGATCTCCGGTCTCCGGCAGCGTAACAATGCCGGACTTGGCACAATCGGGGCACCAGACATTGGCGTAGGGCATGCGGGGAAGGTGGGTCCGATTCTCTTTCCTGGAGGGCCTAGGGGGGACTCAGATCCCGTTGGCCCTATCTCGAGGAGGAGACCGACAGAGATGCGTTAAACCATCTCTGCGCCCCCTGGTGGCTCCCAGTCATGTCATTTTTAGAAAGTTAATGCCACCGGTAGAAGTTCGGAGAGACACAGCAGAATACATTTGGATAACCTGAGTGCACAGGACTGATTCTCTAGGGCGCTATTGTGACTGAATGCCTTTGTTGAGGCTTAAATAGCCTGAGACTTATTGATTTTTAGTTAAATGATGCTGTTAATTCTGTTTCTAAAAGTGGAATCTTCTAAGGGGTCATTTGCTAGTTTTACATTTCTTAGATAGGATATGATAATTGACCAGTAGTCTGTAGGCTTACTTCTGTGTGAGTCTTCCTGTGTATTGCACTAAATCGTACAGCAAGGCTTGCAGTTTGGACATGTAGCTCACCATTCATATTAAGAGCTATATGTGCCTTTTCCGTCGAGGAAGTCAAGTTTAGCATGTGACGATACTTGGGATCTCGTCAGTTCTCCCCAGAAGGGGGAGCCCTTCCCTGAGAGACTAGGAAGGTGTGCCCGCTACGCAACAATCCCCCTAGGGGTGGCAGAATGCGGGACCTCAGAAAGAGACTCTCCTCATGGGGACAAGGACTCTCATTCCATGAGGGAACTCCCACACCCCCTTATCTTTGAGACCATGCAATCATCTAGTTCTTCCAAAAATCATCCTGAGACGATTGTCTGTTATTCCAGTACTCCCTCCTTTCTTTATATAATATTTGACTCCACCAAGACTAGGAAGAATGAAAGCAACTTACAAAGCATAATGGAGTCCTCTCCTAAAAGTACTCGGGGAAAGAAGATTGAAGGACTTATGCAAACTACTCCTTTTACAGCTCCATACAGTATTGGGAAGGGGTGGCCCTGGGGAGGAATGAAGAGTACTTCAGAGACACAAAAGAAAGACTATTGTACTCCGCAGGGATTGATCCATCTTCAGGACTTACAAAGCAAAGAGGAACTCCTTGAAAGGGGGAGCCGACGTGAAGCCCGTCAGCCCCGTGAAGTTCAAACCTGGGATCGAAGATGTCTGAAGGAGGAGCAAGTGTGCAGTAGAGTGGACACAGCAGAAAGGTCAGAGGAATCCCCCAAAGCCAGATCGAGACCTTCCCTGACCAGATGCTGGAGAAAGGCAGACGGTGGCTTGACCTCACGGAGGTGAACCATGTGGTCCTTCAACATTGCTGATAATGAGAGACCGCAGCTCCTGCAGCGCCGCAGAGGGTAGCTAAGAGAGAATAATGGCAAACTGCCCAAGGGAACGACCAACCCAACACCCCAGGAAGAGCCAGTGACTTGGTCCCAGCAAACAGAAGGTAAGGGGAGCTACAGTGGACGTAGTAGGGGCTTGGGAGAAGGTGAAGATTGCATTGGGAGTAATCTCGCTCATCACAGTAACAGTGCAGAAGTTACCAAGAGTGAGGGGGGTATGAAGAATAATAGTTGTCCTCAGAAGAATCGAAAGAAAGACCTCAACAGTGAAAAGTTCCTCCGGAGTAATCTCCCTTGTAACAATCTGAAGAGAGGCATTCAGAATTAAGGAAGTTACAAGAGTGGCCCCTGCCGGTAGTGCTATTAAGAATAGTGGAAGAAACCAAGGACACTTCGGGAGGGGCCTCCCTCGTTTCATTACTCGAGGAGAAGACCAGGGAAGCCTGGGAGTTTATATTGTGTCAAAAAAGGAAGAACTGTTGGACAAACCAGGGAATGTCCTTGAGACAAGCTACAAGGACTTTTAAGGCTCTCGTCGGAGACTGTCCAAGAGCAACCTCTACAGCGAATACAGTTGGACCTTAAGAAGAGTCATTTTCCGTGTTTTCACCTTTTGTTGAATTAAAAGCGATTTCAAAAGATTGTTAGAAAGCAGCCCTGAAGTTCATACTCTTGTACCAGACGAAGGGAGGCATTCTCCTCTCGTTATTTCTGTGTTGAAACATTTTTAATTGGGGGAAGGTTCAGAATTGGACACAGGACAGATCGTTTACTTTGGCATCCACCCAGTTGATGAGCACCCGAGTTGTTATACATTTAGGTAGGGCAAACCCTCTGGTGATAGGTAAAGTAAGGCTCTTTTCTCCTTTGTTAAATAAAACATTGTCGAAATGCCACCCCTTTGTCCGACTCGTTGTTCTGACTTAACACACTCAGCCGAGGATGTTTGTTTGGGGCGAATGGGATTAATGGGAAGATTTCAGCTAATTCTCCTCTAATTCTGTGGTATAGCAGTCTATGTGTAATTAAAGCACCCCTATCTAGATTAATTTGACCGAGATGGATCTACCTTCGTGAAACAGGTCCTGCATTTTCACTGTGTAATCTAGCAAGCATTTATTTGATGCCACCATCAAATGAACATCCCAGTTTCCAAACCCTACCCATATAGCTGTACAATGTCGATGGAGAATCAACTCCTATTTTCTGCAACGGCTTCAGAGCTATGAGGGCGGTTTGTACCGTATTTATTATTGATACTTGGGAATATGGGGGCCCCCTAGATTGGCAGTACTATTGCAAAATAACTATGAAGGCCTTGTGTACCAAACTGCTACCAGAGTGGAGGATTGATTACATTTTTGCTTTCCATGATGGCATGCACATTATAAAAATTATCAACCTGCCTAAACTGCTATATATATTTGTCAATTTACTAGTGGTGCAGGGATGTCTGAGTCATGAGAAAAGATGCAGAGCAAGGGGTCATTTTAAAAACAATATTTAAGCTCCAGCCTGCGCACAGAAGTTGGAAAACATGCGCGCAAACAAAATGTGCAATGTTTTGCAGCCACTCAAAACTCTAACTGACAAGGCCTTAAATGAATATTTCAAGAACCAGAAAATAACCTGCAACTTTTGTTAAAATAGGGAACTGCTTAATTTGAGGCGACAGAACAGCAGTTTCAAGGAAAAAACAAATATTGTGTGCTTCTTCACAAACTGAGGCTATTTCATATGAAGTTAATTTTAAAAATGTGTAGCATAGAAATATCTGTGAGCTGTAAGGATTTGCACCGTTAAGACTTTTTAAAAGATCATCCAAATAAAGCTGATTAAAATATGTAAGAGTAGGAAAAGTATGAGGGGTATACGACAATTCCAGAGTCTCGGTTGAATGGAGAAACAGTAACTAATGTGAAGCTATCTCAGATTTGTTATCTTGCTTTCATAGAAGTCACAGAGAGAACACGTTCCTGAATTAACCCAAGAGGTACATATAGATCTGCCAGAGTTGTTAGTCCTTCTCAAATGTTCAACTCTTTAGAAATCGAGTGAGTTTTTTTTTGTGTTGCTTTAGCCAAATGCAAATCCTGGACACAGTGGAGATTAGGGAAACTGTTGACATCTGTGATTAGGGAAAAAAAAGTCTAATGTTCAGGAATTGAGCATTGTCCAATGCTCTGATCTTGAGGAATTATGTAACATGATATATGCGATCTCAGGAGCAGTGGGATGCTGGAACAGCAGAGGGGCCTCTCACCTCAAAAATGCCCTTCACCTTCCTAATGAACTGGGGTTATTGGGTGCCTCTCTCCTCTTCCCTTTCTCTTCTCCTGTAGAACCCCAAAGGTTAACGCCCTCACCTTAGGTAAGTGAACGCCGAGCTCTCCATCTGCCTCGGGGCAGGGTGCCGTAACCAGTTTCTTCACTGGATAAGGGTGCAGGCCTCTTGACCTCAGAGGACTGCTGTCCGTCGTTAACTGCACGAACGGTAAGTTCTGGGCACTTCAAATGTCTTAAAAGTCTTTTGTAATGATATCTCTTGTTTTTCAGGGTTCCGGCGATGGCGGATGGCGGGCGGATGAGAGTTGAGGATCGAACCCGCGTGAGGAATAGAAGCGCCTGGAAGCACGTAAGTAAGCGCTTGTAGCCTGCTTCACGATGCACACTAACTGTCCCTTTTATCTTGCAGGTACAAGTTCGGAGCTTTAGAAAAGCTGAAGGGTGCTGGAATACCCACTGGATTCGGCGTGGGAAGGAGTAATGGCACGTGAGTAATAAAGTTGCCCAATGTCTTTAAACGCACCTTCTTTTGTCTTTCAGATGCGGGATGCAGCGCCGAAGGCCTCCAGAGCGTGCGAAGAGCTGGTAAGCTTTTGTCTTTCAGATGCCGGAATGCAGCGCGAGGCGTTGGTGACAGCCGATGGACCAGGTAAGAGATGCGCTGCCACTGAAGACCGTAGTGCTAACCTGTTCTTTCTTTGTTTTTACAGGTGCTGCTGAAGACTGGATTCCAGGATGGTAAGCCTTTGTTCCCTTAGGCCCAGGATCAGAAGCAGAAGACATGATGAGCGTTCTGCTGCAGAGAATGCAGAATAACGCAAAGCAAGATTCATCCATCGGGTGTGGTTTAAATAGCCTCCTGTAGTGGTTAGGTGTCTCCTTCCACAGCCACGCCTAGGTAAGAAAAGAGTTCCTGCTTTCCAGAAGAGTTCCAGTGTTCTGAACCTAGGGAGTGGCTCCTGCCCCACCCAACAGGAAAAGTAGTCCCAAACAGAAAAGGATCAGGGGTTCAACTGGCTGGTAAGTAAGCAGCATGGTCTGCTGCAGGTAAGTCCACCCAAGCATTATGAGCCCGGCGCTTCCAGCGCTGGGACTGGGCATCTTTATGAGCCTGGTGCCACTGGTGCCAGGACAGGGTCCAAAAGGTCCCAATTGGGACTGGCTGGCACTCGGAACCGGGGTTATGGGTCTGCTTCCAAGGGAGTCGGGCAAGTCCTGATCTTTTGGAAGCAGAGATCATGACACTGTAGTCCAGAGCTGATGCCGAAGCGGCATCACAAACACTGGAAAGAAGAGGCGAGTTTCAGGAAGATACCAATCCCATTGTACAAAATTAGAAAAAAGGCCTTCAATTTACTGTAACAACGACAAAAATACAAAAGAAAATGGACTATCACTTTGGGAAGAGGAGAAGTAAAAGTGCAAACGAGGAGGAGGTGTCTTTAAATAATCAAAATAAACTTCAGGCATGAAAGAGTCAGAAGAGCAGCGGGTTATCCTACGTAAATCCAAATCTGAATGAAAGTCCAGCAACACCAGAAAGGCTGAATATGTCTGAGGCAGACGTGGAGCAAAACAGTTGTGAAGTAAGCAGTGAAAGATCGCTTGGATCTGGGCAGCTGAACAAAGACGTACATAGCCCACAGACCGCTCAAATCCGAAATCGTAAATATCGCACACAAATATGATGTAAGCATCTGGGCTACTAATTGACGATTGTGCTTGACACATGGACTTCTCTCCTTAGGGCTGAGGACTTATCCACCACCATGGAATTGCAAACCACTATACTTCTGTACGATTGGCTATTAAAGGAGCCAAAATACGTTGGATTCGACTGCTGCCTGATCGAGATTATGAAAATGATTAAATGTCATCATAAATTGCATTGGAGTATTTGTTGGGAGCCATTGGGGAAGTTTACTCGTGAAGTCAAAGTCACCAAACTGAAGATCAAGGGTAGATGTGTCCACCACCATAACTCACTTTCGTGGTCTGCTCAACCTATAATTGGAAAAGTCCCTGCTGGAAATGTACTTTGTTAATCTGCTTTTTGACAGCTCACCATACAGTACAATTTCAAGTGTTTCTAAGTTTTTGGGACACGACTTCCTTACAAAAACACAGCACTACAAATATCAGAAATATTTCTTGTTCCCCTCTACTTGCCAGGCATGGACCGTCGAACAGATGTCGGTGGACAATGCTCTCGCTGGCAAAAGGTTCTGGCTTTCTGGTGATGGACAGTGTGACAGTCCTGGTTTTTCTGATAAATACCACACTTAACACTTCCAAGACATGGAAACCAAAGAAATAGTGAGTTTAGTTATCGTGCAAGTGTCTGAATGTACTTCTGTTGCCATGGAAAAATAAGGTTTCATTAAATCCATTCAACTTCTGCAATCCAGAGTAACGCAAATAAACCTGATAGCCACTGGCAGGCACGTTTCAATAGCCAAGGCCATGCGAGAGCAGTTCCCAGACATAAAGCATCAATATGTCTGGCACGTCACTAAATCAACTTTGAAAAGAAATACATCTGCTGTAAAAAGAAAGCTACAGAAAATATTTTACACTGGTCAAAGTCTATCAGCAACCATCTTTGGTGGAGCTCAAAAACTTGTGAAGGATCTGTAGATATTCTGCTTGGAAAATGGTGTTCATTGATGCCCCATTGTTCTAACATACACTCTTGGAAAGAAAACAAACATTTCCATGAATGTGCATACAGACCATTGAGCAAGGAGCAGGAACGTCAGAAAATGTGGTTGGTTCCGCGCTCCCTTCCTCACACAACACTTGAGAAGATTGTGTACAACAAAACGCTTTACAGAGACATGAGGGGGACCCTCTGAGTCCTGCCACACTGGAGATTTGGAGGTTTTCCATAATATGTGCCTAAAGTACAGGCCTTAATGTTTGCATTTTGCCATAGATTGTATAGAGGCAATAAGAAGACTGGCTGTACTTGCATGCAACGAAAACGTTGGAACGGAACAAGAAAAAACTGCAAGAATTTTCTCGATGCTTGAGTTTACCAAAAAAAGAAAACAGTTGGTGGCATAGACAATCTTCCAGTTGATGGATTTTGAATTTGCGAAAGATCTGACATTGAATGTGGTGGCTATGCAAAAGCATGTATTAGATCCAGATTTTGTTTCCAGGGCCAAATCTATGCCACAGAACATTGCGAAAGAGGTTTGCCCTAAGAAAATTGAACTTGGTGAAAGGTTGACTTCAAAATTCAAATATGTGGCTCTTTTCATATTGTTTAAAAAAGCCAATTTCAAGCGTTTGTACAGTGTTTGGAAACTTAACTGTACAATAAATGGAATAGGAGGTCACTTGAGATATAATTGTTAAATCATTTATTTATAATGAATTACTGTTTGTCAAGTAATGTCGCTAGATAGGCCTTAACGTTTCTATTTTTCTTTGATTTTTGTATTTATTGCCATCAATATAATTCATTTATATTAATACAATAAATATCAGTCTGATTATTTCAAGTATGTGACTCAAATCAAATGTAGAAGACTGGTGAGCTTAAAACCAGTAGTTACCAGGAGTTACATTTGGCTCCTCAGGCCAACTAATGTAATGCTATAAACTAGCTTCCCTAGTGTTAGTTCCTGGTGACCGGTTACTGAGGCACTGCTTGTAATTCCTGCTTATCCAATCCTCATTTCGAGCCCTGTTTGTAATGAACTCTCAATAGTTGAAGAATCTAAGACGAAAATTGGAGCAGCAGACGTACAGAAACTCAATGTCTCCAGAGCTCTGTCTCCAGGCTGGACTAATGCAACAGCCTCTTTCTCAGTCTGCCTAAATCCACTCTTCGCCCCCTTTGAAGAATCCAGAAAAGGACTGCGAGATTTATCCTTGTCCTCAAGCTCAGGGACTGCATCTCTCACACCCAAAAATATCTCCACTGGTTCCCGGTGGCTGTGAGGATCAAGTTCAAAATCCTCTGCATCATCCACAAGGCCAGGGACCCCACTACATTTGACACTCATTCCCTAAATAACTCCATTTTGGAGAGCTTCAGTCATCTAGCTGCAATTCTCTGCAGATAAAATGCTACTCCAAGCAGAGAGTGTGGGTAGATCTTTCCTCAGCAGGAGCATCCCTCTAATGGCCTCCCTGCCCCTCTCAGGCTTCTGTCTGATTCCCTTGAGTTCCAGAAGATTCTCAAGACCCAACCTTTCTCTTCTTCATCCCCTCCACCCCCCAGGCAAATGCCCCCCTCTGTCGCATTGACTGGCTGTCTGGTCCCTCTGAGCTTCACAGGGCACCAGGCACTCCTCGCCCAGTATACCCCAGCACCCTGTCTTCCTGCACCGCTGTCCCCCTGGCCCCCCACAACCTGCACTTGCCCTTCCAGGCACCTTTCCCCTGACAAGCCTGGTGGGGTGTGCATCTCTTCTGAGCCTGGTCAACCTCCATCCTCGCGCTTCACGTGTGGTCCTCCCATGGCACTTGCCCACCTGGCCTCCCCTTAGGACTTTCTTCCCCTCCTCCCCCCTGCACTTGTATACCTCCTCTTGCCCTGCACCTCCCTCCCAACCTAGCATTTTCCCTTCTGCCACGACCTACACCTCCTCCCCACTCCCTCTCCCTGCACTTCTTGTTACTGCTCTTGCATAATCCGAATAGGCCTAGTAGGACCACTATCGTTTTTTTCTTCCCTGCCCCCCCACTCCCTTTGTCTTGTGGTGCCTTGAAACACCATTTCTTGTATAGACGCTTTACAAATAACCAATAAATAAATAAAATAAATGAAGTCTAACCTCGCTGGAAAGTGGTTATCATGATAAGTGGCTGCAGATAGCAAAAGACCAAAGGTTTATGTGCCACAGTGTTAGCCAATATTGAAATAACGAGGAAAGGAATAGGTCTTGCCAATGTGCACTATGAACATGAGCCCGTGGCCTTTGCACATTTACCTCTTACTGTAGAGGCCAACCTTGCGCGCATGCATAAATGCAATAATCAATATGATTTTTGGAATAGATATAAGCAGAAGCCAGTAAGCCTTTCTAAACTGCATTAATTCGAGGCATACTGGCATGTTACTGATGTGAACTTGTTTTCTTTTTATTGTTGCTCATTGCACATGTTGCCCTATTTTCAACAGTCCACCCAGCCTGGTGCAAAATCGTCCCTTCCCTTTTCATATGTGGGATACTTGAAATATTTTGTTGTTTTTCCACTGCACAGCTTGTCATTGCTATTCATTTTGTGTCATGTGTTCCCCAAACGAAACTCCCTCTGACATGCTGTGAACGCTGGATGAAGGGTCCTTGAATCCACCGCACTAACAGTTTGAAGGCCAAAATGTGTTGAATGTCCTCAAAAAAAGTGATAAATTTCACTATATTGAAAGCTTACGTAGAAATGGTAAGTTTCTATTACGGAGATCTGTCTTTCTAATCGGTTGGTCATTCGTCACATAGAGAGAATGCAAACACAAGACACAATGTAAGGAAAGTTTTAAATATTTATGCAAGTGAGCATGGCAAGTGTGCTGTATGCTACATGATTAACGTTGTGATGGATGAATGTCCAATTTGGCGCAAATAATAGACATTGTATGCGTTCCTTGTAACCTAAATTAATAGTTAACATAAATAAGTACTGTGTACATACAATTATAAATTGGGTACTGAAATATATTTTTGCATTCTCGATTTTACATAGTTACATTATACTGATGTGTGCCTGTCATGGGTGCAGTTTACCGATCAACAGATTTTTCTACTGCAATTGGACACTAACAATCAACAACACATCTGTGATGACCATTATCTGGGAAGATCGCCAGACACCAATCTGTCCTTTTGTGTTTGCAGTTATAAGGAGCAACATGGCCCGCCTATAGGTTCTGAAAATGTGCGGATGTGAAAGTGTTGCATTTCAAAGTTAATCGACTAATTTCTTCTCTGGCTGGAACGCCATGTGTGTCGATCAGAAATCTGTGATGGAGGGTAACTTTCTGTGAGAAATGCAAAGCCTGGGATTAGTGCTCGATGAACGAAATCAGCATTATAGGATCACCGTTCACACGTGAACAAAAAATGAGAACCATGCAATGTTCGGTAGCTATAACCTTGATTGGAAAAAGTTAGCCATGTTTTCATGGATTTAATAACTTCTTTTTAGCTTTATGTCAAAATTAAAAGTACTTGTTACGCTACCAGCAATTGCGGTTTTCTTCCAAATAAACAGTTTTGATCATTTTTGTGAAAAGAAACAAAACGTTTTGTCTGTTGTGGATGTGTGTGTTTGTTCCTGGTTCTGCGTTGGATAACATTATCACGTTGGTGATGGCAGGGTACGTTTGGCGGCGCTGCCCACTAACATCATTAAAATAGGTGGAACGTCCAGTGATGCCAGCGTTAGGGGTGGGTGATCTGAATTAGTGCCGCGAGTGCGATTGAACTTCGGGTGATGGATCAGCGGATAAGATTAGCACAAGGTGGCGGTGCCCGACCCATTGTTTCTGCAAGTGTTAAAGTAAGAAAAATCTGGATGAGTTGCATTGGATTTTTTTTTAAGAACAATTGATGTATGATATAAAATACATGCCCGATTGTTTGGGCCAATAAAATTTCTGACCGAGCTACCCCTTTTAAGAGCTCTTAGTTTTAACATTTTCAGCGGAAAGAGGTTCATGCCAGTGCCCACCCCCTTGGCAAATCCTGTTGATTGGTTCCCATTCACAACCTTTTGTGATATTCCTATTGGGAACGGAACACTATGCTTCTGCACAGCTTTTAATGGCTCTCATTGAGTGACATGGTTTAGTCTCTGCAAGGCAGAGACTTTTTGAGTTACTTGAACTACTAAAAGCACAAAGCTAGCGGTACAAGACAGGAATTTTGTATGAATATATTTAGAGAGTTAAGTGAAGTCTGTTCATCTTTTGTCTTAATTATTGTATGTTTATATACATCAAATTATATATTAGTAAGTTTCTTCTCGAGTTGCACACTAGCTTTGCCCCAGATTTTTTACCATCTTCTTAAGAAGACTTTCAGGTCTGTGCCTTTTTCATCTTCGTTGTGCCCGAGATTCTCTGCTTGCTTAAGTTTCCTTCTGCAAAATTCCATTAGTGTGCTGTTTTTGTCGTGTAGCCATATTCGACAGCAGCACTTTACCATTGTTGACCAATGCAGAGCCATGCCGCGATGTTGTATAACATTAATTTGGTCTACTTTGAAGTCCTTTAACTTTGCATGATAACCAGATATTATTTTTTTAACGTTTTGTTATTTATTTTAGTCTCGTCTAGCATTTGCATTTGTCATCTTACAGTAACATCAGAACAACTCATCATGCGCAGCAGTGGTAGAGTAAATTGATGGGGCAAGGGATAAGAGGTAGTACAGTGGTTGGAACAAAAATTAGAATATTGGCGGTTGGTTGCCTGGGCAAGTGACCTCTGCTGTAGTGTGAGTCATAGTAAGCACAAGAGTAAGCGCAAGAAGAAGGAAGAGGTTGGCGAAGTTTGAATAATATGGATAGGTTTGAAATGAGGAAAATGATCAGTTAGAATCCAGTCTGATGTGCGTTGGGTTCTTCTTTTCAGCATTCCTTGGTCTCTTTGGTCAGAGTAGCCCGGTCTCAATCAAAGGCCAGTTTAAGCAGTTTGCTTTTCATACATTTTATGAATGTTAGACAGTTTGGGTATACCTTTAGGCTAGGATTGAACGTATTCCAATCTCAGACCCCAAAAAGTCAAAGGTTTGTGCCTCTGCATTTTAGGAGCTTGGATTGTGGTTGATGGATATGTGCACCTGCTGACCTAGGATTTCTGGCTGGCGTGAAATGAGGTGCAGGTTTCTGTAGGTATTTTGGTTCTTTTCTGTAGGCCTTATGGTTTTGCATAGAACTATGGTTCGAGGGGATTGGGTCCTCCGACGTATTCCATATCTATGACATGTAATCACCACAGCTGTGCTGCTTCGGAAACTTTTCGGCGTCTGCGTCCTGCGTCGATGACGTCATTGCTAAACAGTTTTTTTTTTGTAGCAATGGGTAGCTCTTTGGGAATATAGAGTGCTGAAAGTTTGTGAAAGACATGTCTGGTTTAAAGATGCTTCGCTTTTTGTGAAGGGACGTGGGGCACCCTTGATTGTCAGCCAAATGAAGGGCAGGGGCCTCTCCATAATGCAGTCCTCAATAATATTCATACATTTTTGAATTGCTCTGCACTTGGTTGATATCTTTGGATATATGTTCATACAATGATGTTTTTTTTAACACATCTGTCTGAGTTTACTTTTCACTTTTAACCACAAAACACATACAAAAGCATTTACACTGATTTTATACCTTTAAAAGAACTGTCTGAGCTCATCTGGAAAACTTGGGCAAGGAAACGGATTAGCAGCTAGTATAAAAATAGAGGAAGCTGTTCGGAGAAGTGCAGTTATGTAGCCTTGTCAAGAGAGGACTGGGACCCCTCTAAGCCAGGGTTTGGATACCTACCAGGGAGAAATCCAGAGCCAGTCCTACACATAAGGTGGAGAGTGGCAGTTAAGAGGGCCCCAATACCTGTGCCCCCCACCTCTTGTGCCAGTTCTGACTGAGTGCCCCACAGCAATAGAAAAATCTTCAACCTAACCACTAGGCAGCATGCCCCCGGTTCCCTGCGTGAATCGTTCTTTGGCGTGGAAGAGATAAGAGACCCTTTAAGCAGATGTGCCACAGTGGAAATGGCAGCGCAGTGCTGCCTGGGTGATTGCAGCGCTCAGATGCAGCTGCCATCAGGAACCTTTGGGGAAACAAATCGTATTGGGACTTACTGTTGGGGCAACCTGACTGGGCCCCACTAAAACGAACAGTGACAATGGACTTGCTGGGCCACAGTGGCCGTTCTGACAAAAGTGGGCACGGCTTAGCCTGCTATTTCTGAACTTGCACTGCGTGGGGAATACTGTGCCAGATTGGCAAGGGAAAGGGGACCAATCTCAACAGAGAAGGAGGGATATAAGTAATTAACATGAATCAGGAAGCTGGGCGTATTCCTATAAGGTCAGAGGAGGTGGAAGACCAACTGACCAGCATGAGGGAGGAAGGCACGTCAGATTATGGAGGCGTCCTTCTGGAGAAAGTGATGCATCCGCTAGTGAGTTAAAGTGGTGCTGCAATTTGACTTTGCGTGTTTGCCAAATGTGGCGAGTATAGTGAGCGTAAAGAATGATTGTGAACTGAATGGTACTGAGTTGAATGAGTGTGGCTGAGTAGTAGTATTTGGAAGAAGATAGTAATAGTGTTTTGGAGGGTAGGAGTGGTGGACTGGAGGGAGGGGAGTAGTGTGAAGGAGGGAGAAGTATCATTAAAGGGTGGAGGAAAAACCTAGTAGGAGTGAGAACATCTAAAGGACCGATATTGTGGGAGGTGTGAGAGTAGGGGTGCTTGGTTGAGTCTGAATCAAGCAGGGTATTGGTATATCACGAACCAAATCTCCAGTAGAACACCAACCACTGGATAGCGTAGGGACAGGTATGAGGTCCCTGATGGTGCCTTGGTTAGGAAAGGCAGTTCTGCCTTTAGGTCCTCGCTGCTAGTTCAAGGCAGATTGTAGACAGGAGGGGTCAACCACCTTACTGTTGCGTCCCGTCCCCTTTCCTCCATACTTCACCGGTGTCCCTTCCTAGGGACGGGAGACGGAACCTTTTTCACCAGAAAAAAACTTTTTACCCTTTAAATTTAGAGGAGTGCCGGGGTGCGGCCCTGGGAGCATGCGATACCCTGACTCCGCCCACTGGCGCCACACCCCAGATCCCTTTTCCGCGTCAATGGGAACGGGTTAATTTCACCAGCGCTCCTGGGTTTGGCCCTGCCATGTAAAACCACGCGCTCTTTCCTGGATTCTTCTATCTTTGTCTTCACTTTGTCATTCAGGTACTTGGTCCTCCGAAGTCACACTCCTCGCCGCCGCATGTTGACTTTAGAGGGCTTCAGCAGGTGTCCAGCCTGCTAGGGCCTCTTTCCTACATCCCACACCCACACTCTTTGCCTCCGCTGCCTTGGCCCCGACCACGGCTGGGAAGGTTGTACCGTGTGCGACGCACTGACTCCATGCGCACTGAAGAACAGGCTAGCTAGGTGGAGGGAGTTCTTCGAAAGGTCGCCTCCAGAGGACTTGAAGAACATCGTCGGACAGAGATCGAGGCCCAAGGGAGGGCCGCTATTTTCCATCGCACCCCTTAAGGGCAACTCCTTCCTGAGGTAATGCCAGAGCGGGAGGAACCTCTCCGGTTCTTGTACCTGCAAATGCACAGAGGCTAGTCCAGCTATCGACCTCAGAGCAGAGGGGTCATCTGATCCTTCCAGACCCATTGCTGAGGGACTGCAAGGTTCTTTTACTGGGTGCACACCCGAGGGGCAACGTCCTAGTACCAGCTGAAATGTCTGAGGGGGCGCCTGCACACATCACCACCAGTGATACTTCCAAGAGCAATACGCCTTCCAGGCCTAGACCTGAGGTGCAGGTTAGGCCTCATGCTCCACCACCACGAGTCATGGAGGAGGCCGGACCTAGGGAGCCATTCACCATGACTTTGGCACAGAGCTCGACAAAATGGCCGCTGTGCCAGACAACATGGCAGCTCGTCTGATGCCACTCCTAGGAACAGAGCAGGCGGGTGAACGAGTTTCAATGTGGGACCGGTGTCATCCAGGTACTTGCCCTACAGTTTATCCATCAGCAGTGCAGGGCAGGTTCCCCCTGCAACCTAGACAGAATGCCCTCTGGCCCCAGCAGCCCCCAGCCACTCTGTCAATATCACCTGCCACCTATTCAGCCTCCGAAGATAGGTTCTTCGAAACGCTCCTGGTGCTGATGCGAAACCCCCTCAGATGGGGGCCATCCTGCGGGATGCAGTCCGGGACTTGCAAAAGACTTTGACCAGTTAGCATCCATCCTCACTGTATAGGTCACAAACGAATGGACAAATTAGAATGTCAGAATGCTGGTCCTACACCAGATTTTTCCTCTTCTACAAAAAGCAATTTGGTTGTGTACCATTGACCTTCGAGATCCATACTGCCACATCCCATTTGCACCACCATCATAGATTCTTGAAATTTGTGGTGGGAAAAAACCACTTCATCAATCTCCCTTTGGACAAACAAGCCTCCTTGGGGTCGAGATGAGGACGACGACCTGGATGCACACCACCAGGATTTCATCTGACGTGCAGGAACGGATCCTAGATCTGCCCTTTGAGGACGTGGCCCTTTTTCATTCATCCACCGATGACGAATTGACCAAAAAGAAAACCTCCACTCAAACCACCAAGTCCTTGGCCATCCTGACAAAGCCTAGTCAGAATTGCTTCCCTCAATCCATGGGTAGGACCAAGTTCAAACCCC
Organism: Ambystoma mexicanum; assembly: GCF_040938575.1. Classification (NCBI taxonomy): domain Eukaryota; kingdom Metazoa; phylum Chordata; class Amphibia; order Caudata; family Ambystomatidae; genus Ambystoma; species Ambystoma mexicanum. The sequence goes on from NC_090936.1 coordinate 436,828,136, forward strand.
GAACCTTCTCAGGCTTCAAGGGTTGCAGAGACCGCGGTACGCAGAGGCCTGACAGGTCGCCCAGCGACAACAGAAAGCCTAGTCAGAATTGCTTCCCTCAATCCCTGGGAAGGACCAAGTTCAATCCCCGAACCTTCTCAGGCTTCAGGGGTTGCAGAGACCGCGGTACGCAGAGGCCTGACAGGTCGCCCAGTGACAACAGAAGGAAGCAGCACAGGTCTCTGCCCCCACCTCCGGCGCCAAGAAGCAGTGACGTCAGGGTCGGGGAACACAACCCGCCTGTGGGGAACGGGGGTTGGCTCTGTTCCAGGACACCTGGAAGCAGCTTTTCAGCAACTTGTGGATCCTATCCGTAGTCTCCATGGGCTTAAGCTTTCTACTTCCTCTGCCTCTACCATCCTCTCCTCCTCTTCGTCAGATTGGGTCTCTGGCTCTTTTTTACGGGAGGCCCTTTCGCTCTTGGAGATGAAGGTGATAAAATTGGTTCTTGTAGACGGGGGATTCGGTTACTGCTCCTGAATTTTTGCGGTACCCAAGAACAACCAGGCTGTCCTCAGGGTAGTCCTGGACATGTCATTTCAAAATCTGTCTTTAGTGCTGGAACGCTTTAAGATGATTACTCCTGCGCAGATAGCCAAGTATGTGTGCAGGGGATTGGATGTGTACCCTGGACCTCAGGGACGTGTACCTTTTTGTACACATATATCAACCACATCAGAAGTTTCTGCGGTTCAGTTATGTCGTACCACTTACTTTACAGAGTGCTGCCCTTCGGCCTGAACTCGGCCCCTCATATCTTCACTAAGTTGATGAATGCAGTGGCAGACCTTCTCCACTTAAGGGCAATCATCTATACCCTTATCTGGACGACTGGTTGGTGGGGGCGGGCTCACCCAAAGGGGTGGTGCGCTCCTGCCAAAGATTGGCAGATACCATTCATCAGCTGGGGTTTTCCCTCAACTGGAGGAAATCGCAGTTATGCCCGTCTCAGGAACTGATCTTCCTAGAACACTACCATTCAGCGAGGTGTCCCATCCCCCCCGCCCGACGCGAGAGGCCTTGCTCCATCCTCAAGGCCGTGGGGCACTTTTTGTCACCTCCGCATGGTGGTTCCAACACATTCTGGGCCTGATGGCCTCCTGTGTGCAGACTGTGCAACATGCCTATCTCAAGATGAGGCGCCTCCAGCTCCACCTGGGTGCCAACTGGGATTTGGAGACAGGGTCTCAGTCGGACAGAATCCCAATACCACTGTTCCTTTTGCCACACCTTTGCTGGTGGCCGATGGATGGCAATGTTTCAGTGGGAGCCCTCTTTTCCCGACTGCAGCCTACCCTGGTGATGACTCCTCTCTTTTGAGCTGGTGGGCTACTCTGGAGGGCAATATGATTCATGGAGCATGGTCCAGGATGGAATCCCGCCTACATATCAATATGCTCAAGCTCAGGGCAACGGGCTTGGTCCTCAAAGTGTGTTTGCCCCTAATCTGGAACGAGTCTGTTCTGATCAGGACAGACCATTCTACTACAATGTTTTACCTGAACTAGCAGGGTGGTGGTTTCTATCTGGGAAATGGGCCCTCGCAGAGAGGATTTGGATTTCTGCAGTCCACCTGCCGGGGGACACCAATGCAGAAGTGGATCAGCTAAGTTGCTTGGGGGTTCTAAGCCTACGAGTGGGATTTGCACAGCAACTCCTTGTTGCCCCTGTTTGTGTTGGGGTTTTGCAGACATGATCGTTTTCGCCTCTCCTCTCAATGCCAAGTGCCCCCAATTTGCCTCATGGGCAGGTCAGGGTCGGGGGGTCACTGCGAGACGCCTACCAGATTTGCTGACGCGGTCGGAGGGGGTTACGCATTTAAGGTTCGAAATGAGCAGGAGCTAAAACCAGCTCATGGGTGTCAGGAATCGACCTGTAGGTAGGAGCTACCGCAGGGAAACCAGGAGCAACCAGAGATGCTCCTTCAACTCTTTGTCCATTTTGTATGAACCATTTTGTTTAAATGTGTGTCCAATGTGTTCTAACACTTCTTTGTTAACATTTTAAAATACTCGTTTAATGTCACATTTACATGTTTGAAAGGCACGAGTTGGCTCTAGGAGTCAAATGTAGCTCCTGGTAGATGCTGGTTTCAAGCTAACCAGGCACCACTATGCTAGAAGCAGGAGATAAATAGCTCCCAGCTCCCCTCAATTTTGAACCCTGTACGTTCCCACCCATCCCTCTGCTCCAGCGGACCCTGTGCAACTTTGGGCTTCCATGGGCTGCAACATCATCCTGGTTGCCCCCACTGGCCTCAAAGACCCTGGTTTTCGGATCTGCTTCAGTTGTGCTCCCAGGGTCCCGTCCATCTTCTGATCTTCAGCAATGCCTTCCTGACATAGCAGGGCGGAGCAGTGGAACATCCTGATCCAGCCAAACTGACCCTTGCGGCAGGGCTCCTGGTCAGCTGAGGCTTCAATTTTCAGATGACAACTGGGACATCCTTCAGGAGGCTGTCTACTCAGTCCCAGTATAAAAGCGAATGGTCTAGGTTCTGCATTGGGCTTGCGACAAAGGTCTGGACCCTGTCACCTGTACTCTGGATGATGTCCTGGCTTTTTCAGTGCACCTGGCTCGTTCTGGATTTCAGGTGGATACTCGATTCACATATTTGGCGGCCATCTGGGTTTTCATGAATTACCCTTAGGATGTGTTTTTCGACTGCCATCCTGGTGTTTAAGGCACACCTTAAGGGGTTGTTGTCATGATGCCTGCCCCCAGTCTTCAGGGCCAGACCAGCCTTTCCCAGTTGCAGGCTTTAAAGTCCACAAAACATTTAGAGGCCCTCCTGGAGCCAGGCCTGGCACCTAAGGTGCCAGGCTCATACTTATTGACCATGTGGAATGAGGATTCAGTGAACATGGAGGCACACATAGCCTAGTCCTGAAGAACTGAGCTATGCTTTCTAGTTTCCAGGGAGTGGCTGGGCTAGGAACTACTTTGCCTGGGACTACTTGACCTGGCTATATAAACCACGCTCAAGGAACAGAACACGCTTCACGTTATTCTGCACTCCTGCAGCATAAAGCTCATCGTGCCTGCTCAGCTCCTGCTTACCTGGACTTCAGCCACGCCCTGCTATCCTCATCGGGAGCCACGGACTATCAGCACCTGTCGAAAAAAAGGAAGAAAAACGAGAACAGCGGTTTAGTTCTTACCTGAGAGAAGCCGACTTTAAATTCTGTCCGGACAGCCCTCTCTCTCTCCGCTCCTGAGAACCACAGTACCTGCAGAAAGGACACAAGAAGGGAGAACTAACACTTACCCAGGAACATCAGTCATCTCAGGATTCCATCAAATCGATCCACAGGGTCGCAGCTCTGGAGCATCACCGCACCTGCAGAGGAAGGGAAAAGAGACACCATGTTAGCCGCGCAATAGAAATAACCATTTTAAAATACATCTCGACGCCGCGCTCACACGCTAACACCCACCTGCATGAATATTGCTCAGCGTCGCAGTTAGGAGTCCATTCCTTAATCTGGCATCTCCAAAACCGCTCCTGCTAAAGAACAAGGAAAATAGTGAAACTTTGGCAACAAAAGAACTCATTAAGCAAAAACAGTTACCAAGAACTAATTGGTACTAAGACTTATTATGGAGTCACAGCTGGTCTGGATTCCACTACAGGCCGTAGGATCAGTGACGGAACTAGATCCAGTGAAGGTGCCTAAGAACATTAAAGCGCCCCTGCGTTCAGACATAGGACATAGAGCCCATCGTTAAAACACCTAAGGTGAGACATAAGCCCAGAGGGAAGCGGTTGGAGGTTTGAGGGAGGTGGGAGTCTTGCCCACCTTACGCATAAGTTAACTTCTCCACTCATCATTCTAGGGAAATGCCCAAGCATGAGAGAAGTAGTGGGACAGGAAGAGATGCGCGCAGATGTTCATCGCTCAGCTTTGTGCGATGCCCCCGTGGAGACCAGGTGAGTGTAACAGAACGAGAAGCCTCCATAAAATCCTCTACCTGGGCGTCATGGAAACATCTGAGACTGATCAGTTAGCCCAGCCTTTGGGGGAACTTAGGGCTGAAGTGCACTCTGCTTGACAAGAAACAAATGCTCTAAGAAGGAAACGGATTGTGACTAAAGATCGCACGGATGACCTAGCCAGACAATTACTTCAGTCGCAGGCTGGTCAAACACCATTACTTGGAATCGGGTCATCAGTTCCAGCCCCGTCTAGCAGCCCCGTACAGGTGGTTCTTCCGAGGGCTGTACCTTTGGTACCACCTGAACGCTTCACTGGAGACCCAAAAAGATGTGCGGTTTTCATGAACCAGTGCCGCCTTCAATTCCTATGTAAACCTGGAGCTTTTCCAAACGATCAATCGAAGGTTGCTTTCGTGCTTTCATATCTGAGTGGTAGCGCTGCAGATTGGTTGGTACCACTTGTTAATCAGGATGACCAACTTCTACGGGATTTCCAGAGGTTTCAACAAGAAATGGAGAAGCTGTTTGCTTGGCACACCCAAGGTCAAGCGCTAGATAACAAACTTCGATCTTTGCATCAAGGACCCAAGATCTGTTAACGTATATCTCTGTTAACAACCTTCAACAGATTGGTAGTTGAAGCTGGTTGGCCCGAAGACAAAAGAACAACAATATTCCAACATGGATTGAGAGGTAAACTAAAAGACGTTTTAGCTCAAGTGGTGAATCCACCCAGAGACTGTGCGGAATACATTAACCTGGTGGTGCAATTAGACCACAGGTTGCAGGACCGAAGAGCTGATCGAGCTAAAATGGAAAATCGGGTTTATGTGCGCCCTAAGGAAAATGTTTCAAAGCCAGCCGATATGTCCGAACCTATGCAGATTGGAGGAGTTTGAGGTCCATTATCCAAGACTGAAAGAGACGACAACAGTTGTGTTTATATTGCAGGACTGCCGGCCACTTCCTTCCGAGAGTGTCCAGTGAAACCACCCAAGAAGGCAGCTGGGGTCACTGACAAGGTTGAGGCAGAACCGGAGACAGGAAACTTCAATGTCCGACAAACGTAGAGGTCTGTTTGTCGAGTGAAAAGAAGGACTCTCAGACCTCGCACCTAGCCTTGTCAATAATTCTAATCAGTCGCCAACAACCGTCTCGCATGCATGTGGTCAGAGCATACATTGACAGCGGAACAAATGCTAACTGAATGGATCAATAATTAGCTTCAAGGATGGATTTTCCTCTTTGCAAGAAGGAAACAAGTGAATTGGTCACCACTGTCGATGGAACAGAGATATCCTCAGGTCCTGTAACGCACTCAATGGCAGAGATGACACTTTTGTGCCAAGACAGGCACAGGGAAGCCATTGTGTTCTATCTAATCAAGGCTCCACAATTTCAAATAATTCTGGGAATGCTGTGGTTGGAAACACATAATCCTCACATTGACTGGTGTGCTAAGAAGTTGACCTTCTCCGATGAATGCACTCATACATGTTATAAGGTGGAAGAGTCCTTGCCTGAAAAGAAAAAACCTACCTCAGAAGTGGCAACGGTCATGAGTAAGACAAACCCACTACCACGGGAATAACAAGACTTTCAAGATGTCTTCCAGAAGGACCAAGCCAATACTCTGCTGCCCCATATACCATATGACTGCCAAATCCACCTTGTACCGGGGGAACAGATTCCATGCGGTCAAATTTATGCGCTCACTGAGCCTGAAAACCTTCATTTAAAAACTTATCTGGATCATTATCTAGCAAACGGTTTCATTCGTCCATCCAAAACCCCGGCGGCCTGGCCCTTATTCTTCGTGCCTAAAAAGGAAGGAGATTTAAGGACGTGCATAGACTACCACTGTTAGGCAGAATCCTGTGCAGTTCCCTAAGGGAGCACTACAGAAGATTAAGACTGCACCACAAAGATTTAGTTGGTAGCTGTGGCTAAGCAGTCAGACTTACCTCAAGAGGGAGATAAGAAGTGTTCAGGATTTACACAATAGGACTACAGTACTATGGGACAAGGAAACACTGACCAAAGCTTTGTATCAAAAAGAATATATATATATATATATATATATATATATATATATATATTTATTTTACACACTCTGATGTTCACATACAAATCAATATTCATAAAGTAAGTTAAAACAGTCTTGGAAAGTATACACAACTCCCTATTTAAATTGTAGACAAGTTTGAGCAAGAGTGAAAACTGAGCAAAACGGCACTCTGAAAACCAAGCAGAAATGGCACTCTAAAAATTTCTTCAGAGGGAGGGAAAGAACAAGTTATACAGGGTTAGACTCCTAAACACACCAGCAACACTTCCCAATTGGATTGTGAACAAGTTAAGCAAGGCAGTACTTGAGCATCAGCAATACAAAACAGAGCAAAATGGCACTTCAGCAATACATATAGGGGAAGGAAAGGTGGTTATAAGAGTTTCAGGTGCACCAACACATTTCTTGAAGGGAAACCATCTAGAGAAGGCAGTTGTAACAGATTTAGCCAAAGTTAATTGGCCTGTACCAGTCATTGGTACAGGGCAAAGTGCCTAGGTTCAAAATGTTTTAGTAGCTGCAGTCTAGTCTTTGTTAAACGATTGAAAAGGCGGTTGCAGGACGTAGAAAGATAATGTTAGACGAAAAAGGCGGCCAGCCCAGAAGGTAAGTAAAGGATTTAAAACCCCTTTAGGGATACCAAACAAAAACGGCAGGCCTGACCGAACAATGAACCTTTAAAGTGGAAGAAGCTCCTGTGGTGGCGGTATTTCCTGGCAGTCCTGCAATTCGGGAGATCCAGCAGAGGAAGAGAGGCTCTCGTCATGGAGGAAGGTTCGAGTACTGCACTGTCCAGGGATGAAACCAGCCGCGGTGCTGCCAAAACAAATAAAAGGTATGTGTAAAGACTGGTAGGGGGTGTCTGTACTTGTGCTCTCTATATGGTAGAGGAGAGGCACAGAAGACCCGAGCCAAGATTCTCTATAAGGTAGCAATGGACGAGCAATCAAGGCCTAGCTTCTCAGGAGGTGATGCGGGCTGGTTCTTAAGTACAGTGTAGTCTCCGAACCCCCACAAAGGAATGTCCACACACTGTATTACTGAAAACAGTCTTTATATAATTAATATTCAAAGGTATGTACACGATCACAATCACGCACTTTGTACTTGGAAGTCAATAATGATAAATATATACACGTCTAGAGTGGTACCACTAATGTTATCAAATCTCAATAAAGTGCATCAACTGTACGGTTAAAATGTCACACAGATCAATAACGAGTAAACCAGCAATAGAGATAGGCAGGAACGTAAGATGGTTGAAACAATAGGCAGAACACTGACCCCTACCACTAGGCGCAGTTCTGTGTGGAGATCCCCCCACCTGAGCAACCTGTAAATAAAGATATATAGCACAAACCCAGTCCATATAATGTTCGATAGTCTTACTTCTTCCTATTAAGGTTTTACCCCCCAATGTACCTGGTGGAGTAGAGTTCTCCGACGATGCACCGACCGATCCTTCTTGAGTGCCTCCCTTTCAGGCGGGAGCCACGGATCGTCGGGAGGTGTCGGGGAACTGACGGCCCTTCTTGGGTGCCCTCCCTTTAAGGCGGGAGTCACGGGTCATCGAACGTCCGACGTTGAACAGGGTGAACTACGGCAAGGAAGTGGCAGCTTCGTTCCCAGCGGTGCTCGTCGATGACAGAGCGTTGGCGTCCTGCAAGGAAGAGGCGTGCGGGGCACCTCGTGACGATAGTTTTGGACCGCAAAGAGATGATGAAGGAACTGTGGCCCAGAAAGGGCGTCGAGTTGTCGGCGTCTCTGCGGTCTGTAGGTGGCGGGAAGCCCACCGGTGGATGCTCCTCGGCGCGTTGACGGTCAGGCCTTCTCCAGCGGGAGACAAGCGGAAGCCGATGCAGACGAGAGCGTCCGATGATCAATTGAAGTTCTTAGGCAAACGGGAGCACGGCGGCTCCGGTCGGCGACGGCGGTCGTCGACAGTGGCGGACAACAGTCCGGGTGCTTCTCCTTGGAGTTCTGCAGCAGTCCCCGTATCGGGTCGGCAGCCTGTCGAAGGTCCGTCTACCAGGGGGCGTTGGCAAAGATCAGCTGTGCACGATGGTCCCTCGTAGCTCGGGAGTAGGGCGCCTTACCAGGTCCTCTTTGGGTCAGTCCTTGGAGGCACAGCAGCTTTCAGATTGTGAAGGAGAGCAGCAGCAATTCTTCTCGTCCAGCAGGGCTTCAAGGTCAAGTGTCAGTTAATCCAGTTACTCGTCGTAGTGGGCTTCAGCTTCTGAACACGATTCCTAGCAGTGAGAGGTCCCCAGATATACTGTTGATCTCCCATTCATTCCGCTGGGTCACACTCAAGCATCCAATCACGACTATGGGCATTCATGCAGGCAGGCAGCCAATCAGGCACACGAGGTATTCAGGCCATTCATTTCTCTCCAGACACTCACAACAAGTTGTGTATTGGGACAAGTACCGAGCCATTCAACACTCCAAGCTGCATTCATACCGGTTTTGGGCAATGTTGTCTCAGTCATTGTGTCAACCACCAGATACTAGACGCCCACAACACAGAATGCATATTCGTCACACACTCTATTCACCCAGGTCCCACCCACAGGAGGTACCCACAACATACATCACCAGGAAGGCTCCAGCTAGTCTGACTGGGCCTTCACAACAACACCATATATGGCACTTCCATCCAACAGCCAGTCAGGGGGAAGGGACAGAGTCAGGGCTTCCCAGGACTTTGGGAAAACAAGGTAATGGGTAATAGAAAGCAAGAGGCCACCGGGGCCATCTTGTTTTCCATCAGGAATCAACTGATCCCAATGGCAGGGCCGGGGTATCCCAAAATGATGGATACTCCGCGCACCTGTCAAATTCAGCATGGAGCTGCCACCAGCCCATACCCTGCTCTGTGGGCCACCCACAGGTGCCCAAAAACATACACTAGGGGCACAGGGTTGTACCCCCACCCATGGGTGCCATAAGGGTATCCCACGCGTCCGTTCACCAAACCAAAAGAAAGAGAGCTGCACCGCCAGGAGTCCCACATGAACTCCTGCGCGGAGAACATGACAGAACACACGATGAAAAGCAGTAAAGGACAAGGATACGGAGGCCCTGTCCCTCCGATGCATTTCCAGCATCACAGTATGCTCCTTTAAATCGCGGTCCTCGTGGACGGGTTCCTGGCTATCCAGTCTCCGAGTGCTTGGCACTGGCGATTCGACTAAGGCAGGTCCTGGAAGGTGATTGGCGAACTGGTTGGCCCCACCAGCTCAAGGGAAGAAGACTCTTGCAGAGGAAGATCTTCTCAAGTCGTTGGAGAAAAGTGGTGATTATCTGCAACTGGGCTTCACCGGTGGTTCCGTCGTTGCAGATGTCTTCGGCTTCTCTCCTCTTCGGTTTCTTAGTTCAAGTGGTGACGTCTTGTCCTCCAGTCCTCAGGACCCTGCTTTTATGCAGCGAGACCCCATTCATACAGCCTAGCTGTCACTCACACGGTGAGGTGGCTCTCCTGGCGGGAGAACCCCCCAGCCTATCAGGGCAGAGTGCGACCGTCGTCAGCCAAGGCCTTCCATGAATGTCTTGCAGGGCTGGCAGAGTACTTGGGCCTTCCTCAACGCGAAGTTGAGCAACCAGCAGATGGCCTGCTTGCCAAGGTCCTCACGATACGCCCCGCGGTTAGAACGGGGATCCCGAGGCAGATGGACGTTGTCTCCTTGGCCAAAATGGGATGGCTTAAGCCCCACACTGTCCAGCCGGTCAATCAATGCCTGGACGCCAAGTACAGGCATATGGAGGGAGATACACTCTTGCTATCTGCCCATCCTCGGCCACACTCCAGTGATTGCTGCAGCATCACTCTACTCCAAGCCTCAGTCGTCCTTGGCCTCTTTGTCAACGTTGACCCTCCCAGGTCTAACTTGGGTCCTTCCTCTCCGCTATCTTTTTCTCTACCTGTGGTGTCCCCCAGGGGTCTTACCTCTCTCCCTGGCCGTTCAACCAATACCTGGCACTCCTTGTCCACCGCATTGCCGCTCTCTTCCCCAACTTTCCCTGCTATGCGGATGACACCGAGCTCATTTTCAGGCTACCTTGGGCCACCACTTCTCCTTCCCTCATCTCTGACTGTCTGCTATCCAGGAGTGGTGTGCTGCCAATGACCTCTGCCTTAATGCCAGTAAAACTGAGATTCTCCACATAGGCACACCCACTCCCTTCCTTCCTGTAGCTCTCTGGCTGGCCTCTCTTGGCCCTCTTCCTGCTCCTACCTGCAAGGCTAAAAACCTCAGGGTCATTTTTCGACTCCACACTCTCCTTCTCTCCTCACATCTCTGACGTCTCCAAGAAGTCACACTACCAGCTGCACCTCATCAGAGGTATTCTTCCTTTCCTCTCCTTACCCCAGAAACTCACTGTCTTCAGAGCTCTGTTTCTCTCTAGGCTGGATTACTGAAACAGGCTCTTTCTAAATCTGCCTGCCTCTACTCTCTGCCCTTTACAACTCATCCAGAACAGGACTGCGAGACTTGTCCTTGGAATTCAAGCCTAGGGATCGTATCTCCCCACGACTGAAATCTCTGCACTGGCTCCCAGTGGCTGCGAGGATTAAGTTCAAAACCCTATACATTGTCTGCAAGGCCTTCTGGGGCCTGGGGCCTCAATACCTTCAACTCATAAATACTTTCCTTCTCAAGCTCTTTGCTCATCCGCCTCCAACTCCCTCAAAGTTAGTCGCTTCTTCAAGCAATGAGTTGGTGGTAGATCTTTCTTTGGCCGGGGTCTCCCTCTGGAACAGTCTCACTTAAACTTGAGGAGAACCATCTCCGGTTCCGGAAGCACCTCAAAACCTTTCTCTTTGCTTCTGCTTTTTCTCCTCCTCTCCCCTGCTGACCTCCTGGCTGCAACCGGAACTGCACTAGTTACCTGAACACCCTCTGATCTCGGGCCCAGGCCCCCCCTGACCCCTCCGGCCAGTCTCACACACCTGCACTGCCTGCCTGGCAGCCCCCGCACTTGGGGACTGTTTCTGTATCCCTACGGTCCCCCTAACAGCCATTGACACCTGATGTCTGCACTTGCCACTTGCTGGCCGTTACTTTTACTTATTGTTATCTATTCCCATGTACTGCACTGTCCCTTCCCACGCACTTGCGCGAACTGAATGACACCTGGCCTAGTAGGATTGTTGTCTGTCCTCCCTTTGTTCCCCCTCCTTTGCCTCATCACGCCTTGAAACACTTGTGTACAGGCGCATTATAAATACCATATATCATATCGGCACTGCTAGGCAAGGAGGAGATGATCTTGGAGGCGTACGGGAAGAAGCTTTATTCAAACGCTTCACTGCATCGTCAAGCCAGCGCGGATGCCATGCTGGCAGCCGTTAACCAGAGGCTTTGGTGGGAAATTGCAGACTTCCTTCCAAAGCTTTTGGCGCAGAGCCAGTCACGATTCAAGGCAGGACTGGCAGAGGTCAAAATGGTGGCACAAGACATCATGGAGTCCACCGTGGCCCATATTGACACCTCTGGCCGGGCCAGTTGGATTGCCACGGACAAGAAAAGAACATCCTAGCTCTGTGCTACTAAGTTCAGCCCGTATGTCCAGGAGCGCATTTTGGACCTGCCTTTCGAGGGGGGTGACCTCTTCCACTCCACCATGGATGAGGAGCTGGATAAAAAGAAAAACAGCTCACAAACGGTGAAGTCTCCATCCTTACAAAGACCATGCCCAAAGCGTACACCCAGTCACAGCAGCCTTCTGACAAGGGGCTTACATAGAGAGGGTTCTGCCGCTTTAAAAAATGGAGGTTCGGGCAGCCGGACCGTTCGCCAACGCAACATCGGCGCAAGCAACAAAAAGGGGAGGGGGTGTGTAAGGGCTTTTTCCAATCCCCCTACTCCACAATAGCCTCAGAGGGAAAGAAGGCATGACATGCCCCTCTGGGTCCACTAGTCTCCAGTGGGGGGCAGGCTTGCTCTCCATGCACACTTCTGGTGCCAGAATTTCGCGGACCCCTGGATCCTCTCCGTAGTTTCCATAGGATACAGTCTACCTATCCCTGCCTCTCCTTCCTCTTCCTCTTCACTTCCACAGGTTGGGACCACAACTCTTGTGGCGGAGACCTGGTCGTTCGTCAAGAACCAGGCAGTGGAGAAAGCCCCAGCCTCCCAGCGAGGCTTCGGCTTCTACTCCAGGATTTTTGCCATTCAGAAAAAGAACCAGACTGGCCTGAGATTTGAGCTGGACCTTTTCACCCTCAACCTCTCCCTAACTCTACAAAAATTCAAGATGGTTACGCCAGCGCTCCTAGCGGAGACACTGTGCAGGGGAGACTGGATGTGCTTCCTGGATCTGAAGGACGTGTACCTACACGTCCTGATTTGGCAGCCTTATCGTTCTTTTCTACGATTCAGAATCATGGGCTACCATTTCCAATACAAGGTGCTTCCCTTCGGCCTCAACTCGGCCCCCAGGGTGTTGACCAGACTGATGAACTCAGTGGCGCCCCTCTTCAGGGCCTAGGGCCACCACATCTACTTGTACCTCGACGACTGGCTCGTCAGGGCGACATCTCTGGAAGCTGTACACCTCACATCCCACGCTCTTATGAACACATTACACGATCTGGGCTTCTCGCTCAATCTCAAGAAGTTGCAGCTGCAGCCTACGCAGAGACTGACTTTCTTGGGGCTCATCTGGGACATGTGCTCCGATAGTGTTTTTCTTTTGGAGGACAAGATCGCGGCCATCAGAAGGGCCACTGCGCACTTCCGCAGCAGAGAAGTGACATTGGCCTGGTGGTACCAACACTTACTTGGCCTCATGGCAGTGTTTCTATTGGCCGTCCTCCACACAAGACTCCGAATGAGGAGGATACAGCTGCACTTCGCAGCATCATGGAACCAGGAGCGGGCCTCTCGAAGATGATAAACGTTCCTTTCTCTCCACCCGGACCTTACATGGCGGTCCACGGACTGCAACCTGCAGACGGACAAGCCCTTCCGGCACCCTACCCCACAGGTCACCATCACTACAGACTCCTCTCTCGAGGGATGGGGGGCAACCCTGGACAACCACTGCATCCATGGCACCTGAACGCGGCAGGAGTACCACATCAATTGGATGGAACTAAAGGCCATCTGGCTAGCGCTTACAGCCTTGCATCCGGTTAACGGGGGCAAGGTTGTCTGTATTCAGACAGACCACTCGACCAGCATGTTCTATTTCAACAAGCAGGGAGGTACCAGATCCCCTCCACTTTGCAGACTGGCAGTCAGAATGTGGGAATGGGCCCTGGAGAACAACATCTACCTCATGGCTGTGCACCTTCCGTGGGAATCCAATGTGGAGGTGGACAGGCTCAGCAGACTGGGAGCGGACAATTACGAGTGGCAACCAAACAACCTTGTCCTGCAGGAGATCTTCAGCAGGTTGGGACACACCCAGGTGGACATCTTTGCCTCCTGGGACAACAAGAAGTGCGAAAAAATTGCATCCTGGCAGGGACAGGGCCATGGCTCCCTGGGCGACGCATTTCACATTCAGTGGAACGGCATGACAGCATATGCCTTCCTGCCCACACCGCTGATCCTTTGGGTGAAATGCAAGATCAAGGAGTCTCACCACCTCAGCCTCATTCTGATAGCTCCATGGTGGCCAGCCAGGCCATGGTTCTCGCAGCTGCTCAACCTCTCGGATAGGCACCCATTTGCCTTCCGACAGGCCCAGCACATCTTCTGGAGCATTGGGAGGGCAGGGTCCTCCTCCCCGGGCCACAGAAACTAGACCTCACAGTGCGGTTGCTGAGCAAGTCATTCTAGGGCACCTCGGCCTTTCCCAGGCTAATCTAGAGATCATACATGGTGCTAGGAGCAAGGCTACCAGGTCCCAGTATAAGAGTATAAGAGCAAGTGGACCAGGTTCTGTCACTGGGCAGACTCTAAGGATATCAACCCCACGCTGGACGACGTGCTCTCCTTCTCGGCGCACCTCGCCCACTCTGGCTTTCTGGTGAATACCTGCTGCACTTATCTGGCAGCCATAGGGGCCTACAGAAACTCAGAGGAAGTTCCAACCCAATAGTCAAGAAGTCAAGAAGCATTTTATGGGCTTTGCCTGCCTCTACCCGCCCATCAAGAGGCCACACCCTGTATGGGAACACAGCATAGTTTTGGGTTCCCTGGCCCACAAACCATTTGAGCTGATAGCATCCGCGGACATCAGGCTGGTCACCATTAAGACAGCATTGCTAGTCGGCCTTGCCCGTCAACCTCACTTTGGCTTGCTGAGTCAGTGAAATCCAGGTGATAGTCGCCTCAGAGCCCTAGACTACTTTTCACAAGGGTAAGGTAGTCCTGCTGACTCACCCAGCATTCCTACCTAAGGTGCCTTCCGCTTTCCATCTCAACGAAGAGATAGTACTGCCTACGTTTTTTGCTGAACCTAAGGATGAAGCTCAGAGTTCTGTACTGCCTTGACGTCAGGCGTGCCCTAAAATTCTACTTGAACAGGACCAAGGGCTTCCGCAGGTCGGACACACTGTCACCTTTCGTGGATCAAGACCGGGGTGTCAGGCATCCACGGCCTCTATAGCCCGGTGGATGGTCTCAGCCATCAAGGAAGCATACAAGGGACAGCATAAGCCACTATCGGCCAACATGCATGCCCACGCGGTCAGAGCCTAGGCAACGGCCATCGCATTCCAGCGGCATGTCCCCTGGCAAGTCATAAGCAGGGCAGCCACATGGGCCACCCCTTTGGCTTTCTGCAAGCATTGTTGTTTAGATGCCGGCTCTAGATCAGACACAGCTTTCGTACAGGCGGTTCTTAGAAACCCGTTTGCTTATGGGAGAGGTCTTCTCTCTACCCTGGGGCTACACTCAGTTGTAATGGCCCATGCAGTATGGAGGAAAAGGTACGGGACGTAAGAGTAATTATAAGTTACTCACTGTAGTGACTAACGTACTCTTAGTCCTTAGTCCCCTTTCATCCATACGTCCTACCATCCACCCCCCTAATTAAACTGGTGTCATTAGGCAAGGTTAATCCATTGTCGACGCGGCTATGGGGATTGAGGTGTGGCACCAGAGGGCGAAGTCAGGGCAGCTCATGCTCCCAGAACTACACCCCTGCGCGCCTCTAAATTTTAAGGGGACGGAGGTTTTTTTCTGGTGAAAAAGGTTGTCTCCCGTCCCTAGGAAGGGACGCCCACTCCTCTTAGGGTGTTCAATTGCCAAAACATTATGGATCTGGACATTTGGGACCTGCTGCCTCCTTGATTGCATGATGTTTTCCAGGTTGCTTGCAAAGGACTTTCCGCCTTGTGCCACCTCTACGGCAACCCGCACACCACCACCCCGTTCTTTTTCTCCAATTTTGGGTCACTTGTCTGGACTCTTCTGATTTGGTTGGAGAGTAAGAGTGTATTTAAAAAATAAGTACAACCTGGTTTCCCCACTGTGAGAAACCTAGCGGTACACCTATGCCTACTACCTGGGCTCCTCTGCTCAGATGGCCAGGGAAGGGCCATCGCTTTTGGATTGCGACCGTGGGGGTGGACAAGCGAGGGAGTATCACCTGAGTGGAGGGTCTTTAGGGATTGGGGATTGAGTGCCGACAACCGAGACATGGTATCCCTCTTTTCCTGAAACCGACCTCCTTTAACCCTTGACCCTAGCCCCATGCAAAAACCCACACCTCCCCTGCAGGCCATTAGAAGGAATAAGGGAAGAAACACTGCCCCTTTAAGATCCAACTCACTCAGAGCTAAAGGACAGGCATGTCCAGATAATTGGGTAAATGGAGGTCAGGCAGGCTCTACACTGTCCACACCTGCAGCCTGTTCATTTACTGCAACTGTATGAAAGGTGGGCATTCAGTAGTGCATGGAGCTGCAGTTGGAGACACAGCAACTGGGAGGCTGCATGGCTGAGTCTAACGGGGGATCCCTGACTTTGAAGGAACTGGCGTTCTGTAGGTGAGCAGCATGTAGGCAGAGAGAAAACCAGCTGTTTAAAAAGGGAAGGCTGTGGACTGTGCCGACCTTCCCTTATGTAACCCGGGCGTGCACATTCTCCTGCCCTGGCCAGGAGTGTCTGAGTGGCAGGTGGTGAGGCCCTGACCTCAGCTGCAGTGTTCCTGAAACAGATAGCCTAGAAGTGCGAGCGAAATCACTGCCCGTGAGTCTGAAGTACAGGGAGACTTGCAATGTGATACGTGCGGCTAAATACTATGTAGCAATAGTAAGCGGAATGAAAGAAAATCCATTATTGCAGTCCTGCACGATTGTGAGGCAATCGGATAATGCGGATTGAGAAGTACTGTATGTGACAAGACAAACAAATAGAATCTTGTGTGATTCAAAGTTACCGAGTGATTGCGTAAGGAAGATTACATTGTAGAAAGTCTCGGCGGACTGAAAGAATCAAATTGACATCCCGACGGGAGCTGTGTGAGGTATGAAGTGTGAGCAAAGTGGCCCTGGCATTCGGGAAACACAGTGAGAGCCAGCAGAAGGCTGTACATGACAAACACTTTTAAAGGACCAAAGCAAGTAAAGCCCAGCCCAGCCAAGCCTAGTGAACTGATAAGGAAGGGACAGAGCTAGGAGCCCAAGGCCCCAGGTTGCAGGACTGGTAATGGGTGGACCATGGGTTCCAACAACTGTGCACAGACCAGGGGGTGCCTGAAAGTGGAACACGGAGGTGAGGAAAGGAATCCCAGAAATGTTTGTGATGAACTACAACATCTGCACATGGGAGCTGAGACTTTGGGAGGGAACTTTGAATTTAAAAGGTATTGTGGGAAAAGAGAAAGTGCTGCTTCCTGAGTTCAGGCAAGAGAAGCCTAAGAAACTAGCTGGACATGTGTTTATGCATCTGAGAAAAACCAAAACGGAAGATTGTGAAGCTCATCATACCTAGAACTGTGAGCTGTTATGTTTACTTGAAGTGAATAGTGAAACCTTGTGTAACTTTACTCCTGGAGTGTCTGGAACCTGGGTAAAGGAGCTGTGTGAGAAGCTCCTGAAAGACACTGTCCTATGATTTTGGAACACTTATGTAGTTTGAACCTTCCAAAACATTGTTAGTATTAGATGTAAGGGCAAGTATAGGTTGTGACAAAGACCGCATTTTACTTTGGACTTTTAGACCCAGACTGGCCTTGGACACATCCATTGACGGAAGTCCCCTTTTAGAGTTAGGGCATGTTAGGCATTACTACCATCCCGAAGTTTTAAATACAGGTTTTCCAACTGGATCTCTTGTTTGTGTCTTAACTGTTGATACCATGTCTGACTCACACCATCTATAGTTAATCCCTTGTTCATGCAACCACGTAGTTAATGCCCAGCATTTTCTTCTTTTTGTAAGAGGCCGAACTAATTATTCTTGGAGTATCTATATCTTTACTCTATTATATTTCAACTAGTTAATCGTTCTCATCCTTCCCAAAATAACTTTATGCTTGACGTTGTGACAGACTACAGTCGACCTTGGACTGCATCCCACTTGGCCCCTTTGAGTTTTGAGTCATCCTGAAACATAAACTTCACTAATGTTCGCACCAACACTTCAAGCTTCTCAAGGTTCTCGCCCTGTTTGTCCACCACTCCAGAAATGTGCAAATTACTCCTCCTTTGTCCGTTTTTAACATAATCCGTTTTAGCTCTTTTGTCTGTGATTCTGTTTTGATTACTCCTGCTTTGAAGCAAGTCTGTGGAAAGTTAGTTACTTTCCGGAGTTTCCGACTCCTCTTCAGTGTGAAAAACCAAAGGGTGCCTCACTTAATATTCCGTGGGGATCTCTCTCGCAGGTGGCCAGGGCACAGCCCATCGCCTTTGGATCCAGACCCTGATGATGGACCAGTGCGTGATGCTCACCCGGGTGGGGGGGGTCTACAGGGAGTCGGGGTGAGACAACCAATGCTGAGACGTGGTATTCCGCCCCTCCCCCTGTCCCGTGCCCATACCCTATCCTATTTTTTAAGGTTCTCTGAGACGCGAAAGAAAGAAAATCAGTAATGAAGTTTAAAGATTCTGTTAACTGTGAAGCTAGTGATACAGCGTAGCAGAATGGTCCGGCGAAAGGAAGTTGCTCACTCAAAAGTCTCTGTGAAATGTTTTGATGTCTTGTTAAAAAGCGACTAAGCGAACAAACTCTTAAATGCGCAAGGGTCAAGATTTACCCCGTTGAGAGGAGAAATTAAAAGGAGAATTTCTTTGAACTATTCTGATTGTGTTATGGAACTACCGAGACCAGGAAACACTGGGGCAAATACCAGAAGGGAAAGATGAAGTGAAAGTCGAAGTGATCCTACAGAGGTCTATGGAAAAGGCCTTGCACATTTGATAATCTTCGATATCAGTGAGAGGTCTGAGCCTGACCTGAAATATGACATAAGTTAGGGGAAAGGAACCCGTAATGAATGTGAATAAAGCTTGGGGAAGGGAACCCCTGCAAGTGCTTTGATTATCAGGTCTGAGTCCGGCTGTGGCAGATCTACGTTGAATCAGGTACTTTTTGTTGAGAGGCCCAAGCCCGATTTAGGGAGATTTACGCCTAATCTCTGACTTTTGCTCTTGTTCACTCATCTTGGATGCATTTTCTGCATTGGCTGGGGTTTTCGCAAACTCCTGCAATCTTATTCGGCACAAGATTGTCTTTTTCACCACACTTATCAAGCAAGGGTTCTACGCCTTTTAAAATCTTCTACCTCATTTAACTGATTTCGTCTCCACCACACATTAATTTCCTATTGTGTTGCTGCTCTTGTCTCTTCCAGCCAGTTAAGTCTTTATCCTAATTATGTTTGACTGTATATCCAGATTTCAGTAGAGCTCAAAGACTACTTAAATGGTAAAGGCCCACTCCCCACAGTGTGTTAAAACACACACCTGTCTGTTCCAGCGTTCTTCTGTATGCTCTTGCTTCCTTGTATTCCTTCCCAGGCACTGTTGTGCTGCATATGACGCTCTACCATCTCCCCCACTCACCGCGTTACACAGGAGACAAAAACGCAATGACATGGTATTTTGCAATCCATGTCTTCAGCAGAGGGACCTGTCAAGTCCCCAGTTTCAACTCCTCTCACAGTTTTCTCCACCTATGTTCTCGCCACCTGCTTTCACCATGATGTGCACTACTGCAGAACGCCTCTGCTGTCTTCAGCAGTGCTGTAGTTCCAGGATCTCTACTGTAGGTTTCACGTAAGAGACGTCAACAAGGCGGGAAAATAAATAAAAAGGAGGTGATGCCCTGGAGCAGATTGACGCACAACTTTTCTGCACTCTGTGGTGGTCCCCCGATATTGCCACTTTTATGTGCGTTTCTCATGAGCTTTGATGGTGTGAGGACATACCAGCTGTAGCCAGTGGTGGAAATGAAAAAATGTGGTGGTGGACCCCACAATGTCCGGGCTGGAGGCGCAGTTTTGGGGGAGAGGGGCGGAACTGGTAGTTGACCTCCAATCAAAGGAAATGTCCAAAATAATAGTTTAAAACGGCACCATTTCTTTCATGCTGCTTCTTTTCCAAACTATATATCAATTCCACTTTAAGCTACTTCCATGGCAATGGTGATGAGTTACTTCACTGTGTGGATAATAGTTTTGACCAGTGTTGCTGAGTAAATATTATTTAAAATACACAATTTGCATCCCATTTTATAACAAAAAATCCTCCTTGGGTATTATTGAAACAAGGTCATTTCTGTTTGCCATAAGCAACGTTTTCTTTTACTTGAAGTACAACCGGCACAGCTCCTGCAGCTCCCCTCTGAAAGCAGTTGGGGGGCTGCATCGTGCCTGATAGCTTGAATGTTAATGGGGGTGTTTATTTATTCATGCAATGTTTGTCGGATACAAGTACCTGACAAACATTGCATAAATAAATAATCTGGGTCCATGTATCCGGCAAACATTGCATAAATGAATAAATAAACGGGGTGGTGGTTGAGGACTGTAACTTCCTCTGGTGACCCCTTGCACAGGGTCCCCAGAGGAAGCACTGGCTGTTGCCCCCTCGGATCTTATTGATTTTTGTACTTGGTAGTTTACTGAGGTGTCTTGCCAGCCCTGGTATTGCAAGTGAAAAACAGGTCCGTTTTAGTTACGACAGCCTTAAAACGGTGGAAAACACTTACAATCAAAATGTTAGCAAAATCTTGGTCTCTTTTGAGTTCAGGCATATAACAGACTTGAAAGGAATTATTCCTGTTCTAAGCAATTAGTTTGATGGGGAAATGGGTTTCAACAGTTCTACGTTGTAATACTGAATCCCAAACAACAAGGCTGAAAACGCAGATTGTGTATTTTTTGGGGAATTTCCAAAATGCCTTTTAATCTTTATGACCTTTTTTGTACTCTAAATGCAGGGGGAGACCCCACAGTCACCCCCACATCTATTTTATGTGAAAGTAATGCAAAAACGTCCAATGAATTCAATTAAAAACATTCCGCGTTTTTGGTCTCATTGTTTAAGGATTCATTTTGTTGGGGGATGGCCGGTTTCAAGTAGGTCCTTTAAGGGGACTATTATCCCTTCATTCTTTTCCATCACTCCCTAACGTATTGGGAATGGACGGAAAGCTAAAGTGTGTTCTGTCTCTGTACCAATCTTTGGATTTCCTGGTACATTCTGTTTTTCTTTTGAATACAATGATTCAGTGTTAAGGTGAGCAGACTTCTCTAGAGAGGACAACCTTTATATGAACGCACAAACATTGGCCACATTGTGCCATTGCACGCAGCAGAGCATTATACTTCAGGAAGTGTGCGGCAACTACTGTACTGGAATATTCTCGACAGAAGAAAACCTGGTTAGACCAGGGGCCCAAGTTTCACACATCTCCAAAAAGAGGACAGGAGATGGGTTCAGAGCTGAAGTGTTCAAAAGACCATAAAATTGTGTCCCACCTCAATATTGTAATATATTCCTAGGAATACTTTGAGGCCTGCCTCCGTAAAACACGTCAAAGTTGAGGTTTTACATTTATTTTAATACAGATACACTTAGGAATGAGAAAATCAGAAACAATAAGTTTGGGTGCCTTTCGGCTGAAACAGACCCAGAAGCATCAGTGGTCAAAGTATCGCCCATGGGAGCCAACACGGTTTACACCATTGCCTTTTGACTAATTTATCATGTGTTTAAAAGCCACTTTCTTATATTCTTCCTCCCCATGTTCACCCAATGGAAGCTATACAGATTTCCCTGGGAACCAGCTCTTGTGCTTGCCATTAGCCAAACCAAAAGTAGTTAAGCTAATGGGATTTATACCCCTCTTCACTGCCATTTGCATGGTGACCAGTCACTCGGGAGATTTGAAAGGGAGTGGAGTGGAGTGAAGTGGGGTGGGGTGGGGTGTCTTAGGTTAGTTAGGGAGATGGGAAATGCAAGGTATCTTTTCTGATGGTTTGATGGGTGCAGACGAAGTATCCTGACCCCTGCGCACAGCCCGCTTTCTAGGTGTTCTGTCAACAACGCTTGAAATAACTGTCTAAAGGGACACTTGTGTGCCCATAGTGCATGGATGAATTGTTTGTGGCTGTGATATAAAGCCTCATTGGAGTGGTGTAAAGTTCTAATACCCGTTTGTGGGCGGCGGTTATGTACAATTGCCATTGGTTTCATCGGTATGTGTATTGGAACAAAGAAGTTAAGCATGCAAGTGCAGGGAGCAGTGCATGGATACCTCAATTGGCATTTGGGCAACACTGTAATAGGACGCCTAGGAGCAACGTTGCAGAAGAGCAAAATTACACTGGGGTGCACATGTTTAGATTTATAATAGGAAGCAAAGGAACAACTCCTGGAGGGCAGAATCTCATTGGGACACTGGGGGAAGTATAGTATATCTTAGAAGTGAAACGGTGTGTGGTTAATGAGGTGCGCAAGCAATTAAGCCACATTTGGCAAGGCTTAACATGGCATAGGAAGGCATGATAAAAGCTTGAAACGCATAACAAAGCATTAGAAGCCATAGCAAATCATTAAAAGGCCCAACATGGCAAAAATAACCAGGCCCCCTGTCCGCATAACGGTTACAAGCCAACTATGCATTCAGCCTCTCTCTCTCTCTCTCTCTCTCTCTGTCTCTGTCTCTGTCTCTGTCTCTGTCTCTCTCTCTCTCTCCCCTCTCTCTCTCTCTCCCCTCTCTCTGTCTCTCTCTCTCTCTCTCTCTCTCTCTCTCTCCCCCCTTTCTCCCTGTCTACCCCCTCTCTCAGGAATTGGGAGATGAAGGGAGTGGGCAGACTTGGGACTCCACTCATTTCCCTAAGAGAAGTCTGAGATTTTGCTGGAAAAGAGGCAAATTATACTTTAACCCAGATAATAGAGGGTGATCAGATTCTTCTCTTAGTTACTTACCTGGCTTATATACAAATCTCTATAAATAAGGGAATTGGTGGTGAGCAATGTACCTGTTAACATATTTAATTTTCAGAAGGTGATTCAATTTTTCGAGCTTCTGCTGGAGGGTGCAACACTCTTAATGTTAAAGGTATTGTCTTGCAACCTGGATACAGCACTGTGCTTCTTTCTCCAAAATTCAACTTACTTTAGCTTTGCAGGACCCATAGCCCATGGATCTGCACTTGTATTCACTGATACTTACCAATTAACATGTCTTGGGATCTGGCAACCTTTAATGGCAGTTTTGCTGGCACTGACGGCAGTCTTGAGTCAGTTTCTGTACCAAAATTGGACTATGTGCATAGAGATCCCGCTTTACAAAGAAAGAGTTCTCAACCTTCATTTAGCAATCTCTAGTTGTGACCCAGAACTAATTTACGTTTACATATAGTAAGGCCTCTGATTTGGGTGATCTTTAATGTGACCTCCTATTTTTACACTCGTACTTTTCCTTGCTGCTGCTTCTGGGTGAGGGTAATGTAAGTCTTTATCATCCACAAAGCCTAATTATGAATTCACACTGTCGGTTTTCTTTTGTGGATACCTCTACAATGTTTGTGAAACTCTTTGAACCTCTGTAACTCTGTCACTATTATTTTTATATTGCCTAGAGCATCTGATTTTTTCAAACTAAAGCACTTTGCTTTATCAGTATGTCACAACATTTAGTGTACTGTATTAATTTATACAGGTCTTTTTGGCATTTTGACTCACTGTATGTACTCCAAAAAAGTGTTGGACTCCCAGATATTAATGAACAAATACTTGTATCTAACCTATTCTGCACTTGGAGGCATTCTGTTGTTTTCGCGAATGTGCCTGTAATGTATTTTTATTGTATTCCATTGTGACCCCATTTTGTTTTTTAGGTGGATGCACTGCGGTTGCGTTTGGAAGAGAAAGAGACTATGCTGAATAAGAAGACAAAACAGATCCAGGAAGTTGCTGAAGAGAAAGGCACACTGTCTGGAGAGATCCATGACCTTAAGGACATGCTTGATGTGAAAGAAAGGAAAGTGGTGGTTCTCCAGAAGAAGGTCAGTCACCCTTCCCCACTCGGGCGTAATAAGGATCTTGCTGCTAGACCAGGATATTCTTTAGAGTCAGATAGAAAGTGCTCTGCATAGCTAGCTGTGGACGGTCAAAGGTATGCTGTCTATATGATAATTTTTCGACCGTGAAATCCATTAAAACTATGGTTGCTTATTTTTTTGCCCTTTTGGAAAGGGGTGTTCTCACTTGATTGTACGCTTGCTTTATGTGCACATCAATCCTTGCGATATTCAAGGCTTTCCTTCTTAACTACGTTCCCGTTTATGGCACGCTAGAGGCCCCTTTCTGTGCGTTTCTTTTATTTGTGCTTTTGGTGGATTGTGAGGCATAACCCTTTGGTAGGCTTATATGGAAGCCCTGTGATACCACAACTCAAACCTGGGTAGAGATCTCTCTAGGACTCTCATGTATCACTATCCCTTTTCTACTTCTCTGGTCTTTCCCACAGTTTCTTTTCTCTGCCTTTCTATTTCTGGTCTTCCCTTTACCCTGTTGAGGAAATAGTTTCTCTCCTCTCCTACCTTCTCCACTTCCCCTGGTATCTCCCCTTTCCAGCTACTCTGTAATCGACACATTGGTCCTCAAATGGCTTTCCGCAGATGGTTTAATGCAGACAAGAGTAACTTTTTCTTGAAATAGGTACTTCGTTTGTAAAAATGTTGATGTGTTGTAGATTTAGGTAATGTTTATCATGTGGTTAATAGATTTGTTTCTCAATATGTTTGGATCTTTCTAGGCTTCAAAAGGGAGATCTTGAAATGTGTTGAATAAGCCTTTTTGATTGGCTCTTGGAATTTGCATTTAAAGGAAATTGAAATTCAGAGTTTCTAAACGCCTATCTTTTATATATTGATGAAGTAGTTCTGTGCTCAATTGGAGTAATTTGTTTGTGTGCATCCTGTGTCTGGTGTGTAGATTCCAGCCTTTGATAAGTTCTATCACCACCCTGCCACCACCTCTTATGCTACCATATTTCTCAGATGATCTCCTTGTCTCGTTTGTGCAGCCCCTCTTCACCTTCTTAATCTTTTTTTCCTCTTTCTCTGGTGTTTTCCTTTTCTCCCTTTCACCCTCTTTCTGCTATTTCTTCCTAATTCCAAATAAGAATGTAGGACTCAGGATAATTGTAATTGTTTATTTGTAAGGTGCTTAGCCTTGAAGATACCGAATGATCTAACAGCAATAACTAGCATACTTGGCTGGGGCATTTCTACTAGTATAAGTGCATGACAAAGAGTGGTGGAAAAAGGAGGGGGGCAGGAGAGGAACATACAAGACAAAGGATTGGTCATCAATGCATCTATGCGTGCAAGCATAACCAGCTAGGGAGGGGGGTGGGATAGAGGAGCTCAGGACAAACATGCTAAGCCTAGTACATTCTAGGTTGTGCAAGTGCGCAGACAGAAGTGTGAGGGAGGGGGGAAGGGTACAAGTGTGCCCAGTCTAGCAGGGGCCAGGGTTAAGTACAGAGTGGATGCCACTCTCATGGAACGTATTCCGAGTGCAATAATGCAAGGAAGAGTGCGGAGCCCAGAGGCAAGTGCAGGACTGGTGGGGGAGCCTGGGACCTGTGAGGCTCAGGAGGTCCACCAAGCGACTAGTCAGCTGACTGAGCAGGTTGGGAAAGAGAACGAGGGAGGGAAGCAGTAGAGAAGATGAGATTAGCAGGGGGAAAGGGAGAGAGCAAGAGAAGAGGAATGTCTTGAGTTTCCGGAATTTAAGGAGGTCCGGCTTAAGACGGAGAGAGGCAGGTAGGCTGTTCCAGAGGGAGGCACCTGCAGAGGATAAGGATCTACCCCCAAATTTCCATTTGGAAAAACTGCTCACCCGCAGAGTTGGAGGAGGCCGAGCAGAGGGCTCTGGAGGGAGAGTATTTAGGAAGAGTTGTAGATAGTAGGGCCCAAACCCCAGAAAGCCTTGCAGACTGTGCAGAGGGTCTTGAACGTGATCCTTCCAGCCACTGGGAGCCAGTGGAGGGATTTCAGCACCCCAGAGATGCAGTCCCTGGGCTTGAGGCCAAGGGTAATCTTGTGGTTCTGTTCTGGATAAGTTCAAGAGGTCAGAGAGTAGAGGTAGAAAGATTGAGAAAGAGACTGTTACAGTAGTCCATTCTTGAGAGAACCAGGGGTCTGGAGACTGTGAGCCTCTGGGGAAGATGAGAAAAGGTAGAATACTTCTGAGGAGGTGCAGCAGGTAGTGGGACTTTCTGGACATGTCTGAGATGTGAGAAGAGAAGGAGAGAGTAGAGTCGAAGATGACCCCCAGATTTTTTGCCTCACTAGTAGGTGAGGGTTCAGGACCAAGAGTGGTTGGTCATAGTGAAAGTGGGAAAACAGGAGCAGGGGTCCCAATGAGGACGATCTCGGTTTCACTGGCATTAAGGCAGAGATCATTCGCAGCACACCAGGACTCAATTGCGGACAGACAATCTGGTATCGGCGAGGAGGAGGAGGAGGAGGAAGAGGCCAAGGGTGACCTGAAGGCGAGCTATGTGTCGTCATCCTATCACTGAAAGTTGGAGGTGATATTTTTGGTGGGGATAATATATAGGGATACATTAAATTCCCAGTAAGTTGGAAACCCAGAGACATGTGTTCACACAATGTCAGAGCTATGGGGAGCTGTATATGAGAGAGTTGAGTAGGTTTGTTTACAATTTGGATGCCATCATATGTGGTATTCTGTGGAAATACTGTTTAGTCACCAAACGTACCTCATGCATCACGCACTTTAAGGAATATGGACTGTAGTTTTTTTAAGATGATCTGTTGAAAGGATTCTTATTTCTTTTATATTTATACGAATATAGATTATTTGTACAATGTTTGGATTATATGAATAATTATATGTATATTTAAGATTTAGGTTGAATGTTGATTTGAAATGTATGTGAAAAGTTTTGTTAAAACTAAAATGCATTAAATAAATCAAATAAATAACTTTACTGTAAGGATATCATCTTTACACATGCTATCCACGTTATAAGGATATGTGAAGAAATCCAACTCTTGAAACTTTTAATTCCATGGCTTGCTGTAGTCCCTGAGAAATAACTACTTCAGTTCTGAACCTGCCTTTCAAGTGTAGCACGGTTCATTCCTTGAAATAAGGACTGTCCGAAGGTCATGTTCATCATATTTACAAAATGTGAGCATGCTATTAATTTTGTCAGACATCCTTTTTAATCGTGGCAGCAAACAAGAGGCAGAATTCTCCAATTGTTTAGTGTCAATGCATAGCGCTCCTTTTGCTCTGCCAAGAAAGCCTTTCTCATTTTGTCTATTTTAGGCCTCATTTATATTAGATGTAAAGTCTTCTACAAGAAGAGTGCTGATTTTCTCAGATAACACTACAGCAGTCTTTTATATGAGCAAGCAAGGGGAAATCAAGTCACCACAACTGTCCCTGCTTGCTCTGGATGTTACAGAGATGGGCCTTAGAACATAGGATCCATTTGTAGGCAACACATGTCCCATGAGTCTGCACCGCCGATGTGGGTCAACTCAGCAGATTCCACCCTCAGACACATGAATGGGATCTGGCTGTCAGGAACTCCGTGTCCTTCGTATACATGTTGAGGATATAATAAGCATTTCTTGGGACAGCCTCAGAATATGTGCCTTCCCTCCTATACCCTTGATTCCCAGAGAACTTGGGATTTCAATTTAGTGCTCAATGATTTGGTCCACAAAGCGTGGCCTTGGGAGATTTGAGAGTCCGCCTCTTTCGAGTGCATTGTGTTCTCCAACGTATTCCTCATCTTAGATGTATTCCATCCGGCTTTGCTGCTCTTCGGAAATTTTTTCGGCAGAGGGCGCGGTGCGTCGATGTCATCGAGTTGATGGTCCCTCGAAGGCCTCCGTCGAGGGTGGTATCATCGGGTGTATAAGTAGCACGCGCGGCGCCGGTTGGCCTCCGTTCCGTTTTTCCGCAGTATACGTTGCTTCGGACATTCAGCGCGCCTCGAGTTCTGTGACGAATAATATATAATAACAAACTAAATATGTCCTCGTCATCGACACCGACCACGACCCCGAGATCGGGATTCAAAAAGTGCAAGTCGTGTGGCTCAAAAATGTCGATCCCGGACCCGCACCGAGAGTGTTTTGGTGCCTCGGAGAAGGTCACGACATGGAGGCCTGTACGAAGTGTCAGGCGATGACGGGGAAGGCCTTGCGAGAAAGGAGAGGAAAGCTACAGGTAGGTCGGAAAACCGATCGTAAAGCCTCTAGCGTCGAGTCGAGATCCCGTGAGGAGAAATCTCTTCGACGCGAAAGGCATCGATCTAGGTCCCGAAGCGATTCCCATTGCTCGTTGTCTTCGTCAAAAAAATCAAAGAAACGACACCACAGGTCTCCCTCCACCTCGTCGTCAGACGAGTCTCCGAAAAGGATGAAATGCCCCACAAAACATTCGTCTTCCAAAGAGTGGGAAGCATTCAGGGTCAAAATGATGGAGGTGTTTGAGAAAGCGAAGCCTCAGTCCGCGCCTTCTTCGGAAGCCGGCCGAGAGCATCATCGCTCTGACACTCACGTGCCCTCGAGCCCGGGTGATCGAAAAAGGAAGGATAGGGAGTCTTCCAGGACGCCGAGTGAAAAACGCTCGAGTCGAGTCGGCCGTTCGAGGTCACCGACGCCGTCCGAGACCCATCACACCTCGAAGGGAAAATCTTCGAAAACACCTCGACGCCCTCGAAGTAGACCCTGTCGACGACCACTATGTCGTCGACGCCGTTGACGCCCTTATCGATGTCGACGCCGAAGGCTCCAGCCAAGCCAGAAAAAGAGAAGGATAAGGTTACAAAACCTGTAATTTCCTCAGAGCCTGGCACTACACCTCTTCCTCCTCCTCTCCCAGAGAAGGTTTTCAATCCTCTCTCCAGGAAGGAGTTTTTCAGATCCCTGACCTCAATTTAGGACCTTTTGGGCTAGAATATGGCACCCCAAATGTCCCAGAATGCTTGATCTCCGAGGAAAGCGGAATGAGGGATTTGGTGGAATCTTTACACAATGCAAGTGGCATTGACACATCTCCTGAGAATGACTTTGGCAGACCAGAACCAGGAGAGCATGCCAGTCCTTCATACTGTCAATTAATGAAGAAGGTAATAGATTACTTAGGATGGGCTAGACCCCCAGTGCAATTCATCCACGATGATTTAACAGATATATTGGACCATGGTCCCACCGAAGACCCAGTACTACCCTTTCATGTAGCCTTGCAAAACAGGGTGGCCAAGAATTGGGAAACTCCGGATTCTATCCCTCTGGTAAATAAATCCTTCACTTCAAAATACCGTCCAGCCAGTAGCGACCCCGGCTATCTGTCGAAACATCCAACTCCTGAGAGTCTGGTCATACAGGCAGCCACAGCTTCTAACAAACTTGCGTACCCTTCTATCCCTCCAGACAGGGACGGTAAGCGTGTGGATGGCTGGGCACGGAAGGTATTTTCAGCTGGGAGTATGGCTTTAAAATCTGCAAACTCCACACTTGCCCTGGCAAAATTTTCGTACACTCTGTGGGAGTGCATCGCACTGGCGGCGGAGCACATACCAGAAGGGAAAGAAAGGGAAGGGTTCCTAACCATCGTTAGAGATGGAAAGGAAGCCATGCAGGAATCCCTTCAATCTGGATTGGACACTGCGGATAGTGTAAGCAGTTCAATGGGCACTAGCACGGTAATGCGCAGATTTGCGTGGTTACGGAAGACGAGAGCCTTGAGAGGTTGCAGACCTCAAAAGCAGCTGCCAAATCTTTAGGAGCTGCTATTAGGCAACCTCAGCCTTTTCGTGCACAAGGACAATCGTGGAGGGGGCGATCCTATCATTACTACACCTCATATGGAAAGGCGAGAGGAATGGCCAGTCAAAGGGGCCAGAAAAAGGCCACTCGCGGTGAACGAAGAAAACGTGCAAAGCCAGCTCCAGCTGAGGCCTCTCTGCCATCAGCGGCTGCAACATCCGCCACAAAACCACTTTGAGGACTTGCACCACAAAACACCTGTAGGAGGCAAGCTGTCACAGCATCTGCAAGAATGGCGAACCATTACTTCAGATGTTTGGGCTCTAGAAATAATAGCTCAAGGCTACTGCCTTCCTTTTCTAATGCAACCTCAAAGCAATCCACCAGGGAGACACCCGTTGAAGTCTTCGAACCCGCTCCTACAGCAGGAAGTTCTAACCCTGCTGGAGAAAGGTGCTATAGAAACAGTACCTGCAGCGGAGAGGAACAAGGAATGGTACTCCCCGTATTTTTTTGATCCCCAAAAAGGACGGAGGACTGAGACCCATCTTGGATTTAAGAAACTTGAACAAGTTCCTCGGGAAGGACAAGTTCAAGATGGTTACCCTTTCTCAGATCCTTCAGGCCCTTCAACTTCAGGACTGGTTGGTGTTATTGGACCTCCAGGATGCTTATTTTCATGTGCCGATTCACCTCATGCACAGAAAAAACCTGAGGTTCGTAGTTGGCGACTCACACTATCAGTTTCGAGTCCTGCCATTCGGATTGACCTCCGCCCGAGGATCTTCACCTAGTTAATGGTAGTGGTGGCAGCGCACCTCAGGAGAGGGGGGGGATTCATGTCTACCCCTAACTGGACGATTGGTTGATCAGGGCGTGTTCTGCCGAGCAAGCACTAGATCTGAAAGTCACTTGCCACTTCCTCCACAGACTGGGCTTCTCCCTCAATTTCAAGAAGTCGCAAATGACACCTTCCCAACAGCTTCAGTACATAGGAGCTGTATTAGACACATCCTTGGGAAAGAGCTTGCCTCCCAAGTCGAGGGCTCAAGACATTCTTCAGATGGTTTCCAAATTCCAAAATGCCCAAAATCTCCAGGCTTACGACTTTTTAAGGTTGCTCGGCCTCATGGCATCGTGCATCTTCCTGGTGCCAGAGGCACGCTTGAGGATGAGATCCCTTCAATGGGCTCTAAAGACTCAATGGTCCCAGTTCTCGGGTCCAATGACGGATCTTCTTCAGATTCCGAACAAGGTCCAACAAGATCTTCTATGGCAGACCTGCAGAGAACATCCTAAAAGGAGAACCTTTTTGGCAACCATGGCCGGAGATCACAGTAATGATGGATGCCTCACTCATGGGGTGGGGAGCTCATGTCAACGATTTGACAATCAACGGTTGTTGGTCTCCATCGGAGTCCAAACTACACATCAACCTTTTAGAGCTGAGGGCAATCAGACTGGTGCTGAAGGCCTTCCTGCCATCTGTCGGGGGGAAAGCATGTCCTGATAATGACGGAGAACACAGTGGCCATGCATTACCTAAACAAAAGAGGTGGTGTGGGGTCACTACCTCTGTGCAGAGGCAATGCAGCTCTGGTATTGGGAAATTCAGGAGGCGATCTCTTTAAAAGCAATTCATCTAGCCGGGGAAGAGAACATGACGGCAGATGCTCTGAGCAGGCAGAGAACGGTGTCCCACGAATAGGAACTGGCTCAGGAAGTCATTCAAGAGATCTTCACCCTTTGGGGAACCCCTCAAGTAGACCTATTTGCAACCGGTATAAACCGCAAATGCAAAAGGTATTGTTCAAGGGAATTTCCCCCGAGAGGAGCCTTGGGGGACGCGTTCGTGGTGGAGTGAAATTTCCCACTATTGTATGCGTTCCCTCCGATTCCCGTCATTCCTCAGGTCATCAGGAGGCTGAGACACTTCGGGAGCCGCATGATCCTAATTGCCCCGGATTGGGCCAGGAGAACGTGGTACCCGGACCTTCTAGACATGTCCATCTGTCCTCCAGTAAGTCTTCCTCAGAGAGAGAACCTTCTCTCTCAAATGGAGGGTCAGGTTCTCCATCCAGAGGTCAAAACGCTCAACCTTCATGCTTGGTATCTGAAAGGCTGAGATACAGAGTTTGGAACCTTCAAGATGTTATGGAGGTGTTGCTTTCGGCAAGAAGGCCAGCAACAAAGTCTCTATGCCGTTGGAAAAGATTTTGCAACTGGCGCAGAGAAAAGAATGTTGATCCTTTTCTATGTTCTATTCCGGAAGTACTATCTCTCCTTCTGACCCTAGCACATAGAGGTCTGAATATTGGAACAATAAAAGGTTACCTTGCGGCGCTTTCCATTTTGAAGCGCTCGTCGGAAGAATGCTCCTACTTCAAAATTCCTTTTGATAATACAATTCTTAAAAGGACTCACTAATGTGTTTCCTCCTCACCCATTTCAAGTACCGATTTTGGGATCTCAATCTAGTCCTAAAATTCTTAATGTGTGCTCCTTTTGAGCATATGCACAAGTGTCCATTAAGATTACTAACATGGAAAACTGCCTTCTTAGTTGCTTTAACATCAGCAAGAAGAGTGAGTGAATTGCAGGCACTGTCTTCTGGGCCACCCTATACTGTGTTCCATAAGGACAGAGTTGTGTTGAAGGTAAAACCATCATTTTTACTGAAAGTAATATCTGATTTTCATTTAAGTCAGAAAATTGTCTTACCCGCATTCTATCCTCCACCCCATCCTTCTAAGGAGGAGGAAAGATTACACAGGTTGGATCCAAAAAGAGCTTTAAGCTTTTACATCTCTAGACTTTCCAGACTTGGAGTGGACAACCAGCTGTTTATAGGTTACACAGGAAAGAAATTGGGTCAATCGGTGACAAAACAGATAATTTCACGCTGGATCGTGTTTTGCATTTCAGAATGCTACAGACTAGCACAAAAAGACCCACCAGAAGGGTTAAGGGCTCATTCCAACAGAGGCGTCGCCTCTTTCGACAGCCCTTCAAAGAGGTGTTCCAATAAGATACATTTGCGAAGCAGCAACTTGGTCTTCACTACACACCTTGTCAAAATTCTATAACCTGGATGCTTCCCAGTCTAAGGAGCTAACTTTTGGAAAAGCGGTGCTTTATTCTTATTCCGCCATCTAAGGGCATTGAAGAAATCTAACCCCTCCTCCAGAGAAATTATACAAATACTGCTTTGGGAGTCTATCTAAGATGAGGAATACATTGGAGGACACAATCCACTCGAAGAACAAGCTACTTACCAACTGGTAACGTTCTTTCGATTGGATGTTCCTCCAACGTATTCCTCATCGCCCTCCCAGCCTACCCCTCTGTAGATATTTCCGGGTTATTGCCATCTCAAATATCGCAAGGCTGATACCTGTCTGCCAGCACAATCTACACAGTACAAGATCAAAGATAAAAAGGGGAAAAACATAACTGAGGCCAACGGGCGCCACGCGTGCTACTTATACACCCGATGACGTCACCCTCAAAGGAGGCCTTTGATGGACCATCGACTCGACGACATCGACTCACGGCGCGCTCTGCCGAAAAAAAAACTTCCAAAGACCAGCAAAGCTGGATGGAATACATCTAAGATGAGGAATACGTTGGAGGAACATCCAATCGAAAGAACGTTAACAAGTTGGTAAGTAACTTGTTCTTCTCAATGTTAGAAGGGCTCTAAAGTTGTATCTTGATGTGACCAGTTATTTCAGAAACCTGCAGGTTATTGATAACTTATGGTTAGCCTTATGCAGACAAACTAGCTGCCAAAAACACCATTGTAAATTGCAGCATTGAATCTTGCACATTGTAGAGTAAAGTTCCTCCTAAAGGACTTCATACACACTCGTTGAGGGCAAAGGCACTTCCTGACATAGGTCATTTGAAAAGCACCTGCCTGGAATTCACCTTATATTTCTACAAACAATATTCGGTGGAACTTGCCTCAACAGCAGATGCAATGTCTGTCTAAACACTTGTGCAAAACCTCTTTGGGTAAATTAATCTTGCATCCACCTGTTTTTAGAGCTCCTATTTTTAGACCTGCTGACCATAGGTATGGAGAAAAGGAGACAATTGACTTACAGGGAGTTGTAGTGCAAAACATCTGGAGAGCCAAAGGTTGTGGATACCTGTACTAGGAGTCGCATTTTGAGTAATCTTTACATTTTCTGTTGCCAAAAAAGCACTTGAAATTCCAATTTTTCCATTTAGAATGAATGAAAAGTTAAGACAAATAATTAACCCACAAACAATCCTTAATGCAATTTTAACGTGCGATTGTCCAAGTGGGTGGAAGTCGATATGCTCAAACACTGAAATCTTGGCTGGCCAACTTTGTTAATCTGCAGCTTAATATGACGTGCTACTGGGTTGTTCAGATTGCCTCTCCATATTGGCAACTTATGTTCAAATATCTTTTCCTTGATACTAGTGCTTTGCCCTACATTCACACTTCCCCAAGGCCTTTTTCTAAAAATAAAAAGCCTACATATGTAGTTATTCAAGTCGCACGATCTTCTAAAAGAATGTGTCCCATTGCCAATGGATGAATATCAGTAGATCTGTAATTCTGTTACTACAAACCAAGGCAAGCACAGGAAGGTGCCTTTTGAGTGTTAAGACCTCCATTTGTCAGTTCTCATTGTAGCAAATTCCAAAGACTTTTATGCAAACATAAGAGTATCTTGTATTAATGTAAGTAAACAATAAGCCATAATTTGCAATGGTCGACTCGTATGTCCAATCTTGCTGAAACACTTTGCTGTTAGAATTGTTTGAGTAAGGTAAGGTACGTTTAAAAGATGGATGCTGAATAATCCTGCAAGAGGAGACATCTAGTGAGGGATTGATAGTGGTGCTTTATTATTGTGAAAGGTGTGAAGCAGGATAACCAACTGAATCAATATTTGAGAGTGGCCTTCGGGGCCCACACATGGTGACATGGAATGTGACATTGTTTGGATAAGAGACTCGGTGACAAGTGCAAGCATTGATCCAGCTGAACTGCAGTTAAAACCTCTATACGGGTGACCTACATACCATATAACACATTCCACCTGACAAAATCTGATAAATGCTGGAAAGGATGTGACCAAAATGGACTTTTAGCTGGAATTTGATAATTGGTGAGAAGTTTCTGTTCCTGGTGATCCTCACATTATCCTTTCGTGGGTCTCTACCAACCCGCATCAGAGCTGGATAGGCCACTGTAGTAAATTCTCTACATCCGGTTTTGGCAGCTATGGGGGAAAACAAGACAATGTTATGTAGTGTGTCTCATAATGGCTATGGGAGAAGCTTTCACACACTGCTCAAAAACCTTGCCACGCGTTCCAGGATTTTTACACAATTCCTAATTTAGACTGCCAAACACTGCAGTGTTTCCAGCTCATCCAGTGTGGGGGGCATTGAATATTTTCTAGTTTCGGTATAAATTGTTGTCCAGTTAGGTTAGGACTTAAGAGGTAATGTACTTTTTGGGCATGTTTCAGTTTTCAATTTAATTTGGTCTGATTGTGAAATCTGCAAGGTGATATTTGGCTACTTTCTGCAGTGTGTGTATGCTATCATATCTAGGTATATCACTACTAATAAAACTGCGAAGGGAAAGACACACTTTCATTTCAAGCCTTGGAATACCTTGGCCGTTCTTGTAACACCTTGGAGGCAGGTGCATGTTTCCTGAAGGTTGTACAGGTTGAAGTCGGCATAACACCTAGCTATTGAGAAAATCTGAAAACTAGATGGTATTAGTTGTCAGTGATTATCGTAAAGCTTAGTATGAATTGCAAATGGAAACTGAGCTCTGTACCATACTGGCATTGGTAGGAAAACGTGGGCAGTGGCAGTATGGTGTATTCTGCAATGCATTACTTCCACATTAAAATTTTTCTATATGAATAGGCCAGTGAACCCATCTTCTCTAGCTTCATTTCTCTGGAAGAATGCCCCTGTGTCTAATTATCTCTAAAGACTTCAACATTCTTGAAGAGGTGTACGGTTTTGTCATAGTTGTACAATCAACTTCTATTTCCCTATGAACTCGAGGCTCCAGTTTGCTGTGTTAAAATATAAAACCTTCTGTGCATAAAAACGGATGTGAGTAATGATAGCAGGCAAGCTTTTATTTACACTGATCAGTTTGAATAGTCCCTCCAAAAGGAACTAAGCAAACCATGCATACATTGTATCGCTTGTCGGGGCTATCCCCCTTTTCCTGAGAAAGCTTTGAATACATTGGCCAACTAGTGCTTTTTACAGCGCACATGTCCATAGGAGTTTGTTAAAATGCCATGTTTAAAGGTCATTCATGAAATGTTCTAGTGCTTCAGGATCGGCTAAATTAATCCTGACATCCAGAGGGACGTTTAGTTGCGATTCTTCCAAAACCCAGCCACCCTTAACAACCTGGCAAGACACTTCTTTTACGGATTAGGCCAAAATGCTCTTTTATTTACATCAGTCTTCCTAAGAAATTTGCGAAAAAAACAAGTTTCACAGACCGTTCAAGTAACCTGGGCAATGCAAGTTTACATTACAGTCTGATTGTTCAAAAAGGGTAGTGTTTCACTTCACTTGTGCCGCCCACTTCCTTTATTTTTCCTCCATGTCCTTCTGTGTAGCTTCAGTATTGTGGAGAGTGTATAGTTGAAAGGATATGATGCCAAAATGAAACGTTACACACAGGACTCCACTTAAAAACTGAAAGCAAGAGTACCTTACTCCCTGTTTTGGGAAGTAGGAATACAATTAAATTTAAAAAAGATTTTTTTTAGGATGTTAAAAGCACAGTTCTGATTTCCCAATGGCATATTTCTTGGCAATTCAAATATATATATATATATATATATATATATATATATATATATATATATATATATATAAATAAATATAAATAATAGCATTTTTTGTGTAATCTAACCTTTTGTATAAGCAATTCTAATACATGAAAGGACGCATGTTTATGATGTAGGTCGGTTTCTCATTTAACAGCAGGATAGCAGTGGTCCTACTTGTGGACATTACTGCTCAGCACACTGGTGCGAATACATCATCTGAACAGTGTAACTGGCACACAAGGGGTTTGGTGCATGCAGACCTTTTACTCCCTATTTTTCTTGGTATTGGCCTGATTTTAGTTCGTAAATTACAAAAGTGCTGCTTATCTGGCACCACGGTGATGCAGGTTTCTCAAACGTGGGCCTTTGATAGAAGAGCTAATCGGCAAGAGAAGCATGTTAGAGATTCTAAGTTCAGGCTTCAGGAAGCATAGTTATGTTACATGGCCTTTGTAAATTACTCACCTACCATTGATATGGTCTGAGCTGTGGAATTACTGTGTCCAGTAATGCACTGTTTTGGATTTCTGGTAGACTGCAGCCTGTTGATTACATAACAAATAACAGCATATTTCAGAGAGCCATGAAAGAAAATCACAAGCCCAGGCTTTATTCATCATGATCCACTTCAGCTTCACACGTTCTGGTTCAAATGGAACGTTTGTTTTGGATCACAGATGCACTTGTACCGCTGTTGGGTGCCAGGGAGTGATGTATATACCCAGGCTTCATCTTATTTTACAGGTTATGTCATTTGGATTTATACCATACGCTGCTGCCATTTGCCCTGTCTCCTTGCGCTCGCGTCGATCTGATGGGTAAAGTGTATGGGGGAGGGAG
This sequence comes from Ambystoma mexicanum, assembly GCF_040938575.1. NCBI lineage: Eukaryota > Metazoa > Chordata > Amphibia > Caudata > Ambystomatidae > Ambystoma > Ambystoma mexicanum. Next base: position 436,865,064 of record NC_090936.1, read on the forward strand.
AGAGAGGTGAAAAGACACGAAGTTGTGCACAACTGTTCGTGCGTGTAGAACAAGCAGCAACTGGCATCTGTCGGGGAGCGTTTTCTAGATGGGTATTGATTTGTACACCAAAGGTGTTTTATTCCCAGATGGAAAGCTAATGTGTTTGACCTATGGTGGTTGGTGAGGTTTGCAAGTTTATTTCAGAGATGTAGGGTTTTGAATTATTTAGACCAGGGAACATGGTCATTTCTAGCCGTTTGTGATGGCATGTTTAGTTAGCATGTAGTGAGTAAAGAAGGTTGAATTATGAGGTTGATACTGGGTTTCTTGGGGATACCTTGATGTGAAACACAGTAGGCCACAATATGTTCAGTGCAGGATGTGTACTTTAGTTGGATAATTCTACTGTCTATACCCTGACATTGAATGTTGCTGGGACATGCAAATTAGGTTGGCTCTGCTGTTTTATACTTGAATATGTAAGCTATGGTGCGGTATGTGTGGTTGAGGGAGGATCACTGGGTTGTCTAAATCTTAACCATGTATGGTGAAGAGTGTGCGGTTTAGGGCACCAGTTCTTTCTACTGTCTTAATCCTGGCCAGGCAAGGTGCCAAATATGCAATTTAGGGGATAGCTTCTGATGACTAAAGTATTTCCATGTACAGTGCAATTTGTGATGCAAGGTAATGTAGGGTGCTAGGAGGCCAAAACCAAGTGGTTTTGTATAGTGCCCTTCCTCGACTGTTGGTGTCCTTGCTGTGCATGGCTCTGTAAGAAAGCTGGGTGAGGGTTTGATGTGTGAGACAGTGGGAGAGACAGATGTAAAACGAGTGGTGTTGATGGTTGAGGTTGGAAGTACCCGATTCTTCTGTGCAGTGTGATTTTTATGGGTTTGGTGGAGAAACTTGGGAGTATGTTATCCATAGGTAACCACCCAAGATCTGATGGACTTGCAGCGCTTTGGCTTTGGTTACCTGCTTCTATGGGAAAGTGCAATTGGGCTTAATAAGAGAGATTACCCGTGGTTTGGTTAATGTTGATGTGCTAATGTCTAGACCTGTGGCGACTGTCTGTGGGGGGTTTGTGTGAGTAGCATAAGAGGTAGGATATCATAGAGCGGCATCCGTTAGTCCAAAGAAATGGGGGTAGTAGGTCTTATAAGGCAAAACAACCTGCTCTCCTACTGGCCTCCCACAGGCGGGCTCCTTTCACTTGCTCACATTGCCACTCTTAATCTCAATTGTGTCTCTCTCTCTCTGCGTCTCAAATAGTTACATTGTATACCATGTAAAGGCATCATGAAGCACGACACAGAACAGATTCAAAGTTTTAAAAAAAATGGTTTATTAAATCAAATGTCAAGATGGTGGAAGGCCTAACTTGTTCTATGCTAAAATGAGATTTCCCTACCTGAACGAAACTAAGCAAAGTCTCAGTCAGATTTCAAGTCAAGTTAAACAATGTGTAGGGATGTCAATAATCAAAGAAATGGCATTCAACACAGTCTGAGCTTCTTCCAGCGCTTATCCTCCTTTTCGGCTCTGCTCTGCTTCCCCAAGTTAAATAAAGTTGCACAAGGTTACCTTTCTCCAGTTCAAGGCAATACAGTTCTGCACAATCCCCACGGTTCCCTTCCCCAAGTTCCAAGCAACACAGTTCAAAAGAATAAGATCTTGAGGCTCCGTCCTCAAGACAGTGTTTGTAGTTCCTCAGGTCTCAGGGTTGCCTTCCCCAAGACTTCAACACAGCAACTGATATCTGTTTCAGCCTTTCAAAGGTCAACTCATATGCAGGCCAACTTGACCCTCCTTCTGGTTTGCATAACTAGCTTATTTTTGCATTGCTCCTCCTTGGTATATTTCACAAAGTTTTCGACTTTCACAATTCAGGGCTCCCTGGTCTGGGTGCAGTTCTCTGACCAAAAGGTCCATCCAACACAGCCCACGCAACCAGGACCCTTAGGCTCTTCAGCCCCACACAGGTTCCTCTGTATTTACCCCTGTGTTCAAATTCACCTTCACTTGGTGTCTCTTTGTTGGTCTCTTGCCTTTATATACAGGTTCACACTCTCCTGGCTTCTCTTTGTCAGCCTCTTGGCTTTGCCATTGTGTCATGCACCTCTTCCCAGTCTGTGGCCCTGCAGCATTGTATCCATTCATAAGCGTTCCATTTGAGGTGATCTTATGTATTCCCCACCTTTGTATCACACTCTCTCCCACTTGCGCTGTTTTTTATGGGTTGCTTTAAAACAGGCACTTTCCTTTTTAGCTTTCATATTAGATTTGCCCATAAAGGTTCACTCAATTCAATATTCAGTGTATGCAGTTTTGCTTTGTTTCAATGTTTTATTCGAGTTCAGGGTTCAATATGCATCATTTAACTCTTCTTCGAGTGCATCAATTCGGGATTCAATAGACATACTTTAACTTCCAGGTTTTCATTCAGTTCGAAATTCAAATGTAGTTTAACTCGGTTTCAAGTTTTCATTGAAGTCGGAAGTCAATCGGGTGTCATACGGCACTTTAGTATTGATGCTTAGCCCCAAAGAGCGCCCCCGATCTGGAGTGACCTCTCTTTCTACTCCGCGTTCCTGCTCCGGCTGCTACACAGCTTCTGTTCTGCTTCCTACACGAGAGCAGGCTGGTCTCTGCAAGCCCCACTCTTATTCAGGGCACTTCAGAGCCCATGCCGGCAGCTCCGCACTTCTCCATGGATGCGGACAGTGTCCTCTCTCTCTCTCCTTTCTTGCTCGCAGCCCCAGCTGCTATCTTTGAGTAATGGAGGCTCCAAAACCTTTGGCAGCCTAACTGCTCGACTTACTTGGGGCTCCACAGGTTGTCTGGGACATCTGACAGCGTCCCGGCTCCCGCTCTGGCCCCATCACGCCTATCTACTCACGATGCGGATCCCCTGCTGGTCTCTCCAACACAGGCCTCCCCGTTGCTCTCTGCTGTTTCACTGGTCTCCCTTTATACACCTGCAACCACTTAACAGGTTGCAGGTGTGGATTCCCATTTGGGCTTGTCCGTTCATAGTTTAAGGGGCATGCCTGACTTTCAAAGCACTCTGCAGGCATCTTCTTCGTTCCACTACCAGAGTAGTGAAATTTAGTCCTAGTGTTCATTACTCTTAGTGGTCTCTTCCTCGTCCCAGTACTTTCAGAGGTCCAATGTGGGGAGAGGTTTTACAGTAGCCTATAAAGGCCGGAGGAGGGGGTAGGTTGGTTGTCAATAGGGAAAGGGGGGATACCATGTCTCGCCTGTGGACACCCCACTCCAATCCCCAAAGACCCAACACCCAGGTGATCCTCCCTCGCTTCTCCACCCCCCGGGTCATGATCCGAAAGCGATGGCTTTTCCCTGGCCACCTGTGAAGAGGATCCAGGGGCAATAGGAGTGAGAATACCTTCAGGTTTCTCACCTACATATACAACAAAACAAGCATCTAGCTGAGGGAAAATGGGAAGCCTGGAAACTCCACTCAGCATAAGCTACATGTGAAGGGTCATGGGGGGAAGAACTTCCAGTCCAGAGAAATAATCTGCTTGAAATTGGTGACCACAGGCACCCATTTCACTTTCGTTAGTATGTTGGTTGGCAAGTTGGGACCCTCAAACTGCACTCTGACATGCTCACATGTTGTGGTTAGTGGCATGCTGGGACTTTTGCAAGGTGTTTGTTTGGATGCCGTTTTTCGGGGATGGGGCCAGCCCCTGCTCCTTTCGCACATTAGTCTACCTTGCTGCCACCCACAAACCCCAAACACTTTTTACAGTCATCCACGTCCAAAATGAAATCCCCCCTCCCCTTTTGGCACTGCTTTCAAAACCTTTTCCCTGTCCTGAGCTTCAACAATCCTGACTATGAGCGTGGGGCCCACAAATGTATTTGGAGATAGACTGGAGGATGGGGGTCTTAATACAATAGCATTTATCCACATATATGCGGTCCTCCTCCACCTCCAAGTCCAGCGCCTCTGGGAGCCAGTTGGCAATAAAACCACTGCGATCCTCCCCCTCACGCTCCAGAGGGCTATGATATGATATGATAGTTTATTTATATAGCGCCTATACACAATGTGTTTCAAAGTGCTTCAAGGCAAGAGAAGGGAACAAGGGAAAATACAATGACATTGTTACCGGCCATGAACAGTAAGGATGTGATCGTACTCGGCCTGACAATGTTTCTGGTAGAGCCAGAGAAAAACAAAAGGTGAGGGAGAGGGATGCAGAAAGGGAGGTTAGAAACAAAACAAGCAACTATCGTACTAGGCCTGACAATGTTTCAGATAGTGCTGGAGGGAGGGGGGGTGGGAACAGTAAGGGGGTGGGGGAGGGACAGACGAGGTTGCTATCATAGTAGGTCCAAGGACAATTCTGATAAAGTGCATAGAAGAAAGTAAGGGGAGAAGGGGAAGAGATAGGAAAAGGGAGAGGGGAGGGGAGGAGAAAACAGAGAGTAAGCAGTCAAAAAGAGTGGAAAAGCAAGAGGGGAGAGTGAATACAATTGCAGAAGTCAGTAGTAACACATAATGTTGCAAGCCAGGATACAAGATGAAGATGGGAACAGCATGATTCAGGGACACCATGAGTACAAGATGTAAAGGAAGTCCAGCAGGAGAGTTGAGAAAGGGTGACACACCGTGAATCAATGAAGTCCATAAAAGTAAAATCCAGCATTGGCCACAAGACGGTGATGGTTAAACCAGAATGTACCAGGACAGACTCCTGTGTGTGCAAAGGGGGGGGGGCGCATAAGAGAACAACACGGGGGGACCATAGATGGTGGGGTTGGCCTGTGGGGACAGAGGGCGTAAACACATTTTGAATGGATTGTGTCTTCCAATGTATTCCTCATCTTAGATGTATTCCATCCAGCTTTGGCTGCTTCAGAAATTTGTTCTCGGCAGAGGGCGCCGTGCGTCGATGTCGTCGAGGGTGAAGGCATCGGGTATAGAAGTAGCACGCGCGGCGCCCGTTGGCCTCAGTTCCGGTTTTCCGCAGTACGTGTTGCTTCTGAGACTCGGCGCACCACGAGTAGTTCTGTGACAGAGTAATAACTGTAGATATTCAATATGTCCTTGCCGTTGACCCCCGACTACGACCCGCGATTGGGATTCAAAAAGTGTAAATCCTGCGGTTTGAAAATGTTATCATGGACCCTCACCGGGAATGTCTGTGGTGTCTCGGGGAAGGCCACGACATGGAGGCCTGTATGAAGTGTCAGTCGATGACAGGGAAGGCCTTGCGAGAGAGGAACAGAAAACTGCAGGTAGGTCGTAAACCCGACCGAAAAGCCTCTAGCGTCGAGGTCCCGTGAGGAGAAATTTCCTCGATGCGAAAGGCATCAGTCTAGGTCCCGAAGCAATTCTCATCGCTCTTCGTCTTCGACAAAAAACTCCAAGAAAAGAAGCCACCGGTCGCCTTCCACCTCATCCTCGGACGAATCCCCAAAAAGGATGAAATGCCCCACAAAACATTCTTCCTCCGAAGAGTGGGAAGCATTAAGGGTTTGATTTTGGCAGGCCAGAACCAGGGGAACATGCCAGTCCCTCATACCGTCAACTAATGACGAAGGTGGTCGATTTATTTAGGATGAGCTAGACCACCAACTCAATTCATCCAGGATGATCTGACCGATATATTGGATCATGGTCCCACTGAAGATCCAATTTTACCCTTCCATGTAGCCTTGCAAAATAGGGTGGCCAAAAATTGGCAGACTCCGGACTCTATTCCTCCGGTAAATAAAATCCTGACTTCAAAATACCGCCCTTCCAGTAGCGACCCCGGCTATCTGTCTAAACACCCCACTCCTGAGAGTCTGGTTGTCCAGGCAGCCACAGCTTCAAATAAGGTGGCGTACCCTTCTATCCCTCCGGATAGGTATGACAAGCATGTGGATTGTTGGGCACGCAAGGTATTTTCAGCTGGCAGTATGGCGTTAAAATCAGCCAACTCCACATGTGCCTCGGCAAAATTTTCATACACTTTGTGGGAGTGCATTGCAATGGCGGCGGAGCACATATCAGAAGGGGATGAAAGGGGAGGATTCCTAGCCATTGTTAAAGATGGAAAGGAGGCCATGCAGGAATCCCTTCAGTCTGGATTGGACACTGTCGATAGTGTGAGCAGATGCATGGGCACTAGCACAATAATGCGCAGATTTGCGTGGTTACGGAAGTCTGGTTTCGCACCAGACATGCAAAACTATCTTCTGAACATGCCCTTTGACGGGTCTCACCTTTTAAGAAACGAGGCTGACGAGAGCCTTGAGAGGTTGCAGACCTCAAAAGCAGCTGCCAAGTCTTTAGGAGCTGCTATTAGACAACCTCCGTCTTTTTGTGCGTCAGGAAAATCTTGGAGGGGATGATCCTATCGTTACTACTCCTCATATGGAAAGGCGAGAGGAATGGCCAGTCAAAGGGGCCAGAGAAAGGCCACTAGTGGTGGACGAGGAAAACATGCAAAGCCAGCTCCAGCCTCTTTGCCATCAGCGGCCAAAGCAACCGCCACAAAACCACTTTGAGGATTTGCATCACAAGACGCCTGTGGGAGGCAGGCTGTCACAGCATCTGCAAGAATGGCGAGCCATTACTTCAGATGTTTGGGCTCTAGAAATAATAGCCCAAGGTTACTGCCTTCCTTTTCTAACGTAACCTCAATGTAATCCACAAGGGAGACACCCTTTGAAGTTTTCAGACCCGCTCCCACAGCAGGAAGTTCTAACCCTGCTGGAGAAAGGTGCTATAGAGCCAGTACCTGTAGCGGAGAGGAACAAGGGATGGTACTCCCCTTACTTTTTGATCCCCAAAAAGGACGGAGGACTGAGACCCATCTTGGACTGAAGAGGCTTGAACAAGCTCCTCAGGAAGGACAAGTTAAAGATGGTTACTCTTTCTCAGATCCTTCAGGCCCTTCAACTTCAGGATTGGTTGGTGTCATTGGACCTCCAGGATGCTTATTTTCATGTGCCAATTCATCTCAAGCACAGAAAATACCAGAGGTTGTAGTTGGTGACTCACACTATCAGTTTTGAGTCCTGCCATTCGTATTGACCTTCGCCCCAAGGGTCTTCAAGTTAATGGTAGTAGTGGCAGCGCACCTCAGGAGAGGGGAGATTCACGTCTACCCCTACCTGGAGGATTGGTTGATCAGGGCGCGTTCTGCCGAACAAACACTGGATCATCTGAAAGTCACCTGCCACTTCCTCCACAGACTGGGCTTCTCCCTCAATTTCAAGAAGTCACAAATGACACCTTCCCAACAGCTCCAGCACATAGGGGCGGTACTAGACACATCCTTGGGAAAGACATTCTTCAGATGGTTTCCAAATTCCAAAATGCCCAAAATCTCCAGGCCTACGACTTTTAAGGTTGCTCGGCCTCATGGCATGCTGCATCTTCCTAGTGCCAGAGGCACGTCTGAGGATGAGATCCCTTTAATGGGCTCTAAAGACTTAATGGTCCCAGTTCTCAGGTCAAATAACGGAAGGTTCGGCAGGATTTTCTGTGGTGGACTTGCACAGAGAATATCCTAAAAGGAGAACCGTTTTGGCAACCATGGCCAGAGATTACAGTAGTGACGGATGCCTCACTCATGGGGTGGGCAGCTCATGCCAACGATCTGACAATCAGTGGTCGTTGGTCTCCATCGGAGTCCAAACTACACATCAACCTTTTAGAGCTGAGAGAAATCAGACTAGCGCTGAAGGCTTTTCTGAAATCTGTCAGAGTAAAGAATGGCCTGATAATGGCGGACACCACACTGGCCATGCATTATCTACACAAAAGAGGAGGTATAGGGTCACTACCTCTGTGCAGAGATGCAATGCGGCTCTGGTATTGGGCAATTCAAGAAGGAATCTCCTTAACGGCAGTTCATCTAGCCGGGGAGGAGAATATGCCGGCGGACGCTCTGAGCAGGCAGAGCACGGTGTTCCACGAGTGGGAACTGGCTCAGGAAGTCATTCAAGAGATCTTTGGGTAACCCCTCAAGTAGACCTGTTTGCGACCTGAATCAACCAGATGTGCGAAAAGTATTGCTCAAGGGAATTCACCCCGCGAGGAGCCCTAGGGGACGCGTTTGTGGTGGAGTGGAACTTCCCACTATTATACGCGTTCCCTCCGATTCCTGCATTACTCAGGTCATCAGGAGAGTGAGACTGTTTGGATACCACATGATCCTAATTGCCCCGGATTGGGCCAGGAGAACGTGGGACCCAGACCTTCTAGACATGTCCATCTGTCCTCCATGAGGTCTTCCTCAGAGAGAGGACCTTCTCTCACAAATGGAGGGCCAGGTTCTCCATCCAGAGGTCAGGACTCTCAACCTTCATGCTTGATATCTGAAAGGTTGAGATATAAGGATTGGGATCTTCCAGATGACACCATGGAGGTGTTGCTTTCGGCAAGAAGGCCAGGAAAACAAATCTCTATACCGTTGCCGTTGGAAAAAGTTTTGCAACTGGTGCAGAGAAAAGGATGTGGATCCTTTTCTATGTTCCATTCCGGAAGTGTTGTCCTTCCTCTTGTCCCTAGCACATAGAGGTCTAAATGTTGGGACCATTAAAGGCTATCTTGCAGCGCTTTCCATTTTCAAGCTTTCTTCGGAAGAATGCTCCTATTTCAAAATTCCTTTTAATAGTACAATTCTTAAAGGGACTCACCAATGTGTTTCCTCCTTACCCCCTTCCAAGTACCAATTTGGGTGTTAATCTGGTTCTAAAATTCTTAATGTGTGCCCTTTGAACTCCTGCACATTTGTCCCTTAATATTACTAACATTGAAATCCGCTTTCCTAGTTGCTTTAACATCTGCAAGAAGAGTGAGCGAATTGCAGGAACTGTCTTCTGGGCCACCCTATACTGTGTTCCATAGGGACAGAGTTGTATTAAGTGTTGAACCTTAATTTTTACCTTAATCAGAACATTCTTCTATCCGCATTCTACCCCCACCTCATCCTAGTAAGGAGGAGGAAAGATTGCACAGGTTGGACCCGAGAAGAGCTTTAAGCTTTTACATTTCTAGGCTTTCCAAGAGTGGATAATCAACTTTTCATTGGCTACACCGGAAGGAAATTGGGTCAATCGGTGGCAAAACAAACCATATCACGTTGGATTGTGCTTTGCATTTCAGAATGCTACAGATTGGTGGGAAAAGACCCACCAGAAGGCTTAAGGGCCCATTCCACCAGAGGCATTGCCTCTTTGACAGCCCTTCAAAGGGGTGTTCCCATAAAATACATTTGTGAAGCAGCAACTTGGTCATCGCTGCACACTTTTTTCAAAATTCTATAGTCTGGATGCTTCCCAGTCTAAGGATCTTGCTTTTGGTAAAGCAGTGCTTTATTCCACCTTATAATGGTATCAAAAATCTACTCCCTCCTCCAAGGATTTTTCTATACTGCTTTGGGAGGCTAAGATGAAGAATACGTTGGAGGACACAATCTATTCGAAGAACAAGTTACTTACCAACTGGTAACTTTCTTTCGATTGGATGTTCCTCCAACGTATTCCTCCTCACCCTCCCATCTTACCCCTCTGTAGATTTTCCGGGTTATTGCCACTTCAACTCTCGCAAGGCTGATACCGGACTACCGGCACAATCTACACAGTAGAGCAAGAGGGGGGAAAAACAGAACTGAGGCCAACGGGCGCTGCGCGTGCTACTTGTATACCCGATGACGTCATCCTCAACGGAGGCCTTCGAGGGACCATCGACTCGACGACATCGGCGCCCTCTGCCGAGAAAACATTTCCGAAGCAGCCAAAGCTGGATGGAATACATTTAAGATGAGGAATACGTTTGAGGAACATCCAATCGAAAGAGTTACCAGTTGGTAAGTAACTTGTTCGTTGGTGCATGCTTAGCTGCTGTCTTAGCAGGGGGTTGAACCCTGGATCCTCCTGGTCCGAACAGGTCCAAACAGGAATTGCCCTTTTCTTTGACTGCCCTTCACTTTGGATGCCCGGGTAACAGATGATCTGCAGTTGCAGTGCACATGCTAGATTTTCTAAGTATTCCAGGCTGGGCTCCATTGCCAGGTTTCCTTTAATCACATACTCCATATCACGATCCGCATGTTGCATCAAGAGCAACATTTGGGCACATCTGTGCTCTAACGTGGCAGTTCACGTTTCCAACTGAGCCACTTTCTCGCTCATTTTGTCAAATGTGTTTTCAAGCTGCGACATAGACTTCTCTATCCTACCCAGTGCAGCCATCACAGGGTCCTGGTCCACCACCATCTCCTGGCAATCTTGTCTACCACGCAGTGAGAAAGAATCCACCTCCTCAGATATAGCTTTCTTACTAGACTTCCTGAAGCCATTTCACCCACATCTTTTCAATGCCAGGGAGGTGGTGGATGTGATTGCAAGGAAAAGGTGCACTACAACTGTTCAGCACAGACCACCGTACGAGTTGCTGCAGCTCCCTTTGTCTGGTACCACCCAGCCAACTTGTCCTGTCAGGGACAGGACCCCACTTAGTTTGGCTGCCGCTTCCACATTAAGAAATCATGCCTTTTAGTCCGACCAGGCACATTCTTCTCTTCTCCGCTCTCCCTAGGGTCAGGGACTCCCCCACACTGTCAGGGCCCCCGCTCCCATACATCACCCTGTATAGCCATTTTCGAATGGATTGTGTCCTTCCACGTATTCTTTCTTATATCTCCAATATCCATCTTAGCTGCTTTGGAAAAAATAATTCCAGTAGAGGGCGCTACGTGTTGATGCTTGTCGACTTGATGTCTCTCCGAGCCCTCCGTCTCGATGTTGACTTCACGGAAGGCATATATAGCGCACCCAGCGTCCGTTGGCTTCAGTTCTGTTTTTCTGCGCTAAAGCTTCAGATCTGGTACATGTCGGTTCCTTTGTGAGAATCTTCGAGAGAAATCTTTGAAAATGTCTTCGGCATCTTCTACCCCGAAATCCGGATTTAAGAAATGCTGTGACTGTGGGTCGAAGATGTCATATACTTGTGGTGTCTGGGATCCGCTCATCCTTCTTCCGAGTGTGAGGACTGCCTGCCCATGACATTGAAAGCCCTGCGAGAGCGCAGAGGGAAACTTGCGGCAGGTAGGATCCATGAGTTCCCATCGTCTCTGTCGAAAAGACAAACATCGGACGAGTCGAGAACTGTTTCTCCTTGCCGTAAACTATCCCGATCACGAAGTGGCTCCCACCATTCGTCATCAAGACGCTCCAAAAAACAGCGCCATAGGTTGCCATCTTCGCCATCTTCGAGTTCCTCTCCGGAATGGGTCGTATGTCCAACAAAAACAGACTCACCAGCTGAGTCGGAGGAATTTAGGCTGAAGATGATGAAAGTATTTTAGAATGCGGCCTTGAACCCCCCTCGAGTACTGTCAATAGTCATGCTCAGGTCGAAAGACCCGATAAGCATAAGAATAAGACTGTGTGCCTTTGGGCCCAGCAAAACTCCTTGAGCGTTTTGAGGATCCCTCAAGTCGAGAAAAAGTCCCTTTGAGGACTGAGTCGTCGTCGCCATGGGCGCCGAGAGACCCTTCTTCAATGCCATCGACACAAAAACATAAGAAAAAGTAATTGACGCTTCGAGCTCCTCGATGCTACATCAAAGCCTTCGACATAGACATTGACGGTATCGACAATCTCGGCACCTTTGTCTACGAATATCATGACACCATTGGGTATCATTGAAAAATCATATACCCCTTTACCTAGGGCTGATTTTTTTCAATTCTCTTTCCCCGATTTATGAGGACGCAGAACCATCATCTGATGAATCAAGACCTTTTGACCTCCAATATGGTACGCCAGTTCCTGGGGCCATAATATCTCCAGTTTAAAAGACCTTCAAGAGTGCCTACATAATGCCAGTGGTTTGGACACATCCACCAGAGGTAGAGTTTGGCAGGTCAGACTCATCTGATCATGCAGAAGCAGCCTACAGGCAGTTAATGTCGAGGGTGGTTAAGTACATGGGATGGATTACAACAAGCCCAGTTTTTGAACAAGATGACCTGACAGATATTCTGGACAGGGCACCTCAGGAAGACCCAATTGTTCCATTTCATGCAGTTTTACAAAAGCACATAAATACCAATTTGGAGGCGCCTGAATTAAATCAGGCAGTCAACAAAAAACTAACTTCTAAATACTGTGTGTTCAGCAGTGATCCCTATTACTTATCAAAGCACCCAACTCCAGAGAGTCTGGTGGTACAGGGTGCCACCTCAACCACAAGACAAAATGCCTACCCTACTATGCCTCCTGATAGGGGTGATAAGCATTACGACGCTCTAGCCAAGAAGTTTTTTTTCGGCTGGAAGTATAACCCTGAAGTCAGCAAATGCCATGTGCACATTGGCTAGGTTCACTCATACCCTTTGGGAGTGTACATCCATGTCGGCTGACCATATCCAAGAAGGGGAAGAACGGGACAGGTTTTTGAACATAGTCAAGGATGGAAAAGGCCCTATGTGGGAATTCCTCCAGACTGGTCTCGACTCGGCTGACAATATCAGTAGAGCAATGGCGGCTAGTACAGTTATGCACAGATTTGCCTGGTAAAGGAAGTCAAGATTTTCTCCAGATGTACAATCCAGACTGCTTAACATGCCCTTTGATGGCACACATTTGTTGGGTAGCAAGGCTGATGAAAGTGTGGAGAAACTGCAAAATTCAAGGGCAGCAGCCTAGTCCATTGGTGCTGCGATTATGGGATTAGACAACCTCCAAATCGACCCGCAGGCACGCCCTGGAGGGGTAGGTCCTTTTGCCACTGCTCCACATTTGAAAGAGGCAGAGGACAGTCGGTTCAAATAGGCCAAAGAAGATTTCCCCATGGTGGACGGGGAAACTTAGACTGCCTCAGCTGCGGCTACTTTGCCATCAGCCACCCCAAAACCTCTCTGAGGACTTAGTCTGCCTCCCACTGGAGTCTTGTAACCTATCACAGCATCTGAAAGAATGGCAGGCTATTACTTAAGATGCATGGGCATTGGAATCAAATGCCCAGGGTTACTGGCTTCCCTTTCCAGAAAAGCCTCTGTCATCCACCGGGGAACAGCTCTTTCAAAATTCCAGATCCGCTCCTTGTGCAGGAAATATTAACCCTGCTGGAGAAAGGTGCTATAGAACTAGTACCTGTAGCGCAGAGGAACAAGGGTTGGTTCTCCACGTACTTGCAAATTCCAAAAAAGGATGGAGGATTGAGACCCATCTTGGACTTAAGAGAGTTGAACAAGTTCCTCAGGAAGGACGAGTTCAAGATGGTTACCCTTTCAAAGATCCTTCAGGCCCTCCAGCTTAAGGACTGGATGGTATAATTGGACCTTCAGGATGCTTACTTTCATGTGCCAATCCATCACAAACACAGAAGGTACCTGAGGTTTGTGGTTGGCAGCTCTCTATCAGTTTCGAGTTCTGCCATTTGGGCTGACCTCAGCCCAGAGGGTTTTCACCACGTTAATGATTGTGTTGGCAGCGAGTCTCTGGAAGGGGGGGTGGAATTCACGCCTACCCCTACCTAAACGATTGGCTGATCAGGGAACTTTCTCGTAAACATGCCCTGGAACATCTCAGATCCACCTGTCACTCCCTTCACAGACTTGGCTTCTCCCTCAACTTCAAGAAGTCTCACATGATACCATCCCATAAGCCCCATTCTCCAGATGGTCACCAAATTTCAGAGTGCCCAGTGTCTCCCGACCTTTGACTTTCTGGGGTTGCTCGGCCTCATGGCATCCTGCATTTTTCTGGTGCCCGATGCGCACCTGAGAATATCTGTTAATGCCCAGGCAGGATGTCAGTTATCCTTCAGGTCCTAGAAAACAGAGTCGCTCAGGATCTCCTGTGGTGCGGCTGCAAAGACACCATTTTAAAATGAGAACCATTTTGGCAACCATGGCCGGAGATAAAGGTAGTAATTGATGCCTCACTCACAGGGTGGGGAGCGCATACCAACGACCTGACAATCAGCAGTTGATGGTCGCTATTGGAGTACAAACTACATGTCAATCTGTTGGAGCTGAGGGCAATCAGACTAGCACTGAAGGCCTTTCTGCCCTCTGTCCAGGGGAAGAACGTCCTGATAATGACAGACAACACAGTGGCTATGTACTACCTCAACGAGAGGTGTTGTAGGGTCACTACCACTGTGCAGAGAGGCAATGCAGCTCTGGTTCTGGGCAATTCAAGAAGGAATCTCACTATCAGCATTTCACCTACCCTTAGTGGAGAATACAGTGGCGGACGCTCTGAGCAGGTACTTCTCAGTCTCCCACGAGTGGAAACTAGCTCAGGAAATCCTTCAAGAGATATTCACCCTTTGGGGAACCCCTCAAGTGGATTTGTTTGTGACCAGTTTCAACCGGAAGTGCAAACTGTTCAGTTCAGGGAATTTCCCCCAAGAGGAGCTCTAGGAGACGCGTTCATGGCGGACTGCGAGTTTCCACTCCTGACCGCATTTCTTCCAGTCCCCGTCATTCTTCACATGATCAGGAGGTTGAGAAAGTTCGGGAAATCCATGATCCTAATTGCTCCTGATTGGGCCAGGAGGACATGGTACCTGGACCTTCTGGACATGTCCATCTGTCCTCAAATAAGTCTTCCTCTTGCAAGAGAAGATCCTCTCTTTGTGGAAGTTCGGGTTCTCCATCCAGAGGTCAAGACACTCTGCCTTCATGCATGGTTTCTGAGAGGCTAAGATACAAGCATTGGGACCACCCAGATGACTTAATGGAGATTTTGTACCACTGCTGTTGGAACAAATTCTGACGCTTGTGCAAAAGATCAGAATGTTGATCCATTTACATGTAATACACCTATGGTGTTATCCTTTTTGTTAAACCTACCTAATCTGGGGCTCCAGTTTGGTACTATTAAAGGATATCTTGCGGCACTTTCTATATTTAAGCTCACTTCGAAGGAGATATCTTACTTCATAATTCCTCTAATAATACAATTCCTAAAAGGATTGGCATACGTTTCCCCCCCTATCCTTTGTCAAGTCCCAGTTTGGGATCTCAACTTGGTGTTGAAATTTATGATGTGTGCTCCTTTCGGGCCTATACACTCCTGTCCTTTGAGGTTTCTAACCTTAAAAATCATTTTCTTAGTGGCCATTACATCTGCCCAAAGGGTGAGTTAACTGAAGGCCTTATCCTGCAAGCCTCCATACACTCATTTCTATAATCACAAGGTGGTCCTTAAGGCGAAACACACCTTTCTACCCAAAATTGTATCTGAATTCCATCTGACTCAGAAAATAAACTTACCATCATTTTACCCTCCTCCGCACCTTGGGAAGGAAGAGGCGAGGCTACAAAGGCTTGATCCTAAATGTGTACTAAGTTTCTATATCCCCAGAATGGCAAGATTAAGACAAGATGACCAACTGTTTGTTGGCTACACAGGCCACAAGTTGGGTATGGCAATCACTAAACAGACGTTTTTCAGATGAATAATACTGGCAATATCTGAATGCTACGGACTGGCGGGAAAAGATCCTCCAGAGGGCATTCAGGCTCACTCGACCAGTGGCATGGCTACTTCCTCTGCATTACAGAGGGGATGGCTACTTCCTCTGCATTACACAGGGGAGTACCAACTAAAAATGGTACCACATGGTCGTCCATACACACTCTAACCAAACATTACAGTTTAGATTCTTCTTCAAGTCGGGAAGTTTTATTTGGTAAGGCAGTATGGTATTCTGTGCACACAGACCTATGAGAACTTCTAAATTGTCATGAAAAATTCGGACTCCCTCCTCCAGGAATACTAGAACTGCTTTGGGAGTCTATAATAAAATAAGGAATATGTGAGAGGACACTATCCATTCGAAGAACAAGTTACTTACCCCGGGTAATGTTCTTTTGATTGGATGTTCCTCCACGTATTCCTTACCACCCCTCCCAACCTACCCCACAGTAGAATTTCCTTTGCTACTGCAGTCTGCGCTTTCTCAGGAGGAGCAACTGTCAGGTCTGGGATAAATCCTACTTTTGGAAAAAACGGAACTGAAGCCAGCGGCCGCTGTTTGCGCTATATATGCCTTCGGTGGCGGCGACATCGAGACAGAGGCCTCGAGGGACATCGAGTCAACAGGCATCGACGTGCAGTGCCCGCTGCTGAATAACAAATTCTGAAGCAACTAAACTGGATATTGGAAATATCATAAGATAAGGAATATGTGGGAGGAACATCCAATCGAAAGAACGTTTCCTGGGGTAAGTAACTTGTTCTTCTCTTAAACTGGCGGTACTTTCCTCTGCTGCTTACCAAGGTCCAGTGCAGCCCCTCGCACTATAGAACACCACAGTAGTGTGCTAGATCTGCATCGCTGTATGAAGTGACTCTCTGTCCCATTTATGTACATGCTGCCATCTCCATTTCACCCATGCGCCCTTGCATGCTGAGGTCTATGCACTTGCGATCAGGCCGATGCCTCTGATGAAAGCATCTTCACTGACTGTCTGCTCAGTTCTCCTTCCTGCCTCTTCACTCACGGGTCCTGGTAGCCCACTGTCTCACAGGGCCAGGCTGCCTTCACCCGCAGCTGCCTTGGGTGTGCCTGTGTGCCTCAGCAGCCGCTCCTCACAGAGTCCTAGCGTTGGACTCCCAGCGCCTCTTCGGATGATTTTAGCTCCGCCTCAGGGACCAGGCAACTCCGGCACGCGCCAACCGTGCTACGGGCCTCCTCCACCGGACTGGTTTTTCAGCCCCACCGTCCCAATCGGGCCCAGAGTTGCCCAGCCCCTGCATGGGGGTCCACAATAGCCACCAGTATCCCAGGCTGGCCCTTCAGCCAGCAAATGCGGTTGTCACGGCATGGCATACCCACCTGTTCAGGAGCTACACAGGACGACGGCCATCTTTGTCAGGCTCCCGAGGGCCCCCAACTCACCAGATTTTGAGACAGCAACTGGACTTCGCTATTGGAGGGATGCTGCTACCTCACAGGTGGTTCTCCATAATGAAACCAGGAGCAGAAAAAATAGACCGTAGTGCGGTTTCCTGACAAGTGCCGTACCTAGGCCTAAATGGTGTGCAGCAGCTGCAGGATAATGATGAGCCATATGCGGGAAGTTACAGGGGTGTGCTTTGGGTGGAGGGATAGGCTGAACTTTCCAATAGCACTGCAATCTCGTGTTGCCAATCTCTCTGGTCCCTTTCTAGTTAAAGGTCTCTGCCCGATTTCCTTACAAAACTTTGTTTTACAGCAAAATAATGGACCAGGGCGAACACAGCCATGCTTTCATCATCCTGATTATAAGGGCGGCTCTTCAAAGGATAAGGCAGGGCTGTTTAAGGCCATACGCAAATAGTGTGAGCTTCCCAACCCCTCCTCCCCCTTCTCTCCATGGTGATGTCTCCTGGAGCCAGGAAGGTACTATCTAACCCATTAACAGCTGTTTGCACTACAAAAAAAGAGGAAGGGGGAGGAGAGGCAGCTTTTCTGGAGTACGTGGGTTGTTGACCAACATGACCAACTACAGCCATATATGGCCATGTACCACTCATGTGTCAGAAAGGGCTTCTTATACCCACGTATTTCCGCATGGGTGCCAGTTCAGCCTCACAGACAAATTCAGATGTTTGTGCACAGGTACCTGTGCTATGCTCCGGTTCTGTCTCACACGCTATGGCTCAGGCACATATGACCAAATTAGCAATATTTGCTCAACTTCATATGTCCATGTACTACTTGACACTTTTAAGCTCCGCCTCCATTCAGTCGTTTATGTACCACCACCTTATGTCCATGTTCTGGCGCACATACACATTCTGCATCACATGCCCTCGATTAGCGCTTTACCATGTGCCACTATTTGCCAGGAACAGCTTGGGTGCCCTGCACAAACACAAGGCGACCCTTCCCTTCACACCCTTTTACTTCCATGTGGGTGGTGGCTCAGCTGCACTGTTCACCCTCTGATCTCCAAGGGACACAACCAGTGCATGTCTGCTGCTTCTGCCTAGTCCTCCCTCTGATCCTATTACAACTGCTGTACTTCTGTCCTGAGACCCTAGAACAGCCCTCTCAGTGGGTAAGAAGTAGATTCAGACACTACGTTTACAACAAATATCTTCCTTTCCTCAGGCTAAGCAGTGGGGGTGGCAATTGGGTTAAAACCTATGTTTGGTGGAAAAATTATAGGAAAAGTCGGTACTTGCACTCAGTGGGAGTTAGTGTCGGGATGAAGGGAGGCTCCGTTTTCTTGCTCAGTAACTGTGGGGTGTGGGACACATTTACTGTGTGGCATTTAGAACTATCATGTGGGTAAGGACATAGCACCACTCCAGGGAAGAATCGCCCTGCTGCTTTCTAAGGTAATATTTCAGATCAATGTTGCTACCTTGAACCCCTCCTCCCCGAGCCCACCACCTGCGAATCCCCACTTATTGTATCCCACTCAGACTGTCTCTTGCACTTTTATGAATCCCATTTACCGATTCGACTACCTCACCCTCAACGGCTTTGTAATGAGCCCAAAAGGTGCCCTCTGTGGGGAGCTCTGTCCCAGTTATCTGCCTTCCTACACCCCCTTTTGCTCTGTCCCCTAGCTTTTGCCAACGGTTCCACTATTGCAACCACTTGCTGCACAAACTCCCACACAACTCCCTCTCACTTCTTGCTCCCCTGGCTCCCTTACCCTTTATTTTTTTATTTTATTGATCATTTGTAAGGCGCTTTATACAACAGAATTGTGTTTTAAAGCACAGGGGAAATCATAAGTGTCAAGAAACACAAAGCAACAGTAATATAGTTACAGTCCTGGTCATCCTAGGCCTTGTGGCATTCGACTGTGCAAGTGCATTGATGCGAATTGCAGTGGAGAGAGATTGAAGGGGGAGCAGAGGAGTGGACCATTGGTGGGGGGGGGGCAAGAGTGAAGTGCTAAGAGGAGCACCTCAGGCTATGTGCTAGAAGGCTAGTGCTTTATCGCTTTCATGCCACCCCTCCTCCGCTTCTGTTACAGTGGCCCGGATCTGTGTCCTGCGACCCACATCTCATCCCCCCACGGTTTTCACCGAAAGCAAGGGAGGGGAAGATAGGAGATTCGGCAGCTCGTCTGATCGCAGATCTGTCGGCCTGTGCAGTGGTTCGACAAGTATTTGATATGACGCACATTGCAGTGAATTTGGCCAAATACAATTTTCCAGAGCATTTTGTTTCAAAAAGGGGGCATGATGAAAATTCATTTCTGTACGGGTGAAAGATGACAACTGGAAAATAGCTTGTTAATGAATAAACTACATTTCTTTATAATACTTGTCCAATCATTTTTAATGACGGACTTGTATATCCTGCATTTATTCGGTTCGGTTCCCTGTTATTTGAAGATGTCTCTGTAAAGGAGACGGAAAACCAGCGCATTCTTTTTGACGAGTGGAGCGCCTGGAGACTGCCTCTGTGAGTTAGCGGTGCGTGGTGTAAATCAACGTAACATAACAAGTGGCTTCATTGTTTGACACTGCCATAATTCACATACTGCATTGAATCTGTATTTTTTGTCTCGCTCCATAGAGATAATCTCCATGCCAACCCTACTGATTTAGGCAGTAGGCTTGAGATTGGGCCCAGGACAAAGCATGCAACACACTAGTCTATGCGATGGGGCGGTGGATGGATAAGTGATTACTTTGATAACCTCAGATCCATCCACTGGCCTGACAGCAACGTGACTGCCCTGCACTCTATCGTGACAGACCTCAGGCGAACCACCTGTGGCAAAGCTTACCGCCATCACACAGCACCTGCCTACCAGACTGAGGAGGCTATCAGTATAACTCCCCATGATATGATAGTTTATTTAAATGGCACATATACACAATGTGTTTCAAATTGCTCCAAGGTAAGGGAGGGAACAAGGGAAAATACAATGACATTCTTACAGCCCATGAATAATAAGAATGTGTAATTAACTATCGTACTCGGCCTGGCGACATTTCAGATATTGCAAGAGCTAAGACACAGATGAGGAATGGAGGGAGAGAGTGGGAAGGAATTGGAAACAGACATGTGACTACCATACTAGGCCTGATGACATTTCTGGTAGAGCCAGAGATTAACAAAAGGTGTGGGAGAGAGGTGCAGAAAGGGAGGGGAGGAACAAAACAAGCGACTAACGTACTAGGCCTGATGACATTTCAGATAGTGCTGGTGGGGGTGGGAGAGAGAAAAAACTAGTAGGGGAGGGGGAGGAGACAAACAAGGTTGCTATCATCCTAGGTCAAGGACAATTCTGATGGAGTAAGTGCATAGAAGAAAGTAAGGGGAGTAGGGGAGGAGATAGGAAAAGGGAGAAAGAGAGAGGAGGAGAGAACAGAGAGTGAGCAGTGAAAAAGTGGAGCAGCAAGAGGGGAGAGCGAATACAATTGCAGAAGTCAGTAGTAACACATAATGTTGCGAGAGAACAGCAAAGACAAGCCTGGATTCAAGATGAAAATGGGAACGGGATGATTCAGGGCCACCATGAGTACAAGGTGTAGGGGAAGTCCAGCATGAGTGTTGAGAGAGGGTGACGCGCCCTGAGTCAATGAAGTCCATAAAAGTCAAATCCAAGCATTGGCAAAAGGCGTTGATGGAGAAACCAGAATGTATCAGGACACACTCCTGCAGAGGTACGATGTAGGGGGGAGGAGAGGACTGGGGGCGGGGGGAAGCAGGGTATAATAATAAAGTTAAACAGGCAATACCTGTATGAAAGAAGGGGGGGGGCACAATGGAAAATCACAGAGGGACCAGAGGTGGGGATGGCATGTGGGGGACAGAGGACGAAAACATATGTTGGTGCATGCTTACCTGCTGTCTGGGCAGGGGTTCGGCCTCTGGGTCCTCCTGGTCCGAAAAGGCCCAAACTGGAATAGCTTTTTTCTTTGGCTGCCCTTCGCTTTATCTAAGAGTTTAGAGCAAAAGGAAGAGGCAGGGCTAAGAAGATGGGCGGGGCTTATGCCAGGTGACCTAGATCCACTTGCACCTACTCCCCATCTGCAAAGGGAAAGAGGGTGGAGGGCTGCTTAAGTAGGGAAAATGAGCGGCAACCAGGAAGGCACCAGGTGGGCGGGGTTTAGGCCAAAAGAGCGGCAACCAGGAAGGCACCAGGTGGGAGGGGCTTAGGTCAGAAGAGCAGCAACCAGGAAGGCACAATGTGGTATATTTGCTATCTTCTGTGAAGTTGGGTAACTGAATTTGGTGTTCACTTACTTTCAGAATAATACATTTAAAACATTTGAAAATCTTTCCATGGTGTGTTGTTCGATTGGTTGTGGATTGTATTTTAGAATGCTCAAGAGGTGCCAACAATGTTTTTTTATAATTAAAGCACAAGGCTAGACAATGAAGTCAAACGTATTTGAAAAAATGTGTTGGGAAAATGAAAACCAAGAAATCTGAATACATCAATCGTGAAGTGGGTGCAAGGTCCAGAGTGGCCCTCGAGAAGCACACTGGCCTAGTCTCTGCAGAGTCCTGCACTACTACTAATTATGCGGACAGCCTACGGTGCCATGATGAAGTATGATAAATACACGGCAGCTCAGCTATAGACACCAGGTTATATGGACTCATAGTTCTCTAACTCCACCAATAATAAATACTTTGGGGCTTAAGGGATTAACTAGCCTACAAGCCACTGTGCTGACATTCGGTACAATCTCCATGTTTTCAGGGATGCTGCTGTGGACATGGGTGTTTTTTTACACTGAGGTCTACCTGTGATTTTTTTTTTTTAAATTAAGGATTGCAATTTTTTTCACACCAGGCAGTCACTGATCAAGTTCTTTAAAAACAAAAAGTAAAGGCAATGGCTTCCTTATAGGGTTCCACAGGCAGTGCAGCCCATTTGGCATCGCCTTTATTGCAAGCTGCCGTAGACACCCGTGAAACGAGAAAATAGCCCATGTCTGTGAAGTCGCAACTCACTGAGATGGGTCCATGATCATTTCATGGCACATGGCTTAGTTGCAAAGAAAACAACGTGTTCACCTTTTTTGCAGGTTTGTACATTTTATTCACATCCTGCATAGCAAGATGCGTGCCAATATGAAACATTAACTAAAAGACGACTGTGGTTGTCTCGTGTGAGGTTTGAAATAGTCAGTCCTGGCTTTCAGGCTTGCATCATATTGCTTTCTGCTACTTATAGGTCGAACTTAATTTTGTGGAAAACTAAAATATAGAGGAATGCAAAATGACATGCACTAAAGAAATTGGATGTACAGTACACACACTAAGAGCTCTATATGCCTTATTTAAGGGAACTAGGAGTGTTATAAGATCCACGTTGCACCTTTTTATTCCCCTATTGTATCTTATGCCGAAATCTCCCTCTACTAGGACAGGAGAGAGCAGGCCAGGGAGGCCCAGCGCAAACGCTACTTTCCAATTAAATGAATCACAGAAAGGCATTGTGAAATGAATCACAATGCCTTTTCCTAAAACCAGACTGTTTATAAGAAAGGAAAAAGAATCTTGGACACTTTGTGGTGGCATTTTCATTTTCAAGTGTAAGGGTGGTGTAATGAACATTACCGACTCATTGGTTTTAGATGGGGGCGGGGGACTTTCAGAAACAAGGAAAGGTGATGCTTTCAAAGAACGAGGAGGATGATAAGTACTACTATAGGCAGAGCACCACCACAGGCTTTAGGACGTAGTAGGAAGCGCTCCCTGGGCAGTTTTTCCTACCTCTTCCAGGACTAAAGCCCCACATTCTCAGGCCCAAACCAACATATTCCCAGGCCTGCTGCCTTTCATTCACTGATAGAGAAACAAAAGCTAAAATCGGACTCCTTTTGCTCAAAATGTTTCTATAATGAAATATGGTTAATTTTGTGATTTATGTAATTTTTAAATTCATCTCTAAAAAGACGAATGCAATTTTGGCCCTAGGAAGTGAGAAATGAACACTTATCACACACGAGAACTGGTTAGATATGTAGCTAAATGCCAAAATTGCACACTGGGATCAAATCACGGCTTCACAATTTAGGCAAAGTGTTGGATCCTGATCAATTATTTGATTTCACTATGCCTTATCTGAGAGTCCACAGAAGCTGATTCAGTTTGCATTATTTACTATTAAAAAACGGACTCGTGGGTTTCTAGACAATTGTCACATTGGCAAAGCTTAAAATGATGGCTTGTGAACAGTGAGAATGTTTTGTGTGTTGGAACATATTAAAACCACACTATTCACATAACCCTACCATTGCCCTCCCCTTCCATGATCTATAATTGTACCATAATGATGTATGTATTTAATGCCATCTAACCAAATATGCTTATGCAAAACAAATTGCCTTTTAACCACTTATGCCTTCCTCTGTAACGAGCTCAATGAAGGAGCAAAGAAATATGTGTCATTTCCAAATGTGTGGATCACCCCGAGGACAGGAAGCGTGGTAAGGGGTGGTGGAGTTAGAGAGCAGGTCAAAAAAAGAAATGCTGGCCAGAAGCTTCAAACATGGATTGCATCTGTGAGTAAAGTCTGTGTTCATACGAAGTGGATTAGCTGGAGCAGATTCCCTGGCAGCTCATAAAGCATGGATTGCCATTGCAGTGCATAACTAGGATAGTGCCTTGCAGCTCTGTGAGATCCTTGTGTGTGCACGCATAGGCAGGTTATTAATTCAATTGTTCATCAAAATCTGAATAACCCAAATATGAAGCAGTTGCTAGGTCCGGAGCCCTTGTGGAGTGCACATGCCTCTGCAGTTTCCAATTGGTTCTGCTTCTTACTCGCGCCTTACGCTGAGAGTGTACCATGAAATATCATTAATACATATTGAAAACTAGCCAGAATTCCCACAGGTCAGTCATTTGTTAATATAGCTCATTTCACGATCGGTCCGAGTATTTAGTTTAGACCATGCCAGATAGCCCTTTCCTGTGATCTGTTCATAGCCATATGTCGGGGGATATCATTTCATGTGATGACATTAGGTCAAAGGAAGTGATGGCCTGCCACTATGGGGCATGGAATGTAGGCCAGTATAGCCATGTAATAACACTTAACTTTGCGTTGCCTATGATGCACAGTTAGTGTACATCAAGGGTAAAGCAAACATGATTTGTCTAGACTACATTGAATGGTAACTCTCGCATATTACGCGCATACATTTATGCCCCTCCAGTTAAACAATTCACCAGCCATTCCTGGTCAAAGGACATGTGTTGCATTTTCTTATGTCATCGTTATGCTAATTATTATTTTTTTAACTTTGGGGGAAAAAACCTAAATCTTTTTGGTCCCAGAATGTTGGCAAGTATGATTTGGCTCTGCGGTAGATCGACTAATATTTCCTCGCGAGGGCAGTGCTTTAAATGGGCAGATACTTGCCAGGCTTGAGTACTTGCACTTATTTTGTATTTCTATTTCAAGCTGTGCTTTAGGGTGGGCTTGCGAATGAACGACTGCATCATAACAATGGTTCGTGTACGCAAACGTACATGGATAGCAAGCACATGTCGCAACTTTCCATAGACTAAGATAGCCAATCGTGTACATCTTGTGGTTTCTCGAATTTTCAGCAATACACCCCATGATTTGGATCAGAAACACCTCGGCCGCTTCGAAAATCAATAAAACCGTAATTGTAAGTGCTCGGGGCAGAGACCATGGGCAACCTGCCATGTAGGCGGCACGCCACTCGAATCTCTGCAGTTTATTTGTGGTGTTCTCCTTTTCATAACCTAAGACATCGTTGGCGCTCAAACTCGGCGACAAACCATCAGCTGGCACCGTGGAGCCACGCCCATTGAGCCTGTCCTAGACTCCCTTCCCCCACACCGAAAATGAACGATCTGCATGAATGCAGACACACATTCACGCCATGGCAAATAGACTGGACAATAGCAGTTGACAGAGCGCGCTGTGCCGTGTCTGTTGTGGGATTAGGTGCGGTCGGGTGTCTTCCTCCCTAGGGCTTTCCGTGGTGATTTGAAGTAGTTCTGCATTACAGAAAATGGCTTATCTTTGTAATAAGTCACTGACCTGGAAAATGTAATTGAGCGTTTGAATCAGATACTCCTTTTTTGAATTCGTGTTAAATGTTGACTGCTTCTTGCTTGATTGAGTTAAAGGTTCAGAGACCCCCTTCTGCCCCCTCGTGACCCTTCTTTTTATATTCTCGGTTTTAATTGAAACCATTTCGGCCCTCGGTTCCATTCAAATTTGCAGCTTTCGGCATTGTAATGGCAGGAATTTCAAGTCACTGTACGAGCCAGACAACTATTTAAAGTGTTTAACAAAGCAGGGAAGCGTTGCTTTTGACATAGCCAGGGTTTACAATGAGTCGCCTTCCACGGGATATCTTCTGCGCCTCTTTGTTGAGCCCGACACATTTGACTGCACCATTGGCCACGAGTAACAAAGGCATTGGGCGTCGGCTAGCAGTAACACAACACCATAGGTTTGCTTCATGTAATGCACAGTAGGTGTTGCCGTTTTGCAATTATCTCCTATTACCCTCGTTTGCTATTCTTTCCTTCGTATGGCATCTTTCCACGGTTGCAGTTTAAACTGTTGTTTTTCTGTATCAGTTCTCCTACTTTTCTGTGGTGGGGTAGGGCTCTGTATTTAATTCTATAGTCCACTAAAAGCCATTGCTAACTACTTATTGAGAAAACTATTTTTTGTCTTGAATTCACACCTATTTGAACTCTACTACCCCTATTTTCCGTAGGCTGTGCCCAACCAACCTTGATCAGTACTCCTGCATAAACTGTCATGCTCAGTGCTTTGAGATCTATGAAAATGGTAAGTCTGGCTTGAGCACCTAAGTGTTTCCCCAAACAATGTATTATTATTATTATTAAATACCAACAGCGTCGCGCTTGGCTCGCATGCTCCGTGCAAGTCGAGGACAAGTCTTGGCAGTTCGGCTGGTGAGGCGCTGGGCGTGTGGGTGTCTGTGATGAATCCGATGGATCCCTCACTTTACCCCTGCCTATACTCTTCTCCCAGGTAGCCAAGGAAAGGCAGACGCTTCCTGTTCCTGACCTGGGGGAGGTGAAGGGATTCCATGGGATGAGACACATGATCCTCCTTTGAAAGGGAATAACCTTTCATATATACCAAAACATACAATGGCTTTTTGTCATTTTAATATATATGATCCCCATATTAATTTGAGAAATATGGGTGAATGGGATGTAAAATCTTTTAATATCCCACTTGTGGAGGAACCTGTTACACCTAATGTGATTGAACATCCCCCTTACTCCCAAAAGTATGGAGAAAGGAGATTGGTAAATGGTAGCTTGAGTGAACTGTCTTTCCCTACTGCGATTAAACATGATGAAGTACATTTTAAAATCTGTAAACAAAGCAGTGCTGAAGTCAAGAATAGTAAATTACTACTTAGAACTGATTTTGTTGCTTGGGGCTGGCTGAAGAGCAGTGCAGGCCTGAAGGTCAGGCAATTAGGCTTAGCAGCCCAAACCTGAGGGAGGTTGGGAGGCTTAAAAAGCACCCTCCGGTGCAGGCCAGTAGAAGCCTTTGTAGAAGTAGTAGTAGCAGTTGTAGCAGCAGAATTACTTGCTGGGGCAGAAGGAGGTGCCAGAAGCAAACTTGTTGCTGCAAAATCTGCATAAGTGAGAGGAAAGTGGGGATGCTGGAACCTAATTGCAGTTTTCGAGCATTTGTTAAAAACAAAATCGAGCATTTGTTAAAATCCAGAAAACTGGATAAATACAATAATAAAAAAATAAATACAAAAAATTGCAGTTTTCACAGCGGGAAACGTGCAGTAGGCCATGCCTGGAAGTTGGCATGCTCCAGGCGGTCGTGGTGTACCGAACTCTGTTCCTGTCGGGTGTAACCGAAAGCAGCTTGCAGAGAGAGAGGAGTGTGCCCGGTCAAGGAAACATCAGTGACCGAGACAGCCGGTGCATGTTTCTTGTGTTCTCAAGCCTTCTGGCAGTGTAGGCGGGCAACTGTTACCAGTTGCTTTTCACTCGCGAATAAAGCTGACCGGAACTTGTCAGACTATCGAGTGCAACAAATGTAGCACTCGCGAATAAGCAAATATGCTGTGGAAAGAAGTTTAAACCGAATACGTTTTCAAAACCACTTTAACAGCATTAAGAAGGGTTGTGTGTACTTAAATAAACACAACCCATCCGGTCCGATAGCACAGCGAGTAGAGCGCTCGATTTGACGTCTGTGCAGAGCCTGCTGACGCAGGTTCGAACCCCGGCAGGGCCAAACTCATCCTTTCATCCTTCCGAGGTCGATAAATGAGCACCACACATTGTGGGTAAATAATAAGCAGCGCTCAGATACCCGAGGGTTTGTAGCGCTATATAAATGCAAATGCAAATTATTATTTATTATTAAATGTGACTTCAAAACAAATTCCAAGCCTCAGTAAAGTCCTGACAAAATTGTATCTTGTTGACCAAGTATTAAACCTCCATGGTGCCTGGAAACAACGTTTTGCTCTATAGTCTGCCTTATAAATATTCAATAAATAAATAAAATCAATTGAACCAGAAAGAACAACGCATTACCTTAAGTGAAGAGGTGAACAAGTATTGCCCTCCGCCAAAAGAGACTGAAATAACGGTTCCTTTGGGAATAACCATTACTACCAGAGGAAAAGGGGCTGATATAACATCTTTTAAAGGTATAGCTTCTACATGAATGAATATGGTGTGGGAGACCCAGCTATTGGTCAGGAACCTACATTGTCTACAGCAATAGAGGTTGAATTGGAAGATACTTATTTGGTGGCTGAACAAAAGACAGGACTGTTTAAAAGTAGCCCTAGAAGAAAGGTGGTGATGAAAAGGAGGTAGGCATTGCTTGTGTAGCTGAGCTTAAAAGGTATTGGTGAAATTCTGGTCTTCATTATAACGTTGTACAGAAATGTTAAGAGCTGTTTAAAGTGGAAGAAGTTGTTGAGTTTCAACGCAGAAGAGTGTGTGTTGAAGTAGTTGGGTCTGGTAGGATAGTGAAACAGACAGAAGCGCAGGTAGAAGATTGGGAGTGGATCCCCCGATGAAATTTGAAGCTGTTGTATTTCATGGTGTCGGGAGAAAAGCACTGTGAGAAGAGCCTTATGTTTCATGGTGCCAAGAGGAAATCTCTGTGAAGCAAACCTTGCGTTCCATGGTGCCAATGAGGAGGCACTGCAATACTTTCTGAGTTAAGAAGTTATTTTTGTTAGATGGCACTGCAAGAGGAGCAGTACATTTATGTTTATTGAACTTCTTGAACTATATCTCCTGGCAGTATCCTCTGTCGGTTTAACTGTGAAGTGTTTGGTGTTTCATTCAATCCAAATAGACTTCACCAGGACTGTGTTGGAACTCTGTTTCAACCATGGATTTCCTTACTGTTTTGTGTTGAACCTGACTTCGACTTAAAACCTCGGGAAGGGGAATTCACTCAGATTAAGAACATCAAATTCAAAGGTGTTAAACATAAAAGTGTTTAACTTACAAATAGCTGTATATCTTCTTTGTTATTGTAAAAGGTGTAAGGGCCAGAAAAGGTCTATTTAGGGATATTCATTAGTTTGTCCGGCAGGGAAATCCTCGTTAGAGTAGGGCACAATAGGTGTTGACTTTATCATTTTGGTTTAATAAAATGGCATTGTTTGAAAAGCACTCTAAAATGTGTCCGCCTCACATTTTGGACACCACACAGCACCCTTGTGAAAACACGCCTGGTAAGCAGTGAGAACTCTCCTTTGTTTACTCTTTTCACTTCGCACTTCGATGTTGGAAGCTCGTACATTTTGTGCAAGTACTGCAGGGTGCTGATTTTTTTAATATCAATCATGCTGGGAAAAGCTACTACAAAAACCAACTCCTACAACTTGAGAAAAAACAAACCCACTGGCAGTACATCCAAATCCTCAAAATCAAATGCCAATCCCCAACCTGCTTTGAACATTTCACTCATTGTTCTGGACGAGGGCCAACCCGTGCAGTCAGTAACCAATGCCCAGAGAGGAAAGATGACCTACTTTTTTCAGTCTGAAGCACTGGTCGCAGAAGTGCACATTCTACCTTCTGTTACCCGAAGAGGTGGGACCCCCAGTAAATTCTCGGTCCTGTACCGGTAAGCAGAGAGAACATGCTGACCATTGTTAACAACTCTTTACTAGAGTTGTGTTATTCCTTACAGAACTCTGTGGCAATGAGGGTAGAAAGTGTCCCGAGTACGAGGGACACAAACGAGCAGGTAAGGACCGGACCAACACAAACCAACATTCCCCTAAATAATCAACGACTGTCAACTATGCCTGATCTATATGCACACTCGGTGCATTTTGAGAGTGTCTGCTTGACATGCAGTGAACCTGCGGATGCATTTTTCGAATTTTGCAACTTTACTCTGGTTCAATTATGTGGAAGGATAAACAAGGTGCAGAAAGAGCATGGCGACACAATCAAACAAATTGAGCAGTTATTGGGGGAAATTCCAGCTTACTCTTCCGTCCCGTCCCCTTTCCTCCATACTGCATGGACGTCCGTCGCTAGGGACGGGAGACAGAACCTTTTTAACCAGAAAAAACCTTTCTTCCCCTTTAAATTTAGAGGTGCGTGGAGGCGCAGCCCTGGGAGCATGTGCTGCCCTGACTCCGCCCACCAGTACCACTCCCAAGTCCCCTTTTCCGCGTCGACAGGAACGGACCGATTTTCACCAGCGTTCATGGGGTTTGGCTTTGGCCATTTAATACCACGTGCTCTTCCCCGGATACTTTATTCTGTCTTTTTTGTCTTTTATCAATCATGTACTTGGTCCTCTGGTGCCACGCTCCTCCCTGACACATGTCGACTTCAGCAGGTATCCAGGCTGCGAGGGGCTCTTCCCTACATCAGATCCTGATGCTCTTTGCCTCCGCTGCCTTGGCCCCGACCACAGATGGGAGGGTTGTACCACGTACAATGCACTTTCTTCACGTGCTCTGAAGAACAGACTAGCTAGGTGGAGGGAGGTCTTTGAGAAGTCTCCTCCAGAGGACTTGTAGGACTTTGTCGGACATAAGTCAAGGCCCAAGGGAGGGCCACTCTTTTCCAGTGCACCCCGCAAGGGCGACTCCTTTCCAAGGAAATGCCCTGATGGGAGGAACCTCTCGGGTTCTCACACCAGCACTGGTACCAAGGCTAATTCAGCTACCGGCTGTCAGGCCGAGGCGTCTTTAGATCCTCCAGGAAACAGTGATGAGGGACCGCAAGGTTCTTTTACCGGGTGTACACCAGAGGGGATATGCCCTTTTACTGGAAACATGTCAGAGGGGGTGGCTGCACGCAGCACTGCCGGCAATACAGCCGGGGGAGACACGCCTACCAGGCCTCGGCCTGAGGTACAGGGTAGGTCTCATGCTCCATCGCCAAGAGTCCTGGAGGAGGCTGGGCCCAGTCAGCCAAGTACCATAACTTCGGCACGTGGCATGTAGCTCGACAAGATGGTCGCTCGTCTGATACCACCCTGAGGAACGGAGCAGGTGGGAGAACGAGTTACAAGGTGGGACTGGTGTCAACCAGGTACGTGGCCTACAGTTTATCCATCAGTATCGCAGGGCAAGTTTACCCTGCAACCAGCTAGACGGATTACGCACCGGCCCCAGCAGCCGCCCGCTACCCCATCAACATCACCTGCCACCCTACTGGCTTGCAAGGACAGGTTCTTGGAAAAGTTCCTCACGCTCATAAGAACTCCTCAGATGCGGTCCATTCTTAGGGATGTGTTCAGGGACATGCTCCCTCCGGCCCCTCCACCTGCGCCCATAGTCATTCCTCCTATGGCTCCAGCACTGCAGGCCCCGGTGCAGCCCCTGCTGCCCACGCCGGCCTCTTCAGTTCCGGCTCCCCTGCCTCCCACAGTGCAGGTAGTTCTGTATCAGCCTCCGCTGCATCCTCCGGCTCTGGTTTCCACACCTCAGGCCTCGGCGCCCACCACTCCTCCACCCGCTCCAGACTAGCCAGACATCCCGGTGGACACAGACGAGGAAGAAGACACTGACACACCATCGTCAGCCAAGGCCTCCCATGAACGCCTCGCAGGTCTGGCAGAGTACCTGGGCCTTCCTCAACCCGAAGTACAACCGCCGGCAGGGGTACTGGCTGAGGTCCTCACTCTACGGCCCGCTGCTAGAACGGAGATACCGATGCAGAAGAATGTTGTTGCCTTGCCCAAGAAGGGGTGGCTCAAACCTCACTTGGCCCAACCTGTCAATCAGCACCTAGACGCCAAGTATAGGCAAATGGAGAAGGGATCCACTCTTGCTGTCGGCCCACCCTCAATCGAACTCTTCAGTGATTGCTGCAGCGTCACTACTCAAAGCCTCAGTTGTCCTTGGCGCTGCTAGGGAAGGAGATGATCTTGGAGGCATACGGGAAGAAGCTTTATTCCAACGCTTCGCTGCATCTTAGTCAATCCAACGCGGATGCCATGCTGGCATCCGTTAACCAGAGGCTTTGGCGGGAAATAGCAGACTTTCTTCCAGAACTTGCAGTGTAGAGCCAGTCACGATTCAAGGCAGGAATGGCGAGGTAAAATGGTGGCGCAAGACATCATGGAGTCCACCATGGCCCACATTGACACCTCTGGCCACTGCCTGCCTTCTGGTTACTAAATTCAACCCAGACGTCCAGGAACGCATATTGGACCTTCCATTTGAGGGTGGTGACCTCTTTCACTCCTCCACCGATGAGGAACTAGATGAAAAGAAAAACGGTTTGGAAACTACAAAGTCTTATCTATCCTTAAGGCCACGCCCAAGGCATACACCGAGTCACATCAATGCTCCGACAAGGGGCGGACGTTCAGAGGGTTCCACGGCTTCCAAGAACAGAGGTCCAGGCAGCCCGACCGTTCGCCGAGTCAACACCAGCTCAAACAACAAAAGGGGAGGGAGAAGTTTTTTTTTAGTCACCCTCCTCTGCACCAGCCTCAGAGGGAAAGAAGGCATGACGCCTCCCTTCGTGTCCACGTGTCTCCGGTGGGGGGCAGGCTTGCCGTTCATGCAGAGTTTTGGCATCAGAGGTTCGTTGACCCCTGGATATTCTCTGTAGTATTCACGGGGTACCGCTTACCGATCCCTCCATCCTCCCCTCCACTCCCACAGATTGGGACAGCAACTCTATTGGCGGAAATTTGGTTGCTCGTGGAGAGCCAGGCAGTGGAAGAAGTCCCAGCCTCCCAGCAATGATTGGGTTTCTACTCCAGGATTTCCGCCATACAAAAGAAGAACCAGGCTGGCCTAAGAGTTGTGCTGGACCTCACCACCGTCAACCTCTCCCCCCCTCTTCAAAAATTCAAGATGGTTATGCCAGCACTCATAGCGGAGACATTGTGCAAGGGAGACTGGATGTGCTCCCTGGATCTGAAGTACGCTTATCTACACGTCCCGATTTGGCAGCCTTATTGCTCCTTTCTGCGATTCAGGATCATGGGCTGCCATTTCCAATACAAGGTGCTACCCTTGGGCCTCAACTCGGCCCGAGGGTGTTTACCAGACTCATGAATGCAGTGGTGCCCCTCCTCCGGGCCTAGGGCCACCACGTCTACCCGTACCTGGACGACTGGATCATCACAGTCAGATCTCCGGAGACGGTTCACCACACTTTCTCCGCCCTTATGATTACACTCCACAAGCTGGGATTTTCGCTCAACCTCAAGAAGTTCTTAGGCCTCATCTGGGACACAGACTCCGAGAGTGTGTTCCCCTTGGAGGACAAGATCACGGCCATCAAGAGGCCACTACTCACTTCCTCACCCGAGAAGTGACATCGGCCTGGTGGTACCAACATTTATTGGGTATCATGGCAGCGGTCCTACTGGCCGTACCCCACACAAGACTCAAGATGAGGAGATTAAAGCGGCACTTTGCAGCCTCATGGAATTGGGAGCGGGGCTCCCAAGCGGAGATTGTCCACATTCCTCATTCTCTCCACTAGGACCTCACATGGTGTTCCAGGGACTGAAACCTGGATACGGGCCATCCCTTCTGGCAGCGGCCCCGGAGGTCACCATCACTACGGACTCCTCCCGAGAGGGCTGGGGGGGGCACTCTGGCCAGCCACAGTGTCCATGGAGTCTGGGCCCGGCAGGAGCAGGAGTCTCATATCAACTGGCTGGAGCTGAAAGCTATCTGGCTAGCTCTCAAAGCTTTCCTTCCGCTCATTGGTTGCAAGATCATCCATACCCGGACCGACAACTCCACCAGCATGTACTATGTCAACAAGAAGGGGGGTACCAGGTACCCTGAGCTGTGCAGCCTAGATGTTAGCATGTGGGAATGGGCCCTGGAGAACATCTACCTCACGGCTGTCCACCTGCTGGGAGCGGAGAATTACGAGTGGCAATTGAATGATCAGGTGCTGCTGGAGATCATCAGCAGATGGGGGCATCCTCAAGTGGATCGTTTGCCTCCTGGGACAACAGGAAGTGCCAGTACTTTGCATCCTGGCAGGGGCAGGGCCCCCGCTCCCTGGGCGATGCATTCTAGATACAGTGGAATGGCATGACAGCATATGCCTTCCCTCCCACACCATTGGTCCATAGGGTGATCTGCAAGATAAAGGAATCATGTCACCTCAGCATCATTCTGATGGCTCTGTGGTGGCCGGCGAGACCGTGGTTCTCCGAACTTCTCAGCCTCTCGGACAGGCCACTCATTCATCTTCCGATGGGCCCAGCTCATCTTCTAGTGCAGCAGGGGGGCAGGGTCATCCACCCGGCCCCACATAAAATAGCCCTTGCAGCATGGTTCCTGAGCAGATCACGCTGAAGCACCCGAGTCGGTCGCAGGCTAACCTAGAAATCATTCCTGGTGCTAGGAGCAAGGCTACCAGGAGCCAGTACAAGAGTAATGGACTAGGTACTGTCAATAGGCAGACTCTAAGGAGATCAACCCCCCCTTACGTGTACGCTGGATGATGTGTTCTCCTTCTCTGCACACCTTGCTCACTCAGGCGTGCAGGTGGACACATGCTGCACCTATTTACAGCAAGAGAGGCCTACAGAAATCCGGAGGAGGAGGTCTTCTATTCCAACCTGCTAGTCAAGAGACATTTGGCGTGCTTCTCTAGGTTCTACCTGCCCATCAAAAAACGACACTCTGTGTGGAACCTCAATGTAGTGCTGGGCGCCTTGGCGCACAAGCCCTTCGAGCCAATGGCATCCATGGACATCAGGCTGGTCACCATTAAGACAGCTCTGATCGCAGAGTCAGCGAGATACAGGCTCTGGTGGCCTCAGAACCCTATATAACTTTGCACAAGGATAAGGTGGTCCTGAGGACATACCCCGCGTTCCTACCTAAAGTACCCTCTGCTTTCCATCTAAACGAGGAAATAGTCTTACCTATGTTTTTTGCTGACCACTAAGGACGTGGCTCAGAGGGTCTTGCACTGTCTGGATGTCAGACGCACTCTGAAATTCTATATGGACAGGACCAAGGGCTTCCGCAAGTCAGACGCATGGTTTGTCTCCTTCGGGCGTTGGGGGGAGTGCGTCAAGGCCCGGGTATCAGGCATCCAAGGCCTCTATAGCACGGTGGATGGTTTTGACCATCAAGGAGGCCTACGAGGGGCAGCACAAGCCACTGCCAGCTAACATGCACGCCCACGCTGTCAGAGCCAAGGCCAAGGCCTGTGCATTCCAACGGCCGGTTCTGTGGCAGGTCATCAGCAGCGTGGCCACCTGGGCCATCCCCTTCGGCTTTCTCCAAGCATTACTCTTTGGATGCCGGCTCCAAGTCAGACGCGGCTTTCAGACAGGTGGTTCTAAGGAACCTGTTTTCTTAAGGAGGGTCTCCTCGCCACCCTAGGGCTACATTCAGTTGTAATTGCCCATGCAGTATGGTGGAAAGGGGACAGGACGTAAGAGTAATTAATAGTTACTGACCGTAGTGACTAACCTACCCTTAGTCCATAGTCCCCTTTCCTCCATACGCCCCACCATCCTCGTCCCTAATAATGCTGGTTTCATTAGGCAATGTTAAATATTGTCGACGTGTCAATGGGGACTGAGGAGTGGCACCGGTGGGCGGAGTCAGGGGAGCTCATGCTCCCAGGGCCTCGCCCCCACGTGCCTCTAAATTTAAAGGGAAGAAGTTTTTTTTTCTGGTGAAAAAGATTTTGTCTGCTGTCCCTATCGAGGGATGCCCATGCAGTATGGAGGAAAGGGGACTATGGACTAAGAGTATGTTAGTCACTACAGTAACTATACATTTATTAGCTAAATTACCCTTAAAAGCACCTAATAAAGACCCCATGCAAAGCGACACCATCCCAGCGGAAGGGATCATTTTACAAGAGGCCATGGATGCCTTTATCAGAACAGCGAGGAGTTAAACAAAAAAAATACTTGCTATATCAAACGCGAGAGCAGAGGAGGATACGTGAGGCTAAAAACAAAGCTAGCTCTAGTTTCAACACCCTAGGTGGACCTGTTAAACTCTCTTGATATCTGAGTTATGC
The DNA here is from genome assembly GCF_040938575.1 of Ambystoma mexicanum. NCBI lineage: Eukaryota > Metazoa > Chordata > Amphibia > Caudata > Ambystomatidae > Ambystoma > Ambystoma mexicanum. The sequence goes on from NC_090936.1 coordinate 436,900,483, forward strand.
AAAGTTCTTAAGAAAAAACGCAAAGGGAAAACCGCTGTAAGAAGCTTCTCATAAAGTCAACTGGTACCCTCACAAGCTGGCTAATCAAGGACAGGGAACCATTGGTGATAAATAAGAACGCCTTTGAAAACCACTCTCATTGAAGTGGGGAATGCAGATAAGTCAATGGGAAGTGAGTCTTAGGATTAACAGATTGAAAAAGAAACCGACCTCACTGGCTCAACTCTAAAGGGTGGCCTGCCAACTAGGAAATCTGTAACATGGATGTTTAGCGTTTCACAACTGCGCAAACGTCATCACAGAAATCTAAATGGATTCATCGATCTGATCTCCTTAATTTGGTGCAGCAATTACTGCAGTTGAGGGTCCTTACGACCGGGAACTGAGTTTGTGGCAATCCTGGACCACGGTATTGAGTACAGTGTTATTCTGTATATATTGCCACTTGGCTGACACTGCAGCCCTTACCTGTTTACAGGATAATGACTTGAAAAAACTGGGATAGGATCTACATACCAATTACAACATTAAGTATGTGCCACATTGTTCTTGCTGCGAGGGGCCGCAAGATCCCATACTCCTAAGAGGCCTGTGGTTTTGGTGTGGGATTGGCTATTGAGCTTTCTAACAGTTAGACCTACTTCTAAAGACTGATTTCTAAGGATACTGTTTTGGAACATGAATGGCCACCAAAGTATTTTGAGGAAATCTGGCTGTTTCAGTGAGCTACTTAAGTATGATACATTTATGCACCTGGAGACTTGTCCGACCCCGCCTCTAAATGTGGATTCTTACTATGTGTTCCAGACTTTGGCAATAAGGGCAACTTGGGTAGACCCCATGGAGGCTTGGCCATCGGCATGACGAATACTCTGTGTCAGGCGCGTTGAGTTGGCACACACATTTGTTGTGGGAATAGATTTGGCGTTGCCAGTCTTGCTGGCCAAACATGTCCTAATTATAAATGACTATGACCCTCCTGGGGCTTTACAAACATAAAGCATCATGGAATGTATTTCCCATGGGTTTATGAACTGGTACAAGGTCAACAGTAACACCATGATACTATTAGGTGGGTATATTAATGCTGGATGCTTGGACAAAAGTAGGGTTGCAGTGCACCTCATGTGCTGGGTAAAAGTAAAATGCTCCACAAAGCTTCCAATAATCGGGGTCGACACTGGCTCGATTATTGTATGGGCTGGGAGCTTACCATGTTAAATGGCCGGACTTCAGGGGGCTTTACCTGGAGTAATGGTAAATCTAGCCCTACTTTAGAGTACTTGGGTGTATCTGAAAATATGTTAGGTGATGTTTTGAACTTGAAAGTAGGAGATATGGAATGGAGCGATCATGCCAGTGTCTCACTTAAGCCCTTGCTTCCTAGTAAGAGCAAAGTACCCACAAAAATTGGAGAGGTAGACCTAAACCATGCAGGAGACTGTGTCTTGGTCAGATGCAAATCTGAACACGTTTTTCCTGTTCTTGTCCGAAGCAAAGTTTAACTACTTAATTCAGTTGAGATATTTCTCATCCAACGAAATCGAAAAGTGGCTTTATAATTTAACAGCACATTTCGGTGCAATCCCTCCCTATTACATTGCTCCCCACAGAAATTTACAAGGTAGGTCCTTCGATAAAAATAACATGGATGCCAAAAGATGGAGGCAAAGGGAAATTAGAACGCGTAATGAACCGAATAAGATTTTGATGGCCAAAATCATTGTCAATATAAAATGTAAGTACAGAAACTGGGTGAAATGGTGCAGCCGCTCCGTAAGAAATGCGCGATGGCAGTGCGCGTTCATTGTTCTGAAGAGAGCCTCCACCAGAACTGTGGCAGGCGCTAAGAGACGCTAAGGGCCAGAAAAGTTCTCTGTTAACTAATCCTGTCAGTGCTGAATGTTGGTCTGAATTAATCCGAGCCAACCTGTTTAAAACGGAAAGGTGTACCGATGAGGGGGCTGAAGTCCAACATGGAGTCGAACCTGGATTGTGACCGGCATAGCATCTTGATGGCCGTTGGGCAGTTAATATGGCAGTGGTTTTTTTTAAAGAAGGAGCCCATAGTAAAAGCTGCCAACTTTGTGATATTAAATAAGTCTGTTTAAGACCATTGAATGGACCCAGGACATAAGTGACAATGAAGACTATTTTAAATGAAAGAAAACCTTTTGTGCAAAAACTATGTTATGGGACTGGAATCGCAAATATGCCCACGTAGAGAAGCCAAAGTCCTGCCAGATTGTTGTGGGCATAATAAATGTATGACCCCCTCCCCCCAAGCTACTTGATGAAATGTCCAGAACCTGAAGTGAGAGGGTTTGTTTTATTTGCTTATATTGCGCGCCGAACCCAAGGGTATCTGGGGCTTTGTCTTAGGCTACAACAGTTGTTACAGTGGTACAGAAATATATACAGTCATAGATATAGTAATATACAGATATATACACGATAGGAAAATATACATTATATACAGGATCATCACAAGACTCAAAGGCAGGCTTGCAAAAGGCCAGAAGTGGCTAGCTGGAAGGGTGATCTTGAGCAATGGGCAGAGTCAATGGGGCAGCTAAGTCATAGAGTTGCGAATGTAAAGAGGTAGGTAGTTAGTTTGATTGAACAACCACGCTTTTACTTTGTTCCAGAATGAGAGGAATATTGAGTCTGTCCTTAGTGCAGGCGGTAGTCTATTCCAGGACCTGGCAGCCATGACCGGAAAACTAGAACCTCCAGCTTTGCTAAGTTTGAACTTGGGTATGGTAAGGCAGTGGGCATAGTTAGCTCTAGTGGGTCTAATGGATTGTTTCCTAGAGAGTTTGTCTGTCAGGTACTTGGGGAAGGAGTTGTTTAGGCATTTATGGGTGATCATAAGCGTTCTGAAGGTGATCCTGTCTTAGATTGGGAGCCACTTAGTGTTCCGTTGGATTTGTGAAATGTGGCTAGAGCAAGGAATATTTAAAGTAGTTCTGAGTGCATTGTTGTGCAGTACGTGTAACTTGTTGAGGTTCCTCTGGCTAGTGCCAAGGTATAGCGTGTTACAATAGCCCAGTTTGGACAGTATAAGGGCTCTTGCAAGGATAATACAGCTATTTTTGGACAGGAAAGGTCTACAGGCATTTATACATTTATCTGTATAAACTGTTGAGGATTAGGTGGCGTTAATTTGTCTTTGTAAGGTTTGGGTGGAATCTAGATGGAAGCCTAAGGTTTTGGCTTCCTTGTCAACTATGAGGTTGCCGTTAATATTGAAGGTAGAGTATTTGGGGCCTAGCTTATTAAGTTTTAACTTGGATCCAATGAGTAGAAGTTCAGTTTTATCGTTATTGAGACATAAATCGTGCTTGGCCATCCAGACCTGAATTTTACTGTAGATGTCATTTAGGAGAGTGGAGTCTGATTGATAGTCGCCTGAGAGCGTGATGAGTATTTGCGCATCATCTGCGTAGTTCGTATATGATATGCCAAGGTCATCGAGATGATCAAATATGAGCTTTGTAAATATGTTGTAGAGGGTAGGGGAGACACATGAGCCTTGTGGGACTCCACATGCAATGGGGGAGGGATCGGCTGAAGCAGTGGGGGAGAAAACCCTCATCAATCTGTCTGAGAAGAAGGAATTGACCCAGGCTGCAGCTTTGGTGGAGAACGAGGCAGCTGTAATAAGTTGGTTAGTTAAGATATTGTGGTCAACTAAATTGAACGCTGCCAACAAGTCCAGTAAGAGGAGTAACGCAGGCTTTCCAATGTCCCTAGCCTAATACATTTGGATTTTCAGATCCAAGAGGGCTGTTTCTGTCCCATGTCCTGGTCTGAAACCAGATTGTCTGAGGCCTACGAGGTTATTGGTCTCGATTTTGGATCTGGACATATGCTACCTTGTCTAAGATTTTTAAAAGAAAAGGCACTGTGGTGATTGGTCTGAAGTTAGTAGGAATATTGGGGTCAAGATTGGGTTTTTTGATGAGGGGCATAACCCAAGTGTCTTTAAGATTTTTGGGAACCGTGCAAGAGGCAAAAGAGGAGTTTCGCAAGGTTGTGATAAAAGGGGCAAATTCTTTGGCTCCTTCTTTAATGATTGTAGCTGGGCAGATGTCTACTTGGCATCTGGACGGCTTGAGACCTTTGATGATAGATTCTACCTCTGATGTAGTGACAGCGGTACATTCAAATACTTTGATTTGATTAAGAAGCAAAATTTGCGATTCAGGTTTGGTGTTTTGTGTGAGGAGGCATGTAATGTCTTCCTCAAAGGAAGTTATCTGACCAGGTGGTCTCTATAGAATGTGCATGAGGAGTGTTGACTCTGAGGAGAGAGGGAGTTTTACAGAAAGGAGTTCTCCGGAGGGGAAAGGTGCGCTAGCACTCTCTTTAATGGCCAGTGTGTTTTTGGCAATGATCGCTACCCCACCTCCTCTCTTGGAGATTCTGTTGGTTCTGAAGATATACTTGCCTGGGGCTGCTAGCATAAACGCTGGGCCTGCAGCTGGATGTAGCCACGTTTCTGTGACCACTAGAAAATCTAATTTATTGGCGGTGATACGGTCTGAGATGTCTAAGGCATGAGCAATTAGCGATCTAGCGTTGATGAGAGCCCCTTTAATAGTGCATCTTTAGGTTTAGATGGTGTGGCGAGGGCGGTGGGCATCAGTGTTTGTAGTACAGGAGACAAACGAGTGCATAGGCCTTTACTGGTGGGGCTGGTGCTGTGGAGCATTGAGGTCTTAAGTTGAGAGCGGTGATTAGTTGAGGTGCAGGAGCCAAGTGTGGTGTTCCTACGGGCGGTAGCATGGCAGGGACATGGAAATTTGTGCAGTAGCAAACATACTAGGGCAAAGGTGTAGGGAACGGTTAGAGTTCAGTTTGTTGAACAGAATGCTTGGATCCTGATGAACTATGGCAGTCGTGTGCGTATAGGGGTTTAATATACCTGTGATAGCGGGGAGGTGAGATGGGACCAAAGCCCAGGTGTAAAGGACACTCCACCAGGTGTAGAGGACACTCCACTAGGTCGCCATAGAGGAATATTGGCGCTTATTGATAATTAAGAACTAAAGGTCTGGCATCCTGATACATGCTGGAAAACTGGGAGGTCAAAGAGGGAGCCTGCATGGCTAGAGATGGGTGTCACTTTGTCTAAACAGGTCTAGTTCAAATAGTGATAAGCTATATGCAGCACCGGGCAAATACAAATATTATCATCACATAGATGTCCAGTTTATCAAAAACCATATAGTAAATGCAACAGCTTGAACAGATCTTGTGACCGGCTATATGCAACAGCGGTGAGGTACAGATTTTCACAGCACATTAAAATGTCCAGTTTACCGAAATGTGCATGCTAAGTGCGGCATCTTAAACAGATAGTGTGACAGGCTATATACGACCACGGCAGTCACAAAAGGTAACAACAACACATGGTAAGTGTAGCAACCTATACAGTACAGTGTGACCAGGTATCAGCGGCATAGAGCAAAAAGAAGAATGAAGTAGGTGGCACCTGATAGATGAGGTGGCCAAAACAGTTAGACAGTCAAAGGCGGTCAGACGGACCTTGATGTAATGGTATGTATGTCAATACAATGGCGTGTGCACAGGCTGCAAGCGGGTAGGATGGGCAGAGGCAGAGCAAATGAGGCAAACCTTGTGCGTGGATAGTTGCAGAAGGTGAAGTATGCTTCTAACTGTGCTTAATGTCTCGAATAGAGAGAGTCAGGTCAGGCGAGTGGGATACTGGTTAGTGGAACAGCAAGATCATCAGGGGCCTGGGCCACAGGGGGTTAGCTATGAGTATAGGCAGGCAAGCCGATTAACAAAGCAGTGGCTTGGTACTCACAAGTATGGTGAAGGGTCGTAGAGGCAGAATCTCCAGCCGATGGTCAGGACGGCTAAGGACAGGCTCGGGGCAGTTAAGAGCCTTTGAGTAGTGGGCCAGTTTATGCCTTTCGGCTTTGGATTGGTGCTGTTATAGGGAAGTACAGCCAATCCTGGTTTAGGCAGTAGAATAGAAGAGGTTCGGCTGCAGATGCAGTCTCAATATGTTGGGGCGGCCATCTTTGCCTGATCCTTGTCTCATGAAGTGCAATGGAGTTTAAATGCCTACGAGAGATCAGCGGGGTCAATTTCGGAATTCAGCAAATAGAGCGGGCATCTGGCTCAATGCAGCATCGACGGCTGCAATTGCGGAGCGATCCACTTTGGAAATTATATTTAACGGCTGAATCCAGCTAGGGTGATGTGAAGCCCACTGGCTTACCTAAATGCGGCAAAATGCTCTGGACTAGATGCCCACTTCTCCTGCATTGTTGGGAAGCGCCTGCACCTCCGGGGGCTCGCGGACTGGGAATTAATCTTTATGCTATGCATCAACCAATTCCCAGTTCTGTTGGTCACAGGGACTAGGTTGGGTCTCTCTTGGGAAAGTAGGTACTGCAGGATTTGCAAGTTGAAACACATGCTTGAGTCTCCAAAACATGTTCTGACCGAGTGTAAGCAATTGTTTAGTTTCTACATGTGTAATTTGGAACCGTTTGTAAGAGATTACGACCCGATAAAGAGTGAGGAGTTCTGGCATTACTGCCTAAACTCTGGGTTAGTTCAATTGCACATTATCTGAGTTTGGATAATAGTGGTCAAGCTCCTGGAGTGTGAGAATTTTTAAAAGGAAATATAAAATATAAATATGATGTTTTTATTGTTGTATGATTGTATTTTTAATATATCTTTTGAGTGGTCTTGAAAATGAATGGTGCGATTTGCATAGATCTTAAATTATAAGTGTGTATTAATGGATGTACATTTGTTTTATGCGAAAAGCTCTTTAAGAGCTAAACACAATAAAGTAAAGGTTTTTTTTTTAAATATTACGCAGCTTCAAATGAGCTGAGCGCAACACTGAGCTCAGCACACCACCTACGGAGGCACTCATACCAGCTGAATGAGGCTGCCTGCAGACAGGGGCCTACAGGAGACATCCAGAGTCGATCTATGGGCTGATCATGTGACCCCGACAAGTATTATTGAGAAACTCACTTGGAGCTCTCATTCCCTGGGCTGTCCCGTTAAGGGTGGAAGGTAGGGTAGATTGTCCCTCCCCTTTAGTGGTGCCATTTCGCAGCTGGAAGCTTCTTTTGGAGTCCTCCGTCTAGCTCCTTATCGACATCTACGATCCTGCAGCCGCTGCTTTCACTTTCAAAAGAGGACTGGCTTCCTGTTTCCTCTTTATAGCTCTTTCCTGCTTGAAGTACTTCCGGGTTACTTTGGGTATTTAAGCAATTAAGTTATGGTGTCCAGAGCAAAGGGTTCTTACTATTATCGTATCCCTTTTTTCAATGTGTGTTCCCTGTTAGCCCCTGATGGCCACTGTTTGCCAAAAAATATGCCGCATACAAACATTAAAATTAAACTCCAACACAGCACCCCACTAAAACAGCTAATTACATACACCTACATTCTTCTCAACTGCGACTCTGCACCTCTTTACACACATGAAATCAATTAATGCATTAGCACACGCTTCCCAGATGTATTCTCCATTACAGAGACACGTCTCAAACTCTTCCACTCTGCTTGCCCCGCATTATCTCATCCACTTCAGAAAACTCCCTCACAAAGAAGGGGTTGGCATTGCCATCATATATAGAGTCACTCGCACTATGAAGCTCCACACAATGACCATATACATCATTTGAAGCAGACCTTCTCATTTGCTCTGCATCAATATTTACCTTGGCAACTTCAACCCTGGTTGTTCCCATCCAGACAGCAACCCCATACTGTCTGCTAACCAGGTGTGGTGTGCAGCCAATGACCTCTGCCTTAATGGTAGTAAGACCAAGATTCTCCTCATCGGCACACCCGCTCCCGCCTTCCCTGTAGCTCTCTGGCCAGCTTCTCTTGGCTCTCTTCCTGCTCTCACCTGCAAGGCTAAAAACCTCAGGGTCATCTTCGACTCTACACTCTCCTTCTATCCTCACATCTCTGATGTCTCTTAAGAAGTCACACTACCAGCTGAACCTCCTCAGAGGTATTCTTCCTTTCCTCTCCTTTCCCCGGAAGCTCACTGTCTCCATAGCTCTGGTTCTCTCTAGGCTGGACTATTGCAACAGCCTCTTACTAAATGTGCCTGCTTCTACTCTCCGCCAATTGCAACTTATCCAGAACAGGACTGCAAGACTTGTCCTTGGCCTCAAGCCCAGGGATCGTATCTCTCCAGGACTGAAATCGCTGCACTGGCTGCAAGGATTAAGTTCAAAACCCTCTACCTAGTTCACAAGGCCTTATGGAGCCTGGGACTTCAATACCTTCAACTCTCTCTTCCTAAATATCTTCCTTCTCGAGCTCCTCGCTCATCCGCCTCCAAATTGTACACAGAAAGTAACATTGCCAAATCCCTCTCCAAACCACCATCCACACCCTCATTCACTACAGTATGCAACTCCCTTAAGGACTACTTCAACTCCAAAATACACAACCTTAGGCAAGCCCTCCCCTCCCAAACATTTCAATACATGGGATGCCTTCCACCACTTCGACAGAGGTCCTCATCACCCTTACTACAAAAACAAAACCGCCACACCTCTTGGATAATGCATGCCCCGCTCAAGCTGCATCCAACTGCATCATCCTTTTGCACCCCACTGGCTCAATATCATCAATTGCTGCCTCCTCTTTGTACTATCCAGCCTGCTGTCAAAACTGGACAAATCTTGTCCCTCCACAAAAAACAATCTCTTTACCCCACAATCCCTGAAAATTACCACCTCATCACTAACCTGCCATACCTCGCCAGAATCATGCAACGCTTTGTCCCTACTCCGCTGCAACAATACATTGCCACAAGCAACCTAATCATACCCTTCCAACCGGTCTTTCGACCTGTACACAGCACTGAGACCTTCACACTTCACATCCTCAATGACCTCACACAACATCATTGACAAAGGAAATATGGCACTACTTGTGCTCCTCAACTTCTCTGAAGCCTTCAACACCATCAACCACACCATTCTCCTCAACATCCTATCCCACAGGATGAAACGATCAGGCATCGTCCTCGACTGGTGCACCCCCTTCCATATTGACAGGGCACCTTTTGTCTCCATTTCACCTTTTTGATCCAACCCCACCCTGTCAATTACGGGTCCCACCAGGCACCCCTGTTTCACTCCTCTTTAACCATATCCATCGCCACTCAAGCCAAATCCACCACCTTCCCTTCACACACCACATAGCTGCTGCTCACCAAACATGCAATCTACAACTGCACTTCCTAAGAAAGATCGGACACATCCTTCCTGAGTTCCACACTGCAGTCCAAGCTGGACTACCGCAATGCTCTCCTCACTGGACTACCCTGTAGCACCTTTGCCCCCTGCAGTCCATACAAAACGCAGCAGCCAGACGTTTATTCCACCTCCCAAAACCCTCAGACGTCAGCCTAGCTCTTGCCGAGCTCCACGGGCTTCCCGTACTTCAAAGAATTGTATTTGCAAAGAGCATTGTTTTCAAAGACCTCTATCACAAAACCACATCTTACCTTCACAACAACTCAAACTCATCACCCACACAAACACCAGAGAAGCAAGCCAGCATCTCCTGCACATTATACTCTGCACACTAACATTCACACAAAAGCAAGCATTTACCCACTGGGTGCCCAGGTCATGGAACACCCTAGCTCTTCACCTCTGTACTGCACCCTCCATCGCCACTTTCAGAAAGAGCCTCAAAAAATACCAGTTTCCCTACACACAACCCTGTAGCTCCATCTTCCCTGCTATCACTTGTCTATCCTGTCTAAGTCTGAAAACATTTTGTAACCTCAGTTTCACATTCCTCCTTTTTAACCTTTGTGCCTGGTAAGTCATTCCGAGACCATTAGGGTAGTGTGAAGGGTCTGAAATGTGAGGCGGACAACTTTTGGATGATTTTTCAACATAAGCCATTTTATTAAATTATAAATGTCATCATCAAATGCCTCACTATCCCGACTCTGACGAGAATTTCCCTACCTATCAAAACTACAGGGAAACACTAACACAGGCTATCTGGCCTTCACAATTAAACATCAAATACTTAAAGAAATATATGGTAATTCATAGTAACATCAATGAGGATATTCAGTCTCTTGGCAACCTGGGTGAACACAGGTTTCAAGGGAATTCAGTTCAATGTTCATCAAAAGAAAAAGGAAATCTGTATTCTGTGATAGTCTTAGTTCAGTTCTTAGCTTCTTCAAGTTCTGTTAACCAATGTTCCAACAACAGAAAAGCTCTTCTCCCCCTGCCCCCGGTCCAAACTCTCAAAGTAACTACCCCCTCTCTGACATTTTAAAACATTGAATCAAGCAAACAGTGCTCCTATGTAACATTCTCCTAAAGATCTTCATCGAATCCCCCCCCACCCCTGCCCCTCCAGAACAGCTTTATCAATCACTTAACCAACTCAGACAGGGAGGGGTTGCAGTCACCCCATCTTTCTTAATACAACCCATGGGTCGAGTTGGATACCACGCAAGGCCGGCATTGTTCCTCTCAGGTGGTGTCCTCCCACAAGGGTGTGGTGCCAAGCTTCTGGAACTTCCTGGCACCATGGACCTTGTGTGGCCCCCGTGGTGTCACCAGTCGTGCTGCTCCACTAGCTTGTCTGGACCCTTCCCAGTCTTCCATTCCACAGTTGTCCAGCCCTTGCCCCGAGAATTTCTCCAGGGCCTGATTGATATCGATTTCCGTCACCACCTGGCTCCTCTCTCCTTTCCCATTCAACGTTAAGCGCAAAGTGGTATCCCCATCTGTATCTTACCCCCTTTTTTCTGAGCCATCTAGTCAGGGGGCCACATTTCTTGCGCCTGAGGAGTGTCTGGGCCACAAGATCTTGTAAAATGTCCACCTTGGAGCCGTCATATTCAATATCCCCTAGCCTTCTCCAAAACTTCCACCTTGTACCGGTAGTAATGTAGCTTGGCTAGAACTGAGCGGGGCCCCCTGCCTCTGCCACCCGCCCGATGCACTGTCCAGGGGCACCGTCTCTCCTTCGTTGGAGCCCAGGAACATCCCCATAATGTCCTGTATCTTTCGTTCCAGTGCAGCCGGGGATTCACCCTCTTTTTCCCATAGGCCGAAGAAGCAGAGGTTGTTGCGCCTCTCCCCATTATCGATGTCCTCTCCCTTTTGCTGCAGCTCCTCCTCTTGTTTCTCCATTTCTTGAAGGCTTGCCCCTACCTGAGTTTCCAGGATCACAGATGAAGTTTGGTTCGCCTCCAGTCCCTCCATCTTGTCTCCAGAGTAGTGACTCTCACTGAGAGGTCTGCCACTTTCGCACCAAAGTCGGTCTTCATGCCCCTTATCTCCTCGAGGATCACCTGAATGTCATTTTTGATGGAGCCGATTTCGCCCGGGCACGGATGCGGTCCACCATCCCCTTTCCCTGCTGCCATGTCCACTTTCTCGGGGAACCGATATTTCTGGAGCACTCCTTTCCAGCTCACCCAGGTGGGGTGCGCAGTGCTTGTTACTCCAGTCCAGCCTTCCCGTGCCGGCCCAAGTAGCACCCCAGGATCCTGCTGGTGTAGGCCCAGAAGGGCTTACTGCTATGCTGCCCTCTGCAGCTGGCCTGCTTTCCCGGGCCTCCTTTTTACGGGTGGCCCTTTGGGCCACTTGCGCCAGTCCGCTAATTTGCTCTGGTACCCCTTCACACTAAGGCAACACCGCCTACGCACTGTGGTCGAAAGACCATGGGTGGCCCTGCTCTTCAATGGCCCCTTTGCCTTTCGCCAGTCACTTGCCCTCTCTCTCTTCTACCTATGGTGGGGGGGGAAGGGCCCCCCCTTTCAGCTCCTCACCCCTCAGACTGCTTTTGCAGCTCCCATTATATGCCTTCACCCCTTCCTCTGGGGCCTCTCCCCAATAGTTCCTGGGCCCTTGAGAGCTCCACCAGCTTCTTCACTTAGCTGCTTGCTAGGGGGCCCCTCAGGATGCACTCACCGGTCCACGGGCTGTGGTTTCCCTCTGGCCCTGCGTTCGACCTGGCATGTTCTTCTGTGCTTTCTGCTCCCACTGGGTGAATCGGGCTGGGTCAGTGATAGTGTTTGTTGCTCTCTGCAAGCCGCTTTATTTCAGCCGTGGGGAGAAGGCGTCCTTCGCTGCCGCCGAAGAGCTTCTCTCCGTCTCATCAGGGGGACCTGGGGGTTGGGCTCTTCACGTGCTTGCTGCGCAGGTAGGGGGGAATCCACTCTTCCTAGGCTGCCCGCTGGTACCTCCTCGACGGCTGAAACTCTCCGAGCCCCGCCAGGGGATGATGCACCGCCCTCACCTTCCTCCGCCGGCGTCGCACTAGCATCTCCTCTGGCCCCACCGGGGCCGGTGGGTGAAGCGTTGCCGCCCTCACCCTCCTTGTTTGATGAAGAACTGCACTGGCGGCCGGCGGGGGCTGCTCCAGCCCCGAGCCCAAGGCAGGCCTCCTGCAACAATGGGTGGGGCACCAGTCTCCACCGGTATCCCGCGGGCGTCTCCTGTGGGCCTCTGGTGTCTCCCCGCTTCACAGTGCTTTGTGTCCTGGGCCACCTCGCCTCCCGCTTGTCAAAGCCTGACTGGGGATACTCGGCTGGGCTGCCTGGTTGATTCGGGGGCACCTACGCTAGCTCATATTCACTGCAGCAAGTCAATTGCCATCTCGAGAGCCGTTGTAGCTGCTCCACAATTACATCGCCGTTTACTAGGGCAGAGGACGAGGCCTTACAGTTGAGCATCCATCTTACCTGCAGCCCCTGGTGGTCTCCAAGCTGTTTTTCTTGGTGAAATAAAGACTTTCCACTTCCTAAAGATAGCATCAATGTAATTCCCCACCATTATGCTTTGCCACAACTTCCAGTTGTCCAAGAAATAATGCACATTCTGCAAATGTCAATGAAACACCCTTCTTGGTTAACGCTTAATGTCTTTCTTTACAAGATTAGGAGTCACAGTAGGTATTTTTGTCAGCATGAATTCCCAGCAATTCTACATCCACTTCAACAACTTAAACTACTACAAGAGTGTACCATGAGGTCCTACTCCTTTGTCTTATAATATTGCACCTTCCTTTGTGCTACTGAAGTTTCAAATCTACTGACAATCAAATATACCACCAGAGTTTCAATATTTTGTGACTTTAAACCGGTATTGGTTATGACAAGATTTACTTTTGGGTACTGCAACATCTTCAAGTAGACAAGGCACTCTTTCTCTGATCCTTTCTTTTCAGAGGGGCAGCCTTTTTGCCTTTGTCTGCCTGCAACCTCCAACAACCTGGAATTGCCTTTTGGACATACTTCTCTCTTCTTCCTATTATCTTTGGCAATGTAGGTTGTTTCAACTTCAAAGAATGTTTGTAAGTATCAAGTTTCCCTTCCCCCAACCTTGCCTTTATCCCTCTGCTTACTGTTAGCCCGAATAATTACCCAGAAGCTTTGTCGCCACTCTCTTGGCTTCAGGTAATGATTGCACACTTGTATCTTAGGCAATGCCGAGATTCTATTTGGCTCCCAGTACTGTTTAGAATGTTCTTTGGTTTTGTGAAAGGCTGGTTTCAGTCTCAATGGGGGAAATACCTTGTTCACTCTTGGCTTTTGCAATGCTTGCTCTCCAACTTAAAAGAACAATGTTTAAACACTAGACTTATCTTTGTTAGCAATTGTTGACTGCGTTAATAAAGATTCAAAGGTCCCTCTTCCTTCCAGAATCGTAATTGGGCACATGCGACCACTACAAAGGTTTAGGTTCAACAATTGATTATCACAGCATTTGCTCTTCACGTGAGTGAGAGAGAGAGAGAGAGAGAGAGAGAGAATACCCAATCACAAGCGAGTGCTACATTTCAGGTTTTCCTTTTGTTAAAGACTGAACGATCAACTTTGCATCAGTTCTACTCGTACACAAGTGATTATTTAGCTGGATACAGTTGCTGGTGGTGCTCGCGCAAGGAATCAGAACTCCTGGTTCAACTCACCGGCTACTGGGTTCCTTTTTCTGCATGATGCACAACTACTACAACTTCTGGCTTCACTTGGAACTTACACACCCTTCCTCGCTGAAGGCGTCTCTGGTCTGGCCACTCAATTAAGGAGACCCTCTCGCTCCTTAGACTCACGGCAACTTCTCTCCACGGTCTCTGACACATTTTCTGCTGCAAAATCTCTGTAATTAGGCTCATATGGGGAAAGGCAGCCTTCCTGCACGCCTTTTGCTGCACAGCTTCTGCACATCAGAGTTTTGGGTAACAAGATCCTCACGGGGCAAGCAGGTGAAATCGTGTATTATGCAAAAAGTGGCACAACGATTTTAAACAGTTACACAAGGATTGGGCGTCCTTGTATGATTTGAAAAAGAAAGCAAGGAACCCTGGATTCAATCCTGCAACAAATAGTATGCTAAGTCTCTGCTCATTGAGCTATTTGGCAATGGCAAGGTTCCCTCACCCGGATTACGGCATGCTGAGTAATATTCTGTCTCCCATTCATAGATGTGTCTTTGCTTCTCCAGCATGGGGTCTGGCATGGATTCACATGCTCATGAATATTCCCCGTCGTCAGGCTGGGAATCCTCGGTAAAGAAAAAACCAGTATCAGTTTCGTTTCTGATCTGTCTTTCGTAGTAATAACCAATCACTGGTCTCTGCGTCATACTGACCACAGCCAATGACTGCCCTCTACCTAAGCACCGCCTCTGGCAGCCATCTTCAGATTTTTACCGCACGTTCATGTGTTGGGATCCTCGTGCTATTGCTCTCGAGCGTTAGTGCTATTTTTTCGCGCTTTTTACAAAAAACTTCGATTCTTTCGGTCAAAAGAGCCTCAAGCTCCACCGATCCTACATCCGATCAACGGGGACCCGTGTCGGATTCATCTGTGCCCCTCAAGGGTGAAGATTTCGTCGAGCTACACTTCGGAGGACTCCAGAAGCTTCTCAGGCCCTGTCTCGGAGATGGCCCAGGAGAAGGGAAGCTCGACGCCCGGAAAGCTGTTCAGGGTCTGCCCTGGATGCCAGCTGCAGAACGTCTTCAAGGAGGACGAACACTCTTTCTGCCTTTACTGCCTTCATGAGGACAAGACGCACGTGGAGAAGGACTGTGCGTTTTGCGGCAACATGTCGGAACGGACCATGAAGGACCGCCATCAACGTCTCGCCAACTGGCTGGAGGGTAAGAGCCCGTCTGGCGAGAAGAAGAAGAAATCCGAGCGGTCTTCTAAGACCTTTGAGGGCGCCCCGGCGACGGGAGCCCAACATAAGGCCAAGCACCGCGAGTCCGCTGGCACCGGGAGCGCCGAACGGTCGGGCTCTACGGGCGCCAGGCAGGGCGCACCCTCCCCGGCACCATCAACCACGAGCCAACGCTCTGGGTCGGGTAAGAGGAAGGCCGAGCACCCGGCGAAGCTCCTGGAGAGGCCCCGGTCGAGCTCTAAGGCAGAGGAGGAGCGTGGCAGTGCCCCCTCCCTCAAGGATAAGGCGGTGAGCGCACCTAAGGTGGTGAAGGCCTTGATCCATCCGACCAAGCCCTCTATCGAAACGGTCGCGGCGGCCCTGGCTCAGCCTGTGGTGGCTGCACCAGTGGTGGCGACCTCAGGGCCCAGAATCTCCCTGCCTCCTCGGAGGGAGTCTTCCTTTGTGCCCATCGATAGGACCCCCGTGAAACCCTCCGTGGGGAAGAAGAAGGGGGGGCAGGGCGTCGTCGTAGAGTCGGCCTCAACCTCAGAAGAGGAGCTGATCGAGGTCTTAAGCCACGGCCTAGGCGTGGAAGAAGGCCAGCCCGTCGGAATGGACCCCGACGCAGGTGACGACGACGACATCGTCGAGGATACCGACGGGGCCCCTGCTCGCCCGTCGGATTCCCCTCTGCCAGCGCCGCAAGACAACTCGGCGGCCATTTTGTTGGCCATACAGTCCTTATGCTCCGAGATAAGGACGAGGCTACCGTTACCGACGGAGGAACCTCTCCCGTCGGGGGATCCAGAACCGGGACCTTCTGGTGTTCCCCCTACCAAGAAAAGAAGGATCCATCCACCACCTCTTTTTCAACCGTCGCGCCCCTTCCAGCCCTCCTCCCCGTCCACCCGAGGGGATGATACGGGGACTGACACGGCAGCGACGGGTACGGACGACGAGGCATACGACGAGGATTTTCCGTCGTCGCCTCCCACCAGGGCCTCTCCGCCCGACGAGATCGGATCTTTCCACTCCATGATCTCCAGGGCTTCCGAGCTTTTCCAACTCTGCCCTGAGGAGAAGAAAAAGGAAGGCTTCCTTTATCAGCGGCGCGAGGCCAAGAGGAAGACGGTCCTCGCAGTGCCTCTGTTGGACGACATTTGGGATGAGGGCCTTTCCCTCCTCAAGAACCCTTCCACGACGCCAGCTAGAAGAGACCGGTACGAGAAAAAGTACCGGGTCCCGGACACGGCCCCCCTGTGCCTCCGGGCGCAGCCTACCCCGGACTCCGTCGTCTCCGCGGCAGCCAGGAAGAAAGCGGGGGGGGGTGCGGCCTCCACATCGACTTCCCCGCCGGACGGCGAGGGAAAGAAATTGGATACTATGGGGCGTAGAGTCATCTCGTCGGCAGCGACGACGATTAAAGCGGCCAACGCCTTGGCTATCGTGGCCCGCTACGACAGGGAGCTCTGGTACAAGATGGCTCCCCTACTGGATTTTCTGCCGGACGACAAGAGGGCGGAGGCCCTTGAGATCCTGCAGGAAGGTGAGGTGGCCTCGGACCACGCCATCACCGTGGCGACGGACATCGCCGACACTGGGTTCCGCCAGCTGGGCAACGGTGTTTGCCTTCGACGTCGTGGATGGCTCAAAGCTACGGACTTCCGGCAGGATGTCCAGACCAGAGTCCTGGACATGCCCTTCGACGGGAACAACCTGTTTGGGAAGACAGTGGACGATTCCCTTCAGGCCATCAAGGCGGATACTGAGACGGCCCGGGCCCTTGGAGTCCTGCAACGACGGACGCCCTTTCGGAGCGGCGGAGGCAAGGGCGCCTCCAAAGGTTCCGGCGGCGGTTTCGCTTCCTACCGTCAAGCGGCCCGCTCGTCGTCGCAAGAGGCCTACAGAGGACGAGGCAAGTCTAGCGGACCCCGCCGTCGTCGCCAAGGAGGTCAAGGCGGCAAGGCCGCGTCCAAGCAGGATTGAACCGGCCGTGGGGTCGGGCCCCCACCGAAGCACCCCGGTGGGAGGCCGGCTGGCGGGCTTCGTCAGCGTGTGGGAGTCCATCTCCACCGACCGTTGGGTGCTGGACGCCCTGGCCCGGGGCCACGCGCTCGAGTTTCAAAGAAGGTGCCCGCGCGTCCCCCCCGTGGCCAGGAAAGAACTTCACGTCCCTCAACTTCTCCTGGAGGTAAAGGCGATGCTCAGAAAGGGCGCCATCGAACTCGTCCCAAAGAGGCTTCGGGGCTCCGGAGTCTACTCGAGATACTTCCTCGTGAAGAAGAAGACGGGAGGATGGCGCCCCATCCTGGACCTGCGACGTCTGAACAAGTTCATCAAGGCGCAGAAGTTCCGGATGGTCACCCTCCAGCACGTCCTGGGTCAGCTGGAGGAAGGAGACTTCCTATCGTCGTTGGATTTGGAGGATGCCTACTTCCACATTCCCATCCTAAAGGGGCACCGCAAATTCCTCAGATTCGTGGTCCAAGGGCGTCATTACCAGTTCAAAGCCCTTCCCTTCGGACTACGGTCGGCACCCAGGGTATTCACCAAGTGCCTTGCACCGGTGGCGGCGCAGCTGCGCCGCGAGGGGATCCACGTCTACCCCTACCTGGACGACTGGCTCATCCGCGCCAAGACGAGGGAGCTCGCCGTGGTCCACACGGCAAGGACCGTCCAACTCCTCACGGACCTGGGATTCTCCGTGAACTACGCCAAATCCCACCTGGTGCCCGCGCAAGTCGCACTGTTTCTGGGAGCGAGGCTCGACACAGTGTCCCTTCTGGCCTCCCCGTCGGAGGAGAGGACCAGGACCATCTTGGGCAAGGTGCAACGGATGTTGGTGGCCGACGCGGCCAAAGTGAGGTCCATCAAGTCCCTCCTCGGGATGATGTCTTCCTGCATCTACCTCATTCCCATGTGCAGGCTCCGGATGCGCCCGTTGCAAGAATTCCTGGATGCGCGCTGGATCCAGACGACGGGCAGCTTCGAGGAAAGGATCAAGCTCGACGAGAGTTTCCGACGAGCGATACGGTGGTGGGGCACCCGCGCGCATCTGACGGCGGCCATGGACTTCCAGACCCCAGCCCACCAGGAGACTGTGACCACGGATGCCTCCCTGGAAGGGTGGGGAGCGCACACCGAAAATCTGCACGCAAGGGGACTCTGGCTCCCGACGGAGAAGTCCCTACATATCAACGTCCTGGAGCTCCGTGCAGTGTTTTGGGCCCTCAGGTCCTTCCTTCCGTCCCTCAAGGGCAAGGTGGTGAGGATCTTCACCGACAACACCACCACCATGTTTTACATCAGGAAACAGGGCGGAACCAGGTCCCCAGCGCTGTCCAAGGAGGCGCAGGACCTGTGGCATTGGGCCGTCGCCCAAGGGATTTTTCTGGTGCCGTTTCATCTGGCAGGGATAAAAAACACCATCGCCGACTCACTCAGCAGGGAGCTGCGCTCGTGCCACGAGTGGGAACTACGGCAGGATCTGGTGGATCGCCTCTTCCGACGGTGGGGCACACCCCAGATCGACCTGTTCGCGACGGCGACGAACACCAAGTGCCGGAGGTTCGCCAGCAGGTTTCCCCAGACGAGGAGCATGGGCGATGCTTTCTCGTTCCCCTGGGAGGGCCTGTTCCTCTACGCGTTCCCTCCCTTGCCTCTGCTAATCCGGCTCGTCAACCAGCTCAAGAGGTCACGGTGCAGGATGATCCTCGTCGCACCTGCGTGGCCGAGGCAGATATGGTTCCCGGACCTTCTGGACTTGTCAGCGTCCCCGCCGATCAAGCTGCCGGCGGACGCGGATCTACTCTCCAGGGAAGGAGGCGCCATCCTCCACCACGACCCGAAGTCGCTGAACTTGCAGGCCTGGCTCCTGCAGCGCTAGAGTTTGGAGGATACGACATACCGGCCGATTGCAGAGAGGTTCTTGCAAAGGCCAGGGCGTCCTCGACTCTTAAATGCTACGGACACAAATGGAAGAGGTTCTCTGTCTGGTGCCACGCACAGAAGATTAACCCTCTACGGATTACGGCTCCCCAAGTACTGCCGTACCTGCTGACGCTGGCCAAAGCTGGTCTGGCACACGCGTCCATCAAGATTCATCTTGCTGCGATCTCCCGATACACCAGAACCACGGGCCGGACGTCCTTGTGGTCTCATCGTCTGGTGAAAGAGTTCATGAAGGGACTGTTCAGATCGTTCCCGCCGGTGAAGGCTCCGGCCCCGGCGTGGGAGCTCAACGTGGTGCTGACCATGCTCATGGGACCCCCGTTCGAGCCTCTGCACTCGGCCCCGTTGAAGTTTCTATCGTGGAAAACAGCTTTTCTTGTGGCCATCACCTCCGCACGACGAGTGGGAGAGATCCAGGCCCTTTCCTGCAAGGCCCCGTACTTGACTTTCCACGACACGAGGGTAGTGCTCAGGACGCACCCCTCCTTTATGCCCAAGGTACCGTCGGACTTCCATCTCAACGAACCCTTGGTGTTACCTGTGTTCTTCCCGTCGCCTTCGTCGCCGGCTGAGAGGACTTTGCACTCGCTGGATGTAGCTAGAGCGCTGAAGTTCTACGTGGACCGCACAAAGGGTTTTCGGAAGACGTCACAACTCTTTGTGAACTTTGGACCTGTCAATCAGGGGAAGGCTCTCTCGAAGGCTTCCATATCCAGATGGCTCTCCGGCTGTATCATGTGCTGTCACCGGTTGGCAAACCGACCGCTGCCTGGCCGTCCGAGAGCCCATTCCACCAGAGCGATCGCAGCTACCACGGCGTTCCTATCTGGTGTGCCCCTGCTGGACATATGCAGGGCTGCTACGTGGAGGTCGACGCACACCTTCACGAAATTCTACTGCGTCGACCGGGATTCCAGGGAGGAGTCCAGGGTCGGCCAAGCAGTGCTGCGCAACCTGTTCGCCTGAGGTGAGCCTGGTGAGGAGGTAAGATGCTTAATGTTGAGTTGATGTGATGCTTAATGTTGAGCCTTTGCCACCTCCCGTGGTTGTGCATGTGGGTACTGCTATGTATTCTTTATTCATGAGCATGTGAATCCATGCCAGACCCCATGCTGGAGAAGGAACAAGTTACTTACCTGTAACTGTTGTTCTCCAGCATGGGTCTGGCATGGATTCACATGCGAACCCTCCCGCCTACCCCTCTGCGGCTCTTCACTTGGTCATACTGCCACTTCACGTGCTTCCAAATCTGAAGATGGCTGCCAGAGGCGGTGCTTAGGTAGAGGGCAGTCATTGGCTGTGGTCAGTATGACGCAGAGACCAGTGATTGGTTATTACTACGAAAGACAGATCAGAAACGAAACTGATACTGGTTTTTTCTTTACCGAGGATTCCCAGCCTGACGACGGGGAATATTCATGAGCATGTGAATCCATGCCAGACCCATGCTGGAGAACAACAGTTACAGGTAAGTAACTTGTTCCATTGGTGAGATTAAACATTTTACCACTTTGGGGCCGTATGTCATGGCAGTTTAGATCCAAGGAGGATTGCTCCGGGGCAACGCACTAGCCTTGGAAGCAAGTCGACACGGAGCAATACAGGTTTGATCCCCGGGTACGCGCTTAAAAACCTCTGGGTATTAAGTGCGTTATAAATAACCTATCATATCATCATATCAAGCTCTGTACCTCTGGCAGTGATGCAATTGAGGAGTTACAGCACTTTGTGCTCATCTGTTCAAAAGACATTTTGTTGGTAATGCTAGAACTATTTTGGAGGCAATGAATTTTGTCCTGTCTTGTGTCAACACATGTTTTGTCAATGATTTATGTGAGTACATTGTTGCTGCTTTTAAGCTCCTGGAAAGGACAATTTAATGATAGTGAGAGAAGTTTAGAGACTTTGGCTGATATGAATAATGTAATTGGACTAATGTATCTATCACGCCAGATTTAGTGTGGTTCGGATTTAGAGGTAGATAGTACGCTCAGTTTAAATGGAAAAATTGATTTTTTTAACTACCGTAGACATTCTTTTAAACGTTTGTAGCAAGATGAATGAGCAGCTAATGTTGAAAGAATTGGTGGTGAAGGAAAATCAGCAAAAATTATCCAAAGAATTAAATGTAAGCTCACATGAACAAAAGGAAGATTAATTGATTGAACTATGCCTATTGATAAATGAAGATCAGGCTAATAATATAGTGGAAAACACTGATGTACCAGAGCAACAGATTTTGACCTCTCATTTGGAAAATAGCAGAGTGGTTGAGAGTTTATTTATTCGTATTTTTAAAGCGCACAACAGCCCGCGGGCATCGTGGCGCTGTTGAATATAAAACATTAGGTTGGTTACAAAGGAAGGCTGATAATTACAAGGCAGTTTGCTTTACAGGCGCATAATTAGTTAAATAAGCTGGCAGTACAGACATCAAAACGTTGAGGTACAGTTAATGTCAGTGGGGGGAGGGCGAGGATACAGGAGGATAAAGGTTATGTGAAAAGTGTGGTTTTGAGGGATTTACGAAAGGAGTACAGAGAGGGTTCAGCTCTGAGAGAGGTGGGGAGGTCCTTCCAGAGCTTGGGTACTATGTGTGGGAAGCCAATGCCGCCAGCTTTGGCTCTTCTTATGGTGGGAACTTGGCGTTGGTTGGCATGGTGGCTTCTTTTAGGACGGACGGAAGATTTCCTGGTTATGGTTTCTGATAAACCTTGGATGCACGCTTGACTCTGACCTAACACCCTTGCGCCAAGTCAACAACGTCTCAAAGTCGTGCAACTACCACCTTAAAACCTGTAGGCGCATCTTTCCATATCTCTCCTTTCCCATCAGACTCTCTGCGGTCCAATCAATTGTTATATCAAGACTCGACTACACAAACCCCCTCTACCGCGGACTCCACGCATACCAACTGAATAAACTTAAAAGGGCACAAAACGCTGCAGCCAAACTGCTACTTGCGCTCGGCCCTAGAGACCACATCTCCCCGGCCCTTAAGACTCTGCAGTGGCTTCCAGTCGCCCGAAGGGTGACCTTCAAAACCTTATGCATCTCCCATCGAGCAGTGCATAAAACCGGACCTCAATATCTTCAAAACAAGCTAAAACCCTATCACCCTCAACGCACTCATCAAGCTCCGCCGGCCTCTTAGTCATCCTTAAGACAAACTCAGTCAGGTTAGGCAGATCATCATTTTCAGCCTTGGCCCCCACACTGTGGAATGCACTCCCACACCACATCCGCCTTACTGAGGATCTCATTTCTTTCTGCAAACTGCTGAAAACCTGGCTCTTCCCCTAGAACCGACCCGTACGCGAAATGACCCAAACAGAATAAAAGCACCTCAATGACACCAACCCAACAAACTACCAGATGTGAGAAATCGACATCTAATAACCACTAATATAAACTGAAAAGACAAACCGAATAGAACGAGTAAAGTAGAGAAAAGCAGTGAAGTGAATAATAAGAATAAATCGTACAAAAACAGATTTAAATCAATGAAATGGATATAATGCATGATGAGTGAATGGAGTGGATGAACTCGTTAGAACCGACGAAACGTGTGAAACAGATAAATACGCTGAGCGGATGAATGCGGTGAGCAGATGAGTGTGTAGATCGGATTAGTGTGTAGATATGAGGAGTGTATAGAACGGATAATTATGTTGAACGGATGAGTGTGTAGAGCGGCTGGATGTGAAGAATGGATGAATGCGTAGAGCAGATAAGTGCGTAAGTACAGAGTGTGCGTAGAATGCAGAAGTGCGTAGAGCAGATGAGTGTGTAGACCGAGTGACTGCGAAAGAATGTGTAGAACGCTGGGAAGATGTGTGTAGAGCGGATGAGTGTATAGATGAATATGTAGAACAGGATATTGCTGTTAAATGCCCGGAAAGTGATGAGTACATAAAGCGGATCAGTGCTGGGAGCAGAAAAGCACGGGGCGGGGATGAGCACGCGGAGCAGATGAGCACGCGGAGCGGGTGAGTGCGGAGAGGGGACGGGTGCGGAGAGGGGATTAATGCGTAGTGCGTTTAAGGGCATAAGGCGATGAAGTGGCTGGAGCCAAGGAGTGCCGTACCACAAGCAAAGGAGTGCCTGGAACAAACCGATGTGCCACGTAGAGCAGACGAGTTGCGTAGAACAGATGATGATGTTGGGCTTGCATGGTCCAGACTCGTGAGCGTGGGGCAGTCTGGGGCGCGCGGGACGGACTAGATCGCGCAGAGCGAACTGGAATGCATGAGTGCGTGGAGCGGACCGGAATGTTGGGAACAGACTGGGTGCATGGAGTGGATTGGGTGCATGGAACGGATGTTGTGAAGTACAATGGATAGTTGGAATGCTGAAAACATTTGAATGATCACATAACCCACCATACGCTTACTCTCTCCTTTACACCACCACTCAACTAGAACACAGAGATACTATGACTATGATACGGTATAACTGCTCTCATACCTACAACCGCCACATACTCCACATCACTTTATGTAAACAATGCTGGTTTCACACCCCCAGCCAAGCGTACTCCTCAGGCCTAACGCAGCCACATCCGGTCTGGATAAATCCTGCCAGAACGAACATATATTCCTGACCCCTCAATCACCACACCTATCGCTAAGAAGCAGCTATTAAACGCTCAAGCTGCACACATACCTGGTGCTCACACGCACCTCTGACTCTCCCTACTCCCTCTACTGATCTGAACTTCGGTTCCCAAGGCCGTTCAACCTACCAGCGCATTCAGACCATACCAATGGTATATAAGGCGCTATATAAATGCAATATAACATAAAATAACATATCCCTACATTCTAGATGGTTATAAATGTGCACAATTTTATATTTTAGAAACTATGTTTTTAATATGGTTTTAACTTTGTAATCTGTATTAAATGTATTTCTTTCTGTAAATGGTGAAAGCCAAAATAAAGTATTCTGTTTGGTACATCAGAGTCCTGGCGTTCTTTTGGTTCTCCCATTTCTGCCTGGATTGCCAACACTGTGCCTTCTTCCTTCTGCTTCTGTTACTGCTGCATACACTCCAGACAGTTCCAGCTCCTTCTAATTGCCTGCACACGAGGGGGCCTTTTAAGCCTCTCGGTTTCCCTCAGGTTTGGGCGATCAGGCTATATTGCCTGACTGCTACCGCTATATAACTCTTCAGCCCTCTTCCTCGTCCCAGTACTTATGGGATTATGATACTTGTAGTCCCTAACAACAAAATGAGTTCTTTATTGGTAACTTCTTATTTTTAGGATAGGTTTATTTCCCTTAAGGTTATTTAGGGATAAACCATTCGAATTTGTTGTTGCAGAGGAAAACAATTTATTTAAGGCAACATGTTTATATTCCCTTCCATCATACTTTTGAGAGTAAGGAGGATTTATATTCTGAAGTGCCTTGAATGGTCTTGCTATCCTTGGGGTTTGTTCAGGTTCTATGTCATTTGTGCCCACAGCTACAGATCTTGTATGTGGTTTAGAGGATCTGTGTGATCCGACCGCAGCTTCTTTTACAGCGATGGAAAAGTTTGCATGGGAAATGCACGAACACAAAATGTTTGTACATTTCCCATGCCAACATATTATTAAATATACTACAACCCCCCCTCCACTGACACCCCCTAGACACCCCCACACGCACCCTACTTATCTTTCACCAGTTAGTTCCCTTTCACTTTTGTAAACCGGAACTGGCGCGGCTGGGTTCTTTTTCTTTTTTTTTTTGCAGACAGCTGCAGGGGTTTCCTCCTGCAATCCCTGCTCACTATACTTTGTAGTATAGTGAGCTGGGGGTTGCGGGGGGCAACCCCCGCAGCCCCGGCAGTGCGTTTAAAAAATAAATGCATGCCACTAAAAGTTCGAACTTTTGGTGTTCATCTTTGGTGTCATGCATTTACGACCTTTTGTATAGGTCGAACTTTTTTTTCCGGTAATTTCTACCGATACCGGTTCAGATACATCATAATGACAATAGGCCATTACCTGTTTTGGCAACTTTAAAAGGTTCTCCCTTTTAAAGGACAAATACTGTGTTGCATTCCATGGGATCTCCTCACCAACCTGGGTTTGGTCTCCTCCCAGGTGGTCCTCCCGCAGCACACCACCCCCAAGGTCAGGATCAGGAAGCGTCTGCCTTTCCCGGGCCACATGGGTTTCATTGAGGGATCCGTAGGGTTGATCACAGTAGGGAACCGCTGAACAAAAATTCAAATGAAATATAAAGCGGGGGGTCTTATACATTTTAAAAGTTAGTTTGACAATTATCTTGACTGAAGCGTGATCATCCCGCAAATTCCCAGTCTCAACCGCTGCTTCCCAAGCATCCCTCCTCATTCCTCTACCACAAACCTACCAAACTCAGTTATATTTACTCATGCTCTCCCACTACACAGACATACTGCCGCTCGAGCACGGTTTCTAAATCGTATGTGTGTGTGTGTGTGTGTGTATATATATATATATATATATATATATATATATATATATATATATATATAATATATTTCTGAGGCTTGTGGAATCTGCTTAGATAACATGCTGTGCATAGGCCGACATCTAGTGGAAGCTGCGGAGTATTACAGTTTGTTTTTCGAAACGTGAAAATGGGCGTCGACACAGGGCGTGCCAGTAATACTATCCCTAGTGTGACATCCACTGTACCCATGATCCCTGACGCGTCTAGGACCCTCAGATTGTTTTTTTCCGCCATGCTGGTCGGAAGCACTGAGCGGAGTTCCCTGACTAAGTCAGATTTTGCAAATATTGTTATATATTTCCCCTTTTATTCCACCTATACGTCGAGTCTCCGAACATCGACACTCGACGCCGGATCGGAAAAAATTCAACCGTCGGACTACAGCGACGGATTTGGGCCTCGGAAGGCCTCTGGCCTTGGAAGTCCTCTGGACTCGGCCCTGCAAGTAGGGAGAGTGGGGGGTGGCACATATCCTACACTCTGATTAATATAGGTACATTACTTATATTCCTACACTCCCAGCCCGCTGCCACAGGGTGCGTATGGAGGGTAACCCTTTTCAATTTTGCCCCAAGTGCAACCGCAAGTATCCTTGGGTTGACAGACACGCCACGTGTAACCTCTGCTTGCAGAGGGACCACCCCGAGGCGAATTGCAGAGCGTGCAGTCGGTTTAAACCGAAGACCCTTAAGGACCGTTCGACAAAGCGTTGGGCCCACCACGCCAGGCGACAAGAGGCCATGGCCGCGGAGGGTGCCTTCAGCGATGGCAGCGACGCCGTACTTTCGGACGGCGAGGGCAATGTGGCGTCGATGGACAGCCAAGCGCAAGTCCCCGACCTCGGAAGGTTGTCCGGCAGGGCAGCAATGGGGAAGACCCCCGGCGACACGAGCGCTACCCACACCACTTCCAGCAAACAAAGGTCCAACCGAGACTCGACGCGCATGTCGAGTTCTCGGAAAGAGGCACGAAGAGAACGGTCCTCTGGGCGTTCGCCTTCGAGATCGCCGCATGACACCAGGCAACCCTCCACTGTTGCTAAGAGTGCCTCGCTCCCCTTAGTGACTGAGGTTTAGTCGTCGGAGGACGATGCCGACCTCTACCCCCAGGCCGCACTCAAGGAGTCGACGTCTGCAGGCAGCGCGAAGGCTGCTACCGAATCCCTTACACTCTCTAGAGACAGGGACTCTACCCCCGAATTTCGGCGCCAGGCACCGGAAAGCTCTGATAGGGCCCAAAAATCGGGGAAACACTCTTCCACCTGCGGGGAGGGGGGAAAACAACGAAGTAAGGAGTCCCAGCCTACTTCCACTCCTAAACTACATTCTTCTCCACCTAAACAGATGGACAAGTCTCTTGTCCCTAAGGCCCCTGTTCAGGCCAGAAGGTCTAGTCAGGACAAATCTCAGTCTGTTGTCCCTAAGACCCCTGTTCAAACCAGTAGGTCTAGTCAGGATAAAACAGGTAAAGCACTCCAGGAAAGAGTTATTCCCAGTTCAAGGGAATGGTCCAGTGATGACACAGAGTAATGTCAAGGATGTCATCATTGGCAGATTTCTATGCCAAAAACCCGGAACACGTTCTCTCTTATACCCCAGAAGGGTCAACTCCCTCAGGCTCTAAGGATCCAATACCCCCAAGTAAGAAGTCCCGGGCTGAAGCACCAACTCAGTTTTCAGACCCCTTATATATACAACCCTGTTCTCAATATTAGGAAGATCCGTCCTTTGGTGAGGATCCAGACGTGGGCATGGGCATGTTCGAAGAACAAACTGAGACAGGCTATTATGGGGATGATGAGGACCAGGAGGAGGAGGACCAGCAGGAGGAGGAGGACCAGCAGGAGGAGGAGGACCAGGAGGAGGAGGAGGACCAGGAGGAGGACGAGGAGGAGGAGGACGAGGAGGACGAGCCGCCCGCGGTTACCGACTCCCCTGTCGACAACCAACCTCTCCTTAATGAGGTCCTGTCCAGAGCGGCACAGCGCTTCCACATTGACACCCAAGGTGCTCAGGAAGAGAGGGACTTTGCAGAGGAATTGGTGGGAGAAAAGAGACCTGTTGCTCAGGCCATCCCTATCCTTAAGACAATACAAAGGAGGATTGACCCTTCCCTTGTTAACCCCAATCTCACTACGGCAGTAAACCCCAGAAAGCTTTTCAGGGCATCCCATTCTGACCCACTGTACATAAGGGGACATCTCAAACCGGGCTCCCTGGTTGTTACAAACACCCGTAAGAGGGCGGGAACACCCTTGTCATCGTCCGAAGCTCCCCCCGACAAGGAGAGAAAGAGGATTTATGGCTCGGGCAGGAAAGTAGCCTCCACTTCCGCCTACCAGGCAAGGATTGCCAACTCCTCCACCCTGCTGGCTAGTTACAACTGCCACCAGTGGGAAGAAGTCGCGGCTCTCATAGACTCCGCCCCAGAACCCCTAAAAAGCCAATTGGCACGAGTTTTGGCAGAGGGGAGAGCCGTGTCAGGTTGCATTTTAAAATCAACCTTTGATGCCGCGGATAACGCCGGCAGATTAATTGCTGAAAGCACGGTCATCAAGAGGCATGCTTGGCTACGGCAGTGTGGTTTCAAGGCCGAGACCCAAGCATCATTGATAGATAAGCCGGTGGAGCCGGATCTATTGTTGGAAAGGCGGTCGAGGACGCGCTAAAGAATGCCAAGGACGAGTACGAGACACTCAAGTCCCTAGGGCAACTAACCAACAAACCCCCTAACCAGAGAGGGAATGGCAATTTTTGTCGGCCTGGCGGACAAAACTCCCAAAGAGACTCAAACTATTCCCAAGGCCAGGATACTACATGGAACACTAACCAGCAGTCTACCCAGAGTTATGGCAGGGGTAACAAAAGAGGTCGTGGTAGGGGTAGATGCAGCCCCAATAAAGGAGGGGGCACGCCTCCACCAAAACATTGACACTCCGTTCAGGGTCCCTTCTCACGCAACCCCAGTAGGGGGACGCATTTCCATCTTCACCCAAGCTTGGGAAGGGATCACATCAGACAGATGGGTGCTGTCCACAGTGTTCGCAGGATACTGCATAGAACTCCTAGAGCGTCCCCGAAACCACCCTCCACGACAAAGAATACACTCCTTAGACCACCAGAAGATCCTACTCGAAGAGATCGAAATTCTTCTTGCAAAGGATGCAATAGAACTCGTCCCGGGACACCAGGTAAACAAGGGTATTTATTCAACTTACTTCCTTGTGCCAAAAAACGATTTGACAATGCGCCCAGTATTGGATTTACGGCCTGCAAACAAGTATGTCAAGCCCCAAAAATTTCGCATGACGACTCTCCAAGAGGTAATTCCCCTCCTAAAAAAGGGGGATTACATGGCAACATTGGATATGAAAGATGCCTATTTTCACATTTCCATGTTCCCAGCGCACAGAAAATATCTGCGCTTCAAGGTGGGCAGTCAGCACTACCAGTTCAAGGTACTGCCCTTTGGGATAGCCTCGGCTCCAAGGGTATTCAGCAAGGCACTGGCGGTGGCGGCGGCATACCTACGCAGGGAGGCAATCCCAGTGTACCCTTATCTGGACGACTGGCTCATCACGGGGGAGACCCCAGTAATTTGCAGAACAAACATTCAAAGAACTATCGACCTCCTCTTCGAATTGGGCTTCTCCATAAACGAGAAAAAATCAAGTCTGGTGTCCAGCACCTCCAAGCAGTTCCTAGGAGCTGTTCTAAATACTCAAGAGGGGTTGGCTTTTCCTTCAGAGGAAAGAATTCGGAATATACTACTGCAAATTCTGCAATATCAAACCGGTCGCCAGATAACAGTACGCAAAGCAATGCGTTTGCTGGGCATGATGGAGTCATGTATTTACCTGGTCCCCCACGCTCGCCTGCGCATGCGTCCCATGCAAGAATGGTTGGCGAAACTGTAGTCTCAGGTAAGTGGTCAGTGGGACGATCTAGTGGTCGTTTCACCAACACTTGTACAAAGCCTCCACTGGTGGACAAGAGACAATCTATCCAAGGGAAAACCCTTTTACAATCCTGAGATACAGGCGGTAGTCACGACAGATGCATGCCTGACGGGATGGGGAGCTCACCATCTCCACCACACAGCTCAGGGTCTCTGGTCTCACACAGTGGCCAAGAATCACATCAACCTGCTAGAGCTTCTGGCAGTTTTCAGAGCACTTCAAGCGTTCGAGCCCCACCTACTGAACCTGTCGGTGCAGATCCGGACGGACAGCACGACAGCCATGTTCTACCTGAACAAGCAAGGAGGGACTCGTTCGCCAAATCTGTCCAGACTTGCCCAGAAAATTTGGATATGGGCACTCGGACGGAACATCTTTCTGTCATCTCAACATGTTCCAGGGGATCTCAATTCTCTAGCGGATGCTTTGAGCAGAGATCCCTTTCCGGAGGAACACGAATGGTGTCTACACAGAGATATCGTAGAAGATCTCTTCTCTCAGTGGGGTTTCCCCACTATAGACCTATTCGCCACAAGCGAAAACAGACGGTGCCCAGGATTCGCATACAGATTTCCCCAACCAGACTCCATGGGGAACGCCCTGTGGATGAACTAGTCAGGGATGTTTGCGTACGCTTTTCCACCAACTCCTCATCAGGAAGGTGGTGAACAAGATGAACAGAGTGTCGATGACGCTCGTCCTAGTTGCTCCCATGTGGGCGAGACAACCATGGTTTCCACACCTACGCAGACTTTCGGTGTGCGATCCCATCAAACCCCCGGGCTGGTACAATCTTTTGTCCCAGCACCAAGGTCAGAAGGTGCATCCTCTACCCAACTCCATGAACCTAGCAGCATGGCTCCTGAGGCCATAGAGTTTGGAAATCTCAATTTACCACAGAGATGTATGGACATCCTAAGAGAGTCTAGGAAACCGAACACGAGGCATTGCTACTTCGACAAATGGAAGAGATTTGTTATCTGGTGCCAGAATAAACAAATCAACCCAGTTGATTGCACTCCTTCCACAATCGTGACATACATGCTCCACCTGCTGGACCCAGGTTTGGTTTTCAACTCACTCAAGGTACACCTGGCAGCACTGTCAGCGTACACCACCTCACATAGCAAGGTGTCGTGGTGGAAGGTACCCGTGGTTAAAGCCTTCATGGAGGGAGTAAAGAGACTTCATCCCCCTATATCTAACCCACCACCAGGATGGGACCTGAACGTGGTGCTATCTAAACTCATCGGCCCCCCATTTGAGCCTATGCATAAGACAAGTCTCAAACACCTGACCTATAAGACTGCCTTCTTAGTAGCCATTACATCCATAAGAAGGGTCAGTGAAATTCAGGCTCTGTCAGTGCAGGATCCTTTCTTTACTATTCATAAGGATAAGCTGGTTTTACGGACACACCCTAGGTTCTCACCTAAGTTTATTTCTAAATTCCATGTAAACCAGTCCATCAAGCTTCCGGCTTTCTTCCAAAACCCACAAAGCTTGGCTGAGGTTAAACTATACACCCTAGATGTGCGTAGGGTGATCCTTTACTACGTAAACAAGACCAGACCGCTTAGGAAAACAGATCAACTGTTTGTCTCCGTAGCCACAGGCAAAGAGGGAGATCGCGTCTCTAAGGGTGCCATCTCTAAGTGGATTGTCAACTGTATCCAGTTGTGTTACTCTCTTTCTGACAAAACCTTGCCTTTTACGCCCAGAGCCCACTCGACAAGAGGCATTGGGGCCACTCTGGCTTTCATTGCGAATGTTCCCCTTGACACCATTTGCAAAGCAGCTACTTGGAGCTCTATTCACACTTTTACTCAGCACTACTGCATTGACACCCATTCCAAGACAAATACTCAAGTGGGACAAGCGGTTCTAAGACATTTATTTGCTCATGACCCTTCTCAAATCCCACCTCCTTCTAACACTGCTCACTAATCTATGCACAGCATGTGATCTAAGCAGATTCCACAAGCCTCAGAAGGGATACATTACTCACCGTAATCGTATTTCTGATGCTTGTATCTGCTTAGATTCACATGCGACCCACCCTTCCTCCCCTCTGAGAGAAGGCGCCTGGATGCTTGTAGTCTTATCTTATCTATCTTCTATTTGCTTGGATCATCTGTACTCACGCTACTCCTCATGCTACCTCATGGCAGGAAAAATACAATCTGAGGGTCCTAGACGCGTGAGGGATCATGGGTACAGTGGACATCACACTAGGGATAGTATTACTGGCACGCTCTGTGTCAACGCCCATTTTCGAGTTTCGAAAAACAAACTGTAATACTCTGCTGCTTCCACTAGATGTCGGCCTATGCACAGCATGTTTATCTAAGCAGATACAAGCATCAGAAATACGATTACGGTGAGTAATGTATCCCATATATATATTGTTTTTTTTTTTTTGCCTTTTCCAAAACTAGATTTTGATTCCGTATGATTCAAAGCCGTGCCCTGCTAAGTTCCATGGGTTAATTGGTAGACTGATCTCGGCAGAGAGCATTTTTCCCTTCGCTTTCACAATAAACTGATCTGACCGTCTCTTGCTGACTCCGGTTTGTGATTCAACACGAAGTTGCGGTTCCCCATAAAAAGGAGCTATTTTCGATTTACCTAAATGTGTTTTTCCTCTTGCCTACTCCCTCAACCCAGGCCAAAGTTTTTATTGGATTGAAAATAACATGTGTTAAAATTATTTACGAACTCACTTTACTCTTTTGTATTGTTTGTGTAAGGATGGAAGACAAAAAGGAAAATGCTAGAATGTATACATGTTCATGCACGTTCCACAAAGATCTCTAGCGAACTACATACATGTGTACCTGGCCAATCGGATGAACCGTCCATCCCCTGGCTGCCCCTTTCGTTTTCTCGCAAGTCTTTTTTATTTTTTTTTGTTCAGCACTCTGTTGCTTGGTAGCTAGATTTGTGCAACATAAATCCCATACCTGATTACATACAAACTTGGTTGGTAATTACATAGGTAAATGTTTTCTCTTTTGTCGTACAACAGAAATCTGCTTGCAAAATAATTGCTTTGTGAACATCTTAAAGTTTATAAAGCAAACCAACCACTGCCAAGTGTTCTCACACAAATACTTCATTCACACGCTTGTTTTAATCAAAATATGCTGAAACTGAAGTCTTGCTCTTAGCACATGCTATTTTACATTCCTGTGCACTTTATAAATTGAGTACAAGTACTGGGTGAATATTTCAAACATGGCATGAGAAAACCAGACAGCCTGCCAAATGAGCTGTACTACTTTCAATACTTGAGCACTAGTAAGTTACATGCCTGCAATCATTATTTCATAGAGGCATTGAGATTGTTGCTATGCATAGCATGCACATTTATAACTCCAGAAAAAGTGTTAAAACTTTTTTTATTTACGCATAAAGCAAGCATGTATGCACCTGTATTGTCCTCTGAACACTTCTGAGCTGTGGCCAGAAATGCACTGAATGCCTTGGAGCGGTGAAGGTCTGCCTTGCGCCTCATGCCTCCACCTGTTTATGCCATGGCTCCTTGGGCTGTCTCATAGCCTGGACACAGCCATTCACTATCATGTTC
This sequence comes from Ambystoma mexicanum, assembly GCF_040938575.1. Classification (NCBI taxonomy): domain Eukaryota; kingdom Metazoa; phylum Chordata; class Amphibia; order Caudata; family Ambystomatidae; genus Ambystoma; species Ambystoma mexicanum. The sequence continues at coordinate 436,933,649 of NC_090936.1, forward strand.
TGGTTCTGTCACAGGGTGCAGCCATCCACTGAAGTTCAGAGGCTCACCAATGGAGCACTGCTAATGCTACCCACTAAAGCTCACAAGTTTCTTTGTGTTTTTCTACAGTAACTATTTAAGGCTTTTTACGTTTTATTAGTGTAAACAAATGGGAAAGGGCGGATATTTTTTTGTTTTCTTTTTTTTATATGGGGGGTAACCTACCTAACACTAACCAACTGAAAAGACACTAAAGACCAGGGACACAAAAATAGACCGAGATGAACGAACTAGGCAGAAACCACCGCAAAAGTCATACAACTCTCAATGCACTTGACATGGCCTACATACACCCTCCAAATGGGAGCCTGCTCTGTGTACTACTTTCTCCAGTGCCTAGCAAAACCTACAAATGAAAAGGAAGTGAGCTGGGCCTTTTATAGATGGTGTAACTTCCTTCAGGTGTTTCAAGACCTCTAGTTGCCTGAAAGAGCTCAACAAGTTATCAAACCGGCGTGAAAAGTTAGCAAAATTAACATAGGAAGACTGTGTACAACAAGAGGCTCTCAATCAAAATCAGGAATCCCTGAACAAGACTTTAACGTTTTCCTAAACCTAAATAGGTTGGTGATTTCATGCAGTGGATTGGAAAAGGCAATAACAAATCCAGAGAATGATTGCTTACTTTTGAGGAACTCGAAACCTGGGAACCTAAAGCCAAAGTGATTTAAGGGACCTGTTGACGGCCGCAGAGGACGCTTTTTAAAATCTATTTTTTTTATATAGAGTGGTAGAACAATATTTTTGTGTGGCCTGCCTTTCGGGTGAGATATTCACCTTGATGGGAATCCTGTATTCAAGTGGTATCCAATGTAGCGATGTAATCCTCTAATATTTCCCTGCCCCACATCCAAACTGACAGCAGAATGAAGTATTGACTTGAAGGAATGGATTGAGGGAGGCATGGGCTAAACCAACAGTGTCTGAATTTCAATAATTGAAACATGAAATCGCAAGCGCTTTAAAAACAAAATATTTTGTTATATGGTTATAAATAACCTTTAACCTGTACATGATGATGCTTATACAATCATTTGTTATCAACAGTAAAGACTGTTCCTCAGAGAGAAAAAAAAGAGAGTATGAGAATAAGTAAGCAAGAAATATATAAAGTCAAAAGAAATAATATTTTGGCATTAACACATATACATTCATTTGACATGTTAGTGTTTCAAATTTAGATGTTACTATTTCAGACTGAAGCATTTTGCTCATGTCCTGTTTGGTCCTGCTGTCCAAGTTTCATTGACAGGATACATTTTACAATCGCAATCTGTGCCGCTACTAAGGTTGTCTAACGAATCATTTTGCATAGGTCTTTCGAAGTTAAGGTCTTGCAATGTCCAAAGTATGGCTTAAGGTAGTTGATCGCTGAATAGTCCGTTTTGGACATTCTGTTATCAAAGTTGCACATATTCAGTTTGTCGCAAGTTACAGTTGAATCGAATATTCTGCTCTTCTGGTATTTTTTTCCAGTGTACCAGTATTACTTTGCTCTCATGTAGATTGAGGCAAAAGCGTATAAATTCTTGATTGTATGAAGGACTCGGAAAGTATTTTTCTGTTTGAGATCTTTTTTTTCATTATTGGATTTGCTTGCTTTATCTTGTATGATTTGCATAGGTCAATAGTTCGAATTCAATCCTGTTCGTACAACTATTTTTTAGCCTTAGTAAGGTTTGTCAGTAATAGATCTTCCGAGATCCCAGCAGTTGCTAAGAGTAGTCGAGTTGGACTTTGCCATTTTGATGGGAATGGATGTTTAGAACTGTTCATATAGTCCTTTAGTGAGGATAAGAGCGTTTTTGGCTTTGGTTGATCAAGGAAATGTCGATGCAAGTAACAGATTTTCCAGTTATACATAATATACAAGGAGGGTAAACCTAATTCAAATCTTAGTGTGGCCATAGGCAGTGAATTCGGTAGCGTCAGAGTTTGCTTCCAAAATAGTGGTCCAGTATACTTCACATTTAAGTGGTTTGGTTTCAGCCCCATATAGGATTGTTGGTGCTACTTTTTGGATGTAGAATGTACTCTTATGGGAGACTGACCCCTTTTCACCAGAAAAAACCTCTTCCCCCCCCTTGGGTGCACCCCTGGGAGCATGCAATGCCCCGACTCCGTTGCCACACCTCAGTCCCCTTTTCTGCATCAACGGGAACGTGCCAACTTCACCAGCGCTCCTGGGTTTGGCTGCGGCCATGTAATTCCACTCACGGATGCTTCTTTTCTTGGTCTTTTTTGTCTTTTTATCATTCAGGTACTCGGTCCTCGTGTGTCACGCTCATCCCCGGCGCATGCCGTCTTGTACAGTGTTCAGCAAGTGTCCATCCTGCGACTAGCTCTTCCCGATTAAGACCCTGATGCCCTCTACCTACGGTGCCTTGGCCCTGACCACGGCTGGCAAGCGTGTACCGTGTGCAACATGCTTTCCTCGAGGTCTCTGAAGAACAGACTAGCCAGGTGGAGGAAGCGCTTCCAGAGATGCCGCCAAAGGACCTAAAGGACTTTGTCTATCCACGATCCAGGCCCAAGGTAGGGCCGCTCTTTTCCAGTACTCCCCGCAAGGGAGACTCCTTCTCAAGGACTCGCCCGCACGGGAGGGACCGCTCAGGTCCTGATACCAGCACAAGTACTGAGGTTGAATCAGTTGCCGACTGGCTGAGGGATCAGTAGATCTTCCCGGTGACCGTGATGAGGGACCGGAATGTTCTTTTACCGGGTCTTCACCCGAGGGGCTATGCCCTAGTACCGGCATCATGTCAGAGGTGGCACCTTTACGCAGTTCTACTGGCAGATCTGCAGAGGGTGAAACGCCTACCAGGCCTCGGCCTGAGGAACAGGGTAGGCCCCATGATCCACACTCAGAAGTCCTGGACGGGGCGGGCCCAGTGAGCCGAGCAACACAGGCACGTGGAAGGCAGCTCGACAAAATGGCTGCCACGCCAGAAAATGCAGACATCCGGCCGACGCCCCTTCAAGGAAGGCAGGTGGAGGACCCTGTGTCAAGGTGGGACTGGTGTCAGCCAGGTATGCGACCTACAGCTTACCCTTTATTCGTGGAAGGCAGTATCCTGGTGCGTCCATACGGGCAGGGCACACAACGGCTCCAGCAGCAGCCTACTACCCCGTCGGTATCCCCTACCACCAATCCATCCTGCAAGGACAGGTTCTTTGAAAAGTTCCTCCGGCTCATGAAATCTCCACAGATGGGGGTCATCCTCAGGTACGCCATCAGGGACTTGCTTCCTCCAATGGCTGCGGCGCCGCAGGCCCCAGTACAGGCCGCTCCAGTTCCTGTTCAGCCTCAGCAGACTGCTCCGGCCCTGCGACCGATTGCATAGGCAAATGCCATCCCCCGCTGCAGCCGCCGGCTGAGGTCCCCGCACCTCAGCCAGCAGTTCCTAGCACCGCCCCCCCACTCCCCGCTCCGGTGGACACTGATGAGGAAGAGGACCCCGACATGCCATCTTCAGCCAAGGCCTTCCACGAAAGTCTGGCAGGGCTGGCAGAGTACTTGGGCCTTCATCAACCCGAGGTCGAGAAACCAGCAGGCCTACATCCCGGGGCCAGAACGGGGATCCCGATGCAGAAGGATGTAGTTGCCCTGGACAAGAAGCGTTGGCTCAAGCCCCACTCAGCCCCGCCAGTAAATAAACACCTGGACGCCAAATACAGGCAGATGGTGTGGGATACACTCTTGCTATCGGGCCATCCTCAGCCACACTCCTCTGTGATCGCTGCAGCATCGCTGTACTCCAAGCCTTAGTCATCCTCAGCCGCCTCGTCTGCGGCGCTGCTAGGCAAGGAGGAGAAGATCTTGGAGGCGTACAGGAAGAAGCTGTATTCCAATGCGTCCTTGCACCTGCGTCAAGCCAACACGGATGCCATGCTGGCAGCCGTTAACCAGAGGCTCTGGTGGGAAATTGCAGATTTTCTTCCAGAGCTTCCGGCGCAGAGCCAATCACGATTCAAGGCGGGCTTGGCTGAGGCCAAGATTGTGACACAGGACATCATGGAGGCATCCGTGGGCCGCAATGACACCTCTGGCCGTGCCATCTGTATTGCTACGGACATGAGCAGAACGGCCTGGCTCTGTGCTATGAAATTCAACCCGGATGTCTAGGAACGCATACTAGATCTTCCATTTGAAGGGGGTGGCCTCTTCCACTCCACAACGGACGAGGAGCTGGATTAAAAGAAAAACATCTCTCAAACGGCCAAGTCTTTATTCATCCTTACAAATACCATGCCCAAACCGTACACCCAGTCCCAGCAGCGCTCTGCGAAGGGGCGCACATACGGAGAGTTCCACGGCTTCCAAGACTGGAGGTCCAGGCATCCTGACTGTTCGCCGTCCCAGCATTGGCGCAATCAAAAAAAGGGGGTGGGGGCGATTAAGGGCTTTTTCCAGTCCCCCTCCTCTGCAAAAGCCTCAGAGGGAAAGAAGGCATGACACTCCCCTCCGGGTCCACGTGTCTCCCGTGGTAGGCAGGCTTGCTCTTCACTCACATTTCTGGCACCAGAATTTCGCAGACCCCTGGATCCTCATAGTAGTCTCCACGGGGTACCGCCACACTATCCCAGCCTCTCCTCCCACCTCCCCTCCACTCCCACAGTTTGGGACAGCACCTCTTTTAGCAGAGATGTGGTCGCTTGTCGAGAGCCAGGCAGTGGAGGAAGTCCCAGCCTCCCAGCGAGGCTTGGGCTTTTACTCCAGGATTTTCAGAACCAGGCGGGCCTGAGAGTTGTGCTGGACCTTTGCACCCTCAACCTCTACAAAAATTCAAGATGGTTACGCCAGCTTTGATAGCGGAGACATTGTGCAAGGGAGACTGGATGTGCTCCCTGGATCTGAAGGAAGCGTGCCTACGCTGTAGGCAGCCTCAACGTTCCTTTCTACGATTCAGAATCATGGGCTGCCATTGCCAATACAAGGTGCTTCCTTTCGGCCTCAACTTGGCTCCCAGGGTCTTTACCAGGCTGATGAACTCTGTGGCGGCCCTCCTCAGGGCCACCACATCTACCCATACCTCGAAGACTGGCTCGTCGGGGCTACATCTCCGGATGCAGTGCACCATACTTCCCACGCTCTTATGAACACACTGCACAAGCTGGGCTTTTCACTCAACCTCGAGAAGTCGCAGCTGCAGCCCACGCAGAGACTGACCTTCTTGGGCCTCATTTGGGACACATGCTTCAAGAAAATTTTTTCCTCGGAGGACAAGATCACAGCCATCAAGAGGGTCAAGGCACACTGCCTCAGCAGAGAAATACCTCGGCTTGGTGTTACCAACACCTACTGGGTCTCATAGCAGTGTTTCTCTTGGCCATGCCCCACACGAGAATCAGGATGGGGAGGATACAGCTGCACTTTGCAGCATCCTGGATCCAGGAACGGGGACATTAGTCAGAGATGATCAACGTTCCTCGGTTGCTTCACCCAGACCTCACATGGTGGTCCAGGGACAGCAACATGCGCACGGGCAGGCCTTTCCGGAAACCTACACCGCATGTCACCATCACCACAGACTCCTCTCTCGAGGGTTGGGGAGGCCACTCTGGACAACCACTGTTTCCGTGTCACCTGGACCCGGCAGGAGCAGGAGTACCACATCAATTGGCTGGAGTTGAAGGCCATCTGGCTGGCACTCAGAGCCTTCGTTCCGGTTATCAAGGGCAAGATCGTCCTCATTCAGACTGACAACTCGACCAGCATGTTCTATGTCAACAAGCAGGGAGGTACCAGATCTCCCCCAACCCCGTTGTGCAGGCTGGCAGCCAGCATGTGGGAGTGGGCCCTGGAGAAAATCATCTTCCTCATGGCGGTACACCTGCCGGGGTAATCCAACCTGGAGGCAGACAGGCTCAGCAGACTGGGAGCGGACAACTACGATTGGCAGCTGAACGACCTAGTGCTGCAGTTGATCTTTCGCGAATGGGGTCCCCCTCAGGTAGAACTCTTTGCTTCTCTGGACAACAAGAAGTGCCAACGGTTCGCCTCTTGGCAGGGTCAGGGCCCGGCCTCCCTAGTCGATGCCTTTCATATCAGGTGTAACGGAATGACAGCATATGCATTTCCGCGCACTCCCCTGATTCACAGGGTGATGTGCAAGAACAAGGAGTATCGCCTCCTCAACATCATCCTAATATCTCCATGGTGGCCAGCCAGGCTAAGGTTTTCGGAGCTGCTTAGCCTCTCTGAGAGGGCTCCCATTTGCCTGCCGACGGGCCCAGCACATCATCTGGCACAGCAGGGGGGGGGGTTGTCCACCCTGCACAATTAGGCCTCACAGCGTGGTTCTTGAACAGATCACGCTAGGACGCCTCGGCCTCTCTCAGGCTAATCTGGAAATCATACAGGGTGCAAGGAGCAAGGCTACCAGGGTCCAGTATAAAAGTAAATGGACCAGATTCTGCCACTGGGCGGACTCCAAGGAAATCAACCCCCTGGCATGTACTTTGGACGACTTGCTGTCCTTCTCTGACGCACCTCACCCACTTAGATGTGCAGGTGGACACCTGCCGTACATACCTCGCAGCCATCGGGGCGTACAGAAACTCAGAGGAAGGGATTTTCTCCTCCTCCAATCCTATCGTCAAGAAACATTTGACTGGGCTTGCAAGGCTCTACCCGCCCATCAAGAGGCTGCCCCCCCCGTGGGACCTTTAATATAGTCTTGGGCGCACTCGCGCACAAACCGTTTGAGCCAATGACGTCCGTGGACATCAGGATGGTCACCATCAAGACGGCCTTACTAGTTGGCCTCACATTGGCTCGTAGAGTCAGCAAAATCCAGGCGCTGGTCGCCTCGGAACCATCTACGACCTTTCACAGGAACATGGTAGTCCTGCGGACACACCCAGCATTTCTGCCCAAGGTGCCATCGTCCTTCCACTTGAACGAGGAAATAGTCCTTCCTACGTTCTTTGCCGATCCTAAGGACGAAGCAGAGAATGCTGTACTGCCCGGATGTCGGTCGTGCCCTGAAATTCTGCTTGGATAGGACCAGGGGCTTCTGCAAATCAGATGCCCTCTTTGTCACGTTCAGAGGCTTCCAAGCCCTCCATATCCCGCTGGATGGTCTCAGCCATCAAAGAAGCATACGATGGCCAGCACAGGCTGCTTCCGGGCAACATGCATGCCCATGCAGTCAGGGACAAGGTAACGGCCATCGCTTTCCAGTGCCATGTCCCTTGGCAAGTCATAAGCAGGCCGGCCACTTGGGCCACTCCCTCGGCTTTCTGCAAGCATTACTGTTTGGATGCCGGCTCTAGATCTGATGAGGATTTCGGTCAGGCGGTTCTCAGGATCCTATTTGCTTAAGGAGGGTCCCCTCCACCTTGGGGCTACATTCGGTTGTAATCGCCCATGCAGTTTGGAGGAAAGGGGGCCAGGCGTAAGAGTAATTATAAGTTACTCACCGTTGTGAATAACGTACTCTTAGTCCTTAGTCCCCTTTCCTCCATATGTCCCACCCCCCCCTCCCAATAATACTGTTGTCATTAGACAAAGTTAAATCTATTGTCGACGCGTCAATGGGGACTGAGGTGTGGCACCGGAGGGCGGAGTCAGGGCAGCGCATGCTCCCAGGACCGCACCCCCACGCGCCTCTAAATTTAAAGGGAAGAAGGTTTTTTTTCTGGTGAAAAAGGTTCTGTCTCCAGTCCCTTGGAAGGGACGCCCCATGCAGTATGGAGGAAAGGGGACTACAGACTAATGGTACGTTAGTCACTACGGTGAGTAACTTATAATTTCTCCCCTATTACTCTGTTTAACCGATAGGAGGAAACTCATTTGTAACACGCTATCTAGCTATGACTCATTTTCATCAGATTCATGAATTGTCCTTATTTTGTTTCTGGTGCTGGATTAATTGACCCTGTTCTGTTGCAGAGTCATGTCCGAGGTTGCCTTAAAAAATGTTAAATAACATTTCCTAATGTATGATGATCCTTTGTCATGGCCTACATAAAGAAATAAAAAAATAATCAATTTGTTCAAATATGTGGGTACGTGGCTATCGAGAAAGGTCATATTCAAATATGACCCTGATGTGGATCTCCATGTTCAAGTTATCTGGCTAGTCTGTCTTTGAGGCTAACACCTTATTTTTTTAACTAATGCATCTACCTTTTTTGGTCAATTCTGCTTCTTGGAGGGCTATTCAGCATGCTATGTCTAAATTTATTCTCAAGAGAATGTTTTTCCTCCCAAAAAATGTTACTTCTGATTAGTTTTATCACATTTTTCTTCTGGTCTGAAATGGAAGCCTCAATTCTTGTTCAAGATAAGTACCATGTTGGAGCGCCTGGGCTTTGTTGTGCTGCATGGATATTCTCATTACAGGGGGAGAGGGTCATCGGAAAACCCTTTGTCTTGCCTTTACTCTTGCTTTTGGTTGTTTCCATCTTGTGAGCCTCTTTTTCAGCAAGACCATAATGTTCGGATAGTCAAATGCTATTATTGTTTTCTTTGTGTTTACTCACCTCCCAACTTCCCCCGGGCACCCAAGTGATGACCATCAGAAGTGTGAGAAACATGAAGGTGTCTCACCCGCTAGTCCCTGGTGATTTGTCATCCATGTGGCCAGGACACGGCAATCACTATTGGATCTAGTTCCTGGGGCTGGACCAGTGCGGGAGAATCACCTGGATAAGGGGTGAGTGGAAGTGGGACACTGAACAGTGAGACGCGGTATCCCCTTTCCTGTAACACCTTTTCCTCATCCTACCACGTAGGATACCTAGAAGCTCAACCCCCCCCCACCTCCCTTTCCCGACACGATAACGTTCTCATGGACAGTTCATTGTGAGCGACAATGGACTAACACCAGAGCCATATACCTGACGTGTCCCAACACCCTGGTCAGGCAAGGTCAGGCTATGACTAATCATTACACACACCTGACTCCCATCACACTTCCCCACATGGATAAAAGGCTGAGCACGAAAGCACGCTCTGAGCGAGGAAAAGCACACGAGGAAGCAGTAATTCGAAGATGCCAATTTAACACAAGGAGAAAGATGGAGAGACCAGAGAAGGTTCCAAGGAAGGAAGTGCCCTAGACCTCTAGAAACCATTACTTTCATGAACCTTGGAAAGTGAGAAGCCTAAGACCGGGAACTAATGCTGAGCTATCCGACACGGTGCATCAAAGGTATCCGGAGGGTGCTTCCATGTTGATGAACCAGGCCGGGAAGAGCGATTGCCGCCGTGGTACTGTCTTTGGCTCTTGCAAGAAAGCTGCGCCATTAAACGCAGCACAGCCGGTGAGTCGGAGAAACCAATACAAAATCAGCTTCTGCTTGAATCAATGTTGCAAATGGCAACATTATATGAAGAAATCCACATACAGTATTTGAAGCGCATGTGTTGAGAGGCGCGAACAAGTGGAAACTAAGGAGTGACTGTACTTTGAAAAAGCCAAATAAGATACCGGGTGCAGAGTGGTCCGGTGCCACATGGGTGCTCATTCAAAGGTCTCTAAGGTAATCCACTGAATGGCAACTGCATTGCGAAAAGGGAACTTTGTATCGAAGTGGTCCTGGAACAGTTTGAGCTAAAGCCTGCGCACAATCGAAAGTCTTTCATAAGTATAAAGTGAACTGCAATTGTTCCGAACCTGGCTGAGGGAGACCAATTGAATGTGAAAAAGGGATCTGAGCCCAACTGAGTGCGATTCAGAGTCAACCATGTGTCACTTGAGAAGGAATACTTTTGAAATCATAAAATAAAGGGATCTGAGCAGGGCTGCGAGGGATCCATGGAGAGACACCCAGATAAAATACGTATACGAAGAAAATAACTTTCTATTTTGTTTTGTACATCAGGCCCTCTGAATCAAGAGACTTTGATGGAAAAGAGACTTGAGCACAGAAGGCCCTGATGCTGGATTTGGAACTGTATCCTTGTGTCCAAAAAGTCAGAGTGTGTGCTCGGCTCAAGTAAACCGCCTTGCCACATGCTTAAAACGTGGGCAAGGGAGTGAACACTTCTTTCTTTTTCATAAACATTCCCACACACTATTTGTAAATTACTGGTAAGGATAGGCACTAGGTTTTTTAGTGAACTGCAAGGGTAAGTCTCTTGTAACCAGGACTAATGTCTGGCAGAGAGACTCCCAGGAACCCCCTCGTTATTTGCATATTTTAAGTAACTTTGGGTCTCACCCTACGTTTTGTATTTTGTTTATTTGTATTGCGCACCTTGCACTGGAGCATCTGGGTGCATAATTTGAAGCAAATGGTTAGTGGTTACAAGTTAACATAGAGAGAGCTTTCCACAAGGAAAGGGAAAAAAACATTATGAAGAGACAGGTGCAGGTCTAAGGATACAATCAAGGTGTAGAAACACAGGCAAAAACAAAATATATACAATATATACAGGCATGTGGATAGGTTACAATGGACGTTCCTGGACGAATGGTAACAACCACATGTACCAATTAAGTGGAAAGTGTGGCTGCAGTAGGAGTGAGATGGACAGGAGTTCAGTTTCACATAGTGGTCCCAAGATGTTAGGCAGATAAGGACGGGACATCCAGTTCGTGGAACCAGAGTTTGTTTTTGCTTTTAAAGGAATGGGTGGAGGGTTCAGTTCTGAGGGGGTTGGGGAGAGTGTTCCAGAGTTTGCCCGCAAGGACTGGGAAGCTCGAGCACCCGGCTATTTTTAGCTTGAAGCTAGGTATAGTCAGTGTGTGTACTTGGGCAGACCTCAGAGGTATGGATGCGGTGTCGCGTAAAGCGATTGGCCAGGTAACCAGGAGCCAACTTATTCTGGGCCTTGTGTGTTAGGGCAAGGGCTTTAAAAGATATGCGACGTGTGACAGGGAGCCAGTGAAGATTACGTCTTGTGTCAGAAATGTGTGATCTCCTCGGGATGTTAAGGGCAGCCCGGATGGCATTATCTTGAGTGACCTGTAACTTATCCAGATTTCTTTGGCTAGTCCCTAGATAAAGTGCATTACAGTAATCAATTTTGGTCATGAGTGTTCTAGCAGGATGATACAATTGTCAGTTGTCAGGAAAGGTCTGCATGCTGTGATGAGTTTGCATGTGTAGGCTGAAACCGACACAACTGCATTAGTTTGTCTGATAAGGGACAGCGTAGAGTCTAAGTAGATACTAACGTTAGACACTTCGATAATGTTCCCATCAATAGTAAACGATTTGTATTCTTGGTCAAGTTTGGTAAGTTTGGATGGAGAGCCTAGGATGAGTAGCTCTGTTTTTTCAACATTGAGGCAGAGCACATGGTGAGCCATCCATGCTTGGATGACTGTGTAGACTGCATTGAGTCCTTTGGCATCATTAGCGTAGCCACAGGTGATAGGGATGAATATCTTGGTGTCATCAGCATGGTTGGTGTAGGACAGAGAGACCCAGATAGTCAAGTATATCGAAAAACGGTTTAGTAAACACATTGTACAACGTGGGAGAAACACAAGAGCCTTGTGGAACTCCGCACGGGACGTGTGCTGGCTCAGCTGAAGCAGAGGTAGAGAAGACCCTCCATGGTTCTGTTAGATAGAAATGAACCAATCCACGATGTGGCTTCGTTTGAGAAGTGAGCAGCTATTTTGAGGTGGTGACATAGGATTTTATGGTCAACCAGATCGAAAGCTGCAGAAAGATCAAGGAGAAGCAGGAGTGCCTGCTTGCCCTTGTCTTTCAAATCCTCAATTTGGGGTTTTAAGTCAATCAGAGCTGTCTGCGTCCTGTGTCTGGGACGGAAGCCTGATTGTCTAGTTTACTAGGATTGTCAACTAGGGGAATCCAGACGTGGACCCCTTGCTCACAATTCTTAAAGATGCACAGCTCCACCCTACTGATGAGGTCCAGCCAGACCGAAACACGTGTCTGGGGTTGAGCTGGCTAAAATATAAAGAGCAGTTGGTGTGTCCTTTGGGGGAAAAAAAGTGAATTGAAGGCAGCTGGGCACCTAAAGTACTAACTACCATAAGAGAACATTGCTGCAAAGAGAAAGAAATACTCTACACCCTATGCAGTTAGTGGAGTACCTTGTAATAACTAGGGTTCTTTTGTATCAAATCACACCCTTAGTTTTAACTTATTAATGCAAGTTTTTTTTGTAGAGAAAAGCCACAAATGCCACAACATTTTTAACATATAAATTGTAATATGTGAACAAAATTTACAATGTGTTCAATATTGCGTTTGAACCACAAAGTCATAAACATACTTAAAATAGAAAATTACATCATTTTCCATTCATATTTTTCCAACTTAAGTGGAAAGACAGTAACAAAGAGTAAAGAAAAAGCATGTAAATAAAGTGCTCACGGAGGGAAAAAGAGCCTCCATCGAAGGTGATTTCATCGCGCATGAGAACAGATGACTCAGCGCTCCCTGTTTGCAGCCGCCTACGTGCCGAACTCTCTGCAGATATCGCGCAGGTACAACCATTTGTTGTTCCAGACCTGAACCAACGCGGATACGGGATACCTTCTATTCCTAGAGATCTATTGGATATTTTGGAAGCACATTATTTTTTGGTTTTTCTGTACCATAAGTTTACGGTTTTCTTCCCCCTATAAGCGTAGGCAAACTCAGTGGGGGTTTCCTCATAGAGTCCTGCACAAAAGAATACTTAAAGAAATATATTGACTCCAGGACTCATATAAACCAAGATGTATATGATTACACAATAATGGATACCAAAGACCTAATGGTTTTGATTACCCTTGTTGAAATTACTAAATCTTTTTATAACTGGATTTCTGATGTTTGTTAATCTTCTTAGAATCAGATGCTGTGCATAGGTCCGACATCCAGTGGTCACTGCGGAGTATTGCATCTTGTTTCTCGTAGTCGAAAAGGGGACGTCGACAAGGCGTGTCTGTAACACTATCCCCATAGTGACGTGCGGTGTACCCACAATCCCTCACGCGTCGAGGTCCCTCAGATTGTTTTTTTCCGCCCAGATATTGGTCGCCTTTACGCGGAGCTCCTCGAGAAACATTGCAAATTCAATTACTCGACCTTTGACAGTTATTTATTAATATCTATTACATAGATCCCTCCCTCGACGTAGCTGCAAAGCTGTTTCTCCGCCGAGTAAGAACTTCGACGGCGGGGACGAGACGGAGGAGATCCTTCGGCGCTGCCGAACATGTGGCCTGGCCTCGCCGGCCAAAAGACAGTAGGGAGATTGGGGTCGTGGGACATTTCTTGTTTCTCTCTGAGAATGCCTTTCCTTTTCCCCTCCCTTTCCCTCGGGGTTGTTATCACAGTGAAATATATTTCCTCAGCTATGGAGAGGACACCCTTTAGGTTTTGCCCGTGTTGCAAGGGCAAGTTCACCTGGAAAGACCAGCATAAACGGTGTAACCGCTGCTTGCCCATCGACCACAAGGAAGACGGCTGCGCGGCTTGTCAGCTTCTTAAGCCTAAGACTTTAAAGGACCGCAGGGTCAAAAGGTGGGCGGCCTACGCCATGTCGAGGTCATATTCCTCACCCGCCGCCGCCGCAGAAAGTGACGAGGAATGTGATAACCCGACATCCGCTTCGGAAGTCGTAGACCTCCCTAAGGAGCGCTCGCGCTCTTCGTCGTCTGTCCCCGGCCACCGACAAGCTGGGCTCACGCCCTGCTTATGGGGATGAACACCCCGGCGACACTGACGCACACAAAAAACACTCCCATAAACACATAAACCAAGGCTCTTCTTCGTTGAAGACGAAGAAACCATCCGCGCCAACGGAGACGCAAGTTCCACCGGCGTCCTCCGCGACTGGGCTTCCCCCAGATAAGGGCGCTAACCCCAAACTGCCAGACGAAGCGCTCCGTCAGAGAGCGCCCATCGCCGTAGAACATGCAACGCCCGTAATGTCAATACCAGAGCCCTCCACAGACAGATTAGTCGTCGAGAGCCTGGTGAGGATAGTTTACGCCGATAGCCAGAGGCAGACAGCGAAAGATATGCCGAATACCACTCGGAAGGCTAGAGAAACGCCAAAAAGGCCGGAAGGAAGGCAGGAACTGCCCCCTTCACCTAAAGGGACTCCTAGCCTGCCAGAAGGCTTTTCGGACGGCGACGGAAACCTTTCTTCGACGTTATGGGTGAGGTCAAAGTGTTTTCAGGCCAAAAACCCTATTTTCTCCCCCCCCCCAGACCGCTCAGGGGTACCTCATGAGACCCCGGAGAGACTCCAGTTCTGTATGGAGAGGTTTATGGAGACTCAAAACCTACCACCACCCAAAAGGGCAAGAGGGACCTCAGGTGGACCCCAGGGCTAAATTCCCTAGGCTGTTTAATCCCTCCCAAGTGGATGTAGATTTATATGACCTCACTGAAGAGGACCCCCACTTTCAGGAGGAGGACAAATTTCTAGGCAACGAAGAGGAACAAAACCTAGAGGAGGAGGGTTTTGAAGATAATCCAGATATAGGTGGGGGGGCTTCGAAGAAGACCCAGAGGAAGGTGCTTCACAGCCCTGGCAGTCCCCATCAGCGTTTTCGGACCCTGATGCGCTAAACCTGTCCCCTCCAGAGTACTCACCTAATAGGAACAAGTCACCTATAGACGATCAACCTATACTTAATGCACTACTACGCAAGGCAGCAGCGCATTTTGAAATAGACACTGGGGAGATTTCTCCCGACATTGACTTTGTGGAAAAAGTAATGAAGGAGTAACCCCCTGTCAGCCAAACCAGTCCCCTCCTCGCCTCAGTAAGGAGACAAATTATCCCTTCACTATCTACACCCGCGTTGGTGAGAGGGGTCAACCCGAGGATAGAAAAACTATTCAGTCCCTCTCCTTCAGACCCGTTGTACGTCAGGGGCCACTTTGTACCAGACTCCCTAGTGGTGACAAATACAAGGAAAAGAGCAGGGGTCCCGCTGTCTACCAGCGAAGCACCACCAGATAAAGAGGGTAAAAAATGGTATGCCCTAGGGAAGAGGATCACAGCCTCCACTGCTTTTTCCGCAAGGATTGCAAACAACAACTCCTTGCTTGCAAGTTACGCAGATGCACAATGGAGCAAGCTACGTAAGCGCGCCGAGGAGGTACCAGAACCCCTACGTAGACGGCTTCTGGCCACAATTACTGAAGGGACCCTAGTCAACCAAAGCATTGTGAAAAACACTCTGGATGCTGCAGAAACGGCTGGCCGTTCCCTAGTCCAAGGAATACTCCTCAAACACCATGTCTGGCTGCGTAATTCGGGGTTTAAACCTGAAACACAAGCATCTCTAATCAACAAGCCTATAGAAGATGCCAACCTCTTTGGAAAAGCGGTTGATGAGGCACTAGAAACGGCAAAGAAAGAGTTTGACACCATCAAAACCTTAGACCAGATTTCTAGGCCTCCTAACAAACGTGACTATGGCAATAGGTGCTTTTTTTCAAGGCCAACGCCAGCAGCAAAATCAGCAGCAGCAATACTCTGCAAACAACTGGTCCTCCAACCAAGGCACCAGTTGGCAATACAACCAGAGAGGATAACGCCGTGGCAAAGGGAGAGGTTGGGGTTCCACCCCTAGAGATTCCCAAGCCATCAACACCAAATGACTCGAAGATTCGGGTCCCCTCCCACGCATCGCCGGTCGGGAGCCGGTTAACATCCTTTCTTCCAGCATGGGAGGGAATAACATCAGACCGCTGGGTACTATCAACCATAGCCCGCGGCTACTGTATAGAATTCAACAGTTCCCCAACATACAGACCCCCAAGGGGACGACGCATGACACCAGAACACCTTGCCATCCTTCTGCAAGAAGTGGACCAGCTACTGGAAAAAGGATTTATAGAGGTCGTGCCTCTATCTAAGGTAACGGAAGGCATTTATTCAGTGTACTTCCTTGTACCCAAAAAGGACTTAACCATGCGCCCTGTATTAGATCTGCGCCCAGCGAACACATTTGTCAAATCTCAAAAGTTTTGTATGGTGACCTTACAGGAAGTGATCCCTCTGCTATCAAAAGGAGATTACATGACAACACTGGACATGAAAGATGCGTACTTTCATATTTTAATGTTGCCAGCGCACAGAAAATACCTCAGGTTCATGATAGAGGGCAAACACTACCAGTTCAGAGTGCTACCCTTCGGGATAACATCAGCACTGAGGGTATTCACGAAAGTACTGGCAGTGGCAGCGGCCCACCTGTGCAGGTTGTCCATCCCAGTATACCCTTACCTCGACGATTGGCTCATAACGGGATTCTTACGAAACATGCTTCTCAAATACCCAAAAGACTGTAGACCTTTTGTTCCAACTGGGCTTCTCCATCAACGAGAAGTCGTCCAGCCTAGACCCCAGCCAAGTCAAACAATTCCTAGGGGCTCTAATTCGAACAAAGGACGGCCTCGTCTTCCCCTCCAACGAGAGGGTCCAAAACATGCTGTTTCAGATCCCTCAATATGTGGCAGGTCGAGAGGTGACGGTACGCAAAGCAATGCGCTTGCTTGGAATGACGGCGTCATGTATTTATTTGGTACCCCACGCGCGCCTGCGCATGCGCCCAATGCAAGAGTGGCTCAACAGCCAGTGGTGGCAGGCCAGCGGACAATGGGACGATCTATTGGTGGTCTCGCAGGCTTTGGTTCTCTCGCTACGGTGGTGGTCGAAGGAAAACCTGGTAATAGGAAAACCATTCGCCATCCCCGCAGTGGAAGCCACTCTAACCACAGACGCATCCCTCAAGGATGGGGGGCTCACCTATCCCATCAGACTGCTCACGGAGTTTGGACTCCGAGCGTAGCATCCAAGCACATACACTTACTGGAGCTACTGGCTGTGTTCAAGGCATTAAAAGCCTTCCAAGCATACCTACAAGGGAAGACGGTGAAGGTCCTCAAGGACAGCAACACAGCCATGTACTACCTCAACAAACAAGGGGGCACTCACTCTCCAGGACTGTCCAAGCTGTCCCAGAACATCTGGAAGTGGGCTCTCAGACACAACATGTTCCTACTGTCACAACATGTACCAGGGGAACTCAATCTGCTAGCAGACGAATTCAGCAGAGACTTCCCTCTGCCCTCAGAGTACGAATGGCGTTTACACGAAGACATCGTCTTCGATGTTTTCACACAATGGGGATTCCCAGAAATATACCTGTTCGCAACTCTGGAGAACTCGCAATGCCAAGATTACGCCTCCAGGTACCCCCAGAACCAATCCAAGGGGAACGGTCTATCGATTCCGTGGTCAGGGAAATTTGTGTACGCTTTTCCCCCCCGACTCCCCTTCTCAACAAGATTGTGCACAAGATGCACCAGGAACAAGTTACCATGATACTAGTGGCCTCTATGTGGGCCGGGCAGCCATGGTTCGCTCACCTGATGGAGATGTCTCTATCTCCTCCAGTGAAAATTCCCTGCCCGTACAACATGCTGTCACAGGACAAGGGCAGGACACTGCATCCATGCCCTCAGACCATGAACTTAGCAGCCTGGTTCCTGAGATCATAGAATTTGGACATTTACAACTCCCGCAGAGATGCATGGACATCCTCAGGGAGGCTAGAAAGCCTAACACTCGTCACTGTTATTATAGCAAATGGAAGAGATTTGTCATCTGGTGTAGAGGAAGAAACATCAACCCTGTTGACTGCCCTCCCACACAAATTGTTCTGTACCTGCCCCATTTACTGGACTCGGGTCTAGTATTCAAATCTATTAAAGTCCTCCTAGCAACACTTTCTGCATACACCACTTCCCAACTTAAAGTGTCATGGTGGAAAGTCCCAGTTATTAAAGCTTTTATGGAGGGGTAAAGAGAATATACCCTCCGATAGCAAACCCAGCTCCCGGCTGGGACCTAAATGTGGTACTTACCAGGCTCATGGGCTCACCCTTTGAACCCATGCACAAGGCAACTCTTAAAGACCTCACTCTTAAGACTGCCTTCCTAATAGCTATCACCTCCATTAGGAGAGTAAGTGAACTACAGGCTCTTTCTGTTCTAGACCCCTTTGTAACGGTTCACAAAGATAAGGTGGTTCTACGCACAGACCCGAGGTTTGCACCGAAATTCATCTTGAAATTCCATGTCAACCAGTCAATAGAACTACCAACTTTCTTTCAGAACCCTTCAAATTTGGGAGAAAAAAGCCTGCATACGCTTGATGTGCGCAGAGCTGTCATGTTTTATATGGAAAGAACTAGACCACTGAGAAAGTCTAATCAGTTCTTTGTCTCTCTGGCAGCAGGAAGAGAAGGAGATGCAGTCTCAAAGTCCACTATATCTAGATGGATTGTTCAATGCATCACGTTCTGTTACACTCTTGCTAAGAGAGAACTATCCTTCAAGCCAAGAGCACACTGTACTCGAGGCACTGGGGCATCCATAGCATTCATTGTAAATGTTCCCCTTGAGTCCATTTGCAAAGCGGCAACCTGGAGTTCTGTACACACCTTTACAAAACACTACTGTCTAGATGCCCACTCTAGATCTGCTTCCCAGGTGGGACAAGCAGTATTAAGACATCTTTTCTCTACTGTTCCTTCTCACAACCCACCTCCAACTCCGGGTACTGCTCGCTAGTCTATTCACAGCATGTGATTCTAAGCAGATTAACAAACATCAGAAGACAATGCATTACTTACCGTAAAAGCATTTCTGATGATTGTATCTGCTTAGATTCACATGCGCCCACCCTTCCTCCCCGCTCGGATTGAAGGAACATAGACATCTTTTTATATCTCTTTTCTGTACTCTCACGTCTAGAAGGCTCCCTCAGGGCAGAAAAAATACAAACGGAGGGACCTCGACGCGTGAGGGATTGTGGGTACACCGCACGTCACTATAGGGATAGTGTTACAGACGCGCCTCGTCGACGTCCCCTTTTCGACTACGAAAAACAAAATGCAATACTCCACAGTGACCACTGGATGTCGGACTATGCACAACATGTGAATCTAAGCAGATACAACCATCAGAAATGCTTTTACGGTAAGTAATTCATTGTCATACAGAATTGTTTCTGCAAAATTGTTTGTTTTTCTTTTTTGAAATTAATCCTCAAGTTTTTCGTTCATAATCTTTTATCTCTAATCTTTCTTGACTGAACTAGAGGATATTTTCCCCTTTTTCCCTCCGTGAGCACTGGGTCTTTGTTTATTTACACTCTTTTTCTTTACTCTTTGTTACTGTCTTTCCACTTAATAAGTTGGAAAAATATGAATGGAAAATGATGTAAGTTTCTTTAAGTATGTTTATGACTTTGTTTGTGGTTCAAACTCAATATTGAACACATTGTAAATTTTGTTCATATATTACAATTTATATGTTAAAAATGTTGTGGCGTTTGTGGCTTTTCTCTACAAAAAAAACATGCATTAATATGGTTAAAACTAAGGGTGTGATTTGATACAAAAGAACCCTAGTTATTACAAGGTACTCCACTAACTGCATAAGGTGTAGAGTACTTCTTTCTCTTTGCAGCAATGTTCTCTTACGTTAGTTGGAGTTGAGCTGGTACTCTTGTTCAGAGGAGAATTGCCTAGCATTTCGATGTTGGACTGCCCCAGCGCAGGACAAAGACTGATATGTTTTGGATATTCCTCCTCTGTGAAAGCTAGTGAGCTAAAGACTCCGGGTAAGTCTTTCGTAACCAGGACTAATGTCTGGCAGAGACTCCCAGGAACCCCCTTGTTATTTGTCTTACTTCAATGCCATACCTTCCTTACAGAAGATGCCAAAAAAGATGCTCAAAAGCATCTGTTTCACTGACCACCAATGGACGAAGATGGCAGTGTCCTGGGCTTCTTTGAGGTAATCCAGGTACTAGACGAAGATTAGGGCTCACTGTGAACGAGTCTCTATAGGTCATATTTGTTGTACCTTGAGACAAGTGACCACCCGTGGCCCTCAATGCTCCCAGATACCCCCGAACTCTAAGGCACATTGCTGCTGCTGCCACTTCATAGCTGTACGCCCAGTGAGTACCGTCAGTAATGGAAGGAGTGCTGCTGAAAGGGTTTTCAGATAAACTGGTACTTGAACTGAAGGCCCCACTGCTTGGTTCCCAGGACAATCACCCCTCCCAGGCACTGCAGTAGCTATTCATACAGCAACATTTCATACCCTGCCTGCATCTGTTTGCTGTCATGGGCACTCTTCAAATCTTACATGCCTTAGTCAGAATACCAAACCACCACATAGTTGCGCAGAGGCTCTTTATTTTATATTTTCCCCCTTCAGAGATTCTATGTACTGACTCTTGCCTTACGCTTTACAGTGCAGCTCTGGTGTTCGAAGGACTGTTTAGGCATTAATCCTGGGAAATTCTCTTGGTTAAGCTTCCGTCAAAGAGGATCCACAAGAGTGCACATCTCTTGACCTGAAGAGGTCTTTTACCTCATAGGAGTGCAGTTTACCTGTGATTCAATTTTTTGATTTCATTAATTCCATATTACTGTCAATGTTTTGAAGTTCAAGAACATGTGTGATAGTTTACAAACTGCCTGCTCCAAACTTAAATATCAGATATTAAGGGGTGCTCCATATCGAAACACCACACAATACATGTTGCTGTGACCCAAGATTTTTGTTAAAGAAGCTGTAAAGTTGCGCAGTTAGGGAAGGGTGAAGAGGATAACTGTAGGGCTGGTGAGCATGGATAACGAAATATCAGTGTTCAGTGGTGTCCACAAACGGTCTCTGCAAATCAACCAATTGTTGAATGAGACACTCTAAGGACCTGGTCCCTGTGGTTTTTCCCTCCAGAAGACCTCTTTCTAGTCTCCCTGACTCTTAGCTTCGAGAAGTGTGGTCGCCCTTAGTTAGGACTTCCATTTAAAGCTGCTCAGTGAATAATTCTTGTGCATACACTTAATTGATTTTACTGTGTTCATTGCTGCTTTTAAGACCTGTTTTACTTGATTATTAACTTCAGTGTTGATACACTGTTACTGCTCACTGTGGTAAGGACTTTGCTTATTCCCACGGCCAGTCCTCTTTCACTCTCCATACCGGCGTTTGCACGCCCCGTTCTTCTCTCTCTCCAGCATACATGTGCCGCAGAGAACGCCCACACAGCGGACACGCACAGCCTGTCTGTGCACAGGCTGGGCCATGGTTGCTGTCTTGTGCAAGTTCTCCTTCCCATGCATTTACTTTTTCGCGGCCTGAGTTTCTTGCTCTGGCCCCAGATGCCACTATTTTCCCTATTAATTTTAATAAGATGCCTGTTCATGAGATTGCTCTCATCAGCAATGGGAATTCTACCTTGAATAACTTCCTGCTGAATGTGCGTTACTTGGCGGCGTATGCCCTGAATTGCAAAGATTTGGTGGAAGATCACCTTCCTGACTTTGTTTTCCTCTCTGAATCCTGGCTGGGTCCTCATTCTGAACCTGCTGTTATTCAAACTCTCCCCCCTAACTATGAGCTGCTGCGGTGTGATCGCAGCCCTCCTTGTTCTGGTGGGAGGGGGGTTGCTGTTATGTTTAAATCAGATTTTAAAGTTCTTCCTATTCAATGTAATCATGTTCTCAATATGGATGGGATTCTGATTTGCATTCCTTTGTCAGCTACTAACATTCTAAATGTGCTTTTGATATATCGCCCCTGGGCTATGATCGTAAATTCTGCGATGAGTTTCCTGGGTTTGTTGCTATGCTACGCCAGAAATATTCTAATCTGGCTATTGTTGGTGATTTCAATCTCCCGCCCAACAAAGCCAACTTCTGCTTAGCTAACAACTTGTGGCCTCAATGTCTGATTTGGGTCTTTCCCAGCTAGTTACGTGTTCGACTCATGAATTGGGGAATACCCATGATCTTATATTTACCTTACCTGCTATTCTATCTGTTTTTCAGGCATTTCCCATCATCTGGTCTGATCACATGGTGGTTCCGTTCTCCTTGACAGCGACTGTTTCACTTTCTTCTTGCTCTCAGCAGTTCATCCTAAAGCGAGGTTGGCATTCTTTCTCCCTCTAATCTTACTTTTTTGATTCTTAAGGAGTGTAGCAGTGCCCCTCTTTGCACACTTACAACAATTACCCAGACATTTTATTCAGTGGCTGATATTCTTGCCCCTTGAAAGCGCTGCCCTGTGAAGACCCGCCATTCAAAGCCTTGGTTTACTGCAGAACTAAAAAAATCTCTGACTCCATCGTTGGCAGGCGGAAAGAAAATGGAGGTCAGTTTATTCCTTCTCTGACCGAGTTCTATACCGTCTGGCCACTCTAGAATATCAAAAAGCTATCCTGGCTGTTAAGCAAATACACTTTAGCGCCAAGATTGAACAGGTCATTAACCAACCTAGAGCTTTTTTTGCGGTTGCCCAGTCTTTAAATGTGCAAGCTAAACCCCAGTCCGCTCTCCTGCCTTCTCAGGAACTTTGTGATTCCCTGTCGTCTTTCTATGATAAGAAGATAGTCACCATTTGCAAAGCTATTAGCGTGTCCCGCCCTCTGGTGGTGCAGTCTGGGTTCCATCCCTGCCCGCCTATGTCTGCAGACTCCCTGGCTGGTGTCTGGTACTCCTTCCTGGTGTTTTCTGATGAGGTTTTGGCAGCTTTCAACAGTTGAAATCTGCTTTGCCTAGTGACCCTATTCAGCTTTCTCTATTAAAGAACATTTCCAATGATATTGTTTCGTGGCTCACCAATGCTGTTAATGACTCCTTTTTTTCAGGGGTAATTCCAGATAATCTCAAACATGCTCTTGTCATCCCGCTGCTGAAAAAGCCTGGTTTGGACTCTGCAGTTCTGTCCATTTGACGGCCAATTTTTCTGCTCCCCTGTCTCGTGAAATTGCTTGCGTCCTTGGTCTCCCCTCTTCTCAGTACATTACTGGAGTCATCCGGCTCCTTTGACCCTTTTCAGTCAGGCTTTCACCCCAGCCGGGGCACGGAGTCGGTCTTGGTCTCTGTGTTAGATTACCTTATTCACCTGGCCGATCAGGGTGTGGTGGGGGCCCTGATTTTGCTTGATCTGTCAGCAGCGTTTGACACCATTGACCACCCTACCCTGATTGCTGGCCTTCCTCGGTGGGCCTCTCTGGTCAAGTTCTTGGTTGGTTCTCGTCCTTCCTGGCTTGGCGCTCCCAAACTGTCTCTCTTCCCCCTTTTTACTCTAATTCGATCCCTCTGCTGTGTGGAGTTCTTCAGGGCTCCTCATTGTCTCCTACTTTATTCAACCTGTACAGCCAATCTCTCCTGGACATAATTCACGCCGCCTTTGGCTTCTTGTGTTACTCCTATGCCGATGATACGCAAATTATTGTGCGGCTGGTCTTGACTCAACCGGAGACAGCAGATCGGCTGAGGAACTGCTTAAAGGCAGTTGGTGATTGGACGGCCTTAAAATGGTTTAAATTGAGCGGGGAGAAAACAGAGGAGTTGGTGGTGGGCACTGCATTGCCCTTGCTGTTCTGACCCCTGAGTTCTGACCCCAGAGTCTTGGACCCTTTCCCTTTCCGGTCTCCTTAGTGAAGCACCTCGGTCTCCCTTTCTATGGCCGATCAGGTTTTTCTTGTTTGCCAGAAAGCGCTCTTTAAACTTTGGACCCTTCGGAAAGTCCTTCTGTGTATCCCTTTGAACTTCCATGCTCCAGTGGTCTCCTCCCTGGTCATCAGTAATATTGATTACTGCAACGCCTTGTATCTTGCTATTCCATGCCATTTGCTCCAACGTCTTCAGCTACTGCAGAATATGGCGACTAGAGTAGTTCTTAATCCTGCGTTTGATGCCCATATGGCTTTCTGCACTAACTCCACTGGCTCCCTGTTGGGCAGCGTATCATTGTCTGGTTCACAAAGATTTATATGAAATTTGGAGCAGAATTTCTTCAAGCAAAGTTCTGCTTCTACAAACCTGCCAGGCCTCTTCCCTTGCAAGCTTTGAAGATTCAGCCCCCTCCGTCTAGACTCACGCGGGAGGGGGGTTGTGCTTTTTTTTCAGTGGTGGCAGCAAAGGCCTGGATTTTTCATCTCCTTTTACGCACCATCGAGGGCCATCTGCTTTTCCGTCAGGCTTTGAAAACCCTCCTTTTTTAGCCCTCTGTCCTCTGGTTGGCCTGCCTCTGTAGCTTCAGTGCCAAAATGCCCTTGGGCTTAGGTTGCGCTTTATGCGTTCGGATAACATAACATCACATCATTGAGATTGCACTGACTCATTCCTCTTCCTGCCACTGTTCTTTCCTGCACTGAGCTACTCTCCCAGAAGCTTCCTGGTCTTGCTGGCTGGAGTGGCTGCTCTTCTCGCTCCTCCTCAGGTCTTTCAGCATTAGGTCCCCCTCTAGCTTTTCTCTGTCCTCCTCCACAGATGGAAAATCTCTTCTTCCAACCTGTTCAATATAATTCCCACTGCAGTCCCTAGCAATCTTTTCCTGACAGTCCTCTCACTAGACCTTTCAGTCACCAGCCTCCACCAAAGCCCTTCCGTCAGCCTCTTCTTGAACGCTCCACATTGGCGTATTGAGATGTTTACTTTTTACAATGTGGTTTCTCCTCCCCTTGGATGGTAGATGAGGACATGGTTTGCACCTGTATAGTACGCTGCTCTGTGATTGGTCAATGTGCTTGTCATTTGGGCTTGAATGTGGGTTCACAATGTAGCGCTCCGCTGCTAAATCTGGAGCTATCAGCTGTTGCCTTCTCTCATTCTGCATGCCTTCTCCGCAGACCCCCCCTGGGCAGGGGGCACCGTGTGATCATGGCTGCTGGCACAGCACAGCTCCCAGGGACCGAAACACTCCTTGGTGCCCCCACATCTCCCCTACCCCCTGCACGCTGCTCTCCAGTGCGGCCCAGTCCGCTTTGGGACAGGTCTCGCTGGAGACCATCACAGACACGCCATTTCTGCCACGCCGCCGGCTGCCAAAAACGTCAATTCCAGCCCTATCTGCAGACTGAGGGGCCCTGGAAGCGGCCACAACAAGCCGCGCCCCCTCCTCTACCCTCAAGTGCCTTCCAGCACTTTTACTGCGGCACCAGGTAGGATTTGTCTAAATCCAGGATCTTGCTGGGGCCCGAGCTCTGGCCCAGCCGCCATCATTATTGCTGCTCAGCAGAACCCCTTCCCCTGCCCACCAGACTAACTCATTTTTAAAAATGTTTATTTAGTTTGGTAAAGTGGATGGCAATGACACTACAAATTATGCTGCTGCATGTCAAGATACTGTCTGTATAAATCCACATATTGTCTGTGGTCACTGGGGAATGGATCACGAAGGGCTCGAACCACATAGGAAGGTATTACTCATTGAACACGAAATCCCAGTCTTCCATGAATCCACTATGTAAAGACAGGATATGCCACAAGTCTGTACCACCTGTGTAAGGGATACAGAAATAGTTTACTTGAATTAACCAAATAATTGATTTTTTTTTGTTTGCTCTACTTTGTTAAATGTAAGGCATTGTTATGCTTTACAAAGTACCTGTTGGTGCGAAGTACTGGCACAACTTGTGATTTCAAGTATGGATCAATTAGAAATGTGAACACACATTCGGCCAAAACATTTTGGGAGATGCTGCCAAGTGAAAGAAACTTAATTGTTCGGACGATAAATCTAAAGATGAACACTTTGGTTTCAGATTAGAATGACTAGTTCATTCAATTTACAGAATAATTATTTTGTCAGTGATCCAACAAAGTTATTTTTATGTAGGGGAACAACATATTATGTTACCTGTCTCGGTTGTCAAAAACACACAACCTACATAGAGTGGATTTACTTGTTACTTGGATTATGAGGGTGAACTGTAGCTCAAAGTTCGTGCATAAGGGCCATCTTCATTCGCAACACGGATCTTGTAAGGTAAGCAGCCCTAACCTCATGCAACTCTGTAATGCATAGCAGTGGTGTGTCTTTTTCGGCTTTGTAGGCCAAGCAGCCAGACTTTTCTCTGCAACGACAGTACTCCAGCAGAGTAGGCATAAACTCACAACGATGGTAGGTACACCAGGTGGAAATGTGTTCCCTGCGACTGGGTTCAGGCTCCGGCGATTGATCCTCATCACTTTCATCTGATTACACATTGTCTCAAGTTTATTCTCTTCAAGGATTTCCTCTTCTAAATATTCGGGCTTGTACAGGTAGGGCTGAATTGTTGCCATAGTATGTGAATAGTGAAGAAGCACAGAATCAGCAGTGAGGTACATAAAATGTTTGCATACAGTAAAGGAAATGTTTCCCATTAACAGTGAATGTTAAAGAAAGGCAAGCGAAGAAACAACCATGTTACAAAAAAATGTGTGAAAAGACAAGATTATTAGGCTCAAACTTTAAAATTTTGCACGGTTACATGTTTAAATATGGTTTGGTAAATACATGTGTCCATAATATTAGAAATACAAAGCAACTACTGAGTTAATTCATTTTAGGCAGTATAAGTACTGGTTCTAAGTTTGTCGTACTTGCCATATAGCTGAACAGAGCAGAAACAAGTCAGGAACGCTTGAAATGAAATGCATGGACACAAAGGAAAAAGAAACTCCAATGTTGTGTGATCAGAAAGGGTTTGTTTACACTTGTCGAGGAACAACGCATTTTGGCATTTCCATGTAGACAAGTCAATAGATTGCGCACAGAGGACGTTGACATGAGACGTGCATTGGGGTTGTGAAATGGGGTGTGAGCGTCTAGTGATGTGAGCATTAGGGGCGGATGATCTGAATTAGTGCCGCAAGGGCACGTGAACTCGGGGCAATGGATCAACGGATAAGATTAGCACAAGATGACAGTACCCGACCCATCATTTTTGCATGCGTTAAAGTGAGAAAAACTTGGGTAAATTGCATTGGAATCTTTTTGCAACGATCCATGTATGCTCTACAATACATGCCCGATCGATCGATATGGCCAATAACATTTCTGACCGAACTACCCATTTAAAGTGTGCATACCCAAATACGTAAACTGGTTATTGTCATGGTGCTGCTACAATGACCCATTTTCCGCAGAATCTTACAGATGTTTGAGGGAGAGCCAGGGTTGTAATGATTTTATTTTTTAAATTACATTTTTGGTGCAGCTTGAAAAGCTCTATGCATCGCATACCTGTTAGACAGTAGTTGCCTGGAAAGAAGAGCTACTATAAAGGGCAAAGATTCAAAGAGTAAAGGAGCATTTAAGAGAAACGGGTTTCAGTAAGAAAATATAAAACACTGATTTAAGGATTTTTTTTACTTGACAGGAGCACACTTGTAAAGCATTCTCGTCTGTTTAGAGGCTAGGAGACACAAATAGCCTCGTGGATCACTGCCAATTATCTGTCAATTGAAACACCAAAGGCACAAAGTAATGAAGCCTCTGCAAGATTATTAATTCTAGCTTTGATGTGGCACTTTTGGCAGCACACTACTTGTGGAAGTCAGATCGTGTTGTTGAGAAGACATCGTGGATAGCTGCAAGCACAGTTTCATCATGTAATTGCCAGATTTCCTCTCCTTGTCGAAGAGTCTTTAACTGTTTAAATTACTCTAAGTAAATCTTCGGTTTCCAGCGCATGGTCATATACACGCGGTCTGTTGCCTAAAGCTTCTAGTTTTGTTCGCCGACACCCTGGCCCTTAGCACCAAGAAAGTCTTTATGGCCTTTTGTAGGTAAGTAAGACGAGTTTACCTGTTAGTGTCATGCTAACGTTAAGCTATTATGATGTATACATACATTGGCCCTCATTACAACCTTGGCGGAGGACCATGGTGCTATTAGCACCATGGTCCATGCCGCTAAGGTTACGATTCCGCCATGGAGGATGGCGGAATTACCGCCCCATTCCAAGGTGAGTGGGGCGGTAATTCCCCATTCACCATTTGCCCTTCCCCATTCCCATTTTTGCCCCCATAGGGCATAATTGGAATGGGGAAGGCGCTAATTACGGCACCGTAAATTACGGTGCCGTAATTAGCTCCAAAGTCCCTTTGCGGGTTGGATTTTTAACGCCTGCTAAAAGCAGGCGTTAATCACCAACCTGCAAAGGGACACTTGTAATCAGGCCTTAAGGGTTAACGGCGCCATTCAACCCTTAACACCTGAGTTGTAATGAGGGCCATTATGTAGTTATTATTGCAATGTTCCAATTCGTTTTATAAATCCGTGAAAAATAAAACCTTTGCATTCAACAGTACAGTGAGTTACTCGCGTGGTGAACAAAATCTTTTGTTTGGTGTCTGAGGGAGGATTTTACATTTTTGTTGGGCTCTATTACTTCATGAATTAATTTATGGTATTTTGTACAGCGTTGCACATGGGTTGTACCACAGATTACATACCTGAATACCTACAAATAATAATAAAAGGCTTAGAGTAGCACAGGATCTACGCCATGGTTAACTATTCTAGACCAATCGTTTCTGTTAAACATCTCTTTCCCTCAAATGCATGTAAGAAACAAATCGAACATCCTAGAACATTATGGCATGAAATGCTCCCTTCTCTTTGGGGCTTTTATGACGTCTTTACTCATGAGTGATTTTCTGGCAGAGCTTCACTGCAATATCATAAGCGCAGAGTCTTTGTTTCGAGGTTGTTGTTTAACAATACTTTTTCTTGATTCTAAGGACCATCCGTGTCATGCATCAAGTAGTGTGCAACTCAAGACCGATAATACAGTTGCTTCAGTGTTCTCTGGAAAATGTCCTCTTAAAGGTATGAGGCTCTTACCCCCGTGCTTTCTTCTCAGTTGGGTCTTTGCCTCCTAAAATATAGAGGCAGGCATTTTCCAGAGATTGGGTCATTCTCCCCAAACTTTGATGCTAGGTAGTGTTGCTAGCACTGCCTTTGGTTGATGGACCTATTTAGGAGTCATCCTTACTAATCGCTGATATCAGGGTCTCGGAATAAAAGCAAACACCACTACAAAGTCATAGGGACACAGCATTGAAAGTATTTTAGTATGAAGTTAAAAACAAGAAAGGCCCTTTTTGACAGCAAAAATGGGTGTCCACTCTCAGCTCCAAGTGTGAAACGTAATTCTTGCTGTTGTACCATACTCAGTGGTTAATGGGCTGTGGAGAATAGGATTATTCTCATTGCACATCATCTAATCGCTTTGGGAAATGTGAAAACACAAGCTCTTGTCTAATGGGTTGAAGACTGGCACAAGTGTGTGATTAAGATTGTCTTTGAAGAGATTGATGCACTTTTATTTCTAGAAGTGGATCTTGTATATAAAGGGAGATAAGCATATGGCCCTGTGCTATTCTAAAATGATAAAGATGAAAACTGAGTTACTGATTGCTTGTATAGCAAGTATCTGCTTTATGCTTTTGCTCCTGTATTTCCTGATAAAAGTGCGTGTAAGCAAACCCTAGATTTCAAAGTCAGTGGTAACTTTATTTGATGTGAGTCTACAGCGCTGAAAAAAAATATGCAGCTTTTCATATAGTAGAGACAATAAATGTGAAACAAGTGTGGGCCGTGTTAATTAATGCAATAGTCATGTCCTTCATTTTTTGTTTGAGTTGTTGATTTAGGATACCTCATATCCTTAAGGTAGGGACATTTAAGACCGATGTTTGTGTGGTCTTGTACTGCACACTGCTGGTGCTCTGGCGGATCTGCAATGGAAGTAGGGTTGGGGGGGCGTTTTTTTTGTTAGTGGGTTTGAGAGGAGAAGAGCAGAGAGCTTTGATGTGCTGTTGGCAGCTTCAGTTCGGAAAAAACAGTCACTGAGCATTGGTGCGTTGTTGGTTAATATCCGTAATGACGTGTTGAGGTATGCTTGTGCATCAGTGCTTTGTGTGTACTTGTGTTTGTTTTCATGTTGGGTGCTGCGAAGTGTGTGCGGTTTGTGGTGCGGTAGAGGTAGGGTTGTGCATAGTTGCGATTTGAGGGTGAGTATGTAGAATGAGTTTTTAGTAGGGTAGTGCAACACATTTCCTACACCCCAAAATATAGCTACGGGTGTCACATTTATTTACCCCCAACAATCCATCTAAGTGTAACACACTGCCCACCTCCAAATTACAGCCAAGTACAACACATTTGCTACCTCCAAAACACAGCCAAGTGCAATGTATGTCCTACCCACAAAATACAGCTACGTGTGACACGTTTCCTACCCCAAAAATGCAATGAAGTGCAACACATTTCCTATCCCCAAATCTGTCTGGGTCCAACAAAAATACAGATCAGTCCCAATAAATCTATAGGGCTATGTAGGGTATGAGGCAAGCAATTTACAGAGTGTTAATAATATGATGGATGAATTTAACGTTCTTCCCTCCAATCAATCTGATTTTAGGGCTGAGCCCTCCACCACGCCCAACATAGTGAATTTAGTAACTGCTATTGAATGCTCATGAAGAAACCATAATCTCCCAGTTTTTGCTGCTTTTTAGATTTCCCAGCAGCATTTGACACTATTATATGTGAAAGATTATGGGCCAAATTAAAAGTTTGGGGCATTCCTGATGTATTACAGATTATGATCCAACTTCTTTATACCGGAACACCAGTGAGAATACACCTCGACAATGAAGGTAAATTGTCTGATCCTATAGTAACTCTGTAAGGAGTTAAACAAGGGTGCATTCTCGCAGCGACTCTTTTTAATCTCTACCTGCCCGATCTCATGGTAGATCTTTATTCCTTATTAACAGATGAGATTAAAATAGGGACCCCTTAGATTGGGCTATCTGGGTTATGCAGATTACCTTCTGATCCTGGATGATACTCCTAAAGGCTTACAAACTAAATTAAAAGCACTAGAAAACTTTGCAGGGATAAATGGATAAAAAATAAACATCATTAAAACTAAAATAATATCCTTCACAGGCAAATTTAAATGTCCTCGCTCTCTCAATTGTAAGTGGATGATTATGAATCAACAAATTGAGATTGTAGAATGTTATAAATATTTAGGCGTAACAATTGATTAAAAAAACTGCTGGAAAAAAACACTGGATGGACACAAAATTGAAGTGCGTAGATTATGTCTAGAAGTAACTTTATTGGTCAACAAGGAGGCTTTTCAGTTAAAACCATTCTGCTGCTGTATTCTTCTGAAGTGCTTCCTTGCTTACTCTATGGGGCAGAAATATGGGGTGAAAGATTTACTAATGAAATCAGCGAGTTTGAAGCGAAACGTCTGAACATTTTATTCAGAATGCCTAAATTGCTACTCAGAGAATACCTTCTATTAAGAGTGCCATTGATTTTCTAGAATATAAAATGACAATGTTATATGTGAAACTGTACCCTCAATAATAACACCGTTATAGTGGAGTTAATAAGAAGCATTGAGACAGATATGATTCTGTATGAGACTAGCCCGATAGCAGCGAAGTACAGAGTATACTCTAGATGGGCCAAAGAGAAAGTACATGTGTGTCTCCAAAATACTCAGGCTAAGACTAAACGGCTGCTGAAAACAATAATACTAGATTATGCCAAAGAACATGACATGTTCAATCTTGGGGCAAAATCGTAAAGCGGGTTGTTTTTACAGTTTTGGTCTGTAGATTCAGTTGAGCCCTTGTATCAAGCAGCGCATCCTGACTGTAAAACTGTTAGATGCTACTTGTTGTTTAAATATAATTACTCCTACGTCCCATCACCTTTCCTCCATACTTGTGGGACATTCCGTCTTTCAGGACGAGACTGGAGCACTTTTTTTAAAAAGCATCAAAAATGTTGTCCTTTTATTTTTACGCGGGATACCACACGCGGCTGTAACCCCACCCTGTTCGGCTCCGCCCCATGCATCACCCTTCTGTCCTTTTCTCAGCGCGGTTAGGGCTGGATGCACTTGCATCACCGGGAAATGTTTTCTTGTTCCGTTGTCCTTCTCTCCTGCTCCGGTTCTGTGGTCGCTTAGTCCTCTGTCTATGCTTGAGCGTCTGGGATTTGTGTCCTGTTCTTCATGCGAACGTCTCTTCGCTAGAGCGGTTCCCCATTCACTCTGCTTGGAGTCTCAGGCCGACCACCGCTGGGGACTCGTGCTTCTACTGCGGTTCCCCTTGCATCCCTTTGCGTCCAGGCATTCCAACGTCGCCTTCTTCAGTGGGAGGACGTCTTTTAGAGTGTTCCTCATCTTCAGCTTTTCATCGACGAAAAGAAGAGACACCTGGTAATTTTTTTTCCTTTTTGGGCGCCCCGGCCGGGGGACTCCTTCCTGGGGTCTTCTTGGGCCGGGATGAGCTTGAGCAGCTCTACTATCAGGGTTTTCCCTGAGGAGCCTTGTGTGCCTAATAGGCGTACCAGAGCTTTCTCCGAGGGTTCCCGTCGGACCTGCCAAAACCAGACCACGTTCCGAAGTTCACCTGTCGGGTGCTAAACTTCAGTCCAGTTCAACTGCAGCTTTGGACACCGTGGCATGCCCCGAAGCCTCCTTTTCTGGAACTTTCGGTACCAAGCCGCAGCTTGAGGTCCCTCACAAGGGAGCTACAGATACTGGGTCGAAACCCGAGGTTCCTCTTTTTGAGGCCAATGTCTGTACCGACAAAACCGAGAGACCTGCTCCTTGGGTCTTGTCTGTAAGGGTGATTCCTCAGCAGTCCCGCGCTAAGAGTTGCAGTGATACCGGTTCTGTCGAGGGGGCAAAGAGGGCGGTCATAGACCGTAACTCCTCTATTACCAGCTCTGCCAAAGCTCTTCCTCCGGAGGCTAATTTGGGGCCACCTCCAAGATCTCCAGTAAACATCCGAGACCCTCCAGTACCGGCTCTGCAGAGGATCCTGGGTCAAGGCTAAGGTGTTACTTAAGTCCCCTGAGCAGCCTGAGGAGATGTTTGCCTCATCTAGACATGTGACACAGTTCTCTTCAGGCAGCGACAAAATGGCGGCCCACCCCTCATGGTCCAGGGTGGCCATTTTAGGTACCTCCCTTAGACCTACATTTATAACGTTTGGTGCTGGGAGTATTCCTTTTGGGCCCAGCGGCCTTCTTCACACCACGTGGATGACAAAAACCCCTTCCGCCCTTCTTTCGACTGGCTTACGTGGGCTCTGCTCTTTGATACTGTCTCGCTCCCTCCTGCTTCCGCTCTGATTTATGTGGACCCGGCCAGTGGCGGACCGTCCTGGCAAACATTCTCTCTGCGTTCGTGGGGGTATGCCCCTTACAAGCAGCCTCTTCCTCTTCCAACACCTAAGCCCTCGGCTGAGGATGAGTTTTTTGGGAAGTTTCAGATGCTCATGCATTCTGTCCCTATGAGGACGTATTTCAAGCGTCAGTTAAGGGAAATGTACCCTGAGCCTCCTTTTCCACCCCGGCACCAGCAGTTCTGATTCAGGTTCTTTTGGTGTGACTCCCTCTGCTGTTTCCTTCTATCATCTCCTCCTCCTCCTCTGCTCCGTTGTCTCTGATAGAGAAGACACTAGTGGACTTGGACAATACTTTAAAACCTGAAGGGGTAGGCGTGGGAAAAACGGTCTTCTGTTCCCACCTCGTTGAATGAGTTTCAAGCGGGTCAGGACAGCAATGAGCAGCCCTGCTCGGTGAGAACTTTCTATGACCGGGAGGGGCTTGTGTAGCTCTGTTACCAGGGATTCCCCTGACGTGCCCCAAAGACCTAATACGCACACCGGAGTGTTCTCCGAGGGTTCCTCCAGAGGACCTGCCAAAACCGGACATCATTCCGAGGTTCACCATTTGGGTGCTACGGTTCAGCCCGGTTCGTCTGTGGCTCTGGATACCGGGTTCGCGCTGAGGTCTCCATTTCTGGAGCTTTCCACACTGATACCGGGGTACGCACTGAGGTTTCTGTTTCTGGAGCTTTTCACACCGAGCCACGGCTCGAGGCCCCTCTTGAGGGAGCTATTCATCCCAGGTTAAAACCAGAGGTGGTGGTTCTTGGGGCTAAATCCAGTACCGACAGAGTTGCCGGTTACCGGTTCTGTCAAGTGGGCAAAGGTGGTCAAGGACCAAAGGCATTCTAGTACTGGCTCCGCCGAGGTTCCTCCTCTAGAGGCTAATTCTGGGACAGTTCCTAAGATGTCCAGCAAACGTCCTAGATCTGCCAGCACGGCTCGGCCGAGGATCCATGTTTGAAGGCTAAAGTATTTATTATGTCCCCTGACTCCCCTGAGGATACAGTTGCCTCACTTTCTCCAGTGATGCAGTTCTCTTCAGGTGTTGCCAAAATGGCGGCCCAACATTCTTGGTCCACGGCTCCTATTTTGGATACCTCCCTTACATCAACGTTCATGACGTCTGGTGCGGGGAGCTTTTCTTTTGGGCTTTTCCATGCTATGTGGACAACAAAACCTCTTATCGGTCCTGGCGAAAGCTTCAGCTAAGGCCCTTTATACACAGTGGTCAGGGTCCCAGCCTCTGTCCTTATCTGGATTCAGGGGGTTTCAGGGTCGATGTGCGCACTGGTCTGAAGCTCCGCTGAAAGCAGCAACGGAAAGGTGGTCGGATTTTCTCTCGCCATCAACCTCCTCTACAGAGACAGGTAGTCTCCCTGCCGACAAATTATCCAAATTATATTTTTTTGTCGGTGGCACGAAACTCTGGTGGGAGGGCGAATCTCGTCTCATCTGGAGGCTTGGCAGACCATCACCGAAGACCGGTGGGTTTTGTCCATCGCTCAGGCAGGCTTTCAGTTGCCCTTTTCCCCTACACCACCCTTCAAACCTCCTTTCCAACAGATCAGGACGCCCTTCCCCAGAGCCGAGGTACAGGAACTTCTAGACCTCAGAGTGGTGGAACCGGTTTCCCCTCAGGGAGCAAGGGGGGGCTATTACTCATGTCTGTTTCACAGTGCCCAAACCCACCCAGGCTGGCCTGCACACTATCCTTGATCTTTCCCAGTTCAATCTACTTTTTCCCCATGAGAAATTCAAGATGATCACGCCCTGCCAAATAAAGTCCTCTATTCGGAAGGGCGATTGGCTCAGTGTGGTGGGCCTCCAGGATGCGTACATGCACATCTGATTTGGACCCTCCCATGGGAAATATCTGTGGTTCTCTGTGGGAGCAAAACACTTTCAGATTCGAGTACTCCTTTTGGTCTCAACTCAGCGAGATGCACCAGGTCCCCGCAGCGGGTCTGCCAAAAAATTGATCTTCTTCCGAGGTTTCCTATTTGGGGCTAAGGTTGAGCCCAGATCTGCTGTGGCTCTGGATACCAGGGTTCGCCCTGAGGCTTCTGCATTGGAAGCGAACTGTACCGAGTCTTCACTCGAGGCCCCTCTCAGGGTGGCTAGGGTTAAACCTGAGGTTCCCCTTCTTGGGGCTAAATCACCCACAGAATTGAGGGCCCTCGTTGAGGGTCTTGGCTGTAAGGTATATCCCTCAGCCTTCCCATGCGCACGGCCGTAGTGATACCAGTTCTGTTGAGGGGGGCAAAAGAAGGTGGTCTCGCACCATAGGCCTTCCAGTAACCAGCTCTGCCGAGGATCCTCCACTAGAGGCAAATTCTGGGGCATTCTCTAACGTGTCGAGTATACACCTTAGATCTGCCAGTACCGGCTCTGCCGAGGTTCCTTGTTTCAAGCTAAGATGGTACGCAAGGCACCGGACTCCCCTGGGGAGACTATTGCCTCACTTGCTCCTGTGACGCAGTTCACCCCAGGTGTGGTCAAAATGGTGGCCCAACCTCCGCGGACCATGGCGGCCATTTTGAATACCTCCCTTACAGCAACAGTGTAGTTCGTGTTCACACAGACAATTTGGTGGTGATGTTTTACATCAACAAGCAGGGTGACACCAAGTCTCCTCTCCTTGTAGATCTCACAATACAAATGGGCCATCCAGCAAATGTTTTGGCTCCAGGCTGTACACATCCTGGGTCACCTCAATGTGGCCGCAGATTCACTCAGTCGGCCACTGTTGCGAGTGAGAGATGAACAGCAATGCCCTCTTCAAAAATGTTCCATCCGTGGGTCACGCCAGATGTGGACTTTTTTGCAACTTTTCAAGCAAGAAACTGCCTCTTTATGTGCCCAGGGACTGGTTTGGAGCATCTTCCCTGGGAGACGCCCTCGAGATCCCCAGTGACAACTTGTAAGCTTATGCTTTTTCTTCTTTGCCTCTTATCAGTCGCTCTGTAAACTCAGGAGCCCGTTGAACTGCACTCTCCTGTTCAAGGCTCCTTGGTGACCAGTCAGATTCTGGTTTTCGGAGCTACAGCATCTGTCGGTACCTTCCGATCTGCTTCACCAGAGCATTTGCCAGATGTGGCACCCCTCCCCACAACCGTTCAGCTTGGGTGACTGGGGCCTGAGTTCAGATTGTTAACACAGTTCGATCTGTCCGAGGAAAATGTGCGCATTATCCAAGTGGCCAGGAAGCCCTCTGCGAGAGCTTAGTACAGGAGCAAAATGTTTTGCCGTTGGTGTTTAGCTAAACAGTTCAGTCCCAGGCAAGCTTCAGTCACTGTTCTATCATTTGTGTCTCATCTGGCCGTTTCTGGCATCCATGGTCTGTTAAGCAGAACTTACTTATCCGCTATTGCGGCCTATCTGTCCACGGACAGCTGTTCCCTTTTATTGACTAATCCAGTCATCGAAGGCATTTTGCGGGTCTCTTCATCTCTTCCCGCCAGGGACGTTATGCTATAAGAAATTTGAACCCACGGCCACTATCGATCTTAAGTGCCTTTCTTGGAAGGTTGCCTTCTGATCGCAATAACATTGGCAATGCGAGTAAGTGGGCTTCAAGCTCTTTCCATGAAGCATCCGTTCAACACTTTCCATGGGGATGAGGTTGTGCTTCGCTCTCATCCTTTCTTCCTGCCTAAGGGGGTTGCCGATTTTCATTTGAGCCAATCTGTCTCCTTTTGTGTCATATTCGGAGACCTGAAGGGGAAACCAGCTTCCAAAGCAACTATTCCCTGCTGGATTGCCTCATCTTTTTCAGTAGCCTAAAGCGTTCAAGGCCTTCATCCACCGAAGAGTATCCATGCACATAAAGCGACTGCTGTTGCCTTCTAAAGTATGTCCCTAGGGAGTCAAGGCGGCTTCGTGGGCTCTCCCCATCGTCTTTACCTGAGCTCGAAGCCTGATGCCCAATTTGGTCCGGCTGTTCGTAAGAACTTATTCCTGTAAAGGTGTTTTTTCCATCCACCCGTACTACCTATGGTGTGTGCTTGGGAATCTCCCACAAGTATGGAGGAAAGGGGACTGGACGTAGGAGTATAACAAAGTTAATCACCGTAATGACTACCTTACTCCTAGTCCATAGTCCCCTTTCCTCCATACGCCTGCCCGGCGTCCCCTCTAATAAGTATCTTCTATTGCTTAAATGGTCTCAGACCTGGCGGTTGAAAAGGACTGAAGGGTGATGCGTGGGGCGGAGGCCAGGAGGGCGGGGTTACGGCCGCGTGCGGTACCCCGCGTAAAAAAGGGAACAGACATTTTTCATTTTTGATGCTTTTTAACAAAAGTGCTCTGGTCCCGTCTCAAAGGACGGAATGTCCCACAAGTATGGAGGAAAGGGGACTATGGACTAGGACTAAGGTAGTCACTACGGTGATTCACTTTAATGCATGATACGTTGGAGATCCTTGGAGCAAAGTTGGGAATTGATAGGTCCCTGAGAAATTGTAGATTATCTGTGTGTTAGGCAGAAACCTGTGCAGTTCCCTCTGGGACCACTGCAAAAGATTTAGGACTACAGGTGTTTGGCAGTAAACCCACTTGGTAGCAGTCTGTACCACACACATTTACTTGGTAGCTGTGGCTGAGCAATCAGACTTCCCTCAAGAAGAGTTAGGCAGTATACAGAGTATTCACAATAGGTCAAGAGAACACAATAGAACAAGTAAACACTGACCAGGGCTTGGTGTAAAAGAGATATAATTATTTATTTAAAACCACATCTAGAAAAACACACAGGCACTAATAGTAAGCAATTCAAAAACACGGTCACTAAAAGATATACACTCCCTTAAAAGAATATTAAACAAGTCTTAAGTAAAGCCCCACTTATTTTCAGACAGCGGTGAGCGCTTAATGTAGATGGCACTCTAATAATTCGTTTCAAAAAGGGAGAGAAAAGCAGAGAATACATTGAAACGGATCCCAACACTTTTTCACGAACACAAGAGAGGAAGGCAAAGTAACACCGTGAATTCAGAGTCAGTAGGCCGGATCCGCTTTAAGAGGATCAAAATGAAATGTGTCCAAGGTCACACGGTTGCAGTGCACAAAAGTCTTGTAATGGTTCAAAAAGGAGTTGGTCCAAAGAAAGGGACTAGTTAAAGGGTCAAGGCGGTCAGCCCAGTCCAGAAGGTTAAGGGGTTATTATTACCTTGTAGCAATCTTTAGAAAGGGAGGCCTGGCGGACACGCTACCTTAAAGTGGTGAGAATACTCCAGCGGGGGCAGTTGTTCCTGGCAGCGGATGCAAGTCAGTGCTTTGTCCGGGGGAAGAGAGGATCTCGTCGGGGAGGAAGACAGGAGTCTGTTGCACTAACAGGGAAGAAACCAGCCGCAGAGTTTCTCAGGTACAAGGAGCGGTCCGTTGATTCGCGGTCCAGTGGTAAGTGGCTATCCGGCTGTCGGGGTGCTTGGCACGGACAATTCGACCACAGACCGGTATGGGGTGTGAAGAGAAGAAGGTAAACTGGTTGTGCCCACCAGTCAGGGGAAGAAGCCTCTCCAGCCGGGAGATCTTCTCTGTCGTCGGGAAGTGGTGAGTCGGTTCCGCAGGGTTCCACCGGTGGTGTCGTGGTGGGTCGGCTCAGCTTCTCCCTCGTCGGATTCTCAGGTCCTGTGGCGACTTCTGAAGTTCCAGTCCCCAAAGCCCTGCTTTTATGCAGCATACCCCCATTCACTCAGCCTCGCTGTCAATCAAACATGCCAAGTGGTGAGCCGGCCGGCTCACCACTTGGGCCAATCTCACAAGAGTGCGACTTGAGTTACCAAGGTAACTCAGTCCAGGGTGCCTAAACCCCCTCCCGCAACCCCTGTGGTACCCAGACAGAGTGGCACCACTTTTGGAGGTTTCTGTGGAGAATCCCGCCAAAAAGTGGAACAAAGGGCTCGACTTGGGTTGGAGTCACAGAAGAGAACACAAACGCCATTTTAGAATCGAGTCCCGGCAAAAAATACCAACCGGCGAATTAATATTAATTAAATAAACCGGCGGTATGTTCGAGGCTATGAGAATTAAATAATTAAAGTTGTTAGCCTCGAACAATGGGAAAATCCCATAGGGAAATATTTGCGGTCGAATATAAAAAGTAGTTTCCACTGCCACCAGCCAAAACTCGATCAGGGGGGACGGAGACGTGCCCCCTCGACTAACAGACCCCGGGGCAATCGAATTGCCCCGACCAGTACGTCCACAATATGATGGTTTGTACTGGTTTCTGTTAATAATTTGGGACTAGTAAAGCCAATGGTGACTTTACATGCCCAGGTAGACAGTAGTCAGTCCCAGGGTATGGAGTCTATGGTGGGGTGTCACTATGACACCCCTGTGTTACTGCACGGAGGGTGCTGTGTAACACACATAGTAAAAACACATGAGACCCTATGGAGTAAAGGACCCCATAGCCCATAAAACACATTAACAGTCAAAGGAACACCATAAATCATGTCCAAGAATGGGCGTAAAAAAGAGTCTCACTCTTGGCAGGAGAAAAAAACAAACTCCAGAAATCCAGCAAAGCTGCTGGGGGACTCGCTAGGTTAGGAAATTCAGCCCAAAGAGAGAATTCTCCCTAACGCTGTGACATTAACTCTAGAAACTGCTGAACAAATAATATGCCAATGCGAGGATTTAAGCTTTTTAAGAGCTAAATATCTTAAGGCTTATAAAAATAGCAGTGGCGACATAAACATGTCTGATATGTGAAAACTTGTATTGCTTTGAAATGATCAAAACTTAATATTCCATATGATGAATTTTTATGAATTTTGTTTAGCTATTTTAACAGAATTATCTGATGGTATCTGTTTTTAACTTTGCTTTTTATATTTTGTAAATTTATGTAATGTGTTATGATGTTTTTATGACCTTGAATTGTGTAATGTTTCATATGTAAAGCCTTAATTGGCAGTACACATTAAATAAATATAAATATATAAAATATGATGGTGATAATGTATAAGTGGCAGGGTTTTAATTAAGCACAGTAATGGCGGAGTTCACCGCCCATGCCACCTTACCTTAGTTCTAGCTGTAGGGTGCCATACTGTGTAGACTTATTGTACAAAATTAAAAATACTATTAATTTATCCCACTTTGTTGAACAATAAACTACCTCACTAGAAATCCCTTGAGTTTGTTATTTAAGTTTGTGTTTTGCCGAGCAGTCCCCCCAAAGGTTCCATGTAGAGTTTAAAGATGAACGGGGACAGGATGGAGCCTTGTGTGCAGCTCTGCAGTGTACTTGGCGGTGTTGTGATCTGTTGGTGTGAATCTACACTAGTAGGTCTCTTTTGAAAATGAGGTGTACCACTGGATGACTTTTTTTAACGGCCATGGGTATGGTGAGGATATTGATGAAGGCTTTGTAGCCCAGGCAGCAGAGGGGGCGATCAAGTAGGTATCATCCCAGTCCAGGATGTATAGATCGTCATCAATAACTTGGATTTTGGCAGGTCTCTGTGCTGCATCATGGTCGTAAACTGGATTGATAGCCATGCATGAGGCTGCGCTATGTGATCTTTTTGTGCAGCTGTATGGCGACAGTCTTCTCGATCACTGCCATGGAAGAGTGGATGTGTTCTGGGGAAATCATTTACCAGGTCATCTAGGTTGAGTGTTGGGACAGATCCTCCCTCTGCCGAAGAAATATGGGAAGATGTTTGTGTGAGGGATCAATCAATGTTGTGAAGTAGCAGGGGTGCTTCAGCTTGGATGATGTTCACGGTGGAGCTGTGGGAATGTCATCTTTGTAGTTGGTGGGTTTGAGATTCACCAGTAGCCAAAGAACAAGCTACCTGTATAATAAATGGGCTCTGGGGAGTAGCACAAGGACTGAACATGTTATTTAAATGTGAAACATGCCAATAAGAGCTTTACAAACACAGGTTGTTAAGATAAGAGTTGTTTCTGGTGATTAGCAAAGAGGTGGCAAGCCAGTCAACCAGGGGCGTTGCTAGAGGGGTGCTAAGGGGGCTATAGCCCCTGATCTATTGGTTGTAGCCCCGGATAGAATCTCAGGAGCTACAGCCAAAAGACTAGCTAGCCCCCAGTCCCAATAGTTCCGACATCAGCTTAGCCCCGGGTCTTTTCCAGACCTAGCAACTCCCCTGCAGTCAACTATATAAAGGATTGGTTCTGGGGAATGGCCCAAGTATAATCGACTAGTTACTTGTGAAAAAGATGGGTTTTGGGCTTCATCGGAGACCCAAGAAATTAGACATCTGCAAGAAGGATGGTACCTGGGTATTAAGAGAGAACTTATGAAGAACTAGAAGATTGCCTGTAAGCTTAATGATTCAAGTTGAGCTTCTGCAACACCCGAGTCAACCAACCATAGACTGAAACAGGCTAAATGCCTCTGCTAAGTAACACTCATGGGTAGCATAAACCAAACACAAGACCTCTGCCAAATATGCCAGTGGATTGGCCCACAATTTAATTAAGAAATACAAATAATGAATTAATGTGATTAATACAGGGAACATGTTGTCACCTGGTGGAAGGATGCATTCTGGGATTCACTCACCCATGGATATGAAACATTTCACTCAGTCGGTTCTGTGTCTCTAACCAAGGACAGACCATAAGCCACCTGTAGTAAGGACAAGTTTGGGGAGTGACCCAGGGATGTAAAACAGGTCATCAATAGCAAAGTAGGGTTCTACGAGTTCACATGGCTTACAAATATGTCTAGGAATTCACTCTGGAGGATGGGAATTTGCCTGTAGGAAGGATGGGTATCTGAAGAGTCACTCAGGGAAAATCGAACCAGTCGCATGCAGATAGGATGGTTTCTGGTTATTAAGACTGCACGAAAACTTGCTGCGTTAAGCACTTGACTGGCATTTGTATTCAGCCCAGAGTACACTGTTTCAAAGCCTGACAAGTCCAACTCGGTCATTTGCCAGTTTGAGTTACATACATTCTCCCATTGTAATAGCCAGTAACACTTGTTATCATAGGGTTTAGAGGTGAAAGGAAACCGAAAGGATGCGTGTAACAGAAATAGCATTTTTAGTCTACTAGCATGAGAAGCTCTCAACACAGTATGGTGCAACTGGATACACAGCTTCCCATCTCTGAGATTGGAAGGGCCAGAGTACTGTGACAGGGATACAAATGCACTTCCTCTAAGACTGGCTGGGCTAAAGTTTAACCCAGGGACGCAGAGCCTTTGACCTGTAGTGTAGAGTGGGCTCAGTGGATCAGAGCAGTTGTAAAAAGTAGGTTCTCATGAAATGGTGGATAGGTCCAATAAGTCTGGAAAGGTGATAAGTATTTAACTAAGTAACAGAAATTCTCCAGCATGGGGTCTGGCATGGATTCACATGCTCATGAATATTCCCCGTCGTCAGGCTGGGAATCCTCGGTAAAGAAAAAACCAGTATCAGTTTCGTTTCTGATCTGTCTTTCGTAGTAATAACCAATCACTGGTCTCTGCGTCATACTGACCACAGCCAATGACTGCCCTCTACCTAAGCACCGCCTCTGGCAGCCATCTTCAGATTTTTACCGCACGTTCATGTGTTGGGATCCTCGTGCTATTGCTCTCGAGCGTTAGTGCTATTTTTCGCGCTTTTTCACAAAAAACTTCAATTCTTTCGGTCAAAAGAGCCTCAAGCTCCATCGATCCTACATCCGATCAACGGGGACCCGTGTCGGATTCGTCTGTGCCCCTCAAGGGTGAAGATTTCGTCGAGCGACACTTCGGAGGACTCCAGAAGCTTCTCAGGCCCGGTCTCGGAGATGGCCCAGGAGAAGGGAAGCTCGACGCCCGGAAAGCTGTTCAGGGTCTGCCCTGGATGCCAGCTGCAGAACGTCTTTAAGGAAGACGAACACTCTTTCTGCCTTTACTGCCTTCATGAGGACAAAACGCACGTGGAGAAGGACTGTGCGTTTTGCGGCAACATGTCGGAACGGACCATGAAGGACCGTCATCAACGTCTCGCCAACTGGCTGGAGGGTAAGAGCCCGTCTGGCGAGAAGAAGAAGAAATCCGAGCGGTCTTCTAAGACCTTTGAGGGCGCCCCGGCGACGGGGGCCCAACATAAGGCCAAGCACCGCGAGTCCGCTGGCACCGGGAGCGCCGAACGGTCGGGCTCTACGGGCGCCAGGCAGGGCGCACCCTCCCCGGCACCATCAACCACGAGCCAACGCTCTGGGTCGGGTAAGAGGAAGGCCGAGCACCCGGCGAAGCTCCTGGAGAGGCCCCGGTCGAGCTCTAAGGCAGAGGAGGAGCGTGGCAGTGCCCCCTCCCTCAAGGATAAGGCGGTGAGCGCACCTAAGGTGGTGAAGGCCTTGATCCATCCGACCAAGCCCTCTATCGAAACGGTCGCGGCGGCCCTGGCTCAGCCTGTGGAGGCTGCGCCAGTGGTGGCGACCTCAGGGCCCAGAATCTCCCTGCCTCCTCGGAGGGAGTCTTCTTTTGTGCCCATCGATAGGACCCCCGTGAAACCCTCCGTGGGGAAGAAGGGGGGGCAGGGCGTCGTCGTAGATTCGGCCTCAACCTCAGAAGAGGAGCTGATCGAGGTCTTAAGCCACGGCCTAGGCGTGGAACAAGGCCAGCCCGTCGGAATGGACCCCGACGCGGGTGACGACGACGACATCGTCGAGGATACCGACGGGGCCCCTGCTCGCCCGTCGGATTCCCCTCTGCCAGCGCCGCGAGACAACTCGGCGGCCATTTTGTTGGCCATACAGTCCTTATGCACCGAGATAAGGACAAGGCTACCGTTACCGACCGAGGAACCTCTCCCGTCGGGGGATCCAGAACCGGGACCTTCTGGTGTTCCCCCTACCAAGAAAAGAAGGATCCATCCTCCACCTCCTTTTCAACCGTCGCGCCCCGTCCAGCCCTCCTCCCCGTCCACCCGAGGGGATGATACGGGGACTGACACGGCAGCGACGGGTACGGACGACGAGGCATACGACGAGGATTTTCCGTCGTCGCCCCCCACCAGGGCTTCTCCGCCCGACGAGATCGGATCTTTCCACTCCATGATCTCCAGGGCTTCCGAGCTTTTCCAACTCTGCCCTGAGGAGAAGAAAAAGGAAGGCTTCCTTTATCAGCGGCGCGAGGCCAAGAGGAAGACGGTCCTCGCAGTGCCTCTGTTGGACGACATTTGGGATGAGGGCCTTTCCCTCCTCAAGAACCCTTCCACTACGCCAGCTAGAAGAGACCGGTACGAGAAAAAGTACCGGGTCCCGGACACGGCCCCCCTATGCCTCCGGGCGCAGCCTACCCCGGACTCCGTCGTCTCCGCGGCAGCCAGGAAGAAAGCGGGGGGGGTGCGGCCTCCACATCGACTTCCCCGCCGGACGGCGAGGGAAAGAAATTGGATGCTAAAGCGGCCAACGCCTTGGCTATCGTGGCCCGCTA
This sequence comes from Ambystoma mexicanum, assembly GCF_040938575.1. Taxonomy (NCBI): domain Eukaryota; kingdom Metazoa; phylum Chordata; class Amphibia; order Caudata; family Ambystomatidae; genus Ambystoma; species Ambystoma mexicanum. Next base: position 436,978,044 of record NC_090936.1, read on the forward strand.
CGACAGGGAGCTCTGGTACAAGATAGCTCCCCTGCTGGATTTTCTGCCAGACGACAAGAGGGCGGAGGCCCTTGAGATCCTCCAGGAAGGTGAAGTGGCTTCTGACCACGCCATCACCGTGGCGACGGACATCGCCGACACTGGGTTCCGCCAGCTGGGCAACGGCGTTTGCCTTCGACGTCGTGGATGGCTCAAAGCTACGGACTTTCGGCAGGACGTCCAGACCAGAGTCCTGGACATGCCCTTCGACGGGAGCAACCTGTTTGGGAAGACAGTGGACGATTCCCTTCAGGCCATCAAGGCGGATACTGAGACGGCCCGGGCCCTTGGAGTCCTGCAGCAACGACGGACGCCCTTTCGGAGCGGCGGAGGCAAGGGCGCCTCCAAAGGTTCCGGCGGCGGTTTCGCTTCCTACCGTCAAGCGGCCCGCTCGTCGTCGCAAGAGGCCTACAGAGGACGAGGCAAGTCTAGCGGACCCCGCCGTCGTCGCCAAGGAGGTCAAGGCGGCAAGGCCGCGTCCAAGCAGGATTGAACCGGCCGTGGGGTCGGGCCCCCACCGAAGCACCCCGGTGGGAGGCCGGCTGGCGGGCTTCGTCAGCGTGTGGGAGTCCATCTCCACCGACCGTTGGGTGCTGGACGCCCTGGCCCGGGGCCACGCGCTCGAGTTTCAAAGAAGGTGCCCGCGCGTCCCCCCCGTGGCCAGGAAAGAACTTCACGTCCCTCAACTTCTCCTGGAGGTAAAGGCGATGCTCAGAAAGGGCGCCATCGAACTCGTCCCAAAGAGGCTTCGGGGCTCCGGAGTCTACTCGCGATACTTCCTCGTGAAGAAGAAGACGGGAGGATGGCGCCCCATCCTGGACCTGCGACGGCTGAACAAGTTCATCAAGGCGCAGAAGTTCCGGATGGTCACCCTCCAGCACGTCCTGGGTCAACTGGAGGAAGGAGACTTCCTATCGTCGTTGGATTTGGAGGATGCCTACTTCCACATTCCCATCCTAAAGGGGCACCGAAAATTCCTCAGGTTCGTGGTCCAAGGGCGTCATTACCAGTTCAAAGCCCTTCCCTTCGGACTACGGTCGGCACCCAGGGTATTCACCAAGTGCCTCGCACCGGTGGCGGCGCAGCTGCGCCGCGAGGGGATTCACGTCTACCCCTACCTGGACGACTGGCTCATCCGCGCCAAGACGAAGGAGCTCGCCGTGGTCCACACGGCAAGGACCGTCCAACTCCTCACGGACCTGGGATTCTCCGTGAACTACGCCAAATCCCACCTGGTGCCCGCGCAAGTCGCACTGTTTCTGGGAGCGAGGCTCGACACAGTGTCCCTTCTGGCCTCCCCGTCGGAGGAGAGGACCAGGACCATCTTGGGCAAGGTGCAACGGATGTTGGTGGCCGACGCGGCCAAAGTGAGATCCATCAAGTCCCTCCTCGGGATGATGTCTTCCTGCATCTACCTCATTCCCATGTGCAGGCTCCGGATGCGCCCGTTGCAAGAATTCCTGGATGCGCGCTGGATCCAGACGACGGGCAGCTTCGAGGAAAGGATCAAGCTCGACGAGAGTTTCCGACGAGCGATACGGTGGTGGGGCACCCGCGCGCATCTGACGGCGGGCATGGACTTCCAGACCCCAGCCCACCAGGAGACTGTGACCACGGATGCCTCCCTGGAAGGGTGGGGAGCGCACACCGAAAATCTGCACGCGAGGGGACTCTGGCTCCCGACGGAGAAGTCCCTGCATATCAACGTCCTGGAGCTCCGTGCAGTGTTTTGGGCCCTCAGGTCCTTCCTTCCGTCCCTCAAGGGCAAGGTGGTGAGGATCTTCACCGACAACACCACCACCATGTTTTACATCAGGAAACAGGGCGGAACCAGGTCCCCAGCGCTGTCCAAGGAGGCGCAGGACCTGTGGCATTGGGCCGTCGCCCAAGGGATTTTTCTGGTGCCGTTTCATCTGGCAGGGATAAAAAACACCATCGCCGACTCACTCAGCAGGGAGCTGCGCTCGTGCCACGAGTGGGAACTACGGCAGGATCTGGTGGATCGCCTCTTCCGACGGTGGGGCACACCCCAGATCGACCTGTTCGCGACGGCGACGAACACCAAGTGCCGGAGGTTCGCCAGCAGGTTTCCCCAGACGAGGAGCATGGGCGATGCTTTCTCGTTCCCCTGGGAGGGCCTGTTCCTCTACGCGTTCCCTCCCTTGCCTCTGCTAATCCGGCTCGTCAACCAGCTCAAGAGGTCACGGTGCAGGATGATCCTCGTCGCACCTGCGTGGCCGAGGCAGATATGGTTCCCGGACCTTCTGGACTTGTCAGCGTCCCCGCCGATCAAGCTGCCGGCGGACGCGGATCTACTCTCCAGGGAAGGAGGCGCCATCCTCCACCACGACCCGAAGTCGCTGAACTTGCAGGCCTGGCTCCTGCAGCGCTAGAGTTTGGAGGATACGACATACCGGCCGATTGCAGAGAGGTTCTTGCAAAGGCCAGGGCGTCCTCGACTCTTAAATGCTACGGACACAAATGGAAGAGGTTCTCTGTCTGGTGCCACGCACAGAAGATTAACCCTCTAGGGATTACGGCTCCCCAAGTACTGCCGTACCTGCTGACGCTGGCCAAAGCTGGTTTGGCACACGCGTCCATCAAGATTCATCTTGCTGCGATCTCCCGATACACCAGAACCACGGGGCGGACGTCCTTGTGGTCTCATCGTCTGGTGAAAGAGTTCATGAAGGGACTGTTCAGATCGTTCCCGCCGGTGAAGGCTCCGGCCCCGGCGTGGGAGCTCAACGTGGTGCTGACCAAGCTCATGGGACCTCCGTTCGAGCCTCTGCACTCGGCCCCGTTGAAGTTTCTATCGTGGAAAACAGCTTTTCTTGTGGCCATCACCTCCGCACGACGAGTGGGAGAGATCCAGGCCCTTTCCTGCAAGGCCCCGTACTTGACTTTCCACGACACGAGGGTAGTGCTCAGGACGCACCCCTCCTTCATGCCCAAGGTACCGTCGGACTTCCATCTCAACGAACCCTTGGTGTTACCTGTGTTCTTCCCGTCGCCTTCGTCGCCGGCTGAGAGGACTTTGCACTCGCTGGATGTAGCTAGAGCGCTGAAGTTCTACGTGGACCGCACGAAGGGGTTTCGGAAGACGTCCCAACTCTTTGTGAACTTTGGACCTGTCAATCAGGGGAAGGCTCTCTCGAAGGCTTCCATCTCCAGATGGCTCTCCGGCTGTATCATGTACTGTCACCGGTTGGCAAACCGACCGCTGCCTGGCCGTCCGAGAGCCCATTCCACCAGAGCGATCGCAGCTACCACGGCGTTCCTATCTGGTGTGCCCCTGCTGGACATATGCAGGGCTGCTACGTGGAGGTCGACGCACACCTTCACGAAATTCTACTGCGTCGACCGGGATTCCAGGGAGGAGTCCAGGGTCGGCCAAGCAGTGCTGCGCAACCTGTTCGCCTGAGGTGAGCCTGGTGAGGAGGTAAGATGCTTAATGTTGAGTTGATGTGATGCTTAATGTTGAGCCTTTGCCACCTCCCGTGGTTGTGCATGTGTGTACTGCTATGTATTCTTTATTCATGAGCATGTGAATCCATGCCAGACCCCATGCTGGAGAAGGAACAAGTTACTTACCTGTAACTGTTGTTCTCCAGCATGGGTCTGGCATGGATTCACATGCGAACCCTCCCGCCTACCCCTCTGCGGCTCTTCACTTGGTCATACTGCCACTTCACGTGCTTCCAAATCTGAAGATGGCTGCCAGAGGCGGTGCTTAGGTAGAGGGCAGTCATTGGCTGTGGTCAGTATGACGCAGAGACCAGTGATTGGTTATTACTACGAAAGACAGATCAGAAACGAAACTGATACTGGTTTTTTCTTTACCGAGGATTCCCAGCCTGACGACGGGGAATATTCATGAGCATGTGAATCCATGCCAGACCCATGCTGGAGAACAACAGTTACAGGTAAGTAACTTGTTCCTTCCTCTCTGAGAGTTGATGGATTCAGAGCTGAGCCCAGGAATCAGAGGCCTTTCAATACCTTCCCTAGGACCGGATGGGTTTAGGAAATTGGTACAGGGATCTAGATCAGCAGCACCATCCTTAATTAAGACTGGATGCCTTTATGGGAATTTCATGATGATGTCGAACTCAAAATCCTGCCATTTGAAAGGTTGATGACAGGAAATATCTAATCTTTTGCCTCTCTTTCTCTTTCTCTTTCTCTTTCTCTTTCTCTTTCTCTTTCTCTTTCTCTTTCTCTTTCTCTCGCTCTCTCTCTTTCTCTTGCTCTCTCTCTTTCTCTCTTTCTCTCTCTCTCTCTTTCTCTCTCTCTTTCTCTCTCTCTCTTTCTCTCTTTTTCTCTTTCTCCCCCCCCCCCCGATCATCCATTCTTTGGCTTATCTAAAGATGTGATTTCTGTCTCATTTTGGATGCTAGGCCAATGCAGTATGTGGCCCATTACTGCAAGCACTCATCTAGAGATGAGGTGTTCTGTGTACATGCACATTCAGTCCTTCTCTCTGGATAGGACATCATCCCAAAGGCATGGTGCACACACTATTTCATCACAAATCCCTGTGCATCAATCCATGCCTCAACATTGGCACACATGACCCCCTTCCATTGTTTATAAGCATCACTCTCCATGCATTTCTATGTTGTTACATCACCAGTTATTCTTTTGATGAATTTTTTGCTGAAATATTTTTCTTGGAAAAAATGTTTTTTTATTTTTTATTTGGGGTCCCTTAGTCCCCTCTCTATTATGAGCTCCCTATTCCCCCCCCCAACCCTCTTATATCCCCTTAACCATCTTCCTATATTTTTAGTTCGGATTTGTTGGTTGAATCATTTTCGGCAAAAGACTCATCGAAAAACATAATGGTGGTGTAACAATGTCATACCCTCCATGCGTTTCCGAAGTCCAATCTAGTTGAGCAGTTACGGTCTAAGCACAGCAGCACTTTATTATCCTAACAGACTTGTTATGTTAGCTGACCTCTCATTTGGGGCTTTGAGCATTTTATGGACTATGGGACCCCCTTGTCCCCTGTGATGCTTGTTGTGCTCCCCCCCCCCCCCTGTGATGCTGGTTTTGCCCCCCTGTCCCCTGTGATGCTTGTTGTGCTCCCTCTGTCCCCTGTGATGCTGGTTGTGCCCCCTTGTCCCCTGTGATGCTGGTTGTGCCATCCCACCCCATGGGGGATGTGACCTTTTTCTTCTTGATTCGTGGTTTGCATTTGGTTGTTCTCTTGCAGCATTATGTGTTATTTCTGACTCCTGTGTTTACTCTCCCCTCTTGTTTTTCCACCTCTCTCCATCATCCCCTCTAGTCCCCCGTGATGTCCATGTTGCCTCACTACCTACCCCTCTGGTCCTCTGTGATGCCCCCCCCGCCCCAGTCCCCAGTTGGCTTGTGCTTCTGCTGACTTGAATTCCCTCTTCTTGCTGTACCTCTCCCCCTTCATTGTATCCTTAGCACTTATGCTATTCAGATATGTCGCCTGACCTGTTTGTTAGCAGCTTGTTTGTCTCCTCCCCTTTTTTTCTTTTTGTTTTCTCCTACCTCACCCCTTCCAACACTATCTGAAATATCAGCAGGCCTAGTACGATAGCAGCTTGTTTTGTTCTTCTCCTTCTCCTTAACTCTAACCCGCCCGAACCCCCCCCCCTCTTGTTAAATTCCAGCACTACCTCAATTGTCGTCAGGCATAGTAATGTAGCGGCTTGTCTGTCTCATTCTCTTGCCCACCCCTCTTCCCCTCCTTATCAATTGCTCTTACTCTTATCACTTATGTCTCCTGACCTATTTGATAGCAGCTTGTTTGTCTCCCCCACCTCCCTTTTTGTCTCTCCTCCCTCTCCAGCACTATCTGAATTGTCGTCAGGCCCAGTATGATAGTCGCTTGTTTTGTTCTTCTCCTCCCATACTCCAACCCCACCTAACCCCCCCTCCTCTTGTTAAATTTTCGTCAGGCATAGAAATGTGCTTGTATGTCTGTCTCTTTCTCCCTTGCCTCCTCCTCATTGTCTGTAACAATTGAAATGTTGCCATGCTTATTATGATAGTTTATTTTTCACATTCTGAATCACTCGGAGACCATGGGGAAAGTTAAAATGTATCTACTATTGAAGATAACACACATTGCCCAAGCCAAGCACCTCCCCATTTTAAAAGTGAAACCAGCCTTTCTCAGAGTTAAGAAGCAATCTTTCTGTTACTGTGAAGTTAATAGTTCTGAAGCTAAGCGAGTGGTACCAAGGCTTCTGGGTAATTGCTTTGGCTGATAAAGTTGCAGATGGGAAACTAGCTGCTTTTAAAGACTATTTTGAAGTTGACACAGCGTGTAGTGCCAAAGACTGGAAGCCAGAGAGAAGTGAGTCTTAAAGAAAACCCCAGGTTGTTGTTGTGACAGACAGATAAGAGAGGCAAAGAGGCTGCCCACTTTGAAGAGAGCTATTCGGAGGAAGAGTGCCTTGCCTACTTGAAGATGTTGAAGTACTTTAAAGTCTATCTTGTTAGAGCCCATCTAGAAGTACAAATCACTGAAGTTGTATTTGTCCAAAGTACGGAAGCTGTGGTGGTATATCTGGTTTAAAGTAGATGCAACATTGTAGTAGCCTAAACAAAGTCTAGTACTATGAGACAAAGGTGACGGTTCTCATAGTGAATCAAGTAGAAGTAAAGTTGTTGAAGTGGAAGCAGCAGCACTGAGAAGTCACCCTCACAAATATACTGTTGTGAATTCTGAAATTGTAACTAATTAAATACTGTTAACCAAGAACTGTGTATCACTGACAGCTGTGGATATTGCATTTCTATCGAACTGTGTGGCAAGTCTTCTTGAAGAGGTGACCAATCCTTGTTGTTGGGATTAGCATTGGTGCTATTTGGTGCAAGCAGAAAGTGGATATTTCACCACGAAGAAATTTGCTTGGTTAACAAATCTTACTTTGACTTTGAAACATCAAAAACTGATTTGACACATTTCTTTCTTTAGTTGAACCTTAGCAGATATGACCTTGAATCCTGGGGAAGGAAATGCACCCAGGATATCAGACGGTTATTCAGAACTGTGAATGTTGTTTAGTTATATTACCATATATTTTCTTTGTGTATTTGTTGCTTAGTTTGAGGGCCCGATATCCTGTGTTAGTATTTTCCCTTAGATTTGGTTAGGCAGGGAAATACTCAGCACTTTAGGGATAGTGAGGCATTTTTTCTATATTCTTTTGAGAATAAAATGGCATGTTTTGATAAATATTCAAACCGTTGTCTGCCTCACATTACTGACCCCTCGCGATGAGTTGATGTTGGGTGGCCTCTGGCCGTGGATGGCTTTGCTCTCTTCTGCTTCAGTTGAGTATCTTACTGACACTGAATTTCTCTCTCTGGCTTAATGGCCTAGCTCTATGGCAAGCTAGCCGCTCGTACCTGTATGGCAGCAGACATTGCTGGATGAGCCTGCCCAGCTCACAACGTTTGTATCATTAGATCTCTCTCTCACCTATACTTCAAATAAATCGAGGGTTTGGAGGTTAAATTCCATGATTTTTAAAGAGGATAACCTGAAAAGTATGTTGATAGACGAGGCAGAGGGATATATTAAAACAAACTTGAATGGTGAGGTGGGGATTGACACTGCATGGGAAGCCTTTAAAAGTGTGATGCATGATGTGACCATGAAATTATCTGGTATTAGAAAGAAAAAAGGAAAGGAGGAGGCTGGAAAATTAAAGATATCTATTAAAAAGCTGAAAAAGGACCTAATGCATGGTTATGATGCAGAGAAATCTACAAAACCGTTGAAAAGAAAATACGAACTGAACAAGATTTACAGTGACAAGGCAGAGTTCACAATGTTTAGGTCAAAATGTAAATACTATGAAGGGGGGGGGAGAAATGTAGTAGGTTACTCGCTCACAGGTTAAGGACAAGGGAAGCAAATAGGTCAATAGATGCCATTACATGTGATCAGGGTGTGACCAGGGATCCTGAACAAATAAATAAAATCTTTAAACGTTTCTACGAAGACCTATACAGTGATCCCTCACAAATAGACTCAGATCGATTGAACCAGTTTTTTGACTCCCTACAGATCAAGCAATTGGCAAAAGTGGAGAGAGCCTTTTTAGACTCAGAGATTTCTCTTGGTGAGGTGAGGAAAGCAATCTGGAGTCTGTGCTTGGGGAAGTGTCCAAGTCTAGACGTACATCCAATTGAATTCTATCGGGTGATGCCAGAAAATGTGTTAGCATTGATGAGAGACATGTTTGTAAACAGTAAATGAAATGGAATGATACCCCCCAACTCTAAAACATAATACAATCTCACTTCTGCATAAACAGGGTCGATCTGAGCTTGATCCAAGTAGCTATAGGCCAATTAGCCTAATTTATTGTGACTGCAAGATATTGACTAAGATCCTGGCCACCAGGCTGGAGAAAATGCTCCCTAAGCTAATTCATCCTAATCAAGCTGGTTTCATCAAAGGTAGAGTCTCGGCCTCGAATATGAGGAAGATGCTGCTCATAATGGAGGAATATCAGAAGCTAAAATTGGACTCACTAGCCTTGTCCCTCGACGCCGAAAAGGCATTTGACCGTGTGAAATGGAGCTTCTTGTTGGATACTATGATGAGAGTGAATTTTGGCCATGAATTTTTGAGTTGAGTCAAAGTGCTCTACAAAGAACCAACTGTTGAAGTCGACACAAATGGAGTTGTATGGGAATAAAATCAATTTGCATAGGGGGACAAGGCAGGGGGTTCCATGTGTTCAAATTGCAGCAAAATGGCAGTGTACACAAAATATTGCGGCAAAAAAGCTGTGGTTTTGCCGCTGCAATCCATGTAAAGGATGCAGGGGACACCCCCGCAACCCCTGCTCCCCTTAAATGGTGTAATAGGGTACACCTTTAACGTGTCAAACTACAGCCTTTTTGCCGCAATTACTTTGTACAGGTGACAATTTTGGTGCGATTTTATCACTGCATACCAGGCAGGGTTGCCCTTTATCTCCTCTGCTCTTAGTGATCTCGATAGAGCCTTTGACTGAAGCCATCAGATCAAATGCCAGAATTGTGGGAATCAATTACAATGGAATATGCCAAAAGTTGAGCCTTCACACAGATGATTTGCTGCTGGTCGTCCAGGAACCCACCTCTTCCATTTCAGTGTTCATGAACTTGATCGAAAAATTCTGCCTTGTGTCAAAATTTAAAGTCAACTGGTCTAAATCGGAAGCTTTGCCATGTAAACACTTGACAAATAGTATGTTGCTGAAGAACTTGGCCTTCAGATGGTGTGTGACAAAAATGAAATATCTAGGTATATGGATCACTGTGAATTTGAGAGACATAATTTGGATATGGTGATACAAAAGATAGAATCGGAAATACATCGTTGGTATGAGCTCAATTTGTCCATTGGTGGTAAGGTGAATGCTGTAAAAATGATATTGCTCCAAATATAAACTATGTTTTAAGCTTGATTTCCCTTCATGTTAATAAGCACACTTGGGGAAAGATATATAGCATCTTACAAACCTTTTTATGGAATAGAAAGACGCCAAGATTAAAACTTTGGAAATTGCAATTGCAATCGGACAGAGGAGGGTTGAATATTCCGTATTTCAAACAGTATCATCTGGCATATGCTTTACGACATGTCATGCCATTCATAACTGATGTGGAAGATTGTGCCAAGGTGGAGACTAGGGGTGCGGGTCAATTAGATATTCAGGCACTTCTTTCCACCACCACAACTGAGTGGAGTGCCCGTTCTGGTTTAACAAACTTTCTAAGATCCACGTGGAGAGCATATGAAATAGCGACAAAATTAACCCCTGTTAAGACTGAGACTTCATCCATTTGGATGAACCCGGATATCAAGGCAGACAATAAAGTCTTGTTCTGGGCAGCATGGTTCTCTGCTGGTATCAGAAAAATTGGAGACCTCTTTGTAGGAGCGAGATGGAAAATGTTTTGCGAACTGAAACTTGAATATGACTTGACGGCCTGGACATGTGATGAGTACGGAAAGTTGAAGAGAGCATTGAACTTAACTTCTATGATCGAATCTGAGTTACTGTCCATTGTTAAGAAGATTGCTGATAGTGATCATTCAGCATCCAAGATGTACAATTTGTTGAGCAGTTTTACGAAAGGGAATGGAAAGATCCTGAATGCCTGGTCGAGCGGCCTCAGGGTAGAGATGACACCAGCCAGGTGGAATGATCTTTGTGGGAATATTAAAAGAATGTCCCTTAATGTAGAGGAAAGGACCCGTCAAGTCATGCTCATGAACAGAGTGTTTTAGACACCGGTCAGGATGAAGGAACAGAATTTATCAACATCAGAAAGCTGCTGGGGATGTGGCCACGTCCGTGGCACAATGGAACATATGTTATGGGAATGCCATAAGGTGTGGAATTTCTGGAGCGAGAGTGCCGCTGCAATGAACAAAGTGCTGAAGGAAAATCTAGACTTTGATTTTGAGACATTGATCTTGGGAGAGACCATCCTGTTGCAATCTTTGAATCAACACCAGATCACATGGATTTTAAAAGGGGCCATGGTGGCGAAGAAGTTGATTCTTCGTAATTGGAAATCTACTGATTTTCTGACAAAAAATAATTGGTTGGAGGAAATATTTTATACATGCAATGTTGAAAGAGTGATTTACTCAGTGCAAAAGAAGCGGCCTACTTTTGATAAGATCTGGATTGCCTTTCTGGATGTGGACTTGACCGGATCTCGAATCCAGTATCATGAAGGCACATATAAAGATAAGTAATCATTTGCATTCCATTTTAATTGTTAGCAGATCAGTAGTTACTAATTCATATATGTGAAGATTTTTTTGTTTAATCATAGGATATAATGTGCATAATATAAGGAATCTGGAATTCATTTGTTTGCCTCACAATGCTCTGTTTTTACTCATTATGACCTTTGTTGATGTTGTTTTGGGGATTGCCATTCTCCATTTCTTTTTTTCCTGTTTTCACCTTATGGCTCATGTATATATGTATAGAATGTTTTATCTTTGATGTGCTCTGATGAGTTTCCGCATTTTGTTAAATGTTAATAAATTGGTTAAAAAAAAATTTGTATCAATTTTTCCAGGAGCAGGCTTGTGCAACGGTAGACACCCGTATAGCATATTGTGTGCATCTAGCCCAGTACGCAGAATAAATTGTTACTGATGTAAAAAAAATAAAGTTTGTTGTGGCAAAAATGCATGTGGTAAGTGGGGGTAATGTATATAGAGGGCGGGGATAGTAATGGGGTATCTAGAGGGGAAAAGGTCATGCGCTGCACTAGGCGAAATGTTTCAATCAAGCATTACATATTTCACCTAGCATAGAAACTATGGGGAGACGAAGACATAGCCCACACAGTCTAGGCATATTGGGCAACCATTTTAACAGTCAGTTACATTATCAGGTTTATGCCAATGGTAGAGGAAGCTGTTGTTGCTGGGGAGGTCGGGCGGCATCTGATAGGGCAGTGGCATTGTAAAGGATTGAAGTTGAGTGACGGCAGTTGAAAACATTTAGCGGCAGGACATTAACTTCTCCCAGGAATTGGGGCATGTGACCGAGCATAGTGAGGGTGCTGTGAATGCATCACAAATGAGACACAGACAACTGATTAAGGTTTGATCACCAAACTTTTATTAGCTGGAAATCTAGGGTGGAATACGCCTTAACTTTCCCTATGCTAAGGTGGGATTTCCCTACCTAAAGAAAACTAAGGATAGTCTGTGTCAGGACTATGTCCAAAACCTTTACTTTCCCTCACATCTAAATGTATACAATGTGTAGGGATGCCAGCATCACAATAGGTAGTGTTCAAATAAGAGTTCAGAGCTTTCCCTTCCCCCAAGTTCAAAATAGTTCATAAGGCACAGTGGTTCCTTTCCCGTAGAGTTCAGTTCTTTCAGCTTTTCCAAAACAACACAATTCCTTGGGACACTTCCCAGCTCTTCTGATATTGTTACCTTTCACCAATTCACATATGTAGTTTAGTTCCCTGACTTCCAATCACTTAAAAGTTCCTTTGCAATTCAATCACAAGCTTCTATGTGTGTGCTTTCAGTGGCTTTTCCGTTTGGGGGTATACTCTGTCTAGGCACAGTTGTCAGACCACGCGGTGGACCCATTACAGGTCACGCAACCGATATACCTTACTTGCAGCTTTTCCATCCACACGTGGCCAGTGCTTCAGCTTGACAGTGGTGCTTGATTCATTCACATATATCACACCCTCTTAACCTTGTACCATGGCTTGGTTTTGCCACTATGCACTTATTGCACTTTCTTATATTCTCCTTGCTCTTGCCATGGCTTGTTTTCTCATAGAATACAGTTCCCTTGTATCAGGAAGCTTGGCAAACTTTCTTTCACCCTGATCGGTATTCAAAAGTGCTTAAACTTGCTTTCACTCAAATCTACATTCGGAAAAATGTTTGCTTCCATTCAAATCAGTATTCAGTGTCTGCTTTGCATGCTCACCTGCCATCCCGGTGCCCCCCCCGAACCCCTTCTTGGTAGACTCACTGGTCGGAGTTTACGGTCTCCTGCCACCACAAGCGCTCTTTCCCATGCTGTACCTTGCGTGGTCTCCTACTGGCTTCGCTCACCCGCAATCCTTCTTCTGCAGCTCAGGATTCCTACGACTGCTTCGTTGGGTCACGCTGGTCTCCATCTCACAGTCTGCCACCGGCCTCCGGCGTCCTTCAGCTTCGCTTCCCGCTGCATAGAAGCTACATCTTCCAAAGGGTTTGGAGCACCGCTTACCATGCCACTTCTCCGGAGAGGTCTGCTTTCGCCCCGCAAGTCCATAGCCCTGCTTCAACAGCTGACTCTATTTCCTGAGTACTTCCTACTTTTAGAGTTCCTGCCACTATGATTGGTACAAAAAGGACCAGACCGCTCACTGTTAGTAGTCCTGCATTAACCTTGCTGGCCTCCACCTCGTCCCATTACACAACGGATGTCTGTATGTGTGTTAATAAAATGAGGATGAGTTTCTCTAGTTGGGCTCCTCTTCGTCCCAGTACCGAACTGGTGTTTCTTGGGTAATGTTTCATGGACAGAACAGGGAAAGGACTGACAATAGCCTTTGAAGGATTGAGGAACAGATAACTTGTTATGAAAGGAAATCGGGGCAACCATGTCTCAACTAAGGACGTCTCCTCCACCCAGGTGATCCTCCCTCACATATCCACCCCCAGGGTCAGGATCCAAGAGCGATGTCCTTTCCCTAGCCACTGAGAGGAGGATACTTGGGGAAGAGGGAGAGAAGCAAGGACGCCGTCAGGTTCCTCACAGAGCCCCAATTAATCTAGGCAGATTATATCCCATGCAAGAACATTCTTAATATATTTTATTTAAATGGTGCATTGTACTCAACAATTTTGTGATGGGGTTAAAGACAAGAAATTTACAATGGTTCTCTATGGTAACACATGAAAATAAATCAGTAGATGTGAACTGGAGGAGAGCTCTAACAAGGAGTGTGGTCTAAAGAGTGATGGGTGTTGCCTGAAAGTGGGGGGCCGTAAACCCGAAACAAAAAATCATGAGAGCCAGCAAACATGTTTTTTGGATCACTCAGGGTGGTCTATGGTGGTCTGGTTTGCATCCAATTTGCATATCAGGCTCATTTTGTTTAGTGGTAATTGATTGCGGGACGGGGGCACCAATACTGTTGGGTCCCCTACATGCAATTTTCAACCAGTGTAAAGGCTGGTGGATGCCTTTCATGCCTTATTAATTCTACGTCCCGTCCCCTTGCCTCCATACTGTTTACTGACTCTGCCCACCAGCTCCACTCCCCAGTCCTCTTTTCCACGTCGACTGGAACAGACAGCTTTCAGCAGCGCTCCTCGGTTAGGCCTTTGGCCTAGTAATTCCATGCACTCTTCCCCGGAGAAGTACTTTGGTGTTCTTTTTTCTTGTATTTAGTCAAATACCTCCTGTCCTCTGGCACCATGCTCCTCCCCAGCGCATTCTTCCCTACGTCCGACCCCCATGCGCTCTGCCTCTGTTTCCTTGGTCCGGACAACGGCTGGGAGGGCTGTCCCACGCGTAACACACTTACACCACGCACTCTGAAGAACAGGATAGCTCGGTGGAGGGAGCTCTTCGGAAGGTCGCATCCAGAGGACTTAAGGAAGTGCACAAGCAGGAGGGACCTATCAGGTTCCAGTACCAGTGCAGATACCAAGGCTGCTTCAGCTACCGGCCGCCAGGAAGAGGGGGTCGCGAGATCCCACCGGTGCCTACGCTGAGGGACAACAAGGTTCTTTTACTGGGTTCCCGCCCGAGGGGCTACGCCCTAGTACCAGACAAATGTCTAAGGGGGCACCTGTACACAGCACTACTGGCGACTCAGCCGAGGGCAATTCGCCTACCAGGCTTCGTCCTGAGGTGCAAGGCAGGTCTCAACCTCCACCACCAAGAGCCCTGGAAGAGGCCAGCCCCAGCGGGGCAAGCATCACGATGCAGGCACGTGGCATGCAGCCCAACAAGATTGCTGCTGGGCCAGACAAAATGGCAGATCACCCAACACCATCCCCCTTCGGGAACCAGGTAGGGAAATGAGTTTCCAGGTGGGACTGGGCATGTGGCCCACGGCACTCCTCCAGTTGCACCTGAGCAACAGGACACATTGGTGGACACGGGTGAGGAGGAGGACCCCAACACACCTTCGTTGGCCAAGGCTTTTCATGAGTAGCTTGCGGGCCTGGCCGAATACATGGGACTTCTGCAGCCTGAGGAGGAACAACCAGAGGTGGGGGTCTTGGTGGTGGTCCTCTCTCTACCCCCTACGGCTAGAACGGGGATTCCAATGTAAAAGGCACACCCCCAACCACACTCCTCGATGATCACCTTGGCTTCAATCTACTCCAAGCCACAAGCGTCCACAGCTACATCACACCCTCTGCTCTCCTGGATAAGGAGGAGAAGATCCTGGAAGCATACGGCAAGAAAATCTATGCCAACGCTTCCCTTATTCTTCGTCAGTCCAATGCGGATGATATGCTCGCTGCTGTCAACCAATGGCTTTGGCAGGAAATTGCTGACTTCCTTCTAGAACTTCCGGTGCAGAGTCTAAGCCAAGATTGTAGCGCAGGATATAATGGAGTCCATGGTGGCTTGCATTGACACCGCAGGTCGTGCCACCTGCATCGCTCTGGACATGAGATGAACAGCCTGGCTACGGGCGACAAAGTTCAACCTGGACGTCCAGGAGTGCATACTGGGCCTTCCCTTTGAGGGTGGCGATTTATTCCATTCCACTATGTACGAGGAACTGGATAAGAAGAACAACAGTTCTGAGACTGCTAAATCATTATCCATCCTCACTAAGGCCACTCCCAAGGCACGTAGGGAGATGCACCAGCATTCAGACAAGGGTCAGTTCCTCAGGGGTTTCCGGGTCTTCCAGGAAAGACGGTCCAGGCAACAGGACAGATCCCAGAGCCAGCACTGGCGCAAGCAACACAAGGCGGCGCACAAGGGCTTTTTTCAGTCCCCCCTCCTCAGCCCCAGCCTCAGAGGGTAAAAAGGCATGACACAGCCATCCGGATCTACGAGTCTCTGGTGGGGGGCAGGTTTGCCCTTTACTCCCAACACTGGCGTGCAGGTTTCGCCGACCCCTGGATCCTGTCGGTAGTATCCACAGGCTTCCGGCTACCCTGCTCTCCGTCTCCTCCCTTCTGCTCCAACAGATTGGGATAGCATCTCTGTTGGCGCAAATTCACTCGCTCATAGAGAGTCAGGCAGTGGAGGAAGTCCCAGCCTCCCAGCGGGACTGTGTTTCTATTCACAGATTTTCACCATACACAAGAAGAACCAGGCGGGCCTCAGAGTTGTTTGGTCCTTTCCACCTTGAACTTTTCCTTTCCTCTTCAAAAGTTCAAGATGGTTACCCCCAGCGCTTATAGCGGAGGTGTTGTGTGCGGGAGACTGGATATGCTCCCTGGATCTGAAGGAAGCTTACCTACACGTCCTGATCTGACAACCCCATTGCTCCTTTCTGAGGTTCAGGATCATGGGTTTTCATTTCCAATACAAGGTTCTAACTTTTGGCCTCAATTCTGCCCCCAGGGTCTTTACAAGACTGATGAAAACGGTGGCAGCCCTGCCCAGGTTCACCACTTCTATCCATAGCTAGATGACTGGCTTGTCCGGGCAAGTTCTGCAGAGGCGGTCCACCACACTGCCTCCGTCCTCATGAATACACTACACGAGTTGGGATTTTCCATCAATCTCAAGAAGTCACAGCTGGAGCCCACGCAGAGTTCCTGGGCCTCATCTGGGATACAAGCTCTGAGAGAATTTCCCCTCAGAGGACAAGATCACAGCCATCAAGATGGCCACAGGGTGTTTTCTCAGCAGAGCAGTGGCCTCTGGGTATCATGTCTCATGGTAGTGCCGCATTCAAGGCTCAAAATGAGGCTATTACAGTTTCACATTGCAGCCTTCTGGAGTTGGGAGACGGGTTCCCAGGGGGAGCTGGTCAGCATCCCTCTTCATCTCCACCAGGACCTAGTCTGGTGGAGCACAGACGACAACCTGCATGTAGACAGGCCCTTTCGTCAACCAGCAGTGCAAGTTACCATTACCACAGACTCATCCCTAAAGGGCTTTGGAGCTACCTTGGACAGCCACAGTGTCCACAGGGTATGGTCTCATCAGGAGCAGGTGGCCCACATCAACTGGCTCGAGTTGATGGCCATCTTGCTCGCTCTCAAAGCCTTCCTCCGATCAGTTACAAGACGATCCTCATAGAAACGGACAACTCCACCAGCATGTATTACATCAACAAGCAGGGTGGCACCAGGTCTCCTCTCCTCTGCACTCTAGCAGTCAGCATCTGGGATTTGGCTCTGGAAAACATGCGCTTGGCAGCAATTCACGTCCGGGGTGAGTCCAGGCTGGGTGCGGACAACAACGAATGGCAGTTGGACCAACAGGTCCTTCAGGGGATCTTCGGGAGATGGAGTCATCCTCAGGTGGATACATTTGCTACCTGGTCCAACAGGAGGTGCCCCCAGTTCAGGTCCTGGCAGGGACAGGGCTGGGGCTCTCTGGGCGACCCAATGCAGATCCAGTGGAACAACTTGAACGTGTATGCCTTCCCCTCCCCATTCCATGGTCCACGGGGTAATCTGCAAGATCCGGGAGGCCCTGCACCTTCGTATCATCCTGATAGGTCTGTGGTGGCCAGCAAGGCCATTGTTCTCAGAACTTCTCAGCATGGCGAATCAGGCCCCGGTGCACCTTCCAGTGGGCCCAGCTCACCTACTCTCACAGCAGGGAGGTGTGGTCATCCATCCCGCTCACCAGAAGTTAGCCCTTGCAGCGTGTTTCCTGAACAGGTGACACTAAGGCATCTGCATCTGTCACAGGCTAACCTAGACATTGTACAAGGCGCTAGGAGCGATGCTACCAGGAGCCAGTACAAAAGCAATTGGACTAGGTTTTGTCACTGGGTGGAAGGCGGAATTAAGGAGGTCGATCCACTGACCTGCACATTGGACGATGTGCTATCCTTCTCTGCACACCTCGCACACTCGGGGGTGCAGGTAGACAGGTGCTGCACCTATCGGGTGGCCTTCGGAGCATACCGGAACTCGGGGGAGGAGGTATTTTCATTCTCTAATCCGGTGGTTAAGGCACTTGGCGGGCCTGACCAGGCTTTACCCACCTATCAAGAAGCCACACCGGGTTTGGGACCTCAACGTGGTCTGGTTGCTCTGACGCATCAGCCATTTGAACCTATGGCGTCCGTGTACATCAGGCTAGTCCCCATTAAGCCGGCTCTCCTGGTAGGCCTTACATCTGCATGCAGGGTCAGTGAAATCCAGGCATCCAGGCTTTAGAGCCCTATACTACTTTTCATAAGGAGCTTAGAACGCACCCTGCATTCCTACCTAATGTGGTCTCCTCTTTTCACCTGGATGAGGAGATGGTGCTACCTATATTCTTTGCGGACTCGAAGGATGACACTCAGAGGGTACTGCACTGTCTAGAGGTCAGGCGGGCACTAAGATTCTACCTGGACAGAACTAAGAGCTTCCGCAAATCAGATGCTCTGTCACATTCGGGTGGAGGGGGCGGGGGGAGGGGTCAAAGCCCGGATATCGGGCTTCCACGGCTTCCATAGCAAGGTGGATGGTTTTGGCCTTCAAGGAGGCATATTAGGGGAAGCACAAGCCTCTTCTGGCAAATATGCATGCATACGCCATCAGAGCAAAGGCCACAGCGGTTGCTTTCCAGAGGCACGGCCCGTGGCAAGTCATCCGGAAGGCGGGTACATGGGCTACACACTCTGCCTTCTGCAAGCACTATTGCTTGGATGCCAGCTCCAGGTCGGACGCAGCATTTGGTCAGGTAGTTTTAAGGAACTTGTTTTCTTAAAGAGGGGCAACTCTCCAACCTGGGGCTACATTGAGTTGTGATCGCCCATGCAGTATGGAGGAAAGGGACGTAGGAGTAATTATAAGTTACTCACCGTAGTGATTAACATACTCCTAGTCCATAGTCCCCTTTCCTCCATACGTCCCACCATTCTCCCTCCCCTAATAAAACTGGTGTCATTAGGCAATGGTAATATTGTCGACGTGTCAAATGGGAGTGAGGAGTGGCGCCGGTGGGCGGAGTTAGGGGAGTGCATGCTCCCAGGGCCGCACCCCTGCACGCATCTAAATTTAAAGGGAACAAGGTTTTTTCTGGTGAAAAAGGTTCCGTCTCCCGTTCCTAGCGAGGGATGCCCCTATACAGTATGGAGGAAAAGGGACTAGGAGTATGTTAGTCACTACGTTGAGTAACTTATAATTTTTACATTTATTTTAGCGCCCCACTGCGTTTAAAAGGAGCCCCAGTATGTACATCACGCTCATTGTGTAAATAAATCACCCTTGAGACAGGGGCGAGGGACAAATTGCACTTTGCTGCTTTGCATCAAATCAAAGAGCTTTTTTGGAACATCAGAATGACCACATGTTTTTGTGTTTGACTACATGTCTTTGATAGTGATTTGAGGTGAAATTCTTTTGAGAGTGTAATGTGCACTGGGTTTGGTGCACATTTCATTTGTCACAGCACTCACCCGAACAGTAAAATGTTGGCAAACCTTGAGGCAAATATAATCTTTTGGACAGCTTTTGACACTGGTTATGTGGTTTGGACTGTCCTGTGCTATCTGCAAATGCCCCTAGAAGTGTGCTTACTCCTCCAACACTTGGACATTCATGTGGGACATGGGTCGAAATGTGGGGTGGAATGTTTGGGTGGGGACCAAAGCTAGTATTAAATATTTTGAGGGTGGTCAGGACACCCTTAGCCCTCTGGGAGTTGCGCCCATGAGCCTTGACCGTTTCTTTGTTACCATCAGCTCCACCCCCGACCGCCTCTGGGTGCCTCTACTGGTGCATTCTTCACCTCCTGATCCTCCACCCCTTGTCATACCTGGACCACCAAGTGATTATCCCCAAGGAGACCAGGACGTGGTATTGGAAAACACAGATGAGGTCCTGATGTTGGCTAAGTAGTTCATGACAGAGTGCACGTCTTCATGGATTACATTGGAATTACATTTCCCGAAAGACCTTAGTCAGACTAATGGGTCCTCTTTTCCGTTCTCTCATTGAATGTAGCAGATGGGTTGTGCTTGTATTTGCAACCTGATGTGGTTTGGGAGATGGTAAAAATGTGTCAAACTAGCTTTCGTTGCTCCATTGACAAAGTGGACCGCCAGTACTGGTCACTTCCCATTGAAAAGCTCTGTGTGATACCCCCAGCATATTTCCCCATAGTTGTGGCTTCAACCCTCTTTGGCAAAGGTTGGGCATCTTCTTCTTCTGATAACCATATCCTAGATAATGCTGGTAAAAGTTTATCTGAATGCAATACTGAGTTTCCGGAAAAGAAATGTAGAAACATCAATGGCCGTTTCCAATCTTAAATTCTTAAGAGAACTGGACATAGACGGCCTCCTCCCTTCTGACTACAAGGAGGGTTTATATATGCTCTGGGTTGGTTGAGGCACGCCATGTGGCCCAGGGTATAATGGAGGGCTCTTGCGACCACGAACATTATGCTGCAATAGGCATGGCAATCGGATTATCACTTTGGAGCCTGGCGCTCTTGAAACCTACAAGCTTTTCGACGATGTTCAAGAAAGTATCCTAGTTTTGCCCTCCTGCTCTTATCTTAAGCATCCAAACTAATGCCAGGGTTTATGTTTACAGCTCTCCTGGAGGGGGAGTTGGGGGGTGTGTGTGTATCGGGTTGCATCGCTTCTCTTCAAAACTGGAAGGAGATAAACAATGACCCTTTCGTTCTGTTGGTAGTCTGCATGGGCTATCACCTTCTCCTATTCCCCCCCCCCCATCTTAGAGGGCTTTAGAACCTCTCATGCAGGAGATCCTGAACCTTTTGGCAATGGAAGCAATCAAGATGGTCCTTATTTCGTAGTAGAGGCCCGGGATTTACTTGAGGTTCTTTACCGTTGCAAAGAGCAGAAAGGCTGGCCTGCCAACTTTTTTGGGGCCTTTCCTGCAATTGTTTTCGCCCAAAGAAAAGTAAAATAGAACGTCTATTGTCATATGAACTCCACTTCACCCGGGTCGACTGGCTGGTAGGCATGAACCTTCAAGACTTGTATTTGCATCTGCCGATTAGGGCTCCTCTCTGGCGTTACCTCTGTTTCCCTATCAGAGAGGACCAATTTCATTACAAAGTTCTCTTTCTGCCTCAGTTCAGCTCCAAACGGTTTTACCAAACTCATGACTCTTGCCGGCATCCCTTTCACTTAGTAGTGTACATCTGCATTCCTTTTTGGACTACTGGATAGTCATGACATCACCACCAGTTGAGGGAGCTGCCAACCTTCAATTCTTATTGGACCTCATGTTCTCCCTGCGTCTATCAAGTACATGTCTAAAAATATACTGTGTTTCCAAAGCTGAGACTGCTATTTGTAGGGTTCCTATTGGATTCGGCCATAGGCAGAGCATTCCCAATGGATGCCAGTCGGGGATGTCCTATTTATTTATTTGTCATTTGTAAGGTGCTTATACAACAAAACAGTGTGTTAAAGTGCCACAAGGCACACAGGAAGGGAAGGGAGCAAATTAAGAGATTGACAGTGAATAAATAGAAAGGGACAACGGTCCTACTAGGCCTTGTGACGTTCGGAGCGTGCAACTGTGCAGTGAAAGAAAGGAAAAAAGGAGGTGGGTGTGGGGGGTTAAGTGCTATCAGGGCCCCCAAAGAGCTTTCTTCTGGGGAAGCAGCAGCTAAGTGCAAGGGCGGAGACATCAAAGGCGAAGAGGGAGGACTACTGCCCAACAGGCAAGTGCAGGAAGGAGGCAAACCACCCCACAGGCGGGTGTAGGCCTAGAGTGGACCGCAGAGGGGGGTGCTGGGCTGATTGGGCAGAAGGCCAGGAACCTGTTGGACTCTAGAGGGACCAGGCCACCAATCTCAGCAGCAGAGAGGATGGTTAGCATGGGAGGGGGAGAGCGAAAGCAGAGGAGAAGAGAAAGGTTGAGTTGTTTGCGCAATTTGAGGTGGTCCGGTTCACAACAAAAAGAGAGAGGGAGACTGTACGATAGGTGGGAACCAGCTGAGGAGAGAGATGTGTCCCCAGCTCTCTGCTTCGTGAAGCATTTGATCCGCAGAGAGTTGGAGCCAGAGGATCGGAAGGGATCTGGAAGGAGAGTATTTAGTAAGAGAGAGTTGCAGGTAGCATGGTCCCAGGCCCCAGACAGCTTTGTGGATGATGCAGAGGGTCTTCAATTTGATCCTTGCAACAACCGGGAGCCAGTAGAGAAATTTTAGAGGTGGAGAGATACAATCCCAGGGCTTGAGGTCAAGGATAAGTCTCGTAGCCCCTCTGGATTAGTTGAAGAGGATAGAGGGAAGAAAGAGGCAGGTTTAGTAAGAGGCTGTTACAGTAATCTAGCCTGGAGAAGACCAGAGCTCTAGAGATGTTGAGCTTCTCTGGGCCTGTGAGGAAAGGGATAATTCCTCTAAGGAGGTGAAGTTGAAACTGAGCCTTCTTAGCAAGGTCCAAGATGTGAGGAGTAAAGGAGAGAGATGAGTCGAAGATGACCCCAAGGTTTCTGGCCTCAGTGGAGGGAGATGAGCCCATAGAGGACAGCCAGAGTCCCGGAGGAGGAGGAGCAGCCCAGGAGCACTCGGGAAGGGTGATCAGTGAGGAAGGAGGTCAACCAATCCAGTGTCTAGTCTGAGATATGAAGAGTATCCTGGAGCAGCTTTATGAGGCTAGAATGGTTGACCGTGTCAAAGACTGAAGGGAGTTCAAGGAGAATGAGAACAGCAAGAGAGTTAGTCAAGATTTGCAAGCAGTTTTTCACGTGTGTTCAGGAGAGCAGTTTCCGTGCCTCTGGATGCTCAGAATCAAGATTCATGTCATGTAAACCACCAACGACCTCAGTGTGTTGGGTCATTTGTGGAATGACCAATTTCTCCAGGTGTTTCCCAAGGAAGGGTGTAGTAGAGATAGGGTGGTAGTTGGCCAGACACAATGAGTTGGCTGAAGGATTTTCTTTTTTTTTTAGGAGGGGAGCACAAGGGTGTGCTTGAGAGAGGAAGGGAAGGATCCAGATGCTAGGGAATGGTTCAGAAGTCTGCAAGAGCCAAAGCGAGGGAGGAGATGTTGTCTGTAAAGGTTTTGAAAGAACAGGGTGACACCTGTTTGGATTAAATCTTCCTAGAGTGGACTTCTCTAGAGATCTCATCCATTGTGATAGGTTTAGAAGGAGGAGAGAGTGGGAGGGGGGTGCAAAAGAGGCCAAGGGAGGCAATGGGACAGGGGATGAATAGAGGAGGTGGTAAGAAGAGAGGGAGGTCAGAAGTGCTGCGTTTTAGAGGTGAAATGGATGGCCTGGTCAGTACAGAGGGCCTGAGAAAGAAGAGGTGAGGTGGAGACTGAAGATGGAATGGCTAATTCCTTGCAGATTTTGAAGAGTCTTACCACGTCAGAGGATCCAGAGATGCAGGCCTGGATGTGAGCCCTCTTCTCAGAGCGGATAGAGAGACGGTATTGCCTTTGGAATATGCATCCGGCCAGCGTGAGCCTGAGGTCTGCCACTTCCATTCAGCAACTCTGCACATGCGTTTCCGAGCGGCTAGGACAGAGTCATACCAACAGTTACGCTTGGAGACAGGTTTCAGGTGGATCCACATGACGGGGGCAGGAATGTCAAGAGCGTTGGCGATGGGGCGGCCCAGAAAAGGGAGACAACATTTGGGGACAATGGGGGGGTGGGTTGATCTTTCGATGACGGTTGGGAATGGGAACTGGAAATTACAAATAACAGTTGCCAAGGGGAGTACAAATATCAGACAGTGTACTATCATATTTATTATAATGCTAACCCATTGTGATCCATTTTCTTTATTGTTATGTTAGAAAATGTCATGAAATAAAAGTGTTGGTGATAGCAAGATGAAGGTTATCAAGGACAGAGACGGTGGGAGAATCAAGAGGAGGGGAAGGAGAAGGGATGAAGGTGGAGGCAAATGCAGCAGCTGACTTTCGTTTCATCTGTCTGAAGACAGCAATGAAGTCTGGCAGTGCTGGTGGAGGCTCGGTCAGGGTGCAGAGAGGACCCAGCAGAAAATAGAGGAGAGAGTGATCAGACCAGAAGAGCGGGGTAGTGAAAGGGTTGGAGAGCGGGAGATAAGCAGGGAAGAAGGCATCAAGAGTGTGTCTGGCAGAGTGGGTAGGGTAGGAATAGTGAGGGGGAGAGAGGTACAGAGATCACGGAAGAGAGAAGAGGCCGGAACAGTGGAGTCAAGTTGGATGTTGAAGTTTGCAAGGATGAGGAGTTTAGAGATAGAGGTCAGAAGAGGTCAGAAGAGAGGAGGTGAAGTCAGCCCATTCCGAGAGGTATACTGACACAGGGCCAGGTGGTCTGTAGAAAGTGGCGAGGGTGAGAGAGGGAGTCGTAGAGACAACAAGCTTGCAGACAAGACTTTCAAAGGAGGTGTACTGCTGGGTGGGTAGTGTTATGCTCACCTGGTATCTACGGGGACGCCACCGAGCTCGGGTTGGATGATTTGCACTCTCGAACCCTCTCCCGGTCCCTTGGTAAGGCCTCTGGTTAAAGATGGGTCTGCAATATAGGAGAGCTGGATTCAATACCAGATTGTCTTTGTTTTCCCACCTCCCTTGACTTCAACTCCTTCCTCCCCCTTGGGCCCTCTCCTCACCTTAATATTGTAGAAGGTGGATTCTCCGTCCTGCTCCTCGTGGCAGGGGCGCGTAGATGTGGGGGGCAAGCAGCGACCAAGTTACTTCACTGGTGCAAGCCCCCCCGCCCCCCTGTGGGAATCCAGGCCTGCTGCGACTCCGTAGGTTTGCTGCTTTACAGTCTTTATATGCAGTTGTTATGTTCCTCTTAGTTCGAATAATAATGTTTTGCTTCTTTCCTTTTAGGTATGGAAAGGTATTTTGGAGTTGTCATGCAGTTTGAAGATGAGCATGGGCCGGTAGGCAAAAGCGCGGTGTACGCGATGCTGTCCGGTGAGTAATGCGCGATGCGTGGCGCTGTTTCGCCTTTTATATTGCTAACCTGTGTCTTTTCTCTCCTTGCAGGTTGCGATGTTCCTCGCCGAGCGCCGTTATGTTCCAGCAATGATACTGACCAGGAGATGACTACCCAGGTAAGAATTGTGGCTTTCTTCATTCGGAATGAAACGTGAGTAAATGCTTACTAATGCTGTCTTTCTTTCTCCTCTTTCCAGGTTATGGTATTCCAGGATGCATGCGGTGCCAGATGATGGAGTTCGTACCTTCAGATGAGTGGAACTAAAGTTTGCGATGGATTGAAGACAGGATACTGATTCAGGTAAGTTTTGTAGTGTTCTTTCTCTCTCTGCAGGTCCTTGGTTTCAGGTACACTGGCATCAAAGAACTGGACACGGTGAGCGTTGCGCTGCCCACAGCAGAATAACGCAAAGCATGTTCTGCTGTTAGGGTGTGGTTTAAATAGTCTCAGGTAAAGTAGTCCAGGTAAAATAGTCCCAGGCCTGCCACACCCAAAAGACTAGACCGCATAGCTCAGTTCCTTGTAATTGAGCTATGTGTGTGCCTCCTTGTTGGCTGAACCCCTCCGAGTTAAATAGTCCCAAGTAAATAGTCCCATTCTAATGGTCTTCATGATGGTTATGAGCCTGGCGCCAAGAGAGTCTTGGATGAGGTTTTAAGGCCTTTGACCTAGCCCTAACTGTAAGGGTCATGACAGCTAGGAGAGAGGTAGGGACCCACTCTGGGAAAATCGGTGCTACTGCACCACCAAGTCCGTTGTATCAAGGCTTGGAGAGGATCTTGTAGCCATCAGGGAGAACCTGTGGTGCTCTTCCATTCCCATTCTCAGACATCGGCATGGTGATTCCACCATCTGCGGGGTCTCATGGCTATCTTCGTTCTGCCTGTTTACATGACCAGGCTTAGAACTGTACCACCCCAAACCTTTTGGCGGCTTGTTGGTATCAGACATACCCTCGATCAAAAGTTGCCTCCTGTATACTCATGGAGGATCTTCTCTGGCGGTCAGACTGGAACAGTATCCTGGTGGGGGACTCCATTTCAGTATTCCTGTAATATTATTAGGACAACAGATTCTTCTCTGACTGGTTGAGGGGGCCAAACTGGGGAACCTCTGTATCCATGGGCAGAGGCAAAAGAAAGAGTAGGTGGCATACATGAACTTCCTGGAGCTGAACATGCAGTTTTCCTGGCTCTTCGATCGTTCCTGCCGCGGTTGAGAAATTCC
Organism: Ambystoma mexicanum; assembly: GCF_040938575.1. Taxonomy (NCBI): domain Eukaryota; kingdom Metazoa; phylum Chordata; class Amphibia; order Caudata; family Ambystomatidae; genus Ambystoma; species Ambystoma mexicanum. Next base: position 437,003,875 of record NC_090936.1, read on the forward strand.
TGGGTGCTCGTTTTCACTGACAGTGTGGTGGCCATCCTGTATATAAACAAGTAGGGGGTGGCACCAAGTCTGTGCAACTGTGTGCTGTGGTGTTTCATCTTTGAGACTGGACCCTAAAAAACATTCTCCCTTTCCTCCATACTTGTGGGACATTGTCCTTCGGGACGGGACCTGAGCACTTTTGATAAAAAAAAAGCATCAACATTGAAAAATGCTTGTCCTTCTTCTCTTTTTATGCGGAGTTCCACACACGGCCGTAACCCCGCCCCCCTGAGCTCCACCCCACGCATTGCCCATCAGTCCTTTTCTCTGCTCGGTATGGGCTGGACGCACTTCCATCACCGGGAAGAATTTTTTTGTGTTCCCGTTGACCTCTTCTTCTGCTCACTTAGTCCTCCGTCTATGCCGAGCGTCTGGGATTTGTGTCCTGTTCTTCATGCGAACGTCGCTTTGCTAGGGCGGATCCCCATTCTCTCTTCTTGGAGTGACTCGGGCTGGACCACCGCTGGATTCGTGCTTCTACTGGGATTCCCTTTCCGTCTGTGCACTCCAATGCTGTCTTCTTCGGTGGATGTCTTTCAGCGTGTTCCTCCACTTCATCTTCAGCTTTTCATCGACGAAAAGAGATGCTCGGTAAGTTGCTTACTTTTTAGGGTGCCCCGGCCAGGGGGACTCCTTCCCGCGGTCTTCTCGGTCTGGTAGGGGCTCGAGCAACTCTACCACCAGGATTTCTCCTGAGGTGCCTCGCAGACCTAACAGGTGCACCAGAGTTTTCTCAGAGGGTTCCCACGACGGACGTGGCAAGACCGGAACACGTTCAGAGGTTCACCTGTCAGGTGCTAAGCGTCGGCCCAGTTCATCTGTGGCTTTGGACACCGGGATTCGCTCCGAGGTCTCAATTTCTGTAACTTTCCATACAGACACCGGGGCACGCCCTGAGGCCCTCCTTTTCTGGAGATTTCTGTACCAAGCCTAAGCTTGAGGCCCCTCACGAGGGACCTACACATACCGGGACGAAACCCGAGGTTCCTCTTTTTGAGGCTAAGGTCTGTACCGACAAAACCGAGAGACCTGTTCCTAAGGTCTTGTCTGTAAGGGTGATTCCTGAGCTTTCCCGCGCTCATTGCAGTGATACCGGTTCTGTCGAGGGGGCAAAGAGGGCGTCATGCACAATAACTCCTCTGTTACCGGCTCTGCTGAGGTTCCTCCACTGGGGGCTATTGCTGGGGCCTCCTCCAAGATGTAAAGTAAACATCCGAGACCCCCCACTACTGGCTCTGCCGAGGATCCCTGTTTCAAGGCTAAGATGTTACTTAAGTCCCCTGACCAGCCTGAGGAGACGATTGCCTCATCTACGCATGTGACGCAGTTCGCTTCAGGCATTGACAAAATGGCGGCCCAACCCTCATAGTCCGCGCCAGCCATTTTGGATTCTTCCATTACACCGAAGTTCTCGATGGCGGGTGCTGGGAATCTTAATTTTGGGGCTGATCAGCCTTTGTCACCTCAGGTGGAATGTAAAAATACGTTCCGCCCTTCTTTTTTTTCAAAATATTTATTTTATTCAATATTAAACAGTGGCAAAAACAGAAAAGGAAGAAAACAAATCAAACAGTAGACAACGGAATTCGCACAAGATTGTGAAGATACAGTTCATTATGGTGGAAGAATGGATATTAATGGGTGAAATTTAGTATGCAGCTCATTCATGACAATATTCAGATAGAGAGGCGGTAGTGGAGGGGAATATTTCTAGGCTGGGCTGGGCTAAAGCTATGCGGGGTTCAGTTCAATTAGCGGACATTGGGCGGCTTCAGTGTGAGGGCAGGGTATCGGTCCGCATAGTCTATAAATGGGGCCCAAGTGTTCAGGAAAGGGTTGAGGTTGCCCAGGTGGGATGCAGTGATTCTCTCCACAGCAATAATGTCCCAGCACTTAGCCCACCAAAGTGGGATGGAGGGGCCCTCTTGGTGCTTCCGAAGACGGGCGAGGGCAATCTTGGCCGCCAGTAGTAGATGGGTGCAGAGGCGGGCTGCGTTTCCTGACATAGGCAGGTCCCCCTCCCCCGAGTCTCCCAGTAAAATGATTCCAGGGTCCCATGGGATATTGAGGCCTGTTATTGCTCGGATATGTGTCAGAACTCCCTTCCAATAATGCGCTGCTTTTGGGCAGTCCCATAGGAGATGGAAAAGCGACCCCTCTTGTTCACATCCCCTCCAGCAGTTCGGTGAGGGCCGCACACCCGCTTTGTACAGTTGGGACGGTGTAATATAGTACCTAAAGCATACTTTATATCCTCCTTCCTTATTAGTGACGCACTGGGTGCTCCTGTGAAGTCTTGCCCAAATTTTGTCCCAGGCCTCAGGGTCCAGGGGGCGCCCCAGATCACCCTCCCATTTCAGCATGTACCTTTCCTTTGATTCCGGGTTGGTTTTTTCCAGGAGTTTGTAGAGGGTAGAGATCTTTCCTCTTGGTGGGGATGCCGTTAGTGATAGTTCGAGGGGAGTTAAGTCCCTGGAGCCTCGTTCTCTTATGGAGCGTTGCGAGATCCAGTGCCGGATTTGAGTATTCCGGAATCGTTCCTCCTCGGTTATCTTGAACTTCGCTTTACAGTCCTCAAAGGAGAGCAGCTGGCCTTCATTTAAAAAGATTGAGATTCTGTGGAGGCCGCCCCCTGACCATTTAGCGAAGCTTCAGCAGCAAAGGCTGGGGGAGAAGCCCGGATTGCCCCAGATTAGGGTCAGCGGACCCAGCGAGCTTTTCATTCCCCACTTTCTATTTGCAGCTTTCCAATTGTCCACTGTGTTGCAAGTTGCTTGAAGCGGAGATATTGCGGGCGGGGTATTCTGGGACTGGATGTGGGGCAGGTCTGATAAGGGGGACGTGCACCATGCTTCTTCCAGTTGCAGCCAGGCTGGGCGATCCCCTGAGCAAGTCCAAGTGAAGGCGTGCGCGAGTTGAGCTGCGCGTCGATATTTAGCGATGTCCGGGGCCCCTAGACCTCCAAGTTGTCGGCTGCGGGTCATGATTTTCCTGGCAATGCGGGGTCTTTTGCCTCCCCAGATGAATTTCATAATTTCGCGCTGCAAAGCTACAAGATCCGCTTCCGGGATGTGAGTTGGGAGCGCGTGGCAGTGGTATAGCACCCTGGGGAGCAGGTTCATTTTTACCGCGGCGACCCGGGCCAGCCACGAGATCTCCTGTTTGTCCCATCGTTTCAGGTCTGAGCGTAGCGTTTTAAATAACTGAGGGAAGTTGTGTTTGTAAATTAACTGGCTGGATTTGGGGATGTGAATGCCCAGATACTCCAGCGAGGTGTGAGCCCACGGGAATGGCAGATCGGGACATAGAGTATTTGCCTGGCGCCTTGGGAGGTTGATCGGGAGGACGGAGGATTTATCATAGTTCACCTTGAACCCGGAACATGCACCAAATGCTTCTAATTCTTCGAGTAGAGGCTGCAGCGAGCTGGTTGGATCGGTGATAGTGAGAAGTACATCGTCGGCGTAGAGCGCCACTTTATGTTCAGTCCCGCCCACCATGACACCTTTAATATTGGGATTGAGACGGATTCTCGCGGCAAATGGCTCCATCGATAAGGCAAACACCAAGGGAGATAGTGGACAACCCTGGCGCATGTGGGAAAGAGTATACCGAATGAAGTCCCAGTTCACTAGGTCAAACGCCTTATGTGCGTCCAGGGAAATTACTAGGAGCGGCGTTTTCATTCTATTCGCGGACTCGATTATGTTGAGAGTGCGTCTGATATCATGAGTCCTTCTGCCAGGAATAAAGCCTGTTTGATCTTTGTGAATTAGCTCTGGGAGAATCCTGGCTAATCTAGCTGCTAGAACCTTGGAATAGATTTTCCCGTCGGTGTTCATTAGGGCAATTGGCCTATATGAGGCTGCTTGCTCCCGGTCCTTTCCCGGCTTCTGCAGTAGGATAGTAGTTGATTCGGCTGTGGAGTGTTACCTTTTTTGTGGATAGAAATGAGTTGAATAGTACTGCTAATTGTGGGGTCAGGATGTGAGCAAATTATTTATAAAACTTGGCCGTGAACCCGTCTGGGCCTGGTGCGGTGTTTTTAAGTGATTTGATGGCTTCTAGGATTTCCTCTGAGGATATTGGAGCTTCTAGGGAGTCTAAGGGGTAAGAAATCGTGGGGGTGTGAAAAGATTCCAGATAGCGTTGCTGTTGGGCTCTATCCTCCTGAGATGTGGGTGGTCCTTGCATGACCGCTTTATGGTGGTCCAATAGGGTTTCGATTATTTCTGGGGTAGTAAATTTGCTTAATCCATCTGGTCCTTTAAGGCTAACTATGTTGTTTCTGGTGTGGGTTTTCCGCAATTTGTACGCAAGCAACCGGTTCGCCTTGTTACTTTTATGATAGTAAAATTGTTTCATATATGCCAGAGCCTTCGCTGTACGGTCGGCCCAGTGCATCTCTAGAGCCCTTTTTGCCTTTTTTAGCTCCCTATCAGCCTTTCTAGAGTATTTGGTCTTGAGGTCATTTTCTAGGGTTGATAGTTTGGACTCTAGTGCCTGTGTGAGGATTTTGGAGACTCAGAATTGCTCAGAGGTTGCGCTAATAAGTACTACCTTTATGACTGATTTCATGGCCTCCCATAACAGCCCAATTGGGGTTTCGGGGTTCTGATTTTCCTCAAAATAGTTGATCAATGCTTTGTCTGCCTCGCCCCTGATCGCCTGATCTAGTAACAAGGTGTTGTTAAGTTTCCAGAATCTAGGAGGGGGGGTCAGGGCCTCCCAAGATAGAGGTCTGCCGAGACGGGCGCGTGATCGGACACCATTCTTGTGTGGATTTCGATATTACTAAAACATGGGTATAAGATGCTGGTGGCAAGTAGTATGTCAATTCGGGAGTGACCTCTGTGTGCGTTTGAGAAGAACGTGTAATCGTGAGTATCAGGATTGGCTACCCTCCATATGTCAACCGTGCCCGACTCTTTAAGAAGTCTGGCAAATGCAAGGGCTCGGAGAAGTCAGGGTGGGATGGGGGAAGGGACTTATCCTTTGTGGGGTCGGGGACTAAGTTGAAGTCCCCCCCCGACTAGGAGATACCCTGTGGTGAAGGTTAATAGGGGAGGGAGTAGCTCATGTATGAATTTGACTTGATTTGCATTCGGGGCGTAGATCCCCGCAATTGTGATTGGCTGTTCTGCAATGAGGCCTCGAACAAAAAGGTATCTGCCCGATGGGTCCTTTTTGACTGTGGGGTTGGATAGAGGGAATTTGTCGCTTAGGATCGCCACCCCCCGTTTCTTCTTACCACTATAGGCAAAGAAGCCCTGTTTAAAGCGCCTGAATTTGATTCGATGTTCGTCGGTTGGCAGGAGATGAGTCTCCTGAAGAATTACTATATCCCTGTTTAAAGCCGCCAGTCTGTGCTCCACCGATTTGCGCTTCCTGGGGGAGTTAAGGCCTTGGACATTCCAGGTCAGGATGCGAATCTCCCTAGCGTTGTTCGGGCCTAATAGTTCTGGGTGTACAGCATGTGTTGCGTAAGAGATTTATGCAAGAGCTGTAGTGCTTTAGAGTCTTCCTATGGGGGCATGTTGGAGTGCTATAATTACCAATGTCTAGGAATAAAACTATAACTGTGAACTGGGCTTTCAGGGGAGTTAAACAGTTCCCATGGCTCAATATTGCCTTCCTTCCCCCCCCAAAACTGTGAGAATGAGACCATAAAGCTCATTCGTGGGGATTACTGGTGGACCCCGTCCTCGGGAATTCCATCCCGCAGATGAACAGAAAAACCGCCAAGGGCGTGGGGAGGTAAGCCAAGGGCTGTGTAGCGAACAAGGGCCTGGGGCTGTGCGCCAGAGTGGGAGTCCGATGGTGTTCCACGGGGTGTCGGGCATTGACCCAGAACCTTCCGTGTGAGATGAGGGGAGGATGGAGAACTGAGAGAGGTTGGAAGTCGCAAGGGGTCGCCGGGCGGAGAGAGGCATTGGTCTGGCGAGCCGGCCACAGGGAGATATGCAAGGGCCTCTGATCAGTCCGGATTGCGTTGCTTCCTGGGGCCCCGCGGCCTGCGCCGCGCGCTAGCATGGGACCAGCGATTGGATGTAGGCAAGCCGGGTTGAGACTGAGAGCAGGTTGCATGGTCAGAGTCCTCATTTGCTGGTTTTATTCCCAAAAATTGATCTGCCTCTTTGGGGTTCCGGATTTGCTTGCACACCCCCTCCCATTCGAAGCTCAGCGATGCGGGGGGACCCCATGTGTATTGTATTTTCTTTTCTTGAAGCCATTCCGTGAGGTTACGAAGGGCTTTTCTTTTCTGGAGGGTTATGCTTGCAAGGTCTTGGAACAGTGCGATGTTTGCACCTCTGAAAGTGATTTGTTTCGAAGACCTGGCCTCTCCCATTATTTCCTCTTTAACCCTGAAAAAGTGAATCCGGGCGAGAACATCTGGTGGAGAAGATGAGATTTGCCTAGGCGCTGTGCGGTGGACTCTGTCGATTTCCAGCGGGGTGCCATCAGGAAGAGTTATAATGAACCTGAGTAGGTCGTTAACTAAGCTCTCGAGATTTGCGTTGGTGATTGAAGCGGGGATTCCTCGGATGCGTATATTATTGCGCCGGGAGCGATTCTCGCTGTCCTCCTGCTTATACTCGAGTGCGTCGCATCTGGCCTCCAAGGTTGCTATTCTGTTCAAGCCGCGCTCCAGTTCAAAGGCGTTATTGCATAGGCCATTCGCCACCTCCTCGGTGCGCTTCTCCACTTCCTCCACTCTTTTGTCTAGAGATGCAATCTTTTTGGTGATATCCTCTGTGCCTTTATGGATCTCCTCGGTGAGGGCTGCTAGGAGGTCTTTTAGGTCTGTTTTGGTAGCAAAATGCTCGACCTGTGGGTGCTCCGGTGAGGAGAGGGCGCTGGGAGTTGCTGTGGTGGTGGGTCGGTTTTGCTCGCCTTGTTTTGGCCCGGATTGGACATCATTACTGCAATATCTGCTTTTTTCGCCGCTTTTCCACTTTTCGCCATGATTTCGCCGCGTGGTGGGGCGAAAGAGGGACGACTGCTGTAGTATTGAATAATAATGTATGCAGAGATGCCTGGTATGGCCCAGCTGGGCAGGGAAGGAGCCAGGGAGGAATGGCGAGCTCCACCTCACAGAAAGACGGGTCAGCCGGTGCGGGCGAGGAGGATGAGCGTAAAATGGCTTTGTGGGCTGCTCAACGGCCTGCCAAACTTTGCGGCGCTAATAGGAGGACCCGGGAGGTCAGGATCCGCTGATGAGGAGGAGAAATAATTGGCGTGATGGATGGGGTCGAGGCCCCGCGGAAGTCCGGCTGGAGGTGAAGGAGTGGGTAAAGGAGATCAGCAGGTCCGGAAGGGCCACAATGCAGGGAGTGGATATGATCCAGGCGAGCTCAGAATGTCTATTGGAGGATGTGGAGATAGCTGTGCCAGGCGCTTCCCAGAGGAACTCCAGAGAAGGGTAGGGTGCACATGTGCTGCTGTCCCCGGCTTCAGGAGGTTGTTGATGTTAGCTTGTGTGTTCGCAGGCGAGGGTACTGCCTTAGGTACCACTGCTCCCCCAGGAGTAGGTTTAGGCGTAGGGCCCCTCCAGGTGGGCCCCAGCCCCGGCTCTGGGGTCCACTGGGGCGGCGGGCAGAAGGCACCAGTGGGAGTATGCGGGTCCAGAAGGAGATGGGGAAGCAGCAGGACCGTCTCAGTGCCGGGCAAATCTCTTGCAGGGGAGCTCCCGGGCCGCTGAATCCCAGACCGCCAAACAAGGGCTAGGCGTGTAGGGAAATGCTGCAGTTAGGGCTAGTTGGTGCCCGGGAGATGGTGGTTATAGCGGGGTGCTACGCTGATCCAGGGCGGGTGTTCTCCAGGCCCACACTCGGATGTATGCAGAAGCTGGAGGCGCAGCGCTGGGCGCACTCACCGCAGGGGCTTGGGGCCGATGTGCTGCTTCGCCTCGGGTCCTGATGGATGCCGCCTGGAGTCTGCAGGTTGTGGAGGAGATTCTCCTGGTCCGCCTGTCTGGGCCGCGGCGGAGGCCTTGGCCGAAGGGTCCCGCAAACTTCTCCAGAAGCCCATCAAGGTGTGTGGCGTGCGTTGGGGAGCCGCCGCCGCGCCTGGCTGGTTGAGGGTGTGGGGAGTCAGAGCGGGGCCCGGCGCCGGCACCGCGGGTGCGTGTCGAGAGCTCTCCTGGTGGGCCCCGGCATCCACCCAGCTGCTCAGGGATCCTTGGTGCGGGCTGCACTGTGCGATCGGGCATTGTCTGCGGGGCTGGCTCGGTGCTCCTTGGCGACAGCCCAGGCAAGAGGTGATGCGCCTGCGCTCGGCCTCGGCTGTATGCGGTGGCTTCCCCCTCAGTAGTACCGGCAAGGATCTCCGGCTGCCGCCGTTATAGGGCACACCTCCTGGGCTCCGCTCGGGATTCACACGCTGGCACTTCTCAGTGGGGGTCGGATCCGAGGCCCGTCATAGCCCGTGGATGGTTGATGTTTCTGGCGGTTTGTCCTCCCCCATTTTGGCTGCGGTCGATGGGGAGCCTGTTTGCCATTTTGGCCTACTCCATGCTGATCTGCTGGGAGAGTACAAAGCTCTCCCGGCCACAGGGCTGCTCCATGCCGCCTCCAACCCTGCTCATCAGAAGAAGCAGGCATTCATGGTACGGGAGAGCCAAAGGGCGGCTCGGTGACAGCTTCAATCCGCGGAAAATTCGCTCCGACGACGGGGCATTCCTGGAGCACTTGAGGAGCCATGCCGTACGGTCGGCTCCCGGCCACGCCCCCACGTTCTGCCCTTCTTAGGACTGGTGTGCTCAGATGCCGCTTCCACATACTGTCTCGCTTCTGCCTACTTCTGCCCCGCTGGTCTATGCGGACCCGATTGGTGGTGGGCCTTCCTGGCAACCATCCTCATTGCGTTTGTGGGGGTATGCCCCATATGAGAGGTCTCTGCCTACCCTAGCGCCTAAACCTTCATTAGAGGATGTATTTTTCGGCAAATTTCAGAGGCTCATGCATTCTGATCCTATGAAAGAGTACTTTAAGGGTCTTTTCAAGGAAATCTACCCTGAACCTCCGGCTCCAACTTCCTCCCCGGCGGCTCCTGCGGTGGTACCACCTCTTCCTATAGGTCAGTCTCCAGTACTTCTTCCCCTACCCCTGCTGTCTCCCGTAGTGAAGAGACTGGTAGAGCGGGATAGCACTTTAAAATCTGTGGCAGCCCAGTCGTCTGCTCCCGATTCGCTAGATGACCTTCAAGCTGATGGGGATAGCGATGAGCAGCCCCGCTCTGTCAGAGCATTCCATGACCGGGTTCTGGATGTGATGGCCCTCCCTGACATTCCAGTACCCGAGTCCCCCGCGCTGCAGGAAGGGGTGCTTTCGGGAGCATTCACCTTGTCACCACAAGAGCGTACCGGCCTGTTCCTCCAGAAGGACGTTTTGGCTGAGGTCTGGATGGTCTGGGATAAGCCCCACACCTGGCTACATATTAGTAAGAGAATCGACGCCCATTGCAGACTTCACACCTCCGAGGAGATGGCCTTGGAGTCTTGTTCGCTCCCTTCCTCGACGGTGGTAGCTGCGGCCACGCTTCAATCCAAGCCAGCCTCTGCGACCTCTATGGCTGCGGTTCACATTCTCTCCAATAAAGACAAAATTCTGGACTCCTTGGACTCAGCACTGCTACTTCGCCAAGCAAATACCGAGCTGATCCTGGCGGAACCTAATATGAAGCTGTGGAAGGAGTTGGCTTATTTCCAGGAGTGCATTCCTGCGCATAGGCTAGACGACTTCAAGGCCAGGTTGTCGGACGCCATGTTGTTGGCACAAGATCTCCTGGAACCTGCGGCACACCATGTGGATACTTCGGTTCGAGGCCTGATGGTGATTGACACACTCGCCAAGCATGGCTCCATGCAACAAAGTTTTCGAAGGAGGTGCAAGATCAAGTTCTGAACCTTCCCTTCGGTGGCAAGAAATTGTTCCATTCCTCTACGGATGACGAACTTACAAAGACTAAGGCAAGCACCCAAACCGCCAAATCTTTGTCGGTCCTAGCTAAGGCCGCTTATACACAGAGATCAGGGTCTCCGTCTCGATCCTTCTCTGGATTCAGAGGGTTTCAGGACCGCCGGGCGCGCAGAACTGAATCTCCGGTTGGCGGCACCCGTCAAAACAACAAGGTGGACGTTTTTTCTCTCGCCCATCAGCCTCCATTCCAAAATATTTTTTGTCAATCGCGCGAGACTCCGGTGGGAGGACGAATCTTGTCTCATCTGGAGGTGTGGCAGACAATCACCGAAGACCGATGGGTTTTGTCCATCGCTCGGGCTTGCTTTCGCTTGCCCCTCACCCCCTACCCCACCCTTCAACCCTCTCTTCCAACAGATGAGGACACCCTCCCTCAGAGCCGAGCTTCTCAACCTCAGGGCTATGGAACCTGTTCCCCTTGGGGAGCAAGGGGTGGGCTTCTACTCTCGACTGTTCACGGTGCCCAAACCCAACCAGGCTGGCCTGCGCACCATTCTCGACCTTTCCCAGTTCAACCTTTCTCTTCCCCAAGAGAAATGCAAGATGATCACATGCTGCCAAATAAAGTCCTCTCTTCGCAAGGGTGACGAGCTCAGTGTAGTGGACCTTCAGGACGCGTATATGCACATCCTGATATGGAGACCGCATCGAAAGTATCTGCAGTTCTCCTTGGGAGGGGAGCACTTCCAGTTCCGTGTGCACCCGTTTGGTCTCAGTTCGGTGCTGCGATTCTTTACGAAGATGTCGGTCATCGCAGCTTTCCTTCGGCTACGGAGTGTTCATGTATATTCGTACTTGGACGATTGGCTCCTCCGCAGCCCTTGTCCTCCGACGGCTTTGAGCAATCTCCAGTCTCTCCTCCAGCTCCTATTCCATCTTGGGCTGTTGGTGAATCGGTGGAAATCTTCCATGACGGTCTCCCAAGACCTGATCTTCATCGACTCCATGGTGTAGTTGACGGCGGACAGGATTATGGATCTATTCGTCACGCGTTAACTCTTCATCCAGTTAGAGCACATGACGGCTTGGTGGTTCCAGAGACTTCTGGGCCTCATGGCCTCGTGCGTGCTTGCTCTTCCTCTTTCGCGTCTCAAAATGAGGCGTACGTAGGTAGTTCTTGGTGTCAGGCTTTGGAATAGGATTCCAAGATGATTCCAGTTCCATCCTCCATGATGGTGGACCGTCTATGGTGGTCCTCGACCAACAATTTTTCAGTGGGGGCCTTCTTTCAGGAGCCCTGCCCACAAGTGACGATTACCACGGACTCCTCCCTTCCGGGGTGAGGAGCAACTCTGGGTCATCTCCAGGTCTTCGATCTATGGACGCCGCAGGACAGGCAGTTTCATATAAATTATTCGGAACTCCAGATTGTTTTTCTGGCTCTGAAAGCTTTCCAACCATCCATCACAAACCGGGTGGTCCGCTTCCGCACGGACAACTCTGTGTCGATGTTTTATATGAACAAGCAGCGTGGTACCAAGTCACCACCTCTTGTTGACCTTGCCATTCAGATTTGGGAATGGGCCATCCAGCATGGCATTTGGCTACTGGCGGTACACATTCCGGGGCAACACAATGTGACTGCAGACTCACTCAGACGACAGACAGCGGCCAGCTACGAGTGGGAACTGAACATGGAAGTCCTCTCTAACGTCTTTCGCCAATGGGGTACTCCAGAAGTGGACCTTTTTGCGACTGCCACAAACAGGAAACTTCCTCTTTATGCATCCAGGAACGGTCTCGGGGCCTCCTCTCTGGGGAATGCTCTCGAGATTCTGTGGCACAACATGAAGGCATATGCCTTCCCGCCTCTTCCTCTGATTCATTGGTTACTCTGCAAGCTCAGGAATGCATCGAATTGCACTCTCCTGTTCATAGCTCCTTGGTGGCCAGCCAGATTCTGCTTTTCGGAAACTTCAGCATCTGTCGATTTTGTCCTCCGATCATTCTGCTGTTGATTCCCAACCTGCTTCACCAGTGCGATGAGCAGATGTGGCACCCCTCCCCACAATCATTCAGCTTAGCAGCCTGGTGCCTGAATTCAAATCCCTAGCGCAGTTTAACCTGTCTGAGGACAATATGCACATTATCCAAGCGGCCAGGAAGCCTTCTACGATATCTCAGTATAAGCGCAAGTGGCTCCGGTTTTGTCACTGGTGTTTAGTTAAGCAACTGGACCCCAGGCATGCTACAATTGACACTGTCCTTTTGTTCATTTCTCATCTGGCTGCTTCGGGCATTCATGTTTTGTCTTGCAGGACTTGTTGGCTATTGCTGCCTACCTGTCCACTGACACCTGTTCCTTTTCTTTATCGAACCCAATCATTAAAAGGCATTTCTGTTTCGCTCACCTGGTATCCACAGGGACGCCACCCAGCCGGGTTACTCGCTGGTATGCTTCTCAGCTTTGCCCTTACGTGGTCTGCGGGGAAGGTTCTGCCTGAAAATACAGGAGGATTGTGTTCAAGACTGACCGAGTGTGGTAAGTATCCTTCCTCCAACCCCGTATGATTTCAGTCCCTCTGGCGCCCTCTCCTCACCTTGTGGTAGAATTAAGCGTGCTCTCCGTCTTGCCTTCTTTGCAGGGGCTTGTTGTCTTTCATGGGCGAGTGCGGTCCAGTTACTTCACTGACGCCGGCCCGTTTGATATTGTTCAGGTAGGTCTTATTGCTGTTCTTTAGTTTTGTTGCTATCCTGCATGCCTTTCTTTGTTTAAAATGTCTCTTTTTTGTCTTACTTAGGTATGCAGAGCTTCAAGGCAGCAAACTGGCTTGGTTGAGCCCTGCTGGTAAATGAAGGCGCATTAAGAGCGCTATGATGCGGTAAGTAAGCGCTATGCGCAGCGCTGCAAAGTCTTGCCTTTGCTAACCTGTGTTTTCCTTCCTTGTAGGTCGCAGTGTTCTTCAGCACGAGGGGAATGTCCAGAGTGGTGCCAGCCGAGAGGCGACCAGCCAGGTATGCCTTTTGAGCAGTTCATAATTTGTAAATGTCTCTACTGCTTTCTTTAATGTTGCCTCTATCTTCCTCTTTCAGGTCGTTCTGTCCATGAGGCGTGCAGATTCGAGGAAGCTGTTCTCAGTAGCTGCGAGTGTTTAAAGATTAAGACTGCAGGTAAGATGATGCTGCTGCTAATGATATTCCTTTGTCTCCTTGCAGGTTCTGCTTCTCCGAGGTTCGAGGGAATAGCTGGACACGGTGAGCGTCACGTTGCAAGCTGCAAAGTAACGCAAAGCATGCTGTCTTGCTCGGGTGTGGATTAAATAGCTCCAACAAAATAGTCCAGGTAAAGTAGTCCCTAGGCTACCACACCCAAAACACTAGACCGCATAGCTTGGTTCTTAGGAACCAAGCTATGTGGATGCCTCCATGTTGGCTGACAATACAATAAAGTAGTTCCCAAGCACATTGTTTTTCTTGGTGTATGAGCCTGGCGCCATAGGCGCCAGGACTGGCCCCATGAGAGCTTTTGAAGAGGATGGCAGGCTCTAGAGGCCCAAGTCCTGGCTCCACCTGGCCAATGGGTTTGCCAGAGGGGGTTTTGGGCGAGGGTCGTGACAGCTTCGCAGGGTTATTACATCTTTTCCCACCTGTACGCAATTCTCATCCAAAGTGAGATTTAAATGTGGTCCTGATCGCCTTATGCCATAAACCATTTGAGCCCATGGCTACGACTGATCTATAGTACCTTTCTTGAAAGGTTACCTTTTTGATTGCAGTGACTTCAGCAAGGCGAGTAAGCAAGCTTCAAGCCCTGTCCGTGGAACACCCATGCCTTACCTTCCATAAGGATAAGGTTGTGCTCTGCACTCTTTCTTTCCATCCTAAAGTAGTGACTGATTTTCATTTGTATCAGTCAATCTCATTACCTGTCTTTTTGTCCGAACCCAGCCTCGGACGCCAAGAGAGTATTACACAATTTAGACGTCCGATAAGCTCTGAAATTCTATCTGGACAGAACAACTGAACTCATGGGCTCTCAACTCTTTGTTACGTTCGGAGACCCGAAAGGGAAACCTGCTTCAAAGGCTACTATCTCCTGATGGATTGCCTCCTGTATTTCACAAACGTATACCATACAGGGCCTTCAACCTCCGAACGGCATTCATGCCCATCTTGTACCTGCAAAGCGGCTGCTGTTGCCTTCCAAAAATATGTTCCCTGGGAACCCATTGCCAAGGCGGCTACCTGGGCTTCCCCGTCAGCTTTTTCTAAGCATTACTGCTTGGACATGAGCTCCAGGGCCGATGCTCAATTCGGCCAGGCTGTTCTTAAAAAACAGTTTCAGTAAGGAAGGTACATACACCCGTATTACCTGTGTGGAGTGCTTTAGAATCTCCCACAAGTATGGAGGAAAGGAGACGGGACCTAGGAGTAGAACAGTTACTCACCGTAGTGACTACCTTACTCCTAGTCCATAGTCCCCTTTCCTCCATACGCCCGCCCGCCGTCACCTCTGATAAGTATCCTCGATTGCTTAAATGGTCGCAGAGCTGGTGATAGAAAAGGACTGAAGGGCGATGCGCGGGTGGAGCTCAGTACGGCCGGGTTACGGCTGCGTGCGGTACCTCGCGTAAAAAGAGAAGGACAACATTTTTTCAATTTTGATGCTTTTTATCAAAAGTGCTCTGATCCCTTCCCGAAGGACGGAATGTCCCACAAGTATTGAGGAAAGGGGACTATGGACTAGGAGTAAGGTAGTCCCTACAGAGAGTAACTTTATTATCTTACCGGCAGCTTACCTGGCAGCTACAAACCGTGACCAAGCAGATGCACCAAGCAGAATGTCCCATGCCTATCACGAGTGGGAGTTACAGAAACGGGTCCTTTTTGAGACTTTTTCCATCCAGTGAGCCCCTCTCGTGAATTTTTTTATTGATAAGTTCTGCTTTTTTGCCTCGGGAAAGGCCAAAGGGTAATTGGGATAGGGAGCGCCCTGTCGATCTCCTGGTAGTCCTGAAGATTCGACACACATTCGAGGCCTCTAGGGGGTTTGAGATTCTCCTGGTCGCTGCTCATTGGCCACATAAGCATTGGTTCTCCTGCATGCTGCTTATGGCGGATATACCACCTCTTTCTTCTCCTCCTGGATCCCTTTCATCAAGAGAGGAATGTATTGCATCCCTGCCCACAATCACTTTAATATGGCACCTGAAAAACGAGCATTCAGTCATCTAAGCCCATTGGGGTATGAGCTTGGTGTTACGGCAGCCGCCAGGAAGAATTCCACTAGGTTGCAATATAAGTGCAAGTGGCTCAGGTGTTGCCACTGGATGCTAGAAAGATCTTGGGACTATCCACAGTCCTCAGTAGATGACATTCTATCATTTTTATCAAATTAATCCTGTCCGAGGTGCAGGACTTATCCTGCAGCTCTTAGAGCTTACCTCACAAACCAAGACAGAATTGTTTCTCTTTCCAACCAGCCAGTAACTACTATTTTTTGGGCTTTTGCATCTGCTCCCTTCCACATGTAGGGCTATCCCAGTGTGGGACCTGAATGTAGACTTAACAGTGTTGACTCTCCATGTCCTCTGTGAACTTGAGACTAGTGTCCTGGAAAACCACATTTTTGGTGTCTATTACATCGGGTCACAAGATATGTGAATTGCAAGCATCGTCTGCTGTGGATCCATTTATGTACTTTCACAGGGATATGGTGTTTCTATGGATCCATCCTTCATTTCTTCCTGACGTCTCGGTTTAATGTAAACAAATAAAATGCATTGCTAGTCTTTTTTCTGATCCGCAGACAGAGAGGCTGCCCCGGTCTTTAGTTGTTTGGATGTTCAGAGGTTTGAGGTACTATCGTGAGAGAACTAGACCTCCTAGGTCCTCGTACAAACTCTTTATAGCCTTTAGTGTAGACTTCATCCAGTCAAGCAAGTGGCTAAAGCCACAATAAACAGATGTATAATATTATGCATATCACATTCCTACAAAGTTTTGGGCCAGGTTCTTCCTGCGGGTCTTCATGCCCATATGACAAGGGCATAAAGCGTGGGATTGGCCTTTCAGAGACCTGCCCCATGGAAGACAATCTGGAAGGCAGCTAATGGGTCTCCCCATCAGCTTTTTGCAGGCCTTATTGCCTTATTTTCAGCTCCAGGACTGATGCAAAATGCGCTCAGTGTGTTCTAAGGAACAACTTTGCAGCAGTGTCGATTCTGCCTCTGTGGGGCAGGCCAGTACACGGTACTCACCCATTAGTATGGATGAAAGGGGGATGGGGCGAAGAAGTTTGGAAAAGTTCATCACTGTAGTGACTCACTGAAGTCCACTTTCTTCCATTCACCCTTAATCCATCCTAATACCGTAATTGGTCCTCCCGCTACTCTCGGGGGGCTAAGGGAGTGACGTGAAGGGGCACAAGCGGCAGAAGCTAGGGTTTGACCGCGTGCTGCGTGTGCGGACTACCTACGCATGTACATTCTTAAACAGGAAATGCGTATTGCTTGGTAAGGCTTTGTTTCCATCCCTGCTTGGCGGGGATTCCCAGGAGTATGCAGGAAATGGAACTTTGTACTAGGTTTACAGTAGTCCCCTCAGTAAGTAACTTTTCCTTTCTGACCCTCCTTTTCTGTTACTGCACACAGCCACAAGATGAAAGATTACAATCACACATGCAACCACTTAGTAACCTTATCAGAGGGTTGCATTTTCAGTCACTGCTTATGGATCGACGCACAGCAAGGCCAACAAAATTTTTTAGAAGGGCGCTATGCAAGACCATTTCATATTTGCATACTGATGTCAGAACTGCACTGAAGGTATAAGTGATTTGTAACTTTGTTTTCAATACTGAGGCACTCCCTCATTAGGTGTATACTCTACCTCCTGCAGTATACTGATGATGCTCATGGTATTGACAATTCAAGAATTGGATAGCTATACCCACTGCAATCACTGGGTTCTGTGTGCTCACTCGCATCTGAGATCAGTGAAATATGTTCAACTAATTGTTGTGCTGAGCTGGGCCTTTTTGGGCAACCCTTGTAATGTTATGTGATCCCCAGACGATGTTATTTATTGCGTCTTTGCTGGAACCTATGTTAGAAAAGGCTGTTGGTTGGTCGAGCGGTGTTGTAGCCTTCTTGTATATGACCCATTCTTGAAGTGCGCTTTTCTAAGTGTGCTGATATCGTGCTGACCGAAGCGGTCTTCATTGCTGCTACTTTCAACTTCCCTTCTTCGTGTCCACAAGTCTTTTAAATTTACTGTAATTGCTTTGGCTGAAACTTTCTCAAGGAGCCTAACTTGTATGGACCTATCTATGGACCGAACTGCTGCCTGCGAGCAGAAGCTAATTTCAGTTCAATTGTTTTGCATTGTTTTGTGGTGATCACTCCTGGTGAACTGCCCACTTTCCTAGAAGCCATATTACGTGGAATGCACACGCATTTCGCACGAGTGCATTCTCGAAGTGCGCTTCTCTAAGTGTGCTGATATCGCTGATGGGGCTGGAGGTGTGGAGTGTGGGATAATAGGGTGCTAAGCTTGTGAATACAAAAGCGTTATAAGAATAATTGGCCTGAATTTAGATTGATTGAAATAAGCGGCACCTAGTGTGACTGAAATTGATTGGTGAGTATTTTTTTAAAATATTTATGCCACCAATTTACAATCTAAATACTGCTATGCTATCCCCTATGCCATCCCCTGAAAAAAATGTTTGTGCCATTGCTAATGCAAATATAACTCCCAAATGCACCACACACTCTGTAAACTTGGTTCGCAGTGTAAGAACTTATGTGCTTGCTAAAGCTATGACGCTCACAACGGATATTAGAAAATGTTACCCATACCCATCTCCCTTCCCCGTGCTAGACGATGTACCAATAATCACAAATGAATCTATCATTGCACAGAATGATCAATTATAAAGGGTTTCAGTCCTACCAATCAATCTATGTACTCCGTCGGATTCATTCATGACAAATTTGCCATATCTGCACTATCCCGTAGGAGATTAATTGCAGGGTCCTATGGGCCATGGGAATGATGTGGATATTTTGGCATGTGTACATAGAACTGAAGATAGTACTGTGAGCTCATTAAAATCTGTAATTACCCCATGTAAGACACCAAAGGTTACACTTGAGGCATCTAGATGTTCGTCCTCGGGGGTGGCCATATCGATAATATCATCGAGGCGCACTATGGATGGTGGAACAAACCCAACTTCACCAATTTTCCCAATCCCCGGTGATGTCCTCGGGTTCATTGCACGATTGTTCCAAGAACTCAGTTTTATACGCTCAACCTACCCCGAGGGAATTTAGGCCGACGGCAGGCTAACCTGAAAATGCTATTGTTTCTGCAGCCTTACCTTTTGCTGAGATATCATTGCAGGCGATGAATACTGTTTTATTCTCACTTGCAAAATTTTATGAAAGCTTATGTAGCAAGGTGGGTGAACAAAATGTCATGTTAAAACAACTACTGGAGCGACAAGTGTCTGTGAAAACTGGCTCATTTAGAAATTGATAATGCTTCCCCTGTAACAACAATGGTGAACAAATCTGTCACGAATGAAAAAGATCTGCTGTTACTATGGGTTGAACAATCTAATAAGAAACTTGATGTTGTGAATGATGAATGTGCTAAGACTAATGAGATGCATTTTAAGGCTAATGTCATAGATGAATTGGTGGCTGCGGGAGCCCAACTGACAAAGAACAGTTGTGCCTTTGCGGACTCTGACAATGTACTGGATGTTATTGTATCGATTAATGCTAATAATGACGTAATTGGAGTGGTCGATGGTGTACCAGTATTTAATATCTTTACTAAAAACAATTCTACGAAAATAGATAGAATTATTACTTCTCTAGAAGGAAACAACAAGGAGAAAAAGACATCCGACCCTCCTCTATGGTAACCCAGAATAAATTCACGGTCCTTTATACACTCTTTGACTTTACCTCCTAGAACTAAATTGTAGCCATAAGGAGACAACCTAATAGTGTTAAAAAGAAAAGCGCTTCCATATGAAACAAGCAACAGGACAAACCATCTACTGTGCCCCTGTGGTGAGCCCCTATACTCCATTAGATAATTTGGTAGAAGAAATCCAACGCGAGGCAACATCCTGTATTTCTGTGGACAAATTGACTAATCAAGTTACCTCGGAACAGAGAGCGTTGGTTCAACCCAATGAATTTTGCAGGGTGTGGTTGATATGACTAATCAAGCGACCTTGGAACAGGGAGTGATGACTCAACCCCAATCAATCACGCAGGGTGCGGTTGATAACTTTTCGACGTTAGAAGATGGACGTAAACAAATTGAAAAATCAGTAACCTTATTCATGGCTAACTCAAGTAAATCCTTTATACCTCTGCAATCAGAGCCAAAAGATCCTAATAGAATTCCAATGGGACCTGCTTACCTTAAACAGTTACCAAAGTTAATTCAATCTAACGGTTCATTAGTAGAACAGAAAGGACATTGCAGGAGCAATGAGTGAGGACTTGACAAACCGATAGACCACTCTAATCTAACCACTCAACAGTCCATGCATTTTAAACACATCTATGATCAGTCCTTGCCCTCAGCGCTGTGCCAACAATTTGATCAAAATAATGCACTAACTCTGAGTGACAAGGGGGATATAAGTAGTCGATCAGCTAATATTTATAAGCCGAAACATTTGAGCTGCGACTCAACGACTCATCATAGCCTTATTTTTCAATGTAGAGGTGGTGATTTTCCAACTTACAATTTGAATAGAATGTTGATTCTTAACATCTTAGAGGAGATTCCAAAACTTCAGGAAATAACTTCAAGTGATATTAGTCAAGTTGAATTTATCTATCATTATGACACGCCAGTGGTTAAATTATGGATGCAATCGGGTGCTATACGAAATATGATTTGGCAAACACATGAGAAACTGTATAGCATGGGTTTCTTGCTGCTGTTGCAGCCCAATTCCATGTTGGGTAATGATCTGAACTACAAATATACCACGATGGTGGTGCAGAATAAGCCTTGGATTTCAGCTCTTCTATTGATGTCTTGCTCCCACAATGATTTGTCAGTTCCCCGTTCAGTGATTATTGGGAATCAGCCCTCTGGCAGACATTCTAATTAACAATCTGTTTTGGAAACTGCCACTACTTTTAGGTTAGCCTCATGGAACACCTGAGGGTTTGCTCATTTAATTACCTCCTCTACTAATCTTTTAGATAAACGCGACATTGTCATGTTACAGGAGATTTGGCTAACCTTGCCGCCTATATGGGAAAATCATGTGATTTCTTTACTCCCGGCTTTGAAACCAGTTCGTGGGAGGCCGGTGGCTGGTCTAATGGTTGCCGCAAAATTGGCATCAAATCTGGTTGTGGAACCATGGGCATCTTCTGGTTCTTATATACAACTGGTTAAAATTAAATCTACCTCCTTTCCCATTGGCCCCATCAACCTCTACTGGAATCATGTGGCCATAAGGGATGATCAGTTTATGTAAGATCTGGAAGATATACTCTATCTTATTGCTCATGATGCTTCCAGTGACTACACAATACTAGCTGGGGATTTGAACATCAGCTGCATAACGAAACCGGAAAAAAATGTGTCAGATGCTGCAATTCATTGGTCAAGACTTATGCAGGATAGAGATCTTCTAACAACAAATGGGGTTGATGCTGAGGTTTGCCCAATGATACACACATCGCAAAGAGGATCCCATACAGCGCACATAGATTATGTGGATAGGAACCTATTTGCTATAATGGATAAATTCAATATCACATCCCAATCGGCCAGTGATCATCCTATTTTAGCATTGACATGGTCCCTACCCATGTGCGATTTGGCAAGAAAATGGAAATATTATGGCCCGCAACTAGCCTGCACTTCTAGAGGGAACAGGTTTAGATGGATGACAGACAAATTGCAGGCCCTGCTGGAAAAAGTAATGTACCCGAATAATATATTGACACCAGCCCTCATGTATAATGGAGAGTATGTGGCAGCAATGCAGACTTTTAGAACAACGGGGAAGAAGTAAGAAAAGTCATCCATGGTCCATGTCCATACATATGATGCTGATGTTCAATCTAGAAAATCTCTTCAGAGCAAACATTTGCGCACTGAAAGATCTTCCACTTGAAGTGAGAGTATGCAAAATGGGGCTACTTAAAAATAAATATAGAAATTGGATAAAGGCTTGTAGAACTCACATGCAACTCACTGATGCCCAAACTATGCTACGATCCTTGGTGTCTAAAACGTCTGCTTTAATATGGGGTCTTATCAAAAAGGTTATGTCTCCAGCTCAGACCATGATGCAGGTCAATGCGGTGTAAGAATCGGTGTGGATGCAGTATGACAACTCTTTATAGGCATTTAGTCCATGGACAAATTGTGCCCCTCCATTGCTGGATGATGAAAGAAGTGATCGGATAATATCTCAGGAAGATTTAATATTTTTCATTTAAAAATTATCTACTTCCGGGTGTCGGGGCCAGGCGGCCTCTCATACAGTATGCTATAAGCCCATCCACAAGCCTCGACAAAAATTCTTCATGTAATATTCTCTCAGATAATCTATACGCGCAGTATTCAATCATCTTGGCAAAAATCGATAATCGTCCCAATTTATAAGAGGGATCATTCTCAACCCACGAATTATAGACCGGTGGTGCTCTTAGACACCCCGGGCAAACATTTTGCACGTTTTATACTAAAAGACTACAACATTTGGGCTGTAAATAGCATATACGATACCTTTCAATCTGGCTTTATGCCTGGTCTTGGGGCGGCAATCAATTTACATACACTACACATCATCAAGCATCAGGAGGGTCTGAAACGTCAGCCTCTGTATGCTGTGTTCATCGATTTTCAAACTGCTATCGATTCTGCCTCGAGAAATCTGTTATTCTGTAAATTGAGCAAGGCCAAATGTCCCTTTCATCTGCAATATTGGATTTGACAATTCCATTCTAATACCTCAGTCCAAATAAGATTATCACTAGATGGCAGACTATCAAGCCCCTAGATGGCAGACTATCAAGCCCCATCGTGACTCATAGAGGGCTGAATCAGGGGTGTTTGATGGTATCATTGTTGTTCAATTTCTTTTTCAGTGCTTGATGGCATCATCGTTGTTCAATTTCTTTATTTCAGATATTGGTGAGAACTTTCTTCATGTCATCTCAGATTCTCCTCGGGTGGCGCAGCATGCAGTCCCCTGGATGCTCTACGCCGACGATTTAGTTTTGTTTGGGAAGACATCTAGGAGACTGCAGACGTTACTGGACGAGCTGGACAAATATGTAAAATTGAATGACTTGATCATTAACCTTTTATAAAGTCTAAGATCATGATATTTGCTTTGACACAAAGAGCCAAACAAAATAGGTTTAGTTGGATGCTACAAGGAAAATCCTTGGAAATAGACTGTGAGTACAAATATCTGGGCTTGATAATTGGTGATCAACTGTTAGAAGCTCCATATTATTGTGATGTGATCAAAAAAATTAAAACTGTAGCAAGTCCAGCAAGCCCCTTAAATCAAAGATATGGAAGGTTTTCATGAATACCTGTTATAAATTTCTATGTACAAAAAGCGGTACCCGCCACTATCTATGGTGCGGGAACCCGTAATTGGCGGGGGCAATTGTATTGGACAGTGATTGAAGGTCTATATTGGAAAAGAGTATTGAGACTCCCAAAAACTGTCTCAAAGTGTATATTAAGGTATGAATTGGGCCTTACCTCCCTATACACTATGTATATGTGGAGGCTATGTAGTCTTTACAAGAAGTGTATTATGAACGGTGAAGACGGTTCATTGCTCTGTGTTAGGTCAAAGTACAAAAACACTACTAATCATAAACATATGAGAGTCCGGCGAATTAAAATGCAGGAATTTCTGCTTTCTGCGGATGTAACACTGGACATTATAATACACAATCCTGATAACGCCAAAAAAAGTATTTAGGATTGGGATTGGAATAATACTCGTTTAGAATGCCTAGAGAAAAAGCATCTAAAGGTTTGTACAGCTATGGAGAAAAAACCTCAAACGCTGGAGTCGTATGTTGAGCAGTTTCCTTCTGCAAAACATTGTGACTTATTTCTCCGCTTTTCGATTGAATCTTTGGCGTACTAGAGAAATCTTGGCGAAATGGAACCTGATACCTCTGAATACAAATGTCGTTTTTGTAAAAATGGCACTGAACCTGAAACACTTATGCACTTTATTTTTAACTGTCCTCAATGAGTTTAAGAAGAAAATATTTCGAATATTTCTTTAACGGATGTAGTTTGATCACAACAGACTTTTTTTGGAGTAGTCTATATAATGCCCAATTAACATCCATGAGATTGGCAATTGTTCATTTTGTGTTGGCATTAAAGTTGGATGAATGTGCATACATACAAAATGAATCATGCCTAAAAAGTAAGTTATGTATGATTTTCTTTTTTTTCTTTTATTATCTGTTTCTTTGCTTTTAAATAATAGTGAGCCATGATGAAATTATGTATTTGCGAGAGATTAAATGTTTTTGGGAGGTGATGTACAAAGACTCATATGCAGATTAAAAATTTGGGGATTTTATTTTTGTACATGTGATAGTTTTAAAATGTATTATATTGAAAAGTTGTTTCAACAACTAAATCAATTAAAAAATATATATATGACCCTTTATTTGAAGCACCACTACTTCCTGATCTGGTGTTTTTGGAAGTTCTTCTGTGTACTCCCACCTTCTCCTCCCACCCCCCATTCCGCTTCAGTGACTGGAACACATCTGACAATGTTTTTGCTAGCCTTCCACTAGAACCAGTAGCAAAAACCTCTGCTGTCCTGCCGGATTGCCGATTCAAAGGCTGCAATACTTTATCTGGACTGGAACGTTGGTGTTTTGCCCCTAAAAAGGAAAACTTGATTGCCAGTAATTGAGATTTGCGGTTTGACATATTGTAGCATAGCCCCAACATGCCCTGGTATTAATTTCTACTTAATTTCATGAACAAGACAAAACAGACTTTATTGGATATTTGTCTAGCTCGTTCCAAACGTCCTGGCTTGGAGCAATACAGACTTCACCAACATTTTCATTAAACTTGAAATATGGTATAGAAGCCTGTTTTGTTGCACCTGAATTGTTTAGGAATTCCTGCTGTTTGTCTCAATTTATGAACACTTTCACCCTATAAAATGTTTTATTTTTCTGGATGCCACTGGATACCACTACAAATGTTAATCAATTAAGCTGACCTGTACATTTTTTGTTTTGATTTCTTTGGACTGTTTGGTGTACCTCCAAGCTGTAACTATTGCATTGGTGTACCGGTAGGAATATTATTTGGTTATTTGCCCACCCATTAAATGCTCTTGGCCATGCCATTCCCTCCCAAAACACCCCCCCCCTGGGATCTCTGAGCTTGCTCTGTCAAGTAGTAAAATCAAGCTTTAGCTTGGCAGTGTTTTTCTAAGCACTCTGTTGAGTTAATGGCTTAATTTCAGCTGTAAATGGCTACTGGCGTAATTAAAATAATAATGAAAAAGTCTTAACCAATTGTGCCTTTTATCCAATTAATTTTAATCTGTCCCTTACAATGAAGTCCTGTTAAAAACGAGCAATGACAATGCCAGCAGTTTTGGCTTGAGATATTAGTTATCTTAATATCAAGCCATTAGCCATGTAATGAAATCCTATGCCCAGGCAATCACTCACTTTTTTAATTGTGATTTTATGGGTTGGTAATTAATACATTTGATATCGGTGGCCAGCAAATGTCTATGCCATACATACACAAAAGCCTGAACTGTTGGCTTTGCCAATGCATGTTTCTATTTATTTACGACTTCTGATCAGTTCTCCATTGTCTTCAAGAAGGAATTTGATTCAGATCTAGCCCCTATCTGTGAAAAGGTATTGGGTCTTTCTGCTGGAAGTCTGGTGAAAGTATTTGAAGCATCTGAGTGCTTTGTGCTCGAGTACATGGGTAATAGCACTCACTACGTTTCAAATTTGCAGGACGTGTCCATAAACGCAGTAGCGGGCAACTTTTGACTGCGTTGATCTGCTTTTGAAGAAAGATTAAAAGCTGGGGATTTGGTTGATGTTTTGAACGTTTCGAGGTAGCGGGTTCACTGGCAGTTTTCCAGGCGACGCCCTGGATCGAATCAGTTCATCGGGCCAAGCAAAGAAAAGCATTTTCTTTTTAAGTGGCATGTGGTAAATGAAGCACCTCACCACCCCCCCCCCCCTTTTAAGACTTCTACGTTGACATGTTTTTGAACTACCAAAGACAGAGTGGTACGTAGTTAAAAGATAGATGAAGCTCCAAGTAGCTGAAGGCAATGAAATCCGAAACCTGGGCTTACAAATGTGTCTGGTGCTCAAAGCCCGGCATGTTCGAACAAAGGAGCCATGGAGGAATGGCACTTGGCTTCTCCATGCAGGCTGTATTGCCTTGGCAAGGAGCTCTGCTCCAGACGCATGTTTCAATGTATTCCATTTCATGTGCCTTGTTTTCTTTTGCCATCGCAGGTTGTGGGATCAAAACAAAACCTCTCCGGACTTTGTGACCGTATGTTTTACTTCATGTTTTAGAAGAAATCGACAGGATGGGGAAATTGCAGTTTTTGGGAGATATTGGTGTAGCAAAGGCTGGCATTGATTTGTATATGTAATTGCAAATGAGCAAATCCGAAAAATATGAAGCGGTTAAAGCTCTGGCGATGACAGAAGGTTAAATGCCTGTTTGTATCTAGTTGCTTAGATTTTGTATGATCAAGCTCACCGTCTTCGGTTAGGTGGAATATATACTCGTTCTGAGAGCAGCAACCGAGAGGAGGTGAGCACTGTTTGTTTTACTTATTGGGCTTTCAGGTTTGGTCGGGTGCACTAGACACATCCATCTTCATTGTTTGGAAGGAACCATTCACCCGGAAGAGCTTGTCGGGCAAACCCTGAAAAAGATCTTTGTTGTCTTAATTTAAAGGCTTGAAGACACATTGCAGAGTCTATGTAACTTGATGGCATTGCAGTCTACTGATCATAGATTCCATCCACAGTTTAAGGCCGCAGGTGTGCCAGACAGCTTAAATGGGGCGCCCTCAACTGGTCCACCAGTGTGTACTGTTAGTCCAGCCTGGATTTAGAGGCCAGAAGAAGGCGTTTTCTGCAGTTACTGTAGCCTCTGACCATGGGAGAAAAGGACCAGACAAAATATTGACTGGACTAAAAAGTGTTGCGTATACTGTTTGAGTAATGCCGTTCTTTGCGAGTATCCCCTGCTGATAAACGTGGGCCTGTATAATAACACAAGTACCAACTTATTTTTGTTATCAGAGTGTGACAGTTTTGTTTATTCTCTGAGTATTGACCTCTGTTTTGTGGGTACATTTTTTTTTATTCTTCTGTCATTTGTCAATGATTTTTTTGTTTGCTTCAACTTGGCATTTACATTTTTGATCATTGTTATTCCTTCTCTGCTGTTGCTTTCAAAACGGCCCCAAAGTGAGTGGTTTGTCTTGGTCATTGTGTGATAGTCTGCGAGGGATTGGGACACAGTCCTCATCCTCGATGGCTGGTCACCAGTTCCTCTTTACATTTGGCCGGGTGACTGCAGATATGTTTGAGAATATCATAAGGCTGTTTGGAAAGAAGTGGAAAGCGGAGGGTAAATATGTGACAATAGATTACATACAAAAGGATTCTCAATGTCTCCCTCTTACTTTATTAAAGCCATTGCTTTATGAATGCAAGAACATATCTGGCAGTATGATGACCTGTCGGCCATTTTTAAATGGCAAAATAGATGTTTGTGACGCCCCCCCCCCCCCCTGCCCACTCCCTCTCAAACCTCTGCAAACCTGGATGTAAATCTACACATCCTCTCGTGTGCATTCAGAAACATTTTGTAGTTGTTCACTAGTCAGCAGTTAGAAACCAGAAATAGTTAATGAGGATACCAGAACTACACATCAAATATCTTTCGAAAGGTGAGATGTGTGTTGCTCCTGGAACTCTAGCTACATTCCCTTTTTATTTTTGTTCGAAATGTGTATGTTTGCGTTTTAGTGACATTGTTACTTTGGTATTGTGACGGCCAAGCCATGCCATAGTACTATGTATTTCTTGGTCTAAGGGTTGGTATTGCTCTCTGCATTATTCATGCTGGGCACACGATTAAATAGTGCTTGGCTGTGGTTCACGTTCTCTCTATTCCTATGCACCTTGAACTTATGTTAGGACGAGTCTCTAGGAATAGCTTGTACTGTATGTTTATGTTCACACTTCTCCAATCTCTATGCTGTGTTAAAAATTGTGTTCTCTGAACACTAGTGCCTAGCTATAGCTTAAACCGTTTACAGTAGTTGCCACCCCACTGATTTAAAATGGGTTGGTGGGATGTTTTTGAACCCAGTCTAGCTGTTGGTCATTATGTGTTTTTAAGACCACCTTTGGATGGTTGTGGTGTGTTGGGGCTTCAACATTTTGGAAATCTAATATCCAGCTGTAGCTTTAACTAGATTTCCATTTATTTCCTTTCCTGGTTCACGTTTGGTTTGTGAAATGTGGCAGTTACGTTTTTTTTTGTGTGGAGGCGGGTGGCATTTTATTTTAAGTCTGTGAAGTTTGTGAACGTTAATGAGCCTCGGACAGTGCAGAAAGGCAGTCAACATTGTGGCAGTGTCCTAGAAGCTGCAGCCATGCTAGCGGTGGTGGTGCAAAGCGAATACAGATCGTTTGGCAAATGCTCAAGTGCCCATAAAGTTGTGAAAGGGTGAAGTAAGCTACCATCGGAGGTACAAGTACGCCTTCTACCTACCTACTCTGCATAAGATCATAAAGGAGGTTTTAACTGCCTAAGAACCGCAATGTGGAACATGTGACTGCTGAACCCACCGTTTTAGTACAACTAGGTGTGACAGTAAACTCACAAGGAGGAGGTGGTCTGTCCAGTGGGTGGGCCAAGCAGTATTGCATTGGGCTCGGATGGTCCTGTAAAGCCATGCCCGCAGGATGTATCATTAAGAAGTCCATTGTTAATGTTTCTG
The DNA here is from genome assembly GCF_040938575.1 of Ambystoma mexicanum. Classification (NCBI taxonomy): domain Eukaryota; kingdom Metazoa; phylum Chordata; class Amphibia; order Caudata; family Ambystomatidae; genus Ambystoma; species Ambystoma mexicanum. The sequence continues at coordinate 437,031,925 of NC_090936.1, forward strand.
ACTAAATATATCCTTTAAAACCTAAAACATTAAAAAGTGAGAATCTTTACTGGTAACGAATACGACCAAATTACTTATTCTTTGGAAAGGTTTCTATTCAGGAGGGGTCTAAAACAACCACGTTTTAGCTTATTGCACGTTTCACAGAGGAGAAATATCCAAATACAAATCATTCTGGTACCACTCACAAGGACAGTGTAGCATCGAAATCCTTGGCAGTTTTCCTTTGTCCGAGTGTCTGAAACACAGTTCTTTATAGTTATGAGTTGTAGGTTTTGTAAGTGCGTTAATTTAGATGTATTTGTGTGTGTTTTTCTGCTTTCATGTTTGGAATTCTCTGCTGTAAGTGTCATTGTGAATGGTGTCAATGATTTTGTTTGTTGCAGGGTATATTCCTTGTTTTGTGGTACCTTCGACCATACTGCATTAATTAAGGGTGAGGGTGTTTGTGTTGGGGTTTGGTGCTTGTGTTATACAGACATTTTTGTGGCTTCCTACTGCATGTTTCACCGTTCTACTGCCCCACCAGAGCTACTACATGCTCTTCTGTACAGGACTGCTCCGGTGGTTTAAGGGTATGTTGCAAAGTTGTGAGTTTTGTAATGTGTGGTAGGTCAGAAGAATGAGGCGAACATAATGGTGGCATTATCACAATGTATTATTTAAAAATAATAAAGCTAATGTTCATCTCTCACTTACAAAAAGGGTTTGCCCTACCTAAGAAAACTAAGGTGATTGTCAGGAATGTAGTTGAAATGAACGGTCTGTCCTCAGTCGGAAAAAACGACCCTATACTGACCCTACAACTATTCAACAAAACATCAAATTAAAGATGGCCAGGAGAATGACTCTCTTTAGAGTATTCACAACCACTGGGAAGAGTACGAGGAGGCCATTTATATTATTTACTTTCTTTACTATATTCACAAATACTGGGACGAGGATGAGGACTCCCATTTTTATACTCTTCAATTGTTCTAAGGTATTTGCAGCCACTGGGACAAGTATGAGTGCAGGTGTACTTGTTTACTTGCTTTCATATTTTTCATCCCTTCTCCCCTTCCAAGTCTCCTGCTATTCCCATCACTTTATCTTAGTTGGGTTGTTATCAGCGGTTCCTCCTGTGGGGTTGGGCTCACTCTGCTAGAACGAAAGCGGCTTGTGTTGCTTCATTCTTCCTTTTCTGCAGTCTGTGTAGTTCAAGCAACAACAGGTCCACCCTGTTTGGGTTACCCCACCACCTTAAATTGATACCACCACCTTAAATTGCTTCACAGGGACGTGGTACGGTCTTCTGCCTGCTCCGGGCCTCTTTTTCTTCTTGGTTGCTTGCGTCCTCTTGATCTCCTGAACTCTCCTGGCTTTTCTCTTCCCGGACTCTCCTGGCTTGTTGCTTCCCAGGTTCGAACTTCATGGGCTCCACCAACATTGCACGTTGGTTCTTCCTCTCTTCTTATGAGGAAGTGTTGGGTTGTCCCTAGCGTAGACCTTGTAGTCCTTTGAGCATTTGTTATTACTCACTCGATCATCTTCTTCTCAGTATGGTTGGCTTCCAACCACTGAGTACTCTTAATGTTTTTCATAGTCTTCTCAGTATATTTGACTTTTTCTTGTTGGTTTTCTGTGATGTTACAATAGCAAACAGTGACTGGTGTCGAATGGTTTACTGGCAGTTCTTGTGATGTGGTGTCTGGGGGTTTCATAGAGGGGTTGAGAGAGCTCCTTGACGGAAACAGGAGGGGTGTGTCTCCCTTTGAGGTCCTGCTTGCCGCCACACCTATTGGGGTATGTTGCATAGCAGGCTCACTGCCCTAGCCTCGAAGGGAAGGGCTCCCCTATGGGGAGAAGTGACGAGATCCTGTGAATTGTCAACAATGTCATGTTATTTGGATCAGTGTGTGTATGTGGTTTGCCTTTATTTTTGTATGCGTTCGGGTGCTGTAGTGAGTGGACCTGTTGTCAGGGTGGGTTTAGTTTGTTGAGCCGTAGGTTTTCCATTTAGTTGGGATGCTCTGACTACTGTTAATGACAGAATCTGTGCGTTGGGGGACTTGTGCCTTTTACGCCCATTTCTTACACTGCAGTTTGAGCTCCATAAAACACATGACTGAATTTAGTTTGTGGATGTTTTTTTGTGCTTTTAACAGATTAGGTCAATCTGGCCCAACGCAGCTTCTGCACGTGTATAGATATAACAATGATCAAAATGTTTCGGTTTAAAAAGTGAATATCTCCAGTTAGGCGGACAAGCATTTGTTTTTCGTCATGCACAACCAAAATGCCGAAAATCGAAATAGGCAATTAGGAGAAGTGTTATTTTTTTAAAATACTTTTTTTGTTTAAATATTTATTTCTTCATGCTTGGAATGAATAACTAACAGGGAACACCTGTTCTTCGAATCAGTTACATCTCGTCCACCAACAAATCCTGTGGTAGTACACAACAGTGAAAAAGACAAACAATTACACAATGTGACCAAATCTACTAAACTATATCAGCCCCTGATGGAAGGACAATGCTGTTGCGCCACCTATCTAACAGGGATAGTTTAGAGAAATGATCCCTCCACTAAACTACCATGAAGATATTTCAGACTTTCATCATTATCCAATGTTGGTAAACCATCAGTTTCAACTTTCCACTCTGCTCAACTTCAAATCCTGCGACCCCCAGCTTGCACCGAAGTGAGCAAAAGCGTGTGTACCATATAAAGCCCAAAACTTTGTTGTAGAAACAAAATGTTAAAAAAACGAATATAACCAGGGGCTGTTGTCCAAGAACCACAGGGCATTCAAGTGGGGATTTACTAATTTTAATTGACGCACACTTGGGAGTGCACAAGCAGGTTTGTTAAGCACTTTGTCGTACTGCCGTGCAAACCAACAACGCCCATTAAAACAAAAACGCAGAACAACTTATTCAACAATGGTATCTCCTATGCTTTGTCAAAAGGATATCCGTGAAGAAGGTTGACTGTTTTCAGTCACACAGCATCAGTCTGTCACCTTCTTTAGGACCAAAAACCACCATTCAAATATTCTGGGGGTCATTACAGCTATCCTCCGTTGAACTCGAAAGGGAGCTGAATACCAACCTGTATAGGGAACAGGATTATTTAGACAAACCTAAGAATGGCAGCTCCGCTTCTACTTAGCACTTCCTTTGCATACTCATAGTATATATGACCACTAGATATAACAACTGGGTTCTAATCCCCTGACACCCACACCTTGCTGTAGGCAACAACCTTATCACTTCAGCATGTTCACCCAGCACTCCACCTGCATGCACGAAGTTACTTCAGTTGTTTTTTTCCAGGTATGTCAAAATTTTAAAAAGAGAGGCAGCCAGCACTTAATATCCCCACGGTGAAGAGTGCTGTATATTCATAAATGTCAACCAAAAAAACTACCTACCACTATCTCTGAAACCGCCAACCAAAACAGCAATCATTAACTTCACAACTAACTTTCCTTTTCATGCTGCAGAGACGTTACCCATGGGGCGATCATCCCTACTCTTGCGTCCCGTCCCCTTTCCTCCATACTGCATGGGCGTCCCTTCCAAGGGATGGGAGACGGAACCTTTTTCACCAGCAAAAAATCTTCTTCCCCTTTAAATTTAGAGGTGCGCGGGGGTGCAGCCGAGGGAGCATGCGCTGTCCTGATCCGCCCTCCGGCGCCACACCCCAGTCCCCTTTTCCGCGCTGATGGGAACGGGCCAAAATCACTACCGCTCCTGGGTTTGGCTTCGGCCATGTAATTCCTCGCGCGGATACTACTACTTTGTCTTTTTATCATTCAGGTACTTGGTCCTGAGGCGCCACGCTCCTCCCCGGCGCATGTCAACTTCCACAGGGTTCAGCAGGTGTCCATCCTATAACAGGCTCTTCCTAAACTTCAGACACCGACGCCCTCTGCCTACGTTGCCTTGGCCTATACCACGGTTGGTAAGCTTGTTCAGCATGTGGCTCGCTGTCATCTAAAGCGCTGAAGAACAGACTAGCCAGGTGGAGGGAGCTCTTCCAGAAGTCTCCTCCAGAGGACCCAAGAACTTTGTGAAACAGCAAGCTGGGCCCAAGGAAGGGGTCAATATTTTCCATCGCATCCTGCAAAGGAGACTCCTTCCCAAGGACTCTCCCACGTGGGAGGGACCGTTCAGGTCCTTGCACTAGCATGTGCACCCAGGCTGCTTCAGCTACCGGCCCTCGGGCCGAGGGATCCTCAGATTCTCCCGGTCGCAATGTTGAGGGACCGCAAGGTTCTTGTACCGGATTGTCATCCGAAGGGCTCCGCCCTTGTACTGGCAATATGGCGGAGGGGCTACGCCGTAGTACCAGCGATATGTCCGAGGCGGCGCCTAAATGTAGCTCTACCGACCCCCGGGTCGAGGGTGTCACACTTACCGGGCCTAGGCCCGAGGAGCAGGGTAGGCCTTGTGATCCACATACAAGAGTCATAGAGGAGGCTGGGCCCAGCGAGCCAAGAAACACGTCGCAGGCACGTGGCAGGCAGCTCGACAAGATGGCCACCGCGCCAGACAGAGGCACCTGTCTGACGCCATTCAAGGAGTTAGGCGAAGAAAGAGTGTTGAGGTGGGACTGGCTTCAACCATGTACGTGGCCGACAGCCTATCCTTCTTATGCGCAGGGCAGCTTCCCACTGCGTCCATACCGGCTACCCCGTCAGTACCCCCTAACCCCTCTCAGAACACCATCAGGGAAGTCCTCCCGGCTATGCTAGTGGCACCACAAGTGCCTACACCGACGCCCCCGGTGCAGCCGCTGGTCCTGGCTCCCCAGCCGACCCTTCAGGCAGTTCTGTACCAGCCTTTGCCGCCTCCTCTGGCCCTGGCTGCGGTCCCGGTGCCCCAGCCTCTGGCTCCAACTACTCCTCCACCTCCGCAGGATCCTCCTGATCCACAGGACACTGATGATGATGATGATGATGATGAGGCGGAGGAGTAGGATCCGGACACGCCATCCTCAGCCAGGGCCTTCCATGAATGTCTTGCTGCCCTGGCAGAATACCTGGGCTTCCCCCAACCTGAGGTCGAGCAGCCGGTAGAGGGGGTTCTGGCTGAAGTCCTCACGTGACGCCTCTCTGCCAAAACAGGGATTCCTCTGCAGACCGATGTAGTCTCCCTGGCCAAGAAGGATTGGCTTAAGCCCCACTCAGCTTAGCCGGTCAATCCACGCCTGGACGCCAAGTACAGGCAGATGGAGGGGGATACACCTCAGCCACACTCGTCGGTGATCGCTGCAGCATCACTATACTCCAAGCCTCAGTCGTCCTCAGCCTCCTCCTCTGCGGCTCTACTAGGCAAGGAGGAGATGATCTTTGAGGCGTACAGAAATAAACTCTATTCCAACTCTTGTCCCAGCACCTTTGTTAAGCCAATGCAATGCTGGCTGCCGCTAACCAGAGGTTATGGTGGGAAATTGCTGACTTCCTCACGGAACTCCCTACGCAGAGCCAATCACGTTTTAAGGTGGAGCTGGCAGAGGCCAAGCTGGTGGCGCATGACTCATGGAATCCACCGTGGCCCATATCGAGACCTCTGGCCATGCCATCTGGATCGCCACGTACATGAGAAGGACGACCTGGCTCCAGGCCACGAAATTCAACCCAGACGTCCAAAAACGCATATTAGATCTACCGTTCAAGGGGTGGGGGGATACCTTCCACGGACGAAGAGCTGGACAAAAAGAAAAACAGCTCACAAACGGCGAAGTATTTCCAGGAACGGAGATTCAGGCAGCCGGACCACTCGCCGTCTCAGAACCGGCTCAAGCAACAAAAGAGGAGACGGTGTAAGGGCTTTTTCCAGACCCATCCTCCGCGACAGCCTCCGAGGGAAAGAAGGCATGACACGCCCCTTCGGGTCCACGTGTCTCCAGTGGGGGGCAGGCTTTCAAGATGGTTACGCCAGCTTTTATAGCAGAGACATTGTGCAGGGGAGACTGGATGTGCTTCCTGGATCTGAAGGACGCGTACCTACACTTCCCGAGTTGGCAGCCCCATCGTTCTTTCCTTTGGTTCAGGATCATGGGCTTCCATTTTCAATACAAGGTCCTTCCTTTTGGCCGAGAAGGTATTTCCGTCGGAGGGCAAGATCTCGCCCATCGAGAGCGCCACCACCCACTTCCTCTGCAGAGAGGTGACCTCGGCATGGTGGTACTAGCATCTTCTGTGGCTCCTGGCGGCGGTCCTATTAGCCGTTCTACACACAAGATTGCGGATGCGGAAGATTCAGCTGCACTTCGCGGCATCATGGAACCAGGAGCGGGGCTCCCAACCCGAGATGATCAACGTTCCTCCATCTCTCCACCCGGACCTGAAATGGTGGTCCAGGGACTGCAACCCTTTGGGCCGCCCGCTCCGAAGGCCACCATCACCACAGATTCTTTGCTCAAGGGCTGGGAGCCACCCTGGATGATCTCTTGGTCCACAGCACCTGGACTCAACAGGAACAGGAATACCACATCAATTGTTTAGAGCATTCCTACCACTTCTCAAGGGCAAAGTTGTCCTCATCCAGACAGAAAACTCGACCAGCATGTACTACGTCAACAAGCAGGGAGGCACCAGATCCCCCCCCCCCCCTCTGTGCAGACTGGCAATCGGCATGTGAGACTGGGCCCTGGAAAACATCTACCTCATGGCAGTCCACCTACCGGGGGAATCCAACATGGAAGCGGACAGGCTCAGCAGGTTGTGAGCGGACAATTACGAGTGGCAGCTAAACAACCTCGCTATTCAAGAGATCTTCAACAGGTGGGGTCATCCCCAGGTGGATCTGTTTGCCACCTGGCACTACAAGAAGTGACCTCAGATCGCCTTCTGGCAGTGATAGGGCCCCGGCTCCCTGGGCGACGCATTTCGGCTGCAGTGGAACGGCATGGAGGCTTAAGTCTTCCCACCCACACCGCTGATTCACAGAGTGATTTGCAAGATCAAGGAGTGTCGCCTTGGTTTTTGGAGCTGCTCAGCCTCTCGGAGATGCCTCCGATTCACCTCCCGACTGCCCCAGCACATCTTCTGGCGCAGCAGGAGGGCAGGGTCCTCCACCCTGCGCCACAGAAACTAGCCCTCACAGCATGGTACCTGAGCAGGTAACGCTGCGCAACCTTATACTCTCTCAGGCTAATCTGGGAATCATTCACGGCGGAAGGAGCAAGGCTACCGGGGCCCAGTATAAAGGTAAATGGACTCGATTCTGCCACTGGGCAAAGAAATCGACCCCCCTGGTGTGTACACTGGACGACATTCTCTCCTTCTCGGCGCACCTCACCCACTCTGGTGTGCAGGTGGATATCTGCCGTACCTACCTCGCAGCCATCGGGGCTTACAGGAACTCAGAGGAGGGGGATCTTCTCCTCCTCCAATCCTATCGTCAAACATTTGACGGGGCTCGCAAGGGACCCGCCTGTCAAGATGTCCCACAAAGGGTGCAGCCTCAACATAGACTTGGGTGCCCCGGCGCACAAACCGTTTGAGCCTGCGGACATCAGGCTGGTCACCATCAAGACGGCCTTGCTAGTCGCCCTCACCTCGGCTCGTCGGGTCATCGAAATCCAGGCACTGGTCGCCTCGGAACCATATACTACCTTTCACAGGGATAAGGTAGTCCTGCGGACACACCCAGCATTTCTGCCCAAGGTTCCGTCTGCTTTACACTTGAATGAGGAACTAGTCCTTCCTACGTTCTTCGCCGATCCCAAGGACGAAGCACAGAGTGCTGCACTGCCTGGATGACAGGCGTGCCCTGAAGTTCTACTTGGACAGGACAAAGGGCTTCCGCAAATCGGACGCACTGTTCGTCACTTTCCAGGACTATCAGGCCTCCAGGGCCTCCATATCCTGCTGGATGGTCTCGGCCATCAAAGAAGCGTACGAGGGCCAGCACAAGCCGCTGCCGGCCAACATGCATGCCCACGCAGTCAGGGCCAAGGCAGTGGTCATCGCATTCCAGCGTCATGCCCCTTGGCAAGTCATAAGCAGGGCGGCCACTTGGGCCACTCCATGGGCGTTCTGCAAGCATTACTGTTTGGATGCCGGCTCTAGATCTGAAGCGGCTTTCGGACAGGCGGTTCTCAGGAATCTATTTGCTTAAGGAGGGTCTTCTCTCCACCCTGTGGCTACATTCAGTTGTAATAGCCCATGCAGTATGGAAGAAAGGGGAATGGGACGGAAGAGTAATTATAAGTTACTCACCGTAGTGAGTAACGTACTCTTAGTCCATAGTCCCCTTTCCTCCATACCTCGCACCAACCTCCCCTCTAATACTGGTGTCATTAGGCAATGTTAAAACTATTGTTGACATGTCAATGGGGACTGAGGTGTGGCGCCAGAGGGCCCGAGTCAGGGCAGCGTATGCTCCCTGGGCCGCAAACCGTGCGCCTCTAAATTTAAAGGGGAAGATTCTGGTGAAAATTTCTGTCTCCTGTCCCTTGGAAGGGACGCCCATGCAGTATGGAGGAAAGGGGACTATGGACTAGGAGTACGTTACTCACTACGGTGAGTAACTTATAATTTCTTTGTGTTGAGCGCAAAACGGCGCAGAGCAATGTTATATGTATGAATTTGATCACTGAAGATATAGTGGGCATGGGTCACATGCCATCCATAGGAACTAGCATAAACCATTATTCTAATCGCTGCCAGGCAACTTGGGATGGTGTATGGAGTCGGGCAAGGAAAACCAGGCTTGTGTAAAAAAAGAAAACACCTTGGTTTTCCAATGCTGTCCTGAACAAATGCTCTGATTCAAACACAGAAATCCTGTATTTTATTAGCACTCGTCCAAACTATTAATCACCGGACCCCTCTCAGATATGGGTCCTCACTGAACCTATCTCAGCTGGCTCCAAAGTATCGCACACTATAAGCTCGGTACTAATGAAGTTGATACTCGGTGTCCATTATAAAATATAAACACTGGTTCTACCCATTTCCTAGTGTCGTAATTAAGGGACTGGATTAAAGAACTGTTATTGCTAATGGATTATGATATATATCAGGATCTACACACTGTCCAGGAGATGGTAACTTTTTTAAGCAACTGCTTGGGCCAAGAAGATGTTGGTGAAACCAAGTTTAGTACGAGTGTTTATATTTGGCCAGATGAGTTGCATGTCAAATTTAGGAACCGTTTATGCATAAGAGCCAACATTGCAGAAGAAAAGATTTGTGTATTCCCTTTTAAATTTGTATCTAACATTAGCTGTGGAATTGCGACTGAAACGGATATACTTTCTGTACAAGCTTTTTCATTAGAATAATAATCATATTTGAGAACTTTGAAGTAATCAATTTAATGGTTGTTAGTTTTTTTTGTTGTTGGGAAAATTCGATTTTTATTAAGGTTTTATGGTTATGACATGAATAAAACAATGATACAACCGGCAAAGTGAATGAAAAAATGATCACAACTTTAACCCTCCCCCTCCTCCCACCTCCTTTGTCCCCTCCCTCTCCCACACCATGGTTCATTGGATAATGATAACAGCAGGGTCCAACACATCATCTTACCAAATTGTCTCACGAGTATAAGGTAGTTCCAAAAAAGGGTGCTCAAACCGTAATGACCAACATGTAGGGACAGCATCTCCCGTTCCAACGGTTCCCTCCAAGCTCAAGGGGGGTGTTCAAACGACAATGTTTAGATCTAGGAGTCTGTCCAAAGCGTTTCTTTGTGTCTTAAGCTGTTCTCCCATGTTTATCAAAGAAGGGAATCCATAGGCCCTCGATGTTCTACCTAGATTCGTCGATCAGGTGGGTCAAGAATTCCATATAGTATATTGCCCTTATTTTAGAAACACTCTCCCTCCCCCGGGGCTCGGGTTGATTTCCATTTTTGGGCCCTACAGCATCTAGCCGCAACTAGCATGACATGCAGCATGTGGTCGTGTTTCACCTTTGGACCCCCCTCCACTTCAATGCCAAACAACATTAGTCAGGAGGATAGGGTTCTTTCCATTCCATCTACCTCTTTTATCCATGACAAGACTTCTCTCCAATAGGTTTGTACCACATGACACTTCCACCACATATGTATATAATCCCCTTTTTCAGTGTGGCACTTGCAACAGTGAGGTTCACAGCCCCTTCTCATTCTGGCTATCCTCTGTGGGGGTAATGCCATCTGTGGATCAGCTTCAGGGCCTGATGGTGGTATTGGGGTGCAGCTTTTGAGCGATTGGCCTGTCTACAAATCTTGGTCTATCTTTTCTCCGTTATGGCAGTGCCTAGGTCCTTTTCCCATTGTACCTGGGAGGATGGGGGTTCCCGTGGGGTGGAGAGCCGCAAAAAGCCATAGAGCCGTGATATCACCCCTTTAGTCCCCTTGTGTGTGATGAGGAATTTCTCGAAGTCTGTTAGATCTCTCCTAAGAGTATCTCCCCATCTGCTCTCAGTGAGGGCACCCTTGAGCTGTAAGTATCGAAAGGGGGAGAGATTGGGGAGGCCCAGGACGTCCTTCAAATCTCCCAAGGATATAAACACTCCCTCCATCCAGAGTTGTCCGGCTCCATAAAGACCCGCCACATAGCATTGTTGGAAGGCCAATGGCTCGTTAATCCCATCCCAAAGTGGGGGAGCCCAGATGCAGCTCAGGGGCGAGGGTCATGTTGTGAGCCACCTAAGATAACCCCCTCCTTCCATATGGACCTTAGCACCCCTGAGACTGGTTGTTTCACAACTCTTCTCGGAATACGTGCTTAGGGACCCACAGCCATTCATCTAACGTGACCGGGGAAAAAAGCAGATTGTCCAATCCTACCCACTGTTTCTTCGGGCCCATCACCAGGTGGTCTACCAGAATTTGGAACTGTGATGCCTTGTAGTATGTGTCTAAGTCTGGGAAATTAACTCCACCCTCATCTTTGGGTCTTATCAAAGTTTCATAGGCAATTCTATGGGATTTTCCCGTCCAAAGGTAGCGGAGAAGGGTCCGCTTAATCTCTACGAGGAACGGCTTCGGTATCTGGGTCGGCAGCATTTGAAACAAATATAGAAATTTAGGGAGGATCACCATCTTAATGGAGTTAAGGCGCGCCATCCACAAGAGGCCGAATTTCATCCAGTGCTCCAGGTCTTGTTTGATCACCGACCAGTGAGAAGAGGATATTTTGCCTTAAAAGGATCAGCCAGAACTGAAGGTTTCTGGATCCCCAGGTAACAGAATCCCTCGGTTTGTTTACAAAACGGGAGGTCCTCGATATATTGCTTCTGTGTCATTGATTTGGCCTGCTGGAAATGCGACTAATTTATCTAGATTCACCTTATAACCTGCAAGGGCCCTGTACTGGTCTAAGCTGTTCAGCACCTTAGGGACTGATTGGGATGGATTAGAGAGATATAGTAGGACGTCGTCCGCAAACAGGGTTATTTTATGGTTGGTTTCCCCCATTTTGATGCCCTGGATTTTGTCATTTCCCCTGATAGCTATGGCCCATGGCTCCATTACTAATGCATATATAAAGGGGGATAGTGGGCACCCCTGCCTTATGCCCCTTTCCAATGGAAGGGTTTCAGATTCACCCCCGTTCACTACAACTTTTGCTGAGGGGTGAGAATAGGGAGCTCTCATCCACCACTGCCATTTAGGTCCCATCCCCAAAGATGATGGAACACCCTCCATGAAGGCCCAGCTTACCCTGTCGAACGCCTTCTCTGCGTCTAGGGACAGGAGAAGAGCTCCCTTTGAACTCAGTATATGTAGGGTTTTGCGCATACTATCGGCCCCATGTCTGTTCATTACAAAGCCAACTTGATCCGGGTGGATCAGTCGGGGAAGACATTTTTCTAGGCGTGTTGACAGGATCCTAGTAAAGATCTTTGCATCTGTGTTCAGAAGCGAGATTGGCCTCCACGAGCTACACTCCACCGGGTCTTTACTGGGCTTAGGGATTACTGTGATCATGGCCTTTAGGAATGTCGGTGGGATGGTGTCCAAGGTTTTAATTTGATTGAAAAGTTTGGTTAGCGGTTGTATCAGCACCGATTGGTTTTGTTTATAAAAGTCAGCTGTGTATCCATCCCCCCCCCAGGGTCTTGCCTACTTTCAGCTTCTTAATAGCCCCTTCCACCTCTTCCTCTGTTATTTCCTTTTCCAGTGTTTCCCTCTCTAAGTCTGTGAGCCTAGGTAGGGAGTGGTCCTCGAGATATCTTCGAATATTGTCTAGTGATTCGCCATCTTGTTTAGTATAGAGTGCCTTATAGAAGCCTGCAAAGGATTCGGCTATGAGCCCTGTTTTTGTTTTTGGATGTTACCTGCCCCATCCCTGACCTACTCTATCAGTCTACCTGCCCTATTTCCCCTCAACCTGTGTGCCAAGAGGGTTCCAACCTTGTCTCCCTTTTCGTAATATCGCTGCTTTGTGTATCTCATTTTTTTGACCACTTCAAAAGATTGTGTCTAGGGCTTGTCTCTTATCTCTCATTACACTCAGGAGGTTTTCACGGTCTACGTTGCCTTTTGTGAGCTGTGCCTTCATAGCCTGTAGGTCCTCGCGGAGTTTGGATTCTATTAGCGATCTCTCCTGTTTTTTAGCCGAACCCTCTGCAATTAGGAGACCCCTGAAAGTGGCCTTTGCCGCCTCTCAGACTGAGGCCATTGGGATTCCCCCTGTGTCGTTCGTTATAAAGAAAGCTTCTATTTCTTTCCGTAGGAATTCCCTAAAGACCTGGTCCCTCATGAGGGTGTTGTTACAGCGCCACCTGTATGATTTCGGGGTGTCTTGTAATCGCCATTCCATAACAAGAAGTTCATGGTCCGATCAGGTCACTGATTCAACCGTAGGGTTCCCAACTTCCCCTCCCCCTCCTCCGACACCAGTAATAAGTCAATTCTGGTATATGTTTGATGAGGAGGGGTGAAGAACATGTAACCCCCAGGGGCTTGCCAGCATTTTCGCCAAACATCCACCCAGTAATATTCTTGAAGAAGGTCCCTCATGGCTAGGTTGTCCTTAGTGGGGGCTTTCGGCCCCGCCCCCCCTCGCCGACCACCAATCTAGTTGGGGGTCTGTGATAAGATTAAAATCTCCACCCAGGATCATGGCTCCCTTCACCCATTCGTCCATGACTTTAAGGAGTTTATGAATACATTTGATTTGGCCAACGTTGGGTGCGTACAGAGTAGCCAGTGTAACCTGCATGCCCTGAGACAGGCCTTTGATCCCCAAAAATCTACCCCAAAGCCTCTCTTCGTCTCGATGTCGGTAAGGTGTAGTGATTTACCAAGGAGGATACCTACTCCCTCCTTCTTAGAGGATTTGTGCGAGGCCCAGAAGTTTTTGCCTATTTCTTTTCCTTTTATCGTCGACTCCGCCCCCCTCTTATAGTGTGTTTTTTGTAGGAAGAGGACTAGCAGTTTTTGTTTACGAAACATGTTGCTTGTGAGTTTAGGCCCTTAACGTTGAGCGTACCAATCCGCCCTTCAACCATGGTCGTCGCTACCTTAGCCCTGTAAAGTTTCAGAGAGTTCCCCCCGTATCATCCATAGGGTTAAGTCCCAGCTCCATGGTATGGTGTCCCTGTTTCCTTTGTCCCCCCCCTCCCTTGTTCCCTGTCTCCCTTACCTGTTTTATAAGGCGTTCGTCTCCCTCGCCCGACAAACATCGCGGTTGGTTAACGAACCTCCAGGGCCGCTGCCCATGCCCCGGGAGATTAAGTGGTACGGAATGTACCCTCCAATTTTTTGTTCAAGTACTTTTCCCAAATTTGGTCGGGATTTATGTCCCCGTGTGGAATCCCGTTCAACTTTCCCCTCTCTTCACCCATAACTTGTATTGTGTCCCATACATCGCGATACTCATCATACATTAACTTTCAATAGGAACCGGAGAGGGACCCCCCAATATTGGAGGCCATGTACAGATACCCCCCAGAGAGATCAACGGCTCTCCGACCCCCACAAAGATGGGCCTCCAATTTTCTGTTGTGTCAATGAAACATGAACCTCGCCAACAGTGGCAACACTCAAAGGCAACACGCGGTAGCCCCTAACACGGGAGGCCCCCCCGAGGGTCATGCAAGCAATTTAATTACAATAGAGGGCGGGTGCAGGTGCATCCCGAGTCACAACACCCCCCGGAGCCTCCCGCCCAGCATGCTCCAAACATTGTGTCGTGTCAGTTAAACAAATACCCCGTCAACCGTGGCGACATCAACAGATAACATGTGGTTCCCCCCGGATTGGGGAGTCCCCCAAAGATTGTGTAAACAAGTGTGTTACAGAGGCTAACATCATGGCTTTTCCAATGCGATCATGAGGGGTCACTGCGGCCCGCCGACGGATGCCTCGTTTTCTGGAACTTCCGTGTACCCTTCACCTTGTGTTTCCCTTGAGTCGAATAAGGGCCCAGAGGGGCTCGGGTAGGGTCCCTGTCAGTCCCACTCCAGTCTCTAGATGATCCCGGGGGGTCCCCAACTAGCTCATCCGTGGCTCTTTGGATATCATCTTAGGTCACAAGGTGGTGGCGCTCCCCCTGCCATTAGAATGCCAGGTAGAACGGATGACTCCAGTGGTATCGGGCCCCCTTTTCCTGTAGCCACCTGGTGATTGTCGCAAATTTTTTCCTCATCTGCAACGTGAGGGCAGACATGTCCTGGTAGATCGCCACCCTGGAATTAGCATATTGTATGTCTCTCAGAGTAGTGAAATTTGGCAAGGACGGATTGCGGACCCCTTCCGCCCCCTCAGTCCTGGTGGACTCTATCGATCAGGACCATCTCCCCAGAGTCGGTACCTAGGACAATCCTGATGATATCTTGCACCTTGCCTCTAGGCCAGCCTGAGTCTCCCCCTCCTCCTCTGCCAGATCGAAGATCCGGAGGTTGCTTCTCCGTTCCCAGTTCTCCCTATCGTCCACCTTGCGACAGAGTTCCCCCTCTCGTTGCTGTAGTTCTTTGACTCTTACCTCCATTTGTGTTTCCAGGAGGGCGGTAGCTACCTGGTTGTTTTCAACCCCCTCCATTCTGTCCTCGAGGGTGGAAACTTTGGAAGTGAGGTCTGCCAATTTAGCTCCCATGTCTGTTCTCATCCCTCTAATTTCCTCAAGGATTGTTTGGATGTTGTTTTGCATAGTGTTCCTATCGGGGGCTTGGACGGGGGAGGGTCCGGTCTCCATCGCTGAGTTTCCAGATGTGAATTGGTATTTCGCTAGAGTTTCCTTCCAACTCATGGGTTGCCTCTCCCTCGACGACTGCGTGGATGTTCAATGCCCCAATGGTTTTTCGCCGGGTACGGAGCCTACCCCCAGTCTTCACTCCAATAAGCACGGCGCACAGCCCGTCTTGCGAGGTCCTGCAATGGGTTGCACTTGTTGGGGATTCCAACTGTCTACCAGACCCAATTCCACAACCTCCGGCGTGTGTTGTTCCTTGGCTCCTCGTGTGTTGTTAGGCAGAAACCTGTGCAGTTCCCTCTGGGACCACTGCAAAAGATTTAAGACTACAGGTGCTTGGCAGTTACCCCACTTGGTAGCAGTCTGTACCACACAGATTCACTTGGTAGCTGTGGCTGAGCAGTCAGACTTCCCTCAAGAAGAGTTAGGCAGTACACAGAGTATTCACAATAGGTCAAAAGAACACAGTAGAACAAGCAAACACTGACCAGAGCTTAGTGTAAAAGAGATATAATTATTTATTTAAAACCACATCTAATAAAACACACAGGCACTAATATTAAGCAGTTCAAAAACACGGTCACTAAAAGATAGACACTCCCTTAAAAGAATATTAGACAAGTCTTAAGTAAAGCCCCACTTATTTTCAGGCAGCGGTGAGCGCTTAACGCAGATGGCACTCTAATAATTTGGTTTAAAAGGCAGAGAAAGGCAGAGTATAAATTGAAACAGATCCCAACACTTTCACAAGAACACAGCAAGAGAGGAAGGCAGAGTTAAACCGTGAAGTTAGAGTTCAGAAAGCCGGATCCCCTTTAAGAGGATCAGAACGAAATGTGTCCAAGGTCACACGGTTGAAAAGTGCACAAAAAGTGTCGAAAAGGTTCAGAAAGAGTTGGACCAAAAGAAAGGGACCAGTTAGATGGTCAAGGCGGCCAGCCCAGTCCAGGAGGTTAAGGGATTATTATTACCTTGTAGCAATCTTTAGAAAGGGAGGCCTGGCGGATACGGTACATTAAAGTGGTGAGAATACTCCAGCGGGGGCAGTTGTTCCTGGCAGCGGATGCAAGTCGGTGCTTCGTCCGGGGGAAGAGAGGATCTCTTCGGGGAGGAAGACAGGAGTCCGTTGCACTGCCAGGGAAGAAACCAGCCGCGGAGTTCTCAGTTAAAAGGAGCGGTCCTTTTATTCGCGGACCAGTGGTAAGTGGCTATCCGGTTGCCGGGGTGCTTGGCACGGGCAATTCGACCACAAGACGTCCTGGGATGCGAGGAAAAGAAGGTAAACTGGTTGTGCCCCCCAGTCAGGGGAAGAAGACTCTCCAGCCGGGAGATCTTCTCTGTCGTCGGGAAGTGGTGAGTCGGTTCCACAGGCCTCCACCGGTGGTGTCGTCGTAGCAGGTCGGCTCAGCTTCTCCCTCGTCAGATTCTCAGGTCCTGTGGCGACTTCTGAAGTTCCAGTCCCCAAAGCCCTGCTTTTATGCAGCACACCCCCATTCACTCAGCCTAGCTGTCAATCAAACATGCTAAGTGGTGAGCCGGCCGGCTCACCACTTGGGCCAATCACACAAGAGTGCGACTTGAGTTACCAAGGTAACTCAGTCCAGGGTGCCTAAACCCCCTCCCACACTCCCTGTGGTACCCAGACAGAGTGGCACCACTTTTGGAGGCTTCTGTGGAGAAGCCCGCCAAAAGTGGAACAAAGGGCTTGACTTGGGTTGGAGTCACAGAAGAGAACACAAACGCCATTTTAGAATCGAGTCCTGGCAAAAAATACCAACCGGCGAATTAATATTAAATAAATAAACCGGTGGTATGTTCGAGGCTATGAGAATGAAATAATTAAAGTTGGTAGCCTCGAACGATGGGAAAATCCCATAGGGATATATTTGCGGTCGAATATAAAAAGTAGTATCCACTGCCACCAGCCAAAACTCGATCAGGGGGGACAGAGACGTGCCCCCTCGACTAACAGACCCCGGGGCAATCGAATTGACCCGGCCAGTACGTCCACAATATGATGGTTCGTACTGGTTTCTGTTCATAATTTGGGACTAGTAAAGCCAATGGTGACTTTACATGCCCTGGGAGACAGTAGTCAGTCCCAGGGTATGGAGTCTATGGTAGGGTGTCACTATGATACCCCTGTGTCACTGCACAGAGGGTGCTTTGTAACACACATAGTAAAAACACATGAGACCCTATGGAGTAAAGGACCCCATAGCCCATAAAACACATTAACAGTCAAAGGAACACCATAAATCATGTCCAAGAGTGGGAGAAAAAGAGTCTCACTCTTGGCAGGAGAGAAAAACAAACTCCAGAAATCCAGCAAAGCTGCTGGGGGACTCACTAGGTTAGGAAATTTAGCCTAAACAGAGAATTCTCCCTAACATGGGTCAGTCCCTAAGTGGTGCTCTAGTGTTTGCTGTTTCCGTGTGTTTTGGGGCTCCAGACTGTTAGCTGTTCACACCACTGGGTTTAGTGCCATAGGTCACCTCCTGCTTCGGCGGCCCCCTGACTGCAGTCCCCCTGTATAGCCAGAGGGGGGTGGCTGCCCGGCGGGGGATGATGTGGGTCTCCCATATCGCTGTCTAATAGTGCTCTCAATTGGGCCTCTGCAGGTGCACTGGGGCTATTGTAGGGCTGTTGGGTGTTAACCCAGGACCAGGTGTGTGTAGCAATGTTCGAGTGTGCCCCCAGGGTGCTGGAGCAGGACAAAAACGTGGGGGTTCTCCCTCAGTGGGGCACCCTACATGGTCCTTGGTTGGGGCTCTGCTGCCCGCGGGCACTCACCCCACGAGCAACTGTCTGGTATTGGCAGGCCAATGAGGGCCCCGGGCGCGCTCCCACGTTAGCCCAGGCCCGGGATGGAATAACTCTGGGGGAACCGCTGCGGCAGGTGGATGGTCCCGGGAGAGGCCCGACTGGCCGCCCTCCGCCAGTGACAGACGTTTTCGGGGTTCGGCTTGGTGCCGGTGAGATGAGGGGCCCGGGCACACTCTTACGACGGCCCAGGCCGGCCAGCGACCCCACCGATGGGAGCGAGGAGGGGCGAGGTGAACTCTGCAGGAGCCCCCTTTGCCAGTGGGGGCCCCGCGTGCCTCTGGTAGTGCTGCCGATCTGACCGATCGCTTCCCCCACGCCGCACCAGGTGCAGAGGGCGGATGGCCCGCCTAGGGTCCTGTGGTCACGGTGTCCGTGGGGGAGTTCCGGCTCCCCCAACTGGATGCTTCTACTGGAGCGCAGGTAGGTTGGTTGATGCGCTGGTTAAAGCGTGCAGCTCTCCCTCTGCCAGGTACGAGGCCGCTCCAGGCGCTCCACTCGCGTGTCTCTCCGGGCCGGGTGGGGGAAGGGAAGGCGCGCAACCTCGCCAACAGATAACTCTGGAACGGGAGTAGCCTCAAGCACCTGCAAGGTGTCCCCGAACTCCCCGTTGCATCACGAGGCTGTTTATCAACATTTGGAGGGGCAAACGTTCCTTTTCGATGGTAGCTCCGCATATCTCCCGGGGCCATCAGGGGAGCTTACGAATCAGGCAGCCATCTTGCCTGCACCCCCTGGTGGCCTCGTTAGTTTGTTTTTAATGGCGTAAAGTTTTAGAACTTAACGTATTTAATATAACGTTGAATTGTCAGGTGGTTAGAACTCCATGGGAGAATATTTTCATTTAGACTGTACGTCACCCAATTGCCCAGTGCGGTCATTCCTTTGTCGTGGCCTATTAAAGACATTCCTTTTGTGCCCAATGACTGGTGTCTATTAAAACGCACTCATTTATAGTGGTCAAATGCTACATTTGATTATACAGAAAGTGTATTCCTTAAGTACTCTACCTTCTTTTGGGGGAAATAAGATTATTTTGCAAATTGTTTACCCAAACCATAACAATTTAAAATATCTCACAAGCATTATGTTAAAGAGCTTCCTAGTTTTAGTTCAAAGACACATTATAGGAAAAATAGAGACCAGTGGAGTTGCTTGTGGAGACTGCCTTATTCAGACCGATTAAAGGCACACATATCCCCTTCAGATAATCTGAAGAATATACCCTTCAATTAAATGTTAGACCGCCACGTTGGCTTCTGTGCAGACACTCAAAAGCATAGCTTTGTTGGTGGTGGTGTCCAGTTTTGTAGACTAGACGTGCAGCATGTCTTTGCTCAACTCTGTGCTGTTATAAAAACCCTTGAAAGGAGATGTCTATTTTTCAAAGTAACTGCAGAGTGTGGTTTACAAAAAACATTGCGCCATAGCAAACAAAAGACATTAGCGGACCTATTCAAAGCAATTACAGTGGCCGTTGCGAGTGAGGGGGTAATTGGGGTCCCTCCACTTCCCATGCCAGAATTTCACAAACATTTAAGTTAACCTCGGTGCTCATCAGCCAATGGTTAACAGCATGCACTTGAAAAAGAAATAAGAATGCTTCTTGGAGCTGTGGATGTGGCCATTTAACACTGTGCTCACCTTTGATGCACTTTTTTCTGCCTCTTTTTATTTATTCTTTTCAGGTCCGGCATACTTATCAAGGAAGTACTGCCCACCATTTAAAAAAAAAAAGATGTATTCATGTTTCAAAGCTGAGGGAGAGGTTCCTTAATGAGAGTATGGACGTATTCCAAGGGTGTCAGCATAATGATGTACGTAATATCTCGAGTTTGCAAGGGGAGAGGGTAACCCATTTTAACCAAGCAGTGAAAAGGAGTTCACCCAACAAAAATGCTTTGATATCGCATTTAAAAAGCGTTGCGTAAAACTTCATCGCCACCCTCTTTTCTCTGGACCACTTGGAAATTCTGAGAAAACACTTGTCAAAGCAATGCGCGAAAACTATTTTTTGGCAGAGATGATTAGTTTTGAAGTTGACCAAATGCCCAGGTGGATATTCTTCCATGCATTTATTGCCTATTTCTTTGCTTGTACTTTACCGAACAGGAAAGTACTTTGTGAAGTGGGTGATGGATTTATGATGTGCTCTCTTGCTGCACGATTTGCTTCAGAGCACATAAAACTATAGTGTACTTTGACAAAGCTATTGGCATGTCCATGCTATGAGCAGAGGCGTTGCTGGGGGTGGGGGGCTTGGGCAGGGGGCTACAACCCCGGGTCTTTTTGTTGCAGCCCCGGATAGAAGCTCAGGGCCTACAACCAAAAGGGTAGCTAGTGCCAAGTCCCATCAGACCCGACATTAGCATAGCCCCTTATCTTTTACAAACCTAGCAAACACCCCTGCGTGTGAGTTTGCCAGAATGTGTCAAAAACGCCATGGGAAGGGCTTGAGAAATGGACTTGACCACAAGTGTAACTGTGCCAGACTGGAGCAACTGCACCCCAGAATAGGAGATGATTGTACTACAACACAACCTCTCCAGTCTAGCATCCCATCTTTGCCACTTTGGTTGATGAAACTTAAGCTATATCTTCTACAAGCATCATTCAGACACTTAACCAACTCCCTTGAAAATGGGCTTCCCCACCCAGCAAAGTCCCCCAATTACAAACATCTAGGCTGCAGAAGGCTCATTTGTTTTTAAACACCAAACATGTTGGTTGAGTCCTATTTCTGTCCCAGCCAGCGCTTTCCCGAATAATTGACACAAAGCCATAGTCTATGTGGTGTACATCCTCCAATACACATGCTATATCATTCGATCACCATCACAGATGAAGAGGTGATTCAGGAGCATCAAGAGTGTGAACCCCAGTTTAATTATTATGGGCCTACTTTAAGTGTTGGTGACCCTGCCTATGGTTAAATAAACTCTCACAGCTATCTAGAATCCTCATTTGGACCTAGGGGTCTCCTACTTTATCGAGTTGATGCTCTTTTTGGAACTGCCCCACCTGCAGCTACTTGTACTACTTGCTTGGAGGGACCTGTATTTCTTTACAGTAACTGATGTACCTGCTATTGTTGGTCCTTCTGAACTTCCTTTTTGCACACAATCACCCTTTGCACTGCTTTCATTTATCAATGTTTGCGCTTCGAAGGTGGATACATTTGAATAGTAGGAACATTCCAGATGCTTCTCTGGAGGTTTTCAGAACGTCTCTCTCCGAGAGTGAATGGATAGTGCTGAAATGCAAAGCGTATTTACT
This sequence comes from Ambystoma mexicanum, assembly GCF_040938575.1. Taxonomy (NCBI): domain Eukaryota; kingdom Metazoa; phylum Chordata; class Amphibia; order Caudata; family Ambystomatidae; genus Ambystoma; species Ambystoma mexicanum. The sequence continues at coordinate 437,053,158 of NC_090936.1, forward strand.
CCACTGACCCATCCCATGTACTAGTTCATTGTGAAATCTACAACCCATAGTGGAAAGCAGGTGAATTGTAGAAATGAGATGGTACAAACTGGTGCAATTACACCTTGAAAGATGCTCTGGCAAAATCCTGTTTCCCCTGATGCTTTTTTTTTAGCTTGCAATAGAGTTCTCTATGTTGTGCCTGTGTAGTCATATGGTACAGGTAGAAGAGGTGACTCATCCCATCCATCTTCTGAAGGAACACTTAGTGAGGTGCATCAGTGCAGCATCATCTTGAGTCTCAACATTTTACTAAGTGTAGAGGAAAGGGGCAAGTAATTACCTTGTTGCTATAGTAGCACCTTTGATTTTTCTTAATGTAGAAGGCAGGTACTTTGCTCTTGTTATGTGCAGGGAGAATCCACTTGGAACCTTTCTCCACAAAGAGAGGACATTGCTTGCTTCTACCCATTAGATTAGTGCATAGGGATTTGTTAATTTTATGTTTGCAACTTGTATCCAGCTCTATCCATGCCATTGTTTTCTGTGCATAACACGTGTTCCTTGAGACATGCAGCTAAAGTGCCCCAGCGACTTGTGACCTCAGGTGAGTTACTGTTTATTCTGTTTATACAGAGGAAATAAGTAATGTGACAAAAGCCACCAGATTAAATTGGAAGAAATCCTTACATTCATTTAGGTACACATTTCTAAAGGTATGTGTTGGCATTGTAGTGAAACTGCCAGGTTGCAAAGAACGTAAAGCAGTGTAAAACGTTGCTAAGGGTTGTCTAAGATGTAACTGTATGTAGGGGGGATGATGCTAATGTGTGTCGCTGAATGGCCCTTGCTGGAGACTTGGTGGCCAAGTATGATTTCTCCTTCATCAGACATGTTTAATGAACATTTCAAAAAAAGGTAGCAGGCGCTCCTCTCCACATTGCACACTTGACACTCAGTCACCTTTAATATTAATGAAAGTATTCGGGAAATTATTCAAGAAAATATATTTGTGTTAAAAAGTTCAATCCTCCCTAGAAAGTGACTTAATAAGAAGCCATAGTATTCTGAAGCAGGTATTTGAAATTAAATATAACAATGAAAACGGGTAGGGGATTAATAACTCATCACTATTGCTTCAATTGTATATACAAAATACAACATGATTACCTGGTTAGTAGCCTCCACAATTCCGAGACACTCTTGAGCACACCTCAAAGCAATCCCATATCCACAGTATGAGATAATGTACTATCACCACAATACTTTGTGGAATGTCTGCCATAGGTCAGACTGGGGTGCAGAAAGCAAAATGTAATTATGTACAATATGAAGATACATGGCAAGATACACTTTTATGTTGGAGCTGTTTATTTTGATTTATGAACACATTTTGCAAACACCAGGTTAAAGACATTTCCCTAATCACCTTATATTTGGTTTGTAGTGTGAGGGTCAGAATATGACGTTTTGGACACGTGGACAGTTTTTGATTTCTGACATCCTGACAGGCGTTTTTGGTTATAGGCACGGAAGTTCCTCTTAGAACAGGGTCAGAGATGCGTTTTCCAAACTATTTTTGTGTTAATAAAAGCCTTTAACCTATAACATGACATCTTTCTGTCCGACTTTCATTTCTGACCCGTCACAGACCCCTTCTAGCCTGGAGTAGGTGAACTACCAAGTGGTGCACCAGATCCGGTCCTGTGGGCGTGGGAGGCAAGCTAAAATGGGGAAAGCCGTGTGGGAGTTGTATGGTGTTCGACCACATGCAGGGGTCACAGTTTCGGGCCATGGGATTAACAGGTCCCGGTGAGAGTGCGTTGTGTATGCGGACTGGGTCCCCCCTCTGGCAATAACAGGCAGGCTACACCGAAAGTGGTAACACAAATGAAGGCACCAAAGTCTTTGCAGAAATCGGGAACAGATTTATTGCAGACTGAGAAGTAGACCCATTGCCGGCAGAGTAAGTTAGGCACACTGGGCACAGATGATTGTCTGTACTGGGCTGCGGGAACAAGGTAGGCATTGATGGCAGGCATGCTAGCTAGGCACACTCACTGGCTTGGGACTCTGGGGGCCTGGAGAGTACCCTTGGGAGCATGGGGAGGAGAAGGGACGAAGGGCAGGATTGGAGGGGGAAATGTTCGAGTGGGGAGGCTGTTGGGAAGGAGGAAAGAATGGGGGAAGTGAGAGTGTGGTGCGAGGCGGAAATAATGACTGGGGGAGCTAGTGGGGGAAGACGGCTAATAAAGACTGAGGGCTGAGAGAAGGGGGAAGAAAGAGAAAGGGAGGGTGTAGGGGGCACAGAGGGTGTGGGGGGCACAGAAGGGGGCACATATAGTGAGTGAGTGAGAGAGAGTAGGGCACAGAGAGTGAGAGACACACACAGATGGGAGGCACAGACTGTACAACGTCCATTCACTGACATGTGATTTTTGCAGATTTCTTTTCCCGATAAAACCTATAAAAAATAGGCTGCTGTCAGGAATGGTATATAAGGGGTCAGAAATAGTGTTAGATGAATAGGGCGGGTTTAAGGGGTAGCCCTCCTCACCCCCCAAAAAGAAATTTGGCAAAAACCCCATTGAAAAAATGCATGTTGTAAATTAACAATAGGACCACAGAGACAGTGGGGAGGCACCAAGACCAAGGGGCGGTCTACTGGTGGAAAAGTAGAGCAGGTTAGGGGGGAGAAAAGGGTAAGAATGGAGAAGGGAAGACATGGACAGGGTACCTGCTGAAAAGGGCCTCCCCAGCTTCACTACCCTCTCAACACACCACCACCCTCAACCCCAACCAAGAAAGAGAGCCACTGTCCTTTCTACACACGCCAATATAAGGCTGTTGCTTCCACCCACTCCAGAGCCAGCCCCACTACCCACCCCCATGTTGCTCAGTGACATGAGCAAGGGGAGAGTAATTACAGGGTATAGGACACGTCTCCCTTCAGAGCCTGCACCCACCCATTCTCACAACAGGGGAGGGCTAGTTTCTATGTTCCCACAGAAGGGGGAGATGGAAATTACAGGGCAGGACAGATAGTTGACTTAGGAAGAGATTAAATGGGCCAACCCTAGGCTGTAGATTACACTTGCTGCAAATGCTGGTAACTGGGAGGAATGGAATCCCTTTCTCACTGGCTGTAAGCGGTTTGCCTACGCTGGAAACAGGTTTAACAGGGGAAACTGGATTTTGGAGGGAGTCGGGACCTTTCCAAGGACTGGAGCAATTTCACAACCCCTCCACCCCCCTCCACCACAGGTACCGAGGACACAGAGTGGACTAAACCCAGTGGCAGGAACTGGCAAGACTGCATCCTCACCCTCACCCGGGGAATGGAATCAAAAACATACATGGCTGTGATTTATCCTGCCCAACTTGAGTGTTGAGTCCTAAAACCCGATTTACCAGCCCCAGATGGACCCCAGGGGAATAGTGAAGGCCAAGACAGTGGGGCGTACCTCATTTTAGGATACATTGGGGGGGGGGTGTAGGGTTTAGGGGCACCTGGGCTAGGGTGGTGGGAGCCCCTGTGGATGTCGAGATCCTATAGGGTCCCCTTAGTCTCACTTGTCCCAGTCTCCCCAAATAATTTATTTAAAAAATCTGTGAAGGCCCTAACCTATAAACCTATCAATACTCGATGGGGCCTGAAGGAGCAAGAGGACCCCTAAGAGGGAAGCACGGCGGGCGGGTCAGAGGAGCAGGAGACCTGGGGGAAGAAGGCCTGGGGCCAGGCGGGAAGAGGGGGAGAGGGTACGAGCTAAAGGGGATTGTCGGAAAATGATGAGTTGTTTTGCAATGCTGTATGTTATTCGTCTCTGCCTTGGTTTAAAATAAACCTGTTTAAAAAAAAAAAAAACCTGACCTCTTTGTCTGTGAATTATTAAGCCCATCTGTGACACCCACTATGTGATTCTTCTTCCGACTGATAGCCTGGATACTTTTCCTCCTTTCTCTCTGCTCATCTCCTCTTCTCTACTCGTACCCTTATTTCCTTATTTTTACTCTCAAACCACTCCTCTTCTACCATGTTCGTTCACCCAATCTATCTTCCTTTCTCAACTTCTTCTTTGCTGGTTTCTCTACTTCTCTCTTGTTTGATCTTGCCTACCACCCCATCATTCATCTTCGTTTCCTCCTCCACCCAGTCTTGTCCTCCTGTACTCATTGCCCCTTCTGTCTCTCTGCCACCTCTTGCATCTTCTCCCTCTGTCCAACATTTCGTTTCACTTCTTCTCCTTTCTCTGCTCCTACCTTTTCCTCCTTCACTTTCATGCTTCTAAACTGTCTTTCCACTCCTGCACTACTCTCACCCTTCCACTCCTTTCTCTTGAACCTCTCGTCTTTTCTCCCCTGTGCCCCCTATTTTCTCCACATTATCTGCACATGTTTCAACCTTATCTATTTTTACTCCTACCTTTTCTACTTCCTCCTCCATCACTGCTATTCTTTCCTCCCACCTTTTCTCCTCTGTATCCTGTCGTTGCTCTTTTTCTACCGTCTCCACTCGCATCTTCTGTGAGGGGTCAGAAATGCGAGATGTACACAAAGGTACAGTGCCATTTTAATAAATACTGTGGGATAAATGCTTATTTTTCTCTATCCTAACAAGGAAGTCCTTATCTAGCAAACTAACTAAAAAAGGTGACCTAGTATCCAAAGGTTTCTGACCCTCACACTAATACATACAACAAAATAACACGAGAAACAGTTGGTTGTATTCAATTCAAAAAGTTCAAACTTAAAAGATTTGAAAAGAACTCCTCGTGTCCAGGGTTGGATTTCCTTCCCCTTAATCAATGCAAAAATACCTTTGGAGAAGTTATTTTCCAATAAAGTTCTATTCAGTTCAACACACAAAATCTTTTCCTTCTAAGATGACCTTCCGCTTGTTAAAGTAAATGTCTTTCATAAGCATTGGTTCCACAACTTCAAAACAATTGGTCTTTCCCAATATCCCTCTTGGGAAAGCTGACATGTCTTTCCCTCAAAAAACAAGTTCATAAATCAAAGTAATTGTCAGCATATCACCTTTCTCCTTCAAATGAATTACTTTTGTCAGGAATAGCACAGCAAATGTTTCTGATAATGCCACACTTGTTCTTCAAATGAAATATCTTTAACTACAGCGTGGCTTAGCGGCCGATGTAGTGAGACGCGCTGCCGAGGAGCTCCGGAGCGATCCTGAAAAAATCTGATAAAATCTAGCATAAATTGGTTCCAGAAGACCACCAAAGTCTCCCCACAGAGACAGGAACACCTGCTGCCCACCCGGCGAAGCCCCGGGAGGAAACCGGGCGGTGGAAAAGGAGATAGACCGCCGGAGAGGAATCGCCCTGCGAAATCAAAATGGCGGACGCGCGAGCTGTGGGAGGACCCCGGCTGCGTAATACGGAATGAACCAGTGAATCCACAGGAGAGGGACACATCATGCGCATAACAAAGAAACCAGTGCGGGGTTGACCCGAGCCTGAGTCAACCCTGAGACGGAGATCGGCGCGGCCGGTGGAAGTGGGACGTGGAAGCGGGAAGGCCCCTGACACGGTGAGGCGACATACGCAGCAGACACGGGAAGGCCCAAACCAGAAGCGATGCCCGCAACGAGGGCCTAACGAATACACCCGCCGGAAGAGTGCAATAATCCCAATATAAGGAGAGACCCGTAAAACACTGGGAGCAGGGCGGCGGAAGAAGCAGGGGCTACGGCATGTGGAGCGCAGCCAAGACCGGTAACGGCGACGCAGGCAGAGGGCGGCTCCCCCGCGATGCCAAAAAAGAAAGCGGAGGGGAAAACCAAGCAAGTAAGCATGGAGACTTTTACGACGGCGTCCGGACATAAACTGTCGCCGTCGGTGGACAAAGCAGCAGCCGCGGATGGCACGTCGCGCCCAGTGGAACCCGCCAAGGAAGGCACGATACTGGAAGCAATCACCTCCATGAAAGAATCGCTCAAAAATAAAATGGACACAGCAATCGGGGCCCTGAAAGCATCACTAGAAAATAAACTGGATACAGTAATGGTAGATGTGGGCCTTCTCCGCCAGGATGCGAGGAACCTAACAGAAAGAGTGACGGCGACGGAACAGCAGGTGCAGCAAAATACGGCGGGGGGTTGCGGTAACGCAGACACAGATGTCGGAGGTACTACAGAGAATTAAGGTTCTAGAAAGGAGAGCAGAAGACGCAGAGAGGAGAGCGCGGAGGAACAACATCCACATAATTGGAATACCGGAAGGTGAGGAGGGCAAAGACCCCACTGAATAAGTCGAGAACTTACTCCTCCAGGAGGTCGGAGTAGGTGCACTATCCCAGGGCTTTGTGGTAGAAAGGGCATACAGAGCCCTGACTGGAAGACCCCAACAGTGTGCCCCCCACCCCCCCCTCCTCCCGAGAGCGATGATTGCTAGGATCATGAACTACAAAGACAGGGAGAAAATACTAGCGTTCTCAAGGAGGGGGGGGGAGAATCATCAGGAACTCTTCCAAGATCACAATGTATCCGGACTATACAGCCATGGTACAGAGGCAACGAGCACAGTTCGGCCCAACAAAAGAACGTCTCAGGACCGCGGGGGTGAGATACATGCTCCTGTTCCCTGCTAAGCTCAAGGTGATACACCAAGGCAAAACATGTTTTTTCGACTCCACTGAAGAGGCCCACAGTTGGATGGACTCACAAGGCTTCCCCCAGCTGAGACACAGAAACGCTAATAATCCTGGAAATAGACCCTGATGAGAAGTAACAAAGGCAACCTGGAACAAGAAAATAAGCATTACGTAAGTTAAAAGAAGCTAGCAGTAAGCATGGAGGAGCAATCAGCCCCACTTTAGCTGCATTGGCTGAGAGAAGCGGCGCCCCCGAGAAGAATGAGCTATCAGTTTGGATGTCAGTTTTAAGGCATCGCGCTGCGGCGAGTCTGCGCCCATTACAGGAGCATGGCGAGAGAAGCGGCGGAGCCAGAGCAGGGGGAGGGTGGCTGGGCGTTAGTTTTTCAGTTTTTGTTGAAGTTATGGACGTTGAATGGAGTGAATGGGCAGTACAAGGCACAAACTACGGAAGGACTATTGTAAAGAACACTGAAATAGTACAGACAATAAGTGACCGGAGCAACATGGGACGGGACCCATTTGACAGCAGCAGCCATTGCATCAAGAGGCATAGATCCGCGACTCGGACACCGAGGGAGATGGGCACGAGAGAAATAAAGCGCAGCGTGCAAGGACATGGCAGTGGGACAAGGAAGCCAAGCAAACAAAGGAGATCATGGAACCGGATGAACTGACGATAGCCACCTGGAATGTGAGAGGACTCAATGCGTATGTCAAGAGACTTAGGGTTTATGCCTTGCTAAACCGGATGAAAATCAAGATAGCGATGTTACAGGAGACACACCTCACAAGAGACAGGCAGGCCAAGGTGGACAAGAAATGGGGAGGACAGATTTACAGCGCCACATATTCAAGTTACGCACAAGGTGTACTAATATGGATTGCCCCGGGGTTCCCATTCCAGCTACTCAAGCAGGAGACTGACACAGAGGGTCGGCTGGTATTGGTGCATGGCATGCTAGAATACAAGGAGGTATGCCTGGTCAACACCTACGCCCCGAATACTGATGCAGCAGACTTCTTCAGAAAGCTAGCGCCCAAGTTATTGCAATATAGGGAGGCGACGTTCATCTGGGCCGGCGACTTCAACTGCACCTTGAATCCCCTCCTCGACATATCTGATAATAAATACAAGAAGCCGGCACCTCCAGCCAAAGAACTGTGTAGGATCCTGGACCAGCTACAGCTAGAAGACGTATGGAGGCAGGTACATGGGGAAGGGAGGGGTTATACACACTACAGCGCACCACATGGAACATTTACACGTATAGACTTCATATTCGTGGGCAGGGAATCACTACAAGATATCACGGGAATCACCATTAAAGCATGCACACTCTGATCATGCCCCAGTAGTGGCGACATGGGCACATACCAATAGGAAAGCCCCTATCCCAACGTGGCGACTTCGAGCAGAGGCCCTGAGGGAGGGTGAGTTTGAAGAACACCTCCGCGAGGTGATCGATGATTATTTTGAGCAAAACAAGGGCAGTGTTGAAAGTGGTGCCGTATTATGGGACGCATTCAAGGTGGTAATAAAGGGAGCGGCAATAGGCAAAACAGGAGGATTGATGAGGGCGGCCATGAGGGAATTGAATGAACTCGAGAGGCTGATCGAATTGAGAGAACGACGAGCGGGACTAGAGGGGAAGGAACCTGGAGAGCTGATAGAGCTGTGGACTAAATGCATGTTGCTCTGGGAAAAACTAGGGAGGTTAAACTATGGGAGGTACCTACAGTGGTTACACACGGAAGGGGATAAACCTAGCAGGCTTCTGGCCTGGCTTACCAGACAAGAGAATAAAAAAGATCCCATAACGGTGTTGGAAAATCACACCGGGGCAGAGATCAGGGACCAAGGGCACATTAACGCAATGTTTGCGTGTTTTTATGAGCAACTGTACGCCCCGAATCCGGAAATAGACCCGGAGGACATAACAGATGCACTGGTAGAAATAGGGTTGCAGAGGCTGGAGGAGGAACAGGCCCAGCTGCTGGATGCACCCCTCACGGTGGAAGAAATAGAGATGGTGATCGCAGAGCTTCCCACCGGCAAAACCTGGATGGGCTTCCGGGGGAATTCTACAAGACGTACAAGAGTGCCATTGCCCCGAAATTGCTTGAGACATTCCAAGATGCATATGAGACCATGCGTCTCCCGACAAGCCTGTCGGAATCGATAATTGTCCCGATTCTCAAAACAGGGAAGCCCCCCAGAAAATGCGCCTCCTATAGGCCAATATCCCTTATTAATCAGGATGCCAAAATATTAACGGCGGTCCTAGCCAACCGCTTAAAACAGGTAATACCCACGCTGATCCACCCGGACCAAACGGGCTACGTTCCGGGAAGGAACACGTCCTGGAACCTCTGCAGATTTCACCATGTGATAGATGAGACAAATCGACTGCAAGACGAGAGTGTAATAGTGTCTTTGGACGCTGTCAAAGCTTTCGATTCTGTGCGTTGGGAATGGCTGATGGTTGTACTCGCCCACTTTGGTATCGGGGAGGGGTACCTCTGGTGGATCAGGTTACTATACAGGGAACCTAGAGCATGGGTGAAAACGGGGCTATTCATTTCCGATGAGTGGAAGATACACAGGGGAACCAAGCAGGGGTGCCCGCTATCGCCAATGTTATATATCCTGGCTCTAGAGCCATTTGCGGTATTCCTTAGAACAGAATATAGAGACACCGGACTGGACATAGATGGGGTGCTCCACCAAATTGCGCTATACGCGGACGATATGCTCCTATTCGTACGCGAGCCAACCACTAACCTACCCTGCCTCCTAGAGGCGATCGGGGCGTACACTAGGCTTTCGGGCATAGCGATTAATAAAGAGAAGTCCCTCCCCTTCCCCTTGGCAGGACTGAAATAGGTCCCCCCATTGTTTGCCGGACCTGGGTCTGACGTGGGCGCCCCACACCTTTAAATATTTGGGTATAGGGATACATCATAATACCGTTGATACCCATGCATCCAACACGCTCGTCGCTCTAGATAGGACGCAGCGGTCATTGACTTTCTGGGGGACACTACCACTGGGAATGATGGGAAGAGCAGCCCTCCTGAAAATGGTGGTGCTGCCCCGCCTACTATGTTTCCTCACAAACATCCCATACAACATACCCAGGGGCTTTTTCACCAAACTAAATACAATAACGTGTTCATTCCTATGGGGGGGGAGGGAGAAATAGGATCGCAATAAGGACCCTGCAGAAGGACTACGAAGAAGTGGGTATCAGACCACCGGACTTTGAGAAGTACTATTTAGTGGGGCAGCTGCAATTTGCAGTAAAATGGCTGGGGGAAGACGAAACAATAGACACTCGCATTTTCCAACCTGCATTGAAACAGTATTACCTAAGGGAAATACTATGGCTCGATAGACCCCGGCTCAGAACCCTGCCGAACATGTTTAACATCGCAGTGGACTTATGGAAAAGAGTGTGGAAACTCCAAGGGGTAAAGGATCCGCAGTCAACGCAAATTCCACTAGCTGGTCTCCTGTGAGGGAACACAAATACATTAGCAACATACCAAGCACACTGGGAAGCTGAAGGGGTAGCACAAATTGGAGACCTGAGAAGGGAGGGAAGGTGGGCGGACTTCCACGAAATGGTAGATGAATACGAAATACATATGGGTCAATTCATCCTATATACCGGCATGCTGAGAAACATCACGGGAAGATGGCCAGATTGGAAAGACCAGGACGAGGAAACAGCATTAGATGTATGGTATGACATTGCAGAGGGAACGCATACGACCTCTAGGTTGTACGAACAGCTACTGAAGGCCAAAGACCCACAGGAACAACACACGGGGCAGCGTTGGGAGGAGGAGTTTGGGAAGCCCCTCAGTGATCAAGAATGGACTAGGGCCTTACGATACGCAAAAAAGGTATCCAGAAATACAAGGTTTAGGCAGGGGCAGCTATACGTAACGCATAGAGCGTATCTTACACCCAAGAAGATGAATAAAGTCCATACAGAAGCTCAGAGCGGGTGCCCCCGCAGCTCGTCGGAAGAAGCGGACATGGTACACATGTTCTGGTCTTGCCCAGTGATACAGGAGTTCTGGGATGGGATCAGACTCAAGATAGCGGGAAGTGGACTTCGAATCCAGGCGGAACATCCCGAAAAGTACCTACTGGGCCTCTTCTCGAGAGGAGGTAAGCATGATTCACATCTGGCAAAGATGAAAGATTTGATAAGTATACTGGCCAAGAGACGGATAGCAATGACATGGAAGTCAAAGGAGGGCCCGCGTGTGGAGGTATGGTGGTCAGACCTTCAGAAGTGGGCGCAGGCAGAGACAGTGGTGTGGGCAAGAGCAGTGACAAGAGGGGAAGGTGAAACTGCGCACAAGTTGTCTGCATGGAACACTCTAATACAAGACCTCTTTGGCCAACCGGAGGAAGGAAACTCTGAAGATCCCTCGGAAATAGAGGATCCGTAGGTGAAATAGTAAGGCCAGCACGAAGCCCAAGAATAGAACATTGTGCGTACCAGACCTGGTGCTCGACTCCACGGGAGGTCCAGACCGAACTGATAAGGTTGCTGGGGAAACTACGAAACCACAATGGAAAGACAAGATCCGCACGAAGTGCCAGTAAGCCATCTATGTTAAAGCTGTTTGTATGTTATGTGTTTGTTGTTGTTAAAAAAAAAAAAAATAAAGACATTTTAAAAAAAATATCTTTAACTACTTCTTTTCTTCACAATTCTTTACCACAAAACATTTTCTTTCCTGGTCCACTCGCCTGCCAGGACTAACTACTATTGGTCCCTTTCCTGGTTTACTCACCTGCCAGGATATAAACTTATAATTATGCTTTGTGGCAATAGTAGTTCCAAGATTCTCCACACAAGTATCCTTTGTGGGGAGGTTTGAGCAATGTCTGCCTCTTTTGATTCTTTTTTACTTTTCGTAATGCGGGTTACTACGTTCCCCAGTTGTATCCCAGCCAAGGGGAGCTGCGCCCTTGATGACCTGCTGCTCCTTTACAGCTTCTTGGCTGTTGGCAATGTGGGTTACGGGTCTTCTCTAGTTGGTATCCCAGATAGGGGAAGTTGCGCCCTTGTTGCCTTTCTTCTGCTCCTTTACAGCCTCTTGGCTATTGGCGATGTGGGTTATAGGTTTCCCCCAATTGGTGTCCCTTGTGAGCGGAATTGTGCCCTTTTGTTGCTTTATCCGTTCGATATTCAAAAGTATTGGCTTTTGATGCATGTTCTATTCGAAGCGGCCCCCCAGGGTAAGCTTTAGGCCATCTCACCGGTCTGCTTTGGCCTCTCCTGTTCCTTAACTAGGCCTGTGGTGGACCTTTTATCTGCTTTCCTGTCGGCTCCCATGTAGCACCCACGGTTTGCACTTCTTCTTCCAGGAGCTCCATCAGCTCTGGCGGTCGTCCTGCACCATGAAGCGCTGCTTGTCAGCCTGGGAGCATGTCTCTCTCTCGGTCTGGCTTCTTTGCCAGGCACTGGTTCTTGCTGCGCTTACACTGCCATGCCACCAGCCTTTATAACTTGTGTCGGCATCAGTTGGCGGTGTTCGTTCTCCTTCTGCGTTTGACCCAGCATTCTGGTCTGCCTCTGTGTCCTCGGACACCTGCAACTCATTCCTGAGTTTAAATGTCTGCTCAGGTGTTGTGGTCTACAACAAATAGACTGCACATTATGGTAAATGGCATTGCTGTTACTTACTAACTCTGGGCCCCTATTCATCCCACCACCAAGGGCATTATGGCTCCTGAAGTCCATAATGCATTTGGGCGATCTATGGTCAATTATTCAGAATTGCTTTGTGAAATTAACATTGTCAGACAGAGTTGGGGAATTATGTATAAAAGATTGCTGTTTTAACATTGTATTTTAAACCTCTATTTAAGACATGCTTGTGACAAATAGAGATTGTTACATTTAATTCCTGATTAGATGACTTTTCACAACATGTTCTTTGAATATTCTCAAAGGAGGGACTTTTACAATGACAGCGTGCCATTAAATATTTGGGGATCTCATCGTCATAAGATGATGAATACCACATCCCTCCCAAATGAGTCACTATGTCCCCCTGACAGCCATCTCCTCCCATGTGATCCTCCCTCATGTCACCACCCCCAAGGTTAGGATCAGGTAGCGGCTGCTGTAAGGAAGACATGGTATCAAAAGTAAGACACAAGTGACCACAGTTCAGGGTGTTTATTGAACTTCAACAAAGGTCTGATAAACGCCGATCTAATCCTAAATCTACAGATGGGAGCAAGCTACTACCATAATAACGCAGTCCTAGTGGTGTCTTGTCAAAATAAAAGGGCCTATACTAAAAGAAATGATTGCCAATCCTTCCCTCTAAATACAAATGGTGTGGGAGTAGTGTTTATGAAAAAGAAAGAAGTGTTCACGAAAATGATATGTCAGGATGTTCAGGCCGTTGACCTCCCTTCCCCACGATTTCAGCACGGGACAAGACGGTTCACTCGATCATAGCACAATCTCTGGCTTTTTTGGCACGATGATGCAGTTTAATCACTAGCATCAGGGCCTTCTTTGCCCAAGTCTCTTTGTCTATCAGTCTCTTGATTCATAGGGCCTGGTGCAACAAAACACACAAAGCTCTCCTCCTCTCACAATTACTCAATTCAGGTAATTCACTATTAGCGTGCTCGGATCCCTTTCATACAACAATCGTCACTTTGGATCCCCCTCTTACGGGCTCAGATCCTCTTTAAAAATGTTTATAGAATTCACCCTGGATCTCGGGTGACTCGTGGTTCACTCCGGATGCCCTTCAGCCGGGCTCAGATCCTTCATCTTACACAATTGGTCTACCACAGCCAGGTTCAGGGCAATTTCAGTTAGCATCAACTATCGAAGACTTTCTAATGTGCACAGGGTTTGGCTTGACCCGTTGCAGGACCATTTCAATTTCACAATTATTTTTTACATTTGCCACCTTTCAGTTGAATACCTAACAGAGACCTTCGAATGACCACACATGTGGCGCCGGACCACTATGTTTACGGTATCTGTCTTGTCTTCAAAAGTTCAGTCACTCATCTGCTGTTTAAATATATTTGTGTCGCTTTTCACATACGCTTCACATCCTGTTCTCTTCAGTTTTCTCTGTACAATGTTACCACTTGCAACTTTGGCTTAAAAACAGATCGGTCTGCTATCAGTCTCCCCAGCTCACTGGCTGTGCTGACTTTACTGGTGCTGCTTTGTTGTAGGAGCCAAGGAAAGTACCACGGTGGGAAATGCTCCTCCTCATCTTGACGATTGAGGCGAGAGAGCCCTGGGTACCTCCGACACACAATGTAGGTTTCTTCAGCTTTGATTCCGGATCTTATGTTTCTTATTCTCGAAAGCTCATGAAAGTAGCAGTCTTTTTTGAAAAGGTCAAGGGCGCTGCCCTCCTTGCAACCCTCTCCGGTCCTGCCGTCTTATTCCTTGTATTAAACTGCCATCTTGGAACTGCGGCTTCCTTGTGTGCTTTGCCTTGCTCAGAGTGTGCTTTCGTGCTCCACATTTTATCTGTGTGGGGAAGTGTAATGGAAGTCAGGTGTGTGTAAAGGTCAGCAGTAATTGCCTGACACTGCTTGACTAATGTATTGGGACATGGCAGGTATACAGCTTGGTTGTTAGCCTGTATTCTCTCACAGTGAGCTGTGCGTGAGAGTGTGTGTTTGTCTCTGAAAAGGGGGCGGGGTTGAGCTCCTAGTATCCTACCTGGTAGGATGGCGGAAAAGGTGTTACAGGGAAGGGGATACCGCGTCTCGCCGTCCGGTGTCCCACTTCCACTCCCCGAAGACCCATCATCCAGGTGATTATCTCGCACTGGTCCACCCCCAGGAACTGGATCCAAAAAAAATGATGGCAAGGTCCTGGCCTCCTGGATGACAGTTCTCCAGGGACTAACGGGTGAGGCGCCTTCAGGTTTCTCACACTGCCTTCCCCTGGCCACATGGGAGGAGATCTTAGGCTGGGGTTTAATGATGACTCCACAGGATTCATCACAATTCCCTCTGCTTCCTCTTCTCTTTTCCAACCTGTGCTCATCTCTCCACTCCTCGCGCTCCCTACTCCTCTCATGCCACCATTCTCTGAATACTGCCTTGCTCTCCGTACTCCTCGCTTGCATGACATTGCTTAGCCCCGGTCCCTTTTTGTTCTTTTAAAAGGCTAAGTCCTGGATTTCTCAATTGGACAAATGTGGTTGTCACTTGTGACATAGGCATGTAATGTGATTGGTGGGTGCAGAGTCGGCAGGTGACAATACTCTGCTAGCGGTTGGTGCCCTCCCCCACTGTTCATGTGCTGCTTGCTAATGCAACGAAACACCTGGCCACCTTTTGTATTTTGCTTTCTATGTGATGAATGTTGGTAATGGGACAAGGAACAAAAGCTATAGACCAAGTAACAGTACTGGGTCACACAGCAGCTCGCATTTGGGCCCAGCCTGGGCACGTAATTCTTTAAAGTTCAAAAGCAGTATGTTCTAGTATGCAAAATGCATGAGATAATGTTTGTCGAAAAATAAAGAGATGAATCTGTTTGGTAGTTTGTATCAAAATAATGGTTTATCCCAAAGAAATTAAAAAATAAGGCTGTCACTAATGAATCCTTAGTGAGGGAGCAATTGCCACAATCCATACGTAATTCAGACTAACTATGCCACGTTTGTTCTGCACCATTGGCCACATCTATAAGGTAAAACCAAGTTCCATATCCTCTTTGTCTCACTGATTTATATTTCAAACCACTTATTGTGCTTGCTTGTTTTTGTCTTTTATATTTATCAACTCTGAAACCAATACTGATTGGTATGTTGCACCCTTACTTTTTCCATTTATGTGTGCTTGATTATCATGATGTGAATGCGTTTTGTTATATATCTGTATAATTGCTTAAATTGCCAGACTTGCCCTGAAGAAGGAAATAATTTCCGAAATGCATTGGCATATTTACTCTGAATTACATATGGATTGTGGCAATTGCTCCCTCACTAAAGATTCATTAGTGACAGCCTTATTTTTGAATTTTTTCTGGATAAACCATTATTTTGAAACAAACTACCAAACAGATTCATCTCTTTATTTTTCGACAAACATTATATCATGCATTTTGGATACTAGAACATAATGCTTTTGAACTTTAAAGAATTACGTGCCCAGGCTGTGCTGTGTGACCCAGTACTGTTACTTGGTCTATAGCTTTTGTTGCAATTTTGAGTCCGGGTGTCTCCAGACTTGTCGCAGCCAGCTCCTTCTAAATTGTGTGTAACTTTTGTATTTTTTGAACATTCAATCTCTATATTGACTTTAATATTTGTAATATTTTTGATATTTTGTGGTGCCCACTCTCTTCCCTATTTGGTAATGGGACAAGGAGCCACTGACTCTCAATCATAGTGACTTTGTTGGCTTTTGCTCTGCACAAGTGAGAGTGCGCGGTGTACAGTGTTAATAACGAAGAATGAATAACAAATATTTTCAGTGACACCGGAATAACGATAAAAGCATATGTGGTGGGTGGGGTAAGGGTTAAAAAAGGGTGGGGAGGATTGGGGGAGTTAGTAAAGCTGGGGAACCGCCCCCCCCCCAAATAGAAACATCAAATCACACTTTTTTCTTTTATTTAGGTGTCACAAAAAATGTATGTCGTTATAAACACATGGAACCTAAGTGCGCATGGTGCCCAGAACATGGGTGAACTGTATTCACGAGCTGTTGTCACTTGGTAAACAAGAATTCCCATGGTGGCATCCCTGCAAAGTACAGTGTTTTTCCACCCTTTTATGTTTGTGCTTTTAATGTAGTCTATCCGTATGCTTCCCAGGGGTTTTGGGAACAGCATGCTGGGGAATACTTAAGAGGCTATGGATGGACGTTGAGCCTGGGGTACCCTCTGTGTACCCCCCTGCACGGACTGTACCTCTCAGCTGGTGTTCTTCCCTTGCCTCCCAAGGTCACCCCAGTCCCATTCACTTGTCTCAAACGGGCGCCAGTTCCTGTGGTACATCACAAGCAGGAGTCAGACACAAAGGTGGCACTTTGGCTGTAGACTTTTATTTTAAATAACAAAACCAACACCTACCTTTAGCTGGTGCTAAAGGGAAATCTTTACGTAAAGTAAAGATAACTGGGTGCTCGTCCGGTTGAATGTCCAACCAAAATAACAGTCCTCTGTCCCAAAAATCCTCTTCTGTCCCTACCACTAAACGAAAGAAATAACTGAGAAAGAAAGGTCAGGAAGATGACTCCCTCCATACTGAAATAGTGCACCACAATCATGTGTGACAAATATCTGGAGAATAGTTCAAGTTCAAATGAAGGGCCGGGAGAATGACTTCCCTTCTCCCGGTTTATCAAGTTCCAACCGCGATGACCGTCTCTAATACACTTGTGATAATTCAACATAAACAATCTCCTTGGTCAGGATTGACTCTGCGTTCTGTTGGTTTAGTGTCTGATATAACAGCCAGAAGGACTCCCCCATTCTCCTGGTACAGCATAGGCGTTCTTCAAGATCAAACCATACTTTTCAAGAGTCCTTGTAGCACCTTCCAAACTCCTTTTAGGGGAACTGAAACTCCTCCTTATCCTGGTTTCTCACCCACTGAGGAGACTTTGTTACTTTGCCTTTTGGAACTGGAATGTCTCTCAAGCAAGCACTGAAAGGCAAAGGCCACTACGACTAGAAACACCAGTCCTGGTGTGATTGTCTTCCTTTCGACTCTTAATGATAATTCTTAAACCAGGGAGGCCAATCTGATTGCTTTGTATGTCTTTCTCTCTTATATCACACTCGGTGATTAAGGGAAGCACTCCTGATGCATTTGATATTTAAGTTTAAGTTGCTATTATCACAGTCTCTATGAGGAGGGAGAACACTCCCCTAACTTCTAACACAGGCTTTACATTCACCACCCCCCTCTGAGACAAAGCAGATCCTTCTTATTCATATTTACACTTGGGACACTTTGTTGGTAGTCACAGAGATGAAGACGATTACTCCAGAGGTTTCCCAGACTCATATTATTTCTGTGTTTATCACTGAGACTAGGGAGATTACTCCCCGGACCCACTCCCTTTTTCGTAGCTTTGGCTTGACTATTGGGAGGAGGAGGAAAATGGCTTAGGATGCTGCTCTTCGCTGGCCCCAATCACTTTCCGGCTCTACGGGGGACATCTCACTGGTTCTTCCAGGGGTAATGGATGACTGTGCCAGCATCCGTGACTGCTTTCCCTGTTCTCTTGTTTCCTGCGGCAACTCCTCTGGCCCCACTGCCTCAACGGTATCAGCGCCATTCTTGGACCAGCTGGTCCACCTCCGCAGGTTCTGCCACGGTTTTACACATTCAATCTTTGCAGAACGCCCTTGCTCAGTCAGGCTGTAATGAACTCCCTCTGTTTACCCCTGCTGTCCTCAGCAGTACGGATCAGAGTCCCCCACATTCCGTCTTCTCTCCCAAATTCGATTCTCCTGTTCTCTCCAGGCTTCATATCTGGTGCTCCTCCTTTAAGGTAGTCCATCTCTTTTTGTACAAATTGTAAGGTCACAGTCCTTCTCCCCCCTCCCCCCACTGTTTCCTTTGGCCCATCTTCATCCTTCCTAGTGGCCCCCTCATCTCTGTACTTAGTGGGTGAACACTCAATATGCTTTCTTGAGTGCTCTTACTAATCTCCATAGCTTCAGGAACGACGTGTAAACGCCCTGGACCTTTATTAATTTTACTTTGTTGAACCTCTGAGTAAATATAGGTTGAGGAAGTACAGTACATAACAGTAGTGCTTTCATACGGGCTGATCATATTTTGAGGAGGTCTTAAAGTCTCATGGGTGAGAGTGTAAGGGGGTTACTGAATGGAAAGGAAGTCCCTATCCCTGGAAGGGAAGTCTCTCCCTGTGAGGTCCTCACATTTTTTACCACTTCTAGGGGGTTCATTGGGTAGCGGCCTTTACTCCCTAGCCTCACAGGGAAGGGCCTCCCCTCTGGGGAGAAGTGATGTGATCCCATGAATCGTCACATTCCACACCTGACTCGATCCTAAGATTAGACACTGTGTGTATATAATTAAGGATGCATCAATTATGTCGACAGCTGTCCCCCAAAACCTATTATCCTACATATGAAGAAAAATTAAAAGGAAATAAAGAGACTGATCATTTAACTTTTCATTATGTAGTAAATTCATTTTCCATCAAACTTCTAGTCTTGGTCTAACTGATAAGCAGCTGAAAACAAGGGTTTCCCGATGTCTCGCTTTTGTCGCACAGAAGTCTACCTCTGGAGTTTGTTGCTTGTTTGGGCCCCGAATTCAAAGCTGATAAAACATTGTGATCTTTCCAATGGTCCTTGTTGCGACACCATCCATCAAAACTGTGTTAAGGAACTAAAATGCTATTTTGTATCAGGGAAGCATGTTTTTCCTCTCTTCTGTGAACCATCATTCAATTAGTAGGGATTACAATGAAAACAAAGCGGATCTCTGTAGTGAAGATTACTGTTAAGAGATTTTTAACATCTTTCGGTTCCCTTTACTTAAATGAATTTGGTTGGTGATTGGGTGATATTGGAGCTCTCTACAAGATCTAGCATGTATCGTGTTGGACAGGACACACATTGGATGGTTAGTTAACCTGTTACATTTTAGACGAAATAGAAAACGTTTCCTTTTGAAAGATGACTAGTACATAGATGGCATAATATGGAATGTGCTATTGTTTGGCCAATAGCTTTTCTTAGGACTTGTACAAGGCGCTAAATATAGGTAACAGATCTAAGCACCAAGGAAGAAGTGCATAGAAAGGATAAAATGACAATCAGAGTTCATCAGTGAGATTCAGTAGGGGACTAATGGGTTTGGTGTAATGGTGAATCACTATCATAAAGGCTGTGTGGTGGACATGCTTTTTGGAGGAAAGACCCCCAAGCTAGCTATAGGTAGAGATGAGCATGTAAACAAGACAGATTTTGGAGCTGTTTTGTTTTCTTCTTCTCAGCAGTGAAATGGTTTGTATAAATTGTCTTACCATCTTATTGTTTCTTTTCTGAAGATTGAAAACCTCCAGGAACAGTTAAGGGACAAAGAGAAGCAGTTGACCAATTTGAAGGAGCGTGTTAAATCATTGCAGGCTGACACATCAAACACCGACACTGCCTTGACCACTCTAGAAGAAGCCCTTGCTGAAAAAGTAAGTACTGCTTATTAAACATCGAACATCTGGTGTCCTTTAACAAGCCATATAAACATGTATTATCAGTGAGCACGCTTTGATGCTTTTTGTGAAACGGAAAAGTCAGTGCAAACTCAAGTTCCCAGTTTAGTCAATAAGCAGCACCAAATGTGTCATTGTTGCTGCACAGATTTTTGGCTTCTTTTAATCCTGGCACAAGGGCAAATTAGCCGCTTGTAGGAGAAATCTGGTTCCCTGTGCTTGCTTTTCTCTAGCAGCATTCTAGTCTTGGTCTACAACTAGTCAATGCAATGTGTACCTGGTTCACTAGGTTGGTCCTCCAGACTTAAAACCCTGTTACTCTATGCAATCTTTGCTCAGTCTCCTCCCAATACGTACCAGAAATCCGGTTACGGTCATGTACACTGCTTGATTTACTTACCTTGCTGATTTATGTAGAACATACAAGGGTTGTACCACAGTTGATCTTTGAATAGGTGTTTGGTTGAAGTTCTGTTGAAAATAAATGTTTCTCAGCTCCATCTGAATACTTTCTTGACTTACTATTTGAAGCCAGTACAAAACATATGAAATGCAGAACAGTGTAGATTACAATAGGGAGGATAGGAAGCATTATCTGAGTGCATTGTTGATTATCAAGTGTATATGGTAGACCGAAGAGAGAAAGATGAGTGAGGTTTTATTTTTCCTGTGTGGAAAGTCCTTTAGGGAAACTCGAAGTAGTCACAAAAGGCAGTTGGCGTGGCAAGCCAGAAGGAGGACTCTGACCAGAGGACATGTTATGAAATCGTTTTATTTAACTTAAAAGAAAATGCTCTATAGCCCTATTGCTAAAAGCGGAGTTGCCTTCCTAACAAACTATAGTAAGGGGCTATTCAAAATAAAAATAAATGGTCCTCTGTCCGAACCTATCCTCTAAACTGGCCCTATCACTGAGAAAAAATATCAAAGAAAAACTCTGCTGCGTATCCTGCCTTCAGAGTAGGTCACCCCAATCTCTCTCAGGTCTTCCATGAATCCCTCCTGGTTTTGTATCCAGTACTTATCCGTAGAAAACAGTTCTCTCTGGCTCAACAGTTCTTGACCATCTGTCAAAGTTCCAAAGGTTTCTCAAGTTTACAAAATAGTCTCAAGTTACAGGGACACGGGCATGCCGAGAAGCAGCAGTCTTACCAGCGGGTGAATGCGGAGCTGGCAGGAGAGCTGAGAAGGTCTGCACAGCGATAAACACCATCCCAGAGAGGAAGCTTCACTGCAGCAGCACGCTACAGGTTGGAAACGCTACAAGACACCAGTGAGTCTGCCTAGAGCCATTGGGATCCTGCAGCTTACAGACAGGCATGTGAGCAATTAAGACATGTTTTTGAATACCGACCAAGTTAAATACAAAGACGGAACCTGCAAATATCCTCATGTATGAGATGTCCATATGGGGAAAGTTGGAACAAGTAGTACCAGGCATGGTAGTATACTCGGAAAACCATTCAAAATAGACTGAAGAATAAGACCTTGTGAAAGGATACCTGGGAACCCTTTTGCCACCTTGTGCAACCATGCTGCAACCTTGTGCCTCTGCAGCCCTCTTCTTCGCCCCAGTACTCTGGGAATTCTGGGACTCGAAGTCCCTACCACATGTCACTCCTTTCAACAGCCTCTATTTTACAATAAGCTATTATGAGATTGGGGTCTTGGGGAGAATTACCTAAGGTGGGTGGTGGGGGGGGGGGGTCTCCCATTCCTCCTGACCTGTTTTCCCTCCCAGGTGATCCTCCCAGCTCACACCGCCCCCAGGGTATCAGAAAGTGTCTGCCTTTTCCTAGCTACATGAGGGGTCCCAGGCCAGCTTTCCTGTGTGAATCACCTTCGATTCATCACTCTCAGCAGAAACTGCGGGTAGGGTACTAGCAGAAGGTGCCCTGTTGAAGTGCCATACATGGCTTAAGAATTCTTGATTCAAGCCCGAGACACAGGTCTCACTTATTGATAAACATGTTGAGGACTCAGCCCTCTATGGCAAAGTGGTAGACAACGCCCTCGAAACCACGAAGAAAGAGCACAAAACTTTAAAGTCTCTCAATCAAATCTCGGCCAAACAATTTGTTCAACGCAGGGTCTTTAATACCTTTCGCGGGCAATCTTTTCTCTGGAACTGGAGGATCTCTCTGGTATTAGGGCCAGGGTAGATCCGGCAACTTTCAAATCTCTCTACAGGGATTTCGGCATGGTAATGGTAGGGGGAGACATTTAGTAGCCAGAGGTTCCCCTGACCCGGCCAGCAAATGAATCAGTGGTTCAGCCCCCCAATGTTTCCCCATTAGTGGTACGATTAACATCTTTCACCCACGCATGGGAGGGAATCACCTCCGATCAGTGGGGCCTCAAAACCGCCAGCGGCGACTATTGTATAGAATTTCTCCATCCACCGCGATACCATCTGCCAAAAAGCAGAAGACTGTCTCCAGAACATCTCCACATCCTACTGGAAGAAATGCATATTCTGCTGCTGAAGTGAGTGATCGAGGTGGTCCCAGATCTTGAGGTAAACAAGGGTATTTATTCAATATAATTCTTTGTACAAAAGAATGATCTAAACATGCACCCTATTTTAGTAGTATGGCAAACCTCATAAGTTCAGGATGACCACTCTGCAGGAAGTGATCCTGTTGCTAAAGCATGGCCTAATTGGATATGAAAGATGCATACTTTCATATTTCAATGTTGCTGGCGCACAAGAAGGTACCTCGGGTTCAAGATGGAGAACACTCACTATCAGTTTAAAGTACTCCCCTACGGCATTGCCTTAGCCCCAAGGGTGTTTACCAAGGTACTGTCAATGGTGGCAGCTCACCTCTGCAGGCAGTCTATTACAGTTTACCCTCATCTCGATGTCCGGCTCATAACTGGAGACTCGCAGCAGGTGTGGCTAGAGAACACCCAAAAGACAATAGCTCTTCTTTTCAGCCTGGTGTTCTCCATCAACTAGAAAAAGTCATCTGGTCCCCAGTCAATTCATACAATTTCTGGGAGACACTAATTTGGACAGAAGACATGTTGTTCCAGATCCCTCAGTATGTAGCCAGTCAGGTAACCATATGGAAAGCCATGCAGCTGTTGGGAATGATGGTAACCTGCGTCTTACTAGTTGTACATTCCCGTCCGCACATTCGTCTTATGCAGGAATGGCTCTCGAGCCACTGGTGTGGGTTAAACGGTCAGTGGGAAGATCTAGTGGTTGTTTCGACATCCCTTGTTCAAGATGGAGTACAGTCACTATCAGTTCAAAGTACTCCCCTTTGGCATCGCCTCAGCCCCAAGGGGGTTATCGATGCGAGAAGGATTTTGGGTACACTACACGTCACGTTGGGGATAGTGTTAGCGTCACACCCACGTTGAACTCCCTTTTCATTTGTCTACAATAAAGATATTATACTCTGTGATTACCATTAGATGTCAGACTATATGCACAGCATGTGAGTCTAAGCAGATAGAAGCACCAGAAATACGATTACGGTGAGTAATGTATGTCTTACTCCTATGTCTCGGCCTCTTTCCTCCATACTATATGGGCGTCCCCATATGGGGGCGGGTACAGAGCCTGTTGGATCTCAAAATTTGCACTTCCCCTTTAAATTTATTAAATATATGCACGCACGTGCTGTGCGACCGCACATGCTAACTCTGCCCCACGGGACCCACCTCAGTCCCTTTTTCCACACGACGGGAACAGATGTCATTACAGCAGCAGCAAATATTTAGCTGCGCACTTCCTCTTATTTCAACTAATTAATTTTCATCCCGGCCTTCGGCACCCACAGTCCTCTGGCGCATGTCCGGCTCTTCTAGATTTGGTCTGTGTATATTGCGTGGCACTCCTTTCCTGGCATCGAATGCCCATTCACTCTGTTTAGAGTGTCTAGCCCCCCACCATCGGTGGGATTCATGCGACGTGTTGACACTGCGTTGATTAAAGACCCAGTTAGCGAGGTGGAGAGAGATCTTTTCCTGGTCTCCTCTGGACCACTTGAAAAGCTTTGCCTGTTGAAAGTCTCAGAAGGTAAGTGAAGTTCTATTTAAAGGTACCCTAGAAGGGAGACACTTTTCCAAGGAGTGCCACGACTGGGAGGGTTCATAAAGATTTGTGTACCAGTGCTAGGCTTGAGGCTTGTGTAGCTACCAGTACTTGTACCGAGGGGTTCCAAGGATCATGCCAGGCCTAGTACAGAGGGGCGCATAAATTCTGATAATGGACGGTTGTCCGAGCGGTCTGTTGAGCCTGATGCTCTCGACAGGGCGGATGGCGCACCATTGCGCAGCACTACTAGCTTTTCAGCGGAGGCCGTTTTGCTCCCGGAACCAGTTCCAAGGTCTGTAAGAGAGCCAGTACCTGTACCAAGGGTCCTCTAAAGTGTGGCACGCCAGGCCCTGTTTCACTCTGCACTCCAGTCCAGTCACACTTACTAAACAAAATGGCAGCCAGCCGAGGAGCTGTCCCTCCATCTTCCATGAAATATTCCCGCTTAAAGAGGACAGCAGAGCCTACCAACCACACATGTGGAAAACTTACCCTATGCCCCATAATACAATGAGTTACGGAGAGCTGGCAGTTACAGCCCAGGCATGGTCTGCAGATTCTAGTCCGTGACATGGACGCCCATAGCTGAGGTTGCACACACTGCTGTACAGGCCTCCCCGACGTGAGAGAATAGGTTTTTCGGTAGATATCTATAAATAATGAAATCTCCACAAATGTCAAGTATCCTCAAGGGGCTCAGTGGGGAGGTCATTCCTCAAGAGTTGCAAAAACCTAAACTGCCTGCGGTATTGTATACATCCTCTAGTTCAGCGGCTCCCATGCCTCAGACACCTCTGCCTCCACCAGCTCCCATGTGTGAAGCACCTGTGCTGCCACCATGGCCTCCGCCGCCATCCCCTCCACTGCTTCCTTGTAGCACTTCCAGTGCAGGCACCTCAGGCTATGGACTCGGACACCAGGCCCAAGTAGAGACTGCAGGGGCAGGAGTCACAAGACCACCAAGATTAGGAAGTCAACTCGTCAGCCATGGACTTTTGTGAGAGGCTGCAGGGCTTGGTGGTGTTTCTGGGGGTACCTGTGCCTACTCAGGAACAGTTGAGGCTGGCGTCTTGTCAGAGGTCTTAGCTCTGCAGACCTTATCTAGGTCAGGAAATAAAGGATGGTCTGGAGGTTGCCTACTGTAGGATAAACCACATTCATGTCAAGCGGTTAGTAGGAAGCTGGATGCAAGATGCAGGCAGTTAGGCAGCGAGGGGAAGCTACTGTCATAACATCTACAGCCACATTCAGCGTAGTGACAGCTGCCTCTATACACTAAACCAGCAGCAGCGGGTCGTCCAGTAAGACGTCGTCCTTGGCAGCTGTGCTTAGCAAGGAGAACAATTATTTGGAGGCTTTTAGAAAGAAGTTGTACCTCTAAGCAGCAGTACACCTTCGCCAGGCTAACACAGATGTGTTGTAATCTGCAGCTAATCAATGGTTCTGGTGAGAGATTGCAGAATACACCCCAGACTTTCCAGATAGGTAGGCAGCATTCAAGTCAGGGCTCTATGAGGCTAAGATTATCGCACAGGACCTACCTGGAATCCCCTCTAGCTCACATTGATACGTCTAGTCGGGGAATGTTCCTCAGTTTGGACTGAAGGTCGGCCTAGATTCATGCTACCAGGTGTACGACTGATGTGCAGGAGAGAATTTTGGACTTACCCGTTGAGGGATGTGAGCCCTTTCCATGTGTCTGCGGACGAGGAGCTCACCAAAAAGAAAACTAGCATGCAGACTGCGAAGACATTGGCAGTGCTTAGCAAGCCAGCAGCGAAGATCATCCCTCACACCCAAGGGAGGCAAGACCGTAGATTACACTCATTTGGGGCTTAGGGGGCTTCCAGGAGAGGAGGTCCAGACAGCCAGATCACTCGCCTAGCACCTACAGAAGGAAGCAACAAAGAACCAGCAACAGGGGTTTTTATTAACCCCCCCCCTCCTCTGCTGCAGCCTCAGAGCTAAAGAAGCAGTTAAATCCCTCTCCGGGTTCACAAGTCTCTTGTGGGGGACAGAGTAGCTCTGCACAAAGAGCAATGGTGTTGCCTATTCTCAGACCTACGACTAAGTTCTGTGGTTTGAGGGGGTTTTATCTCCCTGTCCCGCACTCAGCTCCTTCTCGTCCTCTTTTACAGATAGGATCTCCATCGGCCGGCAACGGGGATCCGTTGCCAGTGAAGTTGCGCGCCCGTCTAGGGCGATAGCTCGTCGAAGTTTCTGGAAGGTTGTCTTGGGCCTACTTCGTGCCCTCTGACCATGACGGAGGAGAAACAGGATGGAAGGACACATTTCAGGCCCTGCGCCCAATGCGGAGTAAGGAACGTCTTTCATGAGGACAAACATCTAAAGTGTCTATACTGTCTGCACCCGGACCACGAGGTTGGGTGCGAGATATGCCCGAGCTTCTTGAAGAAAGATAGCAGGCTGGCGGCATGGCTCAAGTCGAGTAAGGCCTCTGACCCATGATCCAAGCAGAGTCATGCCTTACCCGGTCGGTCCGAGTAGCGGTCTCCCTCTGGGAGGAGATTGAAGTCATTTGAGGACGCCCCATCCGTTGGGGTCCAAGACGAGGCCAAGAACCGAAAGACCGATTCCGCCATGTTTGCCACTGATCCGAGTCCCAGGTCGGATAGACGGGAGGCCGAGGGCGCACAGCCTACCGAGTGTACACCTGAGGTGCAGGGCAAGGCCGAACTGGTGCAATAGAGCATGCAGGCTGAACCCGGGAACACACTGGCTTCAGGTCCACATGCTCAAGGCGAGGACAAAATGGCAGCGGCTCAAGACAAAATGGCCGCCACTCCCGATCAGCAAAGGCGGGAAGCCTCGCAGGCAGGCGTGGTGGCCCGTCAGCCTGCCGATCAACAAAGGAGAAGTTTTGCTCCTAGGACAGACTGGGTACCACTGACGCCAGTCACCTGGTCTATGCTGTACCCCAACATCTCGGGTTCCAGGTACAGCGGCCCCATGTACGATCAAGGGTTGGGGAGGCAGCTGGCTTATTCAACCCGCCCCATGCAGGATGGCGCACAGCCGGCCTGTGAGGACAGGTTTTTTTGACAAATTCATGTCTCTCATGCGGCCCCCCCCCAATGTGCTCAATTCTCAGAGGCATTAATAAGGACATGTTGCCCCCTTCTTCACTGGCGCAACCCACGACAGCACAGCCCATGTCCCCAGCCCCGCCCCCTCCTCTGCAACCCATTCCTGAGGCTTCAGCAACCCCAGTGCAGGTGCAAACCCCCACCACGGACGAGCCCCGAAAGATGACTGGTGCCACCCCCTGGGGGCAGAGGACCAGCAGTACACTCCATCCTCAGCAAAAGCCTTCCATGACAGGATTGCTGGCCTGTCAGATTACCTGGGAATCTCCCAGCCCCAGAAGGAGCTCCCCGAAGCAGGTAGTTCTGGCAGAGGTCCTGAGCATCAGGGCAGAGGCAAGGTCTGGCATCCCCTACAGAAGGATGCGAAGGCTTTTTCTAAAAAGGGCTGCCTCAAGCCCCACGCCACGCAACCCATCAACAAAAAGCTGGATGCTAGGTTTAGGCAAGCCGAGGGGGACAGCATACTGCTCTCTACCCACCCGCAGCCTCTGTCCTCAGTTATCGCTGCAGCATCCATGTATGCCAAGCCCCAGGGTTCCTCATCTAGTACTGCCGAAGTGGCCCTCCTGAACATGGAAGAAATGACTCTTGAATCTTACAGCAAGAAGGTCTACTTAAATGCTGAGCTGCACCCCAGGCAGACTAATGCAGACAACAACCTCGCTGCGGCTAATCAACGCCTGTGGACAGAGATCGCAGACTTTCTGCCTGACGTCCCTAAGGACAAGCAAGCCTCATTCAAAGTGGGCCTAGCTCAGGTGGAACTCATGGGGCAGCACATTATGGAAGCTTCAGTAGGCCACATCGACACGGCTAACAGGGCAATCTGTCTGGCAACAGCCATGAGGCGCACGGCCTGGTTGAAAGCAGCCAGGTTCAACCCAGATGTGCAGGATAGAATCCTTGATCTTCCGTTTGAGGGGGTGATCTCTTCCACTCCTGCACTGTTGAGGAGCTCGATAAGAAGAAGAAGAGCAGCTCGCAGACAGCAAAGTCTCTGGCCATTCTTACTAAATCGGCAGCTAAACTTTTTTCACATAGACAGTCCTGCTCAGACAAGGGGCGTTCATTTGGCGGCTTCCGCGTGTTCCAGGACCGCAAAGCCCGACAGCTGGACAGGACTCCCCGCCAGCACCGCAGGAAACACCACAAACCATCAAATAAGGGGTTCTTCCAGTCCCCCTCCTCTTCATCATCCTCTGACCAGAAGAAACAATGACGTTTCGTTTCAGGTCCACAGCACTCCAGTCGGGGGCAGGCTGGCCCTGCACAATCAGGCTTGGCGGGCGAAGTTTGCGGATGCATGGGTCAGCTCAGTGGTGTCCTGGGGCTTCCAGGTACCTCTTCGTTCTCCCCCTCGGAGTTCTCATCCCCTCCCACAGATCGACACACCATCCCTCCTAGCGGAGATTCGGTACCCTGTAGAGAGCGAAGCGGTAGAGCAGGTGCCCCCCTGCTTCCAGCAGGGGCAGGGCTTTTACTCGGAAGAACCAGGCGGGCCTGTAGGTGGTGTTGGATCTGTCTTTCCTCAATCTTTACCTACCCTTGCAGAAGGTCAAGATGGTGACACCAGCGCTCATTGCCGAGACACTTTGTGGGGAAGACTGGACGTGTTCCCTGGACCCGACGGACGCGTATCTCCACATTCCCATTGTGCAGCCTCACCGGGCCTTCATCAGATTCCGGGTCATGGACCTGCATTTGCAGTACAAGGTTCTGGGTTAACTTTTGGGTTAAATTCAGCTCAGAGAATCTTCACAAGGCTCATGAATGCGGTGGCGGCTCTCCTCAGGTCGGAGGGGCTGCACGTCTACCTGTACCTCAACGACTGGTTCGTCGGGGGTACTTCTCCGGAGCAGGATCGTGACTCAGCGGACAGGCTCATCTCTACTCTATTCGACCTTGGATTGTCGATCAACTACCGGAAGTCCCAGCTCACCCCTACACACAAGCTAATGTTGCTTGTGGAACACACAGCAGCATAATGTTTTCCCCATGGGGGACAAGGTGACAGCAATTCGATCAGCAATCTCCCATTTCTACAGCAGGTCAATTACCACAGCCTGGTGGTATCAACCCCTTCTGGGCGTACTAGCAGCATGTCTTCAGGCGGTCCCGCACACTTGGCTCCACATGTGGAGGCTCCAGTTGCATTTGGTGGATTCTTGGGATCAGGAATCAGGCGGCAATCAGGGGGCCCCGGTCTCCATCCTGCAACATCTGGACTACGACCTTGGATGGTGGCAACAGGAAGAGAACATTCTGGTGGGCAGACTGTTCTGTCCATCCCCCATAGAGTACACCATTATCACTGATTCCTCACTCCAGGGGTGGGGAGCCACCATGGGAACGCACTCAGGGCATGGTCTCTGGACCCCGACTGACCGACAGAATCACATCAAGTGACTGGAGCTTATGGTTATACAGTTGTCATTCAAGTCTTTTGTACCGACCATCAAAGGCAGGTTGATGTGTATCCAGACAGACAACACGACCTGCATGTTCTATATCAACAAACGGGGCAGCAGATCCCTGCAACTGTGCGCGTTGACCCTGGAGATCTGGGAATGGGCTATCGGCCAGGAAGTGTGGCTCTTGGCGGTAGACATTCCGGGAGAGTCCAACCTGGAGGCAGACAGGCTCAGTCGTCTGGCCACCGACAATTAGGAGTGGCAGCTGAATGGGAGAGTCCTCCAGGAAATTTTCATCAGATGGGGCCACCCAACAACAGACCTGTTTGTGACCGTACCCAATCGGCCGTGTCAGCAATTTGTGTCCTGGGAGGAAGGGGATGCAACTCTCTAGGGAACGCACTCCAGATACCCTGGGACGGGATGTGGGCAAATGCAATGCCACCTACTCCGCTCGTGCACCTGGTAGTGAGCAAGGTCAGGAACTCCAGGAACCTCAGGATCATCCTTGTGGAGCCTTGCTGGCTATCGCAGCCTGGTTCTCGGGCCTGGTTCTTGGACCTGCAGCAGATGTCACTGCAGCCTGAGATGATACTCCCCCCTCGGGAAGGGCACTCTACTAGCGCAGTAGGGAGGTGCAGTGGTACACCCCTCTCCGGAGAGGCTAGCCCTAGCGGCCTGGTTACTGAGCATCTAACGTGATCAGCCAAAATGACGGAAATTAAATGACTGCGTGATTTGGCTGAATTTCTGCTGTTTGAAAATTCTGAATGGCCGAAAAGCATTGTGAGCAGGGGTTGCAATGGTGTCCCCTGCAGCCCATCCCGATAAAGCACCAAAAAAAAAAAAAGGGCTGGGGGCTGTACCCCGAACCCATCCCAAGGAAAAAAAAAAGGACTCTGCAGTGCTGGTTCCCGATCACGGAAGTGAAGGAGAACAGGCCTTGCAGGGACACAACGTAAGTAGGGGGGTAGGAGGGAGGGAGGGAGGGAGGGAGGGAGGATATGGTTGTGGTGGGGTGTGGGTGGGGGCGCGGGCCAAATTGTAAATGTTCAGGGGAGAGAAGACTGAAGATAATTTCGGAAAAATATTCTTCTGTCTTTTCTCCTTCAAAAATTTGGATCGCGGGCTTTCAACCTCGATCCCAGCTAACACTCCAGCACCTTCTGTTGTCCAGTGACAATCTGGAAATTATTCAAACTGCCAGCAGTTAGGCTACGTGCAAGCAGTACAAAAGTAAATGGACAAGATTCTGCTTTAGTCCTAAGGAACAGGGGGTGCACCCACTGACATGCACCCTTGACCAAGTCTTATGATTCTCGGCCTATCTTGCCAGGTCTGGCTTCCAGGTTAAAACCTGCAGATTATACCAGGCCGCTATCTGTGCGTACAGGAACTCTGACTCTCTGATCCTGTCTTCAGCTAATCCTATAGTAAAGAAACACCTGACTGGGTTCACCAGGCTTTACCCTCCAGTTATAACGCCCGCATCCAGTTTGTGACCTAAATGTTGTACTAAGTACTATAGGACACAAACCATTTGTACCCATGGCCACAGCAGAGATTAAGTTGGTCACTCTGAAGACAGCCCTTCTGGTTGGTCTTGCGTCAGCTTGCAGAATGAGTTGAGATCAAGACGTTGGTCGCCTCAGAGCCATACTCTAGATTTCACAAGGACAAGGTCATGCTCCGCACGCACCCCAAGTTTCTTCCGAAGGTGGGATCATCCTTCCATATCAGCGAGGAGATTGTGCTACCCACATTCTTCCCAAAGAAGATGCAGAGAAAACGCTCCACTGCCTGGATGTCAGGAGAGCGCTAAAATTCTATCTGGACAGAACGAAGGCCAATCTGCAAAACAGACGTACTGTTTTGTAACGTTTGGAGGTTCCAGGCCTGGGCAGCAAGCCTCCAAGGCATCCATAGCTTGATGGATGACTGCAGCGATTCAGGAGGCATACAGGGTGCAATGTAAGGATCCGCCTCAGGGCATGCATGCACATGTTGTTAGAGCGAAGGCGACCGCAGTCGCTTTTCAGCGCCATGTTCCCTGGCAGGTGATCAGAAGGGCGGCAGCATGGGCCACTCATTTTGTATTTTTGCAAACACTACTGCTTGGATACCAGTGCCAAGGCTGATGCAGCATTCGGCCAAGCAGTGTTGTGTAATCTATTTGCCTAGAGGGTCATGCTCTCCAGCCCAGGGCGTTGTCAGTTGTAGTCACCCATATAGGATGGAGGAAGGGGGACGGGACATAGGAGTAACTAACGTACTCCTAGTCCATAGTCCCCTTTCCTCCATACGTCCCACCATCCATCCCCCTATAAGACCAGTACGGTTGTTAAAGCGCAATACAGCCGACACGTCAAAAGGGGACTGAGGTGTGGCGCCGCCCATATAGGATGGAATAAAGGGGACTAGGAGTACGTAACTCACTCTGGTGAGTAACACCTAATATATCAGCAACGGGAGTGCAAGAGAAAGACTATCATGGCTGTACCCTTTTTGGATGACATCTGGGAGGAAGGCCTGGCCATAATGAAGAACCCATGCATGGCTCCAACCTAACGGGGCAGGTTGAAGAAGAAATACAGGGTGCTGTCACAACCGTCGCCGGACCCGGTAGTGTCAGGCCGCCTCAAGAAAACGTTCAGCCAACCCGGCATCCGCATCAGTCCCTCCGGACAACGAGGGGAAGAAGATGGATGCCATGGGGAAGAGTCATCTACACAGCTGCATCCACGATCAAAGCGGCTAATGCTCTGGCTATCCTGTCATGATATGACCGGGAGCTTTGGTACAAGCTGGGCCCTATATAGGAATTCCTTCTTTCGCCCTCATCAAGGAAGGGCAGGAGGTGTCGGACCATGGCATTCCTTTGGCACTAGGCATAGGCAAATCGATGGGAAACAGTGTTTGCCTTCGTCAGTAGGAATGGCTGAAGGCCACTAACTTCCGCCAGCACGTTCATGCAATGGTGCTGGACATGCCGTTCGACCGCCAGAATCTGTTTGGGAAGGCGGTCGATAAATCCCTTCAAGCCATAAACACAGACAGTGTGTTCCCTTGGCAGTCTGCAGCAGCATTGCTCGTGGCCTTTTCGCTCCGCCAGGGGAAAATCGAACATATCATGCAAGGCATACTCCACATCGTACAGACAAGCTCCCTGATCTGCCACCCAGGAAGCCTACAGGGGTTGCTACCAGGCCTACAGTAGCAGAGGTCAGCATCGCTGTTGCCCACAGGCTAGGACGCCCGTGCCCAAACAAGCCTGAACCAGCCAAGATGTCAGGCCCCCACTCGTGCACCCTGGTGGGAGGCCGGCTAACCGAGTTCATCAGCGAGTGGAAGATCATCACCACCACCGACAGATGGGTGCTGTACGCTCTCACCCAGGGACACACCTTGGAGTTCCAACGCAGGTGCCCTCGCATTCCACCGGTTCCCCGTCAGGAGCAGCAAATCCCTCAGCTCCTGCAAGAGGTGCGAGACATGTTATGGAAAGGGCCGATAGAGCTTGTTCCCCAGCGGCACCGGGGCCCCAGAGTCTATTCTAGATACTTTCTGGTCAGAAAGACAGGGGACAGGGGGGCAGTTGGAGACCCATCCTAGGTCTATGTCATCTGAACAAGTACCTCAAGTCCCAAAAATTCAGGATGGTCACATTGCAGCTCGTGCTCTTCTAACTGGAGGAAGGGGAGTTCTTTACGTTGTTGGACCTAGAAGATGAGTACTTCCACGTTCCCATCCACATGAAACAACATAAGTTCCTATGGTTTGTGGTATAAGGCCAACACTACCAGTTGAAAGCCCTACCATTCGGCTTAAAGACAGCCCTGAGAGTGTTCACAAAATGCTTTGCCCTGTTGACCGCCCATCTGCATCTACAGGGCATACACATATACCCGTACCTGGACGATTGGCTGATACCCGCCTGCTACCATGTGCAATAGAACATGTATTTGTAGCAGAGAGGAACAAGGGTTGGTACTCCCCTTACTTTCTCATTCCAAAGGAGGACGGAGGACTGGGATCCATCTTGGACTTAAGAAGCTTGAACAAGTTCCTCAGGAAGGACAAGTTCAAGATGATAACCCTTTCTCAGATCCTTCAGTCTCTCCAATTCCAAGACTGGTTGGTATCATTGGACCTTCCGGATGCTTACTTTCATGTGCCAATCCATCTCAAGCACAGAAAGTACCTGCGGTTCGCGGTTGGCGGTTCTCCTTATCAGCTTCGAGTTCTGCCATTCGGGCTGACCTCCGCCCGAGGATTTTCACCAAGCTGATGGCGGTTGTGGCAGCGAGTCTCAGGAGAGGGGGGATTTACGTCTACCTCTACCTGGACGATTGGTTGATCAGGGCTCGTTCCCCCAAACAAGCTCAGGGAACATCGATCAATCACCTGCCACTCCCTACACAGACTGGGCTTCTCCCTCAATTACAAGAAGTCCCATATGGTACCATTCCAAAGACTCCAGTTTGTCTGAGCAGTCCTGGATACTTCCTCAGAGAAAGCCTTGCCTCCCGAGGTGAGAGCTCATCACATTCTGCAGATGGTAACAAAGTTCCAGAATGCCCAGCATCTGCCAGCCTTCGATTTTCTGAGGTTGCTCGGTCTCATGGCATCCTGCATTTTTCTGGTGCCAGAGGCCTGATTGAGAATGAGATCCCTTCAATGGGCCCTCAGGACTCAGTGGTCCTAATTCTCGTGGAATATGTTGGATCTTCTGCAAGTTCCAAGCACAGTTGCTCAGGACCTTCTATGATGGGCTTGCAACGACAATATCCTCAAAGGAGAATCTTTTTGGCAACCATGGCCGGAGATAATAGTAGTGACGGACGCCTCACTCACTGGGTGGGGAGCCCACACGAACAATCTGACAATCAGCAGTCATTGGTCTCCAAACTACACATCAAGGTGAGGGCAATCGGACTAGCGCTGAAGGCCTTCCTGCCCTCTGCACAGGGGAAAAAATGTCATGATAATGATGGACAACACAGTGACCATGTACTACCTCAACAAGAGAGGAGGCGTAGGCTCACTACCACTGCACAGAAAGGCAATGCAGCTCTGGTTCTGGGCAATACAAGAAGGAATCTCTCTGTCGGCACATCACCTAGCCGGAGAGCAAAACACAGCGGTGGACGCTCTGAGCAGGAAGAGCAGTCTCCCATGAGTGGGAACTAGCTGAGGAAGTCCTTCAAGAGATCACCCTTTGGAGAGCACCTCAGGTAGATCTATTCGTGACCGGTGCCAACCGGAAGTACGAACTGTACTGCTCAAGGGAATTTCCTCTGAGAGGAGCTCTAGGAGACACGTTCGTGGTGGGCTGGAAGTTTCCACTTCTGTATGTGTTTCCTCCAGTCCCCGTGATTCCTCACGTAATTAAGAGGTTGAGAACAGTTGGGAAACACATGATCCTAATTGCCCCGGATCGGGCCAGGAGGACGCGGTTCCCGGACCTTCTGGACATGTCCATCTGCCCTCAATACCTCTTCCACAAAGAGAGGATCTTGTCTCGCAAGAGGAAGGTTGGGTTCTCCATCCAGAGGTCAAGACACTCGACCTTCACGCATGGTTTCTGAGAGGTTGAGATATAAGGATTGGGACCTCCCGGGCGACGTAATGGAGATTTTGCATTCGGCCGGATGGCCAGCAACTAAATCCTTGTACCAGTGTTGTTGGAATAAATTCAGTAACTGGTGCAAGGATAAGAATGTGCACACTTTTCAGTGTGGCATTTGGCCAATCTGGGACTCCAGGTTGGAACAATAAAGGGATACCTGACAGCGCTTTCCATTTTTAAGCACTCCTTGGAAGAGGTTTCCTATTTCAAGATTCCATTGATAACCAATTTTTGAAAGGGATAACCACGTTTACTCTCCAGTACCATTTCATGTCCCTGCTTGGGATTTGAATTTTGTGTTGAAATTCCTAACTTGTATACACTTTGAGCCTTTACATTCCTCTACTTTAAGGCTTTTAACACTTAAAACCGCCCTTATTGTGGCTTTAACATCAGCCCGCAGGGTTAGGGAGTTAAAGGCTCTCTCATGCAAACCTCTGTATACTACCTTTCAGAAGGTAGTATTTAGAGTTAAACCTTCTTTCTTGCTGAAAGTAGTTTCTGACTTTCACTTGTCACAAGAAATAACACTCCCACCATCCTTCTACCCTCCTCCTCATTTGGGCAAAGAAGAGGAGAGGTGTTACACAGATTGGACCCAAAAAGGGCTCTGAGTTTTTATATAGCAAGAATGTCAAAATTGTGCCACAACGACCAACATTTTGTGGGTTATACCGGTCATAAAATGGCCCGGGTGGGATAGGACTTTGCTGGAGGGCTCCGGGCCTGCTCGAAGAAACTCTGGCCCCCGCAATCGAACTGACTGGTCCGTCAATACCTTGCACTTTGCTCCTGGTCCCCTTTGCAGGCCTCCCCACCAGCACAATACAAGTAGAGGCGAGGCAACTACTTGTTGCCAAGAATACGGGCCGGGAAGGAGACCTTGCCCCACCTACACAGTGCAGCTGACACCCACCGCAACAGGTTACAACTGATTCTCCCGCCCCCAGGAAATCTGGAATAGCAAGGGCGAGGTGAAATTGGGCGTGTCCCGCCGCCGCGAAACAGTGGAACTAAGGGGTGGTCAGGCATGAACTGATAAGGGAGAGCACCTGGCCCTCTGGACACACTACGCTAACCCCATGCGAAGCCGACACTGATTACGCAACAGCATCAGTGGGCAAGCCATCATCACTCTGCAGCAGCCAGCAGCGCAATTACAGGGACTAACATCCTGCAACAAAGATAGTATGACAGAACATGGGATAGGTCTTAGACGATTCTGGTAACGGATAACCCCCCGCTCCTGCTGGTCACACCACTCCCCAGGGCCTCAGGTGACCTATGTCCTGCTCATCTGGCTCCGCTCCTGAGTGACACTGAGGCAGTGCTGACCGCTTCGCGCTCCTCCCCACCCACGCAGATGGGGGCAACTCAGACCCTGCATAGCCTGGCCATTAACACTATGAATACACCTGAGGAAGGACACGGGCCCCAGCATTAGGAGCCTCCACCGCCGGGTCACGCAGTCAATCACGATGGTCCAGTCCAAAAGGCAGGCCATCCAAAGTAGAATGGACCTCTTCACCGTTGCTGCTTCCCCCAGACCCTCGACACCAATCCCGGAAGGCAAAGAACCGAACGAACCAACCAAGGACCTGGCTATCTCTCTCGCAGACGTCATGAAGGCGATCGGGGACTCGAGGACATTACTGGAAATGAAGATTGGGGGCTTATCTGCAGAAGTGTCCTTTTTCCGCCAAGACCTCCACAACTTCGCGTATAGGAGGAGGGACTCCACAACTGAGACACGGTCTAACAGATGGAGAAGCAACTGGCCGCAATCTCAAAGAATGTTGACCAACTCGAATACTGCCCTGAAGATAGTGAGGGAAGGGTGTGAGGGAACAACCTAAAGATTCTCGGGATCCCGGAAAAGGAAGAGGGCCCCA
The DNA here is from genome assembly GCF_040938575.1 of Ambystoma mexicanum. Classification (NCBI taxonomy): domain Eukaryota; kingdom Metazoa; phylum Chordata; class Amphibia; order Caudata; family Ambystomatidae; genus Ambystoma; species Ambystoma mexicanum. The sequence continues at coordinate 437,090,073 of NC_090936.1, forward strand.
GTGTTAATCTTTTCATTGAGGAATGGAATGGCTCGCACATCTCTTCGCCCCTAAAAAAAAACCTCCAAGTTCTTTTCTCCAGCATGGGGTCTGGCATGGATTCACATGCTCATGAATATTCCCCGTCGTCAGGCTGGGAATCCTCGGTAAAGAAAAATCAGTATCAGTTTCGTTTCTGATCTGTCTTTCGTAGTAGTAACCAATCACTGATCTCTGCGTCATACTGACCACAGCCAATGACTGCCCTCTCCCTAAGCCCCGCCTCTGGCAGCCATCTTCAGATTTTTACCGCACGTTCAAGTGTTGGGATCCTCATGCTATTGCTCTCGAGTGTTAGTGCTTTTTTCGCGCTTTTTCTTAGGAAAATGTTCTCTTTTTCGGTCTAAAGAGCCTCAAGCTCCACCGTTTCTTTATTCGATCAACGGGGACCCGTGTCGGATTCTTCGACGCCCCTCAAGGGTGAAGATTTCGTCGAGCCACGCTTTTGGAGGACTCCAGAAGTTTCTCAGGCCCTTCTCGAGCATGGCCCAGGAGAAGGGAAGCTCGACACCCGGAAAGCTGTTCAGGGTCTGCCCTGGATGCCAGCTTCAGAATGTCTTTAAGGAGGACGAACACTCCCTTTGCCTTTACTGCCTGCATGAAGACAAGACGCACGTGGAGAAGGACTGTGCGTTTTGCGGCAATATGTCGGAGCGGACCATGAAGGACCGCCATCAGCGTCTCGCCAACTGGCTGGAAGGAAAGAGCCTGTCAGGCAAGAAGAAGAAGAAGTCTGAGCGGTCTTCTAAGACCTTTGAGGGCGCCCCGGCGACGGGGGTCCAACAGAAGGCCAAGCACCGCGAGTCCGCTGGCACCGGGAGCGCCGAACAGTCGGGCTCTACGGTCGCCAGGCAGGGCGCATCCTCCCCGGCGCCATCAACCACGAGCCAACGCTCTGGCTCGGGTAAGAGGAAGGCCGAGTACCGGGCGAAGCTCCTGGAGAGACCCCGGTCGTGCTCGAAGGCCCCATCGGAGGGGGAGCGAGGTGGTGACCCTCCCCCCAAGGAGAAGGCGGTGAGCGCACCTAAGGTGGTGAAAGCCTTGATCCATCCGGCCAAGGCCTCTATCGAGACAGTCGCGGCAGCCCTGGCTCAGCCTGTGGAGGCTACACCAGTGGTGGCGACCCCGGGGCCCAGAATCTCCCTGCCACTGCGGAGGGAGTCCTCTTTCATGCCCATCGACAGGACCCCCGTGAAACCTCCGACGGAGAAGAAAAACCGGGGGCAGGAGGTCGTTGTGGATTCCGCTTCAACCTCTGAGGAGGAGCTGATCGAAGTCTTGGGTCACGGTGCTGGCGTGGAGGGAGACCATCCTGTCGGGAGGGACCCTGACGTGGGAGACGACGAGAACCTCGAGGGTGCCGACGGGGCTCCTCATCGCCCGACCCCCTCAACCAGTGCCGCAAGACAACTCGGTGGCCATTTTGTTGGCTATACAGTCCTTATGCTCGGAGATGAGGACGAGACTGCCGTTACCACCAACGGAGGAACCGCTCCCGACGGGGGACCCGGAGCCAGGCCCTTCTGGGAGCCCTCCTCTTAAGAGAAGAAGGATTCATCCTCCACCTCCTTTTCAACCTTCGCGCCCTGCTCAGCCCTCCTCCCCGTCCACGACACGTGGGGATGATACGGGGACTGACACGGCCACGGCGGGTACTGACGACGAGGTTTACGACGAGGATCTCGCGTCGTCACCTCCCACCCGGGCTTCCCCGCCCGACGAGATTGGATCGTTTCACGCCATGATCGCCAGGGCATCCAAGCTTTTCCAGCTCTGCCCGGAAGAGAAGAAGGAAGGTTTCCTTTATCAACGGCACAAGACCAAGAGGAAGACGGTCCTCGCTGTACCTCTACTGGACGATATCTGGGATGAGGGTCTCGCCCTCCTCAAGAACCCATCCACAACGCCGGCTAGAAGGGATCGGTATGAGAAGAAGTACCGGGTCCTGGACGTGGCCCCCTTGTGCCTTCGGGCACAGCTGACCCCGGACTCGGTCGTCTCCGCGGCGGCCAGGAAGAAAGCGGAGGGGGGCGCGGCCTCTACGTCAACCTCCCCGCCGGACGGCGAGGGAAAGAAATTGGACACGATGAGACGCAGAGTCATCTCATCGGCAGCAACGACGATTAAGGCTGCCAACGCCTTGGCTATCGTAGCCCGCTACGACAGGGAGTTGTGGTACAAACTTGCCCCTCTGCTGGACTTCCTACCAGACGACAAGAGGGCGGAGGCCCTAGAGATCTTGCAGGAAGGAGAAGTGGCGTCGGACCACGCCATTACGATAGCGACGGACATCGCGGACACTGAATTTCGCCAGTTGGGCAACGGCGTGTGCCTTAGGCGGCGTGGATGGCTCAAGGCTACTGACTTCCGTCAGGATGTGCAGACCAGAGTCTTGGACATGCCGTTCGACGAGAGCAACCTGTTTGGGAAAACAGTGGACGATTCCCTACAGGCCATCAAGGCGGACACAGAGACGGCCCGGGCTCTTGGTGTTCTCCAGCAACGACGGCCGCCCTTTCGGAGCGGCGGAGGCAAACAGGGTGCCTCCAAAGGTTCCAGCGGCGGATTTTCACCTATCGTCAAGCGGGCCCGTTCGTCGTCACAGGAAGCCTACAGGGGACGAGGCAAGTCGGGCGGACCCTGCCGTCGTCGCCAAAGAGGACAAGGCGGCAAAGCCTAGTCGAAGCAGGACTGAACCGGCCGTGGGGTTGGGCCCCCACCGAAGCACCCCGGTGGGAGGCCGGCTGGCGAGCTTCGCCAGCGTGTGGGAGTCCATCTCCACCGACCGTTGGGTGCTGGACGCCCTGGCTCAGGGTCACGCGCTCGAGTTTCTAAAGAGGTGCCCGCGCGTCCCCCCTGTGGCCAGGAAGGAACATCACGTCCCTCAACTTCTCTTGGAGGTAAGGGCGATGCTCAGGAAGGGCGCCATCGAGTTTGTCCCAAAGAGGCTTCGGGGCTCCGAAGTTTACTCAAGATACTTCCTCGTGAAGAAGAAGACGGGAGGATGGCGTCCCATCCTGGACCTACGACGACTGAACAAATTCATCAAGGCACAGAAGTTCAGGATGGTCACCCTCCAACACGTCCTGGATCAACTGGAGGAGGGCGATTTCCTGTCGTCGTTGGATTTGGAGGATGCCTACTTCCATATCCCCATCCTAAAAGGGACACCGAAAGTTTCTCAGATTCGTGGTCCAAGGGCGACACTACCAGTTCAGAGCCCTTCCCTTCGGATTGAGGACGGCACCAAGGATGCTCACCAAGTGCCTCGCACCGGTGGTGGCGCGGCTGCGCCTAGAGGGGATCCACGTCTACCCCTACCTGGACGACTGGCTCATCCGAGCGAAGACGAAGGAGCTCGACGTGGAGCACACGTCAAGGACCGTCCAACTACTCACGGACCTGGGATTCTCCATAAACTATGCCAAGTCCCACCTGGTGCCCGCGCAAGACGCACTGTTTCTGGGAGCGAAGCTCGACACAGTGTCGCTTCTGACCTCCCCGTCGGAGGAAAGGACAAGGGCCATCTTGGGCAAGGTGCAGCGGATGCTGGTTGCAGACGCGACCAGGGTGAGGTCCATCAAGTCCCTCCTCGGAATGATGTCTTCTTGAATTTATCTCATCCGCCTGTGCAGGCTCCGGATGCGCCCGTTGCAGGAGTTCCTGGACGCGCGCTGGATCCAGACGACAGGCAGCTTCGAGGAGAGGATCACACTCGACGAGAGTTTCCGACGAGCGATCCGGTGGTGGGGCACCCGCGCGCATCTGACGGCGGGCATGGACTTCCAGACCCCGGGCCACCAGAAGACAGTGACCATGGATGCCTCCCTGGAAGGGTGGGGAGCGCACACCGAAAATCTGCACGCAAGAGGCCTTTCGCTTCCGAGGGAGAAGTCCCTCCATAACAACGTCCTGGAGCTCCGTGCAGTGTTTTGGGCCCCCATGTCCTTCCTTCCGTCCCTCAAGGGCAAGGTAGTGAGGATCTTCACCGACAACACCACCACCATGTTCTACATCAGGAAGCAGGGCGGTACCAGATCCCTAGCCCTGTCCAAGGAGGCGCAGGATCTGTGGCATTGGGCCGTCGCCCAAGGGATGTTTCTGGTGCCGTTTCATCTGGCAGGAATAAAAAACACCATCGCCGACTCGCTCAGCAGAGAGATGCGCTCGTGCCACGAGTGGGAACTACGACAGGATCTAGTGGACCGCCTCTTCCAACGGTGGGGCACACCCCAGATCGATCTGTTTGCGACGGCGACGAACTCCAAGTGCCAGAGGTTCGCCAGCAGGTTTCCCCAGCCGAGGAGGATGGGCGATGCTTTCTCGTTCCCCTGGGAGGGCCTGTTTCTATACGCGTTCCCTCCATTGCTATTGCTGATCCGGCTCATCAACCAGCTCAAGAGGTCACGGTGCAGGATGATCCTCGTCGCACCTGCGTGGCCGAGGCAGATATGGTTCCCGGACCTTCTGGACTTGTCAGCGTCCCCGTCAATCAAGCTGCCAGTGGACGCGGATCTCCTCTCCAGGGAAGGAGGCGCCATCCTCCATCACGACCCGAAGTCGCTGAACTTGCAGGCCTGGCTCCTGCAGCGTTAGAGTTTGGAGGCTACGACATACCGGCCGACTGCAGAGCGGTTCTTGCAAAGGCCAGGGCGTCCTCAACTCTTAAATGCTATGGACACAAATGAAAGAGGTTCTCTGTCTGGTGCCACGCACAGAAGATTAACCCTCTACGGATTACGGCTCCCCAGGTATGCCGTACCTACTGACGCTGGCCAAGGCTGGACTGGCGCACGCGTCCATCAAGATTCATCTTGCTGCGATCTCCCGATACACCAGAACCACGGGGCGGACATCTTTGTGGTCTCATCGTCTGGTGAAGAAATTCATGAAGGGACTGTTCAGATCGTTCCCGCCGGTGAAGGCTCCGGCCCCGGCGTGCGAGCTCAACGTGGTGCTGACCAAGCTCATGGGACCTCCATTCGAGCCTCTGCACTCGGCTCTGTTGAAGTTCTTGTCGTGGAAAACAGCGTTTCTTGTGGCCATCACCTCCGCACGACGGGTGGGAGAGATCCAGGCCCTTTCCTGCAAGCCCCCCGTACTTGACTTTTCACGACACGAGGGTAGTGCTCAGGACGCACCCCTCCTTCATGGCCAAGGTGCCGGCAAACTTCCACCTCAACGAACCCTTGGTGTTGCCTGTTTTCTTCCCGTCGCCTTCGTCGCCGGCTGAAAGGACTTTGCACTCGCTGGATGTGGCTAGAGCGCTGAAGTTCTACGTGGACCGCACAAAGTGTTTTCGGAAGACGTCACAACTTTTTGTGAACTTTGGACCTGTCAATCGGGGGAAGGCTCTCTCGAAGGCCTCAATTTCCAGATGGCTCTCCGGCTGTATCATGTACTGTCATCGGTTGGCAAACCGACCACTGCCTGGCCGTCCGAGAGCCCATTCCACCAGAGCGATCGCAGCTACCACGGCGTTCCTATCTGGTGTGCCCTTGCTGGACATCTGCAGGGCTGCTACGTGGAGGTTGACGCACACCTTCACGAAATTCTACTGCGTCGATCGGGATTCCAGGGAGGAGTCCAGGGTCGGCCAAGCAGTGCAGCGCAACCTGTTCGCCTAAGGTGAGCCTGGTGAGGAGGTAAGAATTGCTTAATGTTGAGTTTTGGATATAATGCTTAATGTTGAGCCTTTGCCACCTCCCGTGGTTGTGCATGTGTGTACTGCTATGTATTCTTTTATTCATGAGCATGTGAATCCATGCAGACCCCATGCTGGAGAAGGAACCAGTTACTTGCCTGTAACTGTTGTTCTCCAGCATGGGTCTGGCATGGATTCACATGCGAACCCTCCCGCCTACCCCTCTGCGGCTCTTCACTTGGTCATACTGCCACTTCACGTGCTACCAAATCTGAAGATGGCTGCCAGAGGCGGTGCTTAGGTAGAGGGCAGTCATTGGCTGTGGTCAGTATGACGCAGAGATCAGTGATTGGTTACTACTACGAAAGACAGATCAGAAACAAAACTGATACTGATTTTTCTTTACCGAGGATTCCCAGCCTGATGACGGGGAATATTCATGAGCATGTGAATCCATGCCAGACCCATGCTGGAGAACAACAGTTACAGGTAAGTAACTTGTTCCTTCCATAGAATGGGCGCCCAGTCCCTGGGGCCCCACCACAGACGATCATCGCACGTCTCCTAAACTTCCGGGACAACGATGCCATCCTCCAGATGGCCCGAGCCACTGGCCCCATCACCTATAATGGCTACCGCATTGGCTTTTACCAGGACGACACTAAAGAGGTACAGAAGGGCCGACAATCTTTGACTTTGTAAAGAAAAAAACTGCAGTCGCTGTCGATCAAATATGCGCTCTTCTTCCCGGCACTGCTGAAAGTCCATCATGATGGGGCCACGCATCTGTTTTATACACCGAAAGAAGCTTAGGAGGGGCTGGAAACACAGATCCTCAACGAAACTGGGTCTCGTCCATCTCCACAGGGGCCAACTGAATGGAGGCCAAGGCCAGCACAGTCCCCACTGCACCCAGCTCCGTCTGGGGGAGAGTACCACCGAAAATGGGTTAACACAACCATACCACGACTTGTGCAACGTGGTGGTCCTGCTAACCAAGGGGTACTGACATGGGCGGCCGCCGCCCACACAAAGTGAACTCCACCGCTACACTTGGGGCTGCCGCCCTATGATGATTTATGTTTTGTGTTATGCGCCCAGTTGGCACTTGGTTTGGGTTACAGGTGCTTCTGGTTGGGGGAGGATGGTGGTGGGGGATTGGGGGAAGATGTTCATTCAAAGTTATCGAAGCAGTCACTCACTATTCAGGTATAAGCGTGAGCATGGCCTATGTGTGGGTATCTCAGGATATGGTAGGGAATGGAATGGGTTCAGGGCGGGTGAACACACCCCCCCGGTTCCCAGATTGGGACATAGAGGAGATCTCCACCTCACTTGGCAAACGCAACCACTACACATATACCAATGGCGTTGGATAGCCATTTAACACTACTCAAGTGGAACGTAAATGTGCTGGGCTCTGGGGTGAAAAGGTGGCTAGTCATCCAACAATTGAACAGATACTCACCTGTCATCGCTCTCTTGACTGAGACTCCCCTTATGGGCACAGAGTGTACATTCTTCAAGAGGTCCAATTACGCAACTACCTTTCATGCAGGCTTTTCCAGCGGGTCTAGGGGCACCATGATCCTTATGCACAAAGGGTCCCATTTCAACTAAAAGGGCTCCACACGGACCGGGGGGGGGGCACTTTGTGGTGATCATAGGGGATATCGGGAGGGTCTCCTGGGGTATTGTGGCTGCTTACGCCCCCCACTAACCCACAAACTCCTTAATGACCTCCAGTAGGTGATGGTGGGGAAGCAGATAATTGGGTACTTTGAGGGGACTTCAATGAAGTGATGGATGTGCGTAAGGATAGAACACACATGGGTAATGGGAAACCCGGAACACAAATTCAGCTCCACTCCTTCGCATCTGCACTTGGGTGGGTGGATGCATGGCGCACTCTCCACTCCACTGATGCCGTATTTTTCTTTTTCTCGAACGCCCATCACTCCATGTACCGGATAGACGATTTCTCCAGCTTGGGGTCTTGCATGGATTCACATGCTCATGAACATTCCCCGTCGTCAGGCTGGGAATCCTCGGTACAGAAAAAAAACAGTATCAGTTTCGTTTCTGATCTGTCTTTCCTAGTAGTAACCAATCACTGATCTCTGGGTCATACTGCCCACAGCCAATGACTGCCCTCTCCCTAAGCCCCGCCTCCGGCAGCCATTCTCAGATTTGGTAGCAATTAAAGTGGCAGTATGACCAAGTGAAGAGCTGCAGAGGTGAAGGCGGGAGGGTTCGCATGTGAATCCATGCCAGACCCATGCTGGAGAACAACAGTTACAGGTAAGTAACTTGTTCCTTCTCCAGCATGGGGTCTGGCATGGATTCACATGCTCATGAATATAAGATTACATAGATGTACACACATGCACAACCACGGGAGGTGGCAAAAGGCTCAACATTAAGCAACTCTTACCTCCTCACCAGACCCTTCAGGCGAACAGGTTGCGCAGCACTGCTTGGCCGACCCTGGACTCCTGCCTGGAATCTCGATCGACGCAGTAGAATTTCCTGAAGGTGTGCGTCGACCTCCACGTAGCAGCCCTGCAGATGTCCAGCAGGGGCACACCAGACAAGAACGCCGTGGCAGCAGCGATCGCTCCACATTCCCCCCGACCCTACCACTTTTCTTAACAAAACTACTTCTGGGCAATGTCTCCCTTCTCCGGATTCTCTTTTCTCTCAGGGTTTCTTCTTTGATTCAAAGTTCTTATTAGTAGATAATTTCAAATAGTCTCTTGCCACCTTCTTTACAAGTTCGTGTAACTCTTTCATAGGTTCTCTGGGATTTCTCTGCTTCTTAGAAATTGTTTTCCAGGAATCCCTTTTAATGTTTTCTCTTATCTTTTGCGCCTCAGTGATGTGCCTTTTATATTTATATAATATCTGCTTTCTTGGTAGTTAATACCCCCCCCATCCTTGGCTGATGTCGTTTGTATTTCTTTACTCTTATGAATTTCATCTGTCTTATGTTCATAGAATTCTCCCTCTGATTTACCTTCTCCGCCTCTTAGCATATGTGGTACTTTCCCCTCTTTTTAGGGTATTTGTGTCTCATTTTTAATAATCTCTCAACTTTTATCGTGATTTTCTCTCACTCTCATTATAACAGTTCCATTTCATAAACCCGATTCCCCAGCGGCCTCCCGGTTCTCCCTGTTACCTTGAATGCTACAGGTTAACGTCTCGGGAGTCTGTGTTTGTTCAGGTTCTCTACGATTGTTTGCTCTCTGAGGCACCTCGTCTTCTCTGGTGTCCCGCTCTTGTTGCCCTCGCTCTGTGCAAACAGGTACCACTGCGGGTATCCAGACGTGTTGCTGACTTCACATTGGTTTCATAGTTATTATATGGGCACCTGATCCCCCACAAAGTTGTCGTGGTCACGCCACCAACGCCTTCACCTCTCTCTTTCTTTTGGATGCTGCGTGCCTGCTGCTTTGCTCTCGCTCTGAGTAGTTCTGAAACTCTTGGGCTCCGTGGCTCCCCTTAGCTCCACCTCTCGCTGGTGTTATGCTGTTAGGGGGGCTGCCCCTGCCTGCGTACATGCTTCTCTCCTTTTGCCTTGCTTCGGCATGTGTTCCTCCTACTGTCTCATTGTCTCAGTTAAATGGAGATTTGTGTTTAAAGCCACATATCTTCTCTTGTTTATAGCAGTATATTTTAGTTCTTCAGCCAAGTCTCTGGATATTACCCTGTTCTTTACCTTTGATAGTCCCAAGAATGCTATCATGGGGTATGTCTTAGGGAGTTCCTCACAGCAATGGGAGTCCTTGTACCGAAACAGTGGGTCTCTCCCGGTGAGATCCTGCTTGCCCAGACTCCTAGGGGAGGGTCTTGCAAAGCGGGCTCACCTCCCTTGCCTTAAAGGAGGAGACTTTACTCTGGGGACAAAGGACGAATTTCCTCAAATCGTCGCATTTGTAATTCAAAGATGACATCACCACTGCTCTGTAATCAATTACCACTCTACAGTTTTGATGTCACAATTCCTGCTGCTTGAGCCTGCAGAGAATAGAATTCCAGCTGTCACTGCAGCACAAATTAAAGCTGTGACAAGCTTTCCAAATGTCTTGCTTGTGAAATAGTATTCTGTGACACTTTACAGCCATTAAATGACAAGGAACTGTTTATAGTTAAATGTTTAACACATGTGTGCAAGAATCAGCATCTTAGTACTTATTTTAAAGGAGAAACTGAAAGTGTTTTTCAATGCATTTTATTCAACAGCTTAAACTATTTTTATGCAATGCATTAGGAGCTTCATATTAGCTTTTTAAATCCAACATTGATTATATGGATCAGAAAATTGAAGTTACCTTACATTAGACTAAGCAAGATGCCAGGTATTAAAGAGGATGACAGTGTGTGGTCATGTATTATAAATAATTAAACCAGGCTGTAGGGGCTCTCTCCTGAGAACGAACATGGTTAAAGGTCTGCAACCACGTTTTAACTCTGCACCCTTCACAGAGGAGAAATATCGATTTGCTTATCAGTCTGGTCCCACCCACAAGGACAGTCCAGCACCGAAATGCTAGACAATTCGGCTCTGAACAAGGGTACCATCAGCATCCCCAGCCATGTGTCTTGGCTGTGTTGGCCCACTCAGTGAGGTGAATCTGAGCCTCCCTGAGGCACAGTGAGCAAGGGGTCCACTTCTGGATTGCCATGGGTGCTTAGGGTGAAACCCCAAGTTTTTTACTAATTAAACAATGGTGTTGTAGCCCCACTACTGATAACGAACATGGGTGAAATACCCTGTTCTTTGGAATTTCTCACACTGAGGAGGGTATCCAACCACATTTTAATTCACTGCACCCTTCGAGAGGCTCAGCTTCACCTCACTGAGGAGGCCCAATAATGCCAAAACACCTGTCTGGGGTTGCTGATGGTTCTCTTGTTTAGAGAATGGCCTAGCGTTTTGCTGCTAGACTACCCTTGTGGGTGGGACCTGACCGATTTGCAAATGGATATTTCTCCTCTGTGAAGGGTGCAGTGAGCTAATATGTGTATTTAGACCCTCCTAAGTGGGAGAAATTCCATGAAACAGGTTATTTGTCACATGTTTGTTCGCAGTAGAGGGGCTCCCACACCCTTGTTTAATGTATTCCAAGGAATAGAATACCCCTTACCATACTGACAAGTATGTAGCTGGTCACCTCCGTGTTCCGTGATCTTATAAAGGAACTCTGCCTTCGGCCTCGTTCCTCTCCTTTATCATTTGGGAGATTGAGTGTCAAGGCATACTCTATAGTTCTCACCTCCCAATATCAACATTATCATTATCTGATCTAGGATTTTAAATGCTTAAAAAGGATCAAGAGGGGAATGGACTGGTAAACCTACAACAAGCATGGTAATTTCTGTAAGATGCACGTTACCCATCAATGAGATGTGGAGTTTATTCCAGGACCCTGTTTGTTTCTTAATTGTCTCCACTTTCTCAAATTACATTTTATGTAATACTTCTTGGGTCGAATGAAAGCTTGCAATACATCACTACTTAAATGAATTTGGGGACCAATGGATTTGTAAAACCAAGTCAAGCTTATACTGATTCTTTCGTACTCGAACAAGGTGGAATTTTGACCAATTAACACACATTACAGCTACTGTCTCAAAATGCTGCTTTTCCTCTAATATCAGTGGGAAGAATATCCCAGGGTTATTAATGTATGGAAATGCCATCCGCATATATCGAGATGGCTTGCGGAATTGCTGCTAATAGTGTCCCTTCCATGTATGTATGTGTGAACCTACATGCCAGTGTCTCCAGTGCAAGTGCAACAAGGAGTGGAGACAAAGGGCAGCCCTGTTATATTCCCTGTTGGAATTCCCAGGGCAACTAATACACCTATCCAGTTCGAACCCTCACCATTGGTTTTATGTCAATGAGTTGCACCCATTTATTCAATACAGGGCCAATCCCAAATGTTTGCATAGTGTGGATGAGAAATTCCCAGTTTAAAGAACCAACATCCTTTTCGGCTTCTAGAGTCGCTATCACGATAGATTCTGTTTCTGTGTTATTACATTACAAGATTGCATACAATCTTCAGAGATTCAGCAACGTGTTCCTGCCTGGTATAAAACAGTTTTGATCTGGATGGACCAATTTCATAATCACCTGCTGTATGCATTGGGCCAAGATTCCACTAAGGATCTTGGCACATGTATTCTGTGATGAAATGGGTCTGTATGATGCCGGTAATGTACAGAATGTAGATTGCTTGAATATCGCCAATATCATGGCTTGCCTCATTGATCTGGGCTAATTCACCTACTACATATTCATCATTATAGGTGAATAGAATCGTGAGATGAATATTTCCACATAGCTTTGTAAAATTCTGGGGGGGCTGTGTAATCGAGTGCAATAGCTCCATCAGAGGCACGCCCTGCGGAGGTGTAGAAAAAGCCTGAGGGGGGGCAGAGAGGGAAGGAGGAGAAGGCAAGGTAGCCAAGGGGGAGGCGAAGAGGCAGTGGAGGGGGGAGAGGGGACAGCGGGAGAAGAAAGGAAATTGATGAGGCGCAGGAAGCGTCTCATCGAAGAGAAGATTGGCCTGAGGGCATTGGACCAAGACGGTACCATTCACATAAACATTAATGATGACCTTAAAGGAGTGGAAGGAGGCCAGGAGGGCATCCCACCGGGTGCCACCATTAATGGGATCGGAGGAGAAGGGAGAGAGCACAGAGACCATATGTAGGGTCCATAGGCCTGGTGAGCGAACGACAAAGAGGATGCTGGTGAAAGTTTGCCTGGAGGAGGCACTGGTATAACTGTCAGCGATAGGGAGGCCTAGGTTGGAGACCAGGATGTCCTTTTTAAACTTCTTCCTACCAGATTTAGTGAGGAGAGCAGGATAGTCGATAGAGAAGCAGTTAGAGAAAATAGGAGAGACAGAGAGCACCATAGAGTAGGAAGGGAGAGGGATAAGAGGAAGGGGGAGAGAAAACTAGGGATGGACACAGGGCAGGGTGCAAGCAGACGAGACAGAGAGGCGAGAAATTTTGGGCAACAAGACGACAGACGCTCAGATTAGAAGACTTTCACAATGAATGGAGGGGGAAAAGGGCCTAGATTTCACAATGCAATTTTTGAACACTTTCAAGATGCAATTTTAAAACAGGAGAGAACATACCTAAGTTTGAGAATCTGCTAGGTGGACAGGGGTAAACGGGGAAGCCAGCGGGTCAACCCTGGTAGAAGGCTGGTAGATTAGTCACACTTCCTTCTGAATTTCTACAATATGCACATTAGAACCTCCTCATTGCCTGTATGAGTATTCTTAAGGAGGCTAAGGGCCTTTCTGCAACCTCTTGCTATACAGTTATATGGGAAGAGTGTGGCAATTGATGTCTGGGAAAAAAGGCCATTGCGTGTACCTTTTCAAGAGGAGCTAGTACTTCATTACTGTCTCTAAATAGGTGATCTCCAGATTTCCATTAGCGTTCACCTGACAGATTTGACACCCTAAGGAAAGCTGCCTTCTCACACATCTTTTGTCACCAATTACATTGATAGATATGCTGATGTCCTGTACTTAGGCCCCAAGGTGTGTGCAGGGTAAACTGTCAACGGAGGGCTCCAACACCCTCTGTGATGTGGCACCTGGGTGCAGTGTGAGGAGGACTCTCTGCTCTCACCACAACATTTTGAGTCTGGGTTAGTGAAAAAGCAATGGGATACGGAGCAAGCATAACACCTGCCACCTCAGCCCATGTAACGTCTGTGTCTAAGTGCTATTCTGTCACCTCCAAGATGGCCCACCTTCCTTTGAGGGACACGGTCTGCATTGAGAGGTAGCACGGCAAACTAGGAGTAGATGAACCTGGGTGCAGATGGCCCAGGCTAACGAACCAGTCCCTGAATGGGAAAATTCTGTGGGTTGTGGGAATTTGGAGGGGCTGGAGATGTTGGGTCAGTGTGTGGTAGGGGATGAAATGAGAGTGAGAAGGAGCTAGAGCGCCAAGAGGAAGGAAGGAAGGAAGCAAAGGAGATCCGAGGTGGTGACAAGGGGGAAAGTAAAGAGAGCTCAAAGGAGTGCTCAGGAGTGCTATGGGCAGAGCTTAGATGGTGGAGAAAGAGACAGTTGGAGAAGAGGCGAAAGATTGGTAGGAAAAGTCCCAGACACAGAATGAGATAATATATGCCTATTTGTTGCCTGGGAGGAGGAACAACTATGTGGCTCAACAGGTATCTCGTAATATTATCAGCATAAATAATGTCACTATACGTATAGTTGCCGGAAAATGGCATCAGCAACATTTATGGGGATATGGGAGTTGCAGGGGGATCCCCCACAGGTCCGTTCCATGGGGGTAACATCGCCACAAAAAACGGCGCCTTTCTTGTATTGGGACATTTTTGTGGGCATCTTATCACATGGAACTGCTCAACCTTGGAGTTTAGACAACAGCCAGCTCGAGGGCCAGAAACTAGGTGTAGAGTTGGACCCATATGTACAAGTTAGCCATCTCAGCAAGGTGGACAATAAGGCGTAACCGGGAGGTGATAGGCTCAGGATCCTAAAAGTGGGAGGTGAGCCAGCACCATAGGAGCCACTGAATCGCCCTCCTGGTGTACTGTACTCCTGGGAGAAGTTTTGTAATCAACTCTTAATTTACTTGGAGCTTCTGCAAGAGGGCCTATAACATCTTGGTGATGCTGTCCACCCACTGGTCACTGACGAAGGCTGCTCCCTCACCAAAACAGAATCTAAGAGGCAACGGTATACAGAAGACTGAGTGATGCCAGGGCGAGACCCGGACAGAGACCTTTCTTTGTGCAGCAAGAATAAAATGCTTTTGAGCTTGGCCTATTCCTCAGGAAAAGGTTTTACAAGCGAAAGCTGACATAACTTATCTGCTTAACGAGGGATCCAAAGGAAACTTGTTGTGACCTTGACATTTTCAGTGCAAACTTGTCATGCCACTCTAAATCAAGCCCTTTTATAGACTAGACGGAGGACGAGCTAGCCTTTGAAGGGGGACTCCTTATATTTGTAGCCTGGATACCTTTCAGTGGTTCCCATTCTCAAATATTTGTAAAAGAGCCTAAACAAACCTACTATCTTTAAATCATATTTTTTTTAGGTGGTGTTTGCCAGGAACTTTATTGCCTACCATAGTAACTTAATGATTATCCTATTGTAAGACATCACCTACCCACCCACAAGGAGTTTAAATATACTCCTTTCATCAATGATGGTTCCATCTAAGCCAGTGCACAAATCTGGTTTAGTGCAACTTTTGTAGAAAGCATTCTTCTTAGTTGGTATTGTCATAACGGTTTGTAAAAGATCAGGCTTTATGACCCCATAAACATATTTTTTGTTATTGTTTGGTTTGTAAATAAACCTTTCACAAAATAACATTCAGTAACACAATAGGAAAAGAAATACTCAGAACGAACATACAATCCTATTTACATTAAAAACAGTTTATAGAAATTTCCCAATCAATATGTAAAAACTTAGTACATAAATGAAGCACAGAGCATTACCGATCAGAATATGATTCAAATCTTTTCATGGAGCAATCCAAACACATCAAGCAAAAACCTATATAAGGCTAAAAGAAGGGAAATGCTGAAGCCTTCCATCACCCTGGACAACAAAGACTGTGGTACATGTATAAAAGCAGTGGATATGAATGAAGCAAAATATTGCCGTTGTAAAAATAAATTCCTTGGACAGAACAGCGTTAGATGATATTGGAACACGACCTACAAGTCTGGTTTTTAAGTGCTAGTCGTGGTCCTTTACATTCCAAGGAAGGAAATTGATTTTGTTTAAACCTGAAATGCACAGATATAACACAAATG
This sequence comes from Ambystoma mexicanum, assembly GCF_040938575.1. Taxonomy (NCBI): domain Eukaryota; kingdom Metazoa; phylum Chordata; class Amphibia; order Caudata; family Ambystomatidae; genus Ambystoma; species Ambystoma mexicanum. The sequence continues at coordinate 437,105,603 of NC_090936.1, forward strand.
CAAGGAAAAAGACACACATATCTGGTTAACTGATCTCTAGATATAGTTACGGCAGCATAATCTTTATACATAGCATAAGTGCCTAGGCATTCAATCGTGATCCTCCGATCATAGTCATAAACACGCTTCTTAGTGTTCATTGGAAAATTATCCAATTCCTCTCAACCAGAGTCAATATTTTGCAAGATATTATTCATGGAATCACTAAATTCAGTGATATATGAAACAGCACGTGTTTAACATATCACTGAAATCTACGTACAATGAGTTAGGAGGAGGAGATAAGAATTTCGAATATGAACATAATTTTTTCCAAATAACTTTGGTACTCGAGGAAATCAGTCGAACTCATATCTAATGATTGGGTTCAGAATAGAAATTAGTAAATTAAGTACCCGCTTCTATAATACATCTTGTACTGTTATGGAAATCACACAGGTCTACCTTGTAATGTGTTATGAAATCGCTCAAGTCCAAGTGTGAGAGCTCCGGGACACAAGTCAGAATAGCGTAGTATTGGAAAAAGCGAAAAACAAGACCATCTCGAAAAAACTCTTTTAATTTGGGCTGATAAAGGTGGTATTTTGGATCTCCGTCTGGATTTATGAGTGTCGGAAGCCATGTTTGGAAGGCTAAAACCTAGATAAAAAATAGAAGAAACCCTTTCTAGCCTAGTGTCACCCACCGTCCGGAGCATGGACTTCAGCTTAAACTTGTTAGAGTAAATTACCATCTTCGATGTGGCCTCATTTATCACTAAATTGTTCTTAATCACATATTCTGCAATTTTTTTTAAGAAGACCCAGTGGGGTTTGATTGAAGAAAGCAGGTCATCAGCAAAGGCGAGCCAGTTAATTCTGATACCGTCCAATCTAACTGAGTTGGTAGTGTTTACAGCCCAAATCTCCAAGGTCTGCCAGCTAGAGGTTAAAAAGAGTGGGCGCAAGCACACAGCCTTGTCGTAGGCCATTAAATGTGCTAATAGGTTTAGTCGGTGCCCCCGCCTTTCTCATACCAATCTGAATAGTGCTGTGCATGTGCAGACATAAGAGAATCTGGACCAAAGCAGCTGAGACTCTCCACTTTAGTCATTTAAAAGCCTCTCACGCACAACCCAATCAAAGGCACTACTCAGATTGATCAAGGCTATATATACTGTACCAATGGCATTCTTTCTAACCTGTGCTGGAAGGTGGGTGATAGTGAGTGCATTTAGATACGTCCAGAGAGCTCTTCTAAAGCCATCCTGATGACAAGAAAGCAGATTAGTTTCTTAACCCAAAGATTGAGGTCCTGGCGTACTAAAGAAGCAAATAATTTGCTGGAGGTGTCTAAAATGACTATCGGTCTGTAGTTAGATGGTAACAAGCGATCTCCTTTTTTGACTATGGGAATTGTGTGATTTGTACCAAGAAACTGGAAAATGTAAACGTTTTCAGAATTTCATACTGAAATACTGTGTTATAGGCCCACCATGTTAAAGTCGAATCTGCCCATGGTGACTTGTATTAGAGCACTTTGTGTACTTGCATATTGCGCTACAAGCCCACCCTGCTAAAGTCGAATCTGCCTATGATTTATCTCAGAACATTCTGTGTACTGCGCATACTGTGCCTCAGGCCCATTCAGCTAAAAGCTGAACGTGCCTACCGCGACCCGCATCTCACTACTACTATGCCAGGCCACTGCACCCTATATATCCTTATGCCACTTATCATTCTTCAACTGCCCATCAGTTTAGCAGCCTACCCTAACGCTACCCTCCTAGCTGAGATGAAAGTACTCCCTCTTACCTCCTTTAGCATTGCACCTAAACCTAGTAGTCTTGCCCACCCGAACTACCAGTCCACAGGAGAATATACTACGATCCCTTGTACTACGTACACTAGAAATCTTAAACTACGTAGCAGACTTCCCAAAATCTACAAGCCTCTTACCAGATCGCTACCACCTACCAATAAGAAAACCAATTGTTACCACATTATGACACCTACTAGTGCCAAATGGCCCACCACCCTACCCACTTGTCGCATATCTGACACTCAGACTCCCACACTCATCCCTAAGGCATTAGCCCCTAATAGCCTTCCCCCTTACCTAGCCGCAGTCAAAGAAGATAATCAACCCCTCAAAGGAGCTCTCCTTAATGCAAGGTCACTGGTGGCTCATGCCATCAGCATAGCCGACCTAATCACAGAAGACAGCCTGGAGTTCCTAGCCATAACTGAATCATGGTTACATAAGGCCGCAGGACCTGCACTCACGTTAGCTATCCCAGAAGGTTACACCATTTTCAGACAAGACAGAGATGGTTCCCGAGGTGGAGGAATAGCTGTCATATCCAGCGACAGTTTATCTATGAGATTAGGAGCCCCACATGACCTACAATCATGCGAATCCCTCTCCATCAAGTTACCTCTAAAGAACTCCCAATCACTCGCCATGCATGTTATTTACAGACCCCCTGGGCCTATTGGCACTTTTGAAGAGCACTTGCACAACTTAATCGCTAGTAATCTCAAACCCACCTCCAAAGTACTGTTGCTTGGTGATTTGAACTTGGGCCTGGATGATCCTTCGGACAAACAAGCCCTGCAAATAACAAACTCCCTCAATTCACTAGGACTAACACAAAAGGTGAACGCTCCCACCCATATCAAGGGTAGAACCCTGGACTGGGTAGTCGACCACAATTGCATAGCTACTATCACCTCTATTTCTCCCCTATCTTGGAATGACCATTTCTTCGTGTCCTTGACACTCTCCACCACCAGACCGAAACTCACAGCTCTCCAAGTAGCGCCACCCTGTCTAACCAGGTCAAAAAAGAATATAACAGTGTATAGTGTGATCCCTAATATTTTACCCACCCTAAATTCTTTGCCAGATAGCTTGGACCCAAGCACTTTGGTGCAAGAATATAACAAGATCATGCTCTCTACTTTGGACAAAGTCACCCTCCCAAACTGAGAGCTAGTAAAGCTAAATTACACCTCAACAAATGGTTCACTCCACAATTAAAGGACCTGCGACTATTAAAAAGAAAATGTGAAACTAACTGGCGCCTTTGCCCCTGCATCACATTACAAAAAGAAATCTGCCAGGCAAAAAGAAACTCCTATAATGAACGTATAGCTAATTCTCCAGCATGGGGTCTGGCATGGATTCACATGCTCATGAATATTCCGTCAGGCTGGGAATCCTCGGTAAAGAAATCAGTTTCGCTTCTGATCTGATTTTCGTAGTAGTAACCAATCACTGATTTCTGCGTCATACTGACCACAGCCAATGACTGCCCTCTCTCCCTAAGTCCCGCCTCTGGCAGCCATCCTCAGATTTTTACCGTACGTTCAAGTGTTGGGATCCTCGTGCTATTGCTCTCGAGCTTTAGTGCGTTTTCGCGCTTTTTTCATAGAAAAATGTTCTCTTTTTTCGGTCAAAGAGCCTCAAGCTCCACCGTTTCTATATCCGATAAACGGGGATCCGTGTCAGATTCTTCTACGCCCCTCAAGGATTTCGTCGAGCCACGCTTTGGAGGACTCCAGAACTTTCTCAGGCCCACCTCGGACATGGCCCAGGAGAAGGGAAGCTCGACGCCCAGGAAGCTGTTCAGGATCTGCCCTGCATGCCAGCTTCAGAATGTCTTTAAGGAGGGCGAACACTCCCTTTGCCTCTACTGCCTGCATGAGGACAAGACGCACGTGGAGAAGGACTGTGCGTTTTGCGGGAACATGTCGGAGCGGACCATAAAGGACCGCCATCTGCGTCTCGCCAACTGGCTGGAAGGGAAGAGCCTGTCAGGCGAGAAAAAGAAGAAGTCGTCTGAGCGGTCTTGTAAGACCTTTGAGGGCGCCCCGGCGACGGGGGCCCAACAGAAGGCCAAGCACTGCGAGTCCGCGGGCACCGGGAGCGCCGAACGGTCGGGCTCTTCGGTTGCCAGGCAGGGCGCAGCCTCCCCAGCGCCATCAACCACGAGCCAACGCTCTGGCTCGGGTAAGAGGAAGTCCGAGCACCCGGCGAAGCTTCTGGAGAGGCCCCGGTCGAGCTCGGAGGCCAATTCGGAGGGGGAGCGAGGCGGTGATCCCCCCCCCCTAAGGAGAAGGCGGTGAGCGCACCTAAGGTGACGAAAGTCTTGATCCACCCGGCCAAGGCCTCTATCAAGACAGTCGCGGCGGCCCTGGCTCAGCCTGAGGAGGCGACACCAGTGGAGGCGACCTTGGGGCCCAGAGTCTCCCTGCCACCGCGGAGGGAGTCCTCTTTCAAGCCCATCGACTGGACCCCCCGTGAAACCTCCGACGGAGAAGAAGGGGGGGCAGGAGGCCATCGTGGCTTCGGCCTCAACCTCTGAAGAGGAGCTGATCGAAGTCTTAAGCCCCGGCATTGGCGTGGAGGAAGACCAGCCCGTCGGGAGGGACCCCGACGAGGGGGACGACGAGTACGTCGAGGGTACCGACGAGGTCCCTGTCCGCCCGTTGGAACCCCCCTCAACCAGTGCCGCAAGACAACTCGGCGGCCATTATGTTGGCTATACAGTCCTTATGCTCGGAGATAAGGACGAGATTGCTGTTACCACCGACGGAGGAACCGCTCCCGACGGGGGATCCGGAGCCGGGTCTTCTGGGAGCCCTCTTCCTAAGAGAAGAAGGATTCATCCTCCACCTCCTTTTCAACCATCGCGCCCGTCTCAGCCCTCCTCCCCGTCCACGACCCGGGGGGATGACATGGGGACGGACACGGCCGCGACGGGTACAGACGACGAGGTTTACGGCGAGGATCCTCCGTCGTCACCTCCTCCCCGGGCTTCCCCGCCCGACGAGATTGGATCGTTTCATGCCATGATCGCCAGGGCATCCAAGCTTTTCCAGCTCTGCCCGGAAGAGAAGAAGAAAGGCTTCCTTTATCAACGGCGCGAGACCAAGAGGAAGACGGTCCTCGCCGTACCCCTACTGGACGATATCTGGGATGAGGGTCTCTCCCTCAAGAACCCATCCACAACGCCTGCGAGAAGGGATCGGTACGAGAAGAAGTACCGGGTCCCGGACGCGGCCCCCTTGTGCCTTCGGGCACAGCCGACCCCGGACTCGGTCGTCTCCGCGGCGGCCAGGAAGAAAGCGGTGGGGGGGCATCGGCCTCCACGTCAACTTCCCCCCCCGGACGGCGAGGGAAAGAAATTGGACACGATGGGACGCAGAGTCATCTCATCTGCAGCAACGACGATTAAGGCTGCCAACGCCTTGGCTATCGTAGCACGCTACGACAGGGTGTTGTGGTACAAGATCGCCCCCCCTGCTGGACTTCCTACCGGATGACAAGAGGGCTGAGGCCCTGGAGATCTTGCAGGAAGGGGAAGTGGCGTCGGACCACGCCATTACGGTAGCAACGGACATCGCTGATACTGGTTTTCGCCAGTTGGGCAACGGCATGTCCCTTAGACGGCGTGGATGGCTCAAGGCAACGGACTTCCGGCAGGCCGTGCAGACCAGAGTTTTGGACATGCCGTTCGACGGGAACAACCTGTTTGGGAAAACAGTGGACGATTCCCTGCAAGCCATCAAGGCGGACACGGAGACGGCCCGGGCTCTTGGTGTTCTCCAGCAACGACGGCCGCCCTTTCGGAGCACCGGAGGCAAGCAGGGTGCCTCCAAAGGTTCCGGCGGCGGATATTCCACCTACCATCAAGCGGCCTGTTCGTCGTCACAAGAAGCCTACAGGGGACGAGGCAAGTCGGGCGGACCCCGCCGTCGTCGCTAGGGAGGACAAGGCGGCAAAGCCTCGTCGAAGCAGGACGGAACCGGCCGTGGGGTCGGGCCCCCACTGAAGCACCCCGGTGAGAGGCCGGCTGGCGAACTTCGTCGGCGTGTGGGAGTCCATCTCCACTGACCGTTGGGTGCTGGACGCCCTGGCCCAGGGTCATGAGCTCACGTTTCTAAAGAAGTGTCCGCGCGTCCCCCCCCCCGTGGCCAGGAAGGAACATCACGTCCCTCAACTTCACTTGGAGGTAAAGGCAATGCTCAAGAAAGGCACCATCGAGCTCGTCCCAAAGAGGCTTTGGGGCTCCGGAGTTTACTCAAGATACTTCCTTGTGAAGAAGAAGACAGGAGGATGGCGTCCCATCCTGGACCTACGACGACTGAACAAATTCATCAAGGCTCAGAAGTTCCAGATGGTCCCCCTCCAGCACGTCCTGGGTCAGCTGGAGGAGGGCGACTTCCTGTCGTCGTTGGACTTGGAGGATGCCTACTTCCGTATCCCCATCCTAAAGGGACACCGAAAGTTTCTCAGATTCGTGGTCCAAGGGCGGCACTACCAGTTCAGAGCTCTTCCCTTCAGATTGAGGTCGGCACCCAGGGTGTTCACCAAGTGCCTCGCACCGGTGGCGGCGCGGCTGCGCCTGGAGGGGATTCATGTATACCCCTACCTGGACGACTGGCTCATCCGAGCAAGGACAAGGGAGATCGCCGCGGAACACACGGCGAGGACCGTCCAACTACTCACGGACCTGGGATTCTCCATAAACTATGCCAAGTCCCACCTGGTGCCCGCGCAAGACGCACTGTTTCTGGGAGCGAAACTCGACACAGTGGCGCTTCTGGCCTCACCGTCGGAGGAAAGAACGAGGGCCATCCTGGGCAAGGTGCAGCGGATGCTGGTTGCGGACGCGGCCAAGGTGAGGTCCATCAAATCCCTCCTCGGAATGATGTCTTCTTGCATTTATCTCATCCGCCTGTGCAGGCTTCGGATGCGCCCGTTGCAGGAGTTCCTGGACGCTCGCTGGGTCCAGACAACGGGCAGCTTCGAGGACAGGATCACACTCGACGAGAGTTTCCGACGAGCGATCCGGTGGTGGGGCACCCGCGCGCATCTGACGGCGGCCATGGACTTCCAGACCCCGGGCCACCAGAAGACAGTGACCACGGATGCCTCCCTGGAAGGGTGGGGAGCGCACACCGAAAATCTGCACGCGAGAGGCCTTTGGCTTCCGACGGAGAAATCCCTCCATATCAATGTCCTGGAACTCCGTGCAGTGTTTTGGGCCCTCAGGTCCTTCCTTCCGTCCCTCAAGGGCAAGGTGGTGAGGATCTTCACCGACAACACCACCACCACCATGTTCTACATCATGAAGCAGGGCGGTACCAGATCCCCAGCCCTGTCCAAGGAGGCGCAGGATCTGTGGCATTGGGCCGTTGCCCAAGGGATGTTCCTGGTGCCATTTCATCTGGCAGGAATAAAAAACACCATCGCCGACTCGCTCAGCAGAGAGCTGCGCTCGTGCCACGAGTGGGAACTACGACAGGACCTAGTGGACCGCCTCTTCCGACGCTGGAGCACACCCCAGATCGATCTGTTCGCAACGGCGACGAACTCCAAGTGCCGGAGGTTCGCCAGCAGGTTTCCCCAGCCGAGGAGCATGGGCGATGCTTTCTCGTTCCCCTGGGAGGGCCTATTCCTGTACGCGTTCCCTCCTTTACCGTTGCTGATCCGGCTCATCAACCAGCTCAAGAGGTCACGGTGCAGGATGATACTCGTCGCACCCGCGTAGCCGAGGCAGATATGGTTCCCGGACCTTCTGGACTTGTCAGCGTCCCCGTCAATCAAGCTGCCAGTGGACGCGGCTCTTCTCTCCAGGGAAGGAGGCGCCATCCTCCATCACGACCCGAAGTCGCTGAACTTGCAGGCCTGGCTCCTGCAGCGCTAGAGTTTGGAGGTTACGACATACCGGCCGACTGCAGAGAGGTTCTTGCAAAGGCCAGGGCGTCCTCAACTCTTAAATGCTACGGACACAAATGGAAGAGGTTCTCTGTCTGGTGCCACGCACAGAAGATTAACCCTCTACGGATTATGGCTCCACAGGTACTGCCGTACCTACTGACGCTGGCCATGGCTGGACTAGGGCACGCTTCCATCAAGATTCATCTTGCTGCGATCTCCGGATACACCAGAACCACGGGACGGACGTCCTTGTGGTCTCATCGTCTGGTGAAGGAGTTCATGAAGGAACTGTTCAGATTGTTCCCGCCGGTGAAGGCGCCGGCCCCGGGGTGGGAGCTCAACGTTGTGCTGACCAAGCTCATGGGACCTCCGTTCGAGCCTCTGCACTCAGCTTCTTTGAAGTTCTTGTCGTGGAAAACAGCATTCCTTGTGGCCATCACCTCTGCACGACGAGTGGGAGAGATCCAGGCCCTTTCCTGCAAGCCCCCGTACTTGACTTTTCACGACACGAGGGTAGTGCTCAGGACGCACCCCTCCTTGATGGGCAAGTTGCCATCGGACTTCCACCTCAACGAACCCTTGGTGTTGCCTGTTTTCTTCCCGTCGCCTTCGTCACCGGCTGAAAGGACTTTGCACTCGCTGGATGTGGCTAGAGCGCTGAAGTTCTACGTCGACCGCACGAAGAGCTTTCGGAAGACGTCACAACTTTTTGTGAACTTTGGACCTGTCAATCAGGGGAAGGCTCTCTCAAAGGCTTCCATTTCCAGATGGCTCTCCGGCTGTATCATTTACTGTCATCGGTTGGCAAACTGACTGCTGCCCGGCCGTCAGAGAGCCCATTCCACCAGAGCGATCGCAGCTACCACGGCGTTCCTATCTGGTGTGCCCCTGCTGGACATCTGCAGGGCTGCTACGTGGAGGTCGACGTACACCTTCACGAAATTCTACTGCGTCGACCGGGATTCCAGGGGGGAGTCCAGGGTCGGCCAAGCAGTGCTGCGCAACCTGTTCGCCTAAGGTGAGCCTGGTGAGGAGGTAAGAGATGCTTAATGTTGAGTTGTTGTATTGCTTAATGTTGAGCCTGTTGCCACCTCCCCTGGTTGTGCATGTGTGTACTGCTATGTATTCTCTTATTCATGAGCATGTGAATCCATGACAGACCCCATGCTGGAGAAGGAACAAGTTACTTACCTGTAACGGTTGTTCTCCAGAATGGGTCTGGCATGGATTCACATGCGAACCCTCCCTCCTACCCCTCTGCGGCTCTTCACTTGGTCATACTGCCACTTCACGTGCTACCAAATCTGAGGATGGCTGCCAGAGGCGGGGCTTAGGGAGAGGGCAGTCATTGGCTTTGGTCAGTATGACGCAGAAATCGGTGATTGGTTACTACTACGAAAGTCAGATCAGAAACGAAACTGATACGTTTTTTTCTTTACCGAGGATTCCCAGCCTGACGGAATATTCATGAGCATGTGAATCCATGCCAGACCCATGCTGGAGAACAACAGTTACAGATAAGTAACTTGTTCCTTGTAACTCTAGTATGAAAGAATTATAAAAGAACTAGAGTCCCCTATCTCTCCACCCGATATCTGCATCAAAGACAAGAACTGCTGCTCAGAGATACAACAAGCACTAACTAACAAAATCAACACACTCCAAACCAAAATCAAAAATAAGAAAGACTCTCTGAATTTATCTCAACCAACTCACCACTTCCCTCCACCTAATGCAAATATCCCTGATCCAAATATCACATTCTGGTCCACTAAAACAGCGATCCTTGAAGTGGAAAAAACTATCCTTTCTCTCAAACCATCTAATTGTAAAGGAAATATCTGCCCAGCGCAAATCATAAGAGGCGGCAGAGACCTCTCCCCCTTCATCTCCAAACTGATTAATGCCTCCTTTGCCTCCGGCACTGTCCCGGACAATCTCAAACAATCATGGGTGCTCCCGCATCTCAAGAAGCAAACCTTAGACCCACTTATCGCTACCAATTACCGCCCTATCACAACAGTACCATTTTTACTCATAACTTTGGATAAAATTGCATATTTGCAGATCCAAAAACATCTCGAACAGCACAAACTCCTAGGGGTCCGACAATGAGGATTCCGACCAATGCACGGGACGGAAACGGCATTGATAGATCTGAAGACTCAGATCGATGAGCTGAGAGATCAAGGGAAAACAGCATTATTGCTGTTACTTGATCTCTCAGCTGCATTAGACCTGGTCGATCATAAGGTCCTCTGTAGGCATCTTGTTACAGCAGACCATTTCTCCATAGGCTCTGTTAAGTGGATAGAATCATGTTTGAGTGACGGAACTAGCAGAGTATTCTCACCCTCTGCAGCTGCGGATCCCACCCCTATCATGTGCGGGGTCCCTCAGGGTTCCTGTGTGTCCCCCACACTCTACAACATATTCACTAAGCCACTGTTCGAACAATCTGGACCTTCTGGGTGTCACCTACAGTAATTACGCAGATGACACTCAGATTCTCCTCCCACTTTCTGGGGATCATAGCAGGGACCTGGCGTTGGTGAATAGAATCTATCTCATCATTCAGGCATGGATGGCTACTCACGGCCTATGCCTGAATGATGACAAGACAGAGTTGATAATCCTCGGCTCCCCCTCCAACATTTCCAAACTAGGTCATGAATATGCCTCCATCATTGACGGTAATAACATCATTGTCTCCAAGGAGGTAAGAACACTTGATTTCTACCTCGACGCAACGATGTCCTTTACTAAACAACTAAACTCTCTGGCTTCTACCACAGCTTACACATGCAAGCTGATTAGAGCAAGTAGGCCCTTCCTTTCTAATGACACCTGCCTTATACTGGCTAGAGCATTAATTCTATCAAGACTAGACTACTGCAACACCCTCTATAGTAGGGCTAATAAAACTAGTATCCAAAAACTCCAAATATTACAACACAATGCCATTAGAGCTGCACTAGGCATTAACAAAAGAGTGCACATCTCTGCAATCAGAAGACATCACAAATGGTTGTCTACCCACAACAAAATACTACTAAAAATCGCCTCATTGACACATAAAGCACTACATAATGTCGCACCGAGCTACCTAATTAACAGAATATCCAGAAGAACTTCCAGCAGACCATCTAGAACCATCCATTCTAATTGCTTGGTAGTACCCAGATTCAAATCCACTAAGATTGGCGGCAATAGTTTCCCTGTGAAGGCCGCTAAACTTTGGAACTCCCTGCCACATCAGTTGAGAGACGACCTCCCCTACTCTTTCTTCAGAAAGAACCTCATCACTCACCTCAATCTGACTGAGAATTAGTCTCCTTTGAAGTTTTGTTACGTCAGTTTGACCTGTTGCTAGATTGTAAATTCTGTACATCCTGACCTACTAAGATAATCTAAATAACTCTGGCCCCTGCGCAACTTGTTTTGTATATTGTATTATCTCTTGTGTAATGTGACCATTTGTATATTGCCTTACATTATGTAATATTTGTAAGCTTCGCATATCCTTGCTGCGCCCTGCTACTCCCGGCTCTGGTGCGCTTTATAAATTCAATAAACAAACAAACAAACAATAAAAAGAGGGAACAAAGCATTCAACCACAATACCGGATCTAACTTGAAAATAGGGGGAAGGCAATCTGGTCTGGCGCCCTTGAAGCTTTTACTCCTATTATAGCCAAATAAACATCCTCCTTAGTCCAATTAAAGCCCTGTATCTATGTATATTTGTCATTATCAAAACCCAAAGAGGGATAATCCTCTTTTTTTTTTTTTTTTTTTAGCAAAAGTTTTTGATAGTAATCCATTCAAGCCTCCTCTTTTGTGATAAACATTTTTTGTTCACTTTTTTTGTCCAGTACTCTGTTGGTCATCTCCCAGAATCTGGCACTGTAACAGCCGGTCAGATACTTCATCATTGCTTGACTATCACCCAGACGAAGATGACGTTGTGGTGCCTTTATAAAAATGTCTGTACTTTTGGTGTATGTGCTGGCTCAAGGTTCTATGCAATTCACCATCTAAATCACGCAAATCGCTGAGCTCTTTTCTTTCATTCCTCTTGGCCGCCACAACATGCCCGTCATGTGTGTAGTTGTTGCTTCGGGGCCACAATCAACCCCTTCCCAAATGAACTATTTACAGAATGTAAAAAGGTCTCCTTAAATTTAGCAACCGTGAATTCATCAAGTGCATTGAGTCTAGTACATGAAACCGTATTCCATCTGATAGTAATAGAAGATGTAAGCAGCGGCTGAATGTCCCTACTCGATGTCGAAATATGTAGAGAAAATATGACGGGGAAATGATTGCTACAGCGAAAGGCAGCAGGGAGCAAAGAGGGAGCAGATCCCCAGAACAAAAAACATGGTCAAGCCATGAGTGACTATTCCCCCTACACCAAATAATGGGAGTTTTGCAAGATTGTCATCCAAGTATAGAAGATGACAGTTCCATTCACTCATGCACTAGGTCCACCACTCCCCTCTAATAACATACTCAACTTGTTTGCTCCCTTCCCAGCACACATCAAAGTCAGCTGCACAAGAGGAATTGAAATCGCCGGTCATTGTTATGTTATTGGGATGACCCCCCCCCCCCCCCCCCCCAACTAAGCCACTATAATATCATTCAGATCGTCTTGTACAGTAGACAGTAGAATATTTTTGCTGCAGCGGATACCAGTAAACATTGATTACTAATAGAAGTGGGAGTCATCCAAGGAAACCTCCAATGCTAACAAACGCTAATTCCGGGGCGCTGTTGCACGGCAACCAAGATGGCCGCTTAATTGTCGAGCTCCGGAGTAGCAGAGCGCTCGATCCTGCCTCGATCTGCCCTACGCTGCCTGTGATCCTTCTGGACTACACCCGTTCCTTCGGGAGCTCGGCCGCCGCGGCTGGGTGCAGCCTGGAGCCGCTGCGCGCCCCGAGGACGGGGCTGTGCCTTCCTTTCTGCCGGCGGCTGTGACCTCCCGCTCCCCCCGCCCCGCGGCTCCGGCGGCGTCGGCTCTCCTCTCACTTGAGGCCGCGGCGCTGTGGGCCACTCTGGGGGAGGGGCGCCCGCCCGGCGAGGCGTGGCGGACCGTCGCGGCCGGCCGGGCCTCTCCTCGCTCCTCTAAGAGTCCCGGATACACAGGTGGGTTTGCTCTGACAACTGGATTTTGGGGGGTACTCTTTTTTTATATAGTGCCCATTGGGTTATTTAGTCATGACACACGTGTTCAATCATGTGTAATAAAAGTGAAATCTAAACACAAATAGACTTACGGATTGACATCTTCATATAAAGTAAAGGTGCATTTATTCATTTTGCATTTCAACATAAATATTTGGTTTTTTTCTTTTACATTTAAATTTTTATAAATTCAAAGAAGTTTTTGGCAAACATAATTCAATTTTGATGCCTAGGAGTTAAAATCGTAACCACCACCTACTGGTGGCAAGTGACAAACAAGTTAAATTTAAGTAAACATATTCCAACCAATGTTCAAAACAGTATAAAGAGCTATTGGTTTTCTTTAGCCAGGCTTGGGGTGACCTAACACGTGGTCATGACTAAATAACCCAATGGGCACTATATAAAAAAAGAGTACCCCCCAAAATCCAGTTGTCAGAGCAAACCCACCTGTGTATCTTGTTCTCTACAGCCCTCTGCTCTGACACTCCAAGGGCTTTCCCTCTAGTTACAAAAACCTCTAAGAGTCCCGGCCTGAATCGTTGGTGACCGCCGGCCCCTCCTCCATTGCGGCGTGGCCCGCCGGTGCTGACCAGCATCGGGCCCTCGGGTCTGGCCCCGGGGGGCCCCGTCGACACCGGAGCACCTGGAAGGTAGGGGGAGTGTGGGGGGGGGGCTGTGCCTGACTGCTGCGGCCCCGGATCGGTCACTCGCTCCCTCATTATCCAGTGAGTGATCCCCCTGCACTCGGGCCGGCGTCGCTGCTGGGCCGTGGCGGCGCAGACCCCCCCACCTCCGCGTGGGCCCTGCCTCTCTCCCGACAAATCCTGACTCCTATCTGAGGCCCATTGGGTCGCCCTGGACACTGTGACCCACCGGACTGCGGCGCACCCTTCACGGCAATCTTCCCTTAGTCTGCCTGTGTCCTGGAGCTGCGTAGTCGGGGCACATACTACGCTGTTGCCCCCACGGGCTTCTCTGGAGTTCCGAACCTGCCACTGTGTCTTGCGCCGCCTGGGCAGGCTCGGGCCTGCTGCATCCCCTTCGCCACCAATCTCGGCGACACCTGCCCACCAGCCTTAGAGGGGTCACAGCCTCTCCTTCTCCTCACCCCCTGGACTCTGGGTGAGCCCATTAGTTGCTCCTCGCCTGCATTGTCCCTGTGCACGCATCAGTCCCGGCTACCTGGAGGACGTGCCTCGGCACGAGTATCTAGTTCTCATTTCTCCCCCTCCCTTCCCCTCGATCTACGTAACGGCCAGGATGACCAAAGGGGGTGCGAGGAAGCAGAGCTCCATCAACATGTTCGCGAAGGCTGCGGGGAGATCATCTGGGGAGGCTGCTGAGCAGGCCTCTACCGCCCTGCCCGACGCAGCCCCGGAGTCCCAGAATATGATGGATTTTATACGAGAGGGGTTCACCGCTCTTCACACAAAACTAGATGATATGAACGGCACCATATCTTCTATTAAGGCCCACATTGAGAGGACTGACAGCCGTGTATTGGAGGTTGAGACGCGGGTCGGTTCCGCTGAAGATGCGCTAGGGGCCCTGCGCACCGAGGTTGCCGCTCTCTCCAACCGGGTCCTGGAGGTGGAAAAGAAAAACAAAGATTTGGAATCCCGCACGAGGCGCAATAATCTCCGCATTATCGGGGTTCCGGAGGATGAAATCCACGAGCCAATGGAGGACTTTGTTCAGCGCACACTTATGTCGCTTCTTGATGAGCCCGAGCTTTCTCCACACTTCGCAATTGAGCGGGCTCACCGCGCTCTGGTGGCTAAACCTAGGCCCGGTGCCCCACCTCGGCCCATCATAGCTTGTGTATTGAACTACCGTGACCGCGACACCCTCCTCAGGGCCGCGAGACTCAAAGGTGAGCTATTACTGGGCGGTGCAAGGATCCATCTTTACCCTGACTTCTCAACGGCTGTCCAGCGGGAACGCAAGACCTTCCAGGCGGTGAAACGCAGGCTACGAGACCACTCAATCAAATATGCTATGCTCTATCCCGCCAAGCTCCGCATAGAGCACGCCAACCAGGTGTTGTTCTTCACGATTCCAGAGGAGGCCTCCAAATTCATTGATGAACACTTCCCTGGCTGACCCCTCTCCCCTGACCTCGGTTCAGCAGTTATCCTAGGCCCCCGACGGGGGGCGCACGGGCCCTTCCGCCCTCCCGTACCGGGGCCACGTTGATCCTTCATGCCGTAGCCTGCTTGCTCAGTTCAACTTGTAGGGCCCGCCCGGATCGCCACGTGCAAGAACTTTGTCCAATCTACATTTCACCTCCAGTGTGGGCATCTTATGTTCTACTTGCTCTGCTGCAACCCGGAGCGATACGGCGAGTCAGGCCTTCAGACCCCCAGGCGCTGATGCCTTTTTTTGGTTTTGTTTGCAAGGGGATGGGCTTGTCATCCCTCTGTTTGGGGGGGGTGTGGGTGGGGGTGGGTCATGTTGGGGTTTTTGTTATTGAAAAATTAGCGCTGGCAGCGAAGGCGGACTGTGCCGAGGCACTCTGGAACTGTTGTTGTAGGACCGTGAACCCGACCCTTTGGTCACTGACATTCTTCTTCTCCCGAACACCGCCATACTGTGACTGAGAGTGCCCTGACCTTTATGACCTGGAACGTGCGGGGACTGGGTAATTATAGAAAGATGAGGCAACTTCAGTTGCAGGCCGAGCGCCATGGATCCAAGATTCTTTTTCTTCAAGAGACTCATGCCCGTTCTGTACAATGCATGCGTTTTGCCAAATCCTGGGGTCCCCATAGGTTTTTCACCGATTACTCCTCTCAAAGCCGGGGAGTCATGACCCTCATTCACAAGAGCCTCCATTTTACTCTCATCTCCTCGACAATCGACCCCCAAGGTAGATATGTATTGCTCCACGCCATGCTGCACCACAAGGAAGTGATTCTTCTGAACATCTATGGCCCCAATCTTGATGACCCGGATTTTTATGTGTAGGTCACCTCCCTTCTCGATGGCTTCCCCCTTGTTCCAATCCTTTGGGGTGGGGACTTCAACACGATCTTTGATGTAGCTCTAGATAGATCAGGCTCTAGGCCCCGTCACCTCTCCAGGGTGGCTTACGCTGCACTGTCCTCCCTTCCCCGTCTGGCCATGGTGGATGCATGGAGATTCTTCTACCCGGATTCTCGCATCTACTCTTTCTACTCCTCTGTTCACGACTCCTATTCTCGCATTGATAGGTGGGTGATCTCTACCGGATTGGTTAAGAGCGTAACACAACTAATGATCCTTCCGAGAACCCTATCTGACCACTCTCCCGTCACCATTACCGTCGATTGGGGCCCCGATCCCGCCAGCACTCGACACTGGAAATTGAAACCCCTCTCCCTACTTGACCCGGGGTTCTGTTCCGAGCTTGAGTTGTCGATCGAGGAGTTCTTTGAGACCAACATGGGCTCAGTGACGTCTCAGGCCACCTTATGGGAGTCATTTAAGGTTTATATTAGAGGGATTGCGCTGTCTAAGGAGAATTGGGTCCTTAAGTCGATCCGTAGAGACCTTGCCACCAGTGAATCTCGACTCTCGACCCTGGAAGCTACATGCTCTCTTCACTCTACCCCTGGTAACCTGGCTGACATCGGGGAGGAACTGGACAGGTTCCGTTCTCTTGCGGATCGTGAGCAGTGGTTCCTCGATAACCCTGGAATGGCAAGGAGGTATGGGGAGGGGGAGCGCCCCGGCCGCTTTCTGGCTCGGTTGATCCGACACGAGACAGGGTCCCCGCACATCCTCGGGGTTGAGAGGGCTGATGGCTCTATGGCGGTCTCCTCACAGGAAGTCAACGGGGAATTTTTCACCTTCTACGAATCCCTGTACTCCAACGCTGATGAGGTATCGCTGGCGGAGATCGACTCCTTTCTCGACGCCCTCCCTCTGTCAACTTTGTCCCCGGAGACCGTGGGTTCCCTTGACTCCCCTCTCACGCGGGAGGAGCTGTCGGACGCTATTGATTCCCTATCCTCGGGCCGCACCCCTGGCTCGGACGGTGTCCCGGTCGAATTCTATAAACGTTTCAAGTCACAACTGCTCCCTCATTTGCTGGCTCTCTGGGAGGAGTCCGTGGAGGCCGGGGTGCTCCCCCCTTCTCTCCGTGAGGCCACAATCACAGTACTACTTAAGTCCAGCAAACCCCCTTCGCAGTGCGGTTCGTATCGCCCGCTTTCACTCATAAACTGCGATGTCAAGATATTTGCCAAGGCTCTGGCTCTCCGGCTGGCTCCCTTCTTACCATCTATTATCCATCCGGACCAGGCCGGTTTTATCCCGGGTCGCTCTACCTCCCTGAACCTGAGGCGCCTATTCAACATTATTGACAGAATCAGTCCTGAGACGCACGCTGTGGCTGCTGCCCTTGACGTGCAAAAGGCATTCGACTCGGTTTCATGGAGGTATCTGTGGCGGGTCCTCGAGTGCTGTAAATTCGGCCCCTCTTTTCTCTCCTGGGTCAGACTACTTTACTCCGATCCGGTTGCCAGGGTCAGCACTGGCGACCGTTACTCCCCCCTTTTCAAGATCGCCAGGGGGACGAGACAGGGGTGCCCCTTCTCTCCCCTGGTCTTTGCTATAGCAATCGAGCCTTTCGCCGACATGCTCCGCCAACTCCATGCTCATAGGGGCCTCCGTTCCGCGGGACAGACGGACATAGTGTCCCTTTATGCGGATGACGCGCTGTTGTTTGTGCGCTCTCCTTCCACCAACCTACCCCCTATACTAGCGGACATTATCCGTTTCGGCCGAGTCTCAGGCCTTAAGGTGAATTGCTCGAAATCCATTCTTTTTCCGCTTACGGAATGTACCTCTCCTCCCCCCGACACCCTCGGTTTCACATGGGCCCAAACCACATTTACCTACCTGGGGACGGTGGTGACTCGCCAGCGTGAGCTGACCTTCCACGAAAACTACCGGGAGTATCTCACACACTTGACAGCTAAGATTCAGGTCTGGGATAAACTCCCGATTTCTTTGGCGGGCAGGATAGGTCTGCTGAAAATGGTGGTGCTGCCCCAGCTGCTCTACAGGTTCGCTAACATTCCCTTGTGGCCGGGGGTGGGCTTTTTTCGCGACTTGACTCGCACCGTGAACTCCTTTCTTTGGCATTCGGGTGCGGTCCGCCTTAAGATCGGGACCCTTTCCACTCCCATGTCTAACGGGGGCTTTGGTGCCCCTGACTTTCTTAAATACTGGCTGGCGTCACAAATCCAATACACCTCCTACTGGTTTAATACTACAGATCCTCCCCCGCACGTCCGACTTGAGAGGCTTGCGGTGATTGACCAGGATATCCGCTCCCTGGTGTTGCAACCTGCCCCCTTGGCACGGGACTCACAGAATCCGGTCGCCTGCACAGCCGTTGCACTGGCAAAAATGTGGAGGCTGACGGGGACCGCCTACGCCTTCCATGGCAATCTCCCTCTTTGGAATTTTCTCCCTGGGGTCCCACGGGTTCCACTGGGCACGGTTCGCCGATGGGCGGACGCGGGCTTCGAGTTGTTACGCGACGTGTTTGACCAAGGTATATTCGTCGAGTGGCCCAACCTCCCCCTACCCCTGAGAAGAGACCGGAGTGTATGGCTTCAATATTCATCCCTTCGTAGGACCCTTAAGCGTCATTACCAAACGTTCCCTGCGCTGCCACCTGGCGACCCTGCCATTGAGGAGCTCACCTCCCCCGGCCCCACGAGGGGTAAGATCTCTAGGTTAAATCCCTCCTCAGAATGATGTCTTCTTGCATTTATCTCATCCGCCTGTGCAGGCTTCGGATGCGCCCGTTGCAGGAGTTCCTGGACGCTCGCTGGGTCCAGACAACGAGCAGCTTCGAGGACAGGATCACACTCGACGAGAGTTTCCGACGAGCGATCCGGTGGTGGGGCACCCGCGCGCATCTGACGGCGGCCATGGACTTCCAGACCCCGGGCCACCAGAAGACAGTGACCACGGATGCCTCCCTGGAAGGGTGGGGAGCGCACACCGAAAATCTGCACGCGAGAGGCCTTTGGCTTCCGACGGAGAAATCCCTCCATATCAATGTCCTGGAACTCCGTGCAGTGTTTTGGGCCCTCAGGTCCTTCCTTCCGTCCCTCAAGGGCAAGGTGGTGAGGATCTTCACCGACAACACCACCACCACCATGTTCTACATCATGAAGCAGGGCGGTACCAGATCCCCAGCCCTGTCCAAGGAGGCGCAGGATCTGTGGCATTGGGCCGTTGCCCAAGGGATGTTCCTGGTGCCATTTCATCTGGCAGGAATAAAAAACACCATCGCCGACTCGCTCAGCAGAGAGCTGCGCTCGTGCCACGAGTGGGAACTACGACAGGACCTAGTGGACCGCCTCTTCCGACGCTGGAGCACACCCCAGATCGATCTGTTCGCAACGGCGACGAACTCCAAGTGCCGGAGGTTCGCCAGCAGGTTTCCCCAGCCGAGGAGCATGGGCGATGCTTTCTCGTTCCCCTGGGAGGGCCTATTCCTGTACGCGTTCCCTCCTTTACCGTTGCTGATCCGGCTCATCAACCAGCTCAAGAGGTCACGGTGCAGGATGATACTCGTCGCACCCGCGTAGCCGAGGCAGATATGGTTCCCGGACCTTCTGGACTTGTCAGCGTCCCCGTCAATCAAGCTGCCAGTGGACGCGGCTCTTCTCTCCAGGGAAGGAGGCGCCATCCTCCATCACGACCCGAAGTCGCTGAACTTGCAGGCCTGGCTCCTGCAGCGCTAGAGTTTGGAGGTTACGACATACCGGCCGACTGCAGAGAGGTTCTTGCAAAGGCCAGGGCGTCCTCAACTCTTAAATGCTACGGACACAAATGGAAGAGGTTCTCTGTCTGGTGCCACGCACAGAAGATTAACCCTCTACGGATTATGGCTCCACAGGTACTGCCGTACCTACTGACGCTGGCCATGGCTGGACTAGGGCACGCTTCCATCAAGATTCATCTTGCTGCGATCTCCGGATACACCAGAACCACGGGACGGACGTCCTTGTGGTCTCATCGTCTGGTGAAGGAGTTCATGAAGGAACTGTTCAGATTGTTCCCGCCGGTGAAGGCGCCGGCCCCGGGGTGGGAGCTCAACGTTGTGCTGACCAAGCTCATGGGACCTCCGTTCGAGCCTCTGCACTCAGCTTCTTTGAAGTTCTTGTCGTGGAAAACAGCATTCCTTGTGGCCATCACCTCTGCACGACGAGTGGGAGAGATCCAGGCCCTTTCCTGCAAGCCCCCGTACTTGACTTTTCACGACACGAGGGTAGTGCTCAGGACGCACCCCTCCTTGATGGGCAAGTTGCCATCGGACTTCCACCTCAACGAACCCTTGGTGTTGCCTGTTTTCTTCCCGTCGCCTTCGTCACCGGCTGAAAGGACTTTGCACTCGCTGGATGTGGCTAGAGCGCTGAAGTTCTACGTCGACCGCACGAAGAGCTTTCGGAAGACGTCACAACTTTTTGTGAACTTTGGACCTGTCAATCAGGGGAAGGCTCTCTCAAAGGCTTCCATTTCCAGATGGCTCTCCGGCTGTATCATTTACTGTCATCGGTTGGCAAACTGACTGCTGCCCGGCCGTCAGAGAGCCCATTCCACCAGAGCGATCGCAGCTACCACGGCGTTCCTATCTGGTGTGCCCCTGCTGGACATCTGCAGGGCTGCTACGTGGAGGTCGACGTACACCTTCACGAAATTCTACTGCGTCGACCGGGATTCCAGGGGGGAGTCCAGGGTCGGCCAAGCAGTGCTGCGCAACCTGTTCGCCTAAGGTGAGCCTGGTGAGGAGGTAAGAGATGCTTAATGTTGAGTTGTTGTATTGCTTAATGTTGAGCCTGTTGCCACCTCCCCTGGTTGTGCATGTGTGTACTGCTATGTATTCTCTTATTCATGAGCATGTGAATCCATGACAGACCCCATGCTGGAGAAGGAACAAGTTACTTACCTGTAACGGTTGTTCTCCAGAATGGGTCTGGCATGGATTCACATGCGAACCCTCCCTCCTACCCCTCTGCGGCTCTTCACTTGGTCATACTGCCACTTCACGTGCTACCAAATCTGAGGATGGCTGCCAGAGGCGGGGCTTAGGGAGAGGGCAGTCATTGGCTTTGGTCAGTATGACGCAGAAATCGGTGATTGGTTACTACTACGAAAGTCAGATCAGAAACGAAACTGATACGTTTTTTTCTTTACCGAGGATTCCCAGCCTGACGGAATATTCATGAGCATGTGAATCCATGCCAGACCCATGCTGGAGAACAACAGTTACAGATAAGTAACTTGTTCCTTGTAACTCTAGTATGAAAGAATTATAAAAGAACTAGAGTCCCCTATCTCTCCACCCGATATCTGCATCAAAGACAAGAACTGCTGCTCAGAGATACAACAAGCACTAACTAACAAAATCAACACACTCCAAACCAAAATCAAAAATAAGAAAGACTCTCTGAATTTATCTCAACCAACTCACCACTTCCCTCCACCTAATGCAAATATCCCTGATCCAAATATCACATTCTGGTCCACTAAAACAGCGATCCTTGAAGTGGAAAAAACTATCCTTTCTCTCAAACCATCTAATTGTAAAGGAAATATCTGCCCAGCGCAAATCATAAGAGGCGGCAGAGACCTCTCCCCCTTCATCTCCAAACTGATTAATGCCTCCTTTGCCTCCGGCACTGTCCCAGACAATCTCAAACAATCATGGGTGCTCCCGCATCTCAAGAAGCAAACCTTAGACCCACTTATCGCTACCAATTACCGCCCTATCACAACAGTACCATTTTTACTCATAACTTTGGATAAAATTGCATATTTGCAGATCCAAAAACATCTCGAACAGCACAAACTCCTAGGGGTCCGACAATGAGGATTCCGACCAATGCACGGGACGGAAACGGCATTGATAGATCTGAAGACTCAGATCGATGAGCTGAGAGATCAAGGGAAAACAGCATTATTGCTGTTACTTGATCTCTCAGCTGCATTAGACCTGGTCGATCATAAGGTCCTCTGTAGGCATCTTGTTACAGCAGACCATTTCTCCATAGGCTCTGTTAAGTGGATAGAATCATGTTTGAGTGACGGAACTAGCAGAGTATTCTCACCCTCTGCAGCTGCGGATCCCACCCCTATCATGTGCGGGGTCCCTCAGGGTTCCTGTGTGTCCCCCACACTCTACAACATATTCACTAAGCCACTGTTCGAACAATCTGGACCTTCTGGGTGTCACCTACACTAATTACGCAGATGACACTCAGATTCTCCTCCCACTTTCTGGGGATCATAGCAGGGACCTGGCGTTGGTGAATAGAATCTATCTCATCATTCAGGCATGGATGGCTACTCACGGCCTATGCCTGAATGATGACAAGACAGAGTTGATAATCCTCGGCTCCCCCTCCAACATTTCCAAACTAGGTCATGAATATGCCTCCATCATTGACGGTAATAACATCATTGTCTCCAAGGAGGTAAGAACACTTGATTTCTACCTCGACGCAACGATGTCCTTTACTAAACAACTAAACTCTCTGGCTTCTACCACAGCTTACACATGCAAGCTGATTAGAGCAAGTAGGCCCTTCCTTTCTAATGACACCTGCCTTATACTGGCTAGAGCATTAATTCTATCAAGACTAGACTACTGCAACACCCTCTATAGTAGGGCTAATAAAACTAGTATCCAAAAACTCCAAATATTACAACACAATGCCATTAGAGCTGCACTAGGCATTAACAAAAGAGTGCACATCTCTGCAATCAGAAGACATCACAAATGGTTGTCTACCCACAACAAAATACTACTAAAAATCGCCTCATTGACACATAAAGCACTACATAATGTCGCACCGAGCTACCTAATTAACAGAATATCCAGAAGAACTTCCAGCAGACCATCTAGAACCATCCATTCTAATTGCTTGGTAGTACCCAGATTCAAATCCACTAAGATTGGCGGCAATAGTTTCCCTGTGAAGGCCGCTAAACTTTGGAACTCCCTGCCACATCAGTTGAGAGACGACCTCCCCTACTCTTTCTTCAGAAAGAACCTCATCACTCACCTCAATCTGACTGAGAATTAGTCTCCTTTGAAGTTTTGTTACGTCAGTTTGACCTGTTGCTAGATTGTAAATTCTGTACATCCTGACCTACTAAGATAATCTAAATAACTCTGGCCCCTGCGCAACTTGTTTTGTATATTGTATTATCTCTTGTGTAATGTGACCATTTGTATATTGCCTTACATTATGTAATATTTGTAAGCTTCGCATATCCTTGCTGCGCCCTGCTACTCCCGGCTCTGGTGCGCTTTATAAATTCAATAAACAAACAAACAAACAATAAAAAGAGGGAACAAAGCATTCAACCACAATACCGGATCTAACTTGAAAATAGGGGGAAGGCAATCTGGTCTGGCGCCCTTGAAGCTTTTACTCCTATTATAGCCAAATAAACATCCTCCTTAGTCCAATTAAAGCCCTGTATCTATGTATATTTGTCATTATCAAAACCCAAAGAGGGATAATCCTCTTTTTTTTTTTTTTTTTTTTTAGCAAAAGTTTTTGATAGTAATCCATTCAAGCCTCCTCTTTTGTGATAAACATTTTTTGTTCACTTTTTTTGTCCAGTACTCTGTTGGTCATCTCCCAGAATCTGGCACTGTAACAGCCGGTCAGATACTTCATCATTGCTTGACTATCACCCAGACGAAGATGACGTTGTGGTGCCTTTATAAAAATGTCTGTACTTTTGGTGTATGTGCTGGCTCAAGGTTCTATGCAATTCACCATCTAAATCACGCAAATCGCTGAGCTCTTTTCTTTCATTCCTCTTGGCCGCCACAACATGCCCGTCATGTGTGTAGTTGTTGCTTCGGGGCCACAATCAACCCCTTCCCAAATGAACTATTTACAGAATGTAAAAAGGTCTCCTTAAATTTAGCAACCGTGAATTCATCAAGTGCATTGAGTCTAGTACATGAAACCGTATTCCATCTGATAGTAATAGAAGATGTAAGCAGCGGCTGAATGTCCCTACTCGATGTCGAAATATGTAGAGAAAATATGACGGGGAAATGATTGCTACAGCGAAAGGCAGCAGGGAGCAAAGAGGGAGCAGATCCCCAGAACAAAAAACATGGTCAAGCCATGAGTGACTATTCCCCCTACACCAAATAATGGGAGTTTTGCAAGATTGTCATCCAAGTATAGAAGATGACAGTTCCATTCACTCATGCACTAGGTCCACCACTCCCCTCTAATAACATACTCAACTTGTTTGCTCCCTTCCCAGCACACATCAAAGTCAGCTGCACAAGAGGAATTGAAATCGCCGGTCATTGTTATGTTATTGGGATGACCCTCCCCCCCCCCCCCAACTAAGCCACTATAATATCATTCAGATCGTCTTGTACAGTAGACAGTAGAATATTTTTGCTGCAGCGGATACCAGTAAACATTGATTACTAATAGAAGTGGGAGTCATCCAAGGAAACCTCCAATGCTAACAAACGCTAATTCCGGGGCGCTGTTGCACGGCAACCAAGATGGCCGCTTAATTGTCGAGCTCCGGAGTAGCAGAGCGCTCGATCCTGCCTCGATCTGCCCTACGCTGCCTGTGATCCTTCTGGACTACACCCGTTCCTTCGGGAGCTCGGCCGCCGCGGCTGGGTGCAGCCTGGAGCCGCTGCGCGCCCCGAGGACGGGGCTGTGCCTTCCTTTCTGCCGGCGGCTGTGACCTCCCGCTCCCCCCGCCCCGCGGCTCCGGCGGCGTCGGCTCTCCTCTCACTTGAGGCCGCGGCGCTGTGGGCCACTCTGGGGGAGGGGCGCCCGCCCGGCGAGGCGTGGCGGACCGTCGCGGCCGGCCGGGCCTCTCCTCGCTCCTCTAAGAGTCCCGGATACACAGGTGGGTTTGCTCTGACAACTGGATTTTGGGGGGTACTCTTTTTTTATATAGTGCCCATTGGGTTATTTAGTCATGACACACGTGTTCAATCATGTGTAATAAAAGTGAAATCTAAACACAAATAGACTTACGGATTGACATCTTCATATAAAGTAAAGGTGCATTTATTCATTTTGCATTTCAACATAAATATTTGGTTTTTTTCTTTTACATTTAAATTTTTATAAATTCAAAGAAGTTTTTGGCAAACATAATTCAATTTTGATGCCTAGGAGTTAAAATCGTAACCACCACCTACTGGTGGCAAGTGACAAACAAGTTAAATTTAAGTAAACATATTCCAACCAATGTTCAAAACAGTATAAAGAGCTATTGGTTTTCTTTAGCCAGGCTTGGGGTGACCTAACACGTGGTCATGACTAAATAACCCAATGGGCACTATATAAAAAAAGAGTACCCCCCAAAATCCAGTTGTCAGAGCAAACCCACCTGTGTATCTTGTTCTCTACAGCCCTCTGCTCTGACACTCCAAGGGCTTTCCCTCTAGTTACAAAAACCTCTAAGAGTCCCGGCCTGAATCGTTGGTGACCGCCGGCCCCTCCTCCATTGCGGCGTGGCCCGCCGGTGCTGACCAGCATCGGGCCCTCGGGTCTGGCCCCGGGGGGCCCCGTCGACACCGGAGCACCTGGAAGGTAGGGGGAGTGTGGGGGGGGGGCTGTGCCTGACTGCTGCGGCCCCGGATCGGTCACTCGCTCCCTCATTATCCAGTGAGTGATCCCCCTGCACTCGGGCCGGCGTCGCTGCTGGGCCGTGGCGGCGCAGACCCCCCCACCTCCGCGTGGGCCCTGCCTCTCTCCCGACAAATCCTGACTCCTATCTGAGGCCCATTGGGTCGCCCTGGACACTGTGACCCACCGGACTGCGGCGCACCCTTCACGGCAATCTTCCCTTAGTCTGCCTGTGTCCTGGAGCTGCGTAGTCGGGGCACATACTACGCTGTTGCCCCCACGGGCTTCTCTGGAGTTCCGAACCTGCCACTGTGTCTTGCGCCGCCTGGGCAGGCTCGGGCCTGCTGCATCCCCTTCGCCACCAATCTCGGCGACACCTGCCCACCAGCCTTAGAGGGGTCACAGCCTCTCCTTCTCCTCACCCCCTGGACTCTGGGTGAGCCCATTAGTTGCTCCTCGCCTGCATTGTCCCTGTGCACGCATCAGTCCCGGCTACCTGGAGGACGTGCCTCGGCACGAGTATCTAGTTCTCATTTCTCCCCCTCCCTTCCCCTCGATCTACGTAACGGCCAGGATGACCAAAGGGGGTGCGAGGAAGCAGAGCTCCATCAACATGTTCGCGAAGGCTGCGGGGAGATCATCTGGGGAGGCTGCTGAGCAGGCCTCTACCGCCCTGCCCGACGCAGCCCCGGAGTCCCAGAATATGATGGATTTTATACGAGAGGGGTTCACCGCTCTTCACACAAAACTAGATGATATGAACGGCACCATATCTTCTATTAAGGCCCACATTGAGAGGACTGACAGCCGTGTATTGGAGGTTGAGACGCGGGTCGGTTCCGCTGAAGATGCGCTAGGGGCCCTGCGCACCGAGGTTGCCGCTCTCTCCAACCGGGTCCTGGAGGTGGAAAAGAAAAACAAAGATTTGGAATCCCGCACGAGGCGCAATAATCTCCGCATTATCGGGGTTCCGGAGGATGAAATCCACGAGCCAATGGAGGACTTTGTTCAGCGCACACTTATGTCGCTTCTTGATGAGCCCGAGCTTTCTCCACACTTCGCAATTGAGCGGGCTCACCGCGCTCTGGTGGCTAAACCTAGGCCCGGTGCCCCACCTCGGCCCATCATAGCTTGTGTATTGAACTACCGTGACCGCGACACCCTCCTCAGGGCCGCGAGACTCAAAGGTGAGCTATTACTGGGCGGTGCAAGGATCCATCTTTACCCTGACTTCTCAACGGCTGTCCAGCGGGAACGCAAGACCTTCCAGGCGGTGAAACGCAGGCTACGAGACCACTCAATCAAATATGCTATGCTCTATCCCGCCAAGCTCCGCATAGAGCACGCCAACCAGGTGTTGTTCTTCACGATTCCAGAGGAGGCCTCCAAATTCATTGATGAACACTTCCCTGGCTGACCCCTCTCCCCTGACCTCGGTTCAGCAGTTATCCTAGGCCCCCGACGGGGGGCGCACGGGCCCTTCCGCCCTCCCGTACCGGGGCCACGTTGATCCTTCATGCCGTAGCCTGCTTGCTCAGTTCAACTTGTAGGGCCCGCCCGGATCGCCACGTGCGAGAACTTTGTCCAATCTACATTTCACCTCCAGTGTGGGCATCTTATGTTCTACTTGCTCTGCTGCAACCCGGAGCGATACGGCGAGTCAGGCCTTCAGACCCCCAGGCGCTGATGCCTTTTTTTGGTTTTGTTTGCAAGGGGATGGGCTTGTCATCCCTCTGTTTGGGGGGGGTGTGGGTGGGGGTGGGTCATGTTGGGGTTTTTGTTATTGAAAAATTAGCGCTGGCAGCGAAGGCGGACTGTGCCGAGGCACTCTGGAACTGTTGTTGTAGGACCGTGAACCCGACCCTTTGGTCACTGACATTCTTCTTCTCCCGAACACCGCCATACTGTGACTGAGAGTGCCCTGACCTTTATGACCTGGAACGTGCGGGGACTGGGTAATTATAGAAAGATGAGGCAACTTCAGTTGCAGGCCGAGCGCCATGGATCCAAGATTCTTTTTCTTCAAGAGACTCATGCCCGTTCTGTACAATGCATGCGTTTTGCCAAATCCTGGGGTCCCCATAGGTTTTTCACCGATTACTCCTCTCAAAGCCGGGGAGTCATGACCCTCATTCACAAGAGCCTCCATTTTACTCTCATCTCCTCGACAATCGACCCCCAAGGTAGATATGTATTGCTCCACGCCATGCTGCACCACAAGGAAGTGATTCTTCTGAACATCTATGGCCCCAATCTTGATGACCCGGATTTTTATGTGTAGGTCACCTCCCTTCTCGATGGCTTCCCCCTTGTTCCAATCCTTTGGGGTGGGGACTTCAACACGATCTTTGATGTAGCTCTAGATAGATCAGGCTCTAGGCCCCGTCACCTCTCCAGGGTGGCTTACGCTGCACTGTCCTCCCTTCCCCGTCTGGCCATGGTGGATGCATGGAGATTCTTCTACCCGGATTCTCGCATCTACTCTTTCTACTCCTCTGTTCACGACTCCTATTCTCGCATTGATAGGTGGGTGATCTCTACCGGATTGGTTAAGAGCGTAACACAACTAATGATCCTTCCGAGAACCCTATCTGACCACTCTCCCGTCACCATTACCGTCGATTGGGGCCCCGATCCCGCCAGCACTCGACACTGGAAATTGAAACCCCTCTCCCTACTTGACCCGGGGTTCTGTTCCGAGCTTGAGTTGTCGATCGAGGAGTTCTTTGAGACCAACATGGGCTCAGTGACGTCTCAGGCCACCTTATGGGAGTCATTTAAGGTTTATATTAGAGGGATTGCGCTGTCTAAGGAGAATTGGGTCCTTAAGTCGATCCGTAGAGACCTTGCCACCAGTGAATCTCGACTCTCGACCCTGGAAGCTACATGCTCTCTTCACTCTACCCCTGGTAACCTGGCTGACATCGGGGAGGAACTGGACAGGTTCCGTTCTCTTGCGGATCGTGAGCAGTGGTTCCTCGATAACCCTGGAATGGCAAGGAGGTATGGGGAGGGGGAGCGCCCCGGCCGCTTTCTGGCTCGGTTGATCCGACACGAGACAGGGTCCCCGCACATCCTCGGGGTTGAGAGGGCTGATGGCTCTATGGCGGTCTCCTCACAGGAAGTCAACGGGGAATTTTTCACCTTCTACGAATCCCTGTACTCCAACGCTGATGAGGTATCGCTGGCGGAGATCGACTCCTTTCTCGACGCCCTCCCTCTGTCAACTTTGTCCCCGGAGACCGTGGGTTCCCTTGACTCCCCTCTCACGCGGGAGGAGCTGTCGGACGCTATTGATTCCCTATCCTCGGGCCGCACCCCTGGCTCGGACGGTGTCCCGGTCGAATTCTATAAACGTTTCAAGTCACAACTGCTCCCTCATTTGCTGGCTCTCTGGGAGGAGTCCGTGGAGGCCGGGGTGCTCCCCCCTTCTCTCCGTGAGGCCACAATCACAGTACTACTTAAGTCCAGCAAACCCCCTTCGCAGTGCGGTTCGTATCGCCCGCTTTCACTCATAAACTGCGATGTCAAGATATTTGCCAAGGCTCTGGCTCTCCGGCTGGCTCCCTTCTTACCATCTATTATCCATCCGGACCAGGCCGGTTTTATCCCGGGTCGCTCTACCTCCCTGAACCTGAGGCGCCTATTCAACATTATTGACAGAATCAGTCCTGAGACGCACGCTGTGGCTGCTGCCCTTGACGTGCAAAAGGCATTCGACTCGGTTTCATGGAGGTATCTGTGGCGGGTCCTCGAGTGCTGTAAATTCGGCCCCTCTTTTCTCTCCTGGGTCAGACTACTTTACTCCGATCCGGTTGCCAGGGTCAGCACTGGCGACCGTTACTCCCCCCTTTTCAAGATCGCCAGGGGGACGAGACAGGGGTGCCCCTTCTCTCCCCTGGTCTTTGCTATAGCAATCGAGCCTTTCGCCGACATGCTCCGCCAACTCCATGCTCATAGGGGCCTCCGTTCCGCGGGACAGACGGACATAGTGTCCCTTTATGCGGATGACGCGCTGTTGTTTGTGCGCTCTCCTTCCACCAACCTACCCCCTATACTAGCGGACATTATCCGTTTCGGCCGAGTCTCAGGCCTTAAGGTGAATTGCTCGAAATCCATTCTTTTTCCGCTTACGGAATGTACCTCTCCTCCCCCCGACACCCTCGGTTTCACATGGGCCCAAACCACATTTACCTACCTGGGGACGGTGGTGACTCGCCAGCGTGAGCTGACCTTCCACGAAAACTACCGGGAGTATCTCACACACTTGACAGCTAAGATTCAGGTCTGGGATAAACTCCCGATTTCTTTGGCGGGCAGGATAGGTCTGCTGAAAATGGTGGTGCTGCCCCAGCTGCTCTACAGGTTCGCTAACATTCCCTTGTGGCCGGGGGTGGGCTTTTTTCGCGACTTGACTCGCACCGTGAACTCCTTTCTTTGGCATTCGGGTGCGGTCCGCCTTAAGATCGGGACCCTTTCCACTCCCATGTCTAACGGGGGCTTTGGTGCCCCTGACTTTCTTAAATACTGGCTGGCGTCACAAATCCAATACACCTCCTACTGGTTTAATACTACAGATCCTCCCCCGCACGTCCGACTTGAGAGGCTTGCGGTGATTGACCAGGATATCCGCTCCCTGGTGTTGCAACCTGCCCCCTTGGCACGGGACTCACAGAATCCGGTCGCCTGCACAGCCGTTGCACTGGCAAAAATGTGGAGGCTGACGGGGACCGCCTACGCCTTCCATGGCAATCTCCCTCTTTGGAATTTTCTCCCTGGGGTCCCACGGGTTCCACTGGGCACGGTTCGCCGATGGGCGGACGCGGGCTTCGAGTTGTTACGCGACGTGTTTGACCAAGGTATATTCGTCGAGTGGCCCAACCTCCCCCTACCCCTGAGAAGAGACCGGAGTGTATGGCTTCAATATTCATCCCTTCGTAGGACCCTTAAGCGTCATTACCAAACGTTCCCTGCGCTGCCACCTGGCGACCCTGCCATTGAGGAGCTCACCTCCCCCGGCCCCACGAGGGGTAAGATCTCTAGGTTATATACCATGCTACAATCCAGATCGGTCCCAGACTTCGTTAAACTGAAACATGCTTGGGAGGCAGACCTTGGTGTTGAGATGTCTGATGATCGCTGGACCCACCTATGCGAACGCACACAACGGGTTTCCTTCAACTCCCGGTTCAAACTTATCCAATTCAAAGTGCACCACAGGTTTCACCACACCCCGATCAGACTACACCGTATGTCCGTCGATCACCCTGCCAGCTGCCCCAGATGCGGCCAGGATGATGCCGACTACATCCACATGATCTGGTCCTGTCCCCGCTTCGCACAATTCTGGGGGGCCGTTTGTTCAACAGTATCCGCTGTAACTGACCACCCCATTGTTCTCTCTCCGCTGGTATGCCTCTTTCATGATCTCCCTGGCCTTCCCCGAGATTCCAAGAAACTAGCCGGTCTCTGCCTGCTTCTCGCGGTGCGCTCCATCCTGAGCTGTTGGCTTCACCCTTCACCTCCCACACATGCCCAATGGCTGAGAGCGGTCACGTGGGCCTCTGACTCCGAGGATGCCTGGTCCCACTTACAACCCACTCACTCCAGACCTAGAAACATCTGGCTCAGGTTCCGCTCCTATATGTCTTACCTAGTCGAGACTCCGGACACCTCCTCCCCTCCCGCTTCCCCCCACCAGCTTGGGTCCTCACCCCGGTCATAGTTTCCTGATGTCCTTTTTTTTGACGATGTGACTGTATTTTGTTCTTTGAATGTTTCATCATGTGTAGTAACCCCTGCACACCTACGCTATGTATGCCGTTCTTTTACATTGTTACTGCCTGACGCTGTTCGCCTGTGTTTTTGCTGCCACGCTTATAATAAAAAGAAGTTTAAAAAAAAAAAAAAAAAAAAAACACAAACGCTAATTCCCAGTATAGATTTTGGAGTAGTGCATTTTAAGATTTAAATCAAGAGCCAACTCCCCTGCCCTCCACCAACCCCCCGCCCCATATTCCTCCCTCTGAGCAGCCTTGTTTGTTTAATTTGTTTTATTTATTTCTAATGCGCACCTAACCTGTAGGTAGCATGGCGCAGCAATAAGAAAATGCAAAGCTTACAAAGTTTCAAATAGTTCAGTGTCACAACATAATGGTACAGGTAGGGTTACACACAGGCAAGAAATGGGTATCAATGCTCAAGTTACAGATTATATTCAATTCACAACTATACAATACAATTCTACAAGAATATTTACAATAAGATGCAGCGTCAGCAAAGTATATCAATCTTGTTTAGGCCGTAGTGATAATCTGTCTAGCCATCAGTCAAGTTGAGGTAGGTAATGTACCTCTTTCTAAAATGTAGGTAAGGTTGGTCTATTCTCAGTTCGTGGGGCAGGGCGTTCCAGAGTTTGGCAGCCTTCACGGGGAAACTATTGCCACCAATTTTGGTAAGCCTGAATCTCGGTACTACAAGGCAGTTGGTATTGTTGGCTCTTGTGAGCCTACTAGAAGGTTCTTCTAATCAATCTGTCTATTAAGTAGGTAGGGGCAGAGTTGTTTAGAGCTTTATGTGTCAGGGAGGCAATTTTTTACTGTATTTTATTGTGGGTGGAGAGCCACTTGTGTTGACATCTAGTCGAAGCAATGTGTACTCTTTTGTTTATAACCGGTGCAGCTCTTAAGGCGTTATTTTGCAGAATTTGTAACCTCTGGATAATTACTTTGTTTGCACCACTGTAGAGAGCATTGCAATAGTCTAATCTAGAGAGGATTAGGGCTCTAGCCAGGATAATGCGGCTGTCATTTGAGAGAAATGGCCTACCGGCTCTTATAAGCTTACATGTGTAAACTGTGGTGGAGGCCAGCGACTTCACCTGTTTATCAAGGGCCATGGTAGAGTCGAGGTAAAATCCAAGGGTTTTTACCTCCTTGGAGACCTTGATGATGTTTCCATCGATGGCAAATGAGGAGTATTCGTGACCTAATTGGTTGATATTGGCGGGAGTACCTAGGATTAACAACTGTCTTGTCGTCATTCAGGCATAGACCGTGGGTGGCCATCCATGCCTGGATGATGAGATACACCCTAGTTACCAATGCCAAGTCCTTGCAAAGATCCCCAGAAAGCGGGAGGAGAATCTGTGTATCATCTGCCTAATTAGTGTAGGTGATACCCAGAAGGTCTAGATCATCGAACAGGGGTTTGGTAAATATGTTGTACAGAGTGGGGGAAACGCAGGAGCCCTGAGGCACCCCACATAGGATTGGGGTAGTGTTAGGGAGAATTCTCTGTTTAGGCTGAATTTCCCTACCTAGTGAGTCCCCCAGCAGCTTTGCTGGATTTCTGGGGTTTCTTTTTTTCTCCTGCCAAGAGTGAGACTCTTTTACCCTCACTCTTGGGCATGTTTGAAGTGTGTTTTCTTGGTTAAACCTTGTGTTGAATGGGCTATGGGGTCTTTTACTCCATAGGGCCTCATGTATTTTTGTGATGTGGGTTACACAGCACCCTCTATGCAGTAACCCAGGGGTGTCCTAGGGACTCCCCAACATAGACTCCATACCCTGGGACTGACTACTGTCTCCCAGGGCATGTAAAGTCACCAAAGACTTTACTAGTCTTAAATCCTGAACAGAACCAGTACAAACCATCATATTGTGGACGTACTGGCTGGGGCAATTCGATTGCCCCAGGGTCTGTTAGTCGAAGGGGCACGTCTCCGTCCCCCCTGATCGAGTTTTGGCTGGTGGCAGTGGAAACTACTTTTTATATTCAACCGCAAATATTTTCCTATGGGATTTCCCATTGTTTTAGGCTAACACATTTAATTATTTATTTACGGTAGCCTCAAACATACCGCCTGTTTATATATTTATTATTATAACTCCGGTTGGGATTTTTTGCCAAAACTTGATTCTAAAATGGCGTTGGCGTTCGCCTCTGTAACTCTGACCCAAAGTGGAGCCCTTTGTTCCACTTTTGGCGGGCTTCTCCACAGAAGCCCTCCAAAGTGGTGCCACTCTGTCTGGGGTACTTAGGAGGGGTGGAGGGGGATTTAGGCACCCTGGACTGAGTTACCTTGGTAACTCAAGTCGCACTCCGTCCTGATTGGCCCAAGTGGTGAGCCGGCCGGATCACCACTTAGCATGTTTGAGTGACAGCTAGGCTGGGTGAATGGGGGTTTGCTGCATAAAAGCAGGGCTTTGGGGACTGGAACTTCAGAAGTCGCCACAGGACCAAGAATCCGACGAGGGAAGAGCTGAGCCGACCTGCTACGACGACACCACCCGGTGGAGCCCTGCTCAACCGTCTCACCACTCTTCCCAACGACCGAGGAGAACTCTTAACGGAGTGGCTCCTTCCCTTGACTGGTGGGGACAACCAGTTTTCACCTTCTTTCCGCTTCTTCGAGGTATCTCGTGGCCGCCTTGCCCGTGCCAAGCACCCCGGCAACCGGAATACTACACTTTTACCACAACCGCGAAAGTCGGTACAACCCTTTAACCGTAGGACTCCGCGGCTGGTTTCTTCCCGGGCAGTGCAACGACCTTCTTCTTCTGCTCTTCAGCGAGAACTTCTTCTTCCCTGACCGACGTCGAGCCTTGCTGCCACTGCCTGGAACAACTGCCACCGCTGGAGGATCCTCCCCGTTTAAGGTACCGTGTTCCGCCTGGCTTCCCTTGCCACCGACTGTACGGGGTAGTTTTAGCCCCCGGCTTTCGAACCTGGGAGTGCCTGGGACACCCTGGCTAAACTTTCTAAGCCTCTCTAAACTCTTTCTGAACTCTTTTGCAAGACTCTGAATCCCTAATAACTGTGTGATCTTGGGCACATTTTCACTCTGTCTGCTCTAAGAGTGGGCCCTGCCTAGTGACTTTTGCTCACCTGTGACTTTGTGCTTCTTTGAGCCTACTGAAAGTGTTCTTGACCTTAGAGTGGTGTGTTTATCCTAATTCTGCTCTTTTTCCCTCCCTTCTTTGAACCACTAGAGTGTCATCTAACGTTAAGCACTCACCTCTGTTTGAATTATGTGGTGTTAACCAAGAGTTGTCTAGTTAGGAATAAGGGTTGGGACTGCTTTCCATATAACTGTGTTTGAAGTGTTTTACTATATATTGCTAGAGTGTTTTCAACTTATGTGTTCTTAAAATAAATAACTATATACTTTTGAAACCAAGCTCTGGTCAGTGTTTGCTTGTACTATTGTGTTTGAGTACCTATTGTGTATACTTTGCATACTGCCTAACTCTTCTTGAGGGAAGTCTGACTGCTCAGCCACAGCTACCAGGTAAATCTGGGTGGTGCGGACTGCTACCAAGTGGGTTTACTGCTATACCTGTAGTCTTAAATCTTTTGCAGTGTTCCCTAAGGGAACTGCACAGGTTTCTGCCTAACAGGTAGGGTCCGCAGCTGCCGATGGGGAGAACGCCCTCATGGTTTTCTCACTCAGGAAGGGATTCTATCCATTTAATGGCTTCTGCGGAAAAGTGGGCTTCTGAGTCCAGGTGCCTGCAGAGGACCTTGTGATCCACCAGGTCAAATGCAGCTGAGAGATCAAGTAGCAGGAGCAATGCTGTTTTCGTAACGGTCGGAAACCAGACTGTCTGACCCCTGGAAGTTTATGCAGCTCAAGGTGCTTCTGAATCTGCGTATAGGCAACTTTATCAATAGCTTTAAGTAAAAATTGTACCGTCGTGATAGGACGATAGTTGGTAGCAATAAGTGGATCTAAGGTTTACTTCTTTAAGAGTGGTACGACCCAGGATTATTTTAAATTAGCTGGGATAGAGCCGGAGGAGAATGAGGCATTGATCAGTTTAGAAATAAAGGGTGACTGGTCTCTTGCTGCATCTTTTATAATCTGTGCTGGGCAGATATCTCCTTTACAATTGGAAGGCTTAAGGGATAGGATAGTTTTTTCTACCTCTATAACAGATGTTTTCGTAAAGTGGAATCTATTAATCTGGGGGGTAGGTGAATCACTAGGTGGGGGGTTTTAGGGGAATGAGGTAAGTTTAAAGAGTCTTTTTTTAGATTTATTTTATTTTGGAGGGTGTTTATTTTGTTGGCTAAAGCATGTTGGATATCTGAGCACCAGAACTTATTTTTGTTACATATGTCCGGTGTAGAGGTTGGGGACTCAAGTTCTTTTAAAATGGTAAATAATGCCTTCATACTTGAGTTAGATTTGGCAATGCGATCGTTATAGGAATTCCGTTTTGCCAGGCAGACTTCATTTTTGTAGTGTGCCGCAGTCGTTGTGCGTTTATTTTTGTTCTCAATGGAGGGACATAATCTCCAGGCAGTTTCGCATTTTCTCTTCAGTAGACGTAGGTCCTTTAATTGAGGGGTGAACCAATTGTTGAGATGGGCTTTAGCTTTACTTTGTCTTAATTTAAGTGGAGCAATTGTATCCAATGTGGTGAGCATACATTTGTTATATTCATGCACCAAGGTACATGGATCAAGATTATCGGGCAGTGCATTAGGGTGGGGAGGATGGCAGGGATCACATTCTCCACAGTAATTTTCTTTTTATTTCTAGTAGGGAGCTGTATGTATGGTCATTTGTTGGGGTCTGGTAGTCAATAGGGTGACGGACACAAGAGAATGGTCAGTCCAGAGTTGAGGGAGGTGATAATGCTTGTACAATTGTGGTTGGCAATCCTGTCTAAGGTTCTACCATTTATATGAGTTGGTTCGTTCACTTTTTGCGACAGGCCAAGTGCATTAAGGGTATTAGCTATTACTAAGGCATGCTTGTCTAGGAAATTTCCTGTTTTATCCTCTTCAGCATGGACAGAACATCACAACCTAGTCATGTAGCTTCTCGTATTGGCACCTACTATCAAAATGCCAGCAGACCCTTTACGGGTTGGCCTGGGACTCCCGGCTGCATTTCTCAGAAATGTTCAGATTAATGAAAAATTCAGAGCTGGCACCTGGCAGTCAGTACATACTTTTGGCAAACACTGTTTGGATTCTGATTGTGTTTTGTTGGTCATTTGTGGGAGCTACTTAGCAGCAGCCTCAAAGCGCCATATTTAAATATAGTTCAGAAAGGCTGATTCTAGAACAGGCACTGAAGTAGGGCAGGCTTATTTACAAAACGTCTTTAATTAAAATACTTATATTGATTAACTTTGCTTCTGGCTCATATTAACCTACTATTTTAATGCTACCCATAGTGAGTGGTTGAATGGTGTGAGCTTGCTGTGGTATCCCAGTGTTTATGAATATTTATGCAATGGAGAAGAAAAACGACTGTAATTCTACTTCTCCTTAACTGGTATCTTCAGTGTATATATATATATGTATATATATATATATAGTTTGTAAACCTTCCCTGATAAGGGCTGGACAATATAATAAGGAAAAATGTAGTAAAGTGCCTTTCGCTCAGTCAGCACAGAAGTATCTTATATGTATATCTTATATACCTTTTAACTTTTAATGCTAAATAAAGTTCTCTACAATATAGACTGCCAGGTGTAGAATTCCCCTAGTGTTTAGATGGAAGCCTACTGCCCAGCTTAAAGTCACCCTGAATTCATGGACAGTTAAAGGGCTTTCCAAGGCTTGGTAAGGTCTGTACAAGGTTTGTAGTTGGTCCTTGCCATGCTAGAGTCACTCATTCAACCACAATCCTGGGCATCCTTGAGATTTTGTTTGATTATCCAGATAGTGACTGATTGGCAGAACAGGAAGTGGTCTGGCTGCTGAGTCAGTTAATGTTGAGGGCATCATACTTGCCAACCCTACCAATTTAGCGGTAGGATACTGCTTTTTAAGCTGTCCTACCGATTTAGTGGCAACAAATACCGATTTTGAAAATAAAAAAAAGTTTTTACATTTATTTATTTATTTATTTTTTGGCCTGGATTTAGCAGCCTGTTCAGCCATAGTTGCAGGGTGCGCAAGTAAAAAATCAGAGGAACGTTCTTCAGTGGGGATGTGTCCAGGCTGCTACTTTTATAATTGTGTGTTCTTTTTTGGCAGCAGTTAGCAAACCAGTGCGCCAGTGCTACCTCCCCAGACTGTCAGAGGCGCCCGTGAGATCCGCACCAGCCCTTCTGGATATCAACAGCCACATGGTTCACAACACCTCAGCTCCCCGGTGCCAGTCATCTACATGCTGGGGCGAGCCGCTGAACCAATGGCAAACCACTCCTCCTAATGAGTTCTGGCAGGTGTGAGCTTGCGCCAGGAGCTGGGGGGGAACCGCACGTTTCAGCCCCGCCCTGCACGAGTCTCGCCACTTCAACCGCCTCCAAGTGCAATATGCTATTTCTTCAGCATAGCTGCAAAACGCAGCGCCCCTCTCTCTGGCACCTGCTACATACTTGCCCACCCTACCGATTTAGGCGGTAGGATACCGCTTTTTAAGCAGTCCTACCACCTACCGATTTAATGGCAACAAATACTGATTTTTTTTCAATATTTTTGAAACTTTAAATTCCTACAGATTTTTGGTCACAGAATGTTGGCATGTATGGGGCATGAGAAGGATACATGATTAAAGTTCTTCACGATCACATGGTTTTCAAAGACTGACTTCTTCAGTGTTAGATTTCTCAAAATGCCCCTCTGAGAGTCAGCTGCCAAATGTGAGGTCTTTAGGGTCCAGAGCCATAGTTGGTCAAAGACCAGCCAACGATTTGGATGTTGGCTTACATTCATAGCTCTGTTTCTTCAGGAGCACTGTCAAACCCTTTAGAGTCTTGGCTTCAAAGGACTGGTTTCTAAATAGGGATGCAGGCTTCATGATCGGAAAGGCACTGTGGTGCTGTAACAGTGTTTCGCTGATGGTGGCTCTCTGGCTAGAATGTGCAGCTGGAGTCAGCAGAAGGCGATTCACCAAATCCTCTGAACGTCGCAGAACCCTCTGTTGTGCAAGGTTGCAACTTTACTACAGCAAAGGTGATCAACATTTGTGGTTCCAAAGATTAGACACCATGGGAGTGTAGTAAGGGTTACTTAGACTGCTGTCAGCCGCTAGTATGTCTTGGTTGTCATTCTCCCATTCTCCCACTACCTTCTCTGGGTCAGCACAGTGAGGTATAAGGGGGGGGCCTAATAGTTGACATTTGTCTTTAAGACTGTGCACCATCATAGCAGAACACTAATAGATTGAAGTTTGTTTCCTGCAGCTACCTAGCAGAGCTTTCACATCGGGAGAGTTTCTTTAGAAAGTTATATTCTAGCTTGTAGCTAGTCTTGTGGTTAAAGCGTCTTAAGATTTTTATTCTTCTGCAAAACAACTACGGCAGTCCCTCCTCATTTTTCTAGCTCCTTTCCTGCAAGCACTTCAGATTCAGGTTCATCCTTGAAATCAGTTTTCCATTCATGCTGAATTGACCTGGTGTTAATCTTCTATTGGAGCTCTTGCAGATCGCCAGCTAGCAGAACTGTTACCGTAATTGGCGATATTCATATCTCACATTTTCTCATAAGAATGGGGCACAGTGCAGGAGCTCACACTGAAATTGATCAACAACTGCCAACAACCAGAAGAGCTCTTAGAAAATATGCAATCCCATTTTCAGATAGGGAAAATAGGGATTTAAGTGATCCGACCACGGCTGATTTTGCAGCAGTCGGAACGTTCACATGAGAAAGGTGCGAACGAACAAAAGTTTGCACCTTTCTCATGCGAACACACATACATACTACGGGGGCTGCAAGGGTTTCCCCCGCAAAACCCTCTCACTATACTGTGAAGTATAGTGAGCGGGGTGTTGCGGTGGACACCCCCGCAGCCCCTGGTTTTTTTTCTTTGCGGATGTGCTGTGGGGGTGTCCCCCGCAACACCCCGCTCACTACCACACAGGTTCAAACTTTTGGTGTTCGAACCTTTGGTGGTAGCATTTTTAGAACTTTTGATCCTTGCAGACCTTTGTCAGTCAAAAAGTCT
The DNA here is from genome assembly GCF_040938575.1 of Ambystoma mexicanum. NCBI lineage: Eukaryota > Metazoa > Chordata > Amphibia > Caudata > Ambystomatidae > Ambystoma > Ambystoma mexicanum. Next base: position 437,145,071 of record NC_090936.1, read on the forward strand.
GAAAATAGGGTGCTCCGTTTACTCTGACCCTTGAGGACTAAAGATTCTGATTAGAGTGCACATATGTTCCTGATGAATGCTAAGATGGAAGGTCAGCCATGCAAAAAGCAGTGAACCAACAGTGATCAATGTTGATTACCCAGACTTACAGCTCAAGAGTGTCTTGATTCTATTAAAGACACAAGGGGGAGCATTATGCTTAACATTCTTTAATTTTGCTCCTAAGCCTTTCAAAATGTAAACTTTTCTTTCATTTTTATTTTATTTTTACTGCTTAAACATTCAAGGGACTACAAATCCCCATAAGTCCCTTGCTCTCTGTAGTTCTATGTCATCCAAAGTCCACCAATCCTGGCTCAGATCCTCCTATGGTCCACATCCTGCCTGGGTCCCTTCCTCTTTCTTTTGGCTATGAGCGATTGCCCAACTCTTGAGTATAACTCAATATACCATACAGCGGCAACTCCAATGAAACTTTGAAGCGAGCAAATGGCTCTGCTAAACACCAGACACTCCCCACTACATAGAACTGCAAACGAACATACACGCCAGCTCTCTGACTTGGATTGAAGACCTAGGAATTCTTCTGGTCATCACCTACGAGGTAAGAAAGCAATCACACACACCGTTAGGGTGGAGATGCGCTATCTGTCTGCCAACACACGCTACTATGTCGTACTAACAAACAGTATAGCATCTCAGCGTATCATGAGTGGGATCATGCTCGCCTCTGTGTCTTTATTAGAATCAAGACTCCCCATAGCTGTAAGTCTGGGTAATCTTTATTCTATGTCGAGACTGGAGGCAAGCATTATGCATGTTCAAAGCTGCTTATTACTGTCGCAACAATCTCTGACGCTGGCTTGAAATAAAAGGTCTTAAAAGTCATATCAGAAGACCAGTCTGCTGATTTCATAATATCCTGCAAAGACACTGCTGCCGCAAATGATCTAGATGCCATTGCGCCTCTATCAGAATGTGTGCTAAACACACCCAAATCAATACCTGCCAGTTGCATAACCTCCCTGACCCACCGAGCTATTATGGTGGATGCCACTGCGTGATGGGGCTTCCACTGCGCTATAAGCAACTGGGTCACCCCTATCAGCCTGACGCCTGCTGTCGCTTTCTCATAATCTTTAATACACTGTGCCACCCAGAGTTTAGGATTATCCGGAAAATACAGTTCAGAGATCACCTTGGAAGCACACTTGGTACGCTTAGTTATACTGAACGCTACCCTCTCTGGATAGAAGATCATTCTGTCTCGCCCCAGCACCTTCACATCTGAAAGCCTCCTACAGGCTACCAAACAGATCAACATCGCTAACGTCCTTGACACTAGCAACTGATTGTTGTCTGACCAGCTTAGAAATAACCGAAAAACCTCTACATTCCATAGTACTGAGTATCTGGTTGCAGGAGGCTTGCACAACTTTACTCCTCACAGAAGACGCACTACCGCTGGCTGGTCCCCGACTGGCAACCCATCTACTTTCTTGCGTCCGGCTGATATAGCTGACCTATATACACTGAGGGTCAGGAACGTGCGCCCGTCCTGTGACAGATCAGCTAGGAAATTGAGAACCTGATCTATAGGTGGTGAAAAGGGATGTATACTCTGTTTGATTTCACCAGCTTTCCCAACTGCTCCATGCAGTGCTGTAGCTCCGAAGCGTGCAAGAGGCCAATGAATCACTGATATTCAGCAGCGAGTTGCGAAATTCCCAGCAATTCCCATCTCTTCCTGAAACCCTGAACGTTAGCAGTTGCAGACTTCCCAAGTCGACTAACGGGTGTGTCGGACCGGACAGGTTCCTCAGTAAGTCCCGCCTGTACGGCATCATCTTCGGAAAATCTGAGGAAAGCTCCATCACCTCTGGAAACCAAGCTTGGGACTTCCACAATGGCACTTCCATTACTAACGCTACCACTTCCCTGCAAGATTTTGCTAATACTCAGGTCATCATGATGAATGGGGGAAAAAGCGTAGTGGACTGGTCCTAACTGTTGCAAAAGGTTTCTGTTCCCAGAGCTCCCGGATCCAGTCTCCAACTGAAATACCTGCGAGTCTGCATGTTAAATCTGGACGCAAAGCAATCAATGCCCAACGGACCCCACATTTCCCGCTGCTTCGTAAAGACTGCTGGATGTAACCTCCAGTCGCTGGAATCTGAGGTGAGGTAGCATGAATTCCAGTCTGCTGCCATGTTTTCTTCTCCAGGGAGGTATTTGCCATCACCAAGAAGTTCTTCTCTAGGCAGTGGTGCCAACTCGGCCAACATCTTGGAATTTGTACCCCCCACAGCCGGTTTAGTACCGGACTGCTGAGATATTGTCCATCTTCAGCAGAACGCAGCAATTGACTTTGTTCATGGCAAACGTCTGTACTGCAAAGGAGCCTGCTAGCAACTCAGACAATTTTTGTGAAGCTTTAACTCTTCTTCGTACCATTTGCCACCTGTCTCTAGATCTTTGCAGTTGGTGCCACAGCCGGCTCTGCTCGCATCTGATTCTATCACCAGCTATGGAACGTCACAGAAGAAAGCCCAGCCGTTCCACGCTTCTATATTTTGCAACCGCCATGTCAGTTCTGACCGCGCCTCCTCGTCTAACAAGACTGACTGGTGATAACCTACACCTCCCCGTAGATGTCTGATTTTCAACAGCCCGGGCCTGAGAAAGATTGCTCGAATTGATGCTGCCAGAAGACCTACTACTATGACTATATTCCAAAGCAAAATACTCCTCTCTCTGATCACTACTCTCTGCTGTTTTTTGATGGCCTTCATCTTCTGTGGATGCAGCTCGGGAGATGCCTTCCTGGTGTCCATCTCAAACCCCAAAAACTCTAATCTCTGTGCTTCAGCTCTGATTTGTCTAGTTTGAGCAGAAAACAGGGAGGTGATCAAAACAAACACCCAGTGCACCTGTTCCTGGGGTGCTATTCTGTCCTGCGCCAGAATAAGAATGTCATCCAGGTACACAATAATTTGGATTCCCTGTCACTGATGACTGCTGCTACCGGCCACATCACTTTTGTAAATGCCCAAGGCGCTGGGCCAAGCAAAAGGGTAAGTATTTGAATTGCCAACTCTCTCCGTTCCAGTGGAAGCATAGACATTTCTGATGCTCTGCCGATATCAGAACGGTCAGTTAGGCATCCATTAGATCCAATCAATCTTGCTGCTGGTGCAGATCTCGGACGAGATGAATCCCCTCCATATTGAAATGTCTGTAAATCAGCCATCCATTTAACTCTTTTAAATTGATAACTGGTCTTGACTTTCCCTTTCTGTGCACCAGAAACCTATTGCTGTAAAACCTGGGTTCCTCTAGTGTACTGCGCTCGATTGCTCCCTTGCTCGCTAGGCTGTGCAATTCTGCTTGTAATAGATTTGCCTCCTCTTGCGCCATTTGAATGGGGTGAGGCTCTGCTCTCTGCACAGGCATTTCTGCGAATTCTTGGCACAAGCCTACTACTGCCTGCAGCACCCAGGAGTCCCTTGACAATTCCTGCCATTTGCTGAAAAATAACCTTGTTCTCCCCCCACCGCAGGAAGGTGTCTGCTTTGCGCATTTACCGCCTAAGTCACTCTGCTGCCTGTAGAAGCCTTGGCCTCTGCGGCCTCTGGAGTGACGGTTTCTTATAGGGAAAAAGGCGTTGTACTGTTTCGCAGTATTGGACCCTCGGACCAGGAGGCCTTCTCTGCATACCGAAGCGACCAGTCAATTGGCCTTGATGCCGACCGGTCCCGGCAAAAATGTGCCCAGGAAAGATCTTCCTTATTGAAGATTGAGCTTTCTCTAAGGCATTGTAAGTCCCTACAAATCTCAACATCTCTCCTGCCAAGGCCTCTCCAAAAAGCATACCTTGCACTCCCTTGCCTGTCTTGTAAGTGGCCAGGTCGCTGAGCTTAGTCTATTTTTAAAAGTAGTTTCCTCCTCCTTTATGAAGAGGGCATGCAGTTGGCATTACCAAGGAGGCAGACTGCACGCTGCGCCCAATTCATAAGGGTTTGCGCATCAACGGGGACCCCCGTGTCCTGGTCTCTCTCGGCCAAGTCCATAATTTTGGATAAGGACCCTGCCAAGTCCAGGACTTGGTTCTGACAGCCCTTCCGGGGTTGATCTACACCCTTCCTTATGTCCCTGGAAGTCTTTGTGACGAACATCGCCATCTTGGTATCCAGCCCTGGAGTGTCTTTGACTTTGCCTGGCAACTCCGGCCTCGGACACTCAGCTCTCATGCGGAAACGCATCTCTCATTTCAGCAGCTTTCTAATCCGCTGCGCCATGTACAAGGCCACCTTGGTGGAAGGCACCAACTCTGTTGTTTTGGGGGGGCCTGATGGCTTCCGGGTCTAACCTGTCGACTGTGTTAACCACCTCTTCCCCTTCCTCTGGTGTGGTCTTTACTGGGTGCTTTTGCGAGACCTGCTCGCTGATGCGTACGTCTATGAATTCCCCATCGTCGTCGTCATCATAGTCAGACGAGTATCCGCGGTCGTCATCCCCTATTTTTTCACCCCTGGGCTAGGGGGTAAGAGGTGTGGCACTGTGGACTTTTGCATAACGGAACTTTTCAGTTTACTAAACGTGTAGACCATCTCACGGGGATCCTCATTATCCCCTGTCTTTTGGCTCTGGGGGTTAGAAGAGGTCGGCCTCTTCCAAGCCTTCTTACTCCACTCCTGTTCAATCCCAGTCCTGGGGTGTCCGGAAGATGTGCCCTGTCAGGGCTACTTGCCCTCCTCTCTGTGCACAGCTTACTCTTACGTCCCGACCCCTATCCTCCATACTGCATGGGCGTCTGTTCGTAGGGACGTGAGACGGAACCCTTTTCAACAGAAGAAACGTCTTCCACTTTAAATTTAGAGGCGCGTGGGGGTGCGTCCCTGGGAGCATGCGCAACCATGACTCAGTTCCCTTTTCCGCATCGACGGGAACAGGCCGATTTTACCAGCGCTCCTGGGTTTTTGTTTCGGCCGTGTAATACTATGCGCTCTTCCCTGGATTCTTCTTCTATCTTTTTCTCTTCTTTTTGTCATTCAGGTAATCAGTCTTCTGGCGTCACACTCCTCCCCGGCGCATGTCGACTTCATCGGGCTTCAGCACCTATCGAGCCTGCGAGGGGCTCTTCCCTACGTCTGACCCCCATGCTCTTTGCCTCCACTGCCTTAGCCCTGACCACGGCTGGGAAGGTTGTACCGCATGCGACGCACCGACTCCATGCGCACTGAAGAACAGGCTAGCCAGGTGGAGGGAGCTCTTCGAAAGGTTGCCTCCAGAGGACTTGAGGAACTTAGTCAAACAGAGATCGAGGATAAAGGGAGGGCCGCTATTTTCCAATGCACCCTGTAAGGGTGACTCCTTACCCAGGAAATGCCAGAGTGGGAGGAACCTTTCGGGTTCTAGTACCAGCACACGCACCAAGGCTTGTCCAGCTACTGGCCGTACAGCCGAGGGGTCATCAGATCCTTCCACAATCAGTGCTGAGGGACTGCAAGGTTCTTCTACTGGGTGTACACCTGGGGGGCTACACCCTAGTACTGGCTCTGTCTGAGGGGGCGCCTGCACGCCGCATTACTGGCAACACTGCCAAGGGCAATACGCCTTACAGGCCTAGGCCAGTGGTGCAGTATAGGCCTCATGCTCCACCACCAAGAGTCATGGAGGAGGCCGGGCGCAGGGAGCCATGCAGCACGACTTTGGCACATGGCACGCAGCTTGACAAAATGGCCGCCGTGCCAGACAACATGGCCGCTCGTCAGATGCCGCTCCTAGGAACAGAGCAGGCGGGTGAACGAGTTTCAAGGTGGGACTGGTGTCAACCAGGTATGTGGCCTACAGGTTTATCCATCAGCAGCGCAGGGTAGGTTCCCTCTGCCACCGAGACAGAGTGCGCTCCGGCCCCAGCAGCCTCCAGCCACTCCGTCAATATCACCTGCCACCTCTTCGGCCTCCGAAGACAGGTTCTTTGAAAGGTTCCTGGCACTGATGCAAACACCCCAGATGGGGGCCATCCTGCAGTCAGGGACTTGCTCCCTCCGGTCACTCCACCTGCACCCATAGTCATTTCTCCCATGGTTCCGGTACCACAGGCCCCAGCGCAGCCCCTGCCGGCTCCTTCGATTCCGGCTCCCCTGATTCCCACAGTACAGGTGGTTCCCCACCAGCCTCTGCCTCCGGCTCCGATCTCCAGACCGCAGCCCACAGTGCCCAGCACCCCTCCACCTGCTCCTGACCAACCAGACACCTGGGTGGACACAGACGAGGAGGAGGACCCTGACACGCCGTCGTTAGCCAAGGCCTTCCACGAACGGCTTGCAGATTTTGCAGAATATCTGGGCCTTCCTCAACCTGAGGTCGAGCAGCCCGAGGAGGGGGTTTTAGCAGAAGTCCTTACCCTACCACCCCCCTACCAAAACGGGTATCCCGATGCAGAAGGACGTTGTTGCCTTGGCCAAGAAGGGGTGGCTCAAGCCACACTCGGCCCAACCTGTCAATCGGCACCTCAATGCCAAGTATAGACAGATGGAGGGGGAACCCACTCTTGCTGTCGGCGCACCCTCAACCGCACTCTTCAGTGATTGCGGCAGCGTCACTTTACCCTAAGCCTCAATCGTCCTCGGCCACCTCGTCCTCGGCACTGCTAGGCTAGGAGGAGAATATCTTGGAGGCATACGCGAAGAAGCTGTACTCCAACGCCTTGCTGAACCTGCGTCAATCCAATGCAGATGCCATGCTGGCTGCCGCTAAATAACGGACTTCCTTCCACAACTTCCCATGCAGAGCCAGGCACGCTTCAAGGCGGATCTAGGAGAAAGCCAAGCTGGTAGCGCAGAATATCATGGAGTCCACCATGGCCCACATCAATACCTCTGGCCGGGCTATCTGCATCGCCACGGACATGAGGACGGCCTGGCTTTGGGCTACTAAGTTTAACCCTGATAACCAGGAACGCATATTGGACCTTCCGTTCGAGGGTTGTGACCTCTTTCACTCTACCACTGACGAGGAATTAGATAAAAATAACAGCTCGCAAACTGCAAAGTCTTATTCTAAGGAAGGCAACGGCTGTTAGGCAGAATCCTGTGCAGTTCCCTTAGGGAACACTGCAAAAAGATTAAGACTACAGGAGTAAGCAGTAAACCCAATTGGTAGCAGTCTGCACCACCCAGATTTACCTGGAAGCTGTGGCTGAGCAGTCAGACTTCTCTCAAGAAGAGTAGGGCAGTATATAGAGCATACACAATAGGGCTAAAAACGCAGTAGAGCAAACAAACACTGACCAGAGCTTTGTATAAAAAGTATATAATTATTTATTTAAAACCCACATTAGGCAATATACTAGCACTCTAAATCAAAAGCAAGTTAAAACAGAGTCAGGTAAAGTATACACACCTCCCTTGATAACTATCAGACAAGTCAGAGTTAAAACCCCACGATTTGTTAACGCAGATGTGAGCGCATAACCTAATGGCACTCCAATAGTTCAGTTAAAGGGAGAGAAAAAGACAAAGCATAGAAATAAAACAGGTCCCAACACTTTTAGGAGTTCTCAGCAAGAGAATGAAAGGCAGTAGATCCTGTAGAGCCGAAGTTCATAGGCCAGGCCCACTTTAAATGGAGCAAAGCGAAGTGTGCCCAGGATCACACGGTTTAAAATGCACTAAAAGTCTTTGCAGAATGTTCAAAAGAGGTTGGGATGATTCAAGAAGGTAACGTTAGAAGGTCTGGGGCCAACCCAGTTGGCAAGCCAAGGAAAGGGTCACCATGGGCAAACCGAAGAAAGCGAGGCCAGGCAGGACACAGTACCTTAAAGAGAGGGGAAGCTCCAGCGGTGGCAGTTGTTCCTGGCAGTAGTTGCAGTTCGTTGTTTCGACCAGGGGAAGAGAGGATCTCGTCAAGGAGGAAACGTGGAGTCGTTGCACTGCACAGAGATGACACCAGCCGCGGAGTTCATCAATAAAAGGTGCGTTCCTTTTATTCACGGTCAAAGTGGTGAAGCTTGGCTATCCGGCCGCCGGGGTGCTTGGCACGGGCGATTCGACCAAGAAACGTCTCTGGAAGGCGAAAAAGGTGAACTGGCTGGTCCCACCAGCTCAGAGGAAGAAGACTCGTCCAGCAGAAGCTCTTCTCTTGTCGTCGGGAAAGTGGTGAGGTAGTTGCAGCAGGGCTTCACCGGTGGTGTTGTTGCAGATGGCTCAGCTTCTTCCCTCTTTGGGTTCTTAGGTCCTGTGGCGACTTCTGAGGTTCCAGTCCCAAAGGCCCTGCTTTTATGCAGAAAAACCCCCATTCAACAGCCTAGCTGTCACGCAAACATGCTAAGTGGTAAGCCGGGCGGCTCACCACTGGCCCAATCAGAACAGAGTGCGACTTGAGTTGCTAAGGCAACGCAGTCCAGGGTGCCAATTCCCCTCCCCACCCATCCTGTGGAACCCAGACAGAGTGGCACCATTTGGAAGGCTTCTGTGGAGAAGCCTGCCAAAAAGTGGAACAAAGGGCTCGACATTGGTCAGAGTTACAGAGACCGACATGAATGCCATTTTAGAAAAGAGTTCTGGTAAAAGACCCAACCGTGAATTTAATATTAAATAAATAAACCTGCGGTATCTTTAACATTGCACCAAAAAGTGGTGCGTTTAAAATCAATGGGAAAATCCCATAGAGAATATTCCGGTGGAGTATTTTGCGTGGTAACCACTGCCACCAGCCAGAAACTCGACAAGGGGGGACTGGACAGTGCCCCCTTGAAAACAGACCTAGGGGCAATATAATTAACCCCTTTCAGTACTTCCACAATATGATGGTTTGTACTGGTTCTGTTCCCAATTTAGGACTAGTAAAGTCAGTGGTGACTTTACATGCCCTGGGAGACAGTAGTCAGTCCCAGGGTAGGGAGTCTATGTTTCGGTGTCACTATGACACCCCTGTGTTACTGCAGTGAGGGTGCTGTCTAACACGCACATAAAAAATAGATGATACCCTATGGAGTAAAAAGAAAACCCCATAGCCCAAAATCACACAAATAGTCAGAGACATATCTCAAATCATGCCTAAGAGTGGGAGTAAAAGAGTCTCACTCTTAGCAGGAGAAAAAAACAAACCCCAAAAATCCAGCAAAGCTGCTGGGGGACTCACTAGGTTTGGGAAATTAGCCTTATAAGAGAATTCTCCCTAACAACGGCCAAGGCGTGTCCACCCAGTCGCATCAACGCTCTGACAGGGCGATCGTTCGGCGGGTTCTGGGGCTTCCAGGAACGGAGGTCGAGACAACCCGACGGCTCGCACAGTCGGCACCGGTGCAAAAAACAAAGGGGGGAGAGCAAGGGCTTCTTCCAGTCTCCCCTCCTCAGCAGCAGCCTCAAGAGGAAAGCAAGCATGATGCGTCCCTTCGGGTCCACATGTCTCCAGTGGGTAGCAGGCTTGCCTTCCACGTGCAATTTTGGCGCCAGAACTTTGAGTATGCCTGGATCCTCTGTGTAGTGTCCTCGGGGTACCACCTACCTGTCCCTTCTCCCCCTCCTTGCTCCCCCCCCGCCCCCCACAAGTTGGGACAGTAACTCTGTTGGCGGAGATCCAGTTGCTCGTCGAGAACCAGACAGTGGAAGAAGTCCCAGCCTCCCAGAGAGGATTGGGCTTCTATTCCAGGATTTTCGCCATACAAAAAAGAACCAGGCTGCCCTGAGAGTTGTGTTGGACCTATCCACCCTCAACCTCTCCCTCCCTCTTAAGAAATTCAAGATGGTTATGCCAGCACTCATTGCAGAGACACTAGACAAGGGAGACTGGATGTGCTTCCTGGATCTGAAGAATGCCTATCTGCACCTCCCGATTTGGCAACCAAATCGCTCCTTCCTGCGCTTCAGGATCATGGGCTGTCATTTCCAGTACAAGGTGATACCCTTTGGTCTCAACTCAGCCCCCAAGGTATTTACCAAACTCATGTGGTGGCAGCCCTCCTCAGGGCCACCATGTCTACCCGTACCTGAACTGACTCGTCAGGGCAAGATCTCAGGATGGGGTTACCCACACCTCCTCCACGCTTATGAACACACTCGACGACTTGGGGATTACTATCAACCTCAAGAAGTCTCTGATGCAGCCCACACAGAGCCTCACCTTCCTGAGCCTCATCTGTGATACGAGCTCTGAGAAGGTCGTTCCCTTGTAGGACAAGATTACAGCCATCAAGAGGGCCACTACACACTTCCTTACTAGAGCAGTGACTTTCGACCTGGTTGTCTTACTGGGTATTATGGCAGCGGTCCTTCTGGCCGTGCCACACACGAGACTCAGGATGAGGAGATTACAGCTGCACTTCGCAGCCTCATGTAATCAGGAGAAAGGCTCCGAAGCATACCCCCTTCTCTCCACTCAGACCTCACATGGTGGTCCAGGGACTGCAACATGCGGAAGGGCAAGCTCTTCTGGCAGCCGTCTCTGCATGTCACCTCCCTAGAGGGGTGGGGAGCCACTCTGGACAGCCGCAGAGTCTATGGAGTCTGGACTCGGCTGGATCAGGAGTCACATCAACTGGTTGGAACTCTGGGCTATCTGGCTAGCTCTCAGAGCTTTCCTTCTGCTCATTGGGGGCCAGGGCATCCTTATCCAGACCGACCACTCCACCAGCATGTACTATGTCAACAAGCAGGGAGGTTCCAAATACCCGCCTCAATCCACCCCCCCCCCCGCTGTGCCCCCCAACATTCAGCATGTGGGAGTGGGCCCTGGAGAACGTTTACCTCACGGCCGTCCACCTCCCGGGGGAGGCCATCTTAAAAGCGGACAGACTCCACAGACTGGGAGCTGACAATTACGAATGGCAATTGAACAACCAGGTGCTGCTTGAGGTCTTCAGCAGATGGGGGCACCCTCAGGTGGCCCTGTTTGCCTCCTGGGAGAATAGGAAGTGCCATCAATTTGCGGTTTGACAGGGGCAGGGACCTTGCTCCCTGGGCAACGCATTACAGATACAGTGGGATGCCATGACGGCCGATGCCTTTCCTCTCACACCCCTGGTACACAGGGTAATCTGCAAGATAAACAAAGCTTGTCGCCTCAGCATCATTCTGATAGCTCCATGGTGGCCGGCGAGACCGTGGTTCTCCGAACTGCTCAGCATGTCGGACAGAACTCCATTTCACCTTCCGCTGAGTCCAGCCCATCTCCTGTCCCAGCAGGGGGGTAGGGTCATACACCCCGCCCCACAGAAGTTAGCCCTTGCAGCTTGGTTCCAGAGCAGGTCTCCCTCAGGCACCTCAGCAAGGCTACCAGGAGTCAATACAAGAGTAAATGGACTAGGTTCCGTCACTGGGCGGACTGTAAGGAAGGAGATCGACACCCTTAGGTGCACGCTGGATGACGTGCTCTCCTTTTCGGCACACCTTGCGCACTCTGATGTGCAGGTGGACACATGTCGCACTTATCTGGCAGCCATAGGGGTCTACAGAAACTCGGAGGAGGTCGTCTTCTCTTCCAAACCGATAGTCAAGAAACATCTGGCGGGCTTGTCCAGTCTCTACCCTCCCATCAAGAAGCCACACACCGTGTGGCACCTCAATGTGGTGTTCGGCACCTTGGCGCGCACACCCTTCGAGCCAACGGTATCTGCGGACAACAGACTTGTCACCATTAAGACAGCCCTGGTAGTGGAGCTCAGCTCAGTCAGCGAGATCCAGGCTTTGGTGGCCTCAGAACCCTATACCACTTTCCACAGGCATAAGGTGGTCCTCCTGCTGACTCACCCGGCGTTCCTACCTGTCACAATACACAATAATAGGAGGAGAGGTCGACACTCTCCCCCGAACCACAGAAGCCGAATGAAGTCAACCCTCCCACCGTGGTTGGCACAGGTACTTGATATATATATATAGACAGGACACCACGTGGCAGCCAGTGGGGGGAAGAGGGTTAGGGAGAGGTTGTGGACAGGGTGAGGGGTTTTAGGAACACCGGATAGAGGGTATAGGAAAACCTAGTTTGGATAGGACTGGGGGAAGTACAGGGAAAAAGCCTACACTTAGTAATACTTATAACATCATACTCTGCAATACTCTGATTACTTGATTTCATATGTGGTATTACTGCCTGTTACCTGATAACCCATACCTTGAGAACATCTTAATACATGTATCTCACACACTGTATGTCATTGACATGAAACAACAAAGCATGATTAGCAGATGAAACATACGATGGGAATACTCCCAAGATGAAGACATGACACATGGCCCCCTGGGCTGGTATATGCAACACTTATAGCAACTAACAAGTACAACAAGCACGACAATAATTAAACGTGTAGAACATAAAGATTTGTCGAATGCTTCCTTGCAGCAGAACAGAAAAATGTGCACAGTCTCTCAACGCCGAGTACTTCTATGAGCATGCTCGTAATCACATGTGCATTTCATTAATGACCAATAAACCCTTTCCGCACTTATCTTGTGTCCGGGAAGCTCCTGAGCCTTCCCGGACGTTGAATGCTGTTGCCCGTAGCAGCTGTGAAGATCACTCCTCTCCCCGCTGCAAAGTGCTCACGCCCGCCGCCTCCGTGTTCCTGCCAATTTCATAGCGGGCGGCTCCTGACTTCTCCGAATGCTGCTCCGACCGACGCAGCTTCGACCTCCAAACAAAATAAGCCACACCTGCCGCGCGGCGTGGGCCGCTCATAAACCGTTAGCAATCATGATCAGCTGGCCCCCACGAGCGCACGGCAGTAAACTACCCAGCCTCCCAAGTACTGCTGGGAATTGTAGTTTTGTTGGACTTTTTCAGTGTTTTAGCCCTCTGAGCCCAGTGTACACATGCTTGCCCTTATTCCTGACACTACCGAAGGTACCCTCCGCTTTCCATCTAAACGAGGAAATAGTCTTACCTACGTTCTTTGCTGACCCCAAGGACGAGGCTCAGAGAGTCTTGCACTGTCTCGATGTCAGGAACACTCTGAAATTCTATCTGGACACGACCAAGGGCTTCCGCAAGTCAGATGCACTTTTTACCACCTTTGGGGGCTCCAAACCCGGGTATCAAGCATCTAAGGCTTCTTTTGCACAGTGGATGCTTGCTGCCATCAAAAGGCCTATGAGGTGCAGCACAAGTCACGCCAGCTACCATACATGCCTATGCTGTGAGAGCCAAGGCCACGGCCATCGCATTCTAGCGGCAGGTTCCGTGGCAAGTAATGAGTAGGAGCGGCCACCTGGGCCACACGAGGCCTTCGGAAAGGCGGTTCTAAGGAACTTATTTTCTTAAGGAGGGTCTCCTCTCCACCCTGGGGCTACATTCAGTTGTAATCACCCATGCAGTATGGAGGAAAGGAGAAGGGACGTAAGAGTAATTATAAGTTACTCACCCTAGTGACTCTTTCCTCCATACGTCCCACCATCCTCCCCCGTAATAATACAGGTTTTATTAGGCAATGTTAAATATTGTCGACACCGCAATGGGGACTGAGGTGTGGCACCGGTGGGCGGAGTCAGGGTAGCGAATACTCCCAGGGCCGCACTGCCGCGTGCCTCTACATTTAAAGGGAAAGAAGGTTTTTTTCTGGTGAAAAAGGTTCAGTCTCCCGACGCCCATGCAGTATGGAGGAAAGGGGACTAAGAGTACGTTAGTCACTACGGTGAGTAACTTATAATTTCACTCCTGTTCCTTTAGTGGTCAAAATGGATTCCAACACCTCCAGCTGGTCCTTCATTGGTTTAACTCCCTGGGAGACTGCCAATACTATGGAGTCTCCTAGGACCTTCTAAAAGCTTAGGGGACTTCGTCCATCCACTCTTCCTCATTCCACTCTGGGAAAGAGCTTCTGGATTCCATGGGGCACAGAGGGGTACAACGCAGACTGGATCTGCAATGTGTTTGAACTCACCAAGCTGCTATGAGTGACAGTGCTTGAATGGTATAATGTACTGGCTGTTATATTAGTGTGCCGTTCCCGTGCCTGAAACAAGCAAGCGGCTTCAGGGGGCCACCTGTTCACATTATAATCTTCCTTGAGTGAGATCCCTAATGGTGCCACTGTTTGAGCTACGCGTATTGTAGCTGCTGCCCCAATATCCGCATTGAACGTTAAAAGCAAAGATAAAGTCTTTCGTCAGGCCATCCTATTCCTCTCAAGGCTATAGGCGAGCTGCCCAAGCGACTCGAAGAGGCCGAGACTATCCCGCTTCGAGAAGAAGAGGAGATTATTCATCGTCCACAAAAGACAAGCAGTTAAAGTCCCAACAATGACGAGCTTCATGACGTCCTGGGAGGCAGAGTGTCTCTCTGTGTCGACGAGTGGGAGAAAATAACATTGGACCGTTGGGTGTTAGACAGTGAAACTAGGCCACTCTTTGCAGTTCATAAACGTGCCATCGCACATTCCACCTGTGTTTTCGGCGCAACCCCATCTTCAAATATTAAAACAAGAAGTGGTGCTTATGCTGACGAAAGGGGCTATAGAATTGGTCCCGGTGGCCGAGAGAGGTCAGGGAGTTTACTCCCGCTACTTTGTAGTCAAAAAACCCAACGGCACATGGGGACCCATTCTAGACCTCCGAGATCTCAACAAGACACTGAAAAGTCTGAAGTTCAAAATGCTTACGCTTCAGACGGTTATTCGATCTATACAGCCGGGAAATTTTCTGGCATCGTTAGACCATTTCATCGGACTGTCGACGAATTTTACAAGCAGCACGGGCTCCCTCCACAAATACTTCGTATGCATGTAAGTGGAAAAGATTCTGTATGTGGTGCAAAGATCAACCAGGATTAGAACCCCTGAACATCGCGGCAGAGCAGCTTCTTCCATACTTGCTGCACTTAGAAAGAGGTTTATCTTTCTCTTCAATAAAGGTTCATCTGGCACCCATTTCGAGATTCACTCGTAAAAGACTTTCAGCACCACTGTTTAGCGATCGACTGGTTAAACATATCCTAAAGGGCTTATTCCGAACTTTTCCTCCAAACTAAAAGTTTCCTCCAAACTGGAGTCTCAACCTGGTACTGGCAGGGCTAATGAAGGCTCCTTTCGAGCCTATGTCATCGTCATCTTTAAAATTCTTATTGTGGAAATTAGCCTTCTTGGTGGCTATTACTTCAGCAAGATGACTTTCGGAACTACAAGCATTAGTTATTGACCCTCCATACTTGGACATTGGCAACCAACCCTCATTTCATACCAAAAGTTCCAACGATGTTCCACAAGCATTCTTCAGTTGTAGATCAAGTGGTTTGTCACACAATGATTGCACCACATGTAAGTTTAAAAAAACATGTTTCTTTATATTTTATACATTTGGTCACATGCTGCAACTAAATGTGCAACTTAAAGGGTTTTCCATTTGATATCACAAAGCCCTCTAGTTAACACGTGTTTCGGCTACTCAAGAGCCTTTTTCAAAACATTTAGGGCCAAAGCATCTCACTCCTATTCAAAATCATATTCTTGCTCGAATTACAGGTTAAAATACATTATTGTTAAACCATTCATGTATCAACCAAAAAAAGGAGGAGAAAATACAAGTAAGGGGTTGTTTATTCTTCAATTGTACTGCCGACATTCTTCGCAACACCTTCATCTTTCGCGGAAAAGGCTCTCCATAGGTTGGATGTAAAAAGAGCCCTAAAGTTTTATCTCAATCGTACTCAAGATTTTAGAGGTACAAGACAACTTTTTGTGGCTTATGGCCCATCGGCAAAGGGGAAATCAATCTCAAAGCAAGGACTTGCCCGCTGGGTATCGTCGACGATTGTTTTTTGCCACTCGAAAGCAGGGAAGCCTCTGGAAAAGCGTCCAAAGACCCATTCAACGAGATCCACATCGTCATCGGCAGCATTGTGGTCCGGAATCCCACTGGTGGTGGATATCTGTCAAGCAGCATCCTGGTCGGTGCCGCATACGTTTACTCGGCATTATTGCCTCGAGCAGCAACATGCAGAGTATATGCAGATGGGACGAGCAGTCCTACGACACCTGTTTCAGTAAGGTAAGCCCCACAGAGGGTTGTATCCTCCTGTCAATGTATCGTAATTGGTTTTTTACTGTTTATGTACCATGATGAAAGTTTTTTTACATTGCTAACTGCATGTGTGGCTATGATGATATTGGTTTGCATTACACACCTCCGGATTAGGAGTACTGCTATACAATCTATTCTAAGCATGTGAATCCATGAAAGATCCAATGCTGGGGAAGGGAATAGTTTCTTACCTGTAACTCCATTTCTCTAGCATTGGAATCTTTCATGGATTCTCATGCGCCCGCCGGCCTCCCCTGCATGCAAACCTTATATACCCCATACTACTTTAGGGGTTAAAATCTGAAGGGAGCCGCGGAGATGGGGCTATTTAGACCCTACGTCCTGTAGGGTCAGGCGTAAGCGGCCCAAAACGACATAGATAGGACACAGAAGTGTCAAAAATGTTCATATGGAAAACGTCTTTATAAATATACCGAGGGTTCCCAGCCTGACGACTGGGAATATTCTAAGCATGTGCATCCAGGTAAGATACCAATGCTGGAGAAATGGAGTTACAGGTAAGAAACTATTCCCTTAAGACTCTTGAGCACACAATCACACTGTTATCTGCTGAGTGAGCAGCAAAAGAGAGGAATGGACCCGGGCAGGTTTTGGGTATTAGGAGGATCTGAGCCAGGATTGTTGGATTTATGGTGACACAGGACTATGGAGAGCAACGGACTTATGTGGATTTGTAGTCCCTTAAATGTGTTTGTGTAATTAGTAAAAAAAAAAATACATTTTTGAAAGGCTGCTGAGGAGCGGAATTAAAGAAAGTTGAGCATAATGCTCGCCTCTAGTCTTGACACAAAATGTAAGAAAGTCTTTCTTGAAATGAAGCTCTGGGTGATCAATGTCCATATAAGAACTCACTCTTATCACACACTTTATTTCCTGGAAATGGAAAGGTTGGAATACTGATAGCAACAGCATAGCTGTGTTAAGCACCCTGAAGTTTGTCGGAAGTGCCCACCAACCATTAGTGACATCACCGCAAGCTATAGGAGGTTACTGGCAATGGGTAACAAGGGTACATGAGGTTGCAATGACCCCTGACACTTGGCATCCGTCGTGGGGACACAGATTTTCATTTCCTTGCTGAGATCCAAGATCAGCTCATATAGGTAAACCAGCAGTGGCTAAAGTGATAATGTCCCGGGGACACTGTTTCAGAGCTGCATCTTTAAGATGTTGGCTTACATGGTGAGCTCAGGCATTAATGCTAGTTAAGGATATCTCTGTAAACCAACAGGGACAGAGAGGAAAAATCACATGGCACTGACTCTGAGCCATCGTAGAACATAAGACTCGTATTGGTCCCAAGGAATAAGAGATTGGAGTTGTTTTCCTGTTTTTCTGCCTTTACAAGAATGAAAGTCTGCAAATCATTCTGGATCTCTGTCTCTTCAGACTGTCACTTCTAATCGAGTCATTGAAAATATAGACTTTGGTATGCATCCTTTTGTCTCTTCCAGGAGGAGACTAGCTGTGCGTTGTCGAAAGGCATACGGTCACATCCCGATCTGCAAACCTCAGAGGAAATTCTTGTTTCCTGTGGGAGTAGTGCATTACCAGTTCAGCATAGTCTTTAATGTGCTGGTGCCATATACATTTTCCACTTGTTCATAAGGGGGATATACAAACATCTTTTTTTCTTGATGACTAGCTGATTATATGTTATCCCAGGGTGCTTTGGACTCTCTCCGTAGAGTTCTTAGTCTGTGCTTCACCTTTTGTCTCTTGGTCAGCATACCGAAGTCCTCTGAGCCCCTCTTAGAGAATGTTCTTTATAGTAAAAGAAAGAAGAGTCCTAAACATAAGCACCCTCGCGCCCCCTGTCCTTAAGTTTAGGACTCTTCTTTCTTTTCATATAATTGTCAGTCTTGTGTCAAGGCCATTGTAACCACCCCCCCCCCCACCCTTTCCCCCACGCCCAGAATTGGCGTAATGTTTTGTCCATATTGATTAATTAGATATACATTCCTGACACTTGACAAATCAGGTGTGCACAACTAGAGGCATCTTAATCTTACCTATTTTGAAAATGTTTATAGATGCCTTTCTAGTCACCATGTTTGGTCTGGTGGTTCTTCCTGTAGTGGTGAGGGAAGAGACGAGTCGATCTTAGCCTGTCCAACTTGCCTACACCTTAAGGGTTTTGTAGCATTTGAGAAGCTTTTGAGAAGCAATCGGCAAAGGCCTCAATGCCCCAATGATTGGCCTACTGCGTTCTGAAATGCTACTCTAATTCTGGAATCGACTGCTATACTTGTGGGCTGACCTGAATTTGATTGCCTTTCAGCATCATGTGCCACCAGAAAAAATCTGCAAATTGGCCACTCCATGCCTTTTGCAAGTATTAATGGTTTGTGACGATTTACCAGGTCTCGTCACTTCTATGAACTAGGGAGGTGAGGCTGCTATCCAGTAGTCCCCCTAGGGGTGGTAATATGCAGGAGGACCTCCTAGGGAGGGATGAGTATTCTCAGGGGATGCAGTAGTCATCTGCCTCGATAATCCTATCCCCTTCTCCAGTACAGAGTCCTTCCCACCCCCTAGAAGGCAGAACTAATAAACTCTGTTGTAAGGTTTACCATCTTAATTCCCTTGTCAAAACTGAAATATCCGAAGACTTTAAGCATCTTGCTTCAGAGGGAAAAACTAGTGCAGGGGCGAAGAAGATCACTTCAAAGAAACAAAATGAGCGGCCTAGTTTATTCTAAGATGCAAATTGCCAGAATGGAGGCAGCTGGCCAGCGCAGGATTTTAAAAGAAGCTCTGCTATCAAACAGCTGAGGGAGACGCCTGAGCGAGACAGAGTCAAGAGAGAAGGGGACGCCACAGAGGGAGTTAGAGGAAAGGTCGACGAAGGTCCAAGCTTGAAGGACTGGGTTTGTTGCGGCCAGTAATTGCCACCAGTCTACACAAGCTCTGTTGAACCACTTGCAGAACAAGACTCTCAGCCGTTAGAGGAGAGATGCCGCCCAAAGTGCTGCAGAGCCTGCCTCTCTCCAAAAAGCTGTCGGAGCCTCATCGAGCAACACAGTGACTGGGGAACCGCTGGTACTGTTCAAGAAGAGAACCGGTACGTGGGTTTACCAGAAATTGTTGGAGGGCTGGGGAAGCTTAAGAGAGGGTCTGGGACCAAAAACAAAATCAATGACAGCCACTTGGCAGGATTGTGAACCAAGGGGGGAGTAACACCACCTTCCGAGTCTGGGACTTGCACCCAAAAGAGAGGGTCTGGGACCCAAAAGTCAACCAAAACCAGTTGCTCACTTGGCAGGAGAATAAACCAAGGAGGAGTAACGCCACTGTAAGAGTCTGGGAGCCACACCCATATAAAAACCAAGGTCTAAACACAAGTCTCTGCGACCCTGTGAAAGACATTTATTTATAATTACTCGATTTGGCAAGGGAGGATGCCAAATCATCTTTGCCAGTCTGGGTCCCGCACCCACATAGGATTGGGAACCAGAGGGGAAAAAAGACCCTGGGAATAATAGTGAAACCTATACTTGGCACAGAGGAATCCATAGTCAGTAGGATATAAAGACTGAAAATATACAAGATTTTATCTTATCTGTGATCCAGCCTCTTTAAAGAACATTGTTTAAGTCAAGGGGAAAGTTGCCAGTCTTGGAACTTTATGGTTTTGAACATTTCTTTTCATCACCTTACTGCATGCTAATCTGGGAACCTTTCTGTTTATTGAGAACACCAAGTACATTGTTTAATTTATTTTAAACAATACCCTTGCACAGTTATCTAAGAACGGAAGTGTTTGGGACAGAAGTGTTTTTTTTCCAACATTTTTGTGTCAATAAAAATCTTTGCCCACAAATATGACACCACTGTGTCCTGCTCTTTCGTCTATACCCGTAGAGTATTTGTGACAATCCTTCAAATAGTGTCACTTCTCCCCAGAGGGAAGCTCCTTTCCATGAGGCTAGGTGGCTAACCAACAGTCCCCTTAGGGGTGGCAACATGTGGGAGGACCTCATGCAGAGGAACTCCCCTCCTAGGGATAGGACACTAATGGGAGACCCAGCCCTTTAATCCCCAACCCTGCAGGCTGATGTTAATTCCTGAATCTTCTGAATCTTCTACACATAAGATCATGTCCGAAAGTGTGTTATGATAAAATATCAAGCCACCCTGATATTATATGTACAGGGACAAAGAAGAGATTGAACGCTACAATCTAGCATGCTCAACCAGCTGCTCAATTGGACAGACGTTTTGCTGGGTCTGTGCGTGCCCGCTCTTTAAACTGAACAGCAAAGAAGGACCACATTTTTCATCTACTGATCTGTTCGTCAATGGCCCGTGTGGTTTGGGTATGCTGACAGCTGCTGTACGTCCAGAAGGAGAACCCAGTGAGCGAGGTTGCTGCATCAGAGCCCTTACTGTTGAACCTGAGCTGCAAGAGACTGCAGCAAGGCACGTCGCCAAAGTTAGAGACGAACAGCGGGGTGGCCGGTAAGCGCCTTGCTAATTTTACTTATTTGTTTGTACCGCACTGGTAACCCACAGGCATCATGGCGCCAACATATACACGAGAAGAACGCTGTTTGAAGACAGGACATACATGAAAAGGACAGGCAGCTAATTTATCTGAGTTTGGCCAGAATTATTTAATTTAAAGAGCAAGGTTTTCTATTGACCACGAAATATCTTTACATTTTTTTCCAAGCGAAGCATGCTTGGGAGTGGGTGTGAGTTCCACAAATGGCCTGGCCTAGTGGGGAAGGACCTACCATGTTCTCCCTCCTTTTTAATCCTAGATCTGATTGTTCGAGTATTAGCCGACCTGATGGCATGGTTGGGGCTATAGAGGAAAGTGTGGGTTTTTAGATATATTGGCGCTTTTCCATATAAGCACTTGTGCACTATTGTGGCCGTTTCAAAATGAATACAGACTGAAATGGGCAGCCAGTGTAGGGATTCCCTCCCTAATGATGCATGTTCTAGCCTAGGAATACCCTTTATAACCCAGACTGCATTCTTTTTTAAATTTCTTTTTTATAACCTTTATTTAAAAGATTGTGATGTTTTTGGTGCAAACCAAAACAGTCTGCAACCAAAACAGCGGGCTACGCATTCACATTTAGAGATTCACTGAACATGATGCATAAACAAAGAAACTCCAATTCTTGTATCGGGTACTGGGGGAGCAATAAGCAGATCGATTCACATTGAGCAAGTATTGATATTCATCAAGTTGCGGCGGATGAATCCTCATCGTCCATTGTGCTCATCTGTGTAGACACTTGGTAACTGCGATTATTGGGGCCATATGTCCTTTGGACGACAGTTCATGGGTTGCAGAGCGGAGCAATGCTCCTCCATATCTGATGCCCAAGTAACAGCTTTGAGCCACTGGGGAACCATTGGGCAGGCTATGCGAAGCCATAGCAGTAGTATACAGTGGATAGCTAGTAACATGCACATACTTGCCAACTTGCAAAGACCGTCCCTAATATTTCTGAATTGATTAAATAAGCAAATGGAAGGGGTGGGGGCTATTTTAGAATTCAGTATAACTGACAGGAGGCAGGAGGATGAATGACTGTGTGAAAAGCGATGTAGTCTGGCCGTGGTGTAGTGGAAACCATGTAATACTTTAAACTGAATTAAGTGGAGTTAAAGGACACTTCATGGGTTTGTTGGCATATAGACACCCATCTCTCATCAGTTGTGTTCCCCCAGATCCCTTGACCAGGACTCTCTAATTTTGACCAAGGGTTTACAGCCCGGATCTTGCAAAGCACCATAAAGTTTGGCAACCATTCCCCCAGGGGAGGTACCGCTCATTATGGTGTCTAATAGTGGTTCATCTGGCAGCTGTATTGGGAATGTGCCCCATGCATGTTTGATTGCGTGGCGGAGTCCGGCATACTGCAACCATTGTCTTGACATTCCGTAAAGGAATCCATATTCTACACATCACATATAACCTCAAATCCATCTAGTTCATTGACATGCCTCAACCTTGCTTATCGTAGGAAATGAGGGAAAAAAAGTTCCACAGAGGCAGCCCTCTATAGTACGGTCTGGGGCTATTTAATATCTTCGATATTCTATGCCAAGCTAGGGCTGTCATTGTCACAGCGACGATATCTGTACCTCCCTTGTTAACCGGTGGTAATGCTAGCAAGCGCCTATCATGGGAACCTGCTGCGTGCCTTTCTAACTTTAAATGAGGGTGCTGATCGTGCCCGTCAAACCAGAATGCTGCAAAGTGTACTTGCGCCGCCACCCAGTATTGCTCAAAATTGGAAGCGGCAAGCCCCCCACTATTATATGGTCTGGCCAGACTGTCCCGCTTGTGCCGCACTGCACCGGCATGCCACATTAAGCCATTTATTGCTTTCTCAAGCGCCTCAGAGAACACGGCTCCCGGCCATAGCAGTATATTGATAAAGTAGTATAGTAGCTTAGGGAGTATTAACATTTTCAGGAGAGCAACACGACCAGCAATAGTAGTTGGTAGTTTAGCCCAGGTACTAAGTTCAGTGTGCAGCTGCGGCAAGTATTCGCCTAAATGACGAGCATATAGGGAGGTTCTATGGCGAGTAACAATTATTTCCAAATATATTATTTCAGATGACCACGTAAAACCCAATAGATCAGGCGGGGGCATGGTTAAATCCGTCAACAGCAATAATTCAGATTTTGAACAATTAACATGTAATCCGGACACAATTCCAAATCTATTGACAGTTTGCATTATTGGAGCTAGGTGTCTAGTAGGGTCACGTATAAATGGCGATGCTTCATCGGCGTATAAAGAGATAATTTCCGGTTCTTTCACAAGTCTGATACCTCTTTGCATATGTTTACTCCGTATTGCATCTGCCAGCGACTCCATCACCATGGCGAACAGGAGATAGCAGGCAACCTTGCCTAGTTCCACCACATATTTTAATCAGGGGACATAACATACATTGACATTCACCCTAGCCACAGGTTGTGCATACAATAGTTTAATCCGTGAAATGAAGTGCGGCCCAAAGTTGTATTTACCTAGTACCGCCCACATGAACTGCCAGGACACAGAGTCAAAGTCCTTTTGTATGTAAAGGGCCACGGCCATGGCCTGCGCCCCAGGGTCTATTTGTGCCAGGATATTAAAGAGGCGCCTTAGGTTTAATGCCTTGGAGTGGCCAGGGACAAAACTAGATTGATCTGGGTGTATTATGTGTCATAAAGGCGGCAAGGCGGAGGGCTAGCACTTTCGCAAAGATTTTAATATCGGAATTAATGAGAGGGGCTGGTAGGAGCCACATTGCTCCAATGGTTTGCCAGGCTTAAGCAGGATCGTGATCACTGCTTCACGTAGTGTAGAGGGGAGCACTCCATGCAAAAGGATCGACTTTGGGTCGAGTATGTAGTGTAGTAACGTTGAGGGCCCCTGGTCCTAGCAAATGACTCTCAGTCCTGTGCAAAAGCATGCGTCTCTTGCAAAAACAGAATCTGCGTTTTGTGCCGTTCGAGATCAAATTGTAGGCGCAGCCTTTTTATCGGATTCCCAAATCCCTGTACATTCCAGCTTACAAAGTGTATCGGATCAACTCCCATTTGGACAGCTGCTGTGCTATTATTCCAAAAACGTAGTACTTCTTTCACCTGAGAATTGCAGTTACGATCAATGTCGAAAAACATGTCAAACACATTTTGCAGAACTTTTCCCCCCCAAGTCCCCATGCCCTCCCCCTTTGTGAACATCCCAACAGCATTTGCAACAATGGGGGGGGGGGGGGGTTGCGTGCCGACTTACTCCGGTCTGGCGTAGCTGTCTTCTATACTAATACTAACATGTACTGTACTTCCGGTTATCTGGCCATCTGGGTAATCTTTGAATATCAAGATGTATTGAGCTTGTTAAGCAGTATTTTCCAGAACATGACCATTGACTACAGTATTTCTATTAGGGCTTGCTGGCGAAATCTGGCAAAATTTACTGGACCATTTCAATCACCCTGGGAAGTGTTCATCCACAAATCGCATGGCCTCCTCGGGTAGGGTGAAGTAATAAACCTTGCTGTTATGCTCGATGCATAGTTTGGCAGGATAGGGCATGGCATATTTTATGTTATGTTCGTGTAGCGTCCTCTTAGTCACCATAAATGATTTACGCTCCTCTTGCACCGATGCTAAAAAATACAGGTATAGGTGCACTCTACTGGAGCCGAGCAGTAACTCACCCATGACCCTTGCGGCCCGTAGCAGGGCATCTCTGTCGCAGTAATTAAGGTCACAAGCAATTATCGGCAGCGGAGGGGCACCAGGCTTAGGCCTTGGAGCCAATGTGCAGTGCGCTCGTTCAATGGCAAAATGAGGTGACATCTTCAGGTTATCCAGCAGCGACAGCAACGTTTGCTCCACATATTCTTCGATCAAACCATCTACAGTATCCTCAGGTATTCCAATAATTGATGTGTTATGGCAAGATCTGCCTTCTAGGTCTTCGTTCTTTTTACCGATTATCTGTACTTGCTTTGAAAGCGCAGAGACATCGGCTCTAAGTGTGTTAATTTCATCTTCGGTCGTGCCCACC
The DNA here is from genome assembly GCF_040938575.1 of Ambystoma mexicanum. Taxonomy (NCBI): domain Eukaryota; kingdom Metazoa; phylum Chordata; class Amphibia; order Caudata; family Ambystomatidae; genus Ambystoma; species Ambystoma mexicanum. The sequence goes on from NC_090936.1 coordinate 437,169,650, forward strand.
CTATTCTCGACCTCAGTGATGCGGGCATCTGTTTTATCCTTCCAGCTTTGATGGAGCTGATTGTGCCACTCATATCATCTAGTTTTGAGTGTAACATGCTGAACCCCTCACGCATGTTATCCATCATACATTGTAGCTCTCTGTTCCTGATGGTCAGTGCTTGCCCCCAATGGCTCGCCAGTACCCTCTGTCCCATCAATCCCTAGATGTAGCATTGGCGAGCATGTTGATGGAGCTCTATTTCTTTCCGGCCCCCTTTGTCATCACGCTGTATTGCTGATGGCTACACCGAGCGCCAAGCGGGTCCTGGCGCAGAATTCGAGACAAATGTGTTGTATCAAGACCAGTGGCAGCACTTTACAATATAGCAACGGTAGCGGTCCTCCTAATAGTGTTGTTCAGTTGTATTACTAAGTCATGCAGTCATATCTTGCTTTCATCGCCTAGAAGAATCGACTGTGGGTGGGGGAGGTTTGTTACCCACCTCTGTTGATGAACCAACAGCTAACGCCATACAATGGTTTGGGGGCCTTCAGGTGAGGACTAACTCCAATAGTGCTAGGTTGTTGCCGCAGTTGAAGGGGATCAAAGTTGCACCTGTCGGGGTAATTTCCTGGGGGCCAGGGTTGGGGAGGCCCCAACTCCTCCCATGTCCCAAAGGAGTATGACACACACACAAGAGCAAAGAGTTACTGCTGTTTATTACATAAAACAGGCAGGGACGAGCTCTCGGGTCATAGGCATACGGGAGACCTCTCGATCATAGTGGGCTTGCAGGCCCTTTTTCTAGCTGTATGACGCGGCTACGTGTGTCACCTCGGGAGACTAGCCCCAAAACCTAACGCCATCTCGGGTTGGCTCCCCGAGTGGTAGGGTCAGTATAGATACATATAGAGAAGACGATTAGTGGTGTAGAAAGGGTGAGGTGGTACGCTTGGGCCGTCCCTAATAACTGCTACAAGAAAATTGTTACAAGGGGACAATTAGTGATTGGCAAATTATAATAACGTCATAGTGAGCCCCTCGTATTCTGATTGGTTCACCCGCGAGCCTCCAAGCCTGGGACCATCGCTGTTCCCAGCTTGCGGTGTACCTGGTGATGGCAACAAAGTATGACTATGTGTCAGTGGTGGACAATGGACAGGTCTGACTATTAGCTGATGTGCAGGTCTTTCCCATCGCTGTCCAATTTGTCACTTCATTGTTGCAGTCTGTGTCCCAGACGTGACACCCCAGCGCTTCTCTGTCCTGTAGGGCTTGGCATTGTATCAGGTCGGCCTAGTCACGTGGTGTGAGACCGTGGCTGGAGCAGAATTATGAGCATTTGATTTGTATTTCGGCTCTGAGGAGCGCTTAGCACTGGCAGGTGTAACCTTGGCGCGGGGGAGCGCGGCATGTAGATTGCAACATTGCGGCCTTGGCTGTGGGGCTCTCGTCGGGGCTCGTTCTGCGTGATCAGCACCTTGCAGCTTTGTCTGAGATGCTCCGGCCTTGCCTCTTGCTTTGCGGCCTACCTTGGCCTGGCTTAAGGGTGGCGGTACATGGTCCATAATATGGGGGTCGCGAGGTGCGACAGAGATTCATATGCATTAGTCCATATACAGTGTTACATCTCCATGGTTTTAGTGATAAGGAAGCGTCTGCAAGCATGTGCACAAGCTCTTCTGGCGTCTTGCGTTTCGGCGATGATGTAGGTGGCCTATGTGACACACAACAACGATGCATGTGTGGGTGTAAGTGGTCCTTTACGTCATAGCACTGAGTATGTTATTCGTGTGGATTGGTGTGTGGGTGTCCAATGTGCCTGGTGGCATGTGTGTACTTGTCCGTTGGCTATGTCGTCATGGCATCTCTAACGATGGCGGTATTTTGTGGTTACTGTATAATCAGTTGATCCATATGGTCGATGTCCGTTCCACCTGAGGTTCCAGCACGTGGCTTGATTGACGGGCAGTTTCTCTGGCTGTGTGCGGCGTGGCCACAGTGGATCTTGACATCTGGGGTGGCAGTGAGCAGGTCAAATTCATCTCGCAGGGGGTGCTTGGGTCGTGACGCCTTAGGCCATGGTCTGGATGAGAATCGGGGAAGGGGTCATCCCATTTTCCCTCTTCACACCGCTGAGTGATGGTGTTCTGTTAGGACACGAATATCCAAGCCTAGCAGCGGGAGACAATATATCACTGAGCGGCGTCTGGGGGACCCCTATATCAGCCCCTTTCAGTACTGTGCATATCAGTGAGCCCAAAAAACGTGTATGGCCCCATGGGGCTAACCCTCGGTGTTCCAAACGTGCAAAACAGGACTTCTGTGACAGGGTTAAGGGATGGGTTGGTGCAGCCAGCCTCTATCACGTTGTCTGTGTTCACAGCCACTGCCCTGCGGTCACAATAGTGTAGTGTCAGCATTGGGCATTATGCGTTTCGCAGCCACTATGTTTCATCCAATGGGCCTCAATTGCTGTGTAGCCCCCTTTGCTCGAACCAATGCCTGCACTGTCTTTACTCAGTATCACAGCTCTTGTCTGGGCACCACATTAACACGCCTATAGGTTGTCATCTAGGCGCCTCCCTGTACCCGAAGCTCCATCAGCGTCTCTCCTGATCATTAGTTAGCTGTATATGAATCACCAGCACCCAGCACATCTATTAATAAGCGTGTACAGAGATACTCAGAGATGTCTATTCCCAGGGGTTAAGGGGCTGATTATTGCCCTTGTCAAGGTACACGTTTTACAGAGTGATCACAGCTGTGGTCGGGGGGGAAAGAATGTGGTTTCTGTATCAGTGGCTCACCACAGGGCTGCCGGGGCGCCAGAGCCAAATGGCTGGTCATTTATCTCTCACTGCTGGCCAATTACCCCTTCCCGGCACTCATCCCCTTGAGGGCGCTCAAACTGGAATCGCACTGCAGCGGGCGAGCCTGTGCAGTGCTGTGGCAGAAAATACTGGGCACGTCTCTCAGAACACAGGGCTCCAGCTATCACCAGTGGGCCCCAGCGCCGAGGTGAGGATCAGGTTTGTGGGCAGCAGGTCGGCCACAGCACCGGCCGCAGTATCGGGCAGCACAGCTCGTACCGCTGGTGCAGTCTGCAAGTCAATGCACACTCTCACTTAATGCCTGCAAGTTGAGGTGTGCATGAGGCCACGGCCGCCCTCTGGGTTGCTGATCACAGCTCAGGCGTCCACCCGCACCAGCGCGGGGCTGTAGCGTGGAAAAGGGGTGGTGCGACACCCACAGGCAAAGAGTACGCCTCAGCCCAGCTCACAGGCACTTATGGATTCCAAGTGCCTCGGGAGGCCCTCCATGCAGCGGATATCAGTAAGAGGAGAAGCCACCTCACCCGAGCACCAGCGGTGCAGCCCCGGCAAGTGGAGTCACAGGGATCATCACCAGGGATTTCCGCTGCAGCTGCTTGGTGACGATATCGCTGCAGCGGCAGTTATGGGCTAGGCGCAAAAAGTGAAAGACACAGCCTCAGAGCTGCCGAGGGTCGTTGTTGCTGACTTGTGCAAGGCAATTATTGGCAGATATGTGGCACAGCTATTCCGCCAGCATTCAGACTCCTAGTGGATGCACCAAATGTCTGGAAGACGCATATTTAAGCCTAGCTGTCAAACCAAACAACTGTGCTCTTCTTCTATGCCGCCATCTTTCTTGTGTGCAACAGCACCCCCAGACTGCATCATTTTGAAGAATTTGCAAGTGGTGGATGCATTTTTGTCTGGCCCCAATCTAAAGAGAGTTGCAGTAGTCGAGCCGTGAAAGAATAATAGCTCGACCAATCATACAGTTTACTTCTGAAATAAAGGGTTTAATGTTCCTAAGAAGTTTTAGGTAGTAAACCATTTTTTACTAGGTCACTAGTCTGTGTTTCAGTGCTATGGGAGGTTTTGAAAAACACCCCCATGGTCTTCACTTTTTCCAGCTACAGCTATTGGACTGTCTTTGATGAGAAATTGTTGATATTCCTAGCTTTGCTGTTGCCCTCGGGCTACCAAACAATAGTAGTTCAGTTTTTGCTCTATTGAAGCAGAGCCAGTTTTCATTCATCCATTACTCTATCACCCCATAGATTGAAGTCGGATTCCTAGTGTCACTGTTGTAGTCCCTGCTCATTTCTAAGATCAGCTGAGTATCGTCTGCATATTTGGAAAATGTGACACCATGTCATTCCAGCAGGTTGCAGAGAGGTCTAATATATATATATATGAAAAGTGTTGGTGAGAGAAAAGCTCCCTGTGGAACTTCCCAGAGAATGGGAGCCAAACGAGATGAAGCACCTTTCCAACAGACAAATGATTGTCTCCCAGATAAAAAGGATTGAATCCAAATTATGGCATGTGGAGCACAGTTTCCTGTTTGAGATAGTGTGTCAGCCAGACGATCGTGATCCAGCAGATGAAAATCTGCAGACAGGTTGTGAAGGACCAAAAGCCAATGTTTTCCTTGGTCCGTCAGCTCGAACATGTTGTTTTGTAGATCCAGGAGAGCCGTCTCCGAACTATGCTCCGATGTGAACCCTGATTGCTTGTTATGGAATGTAAGTGCTGATTTTAGGTGGGGCTGAAGCTGTTTTGTAGCCACCCTGTCTAAGATCTTCAGCAAAACATTTGAATTGATGATGGGCCTTGGGTTATATTCAGCCTTAGGATTCAGGCCTACTTTCTTCACCAGAGGGGTGACGACGACCACCTTAATTTTATCCGGAACCGAGATGTGATTGAATGATGAGTTTACCAGATTGGCGAAGAAAGGGGACATTTCTTTACCATTGTCCAGAATAAGTTACACTGGAATTATATTTTCCCTACAAGAGGTAGGGTGCATTGAGGCCAGGATAGATTCTGTCTCAGGGATAGTTGCATGCTTGAAGGCAAAGTTTGGTTGTCCCGTCAGTTTATGGGCATCTGCCGGCTGGACCTGCTTATTTGAACTATTGCTCAACTCACTTTCGATTTTACCCAGTGCAATTTTAAGTTTGTTTGCAAATTCCCATTGGACGTTATTACAATCTTCCTCTGTCGGATGTAAGGAGTGAATCAATGCTTTGGGTTCTTATAGAGATTTCAGGATTTCAAAAAGCTTCTTAGTATTGTTCTCAGCTCCTGTAATCTCTTTGTTAAAGAAGTCCCTTTTGCTGTGACTATTTTGGCTTTACAGTCTACTTACAAAACCTTCCATGCATCTCTATTCGGTGCTGATGGATGTTTCAGCCATGTATGTTCTGTGCTTCTCTTCAGTCTTTTCAGGTTTGATAGGTCGTTTCAATACCATTTGTTCTGATTCTTGTTTTCCACCACTACTTTCCTTACTACATGGGCAACTTTGTGCAGTGTTTTGGTCAATATATTGTTGCAGGTATCTATCAGTGTCTCTGGGCTGTCTAGGCTCTTAGTAGATAACTTGATTCCCTGTAGACAGCTCTTGAGGTGGAGGGGAGTCACCTTTTAAAAGTTGTGATTGTACACGGTCATAATCTGGTTCTGGGAGATTTTTGGTGTTTCTTTTAAGCAAATGGTAGACTGCACAATGCAGGGGTCCGACCATATGCATAGGGTAGCGATTTTCATGGTTAGTTCAAGATTCCTAGAGATCACCCAATCGGGAAAGTTTCGTGAGAAGGCAGTGGGTTCGTTATTTTCCACTTTGCATCCCCAGATCCAGGAGAGCTTCTTCTAATGAGCTGGCTTCTTTATCTCTAGGATTATGGAGCCATCGATTTAATACTGAGAAAGTTTGGTCCATTTATCATTTATCAATAAGGTTATACCCATACATTCATGAACTTTTATTACTTTTCGATGCTAAACAAAGAAAATTAAGTGGAACAGATTTCATTTGTGAAGCAGACGACACATGACCTCATGTTTGACATGTGTCTTTTAGAAAATATGTAAACAGTGACTGGAAAGTATAAGCGATAGGGCCAGTTATCTTAACCTATTCCCTCACCCTAGATAAGCGGCCCATCATTGCAACCTAGGTTTAGCCAACACCTGGGGGTTTAGTTCTGTTGGAGGGCAAGTTAGGTGAGAGTTACACTTTTGGTAACGGTAAAAGCAAAAGTAATTGTGAATAATGACCTGAGATCTGATTGTGTGACACTTCATTAAAACTGGTCAAGTCTTGTGGGGGCCGGTATACCAGAATCAGATTGATGCAACTACACAGGGAGGGGGTGGGTTTTAAATGTAAAACCTCAGTCTTTGCACAACCTTGTGCTGTCGAAGAACTGAAAGTGTTATGTTGCAATCACGGCCACTCCTCCATATCCCATGGGTTGATTTTTACAAATGATAGAATATCCTTCTGGAACTGCCGGATCGATGGTTGGACCACTTGCATCAGTTAACCAAGTTTCGGTCAGACAGAAAATGTCTAGATCGAGGGAGATAAGATCATGTATGTCTAATGCGCGTTTATTTAAGGGTCTTGTGTTTAACAGAGCCGTTTTTATCTCGCGACCGTCAATCAGGCTCTGGGGACAGCCCGATACAGACGATTTTCCCTGAGCACTATGTGGCCAACAAATTTCATGAGACTTAACTGGAACTACTGCTCAATGGAAGAAGGGATACAATCTCACGTCCATAGGTGATGTACAGACCTCCGTACAAGGTCCAGAGGAAAGCCCATACCTGATGGTTGTACCTGTAGCACTAACTGTGAATCGGTTGGGAACCAGCACAGTTTACCTGGAGGGATGGAAAGGTGGTGGTGAGACCTGTAGTGGGTGGACATCCGGTCCAACAACTGTGCCGAGACCGCCTACCGTCGCCTACAGCAGAGCCACATAGGCGAGTGTGCGGAGAGTACCAAAGACTGTGGTGGCGTGACCTCTCGTGTGTGGACCAAGTGGTCCAACAACAGCGCCGAGACCACAAACAGTAATTGGCTGCATAGAGAAGCAACCCGCAGAAGTAGCGTGAAAGAAGAAGCTGAAACAGAGAGACTGGACCTGCGATCCTGGTGAAGCCGGTGAAGAGTTCCTCAGGAGAAGGTAACAGGAACAAGTACAAGTCCAGGAGGGGCCCAGAAGACTCAAGACTGTAAATCATGACGAAGCAGGGATCACTTTTTAGCACAACTTAATTGGGCAAGTCCACAAGAGTGTGGTGCTGGAGAGTCGAGAGGGACTCTGGGTACATATTTGTCATCCCAGTGGGGAAAGGATAAAGAGTAGAAAGAATGCAAAATGTGTTGAGACTTCCTAGAAGGAACTGCAAGTTTTGTTGAAAACTATAAGGAACATTGGGGAGCCAGCTAGGAGAAGGGAGTCATTCTCCTAGTCCCACAAGGATCCTGTAGAATTATTTGTTACGAAAAGCTTGCAACTTTAATGGAACTTTACTTTGAGAAGACATGGTGTCTTTGAGACACTTAGAATCCAGGAGAAGGGATTCCTTCTCCTGGGTCATGATCCGAACCCAAACTTGGTTTATTGTAGTGACAGGGATAGAGTAGGAGCTTTTGGAATGGGACGGTGCCTTTTTATTTGGACTTTCAGACTTCCTGACGATCAGCAGTGTTTCTTTAGTTTACGTAGGGAACCCCTGTTAGAGTCAGCGATAAATAGGTTTATCTTTTTGTTAAATAACGTTCTACAGCAATCACCATGGCACCACTTGGTCAGTCTGTTCATCAATTGTCCCCACAGTACCCAGCATTAACTAGTGACCAAGAACTAAAACAGGGGAACCAGGAGCTAGTACATATCATTCTGCAGATGTAACTTCCACCTAAGATGCAAACATATGATTTTGCCCTTTAATGTATGACCCCTTATGCTTTAAATGCCATAGAATATGTCCTAGAGTTTAATTATAAATTGTCCCAAATGCACAGAGTTAAATTCACATATGTGTGTTTGGCACCAGTAGGCTTGGGGAGCCTAAAGTAGCCCCTGGTACCTGTTGTTGTCAAGCTAACCACTCTCTCCTAGGCTGCAAGCAGGGGCTAAATACCTCCCATCTCATGTACGTTTTGAATCCTGGAATAAAGTAAAAAGTAAAAACGGACTAAGGCGATCTCACCGCAGAAACCAGGGGTACACGAACGAGACCTGGGAAGTTCAAACTTGGAATGCTGTAGCTGAAAAAATCTCATCTCTCCAAGAGGGGGACAAGACAAGAAGAAAAGATGACAGGAAAAGATGATTCATTTTTAGATGACAGGAACTCAAAAATCAATTGGGCAGGTCATTCCACCTCACCCAAACCTGTAGATTGCGGCGTCCCCCAGGGAGCCAGTTTCTCACCCTTGCTCTTCAACTTATATATCCGCTGCCTTTGTACTCTTTTATCTCAGCTCGGAATTTTTTTCACCAACTTCGCTGACGATACACAGCTCATTCTAGAGCTGAGCGGAGACCATCACGCAGACAACGAGAAGCTATCGGCTATTTACGACATCATCGAAAACTGGATGATTGCACACTGGATGTGTCTTAATAGCTCCAAAACGGAACTCATGACCTTCGGAAGCGCTAAAGCCTTAAACAATCTTGGTTCGGATTACTCCACATTCACTATAAAAGATTCTACCATTAAGGTATCTAATAAGGTTAAAACACTAGGTATTTACTTACAATCCTCCTTAGGCGCAGAAGCCCAAACCGCTTATTTAAAGCGAAACTGTCAATACTACCAAAGGCTTCTATGTCAGATAAGACCTTTTCTTAATACCAAGAACAGCACCACGATAGGGAGAGCCACCATACTATCCCGCTTAGATTATGGGAACGCGTTAATGCTCGGCGCCAGCAACAACTGCCTGAAACAATGTCAGATTATCCAGAATAATGCTGTTAGGTCCATCACTAATAAATCCAAACGTGAACACATCACCAAGGACAGAAAAGATCTTCATTGGTTGGCTGTAAAGGAACGGATCAAGTTTAAATCACTGATCCTAACCCACCGATGCCTATATGGCACGGCACCTGCATACCTTAAGAATAAATTCAGCTGGTATGAGCCGAGCCGTAGCTTGAGATCTGCAAAACAAGGATTGATCAATCCCAGCCCTCCAGGTAAAGCCACTGGTCTCGGCCGAGCTTTTCCGAACCTGGCGACTTTCCACTGGAACAAACTGCCTTGCAGCCTCAGATTGGAAAACAACCTCCAACGCTTTAGGAAACAATTGAAGACCTTTCTCTTCACATAATTAGACAACCTCCACACCGCTTCTAGTTGCCATCGTTCTGCTTCCTCCCTCTCTATGCTCTCTATGTGTTGTCCCGTTCTTCTTCGTCCTTGTGTCCTTGTCGCGCCCTGATGCTTGCGAGCTTCGGCGCGTTACAAATAAATAAATAATAAATAAAAAGAACGTTGATGGCTCGTTCTGAGAGCTGTCAGGCAACCAACACAGTTGGTGGTAGCGTGATCGCAGAAAGGTGGACCGCCGTGTCCAGAAACATTGCAGAGACCACCACCACCACCCTGCTGCGGAACGTGCAGGAAGCAAGAAGGAGACAGGGCCTGCATGTTGACCTGGAGCTGTCTCTCCAAGGTACCGCAGGTAATGGGAATGGCAGGAAGACCAGGTGGGGTTTGGGAAGAGGCCCAAAACTGAGTGCATCGGGAGACATCTCCCTCGTCGCAGTGGCCAATCCAATACCACTGCTCAAACAGAGTGCATCAGGAGTCATTTCTCTCATTGCAGTGGTCAGTCCAATATTACTGCCCAAGCAAAGTGCATCGTGAGTCCCCTCCCTCGTTACTGTGAGAAACCAGAAGGTGTCTCACCTGCTAGTCCCTGGGGATCTGTCATCCAGGTGGCCAGGACACGGCCATCGCTTTTGGATCCAGTTCCTCTGTGTTGACCAGTGGGGGATGATCACCTGGATGAGGTGCCCTTGGGAGTTGGAAGTGGGACACCTGAGGGTGGGACGTGGTATCCCCTTCCCAATAACAGCTTTTCCTCATGCTGCCAGGTAGGATACCTAGGAATTCAATGCCCCCCTCCCCATTTTTCAACACAAACTCTTTCTCACGGACTGTTCATCATGAGCGATAACGGACTAACACCAGACTTGTATACCTGACACGTCCCAACATCATGGACGGGCAATGTCTGGCAATTACGGATTATTACACACATCTGACTGCCATCACACTTCCCCACACGGATGTAAGGCGGAGTCCGATAGCACACTTTGAGCGAGGCAGTCCGCATGAGGAAACAGCAGTTCCAACATGGCAGTTTAGTACAAGGAGAAAGACGGCGAGACCAGAGAGAGTTTCAAGGAGAGAAGTACCTGTGACCTCGACAGACAGTTACTTTCATGAGCCCTGGAAAGTAAGAAACCGAAGACCAGGAACTAAAGCTGATATAACCTGAAAATTCTGTCAGAAGTACCTGGGAGCTCTCCCGTGTCAATAACCCAGGCGGTGAGGAGCGATTGCCACCGCAGTACTGTCCTTGGCTCTTACAACAAAGCAGCTCCAGACAATACGGCACAGCCAGTGAGTCGGAGAGACTGATGCGAAACCAACCTGTGTTGAACCAAGGTTGCAAGCGGCAACATTGTACAAAGAGAACAGTGTGAAAGGCGTTTGCAAAGAGCGACGCAGAGATAATTAGAACTTTGTAATTGAACTTTGGGAGGCGACCAAAAGATAACACACATAGAGTGGTCTGGCGCCACGTGGGTGCTCATTCGAAAGTCTCTGATAGGTATCCAACTGTTGCTGAGTGTGAGTAAAAAGGAATGAGCAGACCGAAGTGGTCATGCAACGGGTTAAGCTAAATCCCCTGCATATTTGAAAGTCTTCAGTAATTTAAAGTGCATCTCAATTGGCCGGCTGAGGCAGACTAATCGAGAGAAATAGGGATCTGAGCCCGGCTGAGGGGGATCCAGGATGAACATCCAGAATTGAATATTGAGAAGGGAATAACGTGTTTGATTTTTATTTAACAGGCCCTCTGAGTCAAGAGACTTGCGCGAAGCAAAGAGACTTGAACCCAGAAGGTCTTGAACTGTAAATGAAACTGTATCCTCGTGCCCCAGAAGCCAGAGTGTGTGCTTTGCTCAGGTGAACTTCCTTGCTATGTGCTGAAAACGTGGGGAAGGGAGGCAAACGAACCGAACATCCTGACTTATCATTTTGCGAACACTTCTTTATTTTTTATGAATATCCCCCACATTGTTTGTAACTGAGTAGTAAGGAATGGCAATAGTTTTTTTTAGTATAAGCACTTTTATGTTGACAAGACTCCACTAGGACTGCCTTTGTGATTATTTGATGGTCGTAGCTTGCTCCCATCTTTATATTTAGGTTTAGATATGTGTTTATCACACCCTTGTGAAAGTTTAATGAACACCTGTGAACTGTGGTAATTTGTGCCTGTCTTACTATTGACACCATGCATTCCTAACATTTCCTTGGTTTATCCAATTCCACTGATCAAGCAGACTGTGCCGGGAGTCATCTCCCTCGTTGCAGTGGTCCGCCCAATACCTCTGCCCTTCGGCTCTGTGTCCCAAAAAACATCATTGGAACATCTGAGAGCTTTGGGAAACAAAGTAGGGTATAGAAGAGAGACGAACAAGAACAATATAGAGAACCCTGGAAAAGATATTCATCATCAGAGTGTTAAATGGATTCCAAATAAGCCTATGAGTTTATCTACTTCCTGGAAGGAGTTAAAGATTAATCCAAGTTTTCTGCAAGCGTGCTTAAAGACCACTAGGGAAGACATCTACAGAAGGTCTATGAGAAGGGAGTAATTCCCCTGGTCCCTTGTGATGGGACATTAAATAAGTTATGTCTACTAGAAGACAGAGGTAGCCAGGAGAAGGAAGTCATTCACCTGTTGAAGGAAACACAAACTTCACTTTAGTTAAACACTTGTATTTATAGTGTTGGGGGTAAATTAGTTGGTTTTTGATGTAGGATGGAGAATATTTAATTTTGACTGACATTCTGACAGCGCACTAATGTTTTCCTAGGTTGATGCACGGCAAGCCCCTTAGAAGTAGGGAGAGAGAGAGAGGTTTTCTTGAGTTGCACAATAAAGGTTATAGCCCACAAAATGACCCCTCCTTGTCAGTGTCCTTCTACACCCTCACAGGTTGATGTGGTGAGCCAGAAGGAGGACTCAGACAATTTGAGGTCCTTCTCAAGAAGTTTTATTAAAATGAAATAATCAAAATGCCTAAATAACGTTCCCTACCTAACAAAATAAAAGCTACAGGTGTGCTTCAAAGTCCGAAATAAAGTTCCTTGGTCCGAATACTATCTGACCAACTGTCCCTACCACTTGAGAAAAACATCTGACTAAAAAGGAAAAGGGAGGCTTAGTATAATATTCTCAAAAAGGTTTCTTCCTATCCCAATTTGTATTTGGTTTGTTTTTGGGTTTCAAAGTTCCTTTTCCACCACAGGATATTCTTCCCAGTCTTTTTATCAAGTCACAGTTTCTCTTTCTCCTGTTAACAAAGAAGAAATTGGCTCTTAGTGTAAACAGTTCTAGCTCTTCAGGATTTCTTGTGAACAGAAAAAAGAATACTTCCTCCTTGGAGGCGTTGGTTTTCCCCATGGTCCTGTGATCCTTACATTTTCTTGTATCCAATATGTTTCAGATAGGGTGTCGGTCCACTGTTATATGAAAGTTCTGTACCTTCTGTTGCTTTCCCAGTCTTAATTTAAAGTGTTCATATCTCGTTCTCAATCTGCCTATTATTATTATTATTATTTTTTTTTTTGGATACACAGTAACCTTTACAAAAATAGAAATCTCTAGTAAAAAACCATAAAATACAATACATTGAATCCAGTACATAATATATAGCAAAACACATACTATATAACAATAAACAGATAAAAAGAGATATTACATGTCTGATAACCTTTTTTTTCTCTTCTTTTTTCTTTCCTCCATGATCTTTCATATTACATATCTGGTAAGACTTGACATTTTTGTCCTTGATGCAATTCGAACTCAGACCAATTACTCTGCTAGATTAGCAACCAAGATTTCCAGCCAGCATTCTTCCTTGAAGTTCACATTTAGTTTTTAGAAAACGTAACACCGCCAATTGCAGTTTAACCCTGGTACCATGGAGCATATCTATCCAGAGTGCTTCAAGATTAACACACTCTGGATTGGGCACATAATTAATAAAACAATCAATGCATGCTTGTCTAGGTCGCACACATTGAGTCAGCAGACGTTGCAAAGTTATCTCCCTGATGTCTAGATTACAAAATCGGCATTCAGCCGTTCCGGTAGACAGACCTCGCCTTACACTCGTAATTTGGCCAGTTGCCAAAACATTGAAGCGAAATCGCATGAATTCCTGTCTGAGCCCTTAACTGGGGAATTTCATGAGATAAGGATCTGTTGTACCCATTTTTTGTTATTGTGGACCAGATGCACATACATTTTTTTTACTTTGAATTAGATTAACGGTCAAGTTCCAGTCTGCATGTTGCAAGAGTTATCTCAACCTTCATGGGGTTCCTGATAAGTCATTCTTTTGAAACCCCTACTTATGCAAGGCTTTCCTGAACCTCCCTTTCCAATTCCCGCAGTACCCCACAAGAGTCCTGGCCAGCAGCCAAGCACCGACCCAAGATTCCATATAGATTAGAGTCCTTACCAACAAGCAACTTCCTATAAAGCGCTACTCTTAGACAGAGAATTATACTTGACCGGGAATATATTCCAAGTTCATAGCGTATTGCCGCCAGTGGGACACACTTCGGGAGCCACCAGACCATAGACCTTAACAAACGTGCCTCATATTTTGGAAATTCATTCCTGAACCAAGACTAGACCAGTTCCATCCCATAGCAGAGCTGTGCAATAGTCTTGGCGCGGTACACTTTTAAACATGGTAACATAGAGAAATTCCCGTATTTGTTATCAATTTTGTAAAGGTGGGATATCAGTGGAGTTATTTTATTGTCCAAGTAAGTACCCAAGTTTGCCCTGGTTACACACACAAAAATAGGGTAGCCAAGGTAACGAAAGGCGTGACATATTGAGAGTTTGGCCTGATCTAAGAACCATGCAAATTTTATTGCACTCTTCCTATAGCTTAATCGCATGATAAAAGTTTTTGTACGATTAATAGCTAATGCATTTTCCACAGTGTATTTCTTAAATGATGACAATATGTGTTGCAGGCCTAAGGGGTTAAATCAAACAGTAATACGTCCGCGTAGATGGTCCAAACTATCTTGGTACCCTCCACTTTTAGGGCGCCAAAGGATGCATCTTCCAGATGCGGACCAACATCCGGCAGATACCAATTAAAGATAGTTGGCGCAAATATACACCCCTGTCTGAGACCATTACTTGTAGAGATTTCCTCAGAGAGAATTCCCTCAGTATTAAGTCGTACCCTGATTTTGGTTTCAACATGGAGGTGGTACAAGATAGCTAAGAGCTGTGCTGGCATATCTAGGGCAGACAGTTTACGCCACAGTGCGGCTCTATCAACTAAATCAAAAGCGGAACAGAGATCAATTGACACCAAGTATATAGGTTGGCTACCTCTTGGCCTGATCTGATGCTGCATGATAGTCAATTGGAGCCCTCCCGCATCAGTACCCACCGCTTTCCTGAAGCCAAACTGCTGTGGTGAGAGTACTGCCTCTTCATCCATCCAAACGTGAATGTGCTCCAGGACTAAGGACGCAAAGATCTTGGAGTCAACATCAAGCAGGGCGATGGGTCTGTAACTAGATGGTAAAGACCTATCGCCCTTTTTATAGATAGATGGGTACAACAAAAGACATGTGCCAAGTAGTTGGAAAAACCTTAGTTATAATAATGTCCTTAAAGAGTAGAAACAAAATTTTAGCCCACAGATTCGTATTACCCTTAAAAACAACATTGGCAAGCATATTTGGCCCTGGAGCGCGAGATGACGAACATAAGTCTTTGTACATCCTGCAATGTAAAGGGAATGTTCCATTGACATGTGAGAATATCGGCTGGAGCCATCCAATTGGCGGCAGGTTGACCTTATAGGGAACCGAAATGCCCTTCCCAGACAGAAGAGGAGATGCATACTCCTTGTTCTCTTACTTGCAAATCTCTTCTGTTAACCAGGGATCAAACATTTCTCATATTAGTTTTGGATAATGCCTCCAATATACTTTCAGCGTCCTTCTGCAAGATTTTTGCTTTTAGTGTGCGTGCTTTGGTTCTCCATTTGTTTTTTGCTTTTCTAATCGCATCTCCCAAAAGAGGAGTAAACGAGAGTTTTGCTAATCACTGAATCTCACGGTTCCCCTCTTTTTTGAGGAGATGCATCTAGGAATAAAAAACGTGTGTGGGTGGGTCCTGCTTTCTTTGGTCTCCCAATCCTTTTGGGCCCAAGAATAACACCCTTGATGTAGCAATTAAATTCCACATGAGTGTACATTATGATTTTTTTTTATCACACCCATTTTTATCGTATTCCTGGAAAAAGACCTTATTCACTTTCTCAACATTATCCCCATGCCAATTAATTCTAGTCCCAGCACAGTACTGTTCCATCATCCGTGAATATATATCATTTGGTGCGGCTAGAGTTTGCACCTGAAAAAGTCAATTTGAGAACACTGTGGTCACTCACCAATGAAGCAATGATTTTAAAATCAGATATGAAATTAAGTAAATGCGTGCTAGCAAAGATAAAATCTGTAGCAGAGAACTCAGATCCATTTGTCCAAGTATAGCAAGCCACATCCTTACTCAGGTAATAATTTACACAAATTAGGCCCCAGCTCTTCAAAAAAACATTCCACTGTTTGCCCTGCACTTGCTTTCTAGACGCACCAACTTTCTTGAGGCACAGAATGGGCTCCCCAAGTGCCCCCTTTGAGCATGTACCTGCTTCATAATTAAAATCACCCATGACCATAACATTCAGAGTTTGACACAAAATGTGGCACTCCTTTATAATATCATCAATCATGTTGATGAATTCCTTTAAGTCAAGCTCGGGACACCAGTAAACATTGACTATCAGCAATTGTCCAAGGGAAATGGGGGGGAAATGTAGCAACATAGCAATGCAGCCCTTGTGAGGCGAAAAGAGCTTAAGGCACTTAAAGGGCATGGAATTGCTCACCCCAATAAGCATGCCCCCCGAGGGCCTTCCCCTGGATTTTTTAACTGCTGATACTTGATGCAGGCAATACCCATCGAGCACCAGAGGAGAAAGTGCCCAAGTTTCCTGAAGGCATAAAATACTAGCCTCTGTAAGATGGCTCAAGCTATCAGACTCCATCCTAAGAACGTTATTTCCCCTAGAGTTCCATGATATCACCGTATATGGCGCCCAAGTCTATGGTTTCGCATTCAAGGCTTGGATCTTGGCTAGTGATTCAATTAGTGTTTGCGCCAGCCATTTTAGGTCAGTTTCTGGTGTTTGACTTTGTGTTGTTACCCCCTCTGCCCCCACTGAGTTAGAGTGTGGATTGGCGTCCAAAAGATAGCTTCCCTCTACCTCCACCCCTCGGCTAATCAATATATTGTTGAATGGTTCTAGATCAAAGCCGAAGCAGTGGAGGGAGTCAATTTCTGAAGCGACTAATTCCATAATAGCCTGGGAAAAGAATACCAATCTTACACAGTCTAACCTCAAGGGGTGGATAAAATCAACCAATTTAATGTCGCCAGATGAAATCATGGAGAGCCTAGGGATTTCACTAAATAAGGTTAAAATTCTGTGGCGATTAAGTGAAGCGGGACCGCCCTTCGCAAACATAGAATATAACATGATGCTAGGACAGTCAGTAAAAGCGGGGGCTCTCCAGTCCATTCTATTGGGGAACCTGTTATTAACAACTTGTTTGTTGGACTTATATGGACTCTATTTCTCTACCCCTGTGGGGTATTCAGAGCATGTTCTGTTCTCCCCTTCTTTCTGCAGATCATTGCCAAATGCCCGTACATCAGCCATATGAGCCTTACTGTTTTCCCCCCTCAGAGGAATGCGACTTTCGTGCCAGATTCTCCCATTCTTTTGGCAGCTGGACGTGCATATTTCTTTCCAAGATATATCTCGTTTCGTGATGCTCACACATCTGATTTTGCTGTAATTTGGAGGATTCCTGGCAAGATTGAATTGTCTGTATTGCAGGTCCCTCATTTGAGTGTGTTACGTAGGCATTCAGGCAGGGCTGAGCATTAACAGCATCTCCATAACTTAAAGGGCTTCCAGAGCTGTGGGTCAGGTTATTTAGATCTCGGCCGAGCCCCATCGCGGATGCTGACTCAGATAGGCGTTTACTTTTTGTGTCACAATCATGAATGGGTCCAGGTGCTTTGTTATACTTATACAATCCTTCTATATTATCCTTTTTTCCAGTTAATGATGCCTTACTTCCATCCAATTATAAGTAGCTGGCAGTGTTATACCGGGCCTACTAGAGTCTTCTAACAAGTTTTTAAGGGACTGTGCTACCAAGATTTTAATATCATCAATCGGAATGGGGGCGGGTGCCGCCGACAGTGACGGATCCACCCCGTCATTGCTTCCCATCATATTTCCTAGTGTATGATATTCTCCTGCAATAGTTCCCACCCCTGCATTTATGGAAGACCCTACTCTCCTTAACGCTCCCGAAGGCACTTCCCCAACCTTCACCTTCTCTTGCGGTGCCGGGGGTGGATTTCTCATTATTTGTTTTGAAGGAATAGATTGTGGAGCCGGAAGAGTGCTCTTATTCTCCTCACCGCTGCAGAGACCATTTTTAGTTTTAGGTGTAAAAAAGGGCTTAATATCTGTCTTATCGTTCAGGACCATTGTTTTTTTATTACCTTTTGTTTTATTTATGGTATTTTTTTAGAGAGGACATCACATCATTACCATTTTTAGTGCCCTGCATGGTCTTTCTCCCTGCTTGTTTCTCTTCAGGTATTTGTTTGTTTTTATTTAATGTTTCCTTTTTTACTTGTTTGCGCGTCTGGGAGCTCCCCTTGTGGCTCATAGTCTCGCTCAGGGTATTGGATACTTCTCCGTAGTCGCCTTCTTCAGGTTCTAATGAATCTGAAGAACACTGGGCATGATTGGGCGGCGCAGCCTGGCTAGTTTCTTTTGGGGTCCTAATTCTTTCAGTTCTAAGGCTCTTTTGCTTTCCTCATCGAGTTGTGACAAATCGATGCCACCTTCGACAGAAAGTCTGCATATTTCTTTCAGATTGGCATTAGTAATGGAAATTATTAGGGCAGGTAAATTCTTACTTTTTTTTTTTTCTCAGGATTTTTAACAGAACTGTGTGCCCTTGCTGTCCTGTGCCTGATGTCCCTGGCCCTCTTTTTTTCTCCCTTCGAGAGGGATGTTGATTGTTTATAGTTGGACAATCTGAGGAGGAATCCCTATCTCTGGATCCCCCTTCCTCACCATCCGGGTCACCTCCTTCCTCCAATGCCCTTAGGAGTACCGATGGACTATCTGTATTAGCGGCAGTCTGCGAGGCCTCAGAGGCGCTTTCACTAGTTGCCAGTTTATTTTCTAATCTTGCAAAATATGTATGGACTACTCCAATATTCTCCTTTTAGGCTTGTAATCTGAACACCGTTAGCGGTCACCAGAACTTTAAGTTCAGCCAGAAAACTCAGGAGGGCAGGCAACATGTCCTGTTCCCCTGAGTAAGCGCCTCTGCATAGGATTTGGAGCAAGCCGCAATCTCACATTCCGTTTGCACATTCTGATCATGGCAGAATATGCGACTTTGAGCTTTGCCATGCCCCCCCATCAGTGCACATCTCCATCGCCAAGAGATAGCCCTCCACTTTACAGGTCTTCTCTGTATTAGCCAGTAACAAGGATCTAAGTTCCTGGATGTCCAAGTGGCTCAGTTAGTGGCCCTTATCCAGAAGATTCAGAATCTGTATTAACACTGGAAATGTGGCATATGTCGAGGCCGTATCCTCAGGATGAATGCCACCAAATAACGGACCTATAAGAGGATCAGTTATTCCAAATGACTGATTCGATATGGAGGACAAAGGGGATGCAGGGCTTGAAGATTTAATGAGATTGGCCGCCCGGCTATCCTGAACCACACTATCCCTGCTATGTGGCTCTTTCTCCTTAGCCCCAGAATTGATATCAAAGAATTTTTTACCAGACATGGGAATAAGCGGGGGGTAAAATGGAGCCTCCTCAATAGGTTCATGCAAATGTACGTTATCAAAACCCCCTGCTCTGGGCCTAATAGGTGTAGACGGCCCTTTTGACAGCCTGACCCTTCTGTCAAGTTCTGTCAGTACCACCGGAGCTAGCAAGGACGTATCGGCCCCCATTTTTGGTTTATCTCCCTCCTCTATTTGTCCCCACTGAGTATCTACCTGGACTCTCATGTACACTTAACAAGCTCTTCTGGGATGGTACAGCGGGTTGGCCTGTGTTTAAATGCTTGTCCCCCATAATCTCTTCTACCTGAGATGAAAAGGCATCACCCGTGCAGTTTGCCATACAATTGGCAGGAGACGGCTGTTCCTTTGATTCACTATAGCTATTTGGTACATTATTCAGTGAGGGATCAGACTGCTGGCCTCCCGACGAGAAGCTATCCATATTGAACACAAAAACTGGTTTAGCCAAGGAGTATGTTTTTTTCACCACTTGTATGGGTCTAACAGACTTTCTGTTGTGAAGCGTACCGACCATGCTCCAGCAAGCAGTCAATAGAACTGGTCTTGCTCAGTTGGGAGCCATGACGGTACGTTCCGCAGGGAAATAGAGACTTTACCACACGAGTCAAATTTATAGAAGCCCACCGGGACAAGAACCCTCTGGCACGCCGTCCAGTATGCAAAAAAACAAAAACTAAAACAAAAAACAAAAGAGAAGCACTGCAACTTTCCGCGCTCAAATGTAAAAATAGATATAACCCCTCCAAATACCAATTGTTTACATGTACAGCAAACAGCAATTCCTTCAACCACTAAGGAAGTATAGAGCAAATCAGGTACACCTCATAATTTGCAGAGACACACTGGTCGCATTAACATTGGTTCAGTGCTCACCCGTGTGTAACTTCTCAGTTGTTTCCTAGATTAGACCGACCCTCAAAAAAATAAAAAATATTCTGAGGCTACGAATCAAAAGGTTACCCTCTAGCAGTGATACCCTAACAATTTCCTAAATGGAATTCTTTCCGGCACATAGAGATCAAGCCTGGATAAGTGCTCGTGAAAACCAATAAGGGGAAAAAGAAAAAAAGCTTTTTGATAAGAGACCCCAGCGTCCCCCACTGTGAACAGTACTTATGGGTACTTTCGGGTGCGCGCGCAGTTGCGCTGGGTACTAGATGTTTATTGAGTCCCGAGAGGTACGTCAGCACGCAGGGGGCGGAGCCAACCCTCGATGTAAATGCCTTTAAATAAAGAGAAAAAAAAAAGAAAAGAACATTTCTCAGCACACTACTTCTAGGAGGGTCCAATGCAGGCAAAGTCCAATACAACGTGCATAGGGAGTCACGCTAGGTGCGCACAACGTGCATAGGGAGTTAGTCACCTCCTTTCCTTTCTTGAGGCCAGGCAATACGGTGTCACAATCCAAGACGTCCGCTCACTGTACACTCGTGTTCACAGCAATGAGAGCGCACAGCTGATATCAGAATATACGGCATTCCAACTGAGCTTTTGAGCTTCGGCAACAGTCCACGCCAGTAAACAGTACTTATGGGTACTTTCAGGTGCCTATTATAGGGTAGTTGCAGACTCTTGTTTCTCAGGCTCCCGGAACATTGATAGCGTTCCCAGCTGTTCATCACAATATTTGTGTTTGGCTCAATCCCCCTATCATAGGATATTTGCACACTCTGTTTTCTCAGGCTCCCGTAACCTCGTTGGCTTTCCCCGTGGCTACTTGACTCTGTTGCTTTGGTCCGACATGTGGAGAGCTTGAGGACTTTGGATCCCCTATTCGTTCTGATCTAGGTGTCCTTTGCCGGCCTACTGGTCCACCATAACTCGTTTTTGGTGGCGGCACCAGATGACACAGGTCTTCCCTTCTCTGACCCCTGTTCATCAGCTCTCGTCTTGATCACCCTCCTCGTGTGCCACTGTCTCCGCAGCCCAGCGTGGCTTCGTCCCTCTAGAACATTAATAATGCAGACGCTCACCTCTGCGTAGTGGTTCTCTCTCCTTCTTAAGAGTTTCCTCTCTTATACACATAACAGGAACAAACCGATCAGTGTCCTCCTTCGCTGACCATGGCGTTCAGGCTGTATTAAGCATTGCCTGTAGCCAATACATGTAAAGCAGGATTTTGGTGGAATATAGTCATTGCAGGAGATATTTAAGTCTTTTCCACATCCATATAGTCAGACAAGCTGGTTTGGACTGGCAATGGGAGTCCTCGTCTCTAAGAGGGGAGTCACTCCCAGTGATGTCTCACTTGCCCAGATGGTTAAGGAGGGTTTTGCGTAGTGGCCTCACTGCCCTAGCCTCAAAGGGGGTGTCTTCCCTCTGGGGAGAAGAGATGAATATTCCAGATTCATCACAAGAGCTGCCAGTAAAGAGTAATTGTGGTGCATATCCTTACTTCATTGTACCTAGATACCCCCTGCTCTGAGCCAGAATATAACTAAAGAATGATTTGCCTCAGGACATCTCATTGCGTTCCTAGTCCTCGTTGACTCTCATGCTTTTTATTTAATATGTTCTCCCATTTTTCCCCAAAGTAATGTGGACAAATAACTGCTTAATTAGCTGTATTTTTTGATTTTATTTTGTATCAATAAAGGGCTTTGTGTTAATCTTGATTGACACTGCATTCATTCTACTGATCCTCATAACTGCATCTCGTCAGTTTTGTTTTGCTTACATTGAAAATACTTATACACTAGCTAAAATGTAATCCAAGCTGTTCACTGCTGGGCCATTTTACCATGTTATAGCCCATTTGATTGTACATGTATGTGACTTTACAGTAACCTTTTCCCAGTTGCTGGAGGTATTCAGGGAAAGTGCTTAATCTAATCCTCCAGGGGTACGCAACCCGTCAGATGTGAAATATTCTGTTATACAGCTCTACTGAACACTCTCCACTGAATATACTGGCTGGTATTTATGGGAGTTGTGGGTCAAACCATCTGGCTCATGACAGGTGACCTACTGCATTTGTGCTTTGTCAAATCGCAGCTTCCTTCGTGCACATTGACCTCTGAACATTACAAGCCTAACTCAGAAAAGTTAAGATTGATATGGAAGCCAATATTAGACACCCATCACACTCCAAATAATGGTATCTCGGAAAATAACAATGGAATGGGCCTCATTCCGACTTTGGAGGTAACCTCGCCGCTATTTGCGGCATGGCTGCCTCCAAAATCGTTCCGACTCCGCCCTGGTGAATGGAGTAATTACCGGTCCCTCCAACCTTGGAATGGACCGGTAATTCCCCATTCACCAGGGCTCTTCCCCATTCCCATTTGAGCCCCCATAGGGCCCAATGGGAATGGGGAAGGCGCTAATAACGGTAACGTAAAATACGGTACCGTTATTAGCACTAAAGTCCCTTTGCGAGTCCCGTCCTTAATGCCTGCTAAAAGCAGGCATTAAGGAAGGATCCGCAAAGGGAACTCTTAGTAGGGCAGTAAGGGTTTAACGGCACCGGTCTTGTTACCGGTGACCGTTAACTCTTACCGCCCTACTCGGAATGAGGCCCAATTGTTCTTAATGCTGCAAACAATCTCATTATTCGACCACTCCATCTTTGCTCTTGTTGTTGGAAGCTACTGATTGCACCTCAGTTTGGAACATTTCACTTCTGGATGCCTAATGGTCTACCGCATTGCATGATGCATTTTTTACTGATGAGGAGCCGAAAAAAGAATATGGTTAAAATCATGGTGTGAGGTGATTGAGCAGAAAGATTCTGTTGATGATTTCTGTGTAAGGATAAGTGCTGGCAATTGGAATGTTGGCCATTTTCAAAAGACAGTTTTTGGTCATTATTGATAAATGGGTATGTTCTAAAGTACTTCTCAAGAAAGTTTGCATTGAAGGCAGGATTGCCTATGGGTAGGTAACTTTTTGGTTTGTTATAATAGGAGCGCATTATTGAACGCTTGAAGGAACAACGGGACAGGGATGAGCGGGAGAAGTCTGAAGAGTCTGACTCCTTTAAAAAAGAGTTGAAGGAAATGAAGGAGAAAGTCAGCATCTTGCAAGCAGATCTCTCTGAGAAAGAGGTAAGACCCCCTCCTTCCTCTCTTATTATCTCATACTCTGAGCAGGATTGTTGGTGAGACAATATATCTGTAGACGCAATTGTGAATGTCTCATATTTTACATTTTTAAAGTACTATTGGTACCATTCTGTCCACAAGTGTTTGGTGAATTTCAAATGGTGGTTGTGTTAATACAAAGTAATAAAGCGTAGGTGTCTGTTATACATCTGGTGTATTCTGAAATGTCCGAGAGGTTTGATAAAGATAGTTGATGCCAGTCATAATTTGCATCAGAATAATTTGCCCATCCTTGAAAACCTTCAAGATCAATTGTGGGGATAAAACTGGAAAATGCTATTTCAGTTAGCAAAAACAACCTACGGTTTCTTATAGAAGTTTTTTCAATAATTAGGTTGCAGGTCTAATATAAGGAAATCGGGACAGGTGGTAGAAGATTTGCTATCCAGGCAGCAAAAGTTTGGAACTCGCTCCCCTTGGCAATATGATAAATGAATAAACTAGTTAAATTTAGGAAGCTAGTAAAATCTAAACTACTTACAAGAACTAGGAGCTGTAGCAATTTGTATACCCCTTCTTTTTAACATTACTAGGTGGTAATACCTATTGTTCCAGCACCTCTCTCAGCACCAATGAAGTGCGAGATCAACACTATGTGCTGTATACTTTTTTATGTAAATGGAATGTGGCCCGAGTCTGTCTAAATTTTTAGCTCCCTTTATGCTAGTGTTTACCTTAACGTTAGGACACCTGCTCATACTTTATGGATAATAACTGCCCTGTGTCCTGGGTTAACAAAGTATTAATGTTCAGTGGTGGTCTTGCTAATTAAATAGCAACCGTGAATTGACTCATTGTACTGTATCTTGTTTTAAACTGTTCTTTGCAAATTTATTTTAAGTAATATCACAAGTCACTTCTATGTAACCTTATACACAATTAAAGTATAGCATGGTGGGGGCCCAAACCGAGGCCAAGATGGTGGTTCTTATTAGGAATTCCATTGGGGAACCTATGTACCAGTCCAGGCTTGAATCCAGGCTTTTGGACTTCAGTAAAGGATGTGGAAAGGCATGGAAGCCAATGAGACGAACCCTGGCTGCTCATCCAATGTCTGTCTGGAATATGTGCAAGTGTCTTCCATCTTTCCCTTCCCCCTCTCTAGAGCCTGCCACTTTGGTGTGCATGCTGGAGTAAGGACTTGAGTCGTCGTTATGCAAATTCCTGGCCATAGAGTTGGAGAGTAGGTTGAGAAGTGCAGAACTGTGGTGAGAGGGGAGTGGTGTAGGTAACACATAATGGGCTAAGGGAATTCCTTCAGGCTTGTTAGACAAAGAGATAGGTTTGGAATCCTGATCTGCAAGCTCAAGAGGGGAACATATAATGGTTTATAGATTGCCGACCCAAGAAGACATTCAAAGGAGATGGGTGTAACGCTTACCTTGTCTCTGCAGGAGCGTCTGGAACCTCAGGCTGAGGACGTGGTTTGTTCTGCTGGTTGTTGGGACCCGGGACAGTACCTAGGATGGAGGGATAAGCATGAACCTGTGTTTCTATACTCCCAATGGCCCTCTTACTTTCCCTCCCGTCTCCCCTGTGATCCCCTGGAAAAGTATATGGTGCTAACTCACCTGTGTGTAAATGAAAGTGTGCTCTCCTTCCTGCTATTCTCTGCAGGGGCGCTGTTGCTGCACTCCACCAGTTTTTTTCCCTGGTACTCCAACCCAGTCCTGCTGTGGCTGGATGCTGCTATAGCTTCTTCTCTCTGCTGAGGGCTGATGAAATAGTGTTGTTTGTGGCCCTGAGGAGAGGGGTGATGTGAGCTGGGACTCGGAAGTGCACTTCGTGCAGTAAGCACTTTTGTAAGTAATTTGGTTGTGTCAAAAGTCCGCGTAGCTTCACGGGGACCAGGACTACATGTGTCCAAAGTTATAAGTGGGCGATCCTTCCTTGGAGGCTGCCGACGCGGTAAAGAGAAAATAAAGGGAGTTAATTCACTCCGCTATAAAAGAGTGCACGTTGCTTGCTTGGCTTGTGTGCTGTGTTTTTACTTGCAGATGTCGGAGTTGCTTTCACTCCTGGAGCTGAATCAGCTGCTCGGTCTTGGTCCACGGTGAGTTCTGTTATGTGTTCTGTTGTAAAGTATGCGCGCTGCCGAATGTTCTGTTTTCCTTCATATGCTGAGGTATGCGCGCCACTTACTAATGTAGGGTTTCTTGCAGGTGTCGGGTGCTGTCCACTGGTTGCGTACAGGCAGAGAGATGTGAAGACGGGGATGCTGCCCACCAGTCGCGTGAATGCAGGGATACGAAGACGACGCTGCCGGAGATAAACCAGGATGCGGGGGCAGATCTAGTGGCCTCCACGTGCTGGCTCCTTTCTTTGCAGGGCGAACGTCGGTAAGCGTTTTGACTGCTTTAGCAGTTACAACGCGAAGCGAGGGGAAAAGGCTGGGGCGTGGCTTAAATAGCCAACCACACCCAGCAGCCAGCAGAACTCCCATGGATCCCCACTATAATAAACGTAACCCCGCAATGTCTGGCTATTCGTTCGAGTGTGTGCTTAATCCTCTGTTGTGTGTGACCATGGTCTGCTACTATGCCAGGCGTGCCATGCCTGTGCGTATGTCTCTCGTACTTTTAGGGCAGATTTCCCATACTTGAGTGTACCCAGGGGCACCCTCCCCTCCTGGGATAACAGTTGTGGGTGGCCATAAGTGCAAAAAAGCAGCAGTACTACCAGAAAGTGTTCATAACCTAACTGATTATCTTTATGGACAGAAATGATTGCTCTGCTCCAAACCCACTACTTCCATATGTATAACTACTACATGATGTGACTGCACCCTAAAGAAAGTAATGCGAATACAAATATGAGCATATCCAGAGAAAGTACATTAATGAAAAAAACAGCAGAACAATAAGAGTCTGTTGATAACCTTACTGATTGTCTTCATACACAGAAAGCATTGCTGTCTTTCAGATATGTATTTTCCTTATGTATATATTTCATATGGTGCGAGCGCACCCTAAGTGAATTATTGTAAGAACATATTTGAAGTATAAGGCTACAAATATAGTACTTTTTGAACACTCTGTTCATGACAGCACACCCCTCAAAGCCCCCCTCAAGGATGCTGCATTGGGTCCGGGCTTGTTTATGTAATTCTAATGGAACCTAGCTATCAAGCGTGGTGCATGGATGTTATAGCTGGGTTCCCATGTTCTGTCTTGTGGTCCATAGCCTTTCCAATCTACTAAGTAAAATAGGGTTTTGCGAACTATTTTGGACTCTAGTATGTTCTTGACTTCGTATTCGGTTTCTCCCTCCACTTGTATTGGAATCGAAGGTGTCCTTACACGGATACCGGGCGATACTGGTTTCACTAAGGATACGTGGAAAACCAGGTGGATTCGTATGTTTGAGGGTAAGGATAGTCTAACAGCAACTGGGTTGATTATTTTCTTGAAGGTATAATGACCTACGTATCTAGGGTGGAATTTGCGAAACCCTTTCAAGGCTATATGTTTAGTGGCCAACCAAACAGCATCTCCCACATGATACTCAGGAGCATCTCGACGATGATGGTGAGCATTGATCTTGTGGGCCTCTTTAGCTGTGGCGAGTTGCACGGCCGCCTTCCAGTGGCGTAACACAAGATCTGGGGGCCCCCCTGCGAGCCATGCTGAGCGGGCCCCCCCATCTCAGCAAAAAATCACGGGTCGCGCCACACTCTGGGCCGGCCTAGATTACCATGCTTGCGCAAAACGCATGAATGTGCTGTTGAAGGGGTATGCCGCACACTGCACTAGGAGAAAGATATAAATGTGTTTTAATGCAATATACAGCACACTTTCTGAGAAAAATTGTCTAAAAAGCCACAGTGTTTGCTATTGTTTTGTAGGGTAACACCAATCCAATACATGCAATTCACCAACAGTGCACAGGAACATTAATGCTTTCCTATTAAATATGCATGCCACAATGAAAACATGTCCAACTGGCTGCACAATGTAGACCAGTGTAGACACGGAATAACATTACAGTAAAGCATGCCAGGCCACATTTAGACATACCTAGACTGGTTGCACAAAAATGCTAGTCGAAGCAATAACACTCATAAGAGAGCACACACTCAAACCCGCGTCTCTGTGGCCTCTAACAACACAGCAAAACTATTTAAAATCTGCAAGGAACTGGCCAATCCTGTTGCGGTCTATACCTCTCCTGTTCCCTCGACAGGCCCTCCGTACGGCTTTAGCCTTTGGCTTCTCCGCTGAAACTCAGGAAATCCTGTCCACTATCTCCTCTCCCTCTTCCTCTCTCTGTCCCCCTTTGGCCATCTCTCCCTCCTCCTTTCTCCTCTTTCTCTCTAGCACCTGACAAGCTTTCTAGACAAGTCCCATCTATGGATGTGTCATCGAAACAGGTGCTCGCCCACTCATCCAGAACCATCAAGGACCATATTGACACCCTTGCTCCAGCCTTGGCCGATTTCTGTAATCATTCTTTTGCCACTGGAACTTTCCCCTCTCCCAAACTCTTGGAAAAGCTGTCCATCTCCCAGCTTACTCTCCACACTGAAACTGTTGGTTGTCTCCATGACCATCAGTCTGGCTTAAGAGCTGCCAGAGGCAGGGAAACTGCTCTCCTGAACACCTGTGAAGATCTGATCTCTAACCTTGATTCCAGCATTCCTTCTTTCCTCATCCTCCTTGAACTTTCCTCTGCTTTCGACACGGTCAACCACGCCATCCTGATCAATCGACTCTGTAAGAACCTGGGCATCATGGATCAGGCCCGGGAGTGGCTGACCTCCTTCCTCTTGGAACGCCCCTCCCAGTTCCAATTTGGTCCCTTTCTCTCTGCCACCTCTCTCTACATGTGGCGTTCCCCAGGCCTCTATCCTCTCACCCTGGTTTTCAACCTCTACTTGGCCCCTTTGGCCACCCTGATCTCAACATTTTCCTCTAATTTTCAGTGTTATGCAGATGACACTAAACTTTCCTTCAGGCTCCCCTCAGCCTCCTCTCCTCTCTTGCTCATTCCTGGTGTCATCTTCAACTCCACTCTCTCTTCCTCTCCTCACATCTTGGATGTCACCAAGAAGTCCCACTACCAGCTGCACCTCCTCAAAGGCACTCTTCCTTTCTCATTTTCCCCCAGAAGCTCACTGTCTCCAGAGTCCTGGTTCTCTCTAGGCTGGACTACTGCAACAGCCACTTTCTCAATCTGCCTTCCTCTACTGTCCACCCTCTGCAACTAATCCAGAACAGGACTGCAAGACTTATCCTTGGCCCCAAGCCCAAGGATTGTATCTCTCCAGCCATGAAATGTCTCCACTGGCTCCCGGTGGCTGCAAGGATCAAGTTCAAGTCCCTTTGCATTGTCCACAAGGCTTTCTGGGGCTGCACTACATCCAACACTCTCATCCAAAATACCTTCCTTCTTGAGCCCTATGGGTTAGATGCTTCTCCAGGCAGAGACTGGGGGGTAGATCGCGCTCCTCTGCAGGTGCCTCACTCTGGAATGGCCTCCCTGCCCCTCCCAAATGAGCTGGACAACGTGAAGTTCCGGAAGCTGCTCAAAACGTTCCTCTTCTCTTCTCTTCTTTCTCTCTCCCTCCCTCCCCTGCCGACCTACCTGTCTGCTGTACCAACTGGTTGCTTGGCTACCCTCAGTCTCACTGAGTCCAGGCTCTTTCATGATCAGTCACCCTTGCACTGCCACTGGGCCTACCATGCAGTTAGGGGCTTTTACTGTAACCCTACAGCCCTTTGTTCTCCTTGCACTAACTAGACCCGCTCTGCACTTACTCAGAGCATTGCTGCTCCGTTGTCCCCTCCCCTCTCCCTTGGACTTCCCCCCTCCCTTTCCACTTGCACTTCTCGCACTTGCACGTTCTGAATGACTCAGGGCCTAGTAAGATAATTTGTCTTATCCTCCCTCTGTTTTCCTTCCCTTGTTTGCGTGCATAAACATTTGTGTACAGGCATGTTATATATGACTTATCATATCATTTCACAATTTTATCACAGATGCCCAGAAAAATATACAATGTCACAGTAAGAAACGGCTAGACTGGCAGAACCCAAATGCCAGTCTAGCCAGGTCATTACACTTAGCAGGAGTGCTTTATCAGAAATGCCCAGTTAAAAAAAGGCATACCAAACTGAGGAATTACTAGACTGGCTACACCAAAATGCCTCTCTAGCCACTAATACCACATGTCATGCCTGCTTAGCATGGCCATGGACAACCATTATGATTTATTGCACTATCCTGCCCCCCACACATGCCCTCTCCCTCACATCCCCTACCCCAACCTCCAAAATCAGCTCATTTGCCCAGAATTACCTTCACGTCCCTCTTCCTTGTCCCAGTGCTTACGTATGAGGCTCCTTGCCTCATAGATAAGCACTGGGATGAGGAAGAGTGGGACTAGGAGTAATGAAGATTGCAGGTAGCCAAGTCAGGCATTACCTTCATGTACCTCTACCTCATCCCAGTACTTGTGTATGAGGCATACTGCCTCATACACAAGTACTGGAATGAGGAAGAATAGTGCTAGGAGTAATGCAGATTACCAGTAAGTAATCAAGGTATTAAACACAAGTAGTGGTACAACACCATTGAGCTTAATGGGCTTCAGCACTACCCCCCCACCCCCACCACCCCTGAAATTGTGGGCTATGTTGACTTGACCTGGCTGACCTACAGAGCAGTTGCCGGACAGAAAAGGACACAGATGTTAAACGGCATCTGGGTTTCGCTGTTAACAAGGGCCCAGCCCAGCAATTACTAACGTACAGCATTTCACTGTTAGTACCTGCATCAAATGCCAAATTTTGCAGGCAATTGAAATTGTGTTGTGGGTTTACTACTTGCATGCCAGGGGAGTGATTGGAAGGGTAGAGAGGGAACAGGAGACCAGTCATTCTCACAGCAGTCCATAAGTGGGTGCTTTCAGACTTAAAGGAGAGAGTTAATTGCTCATAACATTGAGGCTGCACTAGAATAGTCTAATTAAAATGCGTAAAGAAGTTAGATGCCCCCACACAAATAAGTTTGCTACTCCCCCATCACACATGAGGTTAGCGCCTCTCCAAACTTTTGAAGGGTTAGCCCCCTGAAATGTAGGTTCTGTTGCGCCCCTGAACACGCGCACACACACCAATTACCATATATACACACGCACACCCAGCCATCCATACATTTAAGTGTGCACCCTTTCACCATATAGGCACACTAAGGCAGATACCCATACATTTAAGTGTGCATCCTTTCACCGTACACACACACACACACACACACCCAACCATCCATACATTTGTGTGACCCTTTCACCATAGAGGCACACTAAGGCAGATACCCATACATTTAAGTGTGCATACTTTCACCGTACAGGCACACGCGCACACGTCTTAGGGTTGCGGGGAGCCATAATACATCACTCTGACTTCATAAAGAAATTATTTTCATTAAGGACCGAACCATAACGGAAATAATTTCTTTATGAAGGCAGAGTGACTTCAAAAATAAACTATTTTTGAAGTCATAGGGCTGCCCCCACCACATGACATGGAAGCTTCCATCCTAGGGTCTTAGTCTCATGGGGTGGGAGTAGCCCGGGACTTCAAAAGAAAGTTTCTTTTTGTATTCACTCTGCCTTCATAAAGAAATTATTGCTTATTTCTGTTACAGAAATAATTTCTTTATAAATGCAGAGTGAATTCAAAAAGAAATGTAAAAAAAAACAATAATTTTTTTCCATTTTGTTTTCATTTTATTTTACTCCAAGTGGGGCCCCATCCCAGGACATGTGGTGGTGGGGCCCCCTGCACTGCGGGGGGCCCCCTCTTACGCCAGTGCCGCCTTCTTGATTGTTTGGGTGATTGTAGTATGTAAGGATTCCACCGCAGGCATCTCCAGTGACTCTGGTGGATCTTAGTTGGAGGTCCGTGGATGCCGTCGATAAAGCGCATAAAACGGACTGTGTCTCGAGGAAGCGTGTGTCAAATTGTTGTAAGCATATTCTGCAATCCATAGGATGTCCATCCACGTTTGTTCCGACTGGTGAAGCATGCATCATAGGTATTGTTCTAATGTCTGATTGGTCCGTTCTGTCTGCCCATTGGTTTGCGGGTGATGACTCGAGGACAGGCGTAGGTCGATTTTAGCTACTTCACAACACTTTCTCCAAAACTTAGAAATTAATTGACTGCCTCGGTCGGATATGATGACAGAAGGGAAACCGTGTAGCCTTACTATTTGTTCCAAGAAAACTTAAGCTAAAGTGGATGCTGTGGGAAGCCCCTTCAAGCCTATAAAATGAGCCATCTCGGAGAACAGGTCCACGACGACCAGGACGGTGTTATAGCCATTACAGGGAGATAAGTCGGTGATAAAGTCAAGAGAGATGGTGTGCCAAGGCTTAGGCGGAACCTCCAGGGGCTGCAATAGACAGGCAGATTTCTGTTTTTGGCTCTTGTTCCGAGCACAAACCTCACAGGCTAGGATGTGCTATGTGAAGTCTTGACGCCACTTAGGCCACCAATGGAACCGTTTAACCTTGGCCATCGTTTTGGTAATTCCAAGGTGTCCCTCCACTAGTGTATTGTGGTATTCGGTCATGATTTGTTTTTGTAAAAAGACCGTAGGCAGATATAATCGTTCGTGGAAATAGGGTAAGCCATCTCGTACGGTATGACCATCTCCCTTAGCAACCCATTCGTGTGACTCTTGTCTGGTCATCGCCCGTTGTACATCTCTTTACAGTTCTTCCAAGGGTGAGGTACTGGGCGTGGTCAGTACACCTAGTGGTCTGTTTCCAGGAATGATGGCCACTGGGTTGGGTGGAGCGTAGGCCTCTTCCCCCTTTCCAAGACGGGACAGGGCGTCGGCCTTGCCATTGCATACCCCCACACTGTATGTGATAACAAAGTCGTACTCTGTGAAGAATAGTGCCCACCTGAGCTGGCGTGACAACTGGGCCTTGGCTGACCTCAGATATTGAGTACTCCTATGGTTCATGAGATCTGTGACTGGGTGTCGAGCTTTCAGTAAGTTATGTCTCCATTCTACCAATTCCTCTGTTTCCTCCCCTCCCCTCCCCTCCACAGATTGGGACGGCAACTCTGTTGGCAGAAATCCACGCGCTCGTAGCGAGCCAGGCCGTGGAGGAAGTTCCACCTTCACAGCGAGGCAGGGACTTTTATTCCCAGATATTCGCCATACACAAAAAGAACAGGGCTGGCCTGAGAGTGGTGTTGGACCTTTCTTTCATGAACCTTTCCCTTCCCCTCCAAAAGTTCAAGATTGTTACTCCAGCCTTCATTGCGGACACTTTGAGTGCAGGAGACTGGATGTGCTCCCTGGATCTGAAGGATGCTTACCTGCACGCCCCGATTGGGAACTCCATCGGTCCTTACTCCGGTTTAGGAACATGGGTTTTCACTTTGAATACAGAGTTCTACCCTCTGACTCAACTCAGCCTGAGGGTCTTTACAAGGTTAATGAATGTGGTGGCAGCTCTACTCAGGGCGGAGGGCCACCACATTTATCCATACCTCGAAGACTGGATGGTCAGAGCGGGGTCCCCGAATATAGTACATCGCACGGCCTCCGCTCTGATGCACACACTATACAATCTGGGATTTTCTATCAATCTCAAGACGTCAGTTACTGCCTACGCAGACTGACATTTCGAGGGGATTGGGTCCTCCGACGTATTCCATATCTATGACAGGTAATGTCCACAGCTGTGCTGCTTCGGAAACTTTTTCGGCGTCTGCGTCCTGCGTCGATGACGTCGATGCGCCGCCGTCGAGGACCTCCTCCGACGTCCGACGTCATCCGATGTGATAAGTAGGACGCACGACGCCAGTAGCCTCAGTTCCGTTTTTTCCGCGAACGTGTTGCTTCGTGTTTCTCGGTTCTAGCCTCGACTCATTGGAGTTCTGTTCTTTCTGGTTCTTCGAACCTGTTCGTTTGTGAATATTCCTTCGTCGATGTCTTCCACTTCCACTTCGTCTTCAACCCCGCGTCCGGGCTTCAAGAAGTGCGGGGAGTGTGGGTCCAAGATGTCGGTGACTGACTCGCACGATGCCTGCCTCTGGTGCCTCGGGGAGGCCCACGACACGGATGACTGTGTCGACTGCCTGTCGCTCACGTCCAAGGCCTTACGCGAACGTAAGAAGAAATTGTCGGTAGGTCGGGTGTCCAAGCCCCGGAAGTCGAAGTCGGCGGGGCTTTCGACGGATGATTCGAGGGGTGACTCTCCGCGTCATCGTCGGAAGTCTCGTCGGTCTTCTTCTAGGAGTCGGTCTCGCCACTCCTCAGCCTCTTCGAGGCATTCTCGGAAGCGCCGACACCGGTCGCCTTCCAGGTCCTCTTCAGAGGACTCTGCCCGGCACGTCGGTTACCCCACCAGCCGTGCGACGCCGGAGGAATGGGCTTCCTTCGGGAAGAAGATGTTGGCGATTCTTGAGTCGCAGGGTACTCAACCGTCCGCGCCCCCGAGTGGGGTCGGCCGTGTGAGGTCGAGAGCCACCGCTCGCAAGAGTGGTCGGCGCGAGTCACGGGAGAGGTCCCGTTCGGACAAGGAGGCTCGTTCTCGCCGTACCCGTTCCAGGTCCCGGTCCTCGACGCGATCGAGACCGTGTGCACCTGTGATGTCTTCGAGGAAGACATCGACGTCTGTGGCGTCGAGGGCGTCGACAGGCTTTCTCGAGGCTCCGGCTCCGAGGAAGTCGTCGAAGCCGTCGACGGTCAGGTCGTCGAGGGACACGCTCGGGGCTCCGGCTTCGAGGGCTGTGTCGACGCCGCCGATACTGGAGGCGCTGCATCTGACGTCGACGCCGATTTCCTCGACGTCGACGCCGATCCTCTCGGCGCCGTTGCCGGTTTTCTCGGCGTCGGCGCCGATTCGCTCGACGCCATCGTCGCCTTTCGTGTCGGAGGTGCCCCGTGTCTCGGGTGTTCCCCCTAGGAAGGCTCTGGTTAAGAGCAGGCACTCTCGGGTGCCTTTCCACCACTTGGATTATATTTCAGAGGCGGATGAGGATTCGGATGGCCTGGTTCCTAGTCAGGTGCCAGATGACATTGTCTCGGGCCATAGTCAATTTGACGATTTGAGGCAGTCGCTGCATGATGCCAGTGGACTGGACACCTCTCCGGAGGTGGAATTTGGTCGGCCTGGGCCTGGCTCCCATGCCGATTCCTCATACCGGCGCCTTATGGCTAGGGTGTCTGAGTATCTGGGATGGTCTGCTCCCCCAGGGGAGTTTGTGCAGGATGATCTGACGGACATCCTTGATGTTGGTCCCCCATCTGACCCGGTACTGCCGTTCCATATGGCTTTACAGCGTAGGGTGGCGGCGGCTTGGACTGCTCCGGAGAGTCTCCCGGCAGTGGGCAGATCCTTGTCGCGAAAATACCGTCCAGCCAGTGGCGACCCCTGCTACTTGACCAGGCACCCCACTCCGGAAAGTTTGGTGGTGCAGGCGGCCACGGCCCCGGCAAAGCAGGCGTCGTACCCTACCATCCCTCCTGATAGGGCGACAAACGTTTTGATGGCTGGGCGAAGAAGGTGTTTTCTTCTGGTGGTATGGCGCTTCAGGCGGCCAACTCCATTTGTGCCTTGTCGCGTTTCACGCACACTCTGTGGAACTGTGTTGCGTTAGCGGCTGAACATATTCCCGAAGGGGTCGAACGGGATGGTTTCCTTGCTATGGTCCAGGATGGTAAGGATGCCATGTGTGAGTCCGTTCAGTCGGGTTTGGACTTAGCTGAATGCGTCAGTAGGTCCATGGCGGTGAGCACCGTGATACGCAGGTTTGCGTGGTTGCGGAAGTCGGGGTTTGCTCCTGATGTGCAGTCCCGGCTCCTCAACATGCCCTTTGATGGTGAACATCTTTTTGGCAGCAAGGCTGACGAGAGCCTTGAGAGGTTGCAGACCTCAAAAGCTGCAGCGAAGTCGTTGGGCGCTGCAGTTCGCCAACCTCCGCCTTTTCGTCCTAGGGGACAGCAGTGGAGGGGTGGCTCCTTTCGCTATTACTCGTCCTTTGGTAAAGCAAGAGGAGCTGGCAGTCAAAGGGGCCAACGCAGGGGTACCAGAGGTGGTCGACAGGGTACCCGTGGTGCCAAGGCCGCTCGGGCAGTTGCCTCTTTGCCCTCAGGTAACGCCGCAGCCGCTCCTACTCAGTCATGAGGCCATGTCCCATGGTTCGCCGGTTGGGGGAAGGCTGGCGCAGCATCTTGTAGAGTGGCGTGCCATTACTTCAGATGTGTGGGTTCTGGAGATCATAACCCACGGCTACTGTCTTCCCTTTCGGCACAGGCCTCGCGACAATCCACCGGGGAACCTCTCTTTGAAGTGTCCGGATCCGCTCCTTGCGCAGGAAATTCAAGCCCTGCTGGAGAAAGGCGCCATAGAACTGGTGCCTGTAGCGGAGAGGAACAAGGGATGGTATTCCCCTTATTTTTTGATTTCGAAGAAAGACGGGGGATTGAGACCCATCATGGACTTGCGCGGTTTGAACAAACTCCTCAGGAAGGACAAGTTCAAGATGGTTACTCTCTCTCAAGTCCTCCAGGCCCTTCAGCTTCAGGACTGGTTGGTGTCACTCGACCTCAAGGATGCTTACTTCCATGTGCCGATCCATCCCAAGCACAAGAAGTACCTGAGGTTCGCGGTTGGCGACTCGCACTTTCAGTTTCGGGTCCTGCCGTTCGGTTTGACCTCCGCCCCGAGGGTTTTCACCAAGCTCATGGTGGTGGTGGCAGCGCATCTCAGGCAAGGGGGGATTCACGTCTACCCCTACCTGGACGATTGGTTGATCAGGGGGAGCTCTCCCGAGCAAGTCCTGGATCATCTGTCCGTCGCCTGCCACTCCCTTCACAGGCTGGGCTTCTCCCTCAATTTAAAGAAGTCCCATTTGACGCCAACACAGAGGCTCCAGTACATCGGAGCAGTGCTCGACACTTCCCTGGGGCAGTGTTTTCCTCCCCAGGTGAGGGCTCTTCACATTCAGCAGATGGTGCACAAGTTTCAGCATGCCCAGACGCTCCCGGCGTTCGAGTTCTTGAGGTTGCTCGGCCTCATGGCATCCTGCATTCTTCTGGTGCCAGAGGCTCGCCTGCGGATGAGATCTTTGCGGTGGGCACTCAAGACGCAATGGTCGCAGTCCTCCGGCAGGATGTCGGACCCGGTTCAGGTGCCGCCCTCGGTCGCCCGGGACCTTCTGTGGTGGGCCGTCGAAGGCAACTTGATGAAGGGGGCCCCATTTTGGCTACCCTGGCCGGAGGTGACGATCGTGTCGGATGCATCCCTCACGGGATGGGGAGCTCATGCCAACGGGCTGACAGTCAGCGGTCGTTGGTCTCCGTCGGAGTCCAGACTCCATATCAATCTGTTGGAGCTGAGGGCCGTCAGGCTAGCCCTGAAGGCTTTTCTGCCGACTGTGCGAGGAAAGACTGTCCTGATCATGACGGACAACACTGTGGCCATGCACTACCTCAACATAAAGGGGGGGGCAGGGTCACTTCCTCTGTGCAGGGAGGCGATGCAGCTCGAGTTCTGGGCCATCCGGCAGGAAGTTTCGATCTCGGCAGTTCATCTGGCCGGAGACGAAAACGTGACGGCGGACGCTCTGAGCAGGCAGAGCGCGATCTCTCACGAGTGGGAGTTGGCTCAGGAGATTCTCCTGGAGATCTTCGCCCTTTGGGGGACCCCTCAAGTGGATCTCTTCGCCTCCAGTGTCAACCGGAAGTGCGAGAGGTTTTGCTCGCGGGAATTTCCTCCGAAAGGAGCCTTAGGAGACGCGTTTGTGGTGGAGTGGTCATTCCCGCTGCTGTACGCGTTTCCTCCAGTCCCCGTCATCCCGCAAGTGCTGCGGAGGTTACGGAAGTTCGGTTCCCGGATGATCCTCATTGCTCCGGCGTGGGCTCGGAGGACGTGGTACCCGGACCTTCTCGACTTGTCCATCTGCCCTCCACGTCGTCTTCCCTACCGAGACGATCTGCTCTCACGGGAGGGGGGTCAGGTTCTCCATCCAGAGGTCGGATCCCTCAACCTTCACGCTTGGCTTCTGAAAGGTTGAGGTATAAGGATTGGGACCTCCCTGAAGACGTGATGGAGGTGTTGCTTTCGGCCCGAAGGCCCGCAACTAAGTCTCTGTACCGTTGCCGTTGGCGTAAGTTCTGCGACTGGTGCAGAGTTCAGAATGTGGATCCTTTTGCATGTGACATCCCCATGGTTCTGTCCTTTTTGCTTTCTTTGGCCCACAGGGGCTTGCAAGTGGGTACCATTAAAGGTTACCTGGCGGCGCTGTCCATCTTTAAGCGCTCATCTGAAGAATGTTCTTACTTTAAAATCCCTTTGATTTCACAGTTTCTAAAAGGGCTCACTAATGTGTTCCCTCCGTCGCCTTTCCTGGTGCCCGGTTGGGATTTAAACCTTGTTCTTAGGTTTCTTATGGGTGCTCCGTTTGAGCCTTTACATTCTTGCCCTTTGAGGCTGTTGTCTTTGAAAACTGTGTTTTTAGTTGCGGTTACTTCCGCTCGCAGAGTGAGTGAGTTACAGGCACTTTCTGTTAAGCCACCCTTCACTGTATTTCACAAGGACGTCCTTCGAGTTCGTCCTTCTTTTCTTCCAAAGGTAGTGACGGAATTTCATTTGGCCCAGAAGATTGTTCTTCCGGCATTCTATCCTCCTCCGCATCCTGGTAAGGAAGAGGAGAGGCTCCATAGGCTTGATCCTAGGAGAGCTTTGAGCTTTTATGTTTCTCGCATGTCCCGGGTCAGAGTGGACGATCAACTCTTTATTGGTTACGCTGGTAAGCGCTTGGGGCAAGCTGTGACGAAACAGACTTTGTCGCGCTGGATTATTTTGGCCATCTCGGAGTGTTACCGCTTGGCGGGTAAGGACCCACCGGCTGGCTTGCGGGCCCATTCTACCAGGGGCGTGGCTGCATCTACTGCCCTGCAGAGGGGTGTTCCTATTCGCAACATCTGTGATGCTGCCACCTGGGCTTCAGTACATACATTTGTACGGCATTATTCCCTCGATTCCATCGGAGGGCAGGATCTGGCCTTTGGCAAGGCGGTCCTTTGCTCTGCTATTTGATTGGCTATTCTAAATTTTGTTTCTAAATTCTTTCCCTCCTCCTTGATTTGGTACTGCTTTGGGAGTCTGTCATAGATATGGAATACGTCGGAGGACCCAATCCCCTCGAAGAACAAGTTACTTTCTTACCTGGTAACGTTCTTTCGATGGGAGGGTCCGACGACGTATTCCATATCGCTCCCACCCTGCCTTCCCCGCTGCAGAATTTCTGTTGCGATTGCAGCTTACGTTCCGCAAGGCTTTGTGTCGGACTGGCAGTTGACTAATGTCACACGTTCGGGGGGAAAAAACTACAACTGAGGCTACTGGCGTCGTGCGTCCTACTTATCACATCGGATGACGTCGGACGTCGGAGGAGGTCCTCGACGGCGGCGCATCGACGTCATCGACGCAGGACGCAGACGCCGAAAAAGTTTCCGAAGCAGCACAGCTGTGGACATTACCTGTCATAGATATGGAATACGTCGTCGGACCCTCCCATCGAAAGAACGTTACCAGGTAAGAAAGTAACTTGTTCTTCTGTGTCTTCTATGGGGATCTTCCCCTCAACAGACAAGATCACAGCAATCAAGAGGGCCACCAGGCATTTCCTCAGCCGAGCAGTAACCTCAGCCTGGTGGTACCAACACCTGCTGGGAATAATGGCGGCATGTCTCCTCGGAGTGCCACATACAAGGCTCAAGATGAGGAGGCTGCAGCTTCATTTCTAAGCTTCTTGGAATCAGTGGAATGGCTCTCAGGCGGAGCCAGTCAGCATACCACAGCATCTCCACCAGGACTTAGTCTGGTGGGGTACAGAAACCAATCTGCTGGTAGGCAGGCCATTCTGTCAGCCGTTGCCACAGACCACCATTACCACAGACTTGTCCCTAGAGGGATGGGGGGGGCTACCCTGGACAACCACATTGTCCATTGAGTAGGAGCACATCAGGAGCAGCTTTAACACATCAACTGGCTAGAGATGAGGGCCATCTAGCTTTCTCTCAAAGCTTTTCTCCCCATGATCAGCAGCAAGTCAGTCTGCATCAAAACAAACGGCTCCACCTGCATGTATTACATCAACAAGCAGGGCGGTACTAGGTCCCTGCCTCTCTACAGTCTTTCGATTCACATCTGGGAGTGGGCACTGTCGAAAAAAATACACTTGTTAGCAGTCCTCCTTCCTGAGGAATCCAACCTGGAGGCAGAGAGGCTCAGCAGGCTGGGCATGGACAAGTACGAGTGGCAGTTGAAGGAGGAAGTCCTCCGGGGGATCTTCAGCAGATGGGGCCACCCACAGGTGGACCTTTTCGCTACCAGGGCCAACAGGAGAT
This sequence comes from Ambystoma mexicanum, assembly GCF_040938575.1. NCBI lineage: Eukaryota > Metazoa > Chordata > Amphibia > Caudata > Ambystomatidae > Ambystoma > Ambystoma mexicanum. The sequence goes on from NC_090936.1 coordinate 437,209,243, forward strand.
GTCCCCAGGTTACTTCCTAGGTTCCCTGGGCGACGCATTGCAAATTCCATGGAACAACATGAACACGTAGGCCTTTCTCCCCACTCCCCTGGTTCGCAGGGTCAGGGAGTCACAGAACCTTTGTCTCATCTCGATAGCGTCATGGTGGCCAGCAGGGCCCTGGTTCTCGGAGCGTCTCCGTCTGGGGGGGGGGGGGATCAGCCCCTGGTACACCTCCCGGTGGGCCCAGCCCACTTACTCTCCCAGCAAGGGGGCACTGTGGTTCACCCCGCTAAGCAGAAGTTACCCAAAGCACTTTCACCTGTCACGGGATAATCTGGTTATCGTACAGGGGGCTAGAAGCGACTCCACCAGGACTCAGTACAGGAGCAAGTGGACCAGTTTCTGTCACTGGACAGAGACAAAGAAGATTGATCCACTGACATGCACGTTGGACGATGGTCTGTCTTTCTCAGCGCATCTGGCTCATTCAGGTGTGCAGGTAGACACCTGTCATACATATCTTGCGGCCATAGGGGCCTGCAAGAACTCTGATCATGACATCTTTTCGTCCTCCAATCCGGTTGTTAAGAGGCACCTTGCGGGTCTAACCAGATTATATCCGCTGGCCAAATGTCCACATCCGGTCTGGGACCTTAACGTGGTGCTGGGCGCCCCGGCGCACAAACCATTCGCGCACATGGCGTCAGACATCAGGATGGTTGCCATTAAGTTGGCCCCACTAGTGGGCCTTACATTGGTTCACCGGATCAGCGAAATTCAGGCCCTGGTGGCCTCTGAGCCCTATGCAACATTTCATTGGGACAAGTTGGTGCTTAGAATGGACCATGCCTTCCTCCCTAAGGTAGTTTCCTCCTTTCACCTGAACGAGGAGATAGTACTCCCAACATTCTTTGCAGACCTAGGGGATGAGGCGCAGAAGGCACTGTCTAGATGACGGGCGTGCTCTAAGATTTTACCTGGACAGGACTAAGAGCTTCTGTAAATTGGACCCCTTGTTCATCACATTTGGCGGTACAAAACCAGGCGGTGAAGCCTCAAAGGCTTCCATAGCAATGTGGATGGTTATGGCCGTCAAGGAGGCGTATGAGGGGCAGCACAAGCGGCTGCCAGCAAACATGCATACCCACGCCATCAGAGCCAAGGACATGGCTGTGGCTTTCCAAAGACAAGTCCCATGGCAGACGATCAGCAAAGTGGCTACATGGGCTACCCCCTCAGCCTTTTGCAAACACTACTGCTGGGATGCCATCTTCAGGTTGAATGCAGCATTCGGCCAGGCAGTTTTGAAGAACTTATTTTCTTAGAGGGGCAACTCTACTGCCCTGGGCAGCATTCAATTGTAATCGCCCATACAGTTTGGAGGAAAGGGGAGATGGGACGTAGGAGTAATTATAAGTTACTCACCGTAGTGACTAAAGTACTCCTAGTCCATAGTCCCCAGTCCCCATTTCTCCTTGCGTCTCATCATCCTCCCCCGTAACATCTAGTGTCATTAGGCAATCATAATATTGTCGACACGTCAAAGGGCACTGAGGAGTGGCATGGGTGGTCTGAGTCAGGGGAATCACACGCTCACAGAGCAGCGCCCCCACGCGCATCTAAATTTAAAGGGGAAGACATTAATTTCTGGTTAAAACGATTCGATTTCCTGTCCCTAGCGGGGGGATGCCCCATACAGAATAGTGCGGAGGAAAGGAGACTATGGACTAAGAGTACGTTAGTCATTTAGGGAAGTAACTTATGATTTATAAGCTATGGTCAGTCCACTCCGTTTTACTCATACGTCCCGCCTGCTCCATCCTTGTGGGCGTCCCCCAACATGGGGACGGTACTGGAACCTTTGGCAGTGAAAAATTGAGCTTCCCCTTAAAATTTAGTCCAGTGCGCATGGCGTGGCCCCGAGCATGGCAACACCCCAGAGGCCGGACCTCCGGCACCTCTCCTCAGTTCCTTTGTCTGCACGGACGGTGTCGGACCTGGCATCTAGATGGAGAGACTTTTTAAAATTTCTGCTTGCTCACCATTCTTGTGTTTTTTAATCTTCTTCACCTCCCTTGGGTGCCTCGCTTCCCCCGGTGCATGTCGGCTGCATGAGGCTTCACGAGATGCGCATCTGGTGATTGCTAGTTCCCGGCCTCAGACCTCCATGCCCTCTGTCTTGAGTGCCTGGGGCCCGACCTCCGCTGGGAATGCGTGTGCGGCTTGTAGCACTCTTTATTCCTGGGCCTTAAAGAATCCTCTTTCATGTTGGAGGGAGATCTTCCACGCTTCTCCTCCAGGTCATCTTAAAGAGTTTGTCTCCAGGACCTGTGAGAAACCTGAAGGTGTCTCCTAGCTAGTCCCCGGGGATCTGTCATCCAGGTGACCAGGACACAGCCATCGCTATTGGATCCAGTTCCTGGGGGTGGACCAGTGAGGGAGGATCATCTGGATGGGGGGGGCCTCGGCGAGTGGGACACCAATGGGTGAGACGCGGTACCCCCCCTTCCTTTGACACCTTTTCCCCCCTCCTCTTCTGTTAGACTTTCCAAACCACTGCCTGCCCGCCCCCTCCCCTTTTCCAACACAAACACTCTCGCACAAAACAAAGGACAACGGACTAACACCAGAGCCTTTTACCTCACTTGTGCCAATACAGGGGTGAGGCCATTGATCAGAATCGCACACACCTGACAACCCTTTCCCTTCCCCACACGGATAAAAGGTGGAGCCAGAGAGCACGGAAAACAGCACGACGAGACGACTAAGCAGGCTCAGCAGTTCAAGTGAGGGGGAAATGCGGCAGGAATCGATAGGGTGGCGAGGAGAGAAGTGACCTTGCCCTTTTCGTCCCAAACTCGCAGAACCTTTGTGGAAGGGAGCCTAAGACCGCAAACAATAGTAAAGTGTCTTGTAGCAGATGTCAACGGTACACGGGACAAGCCTATGCCGATAAGCAGGAGCAAGGGAAGCTCCGCGACTCTGGTACCGGCCTTGACTCCAATAAAGAAGAAAAGCTAGTTGGTTCAACACAGCCGGTGAGTCGAGGAGACAATCGATGAGAACCGGGCTGTGTTGAATTAGAAGTGCAAAGTGGCAAGTTTGAACCAAGTTTAATGAACTATGTAAAGAACTGTAAAAAGTGTTAAGGGGGAACCAGCTGCAGAGGGAAAACCGGCACCACGTGGGTGCTAATTCAAGAGACTCTGGTCTGTAATTGCCTCACATTTCTTTAACTTTCATGATCTGGCACTCCCAGCCCGACCTACAACACACCAAACAATTGTTCAGGGGCTCGCCTCACACCCAACCAATCACAGTTTACAACAGCCCTATCAGCATACTCAGTATATGTTACAAAACCTGCAACTCAAGATGGTGATCTGAATCGAAAGATCACTGTGATCACTCATCTTGATTGCAGAGGCCTCGTTAGGCTTTTCGATAAGTGTGCTCGGCAGCTGGTACCCCTTCATTTCTATCCCTAACACTGTTCACAGACCTCTCTTCAGCCCAAACCCTATCTGACACCATAAGGGTGGGGCTCCCCCCTCAGAACGCCTCACAAACGGGCCACTTGTGACATTGCCCTCTTCTCGATCACTTAATCACATAAGGCCAACATTAACATGGCTACCCAGGCACACCAGACCTTCCTTGACTCGCCTGGCCATCACACCATGCTCTCTCCACTGGAGCTATCCGTCGGAGTATTTCTTCTCCTTCTGGTTTGTTGATTCCAGCCTACCAGCTTTGTATAACCTGACCAAGCATATGACCCGCCCGGGCCCCCATCTGCCTCCCTTCTAGATCAGTGACCTTGGACTTCTCTCACCACGGGGCAAACGGCGCACCACTTAAACCAAAAAGGAAAAAAAAACCATCCCGCTAGCACTACCCACAACACACGCTTGCCACTCGGGGCCATTTCCCTCCCTAATTTATCTTGCTCACCAATTGGGACAATACATCGTGCACAGCCACTGTCCCTCTTTGCACCATAACGTGCCAGGTGACCTCGACAATTGGACCCCCACGCCCCGCCTTAAACCTCATTTAGACTGCAGTTTTAACCACTTGTTACACATTGTTTAATATAATTTTAAAGAAACCCTATATTGGGCCAGAGAGGACCCTCTAACAACTATATACTTCAATCTTCTTCTCCCACAGCTTGCTAATCAGCGGAACCACCAATCTGGAGCTCCTCACCCAACTTAAATACTTAGAATCTCATACAGCCCGGTTAGATATAATTCAGAGGCCCCATCCCAATGGGCCTCAAGCAACCCTATACTGTATCCAGTTGCAAGATACTACTTACCCTTCGCCCTCTGCGTTTTTGTTTTTCCTCCTTTTTTCCCCACTTGGTGCATTTTCTGTCCCACCATGCTTTGATATAACTGTATATTGTGCAATGTCTGTGTGTTAACAATATAACCAATGTGACTGTACTAACCACTATGCCTACCATACATCACCTTCATTTACATGCCCCATGAACATCAATGCGCCCATGTCACGTAATGAAATTGTTTCCGCCACAATGGCAAATTGGTCATCACTCACCATATCTCAGGTTTTCCCATGCAAGCAATGTACACTGCGCCATGTTTGAACCACCAGCGCCTTGATAAAGCCCTGTGTAGGGTGGAAACACGTGTTAGCACTTTGTATGTTAATAAAGCATCACTTGAACGCAACCGAAGTGACAAGACTTCTCAATCTTTTGGCTTCATGTACACAACTCAATTTGTCAAAATATCTAATGTCCAACACCTGCGTGTACGTGGTTCTTACAAACCCCTTTCTTTTTTATGGTATAGGCGGTTGGTCTCTGCATGGTTACATCTACCGCTTGCAGCCTTATGGCTACACCACCCCCAGCCACAATCTTTAGTTGTGGCAGCAGCCTCCTTGTATTCGAAACCATTGTCTTTGTCGTCTTCCTCTACAATGGCTGCCACCAGTTGTCGGTCCAAAGAGGACAAAGCCCTTGAGTCTCAGCAAACGTTGCTTTGTCATCTCTGGGCTGCATTTCCAGCAGGCTAGTGCTGACACTCTCCTAGCCGCTGTGAACCAGAAACTGTGGCGAGAGCTTGGGCAGTTTCTGCCTGACCTCCCTCCGGAGAGTCGGGCCTCCTTTAAATCTAACATGGTGGCCGGCCAGGCAGTTACACAGGACCTCATGAAGTCATTGGCCTCCCACATCGACGCAGCCAGAAGAGTGCTGTGCCTGGGGGTCGAGAAGAGACGGATGGCGTGGTTGCATACCATGAAATTTTCTTCTGATGTGCGAGAGAGAATCCAAAATCTTAATTTAAAGGCTCAGATCTTAAGTCCTTGGCTATACTGACTAAGCCAGGGCAAAAGTCCTTCCCTCAATCTCAGGGCCAGACTGACTTCATACCCTGCGCTTTTACCGGCTTCATTGTGTTTCAAAAACCATGATGCACGGAGGCCTGACAGGTCGCCCAGTGACCACAGGAGGAAGCAGTAGAGGATTTACTGCGTTTGTTTCCACTCCCCGTCCTCCAATTCCACCTCAGATGCCAAAAATCAGTGACATAAGTCAGGGGACACAGCTTGCCAGTAGGGGGGCAGCGGGCTCTCTTCCAGGACCGCTGGAAGTATTGTTTTGAGAGTCCTTGAATCCTTTCTATAGTCTCCATGGGATTCAGTCTTCCTCTTCCTCTACCATCCTCTCCTCCTCTGCTTCAGATATAGTCCCTGGACCTTTTACAGGAGATCCTTTCCCTTTTGGAGATGCAGGTGGTGGAAACGGTTTCTGAGTCAGACCTGAGCTCTGGCTTCTACTCCAGGATTTTTGCAGTAACTAAGAACCAAGCGGGCCTGAGGGGGGTACTCCTAGACTGGTCATTTCTCAACTTGTCCTTACCGCTAAAACACTTCAAGATGATTACTCCTGTGCACATAGCAAAGTCTCTGTGTGCAGGGGACTGGATGTGCTCCCTAGACTTCAAGGATGCATTCCTCCATGTCCCCATCTACGAGCCGCATTGGACCTTTCTGTGGTTCACGATTATATCATACCATTTCCAGTCCAATGTGCTGTCTTTCGGCCTCAATTCGGTTCCTCATGTGTTCACAAAGCTGATGAGTGTGGTGGCTGGTCTCCTCCTCCTGGAGAGCCATCTCTCTACCCATATCAGGATGGCTGGCTGGTGAAGGCCCGCTCTCCCAAAGGGGGCGGTGCATTCCTGCAAACAGCTGGCAGATGTTTTTCACCAGCTGCGCTTTTCCCTAAATGCGGAAGTTGCAGCTGACTCCCACTCAGGATCTGGTGTTCTTTGGAGTGTGCTGGGTCACGGCGCTGAAGCAGGTTTTTCTCATGCCCAAGAAGCGTCTTTCGCCTCCGGAAAGCGAATGGGGACTTTCTGGCCAACTCATCCAGTTCGGCATGGTGCTTCAGAACATTTTGGGACTGATGGCATCTTGCGTGCTCACGGTCCAGCACACCCACCTCATGATGTGGCGCCTCCAGCTCCACCTGGCTGCCAATTAGCGCAAGGAGACGGGGTCTCAGTCAGACAGGATCCAAATACCCCTGCTCCTCCTCCCTTCATCTTTGCTGGCGGCTGATGCATGGCAATGTGGCAGTGGGAGCCCCCTTTACCCAGATGGAGCCAACTCTAGTCAGACCTTCCAGGATTTTGCGGCATGAAATGGCAAATTTTGTGGCACAAACCTTTATTTATTGCAGCATTTCTGCGGGACATTTTGTATTAACTGGAGGATATAAGATTGCCACATTGCAGGAAATAGGCAGAGTGCAAGGCTACAAGAGAGCCAGGGTATCATTATTATGTATCTTTTGTATTAATTTAATAGGAAGAGTCCCAGATGTCTCTGGCTTGGCAGAACAGTGTTTGATTTGGCTACATTTCTGGTTTAATGTTCATGCCTATTTAATAGTATTTCAAACAAGGTAGGAGGCGCTCCTCTCCAGAAAGAACATGGCATGATAACCTGTTATGAGATGAGAGTTTGCAGCACATGCTTTTTGCTCACTGTACCTTTCACAGATGGGAAATGTCCATTTGCATATCAGTCTTTGTCCCGCCCACATGGGCAGTCCAGCACCGAAACGCTATGGCAATTCCTCTCTGAACAAGAGTACCAAAAGCAACCCCATACACGCGTTACCATGCCATGCCACGTTCTTTCTGGAGAGGAGCGCCTGCTACCTTCTTTGAACTATTTCATAATATTAACTAAATTGATCATTATCAATTGTAATGCTGAAAATATTCCCCTTCTATGTTCTCCAATCCCCCAAACACTCACACACCTCTCTCACCAACACACATCTCACCAACTCTCCATCACAACTTACATTCCTTAACCTCTCACTCTGTCATACAAATACTAACGTGCTATGTCACACTGTCAAGTCACAATTTGCACTGCCCAGCCCCTGCCACACTCCAAATCATACTCCCAACTCACACCTTACACTCTACAATTCCTCCCGCAATATACAGTCTTTCATTCTTTTGTGCTGCTTCTGCATCTTGCATCCTTTCTCCCATTCTATCACACTCTTCCCTCATCCTTTTTCCCAATCTGCAACTCACTGCCTCTTTCTGGCCCACCGCTTCTTCTCTGCTTTCTGGCTCACTGACCACACGCTCCCTCTACTTTCTGTACCTCTGCTCGCTCTCAGATTTCTGGCCCACCGCATCACTGCTTCCTCTGCACTCTTGTGCAGCGCTTCCTCCTCTGACCCACTGCTCTCCCTTTGCTTTCTTGCCTATCACTTCACATCTCACCCATCACTCTCCCTCTTTCATAGTGTAACCATTTTTATTATTTTTTTTAAATGTAGATTTTGACCGAGTTGCTCAAATAATGGGGCATTTAAAAAAAAGAACGGAGGATATGCTATTTTTAGACACCCCATTTTTGGAAATGAGCAGGTCACCTTATTCTCAAAGGTGACCGGCGCATTTCCACAGGCTTGAGCTGTAGCGCAAATTGTGCGCTGGCCAGCTGCCTTGAATGGTGTTCTGACCGAAGTGTAATTATTTGCGGCAGAATTGACCGTAGTCAATTTTGCTGGTAATTGATTTGCACTTCAGCCAAACAACCCAAAATGTACCTTTCACCACCACCCCACCCCCTCCCCTACTTAACTGCTTGGTCGCTGCCACTTCCCCTGCAACCCTGCGGTGCCAGATCCGTCCCTCTAATGCGGGTCGAATCCGACTCCGCAGGGTCCCATTTTCGTTATTTTCTTTTTTTTGTCCCCGGCTCCAATTTTGAGGAAAAAGGGGAAAACACTTCCGCAACCATCCTAGACCAAAAATACTGAACATGGGGAGCGGGTGACACCCCCGCAACACATGTTCAGTATTTATAAAAATTGATCGAATAGTACTGGACGAAATAGGTCTATTGTCGATAGATTTTTGTCATCAAAATGGGCAGTACTTAGAATAGAATCGCTCTCCCGACAGTGTTCTGCAAGCTCCTAGCGCCTTTCACAGGGACCGGCCCTACAGGTGCCTGCCGCTGTAAAATGCGACCCAAAAATGCATTTTTATCCCGATTGAGGAACAGAAATGCAAGCGGCACAGCAGCGGTTCATACCTTAAAAGAAATGCATGACAGGGTCAGGCAAGACCCTGTCATGCAGTGGCAGCCCCACATCCCGTGCGCATAGGGTTGCCTACAATTTCTGCACATTTAAAAGGGCATCTTGCTTGGAAATGAGGGATGCGCTTTTTTATTGACAGAAACGCCACTTTATTTGATCAAGGAGGTGAAGAAGGCCATCTGAATGGACGCGCATATAAAATGTGCCCATTCATGTGTCCCTTGTGGATTGGGCTGCACTTTTTTGGTGCGCAAGTGATGAGATGTGTTAGCGCATTGGAGGGTCTGTCTAGTAGTGACTATGAATTCCTTGCTTTCGGGCTGGAGGGATACTGTGTAGGACTACTCCAGGTGCATGGTCAGAGTACGGAGGCCCTCCTGCATATCAATCTGCTCGAACTCAGGGCGGTGCGCCTGGCACTCAAGCCCTTTCTGCCTTTCATCAGGGACACAGCAGTTCCGGTCAGGACTGACAATGCAATAACAATGTTTTACCTGTACAAGCAGGATTGCACCCCCCTCAATCCTCCTGCGCATGGAGGCAGTGGATATCTGTGAATGGTCTCTTACGGTCCATCTCCTGGGGGATAGCAATGCAGAAGCGGAGCAGCTCAGCCGCTTGGGGTTCAACACCTATAAGTTGGAGTTACACATCAACTCCTTTTTGGCCCTGTTCCAGAGAATGGGGTTTCCGGATCTGGGCTTATTTGCTTCTCCTCTGAATTCTTTGTGCCCCCGGTTTGTCCCCTAGGTGGGCCGCGGTCAGGGATCTCTGGGGGACACGTTCCAGCTTTGCTGGCACGGCTGCAGGTGCTATGCGTTTCCTCCTACACTGTTGCTCCAGCAGACCCTCCGCATGTTCTGGGCTTCCGTGGGTTGCAGCTTCCTCCTGATCGGCCCGCACTGGCCGTCAAGGGCATGGTTCCCGCATCTACAGCAGTTGTGCTCCCAGGCAACGGTCCTTCTTCCGACCCCCCCAGCAGGGGCTTCCTGACGCAGCAGCGTGGGTCCTAGCACCCGGACCCAGCCAGCCTGTCCCTAGCGGCCTGGTTCCCGACCAGATGAGACTACTTCATGCTCAGTTCTCTGAAGACAACTGGGACATCATTAAGGCGGCCTTCTATGCAGGCTTAGTACAAGAGTAAGTGGATAAGATTTTGCCACTGGGCTTGCAACAAGGGGCTTGACCGTCTTGCCTGCTCCCTGGATGACGAGTTGCCTTTTACGCACATCTGGCCTGCTCTGGCGTTCAGGTCGATACCTGCCACACCTATCTGGCGGCCATTGGTGCCTACAAGAATTTCCCAGAGCATGTTTTTTCAGCAGCCAATCCTGTGGTTAAGGCCCACCTCAAGGGGTTGTCCAGGCGCTTTCCTCTGGTACACAGGCCACATCCTGTCTGGGACTTCAATGGAACCTTAATGTGGTTCTTGCAGCCTTGCAATGCAATCCCTTACAGTCGATGGCCTCAGTACCTGCTCTCCCTAGCAAAGGCAGGCCTTGCTCACGCATCTTTCAAGATACACCTGGCCGCTATCTCCCGAAAGACTCCAACACCTGGCAGGCCGTCCTTTTGGTCTCACAGTCGTGTTAAAGATTTCCTAAAAGGTCTGTTTAGAGAGTTCCCCTCTGTGAAGGCTCCAGCCCCAGCATGGGAGATCAAAGTCGTTCTGTCAAAATTGAAAAGTCCTCCTTTTAAACCTCTTCAGTGTTTCTCTAAAGTTTTTGTCTTGGAAGACTGCCTTTCTGGTGGCTTTCACTTCTGCCAGACGTATTGAAGTGTTACAGACTCTCTCTTGCAGATCACCTTATTTGGCTTTCCGTCAGTCCAAGGTGGTGCTTCGGAATCCTCCATAGTTCATGCCAAAGTTCAATTAAACTTTCATTTCAACAAGCCTTTAGTTCTGCCAGTCTTCTTCCCCAATCCTTCCTCACCTGCAGAACGGGCTTTGCATTCCCTGGACTTAGCACACACTTTGAAGTGTTATGCCGCATGCACTCAATCTTTTCGCACACCTTATCAGTTGTTTGTTACATTTGCACCTGTGGGACAGGGGAAGGCCCTCTCCAAGGCTTCCATTTCCAGGTGGTTCTCTCTGGCAGTTTGCAAACAGGCATTGCCAGGTAGACTGAGAGCCCATTCCACCAGAGCTGTGGCTCCTACTACTGCATTCCTGTCTGGTGTTCCCCTGCTGGACATTTGCAGGGCTGCTACATGGAGGTTGACTCATACATTCATAAGATTCTACTGCATCGACAGCGATTCCAGAGTTGAGTCCTGTGTCAGCCAGACATTGATTTATAACCTGTTTTATTGAGGTGTGTGTTCCATAGATGAGTTATTGTATTGCTTCTGTTGAGCCTGTGCCACCTACCATGGTTGTGTTTTTACTGCTTTGTAACCGTATTCATGAGCATGTGAATCCATGTAAGATCCCATGCTGGTGAAGGAACAAGTTACTTACCTCTACCTCGTGTTCTCCAGCATGAGTATCTTACATGGACTCATATGCGACCCGCCTTCCTACCCGTCTGTTGCCCGTTTTTGGTCCCCACTCCCATTTCACGTGCGCCTCTATATATGAAGTTGGCCACTTGGGGTAGAGCTGAGAAGGACAAATGCCATTGGCTTTGGCAGTATGACCTAAAGTGACAGCAATAGACTGAATAAGCGACAATCAGTTTTTAGCTTTAAAGTGAAACTGCTTTCTTTTAACAAGGATTCTCAGATTGACTGGGAATATTCATGAGCATGTGAATCCATGTAAGGCCCATGCTGGAGAATAGGAGTTACGGGTAAGTAACTTGTTCCTTGTAATTGCCTTAGCACCCTGGATATTCACAAAAGTGCTAGCAGTGGTCGCAGCACATCTTTGCAGTGAAAATATTCCAGTGTGCCCTCATCTAACAGGGGAAAGCCCTCACAGGTCGAAGTCGATCTGTCTTACAACTGGGGGTTTTCAATCAAAGAGAAAAAATGGTGTAGTCCCGAGTCAGAAAAAACTAGGGGGCCATAATAAATACACAGATGGCACTAGTCTACCCTTCCAGCAAAACGTTACAAAATCTGCTAAGACAAATCCACTGTTACATAACCGTCCATCCGATAACATTCAGAAAGGTAATTCTCCTGCTCGGCATGATGGCATCTTGCATTTTAATCTTGCCACAGGCTAGACTCGAACAACACAGGGATACTTTTATTTCGTAAAATTACACCTCGAAAATGGGGTATATTGCCCTTCCTGTTATATATATATATATATATATATATATATATATATATATATATATATATATATATATATGGTATCACACAAAACAAAGGAAATGCGAGGCTTTCATTATGCCAGTCATTAGTCACACTATTACTGTGTACCCGAACACTCGCCCTAACTGGAAGAACACCCTTTCCCTTTATGATGTTAATAAGCCCTAGGTAACCCTGTGGCATCTAAGAGGGATAGGTAAGAGGGGAACTAGCCCTAATTCTACAATGAGATCATCACTTTAACATTTTAACAGCCTTAGCTGAACAATTAGAAAGTAAAAAGACAGTTAAGGGTGGTTATTCCCATGCTGCGTTAATCGGTTGATCATGCAGTTTGCATGGGACTATGTGTCTAAATGACGATTTATTCGTCCTCCGTAAAGTATACTTGATCAGCTCAATTATATATATTCAATACAAAATCTGTACATTAGGGAGAACACATTTGGTACAAATTGTCTCCCTATTTCGATTTTGTGTATCTCTTTCCAAAACTGATTATTTTTCCTCTCACTTTTGTACATCCTCAAACTTATTTAATGGGGAAATGCAGAGGGTAAGATGGAACAAGACTACACTATCCTAAGTGAGATACAGTAGTCAGTATATTTGCAAATTTTTCTGTGTCCCCCTTGTTTTGAAGACATTCAAACATCTGGTCGACTGGTTTCAATGACATCTTTTTTCATTTGTCTTCTTCAGGAGCAATTTCTTCAATCATAGAGACTGAATCTATTTACCCATCGGATATGGCACAGCATATGCTGTAGAACAGAAATAGAAAAGTCAAGGGTGACTTCTCTTAAGCCATGGTGGGTTGGGGCATTTATTATTTTACTTGTCTTATTCATATACGATAAATTATTCAGAGTCATGCATGGACATTGGACGAGCTCCCCCTCCCCCGGGGTCTGGACATGTGCTATTCCCATTGTTCCTTACATCTATTTTCTCTATATGTCTGCTATCGGCAGAAATTCTGAATGCATAGGCAAACCATCAACTCTGTTTACCTGGTTTTCGCACTACAGGTATTGATGAAATATACACTGGACAGAGTGCCTCTGTTGTATGGGTCCCAGTGTCCGCATCAGAGTAAGGGCAATGTACACAATTTTTGAGATGTAATTTTACCAAATAAAATGTGCAATCTTCGTGCAGTGGTTTCCCACTGCTGGGATTTGATTAGAACATCAGTACGCAACAGGAGGCATCCTCCTGTTGCAAGTAGCTTCAACTTCTCAGCAAGACTGAGTGGGCCAATCCCCCGGGGTTAGGGTGTGTACGTATCCCATAGACACATCATACCTCTAACCTTATTATGGCAGACAGTATAGCATACGCAGAGGACTTGGTAGAAGGGATTCTTTCCAACCCGTCCCTCCTGGGCCTGAACATACCAGGACAAAATACCATTAGTTTAGATGAATGCAATGAGGTGGAAGTCATTCGGAAAAAACTCATAAGGGCTGAGTTACATGGTGCCCTTATGACTGAATATCTCCGGGCCCATGCAGCCCTTAATGGCCTAATTATTCGAATTGAGCCACAAATTTGTTTAGAACATCTACAGTTTCGGAAAGATTGGTCTTACCTCGCCAATAAATGCACTTGCGACTGGTTAGTGTTAATTATTAACACTGCTAAATCCATTTTGGAGAATCTGGCCTGGGAATTGGAGCAAAAAGTGACTTCCATTAAAGATCAAATTGACCTTGATCTGTACAAAATGAAATTGGCTGCCTTGGATGTCACGCTCAAAGAATTCAAAGAAATGAACACCTCTAGGAAAATCGTAAAACTCAAAAAGGATTTAGCGGGATTCGAACATACAAAGGTGGATCCCTACACAACGGAAGACTATTATACACCAGAAGCAAGACAAGCAAGATGCGATGCATGTGTACTAACCACACAAGGTGGGAATAGAAACTTTAGAAATAATAGCTCAGCTTCTTCTAACAACGCGAGTATAAACTCTAACAGTGGCCAAGGAACAGGCGGTGGAGCACCGTTCCGACCAGGACAACAAGTATGTTTCAATGCACAAGGCCACCCAGGAAATTATGGGATGGGGGGCGGTAACCAATACCAACAGCAACAACCACAACCACATTTGTTTAGGAGAATGTGGCAGCAATCGGGGCAGGCCAAGATGGCAAACATTCTCGCCCAGGATAACCCGCAGCAGGGGACAGTCTTTCCCACAGCCAACCTTTCCTTAATTATAAATTTCTCTAAACATTGTTTAACGAAACCTGAGGAACAAATTCTACAGAAAGGTTTATCCTTTGTACCAACGGCAAGGTACGATCCCTTCTAAACTCCGATTGAAATCACACACATGATGCGGAAGATCAGACTAAAACAATTTTTTGCCGATAAAACAAAAAGTTAAATCGTGATGACACTGGCCTACGACCTCATCCCAATTTATACCACAACCATTTAGCAACACGCCTGAATCAACTACTTTCAAATGGGGATATAATCATAAAACCTGCTGATAAAGGGGGGAGCCTGTCATGATCTCTGCTTCCAAAAGGTCAGGGTTTTCCCAACTCCCTTGGAAGCAGATCCATAACCCAGGTTCCGAGTGCCAACCAGTCCCAATTGGGACCTTTTGGACCCAGTCCTGGCGCCAGTGGCACCAGGCTCATAAATATGCCCAGTCCCAGCGCTGGAAGCGCCGGGCTCATAATGCATGGGTGGACTTACCTGCAGCAGATCATGCTGCTTACTTGCCTGCCAGTTGAGTCTCTGATCCTCTTCTGTTTGGAACTACTTTTCCTGTTGGGTGGGGCAGGAGCCACTCCCTAGTTTCAGAACACTGGAACTCTTCTGGAAAGCAGGAACTCTTTTCTTACCTAGGCGTGGCTGTGGAAGGAGACACCTAAGCACTACAGGAGGCTATTTAAACCACACCCGATGGATGAATCTTGCTTTGCGTTATTCTGCATCTCAGCAGCAGAACGCTCATCGTGTCTTCTGCATCTGATCCTGGGCCTAAGGAAAAAGGCTTACCATTCTGAATCCAGTCTTCAGCAACACCTATAAAGACAAGAAAGAACAGGTTAGCATTACGGTCTTCAGTGACAGCTCTTCACTTACCTGGTCCATCGGCTGTCACCAACGCCTCGCGCTGCATTCCGGCATCTGAAAGACAAAGGCTTACCTACTCTTCGTGCGCTCCGGAGGTCTTCACTCGGCATTCCGGCATCTGAAAGACAAAAGCTTACCAACTCTTTGCACGCTCCGGAGGCCTTCGGCGCTGCATCCCGCATCTGAAAGACAAAACAAGGTGCGTTTAAAGACATTGGAGAACTTTAATACTCACGTGCCATTACTCCTTTCCACATCTAACCCAGTGGGTATTCCGGCACCCTGCAGCCGCCCCGAACTTGTACCTGCAAAATAAAAAGACAGTTAGAGCGCATCGTGAAGCAGGCAACAAGCGCTTACTTACATGCTTCCAGGCGCTTCTATTCATCACACGGGCTCCATCTTCAACTCACTTCAGCCCGCCATCCGCCATCGCCGGAACCCTGCAAAACAAGAGACATCATTATTAAAGACTTTAAAGACATTAGAATTACTCGAAACTTACCGTTCGTGCAGTAAACGACGGACAGCAGTCCTCTGAAGTCAAGAGGCCTGCTCCCCTTATCCAGTGAAGAAACTGGTTACAGCACCCTGCCTCGAGGCAGATGGAGAGCACGGCGTTCACTTACCTAAGGTGAGAGCGTTAACCTTTGGGGTTCTACAGGAGAAGAGAAAGGGAAGAAGAGAGAGACATTCAATAACCCAGTTCATTAATCCCACATTTTCTATCTGCAGACATCTTATCCTTCGAGCCAGACATACAGTGCACAGAGGTCCAGCCCAAAGAGCCAGCCGTGTGTTACACATCACCTTTGAAGATACGGTATACGCCCAGTCAAGACCGGCGCCTCTACGGGAATCAGGTGAGCGTTACAGAGCCACAGTGATCATGGATCTCTTACAGGATGAGAGAAGCTATAGGAAATTACCCGCAGATCCAACATCCATCATTCGTGGGCTTATTGCACCAATGGTGGGGGAAGCACTGATGGAAGACATGGTTACGGGGCAAGAAGCAGCATTCCTAACACCACCACACCGTCGGTTACCTGCCTTCTATGCCCTACCAAAAGTGCATAAAGGGGTATCTCCCATACCTGGGAGGCCCATTGTCTCAGGGATTCAGTCTATTTTGGAACCATTATTGCAATATGTGGACAGATTCCTGGGTGACGATATACCAATAATGCCGAGAAACTTTTTCCTGTTCAACAACCAATTTTACCAACAAATTTCGGGCACAGCTATGGGTATGATCTACGCCCCTAGCCTTGCAAATTTGTATGTTGAACATTTTGAAAAAGAGAATGTATACCTCGCCACTAACCTCTACCTGAGTAAGATTAAGGTGTGGCAGAGATACATTGATGACATATATTTATGATCTTCGAGGACAATAAGAACAACCTATTATCTTTTCATCAGTGGCTAAATGAGTGCAGTCCCTTTTTGGAATTCTCATTAGACTATGATAAAACTGAGACACACTTCCTGAATCTTCATATACTAGCACAGGATGGTCGTCTCATTTCAAAAGTCTATAAAAAAATCAATTTACCGTAATGCATTGCTTAACTTTACTAGTTACCATCTGCGCGCTTTACGCGATAATCTGCCCTTTGGGCAGTTTCTTCGGTATAGGCGTACATGTACCAAAATTGCAGACTTTAATTGACAATCGGAAGAAGTGAAATCCCAACTGATCTCGAGGGAGTACCCCAGGAAAATAGTCAGGAATTCACACAAGAGAGCTAGGAATATTCTTTGTGGTGTCACCTTAAAACAACATGTAAAAACTGCTTTAGATGACACTATCACAGCCGTTCTAAGCTACACTCCGAATTTCAATACATTGAAAAGAGAAATTAAGAAATTATAGCCCATTTTGAATACAGGTGCCACCGAGTTAGCCGATCCCATTTTCGCCATCAAACGAAGACGAAACATCAGGGATAGATTGGTGCATACCCTGGAAGAACCTAAGAATAACTCAGAATAAAATACCATTTGGGGTACTGCAGTGCCAAGTGGCCACACTCCATGTGGCTCATGTGCTATGTGCAAACAAACTATGAGAAGCAAAACAGTGGACCTAGGGTGGAACACACCTTGGGAACAGAGAAAATGTACAAACTGCAATAGTAAAGGGGTCATTTATTTGATTACATGTCCCTGCAATTTAAAATACATTGGTATGACAGCACGCAATGTCAGGACCCGCCTAATAGAACACAAATCGTGCATTAGGACTAAAAAACTAACTGCACAATTGGGCTTTCACTTTGTATCACAAAAACACACTGGAGAAGATTTTATTTGGACAATATTGGAAAAAATTACTCCCTCCCCCTCAGTGAGGAGGTAATTCCCATGACATTTTCTTAAAAAACAACATTGGATCTTTCGCCTGGACACAGTAATCAATGGTCTAAATGAGGAAGTTCAGTGGAACAACCTGGCACTGATTAAATGATGGCATGTGATCAAGAACACCACTCTTTCTAACCATGCACTATACTAAACCGAACACTGTGCCCACCACTGTGGCCCGATCCATCCTGAATCCACATCACTGCTGGGTATGCTTGTACCCAATTGCCCCCAGGGTTTGAGAACCATCACATCCATTTACATCAACATAGATACCAGGATCATTGTGACCATGGGGCATTTTGGCCTGAATTGTGTCCAGAATAAGCACTTTTCGGCATAAATCATGTATCCCCAAATAAACATATGATAGAACACTATACACCATAAAAATAGTAAATCCTTTGTATTGATTCTCAATAACACAACAATTTAAAGAACACTTTCAATGGGGAGAAATACTAGAGGATGGGTGAACTGAATATGCCCATAGAAACATGGCCGGGAGCTTGTGCTTTCACAGCCCATTCAAAAATGGTGGCCGTAATGTTACCATAGCATTAGGAAATGCAAAACGTCCAACAGGACGAGAGTTCAGTTGCCGAAACAAGCAGCGCGGGATTCCGTTACAGGAGCCTCGCTCGCAGAAATACAGAGGAGAACTAGGTAAGGCATCGTTCACTATTGCCTACGCGACCTATTATGTGACATCCTGCCGTTTAGATGGCGGGTCAAAAGCATGCACATGTATACTGCATCTCCCTATTTAACTGATCTGGTGCTATTCAATACATGGGAAAATCGTAAGAACACATGCCACATTTTCCTCTGGTGCAATTGAATGCATACACAGCACAATTTGTTGGTGTAATGGGCTGTATAGGTGGGATTCAGCACTAAATGAAGAATGGCAACACGGCACTGGTGCGAATAATATAATATAGTGCACACGAAGTCACAACCCGTAGACCAACCTCTTACTATTTGGGAGTTCCTTTACAGTATCACCATGTGAGGAGTTTGCACTCGTTACCGGAGCGGACAACGGCACGTATAAAATCTGAAATACACCCTTTGACGTAGTTGGCGAACACGTCGCAACAGAACTATCGGGTAAACTCACAAAAAATAGTGTTAGCCTAACTATGTTATGATCAGTCTAACAGAGAACAGTTGAGATGGAAAACTCTATCTCTCCATGTTCCTTTACAGTGAAAAAGAGCAAACCCATTGTACTTACTCTGGAGCAGAAACTGGGACCCATACTACAGAGGCACTCTGTCCAGCGCATATTTCATCAATACCTGTACAGTGCGGAAAAAAAACAGGTAAACAGAGTTAATAGTTTGCCTATGTATTGAGAATTTCTGCCGATAGAAGGCTTATAGAGAAAATAGATGTAAGGAACAATGGGAATAGCACATGTCCAGACCCCGGGGGAGAGGGAGCGTGTCCAATGTCCATACATGGCTCAGAATAATTTATCATGTATGAATAAGACAAGTAAAATAATAAATGCCCCAACCCACCATGGCTTAAGAGAAGTCACCCATCTGATGGGTAAACAGATTAGTCTCTCTGATTGAAGAAATTGGTCCTGAAGAAGATAACGAATGAAAAAAGTTGTCATTGAAACCGGTCGATCAGATGTTTGGATGTCTTCAAAACAAGGGAGACACACAGAAAAATGTGCACATATACTGACTACTGTATATCACTTAGAATATTGTAGTCTTGTTCTATTTTACAATCTGCATTTCTCCAATAAATAACCACCCTTAACTGTCTTTTTACTTTCTAATTGTTCAGCTAAGGCTGGAAAATTTTTAAAGTGATGAACTCATTGTAGAATTAGGGCTAGTTTCCCTCTTACCTATCCCTCTTTGGCGGTGCCACCACGTTACCTAGGGCTTATTAACATCACAAAGGGAGAGTGTGTTCTTCCAGTTAGGGCGAGTGTTCGGGTACACAGTAATAGTGTGAATAATGACTGGCATAATGAAAGACTCTCATGTCCTTTGTTTTCTGTGATGCCACATGCTAGATTAAACATGTGTCCATTACAGCAATGGCTAGCAAAACGGTGGTCTCAAGCAGAGGACGAATGGGACAATTTAGTTGAGGTTTCGCACAAACTGGTTTTGGCGCCAAGAAGGTGGACAAAAGAAAACATGCTAAAATGGAAACCTTTTGTCAACCCGCCAATTCACATAACCATTACAACAGACCCATCTCTAGCAGGCTGGGATGCCCATTGCCTACACCTCACAGTTTATGGAGCATTGTAAATTCCAATCAAGAAACCATGGTTAAACATAGAGTAACTTCTAGCTGTCGAGATGGGTGCTGCACTGTGCACACTTTCCAAAGTCAGTTGATAAGGAAGGTTGTTCTAGTTGCAACAGACAATACAACAGACATGTTTTACATCTACAAACATGGTAAGAGGTAGTCCCCAAAGTTGTCCAAACTTGCATAAAGCATTTGAAGGTGGTATCTACAAAGGTTAATACCACTTCCAACCACAATATGTTCCAGGGGAACACAACTGTCTAGCAGAACACGGGTGCAGCAACACGAGTGGGAGCTAAACTCATATGTACTCTCACATTTTTACTCAATGGGGTCAGCCACCAGACCTTTATGCAAGTGCAGAAAATGCAAGATGGCCAGGTTACGCCTCCAGGTGCCCACAGAGGGGATCCCTGGTTGAATGCACTATGCATCAATTAGTCTGGGATATTTCCTTCTCCAGCATGGGGTCTGGCATGGATTCACATGGTCATGAATATTCCCCCTCGTCAGGCCGGGAATCCTCGGTATAGAAAAAATCATTATCAGTTTCGTTTCTGATCTGTCTTTCTCAGTAGTAACCAATCACTGGTCTCTGGGTCATACTGCCCCCAGCCAATGACTGCCCTCTCCCTAAGCCCCGCCCCTGGCAGCCATCCTCAGATTTTTACCGCACGTTCAAGTGTTGGGAGTCCTCTTGCTTAGCTCTCGAGCTTTTGCTGCGTTTTCGCGCTTTTTTCAGGAGATTCTCATTTTTTTGGTTAAAAGAGCCTCAAGCTCCACCGTTTCTACTTCCGATCAACGGGGATCTGTTTCGGAGTTTTCTACGCCCCTCAAGGGTGAAGATTTCATCGAGTTACGCTTTTGGAGGATTCCAGAAGTTCCGAGGCCTACCCCGGACATGGCCCAGGAGAAAGGGAGCTTGACGCCCGGGAAGCTATTCAGGACCTGCCCTGGATGCCAGCTTCAGATCGTTTTCAAGGAGGACGAGCATTCGTTATGCCTCTACTGTCTCCATGAGGACAAGACACACAAGGAGAAGGACTGCGCGTTTTGTGGAAACATGTCGGAGCGGACCATGAAGGATCGCCACCTCCGTCTCGCCAACTGGCTGGAAGGTAAGAGCCCGCCAGGCGAGAAGAAGAAGAAGTCTGAGCGGTCTTCTAAGTCCTGTGAGGGTGCTCCGGCGGCGGGAGCCCAACAAAAGGCTAAGCACCGCGAGTCCGCGGGCACCGGGAGCTCCGAACGGTCGGGCTCCTTGGCTGCCAGGCAGGGCGCACCCTCCCCGACGCCATTGACCACGAGCCAACGCTCTGGCTCGGGTAAGAGGAAGTCTGAGAACCCGGCGAAGCTTCTGGAGAGGCCCGGTTGATCTCGAAGACTCCGGCAGAGGGGGAGCGAGGCTCGGACCCTCCCCCGAAGGTGAAGGCTCCAGGCGTACAGAAGGTGACGTTGGCCGTGATTCACCCTGCTAGGACCTCGATTGAGGATGTCGCCGCGGCCCTGGCTCAGCCTGTGGAGGCTACACTAGTGGAGGCGCCCTCAGGTACCAGAGTCTCCCTGCCACCGCGGAGGGAGTCGTCTTTCAGGCCCATCGAGAAGACCTCCACGAAGTCCTCGTTGGAAAGGGGGGGGAGGAGGTGGTGGCCGTCGTGGATACGGACACGACCTCTGAAGAGGAGCTCATCCAAGTCGTGGAGGAGACCCAGCCCATCGGGAGGGATAACGACGAGGGCGACGGTGACGCAGACGAGTCTCCTCAAGAGTCCTCTCTCCTGTCGTTTCTGGCGCCGCAGGACACCTCGGCGGCCATTTTGTCAGCCATCCAGTCCTTATGCTCGGAGATAAGGACTAGGTTGCCCCTTCCCCCGAAGGAGGAGCCTGAGCCAGACCCGACGGAGGATCCGGAGCCAGGACCTTCGGGGAGCCCCCTGCTTAAGAGGAGGAGGACGCATCCTAGGCCTCCTCTCCCGCCTCTGCGGCCTTCTCTGCCTTCCCCCCGGTCCACTACCCACGGGGATGATACAGGCATGGACACGACTACGACGGGTACAGATGACAACGAGATTGGATCCTTCCATGCAATGATCTCCAGGGCATCCAAGCTCTTCCAGCTCTGCCCCGAGGAAAAGAAGGAGGGGTTCCTTTACCAGCGGCGCAAGGCTAAAAGGAAGATGGTCCTCGCCGTACCGCTTCTTGATGACATCTGGGATGAGGGGCTCGCCCTCCTCAAGAACCCTGCCACGGCTCCTGCAAAGAGAGCAACCTACCCCATCTGGGATGAGGGGCTCGCCCTCCTCAAGAACCCTGCCACGGCTCCTGCAAAGAGGGACCGGTACGAGAAGTAGTACCGGGTCCCTGAAGCTGCCCCCTTGTGCCTTAGGGCGCAACCTACCCCGGATTTGGTCATTTCGGCGGCGGCCAAGAAGAAAGCGGGGGGCATCGGCCTCGACTTCAACCTCCCCTCCGGACGGCGAGGGTAGGAAACTAGATGCGATGGGACGACGGGTCATCTCATCTGCAGTGACGACCATCAAGGCGGCCAACGCCCTGGCCATCGTAGCCCGCTACGACAGGGAGTTTTGGTTCAAGATCGCCCCTCTGTTGGACTTCCTTCCGGATGCCAAGAGGGCTCATGGGGGCCCCATTCGAGCCTATGCATTCAGTGCCGTTGAAGTTTCTATCGTGGAAGACAGCATTCCTCGTGGCCATCACCTCTGCACGAGAGTGGGAGAGATCCAGGCCCTGTCTTGCAAGCCTCCATACTTGACTTTTCACGACACGAGGGTGGTGCTGAGGACGCACCCCTCCTTCATGCCCAAGGTGCCGTCGGACTTCCACCTCAACGAGCCCTTGGTGTTGCCAATTTTCTTCCCGTCGCCGGCTGAGAGGGCTCTGCACTCGCTAGATGTAGCTAGAGCGCTGAAGTTCTACGTGGACTGCACGAAGAGTTTCCGGAAGACATCACAGCTGTTTGTGAACTTTGGACCTGTGAATCGAGGGAAGGCTCTCTCGAAGACTTCTATTTCCAGATGGCTCTCCGGCTGCATCATGCACTGTCACCGGTTGGCAAACCGACCGCTGCCCAGCCGTCCGAGAGCCCATTCGACCAGAGCAATCGCTGCTACTACGGCGTTCCTGTCTGGTGTGCCCCTGCTCGACATCTGCAGGGCTGCTACGTGGAGGTCGACGCACACCTTCACGAGATTCTACTGCGTCGACCGGGATTCCAGGGAGGAGTCCAGAGTTGGCCAAGCAGTGCTGCGCAACCTGTTCGCCGAAGGTGAGCCTGGTGAGGAGGTAAGAGTTGCTTAATGTTGAGTTGTTGTATTGCTTGATATTGAGCCTTTTGCCACCTCCCGTGGTTGTGCATGTGTATACTGCTATGTATTCTTATATTCATGAGCATGTGAATCCATGCCAGAACCCATGCTGGAGAAGGAACAAGTTACTTACCTGTAACTGTTGTTCTCCAGCATGGGTCTGGCATGGATTCACATGCGATCCCTTCCGCCTACCCCTCTGCAGCTCTTCACTTGGTCATGCTGCCACTTCACGTGCTACCAAATCTGAGTATGGCTGCCAGGGGCGGGGCATAGGGAGAGGGCAGTCATTGGCTGGGGGCAGTATGACCCAGAGACCAGTGATTGGTTACTACTGAGAAAGACAGATCAGAAACGAAACTGATACTGATTTTTTCTATACCGAGGATTCCCGGCCTGACGAGGGGGAATATTCATGAGCATGTGAATCCATGCCAGACCCATGCTGGAGAACAACAGTTACAGGTAAGTAACTTGTTCCTTACGCCCCTTTGAGAACCCTCTTACAGAGAGTGGTCTTCAAAATGCGCCAAGAGCACATGACTACGATGCACTCATCTTTTAAAAATGTCCATATGCCTACCATTTGCACATGCACTTGGGTGGGGGGGGGGGAGCACATATTGAAACATATTGACACAATGTCTTACATCCTCATACAACCAATTTAGCATCTTGGCTCCTGAGGTAATAGAATTTGGTAACCTCAATTTACCATGCATGAAGGCAGCACGCAAACCCAACACTAGACAGTGCAACCATAACAAGTGGGAAGAGGTATGTTGTGTGGTATAAAATGAAATCAAACAACCTTATTGATTGCTCACCATCACACATTCTTTTGTACCTCCTTCATTTACTGGATTCGGTTCTGGTATTTAATTCTTTAAAGGTGCAATCTAGCAGCCCTGTCTGCTTACACAACATCACAAAATAGTCTCCTGTTGGAGACTACCAGTCATCAAAGCCTTCCTGGAAGGAGGCAAACTATTGCATCTTACCTGTGGCAAACCCGCCAATAGTTTGACATGTTAATGGTGTGCTTAGCAAACTGGGCCCCACCATTTGAACCAATGCATAAAGCTTCCTTAAAATACCTCACTTATATGGTAGCTTTTCTTGTAGCAATTACTTCAGTTCGTAGAATTGGTGATCTTCAAGCTTTCAGTTTCAGAGCGGTTTGTCACAATTCATAAAAATAAGGTTGATTTTAGGACTCACCAATGTTTCTCTCAAAAATGCATATCAAAGTTTCACGTTAATCGGTCTATTCGAAGCCGATCCACAAGCCTCAGAAGGCAAATATTACTTACCAGTCATTGTCTTTGTTTGTATCTGCTTAGATTCACATGCTCCCACCCAACCTCCCCTCTTCAGAGTTTAAGGTAAAAAATACATGTTAAACACAAAGGATAATGTTAAAAAGTGAGGACAATATTTCCTCTCGGTTAATACACATTACAGCACACAGTTTACTACTAGCTGCTTCATCTAGTCTCGGGTCAGAAAAATTATAATTTGAAGATGTTAACGCATGAAGGAGCATGGCAACTGTACACGTAACAATAGGTATAGTATTACAGGAACGTGCCTGTCGACGCCATTTTCGATTACAAAAACAAAGATAATCTAAAACTCTGCACCAAACACTAGATGTCAGCCTATGCAAACCATGTGAATCTGAGCCGATACAAGCAACTGAAAGACAATTCCTCGTTTCTTGTATGCATGGAAAGTTTAATAGTTTTCGAAAGCCAAGTCTTAAATGGCCTGCCACCTCCATTGGAAACTTCCATTTGTTCAGATCTTAAACATACTTCACCGAAATTGCAGCAGGGAATCTTTACAAACTCACTCAGCAAGTAAGAGATACTTGTAAGAGTCAAGGATACCACGTGCAATAATTTTCATCACCCATTCAATGCGAGCTCCACTGGCCTTTGTTGGTGAGAAAGTCATTCTGGCTATTTAATGGCTCACTTGGAAGGTCCTTAAATGCTTCGGAACTTAGTGAGTTGTTGGCTACAGAACCTGCAAGCATCTTATTGGTGAGGGGTTACCTTTGCCTGTAGAAAGGAAAAAGACCTCATACCTTCCGGGTTCATCCAAAACTTGCTAAATTCTTTGTTAGAAACCGGTTTGTCAAAAGGTTGAGCAGACCTCAGTGAAATTGCTCGAAAGCCTGTTCACTCGCTCTGTTCTTTGAAAGCCTATAGCTATCATTGCTAAAACCACACTAGCTGCAAGACTCACCCCACCTCCAGTAATGACTTCTTGCGAGCTACTCTCAGCTAAAGTACCTATCTCCAACAATAGTACACTAACCATTCTTCTTGTGTATAGGCCCCCAGGCCCTCTAGGTAACTTTGAGGAAGACCTCTCTAGCCTCCTCACTAACAACATCAAAGTCTCCACCCAGCTCCTACTCCTAGGTGATTTGAACCTGGGATTTAACGATGTTGAGGACAAACAGGCTCAGTCTATCCAATCTATTCTAGTCGATCATGGCCTCTCCCAAAAAGTCTTAGCCCCTACACATATAAAAGGACCCACATTAGACCGGATAGCCAGCCGCAATTGCACCACTACCATCTCCAACATCACACCCCAAACCTGGACCGACCACCATCTCATCTGTTTCTCATCTAATATAGAACCGCCAAAATCAGCTACTCACGAATTATCACCACCCCTGCCAACCAGAAGCAAAAAAGAAATTAGTGCTGAAAAACTACTCCCACTCCTCCTACGAGCTCTTACCACTAGTGCCTTCAACTCTGACCCAAATACGCTAGTTGAGACATTCAATAAAACCATGTCCAATGCCTTGGATATGATTGCCCCTATCAAACTACGCAAAAGCAAACAAGAATCGCATCTCAACACATGGTTTACCCCCCATCTTAAAGAACTACGAACCCAAAAACGTAAACTCCAAGCTATCTGGAGGCATACACCTTCAGCTGAGAATACAACTCTACTCACCAATTTTGCAAATAAATACAAGAAGGAAATAATCCAAACCAAAAAAGACACATTCAATGAGAGAATTGGTAAAGCTAACTCGAATTCCAAAGAACTCTTCTCCATCCTCTGGGAAATGGAAAACCCAATTGCTCCTATAGACAACATCCCTAAAGACAAAAAATGGTGTATGAACATCCAAAATGCTTTAGCAAATAAAATAACCCTACAAACTAAAATCGCTAAGAAAAAGCCTTCTTGAGTTCCACAGGAACACATACCACCACCCAAACAGATGCACCTAGTTCAGATACACTAAACAACTGCAAACCTTTCAGGTTTACTAACATTTCCATTTTGGAAACTGAAAAGGTCATATCCTCTGTGAAACCATCAAATTGCCAAGGTGACAGTTGGCCGGCACAAGTTATCAAGGACGCAGCTAGAGACTTAGCACCCTTCATCGCTAAGCTAATTAACGCCTCCTTTAGAACTAGCACGGTACCTACCAAACTCCAAGAATCCTGGGTACTAAACAGATCCTTGACCAAGCTATCCCCACTAAGTATAGGCCCATTACCACGGTCCCATTTCTCCTGAAAGTTATTGATAGAGTAGCCTACCTCCAGATCCAAAACGACCTGGAGAAAAACCAACTACTAGGATCACGCCAATCTGGGTTCAGACCACAACACGGTACTGAAACTGCCCTAATTGACCTCAAGACACAAATCGACGAGTTGAAGGATAAAGGTAATACAGCTATGCTCCTCCTCCTTGACTTATCGACAGCCTTCAACTTAGTGGACCATGCAGTGTTATGCAAGCATCTAGCATCTGCCGCCCCTTTCTCAAGCGAAGCTATAGCCTGGGTACAATCCTTCCTAGCGAACCGTACGATGAGTGTTCTCCCCTGTAGCTTCAGCGGACCCAATACAAATCACCTGTGGTGTCCTACAAGGTTCATGTGTCTCCCCTACAATGTACAATATCTTCACTAAGCCACTCTTCGACAAACTTGACAGATTGGGGGTAACCTATACTAACTACGCGGATGACACGCAGATCCTCATACCACTATCTGGCAACTTTGTCGAAGACACTGCACTAGTAAACAAGATTTACCTCCTCATTCAGGCATGGATGGCCTCTCACGGCCTCTTCCTGAATGACGACAAAACAGAGATACTGATCCTGGGTTCCGACTCTAACCTCAAAAAACTCAGCCCCAGCTATACTGCCTTTAATATTGATAGTAACATAATCAAGGTGGTAACCGAGGTAAAAACATTAGGTTTTTACCTTGACCCCACTTTATCTCTTAAGAAACAAGTTAACTCCTTGGCTTAATCTACAGCTTACACCTGCAAATTAATCAGGGCCTGTAGACCCTATCTCTCCAAAACCAACTGTATCACTCTAGCCAACGCTTTAGTAATGTCTAAGCTAGACTACTGTAATGCCCTATATGCAGGTGCCAATAAAACTGTCATAAACAAATTGCAAATACTGCAGAATAATGCTCTTAGAGCAGCCTTGGACATACCCCGTAGGGTGCATATATCTAATATTAGGAAAGACCATCACTGGCTAAAAATTAATGATAGAATCCTCCTCAAGACGCTATCTCTCACCCACAAAGGACTGAACAACACTGCACCCCCATATATCTCGGCCAGACTGACTAGAAAATCCTCCAGTCACCATACTAGAGCGTCCAACCATCTTGCACTAGAAATCCCCAGATTCAGACTAACAAAAGCAGGTGGAGCAAGCTCCCCTGTTAGAGCTGCCCGTGCCTGGAATGCTCTCCCTACTGCATTGAGAGCCGATCAACCCTATTCCAGATTCAGATACAACGTGAAAAACTGCCTCTGGACAAAGGACGACCACTAAACTGTCCCATGCACTAGGCCCTGTATTATGGTATGGATCCACTATGTTACTCATGTAACCTGTACTATAGACTTTCACACCACTGCCTGTGTGTTGTGAAGTACCCACATTTCTTATCTCTACTGTAAATACTGTAATCATTGTAATAACCTGTAATGTATCCTATGTATGTACCACTGTATGTAACCAAGTTCAAGTATTCTTGTTACCGTTGCGCCCGGCTACCCCAGGGTTGGGAGCGCATTATCAAATAATAATAAACTAAACTAAACCTAATATGCATAAAATACAGGTTACTGATGTATTATATGTATTCTTTCCAATTTCAAGCCAACTGTCAAATGTTTCCTGATGGCAGAGTAAATCTTCATACTTACCACTATGGCTCTGACAATAAAAATTGAAGGCTATAATTGAACCACAATTTTACAGCTTTGGTATTCCACAGTGCCAATACATGTATAATAGTACAAACCCAGTCAATCAACTCAGTCCTGATAGCCTTTGAATTCATTGCTGTGACACAGGGACATAAAGAACCCATGACCTTCTGAAAGGGAATACAATTAAAAATGTATTTCTTTTAACAATGCAACATAAAAATCTTCAGAATGTCACTAATAATGTCCAGTATCTGTTCAGTTAAATATGCAGTTAAGCTCTCGGGAAGCCAATGTTTTGTGCATAAAGGCAACTTTGCTGAAGCCAGATGGTCTTCTGCTAAATGTGGTTCACCGAAGGCTTACATTTTTTTCTGCACTTTCTATTTGGTCGTATATAGCACAAACCTTGGTTGTATATAGCACAAACCTAGCTAGGGAGCAAGTGAGCACTCTATAATGTTGGTTGATGATTACAACCAACATTTAAGCTAGGTTGTGGCTGTGAATCTGGGAGGTCTGTGTCCCCACACTGATTGTTTTCGCCTGGGAGGAGCTGCTGAGAGCCCTTGGTGTTCCTTTGTTGCTCCTTGAAGAGGAGGCTGTTGAGAATCCTTCCTGAACTACGAATGCTGGGGATGTCCAAATTGTGACTGGGAATAGTGTTCCCGTAGGCTGGTGCGTAGCAAGAAAATGCATGCTCTGTTTTCTTTTCTTTTTCTTTCTCTTTCTTCTCCATTTCTTTATCCTCTCTGGCGATGGTCTGACTCCTGGTTTTGCATGCAGTCTGAGCCTTTAGGTTTTGTGGTGAGGTAGCCAGGTTTCTGGACGGTATTTGCCATGTATGTGATAACATTCTATCTTGAAGGGTATCTTGGCTGTGATAGGTAACCGGTGCAGTTCTTTGGACGGGGGAGATGTGGTCGTTGATGGGATATTTTTTTATTTTTTACATAACTGACACCCCCCCTTTAGGGTGTGTTACTCATGCGCCAACCCCACCGCCTCCTCCCATCCCACCCACCACCCTGTGCTGAGGTTTGTGATAGTTTGTTTCCTCCTCCGCGTGAGTCAGTGAATACGCTGGTTCTTGTGTTTGGGCAAGTTAAGTGTCTGTCTTGGGTGTTGTGTTCTCCCTTTGAGGATGATGTGTCCACATCTGCTTCGTTGATTAGGAATGCCACAAGTGGGCCCCAGATATTGGGGAGGGGGGTGGGGGTCGAGCGTGTTGAGGCAACGTCTTGATGAAGTCTGACTCTACATCTTGGCAGTAGAGGATGTCTTTACACCAGTTTGCTACCGTCGGGGTTGGTCCTGCCGACTCTCCTGCGGGCTAGGGTTAGCAGCACCCCTGCCAGTTTCCTCACTGCTGGTGAGAGTTGTTTTGTCATCCCCAGCAGAGCCACCATTGAGACGGGTTGTGCTTCCTCACCTATAATTGATGATGTGATCTGAAGAACCTGGGTCCAGAAAGGTGTTAGCTTGGGGCAATCCCATGCGAGGTGGACAAAGTCGGCTGCTAGGTTTCCACACCTCTCACACTTTGCCGGCCAATCTGGTGGTTGTTTACTCTTTTTGGCAGGAGTGAAGTACGTCTGGTGTAAAAAGTTAAAGTGGATTTGCTTGAGGCGTGAATTCAGCGCTATTTTTTGTGTTTGACGCAAAATGATGTCCATTCCTCCTCTGGTATTACTGACTGAAGGGAGTTCTCCCATCTGGTTTTCGTGCGCGTGTTGACGGGTATGTGTCAGTTAAGGTGGATCTATAGATGGTTGAGACTAGTCTGCCCTCGCCTTGCGCTTGGATCACATTATGCAGTAGATGCCAAGTTGAGGGTTGTCGCAGGAAGGTGGAGAAGAGTCTGGAGGGTGTATCTGGTTCTGAAGTAAAGAAACTTGTCAACAGAGGTGATGCACCCTCTCTCCGTTGCTTGTTGGGGTGCAACTTTTCTACCCATTGATGAAAGACCTAGTCGGAGGTCAGAGGGATCCCTGGGATGAATTTAATCGGGAGGAGGGGTGAGTACCTAACCGGGACTTTGTATTTTTGTGAGAGTCTCTTCCAGGTCCCATAGGCCGTGAGGACAACATTCATGGTATTGTTGGGTACTGGGAGCTGACTAATGATTACCGCCCTCAGTAAGTTGGGGGACTCTAGGGCGCGCTCTATTTGCACGTGAGGCCCGACGAAGTGTGTGGCGTACCAATAGCTAAGGAACTGCGCCTGCACCGCCCAGAAATATCTCTCTAGGTCAGAAAGGGCCAATCCCCCGCTTGATACCGGGAGTGTCAGCGTTTAGTAAGCGACTCTGGCTGGTTTGCCCGCCCATACAAGCTCCAGGACCAGACTTTTAATTTTCTTCAGAAAGAGATTTGGAATTAAAATGGGGATGTTGGAGAAAAGGTACAGCAATTTCAGAAGAATTACCATTTTAACTAGCGAGGCTCTTCCCCACAGAGTTAGCGGGAGAGATTTCCAGCGGTTTACTCTCTCCTGTAGTGTTTTTACTGCGGCCTCATAGTTGTCACAGAAAACTTTGTGGTAGTTTAGTGACCTCAATATCCATAGATAGCGTACCCGTGAGGTCTCCCATGCAAAATGATAGTCATCAGTGAATGGTTTGGTGGCAGGCGTGAGGAGGAATACAATTGATTCAGTTTGGTTAATTTTAAGCCAGAAATTCCCCCAAATTTAACTACTTTCCTCATCACTGGGTTCATGTTTACAATGGGGTCTCGAATGAATAATGCTACATCGTTCGCATATAGGCATATGATCAACTTAAGTGGGCCTATGCTGAGCCCCCGGTGGAGTTGGCGGGATCGCAGGGACGATGCCAGAGGTTCCATTATTAATGTGAATATTAACGCTGATAGCGGGCACCCTTGCCTGGTACCCCGTTTAGCTTGATGGGGGCCGATCTCGCCGATCCCACTATAATAGTAGCTCGGGGGTTGTTGTATAATAAGGATATAAGTTTAATGAAACGGGCACCCAGGCTCATCCGGGTGAGTATTGCGAATAGGAAGGGTCACTCTACTGAGTCAAAAGCCTTTTCGGCACCGAGCAGAACCGAGATGGCCCGCTGAGTGGGGTCCAGAGCCTCGATAATCCCAAACAGCCTTCTGATGCCGAATGTCATACTGCGGCCGGGCACAAAGCCTGCCTGGTCCGCCAGCACAAGACCAGGCATCAGTGGTAGTATCCTTTTTGTAAGAATTTTCGCCAGTATCTTGTTATCTAGGTTAAGTAGAGAAATGGGCATTCTTGTGGTGGTTTGCCGGTCTTGTATAATAAAATTATAGTGGTCGCATGAGTAGATTGTGGGAGGGAACCTGATTCTAACCCCTCACCGTACACCTCGGCAAGGAGGGGAGCTAGGGTATTTGCGAAAGCTTTGTAAAATTCCCCCGTTAGACCATCGGGTCCTGGGGCTTTGGTGTTTGGGAGGGTTTTGATGGCTTCAATTATCTCTTCTGGCGTAATGATTTCGTTGAGAGGTTCTCGCAGCTCTCTCTCTACCCAATAGAGTTCTGTGTCTTCAAGGTACCTGTGTAGGGCGTTGGTGTCCGAGTTGTATTTTGAGGTGTACAGGTCTTGGTAGAAGGATTGGAATGCTTCTGCTATTTCTTCATCTGTGTGCACGATCGAGCCTTGGCTGGAGCATTATTCTTTCGACCGTCGTAGGCTTCTGGTCAGCATTTACTAGTTTTGCCAGGAGGGCTCCTGGTTTTTGGCCTTCGCCGTTTTGACTGCCCTGTCTGTTTTGGCCTAGGAATCATAATTCTGTTCTGCTGTGGCTCTGAACGTTTGCAGTTCTTCTTTAAGAGCAGCCTGGGAGCGTGAGTCATTTGTGGTGGAGTATTTTAGTTCAAGGAGTTTAAACATTTTAGCGTTTCCCAAATTGTGCTCATCGATGCCACTGTGCCCATGTTGGTTTCCAAGAATGTAGAGATCTCATTGCGTAGTTCTGAAGCGAATACTTGGTCTTGCAGTGATCCTGGTTTAAAGCGCCACTGCAGCAGGTGAGATTTGTAAGCGGCTGGGTTGCAGATGAGAGTTACCGGGGAGTGGTCAGAAAAAGTTTTAGGTAGGATTTGGCAGGGTCGCCAATGGATTGGACCTCTAGAGGAAATGAACAGATAGTCTATTCTAGAGCTGGTGTTGTGTACTGCCGAGTGAAACGTGTAGTCACGCTGTTCCCAGTTACTGTGCCTCCACCCATCCACCATGTCATAGGCTTTGCATATTTCCCGTACCTGGAGGCTGGCTTTGGAGATTGGCTGTGTTGTGTTCCGTGACCTGTCTTTCGCGAGGTCTAGGGCAGTGTTCAGATCGCCTCCCCAGACGATCGTCTCCGCACCTTGTGTTGACAGCTGTGTGAGCACCCAGTCAAAGTTGTTTGAACCGTCTACATTGGGGCCATAAGAGTTGACCAAGGTGATTTCTTTGCCTTCTACTATCCCTTTCACCAAGAGAGATTTACCTTCTGTGTCTTTCACAGATTTTATCAGCCGAAAGCCAATCCTCCAACTGATCAGGATCGCTACCCCTCTGGCATAAGCTGAGTACGAGGAGAAATATCTATGGTATCCCCAGTTTCGGGCCCATTGATGTTCATTTCCAAGGAGATGGTGCGTTTCTTGGATCATGGACACACTCACTTCATGCCTTTTCAAGTATTGAAGGATCTTCCTTGTTTTAGAGGGGCGATTGCTCCTTCTAATGTTACATGTGGCGACTTTGAATTGCTTGTTTAATGTGCATGTTTATGCTGATGTTGTCAAGCCTGACTCGAAGGGTCTCCTGGCGCCGCAGGCAGTGCTTACATCTGATTGCCGGAGGTCTCCGGCGTGTGGGGGAAAGGGGATGTGATACTGCGTGGTGGTTTGGGGGGGCGGCGGGTGTTGGCGGTCCGGGGGCCCATTCCCAACCCCATTCTCCAACTTCCTTCCTTACACGGGCAACCCCCAACTCACCCGTTTGCTCCTTTGGTTGGGGGTACGTTCCGCAACGGCGCGGGTCTGTCCCCTGCTTTCCCACCCATTAACAATGAACAAATGAGTTAACTTTGCTTCGGAGTGTTTAACTCCTGTGGTGTTTTCAGAAAAGTGGCAGTGTTTTGTACGTAGGTTTTAGTGCCGATGACCTTGTGTTTAGTTATGTTGGGTTTCTGTTGCTTCTTTCTCTTAGTGCTTGTGCATCCTGCTCGATCTAAGAATGCGTTTGCCTCTTCCGGCGTCTGGAAAAAATGGACTTTTCCCCCTTGTTGGATTCTGAGACGTGCTGGGAAGAGCATTGAGTATGTGATTTGGTTGTCTTTGAGTCTGTGCCTGGTGGAAGTGAAGGATCTCCTCTGGCACCTTACTGCCAGGGAGAAGTCCGGATAAAAGTGTATTCTGTCTCCGTCGTGGTGGAGCTCACCTCTCTCCCTGGCTAGTCGGAGGATGGTCTCACGGTCTTTATAATTGAGCAATTTTGCAATTATTGGTCTGGCGGGGGCACCTGGGATGGGTTTGGAGGAGGGGATCCTGTGTGCTCTTTCTACTACGAACAGGTGAGAGAGGGCTTCCCGACAGAAGAGGGTGGTGCATAGCGCTTCAACAAAGTCTTCCATCTTCGCTTCAGGTTGGTGTTCCCTCACCCCGATAATCCTGATATTTCTTCGGGAGCGACCTTCTAAATGTTCACACCTGGCGGTGGCTGCCTTCATTTGGGACTCAAGTTGGGTGACTCTTGCTCCAAGGGTCACTGCGCCGTCGTCCAGATTGGACATGCGTTGTTCACCCTTGTTGAGACGCTCAGTGCGAGTGTCCATTTGGTGCTGAAGGAGATCTACTTTAGAGGCGAGGCCATCCATCTTGTTGTTCAGACTCCCTATGCCTGCTTTCAGGTCCAACAGGAGTCCCTTGATGTCAGTAGAGGCGATCCCTCATCCATTTGGTGCCCGCTGGCAGTTGGGGTCTCTGGTTCCTCTTGTAGTCTAGGGGTTTTGGGGACCGTTCCGGACTCGAAACTTAGTTTTCTCTGCGACTTGTCCGTCTTCCCCATTGGACCTGCGCAGCTGGGGGCGTCCCTGTGTTAAATATAGTGCTTGTGCGCAGTTTCAAAGCACTAGTTGACCTCCTGAAATGGGGTGCGGTGCGTGTTGTGCGGAGGGTATTAGAGATGGCAAAATACCCCCTTGGGTGTGAGGAGCAAGGATGTGGAGCCCAGTTCTGGTGCTGAACTTTACTTTTGTAGGTCACAGGGGCCTGGAAGTCCAGCAGTGGGTGGACGAGGAGAAGTGTTTCCCACTCGGCTGTATTTGTGTATATTCCACTTCTTCAGGTGTTGAGGGGCAGTAGTGGCTGTTTCCCCACCCTGCCTTGCCAGGGGAAGAGGACCCGGCACACAGTTCCTCAATCTAGATGATGAGATCTGTAGGAGGTTATGCTGGTTTGTCGCGGTGTGTGGGTTGGGATCAGAAGTAGCCCGAGCGTGCAAGAGGGGGCTCGAGCAGGACCGCCAGAAGTTGGATTGGTGTGTCCCCCCCCCCCAGCATGCGCCGTACCTGAGAGAAGTAATTTGTTGCAGGGCACTTGTCTCTGGTCCCCACCTGTCTTTCCGGCGGTGTGCAGGGCCGCTGCCGCCCAGGGGGTTGGGGGAGGTTGCGCCGTCCCCAGCCTCCGGGTCACGGTCACCAGCCCGGCTCCCCCGTCCCACGCGGCGAGCGGGAGAAGCCGCGAACCGTGCCTGGTCCGGCTGTGAGAGAATGGGGAAGCCGGGAGGTGGCGCAGACCCACACTATGCCCAACGCTCCCTCCGTATGGGCGATCAAGCGTATGCTGGGTCTTCTCGAGGCCTCCCGCTCGAGCCGCGACCTCTAGTTGTCTGCTCCAGCCACGGCCGTGGATGTCGTGGCACGGGGGCTGCCAACGTGGGGGGGTCTCTTCCCAGCCTCTGTCCGCGGCCCGCAGATGTTCAGCACATCTCCGCCTCTTGAGGATGTGGTGGGGGTAGGCGGCTCTCCCTCACCCGATCTCCGCTCAGGCCCGGGCCGTCACCCTCTGTCCCGGCGTCTGATGGGCCCACTCGCTTGTCCTGGGCTTCAGGCTTGGGGACAGCGTTTAGGGTCGCTGGATCTCCCTTTTGGCCCCAAACTTCAAAGGACAGTGGAGCAGCGTCTGGCCAGCAGGGATGTTCTTCGGTCAGGGCAATAGTATTCCGAATTAAGGAGGATGATGCAGGATTAATAACAGGCCGTGCGGGAGCTCACTAGGATGCAGTCATCTTGGTTGGCCCTCTAGCGCCCTCTCGTCGTTGATGTGATTTGACTTGTTGCAGCATGTTGAACAGCCAATCAGGGGGTGGGGTGGTGGAGCGAGTTGGGTGTATGGCTGAGACACCGGCAAGAAGGGCATTCTCTCTGCAGCGGTGTGAAATTGCCAGGGTTTTGGCCGTGGTTGTAAAGTTCTCTGGTAGTGGGGCGGTTTTGATCTTGTGGAGGAGTACTAGTTGATAAAACAGGTCGTCTAGGTTTTTTTGGTAATGTATTGCTGGAAGTGGAGGCCGCTGTTGATAAAGAGCCAGGGTGATTTGGCTTTTGGGGCCAGCAGAAGAGCAAATTCATCAAGGTACATCTCATTTAGGCACTGTTAAATGGTCTCCTGTTTAGCTGGATGACTTAGTTGGACAAATTCGGTTTGGGAGATTAGGCTTCACGTCGGTCGTTGGCATCCATGCTTGGATGGAAGCAAGACACTGAGTCGCAAGATATCTTGTGTTTTCATTAATCTTCTGCATATGTTTGTGGTTCCATGAGAAGTGACTCAAGTTTCTCCATGAAGAGATTGACTATCACTGGGGAGAGGACTGAGCCTTGTGGGTTTCCGCAGGGACTAGACTAGGGTCCAATTTGGCATTTTCTATTTGGACTGCTTGCTAGAGGAATGAGGCTAACCATTTGTGAACTGTGAATCAGAACCTGTCTGTCAGTGAAATGGCTGATTAATTTAGATTGAGCGACTGTGGTCAACAATGCAACGAAGTTGAAAATTACCAGAAGGCAGGCGTCTGCATTGTCCAGAATCAGGAGGGCATTGTTTATGACCTGGATGGGAGCCGTCTCCATACAGCATCCAGGTCTGAATCCTGATGTGTACTGCTGGAGTAAGCATTGTTGGCTTTTCTGATCATGGAGTGGGCACTGCTTTCTCGGCATCTTGGTCTCATCGTTACAAATTTCCATAAACGGCGCTTGATTTTTATTAAACTTGTTGACCAATCCGTCATATCAGTATACAGAAGACTTGAATTCTCATGAGTGTTTACTTCCCATCCAAAACGTTTGACCGAAAGTGGTTCTCTTTGATCTGGTAAGATTTTGCATGGTAAAGCTGTTCTTGTGAAATAGGAAGTCAGCAGATTTATTATGAGTGGTATTGGTTCTTAGTGGAAAGACTACAGGGTAGTGGGTAGCATAGTCTCACATGAGCAGAATATATCAAAATCCTGTGACGAATATTTTCAGCATTTTCCTGATTCAGGGCATTAATGACTCCGGAGGTTGCAAATCCAAGATGGAGTCATGTTTTGTATCATGTAGCGGTCTAGTGGACCATGCCACGGACAGTATGCAGGAGACCACGCCTACTTCTGGATCAGTATATCCAGAAGGCGGATCCTGTACACGTCTCGTTGCTACTCTCTTAGGAGTTTTGCCACGTTCCGTGAGTTCGCCTAGTGCTTGGTTACAAAGATCTGTCATTCTTGTATTCCTTTCTTCTGTTCATTTCCCCGTCTGCTACTAACTATTCATTTCCTCTTTATACAGACCGCTTGATGCTTCCACTTTGGAAAGCTTATTAGTTCCCGTTTTCGGAGGCTGCTTCCTTCACTTACAGCGAGCAGTTCATGGACGCCGCGGTGAGGCTTTCTCCTCTAAAGACTCCTCCCCTTTCAAAACATAGCCTCAGACTTCCGCCTTCTCCTGGATAAACTACAACTTTGTCACCCTTCTTAGGAACGGCTCAAACAGTACACTTCCATATTCGCGTTGTGTTCTCCACGGTCCAGAAAGCACGAGCGCTTTGGATCCTGGAACGCTTCCTCTCAGTCGGTAGGAACGATCACTTGCTTGATGATAATAGCGCTTCGGGCTGTCAACTCCCCGCTCATCTCTGCTTCACTTTCTCTTCTGCATACAGTTACTCAAACACTATCCATTCAACTTCTGGGCATCCCTTCTCTGTCGCTGCCTTACAGGGGTAAGAAGTGTTATGGGAGGTTGAGGACCGAATGCAGCGGTAAAATGAGATGAACAGATACCTAGTGTTAACTTCCCTTCCTTTTCAGATAGTTAATGCCAGGAGCGTTCAGGACCCCGTTTCCAGAAGTAGTAATTACCTGAACTTCACATCTCCGGTCCTTTTCAATTGAGGAATGCATCACAGATTCCACGAACCCCAGCAGCTCTTCACAGGGTTTTCTCCCTTTGGGGTTTCCCTGGGGTTCTCTCGGTGCCCGAGCCTGGTGCTGGGGTCCAGAAGGGATTTCAGGTAAATTACATTTTTCTACAAAGAAGAGGACATTGATATGTGCCAGAACCCATCTGGATACTGGTAGGTGATTTCCTAATGCTTCTTGGACTCTGGGTTCAGGATTGATATTCCTAGCATTACAAATCCACTCTTCAATGGTTTAATTGGTCTGATTACTCTTTCAAACACTGCTTCTGTGATGTGGAGGAGTTGTAATGGTCTCTTTGGAACATCTTTGTTAGTGCTGGTCTGACAGATGTCAAAGGTCTGGCCATCAGTCTTGAGTCTGTTGTATATTCCAGGTGTGTAAAACCTGCTCAAAAACATGGTTTTATGCTTTGGCCATGCCCAACTGAGAAGTGTTAAGATGGGTATGGGCTAAATCCATAACTGCTTTTTGGAAGCTTTTGGAACCAACAATTAAAGGTGGGGGCTAGTCATCTTTTATGTATGACTCTGCTCAACAAATTCTCTTAATTTGGTTAAAGACTTTTTTTCTGGCAAGACCTTTTTCTTTTTTGTCTTTTTTTGGTTACTCATTTTTAATCACATGATTGCACTGAGCACTTTTCCAAGGTCTAAGCAACAATGCATTATTCATCCTATTTTCAAAAAGGGCAATAGAGATTCTCCGACCACTTAGACCTATATCTCTGCTAGACTCCCAGTTTACCATTTTGGGATTGATTTGTGTTGGCCTACCCTCAAGATTGGAGCAATAAAGATAATATTTTAAGTGATAAACAACTTGCTTGTAGGGAAGGACTTAGTATGAATTAGCACATTTTAAACTTGTATCCTATATCAAATTCTATTTATATAAAGAAAGAAAATGTTTTTCTTGCATTCATGGATGTCGGCACTGCCTTTGATCACTTAAATAGAAATAAACTGCTCACAGTGTGTGGCTGTGAGGGAGCCTTTCTCCCACTTCTATTGCTGCTGCCTGGGAAGCCCTGAAGCCCCGTACCATGTAACGGCACACTCCTCGTAGAGTGTGCTCAGTGTGTTGCTGTGCGCCGTGGCCAGGAGGCTTTGAACAGTGGTTTACTATCTGGGGAGTGATCTACACAAGCGAGGATTTACAACTTCGCTTTTGTGCAACTTCCGCTACATTGAGCAATTACCAAGGGGGGCATTGTATACAGGAAGATCTGCCCGCCCTGGTGAGTAACTCTTTGTTTTTATTAGGTGCATATTGACCTCTTTGTACTTAATTATTTGTGATTTGCCGCTGGTAGGGCCGGCCCTATACAAGCAGGGGAATTTGAGAGGGGGTTCCCATTACAACTTGTGACTTAAGGCAAACCAGCAACAAAAAAAAAATAACTCCAGCATCCTCAATCTTCACCCCACATATCCTCTCTGTTTCGTGATTCTGATCACAGGTGCTGGACTGGTCTTTCTTGTAAGATTGTGACAAAGAACCTACAATTCTGACAACCTACTATCTTTGCAGTGGGTCCTTCGTAGATGACTTGAGGGCGCCTGAGTGGGTAGGACCTACGATTGAGTCCCAGGCTGAACCCCAGCCTCTATTGGTTTCACATGTGACACCCAAGGACCAGGACGTTGTGGCAGGAGCCCAAATTCACGGCCACGAGTGCAGCCATGGAGACCAAGTTGAGGGAGTAACCCTGAGGGGAGACTTGAACCTCGTCAAGCTACTACCGTCAAATTGGAATACACATTAACCATGACTAACATCAAAAAGAAAATCAAAGATGCCTTCCTAAAGGGGAGATCACAAAGCACAGGAGATCTGGAACCCTCCCTCTTTTTTGGGTGTGTCACTCCTATACCTGCAATCGAGGCAGAAATTGAAGGTTGTTCGTACCCAGTGACTTTGCCTTTGTTTAGAAACTTGGACACGGTGCAGTCTTCCCTCTTTACACCCAATTTAAAGCAGAATGCCCAAAAAGCAGCGGGCCCCATGGGTCGAGCCTCTCCTGAAGGCTTTGTCTTTTGTTCTGAACTCCTTAGTGAACGTGTTTGACTTGCTGAAGGGAGAAGTGCAAACACATTCAGGGATCTTGATGGAATTAATAAGGCAAATGGGCCTCTGTGAATCTTCACTTGTTGGCCTAGGGAACACCGTAAATTCCTTGGTCTTATTAGCACTAAAGGATTAAGGGATGAGGCAAAAACCCAAAGTCTGAAGATGGACCTGATACGGGAAACCCTAGTCGCAGAATAAATGGAGAGTGAAAGCTTACAGGGAGGATTGGATGAATTGCTAATGCACTTTAAGGAATCTAGCAACCGAACGGATGAGACTGAAATCATATTGTTGAGTAGTAGGTTGGGCCAGACCTTCGAAGACCCCTCCCCCTCTTTCAGATTCCCTTTTGGAGGAATTTAGGAGGATGGCGCAGATGGTGGAGGGTGTCTGCCATGATTCCTCAGATGCTCAGACAACTAAATATCGAAATAGCTCTCTAATAGAAGACATACTCATCAGTAAATTGAGACAGCGAAGAAACCGACCGAGGGGGGAAGCCAAAAAAGGAAAGAACGCAAACAGAGGTCAAAGTGCAGGTGGACACGATGAAAGAAACACAAAGAATCAAAAAACTCGTAATTCCAGAAAGTTTGCCACTGCTATCTTTATCAATGCCCTATCGGAGCCTTGAACACAGGAGCCAAATCTCCCAAATGAACTCTCGGCCTACAGTAGTTACTTTAGCGACACAGGTCTCTGATAGAGATTTTACAACGGGTGAAAAACAGTCTTTGACACCTCATAGTAAGCGTTGGATAAAGAGATTAAAAAACAAAAGGCCTCGGGGGTGCAGACCATCAGGGCCAGCGTTGGTACCCAGACGGAAATGAAGGATTGCCAGGTGCCTACTGTTCAACAATGTCAGGATGCATAGAAAGTTGGCTTGACCAATAAAGCACCAAAATCTATAAAATGGGCACC
Source organism: Ambystoma mexicanum (assembly GCF_040938575.1). NCBI lineage: Eukaryota > Metazoa > Chordata > Amphibia > Caudata > Ambystomatidae > Ambystoma > Ambystoma mexicanum. The sequence goes on from NC_090936.1 coordinate 437,249,886, forward strand.
AATGTTTATGCTAAGGGGGAATGGAAAACTATTCCATAAGAGTCTGGACCCTTGACCCTTGATTGCTAATCCATCAACATCAATTCCTAATCCAGTAAAATTGGCACCAATTTTCCTCCAGAGGAAAAAAGAACAAGCAGCTCAGGGTGATATGAATGTGCCTCAGACTGATGACCCCCTTCCCACTTCAGGAAACCATGGTCAGGGGTTCACTCCGACAGTTCAAAGGCAAATGCCCAATTTACTCATCTGCGGAAGAACGCAAATAATAGATCCTGATGACACCTCGAAGATTGAAATCAATAAGGCAATGAATGTGGCAAATAATTTGTCTCATTCCATGTCGGACAAAGAAACGGCACCCATTGCCATTCCAGGATTATGGTTAAAATGCACCAAAAGGCCCAAGGACCATAAATCCCTGAATCAAGGTGCTATCCTCTTACCTCAAGAACATTCCATATCTGTACCTGTTCTCATCGGAAGACATAGTATTTGTCTGCTTTCCAATTGAAGATTCTTTTGGTTGGTGGAGCTGGGACTACAATCTAGGGTCAGATTTAAGGCTGTTCTATCGGCCACTAAAACGCTTGAGAAACAGGGTCTGGATGTCGACACAATGCTCCCTGTCAGGGAAATGTGTCACACTCCAAGCTTCCAGGCGCTGGAGTGGCACGAAACAACCAGCCCCACTGCGGTTTTGGCGCCTGCAGGTCTAGGCTTACACAGGCATCTGCAACCCGAGCAGGGAAGAAGGGTTAGGGAAACGTTGGTTGGATGGGTATGTGTGTTGAGGATAACTGAAAAGAGGATTAGAAAGAGGTATTGGGGAACATAGGGTAAAGTTAGAAACAATGCAACACAATTGACAGCATAATCATGCACCCTCATGCATACATTCCCCACAACGTTACAACAAGCATGACATTCTGGCTAAACCAGTAGGGCACTTAGCTCTGGTTGTGTGTGCTGGCTTCCTCCCTGCACACTCGGGTCCGGTAACAGGAGCAGTTCAAATGCTGCAAAGAGAGCTTGCATTAGTGATGGCACGGTTATGCCGCACTTAGCTCACATAAGTTCATGCAGCTATGACTGATTAACTGCATGGGATGAGCATTCTTGCAATGCAGGAGTTATCTGAGGCCTTCTGCATGCAAGCATAGGCGTTTTCCTGGTCGCCCGTAATTGTAAACATGCAGTATTCTAAAGTCAGGCGCATGTGACTTTTTACATACAAGTTTGTTTACTGGCCGCATGTGGCTGTAACCATGCTACTATTGGAGGCTAGCTGCACGTGGCTATGAACATGCAGTTTGTAAAAGACTAGCCGCACGTGGCTTTAACATGCAGCGTGGTTTCTGGCCGCCCGTGGCTATAAATGCATTTGGGCTGCACATGGCTACTTATGCATGCAGCGCGGTGCTTGCATTGTCCATTGACAGTCTAATGCGAATTGCCGATGCGCGCCTCATCCAGTGAGGGGTTCGTTATAAGCAACAAGTTGCACGCTGCACTTAGCTTTCGTGGAGACGGGACTTTTCTACTTGGGCTATGCCCCCTGCGCGTGTTCCCCGTGTGCTCCGTTCCCCCCTCAGTGCCAGCGTTACTTATCTGTAGTAAGCGGAGGGCCGGAATGGAGATTCCTTGGGGTGTGGCCCCTCGCGTTGATCCCCGTGACCAGAGCTCTTAATGATGTAACTGCTTGGCTCAGATTCCGAGCACAAGCGCTGTATTTTTGTCTTCGTGTATGCATGTGAACGTGCCACTCCCAACGTGGCGTGCAAATTGTAGTTCCCAGCCCCAAGGCTGCTGAGAAATGTAGTCCAGCGTGCGTTTTTTTCTGCAAGGAGGGCAGAAAGGCCTTTTGTAAGGCTTTAATGTTTTCCTTTTGTCTTTGTTTTGTGTTTCTTTTTCTTCTTTTGTCTGTGGCCGCTGCATCTGCACCTTGAGTTCACCCCCACACTCAAACTACATGCACTCGTGCTCTGCACCCTGACAGTACTCCCCCTCCGCATGCAAGGGCTTGGGCTTTTCGGGATGATTGATATGGAAAGCTTTGACTAATCTAGGGGCATGGACATTGTGCAGGCTCCCAAGACCAGTCTTTCGGGCTGTATCCTACCCAGTCTGAGATAATAAACCTGTCCATCTTTACTTTGTTGGGAATTCAAGATAGCATGTACTTCGTATTCAGAGTACCCTTATACTAATATAGGTGGTGGTTTGACAGTGCTGATGGAGGCTCGAGCTGGTTTCATTAACGACACATGGAATGTAGGATGAATTTTCATTTGGCTGGGAAGCGCTAATCACACTGCTACTGGGTTTATTACATCAGTTATGGTAAATGGGCCTAGCTAGTGTGGCTTTAGTTTACGGGGCCTTTGCATTCTGATGTTGTGGGTGGACAACCAAACCCAATCTCTTTGCTTGTACAGAGGGTTGTTTCGTAGTCTTTTATCCGCATATTGTTTTTATGTTTAATTTGCAAAATGTAGGTTGGCTTGCATGTCCGTCCAGATTTGTTGCGCGTGACCATGTTGCCCTACTAATGTGGGTATGTCTGCTTGAGGGATGGCTGTTGCCAATGGCAAAACCTGTGTATGGAATCTGCATACCCCAGAAAAAGGAGTGTGTTTCGTTGAGCTGTGCAAAGTGTTATTGTATGCTATCTCGGCCAACCCAACATACTGAACCCTCAATGTCTCTGCGTTGGAAGTGTAACACTGCAGATACTGTTCAAGTCCCTGGTTTACCTTTTTGGTTTGTCCATCCGTCTTTGGGGGATATCCAGAAGACAGACTGACTTCCATGCCAATCAATTTGCAGAATGCTTGCCAAAACTGAGATGTAAATTGTGGGCCTCTATCGGTAATAACACGAGTTGGTAGGCCGTGTAGTTACGTACCACATTATGTAAAAATAACTCTGCTACTTCGACCCGCTGTGGGGACTCCTACACAAGGAACGAAGTGGCTGATTTTAGTGAGGCAATCCACAATAACTAGAATTGAGGTGTACTTCTGGATGGGTGGTAGATCCATAGTTCGATCCATCGTGACTGTGTGCCATGGAGCCGGCGGAGTGGGCAGTGGTTGGAGTATCCCAGCAGGTTTCTGATGAGTGGCTTTTTGCCTGCCACAAGTGTCACAGTCCGACACGTACACTTGAACATCCCAGAGTAAAGTCTGCCACCAAAATTGCTGGGCTACATTCTTTGGAGTTATAGCAATAGGATGTCCAGCTAATGAAGAATCGTGGCACCATTGCATGACCTCTTTTCTGAATTTAGCCGTGGGCAAATAGAGGGGGTTGGCATAATATGGGAGGCCATCCACCAGAGTGTGCTGGGAGCCCATGGTACACCATTCTTGTAGTTCTTGAGTTGACCTAGCCTTTCGTACGTCTTCAAAGAGGCTGGGCCTTCACATTACTCCTATGATGTGAGCTGCTGGGATTATAGGATGTGCTTCACTCACTCCCTCTTTCTCTGGTTCTGTGTATCGAGATAAGATGTCTGCCTTTTTATTGTCTGTCCCAGGGCAATGGTTATAAGAAAATCGAAATCTGCGAAGAACAACGCCCAACGCAGCTGACTTGGACTAAGCGTCTTAGCTGTTTTGATGAGCTGTAAATTACGGTGGTCGGTCATAACCGTGACCGTGTGGCGAGCTCCTAGGAGATAGTGTCTCCACTTATCAAATGCAGATTTAACCGCTAGCAGATCTCGTCTGCTATGGTGTAATTAGCTTCTGCTGGCAGCAATTTACGAGAATGATAGGCCACAGGGTATTGTAGGCCTGTCTTGGGATCCCACTGGGAGAGAACCACCCCCAACTCATAGCTGGATGTATCTGTTTGTACCACAAAGGGGTGAGTCAGGTCTGGGTGTCTGGGCACTGGCGCAGAAGTGAAAGCCAACTTGAGTTGCTGGAATCCACGCTCAGCAGAATCGTCCCACAGGAACGCTTGCCCTTTTCTTAGTAAGGCAGTGATCGGGATCACCAACTTGGAGAAATTCTAGATGAAGCGCTGATATAAGTTAGTGAATCCTAAAAAGGATTGCACCTCCTTAACTGAAGTGGGAGCTGGCCAATCCAAGACAGCTTGCACCTTTTTCTGGTCCATCTGCATCCCGGACGGAGTCAGAAAATACCCTAGGAATTCCACTGTAGTACAGTGAAATTCGCATTTCTCCAATTTAGCGAATTGGTTGGGTTCCCTGAGTTGTTGGAGCACTGCTTTTACATTTTTCACATGATCTTGCATGGTCCATGAATGAGTATATCATCAATATATACCACAGCGTACATATACAGGTATTCGCAAAGGACCTCATCGAGAAAGTGCTGGAAGGCCGCAGGTGCATTGCAAAGGCGAATGGCTTGACCTGATACTCATAGAGGCCGAATTTTGTCCAGAATACTGTTTTCCATTCATCTCCGGTCCGCACCTGTACTAGGTGATGAGTACCCCTTATGTCTAGCTTAGTGTATACTGCTGTATACCTACCTGGCCCAACAGTACCAGAATCAAGGGTATTTGGTAGCAGTTTTTTAACGTGATGCGATTGACCCCGCGATAGTATATACAGGTTCTAAAGTCACCGGTCTTCTTCGGCATGAAGATGAGTGGCGACGAGACCGGTGAGTTGGAATGTCTGATAAACCCACTACGCAAGTTGGTATCTATGTACTCCTTTAGGTGTGCCGTCTCAGCCTCAATAAGAGCGTTAATGCAACTACAAGGCAGTACTGCACCCGGCTCCAAATCGATACGGCAATCGAACGGCCGATGGGGTGGTAGTGTTTCCGCAGCTTGCTTGCTAAACACATCTCGGAAATCTCGGTATTCTTGTGGTAAGTCACTAAGGTCTGGTCTTTGCACCATCAAGACCGAGGGCTCAGGTAAAGGCTTTTCTACTGCAGGCAAAGATTGTTTCGAATTAAAACAATGCCTTAGGCTGTGTGGTGAAGATAGGGTAACTATTCTCCTGGATCAGAACACTCGAGGGTCATGTTTGCGAAACCAGGGAAGCCCCAAGATAAGGGCCGAACTGCAGTGCTGCTATGAGGTTAAATCAAACCTCCTCAAGGTGGTTTTCCAGGCAGCGCAGAGTGAAAACCTGGGTACATTGAGTTACGGGCACGGAACACAATGTAGTGCCATCTACTGCCCGTACAGCTTCCATTGGCTCTTTAGGACACAAAGGGACTCCTATCTTGGCAGCTTATGCAATGTCCATGAAGTTTCATGTGGCCTCGGAATCCAAGAGCAAGGTAACCTGAACCTCTTGGCCCCAAAAACCCAAACGTCCGGACAGAGTGATGTGTGGCGCATAATTAGTGTAACCTATGGTTGGGATTGCTTCAACTTCCTGGCTCGACTGTACGACTCCTAAAACCGCTGAGCCGAGGTGTTTCCCTGCGTCTTGGGTTTGGAAGGGCACTCCCGAAGCAAATGACCTGTAGTCCCACAGTACATGCACAGCTCTTCTTTCTGCCGACATTCCTTTTTGTCCTTAGTGAGTGGGCCTCGGGTTGAACAATTTGTTTTTTTAAAACAATTTTTCTTGATTTTATTTCAACAAACCAAACTTGCAGTGCATATAATAACATTTTGAATATACATCACATTGTCCGTGTTCACTGCTTCACCCCTTCCCTCCCACCCAAGCCTACTCTCCCTCATGTTCTATTTCTACATCTTGCAGTGGGGATTCATTTACGATAGTTCCGGTCGGATCCTGGTCACTTGACCCGTCTTGCGTGGGTCCAAATAGTTCAGCGATTAGTTGTTTCCAAGCTAACAAGCTCTAAGCCTCCTCCTCCCCCCCAGTTTTGCTCGCTTCCTGCCATACTGCAATCTCGTCCTCGGCCCATTTCTGTAGGTCTGTCCACCATGCTTCCATTCTTGGTCTATGGCATGCCTTCCACCCCATAGCTATTCTCCTCTTTGCAAGCACGTACGCCAGGTCTTTCAGTTTACTCACGTGCTTGAGTTTAGGTGGTCTAGGAAACCCTTCTATCAAGCAAGCTCACTGTATCCACCACTATCTTAATCCCTTTTTCTTCCAGCCTATGTGCTATTTCTCCCCAAAATCTCTATTACTGGACATTACCCGAACATGTGTACCATTCTGGAATTTTCTTCGTCTGTGTTTTTAGTTTGGCTATCCTCTGGGGTGTCATATACGCTCTGTGGGTTATATATAATTGTATCTGTTGTAGTCTTGCGTTTCTTGACACTTTCTTGTGGTACCCTTGGGCTCGTTCCCACATCCCATCACTCATTGGGGCACCCACAGGACTTTGGTCAAGGCTAATGTTGTTGCTCTTCCAAGACATTTTGAAAAAGAGAATGTTCCCTCCATCTTGGAAGACCTCAATGGTTGTCCCCATTTTCAAGGGCGGTGATCGCACTGACCGGGAAAACTATCGTGCATTAGCCCTCCTCCATGTGGACAGCAAAATCTTTGTGGGCCTCGTGCTGAGAGAACTGGAACAGTGGGCTAGAGATAGTATAATCTTGTCAAGTTTTCAGACAGGCTTTCGAAGGGGGCTTTACACCATGTTGAACAGGACAACTTTGGAGATCTTAAGTGCACAATCACGGAGAAGGGGGAAGTCCAGTGCTCTATGGAGCCTGGATAGACATCTCCAGCGCAGTCTACATAGTTAGCAGAGACCGGCTATGGGCGAAGCTAGTATCTTGGTGGGCGCCAAAACTACTACTGGCATATTAGCCAGTCTCCATGAAAAAAAAAGTGATAAGGGTTAAGCTAGATGCTTTGGGCTGGCTTTCAGACCCAGTGCTGGTTGAAAGGGGATGAGACGGGGTTGTCTGGTGGCACCCCTTGTTCGAAATATATTTCGAAGGGATTGTGTCCTCCGACGTATTCCACATCTTAGATATCTCCTTCCAGCTCTGCTGGCCTCGGAAAATGTTTCTGTAGAGGGCACTGCGCGTCGACGTCCTCCGAGTCGATGTCCCTCGACAGCCGCCGTATCGACGTCGACGTCATCCTGCCTATAAAGGCCGCACGCAGAGTCCGTTGCTTAGTTCTGTTTTTCCGCGCTTACTCAGTGCCTCGGAATATCGTTGCTCAGTTTTTGTCAGGTTAAATCTATTTACCTCGAGTTATTCGATCCGTACTTGATGGCTTCTTCGTCAGAACCGACAACTCCTCGATCCGGCTTCAAAAAATGCCGAGATTGGGGGAAAAAGATGTCGCTGACTGACCCTCACGGAGTTTGTCTGTGGTGTTTGGGAGCTGAACACCATTGTTCGGAGTGCGAGGACTGTATGTCCATGACAGCTAAGGCCCTGAAGGAGCGTAGGCGGAAGCTGGAGAAAGGTAAGACTTTTAAAGCTTCTTCTTCGTCGACGAAGTCGAGACATTCGTCTCCTCGTCACCATTCACGTTCCAGGTCTCGGAGTGGGTCCCATCACTCCTTGAGATCGAAGCACTCGAAGAGGAGACGTCGAAGATCCCCTTGTCCGTCTTCCTCTGTTTCACCAAAGAGAATCCCTTGCCCCACGAAACATAGTTCCCAGGCTGAATGGGAGGAATTCCGCAAAAATATGATGAGCGTCTTCGAGAAAGCGGCCTCGACCCCCTCGAAGACTGCCGAGAGCGATGCTCTGGTCGAAAGACCCGAAGGTCAAAAACGCCGCGAGTCGCAGTACCCGGCGAAGGAAACCTCTCGAGCGTGTCTCGAACCCTCGAATAGGACTATGACCTCCAAACCTTCCTCGAAGGTTCCGTCGACACCGTCGACGAAGGTTCCGTCGACGCCGAGGTCGGTGTCTTCGACGCCGTTGTCGAAGGAACCTTCGACACACGGGTCTGTCGACTCGACGCCAGCTTCGACACCGGCATCGATGCCAAGAAAAGTCACGGTCACGACACACCCAGTGACTATCCCCAGGTCCTCGATGACTATGTCTTCGAGGTTGTCGAGTAGAATCCCAATTCTGTCAAGGTCATCGAGGCCTCTGCCTTTGTTTTCGACGCCACGCTCGAAGCCTTCGACGTCGGTGTCGACGACATCAACGTTTTCGAGGCCGATTATGACAAGTTCGGCACCCTCTGCCTTGGAAATGGGATTTACACCCTTTATGAGTTCAGAACAATTGAGAACTATGTCCTCAATTATGGAAGAGGGTGAATTGTCTGAACAGGAAGACACATTTGAGTTGCAGGGACCTGTAACCCCAATTAGAGAGGAATTTTCCTCTGAAGAACGCAGGTTAAAGGATCTTCATGATTCCTTACATGAGGCAAGTGGGTTAGACACTTCCCCTGAGGTGGAGTTTGCTAGGCCAGACCCGGGGGAGCATGCTGAAACCCCCTATAGAGCCTTAATGGCCAGGATCACAGAGTTTATGGAGTGGTCTGCACCTTCACAATCTTTCCAACAAGATGACCTCACGGACATTCTTGACAAAGGCCCAGAGGAGGATCCTGTGGTGCCTTTTCATAAAGCTCTTCAGAGGAAGATTATGACGAACTGGGAAACCCCAGATGTCGTCCCGGCAGTAAATAAAAAACTGTCTACAAAATATAGGGTATCCTCTACAGACCCGGAGTTTTTGTCAAAACACCCATCCCCAGAAAGTCTGGTGGTACAGGCAGCAACTTCTACCGATGTCAAGACAGCTTATCCTACCGTCCCACAGGACAGGGACGATAAAAAATATGATGCTATGGCAAAGAAAGTTTTTTCGGCATGTAGCATGGCACTAAAATCTGTTAATGCTACTTGCACCCTTGCTAGATTCAGCCATACACTTTGGGAGTGTGCTTCTACAGCGGCTGACTGCATCCCGGAGGGAGAAGAAAGGGAGGCGTTCCTGAATATCATACAGGACGGTAAAGACGCTATGTGCGAATCCCTCCAGACGGGCATTGATTCGGCTGACAGTATCAGCAGAGCAATGGCGGCAAGTACAACAACCAGGAGATTCGCTTGGTTGAGAAAGTCTGGTTTTGCCCCTGATGTGCAAGCCAGGCTCTTGAACATGCCATTCGATGGCTCTTCTTTGTTCGGGAAAAAGAAGGATGACAGTTTAGAGAAACTGCAAACTTCAAAAGCAGCAGCACAATCCCTAGGCGCTGCAATCCGTCAGACACCTTTTCGTCCCACAGGAACCTCTGCGAGGGGCAAGTCCTTTCACTTCTACTCCGCATTCGGAAGAGGTAGAGGACGTCCGGCTCAAAGGGGACAAAGAAGAACTACCCGAGGTGGACGGGGTAGATATTCAAAAGCCGCAGCAACAGCAGGTGCCTCTTTACCATCGGCATCCACATCAGCCGCCCCAAAACCACTCTGAGGACTTCCCTCACAGGACACCTGTAGGAGGCAGGTTGACTCAACATCTGGCAGAATGGCAGGCTATCACGTCAGATGCTTGGGCATTGGAAACAGTTGCCCTAGGTTACTGCCTGCCTCTCCTACGCATACCACAGTCATCCACCGGGATCAGCTCTCAGAAAGCTCCAGATCCGCTCCTCTTGCAGGACATTTTCGACCTGCTAGAGAAAGGTGCCATAGAACCGGTACCTGTAGCGGAGAGGAACAAGGGCTGGTACTCCCCTTATTTTCTCATTCCAAAGAAAGACGGAGGACTGAGACCCATCTTGGACTTGCGAGAATTGAACAAATTCCTCAGGAAAGACAAATTCAAGATGGTCACTCTTTCTCAGATCCTCCAGGCCCTTCAGTTCCAGGACTGGTTGGTATCTCTGGACCTTCAGGATGCTTATTTCCATGTGCCTATCCATCTTAAACACAGGAAATACCTGAGGTTCACAATTGGCAACTCTCACTATCAATTTCGAGTGGTGCCATTTGGGCTGACCTCCGCCCCGAGGGTCTTCACCAAGTTAATGTCGGTAGTGGCGGCAAGTCTAATGAGGGAAGGGATTCACGTCTACCCCTACCTAGACGATTGGTTGATCAGGGCTGTCTCTTCGGAACAAGCTCAGATCCAGCTAAATCACGTGTGCCACTCCCTTCACAAACTGGGCTTCTCCCTCAATTTAAAGAAGTCACAAATGATACCATCACAGAGACTCCAGTTCATAGGAGCGATCCTGGACACTTCCCTGGGAAAAGCCTCGCCACCAGAGGTGTGAGGGCTCAAGATATTCTACAGATGGTTACCAAGTTCCAAGATGCCCAACGTCTCCCAGTCTTCGACTTTTTGAGGTTGCTAGGCCTGATGGCATCCTGCATTTTCCTAGTGCCAGAGGCTCGCCTGAGAATGAGATCCCTCCAGTGGGCACTGAGGACTTAGTGGTCACAATTCTCAGGGAAAATGACAGATCTTCTTCAGGTTCCCGACAGGGTGGCTCGAGACCTTCCGTGGTGGGCCTGTCAGGAGAACATTCTGAAAGGAGAACAGTTTTGGCAACCCTGGCCGGAGATAACAGTAGTCACGGATGCCTCACTCACGGGGTGGGGAGCCCATGCCAACGACTTGACCATCAGCGGTCGTTGGTCTCCATCGGAGTCCAGACTACATATCAACCTGTTAGAGCTGAGAGCCATCAGACTTGCGCTGAAGGCGTTCCTGCCAGCTGTACAAGGGTTAAACGTCCTGATAATGACGGACAACACAGTGGCCATGCATTACCTCAACAAAAGAGGAGGTGTAGGATCACTATCCCTGTGCAGAGAGGCGATGCAGCTCTGGTTTTGGGCAATCCAAGAAGGAATCTCTCTATCGGCAGTTCACCTAGCCGGAGAGAAGAACTTGACAGCGGACGCTCTGAGCAGGCAGAGCACAGTCTCCCACGAGTGGGAACTAGCTCAAGAAGTCCTTCAAGAGATCTTCGCCCTTTGGGGAACCCCTCAGGTGGATCTGTTCGCCACCAGCGTCAACAGGAAATGCGATCTGTTCTGCTCAAGGGAATTTCCCCCGAGAGGAGCTCTGGGAGACGCGCTCATAGTGGTCTGGGAGTTTCCGCTTCTGTACGCGTTCCCACCGGTCCCTGTCATTCCTCAAATGATCAGGAGGTTGAGAAGATTCCGGAGAGCCATGATCCTTATTGCCCCGGATTGGGCCAGGAGAACGTGGTACCCAGACCTTCTAGACTTGTCCATCTGCCCTCCAATTCGACTTCCATTCAGAGAGAACCTACTCTCACAGAAGGGAGGTCAGGTTCTCCATCCAGACATCAAAACCCTCAACCTTCACGCTTGGCTTCTGAAAGGTTGAGGTACAAGGATTGGGACCTCCCTGATGATGTTATGGAGGTGTTGCTTTCGGCAAGGAGGCCAGCAACAAAGTCTTTATACCGCTGCCGTTGGAACAGATTTTGCAGCTGGTGTAGAGAACAGAATATCGACCCTTTTTCATGTGGTACACCAATGGTTTTGTCCTTCCTTCTATATTTGGCGAATTCAGGCCTTCAAGTTGGCACCATTAAAGGCTATCTCGCAGCGCTATCCATCTTTAAGCGCACTGCGGAAGAACCATCCTATTTCAAGTTACCCTTGGTAATACAGTTTCTAAAGGGGTTAACCAATGTTTATCCCCCAAGACCATTCCAAGTTCCCCTATGGGATTTAAACTTAGTACTAACTTTCCTGATGGGCACACCTTTCGAACCACTCCATTCTTGTTCCCTAAGATTCCTTAACCTTAAAACTGTTTTATTAATAGCACTTACATCTGCTAGAAGGGTGAGCGAATTACAAGCTCTTTCTTGTAAACCCCCTCACACAATATTTCACAAAGACAAAGTTGTCCTGCAAGTGAAGCCTAATTTCCTCCCAAAGGTGGTTTCTGAATTCCATATCACTCAGAAGATTACCCTACCAACTTTCTATCCTCCTCTTCATCCAGGGAAAGAGAAAGAGAGGTTACACAGGCTAGACCCTAGAAGGGCTTTAAGTTTTTACATCAGTAGACTAGCCAGGTTAAGACAGGCAGACCAGCTTGTTTGTAGGTTACACAGGTCACAAACTGGGGTTACCAATAACTAAGCAGACCATTTCCAGATGGATCATTCTAACCATTTTGGAATGTTATAAACTGGCAGGGAAAGAGCCCCCTCAAAACCTTAGGGCTCATTCCACCAGAGGTATTGCAGCTTCATCGGACCTCAAAAGAGGCGTGCCGGTTAAAGACATCTGTGCGGCCGCTACATGGTCGTCTGTCCATACCTTTACACAATTTTACAATTTGGATTCCTCCTCCAGTCAAGAGACTAGGTTTGGAAGGGCTGTACTGCATTCTATTCATCAATAGAAGACAGCGTGAAGTCAGTACTCCCTCCTCCAATAATAGAATACTGCTATGGGAGCCTATCTAAGATGAGGAATACGTCGGAGGACACAATCCCTTCGAAGAACAAGTTACTTCTCACCTTGTAACGTTCTTTCGACGGGATGTTCCTCCGACGTATTCCTCATCGACCCTCCCATCCATCCCCGCAGTTCTACTTCCCTTGTTGTTGCAGTTTACGCTCCTTCAGGGTGATTAGTTTAGTCCAGAAAGTATTATTGTGGGCTACAAAACGGAACTGAGCAACGGACACTGCGCGCGGCCTTTATAGGCAGGATGACGTCGACGTCGATACGGCGGCTTCTAGAGAAAAATTTTCTGAGGCCAGCAGAGCTGGAAGGAGATATCTACGATGAGGAATATGTCGGCGGAACATCCCATCGAAAGAACGTTACAAGGTAAGAAGTAACTTGTTCATCTGGCAGACTTAGAGGGGGGGTGGGATAGGAGCTTTGACAAAGGTACCAGCCAGCCCCAGGATCGGTACTCTACCAGTTAAGTGGCTGGCCTACGCTGATGATATTGTCCTTTCGGATAATACAGCAGTGGGCTTGCAGCGACTCCTGAACGCATTAGGGGAGTATGCACGGACGAACCAGCTTATAGTAAACCCAGAGAAATTGAAGATTCTGGTCTTTAAAAGATCTGTTCAGCGACTGGTAAATTACAAGTGGACTATGGGAAATCAGATAATTCCCTTGGTAAATTAGGTGGTTTATCTGGGATTCTCAGTATAGCCCTTCCCGAGGGTGGAACAAATTGAGATTGACTTCGACAAGAAGGCCTTTCATTTGATTCCTCAGTTGAAAATTTTGTTGGTGAAATCCCGTGAATTCTCCCTGTTACCCCCGATTAAATTCCATATCGCCAGGGTAATCCCGGTCATACTATATGGACTGGAAGTGAAAACACAGGTCTGGGAAATGCATTGGCCGTGGCTAGAGGGACGAATATGGAAGCAGTTCCTGGAACTTCCAAAGAGCTTGCCCATGGCAAGCTTAAGATACGAGCTGGGCCTAAGATCCTTTAGCTCCTTTGTGAAGTGGAAACTGGTCTCTTTGTGTCCACTGATTTGTGTCCACTGATAGTCACCCCAGAGGCCAATTCAGGACATCAAGGTGCATCTCGAACAGGGCACCTCAATGTTTCTATCTAAATTAGAGCAGCTGGCCATGGGTATCCTGAGTGTGTGCAATAGTGATCTAGATACCTTAATTACCAACCCAATGAAAGTAAAGGAAGCTTTGACCCAATATGATTGGATTCGAACAATAGCAGAAATGCGTAAATTGTCCTTAGCAAAATCACTGTGCCCTATTGACAAAAATAGAGGATTCCTACCTAGGTACTGAAGGTACTTACCCAATTGGAGAATAAGGCAGTCTTTTTTTGATGTTCCGAATGAACCTAATTTATACAGGCAAAATTCTATCCAGCCTGGGTCGAACCAAACCGAAGTCATGCTGCCCAGTCTTTGGGGATCCTAAACTTGAGACACTGAGGCACCTCCTCACGGAGTTTAGGAGTACATGGGAGGTGTGGTTAATGTACCTTTTGCAATTTGTGGACAAGGTGGAAGGTTTAAATTCCAATATGTTCTGGGAAAGGATAATGGCGGGGTATGAGATCCCGCTAACCATAAATGTAGTCCAAGTCTTGAAGGTTTGTGGTTTTATTCAAAATACCATATGTCGTGAACATTGACTTACTGTTTCCCTAAAGGGATTTAAAGTCTCGAAGTTGCCTGCATTAAGGACCCATCGTAATGTGTTCCCCTCAATTGCGACAATGTAATAAATTTCCTTTTCTTCTTTTTTTCTTGCTTTCTTCTTTTCTCTCCTTATTTATTTGTTCCTCGCAATTTTTCTCTTGTTAATCAATTTTAAAAACTTGTCAATTAATTTGTAATTATTATTGATGATGCCATGATATTTTGTGAAAGCTGTATTTCGCTATATACAATAAAATAATTACAAAAAAATATATGGCATTTGCTGGAAAGCATGAATTGCCCAAAAGACCTGATGGCACTTCTAGTCCGCCATATCATAAACGAAGCATGTGTTTGCTCAGGGATTCATGGAGACGGCACCACAGTGTTTCCCGTTGAGGTGCCTTAGACAATGCTTTGTTCTAGCCCCCTTACTGTTATCTCTATATTAATGGTTTATCGGACCACTAACATGACTGTGCCAATGACTTACCCCATATTGGACAGAAGATCAGACCTGTTTTGGCCTATGCCGACGACTGTTTTACTGGTACAGACACCTCAGTCCTTACAACTTGAATGCATATACCAATGTAACAAAGCCTGCATACATGCCCGGTCAGGGGAGAGAGGGAGCCCACCCCAAACAACCAGAGGTGCCCGTGAGTATGTGTACAGCCCCACCTCCCCAAATTAACTGTGATAATGGTGCTGTCCCCACCACCAGAGAACACAGACTGGGAGAAGCTGCAACGGGAAGCAGTAGACGGAAGACACCATGCAGCAGCGGTCCGCACGTTGCCACAGGATACGGCAAGCAGCATAACGCTGGCTGCAGTAGAAAGGGACACAGTGTAGACTCTCCGGGTCAATGCGCCGTCCAGAGGCCTTATTAATGAAACTCCCACCCAGGACATTAACAGTAAAAGGCCCACCAGAAAGATTCATCAAATGGGGACTTCAGTCCCTCAGAAACTCTTTTACTTTGCGAAAGATGCTTTCGGAAAATCCCCTTTTGAAGCCTCCCTAAGCACTTAACCTGCCACACCCGCTTGAACTAGGTAAGTGATTGGACAAAGTGAGTATCCAATCCTGGGAGCTGGTGCGGTATTTAAGAAAGTGCATGTAAGCTGTACAGTGTTGGTTAGTTGGGTGAGGACAGGTGGTTAAGGATATCGGAGACCAGAGGAGGCGAAAACGAAAGTGGTGCGCAGGCTATTGGTGTGAGTGGGTCTGTGCAGTGTTTGCCTTTGAGATTAAGGTGTGTGAATTAGCGATAGAGTAGAAAGTAGTGGTAGGTGGGTGTATGGGTAGTAGCAGGAACTGATAGTTGGTAGTAGTGGCAATCGTATTGGCAGTACAGGAGAGGGTTAGTGAGAGTAGTAGCATTTGTTGCAGTATGGAAATAGTGGTAACAGTAAAGGGAGTAGAAGCTGAAGTAGTAGTGAGGAGATAAGAAGGTGATAGTAATAGAGGTATTGGTAGTAGAGTTGCAGTTGGAATAAGGAGAGTGGTAAAATCTATTGGGGGAGGTGGAAAGGCAGAGTGAGAGATTGTGGTTATTAGAGGTCAGAAATGTGAGACAGACAACTTTGTCAAGAGTTTTCAACTTTATCCATTTTATTAAATAAAAAGGTTCGATAAATGCCTCACTATCCCTACCCTTGCGAGGATTTTCCTGCCTGAAATACACTAAAGCAAAACTCTAATGAAAGGGTATCTGTCCTTCACAATTGTACTTTCAATAAAGCAACAAGGAAATTCATGGCCCTTAAAATGAATAAGTATATAGAACATAAAACCACATTCGCAATATGGCCACTCTCTCTTCTCATAACCCTTCCCCTGATCTCAGCAAGGTTTTGCTCCATGGTTCAAAAGAAATCGGGAAATCCTGGTTTGCTGCAAAGTTCCAATACAGTTCTGGAGGATTCAAATTTGATAACAAAAGTTCTGTTGTAGCCACAATGTACCAAAAGAAATTATGTTCCAACTAATCCGGTAGCAAAAACAGATTTTATGTTAGTCTTCAAGTAACAAAAACTGTCTTCATCAGGATTATTTGCCACAACTTTGATATCGACATAAGTATATTTCAACTCCTCCTGGAGTAAGAACATGTTGAAACGCCAACAATTGTCTTTGTCATGATGACTTGTCACAATTTGGATTTCAAAAGAATTAGTGTTCCAACCCGGGAGTATGAACAGGTTTAAACAACAATTGTCTTGGTCAGGATATTCTGCCACAGTTTTAGATTTAAAAAACGGTGTCTTCTCCACAGTTAGTTAAATGTGTTGTCTTGGTCAGAACCACAGTTCAGTACTCTATCTACTATTATTACCTTGTTGACTCCTGTACCATGCCTTCTACTTCCACAGCTTTGTTACATGGGTATACTCACCCGCCTGCGCAATGCTTCACAAAATAACAAACGGTGGCGTTGTGGCTTCCTGTGGTCGGGCAAACAGCCACTTTTGGCCTTCCTGCACTCACGCCATTCGAACTTGGAGATTCTGCTGCTCCGGGGAGCTTCAGGTGCAACCCAGCCACCTGGAACCTCTGGTGAGGGCACACTTCCCTCGCTGCTTCAGCTTCCCACTGCGCGACCTCTGCAACAGGGACAACTTGAGGCAAAGACCCTCTCGGGGGCTCTCTGTGGTCCTGGAGTCTTTTCTCGCCTGTAGCTTTCCACTTCAGCTGCATACACGGCCACACTTTTTCCTTCTCTCCTGCTGCCCTAAGGCCTGCACCTGAGGGGGCCTTTTAAGCCTCCAAATTTCTCTCTGTTGTAGGTCATCTTTACTAATTAGCGGACCGCTCCTACAGTAGTGCTCGTCTGCATCCCTCTTCTTCGTCCCAGAACTGTGGGAATTATGGGACTTGAAGTCCCTTTCAACAAGGTAGTTTTTATAACCTTTTCCACTTTGCTGATTTGATCTCCACTTTCTGCAATAATTCTTGAAGAAGTATCACACACCTTGTTATGCAGTTTTTGTTCGTAGGGAGGAATAAGGCTCTCTAGACTTTGCATGATTATTATTTCTAATCGCCCTTCCATTTCCCCTCTTGAGTTAGGGCAGAGTTTAGCTCTATGGGTTTGGGGATTGGTTTGTATTCTTTTCTATACCACAAGAGTGCTGACTGATTTTCCCCACATTAAGATGTTCCACATGTGGAAGGAGTGGGTGGTTGTGACAACAATTGATTATATGCTGTGGCATTTGTGATATATCTTCCCTAGGGGAAGGCAAATACTGTGTCTCACCCCACAGAGTCCTCTCACCTCCCTTTGCCTTTTCTCCTCCCAGGTGATTCTCCCACAGAACACCACCCTTATGTCTGGATCAGGAAGCGGCTGCCTTTCCCTGGCCACCTGGGAGTAGATTTTAGACAGTGGTTTAGTGAGGGATATGTAGGATTCATCTCAGGGGACAATGACGTGGTGGGTGGAGAACAGCTTAAGAGACTAGTATAATGAAGGGTCGGTTATGAGAGGGTCTGAAAGGAGTGAGAGTGACGCTGAGTTAAAGAAAGCACAATTCTTTACTCCCTGAGATTAAGTGGGGATAGCAGAGGGAAAGTTTGAAGATCCCTAGGGAGTCAGTCAACCTGGAGCCCCGGTATGAAAAACAGATGCAGGGGTTACTGATTCTAGTGCTACCAACATCCTCGAGGGGGACTTCTAGGTTAGGGAGATGGGGACAAGGCCAGGATAGAACAGAGTGGGCTGCCCTAGTGCCAAATATCCCAAGCCCTGAGAGACCAGATATCCTTGCCACAAGAGATATGGTTATCCCATCTACAAAGAATTTTAATAAACACCCTTGGACTTGCTATCACAGTCAGTGTGCTTCTTTGTGACAGGGACACCCTGTCACACCAACTTCATACAAAAGCTTGATTTGACCCTCAATGGAGCAAAGCTTCAGCAATTATGTTATCCAGACCCGATTCAGGAACATTCTAAAACTTCTTCCTTTCGGGCAATTGGTAGGAAGTTACATTTTGTGCAAGATTTTGACTACCTGGGTTTCACCTTTTGGCTCAAATCTCAATGGAGACAAACATTAAAAAGCATCTAGCAAGAATGGTGCAGGCTCTCTGTGGCATTGCCTGATTTGCAAAAATGTATAAAGCCAGTCCTATCGAGGTTTTATTAAGAATTTACAAACTCAAAACAAAGCAGTGGCAAGAGATGGAGCAGGAATATGGGGATTTACAGATAACTCCTCACTGAGTAGACGGGAAAATAAATTCTTGAAAAAAATGTTGGGCCTCCCTCAATCTGGCCCAAATTTCGCAGTACGTACCGACGTATGCCTTTTCTTGTAAATTAGTTGAAACCCATTTTTCTCTGGTTGAGAGTGGGAGCAATGAGAAAACTGTGCTCACAAAAACCATACTGAACTATACTTTAAGTTTGGAGGGAAATTGTTTTAATATACCATGGCTCTCCCAGATTAAGCGCTCCCTAACCAGTGTTCATGCAGAACCTTACTTTAGGAACCCATGCATAACTAAAATGCAAACTATTGAAACCATAAAGAATAGTTCTATATAATAAGTATTCTAAGTAGAGAAGAAGGGGAACTGAGTAAACCGTCTAATAAAAGACATATTGGGCCTCATTACGACCCTGGCGGAATGGGTTTAATGGCGCCGGTAGAGCTGCCGGTGCCGCTAAACCGCCTATTCCGCCCTATTACGAGGACCCCTTGCGGGTCCCGCTCTGGACGTCTGATCAGACCAGACGTCCTTTACGGGTCCCGCGAGGGGACCAGCATGCTAACAACGGGCCCGTCATTAGCATGCTCCACATTCCCATTGAGCCCTATGGGGGCTCAAATGGGAATGGGAATGGGGATGGTCCGGATCGGGGTTCCCTGAATGGGGAAATACCGGGCCCTCCAAAGTCGGAATAGCCCGGTATTTCCCCATACAGGGACTAAGGACCCGAGTTTGGAGGCAGCCATGCCTGTTTTAAGGAAGGGCATGGCTGCCTCCAAACTCGTAATGAGGGCCATTATCTTTACTTCTGCCCACATCCCAGGCTATTTAATATGGTCTAAACATAATCACGATAGAATTGTGATCACAAGAACCCATACTCCTACGTCCCGTCCCCTTTCCTCCATACTGTATGGGCATCCCTCTCTAGGGAAGGGAAAAGGTAACCTTTTTACCAGAGAAAATTGTCCTCCCATTTAAATTGAGATGTGTGCAGGGCCATGGCCCTGGGACCAGGCGCTCCCCTGACTCCACCCACCGCTGGGATGGGTGAAGCCGCACTCAATGCAGCCTACCAATAAACGCCTCAATGCCAAGAATAGGCAGGCGGAGGGGAACCTCCTCATTCTGTCGGTTCACCCTCAGCCGCATTCATCAGTTATAGCTGTGGCCTACCTTTACTCCAAGCCACAGTCTTAGTCATTGGCACCCACCTCAGCACTCGTAGGGAAGGAGGAGAAGCTGTTGTATTCCTATGGCAAAAAGATTTACTCTAATGCCACTCCCTATCTGCGCCAGGCCAATGCTGACGCTATGCTGGGTGCAGTGGATCAAAAGCTGTGGCGGGAGATTGCAGATTTCCTCCAAGAGCTCCCTGCGCATAGTCAAGTGCGCTTTAGGGCCGGATTGGCAGATGCCAAAATCGTGTCCCAAGATATTATGGAATCCACACTCACATCGACACCGCAGGTAGGGCATTCAGTATTGCCACAGATAAATAGGAGGACAGCTTTGCTCAAGGTGACCAAGTTTAACCCTGATGTGCAGAAGCGCATTCTAGACCTGTGGTTTGAGGGAAAGGGATGTGTTCCACTCGCCTACGGATGAGGAAATGGACAAAAAGAAAAATAGCTCTCAGACAGCGGAGTCCTTGTCAATCCTGACAAAGTCGGCGCCCAAGGCCTATAGCCAGAGCCACCAACACTCAGACAAAGCCTGTACATTCGGCTTTCAGGAGCGGTGCGCTAGACACCCCGACCAGTCTCTTAGCCAGAACAGGCGCAAGCAACACAAATCCTCCAACAAGGGTTTTTTCCAGTCCCCCTCCCAGGCACCAGCCTCAGAGGGAAAGAAGTTGTGATGTCATCCAGATCCACAAGTCTCTCTGCACAAATGAACAATAGGCTGTAGGCCACATACCTGGTTGACACCAGTCGCACCTTGACACTCGTTCCTCCACCTGCTCCCTTCCTTGGTGCGGTATCGGGCGGGTGTCCGTAATGTCTGGCACGGCGGCCATATTGTCAAGCTGCCTTCCAGGTGCCTGTGTCGTGTTGCTTGGCTCAGTGGGCCAAGCCTCGTCCAGGACTCTTGAGTGTGCCTATTGACTCTGCTCTTCAAGCTGAGACCTGGTAGGAGTTTCGCCCTGGGCGGATTTGTCCTTAGTTCTGCGTATAGGCGCCCCCTTGGACATGTTGCTGGTACTAGGGAGTGGCCCCTCTGGTGTAGACCCGGTAAAAGAAACTTCCGGCCCCTCAGCACTGTCACCGGCAGGATGCACTGACCCTTCGGCCTGCCGGCTGTTAGCTGACTTAGCCTCGGTACTTGTGCTGGTATGAGAATCTAAGCAGTTCTCCCACGCTAGTGAGTCCTTGGAAAGGAGTCTCCCTTGCGGGGTGCACTGGAAAAGAGTAGCTCTACCTTGGGCCTGGATTGGTGATTGACAAAGTCCTTCATGTCCTCTGGAGGCGATCTCTGAAATAGCTCCCTCCACTTGGCTAGTCTTTTCTTCAGGGACCTCGAGGAAAGCGCGTTGCACGCGGTACAAGCTTGCCAGCCATGGTCTGGTTCAAGGCAACGAAGGCAGAGGGCGTGGGGGTCTGAACTTGGAAAGTCCCCGTCGCAGCATGGACACCTGCTAAACTCTGTAGAAGTCGACATAGCGGGGAGGAGCATGACGCCTAAGGACAGAGTACCTGAAAGACAGAAGAGAAGAAGTATCTGCGCATGGAATTACTTGGCCGAAGCCAAATCCAGGACCGCTGGTGAATTCGGCCTGTTCCCATCAACACGGAAAAGGGGACTGAGGTGTGGCACCAGAGGGCGGAGTGAGGGCAGCGCATGCTCCCAGAGCTGCAACCCTCTAAATTTAAAGCGGAAGAAGTTTTTTCTGGTGAAAAAGGCACTGTCTGCCGTCCCTAGGAAGGGACGCCCTTGCAGTATGGAGGAAAGGGGACGGGACGTAAGAGTATGTATGTAAGAATAATTTTCCCTTAATGTTAATGGATTCAACAACTTTTGCTCAATGAAAATATTTGGCATCTGAGACTCATCCTCTCCTTCCCAGCACCCACCCAGATATCAAGTCGACATGGGTGTCTAGCAGGGATTTGGCCACCCTCACCTACCTTCTTATTGGCTAAAATGCCACACGCACTCTATAACTCTATAAAAAAAACGGTGATTTATACTAGGGACTGATTACAGCATAAATGCTTCATAATACATGCCAGGTAGTCAGGAGTGGATGAGGTTTAGCTTTGCTGAGTTGGCGCGATGCGCAAACTCCATTTTAGTGGGAGTGAAATTTAGGTAGGTGCTATGAGTTAAGGTGATTGGATAAGCGTGAGCCAGCATTGCAGGTGTGACGTGTTTGGCACAGCAGACTTTTAAGTATGATTGTCTCATCTGCTTTTTGATGAAGATCTGATGCATGGGGGTCATTGAGTAGAGCTCCTAGAAGCCGAACGTATATATTAAAGATTACTTGTGCCTTAGAGGACACCACATGACTGGGTTGCACACCAATCAGAAATGCCACATCTGGACATGCAGGGCCTGTTCAATATTTAGGAAGCGCATCAGTTCATCTTGGAGCCCAAGAAGCCCATATGTCAGTATAGTAGTGTGATTAGTTGTGTAGTCAACTTTGTTGGAGGCTGAAGGAAGCTCAAGTAGGACCAGTGTACATGAATCCCCTTTGTTTGTATAGTGTACATTATCAATAGCCTGTTTGGTTGCTGTTTTGTGCCACATCTGGGTCTGAACAGAGATTGCTATCAACGAGGAGAACCTTGTGTTGCAAAATCAAACTGTAAAAAATAATGCATCATTAGAGTTCTTCACAAATTGGCAACTTCGCAAGTGACTTTGAATACTGCAAATACCGCTATAACAATGATTGTGACGGATGAATAGTTGAGATACAGAAGTAAAGTGAGAGTCGATTATGTGATGGAAGCGCTTGATAAACAATATAAAAGCCAAACTCCTAATTCAGCGGAAGTCCTAATCCTCGGCGATGAAGTCTGAGCTCAGGTGGATATTTTACACAAAATCACAATGCATGACAACCAATCAGCTGTAAGTGAAGCAGCGACTAATACTTACATGCCCACGGTTAATGAATGCAATACGAGGAGTATTAAATAAACATGTACTTCCAGTACCGAGTCATTTGAATACAGATCATAATCCAGAATTGGAGCCTTCCAATGGTAGTCGTGAGAATGAATGATCACTGGACCAGGAAACTACTCCGAACGAGAGGTGTCAAAACTCCAAAAAACGTAAACGAGATCTACTCACCCTAATGTCAACCATCACGATTGCCTTAACACCATTCATGAAATTATATGAGAATTTAAATGATACTCTAAATGACCATACTACGTTACAAGCAATGATGCATTCTAAACTTGTTTTCTTGGAAAGATATGTAACTGCTCATGTTCAAGATGCTTCTTCCCACTCATTGCAAATAAATCAAAGAAATGAATCATTTAAACATTCATTTAGTCAGCAGCTTTCTTGTTCAACAGGTTCTCAGACAATCATGATTGCACCACAAGTAGATCTAACCATGGAGTCGGCGAATAAAAGTGCTTCTTGTTCTGCCTTTGATGATGTGGCTCCTGCTTTCAAGCCAACCAAAAGGACCGACGTGTGTTGTATCTGAACATGTTGTGAATGCTGTTGAAGCTAACATCGCTAACAGAGTTCAAGTGCAAAATATGCCTTTTTTACATCTTCAAAATGAAAAAAAGTGCAAAGGACTGAAACGTTACAGAAAGTGAAACAAAATTCTAAGGTAATGTAACTTGGTCAAACATTGGTCCCTGAGTTGGTTCAAACAAAAGCAAAAACAGAAATGCCCAGACCAGCGCCAAGAATGCTAAAGGTGAAAAAGACAAAAAACAAGACTTTTGAACTGATGTTAACAAACTCGAACACTAACGATCAACAGTGCTTACCAGTGAGAAGGAAATGAGTCCAACAACACAAGTATTGCTGAATCTCTCAACATACTCAGTGTACCACTCAACTAGCGACTTATACCACGTCCGAGAGTTGCAGGATCCTATGAGTGTTCTAGAAGATGGAATTCTACACTCAAGATGCGAGCCATCTCAGCCATTTTTGCCACCCTTTCTGGCCATGGTGGAAAAAAGGAAAAGATGCAACTTAAACTGTGATCAACGAGAACGAGCTAGGAGATTAAGAGAATAACTGAACCAGAAATGACTCCTGAAATACAAGTAGTGACTCCAAGCGTTAATCCAAATTACACCTGACCGGCCAAAACGGATTCAGATAGTAGATCTTCGGGTCCGAGAAACAAAAATGGTACTTGGGATCAAAAAATGGTTACATTATTTAAATCAGTGGCTCAACAAAGGGTGCCGCGCCGAGTGGAGAAACCAAACGGAATCACATCTCAGCAGATGATTCGAAATCAAGATGACTCACAAGCAAATGAGATGACCAGCAGGTCGATCATCAAAATAGTGGCTTTTGACTCTGCAAGTGTTCGATTAAATTAAATCAAAAATTCCTTGTCACGAAATCTACATTTACGAACATTCAAACTGGAACGAATACTAGATACAGAGAATCTGTTAATTCGGAATAGAAGAGCAGTATTGGAACACTTTGATCATATCCCTAACTTGCGTTCACTAACTTCAAGATATCTAAAAACCATTGAGTTTGTTGATAACCAAAGAACAGATCAAATATACTTGCATATCACCTCTCCAATAATAAAAACCATGCTTGTTGCTGCAACCGAAAATGTCCAATTGTTCGGATTCGACTTGAGGGATGATCAAGTAATGCCTGATGAAAGACCATCACAAACTGACACTGCTTCATGGCATAAGATGTGGTCAAAATAGAGAGGATCAAGCGAACTCTGAAACTATAAAATATTGAGATCCATTGCAAGTTGGATGAGTTCCTTTAGGTCCAATACAGAAATTGAATGTAACATTTCAAACTACCTCCTCTATCCGTAGCATCAATTTGAAGTATACCCATTCAACTGCTAGAACCCTTATTGAAAAACAAGATTGGTCGTGCCTGTCAAGACATAAACAGCACAGAAAAAACTGTACAACCCAGAAATCTACTGGTGACTGTAATTCGAACTTCAGACACATTAGATGCAAGATCTCGACATTTAAAACTAGCTTCATGGAATACACGTGGACATAAGCAACTCAGGAAAAAAGTGACATCAATTTTAGTGAGTTTGACGTGATTTGCCTACAAGAGACTTGGCTATGTACTAAACCATCTTTAGACTGCTTTGAGATCTCAATAAGTGAAGTGGGTAAGGGGCAAAAAGGGCGACCATCATCAGGATTACTGACGGCAATAAAATCAGTCAGTCCTTTAAGAAAGAAGTATCAAAAAGTATGTGTCCACAGGAAATTATAATTGAACGGGAAACAAATATGAATCCCCAAGCAATTGAGACTGCAGTGAAAGTAGTATTGATAAACGTGTACTGGAATCCAGCTCTGGTATCAAAGGACAAGTTCATCGACCATATAGCTGAGCTAATCGATGATGCATCTATAAATCGGAAGATTGGCTATGTAATCGTCTGAGGAGACTTAAACACCTCATGTATAACTAATAATGTGGTAACTCAAAACACAGCCCACAATGTTGCCATATCATCTAGAGCAACTTTGTGGAACAACTTGATGGCGAATAAAGAAATGGTCATGCAAAATGGGAACTTAAAACAAGACAACCCTCTGAAAATATGGGAAGGGATGGGATTCTCTTCTATAATTCACTTTGTTTCGTGACTTTTCATACCACTAGTAACATTTATGATAGTAACAAGAGAAAGTGACCATCATTCACTTTGTATGGAATGGTCGGGATCTACGACTATAGTCCGCAAATGCATGTCAGCTGATTTACAAGTGAGTAATGAGGGTCGAAGATTGAAAATAACACCGAATGCCATATAAAAAATGTGGCAACAGATCCCAAACATGAAAACTCGATGGTAGATTACAGTCCTCTGTTAGAACCACACCACTGTAATACAATAAACAGACAAGGGTTACCAAATCCACATCTCCATACTTATAATCAGGAGTTAGTAAATCGGCGGAAAAAAATTATCAAGATCCACAGAGGACTCAGAACATTTTCGACTTGGAAAAAAAAAAAACTTCAGACTTTGGTTGCTTTCTATGAAACGTGCGATATATCAAGCTGACTCCAAAGCCATGTTGAAAACCTTGGTGAGTAAGAACACCAAGAATTTCTGGACCTTAATTAAATCGGTCCAAGTGCAACCAGCGGGAAATCAATAAAATCCGGTTGATGAAGCCAGATGGATGCAGCATTTTGAGAAAGCATGCACTGCACCTCATTTATCAGGGAAATTGATGTTCGGAATGAAGGTAAGGAGCAATGGGTTATGCCAACTATTCAAGATGATATTTGCTATCAAATTAGTCGACTAAATAACTCCAGAGCACCAGGGCCAGATGGTCTCACTAACCTCATGTTAAAAGAATATCCGAATGAGTGGGTGGCTTTCATATACACCTTGTTAATGCGAATATCGGTAAGGCATCCAATACATCTTTCATGGAAAAAGGCGATAATTGTTACCATCTTCAAAGAAGGGAATGGGGATGATCCAAGAAATGATCGCCCTATCGCACTTTTAGATGTTAGAGGTAAACTGGAAGGTGCGATAATTTTGTATCACTTTTGTACATGATCCGTGACATCAGGAGTTAATGACCCTCTCCAAACTGGATTCGTTAGATGCATAGGAACATCCGCCAACATCCTCATCAACGCGTTAAAAAGTCGAGCACAAAGTAAAAAAGCCAAAGTATTCATGGCATTCATCGATTTGGTACAAGCTAAAATATTGTGGAACAAATTGAAAGCAAAGAAATGTCCACCTTCTATTCTTGAACCAATAATTGCCTTGCATCAAAACACTTCATTGTACGTTCCACTGAATAAGAAAGGGTTGCTATTGAAATAGTTAGAGCACGTGGAGTCAAAAAAGGCTGCCCCATTGCCTCAACCTTATTCACCTTCTTTCTGGCTGACCTGAAGAACACTGACTTTGGCATAAGAACCTTTCCCCTGGCTTTTGAAGGAGTATCCGTACCTCGCCTAATTTATGCAGATGACATTGTCTTAATAGACCTGACGCCAGTAAGACTGCAACAGCAGTTAAACAGCTTGCAAACATTCATAAGCGAGAAGAATCTTGAAATAAGCAAGACAAAGACCAACATTTTGACATTTGGCAATTCGAATAGAGGGCAAAACGCCCACTCCTGGAGTCTTGATGGAGAGAAAATCAAACAAGTAACAACATTCAAGTACCTAGGAGCGTGGCTGAGTGACACCACTTCTGAAAAGCCCATGGTGAGTCACCTAAAAGTGACCGCTAAGGCCTTGTCCAGTCAGGCCATTGCAGTAAATCAGATGTATGGACGATTTTTCATTCTACCCGTCATCACATTTTACCGCTCCAAAGTAGTTCCCACGTTATCTTATGGAGTCGATATGTTCTGGAAAAATCGTGGATTTCACTAGAGAGCCTCTTCTGGAAAAAAAAGTTCTGGTCTTGGCCTTCCTCAATCGGTGCCAATGCAAATAATAAGACGAGAGCTGGGTCTGTCATCATTTAAGTCAACTGTTCTATGGAACAGTCTGAATGTATTCAGGAAATGCTTTGCACCAGGACATCCTGAGATTCTGGAAATGATGCGTAAGAAAATTATAGCATCCCAGATGGTGGTATTACAACATTGGAGGGAAAATATTTGTCAGGAGTTGAAAGAAATTGGAAGTTCTTTAGAAGAGCTAATTGCCAATCCTATGCGAGGTAAAAAGAAATTAAGATTATTCGACTGGATTCAAACATTGGAGTCTAGGACGATTTCAATCTTTCAAACATTTCTGGAGAAGGTCGCCGATTGGACACCATTTGTGACTACCTGAAGCAATTCCCTAATAAAAAATTAAGAGATCAATTCCTGCGCACACAAATCAGTTTACAGCCAACAAATTAAGTGAGATTCATTCGAAAGCTATGTGCGAGTAACTCCTGTCGCTATTGCAAAAATACATTGGAGTGTGAAACCCTGAAGCGTTGGACAATTTTTTTGTCCTGCTCTGGTTGCGAGGCGTGCCACCTTTTTCCATCATTTATCTACTGACTTTCAAAAACCGGATTTGGAGGCTTGCTGGTCAACACTGATTACAGGAAATGAAACAACTCACGTGATTGCGTTGATAACATTTTTAGAACCGTTATTCTTGGACCAATAAAGAGACAGATAATATCCGGTCCGGCAAAAGTCGTACGTTTTAAGAAAGATGGAACAAGAAATTTGGAAGTCACAACATTGTAGTGCGATGAACTGATTTGGCAGAAATGTTTGAAGATGATTGTGCCTTGTTGTTTTATTTGGATTTTGATGTTGCCGTTAGTTTGCTAAAAACATTGTCATGTACAATTTAAATGCAAATAAAAAAGAAATTAAAAAATAATGTAATGTTAGTGGCATGAAGCATGTAATACTTGTGATTGGTTCATTTGAGTAATGCTAAGATGTTGTCAAGTTCAATGGTAGTGATGCGTCTGAAGCTTGAGCCTTGTGGTAAAGTGCTTAGGGAGATAGGTAGCTGCTGGATTAGTGGAGGTGGTTTTGTCAAAGTGTGTTCTGATTTTCGAGAGCTTGTCAATGAAGTTGTTGATATTGTTGCATTTCTTTATTGATGAAGAATTAGTGTTTCTGAGAGGGTGCTGCAAAAACACTTTACACCCTAGAACGAGTACTCTGCTTTTGTTTGCCTCCTCTAATATTGTTGCTGTTTAATGAGGCTTTCATGCTTTTAATTGGGGCTTTGCGTGTTTTGATGGGATTACATTTTGATGTTTTATGCCAGATATCTTCTTGATTTGTCAAGGGGCTACCTTAAATTTTACAACTTCTTATTGTCTCTCCCCCTTTGTGTTGATGTGTAGGCATCCTTGTTGGATCTAAAGGAGCATGCTTCATCTTTAGCATCTACAGGCTTGAAGAAGGACTCCAGGTTAAAGACACTGGAAATTGCTCTTGAGCAAAGGAAAGAAGAGTGCCAAAAACTGGAGACCCAAATGAAGAAGGTTGGTTTCTTAGCCTGAACTATTTCCCGTTACCTCTGTTTTTGGTTTCAGTTAACAGAACTAGCCCATCTTTGGTGGAGAGAAATACAGCAAATGAACGAAAAATCTATACTCTGCTAGACTACTCCAGGGAATGGCCGAAATGCAGCGAGCGCTTCAGGTGGAAGATGCAATAGCCCAACTACCATTTTCTTGGTAGAAATATTCTATATGCAAAACATCTGTGATAGTACACTACCAAAGGTACACTGGGGCATACCTTAAGCGAGCCACCCCAGAACACAGCCAAAACAACAAATAGAATCACTTGGTGAATAACTCTAATTATGAAAACAAAATTCTCAAAAACGACAGCATAATACAAAGGCCACAGATACCATAGTACATTCATGCATATAATGATCCCATATTACAATATATAAAGACATGATTGTGAAATGAATGTATTGTACAAACAGTAAGTTCATTCCTATTTGTTGAAACATACAAAGTCCTACAATGTCAACTGCTAATAATAGTACTGACCAATCTCTGGAAAACCAAGCTCTACATGTTTCAGGCCCCCTAACATTTCTTAAAACGAATTTCAGTACACATTCGCAATCAATAATACTGCACATATTTAAAGTATATTGCACATACTCCCATTTCATCTCAAATGCAATATTGAACAGATTTAGATTATAATGCAATCGGTGGTCACAGTATCATTGCACCTTGTCCATAGTATGTAACATCCGTTTTTTCACCACCCAGACTGATTGCACATTGCTCACAATCTTGAACAAACATAATATGTTCTATCCAGTTGCTTATGGGGTGAATCATTTTTTTTCACCATTTCATCAAATCACTCCTTCCTATTTTGAGACGACATTCTTTGTGCTCACATATGTGTTGTCCACTGAGGAAGTCAATTTGTTGTTTTAGTCCGACTAGTAAAACATAATTACCAATGTATAGAATCTTTTCACAATAATGAGGGTGGTGCAGCGATAAAAGAAACAAATAATGTACGGTTGGCTGCTATTTTACAAAATAGCAGATGATGTGTTACCACAACATGCCATGCTGTATGTTTGAATTCCTGAAATTTGATCAGATAGGCCATGCGTCATTTTGAGTAGACCCTGCCGAATTGCAGTGCCTTGCTGCAGTTCATCTGTTAGTAACGTGGAGTGTGCAGATGCACTAGGCTCTTGACTTGCATATGCGAGCGATCTGGAAGATCTTTAAGGAGTTGTACGAGTTGTCCGACGAATAAATAGAACTCTTAATGATTGGACCAGGAGACATTTTCTGAAGGAAGGCTGCCACCACTGTCTTCACCCAAAGCATGAATTTGTTAGTGATCTTGAATAGTCCCAGTGAGGGTGCCGAAAATGACAATGCTAAAGAGTGTATGTTTACATTGTACCATGCTCAACAAAGCGATTAGGCTTGTGGGAACATCAGTATGCCATATGGTGAGGATGACGCAGCTACTGTAACTTTGGATCACAGAGTCATTTCAAAGTGTTCCACTATCTTATAATGCAATTATGTCCTAGAATGTGCCCCTCTAATAAATGTTATTGAATTTAGGACAATCTCTGAAATAAGGACTTTAATACGCACCTTAACGTTTACAGCCATTTAACTGTACATGGAACCTTTGTGGTACTATGCACACATCTTTCTTTTTAAGTTTTTTTTCTGGTTTCATTTCAATCAAGACATTTACTTAACTTGTTTGTCTCCCAGAATCTGAGACGTCCCCACATTAAGGTTAGCTGAGCTCCCTTTTTAACATTGATTATCTATGGACACTGAACATGGTCCATTTTATCTCTACTGTTGAGAATTCCCCTGACAATAATGCTTTCAAAGCATATTCAGTGAGAGAAATATAGCTTAGTTATGAAATATAGACTGGCATCTTGCACTGCCCTGTATTTACTCATATATGACCATGCCGCTTATTTGCCTGCCTGAAAATGTTCCTGGAATTGATATGGCGGCGATATTGTTTACTGTATTACTCGCTCATAGCTGTCAAGTGGACCGATGTAAGCCAGTCGCCATGAACCAGTCTGGCCTTTCACTTTGCATGCTGGAATTTGTAGGCCCATACTTATAATGAAATGATTGGTTCTCCAGCATGGGGTCTGGCATGGATTCACATGCTCATGAATATTCCCCGTCGTCAGGCTGGGAATCCTCGGTAAAGAAAAAACCAGTATCAGTTTCGTTTCTGATCTGTCTTTCGTAGTAATAACCAATCACTGGTCTCTGCGTCATACTGACCACAGCCAATGACTGCCCTCTACCTAAGCACCGCCTCTGGCAGCCATCTTCAGATTTTTACCGCACGTTCATGTGTTGGGATCCTCGTGCTATTGCTCTCGAGCGTTAGTGCTATTTTTTCACGTTTTTTCTCAAAAACTTCGTTTTTTCGGTCAAAAGAGCCTCAAGCTCCACCGACTCTCCATCCGATCAACGGGGACCCGTTTCGGATTCGTCTGCGCCCCTCAAGGGTGAAGATTTCGTCGAGCTACGCTTTTGGAGGACTCCAAAAGTTTCTCAGGCCCGGCCATGGCCCAGGAGAAGGGAAGCTCGACGCCCGGAAAGCTGTTCAGGGTCTGCCCTGGATGCCAGCTGCAGAACGTCTTCAAGGAGGACAAACACTCTTTTTGTCTTTACTGCCTACATGAGGACAAGACACACGTGGAGAAGAACTGTGCGTTTTGCGGCAACATGTCGGAGCGGACCATGAAGGACCGCCATCAACGTCTCGCCAACTGGCTAGAAGGGAAGAGCCCGTCCGGCGAGAAGAAGAGGAAGAAATCCGAGCGGTCTTCTAAGACCTTTGAGGACGCCCCGGCGACGGGGGTCCAACATAAGGCCAAGCACCGCGAGTCCGCTGGCACCGGGAGCGCCGAACGGTCGGGCTCTACGGGCGCCAGGCAGGGCGCACCCTCCCCGGCACCATCAACCACGAGCCAACGCTCTGGGTCGGGTAAGAGGAAGGCCGAGCACCCGGCGAAGCTCCTGGAGAGGCCCGGGTCGAGCTCGAAGGCGGAGGGGGAGCGAGGCAGTGTCCCCCCCCTCAAGGATAAGGCGGTGAGCGCACCTAAGGTGGTGAAGGCCTTAATCCATCCGGCCAAGCCCTCTATCGAAACTGTCGCGGCGGCCCTGGCTCAGCCTGTGGAGGCTACACCAGTGGTGGCGACCTCGGGGCTCAGAGTCTCCCTGCCACCTCGGAGGGAGTCCTCTTTTGTGCCCATCGATAGGACCCCCGTGAAATCCCCTGTGGGGAAGAAAAAGGGGGGGCAGGGCGTCGTCGTAGATTCGGCCTCAACCTCGGAGGAGGAGCTGGTCGAGGTCTTAAGCCACGGCCTCGGCGTGGAAGAAGACCGGCCCGTCGGGATGGATCCCGACGCAGGTGACGACGGCCCCTGATCGCCCGTCGGATTCCCCGCTGCCAACGCCGCGAGACAACTCGGCGGCCATTTTGTTGGCTATACAGTCCTTATGCTCTGAGATGAGGACGAGACTACCGTTGCCGACGGAACCTCTCCCGTCGGGGGACCCAGAACCGGGACCTTCTGGTGTTCCCCCTACCAAGAAAAGAAGGATCCACCCTCCACCTCCTTTTCAGCCGTCGCGCCCCTTCCAGCCCTCCTCCCCGTCCACCCGAGGGGATGATACGGGGACTGACACGGCAGCGACGGGTACGGACGACGAGGTATACGACGAGGATGTACCGTCGTCGCCTCCCACCAGGGCTTCTCCGCCCGACGAGATTGGATCGTTCCACTCAATGATCGCCAGGGCATCCGAGCTTTTCAACTCTGCCCTGAGGAGAAGAAGAAGGAAGGTTTCCTTTATCAGCGGCGCGAGGCCAAGAGGAAGACGGTCCTCGCGGTGCCTCTATTGGACGACATTTGGGATGATGGCCTCACCCTCCTCAAGAACCCGTCCACGACGCCAGCTAGAAGAGACCGGTACGAGAAAAAGTACCGGGTCCCGGACACGGCCCCCCTGTGCCTCCAGGCGCAGCCTACCCCGGACTCTGTCGTCTCCGCGGCGGCCAGGAAAAAAGCGGGGGGGGTGCGTCCTCCACATCGACTTCCCCACCGGACGGCGAGGGAAAGAAATTGGACGCTATGGGACGCAGAGTCATCTCGTCTGCAGCGATGACGATTAAAGCTGCCAACGCCTTGGCTATCGTGGCCCGATACGACAGGGAGCTCTGGTACAAACTGGCTCCCCTGCTGGACTTCTTGCCGGACGACAAGAGGGCAGAGGCCCTGGAGATCCTGCAGGAAGGTGAGGTGGCTTCGGACCACGCCATTACCGTTGCGACGGACATCGCCGACACTGGGTTCCGCCAGTTGGGCAACGGCGTTTGCCTTAGGCGGCGTGGATGGCTCAGGGCTACGGACTTCCGTCAAGACATTCAGACCAGAGTCCTGGACATGCCCTTCGATGGGAACAACCTGTTTGGGAAAACGGTGGACGATTCCCTTCAGGCCATTAAAGCGGACACCGAGACGGCCCGGGCCCTTCGAGTTCTGCAACAACGACGGACGCCCTTTCGGAGCAGCGGAGGCAAGGGCGCCTCCAAAGGTTCCGGCGGCGGTTTCTCCTCCTACCGTCAAGCGGCCCGCTCGTCATCTCAGGAGGCCTACAGAGGACGAGGCAAGCCTGGCGGACCCCGCCGTCGTCTCCAAGGACAAGGCGCTAAAGCCTCGTCGAAGCAGGATTGAACCGGCCGGGGGGTCGGGCCCCCACCGAAGCACCCCGGTGGGAGGCCGGCTGGCGAGCTTCGTCAGCGTGTGGGAGTCCATCTCCACCGACCGTTGGGTGTTGGACGCCTTGGGCCGGGGCCACGCGCTCGAGTTTCAAAGAAAGTGTCCGCGCGTCCCCCCCGTGGCCAGGAAAGAACTTCACGTCCCTCAACTTCTCCTGGAGGTGAAGGCGATGCTCAAGAAGGGCGCCATCGAACTCGTCCCAAAGAGGCTTTGGGGCTCCGGAGTCTACTCGAGATACTTCCTCGTGACGAAGAAGACGGGGGGATGGCGTCCCATCCTGGACCTGCGACGTCTGAACAAGTTCATCAAGGCGCAAAAGTTCCGGATGGTCACCCTCCAGCACGTCCTGGGTCAGCTGGAGGAAGGAGACTTCCTGTCGTCGTTGGATTTGGAGGATGCCTACTTCCATATTCCCATCTTGAAGGGGCACCGAAAATTCCTCAGGTTTGTGGTCCAAGGGCGGCATTACCAGTTCAAAGCCCTCCCCTTCGGTCTACGGTCGGCACCCAGGGTGTTCACCAAGTGCCTCGCACCGGTGGCGGCTCAGCTGCGCCGCGAAGGGATCCATGTCTACCCCTACCTGGACGACTGGCTCATCCGAGCCAAGACAAGGGAGCTCGCCGTGGTCCACACGGCAAGGACCGTCCAACTTCTCACGGACCTGGGATTCTCCGTGAACTACGCCAAATCCCACCTGGTACCCGCGCAAGACGCTCTGTTTCTGGGAGCGAGGCTCAACACAGTGTCCCTTCTGGCCTCCCCGTCGGAGGAGAGGACCAGGACCATCCTGGGCAAGGTGCAGCGGATGTTGGTGGCCGACGCGGCCAAGGTGAGGTCCATCAAGTCCCTCCTCGGAATGATGTCTTCCTGCATCTACCTCATTCCCATGTGCAAGCTCCGGATGCGCCCGTTGCAGGAGTTCCTGGACGCGCGCTGGATCCAAACGACGGGCAACTTCGAGGAAAGGATCACACTCGACGAGAGTTTCCGACGAGCGATCCGGTGGTGGGGCACCCGCGCGCATCTGACGGCGGGCATGGACTTCCAGACCCCAGCCCTCCAGGAGACAGTGACCACGGATGCCTCCCTGGAAGGGTGGGGAGCGCACACCGAAAATCTGCACGCAAGGGGCCTTTGGCTCCCGACGGAGAAATCCTTACATATCAACGTCCTGGAGCTCCGTGCAGTGTTTTGGGCCCTCAGGTCCTTCCTTCCGTCCCTCAAGGGCAAGGTGGTGAGGATCTTCACCGACAACACCACCACCATGTTTTACATCAGAAAACAGGGCGGAACCAGGTCCCCAGCACTGTCCTAGGAGGCGCAGGACCTGTGGCATTGGGCAGTCGCCCAAGGGATGTTTCTGGTGCCGTTTCATCTGGCAGGGATAAAAAACACCATCGCCGACTCACTCAGCAGGGAGCTGCGCTCGTGCCACGAGTGGGAACTACGGCAGGATCTAGTGGATCGCCTCTTCCGACGGTGGGGCACACCCCAGATCGACCTGTTCGCGACGGCGACGAACTCCAAGTGCCGGAGGTTCGCCAGCAGGTTTCCCCAGGCGAGGAGCATGGGCGATGCTTTCTCGTTCCCCTGGGAGGGCCTGTTCCTCTACGCGTTCCCTCCTTTGCCACTGCTAATCCGGCTCGTCAACCAGCTCAAGAGGTCACGGTGCAGGATGATCCTCGTCGCACCTGCGTGGCCGAGGCAGATATGGTTCCCGGACCTTCTGGACTTGTCAGCGTCCCCGCCAATCAAGCTGCCGGTGGACGCGGATCTGCTCTCCAGGGAAGGAGGCGGCATCCTCCACCACGACCCGAAATCGGTGAACTTGCAGGCCTGGCTCCTGCAGCGCTAGAGTTTGGAGGATACGACATACCGGCCGACTGCAGAGAGGTTCTTGCAAAGGCCAGGGCGTCCTCGACTCTTAAATGCTACGGACACAAATGGAAGAGGTTCTCTGTCTGGTGCCACGCACAGATTAACCCTCTACGGATTACGGCTCCCCAAGTTCTGCCGTACCTGCTGACGCTGGCCAAAGCTGGACTGGCACACGCGTCCATCAAGATTCATCTTGCTGCGATCTCCCGATACACCAGAACCACGGGACGGACGTCCTTGTGGTCTCATCGTCTGGTGAAAGAGTTCATGAAGGGACTGTTCAGATCGTTCCCGCTGGTGAAGGCTCCGGCCCCGGCGTGGGAGCTCAACGTGGTGCTGACCAAGCTCATGGGACCTCCGTTCGAGCCTCTGCACTGGGCCCCGTTGAAGTTTCTGTCGTGGAAAACAGCGTTTCTTGTGGCCATCACCTCCGCACGACGGGTGGGAGAGATCCAGGCCCTTTCCTGCAAGGCCCCGTACTTGACTTTTCACGACACGAGGGTAGTGCTCAGGACGCACCCCTCCTTCATGCCCAAGGTACCGTCGGACTTCTATCTCAACGAACCCTTGGTGTTGCCTGTGTTCTTCCCGTCGCCTTCGTCGCCGGCTGAGAGGACTTTGCACTCGCTGGATGTGGCTAGAGTGCTGAAGTTCTACGTGGACCGCACAAAGTGTTTTCGGAAGACGTCACAACTCTTTGTGAACTTTGGACCTGTCAATCAGGGGAAGGCTCTCTCGAAGGCTTCCATTTCCAGCTCTCCGGCTGTATCATGTACTGTCATCGGTTGGCAAACCGACCGCTGCCCGGCCGTCCGAGAGCCCATTCCACCAGAGCGATCGCAGCTACCACGGCGTTCCTTTCTGGTGTGCCCCTGCTGGACATATGCAGGGCTGCTACGTGGAGGTCGACGCACACCTTCACGAAGTTCTACTGCGTCGATCGGGATTCCAGGGAGGAGTCCAGGGTCGGCCAAGCAGTGCTGCGCAACCTGTTCACCTGAGGTGAGCCTGGTGAGGAGGTAAGATGCTTAATGTTGAGTTTGATGCAATGCTTAATGTTGAGCCTTTGCCACCTTCCGTGGTTGTGCATGTGTGTACTGCTATGTATTCTTTATTCATGAGCATGTGAATCCATGCCAGACCCCATGCTGGAGAAGGAACAAGTTACTTACCTGTAACTGTTGTTCTCCAGCATGGGTCTGGCATGGATTCACATGCGAACCCTCCCGCCTACCCCTCTGCGGCTCTTCACTTGGTCATACTGCCACTTCACGTGCTTCCAAATCTGAAGATGACCGCCAGAGGAGGTGCTTAGGTAGAGGGCAGTCATTGGCTGTGGTCAGTATGACGCAGAGACCAGTGATTGGTTATTACTACGAAAGACAGATCAGAAACGAAACTGATACTGGTTTTTTCTTTACCGAGGATTCCCAGCCTGACGACGGGGAATATTCATGAGCATGTGAATCCATGCCAGACCCATGCTGGAGAACAACAGTTACAGGTAAGTAACTTGTTCCTTATTTATAACGTGCATAATACCCAGAGGTTTCTAAGTGCGGACCCGGTGATGGAGCCTGTGTTGCTCCATGTCATCTTACTTCCAAGACGAGCACGTTGCTCTGGAGCTATCCTCACCGGACTTATAATGGAGGAAAACAGTCATAAGTTCCAGCATGCGACGGGAAAAGCCAGGACAGCCTCACAATGTAATGCTTGACATAGTGCTGCTTTGCAGATATGCTTGCTGCTTATTTGCTGCATACAAGCAGGGTGCAGAGTGGGGTATCGTGATCCGTTGGAATATGCGTGCATGTAATCTGGTTTCTGCAATGCTATAAACCCCTTACGTTTCTCTGCTTGGTAATCTCTTTGAAACTGTTCGGAAAACGAAAGTTCCAAGCATAACATTAATGATTATTTTATGGTCACTGATTAGACATTGACCCTCATTCCTAGGTTGCTGCTAGTCATGGTGCTATTAGCGCCATAACTAGCACCAATACCGGTGCCGCCACCGACTTGGTGGTATGAGGATTTACCAGTCTATTCTGACCTTTAAGGGACCGGTAAGTCCCCATATGAAAAGCCATTCCCCATTCCCATTTGAGCCCCTATAGGGCTCAGTGGGAAGGGGGAAGGTGTCAGGGAAGGGGGAAGGTTATTGACCCCGGTATCCATTTGCGGGTCCCGTCCATAACGCCTGGTAAAACCAGGCGTTAAGGGAGGACCCGCAAAGGGACCTCGGAATAGGGCGCAAAGGGATTACCGGCACCGTCACCAGTGTCATATAGAGGAAGAGGCCGTATAAGGAACAGGAAAAAAGAACAGTGTCTATACTGGCTTCACAGTCCTCTTATATAAATAAATAAATCATCAATATTAAATCACTTCGCTATCATCATGCTATGCTATCAGCGCCATGTGATGTTCTGTAATGTTCATAAACTGTTGAATAGCTCTACCTATGTGCGGGATCTCTGGACACATTTTCATTAGATATCAAGGTCAATGTACAGATATATGGATATTATATATATTGGTTACATGTGTTCTATTTTAAAACTGCAAGTGACTAACTGGCTTAAATAGATACGTTTAAAAAAAATGAAGGCCCTCTTTTACAACCCTCGCTAGTACAAACTATTCAGCATTGTGACAAATAGACAAGGAAACAGGCAGCAGTGTAAAAGGGAACAAATGCAGCTGTCACTTTAAGGCTGCCATCCTCCACTGGTATCTCATTCAGTGAAGTGACAGTTGAACCCGCAGTTAATTTTTCTGCTCTGGGAATTGTTCTGAGACTCCATCATTTTTTAGTCCATTCATCGGACGCAGTCTCCCCATCAGCTAATTCCTCTGGTCCCAGCTATGCTAAACTAGCCAGAATACTCCTGCACTTATTGACAAATGTGCCTTGCGGGGAGGTAAGGGGTGGGAGGGGAAAAGAAGGATGATCACACTGTGTGTATAGTGTGTCTGCCGGTTTACCACATCATTGATGAATAGCACATTTGGCAAAAATGCCTTCAATGCATCTACAATATTTTGTGGATTTCATGAAAGAAGGGTGCCATGTATCAGATCAGCTTATCAGCACTTGCAAGAATTTCTCTGAGCTAGCTATTCAGCCATTTCTTTTCAGAATGTACTCGATGTCTGGGGTGGTGTTATTTAATACTCATACGTCCTGTTCCCTTTCCTTCAACCTTGTGGGCATCCCCCAACATGGGGACGGTATCGGATCCTTTGGCAGTGAAAAATTGAGAATGCCCTTTAAATTTAGCATAACGTGTTGGGGCACAGCCTCGGATGTGGGAACATCCCGCTGTGGCCCCGTCTTCTGGCACCTCACCTCAGTACCCTTTCTCCACACGGACGTTGTCGGACCTGGCAGCCAGTGCAGAGATTTGTTTTAGCTTTCTGCTTGTCCCCGTTTTGTTTTTTCAATCTTATTTAACTTCGACCTCAGGGGGATAAGGGATAGTCGAGTGCCACCTCCAAGAGTCTGTCCTCGGCACGATCCAGCATGGCTACCAGCACATAAGCCAAGGGTGTCCAGCCTGCCGGAGCTCGCTCTGAGGTCGTGAATCAGGGCGTTATAACCACCGGCCGGCTGGCCAAGGCTTAGCACCTACCAGAGTGATCTCTGAGGTCAACGCTTCAGCTTCGGGTGCAAGACCCAAGCTGTATCATCCAGTGTCTGAGGCCTCTTGTGGCTCAGGACCGCCACACCCTCCTGCTCAGGGCATGGCCCAAGGCTTCAAAATGGCAGAGAGGCACGTGGACGAGCTTACCTGGCCAGCGGCCATCTTGTATACAGCTTCAGGCCTGCCCGTGCTTTCACCCATGGAATGGGCTTTGCAAGATGATCCCAGTCCCCTTCCCTCTGGAAGCGGCAGCAGATTGTACGGTACAGGCATCTGGTCTCCTCAGGGATACATCTATTCATCACAGCCTTATGGCTACACGCCCCAGGCATATCGGTGCTTGGACCAGGAGCGGAGGCCCAGCACCTCGGAGTGCCGGACCTCTAGGCACCCGAAGGCTTGCGAGGCCAGCTTCTCCAATCGCTTCCTCTTCGTCATGCATTCCCTTCAGATAAAGGGGCTCCTGAAGGATATAGTGAAGGAGGCCATCTGGCAGGTGGTGCCGCCCCAGTCCCTTCCTCTGGGTACTCCTCCCATTCGTCGGGCTCTGCCGGTTCCAGTGCTGGGCCCTCTCCCGGTCCAGGCCCTACTGGTTGTTCAGACCCCTCCACCCCCTCCTGTCCCACAAACACTTCCCTCTCAACAGCCGTTGGACCGGTCTTCGGCGCCGGACTTTAGGCAGAGGGCCCATTGGCACCTGTGTCCCAAGGCCTGGATTCCATCTGTGAAAGGGGGGGGTGGGGGTAACTATAGATGACAGCAAAGAGGACAATGACGCCCAGGACGATGAACCCTCGGCATCAGTTAAGGCCTTTCATGACCGTCTTGCGTGTTAGCAGGGGTCTTAGGCAAGCGCACCACGATCCGGGCTGGCATCCGTCTCCATAAGGATGTCCTACATGTGGCAAAAGATCTGGGAGAAGCCCAGGGCTAATGCCCAGATGAACAACAAGTTGGACAGCAGGTTCAGGCTGATGGACGGGTAGCCATTCTTCCTGGGATCCCACCCTCAGCTTCATTGTTCAGTGGTGGCCTCCTTGTATTCTAAACCATTGTCGTCTTCATCTTCCTCCACGGGAGCCACCTCCAGTTGTCTTTCCAAGGAGGCAAAGTCCTCGAAGGTTTTGGAAAGCACTGTTATTCCATCTCAGGACTGCATTTGCTGCAAGCCAACGCAGACACCCGCTTGGTTGCGGCTAACCGGAACCTGTGGCGGAAGCACTGGGAATTTCTGCCCGAGCTCCTTTCTGACAAGCAAGCCTCCTTAAAGGCCGGTCTGCCAGATGCCCGGGCCATTGCGCAGGACCTCATGGAGTCTTCAGTTTCCCACATCGACGCAGCTAGCAGAGGGCTGTGCCTTGGTGTTGAGATGAGAAGGATGGCGTCGATTCATGCCACTACGTTTTCATCTGACGTGCAGGAGTGTATCCTGGACCTGCCCTTTGATGGTTTGAAACTTTTTCATTCGTCAACCGATGACGAGTTGACAAAGAAGTAAACCTCCACTCAAACCACTAAGTGCTTGGCTATCCTGACAAAACTTGGACAGAAATCCTTCGCTCAGTCCCAGGGCAGGACAGAGTTCAAGCCCTACGCTTTCACCGGCTTCAAGGAGTTCCGGAACTGCGATACACAGAGGCCTCTCAGATCACTCTGCGACAACAGGAGAAAGCAACAGAGGACGTTGCTCAGTTTTTCTGTTCCCCCTCCTCTGTCTATGCCTTTGACGTGAAGAAGCAGTGACGTCAAGGGGGGGGGGGGGCAACACAGCTCTGTTTCAGGACACCTCGAAGCGTCTTTTCAGCAACCCGTGGATCCTATCTGTAGTGTCCATGAGCTTCGGTGTTCCTCTTCCTTTGCCTCTACCATCCTTTCCGTCAGATCGGGCCCCCAGCTCTTTTACGGGAGGTCCATTCGCTCTTGGAGATGCAGGCGATGGAACCGGTTCTTCTTGTGGACATGGACTCTGGGTACTAATACAGGATTCTTGCAGTACCCAATAACAACCAGGCTGGCCTGAGGGTTGTCCTGGACCTGTCCGTTCTAAACCCGTCTTTACTGCTGGAACGCTTCAAGATGATTACTCTTGCTCACATAGCCGATTCTCTGTGTGCAGGGGACTGGATGTGTTCCCTGGACTTCTAGCATGCTTTCCTGCATGTACCCATCTACCAACCGCATTGGAAGTTTCTGCGTTTCACGATAGTCGTACCACTTTCAGTACAAGGTGCTGCCCTTCAGCCTGAACTCGGCCCCTTGTGTCTTCACAAAGTTGATGAACGCAGTGGCGGGCCTTCTCCGCTTCTAGGGCCATCATCTGTACCCTTATTTGGCTGACTGACTGGTGAGGGCAGGGTCACCCGAGGGGGGGTGTTACACTCCTGCCAGAGATAGGCGGATACCTTTATCAGCTGGGGTTCTCCCTCAACCAGAGGAAGTCAGTTGTGCCCATCTCAGGTACTGGTCTTCCTAGGGGTGCATTGGAACACTACTGTTTAGCCAGTGTTCCCTATGCCCGAGAGGCTTGGTGGTTCCAGCCCATTCTGGGCGTGATGGCCTCCGGTTTGCTCACTGTACAGCATGCTCTGCTCAAGATGAGACACCTCCTGCTCCGCCTGGCGGCCAATTGGGATCAGGATACTGGATCTCAGTCGGACAGGGTCCCAATACCACTGTTCCTGCTGCCCGATCTTCGCTGGTGGCTGATGGATGGCAATGTTTCAGTGGGAGCCCCCTTCACCCGACCGGAGCTACCCTCGTGGTGACAACCGACTTCTCTCTTTCGGGCTGGGGGGGCTCCACGATTCATGGAGCATGGTCCAGGACAGAAACCCTCCTGCATATCAATCTGCTCGAGCTCTGGGGAGTGGGCCTGGACCCTAAGGCGTTTTTGCCCCTCATCAGGGGCAGGTCTGTTCTGGTCAGAACGGACTATTCTACTACAGTGTTTTACCTTAACATGCTTGGTGACACCCGTTCCCTCCTTCCTCTGCATGAAGGTGGTATTGATCTGGGAATTGGCCCTGACGAAGGGGGATTTGGATTTCAGCAGCTAGTAAATGGACACAGTTCTGCCAATGGGCTTGTGACAATGGCCTGGACCCTGTCGCCTGTCCCCTGGATGACATACTGGATTTTTCAGCACACCTGGCTCATTCTGGAGTTCAGGTGGATATTTGCTGCACTCATTTGGTAGCCATTGTGGCTTACAAGAATTCCCCAGAGCATGTGTTTTCTGCGGCCATCCCGGTGGGCCTTAAGGGGTTGTCTAGGCTTTTTCCGCCGGTGCATAGGCCGCACCCGGTCTGGGACCTCAATGTGGTTCTGGCAGCTTTGCAGAGCAAGCCTTTCGAGACCATGGCCTCTGTGGACATCCGCTTGGTGATACTAAAAACAGTTCTGCTGATGGCTTTCACCTCTGCGCGCAGGGAGGTTCTCACCTCTGCGTGCAGGGATAGTGAGCTGCAGGCGTTGTCCTCGTGCGAGCCCTTCACCACGTTTCACAACAACACGGTCATCTTGTGCACTCACCCAAACTTCTTGCCGAAGGTGGTCGCTCCTTTTCATCTGAATCAGGAGATATGCCTGCCAGTGTTCTTCCCAAACCTGCAGTCAAAGGCAGAGAGGGCCCTGCATTCCTTGGACCTCAACAAGGTCCTCAAGTCTTCTCTCTGACTAAATCCTTCGGTAAGTTCTAGGCATTGTTCATGACTTTTGGGAGCTCCTTCCCCAGCTCTCGGGCATCCATCGCCCCGTTGGATGGTCAGGCCATTTTCAGAGGCATACACAGCCATGGGCAGACCTGTTCCTGAGGGGGATACTTGCCCAAGCGGTCAGAGCCTAGGCTATGGACTCCGAGTTTCAATGACATGCGTCTTGGTATGTCATCGACAAGGCGGCTACTTGGTCCACTCGGTCAGCCTTCTGTAAGCACTACTCACTGGACACCAGCTCCAGTCGTCATTCTGAGTTTGGTCAGGTGGTTCTGACGAACACTTTTGCTTCGTCCTAGATATGAGGCAGGTTATCACAGCTCCATCCTATGTTCTTGTTCGGTGGAATCACCCACAACCATAGAGGAAAGGGGATGGGGCGCATGAGTAATTAAAGTTACTCACTGTAGTGACATGAATGCTCAGTCATTTCTCCCCTTTCCTCCATACATCCCACCGCCTTCCTCCGCTAGTATGCCAATGGCGAATATCTAATAGAGGTAGCCAGGTATTTAAGCATCCAATGTGTTAAAAGGGGACTGAGGTGAGGCACTGGAGAATGGGAACTCTGTCCGTTCCCATGCCCCAGGTTGCGTCCCCGCGTGCTATACTAAATTTAAAGGGGAAACTCAATTTTTCACTGCCAAATGTTCTGATACCGTCCCCATGTAAGGGGATGCCCACAAGTATGGAGGAAAGGGGACTAAGGACTGAGTATCTAGTCCCTACAGTGAGTAACTTTAATGTACTCA
Organism: Ambystoma mexicanum; assembly: GCF_040938575.1. Lineage (NCBI taxonomy): Eukaryota > Metazoa > Chordata > Amphibia > Caudata > Ambystomatidae > Ambystoma > Ambystoma mexicanum. The sequence continues at coordinate 437,293,087 of NC_090936.1, forward strand.
ATGCTTAGAAATGAATAAGGCTGTTTACTCTGTTTTCTCATTTTTCTGGTGACCCTTATGCTTTTCTAGTTCTGGTCTTTCTGACTCCTTAAGTGCTGCAACCCCTAAAAAATAAAATTGAGACATGAACTTTCCTTCTTAGTGGCAAGGTAAGTGGTGGCTTTTCCTACCGGTGTGGGTCACGCAGATCACTGTCATCACCGGTCATTTACGTTGACATCCAGAGTAGCTGCAGTGATAAGTTTACTATCGAGGAAGTCATAATCATTGGTACTATCTTTGACATGGCTAGGGACCTATCACCATTGACATCTGTGATATCACAGCCTCAGTCTGGATCTCATAGGCGTTGTCAAAGGACAAGACCGTGTCTCCAGTCCCTGTGATGCTGGAGGAACCAGTCTAGTCACCCAGGAAACCAGAGATAACCACACAAGTGTCCCAGATCTTTCACCACTGCAACTGAGAAGCATGTTCACCTGCATTGCAGGGCAGGTATGACACTGATCTGTCAGTTAATCCAGAACTACATTGCTTATTCACCAGACGCAAAGATAGGCCGTGCATCACAGTGAGTGCAAATCAAGCATGTTGCACCTCAATCTCCACGCACCCTTCAAGACCATTCACCTTCGTCCTCTGATTGTAGTGTCTTCTCTCTGAAGTCACCAGACTCCTTGCATCACAGTTTATAAGCTATGGGTGACATGATTACATTCTTTGAAGTTAACAAAAGAGCAGCAGTGAGCTTCCCATGCAAATTAAGGTTATTTGACCGAAACGGTCACCCACAAGGCAGTGGAAGTAGACTCCAAGCTCAAGTAGTAGACCATCTTGCCAGTGAGGAAAAAGTAGTAGACACCAGCCTGCGTCCGCAAAGAAGCTTCTTATTACTCTTAATGCTTTACCACCTCTCTACACTCAAGTGGGCAGATAGGTTTCAAATCACATTGTCCCCTGAGACAGGTTGGTGGACCATTGGCAACATGAATACAGAATCAGATTGTATTCATCCTCACTCAAAATACCAACCCAGAAATTCTTCCCACAACATGAATCATTACCTTAGCCACAAAGTTATAGGCTGTATTGTCTTATGTCAAGCGCCCTGATGCCTGCGGGCTTCCGGCGCTATACATACATACATCAATGTATTGGTGGTTACGGTTGTACACCTGGCCCTGAAAGTGTTCTTCTGTCCATCGCATTGAAGTCCCTGCTGATTTTCTAAAGTCCATGTCTTAAATGTGACAAATTGATCAACAAATCGAGCTATCAAATTGTTGTATTGCACAAAACTTGTAATTAACTTTAAGTAATCACTTGGCTTACCAGTAATCACTTACCGTTTTAGGGCAGTGTGCAGCAATTGTTCAGACTCTGCAAGTGGTGTGACCACCTTTGGTGTTTATCTGATCTGATCCTTTACTCTGTAGGATCATTTGATTGCGTGCAACCCCAGTTTCAATTACAGCATTCCATTTTTGGTATAAAGTAATTGGAAAGGAGGGCAGGGACATCACCCCCTTGAAACTCGCATATGTCAACCATTGGAATCCCATTCAGCCCATAATTTCCTAAATTTCTGGGGGTAGCCCCGGGATAATGTAATTTCTAAATTTAAAAGTCTTCCTTTTGAACCAATACACAGGCCATCCTACAACATTTAACATGGAAAGTAGCCTTTCTCATAGCCATCCCATTGGCCAGATGGGTGAGCGAGATTCAGGTATTGTGCGCTCATGAGCAATTTGTATTTTCTTAAGGAGAACCCACCGTAACTTCCTTTACAAAATTATTTCAAGTTTCCTTATCAATCCATCCGTATCAGAAATTTGTCTTTGAATGGATTGTGTCCTCCAACGTATTCCTCATCTTAGATATATCCTTACCTTTAGGTTTTGCCTCGGAACATTTTTCCTCTCTCCAGCAGAGGGTGCTCCACTGAAGGCAGCGACGTTGATGTCCCTCGGTGGCCTCCATCGAGTGTCGACGTCATCCGTAGTATAATTGCCTCGAGCGCGCTCGTTGGCCTCAGTTCCGTTTTTCCGTTAGCTCCGCTTCGGATCGAAATATAACAACGCTTCAGTCACAGCGAATTATGTCGTCTTCTTCGAACCCGTCTACTCCGAAAACGGGATTTAAGAAATGTCTATGGTGCGGAAGAAAAATGTCGCTCACCGACCCTCACCTTAACTGTCCCTGGTGCCTCAGATCCGAACATCGGATCGACGACTGCGGTTCGTGCCAATCTGACCCATAAGGCCTTGAAAGAAAGACGAGTTAAACTGGCGGTGGGGGAGGAATCCTCGAAGTTTTCTTCGAGAGGGAAGAAAGACTCGGCTGAGTCTTCGGCAAAACGCCATAAAAAATCCAGATCGAGGAGTAGATCAAGTAAGTCCTCTTCTTCTTCGTCCAAAAAGGCGAAGAAGAGACGACACCGATCTCCCTCTTCTTCTTCTTCCTCGACTTCGGAGGAAGTTATTACTTGTCCAACTAAACATGACTCCCTTAAAGTCGAATGCATTTACAGAGTCGATGATAAAACCTTTGAGAATGCGGCCCAGACCCCCTCAAAAATGTCTGTTGAAGGTCATGCCTCTACTCACAAAAGAAGTGACAGAGGAAGGACTAAAACTAGAAAATCTGACAAGAAATTGTCGAGGGTGTCTTCTAGGGACTCTTCCCAGACACCTAAAAAGACAGACCTTAAGAAAAAGACTCTAAACGTTGATAGTCTTTAAAGACCTCGACGAAAAAAATCTTCGAAGCCTCTGTCGAAGGCTGTCAATTATAAAGGGTCGACGAACCAGCAGAAAAAAGTCATGTCGAGTGCTTTATCGACGACCTCGAAGGCTCCTTCGACAACACTGACTGCCTCGAAGATTCCCTCAACAGCATTCGTAGTGCCTTCGAAAACATCAAAGAATACCTCGAAAACATTGAAGGTAACGACTACGACTTCAACGCCATTGACGCTTCTGTCGACATCGACACCAATTACAGGGTTGAAACCTCTTCCTGAGAAAGTATTTCACCCAGAAAGCAGACATGATTTTTTCCAAACTATGTCAGCTGTATATGGAGAAATGTCCTCAGAAAATGAAGAGGATGAAGAAGAAGATGAACCTGAAGTTTCATCAGCAGGAGTAAAATATGGTACAAGAGAAGTTCCTGAGGAATTAATCAATCCTCAATCAGAAATGCAGGACTTGTATGAATGTTTACAGTCTGCAAGTGGACTAGAAACGTCCCCTGAATACGAATTTGAAAGACCAGATCCAGCAGAACATGCTGATTTGGGTTACAGAAAACTTATGAATAAAGTAACAGAGTTTATGGGATGGGGTAGGAATTCACCTGTATACCAGGATGATGATATGACAGATATTTTGTCAGGAGGTCCTCAACCAGATCCCAGACTTCCCTTTCATATTGCCCTGCAAAGGAGAGTAAATGCTGCTTGGGAAAGACCGGAATCTATTCCAGGAGTGAATAAAAAATATGTGGCAAAATACAGACCTTGTAACTCTGATCCAGAGTATTTGAGTAAGCGTCCTTCTCCTGAGAGTCTGGTAGTGCAGCCAGCCACATCAACAAAAAATGCTGTATACCCTACAATTCCCCCTGATAGGGATGACAAGAAGATAGATACATGGTCGAAAAAGGTCTTTACATCAGGAAGCATGGCTCTAAAGTCCACCAATGTATCTTGTACGCTGGCTAGATTCAATTATACTCTGTGGGACTGCATGTCAGCGGTAGCTCAACACATCCCGGAAGGAGAGGAACGTGATGGTTTCCTGTCCATAATTAAGGATGTTAAGGAGGCTTCGGGAGAATGCCTTCAAGCAGGTTTGGACACTGCTGACAGTATCAGCAGGTCCATGGCGTTTCAGCGCAGTGCTACACAGATTTGCGTGGCTAAGGAAGTCGGGTTTCGCACCCGAATGTTCAATCCAGACTTCTTAATATGCCATTTGACGGCTCGAGGCTGTTTGGCAGCAAGGCGGATGAATGTTTGGAGAAGCTGCAGACCTCCAAGGCAGCGGCAAATTCACTCAGTGCCGTTATAAGACAACCTCAGCAACGCCCCTACACAGGCTCATCTTCCTGGAGGGGTCGTCCTTTTCGTTATTATTCCTCAATTGGAAAAGGAAGGGGTCAGGCTAGTCAAAGAGGGCAAAGGAAATTTCCTCAGGGGCGAGGCAGAGGTCTAGATCTGCCCGGAAGCGGCATCTGTCCCTTCAGCCACTGCTGGAGCTGCCGCAAAACCACTCCTCACAAGACCCCAGTGGGGGAGGCAGGATCTCACAGCATCTGAAAGAATGGCGAGGCATTACTTCAGATGCTTGGGCACTGGAAACAGTATCCCAAGGTTACTGCCTTCCCTTTCTAAAGAAACCTCAATACACCGGAATACAACCCTACCAGAAACCCAGATCTGTTCCTGTTGCAGGAAGTTTTGACCCTGCTACAGAAAGGTGCAATAGAACATGTACATGTACCTGTAGCGGAAAGGAACCAGGGTTGGTATTCTCCATACTTCCTCATTCCAAAGAAGGACGGAGGATTGAGACCCATCTTAGACTTGAGAAACTTGCACAAGTTCCTCAGGAAGGACAAGTTCAAGATGGTCACTCTTTTTCAGATCCTTCAGGCTCTACAACTTCAAGACTGGTTGGTATCATTGGACCTTCAGGATGGTTACTTTCATGTGCCAATCCATCTCAAGCACAGAAAGTACCTGAGGTTCGCGATTGGCAACTCTCACTATCAGTTTCGAGTTCTGCCATTCGGGTTGACCTCCGTCCCAAGTGTTTTCACCAAGTTGATGGCGGTAGTGGCAGCGAGTCTCAGAAGAGGGGGGATTCACATTTACCCCTATTTGGACGATTGGATGATCAGGGCACGTTCTCCAGAACAAGCCCAGGATCATCTATCCAAGACTTGCCACTTCCTTCACAAACTAAGGTTTTCTCTGAATTTAAAAAAGTCAAACATGATACCATCACAGAAGCTCCAGTTTATAGGAGCAGTCTTGGATACTTGTTCGGGCAAAGCCTCGCCTCCCGAAGAGAGAGCTCACCACATTCTGCAGATGGTGACAAAATTCCAGAATGGCCAGTTTCGAGGGGGATTGGGTCCTCCGACGTATTCCATATCTATGACAGGTAATGTCCACAGCTGTGCTGCTTCGGAAAATCTTTGGCGTCTGCGTCCTGCGTCGATGCGCCGTCCCCGAGGACCTCCTCCGACGGCTGACTTCACCCGATGTGATAAGTAGGACGCATGACGCCCACAGCCTCAGTTCTGTTTTTTCCGCAAACGTGTTCGCTTCGTGAATCTCGGTACGCCTCGACTCGTTGGAGTTTGCTGTTTTCTATCCTTGGTTAGTTGAACCTGTTTGGTTTGTTGTGAAGACCTGCTCGTGGCAATGTCTTTCTCATCTTCAACCCTGCGTCCGCGCTTCAAGAACTGCGGGGACTGTGGGTCCAAGATGTTGGTCACGGACTCGCACGACGCCTGCCTCTGGTGCCTCGGGGAGGCCCACGATACGGACGACTGTGTCGACTGCCAGTCGCTCACGGCAAAGGCCTTGCGGGAACGAAAGAAGAAGCTGTCGGTAGGCCGGGTGTCTAAGCCCCGGAAGTCGAGGTCTGCAGGGCTTTTGACGGATGATTCGAGGGGCGACTCTCCGCGTCATCGTCAGAAGTCCAGTGGGTCTCCTTCCAGGAGTCGGTCTCGCCACTCCTCCGCCTCTTCGAGGCATTCCTCGAAGCGCCGGCATAGGTCACCTTCCCCGTCCTCTTCCGAGGACTCCGCCCGTCGGTAGGTCGCTTATCCCTCCATGCAAGCAACACCGGAGGAATGGGCTTCCTTCGGGATGCAGATGCTAGCGATTCTTGAATCGCAGGGCATCGGTCTGTCCGCGCCTCTGAGTGGGGTCGGTCGGCACCAGTCGAGAGACACCGCTCGTACGCCTTCAGGCTCGGGTGGTCGACACGGCTCGCAGGAGAGGTCCCGCTCGGACAAGGGTAGCCGTTCTCGCCATGCCCGTGCCAGGTCCCGGTCCTCGACGCGCTCGAGACCGTGTGATCCTGTGCCGCAGAGGTTGTCGACGATTTCTCTCGAGGCTCCACCTCCGAGGGGGTCGTCGATGCCGTCGGCACCTAGGTTGTCGAGAGACACGCTCGGAGCTCCGGCTTCAAGGACTGTGTTGACGCCGCCGGTGCTGGCGGCGCTGCAGCTGACGTCGACGCCGATTTGCTCGACGTCGACACCTTTTCTGTCGGCGCCGACTCGTTCGGCGCCCTCAACGCCTTTTCTGTCGACGCCGGTGCCGACACGTTCGCCGCCCTCGACGCCTTTCGAGGCGGTGGTGTCGGAGGGGCCCCGTGGCACGGGGTTTGCCCCTAGAAAGGCTATGGCTAAGGTCCGGCACTGCTTTCGTCCACAGAGGTCTTCCTCTCCCCTCCTGGAGAACATTTCAGAGGGTGATGAAGGCTCTGATGGCGGTCTGGTTCCGGTTACGGTTCCAGATGACCTTATCTCGGGCTATAGCCAGTTTGACCTGAGGCAGTCGCTGCATGATGCCAGTGGACTGGACACCTCTCCGGAGGTGGAGTTTTGTCGGCCGGAGCCTGGCACTCATGCCGATTCTTCATATCGGCGCCTTATGTCTCGGGTTACCGAGTACTTGGGTTGGTCAGCTCCCCCAGGGGAGTTCGTTCAGGATGATCTCACGGACATCCTTGATCTCGGTCCACCCACTGACCCGGTTTTGCCTTTTCATATGGCTCTGCAGAGAAGGGTGGCGGCGGCTTGGACTGCTCCGTAGAGTCTCCCGGCAGTGGGCAAGTCTTTGGCGTGAAAATACCGTCCAGCCAGTAGCGACCCCTGCTGCTTGTCTAGGCACCTCACCCCGGAGAGTTTGGTGGTGCAGGCGGCTACGGCCCCGGCAAAGCAGGCGTCGTATCCTACCATCCCTCCGGATAGGGACGACAAACGTTTTGACGGCTGAGCGAAGAAAGTGTTTTCTTAGGGGGGTATGGCGCTTCAGGCGGCCAACTCCATAAGTGCCTTGTCTCGTTTCACACACACTCTGTGGAACTGTGTTGCATTAGCGGCTGATCATATTCCCGAAGGGGACGAACGGGATGGTTTCCTTGCTATGGTTCAGGATGGCAAGGATGCTATGCGTGAGGCCGTTCAGTCGGGTTTGGTCTTGGCGGATTGTGTCAGCCGGTCCATGGCGGCGAGCACCGTAATGCGCAGGTTTGCATGGTTGCGGAAGTTTGGGTTCACTCCTGATGTGCAGTCCCGGCTCCTCAACATGCCTTTTGACGGTGAACACCTTTTTGGCAGCATGGCTGACGAGAGCCTTGAGAGGTTGCAGACCTCCAAAGCTGCAGCGAAGTCGTTGGGCGCTGCAGTTCGCCAACCTCTGCCTTTTCGTCCTAGGGGACAGCAATGGAGGGGAGGTTCCTTTCGCTATTACTCGTCCTTCAGTAAAGCGAGGGGAGCTAGCGGTCAAAGAGGCCATCGTAAGAGTGCCAGAGGTGGAAACATAGGTACTCGAGGTGCCAAGGCCGCTCGGGCAGTTGCCTCTTTGCCCTCAAGCAACACCACAGCCGCTACCACTCAGTCATGAGGCCAGGTCCCATGGTTCGCCGGTTGGGGGAAGGCTGGCGCAGCATCTTGTAGAGTGGCAAGCCATTACTTCGGATGTGTGGTTTCTGGAGATCATAACCCACGGCTACTGTCTTCCTTTTCGGCAGAGGCCTCATGACAATCCACCAGGGAACCTCTCTTTGAAGAGTCCGGATCCGCTCCTTGCGCAGGAAATTCAAGCCCTGCTGGATAAAGGCACCATAGAACTGGTGCCTGTAGCGGAGAGGAACAAGGGATGGTATTCCCCTTATTTTTTGATTTCGAAGGAATACTGGGGATTGAGACCCATCATGGACTTGCGCGGTTTGAACAAGCTCCTCAGGAAGGACAAGTTCAAGATGGTAACTCTTTCTCAAGTCCTCCAGGCCCTTCAACTTCAGGAGTGGTTGGTGTCTCTCGACCTCAAGGATGCTTACTTCCATGTGCCGATCCATCCCAAGCACAAGAAGTACCTGAGGTTCGCGGTTGGCGACTCGCACTTTCAGGTTCGGGTCCTGCCTTTTGGATTGACCTCCGCCCCGAGGGTTTTCACCAAGCTCATGGTGGTGGTGGCAGCGCAACTCCAGGAAAGGGGGGATTCACGTCTACCCCTACCTGGACGATTGGTTGATCGGGGGAGCTCTCCCGAGCAAGTCCTGGATCATCTGTCCGTCACCTGCCACTCCCTTCACAGGCTGGGCTTCTCCCTCAATTTTAAGAAGTCCCATTTGACACCAACGCAGCGGCTCCAGTACATCGGAGCAGTGCTCGACACTTCCCTGGGGCAGTGTTTTCCTCCTCAGGTGAGGGCTCTTCACATTCAGCAGATGGTGCGCAAGTTTCAGCTTGCCCAGAATCTCCCAGCGTCCGAATTCTTGAGACTGCTCGGCCTCATGGCATCCTGCATTCTTCTGGTGCCAGAGGCTCGTCTGCAGATAAGATCTTTGCAGTGGGCACTCAAGCTCCAGTGGTCTCAGTCCTCCGGCAGGCTGTCGGACCCTGTTCAGGTGCTGCCCTCGGTAGCCCGGGACCTCCTGTGGTGGGCCGTCGAGGGCAATCTGATGAAGGGGGCCCCATTTTGGCTGCCCTGGCCGCAGGTGACGATCGTGACGGACGCATCCCGCACGGGATGGGGAGCTCATGCCAACGAGTTGACAGTCAGTGGTCGTTGGTTTCCGTCGGAGTCCAGACTCCATATCAGTCTGTTGGAGCTGAGGGCCGTCAGGCTAGCCCTGAAGGCTTTTCTGCCGACTGTGCGCGGAAAGAGTGTCCTGATTCTAACAGACAACATGGTGGCCATGCACTACCTCAACAAAAAGGGGGGGGCAGGGTCACTTCCGCTGTGCAGGGAGGCGATGCAGCTAGAGTTCTGGGCCATCCAGCAGGAAGTTTCGATCTCGGCGGTTCATCTGGACGGAGACGACAACGAGACGGCGGATGCTCTGAGCAGGCAGAGCACGATCTCTCACGAGTGGGAGCTGGCTCAGGAGATTCTCCCGGAGATCTTTGCCCTTTGGGGGGACCCCTCAAGTGGATCTCTTCGCCTCCAGTGTCAACCGGAAGTGTGAAAGGTTTTGCTTGCAGGAATTTCCTCCAAAAGGAGCCTTAGGAGACGCGTTCGTGGTGGAGTGGTCATTCCCACTGCTGTACGCGTTTCCTCCAGTCCCCGTCATCCCGCAAGTGCTGCGGAGGTTACGGAGGTTCGGTTCCCGGATGATCCTCATTGCTCCGGCGTGGGCCCGGAGGACGTGGTAGCCGGACCTTCTAGACTTGTCCATCTGCCCTCACGGGAGGGGGGTCAGGTTCTCCATCCAGAGGTCAGATCCCTCAATCTTCACGCTTGGCTTCTGAAAGGTTGAGGTATAAGGATTGGGACCTCCCTGAAGACGTGATGGAGGTGTTGCTCTCGGCCAAGCGGCCAACAACTAAGTCTCTGTACCGTTGCCGTTGGAGAAAGTTCTGCGACTGGTGCAGAGTTCAGAATGTGGATCCTTTTGAATGTGACATTCCCATGGTTCTGTCTTTTTTGCTTTCTTTGGCCCACAGGGGCTTGCAAGTGGGGACCATTTAAAGGTTATCTGGCGGCGCTGTCCATATTTAAGCGCTCGTCTGAAGAGTGTTCCTATTTTAAAATTCCTTTAATTTCGCAGTTTCTGAAAGGGCTCACTAATGTGTTCCCGCCATCACCTTTTCTGGTGCCAGGTTGGGATTTAAACCTTGTTCTTAAGTTTCTTATGGGTGCTCCGTTTGAGCCTTTACATTCTTTCCCCTTGAGGCTGTTAACTCTGAAAACTGTGTTCTTGGTTGCGGTTACTTCCGCTCGCAGAGTGAGTGAGTGAGTTACAGGCACTTTCAGTTAAGCCCCCCTTCACTGTGTTTCACAAGGACAGGGTTGTCCTTAGAGTTCGTCCTTCTTTTCTTCCGAAGGTGGTTTCGGAATTTCATTTGAGCCAGAAGGTTGTTCTTCCGGCATTCTATCCTCCTCCACATCCTGGTAAGGAAGAGGAAAGGCTCCATAGGCTTGATCCTCAGAGAGCGTTGAGCTTTTATGTTTCGCGCATGTCCCGGGTCAGAGTGGACAATCAACTTTTCATTGGTTACGCTGGAAAGTGTTTGGGACAAGCTGTGACGAAACAGACTTTGTCTCGTTGGATTGTTTTAGCTATCTCCGAGTGTTACCACTTGGCGGGTAAGGACCCTCCGGCTGGCTTGCGGGCCCATTATACCAGGGGAGTGGCTGCGTCTACTGCCCTGCAGAGGGGAGTTCCTATTCGTCACATCTGTGATGCAGCCACCTGGGCTTCAGTACATACTTTTGTACGTCACGACTCCCTCGATTCCATCAGAGGGCAAGGTCTGGCCTTTGGCAAGGCAGTTCTCTATTCCGCAATTTGATTGGGCATGCTAAATTTGTATTCTAAATTCTTTCCCACCTCCTTGCTTGGTACTGCTTTGGGAGTCTGTCATAGATATGGAATACGTCGGAGGACACAATCCCCTCGAAGAACAAGTTACTTTCTTACCTGGTAACGTTCTTTCCATGGGATGGTCCGACGACGTATTCCATATCGCTCCCTCCCTGCCTTCCCCGCTGCAGAATTTCTTTTGCGATTGCAGCTTGCATTCCGCAAGGCCTTGTGTGTCTGACTGGCAGAAAACTGGTGGCACGCGTTCTGGGAAAAAACTATAACTGAGGCTGTGGGTGTCGTGCGTCCTACTTATCACATCGGGTGACGTCGGCCGTCGGAGGAGGTCCTCGGGGACGGCGCACCGACGTCATCGACACAGGACGCAGACGCCAAAGATTTTCCGAAGCTGCACAGCTGTGGACATTACCTGTCATAGATATGGAATACGTCGTCGGACCATCCTATCGAAAGAACGTTACCAGGTAAGAAAGTAATTTGTTCGTCTACCGGCCTTCGATTTTCACAGGTTGCTCGGCCTCATGGCATCCTGCTTTTTTCTGGTGCCAGAAGCCAGATTGAGGATGAATTCCCTTCAATGGGCCCTCAGGACTCAATGGTCCTAATTTGCAGGGGAAATGACAGATCTTTTACAAGTTCCAACCAGGGTAGCACAGGATCTACAATGGTGGGCTTGCAAGAAACCTATCCTCAAGGGAGAATCTTTTTGGCAACCATGGCCGGAGATAACAGTAGTAACGGATGTCTCACTCACGAGCTGGGGAGCTCACACCAACGAGTTGACAATCAGCAGTCGTTGGTCTCCATCGGAGTCCAGACTACACATCAACTTATTAGAGCTGAGGGCGATCAGACTAGCTCTGAAGGCCTTCCTGCCCTCTGTACGGGGAAAGAATGTCCTGATAATGACGGACAACACAATGGCCATGTACTACATCAACAAGAGAGGAGGAGTAGGGTCACTGCCACTGTGCAGAGAGGCAATGCAGCTCTGGTTCTGGGCAATACATGAAGGGATCTCTCTATCTGCCATTCACCTAGCAGGAGAGCAAAGCACAGCGGCAGACCCTCTGAGCAGGCAGAGCTCAGTCTCCCACGAGCGGGAACTATCTCAGGAAGTCATTCAAGAGATCTTCACCCTTTGAGGAACCCCTCAAGTGGATCTGTTCGCGACCATTGTCAACAGGAAGTGCGAACTGTACTGCTCAAGGGAATTTCCCCCGAGAGGAGCTCTAGGAGACGCATTCGTCGTGGAGTGGGAGTTTCCTCTTCTATATGCGTTCCCTCCAGTCCCTGTGATCCCTCAGGTAATCAGGAGGTTGAGAAAGTTCAGGAAAATCCTGATCCTAATTGCTCCGGATTGGGCCAGGAGAACGTCGTACCCGGATCTTCTTGACATGTCCATCTGCCCTCCAATACGTCTTCCAAAAAGAGAGGATCTTCTCTCGCAGGAGGGATGTCATGTTCTCCATCCAGAGGTCAACACACTCAACCTTCACGGATGGCTTCTGAGAGGTTGAGATACAAGGATTGGGACCTTCTGGATGATGTTATGGAGGTTTTGCTTTCGGCCAGAAGGCCAGCAACAAAATCTTTGTACCGGTGTCGTTGGAACAAGTTCAGTAACTGGTGCAGGGATAAGAATGTGGATCCCTTTGAATGTGATATTCCAATGGCATTATCTTTCCTGTTACATTTAGCTAATCTGGGACTCCAGGTTAAGACAATAAAAGGATACGTAGCAGCGATATCTATCTTCAAGCGCTCTTCAGAAGAAAAATCTTATTTTAAGATACCTTTTATAATACAATTTCTAAAAGGTTTAAACAATGTTTTTCCACCAATACCTTTTCAAGTTCCTGTGTGGGATTTAAATTTGGTACTTAAATTTCTGACGTGCACCCTTTGAGCCTTTACATTCTTGCCCGTTAAGGCTTCTGACGTTAAAAACTATACTTCTAATTGCATTGACATCAGCCCGTAGAGTAAGTGAGTTGCAGGCACTTTCGAGTGGTCCTCCTCACACCATCTTTCATAAAGACAAAGTTGTCCTTCGAGTCAAACCCTCTTTTCTACCAAAAATAGTTTGAGTTTCATCTGTCACAGAAAATAATTCTACCTGTGTTCTACCCTCCTCCTCAAACAAGTAAGGAAGAGGAAAGACTGCATAGGCTAGATCCCAGAAGTGCTCTTAGCTTTTACATCTCAAGATTGTCAAAAATACATCAGTGTGAAGAACTATTTGTGGGATACACTGGCCGTAAATTAGGACTAACTATAACCAAACAAACATTATCAAGATGGATAATCTTAGCCATAACAGAGTGTTATAGGCTAGCTGGAAAAGATCCCCCTGAGGGTTTTAGAGCTCAATCAACTAGGGGCATAGCAACTTCAACAGCCCTTAAGAGGGGTGTCCCTGTACAAGACATTTGTGCAGCAGCCACATGGTCATCCATGCATACTTTCATCAAACATTATGCTTTGGACTCAACTACCTCTCAAGGAGGTCTATTTGCAAAATCTGTACTACATTCAGTACATGACTAAAAAGACACCTGTACTCCCGCCTCCAATACAAAACTGCTTTGGGAATCTATCTAAGATGAAGACTACGTGGGAGGACACAATCCGTTCGAAGAACAAGTTACTTACCAACTGTGACGTTCTTTCGATTGGATGTTCGTTCCTCCCACGTTATCCTCATCGACCCTCCCATCCTACCCCGCAGTACTGTTTACGTGGTTTACACTCTAAATTCTTTTAGGGTTTGGGTCAATAAGAGGCACACCTTTGTTTATAATACATGGGCTCTGATACACGAAAAAACAGAACTGAGGCCAACGGGCGCCCTTGAGGCAATTATACTACAGATGACGTTGACACTCGATGGAGGCCGGCGAGGGACATCGACGTCGCCGCCTCGAGTGGAGCGCCCTCTGCTGGAGAGAGGAAAAATGTTCCGAGGCGAAACCTAAAGGTAAGGATATATTTAAGATGAGGAATACGTGGGAGGAACATCCAATCGAAAGAACGTTACAGTTGGTAAATAACTTGTTCTTCGAATGGATTGTGTCCTCCCACGTATTCCTCATCTTGTGAAAAATCGTTATCTCCAGCTTCGCTGCTTCGGAAAAAAAAATTCTCGGCAGAGGGCGCTGTGCTCGAGGTCGTGGCATTGATTGTCCCTCGACGTACTCCGTACTCTGTCGACATCACCGATGGTATAAGTAGCTCGAGCCACGCCCGTTGCTTCAGTTCCGTTTTTCCGATCGCTTCGCTATCGAGAACGGCGCGCTTCTATTTTCTGTGAAGAAAATGTCATCATCTTCGACACCTTCGACACCCAGAACTGAGTTTAAAAAGTGTGCAGATTGTGGGTCTAAGATGTCGATCACCGATCCCCACCGGATTCGTCTCTGGTGTCTCGGTTCCAGTCACCGAACCGACGACTGCGGGTCCTGCCAATCGATGACCGAAAAAGCTCTTCGTGAGAGGAGAGGTAAACTGTCGGTGGGGAGGGAGGCCTCAAAAAAGGTTTCGTCAAAAAGACATAAGAAAGCGACTCATTCTAAGGGATCGGATCGCCATAGGCACTCAGAGATCTTGATCTAAGAGTAGATCGAGACATTCTTCGTCGTCATCGAAAAAAATGAAGAGGAGACATAGATCTCCCTCATCATCTTCTTCAGAGTCGACCGAAGAAATTTGTTGTCCGACTAAATCGGATTCTCCCAGTAAGTGGGAAGAATTCCGCAAAAAGATGATGGAGGTTTTCGAGAATGCGGCCTCGACCCCCTCCAAAGACCCTCGAAAAAGCCATACCCCTAAAGTCGCTCCATTGGACGACAAAGGGAAGTCCAAGGCTACTATGGCCAAGACCAGTAGCGTCAAGGAATACAAAAAACCTTGAGTCGATGTAAAACCGTCGAAAAATCTTAGAGTCGAGCACCTCTCCAGTGCCGGCCAAGAAACACAAATCGTCAAAAACTTTGTCGACGCCCTCGACGTCGATAATTTCGACGCCAAAGCCAAATGCGTCATCGACGCCATTATCGAAGTCATCTTCGAAAACTTCGAAGACTTCGAAGACACCCTCGAAAACTTCGAGGGATTTGCCATTTCCTTCGAAGCAGATGGAAGAGGAAGAAAGGAGATTCACTCCTTTGCCCAGATCAGACTTTTTCAAATCTATGTCTGCAATTTATGAAGAGTCTGCTTCGGAAGAAGACGAAGTTACTCCTTTGGGAGTTACTTATGGTACAAGACAAGTTCCGAGGAAGAGGTGCAAAATCAGCCTCAGGAGCGGCATCTGTACCCTCAACCACTCCTGCAGCCGCCTCCAAATTCCTCTGAGGCCTTTTTACACAAAACACCAGTGGGAGGCAGGATCTCTCAACATCTGAAGGAATGGCGGGGCATTACCTCAGATGCTTGGGCACTGGAAACAGTACCCCAAGGTTACTGTCTCCCCTTTCTAAAAAGGCCTCAGAATCATCCACCGGGAGACAACTCCGTCAAAATTCCAGATCCGCTCCTGTTGCAGGAAATTTTAACCCTGCTAGAGAAAGGTGCCATAGAACTGGTACCTGTAGCGGAGAGAAACAGGGGTTGGTACTCCCCATATTTTCTCATCCCAAAAAAGGACGGAGGACTGAGACCCATCTTGGACTTGAGAAACTTGAACAAGTTCCTCAGGAAGGACAAGTTCAAGATGGTGACTCTTTCTCCGATCCTTCAGGCTCTCCAACTCCAAGATTGGTTGGTATCATTGGACCTTCAGGATGCTTACGTTCATGTGCCAATCCATCCAAAGCACAGAAAGTACCTGAAGTTCGCGATTGGCAATTCTCATTATCAGCTTCGAGTTCTGCCATTCGGGTTGACCTCCGCCCGAGGGTTTTCACCAAACTGTTGGCGGTTGTGGCAGCAAGTCTCAGGAGAGGAGGTATTCACATATATCCCTACCTGGACGACTGGTTGATCAGAGCAAGTTCTCCAAAACAAGTGCAGGAACATCTTTTGATCACCTGCCACTTCCTCCACAAACTGGGATTCTCCCTCAATTTCAAGAAGTCCCACATGATACCATCCCAGAAGCTCCAGTTTATCGGAGCAGTCTTGGACACTTCATCGGGAAAAGCCTCGCCTCCCGAAGTGAGAGCTCTCCACATCCAGCAGATGGTAACGAACTTTCAGAATGCCCAACATCTACCGGCCTTCGATTTTCTCAGGTTGCTCAGCCTCATGGCATCCTGCATTTTCCTAGTACCAGAGGCCAGGTTGAGAATGAGATCCCTTCAATGGGCACTCAGAACTCAGTGGTCCCAGTTCTCAGGGAATATGTCGGATCTTCTGCAAGTCCTGAGTGCTGTTGCTCAGGATCTTCTATGGTGGGCTTGCAATGACAACATTCTCAAGGGAGAGTCTTTTTGGCAACCATGGCCGGAGATAACGGCAGTGACGGATGCCTCATTCACGAAGTGGGGAGCACACACCAACGATCTGGCAATCAGCGGTCGTTGGTCTCCATCGGAGTCCAAACTACAAATCAACCTATTAGAGCTGAGGGCAATCAGACTAGCTCTGAAGGCCTTTCTGCCCTCTGTACAGGGAAAGAAGTCCTGATAATGACGGACAATACAGTGGCCATGTACTATCTCAACAAGAGAGGAGGTGTAGGGTCACTACCACTGTGCAGAGAAGCAATGCAGCTCTGGTTCTGGGCAATACGAGAAGGAATCTCTGTCAGCAATTCAGACGCTCTGAGCAGGCGGAGCACGGTCTCTCACGAGTGGGAGCTGGCTCAGGAAGTCCTTCTGGAGATCTTCGCCTTTTGGGGAACCCCTCAAGTGGATCTGTTCGCCACCACGATCAACCGGAAGTGCGATCAGTACTGCTGAAGGGAATTTCCTCAAAGAGGAGCTCTGGGAGACGCGTTCGTAGTGGAGTGGAAGTTTCCACTGCTGTACGCGTTTCCCCCAGTCCCCATGATTCCTCAAGTAATCGGGAGGTTGAGAAAGTTCAGGAAAACCATGATCCTAATTGCCCCGGATTGGGCCAGGAGGACGTGGTTCCCAGACCTTCTAGACATGTCCATCTGCCCTCCAATACGTCTTCCGCAAAGAGAGGATCTTCTCTCGCAAGAGGAAGGTCGGGTTCTCCATCCAGAGGTCAAGACACTCAACCTTCACGTATGGTTTCTGAGAGGTTGAGATACAAGGATTGGGATCTTCCGGATGACGTAATGGAAATCTTGCTTTTGGCCAGAAGGCCAGCAACAAAGTCTTTGTACCGATGTCGCTGGAATAGGTTTAGTAACTGGTGCAAAGACAAGGATGTGGACCCTTTTCAGTGTGGCACCCCAATGGTGCTTTCCTTTCTGCTACATCTAGCTAATCTGGGGCTCCAGATAGGAACAATAAAAGGATACCTTGCTGCGCTGTCCATTTTCAAGCGCTCCTCGGAAGAGGTATCATATTTCAAAATACCGTTAATAATTCAATTCTTAAAGGGGCTCACTAATGCATACCCTCCAGTACCTTTTCATGTACCAGCCTGGGACTTAAATTTAGTATTAAAATTCTTGACTTGCATACCTTTTGAGCCTCTGCACTCATGTCCATTGAGGCTTTTGACTCTAAAAACTGTCCTCCTTGTGGCCCTATCATCAGCCTGAAGGGTTAGCGAACTTCAGGCTCTCTCATGCAAACCACCATACACTGTTTTTTATAAAGATAAGGTAGTCCTTAAAGTTAAACCTTCATTTTTGCCAAAAGTAGTCTCGGACTTCCATTTGCCACAAAAAATAGTACTTCCTACGTTTTATCCTCCTCCTCACCTGGGCAAAGAAGAGGAGAGATTACACAGATTAGATCCCAAGAGGGCTCTTAGTTTTTACATCTCTAGGATGGCTAAATTGAGACAAGATGACCAACTGTTTGTGGGTTACACTGGTCAAAAATTAGGCTTATCTGTAACAAAACAGACCATTTCCCGCTGGATCATATTAGCCATAGTTAAATGCTACAGACTAGCGGGAAAAGAACCACCAGATGGGCTTCGTGCCCATTCTACAAGGGGAATGGCTACTTCTGCGGCTCTAAAGAGGGGAGTCCCGGCAGCAGACATTTGTGCAGCTGCAACCTGGAAAACAATACATACTTTTGTTAAACATTATTGTTTGGACACTGCCTCCTCTAACGAGGGTTTATTTGCAAAGGCAGTTCTGCATTCTGTCCACGAAAACTGAAATGGTACTCCCACCTCCAAAAAATTGATACTGCTATGGGAGCCTATCACAAGATGAGGAATACGTGGGAGGACACAATCCATTCGAAGAGCAAGTTACTTACCAACTGTAACGTTCTTTCGACTGGATGTTCCTCCCACGTATTCCTCATCGACCCTCCCATCCTACCCCACAGTACAGTTTACGTTTTCTTACACTTTCTTCTCACGAAGAATGCATCGGTCATGGGACACGCCTGGGTGTTCCTCCTATATATATTTCATCTAAAAAACAGAACTGAAGCAACGGGCGCGGCTCGAGCTACTTATACAATCGGTGACGTTGACAGAGTACGGAGTACGTCGAGGGACAATCAACGCCACGACCTCGAGCACAGCACCCTCTGCCGAGAATTTTTTTCTCCAAAGCAGCGAAGCTGGAGAGAACGATTTATCACAAGATGAGGAATATGTGGGAGGAACATCCAGTCGAAAGAACGTTACACTTGGTAAGTAACTTGTTCTTCTCGAACATTGATTTTCCTGCAGAAATTTCTTGTCACATGCTAGATGTGAGACCAGTTCTCGTATTATTTAAAAAATAAATCAAGAAATCTAAGCAATGTTGGCCCTAAAACAGGGACACCTCCATCTAAACAATCCCTCTTTAGGTGGATTGTCTCTTGTATTTTACCTTTTTCCCAGAAAGCAAACCTTGCTGACATATGGCTCATCCTAAGAGGGGAAAAAACGACAGCTATCATTCTCAGAAATGTTGCAATGGCTAAGATTTGCAAAGCGCCAATATGGAAATCTACTCACACATTTACTAGGAACTGTTGTCTGGATTTAGATGCTAAAACAAAATGCTCAAATTGAGCAGGCATCCTTCAGAATTCTATCTGGATAAGAGCATGTTTTCAAGCTTACTTTCAATCGGTCCTGTCTTCCCCCCTTCCCAGGGTTGAAGATAAGCTTATTATTCTAATGAACATTTTAGAATATTAATGAAGATCTCATGATGAAGGACAAGTTATGTACTTGTCAACCTAGTTGTGTGCTCCAACATTAAATGTTCTTCTTTGTGCACAAACCTGCTATACGTGACCAGCGATGGCACTCATACGCAGCAATTTATAATCCCTCCATACAAACATCAGAGCTCTACACCTCTATAACCAACATATGTACCTCAACCTCAAGTGAATGCATCCTAGCACCATAGGCACACCAGATCATGTGGACACAAATGCCTCTGTGCCCTTGACCCAGACCACCTAGAAAACCGACCCTCACACTGGGTACTTTCGAACTGTAAGCATCAACATAACAGCAAAGCAATCCTGCATTTTCCCTCTCCTCCCACTAACTAACCAAACACACCCCATCTCTTTTTGATCTGTTAATGTGCCTTTGGAACATGCAAATGGCAGAGGTGTGCGGTATAAAACCCAATATCATAACATGTTCTTTGTTTCCTTTCTCTCATTTATCATGAAAACATTGGTGACATGTCTTTACCATGCCTACCATGCCATACCAGGTATTTACCGTAATGCATTCACATTGGTGGGGTCTTCACAGCGTTGCCTGTCTGGACAAGGGAGTCAGGCAGGGAATGCATGTGGAGGGAACCCTCCAAAATGTTCAAAATAAAATGACTGAATCCGTGATTTGGCCGAATTTCGGCCGTTCAAAAATTCCAAGTTCGACCAGATCACACATTCAGTGCTTGGGGCTGCAGGGGTGTCCCCCGCAACCTTGCTCACTATATTGTGAGCGGCGTGTCCCCCGCAGGCATCCTGAAAAAAAGACAAAAAGGAAGGCTGAGGGGGGTGTCCCCTGCACCCTTGCTCACTATATTGTGAGCAGGGTTTGCGGCGGTGACCCCAGCAGCTGTCGAGAAGAGAAAAAGAAAAAAAGACCCTGCTGCGCCGGTACCCGATCACGGAAGTGAAAGGGAACAGGCGCCGCAGGGACACAAGGTAAGTAAGGGTGGGGGCGTGGGTGGGGGGCCAAGTTGTAAATGTTCAGGGGGGAAAAAACCGAAGATTTCAGAAAAATAACCTTTGGCCTTTTCTCCCTCGAACATTTGGGTCGCGGGCTTTCAACCCTGATTACATGTGGAGTGGGAGCTCTCTGGTAGGGGACGTGACGGGGTGTGACACGGAGGAAGAACCCCGAAGCGACAGGATGCTGTAGGAGCTGTATAAATGCAAGTGTGGGGAATGTGGTTGGGATGGAGGGTTGAAGGGGGAATCTCCCCCCCACCCCCCCCTTCATGGGAGCAAGAGGCAGGGGTGAGAGGTGGAGCAAAGGGACCCCCCAAGAAACTTGGTGGCTTGGGACAGAGAGCGTGCAGCGAGGAAAAGTGCTTTGTGGTATTTGCTGTGCAGTAATTACTTTGGATCAAGCACATGGAGCAACTGAAAAAATGAACAGAGGTTCCAACTGTGAAAACACTGAATGATGGGATATCAGTGGAGGCTGGCATCCTTGGCGAAAGTGACATTTTTCCACCTTTACATTGCTGAATACCTATTTCTCATCTAAATTTCACAAAACTGCATATTGACTATTGAGGGCTACCATTATAAAATAAATGATAAAATGATGGTGAGCTATGAATTTAAAAATGACACATATAACCCATTTGATGTACATATATTTTTATTTTGGCATGTACGTATTTTAACGAAAAACTGTTTTGAGGCTCTGCATTCTGAGCTATTGAAAAATTTATGAATATTAATGAAGATGCCTGTAATCGAGAACTAGGATTACAAGTAAGTAACTTTTCCTTAGCCTCCACCTGGTAATGTTTGTTTTTCCTTGCTTTTTCTAAACCTGCGGCCACCGTGTGGCCACCCCAAAAACCACTATTGGAGAATGAATGCCCATCACCCAGACAGGCTGCTCTCTGGACCGAATAGAAAGGACAAAAGAGCAACAGATGGATAACGCTCTCTGCTCACGTTCTGGCACAACAACTGCGCTTGCTTAGTTTGGGGTTGCCCATCTCTCAGTGAGTGCTTTCAGAAGAACATCATACCTTCAAGGATAGACTATTTACTCTAATACCGGAGCAAGTCTCCAACCATTGCTTCATCCCTCTTAAATTTTTCTAGAACAGTCCAACGCGTGTCTGGGATTAACAAATGTTTTTAGGATGTGTTGAATCTCCAAATAGTTCCAATGTAGTTTTCTTATTTCGTAAATCAGAAGGAAGCATTTGGTCAGGGTGATATCAAAGGACCATGAAATCAAGTACGTTAATTATTTGTTGTGAGTAAATCAAGGAATACTGATAGCGCTATGTACATTCCACACTTTCTTTAGGTGTACTTTATAACTGTGACCCTTCTGCCCCTCAAAGTTGCAACTACATTAAAAGCTGCGTTAAAGATGCATTGCAGCCTATATCTTTGATTCACAGATCTGTATGTGGCTGCCTTGAGGGTGCACTCCCGGTAGTCATTTTAAGAAGCAGTTTAACATTGTCAAAAGGGATATTGGTACATGGCCCAAGAGCTTGCTGCCACCTTGTGCTTGAGCCACAACCTTTGGGCTTCAAGTGGTGTTTTCGAACAGTGGGCACATCATTTCTGAATCAAAATATTCATCCTGTCAGGTGTTGGTGCCACTTTCCGTTAGCTGACAATTGTACCCCTAGTTAGTTGTAAAAATGTATTTTCTTGAAGGGATGATTGCCAAAGACTATAGCAGATTTCATACTCTGCCTGAAACCCATAAATATGATTTTTGTCTTAGATCTGTTTATTTTTAGGCCAATCATTGAGAAGTAAGAATAAAAGGCCTCAGCCAAGATCACTAGTCCAACATATGCGTGTGCCAAGAGCACAGCACAGATTAAGAACACAAAGTCACCATAAATGCAACTTTGACTTTCTGCTATGGGACCATCCATGGTCTGTGTAGAGAAAGAAAAACTTCTTTCTTGAAATGTTCTAATCTCTTCAGTTTCAAATGCATGTTTCCTTTTCTTTAACTGTCTCACTCTATCCTATATCTTACCACTTCCTGTCTTCTCGCCCTATAGCATTCCGAAGCATTGGGACATCCGATCAAGCCAGTAAGTGCCCCTATTAATCATAGGCCGTTGAGGTCTCTCTGTCTGTGTGAAATGTGTATCAATGTGTTTGCCATGCATTTATTTTGATCCTGCATACCCAACAGTACACATCCTCTTTCATATGCGCTTGTTACCCCATATGCAATATTTTATTTGATTTGCATTGGTATTCGACTCCGGTCATGTCGGGGAGAACTGAAATAATTCCTTAAATGGCCAAAGGATGTGGTGGCTTGTGCACTTTTTCTAATTGTCTCCAATACAGGCAAAACACATTTTAAAAAAGTGGAATTTCTCACAACTGGTTGAAAGTCAGATATAAAATTCTATACAAAAAAAGTGTTAAAATTCACATACAAAAAAAGATCACTATTAATAAAGAGAAACTAATAAAGTACTGGAATGGATCACAACAAACTCATTGACTATTTAATAAATGACCAATAATACTCATGAAAGTTTGTGAATTTTAACACTACGTTTTAGTAAAGCATTTTATTTCTAAATTTCAACCATTAAAAAAATATATATTTTATTGGTTTTAGTATGGCGCCTGTACACAAGTGTTTCCGGGCGCCACAAGACAGAAAACAGGTGGGGGACATGGGAAATAAAAAAACAATGACTGTTATATTGGCCTTCTAACAATCTTATCGTGCAAGTTCAAAGACAAAGGTGATAAGTGGAGGAGAGGGGGGGAGGTAAGGGGCGAGGGTGGAAGGGGGTGAAGAGCAGGTGTGGTGGACCCAAGGGGGGGTGAGCAAGTGCTGAGGGGTGCCAATGAGGGCAAGTGCCAGGGAGAAAAAGGTGAAGGGAGATAATTTCGATAGACTGGGTTGACCAGAATGGAGCTAGTCCAGGGAATGGTGCCCGAGGGCAATTGCTAGTGAGGGATACTGGGGAGACTGGTCAGTGGTGGTTTAGCCCCTGTACGACTCAGAAGGGACCAGTTAACCAGTCGCAGCGGCAGAGGGTCATTAGCAAGGGAGGGTGAGAGGGAAGGAAGAGGAGAAAAGAAAAATTCTTGAAGTTTCCGGAACTTAAAAAGATCTGGCACAAGTCTGAGGGTGGCAGGGAGGCCGCTCCAGAGGGAGGAACCTGCAGAGGAAAGGGATCTACCTCCCACTCTCTGGTTGGAGAAACGTCTCACCTGCAGAGAGTTGGAGCTAGAGGACCGAAGAATTCTTGCAGGGAGGTATTTAGAGAGAGAAAGCTGGATGTGGAGGTCACAGGCCCCATACAACCTTGTGGATGATGCAAAGGATCTTGAATTTTATCCTTCCGTTCACTGGGAGCCAGTGGAGAGACTTTAGGTCTGGACAGATGCAGTCACTGGGCTGAGGCCAAGGAGAAGTCGTGCAGCCCTATTCTGGATTAGTTGAAGGGGGCGAAGGGAGCAAAGAGGCAGTTTGAGGAAGAAGCTGTTGCAGTAGTTTAGCCTAGAGAGAACCAGAGCTCTGGAGATGTTGAGCTTCTGTTGAAGGTGAGGAAAGAGGGAATGTCTCTGAAGAGGTGGAGCTCAAAGTTGGACTTCTTGGCGAGGTCCATGATGGGTAGAGAGAAGGAGAGGGAGGAGTCAAAGATGACCTCAAGGTTTTTTGCCTCCCAAAAGGGTGAGGGCCCAAGGAGGGTGGTCAGAGAATGGGGTTGAAACGGGGAGCAGGAGTCCAAATAAGAACAATCTCAGTCTTACTAGCATTTAGGCAGAGATCATTGGCAGAGCACCACGCCTGAGTAGCAGTCAGGCAGTTGGGTATGAAAGAGGAAGGAGAGGAGGTAGAGGATGGAAGCTTAAAGGCGAGCTTCGGTGTTGCTTGTCAGTTGGGGGATGACCAGCTTCTCTGAGTTTGCCCAAGAACTGGGTGATGGAGAAAGGGCGAAAGTTAACCATGCAAGAAGGGTCAGCAGATGGCTTTTTTAGGAGGGGGTGCACAAGAGAGTGCTTGAGGGGTTGTGGGAAAGATAGCTAAGAAAAATTGAGAACTCATGGAGCGTGAGTCCTCCCGTCCCCTGCACACCTGTAGGTACTGGTAAATCATCGGCATAACACTGGAAATTTGGAGAGAAGGCGGATATCAAGTGGGCCATAGGGGCTAGGTAGATGTTAAGGATACTGCCCTGGGGGACGCCAAGGGTAGAGAGTGAGGTCGAGGAGAGAGAAAAGGGCCCATTTGCACTTGGAGGGTCGGTTTGAGAGGAAGAAGGCCAACCATGCCTTTGCCTGCTCCGTGATGCCTAGGGTATCATCGAGACATTTTATGAAGATAGAGTGGTTGACTGTCAAATGCAGAAGGGAGATCGACAAGGATCAGAACAGAGGGAGAGTTAGAGTTCAGGTTCGAGAGCAAGTTTTCACATGCGTTCAGGAGAGCAGTTTCCGTGCCTGTGGATGCCCTGAAACCAGACTTGTGATCATTGAGGCAGCCAGCGGCTTCGGTGTTGCTTGTCAGTTGGGGGATGACCAGCTTCTCTGAGTTTGCCCAAGAACTGGGTGATAGAGAAAGGGCGAACGTTAACCATGCAAGAAGGGTCAGCAGATGGCTTTTTTAGGAGGGGGTGCACAAGAGAGTGCTTGAGGGGTTGTGGGAAAGATGGCTAAGAAAAATGGAGAACTCATGGAGCATGAGTCCTCCCGTCCCCTGCACACCTGTAGGTACTGGTAAATCACCAGTCAAGATTAGTATATTTCTATTTGTTAAATGAGAAATAGTTATAGCTAATATAACTTATGTAACCTAATCCATATAATCATTCGAAAAAAACTTTCTTGAATAATTTTTAAGAAAACACACTCAAAAATACATTTTGCATAATGGTTGTATTAGTTTCATACAAATCTTTTGTGCCTATAAAGTAATATTGGGTGCACAACATTTAAGTGCAGAATTCAAGATTCAAAAGTTAAACACTTCTGCACAATTCTAAATTCAGAGTGTCAAAATTCAAAACTTTTTCAAAAAAATTACAAACATTTAACAACATACACAATTTTAGATTAACATAAAACAGAGAGCTCAATGCGTTTCGAGAGATTAACTCTTTTCTTCAGAAGCAATATATCCTAAATCTCTCAATCAAAGGGGGAACTTTGAGTTAATTTATAAAGTCATGTCCATTCAGCAACTTAATGCTAACATTTAGCCTCTCAAATCATTGTGGAATGATGGTTACCCAGATGTCAAAAGCAGAATCCTGCAATGATTACAGATAACGTCATGTTAATAGGAGGTGGGAGATTTGCTAATGCTATTGTATAGTGTAAGTGTATTCTGACTGTTTACCTGCAGTAAGTTTTGGGCAATATCCGAAGTGGATGGGACGGTGCTTCAAAAAGGTGACACAGACGTGGTCTGTGAGTGTCTTGACGTGCAGACAAGGTCCTGTAATACAGGAAAATGGCTTTAAATATCTGTTGGTGCTGAATACTCATTTGCGAAAATCAATCTCTAGTATGCTCTGAGTTGTCAATTTCCCCAAGCGATCCCTTGTATACAGAGATTATACATAATATTGCTCACCTCGAGTGCTTATGATGCTTTCATCAAGCTGTATCGGGGTAGTGGAGAGTTAGTCACTTGTGATATGATCAAGAGGGCACTATCTCAGTATCTAGTTAAACAAAATGGCAATCCGCGCAATGCTAGAGCAATCCTCCATCCGTGTCTAGTGAGCGGCGCGTTGCCTATGGGAACATCTGCACGTTCATTGAAGGGTTTTCTGGGGATTAGAGTGCAGAATGACCTCTACTCTTGTGTGCTGTTCATCCAATGAATATCATTTACACATCTCACACAGACGTGTCTGTGGATATGTGTAATGCGAAAAAGTGTAAGAGAATTCACTCGTGGTGGTGGGTGAATGAATCTAAAAATACTATAGCCAAATGCAGTGGCTATTATTGACAATACTGACATTCAAGTAGTTTCTAATTGGAAGCCGCGTTGTCGCAACATGATTGGTCATTCAATTATAACTGATGAGAAATCGTTCATGGTAGCCAATTATTAAAAATGCATGCTACAATGGTAGCCATCATTCCACAATCTTGATTGACAGTTATGACATTTTCATACAAATACTTGTAATCATAAATGTGTTTGTAGGCCATTTGTATTATTTAGAGGAAAGCACAGCTGACTATGACAAAATAGAGAGAGTAAAGAGAAAGGAGAGAATGTTAAGAATGTTTCTTCTGTAGGGGAGTGGCCTCACCTCTTATCGGGTATATGCCTCAAATTGTGACCAATTTGGAAGAATCATAATTCGGAATCAAAGTGTGGTGAATGCAATTCCTATTAACTAAGTGATGCCCATTATGTGTTGAGAGTGATCTCATTACAGATTGATCATAGTCCTATGACCATCAAAGAGTCCTATCTTGGTTATGTGGTACAGGATTCCAATCATGAAGTGGTCTGTGGTTTTTACAAGAACATATTTAATGAGAATTCTTCATTCATACCTCTTGGTTCAAGGGATTCTAATCTGTGAATCCAAAACATTTCTCTCCATCCACAAGGACATCATCAATCCAGAGAACTCCACCCAGAAACCAGTCCGGCCAGAATAAAGACTTACCCCCAACAGAAATCAAAGGATTCAACCAAATGGATGCATGAATGGTCTTTGAAGCAACTGATCCCAACATGTTCATGTCTCCAAGTTTGACTTTGAAATGTGTTTTATGGGCTATGGGGTCCTTTACTCCATAGGGTTTCATGTATTTTTGGTAAGTGTGTTACACAGCACCCTCAGTGCAGTAACACAGGGGTGTCATAGTGACCCCCAAACATAGACTCCATACCCTGGGACTGACTACTGTCTCCCAGGGCATGTAAAGTCACCATTGACTTTACTAGTCTTAAATTGTGAACAGAACCAGTACAAACCATCATATTGTGGAAGTACTTAGTGGGGGTAATTAGATTGCCCGTGGGTCTGTTTTTCGAGAGGGCACTGTGCAGTCCCCCCTCGTCGAGTTTCTGGCTGGTGGCAGTGGTTACTACGCAAAATATTCCACCGGAATATTTCCTGTGGGATTTTCCCATTCATTTTAAATGCACCATTTTTTTGGTGCAATGTTAAAGATACCGCCGGGTTATTTATTTAATATTTATTCCCCGGTTGGGTCTTTTTGCCAGGACTCGGTTTTAAAATGGCGTTTGTGTTCGCCTCTAACTCCAACCCAAGTCGAGACTTTTGTTCCACTTTTTGGTAGGCTTCTCCACAGAAGCCTCCAAAAGTGGTGCCACTCTGTCTGGGTCTACAGGATGTGTGGGAGGGGGGTTTAGGCACCCTGGACTGAGTTGCCTCAGCAACTCAAGTCGCACTCTTGTGTGATTGGCCCAGTGGTGAGCCACCCTGCTCACCACTTAGCATGTTTGAGTGACAGCTAGGACTGATGAATGGGGGTTTTCTGCATAAAAGCAGGGCTTTGGGGACTGGCACTTCAGAAGTCGCCACAGGACCAAAGAATCCGAAGAGGGAGAAGCTGAGCCAACCTTCAACGACGACACCACCGGTGGAGCCCTGCTGAACCGTCTCACCACTTCCCAACGACAGAGAAGATCTTCATCCGGAGAGTCTTCTTCCTCTGAACTGGTGGGGATAACCAGTTCGCCCTCTTTTCGCCTTCCTGGATCGTCTCATGGTCGAATCGCCAGTGCCAAGCACCCAGGCGGCCGTATAGACACGCTTCACCACTACTGCGAATAAAAGGGTAGTACCTTTTAACCGGGATACTCTGTGGCTGGTTTCTTTCTTGGCAGTGCAGCGCCCTCCAGCTTTCCTCCACGTCGAGATCTTCTCTTCCCCTGGACGAAGCACCAACTTGCACCTGCTGCCAGGAACAACTGCCCCCGCTGGAGCTTTCTCATCATTTCAGGTACTGTGTCCCGCCTGGTCTCCCTTGCAACAGACTGTTCAATGTGTCCCGTAAATCCTTGACTTTCTATCCTGGGGTGACTTGGGACCTGCTAACTAACTTTTCCTGAACTGATCCAACCCGTTTTGAACTTTCTGCAACGACTCTTTAAAGTACTATTCAACTGTGTGATCTTGGACACATTCCGCCTTGCTCTTTCCAAGAGTGGGCCTGGCTTATGACTTTCTTGCTCCTCAGTACACTCTGCCTTTTCTGACTTGCTCTAGTTCTCCTAAAGTGTTGGTATTGTGTATTTTCCTAATTCTGCCTTTTTCCCTCCCTTTTTAACTAACTTATTGGAGTGCCATTTTAGGTTAAGCGCTCACCTCTGTCTGCAAATAAGTGGTGTTTTAACTAAGACTTGTTCAATAAGTAATCAGGGATGTATATATACTAATAGTGACTGTTTGAACTTGCTTGTCATATTAGTGTTAGTGTATATTACAAAGTGTGTTTTAAATAAATAATTATATACTTTTATACCCAAACTCTGGTCATTGTTTGCTTGTGATACTGTATTTTGGTACCTATCTTGTATACTCTATATACTGTCTAACTCTTCTTGAGAGAAGTCTGGCTGCTCAGCCACAGCTACCAGGTAAATCTGGGTGGTACAGACTGCTACCAATTGGGTTTACTGCCAACACCTGTAGTCTTAAACCTTTGGCAGTGGTACCTGAGGGAATTGCACAGGTTTCTGGTTAACACCCGGAGGTTCCGACATAAAGGCGTTCCTCGGATTCAGGTTCTGGGATGCCCAAGTCCCCTTAGCCAAGGGGCCCAGGGGCTGTTCCGGGCACTTCGGGGGCAGCCCTGCTGCCATCCAGGCTACCAGCTCCCAAGCTGAGGGGCCTTACCGGGCTGTTCTGGGAGGGGTGATAAAGTTCATCCTCCTCTTTGCCCCCAAGGGGCAAGGGGAGCATGGAGTGCCACCTCCAAGAGTCTGTCCACGGCACGATCCAGCACAGCTACCGGCACAGGTACCAAGGGCGTCCAGCATACCGAGATTCGCTCTGAGGTAGTGAGTCAGGGCGTTACAACTACTGGCCATCCGACCGAGGGCTCAGTGCCTACCAGAGTGATCTGAGGTCGACTCTTCTGCTGCGGGTGCAAGACCCAAGGTGTATCCTCCCATGTCTGATGTCTCTCGTGGCTTAGGGCCTTAACGCCCTCCCTCCCAGGGTGTGGCGCAAGGCTTCAAAATGGCGGAGAGACACGTGGCGAAGCCCGCCAGCCTGGTGGCCATCTTGGATCCAGCTCCGGGCCTGCCCGTCTTGCCCATTGTTTGGTTCTGCACGAAGATCCCAGTCCCCTTCCCTCTGGAAGCAGTAGTGGATTGCACGGTATAGGCATCTGGTCTCCTCAGGGGCACTTCTACCCATCTCAGCCATACGTCTACATGCCTCAGGCGCCTCAGCACTTCAACCAGGATCGGTGACCCAGCGCCTTAGAGGGTTGGACCCCTTTGAGTGATTCCTATTCTTCATGCGTCCCCTCAGATGACGGGGCTCCTGAAGGATATAGAGAAGGATCGCCTGCAGGTGGCGCTTCCCCGTCCCCTCCTCTGGGTACCCCTCATTTTTTCTCCTGCGCTGAAGTTCCAGTGCCGGTACCTCCACCGGCTCAGTCCCTACCGGTTGTTCAGACCCCTCCACCACCCCCTGTACCAACAACGCCCCCCCCCTGCAACAGCCGTTGGACCGGTCTTCGGCTCCGGACTTAGGTGTGGGGCCCAGTCTGCACCTTTGTCCCAGGGCCTGGAGTCCCCTCGGTCTGCAAATAATGGGGGTGGTGGCGATGACGACCTGGAAGATGAACCCTCTGCATCCTTTATGGCTTTTCATCAACTCCTTCAGGGCCTGGCAGAGTTCTTGGAGGTCCATCTGCCAGAGGTAGTCCCCCAGGAGTCAGGAGTGCTAGCAGAGGTTTTGGGTAAGCACACCATGGTTCGGTCTGGCATCCCTCTCGAGAGGGATGTCCTGCAGGTGGAGCAAAAAGTCTGGGAAAAGCCCAGGGCCAACGCTCAGCTGAACAAGAAGCTGGACAGCAGGTTCAGGCTAACGGACGGGGAGCCACTCCTTCTGGCCTCCCACCCCCGGCCACATTCTTTAGTGGTGGCTGCGGCCTCGTATTCTAAACCATTGTCTTCGTCATCTTCCTCTATGGGAGCCACCACCAGTCTTTCGGAGGATGACGAGGTACTCGAGTATTTGCGAAAGCACTTCTATTCCATCTCAGGACTGCATCTGTAGATTCCCTCTTGGCTATGGCTAACCAGAAGCTGTAGCGGGAGCACTGGGAATTTCTGCCCGACCTCCCTTCGGACAAGCAAGCCTCCTTCAAGGCCGGTCTGGCAGATACCTGGACAATTGCACAGGACCTCATGGAGTCTTTGGTACCCCACATTGACACAGCCAGCAAAGGGCTTTGCCTTGGTGTCGAGATGAGGACAATGTGGATGCACGCCACTAAGTTTTCATCTGACATGGAGGAGCGGATCCTGTATCTGCCATTCGAGGGCGTGGACCTTTTTAATTCGTCAGCCAATGACGAGTTGAACAAGAAGAAAACCTCCACTCAAACCTGGACCGAAACCCTTTCCTCAGTCCCAGGGCAGGACCGAGTTCAAACCTTGCACTGTCTCTGGCTTCAAGGGGTTTCAGAACCACGGTACATGGAGGCCTGACATGTCGCCCAGCGACAACAGGAGGAAGCAGCAGAGGACTTTGTATGAGTTTTTCCGCACCCCCTCCTCTTCACCTGCCTCTGATGTGAAGAAATAGTGACGTCAAGGTCGGGGGAACACCGCTCGCCTGTGGGGGTCCGTTTGGCTCTTTTCCAGGACACCAGGAAGCATCTTTGCAACAACCTGTGGATTCTATCCATAGTCTTGATGGGCTTCAGTCTTCCTCTTCCTTTCCCTCTACCATCCCCTCCGCCTCCTCTGTCGGATCGGGTCCCTGGCTCTTTTATGGGAGGCCCTTTCGCTCTTGGAGATGCAGGTGATAAAACTGGTTCCTCTTTCAGACAGGGGCTTCAGGTACTATTCCAGGATTTTTGTGGTACCCAAGAATAGCCATGCTGGCTTGAGGATTTGCCTGGACCTGTCATTTCTAAATCTGTCTTTACCGCAGGAACTCTTCAAGATGATTACTCCGCGCACATAGCAGAGTCTGTGTGCAGGGGACTGGATGTGCTCTGGACCTCAAGGATGCATACCTGCATGTACCCATCTACCAACCTCATCAGAAGTTTCTGTGGTTCGTGATTATGTAGTATGACTTTCATGTACAAGGTGCTGCCCTTCAGCCTGAACTCGACCCCTTGTGTCTTCACGAAGTTGATGAGCACAGTGGTGGGCCTTCTCCGCTTGGAGGGCAGTAATCTGTACCCTTGCTTGGACGACTGGCTGGTGAGGGTGGAGTCACCCGGGGGAGAGGGTGTTGCACTCCTACATAGATTGGCAGATATTCTTCATCAGCTGGGGTTCTCCCTCAACCAGAGGAGGTCACAGTTATGCCTATCTCAGGAACGGGTCTTCCTAGGGGTGCGTTGGAACACTAACGTTCAGCGGGTATTCCTTACACCCGGGATGGCTCCGGTCCCTCCACAAGGCGGTGGGGCACTTTCTGGCCAACTCTACCACCTCAGTATCGTAGTTCCAGCACATTCTGGGCCTGATGGCCTCCTGCGTGCTCACTGTACAGCACGCTCGCCTCAAGATGAGGTGCCTCCAGCTCCCCTTGGTGGCCAATTGGGATTAGGAGATAGAATCTCAATCTGACAGGATCCCAATACCACCGCTCCAACTGCCCGATCTTTGCTGGTGGCTGATGGATGACAATGTTTCAGTGCTAGCCCCCTTCACCCGACCGGAGCTACCCTGGTGACGACGACTGACTTCTCTCTTTTGGGCTGGGGGGGCCACTCTGGAGGACTATGCAATTCATGGAACAAGGTCCAGGATGGAAGCCCTCCTGCATATCAATCTGCTCGAGCTCAGGGTTCTGGTCAGGACGGACAAATCTAATACGATGTTTTACCTGAATAGGCACAGTGGCACCTGTGTCCCCCCCCTCCTCTGCATGGGGGCAGTATTGATCTGGGTATGGGCCCCGACGGTGGGAGTTTGGATTTCAACAGTCCACCTCCCCGGGGAAAGCAATGCAGCAGTGGTCCAGCTGAGCCGCTTGGGATTCAACACATTCGTGTGGGAGATGCACACTGACTCCTTGTTGCCCCTGGTCCAGCGTTGGGGGGAGGGGGGATTGCAGACCTATATATAGCTGCTTGGGATGATATCTTCCACAATACATAATACAAATTCCTGCCACATTTACTCCAATCTGCACATGATCCCAAATGCATCAGCAAGAAAATATAAACAGAACTGTACATAGTGATAATCGTGACAGGTTATCCTGTTTGCAGGACCTTACACGTTAGCTAGAATATGCACCTGTTCCCAAATTCACAAGCAAAAAAATACTAACAAAATTGCTTATGACAGTTGGAGAGCAGACTGATTTATAGGATGCACACTATTGAACATGGTCTTAACACAGACCATGAGATGGGTGGCTTTCTGTAAACAGGATCTCCTCACACCAGTATCATTATGTACATTTTTGTTTATATTTTCTTGCTTGTGAATTTGGTAACAGGTGCATATTCGAGCAAACATATACTGGAATACAATGAATTAGGGACATGAGCATGTGACCTGGTGCAATAACCAAACTTTTGTTCACCTTTGTGGGCGGTGGGGGAGCCCTTGTGCACCTACCGCGGCAGCAGTCCACTGCATGTTGACATGGTGTGCAGTCATAATGTCGACAGTCAAAATGTCGACAGTCAAAATTTCGAAAAATAAATGTCGAAAAAAATAATGTCGACATTTTTCGATATTTTTTCGAAATTTTGAATTTATTGTATAAATATATATATATATATATATATATGATGTGTTGAGTATGAGGGGTGGTTGGGGGGGTGTGGGGGGGTGGCAGGGGGGTGTTGGGTGAGGGGGGGTTGGGGGGGACCCCCCCCATAGTAAATGATACTATTTTTATTTATTTAATTATTGACTAAATAAATAAATAAATATATAATTGGTATGTGTTGAGTATGAGGGGGTGAAAGGGTGGTTGGGGGGTGTGGGGGGGGTGGCAGGGGGGTGTTGGGTGAGGGGGGTTGGGGGGGGGGACCCCCCATAGTAAATAATCCTTTTTCTGGTTATTTATTTATTGAATAAATAAATAAATAAATATATAATTGGTATGTGTTGAGTATGAGGGGGTGAAAGGGTGGTTGGGGGAGGTGTGGGGGTGGCAGGGGGGTGTTGGGTGAGGTGGGGTTGGGGGGGACCCCCTCCATAGTAAATGATCCTTTTTTTGGTTATTTATTTATTGAATGAATAAATAAATAAATAAATATATAAATAGAATGTGTTGCATATGAGGGGTGGGAGGGTGGTGGTGGGGGGTGTGGGGGGGTTGCAGGAGGGTGTTGGGTGAGGTGTTGATAGTTTTAAGAGTTTATAGTCATAATGTCTAAAAAAAGTCGACTTTTTTTTTCAAAAAAATGACTTTTTACATTATAAGTATAGGATGTCGATTATTATTTTCGACATTTTTTTTTCGACATTTTTGTCTGTCGACATTTTTTTTTCGACATTATGACTATAAACCGTTGACATTCCCTGTCACAGCTGACCAGAGGTAGCCCTACCATTTACCAGTGATTAGTCTGTTTTTTTCCATCATGGATGTCCACCTGGGATAGTTCTGGGGCACTTAGTCTTATGATTCATTATAACTATGAAATAACCTCCACAGGTTACAGGCCTTACAGAGTATGTAAGCCCTTTAGTGGTCCCCAGAACAGATGCAACAAAATGATTTGTTATTTATATAGCACTTCAATGGTTTGCATACTCCCACAGATTCCTCATCTTGATAGTTTTCCAGTATCATCTGCCCAGAAATTATGGTGTTTTTTGTTGTTTCGTTTTGTTTATTTATTTTATTTTATTATTTTTTTTTTCTCTTCGCCCCACTTGTGTTGTTCAGTGTATATTTGTCAGTTTGCTGTTATGTTTAGCAGGATAAAGCTATTATGACAGATTGAAGATGTATGATGCTTATATTGTTCTGTAAATTAAGTTGTGACGCTTTACTGTGAGACATTGTTTACTTTATTGGTAGTTGTTGTTCATTGCAAACTTAATAAAGTGTTTTAAAAAAGATATATATATTTTCGACAGGGGGCATACTGCTGCTCAATATCATCGTTGACAACTCCCTAGTACACGGCTGTGATGTCAGTCGCTGTATAAAAGAATCCACTACATACCACCTTACCTCTGTTCCTTTTTTCTGCGTGCTTGGCACGCTATTCGGAACCTGCTTTGTATTTGATTCGAAAGAATTTGATTCTAGATAAGTATGTCGGGCAAAAACAGTCCGGGTTTAAACACAGGCAAGAACTGTAACTGTAAAATGTCCCTCATGGATACACACACTATCTGTGTGTCGTGTCTTAGTATCGGGCAGGTTGTGGAGCAATGCGGTTCTTGTCTGGCGATGAACCCGAAAGGCAGTCAAGGAATGCTCGGCAAAACTGGCGCTCAGCAGACTACAGTGAAATCACTCCAAGGTGCTCGGAGCAGGATACCGAAGGGCCTAATATTGAAAGGGATGTCACCACAAGAAGTCCAAAAAAGTTCACACTCCCGTAGCAAAGCGATCGAGAAGATTGTTGTGGTCTTGGGGCTCTTTGCTCCGTCGAAGCCTGTGTCGCAGTACGACCTCACTGATATCCGCAACTGGGTCACATACTGAAAGGGCTTTGCCGTTCAATGCTGCCATTGCAGATCCGGTCATGACCTTGTGGCAGCACCCGTGCTCCACACTGGCAGACGACACATAGCCTATGAAAAAATATAAGTCGCCAAGAAGCAACCTTCCGTCTTTAATGAAGAGTTAGTGGTGCAGGCCACAACTGTTGCGTCCAAACCTCTCCGCTGATAGGGAGTCAAAGTATGTTTTTGCCTCGGGGAGCATGGATCTTAAAGCTGTAAATGCCTCTTGTGCTATTTCTAAATTCTCCCATCTTCTGGAGTACAATTTCAGAAGCATCTAACCACCTCTCAGAAAGAGAGGTAAAGCATGGCTTCTTAGAATAATGGCTGATGGCAAATAATTGGCCTGTCAAGCACTCCAAGCAGGTTTGGACACGGCAGACTGTATGGGTCATGCTATGGGCACTTTGACAGTCTTGTGCAGGTTAGCTTATTTGACAGACTTTGGTTTTTCCCTGAATGTTCACTCGCAGCTGATGGAGCTTGCCTTCAATGGTGAACATCTTTTTGGCCCCTAAACTGATGAGTCCCTAGGAAAGTTCAAGGACTCAAACCTGATGGCTAAATCGTTGGTATTAGCAGTGCAGCAGCAGCCTCCACTGCAGATTCCATTTCAGAATTTCCATTTTGGGTCCAGAGGGCGTCATTACATGAGGTACATGACTTTTCTCAGAAGGGCGCTAGCTCCGTAGCCCAAATAGGGGCAGCGCAGGTTCCCATGGCCAGGTAGAAGTGGGTCGAGACATTCAACTACTCCTGTAGTGTCGACAGTGCCTCAGAAATCCCTTTGCAGTCTCCCTGCATACCTTGGTGGTTGGAGGGAGTGTCTCCGGGTTCTTGGGCAAATGGAAGAAAATTACTTCTGACGTCTGGGTCCTTCAGTTAATCGAGCAGGGTTTTTGCCTCCCGTGTTTGAAGAGACTATTGGACAGACTTCCTCCTCCCTCCCGATAGCAGGAACAGGAGCTACAGGCTTTTTTGAAGGGAGCAGTAGAGGCAATTCCAGCCGAGGAAGTAGGCTCCAGTTGGTATTCCTGACACTTCCTGGTTCCCAAGAAAGTGGGAAGACTCTGTCCCATCCTGGACTTCAGGGATTTGAACAAATTCCAGAGGAAGGACAAATTCAGGATGGTGACATTGAGGAAGTTCCAAGACTGTCTGGTGTCACTGGAACTTCGGGACACCTATTTTCACGTGCCCATCCACAGGAAGCAAAGGTGTTTCTTAAGGTTCGTTATCGTGGACGCGCATTACCAATTCAAAGTGGTCCACTTTGGCTTGACCTCCGCTCCCACGGTCTTTACCAACCTTATGGCAGTAGTAGTGGCCAACCTCAGGAGAGCCGGCGTCTTTGTGTTGCTATACTTGGTGGATTGATCCGAGCACGGTTGGCGAAACAGGTTTCAAGCCATCTGGAGGACATCTGTTCCCTATTGCACGACTTGGGTTTCTCCATGAACTTAAAGATATCTCGGACCTCACCAGCGCTAAAGCTCCAATTCATTGTAGCAGTCTTAGACACCTGGGAAGAGGAGGCTTTTCCTCCAGAGGAGAGAGTTACCAATGTGGCACACATGGTCAGTCTCTTGCAGAACTCCAGCAGTCTCCCCGCATCTGCTTTCCTGCCCTTGCTGGGCCTTATGGCATCCTGTATTTTCCTGGAGCTGCAGGCGAGTCTCCGGATGAGATCCATTCAGTGGCTTCTCAGGAGCTAGTAGTCACAGTACTTCAGCGAGATGTCGGATGTGCTCCAGGAGTCGAGGTCTGTGGCGAACAACCTGATCTGGTGGAGCGACAGGATGAACCTGTTGGCGGTAGAAACTTTCTGGGCGCCGGAGGAGCAGGTTGTCACAGACACCTTCGCTGAAGGGCTGGGGAGCTCATTGCAGCTCTCTCTAGATCAGCGGTCATTGGTCTTAAAAGGAGAAAGTTTACCACATCAATCTGATGGAGCTGCAAGCAGTGAGACTGGCGCTGATGGCTTTTGAACCTACTTTGCAGGGCAAACATGTCATGGTGTTAACAGACTACACAGTGACCATGCACTACCTCAACAAGCAGGGAGGCGTGAGATTACTGCCCCTTTGCAGGGAGGCCATGTAGCTATGGTCCTGGATGCTAGAGAACAAAATCTCAACCTCTGCAGCTCATGTGACAGTGGTGGAGAATGGGTTGGCAGAAGCTTTCAGCAGGCAGAGCTCGGTCTCCCATTAGGTCATTATGGAGATATTCACCCGGTGGGGCATCCCGACAGATTTCTTTGCGATGGTGAACAACACAAAGTGCAAGCAGTTCTTTCGAGAGAGTCTCCCCCAGAGGGTCATTGGGGGAGACATTTTTTGTGGAATTGGTCTTCGACCTCCATTATTTGTTCTCACCGATACCAGTCATCCCTTGGGTTCTCGGGAGGTTGCAGAGATTAAGGGATTTCCTGATCGCCCTGACTGGGATGACGGCGATGTGGCGCCCGGATCGCCTTGAACTGGCTGTATGCCTCTCTGGCTTCCTCTGTGGCCAGACATCTTTTCACAGTCGGTAGGCAATGTGCTTCACCCGAGCTCAAACCCTCTCAACCTGCATGCTTGGCTTTTGAGAGGCTGAGTTATGGGGACTGGGACTTCAACAAAGAAGTGCTAGTGGTGCCTTTGGCCTGCACATAGACCGTTCACTATTTCTCTTTACGCATGCAGACGGAGAAAGTTTGTGACTCAGTGCAAGGCGAAAGGAGTGGACTGCATGTCTTGTCCCACGTCCCAGTTTTTGAAAGGCCTGGTTAATTCTTTCCCTCCTTTGCCTTTTGTGGTCCCTGAGTAACATCTGAACTTCGTTCTCACTTTCCTGATAGTGTCTCCATTTGAAACTTTGCATTCAGCTCACATCGGACTTGTCACATTGAAGACTTCTTTTTTGGTGGCAATCCCATTTGTCTAGAAGGCTCAATGAATTGCAGCCACGCTCTAGTAAAGCCCCTTTCCTGAAGTTTTTTTTTAAAGAGGAAGTATCCCTGAAAGTGGGATCAATGTTTTTACCAAAAGTGATGTCAGAATTTCATCTTTGCCAGAGCATCAATCTCCCAATGTTTCAAGGACGAGGAGAAGTTCCATAAATTGAATCCCAAGGGGGCACTGAGTTTTTACCTGGCTAGAACAGGCTTTTTTCAGAAAGGGTGACCAGTTGTTAATTGTGTTTTCTCCATATAGGTTGGGGGCAAGCAGTTAACAAGCAAATTATCCCTCGCTGGATAGAGCTATGCATTTCTGAATATTAACAGACTGCAGGCAAGGAGGTTCCAGCAGGGCTTAGGACCCACTCTAACAGAGGGGTTGCAGCATCCTCACACGTTTGCCAAGAATTACAGCCTGGACTTGGCCCGTGGGGATGTGCGTGTTTTGGTAGTGCAGTCCTCCAGAGTTTTTTGGTGTGACTTCCAATCCTCCGCTAGCATGTTTACTGCTTTGGGGGTCTATCAAGATGAGGAATCTGTGTGAGAATGCAATCCATTGAAGGAGAAATTACTTAACTCTAATATTCTTTCTATGGATTCTTCGTCCACAGATTCCTCATCGCCCTGTCAGCCTAACCTGCTTTGAAGTCCATGGTCTCAGTCGCATTTTTTGGTACATTTCAGTGTGTGATGACATAAAGGAGCAGAGTGCAATGTTTGGGGCAGCAGCAACCAGTTGTCAGACTGCCCTACTTCTTCTGGTTTCATTTAAAGGTTGAACTATGGATGATAAAGATGAGCATGCATTTGTTGTTTGCTGTTGTTTGTTTGGTTTCTGTGCCTTTTCACATTCCCTCTTGCAGGCTGAGCCTTGGGGTTTGGGGGCAGAGGGGGAACCAAGTGAAGGGGGCGTATTGCATTCTTTTATACGGCAACCAACGTCGCGTCCATTGTCCAGTGAGTAGTCGACGATATTGAGCATTACTACGCCGCCCACCGAAACAATCTCTGAGCAGGTGATGCTGGAGAACTATCAAGATGAGGAATCTGTGGGAGAAGAATCCACAGAAAGAACATTACTGCCAAGTCTTTTCTCCTTTTGCCAAAGCACTGTACCTAGAACATATTTACATACAATTATCACCCAACCCAAGTTGGTACTCATGTATTGATCTCAGAAGGATGAAAGGCTAATTTGATTTTGCCTGGATTCAAATCTACAACCTGCAGATCACATACAAATCGCAGCAGCGAGCGCTCAAACTTCTGAGCCATCATACGGGCTCCAATCCAGTCACCAATGATGAGTGGGTTTTACAGACAGTTTCACTTGTCTGTTATTAAGTTATTTTGGTACACAAATGAGTAGAAAGATTTGATGTATTAGTCATAAGGAAAATGGTGTCTAGAACAGAAGTAATGTACATACAATACAAAGAAGACGCCAATCCCACCTTAAAAAGGGGGTAGATTGAGATCAGTACTCCCATGTGCCTTACAATAGTATGGTAATGTATTTGGAGTGAAACATAAGCCTTACCATGAAATAGGAGTGAGACAGTGCAGTTTGTGAACGGAGGATAACACAGGGGCAACACGCTGGTCTTGGATGAAAGACCACGCAGAGCAACAGATGTTTGATTCCTGGAAACCAAACTCCGTTATGGTATTCGGCGCGTTAAAAAAAAATTATTAAATACATTTTTGACAGTTTTATACAGCACATTCCCAGAAGGCACAGACAATAGAATATATGCAGGATGGTATATTCAATATTATGTCATAATTTACTGTGAATGAAGTGAAACATTAATACATCTCTGTACAGCAGTTTCTATGGTGCACATTAGGAATATAAGCGGAAACGTCCAATTGAATGCAGTAATTAACACTGGGGGCTAGGAAATATGGTCACGTGGGAAGAAGAATTCCTCTGAGCATCTCCGGCATTCCTGCAATAGATATGCGCTTTGTAGCGCAATCTAGTATCCTTCGATATTTGCACCATTTTTATATTGGAGTTTATATTGGGGGTCATGGGTACTGGAGCAAGAGTGATGGGGAGCCTGAAGAGAAGATGCGGAGGCTGGAAGCAAGGCAGGGAGAGTAGAGTGAGGTTTATTATGGATTTAAATGTAAGTTTTCTAGTAGGACTGTAGCAGGATAAAGTGTTGAAAGGTGAGGATGTAGTCTGTGGATAGATTTGAAAACCAGAAGAAGGAATTTAATGCAATACTGGACCTGCATACTGTGCTAGCCCATGTTGAAGTATTGGGTAGCTGTGGGGAAAGAGTGAGTGGTTGCCAAAATTAAGTGCTTTGTTTGCGAGACGGAAAAGAGTAGAGGGGCCGACATATGTGGAGACTGGAGCAGTAATCCAATCGGTTGAGGACCAGAGTGGAAAGGTAAGGTAGTGTTGGAATTTAAATATCCTTAATACGTTGACACCGTGGCTAATCCGGGCCTGTGGCTCTGCAGACTAATGAAGGGATATGTGTTTGACCTCAATAAACATCTGTTGTCAACTCCAAGACGCCCCATTGGAGTTAATGTGTGCTATATGAATAAACCTCTTGTGAGGCAAGGGGAATGGATTGAGGAAGTTAGGTGGGAACGAGGTAGGAGAGGAGTGATATGTCCCAATTGGTATCGAGAAGAAAAATAAGTTTAGATTCAAAGGTTTAGCATAAGTGTGCTAAGTGCCTTCTAGTGATTGATTGTTGAGTGCACGTTTGCTCAAAAACAATCTGATGCAGGTAGCTGTATTTGTGTAAAAGAATAACGAACTGCTGCAACAGTAGTAAAGAGCTCCACAGGATCATCTCAGAATTTGTGGACCCCAGTTGCACCACTGCCCCCACCACCCCCATGCAAGCGCTGTGCAACTCCCTCTCTCATCACTTCTACAGAACAGCACTGGACAGGACGGCTGCCCTTAATACCAAACTCTCCATCCTCACCCCGCCCAACTGCCGGTGCTTGAGATCACCCCACCCCCCACACTGCTGACTTTTAACTCCTTCAAGCCTATCTTGAACAAGGAATTCCATAAACCACTGTTCAGCAGCAAACCCTCCAGGTCCCCCCTTCACCTTTGCCCCGCCTCCCTCCTCAAAGAAATCTTCACCACCTGTGCAGGAGAACAGGCTAGATCCATACTCATTACTCCTTCACCTTTTGGCTCCTTCCCATACCTCTTCAAAGTAGTGCACGTCAAACCCCATGGCGCTTACCTCTCTTTGTTCCTTTTCAATCTCTACATGAGCCCGATACCAGCGATCATCTGCTCACACAACCTCACCTGCTGCAATTATGCTGATGACACCCAAAACATTCTGAGAATCCCCAAGTCCAGCTCTGCTCACTCACCTGACCTAGCAGCTTGCCTCAATGATACAGACCTATAGATGTCTACAAACAACCTCATTCTCAACGCAGGGAAAACAGATATCTTGGTATGTGGCAACACAGCTCTACTCCCACAACCACTCCCATGGCCTCCCTCCTTCGGCACCTCCAACACAGTCAAAAACCTTGGAGGCATATTGGAGTCAGACCTAACCCTGTCCCACCAGATCAACATTCTGGGGTTACAGATCAACAATGTTTCCAAATCATGTCA
This sequence comes from Ambystoma mexicanum, assembly GCF_040938575.1. Taxonomy (NCBI): domain Eukaryota; kingdom Metazoa; phylum Chordata; class Amphibia; order Caudata; family Ambystomatidae; genus Ambystoma; species Ambystoma mexicanum. The sequence continues at coordinate 437,334,341 of NC_090936.1, forward strand.
CTACCACCTCAGGCTTCTAAGACGCATCTTCCCTTATCGCTCCTTCCCCAACAGATTGACTTACATTATGTCAATCGTCTTGTCCAGACTGGACTATGCAAACTCCATGTACCTGTGTGCTCCGGCATACCAAATTAACAAACTCCAAAGAGTCCAAAACGCAGCTGCTGAACTCCTCCTTGCACTGGGACGAAGTGACCACAACTTGCCTGCTCTCCGCACCCTCCACTGGCTACCTATTGGATGAAGGGCCACCTTCAAAATCCTGTGCATCACCCACAGAGCAGTGCACAAGGGCGGCCCATTATACCTCCAAGAGAAGACTATGCGCTATTGCCCAACACACAGCCTAAGGTCAAGCACGGCCCTCCTACTTATGATCCCAGCCTCCAATTCTGTCAGACTTGGAGGGTCAGCCTACTCTACCCTTGCACCAATGCTATGAAATTCGCTACCCCCTCATATTCGGCACAACCAGGACTACATGGCCTTCTATAAAGCGTAAAAACATGGCTTTTCCCAAATTTATGAAAAGGTCCGCCGATGGGCCATATACCCATTGATTATGGCCATTGTCATGTGAGAACAAAACATAACCGCAAAATATCCCAATAAACACCCACCCCAAAATCCCTACAGGGACCCATAAAATGGGCCCTCCAAGTCCAACTACTGACCGTCTCGAAAAAAGACTGCCCGTCCAATCATCATACCCTCACCGGCCAGGAGCCACCCGCCGATAACCACATACTTTTTCATACCATTGTACTCACTCTCCTCTTTACATCAATAAATAATAGAACGCAGCTACACCCCTCGATAAATTCGGCCTACCTGCACACATACCTATATCGCTCATAAACGCCTCAACAGCCTGGTCGAATGCAGCTATACCCCACGAACAAATCGGCCTGGCGGCACACATAATCGCCTACACTGCCTCACAGCAGCGAGAATGCTGACTCAGAGACCACCCTCTTTGCTGCGCACATTACACGGATCTCTCACGTCCACCGCACCACATTTGGCATTAGAATGCAGCCAACCCCCAAACACCCCTCTGGCTGCTCACATACCAAGTACACCCAACCACTATATAGTACACTACTCCTTCAACTGACAAGGACCACGGTCGCTGAGGGCGTTTAACCCACAGCGCTTTGAAATTATACCAATGGTACATAAAGAGCTATACAAATGCACTATAACATAACGTAACATAAATACATTGAAAACGTAACTCTTCAGTAGATAATTCTGGGTCTGGAAAAAGACTTGTGATCATCGTCAACCTTCAGGTCCCATTTCTTTACATTCTGATTTTTGCAGCGCACATTTACAATATCAATGTGTGTGATAAGTGTAAAAGCTTCAGTTTCGCTGTGGTGCATTTCAGGCTAATCTCAATGTTTGTAAAGTACATGGCTGTGGTCTCAACACAGCTATTCACATGGCAAAAGGTGGTGGATGTCACAACTATCCTGACTTGGATGATTAGCTTATCAAAGACGATTCTTTGGATGATTCTTTAAATGCAGCCTACAGGGTATCCTGGGGGTATGCATGCAATTGTAGATCAGTTTGTTTGCCCTCTACAAAAGTTGCATCATTTCACAACCGGTTAATACACATCATGCAAGAGTGTTTCCTTTGAGTAACAGTTGTCAGTGGCCCCTAGTACTGATAGTTTTCTCTTAGGGCAGAATATCTTACATAGGAAGTAATCCTCCTATGTTCCTCGAGTTATGCAAGCAAGACTGCTGTGAAGATTTACATTAGTGCAGGGTTCTATTACAGTTGGCTCTGCAGATGTTTTGGCCTACAACTCCCATCAGTCTTAGCCAGCAGAGTTGATAAGGGACCATGAGCATTGTAGTTCAAAACATCTTGAGATTCCTGGTTTGCAAACTCCTGCATTAGTGTATGTATGAACAGCAGTGCTGCATCAAAGGTCACTGTGGGAATAAGATTTCAGTAATGACAAGAGCAGCTTCTTGGATACTGCTCCAAAAGGGACTGTTGTGCTACATGTGTGCTTGAGGTGGTATAGATTACTGACTGGATAAGTAACCTAGCTTCCCTCCTTACAAAGTCAGCAGATTCTAAATACACGTGGATTCTATTCTCCTACTTATTAAAGTGATAGAACATATACTTTGTTCTCTTGACTTTATTTGGGAATCGCCTTAAATAAGGTTGAAATGAAATTAGTGGCAAACAAAACAATGTACAGATAATCTCCTAGCGTCTAAATGTTTTATATTCTAAAACCAGGAATTTCATTGCTCTTTCTGACATCTTTAAATATATCAATTGGAAAAGGCCAATCAATTTCTGTTTCAATTACAATCAACCACACAAAATTCTCTCTTCTAAATAACTCCAGCCTTTCTTGGATACTCAAATAGTTGAAATCTATGCAGGATTAGAATTATTTGTAGAGATGTGAGACATAACCCTAGTTTAAGCATTTGTATGATTAATCCTTGAAGACCTACCATCAGTCGCCAAATTTTCCCTTCAACACAGTCCAATCGGAGACAAAAATCGATTGGAAAGTATTTTAAGCCATAAAGTATGGAACAATATAAGTGCAAAAAAAATTAACACAAATATTTTTTTATAAAGGTTTAAAATCATGAAAAACCGATGAAAAATCTGATGTTATGTGCAAAACATGTTTCTTTTTTTTTATCCAGAGTAAAGGAAGCCGAACTAAAGACTACATTGGGTTCTCAGTCGAACTGCGAAAACTTTCTGGGGTAGACATCGTTCTAATCCCATGGTTATTCATAAATGGCTCTGATTCCACCGTCTTATAATTTTGTGTGCTGAGCAAGTGAAAAGAAATATGTTTACACTTTACCATGACACAAAAGAAAGCAATCCAGCGCCAGGATTCTGTCTGTGCCAACACACATCCTAACAAAGGTTTATCTCATCTGGACCAGGAAAATATTGTCCAGAAAAGGTTAAAAACCCCTTGCGATTTTAAATAAACATAACGCAGAGCAAGGGGTTGAATTAAACCATTTCTTAAATTGTCCATTGACCCTGTTATAGAATGCTGTTCTCAGTCTTTCCCAAAGCCTTGTTTAGGCTCGCCAGATTTATCCAGCATTCGCTTAAACCTAACAGTTGAATTATTTATTTTACATGGATCAACCCGCCGAAATGGTCTGTAGCGCTTCACCCTGAGACATTAAGGAGTTGTTCTTTTAGAAAATGTAAGCTTGGTTTTGTCAATATACTGAACCATATAGCAGAGGTATGTACTCTTAAAATTCAATAGAAATACAGGCACATTTTGTAGACTTAAAGGGATTCCCAATAATTTTTTCAAGAACTGGTTTTTCAACTGTGACTAACTCTGGACTTTTCAGCCAAATCCAAACCTCTGCCCCACATCAAATGCTTGACAAACCTTGTCCTATGAACACAGCAAGAGCTGCACTGATGTATCTATTTCCAATTGAATGGGTGAATTTTGTGGTGGCAGTACTTGTTCTTAACATGGACGGATGACTGTTGTCCATGGGTTTCTTCCAGCCAATGTTGTTGCTAAACCTAAAGCCCAGAAAATCAAACTCTTAAGCCCTTTTGTGTGAACAGATTACACAATAAACTGGTTTGCTTTCTGAAGCTCAAAGAGGTTTTTGAGTTGGTCGCCTGCATTCATCAAGATTCACATTCTCTGTCCATTTAATTGTTATGCGTTGGTGCCAGTGACTACTTCAGCAAGTCTGTTAACAGATAAATAACAGAGCAGCCACTACACACTACTGTTGTACTCTGTTCCCAACTGGAAATTGCAAGGAAAGCTCACCACTTAATCCTTATGACACTAGCTGTATTGTTGATGTTTTATTCCATTATAGGCCATAAAAGAACTTGCATGATTTCATAGGATAAAGTTTAACACAGCTGAACCCTCAGAACACTGTCAAAGCCAGCCTTAAGATCAAGAAACACGAGATACAGAGCACTTTTCTTTCAATTAACAAACTTATCAATTAATAGATGGAACCTAATGCCTGATCGACTACAGCAAGGTATTTATGAAAGCCCATGTGGCATCTATTAAGAATTTCAATTTCTTCTTATATCTCAAGGCAATTAGGAATTGCCTACTGCAATATCTTACTTTTAATGAAGATATTTAATGTGTTTAACACAATTAAAACAAATGCTTTTAAGGGTATAAACCTTCCAATCTTCCTTTAATAGTCTTCATTGCTCTAATAGCAGCTCCCATCACTCGCTTCCTGCGCACAACCGAGAAAAGTGTTCACACAAGCATTCACTTGCAACAAATAGAGGGAAAATAGAGGTACTATAGATCTAAGGGCTTTATGACTTTTCCCCCACCACCTCGCTGTCTCTAGATTCTGGAACTGTTAGCCAATGACCCGTCTTCTCCTTGCCAGGTCACCAGATTACATGTCTAGGACACCCTGTCCCTTGTCTCCTAACCTCGCCCCTCTCTCGGGTTTCTCTTTTTCCACCGCCTTGATCTTCCACAATGTCCCAGTACCTCCACCTGTTTCAGGTTCGCCCTTTTTTGAAGACGTTTTTTGTATCCCTGTAAACATCTCAAACTCTCCTTCAGTGATTCTCCTAACCTCCTGCTAGCACCTCCTTCCCATTTTCCTCCTCTCTCGAATATCTTATTTATCCTCCTTTTGATATCTCCCTCCAACCGCCTCCTGATTTTTCTTTCCAACCACTCTTCTTTTTCTCAGATCTTCTCTATCCTCTTGATGCTACCTTACAACCTCCCCTCTTCCTCCAATATCTCCTCAGCCTCTGCTATTTTATGTGCTCCTCATTCCTTCCTCCTTCTGCTCCACTGTACTTCTCTGCCCACAAAATTCTTCCTCCTGCCACTGTACTTCTGCCTCACTGTGCCACCAACAACACCCGCCAGTCGATATCACTCCTTACTCACTTGCGATTTTCTGGATACCTGCATCTTTTTATTGGGCCTTAGCCCTTCTCCTTGGTCCACCCTATGTGAGAGTGAATGCCTCTGTGTATTATAGCTAGTGTCTCTTGCCAATTGGTTCAGCGAGGCTTGAGTATTCACTACACTTGTTAGTTATCTGAAGCCGCTGTATTCTATTGCTCTGCTGATTGAGCCTTCTCTAGTCTTCTCTGGCATCTCGCTTGTAACTGTTACACTATCACAGCCGCAGGAATATTGCTCACTCAGGGCTTTTCTGATGGGCTCCTGCAGGAACTTTAGTACCACGAACGATACAGGCCTGGCCCTTTCCAACCTCAGAGGTTTGAGGAGGCTCACAACTACTTTATTTGGACAACCAACGGCCTTAATTAGGAGTGAATACTTGTGCCAATACTAGCAATCCTATTCTGCCTATGTGGGTAAAAATGCTTACAGGAGAAGGGGACAGGTGTATATACCTTTTGGTGACATTCCCTTGCCACTGCTCTGGACAGAGGTGGGGTTGTCCGGGCACCGCCATATGCAGTTCAGTACCCAGCATCATCAGGCCCCTGTGACCACCCCACTCAGCACCCGTAGGCAAAAGCGTTGGGTGTTGCCACATATCCTAGCCTGCACATCTCAGTCCCTTTCTCTCTGATCTAACAATAGAGATCTAGGTTATGTCACTTGCCATCATCTGGTGCTTCTGGCAGTCCATTTAGAAGGAAAAAGCAATGTTGGAGGAGTTGCTGTGATTGCTTATTTGATACTGGTGATCTTATCTGGTGTTTACCAGGTCTGGTAGTCTGATCTCCTCCAGTTCTCAAAAGCCAGATAGCCACATTCAGCATAAGGTGTCCATTACCCACCCCTTCCGACTACCCTTGAATCTACTGGTTTGGGACCTGAAAAGTAACATAAACCCATTTGATAATCCCAGATGTGAACTTGGCTTTCATGTTGACTGCGAGTAAGGTTCCACTCAAAAGCATTACAAAAGCAAATGACTTTGTTTTTACTATTGGGCTATGGACAAGCTGGTTTACTCTTTGGCAAACTTGGATGATGATTTGCAGTTCAAAACCAGCTCAGGTGGCACAGCTATTCTAATTGTTTGCTGTAAGCACTACCTTTTGACTGAGTGAGATCCTTTATAGGGCATGTGCTGTGAACTAAATCGCCTCTTGGTAATGAAGCTGCACTTTGGCCTTTCTCGTATTCCTCCCATGATTGAGTCAGCTCTTCAATTGGATTTGAACCTGATTTAGGCTTTATAATCCACAAAATATTCAAGCCCATGGTTTCATGCAATCTGGACTAATTGCCCTGGAAGATGACTTCTTTTGGAAATAACTTTGCAAAGACAAATCAAACAACTTACAGGTCATTCCTTTAAACACACATTTCTACAGGTACATGGTGGTACTTCGTACAGTCCCCTCCTTTGTCCCGAAGGTACCTTCTGTCTTTCATTTTAAGATATAATTCATCTATCCTAGACCACACAGATCATCAGCTCACCTCACATTTTGTAGTCCTTCCTCTCCTTTCTTCACTACACCCAAGTGTCCATCTTCACAAGCAAATACTGCCATCCAACCTGCCAGATTAATGTGGAACAAACAAAACTTTTGAATCCAAAAGTGATAGTCGTAGGCTCTAGTTATTGAGGACATGTCCCTGAATGAGGAAACCTGACACATTGTTCCTAATCTAAAATCTTTAAAACGGCAACATTTTTAGTAATGATTCTGGGCCTGCCTGGCAGTGCAGGCCTATCCCAACCAGGCTGTGATGGAGGGCGGCGCAAGAAGTAACAGAACAGGAATCCCCATAAAGTACATTTTTCCTGATTCCCTGTGTTGACATTCAATACATTAGATTAATTTCTTGCTCTCATTTTAATAACTTTACTTTACAGGCTAATGAGGCCATTCAGGAGACAAAAGCCAGCCCGGAACTAAGCGAGCGAATCCAACAACTTGAGAAGGAAGTAGCCCGATTCCGAACAGAATCCAGCAAATCCCAAGTTGAGGTGGACCGTCTCCTCGAAATCCTTAAAGAAATGGAAAATGAAAAAAATGACAAGGATAAGAAAATAGCAGAGCTAGAGAGGTGAGATGGGCCTTGCTGTTAAGATAATGGTGGGGTAACGGAATTAAGGAATCGAGTGAATGAATTGGCATGCCTGAATTTGTTTACTAAAGCTTTAACGCTGATACCTGACACCCTCATGTTAACCCCATATTATTTGACCATGTAACCATCTTTAGTTCTGTAAGTGGTTTTCTGTTTGCCCTTCGGAAATACTCACATGTGGTTGCATTACCTAGTTCCAGTAGTTAATTATCTAAATCCATTACTTTCTCTTGAAATGGGCTCCAGCTTAATATTTGAGCTTCCCATTAAGGGGAAATATGCTGCGAATTCAATCTAATTAGTGGTGTAATTTAATAAAATAAAAGTAAGATGTGAAAATGTGGTCCTTTTCTTGCTTTCTATCCTCTATAAACAAATTATTATTGTCCATAGTACACCACTGTTAAACTTATTTGGGCGTGAACCAATTGAAAATCGTTCATTGCCAATTCATGACGGAGCATAGCTTTCTATATGAATAGTTGCATAATATAGATATTCATGGTGTGCGATGAAAGTGCCTAGCTCTTGACCTTATTGTAACGTTGATGTCACTTGGTAATAACCCTTCCTGCTTTCTTATCAAAGTGGGATGTGAAAGGCATACTGTTAAGTGTTAAATCTACTACACAAGCAAACCATTTACAGAGGATACCAAGGTGATAAGTTGATTGTCTGGACGATAGGCAGGTCTGTTCAGAAAGAGGAAAAAACACCGCCAACGGTTATTCAAAGAAAAGGTTGTACGAGTTTGGTTCTTTGGTTATCGTGATATGCCTCATAATTGGTAGATTCTTGGTCTATTGCATGGCCCGATCATGTTTTCCTTGAGTGTGGTTTTGCTGTATTGAATGGGTTCCTCTAACTTTAAGATTAGTTACTGTCACAATCTCTGAAAAGTAACTGCTCTGACAATGCAACTTTACATGTTCATCTATTTATTGTTATGTGAAAACAAGAAATGTTTATTACGTGTTTTGCATTGTTATAGCGTTGGCTTTGAGATCCCTCTATATCTGTGCAGGAGCAGCCATTTAATACTGTCAACCGTGGGTGATGTTATATTTCCCCCATCATTGGCAATTTTCTGTTAAGTATTTAAGATTATTCTCACCACCCCCTTTTTGCACAAGACTAATCTTAGAGCTGGGCTATATATCGAGTTTTGGAGATATATTGATATATATTTTTTATTTACATCTTGATATTTACACAGCTGTCTGTATTCTCAAACAGGAAGAGGAACCCTGTATTTGCACTTTATTTTGATCAATGTCTTATAAATAAATGTGTTGTGACATCTCAGATGTAGTTGGCAGCTTACAACAGAGCATTTTATCCACAGAAACAAAATCGGGATATTTATTGTATATCGCCATTCAGCTGACAAATATTGAGATATGACTTTTGGTCCATGTCGCCCAGACCCAACTAATCTGATGCAACTGAATACTTGTCAAGAGTAGTCCTCTAGTTCAGTCCCTGTAAAAGGAGCGTTTAGATTATAGAACAGGCAATTATTCTGGTCTTTGCTCAATACATTTTTGATGTAAACCATTGTAAAGTAAAAAAAACCTATGGTTTGTATTCTCCTCCCATTACCTCTTCTTTCCCCCAAAACAGAACACCATACAATTAAAAGAAAAGCCATTAGAAGGAATATTGTTTGAAAATTAATTCTGCGTGGTGTTTTAGAATCAAATGTATTTCAGGGATTTAAGTGATGCACATTCTCCTGTGGAAAAATTAAATTGAACACATGCAATTTAACTCTGCTTGGTCAGTGTCAAAAATGTACCTGTGTACACCAGAGTCAAAAGCCCACTCAGTTGCAATACTCCATACTTCTAGTTCAGCATGGCTATCGTCCTTCTCTTTTTGTCAAAGATAATATATTGTACTTTGTAAAGGAGACAGCCATTGCTCCAGATAAGATTTGGAAGTGGGAGTATTTTACTCCCTATTTGTTAGAATTTAGAGTAAAATGATTTTCTAGCGAGCAGAAATGTAAGTCCAATTCCCAATGGGAGTATTTTATAAGCAAGTAAAAATGTTTTAACTGAAAAATTGAAACATTTTTGTAATGTTTTTTTTTTTTTGCTCCTACATATGACAATTATAACATGAGTATACACAAGTGTTTCAAGGCGCGACATTCAAAGATACGTGTTTACTTCTTTCAATCATGCAGTTAAAATAGTAATTTCTTCCTGTGGTACTACTACTTGCACTACGGGTGCAAACATATCTACGGAGCTATGAGGGTGAAAGAAGGGGCGCAGGTCGTTTCCTATTTTTTTTATTGGGGGTATTTTTACTACCTATTTAGAATTTTTGGGAATATTTGCCAATTTTAATGAGTAGAAGTGGCAGATACCCACCTTATCTGTAGGGCTGCTGTTTTCTTGAATTAAATACATCCATAATTTCTGGCATATTTCTCTTTGTTTTTGTTTCTTAACTCGGACATGCTTTAATTAAAAGGCGACTTTCACATGCACTCTTTCTCTTTAAGTCACAATGGTGTTTGCCCATTTAATCTTTCTCATTTTCACTGCACAGACACCCCCCACACATACACTTATAGTAATATATGTTCTCTTAAATTCCCTGCATCACATTTCTACATGTAAATGAGCATTTGGAATCTAAATTCCCACTTGTAGATTAGACTGTATGACGAAATAACTTAAATCAAATGTCTTCACCATGTGCAAATTCACATCTTGTGAAGATGATGCAGTATGTGCTGTCAGTGGTCCAGATAAGATATTCAAGTCAGAGTATTTTAAATCCTAGTTAATGAGTAGTAAAGTTATTTTGTAGGCAGATATAAATTAGCACCCATCCCTTATGGTCTGTATGTAGGCAATTAAACAGATCTATTTTGTATTCCATTCTTCTTTGCATCTATTAATTATAATTAAAAGATGTCTTTTTACTTGAGGCATAGCTTGGGATAAGTATGTAATAATAACACTCCTTCCTTTGACACTTCTGTGTTGCCACCACTGATCTGAACATATCTGTAGAGCGTTGTAGGTGATAGCAGGAAGTGGTTTCCCATGTGTCCATTGTTCCTTTGTTTGCTGTTTCAATTGTGTTTTTTGGTTTTAGGGAGTAAATGAGACTGACAGGTTGCTTATCTGTAAGTATGTGTCCAATTGTATGCTTTCAATGTTACATGTTAATGCAAAATAAGAAGTATTGATCTTAAAACCTGGTGAAACCCCATACAAAATGTGCTAAATCACAGTTTGTTTAAATGATTACATTAAATGATATTGCTACACTATGCAGCATGTGCAATAGTAATTTGTGTGCATACTAAGCCGTTGTGCAAAGTGTATGCGTTGCACCTTAAAAGCATATATGTAAGATGTGCCTTCTAAGATACTTTGCCATTCTGTACTGACGTTCTGTAGGGAACTGCAAATAAAAAGGGTAAAAGACAGACAAAAAGGAGAATGCTTGTTATAGCTTAAGATTCATAAGCTTAACAACTACGCAATTAAACTTAACCATCAACTTGCAAACACTCTGAGTGCAACAAAAAAAAGAGCAATACAATTAGTTTTTACAAAGAGGAATTACTCATTTAAAACTGTGAATAATCCACGTATCTGATGTTCTATAAAAAGGCAACTTCAAAAACAAATAATTAATTCCTTATCAAAAACAAATAATTAATTCTTTAACATTGACCTAAGCCCTATACATAAAACTATACTGACTCTTTAATATGAACCTATACACCAACTACTTCATATTTGAATAATTTCCTTGATGTAATGTGTGGCAAGTCACAAGGAAGACAGGCACTCTCAGATGACATTGTCGGGATGGTTTATTAAAATTGGTTTTAATGCCTAACTTCCCCATAAACTATAGGAGTTCCCTATCTAACAAACTAAGGTGCTTGCCAGTCTGTCTTGGAAGTCCAAAATAAAGAAGTTCTCCATCAGAAATATCGTAGCTCACCCTACCACTTTTTAAACTAACTTAGGCTTTGAGAATGACTCCCTTCCCCTTAAATACTGGTAGCATCTCTTGGTCCTTTAATATGACTTTCAAATATCTTCTCATTATTTATTTGATCAGTTTCTGTAATTGTTCCAATAGGCTTAAGATGTCTCCTTTCCCTCTGTGACCTCTTTTATAGACTATCACTGATTTCACTTCCTGTTTCTTACACTTTACACTTGTTTGTATTGCTGGTATGAGGGTTGTTTCCTCTTTACTTCAGGTGGGTCTTTCCTGCCTTGCAGAACTTGTAGCTGTTTCTTATTTAGGATTTGGATTCTCAAATTATTACACTTTGGAAGCGCTTTCCTTTTTCCAGGGTTTGAGCTTTCACACGATCAATCTTTGTATTTACTTCAGAGTCTTTTCCTATTTTCCTTTCTCACAATATTGGCTTTCTCTTGATTTGTTGTAAGGTTAATGGTGTTTTCGAATTAATGCTGAGACAAGTTAGATCCACAACATAACAAACCCCTCCTTGAGGCCACCGGCGACTCCCATACTCCCTATTATGTTCCTCTTCAATGGAGAGCGTCTTCTGAAGCCGGGTACCTCAGGACCTTTCTTGTCGGTTATTGACCTGTGAAATCTGCTTTCCTTTCGCTCTCTTTCCATTACTTGTGGTTGCATTATAGGACACACTCGTCTCAGTGAATTGGAAATTCTATTAAATGGGACAGCATTCTGCTCATCAAAATAATGGTATCCCTGTAGAGTTTTTGTCCAATTTTGAATGTAAAGAGATATTCTAAATTGGTGAACATCTCGTGTGTGCCATAGTTTTTGGCAGTGTAGGGAGTTCCCCACACTCAGTTGTTTGACTTTAATAAAATGTTTAAGATTTGTACCTGTGCTATTCCAAGTTAAAATGGACTTTAAATCTTTTGCACATCAATGTTTTGTCTGTGTGCTACTACTGGACTGGTGAGTTTAAAAAAGATTTGCTTCACTATGCCATTTTTATCTCCCGGGAGGGGTCTCTTTCACCTCATGAACTTCTATCAGGAGGAAATAACTGGTTATATATATGCTGAAATATTATTACAAACTCCCATTCAGGTAAACCTTTCTTCTGCCAATGTGTAGCATAGTGTCAAAATCGGTGTTAATAACCTAAGTTGAGTCAATTGTTAATACCGGCTAGTTCATTTCAGGATACTTTATTTCAGCAGTGCATGCCATAAAAGCACAAATCAATCGCAGAAAGCAATTCAAACATAAATACACCTCAATGATAAATATATTTTAAAAGAATATATAAACGTCCATTCAAATGTTTCTGAACATCAACAAGTTGGGGTTACTCAACAACATTTGAACTCCAATTAATAAACAAGGGCGCAAGGATAAAACTAGTACAAAATCCTTTTCTAAAAAATGTGTTCTAACTGCAAATGCTGGCTTCAAATATGTTCTAAATAAGATACCACAATTTAGAAATAAAAACCTTCAAATCTCCCGCACAATCATGTAGGAAAGGACATTCATTAAACACACACATTTTGATAAAATGAATATGCTACATTTAGTTGGTGTCAAGCACTCAACTATCGGTTTCAAGGAGGGAGTGTCTGTATATTGCCTATAGCTATTGGTGATTGCTGATATTTGATAGTCCCTAGTTTTTTCCAACTCACAATTTGCTTAGAATTTCGTGAGTTTCATTTTTCTCATGAATGTATGCAAAACTATGCACACTTTTTAATAGCCATTCTCGTCATATAGCCAAAACCTTTACTGAAAGCAATCTAAAATGTTTGTTCCGATTTTTTTAAAAAAATGTAAAAAAACTAGACTCTTCAAGGATTTGCATATACCCCCCTTTTGATTCCTCTCCAGGTCACATAGAAGTGAAATACCTGCCTACTAATTCATTATTAAACTATCCATGGGATATGTACCAAATGGGAAAAGTAAGAGGACATAAACATGGCTCTGGTTGAAGTGTGAGAGCAGCATGCCAAGTTTGGGGTACCAAAGACTAACAAACAAAAGTGCTGCATGATAATAATGTAGCCTTTCTACCAGTAAACCTGTTGATCAGGTTTTTCGTGGCACAGGCAGACTTTTTTAGTTTATGTCATTGTTTTACAGGGTTATGAGATCGCATAGTACTTAAACATCAGTTCTGCATTTCATCCAATTTCAAAACATGGGAGATAAGAGTCCATTAATCCTAACGTGGGTCTGTGCTTTGCTCCTAACTGCAAAAGGATACCAAAAGGGAAAGTAGATCTAACAGCAGGTGTTATCAGATTGGGCATCAGGTTTGTGGGAGAAGGATATTTCCACCTGAGAAGGGGTCTTCTTCTTTGTTCATGTTCCAGCACCAATAGTTGTATTTTATCCTGCATGGGGATACGCTACGTGGTTGTACGTTTTTTTACCACGGTACCAGCAGATCTATGACTTTCCGAGTCATGGAACCTTTATAAACGGATGAATTCCTACCACTTCAGTGGGATCCCACACACAACTTGAGAGAAATAGTTGTGGGGTGAGATAGTGCCATTTTAACCATAACGACTTCATTAACAAATGTCTTCATTTTGTTTTTACATTTCACCATGAATAAAACCAAACTATAGCAAAAGCAAGTAAGACACTTCGTTCTCTGCCTTTTTGTCTATTATAACGAGAAAGGAGAGGTGCAGACAGTTACCATATAGGAGACCATAGTCACTTTAACAAAACATATCCTTTAGAGAACAGTCCAATGCCACTGCAGTGTTGATGTTAATCTGAACAGTTGTGCGAGATGATTCCTGCAAACCGCTACACACTTGTGAGTCTTATCTTTTGTTCTTTTTTACAAGTACCTTTTTTGGGGCAGTGATTTTTCCTATGGCAATCGAAACCACTTGCAACAGATTCACTCACGTCGACATTCTGCGGTTCGATTTAACTGGGCAATGAGAGGATGTAACATAAAGATTGTGTGTTCTCACCAGCCCCATAATATATTTGATTAAGATAAGGTTGCCCTTGGAACACCTCATTCTTTTGTGCTAACGTGGTCTCTGGTTTCCATGTAAACCAGACTATATTTCTCCTTTCTTTCCTAGTCATTCTTCTCCATAATCTAGACAATAAGAGATGCACTCATTTTTTTGTGGATATGGCAAAGTAAAATAAAAAGATCATGAAGCGATTATTGGCCTACACTCCTATTAGCACAGGACTCCCAGCTTCAAAATAATCTATTGCAAGTTGTGTTGTGGATCATCCATTCAATATTCCCATTAAGAAGGGGGTGCCTTCCAGGCAGACCAAGAGCACATTCTATAAAATGCAAAACCGCTTTAACTACTATCTTCAGGAATGGTTTTAATGTTGACATTTGCAGAGCAGTAACACGAAGGACTTTTAATACACAAAGCAATGTAATGGTGTTTGTGTACTTGTCACATAAACGTATTGGAGTCTTTGGTTTGCTGTTCTGTTTATGTGTTTATGATTAATAATGATCTGATGTTGGTGTTAATTGATTAGTATCATATCCTTCGTCATTACAATGTAATGCAATAGTAATTTATACTGTGCCATTTCTGGCAACATAGTCGTTTCCTGGTATGAGGCCTGTCCAGAGTAGACAGTATGCTCATGCCTGAAGTAATCAAATCTAGGCAGAAAATGGAAGGGGCAGACAGCCTTCATGGAGGGAAGCTTGGTAGACCAGGAACATGGGGAAATGCTGGTTTCTGCTTGGCTATGTGGGATGTAGCAGCTTCTGGTTCAGATGAAGTATGTTGGTAAGGTGCTGGTGAGCCAGTATTTAGTTGGATCTTTGTTTTACGCAGGGCTACTTAACGTACAAGTAAATACTGTAATATGGTTACATGATGGACTTGATGTGCACAAGATTATTTAAGTGTAGAAGCCAACTACGATGTTTGATGGTAAGCATTCAACCCTAGTTGTGGCTGTGCATTCTGTACTGCCATATCTTATGCTTCGAATTACAGCAGTCAACTCTCCCTTTCGCCACCCATTCCTTTCCTTTTTCTCTCGCTCCTTCTTAATGTTCCTCCTCATCTTGGTTTTTCTGTTCCTCCCTCCCCTCTTAAGTTCACTAAATATTCTTCTTCTGCCTCCTCGCCTTCCTCTGTCAATGGCCTTTTCTTCTGATCTCTACTTTCTCCCCTCTATAGTTTTGTCCACCTGCTCTCCTGCTTAGATGTCTTTTCTATATCCTCTCCTTACCTTTTACTTAAATGTTTCACTTTTATTTCCTTTCTTTAGATGTTCCACCTTCTCTCCTTACTCTATCTGTTACCTTTATCTCCTCATTATACATTTCACCATGTCCTCTACTTCCTGTTTCACACCAGCCTTGCTACTTTTTGTACATCTTTTTCCTTCCCTGCATCACTTCTCTCTCCACTTATATGTTCCTACTCCTGCCTCTTCACATGATCTCCATTGCACCATTCTCACCTCTTTCGGTTCTCGAACACTTTCTAACTCCCACAATTCTTTCTGGGTATCCCTCTTTTTTACACACTACCTGAGGACTGGTATGAGGCTCTTGTTCTAGAGATGTACTGCAGTGGTTGGAGCGGACCAGAGTGAATTATAATTTCCACAGGTGCAGTTGTGTGTTATACAGGCCGTGTCACAACTCAATGAGGCAAGGTGGTGTAAAGGCAGTCTACCATCTTGGAGTCTGGCAACTGTTCCGTCATGGCCACCTGACTCCAGGACGGTCACTCCCTGCTATTCTACTGCTGAATTCCCTGCTTTCTTTAATCCTCTTTCTACTTTGAATGACAGCAAGGTACCTGGTATTGATGTGGGACTGCCTTGAGGTGCTTCAAGTTAGTTGCATTCACAGACCTTCCCTCTGCTGTTGCCTGCCAAGTATAGATGCTATTCTGTGGTTCATGAACACCTGGGGCCGAGGACTCGCAAATGCCCCTTCCCATGTTCCACTTGTTTCAGCACTCCACCTGCTTGTGCTAGGCTACTGGCCAAGCAAGAGTTCTATGGGCTATATTTGGTAGATGATATACAATGGTAAAGGTGGAGGCCCTGGGGATCCCTTTATGCCTAGTCTGGGGCTAGTATTGAGAGCTGTGGTGGTTCCCTGTCCAAGAGGATCCCCAGTCCTCATTCACTGGCCTCTGAGCTGTGACCTTTTCACAATACTCCGATCACGGAAAAGCTGTCTTGGTTGATGCTTGGGACATGTTTTGTCCTTTATTTATCCCATAACATGCATAGGTGACTTTTCTACCCATTGTTAAACATGTCCCATCACAGTGAAAACCTTGGTTTGTCTGAAATTCCTTCCAAGCCTTTGGCTCTCATAACTGCCCTCTCCATTGTGATGAATCTAGCAATGTCACCACTATATGACCTGGGCTAGTCTTTTTCCTCGTATGGCAAGGGAAGGGCAGCCTCATTCCGATCCTGAGTGCATCTGCCCGAGGGAGGACCATGTGGGAGGAGACAATCCTAATGGGAGTTACGTATACTTGCTAGACGGCACGTGGTATTCCCACCAGTCAAAGGACTTTAAAGCACTGCTCTGTAACCCTCAGTACAATCCCTCGCCTAATAGACTAATAAATTGTACCCCTCTTAACATTCCCCTTAAATAGTACTGGGAAGAGAAGGAGTAAGTGTCACCTCAATGAAGATCACTTTCTCAATACTGTGATGAGGGAGAGGAATGGTGATCGCTCCTAATCGGAACCACTGTCAGCAGTTTTGTCTTTTTACAACAACTGAGACAAGGAGAAATGATGATCACTCCTAATGAGAACCACTATCAGTGGTGTAGTTTTTCCCAAAATCCTATAAAAGTAATGAAAGACTCCGGAAGTGAGAGGAGCCCTCCCTGGGCATTGATGTGGAAGGAGTGAAGCCGGTCCAGAGAAGCCAGAAGAGGGAAGACCGGGAACACATACTTGGAGGCAGCATATTCTCTGACTGAGGCAAAAAGGAGAGACTGGCCCAGGAGAAGCTGCATAGCTGACAAGGAGAACATCTGGCTCACAGTCTGCTGAACCTACACAGACCCCAGGAGAGACTGGTCCAGCAGAGGCAGAGATAGCCAGCCAGCTGAGGAGGAAAGCTGGGGCTCACACTCTATCCAGGCTGGCTCATTCCCTTACCCAGCTGGGGTGCGCCCCGTTCAAGTCTACAGAGAAAAGGAAATAGCTAGCCAGTTGAGGAGGAAAACTGGTGCTTCCACTGTGCTGCGTTCACCACACTGGCAGGAGAGTTTTTCCTTACCCTGCAGGGGTGAGGTCCATTAGTCTACGGAGAGAAGGAGAGGGAGAAGCAGCAGAAACAGAGGGCTGCAGACGTGGTTCTGCCTGCCAGCCAGTAACACAGCTGAACACCACACTCGGTGGCGGGGAGGGGAGTGACTCGCTTCGGCAGACAGAAGAGACGCTGACACGATCTCACCAAGGCGAGGAGATGGTGCCAGCGGTTGACTGCAAGTAGGGGAAATGCTGTGGGATCTGCGCATCGAGGGAAGGGGCATGGTGGCAAGACTGTGCTTAGCTGGGCGCACACTGAACCAATTCTACAAAGCAGACTGAGAAGAGGTGAGGCCAAAGGCAACCGATAAGCTCAGGGGAAGTGAACAGGTTACAGAGTGGCCGGCGCACAGATGCTTTAGTTAAAAATGGAACCAAAAGAAAGTAATATACACGAGGGGAAGCTTCTAACTAGTGAGAAATGTAAAATATATGACGGGAAAGACTAAGCATGTGAGTCGAAAGGAAGAAAATATCACGTTTGGCCTTGTGAACTTTAGTGAAGACCAAGTGATGGTGTTGGGCAGGTTAGTGAACCCAGCTTGTCGAACATCAAGGGAAGGGAGTCATTTCTGACTGATACTACAAAGAGTTGAATGTTTCAGCTATAAAAGTCCTGGCAGGATACCAGGTGAAGATAGATGTCTTTTGTATACACTGTGAAAAGGAAACACGATTCATGAATTATAATAATGTGGCTGAAGTGAAAATCATGTCCTGGTGACCTTGAGCTTTGGTTGTGATGTATTGACAGAAGAAATTAAAGGAAAACAGTACCATTGTGAACTGCGAACAAAACAAAAATGTATAAAGAGAAGGAAAAGGTCCCTGGAGAGAAATGTGCCTTTGAAACTAGAAGTAAAGAGGAACCTCGGGGGAGGGAGAAAGATCCTCAAGCTACGTGAACACTCCAAGGAGAGAGGGGGAAGTCCTCTTGGAAACTTGGTGATTCTTTGAAACTGGATGTTGAATGCAAAGAACCTAGGGAAGGAGGTTCTCCCTAGAACTGTGAACCTTTGTCCATGAGGGAAAATCTTTTTGTTGGATTTTGAACTCTTATGTTGAATTCTGACTATTTTTGAACACTTGAAGACAAGGAACATTACCTGTTGCACCTTTTTTAGAGTGTGAGGGCCAGAATAGGAGTATGGACACAGGACTTACTTTTATTTGGACACTTTGACATTGACCGACCCATTAGCTTTTTGTTGAGGTAGGGAAATTCCTCTTATATTAGGGATAGTGAGGCATTCTTACCTTTTCTTTTAATTAAGTCTTTAGCCGAAAACCATGTCCAACTTGTGTCTGCGTCTCATTTCTGACTCCTCACACCACCTTTTGAAGATTTAAAGGCTAGCCCAGTCGTATTCTCAAATCAAGAAAGGACAATGTTAATACATCAAACGCATTCTCCTCTGCCTAGAGGCACCACCCGTCCAAAAGTCTTGCCTTGCTGTGGTTGGAACACTGCATTGTACCAATCTCAAAATGTAATTTTTCAAACATTCCTGGGGTATTCACCTGATATTCTACAACTAGTCGAGAAAGCACTGGTATCGCAAGTATCTCATACCAATGCAAACTAATAACAATCTGTTGTAGGTTCTTAACAATTGTAAAAAAAAAAAAAAAAAAAGAATAGAAAACTATGGTCTTTGCCCGGTCTTTATCTTCCTTTTCTGTTGGGTTATTCATTTCCACTCGAGCAGATCGTACCCATTAACCTTATACGAATAACTCGGGTAACATAATTACATTTTTACCGCTTGTATGGAAACTGGTTAGTGTTATGGGCTAAATTGTAGGGACAGATGCTGTTATCTCCTTTCTTCTTCGTTTTTCAGTTATGCACAACCTTTTAATTGCATGCAGGTAAATGGCTCAGCTGTTCACATATTTACAAAGATGAAGTGGTGAAAGATGGATATGATGCTGATGATTTTGTATTTTCTTGCATTTGTTTCATGTCATGTTGCTTGTTGTTACTTTATCATTTACTATATATATTATACATGGTGTTTTTGTTGATGGCATAGTTTTTAGCCCTGAAGACGGACATAGCTCTGAAATGCATTGGCCTTGGGACACTTTTGAATTATTACTGCCTTTTATGGAGAAATAAAAGCACTGAGTTACTAAATTCTAAATATGGGTATAGGAAAATATTAGAGAATATGAAGAATTGTATCTGAATGACCTAAACTGAGTTAGACTTTTGACTCAACTTGCTAATAGGGAATAACGAGAGCACTTGGTTGGTCCAGGGGTAACCTTGAACCTCTCTTTGTACATTTGATATCCTTGTGCCAAGGTTTTTTTTTACTGATGTGCTCTGTAGAAGAATATGAAGTATTGAAATGATCACTTGGACAACGAGACTGATAAACTTAAGAAGTGAAGTGGTGCGTACTAATCTTTGTCCGGTCGCCGACATATTTGCTACCCCATTCATTTTCTTTAGACACATATAAAATGATTGATCTGGAGCAAGTATAGGTTTCTCTCTAGAAGATCCAATACCGATTATGAATGCTGCAATATGATGCATACTTGACATCCCACAATACTCATACGTCCTGTCCCCTTTCCTCTATCCTTGTGGGCGTCCCCCAACCTTTGTCAGTGAAAAATTGAGCTTCCCCTTTAAATTTAATACAGTGCCCTGGGGGGTGGCACTGGGCGTGGCAACATCCCACAAGGCCCCGCCCTCTGCCTAAGCTCAGTCTTTTTTTCCGCACGGATGGTGTCGGATCTGGCAGCTAGGCGCAGAGACTCCGTGAGATGCACGTCCTAGCAATGCTCATTCCCGGCCTTGAGCACCCATGCACTCTCTTTAGTGCCTGGGGCCCGACCACCGCAGTGACGTGTGTGCGGCCTGCAGCACTCTCGGTCACCGGGTATTGAAGAATTGTCTTTCACGATGGAGGGAAGTCTTCCATGCTTTTCCTCCAGGTCATCTTGAAGAGTTCATCTCTAGGTCCCCACGTCAAGACAAGGTAGGCCCTTTGTTTAGTACGGCTCCTCAGCTCGGAGACTCCTTCCCGGGGGCTTCCACGGGTAAGGGTACCATGGAACCTGGTTCTGGCAGACCCAAGGCAGTTAATGCTACCGGTTCCCAAACCAAGGGGGGCGAGGGGGCTCTTCCGTGCAAACAGTTTGCAGACCAGAGGCCGGCAAGGCTCCCAAGCCGAGGGGATCTGGAGCTCTACCGGATGGTCCACAGAGGGGCAATGAAGTTTGTCGTCCTCTTCAGCCTCAGTGGGCAAGGGTTTGTTATGTTCTACCTCCAAGAGTCAGTCTTTAGTATGATCCAGGACAACTACCAGCTCTGTTGCTGAGGGCACACAGCCTACCAGAGCCACCTCCAAGTTCATGGTTCAGGGTGATTCAACTACCGGCCAGCAGGCTGAGAGCTCTGAGCCTACCAGAGCTATCTGTGGTCGACGCTTTTGTTTTGGGTTGGTTGGCCAAGGAGTGTCCTCCCATGCCTGATCCAGCATGTTGCACAGGGCCTTTGTGCCCTCCCGCCCAGGGCGTGGCACAAGGCCACAAGGTGGCAGACAAGAACGTGGTGGAGCCTCCTAGACCACTGGTCATCTTTGATTCAGATCAGGGCCTACCTGGTCCCTCGTTCCTGGAGTGGGCCATGCAAGAAGGTTCCATTCCCCTTCCCTCGTGAAGCAGCAGCAGACTTTACGGTACAGTTGGTTCGTCTCTGCATGGGCTACATAAACCCATTGCAGCCTTGTAGCTACACTCCACAGGCACCTCAGCCCCGATCTAGAATAGAGACCCAGCGCTGCTGAGGGCCGGCCCCTTTTGGGTCCGGTGACTGGCGAGGATTGCTTTTTCGAGCGCTTCGTCCTCCTCATGCGCTCCCTGCAGATGACAGGGCTCCTCAGGAGTATAGTCAAGGAAGTGATCCCACAGGTCGTGCCTCCTAGGCCTCTACCTCTGGACCCTCCACCGGTTCCTCCAGCGCTGCTGTTGCCTGTTCTTCCTCTGGTCCAGGCCCCATCGGTTCTTCAAACCCCTCTGCCTCCTCCTGTACCACCACCGCCACCCCCGCAGCAGCCATTGGATCCACAGTTATCTTTGGGTCTGGATCGGAAGGGGTTGGGGGGGGGACCCCTCCAGTTCCGGTGTCTCAGGACCCAGACTACCCTCTGTCTGGAAAAAGGGGAGAGGTGGACGATGACGGCAATGGCGCCCAGGATGACGAACACTCAGCATCTGTAAAGGCTTTTCATGACTGCCTTCAGATCCTTGCAGAGTTCTTCGGGTTCACTCAGCCAGAGGGGGCCCCCCAGGATTTGGGAGTGCTAGCAGAGGTGTTAGCTAGTCGCACCACGAGCCGCTCAGGCATTCTGCTCCTGAAGGATTTCCTGCAGGTGGCGAGAAAGATCTGGGAAAAATTGAGGGCCAACACCCAGATGAACAAGAAATTGGACAACCGGTTCAGGCTTCTGGATGGGGAGCCTGTCCTCCTGGCCTCCCACCCCCAGCCTCACTCTTCAGTGGTGGCTGCAGCCTCGTTTTCTAAACCACTGTCTTCGTCGTCGTCCTCTGCGGGAGCCACCTCCAGTTGTATGTCCAAGGAGGGCAAAGTTCTTGAGTCTTTTGGCAAATGTTGCCATGTCATTTCAGGGCTGCATTTGTGGCAAGCTAACGCCAAAACCCTCCTAGCAGCAGCGAACCAGAAGCTGTGGCGAGAGCTTGGTGTTTCTGCCTGATCCCCCTTTGGAGAGGCAGGCCCGGGTGGTTGCGCAGAACCACAGTCTTTCAGCCACCCACATTGGCACAGTTAGTTGAGGACTGTGCCTGGGAGTTGAGATGAGCGGGTATCGTGGATCCCATACCACTAAATTCTCATCCGATGCGCAAGAGAGGATCCTGATCTTCCTTTTGAGGGCTATGACCTTTTTCATTCATCCACTTATGACGAGTTGACAAAGAAGACCTCTGCACAGACCACCAATTCCTTGGCCATCCCGACTCAGCAACGCGAGAAATCCTTCCCTCAGTCAGGTCAGGACCAACTTCAAACACTGCGCTTTCACCAGCTTCAAGGGGTTTCGAGACCGTTGAGCATGGAGGCCTGACAGTTCGCCCAGCGACCACAGGAGGAAGCAGCAGAGGTCTTAGTGTGTTTTTTTTTCTGCACCTCCTCCTCCATTGCCACCTCAGACACCAAAAAACTGTGACGTCATAGTCAGGGAACACAGCTCACCTGTAGGGGGCCAGGACGGCTGGAAGAGTTATTTCGAGGGTCCTTGGATCCTTAGTATAGTCTCCATGGGCTTCAGTCTTACTCTTCCTCTTCTCCTCCTCTACATCAGATAGGGTCTGCAGCCCGGGAGATCTTTTCTCTTTTGGAGATGCAGGTGTTGGTACCGGTTCCTCAGTCAGACAGGGGCTCCGGCTTCTACACCAGGATTTTTGCATTACCCAAGAACAACCAGGCTGGCCTGAGTGTATTGCTGGACCTGTCATTTCTCAATCTGTCTTTACCGATCGAACGCTTCAAGATAATCACTCCCTTGCACATAGCAGTGTCTCTGTGTGCAGGGGACTAGATTTGTTCGCTACACCTCAAGGATGCGTACCTTCATGTCCCCATCAGACATTTCTGCAGTTCACAATTGTCATACCACTTCCAATACAACGGGGCTGCCTTTGGGCCTCAATTCAGCTCCTTGTGTGTTCACAAAGCTGATGACTGCGGTGGCTAGACTCCGCCTGGAGGGCAACCACTTATACCCTTATTTGGACGACTGGCTGGTCAGGGCCTGCTCGCCCGAGGGGGCGGTGCACTCCTGCCAACGGCTGGCAGGTGTTCTTCACCAGCTGGACTTTATCCCCAATTGGTGGAAATCGCAGCTGACTCCCGCCCATGATCTGGTGTTCCTTGGAGTGCATTGGGACGCGGCAGTGGAGCAGGTGTTCTCCACGCCCGAGAGGCTCCTTTCCCTCCCTCAATCACCTCAGCATGTTGGTTCTAGCACCTTTTCGGGCTGATGGCATCTGCGTGCTCACGGTTCAGCACTCCCGCCTCAAGATGGGACGCCTCCAGCTCCACCTGGCAGCCAATTGGGTCCAGGAGACAGGGTCTCAGTCAGACAGGATCCCAATACCCCCCAATCCTCCTCCCAGACCTTCGCTGGTGGTTGATGGACAGCAATTTGGCAGTGGGAGCCCCCTTTAACCGATTGGAGCCAACTCTGGTGGTGACAACGGATTCCTCGCCTTTGGGCTGGGGGGGGCTACTGTGGAGGGCTACTCCATTCTTGACGCGTGGTTCAGGGCACTTCTGCATATCAATCTGCTTGAACTCGAGCGGTGGGCCTGGTGCTCAAGGCTTTTCTGCCTCATCAGGGACACAGTGGTTCTGGTCAGGATCAACAATTCCATGACAATATTTTACCTGAACAAGTAGGGTTGCCCATCCCCCCCTCCTGTGCATGGGGGCAGTGGCGATGTAGGAAATGGAAGCAATTTGTATTTCCTCGGTCCACCTCCCGGGGGACAGCAATGCGGAAGTGCGCCAGCTCAGTCGCTTGGGGTTCAACACCTATGAGTGGGAGTTACACTTCAACTTCTTGTTGCACCTGTTCCAGAGATGGGGGTGGTTTTGGGATCTGGACTTACTCGCATCGCCTCTGAATTCCAAGTGCCTCTTGGGCGGGCTGTGGTCAGGGGTCTCTAGTGGACGCGTTCCAGCTCAGCCGCAGGTGCTGTGCATTTCCTTCTCCGTTGCTCCAGCGGACCCTCCGAAAGTTCCTGACATTGGTGGGCTGCAGCCTCATCCTGAACGCCCTGCACCCGCCGTCGAGGGCTTGGTTCTCGGAACAGCTGCAATTGTGCTCCGAGGGACCGGTCTGCCTTCCGATCCCCAGCAGGGGCTTCCTGACGCAGCAGGGCAGGGCATTGGAGTACGCAGACCCAGCCAGGCTGGCCCTAGTGGCTGGTTTCCTGACCAGCTGAAACTCCATCATTCTCAGTTGTCTGAGGACAACTCGGACATCATTCAGCTGGCAATCTATGCGGGCCCAGTACAAGAGCAAGTGTATAAGATTTTGTCACTGAGCTAGCGACAAGGGGCTTGACCCCCTTACCTGTTCCCTGAATGATGTGCTGGCTTTTTCCGCAAATCTAGCTCGTTCAGGTCGATACCTGCCACACCTATCTGGTTGGCATTGTAGCCTACAAAGGTTCCCCAGGGCATGTTTTTTTCATCGGCGAACCATGTGGTTAAGGCCCACATGAAGGGGTTGTCCAGGCTCTTTCCTCCGATACGCCGGCCACATCTGGTCTGGGACCTCAATGTGGTTCTTGCGGCTTTGCAGAGTAAACCCTTTCAGCTGATGGCCTTGGTGGACATCAGGCTGGTGACACTGAGGACAGTATTGCTGGTGGCAATCAGTTCCACGCACAGTTTCAGCGAGCTGCAGGCTCTGTGTCATTATGCCACCTTTCACCATGTTTCTCAGCGTCCATCATCTTGCGCACCGATCCTAATTTTTTGCCCAGGGTCAGCACTCCATTCCATTTGAATTAGGAAATCTGCATGCCAGTGTTCTTCCCAAACCCACAATCAGATGCCGAAAGGGCTTTGCATTCCTTGGACCTCAAGAGGCTCCTCAATTTCTACTTCTCTCTGACAAAATCTCTCAGGGTGTCTGAGGCATTGTGGTCACATTAGGGGGCACGTCTCCTGGCACCCGGCTTCCAAAGCGTCTATCGCCCGGTGGATCGCCCAGGCCATTTGGAATCGTGTAAAGCCATGGGCAAACTGGTTCATGAGGAGAATCATGCCCATGTGGTCAGAGCGAAGGCCACGCCCGTTGCGTTTCAGAAACTTGCTTCCTGGAATGTCATCAGCAGGGCGGCTACTTGGGCCACTCAGCCAGCGTTTTGTAAGCACTATTCCCTGGATACCAGCTCCAGGCGAGACGCAGAGTTAGGCCAGGTGGTTCTGAAGAATGCTTCATCCTAGATATGAGGCAGGTAATTACAGCTCCACCCTATGTTCTTGTTTGTTGGAATCGCGCACAAGGATGAGGGAAAGGGGACGGGATGTATGAGTAATTAAAATTATTCACCACAGTGACTAGAGTACTCCTAGTCCCCTTTCCTCCATATGTCCTACCTGCCTTCCCCCGCTAGTATGCCAAGGGCTAATATGTACTAAGAGTAGCCAGGTATCTATGCGTCCAATGTGTTCAAAGGGGACTGAGGTGAGGCGTTGAAAGGCGAGACCTCAGCGCGGCAACCCCATGCCAGAGGTTGCACACTATACTAAATTTAAAGGGGATGCTCAATAGTCCCCTTTCATCCATCCTTGTGGGCGTCCCCCAACATGGGGATGTTATCGGAACCTTTGGCAGTGAAAAATTGAGCTTCCCCTTTAAATTTAGTATAGCGCATGGCCTCGGGCATGGGAACGCCCTGCCGAGATCCCGCCCTTCAGCGCCTCACCTCAGTCCCCTTTGACCACCTCAGTCTTCAGGTCATGTCCCTCCTGTAGATCCCTATGTTCCAGAAGGCCTTGCCATTTTCTTTGCAAGAACATTAGAAGATTAGCTACTGTGCACCACTCCCTTAAAGTTTTGCAGTGGAAGGGACCCAAAGGTCCTTGACAATGCACTAAGCTGCCCAAGGTAGTCCGGGAGGGACCATCATGCACTGAAACCTTTGCAGCTATCTCCAGTTTCCTGTTGAATAACATTGGGCGATCTGTCCCCCAACCGGCCGTGATCTGTGCTTCATGGAGGTTGGATGGGAGAACTAGAGAAAATTTCCAGAGTTGGAATCCAATCCTGGATCAATCAGCAGAGTTCACTAGTAATTGACACTCCCATCCACCTTGCCTGCGTTCATTAAAAAATGTGTGCTGCATGGTTTTGTCGATGGCGGAAGCAACAATCTTCTTAAAGCTTATTGCTATAGCTGCATCAGGCTAGCTCTGTCCATTATAGTAGGACTTCCCTTGCAAATGTCCGCCCATCAGACTTACTTCCTCATTTGTATCAAATGTGTGCCCCAGTTCTGCTTCCTCCTGTGACCATTCCGCTCAGCTTGACATGGTCATTAAATAAGGTGTCACTGCATTTTGCACAGCAGAAGGATCAGGGCACTTACCCCTCCAGAAAGGCAGGGGACCTTTAAAGTAACTGAGTGAGTGCTAACAATAATGTGTATGAGCTTGGGCTCATAGGAAGTACAGTGTGATTAGGCAGACTGGGCTGCATTCTTGCAGCAGGTGCGGCCTTTTGGAATATCGACCTTTCAAGCTGCCGTAATTGACTAGGTCCTTGTTTACTGAACATTGTGTACACTTACAATGCTCGCTGGGGTGTAGCTCCCTGCCAGGTATTTATGAGGCAAACATTGAATACATCAGGCCACATAGCCGCAAGGATCAAGCATGCGAGTGCCAACATTTCGCTTGCTCTGGTCATGAAGTATGCTAGTTCCAAACACAGATGCCAACTGTGCATGCTTCAGCCACGCTAGAGTTCCAGCGCCCTCCCCCACTGCCCCCATCTTGTCGTTGTCTGAGGGACAACTCCATGGGGGGGTGAACAAAGTCGTGGCTGCCTGTAAGAAGTTTACCATAGATGGTCTAAGATGGAAAACAAAACCCTGCACTTTATGGTGTTCGGCAGGTGCGGAGTGGATTTTCTTTGAAAATAATAACAAATCAAACCCCAATGCTATAATAATCTGTGCACAGTACACTCTCAAAGAATGAAAATCACAAACCAATATTATATGAGTAAATGTAATTAAATTGACAGTCAATAAATGCATTATGGAGATTAGCTTTGGAAGTTACTGATCTTCTGAAAGAGCAGCAAAAAAGAGAGTTAATACAGGACACAACATGAGAGCATGAGAATGGCCAGAACATTAATGGACAGCTGTTGTGTTTCTGGACTTCAACCATAAATGTGCCAGGGATTGGCCAGGATTTGTATTTTTTAAGATAAGATTTCCTGCTGAAAGTTTAAGTATGAAAAATGAACCATAATACTCGGTTGTATACGAATTGTTCGTTTTACAACTGTTCAAATTACAATTGACCTTTTCACAATTGACCGAATTGTGAAGGTCAATTGTAACATATATATGGGGGGAAACCCCCCACCCAACGCCAAACCCCCCAAAACATATATATATATATATATATATATATATATATATGGTCAATTGTGAAAAGGTCAATTGTGACCCTTTAAATTTGGTCAATTGTTCATTCGAACAATTGTAAACGAACAATTTGGGTAGTACCTAATACTCATCTCCAGATCTTGACATAGAATCCCTGCGGACTGGTATATTGAAATATTCTTGGCATGCAGCATTTGCAGCCTTGCTACACAGGTCTGTGTCGCAGCAGAATCATTGAGGTGTTGCACACGGCCCAATCAACACTGTGGCTAGGAAAGCATGTTCCCAAAAATGTGAGCAACCTACTCTTGCCTACTCCTAAAAGTGCATCTTTGAATAGTGTGTCCCATTAGGATTACTTAGTGTTGCGACTATATTACCACGCCACACTGTTTTCCCCGAATCCATCAGGACAGTGAGAAACACTGGCCCATAGATCATGTATGCAGGTGCATTTGGCTCATAAAAAGCACCAGCTAAGTAACGCTCATGAAGGGACAGCTTATTTAAATATGCCCATTATTTGCTCTTCCACCTGATGAGCTCTTACTGCAACAAAGCACTCTGTGGATGATGAATACGAGCTAAGAAGCTATAAAAGGGACAATAAGCTAAACAGATTGTGTAAGATTGAAATGAATGCTTTAAAGGCGAATGTAACCATCACAGACTAAAATCGGATCATAAGCCATAACAAGAGTGACAAATTTATATAAATCTTTGTATTGAACTTGGATCTTTCTGAATAAATTTCCATGAATTTGAGCAGAAGCATTTATAATCAAGTAAACACAATAGCACTTTATATTCAGAAAAGACATTTGTATTTCTAGACCTCCAGCAGAAAGGTCTTCTTAAAGAACATGCAGCTTACATTTTCTGAACATCAACAGCGCAAAAGTGACAGTTAATTTCTGCCAACATTTTCCCTGGAACAACCTACACTTTAAACTGTATTCATGGATTTGCATATTGCCTGTAACCCGGTCCTCTTTGGTATCTGACCATGGAACTGTAGTAAAGGACCAAGATCAAAGATTTTCTCTTGTTGATGACTTTTTTGATGAAAGTTTAGATTAAGTGGTGGGTCTAAATCTGCTGTGATGTAAATTGCTCAGAACAATGTATTTCACGCATGCATTCTAGAAGAGCCTGGTTAATTTGTTTCAAGCAGCGTCTAGGAGCTACTCTTTCTCCCAATCTCAAAAAGTGCCATACAACCATACTCCTGTGACATTAGCTCTGACTTTTGGGGAATATGTAGAAAAGTGCATTAGAGCACATCTACAAGACGTTCAAAGCATAATGGGTTCTATCTAATGGACAAAAAAGTTATAGTTTACATCTCCTGTTTACTGTTTGAGGCCTAATACCCAGGAGCTACTTTTAGCCTCTGCTCATTAAAACTTAATGTGGCTCCTGTGCTGCATTCGGCATAAGTGAGTTGTAATTCTCTCAGTGGGTATTTAATACCAGTCTTTCTGATATCAACGTCTTTACCAATGGTATCCTTTTCAAAGGACTTGTATATATATCTTGGATGTCCATGAAATTTCTAGTAATCTTGATCCCATTGCGTACACGTCACACCTCATCCTTGATTTGCATATTTATTTTGACGTTATAACATTAGGGATTGTTCCTTAAATAGAACAGTCTCTCCCTTGCCAAACCAATGGTGGTATTTGAGCTCCTGGTGCATGCTAGGTGCAAAGTAATAGAAGTGCCTCCGTTTTACGGTGGTCTGGATTTGTTATCCTTCCCTTCCTTTTCAAAAATAATTCCTCCCTTTCTGCCATATGTTAGAAAATATGGGAGTAAGATAACCGATCGCAGTTATGGCATAGGCTACCGGTGTACTTTTGCTTTTTTAAGTTTGATATCAATCATCTACTAGTTTAGCCTTCTTGTGACCCTTTTCTTTACATACTTCCTAGCTAATAGAAACATTTAGTGTGACCCTTTAAAAAGTTCCCTTGCAGCATTTGGCACTCTGGTGGTAGCTTTATGTTGCTCAGACCCGGTGCAAAGATGCATTTCAATATCCACCTGTTTTCCTGTCAAAATATCTCCACCTAAGGCATGCATTATTGTTTTGCCATAGTGCTGGATTTCATTTGGGAATTATGTGACCAGAAATTCCTTTCTTTTAAAACCTCTGTTCCCACTGCTCAGTGCAGCAGGCATTATCTGCCTTCCGGTTTTTCACATAAAATCAGTAGTTCTCGAGGTAATCTCAGGTTTTCAAATAAGCCTGATGGTCTATTAAGTTTTTTACATAAATTGCAGAAGGCAAATCACACACTCCAGCGTTTTGTGGATCTTTATCCTGCAACCAAGCATATAAAAATTGTATTGTCTGCCTCAGCTCTCATTATTTTTATATTATTTCATTTGAATTGTTCTTCAGCGCGGGCTCTACCAAGAGGGTCTCTGAGTGCCTTACAGGGTTCAGATGTTGGGAGGTAAAACAAGTTACAAAAGGTTTTCAGAATAGGATGGGAAGATTAGGATTGACCTGGAGTAGTAGGGTAGGTGGAGGGGCTAGATTATGTATGGGTAAATGGGTATGTTTTGAGGCTGTTTTGGAAAGTGGTGATGAAGGGTGCAGTGTGGATGTGATGTGGTAGGGGGTTTTCTGTGAGCTCACTGGGTAATGCTTGTTTTTGTGTGCATGTTTCCAGAGTGGATTTTGTAGATGATGCTGGTGTGTGAGGGGCTTCAGTTTGTTGTGAAGTTAATATAGGGTTTGTGGTGAATGTCTTTGAATTCAATGTAGAATCCCTTGAAGGCAATTCTCTGGGATTCGTTAAGCCAGTGAAGCTGGGCAAGAGCTTTGGTGTCCAATGTTTTGGTAGTTTTAGGATGGGTCTGCCTGACTCGTTCTTCATGGCTTGCAGGGGTGCAAGGATATTGTAGAATCCAGTGAGGCAAGCATTACCCTATTCCCGCTTGGCCAGAACTTATCAGGGGGAAGTATGTATTTTATCCTTATCATGCGTAGGAGGTAGCTGTAGATAGCTTGTTTTTGTGATAGCGGGTATGTGGTGTGTGGAGGAAAGATGGGGTTGATGGTGAAGCCAAAGGTGTGAAGGGGGTATGTGTGGTTTGTCTATGGTGAGTTCTTTGATCCAGGGGGTGAGGTTGGATTTGTGCCGGGGGGGGGGGGGGGGGAATGATGAGGCGGTATTAAGTTTTGGAAGTGGGTGGCCATCCATGTGATGATGGTGGGATGATGGCTTTTGAGGGTGTGGGGTTGTGAAGGGGATGAGATTTGGAAGTATATTTGTGTGTCATCTGCGTAACGCTGGAAATGGATGTTGCACTTGCTAAGGCTCTGTCTAAGGGATTCTGCATATAGGTTGAAGAGGAGTGGAGGGGAGACAGGGAGGCACCTTGTTGTACCCTGTATTTGACTGGGGTGCTGTTGGAACAATGAGGGGGCATGGAGACAGTCTGACCTGTCGGTGAGAAAAGAGGAGAACCACTGGAGGGCGGTGCCAGAGAGTTTCATCCTGTTGGATAGGATCCAGAGTAGAATGGTGTGGTTGATGGTGGTGAAGGTTGCAGAGAGGTTGGCGAGTACGAGTAGGGCTGTGCTCTTTGTCATTGATGTTGTGGAGGCTATTGAGAATGTGAAGTCTAGCAGTCTCTGTGCCATGTCCGGGTAGAAAGCCAGTTTAGAAGTGGTTGAGGAGGTAGTTTGTGGTGATGTGATGAGTTGGGTAGTGATGAAGTATTCCATGAGTCTTGTGAGGTATGGCAAGATAGTAATGGGGCAGTAGTATTTGGGAAGTGTAGAGGTTGAGAGATATTTTTTGGGAAGGAGATTTGTCCGGTTGGAGGTCAGCAGGGATAGTACCCTGTGAGAGAAGGGAGTTGATGATGCTGAACCAGTGTGGAGTGAGGTTGGTGATGCAATTGGATGCAGTTTGAAATTGACATGTGTCTTCCAAGAAGTGTGCATGTTTTGTTTTGGCAAGGGGGATGAGGATGTCTGTCAATGGTGTGGAAGGTGCCCCGTGAGTTTGGATATTTGGGAGCAGGGGTTTGAAGTGGAAGGGCTTGTCTCGTGGGTGTTTTAGAGTGGAAGTAGTCAGAAGTGGATAGAGGTGTTCAAGGTGTTGTTGCTATTTTAGTGAGGGACTTGATGTTGAAAGGCTTTTGTGTACGATTGGTGGTAGATAGTAGTGGGTATCATTGCTATGGTGTATGGCTGTTCTGTATATGTTGCAGCAGTGTTTATGGGGTGTCCTCCTTTTGGAGCATGGGTTCTTTAGCCAGGTTTTTTTAGGCATCTGGCTTTCCACTTGAGGTACACTGGGGAACTGTTGACCCATGATTTATGGTGGTGGCAGTTGTTTTTTTTATTTGAGTTCCTGTGTGATGGTGATGTAATTGTTGAGGAGATTGGAGGGATGGGTGTGTGCGGGGGGCGGACAGGTGTGGTTTGAGTGGTTCTAAGGCTATGCCAGGTTTATCTGGCTGCAGTATAGGGGATGTGCGACAGGTGGGTGGGATCTTCCGTGGGAGAGTGAGCGTAAAGAGGATCGCAAAGCGGCAAGACCACAACAACCAGATTTGCTTTTTCTACTGAGACATGATATTTGCTTGAAATCAAAAGGTCAAGGGTTTTGCCAGTTATGTGTGTGCAGTACGTGATGAGTTGTGTGACCATTGCTTCCAGCTTCAAGGAAGCCCAGTTCTTAAGTGGGATATAATATTTCTGCTACAGTCATTTTTGCACCATTTGTTAAATGGGTTTATTCGAGAGTTGACAAAACAGTTCCTCTTTAGATGCCAGATCCAAATCTAATGATGGATTTAATACATTTGTTGAAATACTAGTTCAGTGTATTTTCTTATCACCTATTAATACTTATACATCCCGTCCCCTTTCCTCCATCCATGTGGGTGTCCCCAAACATGAGGAAGGTACCGGACCATTTGACAGTGAAAAAATGATGTTCCCCTTTAAATTTAGCATAGTGTGTGAGGGCGTGGCCCCGGGCATGGGAACACCTCCCAGACCCCACCCTCCGGCGCCTCCCCACAGTCCTTGTTTCCGCAGACGGTATCAGACCTGGCAGCTAGGCATAGGAACTTTTTCAGTTTTCTGCGTGATCCCCGTTTTTTTGGGATTATTTTCACCTCCCTTTGGTGCCTTGCCCCCCCAGCACATGTTGGCTGCAGGAGGCTTCACGATATGCGCATGCTGCGATTGCTCGTTACCAGCCTCTGACCCCCATGCGCTCTGTCTTGAGTGCCTGGGGCGTGCCCACCACTGAGACGCATCCAGGGCTTGCAGCTCTCTTGGTCACCGAGCCTTAAAGAATCTTCTCTCCTGCTGGAGGGAGATCTTCCATTCTTTATTTTATTTATTTCAAAAGTGCTAGCACAGCGGCTCCTCCCAATCATCTTAAAGAGTTGCTCGCCAGGACCCCACGTCAGGACAACGTAGGTCCTTTGTTTAGCAAGGTCACTCAGCATAGTGACTCCTTCCCGGGAGTTTCCCCTCGGAAGGTTACCTTGGATTCCGTTTCTGCCAAGCCCAAGGCGGTTATATCTACTTGCTCCCAAGCCGAGGGGCCCAGGGGTCCAAGGGCTCTTCTGGGCATTCAGGCAACAAACCCGAGGCCGGTATGGCTACTGTCTTCCAGGCAGAGGGTCCCATGGGTTCTTCTGAGTGGTCCATAGAGGGGCGATGCAGCTAGTCTTCCTTTTCTGCACTAGGGTGCAAAGGATCGTCAAATTCTGCTTCCAGGAGTCAGTTCGAAGCACGATCCAAAATGACTACCGGCTCCGTAGGCAAGGGCATCCCACCTCTGAGGTAGTTATTCAAGGCAATCTGACTACCGGCCCACAGGCCGAGGGCTCTGGGCCTACCAGAGCCATCTCCGAGGTCTGTGCGCCTGCTTCAGGATCTGGGACCAAGGAGCACCCTTCCTTGTTTGAGTCAGCACGTGGCTCGTGGCCTGTGAACCCTCCCTCCCATGGTGTGGTGCTAGGCCCAAAAATGGTGGAGAAGCGCAGAGCCTGTGATGCCGGCGGCCATCTTGGATTCAGACTGAGGGCTTCTACTGGGTCCTTTGCCTTCAGAGTGGGCATTGCAAGAAGGTTCCAGTTCCCTTCTTTCGGGAAGTGGCAGCGTGTCCTTCAGCACAGGCAGATGGTCTCCGCAGGGTTACATCTACCCCTCTCAGCCTTACGGATACATGCCCTGTGCTCGTAAATCCTTCGATCAGGAAAGGAGGCTGAGCGTGGCAGAGGGCAGTGCCCCTCTCGATACAGCATCCTGCAAGGAACGCTTCTTGGAGTGCTTCCTCCTCCTGTACCACCAACGCCTCCTCCTCCCCTGCAGTCACCTGTTGATACTCTACCGTATTCGGGTGTTGACCAGTGGGGGGGTGGGGTCTATGGCTCCTCTGACCCAGGACCCGGACTCCCCTCTATCTGGAAGAAAAGAGTGGCGTGTGTGGGGGCGATGACGACAACGCACAGGACGAAGAGCCTTCAGCTTGGTGAAAGCACTTCACAATCGTTTTGAGGGACTTGCAGAGTATTTGGGGATCCTCCAGCCAGAGCAGGCCCCCCAGGAGTGTTGGCAGAGGTTCTGTCCTGGCATGCCACAAGCCATTGGGGCATTCCCCTCTAGAATGATGTACTGTCGGTGGCTAGAAAGGTTTGGGAGAAGCCACAGGCCAACGCCCAGATGAACAAGAAATTGGACAGCCATTTAGGCTATTGGATGGGGAACCAGTTCTCCTGGCCGGCCACCCACCCTCAACCACACTCATCAGTTGTGGCGGCCTCCAGCTGTCCCCCCAGGGAAGACAAGGTCCTTGAGTGTTTCGGCAGGAGATGTTACCTGAACCCCGTGCTGCACCTGCAACAGGCCAATTCTGATGCTCTCCTAGCCGCGGTAAACCAAACACTGTGGTAACAGATCAGAGACTTCTGCCTGACCTCCCTTCGGAGAGCTAGGCCTCCTTCAAAGCCGGTTTGGCGAAGACCCGCATGGTGGCGCAGGACCTCATGGAGTCTTTGGTCTCCCACATCGACGCAGCCAGCAGAGGACTGTGCCTGGGGGTTGAGATGGATGCATGCCATGAAATACTCCTCTGATGTGCAGGAGAGGATCCTGGATCTTCCTTTTAAAGGACAGACATTTTTCAGTCATCCATGGATGACGGGCTGATGAAAAAGAAGAGCTCTACGCAGACTGCGAAGTCCTTGGCCATCCTCGCTAAACCTGGGCAAAAGTCTTTCCCTCAGTTACAGGGCAGGCCTGACTTCAAACCCTGCTCTTTCAGCAGCTTCAAGGGGCTTAGGGACTGCGATGCGTGGCAGCCAGACAGGTCCCTCAGTGACCACAGGTGGAAGACATCACAGGGCTTTTTCCGCTCCCCCTCCATCGCTCCCGCCTCCGACGCCAAAAAGCAATGATGTAATGGTCGGAACACAGCTTCCCTGTAGGTTGGCTTGCTCTCTTTCACATTGTTTCAAGAGTTCTTGGATTCTTTCGATAGTGCCCACGGCTTCAGTTTTCCTCTTCTTCTACCTTCTCCTCCCCTACTTCATATCGGGTCTCTGGCGCTGTTGCTGGAGATCCTCTCTTTTGGACATGCAGGCGGTGGAGTCGGTTCCTCAGTCAGAGGCTCCGGCTTCTACTCCAGGATTTCTTCAGTACCCAAGAACCACTAGGCTGGCCTGTGGGTATTCTTGGACCTGTCATTCCTCCATTCAAACCTATCTTTACTGCTCGAACGATTCAAGATTATCACCCCAGCACACATAGCTGAGTCTCTGTGCCCAGGGTACTAGATGTGTTCCCTAGACCTTAAGGATGCGTACCTTTCTGCCCCATCTACCAGCCACACCGGAAATGTCTGCCGTTCACGATTATGTGGCACCACTTCCAGTACAAGGTGCTGCCATTGGGCCTCAGTTCGGCCCCTTGTGTGTTCACAAATCTCATGAATGCGATGGCTGGTCTCCTCTGCCTGGAGGGCCATCACTTATACCACTATTTGGACGACTGGCTGGAGGGACGGTGCATCCTGCCAACGACTAGTGGATGTTCTGCACCAGCTGGGGTTCTCCTTCAACCAGCAGAAGTCACAATTGACTTCGACCCTGGACTTGATGTTCCTCGGGGGGGGGGTGCGCTGGATCACAGCCGTGCAGTGGGTTGTCCCCCACACCCGAGAGGCTCCTTTCCCTCCACAAGGCGATAAGGGACTTTCCGGCCAACTGGACCACTTTGGCATGGTGGTTCCAGCACCTTCTGGGCCTGATGGCATCTTGCGTGCTCATAGTTTGACACGCCCGCTTCAAGATGACACGACTCCCGCTCCACCTGGCGGCCAACTGGGAGCAGGAAACAGGGGCGCAGACGGACAGAATCCCTATTCCCGTCCCTCATTCTGGATCTTCAGTGTTGGCTGTTGGACTACAATGTGGCAGTGCGACCCCCTTTACCCTGTCGGAGCCCACTCTTGTGGTGATGACGGATTCCTCCCTCTCGGCCTGGGGTGCTGCTTTAGAGGGCAGCTCGATTCATGGCGCGTGGTCCAGGGCGGAAGCCCTCCTGCAGATCGTTCTGCTAGAACTCAGGGCGGTGAGCCTAGCTCTTGGGCCTTTCTACCGCTCATCAGGGGCAAGGCGGTTTTGGTTAGGACTGACAATTCCGTGAAAATGTTCCGTTCCCCCATGCCCCTCCTGTGCATGGAGGTTGTCAATTTAGGAATGGGCCTTGTCGGAGGGGATATGGATGTCCTCGGTCCATCTTCCGGGGGACAGCAATGCAGAGGCGGACCAGCTCAGCCGCATGGGGTTCAACACCTATGAATCGGAGTTATACATCAACTGTTTGTTGCCCCTGTTCCAGAGATGGGGAGGGGGGGCAGGAGGAGCAGATCTGGACTTATTTGCATGTCCTCTGAATTCCAGGGGCCCCCGATTTGCTTCTTGGGCAGGACGAGGTCAGGGGTCTCTGTGGCACGGCCACAGGTGCTATGCGTTTCCTCCTCCTTTGCTCCAGCAGACCCTCTGCAAATTCCGAGCCTCAGTGGGCTACAACCTCCTCCCACTCGCCCTCCTTTGGCTGTCGAGGGCTTGGTTCTCAGATCTGCTGCATTTTTGCTCCCAGAGACCTGTCCATCTCTTGATCCGCAGCAGCGGGCTTCCCGGCGCGGCGCAGGGCAGAGCAGTGGCACACCCGGACCCAGCCAGGTTGGCCCTCGCGGCCTGGTTCCTAACCAGCAGAGACTGCACCATTCCCAGTTCTCGGATGACAACTGGGAGATCATGCAGGAGGCCACGAGGCAGTCTACACGCTCTCAGTATAAGAGCAAGTGGACCAGGTTCTGCCACTGGGCTCACGACAAGGGGCTGGACCCCTGACCTGCTCTTTGGATGATGTGCTGGCTTTTTCCGCATATTTGGTTCATTCTGACGTTCAGGTTGATACCTGCCGCACCTATTTGGCAGCCATTTGGGCTCAAGAAAATTCCACACAGCAAATTATTTTCAGCGGCCAACCCATTGGTTAAGGCTCAGCTCAAGGGGTTGTCCAGACTTTTTCCCCTTGTCCATAGGGCGTACACGGTCTGGGACCTCAACGTGGTTCTTGCGGCCTTGCAGCTTAAGCCATTGGAGCAGATGACCTCAGTGGACATCAGGTTGGTGACGCACAAGGCAGTGCTATGCGCAGGGTCAGCAAACTGCAGGCTTTGTCGCTGTGTGAGCCCTTAACCACTTTTCATAACAGCAAGGTCATCTTTCACACTTATCCAAACTTCTTTCCCAGGGTGGTGTCTCTATTCCATTTGTATCTGAAAATCTGCCTGCTGGTGTTCCTTCCGAAACCATCAGTCAGAGGCTGAAAGGGCTTTGCATTCCTTAGACCTAAGAGAGTGCTGAAGTTCTAGCTCTCCTGGACAAAACCCTTCAGGAAGTCTGAGGCGTTGTTTATCACCTTTTGGGGGCTTGTCTCCCGGCACCTAGGCTTCCATAGCTTCTATTGCCCTTTGGATGGTGCAGCTCATTTCAGAGGTTTATATGGCCATGGGTAAGGCAGTTCCCGTGGAGATCAATGCCCATGTGGTCAGAGCAAAGGCTACAGCTGTCGCCTTTCACAGACATGCTTCTTGGAAAATGATCAGCAGGGCGACTACTTGGGGCACTCTGTCTGCGTTCTGTAAGCAATGCTCCTTAGATACCAGCACCAGACCGGATGCAGAGTTCGGTCAGGCGGTTCTGAAGAACCTTTTTGCTTCTTCTCAAGTACGAGGCAGGTTGTCACAGCTCCATCCAATGGTCTTTTTTTTGGATTCGCCCACAAGGATGGAGAAAAGGGAAGGGACGTATGAGTAACTAAAGTTACTCACTGTAGTGACTAGAGTACTCATAGTGCTTAGTCCCCTTTCCTCCATACGTCTCACACAATGTCCCCTGCGTGTATGCCAGGGGCTACAATATTCAGCATAGCCAGGTATTAAACTGTCCAATGTGTACAAAGTGGACTGAGTTGAAGCGCCGGAGGGCAGGGTTCCCACGCCTGTGTCCGCGCCCCTGCGCATTATGCTAAATTTATAGGGGAAGCAAATGTTTTCTCTGCCAAAGGTTCCGGGACCGTCCCCATGTTGGGGGATGCCCCCAAGGATGGAAGGAAGGGGACTAAGGACTGAGTACTCTAGTCACTACAGTGAATAACTTTAATATATTCCCTTGCTTTCTATATGTCCAGCACCTGTTTGTTGGTAATGTGAAAAAGATGGACCGAAAACCAAAAAAAACCTTGGTGGTTTTAGTCATTATTACAAATCTACACCTATAATCCACAATTCACTCTGACCTATATACTCCCAATTGACTGGGTTCTGCTGTTCATAATTGGGGTTGTTATGCACAGAACATGTAGGAGGCACTGGCAAAGTCTAGAGTATGACCGTGCCCATGTGCTGGACCCCTGGTTTAAAGTTAATGCATTGATTGTTGGATGGCTCACGCTCGTGGCGTTTTCCTGATTAGTTATTTTGCTTGGAACCTGCTAACCAAATATAACCAGTCTGATATAGAAATCAAATACAGCACTAAAGGCGAAGTGAGCTACATAAGCATCTGATTTTGGGAGTCTAACCTTTAATAATATCTGCATTATCCTCTCTGAGAAAATCTGAACGTGTCTAATGGTTGACCATGAAAGTTATTTCTAAAGAGTGACCATCTTTTAAATTGAAGAATATTATCCATGTTAGCATTTGACCAGCAAATGCTGCCAAAAACATGGAGGAGGCGAATTAAGATTAATTTCTTTTTAATTTACATGCCTCGTTCTTGCAATCATTTTTCCTATTTCCATTCCCTCCGTATTCTCTGTTGCTCACCTTCTTCCTGCATGTGCATGACATGCCTAATCCAGTGATTGCACCCCATCCTTTTGTTTAAGTGTTGCTCAGGTTTGTCAGGAGTAGTCTTAAAATCGCTTCGGAAGATGTTTACGTACTGCTTGAGTTAGTTAGGCGGTTAGGGTTCAGTTCCTTATTGTTGCATACATGTTTGAGGTTTGCATAGAAATGTTGCTGTTTTTCTAGCAACATGTTGCCACCCGTTTCATTGCGTGTGTTTTGGACTTTTGGTATTTTAAATCCATCTATTGTTATTTAAATATAATGTGCATGTTGTGTATTTGTTATCAATATTCAGCTTTAAAAAAAAAATAAAAAAAGAATTGGCTTTAAATGCTAGATTGTAGCATTGATTTTAGACCAGTGGTGCAAACCCTTAACAAATGTATGCTACCTCCATAATGCCTACATTTGATTATTATGCATGTACAGCTTATATACGAACATAAAACTACGACCTTTAAAGCTGTGCACTATAACTGGAAAACATTGTATTACAGTGCGAAGATGAAGGTACAATCATTTGTAAAAAGTAATGCTAAGAAATTATGAAGATTTAATTCAAAACTTTGTGTTGGGTGCGTGGCCAGCCACGGAGGAATGAGCACATACTTCGGAGCTCTCATACCGCCTGCTGATATCCTGTTGAAATCTGACCTTCAAGCCCCAAAAAATACACCTCTGTTCGGGTGAAAAGCCGAAGGAGAGGTTGGTGCGGCACAGGGTGAGAAAGAGGGATGAGATGCTGCTTTAAGCCCCTGGGTAGCAGAACTAACTGTCATCAGCGGGGAAAGGTGCCAGCATTTTAAAATGGCCGCCGGGGCCGTATAACGGAGAGTTTAAGGCGAAGCAGGGCAGAGGGCCCAGAGTGAAGACTGGTCAGCTGAAGCTGAGGTTGCCCGGGACAGACGAGCACCCAAAGAAGTGCAGGTTGAGCGGCCAGTAAAACGAGGTGAATCGGCAGTGCGATCGGGTAACAGTGCCGGCGGGAGCTGAGACTCCTGAACAGGAGGAGCCCGGTCGGTGTGTTGTCCCGGGTGACTTGGACTGGGAAGGAGGAGGAAGACGGAAAGTGCACACGGAAGCGCGCAGCAACAAAGGGCAGTCTCCCGCAGGAGGCAGCAGTTTGAGGAAGCACTTGACTACCTATGTCGGCGGGAGATGTGGCACCTGGGCAGGGGAATCCTTGGTGCCTACGCCGACTGAGACAGCAGGTACTGGGACAGAGGGGTGCATCAGAGCCCCGCGAGGAGGAGCAGCAATTGGGCTGCTGCGGTGAGGGAGGAACGGAGCCAGGCTGGAGAGCTGCCCTGCGGGGGGATCCACGGGGAAAGGAGGAGTGAGGAAGGATTGGTCTGCAAGTCCAACAGGGGGACCACGGATCGGGCCCCTGTAGCAGACCAACTTATTCAGAGGAAGACATCATGCTACAGACGCTGTCCCAGGGGCCATGGTAGCACTGTATTGAAGCAAGGCATGGAGGAACATCAGGGGTATCCGCTAGCCTGAGGAAATTCTGATGACAAAGGATACAGATGCAGGCAGTTTAGATGAGAGGTGAGCTGGGGGGGAGCTGGTAACGCAGCGTAAGGCCCTGCATTGATGAACAGGTCTTCCCCTTGCCCCCGGTGCCTAACAGAAAGGGGAAGATGGGATGTGGAGTGACACAGAGCCAAGAAGTGGGGACAGAGTAGTGAAGAAAAGGGGGTGATCATGTACTACTCCCTGGCAGCAGATGGATTGGTGGAACAGACCGGAAGTTCACTTAAGACCAAGGGGAACTGGAGGAGTGATACCACCACTCCACAAGACGCTCAGCCAGAGAAAGAGAGGACAAACTCACAAACTGGAATTGCTGGTGGGGGAAGGATAGAGTGTGGTGTCAACACGCGGTGTAGGAAAGCCGACTGGGAATAACAAAGAGTGAAAGTGCAATATCACCAGCACAGAGGCTCATCAGTGGTGGGACAGAGCCAGAATGATAAAAGGGCAGCAGAAGTTGGAGAAGTACACAGACGCAAGGAGTAAAGGGCGAAAACTGGAAGGATTGGACCGTGGAATAGGCGTGGTGGCAGGAGGATCAGATGGCATAACCATTGAAACATTGATGGAATCAATCCAGGCCACAAGGTCGTCCCTGGGAGTACTAAGGAGGAGGGTGTCGATGTGTTCCTGCTGCCTGCAGACCTCTGCAAAGTATGCAAATGAGTCACAGAATTAGAGCAGAGAGTAAGCATCTCAAAAACCAAGTGGCGGCGACCAGATCCTGGAGACCAGAGCGGAGGAAGCAGAGGGGCTATCTAGACGCTGCAATATTCGATTGGTTGGTGTGCCGGTGAGAGAGGAAGGACCCATCGTCAAACTGTTTGTGGTAAACCTCATCCTTAAGGTGCTGGGCATAAAGGGACCATAACCTCTTTACAGTTGAGAGAGCCCAAAGGTTTCCTGGCAGGGCCCCTCCACTGGGAGGTCCACAGAGAGTAATAGTGGCGTCGCTAATGAACTTCAGGGATAGAGTTGCTATACTGCAGGAAGGCCGCAAAGTGGGTTTCTTTGAAGTGGGTAACAAGAAACTTTGTATCTTCCCGGACTTCACGTTGGAGCTGTAGCGCCAGAGACACACATATGATGCAGTGAGGCGACGAGTCGGAGAACTGAACTCGATGTTTTTTTCCGGCTAAATTGAAAGTCATAGCAGGGTGGTGAGAGCATGGTTTTTCACGACACCACAGGTGGTGTGGGCCTGGCTAGACACTGCACAACACGAGGGAGACTGGCAAAACGGGAAAGTGGCAGGAACTCCACAGTCACAACCAGGGGAATGATGAGATATTAAGCAAAGTCCTGGTCACATATTGATGGTGAGAGGTTGGAGGGAAAGCTTAGTGGCAGCTTGGAGGAAATGGGGAGGGAGGATTTGGTTTGGGCCATGTGGGAATGGAGGCAGTGGAGAATCCCCCGGCTGACACCACGGACCATTAGCCCACGAGGAGAGGGGAGGAGGAAGGATAAACCGGCCAGGGGGGTCAGAAGTTGTGGGCATCGGGGGACCGGACCCTGGCAGAAAAAGGGCAAAAGGGAGGAAGTGGGAGTTGATGGGGTTGTGGGGGAGGGAAGGGAGGTGTGGGGGAACAAAGAGGAGGAGGGGAGGGAGGGGAGTTGGGCATGTGGCCAAGTTGGGCATGGTTGAGTTTGGGATTGTTCAAAATACAGGGGGGATGAACATGGGAGAAAGCCGAGTGAGGAGGGATATGGGACTGAGAGGGGAACACTGAGGGATGGCCAGTTATAGAAAGGTAGAAGAAACACCAGACGGAGGAGGGGAGAGGGAGGATACTTGGTAGGAGAGGCGCAGGTGGTAAATATCAACCAGAGTTTACAATGTAATCCAGGGGCTTGAGAATTGGGACATGGAATGTTCGGGGGCTAGGCACAAGCCAAAATAAGTGAAGAGTAGGGGAGTTCTTGAAAAGAAAGGGGATACAGGTGGCCTTGATACAGGAGACTCATTTGACTAGGGCCAACTTGGTAGTAATAGAGAGAAGATGGGTAGGGCAAGTGGTGGGTACGTCCTATTCAACGCAGGCAAGGGGAGTACTGAATTGGGTGGCAGGCAGAGTGCTCAAACAGGTAAAAAAGGTACTGAGGAATGAGGTCGGGAGGATGGTAGTGGTTTTGGGGACATGGGAGGAACAGTCAATCTACATAACAAATTCATACACGCCGAACATTGATGACAAGGAATACTTCCCCTCGGTGCTACAAATAAAAGAGGCATATAGGGACGGGCTGGTTATAGGGGGGGCGTGATTTCAATTGTTAACTGGATGTGGGCCGGGACGGGTCAGGCCCTGGTAAAAAGCACATGGTGGCGACACTTCACAAGGTAATTGAGGAGCTGGATCTAGTGGAGTTATGGCGAGAGGCGCAAGGGGAATAGAGGGGGTTCTCATACTACTCTGGGCCACATCGGTCATACTTGCGATTAGATTATCTACTGACTGGGTGGGAGAGCGGCCACCGATTTGAAGGGCTCGAATATTTGGGCCGTATCCTCTCGGAAGACACTCACTTGGGAGAGGTGGGGGGACCTCCACGGCAGGTGTGGCATATGCACAGAATGGAATTGAGAGATGTGGCCTTCAAGAACAAACTACGAGAGTGGATTGGAAGTTATTTTGAGCTGAACGTAGGGTCGGTGGCAGCAGTGGGGGTGCTGGGTGAGGACTTTGAAGCATATATAAGAAGGGTCTGCATTTCTACGACAGGGGGAATGAGGAAGAGACTGCAGGCACTGTTATGGCAGGCAGAGGAACAAGTGACGGAATTGGACAGGGAAGCAGCAGAAGGAAATCAGGTGGGAGACAGGTTGGCTCAGGTCCTGTCATCGCTCTGTAAGATCCGGGAAGACCTGGCAAACTTTGACAGCAGCAAACAGGATGTAAAATTGCATGGATAGGGAGATAAGGCCGGGAAACTGTTGGCCTGGTTAATTAGCAGGGAGAGCCCATGTAGGAGTATAACTGAAGTTCTCCAGCATGGGGTCTGGCATGGATTCACATGCTCATGAATATTCCCCGTCGTCAGGCTGGGAATCCTCGGTAAAGAAAAAACCAGTATCAGTTTCGTTTCTGATCTGTCTTTCGTAGTAGTAACCAATCACTGGTCTCTGCGT
This sequence comes from Ambystoma mexicanum, assembly GCF_040938575.1. Lineage (NCBI taxonomy): Eukaryota > Metazoa > Chordata > Amphibia > Caudata > Ambystomatidae > Ambystoma > Ambystoma mexicanum. The sequence goes on from NC_090936.1 coordinate 437,377,982, forward strand.
CATACTGACCACAGCCAATGACTGCCCTCTACCTAAGCACCGCCTCTGGCAGCCATCTTCAGATTTGGAAGCACGTGAAGTGGCAGTATGACCAAGTGAAGAGCCGCAGAGGGGTAGGCGGGAGGGTTCGCATGTGAATCCAGACGTGGGCCCCTTGCTCACTGTTCCTAGAGAGGCAACAGTTTCACCTCACTGATGATGCCCAACAAGGCTGAAACACGTGTATGGAGTTACTGATGGTACTCTTGTTCAGAGGAGAATTGCCTAGCATTTCGGCGCTGGACTGCCCCTGGGCAGGACAAAGGCTGATATGCGGGGAAATTTCTTCCCTGTGAAAAGGACAGTGAGCTAAAGACTTGGTAGAGTCTCTCCCAGGGGTTATTCACCCAAGAACAGGTCATTGGGCTGTGTTCGTGATGGTAGAGAGATTCCCAGACCCCCCTTTGTTTCTATTACATTACGGGGCCTATCCTGCCTTGAAATGTTTACATTAAGTAGCAGGCATTTATCTCTAGAAATAATCTGGAGGATAATGCTCGGGAGATACATACACTGCTGTGGGGTTTCCATATCTTGAGATTTGATCCACCTAGGTTCTACAGCCAAACAAGTCTCTCATTCTAATTTTCCCTTGCCCGCTCTCATATCGCCCTCTCCCCAGGGACCGTACCATGTGCATGAAACAGTTTTTCCCTCGTTTTCCTACTCTTATGTTTCAGCCGTTTTTAGAGGCTTAGCCTGATGCAATGAACACTGCCTGTGGTGGGTCCCACAAATGAAGCATATTTTTATTATTCATTTCAGTCAATCACCCTACACCAATTTGAGCTACCCTAGAATACCCCTTCACAAGATAAGTATCATATTATGTCTCGCCACCTTGCCAAGACCACTCGTCCTCTTTGTAGGCAATTTTACGCCTGGCCAAACATGACCAATGAAACACTACTGTCTTCTTGGGTGTATCTGGAATACGACACAAGCATGGCAATAAGCATGCTGTAAAATCTACATATGACGAGATGTGCTTTACCCCCTGGGTTTAGACTGGCGTCTATCTTGTTTGGGTCTATTTGACTTAAAACATTTGACCTAATCACATTTGATAGAATTTATTTGACTTTTTTTCAGTTTAATATGCAGGGATTGACCCCCGCAACCTGTCCCCCCGCTTCCCCTCAACCTAATATATACCCTTAACCACCCCATATACATATATTTAATAAAATCTGACCCAAAAAAAGGTAAAAACAATTTGATGAAATGTTTTTAGGTCAATTATGCTAATACCGTCTATCCACATAGCTCATCCCTGGGAATGACTTATAACGGAGGCGGTTCTCTTTCACCAGTTTACGAGCATCGCAAATGACCATGGTGGGGCACACTTCTTCTGATCCACATCTCATCCCTGAAAAGGCCTCTGGGGATGAATCATGGCAGACAGTTCTCATTCAACAGTTAACGAGCGTCTCGAATGACCGTGGTGGGGGCACCCTCCCTCTGAGCCTGCCTTCCAAGCATCCCAGAGGACCATTCCCTGGCGGTGGATATCCAGATATCCAAATGTCCAGTTTTTTTGTGTACTGTTTGATATTAGTATTCAAGTGATTAATCATAAGGCACTTCCCTTTCAAAACATGATTCCGGATCACAACAAAGCGTGTCGCCTTACCTGTATTGCTATATATTGCAGTGTACAAAATGGCTGCAGAATCCTGATGTACCCAATGATTTTGTACCTTTTAGGCCCGATAGTTTTGTTGGTGGTCTTGTTTGGGCGATAGCCTGCTAATAATGGTGTTTGGATGGATCTGGTCCTTAATCCTTTTTTTAAAAAAAGGCGCACAAATGACATGTATGCTATTTCCCGTGTGTATAGAGTTACAATGTATACAGTTTCTTGATGTATGAATGCGTGTAAGTGTGCATGCTCCGTTTTATACAAGTGTGACCTGAAATATATCCATTAATAGATCATAATCTTGTAAGTATGTTTATTGCGGTGTTGTGCTGCAATCTGTTTGCCCGATAATGTTGCGCTTACTGCTGACAATTCACGCATGTGTCTAACTTTTCGTTTGAAACGGCTAATGTTTCTTACACTGCCTTTCCATTGGTGTATACCCTTGTCTTTGTGTTCTTCAGAAAGCACGCCTCCCTCAATGTGAATCCCGAACAGCAGGTTTGCCTCCCGGCACCACAGCACATTGGGGGGTTTGTGTGGGACTTCCTGGGCAAGTGAGTGTGACTCTGTCAGCTTTCCGTTCTCTTCTATCGGCCTGAATGCTGCTGGCTTTGCTTGCTTGCTTCTGCATTACTCGGAATTACAAATGGCCTCTGTTTTACATTAATGCCTGCTAAAATTGCTCTGAAACATCTAGAAAGGGGTTGCTACTAAATACATGTACTGACAGATTTGTGTAACAATAGTTTTTACACTGATTTTCAACTTTCTGGTGTGAGCTGTGACAGCTCGTCTGCTAAATGATGTATGGCTAATGCCATTTAAATTACCACGCATCAAAAATCTCAATTTGCAGCTGTAATGTTGGGGGTTGGTTATGCACATTCAAATGAACTTCCATTGTGACTCTTACCTGTCAGTAGGAGTGGTTGGAATTCATTAAAATATTACGTGATCAGAACGTTGTCAATTAGTAATGTGCACCAAGGCCTCTGTTGGGATTTATTTTCAAACCGTCCGTATACTGTTAAGATGTCATAAGTATTTTAAAGCACTCTACGAAATTCTGTTGATGCAGTTGGCTATATCGTAAATTGTACTGTTAGTACCATCTTGTCCCTTTATTTCCAGCACAACAATGTCTGAAGGAGATTTTTAAAATGTTATCCTTTTTAACTGCAGCCTCACCTCGATCTGTCAGAGGGAAGTAAAGGAAAGCATAGTGATACTAAGTAGCCACAGTGAAGCGTAATCTTTGATTAAGCCTTTCTAGGGCCATTACCAGGTGTTAATTTGATCCCTGGCATGAATTAATAGTCCAGGGGCCTTTAAGGAGGGACAAGAGGTGTTCTGTCGTAGTTACAGCGTGTTTGGAATGTTGCTTGTGTTTGTAGAGCAACATTCCATACGGCTCAATTGGAGATTTTGTGGTAGGCTTGGCGGCGGCGGCTGCTGCAGGATCTGAATAAATAGTCACTTACCTTATACTTGGCTTCATCTTTTGTCACTGACGACAAGGAGTCAGACCCTGCATACCCCATGCGTGCGGGTGGCTGCGGTTGAGAGCCGCTGTCGGAGGGGCCGTCAAGCATCTAGCTGGAGGTTCGCTGTTGCGGCGGCCGAGGTTTGGAGAGGGAGGTTTCTCTCTGGTCGCAAGGAGCAGACAGACGCACAGACAACTCAACTCTCATTGGGTCTCCACGGAAGGGTGCCTCGATGTGACGGAGAGGGGCACAGCTGATTCGCCTGAATTGGTTCGAGGAAAGGAACTTTGGGCTTCCGTGTTTGCGCTGGTTGGCAGCGTTCTTCCCTCTTTCTGGGGTCTAGTACCGCCTTATCTGTGCCACTCCACACAGAGTCACACGTGTGCTGGCGCAAGCACATCTGCTGTGCCGACTGGAGACCGGCGCGACACGAGGCAGGCGTAAGCGCACAAGCGCTGCCTGTGTTTTGGGAGGCGTGCACGTAGCAGGCGCAGGCACACTGGGAGGTGTGTGCCCACTGAACCTTTGAAATACCCAGGCGCCCCCGACAAACAGGTGAGGTGGGATCCGGGGGTTGTGTAAGTAGTGAGGGAGGAGCTCCCACAGCACGATCAAAGGACCATCCAGGAACACATTTTTTTTTGCGCCACGTTACTGTTAGTTACATAGTGGGTCTGGGAGTGCTACACTCCAGCTCGAGTGTGTTTCACTTTATTTTGGCCGTGACTAAAAAGGGAGTCAGTCTCTTCACTTTGAATACTTGCCCATTCACCCTTTACCATGCAACACCCTAGTGCCAGGCCTCCTCCTGCCTTTTTGCTGTCCCCAGGTGAGCCGGTAGGACCTTGGGACAAATGGGTGGATGCTTTTAGAGTATATCTACAGGCTACTGGCGGGGCAAGATATAGTGACGATGAAAAAGAGGCTGCACTCCTAAACTGCATAGGCACAGCAGGTCTACGAATCGTCAGGCACCTTCCTGGTGAGGACATTTATGTGCCTGGCGTAGGTGATGGGGAAAGAGTGGTCAGTGCTTATGAAACTGCTTTAAATAATTTGGAAGGAGAATTAATGTGGTCTTGGAACGGTACCATTTTTTTCTCGAGGGCCCAAGGTGTAGGGGAGTTCATTGATTCCTACGTCACTTCTTTATGAACATTGATGGCAACTTGCAAATTCACTGGGCATCTCGAATATATACTAGATCAGATAATGATAAAAACAAGTAATCCTAAGGTCAGGGAGAGACTTTGGATTGAGAGTGACCCTCCATTGGATAAGGTTGTGGAAATTGTCAGAGCCATAGAAGCGTCACGGACTAGCGTCCAGATTGTCATGGAGAAGAATGCCCATGGGGATACTATCCAAGCTGTGCAACCTCAATATTGGAGGGGCGGCACTGACAATAAAAAAAGGTCAGAAAAGTCAGACAGGCAAGGACCTAAGTTACTGAGAGGGAATTCTCTCGGGGGCAGAGAAACTTGCAAAAAGTGTGGTTGGTCCAGCCACTCGACTGGTGCAAGAGACCGCCCCACAGTTTCTGTTGAGTGCAGGAGATTCAAATGCAAAGGACATTACGCCCTGATGTCTAGGGCCATTGTGGATGAGAGGGGTGTGCAGGCAAGGGGTGCTGTGGGAATGGTGGAGCCTGATGGTAGCATGGCATGTCAGGATACTGGTGGATGTGACAAGATCAATCAAGGTGTGATCTTGCATGTGGATAGTGCTGTGAGTTAAAAGGCCATGGGAAAAGGTGTTTAACAGGCAATGTGAAGAGATGTTGGTGGACTCTGGGTCACCGTATACAATGATCTCGAATGACTTATATAAACTTGTATAAAGAGAAGTATGGCAATGATGTGGTCAACTTGTGTCCGTCTGACAGCAATCCTAGTGTGTATGGACAGGTACCCATTAAAGTGTTGGGGTATGAGTGGGCCCGTATTGAGTTTAGAGGGAGTTGTACGGAAGGGAAACTCTATGTAGCACACAAGGGGGCTAGTGTGTTAGGGTGGCATGAACAAGCGGTCCTTAACATTCATATACATCCAGGAAAGGAGGTGCCTGTGTTGAGCGTTGAAGATCGATCCGGTGTGGGGTTGTCGGCTCAGCTTTTGCGAGACCAGTAGCCAGAGGTTTTTGCTGGGAAACTGGGGAATTTACGAGGATTCGCATATCGTATTGTGCTCAAGAGGGGAGAGGTACCCAAAGTACATGAGGTCAGAAGTGTTCCTGTTTTGGCTAGGGAGGGATTGAGGTGTGAGTTGGAAAAAATGAAAGCGAAAGGTGTTATCTAAGAAAGAGTTCGGAGTGGTCATTTCCTGTAGTGTTGGCAAGAAAACAGGGCAGAGGTTTGAGAATGTGTGTTGACCTCAGGGAGCTTAATACCAGTATATGGGTGGATCGACATCCCTAACCGAATATTAATGGATTGTTGTTGACTCTGGGGCAGGCGAAATGTTTTTCAACCTTTGATGTGTCGGCGGCTTATAAGATCGCTTTGCACATGGAGTCACAACCTTTTCACATTGTGGCTCCTTTTGGTGCATTCAGGTTTTGCTGTATGCCTTTTGGCTTGGCGTCGGCTTCTTCTGTCTTCCAGAGACTTATACAGGAGCTATTCGGGGGTCTGACTGGTGTTAGTTATTTTCAAGATGATATTCTGGTTTGGGGCAAAAGTCGCATGGAACATGATGAGAGAGTGCACAAGGTCTTGAGGGTGTTGCGGGAGAAGGGTCTCACAGTGAAACTGTCAAGGTGCCGTGTTGGTGTATCAAGTGTGTCATATTTAGGTCATACTCTTAAGTGCTGAAGGGGTTAGTCCCAAAGCGGAGTTAGTTAAAGTCATGAAAGAGGCGCCAGCTCCAATGAATAAGGAGCATTTGAGGTTGTTCCTAGGTTTGACAGAATATTACGTTAAGTTTATTCCCAATTACGCGGAAAAGACTGCACCCATGAGGGGTTTGTTGAAGAAGAGTGTCAGATTTGATTGGTCTGATAAGTGTCAGAAGGAATTTGAGTTGGTTAAAAAAGATGTGGATCAGGCTCCGTGTCTGCGATCTTTGTATCCTAAGTGCAAGACAGTCCTTACTGTAGATGCTAGTGAGGTGGGTGTCGGACTAGTTTTGGAGCAATGGCGTGATGGCGAGTATAGGCCTGTCGCATTTGCTTCCAGGGCATTGCGTGATGCTGAAGGGAGATATTCTGTTATTGAAAGGGAGGTGTTGGCAGTCACGTGGGGTTCCAAGCATTTCAGGACATTTTTGTGGGGCATTCCCTATATAATCAGGACTGATCATAAGCCATTAGTGCATGTTCTCACTGCTATGGGTACTGCATCAGTGTCACCTAGGATAACTAGATGGGTGATGTAATTGCAGGAGTATAATTTTACTGTGGAGTATATGCCTGGGAGAAGAATTTTGTTGCTGATTGCTTGTCGAGGTTGCCACTGGTGGTGCCAAGTGGTGAACTAGACCCGAGTGACGTGGTGCAGGTTGCGAGTGTACTGCCTGCTATTGACAAGGGTGAGTGGGAGGTGGAAGGTGGCAGTGATTTGGAGCTGGGCTGGATTAAGGAAGGTCTTCTCAAAGGTTGGAATGCTGTCAAGGGTAGGGAAGAAGGAAGGGGTTATGCCCAGGTTCTTGAGGAGTTAGCAGAAGGGCCGTGGGGAGTGTCTAGAGCTGACAGGTTGATACCCCCGGTGAGCATGAGGAACATGGTGGTTGCGTTGGCACACAAAGGTCATTTGGGAAGGTCACTGACTAAGAAGAGGTTGCGTGGGGAGTATTGGTGGCCGGCCATTGACCAAGATGTTGAGGCGGTGGTGAAAGACTGTGGTGCGTGTGCACTCATCGACGAGAACAAAGTTTTGCGTCAACAACGGGTTTACCCAGGAGAAATTCCTAAAGAAGTGTGGTCAAAGGTGGCGTATCATGGGCAAATTAACAAGGGGGGTCCTGGGAGTCCCTCTGCCAGACATTAGTCCTGGTTACGAGAGACTTACCCAGAGTCTTTAGCTGCCTATCTTTCACAGAGAAGAAATATCCCAAACATATCAGTCTTTGTCCTGCCCTGGGGCAGTCCAGCACCGAAATGCTAGGCAATTCTCCTCTGAACAAGAGTACCAACAGAAACCCCAGACACGTGTTTCGGTCTGGTTGGACCTCATCAGTAGGGTGGATCTGTGCCTCTCTAAGAATAGTGAGCAAGGGGTCCACGTCTGGATTCCCCTAGTAATTTAGGGTGAGACCCAAAGTTACTTGAATATGCAAATTAACAAGGGGGGTCCTGGGTATCATGGGTCCCATAGATTGTTTGTAGGCAGAGGCCAGATTTTTGCTAGTTCTAGTAGACTATACTTTGCGTTGGGTGGAGGTTGCTGCTTTTAGTAGGGTGACATTGGAGGCTGTTATTGGTATCCTCAAAAAGATTTGTTCCCGCGAGCATAGTCACAGACAGTGGTGTTCAGTTTGTTTCTAGAAAAATGCAAGAGTTTTTGCAACATTTTGCTATCGAACATCATCTTACTGCTTTATATAACCCTTGTGCGAATGGTTTGGTGGAGAGGGTAAATGGAATAATCAAGGGAGCAATTCAACTTGCATTGGCTAATGGTCTGGATTGGCAGAGGGTTGTGACGGACTATGATTCGGCTTACAAAAGGACACCGTCTGTCATGACTGGGAGGACGCCCTTCGAGTTAATGAGGGGCAGAAAAGCAGAGTCAAAATTGAGGACGTTGGCATTAGGAGGTGGGGGTTCGTGTGACATGGATCTCACCGGTGTGCAGCAAATGGTGCAGTTGCGACAGGAAGGAGTAAGGATGAGTGAGAGATGTAAGGAGGCTTTAATAGTGAGGGTGGGGGATGTTGTGTGTGTGAAAAATCCTAGGTTTGTGCCGAAGGAGAGGAGTATCTTCATGGCTCCCTGGGTGGTGATTAAAAGTGGTACAGGGTATGTGCAACTTGAGGATGGTTCAAGATGGCTAAGAGGCGAGTTGTTGTTTTGGAAAGGAACAAGGATGACATGCTCATTGGTGATCAGTCAGATAATGATTCTGGCAGTATGGCGTACGATTTTCGTTGTCCTCTACAGAAGGGTCATGAGCTTGTAGGAAGCTCGAGGGGTACAGTTCGGGAGGACGTCACTGGAGCAACGGGGAGCGTGGGGGTTGAAGGGTCTGGCAGGGGTGTTGAGCATGATATTGTGGGTTGACCCAGAGTGGAAGGTTCTGACAGTGAAGTTGATAGTTCTTGTGCGGGTCACCTTACTAGGAGATGTGGGCCCCAGTCAAGTTGAGTGACTATGTGTGGTGTTAGTGTGGTGAAAGAATTTTAACGCTTCCATTTTTGCAAATGTATATCTTTCTAATTATTTATTGTTATTTTCTCATATTTCCATTATAGTATGTAATGGCTTGTTGCTATGTAGAATTGATGTGGTTTCTTTTGTTAAGGGGGCAAGATGTGTCGTAGTTGGAGCGTGTTTGGAATGTTGCTCGTGTTTGTGGAGCAACATTCCAGGCGGCTCACAGTTGGAGATTTTGTGCTGGGCTGGCTGCTGCAGGGTCTGAATAGATAGTCACTTACCTTGTACGTGGCTTCAGCTTTTGTCATGTTACCACGCAGTGGTGGCCCAAGAGGGTCGTTGTTGCTGGTAGGACTCCATGGCCAAAAGCCAAGGTTTCAATAGTTTGGGGGCTAGGGGTGGGACGAAAGCAAATTGTACAATACACAGGTTGCGTGAATGTTTAAAATTAAAACTATGTTTGTCCTGGAAATGGATTGCCCAGCTACGTGCAGCCTCCCCCCCTCGCTTTTAATTTTGCAGACACGGGTGCGGTGTGACTTGGGAAGGTGACGCAGCATCAGAGGCCGGCAGAAGGTGATGGTCTGTTGGACATGGTAGCCAAGTTGAACAGTCTTGATCCTCTGTGCTTGCGCGGTTTCCCACCACATGGGGACTGCTGGGTTTTCAAGCAGCTGCATGTCCGGCACAAAGTTAGTTGAAGGATAGATGTGCGAAAAGAAAGTGACTAATGGAGTGCTGCACTACTACACTTAGAAACGTGCCAATTATGCGTCCTATTCACTAGAAAGTATCCCGATTTTAAATACTGTGGCAGGAGATATTACACTGGTTGTAAATAATGTACTAAGGTCTGGAATGCATCTCAATGTGCTCGCTAATAAAATGCAAATCCGAATTGCAAGAAATACAATAAAATCAGTGCTTACCTCCAAAGTAAATTACATTTTACTCAAAAAGTGAAGGTGCTGTCATTATCGCAATGCATAACGTGATTCCCTATTAAATATAGCTCAGTTCCACTCGGTGTGCCCAACTGTCATTTGAAAGATAACAGTGCCAAAGTACTTATTCCTAGGCCAGTTTCAAACTGCCACATTTAAACATATACTGACATGACAGTTTGAAAAATGTCATTCAATTTTTACTCCATTTAAACACATTATTTTGGCTTCTGCATTGTACCTAGACAAATGCTGTCACAGTTTCACACACTGCCCCCTAAAAAATATCCCTGCCACATTCACATTTCCCCCAGAAGACGCATTATTATCTTTGAGTTGTAATATATTATATGAGTACTAGTATATTAGTAGGCATCAGCAGCATGTAGTTCACTAATGAGATGGTCTCTTGCAACTACAAGAAGGATAGCAGTGGCAGGTCCAGAGTTTCAGTTTTGCTGCAATATCCAGACTTGTAGAGCAGTCAGGAGGCATGACGGCCAGGAATGGTCATGTGTAATGACAGGCAATTCCAGAGTCTTGACAAATGTATTACAAACGAACGACTGCTCCCATTTCGATCTGTCACAGATCCGAGTAGGGATCAGGTTCCAAGAAAAGGAAGTCCGGTTTCTGGAAGTGGTTATTGCTGGAATTTATAATAGTCCATCAATAGGTATTTACTTTCTGTAACCCTTGGCACTGGTAGCCAATGTATGGATGGAGATCAACAGGTTTGAGAATCTCTCTGGTTTTCCCTGTAAAGTTGCATATTGGGAGTAGAATCTCCATAGCAGTGGTCGGTGCATTAAAATGTGGCGATTCCCTGTCCAGGAGCTTCCATTTCAGTTTTAGGAACTTAAAGGAAAGCATTCACACATTTATCCAGACATCATTCACAAATTGTATGCACAATCAGGACCAAGGTTTCAAATAAAAAAAAAATATATCAACCTTTGTGCTGCATTTTCCTACTGAGGGTCTTTCCAGTGGAGGAGGCAGTTATTATCCCTTTTAGGGATTTCGTAGAGCACCTTATATACCATTGGTATGATCTCAAAGCATTGTGGGTTGAACGCCCTCGGGGACCGTAGGATTTTGAGCTCTTTGGTTAGTGGGTTATATGCCTCACAGCTGACATTCGCAGTTTGGCTAAATGCCTAGGTGAGAATCCTGTATGGTGGGGGAAAGGGCCAGGACACACAGTACACTGCGTTTCACCATGCAGTAGACAAAGATGTAGGTCACACCTAGATTTGAGTGTCCTGCAGAGTGGTGGAGAGGCTTAGGTTTCGTAATACATTGTTTCACCATACAGTAGACCAAGATGGAGACTATCGCTAGATTTGAGAGTCCTGTATAGTGGAAGAAAGGCCTAGGTTCCACAATAAGTGGGTTTCAACATATAATAGTCTGAGATGGAGGCTACACCTAGATTTAGGGGTCCTGCAAGGTGGGGGAGAGGCCTAGTCTTCACTGGACATTACATTTCACCATATAATCGACAACTCCATCCAAACGTGGCACTTTCCAACATTCACAATTCTATCTCATTGTCGCACTTGCTAACTTTCATAATTCTGTCTGGATGCGACGCAGGCTAATGGTTAATAGTATATTAACCATATATAAAGATGGAGGCTATGCCTAGCTTAGAGAGTCCTGTATAGTGGGAGAAGGCCTAGGTTTCATAATGCAGCAGGTTTCAGAATGTAATACAGTGGGTTTAGTTTGTATCGGACCCAGATGGTTTGATATACCTATGTTTGAGAGTAGATTTATAATGGGCGATTGCCAGTGTTGAATATTCCCTAAGAGAGTGATGCAGGTGACATTCGCCCGACAAGCTATGTTCTGAGATAAGGTAATGAGTGGCAGGGCTTTCTGGAATAGAGTGATTGCTCTACTCCCCACCCATGCCACACTTAGTTTGGTCGTTGCTGCTGGGTGACGGCTGGGGTCTAGCTTCACTGGCTTCCCCTGCTGACACCTGCAGACACTCTCTGGAGCCACCTCTGTTGGAGCCGCCCTTTGCCTTGGGGCCTTTAGCTGCAGGGACTGCCGGGTAGGGGGCTTCCTGTGTCATGTCCAGGATAAGGTGGAGTGGACGAATTGGGGCCAGTGGGTGGGTGCGGGTAGGCGGGACTACTAGTGGGAAGCTGGAACGGGGCATAGCTGGCCACAAGGGTCGCGCCGTGTGGAAATCCAGCACCATGATCCTCAGAATGGACAGAGGCATCAGGGGACTAACGCTTACCTGATAGCCACGATCGAAAAAAAGTGATTGCTGTTTCCATCCAAATTATTTGGAGGGCATCGAGCTATTTTATTTAAAAAAAAAAACTTAGAAAATATGATGGTATCAAAGCTTTGAACTTCTTAAAAGGACTGAAGCCCATGCTACTATAGACTGCTACTTGTAGTTTTTGGACAAAATTCCTCTGGCAAGTTTGTTGCTGAGAAGTTATATATTGATGGACTATATAATACACTGCTTTCTGTTAAAGAAAACCAACAAGCGTAGACCTGGGGGGATTCAGACTGATTGCACCAGAGCTGAGGCAACCACAAATGCTTGCCTCACACATTCTGAAAATTGAAATTTTCAAGATTGCCTCATTGCATAGTGTGAATGCATATACACTGCCTTACTGTTCGAATATTCATACCTGGTTTGTCAGAGCAGTCCTTCAACATTAATTGTCTTAAGAATCTCTGCTACCGCTAACCTCTCTTTTTAATTTTTTTTAATTTTTTTGGACACTACTGGAGAAGACTGGGTAAGAAACCAACATATTGCATATATAGTGAAGGGTTATGAACACGCTTTGAATGGATTGTGTATTCCCATGTATTCCTCATCTTTCATATCCAGCTTCAGCTGTTTTGGAATTTCTTTTTCAGCAGATGGCGCTGTGCGTCAATTTCCTTCGAAGGCCTTTGTCTCGAGGATGTCGTCAAAGGCATATAAAGCATACGCAGATCCCATTGGCTTCAGTTCTGTTTTTCCGTGAATGCTGTCGCTTCGAGAAATACAGCATGCTTTTTCACTTCGTGACGACTTCATTATTTCGAGAAATCGAAAATGTCTTCTTCGTCGACACCAACAACCCTGTAGACCGGGTTCAAAAAGTGTTGTGATTGTGGGTCGAAAAGGTCATTGACCGACCCTCATCGTATATGTTTGTAGTGCCTCAGAGTAGACCGTAACACCTCAGACTGCTCCAAGTGCCAGTCGATGACAGGAAAGGCCTTGAAGGAACGAAAGAGGAAATTGACGGTAGGTTGAAAACCCCAAATCGCCTACCCCGACCAAGCAACTTTTGACCGACGAGCCAAGAGGTGACTCTGCTCGGAGGAAGAAGGTTAAGAGGTTTTGATCGAAGAGTGGCTCCCACCACTCGTCTTCGAAGAAGTCCAAGAAGAGGCACCATAGGCTGCCTTCTTTTTGGATACTTCCCCTGAGAGGACATCTTGCCCCACTAAAAAATCCACTCCAGCCGAGTGGGAGGCTTTCAGAGCAGAGATGTAAAAGATATTTTAAAAACAAAAGCCTCCAAGCCATGCTCCTACCACACCTTGGAAAGAAGCCGAGAAGGAAAGGGCTAGACCTAAATCCTGTGTGCCCTAGAGCCTGGGCCAAATGCCTGATCCTCAACGGGAGCCGTTGTGGCCTCAATCAGATGACGTGTCATTGAAGGATCCGTCGAGCTGAAAGCACCAAGCATAAGTCAAGGTCGTTGACTCTATCAACGCCTTCGATGCCAGCCAAAACGTCGACTTCGACGCCGAAGGAATCGACGCCAGCAGCGCCATCATTGCCAGCTGCGCCATCGACGCTGAGCGCCCCCATCAAAGCCTATGATGCCAGTATATAAGTTTTGACAGCTCCTCCAGCGTCAAATCAATGTTCATTAAACCCTTGATACCTGAAAATACCTGTGCCTTTACCAAGAAAGGTCTATTTTAAGTCCCATACCTCTATGTATGAGGAGAATGAGCCCTCAGATAACGAGGCACCATTTGGCATGCCAAATGTACCAGAAAGATTTCTCTCAGAGGAGTCAAGGTTAAGAGACCTTTTTGACAACCTGCAGACGGCCAGTGGGTTAGACACCTCACCTGAGCTTGAGTTTGGCAGGCCAGAGGCTGGGGAGCATGCGGATGAGTCATACAGACAGCTCATGTCGAAGGTATTCGACTACATGGGGTGGAGTAGGCCTTCATTGCCTTTCGAACAGGATGATCTGACCGACATCCATAGATTACCTTTTCAAATTGCTCCGCAAAAATGGGTGTCGATGAATTGGGGAAACACCAGAAACCAATCTGGCTGTGAAGCAAAACTTGACCAAGAAGTACCAGCCTTCCGGTAGGGACCCCGACTATCTGTAAAAATACCCCACTCCAAAGTCTGGTGGTACAGGCAGCTACTGCAACTTCCCTACCATCCCTCCAGAAAGGGACGACAAAAGAGTAGATGGATGGGCAAGGAAGATATTTTCTTCAGGGAGTATGGCGCTCACATTGGCCAACTCCACGTGTGCCCTTGCAAAATTTACATTTTACACTTCTTGCCCACCACATTGCCGCTCTCTGCCCCAACTTTCAGCGCTATGCGGATGACGACCAACTCATTTTCAGGCTCCCTTTTGCCACTTCTTCTCCTTCTCTCATCTCTGACTCTTTCTGCTATCCAGGAGTGGTGTGCCGCCAATGATCTCTGCCTTAATGCCAGTAAGACTGAGATTCTCCTCATCGCACACCTGCTCCCTCCTTTCCTGTCGCTCTCTGGCTGGTCTCTCTTGGCCCTCTTCCTGCTCCCACCTGTGAGGCTAGAAACCTCTGGGTCATCTTTGACTCCACACTCTTTCTCTCCTAACATATCTGATGTCTCTAAGAAGTCACACTACCAGCTGCACCTCATCAGAGGTATTCTTCCTTTCCTCTCCTTCCCCATAAACTCACTGTCTCCAGAGCTCTGGTTCCCTTAAGCCTGTACTACTGCAACAGCCTCTTAATAAATCTGCCTGCTTCTACTCTCCGCCCTCTGCAACTCATCCAGAACAGGACGGTGAGACTTGTCCTTGGCCTCAAGCCCAGGGATCGTATCTCTCCAGGACTGAAATCTCTGCACTGGCACCCAGTGACTGCGAGGATTAAGTGCAAAACCCTCTGCATTGTCCACAAGGCATTCTGGGGCCTGCAGCCTCAATACCTTCAACTCTCTTCCTAAATATCTTCCTTCTCAAGCTCTTTGCTCATCCGCCTCCAACTCCCTCAGGGTCATGCACTTCTACAAGCAACGAGTTGGGGGAAATCTTTCTTCGGCTGGGGCCTCCCTCTGAAACAGCCTCCTTGCCTCCCTTGAACTTGAGCAGAACCATCTCCGGTTCCAGAAGCACATCAAAAACCTCCTCTCTTCCTCTTTGCTTGTGCTTTCTCTCCTCCTCTCCCCTGCTGAACTCCTGGCTGATATTGAAACTGCACTGGTCACATGGCCACCCTACGATCTTGGGTCCAGGTCCTCTCCTCCGCCAGTTGCACAACTGCACTGCCTCCCTGGAAACCCCAGCACTTGGGGACTGTTTACTGTATCCCTACAGTCCCCTAGAAGCATGCGTCTCCTGATGTCTGCACATACCCTTCCACTTGCCACCAGCTGGCCGCACTTTTGTTTATTGCTTTATTTATTCTATTTTTTTTTCTGTCGATCGCATGTACTGCACTGCCCCCTCCTCCTTTCCCCTGCACTTTTTCCCCTTCCACCTTCCCCTGCACTTGTGCAATCTGTGTCACCTGGCCTAGTAAGATCGTTGTCTGTCTTCCCTCTGTTCCGCCACCCTTGCCTCGTTGTGCCTTGAAAAACTTATATAGGCACGTTATAAATGCCATATCATATCATTCACTGTATGGGACTGCATTTGCATGGCAGCAGAGCATAATCCCGAAGTTGATGAAAGAGACAGGTTCTTAGCCATAGTTGGAGACAGCAAATAAGCCATATGTGTGTCTCTTCAGTCAGGTCTGGATTCTGCTGACAGCATCAGCAGAGCCATGGCTCCTAGCACTGTTATGCGCAGATTTGCGTGGTTGAGGAAGTCTGGTTTTGCACCGGATGTGCAATCCAGGCTCCTCAACATGCCCTTTGACGGTCTCCTCTTTTTAGCAACAAGGCTGACGAGAGCCTCGAAAAGTACTCCTCTTTCAAGGGATGATGTGGTCAGAAAAAAGTCAGTTTGGTCTTTTAGCTAACATGAAAATCAGACTCAACTTTAGGCAAAGATGATGGGCTGAGTGCAAACTTATCCTTCTTGAACTGAAGGAAAGGGGCCTTATATGACAAAGCTTTCATCTCATTCACATGCGTAGCAGACTTGACAGCCACTAAGAACACAGTCTTCAACGTGAGGAGCCTTATTGAAGTAGACTTTTAGGGTTCTAAAGGTGCAGCCATTAAGAATGAAAGGTTAAAGTCCGAAGCTGGAACCATGAATTGGTCCAGGGGAAACATTCACCAGTCCCCTGAGAAATTGACGACCAGTGGAATTGAAAACAAAGAACCTTGCTCAGAGTAGCCTGGTATCTAAGTGTCCGATGTGTTAAAATGGGACTGAGGTGAGGCGCTGGAGGGCGGGGCCTCGGTGGGGCGTGCCCACACCAGAGGCCGCACTCCTGCACGCTATACTAAATTTAAAGGGGAAGCTCCATTTTTCTCTGCCATAGGATCTGGTACACTTTAGGGTTAGCAACTGGTTATATTACTCTGTCTAGAACAAGGCTCTTCCAGGCTGACAGAGTGGCGAAGTGTCCCAGATGCCACACTTCGAATGTTACTTTATTATATACGTTGTGGGTATGTTCAAAATTGAACGCATATTGGCGCTCGATCATGGATGTGTTTGCAGATGTCCTGACAAAGACAACAGGGTAAATTATGGCTCAAAAAGCCAGGTTGGCAACTGCCTTCCCAAACCGTAGGGAATAGCTGGTACACAGGGAACGGTATGCTGGGGAAAAATTCATCAACTTGCCGATAAGGGCAAGACCAAACAATTAATGATATTTCTGTGGACCGTGGTCCTGTCCTCTTGGACACAGGGTGTGAAGCTGGTCTGGTGCGGGGATGAAAGTGAGGGCAACCAGCACAAATATGCAAAAGTGCGAGAGGGGAATTCAATCTCGCATTCTTCAATCTAGGCAGCTGGCAATCAAAACTGCGAAGATTGAGACATTGGATTTGTCATGTAACTTTATTTTAACAATAATGACTAGAGAGTTCCTTGCAAAAAGGGTGGTTGTCCAAGGGGGTGATTACCAAAGTACCGAATAATCACTTTAAAAAATGCACTGTCCCACTTGGTGTGGGATGGGAAAACCAATACTTTTTGGGTTTTCTCTCAATTTTATGCAGTAACCCCTATTGGTCTTGGGGGTATCATAAAATGTTGTGGTGGAGCCACAACAGGTAAGGTCGACCGGTTTCGATGGTTCATGACTGATTACCGACCATCTTCTTCAGGACAAGATCAATCTTCATGTTCTATTGAATAGTGTCTGTCCTCTTACTAGGGCAGCGATAACAGGCTGCAAAGTGGATCCTGGAGGGGATAGCTGTGCTATCCAGGAGGTCAGTTGAGAGCCGAAAATGATCTCTCTCCAATGGCGTACCTGAGCAGGTAGAAGATGATACTCTGATAATTCACAAAACATCTGCAAATACCAACAAAACATACTTGATAAAAGTCATGTAATTAATGACATTGGGACTCTTAAGCAACTTTTAATATCCGGATGATTTAGTGCACAATGTATTCAATACTCCCTTAATAAATGAGGATATGTGTGGGGGCGGTTACGTTTAATTCAATTCTATATGTTTTGTGACCGCATAATAAGATGTTAAACAGGCCATAAAATAAAACATGAACCCAAATATAGCATAAAATGAAACCAAATTGGAACCTAGTTTGGAGTTTGCTTTTACACACTACAGCATTCCATCTATCACCCAGCGCTTGCAAGCTAATGCGGGAAACCAGCATGTTCTCTCGACAGACTTTCAGAAGCCATCAATACAAACTCTGATTTTTACAAAGACCACTACATCACCTTAATAAAGAGAACTTTTGTTTTATAATTTTAAGCACATCTTCAGGAACTTTTACTGTTATACACATAAAGAGGCTATCAACATGTAAAGCAAGGAGAATGTTAGTGTGTTCTATTATTAGGTTGTTACATGTCAGATAAGCCCCTCTTGAAAATGACCCTTTGTCATGTGAGTCCACAGTGCTTCAGTTTGGCCTTTGGTTTGCATCTTTACTAAACATGCATGTATGAATTGCCATGGTACGGTTGATCAACAGTTTGTAGGAAGAGTTACAAATGATGTCGACTGTTGTCTGCTGTGAATCAGATAGCATGAACATTTATGGAATAGAATGGAAAAAATAGTGACTACAATTGTTTTTTCATTACTATGCTCGCTCTTCCTGTGTATGTCTGCTTCAGTAAACTCTGACACCTCTGCTATTTTCTAAAACGTTAACATGGCCATGCCAAGTATGAGAATTATCTTAGGAAATTAAATTATCTTGGGAAATGATGTCTCAAGGTAAAGGCTTGATCTTTTTATTGTTATCTGTGTAGCCTTTGGTACACATCACACTGGGTAAGGTTGTAGCACGAGGTTCTTACCAAGTGTGGGGTATGGCCAACAATGAGGTCCGAAGTGGTATAAACCATCTTGATTATCCAGTGTGCTTTTATTTATTTTTTAATTGGTAAGAGAATTACTTTTCATAAATGATATTCTTTTCTTAATTTATCTATTAGCTGTCTCTTGTCGTGGGTCGAAGGTCCTTGGGGATTGGGGAGAGGATAACCGCAGGCGAGACATGGTAACCCCCGTTTCCTTGTGCGATTCAACCCCCACCTGCCTTTATAGGCTATTGCAAGCCTTTTCCCCTTATTCATACCATCATAGTATTGGGACGAGGAAGAGGCGACTAGGAATAGTGCACATTTACATGTCATTTCAACACTAGTACTGAGACGAGAAAGAGGCCTGCAGACTGTTCTAAGGGTTAGGCATGCCCTGAATACTCGGCAAACTATAGTCAGTCAATTGTGACTCAGGACTCACACCTGCAACCTGTCAAACGGTAGCGGGTGTAGAAAAGGTGGAGCCAACAAGGTGAACCGGGAGACCAGCAGGAGAGGAGCCGGGCCGAGCGCTGTTGGCCTGAGGGGAGAATCCTGTGCAGCCGCCTAGGGTCCTGCTGCAAAGCCAGGACTCTGCTAAATATCCTGAAGGAGCTGGGGAGCCGAGGTCCAGGCGGGCTGCAATAGGGCCACAGTGGTGGGAGCCTCACAGGTCCGGTGCCCGTAGCAGGAGCAATGTGCACAGAAGAAATCCGGTAGCTGCAAGCTACCGGCAGCTTCCGCAGGAAGCGAGCACAGCTGACGGCAACCCACAGAGAGAGGAGCGAAGTGTGAGCGGGGCTCGCAATCCAAAGCTGAACGTCTGCAGAGCAGAAGAGAAAGCAGCCACCTGGAAGAGATGCCAGGGACCGGTGAGTGCATAGGAGGGAACACTCAAACAGGGGTGCTCCTGAGGCTGTTAGAGCGCAAAAGTGAATGCCGAATGAACGAAAGATGATATGCAGAATATAGGAAACACAAAACAATGGGTTGTGATAAATAATATGCATAAGAGGAACTGTGATGAACAGAATGAAAGTTCTGATCTATTGAATACCAAACTAAATGAACGTTTTGGACAAACCGATGAACAGATGACAAGTTTGTGTGAAGTACACGTACGTACAATATGAAAAGCAAAGATTCAATATTGCGGATAGGTATTGGAAGCCGGTGGTGGAAAGGTTAGAGGGTGAAAAGACTGAAAGTTATTTTCCCAAAAATAACTTTGTCTTCCTTCCCCTGAACATTTCAGCATTTGCCCTTGCCCCTAACCCCCTAATTACCTAGCGGCGGGACACTTCGCTGTGTGCCGCCGACTCCCTGTGTCCCTGCAACGCCTGTTCCCTTTCACTTCTGTGATCGGGAACCGGCGCCTAATGTTTCTTTACTTTTTTTAAAATAAAATATTTTTATGGGACGGGCTGTAGGGGACACCCCTGCAACCCCCACCCGCAATATAGTGAACAAGGGTGCAGGGGACACTCCTGTAGGTCCCGCAGCCCTTGCCACAGAATGGGGGATTTAGTCAAACTTTTCGAATGCCTGAAATTCAGCCAAATGTCTTGTTCGGAATTTTAGACACTCTTTTTGGATGTTTCCGAATATTGCTGAAGAGTGTGAAAGCAATTTGGTGAAGTAATGAAAGCACCATGAAGTGAACATTATAAAAGAGCACATTGTGGCAAAACCAAGAGACTGGCAAAGAGGAAAACACATTTTTGCAAAACTAAAAGGCTGGCAAGGAGAAGGCCCAGTGAATGAGAACCAGAACACAGGTGCAGTTACAGAAGAACATGTGTGGGCAAGCAAGCCTAGGGTTACCAGTTGCGTGACCTCTGATGGGTGGACCGTGTGGTCCGACAACTGCACTTAGTCCAGAGATACCCTATCTGTGAAAGCCAAATAAACATACAGAGAGCAAATCCAAGTGTATGAAAGAGATTGCTGAAGTGAGGCAGAAGAAGGCAATCTGTAAGAACTGTCAAATCAGAAGGAGTGTAAAGTTGACAAGGAACTGGTTTTTGAATATTGAGAGACTGAGATTAAGTACAAGTTGGCAAACTGAACAAGCAGAAAACTTGGGGAAGGGAAATCTGAGACCTTATGAAAGTTGTGGTTGTCTTGAGGAAGGGAACTTGGAGACCTCTTTTTGGAACTGTTGTCTTCTTGGGATTGGAACCTCGAGACTTTGTGGAACTGTCTTCAACTTGGGGAAGGGGAGCTGGAAAGTGTGCCAGGAGCTGGAAGAAGTTCAGAACTTTATTTGCAACACTTCCTTTAGTTGCTGACATCCCTACACATTGTTTAGCTTTAGCTGTGAGGGCATGTATAGGTTTTGGATACAGACAGACTTTTAAGTTGAATTTATTTACTCGGACTATCCTTAGTTTCTTTAGGTAGAGAAATCCCACCTCCACATAAGGTCATTTAGGGCTTCAACCATTCTGACATTTAAATTCATAGACCATTTTAGTTTTACCTTTGTGTCTGTTGTCTGTGTCATGCTTCATGATGCCTTCATAGAACATCTAAGAATGGGTTTTTTAAATCTTTTATCAATACTTTTATGCTGAACAATATACTCTGGATCCACTAGGCAGAATGTAGAACCTCCTGACTGGATTGCATCATCGCTAGTCCGTTTACCAGCATGTAGAAACATTCACTTCCGAGCACAGAATAGGCTATACTTATTGGTTATTGTCTTTGTGGGTATTGGAGTATGATTGACGGGGTACTGCTCATGTAACAAAGACTTAAAAGGAGAATGTATTGGATTTGTATTTATTGTGTTTATATAGTGCTTTACTCCAGAGCGCTTTACATTATAACAGCAAGATACATAGAAGATTATAACAGTAGAAGCAATTTACAAGACATGAATCAAACCAACAAAACGGTGAGTAGAGCAATTAACCTGTGAGGGTAAACAAGAGAAGGAGGGGGGTGAAGGGAAAGGAGGAGGGAGACATAATGGGTATTGGGGTGAAGATGCAAGGAGGGGGAGGTAAGGATAAGAGGAAAAGGAGCAGGTAGGGAGGTGAGTAGGGGGAGATGTTACGGAAGAGAGAGAAGAGAGAGGAGGGTATAAGGGTGTCTGGGTGGGGAATGGAGAAGGAGGAATTTCAAGGAAGCACGGGTAGATGAAAAGGTGGGGATGGAGCGGATAGCGAGAGGTAGGGAGTTCCAGTGCAGGGGGTCCAGGAGCTGAAAGGTGTGGAAACAGGAAGAGGCACATGGGGAAGGGGGAACAGTGAGCAGGAAGAGATCGGCAGATTGAAGGGAGCGGGTGTCACGCTCACCTGATTCCCACGGAGGCGCAGGTCTGGCTTCGAGTGCTGATGCTTCTTCAATGGTGAAGCGCAGGACTCTGAAGATGGACTCTCTGGCTCGCAGGAATATTCCCCTGTGCGTGAAAAGGGAGTATTACCTACTGACGGAATAATGCTCAAGCCTCCCACTCCCTTCCAACCCTCCACGATACCCTTCCTCGATTCCCCGTGAAGTCTCACCTTAGGGTCTCGAAGGATGAGTTCTCCATCCTGCTTCTGATGCAGGGGCGCGTTGAAACCCAGTTACTTCACTGGATTGATGTTTGATGGGAGTTCAAATAAGCTTGACTATTCAGGTAAGGCGCCGTAAGAGTTCTGTAGCAAGTTCGAAAGTTCAAGCTTAATAATAATGTTCATTGTCTTATTGCAGCAAGCGCTAACGCTTATGTCTTTTTCCCCTTAGGGGCCGGGGTTCGGAATGCCGGAGATATGGCGCCGACCCGAAGTGAAACGTGCAGTTCCAGTAAATGACAGGTAAGTTCTGGATGAGCGTTCGGGTAATGTCTTTGCATTTGCTCATTCAATGTCTGTCTTTTTTCCCCATAGGGGCCGGGGTCTGCAATGCCAGGAAGCGGCAGGACCCGAAATGAAATGGGAATGACCCAACAGGTAAGTCTTAGAAGGAAACTGAGCTTTTCCTATTCCCTTCCTTCTCTCACCTTGTGTTCTTGTCTTTTTCTCTCTAGGTTCTGGGAAGTGGCTGCGGATCCGGATGATCGCTGCTGAAGATGGAGGTGCCCAGGAAAGGTGAGTGAAATGCAGCGCTGCAGCGATCGAAGCGAAATGCTTTTAAAATGATGTCTTCCCTTTCAGGATTGTCGGTGTGATGTCTCCGTGATGCAGCTTTAGCAGGTAAGGTCTTCTTTCTCTCCAATTCTCTCTTAGCAGGTGACCCAGGATGCTGACAGGCGTAGCTGAAGTCCAGATGCAGGAGCTGACATGGTGAGCGTCCAGCTGCGAGGAGCAGAACTACGCGAAGCGTGAGTTGCTGACCGGGCGTGGTTTAAATAGCTTTGGAAGAAGTTCCAGGTATGTATCCTTCCCCGACCACACCCAGGGGAAAGTAGTCCCACAGGTAAAGTAGTTCCATTCAGGCCTCAAGAGGGCCTGGATGTAGCAGCATGGTCTGCATCAGGTAAGTGCACATTAAAACACTTGAACACTTGTCTAGCTTTATGAGCCTGGCGCCTAAGGCGCCAGGACAGGGGTCCAACATGAGCCTGGCGCCTAAGGCACCAGGACTGTGTCCAAAGGGCCCCAGCTTGGGCCCGCTGGCACTTCCCTGGGGGGAATGATGCCTGCCTCTGGGGTTGCTGGGTCGGACCTGGCTCCTTGGAGGTAGGCATCATGACAGTGGGAACGGGTGTAGAATGAAAGGGGAGAGGAGAGCAAGATCGTGAAGAGATTTAAAGACAAGACAGAGGACATTTTATTTAAGTTGGGAGTGAAAGGGAAGCCAACCAAGGTAAGAAAGTGAAGAGGAAATGGAGTTGTGAGGAGCAAGGAGACAGAAGGTACGGATGGCAGAGTGGTAGAAGGATTTGAGTGGGGGCGAGATGAGATGCAGGGAGTTCAAAAAGGATAGAAGAGCAATAGAAGAGGTGAGAGAAGATGAGGGAGTAGAGTAGATTAAAAGTTTAGTGGCATGGAAGGTGAGAGAGGAGCAGACTTTGAGAATGTTGTAAAGGTGGTAGCGACAGGCGCGAGAGGTAAGAGAAATATGGTTGGAAAAGGAGAGGGAGGAGTCAAAGTGAATGCCTAGTTTGCGAGCGTGGGCAGAGATGGGGATATTAGAGGGGGGAAGTGAATAAAAGGAGGAGGAGAGGGAGGGGGAAGAGTGTTGGAGGGAAAGAATAAGACTTCAGTCTTATAAGTGTTGAGAGAAAGAAAGCGGATGATATCCAGTTTTTAATGGCAGTAAGACAGGAAGAGAGATTAAGGTGGAGGTCAGGAGTGAAGGAAGAGAAAGAAACAGAGTTGGGTGTCATCAGCATAAAGATGGCGAGAAATACAGAAGGAAGAGATGATGGGGGCAAGAAGAGAGGTGTAAAGAGAAAATCAGAAGGGGCCAAGAACAGAGCCTTGGGGTACGCCCTAGTCCAAGGGGAAGGTGGAGGAAGTACGAACTCCCCAAGAGACAGCAAAAGAGTGGGAGGAGAGGTAAGGGGAGAGCCAGCTGAGAACAGAGCCTTTGAAACCAAAGGAGGTAAGTGTTGAGAAGTAAGGGATGATCAATGGTGTCAAAGGCAGCAGAGAGGTCAAGGAGGATGAGGACAGAGGATTGTTTAGACTATCGAGCAGAGAGGAGGGAGTTGAGAACATAAGTGAGAGCAGTTTCAGGGGAGTGTTTAGGTCGGAAGTCAGATTGAGAGGGGGGAAGGAGGGAGAGGTTAGTGACGAAAGCTGAGAGCTGGGAGTAGACTAGGCGTACAAGTAATTTAGAGAGGAATGGGAGAAGCGAGATTGGGCGGAAGTTTGAAGCAAGAAGGGGATCGGCAGAAGGTTTCTTCAGAATAGGTATGATAGTAGCATGCTTAAATGCGGAAGGGAAAGTGGCAGAGGAGAGACAGATGTTAAAGAAGGAGGTTAAGTAAGGAATGAGAAGAGGGTAAATCTTCGGGATAAGGAGGGTGGAGAGAGGATCGGAAGGGGCCGCTGTAGGATGGGATTTGGACAGGAGGAGGGACACATCAGAAGGGGGAGACAGGCGAGAAGTCAGACATGCAAGCTTAAGGGGAGTTGGGGGGGGGGGGGAGTAAGGGAGAGGGGGGAATAGGAAGGAGATCAGTTAATGTTTTGACGAAGAGAGAGAATTTTGGAGGAGAAGAAGTCAGCAAGATCAGGAGGAGAGGGAAGATGTAGCTGAGGGGTCAGGGGTGGGCGGGGAGAGAAGACGAGAGAGGGTTTGAAAGATACGGCGAGGATGAGAGGCTTGGAAGTGGAGAAGGTTAGAATAGTAGGAACGTTTAGCAGAGCTATGGCAGGAGTCGTAAAGAAAGTGGTAAGAGAAATGGGAGGTTTGATTAGATAACAAGGGAAATTTGAGCCAGTGTCGCTCGAGGCGACGACGAATGGAGAGAAGTTGAGGGGAAAGCCAGTGTTGAGATTGTTTGCGAGTAGGTCGGAAGGGAGAGAGCGGGTAAAGTTGATTGAGAGTGGAAGAGATAGAGAAGGACAGAGAGGATAGAGCGGATAGAGCATCATTGGCCGAGAGAGAAGATTAGTCAGAGAGGGGTGGGGGAGGAGGAAGAGCAAGTGTCGAAAAAGAGAAATGGATTAAAGTTGCGGAGGTCACGTCGAGTGAAAGAAGTGGGGGAGGGTACAGGAGAGGGAGTAGGGGAGTAAGGGAGAAGGAGTAAAGCATGGTCAGAGAGATAGTTGGGTAAGGTAGAGACTGAGGAGGAGGAGGTTGAATTAAAGATAAGATCAAGAGTGGCGCCAGAAGAGCGAGTAGGAGAAGAAGGGAGAGGAGGTAGGAGTCAAGGATGTAAAGAAGAGGGGAAGATTGAGGGGGAGTATGGAGGTGAAGATTGAAGTCGCCAAGTACAGTGAGGGGAGAGGGGGAGGGAGAGATGAGGGAGAGGAGGTGGTCGAGGTCATCGTAAAAGGGAGGAGAGGGGACCAGGAGGTCAGTAGATGATTAGAAAGGGGATAGGGTGAGGGGAAGTAAAGTATTTGTATAGGTATTCGAAGGAAGAGGCAGTGAGGAGGTGGAAGAAAGGTATTTAGGGTGGAAGAGGAGGCCAATGCCACCGCCACCACCAGAAGAACGAGAGATATGAGAGAAGGAGGAGGAAGAGGTGGTGAGAGAAGCAGGGACAGTAGAGTTGTGAAGGGGGATCCAGGTTTCGGTTAAACAGAGGAAATGAAGGTTAAGTCGAAAGAACATGTCCAAGACCGCTGCAGTCTTATTGCGGTAGGATCTGGAGTTCCAGAGAGCAATGTTGATGAGGCTGGAGGGTTGGACAGTAGGGAGGGTAGATAAGGTTAGGACGTAGAGGGAGGGTTGGAACGGGATGGGATGAATGAGGGAGGGGGTTGAGCAAGGGAATGGACATGAGAAAAAGGGGAAAGGAAAGTAGGAGGGGTGGGGGGAAAGATGGGGAGGAGGGGGGAGAGTAATGAGGACGAGGAGAGAGGAGTCTGGCAATGCACATGATAGAGGGAGTGCTGTGATAAAGGAGGAGTAAAGGGGGAAGGTGTATTGAAGAAGAGAGAGTGAAAGGGAGAAGGAAGGCATCAATAGGTAGAGGAATAGCTCTAGGAGCAAACCAGGGGGCCTATGTTGTGGTGGGGGGGGAGGAGGTCCGCAGACCAGAAGGGCCCAGAATAAAGAAGTCAGGGCCAGAGTAGGCCGGGGCCAAGGAGGGTAGGCAAACCTCAGATCAGAGGGCTCAGGTGGCAGCAGGGGAATTGTGGGCTAGCAGTCAGGAGGGCCCTGATGAAAGCAAGCGGACCGCTGTTCAGAAAGGTCCAGGTGGTAGCCAATGGCCTGTGGGAGATGAAGAATCCTGGAGGTGGCAGGGAGCCCAGAAGACAGGAAGGGCCCAAGTGGTGACAGGGGCACCACAGAAATAAAATGGTCTCAGGTGGTCCACAGTCCAGAATGGGCCACCCACTGGACAGAGGGCCCAGGTGGTCCTTGGGGTGTAGGGGCCCTGGCGGAGGCAGGGGCAAGCAGATGTGAAGGGTCCAGGTGGCCTGTGGAAATTGAAGAATCTTGGAGGTGGCAGGGAGGTTAGCAGACAGGAAGGGCCCCAAGTGGTGAAAGGCGGACCACAGAACAATGGGCTCAGGTGGTAGCAGGTGGACCACCGTACAGAGTCCCAGGTGGTAGCGGGCGGTCTGTGGTAGATGAAGAAGCCTGGAGGTAGTTGGGGGCTAGCAGACAGGAAGGGCCCAGGTGATGGCAGTCGGACCACTGACCAGAGGGGCCCAGTGGTGGCAGGCGGTCCGTGGAGAGTAAGGGCCCTGGTGGACGCAGTGGCAAGCAGACAGCGAGGGTCCAGGTGGAAGCAGATGGACCTAAATCAAAGGAGCCCGAGGCAGCAGGGGTATGTGGCTAACTGCAACTCATCAGGAGATTAGTGATGAGAGGAACCAGCAGTGATGCCTCCATGAGGCGGGTGACAAGGAGACAGGTCCTTGTCACCCAAGAGAATGTCCATTCCTCTAATTTTTACAATAGAGTAATTAAAGATCATTCTTAAAACTGTGAACTAAAGTGCACCGTTTTGCCATGTCTAACAAAGGGGTGTCTGTTGAAAGATAAATTGGGGACGATCATTCCAGTTCTAGAGCACAATTTGGCTGTAAGAAAATCAACCCTGTTTCAGTCTTATGGTGACCACATATGTGGTTGAATAAAGATCCTGAAGTTTGACACTGCTGCATGCAGTATTCCCAGAACTGTTCTAATGGTCTGCATCCCTCAACCATTTCCCTCACAGGAGACCGCAGGAGCTGTGCCCTGCTGAGGGTACTTCCTTTTTGTTCTTTTGTGTAAGGTCCAGGTGTAGCTGTCCACTGTGGTGGTAAACACACACTACACCTGTCAGTAAATTAATTGGTGCTGCTGTTGCACCCAAAATACTAGGGCCTGTCTGTTGCATGGAAGGGACTGTAAAGATCAGACTTATGTTCATACCTGGTTGTATGCGGCCACGCTGCTGAAGCAGAAGTTGCACTATTGAACAGTAGCACAGAGGATGCATAATAGGTATCTGATGCTGACTTGACCTGTTCACACCGATCTTTGAAATGTTATTTACGATTGGGTGCTACAGAGGCCCTCAGTAAAAACTACGTCCAATACATATTGCTTCCACAAAATGTATTGGGTGTAGTTTTTACTCTGGGCCTATTGTGCACCCACTCAACTAACATTGATGGTAAAGCACTAAAGAATGTCCTTATTGCCTCAGTTGGAGGATAGCATCAGTAAGCAAACTTTAGAAGAGATAAATTGAGCGTCCACTTAAGACACAGCCTCATAACATTCAGCTCCCCTGAAGAGGCAGCTAGAAAAAGACAAATATATAGGTCCTGGGTGTTGACCTGCTCCAGTAGGTCTGATATTTGTAGACTGTTAATATGCCCGGAGGCTTAAATTGTTCTTTTCTAAATAGGAAGGAAGGACGTGTATGTTGCTCAGTGAATAATCCATTACTTTTAATTGCAGCTACATATTGGACACCATTTTTAATAGTGTTTTTGTGCATTTATAGTCCTATTTATGGTGCTCCTTTTAACATCCTTTGTTAGTGTTTTCAATGTTGAGGTGGCAACGAAACCTTTTAGGGAATAATGTTTTATAAGTGTTATACCTAGGCTAACACAGTGAATGATCTACACAGGGTTCTACCACACCTTCTCTTCCCACAAAATTCTGAACAGTTTATTTCTCTGAAACAGACTGAGAGGTGCGGAGATGCTCTAATCTAACAGATATGTGGCATCTAAACATTACCTACTGGTTATGTTAACCCCTTCTCAGGATAATTGTAGTTCCATTGAGGGTAACCCAGGTAAAGCTCCCATTCTTTCAAGCCGTGACATGATTAACTGCAAGTCTTGGAGAGATTATGCCATGTTCTTGGAATCTCATATGGTGGAGCAACTTTAGGCGTTGCCATAGTGTTTAGGCCTGATGGGAGGAACCACAGAGGGTTCCTCATGAGTAGGCTTATCTTTCCCTAGCCCACATGGTGTCGGTGGAATTGCAACTTTCTGTTCTCTCCTCGAAGGAATAGGGCAGTTTTCTAACTTTACATCTTTGATATCCTTCTATCCAATTTTTGGAAGGATAGCACCAGTCCATGAGGATCTCAACTGGACACCTCCTCTGCGGTCACCTCTGTAATTGTGCTGCAGTTTATCAATATCTAGAAATAATTCTGATTCTAAAATGATCTTGTGTGAGGAATCCAGGTAGTTTGCTCCTTCTACCCAAGAGAGAGCCCCCCCTCTTTGGCACTAGGGAAGTGAGTCTGCTATGCAATACCCTCCCTACGGGACAAGGCAGACGGGATCCCACTAGGGGTGATGCCCCCTCGCCCCCTTTGAGGACATTGAATACCCTAATGACAACAACAACCACCCTCCCTTACCTTACACCGTGCCATGTGTATGGGATATATGGGACCTGATCAGGACCATCAGGTACATGGTCCCTTTAAGGTGAAAGGCTTGGTTCTGACCTGTATATGGTGCCGCCTTTCACTGAACGCCAGGACCAACCAAATTGCTCCTTCCATCCCAGGGAGGAAATTGAAACCAGTCGAATAGCCAGTCAGCCCTACAGATAAGGGTTGTGTGGGCCACTTTTACTCCCTAAAAATAGGCACACTGTCCCAAAAAAGAAAAGTAGGGAATAAAAATACTCCCAACAAACAAAATGCAAACACACCCAAAGGAGCTTATCCCTCTGCTTTCACCCATACGACTAAATGCATATTTTTGAACATATATGTAGAACCACATGAACAAACTATTATTACTGCCTGATCTGAAGAGGTAACAATGTATCTTGTGTGCATTAATAACTAGGTGCAGAAAACGTTTTATTTACAGTTAAAACATTTTTACTTGCTAATAAAATACTCCCCTTGGCAATAGAACTTACATGTTTACTCCTGGAAAAATCATTTTACTCTCAACTTTTAAAAATAGGGAGTAAACTACTCCTACTTCAAACTGTTACCTAGAGCACTGCCTCAAGTAGAGGAGAATATCCACAGAGGAGCTGGAATAACCGACATGCAAAGCCACACAAGTGTGGAGTCCTGTTCAAGATACACGCCAAGGTGGGAGGAGGCGGCTGGAGCTCGGACGAAGGTGTATTCCCCAAGTACTATGGGGCCGCAGAGCAGGAGAGCACCACCACCACTGAAGGAGAAGGAAACGGATGTCCATAAATAGATGCCACGGCTTTCCATAGTGAAAACCAAGAGAATCTGCATCCCATAAGGGGCATACTAAGGAAACATAGGGGTGAGAGACACCTGCAACCCACCTGGGGCCAAATGAACAAATTAAGAGCGAGAGAAGCCTAAAGCACTCTAGGGATGAACAGAAACCGCAAAGGCTGAAGAAGCCTATAGCCTGCAAGGGGTGAACTGAGAAACTGCAAAGGCTTAAAAAGCCTATAGCTGATAATGGATCAAACGAGGAACTGCAGATGTGAAAGATGCCCATAGCCCACAAAGGGCAAACTGAGACTACAAGGGTTGGTGACAACAATAGCTACCAAGGGGGCGAACCAAGAAACCAAAGGAACTAGAGAAGCTCATACTCTGTGGGGGTCAGGCTGAGAAATCGTCTGGGCTACCCGCGGTTTGAGTAGGGTTAACTGAGTATCCTACAGCCCAAGATGCTCTAAAATGAGGAGGCAGAGGTAGACCAAAGAAACGGAGAGCCCATGAGGGCTCAGAGGCCAGTATTCTTGTAAGTGGACTTATGAAGCAACCCCTGTCAAGTCGCACTATCCCTGAAGATGGGATAAGAGGCAGGTACTGAGCAGAGAATTTATTGAGCTAACTTTTTTGTGGCATTTTATGTTTGATAAAGTGTTAACATTTTCTTTTGTTAACATTTCTTTCTGCTGTTCTTGAAGGAACCACAGCTACGACCTTTCAGAGACTTTATGCACCACTGGAACAGAGGGGTCAGAAACCAGCTTCCACCAGGTTCCTTCAGTGGAAAAACCCTAAACTAAGCACAAGTTTAGATTCTTTTCTATCATCTTTCTACTAAAATAGGTTATTGATAGGTCAGTTTAGAGGTTGGACTTAGGACTGCATTTGTTTTGGGACATCCTGACGTGCACTGGTTTCTTTTTTTGTAGTATAGGCAATCCACCTTAGTAACAGGGACTAGAGAAGTTTTTTCCTTATGTTTACCAATAAAGTGTTGGTTTATTCATGTCCTTTTATCGAGCACCTATGTCCGATTTACCATACTCCCCTAAAATCTTATCTGGAACTGTGGAGAACACCTTGATAGGAAATAAATGCACAGTGGATGCAGTAGACTCTGAAACTAGTACTGGCAATGGCAATAGTTGGACCTGGGCTTTTCAAGTAGCACCAGCATGTGATGAGCTCTTCCTTCTTGATGAATCCTTGAACAAGGGTGGCATTTGCCCGTTGGTGGAGCCAATGATGGGGATGATATGGATGATGATGATGATGACGATGAGCGAGCAAGGGCCTTGGCTACAGGTTTGATCGTGGACAGGTAATTCACTGATACTGCACCGATAGTGAAAGACAACAGGCAGCACCTTTTTGTGTGAGCTGCTCCATGTGCTGTTTGTCGTTGTCATGGGCAGACGTGCCATCGACTGAACCTTGCGCACTTTGCTAGTAGCGCTATCAATGGATTTAGAGGATGCAGTTTTTTCCAAAGTACTCTTCTCAAATGGATTTGTATGGGTCTTATCCAGAGTCAGTCTTTACCTTTTAACCCTTTTTCCTTTTATCTCTGCGAGCAAAGTGGGCTCTCTTGCTATTGAATGAATTGATCTTGGAGCCATCTTTCCCAAGATCCGCTTGGCAGTTCTTTCTTATTCATCCCCTACACCAAAAAAGGAGACTTATGCATCAGACTTTTTCTTTGGAAGGAAGACTTGCAGATAGAACTGTCCTTTAAAGCGCTGTGGGCAATAGTTGCCTTCCTCATGCTGGGCTTTCAGAAAGACATTTGTAGAATGTAGAAGGCTGGGATGCGGGGGATAAGGGGTTGAGGGTTGAGTACAGGGAAAGTTGGGACAAGAGAAGGAAATGCAGGAGGTGTCAGAAAAAAAGGTGGTGGTCACTTATCTCGGTGTGGCGTCCTTCTTTCTCGTAACATGCACACCACTTTGGCGATGAGTGAAAAGCCCCGGACGACAGCCGCTGCTACCAGATGGCCCTTACTCAGGCTATCTGGTACAGTGTTTGACGAGGTCATGTACTACTAATACTTGATGGTTCAGCCAATTTCATTTGATCAGAAATGATTAGGTTTGCGAGCTGCACAAACTTGACATTTACTGTTGAATTCCTGCACCTCCAAATGGAAAAAATTCAATGTATTATCCTAACTAGTAGGAACAATGGGTCGCAGGTAGTTTGTGAAAAGATGCAGTTGAAAACAGTAGTAGCAGTACATTACTTTATTTCGGATGTTGCCATAAAAGTACATGCAACAAACATTGATGTTGCAATATTTCTAAAATTTTATAAGAATAATAAAATCCAGTATTAAGTTAAGGCATGTAATAAAACATCAGTATACTTTATAAACCACGCAAAAGCACAATGAGTGATTTAATCATTTGTGCTCAAGGGTTTTATCCTAAGGCAAAGTCTCAATTCTTGAAATGCTAAGCATATAACAGTATAAAATAAATACATATCAATATCAAGATACAAAATATTGAATCATGCCATGAAGTGCAAGTACCAGTAGTAAACTGTACGAGCTCATGGCATACACTGTCTCTTAACTCCCTATCACAATCATTGTATTCTGGTTGCCAATTATACTAACATGACCGCCTTTGAAGTTACTGGATCAGCAAGATCTTAATAGGGATACGGTCTGGAAGTACGCTTTTGGAGCCATGTAGTCCAGGTATAGTTCATAACGCAATATGGTCTTACAGTCCCAATAAAGGGGCAAGAGTAGGAGAACAAAAACTGTCCACAAAAGTGTTCTCTAGGCCTCTTGTTCGTGTTTCTGCCAGTAAGGTCATTTGGGTCTTACTATTCTCCAGCATGGGGTCTGGCATGGATTCACATGCTCATGAATATTCCCCGTCGTCAGGCTGGGAATCCTCGGTACAGAAAAAAATCAGTATCAGTTTCGTTTCTGATCTGTCTTTCCTATTAGTAACCAATCACTGATCTCTGGGTCATACTGCCCACAGCCAATGACTGCCCTCTCCCTAAGGCCCGCCTCCGGCAGCCATCCTCAGATTTTTACCGCACGTTCAAGTGTTGGGAGTCCTCGTGCTGTAGCTCTCGAGCTTTTGCTGTGTTTTCGCGCTTTTTCAAAGAGAATTTCTCATTTTTCGGTTAAATTGAGCCTCAAGCGCCACTGTCTTTACATCCGATCAACGGGGACCCGTTTCGGAAGTTTCTATGCCCCTCAAGGGTGAAAATTTAGTCGAACAACGTTTTTGGAGGATTCCAGAAGTTTCTGAGGCCTACCCCGGACATGGCCCAGGATAAAGGGAGCTCGACGCCCGGGAAGCTGTTCAGGGCCTGTCCTGGATGCCAGCTGCAGAACGTGTTCAAGGAAGACGAGCATTCCTTATCCCTCTACTGTTTTCACGAGGACAAAACGCACGTGGAAGAGGACTGTGTGTTTTGCGGGAACATCTCGGAGCGGACCATGAGGGACCGCCATCTTCGTCTCGCCAACTGGCTGGAGGGAAAGAGCCCGTCAGGTGAGAAGAAAAAGAAGAAATCCGAGCGGTCTTCTAAGTCCTGTGAGGGCGCCCCGGCGACGGGGGCCCAACAGAAGGCTAAGCACTGCAAGTCCGCGGGCACCGGGAGCGCCGAACGGTCGGGCTCCTCGGCTGCCAGGCAGGGTCACCCTCCCCGGCGCTATCGACCACGAGCCAACGCTCTGGCTCAGGTAAGAGGAAATCCGAGAACCCGTCCAAGCTTTTGGATAGGTCCCGGTCGATCTCGAAGATTTCGGCTGAGGGGGAGCGAGGCGGGGAGCCCTCCCTCAAGGTGAAGGCCACAAGCATGCAGTCGGTGACTAAGGCCTTGATTCGCCCAGCCAAGGCCTCTATCGAGGAGGTCGCGGCAACCCTGGCGCAGCCTGCAGAGGGTACACCTGTGGTAGCGGCCGCAGGGCCCAGAGTCTCCCTGCCACCTCGGAGGGAGGCATCTTTCAAGCCCATCGAAAGAACCCCCATGAAGCCCCCAGCGGGGAAAGGGAGGGGGGCCAGTGGCCGTCGTGGATTCAGACACAACCTCCGAGGAGGAACTTGTCGAAGCACCTGGGGGCTACGACGTGGGCATGGAGGAGGACTAGCCCGTCGAGAGGCATCCCGACGAAGGGGACGACGGAAGCGACGGCGGCGCCGACGGGGCCCCAGACCAACCGTCGCGCCCGTCGCAGCCAGTCCCGCAGGACAACTCGGCGGCCATTTTGATGGCAATTCAGTCCTTATGCTCTGAAATAAGGACTAGATTGCTGTTAACCCTGACGGAGGAGCCGGAGCCAGGCCCGACGGAGGAGCCAGGGGCAGGTCCGTCAGGAAGTCCACCACCCAAGAGGAGAAAAACACATCCTCCTGCACCCTTCCAGCCCTCGAGGCCCGCTCAACCCTCCTCCCCGTCCACGGTCCGCAGGGATGACACGGGCACGGACACGGCCACGACGGGTATGGACGACGAGGGTGGCGACAGCGAGCTGGACCTCCCACCGCCCCCCCCCCCCTCCCCGGGCTTCCCCGACCGATGAGATTGGATCCTTCCATGCGATGATCTCCAGGGCATCCAAGCTTTTCCAGCTCTGCCCCGAAGAAAAGAAGGAGGGGGTGTTCCTCTATCGACGTCGAGAGACCAAGAGGAAGGCGGTCCTCGTGGTACTTCTACTAGATGACATCTGGGACGATGGGCTCTCCCTCCTCAAGAACCTGTCCACGACGCCAGCAAAAAGGGACCGATACGAAAAGAAGTACCGGGTCCCCGACGCGGCCCCTCTCTGCCTTAGAGCACAGCCGACCCCGGATTCAGTCGTCTCGGCGGCGGCCAGGAAGAAGGCGGGGGGGCATCGACATCGACTTCACCGCCGGATGGCGAGCGAAAGAAGCTTGACGCGGTGGGACGACGAGTCATCACGTCGGCGGCGACGACGATTAAGGCGGCCAACGCCCTGGCTATCGTTGCCCGCTATGACAGGGAACTTCGGTATAAAATCGCTCCCTTGTTGAACTTCCTGCCAGACAAGAGGGCAGAAGCCCTGGAAATCCTGCAAGAAGGCAAGGTGGCGTCGGACCACGCGATAACGGTGGCGACGGACATCGCTGACACCGGTTTCTGCCAGTTGGGCAACGGTGTTTGCCTCAGACGGCGAGGATGGCTTAAGGCGACAGATTTCCGCCAGGACGTACAAGCCAAAGTGTTGGACATGCCCTTCGACGGGAACAGCCTGTTTGGGAAGACAGTCGATGAGTCCCTGCAAGCCATCAAAACGGACACAGAGACAGCCCGGGCCCTGGGAGTTCTCCCGCAACAACGGCCGTCCTTTCGGAACACCAGAGGCAGGCAAGGGACCTCCAAAGGTTCCAGCAGCGGTTCCTCTACCTACCGTCAAGCGCCCGTTCCTCGTCGCAGGAGGCCTATAGAGAACGGGGCAAGTCTGGAGGTTCCCGCCGTCATCGCCAGGGAGGTCTAGGCGGCAAGGCGGCCTCGAAACAGGACTGAACCGACCGTGGCGTCGGGCCCCCACCGACGCACCCCGGTGGCAGGCTGGCTGGGGAAGTTCGTCAGCATGTAGGAGTCCATCACCACCAACCGTTGGGTGCTGGATATCCTGGTCCAGGGGCACACCCTCGAGTTTCTGAAGAAGTACCCTCGCGTGCCACCCGTGGCCAGGAAGGAGAACCACTTACCCCAGCTACTGCTGGAAGTGAGGGCAATGCTCAAGAAAGGTGCCATCGAGCTCGTCCCCAAGAGACTTTGGGGCTCCGGGGTCTACTCAAGATAATTTCTCGTAAATAAGAAGACAGGAGGTTGGAGTCCCATCCTGGACCTGCGGCGACTGAACAAGTACATCAAGGCTCAGAAGTTCCAGATGGTCACCCTCCAGCACGTGCTGGGACAGCTGGAGGAGGACGATTTCCTGTCGTCGTTGGATTTGGAGGATGCTTATTTCCACATACACATTCTAAAAGGACACCGGAAGTTCCTCAGATTCATGGTCCAATGACGTCACTACCAGTTCAAAGCCCTCCCGTTTGGATTAAAGTCGGCACCCAGGGTATTCACCAAGTGCCTAGCACTGGTGGCGGCGTGCCTACGCCTACAAGGGATCCACGTCTATCCCTACCTGGACGACTGGCTCATCCGAGCAAGGACAAGGGAGCTCGCCGTAGAACACATAGCGAAGACCGTCCAGCTACTCACAGACCTGGGGTTCTCCATCAACTTCCCCAAATCCCACCTGGTCCCTTTGCAGGTCGCCCTGTTTCTGGGAGCCAAGCTCGACACAGCTCGACAGTGTGACGAAAGGATGAAAGCCATCCTGGGCATGGTGCAACGCCTGCTAGCCATGGACGTAGCCAGGGTAAGATCCATCAAAGCCCTTCTCGGGATGATATCCTCCTGCATCTATCTGGTACACCTGTGCAGACTTCAAATGCGTCCACTGCAAGAGTTCCTCGACGCACGCTGGATCCAGGCGACGGGCAGCTTTAAGGCCAGGATACCGCTCAACGAGACCTTCCGACCAGCGATCCGGTGGTGGGGCACCCGCACTCATTTGACGGCGGGCACAGACTTCAGACCCCAACTCACCAGGTGAACGTGACGACGGATGCCTCCCTGGAAGGGTGGGAAGCGCATACCGGAGATCTCCACGCGAAAGGCCTTTGGCTCCCGGAGGAAAAACAGCTTCATATCAACATTCTGGGGCTCCACGCAGTGTTTTGGGCCCTCGGGTCCTTTCTTCTGTCCCTCAAGGGCAAGGTGGTGAGGATCTTCACCGACAACACCACCACAATGTTCTACATCAGAAAGCAGGGTGGAACCAGATCCCCAGCCCTGTCCAAGGAAGCCCAGGATCTGTGGCACTGAGCCGTCGACCAGGGGATGTTTCTGGTACCTTTTCTGGCAAGGATAAAGAACACCATCGCCGACTCACTCAACAGGGAGCTGCGCTCGTGCCACAAGTGGGAGCTACACCAGGATCAAGTGGATCGACTCTTCAGGCTGTGGGGCAGACCCCAGGTCAATCTCTTTGCGACAAACTCCAAGTGCCAGAGGTTCGCCAGCAGGTTCCACCAACCAAGGAGAATGGGCGATGCTTTCTCGTTCCCCTGGGACAACCTGTTCCTCTATTTCTTTTCCGCCGTTGCCACTGCTACTCCGGCTCGTCAACCAGCTGAAGAGGTCCCGGTGCAGGATGATCCTCGTCGCAATGGTGTGGCCGAGACAGATCTGGTTACCGGACCTTCTGGACTTATCGGCGTCCCCACCAGTGAAACTGCCCGTGGACGCGGATCTTCTCTCCAGAGAAGGAGGCGCCATTCTTCATCACGACACGAAGTCGCTGAACCTGCAGGCCTGGCTCCTGCAGCACTAGAGTTTGGGGGATACGATATACCAGCCGACTGCAGAGGTTCTTGCAAAGGCCAGGACGTCCTCAACTCTGAAGTGTTACGGACACAAATGGAAGAGGCTCTCTGTCTGGTGCCAGGCACAGAAGATTAACCCTCTACGGATTACGGCCCCTCAAGTACTGCCGTACCTACTGTCGTTGGCCAAGGCTGGACTAGCTCACACCTCCATCAAGATACATCTGGCTGCCATCTCCAGATACACCAGGACAACAGGACGGGTGTCCTTGTGGTCTCATCGCCTGGTGAAGGAATTTATGAAGGCACTATTCCGCTCGTTCCCGCCAGTGAAGTCCCCAGCCCCGGCGTGGGAGCTCAACATGGTGCCGACTAGGCTCATGGGGACCCCGTTCGAGCCTATGCATACAGCACCATTGAAGTTCCTATCGTGGAAAACAGCTTTTCTTGTGGCCCTCACCTCCGCGCGGCGCGTGGGAGAGATTCAGGCCCTATCTTGCAAGCCTCCATACTTGACTTTTCACGACACGAGGGTGGTGCTCAGGACGCACCCCTCCTTCATGCCCAATGTGCCGTCGGACTTCCACCTCAACGAGCCCTTGGTGTCACCAGTTTTCTTCCCGTCGCCTTTGTCGCCGGCCGAGAGGACTTGCACTCCCTGGATGTAGCTATAGCGCTGAAGTTCTATGTAGACCGCACAAAGAGTTTTCGGAAGACGTCACAGCTTTTTGTGAACTTTGGACCTGTGAATCAAGGGAAGGCTCTCTCGAAGGCTTCCATTTCCAGATGGCTCTCCGGCTGTATCATGCACTGTCAACGGTTGGCAAACCGACCGCTGCCCGGCCGTCCGTGAGCCCATTCGACCAGAGCGATCGCTGCTACCACTGCGTTCTTGTCTGGTGTGCCCCTGCTGGACATCTGCAGGGCTGCTACGTGGAGGTCGACGCACACCTTCACGAAATTCTACTGCGTCAATCGGGATTCCATGGAGGAGTCCAGGTTTGGCCAAGCAGTGCTGCGCAACCTGTTCGCCTGAAGGGCCTGGTGAGGAGGTAAGAGTTGCTTAATGTTGAGCCTTTTGCCACCTCCCGTGGTTGTGCATGTGTGTACTGCTAAGTAATCTTATATTCATGAGCATGTGAATCCATGCCAGACCCCATGCTGGAGATGGAACAAGTTACTTACCTGTAACTGTTGTTCTCCAGCATGGGTCTGGCATGGATTCACATGCGAACCCTCCCACCTACCCCTCTGCGGCTCTTCACTTGGTCATATTGCCACTTTACGTGCTACCAAATCTGAGGATGGCTGCCGGAGGCGGGCCTTAGGGAGAGGGCAGTCATTGGCTGTGGGCAGTATGACCCAGAGATCAGTGATTGGTTACTACTAGGAAAGACCGATCAGAAACGAAACTGATCCTGATTTTTTTTTTTCTGTACCGAGGATTCCCAGCCTGACGACAGGGAATATTCATGAGCATGTGAATCCATGCCAGACCCATGCTGGAGAACAACAGTTACAGATAAGTAACTTGTTCCTCAATAGTACTTGGTTTTGCCCAGTATATTTCATTGCCTATCTCAGATAGGGACTTTTTGAATTGTGTGCACTAGGACAAGGATCTCCCACATCCTTGTCTCAAGATAACTTGAAGGGCCTCTTAAATTGGATCATTGATGGTGTGCTCCATATTCGGACGCAATAAAGTAAGGTTTTAAGGGCAATCTCTCAGCCGATATGCCTCAAACTAGTTTCTTCATGTAAGGGGATAGATGGGGTACTCCTTGGTAAATTCAGTAGGCTTTTAAAAAAATGAATTCTCAGTAACTTCCAAGGCATTTGCCTTTCTTTATGCCCAAACCACTGCCCTTTAAACCGCTACTTGTTTAGCCTGTTTTTTGTAGATATTAATGGCTGGTTTGACTGCACCTTCACCATGCTCGCTCATAAATTTGATGATTTCCATACTATATCTTTCCAGAGTTATATTAGATTCTTCTAATTGCATGTACCTGTTGCTTGTCTGTGAATCTGAATGAAATAATTTGTTCAATGGGGCTACTACCAATTTGTAATCTTACTTTGATGTGTTTCCTTCTCATTTGAGTACCGTTGACTTTGTTTTAGTTATATTGATTGCTGAATCCTCATTTGCGCAAAAAGCAAGAAATGGGTCCATCTGGATAAGCACAGCTGGAGTTTTTGAGAAATCAATGCTGCATCATCATCAAACAGTAGGATAGGGTATTTGTCTATACCTATTGTCCGAACATAAGTATGAGCTAGCTAGCAAAGCCCTAACAACCCATTAATATATGAGCTGAATAGGGTCGGGGCCAGGACACAAGCCTGGCGAATCCCTTTCTCCACACTAAACGCGTCTGTTGTCACCATTTTCCAGAATTGGGTATTCTCTCCATCTTGTAACAATGTATAAGGGTGCTGACCCTTACTGAGCTACTACCACACTGAAGCGAAATTTGGGATAGGTATATAGAGTCTATGTAACGTTTTCATGTACTCTATCCTAAATAGTAGGCAATGAGAGGCAGGTGTTGGAAAACAGGCACAGTTCCTACGCCTTTGGAAAAGTAACAAGCTACTATTAACCCAACAGGCCACCTGTGCCACTATCCAACTATCTACTGGGCTTAAGTGATTGGAAGCAATGCTGCTTGTTAATTTGTAAAGTTTTTATTTACACAGTATGCCTACAAATGACACGCGTTTCCACCTTTCGACAAGGTCCTCCTCAGGGCGTAATGTGTTCTCAATGGTGCACATTGCATGCACCCTCTCCTTTCGGGGTCTGCTCATACATCAATTCATATCTTTAGTTATTTTTTATTTCCACGTACTGTTGTGATTTTCCTTGCTTGTGGTGGTTAAATTCTATGATAGACTGTTCAAATACAGCCAACCTGAATTCAGGTTGAAAAGGGATCTCTCCCAAGCCTGATGGCCGTTCACAGCACCCCTGTATCTATCTCTATCTTCTATTGCATTTGTGAGTTTGATCCATTTTTGCTTACTATATTTATTTTTCTTGTCGAACACCGATTTATAATTTTTTCC
The DNA here is from genome assembly GCF_040938575.1 of Ambystoma mexicanum. NCBI lineage: Eukaryota > Metazoa > Chordata > Amphibia > Caudata > Ambystomatidae > Ambystoma > Ambystoma mexicanum. The sequence goes on from NC_090936.1 coordinate 437,417,824, forward strand.
CACAACTTGAAGATCCTTAGGCATGCGAGAAGAGGGATTGTGAACATGGTACAACAACTCTTGTTTTGCGTTTTCATGATCGTCATTGAACCATTTGGTTTTTATTGTAGCTTTATGGGAAACTGGATGGCTAGGTTTGTTGACATAGGTGGGAGACCTTTACAACTATTTAATGGTATGTCTGTAGGGCTACACCTACTAATGATTGTTTGTTTAGTAGTATAACTGTAATTTCTAACTCCAAAACAGCAGAAACCTGCAAGGGCTACCTCGCACAGGCAGTTCAGTTAGAAACCTGAACATGGAGTTCAGGGAAGCTATTTTGTCTACCCACTTCATTGGTCTGGTAAGAAAAGCCCTAAAGTGAAGCAGATTACCTGCTTTTTTCCTTTCTCTTTATTTCTATTATAGGTATGCCAGAGGATTCCCTGACTGATATGCAAGTATTGGAAGCCTGGGAATCTATGAAACATACCAACCCCAGAGACCTACAGTTACAGGGAAGAAACTTTCCAAACCACATATTTAAATTTAAGCATGAAATGTATTCAGATTTCCTTTAAACGTAGACAAACTAATGGAGAAAGAGCAAAAGGGTAGAGTGAGAGAAAAGTAAAGGAAGAAAAGAGGAGCGGTCCTTACTGCTTAGTTAACAATACAGTCTTAGCGTATCGCAGTCACTGTATATATGGTTGTGAAATATTAGTCTCTTTGCCTATAACAGAAAAGATGAATCCTTAGAGTGGCTTCAAGAGCTCAGGCTGTTTAGTTGACCTAGAGATGTATTCCTCTAGATTTTCCCATATCAAACTTTTGAATATCATTCAGCAATTTAGCTGTTGTGGTAAACTTTCATTGAGTTGGCTAGGAAGGGGGTTCATACTTGTTCCTCCATCTAATCATTGCACTATTATATTGAAACACATCCTTGTTTTGTAAGTGATTCCTTGTATGATTCTATAAGCTCTGTGTTTGTTAAAGAAGAGTAGTTCTCCCCTAGTTTATTTATTTATAGTGCGCACCACATCTGGATGTATCTGGGCGCATTACAAGAATATGCATGTTCATGGTTATAGAATGGACAGTGTACACAGTAGTTACACAAAAGGCATGGTAGATACATATTAATACACTACTTTAACTGGGGGCATATTATGGACATTTAGATATATAACATTAATGAACAAAGATATGTACATGTAGATACAGGTGGAGAATAAAGGCAGAGAATAGGAATTAGGAGATGAGGGTATATGCTCCCCTTATCATATAACAAAAGAGGGAATACTCAGTCCATGCAGTCGAGGAGGTGGGAGTAGCCAAGTATAGTTCAACTATACATGGCTAGAATGAAGGGTCTGCTGTGGTGTCTTTGGAGATGAGCCATTGTTTGGTGTCTTTTCTGAATTTGTAGAAGGATTGGTCTTTTCGTAGTGTTGGGGCTAGGGTGTTCCATAATTGAGCAGCCATAACTGGGAAGCTGCTACCCCCTTATCTTTTTAGTTTATACCTAGGCACCCTTAAGCAGTCAGTATTGGACGTCCTAGTAGGTCTAATGGGGTTGTTTTTGGAGAATGTTTCAGCCAGGTATTGAGGGTCTGCGTTGTTGAGGCATTTATGTGTCGAAGTGGCTGTTTTGAGCTGAATTCCTTCTTGGATAGAAAGCCAGTTCTTGTTATGCCTAATAGTTGAGATGTGTTGCCGTCTGGGAATGCCCAGGGCAGTTCGAAGGGCATTGTTCTGCAAGATCTGTAGTTAGTTGGTGTTATATTTACTGGCACCTAAGTATAGTGCATTGCAGTAGTCGATTTTCGATAAAACTAGCGCTCAAGCTAAGGTAATGCAGCTTTTCGAGGAGAGAAAGGGTTTGCAAGAATGAATAAGCTTACAGGTGCATGCTGTTGTCGAGACTGTTGCATTGACCTGTTTGCACAGATTCAGGGAGTAGTGTAGGTAAAAACCCAGGGTTTTTACTTCATTAGCCACCTTTGTCATTTCCATCAATGTTAAAGGAAAGGTATTGGTTGCTCGGTTTCTTCATGTTGGCAGGAGAGGCTAAAAGGACTAACTGTCTTCTCATCATTCAGGCACAGACCGTGAGTGGCCATCCAGGCCTGAATGATGAGGTAGATTTTATTGATAAGAGCTAGGTCCTTGTCGTAGTCTCCTGTCAGGGGTAGGAGGATATGGGTGTCATCTGCATAGTTAGTGGCGGTAACTCCCAGATGATCCAGATCATCAAAAAATGGTTTGGTGAACACATTGTACATGGTTGGAGATACTCATGAACCTTGTGAGACACGGCAGCAAATGGGGATGGGATCAGCTGCTGCAGAGGCGGAGAAGAGACTCATAGATTTATTGTTTAAGGAGGATTGGATCCAAGCTGTTGCTTCTGTTGAAAAGTGGGCAGCAGTGGATAAGTGTCTGCATAGCACCTTATGATCTACCAGATCAAAAATCCATCAGAAGCAAGAGAGCAGGTTTTCCTTTGTCCTTCAAGTCGTCAATCTGAATCTTCAAATCGATCAGGGCACTTTCTGTCCTGTGTTGGGCAGTTTCTGTCCTGTGTTGGGGTCTGAAACCATATTGGCGTAGTCCAAGTAGCTTATTGATCTCTAGGTACATTTGAATTTGGTTGTAGGAAGCCTTGTCAAGGATTTTAAGAAGAAAAGGGACAGTAGTGATGTGTCTGAAGTTGGTAGGGATGCTAGGGTTGAATGTGTTTTATTTTTTTTTATTTTTTTTAGGAGTGGGAGTACCCATGAGTTTTCAGGTTAGTTGGAACAGTGCCCGTGCGAAAGGAGGCATTAATGAGAGGGTACGACGTCTTTTCATCGCAGGATGTTTTTTTGCTGGGTTTTTTACTGTGATTTTTTTTTTGGCTGAAAAAACTCATCGCATTTTTTTAAGAAAAATATATATATTGTGTTTGAGTGTTCAGCAATATATACTAAATTAAAGGGGATAGGGATTCGGGGGGACCCCCCAAAAATAAAAAATAAATACATTTTTTCGTAAAAATATCTGTGCTAAAAACAGCCCAGGAAATAAAATATAAAATCCTGTGATGAAATGACATGGAACCATTGAGAATGATGATAAAAGGGGCAAGTCCTTTGGCCGCATCTTTAACAACAGATGCTGGGCAGGAATCGCCTTGGCAATTGGAAGGTTTAAGTGAAGCAATAATGTTAATTACTTCTTGGGTGGACACTGGGGTAAATTTGAAGCGTTGTGGTTTCGGGGGGTTAGGGGCGAGTTTAGGTGTGGTAGGCTGAAGTATCAGATTCTGTTTCTTGGCTGCAATTTGCTTTTGGAGCAGAGTGATTTTGTTGGTTAGAGCGATTTGGTCTCAAGTCTTCTGTTGATCCCTAGGTCTGTGTCACTGTACACTTCTCAAACATGGGATCCTCATTAATATTCACAAACATTGAACAGCTCACCCTCTATGAAAGCTTTTTTCATTAAAATATATTTGTACGACAACAAAATGCCTGGAAGAAAACACACAAAATATGCAAAAAAACAGGAGAGGTATCTGGTTACATACCCGTTTTAGGTGAACATCCCAAGTGTGATGCATCTATCGCACTTTTTGGAGCCCTGTTTTGCCTGCATACACATCTGTATTCTGGCAGTCTTTGACCATAAGACCAGTCAAATACTACGCATGTCAGGCAAGACAATGACAGACCTTTACTTACCATGCACAGTTTTGCAGTTCATCCATTGAGACTACTGGCAATGGGCTTTGGCCATTCCTTGGGCCCTCCCAAGCCACCCTAAATGCCCACTGATAACATACTTTCCTTGTAGTGGCCACTGGTAGTGGCAATGGCCACTCTGCCTACCTAAGTAATGTAATGTAAAATTGTCTTGTGTAGCACAACTCTGCCATTTTGGTGTCCGCCTTGTGCATGGGGAATGTTTGAGAACCAGTATTGATGAGAGTAGATCAGAAGTACGAGAGGTTTTAGTACACGTATTGTTCTATGTGGTTTGTTGGCAGTGACACTTGGATAGGTGTTTTATCCACATGGGATAGCCCATCATCTTCTGAAGTACTGCGAAAACCTGTCTTTGCAACTGGCTTTTCGTGTGTGTGTGTGTGTGTGTGTGTATGTTTGTTTGTTTGTTTGTTTGTTTTGAAAACTGGTAGGAGGAGAGAGAGTTTGGGATTAGTGAGGACTATACTGAACTGTTTAATAGTATTTTATAGATACTAGAGGTGGACATGCTATCGGCTCTGAACTTTCCTTTTATGGTGGTTGAGGTGAACTGTAGGCCTATATCCTGCACATAATCAGACACGTTTCTGACATTTACAAGACTTACAGAGAATGCAATTTCCACATCCATGACTTCAAACATGACAGAAAGCTCCTCATCTGATCTCATTCTCTTCCCATTCATCTATTGGTGAACCTTAGCCTTATATTATTTTAAATTATTTATTCTGAAATGGAGGCAGTTGGGTACTTTTTTCTACATGCATGTTTATTTGGGGAAGCGGCCATAGGAATAGTGAAGGAACCAATTGCCATGCCACCTTTCCTTTTCTGTCTTATGAACTTTTTAATGGTGGGTGCTGGCTCTTGCTGTATAACCATAGTTTACCAGCATGCTAGGAATATTATAAACAATAGGACTATGGGTAGGATGTGCTGTAATGACTAGCAATTACCACTGCCAGGTTGGAACACTACATGAATCATCCCTTACTTGTCACCTACTGTGAGAAACCCAAAGGTGTCTCCCGGGCTTGTCCCCGGGGATCTGTCATCCAGGTGGCCAGGACACGGCCATCACTATTGGATTCACTTCCTCGGGGTGGACTAGTGAGGGAGGATCACCTGGATGGGGGGGTCCTTGGGGAGTGGGACACTGACGGGTGAGACACGGTATCCCCCTTCTTTCAACACCTTTTCCCTATCCTACCACGTAGGATATGCCAAAACACTGCCCTCCCCTACCCCTCCAGCGTGCCCCATTTTCCGACACAAACACTTTTGTACAACACAAAAGACAACGGACTAACACCGAGCCGTTTACCTGACATGTCCCAATACAAGGGTCAGGCAAAGTCAGGCAATTGAGCAGAATCACACACACCTGACGGCCCTTTCCCTTCCCCACAGGGATAAAACGTGGAGCACAAAAGCACAGAAGAAGCAAAGCAGACTGCACAATGTGAAAGTTAACTCAGCACGGCAGTTCAAGAGGAGGAGAAATACATTGCATACTGAGAGGGTGACAAGGAGAGAAGCAACCTTGCACTTTCAGACCAAGGCCTGTGAAACCTCTGCAGAAGGAATTGTAAGACCGCGCACAATAGCCAGCGTGTGTTGCAGCACATGTCAACGGTACACAATACCCTCCTCCGCTGATTACCAAGCCGGGGAGAGACGCTTTTCTCTGTGGAACCAACCTTGACTCCAAAGAGAATGAAAGCCAAGGGGTTCATCATAGTCAGTGAGTCCTGGGGAGAGTCGATAAGAAACCGAACTGTGTTGAACGAAAAGTAGCAAATGGCTCATCTGAACTGTGAAAGGCTTAAAGAGCTATTTATGAAAAAGGGGGAAAACCACAAACCGAGGAGTCCGGAACCACGTGGTCCTGTTTGTCTTGCTCCCAGGAGTTTATGAAGTTCCAAGTATTTTTGGATCTGAGTATAAGCAACCTTATCAAGTATTTTGAGCAAGAAAGTAACTGTTGTGATGGGACGCTAATTGGTGGGAATTAATGGATCTAGGGTTTGCTTCTTTAACAATGGGAGCACCCAGGATTGCTTCAGGTTGGTGGGGATGGTACCAGATGAAAACGAGGCATTGATTAGTTTAGAAATAAAAGGGGCAAGATCTCTTGCTGCGTCTTTTATAGTCTCTGCTGGGCATAGGTCACCTTGGCAATTGGAAGGCTTTTTCTACCTCAAGTATGGAGGTTTTAGTAAAGTGGAATCTGGCAGGGCAGTTGGATTATGTTTCATTGGTGGGGATGTCTGAATTGTTTCGTTGTGGTAGCTGGTTAAGGGTGGCCTTCTTTTGTGGCTATTTTGTTCTGGAGGGTGGTTACTTTGTTAGAGAGTGCCTATTGAATATCTGAGTAGCAGGTTTTATTTTTGGTGCAGGTATCAGGTGTGGGGATGGGAGATTCTAATTCTTTTAATATGGTAAATCATTCCTTCATGCTGGAATTGGCGTTAGAAATGCTTTCATTGTAGGAATTACGTTTAGCTAGACGGATTACATTTTTTTATTGGGAAGAGATTTTGGTTAGTTTAGATTTGTTTTCCTCCGAGGGGAGTAGTCTCCAGGCGGTTTCACATCTCCTCTTTAGGAGTCGTAATTCTCTTAGCTGACGGGTAAACCACTTGTTTAAGTGGGATTTAGGTTTGCTAGGCATTTGAGTGGGGCAATTTTGTCAAGTACAGTTAGCATGGTGTTTGTTGTACTCATTGACCAATGTGCCTGTATCCAGGTTGTCAGCCAGTGAGTTAAGGGTCGGGAGAATGGCAGGGATCACGTTGTCCACTGATGTACTTTTTGTTTCTTGTTAAACAAGGTGGGGCGATGGGTATGGCTAGTGGGAGTGGTCTAGTAGTAGACAGTGTGAAAGACACAAGGTAGTGCTCAGTCCACAATTGCGGTGTGATGGAGGTGATGTTGGCAGTACAATATTAGTCAGCTACCCAATCTAGGGTTCTCCCTTTATTGTGGGTAGGCTTGTTAATTTTTCGGGATAGGCCGAGTTTGGATATGATATTTGCTATATTTAGGGCATGCTTATCTGACGGGTCGTTAAATCCTAGATTGAAGTCGCCAAGTAATACCAGTTGGGTAGTGGTTTTAAGGTTGTTAAACAATATAGTGTAGATGTCCTCCTCAAACATTCCAAGTGGGCCCGGTGGTCTGTAAATTAAGTGGATAGTGAGGGTCTGTGAATTGATTAGGGGGAGTTTGACGGTGAGATCTTCGCAGGATTGCATATTTTGTGGGGGAGCTGGTCTCAGAGAAAGGCTTGTTTTGGATATAATGGCAATACCTCCTCCTCCTATTTTATCTCTGTCCTATCTGAATATGGTGTAACAGTCAGGGACAGCAAACGAAAGCAGTGGCCCTGCCACATCATGTAGCCATGATTCAGAGATGGCAAGGAAGTCCAAATTGTCTGTCGGTATGAGGTCAGAAATGTCTGTTGCATGGGCAACCAGTGAACTAGTGTTTATAAGGGCTCCTTTGAGTTGGTGGGCCTCTGTAGTAGCTATGGCCTGAATAGGCGTAGACGGTATCAAGTCAACTATCTTGGGTTTATGCATGGTATGCTGTTTAGTGGTGGCATATGGGTGAGGCGGGATAGTGACGTGGTTGGTATTGTTGAGCTTTACGCAGGTTTGGAGGTTTGGTTTCTTGTTTGACGAGGGCAGTGATCTTGTGAGGGTTTCATAGAGTTTAGATAGTCTAGCGCAGAGTCAAGAGTTCCTGGATTTTAAGGTGCACGGGTTACTTGCGAGAGTACTCAATGCGGTCGAGTAGCTAGGTAGGCAGTTGATGGGGAAGGCTAAATACTGTCATTTTGGTCAGGTTAGGTGGGGCTTTCCTGGGCCCCTGCACTACCGAGCCCTACAAAGGCTCATGAACAAGAACCTCTGAGACGGCATGCCCTACCATCAGCTAGTGCCGCTAAACGAAGACAGCAATTCAGAGCTGTTATGGTGACTTCATAACATCGAAGCATGGAACGGCAGAGCCATTTTTGGATGCCTCACTATGTTTGCTAACACTTAGCTTGAGTTCTTTGCTGACTTGTGGTTGCCGTACAGGATAATGAATACCAGTATAACGTGCTGACTGACACATGATATAGATGAAAAACTATTACGGCACGCTGCCATTATGTTCACAAACGCTTGCTATAATCATCACATGCTGTAAGTCTATTGTAAAGTGGGAATAAATGAAAGGAGCAGTTAGCTGTCAGAGAGCAGGAAAAAAGAAGAGGAAGGGACCTAGTCGGAGCATGTTATGTATTGTGGAGTGTGTCCTGATTGTAGGATAGGGAGAAAGCCTCCGGACTACAAGGAAGGAGAGGATCATGGGGACCAGTATTTTCTCTTCTCTATTGTTCATTTTTGTTATGCAGCGAGTGGCTGATTTAAAAAAAAAAAAAGAAATTAAGAGTTTTAAGGAGCTGTTGGGAGCAGTGATTAAAGAAGTTTAAGCATAATGCTTGCCTCCGGTCTTGAAATAGAATTGTTCTTCTGCTCCTGTATTTGCATACTGTTTTCTAGCAAAGTCTTTCTATCTATTAAAAATCTTTTCAGCAGAATGTGTGAGAAGGCGTAGCCATGCAGAGTGACTATGATGTGTGGGTCACATGTTTTTGTTAGCTTAAGGAATGCTGTTAATGTTTTCTTTTTCCCCGAGGAGAAATGGACTGTGAAAATTGACAAAAAGAAGAAAAAATATGCTGTGGCTTTGAAGCTGGAAAGATGAATTGGTGTTTCTGATTGTGCTTTCTTAGGAATGCTTTATTGTGAAGGCACATTGATCTAGACACTGCTCTAGGTTCTTTCCCCAAGCATATTTGTTTTATTTTCCATTACTTTTTGATGGCACAATTTGTGATTACTCCCTTCTTTCAATGTTGGCCCTGGTTGCATATCAATTTTTACTGGTTGGTTGGGATGTGTGTTTTTCCCCATCCACCTCTGAGAATGAATGTTTACTATGGATTTAATTTTATGAATCCGATCTTTAGTTTAACAGTTTTGTCATAAGTCAATACAATAGTGAACGACAGACGGTCCTGCAGGGAGGCTGGCTGTGGAAACATCCCACTAGTGCCTGGGTGAAAGAGCTGTACATACCTGAAGCAACTGTTTTCTTTATCTTCCACTCCTGCGGTGAAGTCATGTCCAAGCACCGTGCCTATAGAGGCGAAGAAACCAATACGTTAAGCCAAGGTGATCTAGTCCCTTTGGGGACGAATGTGGGAACTTTGTGCCATCAATCCACCTTTTTTGGAGGTACTGGCTATTCTGACCTCAAACATTTAGCTTTAATCTGAATGAAGGTAGTCCTCCAGTTTACTTCTAATTGCAGTTTACACTCCGGGGGCGTGCCGCTGGAAAATCTGACCCCTCTTAGATTTTGATTCCTATTTGTTTGTCGTCTAGCCCCTAGTTTTGTATGGTTAACACATCATTGGGCTCAACCTCTGGGAAGCCCGAAAGAATAATATATGTTGGTGTCCTGAGGGCAGTTTGTGTAAAGGGTTGTTTCGCCCTATTTTGTGACTGCCCCTAGACTTGGGCTGGGGGGGGCTGCTGCTCTTTTAACAAATAATATTCTATCAAGAGCAGCCTTTGGGTGTCCCTGGGTCCCCTGAATTTTTATCTTGAGAATATTGTTTGCCAGTTTGAGGCCCAAATTTTGGCAACTGAACAGTCCTTTCAATCAATTTATCCGGTATGGCCCCCAGGAGTCGGGAGTGCTAGCAGAGGTTTTGGCCAGGCGCAGTATGAGCCACTCGGGCATTCTGCTCCCGAAGGATGTCCTGCAGGTGGCGAGAAAGTTCGGAGAAGCTCAGGGCCAACGCCCAGATGAACAAGAAATTGGACAGATGGGATAGGCTTTGGATGGGTAGACAGTCCTCCTGGCCTCACAGACTCACTCTTCAGTGGTGGCTGCAGCCTCGCTGTATTCTGAACAATCATCTTCGTCGCCTTCCTCTGCGGGAGTCTCCTCCAGTTGCCTGTTCAAGTTGGGCAAAGTCTTTGAGTGTTTTGGCAAACATTGCTACGTCATCTCAGGGCTGCATTTATTGCAAGCTATCGCTGACGCCTTCCTAGCCGCGGCGAACCAGAAGCTGTAGCGAGAGCTGGGGGAGTTTTGGCCTGATCTCCCTCTGGAAAGGCAGGCCTCATTTAAGACTGTCCTGGAGGATGCCCAGGCAGTTGCACAGGACCACATGGAGTCTAAGATCTCCCGTAAAAGAGCCCAGGACCCTTTCTCTTTTGGAGATGCAGTCGGTGGTACTTGTTCCTCAGTTAGACAGGGGCTCTGGCAGCCACTCCAGGATTTTTGCAGTATCCAAGAACAACCAAGCTGACCTGAAGGTATTTCTGGACCTTTCATTTTTCAACCTATCTTTACCGCTCGAACGCTTCAATATAATTACTGCCGCGCACATAGCAGAGTCTCTTTGCACAGGGGACTGGATGTGTTCCCTAGACCTCAAGGATGCGTACCTTCATGTCCGCATCTACCAGCCGTATTGGACATTTCTGCATTTTACGATTGTCGTACCACTTCCAGTACAAGGTGCTGCCTTTTGGCCTCAATTCGGCTCCTTGTGTCTTCACGAAGCAGGTGGTGGCTGGTCTCTTCCACTTGAAGGGCCAGCACGTATACCTTTATCTGGCAGCTGGCTGGTCAGGGCCAGCTCGCTCAAGGGGGCAGTGCCCTCCTGCCAACGGCTGGCAGACATTCTTCATTAGCTGAGCTTGTCCCTCAAACGGCAGAAGTCGCAGCTGATTCCCGCCCACGATCTGGTGGTCCATGGAGTGTGCTGGGACACGGCGGTGCGGCAGGTGTTGCCCATGCCCGAGAGGCTCTTTTCCCTCTGCAAGGCGATAGAGCACTTTCTGTCCAACTCGACCACCTAGGCATGGTGGTTCCAGCACCTTCTGGGGCTGATGGCATCTTACTCACAGTTCAGCACACCAGCCTCAAGATTAGATGCCTCCCGCTCCAGCTGGCGGCCAATTGGTACCAGGAGATGTGGTCTGTAGGACAGGATTCTAATACCGCCACTCCTCCTCCCAGACCTTCGCTGGTGGTCGATGGACAGCAAAGTGACAGTGGGAACCCCCTTTACCCATCTTGAGCCAAATCTGGATGTGACGTCTGATTCCTCACATTCGGGCTGGGGGGCTACTCTGGAGGGCTACTCCATTCATGGCACATGGTCAAGGCTGGAGACCCTCCTGCTTATCAATCTGCTCCCACTCAGAACAGTGGGCCTGGCGCTCAAGGCTTTTCTGCCTCATCAGGGACAAAGTGGTTCTGGTCACGACCGACGATTCCATGACAATATTTTTCCTGAACAAGCAGGGTGGCACCTGTCCCCCCCCAACCCCCCCTCTATCACCCTTCCTGTGAATGGAGGCAATGGCGGTCTGGGAATGGGCCCTTACGGAAGAGATTTGGATTTCCTCTGCCCACCTCCCGGGGGACAGCAATGCGGAAGTGGACCAGCTCAGTCCCTTGGGGTTCAACACCTACGAGTGGGAGTTACATATGAACTCCTTGTTGCTCCTATACCAGAGATGGGGGGGGGGGGGGGGTTCCGGATCATCTCCTCTGAATTCCAAGTGCCCCTGGTTTGCCTCTTGGGCGTGCCTGGGTCAGTGGTCTCTAGAGGAGGTGTTCCAGCTGTGCTGGCACGGCTGCAGGTGCTATGCGTTTCCTCCTCCACCGTTGCTCCAGCGGACCCTCTGCAAGTTCTGCATGTCATCGGACATCCGCCTCAACCTGATCACCCTGCTCTGACCGTCGAGAGCTTGGTTCTCGGTTCTGCTGCAGTTGTGCTCCCAGGGACTAGTCTGCCCTCCGATCCCCAGCAGGGGCTACCTGACGCAGCAGGGCAGGGCGGTGAAGCACCCGGACCTGGCCAGGCTGGCCCTAGCGGCCCGTTTCCTGACTTGCTGAAACTACTCCATGTTCAGTGCTCTCAGGACAACTGGGACATCATTCATGAGGCCAGGAGGCCGTCTATGTGGGCCCAGCACAAGAGCAAGTGGATAAGATTTTGCCACTGGGCTCGCGACAAGGGGCTTGACCCCCTAACCTGTTCCCCGGACGACGTGCTGGCTTTTTCAGCACGTCTAGTTGGTTCCGGCATGCAGGTAGATACCTGCTGCACCTATTTGGGGGCCATTGGGGCCTACAGGAATTCCCCAGAAAATGTTTCACCGGCCAACCTGGTGGTTAAGGCCCACCTCAAGGGGTTGACCAGGGTCTTTCCTCCGGTGCACAGGCCTCATCTGGTCTGGGACCTCAACATGGTTCTTACGGCCTGGCAGCGCAAGTCCATGGCTTCTGTGGACATTAGGCTAGTGACACCTAAGACATTGTGGCTGGTGGCGCTCACTTTGGTGCGCAGGGGTCCGCGAGCTGCAGGTTCTCATATCCTGCAAGCATTTCACCACGTTTCACAGCGACAAGGTCATCTTGCGCGCACCTAATTTGTTGCCCATGGTGGTCACTCTTAGTTGTTTGCCTTCCCATGTGAACAGCAATCCAAATGGGAACGTCCATTTGTAGCGTTTTTGCCTTGCCACTAATTCCTTTAACAGTGGGGCCATCGCTCCATTCATCCTTATGTGGTCCATCCCCCTCCTCAATATTTGTTCTTTTTGAGGGTATGAGGAGAGGGCAACTAGCACATCTTGCGGTCTCTCCCCTGATGCCCCCGTTCTCTTTGGGCCCACCCTGTGCACCCTGTCGACACCAATTCAGTCAGTCTCTTGTGCCGCTATAATGTCTCTGAATACCTCCTGTACTGCTATTTTGAGGTCCTTGTCGAGTACCGACTCTGCAATATTTTTAATACGAATGTTGGATCTTCGTGAGCGGTTTTCAAGGTCTTCACATTGTATCTCCAGGTTGTGGGTTAGCCTCACCAGATGTTCCTGCGTCTCGCTGTTATGCTGTGCTGCTTCTTCCGTGTTCTGGAGTATTCTCTCGAGTGTGTCTGTCCGCTCCTCGGATTTGGCCACATCCAACTTCAGATCTTGTACGACTTGCTTCATGTCATTTCTTGTCGTGGCGAACTGATCCTGAACCGTTGACATGAACTTCTCTTGAAGTTCCATGAACCAAGCGTGCACGTCATCCCTTGAGGGCGTTTGTAGATGTGGGATGGGGGGATTGCATTCGAATGGGGTGTCTTCCTGTGCCCTTCCTCTGGTTTGTACTGGGGTGTCTGTTGACCACATTTGTATAAGGTTGGCGTCCCTTTTAGTGGTTTTGGAGTTTGCTTGGGACGGGGTCCCCTTTCCCTTTGACATGACCTCCTTTCGATATTGTTGCTGTCAGTTGGGGTGCAGTAGGGTGTCTCGTCGCGTCTCTGCCCTCCGTTTGTTGCCCTCCGCTTGGTGATGTGGGGGAAGCTTTAAGTTGGGGGCGGATGCGATGTACAAATTGCCCCCTGGCAACAGAGATCCTGCTATTTCTTGCCTCCTGCAGCTGTTGGAGAGAGACCACGCTACTCTGCCTCCCCTCCCCCGGCCTGTGTTTGGAGGGGAGGGAGGAACTCTTCACTTCATGGCCCCAACGGTCCAGCCCTCGCGTTATGGGGCCGAGTTGCTGGATGTGGGGCGTGGGCTGTCCAGCCGAGGATGTTTTGGCGGGGGGGTATGATGCGTGGGGGGGGTGTCCCCTTGCTCTCTTAGCAATGAGGGGGTTAGGGGGGCCCTCACCTTCATCACCGCCTGGCATATGCTTGCTTCTTTCCTCCCTGTCTGGGCCCCGATCCGATGCTCCTCCTGGGGTCGGGCCTCCCGTGTCCACTCTTGACGCAGCGTCTTGTCTCCACTCCCCTCCGCGTGGTACTGCTGGTCTCTCCCCTGGCGTCCTCTCCGCTGTCCAGGGGGAGGCCCGCAGCTGCTCTCGGGGGCTCCCCCCGAAGCTCCGCTCTGCCGCCGAGGAGGGGGGACCAGAGGGGGGCACTCCGCAGCGCACGGGCACTGACTCTGTGTTTCCCCGCTCAGGCGTCCCGGCTTCTGATTGGCGCCCACCTCGGCTGCCAAATTCCACCGCAAGCGGGCTGGCTCCTCTGCCGTTCCTCAGTGGGGGAGGGGCAGTCTGCGCTTCTTCGCTCCACAGCCCCTTCAACACTGCATCCGCAGGGTCGGAGTTCTCCTGTAACTTGCGCTGGGGGTGTTGAGGGTGGTATGGCTCATTACTTTTATCTCTGGATCATCCAGGCATAAATTGTGGTGCTTTGTTGTGGTGGCCCGGCGGGATTGAGCCTCACATGCGTCTCCCTGCCCCGGCGGCCATCTTGGAATCCATACCAAGGGTTTTTACCTTGTTCTGTACAGGAATGATATTAGTTCAGATTTGGCAGCTGATCAGGCCGAGGCTTGTTTTGCCCCAAGATCAGCTCTGTTTTGTTGTTAAGGCAATGCTAATTTGCCCACATACAAGATTCAATTTGGTGTTAGATGTTGGATAGGACTGCGGAGTCAAAGGTGTAATCGGTGGTAGTTTCTATGACTAGCTGGGTGCCATCTGTGTAGTTTGTAAAAAAATGCACCCAGGTCGTTTCGTCTAGAAGTGAGCACAGATTCATATTGTATAAGTTAAACAGAATGGGTGACAGACTAGCCCCCCGAGGGACTCCACACTCTATTGCAGCTGTAACATAGAGAATGGAGGAGGTGGTCATAGTCCACCAAATCAAAGGCTGCTGATCCATCTAATAGCACCAGCAGCCCCACTTTTCCGTCCTCTATAGTTTTTAACATGAGATTGTAAGTCCACTAATGCAGTCTCTGTGCTGTAACAGGGCCGAACACATGATTGTATGCTGTGGAGAATACAACATATGATTGGAATTCCAAACGTGCAGATTTATCAAGGATCTTGAGGAAGAAGTTGCAATTAGTAATGGGTCTGAGGTTGTTGGCATCTTTTGTATCTAAATTTGTTTTTATTGGCAATGCGGTGACGGAGACCGTCTTAATAGAATTAGGGATCCTTCCTTCTCTAAACGATGCAGTCAGGAATCTTGTGAAAAATGGGGTGAATAGTTCTTTGTCTTCTAGCATTAATTTAGGGGGCAGAATATTTTCGGGGCATGCGGTTGGCCGCATGGACATCAACATTTTCTCCATTTCGGGTATGGATATTGCAGAAAAGGAGAAAGGGGGTTGGTTTTGAAAATTGGAATCTGTGTACTGGTGCTTTTGAGGTTTAGTTACCGTATACAATGCTTTTTTGATTGTCTCTTGCGTTTGCAATTTTTGTTTCGAAAGCGGTCTGGACTGCTGTAAAGTCTTGATTTGTAGGCAGGAAAAAGGTTTGAAGTGCTTTAGGTTTGAGGGTCTCAAAAAGCTTTCTGGAACTATTAGCTGCTTGACCTATTTCTAGGTTGTAAAAGTTCTTTTTGGTTTCTACAATTTTGTTTTTGTATATTCTATCAGCCTCTTTGCAGGCCTTTTTATTTTCGTCAGATTGATGTTTCACCAGTATGAATTCAATTTGCCCTTTTCCCTTTTTAATGCACTCTGCTATGGAGTAAACCATTTTTGATGGGCAGGATTCTCTTAGTACTCTAGTTCGAATGGGGGCCATTTTCTCCAACCTCTGTCAAGTTATCTAGGAAAGATGAGACTAGATGTTCAGCCGAATCTGTATTTGATGTCTCATCCATAATTGTATTAAGGCATAATCATAGTTCCTTAGCATCTATCCTTTTAAAGTTAAGACTTGTAACTGCTTTTGTGGGTTTGCAGGGTTTGGCATGACCTTCTGGTAGTTGAATATGAAATTCAAAGATGTAATGATCAGACAAAACACATGGCCGGGTCTGGTCAATGACAATTTTGAGTTTTCTGGTTGTCACCCAATCTAAAATGTTTTTTATTGGATGTTGGTTCATTGTTCAAAACTTGAAAGATGATCATATTTAAGGCTCTCTAAATCAGCGGCTTCAGTATCTGATTTGTCGCCCTTTCAGAGATTTATGTCTCCTAAAAAAATTGTTGCACGGTTTGGGCCCTCAAAAGAATTTACGATCGGGGTGATTTCTTCGTTGAAATCTGGCATTGCTGAAGGTGGTCGATAGATTAAAACAAAATGTATAAAACGATTAGGGTTTGAGGTCATTTTCACGAGTAGGATTTCACAGCCCTGACAGGAAATTGGTGAGATCAACAGTCCTAAGTCACTTTTTGCAATGAATGCTACACCTCCTCCGAGGCCTCGTTCACGATTTTTACAGAAAATGGAGAAAACTGGGGGTACTGCTAGGTTTATCGCCGGACCACTGGCATCTGATCCAAGTTTCTGTAAGGCACAGAATATCAAGGTTGTTGGCTACAGTCAGGTTGTGAATATCACAAGCGTGATTATTCAAGTATCTGGTCTTCTGGAAGGCTGTTTTTAGTTTTGCCCCTGTCCCTAATGGGGAATCAGGGTTATCTTCATTGGCATTTCCTTGTAACTGAGGGCAAGAACTGTTAATATCCTCTGAGATGGTTGTCTAGGTAACAGTCTCTTGGGAAATAAGTTAATTGAAACCTGATGCGAGTACGGAGTTTCAGATGAAATGGCTTCCGCTGAGGCCCTACAGGAAGGATGAGCATTGCTCAAATTAAGGGAGCTTGTAGACACTGCCCTTCGTTTCAGGCAGTAAGCGTATATCCTTCCCTGGAGGATAAGCTGGTGAGGGCACCATTTGCCATGGATGCTTCTGCCTGCCTTCTGGTGGATACACTCTTCAATCTTGGATTTTCCATCAATTTCTTGAACTCACCTTTCTGGGCTTCTATGGTTTTGCAGGCTGCCAAGATTTTATCTTCCCAGCAGAGACTTACAGACACATCACTGGCTGTGGCGCATTTCCAAACCAAACTGATCACGGCAGCCTGGTGGTTCCAAAGGCTCTTGGGTCTTATGGCCGCATGCGTTATGTCTCTCCCGCTGGCTTGCCTGAAAATGACATACAGCTGCACCAGGTGGCTTCCTGGAACCTGTCAGCAGAGAACCAGTCAGACTGCAGCCAAATTACTCCATTCCTATTCAATGTCCTGCCATGGTGGGAACTGTTTGCCAACTTAACTTGGGGAGAACCCTTCCAGGAACTTTAGCATGAGGTATGCATAACCACAGATTCATCCCTCTTCCCTTGTGGAGCAACCTAGAGGGATCTCAAGAGGCATGGTCTGTGGTCCACCCATCGGAAGCTCTTTCACATCAATCTTCTGGAGTTATAGGCCATCTTCAACACCAAAGCTTTTCTGCCGGTCCCCAAGGAGAACTAACAGCTAGAAGCCAACGCGGATGACCGGAGCATAGGCCCTGATGAAGGAATTTATTCCGAAATGCATTGGCCACCCGTATAGGCACCTGCAGGAATAAGAGACCTAAGATCTCGTGAGAGTTAAGAATAAAATACAGCCACACTTGAAAAGAGATTCTTTTTGTTTGTTTTTTTGAAAGATTACATATCTGAAGTTTAAAGACTCCACTTACTAGTGGCTATAGGAGTGCAGCCCGCACCGCTGGCTTCACGGCCAAGGTCATTGAACACGGTCCCCAAGGAGAAGCCTGTTTTCATAAAGACTGATCGCTGTACATCGATGTTCTACTTGTACATAACCGGCTCCCTGCCTGTATTAGCAGGTTTTGTGGATTTAGGAAAAGGCTGTCCACTGCGGCATGTACCAAAGCCATTCATCTTCTGGGAGTCCAACACGGAAGCCTATCTACTCACCCGATTGAGCTCCTTGAATCACAAATGGCAAATGGAGAATTGTGTCCTCTAGCACATATTCCAACGCTGGCGTTTCCCCTGGGTGGGTCAGTTTGCAAACTCCAACAATTGCAAGAGTCCTCACTTTGCCTCTCAAGAGGCAGCGGCTGAAGTCCTTGAGAGGGATGCTTTGCTGATTACTTGGAACTCCATTTCTCTACGCATTTCCTCAAAACCCGCTACTTCCCTGGGTCCATGTGAAGATTGCCAGTTACAGGAATTCGACACTCATCCTGATGGCACCTCTGTAGCCATCTTGCTTTTGGCTCTCTGAGCTCATGAAGGCCTGCAGTGAGTCCAGTGGATTGGTAATGCTCTGATGCATTTTTGGTAGGATATAGAATTTAGGAATTAGTTATGGGCAAGTAGTTCTATGGAACCTATTTGTAAATCATAATCAGTGGTTCTTCAGTTTTTCTGCTAGGAAAACTCCCCATCAGTATGGAGAAAAAGGGCTGGCATATAAGAAGCAAACAGTTACTCACCATAGTGACTACGACCCACCTTCCATCAGCTGTTCATTTTTTAAATCGAAGCATACAAAAGACTAACTGGCGAGGTCAGTGGTTGGAGTGAGCATGGGCAAGCCCAGGCACGCCATTGCATGCTTCAAATTGAAAGGGGAAAAGGCTCTGGTCTCGTCCGATAGGATGTACTTACATCAATATGGGGGAAAGAGGGAATATTGACTAGGGGTACAGTAGTCACCATGGTGAGTAACTGTTTCTTTTTTCTGTATAGCAGATTTTTTCTGTCAACAGTGTTAGGCTACAACCCTTGATGATTACATGTATTTTAATTTGTAAGTTATGTTCTTAAGAACTTGGATTAACCCAATAACCTACGCTCTTTTATCTTTCTGGATCATTTATTTTATGCATACGTGATTTAATGCATGTTATTTAAACTGATGCTAGTTGAACATTGGATATTCTCCTTCATAGAGGAAGCTTGTGTGTTGTGATTGAAGACCTAAATGAAGCAATGGAATTTTCCACTCTGAGCTTTGCAAGCATGGCTTGGGGTTTTAGGGTCACCTGGTGTTGGAGAGTATGAATTAAAAAGCCATGCCTGCTTAATTGCTATTGCTTTTAGATTGCACCTCACAAGGCTGGGAGCCAATGCTTTTGAAGGCATTTCCTGTCAAATGGGGTATATGAAATGATTGATAAAATTAAAATGTCCCACATATGTAAAATAATGTCATTATTTTAAAATCATCCACTGCTTAAGAATCGATACTTATTACCGTGTCTGTCAAGATACTTGTTTTTAAGCAATACTTTGTAAGCAGTTAACATCTGAAGAGTTATTTATGTTATTCTCCCTTATTGTTGTAATGTTCGTGCTTGTGAACAAGGATTTACAATGGCCTAGTGGGCAAGGCTCGCATTATACTTTAGGGATACCTTGAATTTGCTTATTGCCCTAGTCCCATTTCCCAAATGCTTGCCAGTCTACTTCCATGTCAAAAGGTGTAATCTAATCTCAATATCCTTTAATTAACAACATCATCTGTCTTGTGGCCTTCAATGTAGGAGCAGCATTTTAACATCCCTCTTTCCCAAATGTACTGCTTTCTATGTCCTGTCTTTGGTGTGATCTTTGCACATGGTGCTAATTAATCCTCTCTGACTCTCTCTTTCGCTTCTCCTTCCTGGATGTGCTGCTCTCTTCAGCATTACCTCAAGGTCAGTCTGCATGTTTAACATAGATGTTTATAAATCGGACTGCGCTGCAATGTTAAGCTGACTATGTATTTCTCACTGACCAGAAATTAGTACATTCAAAAGTTTTCTTAAGTCTTCTTTACTTTGTCAACTTCAGTGTTGCTGGACAACGATGTGGACCGTATCACCTCTTCTGTGCCTTTTTAAAATGCATTTAATTGAATTTTTCCAAAGTTCAACTAGCAATGTTTTAGATATAAGTAGTGTGTGTGTAGACCACTTCATCGTTTTACAATTCTTAACACAAGTTGTCAATATAGTTCATTCATTTGAAAGATTATCCTTATCCCTCCGCCTCAAGAAAAGAAGAGCTCACCGGTTAATATAAACCTATACCTTAACCCATCCATCTGTCCATTGTTATATCAATTTCACTCCTGCTGTATAATTAGTTAAAGGTCTACTCACCAGACTCTTGTTGCCAGACGAGATATAAATCAGCGTTGGGAGTCAAAATAGTACTCTGCGATTATGTATGTAACAACACTGAGCTTCACATTCCCATTGGAACATAAGTGACATGGCACGCAATAAAGCCCCCCACCCTCAGATTCCTTCAAAAAGTGATCTGTGGCGTTTGAATTCTAGTGTTACCCTCGCCTTTGGTGCTGGATTCCTCATGTCCATCAGCCATCCCTACACTGTTAATGCAGTCTAATTTTTCCAATTCTTTTGAACAAGTTTCTTCTTTACTGCAGGGCTCCTCTTCACCAAGAGTCTTTTCAGCAGTCGGTCGCTAACCTCCCCTCTTCTCACATCATTGTAAAGTATTGATCTACAGACTCAGGCTGTAGATCCACATGATTCCCTGTGCCCCATCACGAAAGGCATTCTCTCTTCTATCTCCTCCTAGCCAAGTCTCACTTCGGGGCACTCACAAAATCAATGTGTGTAATCCCCCTTCTGCCGCTCGCATTGCCAGTAGGCATCTGTACCACTTAGTTTAGCTTTAAGCATGTGTGGAGGTGTCCAGTGCTTTAGGTAGCACACCTTCTGTTGCTTGAGTCTGTCAGGCATATTATTTACTTAGTTGTGTGAGCAACTCCACTAGGGTGGGAGGATCTATAGCTTTATGTCCCAGAGCCGTAATGTAATTGAGCTGCAGGTAAAACCCAAGTTCCTGATGAGAAAAATCAAACTAAGTCTTCATCACAGCAAATCATTTTAGCCTGACTTTCTCACATTTGATAGAGATGCCACACTCTTATTTCATTCGATTCTTCCCCCCGCATAATTTTGTTCCCTATTCTCAGGAGTGGGTTCCTCTATAGCAGTACCTACTTTGACCCGCAAAGGTGTGTACATGTCATTGGCCCACAACCTGTGTATGATTCTGTGTGTACTTTATGTACAATTGACTTGTTAACATTTCAAAGTCTCACTCCTAATATAAAGATGGGCAGGGCATCTAGTCTGAGTCAGGACATATTCAATCTTGACCCAACCTGAGCTTTGCTTCCCTCTAGTTGCAAAAATGTGTTTAGCCTCCGTGAGGACAAAGCTGTTCTGGTATTGTTCAAAACATAGCATCCTGAAGCTGCCGTTGAGCAGAGGGGTCTGAAGTATTCTCTGAGAAGAGCAGCCAGAGGCACCATATATAAATGCATCCACTCAGAGAGGTACATTGTCTTGGGTATATCAACATGCATGTCATTCAGCACATAAAGCACAAAGGGTAGTAGAATTACCAACTAAATGACACTTCTCAATTCCCAAAAAAACAAAGAGCAATGGAAAAGTGTATCTACATCTTGTCATTCACTGCTTTGGATCGTTTTTGTGAATCGTATGCCCAGACCATATATGTGCAGTTTCTCCATTTCTGTGCCCCACTCCCTCAAGAGGAATCTTGTTTCACTCAACAGATCCATTAATTTGCTTTTGTCAAGTTTCCTATATCCTTCACATTTTAATCACCTCAATGTGCATATGACTGCTGACACCAGTGTTTCCAGCCCCCTTAATGTCAACAGGATGCTGTCTGCAAATAGGACTTTGAATAACTCTCTGCTTACGTGTGCCCCCTGCACTTCCTCTGCCGTCCTTATGCTGCAAACTAGTGGTGCTATTGCTTTTTCGGTTAGTGCTGGTGAGAGTGGGTATACTTGTCCCATTACCTTCTCTCCCGTGAATTCATCTGGCGGGCATCCATGTACAGTGATCATCACCTTCGAACATGAGCATATCATCTCAGTTACTGCTGCAAGCTGCTCTGGAAAGCTTGGTCATCACAGTATGGAGAAGGAATTAGACCAGGCGACCTTATCAAATGCATTTTTCACATCGAGGCTTAGGCCCACTGTCATTGCCGTCAAACCCCTCATCACTTTCATGATATTTTTCACCTGCCTTTGTTTAGTTTGTTGTTCCCTCTATCTTTCACAAAGTCAGATTTTTCAGGGTGAAGAACAATTTGGACTACCGACTCCATTCCCATAACAAGTACTCATGTCTGTTACTTATAACCCACATGTATCATCAAAATGAGTCTGTAGTTCCCTTAAATGTCAGGGTATTGGCACGTTTTGTATATTACTATCAGCATATATTGTTTAATTTCTCTATGGAATCACTCTTGTTTACCAATGTGCCCCTATAACCTGTGTAAATCAGTAAGAGTTTATCTGTAATTTCCTTTTATAGCTCCACTTGAGGGCTATCTTGACCAGGAGACTTGTTTGACTGCATCCACTTCAGTTCCTCCTATGCTTAATTCTTTGGGGCGTTTACCAGGGCTGAGACCTGGGACTTATTTCTGAGCACTGGAACTTATTGTCTCAGATTTATTTCAACATTCAGTTCAACTATGAGGTGATGTTTCAGCAACTTTATTTTTTAAATGTTAGTCTTACTTGATCTACAACAAGGAGCAACAGTGTGAGGTAACGAGTGATCATATTGCCAGAAAAATAAAGATGTAATAATCAGTGGTGAATATTCAATGAAATATTATAATATCTAAATAATTGAATCGACAATGTAATCCTATATATGTGTATTGGTTAATTTAAATGTCCTATATATTTTTTAAGTTCTTATAATTATGCAATTACTATGATTGTAGTTCCCATTTTCAACCACTAGAGGGCATTGCACAAGTTTTATTTAATGTCGTTTTTCACCCACTGGAGGCTTTCACACTTGTTTTCATTTACGGTTTCCTGCACCCACCATTTTCAATCGTCAGTGTTTCCTGAGACTGTTCCTGATGGAGATGTTCCTGTTCATCAAGGCTTTGGATTTTTTTTGTGGAACTTTTTTTGGATGGCTTTTTTCCCCAGGATTATTTGGTTTTGAACATTTTTTAAGGGACACTGTGTTTGGATCGCTGCAATTTCTGTAGGATTACTTTTTGGAACTTGGATTTGTTTCACATTTTTTAAATATTTTTTCTTGGATTCTTAGATTTTGGAATGCTTTTTCAGGTCACTGTTTTTGGATCGCTGGATTACATCTTGGATTGTTTGGATTTTGGAATGCTTTCTCTGGATGCTTTGTTTTGATCCATGGATTACTTTTTGAAACTTTGATTATTTCACGTTATCAGATGTTTTTTTGTTGGCTTCTCTGGTTTTTTGGCACAATGTATTTGGATCATTCGATTACATATTGGAACTTGGATTTCTTCACATTTTCAGATGTGTTTTTATTGGATTCATTGGATTTTGGAATGCTTTCACTGGATAATTTGTTTGGATCGATGGATTACTTTTGGGAACTTGGATACCCATTTATTCAGGATGATTTTGGATCGGTTTTACAGGATATGGTTCTTGAATTGGTGGCTTTATTGTTGGAAAATGGAAAAAAATGTAACTTTTTCAAAACGTTGGAACACATGAATGGATATTTACCACTGGAAGTTTGATAAGTTTAATTTATTATTTTATTCCTTAACAATTGAGTTTGCTTAATTTTGTGACAATATTAACAGTCAAGTTTTAATATTTGAAGTTAAACGCAATACTCTGCAATGTGAAATGGCATGTTTTGGCATATTAATTTAAATAGTTAAATTTGAGGATTGCCCTTCTGACAGAGCTTTTAATTCCGCAAATTTTCTTTTGAACTTCTAATTTGTATGCCTTTTGCAAATTGATGTATTATATCTCCTGAAGAATATTAGCATTAGTAAACATTCAGGTTCCTTCCGTGCTAATGGCAGCAGTATTTATTCCACAATGTAATTTCCTTCTCCAGTTCATGCATAGGGACACTCTGAAAATGATACTAGTTATTTCACCACTATTTTTTGTTGTCGATATTTGTGGAACGGTAAAATCACATAAAACCCAGTGTGAGCCATGCTTACACTGCAATGTGCTAACTTTCTAATGTCATGAAAGCACAGAGCTGGAAGGTGACAGTACTCGGTGCTCAAACTGTTTAAGCCAGCACATTGCTCTAGTTAGTCTACATGACATTGGTGCTGCTCCACTTATGGTGCAGGCAAGGCTTTGCTGTGGCTGGCTTTGCTGTGTATCTACAGGTGGAGGCAATTAGCAAGCACATTCAGGGCTTTATTAAGATTGGCACTTCCCCTTTTTCCTCTGGTATACAGCCTTCATGAGGTGCACCAATACACA
Source organism: Ambystoma mexicanum (assembly GCF_040938575.1). Taxonomy (NCBI): domain Eukaryota; kingdom Metazoa; phylum Chordata; class Amphibia; order Caudata; family Ambystomatidae; genus Ambystoma; species Ambystoma mexicanum. The sequence continues at coordinate 437,441,687 of NC_090936.1, forward strand.
GGCCTGTGCCAGGCTGCTTATTCTAAAACACACACTGGCACATGAAAGTTATGTTAAGGAAATGTATGTAAGCGCACATACACCCAGAGGCATCATGGCTCTGGGGAGGCAAGGAGTGTATCCGTAGAGAAGTTAGAAGAGCAGAGTTTTTAGTGATTGCCGAAAGGCAGGATGATGTGCAAGGGAAGGGGCAAGTTGTTCCAAGCCTTAGCAGCGGTGACAGAAAAGGCACGGCCTCACTTACGGGCTAGCTTAAAGCGAGGTACAGCCACCCGCCGGGTGGTTTGGGCACGAGGAGTGAGAGTAGGTTGGTAAGGAGTGAACTTTACTTGCAGATATTCTGCTCCCACTATGATCAGTGCAGCACAGTCAGCAGTGCCAGGAGTGGGCCCGAGGGGAGCCGGGCAGGGAGCGCACAGTCCAATCACCAGCCAAGAGAACCACGAGAGGGCCAAGTAAAAGGACCACTACCACTGCCCAAGAGAAGTGCTTGTGCTGAGTGCCAACCTAGAGAAGACCGTGCTGAGGTGTTTGACAGGCAAGTTGATCAGTCAAGTTATTATTGTCTGCCTAACATTTTACTAAGTGAATAAAGCACTTTTGCTGTATTATTTTGAGCAAAGAAGGGCCAGATGTTCTACTGGCCACCTATAGAATCAGAATAAATTGATAATGCGGATTTCCAATTTTAAGAGACAACTACTATGCTATGTTATTTGATGGAACCTTGTAAGTCAGACATCTGCCTTGAGTGGTGCACACTTAAACCTCAATGAGCTGATGAGAGCTGCACCTGCAATCCCAAATATGTTGACACACTAGGGGAAGCAGTCAGTGGTAAGCTGCTTCCCCAATGAGGTGCAAACAGTATTTGGGCCCTGGCACTTTTATTTACACATTAAGCGCGAAGTGCCTTGCCCACCTCTTGTTCTAATGCAACCATCTAACAGCATTGGGGTCTTTCCTGTGAACTGCTGGCAGATTAAGGCTATTTTTATAGCTCTCAGTTTCTATCCTGTCCCTTTTCACAACTGTACAGTTATTTGTAGAGGGACTCCAACATGTTGCTAATGTCTGCACCATTCAGCAAATGAGAGACATTATGTTGGATGCCATGTACGCACATTGACTGATAAGTGGACGTGCGGCAATAAGCCAGGAGCCTTGCACATTACAGCCTTAAATATTTCTACCCAGCATCCCAGTACTTCCGATTTGTGCAGACACATCGTACTCTGTCTTGGAGAAATCTGTTAATTTCGTACTTGCAGTATACTCTTTTGATTTTCTGCTCTATGGTATCTTTTCAACATCTGGAACTTTCATACTCTTTCTCCAGTGCCTTTAGATTCAGTGAAGTTTGCTTTTCTCCTCGAGGCTGCTATATGCGATATGCAATGTATGCCTTCAAGCACTGCCAGACAGTTGCCAACCAACTTTCCTTATTTTCCTACTTAGAAAACTTCAAACTGCTACTTTACAAGAATCCGTACAATCCTTACCCTTTAAGAGCGAATGATCTCTTCAACATAGTGGTCTTGCTTTCTTGCCAGCTCCTGTCAACAACAGTGTCTGGAGGCAAGTTAAACAATCCTATCATTCTATTTCGACAATACCTGGTGGCTTCTCTATCTGAAATTGTGTGGAGACTGGAGAGTCCCTACCAAGCCCTTACTTGGGACATGAGCATTGACTAGAAGTAGCTCATTAGATATTCGGTATCCGATAACCAGCATATACTTCAACCGTGAGTCTATGTAAGATAATTATTTTAACTTTCCACTTGTGGATCAAAACCTAACCATATGGATTTAGTGGCGAAGTTGGCATGAATCCTCTGCCCAACGTACTCTCTACTCAGCCAGGTGGGTTTCTCCAATATTACATTTTTCATAGATTGCATACTGTGAATATTCCCCATCGTTAGGCTGGGAATCCTCAGTAACAAAGAGCAGTTTAAACTTAAACTAAATTTCAGTCACTTTTGTGCTCTATTTTTGTCCCTTTTGGGTCATTCTGCCCACAGCCAATTCGAAGGCTCCCTCATCTCCACTCCTGGTGGCCATCTTCTGATTTTTGTTACCCCACCTTCGTGTTGGGAGTCCTCAAAAATCTCTCTCGTTATATTTGACATGTATACTTAGATATAACATCTTAAGGTTAACTTCATTTGATGAGCGCATTAACATCCTCATCTGCAGGAGTGGTATCGATCATCCGGTGGCCCCGCCGCCTGCTGAGTCACATTCTCCAGTGTGCCTCTGCATTTGGAATCTACTCCAGTGGCTAAAACATAAAGAATGAGCCTCTTCAAGGCCTGTGCACAATCTGGCCTCAAAAACGACTTTGTGGAGGACCTGCGCGATGACTGCCTATACTGCCTTCACCCGCACCATGTCATCAAGGATTGTAACACCTGTCAATCCTTTTGTAACAAAACCATGAGGAATCGTCACCACAGGTTGGTTGTGTGGCTCTCTGACGCGGGGGGAGGGGGCTCTGGTTCTGCCTCAGTACGGAGTCCTGCTTTGCTCAGGCAGGGTAGGGCCGAACCACCACTAGTAAGATCACATGACGAGTCTCCTCAGGGATACATCTATCCATCGCAGCCTTACGGCTACACACCTCATGCGCCTTGGCGCTACCACCAGAAGCGGAGACCCAGTGCTTCGGAGGGCTGGCCCCTTGGCAACCCATCGGCTTGCAAGGACCACTTCTTCAAGCGCATCCTCCTCCTCATGCATTACCCACAGATGGGGCTCCTCAAGGACCTACTGAGAGAGTTAATCCTGCAGGTTGTGCACCCTCAGCCTCCTCCTCTGGGTCCTCCACCTGTTCCTCCAGTGCTGCTGGTGCCAGTGCCTGTCCCTCCCCCGGTCCAGGCCTTAGCGGTCATCCAGACCCTCCGCTGCCTCCTGTACCACCAGCGCCTCCCCCTCAACAACTGTTGGATCTTTCTTTGGATCCGGACCATGGGGGTACTCCGCTGGCACCTTTGTCCCAGGGTCTGAAGGCCCCCCAGTCTGTAAGAAAGGGGTGAGGAGACTATGACGGCGATGATAATGCCCAGAACGATGAACCCTCAGCATCTGTTTAGAGGCCTTCCATGACCGCCTACAGAGCCTTGCAGAGTTCTTGGGGCTCTCTCTGCCTGAGGAAGCGCCCCAGGAGTCAGGCGTGCTAGCAGAGGTTTTGGGCAAGCGCACCATGAGCCGTTCTGGCATTCCGCTCCAGAAGGACAACCTTCAGGTGGCGAGAAAGGTCTGGGAGAAGCCCAGGGTCAACGCCCAGATGAACAAGAAGTTGGACAGCATGTTAAGGCTGACGGACGGGCAGCCGGTCCTCCTGGCCTCCCACCCCCAGCCTCACTCTGCAGTGGTTGCTGCAGCATTGCTGTATTCTAAACAATCGTTTACGTCGTGATCCTCCTATGGAGCCTCCTCCAGTTGCCTGTCCACTGAGGACACGGTCCTTCAGTCTTTGGGGAAATGGTGCAATGCCATGTCAGGGCTGCATATGCGGCAGGCCAATGCTGATGCCTTTTTGGCTGCGGCTAACCAGAAGCTGTTGCAGCAGGTGGGGGAGTTTCTTCCAGACCTCGCCTTGGAGGCAAGCCTCCTTCATGGCCGGTCTGGCAGATGCCCGGGCCGTTGCGCAGGACCTCCCTGGAGTCTTGGGTCTCCCACATCGACACAGCCAGCAGAGGGCTGTGTCTGGGGGTCGAAATGAGCATGACCGCGTTGATGCATTCCACTAAGCTTTCATCTGATGTGCAAGAGGGGATCCTAGATCTTCCCTCTGAGGGTGTGGACCTCTTTCATTCATCCACCGATGACGAGTTGACAAAGAAGACCTCCACACAAACTGCTTGGTACTTGGCCATCCTGACTCAACCAGGGCAGAAGTCCTTCCCTCAGTCTCGGGGCAAGACCGACTTGATACCCAGTGCTTTCACTGGCTTCAAAGGGTTTCGGGACCGTGGTATGCAGAGGCCTGACAGGTCGCCCTGCATCAAAAGTAGGAAGCAGCAGAGGACTTTTGCATGTTTTTTTCTGCTTCTGGTGTTTCTTGGCCTGTGCTGAGACACAGCTGTGCAGCGGGTGTTACCCATGCCTGATTGGCTTTTCTCATCCTTAAGGCAGTTGCCACTTTCTGGCCACCCCAACCACCTCGGCATGGTGGTTCCAGCACCTACTCTTACGCCCGTCCCCTTTCCTCCATACTGCATGGGCGTCCCTTTCAAGGGACAGGAGACAGAACCTTTTTCACCAAAAAACCCTTCTTCCCCTTTAAATTTAGAGGCGCATGGTGGTGCGGCCCTGGGAGCATGTGCTGCCCTGACTCCGCCCTCCGGCGCCATACCTCAGTCCCCTTTTCTTCGTCAACGGGAGCGGGCTGAATTCACCAGCGCTCTTGGGTTTGGCTTCGACCATGTAATTCCATGCGCGGATACTTCTTCTTTGTCTTTTTTGTCTTTTCTATTATTCAGGTACTCCGTCCTCAGGCGTCACACTCCTCCCTGGCGCATGTCAACTTCCAAAGGTTTCAGCAGGTGTCCATCCTGCAATGGGCTCTTCCCAACTTCAGACCCCCACGCCCTCTGCCTACGTTGCTTTGTCCCAGACCATGGTTGGCAAGCTTGTACAGCGTGCAACGCCCTGTCATGGAAATCGCCGAAGAACAGACTAGCCAGGTGGAGTGAGCTCTTCCAGAAGTCACCTCCAGAGGACCTCAAGAACTTCGTGAAACATCGAGCTAGGCCCAAGTTAGCGCCTCTATTTTTCATTGCACCCGCAAGGACTCGCCAACGCGGTAGAGACCACTCTGGTCCTTGTACCAGCACGCACACTGAGGCTGCTCCAGCTACCAGCCTACAGGCTGAGGGATTCTCGGATCCTCCCGGTGACAGTGCTAAGGGACGGGAAGGTTCTTTGACCGGGTCACCACCTGAGGGGCTCTGCCCTTTTACCGGCATTATGTCCGAGGGGCCACACCCTAGTACCGGCAATACTGCTATAGGAACGCCTAAACGCAGCTCTACCGGGCCACGGGCTGAGGGAGTCACATCTACAGGGCCTAGGCCCGAGGAGCAGGGTAGGTCTCACTATCCACACTCGAGTCTTGGAGGAGGCTAGGCCCAGCGAGCCGAACAACACAATGCTGGCACGTGGCAGGCAGCTCGACAAAATGGCCACCACGCCAGACATCGGCACCCGTCTGACGCAATTCCAGGAGTTCGATGAAGAACGAGTGTCAAGGTGGGACTGGCCTCAACCAGGTACGTGGCCTACAGCCTATCCTTTGTTTGCGCAGAGCAGGTTCCCACTGCGTCCTCACAGGCAGGGTATGCAGCGGCTCCAGCAGCCTCCTGCTACCCTGTCGGTACCCCACACCACGTCTCCGGCCTGTGAAGAGGGGTTCTTCGAGAGGTTCCTTGGGCTCATGAAGTCACCGCGGATGGGGGTTATCCTCGGGGACGTCATCAGGGACGTGCTCCCTACGATACTACTGGCACCACAGGCTCATCCTCGGGTGCCCCCCGCGCAACCTCTGCCGATTCCTCAGGTGGTTCCATACCAGCCTCCGACTCCGATCCCAGTACGCCAGCCTCCGGCTCCCGCTACTCCTCCACCTACGCAGGATCCTCCTGACCCACTGGATATGGATGAGGAGGATCCCCCTCAAACGCCATCCTCAGCCTGGGCCTTCCACAAAAGTCTTGCAGGGCTGGCAGAGTACCAGGGCCTACCCCAACCCGAGTTTGAGCAGCCAGCAGATGGGGTTTTGGCTGAAGTTCTCACACAACGCCCCTTTGCCAAAACAGGAATTCCACTGCAGAACGATGTAGACTCCCTGGTCAAGAAGGGTTTGCTCAAGCCCCTACTCTGTCCAGCTGGTCAGTCAACACCTGGACGCCAAGTACAGGCAGATGGAGGGGGATACACTCTTGCTATCGGCCCATCCTCAGCCACACTCCTCGGTGATTGCTGCAGCATCACTATACTCCAAGCCTCAGTCGTCCTTAGCCGCTTACTCCTCGACAATGCTGCTAGGCAAGGAGGAGAAGATCTTGGAGGCGTACGTGAAGAAGCTGTATTGCAACGCATCCTTGCATCTTCGTCAGGCCAATGCTGATGCCATGCTGGCTGCCGCTAACCAAAGGTTATGGCAGGAAATTTGCGGACTTCCTCCCTGAACTCCCTACGCAGAGCCAATCAGGTTTCAAGGCAGGACTGGTTGAGGCCGAGCTGGTGGCGCAGGACCTTATGGAATCCACTGTGGCCCATATTAACACGTCCGGCCATGTCATCTATATCGCCACGGACATGAGAAGGAAAGCCTGGCTCCGGGCAACGAAATTCAACCTGGACATCCAGGAACGCATACTAGATCTGCCGTTCGAGAGGTGGGGGGGAACCTCTTCAGTCCACCACGGACGAGGAGCTGGATTAAAAGCAAATCAGCTAACAAACGGCCAAGTCTTTATCCATCTTGACAAAGACCACGCCCAAGTCGTACACCCAGTCACAGCAGCGCTCCTACAGGGGGCGTACGCAGCCTGACCGCTCGCCGTCTGAAAATCAGCGCAAGCAACAAAAAGGGGGGGGGGAGTAAGGGCTTTTTGCAGTCCCCCTCCTCCGCGACAGCCTCAGAGGGAAAGAAGGCATGACACGCCCCTCTGGGTCCACGTGTCTCCAGTGGGGGGCAGACTTGCTCTCCATGCACATTTCTGGCGCCAGAATTTCGCGGACCCCTGGATCCTCTCTGTAGGATCCACAAGGTACCACCTACCCATCCCAGCTACTCCCGCCTCCACCCCTCCCCTCCACTCCCTCAAGTTGGGACAGCAACTCTTCTGTTGGAGATCCGGTCGCTCGTAGAGAGCCAGGCATTGGAGGAAGTTCCAGCCTCCCAGTGAGGCTTGGACTTTTACTCCAGAATTGTTGCCATTCAGAAGACGAACCAGGTGAGCCTGAGAGTTGTGCTGGACCTTTCCACCCTCAACTTCTCCTTACCTCTACAAAAATTCAAGATGGGTTACGCCAGCCTTTATAGTGGAGACATTGTGCAAGGGTGACTGGATATGCTCCCTGGATCTGAAGGACGCGTACCTACACGCTCCGATTTGGCAGCCCCATCATTCTTTCCTACAGTTCAGGATCATGGGCTACCATTTCCAATACAAGATCCTCCCTTTTGGCCTCAACTCGGCCCCCAGGGTCTTTACCAAGCTCATGAATACAGTGGCTACCCTCCTCAGAGTGCAGGGTCTTCACATCTACCCATACCTCAACAACTGGCTCGTCGGGGCTACATCTCCGGAAGCGATTCATCACTCTTCCCATGCCCTAAAGAACACGCTGCACAATCTGGGCTTCTCGCTCAATCTCAAGAAGTCGCAGCTGCAGCCTACGCAGAGACTGACTTTCTTGGGGCTCATCTGGTACACGTGCTCCGAGAGAGTTTTCCCTTTGGAGGACAAGATCACGGCCATCAGGAGGGCCGCTGCGCACTTCCTCAGCAGAGAGATGACATCGGCCTGGTGGTACCAACACCTACTTGGTTTCACGGCAGCAGTCCTATTGGCCGTCCCCCACACGAGACTCAAAATGAGGAGGATATAGCTGCACTTCGCAGCATCATGGAACCAGGAGCGGTGTTCTCAGGTGGAGGTGATAAATGTTCCTCTTTCTCTTCACCCGGACCTCACATGGTGGTCCACGGACTGCAACCTGCAGACGAGCAAGCCCTTCCGGCACCCTACCCCACAGGTCACCATCACTACGGACTCCTCTCTCGCAGGGATGTGGGGGGGGGGGCACCCTGGACAACCACTGCATCCATGGCACCTGGTCCCGGCAGGAGTACCACATCAATTGGCTGGAACTAAAGGCCATCTGGCTAGCACTCGGAGCCTTCCTTCCGGTTATCGGGGCAAGGTCGTCCTCATTCAGACAGATAACTCGACCAGCATGTTCTATGTAAAGCAGCAGGGAGATACCAGATCCCCTCCACTGTGCAGACTGGCAGTCAGCATGTGGGAATGGGCACTGGGAATCCAACCTGGAGGAGGACAGGCTCTGCAGACAGGGAGAGGATAATTACGAGTCGCAACTGAACAACCTTGTGCTGCAGGAGATCTTCAGCAGGTGTGGACAACCCCAGGTGGACCTCTTTGCCTCCTGGGACAATAGGAAGTGCCAGCAGTTTGCATCCTGGCAGGGACAGGGCCCAGGCTCCCTCGGCGACGCATTTCAGATTCAGTGGAATGGCATAACAGCATACGCCTTCCCGCACACAGCACTGATCCACAGAGTGATATGCAAGATCAAGGAGTCTCGCCACCTCAGCCTCCTTCTGATAGCTTCCTGGTGGCCAGCCAGGCCATGGTGCTCGGAGATGGCCAACCCTCTTGCAGAAACCACCCATTCGCCATCCGACGGGTCCAGCACATCTTTTGGTGCAATAGGCGGGCAGGGTCATCCACGCCACAAAAGTAGCCCTCACATCGTGGCTCCTGAGCAAGTCACGCTAGGGCACCTCAGCCTTTCCCAGGCTAATCTAGAGATCATTCAGGGTGCTAGGAGCAAGGCTATCAGGACCCAGTATAAGAGCAAGTGGACCAGGTTCTGTCACTGGGCAGACTCTAAGGAGATCAAACCCCTTGCATGTACGCTGGACGACGTGCTCACCTTCTCGGCGCACCTCGCCCACTCAGGCGTGCAGGTGGACACCTGCCACACTTATTTTGCAGCCATAGGGGTTTACAGAAACTCAGAGGAAGAGATATTCTCCTCTTCGCCACTACCGGCCAACATGCACGCCCATGCAGTCAGAGCCAAGGCAAGGGCCATTGCATTCCAGCGGCATGTCCCTTGGCAAGTCACAAGCAAGGCGGCCACACAGGCCACCCCTTCGGCTTTCTGCAAGCATTACTGTTTGTACCCCGGCACTAGATCAGATGCGGCTTTGGAAAGGCAGTTCTTAGAAGCCTGTTTGTTTAAGGAGGGTCTCCTCTCCACCCTGGGGCTACAATCAGTTGTAATGGCCCGTGCAGTATGGAGGAAAGGGGACGGGATGTAAGAGTAATTATAAGTTACTCACCGTAATGACTAACGTACTCTTGGTCCTTAGTCCCCTTTCCTCCATACGTCCCACCATCCTCCCCCCTAATAAAACTTGTGTCATTAGGCAATGTTAATTAATTGTCCACGCGTCTATGGGGACTGAGGTGTGGCGCCGGAGGGCAGAGTCGGGGCAGCATGTGCTCCCAGAGCCACACCCCTGCACGCCTCTAGATTTAAAGAGGAAGAAGATTTTTTTCTGGTGAAAAGGGTTCCGTCTCCCGTCCCTAGGAAGGGACGCCCATGCAGTATGGAGGGAAGGGGACTCGAACTGAGAGTAAGTTAGTCACTACTGTGAGTAACTTATCATTTTCTCTGCACTTATGAACATACTCCACAACCTGGGGTTTACTATTAACCCCAAGCAGACTCAGGTGCAGCCCACACAGAGCCTCACCTTCCTGGGCCTCATCTGGGATACAAGCTCCGATAGGGTCTTTCCCTCGGAGGACAAGATTACGGCCATCAAGAGAGCCACTACTCACTTCCTTACCAGAACAGTGACCTCAGCCTGGTGGCCGATCACAGGCTAAACTGGAGATCATCCAGGGCGCCAGGAGGAAGGCTACTAGAAGCCAATACAAGAGTAAATGGACTAGGTTCTGTCATTGGGCGGTCTCTGGGGAGATCACCCCCCCCTTATGTGCACGCAGGATGATGTGCTCTCCTTTTCGGCACACCTTGCACACTCAGGCGTATAGGTGGACACATGTCGCACCTTTCTGGCAGCAATAGCCGCCTACAGAAAATCAGAGGAGGATGTCTTCTCTTCCAACCTGATAGTCATAACATTTTTCAGGCCTCTCCAGGCTCTACCCACCCATCAAGAAGCCACACCCCGAGTGGGACCTCAATGTGGTGTTGGGCGCCTTGGCACACAAACCCTTCGAGCCAATGGCGTCCGTGTACATCAGGCTGGTCACCATTCAGACAGCTTTGTTAGTGGGCCCCACCTCCGCTTGCAGAGTCAGCGGAATCCAGCCTCTGACGGCCTCAGAACCCTATACCACTTTTTACAGGGATAAGGTGGTCCTGCGGACTCACCCTGCGTTCTTGCCAAAGGTACCCTCCGCTTTCCATCTAAACGAGGAAATAGTCTTAACTACATTTTTTGCTGACACCAAGAACTAGGCTCAGAGAGTCTTGCACTGTCTGGATGTAAGGCGCGCTCTGAAATTCTATCTGGATAGGACCAAGTGCTTCCGCAAGTCGGATGCACTGTTGGTCACCTTCGGGGGATCCAGGCCCGGGTATCAAGCATCCAAGGTCTCTTTTGCACAGTGGATGGTTGCAGCCATCAAGGAGGCCTACGAGGGGCAGCACAAACCTCTGCCAGCTAACATGCACTCCCTGGCTGTCAGAGACAAGGCCTCAGCCATTGCATTCCAATGGCAGGTCCCGTGGCAGGTCATCAGCAGGGCGGCCACCTGGGCCACCCCTTCTGCTTTCTGTAAGCATTACTGTTTGGACGCCGACTTTGTCAGTCGCGGCTTTCAGACAGGCATTTCTAAGGAGCCGATTTGTTTGAGGACGGTCTACTCTCCACCCTGGGGCTACATTCAGTTGTAATCGCCCATGCAGTATGGAGGAAAGGGGACGGGACGTAAGAGTAATTGCTAGTTACTCACTGTAGTGACTAACATACTATTAGTCCCCTTTCTTCTATGCATCCCACCCACTTCCCCCCCCCTAATAATACTGGTGTCATTAGGCAATGTTAAATATTGTCGATGTGTCAATGGGGACTGAGGAGTGGCTCTGGTAGAAGGAGTCAGGCGAGCGCGTGCTCCCAGGGCCGTGCCCCCACGCGCCTCTAAATTTAAAAAGGTTCAGTCTCCCGTCCCTAGGAAGGAGTGCCCATGCAGTATGGAGGAACGGGGACTAATAGTACGTTAGTCACTACGCCGAGTAACTAGTAATTTATCATCCTAGTTATATACCTTTTATTAAAAATAACTGCGATTGCACTGCTTTGGGCCCATTGACTGCTGGCATGTTTAGAATTCAATATAATACTGTTACAGATAACATGATCGGCATGCAAAACCAGTGATTAATGTAGTATGAGAAAGGTATGCCCACTTTTGAATGTCACTTTACCTTCTTCCCACTCCCTCTCCTGCTAGCATTGGAGACGCAGGTGCACCGCAGAACAAATGCTGTCCGTGTGCACTTTACATCCTTTGGTTCAAACAGTAAGCCCTTTCATCACGCAACAGAGTTTCCTTCTGCTGCTTCTTCTTTCGACCTGACGATACCTGTTGTTCGGCATCTCAGGTTACATCATTTTAGGATGGCAGGCTTCCGGCCAATAATTACAGGGCTATGTGTTACTACTGTGGCATCTCTAATGCTCCCTGAATGTTAAACATGTATATCATCCATATTTTATTTCTGAAACATTTGCTGCTGTTTTAGCTTTCTGCCATGGTCCTCTGCGCATCACTTCCAGCCGATGCAATCTGTTCCTTCTAAAACAAGTCTTCTAATGGATATCTTCTTTCCACTTATTCATCTTTTCCAAAATCCATTACCAAGGGGTGTAGGTGCAACTCTACTGCACGTCATCAGGGTAGAGGTGGCTGTTCTCGGTCCACAGAGTTCTGGAGCAAGTTCCCTTGAAGGGGCCATCCACCAGAGCTTGCCAAGAAATGGGTATGCTCAACTGAATCAAATCCACGAGTGAACCATCTTCTAGGTACCATCTCTAATCGGGTTCATAGAGACCGTACTGCCTGTCCCCTCCACCCTGCATCACTCCAAGATTCAGATTGAGGTATCTTACCCGTCAAAGACATTTTCCCCAATTGACCTGATTTATTTATCACTGGAATAATCTGGAACCTACTGCGGAAGCTCTTGATGGCCCTTCAAAAGACAATGGTGTGAGGCTTTGTACCAAATACTGTACATCTGGGATAGGTAATTTTCCTGCCATTTCCACCAGTGCACTGTCTGGTGCTACTAGAGGTCAGCACTTGCATAATAACTCCCTTTGAGGTCCCTCCAGCCCAAGACTTAAGCCGCTCTCTGTGCTGAAATTAGTACCACCTCGGGTGCTCTGTAGTGGAGACATATATCGCCTCCTATAAAGAAGCCAAGTGAACATTCTTACACCTGCTTTACATGGCTCTTGGCTGACAAAGATAAATGGTTATGCTTCCTGCCCTGGGATCCTGAGTGTGTCCATAGACATTTATAAGCCATACCCTGGTATAGAAAACTTGGCTTTATACCTTTAGGTGGCCAGCTCCTTAAACATATACCTGTAGCAGGATTTCCCTGAAGTGTTCTGTGGCTTCTCAGGTCAGGTTTCACTCATGTAATATGGTCATTCACAAGGTAGGTAGTTGATCTTTGGGTATTTGCCCTATTATCTACCTGAACAGTCCCCAAACCTATGAACATTGTGCTGTCTGCAATCAAGCTGGAGGTCCTCATTCCCTTGAATGGGGTCAGACTATAGCCAGCATTTCCCTTCTGGAGAAACTCCTTTTCGAAGCATTTTCTCTTTTATAGATTCACATGCTCTTGAATATTCGTCTTGGAGGAGGCCTTCAGAATGTACCATTCTTAGTTAATTTTGTTACAACAATTTTTATTTGGCAAAGATGGCTTTACAAACGACTACATGTTTTGTCTAGTGTGGTAACTTCACCCTACCAAAAAAATAAACTATTCATGATATTCCCAGTGCCTTCGTTTTCATTAGTTAATAATGCTCACCAGGGTTCACCACTTTTCATGGAGAGGTCCAAAGGCGGCAGTTTCACCTCTGGGATCTTTGGTTAAACATTCAAGAATGATATGGCCACAGTGAGTCCATCTGTGGGTTAGCAGCGCTTTCCATCTTTTTTCTACAAGCCAGTTGAACTGCCCAGAACCTACTTATTAATGATGTAAAATGTCTCTTTGGCGCATAAGTGTGGGTGCCTCTTGCATCTAAGCCTGTACTATTAAGCACCCAGCTCAGTGGTGCTCCAAACTACAACACTTTGCACACACATGAAGCAAGAGCGTAATTTACTAAGCCACCTAATAAATTCACTCCACTGCCTCTAAAGAAACCTCTGTGGCCTTTGTCGTGCATGCCCCTCTTTTTGAAATATGCAAGATTTTGACTTGAATGTCTGTGTTCAGGCCATTTACGACCAGGTAGCTTTACAGCATTATTTTGCAGTTCCATACTTTTTTTTTTTCCTGCCACCATCCATTTTTGATACAATTTATTGAATAGTAAGTATCATTTATTTTAAAAAATGTATTAAAAGTTGAAATAGTAATTGAAGACACATTGATTTGAAATGGCATGTTATGTTGAGCAACCCATTCACTGCATGACTAGTTTCTTGGTGAAAGGAACGACACAGCACATAGGCAGTATATTCTGGGACAATTTTGGGTTCACAAATGTTTTAATAAATATAACTAAATGTCCAGCTCTCCATATATGACCTTGAAGCACATTCCATTGCTTGAGCCAAGCGGTCAGAACAATATGCGTCTTCTGTGTGGTTTCATGAATCTCAGCACATGTACTAGCTTATCATTGGCAGATTGGAGGGTGCAGAAGGAGGCATTTGGCCACATTTGTTTTCTGCATAACACTCTGGTACTTGGCCATGCAATTACTAAGGTGTCATGCACCAGTCTTTAAAGCACTGGTTCCCATTGCACCTACTGGGGAAGGTTTCAGTGTCCTGAAGGAAGGTGCCGGCCTTCCTCAGGGGACACAAAAGGGCAGCTAGTTATGGGTGTACCCTGGCCAGACCACTAATACACCAGCCCAATCATGAGCCCTCACCAGGCTGACATTAATATGACATCCAAATGCTTGTGGCTATATTATTGTGTGATCCCAGTAGAGATCGGGCCTCATTAAGATTGTGGCAGCCTGGAAATAACAGTGCCGGCAGCACCGTGCCGGCACCCTTTTCCAGACCGGCACACTTCAACCCGCGATGTTGGAAACTATGTTCCCGCAAACATGACCCACAGTGCTACCGTCGCTGTGAGCACCATAAATGCCAACAGCGGCAGCCCCCGAAGGCACTGCCGTAAACACCGGCACAATGGAAGTACGGCATCATTACGACTTCCGTCAACACAGAAACACTGGCATAAAAATGCTGGTGCCACTGTGAAAACCATGCCAGAAACACCAGCATCGCGGAGCCGGCGTTACCCAGTCTAAGGCGTGTAGCAACAGGCCACAGGTGACCATAATTAGCCCAGCTGCACACCATGAGCTCTGTGAAAGCTCACAAGGACCACACCCCTTCCAACACAACCATGCCGGCAGCTTGGTGCCCTGCATGCAAGGATCGAATATGAGCTGGAATTGGGAGAGGCAGGGGAAGCAGCAGGGGCGCAGGTGGAGAAGGTGGATGATCTTGGCCATGCAGATTAACAATGCACAGCAGGTAGCACCCCGGAGGCAGCCAACCATACCCCGCATCCGGACGCCCCCCCCTCCCCCTAACCACTTGCTTAAGGTAGTATCAGTGCTGCACTTCCTGGCCACCGGCACCTTTGAACACACTGTGGGAGAACTGCACATGGTATCCCAGCCCTGTTTCTCAAAGTTGCTAGTGCAGGTCCTGGATGCCCTCCTGTGTCACGTTTCTGACCACATTGCCTTCCCCAAAAAACCGGCCCAGGTCAATGGACTGCATGCACGTTGAGCTGGTGGTCAAACATGCCAATGAGGAGGTCTACCGCAACAGGAAAATGTATCACTTATTGAACATCTAGGTTGTGTGTTATGCAGACCTCCTGATAACCCGCTGCAGTGCATGTTTCCCTGGATCCACACACAACTCCATGGTGCTGCGTAACTCCACACTCCTTGGGTACATGGCATGATACTGCAGAGTGCGGACCTGGCTGTTGGGTGAGTGAGAGTACCTACTCCTAACATGTGCACTGTGAAGGGGGGAGAGGGGGGTTGTCCACTGTCACCAGTGCATGTGCGTTATGCAACAGTATGTACACAGATTGCATGCATGGGCCGGAGGGCATGTTTGGCATGTGGGGCATGGGCAAATGGACGGACACACATCGCAATTTTTGCGCAGATGGACAGGCACATCACATGCACTACAGGTACCAGAATTCATTTTCCCCATGCCACCTACCCCAGCATGACTGTGCACATCCCACACCACCTGCATCAGTCATGTCGGCCAAATTTGACATGAAGCCAGGTGACGTGCATGTCGCAAGCCCACGTACCCCTATGCATGTAACATGCATCTAAACGAATGGGAGAGATGACCAATGTACAAGATGGAAAAGCAAATAAACATGGCGCACATCATAGACAGCTTAGAAGCCTGTGGCGGAATAAGGGTGATGTCCAAGATGGGCATCATATGGTGCGGGGAATGTGGGCACAAGCCACCCCCGTGCAATAAAATGCACCAATAACTAGGGTCAGCTGTGCCATTCGCTTGTGGCAATCGCATGCGACACAGACCCACATCCAAACATAGCTGCATTGTCATTACCACCACAATGACTGTGCGCCCCCCCTTGTGTCCCTCCCATGCAGGTGATTCCGGATGCCCCTAGCTGCCATGGATCATGACCCCTGTCAGGCAGCCGCAAAATCGGCATGAGCATGCCTACAGCCGTGCCCACATCTGGACAAGGTGCCCCATTAAACAAACATTTGGACTCTTGAAGGCAAGGTTCTTTTGCCCAAGTAGATCTGTGGGTGCTCTGATGTACAGCCCTCTGAAAGTAGGTAAGATCGTACATAAATCTGCTTCAGGCGTAACATTCCCCTACCAACAGACATTGACATGCCTCCAGCGAAGGGGGACAACGGCAGTGTCAGTGAGGCTGAGATGCTATTGCCCCATTGCAGTGAAGATCTGCATGGATGTGCGGCCTGCTATCAACTCATCACAAACGACTTTTAGACAAAGAGCACATGGCCTAGGCCATAAACCACAATTAACACTGGTACTGTAAAGAAATCACACTTTCACAAAAAGAATGAATGCCCAGTCATGATTTAAAATGCAACACCCAGCGTATTGTAAAGGAATGAGAAGAAAGGTAGTTGTGGACCAACACCCACTCCCCACCCCCCTTAAAATCCTGCTACCCCCAACTATCCCTCCCCTCTCCCCTTCCCCAACTTGTGACACAATGTCAATGAGTCAGTCTGAGACACACCCATGCCACAGGTATATCCAGGGCCTATGTACGTGGCCGCTTGCCACTTGGGCCGTGTAGCAGACAGGCGTAAGTCGCAGGCTGCTCTGTAGCGAACTAGCGTGTGTTGAGCTGGTGTACAGCGTGTGTGATGATTCACTGGCCCATCGATCCAGGGCTGCCTGCAGGGCCATTGCAAGAGACTCGGCCATGGCCGACATTATGCTGTTTCCTTCGCGGATCCTCCTGGCCAGGTGTACAATGAAGATGCACGTAGACGTAGGGAGGATACCTCGTGGCTTAAGAATTTGTATCTTTCCATCTTTTGAAGAAGAGGATATCGAGGCATTTAATGACTGGGAAGAACACCCAACTAAAACATTGAATGGGAGGAAATACAACTAAAAGAGAAAATTGAAAAACTTAACCTACCCGAGTTGACCTTTAAAAACTATCAAATCCTTGATAAGTACATTAAAAATGACACTAAAGAACTTAAAACAAGGAAACAAAAAACATTCATACATGATGAAATGGACTACAAAAATGTAAGCATTTACACATTTCATAGGAAACATGACACCAAGAGGGATTGGAAATCCAAACCCAAAACCCACAAAATAACAACTATGGGATCAACCACGGAAACATTGGACTCAAACAAACAGCGAAAGCGACAATGGCCATGAAGACAAATCAGCAACTCCACTAGAAACGCCAAGCTTGTCTGCCACAACTCGGGAATGTCCTTTTTTAAAGGAGTTCCAGAGGCACACATTTATAACAAGACCCAATCTACAACTGAGGAGGAATACAGCAGACGCAGGAACCAAACAACCTCCAAATCTAAATACTTCTTATAAACAAAGAGGAGAGGCTCACGCAAATGAAAGAAAAAATTCAAGAAGAATGCAAACAAGGTGAACCTGGTCCTCAACCTCTGACTTCAAATTGATACAAACCTGGTCTCAGCACTTAATAAAGGACTATCGTTCAGCCCCACAAACAATTCTAACTACTTCCAAACACAAGTGGACTTATTCAAATTTTGTAGAAAACTGAAATTAAAAAAGTGTTTTGAAGAAACACAATTCACAACACAATTCAAAAGGAAGGAACAAACAACACTGCCTATATCAAACCTGACAGTGCACCTAGTAGACAAAATAATTGACCTGTTGAACATTAATGAAGAAGACAGAATCTTCAAAGTAGACCGCTTCACAGAAGAACAACAAATAGATATTTATCAATCTGAAGAAACAACTTTGAAACAGAAATCAAGTTTCATGCCAGCCCTGGCAGAAAATAATGCGGTAGACATCTTCCATAAAGCTGTGAGAGAAGACTTAAGACTACTACTTAACTAACAGAAAAGTGAAAACATACAATTTAACTTTGAAGGAGAAAAAAACTTTGGACGAGCTAGCAAGCAACAGTATTTTCACAAAGATGTCAGACAAAGAAGGGAATATAGTCCTCATGAACTGGACAGACTATGTGAATGAAGGGTTAAAACATCTAAACCATAAAGACTGGTACCAAACTTTGGACAAAAATCCATTATTGGATCTACAGGCAAACTAGAAGAAAATGAGCCAAGTCTGGCTAGATGAGGGCTTGCTAAAGGAATAAGAAACAACATACATGGGAGAAATCACACCATTAATGTCAATAATATACTTTGTTCATAAGATCCATAAAGTGTTTCCAAAATGCAGACCAATAATAAATGGTATAGGATCCCTAACCGAATGGATCTCGCAGTATATCGATATTCACTTGCAACCACTAACTACAGGTCTAGCCTCATTTCTAAAAGACATAAGGAATGTTCTACAACAACTAGGAGAAATTCTGTGGGAAGAAAACTACATGTTTGTTTCCTTAGATGTAGTTTCGCTCCATACGAGCATCAAACACACCAAGGGCATGGAGTGTACAGAATTTTCTCTAAAACCAAGGTCAATCTCTTACATCAAACAAAATGACATGATCTAAAAAATGCTAAAATTTGTATTGTAAAATAACATTTTCACCTTTGACTCAACCATCTATAAAAAAATGTGCGCCTTGCCTACACAAATTCATTTGTGGTACACTTTGAGTTAAACCATGCCTGGGCACACAAATCATTCACAGAGAATTATAACATTGTGCATCGGGGGCGCTACATTGATGACGTGCTTACGATCTGGGATGGCAATGAGACAGACCTCATGGACTACGTCAATTTCTTGAATAAGAACAACTGCAATATACAGTTCACACTAAACGAAAGCTAAACAACCTAATGAAACTGAATTTGATGTGTGGAACGTCTGTAACCAAATAAAAATAAACAATTTAAGTGATATAAATACACGCAGGTATGTATTCTATGAACAAGCATAACTAGCGCACCGCTTGAATGGTTCAGATTGGAAGTAAAAAGGTACAATGACCGACGTTGCATGTCTGAGAGCACATGCACTGCGATGCCCAGTTTAAAAAAAAATAAAAAACTATTCGTATTTGTATATCGCGCAGCAGCCCAAAGACATCATGGCACTTGTTCCGGAAACATACTTAGTTGCAGAGTTATCACGTGGCATTATTTACATAGTGAAAGCATATTTGGATACATATTTGTACATTTGTGAAGTGACTGTTGGATAGAAAGAATGTACATAGTCACATAGTGTTAAATTACATTTATAATACAATATACATTAGGAGGATGTGTGTTGCTTACTGAGCTAGTTCTAGTAAGTAGTCTTTAGACTTTTCTGGAAAGCATGAATGGATGGTTCAGCTCTGAGGAGGGCAGGGAGTGAGTTCCATAGTTTGGGAGCAATGTATGAGAAGCCTAGCCCTCCGGCTTTAGCTCTCTGTATACGGGGGATGTGTAACTGGTTTGTGTACGGAGTTCTGGTAGGGCGTGTTGAGGTGGGTCTTGATATAGCTTCTGATAAGTATGAGGGGGCTGTGTTGTTGAGGCATCTATGCATAATGGTGAGGACTTAGAGTGAAATGCGGTCTTTGACCTGGAGCCAACGCTCATTCGAGTTTGGCGCCTACAGTTGCTCTGGCTATTGCAAGGCAATTAGGTGCAGAAAAGTCGGTTTTAATGGCATTAATAAGTTTGGTGCTATATGCTACCACAGAGGCTATAGCGCTAACTTGTCTGTTCTTGGATAGGTTAGCATCGATGTGGACACCTAGTGTCTTGACTGAGGAAGATACTGTGATGGCAGAATTATCAATGTTAAAGTTGCTGTATTGGGGACTAGGTTTAGCTATTGTGGCTTTCTGCCCGAGGATAACAGTTTCAGTCTTATCCCCGTTAAGACACAAGCCATTGGCCTGCACACTTTCCTGCTGCATGAGCTCGGCCTCCATGCGGACCAGAGCCGCCTCCCCCCCGCATCAGGCGGGACTCCTGCAGGTGCTTCTGCACCAAAGCTAACAACCCTTCTTGCCTTTCCTCAGTGCGGCACAGACGGCCGTCCATGTTCCTGACACTAGGGAAGTACGGGCATAGGGGGGGGCTGTGCAGATTGATAGGGCTGAATTCTGGCCGCTTGCATGCAGTGTGATACGAGGTACCCCGTGTTTTCACCAGCATGATCAGCCACTTCATCGTTGCTGGTTTCAGGCGCAAATGATGGGGGTTGTTGCGGTTGGAGAAATCGATATCCCCCTGCCGTCGCCCTTTTAGGTAATTGTGCCATGGCAGGGGCTGCAGGAGCTGTTGGGGTATTGGGGGCAGCAGTTGTGACCACTGCAGGTGCTTCCGTGATGGTGGGGACAGCTGTGACATCCAGAGTGGCTGCTGCTGTGACCTGGGTCGTGGTAGTGCGTGGAGTTGACCGCCCCTTGAGGTGCCTGGTCAGCCTCCATCGATGTGGCCTCAGCTGCAAGGCCTGGGATGTTGGGACATGCAACACAGCTCTACTGGGAATACTGGGGTGGTGACCGTGCATCTGCTAGGGACGGTGGCATGCAGCTCTGTCCCGGAGTGGGGTGTTTGGATGTGAAGGGGGAGTTTCGGGTTGGTGGGGGGGCTGTTCAGAAGGTGAAAGTTGTCTGATGACCCAGTTGCAGGTACATGTGAATGGGGGCTTGGGGTAGGTCTGGCAAGGACATGGAAGGTCCATGCCCTCCCCATTCAATGGGAGGGTGGCCATGTTTGGGTGTAGGCGAGGTTTGGCATGGTTGTGATGGCAGTTGTGGCACTGCAGGCACACCTGCAGTACATGGTGACATGGTGCCTTGTATCTGTGTGTGGGGGACATTCATATTGACTTGGCTGTACAGAGTGCCTGTTGATATATTTCATGCATGGATCATTGTCAGGTGGCCTGGGTGTATGACCACAACACTGCCATGGGTGTTTATCCTGGTGTGTGAGTGTGCCTGCAGGGCGTAGGTTTGACAGTGTGCAGGTGACACCGTGAGGTGGACTGTCATGTTTTAGGAAATGTCTGGCATGGGCGACCGGTCATGGGACTTGGTTGCCACCATTTGGACATGTTGGGGAGGGGCGGCAGGGCTACTGCTGGGTCTGATTTGGGGAATGGGGACTGTGCAATTGCCATATATTGCTGCTGCGCAGGGTTTGTGTCTGCTGATTTTTGCAGACCGGGACAGTGCATATGTGCAACCATGGGCATTGTTTCATGTGTGCCTCCACGCATGGCTGGACTTGGGTTTCACAGTGACTGACAGCACAGGCCACAGGGGCTGATGCTGTCCCCGGACCAATGTGGTTGCAGGCACTGGGAATGTGGTGCGTGTTGGGCAAGCACTCTACAGTGGCAGGGGGTGTAGGAGGGGCTTAGAACTGCCTGGCCGTCACGTGTGCTATTGATATTGGGGCTTCATGTTCTCACCGTACTCATCAGGTGTCCCGGCTCTGGCATCCGCAGCACCCACTCCTTCCATTCCCTCCATGTGCAGCACACTGCTGCCCTTCTCCTCCCAGGTCAGGAGCCGTATTGTGGAGGAGGTTCCACCACCTGTTGCCATGCACTGTCTGCAGTGTGCAGAAAGGAGTTTCTTGACCCTCAGGCGGAGTTCATCCCACCGCTTGTGGCAGTCCGTCACTGTGTGTGGGGTCGTCCCCACTGCAAACAACTTTTGTGCCACCTCCTGCCATATTAATTTCTTCCGCTGCTGGGTTCAGCGGTGCTGGTCAGTAGAAAACAGCTCCCCAGCATGCTCCACTATGGTGTTGCTGAGCATGTGCAGCTCTGTCCCCCTGAAACGTGGTTTGCACTGACAGGTCTCCGGGATGCGAGATCTCATGCCTCCAGATTTATTTTTGGAGTCAGGAGGGGGTGGATGGTTGCTGGCACCCTCGGATTGCAGTGGATTGTGATTTTTATGATGGCCGCCGGTCAGTTTCCTGTTTCGGCAATCACGTAATTTCTGGTCACAGTGTTTCTGGTCACGGTATTAGCAGTTGTGCCGCTGCGTCCAACATGGTCATGCCGGAAATGGGGCCACCGGCACCCTGGATGTCGGTGCGGCCGGCGTATGGCCTTTTTCCCAGTGTTAACCTGATGCCAGTGTGACCGTTTCTGGCATGCCGGAATATGCGGCCGACAAAGCGTAATCAGTCATTGATTCCTGCACTACAGGGTACCGGAAACGGTGGGACCGGTATCACTGCAACACTGCGGATTTACCGCCACACTCGTAATGAGTCAAATCCTGTCATATGCTATGCTACACTTATTTATAGAGGGTTTATGGCAGAGGCATCACAGCGCTCCACACAGTTGGCGGATAGGGAATTTAGGGGAGTAAATTGCATAAACTGGAAGGTTTTCAATCTCTTTCTGAAAATTAGAAGAACTGAAGGTGACAGCCTGAAACACTGCTCTGACAAAAGGATTGCATGAGAGGATCCCAAAGCACCTAGGGGAGAATGCCATACACATTTTCTAAAGAGATATCTGGTACCAATATTTACATTTTTTTTATTTTGTTTGCGAAGGTCATAGATTTGAACCGAATCCTTGCCATGACATGCAACCAATTGAGCTTTTTCAGAGTGGTGCTTCAATCAGTGCTTCACTACTGTTTGAGAAGCAGCGTTATCGATCATTTGCATTTTGTTCATGACGTACTTCCGGTAGCCGAGCAGTATGGACTTGTCTTAATCCAGGTTTGTGAGCTAATGATAGCACAATAAATGCTGTCTGCATGATGATCAGAAATATATAGGCTGACCTGCCTTAGGATTATTAAGTAGTAATTTGTCGCACTGACTAATTTGTACATATGATGAGCCCTGGAAAGCCATTGGTCAAAATAGACACCTAGGTTTACTTGCTCATCAGGTAATTTTTACTTGGCGGCTAAAAGGGTGTTGAGACACACTGTTTTGCCTGTATTGAAGCTAAGTCAATTCGAGTCCATCCAATATTCGCAGCTGTTCATAGGTTTATTCTCACGTGCACCTGTTCAGAGGTGACATGCGTAAAATTATCGTCCTGGAGCCAATCATGTAGATGTTTACGGTAAACATTAAAAGGTAAGAGAGAAAGACATGCCCCTTATGGTACTCCATATTCTAATAGAAATGTGTTAGACTCACATTTGTTGATCCTGACTCGTGTCATGCGATCGGTTAGGAAGGAAGTACCATTTGTTCTACTTAGATAACAATATGGAATGGTCCAGGGTGTCAAAAGCCGCTGATAGTTTGAGCAGGGCAGACGTGCCCTGATCCATAGTATTTAGAAGCTGGTCCTCCATATAATTCATGATTGCTTTGGTGCTATGACCTGTTCTAAAGCCGGATTGGAAGCCACCTAGAAAGGAATTGTTTTCTAAATGCTCCTGGAGTTGGTTTGGGACTACTTTGTTTGTATGTTTATTGATTTATAAAGCGCACCAAAACCCGGGGGTATCTGGCCGCATTTCAAGTATATTCAATTTTCATTAAAACAGTCATTATATACAACGGATACATCGGTGATCATACAATATAATACAAAATGAAGGTGCGTAACATCAGTTACATAGCGAGTACATGGTATTGATATTAAAGGACCTTCGTGAGTAACCTAGGGCATATCAATGGTCCTTATCCGATAGCCATGATTTTTTAGAAGGATGGTGCAATTTGAGAGATTTCTTCTTTAGAAGTGGTGTGATCCACTTGCCTTTTCATTTCTTGTGGGCCTTCTGTCAGGGACCTGTTAATGAAGTGTGTGATAAATGGTATGAAAATAGGACTGCAAAGTTTAAGTATATTGGAAGGGCATAGATCTCCAGGACATGTAATCAAGTTTATGGATGTGATAACCGCAGACAATTGATCTGGTTACTGCTTTAAAATCGAAGATAGGAGTTAAGCTCTTATCTGTGTTTTTATGATGGAGGGTGACCTCATTGAGTTTCCTGGCTTTAACATTTCTAATATTGTTTTATTGCGGAAAGCTGAGGCCAAAGCTCCACACCATTAGGTTGAGGCGGGTGTAACTTGTGTACAGACCACACATGACTTATATTTAGATTTGATTACATTTATTTTATTTATTTTTTATTTGAATGAGTGCACAAAAGCCCGGGGGTATCTAGGCGCTGGTTACAGACATATTAGGTACATTTTCATAAGATTAATTGAAAAGATTGGTCTTTAGGCGTTTCTGGGTAAGGGAGATAGGATGGCTCAGAGCATATGTGCAGGGGGAGATTGTTCCAGAGGTTGGCTGCCATAGTAAGGAAGCTGGAGCCACAGGCTCTTTTGCGTCTGAATCTCAGTTTACCAGACAGTGGCTCTGGGTGGATCTTAGAGGTCTGGGTGATGTATGAGGAGTAATTTTCTGGGTTAGGTAAGATTGGTAATTGTTGGATAGACATTTATGCGTGGTTGAGAGGATTTTGAATATAATCCTCTGACGGGAGCCAGTGTACAGTTTTCCGAGCTTCCAAGATGTGGTCAAATTTGCTTAGGTCCAGTGCTGCCCGTAGGGCATTGTCTTGTATGACCTGCAGCTTTTTTATGTTTTTGTCAGATGAGCCTCAAAGCAAGTCATTACAATAGTCCAACTTTGAACCTACAAGGGTTTGTGCGATGTTGAGGCGTTTATCAGATAATAGGAATGGTTTGCTTGATCGTATCAATATGGTAGCGTAAGCTGTAGAAGAGGTGATGTGGCTGATTTGAAATGGCATGCTTAGTGAGGCATCAAGGTAGACCCTCTGTCTTTACAGATGGTGAGACTGGAATTGTATGGCCTCAGTGGTGAAGAACTTGAATTTTGAGTCAAGGCGTGCCATGGTGGGTGGGGTCCCAACTATGAGGAGCTCTGTCCTTTTTCCGTCGTTCAAACATAGACTATGTTGGGCCATCCAATGTTGAATATAATGAAGGTGATACCTAGAGCTTCAAGGTGGTTGAATAATGGTTTGATGTAAATGTAATACAAAGTGGGTGAGATACATGAACCTTGGGGCACACCGCAGGATATAGGGGTGGGTATGGCTGACGCTTCGTCAGAGAAGACTCTGGAGGATCTGTTGGCCAGGAAGGAAGCAACCCAATTGGCTGCTTCTGGGAAGAAGCCTGCAACCTTAGTGTGGTGGCTACAGAGGGTTTGGTGGTTGACTAAGTCGAAGGCTGCTGATGAGTCCATGATGAGAAGGAGAGAACGTTTTCCTGCATTGTTAGTCTCGTCAAGCTGATTCTTCAAATCAAGGAGTGCTGTTTGTCCCATGGCGGGGCGGAAGCCGGACTGGCGAGGGCTGAGGATATGGTAGGCTTCCAAGAAGATTTGGATTTGGGTATTAGCTACTTTATTAATGATTTTCATAACAAAAGGCACTGTGATGATGGGTCTATGATAGGCGTGGATATTGGGGTACAAGGAAGGTTTCTTGTGGAGGGGGGTGATCCATGACTCTTTAAGGCAGGTTGAGATGGTGCAGGAATTGAATGAAAAGTTTGCAATCAAGGTGGTCAGGGGGTTCAGAGGGTCTGCGCATTGCTTTAACAAAGTGGCAGGGAAGATGTCATTCATGGAGCGGGATGGCTTGAGGCCTGCGATAATTGTAGCTAAAATAACCCCTGCAATTGGTTTGAATTTGAACGTTTGTTCGATGGGTGTTGGATTGTTTGCGGGATGATCTGCAAGTAGTTGACGAGTTTAGCTTTAATTTTAAGTTGTGTGTTTTACTTCTCCGTCCCGTCCCCTTTTCTCCATCCTGTATGGACGTCCTCCGCGAGGGACGGAACCTCTTTCCCACCAGAAAAAAATATTACCCTTTACATTTTCTGGCTTCACAGGGGGGTGGCCCGAGGAGCGTGGGCCCCCTTAGCCCTGCCCACCAGCACCACACCTCAGTCCCCTTTTCTACGTCGACTGGAATGGACTGCTCCACCAGCGCTCCTGGGTGAGGACTAGTCTTGTAATTCCAAATGCTTTTCCCCAGTATCTTAACTTGTTTTTTATTTCTCTATACAGAATTGTGAACAGTGACCTCTTGTGCCCTTGCTCTGTCCCTGGGGCATGTTGGCCCGACAAGCTTTAGCAGGTGCCGTCGTGCAACAGTTCCTTCCCGACAGCAGATCCACACGCACTCTGTCTCTGATGCCTTTGTGACACCCTCACGCCCAGGTCACTTAAGCACTGATTACAGTGTTGGAGGGAACTGTTGAACAGGACTCCTTCTCAGAACATTAAGGACTACGTCCGAAGGAAGACACAAGAAGGTAGGTGCGTTGTTCTCCAAGGCACCCCACCGAGGCGACTCCTTTCCAGGGAAACCCTCTGGTGGGAGGGGTCAGTCTGGCCCTCGCACCTGCTCAGGGAGCACCGAGGCTCACGCAGCTACCCGTCTCACGGCCGAGAGGTCCAAGCGGCCTAACAGTCGTGCAGGGGAGGGGCCTGTGAGCTCTACTACCACCGTGACCCGTCCCGAGGAGCATTGCCCTGATACCGGGTCTTTACCCGAGTTGATGCCTTCACGCAGAGCCCGCACTACCGGCCGTGGGTGCCCAGCCTTCCGAATGTATGCAGGGCTGGGCAGAGCTGGTGCAGTCGGGCATACCTGCCAGGCCCGGGAAAACGCCAGCTACAGGTGCACGTGCTCAGGGCGCTGAAAAAAATGGCAGCCGCTCGAGACAAAATGCTGCTCTGGAGTGGATGCCAAAGGCGGGAAGCCTTGCAGGTAGGTGCGGAGGCCCACAAGCCCACTGATCAGCAAAGAGAAGTTTTGCTCCTAGGACAGACTGGGTTCCACCGACCCCCGTCACCTGGTCCTAGTCTTATCCCAACATCGCGGGTTCCAAGTACAGTGACGCCCTGTACGGACATGGGCTGGGGAGGCAGCTGGCATATACGCCCCATCCCCCTGTGCAAGATCGCACTCAACCAGCGTGTGAGGACAGGTTTTTTGACACATTAATATCCCTCATGTGGTCCCCACAAATGGGCTCGATTCTCAGCTGCATTATTAAGGACAGTTTGCTCCCAGCTTTGCCGGCGCAACCCACGCCAGCACAGCCCATGCCTCCTCCTCCTCTGGCTCCATCACTGCAGCAGCCCAGTACTGAAGCTCCAGTAACCTCGGTGCAGGTCCAGGCCCCCACCAAGGAGGTCCCCCGGAAGGCAACTGGCGCCACCCCTGTGGGGGCAGAAGACCAGCAGGACACCGATAAGGAGGAGCAGGATAGTCCCATATCAGCAGAAGCCTCCCAAGACAGGATTGCGGGCATGTCGAAATACCTGGGTGTCCCCCAGCCACAGAAGGAGCTCCCTGAAGCAGGAGTTATGGCGGAGGTCCTGAGCATCAGGACAGAGGCTAAGTCTGGCATCCCCATATAAAAGGATGTGGAGGCTTTGGCCAAAAAGAGTTGGCTCAAGCCCCACTCCATGCAACCCATCAACGAGAAGCTGGATGCTAGGTTCAGATAAACCAAGGGGGACAGCATACTGCTCTCTACACACCTGCAACCTCTGTCATTAATCGCTGCAGCATCCATGTATGCCACGCTCTAGGCCACGTTAGCCAGTACTGCCACGACAGATCTCCTAAAAAAGGAAGAAAATACCCTTGAATCATACAGCAAAAAGGTCTACTCAAATGCCAGGTTGCACCTCAGGCAGGCGAACACTGATGCTATCCTCGCTGCGGCCAATCAACACCTGTACAGGGAGATGTCAGATCTCCTGCCTGACATCCCTAAGGACAAGCAAGCCTCTTTCAAAGCAGGCCTAGCTGAGGCCAAACTCGTGGCACAGGACATCATGGAGGCTTCCGTGGGTCACGACATGGCTAACAGGGTAATCTGTCTAGCAACAGGCATGAGGACGACGGCCTGGCTGAAGGCTACCAGGTTCAACCTGGATATGCAGGATAGAATGTTGGACCTGCCGTTTGAGGGGTTTGATCTCTTCCACTGATGAGGAGCTCGATGAGAACAGCTCTCAGACTGCGCAGTCTCTAGCTATCATTACAAAAACAGCACCTAAACCGTTCTTGCAGACACAATCCTGCTCAGACAAGGGGTGTTCATTTGGCACATTCCACATGTTCCAGGACTGCAAAGCCGGACAGGTCTCCCAGTCAGCACCGGGAAAAAGTCATAAAGCATCTCATAAGAGGTCCTTTCAGTCCCCGTCCTCTTCTTCAGCCTCTGACTAGAAGAAACAGTGACGTTGTGTTTCAGGTACACAGCACCCCAGTTGGGGCAAGGTTATCCCTGCACAGGCAGGCTTGGCGGACGAGGTTCGCGGCCACCTGGGTCATCTCAGTGCTCTCCTGGGGCTTCCAGTGACCTCTTCCTTCTCCCCCTCAGTTTTCCCCTCCTTTTGCACAGATAGGCACACCATCTCTGCTAGCGTAGATTCACTCCCTCGTATGGAGCGAAGCGGTAGAGCAAGTCTCCCTCTCCCAGCAGGGGCAGGGTTATAACTCCTGCGTCTTTGCTATGCAGAGGAAGAACCAAGTGGGGCCTGCAGGTTGTGTTGGATCTGCCTGCCCTGAACCTTTACCTGCCCTTGCGGAAGTTCAAGATGGTGACGCCAGAGCTCATTGCCGAGACACTGTGTGGGGGAGACTAGACGTGTTCCCTGGACCTTAAGGATGTGTATCTCCACGTTCCCATTGCGCGGCCTGACCGGTCCTTCCTCAGGTTCCGGGTCATAGGCCTGCATTTTCAGTACAAGGTACTGCCGTTTGGGCTAAACTCACCTCAGAGTCTTCACAAGGCTCATGAATGCCGCGGTCGCTCTGCTCAGGTCATTGGGGATGCACGTATACCCGTACCTCGACGACTGGCTAGTCATGGGTACTTCCCCGGAGCAGGTTCGGGACTCAGCAGACAGCCTCATCTCTAACCCTGTTCGACCTGGATTTCTCAATCAACTATCAAACGTCTCAGCTCATTCCAACACAGACGCTATTGTTTGTAGGCTTGCTGTGGGACACACAGCAGGAGAGGGGTTTCTCCACGGGGGACAAGGTGACAGTGATTCGATTGGCAGTCGCCCATTTCAGCAGCAGGTCAATCACCACAGCCAGTTGGTACCAACACTTTCTGGGTGTACTGGCGATATGTGTCCTGGCGGTCCCGTACCCCAGGCTCTGCATGAAGAGGCCCCAGTTGCCATGCACAGATTTTTGGGATCAGGAATCTGGGCATCGGGGGACCCCAATCTCCATCCCGCAACACCTGGACCACAACCTCAGATGGTGGCAACAGGAAAAGAATATTCTGATGGGCAGACCCTTCCGTCCACCCCCATAGAGTACACAATTACCACAGATTGCTCACTCTGGGGATGGGGAGCCAACCTTGGAGCGCAATCTGTGCACTGCCTCTGAACCATGACCGACAGGCAGAATCGCATCAACTGGCTGGAGCTTATGTCTATACAGTTGGCACTCAGGTCTTTTCAACTGACCATCAAGGGCAGGTCGGTGTGCTTCCAGACAGACAACATGACCTGCATGTTCTATATCAACAAACTGGGGCGCACCAGATCCCTGCAATTGTGCGCGTTGACCCTGTAAATCTGGATATAGGATATCAACCAGGAAGTGTGGTTCTCGGCAGTCCACCTTCTAGGAGAGTCAAACCTTTAAGCAGACAGGCTTAGTGGCCTGGTCGCCGACAATGAGTGGCAGCTGAAAGGGAGAGTTCTCCACGAAGTGTTCAGCAGATGGGGCCACCCAACAACAGACTTATTTGCGAAAGCACGGAATCGGACGTGTCAACAGTTCGCGTCCTGAAGAGGAAGGGGATTTAACTCTCTAGGGGCGCACTCCAGATTCCCTAGGCTGGCATGTGGGTTTATGCATTCCCACCCACACCGCTTGTGCACAAGCTAGTGAGAAAGATCTGGAATTCCAGGAACCTCATGATTATCCTTGTGGCGCCTCGATAGCTGGCGTGCCCCTGGTTCTCGGACCCGAGGCAGCTGTTTCTTCAGCCAGAAATTCTACTCCCACTCAGGAGGGACCATCTACTAGCACAGCAAGGAGGCGCAGTGCTACATCCCACTCGAGAGAGGCTAGCCTTAGTCTAGTTTCTGAGTAGCTATCTCTCCAGCACCTTCAGTTGTCCAGCGATAATCTGGAGATCATTCAAAATGGCAGTAATCTGGCTACACGCAAGCAGTACAAAAGCAAATGGATAAGATTCTGCTTTTGGGCTAAGGAACATGTTGTGAACCCACTGACCTGCAACCGCAATCAAGCCTTGTCATTTTCAGCCTATCTCGCCATGTCGACCGTCCAGGATGATACCTGCAGAGCCTACCTGGCAGCTATTGGTGCGTATAGGAACTCTGACTCTCTCGTCTTGTCTTCGACCAATCCTTTAGTAAAGAGACACCTCTCGGGACTGACCAGGTTGTACCCCCCTTGGTCAAGCGCCCTCAATCCGTTTGGGACCAGAATGTAGTACTAAGCGCTATAGCACATAAACCATTTGAACCCATGGCCACGGCAGACATTACGTTGGTCACATTAAAGATAGCCCTTCTCGTTGGGCTTACTTAAGCTTGCAGAGTAAGCGAGATCCAGGCGTTGGTCGCCTCAGAGCCATACACTATATTCCACAAGGACAAGGTCGTGCTCTGCACACACTCCAGATTTCTTCCGAAGGTGGTTTCATACTTCCATATTAATAAGGAGATTGTGCTCCCCACATTCTTCCCAGAGCCCAAGGAAAATGCAGAGAAATCGCTCCACTGCCTGGATGTCAGGTGGGTGTTGAAATTCTATCTAGACAGAACAAAAGTCATCCACAAGACGGACGCAGTGTTTGTAACATTCGGAAGCATCCATAGCTCAATGGATGACAGCAGCAATCCAGGAGGCATACAAGGTACAACATAAGGATCTGCCACAGGGCATGCATGGGGTAAGAGCTAAGGTGACTGTAGTCGCCTTCCGGCGCCACGTTCCCTGGCAGGTGATCAGCAGGGCGGCAACATGGGTCACACCTTTTGGTTTTTGCAAGCACTACTGCTTGAATACCAGTGCCAAGGCTGATGTAGCATTTGGCCAAGAGGTGCTGCATAATCTATTTGCCTAGAAGGTCAGGCTCCCCTTCCCAGTGTGTTTTCAGTTGTAATTGGGGACTGGATATGGGAGTAATTAAGTGTTACTCACTAGTGCATAGTCCCCTTTCCTCCTTACGTCCCACCATTTATCCCCCTATGATAAGACCAGGAGGGTTGTTAAAATATAATACAGCCGATGCGTCAAAAGGGGACTGGGGTGTGGTGCCGTGGGCGGGGTTAAGGGAGCCCACGCTCCTTGGGCCGAGCCCCCGCAGGCCAGTAAATTTGAAGGGGAAATGTATTTTTCTGGTTGAAAAGAGGTTCCGTTCCCGTCCCTCGCAAGGGACACCCATAAAGGATGGGGGAAGGGGACTATGGACTAGGAGAACCTCAGTCACTCCGGTGAGTAACACTATTTAGTTGTTAGGGTTGCTTGAATTGTTTTGCAGCAGATCGTATCTTTAGTGACGTTAGAGGAGTCATGGAGGATTCTAATTCTCTTAGGATGGAGGACAATTCTCAGGTGTTTTGAAGCAGCTTCAGTAATTCTTGTTGGTAGTTGCTTTAAATTTGTAGAGGTTTTTTTGTAAACTTCTGCCTCTGTGAATCGTGCTTTGTTTTGGCTTGTTGGGAGTTTCTTCCAGGTTTTTTCAGCCCGTTTATTTGCGCGTAGAGCTTATAGCTAGGCTGTGAACCAAGAGTTCCTATGCTTGGGGTTCTTGGATTTCTGTGGCTTGAGTGGGGCAAGGGTCTTTATCACTTTGGTAAGAATAGTGTTGTAGTGAGCAGAAAGTGCCTTGGTGTCTAGGTTTGTTGGTATGTGGTGGTAAAAAAATGGGAGTAGGTGCTCTTTTGTCAGATTGCGGGAGCTGCGAGCTATGGTAGGAGGCACCGACCTAGGCCTTTCTGAGCGGCTTGTAGGAATAGAGAAACTAATGCAGTGGTGGTTGGTCCAGGGGCAAGGTGTGTTCGAGAGGATGGAGATGTTACAATTATGGTTGAGAATCCAATCAAGTGTTCAGCCATGTATGTGGGAAGGGTCTTGGACAAGCTGTGCGCATCCAAAGGCAGTCATGGTTTTGGTTGCCGCTTCTGAGTCTGTGGGCTCTTTGTAACTAGAGTGAGATCACCTAGGATGGTCAGCTGGGTGGATTGGTTTAAGTTGGTCAAGAGGAGTTGGGTAAGGTCTTCTTTAAATGAGGATAGAGGACCTGGTGCCTGGTAGACGAGGTGAAGTGCGATGGTGGAATTAGGTGAACGGGCTAGTTTGCCTGAGATGATTTTGCAGTGTGGTATAGAGGGCAGGGGCTTATAGGTTGGAGAGCCAGGGTGGTTTTGTGAATGAAGGCAGCATCGACTCCTTTGCCTTTGGGTCTTTCTTCTAGGATAATATATCTGGATGGTACTTTGGTGGATATGGCTGGGCCAAATGTAGAAGTAAGCCAGGTTTCGGTGATGGCGATGATATCAGTGTTGTTGGATGTTATGAGGTCATGGATGTCCACAGCATGGTTGACAATGGACCTAGCGTTGATCAGGATGCAAGAGAGTGTCATGGAAGGTGTATAGGTGGTGGATGGATTGAGGTTGGTGGCATTTTGTATGATATGTGATGGTGTGAAATTGGCACGGTGGCATTGAGTTGTGGTGCAATAACAGAGAAAGGAGTTGCGGGTCTGAAGGTCCCATGGGTAGGCTAGGTGAGTGGTGACAGGGGGATAAGTCTGACTTGAGAGATGAGCCAGTCGGTGTTTGCCTGTGCGTGACGTGTTGTATGTGGTTTTCTGTGTTGTGTTCAGGTATGTGTTGATAATGAGATCAGTTGTAGGTTCTCACAGCAAAGGGGTGGGAGCTTTGGAATTCATTCCCTGATGCACAGGCCAGCAGTTCACTGGGGTGCGGGAGCAAGTGGTTGCAAAGGTGTGTTCGTCATCCAGTAGTGCTTTTTCAAAAGCATAGTGGTTAGGTACTCTGTCATGGGGAAGAGGGTCGGTCCCCATAGGGCCCAACCATCTGGCGCCACCAGGAAGGCGGTGCGTCGGGGCCAGGGGATGAGTACAAGGGTTCGTGGGAAACTTGTGTGGTGAAAAGTGCGCCTCAGGGCAGCAGGGAGGACATCAGGGGGTGCGCTGTTAGGTGTTATCTGGGCAATGATCGCTAATGGTTGAAGTGAGCGTTGCTAAAGAGCAGTGGTTGTGTTGTCAGGCAAGGCCATGTTGAGGCTCTGTGAGGTGGTGCTCCTGGGTTGGGACTGCAGAAGCAGGTGCGTGAGGAAGGCTGTTGGGTTTACCTCCGCTAGATAGGTGCTGGCTGTGGGGGGGATATTGTTGCAGGGTGTCCAGAGCGGGTGTTTTCAGGAACCGTGAGGTGCTCTGGGGACTTTGGGGCTGCAGATGAAGTTGCAGAAGGAAGTGTGTTGGGCATACCTCTGCTAAGTAGGTTCTGGCTGTGGGAGGATGATATTGCAGGGCATTCTGAGCGTGTGTTGTCAGGTACAGTGAGGCGGTCCTCAGGGTGAGTTTGGGGCTGCAGAAGCTGGTGCGGGATGAAGGGTGTAGCTCATACCTGCGCTATGTAGGTGCAGACTGTGGGATGTTGCAGAACAGTATTGGGAATGACGGTCAGGCTGGCTTGTAGAGCAGGTAGTGCACTCGCATGAGCGTATCCTCCGACTCTGGCGGTTCCCAGGAGAATTGGGAGATTAGGGTGTGTAGAGGGAGACTGCATGTGGTGGAGTTTGGTTAGGTGGTGGTGGTGGTGTCTGGAAGTCGTTCAAGTAAGGGAGGAAAGAGGGTATGGAAGACGCATTACTGGGGAGTAATTGGGTATAAAGGTGCATCATAGCTATATAGAAGACACTGCAGCAAGCTGCGTATAGGCTCTTCTTGCCTTCTGGTGGAGTAGGTAACAGGAGGGGCATTCTGGATGGTGTTGGCTCTGGCTTCAGCGTGGCAGTAGTCTTATCAGGGGACAACTGCTCTGGTTGAACATGGAAGGTTCTCGGGGCCATGGTGGTTTGGCCAGCAGTGTATTTGAGGGCAGGGTAGACTTCCTTCTTGTAGGAGGAGACAGATAATAAAGGTCTTTAGACGCTGGCCTTGGGTTGCGATTAGCTTCGTCAGCTGGCTCAGAGCTCCGCAGACCATTTCAATTATGAAAACGGGCTGTGATGCTTCTAGTGCTTCCACCAACAGGAGGGGCCTGCTGGATGGTGTTGGATATTACTGTTTCACCAGGTTGACTAGGGGAGCACCTTTATTATATTTTTAACAAGGGATGCAGATTATTAAATAGCCCCCTCTTTGTTGGACCATTGTATCCCAGCAGTTTTCAGGAATGCATATGTGACCTTTGAACCGGCCCTGCTTGGACTGGTGAAGAACCCAGTAGACTGTTGCAGAAGGGCACACAATTGCATTGTGCTTTTTGGCATGGAGCATTATTTGTATTTTATTGAATTTATATAGCCCTTTACTCCAAAGTGCTTTACATGAGAACAAGTAACATACAGCAAGCATAAAATGACAATTGAATCACAACTCAAAAACATTATAAAGAACAATTTACAATATTGCAGAAGTGAGGAGGGGGTAGGGAGGGGCAGAGGTGTGCAAGGGAATAGTAGATGTTAGTGGCGGTACGAGCGGGAGTAAGAGGGGATGCAATAATGTGTGATGAAGAGAGGAAAAAGTAAGACTAGATGAGAGCAGGGGGTAGGGAGGAAGGAGGTAACTAGGATGGAGAGGGTAAGGAAGAGCAGGAGTAAGAGGTGAGAAGAGAGGGGGAGGGAGAAGGAGAGGAAACGCAGGGTGTTAGGGAGGTGAATGAAAGAGATACGATTTTAGAGAAGAGTGAAAGGAAGGGTAGGAGGGAGAAGAACCAATGTGAAGGGGGAGGCGGTTCCAGTGGAAGGGAGCAAGGAGTTGGAAAGAGCAGAAGCGTATGAAAGTGGGATCTAATTAGCACATCTTACTTTTAGAAACAGAATTGCCCAGATCATTGTATTTCTAACAATCAAAAAGGTTCAGATTTCCCACTCTCTCCAGATGACATTCTGACACATTGACACAAAAGCAAATCTACCTTGCATTTTCGCTCTTGCCCCACTAATCACCATGCAGATGACAGCAGTGCCAGGTATAAATCCCAGTAACGTAACAAAACATAGGCACTCGGGTGTTCAATTTGATTTATTTACTGTATTTTTGCAGTGCTTCCTCTTCTGGAGGTGATGAGCTTTCTTCACTCCGATTTCTATCCAGCAATGAATGGTCTGCTGGTTTCTTGTTTCTGTGTGAAATATTACCCTTTTCTATGCCTTATAAAATGAGTCTGATAATCCATCTTTGTTTTCACTGTTCCACCCCGGGACTGTCCTACCTCCATGAGAGCGTTGTTATCTCCTGTCCAGTGTATGGTGAAAAATCCCTTTCGAGGTCGGTGTGTCCCTTTTCCCAGTCTTCTAAATGAGGCATGTGTTTTGCCATTCTATCACTGACAAGCGAGCAGCAAGAATGAAGCAGCGTCTACCTTTGTTTATTTTTTTCTGTCATTTTAACTCTTCCACGTTCTGCTTTTGAGATGAAGGACTTGGTACAGGCCAATGTTTGAAGCTCAAGCGTACTCATCCATGCACTTACTGTATGTGCCCTTTCGTTAAACCTAGGCTTTGTAGCATTGCATGTGGACTCAATTAGAAGTAATATAGCCTGTTAACCTAAAAAAACAACCAGGTAAGGTGTTTCTGTTTAACATGTTTATATCCAAGCCCCTTTTCAATTACAACACATCTCCATTTTAAAATGTCTAAAGTAAACAAATTATCCACAGTGACGTCTTAAGTAACAGTTACTGGGACTTTCTTTTTTTTCCGCCTCAGGAAACACAAGTTCTGCTTCAGCCATATGTGTCGAATTATAGTTAATCAAAGAAACATAGCTGGGGGGGGGTTATACTTTTTCATCTTTAATGAATAATTTCTGTGTGTTTAATAACACAAATGGGCTGCATTCGGTGTGCCAGGAATGCAGTAAGTGGAAGTCGGGGTTTTCCCTGACGAAATAAGGATTGTATGTTTCTAGTGGGTTCAGAAAGAACAAGCAGAGTTTAGTATTTACTTGTTCATCTATCTGTATGTCGTCGCACCCCATAATTTTGTTGGTTTTGTGGCTAAACGTTATAAAATTCGGACATCTTTAAGTGTTGCTGGATAGTGACTGTATGTGTAAAGGTTGGTCATGGCATGATGCTGCAGGTTCTCGCATCCTGTTGTGAAACATTGCCCTTTAAGTGTATTTCTCTAGAATGATTAGTCTTTTGAGATCTGAAATCCTGCTACATGTGTTCAAACTTCATCCAGACTACTCCTTAGGTACGGGCTAGAATGCAGTGAACTGAAACACCTCCTTGCTCAGCATAGTGTACAAGATTTTTTAGCAAGCGTTCTGCGCATGCATGGCCACCAGACGATACCTTCCTCACCCAGGATTCAGTTGCACTGTGCCAGACTGTCATTTTCTTACCCTCCACAACACTGGATGGTTCAACTTCTTAGTTAGACAACAAGAATTTGCAAAATGTTATAGTCCTAAACTTTTCATAATCGTAATGAAGAAACGCCTACCCTCCCGGACACACGATTAAACAAAAAAAAAAGAACGTCACCCTGTGGATAAAAACGTTCCATCAAATATATCAACCACCTTTATCTGTGTGCTTGCTGCCCTAGATTGTTTAAATATCTATAACAATTAAATGTAGTGCACATCAGTATACCCATCTTTTTACAAGCAAATCCAGAAATGGCGTCCACCCACTGATTTATTATTTGTATCATGTAAGGTGGCCGTTACCTGGGCCAATATTTTCGACATGAAGGTTGATGGGGGAGTGGGGCCTCAGTTTTCTTCAACCACAAAGTTATAGCTTGTTTTACTGCTATCAACAATAGGGACTCTAAACATTCATCGCATTTCCCCGACTGCTCAGAATTGTTATCCATTAGTATGTTGTAGGATCCTCAGTCTCTTCCCAGAATGAGTCTGTTCTCTTAACGCACTTCTAAACGAAATGTTTCAGTTCGGGCTAGGTCCACAGTATATGTAATGGTGATCCCCATTTGCCCCATCTTCATCGCAAAGGGATCTGCCCCATGACGGAAATGGGCGAAGCGATCCCACATCAAATACCAGCGATGGAGGATTTTCAGTGCTCTTTCTACCATTTTCTTTTACAATGGCAATTTGTGTCCATTTTCTGATACACAAGAAGGGCATAGATTTTGGAGATCCGACCAGGATTCCTCTCCTTGAAAAATCTTTCCCAACTGAGTTAAAATTCTGGTGGCCCCGGGTTTTACTAGGGGGTGGCTTAACCAATGCCTCAGTTGCCAATATTAAAACCTTTCTCTCGCTCCAATATTAAAGCGCACTTTACATTCTTCAAACGTTTTGATAGACGCTTTCTTAAACATGTCGCCTGCTTTTGAACATCCCCCCTACCAGATGTCAAGGTCCCCTTTTGGGAGACATGGTGTACATTCGGCATGTCCCTTTCATCTGTGTAAAGTTACAGGACAGTAGTATTATCTCCCCCTCTATTCACTAAGTCCAATGATGTCACTGTAGCTTTTTTTCTGTTTGTATTTAAATTCAGTGGTTGGAAAAGTTTGAATAACCTTAGCTGCACCTATGTGTGTTTTCCAGCAATGCTTAGTTTGAGAAATACTCACTACTTTTTCTAGGGGATTTGCATCCATTTGGGGATAGTACAGAGTTCTACCACTAAGTAATATTTGAGTGCTAAACCTCCTCCCGCTCTTGGGGATAGTAGCATTTTTTTGCTTATTCACGCTTTCCTGCCTCCCTTTATATATTGTATTGAGATGTCTTGCCATTTCTTAAGCTCTTTTGAAGTTTTAAAAAGGGACATATTGATAGTGGTGGAGAATCCTTGCAAGCATATTCCTCTTGATGGCCGGGATTCGGCCCAACAAAGAAAAACACATCCTGCCTATTTCTGAAGATCTTTTTTAAGTGCATTAGATAACTTTGAGTAGTTAGCATTGTATAGGCTGGAAAGTTGTGGAGTCGGGTACACTCCAATGTATCTAGAAGGCTTTTCCACCCATCGAAATTTTGTCAGCCATTTTAAGCTTTGTAGCTCATCTTCTTTCATATTTAGGTTTAGGATCTCATATTTTTGTTAATTTATCTTAAGACCAGAGGCCCTACTAAAAAGACTGAGCTCCTCCATAGGTGCTGAAATTGATGCTATGGGCTCTGAAAGGGGGAGCGTTACGACATGTGCCAACGGGGTAATTTTAGGTTGCGTTTTGCCTAACATTATTACTGTACTCATTTTGTTCCACCTTATCCTTTCCGACAAAGGCTCCATCATCCAGATAACGAGCAAATGTGAGAGGGAGCATCCTTGCCTGGTATCGCTTCCCTGCTCTATAGCATTTTACAGTTTGCCATTGACCAATACCCTTGCCGATGGTGATAACATAATGTAGCATTGCATTGGGACCAAAGTTGAACTTTTCAAAGAATTCCTCCAGAAATCTCCAGCCCACTCTGTCAAAGTCCTTTTCTGCATCTAAGGTGATCAGGAGAGAGGGGGCCAAGGATCGCTGCACTTTGGAAATTAGATATTGAATGTTTCTAATGTCATCAAAAGTGTTCCTCTGCGTGTTAAACCCTGATTGATCTGGGTCAATCAGAAATGGGAGGAA
Source organism: Ambystoma mexicanum (assembly GCF_040938575.1). Classification (NCBI taxonomy): domain Eukaryota; kingdom Metazoa; phylum Chordata; class Amphibia; order Caudata; family Ambystomatidae; genus Ambystoma; species Ambystoma mexicanum. Next base: position 437,480,221 of record NC_090936.1, read on the forward strand.
CACATCTAACCTGTCTGCTAATAAACTTGTAAATAATTTGATATCCAGACTGAGGAGTGCAATTGCTCTGTAGGATTTGCATAACTTTAGGCTTTTTACCTGATTTGGAAATCAAAACCATGCTGCCCTACCGCATGGCCTCAAGAATATAAGCTCAATTTCTAATTACATTGAAAAGTTCTTCTAAAGGGTATCGCAATCAATGGTGGCATTGTTTTGTAGAATGGGGCCAAAAGGCTGTTTGGACCCCGACTTTTGTTATTTTTTAACTTCTTAATCACCCCTAAAACTTCCTATTCCTTAATCAGAGCTTCCATTTGCTCCCTCAGTTCGTCTGTTGGGGAGGTAAAGGTATTTCTTGTAAATTGTCTTGTTTTCCTTTTATTTCTCCTTGATCTGCTTTATTAAGATTAAAATAAATAAATAGTCCATAGGCGCCCCTCTGCGAGAACGAACACAGCTAAATGACCTGTTCTTTTGGAAGGTACCCACTCGAGAGTCCGCAGCCACACTTTAGCTCACTGAACCTTTCACAGAAGGGAAATATCCATTTGCATATCAGTCTTTGTTCCGCCCACGTGGGCAGTCCAGCACTGAAATGCTATGGCAATTCTCTTCTGAACAAGAGTACCAACAGCAACCCCATACACATGTTTCAGCCTTGTTGGGCCTCATCTGAGCGGTGGAGCTGTGCCTTTCTAAGCACAGTGACCAAGGGGTCCACGTCTGGATGACCTTAGGAAACTTAGGGTGACTAAACCCAAGTCCCTTAAACAATAAAAAAAATAGTCCATAGGCGCCCCTCTGCGAGAACGTTCACCCAGCTGAGAGTCAGCAGCCACACTTTAGCTCACTGTACCTTTCACAGAAGGGAAATATCCATTTTCATATCAGTCTTTGTCCCGCTAAAGTGTGGCTGAAGACTCTTGAGTGGTACCTTCCCAAAGAACAAGCCATTTTTGCTGTGTTCGTTCTCATAGAGGAGCACCCATGACTAATTTTTGCTTTTATTAATATGTCTACTGAATTTTTCAAATGCACTACACTCATAATTTATCTTTGGTCTCCTCCCTCCTGTTTTCATCAATAATAGAGCCTATGTAAGCCTTCCCTTATATCCCTCTGAATCCGAGTTGACATTCTTCCTGCCTTAGTGCTGTTTAAGAAAAAAAAAAATGTTTCAGGACTACAAATTGTTTCTCTACTATATTAGTATGTAATAGGTTAAGCTGATAACAGTTTTCAATTTCCTAAATAATTGTCCTAGAGGGGTTCTCATTTTATCTAGATTTTTCAGCTCTTGTACATGTATCTTCCTCTACATTTCTTAACTTCCTTAAATATGGTGAACCTGATATTATTCTACCTCTTGCCGTCACTTTGAAAGGTTCCATCGTGTTACAGTGGTTCTCCTGTTCCTTCTTGCAGTTAAGATATTCTCTTATGTCTTCTGCAGTCCGAGTCCTGAAGGCTAAATCTTTTAGTATCCCTTCTTCCATTCTCCACGTATACCTTTCTCCAGGGCTCCGATTAATCTGTAGCCAGAACTTCGCTATACAATGATCACTGTAGGAACCAGCCAGGTAGGATTACTATTCTATAGCAATTCCAATAATTCTCTGATGTAACTTAATTGGTTATTTATAACACGCTTAATACCCAGAGGCTTCTAAGCGTGGCCAAAGGTTTCTAAGCGTGATAGAAAGACATGCGTTCTTGAATACGTGAAATGGGAATGCAAAAATTAAGTGAAGTCTTTTGTGTTTCCACAAGTATGTTTACATGCATCCATTATGTGGGTTTGGGTTCCTTAAGGGACTCCTTCTCTCAGGTGGACACTGCGCCCTGCTCCCTGCCTCTCTGAGGAGCAGGCTAGCTCTGCGATCATAGCCCTGTTCATATCTCCTGCTATTATACGTTTCCCATTGGCAAATACTGCCAATGCTTGCAGAACATTTGTCATGCATTTGTTCTAGATGGTTGTAGGTGTAAAGGGAAGAAAATGTGCAGTTTTGAGAACTAATTTTCCAGTTATAACTATAATATATCTTCCTTCTCAATCTCTTTTCTGCTTGCTTATCTTAAATTGGGATGTCACATAAAATAGCAATGCCATTTTGCCTTCTTGGTTTCAGCAGAAGAGAACAATTGAAATGGATAAGTTAGGTGCCTGAGTCTATTGTGATCCTGCGCCAAGAGGTATCTCTCCTGTTTGGAACCTATGTGAAATTTTTTCCATTGCCATTTCCCTGTATAATTGGCATCTCTTGTTTGGGGATATAAGGCCTTTGGTGGAGAGACCAGAATGTATAGCCCTTTCTTGGTTATAATCTACCATTTGGTGATAAACCTGTCTTGTGGATAATCCCTTCACATGTTTTACTCCCTTACTAATATTTTTAAACCCAGGTTTGACCCCACATTTCTTGTCTCACATTTGAATGTCCCTGCGGGTTATCACTGTAACCAAAAATGAAAATCAATCCCGCCTCCCATGGTCGACACAATATTGACCATTCCCTCGAGTGCTGCCTCCTTGTCAATCCCTCTTTTCTCACTTCCCTCGAGGGCACATTTGAAATCTTTGATACAAATGCATTATTTCTCATGTCAGCTTCATCTTAATTTAGCCTTTCAGACAAGACATGATTTACAGTCAATGATTGAATGTCTTTATTGGTCTGTAGGCAAGGTCCAACTATTAAGATAAGATGATATTGGGGCTCTGCTAACCACCAATCTTCCCATTAACCAGACACCACCCGATCAAACTAAGCATACATGTTCTGAGCTTGTAACCGGTTCCTCTCATCAGTTTATTTTTTCCTTGTTTCCTCTTTGCAGCTTTGGTTTGCTATAGTAGAGGTACAGCCATTCTCTTGTGGTCTCTAGCTGGAGTACCTCCCCCCCTCAATTATCGTGATCTTTAGTAGTCTTACACTACCTTTGATATTCAAGATCATCTCTACCTGTACATCCAAATTTCACTGTGTACCAAATGGATATGTCCTTTTTATCGCTAATGTCTATTGCGTAGTTCTTGGATACGTGGTTTAATCAGTCACCTTCTTATTAGGGTTGCTGCGTCAAGTCTTGGAAAATGTGCATGCTACTGTCATGGAAGTCTATTCCTTTTGCCTTGCGTGCAGCACCCAACACTGCTTTGCTTCTGGTACGATAATCGTGAAATGTAACTGTCTTTTGGTGGGTCCTTCTTCATATTCCTCGCAACGTGGAGGAACCCAGTTGATGGGATCTAACCAATTAGTTGTGTTTTGGACTGTTCAGTGTCCAATACCTTGCAGAATAGGGACTCCATGCATTTCATAATATATGATCAATCCTGCTCGCTCCTTAAAGTGTATCTGGAGATTTTCCCTCCTTCTGTTTTCCATGTCTTCTATCTTGAGCTGCCTGTACACTGCCTTGTAAATTGCTCAGTTCTCCAGCATGGGGTCTGGGATGGATTCACGCAGCAAGTACCTCTTCCTCTTGGCCTCCTGTCATTGGCAGAGGAACCCTTCCTCCTTCTGCTCTTCGGGGCATAGCTGGAAAAGCTCCAATGCCCTGGCGATCATGGCGTGAAAGGAGCCAATTTCGTCGGGAGGGGAGGCCTGGGCAGGGGTTGATGGGAGATCCGTCCCGTCGTCACCTCCGTCTCCATCCCTCGGGGGAGGGGATGGGGGTAAATGCTGAAAGGGGGGTGGAGGATGGACTCCCCTCCGCTTGTTCAGGGGGCTCCCCGATGGTCCAGGCGCCGCTGGATCGTCCGCTGGTGGTAAGGGCAACCTTGTCCTTATCTCCGTACACAGGGTCTGCAAAGCCATCAAGATTGCTCCTGAATTGTCTTGTGGTATCGGTTGCGGGAGCGAAGGCTGGGGCGCGGGTTCCTCCGCTTCCTCGAAGGTCCGCGGTTCTTTGGCTGCCCAACCGTTGCTCTCTATGTCCGCCTTGTCGGGATCCCTCCCGTACGCTCTGGCCTCCTCGAACTTCTTGTCCAGGATCTTTTTGAAGCCAGCCAGCCCATCCTCGGAGGTGGTATCCGTGTCACTTAGGGCTACCGTGCCCCCCCCTCTTTCTTATCCCGGAGTTTCACAGGTGTCTTCTCGATAGGCTGGAAAGATGTTTCCCTCCTGGGTGGCAGGGAAACTGTAGGCCCAGAGGTCATCTCCACTAGGGTAGCCTACGCAGGCTTCGCCAGGGCCGCCACAACTCAATTGAGGCCTTCGCCGGGTGAATCAGAGCGTTCACGACCTTGGGCACGTCTGAGGCCTTCACCTTAGGGGGAGGGTCACCGCCTCGTCCCCCCCTCCCCCTCGACTGTCTCCGTCGGGATCGACCGGGGCTTCTCCTGAAGCTTACTGGGTTCTCCGACTTCCTTTTCACCGAGCCAAAGCGTTCGCTCGTGGATGATGGCGTTGGTGAAATTGCGCCCTGCCTGGCAGCCGAGGAGCCCGAACGAAGGGCGCTCCCGGTGCCCGCAGATTCACGGTGCTTAGCCTTTTGTTGGGCCCCCGTCGCCGTAGTGCCCTCAAAGGTCTTAGAAGACCGCTCGGATTTGTTCTTCGTCTCACCTGCTGCTGGGCTCTTCCCCTCCAGCCAGTTGGTGAGTCGAGTATGACGATCTTCCATTGTCCGGACGGACATGTTCTTACAGAACGCACAGTCCTTCTCCACGTGCGATTTGTCGTCGTGAAGGCAGTACAGGCACCGGGAGTACTCATCCTCCTTGAAGACGTGCTGTAATCCACATCCTGGGCAGTTCCTGAACAGTTTGGATCCAGTAGGCATCGAATCTTCCTTGTCCTGGGCCATGTCCGAATCGGGGTAGGCCTCAAAGGTCTTCCCGAATCCTCCAAGAAGTGTAATTCGATGAAAATCCGCCCATGAGGGGCGTAGAAAATTTCCGAAACGTGTCCCCGTTGATCGGAAGAAGAATCTGTGGAGCTTGAGGCTCGAATTGACTGAAAAAATAAGAGTAAACGCTTTGAAAAAAAGCAATACACAGTAAAAGCTCGAGAGCTAAGCACGAGGACTCCCAACACTTGAATGTGCGGTAAAAATCTGTAGATGGCTGCCAGAGGAGGGGCTTAGGTAGAGGGCAGTCATTGGCTGGGGGCAGTATGACCCAGAGACAGGTGATTGGTTATTAGTAGAAAGACAAGTTCAGAAACAAAACTGAAACTGATTTTTTTCTTTACCAAGGATTCCCAGCCTGACGATGGGGAATATTCATGAGCATGTGAATCCATGCCAGACCCATGCTGGAGAACAACAGTTACAGGTAAGTAATTTGTTCCTTTCTTGGCGTATGTTGGTACACTGTTTTCCATGTGTGAAATTGAGTTTTCAATAAGATCAACACTCTCTCCCAACGTTCATCTCCTTGCTATTGTCAGCTACTGCTGTTCTGATTTCGGTGCGCAAAGGTTTGATCTTTGATTCCAGAGATTCTTTGATTTCTTCTTTGAATGCAGTCCATTTCTGCACAATAATCTCTGCTGTCAAAGGTGGAGTATCCCTCTGAGTCATGCCATTTGATTGATCTCACAAGTTCTGTTCTTTCTGTGTAGTACTCGTTTTATTGGCGAGAACAGTCCTCCATTCTAGCCTTCACTTGCTTCTATGATCTGTCTATTATAGTTCCAGGGAGAATTCTTAAGCGTAGTAAACTTCAATATGAGCTTTCTTTCCTTACAGACCTTTCTACTACTTTTCCGGGATGATTTTGACTTTACCCCCAAGTCTAACACCCAGGCCCCTTCCAGTTTGCTTCTCTTCTCCTTTGTTGAGCAAGCCGCTGCTTAACCTAGCTATGTGATCTCATTCACAAAAAAGTCATCAAGTTTCTTAGATTGTGTTGGTGGGTGTCGGGGATCAGGGCATGGAGCCTCCAATTGTTGTGCTTCCCTTGTGTGTATAATATTAATACAGCAGTTCTGCTATATTCTTTTTGCTTTATTGTATTGTCATGAGGGTCTTGGCTCCCTGGGTGTATTCCTGCAAATAGACCCAGCCCCTTACTCTGCCTCCTTTCATATTAGTGTGTGCATGCAGGCTTAGTTTATATCCTGGAGGAGGAGGTGTCTGTTCACCACTCAAGTAAACTGCTTTATGGGAGAGAACCAGCCCCGAGCAGGTGTTATTCCGTGGTAGACTATTGCTCTTTCTGGGCTATCTGGCTCTTTGGGACCCGCCTCACCATGCACAAGTAGTGGATGCACAGACTTGCTGCTGTTCCCTGGAGGCTTCAGGCACTCCAGCCACTTGTTTCTCCACTCGCTGTCTCCTGTTCTTCACCCTCCTCATGGTGTCCAGGCTCCTCGCAAAGCATCGTCCACCACCTTGAGCTCCCCGAGCCTCTCCGTCAACCTTGCTGTGATGCAGTGCACTCGACAGAGAGGATTTCCTTCATCCCAGTCAAGCAGAGACATGTTTATGGGCAGGAGGAGCGGGTAGAGGGGGAAACATGCTCTGGCCCCTGCCTCTAGGGGTGCAGGGAGGGGGAACGCTCACCTGCTGCCGAACTTGAGATGGGGGCAGGAGGGAGGGAGGTAGGGTTGGGTGCCACTTCATGATGTGTGGCCAAGTCATGAGGCCAAAAACGTTTTGCATTCTTTCTTTTTCTCATTTACATCAACATTTAGACACTGATAAGAGAATATGCTTTGTGCGTGCATGCCTGTAGGCACTTTTGCAAAACACAAGCATTGGCAATGCCAACGTTTGGGCTTATGTGTCAGCATGGGACAGGCACTTGCTAGGCACAGCGTAGTGGTATTAACTGGCCGTTGATGGTCCCCGGTGCAAAATGATGACCCTTCCCTGTGAAACTTGGGATGTAAGGCCATTACCTGATATTCTCCACCTTTATGGTAAAAGGTGGGAGGACCTCACAGGAAGAGACTCCCCCTATGGGAACAAAGATTCCAGTTCCATGATCAAACTCCCTAATTCTCCTTTCCTAAAAACGGAGACCCTTAAGATCTGTCGAGGTTCATGCTGACAGTACTACTGTGTACTATTGTGTTACTCCTTTTCTTCTTCCTGTAAGATTAGACACCTTTAATATGAACACTCAGTCTAAATGGAATTTGTCCCATGAAGGTACAGAGAAGAATAACATTCATGGAGTTCTCTAGAATACTCATGAAAAGGATACAGGGACGAGATGGCCCAGAGGAGGCAAGGGGAGTACACAACCAAGTCCAATGACGGACTATGGCACTCAACTGCAGTAGTCCCAGCCCAACAAGATAAAAAGCAAAAGAGGACTCGGTAAAGAGAGTCACAGGTGTGAAGCCTGGTCAGCCTTGGAGATTTGAAACGGCAGAGAAGACACAGCATAGCAGAAACAACCCAGAAGCTGGGAGAATGCTGAACACAGACCAGAAGAATCCTTCTATGGCTGAGCGAGAGCAAGCCAAACTGGAAGCTGGAATCTGGGAGATGTTGACATGACCTCAAGGAGAGACCCAGCGAGACCACAGAGTGAAGCTGAACAAGCACACACTGGGAACGCAGAAGCCCGACACCCCAGGAAGAACCAGTGATGTGCTCCGACCAACGTAAAGGTAACAGGAGCTGCGGGAGACCCGGTAGGAAAGTTGGGGTGTGTGAAGCATGCCACAGGAGTTGAAGTTGTGGAGCCATGAGAAGGCAGTCAGTGAGAGGGCTCCTCCATTCACGGATCAATAAATAAGTGTATGGTTTCAGAAAAGCAGGGATGCATAGCCTGAGAGGGCAACAGTTCTGAAGAGTATAGTTTTTGCACAGCATGCTGTAAAAGCTCAATTGGTATCCAGTGATATTGCAGGAAATAATAAAGAATGAATTTAAAAAGATGAAAATATATTGCAAAAAATAAGTGGGTAAAAAATAACAACCAGCAGAAAAAATATCAAACTAAAGACAGGAAAATGTCATGACAGCGGTGGATTTTAGGTGTAAAAATAAAAGATGTAGGTTAACATTGGGATAAAGGGGAGGGAGACAAGGAGATTGTAGGAGTAGGGGCTCACCCCCCCCCCCCAAAAATGATTTTGATAATGGTCAATGTAAAAGGCATGTCGACATTTTTTATTGCAATATTTATTACACTCTGTAATTATACGTCACTGTTATTTCTGCAATAAAATCGCAACAAACCGCTGAATCATGTCTTTGTCTTCTAATTGTTTGTATAGTGCCTAGTGCCACAGATAGTCAGGGAAAATGCTATCTCATAATAATAATGGGCCACTTCTAAGCCATGGCACATTTGATTTTTAGTTATTCGGCCGGGGTAACCTCCCTGGAGCCTGTGTCTCCAAGTGAAAACAAAAGCAGGTGACAGGCCACGTGCCCATATGTAACAGGGAAGTAATAGTAATTGAAATGATGTTGGCCCAATGCACAATAAATATGTTTTGGTGTGTGAAGGCTTTCGTTGAGAATATTTTCTCTGCCAATTATGTGCATGTCGAACTGTTGTAGGTGCAAATTAGAATAAGCAGACATAGGTTGCAATCTCGTCTTAGTCCCTGGTACTCAATGTTTGTAATCATTTTCAAAACCAAAAAACACTGACATGCTTACTTCTCTGTCAGTGTGCGCTTTGCAGCACGCCTGTTACACTTCATCTTTGCAGGGCTGGCATCCACACCCTAGCCATAATCTCAGTGAGCGCCCAGCTAAGGTGATGGCTGACAACGAAAGGAGAGTGATAATGGGCAGGACAAGTGTGATCTATTTGTCTGTATACACTGAGGTGTTGCATTGTGGGAGGGGGGCCCCCCCACTGGGCTACCCAGCAAAGAAGTTGTTACTTTTTTTGAAGACATAAACACATCATACTCTTGCGTCCCGTTGCCTTTCTTCCATACTTCATGGGCGTCCCTTCCAAGGGACGAGAGATGGAACCTTTTTCACCAGAAAAAACCTTCTTCCACTTTAAATTTAGAGGGGTGTGGCCCAGGGAGCATGCGCTGCCCTGACTCTGCCCTCCGGCACCACACCTCAGTCCCCTTTTCTGCGTTAAATGGAATGGGCCGAATTCACCAGCGCTGCTGGGTTTGGCTTCGGCCATGTAATTCCACGCGCGGATACTTCTCTTTGTCTTTTTATCATTCAAGTGCTCGGTCCTCAGGCGTCACACTCCTCCCCGGCGCATATCGACTTCCACAGGGTTCAGCAGGTGTCGGTCCTGCAACAGGCTCTTCCCAACTTCAGACCCCATACCCTCTGCTTACGTTGCCTTGGCCCAGACCACGGTTGGCAAGCTAGTACAGCGTGTAGCTTGCTGTCCTCGAAAGCGCTGAAGAACAGACTAGCCAGGTGGAGGGAGCTCTTCCAGAAGTCGCTTCCAAAGGACCTCAAGAACTTCGCGAAACATCGAGCCAAGCCCAAGGTAGGGCCAATATTCTCCATTGCACCCGGCAAAGGAGACGCCTTCCCTGGGACTCTCCCGCGCGGGTTGGACCGGTCAGGTCCTTATACCAGCACGTGCACCGGAGCTGCTGCAGCTACCGGCCTTTGGGCCGAGGCATCCTTGGATCCTCCCGGTGGTAGTGTTGACGGACCGGAAGGTTCTTGTACCGGATTGTCATCCGAGGGGCTCCGCCCTTGTACCGGCAATATGGCCGAGGGGCTACGCCCTAGTACCGGCAATACGTCAGACGGGGCGCCTAAACGCAGCTCTACTCATGCCCAGGTCAAGGGTGTCCCACCTACCGGGCCTAGGCCCGAGGAGCAGGGTAGAGACCTCAGGATCCACACGCAAGAGTCTTGGAGGAGGCTGGGCCCAGCGGGCCCAGCAACATGTTGCAGGCAGCTCGACAAGATGGCCGCTGCGCCAGATAGAGGCACCTGTCTGACACCATTCCAGGAATTCGGCGAAGAACGAGCATCAAGGTGGGACTGGCCTCAACCAGGTACGTGGCCTACAGCCTATCACTCTGTTGAACAGGGCGGATTGCCACTGCGTCCATATGGGCAGGGTACGCAGCAGCTCCAGCAGCTCCCAGCTACCCCATCAGCACCCCGTGCCACCTCTTCGGTCAGTGAAGATGGGTTCTTCGAGAGGTTTGTTGGCCTCATGAAGTCACCTCGGATGGGGGTTATCCTCAAGGACGCCATCGGGGAAGTCCTCCCCGCAATGCTAGCAGCACCACAATCGCCTCCGCCGGCGCCCCAGACCCCGGTGCAGCCGCTGCCTCTGGCTCCTCAGGCGGCTCTGTACCAGTCTCTGCCGCCTGCTCCGCATCCGGCCACGGTCCCTGTTCCCCAGCCCCTGGCGCCAACTTCTCCTCCTCCTCCACAGGATCCTCCTGATCCACAGGATACGGATGAGGGGGGGATCCGGATACGCCATCCTCGGCCAGGGCCTTCCACTAACGTCTTGCAGGGCTAGCAGAGTATCTGGGCCTACCCCAACCCCGAGGTCGAGCAGCCGGCAGGGGGGGTGGGGGTTCTGGCTGAAGTCCTTACGCAACGCCCCTCTGCCAAAACTGGGATTCCACTGCAAACTGATGTAGTCTCCCTGGCCAAGAAGGGTTGGCTCAAGCCTCACTCGGCCCAGCCGGTTAATCTACGCCTGGATGCCAAGTACAGGCAGAAGAAGGGGGATAAACTCTTGCTCTCGGCCCATCCTCAGCCACACTCCTCTGTGATCGCTGCGGCATCGCTATAATCCAAGCCTCAGTCGTCCTCAGCGGCCTCCTCTGCGGTGCTGCTAGGCAAGGAGGAGAAGATCTTGGAGGCGTATGGGAAGAAGCTCTATTCCAATGCATCCTTGCATCTTCGTCAGGCCAACGCTTCTACCATGCTGGCTGCCGCCAACCAAAGGTTATGGTGGGAAATTGCGGACATCCTCCTGGAACTCCCTACTCAGAGCCAATCACATTTAAAAGTGGGGCTTGCCGAGGCCAAGCTGGTGGCGCATGACCTCATGAAATCCACCGTGGCCCATATTGACACCTCTGGCCGTGCCATCTCTATCGCCACGGACATGAGGACAGCCTGGCTCGGGGCAACAAAATTCAACCCAGACGTCCAGGAACGCATATTAGATCTACCATTTTAGGGGGGAGTAGGGGTCTTGGATGAAGAGCTGGACAAAAAGAAAAACAGCTCACAAACGGCCAAGTCTTTAACCATCCTGACAAAGGCCACGCCCAAATAGTACACCCAATCTCAGCAGGGCACCGACTGGGGTTGTACGTATGGAGGGTTCAGCGTCTTCCAGGAACAGAGATCCTGGCAGCCGGACTGCTCGCTGTCTCAGAACCGGCACAAGCAACAAAAAGGGGGGCAGGGGAGTAAGGGCTTTTTCCAGTCCCCCTCCTCCGTGACAGCCTCCGAGGGAAAGAAAGCATTACACGCCCCTTCAGGTCTGCTTATCTCCAGTGGGGGGCAGGCTTGCTCACCACGCACATTTCTGTCGCCAGGATTTCGCGGACCCCTGGATCCTCTCCGTAGTATCCACGGGGTACTGCCTCCCTATCCCAGCCTCTCCTTCCTCCCTCCCCTCCACAGGTTGGGACCGCAACTCATTTGGCGGAGATCCAGTTGCTCGTAGAAAGCCAGCAGTGGAGAAAGTCCCAGCCTCCCAGCAAGGCTTGGGCTTTTACTCCAGGATTTTCGCCTTCCAGAAGAACCACCAGGCGGGCTTGAGAGTTGTGCTGGACCTTTGCACCCTCAACCTCTCGTTCCCCTGCAAACATTCAAGATGGTTACGCCAGCTTTTATAGAGGAGACCTTGTGCAAGGGAGACTGGATGTGCTCCCTGGATCTGAAGGACGCGTACCTACACGTACTGATTTGGCAGCCCCATTGTTCTTTCCTACGGTTCAGGATCATGGGCTACTATTTTCAATACAAGGTCCTTCCTTTTGTCCTCAATTCGGCCCCCAGCGGACTTTACCAGGCTCATGAATACGGTGGCGGCCCTCAGAGCGCAGGGCCTCCACATCTACCCATAGCTGGACGACTGGCTGTCAGGGTTACATCTCTGTAAGCGGTTCACCACTCTTCCCATGCCCTTATGAACACACTGCACGATCTGGGTTTCTCGCTCAATCTCAAGAAGTCACCTCTGCAGCCCACGCAGACTGACATTCTTGGGCCTCATCAGGGACACGTGCTCCGAGAAGGTTTTCCAACGGAGAAGAAGATCTCAGCCATCAAGCCGGCCACCACCCACTTTCTCAGCAGAGCGGAGACCTCAGCATGGTGGTACCAACATCTCCCGGATCTATGGGCGGCGGTCCTACTAACCGTCCCGCACACGAGATTCAGGATGAGGATTCAGCTGCAATTCGCGGCCTCATGGAACCAAGAGCGGGGCTCTTAATCTGAGATGATCAGCGTTCTTCCATCTCTCCACTCGGACCTAACATGTTGGTCCAGGGACTGCAACCTACGGACGGGCAAGCCCTTCTGGCCGCTCACCCCGTAGGCCACCTTCACAACGTATTCCTCGCTCGAGGGCTGGGGAGCCAACCTGGACCATCTCTCGCAGGAATACCACATCAATTGGCTAGAGCGGAACGCCATCTGGCTAGCGCTCAGGGCATTCCTACCACTTCTCAGGGGCAAGGTTGTCCTCATCCAGACAGACAACTCGACCAGCATGTACTATTCCAACAAGCAGGGAGGCACCAGATCCCCTCCTCTGTGCAGACTGACAAGCAGCAGGTTGGAGTGGGCCCTGGCAAACGACATCTACCTCACGGCAGTGCACCTGCAGGGGGAATCCAACCTGGAGGCGGACAGGCTCAGCAGCCTGGGAGCGGACAATTACGAGTGGCAGCTAAACAACCTCGTTATTCAGGAGATCTTCAACAGGTGGGGTCATCCCCAGGTGGATCTCTTTGCCACCTGGCACAACAAGAAGTGCCCTCAGTTCGCCTCCTGGCAGGGACAGGGCCACGGCTCCCTGGGTGATGAATTTCGGCTTCAGTGAAACGGCATGAAGGTTTACGCCTTCCCGCCCATGCCACTGATTCACAGAGTGATTTGCAAAATCAAGGAGTCTCACCACTCAACATCATTCCAATAGCTCCATGGTGCCTGGCCAGGCCATGGTTTTTGGAGCTGCTCAGCCTCTCTGAGATGCCACCGATTCACCTCCCGACGGGTCCAGCACATCTTCTGGCACAACCCTGACAGCATGGCTCCTTAGCAGGTAACGCTGCGTCACCTCAGCCTCTCACAGGCTAATCTGGAAATCATACAGGGCACAAGGCTACCAGGCCCCAGTATAAAAGCAAATGGACTAGATTATGCCACTGGGCAGACTCCAAAGAAATCAATCCCCTGGCATGTACTTTGGACGACATGCTCTCCTTCTCGGCGCACCTCACCCAATCTGGCATGTAGGTTGACACTTGCCGTACATACCTCGGAGCTTACAGGAACCTGGATGTCCGGCATGCTCTGAAATTTTACTTGGACAGGACCAAGGGCTTCTGCAAATCGGATGCCCCGTTTGTCACTTTTGGAGGCTCAAGACCAGGCTATCAGGCCTCCAAGGCTTCCATGGCTTTCATATCCCGCTGGATGGTCTCTGCCATCAAAGAGGTGTACGAGGGCCAGCACAAGCCACTTCCGGCCAACATGCACGCCCACGTAGTCAGGACCAAGGCAACGGCCATCGCATTCCAGCACCATGTCCCTTGGCAAGTCCTAAGCAGGGCGGCAACTTGGGCTACTCCCTCGGCTTTCTGCAAGCATTGCTGTTTGGATGCCGGCTCTAGATCTGATGCAGCTTTTGGACAGGCGGTTCTAAGGAACCTATTTGCTTAAGGAGGGTCTCGTCTCCACCCTGGGGCTACATTCAGTTCTAATCGCCCAAAGAATAATTATAGGTTACTCACCATAGTGACTAACTTAGTCCCCTTTCCTCCATACCTCCCACCAACCTCCCACCCAATAATACTGGTGTCATTAAGCAATGTTAAATCTATTGTCGATGCGTCAGTGGGGACTGAGGTGTGGCGCCGGAGGGCGGAGTAAGGGCAGCGCAAGCTCCCTGGGCCGCACCCCCTGCGCGCCTCTAAATTTAAAGGGGAAGGTTTTTTCTGGTGAAAAGGGTTCCGTCTCCTGTCCCTTGGAAAGGACGCCCATGCAGTATGGAGGAAAGGGTACTAAAAACTAAGAGTATGTTAGTCACTCCGGTGAGTAACGTATAATTTATAATGCATAATGTGCCAATGTGGTATTGCAACCTAGTTCAAATCATATCAACTAAACCTTTAAATGCCTAGTTTGTGCATTCAATACAGCACAACCTTTCTGGCAATTCCATCTTTCTTTGGGGAATATATTTAATATAATAATTTTTTCCTTTTATAACATGCTTAATACTGAAGAGGTTTCGAAGCGCAGATCCGGGATGCGAACCTGTGTTGCTTTGCGTCATCTTGCTTCAAAGACGAGTGTGTTGCCACTAAGCTACACAACCCGTGCAATAATGTGGTAATCAAAGTTGAAATGAACATTGATAAGTAGGAGTTTCACCATTGTGAAGAAGATGGCTCAGTGAGTTAAGCATTTGTTGCAGAGGCCTGTTTGTGTGCTCCGGTTCATACTTGTGTATATACATGCTGTTGATAGGGGCGTGGCTACGAGGGCCATGTAAGAGGACGTGATCTGGAGGAGCTCACGAGATCCTGTAATGATCCGGGCAAAAAAGTGCGTGATGATGGGCCGACGACCGCTGAAAATACACATGCCAGTGTGTGAATGATTGGACCACGCGTGGTGAACTTCTGGATGGTGCAAGTGGAACAGCGGCAGAGATCGGTGCGGAAGAGATAAGGAGCGCCGGAGACGAAAGACGATACAAAATGGCTGACCAATGTCCGGAATAAAGGAAGAAGCAGGCCGCACGGTGACCTAGCGAAAGGGACATACTGAGTGCACATTTGTCACTTGTGCAAAATACAGGTCCTCTGGGTCATGTCGAACAGAACGGTGAGGCCGAAGGTGAAACAGCCCACCTTAGACGACTTTGCTAAGACATCCCCGGGTCAAGACATTACCACGAGCAGGGACAAGCTGCCTGCAAGCGGCATGACGACTTCGGGCGCTAACCAAGAAATCCTAGCTGCGATTGCGGACCTAAGGGCGGCCTGGGAATCTAGACTCTAACTAGCCGTCACTGAACTGAAAACGGCACTGGACCTCAAGGTCGGAGAGGTGCAGGAGGACGTTAACCTACTCCGACAGGATGTCAGGGCCTTGGCGGAGCGCACGGGGTCCCTTGAGAAGGAAGTTAGCCCGAATACTGCGGATTGCGCCTCCCATAAAGCCGAATTGCATGCCCTGATACAAAGAGTGGGCAACTTGGAGAGCAGAGCGGAGGAGGCGGAAGGACGAGCCCAACGAAACAACATCCGCATCGTGGGCCTGCCGGAGGGATTGGAGGGCCACGATCCCACGGAATTCATTGAATCCATGCTACTGCAAGAGATACCCGGAGGAGCCCTATCCCAAGGATTTGCAGTCGAAAAGGCACATAGAGCTCTAACAAGGAGGCTGCCGCCGGGGAACCCGCCTAGGCCGGTGATGGCCAAAATTCTTAATTACCGAGATCGGGAGAGGATATTGGAACACTTTCGTAAGGGAGGAACGATCACACGAGGAGCGGCAAACATCACGGCCTACCCGGACTACACCCTGTCTGTGCAGCGTAGCCGCATGAACTTTGGGACGGTAAAGCAGAGATTGAGAGAGGCGGGCCACAAATATATGTTGCTGTATCCGGCAAAATTGAAAGTCATTCATAAACACAAAACTTTGTTTTTTGAGACCCCGGAGGATGCCATGGGATGGCTCGATGCGCAAGGATGTCCCCAGGAGTCAAAGGTTCGGACGGAGAAATAGCCCGGAAGAGATAAGTGATGCACGAAGAAGGTGCCGCAAGATGGCGCGGCACGTCGGACTTGAATATAGTCGCTTGCACAGCCTTCAGTATAGAAGGTCAGACTAGTGCACTATATGTTATAAGCACTGTGGTTAATGTTGAATTAACGGGAGCCTTACAGAGCGGTTCTCTCTACCCCACAACAGTTTTAGTCAAGTGGCCATTAGGGCGACATCACCCTACTGAGCTCTGTGCATCGTTTGGTGCTTGCAGGGCTAGATGTGGGGGTGCCTGAGTTCCGAGAATGGAGCTGGGCAGCAGTTGGGGTGTGTGATGTTGGGGAAGGGACGGGTGGGGGGAGGGGAGGGAAGTTGGGGATTTACCGTGTACATAGTTATGGGGAGTTTGAACTGGAACGAGAAGCTACAAGCAAAGATGGAGGGCTTTATCTGTATCATGTGGGCAAAGGGGAGTCGCTACATGAGAGGCAGGAAGACACACATGAGCCATGGGAGACCTTAAGATCGTAACATGGAATGTTAGGGGACTTAACAGCTACTTAAAAAGAAACAAAGTCATGATGTACTTAAAAAGACAGAAGATTGATATTGCGTTGTTGCAGGAAACACATCTGACCCAGCAAAAATTGGAACTGGTGGGGAAGAAGTGGAGAGGTACTGTAGTGGGCTCTCTGTACTCTGCCTATGCTAGGGGAGTGCTGGTCTTTGTGGCACTGCACGTTCCGCTCCAACTTACACAAGAGGTGGTGGATACGGAGGGGAGGTTGGTCATATTAAAGGCTTTGGTAGAGAATAAAGAGGTGTGCATTATAAATACATATGCCCCCAACCAAAACACTGCGACGTTTTTTAGAACCCTATGTACTCATCTGGGCGCGTGTATGGGAGGAGCGGTTATCTGGGGAGGGGATTTCAACTGTGTGTTCAATCCAAAGGCAGACAGATCTGATGGGAAGATTGATAGGCCCACCCCAGCGGCCAGGGTATTGCAGACATTGCTAGATGACTTTGGGCTGGCGGATGTTTGGAGACTGAAATACTCTAATGAAACACAGTACTCGCACTACTCCGCTCCGCAGCACCTGCACATGAGGCTGGATTATTTTTTTGCCACGCCAGATGTGATGATAGGGACCACCCAAATAGAATATAGAGCGAGGGTCCTGTCGTACCACTCGCCTCTGGTGCTGACCTGGCAGCACTGCCGCCCCAGGGCGCGGAGGCGCTCAGAGACCCAGTCTTCAGGGAAGATATCAGGGATGCGATCTCACAGTACTTTGAGGTGAACACAGGCAGCGTAGATTCAGCGTGCACACTCTGGGAAGCCTTTAAGGTGGTGTTGCGGGGTGCTGCTATTGCTAAGTCAAAAGGCCTACAGGGTGGGGTCCTAACGGAACTAGAGGAAGCAGAACAGAAACTGGAGCGCGAAAGCAACAGGGCAGGAGGGGACGCGGAACTTGTACTCGAGTTGCAGCAGAGCTGTGCGGAGCTTTGGGAAAGGCTCTGCAACCTTAACTACAAGAAGTATGTCGAGAGGCAACATGCAGGTGGGGATAAAACTGGCCGCTTG
This sequence comes from Ambystoma mexicanum, assembly GCF_040938575.1. Classification (NCBI taxonomy): domain Eukaryota; kingdom Metazoa; phylum Chordata; class Amphibia; order Caudata; family Ambystomatidae; genus Ambystoma; species Ambystoma mexicanum. The sequence continues at coordinate 437,497,658 of NC_090936.1, forward strand.
TTGGCGTGGTTATATAAGAGCGAGGCCCCCGATTAGGACAATAACTAGAGAAGACGGGGAGGTGGTTGACACCCAGGAAGGAGTCAACAAGGCATTCTTGGACTATTATAGAACATTATATGAGGACAGAGGAGGGGACAATCGGGAGGAGATTAGAGAAACACTAAAAGACATGGAATTACCTAAGATTAGTGATGAAGAAAGGGAGGAGCTGGACGCACCGATTACCTTGGAGGAATTAGAGGAGGTGGTGAAACAGCTGCCCACCTGCAAGACCCCAGGCACGGACGGATTCCCTGGTGCGTTTTACAAAATATATAAAGTAGAAGTACTCCCCCCCGCCCCCCCTATGCTCAATGAGCCTTTTGAGAAGGGTCGGCTACCGGAATCACTCAGAGAAGCACTAATCATGCCGCTCCCTATGCCCAACAAGCCAGGGCATAGCTGCGGCTCCTATAGGCCGTCGTCAATGTTGAACCAGGACAGCAAGATCTTGACGGCGGTCCTGGCCAATAGGCTGCGAAGGGTTATCAGAAAACTGATACACCCGGATCAGACAGGTTGTGTCCCCAACAGAAATATAACCCACAACCACAGGCGACTCCACCGGGTGATTGAAGAGGGAAACAGGAGCGATGGGGAAATGGCGGTGGTGTCCCTAGATGCAGTCAAAGCTTTTGATTCAGTGAGGTGGCCATGGTTGCTGGGGGCCCTGGAAGAAGAATACGGGATGGGGCCGGGTTATGTTAGGTGGGCAAAATTATTGTACAGTGAACCACTGGCCAGAGTACGCACTGGATCGGTGATATCTGAGAGGTGGCAACTCAGTAGAGGCACCAGATAAGGGTGTCCCTGGTCCCCGATGTTATACATTCTAGCCCTAGAGCCCCTGGCAGTGTACCTCAGACAACAATATGAAATGGTCGGTATTGAAGCAGGGGGAGAGAAACACCTAATATCCTTGTATGCTGACGATTTACTACTGTATTTGAAATATCCAGAAGAAAATCTTCAGTATATTCTAGAGGTCATGGAAAAGTATGCAGAACTGTCCGGCATAGCGGTGAACCCCCAAAAATAGAGCATGTTCCCATTGGGGAGCTACATAGGGGCCCCTCTGGAACGGTTGCCAGTGTTGTCCGTACCTTGGGCGGCTGATTCCTTCCGCTACCTCGGAATAGATGTATATCATACTGTGAAGGGGGAACACTTGCACAACACCGAGGTGGCTGTGAAAAAAATCCACACAAATATGAAGTTTTGGGAGAAGCTGCCGCTGGCGATGATGGGACGGGGGGCGATGCTCAAAATGGTGGTCCTGCCTAGGCTGTTACATTTCATCAGTAATATACCATACTTGATACCCAAAAAGCTTTTTGTCAAACTGAACAGCATGTGTAGGGACTTCCTATGACACGGCACTCGCAATAGAGTGCCGCTGTGGAAGCTACAGAACTTCCATGATAGAGGGGGCATTAAGCTGCCGAACTTTGAGGCCTATTATGTAGCTAGTCAGTTGCAATATGTAACCAAATGGCTCTCTGATGAAGAAACTCCTGAATCTAGGCTGTTTGGGCAGGACTGCACCCCGTTTTACCTAAAGAAGATTATCTGGATGCCTAGACTTGAAATGAAAGAACGCCCGGGTATGCTGTTGCTTGGGTGGAAGATGTGGCACAGAGTATGCCAACTGATGGAGAACCCGTGCCCGTGTTCCCCACAGGTGCCACTAGTCGCCTTAGCTAGGGGAGACAACCAGCTCAGGATGATAATCAGGACCTATTTGGAATCGGTTGGGCTGGTCACATTGGGAGACATATGGCAAGAAGGGATTATTAAAGATTTAGAAGAACTGGGAGAAGAGACAGGTTTGCATGGAGGCCAATATGTCACGTATCTTAGGCTAGTGCAGACTATTCGCAAAACCTGGCCAGAGATTGTTCTGGCGGAAGAGCCAGACGTCCTAATGGGAACAATATATGACGTATCAGAAGGAGGGCACGAGATCTCTAAACTGTATGAGATGGTGATGACCCGGCTGGGGAAGGATTTGACTCATTTGAGGCTGGACTGGGAAGCGGAGGTGGGGGCACAGATGACCGATGGAATGTGGGAACGTGCTATAGGATACCACAAGAAAGTGTCCAGAAATGCTAGATTGCAGCAGATTTATTTACACATAACGCATAGAGCCTATATGACCCCGAAGAGAATATCTAAGTTTGCAAACGCAGGAAGACAAGCATGCCCAAAATGCGATGAAGAAGATGCTGATATGACACACATGTTCTGGTCTTGCCCAGAGATTGAAGCTTTTTGGGGGGAAGTGGCACGGAAACTAGCGGATAAAGGGGTCACGCTCAACATAGATGCAGCCTGTGCCTGCCTGTTGGGAGGGTTTCCCAGACCACGGAATACTAAACACCTTGGGAAACTGAGGGACCTGGCATATGTGCTTGCTAAAAGAAGGATTGCCATGGGCTGGAAGCAATGCCACAAGCCACGGGTAGAGGTATGGTGGCGGGACTTGCAAAAATGGGCGGAAGCTGAAACGGTGGTGTGGCAGGAGGCATGTAGCAAGTGCGGGGAAGAAGATGTGGGTAACCTGATGGCTTGGATAATGTTAATAACAGGACTGTTTGGCACAGTAGTGGATTCTGCAGCTTCTGAAGGAAGCGATACCCAGCCACACGCAGCGGATACAGAACGAGGAATGCAAATAAGCTCTTGAGGGGGGGGGTCTGGGGAGCAGTAATGAGCGTTAATTGATGTTCACGAGTCTATTGTAAATAATGCTGCAAGTTTGGTTTGTATTGTTTATTTGTTTTCAAAATAAAAATCCTTTTAAAAAAAAAAATACATGCTGTTGATAGGAACACTTACTGTGCTACTAAACATACTAAATATATACAACATATAAAATAACTAGTTATGTAAACTTAAATAGCGTCATTATGGTGCTCGTCTAGTTAGTGGTGGTGCAGGTCTTTCCTCTTACCAATATTTTTATAGCAAGAAGAGCATTGCAAGATAAATGATAGCTGCTACATTTCTCAGTGTCACCCATCTACTGGTTTATGCAAAATGTGCAATGGGAAGGGATGTTAGCTTTTCTCAAAGCCCCCTTATAATTGTCCCGTTCAACTATTCTTTACTTTAATTTGTGTTTTCTTTGAGACATATATTTCATATTATTGGTCCCTTTTGATCAATGTCCTGCTTTTTTAATCAGTTTCTGAGCATGATTTGTGTCAACTTTTAGAATGTACACAGTGTGAAGAATTGCCACCTGGCAAGGGCGCAAAGTGCTGTCTTTTTTTGTTCATACATAAAATGCTGCAGCTAATCCCATCTCTAAAAGAGTAATCTTCCAACTGGATTTCCCGTTTATCAACTTTATGCCAAAAGTATAGTGCACTGTGCCCTGCTGCATCAGTAGGCTGATCTGCAGCGCCTGCTTTGTTCATGGCATAGAGAAGATTCGAAGGTCACAAGATGCCCACTCAACCACCACAGCCAGATTTCTGCTACGCAGCGGCGGCATTTAAGATATGCTAGATATAAACTACAATGACCATGAGTAACCCATGCTGATGGCAGGGTAAACTCTAAATAAAGCTATGCCTTAGTTTAGGCATGGTGCATGGTACTACTTATGATTATGGCCGCCAAATCCCAATTAATATTGCACATGTCGGCTACTTTGAATCAGTGCTGCTATGGGAGGTGATGTGTATTCTGGCCAGCCGGGCAGAGACTACCAAATGGCAGGACAGGGACCTGGACAATCGGGTCACTTCTTGGATCTCTTTGTGAGTGTAGGTAACACCCTCTGCCAGAAGCATGTCTTCTGGGCATCAAATGAGCACACCCATTAAAAAAAGAGTAAACTCACACTAGGGTGCTGCATCTCTAAGGGCCTTTGTTCTTAGTGGGAAGGGAAGGGGTGGATTAGAGTAGGCAGGAGACCCTGGTCAATGAAAGGAGACTTCCGCAATCTTGTTTCTCTATCTCTTTCTCGTTCCTGTCCCCTTCACTTCCTCTGGAGCAAAGCGCTTTGGGTGTGACATCAGAATGGCAGAGTCCACTCCATTCAAGAACAGGGATTGGACGACTAAGTCAGGCTTGCTTCAATCCAATCACTTGGGGACTTTTACCTTTAAAATAAGGGGTCTCCCACCCCCTCTTCAGATTCTCTCAGATCCTCTCAAGACACAAAGATTCACCTGCAAAGAACTCACTAGACTTCCTTTGGGTAAGTTGTGCTTTCCAAAGACCTCAGCCTGAGGTGAAGGAGCTGTCCAGGGCAGAAGGAGGTTCTGCCCCTACCCACTCCTAGGGCACATCGGGAAGGACCTTTGCTGTGGACCAGGACCTACCACTCTGAGCAGACCCGGAATGGAACCATCCTGTCCAGTCCCCCTGAGCGGGCTTCACAGCAGCCGGAGGGCCAGATCATCTGAAGCTCTCTGTTCTACCAAACCAGTCGCTCTGTGTTTATCGCACTGCGAACGAGAGAAGGCACCTGCGCTGGCCTTTGTGCTCCTCCACCAAATTGAACTATTGCTTGCACTTCGAACCAGCTTGATGCTGCCTCGTGCCCTAGCTAAGCCCATCACCTGCTAGGCCTAAATCGACTTCTCAATGCCGGGACCCAATCCGAATCACTGGTGAGTAACACACCAACTCTGACCAGGGATTACAACCATGGCTCAGCCCAGCTAGCCCTCGAGCGGCTGCCTCATTGACCTGCCCCCAAAGTCACCATTGCGACTGCTGCCCGCTGACTCAAACCATTGTAGTGTCACTCATTGACCCCTTGCAGCAGCTAAAGCCTGACTTTGTCTGGCTCACTTACAAAGCAACCCTGGGACAGCCATGGCCTGCGTCATTGAGAGCACATCTTTACTGCACAGAGCGACCGCTTTCGCCCATACTCTACCGCATTCGCCCCTACTGAATCCTGGTAGTGTTGAATCTGAACTGCCCCCTCTGTTCATTTGCGTCCTAGAAACTGGTTAGGTCCCGATCACGCCTGTTTTCAAAATCGATGTATCCTTTTTTTGGCTAGTAATTCACCTACCACCCCTGGAAATACCCTCAGAATGCCAGTTTCTTCTTACATCTTCTCTGTTCATCCTTCGGGTTGTTTTGTGTACAGTATTTTCTATTTGTTCTATTGCGGGGTGGTGTGTTTAATTAAAGTGTATATATTTTTATAGAAACTGGATTGGACTGGCCTTTTATTTTGAATTGTTCACTACTGGTTCACCTTCAAACCCATTGTACCACAGAAAGCAGAGGAGTTCTATCTCTTAGCTGTCCCTGAATCCAGATTGAGTTATTTTCTTCTGTTAAGAATTAAGTCTGTAATGGTTCAAGAGATGGAACTTTCTGACATATTGATTTTGCAATATGCAAATCTACAAGGAAATATATACTTTAATCTTTGCATTGTTTCAGGCACATCAGCCTTGGGCAGTAGAAAGCATATACTCACAGGGTGCTTCTCATTTCATTCTTTCTATGATTACTTGAATTTGCTGGTCTGCTCTGTAAGCATGAACTGAAATGCTAAGTGAATTTTGATGTTTGCTACATGCCTTTTTGTTTTCTTTGCTGCCTAGTCATGTAATGTTTTTTTCTAAAGCATGTACCTTGAACACATTCATACAGGAAATAACGGTGAGGTTGAACTGTTAGGTTATCATTTTATAAAAAAAATACTTGCTTAAAATAATTTGCCTTAATTTTCTTTAAAAAATATTATATTATTCTGAAAACAAAGTGAAAATGTCTTCAACGTAGCATGCTTTTGGGGAAACAGCTCCCAGAGATGTGTAACATTTATAGTCTATTAACAACTAGATGATCTATTTAAAGCCTAGACGAGTTTCTGTTGAATTGGATTTGAGGTATGGAATCCCCTAATTTTGTGGATTGGGAGGGAGCGTGGGTTTCAGGGGTCTGGGGGGTGACATGAGTTTCAGGGGAGTGGGAGTAGGACATGGATTTCAGGGGGGTGGCCCAAGACTGTCTGTGCCCCGGGCCCCAGAGACTGATATGGATGCCCTGCCGTCAAGTTTCAGGAACCCCTGGGATATATCATTAAGCACACACATTTTCATCTGCATGCAAGAGTTGCTACAGACTTCTCAGGAGAGGAGGAACCCTCTCCAACCACACATCCTCCTTGGATCTCTTCAAGCTAGCTCTCTCAAGCAGTAACATCAAACTTTGTTCAGTGTTCTTTCTAAGCAGTGTGCTGAGAGGTAATGTCTTAATTGTAACTGTTAATGTGCTAATCCTGTAACAAAAAATATCTTAACCAAGATTCTCTGCAGCCACTTGATTTACCTCTGGTTCTTGCACTGAAATCCCATTTAAAAACTAGCATTATAAAATCCAACAGTTTGGGCTTTTGTGTTGGCAGGTAAGTCATTTGCCAGGTACTGCTATCATAGGCCCACGTAACCTCACCATTTTCCAGCTGTTGCCATTTAATAACCAGGATGTACAGTTATGGCAGTGCCTCGCAAATGCCTATCCCTGCCTACACAGACCAACCAATACTGTTGGCTTTGATATATGATATGATATGGCATTTGTAACGCGCCTATACAAGGTTTCAAGGCACGACGAGGCAGGGAGGGGGGAAACAAGAGGAGGACAGACAACGATCCTACTAGGCCAGGTGTCATTCAGATCGCACAAGTGCAGGGGTAGGGGGAAGGGAGAAGTGCAAGGGGAAGGGGAGGGGGGGGGGAAGTGCAGTACAAGAAAAGGGCCAGCTGGTGGCAAGTGCAGGGTAAGTGCAGACAAGTGCTGGGAAGGGGGGGCTGTAGGGATACAGAGACAGTCCCGCAGTGCAGGGGTTGCCAGGGAGGCAGTGCAAGTGGAGAGTGGCTGGGCTCAGGACCGAGGTTGGTGAGAGTGGCCCAGTTGCAGATTCAGTGCAGTTTCAGTGAAGAATTAGCAGGGGAGAGGGAGAGAGAAAGCAGAAGCAAAGAGGAAGGTGTTGAGGTGCTTCCCGAACCGGAGATGGTTCTCCTCAAATTTCAGGGAGGCAGGAAGGCTGTTCCAGAGAGAGGCCCCTGCCGCGGAGAGAGATCTACCACCAGCTCGTTGCTTCGAGAAGCGGCTGACCCTGAGGGAGTTGGAGACGGATGAGCAAAGGGCTCGGGAAGGAAGATATTTAGGAAGAGAGAGTTGAAGGTATTTAGGCCCCAGGCCCCAGAAGGCCTTGTGGACAATGCAGAGGGTTTTGAACTTTATCCTCGCAGCCTCTGGGAGCCAGTGTAGAGATTTCAGTCCTTTGTTAATGCTTGTTGAGTTTTGCTGCCATGCTGTGTGTTCATGAATTCATAACTCTGAAGCAGAACAGTGACACCACTTTCAGGTCATTTAGCATTGCTATTGCATACCCTTTGACAGAGTGATTTTCTATTCAGACATTTTCTGCTGAGCATCGTGAACTGGTTCATTGAGCTGGCACATGATCCGTATTGCTTATACAAGCACCTTTTGATCCCTGAAACCATCACACTGAGATTCTGTTAAGGCCTAACTTCACTATAAGTCCTCAAAGGTACTTTCATGACTACCTGAATAATCAATGAGGTGTTGTAAAGGTCCAAAATGGAACACAAGCACAGTTCTACAAAAGCTTTAATCTGGAGTATGCTCTGTGGCAACCAGCAGGTCATGTGCTTAAACTTTCCAACAAAGGTTTGGATAATTATAACCTTGTGGGCACTAAGCTGAGCAAGTCTTATAATTTCACCTATCAGACGCCAAACTGTTTATTTGCAGCTGTGTCTTGAGGGGGGCAAGTAAATCATGTTTGATTACAGCCCCTTTCCAATCAGTAGTTATATAATATCCTGTCCTTGTGAGGTGGCGGATAGGAGTCTTCAATTACCTACAGAATTTAAAGAATATCGCCCAGAGCCTGCTGACCTTCGCCATTGTCCGTTCAGTGTAACCTTCACCTATTTTGTTTGGGCTATTGGGTGTCCCTTGCGACACCTACACATATATGCCTAAACTATTGCATTAGACTACAGATGGGGTGAAATGGTATATGAGGAGGTACACACAGCCTGTAGGTTTTGCTATTTGCCCAACCATTGATTGGCCATGTCATTCCCACCCAGTTCCTGCCCCCTCACCGCCCAAAACAGCACCTCATGGGAACTCTTTCAGCCTTCTTTATTCAAGCCTTACCATCAAACTGTGTGCTGGAGGAGCTTGCCAGTGTTTTCCCAAAGCAGTCTTCTGAGAGCTAATGGCTTAGTTGGAGTTGTAAACCAGCTACTTGGGTAATAAAAATGTCATTACCAGGTTGCCTTCTGAAACTCGAGTTATAAGCACTGTGTGTGCCATTCACTGCAGTCCTGTTCAAAACAAGCCATGGCAAAGCCAACAGTTTTGGCTTGTGTACATATTAGGCATCTGCCAGGCACTGCTATTAGATGCCCAGGTACTAGCACCATTTTGCACCTGCTACCATCAATGGGCAGTTAATACCAATAGAGCAGTGCCTGGCAAGTGCCTTTTCCATGCATACACAAAGGCCCAAACTGTTGGCATTGCCAATGCTGATTTTCTATTTGTGCCAAGCCTGACAGAGCTGTTGATCAAACTGCAGACCCTCTTGTTTCATGCATCATGAAACAAGACACAGAAAACAGACTAAAAGTTCAAAGAAAATATATTTATTAACTTAAATGTCAGGATGGTTGAAGGCCTAACTTGCCCTAGGCTAAGGTGGGATTTTGGTACCTGAACGAAGCTAAGCAAAGTCTGAGTCAGAGAGTTCAACTTAATAATCCATCTGTGTCCAAAACGTATTCTTGCTCTCACAAATAGAACAAATATGTAGAGATGTCAAAGTCAAAGGAAACAGTGTTTAACCCAAGGTTCTGAGCTTCTTCATGCTTTCTCTCAGCTCCCCTTCCCCAAGCATAATGAAGTTCCAGGAAAAAAAGTCTTGAAATATCACATTCTCCAGTTCAAAGGAATATAGTTCAAAATCACTCCTGGGGTTACCTTCCCCAAGTTTCAAATAACGCAATCCAAACAAAGGGGTCTTAATACTCCAATGCCAAGACAATACATATAAACCTGCTAAGTGTCGGGGTTCCCTTCCCCAAGACTTCAATGTCTCACACACGTTCCTTGGTGCTTTTTCCTGTGCACCAAGTTACCATTACTTGAATTCCTGTATTGGTTTCTGGACTTAGGTTGTGCTCTTGGGTTCCTCTGGTTTTTCCTTAGCCTCCTCGTGGCTCTGCCACCATGTGTCACATACCCCTAAGGTAGCGTGGCCGGCCACATTATATTCACTCATTGAGGTTCACTGTTTGGACTTTCTTCTTTGTGCAACAACATCATTCAGTATTATTCAATTGCAGTTCAGGTTTTAATACATTATGTTGCTTAATTATATTGAGCTTCAAGATTTGAATTCATTCGTTGTGCAGTATACATTCTATATTCAATGTTGTACTGTTTTTTTATGTCAAATTTCTCTTTTAGTTTGTTGTGCAATATGCATTCAGCATGCAACATTTTACTGGTTTGCTGCAATGATGTATTGGTTCTCAGTACTTTCATTCCTTGGTTGAAGGCTTTCAAAAACATTCCTTGTAAGGTCTGCAACCACTTCAACAACATGTTAATTAGTTCAGAAAATGTTTCCATACTGTTCAGAGACTTTCAAAATGTGCTTGTTCCTTTAACAAGCCACGCAACCACTCCGCTACATTGCACATGTCTCTGGCCTCATTAACAATAGCGGTTCACTTCCTGAGGCTCGTGGTTACAGTAACACCGGGTTTCTTGAGCTGAGAAGCTCACCAGCTCACTTTGAAGTCCTTTTCCATATCGCGCTGGCCACAAATTTGATGGCTTCCTTCCAGGGGGTCTTTCTCTGCCCCTCAGACACTCTTGCAGCGCCACGGGAGAACAAGCAGTCCTTTGGATGGACTGAAGGATGACCCCATATCTGGTCTCCTTTCTTCACCTCACTTCTGCGCCACGGAGCACCTGCTCCTATTTCACACTCGCTCGGACCCTCAGCTGCTTCGGTCCTCAACGTGCTTCTTTGGCTGCAGAATGGCTCACCACTGCTCCCATCAGTGTCTCGCCTCTTTCGTCACCTTCCTGTTCACTCCCCCTTTATACACCCGATTTGTGTAAAGGGTTTGCAGGTCCTTCCTCTTGATTGCCAAACTATAGTTAGGCTTATTAGTCAGACATGCCTGGTCTTTGCACTGGTACTCATCTGAGGCCCTCTTCCTCATCTCAGTAGCAAAGTGGTGTAATTGCATGTTGGTTTGCATAACTCATAGTTGTCTCTTCCTCATCCCAGTACTGTCAAATGTCATGTGTGGAAAAATGAAGGGAGCTGGCTTAAAATATCCCATAAAGGTTGGGGGAGGGTTAGGTTTGTCATCAAAGGCAAAAAGGGGGTGCCATGTCTCGTCCAAGGGTACTCCACTCCCAATCCTTGAGGACCCCTCCACCCATGTGATCCTCCCTCGCTTCTCCACCCCCAGGGTCAAGATCCAAGAGTGATGGCTTTTCCCTGGCCACCTGTGCAGAGGCCCCAAGGGGAGTATGAGTGAGAATACCCTCAGGTTTCTCACCGGGGGAGCAGGTAAAGGTTGATGCAAAGATTATTGATGCCCACTCCAGGCCTAAAGGCTAGCTGAGTGTTCTCCAGAGCCCATTGTTCCAGTCTTTTTTAACAGGACACAGAACATATTTGATGTTCCGTCTTGTAGTGTAATTGGGCAATAGGATGATGATAATAATGTTGTACCTTTCTTGTAGATGGGTACAACAGTTAAAATTTTCCAGCTTGCAGGGAGGAAATGTGTGTCAAAAAATGCATTAGAAATCTGTGTGGTTATTGGTTGTAGCCTGTTCATAAGTTTGTCAGGATACTAACAAAATATCAATAAAGTTGATTTTGAAAAAATAAAAATTGTGAGAAAAGGGTCCCATAGCTCAGTGCAAGAACAAAAAACATAATTTGGGACCTAATCGACCATACCCCCATGTCAAATACTTTACTTCAGGAGGGCCATGGCTTACTTCCTCGGCCGAGAAGTCACATCGGCCTCGGGGCACCAACACATACTGGCTCTCATGGCAGCGGTCCTATTGGCCGTCCCACACACGAGACTCAGGATGAGGAGGATACAGCTGCACTTCGCAGCATCATGGAATCAGGAGGGTGGCTTTCAAGTGTAGCTGATCATCGTTCCTCCTTCTCTTCACCCGGACCTCACATAGTGGTCGAGAGACTACAACCTGCGGACGGGTAAGCCCTTCCGGCAGCTTTCTCTTCAGATCACCATCACGACAGACTGCTCGCTCGAGGGCTCAGGGGGGGGGGGCACTCTGGAAAACCACAGCGTCCATGGAGCCTGGACCCGGCAGGAGATAGGAGTACCATATCAGTTGGCTGGAACTAAAGGCCATGTGGCTAGCGCTCAGAGCCTTCCTTCCGGGAATAGAAGGCAAGGTCACTCTCGTCCAGACAGATAACTTGACCAGCATGTTCTGTATCAACAAGCAGGGGGGTGCCAGATCCCCTCCACTGTGAAGACAAGTTGTCAGCATGTGCAAATGGGCCCTGGATAACAACTACCTACCTCATGGCAGTCCACCTTGCGGGGGAATCCAACCGTGAGGCGGACATGCTCTGCAGACTGGGGGCAGACAATTACGAGAGGTAATTGAACAACCAGGTGCTGCGGGAGATCAGCAGATGGGGCACCCCCAGGCGGACCTCTTTGCCACCAGGGACAACAGGAAGTGCCAACAGTTTGCGTCCTGGCAGGGGCAGGGCCCCAGCTCTCTTGTGACGCATTTCAGTGGAGCATCATGACAGCCTACGCCTTCCCGCCCACACCGCTGATCCACAGGATGATTTGCAAGATAAAGGTCTCTTGCCACCTCACCATCATTCTGATGGCTCCATGGTGGTCAGCCAGGTCATGGTTCTCAGCTGCTCAGCCTCTCAGAGAGGCTACCCATTCACCTTCCGACAGGGCCAGCACATCTTCTGGCGCAGCAAGGGAGCAGTTTCATCCACTCTGCACCACAGAAATTAGCCCTCCGTGTGGTTGCCTAGCAAGTCACGCTAGAGCACCTTAGGCTTTCACATGCTAACCTTGAGATCATACAGGGTGCAAGGAGCAAGTCTACCAGGACCCAGTATAAGAACAAATGCACCAGGTTCTGTCACTGGGCTGACTCTAAGAATATCGACCCCCTGGTATGTATGGTGGACAACATGCTTTCCTTCTCTGCGCACCTCGCTCGGGCAAGCAAGTGGACGCTTGCCACACTTATTTGGTGGCCATAGGAGTCTACAGAAACTCAGAGGAAGAGGTTTTTTCCTCTTCCAACCCGATAGTCAAGAAGCGTTTGACGGGCCTTGCCAGACTGACTCTACCCACCCATCAAGAGGCCACACCCTGTGTGGGACCTCAACATAGTGTTGGATGCCCTGGCGCACAAATCATTTGAGCCTATGGCATCCGCGGACATCAGGCTGGTCACCATTACAGGAATAGTGTGCTCAGAAGTATTATTGCCCCCAGGGTTCGGGCATGTGTTTTTAAGCATACGTTGATCGATCGTACAAACATTTACTATGCACCTTACTGTAGTTTTCCACATTTGTACACATACGAAATCAAGCAACAGGGCACGGCCATTTTGTGTTAATCTTATCCGTTGCCGCATCGCCCAAGCAGGACTGCCCTTGCGGCACTAAATCATATCCCCCGCCCCTGAGCCTGACATCACCAAACCTAGTTTGTTTGTTTATTTATAATGCGCACCAAACCCAAAGGAAACAGGGCGCAGCCAACAAGAATATACACAGCTTACAAAGGTTGCATGCAGTTATATTATGTAGAGTTGGGTGAAAATTCAAGACAGGAGTGTCAATAAATGCAATCAAGGGAGAATACTAGACAAGTGTGAAATGTGCAACTTACATACAACTAAGGTACAGAGATGAGTATCGGCAGGATAGTATCTGCGAGGTGACATAGGCTAGCAGAGCGAGACTCCTTAGCCAACAGTCATGTTGAGATGGGTAATAAGTTGTTTTCTAAAGTGCAGGTACGGTTGATCTACTCAACTCATGAGGCAAGGAATTCCAAAGTTTAGCAGTTTTTACAGGGAAGCTGTTACCACCAATATAGGTGAGCCTGAATCTTGGAACCACCAAGCAGTTGGTGTTTCCAGTTCTAGTAGGTCTACTAGAGGTTCTTCTCGTCAATTTGTCTGTTAGGTAACTGGGTGCGGCATTGTTTAAGGCTTTATGAATCAGAGAGGAAGTTTTTAGCTGTATTTTATTATGAGTGGACATCCACTTATATTGATGTCTAGTTGAGGAAATGTGGAGTTTTTTTGTTCATGCCTATTGCGGCTCTTAGAGCATTATTTTGTAGAGTTTGTAGTCTCTGAATGATTATTTTGTTGGCACCACTATAGAGGGCGTTGCAGTAATCTAGTCTGGAAAGAATTAATGCTCTAGCCAGGATAATGCAGCTTTCAGTTGAGGGAAAAGACTTACCAGCTCTAATGAGTTTACATGTATAAGCAGTTGTGGAGGCTAGGGATTTAACTTGTTTAACTAGTGATATTCTCCGCCTTTCTCTGTGACGTTACTGAGCAGCGTAGCCAAAGACGCCCAGCCATCACCTACGTGACGTGACGCAGAATCCAGAAATCAACACACATCGTCTCACAACACAGCGTGCCACAATTCGGAATATAAAACTGTACTTTAAAAGGAAACGGAAAGACTGTACAATTTGTAAAGTACTTTCATTTCACAATAAATGCTCTGAGAACATCCGGCTATTGCCATATTCAAGCAAATTGGAATTTCTTTTCTTTGCTCTCGATCCGAAAATGTTTATCGTGAGTCACGCAGTGTTCCTTTTGGGTAAAAGAAGTGCTTTGGTCGCACGGTAAATTGCAGGGCTTGTGCATAAACTTGGGGCTAGACCACCTTAAATGATATGTTGCTCCTAATGGCCGTACCTCGTAAGGGCATATCGGCCCTTGGCGATCGTCCCAAAGTAGAGTCAAATATATCCAGTTATTGACATGTATCTGCAGCTGCCGGTTGAAAAACCCATCAGTTGGTATCTGGAATCGATGACAATCGCAGAATGGCAGGATGTACCTTTTTGGAAAACATAACAGAAATGTGTCTCAGTAGCCGATCTTTATTACAATGTATCATTTTACTTATTAATTCAGAATGGAGTTAAAACTAACGATTAGCACAGACGTGAAACAATGTGAACAGAGAAAACAACGTGGAAAGTACTACACAATTTGCTTCTGAGGATAGTGCTATAGAGTGTGTTCAGCTCTAAACGGGATACGGAAGCTGACGCTACAATTTGAGGTGCACATTGATGGCATTTTAATGAAATATTAGCGTTGAACCTGGGGGAACCTAGTGGTGGTCTACATGCATCTTGATGCTGGACTGCCTATGTGCCCGGTAGAAAGACCAGTACACACAAAGGTTGTACTTGTGTTTCATTGCAATATGCCACACAGAACAAACAAGTACAATGTAACCCAGCAATAATGGCCAGCTAATGATAAGTTGATGCTCGTTCGGGTATAAAATCGTGTCGAAAGTCAAACTTGCATTATATTCAGCATTTCCATTCTCTTGGCGTAACGCAGACCTAACGCAGACTCCGTTTGCATCAACGATTTTTCATAAACTGAACTTACATGTTCCTTAGTCCAGTTTTGGAATGGAGAACCTTATCATATCTTACATTATTACACCCCTCCTTTAATTCAATTCCTTTCGGAATGGTCCCTTTCTCTCAAGGTCAAAAAACAATTGAACCTTATACTGTGTGTGCGATGCGTGGGCTTCCTCAGCTCTCAAGCAAAAATTCAAAGCTGGTGACCTTCACTCTGAATGAAAATGCATCCTTAGTTTGCAACATCTTGGCTCACTGCATCTAAGAGAACTGGAATTGTGATGCGCGGGCACAGGAGGAAAAATGTGGGGGCTGTCCTTGCTCAATGTTCGTGGCGCTGCTGAGGGGTAGGGGAAACTTGGCAATGACAGAATGCACCCTACTCCAAAATTGGAGTGGAGGGTACACAAAATGGATTCAAAGTGTGTTTAGCAATAGCCCCACCTCTGCTTATGTCACAGTCTCATTCCCTTATGTAGCCTAGGTCTCATCCCTTTTGTGGGACGAGCAGTTATTCAGCTATTTGGGCAACTGTATGGTAAGGCAACTTCCGAACCGCAAAGTTTCTTTCACACTATTATCCATCTGGCCCCCCCACGATCAGTGAAGGTCCCACAGTAGCTTGACTGAACTGTGAGAGCACAGCGTTTCATTGTAAGGCAATTGTAAAAACTGCACTAGTTCAAAAAAAAATTAACAAAGAGGATACATTTTAACAGACACATTGGATGCTTTATTTGGACACTTCATAAAAACATTTTTGATCAAAAAAACAGATGGTAATCATTTGTACCTGGATTTGAACTGTTCCACAAGCTCTGCTTTAGGTGGACAGGGCAAGTTGGCAATGTTTTGTGGCAATGTATGTGTACTTGGAACAAAATTGCACGCAATTCCATGATTATGCATCTCCAAAACATTAATAATAAGATCTTTCACAACATCAAAATCCATTTCCTCATATACTGGCTTGACCACCCATTTTTGCTTCTTTTTGTAAAGGCAATAGTGTAGTGAAGCATCCAAGGTTTCCCGCAGTCTTCGATTGTTCACGGCCTACATTCTCGTTATGCGATAATACCGCTAGTAATGTCCTATAGTTCATCCCTTGAATGCAATCTCTTTGGCCTGTACTTTAGGCACATATTGTGGAACACCTCCAAATCTCCCGTGTGACAGAATGCTGTGAGTCCCTTCAGATCTCTTGATAGAGTTTTATCAAACACAATTTTCTCAAGGGCTTTGTGTGGAGGTTAAGATGGAATCAACCTCTTATTCTTCCGTTCCTGCTCCTGCAACAAAGGCACATGTTCACATTGGTGGAAATGTTGGTTTTCTGTCAACGAGTGAATGTTGGAACAGTGGTGCATCAGTGACCGCCATTTTTCTAGTAGAATTTCCACAGATCCATCACAAGTTTTGGAGCTCTACAAAAGATGGTTGCTGAAAGACTGGGACCACTGTGAAATACTTTCAGAACCTTTTTTTCCCCTGCAACTGAGATTTTTCTATTGATGGATTTGGCAACATGCCATACATCAAATTGATGGCGAATATTTGGAAACTGCTCTCTTTGTCTTGGCTATTGAAAAAAGGCCTTCCCGTGGCTATGAGGTCGATTTGCATTCCCCTCAATTGTAGATCTTCCAGTGATTTTAGAAAACCAAGTTTTTCCATGGCCACTGAGGATTTACATTCGGACACCTGCATGACCACCAAACTCACATTTTTTGTGCAGTACTTTGCTGAAAATCCCGGGCTGTCACACTGTCCATCGCCAGCTAGCCTGAACCATTTTTCAGAGAATGTAGTTTGAATAGACAATTTTTCAATTTTCCAAGCTTCACTAATGGCAGGGAATATATATTGACGTTGATATTTGTAGTACTGCATTTTAGAAATGAAATGGAGTCCCACAAATTGACAGAATCTGGACAACTTAATGAAACGAGAGCAACTAAAAAGTAAAGCTGCTGCACACAGTAGATTGCCAGCTGGCAGTTTCCCCAGTATTGGTTGAGCGGACCATGAACATTTTTCATGGAACATTTCACAGGTGGCATGTATTTTGAGGTTACTGCCTTGTGATATACGAGTTGCATTCACCAATGGCTTCCCACATATTTCCCCTCTCATTGAATGCACACACTTCAGCATCTTTATAATCTCCATCAAGCTGCTGTCGAATGCTATGTATTTGGCCTCCTTCATTAGACTGTCATCCTGCATTAATGTTGTTTCTGACTGAACTGTTGTTGACATATGCGCCAAACTGGACATTCTGTAGTCGAGATCTTTGTCTAGTTTCTCAGTCAATTGTATTGATCCTTCAGTCTCTGTCATTTCAGCGTCTGTTACTTGAACCTGAATCGGAGAAAACATCAATGTCGACTGGTTTTTGGGTGGCCCTTTTTTGCTGGGTGTGGATTGTGTCAAGTGGTCTGTGACTAAAAGCATCTTCAATACATTCAGTTTCATCTTCATCTGGTGGAGCAGACGCATTGTAGCAATGGTCCTAAAACAATTTACTGGCTTCGCCGGTCGCATTAAGTTCATTTTCTGGCCATTGGGCAAATGCATCTCGAGCCTGAACATGCTGCACCTCAATTAATAGTTGCTCCATGGTGAAAACAGTTTGCCAAGCAGCATCTCTCATTTGTGTGGCTGTCTGTGTCTGCATAGTCCGTACACCATCGGGCAACTAGAAGACAGGTTGGTTACTGTAACATCAGCAACAGCAAGCTGGTCCACCGACTTGGATCCACGTGCCTCCTCTTCTATATCTGGATCTTGTGTACATCCCTAGAAAAGAGTATCCATTTAAAATAAGTCATTTGTTAAGTCATTTGTATTCGAAATCAAATTATTCCTTCGCACACATGGCTTACACAGATTAACCCGTACATCGTGTACGTCATTTAGTCAAAATATACATTTGGGATTTCACCTGATTGATGGCTAGTTTACTCGATCAAAGTTGACTGTCCGAAGCACACTCTTTGAAATGTTGCACTCAAGCAATTTGCAAAAACTGCTTGTTTCTAATACTGTCACTGTCTAATAGTATCAGATCTAGGACCGACTTTCTATAATTCGAGGGAAATGTCAGTACGCATACCTGTGGTTCTGGATCAACTACAAGGGATGATATGTGTAGTCGAAGCTTCAGCATCTCCCTGAAACACAGTACTTGTATTAGTATGGATGAAACATTTGAAATTGAACATGCACATTGTGACACAGACTTTGGTACATATCAATACCAATGCACGAATGAAACATTGTGTAAACGAATGACACGGTACGTAAATATGATCAGATTATCTCAAATTCCATGCATAAAACGATTCCGGAGCTGAATAGCTAAGTAAGACTACCTGATACGCGCTTGAAGTATGGATGCTGAATCTTGCTCCTTCATATTCAATGCATAGTCATGGAGTTGTAAATGGGAAAATATTATTTGATTTATAAATGCTAATCTTGAAAATTGGCATGTAAGTAGACAGATTACGAAACCATTATGCTAATTTCAAAGGGCACTTTAGCATAGTTATCTGTGCCCATAAATCAATTTTCTATGAGGCTTCGAAAACCAAGGACAGATGTTTAGCAAAATGGTCTTTATTTAAAAAGCAATACAATCTTACTAATATGAAAAGTATTATAAGGGAGAAAAACACCTAAAACACCAATCCATCCATTTAGTTACCTGTTCACTAGCCCAAGGGCTCCAGCTAAATCAGGAACCGTGACTCACCCGAGGCTGCATGTGAACGAATAGTCGGTATTGCATTTGGGAGCAATTTCCAAGTCGTTCTGAGTTGATTCTTCTTTATGTACATGGATGGGTCGTACATATCCTGAGGAAAGTGCAGGCTGCAGATGCAGAATCGATCACCCCTCTTGTCCTCCAAGACATCTTTTACTCTACTTTCAATCTCTTCCATCACATATCCGCAATATTTGACCCATTCTCTTATTCGATCTACAGTCTTTGCGAATACATGCATTTTGTGCTTTCAGATTTCTCATCGGTCTTAGAAGAGCAACCTAAAATCGCACATGCAGGCATTGTAAATTCTGCACAAAAAAAGTAATTATTCGAAAATTACTTTGCATAAAAACGTAAGAAAAAAGGATAATACCATACATTCTTCTATGCAAGGTATGATTTGGTCACCACAGCAAAACCAGTGTAACGTGGGCGTCTGTATTATAGGATTACTTTCATAAACAATTCTTTGATGTGACGAAAATCAGAACATGTTACTCGTCCCTTGAATGTACTATCGTGCATCAAAAGGAAACATGCTAAAATATTGGTGTGGTCGGCTAAGGATGCAATTCGATGCCAATTGACACTGATGACAATTGATATATCGATAACATAATAAATTAAACTCAAGTCAATGGCAATGAGACGAATGAACATAGCACTACTGGGTACGTTTGCTCGAAATGGATAGAAATTTAGAGATCAAGGAGATATGATTAGTAGACATGCCCTTACATTGACCAACAAACAGATTCAGCAAGTAGGGTAGTTGGTGGCAGGAGAACGGGGAGATGTTCACAGATAGCACGAAGAGTAGAGTCGCAGTGGTCACAGAAGTTCTCAGGTAGCATGACAAGCAGATTCACAGTGGTCACCGAGGTTCTCAGGTAGCACGTTCACAAGTTGACTTGCAGTGCTCAGAGATGCTCTCATGATAAATATCAAGTGGTTTATAAAGAATTAGAATAGAGGGTGTGTATGTGAATGACACGTTTATATGTGTGATCTTATTTGGATTGCAGTATCGCGGCCTGCTTCAGGGGATCCTGCGTGGAGACACAGGATCTGTATAGGCCATGTGTAGAATGGCCCCTGTGCTGAAGATACCTTTGAAATGTACATGGTGTTTGGCACCTTGGCCGTTCCCGCCCCTGCCAGCCCCCTTTGGCAGCGCACATCCACTGGTGTCGACTGCCTTTGATAATGGAGGGGGGGATGGATGGGCCTGAGGCGTGCAGACAGGGGCCGGAACACTGCTGAATGGAGACTCAGTTGATTCACTGAAAAACTAAAACAACTATAGATAAAGGTTCTGTAGTGCTTTATTTTGTTTCTTAATTTTATGGCACAGATGTACTACACATTATAAAGTTCAGGTTGCAGCACAGTGAGGGAAAATCCCCTGTATTGACCGCTGTCACTGGGGAATGTGTTTCTAATGGCACCAACGGCACAGGCGGGTATTACTCGTCGAATGCGGTGTCCAAGCCTCCCATGAAGCCACCATGTGTATGAACGATAGGCCAGCAGCCTGTACCACCTGTGAAAGAGAAAGATGCAAACTGTTTTTAAATGACCAAGATAAGTGTATTAACCCTTTAAGTGCCATGGGTATTTCTCCCCAGTGCCAGAGCCTTTTTTGGTGATTTTGGTATGTGGCCATTCAATGGCTTGTAACTTTTTTGTTACATGAGATATCTCGGCCAAATTTGGCTCCTTTTCTTCCCACATGTAGGCGGTCGTAACGCCACCCAGGAATCCCAGGTTGCTGTAGGGGGGTGAGAGAAAATAAGGAAAATGTGCGAAAATTTTGGGTTTTTTCAAAAAATGCCAATAAAATGATGCACAAAGAAGCCTGTGGTTTTTTCCTTGTAAGAGCTAGGAACAAATGGTTTGCTGTGCTGAGTTCCCCAATGTGTTGGCTTTCAGGAACAGGTTGAGTGGAAATGGAAAAAAATTATTTTGATGGGGATATCAACCGTTTTGTGAGAGGTAGGCGATTTTTGCCATTTTTGCCAATTGGACATGCATGGACGGAATGGAAGAAAAGGGCAGGAAAGCCAAATTGGAGGACAGAAAGGCATATATTTCTGAAAAGTAGACAAAATTCCAAGTTTAGGAAGGGGTGATTTGTATAGGTCAGGCAACAACTAGGTAGGGGAAACTGCCATCGAATGGGGGAAAAGCGGGAAAATGACTGAAAAAAACGGTATGTGTTGGACATGGTTGGCTTGGTACGGCAATGGCTTCTATGAATTTTGAGAAAAGCAATGCTCCGCTACATTCCCCCGACTCTTGCAGTTAGGAGAGCATACCATTTTTGTAGTGTTTGTACAAAACAAGCAATACCACAAGCCAAACACTGAGCCATGGTACACAGGAGTTTTACGCTCACGGCCTGACCAGACGCACTTAGCATGTGTAAATTGGGAAAACCAATGTGGTGAGGAACGGCAGCCATACATTTTTTGAAAGAGCACAGGCAGACCTTTTCAAGGGTAGGTGACTTGTGCAGGTTACAAAAGTGTATGGTGGCTAAAGCAGCGACTAAATGTAGGTCACATTTGGGAAAAGAAAGGGTTGTGAGACAAAGGGCTCCAGAAAATGGGTCAAAACGTTAAGAAAACCACACAAACACAACACATGGCCTACCGTCCCGCGTTCCCACAGGTGTCCCGATGAAAACGGTACCTCACATGTGTGGGTGCACCTACCTGGCCGCCAAGGGGAAAGCCCAAAACACAAGTAACCCCAAGTCTGTTTTCACACCGGAAATGTCACACTCTCCCATCATACAGATATGGGCCTCGGGTGTCCAAGCCACCGAGGAAAACAGGGAACCCCATGCATTTCCGAAAAGAGGACACCCGTGGGAATCCGCAGAGGTATGATATGCCCAAATTGCCCCAGAATTTATTACCCAGACACCCCTGCAAAGTCCGAAATGTGGGGAAAAAAACGCTTTTTCCGCACATTTCGCTCGACGCACCCATCGAAACACGCCCCCAACAACACATGGCCTACCGTCACGCGTTCCCACAGGTGTCCCGATGAAAACGGTACCTCACATGTGTGGGTGCACCTACCTGGCCGCCAAGGGGAAAGCCTAAAACACAAGTAACCCCAAGTCTGTTTTCACACCGGAAATGTCACACTCTCACATCATACAGATATGGGCCTCGGGTGTCCAAGCCACCAAGGAAAACAGGGAACCCCATGCATTTCCGGAAAGAGGACACCCGTGGGAATCCGCAGAGGTATGATATGCCCAAATCGCCCCAGAATTTATTACCCAGACACCCCCGCAAAGTCCGAAATGTGGGAAAAAATACGCATTTTCCTCACATTTCGCTCGACTCACCCATCGAAACACGCCCCCAACAACACATGGCCTACCGTCCCGCGTTCCCACAGGTGTCCCGATGAAAACGGTACCTCACATGTGTGGGTGCACCTACCTGGCCGCCAAGGGGAAAGCCTAAAACACAAGTAACCCCAAGTCTGTTTTCAGAGGGAAAACTCAGACATTCTGCCGACCGGCACAATGTACAGATATGGGCCTCGGGTGTCCAAGCCACCGAGGAAAACAGGGAACCCCATGCATTTCCGAAAAGAGGACACCCGTGGGAATCCGCAGAGGTATGATATGTCCAAATTGCCCCAGAATTTATTACCCAGACACCCCTGCAAAGTCCGAAATGTGGGGAAAAAAACGCTTTTTCCGCACATTTCGCTCGACGCACCCATCGAAACACGCCCCCAACAACACATGGCCTACCGTCACGCGTTCCCACAGGTGTCCCGATGAAAACGGTACCTCACATGTGTGGGTGCACCTACCTGGCCGCCAAGGGGAAAGCCTAAAACACAAGTAACCCCAAGTCTGTTTTCACACCGGAAATGTCACTCTCACATCATACAGATATGGGCCTCGGGTGTCCAAGCCACCAAGGAAAACAGGGAACCCCATGCATTTCCGGAAAGAGGACACCCGTGGGAATCCGCAGAGGTATGATATGCCCAAATCGCCCCAGAATTTATTACCCAGACACCCCCGCAAAGTCCGAAATGTGGGAAAAAATACGCATTTTCCTCACATTTCGCTCGACTCACCCATCGAAACACGCCCCCAACAACACATGGCCTACCGTCCCGCGTTCCCACAGGTGTCCCGATGAAAACGGTACCTCACATGTGTGGGTGCACCTACCTGGCCGCCAAGGGGAAAGCCTAAAACACAAGTAACCCCAAGTCTGTTTTCAGAGGGAAAACTCAGACATTCTGCCGACCGGCACAATGTACAGATATGGGCCTCGGGTGTCCAAGCCACCGAGGAAAACAGGGAACCCCATGCATTTCCGAAAAGAGGACACCCGTGGGAATCCGCAGAGGTATGATATGCCCAAATTGCCCCAGAATTTATTACCCAGACACCCCTGCAAAGTCCGAAATGTGGGGAAAAAAACGCTTTTTCCGCACATTTCGCTCGACGCACCCATCGAAACACGCCCCCCACAACACATGGCCTACCGTCACGCGTTCCCACAGGTGTCCCGATGAAAACGGTACCTCACATGTGTGGGTGCACCTACCTGGCCGCCAAGGGGAAAGCCTAAAACACAAGTAACCCCAAGTCTGTTTTCACACCGGAAATGTCACACTCTCACATCATACAGATATGGGCCTCGGGTGTCCAAGCCACCAAGGAAAACAGGGAACCCCATGCATTTCCGGAAAGAGGACACCCGTGGGAATCCGCAGAGGTATGATATGCCCAAATCGCCCCAGAATTTATTACCCAGACACCCCCGCAAAGTCCGAAATGTGGGAAAAAATACGCATTTTCCTCACATTTCGCTCGACTCACCCATCGAAACACGCCCCCAACAGCACATGGCCTACCGTCCCGCGTTCCCACAGGTGTCCCGATGAAAACGGTACCTCACATGTGTGGGTGCACCTACCTGGCCGCCAAGGGGAAAGCCTAAAACACAAGTAACCCCAAGTCTGTTTTCAGAGGGAAAACTCAGACATTCTGCCGACCGGCACAATGTACAGATATGGGCCTCGGGTGTCCAAGCCACCGAGGAAAACAGGGAACCCCATGCATTTCCGAAAAGAGGACACCCGTTGGAATCCGCAGAGGTATGATATGCCCAAATTGCCCCAGAATTTATTACCCAGACACCCCTGCAAAGTCCGAAATGTGGGGAAAAAAACGCTTTTTCCGCACATTTCGCTCGACGCACCCATCGAAACACGCCCCCCACAACACATGGCCTACCGTCACGCGTTCCCACAGGTGTCCCGATGAAAACGGTACCTCACATGTGTGGGTGCACCTACCTGGCCGCCAAGGGGAAAGCCTAAAACACAAGTAACCCCAAGTCTGTTTTCACACCGGAAATGTCACACTCTCACATCATACAGATATGGGCCTCGGGTGTCCAAGCCACCAAGGAAAACAGGGAACCCCATGCATTTCCGGAAAGAGGACACCCGTGGGAATCCGCAGAGGTATGATATGCCCAAATCGCCCCAGAATTTATTACCCAGACACCCCCGCAAAGTCCGAAATGTGGGAAAAAATACGCATTTTCCTCACATTTCGCTTGACTCACCCATCGAAACACGCCCCCCACAACACATGGCCTACCGTCCCGCGTTCCCACAGGTGTCCCGATGAAAACGGTACCTCAGCTGTGTGGGTGCACCTACCTGGCCGCCAAGGGGAAAGCCTAAAACACAAGTAACCCCAAGTCTGTTTTCAGAGGGAAAACTCAGACATTCTGCCGACCGGCACAATGTACAGATATGGGCCTCGGGTGTCCAAGCCACCGAGGAAAACAGGGAACCCCATGCATTTCCGAAAAGAGGACACCTGTGGGAATCCGCAGAGGTATGATATGCCCAAATTGCCCCAGAATTTATTACCCAGACACCCCTGCAAAGTCCGAAATGTGGGGAAAAAAACGCTTTTTCCGCACATTTCGCTCGACGCACCCATCGAAACACGCCCCCAACAACACATGGCCTACCGTCCCGTGTTCCCACAGGTGTCCCGATGAAAACGGTACCTCACATGTGTGCGTGCACCTATCTGGCTGCCAAGGGGAAAGCCTAAAACACAAGTAACCCCAAGTCTGTTTTCACACCGGAAATGTCACACTCTCACATCATACAGATATGGGCCTGGGGTGTCCAAGCCACCAAGGAAAACAGGGAACCCCATGCATTTCCGGAAAGAGGACACCCGTGGGAATCCGCAGAGGTATGATATGCCCAAATCGCCCCAGAATTTATTACCCAGACACCCCCGCAAAGTCCGAAATGTGGGAAAAAATACGCATTTTCCTCACATTTCGCTCGACTCACCCATCAAAACACGCCCCCCACAACACATGGCCTACCGTCCCGCGTTCCCACAGGTGTCCCGATGAAAACGGTACCTCACATGTGTGGGTGCACCTACCTGGCCGCCAAGGGGAAAGCCTAAAACACAAGTAACCCCAAGTCTGTTGTCAGAGGGAAATCTCAGACATTCTGCCGACCGGCGCAACTTACAGATATGGGCCTCGGGTGTCCAAGCCACCGAGGAAAACAGGGAACCCCATGCATTTTCGAAAAGAGGACACCCGTGGGAATCCGCAGAGGTGTGATTTGCGCCCATCGCCCCAGATTTTTTTACCCAGACAGCCCTGCAAAGTCGGAAATGTGGGGAAAAAAACGCTTTTTCCGCACATTTCGCTCGCCGCACCCATCGAAACGCGCCCCCCACAACACGTGGCCTACCGTCCCGCGTTCCCACAGGTGTCCCGATGAAAACGGTACCTCACATGTGTGGGTGCACCTACCTGGCCGCCAAGGGGAAAGCCTAAAACACAAGTAACCCCAAGTCTGTTGGCAGAGGGAAATCTCAGACATTCTGCCGACCGGCGCAACTTACAGATATGGGCCTCGGGTGTCCAAGCCACCGAGGAAAACAGGGAACCCCATGCATTTTCGAAAAGAGGACACCCGTGGGAATCCGCAGAGGTGTGATTTGCGCCCATCGCCCCAGATTTTTTTACCCAGACAGCCCTGCAAAGTCGGAAATGTGGGGAAAAAAACGGTTTTTCCGCACATTTCGCTCGCCGCACCCGTCGAAACGCGCCCCCCACAACACATGGCCTACCGTCCCGCGTTCCCACAGGTGTCCCGATGAAAACGGTACCTCACATGTGTGGGTGCACCTACCTGGCCGCCAAGGGGAAAGCCTAAAACACAAGTAACCCCAAGTCTGTTTTCAGAGGGAAAACTCAGACATTCTGCCGACCGGCACAATGTACAGATATGGGCCTCGGGTGTCCAAGCCACCGAGGAAAACAGGGAACCCCATGCATTTCCGAAAAGAGGACACCCGTGGGAATCCGCAGAGGTATGATATGTCCAAATTGCCCCAGAATTTATTACCCAGACACCCCTGCAAAGTCCGAAATGTGGGGAAAAAAACGCTTTTTCCGCACATTTCGCTCGACGCACCCATCGAAACACGCCCCCAACAACACATGGCCTACCGTCACGCGTTCCCACAGGTGTCCCGATGAAAACGGTACCTCACATGTGTGGGTGCACCTACCTGGCCGCCAAGGGGAAAGCCTAAAACACAAGTAACCCCAAGTCTGTTTTCACACCGGAAATGTCACTCTCACATCATACAGATATGGGCCTCGGGTGTCCAAGCCACCAAGGAAAACAGGGAACCCCATGCATTTCCGGAAAGAGGACACCCGTGGGAATCCGCAGAGGTATGATATGCCCAAATCGCCCCAGAATTTATTACCCAGACACCCCCGCAAAGTCCGAAATGTGGGAAAAAATACGCATTTTCCTCACATTTCGCTCGACTCACCCATCGAAACACGCCCCCAACAACACATGGCCTACCGTCCCGCGTTCCCACAGGTGTCCCGATGAAAACGGTACCTCACATGTGTGGGTGCACCTACCTGGCCGCCAAGGGGAAAGCCTAAAACACAAGTAACCCCAAGTCTGTTTTCAGAGGGAAAACTCAGACATTCTGCCGACCGGCACAATGTACAGATATGGGCCTCGGGTGTCCAAGCCACCGAGGAAAACAGGGAACCCCATGCATTTCCGAAAAGAGGACACCCGTGGGAATCCGCAGAGGTATGATATGCCCAAATTGCCCCAGAATTTATTACCCAGACACCCCTGCAAAGTCCGAAATGTGGGGAAAAAAACGCTTTTTCCGCACATTTCGCTCGACGCACCCATCGAAACACGCCCCCCACAACACATGGCCTACCGTCACGCGTTCCCACAGGTGTCCCGATGAAAACGGTACCTCACATGTGTGGGTGCACCTACCTGGCCGCCAAGGGGAAAGCCTAAAACACAAGTAACCCCAAGTCTGTTTTCACACCGGAAATGTCACACTCTCACATCATACAGATATGGGCCTCGGGTGTCCAAGCCACCAAGGAAAACAGGGAACCCCATGCATTTCCGGAAAGAGGACACCCGTGGGAATCCGCAGAGGTATGATATGCCCAAATCGCCCCAGAATTTATTACCCAGACACCCCCGCAAAGTCCGAAATGTGGGAAAAAATACGCATTTTCCTCACATTTCGCTCGACTCACCCATCGAAACACGCCCCCAACAGCACATGGCCTACCGTCCCGCGTTCCCACAGGTGTCCCGATGAAAACGGTACCTCACATGTGTGGGTGCACCTACCTGGCCGCCAAGGGGAAAGCCTAAAACACAAGTAACCCCAAGTCTGTTTTCAGAGGGAAAACTCAGACATTCTGCCGACCGGCACAATGTACAGATATGGGCCTCGGGTGTCCAAGCCACCGAGGAAAACAGGGAACCCCATGCATTTCCGAAAAGAGGACACCCGTTGGAATCCGCAGAGGTATGATATGCCCAAATTGCCCCAGAATTTATTACCCAGACACCCCTGCAAAGTCCGAAATGTGGGGAAAAAAACGCTTTTTCCGCACATTTCGCTCGACGCACCCATCGAAACACGCCCCCCACAACACATGGCCTACCGTCACGCGTTCCCACAGGTGTCCCGATGAAAACGGTACCTCACATGTGTGGGTGCACCTACCTGGCCGCCAAGGGGAAAGCCTAAAACACAAGTAACCCCAAGTCTGTTTTCACACCGGAAATGTCACACTCTCACATCATACAGATATGGGCCTCGGGTGTCCAAGCCACCAAGGAAAACAGGGAACCCCATGCATTTCCGGAAAGAGGACACCCGTGGGAATCCGCAGAGGTATGATATGCCCAAATCGCCCCAGAATTTATTACCCAGACACCCCCGCAAAGTCCGAAATGTGGGAAAAAATACGCATTTTCCTCACATTTCGCTTGACTCACCCATCGAAACACGCCCCCCACAACACATGGCCTACCGTCCCGCGTTCCCACAGGTGTCCCGATGAAAACGGTACCTCACGTGTGGGTGCACCTACCTGGCCGCCAAGGGGAAAGCCTAAAACACAAGTAACCCCAAGTCTGTTTTCAGAGGGAAAACTCAGACATTCTGCCGACCGGCACAATGTACAGATATGGGCCTCGGGTGTCCAAGCCACCGAGGAAAACAGGGAACCCCATGCATTTCCGAAAAGAGGACACCTGTGGGAATCCGCAGAGGTATGATATGCCCAAATTGCCCCAGAATTTATTACCCAGACACCCCTGCAAAGTCCGAAATGTGGGGAAAAAAACGCTTTTTCCGCACATTTCGCTCGACGCACCCATCGAAACACGCCCCCAACAACACATGGCCTACCGTCCCGTGTTCCCACAGGTGTCCCGATGAAAACGGTACCTCACATGTGTGCGTGCACCTATCTGGCTGCCAAGGGGAAAGCCTAAAACACAAGTAACCCCAAGTCTGTTTTCACACCGGAAATGTCACACTCTCACATCATACAGATATGGGCCTGGGGTGTCCAAGCCACCAAGGAAAACAGGGAACCCCATGCATTTCCGGAAAGAGGACACCCGTGGGAATCCGCAGAGGTATGATATGCCCAAATCGCCCCAGAATTTATTACCCAGACACCCCCGCAAAGTCCGAAATGTGGGAAAAAATACGCATTTTCCTCACATTTCGCTCGACTCACCCATCAAAACACGCCCCCCACAACACATGGCCTACCGTCCCGCGTTCCCACAGGTGTCCCGATGAAAACGGTACCTCACATGTGTGGGTGCACCTACCTGGCCGCCAAGGGGAAAGCCTAAAACACAAGTAACCCCAAGTCTGTTGTCAGAGGGAAATCTCAGACATTCTGCCGACCGGCGCAACTTACAGATATGGGCCTCGGGTGTCCAAGCCACCGAGGAAAACAGGGAACCCCATGCATTTTCGAAAAGAGGACACCCGTGGGAATCCGCAGAGGTGTGATTTGCGCCCATCGCCCCAGATTTTTTTACCCAGACAGCCCTGCAAAGTCGGAAATGTGGGGAAAAAAACGCTTTTTCCGCACATTTCGCTCGCCGCACCCATCGAAACGCGCCCCCCACAACACGTGGCCTACCGTCCCGCGTTCCCACAGGTGTCCCGATGAAAACGGTACCTCACATGTGTGGGTGCACCTACCTGGCCGCCAAGGGGAAAGCCTAAAACACAAGTAACCCCAAGTCTGTTGGCAGAGGGAAATCTCAGACATTCTGCCGACCGGCGCAACTTACAGATATGGGCCTCGGGTGTCCAAGCCACCGAGGAAAACAGGGAACCCCATGCATTTTCGAAAAGAGGACACCCGTGGGAATCCGCAGAGGTGTGATTTGCGCCCATCGCCCCAGATTTTTTTACCCAGACAGCCCTGCAAAGTCGGAAATGTGGGGAAAAAAACGGTTTTTCCGCACATTTCGCTCGCCGCACCCGTCGAAACGCGCCCCCCACAACACGTGGCCTACCGTCCCGCGTTCCCACAGGTGTCCCGATGAAAACGGTACCTCACATGTGTGGGTGCACCTACCTGGCCGCCAAGGGGAAAGCCTAAAACACAAGTAACCCCAAGTCTGTTGTCAGAGGGAAATCTCAGACATTCTGCCGACCGGCGCAACTTACAGATATGGGCCTCGGGTGTCCAAGCCACCGAGGAAAACAGGGAACCCCATGCATTTTCGAAAAGAGGACACCCGTGGGAATCCGCAGAGGTGTGATTTGCGCCCATCGCCCCAGATTTTTTTACCCAGACAGCCCTGCAAAGTCGGAAATGTGGGGAAAAAAACGCTTTTTCTGCACATTTCGCTCGCCGCACCCATCGAAACACGCCCCCCACAACACATGGCCTACCGTCCCGCGTTCCCACAGGTGTCCCGATGAAAACGGTACCTCACATGTGTGGGTGCACCTACCTGGCCGCCAAGGGGAAAGCCTAAAACACAAGTAACCCCAAGTCTGTTGTCCATTCTGCCGACCGGCGCAACTTACAGATATGGGCCTCGGGTGTCCAAGCCACCGAGGAAAACAGGGAACCCCATGCATTTTCGAAAAGAGGACACCCGTGGGAATCCGCAGAGGTGTGATTTGCGCCCATCGCCCCAGATTTTTTTACCCAGACAGCCCTGCAAAGTCGGAAATGTGGGGAAAAAACCGCTTTTTCCGCACATTTCCGACTTTGCAGGGCTGTCTGGGTAAAAAAATCTGGGGCGATGGGCGCAAATCACACCTCTGCGGATTCCCACGGGTGTCCTCTTTTCGAAAATGCCTGGGGTTCCCTGTTTTCCTCGGTGGCTTGGACACCCGAGGCCCATATCTGTAAGTTGCGCCGGTCGGCAGAATGTCTGAGATTTCCCTCTGCCAACAGACTTGGGGTTACTTGTGTTTTAGGCTTTCCCCTTGGCGGCCAGGTAGGTGCACCCACACATGTGAGGTACCGTTTTCATCGGGACACCTGTGGGAACGCGGGACGGTAGGCCACGTGTTGTGGGGGGCGCGTTTCGATGGGTGCGGCGAGCGAAATGTGCGGAAAAAGCGTTTTTTTCCCCACATTTCCGACTTTGCAGGGCTGTCTGGGTAAAAGAATCTGGGGCGATGGGCGCAAATCACACCTCTGCGGATTCCCACGGGTGTCCTCTTTTCGAAAATGCATGGGGTTCCCTGTTTTCCTCGGTGGCTTGGACACCCGAGGCCCATATCTGTAAGTTGCGCCGGTCGGCAGAATGTCTGAGATTTCCCTCTGACAACAGACTTGGGGTTACTTGTGTTTTAGGCTTTCCCCTTGGCGGCCAGGTAGGTGCACCCACACATGTGAGGTACCGTTTTCATCGGGACACCTGTGGGAACGCGGGACGGTAGGCCACGTGTTGTGGGGGGCGCGTTTCGATGGGTGCGGCGAGCGAAATGTGCTGAAAAAGCGTTTTTTTCCCCACATTTCCGACTTTGCAGGGCTGTCTGGGTAACAAAATCTGGGGCGATGGGCGCAAATCACACCTCTGCGGATTCCCACGGGTGTCCTCTTTTCGAAAATGCATGGGGTTCCCTGTTTTCCTCGGTGGCTTGGACACCCGAGGCCCATATCTGTAAGTTGCGCCGGTCGGCAGAATGTCTGAGATTTCCCTCTGACAACAGACTTGGGGTTACTTGTGTTTTAGGCTTTCCCCTTGGCGGCCAGGTAGGTGCACCCACACATGTGAGGTACCGTTTTCATCGGGACACCTGTGGGAACGCGGGACGGTAGGCCACGTGTTGTGGGGGGCGCGTTTCGATGGGTGCGGCGAGCGAAATGTGCGGAAAAAGCATTTTTTTCCCCACATTTCCGACTTTGCAGGGCTGTCTGGGTAACAAAATCTGGGGCGATGGGCGCAAATCACACCTCTGCGGATTCCCACGGGTGTCCTCTTTTCGAAAATGCATGGGGTTCCCTGTTTTCCTCGGTGGCTTGAACACCCGAGGCCCATATCTGTAAGTTGCGCCGGTCGGCAGAATGTCTGAGATTTCCCTCTGCCAACAGACTTGGGGTTACTTGTGTTTTAGGCTTTCCCCTTGGCGGCCAGGTAGGTGCACCCACACATGTGGGGTACCGTTTTCATCGGGACACCTGTGGGAACGCGGGACGGTAGGCCATGTGTTGTGGGGGGCGCGTTTCGATGGGTGCGGCGAGCGAAATGTGCGGAAAAAGCGTTTTTTTCCCCACATTTCCGACTTTGCAGGGCTGTCTGGGTAAAAAAATCTGGGGCGATGGGCGCAAATCACACCTCTGCGGATTCCCACGGGTGTCCTCTTTTCGAAAATGCCTGGGGTTCCCTGTTTTCCTCGGTGGCTTGGACACCCGAGGCCCATATCTGTAAGTTGCGCGGCTCGGCAGAATGTCTGAGATTTCCCTCTGCCAACAGACTTGGGGTTACTTGTGTTTTAGGCTTTCCCCTTGGCGGCCAGGTAGGTGCACCCACACATGTGAGGTACCGTTTTCATCGGGACACCTGTGGGAACGCGGGACGGTAGGCCATGTGTTGTGGGGGGCGCGTTTCGATGGGTGCGGCGAGCGAAATGTGCGGAACAAGCGTTTTTTTCCCCACATTTCCGACTTTGCAGGGCTGTCTGGGTAAAAAAATCTGGGGCGATGGGCGCAAATCACACCTCTGCGGATTCCCAAGGGTGTCCTCTTTTCGAAAATGCATGGGGTTCCCTGTTTTCCTCGGTGGCTTGGACACCCGAGGCCCATATCTGTAAGTTGCGCCGGTCGGCAGAATGGACAACAGACGTGGGGTTACTTGTGTTTTAGGCTTTCCCCTTGGCGGCCAGGTAGGTGCACCCACACATGTGGGGTACCGTTTTCATCGGGACACCTGTGGGAACGCGGGACGGTAGGCCATGTGTTGTGGGGGGCGCGTTTCGATGGGTGCGGCGAGCGAAATGTGCGGAAAAAGCGTTTTTTTCCCCACATTTCCGACTTTGCAGGGCTGTCTGGGTAAAAAAATCTGGGGCGATGGGCGCAAATCACACCTCTGCGGATTCCCACGGGTGTCCTCTTTTCGAAAATGCCTGGGGTTCCCTGTTTTCCTTGCTGGCTTCGACACCCTAGGCCCAAATCTGTAGGTTGCCCACATGAATAAATTGTGCTGTGGCGAAAGGCTTGGGGTTACCAGCGGGTTACCCTTTTCCTTTTGAGACCCCGGTAGGTGCACCCACACATGCGAGGTACCTTTTTCGTCGGAACACCTGTGGGAACACGAGAAGGTATGACATCTGCTGTTGGCGACGTGTTTCGGTGAGTGGACACAGGGAAATGTCTCTGAAATTGGCCGGAAATGAAGACAAATCTCAGACATTTCCCTCTGGCCACTCACCGAAACACACCGCCAACAACACGTGGGCTACCTTCCCGCATCGCCACACGTGTCCCAATGAGAGGCTGACCTCTTTGTGTGCAGGTGTGGTACCTGAGTGACAATGGGCACATCTTTAGTATAGTAACTTCGCTGTAGTGCGCTTAGGAAACAGTAAAGTACTGCCAGTAAGCCATTTCACATGCACCTTTCCTCACACTTCCCATACATAGCAGACGCAATGCAGTTAGACACGCAAGGTGGGATTTAGCACAAGGACCAACCTCCTTGTATTGCACAAGAAGGTTTGTCCTTGTGAGCAGTGATGCCACGTCAAGGCACCCACCGGATCACTGGCCATTCGTATCCCTTTCGTGTCTGCAGTCAGTTGGCATCCATTTCAGCAGTTGCACTTCTACGAAATCACTAGCACCAGAGCAAGTGTATCTACACATGAGCATATCTACACACTTATACCACATGGACATCTGTGTACAATGCAACTGTGTCTCTAGCAATATCTTAACTATCATTTGGCATCAATTTCATAGCAACTGTGTCTGCATGCAAACTTTATGTGCTGGCAATCACATGTGGACAGTGATAGCAAGTGCATACTGCATGACTTCACTACCCTGCCCTACAGGCGCTATCTTCCACACCAGCTTTCAGTATGCCCATAGCAACTATGGCCAAACATTCTTATGTCCCACCGTACCCACACAAAACAGCCATCCTGCAAAATGACAATCATTTCGTCACTGCTGGAAAAGTCCATTCACAGAAATTGCAACTGCATGCTCTTTGTATCTTTACCTAATTCACACACCAATCATATCCAATTCATTCCTACAGATGACGTGTCACTTACACCACACATAACATTACTCGAGGTAAAACAATAAACAAGGCAGGATCTTACGAGGTACGCAAGACACCGCTGCCATATAGTTGGTGTCCAAGTACCACTTTCATGACACTTAGACCTCAAGGGAAGGAGCCAAAGTGGCGTGTAATATTTTGAAAAAACACCCCTTGAGTGGAGGGAACCTGAATGCTGTTCTGGTCTTCCACAACGCACGGCTTGAGTAGAGGGAGCGGGACTGGCCTTTCTTTGCTTGCCAAACCTTAAGTGGAAGGAGCCAGATTTGGGTTCCTGCCCAAAGTACGCCAGAAGCGGATGGGGTTTTCCAGACGTTTTTTTTTTGTAAGGCAATCCCGAACAGGAGCAAGCTGCACTCCCATAGGGGAGTGACCCACAGTGCTCCACCCTTCTTCTCCATGGCCCGCCTCAACTAGAGGCGGTGGAGTGGCATTCCTTTCCAAGATGCGCCTTCTTTGGACGTAACAAGCATTGCGTTACTTTGCAAGGCACACCACGCGCAGAGGGAGCTAGACTGCCTTTTCCTTAGGAGGCAGACCTGAAGGGAAAGGTACCGGGGGTGATGTCTCTTTCCCAGGCAGGCCTCAAGTGGAGGGGGCAGGACTAGCATTGCTTGCCAAAGCACGCCAAAGGGGAGTAAAGCAGAGTGCTGTCCCCACCTACTCCAAGGCACACCTCAAGTGGAGGGAGCTAGAGTGGCATTTCTTTCAAAGATGCGCCTGCTTTGGACGTAACAAGCATTGCGTTACTTTGCAAGGCACACCACGCACAGAGGGAGCTAGACTGCCTTTTCCTTAGGAGGCAGACCTGAAGGGAAAGGTACCGGGGGTGATGTCTCTTTCCCAGGCAGGCCTCAAGTGGAGGGGGCAGGACTAGCATTGCTTGCCAAAGCACGCCAAAGGGGAGTAAAGCAGAGTGCTGTCCCCACCTACTCCAAGGCACACCTCAAGTGGAGGGAGCTAGAGTGGCATTTCTTTCAAAGATGCGCCTGCTTTGGACGTAACAAGCATTGCGTTACTTTGCAAGGCACACCACGCGCAGAGGGAGCTAGACTGCCTTTTCCTTAGGAGGCAGACCTGAAGGGAAAGGTACCGGGGGTGATGTCTCTTTCCCAGGCAGGCCTCAAGTGGAGGGGGCAGGACTAGCATTGCTTGCCAAAGCACGCCAAAGGGGAGTAAAGCAGAGTGCTGTCCCCACCTACTCCAAGGCACACCTCAAGTGGAGGGAGCTAGAGTGGCATTTCTTTCAAAGATGCGCCTGCTTTGGACGTAACAAGCATTGCGTTACTTTGCAAGGCACACCACGCACAGAGGGAGCTAGACTGCCTTTTCCTTAGGAGGCAGACCTGAAGGGAAAGGTACCGGGGGTGATGTCTCTTTCCCAGGCAGGCCTCAAGTGGAGGGGGCAGGACTAGCATTGCTTGCCAAAGCACGCCAAAGGGGAGTAAAGCAGAGTGCTGTCCCCACCTACTCCAAGGCACACCTCAAGTGGAGGGAGCTAGAGTGGCATTTCTTTCAAAGATGCGCCTGCTTTGGACGTAACAAGCATTGCGTTACTTTGCAAGGCACACCACGCGCAGAGGGAGCTAGACTGCCTTTTCCTTAGGAGGCAGACCTGAAGGGAAAGGTACCGGGGGTGATGTCTCTTTCCCAGGCAGGCCTCAAGTGGAGGGGGCAGGACTAGCATTGCTTGCCAAAGCACGCCAAAGGGGAGTAAAGCAGAGTGCTGTCCCCACCTACTCCAAGGCACACCTCAAGTGGAGGGAGCTAGAGTGGCATTTCTTTCAAAGATGCGCCTGCTTTGGACGTAACAAGCATTGCGTTACTTTGCAAGGCACACCACGCGCAGAGGGAGCTAGACTGCCTTTTCCTTAGGAGGCAGACCTGAAGGGAAAGGTACCGGGGGTGATGTCTCTTTCCCAGGCAGGCCTCAAGTGGAGGGGGCAGGACTAGCATTGCTTGCCAAAGCACGCCAAAGGGGAGTAAAGCAGAGTGCTGTCCCCACCTACTCCAAGGCACACCTCAAGTGGAGGGAGCTAGAGTGGCATTTCTTTCAAAGATGCGCCTGCTTTGGACGTAACAAGCATTGCGTTACTTTGCAAGGCACACCACGCGCAGAGGGAGCTAGACTGCCTTTTCCTTAGGAGGCAGACCTGAAGGGAAAGGTACTGGGGGTGATGTCTCTTTCCCAGGCAGGCCTCAAGTGGAGGGGGCAGGACTAGCATTGCTTGCCAAAGCACGCCAAAGGGGAAAGACCCGCATGGCACAACTCAAGTACAGGGACTCATAATGATTACTATTTCGTAGGCACGCCTCCAATGGAAGGAGCCTGATTAGCGTTCCTTTGCAAGTCACGCTTTGAGCTGAGGGATCTAGACTGATGTACATTTTCTTGGCAGGCCTCAAGGGAAAGCTACGGCTGTGGTTGCCTTTCCAAGGCAGGCCTCGAGTGGAGGAAGCAGGACTAGCAATGCTCGTGAATGCACGCTAAATCAAGTGAAGTGAGTTGACATCCTGTTGCATTTTCATTGAAGGTACTCCTCCAGGGCAGGGTGCAAGAGTGCCATTCCTTTACAAGACATGCACGATTTCAGGGGCTAAGGGTCCCTTTCAAGGAATGATGGGCATTTTCGGAAATCAGTCGATCTCCCAATATTTTTCCTTTGTATGATACAAAAGGAAACAAGGCTGAAAGCAGAGGGCAGGCTGGGAAGGGCATTGGGGACAGTACACCCGAGTATCCTTCCTCTTTCCTTGTTTTGTACACACCTTACATTTTCGGTACGGTTGTGCCTTCGTGGCAGTGGGAGGAACATAATCACCAAAGTGTCGCTCTTGCAATCTGGCTACATCTTCGACCTCTGGAAAGGAGGGAATTTGTACATGAACATTAGCCAGAGATTGAACAATTTCTAATTCAAAATCCAAAAAGGAGAGCTTGTTTTGTGGAGTAGCTGCACGGTACACCACATAAGCATTGTACGTTGCCATATGCACAATGTGTGTGGCTAACTTTTTGTACCAGAAACGCGACTTGCGTTCAGCGTGGTATGACTCAAGCACTTGGTCATTTTTGTCTACTCCACCCATGTACTTGTTGTAATCCAGAATGCAATTGGGTTTCAACACTTGCTGAGTCTGCCTGCGCAGAGGGACAGCTGAAGTACTTTCATCATGAATAGTACTTAGCATGTACACATCCCTTTTGTCGCAGAATTTCACTGCTAACAATTCATCCTGCCGCAATGCCATACATTGTCCCTTAGCCAACTTCTTACACACAAGTTGTCTGGGGAAGCGTTTGCGGTTACTGCGGATTGTACCGCATGCGAGTGTGCCCACATTGAACAATTCCTTGAACAGTGGAATTCCGGTGTAGAAATTGTCTACATACAAATGATGTCCCTTGTGGAGCCATGGTGTGAGAAGATCCCAAACAATCTTCTCACTTGTCCCTAAATGGGCTGGGCAGCCCGGAGGGTTTAGGGTAGAGTCTTTACCGGTGTAGACTCTCATGCTGCTGACATACCCAGTGGTACTTTCACACAACATGTACATTTTAATCCCATATCGTGATCTCTTGCTAGGAATGTATTGCCTGAATACAAGGCGACCTTTGAACAACACCAACGATTCATCAATGGATATGTTCTGGCTAGGAACATACACCTCTGCAAATCGGTGAGTGAAATGGTCCAGAAATGGCTTAAGTTTGAACAGCCTATCAAAGTTTGGGTCCGTTTTGGGTAATGCTGCCGAGTTGTCATTGAAGTGCAACATACGGTGCAGTGCTTGAAAGCGATTTCTGCTCATTGTAGCTGAAAAAAACGGGCAATAAAGTGGTGCTACAGTAGTCCAGTACATTGCGACAGACGGCTTGTGTCCAATTCCCATGAGCAAAATGAGACCCCAAAACTGTCTCATTTCAACATCGTTTGTGGGTACCCATGCTTGTGCTCTGGAGTGGGGTTTCAGAGTGGGACCCCTAGACCTCATGAACTGTGCAGCGTATAAATTGGTTTGCTCAACCACGTCTGCAATGAACCCATCATCAACAAAAAGGTTGAAAAAATCAATAGGCTGAAACCCTTCTGTATTCACTGTGCACCCTGATATACCAGTGAAAGGGGGCACAACAGGCTGAGCCATTGCTGGAGGCACCCAGAGCGACTCTTGAGTCATGTCAGGAACTGCCACATTGCGTGGCAGTCTTGCACGTCCCCTCCCCCTTACAGGTCCCCTGCGTGTGGGAAGTGTGCGAAAAGGTGGACGCACTCTTCCTTCCTCTTCATCATCAGATGATGACGATGATGAGTGGGAGGAGGGACTTTCGTCAATGGCCATCTCACTTCCCCAATCACTTCCCTCCTGCCCCTCAGAAGCACTATCTGTTTCAGAATGCATGTACACATCTGTGCCTTGCTCTGAGCCAGATTCCATCACTACAGCTAATGCCTCCGCACCAGACATTGATCGCCGAGAAGCCATGAGTACCTTCGCTATGGAACCCTTCAATGCCCAAAGACCAGATGAAGACTGAAACAAGAAGTATGTGTGCTTCTGAAAGTATGGAACGTAGCACAGTAAGTGGTATTCAGTGCCACAAACCTACTCCACACAGGTACACCAAAAGGTCCAGACTTTGCTCACTAACTGTAGCAGCCCTCTGCAATATGACGTACTCCCTGCACGCTACAATAAACAGAGTAGTACTTTGCAAACACTCACGTGAAATGCTAAGGACCAGCTGACTGCTTTCCTACAAGTGTGTAGACAGCTACAACACACCTGCACCTAAAAGAAAGAGAACAAAAAATCTATGGCCAATGTACTATTCCGCTAAACTGTACAGAAATACAAGCGTGGGGACGAGGATTTCAGCCACACTACCTATTCAGAAACAGCCAACATGCTTTGCACCATGCCCTCCCCCATGGGATGCTTGTGGATGGGAAATCGAGGTGAGAAGGAACCATGCAACGTATTAGTGATTGGGTGAGTTGAAAAGCCATAGGCAATGAAGAAGCAGAGAGGGAAGATAAATAAAGTACACGGCTGGCCCTTCCGGCCAACTGCTGGCACACTTTTGACAATAACACCTGCTCATTCATATAGGGGTGTCTATTGTAAGGGGAAAGCTCACATGGACAAAATTATTGCAAGGCCAAGCAAATTGATGTAGGCTGAAGCAAGTAGTGATGGGTACCAAAGAAATAAGTAGCAGAAACATACTAAATGCTTTGACATGCCATGAATGCAAACAATTGCTAGAAAGTGGAAGTCTCACTGCCAACATACTTACTACCACTTCTATTCACCTTTCAGATCTTCCAGTGTGTCCATCAGTCACTGGGCAAACTCCCCCTAAAATAGCGTCTGGGCAAAATCCATAATGTTTCCAATGAACAGCTCCATGCCTGTTTTGGAAAGGTGCACCCCATCTCTGTGAAACATCACAGCACCTTTGATATTGCCATGGTGAATGGTCCGTATTCTGGTGTTGCCCTCTGTCAGTTTAGTGAACTCGCCATTCATTTTCCACACCGAGCGGTTGATGGCCCTTCTATTCCCTTCAGTTCTCCAATCCATCCTGGGAATCATCTGGGACCAGGCCACCACAGTGTTTGGAAACCTCTCTGCAATCCATTCAAGGTCTGCCATGAGCTGCTCGCGTACCCCCTTCCGTCCCACAGACGCAAAATAATTTCCTCCCAGGTGAACCACTATAAGGTCAGGGGGGGGGGCCTTTCCTTTTGCTTGGGCAGCGACGATGGCTCCTCGGAGCTGGTGAAGGCGCATCCCCCCCACCCCAAACCAATGCACCGCAAGGCCATCCCTTCCAGACCCAGATGTAGGTGGCCCTCGGAAAAGTCGTGCAGCCCTTTGGATATAAGAGTGGCCGAAAATCCACACAACCCTCATCCTCACTAGGAAATGGAAACAGGAAAACCCCCATGATTATGGCTACACATACATTTTACCACATTACACAACAATTGCACCAACACATGACTCTTGTAACAATCCCAGACACACACTTCACCCATTCGGAAACCACCTCTCATTTGAGATAACAGTAGGTCGACACATAATTGCCACGTTATTTTCAGGGGAAGGAGGTGAAGAAGATAGTATGTCACCTTGTGCCAATAACACAGTTGTGCTGGCGCAATTGTAATCAGTAAAAGTTGTCTGCTCCTGTGGCCCACCGCCTGCCCAGCACGGTGGTAAGGTGACGTCCACATGCTACATCGTTACAATTTGGCAGGGTGACTAGTCTCACGGAGGATATGAAGTCCACAGGAAGTGTGCTTTGTACGCTCTGTGAATATAGGTACCCTGACAGAATGTGCCACATTTACCACAAATGGGTGCACCTTCAGACACTTTCAATGTGAGTGTTTCGGCCATAGCTCCAGGACCACTAGTGACCTTGGGGCCACTTCACTACCAAGGAAGGGAGGTGGACAAGGTCACACCCATCACCCACCACTACCCTACATAGCTTCCTGGTCAGCACTACAGCTTTCCTCTCCTGGAAGGGATTGGACCCTGCACACACTGCTGAATTTGGAGCCAAAATATCCACCTGGGGGACGGACGACCAAGGCCAATGACACCCCCCTCTCTAGCTACCTTGCGTTACAGTTTTTTCCCCCTGCAAAAGGATGGGGACCCTGACAGGGCACACTGGGACCACTGCTGAAATTGGACCACAGAAATGGTGAACTTTGCAGTGAAAGGAATGAGCTCTGTAACAAGTGTGCATAGCATGCTCAGAAAAAATGACCATCTATATAACTACTGGAAAAAAATGTTTAAAATTTGCTGCCAAACCTTTCCTTCTGCAAAGCAGCTGCCTTACTCAATGCAAGGCACACCCATCACTGGCCCCCGACCCTCCCCACTACCCTTTCCCACCCTTATCACTGACAATGCACCCACAATTCCTTCCACCACAGTAACCCTCCACCCCCACATTACCAAGTAATAAATGTTGTACTTACATAAGTCAGCAATAGCTTTTCAGTAGCCGAAACTGCAAAGGAAACATAAAAGATTTAAATTCAATGCTTTGCCTACCAATTACACATCCAAACTGTCTGGCAACTATCTGTACATTTTTCACTTCCTTCCACCACTTCCATGACACTTCTCAGTCATCTACCACTACGGAAGGCTAGACTGCAGACGGATTGGAAATGGAAATAAGACAAGTGGGCATATGGCATCCTGCAGAAAAAACATAAAAATAAATAAATCCCGGAAATCTGGCACCAACCCATCACTGTTTGGAAACATCTGTGCTATCCATTCCAGTTCCTCCATTAGCAGCTCATGTATCCCTTCCCCTCCCACAGACGCTAAATCTTTTCCTCCCAGGTGCACCACTGTAGGGTGTTGGGTTTGCATCTCCTTTTGCATGGA
Source organism: Ambystoma mexicanum (assembly GCF_040938575.1). Lineage (NCBI taxonomy): Eukaryota > Metazoa > Chordata > Amphibia > Caudata > Ambystomatidae > Ambystoma > Ambystoma mexicanum. The sequence goes on from NC_090936.1 coordinate 437,538,824, forward strand.
CATCGCTGATGGCTCCTCTGAGCTGGTGAAAGCACTTCCCCCTAACCCCAAACCAATGTACCAGGAGGGCATCCCTTTGAGAGCCAGATGTGGTTGGCCCTCGGAAAATCGTGCAGCCCTTTGGGTGAAAGAGTAGGCAATTATCTACACAACCCTCATCGTCACTATGATATGGAAACAAGTGAACCCCCATGAATATGCCTATACATACAGTTTACCAACTAGCTGAATGATTGTGTGAACACATGGCTCTTGTAACACTCCCAGACACACACTTCACCTATTCGGACATGCACCTCTCATGTGAATTTACAGTAGGTCATTACGTAATTGGCACTTGTGTTTTAGGGGAAGGAGGTGAGGAAGACAGTATGTCACCTTGTGCCAATAACACAGTTCTGCTGGGGCAATTGTAATCAGTAAAGGTTGTCTGCTCCTGTGGCCCACCGCCTGCACTGCACGGTAGTAAAGTGACTTCCACATGCTACACCATTACACTTTGGCAGGGTGACTAGTCTGACAGAGGATATGACCTGTGCAGCAAGGGTGTTTTGTAACCTCTCCGAATATAGTTCCTCTGACAGAATGTGCCCCTTTCATTACACATGCATGCACATTTGGACTCTTTGATTGTGAGAAATTGGGGCGCAGCTCCTAAAGTACTGGTGAACTTGGGGCCATTCAACTACCAAGGCAGAGAGGCAGCCAAGGTCACACACATCAACCACCACCACACTACATCTCTGCCTGGCCAGCACTGCAGCTTTCCCCTCTAGGACGGGATGGGGACCGTGCCGGGGCACCCTGCACCCACTGCTGCTTTTGAGGGACAAAATATCCATCTGGGAGATGGACGCCCAAGGGCAATGACTTAATCCCCCACCCCTCCTGCCCCTCTAGCTACCCTGCGTTACAGGTTTTCCCCCTGCAAAAGGATGGGGAGCCAGGCGGGGCTCACTGGGACGACTGCTGGAAAAGGACCACAGAAATGGTGATCGTTACAGTAAAAGTAGTGTTCTCTGTATCAAGTACGCGTACCATGCTCATAACAAAATGACCATCTGCATTACTACCGGCAACATTTTTGAAAAGGAGCTGCTACTTATGTTGCCCAGTTTTTCCTTCTGCAAAGCAGCCACCTTCCTCAATGCAAGGCACTCCCATCACTGGCCCCCGAACCGCCCTCCTACCCTTTCTCCCCCATACCACTGACACTGCAGCCACAGTTTCTTCCACCACAGTAACCCTCCACCCGCACATTACCAAGTAATATATGTGGTACTTACATAAGTCAGCATAAGCTTTTCTGTAGCCGCAACTGCAACAGAAACATAAAAGATTTACATTCAGTGCTTTGCCTACCAATAACACATCCGAACTGTCTGGCATATATCTGTACATTTTTCAGCTCCTTCCACCACATACATGAAACTTCTCTGTCATCTACCTCCACAGAAGGCTGGACTGCACAGTGATAGCAAACTGGCCTAAGACCAATGGGTGTATGGCAACCCCCAGCACACAAAACAAACATTGCACAGATGGCTAATTGGCAACCTTCCCTCCCAGGGAAACAGCACTGTTCAGCTGCACTGGGGGGCGTTTTGTCCGCAACCTGGACAAGTGTGTTCCTGGCCACCCCAATACCTCCCCAGAGCACCCACTTCCTTCACAACAGAACACTACAGGCCCTGTTCACCCCCACCCCAATAGCAATGTGCCCTCCACCCACTATCAAATGTTGGAATAAGCAAAATTTCATACGTACATAACAAGGGAGAAGCTTGAACTGCTCAAGACCTGTAAAGGGAAGAACAAAACATATATTATCTGTGTCAGCCCACCCACATACCAGACCACCCATATTGGCCCCACTGTAGCATTGGCCTGTACGTTTTTGGCACCCCGGCGCCAGACTGGCACACCAATGTGCCCCTCTACGCAAAGGCAGGTATAGTAAACGAAGAACCCAATTCAAAATGGCAGGCTGCCCTTTTGTGAGGGCGGAGGGCCCCCTACACCGCTGTGGAATTTTCTAACGTGAGGGGGGTTGCACCTCTCCACCATCACCCCAATTTGAGGGGCGGCCCATCTCATGTAGCCCTCCCAAGGGGCAGATAAGGGGGAAGGCTGTCCTGCACTCCTCCCTGGGCTCAGGCGTCCGTTCCTAGGAGCAGATATCTGGTCCCAGGGAGGGCTGCATGACATGGCACCCACTCCATTGTGGGCAGGGGGGGGGGTTAACGCCCCATTCAGCTTTCCCAACCCTTTGGGGTGCTCCACCGCCCCCCCTAAAAAACCTTCCAACAATTTCACTGTTTTCCTTTGGTAACCCAACTCCCCTTTGTGCACAGGGGCACATTGGTGTGCCAATCTGGCGCCGGAGTGCCCAAACACTACTGCCCCATCTATTGGGGGTCCTGCCCCACCTTTTGGGGTGCCCCCCCCGCCCCACCCCCAATGGCTGGGGGACACACCTCATGCAGGCCTCCCTGGGCCTCCTCCAAACGGCTGCGTGAGGTACACTCCACCTCCATTTGGGGTGAGGGGGGAGAGGGCCACCCCAAAAGATGAGGCAGGACCCCCAATAGATGGGCCAGTAGGGTTTGGGCACCCTGGGGGCAGATAGCCACACTAATGGGCCCATCTGCAGCAAGCAAAGTTGGGTAAACAAAAAACAAAATGCAAATTCACAGGCTGCTTTTTAGGGGGGGCTGGGGGCCACCCTAAATTGGCAGCGCCTGATGTACCGCAACGGGGGGTGGCCCTCAACCCCCCCCACCCCAAATGGAGGGCCCCACCTCATGCAACCCTCCCTGGGGGCAGATATCTGCTCCTAGGAAGGGGCATCTGACCCCAGGGAGGGATGCATGAGGTGGTGCCCCCCCTATCTGCCCCCAGGGAGGGTTGCATGAGGTGGGGCCCTCCATTTGGGGTGGGGGGGGGTTGAGGGTCACCCCCCGTTGCGGTACATCAGGCGCTGCCAATTTAGGGTGGCCCTCAGCCCCCCCTAAAAAGCAGCCTGTGATTTTGTATATTTTTTTTTGTTTACCCAACTTGGCTTGGTGCAGATGGGCCCATTAGTGTGGCTATCTGCCCCCAGGGTGCCCAAACCTTACTGCCCCATCTATTGGGGGTCCTGCCCCACCTTTTGGGGTGCCCCCCCCCCCGCCCCACCCCCAATGGCTGGGGGACACACCTCATGCAGGCCTCCCTGGGCTTCCTCCAAACGGCTGTGTGAGGTACACCCCACCTCCATTTGGGGTGAGGGGGGAGAGGGCCACCCCAAAAGGTGGGGCAGGACCCCCAATAGATGGGCCAGTAGGGTTTGGGCACCCTGGGGGCAGATAGCCACACTAATGGGCCCATCTGCAGCAAGCAAAGTTGGGTAAACAAAAAACAAAATGCAAAATCACAGGCTGCTTTTTAGGGGGGGCTGAGGGCCACCCTAAATTGGCAGCACCTGATGTACCGCAACGGGGGGTGACCCTCAACCCCCCCCACCCCAAATGGAGGGCCCCACCTCATGCAACCCTCCCTGGGGGCAGATATCTGCTCCTAGGAAGGGGCATCTGACCCCAGGGAGGGATGCATGAGGTGGTGCCCCCCCTATCTGCCCCCAGGGAGGGTTGCATGAGGTGGGGCCCTCCATTTGGGGTGGGGGGGGTTGAGGGTCACCCCCCGTTGCGGTACATCAGGCGCTGCCAATTTAGGGTGGCCCTCAGCCCCCCCTAAAAAGCAGCCTGTGATTTTGTATATTTTTTTTTGTTTACCCAACTTGGCTTGGTGCAGATGGGCCCATTAGTGTGGCTATCTGCCCCCAGGGTGCCCAAACCTTACTGCCCCATCTATTGGGGGTCCTGCCCCACCTTTTGGGGTGCCCCCCCCCGCCCCACCCCCAATGGCTGGGGGACACACCTCATGCAGGCCTCCCTGGGCCTCCTCCAAACGGCTGCGTGAGGTACACCCCACCTCCATTTGGGGTGAGGGGGGAGAGGGCCACCCCAAAAGGTAGGGCAGGACCCCCAATAGATGGGGCAGTAGGGTTTGGGCACCCTGGGGCCAGATAGCCACACTAATGTGGCCATCTGCACCAAGCAAAGTTGGGTAAACAAAAAAAAATATACAAAACCATAGGCTGCTTTTTAGGGGGGGCTGAGGGCCACCCTAAATTGCCAGCGCATGATGTACCGCAACGGGGGGTGGCCCTCAACCCCCCCCCACCCCAAACGGAGGGCCCCACCTCATGCAACCCTCCCTGGGGGCAGATATCTGCTCCTAGGAAGGGGCATCTGACCCCAGGGAGGGATGCATGAGGTGAGGCCCCCCTATCTGCGCCCAGGGAGGGTTGCATGAGGTGGGGCCCTCCATTTGGGGTGGGGGGGGGTTGAGGGCCACCCCCCGTTGCGGTACATCATGCGCTGCCAATTCAGGGTGGCCCTCAGCCCCCCCTAAAAAGCAGCCTGTGATTTTGTATATTTTTTTTTGTTTACCCAACTTGGCTTGGTGCAGATGGGCCCATTAGTGTGGCTATCTGCCCCCAGGGTGCCCAAACCCTACTGCCCCATCTATTGGGGGGCCTGTCCCACCATTTTTGGGGGCCCTCTCCCCCCTCACCCCAAATGGCTGGGGGACACACCTCATGCAGGCCTCCCTGGGCCTCCTCCAAACGGCTGCGTGAGGTACACCCCACCTCCATTTGGGGTGAGGGGGGAGAGGGCCATCCCAAAAGGTAGGGCAGGACCCCCAATAGATGGGGCAGTAGGGTTTGGGCACCCTGGGGGCCGATAGCCACACTAATGTGGCCATCTGCACCAAGCAAAGTTGGGTAAACAAAAAAAAATATACAAAACCACAGGCTGCTTTTTAGGGGGGGCTGAGGGCCACCCTAAATTGCCAGCGCATGATGTACCGCAACGGGGGGTGGCCCTCAACCCCCCCCCAACCCAAACGGAGGGCCCCACCTCATGCAACCCTCCCCGGGGGCAGATATCTGCTCCTAGGAAGGGGCATCAGACCCCAGGGAGGAATGCATGAGGTGAGGCCCCCCCTATCTGCGCCCAGGGAGGGTTGCATGAGGTGGGGCCCTCCATTTGGGGTGGGGGGGGGTTGAGGGCCACCCCCCGTTGCGGTACATCATGCGCTGCCAATTCAGGGTGGCCCTCAGCCCCCCCTAAAAAGCAGCCTGTGGTTTTGTATATTTTTTTTTGTTTACCCAACTTTGCTTGGTGCAGATGGGCCCATTAGTGTGGCTATCTGCCCCCAGGGTGCCCAAACCCTACTGCCCCATCTATTGGGGGTCCTGCCCCACCTTTTGGGGTGCCCCCCCCCACCCCACCCCCAATGGCTGGGGGACACACCTCATGCAGGCCTCCCTGGGCCTCCTCCAAACGGCTGCGTGAGGTACACCCCACCTCCATTTGGGGTGAGGGGGGAGAGGGCCACCCCAAAAGGTAGGGCAGGACCCCCAATAGATGGGGCAGTAGGGTTTGGGCACCCTGGGGGCAGATAGCCACACTAATGTGGCCATCTGCACCAAGCAAAGTTGGGTAAACAAAAAAAAATATACAAAACCACAGGCTGCTTTTTAGGGGGGGCTGAGGGCCACCCTAAATTGCCAGCGCATGATGTACCGCAACGGGGGGGTGGCCCTCAACCCCCCCCCACCCCAAATGGAGGGCCCCACCTCATGCAACCCTCCCTGGGGGCAGATATCTGCTCCTAGGAAGGGGCATCTGACCCCAGGGAGGGATGCATGAGGTGGGCCCCCCCCTATCTGCCCCCAGGGCATATGGCATATGAGTGGTGTCCCTGGAAAGGGGAGAAAGTCCCCTTTCCAGGGACACCACTTTTAGCTCAATCCCTGGTGGCCCAGTGGGCCCCAGGGCCCAAAACCCCCTCCCACCTCCCTCCTTCCCTCGATTTTTTTCTTTTTCTTTTTCCCCCCCACCCCTGGGGGCTGTGATCATCTGCCCCCAGGGGTCCCTGGCGCTGTGGCCCCATGCTTTGGGGCCACGGGGGAAGGGGGCCGCTTACCTAGTAAGCAGCCCCCCCTCCCCCACGCGTCACAAAAGGATCTGCTTTGATCCGTGACGTTGCTGCCCGCGGATCGAGGCGCCCTGCGCCCGATCCGCGGCCAGCAAAGCCACACAATGGGTACCGTTGGAAAGGGGAGAATCTCCCCTTTCCAACGGTACCCGCCTCGATCTCCGGCTTGAAATACAGCCGGAGATCGAGGCGGAAGAAGAAGGGGACTCACCTTCTCTCTCCAACGCAGCAGCCGAAAATGGCTGCTGCGTTGGAAATACTTTCCGTTTCACGCCGACGTGCGTAACGCACGTCGGCGTGAAACTGAAGGAAATCCAACCCCCGGGCAGTGAGGGGGGACCTCCCCCTCGCATAGCCCGGGGGTTGGATTACAGTTTTGAGCGATCCCTGCTTTGCAGGGATCGCTCAAAACAAGGTGCCAAAAAGGACGAGCTATCTCGTCCTTGGCACTGCGTGTGCACTTCCAAGGACGAGATACCTCGTCCTTGGCACTTAAAGGGTTAAACCTTAGTTGCCAATGACAATTCTTGTATCCAATGACATTGTTGCCAGTGCAATTGCTACCTAGACACTGTACAACATTGAACGACTATTATACGAATATTACTAGAGAATTGCAAGACTAAATTGGTTTGACAATGATCTATTGAAGTTACGACAATATAATAGGAGACAACCTTGAAATAGTAGTGGCCTAAGTGACATCGCAGCCAGAGTATACTTGCTTGTTACTTGGATTCCGAGGGCGAACTGGTGCGCGAAGTTCGTGCATAAGCGCCATCAAAATCCTCAACACGGACCGTGTGAGGCAGGCTGCCCTGAAATCTAGCAGCTCGGTAACGCATTGCGGCCGCGGCTCGCCTTGCGATATGTAGGACAAGCATCCAGAGTTTTCTCGGCAGCAGCAGTTCTCCTGCTCAGCGCGCACCAATTGCAGGTACACCAAGTGGAAACGCCATCCATGCGACTAGGACCAGGCTCTTCATCTGTTGAATCGTCCTCCCAACTGTCATCCGAAGCCCCATCATTTCTGCATCTTTCTGTTTCGAGTAATTCCACCACGGAATACTCCACTCGTATTGGTAGGGCTATATTGTTGCCATTGTGGGGGAAACAAACAAAAATGATGTATACTAATGGTACTGGTATCTGTTTGCACGGGCTACAAGCAACAAAGGTATCTGACCAGAGCACAGAAACGAGGCACAGAATACTCAAAGAAATACAGTGAGAGGAATGGAAATGAAAATCTGATGTCTGTTGTGAAGCGATCTGTTTATACTTATTAAGGAAAAAGGCATCCTGCCATTTCCATGGCGACACTTCATTAGCTGAGGCGCAAAGAATGTTGAAACGAGACGTGCTTTGGCGCTGTGAAATGGGCGGTACACATCTAGTGATGTCAGGCTCAGGAGCGGGGGATATGATTTAGTGCCACCAGGGCAGTCCACCCTGGGTGATGCGGCAACTGATCAGATTATCACAAGATGGCCGTGCCCTGCTGCCTGATTTTGCATGTGTACAAAAGAGGAGAACTACTGTAAGGTGCATTGGAAATGTTTGTGCGATCGATCAACGTATGCTTAAAAACACATGCCCAAACCCTCGGGACAATAATCTTTCTGAGCGCACAAGTCCTTTAAGACGGCCTTGCTAGTTGGCCTCACTTCGGCTCGCAGAGTCGGTGAGATCCAGTCACTAGTCGCATCAGAGCCCTATACTACTTTTCACAAGGATATTGTGGTCCTGCGGACACACCCAACGTTCCTACCTAAGGTACCTTCCGCATTCCATCTAAATGAGGAAATAGTGCTGCCTACGTTCTTTGCCGACCCCAAGGACGAAGCTCAGAGGGTTTTGCAGTGCCTCGATGTCAGGCGTGCTCTAAAATTCTACTTGAACAGGACGAAGTGCTTCCACAAGTCAGAAGCATGGGTATCGGGCATCCAAGGCGTCTATAGCACGATGGATGGTCTCGGCCATCAAGGAGGCATATGAGGGGCAGCATAAGCCACTTCCGGCTAACATGCACGCCCATGCAGTAAGAGCCAAGACCACGGCCATCGTATTCCAAAGGCAGGTCCTGTGCCAAGTCCTAAACGGGGCGGCCACCCCTTTGGCTTTCTGCAAGCATTACTGTCTAGACGCCGGCTCTAGATATGATGCGGCTATCGGACAAGCGGTTCTCAGAAGCCTGTTTGCTTAAGGAGGGTCTCCTCTCCACTCTTGGGCTAAACTCAGTTGTAATCGCCAGTATGGGGGAAAGGGGACGGGATGTAAGAGTAATTATAAGTTACTCACCATAGTGACTAACATACTCTTAGTCCTTAGTCTCCTTTCCTCCATACTTCCTACCATCCTCTCCCCTAATTAAACTGGTGTCATTAAGCAATGTTAAACTATTGTCGATGCGTCTATGGGGACTGAGGTGTGGCACTGGAGGGCGGAGTCTGGGCAGCGCATGCTTCCAGGGCTGCACCCCCGTGTGACTCTAAACTTAAAAGGGAACGTTTTATTCTGGTGAAAAAGGTTCCGTCTCCTGTCCCTAGGAAGGGGCGCCCATGCAGTAAAGAGGAAAGGGGACTAAGTGTATGTTAGTCACTAAGGTGAGTAACTTATAATTAATTCAGCATTGTTCCATCTGCGGGTCACGTGGTTTCTCTGTTGAGACCCGCGTGAGCCACTGAGCGTTCCAAAGGTGACGGTTGGGGAGAGCGTGAGCTAACGGCAATGCAACTGGCCGACTCTCTCCCCTCTGTATTTATCTCATAATAAATAAGTTATGAATCTCATCTGGCTCGAGAATCATCCTTCCACAAGTGGCGACGAGGATGGGATGTGAAGGGCACGCTGGCGGTAGTAACTGAGTGGTGTTTCCTTTCATGTTGCTGTGCATGCCCGTTTGTTTGAACTCCGCCTTCTCACATGAATGTTTTCTTTGGGGAATAAACTAACCCTGTGAGGCCCAGGAACTTCAGCTACCCTCTGCAGGTCTGTAAGGAGCACTAAAGGGGAGAGAGGGGCTGAAGAGGATGCTTTTATTATAGTTATTCAGCAGTGGAGAATATTTACTTTCAAAGAAGAATAAGAAAAGATTAGTGAATAAGTAATCAAGATTCCCTATTAAAACATGGAAGAGAATGGAACAAATGCAAGGAGGAATGTATGTATGTCTCTTGAACCTCCAGTTCCATTTATGTCATCTCCAGGGAATCCCAGCATAAAATGGGAATTATGGAGAGAGCTATTTGAGACTTATTTGGATGCGCAGGATGTGGAGGAACTGCGAGCATCGAAGAAATTGTCATTGTTAAAGACAGCCTTAGGAGTGGAAGCAGACAGGATAATGAAACATTTACCTCCTGGTCGGGAGGAAGAGGAAAAATATTTAATTACCATATTGATGTCAAGATTGGAAGAAGGATTTGTGCAGAAGACTAATATAGTACTGTAATGCTTCAATTTCTATTCAAGGTGAAGGCATTGATGATTATGTGGGGGCCTTAAGAGGGTTGTCTGCGAAGTGTGACTGTGAGAAAATAACACCTGAACTGGTTTTGCGTGACCAGATATTAATGAATGCTTATTACAAGAAAAATAGAGGGAGATTATGGATAGCAGCTAATCCTGATTTGCACACTACTATAGAGATAACTAGGAGTATGGAAGCGTCCGAGTCTAATACTAAGGCACATGAAGGAGAAAAGAAAGATGACTTGTACGCCATTGGGCCAGCAAGAAAGGAAATGCAAAAAGATAGAAGCGATCTACAGAGCTCATACGTGCATCAATCTAGGAGTGACAGGAGACATTGCTTCAGATGTTGCAAGGAAGATAATCTTGCAAACAGCACGGACTGTTCATCATTGGAAAAAGATTGTTCAAACTGTGGACGAAGAGGTCTTTTTTCACGGATGTGCTATGTGAGACATAAGAACTAGGTACACTATATTGAAGTCAATGTCGTCGGCAGAGAGGATGAAGTGGCGGATTACGTTCTGATGATAAATGGAGGACCTAATCAGGATGATCGTGAGAGGCCTTGGTGAACTGTTTAATTTGATAGACACATAAAGAAAGTAATGACAGATTCTTGTTCCAAGTATACCATTGTGGGACTCGATGACTTTAAGGATGTGTTTAGGGAGTGTGAAGCGTTAAAGTCCGGTATTCATCCAGGAGGTTTTGGAGGAAGAAGGATTGATATTTTGGGTTGTGTGTTTAGTGGCATTGACTATTATGGAAGGAAAACACGAGCAAAGGTGTATATGGCGAGTTCAGAGGCACCAGTTCTGAGTTGGATACACCAGGGTGAATTAGAAATGAAGTTCCATCTGGGAGAAATGGAACAAGTGTTCTGTATAGGAACTAGTGTAACACAAAGAATAACTGATGACTATCTCAATTTATTCAAGAAGGAATTTGAGCATGAGATAAAAATGGAAAGGTGGCGCAATGCCTGTGTGAAGTATGGTGTGGAAGGTGCCAATATCAGTCAGAAAAGAGTTGGAATAGTTATTAGTGGAAATGGTAAAGGGTGACATAATTGAATCCATTGAGAGCTTGGAATGGGTTGCTTCTGTTGATCTGACAAGAAAATCTGATGGTAGGTTGAGAATGTGTATTGATTTAAGGAATGTGAATGCGTTTGTGGTAGTTGATAGTCATCCGTTGCCCAATTTGCAAGAAATGTTAGCCCTTCTGGGTCAGGCCAACATTTTAAGCACCTTGGGAATTACAAGTGCCTATCATCAAGTGAAGCTACACAAGAATTCAAAAAAAGTAACAGCTTTCATAACACCTTATGGTTTGTATCAATTTAAAAGAATGCCGTTTGGCTTAGTAAGTGCCTCTTCAGTGTTCCTGTAACGCTTACCTGGACTCCTCGGAAGCGTAATATCCCTTCAACCCGTAGACCTGTTACCTTGAAGCCTTTAGGATTCTTTCTCTGTTAAGACAGACAGATAACAACAATGGAGATGCTATAAATACTGTAAAATGGAGGGTAACTGCTAGATGAAAAACATTTTTTCGAAATAAAATGTTGTCAAACATTTTACCGAATTTATTTTTTTTCGAATGTATTATTTTTTAGTCTAAAGTTTTTTGTTTGTTTCGCAGAGTAAAAAAAGGTGTTAAAAAAAAAACAGGGGAATGGGGGCGGGACCCCCCCGTTTCAAAAAATATATATATTTTTTCGGCAAATTGCTGTCGACAAAATGGCATTCGAAAAAGTCACTATAAACCCTGGGGATCAGCAGGACCACTTCCTCGGCAAGAGGATCGCCGGACCGGCGGAGTACGTGGGCAGTCCCCAGCCCCAGAAGGAGCAGCTGGAAGCAGGGGTTTTAGCAGAGGCCCTCACCATCCACGAAGATGCCAGATCAGCTCTGCAAATTAACCTGGAGACCTTTGCTAAAAAGGGATGAACCAAGCCACACTCCACACAACCAGTCAACAAGAAGCTGGATGCTAAGTACAGGCAAGTGAAGGGCGATTCACTAGTCTTGTCAGTGCACCGTCACCCTCTATCATCTGTCATAGCGGCCGCATCCATGTATGCCAAACCCCAGCATCTTCTACCAACTCATCCACTTCTGCAATGTTGGGCAAGGAGGGAAAAGGTTCTAGAAGCCTATGGCAAAAAAAGTCTTCTCCAACGCTGCCCTTCTCCTCAGTCAGGCCAATGCCAGCGCCATCTTGGTCGGAGCAAATCAAAGGCTATGGCGAGAGATCGCAGACTTCCTTCCGGACCTTCCACCCCACAAGCAAGCCTCTTTTAAGGCCGGCTTGGCAGTAGCCGAAATAGTATTGCAAGACGACATGAAGGCCACTGTTTCACACATCGATACGGCTGGTAGAGCTATATGTGTGGCAATGGACACGAGACAAACCGCCTGGCTAAGAGCCACAAGATTCAACCCTGATGTCCAAGAGCTGATTCTTGATCTTCCATTTGAAAGGTTTCATTCCACCACAGACGAATAGCTGGACAAAATGAAAAGCAGATCCCAGACTGCCAAATCACTGGCCATTTTTACAAAGCCAACAACCAAGAGCTTTGGGCAGGTGCAGGCTCGAACAGATATGGATCAATCGTTTGGCGGCTTTTAAGGTTTTCAGGACCGCAGAGGAAGGCTACCAGACCGATCTCCCAGTCAACATCGGCAGAAGCAACACAAGTCATCACAAATGGGGTTCTTTCAGTCCCCCTCTCGAACCCCGTCCTCCGAGCCAAAAGAAACAATGACGAGGTGCGTCAGATCCACAGCACCCCACTGGGAGGCAGGCTAGCCTTCCACAATCAGTCCTGGCAGACTGTTTGTGGACCTATGGGTGTTATCTGTAGTCTCTCAGGGCTTCTGTCCCCCACCCCTGTTCTTCTGCCCTCCCTCAGATCGGTACACCATCACTCCTGGCAGAGATACACTTGCTTATCGCAAGTCAGGCTGTGGAGGAAGTTCCAATCCCGCAATAAGGTTTGGGATTTTATTCCAGCATCTTCGCTATTCAAAAGGGGATCCAGGCAGGCCTGTGAGTGGTCCTAGATCTATCCTTAAACATGCACCTGCCATTGTAGAAGTTCAAAATAGTTACGCCAGCTCTGATAGCGGAGTCACTGTCTGGGGGAGACTAAGTGTGCTCCCTGGATCTGAAAGACACTTACATGTACCAATTTGGCAGCCTCATTTTTCGTTCCTCAGATTTCTTATCATGGGAATGCACTTTCAATACAAAGTACTGCCCTTTGGCATCAACTCAGCACCAAGGGTTTTCACAAGGCATATGAACACGGTGGCCGTTCTGCTCAAGGCGGACCGCCACCATTTTACCTATACCTCAACGACTGGCTAGTGAGAGCACAGTTGCCAGAGCAGGCCAGGAGCACAACCTCCAAACTAATGAGTACAGTGTACGTCCTGGACTTCTCAATCAACTAACCTATGTTCTGAAAAGCCTAGGCGCACTCCTATTTTTTGTGGATTCTTTAGGGTTTAAAGATAAGTAGGGAGGTGCAAGGGAGATTAACCAACCCTGACACTAGGTGGTGTTCAAAGAGAAACAAACAACAGATGTCCACACAATTGTGGAACTCTCCCGTCCCTCGCACACCCAATGTGTGTTGTAAAAACAACCAAAGCTTTGTTCTATTTTATTTTCAAAATAATAACAATGCAAACTTATTCCATGGTAAACATAATAATGTTACTGTTCCTGTGGATTAGTTTGCATATGAACAATATTTCATCATATATTCAACACAAATTTCAATTTGCTTTCATGACTAAAAATTAATACAAATTTCTATTACAAAAGAAGTAAAAGTAACTTTGATAAATATGCAATTACTTTCATTGTTTCATTCCCAGAGTAAAAAAAAACTCAGTTATGAGTCAAATTGTTCCCCATCACATTGTACCCTTTTAAATACAGTGATGAATTTCTGCTAACTATAGTGTTCTATTGTCTTGGATATCTGCTCAACGCTTTTCAGGAAATTGTTCCCTTCCTCGGGAGCTTTTAGTCCAGTGTGATACTATTCCCTTTTTCTTATCTAGAGATAATAATATATAGTGATCAATTATTAGTTTTCAGCTCATTCATTTATTATTTTCAATAGTGTTCTGTCATTTATCTTGTTAATAAACACCTGGATGATGCTTTTTTTTGTCATATGCCTTTTCAAAAAAGATTTCAGAGATTTCCTGTCCTCTTTATCTCAGGGTGTCCTTTGCAGGACCCGCTTCCTCCTGTAAGTAGGAGAGGTGTTGTTACTAAAATGAAAGAGGCTATATCCTATCTAATATAAAACGAAGCATTAAAAAGAACATTGTTATAATTTCCAGTGAAATTGGTTAAGGCCAATTAACTATTCTAGGGTATAACTGCACGTGGTTGTAGAGAGTGCACCGCTTTATGTTGGATCAAGTCAATATGGTGCTAAGCTCCTTCAAATTGCACATCCCTTGGATATATTTCAGATCCCCTCCTGTGAATCGGGTAAGAGAAACTATATCATTTTATGTTTAGCTTAACTCAACCATATGGTTCATGCTTGTGTAAACTTCCATAGTTACTGACCACTGCGGTGGGCTCTTACCTATCGGATGTATATTTGCCAGTGTCTATTTTGTTGGAAATTGGATCTGTGCCCTGTGGATACAGATTCACAATGAAATGTTAGGGTACCGTATAGTACCTCCGGTAGTGCAAAATTCCATCCCAGGTGGTCTTTTCTAGACCATATGGTTCATACATATTCGAATTCCTTTGTTGTAATGCACTCTTACCTATTGAATGCGCATTCCTCAGGGTCTGTTTTGTGTAGGAGGTGCCTTGATCTGTGCCCTGTGGATACGGATCAGGAACTGTATGTTAGGGTACTGTGTAAAGCCTGTAATCATTCTAAAGTTCAATCATAGAATGACCAGAATATAATGTTGTAGTTCTGCACTTGAGACTCTTACGTGTGCATTCCACGCTCTTAGGGTGAACCACAAGGAGCCGCTCCCAAAATGGGCGCCTTTTGTTTACGTGCGACATCGCGTTATTACGTGATCACGTCCTGTGTTTATTTACTTACTCTTACGTTCTGTCCCCTTTCCTCCATACTGCCTGGGCGTCCCTTCCAAGGGACTGGACACGGAACCTTTTTCACCAGAACAAAACCTTCTTCCCCTTTCAATTTAGAGGCATGCAGGGGTGCGGCCCTGGGAGCATGCGCTGCCCTGACTCCACCTTGCTGCACCACACCTCTGTCCCCTTTCCACGTCGACAGGAACGGCCCGAATTCACCAGCGCTCCTGGGTTTGGCTTTGGCCATGTAATTCCACGAGCGGATGCTTCTTCTTTGTCTTTTTTTTTGTCTTTCTTATTATTTAGGTACTCAGTCCTCAGGCGTCACGCTGCTCTCCGGCGCTTGTCGACTTCCACAGGCTTCAGCAGGTGTCCAGCCTATAACGGGCTCTTCCCAACTTCAGACCCCCACGCCCTCTGCCTACGTTGCCCTGGCCCAGACCACGGTTGGCAAGCTTGTATCACGTGCAATGCGCTTTCCTCGAGGTCTTTGAAGAACAGACTGGCCAGGTGGAGGGAGCTCTTCCACAGATCGCCTCCAGAGGACCTAAAGGACTTTGTCCATCATCGATCTAAGCACATGGTAGGGCCGCTCTTTTCCAGTGTACCCCGCAAGGTAGACTCCTTCCAAAGGATATCGCGCGAGTGACCGCCCAGGTCCTCGTATCAGCACAAGTACCAGGGCTGTATCAGCTACCGGCCGAGGGATCTACAGATCCTCCCGGTGAGGGTGCTGAGGGACAGGAAAGTTCTTTTACCGGGTCTCTGCTCTCCTTTTCGGCGCATCTCACCCATTCAGGCGTGCAGGTGGACACTTGCCAAACCTACCTGGCAGCCATTGGGCCATACAGAAACTCGGAGGATGAGAGTTTTTCCTCTTCCAACCCAATTGTCAAGAGACATTTGACGGGTTTCACCAGGCTCTGCCCGGCCATCAAGAGGCTGCATCCCGTGTGGGACCTCAACATAGTCTTGGGTTCCCTGGCGCACAAACCATTCGAACCTATGGCGTCCGCAGACATCAGGCTGGTCACCATTAAGACGGCCTTGTTAATCGGCCTCACCTCGGCTCCCAGAATCGGCGAAATCCGGGTGCTGGTCTCCTCAGAGCCATACACTACGTTTCACAAGGACAAGGTAGTCCTACGGACGCACCCAGCATTCCTACCAAAGGTGCCATCTACATTCCATCTGAACGAAGAACTCGTGTTGCCCACGTTTTTTGCTGAGCCCAAAGATGAAGCACAGAGAGTTTTGCACTGCCTTGATGTCAGGCGTGCCCTGAAATTCCACCTGCACAGGACCAAGGACTTCTGCAAGTTGGAAGCTCTTTTTGTCACCTTCGGAGGATGTAGACCGGGGTATCAGGCCTCCATAGCCCGTTGGATGGTCTTGGCCATCAAAGAAGTCTGAGGGACAGCACAAGCCACTGCCGGCTAACATGCACGCCCACACGGTCAGAGCCAAGTCAACGACCATCGCTTTCCAGCAGCATGTCCCCTGGCAAGTCATAAGCATGGCGGTCACATGGGCCACCACTTCGGCTTTCTGCAAGCACTACTGTTTGTATGCCGGCTCTAGAGCAGACGCGGCTTCCGGACAGGTGGTTCTTTGAAACCTGTTTGCTTAAGGAGGGTCTCCTCTCCACCCTGGGGCTACAATCAGTTGTAATCGCCCATGCAGTATGGAGGAAAGGGGACGGGACGTAAGAGTAATTATAAGTTACTCACCGTAGTGACTAACGTACTCTTAGTCCTTAGTCCCCTTTCCTCCATATGTCCCACCAACCTCCGCCGTAAAAAAAACTGGCGTCATTAGGCAATGTTAAATCTACTGTCGACGCGTCTATGGGGACTGAGGTGTGGCGGCGGAGTCAGGTCAGTGCATGCTCCCATGGCCGCACCCCCGCGCGCCTCTAAATTTAAAGGGAAGAAGGTTTTTTTCTAGTGCAAAATGTTCCGTCTCCCGTCCCTCGCGAGGGACGCCCATGCATTATGGAGGAAAGGGGACTCATTAGTCAGTACAGTGAGTAACATAAAATTTTTATTTGTACTCAAGGTTTGTTGTTTCTCACTCAGTGGTCTCTGTTTTCACTAGCTGATCTCTCAAGTTTCGTCCCCTTTTGTACGCGATGATTGGAGGCTTTGGGAACAATTGGTCGAGATGTGGGTCCAACTGAATGAGTCGCCAGTTTTTCTTTCATGTGCCTTGTCACCTGATGGCTCGGTCCGGAGTATTTTAATGCGTATAGAAACGGAATTTCTTCAGATTTTGTTTTTGGCAATAGAGGTCCATCCTTTCCAAGTTTTCAGTCTTGGCTTTAGCTGTCTCTGCTATATCTTTTGGATTGCCTCTCCACACATTATTTTGACATTTTATTATATTTTTTTAGCGCACGCCTAGCTTTGGGAAGCAACAAGTGAATTGCAATCGTATGGCAAAGAACACATTGAGGGAAGCAAAGAATAAGGGAGCAACTGGGGGAGAAACAATTGAGGAACAGACAGCTGAGTCTTTGGTAGTAAAGGGTTTGTGGACCTGGGTGTTAGGGGGAACCAATCATAAGGAGGGTAGACCCCTCCTTCTCTAATTCCTCTTTTGATTGTCATAAAAAAAATCACTTGACCTCTGTTGGGGATACAGCCTATTTCCAAATTCCCCAGGCAGAGGAGAGCTTTGTTTAACCATCACCAGGAAACTGTGGTAGTGAACTGCTGTGTACCAAGGCCCCTCTACTGGATTCCAGGACCCTGTTCACTGGAGGTGAAGGGCTCCCTGTAGGTGCCAGCCACCTTCCTAGATTAGAAGTGCAGAACTGAAGAACTCCACTTTTCCTGAAGATCCTGGATTGTGCCTTGCTACAACCCTGAAGCCCAGAAGCAGCTGGAATCCTGTGTTGTCGCCTTGGGACATATTCAAGCTGGATCGACTGCGCTTGATACCCTTGGAGCCACCAGACACCAGCTCCTCCCATTGAAGGGGACCCACTTCTCTTTACCTCATGTCAACAACTGATTAGAGCCCAACTCGACATGTGGAAGGCAATCTAACTCACCCGTCTTGCATGCTGACTTGAACCAGCAGCGCCATCATCTTGCTTTAGTATCAACCGCTACCCGTGCCATTAGAAGCCATTGTCTTGCTGTTTTGAATGCATACTCGACACAGTGGGAGTCCTTGCCTTCCAACCGATGCGGACTACCAGTGGGATTGCATCGATTTGAATGTAATAAAAGCTCCTAGAAGCCCAGCACCAAAGACCAGAGATTAAAGTACTAGGAAGAGGCCCCATGTCTGTGGTACCTTTTTCTACAGAGACATTCATTTTTGAACTAAGAGTTTTACTTACCTCACGTGTGTGCTCCTTTTGTAGAGCCATTCTGGCTTGATTAATCAAACCTTCCTGTGCCTTGTCCCCAAAGCAATAGCCATTTACTCATCACTCTTCGAACGCCAAAGTTCCTAGGTGGCAGGGAGTCCGTACATCATACTGTGCCCCTCACTGTGTGTCAGTGGATGCATACAGGTCTGTAATCTATGACTTTGCAGCACTCCATATACTGTGTGTGTGAGATATGCTTTGAGAACTCTGTTCTCATATTACCTGTCAGATGCCTCCAGTGGAGTGCACCGTATTACAGATTACAGCTACCATCTGTATAGGTTCATTGCAGTTGGCTCCAGCCAACTGTGGCTCATTTGCTTCTCCCTGGTCCCCTCACTGCCAATGTCTCCCCAGAATATCTGCTTCTCTGCCCCATTCTCAACACTTCAGCGCACCATGGCCGGTCTTTCTTTTTGGTGGTCACCATCTGGTGCTCTGCTTTATCATCGCCTAGCAAAATAGACACCTGAGGTTTTCACCCTACACAATAGCTCTGGGTCTTACTTCCATTGCTCCTGTTCAGGAATGTCCTACATGAGCGAACATGTGCCTGCCTGACACCTCATAGATATGGGCCAAATTGCAAAGGTGATGTAGACGAGCTCACATGAATGGTCCCAGCTTGGACCTCAGCTATATCTGTGCACTAACGTACCATCTGTTTTTAAGTTGAAATTTTTATTTATAGCTCTGTAAAGTTATTACAGAGTTTTTACTAGCTCATGTAAATGTTTTACTTTTATGTCAAAATTAAACTTATGTAGAAATTAATAATTGTAGAGTATTTTAGACATTAACCAATTTCTTAAATATGTTTGGAAAACATTATCTTGTTCTTTTAGCAGTTAGAAATTATTCAAAAATCTGATTTAAACAAAATGTTAGTGCATTGGTTCAACTGTAAAACCGGTTTACACATTCAAAACCAATACATGTGTTTTTATGCATTAAAATTTTCAGACAACTAGGGGAATTTTACCCTTTGAGTGGCATAAGATGGATTGTGCCAAATTGGAAAATTAGTGATATCCCACGCAGACAATGGGTCTAGCAACGGGCCAACAGACTAGCTGCTTTTTCAGATTCATGGCTGGTTGGATCGTCGGGCTTGACGACTTGTGACCTTGGTCTCTAATTTAATGCACACACTGCTCTCTATGCACATTTTTCTCTCTCTGGCTGAAGGTTCTCCAACTTTATATTTGACTGTTTCCGTGTCTGGCCCTCTTTCTCTCTCCTGAATCTCAGGAGACATCCCAGTTCTTTAATTGCTGTACTTTAATATCCCAAGTTGAACCCTACTTTGTAATTGCATACATGCATTTAGCATATTTCTTTTGAGACATTTACACTAATGTGCCTTCCTACTTGCCTGCCTCATTGTTATGTTATTGGGCATTTGTATAGTGCCTTCTTACCATTGGTATATTCTCAAAGCGCTGTGAGTTGAACGCCCTTGGAGACCGTAGTCCAGATCAGTGCAGAGAGTATGGTAGTAAGTAATGCTTGGGTGCACTGTGTATGTGTGCAGCCAGGCCGTGTTTTCGTGGTGGGTAGCTGCATTCTAATGCTAGGAGTGGTGTTGAGTTTGTGTAAGATCAGTAGTCTGTGTGCAGCAAGGCCAATTGACTTGGGGGTAGCTACATTCAAGCAGAGGTGGTGCATGTATATGAGATTGTGCAGCTATGCTGATATTTTGTGGGGAATAGCTGTGTTCTAAAGATTGTCATATATGGCTGTATATAATTGTGTGTGCAGCTAGGCCGAATTATTTGAGCGATATAGCTGCATTCTATTTGTTGATGCAGAGGAGAGAGTCAGCATATTCGTATGTGTGAGAATCTGGGCAATTGGAGGAGGTCCCCTGTTCCTGATTACCTTCTGGTCCCTGCTGAGGTAACTGTTTCTCCCTACTTTAGAGGTTTGGTGCTTTAGTTCACCCAGAAACATTCTGTCTAGTGTGGAGTTAGTCCCGTTTACCAAGCCCAGCCGGATCTTCCTTGCTTAACAGTATTATCAGTGTTGGGTTGGCCCATTACAAACGTTTACTGTGCCAAGCGATTGCAGGTCTATAGTCCTCCCTGTGTCTGAGTCTGCAATTGCTCATCGATTAACACCTTCTTGATGTGTATTTACATCCAGTTCTGTTCTGTTGTAATTACGATTACATCCTAGATTTAAGGACTGGTACTTCGTGCACTTGTAGGTCCAGCATCAAACCAGGCAATGGTGGTGGTGTTGTACCTGTCTGACACTATTACGTGCAGTAAAATGTTGAGGGTTCCAGGTCTATTGTATGGTTTGAGCATTGATAATAGGCGACCGCACATCGTTGTCACTTGCTGGAGCCTGATTTTAAGAGCATAGTAACTCGATGGTGAAACAACGCCAGTCTATTTCTAATGCTAGAGCATACGTGCGAATGGGCCCATTTTTCGAGTACCAGGTATTTGTTTACAGCGTTTGGTTTATTTTATTGGGTTTTTTTCTAATGTGCTTAATACTCAAATTGGTTTCTAAGCACGGATCCGGTATTCAAACCACTGTTACTTTGCATGTTCTTGCTTCCAAGACCAGCACGTTGCCCCTTGTGCTATCCTCTGTTGGGTGTTCCCGTACTAGTTTATGGTTTGAGTTGTGAGTTACACCCTATCATTGTCCCTTGCGAGAGCTGAAAGTGCTAGAGACCTCACCTGTTCGGAGAGAGTGTAGTGCATACTTGATAGAGACAGAAAGCGGGCCCGATCATAGCTTCAGAACATAAGTGCTACTAGGCCCTGTGTATTGGAGTTCTGGGCATACATTTCCAGAGAAATAAAGGGAAGCATCACTGAACAGAGAGCACAGTGCATACCTGGTGGAAGACCACGATCAAGCCCAGTCATAGCTGTAGGGAAGGCATGATTATCAGAAGTACGCAATACACAAGGAGGACAATCCAAGGGTGTTTATTGAGCAGTATATGGGTGCGAAAAACACAGAATCTAAACCTGAATCTAAGATGGAAGCAAGCTACGGCCATCAAAATAAAGAAAACGCTATCCTAGTGGTGTTGTGTCAAAACAAAATGGTCTATACTAATAAACCTATTGCCAAATTCTTTCTCTATACAACAAAAGGGTGTGGGACAATATGTATAACAAGAGTGTAGCGCAAACTGAAAGGTCCAAAATTGTTCCGGTAATTCAGGACTGCTCAACTAGTGCACTCCCTTCCCCACGTTACGTCACGGGACAAGGCGGAACAGTGGCAGGACTGTGAGCACCCCTTGAGTCTATAGGCATCTGGAAGCAGTTTCTACAGAATCAGGATCCCTCTAATCAATGTCTTTTGCATGACATCACAAGACTTTTCCCAAGCTCTCACCATGCGGAATTCCCCTCTTCTCCAGCTTTCTCGTGATACCTCTTAGTTGGGTTCACCTTCGTCTTTACACAAATATTCTGTCACTTTATCAAAATGCGGGATTCACTTTCCCTTGCTTTCAATTGGCATCCCTGCGTGGGGTTCACCAGTTCAGTTAACTTTAACAGTTCTAGCTTAGAACACTCAGGAGCTCTTAATCTCTTTTAAAACAAATATGTGGTTCACTTTCACTGATTAACTCAGGTCCCTCTCCTCTGTGCTCAGGCCTTCCTCTTTAGGCAGTTCTGGCTTCCCTCGATCGGGCGCGAGCCTTTAAACGGCTTGCATCACTATTGTTACTTTTCAATCTTTCATGCTTTCACTTCAAAGTACTTGCCAGTTCAATACAGAGACCTCCGAAAGGGGATCACGTCTCACCGGGTCACTCTGTTATATTGTATCAAGTGTGTTTATTTTCAACAATCGGCTTCTCTTTCTCACGGCTGCCGTCCTACGCGCAACTCACAATACTGGATACAGTTCAAAGGTTTATACCGGCCTCCTCTCCCAAGGCCTTCTGGTATCTGCAGTTCTTAGTTAGCATCACATGGCTAATAATTCCTTAGGTTAACTTTATACCTCGTTTCACCTTTTGTCAAAGAATTTTGACTGTAAGTTGGGGGGGGGGCTTGTACGCTTGACTTTACCCTCGTTTGACCACTTTGACTATTCGCCTCCTCTCTCGGTTACACTCAAGTGCTTCAGATTTCTTTTGCGGCTTCTCTCACACGCACAATATTGGCATTCTTCATTCTTGCTACAGTGTGCTTTCGCTTGTTGACAACCCAACAAGCACTTCAAACGTTAATTTCCTTTTCATTTATCAACACAAGCCGGTGTCCCATTTCACTCACCGGCAGAGGCTGATGCAGTTTATCAAGAGCTTCGTCTGGTCAAGGCGCGTGGCCCAGCGCAACTCGCTTCCTTTCAAGTCTTCACATTGTACATCAAGGAGGTACGCCGTGACCTTCTGCAGTAGCAGGGAGTTGCCGCTCTGGGATTCTTCAGCGACCTTCACCCCGCAGCTGGTAGGCCCACAGCCTTTCATTCGCCTCCTGGTCCCATCTGCTCTGCTTCCATAGTCGCGTCGCCTCCACAGAATTTCCTGCCCTTACGTTCTGCTGGCTTCGGTTGATCTTCTCGTCTTGCTCTCTGGGTGCTCTCATGTTCTGCCTTTTACCCCACTTGGGAAAAGTAACAGGATTCAGGTGTGAGTCGTTAGGATCAAGTGGCTGACTCTTCCTGACCCTGATACTGGGCCATGTCAACCAGACTGTGTGTGAGTCTGTCTTCCTTTCCAGCAGGATTTGGTCCGTGTAGCAGAGTGTGTGTAGGAAAGGTAGGGGGGTGGGGGGATGTGGGGGGAAGGTGGGGAAATCCCATAGAAAATGGAATGGAACAGGGATACCGCGTCTCTCCTCCAGGTGCCCCCACTGATACTTCCTAGGGACCCCCCATCTAGGTGATCCTCCCGCACGGGTCCTCCCCTCTGGGTCCAATAGTGATGGTCGTGCCCCGGCCACCTGGGTGACCGATCCCAAGGGACTGGTCGGTGAGACACCCTTTGGTTTCTCGCATAGCGTGAGATCATAGGTGCTGCTAGGCCCTGGGTTGGGAGTTCTGCGCATTCATTTCCAGACATGTGTAGGGTCAATGCAATCAACACATTGGTGCATGAGTGCAACTGCCGAACATTTAAGGGGTGAACAGGTTCATAGCGTTAAACTTAATTGCTACTGGTAACCAGGTTCTGTGTTCCGGTCCTTCTTACCTCCCCGTAATGATTGATTTCAGGCCGTGGGTGGTTGGTCGGGAGGGATGAATTTGTGGGGGGACGAAGGCCAAATCAGTACTTTGCAACATTTTGATGAATAAGTCATTAAGGATGAACCTCGCCAGTTCTCCTGCATTTGTGGAGGTGAAGAATCCTATGAGAAGAGAGGCGGGACAAGGGGGAGCTGGAAGATCAGCTGTCAGATTATAGTTGGATGAACCCCTCGTTCAAGATGGGGTTGAAAGAGCAGAAGGAGGGGTGTCAGGGGGGCAGAAGGGTCCATTCTTGGAGAGCATATGTTGGGTGGGTGGCGAGTTTGGAAGGTTTGGCATTGAGGGTGGGTGTTCTGTCCATGGTTGTTTTAGTGTTCAGGGAGATAGTTGCACAGTGTTTGCAATGAGGTGGTCGCGGCAGATGTGCAAGAAGGGTTAGCAAATTCTGTGATGAACCTGTGGAGTTATTTGATATATAGCGCTACTTGCCCAGCCATTGGCCTCAGGGCACACAAAGAACTGTAAAAGACAAACAAAACAGCAAGACAAAATAGTGAGTCGGGGTGGGGGGAGGCTGTGGGATCACTTACTCATCACCCTGGTTTGAGGTTAAACAGGTAGGTTTTCATAGCTCTCTTAAATTCTGTCAGGGATTGGGAGGCTCTCAGCTATAGAAGAAGAGGGTCCATTCTTTATGTGCCAGCTTGTCAAAACTGGTTCCTCCATATTTGGCAGCCTGAACCGTGGTTGCTTAAATGTATGGCTGTTGTTAGAACGCAAATGCCGGCTTGGGGGGTGATTAACGGTCAGGCGGTCTGAGAGTTATTGGGGGCAGTGGTGGTCCAGCATTTGTAGTAGAGTGCTAAAAGCGCGTGAGAGATGTTATGTGTTCAAGTTTAGATAAACCATAAACCGCTCATACAGTGCTGTTCTGAGTGGTTTGAAGGGAGTGGAGATTAGCGTGGGAAGTCCTGATGAGAAGGCTATTTCAATAGCCCAGTCTGGCATTTACTAGGGCTGTGGCCAAACAAATCTATTGCTGATGGAGATATAGGGCCTGATTTGGTTCAAGAGCTTAGTGATATAACCACAACATGATCGTATATGATGCACCTGGGACTTCATAGTCAGTCCGGCGTCCAAAGGGACACACAAGGTCTGGACCCATCTGGTCACGGTAATCTTGCTTCCTGCGATATTAAAGCTTGCGTAGGAGGGATCCATATTTCTTAAGCCGCAGCTGTTTTCTCATTGTATGAAGCCATCAAGGACTGGATGGCAACATAGACCCCATTCAAGGTCCTAGAGTCTTGCAATAGTCACCTGACAACTCGAGGACCACCCAAGTGTCATCAGCGTAGTTGGTATAACAGACACCCAAGCAGTCCAAGAGTTCGAGCAGAGGTCTGATTTAGATATTAAATACAGATGGGGCTATGCATAATCCCTGTGGTACTTCGACAGTGATGGTGGTGGGTGTAGATTGGGCATTCTCTACTGGCACTCTAGAGATTTGAGGTCTCAGGAATGAAGAAATCTAGTCTGAGGCTCTGTCGGAACATTGAGCAAGACCTTTCAAACTGTCAAGTATGGAATGGTCGACGAGATCTAATGCTGCTGAAAGGTTTAATAACATTAACAGACATGTGGCCAGCAGTGAGGAGAGGGTGTGTGGCACGGCTTGTCAGGTATTATCTTGACCTTGTTCAAGCACTTGAACAGAGATGGATGAGTAGAGCAAACCTTTAGGAGTGGGAGAGTGGGAGAGATTGATTTGGCTGAGTGGTCTGTCCAGATAAAGGGTCTAGGGTGGACGTGGAAATGAGTTTGGATGAGCGAAAAATAGCATCAAGGGTGTGGCAAAAGTGTGGGTTGGTCCTACTGCATCTTCTCTGAGTCTAAAGAGTGGTTTCTGTCTGTTTTGGTTCAAACTGGAATGCCTAGAAGAGACTCTTCAAAATATGATCGAATTGCAGTGTATCCTGTCTGACTCCTAAATGCAAAAGCTGTGACATGACTTGCCTTTAAAGAGCATTCCGCATTCATATAGTCACAAACGTTCTAATTTAGCCTTAAAACATCATCTTCTTTAATGGGACCATTGGTGTTTGAATGTATGAGCAAGCATGAAGTAAATAGATAAAAATGTTAAATGGGGAGTAACCCTCTGATTAAAGCGATTTGTCAAACTGTGGAAATATTTTCTCTTTGGAAATGAAAGCAAAAGGACTGCACGTTAACATGATTTCTTTCTTGGCTTTTTGGAGTTGAATGAAAATCAGACACGTGAGATTTCTAATCACAAAAAAACCTTTGAAAACTCCCATTCAGTTGAACTCTTGGGAACAATTTGCTTGCGTTTTTGAAGAGCTGCCCCACAGAATGCAACTGAACCACTTCCAGATCCTGTGAGCGGACGATGACAGGGGCAGCGCTGTCCGTTAGCGGAGTCTTGCGCACACGCTCCAGCTTGAGGTAGCAAGAACAGCACCCTGGGGATTTGCCTACAGCACCGTGAAGGCCAAGTATAACTAACTTGGTGTGCTGCTGCGGCAAAGGAATTCACAGGGAGGCCGAATGCAGGAATTCACAAATATAGTTTTTGGCTTTTCATATGTTTGTCCACTGAACAAAATCACAAGGTTGGAAAAAAAAGATTTGATGGAGTACTTACACTTTCCGCTTCCACTGTTACCCTCACTGCACACTTGCAATGTTTATTTCTTTCAAATGAAGGAATACAATCATGTACAATTTGGAAATTAATCTGGTAACCATAGAGCAGACTACTTGCTTGCTTCTCTGAATGTTTTCATGTATTGTTGCCTGAATTGGCGATGTCACTTGTGGGTTCCAGGCGAACCATGTTGTAGTTGCCAACCGTGGTTAGTCAAGGATCATCAAAGCAAGAATTGATATTATCGTTCTTTAAACATTTTTGCAGAAGTTTGTAGCTGAAGTAGCAACTGTTAATCTTGGTGTCCAGTGACAATGTCTCTAGAATAAATACAAACCATGCTCTCTGACCAACATCGAGCACTTGCGCCAAATATTCTAAAATTGAAGTTTGATCAGTAAATTAATCCAGTCCTAGAATGTGTGACATGCTTTTTGGCATCGGGAAATAAATATTGTTTGAAAAACGGATTCCAGACCTTTTATTGATAATGTTGTGGAGCTTTTACCCAGCTACACGCTGAGTTTACCATTTTGGGGTGCTCTCGAACTGCCTTTTGCTGTTAATGCCTGGCTACTTGAAAACTAGCCAGATATGTGGTGTCATTTTTGTTATTAAGTTCTGTTGCGTTGCTGCCGGGGAGCTGTGAGTACCTTTGTGAAATGGGACCAGATTGCTGAACCTGTACGTATTGGTGTCCCAAAGTAGCCTGCTATAACCATTTCTTCCTTCCTCGCTCCTTCTAGTGACATTTAAAGCAGTTTTCGTGCACAACTTGGTATTTTTAATGAGATTTTGTCAGTGGGTGGTTTACCTCGCAATAGGACTACATGTGTAATAAATTGAATTTGCTGTTGTGTGGTGGAATTCTTTTTATTTTCTGAGGTTAAGAACAGAGAAAAACAAGTAGAGTAAAGGAGGAGGTGATGCCGTAGTAGAAAAGTGGTTGTGTATAAACGGCAGTATGCACCCCCCACATAAATCTTCTGTGACACATCTGGACAATTCGCCCCTTCTCCACAGAGGGGAGCCCTCCCCCTTTGAGGCGGGGGAAGCGAGCCACTATGAAAGATCCTCCCTAAGGGTCTGGGCAAGTGGGATCTCACTGGGAGTGACTCCCCTCTTGGGGACAGGGACTCCCATTCTAGACCAGAGGTCCCAGTCCCAACCACCTTGTCTACATATATGGATGTGGAAAAGACTTTAATATCTCCTGTAACTACTATATTGCACAAAGATTATAATACCTATATTCTACAGGTAATGCTGAATACAACCCAAATGTGTAACTTATATAAAGGGAGAATGGATTGCAAAGGGAAGGGAGACTCCCACTAAGGTAGAATGGCTACTCAGAGGTGAGCTTTCGCAGCATTGATGTCGTGGAGGGCTAGAGCCACGCTGGGCCAAGAAGCCAGTGGCAGTGAGGAGGACAAGCGAAACGCTTGCGGAACACTTGAAGGTTGGCATTGTGACCGACCGAGGAGCCGAGGTCGGAGAAGAGGCAGAGACTGAAACACACCCTTCTTGTCTGGTGGCACAACCACGAAGGAACTATGGTGGGCTGGTAGGCCGGTAACGGATGCCGAGACCAGATTGTATGAGGGAGCCGGATCCCCTGAGCTCCTCACAAGTCGGACTGTAGCTACCGAGACACGTAGCCACAGAGAAAACCGACAAGGTTATGGGAGCCAGAGAAAGCCGACGGGGAGCATACCACTACAGAGTACAAACATTGTGAATAAAGACTGTGAAAGCTGTCAAGGTTACGGAGCCTGAGAAACCATAGTGTACGAATACCTTATGTAAGTAGAAAATAAAGAGACATGAACACTTTGAAATAGGGCTGAGAAAGCCATAGAAGTTAAAAAGTCTGACAAACCAGGGTGGATTGCTGCCCTATGTGAAATAAACTTGGGTGAAAGAAAAACAACGTGAGGATTGCAGGCCTTTGGGAGAATCTCAACGCTTCAAAAGTGGAAGTGTTTTTATTTCCAAGCAATCCTGGAGAAATAGGAATGTTCACACCATGAGACATATTTCTTTGTTTAAAAGGAGAGAGTGAAACTAATAAGCTGATACAAAACCTGTGAAGAAGATCCTGCTATGAAAAAGGAACGTTGAAGACTGAGAACAAGTAAAGTAGAAGTTGGGCCAGGCAGAAGCCCTTTTGAGGCTATTTTACAAAGCCTCCCCTTTTCCTTTTTAGTTGGATGTTTTTCCAATGTGGTAGAGACGGTCGCGGGTGCTCCGCTTAGCATTGAGTGCCCGCAGATTTAGCAGCAGCGCCCCCCTTCTCCTGCGCAGCAGCAGGAACTGAACGGGGGAATTCGGATCGGGCGTCTGCCCCCCCCCCCTGCCGCTCCCCTCCCACCCCCCCTTAGAGAGACTTGACTCGCCTGTCTTTCTTGACCGGAGGACCTGCTCACTTAGTTGCGCGCGGGTCGGGCCTCCCCACCCCCCAGGAAAGGGAGCTGCTGCACTCCCTGACTTAGTTCAGTGCCCCAGGGACTGAGCTTTGCCCCAGCACCCCCAATCTAGGGGCTGTCGCTCCTTCCCCCCTCTTTTTTTCTTCTTTTTTTTTTCTTCTCCTTTCTAAATCAACACGCACAAGGGGGCATGTGTTACCGCCACAAAACTGCACACCCACATAGCGGACTGTCTTCTGATCCATCCCTGTAAAGCAGGAAATAAATGAGGTCACCATCCTGCTGCTTCACCTTTCGAGGTAAAGAGGAGCCCTGTCACTTCAGAGCAAAGTGTAATGCCAGAGCTCATAATAGCATCTTTAAAATGGCCCTCCACTAGACATTGCAAAGGATCAACATAAGGAGGACAAGGAAGTTACATCACCGTCGGCTCCCAGCAGCGAAGGTGGGCAAGTCAGAAATCCACACGGTGGGTGGTGGGGCCCCCTTACCCCCCCCTCCCCACCCCACCACAACAGGCTGGGTACTGGCAGACCCAATCCCAACATACAATAAGATTTGACTTTGGGATTTTCACAATTGTATAACAATACTGGTTACTTGCTTCACTTGTGAACTTCTAACAAGAACACAGTCATTATCAGGATAATTGTTTTTAAATCCAAAACCTATATTCTTTATGGTTTGGTGGAAACTGATTAAGAACTAATTTATGTTAATGCTCAGTTTTGTTTTATATTTTTCTTTCATTCACTATTCTTAGTTTTTATTGTCTGAAGGACTCCACACTCAAAATTATATTATTGATTATATATGTTCTCACATGTTAGACTTCACCATGTGTAATAACTTTTTGATATCAAAGTTTCATTTCGATTCTAATAATTTTTCATGTTTCATTTGAAGGAGTGTCTGAACACACATTAACGCATGCAACATTTATAACTTGAATAGTTATATAGGATTGGACCTTGTGAATGACTCACACTTCACATGGGCCAACCTATGATGTACCAGGACCTTTGTTTTGTTGTGAATATGGGTACTGCACATAGACTATAGGTAATGCTACCCCACTGACCTCTAGTCCCCGACACTGCAAGTGGAACTTGCGGACTTGGCATAAGCCAAAACTGGATCCACGCACTCTAGATGCTCTGCGGAAATTCAGCCGCACAGACCCAGCCATGGAAGTAGAAGTAGTCCAGAGCTCCTCTGATATCCCCGGCAGTGACGGCGACAGTGCAACTAAATCAGATATTTGCCGCCTCCTCGGGGAAATAAGATTGATGAAAACTAGTCTTACAGAAAGTCTATGATCTGCAGACGAAGGTGGCAAAAATTGAGGATCATTTAGAGGCGGTTGAGAACAATCAGCAATCGGGAGATGTTGCCACCATGCAATATGAAGCTAGACTCAGACTTAGAACAGAAGGAGCGGGACATAGAATCCAAACTCGATTTGGAAAATCGAGAACGGCGTTCAAATATCCGCATAATGGGGCTGGAGCAGGAGAAGGGGGAGACTCCCTCTAATCTAGAAAGCAAGGTGAAAGCTCTTCTCTTGACCCTTTATGACGACACAACACCACCTGTGCTAGAATTCGACAGAGTGCACAGGGCAGGGGGGCCACCGAAAGGCCTGCGCTCAGTACTTGTCAAGTGCCACTACTACGCCCAGAAACAAATCATCCTGCAGAAAGCGAGAGTTGAAGGCACAATAGAATTTCGGGGCTCACAAATCCGACTTTACCAAGATCTGTCAGCAATGACTCTAGCAAAAAGAAGAGGTTGTCGCCCCCTGACAAGTTGGCTACAGGAGAAGGGAGTGCGCTATCTATGGGGTCACCCCTTCTCTCTTACATTTGAGTACAATGGAGAAGAATTCAGTATCACCTCCGTGGACAAAGCTGTGCGGGCCTGTCGCTACCTCCAAAGCCCAGCAGAAAGTTCAGATACGGACAGTAGGAGAAAACCCTCAGGTCCCCACAGAGTCAATTAACAAACTGCTGAGACTGTGGCGTTCCCAATAGAAATGGAAATATAAACGTTTGAACACTCCCTGAGGAGATTATACGGCACACTCATACCAAGAGCTTCCGTTGAGATTTGCTAATGCCTGAGCCACACTAAGTTTTAAAATCCTTAATGAAGCTCCAATAGAATGTTATATGAGTTGCGGCAAGTTGTATACGATTGTCAACACAATGTTCCTTATTCTAGCGAATATGGTCTGTTTTCTTCCTTGTACTAACGTTAGATCTCAGGTTGAGGCCCGGAGAGGGGTCCACCCACAGTGGCCCTTCTTAATTAAGGGCATCTCGTTTTTTTTCTGTTTTGGTTTCTGGTTCTCTACTCACCCAATAGGGAATGCTCTTGTCAGCTACTCGTTGGGGGGGGTAGGTGAGAGGGGGAAGGGGGAATCGCTCATCAATTGAAGACAACAAGACTAGATCACATTAAAACTCTGCGCATGCATCCCTCAGTATTGCGACTGATCTACCACCTTGCAGTTAGGGGGAGGGGTGAAACCTTGTGTAGCTCTCATGGCAATGGGGCACTAATGATAACTTCACACAAGGGGCATGGCCCACCCTGAAAGTGCAGTCTTTGGCTCCCTTAACGTGAAAGGCTTAAACTCCCCCCAGAAGAGGTCAATGTTGGTGCAACTGTTTAATCAGTCGAAACTCGATGTTCTCTTTGTATAGGAATCAAAATATGCCAGTGGTTCAGAAAGGAAAATCCTGGGGAAAGGGATTGGTGAAGCAATTTGGGCATCAGGCCCCCAAAGGAAAGGTGGGGTGGGCATACTGCTGAGAAAATCCTTAGGACTCCAGATAGAACATGTATATAGGGATATACAGGGGAGGTATGTGGCACTCAAGGGTAAACTAAGAACCCGTCCCGTTAGATTTTGCTCAGCCTATGCACCCAACCAGGGACAATCCAATTTCTTTGAACCCTTGTTTGATTTTTTTTAGAAAACTGGAGACAGGGCACCCTGGTTTGTGGTGGAGATTTTAACGTTGTGGCGGACCGCGAAAAAGACTGGTACCGGCTGCAACAGAGCTCTCTACCCCCAAGCAATCTCCAAGGGGACAGGTTTCTTAGCCAATTAAAGGAACACCACTTAGTAGACACCTGGCACACAACACACCCCGAGACGAGATCCTACACCTTTTTCTCTCCTCCGCGCCACACATTCTCCAGTATTGATTACATTTTGTTGGGGGCAGAGAGTGAAAGCAACATCCTGGTTACGGCCATTCAAGTGGTAGCTTGGTTGGCTCATGAGTTGTGCACCCTAGATTTAGACATGGGCCCCCTTCCTACCCCTGATCGCAGGTGGCGATGCAATGATTTTCTGTGCAGAGACCCAATATTCAAGGAAACCTTGTCTGAAGCCATCGTAGAGTTTTTGAGATAAATTACAGGGATGGTATGCCTTTTAATACTATCTGGGAGGTGGGGAAGGCCCCAATAAGAGGGCTCTTAATATCGGAGGGGGCATCTAAAAACAGGCTCAGAATGCAGAGGGAAAAGGAGCTGAGGAAAGACATCGCCCAGTTAGAGCGGACCCTACGTGAACACCCCACTGGCGAGGAAGAGGCGGTTGCGAAAGTTAGAAAAATGAGGGAGAAGTTGAGAGATATATGGAATGGCAAGGCCCGCACGCAGCTCAGATACCTTAAGCAAAAAAAAAGGAGGGATTACCGCATCTCACCATTGGCCATTTCCCCCTTCCTCCCCGAAGACCCCTGGCCTAGGTTTTCCTCCTACACTGGTCCTCCCCCATGATCTGGATCCAAAGGCGATGGCCATGCCCTGGCCACCTGAGCGAGAGAGATCGATTCCCGGGGATTAGCGGATGAGATACCCTCTAGTTTCTCACAATACACAGTTCCACTATTTTTGCACTTTTGATATTGGACTGCAACCACCTCACCTGATTTTCCCCACAACAACCCCTTTGCAAGAAAAGAGAACTCTCACCATCCATGTGTGTGCTTCTTCCCTGGGACTGCGTCTTAGTAGTTTGATTATTTTGTATCCTGGATTGGTCAGCACATAGTCTTAATGCTTTGCCTTCATTTCCTCTCATTCAGTAGGCCCTTTTAGTTCAGACTGTTTACCAATTCTACCACTCGATCAAGCGGATCTCGTCATTTGAGGTTTTCAGGTATCCTGTCTGTATTTTAGGATTCAGATCTCCTAATTCAACTAAGCAGGGCATTGTGTATCCATCACTGAACTTGATTCTTAATAAATTTGCTTATGCTTACGTCGCTGTAGAGCAGACCATGGAGGCAGATTTGGTCTGGTTCTGCTCCACCTCTACTCTGCTTGCCAAAGAATAGGCGCCTTCATCTCAGTCTCTTGCTTTGCTTATATGCTATCACTATTCTCTCCTCTCTCCTATTTATTTTATATTTCAGGGCACGGTAGATGGGTTTTAGATCATCAAGGAAAGATCAATGCAATGTTCTCTTGTCCCTAAAAGCTATGCTACTATGAAAATTGCACAAGAACGAATGTGTCTCCTGTTGATTGCCATGTGGTGTACCAACAAAATATCTAGCCAGAGGTTCTAAGTAGGGGACACTGGAGACTCTTGTCATGTGCTGCATATCTTCAACCTGTCTTGGCACTCAGAGATGTACCTCTTGTTTTCCAGGATGAAATCCGTGTCCACATTTCTTTTCAGAATTTGGTAAATCCAGAATTTCATGGAAGATGTTTTAGGACATGACTGGAAATTAATTTATCCTGTCAGTTTTCAAAGCACCTAAAAACTCAGTTGCACAACGCTATTCAGACCATTGGAGTTTCCATCCAGTAGTGATTCTGATAAATCTTGAATGACCAGTTCCAGTACATATGAACACCATTAAAATTATCAGTTTATCAAATCCTCTCTCTGTTCGGGGCGGAGATTCTTCAACCTCATTTCAAATGTCTCAATTTGTGGGCCTTCCTGTGCTAGGTTAGAGAATGAATTTCTGTCCCTTTCACATAGGTTACTTAAGATATAATGAAAGGTTTTCTATCCAGCCACTATTCCACTGCACCTTCCTATGCTCAATGTGGCAGGAAGCAATTTCTTCATTGTTGCCTCCAAAAATGTCGACAATACATTATGTGGTGATGCTATTAGTCTGTGTGTTCACACATTGTCATACCTGGTGTTGATCTCCATAGTGGGAGGGGTCCAGCAGCCTCGCCTTCACCTTGATGAGACAGAGGCAGTGACAGAGACATGAGTCCATTTTTTAACGAACGATGCGCTGCACCGACACTGGCCATTGTTGGTGCAATCTTGACTGACTGGAATGTGTAGGTGATTAGAGAAGTGGCACTGTTATGTCCAGTTCTCCAGTTGACTTGCAATGAAAATATGCAATGAGGATAGGGGTGGGGGGGGGATTTCTACAAGTTTAGTTCATATGATCCTCCAATATAATAGCAAGATTCAAGATAAGAGTATTCCTACACATATGCCAGTTTGTTTCAGTCTGTTTGACTTCAGAGGCGTGTGTGAAGGGGGGTTCAGCCACAAATAACCACTCTCGATACCTTTCTTTGTTCCAAGAGTGTTTGTTTGTATCAGATAACCAGCTTTGCTGAGGGATTCTCAGGCAATCCTTAGGGCTAAGTGGGTTCCTGGGGAAGTTTGGCGTTGGGGCTTTACCGCTCATCCTCTCTCCCTCGACTGCCTCGACCTTTCCCTCCCTCCTCCCTACCATCCATAAAAGTGGTTGATTTTGACGCCACATTACACCTCTGTCTTTTGTTCTTCCTTCTACAACTTGGTTCTCAGAGTCGATGGCTGACTTACTTCCTTAGGGGCCTTCAAACTTTCCATCTTGTAGGCTGCTTAGTGCTCTAAGGGAGTTGGGGATCGTGCTTCCTTCCACTCTGGTACACTCGCTTGACACTCATGCATGATCCCACCAGACCTTCTCCTACTCTAGATCCCAAGATGCTCTCCTTCCGACCCCGTTATTGTCACTCTCTTGTTATACTCTGCCATCCCATTTCTACCCTTAGATGTTCTCTTTCTTTTCCTACTGTTCCTCCTTTCTTTCTACTCCTCTGCTTATTTCTCCAATTACCACTTTGCTACTCCTTCACCTTTACTGTTAGCTTCTCCACCTTTTTACTACTCCACTTCCTAGTCACCACTACCTCTGCTGCTACTTCTTCCCTCTCTCTACCACCCTCTAGTACCGCCACTACTGCTATTTCTCCAGCATGGGGTCTGGCATGGATTCACATGCTCATGAATATTCCCCGTCCTCAGGCCGGGAATCCTCGGTAAAGAAAAAAAACAGTATCAGTTTCGTTTCTGATCTGTCTTTCGTAGTAATAACCAATCACTGGTCTCTGCGTCATACTGACCACAGCCAATGACTGCCCTCTACCTAAGCACCGCCTCTGGCAGCCATCTTCAGATTTTTACCGCACGTTCATGTGTTGGGATCCGCGTGCTATTGCTCTCGAGCGTTAGTGCTATTTTTTCACGCTCCACCGACTCTCCATCCGATCAACGGGGACCCGTGTCGGATTCATCTGCGCCCCTCAAGGGTGAAGATTTCGTCGAGCTACGCTTTTGGAGGACTCCAGAAGGTTCTCAGGCCCGGACATGGCCCAGGAGAAGGGAAACTCGACGCCCGGAAAGCTGTTCAGGTTCTGCCCTGGATGCCAGCTGCAGAACGTCTTTAAGGAGGACGAACACTCCTTTTGTCTTTACTGCTTACATGAGGACAAGACGCACCTGGAGAAGGACTGTGCGTTTTGCGGCAATATGTCGGAGCGGACCATGAAGGACCGCCATCAACGTCTCGCCAACTGGCTGGAAGGGAAGAGCCCGTCAGGTGAGAAGAAGAGGAAGAAATCCGAGCGGTCTTCTAAGACCGTTGAGGACCCCCCGGCGACGGGGGTCCAACGCAAGGCCAAGCACCGCGAGTCCGCTGGCACCGGGAGCGCCGAACGGTCGGGCTCTACGGGCGCCAGGCAGGGCGCACCCTCCCCGGCACCTTCAGCCACGAGCCAACGCTCTGGGTCGGGTAAGAGGAAGGGCGAGCACCCGGCGAAGCTCCTGGAGAGGCCCCGGTCGAGCTCGAAGGCCCCATCGGAGGGGGAGCGAGGCAGTGTCCCCCCCCCCCCTCAAGGATAAGGCGGTGAGCGCACCTAAGGTGGTGAAGGCCTTAATCCATCTGGCCAAGCCCTCTATCGAAACTGTCACGGCGGCCCTGGCTCAGCCTGTGGAGGCTACACCAGTGGTGGCGACCTCGGGGCTCAGAGTCTCCCTGCCACCTCGGAGGGAGTCCTCTTTTGTGCCCATCGATAGGACCCCCGTGAAATCCCTGGCGGGGAAGAAAAAGGGGGGGCAGGGCGTCGTCGTAGATTCGGCTTCAACCTCAGAGGAAGAGCTGATCGAGGTCTTAAGCCAGGGCCTTGGCGTGGAAGAAGACCGTCCCGTCGGGATGGATCCCGACGCAGGTGACGACGGCATTGTCGAGGGTGCCGACGGGGCCCCTGATCGCCCGTCGGATTCCCCTCTGCCAGCGCCGCAAGACAACCCGGCGGCCATTTTGTTGGCTATACAGTCCTTATGCTCAGAGATAAGGACGAGACTACCGTTGCCGACGGAGGAACCTCTCCCGTCGGGGGATCCTGAACCGGGACCTTCTGGTGTTCCCCCGCCCAAGAAAAGAAGGATTCACCCTCCACCTCCTTTTCAGCCGTCGCGCCCCGTCCAGCCCTCCTCCCCGTCCACCCGAGGGGATGATACGGGGACTGACACGGCAGCGACGGGCACGGACGACGAGGTATACGACGAGGATCTACCGTCGTCACCTCCCACCCGGGCTTCTCCGCCCGACGAGATTGGATCGTTTCATGCCATGAACGCCAGGGCATCCGAGCTTTTCCAACTCTGCCCTGAGGAGAAGAAAAAGGAAGGATTCCTTTATCTACGGCGCGAGGCCAAGAGGAAGACAGTCCTCGCGGTGCCTCTACTAGACGACATTTGGGATGAGGGCCTCGCCCTCCTCAAGAACCCTTCCACGACGCCAGCTAGAAGAGACCGGTACGAGAAGAAGTACCGGGTCCCGGACGCGGCCCCCCTGTGCCTCCGGGCGCAGCCTACCCCGGGCTCCGTCGTCTCCGCGGCGGCCAGGAAGAAAGCGGGGGGGGGTGCGGCCTCCACATCGATTTCCCCACCGGACGGCGAGGGAAAGAAATTGGACGCTATGGGACGCACGGTCATCTCGTCTGCAGCGACGACGATTAAAGCGGCCAACGCCTTGGCTATCGTGGCCCGCTACGATAGGGAGCTATGGTACAAACTGGCTCCCCTGCTGGACTTCCTACCGGACGACAAGAGGGCAGATGCCCTGGAGATCCTACAGGAAGGTGAGGTGGCGTCGGACCACGCCATCACTATTGCGACGGACATCGCCGACACTGGGTTTCGCCAGTTGGGCAACGGCGTGTGCCTTAGGCGGCGTGGATGGCTCAAGGCTACGGACTTCCGTCAAGACGTACAGACCAGAGTCCTGGACATGCCGTTTGATGGGAACAACCTGTTTGGGAAAACAGTGGACGATTCCCTTCAGGCCATTAAAGCGGACACTGAGACGGCCCGGGCCCTTGGGGTTCTGCAGCAACGACGGACGCCCTTTCGGAGCAGCGGAGGCAAGGGCGCCTCAAAAGGTTCCGGCGGCGGTTTATCTACCTACCGTCAAGCGGCCCGCTCGTCATCTCAGGAGGCCTACAGAGGACGAGGCAAGTCTGGCGGACCCCGCCATCGTCGCCAAGGAGGTCAAGGCGGCAAAGCCTCGTCGAAACAGAATTGAACCGGCCGTGGGGTCGGGCCTCCACCGAAGCACCCCGGTGGGAGGCCGGCTGGCGAGCTTCGTCAGCGTGTGGGAGTCCATCTCCACCGACAGTTGGGTGCTGGACGCCTTAGCCCGGGGCCACGCGCTCGAGTTTCAAAGAAGGTGCCGGCGCGTCCCCCCCGTGGCCTGGAAAGAGCTTCACGTCCCTTAGCTTCTCCTGAGGTAAGGGCGATGCTCAGGAAGGGCGCCATCGAACTCGTCCCAAAGAGGCTTTGGGGCTCCGGAGTTTACTCGAGATACTTCCTCGTGAAGAAGAAGACTGGAGGATGGCGCCCCATCCTAGACCTGCGACGTCTGAACAAGTTCATCAAGGTGCAGAAGTTCCAGATGGTCACCCTCCAGCACGTCCTGGGTCAGCTGGAGGAAGGAGAATTCCTGTCGTCGTTGGATTTGGAGGATGCCTACTTCCATATTCCCATCCTAAAGGGGCACCGAAAATTCCTCAGGTTTGTGGTCCAAGGGCGTCACTACCAGTTCAAAGCCCTCCCCTTCAGACTACGGTCGGCACCCAGGGTATTCACCAAGTGCCTTGCACCGGTGGCGGCGCAGCTGCGCCGCGAGGGGATCCACGTGTACCCCAACCTGGACGACTGGCTCATCCGAGCCAAGACGAGGGAGCTCGCTGTGGAGCACACGGCAAGGACCGTCCAACTTCTCACGGACCTGGGATTCTCCGTGAACTACGCCAAGTCCCACCTGGTACCCGCGCAAAACGCACTGTTTCTGGGAGCGAAGCTCGACACAGTGTCCCTTCTGGTCTCCCCGTCGGAGGAAAGGACCAGGTCCATCCTGGGCAAGGTACAGCGGATGTTGGTTTCCGACGCGGCCAAGGTGAGGTCCATCAAGTCCCTCCTCGGAATGATGTCTTCTTGCATCTACCTCATTCCCATGTGCAGGCTCCAGATGCGCCCGTTGCAGGAGTTCCTGGACGCGCGCTGGATCCAAACGACGGGCGGCTTCGAGGAGAGGATCACACTCGACGAGAGTTTCCGCCGAGCGGTCCGGTGGTGGGGCACCCGCGCGCATCTGACGGCGGGCATGGATCTTCACCGACAACACCACCACCATGTTTTACATCAGGAAACAGGGCGGAACCAGGTCCCCAGCACTGTCCAAGGAGGCGCAGGACCTGTGGCATTGGGCCGTCGCCCAAAGGATGTTTCTGGTGCCGTTTCATCTGGCAGGGATAAAAAACACCATCGCCGACTCACTCAGCAGGGAGCTGCGCTCGTGCCACGAGTGGGAACTACGGCAGGATCTAGTGGATCGCCTCTTCCGACGGTGGGGCACACCCCAGATCGACCTGTTCGTGACGGCGACGAACTCCAAGTGCCGGAGGCTCGCCAGCAGGTTTCCCCAGGCGAGGAGCATGGGCGATGCTTTCTCGTTCCCCTGGGACGGCCTGTTCCTCTACGCGTTCCCTCCTTTGCCACTGCTAATCCGGCTCGTCAACCAGCTCAAGAGGTCACGGTGCAGGATGATCCTCGTCGCACCTGCGTGGCCGAGGCAGATATGGTTCCCGGACCTTCTGGACTTGTCAGCGTCCCCGCCAATCAAGCTGCCGGTGGACGCGGATCTACTCTCCAGGGAAGGAGGCGCCATCCTCCACCACGACCCGAAATCGCTGAACTTGCAGGCCTGGCTCCTGCAGCGCTAGAGTTTGGAGGATACGACATACCGGCCGACTGCAGAGAGGTTCTTGCAAAGGCCAGGGGGTCCTCGACTCTTAAATGTTACGGACACAAATGGAAGAGGTTCTCTGTCTGGTGCCACGCACAGAAGATTAACCCTCTACGGATTACGGCTCCCCAGGTACTGCCGTACCTGCTGACGCTGGCCAAAGCTGGTCTGGCACACGCGTCCATCAAGATTCATCTTGCTGCGATCTCCCGATACACCAGAACCACGGGGCGGACGTCCTTGTGGTCTTATCGTCTGGTGAAAGAGTTCATGAAGGGACTGTTCAGATCGTTCCCGCCGGTGAAGGCTCCGGCCCCGGCGTGGGAGCTGAACGTGGTGCTGACCAAGCTCATGGGACCTCCGTTCGAGCCTCTGCACTCGGCCCCGTTGAAGTTTCTGTCGTGGAAAACAGCGTTTCTTGTGGCCATCACCTCCGCACGACGGGTGGAAGAGATCCAGGCCCTTTCCTGCAAGGCCCCGTACTTGACTTTTCACGACACGAGGGTAGTGCTCAGGACGCACCCCTCCTTCATGCCCAAGGTACCGTCGGACTTCCATCTCAACGAACCCTTGGTGTTGCCTGTGTTCTTCCCGTCGCCTTCGTCGCCGGCTGAGAGGACTTTGCACTCGCTGGATGTGGCTAGAGCGCTGAAGTTCTACGTGGACCGCACGAAGTGTTTTCGGAAGACGTCACAACTCTTTGTGAACTTTGGACCTGTCAATCAGGGGAAGGCTCTCTCGAAGGCTTCCATTTCCAGATGGCTCTCTGGCTGTATCATGTACTGTCATCGGTTGGCAAACCGACCGCTGCCTGGCTGTCCGAGAGCCCATTCCACCAGAGCGATCGCAGCTACCACGGCGTTCCTTTCTGGTGTGCCCCTGCTGGACATATGTAGGGCTGCTATGTGGAGGTCGACGCACACCTTCACAAAATTCTACTGCGTCGATCGGGATTCCAGGGAGGAGTCCAGGGTCGGCCAAGCAGTGCTGCGCAACCTGTTTGCCTGAGGTGAGCCTGGTGAGGAGGTAAGATGCTTAATGTTGAGTTTGATGTAATGCTTAATGTTGAGCCTTTGCCACCTACCGTGGTTGTGCATGTGTGTACTGCTATGTATTCTTTATTCATGAGCATGTGAATCCATGCCAGACCCCATGCTGGAGAAGGAACAAGTTACTTACCTGTAACTGTTGTTCTCCAGCATGGGTCTGGCATGGATTCACATGCGAACCCTCCCGCCTACCCCTCTGCGGCTCTTCATTTGGTGAAACTGCCACTTCACGTGCTTCCAAATCTGAAGATGGCTGCCAGAGGCGGTGCTTAGGTAGAGGGCAGTCATTGGCTGTGGTCAGTATGACGCAGAGACCAGTGATTGGTTATTACTACGAAAGACAGATCAGAAACGAAACTGATACTGGTTTTTTTCTTTACCGAGGATTCCCGGCCTGACGACGGGGAATATTCATGAGCATGTGAATCCATGCCAGACCCATGCTGGAGAACAACAGTTACAGGTAAGTAACTTGTTCCTTCTTACTATCACGACTACCTCTCGCTACGTTCCTCACAGTTCTACTCTACGCTACTATACTCACTCCTCACACTCATGCACAACCACTCCTATGAACCACCTCTCTCCAGCCACCTCCAGTCTTCCATCCTCCCACTGGTCTCTCTGCCCTCCTCCTGTACCTCCTGACCTCACCACTCTACAGCCCACACTGAATCATCTCCATCTTACCTTCTAAATTGCCCACCCCCTCCCGGGATTGGCCAACTTACCACGACCAATCACTTACCTTTACTTTGAGGGGTGTGGCAGCGGAAAGTCTTGGTGAGGCTCATGAGGGCTTGTAAGCCCTGCCCCCTTTCTCATGCCGTCTTGCCATGTTAATGAGGTGGGCCGCGTGGTCTTGGTCCTTTGGGAACTGTTGTTCCCTATTGTCCTGACCTCTTTCATGTAATAGAATCCCTGGCAGGTTAGTGGGTCCGTGTTCATTAATCTGGACTTCCTGGAGGCCCATATCATACTATATAATCATTGAATGTTTTACAACTGTTTTTACAGCGACACACAGCTAAGAAATATAGAAATGTGTTTTAAGGATAACATTTATTACCGACAAATGATGTCATGGGTGCACAAAGTAAAATTCCTGAAAGTCAAAGAATGTCGCTTTTGTAAGGAAGCATTTGAAACATTATATCATCTATATGAGGAATGTATGGGAATAGTTGCTGCACATGCACTAGTATTTGGAAATTTTATGACAAAAACAGGAATGCCATCATGGGAACAGATGTGGTTCTCCCTTTTATCTATACCAACTGACAAAGTTTGTA
Source organism: Ambystoma mexicanum (assembly GCF_040938575.1). Lineage (NCBI taxonomy): Eukaryota > Metazoa > Chordata > Amphibia > Caudata > Ambystomatidae > Ambystoma > Ambystoma mexicanum. The sequence goes on from NC_090936.1 coordinate 437,580,036, forward strand.
TAGCAGCAGCAAGGTTCGCAAATCACATTTTTGGGCAAGAAGTTTTTTAGAATGCCAAATGAATTGGAGCACAGTGATTCCATTTAAATGAATTGGAGCACAGTGATTCCATTTTAGATGTTTTAGATATCTATGTATTTATGAATTTCCATGTATTGTCCTGTATTGGTGATCTTAGATATTTATTGTTTTTATATGAATTGGTTTTACTAGGATGTTCTTTTAGAATTGTAGTGAAAAGTGTGAAAAGAATTTAATTTCTTGTTTTGGAAACTATAACACACTATAAATAAATAAAATAAATAATAAAAGGCCAAATCTATGTTTGTCCGAAGCCATCCTGCCTGCTTTACATGTTTCTACTGCTAGGGGGAGCTGTTGCCTTATGCATACAACATTAAGACTTCAAGTTCATCTTCCAGGTGAACAAAATGTGTATTTCAACAATGATAACATACAATTAGCTGCAGAAAAGGCCCAAGACAGGAATCAAACTTTAAAAGCATACTTCAAGTTGCATACACCAAGAAAATATATGCATTTAAAAAAATAACATATAAACAGAAATTCATTTGATTAAGCACTATTTGTCTTAAAAAATAAATTACTTTTTTCTTTTCAATGTATTTAATTATTCATTGTAATATTTCTTGGTATGTATTATTATATGAATAATATTCTTCATGTACATTTTAAACTTTATTTGACTTCAATTTACTTTTGATCTCATGTCTACTTCGAATCATGCTGCACGTGAATTGTATTATTTTGACATCCCTTAACATTATATATTTGAGTCCAAAACCCATAAGTGAAATCCAAGGCAATGAGGAGCAGTATGTAATATTTTGAACTTTCAATGGATTATGTGAGATTTTATTTGAGGTTACTACTCCTCAAGGTAAAAGGAGCAAGATCCTTAACAAATATTTTTTTTTCTCTTAACATAAATTACGTTAAAATACACCAGATAATACATTTACACTCTTAAAAGGTCTTCCCTTACGCACATTAGCCTGTGTACACAGGCTTTTCCACTAGTTCATTGTATAATATCATAGTGGCTTAGTGGTTTACTCCTTCAGTGCCGGCTCCAGCAGATGCTGTCTGCTGGAGTCACGCTCCTCTTTGCATTGCGACATTGGCTCGCCACTCTGCTGCGGCGTACCTCCTGGTACCAGCTCTGCTCTTTTGATGAGGCGATGTATATGCCGGCTCCCTGAACGGCATCGTCTGGGCTGTTGAGCTGGACCTGCTTATATGTCCCGGCGCATCTGGTCTTCTGTTGCGGTGCTGGCGCTGCCTCCATTGCTGCTTCCATGATTGCGGCAACTTCTCCACCCTCTCGCCTGGCAGCCCCTCGCCATGCCTGTGCTACCTCAGGTAAGATGGGGCCAGAAGGGTGTCTGATCACATGCAGGCACCTTGGGATGTCAGGATTTGGGCTCCCTCGCCTGACAGAGCCTGAAGGCAGGTCCTGTCACCGTAGGAAATGTTAGTATGTCTCTTCACATCTACCATAGACAAGGTCTCAAGACATCATTTAATTGTAGAATGGCATCCAGGGCTCACTTTTTAGATCCACTACACCACACCTAAACCTTTATAATCTGTGTGAGGCCCTGCACAACCTCTTCCTCACATGAAGATTTTCACTTTTTCTTAGTGTTATGCTAAAAAAGGCTACCATTTCACATACATTGTGTAAACTAGGAATTTTTAGCCTGCTCTGATGCCATCAAATAAAATGCCTTCCACCTCTGTCTCCCATAATTGGGAACTAACACACTGCGCTGGTGGGACCAAGGTTCCTGCAAACTTAAGGGAATATGCATGGTCCTGATATCTGTCACGGGTTGGTTAGCTATTCAGGATCACCATCACACTGTTCCTTCTCTTTTACCTTCTTTACATACATTTGTTCTGCTTTGCCCACATTAAAATCCTGGAGCTTTTGAATTTAGGAGCAATATAGCCAGCACTGCTTTCAAAGATTGTCTGCATTTTTTACGCTCTATAATTTGCAGCAAACAAGATGATGAAATATGTACTTTTTCTTCTGGATTGTAACCTTGTTAACATCTTGATTTAATGAGAGTTTTGAGTTTATGGACCCTGGAATGTGCATCTGTTAATGGATGGGATTGCACCAGAATAGTTCTGAGTCCAAATAACCAGACAAACTCAAGAAGATGTCAAATTACTGTTTTATTAACAATGATCTAAAATAGGGAGGTTACAGCGAACATCAACGGATGTACACTCAGTCTCTCAGTGATATCCACAAAAAAACATAATTGTATTCACACTGTTTCATTGATCTTCTAAGCTATAAGGTCCTTTGTTATACGGTATAATACAATTGGTTGGCACGCTTGTGCCATGTATAGAACATTTGGCTCATTTAGCAGCACATAAGCCAAGGCACAGGTGCAGGGAGATGGGACATTAAGCTACCTCACCACCCAATTAGCCCAAAATCTCTCATCACCCATGCCTTCTGCAATGAAATTGTCTTTGTACTTGGTCTTGCAGAGTATTGTCGTCCTGGGACTGCACGGGAGTGAGGGCACTCGCTATCGTGTCTGAAACTCTAAGTTTGAATTCTATTTTCATCCTTGGCTCACGTGACAAGAGACCATGATTTGGTCCATTCTGCAGCTTTTAAATGCTTTAAATGAATTCTAACTTGGCATCCTTTGTGTTCTTTCTTGCACCTTAACGTGAAAGGATTCATCCTCCGCACACTCGTTCTTCTTGAGAGTAGATAGCTGACCTCGATATCTAGTATCCTGACTTCAGGCCAGACAGCCTCGCCACGCAACTTCAGGAACCTGTTATTTTACTGCAGCACAGCTTTTCATTCCCCTTTCATGGTTTCTGGCTTATTTATTTCATGATACCAATGTCCAGTTTCTATACATTGGCAGCTTCTCCTGCATTCTGTTCACTACTTATAGCTAGCCTATACGATGACTTCATCTACCTTGCGTTTCAGCGTCTGTACATTGAACTTCTGTTTTCTGCAGCATTTTGTTAACGTGTAATCTTCTTATAAACTTTAAGGTTCATCTGTTTCTTTTCTCCTCTAGGATCCATACATCATCTTCATTTAGTGTCTCAGGACATCATGCACACTTTTCTTATGACATCAGTTAATCTTTTTAGTTCTTTCTCCTATTCTTTCAGAGAATTCTTCCTGTAGGTTGTCATCAATTCGAGGATAGATTCGATAGGGTTGTCTCAATGGATATCTCCTTCCAAATACTTGCTGCCGTATTGGTACGATAGTGTTGGGAAAGGCACGGTCTCATGTCTCCAATACAACAGAGGTAGGGGGGCGGGTTCTCCTGCAGATGTATAGAGCTGCTCCTCTACATACCCCACCTCTGTTCAAGTCCTCGACCACCTCCTCAAGTTTTCCTGCTTCTTTGTATCTTCTCTTGAAGAAGGGTTTCTTGGGTATCCATATCTTCATCACCCCCGTCAGGGTGCCCGCTGTTTTAATGTGTTCATCCATACTCCAGGTCATGTAATTGCATTGTCCATTTGGGGTCCAGGAGACCCAATGTCCCACGTAATTCTTATGATTCTTTGGATACCAAACTTTTGTTCCTTCAGGTGCCACAATACTTGCTTTTATTTAGTCTCTGCACTATCGGTCAGCACATTGTATGCTAGTTCATCCTTTGCATCAATCATGATCTTCATTCCCACCTCTTTCCATGCTGTTTCTGGCGTTGGCCAATTATTATCCTTATGATATAGAATCCAAACATTATGATCACCAATTTCGCTGCAGGGAACTTGAATAGGTTTGCCATTCAATAGGGAATACATGAGAATGGAAGTGAGAACCTACTGTCATCTCCAATGGCCTCTGTCTCATCCACCATTTCTACGTGTAGCTCTGTCAGCATCGATATGACTTCCATCAAAGTCCCAATCTCCCCGCCATGAGATGGTGTGAATGTATAGCATGACGGTCCGATCTTGGCGCAAGCACTGACTTCCATTACTGTAATCATGTCAAGGACATATCTACTCTGGGAGGTCGTCAACCTTATGGCCCTCAGCTCTTCTTTTATGGCGTTAAATCCTTTTATAGTGGCATTGATTGTTTGCAACAGCTCCCACCTGGTGATCTGTAGCCATTTGCCATTCACCGCTGTTTGAATTCCAGGCATGAACATAGATGTGAACATCACTGCAGTCCTGCTGTACAGTTTGTGCTTTTCAGGAATGTCTTCAAACGCGTTAGTGATTTTTGTGAGAAATAGCGGGCTGGCCGTGAGAAAGTGTTCATGTTGTAAAAGGTTGGGGTGGTAGTGTTCCTAAATAGCCTACCTAGTAGGGTGGGGTAAAGGTGTTATAGGGATGAGAGTACCGCATCTCACCATGCAGTGTCCCACTCCCACAAGACCCCTCGCCCCGGTGATCCTCCGGAACTGGATCAAAAAGCGATGGCCGTGTCCTGGTCACCTGGATGACAGATCCCGGGAACTAGTGGGTGAGACACCTTCTGGTTTCTCACAGAAAATGCCTTCCTTTTTGTGATCCCGATGGATCCACATGTACTCAGGTTATCGCAAAACATTCCTGTTCCATCTTCTTCGCGCCATCCCTATGTCCTTTGCATTTCACTTTATTTCCATCCTCTTTACTCCTATGTCCCTTCCCCTTTCTTCCATACTTGTGGGACATTCCATCCTTCGGGACGGTACTCGAGCACTTTTGCTAAAAGGCATAAAAAATTGATTTTTTTTGTCCTATTTTTACGCGTGGCACCGCACGTGGTCGTGACCCCGCCCTCCTGAGCTGTGCCCTGTGTATCACCCTTCAGTCCTTTTCTCCACGCCGTCAGGGCTGGACGCACTAGCATCATAGGAATTTTTTCTGTATTCCTTTTGTCCTTCCTTCCTTCCTTCCTGCTCTGGTTTCGCGGTCATCCATCCGTCTATGCCGGAGCGTCTGGGATTCGTTTCCTATTCTTTATGCGAATGTCGCTTCACTAGGGCGGATACCCATTCTCTCTGTTTGGAGTGTCTGGGCCCGAACCATCGTTGGGACTCATGTTTCTACTGCGACTCCCTCTCTGTCTGCGCACTCCAATGTTGTCTTCATCGGTGGGAGGAGGTGTTACAGCGTGTTCCTCATCCTCATTTCCAGCTTCTCATTGACGAAAAGAAGAAACACCTGGTAAGTTCTTTACTTTTTAAAGCGCCCCGGCCAGGGGAATCCTTCCTGGGGTCTTCCAGGTCCGGGAGGTGCTCGCGTAGCTCTGTCACCAGGGGTTCCCTGAGGTGTCTCGTAGGCCTAATAGGGTCACCAGAGTTTTCTCTGAGAGTTCCCAAGACGGACCTGCCAAAACTGGACAACGTTCAGAGGATTACCTGTTGGGTGCTAAAGTTCAGCCCAGTTCGTCCGCGGCTCTGGATACCGGGGTTCGCCCTGAGGTCTCCATTTCTGGAGATTTCCATACCAGTACCGGCTCTGCACAGGATCCTTGTGTCAAGGCTAAAGTGTTGCTTAAGTCCTCTGTTTCGCCTGAGGAGACAATTGCCTCATCTACACATGTGACGCAGTTCTCTTCAGGTGTAGACAAAATGGCGCCCCGACCGCCTTGGTCCACAGCGGCCATTTTGGACACCTCCCTTACACCTATGTTCACAACGTCTGGTGCTGCTGGGAGCATTCCTTATGGGGCTGAGCAGCCATTTCCACGCCTTGTGGATAACAAAAACCCGTTCTTATGACTGGCAAGCTCGGGCACCGCTGCCTCATACTGTCTCGCATCCTCCTGCTTCTGCTCCAATGGTCAATGTGGACCCGGCCGGTGATGGGCCTTCCTGGCAACCATCCTCCTTGGGTTCTTGGGGGTATGCCCCTTATGAGCGGCCTCTGCCTGCCCCAACGCCAAAACCTTCTTCTGAGGATGCGTGTTTTGGGAAGTTTCAGATGCTCATGCACTCTGACCCCATGAAGGAATATTTTAAGGGTTTTTTCAAGGAATTTTACCCTGAACCTCCGGTTCCGCCTTAAGCCACGGCTGTTCCTACACATCCGATGGTGGTTCCACCTCTTCCTCTTGGTCCACCTCTGCCTCTTCCTCCTCTGCCTCCGTTGTCCGCTATAGAGAAGATGCCGGCAGTGCGGGATAGCACTTTAAAACCTGAGGCGGTGCACGTGGCGGACCAAGTGTCCGTTCCCGCTTCACCGGATGACCCTCAAATGGATCATGGTAGCAATGAGGCTCAGTGACAGCATTCCATGACCGGGTCCTGGATATGATGGCCCTCCTTGATATTCCAGTACCTGAGGCCCTCGCTCCGCAGGAGGGGGGGGGCTTTCGGGAGCATTTATCCCTGTCACTTCTGGTGCACGCCGGCCTGTTGAAGGACGTTTTGGCTGAGGCCCGTAAAGTCTGGGATAAACCCCACACTGGGCTACACATTAACAAAACAATTGAGACTCTATACAGGCTTCACACCTCCGAGGAGATAGCCTTATCGTCTTGTCTGCTCCCTTTCTCAATGGTGGTGGATGTTGCCACTCTTCAGTCTAAGCCGGCCTCTGCATCTTCAACGGGTGCGGCTCAAATTCTGTCCAAAGTAGACAAAATTCTGGACTCCTTGGGCAAGAAAGTCTTTGCCAATTCTGCGCTCCAACTTCGTCAAGCGAACACCAAGTTCATCCTGGCAGCAGCCAATTTGAGATGTGGAAAGAGTTGGCCAATTTCCAGGAGTGTATTTCTGCGGATATGCTAGATGACTTTAAAGCCAGTTTGTCAGACGCCAGAGTCTTGGCACAGGATCTGCTGGAAGATGTGGCTGACTACGTAGATACCTCAGCTCGAGCCTCATGTTGGGGATTGACACCTCCCGCCAGGCGTGGCTCCATGCGACAAAGTTTTCGAAGGTGGTGCAAGACAAGGTTCTGGACCTTCCTTTTGACGACAAGGAATTGTTTCATTGTTCTACGAATGAGGAACTCACAAAGACTAAAGCGAGTACCCAAACCGCCAAATCTTTGACGGTCCTGGCGAAGGCCCCGGCTAAGGCCCCTTATACACAGAGGTCAGGGTCTCAGACTCAATCCTTCTCTGGCTTCAGAGGGTTTCAGGACTGCTGTGTGCAGCGAACTGAAACTCCGGTTGGCGGCACCCGCTGAAAGCAACAACCGCAAGGTGGACGGTTTTTCTCTCGGATGTCAGCCTCCTCTCCATGTGCATGTAGTCTCCCTGCCGACAAATCAGCCAAATTATATTTTTTGTCGGTTGCACGAGACTCCGGTGAGAGGACGAATCTCGTCTCATCTGGAGGCGTGGCAGACCATCACCGACGACCGGTGGGTTTTGTCCATCGCTCGGGCGGGCTTCCACTTGCCCCTCCCCCCGACCCCACCCTTCAACCCTAGTTTTTGACAGATCGGGTTGCCCTCCCTCAGAGCCGAGGTGCAGCAGCTTCTAGACCTCAGAGCGGTGGAACCTGTTGCTCTAGTGGAGCAAGGGGAGGGTTTCTACTCCAGTCTGTTCACAGTGCCCAAACCCAACCAGGCTAGCATACGCACTATCCTCGACCTTTCCCAGGTCAACCTTTCTCTTCCCCAAGAGTCATATGAGACACTTGGTGCTCTACTCTTGTTACTGCCACACTATTACTGCCTTTGTATTCTGCCACTTAGTATATGTTCTTATGCCTGTATGATTGTATGATTCTTTTTATATATCGCCCACATAACTTATTGCTCCCATATTGTCCTGCTTGCCTCCCTCACTTTGACCCTATTCTTTAAGTCATATGCTTGCTTATCCCTGCCTGTACATGTCTGTGGCATATTATTGTTGTACCTACTTCCGTCATACTGGAGTCCTACCGGCATGTTGTCTGTAAGTTGGTAGCTACTCACTGTTGTTTTGATATGTAAGTGTAACTTTGTTCTCCTAAAATTATGCTCCCTGATGCCTTTTGGCCCGGTGCGCTTTACAAATAAACAAAATACAAGAAATACAAATCCAAGAGAAATTCAAGATGATCACGCCTTGTCAAATAGAGTCCTCTTTTCGAAAGGGCGATTGGCTCATAGTGGTGGACCTTCAGAATATGCACATCCTGATATGGAAACTGCATCGGAAATATCTGCGGTTCTCCCTGGGAGGGAAGCACTTCCAGTCCCGCATGTGCCCTTTTGGTCTCAGATGTCTGTCATTGCAGCTTTCCTCCGCCTACAGGGTGTTCATGTATATCCGTATTTGGACGACTGGCTCCTAGGCAGCCCTTGTCCACAGACAGCATTAAACAATCTCCAGTCTCTCCTCCAGCTCCTGTTCCACCTTGGGCTGTCGGTGAACTAGTGGAAATCTTCCATGACGGTCTCCCAAGACCCGATTTTCCAGGGTTTTCCCTTGGAATACGATCAGTTGCAGGGTGTTCCTAACTGCGGAAAGGTTTACGGATCTATCTACCACGTATCAACTCTTCCTCCAGTCAGCACACAGGACGGCTTAGTGGTTTCAGAGACTTCTGGGCCTCATGGCTTCTTGCGTGCTTGCTCTTCCTCTTGTACGTCTGAAAATATGGAGTAATCAGCTGGTTCTTCTGAGCTTTTGGTCTCAGGGTTCGGACTCTGATTCCAAGATATCCCCGTTCCATCCTGCATGACAACGGATCTACTATGGTGGTCCTTGACCAACAATCTTTCCGGGGGGCCTCCCCTTCAGGAGCCCTGCCCACAAGTGACGATTACCAAGGACTCCTCCCTTCTGGGGTGGGGCACAATGCTGGATCATCTCCAGGTATTTGATCTGTGGACACTTCAGGACAGGCGTTTTCATATCAATTATCTTTAACTCCTGGCTGTTTTTCTGGCGCTAAATGCTTTTCACCCGTCCTTACGAACAAGGTGGTACATATCCGCACAGAGAACTCTGTGTCGGTGTTTTATATCAACAAGCAGGGTGGCACCAAGTCACCTCCCCTTGTGGACCTTGCCATTCAGATTTGGGAATGGGCCATTCAGCACGACATTTGGCTGCTGGCTGTACACATTCCGGGTCACATGAATGTAAATGCAGACTCACTCAGCCTCCAGACAGCAGCCTGCTACGAGTGGGAGCTGAACACGGGGGTTCTATCCTCCATTTCTGGGGCACTCCAGAAGTGGACCTTTTTGTGACTTTTACAAACAGGATACTTCCTCTTTATGCTTCCAGGAACGATCTTGGGGTCTCCTCCCTAGGGGATGCTCTCGAGATCCCATTGCACAACATGAAGGCCTATGCTTTCCCACCACTGCTCTCATTCATCGGTCACTTTGCAAGCTTAGGAATGCATTGAATTGCACTCTCTTGTTCATAGCTCCTTGGTGGCCAGCAAGATTCTGGTTCTCGGAACTTCAGCATCTTTCGATTCTTCCTCCGGTCAGATTGCCGTTGATTCCCGGCCTGCTTCACCAGTGAGATCATCAGATGTGGCACCACTCCCCACAATTGTTCAGCTTTGGCGGCCTGGTGCCTGAATTCAGATTGTTAGCGCAGTTTAATTTGTCGGAGGACAATATGCACATTATCTAAGTGGCCAGGAAGCCTCCTACGAGGTCTCAATATAGAAGCAAGTGGTTCCGTTTTTGCCACTGGTCTTTAGCCAAGTAGCTCGACCCCAGGCATGCTAAGATTGACACTGTTCTTTCATTCATACCTCCTCTGGCAGCTTTGGGTATCCATGTCTTGTCTTGCAGGACTTACTTGTCGGCTATTGCCACCTACCTGTCCATTGATTGCTGTTCCTTTTCATTGACGATTCCAGTCATTAAAAGGCATTTTGCAGGTTTATTACATCTTTTTCCACCGGTACGCAATCCTCATCCCAAATGGGATTTGAAGTGGTCCTCAGCTCCTTATGCAATAAACCATTTGAACGCATGGCCACTACTGATCTCAAATACCTTTCTTGGAAGGTCGCATTTTTGTTTGCAGTGACATCGGCAAGGCGAGTAAGCAAGCTGCAAGCTCTGTACATGAAACATCCGCTCCTCACCTTCCATAAGGATAAGGTTGTGCTCCGCACTGGTCCTTTTTTCCTGCCTAAAGTGGTTACCGATTTTCATTTGGATCAATCTATCTCATTAACTGTCTTTTTTTCTGAATTCGGCCTCAGAGGCCGAGAGAGTCTTACACATCTTAGTTGTCAGGCGAGCATTATTGCGTAGACCTGAGCTCCAGGGCCCATGCCCAATTCGGCCCGGCTGTTCTCAAGAACCTTTTTCAGTAGAAGAGTTTCCATCCACCCTTATTACCTGTAAGGTGTGCTTGGGAATCTCCCACAAGTTTGGAGAAAAGGGGACGTGACGTAGGAGTATAACATAGTTACTCACCGTAGTGACTATCTTACTCCTAGTCCATAGTCCCCTTTCCTCCATATGCCGTCTAATAAGTATCCTCTATTTTTGCTTAAATGGTTGTAGACCTGGTGTTAGGGAAGGACTGAAGGGCGATGCGTGGGGCGGAGCTCAGGAGGGCGGGGTCACGGCCAAGTGCGGTGCCCCGCATAAAAATAGAAGGATAAACATTTTCAATTTTTTTATGCTTTTTATCAAAAGTGATCCGGACCCGTCTCGAAGGAGGGAATGCCACACAAGTATGGAGGGTAAGGTGGACTATGGACTAGGAGTAAGATAGTCACTACTGTGAGTAACTTTGTTAATCTTCTTCCTGCACATTGTCTTCCGCAGACTAAATTCTGGATATCCCAAGCGAGGGCACAATACACTAACTTCTAGACAAGCTAGACACTCTGGAACTAGTAAGGTGGAGATTTGCTGGGGTATGAAAGACTTGTAACATAACTTAACGTGTGCTTAACCCATCTCCCCTCTTCTGCTTCAATTATTTCGCAAACTGTCTGGATAGGCCTTGGCGGCATCCCAGTATGTCACTCTCCAGACACAAGCTTTGCCTCTACTAGATTAGGGACTGTTGCAGTTTAAAATAAAACAAAAAGTAACACAATGGTCAAAACACCTTTTGACATAGCCGCCTTTCTGTTCCCTTAGTCCCACTCCCCTTCAATCACATTTTTCACTTTGAGACAGCCTAAGGGCCTTTAGGGGCCATGAGAGTAACCAACATTACATTAGGCACCCTCATTCCCTGTTTCTTTGAATAACTTTTTACACCTCACAGCATGCTGCACTGTCCGGCCTCAGGGCAATTGACATTTGTACATCCTGATCTTAGCAGTGCAAATTGATTTCTCCAATGTTCTCCTCCTCCTCTTCCTCTCTCATTACCAATTTTCTGACTGCCATTCAGGCGTGCTGGCTCTAAAGATCACTGCTTAATGCCAGTAAGATCGAGATCCTTCTCATTGGGACCCCCGCACCTTCCTTCCCTTCTCTCTGTCTGTGCTCCTTAGGCCCTCTCCCCTCACCCTCCTGTGAGGCCAAAAACCTAGGTGTCATTTTTGTCTCCTCTGTCTCATGCCTACCTCATATCTCTGACCTTGTCAAGAAGGCCCACTATCAGCTTCACCTCCTCTGAGGCATTCTCCATTTCCTCACCTTCCCCCAGGAACTCAAGGTCTCCAGAGCTCTGGTCCTATCCAGGCTGGACTACTGCAACAGCCTCTTACTTAATATTCTTCTCTCCTCCCTCCGCCATATTCAACTAATCCTGAAAAGGGCTGCAAGACTTATCCTTGGCCTCAAGCCCAGGGACTGCATCTCTCCAGCCCTAAAATCTCTCCCCTGGCTCCTGGTGGTTGCAAGGATCAAATTCAAGACCCTCTGCATCATCCACAAGGCTTTCTGGGGCCTGGAGCCCCGCTATATACAACCCTCTCTCCCTAAATACCTCCCTGCTAGAGTACTCCGGTCCTCTAGCTCCAATGCTCTGCAGGTCAGACGCTTCTTCAGGCAGAGAGTGGAGGGGGGGGTAGATCTTTCTTCAGCAGCAACCGCCCTCTGGAATGACCTCCCTGCCCATCTCATGCTTGCGCCGGATCTCCTTAATTTCCGGAAGCTCCTCAAGACCTTCCTTTTCCCCTCCTCCTTCCCTCTCCCCCTTCTTTGTTAGCCTCTACCTGATGCTGCGACTGGTTACCTGTGTCCCTTATGAACCTTACCGGGGCCAGGCCCTCCCTCCCTCAACCAATCTCCCCCGCACTCTTATCACCACTTGCCTATGGGTTCCCTTCCCCTGACTTGCCTTGAGGCCGGTCAACTCCATCCCTGCATCAAACCCCCCCCTGTCTTTTACCCAGGCACTTGCCACCATGGCCTCCCGTAACACTTGCCCATCCCCTGTGCCACCTGGCCTGTTCTGTTAAGGATTCCAACCGGGCGTCACACCCCAGACCAGGAACTTGCCCCCAGCCTAATATGCAGCTTGCAATTGGATTACTTTTTCTTTATTTCCTAGGAATCCGGATTGAGCTGGCAACCACTACGGCTCAATCCCCCTTTTACAAATACCCCGGGTCACAATGGACCATGAACCAGGCCGGTGGGTGGTAATACAATATTTATTTTATTTTAAATTCAAATAAAATCACACATTTTATATTGGGCAGCAATCATTAATAGGGTGATAATTACAAGGTAAAATGATGAAATACACGTTTGACCTTCTACTATAACATATCCAAAGCACAAATGAATGGGAGCAGTTTTACAGTTCGGGTAGATAGCACCCGAGTCAAGATTTTCCCCTGCAATGCTCCCTCAAACACCTATTAATCGCATTTTGAGTGGATAGAAAGGAGCAGCAATGAGTCAGGTATACTAGGCAGCCAACAGAATTAAAATCTGACCTTCCTCCACAAAATGTGAACCCCTTGCAACTGAACAAATGACGCTCGGAATTGGTAAGTAATTAATTACATGTCCGGTTGAATAAATGAGGTAAATATCAGTTATAGCAGTATCGGGGATGTAAGAATACTAGCAAACTACAAGGCAAAGTACTAACGACGGGCATACAGTTCAAAAATCAACTTTGAAGTAACAACACAGTGCAGCCAAAATCACACGCATGGAAATTGCAGTTTCTTACTTTCACGGGTTTAAATGTCAAACAGTTTGAAAAACGGGTGAAATAGACAGAATTGGAATGCAGTTTTTATGCTGGATGACAGATGCACATTACAGGGATAAAATGCAAGTGAAAGAGCGACTCTAACTTAATGACAGGATGAGATTCTCAAGGGTAAAGTAAATTCGGTTTTAAAAATAAAAGCAGTTTACAGAGAAAATCAGTTTGGAAAGGACAAGTTTCACTTAAGCTAAATTTTAGTGGCTAGAAAAGAGAAACACCACCCGTAAATAGAAAAGTTACGCTGCAGTTGTAACCCTTCATGCATGGTGCCTCTTTTTAGGGAGAATTCATTTTTTAAATCAAAATAGTACTAGGACTTTCAAATGGCAGAGCTGAGTGGAAGAATGGCGCTAACACTAGGAAATCAAGGACAGGATGCAGAGAGAAATCTGACTGTTTTGAACAATTTATCAGGGTATTGATGGGATTACTTGGAGAGTGGAACAAAGACAAGGTATCAAGATGGGGTATGCTATGTGTTGCTATGGTATGGGGTGATACTCAAATCAACACAAGGCAATAGTTGATCACTGGTCACTGCAGCGGGGCTCTCCTAGAAGGAAAGAGCTGGGCCTGACTGGTCACTAGGTAGCAAGGGTACAGCTGGCATGCAGGTAGGGGGCAAGAAACTGGTCTGGTCACAGTATACTCTAAAAAAGGGTACCAGAGCTTTTCCCCCTTTTTCCCTCAGTTATTGGGATTTTCAGTTGGGTTTCTTTTTGGATCAGTGGACCTGCCTGGATAGGGTCAGCAATGCTCTGGCCTGGCAGTGGGATCTGGAACCTGGCAGGATGAATATGGAATATCAGGATACACAGGAGCTGGAAAATTCAGAAGACTGTGTCCCTTGTCTCTGTGAGCTTCCCCCTTTTATAAGGTGGGTGACATCACAGGATATATTGTTAGGCAGAACTGAGCTAGACCTACTCCTAAGAATCGGATAGGTCAGCCTATGTTATGTCGCCTCCTCCTTGGAAGCAGCTGGAACTGAAGGAGGGGTCTCAGTTTTACGGGGTTGTGTTTTTATGTGGTACAGAGCCATCCCACAGTCATTTTTGCCAAAAACAGTCAGGACATAAACCGCACATTTTTACAGTTGTGGCACTGTTACAAATCACATAGATACATGACGTATTTCATACAGAGCATCGCAGTCCAACTCACAGGTCTGTATGACATTGTTTCGTCCTTCTAATAATCTTTAGCCATTTTTGGTGGGAAATATTTCACCTACAAGTCTATAACTTTATACACGTGTACATATTATCATAGAGCATGTTTGCATTAATTTTTAACGTTCCACCATGGATACTTTTCACATGGTTTACTTTTTTCTGCTGTTTGCGCTCCATACATCCTAGGGAAAGCTACAATGTCTTGTTTTAACGCCCCCCAAATCATATGTAAACTGTTAAACTTTCGCATTACTCTGTTGTCCGGTTGCAGAAATAAAAGTCCAAAGTGTATTAATTCAGAACAGTCTTTTGCTCCAAATGGGCTATCTTTTGTCTCCCATATAAGGACATACTTCCAAATCTTGCTCTGGAGTGGCCTTTGAGGCTCCCCAGTTTAAGTTGAGGGGATGTGTTACTAACAAATTCACACCCATGTGTCCCAGAATCTATTGTATCGGGTTGAAGCACTGCCACAGAGTCTGATGAGCATGATACATTCTTCCTCTTGGTCCTTTGAAGCCAGACCAGGAACATGTTGTGTGGCTTCAGCACAGTAAATGCATTAAAAAAATTCTTTCTTTCTGAACCAGAAAACAAATCTGTTGGAATTAAATATCCCATATATGTTTACCATCAAAACCCCCTCACATTTCGTGCAGAGACAGGGCATTAACTCAACATTTCACTTTTAAACAGCATTTTCTTTGTCAAAAACACATTTTACACGTGGGTTAATTCTGCTGGGATGTCACTTTCAAATGCGGCCTTCCCATCATTCATTTCCTGAATCTTTCCAATGCCCCTGCCATGTATCTAATGCACAGGTATCTGTCCAAATAAAGGTCCCTTGAAACTGACATGAGCTAGAAGTGAGAGTGGGCTTTTAATAAAGAATTTTTAGTTGTGATATTTTGTTGCAAAGTAAAGCTTTCTGTGCAGGGCTGAAAGTGAAGTTTCTTTGTTATTTCGCAGATCTTGCCTGATGCAGCCAGTCATTCAGTGGTAAATGCTTTCTTTTGCTGGAGCACAACCTGAATATGGCTGTGCATAGCTGGGTCTCACTGGAACCAACTGTGTACTGTTGAAAACGGTGGAAAAGAGCATCAGGGCACAGTCATTTTAAATGTAAAATATTTCCTTTTTCAAGCGGAAATTTTGAGCTAGCAGCAAAACAGCGCTGCTTTTCAATTCTATTCTTTGGTGCACATAAGGAAAACACTGGCAGCCTTTCTCGGGGTGTTCCATGTTACATTTTGCCCAATAGGTGCTTGGCAAAGACAGCGCAGCCATCATTTTTGTAGCTGCTAAACGCAGTTTTGATGCAAGGCAATGGTGCTCAAAGAAGCCAGCGCAGCCATTCTGCTGGTACTGCTGAATTGCAGCTTGGTGATGGAGGGGAATTCTGCTGTGTTGGTAAATGTACCTCACAGTACCCTACTGCACTCTCCCTCACCCCCTCTCCTTAAACCTTCCTTCACCCCGACTTGACTCCTCCCTGCACTTCTAGTTACTGCACTTGCACAATCCGAATGTCGCAAGGCCTAGTAAAACTGTTATTGTTATATTCTACTATATCGTCCCCCCCCCTTCTTGTCTTGTGGTGTCTGGAAACATGTTCTGCTGTGTAGGCGCGTTACAAATGCTCAATAAATAAAAAGATAAGGCAGGGCATAGCACCTTGACATGTTATGTTAACCCCTGCTTCTGGATTGGAGGCAAATGTTGTATTTGATGTGTAGGTGTATGAACTTGGGGGGATAGAGTGTGTGTGTGCGAGAGGAATTCTTAAACTCTGTCTGCTATATTTCTTCACCAAATACACTGAGTGTGCTCGCCCGTGGCTCTCTCTGGTAACCCTTTGAAGGAGAAAAGTATTTGTAAATAATTTCAGTGAATGAATTTAAGTCCTCTTCTCCTTGCTGTAGGACCTATGCCCAGTCTTTGGGTTTGTGTTGGTGCAAATAATTGTACATGTCTACAAATTTTAAGGCAATCCTGCCTGGGTTTGTGAAGGTTGTCCCAGCAAATCTGATGCCAAAATTCCCCTTTATTTTGCTTTTGTCAGCGTGTCTATATCCGGGAGTCCGCTTTGGGCAAATGTATTTCTCTTCAAAGGTTTTAATGCAATCCTGATGGCTTTGTCATTCAAAAAAAAGATCAAGAACCCTCATTTTGGTGCTCTGAGAAACCTAGTTTGTGCATTTTCTAATTTCTATATTTGAATATATTTTTGCTTTCCTTCCATTGTGTTCTTTGGGACTGAATGCCAAATTTGTTATACAAGCTGGTTGCGTATTATTCCCTGTTATTTTGTCATGCTCTGTCATGTTTCACATGAATGCTGTGGGGTGTTAAAAAGGGCTTTGCTCTTCAGTTTTCTTGTGCATGTTTTCAGCATGCACATACTCGCAATTACAACCTGGTATTGTAAAAAGGTTTCACAGCTGACCACTGCTGAGCCAAAGGCATGTTCTTTACCGTAAACATTTTGCACAAAAGGGTGCCAGGCTGTCAGTGTGTACAGAAGACCGACATCGCTCTTTTCTTACACCATTTGTCTCCACCCATATTCGCCTTTCACGCAGAGTTTTCTCGACTTAGCTGCTTTTGGACAATAGGCTTGGTAATCCTAGAACTACTAGTCTTCAGTTTTGGTGGGAGAAATCAAATGAATATTCTGGCAATGCTTCAAGTGGTGGGTTGAGCACATAACCAATGCATCATTCCTCCATGATGCATACAATTTGCAGCATTCTTTATTAAACCCACCCTATCGTAAGTACTCCCTTATCTATCCCGACCTGTAAACTTGATCTCAAAAATTCTTTCACGTTCCAGGCTTATTGAAGCATCATGCGGCCAAACTTTCACAAACATGAGCCTTTCTGTTTTTCCTACCAATTTGTCTTTCTCCATTTGTCCTTGGTCACCCACTTTTTCTCGCCTGCCTGTTCCCTTTCCTCACAGACTACTCAAACACCTAGCTGGGGCACATTATTCTTTTACAGACGTATCCTGTTGTTTTGCTGACAGGCATTCCTTCGAAGTAAATTACTTCAAAGGAATTCTGCTGAAAAAATACATTGAAATATATAGGGGGTGGGTGTAAGGGGTTAAGGGGTGGGGAGGGACTTAAAATACAGGGACTAGTATAGAGAAAGGGGAGCTTGGTGGAGAACCCCCCAATTAAAATAAAAACACGACATAGAACCTTTTCAGACAATTCAGACACGTCTAGATGCTCTGAGACTACTAGGGTGGTGATTTGATGCAGTTTGAAAACTGAAATTCTAAGTTACTCACCATAATGACTAACATACTCCTAGTCCATGGTCCCCTTTCCTCCATACTTCTTGGGCATCCCTTTCTAGGCACAGGAACTGAACCTTTTTCACACACAAATGCTTTTCCTCTTCAAGTTTAGCTGCGTGCGAGGCGTGGTACCAGGAGCATCCACTCGCCTGAATCTGCCCTCTGGCACCTCTTTTCCGCAGTGACTGGAGCAGACCTGCTTCATCTGCACTGGTGGTTGAGGCCTTTTCCCTCCTGATTCCTCACGCTTGACCTTTCCCTGGGAACCATTGTTCCATATTTGTGTTTTAATTTCCTTTACCTTACTTTACATTGGCCTCCGGTGTCTTGCCCTCCGTTCTGCATGTCGGCCAAGGCGGGTTACAGTAGGTGCTCTTCCTGTGACGGATCTTCCTCGGCATCGGACCAGCACGCGCTGTGTCTGCCGTGCCTAGGTGAGGACCATGGCAAGGTTGATCGGCATGTGACGCGCTCATTCCTCGGTCATTGAAGAACCCTCTCGCCAGGTGGATGCAGTTCTTCTCCAGATCTCTGCACAAACACTTGCTGGCCCAAGGTAAGTATACTATTCTATAAAGCACCCCGCAAGGATGATTCCATCCCTGTGAAGACCCCAAGCGGGAGGGATCATACCGATCCTATCACTATTCATGGGCACAGAGCTATCGGTGAGTAGACCGAGGTATCCAAGGATCCACCCAGGCCAAGGACTAAGGGACTGAAAGATTCTCGTACCGGGAAATCTCGCAAGGGGCATTGCACTGCTCTAGGAATTGGGTCAAGGCACCGGGGGAGCGCCTGTATGCAAAAGTACTACCGGTCTATGCCCAATCGCGGCAAGCCTCCTAGTTCCTTGCTTGAGGTGCAGAAAGGTGTCGACCGTATGCTGGAAGGCAAACAGTTGGAAGCACGTGGAAGTACTTCAGCGGACGCGCAGTTCCCTCGCTTGCCGCCCCAACCAGACAAAATGTGGCACCCAGCAACAAAATGGTGCACTGTACAGAGGCACGCCAGTCCCAACCAGAAAGCACACAGTGGGTCGCGCCTCACGCACCCAGGCAGGAATTCATCCCACGGGTGGAATGGTCGCCCATGCACACAGATAAGAGCCTGTGGTGCACAGCCTTCCCAGTACCATCCTTGTCGGTGCGCTACACAGAGGCTGGTTATACACAGGCTAGGCATGGCTCCTGTAGGACCGAGCCCACTTCGTCCCGCTGCCCCAGCGGCTCCCGAATACTCCACGTGTGCATGCATGGAGTGGTTTTTCAACACATTTATGACACTGATGAAGTCGCAGCAGATGATAGGCCTCTTGAAGGGCATCATAAAGGAAATTTCTCCCGTACTGCCTGCAGGGGCGCAGCTGCCAGCTCTGGTACTGCCTCAGTCTCCTCCAGCCCCGTTGCAGCCTCTACCCCAATTTTGCCTCCAGCACCGCCCATACCAGTACAGCTTCAGGCCCCGGTGCTACCCCCGACGACACCCGGGCCACCTCAGCCGCAGCTCTGGTGCAGCCTCCACCACCAGTGTCTCTCCCGGTTCCTACTCCTCAAACCACGGAGATACTCTGCTCGGAGACCGCTTGGATCAGGGAGTTACATACCCTCTCACCAGGGACCAGGGGGCGACAAATCTGTCTGACAAAGATGAGAAAGAGGATGCACATACCTCCACGTCTGCCCAGGCTGTCCACAACAAACAGTCAAGTCTCTGGCCATCCTGGCTGAACTGGCCACCAGGTCTTATAGGCAGGTTGAGGCAAGGTCCGACAGGGGGAGAACATTCAGAGGCTTCCAGGAATGCAGAACATGCCAGCCACACAGGTCTCCCGGCCTTCACAGGCACAAACAGCAAAGGACCTCAAATTAAGGGGTTCTTCCAGTCCCCCTCTCAGGCACCTGCCTCAGATGGTAAAAAATTATGAGTGCATCAGGGTCCACAGCTCTGGTGGACAGGCTTTCCCTTCACATTCAGCCCTAGCGATCAAACTTTGCGGATCCATGGTCATCTCAGTGGTCTCCCTTGTGTTCTGCCTCCCTCTCCCCTGGTCCCTCCCATCTCCCTGCCCCTCTCTCAGATCGGGACACCTGCTCTTCTTGCGGAAATCTTGGAGCTTATAGAAATCTGTGTTGTGGAGGAGGTCCCACCTTCTCAGAGAGGCTCTGCATTCTATTAGCGAATTTTCACAATGCAGAAGAACCAGACAGGCCCGAGTGTGGTTCTCGATCTCCTTTCTAAATCTGGACCTACCCCTTCAAAAATTCATAAGATGGCTACGTCAGCCCTGATTGCGGAGTCTCTGTGTGGCATGCTCGCTGGATCTGAAGGATGCCTATCTTCACGTCCCGATTTGGCAGGCCCACCGGGCTTAGCTCAGGTTCAGTGTGATGGACCGCCATTTCCAGTGCAGGGTGCTACCGTTCGCATTGAATTCAGCCCCACGTGTATTCACCAGGTTGATGAACACTATAGCTTCAGTCCTTAGGTCAGAAGGTCACCACGTTTATCCGTACTTGGATGACTAGCTCATCCGTGCAGAGTCTCCAGGTGCGGTCCAGTTTATGGCACGCTGTCTTATGGACATCTTGTACGAGCTGGGGTTCTCCATCAACCAGCGCAAATCGCAACTGCAGCTCATTCAAACTCTGGTCTTCCTGGGCTTGCTGTGGGACATGCAGGAACAGAAGATTTTCCCTACGGCAGAGAGGATTGGGGCACTGAGGGCAGCTCTCTGCCATTTCCTAAGCAGGACGACCACCACAGAAAGAAAATAATTTTGCCACTAAGAAATATTGCTCCTTTATTTAGGGAGTCACAAAAATAGCAAACTTGTATTTTTGACATACAGCCACTTCCTATTAGTTTTAAAAGTGTTTCGAGTGGATTGTGTCCTCCAACGTATTCCTCATCTTTGATGTATTCCATCCAGCTCAGCTGCTTCGGAAATCTTTTTTCGGCAGAGGGCGCCGTGCGTCGATGTCGTCGAGTCGATGGTCCCTCGAAGGCCTCCGTCGAGGGTGACGTCATCGGGTGTATAAGTAGCATGCGCGGCGCCCGTTGGCCTCAGTTCCGTTTTTCCGCAGTGTACGTTGCTTTGAAGAATCGGCGCGCCTCGAGTTCTGTGAGAATAGCAAATATAACGAATATGTCTGCATTCGACGCCGACCACGACCCCGAAATCGGGTTTCAAAAAATGTAAATTGTGCGGCTCGAAAATGTCGATTACCGACCCGCACCGAGAATGTTTATGGTGCCTTGGAGAGGGCCACGACATGGAAGCCTGCATGAAGTGTCAATCGATGACGGGAAAAGCCTTGCGAGAGAGGAGGGGAAAACTGCAGGTAGGTCGAAAATCCGACCAAAAAGCCTCTAGCGCTGAGTCGAGGTCCCGTGAGGAGAAATCTCCTCGACGCGAAAGGCATCGGTCGGGGTCCCGAAGTGATTCCCATCACTCGACGTCTACAACAAAAAAATCGAAGAAACAACCCTATAGATCCCCCTCCACTTCGTCTTCTGACGAATCTACAAAAATGATGAAATGTCCCACAAAACATTCATCATCCAAAGAATGGGAAGCTTTTAGGATGAAAATGTTGGAGGTTTTTGACAAAGCGAAGCCTTGGTCCGCGCCACCTCGAGCCCGGGTGGTCGAAAGAGGAAGGCTAGAGAACCTTCTAGGAAGCCGAGCGGCCGCTCGAGTCAAGTCGACGGATCGAGGTCACCGACGCCGTCCGCGACCGAACATGCCTCCAAAGGGCAAGTCCTCGAAGGGTGCCTCGACGCCATCGAAGTCGGATAATATGTCGAAGTTGTCGGCGCCTTAGTCGACGCCGAAGCCCTCGACGCCGAAACTTCCAGCTCGACAAGGTCAGCTGGAAAGAGACAAAGAAAAGACAAAAGCACCTGGGTCCCATTCAGCACCCAGTAGCACTCCTCTTATACCACCACCAGAAAAGGTTTTTAAGCCTTTACCTAGGAAGGAGTTCTTCAAATCCGTGACCTCAATTTTTGAGGAACAAGAGAAGTCTGATGAAGAAAATGTTCCCTTTGGCCTTGAATATGGTACTCCAAATGTTCCTGAATGCCTGATATCAGAGGAAAGCAGGATGAAGGATTTAGTAGAAACATTACACAATGCAACTGGTATTGATACGTCCCCAGAGAACGAATTTGGCAGACCAGAGCCAGGTGAACATGCTCATCCATCATATCGTCAATTAATGAATAAGGTTGTGGATTATTTGGGCTGGGCCAAACCTACAGTCCAATTTGTTCAAGATGATCTTACAGACATATTGGACCATGGTCCTACTGAAGACCCAATTCTACCTTTCTATGTGACCTTACAAAATAGGGTGGCCAAAAATTGGGAGACGCCGGATTCTATTCCTCCAGTGAATAAATCCCTTACCTCAAAATACCGCCCTGCCAGTAGCGACCCCAGCTATTTGGCTAAGCATTCCTCTCCAGAAAGTTTAGTTATACAGGAAGCCACAGCTTCAAACAAACTTCAGTACCCGTCTATCCCTCCAGACAGGGACGATAAGCATGTGGATGGCTGGGCAAGGAAGGTATTTTCAGCCGGGAGCATGGCATTAAAATCAGCCAACTTCACCTGTGCCTTGGCAAAGTTTTCGTACACTCTTTGGGAATGTATTGCAATGCCGGCGGAGCATATACTAGAAGGGGAAGAAAGGAAGGATTCCTAGCCATTGATAGGCATGGAAAGGAAGCTATGCAGGAATCCCTTGAATCTGGTTTGGACACTGTTGATAGTTTGAGCAGGTCCATGGCCACTAGCACAGTAATGCGTAGATTTGCATGGCTAAGGAAGTCAGGTTTTGCACCGGACGTGCAGAACCGTCTCCTGAACATGTCCTTTGACGGGTCTCACCTTTTTGGCACCAAGGCTGACGAGAGCCTTGAGAGGTTGCAGACCTCAAAAGCAGCGGCCAAATCTTTAGGAGCTGCTATTAGGCAACCTCAGCCTTTTCGTGCGCAAGGGCAATCATGGAGGGGACGATTCTATCGTTATTACACCTCATACGGGTAGACGAGAGAAATGGCCAGTCAAAGGGGCCAAAGAAAGGCCACTTGCGGTGGACGAGCAAGACGTGCGAAGCCAGATCCAGCTACAGCCTCTTTGCCATCAGCGGCTGCAGCAACCGCCACAAAACCACTTTGAGGACTTGCATCATAAGACAGCGGTGGGAGGCAGGCTGTCGCAGCATCTGCAAGAATGGCAAGCCATTACTTCAGATCTTTGGGCCTTAGAAATAATAGCCCAAGGCTACTGTCTTCCTTTTCTAACGCAACCTCAAAGCAATCCACCAGGGAGACACCCATTGAAGTCTTCGGATCCGCTCCTAGAGCAGGAAATTGTAACCCTGCTGGAGAAAGGTGCTATAGAACCAGTACCTGCAGTGGAATGGAACAAGGGATGGTACTCCCCATATTTTTTGACCCCCCAAAAAGGACGGAGGATTGATACCCATCTTGGACTTAAGAAACTTAAACAAGCTCCTCAGGAAGGACAAGTTCAAGATGGTTACGCTTTCTCAGATCCTTCAGGCCCTTCAACTCCAGGACTGGTTGGTGTCATTGGACCTCCAGGATGCTTATTTTCATGTGCCGATTCATCTCAAGCACAGGAAATACCCGAGGTTCGTAGTTAGCGACTCACACTATCAGTTTCGAGTCCTGCCATTCAGACTGACCTCCGCCCGAGGGTCTTCACCAAGTTAATGGTAGTGGTGGCAGCGCACCTCAGGAGAGGGGGGAATCATGTCTACCACTACCTGGACGATTGGTTGATCAGGGCGCGTTCTGCCGAACAAGCACTGGATCATCTGAAAGTCACCTGCCGCTTCCGCCACAAACTGGGCTTCTCCCTCAATTTCAAGAAGTCCCAAATGACACCTTCCCAACAGCTTCAGTACATAGGGGGCTGTATTGGACACATCCTTGGGAAAGAGATCGCCTCCCATGTCGAGGGCTCAAGACATTCTTCAGATGGTTTCCAAATTCCAGAATGCCCAAAATCTCCAGGCTTACAACTTTTTAAGTTTGCTCGGCCTCATGTCATCCTGCATCTTCCTGGTGCCAGAGGCACGCTTGAGGATGTGATCCCTTCAGTGGGCGTTAAAGACTCAATGGTCCCAGTTATCAGGTCAAATGACGGATCTTCTCCAGATTCCGGACAAGGTTCGACAGGACCTTGCATGGTAGACTTGTACAGAGAACATCCTAAAAGGGGAACCTTTTTGGCAACCATGGCCAGAGATTACAGTAGTGACGGACGCCTCACTCAATCGGTGGGGAGCTCATGCCAACGATCTGACAATCAGCGGTCGTTGGTCTCCATCGGAGTCCAAACTACACATCAATCTTTTGGAGCTGAGAGCAATCCGACTAGCGCTGAAGGCTTTCCTGCCATCTGTCCGAGGGAAGAATGTCCTGATAATGACGGGCAACATAGTGGCCATGCATTATCTAAACAAAAGAGGTGGTGTAGGGTCACTACCTCTGTGCAAAGAGACAATGCAACTCTGGTATTGGGCAATTCAAGAAGGAATCTCTTTAACGGCAGTTAATCTAGCCAGGGAAGAGAATATGACAGCAGATGCTCTGAGCAGGCAGAGCATGGTGTCCCACGAATGGGAACTGGCTCAGGAAGTCATTCTAGAGATCTTCGCCCTTTGGGGAACCCTCAGGTAGACTTATTTGCGACCGGTACCAACCGAAAAAGCAAAAAGTATTGCTCAAGGGAATTTCCCCCGAGAGGAGCCCTAGGGGACGCGTTTGTGGTGGAGTGGAACTTCACACTACTGTATGCGTTCCCTCCGATCCCAGTCATTCCTCAGGTCATCAGGAGGTTGAGACGGTTCGGGAGCCGTATGATCCTAATTGCCCCGGATTGGGGCAGGGGAACGTGGTACCCGGACCTTCTAGACATGTCCATCTGTCCTCCAATACGTCTTCCTCAAAGAGAGAACCTTCTCTCTCAAATGGAAGGTCAGGTTCTACACCCAGAGGTCAAAACGCTCAACCTTCATGCTTGGTATTTGAAAGGCTGAGATACAGGGATTGGAACCTTCCAGATGACGTTATAGAGGTGTTGCTTTCGGCAAGAAGGCCAGCGACAAAGTCTCTATACCGTTGCCGTTGGAAAAAGTTTTGCAAC
Source organism: Ambystoma mexicanum (assembly GCF_040938575.1). Classification (NCBI taxonomy): domain Eukaryota; kingdom Metazoa; phylum Chordata; class Amphibia; order Caudata; family Ambystomatidae; genus Ambystoma; species Ambystoma mexicanum. The sequence continues at coordinate 437,604,799 of NC_090936.1, forward strand.
TGGTGCAGAGAAAAGAATGTCAATCCTTTTCTATGTTCTATCCTGGAAGTACTATCTTTCCTTCTGACCCTAGCGCATAGAGGTCTAAATATTGGAACAATAAAAGGTTACCTTGCCGCGCTTTCCATCTTCAAGCGCTCGTCGGAAGAATGCTCCTATTTCAAAATTCCTTTGATAACGCAATTCTTAAAAGGACTCACTAATGTGTTTCCTCCTCACCCATTTCAAGTACCGATTTGGGATCTCAATTTGGTCTTAAAATTCTTAATGCGTGCTCCTTTTGAACCGCTGAACACGTGTCCATTGAGATTGCTAACATGGAAAACTGCCTTTCTAGTTGCCTTAACATTTGCAAGAAGAGTGAGCAAATTGCATGCACTGTCTTCTGGGCCACCCTATACTGTGTTTTGAAGGTCAAACCCTCTTTTTTTTTACCAAAAGTGATATGAGTTTCACTTAAATCAAAACATTGTGTTACAGACTTTCTATCCTCCACCCCATCCTAGTAAGGAGGAGGAAAGACTCCACAGATTGGATCCAAAAAGAGCTTTAAGCTTTTATATCGCTAGACTATCTAGGCTTAGATTGGATAACCAACTGTTTATTGGCTACACGGAAAAAGATTGGGTCAATCAGAACAGACCATATCCCGTTGGATTGTCCTTTGCATTTCAGAATGCTACAGACTGGCGGGGAAAGACCCACCAGAAGGTTTAAGGGCTCATTCCACCAGGGGCATTGCTTCGTCTGCAGGTGTTCCTATAAAGTGCATTTGTGAAGCAGCGACTAAGTCATCGCTGCATACTTTTTCAAAATTCTACAACTTAGATGCTTCCCAATCTGAGGGGTTGAATTTTGGCAGAGCAGTCCTATACTCGGCCATATAAAAAAAAATCTAATCCCTCCTCCATAAGGATTGTCCTTACTGCTTTGGGAGTCTATCAAAGATGAGGAATACGTTGGAGGACACAATCCACTCGAAGAGCAAGTTACTTACCAACTGGTAACGTTCTTTCGATTGGATGCTCCTCCAACATATTCCTAATCGCCCTCCCAACCTACCCCTCTGTAGATTTTTCCTGGGCTTTTGCCACTCCAACTCTCGCAAGGCAAAGTACCTGTCTACCGACACAGTCTGCATAGTGTAGTCCATACCAAAGAAGGGGGAAAAACAGAACTGAGGCCAACGGGCGCCACGCGTGCTACTTATACACCCGATGACGTCACCCTCGACGGAAGCCTTCGAGGGACCATCGTCTCGATGGCATCGACGCACAGCGCTCTTTGACGAAATTTTTTTTACAAAGCAGCTGAGCTGGATGGAATACATCAAAGATGAGGAATACGTTGGAGGAACATCCAATCGAAAGAACGTTACCAGTTGGTAAGTAACTTGTTCTTCCCAGTGCACCCAGACCAGCATTTCTCTTCCTTATAAGTCCGTTTCGGAGTACACTTGCTTGTGTTTATTGCCCATTCTCTCCACTTTGGCTAGGTGGCCGAAGGAGCGCTTCATTGCTGAACTTTGGGCCTGCTGGTGTTCGCATTGTTGGCTCACAGCCATCAAGATTAATTCCCTGGTCCGCTGCCCTGTGAGGTAGCTGTATATGTGACATGTATAGGCCTGTGCAAGCAATAGATTGTGCCGTATCATTATGGTACCAGTCTAAAATTCCCAACTCCCTGTACAGGCACTGTATGCTGCTAAGTGCTGCATACGCAGACAATCTATTACCAGAACATCAGAGTGCCAGGCTAACAACACATCCTAGAATGTGTCCACAAATCCATAGCAGCTCATCCTGCCATTTTGTTGTCCAACTTCAATCACCTTTGACACAGCCTATCCTAGACGGTGCTACATCTGGCCTCAAATACTATTCAGGAGTTTGCCTCATGGAATTATTTTAAAGGTAACCTATGTCAAAAACCAACGCAATTTAACAGAGCTTCTGGAGCACATCTCAAGCTCACCATGCAGCGAAATACATGCAAGTCTCATTTCTCTAAGAGATTGCTATATCCCTACAGTTAGGGTGCCCATTTTAGACTGAATTGACACCTCCTAAATTCAGAATTTCTATTAGTGTACACACTACCTTTTCGTCCTCATTTTCCCATCTACTCACAGAAAAGCTAGCAAATCCAGATGGGGGTCTTTGAGCTATTGTCAAGAGTACGGCTGGGCAGGAGTAATTTTCCCCAAGACCAGCAGATGATTCTCTGATAACTGCCTCACCCATTTGTTTTTTTTAGAGAATGCTTGCTAATATTCCCATTTGTTTGTCAGGATGGAGGTTGTGTCATAGGAGTAGGTACACATCACTACCAGAAGTGTCTGGTCCCCCTATTCCTGCAACTCAGATTCTTAAAACGAACCCACCTACCTACTCCATGTTTATATCTGTGTATGTATGGTATGGAGAGTATGAATAGGAGGTGGGCATGCTGTTACAAATAAGCACGCAGAGCTGTGCATGTGCCTTGTCTACTTGATTATTTCCCCCCACTTTGTGCTGTGTAAAAACGGCCCCATCCCAAATGTGGAGGAAGATTTTGCATTGGGTTGGTATTTGGAGGGGGGCAGAGGGCGGTCTTAAAGACTTCAGCTGCAAGTGTCATGGAATAAGAAACATGCCTGGTCTGACTGGGCCAGTGATCTGCTTCCTTCCTCTGTATATGCCCCAATAGAAAGCAGAACTCATGATAACTCTGTAGGAACAAAGTTATGAGGCAGCGTCGTCCTGTGGAATATAGTTTCTAGGCTTGGTTGTCGTGCAGAACCGGCGATTGTTTTTCCTTTCGAAAGTGCACAGCGAGCATAGAGAAAAGTCCAAGATTTGACTTTGTCTTTTAAGTTAGGGATTGCATATTTATCTTAAATTGGTTTTGGTGCAATAAAATGCTACATTGAAACATGCTGCTTTAGTACTAGAGAGTTTCTAGGTTCGGGAAAAGCAGCTTTGTTTTGTGAGTGTTTGTACAACCACCCAGTAACATATTGGCAATAGGTGTTCTTTACATAGAGACTACTTTACAACAGTAAAATTAATAAACTGGAAACAAACTTTTGTAGAACCGTTTAATATTAGACATAAACCCTTAGGTAGGGAAATTGAGTAGTGTTTGTTTTAATGAAGGGAGTTGTAACATCCTGGTATTATTCCATAAACTCGAGCTGCTGCTTAGTTGCACAGGCAGCTTCATCGACTCTCAATATTAAAGATCGGTCAGTTAAAATAAAACAAAAGGCCCACCCATTGCAAAGGTCTTGTACTTATTCGAGTAAGGAATTTCTGTTAAAATAGAACCTCTGGAAATTAAATTGTTTAACTTTTACAATGGCACACACTACAAGCTGATTTACAACTTAACTTTGAATATTACCCCACTCCAGTCAAAGGTGTTTGTTTAATTGAAAATTGGAGAATGACTGCTGAATCAGTCTTACCAGACCATGGACCTAAGCTTGCTTGTGCCCTGTGCTGTTTCTTGCGATCTGTTTATTGCCATTTGCAGTGCATGGATATGAATAATAGGTCTGTGCAGATCAACTTCCTCATTTCATGTGCTCTATTTGGGGTGTTCCTTGCTGTGTCCCAAAGTATACTGGAAACCCCATATCCTTTAAGCCTAGGCTTGTTTGCATCATTTTGGTCACTGTGACGAATCTTGGGATTCTGTGACTTCACCCAAGCGGGGGAGGCTTTCACTGTGAGGCAAGGGAGGTGAGTCCGCTACGCAATAGGGTCCCTAGGAGCAGAGCCAAGCGGGACCTCACCGGGAGAGATTCCCACTCTGGCAACAAGGAAGCCCGTTCTAATAAGGAACTCCCTAAAATAACATAACCCTAACTAGTCTTCAAAAGTAGTCAGTGAAAGAAAACATGAAAAACAAACTAAAATGTTTTATTGTCAACTAAACAGTCTGATTGTACCTATGAAGAGGCATCTATATGGTACTGAGACGAAGAAAACCATTGGAAGGATACGGAGTGAAAATAATACTGAGAAGCAGGACTTTGACTCTATGCCCGAGAAGTCCCACGGCAGCATCCTAAATCTTGGAGGCGGAGACCTTGGTGACCGGAGACCCTGCGAGTTTCAAATCAGCTGGGAGAGAGAGGCTGAGAGAAATTTGTACGCAGTGTCCGATGGTGGAAAGAAGCCAGAGTGCAGCTTCTAATGCGTGGTGCTGGACAAGCGATGAGACGGAAGAGACCAAGTTGGATGCTAGTTGCCTATAGACAGTTTGAGTAGTAAGTGGTGGCCTGACCGTGTCATGTGGACCTTGGGGTCCCTAAGCAAAGCAAATACCATTTTTGGAAGGGCAAAACCGAGCGAGCCAAGTGAAGGAAAAACAGAGGAGAAGCCAACCCGACAACTGATGAAAGGGGCCCCTACCTACCAGAGAACTTCTAGAACATGCATACTCGTCTGGGTCGAGACGAATTGTCGAACATATAAGGAAGGTGAAAATCATTATTGGAACATGATCGTTCTAATTGAGATAAACTGGCAAGAGAACCTGAAGAGTGTGTGAGTTATGACTGGGATGTTCATAATCGTTCCAGTCAAAACCAAGTGTCAAGAGTACATGAGGAGAGTGAGAATCGTTACTGGAACGCTCATACTCGTCCCAGTCAAGATAAGTTATCGAGAATACACGAGGAGAGTGAGAATAATTACTGGGGATCTATGTAATCACTGTGCTACTGAAAATGTTGATTAAATAAATTCTGACTGCATTAACAGCGACGCAGTGATCGCATAATAGAAATATGGGTAGTGCACAATATTTTAATACATTACATTTCTCATATAATTGTCCACATAAACGGCATTGTTTAGTGTATTACGGGCGAACAGAGACATGTTGCCGTTGGAAAGCTGCTGCGAGCATAATCATTGCTCGGCTGCCACACAATGCAATGCTTCAGCTGACGTATATTTCATTTTTAGTTTAATGCGCCTGCGCACATTTAAAACGTACAATACATGCTGCCAGACAGACTTTTTTTACATTGAAATATTTTACAATAATTACAATTGTATTTAAGAAATAAAGTTTACTGTTAAAACTTGAAGCACAATGAGTACTGCCTATTGAAAAACATGTATTTTTGTATGTGAACGTGAGTAACTGTCTCTAAAAATGCATACACGTGATGCCGTATAGCAATAAGATGGAAAGTGAAACCTTTCCGTGCCGCAAATATACCAGATGGCAGTCCAAAAAAATGAATGGACAGTTCACATTTCCATTCACCGAGCGGCAGTCAAAAACATGAATGGTCATTTAAAAGCCGCCCGGTGTCTCCATGAATACATGGAAATTCTAATACACCGCAGTGCATGTTTTTTCATTCGTTGATAAGTGTGTGCAGCGCTGCATTCAAAAACCATGAAGGAAATTACAAGGTAGCGCAGTTCGCATTCAATCATTTGATGAAAAGTCAGCATGGCGCAGCAAACAAATAATATGAATGTGCTTTTCCACATTGAGCACTTAAATTCATTTAGTGAACTGCAACGGTTGAAAAAGGTCAGAATTTTGGTATGGCGCAAATGCACATTAATGGTAAAGTCGAAATGATCTTGTCGACGTTTTAGTATGATACCATTACTGGAACACTTTTACTCATTCTGCCCATATGCAGTATTGATAGTGAATAAAATTCATGAAGATCACTGTTTGAATCTGCAAACTTGTCCCAGTCAAGCTAAAGAGTGGACATTGAATAAAGAGGAAGTCTTCAGTTTGAAGAGAAAGGAACAGAATGGTTGCATGGAAGGAAAGCGATAATCATAAATTAGATAAAACAAGAAGAAAATAGAACGGCAAGACAGAACAAGAGAGTGAAAGAGACCATTGAGATGTTGAAGAACCCAGTATCTGAACTGTATGATTTGATAAAAGTAGTTACTAAGAACAACCAACGAATACTTTATTGAAATGTGCTTGGTGAGACGCCAGCTCACAGGAGAAGGGAGTGATTCTCCTTTGCCTTAGTTGTTCTAGTTGTAGAGTCAGCATAGGTTAGTTTGGATGGTACTTGGTGTGGGACTGACTAGCACCATAGTTAGCTTTGTTAGGTAGGGAACACCCTTAGCTTTGGGCAAGTTAGGAGTTTTCCCCTTTTGTTTAATAAAGTATAACGGTGAGATGAAAATCCTGAGTTCTTGTTCTTCTGACCTGCCACATCACCCAGCACCTTCCACTGAAGGTTCCGTTGCATGCACTTGAGGGTGGGTTTGTGCACATTAGTTTACTGCACAATATTCTGCTTTTACTGTCAGCCAACATAAACTCTTTTGTTTGTGAACAGAAGAATGTTGAAGTTTTGGTGGCCTGAACCAATAACTAGTAATGTTGCTCTGAAGAGGTTGGGTAATATGTTTTTTCTTTTGGGTCAGGTACACCTTGGGTTTCTGTGAACATCCTAGATTGACATCTTTTTTTGTTGACCTGAGCATCATCATGCTGTTCAGACACCTGTCTGATCAAATTTGCAGTACATGGAGACATTAACAAACTATAGTCTGATGGCCCTGTATATCAAACAGTTGCTTATTGTGCTTCTTGTCTTAAAGCACAAACAAAACTGTGATAATCCCTCCTCTGTATATGTCCTGATCAAAACAGTTGGAGAATTCTTTCATAAAAAATCCTTGTATCCGGAATGGAAGAAAGTAGCATTAAAGAACTGATTTGTGCTACAGAATTTGAGCAGTAGTTATATGGACACATGGAAAGCACTCATCGTTTTTTGGACGACTTAAGGAAACCAGAAAAGCTAATACATTTCTTGGATTTGAGATATAGGAATTGGCCGTGACCGCGTGAGGGACACCTGGCCGGGGGAGCCTTGTGAAAAGAGCAAGGTGCCCTTAGTGGGACCTGATATCCCCCTTTTTCCAATGACCCTGAAATATCCCCTTCCAAAGCCTATATGCGCTTGTCACTCTCAGCCCCATGATCGGGCAAATCCCATTTTGTATAACCTTATTCAGGTACTGAGACAAGGAAGAAACAGGAAGTAGTATGCACTTTCCCCCCAATGTTAATCTGTCAAAACACCACTTTGATACTGGTGTGAGGAAGAGGGCTATGAATACCTATTACTGGGAAAATCGGGCATGTCCTCATAATGGCTGACTTCAAGGTCAGGCAATTGAATTTAATGTCTGAAGGCACCATGAAGAAGGATACGGACAACAGAATCAAATCTCAAAATAAACACTTTTTTTTAACTTAAATGTCAGGATTGCCCTTATCTAAGGTGGGATTTCCATACCTAAAGAAAACTAAGGAACGTCAGAGCCAAAGAGTTCAACTTAAGAATCTGTCTGTGTCCAAAACATATACTTGCCCTCACACCTAACTCCATGCAATGTGTAGGGATTTCAGCAAACCAAAGAAAACAGTGTTTAACCCAAAGTTCTGTCTGTCCCTTCCCCACGTGTAAAGTAGTTTTGTAACAGTCTCAAAATTATTCTTCGTAGAATAGAAAAGGGAAATTAATTTGAATCGGGACCCAGGATTACTTTCTCTAGGTTAAAGGTAGTTCACAACAGAAGCGCACCAGGCTTCTCTTCCCCAAGTTCAAAATAACTCACAGTTTTAATAGGCTCAAAAGATTCCCAATTTCATTTTTTTTCTCACCTTCTGGTGGTTGAACTGCGTTCAATCCAGTATTTAGAAAAAAGAAGCCATTTCAATGTTCAAAATAGGTTTGTAGGTTTTATAAGGTTGAGCGATAAAGATTTCTTTTCATTTACACCATTTAAATGTTTATTTCACAAGTTGGAACCTTTCAGGACTGCCCTCTTCCTTTTCTCAAGGTGTGCGTTCCCTTTAACACTTTCATGAATTATCACGTGGACAGTTCAGGCAGAGACTTTCCAGAACATGTTCCGCTTCTTTGAGACCCACACAACCACTCTGCTACATTGTGTACTTGCACATTCACTGGTTCGTTTACATCACTCGCAGTCAGTTTAACACCGGGTTTCCTGGTCTCTGAAACTCACTGGCTTCCTTTGCAGGATTCTCGCATTCCGCGCTGGACTCCAACTTGGTTGCCTCCAGGGTTCCCTCTTCTGCTCCTGAGACACTCCCATGCTCTCACAGCGCCACGGGAGAACAAGCACCACTCAGTTTCTTCATCAGAAGGCCGGCCTCTCAGCAAGCCGCCTTCTCTTGCATTTACTCCAAAGAACTCCTGTTCTCATGCCGTCTCAGTTTGGACCGCCAGCCTCTACATTTCGCTGGTATTCTCAGCCTTGTCACACCGCAGCTCTGCATCCAGTGGCTCACAGCAATGTCTCGCCTTTCTCTCCCTCCTCTCTGTGCTCTCTTGCCTTCCCACAACCTTTTATACAACTGTGGTGTGTGAATGAGCCGCAGGTGCGAGTCCTCTTTCAGTTGCCTGACTATAATTGGGCTTATTGGTTTGACATGCCTGATCTTTGTAGTGATAGTCATCTAAGGATTTCTTCCGCGTCTCAGTACTAGAGTATTGTGGTTGTATGTTGGGGTGTATGCCTCCTAGTCGTCTCTTCCTTGTCCCAGTACTAGACTGGCCTGACTGAGACAAAATAAGGGATACTGGTTTACAATAACACATAGTTTGGAGAAGGATTGGGTGGGTTGTTATTGGGAAAAGGGGGACACCATGTCTTGCCCAAGGCCCCCCCACTCCCAGTCCCCCAAGGACGTTCCACCCAGGTGATCCTCCCTCACTTGTCCACCCCCAGGGTCGGGATCCAAAAGAGCTGGCCTTTCTCTGGCCACCTGCATAGAGGATCCATGGGGAATAAGAGTGTGAATAACCATGTTTCTCACATGACCCACATCTAGGGTCATTTAGCAATTATCCTAAGTATAAGTGAGGGGGAGAGAGAAAGCAGCAACAGCATAGCAGGAAGAGGGACGACTGTAGCCGACAGTTGGAAGAGGCAGGAGATACAGAGACAGCGAACTCCGAACCAGTACATTTGTGCTTTGAGTTTGGTTTAAGGGCTTATGCTCTTAATTGCAAAGGTCATGCAGTTGAAGACGGTGCCGTGGTGGACTGTGTTAACTTTATCGAGGACTTCAGAGAACGAAGGCTGGCTCTGTGTTTTAAAGGAACACTCTAGTGGCATAGGGAACCCTCATCAGAGCGACTTGAGTAGTACAAGGCTGAGCCTGGGCTTGGTGTGTGAGCAGAAAGGACAGCACATACAAGAGAGGTGAATGGAAGAGCCAGTGAGTTTCATGAATTAAAGAAACCCTGGGCTGTTCCGCACGCGATTGTCCCAACGTGTTAGATTATATCCATGTACATACAAATGAAGTTTCTTCCATTGTTGAAATAATCTGTAGAGAAACTGGGCGAACACTAACATTTAAAAAGTATATTTCCATTGTTGAAGAGAACTTTTAAGGATTGCAAATGATCGTGTGATACTAAAAAGAAGAGAAGAGGGTGTAATTTCTTTGTTAAACCAATCAAGGCTTTTGGCAAGTGAAAAGACAAATATAGAATCTATGGTTTGTTTTCAGGGAAAGGTATGTTTAATTACAACTAAGACTCAAGGAGCGTAATTAACAGTACAATTTGATTGAAAAGCTAAAACGTTCATTGTCTAAGTTTATTGATATTCAGACGCAAAATATATTGAGACAAGAATAATGGAAAGTGTTGTGCACATGAACAGTCTGTTATAGGAGAAAGTGGTCTGAACTTACATTGCCAACGGCAAGTGAGTATTCAAGAGGTTGATATAAGCATGACTTCAGATTGAGAAAACCAAAGTGGTAACAGGTGCCAGTGGAAATTTTGGGAACAAGTGTTAGCATGCGCCGACTGAAGTCAAAGAACTTTATGAAACGAACATTGAGCAGGTAAAATAATTTAGTGAAAAGGATGCCAACCAGCTGTTTCTTGGTTGCGTGACCTGTGATGGGTGGGCCGTGTGGTCTGACAACTGCGCCTAAACCGAGGAGACATCCTTAATGAAACAGAAATGAAACAGAAATAAAGGATCTGTGTTTTGGTGGACCTAAACAGTTCAAACAAAGGAATTTTTTGCTGTGAATATTCGCTCCAACAAGAGGGGCTGGGTACCACCCCCTGCCTGTTAAAAAGGTTACAACAGAAGTCTGCGTCTTGGAAATTGTGTTAAAGGAACTGTAAACATTCATGAGACAGAAGAGCCTTTATTTCTAAATCATCTAACCAGCTTGAACTTGGGGAAGGGAACACTGAGCTTTGGTGGAACTGTCTTGAACTTGATGAGGGGAAGCTTAAAAGTGAGCTAGGATCTGGAAGACTTTTGTATGATCACCATTACTTTTATTACCGACATCCCTACACATTTGTTAGCTTTATTTGTGAGGGCAAGGATACGTTTTGGACAGTCAGACTTTTGTTGAACTCTCTGACTCAGACTTTCCTTAGTTTTGTTCAGGTAGGCAAATCCCACCTTAGCACAGGGCGTATTAAGCCTTCAACCATCCTGACATAAACCCTTTTAGTTTGAATTCTGAATCTGTTGTCTTTGCCTTGCTTCATGATGCCTTCACAGGAGGCAACCCAGAAAAAGAGAGACAGAGCCTCTTCTACACATGTTTTATAAGGCTGTTGCTTCCCCCTCATGCAGAAACTCACCACCCCCATTAGGAACACAGCTGTTCCCAGGGTCTAAGGCAGAAGGGGGCGGGATCACAGGATGTAGGGCAAACACATGCAGGGGCAGGTGCTCTCTCCACAGCTGTCGCTCCCCACCCCCTTCCAGGGCTCTTCTCAGGGACAGAAGGGAGGAAGGAGGTCACAGGGTATGGGACAGGGGGGTAAATACAGGCCTGGGGAGGGGAGGACGTTTCTCAGGAAAGAGACAGCCCCCAGGCTGCAGATTTTACACTGGCTGTAAAGTTGGCAGCCTGGGAACAGGTGGCCAAGCTTTGCAGGAGCACGGCTGGAGTGCCACAACCCCCACAATATACAGTCACATACAGTGCAAGATGAAATATACATTTGGGAAAATTAAATCACACAATACATTGGAAATACAGAAAACCCACAGTAAAACACAAGTGAATGCTGTCAGGGGTCCACACGTGGAGACTGCCATTTCCACACCTTTGTTCTTCCTTCTCTCCCCCATAAACAGGTCTATGTCCTTGGCAATCACTCAGAATCCTGGGGTATATAGTGCGCAAAACTTTCTTGGCCTCTTGCCGGATCTGACTTGGCTCGTGCTGTATTAGTTGGGATGTCGCTTGGGTCCTCCTGGACTTGTTGATCACCTGACAACACCACCCCATGTGCCCTGCGATGTTGGTGCAGGGCCAGGCATCAGGCTACTTCCCAGGTGTGGGACTCTGGGTTGAAACCTGGTTCGTCTTCCTCCTTTTTCAGCGATGGTCCGCCTCAAGCAGGTTTTCTTCCACACCTTCTGGTATAACCTGACATTACTCTACCACACTGCTTCTATTAAGGGCCATGGCTGTATCGTCTCCCTTTTCCTCCCCTCTGCTCTCTTCCTCCTCATCTCCCCTTTTCTACTTTACTCTTCTCCACCTTTCTTCTTTCTCCCCTTCCTATCGCTCTCTGCTTATTCCCTCCTCTGCTGTCTCTCCTCTTGAACTCTTTGCCACTCAGCCAAGTTCTCTATCCTTCTGTCTCTCTTTTTATCACCAGCTTGCCATTCTGTTACTCTCTTCTCCTTATTTGCAACTTCACGTCCACTCTTCACCTTCTCTGTGTAACTTTCTCAGTCCACTCTCCTTTCTCCTTCTCTTGCCCTCAACCTCTAGTTGCCTTTTTCTCCTTTCATCCTCCTCCATTTCCCCCTTCTCCTTGCCTCTTCCGTTGTTCTTCCTGTTGCAGGAATTAAGGGACGTGGTGACCGCCTGAATCTAATGCAAGAAATGCCGGCATGGTACTTTGCTTTATTCCCATTGGTTGTGTTTTCTTTTTAAATGCCAAAAAAAGGAAGTAGTTGCATTCTCACCCCAGACATCACAAGATAAATGAGGCACATTTTCCCCACTACCTTTTGAGTCAATATTCAAACTAAATGGGCAAAAATGTACTCCACGCCTAAGGATTGGTGTGACCAACTTTAAGCTGACAGCATGAAATGCCAAAAGCCCTTTTTCAAAATAAAACTTTCCTTTCATCTGAGAAATTGTATCCTACTACACCAGTGCGAGAAAAGCAAAGAACTGGTGCCAGTTCTTACATTACCTGGAAAACCTTGTGAAGCATTTAAAAAGAGCTTCATGCATTCACCTGTAATTTCTTTAACCAAAATACCAATGTGTCTCTTTTCACAACAGTAAGCAAAATTGAATGGACTATCCTGTTAGGCATGTCAGAATAATACTGTGGTAAATGTCTGAATGCAAATAGAAGCCTATTGTAAATAAACAGTGTTATAGTTTTATGTGAGACTTTAAAATAGGGAATACATTACCCTATACATCTGCAGGGCCAAATTGGTGTCCTAATGTGGCTTTGGCAATGCTAGTTTTCCTGATTCATCTTGGGAACTTTGCAACAAGATTGCTTTCTGTATCACTGCTTACATTGTTGGTGAGAGTAGGGGTGAAATCTGGAGAGAACAGACCTATTTTATTACTTATCAAGGAAGCAAATTACATTCGCTATAACAAAGACCTATCTGTTCAGTTCCTCTGAGTAATGAGATGCCCCACCGACATGGGCTCATATAAAGAGAAATATTCATAGAAAAATACATCTTAACATTTCAGCAGAGCTAAATCTACAGCAGAGGAGTTGCTGGGGGTGGGGGTTGGTGAAGGGACTGTAGTCCCGGGACATTTGTTTGTAGGCCTCGATAGAAGCTCAGGGGTTACAACCAAAAGGCTAGCTAGCCCCAAGTCCCAACAGTCCCAACATTAGTGTAGCCCCGGATCTTTTCCAGACCTAGCAACACCCCTGATGTACAATCCTCTAAAGACATATACTCTAACTTGAGCAAATGATATGGGTCTCTGGTTTACAGGGCCAGTCCTTCAAAGGCTAAAATGCACTTAAAGATTTCACCTCTTGACATTAGCTTGATAATAAAATCAACCATATGCAGTACTAATGGGAGTTCGCCCAAAAGAGGCTTGTCAGCTATTCTTAGTCATCAATGACTGAAGATTTTTGAAAGGGGCATCTGAGCGCTTCTCACATGGTTTACTGTGCTGACCCCAACATTAATTAAAATCAACCATTTGAATCAGCACATTGCTGCATGGAAAGAAATATTCTACCCATAAATTCCCAACCATGTGGGTTAGAAACAAAAGAAAAGGTGTTCTGAAACTGTGGAATCCACATCTACAAAATGAGCCTAAGCAGGATATTGTGATACTTTTTAGTAATTAAGAAAATCATAAATATTAAGGGTCATATTTCATCACATATACTTGTGTGCGGTGTCTCTGAATTTGTGAGGTTAGTGGTAATACAGAAATCCATATTTCATTGATGTCATGTTGCTACAATGAGATGGAAGACCTTTTGGAGTCCAAAAGTGTACTGTCCCACGCAGTCACATGTGCAGACATGTGATTAACTTATTAAAGTTTAGAGGTGTCGGCCTGTTAAGCAAACAAATGAGATTATTCTGCCAATCAAAAACTGTGTTGTCGCCATGCCCTAGTGTGGTAATATTACACTTTATATAAGCAGAAACACACAGGAAGTGGGAAGTGCTCTGAGATTGTGAAAACTGCAGAAAGGAACCCATGTTCCAATTGGATGATTGCTGAACTTGGATATTATCTGAAGTGCTTGGGTGTTAACAATGAGGAATCCTGAAGCAGATTTTACCTGCGACAAACTTGCTTTCCTAGAGGAGGAGAAAGAGAGCAGATGTTTCCTAGCTGATGACTGGTAATTGCCTGGAAACTCTTGAGGGTCCTTGCTGGCTCTCAGAGTCTGAAGATTCCCCAATGTAATCAGACATAGGCCCTCTAGAACCATTTCCCTGCTAAGTCCTAGGAGTAGGTGGACTGGGGAGGCAAAATCAGTCGGGTCGGAACTGAACCTATAGTGTTTTTCACTGTTGGTCAATACTGTGGCTATGAACCGATGTACATGCCTCATATTGTGCAGAGAATTTATATATCAACACATGTTACAGCTATAGATATTTAAAAATTCAGATTGGGCTTGAAGGGGAGTTTAGCATTTCCATCGAAAAGATGCACCTCTAAATCAGCAGTAAAATGTCACCAATGATCTTGTATTGAAGTGAGAGGACCCCAAATGAAACGCGCACAAATCATTCAAATTATTCAAAAGGATTGGGGGTGGGGGCATCCTTGTCCCTTTCGAAAGTGAGAATCTTGGGTGGGTATATAGAGTAGATAAATCAACTTGTACCAAATTGATGGCACAGCTTATTAGAGCATGTATTTCATATACATGGGTATGCTAGAAACCAATCAGACCACATTGCACATGGGAACACATTGCTAATGTGATATATCCAGTAAATGTATTTTTTTGTGTAATTTTTCTCTAATATTTATTTCTGATGTCGGAGAAAATAAAATGTTTCAAATCGTCATTTTCTAAAAGGACATTAATTCAGTACAAATGCCAAACAAAGCATTTCAACATTCTGGCCGATAAGGAGCAACGTAATTATTGATTTAGATTGTGTTTAGAAATCAAATTGTCATTTAAGAGTTCTAAATGTTTAGAAATGTTATTTTCTGATTGATGGAATGACTGCATGTGTGCAGTAAAGCTAGCAAGATTTTTGGAGGCAGAACAATTGTTATTTTTTTAAACCAGCTATCAATGTATATATATTTTTTGGTGGTAACTTCCCCAGCATCATGTTAGGGGACCACCTTTCAAGTGAATTTATTTGGATAAAATGAACTTTTGATTCCTAATATAACCTGTTTCCCAGAATTGTGAGGTGCGATTTAAATGGGTGTTAAATTATAAATGCCCTGTGACAAATCCAGGGGATTCATCCCCTCTCCCCAAGTGGGAACCACCCCCTTTGGGACTAGGGAGGTGAGCCCCCTAAGCTTAACACCCTCTAGGGGACAAGGAACGCAGAATCGCACTGGGGTGACTCCTACTTAGAGGACAGGCATTCCTGAGATGGGGATCTATGTTATCCCCTGTGATGAATGTGGACTATTTGTCCTTTCTCCCCAGAGGGGAGCCACCTTCTCTGAGGCTAGGGAGGTGAGCCCACTAAGCAAGACCCTCCCTAGGGGTCTGGGTAAGTGCGATCTCACTGGGAATGACTCCCCTCTTGGGGCTAAGGACTCCCATTCCGGTAACAAACTTCCAGTCCAGCTTACATTGTCTGCCTACATGGAAATTGGAAAGACTGTTGTTAACCCTGTTTTGGATTCACCGAATATTGACATTTCTTCAATCTCTTTATTTTCAAGTAATGCTGGATCTCGCCTGAACTCCAGTCAAAGAGAAAAAACATCCCTTTTCTTGTAAGGACGTATATAAAACCATAAGAAACTATGAATGGAAGAGAGACAATCTGATGCAGAAATTAGTCTGACGGGAAAACTTACTGGAGGGACAGAGCCAACGGTAATATAGAGAGCGAACAAAACACTTGCAAGAAGTCTAAAGGACTGGGTTCCTGACCGGCAAAGAGGTCTGGGTCAAGGAGGAGACCGCGATGGTAAAGTAACTGTTTCTCCTGGTGGCGCGACCACACAGAAGCCGTGGTGTGCCTGGGGTCTGTTAACTGACGGCGAGACCAGAGTACAGCAGGGAGACCAGATCCCAGAGTTCCGCACAAGAAGTACATTAGCTCTCAAACTGAGCATCAGAAGGAAACTCTCCTGAAAAGGGAACGCTGTGGAGAGGGGTGAGCCGAGTTATTCGAGTCTGGTAATGCCACAAGAGTTAAGGGAGCCAGACAAACCACAATAAAGAAAAAGGAAAACTATCAGAGGGTCAGAGGGCTTTGGAGAGCCCTGACAAACTTCTATATGTAAGGCTGAGAAAGCCACATGGGTTACGGGCGCCAGATACACCTGAATAGAGACAGAACAAGCCTATCAAAAGGGCCAGAGGACTTTGGGGGATCCCTGAGAAACCGAAAGACGTTATAATCTCGGCTGGAGAAGCCACAAGGGTTATAGGAGCCTGGAAAACCAGAACTGGCAGACGCCATAGAGAGGCCTGATGGCAGGGACCAAGGACTTTGGGGAGTATTGAAAAGAGGAAATTTGGTGATCAGTAGTGGGAAGAAAAAGAACCTGGAGGGTTCAATTGTTTGAAATCCAGACAAGGAAATGTTCAATCACCAAGTGAGAAATTGTGTAGCTGTGATACGAACACCTTGTCTTTACCCAGGAGCAAACTGGATGAAATAACTATCAAGAGTTGAAAAAGTTGCATACAGAACCAGCAGAGACTGAGGACTGTGCTAAAAGAAATTGATGGACTTTGACAAACTTTTCTTTAATACTTTTCTTTGGAAAGAGATCCAGAATTTGACAAACTTTTAATCCTTCCGTTGGGAGAGCGATCCAAAACATTGGGCCACGCATCTGCCAAGGACAGAGACTGTTGCTCTGGCCTCCATCCTTTTTGTTGTTTTCTTAAGTGGCAGGGCCAGTTAGCTGAGTAGAATTTGGAATAAAGACTGTTTCTTTTGGGACAATTGACGAGCACCATTAGTTTCAGTTTACTAGTTAGGGAACTTCCCTCATAGAGGTAGGGCTAGATAGGCGTTTTTCTTTTGATTTTAGTAAACAACATTGAACCTCGCCGTTATTAGTTCGACGAGAGGAGGAATGACCATGGGCGCAGGTGGCGGGACAGGAGTAACATGCCCCTGATCACATCCCGAAGGATGGTACCCATCTGAGGGGATCTCATAAGCATGAAGAATTTCTCAAACCTGTCCTCACAGGCTGGTGGGGCGTTATATGGTGCAGGAGTAGAGCCCTGAGTTTGCTGAGGCCCGGGCGTACTCTGCCTTGATGCCTGCGGGGTGTATCTGCCCTGCGATGCTGAAGGATATGCTGTAGGGCACATACCTGGTGAACACCAGTCCCACCTCGAAACTCATTTTCCCACCTGCTCCCCAAAAGGGGGCGGTATCGAACGAGCAGAAATCTTCTCTGGTGCTGTGGCCATTTTGTCGGGCTGCATGCCATGTGCCTAAACCATGGTGCTTGCCGCGCTAGGCCCGGCCTCCTCCCGGACTCTTGGCGGTGGAGATGGAGGCCTACCCTGCACCTCAGGACGTGGCCTGGTAGACATTCCCTCGGCTGTGCTGCCTGTAGTGCTGCGTACTGGCGTTCCCTCAGACATTTGTCCAGTAGTAGGGAGTAACCCCTCGGGTGGATACCCGGTAAAAGAACCTTGCGGTCCCTTCGCGACATCACCGGCAGGATCTAGCGACCCTCGGCTTGGCGGCCGATAGTTGAAGCAGCCTCGGGACCCATGCTGGTGTTAGAACCTTAATGGCCCCTCCTGCTTGGACGTTTCCTTGGGAAGGAGTCGCCCTTGTGGGGTGCGGATGAAAAAAGTGGCCCTACCTTGGGCCTTGACTTGTGCTTGACGAAGTCCTTCAAGTCCTCTGGACGCAATCGTTCAAAGAGCTCCCCCTCCACCGAGCTAATCTGTTCTTCAGAGCGTGCGGTCTAAGCGCGTCACACGTGGTACAACCTTCCCAGCTGTGAAAGGGGCCAAGGCAGCGGAGAGAAAGAGCTTAGTGGGTTGTGGGGGGTAAATCGGACATAGGGAAGAGCCCTTCGCAGGCTGGAAACTACTAAAGCCCAAAGACGTTGACATGCGCCGGGAAGGAGCATGGCGCCAGAGGGCCCAGTACCTGATTAAAGACAAAAGACTAAAGGGAAACAAGAGTATCCAGGGGAAGAGCACGTAGAATTACAAGGCCGAAACCAAACCCAGGAACGCTGGTGAAAGTGATCCGCTACTGTCGATGTGGAAAAAGAGGACTGGGAAGTGGCGCCGGTGCGTGGAGTCAGGGGAGCACATGCTCCCAGGGCCGTGCCCCAGCATGTCTCTAAATTCAAAGGGCAAGAAGATTTTTTCTGGTGAAAAAGGTTCCATCTCCCATACCTAGCAAGCGATGCCCATACAGAATGGAGTAAAGGGGACTATGGACTAGGAGTAAGTTGGTCACTACGGAGATTAATTTATAATTTGTCTTTCTGATGCTTGTTAATTTGCTTAGAATCACATGCTGTGCATATGGTCCGACATCCAGTGGTAAACGCGGAGTATTGCATCTGGTCTTTCGGGGGACCGAAAGGGGACGTCGCATAGGTGTGTCTGAAACACTATCCCTCTCGTAACGTGTGTAGTGCCCAAAATCCCTCACGTGCTGAGGTCCCTCAGGTTGTTTTTTTCCGCCCAGATAACTGGTCGCCCTATAGCGGAGCTCTTCATGAGACATTGTTCATCTTACCGAATTGTCGGTTTAATCCCTGTTAAGTCACTTCGCCCATCAAGAACATCTTCGACGAAGACTACGGGGGAACCGTCTACAGCTGTGGATTCCGGCACCTAAGATCCAGCGTTCGGACCTCCACATGGTCGGGCCTTCGGGCCGGCCTACACAGTAGGGAGAGTGGGGTCGAGGTTTGCCATACTCCTATGATGTCTTTCCTCTTTTCCACTTCTTTCCTTTTTGGTCTGGTCACCCTTCCCTTCTGCTATGGAAAGGACTCCATTTAGATTCTGCCCTCTGTGAAGGGTCAGACATCCGTGGAAAGACGAGCACACTTCGTGTACGCTTGTCTCCCCCTAGAACACTAAAGCGGTGTTCAGCGTATAACTCCTAAACCTAATGCCTTAAGGAGCGCCGGTTGAAGCGGTGGGCTGCGTACGGAATGTCACGCGTGGAGCCTCCCTCCCTGCCGCGACACCAGCCGAGAGTGACGGGGGTACATCGGATGATCAAACGTCCAACGCGGAGTTTGTAGACCTTGAGGCGGACTATTCTAGAGCCGCCACGCCCGTCCCCGACCCTTCCAGGCTCGACTCCGGTCTTGCTACAGGGACCACACCCGGTGACAGGGGCGTACAATCACACCGCACAAAACGCACAACCCAAGCGCCCTCCTCGATTACCTCATTGAAGAAGGCGCAATCAATCTGATCCAAAGCCTTCCCCGCATCCGCAGCAGCGCATGACGACTGGGCTTAATAAATATAACAAAGGCGCTACTCCCCAAACTACACACGCCGAGGTTTCTGAACAAGAAACTTCGACGAGTTATAAGGTTTCCAAGGCCCGTGCAGGCCCGAAAACTACGAGTAGGCCTCTACCCGAGAAGCCATCATCGGAGGCGTTGTCCCCTGAAGATTCGGTAACTATCAGTAAGAGCATCAAAAGGATTGCTACGGCGGTGGGCCTAGTACCGGTTTCACCCACAGTTATGAGCCAATCCGCCGAAAGGTTTTCCACGGTTTTGAAAGACTATCCTGAGGACTCTTATGAAGAGAGCCAGGTACCCCTCTCAAGCACCCTGAGGAGATCCTCTGAACGCCTTAGGGCGGAGGACCCGGTTCCTGCTCAACTGGGTCCATTTGGGTCATCCAAGTGGACCACGGAGCAATTTGAGGGGTATATGGATCGGCTGGAGCAGGTTTTCGGGGCTTCTGATCAACCTCTGCTGAAAAAAAGCTCGGGTAGACCCTAACCCTCATACACAAGTTGCCCAACACCTAGATGTTCAACACTATGTTGATTATCAAGAAGATGTCCAGAAGGACACGTATAGAGACATCTATACAGAAGAAGAGGAGACTTCTTTTCTGGACAATTATGGGGAAGATCAAGGCGCAACGGACAACTGGGAGGACACCCAGCAGGACGATCACAATTCTGGTATCGTTTGCCTCGACTCTCCCACATCCACACTGGTTCGGCAAGCTCCCCCGGTGGATGATCAAATGGCTTTCAACAACACGTTGAAAAAAGCAGCGGAATTCTTTAAAATTGCCACGCTTGACGGATTGCCTGAACAGGATTTTGCGGAAAACATTATTAATGACAAGCCTCAGGCAAGCCAGTCTATACCTCTCTTGAGCTCTGTAAAGAGACGGCTGGCCCCTTCTTTACTCACACCCACTCAGACTAAGGCCGTGAACCCAAGGGTCGAAAAACTCTTCCGGCCCTCCCCCACCTACCCGCTTTATATCAAAGAGCACGCAATCCCAGACTCGCTGGTGGTGACCAACACTCGCAAGAGAGCAGGTGTTCCCCTTGCCACGGGAGAGTCACCCCCGGACAAGGAGTCCAAAAGTTTGTATGCCTTAGGCAAACGGGTCACGTCGGCGGCTGCTTATACCGTCCGGATTGCCAATAACACAATGTTACTGGCAAGCTACGTCGACGCCCAATTGAACCTACTCCAGGAAGGCCTTCAGGAGGTTCCGGAACCAACCAGAGCCAAGCTTCTCGCCATTGTCTCGGAGGGCAAACTTGCCAATCAAAATGTTGTAAAGAATACGCTGGACTCCGCAGAGACAGCAGGCAGGTCTCTCGCACAGGGTACTCTCCTAAAGAGACACGCGTGGCTGCGCACGTCGGGTTTCAGGCCTGAGACCAAGGCATCCATCATTAACAAACCCATAGAGGGCAACCTCTTCGGGAAGGCGGTAGACGCTGCGTTGGAAACATCCAAGAAGGAGCATGAGACTATTAAGTCACTGCACCAGATTTCCCAAAAACCCTCTTCTCAGAGGGGCAGCAATTCTCGGTGGTCCTTTCGAGGACAGGCCCGCGCCGCTCAAAATAATTTCGGCACGGGCAACTTCAACTCAAGTCAACCGGCTGCAAGCCCCACTTACTACCCCCAGAGGGGTCAGAAGCGTGGAAAGAATAGAGGCAGAGGCTCCAATTCCAGAGGTGCGTCAACCTCTGGTCAGAAATGACCACCAAGTTCAGGTCCCCTCCCATGTCTCCCCGGTCGGGGGGCGATTAACATCTTTCCTCAAGGCATGGGAGGGGATAACTTCAGACCAGTGGGTATTAAAGACGGTCACCCACGGTTACTGCGTGGAATTCGCCCGACCCCACAGTTCAGACCACCAAAACATTGACGCCTTTCACCGGAACATCTGCAGATCCTGGTCCAAGAGGTGGAGGCTCTGCTGGGAAAGGACGCCATAGAAGCGGTCCCGATTCTTCAGGTAAACAAGGGTATTTATTCAATATACTTCCTTGAACCAAAAAAGGATCTCACCATGCGTCCTGTTCTAAACCTGCGCCCAGCGAACAAGTTCATAAAGCCCCTGAAGTTTTGCATGGTAACACTTCAAGAGGTGATCCCATTGCTAAAACAAGGGGACTTCATGACAACATTGGATATGAAAGATGCATACTTTCATATTTCAATGCTGCCAGCGCACAGAAAATTCATAAGGTTCGGGATTCGGGACAAACACTACCAGTTCAGGGTGCTCCCCTTCGGCATAGCTTCGGCACCACAGGTGTTTACCAAGGTCATGGCAGTGGCAGCAGCACACCTGCGCAGACTTTCAGTTCCAGTTCACCCTTACCTAGACGATTGGCTCATCACGGGGGATTCGTTCGACGTTTGTTTTTCGAACACCCAAAAGACAGTAGACCTACTGTTCAGCCTGGGATTTTCTATCAACGAAAAGAAATCCAGCTTAGTCCCCAGCCAAGTAAAACAGTTCCTGGGGGCTCTAATTCGCACGGAAGACGGTCTAGTCTTCCCTTCCAGTGAGAGGGTTCAGAACATGCTCTCTCAAGTTCCTCAGTATGTAGCCAGTCGGGAGGTGACGGTACGCAAAGCTATGTGTTTGCTAGGGATGATGGCGTCATGCATATACTTGGTCCCCCACGCGCGGCTGCGCATGCGTCCCATGCAAGAGTGGCTCAACAGCCAGTAGTGTCAGGCCAGCGGACAATGGGAAGATCTGTTAGTTGTCTCGCCAGCCCTCGTTCTCTCTCTGCAGTGGTGGTCAAGGGAGAACCTCTTGAAGGGGAAAACCTTCACCACCCCTGCAGTGGAAGCCACTCTCACAACAGACGCATCTCTCACGTGGTGGGGGGCTCACCTGCTTCAACAGACAGCGCACGGAGTGTGGTCCCCTCAGGTAGCGTCCAACCATATAAACCTACTGGAGCTACTAGCGGTGTTCAAAGCATTGAAAGCCTTTCAGGAGCAACTGCAAGGGAAGACAATGCTGGTCCTAACCGACAGCACAACAGCAATGTATTATCTGAACAAGCAGGGGGCACTCACTCTCCAGGGCTATCCAAGCGGTCCAAAAACATCTGGATATGGGCTCTCAAACACAAGATGTTCCTGATATCCCAACATGTTCCAGGGGAACTCAATCTTCTGGCAGACGTACTCAGCAGAGATTTTCCTCTGCCAGAAGAATACGAATGGCGTCTGCACGAAGACATTGTATCCAACATCTTCGCAGAATGGGGGTTTGCAGAGATCGACCTGTTCGCTACTCCGGAGAACGCCCAATGCCCAGATTACGCCTCCAGGCACCCCAGAACCGATCCAAGGGGAACAGTCTCTGGATAACTTGGTCGGGGAAATTTGTTTATGCTTTTCCCCCGACTCCCCTTCTGAACAAGATAGTGCACAAAATGCACCAGGAACCAATCACCATGATTCTGGTGGCTCCCATATGGGCCCGCCAACCCTGGTTCGCGCACCTGATGGAAATGTCCCTCTCCCCACCAGTCAAGCTGCCCTGCCCGTACAACATGTTGTCTCAGGACAAGGGGGAGACTCTGCACCCATACCCACAAACTCTGAACCTGGCAGCCTGGCTCCTGAAGTCATAGAGTTTGGACATTTGCAACTCCCTCAAAGATGCATGGACATACTGAGGGAGGCAAGAAAGCCTAACACACGTTATTGCTATGCCAGCAAATGGAAACGTTTTGTCATTTGGTGCAGTTCCAAAGGCGTCAATCCTACTGATTGCTCGCCTTCACACATTGTGTTATATCTAACCCATCTGTTGGACTCTGGGTTAGTTTTCAATTCCTTAAAGGTTCACCTAGCGGCGTTGTCAGCCTACACCACGTCACAGCAAAAGGTGTTGTGGTGGAAAATACCTGTGATTAAAGCCTTTATGGAAGGGGTTAAAAGAATTTATCCCCCCATCACTCACCCAGCCTCTGGGTGGGATCTAAATGTGGTTTTTAACTAGGCTCATGGGACCCCCTTTTGAGCCTACGCATAAAGCTAGTCTGAAAGACCTGACTTACAAGACAGCCTTTCTAGTAGCTATCACTATCAGAAGAGTTAGCGAACTACAGGCCCTCTCGATCTTGGACCCCTTTGTTACAGTCCACAAAGATAAAGTAGTTCTGCGCACTCAACCCAGATTTACGCCGAAATTTATTTCGAAGTTCCATGTGAACCAGTCAATCGAACTACACACTTTCTTCCAGAGACCTACTAACATGGCCGAAAGAAGCCTTTACACACTAGATGTGCGCAGGGCAGTCATGTTCTACATGGATAGAACTAAACCACTGAGGAAAACTAAACAATTCTTTGTTTCAGTGGCAGCTGGTAGAGAAGGGGACCCTGTCTCTAAATCAGCAATATCAAGGTGGATTGTCAAATGCATCACGCTATGTTACACTCTTCCAAAGAGAGAACTGCCCTTCAAGCCTAGAGCACATTCTGCTTGAGGCACTGGGGCATCCACAGCATTCATTGCAAATGTTCTTCTAGAGTCCATTTGCAAAGCGGCAACCTGGAGTTCTGTACAAACCTTTACAAAACACTATTGCCTAGACACTCATTCTAGGTCTGATTCTCAGGTGGGACAAGCAGCACTAAGACATCTTTTTTCTACTGTTCCTTCTCACAACCCACCTCCAACTCCGGGTACTGCTCGCTAGTCTATGCACAGCATGTGATTCTAAGCAGATTAACAAGCATCAGAAGGCATGCATTACTTACCGTAAAAGCATTTCTGATGATTGTATCTGCTTAGGTTCACATGCGCCCTCCCCGCCTCCCCGCTCAGGGTGGAAGGAACATAGACTTCTTACTACTTTCTCTCTTCATGTACTCACTCACTATAGCCTTGGGCTCCCTCATGGCAGAAAAAATACAATCAGAGGGACCTCGGCACGTGAGGGATTTTGGGTACTACACACGTCACGATAGGGATAGTGTTTCAGAAACGCCTATGCCGACGTCCCCTTTCGGTCCCCCGAAATACAAGATGCAATACTCTGCGGTTACCACTGGATGTCGGACCATATGCACAGCATGTGAATCTAAGCAGATACAATCATTAGAAATGCTTTTACGGTAAGTAATGCATGTCTTATATGGAAACATACCTCTTTAAGACAGCAGTTGTATGTAGGAACTGTGATGAGTTGAAGCAATTACCCGTCCTTCAGCATGAGTTGGTGCCGTTCTTGGGCATTTGGGTGGCTTGGCTACTACCCTAAGTGCCCCCAGTGAATAGACTGAGCAGGATTCCCTTGTGTGCACCCTCATGCAGATGTTAATCCCACATTTTCCCCAACGCCTGTGAGAAAACCTAGACCGAGAGCCTTTAATAAGGACGACCACCCCCAGGGGGATGTGGACTGCAACTGATCCACAAACTATATGCAGTCATCCGACAATACAATCTTGTAGCAAGAGGGGAAGGAATTTCAGAGAGAGAGATGCTCGCTTACCTCACAGTGAGTTGACAGATGCGTCAATTAGCCTGCAATCTTTGGGATACTGCGCAATGCCACAGAGCCTGACGCAGTGATTTGCTAATGCCAATATGGCGCTGACAGACACCTATAAAGGCTTTTCTGCTCCTAACGGAAGAAGTTAAGCAGCCTAATCTGATTAACCATTAAAAGTCAAACTGCAGTAATTGTATTATAGATGGAATTTATGGATTCTTACATGGGTTCACATGCTCATGAATATTCCCTGTCATCAGGCTGGGAATCCTCAGTAATATTACAGCAGTTTCGCTTTAAAGCTGAAAATTGTCGCTTTTATAGCCTATTGCTGTCACTTTAAGTCATACTGCCCCAGCCAATGATGTTGGTCCTCTGAAGCTCCACTTCTGGTGGCCATCTTCAGATTTGTACTGCTACTTCCCGTGTTTGGAGTCCTTGTGTTTTTGCTCCTCGAAATTAGATTACCCTTTTGCCTGTTTTTGCGAGAATTAGTGTCAATTCTTTTCTTCAGTTGTTCATCTTCAAATACCGTTGTGATTACAGACGCGGAGACCCGTTGCCGGAGAGGATTCTTATGCATTGTCTGATCTCTAACCTGTGTGTGCCGCAGGCCTAGGCGTGGGCCTTTGCTTCACGGGCATGGCAGACGCCACAAGGAAAATCCTCTTCAGAGCTGGCTAAAACTGCAGCCTGAAAAACATCTTTATCGAAGATCGGCACCTTAAGTGCATCTACTGTCTATATCCCCACCACAATGCAGGTGGATGTTAGATCTGTCAGACCTTCTCCAAGACGCCGGAAAGACTGGCATAGGAGGTTAGTTGCATGGATTGAAGAAGGGAAGGCCTCCAGGCGTATTCCTTCCTCTTCCAGGGTTAGTCGACCCAAAGAGTGTGCTCCCTCTGACAAATAGAGGCCGAGATCCTTTGAGGACACTGCCCTATGGAAGATATCAAAAAAGTTGAAATCATCAGACGCACCAACAACCTCTTCATCAATGGTCCCTGCAACTGCGGGACCAAGAACGGAAGAGCGCCGATCGCTGTCTGCATCTCAGTCGACTGTTAGCCTTCCAGCAAGCGGGCAGGTTCCCTCCATAAGGAAATTGCTGACACCAGCAGCCAGGCATAAGACTTTGTCAAAGGGCATACCGCCAAAGGACCCATCAATGGCTCCCAGTCGCTGACCTCGTCATTGTCATGGACCTTGTTGAGGGACCCATCGACAACCTCAGCTACCAGGGCCATCGTCCCATTGACTACCAACCCTTTGACATCTTTGCCAACGAAGACTGGTCTTCTGTCGACAACTACCATCCCGTCAAGGGGCTCTTCGACTACCGAGAACTGTTTCTAGAGCCCAAAGTAGCCTTACCACTCAGACCTCCATCTGCGGTACCGACTACAGCCACGTCGATGATGGCAACGTTTTCTGCTCTGCAGGCACCAGTCATCACCTCTTTTCCTAGGAGCTCGCATTTGGGGAGAGAGCTGCCTCCACCCCTCAATTTCCTCCCTAGGCCTACCACGGATGTTACCACCACCAATAATTCACTCTCTGTTTTGAGGAGGACCTGCCAGAGGGATTTTACCTGACCTGGATCCCATTCTGACAGCGCCACCGCATGGGGCGCCATCTCACCAGCCAACGTGGCATTTTAGCCCTTCACCCCAGGGGACACCCTTTCACCAGCCATCTCGGCCTCGTGGACCAGCACCGGCTCCTGCACTAAGAGATATGTCCTTGGACATTTTGACTACTTTACACACGCTGGTGTCTGAAGTACAGCAGCGTCTACCAGCTGCTCCCCTACCTGCTCCTTCCCGAGCTTGGCTGACACTTGTATTTATTGATTTCACTTCCTCATCCAGCCCTGGTTACCCCTCGGCCATTGCAGCTTGCACCCACTCTTGTGGTGGACAAAGCAGCCCAGGCAGACACTGGCACTGTTACTATGAAGGGTACGCAAGTGACGGATGAGATCCAGGACTACCTCCTAGCTGATGGGGATTCTTCTGATGTCGACATGCCCTCTAGTGACTCTCTGCCCGACGATATTGGGTTTTCCACTCCATATCATAAAGGGTTGCAAAGCTATTCAACCTCACACCTGAGGAGGAAAAGAAAGAGGGGTTCCTTTTCAAAACGACGGGAGTCCTCCAAGAAAATGATCATTGCGGTGCCCCTGTTGGACGACATTTGGGAGGATGGCCTGTTGGTCATGAAGACCCCTAGCACAACTCCTGCAAAAAGGGATTGTTTGGAGAAAAAGTACCCGGTCCCAGACTCTGCCCCTCGGTGCCTCATGTCACAGCCATTGCCAGACTGTGGTCTCGGCCGTGGCTGGG
Source organism: Ambystoma mexicanum (assembly GCF_040938575.1). NCBI lineage: Eukaryota > Metazoa > Chordata > Amphibia > Caudata > Ambystomatidae > Ambystoma > Ambystoma mexicanum. Next base: position 437,631,848 of record NC_090936.1, read on the forward strand.
AAGAGGTTCTCCAACCAGTCTTCCTCGGCTATGGTTCCTCTTGACCAGGAATGGAAGGAGCTGGGTGCAACTGGAAAGCGCATCATCACAACGGCAGCGTCGACAATCAAAGCGGCCAACGCCCTTGACATTCTCTCTAAGTATGACTGAGTTATGGTATGGACCCATCCCTGACTGACTTCCGGACAATAAGAAGGCTGAGGCCCTGGCATTGTTGCACGATGGGAAGGTAGCCTCCGACCATGCAATCACTGTCACCCTGGACATCGCAGATTCCAGTTTTCGCCACGTGGTCAATGGCTTGGCCCTCTGCCATCAGGGTTGGCTCAAGGCCACCAACTTCCACATGGATGTGCAAACAGGGGTGGTGGACATGCCATTCGATGGCGACAAACTCTTTAGGAAGGCATTTGTCGACACCCTACAGACCATTAAACCGGACACAGACAGCTCATTCTCTGGATACTCCTCATCAGAGGAGGCTGTCCTTTCGCTCCTCTAAGGGGAAAGTCTTCTGGTCCTCCAAAGGCTTCATCTCGCCCAATCATCAGCCCTCGCGTTCAACCATCCAGGAGGCATATAGGGAACACTCCCAGGCTTACGGAGGTGGCAACCGGCTTCCTTGCCACCCATACCCCCCAGAACGCAGACACCGAAGCAGGCCTGAGCTGGTGCAGGGTCTGATCCCTCACTTCAGCACCCCAGTGGGACTCTGGGTTATTGAAATGTGTCGATCAGTCGTGTAAGATCTCCACAGACAAATGGGTGCTTGACATTCTACAGCAGGGTCACGCTCTGGATTTACAGGACACATGCCCTCACGTTCAGCTGCTAAAGGAGGTTCAAGCCATGCTAAACAAAGGAGCAATAGACCCCGTCCCATAACGCCTCTGGTACTCCAGAGTGTACTGCAGATACTTTCTGTTGAGAAAGAGGTTGGTTGGATCGAGACCCATTCTAGACTTGCGATACCTCAACAAATTACTCAAATCCCAAAAAGTTCTGGATAGTCAGGTTGCAGCACGTCCTCTGCCATCTGGAGGAAGGAGAGTTCCTGGTGATCCTCGACTTGGAGAATGCTTAGTTCCGCTCCCCATTTATTGTCCCGCTGGCCCACTTAATCTCCACCTTCTCCCCTCACTTCCAGTGCTATGCTAATGATACTCTGCTCTCCTTTTAGCGCCCTTTTACCTCCTCTCCTTCCTTTCTCATATCCGACTGCTTGACTGCTATTCAGTCATGGTGCTCTGCTAAAGATCTCTGCATTAATGCCAGTAAGACTGAGATCCTTCTCGTTGGGACACCTGCTCCCTGTTTCCTTTTCTCCCTGCCTCGCTCTCTGGCCACCCTCTTTGGGTCTCCTCCCCTCACCTTCTTGTGAGGCAAAAGCCACAAGACTCTTCCCTCTCCTTCTCCCTGCACATCACGGACCTTGCCAAGAAGTCCGACTTTCAGCTTCACCTCCTAGGAGGCATTCTCCCTTTCCTCACTTTCCCCTATAAACTCAAGGTATCCAGAGCTCTGGTTCTCTCTAGAATGCACGACTGCAACAGCCTCTTCTTCAATCTGCCTCTTTCTTCCCTTCGCCCTCTTCAACTAATCCAGAATCGGGCTGCACGACTTATTCTTGGCCTCAAGCCCAGTGACTGCATCTCTAACACTAAAATCTCTCCACTGGCTCCCGGTGACCGCAAGGATCATATTCAAGACCCTTTGCATCATCCACAAGGCTGTTTGTGACCTGGGAATTATTTGAAATTCTTGAAGTTAGATCTTATGGCAAATTCCATGGCCAAAATGGACTAGTCTAGAGAGAATACAGTTAGTAAACATGTATGTTGGTTATATTGATTTTGATTAATTGAGCAATCGAACTAGACTGGTTTTGAATTTCCTAATTTTTGTTTACTCGTATTATGTAAAACAGTGTTATTCTTTTGTGTTATGTACACAACATGTGAAAAAAAAGAAAATATTGAAAAGTTGATTTTATTTTTTATCAGTTACATCAATAAAATAAAAAATAAAAACACAAGCTCCAGGTGCGATGCAGAGTTTGGTCAGGCGGTCCTGGAGAACCTTTTTGCTTCGTCCTAGATATGAGGCAGGTTATCACAGTTCCACCTTATGTTCTTGTTCGGTGGAATCACCCACAAGGATGGAGGAAAGGGGGTGTCCTGTATGAGTAATTAAAGTTACTCACTGTAGTGACTAGAGTACTCATAGTCCCCTTTCCTCCATACGTCCCACTCGCCTACCCCGGCAGTATGCTAATATGTAATGAGTGTAGCCAGGTATCTAAGCATCCGATGTGTTCAAAGGAGACTGAGGTGAGGCGCCGGAAGGCGGGGCCTCAGCAGGGTGTTCCCACGGCCGAGGCTGCACCCCTACTCGCTATACTAAATTTGAAGGGGAAGTTCAATTTTTCACTGTCAAAGCTTTCGGTACCGTCCCTATATCGGAGGACGCCCACAAGGATGGTGGAAAGGGGACTATGAGTACTCTAGTCACTAGAGTGAGTAACTTTAATTCAAAGGGATTGTGTCCTCCGACGTATTCCTTATCTTTGATAATACGTTTCCAGCTTGCTGGCCTTGGAAATTATTTCTGTAGAGGGCGCTGTGCGTCGACGTCCGCCGAGTCGATGTCCCTCGACGGCCACCGTATCGGCGCCGACGTCACTATGCCCATAAATAGCCATGCGCTGCGTTCGTTGCTCAGTTCCGTTTATCCGCGCTTCGTGGGGCCTCGGAACGTTGTTGTTCAGTCAGGATAACCCTATATCTACTCGAATAAATACCTACTCGTTCTCGATGGCATCTTCATCGGAACCGACGACACTGCGATCCGGCTTCAAGAAATGTCGAGACTGCGGTAAAAAAATGTCGATAACGGATTCACACAGGATCTGCTTGTGGTGCTTGGGAGCCGTGCGCCATTGTTCGGAGTGTATGTCCATGACGGCGAAAGCCTTGAAGGAGTGCGAGGGGAAGCTCAAGAGAGGTAAGTCAGTCAAAACCTCCTCGAAGGTTTCTTCGGCTGAGTCGAGGCATTCGTCTCCTCGCTGTCGAAAACATTCCCATTCTAGATCTCGAAGTAGCTTCCACCATTTGTCGAGATCAAGACACTGAAAAAAGAGACGTCGAAGATCCCCTTCCTCGTCTTCTGTTTCCCCTGAAAGGGTCTTCTGTCCCACAAAACACAGCTCTTAGGCTGAGTGGGAGGAATTCAGAAAGAAAATGTTAAGCGTCTTCGAGAAAGCGGCCTCGACCCCCTCGAAGACAGCTGAGGGTGATACCCCGGGTGAAAAACCCAAAAAATCAAAACGTTGAGAGTCGCAGCACCCGGCGAAACATTCCACCCGAGAGCGCCACGAGCCATCGGGTAAGAAGGCACCATCTTCTAAGCCGAAGATTCCTTCGACGCATGGATCGGTGCCATTGACGCCATTGTCGAAGGGTTCCTCGACGCATCGGTCGATCGACTCGACGCCATCGGCGCCGCCGACATCGACGCCGATGAAAGAGAAGACGAAGGCTACTCCACACCCAACGGTGATTCCAAGGGCCTCCGGCATGACGCCGAGACTGTCGTCTATGTCCTCGAGTAGGATCCCGATCCTCTCGAGTTCTTCGAGACCTCTTCCAGTTTTCTCGACGCCGTTCTCGCCGCCTTCGAAGCCTGTCACATCGGCGTCAACGACATCGACGTTTTCTCGTCCAATAATGACGAGTTTGGCTCCTTCTGCCTTAGAGATGGGTTTTACACCATTTCAGAGGTCAGAGTACCCTGGACTATCTTCAATTTATGAAGAGGGGGAAGATTCTGACCAGGAAACATTTGGGATACAGAGGACCATTCTGCCTATTTCAGAGGATTTCACCTCTGAGGAAAGAAGGTTGAAGGACCTACAGGAGACACTACATGAGGTAAGTGGGCTGGACACTTCCCCAGAAGTGGAATTTGTTAAACCAGACCCAGGGGAACATGCTGAAACAGCCTATAGAACCCTTATGGCAAGAATTATTGAATTTATGGGTTGGTCTGCGCCTTTGCCTGTTTTTCAACAGGATGACCTAACAGATATATTAGACAAAGGTCCACAGGAGGACCCTGTGGTCCCCTTCCATGCAGCCTTACAAAGGAAAATTACATCTAATTGGGAAACTCCTGAAGTTATCCCTGCGGACAATAAAAGATTGTCAGCCAAGTATAGGGTAGCGGCTGCTGACCCTGAATACTTATCAAAACACCCGACTCCAGAGAGCCTGGTGGTTCAAGCGGCAACTTCATCTAGCAGTAGGACCGCTTACCCTACGTCCCACAGGATAGAGATGACAAGTGGTATGATTCTATAGCGAAGAAAGTCTTCTCTGCTTGTAGCATGGCGTTGAAGTCCATCAACGCCACCTGTACGCTCGCCAGGTTCAGTCACACACTGTGGGAGTGTGCTTCACCAGCGGCTGACTGCATACCCGAAGGAGAGGAAAAGGAAGCCTTCCTTAACATTATTAAAGATGGCAAAGATGCCACGTGCGAATCACTTCAAACTGGCATCGATTCCGCTGACAGTACCAGCAGGGCCATGGCGGCAAGTACAACAATCCGCAGGCATGCGTGGTTGCGAAGGTCTGGCTTTGCTCCAGATGTACAGGCCAGACTTTTGAATATGCCCTTTGACGGCTCTTCACTAGTCAGAAAAAAGGCTGATGACAGTCTGGAAAAGTTGCAGACTTCTAAAGCAGCAGCAAAATCTTTAGGAGCTGCTATCCGCCAAACTCCTTTTCGCCCCTCAGGAACCTCTGGGAGAGGAAAGTCCTTTCGCTATTATTCCGCATTCGGGAAAGGCATAGGACAGCCGGCTCAAAGAGGCCAAAGGAGATCCACCCGAGGTGGACGGGTCCAAGGTACTAAGGCTGCAGCAGGTGCCTCTTTACCCTCGGCATCTGCATCAGCCGCCCCAAACCACTCTGGGGCCTTTCCACACAATACACCTGTAGGGGGCAGGTTAACTCACCATCTGAAGGAATGGCAGGCTACAATGTCAGATGCTTGGGCATTGGAGACAGTTGCCCAGGGTTACTGCCTACCCTTTCTACACATCCCTCAGAGTCATCCACCGGGGAACAGCTCTCTAAAAGTTCCATATCTGCAGGAAATTATAGACCTGCTAGAGAAAGGTGCCATAGAACCGGTACCTGTAGCGGACAGTAACAAGGGCTGGTACTTCCCCGACTTTCTCATACCAAAGAAGGACGGAGGACTGAGACCCATCCTGGACTTACGAGAATTGAACAAGTTCCTCAGGAAGGACAAGTTCAAGATGGTAACTCTCTCTCAGATACTTCAGGCCCTCCAGCTCCAGGACTGGCTGGTATCTCTGGACCTTCAGGATGCTTATTTCCATGTGCCAATCCATCTCAAACACAGGAAATACCTGAGGTTCGCAATTGGCGCCTCTCATTATCATTCTGCCATTTGGGCTGACCTCCGCCGTGAGGGTCTTCACCAAGCTGATGTCTGTAGTGGCGGCGAGTTTAAGGAGGGAAGGGATCCACGTCTACCCCTACCTGGACGATTGGCTGATCAGGGCTGTATCTTCGAAACAAGCCCAGGCCCAGCTAGATTATGTCTGCCACTTCCTTCACAAACTGGGCTTCTCCCTCAATTTAAAGAAGTCACAGATGATACCATCACAGAGACTCCAGTTCATTGGAGCGGTCCTGGACACTTCCCTGGGAAAAGCCTCGCCACCAGAGGTGAAGGCTCAAGATATTCTACAGATGGTCACCATGTTTCAAAATGCCCAACGTCTCCCAGCCTTCGACTTTTTGAGGTTGCTAGGCCTCATGGCATCCTGCATCTTCCTTGTGCCAGAGGCTCGCCTGAGATTAAGATCTCTTCAGTGGGCACTGAGAAGTCAGTGGTTGCAATTCTCAGGGAGAATGACAGATCTCCTCCGGATTCCGGACAAGGTAGCCCGTGACCTTCAATGGTGGGCCTATCCAGAGAACATCTTGAAAGGAGAACTGTTTTGGCAGCCATGGCCGGAGATAACAGTAGTCACAGACGCCTCACTCACGGGGTGGGGAGCCCATGCCAACGACTTGACCATCAGCGGTCGTTGGTCTCCATCGGAGTCCAGACTACACATCAACCTATTGGAGCTGAGAGCGATCAGACTAGCGCTGAAAGCTTTCCCGCCATCAGTACAGGGGAGAAATGTCCTGATAATGACGGACAACACGGTGGCCATGCACTACCTCAACAAAAGAGGAGGCGTAGGATCACTGCCACTGTGCAGAGAGGCGATGCAGCTCTGGTTTTGGGCAATCCAAGAAGGAATCTCTCTATCGGCAGTCCACCTAGCCGGAGATAAGAACTTGACAGCGGACGCTCTGAGCAGGCAGAGCACAGTCTCCCACGAGTGGGAGCTAGCTCAGGAAGTCCTTGAAGAGATCTTCGCCCTTTGGGGAACCCCTCAGGTGGATCTGTTCGCCACAAGCACCAACAGGAAGTGCGATCTGTTCTGTTCAAGGGCATTTCCCCCGAGAGGAGCTCTAGGAGACACGTTCGTAGTGGATTGGGAGTTTCCACTCCTTTACGGGTTCCCACCAGTCCCTGTTATTCCTCAAATGATCAGGAGGTTGAGAAGATTCCGGAAAACCATGATCCTAATTGCCCCGGATTGGGCCAGGAGAACGTGGTACCCGTACCTTCTAGATATGTCCATCTGTCCTCCAATCCGTCTTCCACTCAAAGAGAATATTCTCTCGCAGAAGGGAGGTCAGGTTCTCCATCCAGACACCAGAACCCTCAACCTTCACGCTTGGCTTCTGAAAGGGTGAGGTACAAGGATTGGGATCTCCCTGATGACGTCATGGAGGTGTTGCCTTCGGCCAGAAGGCCAGCAACAAAGTCTTTATACCGCTGCCGTTGGAACACATTTTGCAGCTGGTGTAGGGAAGAGAATATCGACCCTTTTTCATGTGGTACACCAATGGTGTTATCGTTTCTACTCTACGTGGCAAACTCAGGCCTTCAAGTTGGCACTGTAAAAGGCTATCTCGCAGCACTTTCTATCTTCAAGCGCACTGCGGAAGAACCATCGTATTTCAAACTTCCTCTAGTGATACCATTTCTCAAGGGATTAACTAATGTTTATCCTCCAAAACCATTTCAGGTTCCCTTATGGGACTTAAATTTAGTCTGAAACTTCCTAATGGGCACTCCATTTGAACCACTTCACTCTTGTTTGCTGAGATTTCTCACACTTAAAACTGTCCTATTGGTAGCACTAACATCTGCTAGGAGGGTGAGCGAGCTACAAGCTCTCTCCTGTAAACCCCCACATACAATCTTCCACAAGGACAAAGGTTGCCCTGCAGGTGAAGCCTAATTTCCTCCCAAAGGTGGTTTCTGAATTTCATATTACTCAGAAAATTACCTTACCTTCGTTCTACCCTCCTCCCCATACGAGGAAAGAGGAAGAAAGGCTACATAGGCTGGACCCAAGGCGAGCTCTCAGCTTTTACATCAGCAGAATGGCTAGGATCAGGCAAGCAGACAAACTGTTTGTAGGATACTCGGGTCACAAGTTGGGACTACCGATAACAAAACAAACCATCTCCAGGTGGATTATTTTGGCCATTCTGGAATGTTACAAACTAGCAGAGAAAGAGCCACCCCAAAATCTCAGGGCTCATTCAACCAGGGGTACTGCAGCCTCTTCGGCTCTCCAAAGACGGGTACCGGTCCAAGACATGTGCGGCTGCCACATGGTCATCCGCACATACATTCACACAATTTTACAATCCGGATTCCTCCACTAGTCAAGAGACCAGATTTGGCAAGGCCGTATTACATCTGGTCCATCCCTAGAGGGATACATAACATTCTAACCCCCACCTCCAATTACATGCCACTGCTATGGGAGTTTATCAAAGATAAGGAATACGTCGGAGGACACAATCCCTTCGAATAACAAGTTACTTCTTACCTTGTAACGTTCTTTCGACGGTATGTTCCTCCGATGTATTCCTTATCGCCCCTCCCATCCATCCCCGCAGTGATACTTCCCTTGTGGTTGCAGCTTATGCTCCTTCAAGGTCAATAACCAATTCAGGCATGACTTTTCTTATGCTACAAAACGGAACTGAGCAACAGACGCAGCGCGTGGCTATTTATGGGCATGGTGACGTCGGCGCCGATACGGAGGCCGTCGAGGGACATCGACTCGGAGGACGTTGACGCGCAGCGCCCTCTACAGAAAAAATTTCCGATGCCAGCAAGCTGGAAACGTATTATCAAAGATAAGGAATACGTCGGAGGAACATCCAGTCGAAAGAACGTTACAAGGTAAGAAGTAACTTGTTCTTCTCCAGCATTGGTCTTACATGGATTCACATGCAAACCATCCATCCTTCCCCCTCTCTGGTTCTTTCTTGGTTCCTACTGGCACTTTTGCAACCAAATCTGAAGATGGCCACCAGGGATGGAGCTTAGGCGGACCAATGCCATTGGCTGGGGCAGTATATGACCCAAAGTGACAGCAATAGGCTATAAAAGCAACAATCCGTATTCAGTTTTGAAGCGAAACTGCGTTCGTTTTACTGAAGATTGCCAGCCTGACGGGGAACATTAATGAGCATGTGAATCTATGTAAGACCCATGCTGGAGAACAGGAATGACAGTTAAGTAACTTGTTCTTCTAGCCAACCTGGCCAATTGGGGCACTTGACACATGTCGCTCTAGGAAAAGACCAATCATGAGTAATAGTGCAACAGATCCCAGTCCTCCCCGTGAATAAAATGTGCTGGGGAAAATGAGTTTGTGTCGCAAACCTGGAAGAAGCAATTGCACCCTTCAATGCTCCCTGGACAAGGAAGGAGACCACTACCCTGGTAAAGTAGTGGACGTCTGTAGACCCTACAAAGAGAAGCTGAACAGGGTGTGTGAAAGACATTTAGAGTCACCTACCTCGGTTCCATGTCATTTCATCGCGGAATGAAACAATGATGGGTTTTTCTCCGTTGATATTTCAAGGTGAAAACTCATCGTTTTTTATTTTTGTATTTTATTTTTGGGGGATTCCCCCCAATCCCTTTAATTATTTAACTCACCGAACACCAACACCCCATCTATATATTTTTTTTAACCCCCCTATAAAATTCGATGAGTCATCACATTGAAATGACAACAGTGAAAAACCCAGTGTCATTTCATCTCACGATGAAAGGACAGTGTACCCCTAACTCAACCTCACATACCTTAAGAAGGGAATTGGATAGGCAGAAACTGGGTTTTTCCACCAGCAACCCTGGGGAGGAGAAAGGAGACCCAAGCAAGACCCCTGGCACGAGGGACCCATCTGCTCCCTTCCAGAGGAGGTGTGTGAGAATACTAATCTACAACCAGACTCTTTAGTTGGATGGGCAGATAGCGCAACTTTAAATCACTCAAAAATGTAGTTCGGAATAGTCGACAAATACCCTCGGCTAAAAGGTGTGGAAGAGACTGATCCTGCTAAATGGTACGCCGAGATGGTTAAAGGACCATATTTTAGATTGCTTCCTTTAGATGAGCGCTGGAATTTAGAGAGTAGGTTTGGAAATATTTTAGGATTTCCAAGGATTATAGATTTTGAGTTGGTTCAGAACAGGCTTATCCAGGCAGCTAAAATAATTGCTAAGTTTAGGTTATTTTTTTTTATGTCTATGTTTGATTAGAATAGTGAGTCCCTGAGGGAATAGAGACTTGTTAAGAACAGGGTTTTTTTGTTTGGGGTGGGGGGCAACCAAGACCTTTCGTGTGTGGATACCACTGTTGTGCTGGTCTGACCTTTGTGTATTTTTTCAGTTGTTCCCTATTTTTAGCTTTAACCCTTAGATCCTCTAAGAATTCAACCACACGACCATTTTGCCTACACTAACAGCCTACAAACTGACTCCATCGTATCACTTCTTGCATCGCTACACAGCCTACAAGCTTAAACATGGTAAGCCAGTAAATGTTTAACTACTACGGAAAACTTAACCTTTGACAGTATTTGCACAGTACTTTTCACATTTCTGAGAGTGCGCCTATAGGGACATTTTTCAGACACAACATTAAAGGGGGGGGCATTCATTCAAGCAGTTGAGCGATCTATTAATGATAATAGTCCTAATAAGTATACAATTAAAGTCTGCAGCCAGGGCTATCCTAGAGCTGGAACAGAAAATCTCAGTTGATGTTAATTTGAGAGCTCCCTATTTGAGAGCTCCCTATGTATCCCTATTAGCTGCAAGACTCTCTTGGAGGAGGTAGAAAAGCATGTTTACTTATATCATCCAGGATTATAAAGCAATCCATATGTCCCTACCAGTAATCACTTTAGATAAGTATTTTGTAGGGCTAGGCGACATATCAAGTTTTGGAGCTATATCGATATATTTTCAAAATCGATAAAGGATGAGACAATATTGTTAACATCGAGATATATATGCATATATATATATATAGAAGACTACATCAAGAGTGCTTACAAATAATTAATTGCATGATCAAAAATGCTACGAAAAAATTGGGGGTAATCCAACAAAAACCCTAGAAAATAAAGTAAGGGACTTCCATGCAATATGGGAAGAAAGGGATTCTTACTGAGGATAACTGTAAATTCCTGAGGACGACAAACTCAGTGATTCCGACAATATACTTTCTTCCGAAAATCCACAAGGATATTAAGAAACCTCCAGGCAGACCAATAGTCTGTTCAATGGGCTCTGCCCTTGAAAATATGTCTAAGTACATAGATAAAACACTTTTCCCTTTTGTGTCCTCTCTCCCATCTTATATCAAAGACACAACGGATTTCTTGAGACACATTGAAAATATGCCCTGGCAAACCAATTATATCATGGCCACTATGGATGTTGTTTCCCTGTACACATCCATAGGGCATGAATATGGGAAAAAGGCATGTGAAAGCTTTCTGAACACAAGATCTCTAAATTTTTTAGAACACACGAAGATGATTCTTGAGATGATAGATTTGTGCCTGACGAATAATGTTTTCATTTTTAACAATGAATATTTTAAATAAATGCAAGGCACAGCGATGGGCACAATGTTTGCCCCACCCTATGCAAATCTGACCATGGGAGCATGGGAGGCTTCGGATGTGTGGACAGAAAAAAATCATACAACTACTGACAACATCGTCTTATGGCTCAGGTACATTGACGACCTCTTCATAATATGGAAAGGGGCGAAAAAAGCATGGACAACATTTGTCAAGCTCTTGAATGACAAGGACCACAATCTGAGATTCACAGAGACACATAGCAAAACCTTCTTAACCTTTTTGGATGTGAATCTCCGAGTTGTGGATGAGACATTGACTACGGAATGAGATAGGAAACCAACTGGTACCAATACACCTCTACATGCAACCAGCGGCCATTCTAAAAACTTGATATCGAGCATTCCGTATGGTGAGTTTATAAGAATCAGGAGGAATTGCTCAACTTTGAAGGCCTATGATTCTGACAGCAAAATTGCAGCAAAAGGTTTTCTGAAACAATATTATCCAAAGAAGGTCATTGCAAAAGCTTACATAAAAGCGAGCTAGAAAGAAAGATCTGACCTGTTGATAGGAACTCGCTTGGAAAATGAGCCCACCAAAGACAATGATGCAACAAGATTAATTCTGACCTACAACAATGAAACATCCGAAATCAAACGTATACTACAAAGACACTGGAAGATTTTACGATTTTACGAGCGGACAAAGACCTTGCACCTATTTTGAAAACGTATCCAGAAATTAGTCTTACGCAACTGCTCTCTCAAAGACTCCGTGGTTCAGAGCTTTCTAGCACAAGAAACAAGGTCTGCACAAGAGACATGGCTGACAAAACAGAATCCAGGTTTCCAGAAATGTACAAGATGCAACATTTGTAAATATGCCAAGAATTGTTCAGATTACATACACCCGATTTTAGGTGACTCAATCAAGATTACAGACAAAATCACATGTGAGACTGAATACGTGGTGTATGTACTTGCATGTACATGCCAGAAATGGTATATAGGTAGCACCAAATGTAAACTGAAAATAAGAATTCAGCAACATGTGAGGGCCATTTTACATCAAGATCCGAATTATCCAATGGCCAAACATTTCTATGACTGTCATCATTGTAATCTGGAGGATTTTTATTTCTTTGGCATTCATAAAATCGAACAAAATATAAGAGGCGGAGATAGAGAAAAGAAACTCCGACAGAAAGAGACATGTTGCTTCTTAGACTTTGAGAGCAAGTACCCTAAAAGGGCTTAATATAGACTAAGAGATGTACACCTTTTTAGGCTGACATATCTAATGAATTTATGTGTCAAGAGCATCATTAATCTATTCATCTTGTATTTGTGTTTTTTCTGGGTTTTTTTCTGTTTTTTTATGATTTTTCTTTCTTTCTAGTGCATAAGGATTCATGTTCTCCCTTTCAGTTTGGGAGTTTAATATTTCTATCCTGTATGGAAAATTTTGATGAAAAAAAAATATTTTTTCTTGTACTTACAACCCCCCTGATTTCCTTAGGCTAGTTTCCTTAAGGGTGTGATTTGGTCAGAACTTCTTTAGTCTCAGTAAGGGTCACAGAATATGGTGCGAATTTTGGTGTTTTAGGACCCCAGTTGGGGACCCATTTTTTATAGTAGTACACTTTTGGTGGAAATTTTAACTATTTTTGGCGAATTTTAACGTGTGTATGGTGTAAATAGGCTATGACGAGGAGATGTGTGGACATAATTCTCATTTTCATTTTGTTATGTACTTTAACTAAGAAATCAAGCATGGCCACTGGTTTGACAACTGTGGATTCTCTGTTTTAAAATCTGTTTTAAAATGTACTGTTGCAGGTTTTTTACCAGTATTTATATCAGAGTAAAAATCGACATTTTTTGTGTAAATGATATATCTATATATGATTGTGCCTTATGGCTATTAGCACGAGGCACTTTAACTTATGGACATAGGAACATTTGAAGCACTATGCACTTTAATGTATATACATAGGAATGTCTGGAAGCAGATTATTATGCGGCACTTTATAGGCACTATGCACTTTATTGGAATTGCAGTATGCATTTCACTTTATAAATGAAGTTAAAGGCATTTCAGCTGCAAAGACACCAAAATGTTACAAACTATATTACTGAGAGCTACAAGCATGAAGCAACATTATTGGTAACATATTGCTTTTCATGTATTCCTGCACAATGCATTTCCCCATTAATTAATTGTACAAGCACTAAGCAACTATTGTACATGTCAGGGGCAATCAATGAAAATTATAACCACATCAGAGGTTTCATAGATAAAGACGGTAGACAATTGGGCAAATAGATGCAATTGTGAGGAATTTGTCCCTCTTTTATGTCTGTTTGGGCTTTGCCTATTCAGAGATGGCCGACAATCGGTCACCACACGAAAGAACCAGTCCTCTTTTTATGCCTAAAACCATGCCACATGAGCCATTTTAAAGGTTTGGTAATATGGATCACCTGTTGTGATCAAGCAGTGAGGAGACCACGAAACGCGTAAACTCTGCTATGCAAGGGCCATATGTTTTGGGAGAACCACCATGTTGGTGGATTTTTATGAGCCATATGCTGCGCATTTTTAACTAATAAAGAATATTTTTTGATACTGAACACCGGTTTCCTAGAGTAATACTATTTGACTGGGGGAGTGCTTTCCATGGACTGCAGAGGAAACAGTCTTTTCTGATATATATATATATATATATATATATATATATAATAATTTTTTATTTACATTTTGATATTTACACAGCAGTGGAACCCTTTATGTGCTTTTATTTTGATCAATGTCTTATAAATAAAGGTGTTTGTGACCTCTCACATGTAGTTGGCGATTTACAACTGAGCATTTGACCCACACAAACAATATTGAGATATATATTGTATATTGAGATATGGACCAAAGATATCGAGATATGACCTTTGGCCCATATCACCCAGCACTAGTATTTTGTCTTACCATTGTATGGCAGTATTTTTCACATGAGTTTTTTAAAATAAATCGCAGAATTGCTAAATGACTTGGCACATTGATCTTGGCCGAATGTCATTTGTAAGATTGGAAAAGATTGTTTGAATTTTGAGGAGAGTTTACGGAACTGGTCCCTTTGAGACTTTCTGAGTGAGGAACTAAATTGTTACCCGACATGTCCTGAATTATGACTATTCTTGTTAAATTTTGAGTGGACATTTCTATTCTATATTTGGAATAGTTGTGTTGTGTTATTTGGCCCACCAACCCTTATCAGCTAGCTTGAAGTTTTAAATATTGACTGCAGATTACTCATTGAGGAGATTACAGCTAGATTAGTGATGAACTGGACATTTTTCAAAACACTAATCCATCAATCAAAATAACTTGTATCACTTTCAGTTGCATGACATATTCCCCTTTGTACGATCAACAGTTGAAAATGATACAAAATATCAAATCGGTAGGCGATGAGCAGTCTGACCTAGACTGAGGTAAGTGCACAAAATGATCTGATGAAAAATGCAGTTACTTTTGCATGCCTCATAAAAGAACGAGTCTAGGATACCTGAGCCAATCAGTGCAAGGCTGGCCACCTTTTCCCATCCTTATTGTTTATAGTTGATTTCTAAGGCGCCCTATGTGAATTCAGCCAAACTGTAAATGATCCCACACTCACCATCAATGGAGGACTGGGAGGGGCAGTGGTTTTCCTGCAGGAAAATATATCCACTCAGAATCAAATTAGAGGGACATAAGTGCCCTGCGGTCAGGAAGTTGAAATGAGAAGGCTAAATGTTTATTCTAATCAAGACACAATGAACCACTTTGTCAGCCCTTTCTGCCTTTATTAGTTTTGGAGCTGGGGCGGATTATTTTTTTATAGTAAAATTCTATTTTCTTTTTTTGCTTACTTAATTACTCTAAAGCGTCTACTACGTTTTTTTTTCTTTTTAAATATCAACCAAGGCACACAGTCCCTCATTATCTGTTACAGAAAAATATGTCCATGATGAAAATGTCGACATGCCCTGCAGGCACGTGCCAATGCTTGTACATTTTTTAGAGGCCTTGGGATAAGTGGGAATGGATTTGGAAGATTAGCAGTGCTCTTGGAAATGTATAGGCAATC
Organism: Ambystoma mexicanum; assembly: GCF_040938575.1. Lineage (NCBI taxonomy): Eukaryota > Metazoa > Chordata > Amphibia > Caudata > Ambystomatidae > Ambystoma > Ambystoma mexicanum. Next base: position 437,647,040 of record NC_090936.1, read on the forward strand.
CTTGCTTGCATCTTTTATAATGTTATTCTAAGGAAGTACACTTCCTTATTCTGTTATTATTTACAGATCAAAGTACATCATTTCAAGGGCATCAAGGAGCAGCAAGGTATGAGGCTTCGAATCGAATAGCAAGTTTTCAGTACACCCCTGGGACATCTTCACTGACGCATCTAAGCGTTCCAGATCTCAACAGCAATATGCCCTTGTGCAGACTGCTTCCCATGCCTTGTTGCAGAAATGCCCCATGTACAGTCTATATTCTAAGCTATGTAAAACAAAATGATGCACATGCAGCTTTCCAGTCAAGGATAAACAGTTCCAGTTCATTGCTGTTTGCAAATCATTGCATAGCGTCAGAATCAATCTTCCATCTCTTGCTGCTTATGAGATCCTATGATGTAAGAAAATAAGCAAGAGATCGTGTGGGCCAATCAGTAAACTAGTAGGGTTCAGCCCATTTGGTAAGATTTTACAGCTTCTTTAGTTCACAGCATGATCTATGAGTTTTTCTGTCCCATAAAGAGAGGTGCGTGGCAGCATATCATTTATAATGAACCTGAGAATTCTTCCTTCCACGAGACTTAACTGTGTCCTTTTTGATGCTTGAGGGAATCATAAAAACTACAAAAAAGGTTAAGTGCAAGACCAGGAAGGGCCTCGAGAAATGACGAGAGGTGTAAGAGCAGTGTGCCAATAAAACTCTTCTGCCGATGGTGGAAGGTATGGGTTCCCGTGGGCCTGTGCCAGCACAATTGGCCTCTCAGCAGCCCTCCATCTTGGTAATGCTACTATAACACATTCATACTGAGATTGAGAGCAAAGACTCTCTATTTTTGAGTACTTTGGTAAGCGAGGCTGTGGTGTTGCACAGCATACGGTCGGGCTTTTCTGCATGCAGGTTGAGTAATTCATGTACCAGTGTCATTTTTAGTAAGCCGTGGGGTCATTCCTTCCATCAACGTGCCTGTGACAGCGAACCTGCACTGCAGCAGCTTCACAGAACAACATATATGCAAGAAAATTGCAGCTCTCCACCAGAATGTATTCTACCCTCCAGTCAGTGTCAGGGATGTTTAATGCCAGCTGTTTCACTGCATTTTATGTTAAAAAAAAAAAAAAAAAGGTAGCAGGCGCCCCACTCTCGAAAGAACACGGCATGATAACCTGTTCAGGGGTTTTTAACCACGTTGAGAGTTCGCAACCATCTGCTTTTTGCTCACTGTACCTTTCACAGATGTGGAATATTCATTTGCATATCAGTATTTGTCCTGCCCACCTGGGCAGTCCAGCACAGAAATGCCTGGCAATTCCCTTCTGAACAAGAGTACCAACAGCAACCCCATATACGTGTTTCATCCTTGTTGGGCCACATCAGTGAGGTGGAGCTGTGCCTCTGAGCCCACTGAGCAGGAAGTCCACGTCTGGTTGCCCCCAGGTAACTTACGGTGACAACCGCAAGTTCTTTCCAAAAATTAAAAAAAAAAGGTAACAGGCGCCCCTCTCTCGAAAGAACACAGCATGATAACCTGTTCACTGGTTTTTAACCACTTTGAGAGTTCGCAGCCATCTGCCTTTTGCTCACTGTACCTTTCACAGATGCTCAGAGAGGCACAGCTCCACCTCACTGAAGAGGCCCAACAAAGCTGAAACACGTGTATGGGGTTGCTGTTGGCATTTTGTTCAGAGAGGAATTGCCATAGCATTTCGGTGCTGGACTGCCCATGTGGGCGGGACAAAGACTGATATGCAAATGCATATTTCCCATCTGTGAGCAAAAAGCAGATGGCTGCGAACTCTCAGTGGTTACAAACCACTGAACAGGTAATCAATCATGTGTGTTCTTTCGAGAGAGGGGCGCCTGATACCCTTTTTTGCATTTTATGTTGCTTGATGCCCTTTGAGGGACTGACAATCTGCCAACAGGACTCGCTCACCTCTCTTCAAAGAGGGCAGAAAATAATGTCCGTTTGCTGACTGGTATTGCCAATGGAAGGCGTGGGCTTTCACCTCCTGCAAACGTATTTTTCTTTAATTGTCAGTTTTGGTGTTCCCTCTAGTTTTTACCGTAAACATATCTCTGACTTTCTGCCACTCCATTATTTTAAATAAACGATTCGTTAAAAAAGGTCGTATTTTTTTTTTAAGTGCGTGACGACAGTGGCACTCCGCTGCTTTGATCTACAGCTACCAGCTAACCAGTTTGTGTGGTCAGAGGTGGGAATTTGAATTAGGAATACATCAATTTAATTGTATTCCAATTGGAGAAGTGGCTGTGAGGTGCATTGGTGAGTGGGAACTTGCACGTGGACTTTCGGAAACAGCCATTGCAACACCTTAGGGCTTGTCCAGCCTCAAATGAACTCATGAAATAAATATAACATTATTTCCGGGTCATGCGGGGAAGGAAAGTATTCCCACCATGTTCTTGGCTCTTTTCTGTTGGCTTTTTCTGCTGTCTCTATTTGATATAAAGAAGACTGTCACTGGTAATATTTCCATGAAAGGTGTAACAGCAGAAACGGCCAAAAAGAAAGGCCTGTGTGTCATAAAATGACATGCAGCAAAGTCATGAGTGTGCAGAGGGTGGGAAGCTGGCAAAGCACAGGCGCAAATGTTGATTACTTTGCAAATGCTATCCCCTTCAGCTTCATGGCATTAGTGTTGGCCTCCACGTAGTGGAAATATTTCCTTCCATGTAACCCCCCCACGATCTTTCCTGTTTTATCATCTTAAAACAAAACGCCCTTATTATTTGTGAACACAAACAAATGCAAGACCTATGGCTATTGTATTTGTCAATCTTTGTTTCCCAAGACTCTTTGGGAAATCAAATATAATGTTAAAATAACTTACTGGTAATCCTTTTACTGAGTCCTTTGCTTCATCTTCATAATCTTTACCCTATGTGGCATCCATCACCTCCCAAACTGTGACAGAATGCCACCTGTGAGTGTGGAATAGCATGAGCTTTTATTTTCATTTTCACATCAAATGATGTGGGTAAATATTTTTCTGTAAGTGATTGTTAATCAAATCCCACTTCCATAATGCTCTAAGCTGAAAAGCGTCGTGCAAACATTTCCCTCGGCTGAGCCTGTGTGGCACTTCTCAGCAATCCGCAGTGGCGGGAGAAGCCAGCGAGATCCAGGACCCTCTTCATGTCAGGTGTGGCTAGGCAGAGCAAGAATATGTCAGGTGAGGCATCCCATCAGGCGGTCAGCACCATGGAGAGGTTGCAGCGCCTGCCTATCAAGGAGCTAGAAGGGGGGGCGAGAGCATCTGCAGAGACCTGCGTGCCGAAAAGCTGCCACCCGATTCCTGCAAGAAGCCATCGGCAAATGAGAGCCAGCTGCGTCTGCCATAGAACACAGATTGCGAGTCGCCTACGTGGCTCTGTATTAGACGGATTTACCGTCCGTCCCGCGGACCACCATCCAGAAGACGAAGGTACACAGTGGCTCCAGGGAACCGAGAGGAGGGCGGCAAGGTCTCGAGAGGATAGCAGAGGAGCAACATGCTCGCCTTGGAAGCAAGATGACACAGAGCAACACAGGTTTGATCCCGGAGTCTGCGCTTAGAAAACTCTGGGTATTAAGCATGTTATAAGTAACATATCAAATCAAGGAGAACACTGAGAAACCCGAAGGAGGGGTGAGCCATACGACACCAAGGCGGGATGAGAGCCAAGAAACCCCCAAAGTGGGGAGAATACCAAGTGACCCCAAGGTGAGAATACTGAGAAAACCCCAAGGCTTTGTTATCCCAGGGACCCCAGGTGGGCTGAGAACCTAGAAGCCCCAAAGCGGGGAGAATACCAAGAGACCCCAAGGTGGGGAAGTGAGAAGAGATGCCAGATTGTGGGGAGTAAATTAACAAGGGGGAGGCCTGGGAGACTCTCTGCCAGACGTGTCTGGGGTTGCTGTTGGTACTCTTGTTCAGAGGAGAATTGCCTAGCATTTCGTTGCTGGACTGCCCCAGGGCAAGACATAGACTGATATGTTTGGGATATTTCTTCTCTGTGAAATATGGTGAGCTAAAGACTCTGGCTAAGTCTCTCATAACCAGGACTCATGTCTAGCAGAGAGTCTCCCAGGACCCCCCTTGTTATTTCCATTGTGGGGAGTGCAAGAAAAGAAACAGAGCGAGGGACGAGAGTGAGACAAGACCCATACCAGGATAGGAGCAAGAGTCCCCCAAGTGGGAAAAGAATGACCCCCATATGGGGAGCAAAAGACTGAGAGAAACCGCAGTGTAGGGGAGAAAGATAAACTCCTCTCTGGGAAAGGAACAGAGGTGATAGACACTGAAAGAATCCCAGACTAGAAGGGAGGAAAGACCTTTGATAAAAACCCAAGTTGGAAAGGCAAGAGACTGAAAAGACACTCCATGTAAGTTTTGGACTGTGCACCATGAGGAGGAGCATATTGTAAAGTGAAAACCTGGGTGGGGGTCAGAAACCTGCCATCGTCCCTTTATTTGGAAAACGGCCCAAAGTATTTCTTAGTTGGATTTGTGTTTTTCCTTTGTAGTGGTAGGGAGGGAACTTAGGTTAAAGTAGTAGTTCTGGAACAGTGATTTCATGTATGTAAGACATCCTGTTGAGCACCCTTTTACATGTTTCTTTGTAGAGTAGGGCACTGAGCCTTGGGGAAAGCGTGGGCCCTGTTTTCATTAAAAAAAGAAAAAACATTCAGATAAAATGCTGTTGTCTGTCTCCTGATTCTGACCTACCACAGTACTATTGTTGTTTGGACTGCTTTTGTGCTAACGTAACACCCCTCTTGAAGAGTTTAGCCTGCCCTTGGCCAAGGTTGCCACAAGAGGTGAAGGACATATATTGTCAGGCTGTGCCTATTTCACCTTTATGATTGTGATTACAGCTGGTTTAGTGGTAGTGTGAGGAAGAGTAGGAGTTTTATTCATGACTTAACGCTGTACTTCTACAGAGCAGTAGTCATTCTGTCACAGAAACCGCTCCTTTTGCTCTGAGCCAATGAAAAAGCCCCACCTTGGTAAGGCTAATCTTTGTTCCACCACTTACCTTCTACCATACTCCAGAGGTGTAGTCACTCAGCACATAGGCCTGGGACAAGGAAGAGAACGTATACAAGTAATGGGATTGCTGGTATGTACTCTAGACATTACCTCTGCATCCCTCTTACTCATTGCAGTTCTTGCCGAATGAGGTAGTGAGCAGGACACAGGATTTGCACAACAGAATCAGTTTAGAACACCAAATGCAATGCGCTCAATATCATTCTATCTATGGGGAATCAGACATTAACATATGACAAGACGTATGACCTGACGGACTGTCAAGGTAGCCCCAAATACAATTTGAAATGATTGAAACATTTCCCCTCTGGGATACAATTGAACGCTGCCCAGGTAGCGGTCATGGCACAGGTGAATCTGTCCTGTACTGCTCGGGGGGGCAAGAGGGGGATGAGAGGGGGGAGACACCAGAAGCCACATACACCATGAAAATTAATGTCCAAATCCAACTTCTCAGGACTGTGGTAGTAGGCTTCTATCCAGCCAGTCCCGCACCAAAGGTGACAGCCTAGTAGCCGCTTTCCGATGCTTGTAAAGTCACACTACCCTGCCCACATCTGGAGTCCTAAGAGCAAAGAGCTAAAGGGCCTGATTCACAGAAGTATTTTATAATGGTGCAATCCCATTGAAAAACACTGTGTGCATCAGGCCCAAAGCCTCTAAAGGACTCGGAGTATGAAGCACTAAATACTCATGAAGATGAATGTCTGAGGTGACTTCGAGCATAAAGAGAGAATAGGGCTGAAGCACAAGACCATCAGAAACAAACATTTGGCATGGTCGGAAGAAATCAAGGCCTCAAGCCTGCGGACAGCGATCCTAGCCATCATGAAGAGGGACATATAGTACAAAGGGTTAAGTGGCTGGTCCTTCACTGGCTTAAAGGGAGGAGCAAAGAAGACTTTTCAAAACTAGACAAAAGCCATCCTGCAACCCTTCCCTCGAGTCACCTGCTGGCTCAGTACTTCCACTTCGAGTTGCCGTGCTCCCTCACTGGCCACCTTAGAAATGTAAAATGGACTTCGTCCATGTTCTTTTCAATATTGCGACGGCCATTTTGGTTTCAGTCTTTTATTTTTTTATTTTTTATGGTGCGGTTGAGCATGCACAGTATGTGTGTAGCCCATCTACTGGCCATAAAATAACATAAGCCCCAAGTGCGAATAGTGATTTCCCACCTACCTCCCACACGCCTATATCTAGGGCATGCATGGCCAGTAACTGCCCTGAGCCTTTGCCTAGGCCATCGTTTGTTTGGACTTATTTAGGTCCTGTCTGGCATGCTGTTACCGGGATGATAGTTATAAGTATAATGAATTTGGAATGACATGCATTGGTTCTAGAGTGCACATCGAGCACTTGATATTCTCGCTTGTTTAATGAGGGAGACCAAAAGCGTCATTGAAATTCTAAGCATGTTGGTCCAGGCAATAGATGAGTGAGTGGTGAGTCGATATAGCATTAAACGGTACTTCTCCCATCCTACCGCCACCACCCAAAAGTGACCTGTGAATATTCATTGGATACCTACATTTAAGAATTTAAGATGCCCACGTCCTGTGGTCGCCTGCCAGTTCCCAGAGGAGCATGTTATACAGCCCTGGGGGTTGTCAGCAGCATACCCTTTCTTGCAGAGCCCTCATGGATGACCCGTTTCTAGACACATTTCTGTAAATGTTTGAAAGTTTGCAAGACCTCGAAACACCCAAAAAGTGGGTGATTCAGGCTTCCCTAGAAGTAGTTGCCTAGTACTATTTGCAATGTTGTAGCCTCTCCATGTTCTCATGAAATACTGTAAAGAAAATTGTCTGACGTGTGCTTATTTCTTTCTCCTACATGCAGGCAAATCAAAGATCAGAACAAGAAGGTAGCCAACTTAAAACACAAAGAGCAAGTGGAGAAAAAGAAAAATGCCCAACTGTTGGAAGAGGCACGGCGCAGAGAAGACAACCTCAGCGACAACTCCCAGCAGCTCCAGGTAGTGGAGCATGTAGAACCAGTCAAGAATGTCCAAACCCGAGGTCTACTGAATGTGGTTTGGAGGCATGCTTTGTAAAATGAATGGCCAGCTTTCTATAGAACTTCACTTGGCTGCTGTGCTGTGTGGAGTAGCATGCGTGCTGCCTCTTCAAAGAATGGAGTAAGTACCTCCATTCACAGGCCCGGCCCCAGCTATCCCTTTCAACCTGGGCAAACCCACAACCATGAAAGTAGTTTGAGGTGCTTTACATGCTGCACCACCTGGAAACGTAAATGTGGTGCTCGACGAGCATTTGACAACCACTAATATAGTTTCATGGAATGGAATGCAAGGGCCGCATGAATGTCAGGATCTCGTTTCTAAATGTTTGGACTTGGAATATCAGTTTTATTTCTGCTAATTGAAAATCTGTGCTATATTTCCTCCGATTTGGGAATAAGTGTGTGCGCTACTTCAACATGTCTATGAAACAGACCTCGCTTGTATTATAGCCTGATATTTTGAAAGCGCAAGAAGAGGTCGAGTACTCCTGAATGGCAGCACCATTTCCTCTTAAAGTGCTTTTTTCATTTTTGCTGCTAATGTTTAGGGCTCAATCGCCATACTCTGGAGAAATTTAGGGGCGTTGGCACTGTCCTCTAGAAATTATACTTTTGTTACATTTAAAGGTATTTGAAGTTCTTTTTTTTCTTCATATCCATGACTTTAGTTTCCACAGATCCCAGGACAGTCTCTATCAGTGCAGTGATCAGAAACCGGATTACTATCAAATGCTAAGTGACTGGGTGGGAGTACATGGGTACACTCCGAGGAACCCTAGTTTTAAGCATGAATCTGATGTAAAAGTTTCCCTTTTTAATGAGGATTTGTTGATGCTTGGGGAAAGTAACTCTGAAATATTTTTCTTTTGAATGTACTGGTCTGGGAAGTGGATGTGTCGTAATACCCCGACGGTCCTAGACTGTGCCTTTTTCCAGTTAAGATGTACTTTGTTATTTAATAGTCAAACCATAAACATATTCTTAAAGATGTTTATCAAAGATTTGCACTGCCTATTACCAGGTGTATGTGAGTAGCCTGCCATGATTCTGTACCCTGTGTGAGTGCGATCCCACACCATGTTCCCTTTTCCTGACAGTGTTGACTGGAACCTGCATCTGTCCTGTACAGAGATTCATATAGCATGTGGTGTACTTGCCTTTTTTCAGATTTTTACCTTCCTTTTCCTTGCTTGTGCCGCTTGTTCTGAAGTGTTGTGGTTTCAAAGCATCTGAGTTATACCACACATCGTTTTCTGCAGCTGACCTCGACAGAAGTATGGTTACCTTTTTGGGAATTATAATTCGGTTCTCGCTCGTCCAAATGTATTAAGATCGTGAGTAGATCTTTTTGAGAACTGCTTGCCACTTACTGAAAGCAGTGGTTACTCCTGTAGCTTTCCTTTTAACTTCAAATTGAAAGGAAGGTAACTCCATGAGTAGAGAAAAACAAGTACATGCCTTTGGGTACACTGGTTGGAGATCCGCACCTGAAATGTTAATATGCTAAATGTTCAACAGGAATGAAGAAGCCATCATGCCCAATTGGCTCCAAAATCGGTGTGATTGTGTCTCTCTCCAGGGCAGTTTGGTATGACGATTGGCCAGATTGCTATCAAGACTTATGCAGGAGGGGTGCACCTAACAAAAAAGGATTTTCTTCACATGGGGTGGCAATCTTGGTTTATAACACATAAATGAGGCTAATATATACTAAGTCTGATAAGGGAGGACAGCCGGTAATAGCTACATTGTTATGGCACTATAATGAAAAACTGGCAATTGCTAACATTCACGCCCCCAACATTGATGATGCTTTGTGTTTTTAGTAAATCTTTTTTGGCTAGTAGAAATTCAAATTACTTTCTGGATCCTCTACTAGACAGGACAATGAGTCTTCGTATAATGAAGCCAAGAATCTGAAATGCTTTGGTAGGTTTCCTGAATGGTTTAGGCTAGGAATAATTCTTCTCAAAAGTTGACGAATGGTATCGCCTCAGTGAACTAGTCTCTTGATACGAGTAAACTGTTCCATCTGAGCATTGTCCTTTGGAACTAGAAATCAGAGGGCTTTTGATAACCAGTTGCTGGCATATCTAGACTGCCTTTAGAAAAATTGTTAGTCATTTAGGAATTCCGATTCCTGCTATTCAGTATCCCAGAAGTATTCCTGCATGAAAATGAGGTACGTGCAATCCGTCTGTTTTATGTCCAAAGAAGGATGTGACAACATGTTAGTCCAGTTTTAAAATGATCCAAAAACCAAGGTTTGATAACTTTAGATTAAATGAAAACACCATGCATAGATGGCATTCACGTTCAAAATCCCATAACTACCTCATCAGATGGGAGTTAGTGCGAAATGATTAACAAAAGCAGGATGCCCATTAATTTCCCTTGGAAAAGAAAACAAATGAATGCTCACTTTAAACGCTATTGGATTTACGTAGCAAATGCTTCATATGCAGGCCACCTATGTGCATAACAATAAACCAGATACTACCAAGAGTACCAAATGGTGATAGGATTCCTAACGGGGCACCAGAAAAATGAGTATTTACAGAATTGTACAGCCGATTTGTAATGTGAGATTAGATTTAAACAACCATTTAAAAAAAGGATGTGATGTTTAGCATTTACGGTACTTCACACAAAGTCTAACATAGGTGTGCTTGAAATACCATTACTGCAACCAGACATCAGTGTTTCTAACTAAAATGTTTGTCCGTATCCCCCTGGCAGCCTCACCCATATAATTACCAGAAGTCATTACAATACGCAGTTGAACTAAATGTCACTTAGGACTGTACACACTTACCCTCTAGAATTCTTAAAGTAGGACCCAGAACGCTCTTTAAAAAAGTTCATGGTATTGTAGAGCTACCTTGAAATGTAAAATTGGAAAAAGCACAATTTGAAAGAAGGGCGTGTTTAACAGTTGCAATAAATACTTAGTGTGAAGATGTTGATAGCTATGTGTAAAATTTCCTATTGTAATCAAACGTCACTGTTTCCAGATAAAAGGTTTTACTGCACTCCCTTGGCAACCCCAGCTATACAATTACCTGCAGTAATTACAGTGCCAGTTAATCTTAGAACCACTGTGCAAACTAAAACATTACATCAAAGCTACGTACATATGCTGTGAATCCTATGTAGATTTTGCTGGTGAGTTTAGTATTTTAACAGTCCCTTGCTTGCTGACTGGCATACAATGTGACAACATCCAGATACATTGCCAATCTAGAAATGATCTAGTATCCAGTAGTCTCTCGGTGTGCCTCATTTTTAATAGTCAACCAGATCAAAAGGTTTTGGCCGATGGAGTGATTGTTTCCTCTTGCTGATACACTTGTACAGCGATTGCACAGATAAGCAGCAGTGGCTTCTACTATGAACCATTGTGTTATAGTACAGCGGCATTTAAACCTTTTTTTATACTGAGCCCCCTCCCTCCATCCTCTCCTGTGAGTAAAACCTATTGTTCCCGACCACCTCGCATGCTGTAACTGCTTATATTTTCTCTTGGAAGCAGTAACCTTATTCCCTTCTTAAAGAGCCTTGTGCCCTCTGCCCGCTCCTCCCTCTCTAAGCCTCCAGACGTTCTTTGGGTCACCCTAGGGGGCCAGCCATACAATTTGAAGACCACTGATCTAAGACAACTTTACTTGATTAAGGGGATGGGTACAGCAGATAAACTGCTCAGTGTGGATCATTAGCTATTCTAATACATAGTAAAACAGGATCAAGGAGACTGTTTACAATATTGTAGTTTAAATCTATCTTGTTTTTACATGTTGGTTATGTGTTGGTCAGTTAATTCATTTCTTTTTTTAATATTGTTGTTTTTTATTTTTGGTTAAAAGTTGGCTAAGTCGGCTCTGCCAAAATATTCCTTTATGTATCTGCTTTCTGGTTGATGCTATGATGCATTGTTGTGTTCCTTCCTGGTCAGCATGCATCCAGCTTAGTGTATGACTCCTTTGGTTTTGAAACATATAAGTGCCACCTTGTGGGCAAAACCATTCTAGAGAGAAGAGAAAATGTTTAAAAGAAGCAGTCCTTCTGCTTTGTAAGTCTTTAGCCACAGTTCATCCTTTATGATAGCCCTTCTCTTTCCTCAGACATTGGTCATCACATCGCTACTCTGTACTTCACCTTCATCGCAGACCTTTTTGATACTCCATCTTTCTCTTTTGCCAAGGTACTTCATCTTAGTCCTCCTTCGTCACAGCCCTTTTCTGTCTGTCCACTCCTTTTTACAGTCCATTTGTTCCTTCTCCCTTTTCACAGTCCTCCATGAACACATTCCTTTGCTTTCAACACTGTCCTTCTTTCTCTTTCAACACTGTCCTTCTTTCTCTTTCAACACTGTCCTTTTCTCTTTCAACACTGTCCTTTTCTCTTTCAACACTGTCCTCCTTTCTCTTTCAACACTGTCCTTCTTTCTCTTTCAACACTGTCCTTCTTTCTCTTTGAACACTGTCCTCCTTTCTCTTTCAACACTGTCCTCCTTTCTCTTTCAACACTGTCCTCCTTTCTCTTTCAACACTGTCCTCCTTTCTCTTTCAACACTGTCCTTCTTTCTCTTTCAACACTGTCCTTCTTTCTCTTTCAACACTGTCCTTCTTTCTCTTTCAACAGTCCTTTCTTTATTTTGTCAGGGTCCTTCTCTTTCGTCGTGGTCCTACTCCTATGACCCATCTCGTTTCCTCAATACTGTATGTGCATTCCTCGCTAGGGCTGGGAACGGAACCTTTATTCACTTACAAAAAAGCATTTCCCGTGCACACTTGCACTGTCCTGTAATCCCCCTCTTGGGCGTGCCTCTTGCATGCTTCTCCACGGGCTTCTGGTCCCTTTTCACACTTCTGTGCCTCTTGCACCTTTTCCATTGGTGTCAGGCCCCTTTTACACGTATTACTTCAATGTCTGACTTAAGTCCACTTAATACTTCACACACACACGAGCGTCCCTCTAGTTTTGCGCTGTCACTGTTAATTTCACATCGTTCCCTTTTTCTTCACTCAAATACTTTAACAAACACAATCCTCTTTCTTACGCGTTTAACATGCTACTTTGTATTGTGCTCTTCACAACCCGGCTCTGCAATGCTTTTAGTCTCACCGGGCTCACTTCTGCGCTTCGGCTTCTCAGCGGTTCTTTATTCCGAGGTCGGGGTCTTGCTACCTGCCCTTCGGACACTCCTGGGCTGTCTCACCAGCCCAAGGGAATGAGCGCTTGCATCTGCAGTTGCTGCAGTAGACCAGCACGCCCCTCAGCTCCCATACGCAGACTCTCCTGTGCTCCCTGGAGATTCGGCTCCCTCGCCACGCTTTTGCAGTTAAGAACTGCAGCTCCTCAGCGTCTTGGCATCCCGGTCTCTGGCCTCTGGTCCTGGGCATCTCGGCTCTCCTCCCAACTCACTCTTCTGCTTGCTCTCCTACTCGTTCCTCATTTTGTGTGAGACCACACCTTTTATAGCAAAAAGACCAGTCAAGTGGAGTCAGGTGTGAATAGTTACTAGTGAATGCCTGACCCTGCCTGACTCTATTAGTTGGACAGCATTGGGTTATTTCTAGGGTAGATTGCCCTTACTTTCCCAGTGTTATTCCTACGGGTAATTTGTACTGATCGTAGTTGCATCTTCCTCGTCTCAGTATTTGTTGCAACTGGGGAGGGGGAGTTGGGTTTAGATTGACTTTGACATTTACAGGCTTTATAAGGTGATGGGGGACGGAATAGGAGTATACCCAATGGCCCTAATTTGTTAGACAAAAGGTGAATCCTTTGGTATTAAAGTATTCCCTATGTTACCTGCCCGGATTTGTGACTACTGGTCGGTATAACCCCCCCCCATGTTCTAAATGGGGAAAAGACAAAGAAACGTTGGAAATAAGATTCTGGTTTTGTCTCTTTCTCGGGTTAGGGTTAATGGGGTCTGTATAACCTATAAAGGCTTCTGGGATTTATTCACATGTTATCCCATTGGAATACCGTGTCTCGCCTAGGGTATTCCCCCCCGAAGAACAATACTGGGCTACCCTACCCAGGTGATCCCCTCATGTCCACCCCCAGGGTTGGGATCCAAGAGCGATGGCCCTTCCCTGGCCACCTGAATAGAGGATTCTTGGGCTTAGATGTGGCAATACCTCTAGGTTTCTCGCAAGGAGCAGGCAGAGGTGCTGACACAAAGGTCTTCGGCCAGGTCGGGCATACCCCTGCAAAAGGATGTGGAGGCCCTGGTCAAAAAGGGCTGGTTCAAGCCTCACTCTATGCAGCCATTGGAAAAAAAGGCTGGATGCCAAGTACAGGCAGGCAGATGGTGACACCATTCTGCTGTCTGCTCATCCCCAGTCTCATGCGTCTGTTATCGCAGCAGCATCTATGTATTAGAAGTCACAAGCTTCTACTGAATCAACCACCACAATGTACCTCTTATCAAAGGAGGATAGGACAGGTCTACCCGAATGCTGGGCTACATCTGAATCAGTCAAACCAAAAGGTCTGGAGGGAAATCTCTGACGACTTGCCAGAACTGCCGCGCCACAAACAGGCCACTTTCAAAGCGGGACTGGCGGAGGCAAAGGTGGTGGCGCAAGACATCATGGAGTTGACAGTGGCCCACATAGATACTGCTGGCCGGGCCATCTACATAGCCACAAACATGAGGCGCTCTGCCTGGATGCGGAACACGAAATTCAATTCCCACATCCAAGAACGCATTCTTGACCTCCCGTTTTGAAGGTGTGGATTTATTCCACTCTTCCACAGATGGAGCTAAATAAAAAGGCTTCCAGACAACTAAATTGTTAGTCATACTAGCCAAACCCGCAAGTAAAACCTTTGAGCAACTGCAAGGCAGGTTGGAGAACAGAGGGAGAGCTTTTGGGGCTTCCAGTGGTTTCAGGAATGCAGAGCACATCAACAAAGGTCACCCATTCTGCATAGACGTTAGCAGCAGCGGTCATCTAATAAGGGATTCTTCCAATTCCCTTTCCGTGCCCCAGCCTCAGATGGGAAGAAACAATGAGGGGGCCTCAGGGTCCACAGCTCTCGTGGGGGGCAGGCTTGCCTCTCAGGGTCAGTTCTGGCGTTGTCATTTCTCAGACTCTTGGACCATTTCAGTGGTCTCTACGGGCTTCTGTCTTCCAATCCCTCTGGTTACCCCTTCCTCCCCTCCCCATCTACAGATTGGGTCCCCCACTCTCCTGGCGGAGATCTCAGCTCTGGTGTCCAGCAGAGCCGTGGATGAGGTTCCTCCTGCTCGGATGGGTCCCAACTTCTATTTGAGGATTTTCGACATTCAGAAAAAGAACCAGGCGGGCCTTAGAGTGGTCCTCCATCTCTCATTCCTCAACCTCTAACTGCCCCTTCAAAAATTCAAGATGGTCACACTGGCACTGATAGCAGAGTCTCTGTGTGTGGCAGATTGGATGTGCTATCTGGACCTCAAGGATGCGTACTTAGACATCCCTATTTGGCAGCCTCATTGTCGCAACCTTAGGTTGACAGTTATGGGCCTGCACTTCCAGTACAAAGTGCTCCTGTTTGGGTTTAACTCGCCTCCCAGGGTCTTTACCAGACTAATAAACTTGGTGGCCTCTTTCCTCCGAGCCTAGGGGACACCTTGTCTGTCCATACCTGGACGACTGGCTGATCAGAGCTACGTCTCCAGGTGTGGTGCAGCATACAGCCCAGTATTTCATGGACACCATTTACGAGCTGGTGTTCTCGATCAACCAGCGCAAATCTCAGCTATCCCCCACCTAGTCCTTGCTCTTTGTAGGCATAGTGTGGAACACACAAGCAGAAAGGATTTTCCCAATGCAGGACAGGATCAAACCCATGAAGGCGGCTGTCGGGCATTTTCTCAGCAGGACATCGACGTCCGCCTGGTGGTTCCAACACTTGCTGGGGATCATGGCGGCCTGCCTCCTACTGGTTCCCTTTACCAGGATCAAAATGAGGAGAATACAGATGCATGTGGCAAGCTGTTGGAACCAGGAGCGGGATCCACAGTCCAGCATAATAACCATACCGGGGTATCTGTACCCGGACCTCTTATGGTGGAGAGAGGAGACCAATCTCTCAGTTGGTATGCCATTTCTACAGCCTATGGTGACTAATTATAACAGATCTGTTACTGGGGGGGCCCACCTAGGGAGTCACTCAGTCCAGAGGCTTTGGTCTCCCATGGACAAAGAGAGTCACATAAATGTGCTCGAACTCAGGGCTGTACAACTAGTGCTAGAACATTCCTACCCCTATTCAAGGACAGGGGAGTGCTGATTCAAACAGACAGTTCCACTTGCATGTGTTACATTAACAAGCAAGGGAGAACCAGGTCCCCTCCCCTTTGCAGACTGATGATTCAGATCTGGAAGTGGGCCATCTCTCACATCCACCTGCCAGCTGCCCATCTCCCGGGAGAAAGCAATGTGGAGGTAGACAGGCTAAGCCAGCCGGGGGATGACAACTACAAATGGGAAATAAGTCCCCAAGTTCAGAGCGACATATTTCAGGCATTTGGCCATCCAACCATAGATCTATTTGCCACAGAAAGCAACAAAACATGCAAACGATTTGCGTCCTGGATGGGCAGGGGCAAGCGCTCTCTAGGGGAAGTTCAGCACCTCCCCTGGCGCATCCTTTGGGCCTATGCATACCCACCAACTCCACTTATCCAGGGGGTAATACGGCAGGTCTGGATGTCCCGGGGTCCATGCCTTATACTAGTGGTGCCTCAGTGACCAGCCAAGACCTGGTACGGTTGGCGGTGGAGGGCCAATAGCACTTAGACTGGCGGGAAATACGCCTCTCACAAGCGGGGGGTGGATTAGCCCTAGCGGCTTGATACCTAAACACCTGATGCTGCAGCACTTAAAGTTGTCTGAGGAGAATCTGCAAATTATGCAGAAGGCGAGAAAGGACTCAACTAGGAATCGATATATAAAAACAAGAGGTCTAAATTTTGCTTTTGCTCAAAGGATAAGGGGATATACCCTATGTCCTGCTCCTTGGACCATGTGCTTTCGTTCTTGGCATGTCTAGCAAAGTCAGGAATACAGGTAGACAAATGCAGCATTTATCTTGCAGCTATAAGGGGTGTACAAAAACTCAGACTACACGTCAAACCCAGTAGTGAATAGACACCTCACAGGGCTGACAAGACTGTATCCACCGGTTAAGCATCCTCACCTGGTGTGGAATTTAAATGTGGTGCTTTTTAACGCTCTTGCACATAAGCCATTCGAGCCAATGCCCCCTACCCGAGGTCAAGCTAGTTACTATTAAAACGGCGTTGCTGGTGGGTCTCACCTCCGCACACAGAATTAGTGAGATACAGGTGCTTGTGGTGTCAACACCATACAGAGTATTCCACAAGGACATGGTTGTGATGTGCACGTATCCACGGTTTTTACCGAAGGTGGTCTCAGCTTTCCATTTAAATGAGGAAATTGTACTGCCAACTTTCTTTCCCAACCCAAGGTATGAGGCAGAAAGGGTTCTCCACTGTCCGGCTCTGAAAAGGACACTGAAATTCTATCTTGACAGGACAAAAGAGTTCTGCGAGTCAGGCGCTTGGTTTGTAACGTTTGGAGGAGCGAACCCAGGTTCTCAGGCCTCCAAAGCTTCCATAGCAAGATGGATGGTGGTGACTATCACCAAAGGATACAAGGGGCAGAACAGGGAAAGCCCTGCAAATCTAAACGCTCATGTGGTCGGGGCAAAGTTTACTGATGTGGCCTTCCAAAGACATGTTCCATGGCAGGTTATTAGCAGGGCAGCTACATGGGCTTCCCCATTTGCTTTCTGCAAGCACTACTGTCTGGACAGCAGCGACAGGTTAGATGCAGCCGTTGGACAGGCGGTGCTCAGGAACTTGTTTACATAATACTTTACTTCCACTCTCCACCCTAAGGGCTAATATCAGTTGTAATCGCCCATTCAGTATGGTGGAAAGGGGATGGGACGTAGCGTAGAGAGTAACATACTCCTAGTCCCCCTTCCTCGCTATGACCCTCTTCCCCACACACACACCCCTAAAAATATAGTCAGGATAAATCTGGCTGATGCGTAAAAGGGGACTGAGGTGAAGCGCCAGAGGGCGCGGCAAGCAGAGTGCACACACCCATGGCCACGCTTCCGAGCATCTTTAAATTTAAAGAGGAAATGCTTTTTTGTAAGTGAAAAAAGGTTCTGTTTCTGTCTCTAGCAAGGGACAACCGTACAGTCCTCTTTTTTCGTCAGGGTCCCTCTTTTTCAACAGTCCTTCTCTTTTTCAGCATGGTCCTTCTCTTTCATCGCAGTCCTTGACTTTTTTCAGTCTTTCCTCTTTCATCAGTCTTTTGTCACGTCCTTCCAAATAGTCCTCCTACATCGGTCATTTGTCACAGTCCTCCTTTAACACACCCTTTTTTGTCAGTCCTTCATCAGTGCTTTGTCACATTTCATTTCTTCTCCTTTCTCAGTCCTTCTTTGGCACAGCCCTCCTTTCTGACGGTCGTTTATCAGACAATCTTCATCACATTCTCTATTTTGAAACACTTGTTAGCAGTGGACCTTTGTCCTTTGTGGCATCTCTTGTCCTTCGTTCTAGCCAACTTCAGTCTCTCTCTCTCTGGCCCCCTCTCGGTATCGATTCATCTATATTTTCTTCTTTTGCCTTCCACACTCTTCACTTTGACTTCCACCCTCTAAATTGCTCTTTTGATTGCTATCTCTTTAATCATCCTCATCACTTTGTGTATGAAAAGCCAATACATTTAAACAAATACAATATCATTCTAAAACGATACACTAAAAATATATTTGGTAGGCTGCATTCCGTAAAATAAGACTCAATGATAGTAAGACATGAGCAGTAAAGAAGACAGATTCCATTAAACAGCCCCCATGTCAATTTCACACACCTCTGTCCATCTTTGTCTCTCAAATCTAGGTCTTAAGATATTGTTTGCCCTAAAGAGTAATGGGAGTCACTTCTGTGTCCATCTTTGATAAAGTAGGCATAAAAGTAAAAGTTCCACCAAGTTCTCGATGGCCTCATCACATTCAGAGTCCAGCCCTAGGTGCCTTGCAACACTTAGGAGTTTGATATCCCAAAAGGAGACATCCCAATCTTATCTGCATAAATAGCCTCCTGGTCTCCTTCGTTATACACAAGGCCATAAAAGCCTCCATCCACCATAAATCTTATGTTTCAAATACCAGAACAGCATGGGGCATTTGTCCGGTTCCCCAACATTGCATCTCTTCTGACACTCTTAAATCTCTCCCTTATTTCCCAAGACAATCCCTAGTAATCATAGTTGGAGACTCCCAAAGGGTTCAAGGCCTAATGCACACAGTTTTCTTAACCCATAGCTACCACATAGAAACTTAAAATATAGTTAATTGTGGTTTGTTATACTCTGGCCTCAGGGTTACATTATAGCCTAATCCAGTATGCAGTTGCTAATAGGGCAGTTTGATCATTGATGGCATGCTGCCCGGTCTCTAGACGTGGGGTGGTCCAGTCGTAATTTCGTTCAGCAACAAAAAGTCTTCTAAGGGAGGATTTTTCAGATTGTCCCTGCGCCCATGCATGGTGCTATGCGCCACGTTCCATGGTGACTTACTTCTGCTGATGGACATCACTGGCCTGCGCAGGGGAATTCCACTCCAAATTTCTTATTGAACCTTGGAACCCCACTGGCAGAATGGCCTAATGTATTCCTACTGCTTTTCAACCACAGCCCACCCTTTTTTGTTTTGAAAGCAGGTGCCCAAGTAGGGAAAGTCGGATACTACTCCTCAACAGCTACTGTTAAAAAAGTACTGGGGCATTTAGCTGGGCTATCACCAATGTCTTTGTTTTTGTCTCATTAATAACTAGCTTCTTGCAAATGCAGTAATTGAAAAAGGCACCTTGTAGTTTATGCATTGCTGTTTCACTGCGTGTGTAGCAATGTTTTGTCCACAAATGGCAGATTTGGAACGTCCTGGTCCCTCAGTCTGTGCCCATGCCTCTAAATCTTTCGGAAATAGGGCAGCCAGCACACACTCCTTTCTGACACTCATTATAGAAAATGGACCCTTCAGTTCTCCATTCAGCCTTCACGATTCTTGCCACATTACCATTTGCTGTGCCTCTAGTATCTCCACAGGATCTGGCCCCTCTCTTCGCAGCAGCAGTTTACCTGTGATTTTTGCAGATTTATTTATGGTGGGGCAAGTCCCCAAAATCCCTTACACCTCCCCAAAACCAAACTAACATTAAAATAATTTTTTGTAATTGTTCCCGTACTCAACCCCCTCCCCCAAAAAAATGCCATTTCATTAAATGCGATGAAACGGCTGTGCGAGGTGTGTGAGTTCGAGCACCAGGTCCCCTTCACTCCTCTGCGGCTCCCACAATTACTACCTATTCTGGGCATTAAAAAAGGCTTTCATATCTACACATCTTTCTGTTTCCCTTCATCTCACTAGGCAGTGTACTACCAGTCCTTATGGAACTAGTGCATGAAGAAAATGAATTAAAGGCTGAAAGCATAAAATGTGATTCAAAATGTGACGAGCTCTGTTTTGCTGAAACAATCTAACCCCTTGAACCCCAAGCCTGCATAAGAGTCTGTGTGTGTTATTTCTACATTTTGCAACTGGGGCTTTGTTTGGTTGGAAGCTGTAAGGTCTGCATAGAGCTAAAGCTCTGTTATTGAGTGCAACTGCTTCATATATTCTTATCTGAGCTGGAAATAGGTTTATGACCTTCACGCTATCAGTACTTTTATCAGTTATAACTAGCATGTATGACTGGGCATCATGGACCGGGCACTGGACTGATTGACTTCCTTCCACTCGATTCGGCCCTCTCAAGTGCAACTGGGCTCTTTTCTCTCCTCTATCTCACTCTCTACTTGTGGCGTCCGTCAGGGCCTTATCCTGGCGATGTGGCTTTTCAACATTTACCTTGCCCCTCTTGCCCACCTGATCTCCACCTTCTCTCCTCATTTCCATTGCTATGCTGATAACACACAGCTTTCCTTCAAGCTTCCCTCTTGCTCCTCTACTTCCTCTCCTCAGGGGAGGAAGGATAGCTCAGCGACATCACGTTTGTCTTGGAAGCAAGACAATGCAGCACAACACTGGTTTGAATCCCGATCCTGTGCTTAAACCACTTGCTGGTATTAAGCGTGTTATAAATTACCAATTATAATTCCTGACTGACTCCTATTCATGCATGGTGTGCTGATGACGATATCTACCTTAATGCCAGTAAGTCTGAGATACTTCTCATTGGGATTCCTGCCCCCTCTCTCCCTCCTACTCTATGGCTGCCCTCCTTGGGCCCGCTCCCCTCACCCTCGTGTGAGGCTAAAAACCTGGGTGTCATCTTTGAATCCTCTTTCCTTCTCACCTCACATCGCTGACCTTGCCAAGAAGACCAGCTTTCAGCTGTATCTCCTCAGAGGCATTCTCCCTTTCCCCACCTTCCCCCAGAAACTCAATTTCTCAAAGCTCTGGTTCTCACCAGGATGGATTACTGTAACAGCCTTTTCCGTAATTCTCCTCTTTCTTCCCTCCGCCCTCTACAACTAATTCAAAATAGGACTGCAAGACTTATCCTTGGCCTCAAGCTCAGGGACTGCATCTCTCCTACCCTAAAATCTCTCCACTGGCTCCTGGTGGTTGCAAGGATCAAATTCAAGACCCTCTGCATCACCCACAAGGTTTTACGTGGCCAGGGACCTCGCTACATCCAACTTTCTTTACCTAAATACCCCCCTGCTAGAGTCTTTTGGTCCTCTAGCACCAACTCTCTGCAGGTCAGATGTTTCTCCAAGCAAAGAGTGCGGGTAGATCTTTCCTCGGCAGGAGCCTCCCTCTCAAACGTTCTCCCTGCCTCTCTACGACTTGAGCCGGATCTCCTTAAGTACTGGAACCTTCTCAAGACCTTCCTTTTCTCTTCCTTTTTCCCTCTTCCCCTCCCTTGTTAGCCCCTATTTGCCGCTGTGACCCTTTTTAGTCTTACCGGGGCCAGGCCTTCCTTCAGCCAGTCTTCCCCCGTATCCCTTTACTAGCACTTGCCCTCGGGCTTCCTTCCCTGACTAGCCTACTGAGTCTGTTCCATCCACGTCCTCGCACTATTCACCCCCACCCCTGGTTCCCCTGGCACTTGCCCACCCCTTTGGGCCCTGTTCCCTCCTGCACTTCTCCCTCAACCCCTCTCCCATCCCATGCCCTGACCTGCCCCCTCTCCCTGCACTTCATGTTACTGCACTTGCACAATCCAAATGTCACATGTCACAAGGCCTAGTAGGAACATTATTGTTGTTTTCTCCTCTGCCCCTACTCCCCTTTTTTGTCTTGTGGTGCCTGGAAACACTTCTCGCTGTATAGGTACCATACACATGTTCAATAAATAACATTTTAAAAATGTTTACGTGAATGTTGATGCCCGCTTTTCATGGGCATAACTTGTAAACTTTTACATCATATTGTTACAGCCCAATATTCTCAGCTTGCCTCAAACAATAGTTATAAAGCAGTGCATACCTTCTGTCAGAAACCTCAAGGCACTGCCACATCTACTCCCCAGGGATCTTCTGTTCAGATGGCCAGGGAAGGCCCATCGCTTTTGTATCCCGACCCTTGGGAAGAACAAGCGATGGAGGATCCCCTGGGTGGAGGATCCTTGGGGAATGGGAAGAAAGTGCCTGAGGGCGAGACATGGTATCCCCCTTTCCGAACACTGACCATTCCTCATCCTTTATGGGTTATAAACAATCCCGAACCAATAATTCCCCATTCACCCCTACCTGGTACTGAGATGAAGAGAAGACTAGGAGTAATGCACACTTCCTATGTCAAATAACACTCTAGTACTGGGACAAAGAAGAGGGCTATGCAGACAACCACTACTAAAAGTCAGGCATGTCCCAGTAATTGGATTTGTTATGGTCAGGCAATACCAGCTAACACACACCTGAGGCCCATTAAGAAGGCCCAGGTGTGAAAAAGGTGGAGCCCAAATCAAGGTAGAGAGAAAGCTGCCTTGGTGAAAGGAGACTAGGGGGTCAGGAGACTGGCAATGATCCCGGAAGACCCGAAAAGGCACAGAGCGAGTGAATCACATGATCAGTGCAGGACCGAGAACCTGTGAAAGTGGACGAGGACAGCTGAAGCTGCTGAAAAACAGAACGGCTGCAAACCACAGCCGTTCCTATTGCCCAGCCTGTGCGGAGAAGTGCCCGGTGAGGAAGCGAAGTCAAGCCGGTCTGCATCACGGCTGGCAAGAAGGTGAGCAGGAACAACAGGGACTGCTGCAGTGGACTCGTGAAGAGCCAGTGAGGGTCAGAGTACTCGGAAGCACCAGAGCGCTCCCAGGGAACCGCAGGCAAGTAGTGGTTCACGGAACTGAGTAAGTATGAGCAATGTTGAATACCGAATGAAATGTATTGCTTGAATGCAACTAAGCAATCCTGAATACCGATCTGAACTAAAAGCACTGCTTGAATGCAATAACGCAATCTTGAATATAGAACTGAACAAGAAGTACAGTGTGAATGAAGATATGTAATATTAAATACTCAGCACAAATTGAAAAGATAAACTGACAAGTAATGTCCGACTGAGTGAAAGCAGCACTGTGAACAGAACTAAAGCAAAGAGGTTGACAAACCAATGTGTAGAAGACTTGCGAAAAACTGATGTACAAGAGTGTTGCAACAGAAGCCAAGGGAGGGGACTTAGGGTTGCGCGACCAGCGATTGGTGGACCGTGTGGTCTGACAACTGCGCCTACACCAGGGAACCCTAGATGGTGACAAGCACGAGACTTTTGTGGCAAGTCATTTGAGTACTACAGTGCAATCTTGGAGAAGAGAATCCTGAGAATTTAAGGAACTGAGAAATGCTGTTTTGGGGACTGTACTAAATTGAACTTTGGGAAGAGAACCTCAAGGTTTGGCAGAACATTGGTTAGACAAACAACTATTGGAACTGTATTGAGTATGAAACAGAAATCCCAAGAAGAACACTGTTCTTTTTTAACACTATTTTGGTTAAGAAGAATCACACACCTTGTTTCTCGATGTGAGGGCAAGCATAGGTTTTGGTCACAGACAGAGCTTTCATTTGGACTTACAGACTACTTTCCTTAGTTTTCTTTAGGAAAGAGAAATCCATACCTTAGTTATAGGACAAGTTAGTCCTTTCACCATCCTGACATTTTAATAAAGTTGGTTGAAACTGCATGTTGTCTGTTGTCTGTCATCTGTGTTGATACCATGCCTATCTCACATTTCCTACATTTGATTTCATAGATCATATTTCTGTATTGTATTTTCAGAGTTGAACAGTCCACCTTTTGTTGTTATAGTAAGTGGATTGTAAGAGTTTACTCCGTTCTCTTGTTCACCATTTACAGCCTGGGTAATTAAGTCTTCAAGGTGGTTGGCAGCATTGATCATGCCAAGCTGGATGATACAACGGTTCAAATCATGTTGTGGGCACTTGTACCTTGTTATGTAAACTGGAGACTTTGTCTCAGCTGCTGATTTAAAATAGAAGTATTTAATCAGCCAGCAGATACTAGGGCAGGCGTGCCCTTCATTTAAATGTAAAATGCAGTGAGCAACTGCACAAGACAATACTTGTAGCTTTGACAATGCTTGCCGTCTTAGTGTATTTCGTTATCTCTGATTTGCTGGGGTGCAAGATCGTATCATCTGTTTAAGAAAAACATGTATTGTAGAACCTGATGATAAGTTCTCTGCTATTTAAGCGGAAAAAGGTAGAACATAAGTACATGGTGTCTGTGACCTGGTGCAGTGTGAGTTTCTCAAAACCCCATAAGGTGGCATGGTGAACTACTCAATATCCTTCACCCCCACATGAAGGTTACTGATAGCTGCTGCTGATTGCAGGCAGAGTGAATGTGCCAGGCCGAATCAGATTGTAGCCTAATGACTTATTTCAACCAGACCTGAAAGTCCTTCCAGTGGTAAATCTTCCTCCATTTCATAGCCACTGTTGTAAGCAGCATGTCTTCATAACCAGCAAGCCCCCCAGTCTCTGACCCTAAGAACAGAAGTGAGTTTCGATGTCTGAAAAGGTTTTCATAGCTTCTTGGGTCCCAGGGATGTTTTGGCATGGAATCCCTTCCTTGCAAAGAGATTGTGATAAGACCATTCTTTGTATAAAAAAATAACAAAAAAAAAATGTAATTTAGCAAAATATCGCTTAAGTCACCAGAAAGTAAATTAATACAATCCAGCTCCTTTTGCATTTCACTATGGAAATGTAATAAAAATGGTGATGTGCATGCTGAGATTCAAATCTCCCTATTGCTTTGGAACTATCTTTTCGGCTGCCAAGACCCCCATTTATGACTAATACAAAGAGACACAAGCAATTGCATTGGGTAATCAGTGCCTGAGCAAAAAATGGAGAAGTGGAGGTGAGCCAGGTTTGCGCCCAAAACATAGATTTATTTATTTTTATTTTAAATATTAATGTAAAGAAAAGAGACTAACAAAATACTACTTTGTTTCAACATTTTAGGATAATGTAATGTTAAGTTATGCAACTGGGTTTCATACTGTGCTCTGCTGCGCTTTGTATGGTCTCATTGTGCTCTGATGGATCTAGGTTAGTGAGGAAGACGGAAAAAGAATGATTGCTGTGCTGTTGTGTGGAGGTAGACTACCTGTGTGGGTCTCTTTCTAGGCGTTTGGTGTTGAGGGCAGTGAGGCATTTGTGTCCACAGGGTAGTCTCGTGACAGCTGTGCTAGGATGCATTGGCTCGGGCTTGCAAGTTGGTTAATGTCTATTGGGACAGATGGTTTATTTCTGCATATAGCGCGTTTGAGATTAGAGGCTGAGAATCTTAGTGCAGGCAGGTGGTTAGAGGGCATGCTAAGTAAGTTAGAGCATTCATTCGGTGTGGCCTTGGCAATGTATTGGTGGTGGTGGGGACTTTGGGTAATATTGTGAGGTTGTATGCCAGTGGGCTGGCAAAGGACAGTGTGAAGTGGTGGATCATGGATCACAGCAGAGCAGGGAACTATGGAGAAGGCCCAAGACCTAGGGAGCAAGCAGCACTGGCTACCAAATAGTTACCAAATGGGCATTGGGCATTTCTGTGAGTAAATCCAGCGTAGAGGTCCAGAGAAGGCTATGACCAGGTGAGGTCCATAGGAGCAACTCTACGAGGTACAAGGTGAAAGTAGGATAGCTAGGGTCCAGAACTGCAAAATCAGTGGGTATCCAGAGTACAATAACAGTACGACACTAGCTGCATTTGGGCACCTAGGGGAAAACACATTACGTAGGGCACTCCACAGCAAACTCCCAGTAGGGCATTAGTTACACTGGGAACCAATTCACAAACACAGTGGGTACAAAACAGATTGAGCACCTAAGAGCCTAATCATTATTTACAGTTCAGTGTAATGCATTGGCGCACATAATATACAACATATTTTGAGACAACACTATTTCACTCTTTCAAACAAAATAAACGAATAAAACCAATTTTATTTGCTAATCCCCCAATCTTATTGAAGCTGCTTCTAGTGAATCGATTATGTGCGTGAATATCGCACACATTCAAGCAACAGCAGGAGTATTTCCTATACCAATACATGTGCAAGGTCTCGATAAGTAGGCTCGACTTGTGATTATGTGAGGCTTTTGCAACGTATTCTCCACTTGATCCTGACTGGTGCACATTTTTTAATACCTCCGCCTTGCAATTTAACTCTCACAGTAAATGTAGAACATGTAACGTATGGCAGCAAGGGTAGACCCTACGACGAAACCCTCGTACAATATCCCATCCACTCTGCACTGCCCTCTATTTTCCCACCCCTCAGTACCTTATTGCAGCATTTCGCAAATTAAGCCTTTGTGATTGGTCCATAAATGCGATCATGTTGACGGGGAAAGTGTAATAAGGATGGGGGTGAGGGGCAATGGTTCTTTGATTCTTAGTGTAGTAGTTGTACACATTGTTGCCTGGTTCTGCAACTCTTCCTCAATGTGCTGCAGGTGTACTACTGATTGTCTTCTGTACAGGGTCTCCTGCTAACGTTCTCGGTTGTCGCAAGTATGTGTGATGATCTAGTTCTGGATTATCGCTACATGCATTTTGCTTGCTTTGTGGCATAGCTTATTAGCAGCAGATTGAGACATGAAATACTACTTCGATAGAATGTATAACAGCCAGGGTCCGTTTTGTTTTTAGGTCCATCCCTTCTGTTACTTGCAACTCAAGAAATATTTGAACCACTTTCTGATGGAACAAGGTTCTCTTTCATGGAATAAAAAAGGTTTCGCCCAATATGCAAGAAGATGCTTTTTTGACTGTTCAGTATACTTTTTTCAAAGGGCAATTATATTGTTTTTCCTGCACTCCTATAAGGCAATTTCGTCTTTTGAAATTGTTCATTATTTGCAATGTGATTTAGTGCGTATGCTGAGTGCTTTTGCCTTGATGAAATGTCCATGCCTTTGTGGGACCAGTATCAGAAGTAATGCTGTGCCTTCAACTTCACTCAACGTGTGTGAGAGTCTCACTTCTGCTCCTGTTTCATAAAAAAAATCTGTCCCTGTTGTCGGGAGCCCACAGGGAACGCTTTCATTCTATGATGAAGCGGGGATTTAAGTTTAAAAGAAAATATCAGATGGAAGTAAATTATGTAGTGTTTAATGACGAGTGGCAGTTTAAGCAAACCCATCCCCCTCTTTTCTCAGCATATTGCAGTAGCTTGCGCTCTATGGTTTCAGCATCTCACTTTCGTGGCAGCCAAAATTACACACCACTAACCGTTCAGTGCCTTAGATCGGGCAGTTTTTCTTTTCTGCAGTCTCCACAGGATTCTACTTGCATATTAATAAGAAAAAAGCTCCCCCTCAAAACAGAGAAAGAAATAGACCTACATAACCAACTATTTTGGGTTTGAGGTCAGAATGCAGAGCGCCAATTTTAGATAATTTTGGTCTGGATGGTTTGAGGTGGAATTAGTACAGCATTTTGAAAGCCTAAACATCTAAGATGTACATGTTCCTAAACTAACAGGTTTTTTTGTTGCAGCCAAGAGAACTTGTGCACGTGCACTCAACATTTTTGGTCGTTTTTCCTGAAAGATTTTTTTTCCCAGTGACCAGTTAAAAAGCATGTTTTATTTAAGTACCACTCGCAATGGAAATCTGGCCTTTTAAGGAGATGGGAAGTACCATGAGAAGAATGACGGAATTGTGGTAGGTATGCTAGTTTATCTAATGTTCTCTCAAACTGCAACTCAGGCCACCTACCATTGCCTCCTCTCCAATGTCACACCTAGGGATCAGTCTAAAACACGTATGCGAGCTGCAGCACCTTGCACCAATCTCGCAGGCAAGCCCTGCCCTATTAAGCCTGTTTAGTTGCATTCACTCAGTGTGCTTGCACCACAAAAGTACCCATTTGCCCTCCAAATAGAATAGTCTGGGCCCTCCAAATGTGGGAAATACCCTGCTCTTTTGCACTTCTAGTGCAAACTTTGAAGTGCAAAGCCATTGTATGGGAAGGTATTTGAGATTTTAAATGAATCAATGTCAGTTCCTCAAAATCGTAGTAGTGCCTCTATCATTTTCAAGAACTGGCTTCCCGGTTCCTTTATTGTTCCTGAAAGGTTGGACTTTTGCATGTCCGCTTGTCACAGAGTTGCTGGACTTTACACAATGGCACATAATCCATGTTTGTTGAAATTGAAGGCCTATCCATACTTTTTTCTACCTTTTTAATTTAATAAAATTTCAAAGTGAAATTATATTGCATGACTAAAGGAATTGCAATGACAAGAGCATGCGCATAACACAACTACAATAATTGGTGCCACGCTCCAAAGACAACCATGCACACAGTCCATGATAGGAATATCTTTACAAATTGTTGTAGATACAGCTGTCTTTTTCTGTATAGTGGGTTTGCAAAGCACATGGTAACTGTGAAGTATTTTGTCACTAATTGGGGGGGTATGTCAAATGCTGTCCAAAGTGAACTTTGTGACCTTTTTCTGTAGTTTAGTTATTAGTAATATACTTTTAACCGACTGGCTTTGTATATACAATGTAAAATACATACATAAACACATATCCATATTGACTAAGTGTGTCTATTACTATAACATAAGCAAATGACTTAATAATAAACCCAGCAAAATCTAGGGTAATGGTTTTTGGCAACCACAATCGACGTAGAAGTAGCAAAAGATCTGCATAGTTTTCCAAAGGTCAAACAATCAGAGTGGTGACAGAATATATCTATCTGGGAGTTAACATCAACACTAGCAGATGCGAAGCACTCCGAATAGTTGCACTGCGTAAAAAAGCAAAAAATCTGGCAGCGCAAGGGAATGATTTGTTAAAGAGATTCTGCCAGTTTTTGCTGATTACTCTAATATCATTTTATAGAGCCAAAGTGGTGCCGATTTTGACTTATGGTGCCGAAATAACGCTTATGCTGGCCCTCCACGTCGTCTTCCCTACCGAGACGATCTGCTCTCACGTGGGGTGGGGGGGGATCAGGTTCTCCATCCAGAGGTCAGATCCCTCAACCTTCACGCTTGGCTTCTGAAAGGTTGAGGTATGAGGATTGGGACCTCCCTGAAGACGTGATGGAGGTGTTGCTCTCGGCCAGGCGGCCGGCAACAAAGTCTCTGTACCGTTGCCGTTGGAGAAAGTTCTGCGACTGGTGCAGAGTTAAGAATGTGAATCCTTTTGAGTGTGACATTCCCATGGGTCTGTCTTTTTTGCTTTCCTTGGCCCACAGGGGCTAGCAAGTGGGGACCATTAAAGGTTACCTGGCGGCGCTGTCCATATTTAAGCGCTCGTCTGAAGAATGTTCCTATTTTAAGATTCCTTTAATTTCTCAGTTTTTGAAAGGGCTCTCTAATGTGTTCCCTCCGTCACCTTTTCTGGTGCCCGGTTGGGATTTGAACGTTGTTCTTAAGTTTCTTATGGGTGCTCCGTTTGAGCCTTTGCATTCTTGCCCTTTGAGACTGTTGACTCTGAAAACTGTGTTTTTGGTTGTGGTTACTTCCGCTCGCAGAGTGAGTGAGTTACAGGCACTTTCAGTTAAGCCACCCTTCACTGTGTTTCATAAGGACAGGGTTGTCCTTAGGGTTCATCCTTCCTTTCTTCCGAAGGTGGTTTCAGAATTTCATTTGAGCCAGAAGGTTGTTCTTCTGGCGTTCTATCCTCCTCCACATCCTGGTAAGGAAGAGTAGAGACTCCATAGGCTTGATCCTAGGAGAGCGTTGAGCTTTTATATTTCGCACATGTCCTGGGTCAGAGGGGACGATCAACTTTTTATTGGTTACGCTGGAAAGCGTTTGGGACAAGCTGTGACAAAACAGACTTTGTTTCGTTGGATTATTTTAGCTTTCTCCGAGTGTTACCGCTTGGCGTGTAAGGACCCTCCGGCTGGCTTGCGGGCCCATTCTACCAGGGGAGTGGCTGCGTCTACTGCCCTGCAGAGGGGTGTTCCTATTCGTCACATCTGTGATGCAGCCACCTGGGCTTCAGTACATACTTTTGTACGTCACTATTCCCTCGATTCCATCTGAGGGCAGGATCTGGCCTTTGGCCAGGCAGTCCTGTATTCCGCAATTTGATTGGGCATGCTAAATCTGTGTTCTAAATTCTTTTCCCACCTCCTTGCTTGGTACTGCTTTGGGAGTTTGTCATAGATATGGGATACGTCGGAGGACCCAAACCCCTCGAAGAACAAGTTACTCTCTTACTGGGTAACGTTCTTTCGATGGGATGGTCCGACGACGTATTCCATATCGCTCCCTACCTTTCCTGCTGCAGAATTTCTTATGCGATTGCAGCTTGCGTTCCGCAAGGCCCTGTGTGTTTGACTGGCAGAAAACTGGTGTCACACGTTCTGGGGGAAAAAACTACAACTGAGGCTACGGGCGTCATGCGTCCTACTTATCACATCGGGTGACGTCGGCTGTCAGAGGAGGTCCTAGGGGACGGCGCATCGACGTCATCGACGCAGGACGCAGACGCTGAAAATTTTCCAAAGCAGCACAGCTGTGGACATTACCTGTCATAGATATGGAATACGTCGTCGGACCATCCCATCGAAAGAACGTTACCAGGTAAGAGAGTAACTTGTTCTTCTAGTTTCACAAATCTAAATTCACACTAACAATTCTAAACAAGTTAATTGATCTATATTCGTAACTACATTAATATTTTTCATCTAAACAGCCCAATCCTAAATGGCGCCTCGTACTGAACGTACCTAACCTAACAAACGCCTATGCGTAAACTGTATAAATGGCGGCCATCTTAAAGTCAGCTATGGGCCTGTGTAAACATTACCGCAAGAAGAAATGCTGACTACTAACACAGAAGTTCGATTTCATTACTAAAAGGTAAGCGAAGAAACCATATTTTCAAATAGCACGCAACTGCTGATACCAATCTAGAGGGACTCGGAGGAGTTCATAAACTTTACACAACTTCTCGTGTTCTCTGTAGATTACTGCGCGATAACACGCAATATAAAACGCAAAAAGAAAAGCAATTTGTTTTGCAAATCCTCAAATCTTTTGGATCAAAAGAAGGGGCACACCTCTACCTATAGATACACTCAGACAAACAGTAAGGTGAGCATATAGATAATCCTACGTGCTTCTAAATCATTCTGTCCCTTGTTAGCAACCTTTCTGCATTTCTTAAAGTATTATGTCATATCTTTATGAAGAAAGTGTAAATATTAGAGCGCATGTTTGAAAAATTGCGCACTCACAAAACAATTCAAATTGTGAAACCTAAATATCAACTGCCTGTTTTTTTCGAAGAACCTCTGTTTTGCAAACTGCTAATTTTTTATTTTGGTTAAACTTTTCAACAGAGAATTGTGCAATGTATGAAAAACCATATATTTGGAACAAATTCATGTTCATGAAATGAAATACACCCTCCTGAGGAACCAATGAACTTGGGGGAAACACGTGTCGAGGGAATGTTTTAAATTATCTGAATCTATTCTTAAGAGGGAAATTAAAGGATTTTTGTTTGACAAGTACTTCGAGTTTCAAGCATCTCAATTGATCTTTGCTATGAGAATATGTCTAAAGGTGCGCAGGACTGAATGACTAGAACCGTTTGATTATTTTTCCTATATACGTAATACTGCTTATATATTAAGAGGATTCATATTTTTGTCGAATGACACGGCTGAAGTTGTAATGCACTAATAGAGTGATGGTGTTCTGGGCTTATCTTTGTAGGCAATATGGTAGGGACATTACCGGAATTGGCTAGCCAAATTTCAGGTAGTGTACTTTGTGTCTTAGTAGGTTGTGCTGCCTAACTACAGGTAGCATAGTTAACTCCTTTGAAAGATGGCGAACTTCCTTGTCTAGTTGACTGCTCAACACATATCGTATCTTCCACAGAATTCCTAACATTCTCGCCAATATTACCTGTCACAAACCGTTCCTGTATTAGGGGAACAGACTCAGATGGAATGGGGGGTATCACTGCAGGCGGGGGATCAGATGTCATTACGTGCTCTGGGGCGATAATTGAGCAAGCAGATTCAGTCAGCACACACTAATTCTTACGAAGTGTAGTACGACTATTGTACATGAAGGCATGGCAAATAGATTTTTTTCTCTTTTACCTTGGTGGTATGCTTCCTTTTGACTTGATATTTGCCAGTACTTAGGCTCACTTCAGAGCAAGTGTTAGACTTGACACTTTTAAGTGATGATGCGTTAGACACGGACCGACTAATTTCAGTAGGGTCCATGGTTGTGTTTTGGTCACATAGCGTCTTCGGCCACGATTGATGCTCTTACGTAGCAATATTAACTGGATATCCAATTTCTTCTCTTTATGCTCACACTTAGTCACTAGGAGAGTGAAGAGGTTTTCAAAGGCATCAAACATTTCACTCAACGTCATACCATTGTTACTAACATCCTGCATATTTACATTCCCATTTTCACTCAGATCATTAATCGCCCTAAACAGCACTCCGCCACTCACATCAATATTTATCAACATGTGGTCATTTACTATTGGGTTTAGTTAAGGTATTTCTGACTTCCAGCTGGGACACTTCGCGGGAGTATAGGATTCATGTGGGTCTATGTCTAGGTGACTAGATGAAAAGGACCTCTCCATGGTTTCACCCATATACCCCACTTCTACATCATCACACACTAGGTCTATGTCAGTGGCAGTGAGTTAGTCAAGTAGAAAGGAGTTCTGGTGTGAAGGAGCCAGCACTGAGAAGAATACTCCCATCCTGAAGGGCAGTAGCCAATCGTGGCATTTGATAAGGCTGAAACGTCTTTAACTTTGAGATGAGGAAGGGTGGTACTATCAAGTGTATCCACCGTCACCAATACAGAGCTCGAAAACTTTAGTTGTCTTAGTGCAGATTTTGCCATCATCATACAAATTGCTGCATATTTTATTTGCAGCCACCTAATAAGATATTTTAGGAGATTGATGTATGAGAAGTTAGAATTTTCAAGTATTTTCAAGTCTTGAAGAAACCCCTTTGACTTGGAGCACATGATACATATGCATTTGGCAAATATTGTATAGGGGATAACCGCCTGAGGCTGCTATTGTAGTTGAGTGTTTTGGGCCCACTCAGCATCATACAGAAAATCCAAATTGTAGTCTGATGAAACAAGATTGACAAAAGTCTGTAGAGCACAGCCAAAATGGAGACCGCAATGGCCAGTAAGCACTCCCACAAGTAGTATCTATTTTTTTTCAGCGTTCATGTATAGCCAATTTTAATGTATTGACTTACTAAAGCCACGTGAAATGTCAATCTTGGACAAAGGATGAATGCATTTATCAAAAAGGACAGGTGCAAGAGAGAAACCGTGTGGTGCTTTACGTGACAATAGTCTAAATGAAGAAGTGTTAATGGGCAAAAAATAAGATGGCGATAGGTAAGAGGGCGAGAGCCTGCTTGAAACGCAGCCACAGTGCTGGTAGTGTTGGACCGGCTACCTACGTGAAGGCCATGACCGCCATGATGGCATCTATCACAAACTAAGATAATCCAGGAATGTTGTCGTAAAAAACTAGCTTGTTCCTTGCCTTTTGAAAACCCACCTGTTAGTTTGAGGAATTTACTCAATTAATGTGGAGTCTGGTTTCAAGCAGGTTTACTGAACATTGGGCTCAGTTGGTGTCAGGCAAGAACTAGTTGGAGGGAGACATCATATTTGCTCCTCTCTGGGCAAGTTTCAAGCAGTGCCATGAGCGACTGCATCCTTTATTAACAGTTACCAGTAAATTCAAAATTCCAATGTAGAATATCGGCATCAAATAGCTTTGACTTCATTTCTGTTAAGTTTACATTGAATGACCTGACGTAAATACCTCAATCTGCATCACTTTACAGTACTGTGAAGAGATGTCTGCCTTTGTCTTGTGCATATTAATTAGAGCATTAATGGTCTTGTAAATTGAGAACAAGTTAAAAAGGAATGTGTGCAGATATGACATTCTAGCTTTGGAGTTTGCTTGGGTAGTTTGATGACCTGAGTATAGTAGAACACCTAGTCTAGAACTGTAGCGTATGGTTACAGTTCGATTTTTATTCTTATCTGGAAAATTCGGAATGTTTGGGAGCCTTATTTCTAGCACTTAACCTTCCGGAAGGGTTGTAGCTTGTTGGCTATTGTCTAAGCAAAAAGCCGGGCTTTGTTTGACAGTCAATCACTACCTTTAAATTATTCAATGCAGAAGTATGAAAATTAAACATGCACAGGCCTTAAGATGTTTTTAGTGATCAAAAGACGATGCTGAAAAATCAGAGGATCGGTCCTTTAATGCCACCCACCTTTGCCCCCTCTATTTTTAGGTTTTAAAATAGATCAGCTGTAAGATATTTTCTTCATATCTCTGTATCAATGTCAAGTGAAGCCAGTTTTGAAATATTGGTCTGCCATATCTTTACTCTGTTTTCGTTTGATTTCTCGAGTTGAAAAAAAGATTTTCTCTTATTCTCCAGCATGGGGTCTGGCATGGATTCACATGCTCATGAATATTCCCCGTCGTCAGGCCGGGAATCCTCAGTATAGAAAATAAATCCGTATCAGTTTCGTTTCTGATCTGTCTTTCTTAGTAGTAACCAATCACTGGTCTCTGGGTCATACTGCCCCCAGCCAATGACTGCCCTCTCCCTAAGCCCCGCCTCTGGCAGCCATCCGCAGATCTTTACCGCACGTTCAAGTGTTGGGAGTCCTCGTGCTGTATCTCTCGAGCTTTTGCTGCGTTTTTGCGCTTTTTCAGGAGATTTTTCTCATTTTTTGGTTAAATAGAGTCTCAAGCCCCACCGTTTCCACATCCGATCGACAGGGATCCGTTTCAGAGTTTTCTACGCCCCTCAAGGGTGAAGTGTTCGTCGAGTTACGCTTTTGGAGGATTCCAGAATTTCCGAGGCCTACCCAGGACATGGCCCAGGAGAAAGGAAGCTCGACGCCCAGGAAGCTGTTCAGGACCTGCCCTGGATGCCAGATTCAGAATGTTTTCAAGGAGGACGAGCATTCGTTATGCCTCTACTGTCTCCATGAGGAGAAGGACTGTGCGTTTTGTGGGAACATGTCGGAGCGGACCATGAAGGATCGCCACCTCCGTCTCGCCAACTGGCTGAAGGGAAGAGCCCGTCAGGCAAGAAGAAGAAAAAGAACTCTGAGCGGTCTTCTAAGTCCTGTGAGGGCGCCCCAGCGACGGGGGCCAAACAAAAGGCTAAGCACCGCGAGTGCTGAACGGTCGGGCTCCTTGGCTGCCAGGCAGGGCGCATCCTCCCCGGCGCCATCAACCACGAGCCAACGCTCTGGCTCGGGTAAGAGGAAGTCCGAGAACCTGGCGGAGCTTCTGGAGAGGCCCCGGTCGATCTCGAAGATTCTGGCAGAGGGGGAGCGAGGCTCGGACCCTCCCCCCAAGGTGAAGGCCCCAGGCGTCTAGAAGGTGACGATGGCCTTAATTCACCCTGCTAAGACCTCGATTGAGGATGTCGGCGCGGCCCTGGCTCAGCCTGTGGAGGCTACACCAGTGGAGGCGCCCTCAGAACCCAGAGTCTCCCTGCCACCGCGGAGGGAGTTGTCTTTCAGGCCCATTGAGAAGACCCCCACGAAGTCCTCGTTGGAAAAGGTGGGGGAGGGGCTGGTGGCCATCGTGGATACGGACACGACCTCTGAAGAAGAGCTCATCGAAGTCGTGGAAGAGGCCCAGCCCATCGGGAGGGATCCCGACGAGGGCGACGACGAGAGCGACAGTTTCGCCGACAAGGCTTCTCAAGAGCCCTCGCGCCCGTTGTTTCTGGCGCCGCAGGACACTTCAGTGGCCATTTTGTCAGCAATTCAGTCCTTATGCTCGGAGAAAAGGACAGGGTTGCCCCTTCCCCCGACGGAGGTACCTGAGCCAGACCCGACGGGGGAACCGGAGCCAGGACCTTCGGAAAGTCCACCGCATACGAGGAGGAGGATGCATCCTACGCCACCTCTCCCACCTCTGCGGCCTGCTCTGCCTTCCCCCCGGTCTACTACCCACGGGGATGATACAGGCACGGACACGGCTACGACAGGTACAGATGACGACGGAGGTGACGACGGGACATGTCCCCCATCGCCCCCTGCACGGGTGTCCCCGCCCGACGAGATTGGATCCTTTCATGCCATGATTTCCAGGGCATCCGAGCTTTTCCAGCTCTGCCCAGAAGAGAAGAAGAAAGAAGGGTTCCTTTACCAACGGCGCGAGGCTAAAAGGAAGACGGTCCTCACCGTACCGCTTCTTAATGACATCTGGGATGAGGGGCTCACCCTCCTCAAGAACCCTGCCACGGCGCTGGCAAAGAGGGACCGGTACGAGAAGAAGTACCGGGTCCCCGACGCTGCCCCCTTGTGCCTTCGGGCACAACCTACCCCGGATTCGGTCGTCTCGGCGGCGGCAAAGAAGAAAGCTGGAGGGGCATCGGCCTCAACATCAACTTCCCCGCCGGACGGCGAGGGCAGGAAGTTGGACACGATGGGACGACGGATCATTCATCCGCAGCGACGACTATCAAGGCGGCCTATGCCCTGGCTATCGTAGCCCGCTACGACAGGGAGTTGTGGTTCAAAATCGCCCCTCTGTTAGACTTCCTTCCAGACACCAAAAGGGCTGAGGCCCTTGAAATCCTACAGGAGGGTGAGATTGCTTCGGACCACGCCATCACGGTGGCAACGGACATCGCCGACACCGGTTTCTGTCAGTTGGGCAACGGCGTTTGCTTGAGACGACGAGGATGGCTCAAGGCCACGGATTTCCGCCAGGACGTACAAACCAAGGTTTTGGACATGCCCTTCGACGGGAACAACCTGTTTGGGAAGGCGGTTGATGTGTCCCTTCAGGCCATCAAGACAGACACAGAGACTGCCCAGGCACTGGGAGTGCTCCAACGACGACGGCCGTCCTTTCGGAGCTCCGGAGGCGGACAAGGTGCCTCCAAGGGATCCGGCAGTGGCTCCTCCACGTACCGGCAAGCGGCAAGATCTTCGTCCCAGGAAGCCTACAGGGGATGCGGCAAGTCAGGCGGTGCCCGTCGTCGACAGGGAGGTCAAGGAGGCAAGGCGGCCTCCAAACAAGATTGAACCGACCGTGGGGTCGGGCCCCCGCCAAAGCACCCCGGTGGGAGGCCAGCTGGTCGTCAGCGTGTGGGAGTCCATCTCCACCGACCGTTGGGTGCTGGATGCCTTGGCACAAGGGCACGCCCTCGAGTTTCAGAAGAAGTGCCCTCGCGTTCCATCCGTGGCCAGGAAGGAAAATCACGTCCCTCAACTACTGTTGGAAGTAAGGGCGATTCTCAAGATGGGTGCCATCGAGCTCGTCCCAAAGAGGCTTCGGGGCTCCGGATTTTACTCAAGGTACTTCCTCGTAAAAAAGAAGACAGGAGGATGGCGCCCCATCTTGGACCTACGACGACTGAGCAAGTACATCAAGACGCAGAAGTTCCGTATGGTCACCCTCCAGCACGTGCTGGGACAGCTGGAGGAGGGCGATTTCCTGTCGTCGTTGGACTTGGAGGATGTGTGCTTCCACATCCCCATTCTAAAAAGACACCGAAAGTTCCTCAGGTTCGTGGTCCAAGGGCGGCACTACCAGTTCAAGGCCCTCCCATTCGGATTGAAGTCAGCACCCAGGGTGTTCGCCAAGTGCCTCGCACTGGTGGCGGCGCGGCTGCGCCTACAGGGGATCCACGTCTACCCCTACCTGGACAACTGGCTCATCCGGGCAAGGACGAGGGAGCTCGCCGTGGAGCACACTGCGAAGACCGTCCAGCTGCTCACGGACCTGGGATTCTCCATCAACTTTCCTAAATCCCACCTGGTTCCGTTGCAAGCCGCCCTGTTTCTGGGAGCCAAGCTCGACACAGTGGTGTGGCTGGCCTCGCCGTCGGAGGAAAGGACCAGGACCTTTCTGGGCAAGGTGCAGCATCTGCTGGCCACGGACATGGCCAGGGTAAGATCTATCAAGTCCCTCCTCGGGATGATGTCCTCCTGCGACAGATCATACTATGACTAAGGACTCCTCCCTCCAGGGGTGGAGGCTCACTCAGTGCATTGTCTCTGGTCCAGGCCAGATCTGCAAAACCACATCAGTTGGCTGGAAATTATGGCTGTTTGGCTCGCACTCAAGGCATTCCTGCCTTTAATCAGGAGCAGTATGGTTTGCATTTGGAGGGGCAACTCTACCTGCATGTATTGCATAAATAAACAGGGGGGCACCATATCCCCCCTCCTATGCAGACTGCCCTCAACATCTGGGAGTGGGCAATCAAGCCGCACACCTGGATTTCAGCAGTCTATCTGCCAGGAGAATCGAACCTCAAGGCGGACAGACTCAGTCGGATGTGCTCTGACAATTACAAGTGGCACCTGAAAACAAGAGTCCTTCAGGAGATTTTCAGCAGATTGGGCACCCTATATTAGACCTGTTTGCGACTGAGAGCAACCGCACTTGTCAGCAGTTTGCCTCTTGGAGGGGTCGGGGGAGGTGCATGGCTTCTTCTGGGAAACGCTCCAGATCCGCTGGGATGGGATGTGGGCATACGTTTTTCCTCCTACCCCGCTCATCCACAAGGTTGTTTGCAAGATCAGACAATCCTGACAGCTGTGTCTCATCCTCATAGCGCTGCAGTGGCAGGCCAGGCCGTGGTTCTCAGACTTGCAGCAGCTGTCGGCCCCACCAGAAGTCCATCTTTCGCTCGGGGAAGGCCCGCTCCTGGTGCAGCAGGGTGTGGTGGGTGGGGGGGAGGGAGTAATTGACCCTTACCCAGAGAGGATAGCCCTAGCAGCCTGGTACCTGAGCAGGTGACTGCAACATCTCCAGCTTTCCCAAGACAACCTAGAGGGAGCAGTGGTCGAAGTGTACAAAAAGAATTAGTGGAACTATGCTCCCTACTGGACTGCCCCCGCACCACGCATACCCCATCGCCACATCCCCCTCCCCCTCCCACGCACAATACAAACCCACAAACACTTATGCCTGCTGTTTAAGGGAACATTCAAGGCAGTGCACTGAAAGCGCAAGTTTCTACTTCTTCCTGCACTTTTATTTTTAAAACAAAACCATTTCAGAATGGTTTCTTTTTAAAATAAAAGTATAGGAACAGTAAAACTTAATTTAAAAAAGTAGAGGAGCACTGCTCCCAACAACCCCCGCCCACTTCGACCACTGGCAGGCTACGCGAAAGCCGTACAAGAGCAAATACACCAAGTTCTGTTTCTGGTCCAAGGAAAACTGAGTCAATCCGCTATCCTACACTCAGGACCAGGTGTTGTCTTTTTTGGCATACTTAGCCAGATCAGGGGTCCAGGTTGACACCTGCAGAACATACCTAGCGGCCATTGACGCATACAGGAACTCTGACAGGTTAACTTTTTCCTCGGCTAATCCAGTGGTGAAAAGGCGTCTAGTGGGGTTGACCTGACTTCACCCGACCTTTCAGACGCAAGCGCCGATTCTGGGATCTTAACCTTGATCTTAGCGCCCTTGCAGACAAACCATTCGAGCCCATGGCCACAGTGGACATCAAATTGGTCCCGCTCAAAACAGCGCTGCTTGTGGGGCTTATAGATTCTGGTGGTTTCCAAGCCCTACACTATCTTTCATCACAACAAGGTCTTGCTCTGCACGCACCCCAAATTCCTACCGAAAGTGGTCTCCTCTTTGCACATTAACAAAGAGATTGGGCTCCCCACTTTCTTTCCAAATCCCAAGGAAGACGCAGAGAAGGCTCTCCACTGTCTAGATGTCAGAAGAACTTCTATCTCTACAGGAGCATGGCCTTTCGCAAGACTGATGTCTTATTTGTCACATTTGGAGGCTCAAGACCTGGACTACAAGCGTCCAGGGCCTCAGTAACCAGATGGATGGATTACTGCCACCATCCAGGAGGCATACAGGGTTAAGCGCAAGGAGTCGCCAAGGGGCATTCATGCTCACGCTGCAAGAGCCAAGGCAGCGGATGTTGCCTTCCAGTGTCACGTCCCGTGGCAAGTAATTAGCAGAGCTACAACATGGGCCACTCCATCGGCCTTCTGTCTGGATACCAGCACATGGGCTGACGCAGAATTTGGTCAGGCTGTCCTTCGTAATCTGTTTGTATAGAGTATCAAGCTCTCCTCCCAGGGTGTTTTCATCAGTTGTCGCTTAACAGGATAGAGGAAAGTGGGTGGGACGTAGGAGTAATTAAGTGTTACTCACCGTAGTGACTAACATACTCCTAGTCCACTTTCCGCAATACGTCCCACCATCCTTCCCCTAAATAAGAGCAGCGAGGTTGAACGGTTCAATACAGCCGACGCTTCAAAGGGGACCGAGGTGTGGCGGGGTTAGGGGAGCACATGCTCCCAGGGCAGCGCCCCCGCACGTGTAGAAATTTAAGGGGAAAGTGTTATTTTTCTGGTGAAAAAAGGCTCTGTTCCCATCCCTAGCGAGGGACTCCCATACAGGATGGAGGAAAGGGGACTTTGGACTAGGAGTACGTTAGTCACTTGGGTGAGTAACACCTCTACTCTCCATAGTGACTATATTACTCATATTCCTTAGTCCCCTTTCCTCCATGCGTCGTCCCATCCACCCTCCCCCTTTGTATAATAGGGGCAGGGGCTAATATGTAAAAAGTGTAGCAAGGTATCTAAGCAGCCAATGTGTTCAAAGGGGACTAAGGTGAGGCCCCGGAGAGCGGGGCCGAGCCTTGGGTGGGGGCGGGGCATTACCACGCCCATGCGTGCTATGCTGAATTTAAAGGGGAAACTCACTTTTCCGCTGCCAAAGGTTATGGTATCATCCCCATGATGGGGCACGCGCACAAGTATGGAGGAAAGGGGACTAAGGATTATGAGTACTCTAGTCACTACGGGCAGTAACTTTAATTTCTCTTTTCTCTAATTTCCAGTTTAAGTATTTACAATATTATGCCAAATTAAGTAATAAACTAGCCATGTTCAGCATGCAATGAAGAAGTACAGTTTGTGCAACAACGGCAGGCAACTTTGAAAAGAAGAACATTTGATATGGGAAGTGTGCAGTGTTATAAAGATCTGCCCTAAGAGTTGTAGAAAAGTGAATGGGACAGAAGGAGCAGGCTTAGGGTGGGAGGGCATTCCATTGTTGAGAAGCGCTGAATTGGAAGGAATGATATGATATGGTTTATTTATATAGCGCCTATACACAATGTGTTTCCAAGCGCTTCACAACAATAGAAAATATAAACATTCTTACAAGCCATGAACAACAAAAATGTGAAAAAACTATCATTCGAGGGGATTGGGTCCTCCGACGTATTCCATGTCTATGACATGTAATCACCACAGCTGTGCTGCTTCGGCAAATCTTCGGCGTCTGCGTCGATGATGTCGATACGCCGCCCTCGAGGGCCTCCTCCGACGGCCGACGTCACTGGATGTTATATGTAGGACGCACGACGCCCGTAGCCTCAGTTCCGTTTTTTACGCGAACGTGTTCACTTCGGAGATCTCGGCGCGCCTCAACTCTTTGGAGTTCTGTTCTTTCTCGGTTCTTCGAACCTGTTCGTATTGTGAAGTCTTTCTTCGTGAAGATGTCTACCTCGTCTTCCACACCGCGTCCGGGCTTTAAGAAGTGCAGGGACTGTGGGTCCAAGATGTCGGTAACGAACTTGCACGACGCCTGCCTCTGGTGCCTCGGGGAGACCCATGACACGGATGACTGTGTCGACTGCCAGTCGCTCATGTCCAAAGCCTTGCTGGAGCGCAAGAAGAAGTTATCAGTAGGTAAGGTGTCCAAGCCACGGAAGTTGAGGTCTGCGGGGCTTTTGACGGACGATTCGAGGGGCGACTCTCAGCGTCGTCATCGGAAGTCCAGTGGGTCTCGGTCCCGGAGTCGGTCCCGCCACTCCTCTGCCTCTTCGAGGCTCTCCCGGAAGCGCCGTCATCGGTTGCCTTCCCCGGCCTCATCCGAGGACTCCACCCGTCGGCGGGTCGCTTACCGCACCAAGCATGCGACGCCGGAGGAATGGGCTTCCTTCGGGAAGAAAATGTTGGCGATTCTCGAATCGCAGGGCACTGGTCGGTCCGCGCCTCCGAGTGGGGTCGGTCGTGATCGGTCTAGAGACACCGCTCGAACGCCTTCGGGCTTGGGTGGTCAGCACGATTCGCGGGAGAGGTAACTCGGACAAGAGGAATCGTTCTCGTCATGCCCGTTCCAGGTCCCAGTCCTCGACGCGCTCGAGACCGTGTGCACCTGTGGTGTCTTCGAAGAAGACGTCGACGCCGAGGTCGTCGACGGACTCTTTCGAGGCTCCGCCTCCGAAGAAGTTGTCGACGCCATCAGCGCCCTGGCTGTCGAGGGACACGCTCAGGGCTCCAGCCTCGAGGACTGTTCGACATAGATGCTGTCGGCGCCGCATTTTGCGTTGACGCCGATTCATTCGACGACTTTCGTGGCTGTTTCAAAGGGGGTTCCCTGGGGCTTGGTGGAACCACCTAGAAAGGCTCTGGCAAAGGTCAAGCATGGCTTTGTTCCACATTCTGTGCCTTTTTACGGCCAGCTTGAGTTTATTTCAGAGGTGGATGAGGGCTCTGATGATGGCATGGTTCCAGATACGGTGCCGGACGAGATTCTCTCGGGCCATAGCCAAATTGAGGACCTGCGGCAGTCCCTGCACGATGCCAGTGGGCTGGACACCGGACTGGACTCCTGAGGTGGAGTTTTGTAGGCCTGAGCCTGGCACTCATGCCAACTCCTCGTACTGGCGCCTTATGTCCAGGGTCACTGAGTACTTGGGATGGCCTGCTCCCCCAGGGGATTTTCTTCAGGATGACCATACGGATATCCTCGGCCAAGGTCCACCAACTGACTCGGTACTGCCGTTCCATATGGCTCTACAGAGGAGGGTGGTGGCAGCTTGGACTGCTCCGGAGAGTCTCCCGGCAGTGGGCAAGTCTTTGCCGCGAAAATACCGCCCAGCCAGTAGCAACCCCTGCTACTTGACCAAGCACCCCACTCTGGAGAGTTTGATGGTGCAGG
Organism: Ambystoma mexicanum; assembly: GCF_040938575.1. NCBI lineage: Eukaryota > Metazoa > Chordata > Amphibia > Caudata > Ambystomatidae > Ambystoma > Ambystoma mexicanum. The sequence continues at coordinate 437,689,693 of NC_090936.1, forward strand.
CGGCTACGGCCCCGGCAAAGCAGGCGTCGAATCCTACCATCCCTCCTGATAGGGGCAACAAGTGTTTTGACGGCTGGGCGAAAAAAGTGTTTTCTTCAGGGGGTATGGCGCTCCAGGCGGCCAACTCCGTTTGTGCCTTGTCACGTTTCACGCACACTCTGTGGAACTGTTTCCTTAGCGGCTGAACATATTCCCGAAGGGGAGGAACGGGATGGTTTCCTTCCCATGGTTCAGGATGGCAAGGATGCCATGTGTGCGGCCGTTAAGTCGGGTTTGGACATGCCAGATTGCGTCAGCCGGTCCATGGCGGCGAGCACCGTGATACGCAGATTTGCGTGGTTGCGGAAGTCGGGGTTTGCTCCTAATGTGCAGGCCCGGTTCCTCAACATGCCCTTTGACGGGCGAACATCTTTTTGGCAGCAAGGCTGACGAGAGCCTTGAGAGGTTGCAGACCTCCAAAGCTGCAGCGAAGTCTTTGGGCACTGCAGTTCGCCAACCTCCGCCTTTTCGTCCTAGGGGACAGCAATGGAGGGGAGGTTGCTTTCGTTATTACTCCTCCTTTGGTAAAGCGAGAGGAGCTGCCAGTCAAAGGGGCCACCGTAGGAGTGCCAGAGGTGGAAAACAAAGTACTTGAGGTGCCAAGGCCGCTCGGGCTGTTGCCTCTTTGCCCTCAGGCAACGCCGCAGCCGCTTCAGCTCAGTCATGAGGCCATGTCTCATGGTTCGCCGGTTGGGTGAAGGCTGGCGCAGCATTTTGCAGAGTGGCGCGCCATTACTTCAGATGTGTGGCTGCTAGAGATCATAACTCACGGCTACTGTCGTGCTTTCTGGCAGAGGCCTCAAGACAATCCACCGGGGAATCTCTCTTTGAAGACTCCGGATCCGCTCCTTGCGCCGGAAAGTCAATCCCTGCTGGAGAGAGGTGCCATAGAACTGGTGCCTGTAGCGGAGAGGAACAAGGGATGGTATTCGCCTTATTTTTTGATTTCCAAGAAAGACGGGGGTTTGAGACCCATCATGGACTTGCGCGGTTTGAACAAACTCCTCAGGAAGGACAAGTTCAAGATGGTTACTCTTTCCCAAGTCCTCCAGGCCCTTCAACTTCAGGACTGGTTCGTGTCTCTCGACCTCAAGGATGCTTATTTTCATGTGCCGATACATCCAAAGCACAAGAAGTACCTGAGGTTCGCGGTTGGCGACTCGCACTTTCAGTTTCGGGTCCTGCCGTTCGGATTGACCTTCGCCCTGAGGGTCTTCACTAAGCTCATGGTAGTGGTGGCAGCGCACCTCAGGAAAGGGGGGGATTCACGTCTTCCCCTACCATGACGATTGGTTGATCAGGGCGCACTCTCCCGAGCAAGTCCTGGATCATCTGTCAGTCACCTGCCACTCCCTCCACATGCTGGGCTTCTCCCTCAACTTAAAGAAGTCCCGTTTGACACCAACTCAGAGGCTCCAGTACATCGGAGCTGTGCTTGACACGTCCCTGGGGCAGTATTTTCCTCCCAGGTGAGGGCTCATCACATTCAGTAGATGGTGCACACGTTTCAGCTTGCCCAGAGTCTCCCAGCGTTCGAGTTCTTGAGATTGCTCGGCCTCATGGCATCCTGCATTCTTCTGGTGCCAGAGGCCAGGTTGCGAATGAGATCTTTGCAATGGGCACTCAAGCTCCAGTGGTCTGTCCTCCGGCAGGTTGTCGGACCCTGTTCAGATGCTGTCCTCGGTCGCCCAGGACCTTCTGTGGTGGGCCGTCGAAGACAATCTGATGAAGGGGGCTCCATTTTGGCTACCCTGGCCGGAGGTGACGATCGTGATGGACGCATCCCTCACAGGATGGGGAGCTCATGCCAACAAGTTGACAGTCAGCGGTCGCTGGTCTCCGTATGAGTCCAGACTCCATATCAATCTGTTGGAGCTGATGGCCGTCAGGCTAGCCCTGAAGGCTTTTCTGTCGACTCTGCGAGGGAAGAATGTCCTGATCCTGACGGACAACACGGTGGCCATGCACTACCTCAACAAAAAGGGGGGGGAGCAGGGTCACTTCCTCTGTGCAGGGAGTCGATGCAGCTCTGGTTCTGGGCAATCCATAAGGAAGTTTCGATCTCGCCATTTCATCTGGCCGGAGACGAAAACGAGACAGCGGATGCTCTGAGCAGGCAGAGCGTGATCTCTCACGAGTGGGAGTTGGCTCAGGAGATTCTCCTGGAGATCTTTGCCCTTTGGGGGACCCCTCAAGTGGATCTCTTAGCCTCCCGTGTCAACCGGAAGTACGAGAGGGGAATTTCCTCCAAAAGGAGCATTAGGAGACTTGTTTGTGGTGGAGTGGTCATTCCCACTGCTGTACGCGTTTCCTCCAGTCCCCGTCATCCCGCAAGTACTGCAGAGGTTACAGAGGTTTGGTTCCTGGATGATCCTCATTGCTCCGGACCTTCTCGACTTGTCCATCTGCCCCCCACCTCGTCTTCCCTACCAAGACGATCTGCTCTCACGGGAGTGGGGGTCAGGTTCTCCATCCAGAGGTCAGATCCCTCAACCTTCACGCTTTGTTTCTGAAAGGTTGAGGTATAAGGATTGGGACCTCCCTGAAGACGTGATGGAGGTATTGCTCTCAGCCAGACGGCCCGCAACAAAGTCCCTGTACCGTTGCCGTAAGTTCTGCGACTGGTGCAGAGTTAAGAATGTGGATCCTTTTGCATGTGACATGCCCATGGTTCTGTCTTTTTTGCTTTCTTTGGCCCACAGGGGCTTCCAAGTGGGTACCGTTAAAGGTTACTTTGCGGTGCTGTCCATATTTAAGCGCTCGTCTGAAGAGTGTTCCTATTTTAAAATTCCTTTAATTTCTCAGTTTCTGAAAGGGGTCACTAATGTGCCCGGTTGGGATTTGAACCTTGTAATCAAGTTTCTGATGGGTGATCCGTTTGAGCCTTTGCATTCATGCCCTTTGAGACTGTTAACTCTTAAAACTGTATTTTCGGTTGCAGTCACTTCCGCTCGCAGAGTGAATGAGTTGCAGGCACCTTCAGTTAAGCCACCCTTCACTGTGTTTCAGAAGGACAGGGCTGTCCTTGGAGTTTGTCCTTCCTTTCTTCCGAAGGTGGTGTTGGAATTTCATTTAGGCCAGAAGGTTGTTCTTCTGGCGTGTTATCCTCCTCCACATCCTGGTAAGGAAGAGGAGAGGCTCCATAGGCTTTATCCTAGGAGAGCGTTAAGCTTTTATATTTCACACATGTCCCGGGTCAGAGTGGACGATCAACTCTTCATTGGTTACTCTGGAAAGCGTTTGGGACAAGCTGTGAAGAAACAGACTTTGTCTCGCTGGATTATTTTGGATATCTGAGTGTTACCGCTTGGCGGTTAAGGACCCACCGGTCGGCTTGCGGGCCCATTCTACCAGGGTTATGGCTGCCTCTACTGCTCTGCAGAGGGGTGTTCCTATTCGTAACATCTGTGATGCAGCCACCTGGGCTTCGGTACATACTTTTTTACGTCACTACTCCCTTGATTCCATCCGTGGGCAGGATCTGACCTTTGGCAAGCCGGTCCTTTACTCTGCAATTTGATTGGGCATTCCAAATTTCTGTTTTCTAGATTCTTTTTCCACCTCCTTGCATTGGTACTGCTTTGGAAGCCTGTCATAGATATGGAATACATCGGAGGACCCAATCCCCTCGAAGAACAAGTTACTCTCTTATCTGGTAACGTTCTTTCGATGGGATGGTCTGACGACTTATTCCATATCGCTCCCTCCCTGCCTTCCCTGCTACAAAATGTCTTATGCGATTGCAGCTTACATTTCTGCAAGGCTTTGTGTGTCAGACTGGCAGAAGACTGGTGCCACACGTTCTGGGAAAAAACTACAACTGTGGCTACGGGCATCGTGCGTCCTACTTATAACATCCAGTGACGTCGGCCGTCGGAGGAGGTCCTCGAGGGCAACGTATCAACGTCATCGATGCAGGACGCAGACGCCGAAGATTTTCCGAAGCAGCACAGCTGTGGTCATTACATGTCATAGATATGGAATACGTCGTCGAACCATCCCATCGAAAGAACGTTACCAGGTAAGAGAGTAACTTGTTCTACTCTGCCTAGCGATATTACAGATAGTGCAAGTGCTAAGGCACAAATAGGAAGTAAATGGGAAACAGACAAGAGACTACCGTACTAGGCCTGACAACATTTCAGATAGTGCTGGAGGGTCAGGGGGGGAATAACTAGGCGGGGGGAGGAGACTAACAAAGTTACTATCCTACTAGGTCCAGGGACCATTCAGATAGAATAAGTGCATAGAGCAAAGTAAGAGGGAGAGGAGGGGGCAGTGGGGGAGAGGAGAAGAGAGCGGACAGTAGAACAGTGAAAAAGAACAGAGAAGCAGAGGGGAGAGCGAGAACAGTTGCAGTGGTCAATGGGGCACATAATGTTGCAAGGGAACAAAAGTGTAGGCAAGAAATTCACAAAGACAATGGGCACAGGATGATTCAGGGCCAGCCTGAGTGGAAGATCCAGGGAAGGTCTAGCCTGAGAGTTGAGGGGGTGAAGGCCCAAGAGTCAATGTGTCCAAAGGCAATCCAAGTGTTGGCAAAAGTCATTGTTGGTGAACCTTAAGTGAATCAAGACAACTACAGCAATGAAAAAAGGGAGGGGGACAAGAAGGGGGAGGGGGAACCCAGTAACGTCACGGGAGAAAGGGGGTGGGGATTTGCACATGCATGAATCGGGGGGGATGGAGGAGGGGCATCAGCACACTTCATGGGGGGATAGGGTGCGCACACACGCATCCGGGCCAGAGGGGGGGCACACACAATCAACAAGGGGGACAGAGGGGGGTCGGGAGGCACACGCACACACACACACACACACACACATACACACACGCACAAACACACACACACATGGGGCCAGAGGGGGACCTGGGGGGGGGCGCATCAGCACACATCACTAGGGGACAAAAGGGGGGGCACACACCCACCTCGTGGGGGCCAGAGGGGGGTTGGGGGGTAGGGGCACACACACGCATCCCGGGGGCTAGAGGGTCGGGCCACACACACACACACGCAACAAAGGGGGCCAGAGGCGGGTGGGGGGCATCAGCACACATCAAGGGTGACTGGGGGGGGTAACAAATGCAACAAAGGAAGCCAGAGGGAGGTTTGGGGGGGCACACACACTCAACAAGGGGACCAGAGTGGGGGTGGGCAGCGTGGCGGCTACAGGGTTAGACAGGGGCCTTAGGAGTGGGCCTTGTGAGGAGGGCCGGCCAAACCTGCCGTCCTTCCCATTGGCCAAGATGAATGACACAGCCAATCCTGGGCCCCGAAGAGCACCATGCCCAACACTCCAGCACACACAAAGGACACAGCCATCTTGGAATGGCAGATTGGCAGGGATTTCAAACGTGGCGAAAACAAAGGTTGCATCAAACGGAACATAAGGCTCACAATGTGGAAATGCTCTTCAGGCTGATGGTGCCTGTGCAGGCAAATAATCACATTAAAGTAAAAAGAGTCCATGAAATGCGCCATTGTGCGCCGCTCGCCGCAACCCAGGGTGAGGGCTTACCTTCCAAGGTGACTGCCACGAGTGTACAGAAGGTCGTCGGATGGCGAGAGGAAGCAGAGCTGTAGCCGCTCTGGCAGCCACAGCAGCGTGAGAGGGAACAGCTGAGAAGAAAGTGCAGGGAAATACGAAGAGGTGCATGGTGGTTGGGACCCGCCCCCTCAAGTGCTATTGAGAGGGGGAGTTAGAGAACTTAGAAAGAAACCCACGATAAAAGAGATGGATACACAACCCTGTGAAGATACTTAAATACCAGACACAGGAAATTGGAGGAAAGGAAAAGCTAGCATAGAGAGATTTCATTGGCTTTTGTAAAGAGTAACAATTATATTGTATGTGGGACTGCTGCGCCTCACTACACAAAGTCACAGGGATATGATAGGTTATTTATACCGTGCATAATGGCCAGAGGTTCTATGCGCAGACCCGAGGATCGAACCTGTGTTGCTCACTGTCATCTTGCTTCCAAGGCGAGCACGCTGCCCCTGAGCTATCCTCCCAAGACTGAGTCTGCTAGCTCTTCATTATGTCCCAGACCCACCCTTACTGCTTGTCCTCATGCTGCCCCCGTGCCTTTCCCATTGCCTCGATGAAACACCTTCCACCCTCCACCTACACTTTGATTCTGGCGTACCAGCTTCGTGGTTCTGACACACCTTGCACTTGTGGTCCAACCTTGTTTCTTCCTGTAAAAACTAATGTAGAATTGAGGTTGACCTCTTCTCTTGCCACCTCATTGTCTCTTTTAACAGACCCAGTGTGATGGTGCTTGAAAAAAGGAGCATATGTGTAGAAGAGGGAGGCTATTCTACCAACGGTCATGGCGACCCGTTAGTGACAATGTGGGGTTCAAGTAGGTAGATAAACGAGGACATTAATGTTTTTTCTAATAAGCAGTTGAAGGCTTGTTTGAATTTCTGTATTGAATGAGCAGAGTTCATATCGGTAAATGTAGCACTGAGTTGCATGTGTACTTTGTGAAGAGGACATCATTCTGCCATGTGTTTCTGGCATGTTGCCACATTATGGTAAACTTTGTCCTGAAAAAGGGGGGGGGTGTTGCATTCAAGGTTAGTGTAGCTTGGATATTGTCCCACAAGAGTATTTGCACTTGCTTTCATCAGTATTTTGAATGCAAGTAGCCTCAACCCCTCTACTGGAAGCTACCTAATGTCTGCGTTTAGGGCTGGACAGTGCCTAGGATTTGGTGGAGAGTACATTGGGATGCAAAAAGCAGGCACAACATTTGACGTTTTTTCTGAGATGCCTGGTGTACTTGATGCATTTGGAGTATGAGTGGTATTGGTGCAGCTGCAGTCACGTACTGTAGTCTTAGGCAACTGCATTGGTTGAACACTTGAGGGTCCATCTATTTACTGTATCTTAAAAGTTTTATGTTGGCAAAACACATTCAAAAATAACAAAAGGAAAAGCGCTTTGGTCATCTATGATTAAGGTTTAAACATCGCCAGGCAGTTTGAACCGTGGAAAGATAACCTGCTTCTCTGCAAGAGCAGTATCTGGACACGCTGCTTCCGGGGGACTAGATTGGATTACAGCCAGCGGTGACGGCCTGTGACACAGAAACCGGTTTTTTTTTTTAAACTCAAAACCTCATTTAAGTTCATCCAGTACTGAGCTGCTCAAAACAAGGAAAAGAATCACCAAACAGCCTGCACTTTAACAAGGGATTCTCTTCTACTTCTGCCCTCGACCGTTCCCCTAGGCTACCTAAGCCTCGATTGGGAGTGGGAGGATTTTAGATACTACAGGCTACTCTTATGCTGCACAGTAGATCACACTCCTATTATCTCAGAGGTTAGGAAAGGGTAGAAGAGTAGAATCTGGATATACTGCTGCCGGGGACTTTCGGAAACAAGGAAGGATAGGACCATTATGATTCTGTCTTGCAAAGAGAGGGGCTGAGTTGCACAAAATAAAAGCAAATGTCTTGGGGAGTAAAACTTTACTATTGATGAGATTATATGTTCAGGCCACATTGAGTAAAGACTACGGAGCTGGGAGCCTGAGGTGGGAGCCAGTCTACGGCAGTCTCTGCACCTATTCACATCGTTGTGTGAAAAAAGCAGGAAGTGCCTATTTCTGCCGAGATACACTGCAGAGCGGTGAGCGGAGCTGGGAGCCTGAGGTGGGAGCCAGTCTACAGCAGTCCACTGCAGACACAAAGCCGTAGCAGGATGGATGGAGCCTGAGGTACGTCCCTTGAAAACCTTGAAAACCTCTAAAGACTCTAAAAGCCCCAAATCACTCACGAAAGATTCCCAGGAAAAAAAACCATCTTTACCGGAGGGAAAATTAAGCCTGGAAAAGAGGCGGAGGAGGAGTAAATCCGACTCGACTCCCGGGCTAAGGGTTCCTCAAACAGTGTCACCATCCATCTTAGAACTGCTTACCACGGCTCAGAAATCCACTAAGCACGCCGTAATTACGGCTTTGAGAAACGCTAAAGACTTAGCTACGCTGGATGAGACATTATCAAATAATAACAAATCAGAAATGGAGGCCGTACCTGATCCGCGAGCGGAGGAGCATGACACAGTAGGGGTCATGGCAGCGGGCGCCCAGCTCCTCCCACGGACAAGAACGGACGAGAGTGGAAAGGCAGCGCGGAGGAGAGCGGACGAACAACTCTCTTGTGTGCAGGCACCGCGGATGGAGGACAGGCCAGCGTCGTATGCCGCCCTCAGTACACTGGGACTAGAACTGAGCCCGGTGCCGAGGAGTGGGCTTGAAGAAGAGCTTGAAGAGGAGTCTAGTGTGGCGGGGGAAACATGCCAGATAAACTATCACCGGTGTTTGACCCGGGAGGGGGGAAAAGAGCTGAAAGCCTCGAAAGAGGTGAAATTTGAAGACACAAACAAGTGCCCGGGAACGCCTTCCCCCTCAAACCCAGATGCTTCTGAAGAGGTGATATGGACTGGAACCAGGAATGCTATAATGCCCAATAGCGACCTAAGTGGGGTAAAGGTGTTACCGTTGCAAGAAAAAAAAAACGGAAGTCGAGGAAAAAAATGAAACACCAGTACACCGAAATCCCAGTGAGGAGAGGGTAAGAGGTCCCAGTGTAGAAGGAATAATGGCGCCCAAACTCTCTACACCAACAGTAAATGAAAACTCTGTCCCAAATGGGATAGTCATCCAACCCATGCTGCATGCTATAGAACAGGACTCTGAAAAAACGGTGCAAGGTCTGGGTGTAAACCCAGAAAAAACCATGAAAGGCTCGAGTGAAGCAAGAGACATGGTAATAATCCCCTACCCCGACAAGGATACGGATCCGGATGATGAAGACGTGGAGAGTGGAAATCTCTCTGAGGGAGAGCAGGATGATTCTAATAAAGAAACGGATGATGAACGACTGAAGACGGGTTGTTGCCCTAAAAGGAAAAAAAAGAGGCAAACCAAATACACCAGCAAAATCCAGGCCGCAAGGAGTAAAAACTGCGAAAACAAGAGCACGAAAAAATACCAGTCTGGGTGACGAAAAATCGAGAAAACCATACAAAAAAGGGCTGCCGAATCCGCTTCTATCACGCCCGCTAAAAGTGTTTTTTACATTGCAACAGAAAAGAAAGCAGAGCATCGACACGGAAGTATCCGATGCAGAGATGTTGGAAATAGCTATACAAACCCAGTCGGCACAAAAACAGAGGAGAACTGAGCAGCCCGCAGGGGAGATAGAAAATCAAGCCCGGCCTATGAGATCTGGGCAGGAAAAAAGCATGGAAGTACACAAACAAACCCGATCAAATGGCTGGGGGCAGGAAAAAAGTATGGTCCCCATTAGTGACATCGAAAAAGCAAAAGGGTCGGAACTTCTAGAAACAAGCCTTTTAGACACAAATGATCTCCCAAGAGCTATAAATGAGATCCCTGATACCTTATCCAGCCCCAATGGGGTACCTCAAAATATTGAGGAGATTCCCGATTCAGAAAACGATCAGGAAAAAGAGGGTGCAAGTGGTCTAAATTATGACCGGGAAACCAATCAAAAGAATCAAACATATCGAAATAGAGAAGAGCATCTGGCTTGGAAAAAGCCTCACCTATCCAGGAGAGTTTCATCTGTATCTCCCACGTTACCTACGAATACCGGATCACTGAGAAACCCTTTTGAAAGCGATCGAAATGTAAGACCCTTAGGAGTGTGCCAGGACCTTAATTCCTCAGTACCATCGAGAAGATCAGACAAAACCCAAACGCCACCGAAAAAGAGACGACTCAGCGAAATCGCCATGGCCTTACAAAATGAATCGCCAAATAAAAAACCAGAAATGATAGCCATTATGTCGGCAATGACAATCGTCCTGGCCCCCTTTTGCAAGCTGTACGAAACTATCAAAGAGAACGTACAAGATAATACAGCAATCCTCTCCAATCTAATGATAAAACTAGCCCAGATGGAGTCCTGTTTACCAGGAAATACGGATCTTATGTTAAACCAGAAACTTCAGTATGAAGGGAAACTGGAAGCATTGGAAAAAAAAAGATTGAGAACAACATGAAAATGGGTATGGGGACCCAATTTGAAAGAGCATCAGATAGATCCCTGAACACCCTAAATCAGAAAACAATGTGGGAAACGAAAAATTGAAGCTCTGGAAAAAAAGATCGAAAGGTTGGAAATTCTGAATAAAAATGTTTCAACCTATTGTAGGTTTTCGGAAGATGGAGCAGATGAGGCAGAGACTCAAATCAATGGAAAAAAGAAAACTGTGTTGATTCTGGTGCAAGAAAAATCAGATGGCAGGCCACAGACCATAACACAAAAGACAAACCCCATAAATATTGAACGGACGAAAACAATAACAAAGTCAAAGAAGGACACCACAAAAATGGCCAAAGAAGACCGGAAGGACCCGGGTCCGAGCCAATCGCCGGAGACCAAAAAACGACAAGATGTTTGCGCTAAATTAGAGGCTTTGGGCAGCGAGAGATCGCCAAGAACAACAGAGGAATTCTTAAAATGTAGCGACCTAATGAACATTTCCATTCACTCAGACAATGTCTCTCTGAAACCAAAGGAAATCGACAAAGACGTGGGGGGGGAAAAAGCCTAAGGATCAAGTGGATGTATACACAGTAAAGCCTAAAAGGGACAGAGATGGACAGTGCCAGACAGAAAAAATTGTATCAAGTCCGGCAGGTGGAAAGGAAGTTGCTAAAAAATCAGTGCCGGAAAGAGAGAAACCCGAGACAGAGAGGGAGAAAACAAGAACAAGCCCTCCTAAACAGCGACAAATGCGTGAAAGAGAAGACAGTCGAAGTCCTCGAAAGCATCGAGTGGAAAGAAATGTTGCGGGAAACAAAAAGGTTTCCAAAGAAAAAATACGTGTCTTTAAGCTCGAGCAAATGGAAGTGGAGAAAAACTTTTTTTCATCCTAAATAGACCCACAATTCTCCGGATAACAAAGAAAATGAAAACCCTGAAAATGATCAGGACAGAGGACCTAGCGCTCATCGAACCCTACCACAGAGAAAAGAAGGCAAAAGCGTTCATACATCTCAAAGCAGCCGCCATTGATCATATTGATGAGTCAGTCTACAAGGAATTCCATCAATTAGGCCTTTCTTTGAAGGAGTACAAGAGATCTACGGAGACCGAAGCACCCAGAGAGATTTTGACAGAGAAATCTAAATGCCAAATCCATTATAGATCCAAAACGGAAGATCTATACCTGCAAACCGGAAGGCCAAATACTCCGGAAAGGCAGGAGACTCATAGACGCCAATACCATCAAGGCAGGGGCACAAGATACCCCGCAGAATAGGAGGGTGAGAGAATACACTAATCAAAGTAACGGCCACCACTCCAGAAAACATTCTGATTGGACAAAGCACCCGATAAGAATCAACAGAGAAGACAAAGGATCCACTGGACATCGTACAAGGTCGGATTGTCTATCCCCCGAAGTTTTCGCAAATGGAGTTGACACGCAGCAGAAAATGACGGAAGAAGAAAGACAACCGAAAGGGCCATGGAAATGGCTTATGGCAAATTGGGCAAAAAACAACGGCAAATAGCAACTACCTGGGTTAGCTTGTCGCATTGACGTTAACAAAACCTCCATCGACAAATGCAACAAGCAACCCGTTAAGGGAGCCTATAATCTGGGCTCATGGAACACAAGAGGCCATATGCACCTTACTTCACCTGGAGATGTCGATCTGGGTTCGTATGATATTCTTTGTTTGCAAGAAACCTGGCTCGTCCATCAACCTGCCCTTGATGGGTACTCTGTGCTGATTTCCCCCCCAGCGAAAGGCTTGCTAGATAGACCGTCTGCGGGTTTACTAACAGCTATAAAATCTGGTTCGGGACTGAGTGAACCCAAAAAGTGGAAACAATCTTATGAAATGCTAGTCATCTTGACATCTCAATTACAGGGAAAGATCATAAGGAAAAATGGCCCCCAACAGATGGTGGCCATTATAAACTGCTATTGGAACCCCCAGCGAATGTCTACTAAATTATTCTGCAACAACATCGCCGAAACAATTGATCAGCTTTACGCAGAATTTGAAATAATCAAGCTCATCATTTGTGGGGATATGAACGCCAAATGCACAGAAGCCCGGGACTCCGTCGCAAGCGGGCACCGGAGAGACCTGGATCCGGCCATTGAAAGAGGTAAAGCCTTAAATGAAGTGATCAGCAAAAGAAATATCCAAAATGTGTTGTCACTGTTCCCAAACCAAATAAACTATCCAACATGGGAACGCAACGACTCTAAAGCTACTCTGGATCATATCTTCATTTCCAACGGGCTCATCCATGAGCTGATGGGTTTTGAGGTAAAAAAAAACGTTCATAGTGACCACAACCTACTCAGCTGTACATGGCGTTCTACAACCAAGATACTCAAATCATACGACTGGATGATGGAGTTAAACCAGCAACAGACTCGCCTTCGGCTAAGTGAAAAAGACATCGAGAAAATTAAAAGCACCTGGGAGACGAATATAAGTGACCAAGTATGGGCTGACAAGAAGGAAAGACCAAACTACCTACAGTTACTCCTAGCTTTCCAGGTCAAGGGAGCAGGGAAAGCAAAGATCACGTCTACTACCAACCATTCGTATAATAGGACGGTGGTTGAAAAAAGAAAAAGTGTACAGCGCTTACGAAGAATTGCAAAGAAATCTAACGATGAGCTTGATTGGGAAAACTGGCGCATAGAAAATGAAGGCTACAGGAATTGGCACAAACATCATAAAGCAAATCAATACCAACAGGATGCCGAGGCGATGATGCAAAAACTTCAAACTAAAAAATCTAGCGAGTTTTGGGGATTGATAAAAGAAATGAATAAGCCCCTCTCAGCCCCTATGGTAAACGCTGTAGCCGAAGAAAACTGGATCCGTTATCTCACCGCAGAATTTGATGGCCCCACTAGTGTCACCCAAGGAGCAAACCAAAACCAAGCGTCGACGTGGGTCGATCTTTCCAATCCTACGGATATTGAATTAGCGATACGGAACCTAAAAACTTATAGAGCGCCGGGCCCAGATGGACTCACAAATACGGACTTGAAAATGTCCCCAAAAAAATGGGCTGAAATGATTAGTAAAATCTTTGCGGAATGTAGAAGAACAAACATGGTGCCGGAATCGTGGCAGAGAGCGGTAATCGTCCCGATTTACAAAAAGGGGCCGAGACAAGAACCCGCAAGCTACAGACCTATCGCCCTTCTGGATATTCTAGGAAAACTGTATGCCACCCTGCTTCTCGTCCATTTTTGAGTCTGGGAAAAAGATAGCCAGGCCAAAGACAAACTACAAACTGGATTCCAGAAAAATGGGTGTACATCGATCAATCTCCTCATATTGAACATATTGAAAGCAAAAGTTAAAGAGGGGGCGCCAAAAGTGTTCCTGGCATTCGTGGATCTGTCAAAGGCGTTCGATAAGATTGACAGACAGTCCTTGTGGGCAAAGCTAGAAGATTGGAATTGCCCTACTCAAATATTGGAGCCTATAAAAGCTCTCCATACGAACACCAAAATCAGAGTGAAACTCAACACCCAGGGCTTACTTTCAGAGGAGATCAATGTTAGACGAGGAGTAAAGCAAGGGTGCCCGATGGCGCCGGTACTGTTCACTGCCTTCCTAGGTGATTACCAGCGGTCCGAGGAAAAAGTACGATCCTTTCCCCCTAAAATCGGGAAAATGGAGATCCCACGGCTACTCTATGCAGATGACATCATTGTGATTGATCAGACGAAGGTGGGTCTGCAAAGAAAAATCCGTAACATGGAGGCGTATATCCTGCAGAACAATCTGGAAATTAATAAAGCGAAGACAAAGATCATGGTCCTCGAGAAAGTTCCCAGTAAAAAGATGAAAGATTTAAAGATCACCCTGGCCAAGGCCAAAATTGAAATCGTTACCAGCTTCAAATATCTGGGGATTCAAGTCGACAGTTCGGGTCTGGAAAAGAGTCTTATCGATCAACTGGGAAAAGGTGAAAAGGTTAACAACGCAAACCAGAGCAGTGGATCGCAAGTACGGCAAATTTTCCTTGATCCCGGCTAGAACTTTCTATAACGCTAAAGCTGTGCCGGCTTTGACCTATGGAACTGAGTGTGCGTTATATCTTCGGCAAAATATCTGGACTAAACTTGAAGGCCACCTCTGGAAAACAGTCCTAGGCCTACCTAAATCTACCGCCATGTCGGCTATAAGAAGAGAGCTGGGCCTTATATCTTTAGCATCGACGGTGGATCAAAGTGCCATGCGCCTTTATAGACGAATCATCATGGCGGACACTCTACCCATCTATAACACCATACGGGTTGAAATTGAATTAGGCAAGTGTGTGGCCTTGAACAAATGGGTGGAAGTGAGAAAAAATGATCTGCTCAGAATTGGAAGTGCAGAGAAAGACCTAAAAGAAAATCCAGAAAGAATTAAAAAAAAGATGGAAGATATGGATTGGATCGAGACAACAGAAAAAGCGGTGGGAAATAAACTCCTGAAACATCCCCCCCCCACCTTCAATAAGGGGAAAAAAACCCTATTGTATTGTGTCAAGTTTCCAAATAAGAAGATTAGAATGTCGGTCATGAGAGCGAGGCTCAACCTCCTCCCCACGAGAGAGATCATAACTATTAGAGGAGCAGGAACTGAAAAACATTGCCGGCTGTGTAAAAACGACCAAACTATCGAGACGTTAAAGCACCTCGTGATCGAGTGTCCCTACACAATTGAAAATAGAAAGGCATACCTCCCTTCTTTGGCTGAAAATATGTGGATCTATCAAGAAGATGAAATCTGGAATAGGCTTATTTCAGGAGAAAAGACCAGATGGACTCAGGCTCTGGCCAAAATTATCGATGCGATTTTTGACCAGATAAATACCCTTAAGATTGAGGGGGCCTTGATACGGAACATTGATCCGCAGGAATAATGCCCACTAAGCTTTGGGATAAGGTCGCCGAACTCGAACGTCAGGCCGGGCCAGCCTTTCGAGGGAGGTATTTTATTTTATGGTTTATTTTAATACAAGTAGATTGGAATAAGAAGATTTTGACAAAACTCAGTTTTCACTGAGTAAAGCTCAAATAAAAAAAAATAAGTAAATAAAGACTACACCTTTCCCAGTCACTTTGTCCTATGGAAAGACTAATTTCTAGGTCCTCCACCAGCTCCTCTTGGTGGAGTAAAAAGAAAAATATTTAAAATTGGGAACTCGGTGATGTGCAGGATAGAACCAACAGCTCCTGGCTGGAGCTGCTTGTTTTCCCAGGCAAGTGCTCTAACCTCGAATCCACCAAAATGCTAGCTGGAATGAATGCCAGACTGCTTTTGAACCTATATGCAGCTACAGCCTGTTCCACCAGATGTAACTATGTTAATTATCAGCAAGCACATTTGTACAGGAAATCATTTATATATACCCCCATTTGTTCGATTGTTCATTTATAACTTTAATACCAGCGAGTGGTTTCTTACCACGGGATCAGGATTTGAACCTGTGTTGCACCCCGTTGTCTTGCTTCCAGGACAAACGCCATGCCCCTGAGCTATCCTTCGTCCCCTGCAAGTTAAATTGACATATAGAGAGTGTGTACGTTAAGCTTCACACATGATTACCAAATACAAGATAACATCACTTTGTTACATAATGGTAAATTACGCATAACAAGATGTTTGAATAGCCTTTGTACATATATATCATTTGCAATCATACATACCCAACATGTTTCTTTCTCTAATATCAGTTATGAGAAATGTGTCAAGAATTCAATTAATCGAAACAACTCGACCATATAGGATAAGCCGCATGTGGGGTTTCAAGAATTGAGTGCATCCACAAATGGTAAGTCATGGCCACTTCCATGGCCACTTCCATGTATAATGCTCTACTGAATATAAATAATGGGATAGGGGGTGTCGCTGTGCCATGGATATTTGGAGGCGGATGGGGGTAGTATTATTCCATAACCTCCCCTTGCCAGCCCAGTATAATTGCAATGAATGCCTTGATGTATATCACATCTCAACTGCTTGACAGAACAATTGGAACACCAAAGGTAAGACAACAAATAATCAACAGACAGAAATCTCAATTGAATTAAAACAGTTCTGTGTTTGGTTGCACAAACAAATTATGAAGGTCGCTATTTGGCTGGCGGTTAGCACCCCAGACATGTAAAGTTGCAACCAATGTCCGAGGTATAAGTCAAATTAGAAAAAACAAACAAGATACATAAACAGTTATATTGTTCTCATTGAGAACCTTGATGGAGAAATAAAAACAGCACACACCTAATACATTCCTGTTAATTGATCACAGGGGATGTGGGTTTAGATCCAAGTGGTGGTGTGGAATGAAAGGAAAGCATGCAGAAAAGGAAGAAGAATGATAAGCAGAAGTGAAGGAAAAATATAAAGTGACGATAGCAGCGAAAGGGGGACAGAGTTATGTCTGTCCTGGATCACAATTAAGAACAAATCAATAAGTTCAACACAATTGTTGCTGCTGTACTTGGGAAGTATCACCTCGTTACTCCCCGTTGCAAACAAAAATTCCTAATGTTTATTCTCGGGTGTAGCGTCGTTTTCCGAGATAGAGGTTTGCCTAATGCTCTACTGAAATCAATCACTACATGCTTAAGATGTTCTAGTGATGCACTACATACATGAGACTAAGCAAATGTGTATAGGTCAGTGTTAAAAAGTCCACGGTAATAGTCTGTCTGCGATAAATCTGCACTGCTTTTACTATCCTTCGTTCGCAGCTATAGGAACAGGTTTCTTTCGGTTGTTCAGCTGTAGTGCCGTTGTTCATGTCCGAACATCCCATTAACTGCTTCAAAAATCAACACAGACTTACTTTTTTTGTGGCTTTTCATTGCAATCTCTGCCGTCATTATTAGTAGAAATGGACGCTGCTACACAGACTGTGACGCCATGGTGGGACTCGGGAGAAAGTGGCTATAGACTATGTAGTAGCACAAAGAGATGGCCTTGGGTGTTTGTTTTCACTGTCCTCTACATTTGAGGTTAAAACTGGGCCTCCTTGTTGTGTAGACTATTCTTTTCAACCTATACATATAACACACTGCATGATTAAGCCCTCCATCCTGCCCCCATTTGAGGTGGCAATTAATGCCCATTGGAGAAGGAGAACAGTAGATGCAAAAAGCATTGTAGAATTTGGTGAACTGAAGTGCTGGACACTTGCTCGTGGACATTTTTAGAAACAAAATCATGAGATCGGTGGAGTCACTGTGCTGTATCCAGTCGAAATGACCTCTTATCAACTTCAGTCATATGCATGTTCACATGCCTCATGACCTTCCAGAGATGCTTGTTCAATAACAAATGGTACTCCTGATAAGTCCGCTTTAAATGCAGGATGGGTAAGTCCCAGAAAACAAAGACAAATCTTGGGTAATTCGGGAGTATTGGAAAAGCAAATGACAGTTGCCAATCATTAATATTGATATTGTTCACAGGACACACAATATGAGTGTTTGGTGCTAGCAGGAAATCTGACTACTGAACTGTACATTATGCACTTTGCTCTGAAGATATTTTCATATTGCACAAAGTAATATCAATGGATGATGAAATATTAATAATATGAGCTCATTGGTGGTGGGGGTGTTTGGACCCTGAGCTCTTGCTGATGCTGCTCACTTTTCAAGCAAGTGTTCTGACTTCTGATCTACCAGCGATCTGCTGAGGTCACCAGTCTGAACAGAGATAAACCTACCTTCAGGCCAATACGCTTGTAGCTGTGGAGAGCACCAGAGGTGTAGACCGGGTAGGCCCTGCGCGGGCAAGGGCCCCCAAAATCTGTAAATGCCCACTCAGCAGTAGTGTGGGGGCATTTACAGATGTTAACATCATTGGAGTGGGCCCAACTATATTAGCTTCAGGCCCCACTAGTTACACGGTCTTGACTACGCCTCTGGGAGAGCAAATGGATGTGCAGGTATTATGACTTCTGTTGAATGACAAGGAGTAACCCAGTGGCAAAACGATAGCCTTGCAGAGATGCTTTTTCAGTGGGAGATTTTGGAGCCATAATTGTGGTGCTGTATCTCTGGTAGGGCCATTTTGGGCAAGAAAAAAGTGCCCAGAGGTTGCTCTCAAGTATAGCTGTTTAGCCTTTCTTTTTAACAATAGAAATTTCGTGCATTTATTGACACAAATGGTTTTGATTGATATCCAAAAAAACGGTTTGTCATGGTGCCCTATTTTTCTCTAATGGCCATCTTTGTGCCAGCTAACAAGTGTTATCCAAGTTTTTTAGGCAAACACCTAGAAAGCGTTTTTGCAGGGCGGTGCAGCCTCTAGACAATATGCCAGCCTGCTCCACTCATTTATTTATTTAATACTTGTGTACTGGCCCGTGTACACGGGCCAAAGTGTAGGTTTTCATGCGCACAGTAGGACCACTATATGTCCTAAGCCTACAGCTCCCTCTAGCGGTGACAACAGGCACAGATATCCAAATTGAATCACTATATAGCCCAAGGCAACAGCTCCCTCTAACAGAGCATTCTGTGTGTTCAGGCAGCCTCTACTGTGCATGACGGCATTGGACAAACATACATCTGTCCTTTGATTATCTAGATTTTATGTGATCAGACATCCTGAAAGTCTTTTAGCCATGTCGTTAGCATTACAAATTTTAATTCCTGTGTCATTTTAAATGGCTTTATGTGATCAGTGAAGAGCCTTTGCCATTAACACCACGCTTTATTTTGTATTTAGAAAATGATGTAAAACAATTTAAATAGAACGAAAACAAATGAATTCCTTATTTCTTAGAATTAGCCTTTCTAGCAACAGTGACCAAGCTTGAGGGAATCCCACTAATCTACAAATATAGTGAAGACAATAGGTACGGTGACATCATGGGGAGGTTTATGCTGTGCAGTGACTTGGTTCCACATCTACCTCCCCGGCTCCCCATTACACCATCTCCAGTTTTCCAATATAACCCTGCTAACCATTCGATGTTGAAATGGTATGGTAAATCTGGGCAAATCCAGTCATTATCGTTTGATTGATTTAATTCGAACAAATTTGGCAATCAATACCAAACATGGGGAGCAGGGTTTGTGCCCCATGTTTGGTAGTGATTGCCTTGGGGGTAGCAGGGGTGTCCCCCGCTTCCATAGGACTTGAGGCGGTGGGCGGAAAAAAAAGTGGATCAAGCGGAGAAGCGAAAGGTAAGTGGGAAGGGGGTGGGGGGTGTTATTGGGGGGTCAAAGTTTTGCCAGATTTGGCCGTGGCAAAATTGCATTTGTGGCGAAATTGACCACGGTCAATTCCACTGCGAACAATTCTGCCACGGTCAAATCACGTATATCCTCAGCAGATACCACCTTCCTCCTTAAAGTTGGCCCTATGGTAGGAAAACGGCTCTTACACTCTGCGTGTCAGTGTCCTGTGACAAGAGATGCATGTTTAAGAGTTTTTATTTATTCGCTCATCTGTGTATAATTTAAATCGTTCAATCTAGTTATATATTGTGCAGAACTCTACTCTTGCTGTAAAGTCAAGCATGAACTGTGCTTGTTGCAAGTGCCAACGTTTTACTACTGAATGAGCAAACACTTCAAGTAACATGGTACAAATTACAGAAACATTCTGATTGCATCCACACTTAGTGTGCATATGTTGTATTCGCATGGATAACGCGTTAAGCATGACTCGCTTTATGTGAATGAAAGTTAACACTTCAAGATAAAATGTCGATTTTTATGTCAACAATTTTGACCACTAGTTAATTCATGAAAAAGGTTTGTTTTTAAGATTAGGATCTCCGCTCAGCACCCTTTGCTAAAAGCTGTCAAAAAGATTAATGTTGCTGTTGACAGCGGGCTCTAGCTCCTGTGAGAACCTTCGCAATGAGTCAGTCCGATTTGGATTCTATTTAATACTCCATGGAACCACATTCAACTGTGGAAGTATGTGTCGGACACATGATTATTTCCTTTATTCCTTTGATCATTTTGAATAAACTGTATAAATATTCATGTTTTCTAAATGGAAGTTTATCAAACGTTTTGTCTGTTTTCGTCCCACAAGAGGGCTCCAGGCCACTATGTATTTCTCAGCACCACCCGTATGTTATTTTCTTTTTCCCTTTGGTTGCCATCTCTGGTCATCTACTTAGTATGTTTGGGCACCCGGCGACCTGTTAACAGAACTGGAAGCATGGTTTATCAGTTTAAGTAGATGTCCAAGAAAGTTTGTGGAGTCCATCTAGACTCCTCAAAGCACCAATATCTCAACCAGTGTATGGTTTTAACAGTCTTATCCTACTCCTACGTCCTGTCCCCTTTCCTCCATACTGCAAGGGCATCCCTCGCTAGGGACAGGTGACAGAACCTTTTTCACCAGAAAAAATCTTCTTCCCCTTTAAATTTAGAGGTGCGGGGGGCGTGGCCCTAGGAGCATCCTCTCCCCTGCCGCCACTCCCCAGTCCTCTTTTCTGCGCAGACGGGAGTGGACCGCTTTCACCAGCGCTCCTGTGTTTGGCTTCGGCATTGTAATTCCACACGCTCTTCCCCAGATACTGTCTTTTGGTCTTTAATCAGGTACTCGGTCCTCTGGTGCCATGCTCCTCCCAGGCACATGTCGACGACATCCGACTTCAGCAGGCGTCCAGCCTGCGAGGGGCTCTTCCCTACGTCTGACCCGCACGCTCTTAAGAACATGTTAGCTCGATGGAGAGAGCTCTTCGAACGATCGCCTCCAGAGGACTTGAAGAACTTAGTCAAGCACAAGTCAAGACGCAAGGTAGGGCCACTGTTTTCATCCGCACCCCGCAAGGGTGACTCCTTCCCCAGGAAACGTCTGAGCAGGAGGAACTGTTCAGGGTCTAACAGCAGCACAGGTACCGGGGCTGCTTCAGCTACCGGCCTCCAGGCTGAGGGGTCGCTAGATCCTGCCGGTGACATCGGTGAGGGACCGCACAGTTCTTTTACCTGCTGTCCACCTGTGAGGCTATGCCCTACTACCGGACAAATGTCTGAGGGGGGGCGCGCCTGTACGCAACACAGCCGAGGGCACAACGCCTACCAGGCCCGATCCTGAGGTTCAGGGTAGGCCTCAAGCTCCACCGCCAAGAGTCCAGAAGGAGGCTGGGCCCAGCGCGGCAAGCACTACCATGCAGGCACGTGGCATGCAACCCGACAAAATGGCCACCGCGCCAGACAAGATGGCCGTTCATCCGACACATCCCCCTTCAGTGAGCAGGAAGGGGAACAAGTATCCAGATGAGACTGGTCTTTGCTAGGTATGTGGCCTACAGTATGTCGTTCAGTGTGGCAGGGCAGATACACCCTGCGTTCAGCAAGGTAGATTACACCCAGGCCTCAGCAACCTCAAGGCCCTGCTCCTACTCCTGCACCACCTAGCGCCCCACTGGCCTGTGAGGACAGTTTTTTTAAATTTTTTTAAAGTTCCTCACTCTTATGAGGTCCCCTCAGATGGGAGCCATCCTTCAGGATGTGATTAGGGACATGCTGCCTCCAGTCCCGCCGCTAGCACCCACGGTCATTCCTCCTATGGACCCTACGCCTCAGGCCCCCGCGCAGCCCCAGCTGCCGGTTCCATGTGTTAAAATCGTGGCAAAAATGGCCGCTTATACAAATTGTGGCAAAAAGGCTGTGGTTTTGCTGCCGCAATTCATGTAAAGGATGCAGGGGATACCCCCGCAACCCCTGCTCCTCCTAAATGGTATAATGGGGTACACCTTTAAGGGGTCAAACCACAGTATTTTTGCCGCAATTTTTTTGTAAAGGCGACATTTTTGCCGCAATTTTATCACTGCATACCCAGCTGTCCACGCCAGGCCCCATGGTTCCGGCACCCCTGCCTCCTGCAGCCCAGGCGCTTCCACACCAGCCTTCGGCTCCGGTCAGCACACCTCGGTCTTTGGCACCCAGTACTTCTCCACCTGCTCGGACCAGCGGGACACCCTGGCAGACACTGATGAGGAGGAGGACCCCGACACACCGTCTTTGGCTAAGGCATTCCATGAACAGCTCGCAGGTCTAGTCGAATACTTGGGGCTTACACAACCCAAGGTTGAACAACCAGAGGCAGGGGTCCTGGCCGAGGTGCTCACTCTACGCCCCACGGCTAGAACAGGGATTCCGATGCAGAAGCACGTTGTCGTCTTGGCCAAAAAGGGATGGCTTAAACCCCATTCAGTGCAGCCTACCAATTGGTGCCTCAACGCCAACTACAGGCAATTGGAGGGGATCCACTCTTGCTGTCAGCACACTCTCAACCACACTCCTCAGTGATTTCAGTGGCCTCACTCTACTCCAAGCTGCAGTGTTCTTCGGCTACCTCGTCCTCGGCGCTCCTACTCAAGGAGGAGATGATCTTGGAGGCATATGGAAAAAAGGTCTATTCAAACACCTCGCTGCACCTTTGTCACTCAAATGCGAATGCTATGATCACTGCTGTAAATCAAAGACTTCTGCTGGAACTAGCTTACTTCCTTCCGGAACTTCCGGTCCAGAGTCAGGCATGCTTCAAGGCCAGGCTGGCGGAAGCAATGGTGGCTCAGGACATCATAGAGTCGACGGTGGCTCATATAGACACCTCAGGCCATGCAATCTGCTCCGCCACTGACATGAGAAGAACTGCCTGGCTATGGGCTACCAAGTTCAAGCTAGACATGCAGGAGCGCATATTGGACCCTCCATTGGAGGGTGGTGACCTTTTTCATTCCACCACCGATAAGGAACTTAATGAGAAGAAAAAACAGTTCCCAGACTGCACATTCCTTATCTATCCTCACGAAGTCCACGCCCAAGACTTACAGCCAGGCGCACCAGCGTTCCGACAAGGGGCGGGCCTTCTGTGGGTTCTGGGGCTTCCAGGAACGAAGGTCAAGACAGCCAGACAGGTCTCCAAGTCCACACCGCTGTAAGCGGCACAAGGCAGGAATAAGGGCTTCTTTCAGTTCCCCTCCTCAGCCCCAGCCTCGTAGTGGAAAAAAGGCATGACACTCTCCTCCGGGTCCACGTGTCTCCAGTGGGGGCCAGGCTTGTCCTTCACACACAATATGGGAGAACAAGGTTTGCAGACACTTGGATCCTCTCAGTAGTGTCCACGTGCTATCGCCTACCAGTCCCTCCATCCCCTCTCTCCTCTCCTCCACTCCCACAGATTGGGACAGCAACTCTGTTGGCGGACATTCGATCGCTCGTAGAGTCAGACAGTGGAAGAAGTCCCAGCCTCCCAACGGGGTATGGGCTTCTACTCCAGGATTTTCACCATACACAAAAAGAACTAGGCTGGCCTGAGAGTTGTGTTGGACCTTTCCACCTTGAACCTTTCGCTCCGTCTTCAAAGTTCAAAATGGTTACCCCAGCGCTTATTGCAGAGACACTGTGCATGGAAGACTAGATGTGTTCCCTGGATCTGAAGGACGCATAACTACACGTCCCGATTTGCAGCCTCATCGGTGATTTGAGGTTCAGGATCATGGGCTTTCATTTCCAATACAAGGTTCTACCCTTTTGCCTCCCTTCAGCTCCCAGGGTCTTTACCAGACTTATGAATGCAGTGGCAGCCCTTCTCAGGGCCCAGGGTCACCATGTCTATCCATACATAGACGACTGGCTTGTCAGGGCGAGATCCCCGAAGGCAGTGCATCACTCCTCCTCCGCTCTCATTTATACACTACACACATTGGAATTTTCCATAAATCTCAAGAAGTCACAGCTGGAGCCTATGCAGAATCAACCTTTTCTAGGCCTCATCTGTGATACAGGCTCCGAGAGAGATTTCCCTCGGAGGACAAGATCACAGCCATCTAGAGGGCCACAGGGCATTTTCTGAGTAGAGCTGTGACCTCAGCATAGTGGTACCAGCACCTCTTGGGTATCATGGCGCCATGTCTACTGGCAGTGCCATACACAAGGCGCCAAATGAGACTAATGCAACTGCACTGCAGTCTCATGGAATCAGAGGGGTTCCCAGGCGGAACTTGTCAGCATTCCCACCCCCATCTCCACCTGGACCTTGTCTGGTGGAGCACAGACTGCAAATTGAGAATAGGCAGACCCTTCAGGCAACCAGCACTGCAGGTTACCCTCACCACTGACTCTTCCTTGGAGGGCTGGGGTGCCACCCTGGACAACCACGGTGTCCATGGAGTTTGGTCTCTTCAGGAGCAGGAGGCTCGCATTAACTGGCTCGAGTTGATGGCCATCTCACTTGCTCTCAAAGCCTTCCTTCCGATGATCAGTGGCAGGACGATCCTCATTTAAACTGACAGCTCCATCAGCATGTATTACATCAACGAGCATGGTGGCACCAGGTCTCCTCCCCTATGCACCTTGGCAGTCTGCATTTGGGAGTGGGCTCTGGAGAACAGCTTGCACTTGAGTGCAATCCACCTCACTGGGGAGTCCAACCTGGAGGCGGACAGGCTCAGCAGACTAGGTGTGGACAACTACGAATGGCAGTTGAACAAACAAGTCCTTCAGGTGGTCTTCAACAGCTGGGGTCATCCGCAGGTGGATCTCTTTGCCACCTTGTCCAACAGGAGGTGCCCCCAGTTCGCGTCCTGGCAGGGATAGGGCTGGGGTTCCCTGGGCAACGCGATGCAGATACAATGGGACAACATGAACGAGTATCTCTTCCCTCCCACTCCCCTGGTTCACAGGGTAATCTGCAAGATCAGGGAGGCCCGGCACCTCTGCCTCATCTTGATAGCTTTGCGGTATCCTGCAAGGACATGGTTCTCGGGACTACTCAGCCTGTTGGAACAGGCCACGGTGCACCTTCCGCTGGGTCCAGCTCACCTAATCTGACAGCAGGGAGGCACGGTCATCCACCCCGCCCCATGGTCATCCACCCTTGCAGCCGGGTTCCAGGACAGGTCACACTAAGGCATCTACATCTGTCTCAGGCTAACCTAGACTTTATACAGAGTGCTAGGAGCAATGCTACCAGGAGCCAGTAAAAAAGCAAGTGGACTAGGTTCTTCCACTGGGCTTTATCAAAGCAGTTTGATCCATTGACCTGTTTTCTGGACGATGTCCCATCCTTCTCTGCACACCTCGCACACTCAAGGGTGCAGGTTGACACATGTTGCACCTATTTGGCGGCAATCGGAGCCTACTGGAACTCGGAGGAGGGGGTATTTCTTTCCTCTAATCTGGTGGTTGAAAGACATCTGGTGGGCCTCAACAGGCTCATCCCGTCTATCACGAAGTCACACCCGGTGTGGGACCTTAACCTGGTCTTAAGCGCCCTGGCTCATAAGCCATTCGAACTCATGGCGTCCGCGGACATCAAGCTAATCACTTTTAAGACAGCCCTACTGGTGGGACTTACATCTGCACATGCACACAAGGACAGTGAAATCCAGGCACTTGTGGCTTCAGAGCCTTATACTACTTTCCATAAGGACAAGGTGGTGCTTAGAACTCACCCCACATTCTTACCAAAGGTGGATACCTCTTTCCACCTGAATGAGGAGATGGTGTTACCTACTTTCTTCGTGGACCCTAAAGGACTATGCTCATAGGGTTCTGCACTGTCTAGATGTCAGGTGCGCTCTAAAATTCTACCTGGACAGGACTAAGAGCTTCGGTGGGGCAAAGCCAGGCTATCAAGCTTCCGAAGCCTCTATATCAAGATAGATAGTAGCGGCCATCAAGGAGGCCTATGAGGATCCACACAAATCGCTCCTGCCAAAAATGCATGCCATCGCTATCAGAGCCAAAGCTACAGCTATGGCTTTGCAGAGGCACGTTCCGTGGCAGGTCATCAGCAGGGCAGCTACGTGGGCTACGCCTTCTGCCTTCTGCAATCACTACTGTTTGGATGCCAGCTCCAGGTCGGACGCAGCATTTGGTCAGACAGTGTTATGGAACTTGTTTTCTTAGGAGGGTCACCTCTCTACCCTGTGGCTACATTCAGTTGTAATCGCCAATGCAGTATAGAGGGAAGGGGACGGGACGGAGGAGTAATTATAAGTTACTCAGTGTAGTGACTAACGTAGTACATAGTCCCCTTTCCTCCATACTTCCCACCGTCCCTCCGCTTAAAAAAAACTGGTTTCGTTAGGCAATGGTAATATTGTCGATGCATCAAAGGAGACTGAGGAGTGGCGCCGGTGGGCGGAATCAGGGGAGAGCATGCCCCTGCACGCCTCTAATTTGAAAGGGAGAGATTTTTTCTGGTGAAGGTCCTGTCTCCCGTCCCTAGCGAGGGACACCCTTGCAGTATGGAGGAAAGGGAACTATGGACTAGGAGTACGTTATTCGCTACGGTGAGTAACTTTTGCTTTATTTCCTGGACATGTTTTTTTTTTTTGGGGAGTTGCTTGTGTGGTGTGGCTGTAGGCTGAGCTTACCGGTGTGTGGTGTAGAGGGTTGTAGGAAGGGCTAACAAAATTGGCACACAAAATATAGACATTACAAGGAGTGAAGCAAAGTGTCTGCCATTTTAATGGATTGTGGAATTATTCATTACAATTTATTTGTGTAACGGATTTAATGATGATGTTCCTGATAGAACCTAAGTTGAAGGGCAACAGCTGGTGTTTGTTTGCACTTTGCCTCTGTCCCCTCCTCCCACATATCACTGGTACGGCTATGTAACCAACTATCAGATTTAAAATGTACAAGTCATTCCATGAGCCTTAGAGTTACTACTGTTGGTCCTGGTCTAACGCTGGGGCCAAACATGGCTGTGACCTGTGAGGCTGCTAAAGACAAACGGCAAGTTCTTCAAACTATTACATGGAGAGGACAGTGCCGTGTGGCATCCAGAGAACTCCAGTATTGGTTTGATTAGTTCCAGGGACCGTTTGGTCAATGTAAGTTGCCATCCTCCAAAATGCATGTCTGATAAACAAATGTTGGGTGGGCAACAGGAATCCCCCATGTGTATATTACCGAAAAGTTCTATTTTCGAAATATGTCGGCGTTGCTAGCTTCCAGTGCGGGCTGCCCAAGCAAGAGACTTCATGCAAAAAACCTTTGAATTTGGATGACTTTTGTTTGTTAACCTCGCATAGTCAAATCGCCTCAATTTCTAGGGGATTTATTTTTGACTGGATCACCAAATTTTTTTTAATTTGGACCAAAAAACGTCCTTCTGGAGAAGGCCAGCAGCGGTGGGCAAAAAGCCATTACACAAAGGACCTTAAAGAAGGGAAATATTCCCCACTACTACCCTCCTGGGGGTGTGATACGGTTTTTATTACTAAAACAAAAAAAAAAACATTAAAACCTGTTCCTAGCATGGTCCATGTGAGGGTCCAGCCTGTAAGGTTTTGATCCTGTCATGCAAGCTAATTTGAGGTTCTGTTAAAGTGAATGATAAGCAGCGTTTTTGTATAAAAAAAAAGCAGGTAGATAACAATCAAAAGGAAGGAATCCATCAAGAAAACCGCAGTGGTTGTCTCAATCATAGAGAATAGATGTACATTTCTCTGGTGTCTCAAACACAGGAGTTCTCCATTTTGCACATGTTGATGCAAGTCTAATTATTATTGTTTCCATTATATTTTGTTCCAAACACTACTTAGCTACTGGGAGTTTAGGTCACTATAATTAAAGATTTCAAAAGCTAAACCTCATTAATCCTTGGGCGTATGGATAAATCAGTTGAGGATAAAGGAT
Source organism: Ambystoma mexicanum (assembly GCF_040938575.1). Classification (NCBI taxonomy): domain Eukaryota; kingdom Metazoa; phylum Chordata; class Amphibia; order Caudata; family Ambystomatidae; genus Ambystoma; species Ambystoma mexicanum. The sequence goes on from NC_090936.1 coordinate 437,717,399, forward strand.
CACTCATTACTCCAGTGGATTGTTGAACACTTTATTAGTAGGAAGCAGTGACAGCCCAAATCCAACGGCAACATGAGACACACATTCCAAGCGTCCCCTTCCCTCCTGTCCCCGTGTCTTTATACCCAACAGGACACATGCTTTCCAAAGTAAGGGGTGGTTCCAACAGGTCATTCTTGCATACTAAATTCATCCTTCTAGCAAAGTAAACAAAGCCTCATATTAGCTTTTGACATCAGCTCGCTCTTTCATGTAAGTCAGTGTTATCAGTGAGGTCATCCTGTCGTAACCCAGTTAGTTAAGGCAGGGTTCTAAATTTAGATTAAATGAGCAGGAGCTAAAACTAGATCCTGGATGTCGGACATCGCCCAGTAGTGAGGAACTACTGCTGGGGAACCTGGAGTGAGTATTCAGCTCTCCGCTAACTTCCACATAAGATGCAAACGTCCTCTTTTTGCCCAGTGTGTTTGATTCATTATGTTCAAATGTGTACTAGATGTGTCCTACTTCTCCTTTATTTACGTTCACAAATATTCAAATTTAATGTGTCGTATGCAGATTTGTAAGGCACCATTGTCCTGGGGAGCCAAAAGTAGCTCCTGGTAGCTGTTGCATTCAAGCTAACCAGGCTCTCCTAGGCTGTAAGCAGGAGCTAAATAGATCCCAGCACCCAGCAGTTTCGAACCCTACAAGGTGCCCACATTCCTTAAACATTCCCATACACTTTGAGGCAAGCGAGAGCGTTAGCAATATGACTTCCGCTCCCCTGTGCTGCTTTCTTTATGAAAGCGAGAGCCTAGATCCGGCTTATATAGGCAAAAAGGCAAACCCGTCAGAAGCGAGGGAGGAGAAAGCGAGCATTCCAACAAGCTAGACAAGAAGCTTCATTGCAAAGACATGCAGAGGACATCCTACAGTGCCTGCCTCGCATAAGCACTAACACTTCAGCATGGCTGGTTACAGGGCCTAGTTACTATAATACTGTAGGGCAAGGCACGGAGAGTACATACATTTTTCTTTCCCAATTTTCCTCCACAGTCCCTAATTACTGTGAACATACTGAGCTGTGCAATAATTTCCTCGATTACAGCTGAATTTGTTTATATTCAGATCTATTAATCAACTTTTAAGTCAGGCACATTGAACCAGATACCGCTTGCAAGGTATTATGAATATTGTATGAGGCTTCAACATAAACCGCTCTGAGGACCATTTAGGAATGTGTGAGACTTTGGAATGCCACATTTTTTCCAAAACATTTATTGCAGAGTGACAGCATAAAACAGTTTAACAGACCTATATTATCTCATTGATTTCAGTTCATTTCAATTGAACATCCATATCCTGGAGAATATGTTCATAGATGCTAGTCGTAGCTATTCCTATTGTCTTCTCCTTTTTATCTGAGGTGGTTAAAAACTGCCATCATGCATGTGAATGGCATGTATTTTCAGTTGCCCCGATTGTAGACACACATAGGTGCAATAAAATGTCTCTGGTTGCAAGTATTTTGGATAGGCAGTGTGAAGAAATCCCCAGTTGGTCCTGGGATTCCATGTGGGAGGTGGGGGGGGGGGAGGGTGGCCACCTCCCCAAACTTGGGACTGGTAGATATAGGCATGGTATGGGAAGCATCCGTGGTCACCTTCCCTGGACCTCCGTCCTAAGGCAGGGGGTAGTCACGGAAAATAATCCCTATTGAACCCCGCCTCAATTGAGAGGGCCTGAAGCATACTCAGTCAGAATGAAGAAAAACAAACACTTCCCTTTAAACAAAGTCACTCTCACACACACAATACTGTTAAAGCGGATACTGCTTTAAATAGACCTGCAATCCAATAGCAAACCCTCAAAGGATTGGTCTCGGAACCTTGATTACCTGCTCCTGATAGTGTTGTCAATTCATTGCTTTCTGGCAGCGGATTTAACTGCAGGTGATACAAAGTTGCATATCGGTTGTCTCTGAGCTTGGCATTCGCTCGCTGAGGATACATTATTGTGAATACTTAGCAAGACAGCATTTTCTAAACATTCTGGGGAAAGGTACAAGCTTAACTGGAATGTTTCCATCAGACCGTTGGCATACTTAAGAAACAGGAGAACTTGGTCCCACGGCACCAGAGATTAGCAGTTAGGGCAGATTGGAAACCAAATTGGCAGATGGGTCATATGAAGGCGTGGTCTTTCCATCAAAGCACAAAGTGAGGTATGGTGCACCCAGCAGCAACTTCTAATCCCAACCCTGTTCCAATTACAGTACACCACTTCAGACACTCGCCCAAAGCCCATCCTAGTGGAAAGGAGGAGCGTACCGAAGAGCTTAGACACCAGGCAATCAGTATTTGTATTTGGAGGAGGAAGGAAGTCTGAGCTTGGAGACCAGACATTGGAGTAGTGTGGAGGAGTTGGACCTGGGTAGAAGACATTAAAGGCGAGGAAATTGGACCAGCGGTCCGGGAAAGACTAGGTAAGGCCAGCCAAGGGTATACTGGTGGTGGATGGAGGCAAAGTTGGCTTGGTGAGTCCACACCAGGAGGGGACCCATCCTCGATAGTTACCTGGGAGGGGGCGAGTGAGATCTAGAAGCTGATGACAAGTGACAATGAGGAGGTGATTTGGGACAGCGGAAGACTTTTGGTTTTATGGAGGAGAGAGGTGAAGATCAGGTTTTTTCCATAGACTGTGTCAAAATCCCACAGGATGCTAGTGGTTGCGCTTCAGATTGTAGTATCAAGGAAGAGAAAGTTGGGAAAGATCTGGAAGAGGGTAGTGATGAGGTTTGGGCTACTAAGGAGGAGGTTGGCAATAGAACAGAGAAGTACTGATATGACCCTGCCCCCTTTTCCGCCATCCTTGTGGACGTCCCCCAACATGGGTACGGTACCGGAACCTTTGGCAGCGATAAATTGAACTTCCCCTTTAATTTTAGCATATAATTTAGAACACCCCACCGAGGCCCCACCCTCTGGTGCCTCACCTCCGTCCGTTTTTCCGCACGGACGGTGTTGGACCTGGCAGCCAGCACAGAGACTTTCTTAGCTTTCTGCATGCTCCCCGTTTTGTTTTATCAATCTTATTTAACTGCCCTTCAGTGCCTCGCCTCCCCCGGCACATGTTGGCGGCAGGAGGATTCACAAGATGGGCCTTATGCAACTGCTTGTTCCCAACCTCGGACCTCATGCACTCTGTCTTGAGTGTTTGGGGCCCAACCGGTCACTGAGTATTGAAGAATCAGTTATCACGGTGGTCTGAGATCTTCCATACTTCTCCTCCTCCCCACCTTAAGGAATTAGTCTCCAGGAGCTCTCGTCAAGACACGATAGGCCTTCAGTTCAGCACAGCTCGACAGCGGGGCGGCTCCTTCCCTGGGGTTCTCACAGATCGGGATTCCTCAAATTCAGGTTCTGGCAGGCCCAAGGCCTCTAAAGCTACTGGCTTCCAAGCCGAGAGGCCTGGGGGCGCTAACAGGCACTACAGGGACAGACCTGAGGCTGTCCTGGCTACCCGCTTCCAAGCTGAGGGGCTCAGAGGCCCTACCAGGCTGTGCTTGGAAGGGCGATCAAGTTCGTCCTCTTCTTCAACCCCAAAGGGTAAGTGATCGTTGAGTACCACCTCCAAGAATCTGTCCTCGGTACGATCCAACATGGCTACCGGCACAAGTGCTGAGAGCGTCCAGCCTACCGGAGCTCGCTCTGAGGTCGTGAGTAAGGACATTGCGACTACGGGCTGTCCGGCTGAGGGCTCCGCACCGACCAGAGGGATCTCCGAGGTCGACGCCTCTGCTTCAGGTTCAAGGCCCAAGCTGCATCCTCCTGTGTCTGAGGACTCTCTTGGCTCAGGGCCTCCGTGCCCTCCTACCCAGGGCGTGGCGCAAGGCTTCAAAAGGGCGGACAGGCAAGTGGCACAGCCTGCTAGGCCAACGGCCATCTTTCATCCGGCTCAGGTCCCCGCCAGTTCTTTTGCCCATCGAATGGGCTTTGCAAGATGATCCGAGGGCCCTTCCCTATGGAAGCGATAGCGGATCGTATGGTGCAGGCTACTGGTCTCCTTAGGGACACAGCTACCCATAACAGCCTTATGGCTACACGAACCAGGTACCGCAGCACTTTGACCAGGAGCTGAGGCTGAGCTCCTCGGAGGGCCGGGCCCCTAGAGACCCGGCAGCTTGCGAGGATCGCTTCTTCGAGCGCTTCCTCATGCGTTCTCCTTAGATGAAGGGGCTCCTGAAGGACATTGTGAAAGAGGTCATCCCGCAGGTGGCGCAACCCCAGCCCCCTCCTCTGGGTATTCCTCCCATTCCTCCAGCACTGCCGGTTTCAGTGCCGGTTCCTCTACCGGTTCAGGCCCTAGCGGTTGTTCTGACCCCTCCACCTCCTCCTGTACCACCAACGCCTCCCCTTCAACAGCCGTTGGACATATCAGTGACTCGAACTAGGAGCGACCCCGCTGGCACCTGTGTCCCAGGGCCCAGAACCCCCTCGGTCTGTGAAAAAGGGGGGAGGGCGACGATGTGGACATTGAGACCCAGGACGATGAACCCTCTGCATCTGCCTTGGGGCCTGGTGGAGTTCTTGGTGGTCCTTCTACCCAAGGACACCCCCAAACCCCTGCTGGTATCGGGAGTGCTAGCAGAGGTCTTGGGAAAGCGCACCATGATCCGGTCTTGCATCCCTCTCCAAAGGGATGTTCTGCAAGTGGCACAAAAGGTGAAAGGTCTGGGAGAAGCCAAGGGCCAACACCCAGATGAACAAGAAGTTGGACAGCAGGTTTAGGCTGACTGATGGCGAGCCAAACCTCCTCGCCTCCCACCTGCAGCTGCATTTCTCAGTGGTGGCTGTGGCCTCCTTGTATTCTAAACTATCGTCTTCGTCATCCTCCTCCACAGGACCCAGCTCCAGTTGCCTCTCCAAGGAGGACAAAATCCTTGATTCTTTGAGAAAGCGCTGTTGTTCCATCTCAGGACTGCATCTGCGACAGGCCAATGCAGACGCCCTCTTGGCTGTGGCTAACCAGAAGCTATGGCGTTTGGCTCTGTTCCAGGACATCTGGAAGCGTCTTTCAGCAACCCGTGGATCCTATCCATAGTCTCCACTGGCTTCAGTCTTCCTCTTCCTTTGCCTCTACCTTCCTCTCCTCTTCCTTAGATCGGGTCCCCAGCTTTTTTTATGGGGGGGGTCCTTTCGGTCTTGGAGATGCAAGCAATAGAACGGGTTCCTCTTGTAGACAGGGGCTCCGCATGCTAGTCCAGGATTTTTGCGTTACTCAAGAACAGGCAGGCTGGCCTGAGGGTTGTCATGGACCTGTCATTTCAACGTTTTAAGATGATTACTCCCACGCACATAGACGAGTCTCTGTGTGCAGTGGACTAGATGTGTTCCCTGGACCTCAAGAATGCGTACCTACTGTTTGTCGATGGGAACATTTCTACGGTTCACGATTGTCGTACCACTTTCAGTACAAGGTGCTGCCCTTTGCCTGAACTCAGCTCCTAGTGTCTTCACAAAGTTGATGAACGCAGTAGCGGGTCTTCTCCGTTTGGAGGGCCATCATATGTACCCTTACATGGACGACTGGCTGGTGAGGGTGGGGTCACCCGTAGGAGTGGTACACTCCTGCCAAAGGTTGGCAGATCTTTCATCGGCTGGGGTTCTCCCTCAACCAGATTGTCAGTTGTGCCCCTCTCAGGAACTGGCCTTCCTAATGGTGCGTTGGAACACTACCGTTCAGCTGGTGTTTCCTGTGCCCAAGATGCTTCTGTCCCTCTGCAAGGCGGTTCAGCACTTTCTGGCTAACACGACCACCGTGGTGGTTACAACACATTCTGAACCTGATGGCCTCCTGCTTGCTTACTGTACAGCACGCTCACCTCCAGATGAGGCACCTCCAGCTCCGCCTGGTGGCCAATTGGGATAAGGGGGCAGGGTCTCAGTCGGACATGATCCAAATACCACTGCTCTATTGCCCGATCTTCGCTGGTGGCTGATGGATGGCAATGTTTCTGCAGGAGCCCCCTTCACCTGACCAGAGCCTACTCTGGTGGTGATAACAGACTCCTTTCTTTGGGGCTGGAGGGCTACGCAATTCATGGAGTATGGTCCAGGACGGAAGCCTTCCTGCATATCAATCTGCTCTTGCTCAGGGCAGTGGGCCTGGCCCTCAAAGCGTTTTTGCCCCTCATCAGCGACAAGTCTGTTCTGGTCAGGATGGACAATTCTACAATGTTTTACCTGAACAAGCAGGGTGGCACCCATTCCCCCCCCTCTGCATGGAGGCAGTATCAATCTGGGGATGGGCCCGGATGATGGGAATTTGGATTTCAGCAGACCATCTCCCGGGGACAGCAATACAGAAGCAGACCAGCTGTGCCGCCTGGGGTTCAGCAGCTACAAGTGGGAATTGCACACTGACTGCTTGTTGCCCCTGTTACAGCGTTGGGGATTCGGGGACCTGGATTTGTTTGCATCCCCCCTGAATTCCAAGTGCCCCCAGTTTGCTTCAGTGGCAAGACGGGGTCGGGCATCTCTGCGAGATGCCTTCCAGATCTGTTGGCACGGCTGCAGGTGTTCTGCATTCCTGCCCGCCCCTCTGCTCTAATGGACCCTCTGCAATTTTCGGGGTTCAGTGGGTTGCAGCCTCATCCTGATTGTCCCCATTGGCATTTGAGACCCTGGTTTTAGGATCTGCTGCAGTTGTGCTCCCAGGGTCCTGCCCACCTTCTGATCTCCAGCAAGGGGATTTCTGATGCAGCAGGGCGGGGTGGTGGAACATCTGGACCCGGCTAAACAGGTGCTGGGGGCCTAGTTCCTGACACGCTGAGGCATCAGCGTGCTCAATTTTCGGATGCCAACTGGGACATCATTCAGCAAGCCAGGAGGCCCTTTGACTTTGTCCCAGTATAAGAGTTTATTGGACTAGGTTCTGCCATTGGGCTCGTGACAAGGGTCTGGAACTTGTCACCTGTCCTCTGGATGACATAAAGGGCTTTTTCAGCACGCCTGGCTTGTTCAGGAGTTTAGGTGGATACATGCCACACTTATCTGATGGCCATTGAGGATTACAAGAATTTCCCATAGCATGTGTTTTCAGCGGCCAACCCGGTGATTCAGGCCCACCTTAAGAGGTTGTCTAGGCTTTTTCTTCCAGTGCATAGATCGCACTTGGTCTGGGCCCTCAGTGTGGTTCTTGCAGCTTTGCAGCGCAAGCCTTTCAAGCCGATGGCCTCTGTGGATATCGACTTGGTGACACTAGAGGCAGTTTTACTAGTGGCTCCCACCTCTGCACGCCGGGTTAGTGAGCTGCAGGCGTTGTCCTTGTGTGAGCCCTTCACCACGTTTCACAGCGACAAGGTCATCTTCCACACTCGCCCAAACTTCTTGCCCAAAGTGGTTTCTCCATTTCATCTGAATCAAGAGATCTGCCTGCCGATGTTCTTCCTGAACCCACTGTCAGAGGCAGAGAGGGCTGTGCATTCTTTGAACTTCAAGAGGGTCCTCAAGTTTTATCTCTCTCGGACGAAAACCTTCAGGAAATCTGAGGCATTGTTTGTGGCTTTTGGGGGCTCCTTCTCCAGCTCTCAGGCTTCCATTATCCGTTGGATGGTTCAGGCCATCTCAGAGGCGTACACGGCCATGGGCAAACCTGTCCTGAGGGGATTCATGCCCATGCAGTCAGAGCCAAGACCACGGCCGTCGTGTTTCAAAGACATGCTTTTTTAGATGTCATCAGCAAGGCGGCTACTTGGGCCACTCCGGCCTTCTTAAAGCACTACTCACTGGACACCAGCTCCAGGAGCGATGCAGAGTTTGAAACCTTTTTGCTTCGGCCTAGATATGAGGCAGGTTATCACAGTTCGACTCTATGTTCTTGTACAGTGGAATCGCCAACAAGGATGGCGGAAAGGGGACGGGACCTATGAGTAATTAAAGTTACTCACCATAGTGACTAGAGTACTCATAGTCCATAGTCCCCTTTCCTCCATATGTCCCACCCGCCTTCCCCCCCTACTATTCCAAGTGCTAATATGTACTAACAATATATCTAAGCGTCCAATGTGTTCAAAGGGGACAGAGGTGAGGTGCCAGAAGGCAGGGACTTGGCGGGGTATTCCCATTCCCCCCGCGGGCTGTGCTAAATTTAAAGAGGAAGCTACATTTTTTCGCTGCTCTTTTTGGTGGGCGCCCACATGGATGGAAGAAAGGGAAAACTTTAATATTGTGCATGACCTTGAAGGAGGATGCTGACAGTAAGGAAGAGATTAGTGAAGATTTGGCAGTACCACCTGTAATGGAGATGAACGAAGTCAGTGGAGAATATCAGGAGGCGACGGGGTGCAAACTGAAGGAGATTGGCAGAAGGGGCCAGAAGGTTGGGCTGTCTAAGCAGGAAGTGGGTGGAGAATATTAGAGGACTGAAAGTTGTCAAGAGGTGTTGTATGGAAGGGTTTCTAGTCCTTGGCAGAGAAGGTTTTGTGTGAGTGAGAGAGATAGAGAAATTGAGAAAGTGAGATGTGCAGGGAGAGTGAGATGAGACGCACACAGAGACTCACACACAGCTCAGACTTGGAGAGACTGGATCGCCATGTGAGGGAGAAAGAAGATGCAACATGGAGGGTGCATGCAAGAGGAGACAAGTGTGTGCTGCCCAGTCGAATGTGGTTATTGCTTAAGAACTCCTGGAAAACTGCTTAATCATCCACCGAGACACAGAAACCTACCAGCAGACCTGAATAACGGCTCCATTGAGAGAGTGCCTCAAAATCAAGTAAGCAGGAAGGTATTCTCTATACTTCCTAGTTCCCAAAAAAAGACCACACAAAAAGACCAGTTTTAGACTAAGGACTGGCAAACGAGCATGACAAAATGGAAACATTCAGAATGACCAGACTACAAGAGGATATTCTCAAAAAAGATTATATGGCAACGTTGGACATTAAAGATGCATACTTTCATATTCCAATATTCCCAGTTAATCGAGGTACTTGGGATTCAAAATATATCACAGGCATTTCTAATTCAAAGTGCTTTCTTGTGGAATTGCCTCAAGGTGCTCGCTTTAGTAGCAACTCGCTTACAACACAAAGGAATTCCAGTTCACCACTGTCTAGACAACTGGCTAATAACCTGGAACAGCGCAAAACAATTTCAACTACACACACAAGAGACCATCAATCTCCTACACAGATTGGGTGTTTCAATCAACAAATGAAATGGTCTAGCCTGAGTTTTAGGGGCAATTCTGGACACAAAACCAATGCATACCCTTCTCAGGAAAGGGTGCAAGCCTTGCTAGAACAAATCCCAGGTTACTTTGCTGGCTGTGAGATAACAAGAAACTAATGAAACTAGGCATGATGGCAACAGTGTTTCTATGTAATCTCTCATGCAAAATTCAGTATGTGCCCAATACAGCAACAGTTATACCCAGTGGTCTAAAGCTGCAGGCGAGTGGAACGTTGAGTAAGTAGTGTCTCAAAAATACTACCAGCCCTCAAGTGGTGGATAAAAGAAACCTGTTAAGTGGAAGGAGTTTTGTAAAGGCACCATTTCACATAAACATTACAACAGACACATCCATGACAGGATGGAGAGCTCATTGCCTATCCCTCAACACAGAAGGAAGGTGGTCTGCACAACAAGCACATAAACGTGCTAGAACATCTAGTGGTGAACATGGCGTTAAACTCGTTTTGGACCAGCCTAATAAAGGAAAGTATTCTCATCCTTACAGACCACATACCAGCCATGTTTCTCTAGAGTTCTCCCAGACTGCACATAACATGTGGCAGTGGTGTCTCAAAAGACAAATACAGATGGAACATCTTCCAGGAGTGCACACCTATCTAGCAGACAGCTGATCCACAAACACGAGTGGGTAGTGACTACCAGCACACTCAAACAGATGTTTGTATAATGGGGTCATTCAAAATCGATCTTTTTACAACCGCAAAAAACACAAAATGCCAAAGCTTCTCACCCATGTACTCACAACCATGGTCTTGAAGCAATGATGAGTTGGCCAATTATATGTACGTATGCTTGTTTCCTCCTAACAGCACCATTGCATAAACTGGTCCACAAATTACACCAAGAACATGCAACGCTGATACTAATTATACCAATGCGTATAAGACAGCAATGGTACTCTATTCTCTTAAACATGTCACTTTGCCCACCACACAAACTGTCCACAGCACAAAACCTGCAGACACAACAAAATCTACAGATGACACACACCCAGCGTGTTTCACTCAACAAACAGGAACCTGCCTCCTGAAGTCCTAGATTTTTCTCCGTCTAGATCGATCTACACGTTGCATGGAATTTCTTAGAGAGGCACAAAAACCCAACACCAGACATTGCTATTTCAACAAATAGAAAAGGTTTGTGATATGTTGTTCCAAAAATAGGAAGTCCCATTGACTGTTCTCCAACTTGCTTTCTTATATACTTTCTCTCTCTCGCTACTAAAGTCCAGACTAGTATTTAACTCAAAGGCCATTTTTGCAGTTTACACTACATCTCAACACAGTGTCGTGGTGGCAAATTCCAGTTATCAAGGCTTTTATGGATGGGGTAAAATGTATTTGCCCACCAATAGTGCATCCGACATCAGGCTGGAATCTTAACATTGTGTTAATCAACATTACAGGTCCACCTTTTGAACCTATGCATAAGGCTTCTATACAAGTCCTTACTTACAAGGTGGCATTCCTTATTGCTATCACATCCATAAGAAGGATAAGTGAATTACAAGTACTATCAGTGTCTGAATTATGTGTGTCCATACACAAAAACAAGAAAGCTTTAAGAACACATCCCAGATTTTCACCAAAATATATCCCTAAATACTTGTACGTCCCGTCCCCTTTCCTCCATCCTGTATGGGCGTCCCTCGCTAGGGACGGACATGGAACACTTTTTCACCAGAAAAAACACTTTCCCTTTAAATGTGTATGGGGGCCTGGGCTTCCTTAACCCCGCCCACCGGCGCCACACCTCAGTCCCCTTTTCCGTGTCGACAGGAGTGGACCGATTTCACCAGCGCTCCTGTGTGAGGCCTCAAGCCTCGTAATTCCAAGCACTTTTTCCCTAATAGTACATTTTTTCTACTTTTCAAAAATTGGGAACACTGTCCAACGCTGCCCTAGCCTGTCCCAGCGCATGTTGGCCCTGACCGGCTTTTGTTCCCAGTGAATGCTAAGAAAAGTTCTTTGACTTCGAAAAGCACCTACTCGTGACATCTAATTTTAGAACCTGTAATGACAAATTAAACCTGGGACTGTAGCTAGAATTGGACTAGCCTTGAGTACGACCCAGTGGAAGTGGAAACACATGTCGGCTGTACTGACCATACCATATGGAATCATGGTGTACTGACCATACCATATGGAATCATTCCTTGTATTTAATTTATCGGACTTCAGTAATTGTGCTTGTTAAACTATTAGCAGGGTAGAGCGCTGATCCCCTAGCACCCAACCATCTTTTTTTGTCTCCTTTTCACTTCACATAGGCCTCTACAGGTGGCTTTTGGGTCTTTTGGGAACTCGCAGCCTCCCACCTTTAATCTTCTTTGTCATCTTAGTGCCTTCCCCTCAAAGATCGTACCCGTAACAAACTATTCATTAAAACTTTGGAAATGTGGCTTTGAACTAAGGTTGTATGCTTAGATCACAAACAGATGTCAATATATCTGAAATGTTGAATTGTGTCCATCCGTGGATTTTAAGGACAGTAACTTGACTACCTTTATGGAGCTGAAATGCCTGCCTTAATCAAGAATTATTCATAGTGATGGTGTTACATTCAACCCCGTGTATTTCTTTTGTTGGGATGATATGGTCTGCTAGTTGAGGGAAAATACATGTCTTTCTAATCTAATTATCAGTTGGTGAAATTTGAGTAAATATAGCCCTTTACACTTGCCGTATTTAGATGCTATTGTTTACATCATTATCCCTTAAACGGTTAGATCAAATAGTTGTCTTGGGTTTGTGTCTGTTGTGAGTTTATTTCCAGTGAATGCTGAAGGCCCCGTTTGCTCATTTGCATGTACTGCTACAGTAATTAGGTACTGTCACAGACTGAGGATCAGTGGATAGCTTGACACGCAAATTAGGCGGGCATCATTAAGCTTTATTCACTTCAATCAGAGGCTAGAGCAAGGCACATTCCCTTCAGCTGTTTACCTTTTAGGCTTGGTCAAAGCTGGGTTTCTGTTGTGAACCACACTGTCCACCTCCTCTGCCAGTTTAGGCCATCCTTTGTCTCCATCTTTTACCTGCCTCCTAATGAGCCTCTCCTTCCACTCTCTCTCTTTTCTCCCCTGCTCCTCGTCTCCCCGTCCCTCCTCCAACTCAGTCCTGTACCTGAATCCTGCTCCTTCCTTCTCTTTGCTTTTCTGCCCCTTCTATGTGCTTGTCGGTCCCACCTTGTCTTCGACCTTCCCCATAATCTTCACCCGTCTCCTTCCTGATGTTGCTTCTACTACTTACTCCTTGCTTCACCTCTGTTCTTGCCCTTCTCCACCTTCCTTTCTCCCTGCTGTTCACTTTGCTTATTTGTCTCCTACTCCTCCTTGCTCTTCAACAACACCCTCACAATTCACTTGTCCTTGAACCCTTGTATCCCCCATATTTTCAGATGATTGCTTTATTGGCATAGTGAGGGCATGATTTTAGAAACCTGTGTCGTACCTTCACTTTCCCTGTTTGGCTGATGATAGTGATTCCCCCCTCCCTCAACGGTATATCTTGGCCTTTCTCTAAGCCTCATCCATGCACAAAGTCTGTACCTAGCGTGTCTGTTATTTTGGGATAAAACCGTACTCATGGTAGACGCATGATCCCGCCATGGTTCTCTGTGCCTGTGTGGGTGGTTTTTATTTTCGTTACCATGCCCTTTTGTCATCCTGCTACTGCTCAGTGTACCCTGTGCTTTGTGTTGGGGGTTATTGATAATTGTGCAATTGCTTCCTTTCCCATGTCCCTTGCTTGATCGGTTGTTCGCCCTTTCTGCTTCACCCGGTCTCTCGTATTTCGACTGATAGATAATTCCTCATCTACCAGTCGCTTCTCTCACTCCTGCCAGTTGGAAAATCAAATGAAAGCTATATGAACCTTAGAATCTCCTGGTGTGGAACTGAGTGGGGGCAACTGTGATATAAGGCAGGGCATAGGTGAGGGGCAAGGGGGATTCTCTAGGGTTAACATTGCTTAGCGGGGCGACACACCCTAGCACCCAGTGTCCTCAGTCTCTCCTTTGTAACTTTGTCACTGCACCCAGTGGGTGATCAACAGCAAAGACTTGGTATCTGGGTGGCCCAAGTAACTTTTTCTGTTTTGCTAGGCATATTTTGCTGTTGCAGTTTGTCCCCATCTCCTTTGAGGATGCTGTTTGGGGGACACATTTCAGTCTACTTTTGTTCAACAAAGCCGCATGGAGAGCTGCATGCGGAACCAAAGCTTCAAAACCGCATACGCCCATGTCCCGTCCTCTTTCCTCCATACTGTATGGTATCCCTCGCTAGGGAAGGGAGCGGAACCTTTTTTCACCAGAAAAATGTCTTTCCCCTTTAAATTTAGTTTGCGCGCCGTAGCGCAGCCCCGGGAGCATGCACTCGCTTGACTTCCCCCACCGGTGCCACACCTCAGTCCTCTTTTCCGAAACTTCAAAACAATATAATGACTGGCTTCACTTGTTTAATGTGCCGCTTACCACTGCCGTATGGCAGGCTAGTACCCTTCCCCTGTCTTCTACCTTTTCTTAATTGAAGGAAAGAAGAGGCTTAAAATCCAGGTGCGAATGGTTGGAATTAAAGAGTGCGTGTGGTGCGCCCCAGAGTGCAAAAACCTGAATTAGAGCCTCCTGAGTGGGTCGCAGACTATAGAACCACCTATTTTATCTTTTTACTTGTTCAGTTAGATTCATCAATCTAATTTCACATTGGGCTGTTAATAGAAATTCGTGTCCTTTTAGGGTGTGGCAGAGAAAACTCAGGTTTAGAAGTTTTTCACAAATGCTAATGCTCCATCGGGATTAGGAGGCATCTACCGCTAAGATTTCATGGCACTATGAGACTTAGTACCGTAAAAATCACCTGGCCTGCTTCTTTCCTGACACTTTTCGATTGTTTTTCTGTGGTTAATCTACATCATATTTGATGGCTTCAATAATGGAATGTCTTATGCCTAGTCACCTCTCTTCATATTTTAATAGTCGCTTCCTGGTTTGAAAACGTAACAAAAAAAAGTGAGTTCCCTTTGCTTAAGGCATGGTGAGAACTCGACTATGGAACCCACTGCATGTTTTCTACTGAACTGACCATGGATGGATTGTGACTACTAACTAAGCTGAATGCTAATGACTTCAAATCATTGCTGTCTGCTGATATTTCACCCACTTTTCTACTAATCAACCTTCTGTTTGTGGCTAATATTAATTTCACTTCTGTACCCTGCCGCCTCGTATCTGCGGTCTTGCTTCAGCTCATACTAACCTTTGGCACTGGGAAGTTCTTCAGTAGCGGGCGCATCGAATTGAACGTTGCATGTACGCAAGAGGGAGGAAGATGAACTGGGACATCCACCTTATCTTGCCAAAGAGGTCCATGGCCGTACAGTAGTTTGGTGTGGAATAATTTCTGAAGTACTCTATTCGTTCATCTGGAGTACGGGAATACTTCTTTTAGTTTCGCCATCATATGGCGAATACATTGAAAAATAACCCATGCTGTTCACACTAAACGTACCATATACTAAAACATGAATTATTAATGGGAAAAACATTTTGTTTGGAAGAATGGAGTTCAGACTTCAAGCCTCCCAGCAGAAGACTAATAAGTTGCCCAAAGGATAATAAAGCATGCAAATCAAGGGCTGTTAAGAATAGGAGCAAGTGTATGGCTGGATAAGAAAAACCTTTTGCTTTTGGTCAATTGGTAGCACTGCATCCTTTATGGAAAACCGAAGAACACATCAAGGCTGTGCACTACCCTGTCGGGAGCAAATAATCGCCAAACCCTGAAACAGCATCTAGATCTGACACCTTTTGCTGATGTGTGTGATGCAGCATTCTGGACTTGCTCTTCCTGTCTTGATCTACCATCACCATTCCGCCTTCTGCATTCTTTCTTGCTGCTCCTTTTCCTTTGCTTCCTTTTTGAAGATTGTTGACCAGGAGTGACTGACTGCCGACAAAGAGTGGGTGCTCTCCAAAGTACAGTGCACCTCTCTGCAAGTTTCTCTTTAGCTCTCGCTCATCAGATATCTCATCCTTTTCCAGGACACCATGCAACAGAAGGAGGATCGAATTGAAGAGCTGGAAGAAGCGTTGAGGGAAAGTGTGCAGATCACAGCCGAGCGGGAAATGGTGCTTGCACAGGAGGAATCAGCCCGGACCAATTACCAAAAGCAGGTGTGCCCTTGTACAAAGCTGCTGCTAAAGTACTGTACTTCCTGGTTAGTTCTGACATTCACACCTGAGCTGGTGCATGTTTGCCATGAAATTGTCTCTTCTACTTTTCACTCTGCTAAGAAGATCACAGTTTACATTTAGATGAGGACCATATCATCTGCCTTGCCTAGAATTAGCTAGTGCTATTGCCACTTTATTTAATAATCTATACATCGGTGTATGGGTGAGTCACACTATTTAAATACTCATTTAAAATCAAAGATTTATAAAACTGTGGTGTGTGTGTGTGTGTGTGTGTGTGTGTGTGTGTGTGTGTGAGAAACGATAATTAAAATGCAGTCATCTAGAAAGGAAATTAAGTCAATCACTTTAGTACCTGTAGCTTCACCTAATTTGTTTGGATTTGCTCATTATGTTAAATTAAGCAATTGTGAGAAATAACTGTTGGTCAATTGTGCTACACAAAGAAAAATGTCAAACTGCTTATTCCATTTTTTTTTATTATTAAAGTGTGTTTTAGTTCAAGTTTACTTTTCACACTATACATTCACAACATTAAACAATACAACAATTAAAATAAATATGTTCAAAGTTGTTCATTGATTAATATCCAAAATCTTACGAATACATAATAAATCATCAAAGATTTAACGAGAGAATTTCCATGTAACTTGTCTGTACTTTTCATTAAGTTACACACGCTTCGCATCACTTAAGATTAGTACTTAAAATTCAGTTGTCGGGGAGTTTAAAATGTCTTATGAGTTTCCTTAATCTTGATTGTGCAAGTATCAGTGAAAGACTGTTATATGTGAGGCATTGCGCCCAAAGGCGTCCTTTCCATACACGTTCACTACTGACCACAAATTTGGCAAGATATTTCTCATACTGGGTGACCACCTGGCATTCAGTTAAATCATGCTTATTTGTTTCAACACAGGCTTTGCTTTTACATACGTTTAGGTCAGAAAATGCCATGCCAGCTATACGTCACAACCAAAGTAGGGAGTTTACATAGTCGCAGCAGTAGAATAATTCTACGATGGATAAGGGAGGGATGTATTAACAGATAGCAAGTGGGGCCACAAATGTCTTTTGTAACCTAATAAACTCGTAATAACTCTTTAACTTATACATGAGTTCATGAGTTTTTATACAGTCCCACTCCAAAGCCTTCAACTTAAGTTATTTTATTATCACATGATGACCATAATCCCAAATGATCTGCTAGACACGTGAGACCCTGGCAATTTTTGCAACTTGTAACAATAATAGCAGATGTCATCTGACAAACCTGTATTTTTTTCAGTTATTCAGCACGTTAAATTTTCTGTGCTAGGATACATGGATATACGTGTTACCAACACACCAGGCTAACGGCCATATTGCCATCTTCTTATTTAAACTAGTTTACCACTTTGGCATACACTGCTGGCTTTACTAGATCATGCATCTCAGTAGACTTCTTTCATGACCACTGGGCCGACAGTGACAAGGCGGCCTTGCTTTACTGCATTTTTTGCAACTAGCATTGTTTGGGCAATGACGTAATGTTTCTAAGGTATAAATATTCCACATTGCTACAGCAGGCAGCAGACTTCACTGTGAGTGGCTGAACACGGCCGGATGCACCACACAGGGCACACTGATTTTTCAGAGGTAAGCGCAGATATCTTTCAGTCCATTACATCTTAATTCCTTAACTGACTAGAGTTTCACCATTTCAACCCACACTTTTCAACCCTCATAATTGCAGATACTAAAAACTTACTACGATCATTGGAAAACTAATACATCCTAAATACTACTTTTAATTGTATTCTCCAAAATCGCATACTTAGGTGATTTACTTACTTCTCAACTATGAACACCCACCATGGGCTCTATTAAATGCTGTATCTCACCAGATACCTTTCTTTATCTTGCAGCACTAAACACAACATGTCACCTATTAACGTCTAAACTGAGATAATTTAGGACAGCTCAAACATATCTGACGCTTTAACAAGATACCAATTAGGTGAGCGTATTAAACCATTATGCTCTATCCTAGCCACACAGAATTTAGGGATGCATGCAAATAAAGATGATCTATATTGTATTAGCGACCACCTGTCTACCTCTACCAAATTAGAACACAGTTTTTAATTGGGAGCACACTATGCACTCGATTTACAGGGAGAACAATAATTAGCTAACTTGTAGACATAATAGGTCAGACTACAAGCTAGGACCATCCCTGAACCAATGGACAGTCTTGATGGAGACCTATTCATATGTCACATACACCATGACTGACACAGAATGTCATGATGAATCAGATAGCCACTTATTTTATGATTTAGCCTGAAGGGCACTGGTTATTAAGAGGCTGTATGTGTGTTCTATACAAATTACACCATTGGGACATACCCTAACAATTCTGCATACCCATGCAATCTTAATTTACTCTACTTTGCTTTGTTTTTCTCCATTTTTTCTTACCTTCCGTAGCCCTTTGTGATTTTTTTTTTAAAAATCTTTACTCAAATGGCATTTCTTTTTATTTGATTGTGATATACTGTATCTTGATCCGATTATACTCCTACGTCCCATCCCCTTTCCTCCAAACTATATGGGTGTCCCTCGCTAGGGACGGGAGACAGAACTTTTTCACCAGAAAAAATCTTCTTCCCGTTTAAATTTAGAGGTGCGTGGGGGGCGCGGCCTTGGGAGCATGCGCCCCCTGAATCTGTCCACCGGCGCCACTCCTCTTTTCTGCATCGACAGGAATGGACTGCTCCTGGGTTAATTACATGCGCTCTTCCCCAGAGAAGTATTTTTTGTCTTCTTTCTTGTTTTCAATCAGATAACTCTGTCCTCCGGCGCCACGCTCCTCCCCGGCGCATGTCGACATCAGCGGGCTTCAGCAGGTGTCCAGCCTGCGAGGGACTCTTCCCTACGTCCGACCCGGATGCTCTCTGCCTCTGCTGCCTGGGCCTTGACCACGGCTGGGAGGACTGCGCCGTGTGCTCTGAAGAACAGGCTAGCTCGGTGGAGGGAGGTCTTCGAAGGTCGCCTCCGAAGGACTTAAAGGAATTTGTCATGCACAAGTCCAGGCCCAAGGTAGGGGCAATTTTTTTATCCGCACCCCACAAAGGTGACTTCTTTCACAGGAAGCATACGAGCAGGAGGGACCTTTCAGGTTCTTGTACCAGGGCGGGTACCGTGGTTGCTACAGCTACCGGCCACCAGGCCGAGGGGTCACTAGATCCTACCAGTGATGTCACTGAGGGACCGCAAGTTTCTATTATCGGGTCTAAGCCTGAGGGGCCACGCCCTAGTACGGGACAGATGTCTGAAGGGATGGCTGTTCGCAGCACTACAAGCAACACAGCCAAGGGCAATCAGCCTACCAGGCCATGTCCTGAGATGCAGGATAGGCCTCAACCTCCACCGCCAAGAGTCTTGGAAGAGGCTAGGCCCCGCGCGGCAAGCACCATGACACAGGCACGTGGCATTCAGCCCGACAAGATGGCCGCCGGCCCAGATAAAATGGCAGCTCGCCCAACACCATCACCCTTTGGGGAACAAGTAGGCAAATGAGTTTCCAGGTGGGAGGGCACATGGCCTACGGCATACCCTTCTTCGTCACAGGGCAGATGCACCCTGCAGACGGTAAAGCAGAGTGTGTCGAGGTCGCAGCCCATGCCTGCGCCTCGAAGTGCTCCACCGGCCTGTGAAGACAGGTTTTTAAAAAAAGATTCTGACCCTCATGAGGTCTCCACAGATAGGCATCATCCGCAAGGATGTCATCAGGGACATGCTCCCTACAGCCGTGCTGCTGGCACCAACGGCTGGCCCGCCTGTGGTTCCAGTGACTCTGCCCAAGGTGCAGCTCCAGCTGCCCTTGCCAGGACCCAGCGCGCAGCTCCCACGCCTCCGACGGTCTTAGCAGCCCCACAGCCGCCTCAACAGTCTCGGGCCCCTGTCAGTATGCCGCAGCCACCGGCACTCAGCACTCCTCCAGCGGCACCTGACCAGCAGGATACCTTGGTGGACACGGATGAGCAGGACTGCGACATACCATCGGCGGCCAAGGACTTCCATGAGCGGTTCACCGGATTGGCCGAATACTTAAAGCTTCCTCAGCCTGAGGTGGAACAACCAGAGGCGAGGGGTCCTAGCAGAGGTCCTCGCTCTACGCCCCATGGCTACAATGGGGATTCAACAGATGCCTCAATGCCAAGTTTAGGCAGATGGAGGGGGCCACCCCCTCTTGCTGTCGGCAAGCACACCCTCAGCCACACTCCTGTGATTGACGCCAATTCGCTCTAGAAAATGTATTCTAACGCTTCCCTTCGTCTGTATAATGCAGATGCTATGCTTGCCGTTGTCAACCAGAGGCTTTGGCGCGAAATTAACACCTTCATTCCTGAACTTCCGGTACAGAGCCAGGCACGCTTCAAGGCGGGGCTGGCGAAAGCCAAAATTGTAGCGCAAGACATTATGGAGTGGCGCACATTGACACCTCAGGCTGTGCCATTTGCATTGCTACAGGCATGAAAAGGACAGCCTGGCTACGGGTAATTAAGTTCAACCCGGATGTCCACGAGCGCATACTGGACCTTCCCTTTGACGGTGGGGACCTGTTCCATTGCACTACGGATGAGGAACTGGATAAGAACAGTTCACAGACTACCAAATCCTTATCCATCCTCACTAAGTTCATTCCTAAGGCATACAGCCAGACACACCAGCGGTCAGACAAGGGTTGGTTTTTCTGTGGTTTCCGGGGCTTCCAGGAACGACGGTCAAGGCCACTGGACAGGTCTCCAGGCCAACACCGGCGCAAACAAGACAAGGTCGCGCAAAAGGGCTTTTTTCAGTATGCTGCCTCAGTCGGAGAAAAGACATGACATGTCCATCCGTGTCCACGTGTCTCTGATGGGGGGCAGGCTTGCCCTTCACTCCCAATGCTAGCTCACAATGTTCACAGACCCCTGGATCCTCTGAGTAGTGTGCATGGGCTACCGCCTACCTATCCCTCCTTCCCCTCAATCCTCCCCGCCGCTCCCACTTATTGGGATCGCAATTCTGTTGGCAGATATTTGCTCGCTCGTAGAGAGTCAGGCAGTGGAAGAAGTCCCAGCGGGGTCTGTGCTTCTATTCATGGATTTCCGCCATACACAAGAAGAACCAGGCGGGCATGAGAGTTGTGTTGGACCGTTTCACCATGAACCTTTCCCTTCCTCTTCAAAAGTTGAAGATGGTTACTGCAGCGCTTATAGCGGAGACACTGTGTATGGGAGACTGGAAGTGCTCCCTGGATCTGAAGAATGCGTACTTACACATCCCAATCTGGCAGCCCCATCCGTCCTTTCTGAGGTTCAGGATCATTGGCTTTCATTTCCAATACAAGGTTCTACCTTTTGGCCTAAATTCAACCCCCAGGGTCTTTACAAGACTGATGAACGCAATGGCAGCCCTCCTCACGGCCCAAGGTCACCACGTCTATCCATACCTAGACGACTGGCTCGCCAGGGCAGGGTCTCAGCAGACAGTTCACCACACCTCCTCCGCCCTCATGAATACTCTACACAAATTGAGACTTTTCATCAATCTGAAGAAGTCACAGCTGGAGCCTACACAGAAACTAACGTTCCTGGGCCTCATCTGGGATACAAGCTCCGAGAGAGTTTTTCCCTCAGAGGACAAGATCATAGCCATCAAGAGGGCCACAGGACATTTTCTGAGCGGAGCAGTGACCTCTGCATGGTGGTATCAACACCTCCTGGGCATCAGGACGGCATGTCTCCTGGCAGTGCTATACACAAGGCTCAAAATGAGGCGCTTGCAGCTGCACTTTACAGTGTCCTGGAATCAGGAGAAGGGTTCCAAGGCAGAGCTGGTCAGCATCCGACTTCATCTCCACCAGGACCAAGTCTGGCAGAGTACGGACTACAACTTGCGGATACGCAGGTCCTTCCGGCAACCAGCACTGCAGGTTACCATCACCACAGACTCATCCCTAGAGGACTGGGGAGCTACCTTGGACAGCCACAGTGCCCATGGGGTTTGGTCCGGACAGGAGCAGGTGGCCCACATCAACTGGCTCGAGTTGATGGCCATCTGGCTCGCTCTCAAAGCCTTCCTCCCGATGATCAGTGGCAAGGTGATCCTCATTCAAATGGACAGCTCCAGCAGCATGTATTACACCAACAAGCAGGGTGGCACCAGGTCTCCTCCCGTCTGTGCTCTATTAGTCAATATTTGGCAGTGGGCGCTGGTAAACTACATGCACTAGGCAGCAATCCA
Organism: Ambystoma mexicanum; assembly: GCF_040938575.1. Taxonomy (NCBI): domain Eukaryota; kingdom Metazoa; phylum Chordata; class Amphibia; order Caudata; family Ambystomatidae; genus Ambystoma; species Ambystoma mexicanum. The sequence goes on from NC_090936.1 coordinate 437,739,109, forward strand.
CCTCCTGGGGAATCCAACCTGAAGGTGGACAGGCTCAGCAGGCTGGGTGCTGACAACTACGAATGGCAGTTGAAAAAACAGGTTCTTCAGGGGATCTTCAACAGATGGGGTCATAGTCAGGTGGATCACTTTTCCCCCTGGTCCAACAGGAGGTGTCCCCAGTTAGCGTCCAGGCAGGGACAGGGCTTCGGCTCTCTGGGCGATGCAATAAAGATACAGTGGAACAACATGGACGGATATGCCTTTCCTCCCACTCCACTGGTACACAGGATAAATCTGCAAGATAAGGGAGTCCTGGCACCTCCGTATCATTCTGATAGCCCCATGGTGGCCGGCAAGGCGATGGTTCTCTGAACTGCTCAGCCTCTCGGATCAACCTCTGATGCACATTCCGCTGGGCCCAGCTCACTTACTATCTCAGCAGGGAGGCGCAGTCATCCAACTTGACCCCCTGAAATTAGCCCTCGCAGCGTGGTTCCTGAAAAGGTCACACTAAGGCATCTGCATCTGTCACAGGCTAACCTAGGCATCATACAGGGCGCTAGCAGCGATGCTACTGGGAGCCATTACAATAGCAAGTGGACTAGGTTTTGTCACTGGGTGAAGTCAAAGGAGGTCGATCTGCTGACCTGCACGTTGGACGATGTGTTATCCTTCTCAGCACAACTCGCACACTTGCGGGTGCAAGTAGACACATGCCACACATCTGGCGGCCATCGGAGCCTACCGGAATTCGGAGGAGGCGATCTTCTCTTCCTCCATCCCGGTGGTTAAAAGACATCTGTCGGGCCTCACCAGGCTCTACCCGCCAATTAAGAAGCCATACCCGGTGTCGGACCTGAATGTAGTCTTGGGCTCCTTGGCGCATAAACCCTTTGAGCCAATGGCGTCCGCAGACATCAGGCTAGTCACCATTAAGACAGACCTCTTGATGGGTCTTACGTCTGCACAGAGGGTCAGTGAAATCCAGACACTAGTGGCTTCAGAGCCGTACACTACCTTTCATAAGGACATGGTGGTGCTTAATACTCACCCGACGTTTTTACCTGCGCTAGTCACCTCTTTTCACCTGAATGAGGAGATTGTGCTACCTACTTTATTTTTGGACCCTAAGCACGAAGCTCAGAGGGTACTGCACTGTCTAGACATCAAGCGCGCTCTAAAATTCAACCTAGACAGAACTAAAAGTTTACACAAATCAAAGGCTCTCTCTCTTCGGTGGATCAAAGCCAGGCTATCAGGCTTCCTAGGCCTGCATAGCACGATTAATGGTTACGGCCATCAGGGAGGCCTATGAGGCTCAGCACAAACCACTCCCGGCAAATATGCATGCCGGCATTTTCAGAGCCAAGGCCACAGCGATTGCTTTCCATCTGCAAGGCGGCTACATAGGCTACACCTTTGGCCTTCTGCAAGCACTATTGCTTGGATGCCAGGTCCGAAGCAGCATTTGGGCAGGCAGTATTTTGTTTTCCTAGGAGGGTCACCTCTCCACCCTGGGGCTACATTCAGTTGTAATTACCCATACAGTATGGAGGAAAGGGGACGGAGCGTAGGAGTAATTATAAGTTACTGACTTTAGTGACAAACATACTCCTAGTCCATAGTGCCCTTTCCTGCATACGTCCCACCATTCCCCCCTCTAATAAAACTGGTGTCATTAGGCAATGGTAATATTGTCAAAGGGGACTGAGGTTTGGCACCAGTGGGAGGAGTCGGGGGAGCGCATGCTCCCAAGGACGTGCCCCCGCATGCCTCTAAATTGAAAGGGGAAGAAGACTTTTTCTGGTGAAAAAGGTTCCGTCTTCCGTCCCTAGTGAGGGACACCCATACAGTATGGAGGAACGGGGACTATGGACTGGGGGTAAGTTGGTCACTACGGTGAGTAACCTATACTTTATTGCTTGTAACTTACACTGAACTGCGCATTTACTAATATTAAGGATTGATAAATGGATTGATCTGTCATGTGAGCTGGTCAGTTGCAGGCTCCTTCCCTCTTGTACTGTTGCCCCCTTGTCTTGTTATGTTTAAATATTTGTTTTGTGCAGCAGCGTGGTGTATAGTGCCACCCCCTGCCTCCCTTAACACTCTTCCTGTTTCCCTCCTAACCTCCTGCTCATCCCCACTGCCTGTGCAGCCTCTGTGGCTAAGGGCCCTGAGGCAAAGGGCAGCTCCAGACTGTTTGCCTGTGGAGCATGCAGCCGTCAACCAGCAGCGATTTACTGCTCCCTATTAAACGGTCCCACCTCTTATTACTCCTTGTACCAATGCCTTAGTCTGCTGTACGTCGCCCACAATTGCATGTTGTCCATCTCGGGCACTTAGGCACTGTCCAGGAAACTTGCATCTAGGTGTTTTTGCTTTTTCTGCTTTTTATTGAAACATAGGCTTTTCTCCCTCTTCCAGGAAGCTTGCATCAAGTGTCAGGTGTTTTTGTGCTTTTTATGCTGAATTTTGAAACCAAGGCTTTTTTCCCTTCCTCCAGGAATCTTGCATCTAGGTGTTTTTGCTTTTTCTGCTGTATATTGAAACCTAGGCTTTTTCCCCTTCATCATGGACACTTGAATCTAGTTTGCTGTTATGTTGAAGTTGCTTCTTCCTCACCTGCTCTCAGGCCTCGCTTGGCCCTCCTCTCCCCTCCTCTCCCCTCCTTCTCTCCTCTTTCTCTCCCTCACCACCTGGTGATGTCTTTGGACGGCCCGCCCTGTTAGAGTCTCATCCAAAAAGGTTTTTTCCCCTGCTCCTCCAAAACCTTTATGGACAACAGTGCCTCCGTTGCTCCTGCTTCTCATCAAGCACTCCCTTGTTTACCCTCTCCTCAAAAGTGCAAGAAAACCTGTTCACTTGCACTAAATGTACCCTTCTCCTCCCTCCCGCATGAGCTTTACCCTCCTCATCCCCTCCTCCCCCTCTTTCTGTTAATGCACTTGCATGCTCTGAATTGTCTTACGACCTATTAGGAACGTTGTTTTTCTTCTTCACTGTTCCACCACCCCTGCCCCATCCTTCATTCCCCCCTCCCCAGGATCCTTTTACAGCACTTGCACAATCCGAATGTCTCAAGACCTAGTAGGATCGCCATTGTCTTGATGCGCCTTGAAACATCATTTGGCTGTAAAGGTGCATTATAAATACCCAATAAATAAAATAAAGACCATATGGTCAACACGTGTTGGATTAGTCATGATGATTTTGGGAGCACTGTAAAACTGTAATTACATTTGAATATTAAATTCTAAAAAAGAACATTGGGCTCAGCACAGTATGATTGGTGTTCACAGTAACCTTACATAATCCTAAATGGGTTGCCATTCAATCTTTAAGAAATGTTGCATTTTGTACCTTTCCAGAACTTGTTCACCATTATTTGACGTGGCTGCTCAAAGTATTTCCAATAATGGGCTTTGGGGAGTGAATAGTGCATGCCTTTATGTAGAGTGGCACCTTTTTTTACTAGCAACAAGGGCACCTTCTTTACTAGCAACAAGGTCTCCAGTGATGTAAGACCTAATACGAGGTAGAATGGCTCGATAGGAATGGCCTGAGCAAGCCCCAGCGTCTTTCTCTATATCTGGTGCTCCAAGAATTTCACCCTGGAGCCTTGTTGCTGTAAATAAGCATCTAGACCATAGCACAACATTGGGACCATGCATTGCTTATAGACCAGCCGTACCCACTCCAGACTGTATCCAGCAGTGTGAGTGGCAATTTTTTATTCGCCCCCATCAGTGTTAGCATCTTCAACCATTTACTGGCAATCAGCTCTTTACAATCAACTTTATCCGACACCACATTGGCCAGATAAGTATAGGTAGATACTTGCTTAATATCCCCAACACGCAAAAATATGTATGGTTTGCTGTCCTGGTTACTCCCAGTTTTCATAAACGTGGTCTTATCTAAGTTTATTTTAAGATCTTTTTCTTGTGCATAATGGCACAGCTCATTTATGCTACGGGAGATACTTCTATATGTGTGGTCTAATAGGTGCACAGCACCCGTGTAGGCTAGCCAGGGAATGAGAGAACCACCAATTTTTTGGGGGGGGCACGTTTAACCAGCCCGAGCTATTCTGCAAAGTCAGCCATGTAAAGGGTGAAAAGCATAGAGGCCAATACTCATCCCTGCTTTTTCCCACTATGCGTATATATTTCAGTAGACCATAGACCTTGGCTGTTTAACTTTATTCTGACTTTTGTGGCAGTTTGCAGCTGGATAATGTATCTCTGGCATACTTTTGTTCCTGAGTTTATTCCACAGTTTACCCAGGTTAATGGTAGCAAATGCTGTGCTGAAGTCATTGAACATGGCATATAACCGTGGTTTATTTTTTTGCAATGCAGATTGGATTATGACGTTTAGGGCATTGATATATTGTTGAAAGGAGCAAACCCAGTTCTAAATCCAGTTTGATAGGGGCTTAAAATTCAGTTTTTATGCGCCCATGCAATCATTTTTCTCAAAGGAAAGATAGATAAGATCTTGGAGGAGGTGTCCGAGAGGGCTAGCAGTCTATAGCAACTAGATTGCTCCTGTCGCCCTGCTTATTATATAAATTATATTATAATAGTTGATTGCCACGACTCAGGGATCATACCACATCTGGTGACTTCGTGGAAAAGCCTGTGCAATATATCGGCCCAGAATTCTTTTTTTTTTTAAATCAGTGTTTGAAGTCCCATTTGGGCCCAGAGCCCACAAAACTTTAAACTTACTGATCAACATTATAATGTCTGCTTTAGATATTTTAAGTGCAGTAGTACTATGCCCCGTGAGGCCCGTACTTTGCAAGGGAATATTTGCAAGGGAAATTTCTCCCGTATCTCCTCTTTAATGTCAGTGACCTGCTTAAATGCTAGATTGCAATGTACTGATGCACATCCCCCAGATAAACCTTGCTTCAGAATACTCTAAATGGGCAGGAGACCCGGCAAAGATTCTAGTCATAAGGCTCCTATGCTCGTACGTCCCGTCCCCTTTCCTCCATTTTTGTGGGCGTCCCCCAACATGGGGTTCGGTACTGGAACCTTTGGCAGTGAAAAATTGAGCATCACCTTTACATTTAGTATAGTGCACAGGGGCGCGGCCTCAGGCATGGGAACGCCCAGCCCTCCGGCGCCTCACCTCAGTCCCTTTGTCCACACGGACAGTGTTGGATCTGGCAGCCAGCCCAGAGACTTTTTTAGCTTTCCGCTTGCTCCCTGTTTTGTTTTTTCAATCTTATTCAACTTCCCTTTGGTGCATCGCCTCCCCCGACGCATGTCGGCTGCAGAAGGATTCACAAGATGTGACCGCTCGTTCCCGGCCTCGGACCCCCATGCACTCTGACTTGAGTGTTTGGGGCCCGACCACTGCTGGGATGCATGTTCGGCTTGCAGCGCTCTGTCACAGGGCATTGACGAATCAGTTGTCGCGGTGGAGGGAGATCTTCCATACTTCTCCTCCTCACCACCTTAAGGACTTAGTCTCCAGAACCTCTAATCAAGACAAGGTAGGCCCTCTGTTCAGCACGGCTCCACAGCGTGACAACTCTTTCCCTGGGGTTCCCACAGATCAGGGTTCCTCGAATTCAGGTTCTGGCAGGCCCGAGGCCTTTTAGGGCTACTGGCTCCGAAGCCGAGGGGCTCTTCCGGGCGCTCCGGGAAAAGACCTGAGCCCGTCCTGGCTACCAGCTCCCAAGGTGAGGGTCTCGGTGGCCTACCAGGCTGTCCTCGGAAAGGGGGATCAAGTTTGTCCTCTTCTTCTACCCCAGGGTTTAGGGGATTGTTGACTGCCACCTCCAAGAGTCTGTCCTCTGCATGATCCAACGCGGCTACCGGCACAGGTGTCAAGGGCGGCCCGCCTACCGGACCTCATTCCAAGGTCGTGAGTAAGAGCGTTGCGACTACCGGCCGTCCAGCCAAGGGCTCAGCGCCTACCAGAGAGATCGCGGAGGTTGATGCATCTGCTTGGGGTACAAGACCCAAGCTGTATCCTCCCATGTCCAAGGCCACTGTTGGGTAAGGGCCTCTGCGCTCTCCTGCTCAGGGTGTGTGGAGCAACGCTTAAAAATGGCGGAGAGGTATGTGATGGAACCTGCCAGGCCGGCTGCCATTTGGATCCGGCTCAGGGCCCACCAGTGCCTTTGCCCATCAAATGGTCTTTGCAAGATGATCTCAGCCCCCTTCCCTCTGGAAGGCGTCTGGTCTCCTCAGGGATACATCTACCCATCACAGCGTTATGGCTACACGCACCAGGCGCTTCAGTGCTTTGACCAGGTCCGAAGGCCCTGCGCCTCGGAGGACCAGGCCCCTATGGACCAGGAAGCTTGCGAGGACCACTTCTTTGTGTGCTTCCTCTTCCTCATGCGTTTCCCTCAGATGAAGGGGCTCCTGAAGGACATTGTAAAGGAAGTCATCCCACAGGTGGTGCCGCCCCGGCGCCCTCCTCTGGGTACTCCTCCCATTCCTCCAGCGCTACCACTTCCATTGCCGATTCCTCCCCTGGTTCAGGCCCTACAGGTTGTTCTGACACCTCTACCTCCTCCTGTACCACCAACACCTCCCTCTCCACCGTTGGACCTGTCTGCGGCTCCGGAACTAGGGGGGTGGGGGGAAACACTGCTGACACCGGTATCCCAGGGCCTGGATTCCCTTCGCTCTGTGAAAGGGGGGTGGGGGCAGTGTGATGACGACGATGACGCTCAGGATGATGAACGCTTGGCATCCATTAAGGCCTTTCATGACTGCCTTCAGGGCCTGGCAGAGTTCTTGGGTGGTCCCTCTGCCTGAGGAATCCCCCCAGGAGCTGGGAGTGCTAGCAGAAGCCTTGGGGAAGCACAACACAATCCGGTCTGGCATCCCTCTTCAGAAGGATGTTCTGCAGGTGGTGCGAAAGGTCTTGGAGAAGCCCAGGGCCAACGCCCTGATGAACAAGAAGTTGCACAGCAGGTCTAGCTTGATGGGTGGGGAGCCAATCCTCCTTGCCTCCCACCTGCAGCCTCATTCCTCAGTGGTGGCTGCAGCCTCCTTGTATTCTAAACCATAGTCTTCCTCCACAGAAGCCATCTCCACAGGACCAACTCCAGTTGCCTCTACAAGGAGCACACAGTCCTTGAGTCTTAGGGACAGCACTGTTATTCCATCTCAGGACTGCATCTGCAGCAGGCCAATGCAGAGTCCCTCTTGGCTGCGACTAACAAGAAGCTGTGGCAGGAGCTCGGGGAATTTCTTCCTGACCTCCCTTTGGACAAACAAGTATCCTTCAAAGTCGCTCTGGCAGATTCCCGGGCCATTGCGAAGGACCTCATGGAGTCTTCGGTCTCCCACATTGACACAGCCAGCAGAGGGCTGTGCGTTGGAGTCGAGATGAGAAGCACAGTGTGGATGCACGCCACTAGGTTTTCATCTGAAGTGCAGGAACGGATACTGGATGTGCCCTTTGAGGGCATGGACCTTTTTCATTTGTCAACTGATGACGAGTTGACAAAGAAGAAAACCTCCACTCAAACCGCCAAGTCCTTGGTCATCCTGACAAAACCAGGTCAGAAATCCTTCCGTCAGTCCCAGGGCATGACAGAGTTCAAGCCACACACCTTCACCGGCTTCAAGGGATTCTGGGAATGCGGTACACGGAGGCATCACAGATTGCCCAGCAACAACAAGAGAAAGCAGCAGAGGATGTTGTGCAGGTTTTTCCTCACCCCCTCATCTGCCCCAGTCTATGTCTGCTAAGAAGCAGAAACTTTACGGTCGGGAATACAGCTCGCTTGTGGGGGGCAGTTCGACTCTATTCAAGTACACCTGGAAGCGTCTTTTTCAGCAATCCGTGGATCCTATCCGTAGTCTTCATGCGCTTCAGTCTTCTTCCTTTGCCTCTACCATCCTCTGCTCCTTTTCGTCAGATCGGGTCCCCGGCTCTCTTACAGGAGGTCCTTTCGCTCTTGGAGATACAGGCAATGGAACCGGTTCTTCTTGTAGACAGGTGCTCCGGGTACTATTCCAGGATTTTTGCGGTACCCATGAACAACCAGGGTGGCCTGGACCTGTCATTTCTACATGTGTCTTTACTGCTGGAACGCTTCAAGATCTACTCCTGCGCACATAGCTGAGTCTCTGTGTGCAGGGGACTGGGTGTGTTCCCTGGACCTCAGGGATGAGCACCTGCATGTTCCCATCTACCAACTGCATCAGAGGTTTCTGCGGTTCACAATGGTTGTACCACTTTCAGTACAAGGTGCTGCCCTTCGGCCTGAACTCTGCTCCACGTGTCTTCACGAAGTTGATGACCGCGGTGGTGGATCTCGAGCTCAGGGCAGTGGGCCTGGTCCTCTATGCCTTTTAGCCCCTCATCAGAGATGAGTCGCCGCCCCTCCTCTGCATGGAGGCAGTATCGATCTGGGAGTGTGCCCTGACAGAGGGAGTTTGAATTTCAGCAGTCCACCTCCCGGGGGACAGCAATACAGAAGCGGACCAGCAGGGTCGCCTGGGGTCAGCACCTACGAGTGGGAGTTGCACACCGACTCCTTGTTGACCCTGTTCCAGCGCTGGGGGTTCACTGACCTGGATTTGTTCGCATCCCAGCTGAATTCCAAGTGCCCCCAGTTTGCTTCATGGGCAAGACGGGGTCAGGGATCTCTGGAAGATGCCTTTCAGATCTGTTGGCAGAGCTGCAGTTGTGCTGCCAGGGTCCCATCCTCATTCCGATCTCCAGCTGGGGATTCTTGATGCTGCAGGGCAGAGGAAATTCCGGACCCGGCTACGCTTGTGCTGGCGGCCTGGTTCCTGACCAGATGAGGCTTCAGCATGCTAATTTTTTGGATGACAACTAGGACATCATTCAGCAGGCCAGGAGGCCCTCGACTCGGTCCCAGTATAAGAGTAAATGGACTAGGTTCTGTGATTGGGCTTGTGACCAGCGTCTGGACCCCTGTCACCTGTGTACTGGCTTCTTCAGCACAACCTTGCTCATTCTGGGTTATTTCAGTTGGATGTGCCACACTTATCTGGTGGCCATTGGGGCTTACAAGCGTTCCCCTGAGCATGTATTGTCAAGGCTTTTTCCGCCATTGCGGTCTACGCCATCAGCTCGAAAGGCGTGCGCTGCAAAGCTGCAAGAATCACATTGAGGTCCCAGCTGATGGCTTTTGTGGACATTGCTTGATTGACACTAAAGACAGTTTTACTGATGGCTCTCACCTCTGCGCGCAGGGTAGTGACCTGTAGCCATTATCCTTGTGCGAGCCATTCAATCACCATCCAAATAAGGCAGAGAAAGATATCCTGGAAAAAGGCCTAAGTTTTGTTCCTACAAACCGCTATGATTCCTTTGGCAACAGAAGAGATTTAGAAATGTTATTCAGAAAAATACACCTGAAACAGTTCTTCTCCTTGTATGCCTATACTGGTGAGACTAATGAAACAGGATTGCGTCGGCCCTCCACCTTCAATCCCCCCACGACTAGCCACACTCCGGAATCCATAGTATTCAAGAAGAGAGTGATGAGTGACCTTGAAAAACTTGAGAAAGACAATGATAGACACACTTTCCAGAATACTAGTAGAAGAGAGAGAGAAGCAATCCATACACTAAAATGTAACCAAAACATAATCAGAAAGGCAGATAAAGGAGGAGCAATAGTTTTACTCAGCAGACAGGATTACATCACAGAATGTGAGCGCCAACTTAGTGATACCTCCTTTTACGAAAGGCTCACTACTGACCCAACTAAGAGACTACAATCGCTGATTAACCTAAAGGTAGTGAAAGCTGAAGAAAGAGGGTGGATATCTAAACAAGAGGCAGAATATTTAACGCCCAAACACCCGAATGTTCCAAAATTTTATACCCTACCAAAGATTCATAAAACCCTGGAGAATCCACCAGGGAGACCCATAGTGTCTGGTTGTGGCTCTCTCTTAGAACCATTTTCTAAATTTGCAGATCCCTTTTTGAGTACATATGTGAAATTAATGGCATCCTATATTCAAGACACTACAGAAGTGATTAGAATGGTGGAAGGCCTAAAGATAAACAATGATGACCTACTTGTTACCTTAGATGTGGTTTCATTATACACTAAAATCCCTCAGGCAGCAACCTTGAGTATGGTAGAAGAGAGATTACTATCCTCAAGAACCACAGGCAAAACCCCAAACTCTTTTATTCTTTGGTGCACTGAGATGGCTTTATGTGAAAAATACTTTATGTTCAACAATCAGTTTTACAAGCAAATACATGGCACTGCCATAAGGTCAGCGGTGGCACCAACCCTTGCAAATCTGTATGTCGAAACTATTGAAGTCCACACAATCATGACTATCCTCAATCCATACAGAGAATATATTCAATTATGGAAAAGGTTAATTGATGATGTTTTTATGATTTGGTCAGGCGATATGTTGTACCTTGATGCATTTGTACTCTGGCTTAATTCACAAAATCTCATTTTACAATTTACTAAAACCGTGAGCCATGAATCGGTGAATTTCTTAGATTTGACAATGTATGTCAATAGAGAACTGTCAATACTCCAAGTAAGACCTTTCCATAAAGGAACTGATAAAAATTCAATGTTAGCATACTCTAGCTTTCACCCAAAACATACTAGACAAAACCTGCCTTTCGGACAATTCTTGCGTATGAAGCGCAATAGTAGTACTAAAGGTGATTTTGTGAAAACAAAACTTGATCCATAGGGGTTACCCTAAGAAAATTGTTAAGACAGCATACAAAAGAGCGTCAAACAACAACACAGACGCTATTTTGGAATATAGAGAGAAGAAACCAAACGATGATAACATTGCGTTTGTGAGCACATACAACCCTCTATCTAATGACATATCAAAGATAGTGAGGAACAATTGGCATATACTAGAAAAAGGAGACTGCCGCTTGTCCACACCCAAGTGTGCCTTCCGCAGGAGCAAGAACCTGAAGGAACTAGTCACTAGAAATGACGTAGCCCTAGGATCTAGTGTTCAACCCACACTAACTGAGAGCTGGGGGCTACCTAAAACTATAGGACACAGCCCATGTGGCCATTGCAATTGTTGTGCACAAACCAGCAGATCAAAACATATCGATCTAGGTCTCAACAAACGATGGGAATAGAGAGTCTTGACAAATTGTAATTCAATGATGGTCGTGTATGTCATCTGGTGCCGGTCTAATAGATTGTACATTGGTAAAACTGAAAGGAAAGTCAAGATTAGGATATGTGAAAACAGAAGCTGCATTAGGAATAATACCATTAACGCACCACTAGTGGGCCACTTCACAAGTTTGGGACACAAACCCGAAGAACTTAGGTGGACAGTAGTTACGGAAGTTGAACAAACTCAACATTCCAACACAGACAGACATACGTTGAGCGTACAAGAACAGAAAATGATTTTCTTAACGAAAAGTTACCCACATGGACTAAACGAGAATATTGACTTGAGTTTATTTATTAAATAAACACATCCAATTATATCTCCGCTAATGATTGTTACGGAGCAGGATATTTTAGGATTAAGTTTGATCTGTTAGGTCTCTATACATATTTGGCATACATCCTTGAAACATCAGGCTGCGGCTGCTTTAAGAGCCCTCATTTTTCATTTTTTATTACCCATTTAGTGAGACTTTATAGCTCTTAGCATTTTTACATTTCTCTGACCCTATCATCTGCTATTCACCCCTGACACTGCCATTACTTATATTGACTAGTGGCACGACAATAGGTGCACCTTTCCCCAGGAGTGGCCCCTTCAGCATAGTACCCTATACACCTTGCGCCACCTAAACAAACCCCTTAGAGCCAGACTTGTACCCACTGATTGTTGAACATATGCTGCATCTCGCAGCCATTATGCTTTAGGCATGGGCGCGTTCCGAGACTTGGATTTCGACGACTGTGTGAATTATATTATAGTCGATTCTACGACTCTCTGTTCCGTGTCACAATGTATCACAGTGTGCCAGCCAGGACACATGTGCGGTAGAATGCCTGACTCGGCAGTGGCGTGCAATGTTCCTATAGCAACGGACCTCGTCCTTGACCGTGCAGAGTCTCCTATTGAGAATTACTTTTATTATTTTTTTACTCCTGTGTGGCATGCTGCATAGGTATGGAACAGTTGTTTTTTCGTATTACGAATCTACGCATTTCCTTATGTGGCTGAAACAAGCTTGATCAGCTGTCTCAATCTACAAGGCGCATGCGCCATCATTAGTGCAGAACACACCTCCATTACCCATGCGCAGTACACTTCATGCGCACAGCTCGTAGCGTCTTCATGTACGAGCTACCTTAGCAACAGTAGCTATTCCACCACCGCACAGTACGAAGGAGCAGCTTTGCTTGAGATTGAGACAGCTGATCAAGCTTGTTTCCATATGATCTTGAACCCCTGGTAACCCGCGTACCCCGTGTGCACATGCAACATACTTTTTAATCCAGAGGGACGGCCCACTATTTTTTAAGAATCAGGGGCCAGTTCGTACCTCTTTTCTCTGGCACGATCTCCACTATGTTACCAATACAATCTATATAATGATTTTTACATTGCACAACGACCTGTCCAGACCGCCACTACTTGCACAGAAAACAATACTCCGCTTAAAGACAAGATGTCTAAGGTCTGAAGTAAGTCTCCGTTGGAGTGACAACTACTTATCCTCCTCTTTTAACTGTACAAGTTAACCTATAGCACACATTGTTTTACCTCTCAGCCAGCCATTGTTACACTCACGATCAAGAGGATGTTGAGTTTTTTCCTTTTGTATCTACAGGGACCCCCCTGGGGACTGCGCCACTAAGAATCTATGCAGAACCCTAGAATCACTTACCGTCATTAAGAGACGGTAAGCCCCTAATTAAGGTCTTTCTTTAAGTAATATTGATTATTTATGCTTTTGTGTGAGCGACCATAATACTTACAAAGTGGTATTATGTATTTTATGACTAGGTTTGACCTGGATTTATTCACTTGTACTATGAACAAGAGACTGTGGCTTACATCTTTTAAGATTGCCCACTAGGAATACCACCAAGGACTCCACACTACTGCAACAGTTTCAACGTTTAAGTTCTGTTAAACTATCAGCAAGATTTTGGCTGTTGGTTTGTATGCCCCTGTCTCCACACTCCCCTGAATAAGTTCCTATCACTAACTCTAAGGACCAGAGGAACAAAACATGTAGGGCTTTTACAGATACTAACACGAAGTATTTGAACAAGGATTAGAATTCCTCCTGTGTACTTTAGGTATATTTAGACTGTACAATGTTGAGAGACATTGAATAAGTAAGAGTCTCAAGTGTGATGCATTTTGCGTGGTTCTTTTGTTAAAATGGAAATTGAAAGTTGAATCTACTTGAAAAAAACCTTTTCTCCAGCATGGGGTCTGGCATGGATTCACATGCTCATGAATATTCCCCGTCGTCAGGCTGGGAATCCTCGGTAAAGAAAAAATCAGTATCAGTTTCGTTTCTGATCTGTCTTTCTTAGTAGTAACCAATCACTGATCTCTGGGTCATACTGCCCCCAGCCAATGACTGCCCTCTCCCTAAGCCCCGCCTCTGGCAGCCATCCTCAGATTTTTACCGCACGCTCAAGTGTTGGGAGTCCTCGTGTTTAGCTCTCGAGTTTTTTACTGCGTTTTCACGCTTTTTTCTCATTTTTTTGGTTAATCGAGCCTCAAGCTCCACCGTTTCTCGTTTCTACTTCCGATAACGGGGACCCGTTTTGCAATTCTTCTACGCCCCTCAAGGGTGAAGTTTTCGTCGAGTTTACACTTCTTGGAGGATTCCGGAAGATCTGCGGCCTACCTCAACGGACATGGCCCAGGACAAGGGGAGCTCGGCGCCTGGATCCAAGCTGTTCAGGAACTGCCCTGGATGCGGATTATATAACGTTTTCAAGGAGGACGAGCATTCGCAATGTCTCTACTGCCTCCATGGGGACAAGATGCACGTGGAGAAGGACTGTGCGTTCTGCAAGAACCTTTCGGAATGGACCAAACAAGATCGTCGTTCCGCCTCGCCACCTGGCTGGAGAAGGGCACAGCAGGTGAGAAGGCGAAGAAGTAGTCTGAGCGGGCTTCTAAGTCCTTTGAGGGCACCCCGGCGACGGGGGCCCAACAGAAGGCCATGCACCGCGAGTCTGCGGGCTCCGGGAGCGCCGAAAGGTCAGGCTCTTTGGTTGCCAAGCAGGGTGCTACTTCCCCGGCACGTTAGACCACGAGCCAGCGCTCTGGTTCGGGGAAGAGGAAGTCCGAGAACCCGGGTAGGCCGCTGGAGCGGACCCGGTCGATCTCGAAGGGGGAGCGAGGCGCTGACCCTCCCCTCAAGGTGAAGGCCCAGGACGCACCTAAGGTGGTGAGGGCTTTGATCGACCCGGCTAAGGCCTCTACCGAAGTGTTCGCTGCGACCCTGGCAGAGCCGGCTGAGACTACGCCAATGGAAAGGGCCTCTGGGCCCAGAGTAACCCTGCCACTGCGGAGGGAATCCTCTTTCCAGCCCATCACTAAGACCCCCGTGAAGCCCCCGGCTGAAAAAGAGAGGGGGGTGGTGGCCATTACAGACTCAGAATCAGCCTATGAGGAGGAACTGGTGGAGACCGAGAAGGGCCTCAACGAAAGGTCTATAGGCCTAAACGAGAGGTTCATAAACCTCAACGAGAGGTTCGAGAAGGTTCGAACCCAGGGGACGGTCCCTGCTGACGTGATCGAAGATAGCAACAATGACGACGAACAGAGCCCAGTGGAGCGCCCATCCCGTCCGTCGAGCCATTGACCGAGCCCCAGGATAGCTCGGCGACCATTTTGTTGGCAATCCAATCCTTATGTACCGAGATAAGGACGAGATTACCACGCACCCCGATGGAGGAGCCAGAACCAGGCCCGTCGGGAAGCTCTCCGAACAAGCGGAGGAGAGTCCACCCCGCTCCACCCTTCGTGCCTGCGAGACCGGTGGACCCCTCATCTCCCTCGCCTGACCCTAGAGAGGATACGGCGACGGGGACGGACAATGACAGCGCCAATGACACAGAGGACATCCTGTCACCCCCCCCCGCGCGGGCGTCCCCAGCCGACGAGGTTGGCTCTTTCCACGCCATGATAACCAGGGCATCCGAGCTCTTCCAACTCTGCCCTGAAGAACAGAAAAGGGAGGGGTTTCTGTACCAATGACGAGAATATAAGAGGAAGACGTTCCTCGCGGTGCCTTTACTCGACGACATCTGGGACAAGGGGCTTGCTGTCCTCAAGAACCCTGCCACGACACCCGCCAAGAGGGACAGGTACGAGAGGAAGTACCGAGTCCCCGATGCCGCCCCCTTGTGCCTCAGAGCCCAGCCCATGCCGGACTCGGTCGTCTCGGCAGCGGCTAAGAAGAAGGCAGTGGGCGCGGCGGCTTCAACTTCCGCTTCCCCGCCGGACAGCGAGGGCAAGAAGTTGGACTCTATGGGACGACAAGTCATCTCGGTGGCGACGACGATTAAGGCGGCCAATGCCTTAGGGATCGTGGCCAGCTACGACAGGGAGCTCTGGTTCAAGGTAGGTTCCCTGCTAGATTTCCTGCCTGATGACAAAAGGGCGGAGGCCCTAGAAATTCTGCAGGAGGGCGAGGTGGCGTCAGATCACGCCATAACGGTGGCAACGGACATTGCCGATACCGGATTTCGCCAACTGAGCAACGGAGTTTGCCTCCGACGACGAGGATGGCTCAAGGCGACAGACTTTCGCCAGGACGTCCAGACCAGAGTGTTGGACATGCCGTTCGACGGCAACAACCTTTTTGGTAAGGCGGTGGATGAGTCTCTACAGGCCATCAAGACCCGGCCCGGGCCCTCGAGGTGCTTCAGCAGCGACGGCCCTTTCGGAGCCCTCGAGGCATACAGGGTGCCTCCAAAGGATCCAGCGGTGGCTCCTCCACTTGCCGCCAGGCGGCCCGCTCCTCTTCCCAGGAAGCTTACAGAGGTCGCGGCAAGCAAGGGGGTTCCCGCCATCGTTGCCAAGGAGGCCAAGGCGGCAAGGCCGCTTCCAAGCAAGACTGACCCGGCCGGGTTGTCGGGCCCCCACCGAAGCACCCCGGTGGGAGGCCGGCTGACAAAGTTCGTCAGAATGTGGGAGTCCATCTCCACCGATTGTTGGGTGTTGGACACCATGGCCAACGGGCACTCGCTGGAATTCGTAAAGAAGTGCCCTCGCATTCCTCCCGTGGCCAGGAAGGAGAATCACGTCCCTCAACTGCTGTTGGAAGTAAAGGCGATGCTTAAGAAAGGTGCCATCGAGCTCGTCCCCAGGAGGCTCCGGGGCTCCGGAGTGTACTCAAGGTACTTCCTCGTCAGAAAGAAGACAGGCGGTTGGTGCCCCATCCTGGACCTGCGTCGGTTAAAGAAATACATCAAGGCGCAGAAATTCAGGATGCTGACCCTCCAGCACGTGCTGGGACAGCTGGATGAAGGCAACTTCCTATCGTCGTTGGACCTGGAGGATGCTTACTTCCACATCCCCATTCTAAAAAGGCACAGAAAGAAGTTCCTCAGGTTCGTGTTTCAGGGACGCCACTACCAATTCAGAGCCCTACCGTTCGGATTAAAGTCGGCACCCAGGGTTTTCCAGTATTGCTGAGATACGAAAAATTCACATTTCTGCTGTACACAAATGTCATTATTGCTAGTGTAATAACAAACTTGTGTTGACTTTACCCAATAGTGCCAGTATTGCAGGTGTAAGAATATACTCATTTTGGCTCTGCCCAACAATGCCAGTACTGTGTGCCACTGTAAAACTACCCTTGTGCTGGCTATGCCCACTACAACAGTACTGCCACTATAAGAATACGCTCATGGGGACTGACAAGGGCAGTCAGCAGTACCAGCACGCTGTGCTGGTGTTTGAGTATCTTTTCCTGTTTCATCGTTGGAGGCGTGTGCTCAGAGGCGTGTCCCGAGCCCTCCTTTCTACTTACCCTCAGTCTTCCGCGAAGCGGACCGCGAAGGGACTGACAAGGGCAGTCAGCAGTACCAGCACGCTGTGCTGGTGTTTGAGTATCTTTTCCTGTTTCATCGTTGGAGGCGTGTGCTCAGAGGCGTGTCCCGAGCCCTCCTTTCTACTTACCCTCAGTCTTCCGCGAAGCGGACCGCGAAGGGACTGACAAGGGCAGTCAGCAGTCCGCGGGCCGGCGCGCCTGCGCGCGGACTCTACGCTGAGTCGCTCTTCTACAAAAATTTCACGGCTCTTCAGGCTCGGCGGATGGCAGCCCTGGTCGAACCGGGAAAGCTGAAACCTGGACTGGAAGAAAAGCGCCTGCTGAGAAACGGCAAACCTCGCCAGCCGCCGACTCATGTAACCTCGCCTGAGAGCGTGGAGCAGTTAGCTACTCAGAGGCTACAACGGATTTCCCGCATTAAACACGCGGGCAAAGGGACACAGGTAAACACAACTCGCCCAGCCGAGCTGAATGAAGTAAGTGACTTTATGTTCCCCCCGATCGAATCCTTGGGTCTAGATAGCACACCGTCCTTGACGGTGCCAATTGCTGAACTTGATCAATCGATCCCTCAAGAGGCCATTTTAACAATGACATGTCCCACAACTACCCACACACCCCCCCCACCTTTACCCAATATGGAGGTCAAAAGCCCAGAAGTGGGGTGGGGAAGCCAGAGAAATCTGGAGCTGACCCCTCTGTATGATATGGGTGCGCAAGCGACCCCGCCCGAGCAGCCTATGACCCCCATACGGGCCTCGGAGGGGGGGGAAAGCTTAACATCGTCCCGTATTCTGGACCCCCCGATGGAGCAAGTGACGCTTTCGGGAAATAGTAAAATACCCCGGGCAGACCCAATCCCGTTTTCGCTCCCAGGGGAGTCAGTAGTAATCATGATACACAATACAGAGGGAGCGGCGGCAGCGGAGGATCTACGAACACCTCCGGGACTAGATGCCCTACTTTCATCCCCCCAACTGCAGTTCGAACTTGCTGGCGAGGAGGGAAGAAACGAACCCATGGGATTGGAGATCGTAGGGTCTGCTCTGGAAGAGGGGGATGGACAAGTTACCACTCCCCTTTCCCGGTTGGAATCTCTAAAGCCCAGCTCCAGCTCTGCGAAAACACCTACATTTTCTTCTAATATCCCCCCCCAGCCCCTACCAGATGCGGGTGTTGCAACTGCTAATACTAACGAGAATCTGAACAATCTGCCGAAACTTTCGGGCGGCTCCCACAAGATGTCCTCACGTAGGACGGTGAGGGCCAAACCCCCATACAAAAGAGGTCAGGTGGGGGGCAAAAAACATCCTACCCCTCACTGCATGGCAACCCTGAAAGAGTTTTTTGGGAAAAAAACACGAATGGAGGGTGAGGGATACCAAGACGTATCAGATGCAGAGCTTTTGGCCATAGTTGAAGAAAGAGCCTTGCTCCCCACAACCTCGAATTTTCCCGTTAAGACGCCTGCTCTGCTGGAGAAAGCGGCGAATACTGCTCCACACTTAACCGCCCAAGAGAGTGGGAGCCGCAACATAATATACACGGGATCAAAAGCTATAACAGGGTGGGACTCACTACAACCGGTAAATGGTGCTGGAACTTACAAGCAAATAGAGGGAAGGGGGTTAGCAGGAACCCTAGCGGGGGAGATACATTTGCCCCAGGCCCTGGCCAACGGCCTCCCCGCGCCTCCCATAGTGACCACCCCCCTTAACCCTCGATTTCAGGAGCCCAGTTTGGATCCACACATCAGCGGAGAGGGCCCCCCGCATGAGAAAAGTTCGATCCTTACCAAAGATCGGGGCCCATCGATGCCTCACAGATACCAAGGCGAACCCCCTTCTAACCAAGTGATCGAAACTCCCTCGCAAAAAGAGGACCTTACAACCATCCTAGCTACAGTAACCATCGCGTTGGCTCCATTCGGAAAACTATATGAAGCCATTAGCGACACCTTAAAAGATCAAACTACCCTGATCGCTCACATGCACACCAAACTGAATTTCCTAGAGGGGTTCATTACTGCTTCTCAACAGCTCAAAGGACAAGATGTGGAAGGCACGAGTGCGGGGAGCAAACCCTTGTCAACGGTCCAGTCAACCTCCGACCAACCGAGCCCAGAAAACAGGCTAAGAAATGTCCGGGGGTTACAACCGACCGAACAATCTAGCTTGAGAAAACCCCATGAGACGACTCAAGGACTCGGGTTGGGTCGGGAGATAGAGGGGGGCACTAGGGCCTCTGATGGACCCCCATCTTTGACGACTGGTGCAACACAGACGGAACCCCGCACAAAGGGGGGTCAGTCTTCGAATGAATCAACCGACAGGCCAGGAAGGAAAAATGGATCAGTGGCTCTCACCATCCCTGAAAGTGCAGCTATCCAACCAGTTGTAAAACCAATAGATTTCTCCAAAATGAAAATTCCATCTACCTTCGAAATATTTCAACACAAAGGCAAAAGTGACCTGGTTAGTAAGGGCAAAAAGGCCTCAAAACACAAGCTCCCTCAACAGCCCGCACAAAAAGATAAAACAGAAAGTAGAGGCCAAGGCAACCTAGAAAACCCGACCCCACCAACACAAAATCGCCAAGTTTTCAAATTAAAACCCGCGGACAAGACACGGCAGGACCCACGGAGCCCAGAGAGGTCGCGAGAGGACTCTTGGAACTCATTAGACCTAATGAATATGAGTACATACACGATCGAGGACTCAGAAGCAGAAATTCTGCAAGCGCTGAACCAAAAAAGAAAAAAACCTGAAAGTCGCAATAACAGAGAAGCAGACGAACCGAAATCAAAGGCCCTGCTCCTTGATTCTCCTTCGACCTCGCCGCACGCGGTGGAAAAAACTTCTTTGTCACAAAAAAGAGAAAGTAGGAAACTGGGACAATTGCGAGTTAAGGGACATCAGGGAAGAAATCCAGGTGAAGCACACCCCCGAGACCCTCAGCAAAGATCGCGCACCCCAGGGGAGATAAACCCTTGGGCACAATACGACAGAAAAAAGGACCGGAATACAGCAAGGGACAAACCTAAAGGCCACTATAGATCCAGGGTTCATGCTCTGTCGAGATCAACAGGTCGGCAGGCCGGTGGAGCCATCCGCGCAAACCGCTCGCCTTCGCCTAGACAAAGGAAAATGACAACAAGAACTTTTATTCTGCAAAGAACACACGAAAGACTGGACAGGTGGACACTAAACCGCAAAGCTCTATTCAAACTGTTCCAGGAGAGCCGGCTGCCTCATATCGACGTCACAAAAGACATAAAAATCTTGGAACCGAACCCTAACGGAAGAACAGACAGCTCGTTCCTACACATTGGATCGAATTATATTCAAGATCAAATTTGGAAAGCAAGAGACAATTTGCACAATCTTGGCTTCGACTTGGCGCACGCGTGGGAGGGGAATACATCGTCTATGCCCCCGCAGGAGCGGTTTCACTATCGATCAAGTCAGCAGGAACCTGATCGATGCACTCTGCCGCACAAGTTCCCTATCGGGGAACAAGCTCTCGGTAAATATGTTGAAAGCCGGTCTCGGCGTGAATCCAACGCTCAGAACACGCAACGGGACGTGAATAGGAGAGTGAGTTCGGAAAGGGAGCTCTTACCGGGATCGCACTCGACACGTAACGCAACTCACAGAATATTCCAACGCATTGAACAAACAGATGCGACATCGAAGCACGAGAGAAACCTATCCGGAAAAATCGACCCTGTTGTGGAGGGAACAAGATACAGTAGGTACTCCCCGAAACCCCAAGTCAGAAGGAAATAGCCACCAGAGGGTCCCTCTAGTGGCCCCCTCGGGAAAGCAGTGGCGCCCAAGGAACCCCTGGAAGTATTGTTGAAACTGGGATCGTGGAACACCAGAGGATTTGCCCATCTAACTGTCACATCAGACGTCAACTTTGGGAGTTTCGACGCCTTATGTCTGCAGGAAACATGGCTAATCGAGCCTCCCACGCTGGACGGTTTCCAACTGGCACATTCACCGGCTCAAAGAAGCGAGAGGGGCAGACCGAGATCAGGCCTTATTACCGCCATAAGAGTGGGCTCCGGCCTATCTCTGTCAAAGACACTTTTGGCTTCGGAATTCATTCTGGCGACGCTCTTGGAGTGGGAAAGGACGGAAGGCTCCCAGGAGTCTAATCACAGCACAGAGATCCTCTTGATCAATGCTTACTGGAACCCAAAGCGAGTGACCAACGACTATTTCCTTACTCAAATCGAGACGTTAATAGATGACTTTCTGATAACATCTACCTCAAGCGATGTGATCATTGCTGGAGATCTGAATACTGATCTAACCCTTCACTCCAAAGTGATCCATAGTAGAAACAACATGTGGCACAACCTTCTAAACGCAAGAGAGATGCACATCCTCAAGCCAAAAGACGTGAATAACCTCAAAGCCACTCCAACTTGGGAGAGAGAGAATCAAGAGGCAATAATAGATTACATCCAGATTTCAAGGAGCCTACTACCACGTTTCTCATCTTTTACAATCATCAGGACGCAGCATAGCGACCATAACTTGCTCACCTTCTCGTGGCTATCTTGGAGAAGAGAGGCGGTTTACGACGCTCAGAACCTGGTAGTAAATCAGAGCGGGACAAGGCTGAGACTGTCAGAAATAACTATTGCCAAAATAACCACCCAATACAAGGCACGGATGCTGGTTGGCCACCTGCGCCCAGAAGGTCGGATCGAATACCTGCCCCTTCTGACAGTGTACCACCGGAAAAAAGGAGAATTGAAGCATGAAACTAAAGCCCCGCTCCACACCTACAATGAACAGCTAGTTGCCCGAAGAAAGGCGGTCAGAAAATTGCAACGGGAGGCCGCAAAAACAACGTCCCCAAGTAAGAAGGCTGAAGCGATTAAGGCAGCAAAAACCTACAAAGCCTGGGTAAAGTCAACAAAAGCAACCAGGTCCCAGGCGGACGCGGAAAACATGCTGCGTGCCATCTGTGGCCATAAGGCACGCGATTTCTGGTCACTGATCAAGGGAAACTCCAAATCAGTGAACCAGGCACTGCAAAATTCAATTGGTGAAAACACATGGCTATCCCACTTTGAAAAACTTTACGGAGTCCTAGACAAGGAAAAAGAGAGCAAGGCTCCTTGTTCTGGGGATCGGTGGGAAATTCCCCTGGACCTGAATACAATCAAAGGAAAAATAACACAGCTTAATGGGTCCAGGGCGGCAGGCCCCGACGGAATAACCAACTTCGATATAAAAAACAAATTGGAATTCTGGGCACCTTTCATCAAGGAGATTTTCTCAAACTGTGTCAGCCTCTCGACCATCCCATCATCATGGAGACAAGCGATTCTGGTCCCCATCTTTAAAAAGGGAGCAAAAGATAATCCTTCACACTACCGCCCTATCGCTTTACTGGACTCGATAGGAAAGCTCTTTGGTGCCCTAATCCTGGATAATTTCAACAACTGGATTTCCGTGACTGGCCTGTCGGACCCATTCCAGGCGGGTTTCGTGAAAAATGTCGGAACTGCGGTAAACATCTTGGCGGTAAGCACACTCAAAGCTAAAGTGTTCGAGGGCAGCCCGAAGATATATATGGCTTTCATCGACCTGGTGCAGGCTTTTGATCCGGTAGACAGGAAACGTCTTTGGGCAAAATTACAACTTCACGCCTGTCCCCCAAGGATACTGGAGCCCATAAAGGCCTTATACACGGAAACCACAATATGTGTTCGACTGAACAACCAAGGCCTTTTATCCTCTTGGATGAGTACGGAAAGAGGAGTAAAGCAGGGTTGTCCCTTAGCCCCTGCTCTGTATAACGCATACACGGCCGATTTCAAAGAGTATGAACCTAGAGTCCGGATGTTCCCCCCAACATTGGGATCCAGTAAAATCTCACGTCTACTATACGCGGACGACATAATACTCTTTGATGTAACCCCGATCGGCCTTCAGAGGCAGATAAATAACCTCGACTCCTATTTAAAAGAAAACAACCTCTTGATGAACTTGGAAAAGACAAAGATCATGATCTTAAGCGGAAACGAAAGGAAGCCGGAGAAATTCACATGGGCGGTAAATAACACCAAAATTGAATTGGTGGACAGCTTCAAATATCTGGGCGTTACCATCAACAAGAACAGTAATGAAACAGTGATGCAGGAGACCATCATGTCCAAAGCGAGACCGCTCATCTCACAATCTCGGGCAGTACTGAAAAAATACGGAAAATTCACTATGGCGCCAGTGGTGACTTTTTACAAGTCTAAAGTGATTCCAACTCTTACCTACGGGGCAGAAGCTCTACCAAATCTTCCAACATCCTTTTGGTCAAAACTGGAAGGATTTTATTGGAGAAAGGTTCTCAACCTTCCTGACTCGCTACCAATGGTGCTAATAAGAAGGGAACTCTCTCTACAATCGCTGGTCTCCATAGTAGCCCGCAACGAAGCCATGCTATTTCGAAAGTCTTTACTTCCAAGCCCCCCTCTGATCATGCAAGAAATTCAACATGAAATTCAGTCGGGCTCATGTAAAATGCTAACAAAATGGGCGGCAAAGATCGACTCAATGCTAGAGGGCGCTGGAAGCTCTAAAAACGAACTAATCTACAATCCCTCTAAGTTTAAACTGCGTCTATTACATCAAGACTGGATCAATACATTGGAAAAAGCAGCCGCATCGAAGCTGTTTACTGATCTGCCTCCACAGCTGACAAAAGTGAACGAACTCAAGTCCTACTTGTTAAAAGGGCCGGACTCAAACCTCAGGGTGAACTTCTTAAGAATCCGCCTGAACATTCTCCACACAAGGGAAGTCCTATCCCGAAGAAAATTGGTTTCGGACGACGCCTGCAGATTCTGTAGAAAGTCAGCGATGCCAGAAACCATAAGACACCTCCTGCTAAACTGCCTAGGAGTCACGGGCCCCCGCATGAGACACCTGGGACATTTGTTTAAAAACCTATACATCTATGATGAAGAGGAATGGTGGTGTAGGCTATTAAGTGGGGAGAAGACCACTTGGGTGATCGCGGTGGTGGGCTTCTTCCGAGAAATTGAACTACTTTGCTGACGGGGAAGGTATGAGTGGGCAGGTCTACTAGTTGGGCGTCCTTACCTCGATTTCTCCTGGGGGGTAGCTGAACCTTACTCTGATTCGGAATCTGAATTCAAACCGAAAAAGATCGATCTGATGGAGCCCCTCGGGGAATCACGAGATGTTGGGGCTCAGGACAAAGGACGATCGTGGGAACTCTGGAACAGTTAATGTGGAGATTTTGTCTCTTTTTCTACTTTGTAAAAATTGTTTCATACAATTAAATCAAATAAAAAAAAAAAAAAAAAAAAAAAAGAATACGCTCATGTTAACTATGTCCAATAATGCCAGAACTGCAGTGCCATTGTAAACACATTTGTGCTGGTTATGCTCAGTAATGCCAGTACCTCCACTGCAATTAAATACTTGTGTTAGTTGTATCTAGGAATGTCAGCATTTGCCAATGTAAGATTACACTTGTTTGCTTTATATTTACGTTGTAAGAAGAAACTTGTGTTGGCTTTGCCCAATAACGCTGGTACTGCAGTGCTACTGTGAAAACCTACTCATGTCCGCATTGCTCAATAACGCCAGTACTGCCACTGTAAGAATACACGTTGGCTTTGCCCAATAATGCCAGTATGCATTTGCCACTGTAAGAACATATGCATATGTTGAAAATCACACTTCCAGCATTCACTCCTCCACCCTGTTCATGCATTCACAGTTTGCGACGCGTTTTAAATCACATTGTCCATCATTCTAACTCCCCCTTCGCTTCATAGACATGCTCACACCCCCAAACACACAATCGTGTAACACGCGCATGAATGCACACAGTGTTTTTTAAACCTACGGAGCATGAAGAGTGGTCCAGTACCTGGCCCTTCAGCTGTGCTCCGCTCTTCCTCCACCATTCAGCATCAAGAAGCGGGAACCATGGAGTAAAGTTGATTGACCCTGCCTCGCCGATTACTGCCTCTGGCACAGCCCATAGACATACGTGAGAACAGCGCCCAATTAGACACCCGAATGCCTCCCCTCCAACCCCCACTTACTGGCCGTGCTCCCTTGCTCCAGCTACTGCCTGCAAGGACAAAGACCTTGCAGGGCTCCACTGGACACAGCACCCCAAATCAGGGCTTGCAAGGCCTTTGACCCTGCAGACCGGAAGCAATCACTCTGTCATGCATAGCTCTCCAAAAATGCAGCGTTGTGCATGACAGAATGATTGACGCCCACTGCATAAGGGGAGGGGCTGTGCCCCAACACCCACTATGCACTGTCCGCCACTTCCACGCAGTGAGCTCCACAATCTCCTTTCAACATTTTGTTCAGTGCACACCTTCTCTTGGCCAAGCTCTTTCTAGCTGTTAAATAAGCATCTGGGGCGTATTCAGTTGGTGGGGCCGTGATGTGGTGTGTACTAGTGTACACCCAAAACAGAGATCAGTCAACTCTTGTCTTGACTGTTGCTTGCTCCCCAGTGTTCGAGGCGGTGAATGGTATTTTCCAGGGTCTGCTGCAATGCCAAAGCAGTTGGTGTGGTGTGCGGGGGAGCAGGAGATATGGGTGGATGGTTGCATACTAAAATCAAGGAGCGTTTTCACTTAGTGACTGGTGGTGCACAAATCCCCTGTGGTCATTCATTTCGCCGTGGAATAAACCTTGACACCATTTACCTTGAGGGCAAGGGTTGTCAGGCCTGCAGAGCCAGCTGTTGTGGAGACCTTTTTTTTGTTTTGTGTACATTCTCTCCGTTGGTTTTGGAATGCCGTCTTTGTTTATGTTCTGTGGAGGTCTCCCCTCTTCCCAACCTTTGGAGAAGTGGCTGCACTCTAGTCGCACACGTCTGTACCGGTCTGTCAGATTCATTTTTCTTACTTTGGTTTTTCTTTTAAGGGGGCCTGGTACAGTCATTTAGAAGAATCATGAGCGATTCGGGAATGTGTTGGTGGTTTCAGGGGAATGGCCTAGGATGGGGCTTTAAGTGTTTATTTTTGTTCCATTTCTTTTTTATGTTCTACAGACTATTGATTATAATTTACTTTTAATTGCATGCTTTCTTTTTACTCTTTCCTCTCCTCTCTTTTTTCTCTTTTACTTTTCTGCTACTCACTGCCTGTCTGAAGCTGTGTTGTGAAACAATGCATGAGGCCAACCATTTTGGCTTTAAATGGTTCAAGGTACGAGGAAAAGCTGTCTGTGCATGTTCTCTCCTCCCCTCTCTACCACCTCGCTGCGTTTCTGTCGTCAATGTTGTCTAGTGTCTTGTCGCTTGAGTGCTCTGCCGTCTCTCCCTTGATTTAACTCCCCTTTTTATCCGCTACTGATGTGCTGTTAAATCTGTCTAGCTTGGGCGTGCATTCGTGTAACTTGGCTGTAGTAGTTCAAGTCAAAACAGTGGAATTCTAAGTACCGGACCTGCACCATCAAAAATATAAAAGTACTGAAAGCTCATGTTTTCTGCAGTAGCCACAGGACACAATTATTCACAAACTGAGAAATGCAAAAGGCTGTTGAAGCATTGCATCCCCTGAAATGGAAGCAGTTCATTTGTATTCTTTCTTTGCCTTTCTCTAGACATGTTGTGTTAAGTTTGTATTTTGTATTTGTTTATTATTTGTATCGCGCACCAAACCCTGAAGTAACTCGGACCTTGAGCAACTTGTAGGCAATGTACAGAGGTGCAGGCATATTTCAAACAATATAATAACGACGAAGGACCCTGGTTACAGGTGGGTTTCAAATACGAATACGAAGAACGCAAGATGAATTAACTCTTAAATACAATTCTTAAATACACAATGGTAAGTATGCAAGGTAACTGCCTACTGATGAAGACATGCTGCTCAGCCAATTTGTTATGTTGGCTTTGAAGGTGAGGAACGAAGGTTCATGTCTGAAAGGCATGGGAATGGAGTTCCACCGTTTGGCAGCCTGTACTGGGAAGCTGGCTCCTCCAGCTGTTTGCAGATTGTATCTTGGTACTAGCAGGTTGTGTGAGTGGGCTGATCTGGTAGTAAGAGAGGGAAGGTGTTTGCAAAACTTATCAGCCAGATATTTTGGGGCAGAATTTGTTAGACATTTGTGCGTGATGGCTATGTTTCGTAACGTGATTCTGTCACGGATGGGTAGCCAGTTGACATTCTGTCTGTGAAGGGAGATGTGGCAGGATCTAGGGAGGCTGAGTGCTGCTCTCAGAGAGAGAGTTATTCTGAAGTACCTCGAGTTTGCTTAGGTTTTGTTCAGCAGAGCCCAAGAAAAGGGTGTTACAGTAATCGAGTTTGGAGAGCGCAAGTGCTCTAGCCAGCGTTAGGCAGCTGCTTGTTGACAGGTAGGCTTTACAACTGTAGACCAAGTCTTGACCATTGTCCGCTGATACTCACTCAGTTGTTTACTGCGACTATCTGATTGTTGCCTTCTTCTGGCATGGCAGCATATCTACACCCTCCAATATACTCAAGCAAACCTGCAGCGACCCTCTGGGATTTGGAGCAGATTATTCGCCCTGCCTGGCTCCCAATAGGACTCCCATGGACAAAAGAGATAAATAACAACCATCTTCATGAATACTTTTCACATGTCACCCAGTTGGTTTAATTTAGAACCCTGCAACATCCATGATAGATTAACATTAAAAGACTTTAGACTCCTACAGTAAAACCTTTGTGTGTACTTTGTCCTCAGAAAGGTTATGCTCATTGGGTTCTCTGATTTCTCCAGTTTACAATTGGGTGCCAAGTGAGGTAGTAAGAAATTAACCTGAGAAAGTCTAGAGAACCCGGTTTGGTTCTTTCCTAGTGATCAACATTAGTGGCCAGTATGGCAGTGGCCGCACCCAAGTGTGATTGCTCCCCTTCATTCAGCATTTCATTGAGGCTCATGCCAAGTCTCTAGGTTTTTGGATGTGCAGACGCTCTATTTCTTAAACTCAGCTCAGAATTGCACTGCACTGTGTGACTTTCGGGAATTCACTTTATATTGTAGCGAATTTATCTGCAACCTGCGGTTCTGCAGATGATTTGGTCTATGACATCCATGACCCCTAATCGGTGACTATAGTAGCTAGGCTGATGGGGGGTGTAGTCTAAAACATCTGAAGAGCCGAAGGTTGTAGATCCCTGTTGTAGCTCTTCAGCTGAATTACTTTTAATGGGATTCACTTGTTGACCATCTTTGCTAGTCTGGAGCATTGTTTAGTGTTTTCATAATTCATTGCACTCTGTCTGTTATTGTAACAGAAATGAACAGCCATTTGGATGGCTCAGAACATGGGCGGGATTTACCAGTGAAGGGCCGCCTTCTGAGCAAGCCAATATCTGTTATTAATCTTGAGATTGAGAACCATGTAATAATGCTGTATTGTATAATATTGTACATAAAAATGTAACCATAAAGAATTATTTCCTAGCAAGTAAAATTCAAAAATGACATAAATAGTAGGAATACTTGAAATTTAAATAAACCTAAACTAAAGAGGCAACCAGTAAGAAAATATTAGAATAAAATAATACATATATTTGAATGAGTTAATAAGAAGTATCCAAATTAATTTCCAATAAAAGGCAATCTGTTATACGATGAATAAAATAACAGATTTAATTGAACATGTCATTAAGAACTATTCTATTTAATAGCCAAATTATAAAATGATGTACGAATCCCTATACCTTCATTAATCACCCGTGATACTCTAAACGATTAAGGCAAAACTCTGCAGAAGTTATTTTTATTTCCACGAATAGCGGGATTGTAAAGGAAACAATAAAAGTTTTCATACTATATCTTTGTGTCTGTGTCTACCTCTTGTCATCATGCCAATCTCACACAGCCTTCACTTAAACGTATCCTTATCAGGACAGAACTAGGAAGGTCTGGTAGGGATCACACCTGATGATCAGTGGAGTTGTGTGGCTTGTCCACACTTAGAGACTGCTGTTCTCCGGTTTTCAACACAGCTGATCCTCTCCTTGGGTAGAGGAGCATCATTCTGCTCATAACCAGCACACTACTGTTGGAAAACCGGCACAAAAATATTGATACCATGCACATACTATCTTTCCCCACCCAAATGACAAATAATGGTATAGCAAGAGGGACGTATATAGTGCAAACGTCCACCTTGACAAGGCCTCATTGTGCTGAAATAAGAAGCTCAGAATACGCCACCCCATTTCAGAAAAGGGAGCCGGCATTGAGGAAATAAAAAGGTATTTAATCTACATCTAACATCAAGGTGGCAGAGAATTCCACAGCTTGACTGCTTGAAAGAGAATGTGCGACCGGCCCACCTTACATATCTGACTCTTTGAATAAAAAGAAGTACAGCAGATGCTGAATGGAACACTCTGGAAGTGCAATATTGTTGAAACTGATTGTAAAGAATAATGGAGCAAGATTGTAATTGGCCTTGTGCACAAAGCAGAAATTTTAAACTTTATTCATTGTTCAACTTGAAGCCAATGTAATAAGTGCAATGCTGGGAGATGTGAGCTCTTTGCCCCAAATGTAGTAGAAACCTCACCTCTGCATTCTGAACAAATTTCAATCTTTGGAGGTTCACTTTAGACCAGTGGTCTTCAAACTTTTTTGGCTGGGGCCCCCCTAAGCAAAATTTGAGCAGGCCGGGACCCCCCAGAAATGCTAAATGGACAGTATATATTGCGCGCCGTCACCTGCTCCCATCAAAGTCGCTGGGCTCCCTCATCCCACTCCTACCCAGTCGCTGGTCTCTCCCCACCCCATCACATACCCTGGGCTCTCCCCACTCTGCTCCCATCACTATCCCATGGTTCCCGCCCATTGTGCTCCCACCATAGTCCCTGGGTTCCCCCATCCCGTCCCCAACACAGTCTGAGGGCCAGTGGCGGCTGGTGATTCTTTTTTAAGTGGAGGGGCATTAAAGAGGGGTTCGGGGGGGGTTTACCCCCTGTGAATTTTTTTAAAATAGGTTAAAATGTTGCTTTGTAGAGAATACTTTTAACAAAAAATGGGTAAATAGCCAAACAGTTTGCAATTGGCGCTGGGATTCCAGGGGGCAGGCATTGGTATTTATATTGATATTTTATTTCTATCACGCTCGTACACAAGTATTTCAGAGCGTGACAAGGCAAGGGAGGGGAACAGGGGAGAACAAAACAGCGATCTTACTAGGCCCAGTGACATTGAGAACGCGCAAGTGTGAGGGGAAAAGTGCATGGAAGGAGGGAGAAGTGGAAAGTGCGAAGCAGAGGAGAAACAGATAAATAACAATAAATAAATAATAAAGGCAACAAACAGTGGTAGTGCAGCCAGCAATTTGCAAGTGCTACGTTTAAGGCAGCAGACAGGGTAGGTCTGATAAGTGCAGGAAGAAAGATGGTTCTCCTCAAGTTTTAGAGTGGCAGGGCGCTGTTCCAGAGGGAGGCCCCAGCCGAAGACAGAGATCTACCCCCAGCTCGTTTCTTTGATAAATGACTGACCCTGAGGGAGTTGGAGGTATAGGAGTGAAGAGCACGAGAGGGGAGGTATTTGTGGAGGAATAGCTGAAGGTATTTTGGACCCAGGCCCCAGAAAGCCTTGTGGACAATGCAGAGGGTTTTTAATGATAGATGTCCAGTAAAAAAATACCATCCCTGTCCCCTGGGCCCCACCGGTCCTAACACAATCAACATGATTATGTGTGTATGCAAGGCGCTGCACATTCATACAGCAATCACTCTATCATTCACATGAGCATCCATCACCATACACTCACTCATAATATAAGCATACACGCATCCATACACATGTTTAAATAAAAACAATGAACATAAACGTACCTTCTCCAGCATGGGGTCTGGCATGGATTCACATGCTCATGAATATTCCCCGTCGTCAGGCTGGGAATCCTCGGTAAAGAAAAAACCAGTATCAGTTTCGTTTCTGATCTGTCTTTCGTAGTAATAACCAATCATTGGTCTCTGCGTCATACTGACCACAGCCAATGACTGCCCTCTACCTAAGCACCGCCTCTGGCAGCCATCTTCAGATTTTTACCGCACGTTCATGTGTTGGGATCCTCGTGCTATTGCTCTCGAGCGTTAGTGCTATTTTTTCACGTTTTTTCTCAAAAACTTCGTTTTTTCGGTCAAAAGAGCCTCAAGCTCCACCGACTCTCCATCCGATCAACGGGGACCCGTTTCGGATTCGTCTGCGCCCCTCAAGGGTGAAGATTTTGTCGAGCTACGCTTTTGGAGGACTCCAGAAGTTTCTCAGGCCCGGCCATGGCCCAGGAGAAGGGAAGCTCGACGCCCGGAAAGCTGTTCAGGGTCTGCCCTGGATGCCAGCTGCAGAACGTCTTCAAGGAGGACAAACACTCTTTTTGTCTTTACTGGGTCCTCGCGGTGCCTCTATTGGACGACATTTGGGATGAGGGCCTCACCCTCCTCAAGAACCCGTCCACGACGCCAGCTAGAAGAGACCGGTACGAGAAAAAGTACTGGGTCCCGGACACGGCCCCCCTGTGCCTCCGGGCGCAGCCTACCCCGGACTCCGTCGTCTCCGCGGCGGCCAGGAAAAAAGCGGGGGGGGGGTGCGGCCTCCACATCGACTTCCCCACCGGACGGCGAGGGAAAGAAATTGGACGCTATGGGACGCAGAGTCATCTCGTCTGCAGCGATGACGATTAAAGCTGCCAACGGCTTGGCTATCGTGGCCCGATACGACAGGGAGCTCTGGTACAAACTGGCTCCCCTGCTGGACTTCTTGCCGGACGACAAGAGGGCAGAGGCCCTGGAGATCCTGCAGGAAGGTGAGGTGGCTTCGGACCACGCCATTACCGTTGCGACGGACATCGCCGACACTGGGTTCCGCCAGTTGGGCAACGGCATTTGCCTTAGGCGGCGTGGATGGCTCAAGGCTACGGACTTCCGTCAAGACGTTCAGACCAGAGTCCTGGACATGCCCTTCGATGGGAACAACCTGTTTGGGAAAACGGTGGACGATTCCCTTCAGGCCATTAAAGCGGACACCGAGACGGCCCGGGCCCTTGGAGTTCTGCAACAACGACGGATGCCCTTTCGGAGCAGCGGAGGCAAGGGCGCCTCCAAAGGTTCCGGCGGCGGTTTCTCCTCCGAACCGTCAAGCGGCCCGCTCGTCATCTCAGGAGGCCTACAGAGGACGAGGCAAGCCTGGCGGACCCCGCCGTCGTCGCCAAGGACAAGGCGCTAAAGCCTCGTCGAAGCAGGATTGAACCGGCCGGGGGGTCGGGCCCCCACCGAACCACCCCGGTGGGAGGCCGGCTGGCAAGCTTCGTCAGCGTGTGGGAGTCCATCTCCACCGACCGTTGGGTGCTGGACGCCTTGGCCCGGGGCCAGGCGCTCGAGTTTCAAAGAAAGTGTCCGCGCGTCCCCCCCGTGGCCAGGAAAGAACTTCACGTCCCTCAACTTCTCCTGGAGGTGAAGGCGATGCTCAAGAAGGGCGCCATCGAACTCGTCCCAAAGAGGCTTCGGGGCTCCGGAGTCTACTCGAGATACTTCCTCGTGAAGAAGAAGACGGGGGGATGGCGCCCCATCCTGGACCTGCGACGTCTGAACAAGTTCATGAAGGCGCAAAAGTTCCGGATGGTCACCCTCCAGCACGTCCTGGGTCAGCTGGAGGAAGGAGACTTCCTGTCGTCGTTGGATTTGGAGGATGCCTACTTCCATATTCCCATCTTGAAGGGGCACCGAAAATTCCTCAGGTTTGTGGTCCAAGGGCGGCATTACCAGTTCAAAGCCCTCCCCTTCGGTCTACGGTCGGCACCCAGGGTGTTCACCAAGTGCCTCGCGCCGGTGGCGGCTCAGCTGCGCCGCGAAGGGATCCACGTCTACCCCTACCTGGACGACTGGCTCATCCGAGCCAAGACAAGGGAGCTCGCCGTGGTCCACACGGCAAGGACCGTCCAACTTCTCACGGACCTGGGATTCTCCGTGAACTACGCCAAATCCCACCTGGTACCCGCGCAAGACACTCTGTTTCTGGGAGCGAGGCTCAACACAGTGTCCCTTCGGGCCTCCCCGTCGGAGGAGAGGACCAGGACCATCCTGGGCAAGGTGCAGCGGATGTTGGTGGCCGACGCGGCCAAGGTGAGGTCCATCAAGTCCCTCCTCGGAATGATGTCTTCCGGCATCTACCTCATTCCCATGTGCAGGCTCCGGATGCGCCCGTTGCAAGAGTTCCTGGACGCGCGCTGTATCCAAACGACAGGCAACTTCGAGGAAAGGATCACACTCGACGAGAGTTTCCGACGAGCGATCCGGTGGTGGGGCACCCGCGCGCATCTGACGGCGGGCATGGACTTCCAGACCCCAGCCCACCAGGAGACAGTGACCACGGATGCCTCCCTGGAAGGGTGGGGAGCGCACACCGAAAATCTGCACGCAAGGGGCCTTTGGCTCCCGACGGAGAAATCCTTACATATCAACGTCCTGGAGCTCCGTGCAGTGTTTTGGGCCCTCAGGTCCTTCCTTCCGTCCCTCAAGGGCAAGGTGGTGAGGATCTTCACCGACAACACCACCACCATGTTTTACATCAGAAAACAGGGCGGAACCAGGTCCCCAGCACTGTCCAAGGAGGTGCAGGACCTGTGGCATTGGGCAGTCGCCCAAGGGATGTTTCTGGTGCCGTTTCATCTGGCAGGGATAAAAAACACCATCGCCGACTCGCTCAGCAGGGAGCTGCGCTCGTGCCACGAGTGGGAACTACGGCAGGATCTAGTGGATCGCCTCTTCCGACGGTGGGGCACACCCCAGATCGACCTGTTCGCGACGGCGACGAACTCCAAGGGCCGGAGGTTCGCCAGCAGGTTTCCCCAGGCGAGGAGCATGGGCGATGCTTTCTCGTTCCCCTGGGAGGGCCTGTTCCCCTACGCGTTCCCTCCTTTGCCACTGCTAATCCGGCTCGTCAACCAGCTCAAGAGGTCAAGGTGCAGGATGATCCTAGTCGCACCTGCGTGGCCGAGGCAGATATGGTTCCCGGACCTTCTGGACTTGTCAGCGTCCCCGCCAATCAAGCTGCCGGTGGACGCGGATCTGCTCTCCAGGGAAGGAGGCGCCATCCTCCACCACGACCCGAAATCGCTGAACTTGCAGGCCTGGCTCCTGCAGCGCTAGAGTTTGGAGGATACGACATACCGGCCGACTGCAGAGAGGTTCTTGCAAAGGCCAGGGCGTCCTCGACTCTTAAATGCTACGGACACAAATGGAAGAGGTTCTCTGTCTGGTGCCACGCACAGAAGATTAACCCTCTACGGATTACGGCTCCCCAAGTTCTGCCGTACCTGCTGACACTGGCCAAAGCTGGACTGGCACACACGTCCATCAAGATTCATCTTGCTGTGATCTCCCGATACACCAGAACCACGGGACGGACGTCCTTGTGGTCTCATCGTCTGGTGAAAGAGTTCATGAAGGGACTGTTCAGATCGTTCCCGCCGGTGAAGGCTCCGGCCCCGGCGTGGGAGCTCAACGTGGTGCTGACCAAGCTCATGGGACCTCCGTTCGAGCCTCTGCACTCGGCCCCGTTGAAGTTTCTGTCGTGGAAAACAGCGTTTCTTGTGGCCATCACCTCCGCACGACGGGTGGGAGAGATCCAGGCCCTTTCCTGCAAGGCCCCGTACTTGACTTTTCACGACACAAGGGTAGTGCTCAGGACGCTCCCCTCCTTCATGCCCAAGGTACCGTCGGACTTCCATCTCAACGAACCCTTGGTGTTGCCTGTGTTCTTCCCGTCGCCTTCGTCGCCGGCCGAGAGGACTTTGCACTCGCTGGATGTGGCTAGAGCGCTGAAGTTCTACGTGGACCGCACAAAGTGTTTTCGGAAGACGTCACAACTCTTTGTGAACTTTGGACCTGTCAATCAGGGGAAGGCTCTCTCGAAGGCTTCCATTTCCAGATGGCTCTCCGGCTGTATCATGTACTGTCATCGGTTGGCAAACCGACCGCTGCCCGGCCGTCCGAGAGCCCATTCCACCAGAGCGATCGCAGCTACCACGGCGTTCCTTTCTGGTGTGCCCCTGCTGGACATATGCAGGGCTGCTACGTGGAGGTCGACGCACACCTTCACGAAGTTCTACTGCGTCGATCGGGATTCCAGGGAGGAGTCCAGGGTCGGCCAAGCAGTGCTGCGCAACCTGTTCGCCTGAGGTGAGCCTGGTGAGGAGGTAAGATGCTTAATGTTGAGTTTGATGCAATGCTTAATGTTGAGCCTTTGCCACCTCCCGTGGTTGTGCATGTGTGTACTGCTATGTATTCTTTATTCATGAGCATGGGAATCCATGCCAGACCCCATGCTGGAGAAGGAACAAGTTACTTACCTGTAACTGTTGTTCTCCAGCATGGGTCTGGCATGGATTCACATGCGAACCCTCCCGCCTACCCCTCTGCGGCTCTTCACTTGGTCATACTGCCACTTCATGTGCTTCCAAATCTGAAGATGGCTGCCAGAGGGGGTGCTTAGGTAGAGGGCAGTCATTGGCTGTGGTCAGTATGACGCAGAGACCAGTGATTGGTTATTACTACGAAAGACAGATCAGAAACGAAACTGATACTGGTTTTTTCTTTACCAAGGATTCCCAGCCTGACGACGGGGAATATTCATGAGCATGTGAATCCATGCCAGACCCATGCTGGAGAACAACAGTTACAGGTAAGTAACTTGTTCCTTCTGCATTGGCCTGCGTGTGGGTGCTGAAACGGCCTGCTCCAGCTGCTCTGTCCGTATGTGCGAGGTGGCGCAGGAGCTCCCCCTCGGACATACAGACATGCAGTGCCCCAGTCAGAATTTCCAATGAGCTATGCAATGCTGGCGAAGCAAAACGCCCAAGCACTTGCATGGCTCAGTGAGCATGTGCGGCTGGGGAACTAAACTGAACTGTCAAAGGGAAAAACTGTTTCCCTTTGACAGTTCAGCCAGCCCAGGAGCACTCCATTAGCTGGATAAAGCAGCTGAGGGAGTGCTCACTGTTTCACTGGGCTGGCTCCTTAACTCCTCCATAATGGGTGAGGGGCCACTGGGTGGGTGCCCCTTGCCATTATGGATGAGCCGCCAGGCTCGGACAGGCCTATAGGGCATTGCCTGTACCAAAAATGTAAAATGCTAGTGTGGGCCAATCAAAATGGGCCAACATTTTGGCGAGTTACTTAACTATGCAGTTAGTAATGTTGACCATTGTTGCTGAATATATCACAATTTACTTACATTTTAACACAAAGCACCCCCTTGGGTACTATTGAAACAGTGGGCTTCATAACTACTCTGGCGGTAGCTGTGCCGGTAAAACCAGCACGGCTGCTGCTGGAGTTGCATCCGGGTCTGACACCCGCGAATGGGCAATTACCAGGTCATGCCGAGTTAGGCAGACATGATAATTGCCCTTTCGCGGGTGCTGGTACCGGTAGATCCCCATTCCCATTTGAGCCCAATAGGGGCTCAAACCCTTGAGTTAGTTTACAGATCCCCTTCAGTGGCTAAACAAGCATAGGGGAGCGTACTTGACTATCTGCTCTAGAATCTAGTTAACCTTGAGACTACCCTTAAGATGCTGTTGCAAATGTCCACTTCCAAAAAAGACTGTGCTACTACTGATCTTTGCTTCAAAGACTGGGCTCTATAGCAAGTGTCAGGCTGGGCTGTTTGTTGGTTTGAGTCTTTCTTTTTGGCCTTTCATGTTGTAGAAGTCTGGATGGTGTTCACAATACATTTTCGGAGATATGAAGTATGGTGTGCCCCAAAGCTCTGTGCGGTCACCACTACTATTTAATCTTTGTATCCAACCTTTCTATGATTTGTCTGATTTGGATTTTGGCCTTTACTGTTGTGCAGATCATCCCGAATTGTTTTTTAAATGTGTACTGGTATTTATTTCTTGTTAATTTATTGTTTGCTTGTTAGGTACTTATGCAATAAGAATATACTGTTTCAAAGCGCCCAGATATTTCGTCTAAAGAAAATAATTGCATATCATTTAAATAAATCGGATCTTTTATTCTCAAAAAATTTGATGCAGGAAAACGTATTCGATTTGAGCACCAGCAAAACTAAGTTAGCTGTAGGTCATCCTTGTACGAATCTTCAAATTCCTTACCAATCCTTTTCTCAGGAAGATTCTTGTTCACTTTGTGTTCTACATAAGGTTAAATACTCGGGGATCTACTTTGTCTTCATCCTTGACTTGTCCCACCAAATGTATTGTGTTGTGAGTAGCACCTCTAACTTTTGTTTGTTTACACAAATTCGTCTGTTTCTGAGCCAAGAACATCTCTGTACTATTTCAAGAGCCATAATAGGTGACGAGATTGACTATATAATTCCATGTATGCGGGAATCCCCAACATACTATGTCACTAACTAGAAGCGCCAAAAAAAAATCCTGCAAGGATTGTTATGAATCTTCCTTTTTGATCCCATACTTCTCAGATTATGCCTCATTTACACTGGCGACCAATATGTGTCTTAATTAAGTTCAAAATGGAAATATTTATCCTTTTGTATAACCCTTGAATCAGAAATCTATTTGCCAAAATGCCTTCTCCGCTCCAGTAATTCGTCTCATTTGGTATCACCAGGATTTAATCTGCTTCCTGCAGGTAAAACGAGCTTTTCTGTGCAAGGGTCGATCATTCAGAATGAGCTCCCTGGAGTATTTAGGCTGGAATCTCATCTCTAGCGAATTAAAAAAGGCCTTACAACCAGGGGCGTTGCTAGGTCTGGAAAAGATCCAGGGCTGTGCTAACTTTGGGACTGGGGGTTAGCTAGCCTTTTTGGTTGCAACCCCTGAGCTTCTATCCGGGGCTAAAACCAAAAGACCCGGGGCTATAGCCCCCTCAGCCCCGCCCTAGCAACGCCTCTGCTTACAACCGTCCTGTATTGCTTGCATTTTTGATACCTGACTGGCTGCCACTTGCTGTGTTGGTAATGCGCCCCCCTAGCCAGAACCATGCAGTGCTTTCGGTTTGCGCTATAGAATTATTTTTTACAAAGGCACATACCGCTATTCATTATTCTGCAAATAACATGGGTCTCTGCAATTAAACAAAACACTAAGATTGAGTGCGCTCATCCGGTTAGGTGGGAGCGGGCGGGGGCTTAGAGAAGCCATGAAATTCCTAGACACTAAAATGTGCAACCTAAATAATGCTTCTGCACACGTCAGCAGGAAATACTGCACATTGGATGTGCGTGTTTTCACTGACAAATGGCAACCTATTTGCTCCAGGAGCCCTTTTCGGAGCTACACATATTGTAACCTTTAGTGTGTCCTTAGTCTGCATCTGTACGCCTATTTCAGTGCTATTATAATGCGGTTATGACATACGTATGCCTCTAGCTTGTGGAGACAAAAAGCGCTCGGGACCGGTTTATTGTTTAAATGGGGAGAAGACTGTGGTTTTTGGCATACCTAGCACTACAACAATCGTCCGACCAGTCGAGACACTAACACAAAAGGTGTACCACAGTTTTCTCATTGTACTCTTGGTTTTATAGATGAAATTCACAATATTGTTCTGTATTGTTTTGTTATATTGATATTTGTAAAACAGGTAAATAAAGCCTTTCTAAAAGAAAAAAGAAGAGACTGACGCCCAAACCAGGGGATTGTAGCAAAGGCAATAATCACTAATAGTTCCTGCGAAATATCAGTACCAGTCCACCGTGTGCCTATTTGGCTAATATATTTTAATGTCGTTCTATGAATGAAACATTGAGTTTTTTATATATATATAAGAGCAGAAGTACTCCCTGACACACCTGCGTTATGCCATTGTCAATTGCCAAGCATCACGGGACTTTTAGCACAAAACGCCTGGAGGGCCACACTGAGAAACCTAGAAAATGTACTGTGTGCACCACACCCCACTTGGATATTCGTATAAAAGTCTTTGACACCTCAGTGTGCAAAGGCCCACGCATAGAACGGGGCACGGTTGCACTTTTAAACATTTTGAATAACCTGTGGCTTTGCATTGCGAGAAGCACTGAAGAAATTAATTTCTGATTTAAGTTAGTCGTTTTGGTCTTTTTCTGCAGTTCAGTCTTGTTCTAGTTGTGCTGAGAAAATACAGCCTGTGAAGGAATTTATTTGCAAAGAAAAGATTGCGCAAATAACATTGCTGAGGTAATTTGGCCCTCCTGCGAAGTTTGTGATCCGCCCCTCCCAAACCCCGTATTTTTGTTTATAGTTCCAACTCTAGAGTGCAGTGAGCTCGGTCTGTAAACGTTCCTCAATTACGTGTATTGCTGCCAAGTTAGCCCCACAACAAGTAAGGATTCAGAAACCAGAGATGGCCTCCGAGTTTAGCTACATCGTGACCATCTTTGCCATGCACGGTTATTCCAAGATTGTTTGTAATAATGAATTTGTGCTGGCTTTTGAGTGTAGATGGAGCTCCACATGTAATTTATGCAAAAGGCAATAGCCATCCCATTCGTCTCAATGACATACATTTTCCCCCTGAGCCGAGCTTGTTCGAATCCATCTGTCAAAACGTATATGAGCAAAGTAGCTTTGGAACTCGAGGAGTTCAGGTTTCAGTGAGCTGCTGCGTTCAAACAGTGTGGGATACTGTACTTAGTAATTGCCTCGAGTGGAGGCAGTGCAGTGTATATGCAGTGTATGGTAACTGTCCAAAGTCATGTCATGTCTCGAGCCCCAGACGGCGCTTCTTTACCCTCCTGGGTGCACATTTGACAGCTTTTGGGAACTGTTCCAGGTGGTGTAATTTGAAGTCAAAAAATGCAGGCACCATGGTTGCCATGAAAACAGCAGCTGAGACTACAACTCCCGTCTTAAGCAATGTATAAAAGGAACATCATTTCACAGTGCATAAGGTGCTGAATGGTGGGCTCCTCGAGCTTAAATTCCAGCTGCCCTTGGCTGCGATCATGTAGATATCACAGAGGCCTTCAAAAATCTGGAAGCTATAAAGTAGAGAGGCCAAAGGTTGCCTTGGCAGATAACTTGCCTCTTCACTTGTCAAAATATTGCTATTAGCGCGTTCACACACGTGTAGCTCTTTGCTTAGCTATTGTCACATAGAACGGACAAGCGGAGCGGTTTAGGGTGCAATCTTGGCATTGATAGCTGGCACGCAGATATAA
Source organism: Ambystoma mexicanum (assembly GCF_040938575.1). Lineage (NCBI taxonomy): Eukaryota > Metazoa > Chordata > Amphibia > Caudata > Ambystomatidae > Ambystoma > Ambystoma mexicanum. Next base: position 437,779,212 of record NC_090936.1, read on the forward strand.
CGGGAATTGCGAAGATTATGTTGAAATGAATCAATGTTTTATTTTTTGTCAGTCAAACAAATCTAAATCCCGGGAATTGTACCCATGGAAATGTTGCCCCATTGACTGTAGTCTTGAAAAGCCAAATGTGCATGGACTTTCATATGTGCTGTGGCAGGCAAAAGCAATAACAATGTCATTACAAAAAATATTAGTACATCATAAAAGAATCCACGTTTGATGCATTTTTCATTTGATAACTGATATCCATTCCAGCACAATGGGGAAACTGAGGAAAACCATGTAGTCTGTAATGTAACACAAACTAAGGAAAGTATTGGTGGTCTTCAGACTTCCTTTTCCGAATTGAACAGATTGCAGAAAAGGGGATCTTTTTGTATTCTTTTTTTGTTGCAGAAAATATTGTAAAGGCGCTGCTTCTCGACTGGATGTTTTATACAAGAACATGTCAATGAGGAATATGTATCCATGCGTCGGTTCCTACAGGCCTTCTGAGTGTGAGGAAACCACAGGTGTACGGTATCCATTTGACCAGGAGTCGCCAAAAGACAGGAAACTGGGGGCAAATAGCAAAACTATATTTCGAAGGGATTGTGTCCTCCGACGTATTCTTTATCTTTATCTTGATAGATTTACTTCCAGCTTGCTGGCCTCTGAAAACATTTTCAGTAGAGGATGCTGCGCGTCGACATCCCTCGAGTTGGTGTCCCCCGACAGCCTCCGTATCGGCGCCGACATCATCATGCGTATAAATAGACTATTAGAATAGATAGTTGCTCAGTTCCGTTTTTCCGCGCCTCGTGGGCCTCGGAATCATGTTGCTCAGTTCGTTTTTCAAGTAGATTCTTCTTATTCCTCGAGTATATCTTACTCTTTTATTTTTATTTTTTAACTTACTTTTTGAATTTTGAATACAAACGCACCAACATGGTGCTCTGTCGAAACCATTGGAAAGGGAAAAGGGGAAGAAGGGAAAAGAGGGGGGCATGAGAGGAAATGAAGGGAAGATAGAAGGAAGAAAAACAACACAACGTTACCCAATCCCGAGTTCCCCTCCAAGTCCGCCTCCCCTCCCACCCCCGCAAGATGAAAAAAGCCTGAAACAGTCCCTCATCAGAGTCTGATAGTTTAAAAATTCAGTGGAGTGTTGAGGATCTTAGTTCCATAATCTCTTTTCAGGTACCAGATGAATCGGAGTCAGAAGATTCATTACTATTTAGCAAATATGTAATATATGGTCCCCAGATGACGGATGGGGGGGGGCGTGCATGCAATGGTAGGGTTCTTATAAATTTGCTTTCCACGTCGTGGCAGTATCTTATGTCTTTTTTCCAGTCTTCAATTTTGGGTAGTGGGCCTCGGCTCCATGACATGGCGATCCTCCTTCGGGCCAGCGCCAGAAGAAGGGATAGCAGTTTACGTGATGCGGGTTGAAGGTATTTAGTGAGACCCAGTAGGGGCCCCAGTGGTAGTGAGGTCACCTGTTCGCCTATGATGTCGGCAGTTGTTTGTAGGACCAAGTTCCAGAAACGCCTTATTCCAGGGCAGTCCCACGCTAGGTGGAAGAAGTCCGCACGGGCCGCAGCACATCTTTCGCATTGGGGCGACGTTTCTGGGTGAAGCTTGTGTTTCTCAACTGGGGTATAATATGTTTGGTGTACAAAATTGAAGTGTATTAGTTTATAGCAAGTGTTTAGTGCGACCTTTTGAGTTTGACATAGGATATAGGACCAATCCTCCGTGGGTATCGTCTCCTGAATGGCAGTTTCCCATTTTAACAACAAGACTAACCTCCCCTGCGCCTGAATCGTGTTATGCAGTAACTCCCACGTGGGGGGTTGTTTGGGAAATGAAGGAAATATTTTGTGTAAGGTGTGGCGTAGTCTAAAGTAAAGGAATACATCCAGGGAAGTGTTTCCGCCCCTATCTTTGGCCATTTGTGGGGTTAGAAAGGTGCCCTCTGGGAACAGGTCTCCGAAGGAGTGGACATTAACCTTGTCAGCCCATATTAGGAAAACCTTTTCATTTGTGAGGGGGATGCCGGGAATAAATCTGATAGGCAATAAAGGGGAGAATCTAACGTCCACACCATATTTGGCCGCCATCTTTTTCCAGATTGCGTATGTAGACAAGACTGTTTTGAGCGTGCTGTACGGAACTGGGATCTGACTTATGATGACAGCACTTAGCAAGTCGGGTGAGGCCAGGGCTTGTTCCACCTGCACGTGTGGGCGAACAAAGTGAGTCATATACCAGAAGCTCAGGAAGTGAGCCTGACCCGCCCAATAGTATTTTTCTATATCTGGGAGCGCCAGACCTCCCTTCGACACGAGCCGGTTTACCCGCCCATATTAGCTCCAGGACTGCCGACTTTGGGGAGGAGTAGTGGGATGTTTATGAATAGATACAGAAGCTTAGGAAGAACGACCATTTTAGTCAAGGATGTTCTACCCCATAGCGTTGGTGGTAACGATTTCCACTTGTGTATACGTTCCAGCAGAGAGTTTATGTGGCAACATAATTAACTTTGTAGATCTCATGATGGTTACGTGACATGTAAATGCCCAAATAGCGCACCTTTGAGTGCTCCCATTTAAAACCATGATCGTCAATAAATTCAGTTGTATTGGCAGTCAAGCGGAATACTACCGATTTGGAATGATTAGTTTTAAGACCTGACATTTGGCCGAATCTTATCACTTCGCGCATTACAGGGTTAAGATTCTCTTGGGGGTCACTGATGAACAACACGACGTCATCAGCGTAAAGAGACAATCAACCTGTGGGGGCCTAGTTTAAGACCTCGGTGCAGGTGGTTTTCTCGTAATCTCGATGCCAGGGGTTCCATGATAAGGGCGAATATCAAGGCTGAAAGCAGGCACCCTCGTCGTGTTCCCCATTCTAATGATATGCTCGTGGATCGAGTGTTTCCTAGAGTGACATATGACCGTGGGTCGTTATATAACAGAGATGCTAACTTGATAAAAAAATTGCCAAAGCCCATTTGCTTAAGCGCCATCATGAATGGCCATTCTACATAGTCAAACGCCTTCTCGGCGTCGAGCAGTACCGCAGTTGTAGCGTTGGATCTATGGCCTCTATGACCCGGAACAGTCTCCTGATGCCGTATGTGGTGCTGCGTCCTGGGATGAATCCGGCTTGGTCTCCAATCACCAGAGCCGGCATGAGCGGGAGGAGCCGTGATGTGAGTATTTTGGCTAGGATTTTATTGTCCATGCCGATTAAGGAGATCGGCCTTTAAGATGCACAGTCATCTGTAGGTTTGCCGGCTTTGTGCAGCACCATAATGTTGGCTTTGTGCAGTTTGGGGGGAAGGCTTCCACGTTCGATTGCTTCTTCGTAAACGTGAAGCAGGAGTGGGGCGAGGATGGACGGTAGGCTTTGTAGAACTCTCCAATGAGCCCGTCTGGGCCTGGTGCTTTCGAGTTTGAAAGGGATTCTATTGCTTCCAGAATTTCCTCCTCTGTCAGCGGTGCGTTCAGTGGTTCTCGCAGATCTTCCTCCACCCAGTACAACTGGGTGTCGTCAAGATACTCTTGTATAGATTTCGGATCTGAGATACCTGTGGAACTGTACATTTTCTGATAAAGGTTCTGAAATGTGAGAGCAATTTCCTCCTCAGTGTACACTCTTTGCCCTTGATCGTCTTTAATGCATTCAACTCGAGTCGGGGTTCTGTCCATCGACAGTAGAGACGGGCTAAAGGAGCGCCTGGTTTCTGTCCTTCCCCATATTGTCGGACCTGGCGACCGCGACCCAAGAATTTTCTCTCTTTCGGCCGTTTCCTTGAACTTCAGAAGTTCTTCCTTTAGTTTGGCTTGGGTGTGCGAGTTTGGAGCAGTGAGGACCTGGAGCTCTAGTGTCTTCAGACGTTGTTCACTGTTTGATAAATCTTTGCGGATCAATTTTAGTATGCCATTTTCTTTAGCTAGGCATATGCCACGGACAAAGCACTTCAGAGCTTCCCAGATGGTACCGGGCGAGTCAACAGAGCCATAGTTTGTCTCGATGAGGCACATTATTTCTTTGCACAGTTCACCTGCGAAAACTGCTTCGGCAAGTGTGCCAGGTTTGAATCCCCAGTTAGGCCGGGAACTGCTGTGTTCGCTAGGGAGACGTCGAGGGTGACCATTGAGTGGTCGGACAATGTGCGTGGCAAAATTTGACTCATCCCCCAGACGAATGGGCTGTGGGTGGACGCCAAGATGTAATCAATCCAGGAACTGGTGTTATGGACGGCGGAGTAGAATGTATAGTCCTTCGCATCTAGGTTGTGGTGCCTCCAGGTGTCGGATAGGCCAAATGTCTGGCGAACTTGAGCGCTGGCTTTGGACGGATTCCCCGCTGTGTTGTGGGATTTATCAAGTCTGGGATCAATTGGTGTGTTAAGGTCCGCTCTCCCCAAATAATGGTTGCTGCGTTGGTCTTTCCTAGTTGGGACATCACCCAGTTAAAGTTGTTTGGGCTATCCATATTCGGTGCGTAGGAGTTCACAATTATTACTTCCTTTCCTGCGATTATCCCCCTCACCAGCAGAGCTCTCCCCTCAGAGTCTTTCTGCGAGTCAATTACACTAAAGTTCATTCTCCTGTCTATTAAGATTGCGACTCCCCTGGAAGAGTACGATGAGAAGTACCTGTGACAGCCCCAGGATTTGGCCCAGTGCAGTTCCGACTGTGGCAGGAGATGAGTTTCCTGCAGTATGGCAATGTTGATTTTGTGTCTGCAGAGGTACTGGAAGATTCTCCTTGCTTTTGCTGGCTGGTTGCCCCCACGGATGTTCCAGGTGGCGACTTTAAGTGTTGGCACTGTCATCAGAGAGATCTGGTGAGTTTGTGTTTGACAGGTCCGGATGTTGCAAGTGATGGCTTGATCCGTATGAGTGACTGGAGGACTTGGCTTCTGATTGGACAGCCTCGTGCTGCGTGATTGTTGTGGAATGGGAGTGCGGGGTGTAAGGCGGCCGTACTGAACTCGTTTCCCTCTCTTGAGTGGGCAACCCCCAACTGGCCCACGACAAACAGTCCCTAATAAACCAAACTGTCAACATTGCTGTGCAAGGGGTGCTGGTAGCCCTCCAAGAGGAGGTTTGCTCCCTCCCACTGTTACGCTTTTATTTCGCGATGATGAATGTATTGCGTCGAGGGAAAATGGAAGCCCTTGATTTTGTTTTTGGACCCGGAGATAACTTTATGGCGGGTCTCTTCTTGGTCGGTGTCCCCTTTGTTGGAGACCATTATTTTGGGCCGGTCTGCAGCCTGCGCGATCCAGGTAGTCACTTGTTTCTTCAGGCGTGCTGAAAAACTGAGTTTTTCCCTTGAATTGGATGCAAAGTTTCGCTGGGAATAGTATAGAATATTGAATTTGGTTTTCTTGCAGCCTGCGTTTTACAGCTGTGAACGACCGTCTTTGTGTCTGGACTGCTTGTGAAAAGTCTGGGAAGAACTCTATCTTATCTCCCTTGTATCGTAGATCCCCTTTGTCCCTTGCGGCCCTGAGGATAGCATCTCGATCCTTATAGTTTAGTAGCTTAGCTATGATGGGACGCGGGTTCGACCCCGGGATGGGTCTTGAGTTAGGAATTCTGTGGCCTCTTTCAACTACGAAAAGCTTGGACAGGATCTCAGGGCCAAACAAGTCAGTGCAGATCTTCTCCACGTGCTCCTCCATCTTGGAAGTCGGTTGGTGCTCTCTGACTCCCACAATCCTTATGGTATTGCGCCGGGAGCGACCTTCCAAGTCCTCATTTTTGGCCATTACCACTCTTATTTACGCCTCGAGTGAGAACACTCTGGTCGTCAGGGCTGACGCCCCATCGTCAAGGTCGGAGACCCTCTGCTCGACTGCATCCAGCCGGTCTGCTTGCTTGTCCAACCGTTGTTGGAGCTGGTCTACTTTGGAGGAGAGTGTATCCAGTTTGCTTTTCAGGCCATCTATGCCGGCTTTAAGATCAAGTACTATTTCCCTGATGTCGAAGTCCTGCGTCACTTCTCCGTCTTGCGGTGGGTCCTGGGTGGGGGATTGCGATCTACTGTCTGGGGAGGGGGACCCGTTTTGGTAGAGGAGCAGCTTTCAAAGGTCAGCTTTCTCTGTGACCTATCGGTTTTCCCCATTCTTGTTGTGGATAGGGCCGGCTGTGTCCCCGGAGGCGGTGTGGCAGCGATTTTCGGGGCTCACGTCCTTATATAGTGCCTCAGCTGGATATTCGGAACCTCAGGGCCACCAGGGCTCACCGCTATATTTTGTTGCTTGGGTCCGGGAGTACCGCTCGCTGCCGAGTATTCCTCGCTGTCCCCTCCGACATGTGCAACAGTGTCGCGCCTCGAGACCCCCTCCGCAGCTCGCCTGTTTTCAGGGAACGGCCTCCGGGCCGATGCAGCCTCGAGACTTGTGCCTCTTGCTTGCTTGTCGCATGGGGGAGATCAGGATGTTCAGCCTGCCTGCCGTGCGTGTGTATGCGGTTTAGGGGTGCGCAGGGCGCTCATACCTGGGCTCCTGTGGGTCGCGGCCGGTTGCCTCTACGTTCTTCCTGGTGCCAGTGTTGGGCCGCTCGCTCTTCTCAGGCCGCACCCGGATGGAGCGGTGACCGCGGGGCCCATCCAGCGGTCTCTGAGCTTTTCCTGAAGTGGGCGCTGCCCGGGTGTTGCAAACGGGAGGCAGGCTCCTCCCAGCCGACTGCCTTCCCGCGTCCCCAGCCCTCCGCGCCCGAGCAGAGGCCGCGTCTTCAGGCCTGCAACAGGAGGTTGGGGGGGGTCCTTTCTGCCGCGTGTTCAGAGGCGAAGCGTCAGGTAACAAGCAGATTAATTGCAAATTTTGGTTTTCAAACGCTTCATCTAAATATTGCTGGCTTCAGGGCTTAATATCACCATCACGATAGCTGCGATTTATCAGGATCTCGGGGGAGCTTCACGGAGCTCAGAGGGAGGCCGCCATCTCGGACGGCTCTCTAGCGCCGTCTCTCATCTTACTCTGTTCAGATGGCTTCCTCATCTGAACCGTCCACCCCACGGTCCGGCTTCAAAAAGTGTCGAGATTGTGGAAAGAAAATGTCGCTGATGGATCCTCACAGGATCTGTTTGTGGTGCCTGGGATCGGAGCACCATTGTTCAAAATGCGAGGACTGCATGTCTATGACGGCGAAAGCCTTGAAGGAGTATAAGGAGAAGCTCGAAAGAGGTAAAACTGTTAAAACTTCTACTCCTTCGAAAGTTTCTTCGGCAGAGTCGAGACATTTGTCTCCTCGCAGTCACAGGAAACATTCTCGTTCGAGGTCTCGAAGCAGTTCCCATCACTCTTCGAGATCCAAACTGTCGAAAAAGAGGCGTTGAAGATCTCCCTCTTCGTCTTCTTCTGTTTCCCCGGAAAGGGTCACCTGCCCCACAAAATACAGCTCTCCAGCTAAGTGGGAGGAATTCCATAAAAAGATGCTTAGCGTATTCGAGAAAGTGGCCTCGACCCCCTCAGAGACGGCTAAAGGTGATACCCTGGGTGAAAGACCCAAAAAATCAAAACGCCGTGAGTCGTTGCACCCGGCGAAAGAAACTGCTCGAGATCGTCACGAACCCTCGAGTAAAGGCAGTAAGACTGCGTCATCGACGCCTTCGTCGAAGGCCCCTTCGACTCATAAATCTGCGCCATCGACGCCATTATCGAAGGGCCCATCGACGCATAGATCGGTCGAATCGACGCCATCCTCGCCGCCGATGTCAACGCCGATAAAGGAAAAACCTTCGGCTGTCACTACCTCGCAGTCACTGGTCATACCGAGGGCTTCCACCATGACCTCGAGAATGTCGTCGATAACCTCGATGACTCCGAGTAGGATTCCGATCCTCTCAAGTTCTTCGAGGTCGCTTCATACCTTTTCGACGTCTTTTTCGGTTTCTTCGAAGCCTTTGACTTCCACGTTCTCAACTGGTTACTACAAGCTTGGCCCCTTCTGCTTTAGAAATGGGTTTTAAGCCTTTTCCGAGGTCAGATTATTTCAGAGCCTTGTCTTCTATTTATGAAGAAGGTGAGGTTTCTGATCAGGAAATAACTTTTGGGTTGCAGAGAACTACAACACCTGTACCAGAGGAATTTATCTCTGAAGAAAGTAGGTTGAAGGACCTTCAAGAGTCCTTGCATGATGCAAGTGGGTTAGATACTTCCCCAGAAGTAGAATTTGCCAGACCAGACCCAGGGGAACATGCTGAGAACGTTAATGGCCAGAATAATAGAATTCATGGGTTGGTCTACACCTTCACCTGCTTTTCAACAATATGATCTTACAGACATCTTAATTAAAGGCCCACAGAAAGATCCTGTGGTTCCATTCCATACTGCATTACAGAGGAAAATATCGGCCAACTGGGAAACTCCTGAGGTTATCCTGGCAGTTAACAAAAAACTATCTGCCAAATATAGGGTATCTGCTTCCAACCCTGAATATTTGTCCAAACATCCAACTCCAGAGAGTCTGGTTGTTCAGCAGCAACTTCATCGAACAGTAGATCTGCATACCCTACTGTTCCACAAGACAGGGATGATAAGAGATTTGACGCTATTTCAAAAAAGATATTTTCTGCGTGTAGCATGGCACTTAAATCCATTAATGCAACTTGTACACTCGCAAGATTCAGCCATACGCTTTGGGAGTGTGCTTCATCAGCGGCTGACTGCTTTCCGGTAGGAGAAGAAATGGAAGCTTTTCTGAACATCATTAAAGATGGTAAAGACGCAATGTGCGAATCCCTTCAAACTGGCATTGATTCTTCTGACAGTATCAGCAGGGCCATGGCTGCAAGTACTACAATCCGCAGATTTGCGTGGTTGCGAAAGTCTGGTTTTGCTCCAGATGTACAGGCCAGACTTTTGAATATGCCCTTTGGCGGCTCTTCTTTATTTGGTAAGAAGGCTGATGAGAGCCTAGAGAAGTTGCAAACATCCAAGGCAGCAGCAAAATCCCTTGGAGCTGCAATCCGTCAAACTCCCTATCGCCCCTCAGGAACCTCTTGGAGAGGTAGGTCCATTTGTTTTTATTCCGCATTCGGAAAAGGCAGAGGACAGCCAGCTCAAAGAGGCCAAAAGAAATTCACCCAAGGTGGACTGGTTAAAAGTACAAAAGCCGCAGCAGCAGCCTCTTTACCCTCGGCATCTGCATCAACCACCTCTAAACCACTCTGAGGACTCTCCTTATAATACACCAGTAGGGGGCAGGTTAACTCCATATCTGATGAAATGGCAGGCTATTATGTCAGATGCTTGGGCATTAGAGACTGTTGCCCAAGGTTACTGCCTGCCTTTTCTACGCACCTCTCAGTCATCCACCGGGGAACAACTCTTTGAAGTTTCCAGATCCGCTCCTTTTGCAGGAGATTCTAGACCTGCTGGAGAAAGGTGCCATAGAACCGGTACCTGTAGCAGAGAGGAACAAGGGTTGGTATTCCCCCTACTTCTTGATACCGAAGAAGGACGGAGGACTGAGACCCATCTTGGACTTAGGAGAATTGAACAAATTCCTCAGGAAGGACAAGTTCAAGATGGTAACTCTCTCTCAGATCCTTCAGATCCTTCAGCTTCAGGACTGACTGGTATCTCTAGACCTTCAGGATGCTTATTTCCATGTGCCTATCCATCTCAAACACAGGAAATACCGAAGGTTCGCAATTGGCAACTCTCACTATCAATTTCGAGTTCTGCCATTTGGGCTGACCTCCGCCCCGAGGGTCTTCACCAAGCTAATGTCGGTAGTGGCTGCAAGTCTAAGGAGGGAAGGGATCCACGTCTACCCCTACCTAGACGATTGGTTGATCAGAGCAGTATCTTCGGAACAAGCTGAGATCCAACTACATTATGTCTGCCACTTCCTTCACAAACTGGGCTTCTCCCTCAATTTAAAGAAATCACAGATGATACCATCACAGAGACTCCAGTTCATCGGAGCGGTCCTGGACACTTTTCTGTGGAAAGCATCGCCACCGGAGGTGAGGGCTCAGTATATTCTGCAGATGGTCATCAAGTTTCGAAATGGCCAACGTCTCCCAGCCTTCTACTTTCTGAGGTTGTTAGGCCTCATGGCATCCTGCATCTTCCTTGTGCCAGAGGCTCGCCTGAGAATGAGATCTCTCCAGTAGGCACTAAGAACTCAGTGGTCGCAATTATCAGGAAAATTGACAGATCTCCTTCAGGTTCCGGACAAAGTGGCTCGAGACCTTGAGTGGTGGGCCTGTCGGGAGAACATTTTGAACGGATAACTCTTGGCAACCATGGCCGGAGATAACAGTAGTCACAGATTCCTCACTCACGGGGTGGGGAGCCCATGCCAACGACTTGACCATCAGCGGTCGTTGGTCTCCATCGGAGTCCAGACTACATATCAACCTGTTGGAGCTGAGAGCTATCAGACTAGCGCTGAAGGCTTTTCTGCCATCTGTACAAGGGAAAAATGTCCTAATAATGACGGACAATACAGTGGTCATGCACTACCCCAACAAAAGAGGAGGCGTAGGATCACTGCCACTGTGCAGAGAGGCGATGCAGCTCTGGTTTTGGGCAATTCAAGAAGGAATCTCTCTATCGGCAGTTTACTTAGCCGGAGAGAAGAACTTGACAGCGGATGCTCTGAGCAGGCAGAGCACAGTCTCTCACGAGTGGGAGATGGCTCAGAAAGTCCTTCAAGAGAGCTTCGCCCTTTGGGGAACCCCTCAAGTGGATCTGTTCGCCACCAGTATCAACAGGAAGTGCGATCAGTTTTGTTCAAGGGAATTTCCCCCGAGAGGAGCTCTAGGGGACGTGTTCGTAGTGGACTTGGAGTTTCCACTTCTGTACGCGTTTCCTCCAGTCCCTGTCATTCCTCAGATGATCAGGAGGTTGAGAAGATTCCGGAAGACTATGATCCTAATTGCCTCAGACTGGGCCAGGAGAACTTGGTACCCGGACCTTCTGGACATGTCCATCTGCCCTCCGATTAGTCTTCCACACAGGGAGGATCTTCTCTCACAGAAGGGAGGTCAGGTTCTCCATCCAGACATCAGAACCCTCAACCTTCACGCTTGGTTTCTGAAAGGTTGAGATACAAGGATTGGGACCTCCCAGATGACGTCATGGAGGTGTTGCTTTCGGCCAGAAGGCCAGCAACAAAGACTTTATACCTGTTACGCTCACCTGGTATCCACAGGGACGCCACCCAGCTGGGTTATTCGCTGATATGCTTCTCAGCTTTGCCCTGATGTTGTCTGCTGGGAAGGTTCTGCCTTGTGGTAGAATTAGGCGTGCTCTCCGTCCTGCCTTCTTTGCAGGGGCGCTTTGTCTTTCATGGGCGGGTGCGGTCCAGTTACTTAACTGATGCCGGCCCGTTTGATATTGTTCAGGTAGGTCTTATTGCTGTTCTTTAGTTTTGTTGCTATCCTTTGTTTAAAATGTCTCTTTTTTCTTCCTTGGGTATGCAGAGCTTCAGCGCGGTGAACTGGCTTGGTTGAGCCCCGCGGGTAAATGATGGCGCATTAAGAGTGCTATGATGCGGTAAGTAAGTGCTATGCGCAGCGCTGCAAAGTCTTGCCTATGCTAACCTGTGTGTTTCTTCCTTTTAGGTCGTGGTGTTCTTCAGCACGAGTGGAATGTCCGAAGTGGTGCCAGCCGAGAGGCGACCAGCCAAGTAAGCCTTTTGAGCAGTTCGTAATTTGTAAATGTCTCTACAGCTTTCTTTAATGTTGCCTCTATCTTCCTCTTTCAGGTCGTTCTGTCCGGGAGGCGTGTTGATTCGAGGAAGCTCTTCTCAGTAGCTGTGAGTGTTTAAAGATGAATACTGCAGGTAAGATGCTGCTGCTAATGATGTTCCTTTTGTCTCCTTGCAGGTTCTGCTTCTCCGAGGTTCGAGGGAATAGCTGGACACGGTGAGCATCACGTTGCAAGCTGCAAAGTAACACGAAGCATGTTCTGCAGTCAGGGTGTGGTTTATATAGCCCAGGTAAAGTAGTACCAGGGAAAGTAGTTCCAGGCCTGCAACACTCAAAACACTAGACCGCATAGCTTGGTTCTTAAGACCCAAGCTATGTGGATGCCTCCATGTTGGCTGACAATACAATAAAGTAGTTCCCAAGCACATTGTTGTTCATGGTGTATGAGCCTGGCGCCATGGGCGCCAGGACTGGCCTCATGAGGGCTTTTGAAGAGGATACCAGGCTCTAGAAGCCCGAGTCCTGACCCCAACTGGCCAATGGGTTTGCCACAGGGGGTTTTGGGCGAGGGTTGTGACAGCACTCCCCCCTAAGGCCCCTCCCATGGTGTTCCTTCTGTCTGGCCCAGGTTTGGTTGGCAAGTTCCGATGGAATTTCCTGATTAGACGTGGTGCAAGGATATTCTCACTGGGCTCCCAGGATCTATCTTGTGGTCCAAATCCTTTCCAATCGACAAGATAAAATAGCTTGGTCCTAGAGTATTTAGAGTCCAAGATATCTTTGACTTCGAATTCTGGTTCTCCGTCAAAAAGTATGGGCTTAGGTGGTGTCCCAATCCGTGTGCCGGGTTGCATTGGTTTCAGGAGGGCCACATGGAATACCGTGTGGATGTGTAGATTAGATGGTAAATCCAGTTTCATGGCTGCTGGGTTGATAATTGCCTTAATGGTATAGGGTCCTAAGAATCTGGGATGAAAGGTCCGGGTTCCCTTGATGGGTACGAATTTAGCGGCTAACCAAACTTTGTCTCCTACTTGATAATCGGGGGCTTTTTTCCGGTGTTGGTCAGCGAATTACTTTTGTTTTTCTTTGGCATGAATAATGTGTTCCGTTGCCCTTTTGAAAGCCTGAGTAATGGTTGTGTGTAGAGTCTTTACCGCTGGCATTTCCATGCTGGCTCGAAGGTCTAGTTCAGAGGTACGTGGATGTCTGCCATGAAGGGTATAGAAGGGCGTTTGTCCCGTGCTTGAATGCAAAGAATTGTTATATGCATATTCGGCTATCCATAGTAGGTCTTTCCAATTCCTTTGTTCGTGGTGCAGCATGCACCGTAAATATTGCTCGAGTGTCTTATTGGTTCTCTCGGTTTGGCCGTCTATTTGGGGATGGTGACTGGTAGATAGCCGAACGTCGATCTGCGCCATTGCACAGAATTTTTTCCAGAAGTTTGAAACAAACTGGCTGCCTCGATCAGAGACCAGAACCAAAGGGAAGCCATGTAGCTTAACCACGCCCTCCAGGAGCACTTTTGCTAAAGTGGCTGCGTCTGGGAGGCCTTTGAGAGGAATAAAATGGGCCATCTTCGAGGATAAGTCCACAACTACAAGGATGGTGTTGAACCCTTGGCTTGGAGGTAGATCAGTGATGAAGTCAAGAGAAAGATGGTTTTTGTTTCTGTGATTTATTTTGTGTGCAGACACCGCAGGACTGAATATACTGAATGGTGTACTTACGCCAGGTAGGCCACCAAAAGTCCTCTTTCACCTTAAATAGGGGTTTGGCGATCCCAGGATGCCCTTCGATCAGTGAATTGTGATTGTTTGAAATAATATGCTGTTGTAATTCCTTCTTGGGTACATATAGGCGATCCCTAAAAAAGGGTAGGTGGTCCTTAATGGTATATTGTTCTCCTTGAGTTTGCCATGCGAGGTAGGCATCGGGATTCATTGTCCGTTGGATTTCATTTCCTAGTTCTGCTTGTGTTAAGGCTGTCGTGATACCCAAGAGTTTGTCTTAAAGTATAATAGGTACTGGGTGTGGAGTTGTATATACTATTTCATCTATGCCCATGCGAGATAAGGCATCCGCCTTTCCGTTTCTGACTCCTGATCGAAATGTGATTACATAATCATATTCGGCAAAGAAAAGGGCCCACCGTAATTGGCGCGAGGACTGGGCCTTGGCTGTTTTGAGATATTGCAGGTTTTGGTGGTCTGTGATGACTGTAATGGTGTGTCTGGCCCCCAGAAGGTAGTGCCTCCAGGCTTCAAAGGCGGATTTGATAGCCAGGAGTTCCTTGTCCATGATGGCATAATTAATCTCTGGAGGTGAGAACCTTTTCGACCAAAAGGCCACATGATGTAGCTGGCCAGTTTCCGGGTCTCTCTGTGAAAGGACAGCCCCCATTGCAAGGCTGGACGCATCAGTTTCAACGACATAAGGGAGGTCTGGACGAGGATGTCGCAGGATTGGAGCGGAGGTAAACCTTTGTTTAAGTTCCTGAAAGGCTTCTTCTGCTTCTTCGGTCCAAGCAAACTTTTTATTGTTTTTTCGTAATAGTACTGTGATTGGGTGCACAACCTGAGAGAAGTCTGGGATGAACCGGCGGTAGAAGTTTGCAAAGCCCAGCATGCTTTGTACCCCTTTCAGAGACGTCGGTGAAGGCCATTTCAGAATGGCATCTACCTTGTACACGTCCATTCTGATGCCTCCTGGAGTAAGGATAAAACCAAGAAATTCTACTTCAGTGACGTGAAAAAAGCATTTTTCAAGCTTTGCAAACAAGCGATGTTGACAGAGCTTGGTGAGGACTGAACGAACGTGCCTGACATGATCTTGTTCCGAGGCTAAGTATTCTAAGATGCCGTTTATGTACACCAAGGCGCTCACATCAATTAACTCCCATAAGATGTCATTCATGAAATATTGAAATGCCAGGACTTGATATTCAAACAAGCCGTACTTAGTTTTCCATTCATCTCCTTTTCTGACTCGGACTAGGTGGTATGCTCCTCGAAGGTCCAATTTGGTATAAATCTGGGCATCTTTAACTTGGTCTGGCATCTCAGGGATAAGTGGCAAGGGGTAGTGGTTCTTCACGGTGATCTGGTTCAATGCGCGGTAGTCAATACAGGTTCTCAAGTCTCCTTCCTTTTTCGGTACGAAGAACAAAGCACTGGCTGCGGGGGACTTCGAAGGACGGATAAATCCATTTGCAAGGTACTGGTCTAAATAGGATTTCAAATGAAGGTTTTCTGGTTCTGTGAGAGCGTAGATCCTGCCGCAAGGGATTTGTGCACCAGGAACAAGGTCAATCTGACAGTCTTCGGGCCTGTGCGGCGGCATTGTGTTGGCTTCGTCCTTTCGGAAAACATCCTGGAAATCATGGTATTCACTTGGCAAGGTATTAGTTGCTCCCAGGGTTGATACTGTCGCTCCGGGAGTCATGGGGATAAACACGTCGGGTTTCTCCTCTTGGTAATAGCAGGCAGGGGAGCAGTCACCGGGGAAGGTTAATTTTCGTGCCTGCCAGTCTATCAAAGGGTTGTGAGCAACCAACCATGGCATCCCTAGTATCAGCCTGAACTGAGCTGTCTTAATGAGATCGAATGAAATATACACCTGATGTCCGTCCTGACACAGCAAGATTACCCTGGCTGTGCACTGGGTTACTGGTCTGGAAGCGATTTCTGTCCCATCCACGGTGGTTACCTAGTCCATAATTGGCTTAGAACACAAAGGAAGCACCATCTCTGCTGCCAGTTCTTGATCAGTATAATTTCCAACTGCTCCGCTATCGATGTATGCTTCAACGGCATGCATTCTTGACGACTGTTGGTGGTTAATTAAGATAACTGGTATTGCAAAGTGCGAGGTCAGCAACTCTTTCTTCTCACTCGACAAACTGACCTCTACATTTGTCGAGCTTGGTAGTTTCCTGATTCCTTAGCTTCATCCTTCTCTGTGGCCCCGACTGTTCTTCTTGGGGGTTTTACTGGACCTTCAGGAAATGTTGTGGTTTCCCACAATACAAACAAAGCTGTTGTCTTCTTTTGTCCCGCTCTTGTTTTGTTAATGGAGGCTGTATCCCTCCAATCTGCATGGGTTCTAAAGCATTTTCAGGTACACGGGGTATGTTTTCCCTTGGTCGAACATACACGGTCCGAGGGTCCGTTTTAGACCGGTCTGCCTTTCGGTCCTGCAACAGGTGGTCTAGCTGCACGACCAGATTTATGAATTCTGCACAGTCTCTGGGTGGATCAACCACCTGGGCTAAAACGTCCTTTAATTCGCCTCGTAAGCCTCGATGGAATAACGTGGTTCTTTTGTTTTCTGGCCACCTAGCTTCGGCAACCAGTCTGTTGAAGGTAGCAATGTACATTAACAAGTCCTGATTCCCCTGTCAGAGGGGCAAGAGTTAATTGTCTACTGCTTGTTCTTGGGTATGGCGAGCAAAACGTTTTTCCATTTCTCTCTGGAACCCCCAAAAGTCATGTAATAGAGGATCCTCATGGATTACCAATGGCACCGACCAACCTGCTGCACTACCAGTCAGGTATGATAAGGCAAAAGCTACCCGGGCTTGGTCGTTTGGAAATGCTCCAGGCCTACAAAGAAAATTAAGGCGGCTCTGATTGATGAATGCCGCATACTTCCGTGGGTCGCCTGAGAACCTTTCTGGTGGTGTTCAAGGTAACGTGATCTGTACCGGAGTGGGTGGTATGGCGGGGTTTTGCATCGTTGGATTGCTTCCGGGTAGAGGCGCCTCTCCTGCCTGTGATTGCAAGTATTGCCTGCTAATCTCCTCAGTGCGTTCTTTGGTCACTATTAGGTCTCTCCGGAGGGCATTAGTCTCTTGTCAGGCAGAATGAACCTCAGCACGAAGCCCTCCAGTAATTGGGCCAATTGGTCCATTTCTGATGTCTCCATGGCGCCCAGGTGGATTTGTTATGGTAGGCTTCGTGTTCTGTTACGCTCACCTGGTATCCACAGGGACGCCACCCAGCTGGGTTACTCGCTGGTATGCTTCCCAGCTTTGCCCTGATGTGGTCTGCGGGGAAGGTTCTGCCTTGTGGTAGAATTAGGCATGCGCTCCGTCCTGCCTTCTTTGAAGGGGCGCGTTGTCTTTCATGGGCCAGTGCGGTCCAGTTACTTCACTGACGCCGGCCCGTTTGATATTGTTCAGATAGGTTTTATTGCTGTTCTTTAGTTTTGTTGCTATCCTGCATGCCTTTCTTTGCTTAAAATGTCTCTTTTTTTGCTCCCTTAGGTATGCAGAGCTTAAGCGCGGCAAACTGGCTTGGTTGAGCCCCGCTGGTAAATGATGGCGCATTAAAAGCGCTATGATGCGGTAAGTAAGTGCTATGAGCAGCGCTGCTAAGTCTTGCCTTTGCTAACCTGTGTTTTCCTTCCTTGTAGGTCGCAGTGTTCTTCGCGCGAGTGGAATGTCCGGAGTGGTGCCAGCCGAGAGGCGACCAGCCAGGTAAGCCATTTGAGCAGTTGGTAATTTGTAAATGTCTCTACAGCTTTCTTTAATGTTGCCTTTATCTTCCTCTTTCAGGTCGTTCTGTCCGGGAGGCGTGCAGATTCGAGGAAGCTGTTCTCAGTAGCTGCGAGTGTTTAAAGATGAAGACTGCAGGTAAGATGCTGCTGCTAATGATGTTCCTTTTGTCTCCTAGTAGGTTCTGCTTCTCCGAGGTTCGAGGGAATAGCTGGACATGGTGAGCGTCACGTTGCAAGCTGCAAAGTAACACAGACCATGTTCTGCAGTCAGGGTGTGGTTTATATAGCCCAGGTAAAGTAGTATCAGGAAAAGTAGTTCCAGGCCTGCCACACCCAAAACACTAGACCGCATAGCTTAGTTCTTAGGAACCAAGCTATGTGGATGCCTCCATGTTGGCTGACAATACAATAAAGTAGTTCCCATGCATGTTGTTGTTCCTTTTGAAGAGGATGCCAGGCACTAGATGCCCGAGTCCTGACTCCACCTGGCCAATGGGTTTGCCAGAGGGGGTTTTGGGCGAGGGTCGTGACAATACCGCTGCCGTTGGAACAAATTTTGCAGCTGGTGTAGAGAAAAGAATATTGAACCCTTTCATGTGGTACACCAATGGTGTTATCCTTTCTATTCTATTTGGCGAATTCAGGTCTTCAAGTTGGTACGATCAAGGGCTACCCCGCAGCGCTATCGATCTTCAAGCGCACTGCAGAGGAGCCATCATATTTCAAATTACCCTTAGTAATACAATTTCTGAAGGAGTTAACTAATGT
Organism: Ambystoma mexicanum; assembly: GCF_040938575.1. NCBI lineage: Eukaryota > Metazoa > Chordata > Amphibia > Caudata > Ambystomatidae > Ambystoma > Ambystoma mexicanum. Next base: position 437,797,160 of record NC_090936.1, read on the forward strand.
CTATCCCCTGAGACCGTTCCAAGTTCCCTTATGGGACTTAAATTTAGTCTTAAATTTCCTGATGGGTACTCCTTTTGAACCACTCCACTCTTGTTCGTTAAGATTTCTCACCCTTAAAACTGTCTTATTAGTGGCTTTGACATCTGCCAGGAGGGTGAGCGAATTACAAGCCCTATCTTGTAAACCCCCTCATACAATTTTTCACAAAGACAAAGTTGTCCTGCAAGTGAAGCCTAATTTCCTCCCAAAGGTGGTTTCTGAATTCCACATCATCAGAAGATAACCTTACCCTCATTCTATCCTCCTCCCCATCCAGGGAAAGAGTAAGAGAGGCTACATAGGCTAGATCCAAGGCGAGCCTTGAGTTTTTATATCAGCAGTCTTGCTAGGGTTAGGCAAGCAGACCAACTGTTCATAGGTTACACAGGGCACAAATTAGGATTGCCAATCACAAAACGGACCATTTCCAGATGGATTATTTTAGCCATTCTAGAATGTTACAAACTGGCAGGGAAAGAGCCCCCTCAAAATCGTAGGGCTCATTCAACCAGGGGTATCGCAGCCTCTTCGACCCTCCAAAGCGGTGTACTGATTCGAGACATATGTGCGGCTGCCACATGGTCGTCCGCACATACCTTTACAAAATTCTACAATCTGGATTCGTCCTCTAGCCAAGAGACTAGATTTGGCAAAGCTGTGTTACACGCTGTTCACTCTTAAAGGGAAATATGACAATTTTACTCCCACCTTCGTTTACACACCACTGCTACGGGAGTCTATCAAGATAAGGAATACGTCGGAGGACACAATCCCTTTGAAGAACAAGTTACTTCTTACCTGGTAACGTTCTTTCGATGGGATGTTCCTCCGACGTATTCCTTATCGCCCCTCCCATCCATCCCGTCAGTAAAACTTCCCTTGTGGTTGCAGCTTACGCTCCTTCAAGGTCAATAACCAATTCATGCACAGCTAATTTCAAGCTTCAAAACGGAACTGAGCAACGGACGCTGCGCGAGTCTATTTATACGCATGAGGACGTCGGCGCCGATACGGAGGCTGTCGAGGGACACCAACTCGAGGGATGTCGACGCGCAGCGCCCTCTACTGAAACATTTTTCCGAGGCCAGTAAGCTGGAAGTAAATCTATCAAGATAAAGATGAGGAATACGTCGCAGGAACATCCCATCGAAAGAACTTTACCAGGTAAGAAGTAACTTGTTCTTTTGACACTTGTGAACCCATTAGCAGATCTTTCAATGATTTTAGGCATGCGTTTTCATAAACCATCCAAGAGAAATGGCAAAATATGCTTTTTTGAGAATTTGTATAGAAAATCGTACTGCTCATTTATAGATTTGAGTTAGGAATTTGCATTCAAAAATGTTCTCTCCTTGGTCTCCCTAAAGAGCAGTATCACACATATTTAGGTTTTCAATGGCGTCCCCAGTGTCACAAGAGCAGGCATAACAATGTCTTGCCAAAATGCTGCTTTCCAGTTGGTTTTTGGGGGTGCTTATTGGGATTCGAATCGTAGAGAAACCTATTGGAGTGCTTCCTAAAGCTGACTCTGATCGTTTTTTCCCATACATTCTTGTATTCCCTTATGGGATCGGTTATTCATTTTAGGAGTCTGTTTTCCTTTTTATATGATTTTAAGTTAAGTTGGGTATTTCTTTGAGTAATGATTCTTACTACATTTCATTGGGAACCATAAGGTTTCATAAGTCTGTGCTGCATGTGAAGAGCCAGGAATGAGATGCGGATACAGGGGGCTCATGTTTGTGGCAACAAAGTTTTATTGAAATAATATTGTGGTTTGGGAAAGGCCTCACTGTCCTAATTTAGTCGGTATTTCCCAGTGTCAACCAAAAACTAAAGGCATCTGTCCGTTATCAAGCTGTCCAAAGCAAACATATCTTGTGTCTGAAATCCTATCCTCGCCCTCTCACACCTAAAATAACTATAAGGTGCTAAGGTAATGTCTTTGGCTCGAAAGAGTGCACAAATGTTCAAGTTGAACAAAAGATGAACATTCAACAGAAATCTCCAATGGATAGTGTTCAAGTTCCAGGGGATGGCTCCATTTCCCAAGTCTTCCTTCACCAAAGTAAAAAGTTCAAAAAGAATAACTAAGGTCCTGTAGCCCAAGAGGATAATTTCCTCTTTTTGGTGTTGTAATTCACTCCTAGGGCAATGACTCCCTTCCCCAGCTGTTGTCCTTATTAAATGCAGTTCAAAATCCAAAGGATATGAATCTTCCTTTGGATTCCTCTTTAGAATGCCACAACTTTGGGTTACAGGTTCCAGACTCACACAACACTTTGTATACTCCCCAGCCAGGTTTATTGTATAGTTCTTTTCCAATAAGGGGTATTTCTCTTTCATTCTGGTTTGCTTCAATTCTCTAGCTTGCCCGGTATACTCTCCTGCCAGGACTTTTAAATTCAACTTTGAGTGTGAGTCCCAGACTCGCCCTTCTCCTGGTGTACTCTCATGCCAAGGCTTTCAACACAGCAGTCAACAGCTTCTGGACCCATGGGTTTATTTTGCATCCCCAAGTTCCCTTTCCATTTGGGGTACTTGTATTTTCCTTCTTCACCAAGTACTGGGCCTATGAAGATTAGCCACGTAGCAAGCCATAGGGATTCGCCTCCCACTTGTGCTTAGGAGTGCCTTCTCCGACTCCAACCCGGTGACCCAGCCTTTTACTACGCGCTTACCGATGCTTGAATGGCTTCTGTAGTTTCTCCGTCCCACCTTAGGGTCCTGCTTCACATCTGCTCTCTCTCTTTGGTTCGGATAGCTCAGCTCTGTGATGGATGGTTTTCGGCATGTCGCCCCTGCTTCACTTGCCATCACAAAGCTTCCTCTCTGTTTCGCATCTCTCATCGGCATCTCCGGTGCTGGTGGGAGTGCGCTGCCAAAACAGACACTGCCTTACCTGCTCTTTAGCTTCACTCACTTCCTCCTTTTCCACCACGATTCTCTTGTGCCTCCATGCTCGTCTATCCTGCTTATAGCTTGGTTTACCCGGCGTAAGCTAGCCGGTCGGATCTCACTATGTTGCTCAGCTGTTTAATCTTTGAGCTCCTATGCTGAGAAAGGGAGATACTCAGAGACTATTGGATTTCTCCAACTACTAAACTGCTTGTTTTGCTTAGTTGAGCAATCTTCATTCTGGTTGTCCTCTTGGTTTCAGAATATTGAATAATATTGTTGAGATACTTTGTGGGTTATGATATGATATGGCATTTATATCGCGCTTGTACACAAGTGTTTCTATGCGATGCAAGGGAGGGAAGACATAGGGAGGACAACACAAACAATCCTGCTAGGCCATGTGTCATTCGGATCGTGCAAGTGCGACAATAGAAGTGCAAGGGGAGGGAGCGGGGGGAAAGTGCAATCGGGGCAGTATGGTTCTGAATAAGTGCAGCGTTGCTCTAAGTAAGTGCAATGAGGCAGGGGGGCTGTGGGTATTACAGTTACAGCCCCTAACAGCGCGGTAGGCCAATAGGCAGTGGAAAGGAAAACTGGTCATTGAGGAGCCTGGTACCCAATGAGACTCTGAGGGAACCAAACAGCCAGTCGACACAACAGAAAGTTAGGTTAGCAAGGGAATGAGTGAGAGAGAGAAGGCAGAGGAGAAAAGGAGGGTCTTGAGCTGCTTCTGGAACTTCAGGTGGTCCAGCTCAAGTCTGAGAGGGGCACATGGCTGAGAGGAATTACAATATGTCATCAAAGCATGTGGAATGCAGGGGATATCCATAAAAGGCAAAAGGAATGCCATGCCTTATCTGATAATGCCTTACTCCCCCACCCCCTTTACGGTCATTTCCTCCCATGTGATACTCCCTAAAATAGCCACCCCCCAGGATAAGTATCTGGTAACGGCAGCCGTACCCTGGCACATGAGAAGGGGCTACCTCTGGGAAAAGGAGTAATAACATCATCAGATTTATCACAAGCGCCATCTTGGAAATGTGTTGGGCATTCTGCTGTTTCCCCTGGTGAAGGTTCCTGAACGTTGTAATGCTCAAGCTTTAATTCTTCTACACGTTTCTGCTCAGTTACCCTGTGTATCGGAGGCAGACACCCTGAGCATATGCTTCATTGTTTTCTTGGTGGCGGCAGCATTTGCAGTTCTCTTTGGTAGTGAGTGCAGAGTTTGCATATGTCGACTTGTTTCAATCCAGAGGGATCTTAGGCTCACAGGTCGGGTGGTTCCTCAACTATCAAACTATCTCAATGGAATAACATTTCTAGATCCGGGTGAGAGTCCAGAATCCTGGGGATCTTGCTCCAATCAGCCGCTGAGACACATTGGGTAGCAGCTAGACCAACTCAGTCCTCTATTGCTTGACCCCATATCTAAATAAGATGGGGAGTGAATCCAACTGGGTGGGTCTCGAAGATCCTACTGCAGTTGTTCCACTCCACACTGGGAAAGATCCCTGAGAGCTAGCACCTTACTACCAACACTCATGCAGAGTGGTGTTCTTGCTCTCTCCTTGGTTGTAGGTCTAAGGGGATTCCTGCTATTGAAGAGACACCCAGAGAAGCTCTTTCTAAGGGAGTTCAGCCTACCAAGGTTCCCCCTTTGGGTCCTCAGGATCTCACCAGGAGGATTCCCAAGGTACTGGCCATCAAGGGCTCTGCGCCAGACTCCAGTTTCCTGCAAGACCTTAAAGAAATTGTTATACTGACCCAGATAATACAGTGGCCAAACGCTTTGGTGATGCAGCGAAGGAGATTACTGAGTCAGGGCTATCATCATGCAGCTCTTCTCCATCGGAGACAGCTCTAGGCCCTAAAGAGTGACAAGAGCATAGGACTACAGTGAGACGGCCCGAACTGTCTGAAGGCACAACCTTTCAGTCATTGTTGAATTGTCATTACGCAAGACACCATGGTGCATGGCCTCTCTTCATGCATCGTCATCCATGAGGTACTCTGAACCTTGGTCAGCCCCTGTATGGCAGTCACTTTCGATTCCAGTCACATCCACCGGGACCCTATCAACACCACTACGCAGGCACAGAATACAAGTAAAACTTGCAATGACGAGCTAACCTGGTTCTTGTGTGATTCACGGGCCTCTGAAATCGGATGACTGGACTGTTGGAGCAACTTATTAAGGGTATCATACATGTGCCATCTTACCAGATGACCTCTCGTATTGCCCTTGCTGGCCCCTCCACTGGTTCCACTAGTGGTGACCACACCTTATAAACGCACAGATTTCTGACCTCACATAGGCCCCCGTTATTACTTGGCTAGCTCCAATTATGGGGCCTCTGCCTCTCCCTGTGCTCACTGTGTCTCTGACATCCATCTCAGACTCTGGGGTGGGCTCTGAACATGACTATCTGACCACTGGATTCAAAGACGATAATGACCAGGAAGAGGAGCTTCCTTCCTCTGCGATGTAGTTTCATGACAGAAGGGCAGGCATCTTTTCATTTCTCCTCATCCTGCTCCCTCCTAATATTCAGCCATAGAGTGGGGTCCTGACAGAGGTCCCAGACATTCAGTCAGCTGGACCGTCTGGCTTCTCTCTTCAAAAAGATGTGTTGTCTGTAGTCGCCAAAAACTGGCAAAGGCTTCACTCTTGCTGGCCACTAACAGAAAGTTAGAGGCGAGATAGCGACAAGTAACCTCCGATAACATATTACCTACACATAGTCATCCCCACTCATCCATAGTAGCAGCAAAATCTCTGTACGACAAGCCCTCTTCAGCTGGCACTTCAGCTACACTTTTCAACAAAAACAGGCTGTTGTAACCTTTTGATCAGAAGGTATATGCCAATGCAACTATCCACCTCAGACTAACAAATGCGAACACACTTTTGGCAGCTGTAAATCAGTTACATTTTATCAGATCTGCTGGTAAGCAATAGGTCCTCATTCAAGTTTGGCTCATCATATAAATCTATCAGGCGCTCTAAGCAGTCTTCATTGCACTCAGTTTGTTTCTCCGACTTGCGTGGGCAAATTGGTGCTAATCTGTGTGGACAACCCCACCCCACTGTCCTACTTCAATAAGCAGGGAAGGGACTACATTTCCCTCTCACTGTTATGATAAGGCATTTATAACGCGCCTATACACAAGTATTTCAAGGCGCGACGAGGCAAGGGAGGGGGAACAAGGGAGGACAGACAACGATCTTACTAGGCCAAGTGTCATTGAAATCTCGCAAGTGCAGGGAAGGGGGGAGAGGGAAAGTGCATGGGGGAGGGAGAGGGGAAAGTGCAGTACAAGGATAGTAGAATAAATAAGATAATAAAACGGCCAGCTGGTGGCAGTGCAGGGTAAGTTCAGACATAAGTGTTGGTAGGGGGACTGTAGGGATGCAGAAAAACAGTCCATGGGGTTGCCACGGAGGCAGTGCAGGTGTGCAGCTGGCAGGGCCTGGGCCCAAGATCAGAAGGGGTGGCCAGGTAACCAGTGCAGTTTCAGCCAGGAATTCAGCAGGGGAGATAGGGAGAGAAAGCAGAGGCAAAGAGGAGGGTTTTGAGGTGCTTCCGGAACCGGAGATGGTTCTCCTCAAGTTTCAGAGAGGCAGGAAGGCTGTTCCAGAGGGAGGCCCCTGCTGAAGAGCGAGATCTACAACCAACTTGTTGTTTGGAGAAGCGATTGACCCTGAGGGAGTTGGAGGCGGATGAGCGAAGAGCTCGAGAAGGAATATATTTGGGAAGAGAGAGTTGAAGGTAATGCGGCCCCAGGCCCCAGAACACCTTGTGAACAATGCAATGGGTTTGGAACTTAATCCCCACAGCTACTGGGAGCCAGTGCAGGGATTTCAGTCCTGGAGAGATACGATCCCTGGGCTTGAGGCCAAGGATAAGTCTCGCAGTACTGTTCTGGATAAATTGAAGAGGGCGGAGAGTAGAGGCAGGCAGATTAAGATAGATTGTTATAATAGTCCAGCCTAGAGAGAACCAGCGCTCTGGAGATGGTGAGCTTCTGGGGGAAGGAGAGGAAAGGAAGAATACCTCTGAGGAGGTGCAACTGGTAGTTTGACTTCTTAGAAACGTCAGAGATGTGAGGAGAGAAGGAGAGAGTGGAATCGAAGATGACCCCAAGGTTTTTAGCCTTGCAGGTGGGAGCAGGAAGAGGGCCCATAGAGGCTGGCCAGAGAGCTGCAGGGAAGGAGGGAGTGGGTGTGCCGATGAGTAGAATCTCAGTCTTACTGGCATTAAGGCAGAGGTCATTGGCAGCACACCATTCCTGGATAGCAGAAAGACAGTCAGAGATGAGGGAAGGAGAGGAGGAAGCTGAGGGAAGCCTGAAAATGAGCTGGGTATCATCCACATAGCACTTAAAATTTGGGCAAAGAGCAGTGATACGGTGGGCAAGGAGTGCCAGGTATTGGTTGAACAGCCAGGGAGAGAGGTTATATCTCTAGGGGACACCAGTTGTTAGTTGTGGAACTTTGGGAATGGGTGGTTCAACAGAATATTTTTCTCAGATTGTTTATCTGCCAGAAGTACATAATATAAAGACAGTGACTAAGCAGAATAAGCAAGGAGAATCAGGAACGGGAGTTAAATCTGGAGGTTCTTCATATTTGTCACCTCTTGAAATATCCTTTTATAGACCTCTTCACATCAGTCTTAACAACAAGTGCAAAGACTGTGCCTTTTGGATAGGGCTGAGAAATGAGTCATTGGGGAATGCATTTCAAATAGTCTAGAACAAGGACTTGTTGTATGTTATCCCTCCAACTCCTGTGCTTTAAAGAGTAATCTTGAAGTTCAGGCGTTCGATCAGTTGCTTTCTGATTCGTATAGGCCTCTATTGGCCAGCACATATTTGGTTTTTGGACCTACTCGGCTTTGTGTCTTGAGGGACCAGATTTTGCCACCCATCGCAGGATCTCCTGTATCAGCAAACTTCTGGTGCTGCATTGTTGCCCTCAATTGTGACCTTAATGGGCTTTCTCTTGAGGAATTGACTTTGGGCAAGCTGGTCATTACAAACCAGAACGTAGATTTTTCAGTTAGCCAGGAAGGATCTGCATGGAGTGAAGTTAAGAGTAAGTAGACAGGCTCACAATTGGGGCATAAATCTGCTGGCTTGACAGTTAAATGACGCCCTAGCTTTCTCAGCGTTTTTAGTGGGGTGAAGTACAAGTCAGCACTTGTAGAAATTACTTGGCTGCCGTTGACACTTTTAGCAATTCTGAGGCTATTTCCTTTACTTGGTGTAACACAGTTGCAAAGATGCATCTGGGAAGGTCTGGCTGGGCTTTATGCCCCAGTCAGGAGATAACATACTGTGTGGGATTTTAATGTTGCTTTGGGTTTGTTAGTACATAAATCCTTCAAGCCAATTACCTAGGCTTATGTAAAGCTAGCCAAGTGGCCTTAACTTCAGCCAGGAGGGTAAACGGAATTCAGGCATTCTCTGTCAGTGAAACACTCACTGTTTTTTTTATAAGTACACCCACATTGCTTTTCTCTTCAATGTTTCTTCTTTCCACATAAATCAAGACGTGTCTTTGCCTACTTTCTTTCCATCTCCAAAATTGGAGGCAGATAGTCTTACATGCATTAGATGTCAGAATGGCCTTCAACTTTTTTTGTTCGATACCAAAGATTTCTGCCAATCTGATACCTTATTTGTTACCTTTGTTGATTCTACTCCTGGTAAATAATACAAGTCGCAGAATCTGGGCCTCCTCAGTCTGCATGCTTTTGCTGTTTTATCCAAGGAAATGGCAGTAACATATCAGAAACAAGTTTCTTGGGATGTCTTCAGTAAGGCAGCTATTTCGGCCACACTCTGCACCTTTTACAGACACTACAACATGGACACCAGTTCCCAGGCCGATGCAACCTATGTACAGGCCGTCTTTTCTCAGTTGATAAAAATATATTGCTCCTCCCTGGTTCTCTTCATGCTTTGCAATAGCCCATGCAGTAGAGAAGAAAGGGGACTGGACGTAGGAGTTGAGGACACTGTAGTGACTACTATACTCCTAATTTATATTCTGCTTTTCTCAGTACAACCCCTTCCTCCAGGAGCGCCAAAATATGTAGCTACTAACAGCCTTCTGCATTCCAACCATACCCTTTTCTGTGCATGCCCTGCCTTATTTTCCAATGATTAACACCAGTAAGTAGGGAGACCATACGGCATGTTTAGTGGTGTTAACTGTTTGAGTTTTGGAGCTGTCTGTAAGCCAAAGGATTAACTATAAAGTTTAGCATTGAGTTGTTATTTTCAAATGATATGCAGCTGTAGAAAGTTGATGTGTGTTTTTTTTTTTTTTTTTTTTTTTACTTTACAGCAGGAGCTTTCCTTTATATACATTTGTATTCTTACGTCCATTCCTTTTTCCTCCATACTGTATGAGCGTCCCTTCCTAGGGACGGGAGACTGAAGCTTTTTCACCAGATTCTTCACTTACCTTTTTGTTTTTATTTTTCATCTAGGTACTTGGTCCTCCGGCGTCACACTCCTCCCCGGCGCATGTCGACTTCAGCGGGTTTCAGCAGTTGCCCATCCTGCGGAGGACTCTTTCCCACATCTGACCCCCACGCTCTTTGCCTCCACTGCCTTGGTCCGGACCACAGCTGGGTCTTCCCCTCTGGCTCCACGCGCACTGAAGAACAGGCTAGCTAGGTGGAGAGAACTCTTCGAAGCGACTCCTCCAGAGGACTTGAAGAAGCTTCTCCAGCAGAGATCGAGTCCCAAGGGAGCGCTGCTATTTCCCATCGCACCCCGTAAGGGCGACTCATTCCTGAGAAAACGCTCAAGCGGGAGAAACCTCTGGGGTTCTGTTACCAGCACACACTGAGGCAAGCCCAGCTACCGGCCTTACGGCCGAGGGGTCTTCGGTATCGGTGCTGAGTGACTGCAAGATTCTTCTTCCGGGTCTAAACGTGAGGGGCTATGCCCTAGTACTGGCTCCATGTTGCATGCAGCACTACTGGTGACAATGCCGGGGCGATACGCCTTCCAGGCCTAGACCTGAGGTGTATGATAGGCCTCATGTTCCAACACCAAGAGTCTTGGGTGATGCGGTGTCCGGAGGGCCATGGACCACAACTCTGGCACGTGGGGGGGGGCGTGGCTTAACAGCCATGGAGCAGGGCTGTTCTTCGGTGAGCTCCCGCACATCCAACATCGATCCTGTCGTGTACGAACTATTCAGCAAAGGCAACTATGCATAAATAAATATGAAGCTGTCGGAATACTGGGGGCGTACATTGTGAGTCTCGCGGTGCGGAGCGGATGCCTAAATCCCAGGTTATGGAACTGTAAGAAATTCAGCTTGGACCCGTGAAGTCTGCATCAAAATGGCGGAGCCCACGAATGAAGGACTGGAAGAATGTTTTTGTAATAATAATTTCTTTGAAACTAGTTATTCATACACATTAAAAGATAAATGTTTGGGGAGATCACCAGGGGGCGCAGATGAAGATTGCCGCGTGAGTGGAGAGCTCTGCACAAGACCAACTAAAAGCAATATAGTAGGAACCCCGACGGATGAAGAAGGGACGCCTCAATGGTGTCGGATCTGGAGGAGCGCAGCACCGTAACATCTGAAGTGGTGAGGAAGCTGTAATCCCTGTGGGACAAGGCTCGTCCCTTGTGGAGGTGGGAAGTTGGCTGCAGACTAGCCACCAACCCTACGCGGCAGTCAGCGGACACACCCCCCGAGGAGGAGAGGTGGGCCGGGCAGTTAACGAACAAGAGAGTTTAGGAGCACACCAGAAGAAGTGTGCACCCTCCGCCCCACATAAGACAATCGAGGCGCACCGGCACCGTTAGCCTGCATACAAGGGGCACAGCAGTAGCAGGGCATGGCTGTGAGGGACACTGGGCCCTCTTGCGTGTATTGAGGAAGCTGTAATCCCTGCAGGACGAGGCCCGTCCCTTGTGGAGGCGGGAAGGCAGCCGCAGACTAGCCGCCCACCGAACGCAGCAGTCAGCGGACACACACCCGAGGAGGAAAGGAGAGCCGGGGACGAGTAAGGGTCCGGGGAGGTGGGGAGCGCACCCGAAGAAGAGCGCCCCCCCAACACAAGGCAATGAAAGACAATCCAGGGGCACTGGCACCGTTAGCCTGCATACACGGTGCACAGCAGGAGCAGGGCATGGCTGTGAGGGATGCTGGGCCCTCCTGCTCCAGCCGGAAAGATACAGACAAGGAGGAGAGCTGCTCCACTGACGCAGGGGCAGAGTTGGCCTGTTCAGAGATATGCTGCGCTTGACGCATTAAGAGGAAGAAACCATCACCAGCTGTGGCCTTACCCTCCCCCTCTGATACAGAGAGAACGGCAAGGGGCCAGAAAGGCATACCCCTCCCCAAGTCGAGGTGAAGTGGGTCAGGGAGCGCTGGCAGCATTATACATCAAACAAAAATTTTGAGTAGGAGAAAGCCTGCTCAACGCAGCAGAGACCGGAGGATGCCTGAGGAGGCCCCAGCTAGACGCAGGAGAGGCAGAGACCCCCAACCCTGGACATATAGCAAAAAGGGCCGCTGACCCTGGAAAAAGGGACCCCTGGAGGGTGTACAACCCGGCAATACCGTAGGTGAAGACCTGGAGAAGAACACAGGCCTATCCAGGGCCCGGGAGATGAGAAATACTGCCAAGTGAAGTTTCCTAGTAGCAAACCTGCAGCCCAAGGGAGAGGGGGGACCCAAGAGCCCACCAGGCTAGTAGCAGAGGTAAGCTGAGCCACACAGAGGGCCCCCCCCCCGAAGCCAAGATGGCAGGAGAGGAGGGGGCGCATAAGAATTAAGGGCCCTGGGAGGCCTACATCAAGACATTAACGTGCCTTCAAGCCAGAGGTCCAGGGCTCGATAGTGGTCATCACAGAAAGAGTCACGAAGGTGGAGGACAGGGTCGAATCACTAGAGCAGATGCAACGGGCAGCAGACATACTGGACGTTGAGGTGGACATGAGATTGAAGGAGCTGGAGCGCAGGGACAGGGAGATCAGACACAAGGTTGATGATATGGAAAACCGGGAACAGAGGAATAACCTACGCATATGGGGACTCCCATGCAAAGACACTGAAACACTGCAAGACGGTGGAAAGTCCCTGCAGCGACTACTGCGCAAGGAACTAGGGGCTACGGAAGATTGAGAATTTAAATTTGACAGGTTCCACAGAGGCCGCTCAGTGGTGGCTAAATGCCACTATTATTGGAACAAACAGTAAATCCTCCAAAAGGCTGGGGAGGAGGGCACAATAGACTTGGGAGGAACCCAAGTGACAATCTATCAAGATTTATCATCGTACACCTTAGATCAACGCAGGAAATGCAGGCCCTTAACAAAATGGCTTCAAGAAAAGGGGGTTAGATATCGTTGGCGCTTTCCCTTTGCCCTAGCATTCGAGCTGAAAGGTGAAGATTATGGGCCTCATCACGACCCTGCCGGTCCAGAAAGAATGGTGGCGGTAAAAACGCAGCCACCGTTCTTTCTAGACCGGCTGATTGAGAGTCTGGGAGGCGGGAGGTGTCACTCCCGCCAGGTCTGACCTGGCGGGTTTAACACCAACCGCCTGCAGGCGGACATGGAATCACTGGCTCCGTCATAGATGGAACAAGTGTTTCCATTGTCCTCATCCCCATGGAGTCCTATCGGACTCGGGACTTACAGAATTCTGCCTCTGGAATTCTTGGGTCACCGGGGTCGTAATGCCCCGGTGATTCCGGGAATCGGCGGAATGGTAATACGGGTCTGGCGGCAACCTGCCGGTTTTTCCGGCACGGTTACCGCCGGACTTGTAATGAGGCCCTATGTCTTGCAAAGGGGAGTGGAGGCAGACAACCTTGTCGAGAAACTACAAGACGAGGAACCACTGCATGTTGCGTTTGGGGTTTACAGTTGTGGGTTGGGGAGGGCAAACAGGGAGGGGGAACTTGGAGGGGTGGGAATGGGAGGGAGAGAGGGAGGGAAGGGAATTGGCACACACGCGGGAGGGCAGCGAAAGTTCGGGAGGGAGCGGGAGTCCCGGGTATAAGAAAACCCCCCAAAAAAGGTTATGGTTGAACTCAAGGTGGCAACCCTTGACCTCAAAGGTCTCAACCCACCAAATACAAGGTCATTGACACATAATATGTTACGGAATCTCCAGCTGTGCATCCTGTTTCTGCAGGAAACACATTTTAAGCAGGGGATGGAAAGGCCAGTGAGGAAGGGTATGGTGGGACAGATGTTCTGGACCTCCAACAAAGAACATAAAAAGGAAGGGATGGGAATTGTGCTGGCAAGATCTTTTGTGATTAAGAACTCCAGGTCAAGAGAGAATTTGGGGGGAGAATTCTGGCACCCAGGGACAAATGGATAGGGTCATATTTACGTTGGCTACGGTATACTAGCCAACTCGGGCCAACCCCCCTTCTTGAGAAAGATCCTTACGGTGCCAGAGGATTGGGGAGTGGGACACATGATAGTGGGAGGGCTTCAATCTAGTGGCTTGGCCAAGGTTGAATTGGTGGTCTGCGAGAGGGGCAGAAGACAAACAAATGGGGAGATAACAGGGATTTTGCCACCCACCTGGAACACCACTTTGAATAGATGTATGGAGGGCCTCTCACCCCCATGCCGGGGGCTACACGGTCTTCTCACCCCCAACACTCGACCTACAGCAGGATCGACTTCTTGCGAATCCCTAAGGAACAGTAGGCAGACATGGTATCTCCAAAGGTGGAGACGGTTACATGGTCGGACCATGAGATGGTCACAGCGTCCTGGAAGTTTGAGGCAAAAAGATGTCACCCCATGGTGGCGTTGCAACGACACCCTACTTAGAGACCCGGTCTTTAGAGAGTTCATGGGATAAGAAATAGGTGAATTCTTCGAGACCAACAACACAGGGGGGAGTACAGCCTAATCTAGTGTATAAAGCGGCGAAGGCCACAATGAGGGGGCTTCTAATAGTGGAAAGGGCAAGGAAAAAACGGGAAAGGCAGCTCATCGAGGGCAAATTACGGACAGATATACAGGGACTTGGCACAGTTGAATGGCTAGACAGGAGACAGAAAGGTCCTACTGCGAGAGATCAGAGATAAGAGACAGTTCCTACATGCTACACTAATAGGGGAGGTGATCAGAAAAGTGAGATACACCAACCAGCAATACTATGAGAAGGGGGACATGGTGGGGATGATGCAGGCAAATAAGATTCGGGGGCATAGAACGGACAGGCAAGTGGTGAAAATTAGGGATTGGGTAGGGAAGCTGGTAGACCCGAAGGAAGGGATTCCCAGCCGTTTTGCAGAGTACTACGAAGAATTGTACAGAAAGGCACCGGGACCAGGGGATAATGCGGTTAAAACATATTTGGAAGGCTTGGCCATCCCGAAACTCTCAGCTGACGCATTAGAGGTCTTGCAGGCCAAAGTTAGGACAAAAGAGATGGTGACAGCCATAGGGAAACTAAAGAGCGGGAAAGCCCCAGGGGAAGGTGGCTACACCGCAGATTTTTATAAACAGGTTCAGGAGCTGTTGGCTGCCCTACTAGCTAAGGTGTTCAATGCTATTAGCGATAGTGGCAAGGTTCCCCCTTCCTTTCTGAAGGCAATGACCCCACATACTGCCAAGCATACAGACCCATATCACTCCTTAACGTTGACGCTAAGCTCTTCACACAGGTGCTGGCAACACAGTTAAAAAGGTATCTACTGAGGTTGATCCATTCCGACAAGACGGCCTTCATCAGAAACAGGTGCCAGATAACCTTGGAAAAACCCTACATATACTTCTCGCCAGAGGTCAAAGAACAGGGAGTGCTAATGTTATCTCTCAACGTCGAAAAAGGCCTTCGACCGGGTGAGCTGGTCATTTTTATAGCAGGGGGTCCTGGCAGAGGTGGGAACGGGAAAGAGATGGGCGAGCTGGGTGTCAGCCTTGTACTCGGAACCCTGAGCAAGGGTGGCAGTGAATGGGGAAGAGTCACAGCCTTTTAGACTAGGAAGGGGAACGAGGCAGGACTGCCCCCTATCACACCACTCCTATATGCTCTGGTGATGGAACCCTGGGCAAGAGATGTGAGGCCACAGAGGGGCTTTCGAGGGGTCAGGGTAGGAGAAGAGAAGTGGAATACAAACTCAGCCTTTTTGCAGATGACGCGCTCTTACACATCACCCAACCCCGAGCCTCCCTCCTGATTTGCCAGAAAGGTTGGAAGCATACAGACAGTTATCAGGGTTCAAGGTAAACCGTAGCAAATCAGTGACACACCTGATTGGGCCGGGGAGGGAGCAGAACGGTGCCTACATGAGGGGCCTGGGTTTCAATTTAGGGGGAGAAGGATTCCACTATTTAGGAGTCGAGATCCAGAGGGACCTCAGCAATCTTTTTGACAAAAATGACCCCCCACCCACCCTATGGGAAAAAGTCAAGACAGACCTAAAGGGCTGGACCAGGCTTAACCTCTCGTGGATGGCTAGGCTCAACTGTCTGAAGATGACAGTCCTCCCCGAATTCCTATTTATCTTCTAGATGCTCCCAGTAATAATCCCAGCACACTTTTTTGATATGGTTAAACTAAGGCTTCTGAAATTTCTGTGGTCAGGGAAAAGACCCAGAATAGCTATTAGAGCACTCCAAATGGCAAAGGAAGAGTGGGGGGTCAGGCTCCCGGACCTAGAGGTCTACTACAAAGCGACGGGTATGCATACTTATAGACCACCTAGAGCCGTAGTCACAAAAGGAATAGGTGGCCATGGACAACTCTAGCTTCGCCCCGGTCTCCCTGGGGGAATGGTTATGGGTACCCCAGAGAGACATCCTATGTAGCATCCTGCGACACCCCATCCTAGAGGTGTTCTGATCGATCTGGAAAGAAGGGACTAACATGAGGTGGTTCACGACATGGCCCTCCCCACTGAGTTGCATTTGCCCCCCCCCCGTGAGCAACCTGATAGCCGAACCCCTGCAGTTTCAGAAATGGTATGAGGTGGGTCAGGGTAGAGCGGCAGATGTGGGACAGGGGAGAGTTTTTATCGATGGGGAAACTGGAGGACCTCCTGTAGGTCGGCCAACTCTCTCCATTCCGCTACTTGCAGTTGAAGGGAGTTCTCAATGGTACACAGTGGGGAAACAACTTGAGTAGAGACCCTTTTCATTAGGCACTCGTACAAAATAGAGATACAAAGGCTGCCTAGCATGCTTGTATAGGGTACTACTAAAGGCAGACCCTCCACAAGGCCCATTGGCTGGGGAAAGATGGGCCAAAGACCTGCAAAGGGATATAAAAGACAATCTATGGCTAACCATGTGTAGAAGGGTCACACAATCCTAAGCCTCCCTCCAGTGTAGGATGCAGGCTCTTAAGATCATCCGCTGGTACCACCCTCCGGCCCTACTGGCTAAGATGTATCCGTGCGTAGACTCTTGGTACAGGAGATGCCGGCAGCTGGGTGCCGATAATACCCACATTATTACCACATGTGGTGGGTATGTACCCCTATTTATATCTACTGGGGAGAGGTCCTATCATAGATGAAGGAGATTGATGGGATCTCAAGAGGACTATCACCATGAGGCCTCCTGTTTGTGGTATGGGATACAAACGAAGGGACAGACCAGGAAAATCGCAAGACCAGCACCATGATGGTGGCGGGCAGGTTGTGTCTGGCACAATTTTGGAAGTGTGATGAAAAACCCACAGAGGGTGAATGGCTCAGAAAAGTCTGGGGAATAGACGAAATTGAATACATGATTCATGTTCTTAATGAATCAAGGGTTAAGATTGGAGAAATCTGGCTGCCCTTTTTCGCAAAATATGGTAATTAATCATTAAGAAAAGACCCAAGGTGTTTGAACACTGCCTCGAGCCTCACATGGGTACCAGTTGTTTTATGTGCTGTGTGCTAGACAGGGGGCGGGGGAGTAGAGGGTGTGCGGGGTAAAACACATATAAGGTACAGTTAAGGGTGTTCCTGAGCCATTTAAATCTTCTTATTAATTTATGCCAATACACTGTCAAATGTTACGTTACAAAATGCTAATGAAACTTGATTTAAAAAAAAAGATACATGTTTCCTTCTTATTAGGCAGTTATAACAGTTTCTTACTGTAGTACTACATGCACTACTGGACCAACATATATATATGGAGCTGCATGGGTGTAAGCAAGGGCACAAGGTTTTATGTGTCCGTTTACTTTTTTTGTTGGGACTATTGTTACTCCGTATTTATTTTTTTTGCCAGTATTTGCCTATTTTTAGGGAGTAAAATTGGCTGATAAACCCTGACAGGCTGGCACTCAATGAACTTTGCAAAGTCTTGCTTAAGTACAGCTCAGGGCTCACTTTTCTTGGGTTCACACCTCAGCACTTCAGTGTGTGTTGTCATGCCTTCAGAGGACAGGATGAATGCCATCCTGTACAAGGTCCAGCAGCTGTCACGCCTTTTGATTGCTTCCGTCAGCTATCTTAAATCCCTCCTGGTGATGATATCCTCCTGAATCCCATTAATTCTACTCTGCAGGAGGGAGCAGATCTGGGAGAATATTTTGTCAACTTTGAGAGACTTGCTACACAATTTCGGAGAGGTGCGAGGAGGTGCAGTCTGGCAGAAACCTCTGCTTCTTTTTTCCTGCTGAGAGAACCAAGTCTCTTTTCCCTGTCACTGGAAGGGAGGAGGGCTTAAAAACTCATTCCTGCCGCGGAGCGGCCACGGAGAGGTGCAGGTCAGTAGCACGGCCCGGCTAGGCCTAACAACAGAGAACTGACCAAATTGTATGGAAAGACCTCTGCGCCTATGAGAGCGAGCATGAAGCAGAGGATTACATCTGAAGACTTCCAAGACTTCCAAGATTTTCAGGTAACCCAGGAAGAAGAGGGACGTTTACTTAGAAGCGGTCGCTATACAGTTAAAGAGCTACCAGAAAGAGTGGACAGGAAAACAACTCCCCAGCTCTCAAATTCCAGCCCACCCCCTCCTCCCTTGAACGTCCACAACGGACTAAGTTTAACACACGGGAAGCCCTGAGCCCATGAAACGCTCTGATAACATCATAATACGACCTACGGACAATATTACACAAGACAGATTGAAGGTTTCACACTCCCCCACCCCCCCCCAATACCCCCCTTGAGGTCCCCCCATAAGCACAACTTACCCCTGAACGATGGTCCGCCCTATGTTCTGCAAGGCACCGCTGAGTGAAGGAGTCCGGCGGGTTTTGGCGTTGCCTCACTTCTGGAGGGGAGGCCGGGGTGGGGGGTGAGGAGGCCGAGAGTTTGGGCCGCAACGCTCCTGGTCATGTCGGGTGCTGGCTCTCGCCGCGCCCAAGCGGTGCGGAGCTCCTGGAGGAGGGTCCCACGCCTCCAGTGCGAGCCAAGTGCTCGGAGCCTCAGGGGCTCGTGAGGGGAGACGCTGCTAGGACCGGGACCCGCGGGCTAGAGCGCCCTTGCGGTGATGCGGCGCCGGTGGAGGGATTAGGGGGTGGGAGAGCCCTGGAAGATGCCGAGTCCATTCGGGCTTGCATGGGAGGCGGCTTGGCCGTGGTTGGAGAGCCGGGCATAAGCGTGGAAGAGGCTATGCAGCCTCTCGCTGAGGAAAGGCTGCGGGAGGACAAGTGGAGAATTACAGCTGGGGCTGTGGAACAATCAGCCTCACAGAGCACTCTGGCAAAGGGGAGGGCCAGTATGGAGGAATTGAAAATGGATCAAATCAGTACGGCTAAAAATTCCAAATCAATTTTAAATACCAACAAGAATAAAAAGGAAACTGAAAAGGATTTTGGGCTAAATAGTTTACATGCAATCATAGACTTTGAAATTCACCCAGTAATAGCAAGGGGGGAATTACCAAGCCCACTCCAGAACCTATCAGATTTAAGATCAAATAATTGCATAAACACAACAATAATAAATTCAGGAGACTCGGAAGATTTGGAAACAGGAGACCTCAACATATTGAGAGAACATGATTGGGCAAAAGACTGGCCGGATCCAGCATTGGACAAACAAACAGAAAACCCCAATTTAAGTGAGTCGAAAATAACTCATAACCACTTGCCTGAGGGGCGAAATACTGAAAGGAATATTCCCGCACAAAAACTGAACAAACTTAAAACTCGAAGCTTTTTCAGTAACAGTCAGACAAAAACCTCCCTAACAACATCATCAACACCAAATTATCGAACGACAATGAAGCCTCAATCTAGAAAACTCAGCTTAAATCAGCCGACGATAAACAACTCAGTAGGCAAGTTCTTTAACAAATTAGCAAGATCTCAAACCACAAGCAAATTGTAATTATCATACGCCGAAATACTAGAGGGGATTTCATCATTACCCAGTGAGAAACGTTATAAAAAGTCGGAAATCAAACCAACCCCTTTAGACAAGCCATTAGTCCGCCAAGCTCGTTGGCATTACGGCCAACCCAAAATGTTAAACATCCATGGTGAGAGTCTCCTGCCCAAAGCACATTTAATTAAACCATGTGGTGCAGAGGTCCCCTGTGTAACAGTAACAAGTGTCCTCATTGAGAATATTAGGAGTAGGACATCAGAGAAAGAGAAAAACACCCGAGGGCAGTTCATCCAATCCCAGACATCAAACGGCACAGTAATCAACGTAAAAGACAGTGAAGAGGTTGAACATATGATATGATATATTTTATTTATATCGCGCACTTACACAGGTGTTTCAGAGCGCGACCGAGCAAAGGGAGGGGAACAGGGGAGAAACAAAAACAACAATCTTACTAGGCCCAGTGACATTGAGAACGCGCAAGTGGATGGGGAAGGGAAAAAGGGGGAAAGTGCATGGGGAAGGGAAAAAGGGGGAAAGTGCAGAGCATAGGAGAGAAACTAAATAAATAGTAAGTACATAAATAATTAGAGTGTTAGCAGTGGTAGTGCAGCCTGTGAGAGGCAAAGGTGCTAGGTTAGTCAGATAGGGAGTATCTGATCAGTGCAGAAGAAGAGTGGGTGGGGAACTGTATGTGTACAGACACAGGCCCCAGTGCAAGGGGTGGCCCGGAGGCAGTGCAGGAGGATGGCAGGGTGAGCAGATACCTGGGCCCGAAGGACAGAAGGTGGCCAGGTGCAGAGTGCCGAGGGGAAAAGGCAGATCAGCAGGGGAGAAGCGGGGCGAAGGCAGAAGCGTAGAGGAAGGTCTTGAGCTTCCGGAACCGTAGATGGTTCTCCTCAAGTTTCCAGGTGGCAGGGAGGCAGTTCCAAAGGGAGGCCCTGACCAAAGACCAAGATCTACCTCCAGCTGGTTTCTTTGAAAAACGACTGACTCTGAGGGAGTTGGAGGTAGAGGAGCGAAGGGCTAGAGAGGGGAGGTATTTACGGAGGGATAGTTGAAGGTATTTTGGACCCAGTCCCCAGAAAGCCTTGTGGACAATGCAAAGGGTTTTAAATTTAATCCTTGCATCCACTGGGAGCCAATGAAGGGATTTCAGAGCTGGAGAGATACGATCCCAGGGCTTGAGGCCAAGGACAAGTCTCGCAGTCCTGTTCTGGATTAGTTGTAAAGGGCGGAGAGTAGAGGCAGGTAGATTTAGAACGAGGCTGTTACAGCAGTCCAACTTAGAGAGAATCAGAGCTTGGGAGACAGTGAGCTTCTGAGGGAAAGTGAGGAAAGGAAGAGTACCTCTAAGGAGGTGCAATAAGAAGTTTGATTTTTTGGAACATAAAGAGGTCTCTTCGATCTTCACTGAGCCCACAGCTTTAATACAAAGAGAGAAGATTTCTATGCTGAAATTGTCACTTCAACATCATAGAGATGATACCCCGGTGGATATATCTCGATCATTTTTGCCAACGCCAACCAAAGGAAAGACAGACAGAGAATCTTCCAAATCGTCAGAAAAAATTAGCCTGGCAAAAAACCCGACATTTTTGCTATAATGTCAGCGGTGACCATAGTCCTGGCGCCCTTCAGTAAGCTTTATGAATTGCTTAACAAAACGTTAAAAGATCGTACATCACTGATAGCATCTGTGAGTTCAAAATTGATCCATCTAGAAGGCTATATAATGGCCGCAGAAGTGTGGAAGCCGAATACAAGAGATCAAGGCACAATGACGGATAAACAGCCAACACCAACTAGTACATTGGAATACCAAAGAAAAGAAGTCTTTCACTTTAAAAAGAAGCCCCTTTCTATCGGCACTCAAACCTCCCAACATAGCACTTCGGAAATATTTACATAAAAAGACTCACTAGAGAAGTCCCAAGACAGTCATCCGAAAATTGCCTCAACAAGCAGCCCACAAAAGAACATGGAGAAACACTCAATCGAATCTACCTATTGGTATAAAGGAAAAATCATGTGAAGAAGAATCGATTAAGTCACATCAGGAAAAAAAGAAGCCACAAGAAAAGGATGTTCATGATCAGAACAAACAAAACTCTAAGTTGATTCAAAAAGGAAAAACTAAAAATCCCAGGTTACTATCAGATGATGGGACAAATGAAGTTAAGTCTACTGAACAGACGTCTTTTAAAAACAGACGCCAGTTTCAGTAATTAAACACCTAAAAATGCAACAAACACAATTCCAAACAGAGTCTATCGTTAAGCCAAAAGAAATTATGACAAAATGGATAACAATCTTAGGAAAAAGAAGCTCCATCAGAGAAAACACACAGTGCCAAAGAAGCGAAGAGCTCCAAGAAGAAAATAAAGACATTTCGATAGACCTTCTGGACATCAGTGTGTATTCTATCGAGAATTCTGAATCAGAAATTCCACGTCCCAAACACAAGAAAAGCAAGGTGTCATCGTGCGTATTCCAAGGATCGAAGATATCGTTCTCCTACCAAAAGTACCATCTCGGAAGCCAAATTCTTAGATAGAAACAAAAAATGTCAACAAAGAACTTCCAGCACGTCCTTATCTCATAATCCATTAAGAACATCAGCCATCTTTTCTCATAGAAGTAAGCTTACGAGAACATTGAAACTGGAAAAACAGCCGGGCTCAAATGGTTCGAAACACAATGTAACGCCGCAAAGGAGCAACAAAAATAACAACAAAAAAAATGAAAAAAGACAGTGGCCTAACCAAGAGAGGAGCACTTTACAACGAGACTCTGGAGCAAAATTAAATAAAGGCCACTTTAACAAGGAAACGAACCACAAATGCCTTAGTACATCGAACACAAGACACGAGATGACTCGTACTTCTCTCGACTCAAGGCTAAACGATAGAACATCTAATAACGAACGGAAACATAGAGAAAATTATGTTTATGCCAAGGACATAAGGCTCAGTGAAAGAATACCCAATAGTGAAAGGAAAAATAGTGAAAGGAAGCAAAGAGAAAATCACGATAATGCCAAGGACACAAGGTCCAGTGAAAGAAAACCCAATAGCGAAAGAAAAAATAGAGAACATCGTGAAAATTCTAAGGAAACTAGAGTAAATCGTGCGTATTCCAAGGATCGAAGATATCGTTCTCCTACCAAAAGTACCATCTCGGAAGCCAAATTCTTAGATAGAAACAAAAAATGTCAACAAAGAACTTCCAGCACGTCCTTATCTCATAATCCATTAAGAACATCAGCCATCTTTTCTCATAGAAGTAAGCTTACGAGAACATTGAAACTGGAAAAACAGCCGGGCTCAAATGGTTCGAAACACAATGTAACGCCGCAAAGGAGCAACAAAAATAACAACAAAAAAAATGAAAAAAGACAGTGGCCTAACCAAGAGAGGAGCACTTTACAACGAGACTCTGGAGCAAAATTAAATAAAGGCCACTTTAACAAGGAAACGAACCACAAATGCCTTAGTACATCGAACACAAGACACGAGATGACTCGTACTTCTCTCGACTCAAGGCTAAACGATAGAACATCTAATAACGAACGGAAACATAGAGAAAATTATGTTTATGCCAAGGACATAAGGCTCAGTGAAAGAATACCCAATAGTGAAAGGAAAAATAGTGAAAGGAAGCAAAGAGAAAATCACGATAATGCCAAGGACACAAGGTCCAGTGAAAGAAAACCCAATAGCGAAAGAAAAAATAGAGAACATCGTGAAAATTCTAAGGAAACTAGAGTAAATCGTGCGTATTCCAAGGATCGAAGATATCGTTCTCCTACCAAAAGTACCATCTCGGAAGCCAAATTCTTAGATAGAAACAAAAAATGTCAACAAAGAACTTCCAGCACGTCCTTATCTCATAATCCATTAAGAACATCAGCCATCTTTTCTCATAGAAGTAAGCTTACGAGAACATTGAAACTGGAAAAACAGCCGGGCTCAAGAGATAGAATACTATTAAACAGAAGAGCGACGTTAAGACTGTTTGAAAAAACCACAAAAGAGGATCACATTCGAACCACTGATATAAAAGTGGTCGAATTTGCTCACAAACGTCGTACAGATAGTATCTTCCTACACATTACATCTCATTCAGTAAAGAATCTTTTGTTGTCGGTGGCGGGGGATCTCGAGAAGAGAGGATACTTACTTCGGAAAACAGCCGAAGAAAGAGGTCTTGACTGCCCTAAAACAAAGAACACAGAGAGAGCCCGCATAAAAGGAGTACGGCCCAACAGGGAAACGACTAGACAAACACGACATCGACAGAAAGAAACAAGTATGAAGCAAAACCAAAAAGAAATCAAATTATGGGAAAAGAAGAGAATACTAGAGATATGACGGAAAATAGGTCCAGAAAACTATCTGGACCGTCTCACTTGGAAACTGTGAACAGAAAGCATAAAGACATTACAACATTGACATTGCTAAAGGAAGGACAGCAAAAAGCAAATGAGAAAGAAACAAAAAGGTGGGCATGGATACCTACAGCACTCGCTCGATATTCTAGAAAATAGCAAACAACTAGTGCGGCCATGAGT
This sequence comes from Ambystoma mexicanum, assembly GCF_040938575.1. Lineage (NCBI taxonomy): Eukaryota > Metazoa > Chordata > Amphibia > Caudata > Ambystomatidae > Ambystoma > Ambystoma mexicanum. The sequence goes on from NC_090936.1 coordinate 437,820,974, forward strand.
ATCAACACAGAACTACTGGCAGAGAAGACGACACCTCAAAAACTTACCATTGGCTCATGGAACACTCGAGGATATACTCATCTCACTCAGGCTGGAGAGATCAATATAGGTTTATTTGATCTTCTAAGCCTTCAAGAGACTTGGCTTCAATTTCCCCCTAGTATAGACGGCTTCGAGATCCATATTTCACCAGCACTTAAAGGACCGACGGGTCGCCCAATATCGGGCCTCCTAACAGCAATCCGCTGTTAGGCAGAAACTTGTGCAGTTCCCTCTGGGACCACTGCAAAAGATTTAGGACTACAGGTGTTTGGCAGTAAACCCACTTGGTAGCAGTCTGTACCACACAGATTCACTTGGTAGCTGTGGCTGAGCAGTCAGACGTCCCTCAAGAAGAGTTAGGCAGTATACAGAGTATTCACAATAGGTCAAGAGAACATAATAGAACAAGTAAACACTGACCAGGGCTTGGTATAAAAGAGATATAATTATTTATTTAAAACCACATCTAGAAAAACACGCAGGCACTAATAGTAAGCAATTCAAAAACACGGTCACTAAAAGATATACACTCCCTTAAAAGAATATTAGACAAGTCTTAAGTAAAGCCCCCACTTATTTTCGGACAGCGGTGAGCGCTTAACGTAGATGGCACTCTAATAATTTGTTTTAGAAAGGGAGAGAAAAGCAGAGAATAAATTGAACCAGATCCCAACACATTTTCACGAACACAACAAGAGAGGAAGGCAAAGTAACACCGTGAGTTTTAGAGTCAGTAGGCCGGATCTGCTTTAAGAGGATCAAAACGAAATGTGTCCAAGGTCACACGGTTGCAGTGCACAAAAGTCTTGAAAAGGTTCAAAAAGAGTTGGACCAAAGAAAGAGACCAGTTAGAGGGTCAAGGCGGCCATCCCAGTCCAGAAGGTTAAGGGGTTATTATTACCTAGTAGCAATCTTTAGAAAGGGAGGCCTGGCGGACACAGTACCTTAAAGTGGTGAGAATACTCCAGCGTGGTCAGTTCCTGGCAGCGGATGCAAGTCGATGCTTCGTCCGGGTGAAGAGAAGATCTCGTCGGGTAGGAAGACAGTAGTACGTTGCACTGCCAGGGAAGAAACCAGCCGCAGAGTTTCTCGGGTACAAGGAGCGGTCCGTTGATTCGCGGTTCAGTGGTAAGTGGCTATCTGGCCGCCGGGTTGCTTGGCACGGGCAGTACGACCACAAACCGGTCCGGGGTGCGAAGAAAAAAGGTAAACTGGTTGTGTCCACCAGTCAGGGGCAGAAGCCTCTCCAGCCGGGAGATCTTTTCTGTCGTCGGGAAGTGGTGAGTCGGTTCTGCAGGGCTCCACCGGTAGTGTTGTCGTGGTAGGTCAGCTCAGCTTCTCCCTCGTCGGATTCTCAGGTCCTGTGGCGACTTCTGAAGTTCCAGTCCCCTAAGACCTGCTTTTATGCAGCACACCCCCATTCACTCAGCCTAGCTGTCAATCAAACATGCTACCACTTGGGCCAATCACACAAGAGTGCGACTTGAGTTACCAAGGTAACTCAGTCCAGGGTGCCTAAACCCCCTCCCACACCCCCTGTGGTACCCAGACAGAGTGGCACCACTTTTGGAGGCTTCTGTGGAGAAGCCCGCCAAAAAGTGGAACAAAGTGCTCGACTTGGGTTGAAGTCACAGAAGAAAACACAAACGCCATTTTAGAATCGAGTCCTGGCAAAAAATACCAACCGGCGAATTAATATTAAATAAATAAACCGGCGGTATGTTCGAGGCTATGAGAATTAAATCATTAAAGTTGGTAGCCTCGAACAATGGGAAAATCCCATAGGGAAATATTTGCGGTCGAATATAAAAAGTAGTAGTTTCCACTGCCACCAGCCAAAACTCGATCAGGGGGGACGGAGACGTGCCCCCTCGACTAACAGACCCCGGGGCAATCGAATTGCCCCGACCAGTACGTCCACAATATGATGGTTTGTACTGGTTTCTGTTAATAATTTGGGACTATTAAAGCCAATGGTGACTTTACGTGCCCTGGGAGACAGTAGTCAGTCCCAGGGTATGGAGTCTATGGTGGGGTGTCACTATGACACGCCTGTGTTACTGCATGGAGGGTGCTGTGTAACACACATCGTAAAAACACATGAGACCCTATGGAGTAAAGGACCCCATAGCCCATAAAACACATTAACAGTCAAAGGAACACCATATATCATGTCCAAGAGTGGGAGAAAAAGAGTCTCACTCTTGGCAGGAGAAAAAAACAAACTCCAGAAATCCAGCAAAGCTGCTGGGGGACTCACTAGGTTAAGAAATTGAGCCTAAAGAGAGAATTCTCCCTAACATCCGCACAGGAGGGAGTCTGCGAATAAACAAAATACTGGTATCGTCAGCCTTTATACAAGCCATAATCTTAGAATGGGACAGACATTGCAGGTTGTCAGTGAGCAAAACATCTGAGTTTATACTTCTTCTTAACATCTAGTGGAATGCAGCGGCGATATCTACCAAAGACTTAATAAATAAGGTTGAGACAATTCTGAGGCATCAACTGATCCTAATGTGAACCACACACTGATCTGCGAACCACACACTGATCTGCGGAGACTTAAACGCCAGCTGTCCAGATACAGAAGGTAGATACCCCACGCCACACTTAAATCACAATTTACAAGCAAAGAAAAGAGGTAGTGCTTGGTCAGAATTAATGGACTTTCGGGACCTACACAACCTGAATTCTCTAGAAACGGCTTTCCTGCCTGTGGCGACATGGGAAACATCAGGATACAAAAGTACCATCGATTACATCTTTGCCTCAAAGGAATTGTACACCTTAATGGAATCATTTGAAGTACTAAAAACAACCAAAAGTGACCACAATTTGCTTACAGCAACGTGGTCCTCATTTAAAAGGACGCCAAAAGAAATGCCATATCAGCTCGAAACAAACGCTCAAGGAAATCGGTTAAAACTGACAAAAAAAGCCATCAGTTCCATCACAATGGCTTATAATCAAAAGAAGGAAACTGAGACCGAATATCAAAGTCAAGCTATCCTCGACTACTATCCACTCCTAGTTCCTTACTTAAAACCTAGGGTGACGAAAAACGGTCTAGATGAGCAACACCTCCATAAATGTAATGAGGAACTAAGGGCCAGGAGAGCCCTGCAAAGAAAAGCCGCAAGATGTGCACAAAAACATCCATCTAAGGAAAATATAGCCCTTGCATCTGAACAAACAAAAGGCTATAAATCGTGGCTGAAAAATTATCGAAGGATGTTATACCAATTCGATGCAGAGACTATGTTAAGAGCAGTCTGTAGAAGATCCTCCAAAGATTTTTGGTCTCTAGTCAAAAACTCAAGGGCGATAACGGATACGACCATCTTGAACAGTGTTAGTGAGGAAAAATGGGTGCAACATTTTACCAACTTACCTGAAGTCATAGAAGATGAGGAAGTGACAGACGAGGCCAAGAGTGACTGGTCAATCACTTACAACAAAGAAATAATTGTGAAAAAAATACAAAATTTAAAAAACTCAAGAGCTCCGGGCCCAGATGGAATTTCAAATGCCCAGTTAAAACAGGACCCAGAATCCTGGCCAGTTTTCATCATGTATTTGTATTTGTTTTATTTCTAACCCGCACCGTCAGGCCGGAAGGCATCAGGGCGCAACTTTGGACATGGTTCCATAACGAGCATACATATATTCAAATTTTAGATACAGTGCAAAGTATTCAGAGCATACAGCAATATACATCATTTACAGAGTAGAGATTAGAGCAGGTGTTTTACTGGGACAGGGCTTCCAGGTACAGAAGAAATCTGAGTTTCAAGGCTGATTGAAGAGCCAGGATTTCGTTTTGGACTTGAAGATACTAAAGCATTCTTCTGATCTGATGGTGAGGGGGAGGGCATTCCAAAGCTTGGAAGCTAGGACGGGGAAGCTTGATCCACCCGCTTTTTGTAGTTTGAACCAAGGGATAGTTAAACAGTGGGTCTGGGCGGTTCTTTGAGGGCCGGTAGGCGCGTGGCGGGATAGCTGGCTGCCGAGATACGGAGGGGGGCTTGGTTGGCTAGGCATTTGTGGGTAAGGCCTAAGGCTTTTAGTGCAATTCTGTTTGACAGGTAGCCAGTGTAGATTGGATCTATATTCCGAGATGTGGTAGTTTCGCAGGATGTTTAGGGCTGTTCTAATGTCGTTGTTCTGGGAGATTTGCAATTTGTTCAGATTCTCTGGGCTGGTTCCTAGGTAGAGGGCGCTACCATAGTCGATTTTGGCCATGATGAGGGTTCTGGCCACTGTGACCGTGTTTGGGGTGGTCAGAAATGGCCTGCAGGCTGCAATGAGTTTGCAGGTGTATGCTGAGGCAGATCTGACTGCATTTGTTTGTCGGGATGGGGATAGGGTGGCGTCAAGGTAGACGCCTAAGGTTTTAGTGTCTTTCGAAACTTGGATGGTGTTGCCATCGATGATAAACGATTGGTAGGCCGGCTCAAGTTTACTGAGGCGTTGCGTAGTGCCCAAGATGAGGAGCTCAGTCTTGTCATCATTAAGGCATAACTGGTGTTGTGCCATCCAAGCTTGGATGACCAGGTAGACGTCATTCAGGGCCTTGGTGTCAGCCAGTCACCAGTGATGGGAATGAGTATCTGGGTGTCATCAGCGTAATTCGTATAAGAGAAACCCAGATAGTCAATTACATCAAAGAGCGGTTTTGTAAAAACATTATAGAGTGTTGGCGACACGCAAGAGCCTTGGGGGACGCCTCAGTGAATAGGGGAAGGATCTGCAGCTGCAGATTGAGAAAAGACCCGCATAGATCTATTACTCAAGAATGATTTGATTCAGGCCGTAGCTGATGGAGAGAAGTGGGCAGCAGAGTGAAGATGCTTGCATAAGATTTGGTGGTTGACCAAATCGAATGCCGCAGAGAGGTTGAGAAGAAGTAACAGGACAAGTTTGCCGTTGTCCTTTAAAACTTCAATTTGAGTTTTTAAGTCTAGTAGAGCTGTCTCTGTTCCGTGTCTGGGGCGGAAGCCAGATTGTCTAAGACCTAGAAGATTATTGGCTTCCAAGTACTCTTGGATTTGCAGGTATGCTGCGCGGTCTAGGATTTTTAACAGGAACGGGACAGTAGTAATAGGTCGGTAATTGGTAGGTATGCTAGGGTCAAGGGAGGGTTTTCTGGGCAAGGCGATCACCCATGCGTCCTTAAGGTTGTCAGGGATAGTTCCTGTTTTAAAGGAGGCATTGATGAAGGAGGTGATAAATGGGGCCAAATCGTGGGCAGATTCCTTAATGATTGGGGCAGGCAGGGATCACCCTGGCAGTTGGAGGGTTTGATCCTCAGGATAATGTTTTCCACCTCCGCAGTGGTGAGCGGTGAGAAGGTAAACCGTTTGAGATTGGGCACGTCAGGGGAGAGGAAGCGTGGTGATTTTATTCAGTAACGCTGCCTGAATGTTAGCACACCATTTGCTATCTTTAATGCAAGTGTCTGGGAGGAGGGGGTAAAACGAGTTTCAAGCTCTTTTAGGAACTTAGAGTTCCTTAGAGTTGGAGTCAGCTTGCAGGATGCGATTATTAAGGGACTCTTTTTTCACCTCTATAATGGCTACTTTGTAGGAGAGCGATGCCAAGAGAAAACCGTCTTTGTGCGTGTCAGAAGGGTGACTTTTCCAACGATTTTCGGCATAGCGTTTGGTTTTGAGGAGTACTCCTAACTGTGGAGTGAACCAAGAGTTAAGGTGTGCCTGTGGTTTGGCCTTCCTCAGTTTGATGGGGGCAATAGAGTCTATAGCTGTGAGCATGCCGCAGTTATAGATGTCAGCTAGGGTGGTGGGGTCAATGCAGGAGTCAGTGGCCGCTTTAAGCGAAGGGAGTAGCAGAGGGAGACGTTTCTCCTTGGTTATGCCCTTTTTATTTCTGGTCGGGAGAGCAGGCGGTATCAAGGTCAGGATACGGGGGGAAGCTTCAATATTAAAAGTGATGATTTGGTGGTCTGACCATAAGCAAGGGGTATTGGCCAGGGCGTTGATATTGCAGTTAGAGCTGGCTAGCCAGTCAAGGGTCCTACCTTTAGAATGCGTGGGCTCTTGGATGTGCAAGGTGAAGCCAGAATTAGAAAGGGCGTTTTCCAAGTCTAGTGTAATGGGAGCTTTGGGGTCGCCAAGTCCCAGGTTGAGGTCTCCCAGGATGATAATTTGTGAGTTAGTTTTTGCATTATCAAGGAGGAGGGTAGAGACTTCGCCAACAAAGGAGGGTGCAGGGCCTGGGGGCCTGTAGATTAGTTGGAGGGTGGCGGTTTGATTAGGTGTAAGTGCGAGTTTGACTAATAATAGTTCAGCGGACTCGAGTTTAGTGTTGGTCGATACTCTTAAATTCAATATTAAAAGTGATGATGTGGTGGTCTGACCATAAGCAAGGGGTATTGGCCAGGGCGTTGATATTGCAGTTAGAGCTGGCTAGCCAGTCAAGGGTCCTACCTTTAGAATGCGTGGGCTCTTGGATGTGCAAGGTGAAGCCAGAATTAGAAAGGGCGTTTTCCAAGTCTAGTGTAATGGGATCTTTGGGGTCGCCAAGTCCCAGGTTGAGGTCTCCCAGGATGATAATTTGTGAGTTAGTTTTTGCATTATCAAGGAGGAGGGTAGAGACTTCGCCAACAAAGGAGGGTGCAGGGCCTGGGGGCCTGTAGATTAGTTGGAGGGTGGCTGTTTGATTAGGTGTAAGTGCGAGTTTGACTAATAATAGTTCAGCGGACTCGAGTTTAGTGTTGGTCGATACTCTTAAATCCAGAGTGGTTTTGTGGATGATGGCTAGGCCACCACCTCTGGTGTGGGAGGCAGAGGTGCGGTCACATCTCATGATGCCGAAGCCGGGTGGTAGGGCAAGGGACAAGGAGGGACCGGATGCGGCATGAAGCCAAGTTTCAGCTATGGCAATGAAGTCAAGATTTGAAGATGTTATAAGGTCTGCTATATCTAGAGCGTGCGCTGGGAGGGATCTGGCATTGATGAGGGCGCCCTTGATAACCAGCAGTTTCGCCTCTGTAGAGGGGGGTTTGCCATTAGTGGGTGCAGTAGGTGAGCATGGTGGTGTGTGTCGTGTTTGCTTGGGGAGGTTGCTACGGGTGGGGCGTATGTGGAATCTGGTGCCTAATCTTTTGTTTCTGAAAGATAAGGAACACGGTTGATTCGGAGTGGGTTTACTAGCGAAGTGTTCCAGACAGAGGGCTGGGTCATTGAAGTATGGGTTAATGTCAGTGTTGTGGTGCTGGAGGCCTAAGGTAGGTGTCATAGGGTCCATTGTGGGCGTCGCCATGCGCGGGGTCGGGGGGGCAAGGCTTGGGAGCGATAAGGTGTCTGATGGCTGAAGGTGTGTCGGCCGTGTGGGATGTGTGCGTAGCTGGGTGATAATTGCTGCTTCAAAGGGCAGAATGTGGTACAGTATAAGGAGCGCCCTGAAGAGCATGGTGGATGTGCACCTGGGGGGGATATGCGTTGCAGAAATAGGCAAGTTCGATTATGCTAGGGCAGTGCAAAATCAACAGTAGGCAGGTTCGATTTTAGCTAGGGCAATACACAATCAACAGTAGGCAAGTTTACTTTTAGCTAAGGCAGTGCACAATCAACAGTAGGCAGGTTCGATTTTAGCTAGGGCAATACACAATCAACAGTAGGCAAGTTTACATTTAGCTAAGGTGGTTCACAATCAACAGTAGGCAAGTTCAGTTTGAGCTGGGGCAGTGCACCTTCACCAGTAGGCAGGTACGATTTTAGCTAGGGCAATACACAGACAATAGTAAGCAAGATCACTTTTAGCTAAGGCAGTGCTTCACAATAAAGGGGGACACGGATTATGATGTGGCAGGCTAGATGCAACTATCAAGGCACAGTGTAATTTTAGGCTGGGTACAGAATTTAGGTGCAGAGTAGTGATAGGCTGGGCAGTTAGGAAAACACAATATAATGGCAGGCTAAGGCAACTAGGAAACACAGTGTGATGGCAGGCTAGATGCAGCTTGCAATGGCAGTGCATCTTCAAGTGACTAAGAGCATGTGCACAAGTAGGGCAATACAGTGAATATAGCTAACAGTTGATACAGCATATGGCTGGGTATAGGTAGCAAGTGGCAGTCTTTGGAACAGTGATCAAATATTGCTGTAATTGGTTTCACAGTTGCACAGTACAAGCGCTCAGTGGTCACATGTAAATTACCTCTATGGAGTAGAGTACAGCGTCGGAGCACCAATATGGTCAGTTGTGCTGCGAGGGCGAGGTCCAGGCTCTGTTCAGGTGCCAGGGGGGCAGAGACAAGTAGGGTGGTGGGCAGGGGCAGTGGTAATGATGAGGCTTGGTGTTCTGGTGCAGCCTGCAGCTCAGTCAGGGCCTGGAGCCTTTTCACAGTGCCTTCTCACGGAGGCCGGCTCACGCCTACCCAGTGTCCTGATTGGCCACTTAGCAGAAGAGGGAGCCAATCAGGGCTTGTAGGTGCAGCTTCAGAGGGGTGAGAAGGTGGAAGCACTTGAGGCAGCCATTTTGGAATGGCAAACGGCCTCATGGTTCAAACAAAGGGCAATGGCATCTGGGGGCTGCAGAGGGGGCCAGGACCTTTCTGTGGCCAGGGAGCAGGGTGAAATCCTGCAGCATTTAGGTTGCAGATATAAATAAATAAATCCGCCGATTTTCTGCAGTTTTCAAATTCGCTCGCGCTGGGCTGGGGCGGCTGTATAAATCATGGAAATATTCAATCCATGCATTGAAACAAGATCTATCCCAGAAACCTGGAAAACGGCTAACATCGTCCCAATATTCAAGAAGGGTTCAAAAAGTGAAGCAAAGAACTACAGGCCGATAGCTTCATTGGATGTTATAGGGAAGCTATTCGGATCACTAATTCTGGATGAACTGCAAGAATTGCAAAAAGAATCAAAAACGGCAGATCCTTTCCAATCTGGATTTGAAAAGAACCTGGGAACATCTATCAATATCATGATAAGTATCTTGAAAGCAAGGGCTTGGGAAGGCAAATTACCAACATTCATAGCTTCTATAGACCTAGTGCAAGCTTTTGATCGGGTAAACAGAAAAAGATTGTGGAAGAAATTAGAAAGAACAAAATGCCCCCCTTCCATAATAGCACCGATCAGAGCCCTACATAGTGAAACCACAGTGAGAGTGAGGCTAAATGGGCCAGGCCTTCTGTCAAAAGCAATAAAGACAACAAGAGGGGTTAAGCAGGGCTGCCCATTGGCCCAAGCCTTGTACAAAGCCCATATGGCCGACATAGTGGACTCAGAAAATGACACCCGTTCTTTTCCTCCTAAAATAGGTGAATCCAAGGTTACAAGGCTGCTATACGCCGATGATATAATTTTGTTGGATCTAACAGCCATCGGTCTACAACGTCAATTAGACAGCCTCTCAGTCTACCTAAAAAAAAAACGGTTGGACATCAATACAAACAAAATGAAGATTATGATCATCGAAAAACCAAAAATAACGAAAAAACATCATTGGTTCATAAATTCCGAGAAATTAGAAACAGTAAAAAGCTTTATATATCTTGGAGTAAAAATCTGCCGCAGCAAAATTGAAATTTCCATGCAAGAACATCTTTTCACGAAAATCCTTGCAGCCCAAGCTCTGACTTTGGACACAAAATATGGTAAGTTTTCGCTTCTTCCGGCAATAAACTACAAAAGCCATTCCAGCAATAACATACAGAGCCGAAGCAATGCTACAACTTCCTGTCACACTGTGGGATAGACTCGAGGGCCTTTTTTGACGAAAGGTACTGAAGCTGCCTACTTCGACACCTATAGCAGTAATCTGACGAGAGTTAAGTCTGTCATCAATGAAATATGTGATTAAAAGAAACAGTCTACTATTCTTGGGAAAAATACTGAGAACTCCTCGCCCACAAATTTTAGACATCATTCACAGAGAAATGGAAAGCGAAAAGACCCAGATGTTGACCGCCAGGTACAAAAAACAACTTGACCTGGCAGGGAAAATTGGGTGTTCGGAATGGGACATCGAAAGAATCCCTGGTAAAATCAAAGACTGACTGAAAACTCAAGATTGAATCGACACATTGGATAAGGCAAGTGAATATATATCCTCATCACATCTGACTTTTAACACACAAAAAATAGACGACATGAGAATTTACTTTAAGAAATTTCTGAATAAACACTTGCGATCGACCTTCTTAAGAGCACGTCTGAATGTCTTAAAGACAAACAAAGTTTTATTTCTCCGAAAACAAGCTGAAAACAACAAATGTTGTTACTGTTCAGATACACAAAATACCGAGACAGTGCGACATCTACTTCTTCTCTGCCCAGGAACAGATAAGTTAAGAACAATCTATCTCCGGCCACACAGACTTAAACATCAGACGACAACTGACGAGGTTTGGTGGAACCAGATGATGAGCGGTGATTTTACATCGCTGACACTAACTAGCGACAGCCAAATTCTTGCATGAATTGGATTTAGTTGGAAAGGCCGCAGATTAATACCTACGTGAAGAGGGCAGAGTATCGTAAGGACGTATTTCTTAGTCATAAAAGGAAACTGGACAACAAAGGAAAAAAAGTACTAAGTTTGTAAAAATTGTTAATCACGATTAAATCCAAATGAAATTAAAAAAACATTTTTCACTTGGATGAATCCGTGAAGACTGGTTATTTGGCCCCCCTGTTAAAAGTGGAATTACATGCCTCCTACCAGAGTATTGAACCATTAGGAACTACTTCCTTTCCTGAAATAAAAAGAGCCATGTTGGAGCAGGTGGGGCAAACAGAGAGCTTTTATCATCTAAAGTTCCGAGCAATACATCTTTTGCCCAATGAAACCCCCTTAGAATTGGCAGGATGGGTTCAAAATACCCTTACGCAATGGTTAGGAAGAAAGACCCTAGCGAAGGTACTCAAGACCTTGGCCCTAGAACCATTTCTAAATGCCCTCCCCATCGCTTTACAACAAGGGATTTTGCAACAACACAACCCTGTGTGGGAGGCAGCCATTCAAGTCGCCTAAGCACAGTCAGAAGTGGCTAAATATCTGGGATACAGGGATAAACCCGGGGAAGGGAAGAAAGGAATAGAATCGCTATACAGGCCCATACCATCTGAAAAATTGGTAAAAATAAATTCCCTCCACAAGACAATACCAATAAAGAGGAAACCCATACAAGACTTCCTTCCCCACCCTTAACAAAAAGTCCCCTAACCCATAGAGAAGAAATTGGGAAAGTTAAAACCTCTCTCCTCATGACACCCATATGCTACCATTGTGGAGAAACAGGGTAGATTCTGCCCCAAAACAAACACCAGGAACCAATGGAAATGGGGTTGATATCGGCAGTCCTGTGGTAAGAGGAGGGAGAGGAGATAGAATCATAAACATTCTGAAATGTTTTATTGTGGATCATAACCTCATGAGAAGGTAATGGTACATGGAGTGTGGGCTAAAGCCCTCATAGGTTCCGTAAGTAAACGGACAGCAATCAAGGCTGACCTCTTATACCCAGAAGACCTACGAAATAGTCAAAATGTTAAAATAACGTGTGTATATGGAGACCTAAGTTACCATTATCTCTGGAAATTAGAAATCAACCAACAACCATGAGAACATCATTGGCACCAGGATTATCAGAGGAGGTAATCATAGGGGAGACTGACTTTCCAACCTTTAACAATTACTACGTGGCCGTCGCATACTCGCCTTTGAAGTCTGGGGACCCCTCTTTTGTACTTTCAGACAGACCTATATGGAACTAGGAAAGAACAAGAGCATCTGCACCTATGTCTAATAGGAATAATTATCAGGCAAAGAATGAAGGAGAAGCCACAGAGATGAGGGGAGGCAGGGTATGCAACAAATCGAGGGAACCTGTCACTACTCTCCAAGGAGGCGCATCTTCCTTTGAGGCTAGGGAGGTATGTCCCCTCTGCAATACTCAACCCCCCCCCCCAAGGGTTGGAATAAAGTGGGTCCTCACCAGGCGCGACTCCCCTGATGTGATTCTTATCACCCCTATTTCCATAGCCTTTCCTCCACCCTTAGGGGCGTGACCAAGGAACCCCCCCCCTCCCCTCCATCAGGGGCTGTGCTAGGAATAGAGATAGGGAAAGGCATACACCTGTCACTGCACTAGATAAGAGAGTAGGCAACAACCCCCTGCAGTAGGTGGCTAATCCCTCATCTGGCCAGGAGGGATTTTCTAATGTCACATATATTTTTGTATTGATAGTTCACTACTCAAACCTTCCATTAACCCTTTTTGTGTTTATTAAAGACGTGCACCACACATCAATACACAGTACATTTAAATAGATGCCTCACACTTAATATTAATGTTTAAATGTTTCTGACAAACCTCTCAGGAATGAACACTCAATAAATACTTCTTACTCATGTGTAAAATAAATCTTTTAATTGTGAGAAATAAATAATAAAGAAACATTGCTAATATTATGGTCATCAGATGCAACACACTTGAAATGCAAAACGTCATTAATGACTAAGCAGCCATCATCGTCTGTCTACTCAAGACCAAGACTGACCAACCTTCTCCAAGATACCATAGTTCCCTCAAAAAACAACCTGTCTCACCAGGTCTTGCTAGCCAACCTCACAAATCTTGCTAGGCAATCGTCATAGAAGCACCTCAAAGCACTTCCCCTTTCAATACCTTTCTCAATGTGATGTCAATGAAGGGTAAAAACCCCCTCATACTCACTATCTGTAGAAGGTAGGGAAATGAGAGGGCTGTAGAAGACTGGATGCCTGGGGGATGATCCACAGTCCAAGAATAAAATCCAAAAATATTAAGCCACCTATTAAAGCGCCATGATCATTTTATAAAAAAGCATAAAAATAGGACAAAATGCTTCAAAAAGAGTTATCGCCAATTGGGATTAACCATGGTGCCAGCAGGTAGCCAATTAAGAATACGATCTTTTCATAGGTGGTAAGTGAGCTGATTTTGGCTTTTGGTGGTTAGGGGGAGGTAGAGGGCGGAGAAGGGGGATGCAAGCAGATTTCCCATTCAGCTCAATGAAAATCAATAGTACTGCTCAAAAGTCAATAGACCCATTCCTTTGGGCACTCAAATGCCTCAAAACAGCAAAAGATCCAATTTAGTGGCTTTAAAATTCTGTCAGGAAAAAAGGAGGGATTTCAGCTCCTCCTCCCTGCATATAGGTTAATGGGCCCAGTGGTTCCCCTTCTCTTTGGTCCTTCCAGCCGTCCATGTGCCTGCTCCTGTTGTCTCGCCAGCTCCCAGTCTGCGCACACAGCTAATATCTCCTGCACTACCTTCCTTATATACTATCTGGGATGAAACTGTCAATTAGCATAGTTCTCAGACAGAAGCAAGAAACTGTTCAGAAGCAAAAAGTGGTTGAGCTCAAAAAGTAGACGAGTTCACTGGTCTAGTATTAGTGTAAAGGATCTTTTTAGGGAAGTTAACATTATTTATGCTGAGAGCAAGACTAATGCACCTTTCACCCACTTTGATTAACTGCTCAGCAGCTAAACGCTCCACAGGACGTTCTGTGGTTGTATTGTAGTTCTTTCATATTGCTATCTCAGTTTTGTTTACTATTTACCAGGATACTTGGCTCACTTCCCAGGAAGTCTGGAGTGCAGTCAGAGCGTTTGTTCACACTAAGCGTGCACATTGTTCTAATAACAAGGTCACTTGGCACCCGTCTCAAGCTCCCAAAGGAAAACATTTTCTGTTCAATGTACAATTATGAACTTTTTCGCTTGCCTTTCCCGAATGGAAAGTGCATTTCTAAGGCGGTGTTCGCTTTTAATAAATATGCCTTTGTACTTGCATCAACGGCTTGGCAATATAGCAAAATTATCCTGCCCTTTCACATGGCCTAGACATGGCTACAACTGATGTCACCCCCTTTGCGGACAAGGACTAATGTTCCTGTTAGAAACTCCCTTCAGAAGTGCATACTATGGCCCACATGGGATATTTTAGAACACCAGATTCCATCAAGTACCAACATTGTGACGAGGAAGCAATTATACTAGGAACTGTGAATTATTCATACTGGGACAAGGAAACCATGATACCCAAGACTATGATGTATCCCTACTGGGAGAAGGAGAATCCTAAAGGATATTGTTATCCAAGAGGAAAAGAACATATATCTTTAAAGCCTTAGCTCCAATCCCCTACAGTTGGGTAAATGGGACTCCATTGGGGAACGAAGAGGGCAGGACAGAGAGGGAGAAACACCCTCACATCAGCTGGGAAAGGACCAGAGCTTTGTGATGCAAGCTAGAGAGAGAGAGCTGTATGCCAACAGGAGAGTTCCCCGAGCCACATACACCGAACCAGTGAGAGAGACTCCAGAGCGTGCAAGTTTCAAACTCGCATAAGGGTATCAGGCGATAGGGCAAAGCCAGGGCCAGGGAATAACCTGAGAAACCAAAAGGGCCAGAGCCCATCCAAAAGTGGTGGCAAAACCAGGAATAGGAATCCTTGGTGGACCAGGTGTCCGGGTAACGTTGCCGATACCACTGACGACTGGAAGCACCAGTCAGTATGGTTGAGTGCAGGATGACTGCAGCACCATACAGAAACAAAGGCTCCCACTCAGTTTCTCCTATCGGGAGGGTAACTGGGAGAACGGGAGCCCCAGAGTGAACCCAGTTGATCATTTCATTATAACAATCAGTTCACTTGTCCCAGTACCAAATCTGAAAAAGTGTTGAGTTGGAGAAAAAGGGAACCCAAGAGCAATAATGTTATGAACTGCTGAATGGTTAAATACCGAAAGAGAATTAGAAGAGATAAAGCTACCCTGGGAAAGGGGAAAGTCAACTCGACATCCTGTACGCAGTCAAAATACGTTTCAAGAGGGAACAAGAAATTAGCAAGTCTAGAGAAAGTTGGCAATTGCATCGTAACTTAAATAAAGTATATCGAGAGATTGTAAAATCCCCTGCTGAGCATCCCAAATCCGAAACAAGGCATAATAAGAGAATCCTTGGGGGGACAAGACCGGAGTAAAGAAAGCCAAGTAATCCCATTAAGGAATTAAAGAGTTTAATGAGAAAAATCACAAAAGACTATTCATAATTCATCTATTGAAAAGTCAGTACTAGGAGTACCCCAGAAGATTGACCTAAGAATCCTTTTCAAGAGACTGCTTATTTGTATTCGCATACAGAACGTTGGGTACAAGGAGTACCTCAGAAGAAGGGAGTACGTTTCCTGATTTTGCATGGCAATAAGGTCAGTGAAGGTAGTTTGGGCAGCAGACTTCTATTTTTTGGACAATCACGACTGACTGGTAAGCACCTTTGGTTTTAAGATAGGCAGGGAACACCCATAGTGAAATGGAAAGATGGGCATTAGTCGTTTTCTTTCTTCTGATTCGCCAGAGGGTGCAGTTTACTGGTATTAATATTTAACTCTGCACAAAGAATGTCTGATGATTTTAGAAGTAGCTTTAGCGATGGACATATTTGGGAATTCTGGTGTGCACCTGCCATAGATTTTGTCACAGCCAAGGGATCATATGTTTGCATTTCCCTTTATTTTTATGTTCCACAATACAGGAATTATATTTTAACGGAGACTGGTGGTTAGGTTTAGGATTACCCAAATCAGTCTTCCTTTCTTCAAACCTTTGATCGTCCATCATTCCCCTCTGTTCTACCCAGTTCAGGGCCACCTTCCTGCTGTCAAACGGTCAAGGTGTTGGGATGTATAGTGTTCTGCTTCTTTCTTCCATTCTGGCCATTGTAGACAAAGGTTACCTGGTGTTCTACACTTTCAGTTCACTTGGCAACAAGACCCCTAGTGCACTGTCCTGTTGATGGGGGGGAGGGGTTTGCTGACACTCTTCCAGAACTGTTAGATCACAGTCCCCTTCCCTTCACAACTCAGCTGCCTAAACTTATCAAGGTCATGGGTGCACCTTCACCAGTGTTTGCCGACGGTAGACAATTTATTTTAGCTTTTTGTGGTCCTATCCTTCCCATCCTGTATTTCGGCTGTGAGACACCCCAGTAAGTCTTTGCCAGCAGAGGATATCTGTTTCTAGTGGAGTATCTGATTTGTGTGCATTATAAACTGGATGTATGATGATCAATGCAGCTCCCCTCAGCTTGTTGTCCTTATTAATGCCTGCAGATACCAGCTGATTCATCTCTCCCACTGATCGCCATTCACAGATGCAGTGGATCCAAGGCTCGTCCACTGCATTATGTCACTACCGGTACTGAACCCTTCTCTGCTTTTTTTGCACAGCATGCACTGTGTCCCCGTGCCTGCCTGCTTAACTCCAATCCGAGTCTTTCAACAAATGTTGCAACGTACGCTCATGGCCATCTTGAAATTGCTTGGCGCTGCAGGGACAATACATGCACCTGCTAACGATCTCATTACCAAGGGTACTTGTGTCATCGTTTGGCTCCAAGAAGGCACCACACACTTCGGTGTAAGTTAGTCGCAAGTGGAGCATAGTTAGCCCGGGCACAACCATCCGATGCTTTGACAGGAGAAATGGCCAGATGGTGATTTAAGGAAGCAATTCTTTCCCCCAGCCCAAGTGGTATCACCCATCTCAAAACAAAAATCACCTTTTTGCTACAGGAGCGTTCCTGTATTTGTCTTAAGGCAACAGTGTTGCTCTTCCAATGTGCTAGCTTAGACCACAACCCTATTTTCCATTTAGATCTCTTGCTTATTGAGCATGGCCGTTCGTGTCAGAGTATTAGAGAATGTATTGTTTTCTGTGTTGAGTCAACACCCCCACACTGACACACAGGCCTCACCGAAAGCCTCAAAGCTAGACACCCCTAAGCCAAAAGCATCCATCCGCCATTAAGGCGCTGCCAACCCCGGCATTGGGAAATCTTGACCGAGGGGAACACCCCCTACTTCTGTGACAGCAGGCAGCTCCAAGAAGCCACCAAATGGGGAGTGTTGTGCTTATACTGCTTAGCATAACAGTTTGGAAAAAAGAAAACTCTGGTTGTATGACAGATAAGGTGTGCATTTTGCCTTGTTAGGCCAGAGCAATTAAAAACTGCAAATCACTGCTTTTTTCCCTTGGGGACAGGACCAATCATAAAGTCTGATACTATGAGACAGTCTGAGTTTTATTTTCATGTGGCATCTGCATTAGGCAGTGGTTGTGCATGGTGGGCTCTTGAACTCCTGTCAAAGTCCTTTAGTAGACCTCTTGTGTGTGTGTTCATCTGTGTATGTGTATAGTAGGCTGTGTTTTCCATTTAAGCCTACTAGAACTGTAGAATATCTTTAGAAACAGTATTGTTTCCTAAGGTAAGGCCTCTATTCACCATCCCACCCCTCAAGGGCGACTCCTTTCTGAAGAAGTGCCCGACCGGGAGGGGCCTGTTGGGCTCTAGTACCAACTCACGTACCAAGGCTACTCCAGCTACTGGCCTTGCAGCCGAAGGGTCTCTGGATCCTCCCGGTATCGTTGCTGAGGGACCGCAAGGTTTTTGTACCGGGTTACTCCCGAGGGGCAACGCTCTACTGCTGGCATCATGTCTGAGGGGGTGCCTTCACACAGTTCTGCCAAGGGCTCTACACCTTCCAGGCCTCAGCCTGAGGTGCGGGATAAGCCTTATGATCCAAAACCAAACATCTTGGACGGACTGGTTCGAGCGAGCCAGGCACCACGATTTCAGCACGTGGCACGCAGCTCCAAAAAATGGCCGCTGTGCCTGACAAAATGGCTGCTCGTCCTATGCCTCCTCTCACAGAGCGGGCTGAGGTACGGGTCACAAGATGGGACTGTGGTCAACCAGGTATGTGGCCTACAGCGTATCCATCAGCAGCGCAGGGCAGGATCCCCCTGGATCCCAGACAGTGCACCCCGGCACCAGCAGCCCGTGGCCACTCCATCAAGATCTCCTGCCACCTCCTCATCCTCTGAAGACAGGTTCTTTTAAAGGTTTCTGGCGCTGATGCGAATGCCTCAAATGGGATATATCCTTCAGGATGCTATCAGGGGACATGCTCCCTCAGGTCACTCCACCGGTACCTTTGGTCATTCCTCCAATGGCTCCGGTGCCCCAGCGCTTCCCACGCTTCCTTTGCCGGCTCCTGTGCCACCGGCAGTTCAGGTGGTTCCACAGGCTACGGTTTCCACACCGCAGCCCACTGCACCCAGTACCCCTCCATCAGTTCTGGATCCTCCGAGCACGCAGGCGGACACAGACGAGGAGGAGGGCCCAGACACACCATCAGCAAAGGCGTTCCACAAATACCTTGCGGCCCTGGCAATGCACTTGGGCCTTCCTCAGCCCGAGGTTGAGCAGTCTGTGGAGGGGGTCCTGACAGAAGTCCTCACGCTAAGGCCCCCCTCCAAGATGGGGATCCAGAAGCAGAAGGACGTTGTTGCCCTGGCCAAGAACGGGTGGCTCAAGCTGCACTCGGCCCAACCTGTCAACCGGCGCCTCAACGCCAAATACAGGCAGCTGGAGGGGGATACACTTTTGCTTTCGGCTCATCCTCAGCCGCACTCCTCAGTGATTGCTGCAGCATCACTCTATACTAAGCCTCGGTCGTCCTTGGCCACCTCGTCCTCGGTGCTGCTGGGCAAGGAGGAGAAGATTCTGGAGCCGTATGGGAAAAAGCTGCACTCAAACACCTCTCTGCACCTGCGTCAAGCCAACGCCAATGCCATGCTGGCCGCTGCTAACCAAAGGCTCTGGCGAGAAATCGCGGACTTCCTCCTGGAACTCCGACCCCAGAGCCAGGCTTGCTTCAAAGCTGGACTAGGAGAAGCCAGGCCGGTAGCATCCGATATCCTGGAGTCCTCTGTGGCCCATATCAATACCTCTGGCCGGGCCATCCGCTTCGCCACGGACATGAGAAGGATAGCCTGGCTCTGGGCTATGTAGTTCAACCCAGACGTCCAGGAATGCATATTGGACCTTCCATTCGAGGGTAGTGACCTCTTTCACTCCTTCAGGGATGAAGAATTAGATAAAAAGAACAGCTCACAGATCACTAAGTCTTTATCTATTCTTACGAAGGCCACGCCCAAGGCGTACACCCAGTCCAACCCACACTCTGACAAGGGGCGGGTTCCTGGAGGGTTCTGAGGCTTCCAGTAACAAAGGTCTAGGCAACCTGACCGTTCCCAGGGTCAGCATCGGAGGAAACAAAAAAAGGGGTTTTCCAATCCACCACCTCCTCAACAGCCTCAGAGAGGATAAAAGGCATGACAGGCCCCTTCGGGTCCATGTGTCTCCGGTGGGGTGCAGGCTTGCCTCTCATGTGCAATTTTGGCAGCAACATTTTTTGGACCCCTGGATCCTATCTGTAGTCTCCACGGGGTACCGCCTACCGGTCCCTCCCTCTTCTCCCTACTCCCCTCCTCTCCCACAGATTGGGACAGCAACTCTTTTGGCGGAAGTCCGGTCGCTCATCGAGAGCCAGGCAGTGGAAGAATCCCAGATAGGATTGGGCTTCTAATCCAGGATTTTCGCCATACAGAAGAACCACTGGGCTGGCCTGAGGGTTGTGTTGGACCTTTCGACCCTCAACCTCTGCCTACCTCTAAAAAAAAATTCAAGATGGTTATGCCAGCTCTCATTGCAGAGACACTGAACAGGGGAGACTGGATGTGCTCCCTGGATCTGAAGGACGCTTACTTACACGTCCTGGAATCAGGAGAGGGGCTCACAATCGGGGCCTGTGGACATTCCCACGTCTCTCCACCTGGACCTCCTCTGGTGGTCTGCAGATTTCAACCTACGGCAGGGCAAGCACTTCCGGTCCCTCCCTCAGGTCACTGTCACGACAGACCCCTCCCTCGAGGGCTGGGGAGCTACTCTGGACAACCACAGCATCCATGGAGTCTGGATCCGGCAGGAACAGGAGTCCCACATCAACTGACTAGAGTTGAAGGCCATATGGCTGGCCCTCAAAGCCTTCCTCCCTCTCATAGAGGGCAAGAGAGTACTTATCCAGACAGACAACTCCACCAGCATGTACTATGTGAACAATGAAAGAAAAGGGTTGTATATCCAGTCTTCAACAGCTGTGGCGCTATCCAATTATTAATGTAAAGTCTGCAGGTAAGCTGCTAACTGGGACTATGTCCTGTGACTGGTCAGGACTATGAGTAACGGAAAGAAGATTGCAAGCGCTTGGTTGCGCTTATACCAAAAGAAAGGCTTGATGTAGTCAATGTATGGTAGTGGTATGTCTTTAATTAGTTAGACATAGGAGATCGAGTACTTGAGTCAAAGAAAAAAACATAAAAATGGATTGCAGTTGCTTAGTTACTTCACTGATACATTTTCAAATTCAACATAAATTACAGTTGCTTCACTGATGCATTTTCAAATTGCAATGAATTCGCTTCAGTCAGATAGGTTAAACAATTTCACCATTCCAATTGATGAAGTCACCAAGGCCTCCAATCGTTGTACATTGGTTAATATTAGAGCTGCTCAAAAGGATGAATAGATGTGCTGCTGATATATAGCTGATTAGTGCCTCTTAGTATCTCAAAGAGATAGATAGATGTATTGCTAATATATAGCAGGATTGGTGCCTCTTCTTGGTGTCTCAAAAGGATAAATGGATGTGGTGCTAATATATGGCAGGATTAGTGCCTCTTAGTGCCTCGACATGCGTTTCCCCGTCCTGGTACTGGGCGGTTCTTCAGCGGTGAGATAAGATGTGTAGAAATCTCTCATTTATGTCCATCCACTTGTTTTACTAATTAGATTGGCAATGTCCCTATAAATCAAAACAAAAACAAACTGATATATAGGGTCCTCATAATGGATATTGTTGAAAAACACAATATTATGGAGCATTGAGTAAAGTGTTATACTTACAATCTTAGAATGCCCTTTGTAGGATGGTAAAAAGATCCAGCCAGAATTGCTGGAAATAGTGAGTATGTGGTCAATAATTAGTTATGTAATAGATAAGGTATGTTTTACCATAGTATCTAAGGTAGTAGGATCAACAAAGCACTAATTAGTGGATAGATGTAGAAAATAAAGGCTTACCTAATTAGATTCAATTGTCAACGAATGCCGGAGAGACTAATGGTGAGGTCGCCATTGTTTTCTCCTTTATGCGGCCGTATTTATTTAGCGTGATGACGTCATCACGTAGACGTAAAGACACAATTTTGGGACGGGTTTTATGTCCTAATAACGTGGTTGCCATATGTTGCTATAAAATGAACTCTAAAAGTTGAAAGTGCTAGAAGTGTTGATGGGCACCTAAATTCGATAAGTTGCTAGTGAAGATAGACTAATGTATAATGATGCAGTTTCAAGCTCTAGATGAAAGCTGGATGAGAGGCTGAACTGGGGAGAGGTTAAACAAAGCTACTTGTTGGTGACTGACATGAATCATAGGTATATTAATCCACATGTTTAAACAACACATGTGTGAGAGGAGTCAACAGTCAGACATAAAGAAATTGTATACACAAGCAGAGGGTAGATATTGCTGTTATAAAAAATTATAGAGTTCCTGATCTGAATTTAACCCAGAGTGGCATGGGTCCATATTGCAAATCCATTTTGCTTCCTGTTTCTGCAGAATGTTATCCACATTGCCTCCTCATGGTGGGATGTTGATTTTTTCAATGGCGAAAAGTCTGAGTGCGCTGAGTTGTTCTTGAGTATGATTTGATTGGAAGTGTGTGGCTAGTGGTGATCTTAAGTCCTCAAAAACAAAAATTAATGAGAAGTTATGCCAGAACCAATGCAAACAGAGGCAATACCACAATAGCAAATTCAAATGCAAAAGGGAGGGAAGGGGGAAAGGATCGAAACACAAATTAAACAAAAACAGGAGTAAAAACCAGATGACAGAACCCATTACCTCAGCACAAAATCTATTAATCAACTTAACAAATTTAGATGTTTCTCACTATGGCACTTAACAAAGGACTCCAATTTTGTCCAACCAACAGCTATGATCATTTCTCCACCACAGTGGATTTATTTCACTTTTGTAGAAAATTAAGATTACATTTTTTTTGGCGCAAACAGAAATGAAGAAACGTCCTACAGCCTGCGGCATACCTTCAGATTTAACAGTTGAACATGTTGAACAAATAGTGCAATTACTAAACATACCAGACCCTAATGAACAATATACTTTGGGGTAATTTGCATCGGAACAAGACATTAGTATGGCCCTTTCAGCTAAAACTTCTCTCAAACCCAAGTCTATATTTAAACCGATGCTGGCACCTGACAATGTAATAGACACCTTCTTTAAAGTTACCCAGCAGGATCTAAGAAGGATTTATTTGTGAGGTACTAAACATAAAATTAATCTCAACTTAACTTGGCGTGAAAACAAAGCACTGATGGAACTGCAAGACAATTCTAATATCACAGTCAGAATTGTGGACAAAGGAGGCAATATAGTACTTCTCAACACTGAAGATTATATAACAATGGCAATGGCACACCTTGAGGACAAGAAATGCTATGAAAAATTAACCATCAACCCATTGCGACTTCATTGCAATTTGAAAATGTATCGGTGAAGCAACTGTCATTTATGTTGAATTTGAAAATGTATCAGTGAAGTAACTAAGCGCAAGCAAGGGCTTGCAATCTTCTTTCAGTTACTATGTGAACAAGCAGAGTGGTACCAGATCCCCTCCACTTTGCAACCTCTCGATCAGCATGTGGGAGTGGGCCCTGGAGAAGAACATCTACCGCATGGCTGTCCACCTCCCGGGGGAAGCCAACCTGGAGGCGCACAGACTCATCAGACTGGGGGCGGACAATTACGAGTGGCAATTGAACGACCTGGTACTGGAAGAAATCTTCCCCAGATGGGGGTACCCCCAAGTGGATCTGTTTGCCTCCCACGTCAACATGAAATGCCAGCAGTTTGCCTCTTGGCAAGGGCAGGGCCCCGGCTCCCTGCATGATGCCTTCCAGATACAGTGGAACTGCATGAGGGTGTACGCCTTCCCATCCACCCCCCCGGTCCACAGGGTGGTCTGCAGGATAAAGCAATCGTGTTACCTCAGTGTCATTTTGATAGCCGGCAAGATCATGATTCTCTGAGTTGATCAGCCTATCAGACAGGCCTCCCATTCACCTACCACTGGGCCCAGCTACGCTCCTGACACAGCAGGGGGGCAGGGTTCTCCACCTTGCTCACAAGCTAGCCTTTGCAGCGTGGTTCCTGAACAGGTCACTCTGAAACACCTGAACCTATCGCAGGCTAACCTGGAGATCATACAGGGCACCAGGAGCAAAGCTACCAGGAGCCAATACAAGAGCAAATGGTCTAGATTCTGTCATTGGACCAGCTCTAAGGAGATCGACCCTCTCATGCTCTTTGGATGATGTCCTTTCCTTTTCGGCACACCTTGCACCGGAGTGCAAGTCGACACATGCCGCACTTACCTGGCAGCCATAGGTGCCTACAGGAATTCAGAGGAGGATCTACTTTCCTCTGCTAACCCGGTGGTCAAGCGGCACCTAGCGGGCCTCCACAGAGTCTACCCACCCATAAAGAGGCCTCACCCAGTCTGGGACCTCCACGTGGTATTGGGCGCATTGGCCCACAAACCAGTTGAGCCAATGGCATCTGCTGATATCAAGTGGGTAACACTAAAGACAGCTTTGCTCGGGGGCCTTACCTCAGCGCGCATGGTCAGCTAGATCCAGGGCCTCGGAGCCCTACACCACTTTTCACGGACGCACCCTGCCTTCTTACCCAAGGTCTCAACTGCCTTCCACCTTAACGAAGAGATTGTTCCATCTACTTTCTTCTCCGATCCTAAGGATGAACCTCAGAGAGTGTTGCATCGCCTAGAGGTCAGACACGCTCTGAAGTATTACTTGGACAGGACCAAAGATTTCTGCAAGTTGAATGCCCTTTTCGTCACTTTCGGAGGTGCAAGGCCAGGATATCAGGCTTCCAAGGCCTCCATCTCTATGAGGGGCAGCACAAGCCGGTTCCAGCTAATTTGCATGCTTGCTCATGCTATCAGGGCCAAGAGCACGGCCATTGCATTCCAACGCCATGTACCGTGGCAGGTCATCAATAGGACGGCCACCTGGGCCACCGCCTCAGCTTTTTGCAAGCTTTACTGTCTGGATGTCGCCTCTAGGTCAGACGCGGCATTCAATCAGGATGTATTGAGAAACCTGTTTGCGTAAGGAGGGTCTGCTCTCCACCCTAGGGCTACACTCAGTTGCAATCGCCCATACAGTATGGAGGAAAGGGGACGGTTCGTAAGAGTAATTAATATTTACTCACCATAATGACTAACGTACTCTTAGTCCATAGTCCCCTTTCCTCCATACGTCCCACCATCCTCTCCCCCCCCCCCAAATAATACTGGTGTCATTAGGAAATGTTGCATATTGTCGAGGCATCAATGGAGACTGAGGAGTGGTGCCGGTGGGCGGAGTCACCCGAGCATATGCTCCCAGGGCCACGCCCCCACGCACCTCTATGAAGAAGGTTCTGTCTCCCGTCCCACGCAAGGGACGCCCATACAGTATGGAGGAAAGGGGATTATGGACTAAGAGTACGTTAGTCACTACGGTGAGTAACTATTCATTTCTGGAACGGTTTTAATGTAGATAAGGTGGTAGAAAGAAGATAGAGGTTACTTTAAGGGTGCAGAAGTAAGGCTTGGATACAATGCTGATATTTTTGGATATAGACTATAATTTATTATATAAAGGGTGGAAGAATGCCTCTCTATCCCTAAAGCGGAAAGGGGTTTCCCTACTTAAAATGAAACTAGTGAAATTGTCAAAGTCTGAAACGAATAAGTCTGTCACTGTCGTGTCCCCAAAAACCTACTCCTTTTCCTAACAGTAACAATCTAAGACAATTGTGCAAGGATGACTTCTCAAAGTAAAAAGTGTTATTTGTGTTTTCAACCAGCACAAAAGTTTCCAGTCTCTCTGTTAGTATAGTGATGCAAAACCATGTTCTCAAAATATCATATTATACTAGGATTGTTTTCATTTCCCCTAGACTACATCTTGTCAAAATAATGTTCCACATATATACAATTCCAATGCTAGTGTTATGTTCCTTTCCTCTAGACTTCTTGTTACAGTAATATTCCAAAATGTCAGATTCTATTGCTAGGTCTATGTTCCTTTCTCCTAGGCTTCTTCTTGTAAAAGTAATGTTCCAAGATGTATGTTTCTAATGCTAGAGTTACGTTCCTAGTCTTCTTCTTGTCAAATGTGTATTCCTATTAGGCTCTTGGGCCCCTTTTCTTTTAGATAGAACGTTAGTGTGCAATTTGCAAAACAAATAATGTGTCTTGGGTTATCAAGCATTGGATTCCTTCTAGTCAGTTCCAGGGTTCTTTACCCTCTTGTTTTGACCTCTCACATGGGTGCGAGTCCCAGACTCACAATTGTGTTAAATCCACTTGGTTTCACTCACTTGTCAAACCTATAACTCTTCTGGCTTTTCTTCATTTGTATTTGGAGTCCCAGACCCTATTATTCTCAAGCTTTGGTTTGGTTGCGGTCCCAAACCATCTGCTTTTTGTTCACTTATTCATTGTAGACACGTGGTTCATGCTCCTGCCAAGTGTACAAGTCACTCAGGGTCCCAGACCCTCTTGTTCCAGCTTTACATGGCTTCCCCGAACCTCTTGAACCTCCCGGGATCCCTGCATACGTGTTTCTCTCGTGTTTCTCTCGTTCTGACAGGTATCTGTGTTTTTAGTTCAAGCAGGTTCTGCAGCGGCTCTGCAGTCTCACCCCGCCTCCTGGCGACGCATTCACCTTCTCCCACACTTGTTGAGGGTTGGGATGCCTGGAGGATTCTCTTCCCTTCCTCTGTTTGGCTTCTCCTACTGCTCGTGAATGCTGCTTTCCTGCACAACTCCTGTTGTTCCACTTGGGAGGGCCGCTCTCCCTCGTCGGCTCCCCAACTGATCTCCTTTGGAATTCCTGCGTACAACAGTTTTACTTCATCAGGCCAATCACTTGTGGTAAGAAGCTAGACCGCTCACTCTGCTACTGCAGGGTAATCCTCAACTTCCCAGTGTTCATCTTCTTCCCAGTATCCACATTATGTGTGAAACTCTTTGTATCTTTTGGTCTGTCAGTCGTGTGAAGTTTGTTGGTTTGACTGATTTGGCATCACAATACATTAACCCTAACTAGAGAGGGGGGGATGGATGATTTAGGGTTCAGTGTATTGAGGGGGGGGGGTGTCATAGCGCGTTCTGATAATGGTGGTCCACAATCCCATAGATGGATTACTTCCCATGTGATGCTCCCTCGGTGCACCACCCCTACAGGGATTATTGTAATGTTGGTGCACCGCCCAAGCCACATGAGCAAGGTCTCCCCCTAGGGGAGAAGTGATGACTTCTTCAGATTTGTCACTTTACCAGAACATGCATGTATTTGTTTTGCATTTGACATAGCACTGTGTATGTACATTGTGTAAAACTATTGAATGATCCCCTTCAAAGATTCAACATTACAACTTCATAAATGTGCATGTAAATTTGTTTTATCACATAGGTTGTGAAAATCGGATCTGTTTATAAGCACATTACATATGTTCATCAAACAGATTATACCTCAGCGGCAAAATGCCATTTCAATAGCTCTCTACACGTTTTAGGAAATACAATCCCCATGGTCCCATTGAAAATGTGCAGCTTGTTTTGAAAAATTGATGATGTACTGCATAGGTCAGTTGTATGACTTGTCTATGCAAATAAACATGCTTCTGTTCCTATGCTTTTGAACAGTTTATATTAAGTGATATGGATGCACTGAAAAAAGGATTGTATTAAAACAACTGCAACTTGAATGACATGCATGGAAAAGTAATTGGAAAATATTTCGAAAGGTTCCTTAATAAATTCCTACTCTGCAAGATGTTTTGTTTATTTTGATGATGAATCTGTTGGGCGAAGATGTAGCCATTCGAAAGACAAATTCAACGTTGATGGCCCATCAGTGATCTCTTGTCATTGGGATTATTTGGCTGTTAAACACAGAGGCCATGGAACAGTAACACAAGGATTCAAGATTGAGATGTGGATTCCATAAAACCAGCAAATAGCAGTTGCTTTGTTCCCATAAAGCCTGAAAAGATGCTAGAGATTTCCCTTTCCGAATACCCTTCACTCAGTGGCATTTGCTTTCCAAATGCAGATATGAATTATGATATGATATGGCATTTATAACGCACCTATACACAAGTGTTTCATTGTCATGTGTCCCCACTTTAATTGCCGTTTATTAGTTGTATGTTCAGATGCTCATTTGATATTAATTGCTAGTCTTGAACTTTAAATTACGGCTTATCACAATTGGTAGTTTTATTATTGTGGGTCTTCCTTTCCCATATAGGTCGAAGAGTTAATGATGGCAATGGAGAAAGTGAAGCAGGAACTGGAGTCAATGAAAGCAAAACTGTCCTCCACTCAGCAGTCACTAGCTGAGAAGGAGGCCCATCTAACCAACCTACGTGCCGAAAGGAGAAAGCACTTGGAAGAGGTGCTGGAGATGAAGTAAGATGCAATGCTTGATGTGCTTACTACTGTTAATTGCTTGTGGGCAGCTTTGGCATACTATTGACTACAACAAGTCCAAACAAGTTTTGATGGTTAATGTAGTGATGAACCTTTGGGCGCTAACACTGTTTTTGATGTTTTTCTGAATACATTTGGTTGCTTTCTCCATGAGCCTTGTTTTATGGTTTTGTGTTCGGACCTCTTTCTTTGGCCTTCTCGGGTTTACAAGCATATCTTTCGGGATCATATCTAGCTGCATGCCTTGCCCTGGACCAGGCTAGAGCATATACTCCCCTTCAGACTTTTGTTGATGCCCACTGAGTCTTGTTCTTCAACCGCTAGCCCTACCCCAGGTCCTGACCTGTCCCTTCTCATTACATGAGTGAGATGATTGTCCCTCTTCTTGCCAAATCTTTCACTTTTGGACAATGTTGAAGGAGCTTGCAGTCATGAATATGATTGCATGACAACAAAAGCCTCTATTACATTACAGTAAGGCCTTACTTTGTCCATCTGCAGAGCCTTTTGCATACCACTTTTCATTGTTTAATGGAGGTGGGGCTTGGGAATGGAATTGATCCCTCTTAATTGCAAAACTTCAAAGCATGAATGTGAATAACGCTTGGGTAAGGTCAACTTGAACCTGATTTAGTCTCAGGAGGATAGCTCAGTGGCAATGCGCTCGCCTTGGAAGCAAGACGATGCGGAACAACATAGGTTCAATCCCCGGGTCCTCGCTTAGAAACCTCTGGGTATTAAGCTAGTTATAAATAATCAATTATAATTATATAATTTCAAATCATGGATCTAGACACATCTGTTTTCACTGTGTTTTAAAGTTTCTTTCATAGTGTTCTAAATGTTCAAAGCATGAAACATTTACAAAGATAGTGCTATTTATTTTGCCATAGTAATGCCCTTCCTTTCTCAGTAATGAACACAGGTAACTCTTAATAAAAAAAGCAATTGGACTGTACTTTAACAGTTGATTTCTATGTTAATATTTTTTTGGGTCCAATTCAATTTGACATGATTATAAAAGTGATACTCAACATCAGCAAATAGTCCTTGCATTGGGAAAATGTAATAAGGGGCTTTATACACTCTTACAGGAAAAGGAATACCAGAAAGACTTTAACTGTCAAATCAGTACTTATCGTTTTGTTGTGTTGTGTGATATTTATTACTCCAATTGTAACCCTTTTTTCTCAATGATTATGTTGTGTATAACAAACTCCTTTACTAGTACAATGCCTTGTATTTGAATCTATGTTCTAAGGATACAAGTGAATTGGCAAGAAACGCATACAAAAGCAATCATCAATCAGCTGGGCAATACTAAGTCCTGGTGCCATACAATAAAAGGAGCTAGGGATAGTGGTGGGCCATTGCATGATGTGGAAGAATGTTAGAGACATGGGACAAGACAAACACAGAAGACAGATTAGTGAAGAACAAGTATGAATGTACCATATAGTAGAGAGCAGGCAGGAGTAGTAATATGGGAGTTGAAGTAGCTGCAGCAAATTCAAGTTTGAGCTCAACCGAGGACTTGACTGAATCCATTGCCCTTCTTGTCCACGGTCTACTGATCTTCGTATTACCTGGATCACACCTAGTGATCTTAACTGGTGGGACCTCTTCAGTAAAGCAGAGTGTATGTTTGCCACTAGGAGGCTCGGGCATAGAATCCTCCCCTGACTCATATGGTTTTTAATAATTTCCTGTCATCAGGTAGAATGTTGAAACAGTTAATCATTTATTAGTTTATATTGTTTTTTAAAAATTAATTTTGTTGTGCTTTTCAAAAACCGATAGCCACCTACTTTCCTACCCTTCCAATGATGCAACAAGCAGCTTATTCACAGTTGTAAACATTATTAATACACAGACCCACTAGACCATATTCAAAATCTTCAGTCTTTAACGACAGAGTGCAAGCAAAATGTCATAATTTTAGATGGTAAGAAAAGGTTCCCACTCAAACAGGAAGGCAGTGTGGTTTTGTTAAATAGAGTAGCTAACCCATTCCAGCGCCACAAATGTCCATATCGTTTGGATACAGTCATTAAATGTAGCAGCTTCCTTGCTCTTCCATTTCTGCATGGTGTGAGAACCCTGAGGGTATTCACTCCTACTCCCCCAGGATCCTCTTCTCAGGTGGTCAGGGAAAGGCCATCGCTTTTGGATCCTGACCCTGGGGGTGGAGAAGCGAGGGTAGGATCACCTGGGTGGAGGGTCCTTGAGGATTGGGAGTGGGGCGCCCACAGGAGAGACATAGTATCCCCCTTTCCCTATGGAAGACAAAATCAACCCTCCCCCTTCTTTCATGGGCTATTGTAGAATCTCTTCCCTCATTTCCTCGCATTCAACTTTTGACAGCACTGGGACGAGGAAGAGGCGCCCAAGAGCAATGAACACTAAACCTTCCTTGTACCACTCTAGTACTGGGGCGAAGAAGATGCCTGCAGAGTACTAACAAGGTCAGGCATGTCCCTTTAATCGCAGTCAGGCAGATCCAATTAGGAATCCACACCTGCAACCTGTCAAGGTTTTGCAGCTGTATAAAGGGAGACAAGTGCAACAAGCAAAGAGAGCAACAGGGAGACCTGCTGGTGGGCCGTGCAGTTGCCACATGTGTGGGAGCCTCCGGATTGGGGAGCGAGTAGCCTGAGCTGCGAGCGAATAAGAAGAGGGAGGGCGCTGTCCTCGTCCATGTAGGAGCACTGGAATTGCACTGGAATTGTAGGTGTGCAGAAGACATCAACCGGCATGTGAGCGGGGCTCGTGGAGAAACGGGAGCTGCCCGAATGAAACACAGATGAAGACATTCACAAACCGGAGCACTCGTAGCGGACCACATATAGATAAATTAATACTGAACTGAATATGAACTTGAAATTAAGCAAACTATGCTTATTGAATACCGACCCAAATACAAACTTGAAACTAAGTTGAATTACACTTATTGCGTAATACGAACAAACTGAAAGACAATTAACAACTAAGCAGGATTATGCATATTGTATATCAAACTGAATGAAACCTTGCAATTAAGCATTCTGAATACTAAATGGAAATAAAACTTTATGGGAAAAGCATGTAACTGATGAAAGCTAACACTGGAAAGTGCCCAAGTGGTAGTAACCGATGAAAAAAGAGTGCAAGTATGAAAGACTGTAACAGAAATGTGGGGCATGAATTAGATTTCTCCAGCATGGGGTCTGGCATGGATTCACATGCTCATGAATATTCCCCGTCGTCAGGCTGGGAATCCTCGGTAAAGAAAAATCAGTATCAGTTTCGTTTCTGATCTGTCTTTCGTAGTAGTAACAAATCGCTGATCTCTGCGTCATACTGACCACAGCCAATGACTGCCCTCTCCCTAAGCCCCGCCTCTGGCATCCATCCTCAGATTTTTACCGCACGTTCAAGTGTTGGGATCCTCGTGCTATTGCTCTCGAGCTTTAGTGCGTTTTCGCGGTTTTTCATAGGAAAATGCTCTTTTTTCCGGTCAAAAGAGCCTCAAGCTCCACCGTTTCTTTATCCGATCAACGGGGACCCATGTCGGATTCTTCTACGCCCCTCAAGGGTGAAGATTTCGTCGAACCATGCTTTTGGAGGACTCCAGAAGTTTCTCAGGCCCATCTCGGACATGGCCCAGGAGAAGGGAAGCTCAACGCCCG
Source organism: Ambystoma mexicanum (assembly GCF_040938575.1). Classification (NCBI taxonomy): domain Eukaryota; kingdom Metazoa; phylum Chordata; class Amphibia; order Caudata; family Ambystomatidae; genus Ambystoma; species Ambystoma mexicanum. The sequence goes on from NC_090936.1 coordinate 437,852,211, forward strand.
GAAAGCTGTTCAGGGTCTGCCCTGGATGCCAGCTTCAGAATGTCTTCAAGGAGGACAAACACTCCCTTTGCCTCTACTGCCTGCATGAGGACAAGACGCACGTGGAGAAGGACTGTGCGTTTTGCGGGAACATGCCGGAGCGGACCATGAAGGACCGCCATCTGCATCTCGCCAACTGGCTGGAAGGGAAGAGCCCGTCAGGCAAGAAAAAGAAGTCGTCGTCCGAGCGGTCTTCTAAGACCTTTGAGGGCTCCCCAGCGACGGGGGCCCAACAGAAGGCCAAGCACCGCGAGTCCGCTTGCACTGGGAGCGCCGAATGGTCGGGCTCTTCGGCTGCCAGGCAGGGCGCAACCTCCCCGGTGCCATCAACCACGAGCCAACGCTCTGGCTCGGGCAAGAGGAAGTCCGAGCACCCGGCGAAGCTTCTGGAGAGGCCCCGGTCGAGCTCGAAGGCCCCATCGAAGGGGGAGCGAGGCGGTGATCCTCCCCCCAAGGAGAAGGTGGTGAGCGCACCTAAGGTGGTGAAAGCCTTGATCCACCCGGCCAAGGCCTCTATCGAGACAGTAGCAGCGGCCCTGGCTCAGCCTGTGGAGGCTACACCAGTGGATGCGACCTCGGGGCCCAGAGTCTCCCTGCCACCGCGGAGGGAGTCCTCTTTCAAGCCCATCGACAGGACCCCCGTGAAACCTCTGACGGAGAACAAAAAGGGGGGGCAGGAGGCCATTGTGGATTCGGCCTCAACCTCTGAAGAGGAGCTGATCGAAGTCTTAAGCCACGGCATTGGCGTGGAAGAAGACCAGCCCGTCGGGAGGGACCCTGACGTAGGAGACGACGAGAACGTCGAGGGTGCCGACGAGGTTCCTGACCGCCCGTCGGAATCCCCTCAACCAGTGCCGCAAGACAACTCAGCGACCATTTTGTTGGCTATACACTCCTTATGCTCGGAGATAAGGACGAGATTGCCGTTACCACCAACGGAGGAACCGCTCCCAACGGGGACCCGGAGCCAGGCCCTTCTGGGAGCCCTCCTCCTAAGAGAAGAAGGATTCATCCTCCACCTCCTTTTCAACCATCGCGCCCTGCTCAGCCCTCCTCCCAGTCCACGACCCGTGGGGATGATACGGGGATGGACACGGCTGCAACGGGATCTTCCATCATCACCTCCTCCCCCGGCTTCCCCGCCTGACGAGATTGGATCGTTTCATGCCATGATCGCCAGGGCATCCGAGCTTTTCCAGCTCTGCCCAGAACAGAAGAAGTTGGAAGGTTTCCTTTATCAACGGCGCAAGACCAAGAGGAAGACGTTCCTCGCTGTACCTCTACTGGACGAGATCTGGGATGAGGGTCTCGCCCTCCTCAAGAACCCATCCACAACGCCTGCGAGAAGGGACCGGTACGAGAAGAAGTACCGGGTCCCGGACGCGTCCCCCTTGTGCCTTCGGGCACAGCCGACCCCGGACTCGGTCGTCTCCGGGGCAGCCAGGAAGAAAGCGGGAGGGGCATTGACCTCTACATCAACCTCCCCCCCCGGACGGCGAGGGAAGGAAATTGGACACGATGGGACGCAGAGTCATCTCATCTGTAGCGACGACGATTAAGGCTGCCAACGCCTTGCCTATCGTAGCCCGCTACGACAGGGAGTTGTGGTACAAGATCTCCCCCCTGCTGGACTTCCTACCGGACGACAAGAGGGTGGAGGCCCTAGAGATCTTGCAGGAAGGAGAAGTGGCGTCGGACCACGCCATTACGATAGCGACGGACATCGCTGACACTGGGTTTCGCCAGTTGGGCAAAGGCGTGTGCCTTAGACGGCGTGGATGGCTCAAGGCAACGGACTTCCGGCAGGACGTGCAGACCAGAGTTTTGGACATGCCGTTCGACGGGAGCAACCTGTTTGGGAAAACAGTGGACGATTCCCTGCAAGCCATCAAGATGGACACGGAGACGGCCCGGGCTGTTGGTGTTCTCCAGCAACGACGGCCGCCCTTTCGGTGCACCGGAGGCAAGCAGGGTGCCTCCAAAGGTTCCGGTGGCGGATATTCCACCTACCGTCAAGCGGCCCATTCGTCGTCACAGGAAGCCTACAGGGGACGAGGCAAGTCGGGCGGACCCCGCCGTCGTCTCCAGGGAGGACAAGGCGGCAAGGCCTCGTCGAAGCAGGGCTGAACCGGCCGTGGGGTCGGGCCCCCACCGAAGCACCCCGGTGGGAGGCCGGCTGGCGAACTTCGTCAACGTGTGGGAGTCCATCTCCACCGACGGTTGGGTGCTGGACGCCCTGGCCCAGGGTCACGCGCTCGAGTTTCTAAAGAAGTGCCCGCACGTCCCCCCATGGCCAGGAAGGAACATCACGTCCCGCAACTTCTCTTGGAGGTAAAGGCGATGCTCAAGAAAGGCGCCATCGAGCTCGTCCCAAAGAGGCTTCGGGGCTCCGGAGTTTACTCAAGATACTTCCTTGTGAAGAAGACGACAGGAGGATGGCGTCCCATCCTGGACCTACGACGACTGAACAAATTCATCAAGGCACAGAAGTTCCGGATGGTCACCCTCCAGCACATCCTGGGTCAGCTGGAGGGGGGTGATTTCCTGTCGTCGTTGGATTTGGAGGATGCTTACTTCCATATCCCCATCCTAAAGGGACACAGAAAGTTTCTCAAATTCGTGGTCCAAGGGCGTCACTACCAGTTCAGAGCCCTTCCCTTCGGATTGAGGTCGGCACCCAGGGTGTTCACCAAGTGCCTCTCACCGGTGGCGGCGCGGCTGTGCCTGGAGGGGATCCACGTCTACCCCTACCTGGACGACTGGCTCATCCGAGCAAAGACAAGGGCGCTCGCCGCGGAGCACACGGCGAGGACCGTCCAACTACTCGTGGACCTGGGATTCTCCATAAACTACGCCAAGTCCCACCTGGTGCCCGCGCAAGACGCACTGTTTCTGGGAGCGAAACTCGACACCGTGGCGCTTCTGGCCTCGCCGTCGGAGGAAAGGACGAGGGCCATCTTGGGCAAGGTGCAGCGGATGCTGGTTGCGGACGCGGCCAGGGTGAGGTCCATCAAATCCCTCCTCGGAATGATGTCTTCTTGCATTTATCTCATCCGCCTGTTCAGGCTTCGGATGCGCCCGTTACAGGAGTTTCTGGACGCTCGCTGGATCTAGACGGGCAGCTTGGAGGACAGGATCACACTCGACGAGAGTTTCCGACGAGCGATCCGGTGGCGGGGCACCCACGCGCATCTGACGGCAGGCATGGACTTCCAGACCCCGGGCCACCAGAAGACAGTGACCACGGATGCCTCCCTGGAAGGGTGGGGAGCGCACACCGAAAATCTGCACGCGAGAGGCCTTTGGCTTCCGACGGAGAAGTCCCTCCATATCAACGTCCTGGAGCTCCGTGCAGTGTTTTGGGCCCTCAGGTCCTTTCTTCCGTCCCTCAAGGGCAAGGTGGTGAGGATCTTCACCGACAACACCACCACCATGTTCTACATCAGGAAGCAGGGCGGTACCAGATCCCCAGCCCTGTCCAAGGAGGCGCAGGATCTGTGGCATTGGGCCGTCGGCCAAGGAATGTTTCTGGTGCCGTTTCATCTGGCAGGAATAAGAAACACCATCGCCGACTCGCTCAGCAGAGAGCTGCACTCGTGCCACGAGTGGGAACTACGACAGGATCTAGTGGACCGCCTCTTCCAACGGTGGGGCACACCCCAGATTGATCTGTTCGCGACTGCGCCGAACTCCAAGGGCCGGAGGTTCGCCAGCAGGTTTCCCCAGCCGAGGAGCATGGGAGATGCTTTCTCGTTCCCCTGGGAGGGCCTGTTTCTATACGCGTTCCCTCCATTGCCGTTGCTGATCCGGCTCATCAACCAGCTCAAGAGGTCACGGTGCAGGATGATCCTCGTCGCACCTGCGTGGCCGAGGCAGATATGGTTCCCGGACCTTCTGGACTTGTCAGCCTCCCCGTCAATCAAGCTGCCAGTGGACGCGGATCTTCTCTCCAGGGAAGGAGGCGCCATCCTCCATCACGACCCGAAGTCGCTGAACTTGCAGGCCTGGCTCCTGCAGCGCTAGAGTTTGGAGGTTACGACATACCGGCCGACTGCAGAGAGGTTCTTGCAAAGGCCAGGGCGTCCTCAACTCTTAAATGCTACGGACACAAATGGAAGAGGTTCTCTGTCTGGTGCCACGCACAGAAGATTAACCCTCTACGGATTACGGCTCCTCAAGTACTGCCGTACCTACTGACGCTGGCCAAGGCTGGACTGGCGCACGCTTCCATCAAGATTCATCTTGCTGTGATCTCCCGATACACCAGAACCACGGGATGGACGTCTTTGTGGTCTCATCGTCTGGTGAAAGAATTCATGAAGGGACTGTTCAGATCGTTTCCGCCAGTGAAGGCTCCGGCCCCGGCGTGGGAGCTCAATGTGGTGCTGACCAAGCTCATGGGACCTCCGTTCGAGCCTCTAAACTCAGCTCTGTTGAAGTTCTTGTTGTGGAAAACAGCGTTTCTTGTGGCCATCACCTCCGTACGACGGGTGGGAGAGATCCAGGCCCTTTCCTGCAAGCCCCCGTATTTGACTTTTCATGACACGAGGGTAGTGCTCAGGACACACCCCTCCTTCATGCCCAAGGTGCCGTCGGACTTCCACCTCAACGAACCCTTGGTGTTTCCTGTTTTCTTTTCGTCGCCGGCTGAAAGGACTTTGCACTCGCTGGATGTGGCTAGAGCACTGAAGTTCTACGTGGACCGCACAAAGTGTTTTCGGAAGACGTCACAACTTTTTGTGAACTTTGGACCTGTCAATCAGGGGAAGGCTCTCTAAAAGGCTTCCATTTCCAGATGGCTCTCCGGCTGTATCATGTACTGTCATCGGTTGGCAAACCGACTGTTGCCCGGCCGTCCGAGAGCCCATTCCACCAGAGCTATCGCAGCTACCACTGCGTTCCTATCTGGTGTGTCCCTGCTGGATATCTGCAGGGCTGCTACGTGGAAGGTCGACGCACACCTTCACGAAATTCTACTGCGTCGACCGGGATTCCAGGGAGGAGTCCAGGGTCGGTCAGGCAGTGCTTCGCAACCTGTTCGCTTAAGGTGAGCCTGGTGAGGAGGTAAGAGATGCTTAATGTTGAGTGTTTTTATTGCTTAATGTTGAGCCTGTTGCCACCTCCCGTGGTTGTGCATGTGTGTACTGCTATGTATTCTTTTATTCATGAGCATGTGAATCCATGCCAGACCCCATGCTGGAGAAGGAACAAGTTACTTACATGTAACTGTTGTTCTCCAGCATGGGTCTGGCATGGATTTACATGCGAACCCTCCCGCCTACCCCTCTGCAGCTCTTCACTTGGTCATACTGCCACTTCACGTGCTACCAAATCTGAGGATGGCTGCCAGAGGCGGGGTTTAGGGAGAGGGCAGTCATTGGCTGTGGTCAGTATGACGCAGAGACCAGTGATTGGTTATTACTACGAAAGACAGATCAGAAACGAAACTGATACTGATTTTTCTTTACCGAGGATTCCCAGCCTGACGACGGGGAATATTCATGAGCATGTGCATCCATGCCAGACCCATGCTGGAGAACAACAGTTACAGGTAAGTAACTTGTTCCTACCATAAAGTTAACTTTTATGAATGGATACAGTGCAGCATCACCAAAATCTGGTGAGAGATGTGTGACACGTATGGAAAGGCCAAACGTAGAACCAGTAGAAGCCAGGAAAGTCTGAAACAGCCAATAAAGCCAAGAGGCCGACAAAGAATAACTAAGTGAATGTAAATTTGTGCACAGGAACAGAACAAACCTATGCAATCTGATTAGCCTAGGGATCCTGGTTGCGTGACATGGGCTTGGTGGACCGTGCGGTCTGACAACTGCGCCTAGACCAGTGAGCCTTAAATTGTAACAGCCAAAGACATTGTTAAAAACAACCAAGAAGAAGCACTGTAAGCAAACTCGTAATGCAATTCAGATGGAGGGCAAGGTTGACCAAGAGTTGTGTTGAACTTTGGTAAGCAAATACTAGTTGTAAAATTGAAGTTTTAGGTAAGGGAACCCTGAGACTTGAGGAGGTACTAGTGCTGTTTTGAGGACCGAGCCTCAAGACCTGTGTCTTTTGAACTGTGTTTCTTGGAAATTGGGGAAGGGAACCACAAGGATTGTGCGGAACTGTATTGCCTTGAACTGGAGAAAGGTAATCTTGAAACTTTTGTGGAACTTATGAGGGCAAGGATAGGTTTTGGAGACAGACAGACTTTTAAGTTGAACTCTTTGACTCAGAATTGCGATAGTTTTGTTTTTGTTCAGGTAAGGACATCCCACCTTAGCATAGGGCAAGTGAGGCCTTCTACCAACCTGACATTAACTTTAATAAATCAGATTGTTTTGAATTTTGAATTCGTTGTCTGTGTCTTGCTTCATGATGCCTTCACAATGGTCAGCAGCAAAGCGACTAGGATTCGTGTTTTAGCCTCTTATTTAGCAGTCTACCTTGAGGCTCTCTTTCAGGATCCCAAAGTCCCAAAAGACATACACTTGGAGGGGTTGGTAGTTGTGAACCAAACATTGTACTGATTGGTGTGAATACAGACCTCCAAAATGTGTCTATCTTTGGACATAGCTACCAAATATGCACCCAATCCCCCCTAGAAGCGCAACCTCTCCAGCAATTGGGGGGGGGGGGGTCCTGGGAAAACATACTATGCAGGCGATTGGGGATATAGTGTCACTGCAGTATTATCTTGCACCCCATCTCCCTTAGCTGAATGACTCCGGCTAGTTTGGGGATGTTTCTCCATTACAAGGCCCGGTGGTCTCATTGAATGGTCACTCCCAGAGAGGCTTCCTATTGGGATATAAATGACCAGCTAGGCCTGGGCATCAATTCTGTGAATATCTTATAAAGATGGAAATCAGTTCTCTGGAACCCGATTGTGTAATGAGAAAACTCTCAAAGGGAGTATGCACCCAGATTGCAGCTGATTTACATTTCGGGTCTAAGACACAATGACGTAGCTGATTTGTATCAGTGGCAATCCTTTTCTCTTGCATGGAAGGACTCCTTGCAGTCTGCAATGTATCTAACCATGGGTCCTTGGCATATGTCCATTAACCTACAGCAACCTGCCTCCCACCAGTGTTTGAAAGCGGAGAACTCCAGTTCCGTGGAGAATCATGGGTTTCTAAAGAGAGAAAGGACTGGTGAGGGTGAGAGTGGCAATTGCATATTTTCTGACTGTTTCCCCCACTAAGCCTGTGATTTGACTTATATACTTGTGTCTTGGTCAATCTGTTTTGTGTAGTCATAGGCCATCTTCCAATGGATGACCCACCACCAATCTGTCCATTGTAAACTAGCATTTGGTTTAATCTCTGGAAAACCATTCTTTGATTATTCATAACTGTGCAGCCTCATAGTAAGTGGTGAAATTTGGGAGAGAGAGGCTACCTTATTTCTCAGGGCTATTACAATCTTATAAGAGGTTTGGGCTTTTTGTTTTTCTAAATTAAAGAAGAAATTAAATTAAGCTTGTTGGGACCTTGAAGAATGGGCTCGGCAGTGGGATAGGAAGGGCCTGAAAGTAATTAAGAACTCTCAGGAGCACTACCATTTTGATGGGGGCAATCCTCTCCATCCAGGAGATAGAACACATCCTTTTTTGCTTTGATTTTGTTTACAATCATAGGGAAATTAGCCGTGTAAAGTTTACCATAGGTTGGGGCGAATATAATGCTCAGCTATTTGATTCCCATGGCGCCCACCCAAAGGAGGAGGATTATTTGGCGTTTTCGCAGATCTTCTCCCTGCATGGTAAGGTTGAAATTTTCTGATTTATCCATATTGACTCCTAGACCTGCTACTACGCCAAAAGCTTTGATTGAATTCTATTTGTATTGCTATGAGCAGACCGACCAGGTCAGATCGAGTTAATAGCATAACATCAGCAAATGTGGATACTGTCATGATTTCCACCCAAAAGGAATGCCTACGATGTCTTCCGCCGTTCTCACCAGAGTCAAGAATGGTTCCAAATATAGTGCCAACAAGATGGGGCCTACGGGGCACCTCTGTTTAGTTCCCCGCCACAGTTTATCCCATCTGAAAGGGATTCATTCACTATCAATCTTGCTGAAGGGTTTATATAGTTGGCTTTTACCATCCCAAGAAAGGAGTTGCCAAACCCCATGTACTGGAGCCTGGAAGAGAGGAAATTACTATTATACTTGGTTGAATGTCTTCTTGGCATCTAAGGAGAGAAGGACTGCAGGAGTGCACATCTTTCCCACTTTCTTGATAAGGTGAGTTACCATCCTGATGTTTTCGAATGTTAAGTGGTTTCTTACAAATCCAGATTGATTTTATCCAGTCAGGGTCTGGAGAATTGGTTCCAGCCTGTTATCTAAAACCTTTGCGTACATCTTCGTGTCTGTGTTGATCGGGCGATGGGGTGCTAGGAACCGTACTTTGACAGATCCTTATTTGGTTTTGGAATGAGAATGCCTTTTGATTCCTCTGTGGAAGGTGTAATAGACCCCAAGCAGCGAAGAGAGTTAGAGACTGGTCAGTTTGGGAATCAGTCATTTCACAAAGATTTTGTAAAATAGGCCCCGGGAAACCATCTGGCCCTGAGGCTTTGTTTGGTAGGTTCTTAATCAATATGTGGCTCTCTTCCTCGCAGAACTGTCTCCAACCTCTATTGTACCAGAGAGTTGTTCATTTTTGGAGATTGGACAGGGGTGATTTGTATGTGCATAGCGTCCCGTAGTATTTTATAAACTCCATAATAATCTCCTAATTTCTAGTGATTTTGTAAGAACTGTCGCGAATCAAGGCTCTTAACATCCCGGATCCCCTCTGTTCCCGAAGTCCTCTTGCCAAGAATGTATCTGCCTTTTTGGCTTGAATATAATATTGATGCCTGTAGTAAAGTAAAGCTTTCTCAGTAACACTTTCCAAAATTAAAGGAAAACAAAAACTAATTTGAGTAATTGAAGAATGAAATCACTGTGTGTGTTGAATTTTTTTGATGGAGTTCCTCTCGGGGGTTATTTAATGCTTGCACCTGGCAAGTAAATTCAGTTAAGCTTTTCAGCTCCTTTGTGCAAAACACACCTTGTTTTAAACGGGTAAAGAGTGCATCGCCTAGGACTCTGAGGAGTATTCCTTTGCTTTAGAAGTACTTTAGTATCCACTGCAACCAATCCTCCTTAAGTTTTATACTCTGGAATAGACTCCACTGCAGCCGCCTCAATTGAGTAGGAGGAATTAGGAGTAGTGAAGACTACTGAGAAGGATATTGGTTGAAGCTCGACCTAGGGTTTCAAGTTTTGCATCAGAATCCATACCACAATGGCCACAAAAGGGTATGGGTAGACTTTTGTGTATCGGTCTAATAAAGTTTTACCAAGGGAACATTTCTTTTGCCACTGCTGTAAGTGTCTTGCATCAGAACCTATACCATAAAGGTGTGTATGGGTTTCTATGCACCTATCTTGAAATGTTTTACCAAGAGAACTTTCATTTCAGCACTGCTGTAGTTGCCTTTTTATCATCTGGAGTGTGCCTTAGGACAGCCTAGAAAACAAATTGCCAGATCGTTGGTAGGATAGTTTAACGCAACAGACCATCCTTCTCAAGCTGTACTATTAAGAGATTTTGTGTTCTTTCTTATCAATTGCAAACCGACCCAAAGTTGCTTTGCTCTGTCTAAATAATAAAAGTTGCACTTCAGGGCTCTAGACCATGTAGGGTTTTCTCAACACAAGTTATAGGATTAGAGAGTTGTGTTTATAAGATTGTCTGATTTAATGCAAAACTAGATAGAATTTTATTTGCAAGAGCTGTGGGGTAGGGGAGTTCTCAAAATGGTGTCCTGGTGAAATATGCAAAGCACACGAGTAACAGTTGAATTTCACTGTCTCCTCAAATAGTGCAGGAAAAACTACCTTTGAGGTAAAATCTCAGATTGTATTTGTGCCTTGGTTTGAAAGGAACCAACATATATTTTGAAAGGACTACATTAAATTTGCTTTTTTGTCTTCTTATAAAAGCTTCTAAGAAGTTGTGAATAAGATCTCTGCAGTGGTATATTTTCTGTAAGAAAGTGTTGGGTTTTTGGATGACTGCACTTAATTTGCCTACACAATCTCGGCGATCCAGTGCTTTCTAGTGAGGCGGTTCGGTCCGTGATTGTTACTGCAGAAATTATATCCCGCACTACCGCCCTTTCTCCTCATCTGTTGGGTACAGCTGTTTTGGATGGCTGCCCGCATCTCGCCTAACTTCACACGCGGCCTTGTTCAACCCTGTCTGGCAGATCAGGTTTTCACCATCTCTGTGTAAGGTCAGAAATGAGAGACAGACAAAAGGCATTCTTGGTCAAAGGCATTTTTATTAAACAAAATGGGTTCGAAAAAAGCCTCTCTATACCTATTCTTCTCCAGCATGGGGTCTGGCATGGATTCACATGCTCATGAATATTCCCCGTCGTCAGGCTGGGAATCCTCGGTAAAGAAAAAACCAGTATCAGTTTCGTTTCTGATCTGTCTTTCGTAGTAATAACCAATCACTGGTCTCTGCGTCATACTGACCACAGCCAATGACTGCCCTCTACCTAAGCACCGCCTCTGGCAGCCATCTTCAGATTTTTACCGCACGTTCATGTGTTGGGATCCTCGTGCTATTGCTCTCGAGCGTTAGTGCTTTTTTTCGCGCTTTTTCACAAAAAACTTCAATTCTTTCGGTCAAAAGAGCCTCAAGCTCCACCGATCCTACATCCGATCAACGGGGACCCGTGTCGGATTCGTCTGTGCCCCTCAAGGGTGAAGATTTCGTCGAGCTACACTTCGGAGGACTCCAGAAGCTTCTCAGGCCCGGTCTCGGAGATGGCCCAGGAGAAGGGAAGCTCGACGCCCGGAAAGCTGTTCAGGGTCTGCCCTGGATGCCAGCTGCAGAACGTCTTTAAGGAAGACGAACACTCTTTCTGCCTTTACTGCCTTCATGAGGACGAAACGCACGTGGAGAAGGATTGTGCGTTTTGCGGCAACATGTCGGAACGGACCATGAAGGACCGTCATCAACGTCTCGCCAACTGGCTGGAGGGTAAGAGCCCGTCTGGCGAGAAGAAGAAGAAACCCGAGCGGTCTTCTAAGACCTTTGAGGGCGCCCCGGCGACGGGGGCCCAACATAAGGCCAAGCACCGCGAGTCCGCTGGCACCGGGAGCGCCGAACGGTCGGGCTCTACGGGCGCCAGGCAGGGCGCACCCTCCCCGGCACCATCAACCACGAGCCAACGCTCTGGGTCGGGTAAGAGGAAGGCCGAGCACCCGGCGAAGCTCCTGGAGAGGCCCCGGTCGAGCTCTAAGGCAGAGGAGGAGCGTGGCAGTGCCCCCTCCCTCAAGGATAAGGCGGTGAGCGCACCTAAGGTGGTGAAGGCCTTGATCCATCCGACCAAGCCCTCTATCGAAACGGTCGCGGCGGCCCTGGCTCAGCCTGTGGAGGCTGCGCCAGTGGTGGCGACATCAGGGCCCAGAATCTCCCTGCCTCCTCGGAGGGAGTCTTCTTTTGTGCCCATCGATAGGACCCCCGTGAAACCCTCCGTGGGGAAGAAGAAGGGGGGGCAGGGCGTCGTCGTAGATTCGGCCTCAACCTCAGAAGAGGAGCTGATCGAGGTCTTAAGCCACGGCCTAGGCGTGGAACAAGGCCAGCCCGTCGGAATGGACCCCGACGCGGGTGACGACGACGACATCGTCGAGGATACCGACGGGGCCCCTGCTCGCCCGTCGGATTCCCCTCTGCCAGCGCCGCGAGACAACTCGGCGGCCATTTTGTTGGCCATACAGTCCTTATGCACCGAGATAAGGACGAGGCTACCGTTACCGACGGAGGAACCTCTCCCGTCGGGGGATCCAGAACCGGGACCTTCTGGTGTTCCCCCTACCAAGAAAAGAAGGATCCATCCTCCACCTCCTTTTCAACCGTCGCGCCCCGTCCAGCCCTCCTCCCCGTCCACCCGAGGGGATGATACGGGGACTGACACGGCAGCGACGGGTACGGACGACGAGGCATACGACGAGGATTTTCCGTCGTCGCCCCCCACCAGGAATTCTCCGCCCGACGAGATCGGATCTTTCCACTCCATGATCTCCAGGGCTTCCGAGCTTTTCCAACTCTGCCCTGAGGAGAAGAAAAAGGAAGGCTTCCTTTATCAGCGGCGCGAGGCCAAGAGGAAGACGGTCCTCGCAGTGCCTCTGTTGGACGACATTTGGGATGAGGGCCTTTCCCTCCTCAAGAACCCTTCCACTACGCCAGCTAGAAGAGACCGGTACGAGAAAAAGTACCGGGTCCCGGACACGGCCCCCCTATGCCTCCGGGCGCAGCCTACCCCTGACTCCGTCGTCTCCGCGGCAGCCAGGAAGAAAGCGCGGGGGGGTGCGGCCTCCACATCGACTTCCCCGCCGGACGGCGAGGGAAAGAAATTGGATGCTATGGGACGTAGAGTCATCTCGTCGGCAGCGACGACGATTAAAGCGGCCAACGCCTTGGCTATCGTGGCCCGCTACGACAGGGAGCTCTGGTACAAGATAGCTCCCCTGCTGGATTTTCTGCCGGACGACAAGAGGGCGGAGGCCCTTGAGATCCTCCAGGAAGGGGAAGTGGCTTCGGACCACGCCATCACCGTGGCGACGGACATCGCCGACACTGGGTTCCGCCAGCTGGGCAACGGCGTTTGCCTTCGACGTCGTGGATGGCTCAAAGCTACGGACTTTCGGCAGGATGTCCAGACCAGAGTCCTGGACATGCCCTTCGACGGGAACAACCTGTTTGGGAAGACAGTGGACGATTCCCTTCAGGCCATCAAGGCGGATACTGAGACGGCCCGGGCCCTTGGAGTCCTGCAGCAACGACGGACGCCCTTTCGGAGCGGCGGAGGCAAGGGCGCCTCCAAAGGTTCCGGTGGCGGTTTCGCTTCCTACCGTCAAGCGGCCCGCTCGTCGTCGCAAGAGGCCTACAGAGGACGAGGCAAGTCTAGCGGACCCCGCCGTCGTCGCCAAGGAGGTCAAGGCGGCAAGGCCGCGTCCAAGCAGGATTGAACCGGCCGTGGGGTCGGGCCCCCACCGAAGCACCCCGGTGGGAGGCCGGCTGGCGGGCTTCGTCAGCGTGTGGGAGTCCATCTCCACCGACCGTTGGGTGCTGGACGCCCTGGCCCGGGGCCACGCGCTCGAGTTTCAAAGAAGGTGCCCGCGCGTCCCCCCCGTGGCCAGGAAAGAACTTCACGTCCCTCAACTTCTCCTGGAGGTAAAGGCGATGCTCAGAAAGGGCGCCATCGAACTCGTCCCAAAGAGGCTTCGGGGCTCCGGAGTCTACTCGCGATACTTCCTCGTGAAGAAGAAGACGGGAGGATGGCGCCCCATCCTGGACCTGCGACGGCTGAACAAGTTCATCAAGGTGCAGAAGTTCCGGATGGTCACCCTCCAGCACGTCCTGGGTCAACTGGAGGAAGGAGACTTCCTATCGTCGTTGGATTTGGAGGATGCCTACTTCCACATTCCCATCCTAAAGGGGCACCGAAAATTCCTCAGGTTCGTGGTCCAAGGGCGTCATTACCAGTTCAAAGCCCTTCCCTTCGGACTACGGTCGGCACCCAGGGTATTCACCAAGTGCCTCGCACCGGTGGCGGCGCAGCTGCGCCGCGAGGGGATTCACGTCTACCCCTACCTGGACGACTGGCTCATCCGCGCCAAGACGAAGGAGCTCGCCGTGGTCCACACGGCAAGGACCGTCCAACTCCTCACGGACCTGGGATTCTCCGTGAACTACGCCAAATCCCACCTGGTGCCCGCGCAAGTCGCACTGTTTCTGGGAGCGAGGCTCGACACAGTGTCCCTTCTGGCCTCCCCGTCGGAGGAGAGGACCAGGACCATCTTGGGCAAGGTGCAACGGATGTTGGTGGCCGACGCGGCCAAAGTGAGATCCATCAAGTCCCTCCTCGGGATGATGTCTTCCTGCATCTACCTCATTCCCATGTGCAGGCTCCGGATGCGCCCGTTGCAAGAATTCCTGGATGCGCGCTGGATCCAGACGACGGGCAGCTTCGAGGAAAGGATCAAGCTCGACGAGAGTTTCCGACGAGCGATACGGTGGTGGGGCACCCGCGCGCATCTGACGGCGGGCATGGACTTCCAGACCCCAGCCCACCAGGAGACTGTGACCACGGATGCCTCCCTGGAAGGGTGGGGAGCGCACACCGAAAATCTGCACGCGAGGGGACTCTGGCTCCCGACGGAGAAGTCCCTGCATATCAACGTCCTGGAGCTCCGTGCAGTGTTTTGGGCCCTCAGGTCCTTCCTTCCGTCCCTCAAGGGCAAGGTGGTGAGGATCTTCACCGACAACACCACCACCATGTTTTACATCAGGAAACAGGGCGGAACCAGGTCCCCAGCGCTGTCCAAGGAGGCGCAGGACCTGTGGCATTGGGCCGTCGCCCAAGGGATTTTTCTGGTGCCGTTTCATCTGGCAGGGATAAAAAACACCATCGCCGACTCACTCAGCAGGGAGCTGCGCTCGTGCCACGAGTGGGAACTACGGCAGGATCTGGTGGATCGCCTCTTCCGACGGTGGGGCACACCCCAGATCGACCTGTTCGCGACGGCGACGAACACCAAGTGCCGGAGGTTCGCCAGCAGGTTTCCCCAGACGAGGAGCATGGGCGATGCTTTCTCGTTCCCCTGGGAGGGCCTGTTCCTCTACGCGTTCCCTCCCTTGCCTCTGCTAATCCGGCTCGTCAACCAGCTCAAGAGGTCACGGTGCAGGATGATCCTCGTCGCACCTGCGTGGCCGAGGCAGATATGGTTCCCGGACCTTCTGGACTTGTCAGCGTCCCCGCCGATCAAGCTGCCGGCGGACGCGGATCTACTCTCCAGGGAAGGAGGCGCCATCCTCCACCACGACCCGAAGTCGCTGAACTTGCAGGCCTGGCTCCTGCAGCGCTAGAGTTTGGAGGATACGACATACCGGCCGATTGCAGAGAGGTTCTTGCAAAGGCCAGGGCGTCCTCGACTCTTAAATGCTACGGACACAAATGGAAGAGGTTCTCTGTCTGGTGCCACGCACAGAAGATTAACCCTCTACGGATTACGGCTCCCCAAGTACTGCCGTACCTGCTGACGCTGGCCAAAGCTGGTTTGGCACACGCGTCCATCAAGATTCATCTTGCTGCGATCTCCCGATACACCAGAACCACGGGGCGGACGTCCTTGTGGTCTCATCGTCTGGTGAAAGAGTTCATGAAGGGACTGTTCAGATCGTTCCCGCCGGTGAAGGCTCCGGCCCCGGCGTGGGAGCTCAACGTGGTGCTGACCAAGCTCATGGGACCTCCGTTCGAGCCTCTGCACTCGGCCCCGTTGAAGTTTCTATCGTGGAAAACAGCTTTTCTTGTGGCCATCACCTCCGCACGACGAGTGGGAGAGATCCAGGCCCTTTCCTGCAAGGCCCCGTACTTGACTTTCCACGACACGAGGGTAGTGCTCAGGACGCACCCCTCCTTCATGCCCAAGGTACCGTCGGACTTCCATCTCAACGAACCCTTGGTGTTACCTGTGTTCTTCCCGTCGCCTTCGTCGCCGGCTGAGAGGACTTTGCACTCGCTGGATGTAGCTAGAGCGCTGAAGTTCTACGTGGACCGCACAAAGTGCTTTCGGAAGACGTCACAACTCTTTGTGAACTTTGGACCTGTCAATCAGGGGAAGGCTCTCTCGAAGGCTTCCATTTCCAGATGGCTCTCCGGCTGTATCATGTACTGTCACCGGTTGGCGAACCGACCGCTGCCTGGCCGTCCGAGAGCCCATTCCACCAGAGCGATCGCAGCTACCACGGCGTTCCTATCTGGTGTGCCCCTGCTGGACATATGCAGGGCTGCTACGTGGAGGTCGACGCACACCTTCACGAAATTCTACTGCGTCGACCGGGATTCCAGGGAGGAGTCCAGGGTCGGCCAAGCAGTGCTGCGCAACCTGTTCGCCTGAGGTGAGCCTGGTGAGGAGGTAAGATGCTTAATGTTGAGTTGATGTGATGCTTAATGTTGAGCCTTTGCCACCTCCCGTGGTTGTGCATGTGTGTACTGCTATGTATTCTTTATTCATGAGCATGTGAATCCATGCCAGACCCCATGCTGGAGAAGGAACAAGTTACTTACCTGTAACTGTTGTTCTCCAGCATGGGTCTGGCATGGATTCACATGCGAACCCTCCCGCCTACCCCTCTGCGGCTCTTCACTTGGTCATACTGCCACTTCACGTGCTTCCAAATCTGAAGATGGCTGCCAGAGGCGGTGCTTAGGTAGAGGGCAGTCATTGGCTGTGGTCAGTATGACGCAGAGACCAGTGATTGGTTATTACTACGAAAGACAGATCAGAAACGAAACTGATACTGGTTTTTTCTTTACCGAGGATTCCCAGCCTGACGACGGGGAATATTCATGAGCATGTGAATCCATGCCAGACCCATGCTGGAGAACAACAGTTACATGTAAGTAACTTGTTCCTAAAGAGGAACTTCCCTATCTAGAAATTAAAACTAAAGATCTGTCTGTGTCAGGATGTCACTAACTGAAAAGCCATCCTCCTGTCCAAAACAGCCTATCCTGACACTCACAATTAAAAACAAACAACAAAATTTGCAAGGAAATGTCTAACTTGATGTTAGAAAATGTTAAAAACTAAGCATAAGAATGACTCCAACGAAATGTTCTCCAAGGTAAAGACCTTTGGATCCAGAGGATGGTCCCCTTCCCCAAGATTCTCATCAGGATGGCAAAATGTCTCTTTAGCTAGCAGTTCCTTTGTGTTTTTACTGGACTCACAAAGTTCTTGTTCAAGCAAAACGTTGTGCAACAGCCTTTTTGTAAAGGTTCTTGTAACTTTGCAGATTACCTGGTATTCTCCCCTGCCAGGAATCATTATACAAATTTCAGCTACCTGGTCTAATCGCCTGCCAGGACTTCTTATGTGTTTCACAGTTCCTTATGGCTACTTCAACTGCCTGGGCTAATCACCTGCCAGGGCTCTTATCCATTTCAGTTCTTTGATATACCACAATAGCATACAACATGTGGCGTTTGGTATATCTGTATTTGCTAATATTTGCTCCAACGTACTTGTTCAAACTTCTCCCCCACATTGGTATCTTGTGCATCTATATTGGATTGGGGTTTGCCTTTGTACTATGCCTGGTCTGCATTCAAACATTTCTTTTTGAATCTTGATTTTGAACTTGGTCTTGTCTGCATTCAAACATTCTTCTTATAGGGTGTTGAATTTGTTCTTTGCCTTGACCCCATTCAAACAAACTGCTTTTGTATATTTTCTGCATTAGCAACCTTGCATCATTCAATGACTTGTTGGTGCGCTTGTCGGAATGATCAATCACTTGTTGGGAAGCTTGTCGGAATGCCCCACGGTCCCCAGCTGCTTTAGGCACTCACCGGTTTCTCCCAGCATCTACGATGCTACTCTCGCTTCTGCGGTGTGGCTTCTGCACCTGCTTTCCAGTTTGGAGTGTGCAGACGCTTATCCAGCACGGCTCCATGGTCACCCACCAGTTTTCCTTCGCTGCCCGGGCTGGTGGCTGCTGTCTCGTCACACAGCCCGACTACCAGGAGCTCCTGCACTGCTCTCTGTGTCTCCACTGCCCTCCTTGCTCACACGTGGTGTCTACCTCCCTGTCCCGGCAGCCTGCTCTGCTTCACTAGCTCTGTCAGTGTGCCCCGCACTCAGGAGCCTAAGAATGGATGGCAACATCTCCTTCTGCCTTGCTTCCATGGCCTGCACTGTGCTCCTCCATAAGGCGGTTGCCATCTTTAAATGTCCTGCACATTGAAGGTTTGGAAAAACAACTAGTCTCTTCATGTTGTACTCAGGACCTGTCACTCTGCATAAACTCCCTTGTCCTCCTCATCTCAGTACCTGAGTGGTTAACTTTCTTTTTGTTTTTAACTCTTGATGTTCTTTCTCAGGGATTTCGCATGAAGACACAACAGGATTAGAGATCATGGTTACCTTTCGACTCTAAACTCTTAAATGGTTTTTCTCCTGGACTTTACATAAAGGCACATCAGATCAAAAGCTGTTGTGTGAGTTATTGGTATTTGGGTGGAAAGTGGGTCCCTGTGACTAGAATGATGTAGCAAAAAAGTTTCTGGACTTCCTCTACATTGGGGAGTCATTAGTTGGCAATAGGCCAATAAGCTCTTGGAATTAGGGGGCTTTCTCATTGGAAAGGGGGAAACACTGTGAGTCCTCCAATTAAGTCATGACATCTCCCCGATAGTTGTCTCCTTCCATGTGATCCTCTCTCATATAACCGCCCCCAGGGTCAAGATCAGACAGCGACTGCCGTCCCCTGGCCACCTGGGAGGAGGTCACCACCTCTCAGGGACTCAGTAATGGCTCCATTAGATTCATCACAATAGTTCTCACACGGCGTGCACACACTCATCCCATAACTCCATGCTCCCAGGCCATCTCAACAGCCTCACAGGAAAGCAATGTAAGCACTAATCCTCACCTTCGCAAACCCCAAACGGGGTCCACCACACTCACCTGCACAAATTACCTCACAGATCACACCAGACTGAACAAACTGTCACACACAGCCACAACACTACATGCTCAGCCAGCAAAACTCCTCTCTAAATTCAGCAGCACCCCCATAGTGGACCAGCCCATCACTTATCCAGCCAACTCGCCACATACTACGACACCCCCCCTTCCACACCCATAGCAATGCCTATCCATCATCTAACACTTCCAAGCCTCTTACAACACTTGTACTCATTCAGCACACCCAACCACCTCCTAAACAACCTACCCACAGCTCACCCACATGCACCACTACACGCACACACATCACATGCCCTGGCCCTCTCTCATGCAGTGAAGTCACTTGCCCTCTCCTGACCTGTGCCCTCATCAACGCCCGCTCACTGCCAGCACATGCAATTGACATCCACAACCTCATCACTAAACATAACCTTGACACCCTAGCTATCACAGAAACTTGGCTTCATGACGCATGCGGACCAGAACTCTCCTTCGACCTTACCCACAGGTTACACAATTTTCAGGAACAACAGGCTCAACTTGAGAGGAGGCGGTGTTGCATTGATTGCCAAAGACACACTTCCCCTAAGACAGTGCAACACAACCATCAAAGGTAACTCTGACCTCTTCACTCTCAAATTTACACCTGCACGCACCATCACTATCCACCTCTTATACCAGCCACCCGGCCCCACACACATCTTCCAGCCAAACCAGCTCCACATTCTCCAGGACAATCTGAAAGCCTCATCAAAAATCATCCCATCAGGGGACCTCATCTGACCCTAATGACCCATTAGCTACACCCCTATCCAGTGACACACTAGGCTTTAACCAGCAGAGCACTATGCCTACCCACTGCAAAGGACGCACGTTAGAATGGATCGCAGATCATAATTGCCACGTCACCACTAGTACCACCACCCCTTGTCACTGGTCAGATCACTTCATCATCGATTTTTCCATTCCACAGTCCACCAAACTCACAAACACTCCTAATCCACTTCCACCAAGCATGACAAGAAGCTACAGAAGCTCACAAGAGAAAACATCCTGCCTTAACTAAACAATCCTGTCCTCCAGCCACCATTTGAACCTAACCCCAGCTCTATAGTGGCTACATACTATCATATTCTCTAAGGCTGTGAACATCATAGCCCCCCCCCCCAGCATACCAAAAAGCCAAAAAAGTCTGACACTCGAACTCCTTGTTCACCCGTGACCTACTCGAACTACTCTCCCAGAAGCGACAAGCCCAGCAAAGATGGCTAAAGGATCCAACTTACGCTCACAAAATCGAGTTCAGTACCGTTGCCAAACTCTACAAATTTGCCACCATTGCTGCGAAATCCAACTCTTTTAACACTAGAATATGCTATGCTAACTCGGATGTAAAAGCCATTTTCAATATTTGCAGACAACTTGAGGCACCAGCCCCACCTCCCACCACTCTCACCAAAGACGCCTTGTGGTGCTTCGACATCCAGGCTGCATTGCTAGGCAAAATCAATACCCTCAATGCTAAAATAATCACTCAACAAGTATTATCAATGCCCATCCCCTTTCTACCATCAACAGCTGCCCCCCCTCACAACATCCATCACATAAATCTGTACACAGTTCCGCTTCAGAGATCTCTTTGAGACTGAAGTCCTCAAAATGATAAAAAGCCTAAAGCCCACTAACTGCAAAGATGGCATCTGCCCAGCTACTCTCATTAAAGAGTGTGCCGATATTTTAGCCCAGTCATAACTGCCTTCATCAATGCATCTTTTGCTAAGATTTACCCCACCATTCCATCAAAATATAGGCCCATTACCACAGGCCCCTTCTTACAAAAAATTCTGGACTGTGCAGCCTATCTGCAGATCCAACATTTCTTGGAAGACAACCAAATTCAAGGCATATGTCAATCAGGTTTCCGCCCAGGCCATGGAACGGAATCCACCCTTCTCGATTTAAAGAACCAACTTGACGAGATTCAAGACTAAGGTAATTCTGCACAGCGCCTTCTCTTAGACCTGTCCACAGCATTCAACTTGGTCAACCACCAAATCCTCTTTCCACACCTCACTACCCATGCCAGCTTCTCCCCACCTGCCACTGCTTGGATTGCACCCTTTCTGGAAGGGAGGGTCATGAGGGTCTTTTCAAACACTGCACATTCTTCACCATTTCCAATCACCTGTGGCGTACCACAAGGGTCCTGCACTGCTCCAACTCTTAACAATATTTTCACTAGGCCATTCTTCTACATCCTTGATTCATTAGGCATAGCCTACACAAACTATGCCGATGATGCACAAATCTTAATCCCCTATCCGGCAACTACACAGCCGACTTCACCTCCCTCAACAATATCTACTCGACCATACAGGCATGGATGGCAGCAAACCACCTCTGTCTTAACAGTAATAAGACAGAAATTCTAATTGTAGGCTCCCCAAATGCCCTGAAGTCCCCAGACAAACAGTACTCTGCCTTCAAGATGGATAACTGCACAATTCCCGTCTCTTAAGACCTTAAGAGTCTAACTTGACGCCTCTCAACATGTCCAGGCAAGTAAGCGCCATTACCTATTCAGCCGCCTAATCCACCAAAGTCCTAAACACAACCAGACCCTTCCTCACCAAAGAAAATTGTCTCAATATTTGGCTCCAAGATTGAGTACTGTATTGTCCGATTCACAGATACCTCAGCAAGTAATATACAAAGACTAAAAGTGGCACAAAACAATGCCTTGAGAGCAACACTCCACATACCAAAAAGAGTTAAAATTTCTCAAGCTAGAAGAAAAGCACACTAGCTCCCCACACAGGAGCGCATCAAATGTAAAACCCTCTCAATCCCCCACAAATGCTTATCCAACACAGCTCCCCCATACCTCAGCTACAGAATCTCCAATGCGCCTACCACCAAACCAACAAGGTCCCCTTACACTGACCCCCTAATAGTGCCCAAAGTCAAGCAATGTGAAGCAGGAGGTTCCAGCTTCCCATACATAACTGCAAAACTTTGGAATGACCTCCCTCCTTGCCTTAGAGCTGAGTAATCTTACAGGCTATTGCGCAAAGCACTCAAAAGACAGCTCTTCGCATAATAAGACCTGTATCTGTCAATTGTACACAAACAATAACATGCATGATAATTCTGTTCTTGGTTTTTGATCCTACGCTCTCATTACTGATGTATTTCTTGTGAACTGCATGACAAGCTACACTTACCTGACATGTACCTGTAACAGCGCCTCAATGCCTCCGGGTTGTCTGTGTGCTTTATAAATGAAATCAATACATGTGTAGCGATGGTAGATCAGTTGAAACAATCAATCATCTTGGCGTCAACCACGAGAGTGCAGTAGTTCATGAGCTCGCTAGAAGACTTGCAGAACCATGTGTGGTTCCAGGGGTACCACATGCCCAATACAATACAATTCCATCCACTGCTAAGAAACCAATGTTATAGCCAATAAACAGCTGATAATTATAGCTGGAGAGGGTTCTGATGCTAAGCACAGGTAAAATCGGCATATCTGGAGAGATGATCATGATTTTCGGCTCCTGCATGCTTTTTTGATGCATGGTCTCTCCTGGCTCTGTTTCTCCTGATCCTCCACTTGAGAATCAAGTGCCTAAAAATGAAAGGTAATATATGATCATAATTGAGAACCCCAAATTTAATCTCCAACCGGAAATAGCTAGATTCAGTAATTTTTTTCAGCAATTCCCCAGGCTACCCTTCCGAATCTAAATATACATGATTATTTTGCTGAGGCCCCATCCTCCTTCACACTGGCTTGAATATTTGAGATCATAGGATGTCAAATTACTTCCAATTGTTTTCTAAAGCATTAAGTTAAACTACATATAATATTGGTTATTTTAAATTCACCCGAAGTTGCTCATTTATGTTCAGTATGAAGAAGAATTTAGCGTAAAATGGTGGTGTTTTAGTCACATTGGATATCTTCCCAGATGTCAATCATGAGATTAGAAACACATGCTTTTTCATTGCTGCTTAAGTGTTATGATGCCATTCGTGTAATGACGAGAAAATGTGTATCGTGATTTTCTGCCTGGTTGAATTAAAGTTGTTCAACAATGGAAGGCAGTGATGAATTAGATTTCTTACATAGTCATTAGGAAGTTTAGCTGACATTTAAAAAATAAATAAATGAGTTAGTGCACTGCAGTGAGACTGCAACACAGCGGTAACAAACCACTGTGTGTGGGTTTGTAATTTTGCTGTTTCTTTCATTTTCAATCTGTCTGTTTTAAAAAGTAAACTTTGTTTGTTTATTTGTATAGCGCTCCTGACCCAGGGGTATATGGGCGCTTAAACATCAAATTACAGGCAAAGGTGAGGAACATTTGTACAGTTACAAGAAAGCAGTTAGTGCAGAGATCGTAACAAGCAGACATGGTAAAGGATACATTCATACATTAGTCATACATACATGGTAGGTTATTAATTGAGTAACCAGGTGATGACCTTAGTTCTGAAAGGTTGGACGGTGGGGGTAGATTTGATATCCAGGGAATGGTGTTCCATAGTTGTGAGGCTAGAACTGGGAAGCTGGATCCACCAGCTCTTTTAAGGGAATATTTGGGCACCGTCAGTTGTAGTGTATTGGAGGATCTGGTGGTTCTAGTATTCTGTCTTAAGGTGAATTTGTTAGTTAAATAGGGCGGGGCTAGGTGGTTGAGAGCTTTGTAAGTGAGGCAGATGGTTTTTAGGTCTATTTTTTGTTGGATGGAGAGCCATTTGCATGAAATTCTTGTGGCCGAAATGTGTTCTCTTCTAGGAATATTGAGGGCGGCACAGAGTGCGTTGTTTTGTAGAACTTGCAATTTATTGATTACTGTTTTGTTGGCACCTACATAAAGGCTGTTACAGTAATCCAGTTTGGATTGTATGAGTGCTCTAGCTAAAGTGAGGCAGTTGTTGGGGGAGATCAGAGGTCTGCAGGCCCTGATTAGTTTACCAGTGTAAGCAGTGGCTGAGCCGGTCATATTAATTTGTTTGGCAAGGTTGGTATTTGTGTCTAGATAGAAACCAAGAGTTTTTACACTCTTAGCGATGGGAATGGTGTTACCGTCGATGGTGAAACTGGTGTAACTAGGGCTGAGATTCCGGATGGTATTAGGTGAGCCGACAAGGAGCAGTTTGGTCTTGTCATCATTTAGGCAGAGGCCATGTGTGGCCATCCATGCCTCAATGATGGAGAAGACTTCACCGATCCGGTCGGCGTCCGAGTTGTAATTGCCGGATAAAGTGAGGAGTATCTGGGTGTCATCTGCATAGTTAGTGTAGGTGACACCCAGAAGGTCCAGCTTGTCGAATAAGGGCTTGGTAAATATATTGTACAAAGTGGGTGAGACACAAGATCCTTGTGGGACACCGCAGGTAATGGGAATAGGGTCGGCCGCTGCTAGGGGCGAGAAGACCCGCATGGTCCTGTTGTCAAGGAAGGATTAGATCCATGTGACCGCAGAGTGGGAGAAGTGTGCTGCCGATGACAAGTGGTTGCACAAGATTTTGTGGTCAACCAGGTCAAAGGCAGCAGAGAGATCAAGGAGAAGGAGGATGGCAGCCCTACCTTTATCTTTAAGTTCATCTATCTGACTCTTGAGATCAACAAGGGCCGTTTCCGTCCCATGTTGAGGACGAAAGCCAGATTGGCGAGATCCTAGTAATTGGTTTGTCTCAAGGTAATCCTATATTTGTAAATAGGCCACTCTGTCAAGAATTTTTAGTAAGAATGGGACAGTGGTAATGGGTCTATAGTTCGTGGGTATATCTGGGTCGAGAGTTTGTTGGTAGGACCCAAGATTGTTTCAGATTACTTGGGACCGTTTTATTGGCGAATGACAGGTTTATTAATTTGGTAATGAAGGGGGAGAGATCCCTGGCTGCATCTTTTATAATCTGTGCGGGGCAGCTGTCCCCCTTACAGTTCGAGGGTTTCAAGGACTATCATTTTTTGTACTTCAGGTATGGTTACCTTTTTGAAGGTGAAGCCTGGCTAGTGGCTGTGGGTGGGTGAGGGAGGGGTGGATCTGGGAGTAGGACCATGAGTGAGTTGTTGTCGTTTATTTTCAATTTTAGTTTGGAGCCCTGAGATTTTGTTAGCGAGGGCATTCTGGATCCCTGTGCACCATGGTTTATTCTTTGTGCAGGTATCTGCAGGGGGAATGGGGTTTTCTAATTCCTTTAGGATGTTAAAGAGCGCTTTAGTGCTATAGCCTTCCTGGGAGATCCTGGAATTAAGAGATTCTTTCTTAGCGCGAGTAATCTCATTTTTGTAGAAGGTGGAGATATTGGTGAGATTAGTTCTGTTGTCTACTGAAGGCACTGATTTCCATAGTGATTCAAGTTTACTTTTTTGTTGTCGGAGGAGTTTGAGCTCCGGGGTGTACCATGTATTCAGGTGCGCTTTAGGTTTCCCTTTACGCATTTTTAGTGGGGCAATGACGTCGATAGCTTTAGCCACGGAATCATTATAGGCGTTGACCAGCAGGTTTAAGTCAGCTGTGGCTGGTAGGGCGTTCAGAATAGGGGTCACCAGGGGTATTAAGGCTTCCGCTATGATGTTGCTCATTTTCCTAGTTGGGCAAGCTGGTGCAAGAACAGGCCTTTTATGCACTAGGTGACTGATATTAATGTCGAGAGGGAGGAGGTAGTGATCGGTCCAAATTAGCTGTGCGGGGTCCTTCAGTGTGATGTTGCAATTCAGGGCGGTTACCCAGTCAAGCATTCTGCCCTTTGAGTGGATGGGTTTGGAACAGAGGTGTAGGAGGCCATGCACCTCTAATGCCGTGGCGCTTATTCCTTTCAGGCGCTACTGCGCAGGGCAGCTGACTGTACGCCATGGTTGTTCTCTGAACCATAGCAATTTTATTCCTACATTCAATTTTGTTTTGCATTCTCGGTTTTATTTTGTTTCCTTGTATGCTGTTTTTTCGTTTTCAAGTTTGCCTGGACTTGTGTAAACTGGTGTTTTTGCTGGAGACTACATTTCCCAGTTGACTTTACTTTCATACCAGAACACTTTGCTGCATGTGAGTCCTTTCTCACTTTTGGCTACCTTTTCCAGCCTCCAGAGGGGCTGGTCTATACAATTCAATGATTTCCCTATTTAAGGGCCCTTGCCGGGAGCACAGCGACCGAGCGCAGGCCAAAGTCAAGCCAAATTCAGGCCAGTCTGCGCTCATCCGCGCACAGTCTGTGCTCTGGGCACAGCATACTGGTAAGCTGCACATGTCTCGCAGCAAGCTACTCGCATTAGCACCTGTAGGTACAGTATTACCTTTGGGTTGGCAGGAAACTAGGCATGAGTCGTTTCTTGCCCCCTCACACCTATTTGCATGTCTTACTAACGCACACTCCCTTGTAGCAAATAGGTTGGAGATGTTCTCCCTATTAGAGGATCACTGCCTAAACCCAACCAAAACAGAAATGATGTTCTCAACACGAGAAGACTGTCGGACACATACATCCCTCACCTGGCCCCGAGAATGGGAACCCAACTGTAGAGGACAACAGTGATTTAAAACAATCTTAGGAACCTCATGGAAAACAGTCTTCCCTTGCAACCACAAGTCAATGCCATAGCAAAAAAAGTTTCTACCTCCTGTGATCAATAAAAAGGATCTTCCCCCAATTTTACAAAGAGGCCCCCCCCTTACGACCACGTCCTTGTTATTTTCTAGGATAGACTACACAAATACTCTCTAACTAGGAATGCCCGAACGCCTCACCAAAATAGCAATGCATCCAAAATACTGCAGCAAGAGTACTCCTGAGACTAAATGCAAGGTACCACATTACACCGGCCCCAAGAAGTCTACATGGGCTACTATTAAAGAAACTTTAAAATCCTATGCATTCCCATAAATGTCTACACATACAAGGAACTAAATTCATCCAAGCAAAAATCACCTAATACCAACGAGGAGAGACTTAAAATCTAGCTCCGACCTCCATATGGAAACAATCCACTAGGAGAAAAAGAAATTCAGAGGAACCGCCTTCTCCAATCTGATAGCCAAACTATGGAACTTTATCCCAAAGGAAATAAGAGCAGTCTGTCCAACACTTTATTTCGGTCAACAAACCATAAACGTATTAGAAATTATAAATACAAAACAAATTAATTCATAGTACATCATCGGAGGCAGTTTGCAGAATACATTTCTCAGATTTACAATTTTTAAAACATTGGTTAAAAAACATATTTCATTTTTTCACTTAACATTACTGAAACACACATTTAAAAAGTGCATATCATTATGCCCAACAGTGGCATGAGACTGGTGGACTGATAAACTCTTAAATACAGAAAGAAGTTGGTGCCCTTATTCCTAAAGAGATCGCTATATTTAAATAATACAATCTGATCTTGCCCTCCATGCACTCATTAAACAGTTCACCACCGAATGCACAGCTAAATCATCTTTTGAGTTCACACAATGTAATGGCTACACTCGCAGTTCAGACGGATCTGTGCCTAAATAATGGCATAAGATATCTCTTCCTGAAATAATAAAACAAGGGGCAAAATAAAAGAAAGTACGATACATTCTCAATTTCATTATCACAAACAGGACTTTTTTTGAGTACTCACAGTTGCATCTATTCTGAAGTTCGGCTAAGGGTAACGCACCTAGCGGAAGCTTAAAGGCATGGTCTAGTAAAAATTTTTATTGTCCCTACGGGTCGGCCATGTTTTTTTAAGCCTAAGTGGCTCGATTTTAGAAAACTTTCCTATGGACCTTACCCGAGTTTTCGTCCATTAAACGCACGCGAAAACAAACACCAGGGAGCCGCCATTTTCTGATAATCCTATCTTTTCCCCGATCACCCTGGCTGACCTGCTTTTGCGGCACTAAATCAATTCCCCTGAGCCTGACATTATCAAAACATTCATATTCCCCGCCTCTCCCCGTGACGTCACTGTGCTGCGTAGGCAAACGCGTCCATTCGTCTTCTGCGCGACTCCACACAGAACCCGGAAACCAACACAGATCAACTCACAACACAGCGCGCCACAATTCGGAATATGAAACTGTACTTTAAAATGAAACAGCAACACGGTACATTTGGTAAAGTACATTTATTTGACATTAAATGTTTAGAGAATATTCAGCAATTGACATATGAACTCCGGAAGCCATTTATTTTCTTTTATCTGTATCCGCAATAACTGTTCCGTTTCATCTTGAGCCACGCGCTGTTCCTTTATGGTACACAGGGTGTTCATTTTCGTAAAAAGAATCACTTTGGAAGCACGGTGAACCGCAAGGCTGTTCCATCAACTAGGCACTAGTCCAGCCTAAAGGTTGATATGTTGCTTCTAGCCACTAGTACAGCGTAAGGGCATGTGGGCCCTTGGCGATCGTCCCATAATATGGTGATCGTGCTCCAGTTGTTGACACGAAGCTGCAGGTGTCTGCTGAAGAATCCATCCGCCGGGGTCTCAAACAGATGGCAGTGGCAGAAAGGGATCAAATACCTGTTATGAAAACAAAAAAATGATAATTAGTCTCGCTAGCCGAACTTCATTAATATTACTCATTTTATTTATTATGGCCGATCAGAAACTATTTGCTTGCAAGGATAGTTCAATGGAGTATGTTCGTCTCTAAAATCAATGCGAAAAGTAACGAGATAAATCGAGGCCAACACACAATGATAAACGACAGTCTACATGCGTGAGGAATGATATGATGTATGATATGGCATTTGTAACGCACCTATACTCAAGTGTTTCTAGGCGTGACGAGGCAGGTGGGGAACAAGGGCAGACAGACAACGATCCTACTAGGCCAGGTGTCTTTCTGATCACGCATGGGGAAGGGCTGTACATGGTTAGTTGAATACAAATTAAATAATAGGGCCAGCTGGTGGCAAGTGCAAGGTAAATGCCGGGACAAGGGGCTGAAGGATACAGAGACAGTCCCGTAGTGCAAGTAGGCAGTGCATGGAAAAGTGGCTGGGCCAAGGACCGAGATCGGTGAGACCAGTGGACCTGCATGCCCATGTGCCCACTACGAACAGTTTTACTTGCTTTTCCTAGCTCTTCATTCATTCATTTATTCATGCATCCATTCATTAAATCTTCATTACGGTATAAAAGCGTGTAAAGATTTACTTACATTATATTTGAAATTTCCATTGTGTCTCTTCGTAATGCAGTCTGTAAAACGGACCGTGCTCTTGACAATGATTTTTCGTATACTGAACTAAAATTAAACTCGGTCTAGTTTCTGAATTTTCTGCCTTATCGTCTCTTACGTTATTGCGCACTCCCTTCAAATGTAGTTCTTTCGGCATGGTCCCTGTCTCATAGTCAAAAAACAATAGACCCTTATACTTCCAGTGTGACTTGTGGGCCTCATCTGGGCGCTGTCCTTCGCATTCTTTATTTGCAACATCACGTAGTATAGGCATCTGTGAGAACTTGAAGTTTAGAATCCGTCTATGTAGTGCGCCTCAATGTGCAAATGCGAACTGGCTTCTCTCCCAAATGCCACGGCCCGCTTGCCTGGCACGTTCTAAGTCCCCCAATTTTGTCCCCGTTGTCTGCGAGCTTTGCAGCCCAAATTGAGACATTTAATTTTTGGCGGAAGGTCAGGGAAAGTATAAAGTACCACAGGAGTTGAATTAAAAGTGAGATTTATTGTTTGTTTTATTATGTGCAATACGCAAGCCTCCGCTCCGTTAACAGTTCGCAGCATTTACATTTACATGAGATGAGACATGAGAAAAATATATACATACACATATGTGAGGTGAATAGAGAGAATTCAAAGATGACACCCAGCTTGTTCGCCACCCGTGATGGTGAAAGTAGGGGTTAGGTTTACAGGTACACTGTACAATAACATTTATTTACAAAAAGACAATCGTATTGCATTTATTTGAACCGGGATTTGTACTTCACAATCAGCTGTGCTTCGGTTGGGCATGGCACAATCGCAATGTTCGGTGGCAATGGATCAATGCTCTGCACAGAAACGTCCAAAATTCCATATCTGTGCTTCTCTAACACAGCAACAATAAGGCCTTTCACAAAGTCGAACTGCATTTCATCATAGACTGGTTTGATCACCCATTGCTTACTTCGTTTTGAAAACACCTTAGTGTAGCGAGGCATCCTTACTTTACCCCTAGTCCTAGATTGTTCACGTCCGACATTGCTGTTATGGGCCAAGACCGCTAGTAGAGTGCGATGTTTCATGCCCCGAAAGCTAAAATGCAAGCGCTTTGGCCTGTACTTTAGGCACATATTGTGGAACACCTCCAAATCTCCTGTGTGACAGAATTCTGTCAGTCCTCTCAAATCTCTTGATAGAGTTTTGTCGAAAACAATCTTCTCAATGGCTTTGTGTGTCGGTGAAGATGGAATCAACCACTTCTTCTTCCGTGCCTCCTCTGGGGACAAAGGGCCATGTTCACATTGGTGGAAATGTTCATTTGCTGTCCAGCGGTGAACGTTGGTACAATGGTGCATCAGTGACCGCCATTTTTCAAGTAGTATTTCCACTGACCCCTCACAAGTTTTTGAGCTCCACCAAAGATGGTTGGTGATAGAATGTGACCACTGCAAAATACTTTCAAAAAAACCTTTTTTTTTCCCTGCAGCCGAGATTTTCTTATTGATTGATTTAGCAAGATGCCATACGTCAAATTGATGTTTAATATGTGGTAACTGCTCTCTCATTGTCTTGGCAATTGAAACGTGTCTATCCGTGGCTATGAGGTCGATGTGCATTCCCCTCGATTGTAGATATTCCACTGATTTTATAAAACCTAGTTTCTCCATGGCCACTGAGGATGTACATTGTGTTACCTGCACGACCACCGAACTCACAATTTTCTTACTATCCATGTCCTGAAAGTGGTAGGTGCAGTACTTGGCATAATATCCAGGGCTGTCGCACTGTCCATCGCCGGCTAGCCTGAATCGTTTGCCTTTGAATGTACTTGCTAGAGACAATTGTTCAATTTTCCAAGCATCACTAATGGCCGGAAACAGATAATCACGTTGGTATGTGTAGTACAGCGCTTTAGAAATGAAATGGAGTCCCACAAACTGAAAGAAAGCCTCTAACTTTCTAAAACTGGAGCCACTAAAAAGTGATGCAGCTGCACACAGTAGATTGCCTGCTGGCAGTTTCCCCAGCATCGGTTGTGCAGACCATGAGAACCTATGATTTAATCTACAGGCGGCATTTATTTTGACGTTGCTGCCTTTTATTTGACGAGTCACATTAATCAATGGCTTCCCACATACTTTCCCTCTAATGGAATGCACACATTTCAGCATACTTATAATTTCCATCAAACAACTGTCGAATACAATGTATTTGCTCTCTTTCATTAGACTGTCATCCTGCGTCAACGTTGTTTCGGCCTTTGACGTTGTGGAGATTTCAACACATTGGAAAGTAATATCGCTGATATCAAGTTCTGATGCGTCTATGGATGCTGCGGCTGGTTCATTCTCTGTCATTTCAACATCTATTACTTCAACATTGATGGGAGAACACAACAATGTCGACAGGTTTGTTGGTGGCAAATTTTTGGCGGGTGTAGATTGTGTAAATTGATCTGCAACTACTTCAGAGCTATCTTCAATACATTCAATAACATCTTCTTGTGGTGGTGCGGTCGCACTATAACTATGGTCCAATGCAACTTTGCTGTAGTCTCCAAACACAGTTAATTCATGTTCTGGCCATTGGACATGAGCATCTCGAGCCTGAACACGCCTCGCCTCAATTAATAGTTCCTCCATAGTGTACACGGTCTGGCAATCCACATCTCTCATTCGCTTCACTGTCTGTGTGTGTATAGTTCTGACACCCACGGGTAACTGGAGAAGAGATTGGAAAAGGGATGTTCAGTTTAAACACAAGATGGAGTGTAGTAGAATTGACTGGAAAAAAACATAAAATAGTCCCCAGCACAAACATTTTTTTAAAGTTATGAACTGTTTGTAACTAACCTTTTTTTAGTTTTTTTTTCTTTGCAACTTTTTTGACTCGACCTTCAACATCTGCACGCTGTAGCTCCGATTTGTTTCCGCATGTCCTCCCATCCTCTTGCGCTGCAACGACTATATTTTCTGTATCCGCATAGACAGCACGGAATGAGGCTCCATCGTCTCCCTGAAACATAGTACTTTCATTACTATGTATCAAAATATTGTTAGCATAAAACGCACGCGAGGACGAACACACAGGTACATCCCAATAGCCAAATACGATTTAAACATTGTGTGCAACAATCAAACGACAAGTATTCGACCAGTGATGATCTATTTCGATGGAACTGTCAGTATCCATACCTCTGGCTCTGCATGGACTGCCATGAATGGTTGTATTGGAGATTAGGCATCCGCATCTCCCTGAAACACAGTACTTGCATTTGTATGCTTTTCAATATTGGAAACATAGCACACACTTGGGGTCGACGGCACAGGTACATATAAAGAGATAACCGCAAATGATGCATTGTCCAAAAGAATCAAGGAAAATCCAAATATGATCACATTTCATCGACTTATTTCAATGATTCGTTTACATCTGCATCATCTAAATGAGATGTTGTGATTGATGTGGAAGCTCCGTCGTCTCCCTGAAACACAGTACTTGGATTAGTATGGTTTTCAATATTGGAAATATAACACACACTTGGGGTCGAACGCACAGGTACATATAAAGAGATAACCGCGAAAGATGCCTTGTCCAAAAGAATCAAGGAAAATCCAAATATGTGTAACGCTCACCTGATTCCCACAGAGGCGCTGGTCTTGGCAGGAAGGTGTCTGTGACCCGAAAAGTGATGTGCAGGACTCGATTTGCTTCTGGGGCCGAACCTCTTCGCACTGTGTGTCGAACTCGAAGAGTGAGATTTCTGAAGGTGAAAGAATATGGGGGTTAATGATCTGGGTTGTTGAATGTCCCTCTCTCTCTCTTCCTAGCTTCTCCGTAGAGCCCCCAGGTCAACGTGCTCACCTTAGATAGGTGAATGCTGGACTCTCCATTTGCGTCTGGTGCAGGGTGCCGTTGCCAGTTCCTTCACGGGTGGAACATAGGCCTCTTGACATCAGAGGATCGCTACCGTCGTTAACTGCACGAGCGGTGAGTTTCCTGACACCATTTTAGTCCTTATAGTCTTTAGGTGCGTGGGCACGTTAATATAGAACAGGACTCTGTATAATGCTTTTTCCTATTTGTCTTGCAGGGCTCTTGAGATAGGAGATGGTGTGAAGAGAGCCGAAGTTGGAGCCAGAGCCTTGGAATGAAGCGCTTGGAAATGCGTAAGTAAATGCAAGCGCTCTAACTGTCTCTTTTCCCTTGCAGCTGTGAGTTCGTGCTGAAGAGATGCTGGAAAACGCCGGAGTATTTGCAGGCGTTCTATTGTGGCGAGCGCGATGGACGTTAGTAAATACCTGACTTATGTCTCTTTGTTTGTCTTTCAGATGCTGGGTTGCAGCGTTGAAGAAATCCGGAATTCGCGGAGTGCCGGTAAGTAATAACAATGCTTTTGTCTTCACATGCGGAGGTGCAGCGTGAAGAAATGTTCGCTGTCGATGGATCAGGTGAGGAAAGCGCTGCGTGTAAAGGTTGCCGTGCTAACCTGTTGTTTCTTGTCTTTGCAGGTGCTGCTGAATACTGGATACAGGAGTGGTAAGTATTGTTCTTGCAGGTTCAGGATCGGAAGGAAGAAAGGCTGGAACAGACTCGGTGAGCGTTCTGCTGCAGATGCAGAATAACGCGGAGCACGTTTGTTCAATCGGGTGTGGTTTAAATAGCCTTGGAGTGATGAGGCGTCTTCCTCCACGGCCCCGCCTAGGTAAGAAAAGAGTTCCAGTTCCAGAAGAGTTCCTGTGTTGTATCCAGGGAGTGGAGCTTGCCCCACCCAGGTAAGAAAGTAGTTCCTGTTCACAGAGGATTCCTATGTGGCTGGTAAGTAAGCAGCATGGTCTGCTGCAGGTAAGTCCACCCAAGCATCTTCATACATATTATGAGCCCGGCGCTTCCAGTGCCGGGACCGATGGCTTTGATGAGCCTGGTGCCACCGGCGCCAGGACAAGGTCCAAAAGGTCCCAGTGGGGACCGGCTGGTGCCTAAGATAACGGTTAGGGGCCTGCTTCCAAGGACGTTGGGCTGTTCCTGACTCCTTGGAAGCAGTGATCATGACAATATGATCACATTTCATCGACTTATTTCAACGATTCCTTTACATCTGCATCATCTAAATGAGATGTTCTGATTGTGGTGGAAGCTTCGTCATCTCCCTGAAACACAGCACTTGCGTTAATAGGGAAGAAAGTATAGCAAATGGAATCACGTTATATGATCACGCATGATGGAGCTGTCGTTATCCATACCTCGTGCTGCTGAAGAATATCTATGGATGTTGCAAATGTAGTGCGCACTTCCGAAAGTTGTTGCGCCGATTCGTATACTTGAATGTCAGGCTCTGCATCAAGTGCAGGGGTTGACGCTCCATCAACTGCCTGAAACATAGTACTTGCATTAGTGAGGATTACAATTGTGAAAACATAACACACACCTGGGGTCGACAGCACAGGTACATATCAACGGCTAACCACGAATGAAACATTGTGTAGAACAATCAAACAACAAGAATTCCAGCTCTGATGATGATGCTCGATGGAGCTGTCAGTATCCATACCTCCTGATGTTGAAAAACATCTAGAAATGTTGTAGATGTGGCGGACGCTTCAGCATCTCCCTGAAAGACAGTACTTGCATTAGTATGGACAACACTAATTATACCTGAAAACAAACACCAGTGGACGATAACTAAGGTGTATATCAATTGGAAAGCAGTAACCAAACATTCGGTAAAATAATTACATGATAGAATAAAACTATTACTTGACATGCATAAAACAAGTATGTAGCGGATTAGCCTAGTAAGATTACCTGATACGCGCTAGAAGTGGTTGATAACTGTGACCATGTCAAGGATGTAGAATGTTCTTGCTTCAGATTCAAGGGATAGTCAAGAAGTTGTAAAGGTCAATTAATGATTGATAATGAAATGCCAATATTAGAAATAGCCATGTAAGCGGACAGAATACTTGAAAAATGCTCAATACAGCACAGTTCCCTGTCCCCATATATATATATACATTGCGTTTGTGGGTTATGAAATCGAAAAAGAATATATTGATAAATGTCATTATTCAAAAAACTATACACTCATATCAATATCGAAATTATTACAAGGGATAGAACACCTACAATATCAATTAATCCATTCGGCTACACACTACCGCAAGGCCGAAAGATAAATCCAGACACTTGACTCACCGGTGGCGGAATGTGGACGAATAGAGTGGGAATAGCGTTTTTGCGCAATTTCCGTGTCGTTCGCCGTTTATTCTTCTTTGTTACCCAAGAAGTTGTGTACATGTCCAAGGTAAAGTGCCAGCTGCAGATGCGGTATCGATCACCCCTCTTGTCCTCTAAGACTTGTTGGACTCTACTTTCCAGCTCATCCAGTGGATATCCGCAATGTCTGACCCATTCTCTTATTCGATCAACAGTTTTCGGGAATACATGCATTGTAGTTCCTTCAGATTTTGCATGGGTCTTCGAAGGGCAACCGCTAATCGAACAGGCAGGCATTGTTGATAAATCTGAAAAGTAAATATCAACATTATTATACAATCTTCAAGAGTAAAGATTTGATACAAAAGTAAATGAATCATACAATGATCAATGCAAGGTTTGTTTTGGTCGCAGGAACTATACCAGATCATTATGTGCGGCTAATTATTTGCATAAATTGCAGAAATGTATAATTGATGTGACTGAAATCTGAACATGTGACTCGTCCCTTGGATGTTCTGTCTTGCACGAGAAGGAAACATGCTTACATTATAGACTGGACCCCCGAAGGATGCAATTCAATGACAATAGACACAGATGAAAATAAATAGATCTATTGATAGGATAGCAATGGAAACTCAAGTCAATAGCAATGAGACCAATGAACATAGCACTATTGTGTACTCTACTCGCAAATAGATAGAAATTTAAAAATCTGCGAAATATGACCAGGATACATGGCCTTACCTTGACCAACAAACATTTGGATTCAGCAAGCAGAGCAGTATGTTGCCGGAGAATAGGTGGATGGCCACAGGTAGCGCACTGATGGGTATGCTCGAAGCGGTCACAGAAGTTCACGGATAGCACGACGACGAGCAGATTAGCATAGATCTCAGTGGTTCCCAGGTAGCACGTTCAGGAGTTGACTTGCAAAGCACAAAGATGTTTTCATGAGACATATCGAGTGGTTTTTAAAGTATTAGAAACTGGGGTGTGTCTGTGAATGAATGACGTATGTATGTCGTGGTATTAGGGGGTTTGCCTGCTTGAAGGGGAGGCCTGCCTGGAGACACGGGGTCTGAGGAGGCCATGTGACCGATGGCCCCTTGGCGTGGGACACCTTTTGAAGTGTACATGTAGTTTGGCACCTTGGCCGTTAGCGCCCGTCACAGCCCCCCATGCCAGCGGGCATCCACCAGCGCGAACCGCCTTTGATAGAGGGGGGTGGGATGGATGGGCCTGGGGCGTGCAGATAAGGCACAGGAAGACTGCTGAATGGAGACACACTTATGTGTATTGCAGGGGGGTGGCCTGCCTCAGCGGAGGCCTGCCTGGAGACACGGGGTCTGAGGAGACCATGTGAACAATGGCCCCTTGGCGTGGTCTACCTTTTGAAGTGTACATGCAGTTTGGCACCTTGGCCTTTCGCTCCCCTGAAAGCCCCCCATGCCAGCGCTCATCCCCGGGTGTGAACCGCCTTTGATAGAGGGGGTGGGATGGATGGGCCTGGGGCGTGCAGATAAGGCACAGGAAGACTGCTGAATGGAGACACACTTATGTGTATTGCAGGGGGGCGGCCTGCCTCAGCGGAGGCCTGCCTGGAGACACGGGGTCTGAGGAGACAATGTGAACAATGGCCCCTTGGCGTGGTCTACCTTTTGAAGTGTACATGCAGTTTGGCACCTTGGCCTTTCGCGCCCCTGACAGCCCCCCATGCCAGCGCTCATCCCCGGGTGTGAACCGCCTTTGATAGAGGGGGGTGGGATGGATGGGCCTGGGGCGTGCAGATAAGGCACAGGAAGACTGCTGAATGGAGACACACTTATGTGTTTTGCAGGGGGCGGCCTGCCTCAGCGGAGGCCTGCCTGGAGACACGGGGTCTGAGGAGACAATGTGAACAATGGCTGCTTGGCGTGGTCTACCTTTTGAAGTGTACATGCAGTTTGGCACCTTGGCCTTTCGCGCCCCTGACAGCCTCCCATGCCAGCGCGCATCCACCGGCGCAAACCGCCTTTATATCAATATACAGTATATCGCCTTTATATCAATGATAGTATATCGTTGCTTATCAATAACAAATGCCACATACCGGAAATTCTTGTGAGCACAGACCCACACTTCAACCGGTGTATTATAGTGGCCAAGACTGTATAATCCAATGGTAAATGTTAGTATAGATATATGTGTGACTTTTATAGAGACATAACCTACTGAAAGTCTTTGAACAAGTGTGTTTTAGTGCATGCATTATCGAGAATATGTTATGTTAGCTTAGATAGATAGTGATCACCCTGCTTCACAGCAACCAGACCTTCACCCATTCGTAGCACAGATGTCTGACGTCCATCCTTGAATGGAGACACACTTGATTCATTTAAAAAATCGAGACAACCGTTGTTAAAATATGTGGTGTTTTATTTTGTATCTTATTTTCATGACACAAAAATACAAGACTTTAAAGATTATACAGGTCAGGTTGAGGCACAGCGAGAGAAAATCCCCTGTACTGACCGCTGTCACTCGGGAACGTTTCTCTAATGGCACGAACGGCACAGGCGGGTATCACTCTTCGAACGCGGTGTCCAAGCCTCCCATGAAGCCACCATGTAAAGGAACGATAGGCCACCAGCCTGTACCATCTGTGAAAAGGAATGAAACAAACTGTTTTTAAATGACCAAGATAAGTTTAATAAACGTTTGGTGTCAATGACAATTCTTGTAACTAATGGCATTATACACGGACAATTGCTATCTAGACAATGCACACTATTCAATGACTTACATGCGTTACAATGATATGTAGATGTAGTTTTGGATATAGTAGAAGACCATGAAATAGGAGTGGCATGACAAGCAGAGTATACTTACTCGTTACTCGGATTACGAGGACGAACAGTTGCTCAAAGTTCGTGCATAAGCACCATCATTATTCTCAACACGGCCCGTGTGAGGCAGGCTGCCCTGAAGTCTGGCAGCTCGGTGATGCATTGTGGTCGTGGCTCGCCTTCCGAAATGTAGGCCAGGCATCCCGAGTTTTCTCGGCAGCAGCAGTTCTCGTCCTCAGTTGGCATTAGCTCGCACCGATTGCATGTGCACCAGGTGGAGACGCCGTCCATGCGACTAGGCCCAGGCTCTTCATCTGTTGATTCGTCCTGCCAACTGCCGTCCGAATCCCCATCGTTTTCGCGTGCTTCCCTTTCCAGTAGTTCCTCCTCGGTATACTCGGGCTCGTACATGTAGGGCATTACTGTAGCCATTGTGTGTTAAACAAACTAAAATAATTTATAGCGGTGGTACTGGTATCTGTTCGCACGGGCTACAAGCGGCGAAGGTAGCTGACCAGAGCACTGAAACGAGTCACAGAATACTCAAAGTAACACAGAGAGAGGAATGGAATCGAAGATCGGCTGCTGTGTGTTGTGAAACGGTCTGTTTATACTTATTGAGGAGAGAGGCGTCCTGCCATTTCCATGGCGACACGTCATTAGCTGAAGCGCAGCGAATGTTGACACAAGACGTGCTTTGGCGTTGGGAAATGGGCGGTACGAGTCTGCTGATGACAGGCTCAGGGGCGGGGGAATTGATTTAGTGCCGCAAAAGCAGGTCAGCCAGGGCGATCGGGGAAAAGATAGGATTATCAGAAAATGGCGGCTCCCTGGTGCTTGTTTTCAGGTGCGTTTAATGGACGAAAACTCAGGTAAGGTCCATAGGAAAGTTTTCTAAAATCGAGCCACTTGGGCTTAAAAAAACATGGCCGACCCGTAGGGACAATAAAATATTTTACTAGACCATGCCTTTAAGATGGAAAGCCTTGGAGAATTTTGGGGACACAATGTCCAGATAACTTCCATATCTAAGGCTCTGTTTTAAATACCATTATTTCCTTCCTCTATCGCTACTTCAAATATCGGCCAGGGTTCCACTTACTTCACTATAAATAAGGGCTTCCTTAATCCGTTTTTACTGCATGGCCAATCAGTTTGGGTTCTTGCCAGAACTCACTGAAGCCCAATGTATTAAAGCCATCCCTGAGGTATCTCATCCATGCCATAGAACAGCCTCCCTCCTGAGATAGAATGTCTTTGAGTGCCGATCTATATGCAACACGCCCTGGAGAAGGCCATGCTCCAACCCAATAAAGTAAGGGTACACTTACATAAAGAGCCAATTCTCTGCACATTTACTTATAGGAAGGCAGATATTCAGGAGTACTACTCGGTAGCCCCAGCTATTTTTTAATACGTTTATTTTCACTTATGGTTAGTCTGCTACAATTAGTTAATCCCCATAATTCGGCCCCATAGAGTGCTGTTTGTCTATCCTGGGCAAAATATGCTTACAAGGATACTTTTACCGCCCCATTGCCACAGTCCCAGGAACATTTTGCAGTGGGGCAGTGTGATATCTACCTTGAAAGTTTGGGAGGTCCAATTGCATTTACCTACAAAATGAGCCCACAAATAATCGTACTCATTTACCTGCTCAACACGTTCTACTTTAAGAGTAAGACTAAGTCTATTCATAACCTTAGTTATGTTTTTCCTAAAAATCATTCTTAGTTTTTTTCACATTTGTGGAGAGCACGTTTGTATCACAAAACTCAACAAACGCCAGCAATTGTTTTTCCAAAACTTGCGGAGTCAAATATAAAATTACAGTGTCATCTGCGAACATTAAAATAGAATTTTCCCCAGCCAAGTTTGGTGCATCACATGATTAATTCATCAATGCATCAATAATACTATTAATGAAAAGACAAAACAGCTTAGGGGCCAATACCCATGCTTGGCGGACGCCCATTTGGTTTGATATTTTCTTGATGTCAAGAAAATACGAATCCTAATAACCCTCACATCAGCACTCCAACTCACTACAGCTTTGTTCCCTGTGTATAAACTTTGTATCGCCTACAGAAGGGCTGCAGGGATCCCCATGTCTCGCAAGGTGCTCCACAGCAGCATCCTGGGCACCCTGTTGAAAGCTGTTTTTAGATCAATAAATGTAACAGTCTAATTTTTCTTAGTTAAATATTGATCACATAATAGACCCCCCCTTAAGCATTGATTGATTGTGCTAATAGTTGCCCAAAAACCAGCTTCTAAATTACGTAAAATGTTCCTTTCCTCTATCCAAGCCTCGAAGTGAACCATTAGTGATTTAGCTAATATCTTCACCCTTGCGTCGAGCAATGATATTGGGCGGTATTTCCCTTTGACCTCTCTGCTGCGCTTTTTAAATAACGGCACAATTTCCGCTTGAGTCCATGTCTGAGGGACAAGATTTGCTGCCAGGGCCGCGTTGAAAAGCTTAGTAAGATATGGGGCCCATACCAAGGATTCTGATTTATAAAATCACCTGGCACCTTGTCTGTGCCTGGAGCTTTTGCTGTTTTTTGACTATTACGAGCAATGGTGACTTCCTCCACTGTTAAACTAAGCACTGCCAGATCACCCTAGCTGCCGGCTATCATACTTTCAGGAAGCAACTAAAAACCTGGCTATTCAACTTGCCGAGATGAACCTAGGCCAACTATACAATAACCACCCTCACGAGTGGACCACCCAAACCATACAATGCCTGCGGCTACAAAGCCTAATCTGGAAGCAAAGGGATACATACAGAATGAAAAACAATAACAAAGCAACAAATACCCAGGGATCACCCTATACCCACTAACCTCTTCTCTCTGCCACACAGCCACACCTACCACCTACAAAACATGCACAGAGGGCTAGTGAATCAACCCACCAAAACACGCAAACCTCACATCACTCTATTTCCAAGCTACAAACCCAATAACCTCTGATAACAAAAAACGGTAACACCGGACACCATCCTTTGGACACAATAAGCCCAGTGCACAAAACAAAACACACTCCGAAACCAAATCCTCGTGGTTCTACGTGCATCAATAGATGAGCACATCTATCCTAACCCTGTCTCCCTCACTAACCAACCCAACCTTCTTTTCCTTACAGAGCTACCTGAGTGCCTGAAGACCATGAAAATGGCAGCTGTACACAGTATGAATCAAATTAACATAACGCAACCTATAAGCCAAAACTATTGCATTAGATTTACAGCTAGGAAGAAATGGCATATGAGGGAGGGATACAAAGCTGGTATGTGTTGTTTGGTTATTTGTATTTGTATTTTGTATTTGTGTATTTGTATTTTATTATATTTATCCAACCATTGATTGCCCATGGCCATGCTAATCCCTATGGACATTCCCACCTACTCCCTGCCCCTCTCTGATCCAAACCCATCTTCCTGGGAGCTCTTTGCGCTAGCTTTTAAAACCTTACCATCAAACATTGAACTGCTAGTGTTTTTAAAGCAGTCTTCTGAGAGTTAATTAATTAATTGGAGCTGTACAGGCGCTACTGGTGTAATAAAAATGTCTTAACCAGGTCTGCCTTCTGGCACTCGATTTATAAGCACTAAGTGTGTCCTTCACTGAAGTCCTGTAAAAACAAGTATTGCCAAAGCCAACAGTTTTGGCTTGTGTAAGTATTAGGCATTTATCAGACACTCCTATTATATGTCCAGGCAATTGCTTCATTTTGCAGTCTCTACCATTGATAGCCAGTTAATACCACTAGGGCAGTGCCTTGAAAATGCGTTTCCCATGCCCACAAAAAAGCCCAAACTGTAGGCATTGCCAATGTTTGTTTTGCCTCCGAGAGAACTGCAGTGCTTGTTCGCACAGTAACATGCCAGTGTTTTTTAAGAACCAAGATCAAACACACTGCATGATGAAAATGCTGCAAGTCTTTCTGTGAAGGTAATGATGCTTTCACTGGGATCCACCTACGCACACACACCACATCCTTCTCGTGTGTATTTTCTAATCATCATCATCATCTTCTGATTCTGTCGTCAGACAGAGAAGGAGACTTCGATGTCGGTCATACATAAAGACATCCTATCAATCTATTTTTAAAAGTACACAAGCCCACATTTTGCAGGGTCCTTTTTCGGAAGCATTTAATAATGTTTAAATAGTCTAATCCATGGGCTTTGAAAGCCCCCTAAACGTTTGATATGGTAGAGGCAGGCCCCTTTATGTATATTAGGCACCCTCCCTGCCCGTATACCATGTGTAACAAGGAAAGAAGATGTGTCTTTGCAATCTTGGTCATTAAGCCAATCTCCCTGCTTTTCCGTGCATCTCCAGCCTATTCCATCTTCCTCTGTGGCAGGGCTAACCCAGCACGTCTATATTTGGAATACTGTAAATGGCAGTGGCTATAAATCAAGGCCAAGGGAGTAACCTATTTCGTGAAACAAAGCTAAACAGCAGGCTAATGCAAGTTCCAAGTGGAAATGTTATGCTATCTGATTGCACCACATTGTACATTTAATATAGTGTGAACAATGGTAGCTTTGGCCGCAGCTATAAAACACCCTACCGATACAGACATGGCTACAAATATAAGGAGAGAAATCCCAGCTGTCTTAAAAATAAAATATGAATCCCACGGTTCTTCTCAGATGCACATGTAAGCAATTTTTGCTTGGTGCTTTTCGGTGGCATCATATTTTGTTTTTAGTTCCTGGGGTTTGATACTGCACAGTGGAGAGCGGTGCTGAAATATCCCCTTGCGCAAAGCTGTGGTCAATTTAACTAAGCAGTGGAAAGAACATTAGGACTTTGTGGTTTTCCTGCCATCTAATGGGGTTGAAGTCGAAAGGCAAGTAGGCAAAGGATCAAATAAAATCAAAGGAACAGGAAGAAATGAAAAAGTGTGTGTCTGAGAGCTGTTAATACATCAAGCTGCCATGGTTGTCCATTGGTGCCCTTAGCAAGAGCCCAAATCTTCGACTCAAACAGCTGATTTCAGAGTCTGCCTTTGATTTTGGTATCGCAGTGGTTTTCCGATTGCTGTTTGGAGATTTAGTTGATACAGCACCGTCTTTGGCTTAGTTTGGAGTCTGTCGGTTTCATCTCATAAATCATATGATCTAATGTGTTTCTGGCTTTCTGTAGCTCTTTTAGTCTCCATGAAGATCAACCCTTGACCTCAAAGGCACCCGTTTCTGGGGGCAGGAGGGTGGGGCGATTTTTCTTTATACCTATTAGTTTGGTTTCTTAGCAATCACACACAGTTTTGGATTGTTTTGCATGGACACCTATCACAGTGCTGGGACCAGAAGAACATCATGAGAGCTGTTGTGCACCGAAGTCAGAGGACATTTGTTTGATTTCCCAGTGGCAGAAAAAATGCCTGAAGCATCCTACAGAAAACCTGCCATCTATTGTATATTACCTTGTGTATGGGGACAGTAAAACCGTAGGTTGTGAGTGGGGGTTAGTGCTCTCATTGTACTCAAGCACAGTGGGTAGTCATGAACATGCATTTGCTCCTCCTGGTACGACTTTTAAGACAATCCTCTGAGTTTATCCACATAATATGCACTCGGCTTATGGGGCATCTGTTTCACCACATGTGTTCCGATTTTTCTATTGTCCTGCCATCTGTTGTCTACAGGTGTAGCTAAAGAGTGAAAGCTAGACAACAGTCGTGGTAATAGCAACCATGGTTCAACCACTGATGCCACTGAATTTACAACAGTCGTTGGTGGAAGCACATTTGGAAAGAATTGATCACCTGCCATTTTTATTTCTGTGGTTGTTACCACTTTTTCATTTGTTGTCCTTGTTCTAGTTGCACTGGCTTTTTATACTTTTTGCCCCAATAAGGCTACGGTTTTGTTGATATTGTTTGTTTGCGTATCATTTACATCCCAGCAGCATAACGGACAAAAACTAGCCCCACCACCGAGCTTCCTACCAGTGCTGGTCAACCCGTGACTGGATATGCTCCAGGTATACTTATTGGCCATATGTGGTGACAGAATAACAAGAAAAAGAACCATCCCATTGAACAACTTAAGGACACAAGGATTGCACACGCGTTGCCTGCCTGAGTGTGGGAGCGCTGATGATGGGCAGGCACCAGGACGAGGCAGTTCAAACTTGCATTAAAGAAAGTG
Source organism: Ambystoma mexicanum (assembly GCF_040938575.1). NCBI lineage: Eukaryota > Metazoa > Chordata > Amphibia > Caudata > Ambystomatidae > Ambystoma > Ambystoma mexicanum. The sequence continues at coordinate 437,896,183 of NC_090936.1, forward strand.
TAATGTTTTGGACAAAAACCTAATGCTTTCTCAGGACCTTAACAATTTTTGATGTGCTCAGTAACCAGTGAAAGCTGTCAACAGCTTTAATGCTCATTTTGGGGGGTCCAATGATGATGTGTGCTTTTACAACAGGGAATGGCACATATCTGTGACCAATTCATGATGAAAACGTCCACCCCTGCGTTGCAGGTCAGGTTGAAGGATCAAAAAGCAGCAGGTAGGCGTGTGGATTCTGATTGGGAGGGCTGGGCATGTCGCTTCAGTTGGTGCTCATGTTTTCAGCAACATAAACCCTTCGACACTTTCGGAGGAAGGGCTGATAGCTTGTGACCATGACCTTTGGTATTCCAAGAAGAGCAGTGCAGGGGTGCGACACATGTCTGTAGCAGAAGTTATGCATTAGTTATGAAACCACACAAGCAATTTCCCCGAACTAGGCCGCCTGAAGTTAAGGCAGGCGTGGTGTGTGTGAGAACTGTGAAGCTACAGGAATGAGTTTGCAAGAAATCCTTTGCACGAACAAAGGCATGTGGGACAGGGCGTGCAACCTTCTTCCAAGGACTATGCAGATTATTGTATTGACTATGTGACAGCTATTGAATGCAATGTTAACCAAAATGCATATAAGCTGTATGAACTTTGAATGCTTAGCTCACTCCTGTGCAGTCCTTCTGAATGTGCAGGAAGTCATGCCCTTTTGCGAAAGCCTAGATTGAATACATGGATGACTTGACTTACTGGGTCTGAGTCTTATTGGTGGGGTCCCTTGTACCAGGTTGGGGTGAGCAAAATGTGGATCCTCAGGCGTGGAGCCAAGGAGTTGTGTGCAAAGTGTATCGAGAACAACACTGATAGGTCACTTGACAAGAACTAGTATGTATCAAACAAATTGTTGTGTGGGTGTTTGGGGCATTCAGCTATGTCCAGGAATACCCGGCAGGAAGCCATTTTAGCAAATGCAGTCATATAAGGCTATACCAACACATGAACAAACAGAAATAGACGTCAGTTAATATGGCCAATGGAGAAGTTGGCAACATTGGCAAAAGCATGCTTCTTCAAGTTGTTGACAACGGAGCTAATGGTCCCAGGTGTGAAGTGACAGTTGGCCGTGTGCTTGTTTAGCTGATACTTGATTTTTGTTCCCCTTTTATACCATGCTGCTGAGGCATGTGTCTGACTGTCTTGAGTTGTGGGAATTAATTTGAAATATAAGAACTGAATGGCCAAATGCAAGCAAGCTACATCGGGGGGATGAAGAATTGCATATTACGAGGTGGAAAGAGCAAGGCTCCTTAATTGAGAAATTGACTAAGGATGTTTTAGAAGAAATGTACCCAGAGTTCGTTTTGCAGTTATTTTGTTTTCTTGGGGCTTTTGTGCACAACAAACTGACCCAAAAAGGAATGTAGTGCATAAAGTAAAGGTTTGATTCATGAGGGCCACAGAAGACATGAGCATGACACTGTCAAGGCTGTGTGTAGCATAGGTGATAGAGCAAATGGAAGTGCCCAAGTTATTGTCACCTACTGTTATGGCATGCAGAGCGGAGGTAGATGTCATTTGAGAGACCTCAATTCCAACATGGGCCAATAAACATGGCCCACTCCAACATATCAAAGTTACTGGATACTGTGAAGGCATCATGAAGCAAGACAGAGACAACAGACTTAAAGTTCAAACAAAACATATGTATTAATTTAAATGTTAGGATGGTTGAAGGCCCAACTTGACCTATACTAAGGTGGGATTTCCCTACCTGAACGAAACTAAGGAAAGTCTCAGTTAAAGAGTTGTGTGTCCAAAACCTATTCTTGCCTACACAACTATAATAAACAAATGTGTATGTATGTCAAAGTCAAAAGAAACAGTGTTTAACTAAAATTTCTGAGCTTCTTCCAGCGCACAGCTTTTCTCAGTTCCCTTTTCCCCAAGCATAAGAAAGTTCCATGAAAAAGAGTCTTGAAGATCCAGTTCAAAGCAATATAGTTGAAAATCACTCCTGGGTCTCCCTCCCCAAGTTTCAAATAGCGCAATCCAAACAAAGGGCTCTTAAAACTCCAATCCCAAGACAGCAAAAATAAACCTGCGAAGCTCGGGGATCCCTCCGGCAAGACTTCAATGTCTCACACAAGTTCCTTTGTGCTTGTTCCTGTGCGCCAAGTTACCTCTATTTGATTACCTGTATTGGTTTCTGAATTTAGGGTTGCTCTTGGGCTCGTTTGGTTTCCCCCTTTCAAATGGTAGCCTTGTCACATTGTATTCACTTATTGAGGTTTGCTCTCTGGGCTTTCATCACTGTGCAACAAACATTCAACATTATTAAATTGCAGTTCAGAGTTTAATGGCGTCTGTTGCTTGATTATATTTAGCTTCAAGATTTGAGTTCATTCGTTGTACAACATACATTCAGTATTCAACGTTTTACTGGTTTGCTTTAATGTTCCATTTCCCTTTTAGTTTGGTATAGTATTCAATATGCATTCACTTCGGAGTTCATTCGTTGTGCAACATGCATTCAGCATTCGTTTTACTGGTTTGCAGAAACGTTAAATTTCCTTTTTAGCTCGGTATTCAGTATGTATTGGTTCTCAGTACTTTCATTCCTTGGTTGAAGTATTTTGAAAACATTCCTTTTTAAGGTCCGCAATCACTTCAACAGCACATTAATTAGTTCAGAAGAAAGTATTCATACTGTTCGGAGACTTTTCGAAAATGTGTTTGTTCCTTTAACAAGCCACACAACCTCTCTGCTACATTGTACAAATGTCTTTGGCCTCATCAACGATAGTGGTTCACTTCATGAGGCTTGCGGTTACAGTAACGCTGGGTTTCTTTAGCTGGGAAACTCACCAGCTCACTTTGAAGTCCTTTTCCATATCGCGCTGGCCACAAACCTGGTGGCTTCTTTCCAGGGGTTCTTTCTCCGTCCCCTCAGACACTCTTTGCTCTTGCAGCACCACGGGAGAACATGCATTCCTTTGGATAGAATAAAGAACGACCCCTCATCTGGTCTCTTTCTTTGCCTCGCCTCTGCGCCATGTATCTCCTTCTCCCACTTCACACTCGCCCGGACTCTCGGTAGCTTCGGTCTTTATTGTGCTGCTATGACTGCAGAACGGCTCGCCGCGGCTTACATCAGCATCTCGATTCTCTCTCTCTCCAGATCTTCCTGTTCACACTCCTTTCATACACTTGAGTTGTGTAAAGGGTTTGCAGGTGTGAGTCCTTCCTCTTGATTGCCTGACTATAGTTAGGCTTATTAGTCACATGCCTGGTCTTTGCACTGGTACTCCTCTGAGGCCCTCTTCCTTGTCTCAGTACCAAAGTGGTGTAATTGCATGTACTCTTACGTCCCGTGCCCTTTCCTCCATACTGCATGGACGTCCCTTCCTATGGACGGGAGACAGAACCTTTTTCACCAGAAAAACCTACTTCCCCTTTATATTTAGAGGCACAGGGCGGTGCAGCCCTGGGAGCATGCGCTACCCTGACTCCACCCACCGGCGCCACACCTCAGTCCCTTTTTCCGCATCAACGGGAAAGGGCCATTTTCATCAGCGCTCTTGGGTTTAGCTTCGGCCATGTAATACTGCACGCTCTTCCCCGGATTCTTCTGTCCTTTTGTCTTCTTTTTGTCATTCAGGTACTGGGTCCTCCGGCGTCATTCTCCTCCCCGGTGCATGTCGACTTCAGCGGGCTTCAGCAGGTGTCCAGCCTGCGAGGGGCTCTTCCCTATGTCCGACCCCCACGCTCTTTGCCTCAGCTGCATTGGCTCTGAACATGGCTGGGAAGGTTGTACCGCGTGCGATGCACCGACTCCATGCGCACTGAAGAACAGGCCAGCTAGGTGGAGGGAGCTCTTCGAAAGGTCGCCTCCACAGGACTTGAAGAACTTTGTTAAACAGAGATCGAGGCACAAGGGAGGGCCGCTATTTTCCATCGCACCCCCGTAAGGGCGACTCCTTCCTGAGGAAATGCCCAAGCGGGAAGAACCTCTCTGGTTCTGGTACCAGCACACGCACAAGGCTATTCCAGCTACCGACTTCATGGCCGAGGGGTCGTCTGATCCTTCCGGAATCAGTGCTGAGGAACCGCAAGGTTCTTTTACCTAGTGTACACACAAGGGGCAACGTCCTAGTACCGGCTCAATGTCAGAGGGGGTGCCTGCACACAGCAGTACCGGCGACAATGCCAAGGGCAATACGCCTTCCAGGCCTAGACCTTATGGTGCAGTTTAGGCCTCATGCTCTACCAAGAGTCATGGAGGAGGGCGGGCCCAGGGAGCCATTTACCACAACTTTGGCACGTGGCACTCAGCTCGACAAAATGGCCGCCGTGCCAAACAACATGGCCGCTCGTCCGACGCCACTCCTAGGAACAGAGCAGGCAGGTCAACGAGTTTCAATGTGGGACTAGGGTCAACCAGGTACGTGGCCTACAGTTTATCCATCAGGAGCGCAAGGCAGGTTCCCCCTGCAACCTAGACAGAGTGTGCTTTGGCCCCAGCAGCCCCCATACACTATCACCTGCCACCTCTTCTGCCTCCGAAGACAGGTTCTTCAAAAGGTTCCTGGTCGCTGCTGCGCACCCCCAGATGGGGGCCATCCGGCGGGATGCAGTCAGGGACTTGCTCCCTCCGGTGACTACACCGGCGCCCATAGTCATTCCTCCCTTGGCTCTGGCACCACAGGCCCCTTTCTGCCCCTGCCGGCTCGTTCGATTCCGGCTCCCCTGCCTCCCACAGTACAGGCGGTTCCACACCAGTCTCCGCAGCAGCCACCAACTCCGGTCTCTGCACCGCAGCCCACGGCACCCAGCACCCCTCCACCCGCTCCGGACAGTCTGGTGGACACAGACTAGGAGGACCACCCTGACACACTGTCGTCAGCAAAGGCCTGTTGGACGAATATTTGGGCCTTCCTCAACCCGAGGTAGAGCAGCCAGAAGAGGAGAGCTTGACATAAGCCCTCACACTAAGACCCTCTACCAATAACCGTATCCTGATGCAGAAGGACGTTGTGGCTCTGGCCAAGAAAGGGCAAGAAAGGGTGGCCCAATCTGTCAATCGGCGACTCAATGGCTAGTATAGACAGATGGAGGGGGATACACTCTTGCTGTCAGCGCACCCCCAGCCGCATTCCTCAGTGATCGCTGCGGCGTCACTCTACTCTAAGCCTCATTCGTCCTCGGTGCTGCTAGGCAAGGAGGAGAAGATCTTGGAGGCGTACGGGAAAAAACTGTACACCGCCTCCCTGACCTGTGTCAGGCCAAAGTTGATGCCATGCTGGCAGCCGCTCACCAGAGGCTTTGGCAGGAAATAGCGGACTTCCTTCCGGTGCAGAGCCAGGCACGCTTCGAGGCGGGTCTAGGAGAAGCCAAGCTGGTAGCGCAGGAAATCGTGGAGTCCACCATGGCCCACATCGATACCTCTGGCCGGGCCATCTGCATCACCACGGACATGAGAAGGACGGCCTGGCTTCGGCTACTAAGTTTAACCCCGACGTCCAGGATCGCATATTGGACCTTCCGTTCGAAGGTAGTGACCTCTTTCACTCTACACTGAGGAATTAGATAAAAAGAAATACTCACAAACTGCAAAATGTTTATCCTGATGAAGGCCACACCCAAGTTGTACACCCAGTCGCATCAACGCTCCAACAAGGGGCCGTCGTTTGGCGGATTCCGGGGATTCCAGGAACAGAGGTCGAGACAACCTGACCGCTCGCTGAGTCAGCACTGGGGCGAGCAACAAAAAGGGGGGGCAAGGGCTTCTTCGAGTCCCCCTCCTCAGCAGCAGCCTCAGCAGGAAAAAAAGCATGACTCGTCCCTTCGGGTCACCTGTCTCCATTGGGTCACGTGCATTTCTGGTACCAGAACTTTGCCGACCCCTGGATCCTCTGTAGTATCCACGGTGTACCGCCTACCGATACCTCCCTTTCTTCCCTCCTTACCTCCCACAGATTGGGACGGCAACTCTGTTGGCGGAGATCCGGTCGCTCGTCGAGTGCCAAGCAGTTAACGAAGTACCAGCCTCCCAGAGAGGATTAGGCTTCTATTCCAGGATTTTCACCATACAAAAGAAGAACCAGGCTGGCCTGAGAGTTGTGTTGGACCTATTCCCCCTCCCTCTTCAGAAAATCAAGATTGGTACGCCAGCGCTCATTGCAGAGACACTAGACAAGGGAGACTGGATGTGCTCCCTGGATCAGAAGGACGCCTACCTACACGTCCTGATTTGGCAGCTACATCGCTCATTCCTATGCTTCAGGATCATGGCCTGTCATTTCCAGTACAAGGTGCTACCCTTTGGCCTCAACGTAGCCCCAGGGTATTTACCAGACTCATGAATGTGGTGGCAGCCCTCCTCAGGGCCCAGGGCCACCATGTTTACCCGTACCTGAATGACTGGCACGTCAGGATGTGAACCATTTCCCACACTTCCTCTGCGCTTATGAGCACACTCCATGACCTGGGGTTTACTATCAACCTCAAGAAGTCTCTGCTGCAGCCCACGCAGAGCCTCACCTTCCTGGGCATCATCTAGGATACGAATTCCGAGACGCTGTTTCCCTCGTAGGACAAGATTACGGCCATCACAAGGGCCACTACGCACTTCCTTACCAGAGCAGTGAACTCGGCTTGGTGGTACCACCACTTACTTGGTATCATGGCAGCGGTCTTCCTGGCCGTGCCACACACGAGACTCCGGATGAGGAGGTTACAGCTGCATTTTGCAGCCTCATGGAATCAGGAGAAGGGCTCCCAAGCAGAGCTGGTCAGTATACTGCCTTCTGTGGTGGTCCAGGGACTGCAACCTGCGGAGGGGCATGCCCTTCCAGCAGCCGTCCCCGCAGGTCACCATCACTACGGACTCCTCCCTAGAAGGCTGGGGAGCCACTCTAGACAGCCACAGCGTCCACAGAGTTTGGACCCGACAGGAGCATGAATCACATATCAACTGGCTGGAGCTCAGGGCCATTTGGCTAGCCCTCAGAGCCTTACTTCCGCTCCTTGGGGGCAGGACCGTCCTTATCCAGACAGACAACTCCACCAGCATGTACTATGTCAGCAAGCAGAGGGGTACCAGGTTCCCTCCGCTGTGCAGCTTAGCGGTCAGTATGTGGGAATGGGCCCTGGAAAACATCTACCTCACGGCTGTCCACGTCCAGGGGACGGCCATTTGGAAGCGGACAGGCTCAGCAGACTGGAAGCGGATAATTACGAATGCCAATTGAACGACCAGGTGCTGCAGGTGGTCTTCAACACATGGGGCCATCCTCAGTTGGATCTATTTGCCTCCTGGAGGAACAGGAATTGCCGTCAGTTCGCGTCTTGGCAGGGGCTGGCCCCTGGCTCCCTGGGCAACGCAATGCAGATTCAATGAGAGGGCATGACGGCCTATGCCTTTCCTCCCATACCCCTGATCCCCAGGGTACTCTGCAAGATAAAGGAAGGTTTGTCACCTCAGCATCATCTTGATAGCTCCTTGGTGGCCGGCAAGACTGTGGTTCTCCTAATTGCTCAGCCTCATGGACAGACCACCCATTCTTCTTCTTCTGCTGGGCCCAGCACATCTCCTGTCCCTGCAGGGGGGCAGGGTACTCCACCCTGCACCTCAGAAGTTAGCCCTCAAAGCGTGGTTCCTGAACAGATCACCCTCAAGCACCCGAGCCTGTCACAGGCTATCCTGGAGATCATTCAGGGCGCCAGGAGCAGGTTCTATCACTGGGCGGAGATCGACCCCCTTGCGTGCACACTGGATGATGTGCTCTCCTCCTTCGGTGGGAAGGAGTCAGGGTAGCGCTGCTCCCAGGGTGGCACCCCTGCCCGCCTCTAAATTTAAAGGGTAAGTAGGTTTTCCTGGTGAGAAAGGTTCTGTCTCCCGTCCCTAGGAAGGGACGCCCATGCATTATGGAGAAAAGGGGACTAAGGACTAAGAGTAAGTTAGTCACTATGGTGAGTAATTTATACTTTAGTGTGCATAACTCCTACTTGCCTCTTCCTCGGCCCAGTACTGTCAAATGTGGAAGAATTATGGGAGCTGGCTTATAATATCCCATAAAGGTTGGGGGAGGGCTAGGTTTGTCAAGGGTGGGAAAATGGGGGTACCATGTCTCGTCCCCAGGGGGTTCCCCACTCCCTATCATCAGGGGCACTCCACCCAGGTGATCATCCCTCGCTTCTCCACCCCCAAGGTCAGGATCCAAGAGCAATGGCCTTTCCCTGGTGCAGAGGATCCAAGGGGAGTAGGAGCTAGAATACCCTTAAGTTTCTCACAATACACAGGGGCCTGCTGTACCATGCACCGCATTTAATTTTGTTCTTGATTCACCACCAGATTGACTTACACAAATCTTCTCACCTAATTTGTCACTCCTCTCGGACCCTCTGAATTTTGTTGCATGCCTTAATACTATCATTATCATCCAGAGCACAAAGTTCAAACCATCTGGTGATATAAAAGAAATACGTTTGTTCCAAGATGATAACCGTTTTAGTGTTACTGGGGAAGCACACCACTTTGGTGTGCATCAGTGTGTGGAGGATGTTGGTGTCTAAAGAAGTTAGTTATGTTATTGTCTATTGCATATTTTGTACATACCATTGATGGGAAATGCATCAGACCAATGCAGGGTTTGGTAGATTCCATGTTTGGGTATGGAGCTGATGCCAAAAAAACAATGACGGTTGTTTCTGGGTTTGAGTGAGGACTATTCCACATGTATTGTTTTGCAGACAGGACTGTGTGAATGAGGGCACTCATGAAGGATGCCATGTTTTTGTGTGGTTGTCTGAGTAGCAGTAGGAATATCAGGATTTTGTATTTTATTTATTTTGTATGCAGGAGGAAACATTCTCTTTTGATCACAAAAGAACGTACAATAGATAAGAAATCAGATTTGACGAAGCAGTGACCTTTTTACAATGGAGTAAGTTTGAGGGACATTCTGATCAGGTAGTGGAGGTGAGTAAATGGAACAGTCACCGGGGACATACATAAGTGGACAAACATAGATGAAGGACAACCACGTTGGACATTTTTAAGTGCAGATAGGCAGTACAGCCAGCTGTACTCGGTATGTTACCATGATGGGGGAAGTGGCAGAGGAAGTGAGGGACAGAAGTGGGCGAGATACAATGTTAGCTAGCAGGGAGATGGAAGATGGTTTAAGAGGGTAACCCGGAGGCAAGGAGGTAGGCTGTTAGTTTGTTTTTGAACAAATCTGTGTGGACTGTTTCTCAGATGTCAGGATGAAGAGAATTCCATGAAAGTAGAGCTAAAAGAGAGAAAGAGCACAAGTGAGAAGAAGCACAGGGAGGGCGAGGAGCCACAAGGGTAGTCGAGAAGGCAGAGTACAGATTACGAGAAGGCTTGACAGTTGTATAGAGGAGGATAGGTACAGTGGTGCCTTACAGTGGTTAGATTTGTGAACCAGGAGGAGACTTTTAAATCTGGCATCGTCAGCCATCAAGTCTGGTGACAGTACGAGGAAGTCGGTGTCAAGTAAGCGAGTTCAAAGAGAGTCCTGGTAGCAAAGTTAATGATCTTGTCGAGAGGACAAAGCATAGCCTAGATGGGGAAACAAAAGAGGATGCTGGCACAGTATTCCAGTTTAGAGAAGACAAGTGGTAAAGAGATGCTTTGCAGTTTTGAAAGGAAGGAGGTGCCTGATTATCCTAATATTTAGGCGGTTGAGTCGACCTGCTGTTCCAGTTTTCGAGATTAAAGTAGAGAAGTCATAGATGAGCGGTTTTAAGCTGAAGAGTAGGGGAGCGTGTCCGGTGGGGAGTGGGAACTGGGTAGGCAGAGGAAGAGATGAGAGAGAGTTTTTGGCAGGGAAGAAGAGCACATCTATTTGGGTAGAGCTTAACGTCAGAGAGTGTGAAACCATCCAATATTTAATGGCGAAGAGTGTTAGGCAGAAACCTGTGCAGTTCCCTTAGGGACCACTGCAAAAGGCTTAAGACTACAGACGTTGGCAGTAAACCCAAATGGTAGCAGTCTGTACCACCCAGATTTACCTGGTAGCTGTGGCTGAGCAGCCAGACTTCTCTCAAGAAGAGTTAGACCAGTATATAGAGTATACAAGATAGGTACCAAAATACAGTAGCACAAGCAAACACTGACCAGAGCTTGGGTATAAAAGTATATAATTATTTATTTAAAAACACACTTGTAAAATACACGAACACTAATATGGAAAGCAAGTTCCAACACAGTCACTATTAATATATATACATCCCTGATTACTTAATTAACAAGTCTTAGTTAAAACATCACTTATTTTCAGACAGAGGTGAGCGCTTAACCTAAGATGGCACTCCAATAAGTTAGTTAAAAAGGGAGGGAAAAAGGCAGAATTAGGAAAATACACAATACCAACCCTTTAAGAGACCCAGAGCAAGTCAGAAAAGGCAGAGTCTACTGAGGAGCAAGAAAGTCATTGGCCAGTTCCATCTTGGAGAGAGCAAGGCGGAATGTGCCCAAGATCACACAGTTGAATAGTACTTTAAAGAGTCGTTGCAGATAGTTCAGAAAAAGTTAGTTAGCAGGTCCCAAGTCACCCCAGGATAGAAAGTCAAGGATTTACGGGACACCTTGAACAGTCGGTTGCAAGGGAGACCAGGCGAGACACAGTACCTGAAATGGTGAGAAAGCTCCAGCGGGGGCAGTTGTTCCTGGCAGCGGTTGCAAGTCGGTGCTTCGTCCAGGGGAAGAGAAGGTCTCGACGTGGAGGAAAGCTGGAGGTCGTTGCACTGCCAGGGAAGAAACCAGCCGTGGAGTTTCCCGGTTAAAAGGTACTACCCTTTTATTTGCGGTAGTGGTGAAGCGTGGCTATCCGGCCGCCGAGGTGCTTGGCACTGGCGATTTGACCACGGGATGATCCAGGAAGGCAAAAAGAGGGCGAACAGGTTATCCCCACCAGTTCAGAGGAAGAAGACTCTCCGGGATGAAGATCTTCTCTGTCGTCGGGAAGTGGTGAGACGGTTCAGCAGGGCTCCTGCGGTGGTGTCGTCGTTGCAGGTCGGCTCAGCTTCTCCCTCTTCGGATTCTTTGGTCCTGTGGCGACTTCTGAAGTTCCAGTTCCCAAAGCCCTGCTTTTATGCAGAAAACCCCCATTCATCAGTCCTAGCTGTCACTCAAACATGCTAAGTGGTGAGCCGGGCGGCTCACCACTGGGCCAATCACACAAGAGTGCGACTTGAGTTGCTGAGGCAACTCAGTCCAGGGTGCCTAAACCCCCCTCCCACACATCCTGTAGACCCAGACAGAGTGGCACCACTTTTGGGGGCTTCTGTGGAGAAGCCCACCAAAAAGTGGAACAAAGGGCTCGACTTGGGTTGGAGTTACAGAGGCGAACACAAACGCCATTTTAAAACCGAGTCCTGGCAAAAAGACCCAACCGGGGAATAAATATTAAATAAATAACCTGGCGGTATCTTTAACATTGCACCAAAAAAGTGGTGCGTTTAAAATGAATGGGAAAATCCCATAGGAAATATTCCGGTGGAATATTTCGCATGGTAATCACTGCCACCAGCCAGAAACTCGACGATGGGGGACTGCACAGTGCCCCCTCGAAAAACAGACCCAGGGGCAATCTAATTACCCCTACCAGTACTTCCACAATATGATGGTTTGTACTGGTTCTGTTCACAATTTAAGACTAGTAAAGTCAATGGTGACTTTACATGCCATGGGAGACAGTAGTCAGTCCCAGGGTATGGAGTCTATGTTTGGGGGTCACTATGACACCCCTGTGTTACTGCACTGAGGGTGCTGTTTAACACACTTACCAAAAATACATGAAACCCTAAGGAGTAAAAGACCCCATAGCCTATAGGACACATTACAAAGTCAAAGGATATCTCAAATCATGTCTAAGAGTGGGAAAAAAAGAGTCTCACTCTTAGCAGGAGAAAAAAATAAACCCCAAAAATCCAGCAAAGCTGCTGGGGGACTCACTAGGTTTGGGAAATTAGCCTATACGGAGAATTCTCCCTAACAAAGAGACAGTTTGAAATGTTGATAGAGAGATCAAAGGTGATTTCAGGAAAAGAGAAGATTTGGGTGTCGTCCGCCAAGAGCTGGAACGAAAACCCAAAAGAGAAGATTAGGGCCCCACGAGCAGAGGTGTAGAATGTAAAGAAGAGCGGACCCAAGACAGAGCCCTGTGGAACACCAAAAGTTAGAGGGGTCAGTTTAGAAGTGTTGTTGCTCCAGGAGTGAGAGAATAGGTGAGGTGCAGGGTAGGATTCAATCCAGGCAAGGGCTGATCGAGAATCCCAAGAAGAAAGAGTATTAAGGAGATCAGGGTGATCAACAGTGTCAAAGGCCAAGGCGAATTAGGATAGATAGGTCGAAGTGGGCGGGAGCGGTGCTCCTCTACTTCATTAAAAGAAGTTTTACCGTTCCTATACTTTTATTTTAAAAATAAACTGTTCTGGAACGGTTTCATTTTAAAATAAAAGTGTAGGAAGCAGTTGAAACTTGCACTTTCAGTGCAGTGCACTGAACATTCCCTTAAACTGCAGGCACATGCATTTGCGGGTTTATATTGCATTGGAGGGGGTGTGGCGATGGCGTTTGCGGGGAGCGGTGCAGACCAGTAGGGAACATAGCTCCACTACTTCTTTTTGTACACTTCGACCACTAGGATAGAGGGTAGGTTGGCGTGCTTAACAGAGGCGATGAAGTTGGACACATTCATGAGAGTAGTTTCCATGGAGTGACAGTAGCAGAAACCTGCTAGTAAGGGGGTCTTTAAGGTTGTGGATGTCTAGGAAATTGGTAAGATGGTTGAACACAAACTTTTAAAGAACTTAAAAGTAGTGCGGAAGGAGAGGCACAGGGCAAACATTAGCCGGTAGGTTCGGGTCAGCACCTTACCTTTTTGGGATAGAGATGACAGTGGCTGTTTTGAAAACAGAGGGAAAGGAAGCAGAGTCGAAGGATGGTTTGAAGAGTTCAGCAAGGTGAGAGGCCACTTAGGGCGAAATAGGCTTCACTAGCTGAGGAGCAAGAGCATCTGATGGGGCACATGCGGGGGGGGGTCCTTTATCAGTAGAAATGAGACTTTGTCAGTATTAGTGTGATTTCAGTGTTGGTAGTAAAGTAAATTTGTTATGTCCATTTTCATGTTGAGAGTAAGTTATATTTGTCTGTAGATGCCTGCAGCCATTATATTGGGGGCTGATTTATGCAGGTCCAATGGGGACAGTCTGGTGCAATAGTACTTCCATCTATGGTTTGAATGGAGCCAGAGACATCTCATGCAATCATAAAAAGTAAGGTATTGATGATATATTTGCCCCATTTATGTTAGGTGTTACGCTATTTGATCAGGGCAGATTGCACACGTTGCTGTAGGTCATGATGACCAAGCGTTTAGGTAATGCTTTTCAAACATTACCAGGCAATGGTGCTTCAGCAGTTTCATTTTTATGTACCTGCAGTGAGGAATGTGGGGCTGACTGTTTATTGGAGTTTCCATTAAGAGGTAAGCATGACATTGTGAAGTTCATAAAGGACACTCTGGTGGCAGCAGTGACCCAGGTTTTGTTGAAGCAGAGTGGAAGAAATCAAGCAATGACCACGAAGTGGCAGCTTTTATTGCAAGAGGTTTAATGCATTTGTTTAGTGATGTTGCAAGACTTGCACCAGTATTGCAGGAGTTAGCAGGTGATGATTTAGGCATCCAGAGAGAGTTGCCGGTTACCTCTAGTGCGGTTTAGAAATAGACTCATCTAGTTATCCCACCGAGGACACCTATGTAGGAATAATAGGAAAGGAAATCTTTGAGAAAAGGAGTATATGGCTGGAATGGATGTGGAGGTCGAACAGTTGGTTAAGGACTGTCGAGCATGACGGCACAAGCAATAAGAGTGGAAGTGCATGTTCAACCATTTACTTGTGTGTAAGTCCCACCTAAGGTGTGGGACAAATTGACTATGAATATTATTGGTCCACTCTGCATGTTGGGAAAAAGTAGTAACTGGTCGCACTAGTTGATTATTGCTCATAGTGATTTATGGTGGTAAGCAATTGACCAACCCTGATGAAACTGGTTCAGATTCTAAGTAAAGTATTTAATCATCAGTGGGCTCAGAGTCCTTTTGGTGAACCATAAGGATGTTCACTTTGGTTAAAGGAGAGAAGTATTACCTAAACAAACATTCCATCATTTATCATGAAAAGGTTTATTATGATTCCCATGTTAACTTGTATGGTTGCAAGAGATAACCGGTCTATGAATGAGTGTTTTGTTGCCTGTTGATGACGGTTTTAATTGGAAAGTGGAGTTAGCAGATGTCATATTGCTTCACTTGTCAGTCCATTGCATTGCAACCACCATTTAGGACAATCGACCGCTTTCCAGTATTCAAACTATTGCCATTATGGATAGGGAACATTTGTATTGTGAAGGAAATTATCATTTCTCCAGCATTGGATCTTTTCTACATTCACATACTTGAATTATTCCTGGACATCAGACTGAGAATCCCCAGTACAAAATATATAACAAATAAACACTTTGTACAAACACAGCATACCAAGGCTTTTGCCTTCTAGCCTATCCACATTCTTTTTGGTCCTTTTCTTGTAGACCAATAGGAGAGGCGAAGTCTTAGATTCACCCCAGGCAGCCATCTTCAGATTCTTCACCGAAAGTGTAGTGACTGGAATCCTCTTCAACTCTGAGCTTTTCAAAAAATGTCCATAGCACTTTGTACTTTTTTCAGCATTTTTTCTTCAGCAATTTGCTTTAATCTGTTTCCACTAGAGCTGAGTGAGAAAAACGGATCAGAGATCCAAGACCAAGATAGAGAAGAAAGTGAAGCAGGATGCGTAGGCAAAGTGTTGAGCGGTGGAGGAACTTCAGGAAGGTGAACGAGGGGGGGACAAAAAAGTCAGAGAAAAACATTGGGCAACCTCAATGAGGCATCCCCATTGCAACTCTGTTTGTTCCCCTCCTTTTAAACCCCTTAAGTGCTAAGCGTCAGTATGTTTGTCCTGAATTCCCATAAGGATTCATTGTAGGCTCCACCCACTTCCGCAGTTAAGTTTAATAAGCCCCCCCCTTGTGTAAATTCACCCCGACTCACGCCTACTACCGCCTTTCACTCAGCGGTAGGTGTGATGCATTTTTTAAGAATGCGCTTTTTGACTTTCCACTGGATTCGCTTAGAGATCCTGTGAAATTACCCAGATAAGACGAAAAGCCTCTAACACAAACAGCATCCCCAGCACACCTCTAACTCTCCCAATTAACATGTGGTCCTGTTTCCCCAACCCACCTTGATATACAACCACCCTTTTCCCTGATCTATAAATAAGAGCTGTTACTCCTACGTCACTTCCCCTTTCCTCCATACTGTATGGGTGTCCCTCGCTAGGGACGTGAAATGACAAAAAATCATCTTCCCTTTTAAATTTTGAGGCCCGTGAGGGCGTGGCCCTGGGAGCATGCGCTCCCCTTACTCTGCCCACTGGTGCCACTCCCCAGTCCTCTTTTCTGCGTCAACGGGAACGGACCGCTTTCACCAGCGCTCCTGGGTTAGGTCTCTGGCCTAGTAATTCCACGCACTCTTCCCTGGAGAAGTACTTTTGTCTTCTTTTTTCTGGTCTTTAATCAGATACCTCTGGCCCCACGCTTTTCCTCGGCGCATGTCGACATCAGTGGGATCAGCAGGTGTCCAGCCTGCGAGGGGCTCTTCCCTGCGTCTGACCCCCACGCTCTCTGCCCCCGGTGCCTTGGCACCGACCATGGCTGGGAGCGCTGTACCGCGTGCGATGGGCTGACACCAAGCGCTCTGAAGAACAGATTAGCTTGGAGGGGGAGCGCTTCGGAAGGTCGCATCCAGAGGACTTAAAGGAATTCGTCAAGCACAAGTCCAGGCCCAAGGAAGCAGCACTGTTTTCATCCGCACCCCGCAAAGGCGATTCGTTCCCCGGGAAACGCAAGAGCGGGAGAAACCTATCCGGCTCTAGTACCAGTGCAGATACCAAGGCTGTTTCAGCTACCGGCTGGCAGGCCGAGGGGTCGCGAGATCCTACCTGGGACTGCACTGAGGGACCCCAAGGTTCTATTACTGTGTCTTCACCTGAGGGGCTACGCCCTAGTACCAGCCAGATGTCTGAAGGGTGCCTGTATGCAGCACTACCAGCTACTCACTCAAGGGCAATCCGCCTTCCAGGCCCCGTCCTGAGGTGTAGGTTAGGCCTCAAATTCCACCGCCAACAGTCCTGGAAGAGGCCGGGCCCAGCGCGGCAAGTGGCATGACACAGGCACGTGGCATGCAGCCTGACAAAATGGCCGCCGGGCCAGACAAGATGGGGGCCTGTCCGACACCCTGCCCCTTTGGGCACCAGGTAGGGTAACGAGTTCCAGGTGGGACTGGCCTTCACCGGGCACGTGGCCCACGCCGTACCCTTCAGCGTCGCAGGGCCAGATGCACCCTGCAGGCAGCAAAGCAGAGTGTACCCAGGTCTTGGCACCCTCTGGGCCTGCGCCCATACCCGCACCACCAAGCGCTCCGCCGACCTGTGAAGTCAGGTTTTTTTTAAAGGTTCCGGACTTTCATGAGGTCTCTGCGGGTGGGTATCATCCTCAAGGATGTGATCAGGGGTATGCTCCCTTCAATTCTGCCGCTAGCACCCACAGCCACTGCACCCTTGGTTCCAGCACTGCCGGCTCCGATGCAGCCCAAGCTGCCCACGCCAGTTTCCACTAAACACGGCTCCCATGCCTCGGACAGTCCGGGCAGCCCTGCTTCCGCCGCAGCATCCACTGATGATGAGGAGGACCCCGACGCGCCATCGCCAGCCAAGGCCTTCCATGAGCGGCTCGCGGGCTTGGCCAAATATTTGGGGCTTCCACAGCCGGAGGTGGAACAACCAGAGACGGGGGTCCTGGCGGAGGTCCTCACTGTACGCCCCACGGCTAGAACGGGAATTCCAACGCAAAAGGACGTGGTGGCACTTGCCAAAAAAGTATGGCTTAAACCCCATTCTGCACAGCCTACCAAAAGGCACCTCGACGCAAAGTTTAGGCAGATGGAGGGGGATCCACTCTTGCTGTTGGGACACCCTCAGCCACACTCCTCAGTGATTGCTGTGACTTCTATCTACTCCAAGCCACAATTGTCCTCGGCTACTTCAGCCTCTGCACTCATGGGTAATGAGGAGAAGATCCTGGAAGCATACGGGAATAAAATCTACTCCGCTTCCCTTCACTTTCGTCAGTGCAATGTGGATGCAATGCTCGCTGCAGTCAACCAAATGCTTTGGCTGGAAATCTGACTTGCTTCCGGTACAGAGCCAGGCACGCTTCAAGGCGGGGCTCGTAGAAGCAAACATTGTAGCGCAGGACATACATGGAGTCCACGATGGCCCACATCGATTCCTCAGGCCATGCTATTTGCATTGCTATGGACATGAGGACGGACGGCCTGGCTACGGGCAACCAGTTCAACCCAGACGTCCAGGAGCGCATGCTGGACCTTCCTTTCGAGGGTATCAACCTCTTCCATTCCACTATGCACAAGGAACTTGATAGGACGAAGAACAGTTCCCAGGCTGCTACATCCTTATCAATCCTCACTAAGGCCACTCCCAAGGCATATAGCCAGACGCATCAGCGTTCAGGCAAAGGTTGGTTTTTGGAGGTTTCTGGGCTTCTAGAAGTCCATGCATCCGGACAGATCCCAGAGCCAGCACTAGCAAAGGAGCATAAGGCAGTGCACAAGGGCTTTTTTCAGTCTCCCTCCTCAGCCTCAGAGGGCAAAAAGGCATGTCACGCCCATCCGGATCCACAAGTCTCCGGTGGGTGGCAGGCTTATTCTTCACTCCCAAACGCTGACGTGTAAGCTTCACGGACCCCTGGATCCTCTCTGTAGTGTACACAGGCTTCCACCTACCTTTCCCTCCCTCTGCTCCTACAGATTGGGACAGCAACTGTGTTGGCGGAAATTCGCTTGCTTGTGCAGAGTCAGGCAGTGGAGGAAGTCCCAGCCTCCCAGCGGGGTCTGAGCTTCTATTCACAGATTTTCGCCATACACAAGAAGAACCAGGCGGGCATGAGATTTGTGTTGGACCTTTCCACCCTGAACCTTTCCCTCCCTCTTCAAAAGTTCAAGATGGTTACACCAGCGCTTATAGCAGAGACACTGTGCACAGGAGATTGGATGTACTCTCTGGATCTGAAGGATGCTTACCTACATGTCCCGATCTGGCAACCCCATCGATACTTTGAGGTTCTGGATAATGGGCTTCCATTTCCATTACAAGGTTCTACCCTTTGGCCTCATTTCAGCCCCCTGGGTGTTTACAAGACTGATGAACGAGGTGGCGGCACTACTCAGGGCCCAGGGTCACCACGTTTATCGATACCTAGACGACTGGCTTGTCAGGGAAAGGTCTCTGGAGGAAGTCGACCACACTGCATCCATCCTCTTGAGTACGCTACACGAGTTGGGATTTTCCATCAATCTCAAGAAGTCATAGCTGGAGCCCATGCAGAGTCTAATGTTCCTGGACCTCATCTGGGATACGGGCTCTGAGAGAATGTTCCCTTCAGAGGACAAGATTGCAGCCATTAGGAAGGCCACAGGCATTTTCTCGGCAGAGCAGTGACCTTGGCATGGTGGTACCAGAACATCTTGCACATTATGGCAGCATGGCTCCTGGTGGTGCCACACACCAGGCTCAAAATGAGGCATTTGCAGCTGCACTTTGCAGCCTCCTGGAGTCAGGAGAAGGGCTTCCAGGCAGAGCTGGTCAGTGTCCCACCTCATCTCCACCAGAACCTAGTCTGGTGGACCATGGAGGACAACCTGTGCATAGGCAGGCCATTTCGTCAACTGACTCCCCAGGTTACGATCACCACAGACTCATCCCTAGACGGTTGGAGAGCTACCCTGGCCAGCCAGTGTCCATGGGGTATGGTCCTATCAGGAGCAGGCGGCCCACATCAAGTGGCTCGAGTTGATGGCCATCTGGCTCGCTCTCAAAGCCTTCATCCCTATGATCAGTGGCAAGGTGATCCTCATTCAAACGGATAGCTTCACCAGCATGTATTACATCGACAAGCAAGGGGCACCAGGTCTCCTCCCCTTTGGACTCTAGCAGTCAACATTTGGGAGTGGGCTCTGGTAAACAGCATACACCTGGCAGCAATTAACCTGCCGGGGGAATCCAACCTGGAGGCGGACGAATGGCAGTTGGACAAACAAGTCCTTCAGGGGATTTTCGACAGATATGGTCATCCTCAGGTGGATCGTTTCTCCACCTGGTCCAACAGGAGGTGCCCCCAGTTTGCGTCCTGGCAGGGACCGAGTTGGGGCTCTCTGGGCGACGCGATGCAGATCCAGTGGAACTACATGAAAGCGTATGCCTTCCCTCCCACTGCCCTGGCCCACAGGGTGATCTGCAAGATACGGAGTCCCTGCACCTCTGTATTCTGATAGCTCCTTGGTGGCCAGCAAGGCCATGGTTCTCAAAACTTCTCAGCCTGTCGGATCAACCTCCGGTGCACCTTCCGCTGAGACCAGCTCACCTACTATCACAGAAGGGAGGCACGGTCATCCACCCTGCCCCCCAGATGTTAGATCTTGCAGAGTTGTTCCTGAACAGGTCGCACTAAGGCATCTGCATCTGTCACAGGCTAACCTAGAAATTAAACCGGGCGCTCGGAGCAATGCTACCAGGAGCCAGTACAAGAGCCAGTGGACTAGGTTTTGTCACTGGGCAGAATCAAAGGTCGATCCACTGACCTGCACGTTGGATGCACACCTTGCACACTCGGGGTGCAGGTAGAAACATGCCGCACCTATCTGGCGGCCATCAGAGCCTACCAGAACTCGGACGAGGAGGTGTTTTCTCCTCTAATCCGTTGGTTAAAAGACATCTGGCAGACCTGTTCCTGCTCTACCAGCTTATCAAGAAGCAACACCCGGTGTAGGACCTCAACGTGGTCTTGGGCACCGTGGCGCATAAACCATTTGAACCAATAGCATCCGCGGACATCAGGCTAGTCACCATTAAGATGGCCCTCCTGGTGGGTCTTACATCTGCATGCAGGGTCAACGTAATCCAGGCACTGGTGGCTTCAGAGCCTACTTTTCGTAAGGACAAGGTGGTGCTTAGAACTCACCCTGCATTCTTATCTAAGGTAGTCTCCTCGTTTCACCTAAATGAGGAGATAATGCTACCTACTTTCTACGTGGACCCTAAAAATGAGGCTCAGAGGGTACTGCACTGTCTAGACGTCGGGCGCGCTCTAAAATTCTACATAGACAGAACCAAGAGCTTCCGCAAATCAGTGGCTCTCTTTGTCTCCTTCAGTGGGTCAAAGTCAGGCTATCGGGCTTCCAAGGCCTCCATAGCAAGGTGGATGGTTACAGCCATCGAGGCCTATGAGGGGCAGCACAAACCCCTTCTGGCAAACATGCATGGCCACGCTATCGGAGCCAAGGCCACGATATCCTAGCCAAGGCCATATCAGTTGCTTTCCAGAGGCACGTCCTATGGCATGTCATCAGCAAGGCGGCTACATGGGCTACGCCTTAGGCCTTCTGCAAGCACTACTGCTTGGATGCCAGCTCCAGGTCGGCCACGGTATTTGGTCAGGCAGTATAAAGGAACTTGTTTTCTTAAGAGGGGCACCTCTCCACCCTGGGGCTATATTCAGAATCATCCCATAAGTTTGGAGGAAAGAGGACAGGACATAGGAATAATTATAAGTTACTCACTGTAGTGACTAATGTACTCCTAGTCCATAGTCTCCTTTCCTCCATACGTCCACCATCCTCCCCCCTTATAAAACTGGTGTCATTAGGAAATCTTAATATTGTCGACACGTCAAAGGAGAATGAGGAGTGGCGCCGGTGAAGATGATTTTTTTCTGGTGAAAAAGGTCAGTCTGCCGTCCCTAGCGAGGGACGCGTATACAGTATGGAGGAATGGTGACTATGGACTAGGAGTATGTTAGTATCTACGGTGAGTAATTTATACTTTTTTCGTCTACTCTAGGGATTACCACAAAAATCACAGACATCGAGGAATGAAACAGTCAGATTTTCATTCCTCACAAGCCTCCGTACTGTGGAGCACCATGGGAGATCTGTAAATGTTTTTTGGGGACCAATGACACCACCTTGTCCTTCATTTTTAAGAAAATACTACTGCATCATTTTACCCCAAACCAAAAGCACATCTATAGCGCTTTATACCAATGTTTTTTCTTATTCATTTTTTACGCCCGGACGGCTTCAGACTTAAAGAACGCCCATTTGGCCTCCATGCACATGATGGCTGCAGTACTAACGTGCATTTCGGGGTGTTTGTGGATACGGCAGAGCCCCTTGGGTCGTTGAGACATAGGGGAGTGAATACCTTTAGAGCATTTTAACATGGAAACGTGTGATACGCAAGTCTTAGCCTGAGCTGAGCTGTATAGATCCCAACAATGGGACCAGTTCCCGTACATGGGATTGGCCTGAGTGTAGTACGAGTTGGATATCATACGTTTACAGATCCTCATCAGTATATTTTGCTGGAATCCCCGCCCCTTCTGAGGAAAGCACCATAAAACTGGGAGCCTGCGTGCATTTGTTTTGCGCACATCCGAAGTGTGCTCAGAAGTGTAGTCTTTGCTGTGTTTGCTGGGCCACTCTGCTGGAGCATTGCACCACTGTATTCCTTGGACTCCCCCCCCCCTGTCTACTATAAAGGTCAGTTAGTTGTATCTTTTATTTTAATAGTTTGTGCTCATATTTGTTATATTGGACCCTCAGTCTTTGTTTTCTTTGTTTTTAGTATATTTTAATGGAAGCCCCACCCCCTTCTGAGGAAAGCACCATAAAACTGGCAGCCTGCGCGCATTTGGTGCGCGTGCATCAGAAGTGCTCTCAGAAGTGTGCTGTTCGCTGGCTCGCTCGAGCGACAGTCAAACTTCTTTGAGTCCTACCTTACTCCTCTGTTTCTTCAGCATAGTACCCTGTGCAAGATTACATTTACCCAATCCACCGGCACTGTTTCTCAGAGCCGGCTGTCCTCTTTCTAGTTCCAGGCCATACTGCTCTTTGTGTACCAACAGCTGCCTCATCTTGCGTGGGACACACCTCTGGCAGTATGTTCAGTGCATCTCCCCAGAGCTCTGCGGTTAGGTGAGTGAGGCTTTGCTTTTTCGCATGCGTATTCCACGCGCACTTACTCCTAGTCCTGTGTTGCCGCTCTCCCGTTCTCTTCTCTCACCAAGCACACAGCAAGGCCGTAGCCTAACAGACTGCAACATGTTGAGTAATATCCCAGACAATCCCCTTATCGTTGATGTTGCAGACTCTGATATCGTTGAAATTGTAGATATTGAGAAACGCTTGCAGCGAGGCCGCTGAGTTTGCCCCTCTAAAATTCTCTCTCAACCTGGTCGTCAAGCGAATACTCGTAAACTAACCACCTGTTTTCCAAAGCTTGCTTCGCCTAATCCTGACGACATTGAAAACGCTTTTAAAACTGTAACCGCATAGCTCTGTGTGTCCCTCAGCTGTTTAGGGTCGAAATTAGTAACCAATCTGATTTCTTCCCACCCTGAACCTGTTGCGGTTCATGTCCTCCTCAACTGTGTTCAGCCGATCTAGAACACGTGTATTTTTGTCCCGTACTGAAACCGATGGACTCTGCAGTGTCTCCAACTCCAAGAGGTCCATCACCCCCGGTCATTGAAAAAAACAGTCCTGCCATCGGCACCATGTATTACGGCCGATGCTGCTATGTCAGCTAAAGTCTTAATACACACACCCGTGACAAATGCCAGCTCCATCCCCATAGACCTGTCTGATGGTTTAGCTGATGTTAAGTTCCTGGGGCCTAATTTAGACTGCACTTTTCCCTTACTCTCTGTGCCACCGCAGTCCACTCCTGTAGCTCTTACATGTGAACAGTTTTCAATTTGTGCATGAGGACAGCGCAGCACCAGCTATTCCTGATGTGCCCCCTGCGCCGATCATCGTATCCCCCCTTCCAAGGAACTTCCGCTCCCGCTCGCCCATGTCTCCGCCCCCCTCCCCATGATCCCCACAACCAGAGTATCTCCAGTACCACCACAACCAGCATGAACTCTGATTACATGTTCCAAGTGTTTGAACGTCTACTCTGCATGCTAATGGACAAGTCTGAAAAATAAACTTGACTTACAATCACTCTTGCTTCACAAGAGTATACACCGAGATCGAAAATCTTTGCAGGATCAATGAACTAATGCAGACACTAGCGAAGGAGCTGTGCCCTTTATATCTTTGACTAAACCCCAAATATTCTCACCCCGAAATCCAACCTCCAACCAAGGCAGAGCACAACTTTGTCCTTCCCCCTTGTGGGGTCCCATGCGATCAAATAATAGTCCAAACCCCCTGAACCTTTCTGTGTAGTCTAGAGGTACTGGCATCTGAGCAACCCAGATTGATGAATATGTGGCCCACATCCATCACCAAGACAGCCACATCACCTGTTATCACTAAATCCATGCACTCTAACATTGTTGATGTAAAGCTACATAAAGCACTACAACTGCAGTCCATTACCACAGAAGGCCACGCACCCCCACTAAATCGTGTGCCATTATTAAGCCTTCTCCACACATTGCTCCGTTAAGGGAGATTCAGTCAGACGATATCCTAGTTGATCAAGTCGATCATAGTGCTATTAACATATCCATTAACCTGTTCGGCTCTGAATCCTTGTTAGAGTACGTGCTATCTTATCAAGACACATTGTTCAAACTTGGTTATTGGTGCTCTACTAGACAGATTCCTTCTATAAAGCCACAAAGGCATGTTGTACCAAATGGCCCACCGATAATTGAACCCCACCCCTCCACAGGCAATCCAGCCTGTTCCCCCATCTACTACCGCATCTACGACTTCTGTCCATTCCTGTTGCCGGCATGTGTGTATGAGATTGTCAACCGATGACTAAGCCAAATGAGACTTCAAAATATAACCAACCTACTCCCATTGAGCTAACAAATATCAATAGGTCAGTAGAGCTTCTACATCAACCACCAGTGAACGCTGCCAATGACCGAGACAAAGGTTACTGACAGTGGTTACCCTTCATCTTCAAAGTGCATGTCTCCCAGATGTCTCGATGACATTCGGATCATCTTATGATGGAACACCTGTGGCTTTATGAACATACTCAGTCATGATGGGTTGATATCTTATCTATCTAACTTCTCCATCCTAGTGCTTCAAGAAACCTGGCTTATTGATCGGGTTGATTTTGAGGGGCGGTCTACTATTCAAAAAGTTGCTGCAAAAGGACCGATGGGTCAACCAAATACTGATATCTGATATCTGTGGCCTCTCTTTGGTCCAAGATGAAATAAATTGTTTCACTGCAATGATTCCAGCTACTAAAATTCACCATTGTTGCCAACATTTCATATTAATTAATGTTTACGACCCTCCCAACAACTTAGTGACCACTGAAAATGAGGCAGTATTTAGAACAATTCTGAAGAAATTCCACCCCAAACTGTTTGTAGGTGATTTCAATGCACAGATTGCACTAACCAACCATAACTCTTGTGTTGACCTCGTATCCACGCCCTGTCTACCTTGAAGCTCAGGCAGACACGCAGCCAAACGATGGGTGTTAATCGTGGAAGAGTTTGGCAAGACGCGTCAGAATGGGCTTTGTGCAGGAGATGTTCCTATCGATTTTACCCGTGTTGGTGGTAAATCTGCTTCCACTTTAGACTACTTTTTGTCAACACCTGTGGCATGCACATTGTTAAAGGTATGGCCATACTCTCTAGATCTGAAAGGGACCACCTCTGCTTGATCTAAATGACAACTATAACACTGAGATTTATCGACTAACATGAGGGGTAATCTCATCCGTTGGAATGCAACTACATTGGTACGGGCGACAACAGCAACTAATAGCTTGCTACCCATCTTCATAGCTCGTTTTGATTCAATGACAAGTGAATTGACGGATGAGATTGTGCCTGCGTTTGCTAATTTGGTTTTCCAAATTAAAGAATCGATAGTATCACATCGGCTATACAAGAGTGTGGCTGAGCGAGCAAATAAACCCATCTCTAAACGATTTAACCTGATCCTGTAATCGTTTTAGCGAACTGGCAACTACGCCCAGAAGTCAGTGCTGTTCTCTACTTTGAAATTAGCCCTCTAACTCCTAACGAAGTAACTCACCACATTAGAGCAGCCAAGAGCAATTACCAGAAATGGTTAAAAGAATACCGTTCAATATACAATCAAGAAAAATGGAAAGAAATTGCATATATGGCTACTCAAAAGGAGAACTCAAACACATGGGCAGTTCTAAGAGGCAATGACCCATGTGGCCTTTCCTTTAATGGAGTAACTGAACCCGAGTGGATGATGACACATTGCTAACACCCTGAGTCTGAGTGGGAGTGATGACGACCCATTCCATCTTCCGACGACATCTTGGACCTGCTAAGTGCTGATTCTCTGCACTATTGTAATCGAGCAACTCAACTCATCACCAGCCGCTGGTCCTGACAACATCTGTAATGCTCTCGTTAAAGCCGCCCCAGGGTTGTGGGCTCATAGTTTACATCTATTGTACACTATGTTTAGGTAACCTAGGTAGTATCCCAAAAACCTGGTCTGAAGGTCATATTCCGCCAGTTCATAAAAAAGGTCCTTGAAACATCACAACTAACTACAGGATGCTTGTCATGTTAGATGTCCCATCTAAAATGTTTGCTAAAATACTTTTGTCGGAATTGAATGACTGTATCTCAGAGAATAACATACTTCCACCGAACCAGATGGGCTTCATCAAAAAATCCAATACAATCTGCTTATCATTGTTACATCCATATACTATGCCTGGAAGCGCAGAGAAACTCCTGTATAGGCTGCCTTTATTGACTTTTCTGCAGCATTCGACTCTGTGCTTCATAAGAGAAGACGGAAGAAATTGTCACAGTGGAATATGCTGGCAGGACTGCTTAAGATGCTGATGCTATTGTACTCTTATTTTTATTTTTTTAAATGATAATTTGTGTCCAAACCTTTCATTATCTTATGACCATTTGACTGTCTTTTGTCTCTCGATGTTGATTTATTCCATTATGTGTAGCCAGAATTTTATAATTGTAAAAATTAGGTCTTTATCTGTGCCACCAAGAATTTGGGTCCATCTTTCATGCGTTATCAGTATTGACAAGATGTTGTAAAAGTCTCTGAATAGATTTTGTTTCTCTGTCGGGGCTGGACATTTCATCACTAGGTGGAAGAGAGATTCGGTTGTACTTTCTTCTTTACAGAATCTGCAATGTGTTTTCCCTGTGTCTATTTGTTTAGTTTGTGCTAAGTATTCCCGGGTTGGGAGTATATTGAGTCGAAAAAACATATAGTGAAATCTGATCTTCTGATTTGGAAATTGAGCTAGGTAGGCTGGAAGTTCATTTAGGGCTGTGGATTCTGTGTCACATCAGAGAAATCTTTGTAGTTTGTTTGGTATGCTTGAGTTCTAATCCAGTCGTTGGGTTGTAGTTTACGTTTCGCATATTGTGGAGTCAGTCAGCATCTCTAAAGAGATTTCTTCCCATTGCATCAGTTTCTCTATCTGCGTTGTCCATAGGGAAAGTGTGGTCACATGCATGCGTTTTTTTCTTCCGAAGAATCTCTATTGCGGGTATTTTTTAATTTCTTATGATTTTCCTGTACAGATCCATTTTTTTCCACACAATTATTGAATCGAGTGATTGTAGCGCAAGTTCATATCAAATTCTCGGCATGGGAAAGTTTGATGGTAGAGTTAGTATTTTTCTCCAGAAAATCGCTTCATACAAATGCCATTTTATGTAGTGTTGATTAACGTTTCTCCGGCATAGGTCAGGATTGGGGCTACTTTTTGTTTGAATAAAGCAACCACCGGTTTGATTGAAAATGTACCGAATTTGCTGTGGAAGAAACAGCCTTGGGGTGCTAGAGATTGGGCTTTTGTTTCCAGGTGATCGTTCCATTCCTGTTCGTTAAGAGAGGAATTCATCATTGCGCCTAGATATTTAATGTGTTTTACAGTTTTGATCTGCTCGCCTCTCAGCGTGGCCACTGGTGGTTTTTGTTTCCTTCCTTTGTAATTTGATAGCGTCAACAGTTTTGTTTTGGTTGTATTGATTTGTAATTCGTTGTCCATCATGTATTTCTGTAGCTTGTCGAGGCTGGTTTGGAGACCAAGGACAGTTTTGTCCAGAATGATAATGTCATCTGCATAGATGAGTGTTTGGACTGGTTTGTCATTTAGATTTGGAGGATTTGCGGCTGCATCGTGGATTTGCTCGACAAAGTCTGAGGTGTACAGGTTGTATAAGGTTGTTGCCAGAGGGCATCCTTGTTTTAGACCATTCCAAGTGTGTATTGGGGTAGTTACCATTCCATCCTTCGTTAATCTGACTTGAATTGTGCTGTTCGCGTACAGCTGTTTCATCGGGTTCAGGATTGCTTCAGGGCATTTCCACGCTGTTAGTTTTCTCCATAATATTTGGCGTTGACTGTATCAAAGGCTAGTGTGAGGTCTATGAAGGCTGCAAAAACCTGTTGTTTTTTGGTTTGGGCTTCTTGCTTGATCAAATTTAAGATTAGTAGGTTGATGTTAGTTCCTACATTACGGACAACTCCAGTTTGACGTTTCAACAGTCTGTCGTTGTCAGTTGCCCATTGAGTCCATTTTTTCTAGAGGAAGGACACAAACAGCTTACCCAGCTGGTCTAATAGTGCTATTGGTCTGTAGTTTTCCGGCTTTTTTCGGTCGCCTTGTTTGTAGATTGGGATGATTATTGCAGTTTTCCAGCTGTTTGGAATTTGTTGTGTGTTCTCGATCAATGTGAGTAGCTGTGCAAATAATACGGCCCACTCTGCTGGGGCGAGTTTTAGGTCGGTGTTCGAGAGGCCATCCGGTCCAGGGGCTCTCAATATTTTTAAGGCCTTGATGGTGATTTCGATGTCTTCTATGTCCCATTTAAGGTTCCATGATTTGGTTAAGTTTAATGTGTCTGATGTTATACAGACAGTCCTTTTCTTCTACATGTTTGTGAAGTACTGTATCCACTCCTGTTCTTCGACTTCTTGGGTCATCAAGGTTGATGATTTTTTGTCTTCATTCAGAAGCGCCCATAGTTGTATTGTTTTGATTTAGGGCTGCCAAAATCGCTTCCGCATCTGATTGTGCTTTTGTTTGTTTGATCCAGTTCTTGTAATCGCTATAAGGTGATGATCGCTGTTCTCTTGCGGATAAATGAATGTATATAATAATATTAAATGTTATAGTTTTTATGTGTAATCCATTTGTGGTTCTCTTAATGTTCTTAGTTTTAGATTTAAAATGTTGTGTTTTATGCAGTAAACCTCAAATTTGTTGATCCTTCCTGTGAAAACATGACAATCTTCTTGGGGATGTTATCTTGTAAATGAGGTCCTAATAATGTTGAACTGCAATTGTAACTGTGTTAGATGTTTCTAATGTAAATACAAATCCATTCGGCTGAATGTCTATTAATAAATAAATACATTATTTGGTGCAAATTCAGTACAGTTGTTTTTTGCGCTGTGTGTGCAACAGAAACACCTTTTCTCTATTGGACAATGAATAGGCGTGGGCCAAAAACTGCTTTTTTGTTTACTTAATAACTTTTGAACTATTTATGTTTTACATTCTTTTCATTATTTATCAACCCATAACTTTTCGTGGTTACACTTTAATCATCCAATGTCCATTGCAATTATACAGGAGCATAAAAAATACATCTATTGTCCCTAGTCCTGCCTTCACTTCTATGTGGCCCCTTACTCATTCTTCCTCCGTACATGTAAGTTTCTATCCAGCCACTCCTCCCCTCCATCCTTGGGCAGATTCCAATACCCCAAAACTACTAGTTGGCTATCCAGGAGTATCCTCCATGGACCCCTACGCTCTGACCTACCCCTCCCATGTCATGTGTACATCCCCTCCCTATCCATAGGTCCCCCTTCCAATGTGGCCCTTGTATGGGTACTCATGGTGGCATCAGATCAGATGGGGTCTGTAATATGTCCCATATCTCGTGCCATACACTATAAAGACCACCCTCTCTTCGTGACGCTATCCATTTTAGCCCTCACCCATTTCTTTTGGATAAACCTTTTATTGAACTTTTGGAGAAAATAATAACACCACCAACAATGCAGTAGAAAACAGCGTTCCCATTGCAGTCCCACCCTCCGTTTCTCCTATCTCCCCCCCACCACACCCTGAACGTCATCCGTTCCCTTTCCTCACCGTTCCTCTGCCCCTCACCCATTTCTTGACATCCCACAGCCAGCTGTTATATGGTAGTGCACCCACTGCCTTCCAGGCAATTGCTATTGTGTGCTTGGCTAGTATCAGTCCCAATGAAATCACTTTATACATCCTCTTCTGCCTTTTCCCTTTTTTGACGGGTAGCAAACCCAGTAGGCATTGTTTTATTGTCAATTGAATTCTCACCTTTGTCAAGTCATACAGTTTCCCAAACACCCGTACTCTTACGTCCCGCCTCCTTTCCTCGATATTGCATGGGCGTTCCTTTCCAAAGGGCGGGTGCGGCCCTGGGAGCATGCGCTGCCCTGACTCCGCCCTCTGGCGCCCCACCCCAGACCCCTTTTCCGCATCGACGGGAACGGGCCGAATTCACCAGCGCTCCTGGTTTTGGCTGCGGCCATGTAATTCCACGCGCGGATACTTCTTCTCTTTGTCTTTTTATCATTCAGGTACTCGGTCCTCAGGCGTCACGCTCCTCCCTGGCGCATGTCGACTTCCAGAGGGTTCAGCAGGTGTCCATCCTGTAACGGGCTCTTCCCAACTTCAGACAGTCACACTCTCTGCCTATGTTGCCTTGGCCCAGACCACAGTTGGCAAGCTTGTACAGCATGCAACCCCCTGTCATCGAAATCGCTGAAGAACAAACTAGCCAGGTGGAGGGAGCTCTTCCAGAAGTTGCCTCCACAGGACCTCAAGAACTTCGTGAACACGAGCCAGGCCCAAGGAAGGGCCGCTATTTTTCCATCGCACCACGCAAAGGAGACTCCTTCCCAAGGATTCTCCCGTGCGGGAGGGACCGTTCAGGTCCTTGTACCAGCACGTGCGCCGAGGCTGCCACAGCTACCGGCCGTCGGGCCGAGGGATTGTGGCAGTGTTGAGGGACTGGAATATTCTTGTACCGGATTGTCATCCGAGGGGCTCCGCCCTAGTACCGGCAATATGGCGGAGGGGCTATGCCCTAGTACCGCCAGTATGTCCAAGAGGGCGCCTAAACGCAGTTATACCAACCCCTGGGTCGAGGGTGTCCCACCTACCGGGTCTATGCCTGAGGAGCAGGTTAGGCCTTGTGATCCACACACAAGAGTCTTGGAGGAAGCTGGGCTCAGCGAGCCGAGCAACGCGTTGCAGGCACGGTGTAGGCAGCTCAACAAGATGGCCGCCAAGCCAGACAGAGGCGCCCGTCCGATGCCATTCCAGGAGTTCGGCGAAGAACGTGTCAAGGTGGGACTGACCTCAACCAGGTACGTGGCCTAAAGCCTATCCTTCTTATGCGCAGGGCAGTTTTCCACTGCGTCCATATGGGCAGGGTATGCAGCGGCTCTGGCAGCTCCCGGCTACCCTGTCAGTACCCCCTACCACCTCTTTGGCCTGTGAAGAGGGGTTCTTCGAGAGGTTCCTCCGCCTGCGCCGCTGTCGCAACCGGCCCCGGTCCTGGCACAGCCGCTGCCTCTGGCTCCCCAGCCGATTCCTCAGTCGGTTCCGTACAAGCCTCTACCTCCTCCTCAGCATCCGGCCGCGGTCACTGTACCCCAGCCGCCGGCTCCAGCTACTCCTCCACCTCCACAGCATTCTCCTGATCCACGGGATACGGATGAGGAGGAGGATCCGGACATGGCATCCTCAGCCAGGGCCTTCCACAAACGTCTTGCAGGGCTGGCGGAGTACCTGGACCTACCCCAACCCGAGCCGGCAGAGGGGGTTCTGGCAGAAGTCCTCACACAACGCCCCTCTGCCAAAATGGGGATTCCACTGCAAACCAATGTAGTCTCCCTGGCCAAGAAGGGTTGGCTCAAGCCCCACTTGGTCCAGCCGGTCAATCAACACCTGGACGCCAAGTACAGGCAGATGGAGGGGGATTCACTCTTGCGATCGGCCTATCCTCAGCCACATTCCTCGGTGATCGCTGCGGCATCTTTATACTCCAAGCCTCAGTTGTCCTCAGCTGCCACCTCCTCCTCGACGCTGCTAGGCAAGGAGGAGATGATCTTGGAGGCGTACGGGAAGACGCTGTATTACAACGCGTCCTTTCATCTTCGTGACGCTAATGCTGATGCCATGCTGGCTGCCGCTAACCAAAGGTTATGGCGGGAGATTGAGGACTACCTCCCGGAACTCACTACACAAAGCCAATCACGTTTTAAGGTGGGGCTGGCTGAGGCTAAGCTGGTGGCGCAGGACCTCATGGAATCCACCGTAGCCCATATTGACACAGCTGGCTGAGCCATCTGTATCACCACGGACATGAGAAGGACAGCCTGGCTCCGGGCAACAAACTTCAACCCGGACATCCAGGAACGCATATTAGATCTACCGTTTGAGGGGGGACCTCTTCCACTCCTCCACGGGCAAGAAGAAAAACCGCTCCCAAACGGCCAAGTCTTTATCCTTCCTTAACAAAGACCACGCCCAAGTCGTACACCCAGTCACAGCAGCGCTCCGACAGGGAGTGTACTTACAGAGGGTTGTGCGGCTTCCAGGAACAGAGATCCAGGCAGCCTGATTGCTCGCCGTCTCAGAACCTGCGCAAGCAACAAAAAGAGGTGGGGAGGGGGAGTAAGGGCTTTTTCCAGTCCCCCTCATCCGCGACAGCCTTCAAAGGAAAGAAGGCATGACACGTCCCTCCGGGTCCACGTGTCTCCATTGGGGGGCAGGCTTGCTCTTCATGCACATTTCTGGCACCAGAATTTCACGGATACCTGGATCCTCTCCGAAGTATCCACGGGTTACCGCCTACCCATCCCAACCTCTTCTCCCCTCCCCTCCACTCCCTCAAGTTGGGACAGCAACTCTTCTGGCAGAGATCCGGTCGCTCGTAGAGAGCCAGGCAGTGGGGGAAGTCCCAGCCTCCCAGCGAGGCTTGGGCTTTTATTCTAGGATTTTCGCCATTCAGAAGAAGAACCAGGTGGGCTCGAGAATTGTGCTGGACATTTCCACCCTCAACCTCTCCTTACCCCTGCAAAAATTCAAGATGGTTATGCCCGCTTTTAGAGCGGAGACAGTGTGCAAGGGAGACTGGATGTGCTCCCTGGATCTGAAGGACGCGTACCTACACGTCCCGATTTGGCAGCCCCACCATTTTTTCCTTCGGTTCAGGATCATGGGATACCATTTTCAATACAAGGTCCTTCCTTTTGGCCTCAACTCAGCGCCCAGGGTCTTTACCAGGCTCATGAATACAGTGGCTGCCCTCCTCAGAGCGCAGGGCCTCCACATGTACCTGTACCTCGACTGGCTTTTCAGGGCTACATCTCTGGAAGCGGTTCACCACTCTTCCCATGCCTTTATGAACACACTGCACGATCTGGGCTTCTCGCTCAATCTCAAGAAGTCACAGCTGCAGGCCATGTAGACTGACATTCTTGGGCCTCATCTGGGACACATGCTCTGAGAAGGTATTTCCATCGGAGGACAAGATCTCGGCCATGAGGAGGGCCACCACCCACTTCTTCAGTAGAGAGGTGACCTGGCTTGGTGGTACCAGCATCTCCTGGGTCTCTTGGCGGCGTTCCTATTATCCGTCCCACACACGAGACTGAGGATGAGGAGGATTCAGGTGCACTTTGCGGCCTCATGGAATCAGGAGCGGGGCTCTCAATACGAGAGGATCAACGTTCCTCCATCTCTACACCCGGACTTAACATGGTGGTCCAGGGACTGCAACCTACAGACGGACAAGCCCTTTCGGCCTCCCTCTCTGCAGGCCACCATCACCACAGACTCCTCGCTCGAGTGCTGGGGAGCCACCCTGGATGATCTCTCGGTCCATGGCACCTGGACTAGACAGGAACAGGAATACCACATCAATTGGTTAGAGCTGAACGCCATCTGGCTAGCGCTCAGAGCATTCCTACCGCTTCTCAGGGGCAAGGTTGTTCTCATCCAGACAGACAACTCGACCAGCATGTACTACATCAACAAGCAGGGAGGCACCAGATCCCCTCTGTGCAGACTGGCAGTCAGCATGTAGGAGTGGGCCCTGGAAAACTACTACCTCACGGCAATCCACCTCCCAGGGGAAGCCAACCTGGAGGCGGGCAGGCTCAGCAGGTTGGGAGATTACGAGTGGCAGCTAAACAACCTAATTCAGGGGATATTCTAAAGGTGGGGGTCATCCCCAGGTGGATCTCTGTGCCACCTGGCTCAACAAGAAGTGCCCTCAGTTCGCCTCGTGGCAGGGTCAGGGTCAAGGCTCCATAGGTGACGCATTTCGGATTCAGTCGATCGACGTGAGGGCTTACACCTTCCCGCCCACTCCGCTGATTGAGAGTGATTTGCAAGTTCAAGGAATCTCGCCAGCTCAACATTATTCTAATAGCTCCATGGTGGCCACCCAGGCCGTGGTTTTCGTAGCTGCTCAGCCTCTCGGAGATGCCTCCGATTCACCTCCTGATGGGCCCATCTCATCTTCTGGTGCAGCAGGGGGGCAGGTTCATCCACCCTGCGCCACAGATACTAGCCGCCACTGAGGTGTACCTGAGCAGGTAACACTGCGGCACCTCAGCCTCTCCCAGGCTAATCTGGAAATCATACAGGGCGCAAGGAGCAAGGCTGCCAGGCCCCAGTATAAAAGTAAATGGACCAGATTCTGCCACTTGGCTGACTCCAAGGAAATCGACACCCTGGCATGCACTTTGGACGACATGCTCTCTTTTCCGGTGCACCTCGCCCCCTGTGTCTGCAGGTGGACACTTACTGTACATAGGCTGATAGCCCTGTTTGCCCCTTACAGCGCCTCCGTTGTGGAGAGGGCAGGAGCCTCCACAACAGTCCAGGACACAGCCCATCCACGGCACCAGCCTCATGCCTCCAATGGCGTCCCCCGGGAGAAGGAAGGTCAATGTGCCCCCTCTAACGGCGAACCCCTTTGCAGCAGGAAGTACCTGAGGATCAGCCCCTCGCCTTGCCTAGACTTCATCTTGCCTCATCGCTGATGCTGTTTTGCCCCAACTACTGCGAAATCCCTCTCAGAACCGCACGTGCCGACATTTGAAAAATCCAAAATGTCGGGTGCGATGCGGCTTGAGAACGAGGCTAAGCTGCCTCGGCGTTGCTGAGCAACGTGTTTTGTTTACTATTTTAATTCAAACCTCCGCCAGCAGGCAGAAGAGCCGGCGGCCATTTCAAAGTCCTTTACAAGGCTGATAGCCCTGTTTGCCCCTGTTCGTTTCAGGAGCTCCAAACATCTCAGATCCTGAACTCCACTTGACTCTAATACAAACTGGAACATTTACTCTGCAAGACCGGCCATGCTGTTATATATGTGATTAAATCCACAGCTGCACCACTGCCTTTATTGTTTGTTACTATTATTGTCTGCACAATCTATGAGGGAATGCATACCTGTTGCCTTAAGCCTGTTGCCACAGCTCATCCCAAGCTAATGCGCCTATCGTGCAGCAACGTTCTCGGTGCTGACCCGCTCTAGCTCATTGTTCACCACTGAATGTCTTCATGCCCGCAAAACACGCTGTACTTACTATCGTACCTCCACTGGATCTAGTCCACGGCTTGTTTTTGCCTTCCGTCCATTTCTTATCATTGATTGTGCGTTATGACCTTTGCTTTTCATTGATTGTGCCATTAGCCCACTGGTAATCTTTGATTGTGCCACTAGCCCACTGCTAATCTTTGATTGTGCCACTAGCCCACTGCTAATCTTTGATTGTGCCACTAGCCCACTGCTCATCTTTGATTGTGGTCCACTATCCTGATCTACCACTTGTTCACTATGCTGATGCACATCATCGCTCTTGGCATCATTGTCTTATTGGTGAACACACCCGCCCAAGGTCTTTTACGTGCACCACATTTGTATTGCTCTTCCAGAGTGCACGGAAAATCATAAATCACCAATGCAATTACGGAGCCAATACTTTGAACGCAGTAAGACGCAATAACTTGCAACCACACACTCTTACAAAATAATGAGCACTTATACGGCTATTTATTCAAATCTTCGAAGCAACCAGTGATAACATAGAAATAAATCACAGAAGAAGCAAAGAATTCAAAAGGAAATACATCACTGTGAGCGTAACTGGATTCCTCTTCTCGCCAGAAGCAGCTGTAAGACCCCGATAACAGCCAGGCCGAGAGCACAACAGCCCACAGGTATGCCGGACGAAAGCGTCCTCCTCTGGCTGAAGTCTCACCTGACTGCTCAGGGGTTCCGCATATATGCACACTTCAAAAAGTGGTGGCGATTTCTCGAACCTTCTGGCAACGCACTTGGGCATTGATGAGCAGCCGTTGGTTGCCAGCTGGGTCAACCAACAGTACCCTCAAGGAGCAAAGTGCCTCCCTCTTTTAAAAACAAGCGCCACGAAAAACAGTCCCATAGCTCATAACAAGACATAACAAAGTTAGCTTTCCCAGCAGAAATGTCCTTGACTGCATATCAGGTTTGGAAAGCATGTTTTCTTCAGCACCGTGAATCTAACTCTCAGCAAAATGCGTGCAGCTTTTCACTGCGGCATGAAGTAAATATCCATCATGGCTCCGAGTGCTCCCAGAATGCACTGCGCACCAGAGCCATGTTTTTAGCTCGAGCATAACAACATTGTAGCTCTTTCCACCGTCCCACACCAACTGAGACCATTAAGTATACTTTACTACCTCACCTTTGCCACTCGGCTCTCAAAATGCTTGGGCACCCGAGTACTACTACCCTCAGGCCACCCTCACCTCTCACGCCCAAACTCACACCCAACACTCCACTCATCTTGTCTGACCTAGCTTCCAATTCGTACCTTAACTCTCCTGCCCTCTGGTTACAGCATTTTGCCTCCAAACCCACACCCAACCGACCTTGCACTTGTCTCATCAGAACCTCTAGACTTAGGTCCAGATTTCAACATACACCTCGCCATAAGCGCAACTCTCACCAAACAACAAAAGCTCCCTTACCATCTACTCCCACCCCACCACCAGACATAGAAAATACTCTTAAAGAAATAAAGATCAAGGGCGCTCTCATTAATGCCAGGTCCCTCCCGGCTCACGCACTCAACATCGCTGATCTTATTACCACCCACGACCTAGACTTAATCGCCATCA
Source organism: Ambystoma mexicanum (assembly GCF_040938575.1). Classification (NCBI taxonomy): domain Eukaryota; kingdom Metazoa; phylum Chordata; class Amphibia; order Caudata; family Ambystomatidae; genus Ambystoma; species Ambystoma mexicanum. Next base: position 437,932,589 of record NC_090936.1, read on the forward strand.
TGGAGACTTGGCTTCAAGCCACATCTGGCCCTCTACTTTCCCTCGCCATACCTAATGGTTATTCCATTATCAGATGCGACCGCAATTCAGGCCAGTCCAAAGGCGGCAGCGTCACCTTCATACATAAAGACAGCGTCAGAATTAGAATCGCATCTAACGTACAAATCCCTTCAGCTGATTTATCTGTCAAACTGGCTATCTCTCCTAACAGGTCTGCTACTCTGCACCTTGTATACAGACCTCCAGGCCCTCTCAATACCTTCTCTGACGATCTTACAACCATCCTATTAGAGAAGACTCAAACCAATTCCCAAATCATTTTGCTAGGTGACCTTACCCTTGGACTCCTGGACCCTAACGACCATCCTGCACTGGAAATTGCTAGTACTCTTTCTAACTTAGGCTTCACACACCGCGTATGCGAACCTACCCACAATAAAGGTCGAACACTCGACTGGGTAGCAGACCTTAACTGTAACATCAATATAGAACTGAACACTCCATGCGCGTGGTCTGACCATCACATTATCACATTTAACATCCCAGCCACTGACATGCTTACTAAACAAGACATTGCACCTGCCATATCTACTAGAAACAAAAAGGACATCACACGCGACAAACTTCTCCCCATCATTCTGCCCACACTTAACAAAATCGCATGATCATGTACCGATCCTACCACCCTTGTAGATGCCTACAACTGCACCATGCTCGTAGCCATAAATACTATAGCCCCCACTAAACTCAGGAAACCTAAACAGCTAGCGCACCTCAACTCATGGTTCACCCCACAACTGAGAAAAACGAACCGCTGAAACCCGGTGGAAAGGTCTCCCATGCCAATCCAACAAAGACATCCTCATTGTGGATACTCTCACATACAAGGAAGCAATCTTCCAAGCTAAAAAAGAGATCTACAACACGCTCATCACACACGCTAAATCCAACACTAAGGAGCTATTCAAAATCTTGAAGGAGTTAGAATCACCCTCCTCCCCTCCTGACACTTGAAGCAAAGACAGCGCCTGGTGTACCAACATCCAAAAAGCACTCTTTGATAAAATAGCCATGCTCCAGTTAAAAATTAATAACAAAACAACACATTACAGAATCCTACAACCTCCCTATTCGTTCACGCTCATGCACCTTTCAACTTCTCACCTCTTACCATCTCAGAAGTGGAAAGAATCATCAGTAAGCTTAAACCTTCTAACTGTCAGGGTGATACATGCCCCGCTCCTATTATCAAGGAAGCTGCTCACGAACTAGCCCCCTTCATCACAGCCTTTATTAATTCTTCCTTCAATACTGTTACTGTCCCTGACAACCTCAAGGACGCGTGGGTCATTCCCCTTTTAAAAAAACCTACCTTGAATGCAAGCGTACCCACTAACTATAGGCCCATCACCACCGTCCCCTTCCTACTCAAAAACCTAGATCGTGCGTCCTATCTGCAGATACAGGACTACCTCGAATCAAATAATCTCCTTGGCCTTAGACAATCTGGTTTCCGCCCTAAGCACGGAACAGATACTGCAGTTATCGACCTTTAGACACAAATTGAGGACTTCAAAGATAAGGGTAAACCAGCCGTGCTGCTTCTTCTCGATTTATCAGCGTTTTTTGACTTGGTCAACCACCATATCCTCTGCCAGCATCTCACAACTGCTGCTCATTTTTCGGACAAAGCCACCACCTAGATCAGATCATTCCTGAACAGTAGGTCCATGAGGGTCTTCTCCCCAGCCGCCTCGGCCCAACCATTACCAGTCCTATGTGGGGTCCCGAAGGTTCTTGTGTTTCACCCACACTCTATAGTCACTAAACCTCTTTTCAACATACTTGACTATATGGATGTCACATACACCAACTATGCTGATGACCCCCAGATACTCATTCCTATTACGGTTGACCATACTAGAGACACCAAGGCTCTGATTGAGGTATTTCAAGTAATACAGGCTTGGATGGCCCAACATGAGCTTTGTCTCAATGGTGACAAGACAGAGCTCCTCATCCTTGGCTCACAAAACTGTCTTAACAGACTGGACCCGGCCTTCAAAGACTTTAACATTGATGGTAACACCATCCAGGTCTCGAATAATACCAAAACCCTTGGAATCTATCTTGATTTCACACTCTCGCTCAACAGACAAACCAACGCTGTCATTGCAGCTGCCGCATTCACCTGCCAACTGATTTCAGCCTGTCGCCCTTTCCTCACCACGCTTAACTGCATCACTGTCGCCAGGACATTGATCATGTCTAAACTAGATTACTGCAATGCTCTGTACCTAGGGACTAGTCAATGCAACCTAAACAAACTCCAGGTTACTCAAAATAATGCTATTAGGGCTGTCCTCAACTTCCCTAGATCTTCACACATCTCAGACACTAGGCAAATCCTTCATTGGTTACCAGTCAGCCATAGAATATCACTCTAAACGCTCACTCTCACACATAAATGTGTGAATAATCAGGCCCCCATTTACCTGGTGAACCGCTTTGTCCATCACTCTTCCACACGCCCATTGAGATCTCCCCAATCTCACAGCCTCAACGTACCAAGATACAAACTTAAAAGAGCTGGTGGGGTGAGCTTCCCTGTCCTCGCCGCTTAGGATTGGGCAGGGAGTTCCAAAGTTATCAGGAATGATCCATCCTTCCACTCTTTTAAGCACAAAGCCAAGATATGGCTGGCAACCCAAGATGCATAAACTGTACACTCCACATCGCATCAACTCTGTACCACACTACAGATCTCTTACCTTTGGTCTTTCTATCTGCTTTTTTTTTTAACTTGCTTTTTTACCTCCCTTTCCAGTTGCTTCCGTTATGTATTGCCGTTTACTTTCCTGCTTACTATTTATTCAGACTGTTTACTTCCCGTTCATGCTATTATGTCAATACTTGTAATTTGTACCTTTTGTCCATATGTAACTGTATCAAAAGATATGCGCCCAGATGCCTTGGGGCCAGGTGCTCTTTACAAATAAAATAAATACCTTGCAGCTATCGGGGCTGGAATTCCCAGGAATTCGGTGGAGGGGATCTTCTCCTCCAACCCCATCGTCAAGAAACATTAGACGGGGCTCATAAGGCTCTACCCGCCCGTCAAAAGGCCGCACCCAGTGTGGGACCTCAACGTAGTTTTGGGTGCTCAGGCGCACACGCTGTTCGAGCCAATGGCGTCCGCGGACATCAGGCGGGTCACCATCAAGACGGCCTTGCTGTTCGGCCTTACCTCGGCTCGCAGAGTCAGTGAAATCCAGGCACTGGTCATCTCAGAACCATGTACTACCTTTCACAGGGACAAAGTAGTCCTATGGACACACCCGGCGTTTCTGCTCAAGGTGCCATCGGCTTTCCACTTGAACGAGGAAATAGACCTTCATACGTTTTTTGCTGATCCCAAGGACGAAGCACAGAGATTGCTGCATTGCCTGGATGTCAGGCGTGCCCTGAAATTTTCTTACACAGGACCAAGGGCTTCCGCTAATTGGACACCCTGTTTGTCACTTTCGGAGGTTCAAGACCAGGCTATCAGCCTCCAAGGCCTCCATATCCTGCTGGATGGTCGCGGCCATCAAAGAAGCGTACGAGGGCCAGCACAAGCCTCTTCCGGCCAACATGTACGCCCACGCAGTCAGGGCCAAGGCAACGGCCATTGCGTTCCAGCGCCATGTCCCTTGGCAAGTTATAAGCAGGGCGGCCACCTGGGCCACTCCCTCGGCTTTCTGCAAGCATTACTGTTTGAACATCGCCTCTAGGTCAGACGCAGCTTTTTCTTAGTCCATAGTCCCCTTTCCTCCATACGTCCCACCATCCTCCCCCCTAATAATACTGGTGTTATTAGGCAATGTTAAATCTATTGTCGATGCGTCAATGGGGACTGAGGTGTGGCGCCAGAGGGCGGAGTCGGGGCAGCGCATGCTCCCAGGGCCGCACCCATGCGCGCCTCTAAATTTAAAGGGGAAGAATAATCACAGTGTCCCATCCATATGATCCAATCATCCCAATATATATAAATATATATATCAACCCACTAATTTCTTTTAAAAAGATGGCCAGGTCTACATTGGGAGCCTATGCACCCAGTAGCATTAATGGCCGGCCTGACCATCTCCACAGAGTCCCCACAATCCGTCCTTCTGGGTCCAGCATTGTCTGCTGTACCGTTACCAGGGTAGAATACCTTATTATCAACACCTGCATGCATACAAGGAGTTAGGGGGATCCGATCACACGCCCACTCAATTGCCCCACCCTCACCCCAATTTGACCAATTCAGGTCCTAACAGGTCCGTTTCCTGTGTTATGGCCAAATCTGCTCCTTGTCTTACTAAATAAGAGTGAATCCTGGCCCTCTTGACCACATTATAAATTCCTCCAACGTTCCAGCACACTATGTTTAACGTGGCCCTTCTACTCATAACAGTGATATTTACTGTCCGCTTATTATGTCCCCACAATGTGAAGTGCAATTTAAAGCTTACCCCACCCTCTTGGTCCTGTATTCCCCATCATAGCCTGCCTACCACCTAGACCATATCACCCACCTGTGCTAGTGCCCCCCCAACTACAGGTGCAATACCCCTTCTGCCCCTCAACAACACAAAGATTTCACCCTTTAGACATACTTGAAAGTTCTCCCCTGAGCTTTGCCTTGCCTGTAAGGCCAAGGGGAGAAGCAAGCGAAGAACTCTACGGCAAGCAAATTAAGAGCTGCCGTCAACGCATGTGCCATCTACTAGCACAGTCCCGGTACCCCATCACAATCCCCTGTCACCACCTCTAACATTTCCTCAGTCCCTCCCCCAGCTCATGCTAAACCCGCTCCCATCTTCCGCCTCCCTATTGTGATCTAGACCTGTGCCTTCAACCCCTGAAATTCCGTCCCTCACCACCCCACCCCATCAACACAACAACCCAGCAACTGCGTGGCTCACCTCAGCCTCCTTTTGACAGGTGTTGAATGTAAATGGTAGCTCTTGGTGCACTAAAGTTCTATCACATCAGTTCTGTCATGTGAATGGCTTCCGCTGCTCCGGTGGGTGTCTTCCCACGCCTTCAGTCATTCCCTTCCAAATACAATGCTAATGTTCCATCTGTGGCCACTGCTACTTCCGCTCAGGGCCTCTCCCACTCGCCTCCGAACTCTGCATGGTGTGTCTCCTCTTCCCCTCTCTCCACGATCCTGATGATTTTATCTGAATTCTCTTCTCCATGTCTTCCAGCCAGGTCCATACTTCCTGTGGTGAGTGGAAGAACCAGGACCTGTCACTTGTGAGAACCTTCATTCTTGTTTGAGAAAACATCATGTATCTGTGATTGAGGTCTCTCAATGTTCTCTTGACTGCTTCATGAAATTTCCTTTGCCTCTGCACTTCCTGGGTGACATCTGGAAATATCATGTTTCTCACACTACCCATCTGGTAGACTTGTACGCCTCCTGCAGAATCGCATCCCTGTCCCGAAAGTTAAGTAATTTGGCAATTATGGCCTTATCTAAAACGGGGAGTACAACGGGCATCATCAGACACCGCACAGCTTAATCTCAAAACATTTCATTAAAAAACAGCTCTTTTATAACAAAAATGCATCACAGCTGACGTCATACTACGTGGCAAACTACAAAACGTATGACTACCTGTGGTTGGCTTTCAGTGAACATCTACGTATACCTTCTATATAGCCACTGGTTATGATTGGGTACCTAAGTCAGGTGGGCATCAAAACCCACCCCCAATAACTGGTCATCATTGTTGTCACTAAATACACGATGATTAATTGATTCTTCTTTACATGGCCCACTATGATTGGTTTGTCACCCTTGTATCCCTCTACAATCTTCCACAGGCTAGCAGCACGCAGGCTACCATCCCAGGTGCATGGAAGCTTTGCGTGATCATGCCTCCCCTCCAATTAACCCACTATCCATCAACACTCCTTCAGTCTGACAACTAAGCTTTTGAAATTTTCCTTGTAACTGTTGACTTTGTCTGGGAAATAAAGGGAGTATAGCTTCACTCTTTTAGTTTTGGCACAGCCAGACCCAAGCTATTTTGATCTCCAACATTTTAATCCTATTAAATGATGAACTGTGTTTTTTTCATTCTGCTTCAAATAGAAGTGTGGTTCTTTCTCACATTCGTTGTAGCCTTCTTGACAGGCATCAATTTCACTGTGGTCTTATTTCCTTGGTTCTGGGCCAGCCCCATCTTCTCTGAAACTTGCCTTGCCAACAGTAATTTCCAACTGTGCCACTTATTTGAAAGTCTTTTTTTTCTTGTTCATGAAGTTGCAGGTCTGCTAAAGTGCATTGTGGAATCATCCATATTATATACATTCCTATGTATATGCTTTGGCGCATCACTGCAATCTAATTCACTACGCAGCAAGCCTTATGAATACTTTTCCCTACTTGCGTTTCAGCAACTGTACACGTGTAAACTGATTTACATATTCTGCAGCCTTTCTGTAGCATGAGCATCTTCATCTCGAGTCTGAAATGTTGCCCTTCTGTACCATCTGTTCTTCAATTCTTAGAGAATACAGTTTGTTTTTTCTCTCCATCCAACCTTTAGATAAGTCAACTCCTCTTTCATGTGATGCCATCATGGTCCTTTCTTTGTTCAAATGCACATTTCTTCGGGTACTTCATCCAGAAGAATACTGTGTCTCTGTGCATTTAGGTAGGATTTCCTCAATGGATATTGTGTCTTGAAGGTTCTCTGCAGTATTGGTATACTGACTGGGACTGCACATGTCATCTCTGGTTCCCAACATACAGGCAACATAAGGGTGGAGCTTGAATTGAGGATGTATGACTGTATTGCTACACTCCCCCCCCCACCCACTCTGGGCAATTCATCAACTACTTCATTATCAATCTTTACATTAAGACATCCTCGTCTGAAAGACTGTTTCTTTGGGACCCAAATCTTCATGACTCCTTTCAGACCTCCTGCTTATTTCACATGCTCATCAACGCTCCAGGTCATAAATGTGCAGTGTCCAGTAGGACTACGGTAGGTCCATCTTCCCATGTACTTATTCAGTGTCTTGGATGCAGAAACGTCTTACCTTCAGGTGCATGTATGCTGGCTTTCACGTAGTCTCTGATTTCTTCATCTGTTAGTTCCTTAGTCTTCCATCCTGATTCAACATCAATCATGATCTTCATTCCTACAGCTTTCTTTGCAGTCTTCTTGCATTGTGAGATTATTATTCTGATCACAGAAAACCCAAGCAGGATCATCACCAACAGGGCTCCTAGGAACTTGAACATGTCCGCCATCCATTGTGGAACCCATGAGAAAACGGCTCCAAACCAACGGTCATCAGCAATGTCTTCCACTTCATCAGTCATCTGGACGTGCAGGTCTGTCAACGGGATATGGCCTCTGTCAAGGTGCCATTCTCATCGTCATGAGAAGGTATAAATGTGCAACATGATTCTCCAATTTTGGCACAAACACCTCCATCAATAGCTGTAATCATGTCTAGAACATATCTGTTCTGAAGAGTCATCAATCTTATGGCTCTCGGCGGCTCCTTGATTGCATTGAATCATTTTATGGTAGTGTTGATCGTTTGCAGAAGCTCTCATCTGGTTATTTGCAACCATTCAGTATTTTCATCCGTTTGGATCCTGGGCATAAAGATTATCATGAATATCGATGTGGTCTTGCTGAACAGTCTGTATTCATATGGGATAGAATCAAAAGCTTCTATTGATTTTTCTGAGAAATAATTCTCCCTCTTCACTCGACTCAAAAGTACTGCAGACCTCTTTTTTCTTAGATGTGCATCTGCTTTCGGGAAATCCCCAATGCTCAGATCACTTTTCGGAATCACCAACGCTGGAACATGAACATTCACTATAGAACACAGTCTGCCCAATCTTTGGCCAGCTTCAAATAAGCTCTGGATCCACAATACTCATTCCTTGTGCATGAAAGATTCGACCACAATTATGATTTTCTCCCATTTTTCTTGTGCCATTATTCCTGAAACACAACTTTGCAATTTCCAGCCACACTATCTGCGGTTTGCACAGCCTTTCCACATTGTCAACAGTTGGCTTGTAGTTATCCATTACAACCCAAGCTCTGCAGATTACCATGCCTTCTTCCCAACCATATGGAGAGAGCAGTGAACCCCAGATCTGCATTTTGCCTCTTTCCTTCCATTTTCGGATCTCCCCTTTACTTTTTCCTGGGCTTTCCAGTCTTCTGTTTACTTCCCATCTGATTCCAGCTCCTTTTAACTACAGGCTGTTCATACCTGATATTCGGAATCTTTGTGTGGGTTCGTGTTCTTGTTTTTGTGTCTTGCACATGGTCATCTTCATCTGGATCCGTCCTTTCAGTTGCCCATTTTATGTAAGCTGTTCGACCCATAAACTGGCCTCTTGTTCGACAGAATGCTAGGTGAGATAGGCAGTGTGCTGTCAGGACATATATTTCAATAGCTATGACTTTAGATTTTCCCATACTATAAGGCAGGAGTGCACATACATAGCAGTCCTCCTCAGGCGTCTCTTGCCCACCTCTTTCATGTGCTGATACCAGACATTGTTTTCCAAGTGTGCTGTCTAGATAATTATTCAATTCATTATCGTCTTCTGGTGCATATTTCTTAGGTCACCTCCTTGTCCCATGAGGCTCAATGATTACGTCATTAAGTATATCAGCATAACTCTTACTGGAGGGATCATAGAAACATTATTCAGTGAAACTGGTGTCTTTATATGTACTACTGGTGTAGGGTTAGTTACAGAAGACCTTCTTTTGTCTCGCCCTAAGAATCTGTATCTGGTGCTCAGTAATAATTTCTAAAATGCTCTTTCCTGAATAAGGATGTCTAGTGACATTTGCCACAGAACAAGGTGCTTTCACATAAGCTATTGGAGTAGGGACCATCACATAAGGCCTAGGATCTCTTACAATCTGAACTTCTCTCTTACCTACAGGAGTAGGGAGAATAAAAGGAACTCTCCCTTTTTTCGGATCCATAACAAATGCAGCATGTATTACCAAGATTAAAATTACGACAACAAACATCAAACAGTCGTATATCATGCACCAGTAAAAGATGCCCCACCAATGTGAAAATGCTGTTCGCCGTCTTCTCTCTTTCTGGAATAGTTTTGTGGTTTATGGACCACATGATTTGCCTGTAATTAACTTTAAGGAAAGAAAAATGCTTTGTTCAGGCAATCTGGCTGATTGCTGAACGATTAATATGGTTCCTAATAAAGACAAACTTGTCCTTTCGCCAAACGAGGTAGGTATGTGCTTCGAGTACATAATAGAAGATTAACGCCAATAAGTTATGGATTTCTTCCTGTGACAACACCATTCACTACTTCATGAAGAAACATCGTACAAACGATGAATCTGCTCCATTATGTCACGTATCAATTGATTAAGGACAAGCTGATTCCTTGGATCTCTTAGAAATGTACGAACATCAGTTTTGCCTACCAATAAGATGTGGGCGCTCTTCAATTAGGAAATAGAATACCATCCGGCATAGTATATAAGCGTCATCATTGGATAAGATCATTAGTTTGCTCGTAAAGGTGCACTAGGAATGAGCCTTCTTGCAAAGTTCACGTATCAACCAATTTATTGCAGTTCGATTTCTGGGATCCCTCAAAAATTCACAAGTGCTTGTGCGTCGTCCAACAAGATGGGGATGCTTGCAAATCAAAAGGTAAAGAATGAATCTAAGTAGTTTATGAAAATCTTTTATTAAGCAGAACCATCTGTATACTCAAAGAAACATTCAGGCAACAGTCTGATTTGGTCTAGAATTGCTGCCAAAAGTTGTCGAATCGCTGGACCATTCTTAGGATCTTGGAGGAAAGTACGAATATCACCACAATGGCCAACAAGAGCAGGGTAAGCTCAGAGTATGAAGACAAAGATGGCAAGAAGTAGTCTGTGTATGTCCACTCATTGAGGACCATAGAATTGTCCAAAAAGAAACTCTGTTTTCATAGAGTCCGGGAACTGCTCACTCTTCCAGTCATTAAATAAGAAATCAAGTCTGGCATTGCTCTGATATCTTCTTTTGCAGCCCAAAGTTAAATGTCAACACCTCTCTGTAGCTCAAGAACAATGATTTTTCCACTCTTTGCTGTAGCAAATGCAAAGAATGCTTTCCAGGAAAGCCACAGTCCAAAGTTCTCTTTGTCTTCCCTAAGATAGTCTCTGCGTCCTTCTCCCTAGTCATCGACCTTGTCTGGACCTGCTGAACTGTTTCTTCTTGACTTGCTTGCGAATGGGGTGGGGTGCGGGAATCTCTCCAGTGTAGATTTTCATGTCACCTTGATGAATCCATGCTCTTCTTCCTGCAACCTTTACAGCTGACGGTGTAGTGCTTTCCACAATTAAAGGGCCGCCAAATCTAGGCTCATGCCACTTTCTGGTCTCCTGAAAAGACCTTTGGTACAAGAAGTTCTTGCACTCAAGTTGCTGAATGGTCTTCATATATCTTTTGAGCCTGACACCCTGTCCGCTTTACTTGGTCTCAAATGACAGAGATACTTGTGGTCATGCATGCCAAATATTCTTGCAGCTCAGTTCCTAATAATTCTGCAGTTGTCTGGGCATCACACCTAATCTTCGATGGAGATGTTAGAGGCGTTCTCATTTGCCTCCCAGTGACTAGTTTGTGGGGTGTGAGTTGGTGGTCTGAGCCAGTTTGATTTCTAAGTGCATATAATGAAAGGGGTAGGCAACGCAGCCACCCCTTCTTCGGGATCAATTTGAGCTTGGCTATTCTTTCTTTTAGCAGGCCATTCAGCCTCTCACATATCCCATTTCCTTAGGGATGATCAGCTGAAGCAAACTTGTGTTTTGTGCCAAGCAGCAAACTAATTTGCTCAAATACTTCATTAACACAATGGGGGCCATTATCTGATCTCAGCACTTCAGATAGTCCCCATCTAGGAAAGACTTCCCGAACTAAAAATCTTGCAGTGCAAGTGGCATCAGGATGTGTGCACGGACCAGCCTCGATCCACCTTGAGAAAGGGCACATTACCACGATCATATACCTATAACCATTACAGACTTGAAGCATATCCAAATAAAATACTGTAAATGTTGAAATGGACCATTTTTTCGAGGGATAACTCCTCCAACTGTTCTCAGTGTGTGCCTAGCAGTGAACATTTGACATACAATGCAGTTTACTACATAAAATGCAGCGTGTTCTAGCAGGTTCGGCACAAACCAATCCTTCGCAATGGTTGCTGGGAAGCTTTCTCTAGTGACATGCATGAGGTTCCAACGACACCCATAATAAGGCTACAGGCATGACTGGTTTACCAGTGCTGTCCTGTTGCCATAATGCTTTGGTGGGGATAAAGAACACCCCCTCCGTATCCACAGTCTTTCTCTTTCTTGTGAAACACCACCCTGTATTTCCATAATCTGTGTTTTTGACAAGTTATTAAAACTTTCATTCACAATCATCATCACTTCAATCTTCTCTTTCACATCAAGTGCATCAAAGGCCATTATGTCCAATGAATATACAACTCTTTTTGCTTCTTCGTCTGCAGTTTGATTTCCAGATGAAGTAAAGTCTGTTTCCTTTGTGTGTGCTGTGCACTTATCTATTGCAATGGCCACTGGGAGCTGTAGTGCTTTAATAAGCCTATCTAATAGGGCGGCGTGTTGCACTGGAGTGCCGTCTGCTCAGAGATAGCCCCTCCTTTTCCAGCATGCCAATCCTGTGTGCACGGTCGAAGTAACGTAGGCGGAGTTACTATACACTATCACTTCCTGGTCTGCGCCGTGTTTCTCGAGCATGACAATAAGCGCCACCAATTCTGCAGCCTGTGCTGAGAAATAAGATGGTAGTCTCACACTGTTCATTATTTCAAACTCCCCATTAGCTTTATGCTTTACTACAGCAGCACCTGTATATCACTGTCGATCAGTTTGATCGATTCTCGAAGAACCGTCAATAAAAACAATTTCTCCTTCAGTGAGAGCATTTTCTTTCACCCTCTGGATATCATGATAGAACTCTTCATAATTCGAGCAATCATGTACTTGCTCACTATCTGCCAATGGTTCAGCGACAAACATGGCAGGGTTCACCATTTTGCAACTGACTATTTTGATGGTCGGTTTTGATATTACCACTTCATAAGCAGAAGCTCTTTGAGATGTCAAGGTAGCCTTAGGTTTCTCTAAAACAGAAAATGGTGCATGCTCAATGAATAACGTTATAGAACACCCCATCACTATACTAACAGACTTCTCAATAGCGAACGCGGCGGCCGCCAATGATTGTTCGCACAGAAAGTGACTCCTCATAACTGGGTCCAGAATCCCACTGTAATACCCCAGGGGCTTGTACCCTAACATAGTTCTCTGTGTAAGCACTGCTGTCATAACTGTTCCATTTGTGTGCGAAAATAAAAAGAATTCCTCTGCATAATTGGGAATTCCTAAAACTGGAGCTGTACAAATTGCTTTTTTCAATTCATCAAAGCCTTCCTCCATTTCCTCAGTCCATTCAATCTTTTTAAAACTCTGCTGTGCTTTTTTATCAAGGCTTCCAGCAATGGCTTTGTATATGAACTGTAATCAAATACCCAGGCTCTAACATAATTGCACAGCCCTAAAAACTGCTGCATTTGCTTTATCGTGTGTAGTTTTGCTGTTTTCAAAATCGCCTCAGCCCTTTCTGTTGTAACTTTCTTTCCTTCATGCGAGATTAATTGTCCTTTTAAACAACACTTGCTTTTGACAATGCTGCAGTTTCTCTTTGTGCACTTCATAAATTTTCTTTGCAAGAATAATCATTAATTGAATCAAGTGTCGTTTACACTCTTCCTCAATTGTGCTGCAAACTAAAATGTCATCCATGTACTGCAAAACAACACTCAGCAAATATACATTACTTAAGTCCATCTGTAGGACTCTGTTAAAAATTGATAAATACTCACAATACCCTTCGGGCAACCTCGTGCTTTTCAATTTAGTCTGACAGAACGTAAATGATGTAAGATCTTGGGAGTCCTTATGCAACGTGATTGAGAAAAATAGATTTTTCAAGTCGATCACTGTGAAATATTGTGCTTCAACCGGGATATTACAGAGAATCGTCGCCGGAATAGGAACTAGAGGGAACTCTGCCTCAGCAATCTGGTTAATCGGGCGTATATATTGAATTAAAACCCACAACCCCCCTATACTTTTTTTGATCGAATACACCGCAGTATTGCATGGTGACTCTGACGTCACTAGAATGCCTTGATCCATTATAGCTGATAAAGTCTTAAAAATCCCCTCATCTGCTTCTGTGGACATGGCGTACTGCTTTACACGGGGCAGAATGGCTCCTGGTTTCAGCTTAATCTTAACTTCTCCTACCTCTTTCAATAGTACTACGTCATAAGGACCTGTTGTCCATAAGGAAACTGGCACTTTGTCAATATCCTCATCAAAATATGTGGGAAGTTGCTGCATGATGCCATCCACTGTGGAATCTCTCTCCTTTCTGTTCTAATCCAATATGTGATGCTTATTTCAAACACCACTTCGTCATCTGATGGGTCATCATTAAACATATCCTCGTCAGTGACGTCAGTCAGCCTGAACCCTTCTTCAATAGCAATCCCTGTTCTCCATGGCCTGCCCTAGCCATCGAATCCTTCAAGCATGACCAGTTCTCCTCGTACTATGGCTGCCTGTAATTCTAAGGGGAATATCTGTCCCCCTTCCTCATTCATGGTTATCTGTTGCCTGAATAAACATTCATCAGGTATTCTCATTACTTTGCCCACTAATCCAGGTAGCCATGTTTGCAAAATGCACACTCCATTATAAAAAACCTCAGGCTCAATGGCTTCCCTCGCAAGGCTATTTGCCCTGTAAATGCAATTATAAACTCACTTACATTTAAATAATGTATTCCTGGTGTTGAACACACTAAACCCTCATCAGTAAAAGAAATTGGGCCTCATTACGAGTCCGGCAGTAGACGTGCCGGAAAAACCGGCAGGCTGTCGCCGGACCCGAAATACCATACCGCCTCCGTGATTGCCGGAATCACTGGGGCATTACAACCCCAGTGACCCGGTAATTCCGGACGCAGAATTCCGTAAATTCCCATGGAGTCCCATAGGACTCCCTGGGGATGGAGACAATGGAAACACTGGTTCTGTCTATGACGGAGCCGGTGTTTCCATTTCCGCCTGCAGGCAGGTGGCGTTAATCCCGCCAGGTCAGACCTGTGGATTTACCGCCACCGTTGATTCCGGCCCGGCAGGGTCATAATGAAGCCCTGTCATGTTCAACTTAGTCATTAAATCCGACCCAGTATATTAACGAGCATCTGTTTCGAATACAGTAATGTAACCGACATGTCACATTCTCCTATTGAAACTGGCAATTATTCAGTAAAAGGAACTCTACTTGTAGCTCCTGTGAAACCTTGAGCATTCATGGCATTACCTGATAACAAAAATGTTCCCCCTCGTATACATGAGCGAGTCGCTCCAGTATCAGCTAAAAAATAAAAGGATCTGTCTCCCATCGTGACTTCAACCCTTGGTTCCTCATTAGGATTAGGCGTTACCGATGGTACTGAACACATCAAGTCCCCCAGTGAGCTGTCCTATTGTAGGTACATACTTATCCCTGTACCTGTAAAAGGATTCCTACTCTTGACAGTAACAGCCCCTATTCTAGGAGTCAACAATTGTCCTGTGTTTGCACTCTGTTGTATCTGCATTGTGTGCATGCTGCGATTGTCCTTGTGGCGGACTTAATGGTGCTTGCTGTGATTGCAAAGCCTGCTGTGTTCGCGGTGCTTGTATCTGGTATACTGTCTGATCTTGGGCAGACCCATCCCTTCTTTGAAGGCTAGATCCTGGAGGATAAGCTGTCTCCTCGCCCTTCTTGAGAATTGCCCATTCTGTACATACCCTTGGCTCCCACATGTTCGCTCTATGTGCCCCGTCATCCCGCATGTCCCACGTACAGAAGGGAATCTCCTAATTTGCCCAACCTGCATACCTTGATTACTACCTTGACTATTCTGAAAATATCCTCGTCCTCAGAAACCTCCTCTTTCTCTGCATAAAGCCATTTCCTCCTTGATCTGGCTGCCGTTGGTTATTCACCTGCGGCATACCTGCAGTCTGTTTGATCCTGTACCATCTCCACTGGTTAACATTGCCCCTTCAATGGCATATTTAGATAATGTGTTCTGCACTAGTTTGGCTTCCTCTACCTTTCTAGTATCCTCCTCTTTCTTCTTGTTTTTCTCTTGCAACAATCGGCAATGATGCGCAACGGTCAGCTGGATTTCTGCCCACTGGTTTGCTTCCATACCCACCAATTTCTTGAGCTGTCTCTGTACTTTCTCTGCCAATCCCTGACATAAAATATGATAAAACACTGGTATAGATTTTCCCCCACGGCTCTCGCGTTTCCAAAGACCACTGTTATTGAATATATTGCATATAAGCAAGTGGATCTTCCCCTTCCTGCATCTTTCGTGCCATTATAGCTTCCATATCTGACGGGTCAGGATACTGCACTCTAAGTGCTTTTCCAGACCGCTGCTCTACAATTATTAAACGGCGTGCCATTGTGTGCCGTGTTCTGCGCTGTAACTCCTGCGTACCCTGCTCCAGACCAAATGTCATTATCTCTTTCCCCAAGAATGGCTGCAAGGAGACCTTTAATGTCCCCTATAGCTAACGTGTTACCTCCTGTCATCTTCTCTAGCTCATAAATCGATTTTCCGGCACCCGACTTTAAACTGGGCAACTTGCATCTTAAGTTGTCCTTATCTATCTGAGGCCATGGAATATACTGTGGTTTAACTCCTCCTTTCTCTAATAAAGGAAACTGTGAAACCCCAAAATCGCAATCGGCTTCCCTTGTTTGCCTATCCATAGTAGGAACGATGGTTCCTGATCGCCTTCTTCCTGGCAATGACCTTAATCTACTTACATATGGCAGCGATTCGCCCCGCACACTCTGGGATCGTCCTTTAGGTTGACCTGGCCACGTCACTGGATCTGATATCCTCGGTTTAGGTAGGTCTAGGTCTGACCATCTAACCTCCTTATCTGTCAATAAACATGCTCCGAACCCACATGCACCGGTCCCTTCTTCCTCACGTAAGGCTTCCCTTTCTTTTTCTGACATCTCCTGTCCCCAACTTGTCTGACTACCCTCTTTCTCGTCGCTAGTCAAAGTCAGCCTGTGCAAAGACAGAGCTCGGTGCTCGGAATTAAACGGACTTCCCTCCTTTCCTCGCAATTGGGAAATCTCAAATTGATCATCTTTTCCTTTACTCTTCAACTAATTTTTCGTCTTCATTTCATGATTTTCTTTTGCAATTCTGTCTCCAATAGTTTCCTCTTCAGAATCCTCCTCTAGGTTTACTTTAGAAGGCCCTGCCATCGGCTCTTGTGATGGGAAGAACTCCTCTATTTCATCTCACTCTACTACTGGATTTGGGTTCCTTAACTCTTTTTCAATGCGATCATTGTCGCGTGCTCTCTGCCTCCTTTTTCGTTCCATTTCCTCATCAAATGCCCTTCGATTCTTTGCTTCTTCCCTAATTCTTTCTTCCTCCTGTCTCCATCTCTCTTCTCTCATTTGCCCTGTGTATTTCATAATTGTTTCGCCTTTGTATTCTCTTTTCGCTTCTCTTCCTCGTCTTCTCTCTTTTTGCTTATTCTCTCTCTTCTTGTCTATTCTATCCCTTTCTTCGATTGCTCGACGCCTATTATCATATTTCCTTTGCTCTTCTGCCCTTTCTTCCTTCCTGAACTCTTCTTCTTGATACAGCTGTTCTCATCTTTTTCTGTCCTTTCGTTTAAGGGTCACCCTCTTTCAATTATTCCTCTGTGTCCTAGTCTTTTTCATCTTGTTCATCCTGATCTTCCTTTTGCCGTACCTCCCCAATGCTCGCTCCACCGAGTTTGAGGAATATCTGACCTCCCATCCACTCATTTTGTATGAGCGCTATCTCGTCAGTTTTGTCTCTCTCTTTTCCATCTGTTTACTTCCCTTTCTATATCCAGGGTGATACCTGGTCGTTAGCTTCGCTCTTTGTCCCATAGGACTGTAGAGACCACGTCTTTCTCCGGAGCTTTCTCCAAACATTCATCACTGCTATAAGCAGGCGGTTCATACTTTGGGTTAATATACCCTACTGCTGTTTTAAGCTCTCTGAGTGGATACACTCTGTCATCTTTTGAATTATCATCATTTACTTCAGGCAATGTGAGGGCAGCAGAAGGCTCATCACCCCCCTCTTTACGCTGGATTAATATCCAGTCTTCAGGAGACGGGTCTTCCCGTTCCCCCTGGTAAATCTTCCAAAGCTCTAAGTTAGCTGGCCTTTTCTCCAGCTTTTCCCCCGTGTACGCTGCGTGCAAATATGTGGTCATGTGTTTCAAAACCGCTTTTGACAGTGATCACCCTTGTGTCCATGGCATGAACATTTTATTTGCCATTCCCTTAACCCATTCTGCGCTATACTGTTTGATTTTGGGTGCATGTTTTGGCAACTGCTTGCACATGTGTACGAGCAGAGTAATATATCCTCCATTGTGACAAGGCTCACTCGCCTGTCGATACTTACCGTGCTTCACACAAACAACACTTTAATCGAAAAATCACTTCAATATGAGCGTGCACCTATCATCGCAGCTCAAAACCTCTATATCTCATTTCACTTCAACTTCCCTACTTAATCAATATTCTGAAAAACAAACAATTCTCTTTTTTTAAATATTCTCTTGTCGCTCTTCAATACTTCACTTTTCTTTTGACTTACATACACATAACATATAAACACACTTGGCCGTCCCACATATATCTTCTAGCCGACGCTCCTCGTGGCTTTCTCTTATTGGCCCTAATTTTTACCCCTGATGGAGGATGTAAGATATCTTCTTTAACAGACCTGTCTGTTTGTCTCCTATGTATCTACTTAGATTTTAAGTTATCTTCTCCTGACATTCCTGAATGCAGGCTTTTGGGCTACCTATGGAACGTTCTTCGTCCATGTAGCTCTAATGAATACCTCTCATCACTATTCACAATATTAAACCAACCCTCAGTTATCCTTCCCCATTGTTAGTTTCCCCATGCATACAGTTTGCCACATTCCCCAATCTACTCACTATTCGTTTTTCGACTTCTGAATCTCGGGATCGACTCCTCCTCAATCAGCTGCTTCAGACTTCTGTCCGTTCAGCTTCCTGTAGAAATCGGGAGGGGTTTTGGCGAGAAAACGATGGACCCGTCCTATCTATATTTGCAAGATTTTGCTTTTTAGTCTAAACCGCTATCTACAGGGAGCTTCACGTTCTTTCAGCTAAATGGCAGAGGACGTCCGATATTACCGGGATCCCAAAGCTTACTAGATCAATGGGCCTTTAACCATCCTCTCTCTTCTACCAAGTGAACTCTTACTCCTAAGAGCCCTTTGAGACGAGGTAGCAATACTCAGAGGCGGATGGGGATGCAGATGTTGCTCAAAAATCAATAAACAAAACTACTCGGGAAGGTTGTCAAAGTGCATTTCTGTTTTAATATCAATTATCTAAAACAGGGAGTACAACAGGCATCATCCGACACCGCACAGCTCGATCTCAAAACATTTCATAAAAATAGCACTTTTAAATGTGTCACTGCTGACATCATACTACGCGGCAAACTACAAAACTTATGAGTATCTGTGGTTGCCTTTCAGTGAACATCTACGTATACGTTCTATATAGCCATTGGTCATGATTGGGTACCTAAGTCAGGTGGGCATCAAAACCCACCCCCAATAACTGGTCCTCATTGTCGTCACTAAATACACAATGATTAATTGGTTCTTCTTTACACGGCCCACTATGATTGGTTTGGCACCCTTGTACGCATCTATACTTCAGTTTATTATACAACTAAGCTTTTGAACTTGGCCTTGTAACTGTTGACTTCGTCTGGGAAATAAAGGCAGTATAGCTTCCCTCTGTCTTTTAGTTTGGGCACAGCGTGACCCAAGCTATTTCGATCTCACCCATGTGACTTGAAAAACACTTTTTGAACCATTTGTAGCATTTAATCCTATGAAATGATGAACTGTAGAAACCTTTAGTGTTTTTTTTTCATGCTGCTTCAAACAGAAGAGTGTTCCCTTATCACATTCGTTGTACCCTTCTTGACAGGCATCAGTTTCGCTGCGGTCTTATTTCCTTGTTTCTGGGCCAGCCCCATGTTCTCTGAAGCTTGCCTTGCCATCAGTGATTTCCAACTGCGCCACACATTTGAAAGTCTTTTTCTTGTTCATGAAGTTTCAGGCCTGCTAAAGTGCGTTGTGGAATCATCCAGGTTATATACATTCCTATGTATAAACATTGGCGCATCGCCGCAATTTAATTCACTACGCAGAAAGCCTTATGAATACTTTTTCCTACTTGCGTTTCAGCAATTGTACACGTGTAAACTGATTTACATATTCTTCTGCGTTTCTGTAGCATGAGCATCTTCATCTCGAGTCTGAAATGTTGCTCATCTGTACCATCTGTTCTTCGATTCTTAGATTATACTGTTTGCTTCTTCTCTCCATCCAACCTTTAGATACGTCAAATCCTCATTCATGTGACGTCATCAGGCTCCTTTCTTTGTTCAAATGCACATTTCTTCCGGTACGTCATTCAAAAGAATACTATGTCTCGATGCATTTAGGTAGGGGTTCCTTAATGTAGATCTTGTCTCGAAGGTTATCTGCGGTATTGGTATACTGACTGGGATGGCACATGTCATCTCTGGTCCCAACATACAGGCAACATAGGGGTGGAGCTTGGAGTGAGGATGTCTGACTGAACCTCTACACAAAGACAATATTTAAAGCAGTGGAGGGAAAAAAGAACAAACATACTATGCCTTGGGAATATTCAGAACGTGCATGTGCAGCAGGGTTGAGGCTAGAGGCGGTAAGTGCTGGGGAGTCCAAGCTCATGGGCGAGCCACAGATTAAGTGCTTGAATGTTGAGTGCTACAAGGCCTGGAGCCATGTTAGGTATAAGCGTGAACCTCTGGGGCAAAGGGTGTGCCAAGGCTAGTGCTGAGCGTAGAGAGGAGCTGGGCAATTGGGTGTGGGAGGTCAGGGGCCAGAGGATGCATAAGGGCCCCAGACACCAATCACAGCAACTTCTGGGGTGCTTGCACCCTTTCCTTGCTTCCAAGGCGCTTGCACCCTCTCTGTTTCTTTTGTTTTACAATTCCCTTCTTTTCTTGTCTCCGCGCCTCTGGCGCCTTTCACCTTTAAAGTTAATTTCTCCTTTTAACTCTGTGCCTCTAGCACAACAAACCTTGCTTCCTTTCTGTCTCCCTTCCTTTCGCAACACTTGCAATACACTTTCCTTTAAACTTTCTTTATTTTTATGTCGCTTGCAACAAAGTTTCAATTTCCGCTTCAGCCACCCGCACGCTACCAAGTTTCTCTTTCCCTTTTCTCATGAAACTCACCGGTAAGCGTGGCACTGGCAAGCAATCTTTCTCCAGTTGCTTGGGTCGATGTCAGGGTCTCACCACCTGCCCCGCTGAAACCCTTGGGACCCGCACACGTCCCAAGGGAACAACCAGTTATTTAAACACAGCCACCAGCTTGCAGTCGAGTACCTCAAACCGGCTCCTTGGAGACATGGCTCCCTTGCCATGCTGTACCCCCTCTGGCATACTGGATCATTGTCTCTGCACTCTGTTCTTCTTCAAGTTCTACTGGTTTTCTTCACTGCTTTCTTCTGCTGCTTGGCGCTCGTGCTACACACTGCATCTCCAGCTCGCTCATTCACCTATGCAGAACCACACCTTTTATAGTCCTTAGTGGAGTCAAATTGAGTCAGGTGTGCACAGTTGGGGGGAAAAGTGCATGACCTTGCCTGACTATATTAGTGGGACAATTCAAAGGTGTTACATGGTAGGCCTCACTTTGTATTCCTATGTTGTTTCTATGGGTAATCCTCATTGCTCCTGATCGCCTCTTCTTTGTCCCAGTTCTTGTTGGAAATGGGGAGGGGGAGATGGGGTGACATTGGAAATACCCCATTAAGGTTGAGGGAGAGTGTGATGGTGTATAATTGAGGAAAGGGGAATAGCATGTCTCGCCCTTGGGTATTCTCCTCCCAATCCCCTGTGATCCTCCCTCGCTTGTTCTCCCCCAGGGTCGTGATGCAAAAGTAATGGCCCTTCCCTGGGCCCCTGAAATGAAGATCCCAGGGGAGTAGGTGGGAGAATACTGTCTGGTTTCTCCGAGATCTCAGCATCACACACCATTTGCTCAACTTCGGACACTGTTGCAGAATGTTCAGGTCTGCTCTCACCCAGGAGACCTCTATGCCAACTGCTTGCACTTTACTCTCTAGTGACGTGCGAGAGTCCTGTATTGCCTCCAGCAGTTTACTCGTTGTTATTGCGTCACCTGCTGTATCATTCATCCCTGCCTCCTCAGCGGCGCCGGGGGCCTGTTTGTTGCATTTAGCCTTCCCCCAACATATTGGTCAATTTGTTTGGTTGCTGGTGTTGCCCTTTCACCATCTCGGGAGCTGGGTTCAGGCCCCCTCAAGCCTATGGCAAGAGGAGAAGTAGACTAATGGCAAGAGGAGGAGTAGACTATAGATTATGCACCCACCAGGCTCCGCTCAGCTGCTGATTTGGTGAGTAACCCACCACGCACCCACTACCTAACTACCTATACTGTGATCCGTAGCTAGCCGCTGCTGTGTTCACTGTTCCATCTGTCAGCCCCAATACACCTCCTGGATAAGCATCCGCTTGACACTACTGTGGCAGGGTAATCCCGGATTATCTCCCTCTCATCCAGAGGCACTGCCTAAGGTTGTGTGCCCCTCTTCTCCTGTCTCAGCTGCGCCAGTGTCTCTGGGACCAGGCCCAGCACCCCGTCTCAGCAGCGTAGGCACATGATTAGGCCCATAGAGTACATCTAGTTGGGCTGTCCCTGCTCCCAGGTATGGTGGTGGATCATCTAGTAAATGCTGCACCTCCTCACCCAACGGCTGCCCAACACAACTCTACTTGTAGTCTTCCCTGCGACAATGGAGTCACCATACATACCGCCGCGATGCGGCCGCCTGGGTGCAAGGTAAACTAACCAGGCACTGTGTACTCCTCAGTCCGCGTTGCTTCCCAGGCACAAGACGATCCTTATGTGCCAAGCAGCTTCCAGGTAGCCGATCCTCTTCGTGATGACCCCTCGCTACCTGATCTTGCAGCTTTTTGGCTGTGTGGGTGCCTCCGCTCTCCCCGGGCCAAGTGGACCATAATCCCCCTAGATGGTGGCCACGAGAGTGCGATTCAATCTCCCTCAGCTTTTTCACGACGCTCAGACGTCCAGTTGCTCAGCCTTCCAGCCCCTAACAGGACGACGCATCATTGGTGGTCATTTGCCAGCCAGCACGGTCATTCGACAGCGTTTCTCCAGGATCTTACTCAGGATTTCAGGGATTCCCAGACAGAGCTCAGCAGCCTCAGAGCTCCTCCTTGTGACACTTATCCATGCCCCCCACCCATAACCTTTGAACTATTTAACGTATTTCCCCCAAATGTCCCGTTTGGAAGGGCCCACGCTACACATTGATTTCCATAACATTTCAGCCAAATCCGTCCAGCATGTTCAGGAAAGTTAGTGGAAATTTTACTTTGTAGCAATATGTTTATTCGATTGTTTTGATTAACCTCCTTTTTAGGTTTCACTTTTGTTTGACCATCTGTGACTAAACTTGTTTTCTGTGCTCACTTCATGCATACTTTTATTTAGATATTGAAGAGATAACTTTTTGTATGTTTAATTGTTCCCTCTTAATGTGAGTTTCTGTGAAATATGTACATTACTTTGTAAATTGTCTGAATGTTTTGATTTTCCTTTTGAAACTTCCTTTGCAGTAATAACCACAGAAACTATACACATCACCAAACCAGCAGATTGGACGGAATGTCCTCTTCTGGATTAAACCTCTATGTGCCACCACTACAGCAGTACACCCTCTGCAGCTGGATTTGGCACAGACCCGTCATGGGGACATACACTGAGCCACATTTTTCACTTTCTGGACTACCACACTCGCTGCACTGCATTTCAGTGGGCTTCCATTATAGCTGCACACACCTAGGAACTAGACATATCACCTAGCCACAGGACAATTCCACCTGGGGGCATCTCAGAACCAGTGCAAGTGGGTTCCCAAAGTAATTCTACCTGCTAGGTTTTCTCTAAGCACCATCACATGAACTGAGTTAATATGTGCTGCTGCAGTCTGCCCGGGTGTCCCACCATAACTTGCTTTTGGGAGCCCCATTGTGAGTTCACCCACTATATTTTGCTGCTTTGTGTTCCAATGCAACTTCCCCCACTGTGAAATGATCCTGGTGTTGCACTCGGGTATGGTTTTGGTGTCCATAATGTTTAAGGCCTTAAACAATTATTCCTCATTTTGTCCTTGCCCTAATGATGGCTATTCTTGCATTTTCTTCGTGCTTTTCCCACTGTCATTCATGGTGAAGCGCTGCACAGGGAAAGAGTCTCTGGCCTACTCCAGAATGCCTCTAGTCCTCGCATCAGTTACCCCACTGAGGAGCTTCACCGCCATCAGAATGTTGCAACAGCCACTTGAAATGCCCACAGGCTATCCGCGGACTGTTCTATGCACAAACATTATTCGTTACTGCCCCCAACACATGACCTCCACACTAAGCCACCCACACAGAAAATAAGATATAACAGCAAAACGTGTATACTACCGTCCCAACCGATGTATCCTCAGACCCTAGGTACTCGAGTCTACTCTCTGGACACAAATACCTCCCGGCTCTGGACAAGAGACACCTGAAACAAAACCACACACTCCCTGGTATTACCAAACTGCATGTATCATAACAAAGATAGCCAGCATTTTCGCTCTCTCACCACTCCCAACACACTCCCCCCTTTTCAAGACCTGCCAAAGTGCCAAGACATAGTACAAATGGCAGACAGCGGAGTGCCATAAAAAAACGTGCAAGATCGGCCCAAGCGAGCAACCTGCAAGTTACCTAAAAAGTGGCCGTTCAGGAACCTTCCGCCCCACAAAATGACATCTCTACATCGTGGCTTCAGCAAAGACACAGACAGAACAGCTGAAAAAACCTAAGATGATGGACCAGGCGTATGTCACTTGATCTCCTCTTGTCAGCTCACAGCAGCCAGAAAGCATAGCATATTAGGAAAAGTGATTGTAAAAACAATCTGAGCCAGTGTAATTTGAAAGATGGAGGATGGAAGCTCCCTATCAATCGGGGCTCAAGAGGAGAAAATTATAAGCACAGGAGAATTGCTGAAGGATATTGTCATTGTCTGGAGTAGGCTGAGGAAGCTTGAGCTTCTGCACTGGCAGGCTGATGGAGACAGCCTTCACTTCCCAGCACCTGAATGCCATGCACAGAGGCTGATGCTGTAGAACACCCATAGGAGGTTTTAGGAAGGGCATAGAGCCTAAAAGAGGTGCAAAGAAGTTTGAAAAAACACTTGGAGCTTGAGTGGGAGATTGAGAAGATTCACAATAGCCTAGAGCAGGAAAGAGGTGCTCGAGATCTTGAAATTATGTGACCTTGAGAAGGGCTGGGAAGTGTAAAAGACATGGAAAGACATTGAAGAATCAACTAGAGAAGACAATATAAAAAAGGAGTGGCCACTGAGAGGCACTGATCTATCCTGACCAAGCGAGTAAAAGAATAGCTATAATTATACAAACATCTTTGACTTCTGAAATAATAAGGAATACCATTTTGAGACAAAGTGACAATGTCCTTGTGTTGTTAGTACCATTTTTCCAACACAATTCTGCATTCTGGGAATTGGAACTGAAGGACCGAAAGCATTTTGTGACTAAGGAGACCGTTACAAATAGAGGTTACATTCAGGAATAGTGTCCTGCTCTAAAGAGGCAAAGACCTCTTGGGACCTTCTGATTTTACTATTGCAGAGATTAGGGACTGTCCAAGCTCGTGGGCCACAGTATTTACTCCCTTATTCTAAGGATTCCCAATCTTATTCTGTTTCACAGTCCCAGAAAGATTGATCTCCAATGTCTAGCTTCAGGAAAGGTATCCCTGAGAAATCAGCACACATATTGAAAAAGTGTTCTTACCTCATTTTCGAGGTGGCTGGACAATATACGAAGTATTCAGAAAATTCATGCTGTTTTTTTCGTACAGGTGCTTCCAGCATGGACAACTGAATGGCCCTTTGTCAAATGGCTACCATGTGTGGTTATTAAAATCAGGCCACACAAAGTTTTGGGTTCTTTTGTTTTTTGACCATGTTTCACTGATTGAGCAGGCAGCGGTTGTGATGAACATTGGCCAGAACTCTCCTGCACAGGTGTGTACAAATGAAACAGAGCATCTATGAGAAGATCAGGATTTTTAACATCTGTATTTGTGCACCCTATTATTCACTTGGTGCCCTTGCCAAACTAATGCCCCGATAATGAAGATTAATTCCATAAGAACACCATTTATTTTGTGATTGTAACAATAAGAATTGGTGCATTATGAGATATGGCTTCGAGGTCTTTTTTCAGGATCTCTTCCTTTCTTTATTGCCTGGAGGGTGTGTGTTGGGGCACCTTCGCTTAGCCTAACGATCCCAATCCACGTCCAGGCTCTTCCTTCAGGGATGCACACAATATTTGCGATGGCCTGGTTAGCAATCTTGCATTTGGTTGACACTGTTTTGTACACCAGCACATGGCTTTATATTTCAGAATACCCTGGGGCGAGATAGTGGTACTTGATACAAGCAGATCAGATCTCTGAGGTGTTGATGGAGGCTAGCTAGTCTTGGTACTATACAGCAAGGTATGTAAAATGTAACAGATACTTTGGAAGTGGACAAATCCTGCTTGTGTGTTAATTTTGAAATCTGGATGAATTGTCAGACTGTGATTAGGTTTGTTGACTTTTGAAGATCCCTTATTTGGCATTGCATAGACATTTTCAATTTAGGGTGCAGTCATTGCTGGCTTCGATGAGGGAATACTTGTTAGCCTTTCTTAACGATAAGCATGTACATGAATTGTGCAACGAGGTTCTTCAATCTCTAGAACATAATATATTTGCTTGCAGATGTAAACCATTGTTACCAAGTGGGCAGGTCTATGTCATTATTTTGTTGTGTACATTGTGTGATATTGCAACAGTTCTCGGTGTAACTGTTTGTATGGCTAGTGAATTGCTCAGAGGACAAGAACTGGGGCATCTCTGTATTTGGCATTTAGTTTTCCCCGTTAAGCTTTTATGGCGGTACACAGAGCTGCCGAACGCTAATGTGGATTGTTTGCAATTTTAGGTGTGTGTAACAAGTCGCGCTTCTGAAAGGATGTACAGTGTAGTCATTTCATTGGATTTCAGAGTTGGTCCATTGAGCCTGGCTGATGAAATGCGTATGCCCTGGATGTGTGTCTCTGCGTTCATCTAAGCTCTGCCATGCCGCCTCGTTGCCATCTCTCATCTTCCATCATGCCGACGAGTGCCCTTTGAAGAAGCGTTTCATAGATTTATATGATCTTTAGAGCAGCTAGCAGTCAAATGTGGTGCTTTTTTGGCTAGCACAATGTGTATGGCTTATATCTTGTTAAACAGCTGATAGAGGCAAATGGGACCATATTATTTGCATCCTCAGTGTTAACAGGTACTTTGGGTCACATATTAGAATTGATGGCCACAGGAGTGCCTTTATGGCATTGACAACCGTATCATAGAGGGTAACCATACACTCTGGCTTCTGCTATTGTCGGTGGGTTATCTGAGGACACTGGTGCCAAGGTGCCAGATGTTTGGGGCGGATTTCACCAGTGCCCTTCTAAATTAAAACAAAACAAATAATTCCTGTTTCTATTCACTTGCCTTTAAGAAAAGGAATTTGAGGCTGCTTGCGGGCTAACATTTCAGAGCTTTTGTAGCAAATGAGGCATGAAGGAAACTGGCAAGGCGGGACTGCCAACCTCAAGTACAGTGGTACAGTGTGCACTGTTTAATTCCCTGGGCTCAAGATTCAGCACGCGAAAACATAGTCGAGATTAATCAGGAGTACAATAAAACATGATCATTAATCCTTTTAGGGACCACAATGGATGCGATTGTGTGATGTGAAAGGGGACTCTGCATAGATTGGAGCTCGTGTTCCTTTGTACCGAGGACAGTCAAAGAGAAGGGAAAAAAACTCCAGGTGTCAATAGAAAAATGAAACTCTGCAGGTGGAAGCAACAGCCCAGAAGCCAAAGGAAACAGGCTGTTTCTGCAAAAAAGTTTTTTGTGTTTTAGTTTTGAAAAGTATTCCATGCTTCTAAATCGAGAACATATGCCCTAAAGTCCTGCCTTGTTAGAAGGTGATAGGCTATGAAAATACTAGGAAGGGGAACAAATCGAACAACTGAGCACTAAACAAAGTACATTAATCGCAGCTTAGCCAGCATTCTTGAAGGGCCCACTGCGCGTTGTCAGATCTAGCTTCAGCTGAGGCTCTGTGATTGGATATTAGAGTGTTGAAGAAGATGGCTATTGTAGGCTATCCTTACTGACCTGGATCATCGCACTACCAAGCCTAGATAGCCATATTCTCATAACTGATCAATACGCAGTCTCATAGATGATTGACAGGATGTGTGACTCCTCATTGAATTCACAGGAAGTGGTTTCACTGTACCTCAGTGGGTGGCCACCACTTTTGTTGTTCATCTAATGAAAACTCGAGGCTGAAGCATGTTAACAAGCAAGAGCCAACCGGCACAAAAAACGCTATTAAAACTAGCTGAATGCCTACTTTTAACATATCCATCGTCTGGTTGGGCAGACTCAGCCCTTCTTTATCTTCTCCATACAAGTCGATAAATTGAGCACCACGCATGGACAATAATAGTGACTTTAGTTATTATAGTGCTTAGAAGCTAGAGGAATCCGCATGATGCACTATATAAATCACAAAATTATTCATATTGATTCAATTACAGGGGTAGGAAAGGAATGCACAGAGTTGCAGGCAGATTCTCAAAATGATGCTCATCGCTCAACTAATTGTGCTTACAGCAAATCGCCAACAGTAAATAAGTTGAATGTCTGAAGTGTTCAGTAAGCAGTAGTGTGTATTACCATATAACTCCTCACATTGGGAAATCTTGTAGTAGTTGAAAAAATTCTGAAGGATATTCAACAATTGCAGCTAGCTGTGCGTGCAGGCTAAGGAAGAGAGGCTGGTGTGCAGTGTTTCTCCATGTAAATTCCATTGCCGTACAGATTACTCTCGCCTTCCCCTGAGGAAAAAGGAAGCCCCTCCACCACCCTGGAAAATGTGTCCATCCTGGGATAAGGATTCTGAAATGAGGCTAAATAAAAGCAACATCTGGTTTGGGAGAGAAAATTAGTCACACTAAATTGGACTATTGTATTGCTTTTATTCTTGGGTGTACACTTTGAGCATATGCTGTATTGGCATTGACAGATGTGCTTGCGTCTGGGCCTGTTACTTGTTTAATGAATTTCAGAGCTTTTAGCTGCGGACTGTGTTCTCGACTTTAATCGCTAAAGGTCAGTTCGAAATCAGTGAGTCTGAACACGTTTCTCGCTGCTGGGGAAATCGAAGCTAAGTTTCCTCACAATGGTTTCTGTCCCCGTGGATTATACTTCATGAGCAAAGGATGAGGTGATGTAAAATGTCGCCACCAATCTTTTGAAGCAAACAGTCAATCACTGAGCCAGACGTTGTCACCTTGATCAAATACCCATTTGGTGATTAGAATCCTCTCTAGAATCACCATCCTTGCAGGATTGTAGCTGTCAAAAACATCACAGACTACTGCCAATTTCACAATATTTATGAATTAGTAAGAGATTTTTGGTTCAGGAAGATGTCCCACGCTCAATACCCCTTACGATTGAAAGAGTCCATTGACATAGAAATTGTATTGCTGAAAGTCGAATAATGGAAGAACTGTTTGTTTATTCTTCAAGTTGTAGACAGCCGACATGTGTTTTGACCCCTTGGTCGTTCTCAAGGCCAAACCAGTGATTAAAGACTCTGGTCCCTTGGTAGGATCACGGAATAATGTCATACTCTATATTGTGCGTCGTTTATCATGAGTTGCATTAGCTGTTCCTCCTCTAGAAGGTGATCTGTGTTCAAATCCGCCACACCAGCCGAGAGGCAGATTTGTCCAGGCATCGGCTGTAATCTGTCTGAGGGATTTAACCCATATTAAGTCTCATTCCTCTATACAGCAGTATATGTGACACTCAGAAATCTGTTCTAGAGACATCAAATTGGATATTCCTCATATTTCATATCAATTAACCAAGTCCAAGAGATACTGAACACAGATCACCTTCTAGAGGAGGAACAGTCTAATTCAATACAGCTAATGCAACTCTCATGATAAACAACGCACAATATAGTGTATGACATTATTCCGTGATCCTACCAAGGGACCAGAGTCTTTAATCACTGGTTTGGCCTTGAGAACGACGAGGGGGTTGAAACACGTGTCGGCTGTCTACAACTTGAAGAATAAACAGAAATGATTCTTCTATTATTCGACTTTCAGTGATATAATTTCTATTTTAATGGACTCTTTCAATCCTAAGGGGTTTTGAGTGTGAGACATCTTCCTGAACCAAAAATCTCTTGTTTACCTACTCCAAACTCTGTGGGAGGTTTGAGGGAAGTATTTTACTCGCTGCCACCTTGTTTCTTTTTCTTAAATTTTAGCTACTAGATAGAATTTACTAATTATGTGAGTGGAAACCAGCGCACACCCAACAGATCAATCCCACATCAGCAATCAATTTATGAATTGGTATGTAAAAATCATAAACAACGGTTTCAATTATTTTTCTTCTCAAATGGAAATATATTTTGTAGTCCTTGTTAGCAGGATGGATAGTTGCGAATGTATTGACATTTCTTATTGCCTTTTAATATCTGTGTGCAACTTCTTTGAAACGTTCAAAATGCAGGAAACCAGGGCTCAAGTCAAGTTGGTGTTTTTATTGACTTGCTGCATATAGTGTCTTAGCTAGATCAGAACTATGCAAAATGCAGAAGCTGGACATCAGTTTTAGGCTGATGGACAGGAAGCCAATTCTCCTTGCCTCCCACCCGCATCCAGGGGCTTCATTTCACCAAAATGCCTGGGGTAGCGGAAGTGACATCACATGGTCCTTGACCTCTGATGACATCACACACATCACATCACAGGATGGGATGGAACACAACCTGTCACCCCTTGACAAAACAGGAAGTGTCATCACAAAGCATTGTTCCTAAGTACACTATGATAAATATGGTTGCGATAACACTGTAATGTGATGCACATTTCATACAAGAATGTATCACCATATGTATCATTAATAACCGTGTGTATAGGCCCATATTACCAAATTACTGTGAATGCAAGCAAATGTCCATGGCCAAATGAATATGATGTGTTCATTATATAGCACTTACGTTTAATCGCTTAATATAGGACAAATATACATACAATATCACCAAACCTGTGTTGGTACTCATTTATAGACCTCATCAGGATGAAAGGCTGAGTTGGCCTCGCCGGATTCAAACCTACAACCTGCAGATCACACACACATATTGCAGCAGTGAACGCTCAACCCTCTGAGCTATCTTACCAGCTATAGCTTTCTTACAGGCTATGGTAAAATTAGCAATTACATGTCTGAAAGTTCGCAAAGTCAGAATGCAGATTACACCATGTAGTGGATACCAATAAACTGGTAACTGAGATTTAACAGCAGGCAAGTTCAGGTCTGGTGCAAAGTTGGTCACATGTCAAGCCTGCGTGGATCTACTTTTGAAGCTTCAGAGGTTAGCAAAATACATACCATTGGGAGGCATCATAACTGTGTATTAAGGAATTTAGAGTAGCGCAGGGAAAGTAGCGCACTCACACGTCATCCCGTACTCGGAGCACTTGTTACCTCATACATGTAAACAAACGGGGAGATTGGAAAGATAGAAACATTACAACAAAACATTAATTGTGGCACAATGAAATTAACCTATCACTTGATGTGCCATGGTCAAACATTTCTACACTCTATACAAGCTTTTAGGCACAAGGATTTTGTCAAGTGACCAACGACACCGAGATTGAATGTCTTGTGATGATCGTAACAGAGACCACGGCAGAAAAAAACATGCTATAACTGCAACTTTTGAAAAGCAAAATACTATAGTTTTTGTTTGCATTGTGAATTTGAGGTGTTTAAGCAAAGACTAAATCAGACTGAATCAGTGATTCACCCCCTGAAGTGTGCCTAAAATAAAATAAACCTTTATTGAATCTAGCAATTATTGTATAGAATTACAGAAAGACTATTTGTTACTCCTATTCTTTCTTATTTAGGGTCACTGCTCAAAGTGTTACACTTGTGGAACACCCTGTTTGTTTTTTAGAAGCCTTAACAAGAAAGTCAGCCACTCCAGAAACAAAGAGCCACATGGGGCTGGGCAGAACCCACGATCTACCATTTAAAAAAAACAAAATGAAAAAATAAAGTTTTCTTTTTTATTTCTTTTTTTTTTTAGGGGTACCAAGGGAGACCCAGGGGACGTCCCTGCCCACAGCCCTATTCCTCTGAGGTGGCCGCGGCCCCGCTATGTTCTAAACCATCAGCATTGTTGTCTTCCTCTAAGGGGGAGCCATCTCAAGTCCTTGGCGGGGGGGCAGGGAGGGGAACACTGTTACTCCATCTCAGGATTGCATCCGTGGCAGAACAGCGCAGAAGCTGTGGCGGGAGCTCGGTCTGGGAATTTCTGCCCGACCTCCCTTTCGGACAAGCAAGTCTCCTTCAATGTCAGTCTGGAAGATGCCTGGGCCATTGCACAGGACCTTGTGGAGTCTTGGGTCTCCCACATCGACACAGCCACCACAGTGTTGTACCTTGGGGTCGAGATGAGAAGGACTGTGTGGATGAATGCCACAAAGTTTTCATCTGATGTGGAGGAGCGGATGCGCAATCTGCCCTTCGAGGGAGTGGACCTTTTTCATTTTTCCACCGATGACGAATTGACGAAAAAGAAAACATCCACTGAAACCGCCAAGTCCTTGGCCAATTAAAACACCAAATGTTCTCCGGCTTCAAGAGGTTCAGAGACTGCAGTACGCCCAGGCCTGACAGGTCACCCAGTGACAGCAGAAGGAAGCAGCAGAAGACGTTGCACAGGTTTTTCTGCTCCCCCTCCTCTGACGCCAAGAAGTAGTGACATCAGGGTTGGGAAACACAGCTTGCCTTTGGGGGGCAGTTTGGCTCTGTTCCAGGACACCTGGAAGTGTCTTTTCAGCAACCCAGGGATCCTATCTGTAGTCTCCACAAGCTTCAGCCTTCTTTTTCCTCTACCATCCTCTCCTCCTCTTCGTCAGATTGGGTCCCTGGCTCTTTTAGAAGAGATCCTGTTTCTAGTGGAGATGCAGGTGATAGAACCGGTTCCTCTTGTAGACAGGGGCTCTGGGTACTATTCGAGGTTTTTTGCGGTACCCAAGAACAACCAGGCTGGCCTGAGGGTAGTCCTTGACCTGTCATTTCTAAACATGTCTTTATCGCTGGAATGCTTAAAGATGATTACTCCCGTGCACATAGCTGAGTCTCTGTGTGCAGGAGACTGGATGTGTTCCCTGGACCTCAAGGATGCATATCTGCACGTACCCATATGTCAAAAGCATTGGAAGTTTCTGCCGTTCACGATTATGTCGTACCACTTCCAGCACAAAGTGCTGCCCTTTGGCCTGAACTCTGCCCCTCGTGTCTTCACGTAGCAGATTAATGCAGTGTTTGTGCTTCTCTGCTTGGAGGTCCATCGCCTGTACCCTTATCTGGACGACTGGTTGGTGAGGGCGGGGTCAACTGAAACGGTAGTTCACTCCTGCCAAATATTGGCAGATACCCTTCATCAGCTGGTGGTTTCCCTCAACTTGAGGAAATCAGTTATGCCCTTCTCAGGATCTGATCTTCCTAGGGTAACGTTGGCACATTACAGTTGTTTCCCCGGTTCCAGCTTTGGGGGTTTGCGGACCTGGATTTGGTTTCATCCCCTCGGAATTCAAAGTGCCCCCTGTTTGCATCATGGACAGGTCTGGGTCGGGTCTCTGGGAGACGCCTTGCAGATATGTTGGCATGACCACAGGTGTTAAGCGTGCCGCCCACCCCTCTGCTCCAACAAACTCCCCGCAAGTTCGAGCCTCCGTGGGTTGCAGCCTCATCCTGGTTGCCCCCCACTGGCCTTTCAGACCCTGGTTTTCAGATCTGCTGCAGTTGTGCTCCCAGGGTCCTGTCCATCTTCCGATTCCCCAGAAGGGGCTTCCTGACACAGCAAGGAGGGGCAGTGGAGCATCCGGACCCAACCAAACTGGCCCTGGCGGCATGGTTCCTGATCAGCTGAGGCTTCTGCATGCTCAATTTTCAGATGACAACTGGTACATCAGTCCCAGTATAAGAGCAAATGGACTAGGTTCTGCCATTGGTCATGCTACAAGGGGCTGGACCTTGTCTCCTGTCCGTTTGATGACGTATTGGCTTTTTCAGCACACCTGGCTCGTTCTGGAGTACGTGTGGATACTTGCCCCACGGTTAAGGATCACCTTAAGGGGTTGGCGAGAATAGTTCCTCCAATACACAGGCCGCATCCTGTCTGAAAAGTACTTGCTTTAGAGATCTGTGTGCTAGCTGCAGTTGCTGTCTTGAATCCCAGTGGGGCTTATCTCTGCTTTTGATTGATCAATTAAGTACCATTGCATAGGATAATTGCACTTTTGATTTCTGCACTTTGACGCAAGAGGTATCCATCGAGAAGCGCTGAGTGAAAAGGTAGTAGTATAATTTTTCATTATTAAAATAAATTGCTGTGTATGTGGGTGAAGGCCTATTTTAAATAATGACCGAGTTACAATTACCCCCATATGCCGGGAATCCTGCGTTCCTTGGGACCTGCTGATGGGTGGTCTTGTCCTGTGATGTTGGGTCACCCATTTAAACCTTTGGAAGTGGACCATGCACTCAAATGACCAGACCAACTCAAATACAAATTTAATTTAATTGCATTTGTTAGGGGTTTGTTACTATGAGGGTAAATATTAATAAGCTGAGATGGAATAATATTCAACTAACGTGTCAGGAATAGTCCAATGAGTAAAATGAACTAAAACTGGCAACAGTCTGCTGGAATGTGCTCTCTCCCTTCTGTCTGCTGCTGGAAGGCTCTCTCCTGCTTTAGTTAGTTTTGTCTCACTCCTCTCTTCTTCAGCAA
This sequence comes from Ambystoma mexicanum, assembly GCF_040938575.1. Lineage (NCBI taxonomy): Eukaryota > Metazoa > Chordata > Amphibia > Caudata > Ambystomatidae > Ambystoma > Ambystoma mexicanum. The sequence continues at coordinate 437,966,954 of NC_090936.1, forward strand.
GTCAAGTGTTATGTGATAAACTCCTTTGGAGAGAAGGCTGGCCGTAAAGTTGTTTTCTCTCTATATTTTAAGAAAGGGAGGGTTTGTAATGCTTGCTTTAAGGTCAAGGTGTGCAAGTCTTCCGTGATGTGAATAGTGCCTATGGGGGCTTCTCAGATGAAGCCTTGTTCCATGTGGTTTGTAAGCCAAGTTTGAAATTCTTAGCCTGGGGACATGCCTCTCAACATTATCTCTGACTTTAGGGGCCCAGACTGGATTTCTCGATAGATTTTCCCCCAACTGAATCCACAGTTATTTCTTTTGGGTCTGGCCAGGTTTATCTAACCTTCCAAACTGCACTGTTAAGTCTCTTGATGGTCAACAGCGATTTCCCTCCTTTTGCCGCCTTGTTCTGGCTTCAGTGGCAGTTCGCAAGGAAAAGGTTATTGGTGTGGGGACAAACATTATAGCGGCCAGGCTATATGTATGCCAGAAAAGTCTTAGTTTCACACAGTTTTAATCAGGGGTTCACCAAGAAGCCCCCATGTAGGTGGAGTTCCTGAAGCAAAGAATGATGGAACTGTTGAATTGTTAATGGAGTGTTTTTACAGTGTATCTTGTGCAGAAATGATTTAAAGGTGTGGTGAGAGGGATCTAAAAGCAGCTCCTGGTAATTTGGCCTTACAATTCTTGTAGTTGTGTCCTAATGCTTGGTGCACACATTCCCAAACGCAAATGTAATTTGTTACATAGGTATGCGTTAATGGCATAATTTGGCCTGAGGACTCAGTCCCCAGCTTCCTCTAGAATACAAGAGGTCACATAGCTCCCAGCAATTGTATGTGCTGCATTGCATAACGTCCCGTAAAGCATACTACTTTAAAGTATCTAAATTATAAAGTCTTCCATTTTGCCTATCGACAGACACCTTTTCCTGATGGGGGCTCTAGGGGATAAAGTAACGTGCTAAAACAACCACTCTGTTGTGGATTCAAGTTTGTACATACCCTGTGTTTCTCACTAAATGGCTAAATGGGCTTCTTAGGCTTCTTGGAGAGTGTGTTCAACACTTTGTGCTTTATGAACAGCTGATTTCTTAGTGCTTTATGAACAGCTGATTTCTTAGTGGTCTGCCATTCATTACTTTTTTTTTCTGGCCACAACTCCAAACTTTGAGCCACCTGACATTTATTTCCCTTAGATTTATCACATTAGGTTTCTGGTAGAAAAATGCCTCCTATTTTGTTTTTATACAGCTAATATTGTTTTCAAAAACTCTGCATAGCTTTGTTGTATCTCATTCTAAATGTGTATATATTAAAATTTACCAACGGCAGATCTCAGAATTTCTTTGTGTGGGGCCAAATTTGCTAATGATACAGCTAACCAAATGGAAATGCAGCCAGACATTTTGGTCTTCTCTTCTAAGATATGATTTTTGTGTTTCTGTGTTTATACACTTGAATCAGATCTACATTGTTTCCTTTTTTAAATTTTTTTTTACTAATTTATTTTCAAGATTTTCAAATAATCAAAAGATATATCACCAAAAGTTCAATAGAGTATAAAAACATAACACTCTACATTAAATAGGTAAGGAAATAAAAGTAATCCAAAGCATGTATAAATAATGAAATATCAGACATTTCAAAACCAATTACTAACCTTTCTTAAAATAAAATACCTAAACACAGTCTTACATTTTGAAAATTCCAACACAGAACAACACAAAAGAAATACAGAGATCTCACAGACTCTCACAAAACAGAACAAAAACAAGACTGACGAAGGATCCTCAATTAAAGCACATATACATTATCAGGTAGTCGGATCCAACACGAACAACTAATCATCAGATACACAGTCTCTATATAAATCCATAAACGGCTTCCAAAGAGCTCGATACTTACTTTCCTTTCCTTACCTCACAAACATCACCCGCTCAAAGTTCGATAATACTAACAGATCATTAATCCAATTCTCTACTCTAGGCTTCTTCCTCGTCTTCCACACCATTAGTATTTGCTTCACTGCAACCACAAGTGCTTTATCATTCCATTGTCCATATTGACGAGCAACCGCACAACGCCCCCTACCCGACAAAAGCAACACCTGCATAGGCATCCTGGGAAAACGTATAGACAAGACCGCCTCCAATCCATCTAGCATTCCCACCCAAAAATCTAACACCCGAGAACAATACCATAACATATGAATCAACGTTCCTTTCTCCTTCCCACATCCCCAACACAAGTCATCATCAGCCAGTCCTAAATGATACATACGCAATGGAGTCCAATACAGATGTCCTAACACTTTCAAATGAATCAATCTCAACCTGAGATCCAACCTACTTCTATATCCTATACCCCACATAGATTCCCACTCCTTTTCCGTAATATCACATCCCAATTCCTGCTTCCACCTCTCCAATATTTTCCTTCCAGCATCAACATCCTTAGAACATACCGGCATCAAGCTAGTATAAGTGCATACCATCCGTGGCGATGACATAAGAATCTGACCACCCGCTGATACCTCCTCCAATGGCCCTGTCAACATTGCCAATCTCTCACTCAAAAGTGCTTTCAACTTCACAAACCTATTCAGTTCCCTCTTTGTTTAACGAAACGTCCTCTGCAACTCCTCGAATGACAATATATGGCCATCACTCATCACATCCCTGATACATGAAATCCTTTTGGAGACCCAACTTCTCCAACATAAGGGCTTATTGGCTATTTGCAAACTCGGATTAAGCCAAATAGAGGTGCCATAGTGCAAGTACAAGTTCCCTTGAAAAAGACTCAATCACCAAACCAAGATCTCTTTCCTTTTTTTTTAAACAGATCTACATTGTTTCCTTTTTTTAAAGTCTTTTTGCCTTAGACATTTGTTTGACACCTTGGTGCTTCGAAGTTGTGATCTATTTTCTTTGCCGTCTCTAGACAAAGTAGAGTATGGCCCTTTACATTTTCAAGTGTTTAGGGAGACACGTTCATCCCCTGTGTTGGAACTTTGGAAGCACTCCTGGCTCTTCTGTGCTGACTGTAGGACCTGCCAGTCTGGTGAAAGAGGGCTCTCTTGACCACTCTCTACTGACTTCCAGACACTCCTATGTGATGACATTTGGAGAGTGCTCCTACCCACTATCTGCTGATTGTACTGCTCACCTGTCTGATGATAGTTTAATAGCTCTTCTGACATCTCTTTAGTGACCTGAGGACCCTCCCGCCAAATGCTTAATCCTGGAAGTTCCTGCCTGCCAGTTATTTGCATACTTTAGGGACCCTACTGTGGGCTGACTTCTGGAGTGCTTAACTTGCTCTTGTCTGCTGACTTAAATGCCATTCTGTCTGGACAGCTAAATTACATCTCTTGTAGCTCACTGTGATCATGGGGCCCTGCTTTCTATTACCCGGAGATCCTCGCGACTATGCTGCACTGTCTACTTGTCCCACCTTTATGTTGGCACCAGCAGGACACTTATGGATGTTCTTTCTCTACAACAGGATCGCTCTGTGTGGCTGTGTGGTACAATCTGGAGGTCTCGTCTGACCACTCCAATTGACCATAGATTCCTCCTATTTGCAGACACCTAAAAAGCTTCTTTACTTTGCTGAGTTCTAGGACCGTTCTTTTTTAGAACAACTGGTAGATTCTCCTGAATTTTCCAGCTCGCCATATATGTAGTCAAATGCATTACACGTAAAGTAAATGAAAACAATTCAACAAAAATTATACATTATACATTGTACTTTGTGTTTTGGTGCAAGACAGACAATTAGGATTGGTAATGGGGAAGATTTGTTTTCGTTGCGAAAAAGAGAATAATATTGCCTTAGTAATTACATTGGTGTTATTCATGCATCCCACATTCATTATTTCCTGATGTCTCCCTGTATGTCCTACATGCATTCATATTACTCATTGTTTTACCTCATATGGTCTTTATTTTAACTTCTAACTTGCAAATGTCCAGTATCTTCCCTCTAGCCTCAACTCTCTTAAGTGCACCATTTCCCTTCTTTTGGTTTTAAAACAATCGCTTACACTCACTGTCTATTCACTTTGCAAACAATGCCCGTCCTTCTTATTAGAAAATCCCATGCTAGTCCTGGGATAATCCCTTCCTGAATTGATCCATTCATATAGTATACCACTGTATAATAACTAGTTTGGCCCCATTCTAGTCATACTAAATGGACACTTGTGTTTCCATTCTGAGTGCCGACCTCTTTTAGTCCATATTGTTCACTAATGCCATATCAATCGTGTGTTTGCTCGGCAGGGTAGTCATTTTAGCACAGTTTGGCCCCAAGTTATTTAACTCGCTATATTCTTGTCCTTAGCTGCTCTGATCTACAGTATGCTCCTGTCACTCTTTACATTGGCATTCGTGTTAGGGTTCCGAAGATACCTGGCGCAGCGCCATTTTCTAATGTTGTCAGATGTTTCCGTAGGGATCACGTCACAGTTTCATTTACTTTAAGTGTAATATATTTTTTTACTGTACATAGCCCGGTTTTGAAAAAGGGTAAGGAGCCGAAACACGTGTCACCAAGAAGGGCTAATCTAAAAATAAACCTAAGAATTGAATACATCTATAATTTGTTTGGCGCCTCCTTATGAGTACACACTTAACTTTGGAGCACCAGAGTGGGTTTACCTGTCGTACTTGAGTAAAGCTACATGCAGAATTGAAACAAAAGGAACAAGTCGCATTGACACAGTCTGATACAGAAATAAAAACACGAGTGGTACTGGCCGCATAAATAGCCTTTGCACTGACTCATGGAGGCTTTTTCCTGGCTCCTTCCTGGTAGCTCTAGGACCCTCCTTTGTGAAGATGCCTAGGGGAATATCCTAGTATTTCCCTGCTGACTATAAGAACTTCCTGTGTGCTAACATCTAAGTAACTCAGCTAGTTGCTCTATGCTGACTACAGGTCTCTTCTGTTTGCCGACACCTAGATGGCTCGCTTGACTTCTCTATCTGGCTGGTCATAGGACTCTCATGTATGCTGGCACCTAGGGGGCTATGTGGCTTGTCTTTATTGACTATAGTCATCTTCTGTGAGTGGATACCTGGAAAGCTCTCCTGACGTTTGCCTGCAAGCTATAGGACCCTCTTGTGTGCCTACACCTTGGGAAAACTGCCTGTTGTTGTTTGAGGAAGATCCTCCTATGTGCTAATAACTGGTAAGTTTCCTGATTTGCAGCTGACCCAGAGTGAGCACTACTGGCAGTAAGTAGTTTGGTGATGTCAGTGGATTATGTTTGCTGTTTTATATCTTGGCTTTGTTCTGAACCTGGAGGGTGTCTCCTGGACATTTCATACTTAGAATGTGATGCTCCTATGTGCTTACCTATGGAGAGCATGCAAGTTGCTCTCTGCTATGTTGTGAGGACACTGCTGCCTAGTGCAGTATTCCCCTCTAGGTGTCTCTTGCCCATGAAAGGTTTTTGTTAAACTATCTCCTCAAGCAGGAAAGGACTGTAACCGGGATACTGTCCCTTGGGGAAAGGGCAAGACATTTGTGATCAGAAAAAAAGTCTTACCCTTCCAGCTGCTCAGACTGCTGTAGACTCACTCTCTGACCTGTCTGCCATCCACAGCACTTCCTTAAACAGACACAATCAATGGCTTACTTTTTTAAAATGTATTTGTAACATTAGTTTAGTACAGAAGAAAGTCAAACTTTACATTACAATCAATCAATTAAATTAAGTATCCTGTTTCCTTTCCAAAATAGTTCATTTGTTAATTATCATATGACAAGGCATGCATAAAATTGATTGCGGCACAAGTCAACCGAGTATTAGTGCCTGCAATCAAGTACGCCCACGACTCTTCCATGTTATCATTCTGCGGCGCAAAATTGGAAAGATGCAGAGAACGCTGTGAGGAAATCATGGCACATTCAATCATTAGATGTTTAACCTATTCTACTGAATTATTACAAAACCGACAATGATTATCAACAGTAAGCAGATCTCGCTTTAACATTTGCATCTCTTTTGTCTTGTACAAGTCTAGACGTAGTCTCAAAAACTTGTCACGACGATGGCAAGAAGGAAATGTGTCCAGATATTTTGCGATCTCATCAAGTTTATGCAATGCAGTTCCAAAGTCAATTGTTGATCCCCTATTTTTTCGTTTCTCATCATTCAGGATCCAATTCCTTTAGCGCAGTTTGTTTTTTTGCGATTTGTGGTATTGTCAGAATCGAATCCAATGACACGCCTGCATCTTCCATGATGAGAAGCAGTTTTGCAGCCCCAGAATTTCAGCAGGTCGGCCGATGGATGCTTCGACTTTATCGTCAATATATCGTACGATCGAGCCCCAGGAGTCGGTTGAATTTTGGGGAGGGTCATTAAGGCTTTCCACAGAATGGTACCGTAAAGCGACTAAATACCTAACTCGTAACGAATTGCTGTTATTGATACATTTTGTGGTAATCTCAAAATCTTGTACCAAAATTTCCCCTCCAGCTTAGACCAAGTATCATGTGAGATGTTCCAGCCTGCTTCACTCCCAAATGAAATCGCGGGTACCACTTTCTGGCGATGGAATGTCAAGACTGGCCTGAGAGTAAATTTGCTGAAGGTGGCATGAAGTTTTGCTCCTTGAGTGGCAAATGTCTGAATGCGGACGAATATATCTTGTGTCCACTCCCATTCGCGTAATGAGGTGTAAACAATATGCCTAAATAGCGTATGCTATTTGTCGGTTCAAGTGGTTCATTTTTTATTCGCCAGACAAATTTGTTATTTCGCTTTGAGCTTTTTTGTCCCAGCAAGATGATCTTTGATTTCCTGATGTTAATTTGTAAGTCATTTGTCTCGCAATATCCTTGTAGGGCGGTGAGCAGTCTCTGGAGCCCAATTTGAGTGGCATCTAGGAGTGCAATATCGTCTGCGTAGATCGCCCAGCTTATTTGCTGCCCATTTATTATTGATGGCAAAGACCTTGGCTTGTTTAAAGCAACAGGCAGGTCAGAGATGAATAATTTAAACAGCAAGGATGCAAGGGGGCAGCCCTGCTTCACCCCTCTCTTGGTCTGAATTTCCTCTGATAAATCACCCTGAGTGTTCAAGCGTACACAAATTAAAGTATTTGTGTGTAGTGCTATTAAGGGTACAGCAATTCACTAGGATAGTTCCAGGTTTGCAATTTAGCCCAGAGACGATTCCGATTTATACTGTCAAAGGCCTGACTCGGGTCTATAAAGGCGATAAAGACTTTTCTGCCCTGCTTCATGGCTTCCAGTTTTATTATATTTAGGAGGAGTAAATTTAGCTCTACTCCCACGCCTTTAGTGAAGCCGGTTTGACGTAGGTCCACCACAGCTGAGTCTTCTGCCCAGTTCGTCAAACATCTCTGAAGGAACGAGGCAAAGACCTTACCAACAGTATCAAGGAGGGCAATCGGGCGATAGTTGGAAGGATTGTCCCGATTGCCCTTCTTGAATACCGGAACCACAATCGCCTTCATCCACGACTCAGGTAAGACCTTCTCTATTGCAATTCTTTTAAAGAGTGCCACCATAAAACTTGCCCATAATGGCTTACAACAAGTTTCATCTAGTAGCTCATTTGTTGCCATGGAGTGTTTTTTATTTTTAGTGTTAGTGTGTGTTAAGTCAGATACACATTAATGAAGTGGTTGAAGCTTAGGTGGATTGGTCGTACATGATCTTAAAGTAAGATTTAGAAAAAAGGATAATTAGGATATACATTTTAATTTGTTATATTTAGTTGAATTTCTGTTTGAATAAGCTTTGTACTTGTATTATTAATCAAAGACAACACATGTTTCTTTATTTGATACTATCAAAGAAACTCTTGTTAGAGATACTAACATGTGTGTACCTTCAATCAATTACTAATTACATGTGCTAGATCAGTGTCTCTACAGAAAGTAGGCATTACAACAGTGTCACTTTTGGCAGATTTTTGGATCACCTTCTAACAGGATCAGTGGACTTTGAAGGCTTTAATTTATTGGAGTCAAAGTGCACAAATGTCAAGACATGTACTTCAAGGCATTCCTTGTACACTGTCTGCTGTCATCGCCATCTCCTTGCTTCGTTATATTCACATTGTTCTTCACACATTCATCCTCAGCTGGTGCCTGAGACTGGCACAGACCATATTAATTTAACTTTTGAAGTGGCGGTTTGCTGTGAAACATTGAGAAGTCTCTTCCTTGCAAGGACTCTCATGAAACTACTGTTGTAGTAATTGCACTGCTGTGCATAGATTATAATGTAGAAGTTGTGCATATATTAAAACAAAAAAATAAATTAAACAAAAAAAAAGAAGTTACGCATATAAAAAACCAATTTGCTGTCTTCTTGAATATTTGCACACTTGTATCTTAGGCAAGGCTGAAGTTCTATTTGGCTCACTGTGCTGTTTAAACAGTTCTCTGGCTTTGGGAAAGGCTGGTTTCAGTCTTAATTGGGGAATACTACTGGTTTTGGCAATGCCTGCTCTCTCCAACTTCAAATACAATGTTTAAACACTTGACTTCTCTTTATGAGCAATTGTCTGCATGAATAATGATTCAGAGCTCACTCTTCCTCTGAGAAGCGTAATTAGGCATACATGACCACTTCTTCATGGGTTTTACAAGGTTTAAAGGTTTAACAATTGCTTTTCGTAGCGTTTCCTCTTCACGCGAGTGAAAGAGAAATTACCCGATCACACGTGAGTGCTGCCTTTTAAGTGTCACATTGCTAAAGACTCGACAAACAGTTTCTCCTTGCTTCTACTCTTGCACAAGTGATTATTAAGCTGGATACTGTTGCCGACAGTGCTCGCGCAAAGAATTAGAGCGCCAGGTTCAACTCACCGGCTTCTTTGTTCCTTTCTCCACGTGTTGCACAACTTCTACAACTTCTGGCTTCATTTGGGACTCACACCCTTCATTGTTGAAGGTGTCTCTGGTCCGGCCACTAAATTAAGGAGTTCCTCTTGCTCCTGAGACCCAAGGTTTCACGGCAGCTGCTCACCAGTCTCCAACACACTTCTTGCTGCACAATTTCTGCGATTAGGCTCACATGGAGAAATGCAGCCTTCCTGCAAGGCTTCTGCTGCGCAGCCTCTGCACCTCAGAGTTTGGGTGAACAGGACCCTCGCAGGATAAGCAGGTGAAATCTGCTGCATCAGATTCCCGGCGTCTTTGATTCTCCCACTTCTGCCTGGATTGCCAACACCTTGCTTTCTTCCTTCTGCTACTACTGCATACACTACTGAATACACTCCAGCCACAGTTCCAGCTCCTTCTTATTGCCTGCACCTGAGGGAGCCTTGTATGCACCTCTGGTTTCTTCAGGTGTGGGCTATTAGGCTTAATTGCATGACTCTTCAGCCCTCTTCCTCGTCCCAGTACCTATAGGATTATGGGACTTGTAGACCTCAACAAGAAAATGTCTTCTTTTTAGGAACTTCTTGGTTTTGAGAGTAGATTTATTTCCCTTAGAATCATTTAAGGATGCACCATGATAATTTGTTGTTACAGAGGAAGACAATTTATTTAAGGCAATATTTCTAAATTCCTTTCCATTATACCTTTGAGGTAAGGAGGGTTTTTATCCTGAATTCCCTTGAATGGTTTTTCTGTTACGGCTTGTTCAGGTTTTATGGCATTTGTGCCCAGCGCCACCTATCTAATGTGGTTCAGATATATCATAATGACAATAGGCCATTACCTGTTCTGGAAACTTTTAAAGGTTCTCCCTTTTATAGGACAAATACTGTGTCTCATCCCACAGGGTCTCTTATTGTCTCCTCCCAGGTGTTCCGCAGTATGCCACCCCCAATGTCAGGATCAGGAAGTGTCTTCCTTCCCTGGCCACCTGGGAGGAGACTTTAGGCAGGGTTTTAGTGAGGGATCCGTATATGATAAATGCCAACATTAGTTAAAATGCCAATTGTTGACTGGTGTATATAAAAAAAAAAACGACCTCTTCTAGATGAATAATAAATAAACAGTGTACCGTGTTCCTTATCATGGGGTCCGGATCTCTACCAAGATCCCCAACAATAGAAGTGTTAGGGATATAGCACCCAGCTGCTTCGTGTCTCATTGTTCGTTTGGATAAAAAAAGAAGCTGGGCCGTTGTTGCAGTGCTGGAGAATCAGTCATCCATTAACCCGATTCTAGGACCCACTGGAGATAACTCTCAACCAGCTTAAATAGCCAGTCGGTGCAGAGGTTCAGAGAAGGGCACTCTTTTAGTCTCCAGGCCTGTAAGGGCTAAGTGCTGGGCCACAGAGGTTAATCTTTGGATAATTGCTGGGCTGCACTTGAACCTGTGCATTGTTTGGGTGCAGATATGGCCTTGGGTTTTTGAATAAGTAAATTATCACAATTGAGTTTGAAAATGATCACACTTTTTTGGAATGGTCCCCTTTTTTCCTGGGTAATGCCGGTTGTTTGTTGTAAAATAGTTGACACTGCCATTGATGTACTTGTTGCTGTGCCAGCAGTCAGCTGTCTTCAGTTTGCAAGCTGCATCTTAACTCTTAGACTGCTCTGATTAAAGTTAAATTGATTTTATGAGCATGTCATCTCTTGTAGTCACTTGCTTAATACCAACTAACTTCCCAGTCTTCTTGGCATAAGTGTGAAAGGTAACAAGTTACAAAGCAAGACATTATGCTCTACAGTGCCTGGCGTTTCTTGTTCAGCTCAGTTATCTCCCCAAAAAAGACCTGCCTCTAGCACTCACCCAGTGACCACACAAGGTGAAATAGCTAAATTGGTTTTTAAAACGAACAAAATGTACAATATATTTTCAACCAAATGTCAGCTAAATGGGATATGAATTCCCCCGATTTCATTTACTAGTCTAAGAACTTCTTTATCAGATCAGCTGAACCCTACCTCTAATATTGACTCTTCCTTTCTTTGTGCCTGTTTAAATTTCGAAAAAGCAATAACCTCTGCAAAGTGAACAACATTGATTGCTTGGGTTACAATAAGAACCTAATCTGGCGATGATCAAAACGGTAAATGAGACTGTAACCGAGACATAATGGTTGAATCATCAATACCTAAACTGTTTCAACATCTTGAAGACAGTCTACCCCTTCAACCAGCTACTCTTGCTTCCTTCTCACGAGAAAATTCTCTATAACACTGTCTACCCCAGCGCCTCTGTCACTGGGAGCTATGTACTTTGTTTTACAATATCTGGTGAAATTGCATGGTAGTAGAAGTGTGCAACTTAAAACATATGAAAGGCTTAATTGTTTTGACATAAAGGGGGTAATTCATAGAATGCAGCGCACAAGTGGCGCACGCGGCTGGCGCACAGTGTGCGCGTGCGAATCCCTGCGCCAGCCGCGTGCGCTAAAATCCATTTCCGCGCACAGCGTATTCATGGATTCCAGCCACCAAAACCAGCCGTGGCGCACAGTGGCAGATGCGACCCTGCAGCAGCGCCAGTTACGCCCCCAAGAACGCCTCTCGCGCAGGGAAAAGCCATCAAAATCCCCAATCCAGCGCAAAGGGCTGCGCTAACCCTGTACCAGCACGGCAAGCGGGCTACGTGTATCACTGGGGTGCGCAGGAAGTACTTCACGCGATTGGCCCCGTGCGAGCAGGGTACGCGTATTTCAGGGGTGCGCGGGAAGTTCCACACGCGATTCCAGCAGGGTACGTGTATTTCAGGGGTCCGCGGGAAGTTCCACACGCGATTTCAGCAGGGTACGCGTATTTCAGGGGTGCGCGGGAAGTTCCACACGCGATTTCAGCAGGGTACGTGTATTTCAGGGTGCGGGGGAAGTTTCACACGCGACATCAGCAGGGTATGTGTATTTCAGGGGTGCGCGGGAAGTTCCACACGCGATTGGCCCCGTGCGAGCAGGGTACGTGTATTTCAGGGGTGCGCGGGAAGTTCCACACGCGATTTCAGCAGGGTACGCGTATTTCAGGGGTGCGCGGGAAGTTCCACACGCGATTTCAGCAGGGTACGTGTATTTCGGGGTGCGGGGGAAGTTTCACATGTGACATCAGCAGGGTACGTGTATTTCAGGGGTGCGCGGGAAGTTCCACACGCGATTGGCCCCGTGCGAGCAGGGTACGCGTATTTCAGGGGTGCGCTGGAAGTTCCACACGCGATTCCAGCAGGGTACGTGTATTTCAGGGGTGCGCGGGAAGTTCCACACGCGATTTCAGCAGGGTACGTGTATTTCAGGGTGTGGGGGAAGTTTCACACGCAACATCAGCAGGGTACGTGTATATCAGGGGTGCGCGGGAAGTTCCACACGCGATCTCATCAGAGTACATGTACTTTGGGGTGCGGGGGATGTATCACACGCAACATCATCAGGCTACGAGTATTCCAGGGGTGCGCGGGAAGTTCCACACGCAATTCCATCAGGGTACGTGTATTACAGGGGTGCGCGGGGAGCACCACACGTGAATTGCACGTGTGGGTCCTCCCAGGTGTTCCCTCTACACCCTCCACGGCCCCTGCAGGTGGCTCACACCACAGGGGCCTACCCTGCACATGTCCTGCAGGCACCCCATCCACCATGGCCATGCCCCCCAGCCAACCCACATGTCAACTTGCACTACTGCCCACCAACGCATGTCCCCCTGCACCTCCAGCCACCAGGGGCACCCTCCACCAGGCCCCCACCCATGTCTCCCACCGCCCCCACCCCCAGCACTGTGGGGCACCCACCACCAGGCCCCCACCCATGTCCAACTCATGTTCCCCACCACCCCCACCCCCCAGCAGTGTAGGGGCACCCACCACCAGGCCCCCACCCATGTCTCCCAACCCCCAGCACTGTGGGGCACCTGCCAGCAGGCCACCACCCATGTCTCCCACCCCCCCAACCCCCAGCAGTGCAGGGGCACCCACCACCAGGCCCCCACCCATGTCCAACTCATGTTTCCCACCCCCCAGCACTGTGGGGCACCTGCCAGCAGGCCCCCACCCATGTCCAACTCATATTCCCCACCACCCCCACCCCCCAGCACTGTGGGGCACCTGCCAGCAGGCGCCCACCCATGTCTCCCACCCCCCACCCCCCAGCAGTGCAGGGGCACCCACCACCAGGCCCCCACCCATGTCCAACTCATGTTCCCCACCCCCCACCCCCAGCACTGTGGGGCACCTGCCAGCAGGCCCCCACCCATGTCCAACTCATGTTCCCCACCACCCCCACCCCCCAGCAGTGCAGGGGTATCTGCCAGCAGGCCCTCACCCATGTCTCCCACCTCCCCACCCCCCAGCACTGTGGGGCACCTGCCAGCAGGCCCCCACCCATGTCCAACTCATGTTCCCCACCACCCCCACCCCCCAGCAGTGTGGGGCACCTGCCAGCAGGCCCCCACCCATGTCTCCCACCCCCCACCCCCCAGCAGTGCAGGGGCACCTGCCAGCAGGCCCCCACCCATGTCCAACTCATGTTCCCCACCCCCCCACCCCCAGCACTGTGGGGCACCTGCCAGCAGGCCCCCACCCATGTCTCCCACCCCCCCACCCCCCAGCAGTGCAGGGGCACCTGCCAGCAGGCCCCCACCCATGTCTCCCACCTCCCCCACCCCCCAGCACTGTGGGGCACCTGCCAGCAGGCCCCCACCCATGTCCAACTCATGTTCCCCACCACCCCCAGCACTGTGGGGCACCTGCCAGCAGGCCCCCACCCATGTCTCCCACCCCCCCACCCCCCAGCAGTGCAGGGGCACCCACCACCAGGCCCCCACCCATGTCCAACTAATGTTCCCCACCCCCCAGCACTGTGGGGCACCTGCCAGCAGGCCCCCACCCATGTCTCCCACCCCCCAGCAGTGCAGGGGCACCCACCACCAGGCCCCCACCCATGTCCAACTCATGTTCCCCACCCCCCCACACCCCAGCACTGTGGGGCACCTGCCAGCAGGCCCCCACCCATGTCCAACTCATGTTCCCCACCACCCCCACCCCCCAGCACTGTGGGGCACCTGCCAGCAGGCCCCCACCCATGTCCAACTCATGTTCCCCAGCCAACATGTCATCACAATCTAGATCCCTGGTCCCTATGGTCAGGCTCCAAATGCAAAACACCCACCCGAGTATTGCATCCACCCACTCATAATTGGCAATTACATGACAGAACACCAATTGCAAGTTCCGAAACAAACACATTTCCCTCACATACACCCAATGGGTGTCAGTGAATCTCAAAACCCATATCATGATATGCATGAAACCAATGAGATGATACTACACATTGAAGTTTGATCAAAAAAAAATATGTATTAAAGGAAACATAAATAGAATCAAAAATAAAGAAACATAAATGGGAATGTACAAAAATGAAAAGAAGCATGTCCGTGAAAAAAAGCAAAACCAAAAATCAAAAAGTAATGGTGTCCAAAGTCACTGTCCACAAATCAAAATCCAATGGGAAATAAAAAAGAAAGCCATTGCTCCATGGTTAAAATGTGAAAGAAAAATACAATCCAACAGTGAACTATGTACATACAAACAAGCCAGGGTCCATTATCCCAACAAAAGAAAGGAAACCTATCTAACTACACTAACTAATAAAATAAACTATATACAAAAATGTGGCCAATGTCCAAAAGGTCCAAAATAAATAAAAAAAAAAATGAAACCTAACACTACCTACATAACTATGTACAAGGGCAGCGGGCTAGTTTGACGGCTCACTTGTGGATGTCCCGGGCCAGGGCATCATCGAACTCCTGCTCAATGTCCCGGAGGCGGTGGTCCTCCATGGCTCAGAGGGTCCGCAGGGCCGTCGACGTGTCCACCTCCAAACCCCTGCGGATTGCCTCGAGGCACTCGGCCCGCCTCAGGGCCCTCCGCATGGAGTTCTCTGCCCTGACCATTGTGAGCCGTGCCTCTTCCTCCCACTGCCGCTCCGCATCTATGGGTGGCCCAACCGCTGCCACACGAAAGACACTGTCTGTCCTGGGTCCTCCTGCCCTCCGGCCGATGCCTGCCCCTCCGATGTTGAAGGCCCCTGTGCCTCTGCCCGTGCACTGCCTCCTGCTGCCTGCACATCCTCCGCCGGCTGGGGTGCAGTCGTTGATGTGGCCACCCCTGCTGGACGTCCGACTCCCGACTGTGGCAGGGATGCCTCCTCCACCAGCCTGGCCGCACCGTCAGAGGCAGCTCCACAGGGCACCCAGGTGACTGATGGGTGGGAAGATGGCACGGAGGACGACTGGCGCGTAGGGGGTTCAGTTGAGGAGGGGGTCGTAGCAAGCCCCATCATACGGAGGAATCCGGCCTGGGTGACCTGTCCCAGCAGGCTGACGTGGTCAACGAGCCATTCGAGATGACGTGCAGTCTCCTCATGAAAAGACTGCAGGTCACCTCGCATGGCCCGTTGACGCAACGCCACACCACTCAGAACAAGCTCAACCCGGACCTGGATAGCCACGTCCGCAGGCAGAGGAAGGCCAGTTGACGTGAGCTCATCCCCTGCCTGAAAATGGGTCTGGACATAGGCATCCCTGCTGGTGCAAGATGATGCAGGGACAGGATCAGGGACAGGATTGCACACAGGCACCTCCGCGGCGGCCTGTGCTGCCTCCTGTCCCTGGTCCTGCACTGCACCACTAGCACCAGTGGGATCCCCACCTCCAGACCCCGTCTCTGTTGCTTGCACGGCCTCCTCCTCCACCAAACCCCCCACCAACCTGCTCCACAGCACCTTCTCCGCCCTCTTCATCAGTTGACGCTGCAGACAGGGAGAAATAAAACACAGGCATCAGGGCACTGTACAATGGACACATACACACATGACAGTTGCACATGAGTGGCATTGGCAAACCTCAGACATGTCATCACAATCCCCAACACACATGTCATTTCAACTCGCACACATGAGCCATACCACAGCCATATCGCAACTGCCAGCACCATCCATACACATACAACAGCATGAGCATGCAAAGGTGAGCCAGACATCACATGCAACACAGGAAGTGCACCACACATGTACACACACCACCACACCGATCAGGCTTCCACATACCGCTGTCACATGCATCCATGTTGCATCACTGTTGCATCCTTGTCTAATACACACAGATGCACATGTACACAGTGCTAATACATGCAGTTGAAAAAAACATACATGCGTGACATCACGGACATGTCTACTTACATACACATTCATCCAAACATGTGTGCCCACACAACTGCATTTGGCATGCAAGCCTACACACACAAGCACCATCCATGTCTCACACATTCCAGCCCTCGCATGTTAGCCCCACGGCCCTGTACACCCCCACCCATACTCGACCCCATACAAACAGATGTGCAACCTGCACACTACTGAAAAATCACCACACGCACATCTCACAATCAGGATGCATGTACACTTACCGCTCGACTCCAGACGGGTCTGCCTCTCAAGGACCTGGACGTGGAGCACTGGGGATATGCGTTCCTGGACCCTCATCTGTTCTTTCGACAAGTGGCCCGGCGCCCCTTGGCATCCGCTGCCTTCAAGAGGCGCCGGGCCTTGTTCAGGGTCCTGGACCTGAAGTCCTCCCAGCGCTTCTTGACATGTTGTAAGTCGCGGACTGCCACCCCCTCCGCGTTGATGGCAGTCACGATGTCAGTCCAGATCTGAGTCCGTCCTTCCTTGTCAGCGCGGGAACTTCCGAAGAGGGCATCATACTGCCCCAGGACTTGCTCCACCAGGACACCAACTTCGGTGGCACTGAAGCTGGTGCCCCTCTGCCTCTGCCTCTCTGGCCGGGGGTTGTCAGTGGTCTCAGATGGTGTTTGCCCCGACATGATAACCCCAGAGGCAGGAGTGGGTGGGCAACTGGGTCCTGGGGCTGGGCTGTGGAGCGATGGAATCCCAGTTGGGAGTCTTCGGTTCCAGCAGGGGTGGTCACAGCAACAGCACCCCTGGCTGATGTGCAAGCAGCAAATGGCAGGGCACGTAGGCAGCAGGCAGTCAGGCAGCAGCAGATGGCAGGTGGGAGCGTGCTCGGGGCTCTGGGGGGCAGTAGTTCGGCCTTCTGGGCAGGAGCGTGGTCTTCCGTGTGCTTACGCGTGGCCAGCTTGATACGGAGTGATTTGGCACGTGAAAATTCGGCACGTCGGTGTGTAATTCGAGGAAAGGCCCTTAGCGCGTAAGCGCGTCTGCACGCATACGCATTTTCATTGGACAGAAGGCCCCTCAAGCGCAAGCGCCCCTGTGACGTGACGCGTACAGGCGTGCATGGGCATTTCAGCGCACGTGAAAAACTGCACGTCCGCGTGTAATATGAGGAAAGGGCCCATGCGCGTAAGTGAGGTGACGCGCGCGTGCGTTTCCCTCAGCACGGGTTAAAGGTGAGCGGGCCCAGCAGTTCGCTGTACATGCCTTTCGTGGAGACCGACGTGTGTTGCTGCTTCCTGTTGTTTCGCGCGCCATCACAACTTCACAGCTATCAAGGACGTATCTCTTCTTTTGGCGGGGGTATTGGCTACACGTGTTTTTCTGCATCGCGCTAGTCAGACGGTGAGTCGCACATGCTCTTTTTCCCACTGCGGGTGCCCCTGTGTGTCGCACCCATTTTCAATGTCATAGTAGCCTGCGTGTCCCACGCGTACGCATTATTCGTGTTACTGGGTGCCACCGCGTACTGCGGGAGGTTGAATCCGCGCACGTAGGCTGCAGGGTTGCGTGCAGGGTTTTACTGCAGTTTTGGGGTGCCTGAGCGTTGCGTGACCCGTCACATCACCGGGGTCACATACAGCCTTGCAGGTGCAGGGGGGCTGTTAACATCTTGCTTCCCACCCCCTTCACCCCAATTACCCAGGTCAATTGTGGTGTACACCTCCCATTGGCACTACTCCATCTGTGCCAGCACTTCTACATCAGTGCCATGGTTGGGAAGCAACCAAAGGTGAGGGGCGCCTCAGCTGGGCGTCCTCCTCGTGGCGGGCGTGGTCAGGGACGTGGCCGTGGTGACCAGGGATTAGGGGGACTCCAGGGTGTCCAGGACGGCCACAGAGAGGGAAGAGGCAGGGGTGCGCCACTTGAGCACAATGTTGTGCCATGTGTCGGTGCAGTCATGCCACCACCCCCTGTGGTTCCGGGGGATGCAGCTCCTGCATCTGGCACTGGCACCCGTTCGACCCGGCAGTCCGTTCCATCGACTGCCACGGGCCCAAGGGTAGTGGTAGCTGCAGGTGCAGCTGTGGACACCGCCACCCAGGCTCAGGGTCTGCCAGCGCAGGCTGCGTTGGCACTTGAAGAGCCCTTGGTAGATCTCCAACAGGCCAGGGAGGAAACCATAGGGGCAGGCCGGGCTGCTCAGACCAAAACACGTGGCCCTGGGGCAGTCATGTCATCTGCTGCCCCGAACAGCCGGGTGTTGGCAAGTGCAGGGGCAGATGCACCCAACAGCACCCCGGTTGTGAGTCTGCCAACCAGGACCGTTGCGGTCAATGACCCTGCCAAAGCTGATGTTGCTGCGCAGGGTCCATTAGTGGGCACCCAGCTGCCACTGACACGAGTCAGGCCTTTGGTCATCCCTCCACCTGCCACTCCCTTGGCTCAATCCACCGAACCCACTGGCCATACTGGTCAGGGCGGCATTAGCCAGCCAGGGTCTGCGCCACAGTCCAAGAGGAGGAAGGTTGCACCTGCACCACATGCTGGGACCCCACACACAGCCACGACCTCCTGCACGTCAAGGAAGAAGCCTTTCTGTAAGCAGGAACTGGACTTCCTCGTGGATACGTGCGGGGCCACAGCCGTGACATGCTAGTGAGTGCCAATAGTCAGACTACGGCTGCCCAACGTGACACCCACTGGAAGCATGTTACGGAACATGTCACTTCATTCGGCCATGAGGTGCGCACGGCGCAAGAGTGCAAAAAGCGTTGGAATGACATCAAGTGCAGCACTAAGGCTAAGCGTGCCTCTAATTACAACTTGACTCTGGTGACTGGCGGTGGGCCTGCACCAGAGGAGGAAGAGCTCACTCCGCATGAGGCTCTCGTTGCGGAGTTCATACCACCTGAATTGGTCGAAGGAGTGGGAGAGATGCTGGACTTTGATGCGCAGTCCAGTGAGTGTTGTTGCGTGTTTGTTGAGGACGTGTGTGTTTCACTTGTGGGATGTGTTGTGCATGATTGCTGCTACATGTGACGTGTACATGGTTCTGGTGTGTAAGTAATGCAATGCTCCGTCATGCATGTCTCCTCTGCCTGCATGCAGGACTCCATGTAGGCATGCTCCCTTGCCCCTCCTCCGCCACTCTGCACCCCAGTTCCACCTTTGCACTGGTCTGCTTCAATCTTGCCAATGTGTAGTTTCTTGTTCATGTGTCCTGTGTAGATGCTAACTTCCAGCGTAGAATCTGCCAGACATATGCCGTGTGGTACAGCCTTAGTACTCGATGCAGGGTATCTCACTTGTACTGTGCATGGGTCAGATGTCCCACAGGGACATGAGTGCCCATTCATGCTCCATGTGCATTGCACGCATGCCCCTATGTGTCCTTGACTGGATGATCACTGTAATATAAGTCCTTGGTTACATACATTGCCTGCCATCTCATCAGCCTTCCCATGTCAACTGTGGCTCAGTCCTGTGTTGCACACATGTTTAGGCTCTGACAATCTGTGTGGCTAACAGGCCTCAGCCTGTTCAATGGCCAATGACTCTGTCCAACTCTTGTGTCTTCTTCACACGTGTGCGGCCTCCGGAGTTTTCATCATGTGTCCTGCCTACTGTCCCAGCATCATTTGCAGTGTTGTCATTTGAATCACATTAAGTTGTTGATGCCAGTCAACACTGCCTGTCAATACACAGGTGTATGGTCAGCCTTTTGATACCATGCTAGGCATCCCTGCTTTGGTACTGGGGTGGAGGGGTGCTTGGCTTCTAGATATGGTACACATTGAATGCACAATGCACGTGATGTGTGAATTTGACATTGCACTGCCTTCACATTTCCTGCCACACACCATGGAGTGCTTGTACATGTAGGTAGTGAGTGGGGTACACATGTTCTGCACTGCATAGACCCACTTCCATGGAAACTGCCACCTTTCAACAGGTCTGATCACAGAAGCTATTCAAAGTAGACCCAGCATGCATGCCAGGTTATATGTTGTGTGTCACATGTCTGCCGGATGCGTTTGCTGTCGGTGTGTGTGTCGTGTGCTTCTGACATGTGTAGTGACCTTTTTTCTCTCTATTTTTCAGGTGATGACGCAATGGAGGCGGAGGATGGTGTTGTGATGCCAGACACAGGGTTGGTAACACCACATCAACCCGGCACTAGTGGGGGTCGTGGGGTGGTAGGCCACGAAAACCCCCAAGTGCTGCAGTCCATCTTGTCTCTGGCTGCCTATGAGTCCAGCCTTGATGACAACTCTGACGTCCATGTTGAGTTGGATGAGCATCAAGTCCATGTGTCAGGGGTGAGTGATTCTGATGTGGACACTCCTCTGTCTGCGACCCCTGCACTGAGGGATCAGACAGTCTTGGTTCCTCCGCCCGTGGTGGATCGGGACGCAGGGTCACCCTCCACACCAGTCACTGATGTGCCTGGGACATCACGTCGACGGGGGCATGTAGTCGTGCAGGGGTCAGGCCCAGCAACGCGGTCGCCGCACGCAACCTCTGTATACTGAGTGGGAGCAGGACATGACTGCCAATTCCAAACGGCAGGGGGCAGCAATGGAGAACATCGCTGAGAGCATGGAGCGTGTGGCCCGATCTGTGTTCCCCCCTGCTAAGCAGGTGCTTCTCCAGCAGCAGGCGGCACGGTCCACGGCCCGCTCGCTCAGGCTGGGCATGGCGGCCTCAGACAGGGCACGCCAGGCTGAAATGTCGTCTCTGCGTCAAGCAATTGCTGCTCACGCAGAAGCGCACATGGATGCCCTGAGGGAGGAGTATGCTTCCCTCAGATCCACTCTGGGTGTCCTTATGATGTCCCAGAGGCAGCAGGCAGAGGAGAGGTTTGCACAGCTTGAGCGTACCATCTTGGCTGAGCTACAGGCTTGCCGGGCGGTGCAGCGGTTGTCCAGCCAGGCCTTGCAGGAGGAACTCCGTGTTACACGTGCTACCTTGCAAGAGGAAGCACATGTATCACGTGAGGTTCTGCATGCAGACCTATGTCACATCGCCACACAGAACCAGGCTCACCCGTCCGGCAGACTTGCTGCCGACGAGGGGCAAGCTGCGGCTAGGCATGGCCAGGCTACTGTGCCACATCCTTCTTTACAGGATGAGCCATACTCAGACGACCATCTATCTCCCACATAGGTCGGGCTGTGCAGGCGTTGAGCCCATGGAGGTTTTTTTTTTGGCTCAGCATCATCGCATGTGGATGTTGAGCAGCACCCTGTACCTCCCCCTCCTGGGTGCCACCCCTCCCCCCCGGGTCGTATGTGGCCATTTTTGATTTTTCTTTTAGTTTAGTTAGTTAGGTTTCTGTTTGATAGTTAGTTTAATTAGGTAATGTAGGTTTTCCATTGTTAGTGTAATTAGTTAATAGTTGATTTAGTTTAAAATTGCTAGTCTATTGTGCTTTCATGTGACGGTGCGGTGCTTTGTGGCTTTTGAAGGCATCCACTGTCTGTTCCAGCTGGGCCCTTCAGGCTTGTCTTGTGTATGTGTTTGCTGCTTGGGGTCCTTGACTCACATATGCCACTCCTGCCTCCCTTATCCATGGGCTCGCAAGGATGGTTCGGTGTTACAGAATATTACACAAGGGCTTTGGACTGTCATATCTGTGGCATGTCTGGTGCTGTGTGACTTGTGTTGACACCCCTAGTGGGGATGATTTTGGTGTTATTGTCCACTGTTCAGCTTTTGCTAGATGGGGTGTGTCATGATTAATGTGTACATTGATTGCTATGCATTGTGTAGTATGTTTCATATCTTTCCTGTACACGTGCTTGTTGCAATTCATGCTGTAGATAGTGTTCCACACTTTGGATGTGAAAGACGGACTGATGGTGTGATTTGTGATGTGACTGTCTGACATGGTCAAGTAATGAGATGCCTGATGAGACACACACAGATGACTTTGAAGCATTAATCATGTGTTTCATGCCCTTTCTGCAGGGGGATGAGCCTCCAGAGCACCTTTGCCAGCAGACATGGCCCATTGGACGACGGAATTCTGGACCCGTTTGTTGGTGCCCACATGCACATGTGTGCACAAGCAGAGGCACAGGGATTGCAGACCCACATCCTAGAACTGATTACATGTTCCAAGGAACTCCAGGCAAGGTGAGCAGCACAGGGGGGCCACGACACAGCAAAGCTTGCACCAGGCGAGTTGCACATGCAGGCTTAGTCACAGCACTGAGGGTGAGTTTAGACGAATATTGGTGTTGAAGCACACAATGCAGCTCAGATGTGTTGGTGGACTGATGGCTGTTTATAGGATTGTCTGGGACACATGCAGGGGCAGTGGCACATACCCTCCGGTACACCAAGGTCCATTGAGGCACTTGTATCAACCATGTAGCCTTCCGAGACATGGAAAGGGGCAGCTCACAGGGACATACAGCAAGGGACATACTCGGGTGCAGTGCATGTCTTTTCCATGTACTTTATGATAAATGCACTGCCAACTTTGTTTCGGTCATGGTGGTACGCAACTTGCTCTGAAGTCATGGCTTGCTATATGGGTCCGTCTGCTTACCCAGGGAACATTGCATGTTGTGTGAATTGTGACACATTGGTGTTCCATTTGCCACGCACCCACCAGCGGCTGACTTACTGCATTGACTGTGTATGACCCGTCACAGGGGTGATGTTATATATGGGTACGAAGCATCTACACCAGATTGTCTGTAGAGTAATTTGTTGCTATGGGGCATGTTTGGTGTTGTGTTTTTGTGTAATTGGCACATACAGGTTGTTGACTGTGGCTCTCTTTACAGCATTGCAGTGCTCCTGTAACCGGACCTGAGAGTGCGCAGGCAGGAGGCCAGCACTCAAAACCAGAGCTAAGTGTCTTGTTGTTTTTCTTTCGAACTGCTCTGCATAGGCTTGCTGGGGAGTGTACTAATGCATGGATGTATGTGTGGTTCAATTTGGTATGTTTTTTTCTCCCTAATCACCCGTGATCCTATGCAATTTTGACCCCTGTACCCTCTACCCGGTGTTCCTGCTTCCCGTACCTATCCAAGCAATGTTCCCTGACCCTCTTTCCCCGCTGGGGTTGCAGATGCCTGTGTAAGCCCCGAACTTGCAGGCGCCAAAACCCTAGAGGGGGTGGTTGGTTCGTACCACTCCTGAGCCTGGACTACAGAAGGCCATGACAATGATGTCCAAGTTTGTTTGGATTGTGTATGTGTTCATGCAGGTAGTACATTTTCGTGCATTCCCTAGTTTCATGTGTCATTCCTCCTCCCCTCTCCTGCCACTCATTCCAGTCATCCAGTGTGTCAACACCTGTCCCGACTGCATATCCCTGAACCTCCTTCCCCACCAGGGTCTCAGGGGCCTGTGTGAGTTTGACCTTGCAGGCACCCGGGACATGGTTGTTTCGTGACACTCCCGCGCCTGTACAGGGGACCTGTGACAGTACACATCCGTTCATGGTGCATCATCCTATGTCATGTACCACACATGTTTCACATCCTGTTGTGACATTGTTTTGCTGTGCTACCTTGGTTGTTGCATCATTGTGGTAGTACTTGGCCTTTGTGAGGTACTGCTACATCAAGTCATCTACTGGAGGATGTTCTGGTTCGTTTTTCTGGCTTGGATTTTGTGATTTTGGACATTGATTATGAGCGTGCAGGCACCTTTTTACACACAAGGTGGGAGATGGTGACGAAGGGTAAAGGTGATCCTGTGGCCAGGTGGAATTGAGGTTTGAAGGCTCCATGACCCGGGTGCAGTTGTTGGTCATGGTCGTTTGTGAGGGAGGGGTTGTTGTTGTTGATAGTTGCCTTGCCCTGCAGTGTGATGGGAACACTGACATTGTAATGGTGGTATCCTATGTACATGTTGTGTTCTGCTGATCAATGCCTGTTCATGTGTTGTGTTTACCTTTCAGGTGCGAGGGGATAGTTATGGTTTGACATGCTGGGGTGTACACATGGTGAATGTTCACATGTGATGTGTAGAGAACACTAATGGTCACTTGAGTGCACATGCATATGTGGAGTGCATGTCCTTGCAGAACCACACACTTGCACTCTGATGCACTACTCTCACCCTTGCATATCCACGTGTACACTGTTTGCCTTCTGGTGCCCACTGTGTCCCTGCAGCACATGTTCTGTGACCGATTATGGATCCTGTACATGCCTAATTTGCTGTTTGATGTGGTCTGTCACTTAGATGTGATGCTCAGGGTGTGCATCACACACAATGGCTGTTCACTGTGCTGTGCACTGAGCAGTGTGTTGCAGGAGTAGGACACTGCACACATGAGCTGCAGTGTTGATTTTGCAATGCACAATGTGCATGTAGACAGGCATTCATTGTTATGTTACGTCTACGACTCTTGTAATGCATTTGGAAATGACTTATTTTGGGTGGGAGATTTTGTTGGTCTGTCATTTCATCTGATTCCGGGTCAGGCATCATTGTCTGATGCCACTGTACATTTAGGACATGGCAATGTGTACCTTATCGTTACTGTGTTGGTGTATGGGTATTGCTTGCCATGTCATGTTGTGGTTTGGGAAGGTTTGAGTGACATGACAGTGATGGCCATGGCCTGTTTTGCAGGTGTGTGTGATGCACACCATGCATGTCAGGGTCATCCGCTTCTCAGAGCAACTAGCTGGGGGTAGATCTCTCTCCGCGGCAGGGCCCTCCCTCTGGAACAGCCTTCCTGCCTCACTTGAACTTGAGGGGAACCATCTCCAGTTCTGGAAGCACCTCAAGACCTTCCTCTTTGCTTCTGCTTTCTCTGTGCCTCTCCCTTGCAGAATTCTTCACTGGAACTGCACTGGAGCTGCAACTGGGCCACTCTCACCGACCTCGGTCCCTGGCCCAGCCACTCTCCACTTGCACTGCCTCCCTGGAAACCCCTGCACTGCGGTACTGTCTCTCTATCCCTACAGCCCACCCTTCCCAGCACTT
This sequence comes from Ambystoma mexicanum, assembly GCF_040938575.1. Taxonomy (NCBI): domain Eukaryota; kingdom Metazoa; phylum Chordata; class Amphibia; order Caudata; family Ambystomatidae; genus Ambystoma; species Ambystoma mexicanum. The sequence continues at coordinate 437,992,000 of NC_090936.1, forward strand.
GTCTGCACTTACCTTTGCAGTTGCCACCAGCCGACCTATGTATTTTTTTTTTGGGCTACTTCCCCTGTACTGCACTCCCCCCCCCCTTCCCCTTGCACTTTTCCCTTCCCCCTACCCCTGCACTTGCACAATCTCAATGACACCTGACCTAGTAGTACCGTTGTCTGTCTTCCCTTGTTCCCCCCTCCCTGCCTCATCGCACCTTGAAATACTTGTGTATATGCCATATCATGTCATATGTCATGTGTGTGCCTTTTGGTCACACAGGATAGCTTGTGTTTAAGTAGCTAGGGATGCAGACGACGTTGCACTTCCATGGCAACTATCTCAGGGTGGTAGGGTTGTGACAGTTGACTGTCTCTTTGTCATCATCGATTGTCACCTGGTATGTGCCAGGCCTGTGTGCACCCCGCAGGGGTGGGAGTTTAGGTGAAAAATGTGGCCACAAGCTGGGTCCGGGCTTCCTCGCCACGTGCCCTGTCCCCTCCCATGGGCAGCGCCTGTGGTTGGGGATGTGGGGGCACCACCATGTCCACCGGGACGCCCTGCCGTGTTGCAACATTGTGCAGGACACATGCTGCCACAATGATCCTGCACACTACTGGTGGTGCATAGAGTAGTTGCCCACCAGAGCGGTCAAGGGGGCGGAAACGTGACTTGAGCACTCCGAATGTGCGCTCCACTATGCCCCTGGTTGCAATATGGGCGGCGTTGTATCTTACCTGGGGTGGTGTGGTGGGGTTCCGGATTGGCGGCGTCATGTGGTTGCTCAGAGGGTAGGCACTGTCCCCTGGGGAGGTGATAATAGTTGAGATTATTAGGGTTTGGATATTTGTCTGTGTGTGACTTGCATGCATGTGCAAGGGCATTTGTACTGACCTAGGAGCCATGTGTCGCCATGCTGCCCAGCTTCCAGGGCCCGGCTCACGGCGGACATTCTGTATATGAAACTGTCATGGGTGGAGCCAGGGACCTGGTCGTCAGGCATCCCAAAAAGGCTTGTCTGTGGTGCGAAAATGCGTGCCCTGGCTATTCTCCTCCTCCTGCGGTGTCCCACAATCAGTGCTGCGACAAATGGGGCATTCATCGTAGCTGTATATACGCGTTTGTTGTTTGCGCGCACTTTTATGCTGTGCGCGGGGACGCTTCTGCCTGCCTTCGTGTGGCGGATGCGTTGACGCCTGTGCGCGTCTTTTGCCGTGCGCGGGTTTCCTGTATTCGGATCCATGAATACGGGTTGTTCGCGTGCGTGTGGGCGTTCCGTGTAGTTCCCTGCAGTACTTCCCCAGTTACGCCTTCTTTTTCACGCGTTGTTCCCCATTCCGCGTGTTACGCCCACTGTTCCGCCCACTTTGGTTGTGTGCGCCGCGCTATGTGCGCTTTTGCTGTGCGTGTAGCGCATGCCGTGTATGCCTGCGTGCGCCATGGCTGGATTGGGCGCACGGACAGAGGGAAACACGCGCAGCGCCTTCCTTTAATCGCACGCGCGTGCGTTTCTCACGCTTGCGCTCCCTTGCGCCTGCTTGCGCATGGATTTTCGGCGCACGTTTGCTCCATGAATCGGCCCCAAAATGTCAATTGATTATGGCACTTGTTATAACTAATAATAATCACTTATACTGAGATGTTGGCAATAATCTTCTAATTGATTGTGGCAATGTATTACCTTCCGTTGTGGTAAATGACAGAATGAACTTTTTTCGCTCTATTTGTTGATTGTGGTGTGTCTGATAATTCTATGAACAGGGGAGCAGGACACAGAGGTCATTGCATCTAACAGAGATTTTAACAATAAAACCAAATGAATCGAGGTTAATCCACCTTAGATTATTGGCCGCCTTTCAGAGGCTTATCCATCAAAACATGTCCAACGAAACTCATGCTAAAATATACAAATGTAAAGACTAGTAATGCTAATAAGAAGGTAAAGAAATCAAAAGATCATTGTCGCAAATGACACACACACAGTTATTCACTTATTGATGTTGGGAATACTTTATATAATTAGCAGCCCACATCACAACCAATTCAAAACAAAAGAACACAAAAGTCTCCAAAAAAAGATGGTTTTAATGACATCCACCATTACTTCATTAAAAAATGATACAGATAGGGGTAATAAACGAAAATGCCCTCAAAGGAAGAAGGTGTTTTAATAAGGGCACATAAAGTGGGCCTCTGAATAAAAAAGAACCGTTTTTCATCCTTAACGAAAGCTCAGTCTGACTCTGGTTCAGAGGTATATTGTGAGACCAGTTTTTCCTGTTATATTACATAGGATAAGCCCCAAACATCTCACAAGCGAACCAAACTAAATTATAAGCAAAGCAACAAATGCATATCTCACCTAGAGTGGATCAGTGGTCACTTGATGAATTACTAAAGCTAGTCCTGTAGAAACTACTTTTGCTCAATCAAATGATCATCTCAGAATCTAAATTATGTACTTCAAATAATTAAAGGAATGGTTCGGCCAAAATGTTTTATTTCAAAAAAAGATAGGAAATATTAAAAAAAACGATTGCCATTTTTTTTATTCGAAGGCCCTATGGAAAATATGAGCAATTCAAGCTCAAAGATAGCACATGGGGGCATCCATTTTGTGAAATGGATGCCCGCCGTTGTGCTCGCTTTGGCTTTTGCAGCACTAATGAAGGAAAAGTCAGCCAGCTGTAGTAAACAAAAGCTACCACTGGGTGGCTTTTCCTTCATTGGTGCTGTACGCAGAGGACGGGGACCGGAGACTACAGGCAGAAAAGCTGCAGCTGCATCTCGGTAAGTGCTGTTTATTTATTTTTTTAAATAAGCACTAGCTGCGGTTTTCTTTCTAAGTTTTCCGGGCTGGAGGAGCCCGGAAAACTTAGAAATAAAACCGCAGCTTTGAAAACGTTGTATTTATGTTTGCGGTAGCCCGTGAGGAGCCCTAAAGCCCTAAATGGGAAAGCAGATTTAGGCAGAAACACAACGCGTTGTGTTTGAAAATGCTGCGGTTTTTCTTTCTAAGTTTCTCAGGCTCAGAGGAGCCTGAGAAACTTAGAAAGAAAAACTGCAGCATTTTCAAACACAATAACGTTGTATTTATGTTTGCGGTCGCTTCAAAAGCTACCTCAAACATAAATATGACGTTTTTAAAGCTGCGGTTTTATTTCTAAGTTTTCTGGGCTCCTCCAGCCCGGAAACTTAGAAAAAAAACTGCAGCTAGTGCTTATTTTTAAAAAATAAATAAATAGCACTTACCGAGATGCAGCTTCAGCTTTTCTGCCTGTAGTCTCCGGTCCGCGTCCTCTGAGTCCCGGCACCAATGAAGGAAAACCACCCAGTGGTAGCTTTTGTTTACTACAGCTGGCTGGCTTTTCCTTCATTAGTACTGCAAAAGCCAGCACAGGCGGGCATCCATTTCACAAAATGGATGCGCCCTTGTGCTTGCTTTTGCAAATTTTGAGCTTGAATTGCTAAAAACTTTACATAGGGACTTCGAAAAAAAAAAAAAGCCAATCGTTTTTTTTTTTTTAATATTGCCTAACTATTTTTGAAATAAAATGTTTTGGCCGAACCATTCCTTTAAGAAAATTCCTAGGTTAAAGGTGATTACTATACAGATGACATTGGGTGGGTTTAGTTTCCTAATCACCATAAATTATCACAAGTCACATTGCCTTTTTGGGTCACCTACCATTATTAATATCCTTGCAGAACTGGATTGCTTCAGGATAATGGGGTTTCACATATTTGTTACATGGGCATGAGACAAAGGAGATGGGTAACATCTTGACTAGAAGTATGACGAAATTGAACCTGGAAATAGTAAAAGACCATATAAACATGAAAATAAAATGTTCATCCTATCCATCCACTTCGCAGGGCAGATACACATCACCCAATTTAGCGAGACAGGGCACGCCCAGCACTCAGCAGCCTCAGGGCCCTACCCCTGTGCCTATCTCACAAGGCACACCTCTGGCTTGTGAGGACAGGTTCTTCGAGAAGTTGCTCGCCCTCATGAGATCACCACAGATTGGTGTTATCCTCAGGGATGTAATCTGGGACATGCTCCCTCCTGTACAGCCACAATCACCCACGGTGGTACCGCCCCCTGGCTCCAGCACAGCTGCTAGCTCCCATGCCTGTACCAATCATGGCAACTCAGGCTCTGCCCCCTCAGCAGCCTCTGGCACTGATATTCAGCACGCCACAGTTGCCTGCGCCCAGCACTCCTCCAGCTTCCCCGGATCCACAGGGCACAACAGTGGACACAGACGAGGAGGAAGACCCGGACACCCCATCATCAGCCAAAGCTTTTCATGAGCGACTGGCAAACCTGGCTGAGTACCTAGGACTCCTGCAGCCAAAGGTGGAACAACCTGAGGCGGGGTTACTGGCTGAAGTTCTCACACTACGTCCTACTTGAACTGAAATTCCACTTCAAAAGGATGTCGAAGCATTTGCCAAAAAAAGGTTGGCTCAAGCCACACTCTACCCAGCCTACCAACAGGTGTCTCAACGCTAAGTACAGGCAAACGGAAGGGGACCAACCTCCTATTGTCGGCGCACCTCCAACCGCACTCCGCTGTGAAAGCGACAGCATCACTCTACTCTAAACCACAATCCTCCTCTGCGGCTTCAGGCCTCTGCACTCCAGGAGGTAAAGCTCTTGGAGGCATTCGGGAAGAACATTTACTCTAACGCCACTCTCCACCTGCACCAGGCAAATGCTGACAACATGTTGGTGGCTGTTAACCAGAAGCTGTGGCGAGAAATTGCAGATTTCCTTCCTGAGCTCCCCACCCATAGCCAGGCTCGCTTCAAGGCTGGGCTGGCAAAGGCCAAAATTGTGGTGCCAAGATATAATGGAGTCCATGGTGGCCCTCATTGACACATCAGGCCGAGCCATTTGTATTTCCACGGACATGAGAAGGAATGCTTGGCTCAAGGCGAAATAATACAACCCAGACGTGCAGGAGCGCATACTAGACCTGCCTTTTCGAGGGGGGCGACCTCTTCCATTCAAAAACAGATGAGGAACGTGATAAGAAAGACCATAGCTCCCGGACAACAAAATCTTGATCTATTCTTACTAAATCCGCACTGAAGACCCACAGCCAAACGCACCAGCGCTCTGACAAAGGTCGGCCCTTGGGAAGCATTAGGGGCTTCTGGGAGAGACTGTCCAGACAATTGGACATATCCCCTAGCCAGCACAGGCGCAAACAGCACAAGACGGCTAACACAGGTTTATTCCAGTCCCCCTCCTCAGCCCCAGCCTCAGAGGGAAGAAGTTGTGACAGGCTTATCCGGATCCAAGAGTCTCCAGTGGGGGCGGGCTTGCCCTTCACATACACAGCTGGCGGACAAAGTTCACGACCCATGGATCCTCTCAGTTATCCACGGGTTTCCAGCTCCTGATTCCTCCTCCTCCTAGCAGATTGGTACAGCAACTCTGCTGGCGTAAATCTTTCGCTGTCAGCGAGCATGGCAGTGGAGGAAGTCCCAGCCACGCAGCAGGGCCTGAGCTTCTATTCATGAATTTTTGCCATACACAAAAAGAACTAGGCTGGCCAGAGAGTTGTGTTGGACCTTTCCTCCTTGAACCTTTCCCTTTCCCCTCCAAATGTTCAATATGGTTACTCCAGCCTTCATAGCGAAGATATTGTGTGTGGGAGACTGGATGTGCTCCTTGGATCTGAAGGATGCCTACCTCCACGTCCTGATCTGGGAACCCCATCGGTCCTTCCTGAGGTTCAGGATCATGGGTTTTCACTTTCAATACAGGTTCTACCCTTTGGACTCAATTTGGCCTCCAGGGTCTTTACAGGGCTAATGAACGCAGTGGCCGCCCTACTCGGGCCACAGGCCATCACATTTATCTATATTTAGATGACTGGCTAGTTAGGGCGAGATCTCCGGAGGCTGTCCAGCTCACGGCCTCGCCCTCATGGATACACTATATGACTTGGGATTTTCTCTCAATCTCAAAAAGTCTCAGTTATTGCCCACGCAGAGTCTGACCTTCCTCGGCCTTATATGGGACACGAGGTCCGAGAGGATCTTCCCTTCAGCGGACAAGATCGCAGCTATCAAAAGGGCCACTGGACATTTTCTCAGCAGAGTAATTACCCCGGCGTGGTGGTACCAACATCTGTTGGGAGTCTTGGCCGCATGTCCCCTCCCAGTGCCACATATGAGGATCAAAATGAGGAGACAGCAGCTGCACTTCACAGGCTCCTGGAGTCAGGAGAGTGGTTCCCAGGCAGAGCAGGTCAGCATCCCACATTCCGCCAGGACCTAGTCTTGTGGAGCACAGGCTGCAACCTGCTGATAGGCCGACCCTTCTGTCAACCAGCACCTCAGGTCACCATCACCACAGATTCATCCCTAGAGGGCTGGAGAGCTACCTTGGCAGCCACAGTGTCCATGGGGTTTGGTCCCGTATGGAGCAGGCAGCCCACATCAATTGGCTAGAGTTGATGGCCATCTGGCTCGCTCTCAAAGCCTTCCTCCCGATGATCAGTGGCAAGGCTATCCTCATTCAAACAGACAGCTCCACCAGCATGTATTACGTCAACAAGCAGGGTGGCACCAGGTCCCCTCCCCTCTGCACTCTAGCAGTCCACATCTGGGAGTGGGCTCTGGAAAACAACATGCACTTGACAGCAATCCACCTCCCTGAGGAGTCCAACCTAGAGGCGGACAGGCTCATCAGGCTGGGTGCCGATAACTACGAATGGCAGTTGAACAAACAGGTCCATCAGGGGATTTTCAACAGGTGGGGTCACCCTCAGGTGCATCTCTTCACCACATGGGCCAACAGGAGGTGCCCCCAGTTTGCATCCTGGAAGGGACAGGGCAGGGGCTCTCTGGGTGATGTGATGCAGATCCGGTGGAACAACATGAACACGTATGCCTTCCATCCCACTCCTCTGGTGCACAGGGTAATCTGCAAGATCAGGGAGGCTTGGAACCTCTGTATCATTCCGATAGCTCTGTGGTGGCCAGCAAAGCCATAGTTCTGAGAACTACTTAGCCTGTCGGATCAGACCCTGGTACACCTTCCGCTGGGCCCAACACACCTACTCTCTCAACTGGAGGGTACGGTCATCCAACCCGCCCCCCAGAAGTTAGCCCTTGCACCGTGGTTCCTGAGCAAGTAACACTGAGGCATCTGCATCTGCCACAAGCTGATCTAGACATTCTACCAGAGGCTAGGAGCGATGTAACCAGGAGCCGTTATAAAATCAATTGGAGCAGGTTTTGTCACTGGGCTAAATCAAAGGAGGTCGATCCTTTGACCTGCACGTTGGATGACGTGCTTTCCTTCTCTGCACACCTCGCACACTCGGGAGTGCAGGTAGACACATGCCGAACCTATCTGGCGGCCATTGGAGCCTACAGGAACTCAGAGGAGGAGGTATTCTGATCCTCTAACCCGGTGGTTAAAAGACACTTGACGGGCCTGACCAGGATTTATTCGCCTATCAAGAAACCCCACCCTGTGTGGGATCTCAGTGTGGTGTTGGGCGCCCTGGCGCATAAACCATTTGAACTATGGCATCGGCAGACATCAGACCTTCACTATTAAGACGGCCATCCTAGTGGGCCTTACCTCGGCACGCCGGATCAGTGAAATCCAGGCACTGGTGGCTTCAGATCCTTATACTACTTTTCATAAGGACAAGGTGGTGCTTAGAACTCACCACACATTCTTACCTAAGGTTGTCTGCTCTTTTCACTTAAATGAGGAGAAAATGCTACTACCAACATTCTTCACAGACCCTGAGGATGACGCTCAGGGATATTGCACTGTCTGGATGTGAGGCGTGCACTGAGGTACTACCTGGACAGGAACAAGAGCTTCTGCAAATCTGATGCCCTCTTTGTCACCTTTGGTGGGTCAAAGCCTGTCTGTCAAGCCTCCAAGGCTTCCATAACAAGGTTGATGGTTACGGCCATCAAGGAGGCTTATGAGGGGCAGCACCAACTGCTTCCAGCAAATATGCATGCCCACGCAATCGGAGCTAAAGCCACTGCGGTTATTTTCCAGAAGCATGTTCCGTGGCAGGTTATCAGCAAGGCGGCTGCATGGGCTACACCCTTGGCCTACTGCAAGCATACTGCTTGGATGTCAGCACCAGACCAGACGCAGCATTTGGTCAGGCAGTATGAAGGAAATTGTTTTCTTAAGAGAGCACCTCTCCACCCTGGGGCTACATTCAGTTGTACTCGCCCATACAGTATGGAGGAAAGGGGACAGGACATAGAATAATTATAAGTTACTCACCGTAATAATTAACATACTCCTAGTCCATAGTCCCATTTCCTCTATACCTCCCACCATCCTCCGCCTCACCCCCCTAATAAAGCTGGTGCCATTAGGCAATGTTGATATTGTTGACGCGTCAAAGGGGACTGAGGAGTGGTGCCGGTGGACGGAGTCAGGGAAGCCCCTGCACGCATCTAAATTTAAGCGGGAAGATGACTTTTCTGGTGAAAAAGGTTGCGTCTTACATCCCTACGAGGGACGCCCATACAGTATGGAGGAAAGAGTACTATGGACTACGGTGAGTAACTTATAATTTATTTCCAGTAGCTAGTGTAGAGGCAGAGGATACATTGGAAATATTTGTAGTGGCAATGTTTCTTGCTGCAGCCACCTATGCAGCTGGTTCACTAGCAAGGACATGATTATACATTACTGGTTCACATTTAGCCGGTATGTTTTCCAGATTCTGAATGGTGAGCTCAGCGTCATTGATGGTATTGTCCGGTGGTTGGCCGGGGTACGTGTATTTGGGTACAGAGATGCCCATCTTCATGGCCATGTTGGGGTTGCTGAAAGGTTTCTTGGTTACGAGGTAGGTAGGTTATGAGCATGATCAGCTGTATTATTTGTATTTTATTACATTTATATAGCGCTTTAATCCAACGTGCTTTACAAGAGGAACAAGAAAAATACAACAAGCATTAAATAACAATTGAATCACAACCAGAAAACAGTACAAGGAACAATTTACAATATTGCTGAGGTAAGGCGAGAGTAGAGAGGGACCAAGGTGTGAGAGGGAGAAGTAGGTAAGAGTAGTGGTAGAAGCAGAAGTAAGAGAGGAGGCGAGTGTAAGGGAGAACAATGGAAGAGATACGATTAGCGAAGTGCAGGAAGTAAGGTAGAAGGGAGTTGAGAGGAAGAGTGTGAGGAGGTACAGAAGTAAGAGAGGGGGTAGGAAGTGAGGGGAGAGGTAGTTGCAGAAATAAGAGAGGAAGCTAAGGTGTTAGGGAGGTGAATGGAAGAGATAAGATTTTAGAGACGTATGGAAGGTAGGGTAGGAGGGATTTGAGTGGGTGTGGAGGGGGAGGCGGTTCCAGTGGAAAGGAGCGAGTAGTTGGAAAGAGCTGAAGCGGGAAGGGGCGCAGGGTGATGGAGGAGGAGAGAGTAGGAAAAGATCAGCAGAGCGGAGAGTGCTAGAAGGGGTATAGAAAGTGAGAAGGGAGGAGAGGTAGGGGAGGGGCAAGGCCTTAGAGGGATTTGAAGACTAGACAGAGGAACTTGAATTTAAGCTGGGAGTGCAATAAGAGCCAGCCTAGAGAGGTGAGAGAAGAAGAGATGGAGTCATGAGGAGAGAGCAGAGGGAGCGGATTGCAGAGTGGTAGACAGATTGGGGAGTGGGGAGAGGTGAGAGGAGGGGAGTGCAAAGAAAAGAGAGGAGCAGTAGAAAAATCTGGAGAAGATGAGGGAGGTGATTAAGAGTTTAGTCGCGTGAAAGGTTAGGAAGGGTTGAATTTTACGAATGTTGTAAAGGTGAAGGCGGCAAGATATGGCAGTAAGAGAAATGTGGTGAGATAGGGAGAGGTGGGGGCCAATGTGAAGACCAAGATTTCAGGCATGGGGAGAGAATGAAAGAAGGAGGAGGGCGTGTGTTTTCAGGGAAGAAAAGGACTTCAGTTTTGTCAGCATTAAGAGTAAGGATGTGAGAGGACATCCAGGATGTAATAGCAGAGAGGCAGGAAGAGAACTTGTGGTGGATATCTGGAGAGAAAGAGGAGAAGGAGAGGAAGAGCTGGGTATCATCAGTGTAGACATGGTGTGAGACACTAAATGAGGAGATGATAGGAGCTAAGAAGGAAGTATAAAGTGAGAAGAGAAGGGGGCTAAGGACAGAACCTTAGGGGACCCCGTGGTTGAGAGGATGGGTGGGAGAGGTGGAGCCACCCCAGCAGACACTGAAGGTGCGGTTAGAAAGATAAGGGGAGAACCAGTTAAGGACAGAGTCTTTGAGGCCAAATGGGGAGAGAGAAGTAAGGAGAAGAGGATGGTTAACAGTATCAATAGCAGCAGGGAGGTTGGGGAGAATAAGAATAGAGTAGTGCTTAGAGTAGCGTGCAGAAAGGAGAGAGTTAAGAACAGAGATGAGGGCAGTTTCAGTGGAGTGTAGAGGGGAGGAGGGAGTGGTAAGAGATGAAGGAAAAAAGTTGAGTATAGACAATACGTTCCAGAAGTTTAGAGAGAAAGGGTAGAAGTGAGATGGGGCTAGAATTGGATGAAAGGTGGGGATTAGCAGAAGGTTTTTTGAGAATGGGGATGATAGTCGCATGTTTAAAAAGAGTAGGAAAGGTGGAAGTCGATATGTTTAAAAAGGAGGTGAGATAGGGTTTGAGGAGGGGGTAGATTTTAGGAATGAGGGGGGTTGGAATGGGGTCGGTGGGAGACGCAGTAGGATGACTTTTAGATAGGAGGGTAACTTCAGATTGAGTGACAGGAGTAAATGAGGACATGGAAGAGGGTGGGGGGAGGAGGAGGAGGAGGTGGAGGAGGAGAATAAGAAGGGGAGGAGAGGATAGTTCGCCGGAGATTGAGGACTTGTGAGAAAAGAAGGAGGCAAGATCAGAAACAGAAAGAGGAGAGGCAATGGAATGATCAGGGGTAGCTGGAGAGAGAAGTCGGGATAAGGTCTGATCGATGCGGCGAGGGTGTGAGGACTGAGACTGGAGAAGGTCAGAGAAGTAGGTGCGTTTAGCAGAGTTGAGGCAGGAGTCGTAGAGGGTATGATGGGAGAAGTATGCTGATTGGTTGGAGGGGCTGGGGTGTTTGAGCCAGAGACGTTCAATTCGCCTGAGAAGGCGGCGCATGGAGGAGAGATGAGATGAAAGTCAAGGTTGCGCAGGTCGGTGAGAAGGGTGGAACGAGGAGAGGGGGTAAAGATCAAGAGTAGAAGAGAGAGGAAGTGAAGGTGGAAGAGGCATCGATGGCTGAGAGAGAAGTGGGAGGGGGGAAGAGGAGCAGGATGCAAGGAATAGAGCAGGGTTGAAGTTGCATAGATCATGCCGGAGGAAGAGGGTGGACGATGGAGGGGAGGGATGAGAAGGAGAGGGGGGGGTGAGGGAAAAAGAGAGTAAGGAGTGGTCGGATAGATAGTTGGGTAGAGTAGAAATAGGAGAAGCAGAGAAAGAGGAGGTAAAGATGAAGTCAATAGTGGACCCAAATTGATGAGTAGGAGCGCATGGGAGGGGGGAGAGAAGGTAGGAGTCAAGGATGGATAAGAGAGGAGAGGAGGGAGGGTTAGAAGAGAGATTGAAGTCGCCAAGTAAAAGCAGTGGAGTGGGGCTCGGGGCATTGAGGCTGAGGAGATGGTCAATGTCCTCATAGAAGGAGGCGACAGGGAAAGGGGGGCGGTAGATGATGAGGAATAAAATAGCATGAGGAGAATTAAAGATTTTGTACATTAATTCAAAGGAAGGAAGAGTAGGTAGAGAAGTAGGAGAGGGAGAGGAGGTAAAGTGTGGACGAAAGAGAAGGCCTAAGCTGCCTCTGCGGCCAGAGAAGCGAGGGACATGTTCAAAAGAAGAAGAGGAGGATGAGGGGAGGGAAGCAGGAATGGAGGCGTTGTTGGGCGGGATCCAAGTTCCTGTAATACAGAGAAATTGGAGGTTGAGGCGTAAGAAAAGGTCAAGAACAGCCGTGGTTTTGATACAAATCGATCTGGTGTTCGAGGGCAACGTCAAAGGCATTGGAAGAATTAGTGGTTTGAGGGTAGATGAGGTTGCGACGTTGGAATGAGGTGTTTGGGAGCTGGCCAGAGTGGGTATTGGGGGTTGGAGGGAGGTTGAGAGAGGAGATAGCCATGATGCAAAGGCAGAACATTTTGAGGGGGGAGAGGGCAGAAGGAAGAGGGGTGGGAAGGGGAGTGGGGAGGGATTGAAAGAGAGAGCAGAGCATAACAGGGAATAAAAGACAGCAAAGAGTTGATTAGATGGTTGTGAGGCTGCCTGTGGGGGTATTCTAGAGAGGGAAGGAGGTTGGTAGGAGGTGGAGGGGATCAGAGGTACCAGAGGAGCAGATGGTAATAAGGCAGAGCATTCTTAAGGCCAGGAGGCTACCGGGTGCAGGGTAGGCCCTTACAGAGTTGAGACAGGTGGAGGGGGTGGCTTGAAAGTGTGGGAGGAGCTGGTAGTGGGCAGGTGGTGCAACCGGTTAGGCAGGCAGATGGTGGTATCGAATGAGGATTGGTGAGGGGGAAGAAATACAAAGCGCAGGGCGGAGGGGCCAAGGATGTGGGAGCAGGCTCAGCAGCTGGTAGCACACAGGGGTGATTGGTGCAAGCTGCTGGTGGGAGGAAGCAGAGGTCAGAGGTCAGGTACATCAGGCTTCACAGTCTGTGATACAATGAGGCAGGAAGTCCAAGGTGGTGAAGGTCAGGTGGATCAGGCTTCACAGGCTGCGGTATAACGAGGCAGGAAATTCAAGGTGCTGGAGGAGGGAGATGGAGAGGACACCGAAGGTCAGGTGGATAGAGTACTGTAGATTAGAGCTCTCCAGGGACATGAAGTACAAGGCAATGGTGTAAGGAACTGGAGATGGAGCAGAGGGTAGGGTGGATCAGGTTCGACTGTCCAGAGTACATAGGATGGATGATGGCCTCCAGAGGAAGCATTAGAAGGAAAAGTCTGCATGGGTTGGTGAGGGAGAACAGTCAGTAACAGCTGGAGAGGACGCTCAGGAGTGGGCCGATGGAGGGAGGGCATGGCCACCGGACAGAAAGTGGAGTTGGATGAAGACAGGAGGCGCTCGCCTTTTGCAGAGGGTGGGCGAGGGCAAAGCAGTTTGAGGCAGTGGGCTCTAACACGATGCAGGTGGACAGAGCCACTGAGGTGGGATGCTGGTTGGCGATCGGAGGGAGCAGAATCCTGAGGAGAGTATGAGGTGGATCAGTGGAACATGCAGTATATTCAAGAGCGCCCAGGAAGGAGGTGGCACCCCTAGCAGGAACTGTGGAGAAGATAGAGGATGCAGTGTAGAATTCGTAGTAGCCAAAAGGAGCAGAGTGAAAGCCGGGATCACGGGCGGGACCGCTGAGGAGATAGATGCAGGGCCAGTGAATGCCGTAAGGAGCAGCCGCAACCAGGAGGATCTTATGCAGATAGCAGCTGGGCCGGGGAATGCAAGGCCATCAGGGAGAGAGACGCACCCCCGGCAAGAACAACGGAGAAGACAGCAGCAGAGGCTGTGAGAGGCAATGCAGAAAGGAGGCCGCTCCTCAGGTCAGGACAGAAGAGGAGAAAGCAGCAGGAATGTGGAATGCAGCACGGAGCAGCAACGATGAATAAGGGCCGCCTGGAGGGTACGACGTCCATTCATCGCCTGCCTGTTCATCCCCAGGCTTTTTAACGTGCACATTCTATCGAATATGCTCATCAAATTTTTTAGGGGTTGTGTGGGAAAGGGCAGAAAAGGGTTTGGGCGGGTGGGCAATAGCAAAAAATAAGTGTGGGAGAAGGGTTTGGGAGGTTACCCCTCCTTCTCCCCCCAACAAAAAAAACGAGAGCACATTCGATGGAATGTGCACATTAAAAAGCCTGGGGATGAACAGGCAGGCGATGAAATGACATGGAACCTGCCTGGAGAAGGCCAGAACGTGACGGCAAGGCCAGCTGCCTGAGGAGCGGGCTAGAGGAGGGAGGGCCCAGCCGTAGGCAGCGTTCTGATGTATGGGCCGAGAGCAGCAGGAACAGCCCACACAATCCTGGGTGGCCGGAGAGAGCTGAAACAGCCGGCTGTGGAGGGCAGCACTCCAGCACACAGGCCGAGGGCGGCCAGAGCAGCCTGCGCAGTCCTAGAAGGGTGACGAGAGCCGCGGCAGGCAGTTGTTGGGGGGCAGCCCGCGTGGTCCTGGTGAGGCGGAGAGAGCTGTGGCAGCAAACTGGTGCAGAGGGCAGCCAGAGCAGCCTGCACAGTCCTGGAAAGGTGGCAAGAGCTGCGGCAGACAGTTGTTGGAGGCAGCCTGCGTGGTCCTGGGTAAGCGGCGAGAGCCGCAGCAGCAATCCGGTGCACAGGCCGAGGGTGGTAGGGCACCGTAGCTCGGAGCGGATGGAGAGAGCAGGAGCAGCACCAGCAGAGGATGACAAAGGAAGCAGTCTCCAGGTGTCCAGGTGAGAGGGGACCCAGAGAGGCTCAAGGGAACCAGGACCAGGTAGCCATGTTGCCGCCCGCGGGCAAGAGGAGTGCAAGGAGGCGATCCGATAAAAAGGGGCTGGGTTATCAGGCAATAAGGTAATCCAGAGAAGCAGAAGGCTTTCAAGAATAAAATGGGCAGCTTTGCAAATTGAAATTGTTGATTATTCAGCTTTCAGAAGGGATGATTCAGCCTGATGAAGGGAGACGTCGGATCATTCATCCGATGCTTGGTGCCCCCTGCTGGTTGCATGAGAAAGGCTATTTGTCATTAGAGGTCTGGCTGTACTGACTGACTCTGGAATTCTGGAATTATAGGTTCTAGCGCAAGTGTACCATCGGAGTTTTGAGGTGAAATGAGCTGTGAATGGTATTTTTTTCACAAAGCTGGGGAGTTTGGACTGATCAGGCCAGGCGTGGACATTATGGAGATGATCGGCTGAAGAAGTTTGTGTGCATAGGCACTTGTTTCTTTTGGGCACAGAAGGCTGCATTCCAGGTCTGGGGGCATGCCTGGGTAGGTTACCACTGAGTCGGGCATTTCTGGCAGGTATATCGCAAGGTTTGGTGGCCATTGATGTTACACGTTAGGAACGGCGTATGGTGTGGGTGTAGCATTAGGCAGGAAGTTGGAAGAGGGGATAGTTGAATGTTCCGGCAACATATGAGACATTGGTAGCGACAAAATCAATGATAGACAGTGAACGGGTACAAACCTCTGTAGGGGTGGCAGGTGGCAAGTGGCTTCCAGTGGCCTGGCAGGGCCAGACAGGGGTGGAAGGTGGCCTTAGTTTTGGCCTTCGTGTGGGGCCGGTTTCACCTGCCGGTTCCACAATGCAGGGACACATGATGTTGAAGAGGGCCAATCCACTTTTCGGCAGAGGCAGGCATTTGGCCATGCTCGAGTTGCATGGTGGAGAAGGCAACTAGCTGGCAGCCATGTTCAAGGTGGCAAAGCACACCGGAAAGTGTGTAAGGGGCCCAACAAAGCGGCGTGTACAATCCTCATCCATCGTTAATGGGGTATGCAAGGCAAATTTTATGGGCACAGGAAGGCTTGCAGATAAATTTACAAGCCCAACCCTCTTGGGTTCCTTCCTGCAGGACTCACAACCCTAACATGAGCATACAATACAGTTTTAGTACTCATTCTACTTGGTCACAGACCTGCAATGCTAAATCTGGCATGCATGGTTTATGTATGGGCATTTCAGTTTGAGGCTATAGAGAGCTAACAAAAGGCTCCTTTGATCAGGCCTGAGCTCTTTGTTTCTCCAAACACTCTGACACCCTGGATATTTACTCTTGGCTTCCTCTCGTGCCCTTTCATCATGCGACCACCATTTCAATTCATCTGGCCTCCGGTCCTATTATACTTTTTCCTGCTAATCTACTTGAACTTCTCATATCTCAGCAGTCCTCTTCACTTCCAGTCATCCTACTACCGTTTTAGCCCCTAACCCCAGATTGACCCTGCCTGGTGGCAGATTCTTCTTCGTGGGATACGTCATTTCACCAAAATGCCAGGGGTAACGGAAGTCACATCACACGACCCGTGACCCCCCCCTGATGACATCACAGGAAGGGATGAAATGTCAACAGAGGGGAGTGCACCCGATGATGTTATCTTTGCTGGAGTATAATACCTTGGAAAGTTTCTTTCAATATACAAAAGACACCCCCCTCCACCTCCCATAGTTTTTATTATCTAAGTGCAATACTGGGTACCAGAGGTCTTTAAAAAAAAAATACATTTAATGTAATATCATTGCTGCACACAAAAATTCATAGCACCACACAGTTATTTAAAATTGAAAACACCCACAAGTTGCTTCACACCCAGGCACTCCCTGGCAGACTTCCAAGGCGTACACTGCACACTACCCCTTTGTCAGACCCAGTGTTACCCAATGGCATAGCACAGGATTTGGCAGCTCAACTGCGAGCCATGCAGTGTGGGCCCCCGTCCCCCAAGCTCCTTAAGAAAGCACAGGACACGCCACACTCCGGGCCGGTCTGGACCACCACATGTGCGGAATGTCCATGATGATTTTGCTGCTGCAGGGGCATGCACTACTGCAAGTGAAAGAAGTAAATATGTTTTTCAATCAAAGCTTACATCTTTAATTTAACATAGAGCGAAGGCGGCGGTGCCTGGTCCACACATTTGCTAGCCTACAGTGGTGGTTGGTGATTTTTTTTTTTCTGGCGGGTGTAAATATTTGGAACAAGTATGTGATTGCGACTGAGCATAGCGAGGGAGCCCTAACTAACGAAAATTGCTCTTTGGGCGGCTGGGGGGGGGGGGATTCTTCTCCCTCCCCACAGTAAATGTTTTGAATAATCGGTTAAAATTGTGCATTACATAGTACACTTTCTGGGAAAATTTTGGTAAAAAAGTACAATAGATGCAAGTCACCAAAAGTGCACAGGGCATTTCCCAATGCATTATCATGCCGGTCCCTGCAATATATGCCAGTACAAAAAACAATTGTATGC
Source organism: Ambystoma mexicanum (assembly GCF_040938575.1). Lineage (NCBI taxonomy): Eukaryota > Metazoa > Chordata > Amphibia > Caudata > Ambystomatidae > Ambystoma > Ambystoma mexicanum. The sequence goes on from NC_090936.1 coordinate 438,008,936, forward strand.
TGCCTGTGCCCATATGTTTCCATGTTGGCCCCAACAACATGCTAGTATTCCCATACAAGACCATACTTGGGTTCGCTTTCAGACCTTTTTCTATAGTATCATTACTGGTACTGGGCACAAAACTGGCTCGGCCAATATATGCCAGTACTCCTATGTAAGTACATACTCTTTTCGGTTGGGCCAATAAAGGTGACATTTCACAATGGAAAAACCTCTCCAAACTGGTTCCAGTGTAAGCCAGTCTAGACCCATAAGAGCACTTATCTTGCTTGATTCATCATAGATGCTCAGTTAATAACAAATCATGCTACAGTGAAGACTATTCGGGCTGCTGCGCCATAACAGTCTAGCAAGGTGACACTACTTACCATGCTTGCTTTTTGTCAAGATCCAAAGGAGGAGAGCGTATCAACACTCTTCCCCCGAACCACAGAAGCCAAATAGATCAACCCTCCCACCGTGGTTGGCACAGGCACCTGGATTTTGGATTAACAGGTAGCCACGTGGCAGCCAATGGGGGAAGAGGAATTAGGGAGGGGTTGTGGATAGGGAATGGGGAGATTAGGAAAAATGGAAAGAGAATAAAGGGTAGTGTAGTTAGATAGGTTTGGGGGAAGTTAGGGAAAGCAAACACACATATACCAACACTCCTGACCTACTTTCACCACTAAATCTGCATATCATCAGAACCTAGAACCTTAACTTGGAGACTCCTACCTAGACCTACTATCCTGCTAATGTGAATGTGGAACACACACATCATGGAACTTATTTCATCATGGAAGCACATAACATGGAACTTAATGCAGCATGGCTACACAGGACATGGAACTTATTGCAGCATGGAAAACGCATATTGACTCTGTAGCAAGCAACATGGCACATACAAGGGTGTTCCCCTCTTATGGAAAAACAAACACATGGCCCGTTGGGCAAGCAAAAACAAACATGACAGGACATTACATTCAAGGGTTCCCCCTTATGCGACATATAGGTCTGTGACCACTTCCTCCTCACGTAATAACTGTGTAGCCAACACCCCATTCCCCACTCCTAGACATGCCTTCTGCGTTTCCCAGCGGCTTGAAAACTCTCTCATTACCGCAAACAAATGTCTGCAACTTGGAAGTTCAATCAGCCCCTCAGCCGTAGAGCCGTAGTGTGTGCAACCTTTAGCCCTCCATCCAAGTTTATATAACAGTGCGAGAAGCGCACGTTCCGTACATACACATAAACCAGCAGGAAAGCAATATGCAACCACTTATCTGAGGGTCCGAGGGCCCCACGGGGCAACCCAGACATGTAGATGTCGGTTGAAGCACTCGCTGGGCCGTTTTCAATCACCGCTGTGGGCCGGGCTGAAGAGATTGCGATATTCCTCCGGCGTCCCCTCCAGCTCCAAACTTGCTCAAACACGCCGCTGTGACCGGCCGTGCTGGGAACACGTAATAATCCGCAACTGAGCACAGGTGGCCGGCGTATTTACTAGTCCCTCAGTAGTATCGGCTATGAAGTCCAAAACTGCAGACTTTTCCCAAGGCTGCTGGGAAATGTAGTTCCACTGATCCTCTCATTTTACATGCAATGCATGCCTTTTCCTGCCCCTTTAATAAAGATGCTGAGTAATAAATGTCATGCCACAGTAAGCAATGGCTAGACTGGCTGCACCAAAATGCCAGTCTAGCCAGGGAATGGCACAGGTGAACTTGCCTTTGCCCAGAAATACCATTAAAACATGCACAGTCACTTCTCATTCACCTACTGGTCACAAACACCTTCTCTTCCATCCACTCATTGCATTCTCTACACGGGCACCGACCCACCAACCCAGAACATTCAAAAGCACACATCACATCACTTCTCATTCACCCACCAGTCACTCACAACTTCTCTTGCATCCATTAATTTCATTCTCTACCAGGCATACACCAACCCACCTAGAACATTTAAAAACCACATCACTTCTCATTCCCCCACCATTCACATACATACATACATCTGACATGCACTGCACACATGCACTCCACACATCATATTACCAAAAATAGCCGCCTTACCTTTTTCTTGCAGCTTCGGTCTGTCTTTCTAGGCCCCTTCGGCTCCTCTGTGTTGCTCACAAACAGGAACCAGGAAGCTGCAAGGAAGCTGAGGGAGATGGGGTTGGAGCTGAATGTGGCATGCGCCAACCCCCCTACTGAGTGCCTCCCCGGTCCTGCCTTCACCCTGTGGGTGAGGACTGGGCCGGGAACCCACCAAACTACTGTCTTTTTGGAGGGCAAAAAATATGTTTTCAATTTTTTTTTTATTTGGGGTCGCAAGGGTGTCCCACGGGTTGCAACTGTGGGCCGCCAGCGGTCACAGTTGCGATCCCCAAATGACGTCCCTGCTTCTTCGGAAATTTGAACAACAATTTCTGAGCTCAAAACCCTTGTCCTATCGCTCTTCGTTCTATTTCAGCTCCAAATAGCCGCTCCCGTGTTGTTGCAGCTGTCCCTCTGCAAATTGATACATTCCCCCCTAGCCCCATGTGTCCATGTTTATACTTAAGTTGCTACAAATATGCAAATCTAAAATGTATCACACTAGACCCAAAGTAACACTAGAAATAACCTTTAACAAACCTCAATTAACTATTTTAGATACATGCAAAACTGCAACATTTTAACAATATTGCATTCATTCTTGTCCCATCATAACAAATTAGGGCGCACGTAATGTGAACCTCTCCTTTCTATTGGGATCAAATCCATCTATCCCAACAATTGGGATTAAGGAAAGAGTAGCTCCACCCTTCTCTGCCGAACATAACCAGAGTGCATCAGACTACTTTGCAAGCACCAACCTTGTGCCCATCCTGGAGAGAAGCCTCTGTCAAGAGATAACCCACAGGGAAAAAAACCTAGTATGCAGCAGTCCAGAGGTCCCTAGAAACACCGGTCTGCCTGAGAGCTTTTGGGCCGTAGCTCAGGAGAAGAGTCAGAGGCCAAGATAATCCCACAGACCCCTGGAGGGGAAAAGCCCTTCTTGAAGAGGCAAGACTTTGTTTGCACTTTGAATTCTTGGGACAACTGTCTGCACTTTTGTTTTGGGCTGTTGGAAGGACTTGGAACATCTGATTAGCACTTGTCACCAGACCTTTGGATTTATTGAACATTGGAAAACCAAACACCTTGTTAGTGAACATATTTAGAGTAAGAAGTCCCCCTTGCTTTAAACACTTCATTGAGAACCCCACTGGCCCTCCCTTCAAGTTATACTGACACCCAAAGTTACCATCATGTACCTTTTTCATTGAATTGTGTATCCTGACACCTTGTATTATCTTTTCTGAGCATTGCGATGAGTCGGAAGGAGGACACAGACTCGAAGGACATGATCTACTCCTGTTGATTAAAGTAAAGGTAGAAGGCCTGACTTTCCCTATAACTATGCATGGTCTCTGCCTATATTACTAGCTGAGGTGCTCGTTTGTCAGTCGTGAATCTCCAAAGAAACAAGTCTGTTGTCCAAAATTACCCTAACTGGCCCCACCACTAAGAGAAAACGAACTTGGGTCAGGAAAATGACTCCCTTCTGCTGAGGGTACTGTTCGTACCAGTCTTTAATCTACAATCTGCAAATAGTCTCTGGTGATTTCTTGTATTCATTCCTTTAATTCCACAAGTGGGATGTTGTTGTTTCTCTCTTCACTGTGAATCCCTTTTGGCTCTCTCTTAGCTGGTTTGAGGTTTTGGTCATGTACATGGTTGCGCCCTTCTCTTGAGGGCATATGTTTTTCCTGGTCTTTTACTTTTAGTTCCTCTCCTCTTCCAACCCGATATTCAAGAGGCATTTGACGGGCCTCGCCAGACTTTACCAGACTTTTTACCCGCCCATCAAGAAACCACACCCCGTGTGGGACTTCCATGTAGTGCTGGGAGCCTTGGTGCACAAGCCTTTTGAGCCAATGGCGTCCGTGGACATTAGGCTGGTCACCATTAAGACAGCCATGCTAGTGGGCCTCACTTTGGCTTGCAGAGTCAGCGAGATCCTGGCCCTGGTGGCGTCAGAGCCATATACTACTTTTCACAAGGACAAGGTAATCCTGCAGACACACCCAGCATTCCTTCCAAAGGTACCCTCTACTTTCCATCTCAACAAGAAAATAGTCCTACCTACGTTCTTTGCCGGGGACGAGGCACAAAGGGTTCTGCACTGTCTGGATGTCAGATGTGCTCTGAAATTCTATTTGGACAGGACCAAGGGCTTTGCAAGTTGGGCGCACTGTTTGTCACCTTTGGTGGGTCAAGGCCGGGTATCCGGCATCCACGGCGTCGATGGCACGGTGGATGGTCTCGGCTATCAAGGAGGCCTATGAGGGGCAGCACAAGCCACTTACAGCTAACATGCACGCCCATGCGATCAGAGCTAAGGCCACGGCCGTTGCATTCCAACGGCAGGTACCGTGGCAGGTCATCAGCAGGGCGGCCACCTGGGCCACCCCTTTGGATTTCTGTAAGCATTACCGTTTGGACGCCGACTCTAGATCAGACGCAGCTTTCGGACAGGTGGTTCTAAGAAACCTATTTGCTTAACCCTTTAAGTGCCATGGGTATTTCCCCCCAGGGCCAAGGCCTTTTTTGGTGATTTCAGTATGTGGCCATTCAATGCATTGTAACTTTTTTGTTACATGAGATATCGCGGCCAAATTTGGCTTCTTTTTTTCCCACATGTAGCCGGTTGTAATGCCACCCAGGGATCCTAGGTTGCTGTAGGGGTGGTGAGAGAAAATAACCAAAAAGGGCGAAAATGTTGTGTTTTTCAAAAAGTTTGAATAAAATGATGTACAAAGAAGCCTGTGGTTTTTTTCCTTGTAAGAGCTAGGAACAAATGGTTTGCTGTGCTGAATCCCCCAATTTCATGGCTTTCAAGAACAGGATGAGTCAAAACGAAAAAAACATTATTTTGATGTGGTTATCAACCGTTTTGTGAGAGGTAGGCAATTATGGCCATTTTGGCCAATTGGACATGCATGGACGGAATGAAAGAAAAGAGTAGGAAAGCCGAATTCGAGGACAGAAGGGCATATATTTCTGAAAAGTAGACAAAATTCCAAGTTTAGGAAGGGGTGATTTGCGTAGGTCGGGTAACAACTAGGTAGGGGAAAATGCCATTGTTTGGGGGAAAAGCGGGAAAATGACCGAAATAAAAGGTGTGTTGGACATGGTTGGCTTGGTACGGCAATGGCTTCTATGGATTTTGAGAAAAGCAATGCTCCGCTACATTCCCCCGACTATTGCAGTTAGGAAAGCACGCATTGTTTGTAGTGTTTTACAAAATAAGCATTTTGACACCAGTAAATGTCTCTGAAATTGGCTAGAAATGAAGGCAATTCTCAGACATTTCGCTCTGGCCACCCACCGAAACACACCGCCAACAACACATGGCCTACCTTCCCACGTCCCCACACGTGTCACGATGAAAACGGTACCTCACATGTGTGGGTTCACCTACCGGGGGCGCAAAAGGAAAAGGGTAACCCACTGGTAACCTCAAGCCTTTCGGCACAGCCCATTTTGTTCCTGTGGGCAACCTACCGATTTGGGCCTAGGGTGTCGAAGCCAGCAAGGAAAACAGGGAACCCCATGCATTTCCCAAAAGAGGACACCCGTGGGAATCCACAGAGGTCTGATTTACGCAAATCAGCCCAGAATATATTACCCAGAACCCCCAGCAAAGACCTACATGGGAGAAGGGTGCCCAAGGGTGCCCAAGGCCAGGGATATTACTGCCGACTTTGCTGAAGCCTTGGCTGCCATGCGTTACAGCTTCTCCCCACCAGGGAGTCTCGGCAGTGTGCCAATACCTCCCCAAAGAGAAAAGCTGTAATGCGGCCCAGCCGCAACTCCAGGACGGTTGGAGGTGATGTCCCTGGCCTTCGACATCCATGTACCATGTGGGTGTACCGTCCCGTAAGCACAGCAGCAGCTCCAGGGAGCCCCAGCAGGATCCCAATTCCTCCCCGGAGGGGACATATGTAACGTAGCACAGCCAGAGGTGGAGCCTGGGCTTGCAGACAGACAACCCACATGGGAGGGATCTGCTCCCAGGGAAACACCAATGTTCTGCTGGCATGTGGGGCTATTTGTGCCCTGCCCCTGCAATTGTGTCCCAGCCCACCAACAGATCTGCCCAGACGGCCCATTCCCACCCACACCACCAACGATCCAGCCCCAGTCTCACCCACCCCACTGAGAGAGGGCCCTAACCATAGAATAATAAAAAACAGTACTCTCATAACGTTGCAGCTGCTTGCGTAGAAAAAGCTGTAAACAAAACAAAAAACATGTGTTACCTACGGTCACACCAGCAAAATGTAGCCCTCCCCGGGGGCAGATAAGGGGGGGGCTGTCCTGCACTCCTCCCTGTGCTCAGATGTCCCTTCCTAGGAGCAGATATCTGGTCCCAGGGAGGGCTGCATGACATTGCACCCACTCCATTGCGGGTTGGGGGTGGGAAAATTCCCTGTCCCTTTGGGGTGCCCCACAGCGCCCCCTAAAATGCGTTCCACCATTTTCCCTTTTTTCCTTTGGTAACCCAACTCCCCTTGGAGCAGATGGGCACATTGGTGTGCCAATCTGGCCCCGGGGTGCCCAAACCTTACTGCCCCACCCACTGGGGGGGGCCTGTCCCACCATTTCTGGGGGCCCTCTCCCCTCTCACCCCTAATGGGTGGCGGGGGCACCTCATGCAGGCCTCCCTGGGCCTCCTACAATCGGTGCTTGAGGTACACCCCCCCCCTCCATTTGGGGTGGGGGTGAGAGGGCCCCCAAGAATTGTTGGACAGGCCCCCCTGTGGGTGGGGCAGTAAGGTTTGGGCACCCCGGGCCAGATTGGCACACCAATGTGCCCCTGTGCGCCATGCCAAGTTTGGTAAACAAAGAAAATAATTCAACATGGCAGCCTGCCCTTTAGCGGGGGCTGAGGGGCAACCTACACCGCTGGGGAATTTTCTAATGTAAAGGGGGTTCACCTCTCCACCCCCACCCCTATTGGAGGGGTGGCACAGGGAGGCCCCCAGGGAGGGCTACAAGGGATGGCCCCCCTTTCCACTTGGTTTGGGAGGGCCACCACCTTTTCGGGGGGGCAAAAATCTCCCAGGCCCCCCTACCCCCACCCTCGTTCTATTTCTTTTTTTTCTTTGTTTTGTGCTCCCTTCCCTGGGGGCAGATGATCAGCCATCTGCCCCCAGAGTTGTGCACATATGTGCCCCCATGCATTAGGGGCCGGGGCGGAGAGGGCTGCTTACTGTAAGGGTGTTGTTGGAAAGGGGACAATCTCCCCTTTCCAACAACGCCTCCCTCGATCTCCGGCTTGAAATACAGCCAGAGATCGAGGGGGAGAAAGGTGGAGACTAACCTTCTATTTTCACTGCAGCAGCCCGAAATGGCTGCTGCAGTGAAAATGACTTTCACTTTCATGCTTTACGCACGACGACTTGAAACTGAAGGTAGTCCAGCCCCCTGGCAGTGAGGGGGGACCTCCCCCTCCCATACCCCGGGGGTTGGATTACAGTTTTGTGTGATCCCTGCTTTGCAGGGATCACACAAAACCAAATGCAAAAAAAGACGAGCTATCTCGTCCTTGGCATTCTGGAGGGAATTCCAAGGACGAGATACTTCGCCCTTGGCACTTAAGGGTTAAGCGGGGTCTCCTCTCCACCGTAGGGCTACACTCAGTTGTAATTGCCCATGCAGTATGGAGGATAGGGGACGGGACATGACAGTACTTATAAGTTACTCACCGTAGTGACTAGTCCCCTTTCCTCCATACGTCCCACCATCCCCCTAATAAAACTGCTGTCATTAGGCAATGTTAAAATATTTTCAACGCGTCTATGGTGTGACGCCGGAGGGCGGAGTCAGGGGAGCACAAGCTCCCGGGGTTGCACCCCTGCACTCCTCTTAATTTAAAGGGGAAGGAGGTTTTTTCTGGTGAAAAAGGTTCTGTCTCACGTCCCTAGAAAGGACTAGGACTAAGAGTACGTTAGTCACTACGGTGAGTAACATATAATTTCTCCAGCATGGGTCTGTCATGGATTCACATGCGAACCCTCCTTCCTGCGCCTCTGCGTGTCTTCTTGGTCATACTGCCACTTTATGTGCTACCAAATCTAATGATGGCTGCCAGAGGAGGGGCTTAAGGAGAGGGCAGTCATTGGCTGCGGGCAGTATGACACAGAGCTCAGTGATTGGTTTATAGGAGAAAGATTGTTTATAAACTAAAGTGAAACTGTTTTTCTTTTACCATGGATTCCCAGCCCGATGATTGGGAATATTCATGAACATACCATGCCAGACCCATGCTGGTGAACAGCAGTTACAGGTAAGTAACTTGTTCCTTCCTTCCCATCAACCACTCTGCCAGAAACAAGCCTTTTGTAGACAAAACCTTCGAGAAATGGGTAAACTGTCAAATTTGTGATAACAGTGAGCCCAACAATCTACTTGATAACTACCAGTCTTGATTCTTGCTTTCCAGAGGGACCGAATCCACCCTTGTATTAATGTATTCGTCCATCTCTGGATAATGATTCTCTGAATCATTTAAGAATACGTTGAAACTGCTAGCTGACTTGTTTGTCTTTTTCTCTGCCACCTTCCTGTTCTACAATGACAAAACACAGATCACCTTCAGGTTCGGAGGTGCAGCCCTAGATACTAGTCTCATCATGACTTTCCTTATGCATATGAAGACTGAATGTTAAACATCTTATTTTAAATGCTTTGTGACAACGTTTCCTGCTTGACCAGGGTTATTGTAGCGAAGGGTTGCCATGTGGCACCCCAAACTTGGGTATGCTGGGCCCATAGGATGTGAATGCGGGCTACTCAGACTACCTTGCTGAAGACCCTGCGTGAACAACAGAACTGTTAAATGAGCCTCACCAAGCCCCCATTGTAATCGGAAGGAAAGTGCGTCTGCAAAGAGAGGACCCACAAGCAACTCTACTCTTGGCATGTACCCGCCCTCTAGAACTCGATCCCGATGTCGGCTCAGAATGCCCCCACAATTCTCCAATTTTGTCAATCTCTCAAAACATGGCTTTTTCATCATCCGACCAAGGACTAATTCCAATGGATGCACTTACTGACCCACAGACTTCAACTCGCAGTACTGCACTGCTGTTAAGATACCAGCCCAAATGCTGGCTAACCTCACTCTGTACAGCGTTGCACTGCTATCGAGCTAGGTACGTGCTTTAAACAATGCAATATAAGAAAAAGAAAGTCCCTGCAGCCGACCCTTGTAGACCCTGTTGATGTCTGTAGGGGGAAGCTTCAGCAACAGACATTGGAGGACCTCAGTGAAGATCATGGGTTAAAGCTTCACCATCAAACTCGGGGAAAGCCCCTTTGATCTCTATGGGGAGAAGGTCCCCCAATATGCCCTTGAGGGCAGTTCTCTACACACTCCCCTATCCTCAGCGAAGTGGCCTTTTGATGAGAAACAGAGCCCCCAGTATAGTAAACAAAAGGATGCATATCCTCTCAAGGGATCAGAGCTGCAGCCGGCAAAAACAGACATTATAGGGATTTCATATTTTACTCCATGCTAGTGCACGGAAGAAAAACAACCTCGACAGTGATTGTGATGCATCTTTCCTTTCAGCAGTGGTGCCGGAGAAAACGGATTTTCAAAGCGAAGATCTGGTTACCTGTATTTCTTGCGCAGCTCTGCCAGGGAAATTTTGCAAACAAAGTAAATGTACTATTGTGGTTCACAGGACTGATAAAGATACAATATATACATACTGTGACTAAGAAACCCTTCAGCACAGTTCACCAGAATCCCCCTGATACGCATTATATACCCCCATTTTTCCCCAGAGGCAAGTGTTGCATGAGTTGCACAGCAGCAATTTTGCTGCAACTAAAACCTTTTGAGACTGACATTTCCCTGAACTCAGCTGGGGCTAACCAGAGGTGGACTGGCATATAGGGTACTCTGGAGATTTCCTTGTAGGCCTCTGCACCCTGGGCCTCTTTTGTGTGGTAACCTATTTTATTTCCATATTTTCTCGTAGGAAAATGGTTTGGCTTGCTGAAAATGTGTAATATGGGTCCACTTTGAAAATTATTTCCATGGCCTCTTTAGGTTCTCAGTTCAACCCTGGGTGTTGCACACAGTCAGAATATAGGCGTTTCAACGGAGGAAGGCAGCCTCAGTGCAAATCCCAGAGGAAGAAGGGACCAGCTCCCATATAGCTAGTCCTATCATGAGATATAAGGGGGCAACAAGCCGTTATATAACCTCAGACTTCTCACAGACCACATGACCACAGACACCTGAGCCAATACCAAACCAGGCCAACCAATCCCATCCAGGTTGCAGGATCTTAAAGGACAGCTGGCCAGTCTCCAGGCATGGGATTTTGGGGGTGGTAACTAGAGTGGAGTATTTGGAGGACAGTGGAGAGCAAGGGGTATACTATGGGAAAACTGGGTTGGAGAATGCGAGTAAAAGGTTGTTTTGGAGGAGAGATAGCATCTGTGCAGAAAGGCTTCTCATAGAGACTTCACTGGACTGGAGGAGCGTTACCATCTGAAAGGGAGTTGTTGGGAGGAGGAAGATTAACATTTCAGATGGGTGTCCCCGAGAGTAAGAAGGGGGTGGGGGGTGAAAGTCCTAAGTTGGAAAGTGCCGGGCAGAATAATGCAATCAGATGTAGGGGGAGATGTTACCTCCAAGCCTAAGAGGGAGGTGGAGTGCAGGCTAACTTCTTCCCCTAGTACGTAGAGAGGCTTCAAAGGGCCAGACTGGTCCAGTGCAGACAGTGTCAGGTGGACAAATGGGTCAGTCAAACATCACCAAGATCCAGGTAGTGTATGACTGATCCTTGCAGGAGCTGATAACCCTTGGAACACAGAGCCGAACCCATTGTAAACACTGTCCCTAGAGCTCCGGCAACAGTTGTCACTAGTTGAGAAGCTCGCTCACTGCCATTTCCACCTGGAAGAAACTTCGAGGCTGTGCCAAATACTGAGTCACCAACCCTAGGAGGATCTGGAAAGTTCAGACCACTGAAGCAGGTTTAGAGAGCCCCCAAAAACACAGTCAAAAGGCCAGGGTACCAGTAGATGAAGGCTCTGATGTAAGTTAGCAAGGGACATGTGTAAGAAACTTTTTCTGCATATCCTGAAATCTTGTTCGAGCCTCAATACCTTGTGGTCATAAATAAACCCTCATCTTAACTTATCCTGAGAGTGCTGGCATATTTTTACCACCTATTATTGTCACACAACAGTCTTTAAAACTAAAATCACCTACTTGGGCTCATCTAGCCCCATCTCCTCTCTCCTTTACTGCAAAAATGGCACCTCTCCTATCCTTCTACCTGCATTTAAGAAATGTGCAGTCATTTTCAGTGGTCTTCTCTCCTTTGTCCTTCAAGTCCAGGGGCTGCATAATAAATATAATTTCCAACTCTGTGCTCAAACTCATTCTCCCTTTTCTCAATTCTCCCCAGGTGGCGGTGGCTAAGAGCTATGGTGCTCTATAGGTTTGTATTATTACAATAAACTCTACTTATGCCTGCTTAACAGCCTTGCCCACCAAATACAGATCATCCGAAATTGGGCTTCAAGACTGACTCTAGTGTTAAGACCAAGAGGCCATAGAACACCAGCTTTGAAATCCTTACATTGTTTTCTTGTGTACATGTTGACCACTTCAAAACTCTGTGTGGTCCACCAAGACTACTCTGGCACTGTCTGTAATGAACTCAAACGTAAAATTAAAAAGTACTGTCCCTTGTGGGTCCCAGGCTCTACTGTTTGTCACTCCAGCCCTACCAAAAAAAGAGGTTTGGCAGCAGAACATTTAACAATTACAGGTGCAATCTTGTGGAGCAGACTACCTACCATACTCCTACGTCCCATGCCCTTTTCGCTATACTGCATGGCATCTTTCCATAGGGACAGAAACTGAACCTTTACCCCCAGAAAAAGCCCATTTCCCCTTTAAATTCAGGATGTGCAGGGGCGTGACCGCTGTCGTGAGACCCCTCCGCCGAGCCCACCCTCTGGCACCTCACCCCAGTCCTCTTTTCCGCTTCAACAGGATCAAACCTGTTCTTAGGGTGCCTGTAGTTCGTGAAGTGTATCTTTGGGTTAATTCCATGGCGTTTCCCTTTCCCTGTGCTTTTCTTTTATTGTTTCTTCACCGGCCTTCAGTGCCTCATCTTCCTCGGCGCATGTTGGGTATGTTGGAATTTAGCTGGTGTGCGTTTAACTGGGCTACTACAGATACTAACACTAAGTACCTGAATAAGGAATTATAATCAGCAAAGGTGTATTTTAGGTACTCTGAAACCAAAACACCATATCCTGAGACACTTGACAAGAATAGGTCTCACGTGTTATCTTTAGTGTGGCTCTTTCTGTTTACCAAAACAAGTCAAATGTTGCCTTTTCTTTAAGTTTTCATACAATTGTAAACAATTACCTGACGAATCTAGAATTCTTATGTATTTTGAAGTCAGATTCAGTTAAAGTATGCTGTTTGTACTTTATTAACACTTTTTTGGTGATCAGTACAAAGCACTTTATTTAAACAGCACTGGTTACTTTGTCAATTATTTTACTGACTACATTTTATGTGTATGTTTTTATAACATTATAGATTGTGTATTAAAATTGTATTTAACTGAACATATAATGAAGTCAGGTTGTATTCTCCATGAACTTCGTAGCGTTACTGTCTGACATCATGTTTTAGTGTGTTAGTTCATGTTCAACCAGGATACAAAGTGTCCAAACCTTTATGAGGTACGGGAGCCTTTATGTTCTATTATTCTCTAATAAGATATGTCAGGTTTGCTCCCCGACTACCTCCAGTATACCTGATTTCCCTCTAAGTGTGTACAGTGCGTTTAACAGCTCCTTCCTGGCCTCGGATCCACACATGATCTGCCTTCAGCGCCTGGGATCCGTCCATCAGTGGGACGGCTGCATCGTGTGCAATTCATTGACCCCCGCGCTCATTGAAGAACCATCTCAGGAGGCGGAGGGAGATTTTTTTCCAGGTCACCACCGGACTACCTGAGGACTACTTGCATATGAAGACTATGCCAGAGAATGTAAGTCCTCTCTTCTCAAAAGCTCCCCAAAAGGGGGATTCCTTCCCAGGGTATCTACCGAATGGGAGGGGTCTTTCAGATCCTCCTACCAGTCAGGCTTCCGAGGCTCATCACGCTATTGACCTGAGGGGCATTCAGATTCTACCGGGACCACCGCTGAGGGAACTCCAGGCCCCAACACCGGGGTAGCACCCAAGGGGCAACTTCGCTCTTTCAAGGGGGCGCCTGTATGCAAGACTACCGGGTGCGGGCCTGAGGGTGTTAAGTCTACCAGGGTACCCTCGAGGTCTCTGCCAGTGCTTAGATATATGTATTTATTATTTAGTATTTATAAAGCACACAGCAGCCCAGAGGCATCGTGGCGCTGATACAACAGTGAGCTTGATTGCAAATACATACATGTTACATGTGCGAGTATGGTACAGACTTAGTTACAGTTTATCACAGGAGCAAAAGGTTAGTTGAACAGAGTGGTTTTAAGAGTTTTGCAAAATGCTATGAGGGAGGTCTCTGCTCTGAGTGTGTTAGGGAGGGAGTTCCAGAGTTTGGGTGCAATCTGGGGGAAGCCGATGCCTCCTGCTTTGGCTCTGCGAATGGGCGGGATGCGTAGTTTATTGGCATGGTCAGTTCTCTTGGGACTTAGATCTCGCTTGGAGGCTGCAAAGGGCATTTAGCTCCCGGCCCTGCGCCAGACTTTGGTTTCCTGTGCATTCGTGAGGTGAGCACGGCAAACGAAAATGGCATTCAGTCACAAGACAATGCTCAGCCGAGAGGCTGCACCAAGATCCCACGTTCAGGGAATCGCAGGCTGCAGGGGCCCCCACTACATCAGAGGCCAGACGAAGGACTAGTTCACACTGTGGGTGGAATGGTGTTCTGGGTTAACGCCTTGGTACACGGCATATCCAGTGTCTTCTATGTCGCTTAGGTACACAGAGGCAGGATTTCAACAGCCGAGGCTGGGGGTCGGGAGAACTCCTTTAGCTGCATACACACCTACAGCATTGGCTCAGAATCAGTGCAAGGACAGATTCTTTGACAGATTTAAGGCCCTAATTAGATTGCAGCAAGTAACAGGGTTCTTAAAGAACCTGATCAAGAAGGCTATGCCACAGTGGCCTACACAACCTACGCTACCAGGGCAACCATCAGCACCCAGGGGCTCAATGAGCCAAACTGGGTCAGAAGGGCCGATATCTCAACTGAGTGGTGGGGCTTCATCTCCAGTGTTGCCCATTGCCATAGTTTCACCCATCCTACTGGCTACCCCGCCAACTACTTTGCTGAGTGCAGAGCAGCAGGCAGCGGACGGGCAGGACACAGAGACACAGATGATGAGGATGTGGAGGTCTCGGCATCTGCTACAGGATTCCACGACCGCATTTAGGGTCTGGCAGAGTTTTGGGGTTCCCCCCCAAAGCCAGAACAGCCAGAAGCGTGAGTGCTTTCTGAGATTCTGGCCCTAAGGTCAGCGGGCAAGTCAGGAATTCTGTTGCAGAAAGACATGGCCTCCCTAGCAACTAAGGGGTGGCTCAAACCTCAAAGCACTCAACCGGTAAACAGAAGGTTGGATGCAAAATATAGGCAGGTGGAGGGAGAGGTCATCCTCCTGCCCTCTCATTCCACGGTCATAGTGACTGCTTCGGTGTATGCTAAGCCACAGTCGGCGACAGCCACATGATCCTCGGCAGCGGCCCTCCTCTCTCTAGAGAAGATAAGCTGCTAGAGGTTTTCGAAAAGGTTTACCTAAATCCAGGTCTCGCACTTCGTCATGCGAGCCAACCAGAAATTGTGCAGGGAGAGCATGGAATTCTTGCCAGATATCCCGCGGCACAGGCAGGCACCCTTTAAATCCGTCCTGGCGGAGGCCAAGATCATAGCACAGGACTTCATGGAGGCGTCGGTGGCATGCATTGCCATGGCTAGCAGAGTAGTATGCGTCACCAGATTCAATGCAGAAATGCAGGATTGCATTGTAAACCTGCCATACTCGTACGTCCTGTCCCCTTTCCTCCATTCTTGTGGGCCTCCCCCAACATGGAGACGTACTGGAACGTTTTGGCAGCGAATAAAGCGAACCTTTCTGCAACTGCCCCCAACCCCCAGCCTCCGGCGCCTTACCTCAGTCGCTTAATCCCTAAGGACGGTGTCAGACTTGGCAGCTAGGCGCAGAGAATTATTTTACTTTCTGCTTGCCCCCGCTTAATTTTTAATTCTTCTTCACCGGCTGCAGGAGGATTCACGAGATTGGCGACCACCGCTGGGATGCATGCGTGGCTTGCAGCTCTCTCGGTCACCGGGCATTGAAGAATTGGTTGTTGCTTTGGAGCGAGATCATCCACACTTCTCCAGCTGATCTTAAAGACCTTGTTTCCAGGACCTCACGTCAAGAGAAGGCAGGCCCTTCGTTTATTACAACTCCTCAGCGCAGAGACCCCTTCCCAAGGATTCCGTCGGGCAACGGTTCTTTGGATTCATGTTCTGGCAGGCCCAAGGCCGCTAAGGCTACCAGCTCCCAAGCAGAGGGTCCTGAGGGCCCTATCGGGCTGTCTCTGGAGCAGCAATCATGTTTGTCTGCCTTATCGACCCCGAGGGGCAAAGGATCATTCTGTTCTACCTCCAAGAGTCAGTCCTTAGCACGATCCAGCATGACTACCAGTTCAGGTCCTGAGGGCGCACAGCCTACCGGAGCTCCCTCTGAGGACGTCGGTCATGGCGATTCGACAGTTGGCCGAGAGCTCAGCACCTACCAGTGAGATCTCTGAGGCCGAAGCTTCTGTTTCGGGTTCAAGGCCCAAGGCGTGTCCTCCCATGTCTGAACCGGCAGAGGGCCTACACACCCATCCGCCCAGGGCATGGCACAAGGCCCCACAACAGTGGATAAGCACGTGGTGGAGCCTGCTAGGCAGGTAGGCATCTTGGATTCGACTCAAGGCCCACCCGTGCTCTCGCCCATTGAATGGGCTTTGCCGGTCGTGCCGCCTCCTCTAGGCCCTCTGCCTGTTCCTCCAGCACTGCTGGTGCCAGTGCCTGTTCTACTGTTATGTCCCGTCCGCTTCCATCCATACTGCATGGGGGTCCCTCTCTAGGGATGAGAGACAGAAACTTTCACCAGAAAAAACCTTCTTCCCCTTTAAATTTAGAGGCGCGCAGGGGAGCGGCCCTGGGAGCATGTGCTCCCCTGACTCTGCCCACCTGTGCCACTCCTCAGTCCTATTTTCCGCGTCGACAGGAACGGGTGGATTCCACCAGCACTCCTGGGTTTGGCTTCAGCCTTGTAATACCACGCGCTCTTCGCCAGATACTTTCTGCTGTTTTTTTGGCTACTTTTTATCAATCAGGTACTTGGTCTTCTGGCGCTACCCTCCTCCCCGGTGCATGTCGACGTCGGCGGGCTTCAGCAGGTGTCCAGCCTGCAAAGGGCTCTTCCCTACCACCGACCATGACTGGGATGGGTGTACCGCATGCAACAGGCTTACGCCGCATGGTCTGAAGAACAGGCTAGCTCGGTGGAGGGAGCTCTTCGAGAAGTCGCCTACAGAGGACCTGAAGGACTTCGTCAGACATAAGTCAAGGCCCAAGGTAGGGCCGCTTTTTTCCATCGCACCCCGCAAGGGCGACTCTTTCCCAAAGAAACGCCCGAGCAGGAGGAACCTTTCAGGTTTTTGCACCAGCACTGGTATCGAAGCTATTTCAGCTACCGGCCGTAAGGCTAAGGGGGTTAGTAGATCCTTTCCGAAGACAGTGCTGAGGGACCGCAGGGTTCTTTTACCAGCTGTACACCCGAGGGGCTACACACTAGTACCGGCCAGATGTCCAAGGGGGTGCCTGAGCGCAGCACTACCAGCGATACTGATGAGGGCAACACGCCCACCAGGCCCCGTCCTGAGGTGCAGGGTAGGTCTCATGCTCCACCGCCAAGAGTCCTGGAGGAGGCCCGGGCCCAATAAGCAAGCACCACGACTTTGGCACGTGGCAGGCAGCTCGACAAGGTGGCCACCGCGCCAGGCAAAATGGCTGCTCGTCCGATACCGCCCATTGGAGCGGAGCAGGTGGGAGAACGAGTTGCAAGGTGGGACTGGTATCAACCAGGTATGTGACCTACAGCTTATTCATCAGCATCGCAGGGCAGGTTTACCCCAAGACTGGCTAGACTGGCACCGGCCCCAGCAACTATCCCCCTATCCAGTCAACATCACCTGCCACCCCAAAGGCCTGTGAGGACAAGTTCTTTGAAACGTTCCTCACTCTTATGAGATCACCTCAGATGGAGGCCATCCTTCGGGATGTAATCGGAGACATGCTCCCTCTGGCCCCTCCGCCTATAGTCATTCCTCCTATGGCTCCAGCACCGCAAGCCCCGGTGCAGTCCCTGCTGCACCCGCCGGCTCCTTCAATTCCGGCTCCCCTGCCTACCACAGTTCAGGCGGTTTCCCACCAGCCTCTGCTGCAGCAAACGGATCCGGTTCCCACACTGCAGCCCTCAGCACCCAGCACTCCTGCACCTGCTCTGGACCAGCCGGACACCCTGGTGGACACTGAGGAAGAAGAGGACCCCGACATGCTGTCATCAGCCAAGGCCTTCCATGAATGGCTTGCAGGTTTGGCAGATTACTTGGAGCTTCCTGAAGCCGAGGTCGAACAACCGGAGGCGGGGGTCCTGGCCGAGGTCCACACTCTACACCCTGTGGCAATAACTGGGATCCTGATGCAGAAGGACGTTGTCCCCTTGGCCAAAAAGGGGTGGCTTAAGCCCCCAGCCTGTCAATCGTGCTCCACTCTTGCTGTCCATGCACCCTCAACTGCACTCTTCGGTGATCGCTGCAGCGTCACTCTACTCAAAGCCTCAGTCGTCCTCGGCCACCTCGTCCTCTGTGTTGTTAGGCAAGGAGGAGAAGATCTTAAAGGCGTACGGAAAAAAGCTTTATTCCAACGCCTCTCTGCACCTTTGTCAATCCAACGTGGATGCCATGCTGGCACCCATTAATCAGAGTTACTTTGGTGGGAAATAGCCGACTTCCTTCCAGAACTTCAGTGCAGAGCCAGGCACGTTTAAAGGCGGGACTGGCAGAGGCTAAAATGGTGGCACGAGACATCATGGAGTCCACCGTGGCCCCCATTGACACCTCTGGCCGGGCCATTTTCATCGCCACGGACTTGAGGACTGCCTGGCTTCGGGCTACTAAATTCAGCCCAGACGTCCAGGAACGCATATTGGACCTTCCATTCGAGGATGGTGACCTCTTTCACTCCACCACTGATGAGGAGCTAGATAAAAAGAGAAACCGTTCCCAAAGTGCCAAGTCTTTATCATTACGAAGGCCAACCCCAAAGCGTACACCCAGTCACATCAACGCTCCCAGAAGGGGTGGGGGTTCGGCGGGTTCTGGGGCTTCCAAGAACAGAGGTCTAGGCAGCCTGACCGTTCTCTGAGTCAGTACTGGCGCAAACAACAAAAGGGGGGGAGCAAGAACTTCTTTCAGTCCCCCTCCTCCGCAACAACCTCAGAGCGAAAGAAGGCATGAGCGCCCCTTTGGGTCCGTGTATCTCTCGAGGGGGGCAGGCTTCACTCACAGTTTTGGCGTCAGAGGTTTGCGGTCCCCTGGATCCTATCCCTAGTGTCCATTGGGTACCGTCTACCGATTCCGTCCTACATCCCTCACTCCCGCAGATTGGGACAACAACTCTGTTTGGTCGCTCGTCGAGAACCAGGCAGTGCAAGAAGTCCCAGCCTCCCAGCGAGGCTCCGGCTTCTAATCCAGGATTTTCGCCATACAAAAGAAGAACCATGCTGGCCTGAGAGTTGTGTTGGATCTCTCCCTCCCGCTTCAAAAATTTAAGATGGTCTACGCCAGCACTCATAGCGGAGACACTGTGCAGGGTAGACTGGATGTGCTCCCTGGATCCGAAGGACACTTATCTACATGTCCCTATTTGGCAGCCTCATCGATTGTTTCTGTGGTTCAGGATCATGGGCTGCCATTTCCAATACAGGTTTCTACCCTTCGGCCTCAACTCAGCCCCCAGGGTGTTTACCAGACTAATGAATGCAGTGGCGGCCCTCCTCAGGGCCACCACGTCTACCCATACCTGAACAACTGGCTCATCAGGGTGAGATCTCTGGATGCGGTGCATCACACTTCCTCCTCTCTTATGACCACTCTCCACGAGCTGTGGTTTTCTATCAACCTCAAGAAGTCCCAGCTGCAATCTACACAGAGCCTACCCTTTCTGGGCCTCATATGGGACACAAGCTCTGAGAGTTTTCCCCTTCGGAGGACAAGATCATGGCCATCAAGAGGGCCGCAAGTCACTTCCTCAGCCTGGTGGTACGAGCATTTTCTGGGGATCATGGCAGCAGTCCTGCTGGCTGTCCCCCACATGAGACTCAAGATGAGGAGATTACAGCTGCTCTTCGCAGCCTCATGGAGTCAGGAGAGGGGCTCCCAAGAGGAGCTTGTCCGCATTCCTCCTTCTCTCCACTTGGACCTCATCTGTTGGTCCAGGCACTGCAGCCTGCGGTCTGGCAGGCCCTTGCGGCAGGCACCCCCTCAGGTCACCATCACCACAGATTCCTCCCTGGAAGGCTGGGGGGCTATGCTGGACAACCACAGTGTCCATGGAGTCGGATATCTGCAGGAGCAGGAATCTCATATCAACTGGCCGAAGTTGAAGGCTATCTGGCTAGCTCTCAAGGCTTCATGTGGGAATGGGCCCTGGAGAACATCATCTACCTGACTGCAATCCATATCCCGGGGGAGGCCATCCTGGAAGCCTGACAGGCTCAGCAGACTGGGAGTGGACAATTACGAATGGCAATTGAACGAGTAGGTCCTGCTTGGGGTCTTCAGCAGAAAGTGCGAGCAGTTCGTGTCCTGGCAGGGCCAAGGCACCGGCTCCCCTGGGTGACGCATTCCAGATACAGTGGAATGGCATGACAGCGTATGCATTCCCTCCCACACCCCCGATCCACAGGGTGATTTGCAAGATAAGAGAATCGTGTCACCTCCGCATCATCCTGATAGCTCTGTGGAGGCCGGCAAGACCATGGTTCTCGGAGCTCCTCAGCCTCTCGGACAGGCCACCCATTCACCCGCCCTGGGCCCAGCTGACCTAGTCTCGCAGCAGGGTCATCCACCCCCGCTCCACAGAAATTAGCACTGCAGCGTGGTTCCTGAACAGCTCACACTGAAGCATCTGAGCCTGTCTCGGGCTAACCTGGACATCATTCACGGCGCTAGGAGCAGGGCTACTAGGAGCCAGTACAAGAGTAAATAGACCAGGTTCTGTCACTGGGCAGACCCTAAGGAGATCAACCCCCTTACTTGCACGTTGGAAGATGTGCTTTTACTTTCGGCACACCTCGCTCGCTCCGGGGTGCAAATCGACACCTGCCGCACCTACTTTTCAGCGGTTATAGGTCAAATGCTCGAATGCATTTGATCGAATGACAATATGCTGGAGTCAATTTGACCGAACAAAAGGGTTGATTTCTTTTTGGGGGGTTCCCCCCAACCCCCTCAAAACCCTGTTTTTGGTGTTAAAACACCTTTTTTTACCTATACTAGAGCAACAAAAAAAGATATACTTTCAAAAAAAAAAAAATTCCACCTTTTTGTTTTCGGTCAAACTGACTCGAGCATTTTGTCATTCGATCAAATGCATTCGGACATTTGACCGGACACCCTTGGGGCAGCCATAGGGGCCTACAAGAATTCTCCTCCAACCCGGTGGTCAAGCGGCATCTGGCGGGCCTCACCAGGCTATACCCACCCCTCAAGAAGCCACACCCTGTGTGGGATCTAAATGTAGTGTTGGGCACAGACCTTTTGAACCAATGATGTCCGCGGACATCAGATTGGTCACAATTAAAACAGCTTTGTAGGTGGGTCTCACCTCTGCTCGCAGAGTCGCGAGATCCAGTCTCTGGTGGCATCAGAACCCTATACCTATGCTTTTTGCCGATCCTAAGGACGATGCTCACAGGGCCTTACCTGTTTGGATGTCAGACGCGCTCTGAAATTCTATCTGAACAGGTCTGAGAGCTTCCGCAAGTCGGACTCTCTGTTTGTCACCTTCGGGGGGGGGCAAGGCCAGTTTAGTAGGCATCCAAGGCCTCTAAAGTAAGGTGGATGGTTTCGGCCATCAAGGAGGCCTATGAGGGGCAACACAAACCACTTCCAGCTAACATGCATGCCCATGCTGTCAGAGCCACGGCCGTCGCGTTCCAGCGTCAATTCCCATGGCAGGTCATCAGCAGGGCGGCCACCTGGGCCACCCCTTTGGCTTTCTGTAAGCACTACTGTTTGGACTCTGGTTCTAAATTAGACGCAACTTTCGGACAGGCGTTTCTAAGCAACTTGTTCGCTTAAGGAGGGTCTCCTCTCCACCCTGGGGCTATATTCAGTTGTAATCGTCCATGCAGTATGGAGGAAAGGGGACAGGACGTAGGAGTAATTATAAGTTACTCACCATAGTGACTAAAGTACTACTAGTCCATAGTGCCCTTTCCTCCATATGTCCCCCTAATAATACTGGTGTCATTAGGCAATGTTAATATTATGTGGCGCGGGTGGGTAGAGTCAAGGGAGCGCATTCTCCCAGGGCCTCACCCCCGCGCGGCTCTAAATTTAAAGGGGAAGAAGGTTTTTTCTGGTAAAAAAGGTTCTGTCTCCCGTCCCTAGCGAGGGACGCCCATGCAGTATGGAGGAAAGGTGACTATGGACTAGGAGTATGTTAGTTACTACAGTGAGTAACTATTAATTTCCCCCGGTCCAGGCCTTGCCAGCTATCCAGACCCCTCTGCCTCCTCCTGTACCACCAATGACTCCACCTCAACAGCCGTTGGGCCTCTCTTTGGTTCCAGACCAGGGGTCGGGGGGGCCTGCCGGCACCTCTGTCAGAGGGCCCAGACTCGCCTCAGCCTTTAAAAAATGGGGAGGGGAGCGATGACGGCAATCATGATGATGACGCCACCCAGGACGATGAGCCCTCGGCATCTGTTGAGGCCTTTCACAACCGCCTTTAGAGCCTTGCATAGTTCTTGGGGGCCCCCCTGCCTGAGGAAGCCCCCCAGGAGTCCTAGCAGAGGTTTTGGGCAAGCAGACCACAAGCCGTTCTGGCATTCCGCTCCGGAATGATGTCCTGCAGGTGGCGAGAAAGGTCTGGGAGAAGCTCAGGGCCAACGCCCAGATGAACAAGAAGTTGGACAGCAGGTTCCGGCTGACGGACTGGGAGCTGGTCCTCCTGGCCTCTCAACCTCAGCCACACTCTTCAGTGGTGGCCGTGGCCTTGCTCTGTTCTAAGCCATCTTCATCGTCTTCTGCAATTGGGTCCACAATTCCTTCAACTCTCCCTTCGTCAATACCTTACTACTCAAGCTCTCCGCTCCTCCTCCTCCTCCACCTGCCTTAGGGTCAGTCGCTTCTCAAAGCAACGAGTTGGGGTAGATCTCTTTCCTCACCTGGGGCCTCCCTCTGGAACAGCCTCCCTGCCTCACTGAAACTTGAGAACCATCTTCGGTTCCGGAAGCACCTCAAGACCTTCCTCTTTGCTTCTGCCTTTGCTCTCCCTCTCACTTGCTGATCTGTCGGCTTCGGCACCAGCACCTGGTTACCCTCTGATTTTCGAGCCCAGGTTCCTGCCCACCCAGCCACACACTTGCACTGCTCCTGGCAACTCTTGCACTTGGGTCTGTATCTGTAACCCTACAGTCCCCTTACGTGCACTTATCAGACACCCCTTGTCCGCACTTGCCACCTTGCTGGCTGCACTACCATTTGCTGCTGTTTTATCCCTTACTCAGCACTTTCTGCTCCTCCCTTCTTCCTTGCACTTTCCCCTTCCCTAAGAATTGCACTTGTGCGTTCTGAATGTCACTGGGCCTAGTAAGATTATTGTTTTGTCCTCCCTTGTTCCCCTCCCTTGCCTCATCGCGCTCTGAAACACTTTTGTATGAGCACAATACAAATAAAATATATCATATTTTATATCTTCCTCCTTGGGAGCCTCCTCCAGTTGCCTGTCCAAAGAGGACAAGGTTCTTGAGTCTTTGGGCAAACGATGCTACGCCATATCAGGGCTGCATTTGCGGCAGGCCAATGCTGATGCCCTTTTAGCCGCGGCTAACCAGAAACTCTGGGGGGAGCTTGGGGAAGTTTCTGCCTGACCTACCCCTGGTGAGGCAAGCCTCCTTTAAGGCTGGCCTGGCGGATGCCCAGGCCCTTGCACAGGACTTTATGGAGTCTTTGGTCTACTACCTCGACACAGCCATCGGAGGGCTGTGCCTGGGGATCGAGATCAGAACGACAGCGTGGATACATGCCACTAGGTTTTCATCTGACGTGCAAGAGCGGATCCTAGATAGTCCCTTTCGAGGGCGTGGACCTCCTTCATTCGTCCACCAATGACAAGTTGGCAAAGTGGACAATCTCCACCCAAACCACCAAGTCCTTGGCCATCCTGAATAGTCCAGGACACAAGTCCTTCCCTCAGTTTCAGGGCAGGGCAGACTTCAAACACTGCGCTTTCACCGGCTTCAAGGGTTTCGGGACTGCGGCACCTGGAGGCCTAAAAGGTCACCCACTGACAACAGGAGGAAGCAGCAGAGGACTTTGCACAGTTTTTTCCGCTCCCCCTCCTCTGCTCCCGCCACAGATGCCTAAAAGCAGTGGCGTCCTGGTCGGGGAACAACTGGGGGTTGCCTGGCTCTCTTCCAGAACAGCTGGAAGCATTATTTAGAGAGTCGCTGGATCCTTTCTATAGTCTCCATGGGCTTCAGTCTTCCTTTCCCTCTACCTTCCTCTCCTCCTCTACGTCAGATAGGGTCCCCGGCCCTTTTACGGGAGATCCTTTCTCTTCTGGAGATGCAGGCGGTAGAGTAGGCTGCCCTGAGGGTAGTCTTGGACCTGTCTTACCTCAACTTGTCTTTACTGCTCCAATGCTTCAAGATGAATACTCCTGCGCACATAGCCGAATCTCTGTGCGCAGGGGTCTGGATGTGTTGCCTATACCTCAAGGATGCGTACCATCATGTCCCCATCTACCAGCCACATCAGAAGTTTCTGCGGTTCATGATTGTCGTACTATTTCCAGTACAAGGTGCTCCCCTTCGGCCTCAATTCGACCCCTTGTGTGTTCAAGAAACTGGTGATTGCAGTGGCGGGTCTGCTCCGCCTGGAGGGACATCATTTATACCCTTATCTGGATGGCTGGCTAGTCAGGGCCAGCTCTCCCCAGGGGGCAGAGCACTCCTACCAACCGCTGGTGGATGTTCTGCATCAACTGGCCTTCTCCCTCAACCGGCGGAAGTCTCAGCTGACTCCCGCCCAGGATCAGGTGTTTCTCTAAAGTGGTAAGGCACTTTATGGCCAACTCGCTCACCTCGGCATGGTGGTTCTAGCATCTTATGGGACTGATGGTACCTTGCATGCTCATGGTCACGGTCCAGCATGCCCGCCTCAAGATGAGGCACCTCCAGCTCCACCTGGCGGCCAATTGGGGCCGGGAGACAGGGGCTCAGTCAGACAGGATCCCAATCCCCCACTCCTCACCCCGGACCTTTGTTGGTGGTTGATAAACTGCAATGCGGCAGTGGGAGCCCCATTGACCAGACTGCAGCCTACTCTTGTGGTGACAATGGATTCCTCTTTCTAGCTGGAGGGCTTCTCTGAGGGCTACTTCATTAATGGAGCATGATCTAGAGGAGAGGCCTTCCTGCATATTAATTTGCTCCAGCTCAGGGCGGTGGGCCTGGCTCTCAAGGCCTTTCTGCCGCTCATCAACGACACTGCGGTTCTGGTCAGGACCGACAACTCGCTCTACTCCAATGTTTTACCTGAACAAGCAAGGTGGCATCCTCCCCTGTGCATGGAGGCAGTGGCAATCTGGGAATGGGCCCTTACGGAAGGGATTCAGACTTCAGCGGTCCACCTCCAGGGGACAGCAATGCAGAAGCGGACCAGCTCAGTTGTTGTTTGTTCGACGCCTACGAGTGGAAGTTACACATTATCTCCTTGTTGCCCCTTTTTAAGAGATGGGGTTTACTCTGATCTGGACTTGTTTGCATCTCCTCTGAATTCCAAGAGTCGCTTCTTTGCCTCCTGTGCAGGCCGGGGTCAGCGGTCTCTGGGGAGGACACGTTCCAGTTCTGCTGGCACGGTCCCAGGTGCTATGCGCTTCTGCCTCCTCCGTTGCTACAGCGGACCCTCCGCAGGTTCTGGTCTTCAGTGGGCTGCATCCTCATCCTGACATCCTGATTGCTCCACACTGGTCATCGAGGGCGTGGTTTTCAGAGCTACTTCAGTTGTGCTCCCTGCCCATCTTCCGATCCCCAGCAGGGGCTTCCTGAAGCATCAGGGCATTGGAGCACCTGGGCCCGGCCAGTCTGGCCCTTGCGGCTTGGTTCCTGACCAGCTGAGGCTGCAACATGCTACACTTTCAGATGACAGTTGGGGCATCAAACAGGAGGCTGTGTACTCGATCCTGGTATAAAAGCAAGTGAACCAGATTTTGCCATTGTCCTCGTGACAAGGGGCTGGTCCCCTTTACCTGCGAACTGGATGATGTGCTGGTCTTCTCCACGCACTTGGCCTGCTCTGGCATTCAGATGGATACCTGCCGCACCTATTTGGCAACCATCGGGGCCTACCAGAATTGCCCACAGCATGTTTTTGCAGCAGCCAACCCGGTGGTTAAGGCCCACCTCGTGTTGTCCAGTCATTTTCCTCTGGGGCACAGGCCTTGTCCGATCTGGGACCTCAGTGTGGTTTGGTGGCCTTTTGAGCAAGCCTTTTGAGCTAATGGTGTCGGTGGACATCCAGCTGGTGACACTAAACACAATTTTATTGGTGGCGCTCACTTCTGCGTGCAGGGTCAGCGAGCTTCAGGGGTTGTCTTTGTGCGAACCCTTCACCATGTTTCATAACGACAAGGTCATCTTGCAATGCAGAATTTGGTCAGGCAGTTCTGAAGAACGTTTTTGCTTCATCCTAAGATATGAGGCAGGTTGTTACAGCTTCATCCTATGGTCTTGTTTGGTGGAATCCTCCACAAGCATGAAGGAACGAAAGAGGTTGGGACGCATGACTAATTAAGTTACTCATTGTAGTGACTAGAGTACTCCTAGTCCATAGTCCCCTTTCCTCCATACGTCCCACCCACTTCGTCTGCTTGTATGCCAAAGGCTAATATGTCCAGTGAAGCCAGGTATTTAAGTGTTCGATGTCCAAAGGGGACTGAGGTGAGTTGCTGCAGGGCGGAATTCAGTGGGGTAATCCAATGCCTGAGACTGCGCCCTCGGGCGCTATACTAAATTTAAAGGGGAAGCTCACTTTTTCGCTGCCAACGGTTCCGATACCGTCTCCATTTTGGGGGACGCCCACAAGGATGGAGGAAACTGGACTATGGACTATGAGTACCCTATTCACTACAGCAAGTAACTTACATGTTTGCTGAAAAGTACTATGTACCTTTAAATAGAAATAACCAATCCACTGAGACGAGTACTACTTATAACATATTCTTGAGGAATCGAGAGAGAGAGGAAAGCAGATGTCGGCACTGGAAGGCCCTGAGTGAGATGACAGCTGCAGGAAGCAGGAACCAGAGAGCCTGGGATGTACAAACTCCCTCCAGTATATCGAGCGGAAGCCCAACACTGTACTGTGGCAGCAACGTGAGAATGCAGCAGGGCAGGAGCCGGTGGAAGGACCATGGGGAAACATCTGTGGTAGACCGCTTATCCAAACAATTCTGCCGAGACCATTGTGAAGGGGAAGCCTGAAGAGCCCGATCCCACGTTCAAAGACCAGAGCACCTTACTGAGACGAGAAGCCAAGAGAAGAGGTTAGATTGCGAGAAACCATATGCCAGAGGAGGAAAGGAACCAGCTGTCGAAAAGCAGGCAAGAAGGATCCCGACTCCAGAAGACATTCCCCCTTTTGAAGAAGGTAACCGTGAGTGTGGGAGTCACTGGTGGCCTTATAGGGGATTGTTATATTGTACATCCAAATAGTCTCTCTCCTAATTTGGAAACAGTTAATCTTGAAGCAAGTCAAGAGAAAGAGTGAGCGCCCAAGAGGGGAAACTATTGAGAAGCTCAATACTGAGAGAGAAGATCTAATGATTTGCATAACCTGGGAGAAGGGGAAAGAATCTAAAGTAAATATAAAGTGAGACCTCTCGAAAAATTGAAGATCTAAAAAAAGCTGAAGCAAGAGAGAGAAAAGGCAGTGACAATAATACCTTGCAATAGATACAAGGGTGGATAGGCTGAACTGAACTATAATAAACAAAGGGGATAACAACCCCAAACCAGGAATATAACCCAAGAGTATATTGAGAGCTCCAGTCAAGAATGTGAAATATGTAATAAACCAACAAAGCAGATCCCAAACGGGAGAAGACATTTCCCAGACCTATTGGAAGAGTTACAGACACTTACCAAAGATGTAACAAGATATTTAACACTTCCATACTCATTTGCAGACTGTTACTAAAAGTATCCAAAGGATAAGGGAGTCATTCTCCTAACCTAAGTTAGTTTACATTGTGGTAGGGTCAGTTCAGATAGTTGTGGACAGCAGACTTCTTTGTTTGGACTTCCATGACTGACTGACAAGCACATTAGTTAGTAAGTTATGTAGGCTATTTGTTATGGTGATGTCTTAACATCTCAGCCATTGTTGTGCTGAGTGGAATTGTGTTGGTGATGTCGTGACCTGTAACTATGGAACACTATCTTAGAATGTTATTACTTGAGATCTTCAGTTGATCAGTTGATGCTAAGTTGTGAAGATGGTTGGGGGTCTCTGCTATCCAGTCTTCCCAACATACAATAAACCTTTTGCCTAACTATTTTAGCCTGGTTCATTGCTTCTACATTTGGCGACGAGGATGGGATGTACCGCTGCAGTAGAGCAGCGACTGGAGTAAAAGCCAGTTGAGACCCCCGTCCCTGAGGCTTGGTTACGAGGAGCTGTGCCTATCCCTCGCCAGCACTGCCCGGACCACCCGGACCCCTCACACTCATCTGTGCCTACCTGGTGCTGAGCAGCCGAGTCGTGCGAGGAGCAGCTGTCGCGCCCTGCCCCTGTGGATCTGGGAGGTGAGCCGGCGAGACCCATCGGATCACCCGAGCCGCTTGAGGGGTCTGTGTTGCGGCAGCCCCATGCGCTATCCGCCTGTGAGGAGGGTGAGTTGCGGTATTGACCTGGCGAACCTATGTTTGGGGCCGAGGGGTGCAAGCGTAGCCGGAGAGCGTGAGGGGAGCTCTCGAGTAAAGCACCCCGGTTGGCAGCACGTGACATGTCACGTGTGAGGAAGTAAGTCCAGCCTCAGCAACGGTGAAGCGTCCGGGCTGTCAGCACGTGACGTGTCACGTGTGAGGAAGTCTTCGCAACTTCGCAACATTTCCGTCGCATCGTGAAAGGATACAAACGTGTTGCCCGCTGGATCGCTGGTATGTAAAGGAGCGGCGGTGGGGATCGCATCTCGACACTATATCTGCCTAGGGCCACTTGTGGAAGGCGGCAACGAGGGAGAATTCGGTGTCAGGCAATAGCGCTGTGAAGATAGTTTGGATTTGTTAAAGGAATTACCAGAGGTGTGAGCACTTGAACAGCTTTTATCTCGGCAGACTCACGTGAGGTCTCTGGGTATACAGAAGTGCACCTGATATCTAATTAGCGGCCATGGCTTTGTCTGGAATTCCTGGTCCACAAATGTTTCTGCCTACTCCTGGCTCTCCAGGAATTAAATGGGGGCCTTGGAAGAGTGGTTTTCTGCATTATGTAAAAGCCACATGTGGAGCAGGTATGTCAGTAGAAAGGAGGGTATCCATGCTCATGCATCTGCTTGGGTATGAGGGGCAGCAAATGTTTGAAACATTGCCCGATTTGAGTGAATTAGATGTGGAGGAAGGAATGACTAATTGTGATGCAGCATTGGCAAAACTTGACAAACATTTTGAATTGAAGATAAGCACTGTGTTAGAACGTTATCATTTTGACATGCGATCTCAGCATGAGGGTGAGACTGTGAAGAATACATTACTGCCCTGAGACATTTGTCATTGAACTGCAAATTTGGTGAAAAATTGGATGAACATATTAGAGATCAGTTCATGTTGCACTGTGCCAATGACAAGATTAGGGAAGAAGTATGGCTAAAAGACGATCCTTGTTTAGATGAAGTGGTCGGTATTGCAAAGAGAATTGAGCATACTTTGCAATGTGTGGCAAAACTTGCCACAAAAGAGTCCAAGGCTGTCCAACAGGTTGAAGTTCTAAAACTTGGTGACAAAAAGAGAGATGTGGTCAAGGACCAAAAGAAAAGTAAGAGCAAACGTCCAAATGGAGTGACATGTATCAAGGGAAGGGTGGCAATGGTGCCCAGACAGCTAATAAGTTTACCCAGAGAGAAAATGTACAAAAGGGAAAAATGAGAGAGGAGCGTTTGTGTTTCAGGTGTGGGAGTGCTTGTCACCTATCGTCCTCTCCGATCTGTCCTGGGAGAAGAGCCAATTGCAACATTTGTAAAAGATGGGGGCATTTTGAAAATTGCTGTACCAATTATAAAGTCAGTGCTGGGAGGAGTATCATGTTTGTTGAGGAGGCTGAAGGACCATCCTCAGATGAATGTGAAGGCTCAGAAAATGAAATTGTTACAGTAAACATGGTTCAATGTGTGGAACTTGATGAATGTGAACATCCTTCCGCTTGGGTTGAAGTGAATGGTTGTCAAGTCAAAATGCTGGCAGATTCCTGTTCTAAAATTACTTTGTTGTCAAGAGCGGTGTATGAAAATGTGGTTGGTGGTAGGATGGAAGATTTGAACCCATCAGACAAGACTCCTGGGGGGTATAATGGCAGTAGGATTGATGTGTTAGGATGCTGTTTAGCAACTTTCAAATTTAAAGATAGAGTTATGTATGGTAGATTATACATTACCAAGAAGGGTGAGACATTGTTGGGATGGAAGGAGCAAAGAGGACTATGTATTAAACTAGACCCGGGGTGTGTTATGGTGATGTCTTAACATCTCAGCCATTGTTGTGCTGAGTGGACTCGTTTTAGTGATGCCATGACCTGTAACTATGGAACACTATCTTAGAATGTTATTACTTGAGATCTTCAGTTGATCAGTTAAAATTCGTACTTTAATAAAGCATCCTGACAATGTCACCTGAAAATCTGTGTCTTCCTTCTGACTCGCAACACCACACTTTTTTACCTCACAATGTTTTTACTTATGTAGCACTTAATCGCTGGCTTTAATCTTTCAGTACTTCCCCTCCATCACCCAACACGTTATCCATTACTGAGCTGAATGTTGCAAGGCAGTGAATGATACTCCCATCCTCGCCCCCACCCCTTCCCTCGGGGGGAGGGGGTGGACTACACGACTGTGCTCACAGCTGGCCCCTTATAAATTACCAATACATCTTCATTGGTGAATTCCTTTGTTGCAAATGGTCAGCACCTTTTAAATGCAAGCTGTGAAGGAAATTCCGGAATTGGAGTGAGCTGCTGTTAAATAATACAATCTGTTAGGGCAAATAGCCTTTTTATTTTTAATAATGAATTGATAAGGATAAATCTGTCTCTAATTGGAGTCTGCCAATCATATCCCATTTTATAATGCTCCATGCTTAAAAGCATAGTGCAAACATGTAACTCTTCTGAGCATGTAGACTGACACCTCTGAGCATCGACCCTGTGCTTTGTCAACATGGCAGTCGAAAAGTGATATGTTGATACTTGCCAACAGCTGTTGCATTCAAAGGTCTAGCAGTCAGGATCTGCCTTTAACTGCGAGTATGAGCCTACATTAAATTATAAAAAGGTGTGCTCCCAGAACCTCGTGTCAGATGAAAATCTAAATATAAGCCATCTCTGGTTTTGACGTGGTAGTCTCTGGGAATCAATTATGTTGGTGTTATTGTAATGTCTGCTTAGTTTCTAGTGGCTTTTCTTTCAGGGTCTCCTGTGTATTCACTGCATGGGCCTGAGTTTTACAAACCATGGGGGTCTCATCACTGGTAAAGTGCCATTGCCTTCCAGGGGGCAGGGATAGGTCTGGTGCTTCAAAGTACAGGCTCTGCCAGTCCAAAGACAATCGCACCATGGTTATAATTAACAGAGACTCTCTGTTGTCAGAAGATAGGGGAAAGGACAGGGTAGAGTAGATCACGGAAGATATTGCTAATAAGAGAACGGTTCCACCATCTTGGGAATTCACAAGAGGCTCGCAAACTTCCTGTGGCCCTTTCCCAATTCTTGCAAACAAAGCACTCTGGCTATGACATTAACAGGCAGAAGACTCAAACAGCAGCCAGGATTGAATCCCTTACAGAATGCTAGAAGGGAACCAATGCGCTGTAGAAGATGGCCTTTTTAGGGCGCGACACCCCCCATCCCCCTGTTGACTCATCTTTGGACTACTGAAGAAGGATTACACCTGGAACTTTGTTGGGAGTAAAGTCTGCTTCCAAGTCCTCTGCCATAGAGGATAAGACGCAGACCGCCAAGAACCGGGGAAGCCTTTTCCATCAACTATCCTAGAAGAATATTTGGGATGATCTTCTGGCTGCATAAGGCCTACCTTAAACTAAGAACACTAGTGCCCAGTAACATGCTTACTAGGTGGTGTTGGAGCCCTGAAGGTGCTCTCTCGAAATCTTTCTAGCTGTCAAGTGCAGAACAAAGGACTTATCTTGCCACTTGTGGCCCGACATTGGGTCTCCCAGCAACCAGAAGTCCAGTTTTCATCCATTTTCGCGCCAGCCGAACTGTATTGAGGCGCTTTTTGAGCTTCTACAAGCATCTTGAACTGTGGTCATGCAGCTGACTTGACCAATCGCCTGCCTCTAAACAGCTTTCGAGCCAGTCGCCACTGAAGAATGTTTGGTCAGAGCCATCACAGGTCTGTTACAGTGACAAATGTTGGTATGTTTGGGCAAAGCCATCAATTATTTGTTCTTAGTGTGGCAATACTGCAATTTTTTGTTTATATTGTATATCTACAAAATGTTCCAAATAACACCTGGGCACGTGCACTGCATGTTAACCGCTTTGCATTTACCCTAATTTTTTCTGATGAGATGTCCTGCAGTACATGACATGGCACCCTATCAAAGACTAGAAATAATAAATAACTAGCAATTAAAAAAAATAGTATTGACATTTGGCCCCTACTAGTTGCATTGCTACTTTGATTTTAATATTAAAAACTCCATACTTTCAGCACCCTGGACGTGTACCAATGGTTTGAGTCTGGGGCAGGCTTGGGTGGTAACGACAGCCCTCTCTGAGGCCTTTGCTTCGCTGGTGTCTACCTAGATTTAGGCTGGCATACCTTTATTGCCAAGCCTCCCAAACAATGCGGGACTTACGCTACAATGACATCAGAAAAATAGGTGCGGGGTGAACATGGCTAGTTTTCTACTCCAGTGCCCTTTTTTCATAAGGCAGTAATTTTCTGATTGTCGAGCCGAAAAAGCAAAGATAGCAGGGTTTTAATTCCTAGGCATGCCCCGCTTAGGTGGCTTAAAATCTCTCATGGTTGAGAGATTCTGCTTAAGACTGCACCTCCTCTCTTTGAACGAAGATTGTTATGTGCAGTTCTTGACCTAAGCGAAAGCTGCACACGATCACGTCTTTTCGCCCACATTGAGCCAAAACATTTCCCCTAAAGATCCTGACTCTGATGTCTGGCGTCATTACCGTGCCTTGGGAGTCGGACACTCATGAATACTACCACAGCCACCTACATTAATTGCTAAGCAGTGAACCAGGAGCGCTGGGAAAAGTGACCGTTCCTGTGGACCAGTACGAGTCCAAAGAGTTCACGGGTTGGCTGTTCAGTGTGCCGGCTTGTTTAGAAGCTTTCAGACTTCCCCATACAGCATATTTCAAGTCGACCAGAGAAGGCTGTTTTTAAACTTGATTATAGGTTGTGATTTCCGGGTAATTCTCCTCCTATGAAGCACTTTTCTTCCCTCCTCTCGTGAATGTGCCGCAGAGGCCTTTTTACACAGAATTCTTTACCTCTCTCTGGAAGCAAGACAGTGTCTTCTTTTTCCACCCACTCGCTCCCAACGTGGTTTGCTTCCTTACAGAGCTTTCCTTGATTTCAGATGGATGCGTTCTATTTAGAGGGGAGGCTAGACTGACCCATCGCCTTCGCTGCTTCACAGTTGGGACGAAAGTAAAAAAGGGTGACCACAGCTAGAGATGTCCAAAGCTGCCAACTGCCCATAGGTACAGATTCCTGCAGCTGCTAACCGGCCCTATGTCATGAATGATGTCCATTTGTTTAATCCCCATGACCTCTTCATCTGGGGTATTGAGTAGCACCCGTTGATTGCTCTGGGTCGAATGACTTTAAGCTAGGTCATCTATATGTTGAGTATTCTTTTATAAAGCAGTTATAGGATGAAAAGACAGCACAGCTAGAGCATACTTGTCTTTTATTGAAATCGGAATTTGCCTACTTACGTTTCGTTTTGCATACAGGGGCGAGGGGGCATTGACATGAAATCACTGAGGTTTGAGTGAATTGAATGTTGCTAGCCTGGCTGCAGTCTCAGCATGGGTGCACTGATCCAATGCCAGAGCAAGAAACGTGGGGGACCAGAATTTTCCACTGAGGTATTATCAAATATGAGCTGGAGATATTTAATATTGTGAGGCATCCCGATGACAAAAATGCAACACGTAATCTGGGCATGGGTGGGCCCGTGCCTGCCCTAACGCCATCCCGTGCCTGAAGACAGAGATATATCTTACTGTAGAGCAAGCAGCATCTTTTGTCCTCATATGTTACAGATCCTATCCTTTATTCACGATGGCAGCCGCTCAGGAAGCCAAATGTCTATATGAGGCTGACCAGTAAACGAACTTGCGCTTTTGTGGTTGCATGGGGGGGGCGTGTGTGTCGCAAGGGCCATGACCTTGACATCAACGGCTACTAGTGGGTGAAATGTCTTGTGCACTATCATATTTAGGTTACCATAAGGGTGACCTACATTTCTTCCGACCAAATAGTTATTGTCTGGTTATGGCAATCTGATAGATAGGCATGTTACTAATGTCATCACCAAAAATATTTACAACAATAATACTGTCATATGGTTTCATAATATGAACTCGCATGAAAATAATTTGCCAGTCTAAACGTCAAGGACTTGCCAACAACTGTGCTTGCTTCGGAGTTAAAATATGACATCACAGGGATTGCAGTGTGCAGATTACATGTTGATTTTCTGCCATTTAGACAGTACGTGCTTATCGATAATGTTGCTGTCTATGTATTTTTCTGCATTCTGCCTCGAAACTTTTTGATAGGCCATGCTTCTTGACATGAGCCAAATTTGTATCATTTTATACAAGATTATAGATTATGTCTTAAGATGGGAATCTCTAGCTAGTTTCTATATTTCGTCAAAGGGGCACTGTCCTTATAGTTAATTATAAAATACTTTTTGTTGAAAATGCTAGTGTTCTACACAGTTTTTTAGCAAGTAATATTCTACTGTGCTTCAACCGAGGTACCATCTTAGAGTTAAGAACCTTCCCACAAGAAAATGATGATGGTAACTGTTTTATTTATAAGTGAAGTCGGTGATGCCGGGTCTGTGGCTTAGTGGACTATGCATCCACCAGAGCAGCCTGTGTTTTGACCTCATGATCACAGGTGTGAATCCCGGCAGGTCCACTCAGCCCTTCATCCTTCGAGGTCGATAAAATGAGTACCATTTGGCAGAACCTGTGCTCTACAAATATATCTGTTATGTGCACCACAATATGTCTACTATTTGCTCAAATATGTATGGCCATTATTTGAGCGAGAGGTTGTGGTGTGGGTTTTTGTGTGTGTGTGCGAGAGCATGCAAGCTTGTAAGAAATTGTTTGCTCCAAACTCTGAGGCAGCAGATGGACACCCGCCAGAGAGCACAATATGTATCAATATTGTATTGGGTTATTTATATAGCGCTCTTGCCCCATTTGTATGGCCTCAATGTGCTTTGCAGTTGGAATGCCCTCGGTGACTGAAGTCAATGTGTTGAAAGTTCTAAGAGTTTTAGATTAGAAGATGCATGTGTGCATTTTCACTGCACTAGGACTTAGGTGGCTGGCTAGGCTTGACTAAGCAGCTCAGAGGGTCAGGCACGTGGGTGGGTGCTGTTGTTGGTTTGCAATAGAGGACTGTTGTTGAGAGAGTCGATATGGGGCCAGCTATACTGAGTTCCTTTTAGTTGGTAGTCGCTGTATGGTGGTGGCAGGTGTTTTGAGGTACGTCGGGTGTTTGTCAGGACAGCTATATGCGATGCTAGACCGGAAGAGTGTAGCCATAGCAGCATTCTGCAGTGCATGGATGCTTGGCCGTGCCTGAGGCCTGTGTTCACAGAGGTGGTGTGAGATGTACGTACCGTAGGCTTCGAAATTGTTCTGCTGGAGCGATCTTTGTCCAGTAGGTTTCATGGTGTCCAGTCAAAGTTTCAAATACAAAGTTTCGAAATGCAATACTTTCGAAACAAAAGGATCGGAAAAAAAAATGTGAATGCTTTTTTTAATGTATTTTTTTGGGGGGGTTAGTATAGGAAAAATTTGTGGTTTCCCCCCAAACAAAAAAAAGTGCTTTCACATTTTTTTCCGATCCTTTTGTTTCGAAAGTATTGCATTTTGAAACTATGTATTCGAAACTTTGACTATAAACCGGTTTCACAGTATAATAGATTTCACAGTACAGTAGGTTTCACAACATAATAGGCAGAGATGGGGTATATACTTAGATTTGAGAGTCCTGTATGATGGGAGAGAGGGTTAGATAGATATTGTATAATAGTATCTGTGTAATTTGTAAATTGTTCCTACCTTATCCGTTGATGCTGGTTGGCAGCAGTCTGTTCCTCGTGTGTCATGTCGGGCTACTGCGGCTGGCTGCTACTGCTGGTTTGCGGGTGGGGTTATGCCTTTGCATCCACCTCATTGTTGGATGTTGTTGGGGTGGGGGGGTGCTTGTGTTAGGGAGAATTCTAATTTCTGTGTTAATTCCCTTCAACCTTAGAGACACCCAGCTCTTTTGCTGGACTTCAGGAC
The DNA here is from genome assembly GCF_040938575.1 of Ambystoma mexicanum. Taxonomy (NCBI): domain Eukaryota; kingdom Metazoa; phylum Chordata; class Amphibia; order Caudata; family Ambystomatidae; genus Ambystoma; species Ambystoma mexicanum. The sequence continues at coordinate 438,045,158 of NC_090936.1, forward strand.
TTTTTCATTTTCACCCAGGAGTGAGTGAGCCCCTTTTCTCACTCATGCATTTTTGATATTATTTGGATTCTGTATTCTTTGTTTTTGGAGTCTGACCAACTCCATAGGCATCTACCTTTTGTATTGTGACACACAGCACCTTCAGTGCAGTGCCACAGAGACGTCCTTGGGATTTCTCATAAGGTGTAAATATATTTTCTTGGGTGAACTACAGTTCCCAAGAAATAGTAAAGTGAAATTGACTTAACTTAACTTTTTCCTTTGTAGGTCCAGCACACACCATCCTATGTGGAGTGCTAGGGGGTTACTTAGTAGCCCCTATTCCTACTTACTCATGTAACATGTTTATGTTACCCTCACTACTTTAAATGGCTTGTGGCAGTGGTTTAATTTTCCTAGCATCGTGCGTTTCTACCGCAGGATGAATCCTCTGCTGCAGTAGTGCACCCATGGATGCCCGTTTTGTCAAAACGGCCCGGTCTTCTTTTTTCACCATTTCTTGCTGGTGAGGTCTTTCTTGGGTATTACTCTGCGTGCCAAATCAGGTTTAACCCTTTTGCTCGTTTTGCCTTTGGCGGGCTTCAGTACTGTGAGTCCATGCCAGGCCCATGCACGTAGACTTCCAAAAAGTGTGCATCTAGGCTTCTTGAAAACCTGGATTTTGCCTTGTGTGGATGAAATGTGTAGAGAGTACGCACATCGAAGTCCTCATTCTGTTTGTTTTCTCAGCGAGATATCCTTGGTGCTTTGTGTGAAAATATTTGAGCCTTTCGTATTTGGAGCTTATTTTCTTACGTGCTAACCATATAAATGTTGTCCGTATGGTGCAAACCCACCTATTCCACATGCATGCCTTTTGAAGAAATGCATGGGGATTCAGCGCCTCAAACAGGAAGACCCACAAGGACCCATGTCCAGACCATGCTATGAGTTTCCATCTAGCCCATTGCATAGATATAGAGTTAGTGGTAGGAGCATGGTGTAAATCAGTCCACCCCTTCTTATTCAATCTGGGTATATTTAAACTGTCCTACCTAGTAGTTCTTTTCTATGTCCTGTATTTCTTTGAGAGATCCTCTTTGCAACTTGCTTGGATCTCCATACGTTCAGGTTGGGGATTGCCCTTCCCATGGTTATGCTGTGCTGCAGAACCCGTTTGCTGAGCAGGTACGTATATGCAATGTTAGTTGGTTGTGTCGCCTGAGGCCATTTCAAAGTACTTGTGTTGGGGGTGAAAGCTAACCTTCTGCTGCTCCAGGCCCGTTAGAAAGGTGGTCTGAAAAAAATGTGAGTTGCTAATTAACGTGTATTTTAGGTATTCCCAGAAACATTGTTCAATAGGATCACATCGACCCACTGTCTAAGCAATTTCAAATAGTTTCCGAAAGCCCTAAAATGGGTCATTTGCTTATATGCAATACTTCTCCAGCATTGGCTCTTTCGGTGAGAACAGAGTTACAGGTAAGTAACTTCTTCCATATAAACAGTTTCAGTAAAGGCTTTACACGCTTACTATAGTACTACTTACTTTGTGCACCTTTAGGTAAAAGTATGATTCTGGGATGGGTACACAATTCTTGAAGTAAGTTGTATCAGAAAATGGACCCACTGACTTTGGCTTTGCTGGCTGTGGTGGTTGGAAGTTCATGTTTTCTGGGTACATGCACCGTAGTGTTATGTTTGTTTATTTATTTATATTACGGTCCCAACCCGGAGGTAACTGTGCGCATTACAAGGATATGCATTTACTTAGTTAGACACAGGAAAAGTACAGGAGGGGAGTGGGAGAATACTTTGTATGGGTACATGAACATAAAGTTATTGTTATTAACACACTAGGCAATATACAAATAGGCAAGTAATGCAGGAAAATATAGTTGAACATCATCATAACAGGCAATTTGAGTCACACCTATTGACTCTACATGGTTGAGGTCCCGGAATGCTAACCGGGTCTAGTATGGTGCGTCATTAGCAATGAGCCAAATTTTCGTGTCTCTTGAATTTATGGAAGGACTGGGCGGCTCTTATTGTGGAGGGTAGGGAATTCCACAGTTGAGCGGATCGTTATGAAGTTGTTTTGTGTATTTTCCCACACCCCGTGATTCGAGTCCTTGCAGCAGTCTGATACGGCCCTGCCTGTGAGCCGATTGGCTATCCACACAATAACTTAAGCGTCCGTGACATTAGCTAATGCTTTGAACTGTGATGGTTTTGTTGAATGTCTGCATTCCAGGCCCACACCTGTGGTATTCCATGGTGTTTCTCTGCATTTATTGGAAAGGGGCTTTTACTATGCGTTTGTGCAGATGGCCTGTGGCAATCGTCCATGGTTATTTATGGAACATTTCGAAGTCCACAATGAAAGCTATATCATATTGCCCCTTTTCTCTACGTTCGCTCGCTGGAATGTTATGTTTCAGTGGACGGCTCCAGATATTTCCCCACATCATTTTAAACCGAAATCTGCAACACTTTACACAGAGCGTGCGTAGCATGTCTGCATTCAGGTATTTTATTTTTAATAGGAAATGAAGTGATGCTGCTTTTTTTTTAAGGAAATGTCTGTATTGTGGTTTAGTTTGTTAGCTTGCATGATTGTTGTGCACTTATTAAAAACTCAACATAATTCGGCAACAGCAGCACAGCTGTTGTTACATTATGTCGCTATATGCCCTCTGTTTTCCCCTGTCAGTGGATAGCCGTGGCTACATTTGTTGGGTCGTGAGCCGTGTATATTGTTTGGCATGTAGGGATAAGGGTTGTCTTTCCAGTTTGAGATGGGCAAGCAGGGTTACTCTTGCTGCAGCTTTTGTCCATCGCATTTTGAGCTGTTTTCTGTTTAGTATACTGGTATCCAGAGGCATAGACCGGGTAGGGCAAGGCCCACCCAAACCTGTGAATGCCAACTCAGCAGTGCTGTGTGGGCATTTTACAGATGTTAATGTCACCGCTGTGAATCTTTACAACCTAATTGTATGCAGAGACTTTAATGAAATCATGGATCCTATCCTTGATTTTAAAAAATGTCAAATGTACGATTTAAAACCATCAAGTCCCACCTAAAATGTGTCAACTCTGTGTCCTAACTAGGTCATATTGATACTTGGTGTATTACCCATCCCTCAGATTTAGACTACACCTTCTTCTCTCCTCCTCATAATTTCTTCTCAAGGATAGATTACATTTTTATATCTAAATCCCTGACCAACGGCTTATTATATGCAAAGATAGAACCTATTGTTTTGTCAGAGCATGCCTCTGTTCATATTAAATTGTCTAATGCTCAAAACACACCTGAATATAATAGATGGAGATTCAATTCAGCCCTCTTGAAGGATGCAGTTTGTCAAGTGTATACACCAACAGCAATTCACCTACCAATACATTGGTTAACAACAACTGGAACAACTGTAATTGCTTTAAAGCAGTACTGAGAGGACACCTTATAGCATATACGGCTGCTAAAAAGAAAACTTAAAAATGAAACGGAAGATATTCTTAAACAAATCACTCCTACAATCACAATATATACAGACTAACTCTCCCCCTATTCATCAAAAAATCATCAAACTCAGAATACAATAACTTAGCTACTGAATACTCGTGTGCTAATCTTTTAAAATGTAAGTCTAAGATTTATCAGTTCTCTAATAAATCTGGCAAAGCATTGGCATCATATCTCAAATTTAAAAAAGATAAAGCAACTATTACTGACATAAAAGACCAAAATGGTAATAGAGTCCTTACTGACAAGGATATCTTACAAGTATTCTCCAAATTTTATCAAAAATTATATTTGTCTCAAACTATGCCTAATAGTATGCATCATATTTTCTTAAACGTACACATCGCAACACATACATTAATTCCACAATCTCTAAATGATCCCTTATCTTCGAGTGAAATCTTCAAAGGCATTAAATATCTCAAAACTGGCAAAACCCCAGGCCCAGGTGGTTTTTCTATTGATTATTTTGCCCGTTTTAAAGAAATATTCGTTCCCAAGTTTAAGGAATGATATACATCCTTCATTATTAATTTAAAAAAAGCCACTGGTTCCTTTTCTGAAGCAATACTTATTGTATTTCCTGAACCCAATAAAGACCCTAAATTAGCCCAACATTACAGACCCATATCCCTAATTAATACTGATTGTAAGATATTTGTCAAAATTTAAGCCAATAGACTCATTCCCCTTCGTCCAAATTTGATTAAGAATGATCAGGTGGGGTATGTCAAAGGTAGAATGTCATCAGCGAATATTAGACTATTCACTAATATTATTAGTATTATTCCAAATTCTCCTAATCCTTATGCAACAATAGCTTTAGACACTGAAAAGGCTTTTGATAGGGTCAAATGGAATTTTATGTTTTAAGCTCTGGCCTGGCATGGGGGTCCTTGATTTACTCATATCAGTGGTTGAAGTATTATATTCCAATCCCACAACATCAATTTTTATAAATAATCAAATGTCCCCACTATTTTCTATTCATAGAGGTACTCGCCAGGGCTGTCCTTTAGTCCCTCTTCTGTTTATATTCGCATTAGAACCACTTTTAGAAGCAATTAGACAAGAAGATAACATAATTGGCATTCAGTTTAAAGATATTAGATCAAAGCGGTTGCATATGCGGACAACGTTACTACTACATCATCACCAGAGTGAAGGAACTAACAAATACATGGTCACCTCTCTATCTTCTTGGTGGGGGAGATTGGAAGCAGTCTAAATGATGATTTCACCTATTATATTGTATTTTCTTTATATGCTTCCTATTCCCATTACTGTATTTTTCTTCATATCTTTAGACTCCTGTATCCTCAAATGTCTATGGGGGGAAAAAGAAAAGAAGGATCTCATTGTGTAAACTTAAAAAAACACGAAATCCGAGGGCAGAGTGTGTTTTCCTGATTTTAAAATATATCATGTTGCCGTTGTTTTAAGACAAACACAGTTATGGTTTTCTCCAAATAGTATTGATTTGTCAAACTGGCTGCTCATGGAGAGAACGATAGTCTCCCGTCATGTTCTCCTAGACTGCCTATACATCTGTAATAATAGATGCTTTACTAGCACTAGTTTTAATATCTCCATTAAGTACTTACGTTCATACCTAATTCTGCCTCATAGAAATAGCTCTGTTTATATCTCTGCATATTTGGATGAACCCCCTAATAAATATTAATAAGAGAACTATCTTCTGGAGACCATGACTATCTCTTTACGTTAAGTACATAGGATAGTTGTTTACTCAAGGCATCCCATTAACTTTTGAAGAATTTACAACCAAATTTTAAGTCCCAAGGTTTTTCCTCCAGAAATATGTTAGTCTAAGAAATGCTGTTATGGAAAACTATGAATTGTTAGTTATTAATTCTAACAGTTATCAAGCTCAAAGAATACTACATTTATCTAATCCTAATGGTACAGCGTCTGTTTTACAAAGTATGCTCCTCTAGGTCAACAGATGAAGTTTTGCTTAAATGTCAAGAAGCGTGGAATCAGGATTGCTCACTCAACATCACACAATTTAGATGGCCTTGTATATGGACCAATATTTCTAAAGCTAGCCTGCTTCAAGCACTGTATTTCTCTCACCATAGGGCTTTCATTACCCCACTCATGCTTTTTAAGTGTGGAATATCTCAAAATGACAATTGTTGGAGCTGTCTAAACTCTCAAGGATCCTTCAAGCATATGATTTTTGAATGTCTTTATGTTAAAGCTTATTGGGAAAGGATTGGTGAAACCCTTAGAATTGTCTTCCAAATACAGCTGACTATCTCCTGTGATGTTTTCTTTCAGGGCAGTGAAACAATCCAACATGCTATTGATAAAAAGAAAAGTTATCTGTTGACTTATTTATTGCCATAACCATCCAGACTGTTACTTCAAATTTGCAAAAATATTAAAGGTGGACACTTTAAATTGTGATGGAATTCAGTTGGTAATCTTCATAGGATGGAAAAATGTAATGCTGTATCCCCCTCCCTTGTTGTATAAACATCTATTAAAATGGCAATCTTTCTTAGATTTTTTGTATAATGCATTACCCAGTCAAGATTAGAGAATATGGGTTAAGTATTATTAGGTCTTAGTAACGACCCCTCCACTCCTTATGTCCATGTTAGTCCTGTATGTCTTGTATGTCCATATGTTTATCTTACAAATACGTTGTATAACTATTAGTCTATTAGAAACTGCATTTTATGCATTAGAATAGAACATTTATATACATTATATAAGGTTCCATTGCTCCTCAAATGGGATGTTAATGAACTTTTCCTACTACAGCCATTTGTGGCAAATGCATTATTATATTTGCTATTTTAATTGTTATATTAACCTTATATACATACTGTACGTAATAAAATATTTAAACACAAAAAAAATGTCACTGCAGTGGGCCCAAGTATCTTGGCTTCAGGCCCCACTTGTTAGACAATCGTGGCTACACCTCTGCTGGGATCACAGAAACTGAAAGCGTACTAGGATTGTGGAAGTTGGGGATACAATGAGATTATGCATATTTAGAATATACTGGATTGTCAAATTTGGAACAGCGAAAGTCTGCAAAACTAGGCATTTACCACTCTGATGTCATAACTGGGAATATACTGAGATTTTTCAGTTTCAAGGTGTACGCGGATTTTCAAAGTACAGAAACACAAGGGTCTGCAATCTGTAACTATCCTGGCATTCTGCAAATGGGGACTTTAGGGAAGTTCTTTCTTTGTGAACTGTGTGCATGCTGAAATTGTTCATAATGGATAAAATGCCATAATAATGGATTATTGTAGTTTTAGAATACTATACATTACTCCCAGAACCCTCCCTCTGTGAATGACAGTATTGCACCAGTATTTCTTGCTTGGAATTGACATCCAAGTTTCCAGAACCCTCTGGGGAAGAGACTGAGCATAGAAAGATTGCTTACTGGTAAATTAAGTCAAAGCACCTACGCTAATAGTCTGAAACCAATCCCCTCTTACTGGGCATTGAAGTCCAAGTTCGCAGAGTACTGTCAGAAATAGACTCTGAGGAGCATTGCTGCCTATTAAGACTTGAAATCAAAGTACCCAAACTGTCTTCAGTGAGAGACTAATCGAAATGTGTCCAGACGCCAAGCAGACTTGCAAGACAGAGGACCAATTACAAAACTGTTATTTAATACAATCTTGAAACACGTCGTCATTGAAGAAACCAACACATATAATGGTCCACATACTATCATTGGAACAGGGCTAAAACCAGCCATTTTTAGTCATTGAGCAAAAACAGGACAGGTGGAAAGACCCCATGTATGCTCCCTCAGCAATGGGTAAAAATTAGGCATGGTGTCTTTTTCCCCACCCTACACACTGGTCAGATTTGGAAATCGGCAAGTTGTGTCATTTCCCAGATGCTATGAAAAGTAGGATATGTCCATCTAAAAGAGGTTCCTAGAAAAAAGCAGACGTATCTGTTGTTGGTTTGCAGCCTGCCTGGTGCGTCTTGGTCTGACGGTCAAGCCCACCAGTGGTCTGGCAGTCAAGCCTGCCAACCACAGTCAACTAGAATACGAATAGCATGCATTGCCCTCTGGGGGGTCGTTGGGGGAGGGGTGGTCTTCCCTGCCTATAGTGTCTTTCTGGGGCTATAATTAGCTGGTTGAGCAGAGCCCAGCTGTTCTGAAGAGCATTAGCTTGCTTTACCTTCTAGCACCAGTAATAGAAGCTAAACTCTAGGAGAGGGCGGGCAATGGTAGGTTGTTTATGCATTTATTTATTTGTGTTTATGGTTTATACAAACATTTACACAATATTTATAGAAAATGTGCAGATATATTCCATTACATTCCATTGCAAACATTGAAGAAAGGACATTCAATTACATTTCTTATGAAAGTTATGACCGATTGACATGGGTTGAATAAATAGTTCATATCAAAGATAATAGAACAATAAATGAACATATGATACCATCAAATGAAAAGGGGATAACAATTCCTCATCTAAATAAATAGTCCCAACTAGAATAATACTTCAATAGTAAAAATATAAATAAAACAATATATTATTAATATACATTAAACATTTGTATAAAATAGTTCAATTAATTCAGTTTCTGGGAAATTATTCGTGTATTAGCCTTCTTCCAAACATATTAGGCAGCACCTGACATAACAATAGATTCAGCTAAAATAATTGCAGCCCAGAACCAACTCTCGTCAATGTATGTAATACTAGATACAAACTTGTTATAACCTTGGGCATAGTCCCTCTGTAGTTGTGTACATTGAGTAAGAATATGTCTAGAAGTTTCCATTTTTAAGCCACATAGACGGCAAAGCCTTTCCTCTCTTGGAATCTGTGTCCATCTTCCAGTATGCTCAAGAGTTGGCAAAATATTAAAACGCAAATAGATTTATTATTCAAATGCATTTATTAGTCGTTTCTTATTTGTCACATGTCACTTTGTCTGTCACGTCAGGCTAACACAATTGTACCTGGCCATAATGGAAAATCTGTATTATGTGCAGAGTGGGTACAAATGTAAGTTCCCAATCGTGAGCTTAGTGGGCATGCTGTAATTTGATAACTAGGAAGGAACCCTTTAAACTGTAAATAATGTGGTTCACATGTTTGCTGAGAAATGGAAATTAAATGCCAACCAGACCTAATATATCCTGGCAATTATGTGCCAGCTGTGCTCCAATATACATACAAAATCGAGAGAATGTTTATTCATCAAAATATGTTGCCTTATATTGCCATTGCCCATTAATGTTTGTTAATATTTCAGACAGAATGCAAGGTCATGAAATTAATACTTTTGCAAGCTGTGGTATGTTAGAAGACTAGTGTATGAATGAGATGGGAAGTGCCTCTAGAAGATTAGTTGTCTATATGTGCTAGTCTTAGGACACCTTGGTTATCATTATCTTTGAAGAAAGGATTGATTTTGAGGTATTTGTATTGCGCACACAACAAACTGAATCGAATCCGGGCGCAGATGGAACACTGGCTGAATAGAATTGAAGGGTCAGCCAGATGATTGTTCATTGTTAATGCCAGAAAAATTCTCTGAAGTCAAATGGCACGGTACCTATTTAAATAAGTAGGTATTTAACCCTGCTCCAAGGCATAAATTAGTTTTCAAAAATTGATTAGCAGAGTTTGCTAATTAAATTTTTCTTGATTAGGAAACAAAACCATTTGATTAGCAATTGTGTACTAATGTTTTTAATGCCACCAGAAGACGCTTGTACCCAAGATATAAAATGAGCAACAATACAGCAGTTTTGTATACTTCTGAAGTAAGACATTAGTGAAATAAGTCAGGGCTAGCAAATTCCTTCAGCAAAATGGTGCAGGTCACTACAAACCAACTTTTAGTTTGACACACTGCTGCCACCCAGAGGCCAGTCATGCACAGTGAAACTTTTATTTGACATTTACTGCAAACAAAGTAAAGAGTAAATAAAAGTTTCCAACATCCCCTGCAAATGGTACTGGCCCTTCTTAAAATCTACTCGACTATGTGAGTGGGTGAAAATACTTAGCGAGCGCTGGATGAGTGTCTGTTGAAAGGTTAGCTGCATGAATGCACACAAATAAATAGATATGATAAAAAGGCTCTTAAAACAGTTTGGGCAGCTCTCTACTGCAGATGTAAATAGATAATACAATCATAATCATAGTGCAAAGTGAGCTCTGGAGGCCAACGACAGTGTACTGTTTTGTAGTAGGTCTGTAGATGTACAGACTGGATGAAACTATTGATCGCTACTTTAAGTAAATATCAAGTTAGCTTTGTGTATTCATTATGTAAAAGACTAAGCAGAGTGGATGGCATAGCAAGCAGAGAACTGGGCAAACTAGGCAGAATATTGTAGTTTACAGCCATCTCACTTTCAGGGTAGCGGGTATAAACCAACATGGTAAGATAGAATGTCAAGGAGTATGGGATCAGCTCATGAATTGAGCACCAGTTGCAAGCTGTATATAACCAGCAGGCCACAGGACTAGGTTTGCCGTCAAAGCATTTGGCCGCGTGGTCATGTACGTGTTCAAAGGTGTCCACTCGTCAATATGATGCTTCAAATGGATTCTGTCCTCCAACGTATTCCACATCTTTGACATGAAATGTCCACAGCTGTGCACTTCGGAAACTTTTTCAGCAGAGGGCGTTCTGCGTCAATGATGTCGGGTCGATGTCCCTTGAAGGCCTCCGTCGAGGGCGATGTCACTGAATGCTATAAATAGGACACGTGGGGCCCGTAGCCTCAGTTCAATTTTTTCCATGAACGTGTTAACTTCATGAAACTCGGCGCGCCTCGTGTGTTCATCGTTAAAATATCGCTCTCTTCGACCCCTCCGACTCCGCGGTCTGGCTTCATTACCTGCCGGAACTGCAAGTTGAAAATGACCCTCACCGACACCCACCGCATTTGTTTATGGTGTCTGGGCGAGTCGCACAACACCGACGACTGCTCGAAATGCGAGTTGCTGACTGCCAAGGCCTTGCAGGAGCGGAAGGGGAAGCATCAGGTAGGTAGGGGCGCGTCAGGTAGGTAGGGGCGCGTCAGGTAGGTAGGGGCTCTAAGCCTGTTAAGTGCCGTACATCCAAATCCAAGTCGACGGGGGTTTCCACCAACGACTCGAGGGGTGACTCTCGCTTCGGGAAGGAGTACCGGGGATCTCAGTCCCGGGGTGGTTCCTGCCACTCTTCTTCTTCGTCCCGGCACTCTAGGAAGCGCCGTCACCGGTCGCCTTCCCCGTCGTCCTCGGAGGATGGTGCCTCGAGGAAGGTAACGTGCACAACGAAGTCCATGACTTCGGAGGAATGGGCAGCGTTTAAAGAATCAATGTTAGTGATCTTTCAATCGCAGGGCACGCGTCCGATTGCGCCTTCTAACGAAGCCCGCCAGGATCGGTCTCGTACTGTGGCTCGCACGCCTTTGGGCTCGGGTCCACGTCGCGACTCGAATCGGGAGCCTTCGGACAAGGATTCGAAAAGTCAAAAGAGACTTGTCTCTAGGTCTTGGTCCTCATCCCCAGCAAGACCGCAGCAACCTACTGAGGGCTCGGGACCGGCGTCAACGCGGTCGGCACCGTGTCCGTCTGACTCGGACATCGATGCTTTGCTATTTATCTACTCACCCCACTCCCGAGAGTTTGGTGGTTCAGACGGCTACGGCCACCTCAAGGCAGGCGGCGTACCCTACCATCCCTCCAGATAGGGACCACAAGCGCTTCGACGGGAGGCTGGCCTTGAAATCGGCCTACTCCACGTGTGCCTTGGCAAGGTTTTCACATGCTCTGTGGAATTGTTTCTTTGGCAGCTGAGCATATTCCCAAGGGGGAAGAAAGGGATGGGTTCCTTGCTCTCGTGCAGGACGGCAAGGATGTCATGTGCGAATCCCTTCAGTTGGGTTTGGATACGGCAGACAGCGTTAGCCGGTCCATGGCTGTGAGCACCGTTATACACAGATTTGCGTGGTTGCAGAAGCCGGATGTGCAGGCCTGTGTTCTGAACATGCCCTTTGATGGCGCACAAGAGGTTGCATACCTCAAAAGCTGCAGCGAAATCTTTAAGCGCTGCGGTGCGTCAACCTCTGCCTTTTTGTCCTAGGGGACAGCAGTGTGGGGGTGTGGGTTATTTTTGTTACTACTCCTCCTTTGGTAGAACGGGAGGTGCCACCAGTCAAAGTGGCCAGTGAAAAATTACCTGTGGTGGTCTGAGAAATCGAGGTGCCAAAGCCGCTCAGGCAACTGCCTCTTTGCCTTCAGGCACTGTCGTAGCCGCTTCCAAATAGTCATGAGGCCATGTCCCATGGTTCACCGGTTGGGGGCAGACTGTCTAAACATCTCAAAGAATGGTGTGCCATTACTTCAGATGCGTGTGTTTTGGATACCGTAGCCCACGGCTACTGCCTTCCCTTCCTTCAGCGGCCTCACAACAATCCACCAGTGAACCTCTCTTTGAAGCTTACGGATCCGCTCCTTGCGCAGGAAATCTTGAGTCTGCTGAAGAAAGGCGCTATAGAACTAGTGCCTGTAGCGGAGAGGAACAAGGGATGGTATTCCCCCTTATTTTTTTATCCCAAAGAAAGACCGGGGATTGAGACCCATCATGGACTTGCGTTGGTTGAACAAAGTTCTCAGGAAGGACGAGTTCAAGATGGTCACTCTTTCTCAAGTCCTTCAACTTCAGGATTGGTTGGTGTCTCTGGACCTTAAGGATTCTTACTTTCATGTGCCGATTCATCCTGCGCACAGAAAGTACCTGAGGTTTGCGGCTGGCGACTCGCACTTTGTTTCGGGTCCTGCCGTTCGGATTGACCTCCGCCCCGAGGGTCTTCACCAAGCTAATGGTGGTGGTGGGAGAGTACCTCAGGCGAGGGGGGAGATTCATGTCTACCCCTACCTGGACGATTGGTTGATCCGGGCGTGCTCTTCCAAGCAAGCATAGGATCACCTCGGTCTCACCTGCTGCACCCTCCACAGGCTGGGCTTCTCCCTGAATTTCAAGACGTCTCATCTGACACCTTCCCACCAGCTCTAGTACATCGGGGCTGTGTTAGACACGTCCTTTGGGAAGTGTTCGCCTCCTAAGGTAAGGGCTCATCATATTGTGCAGATGGTGGACAAGTTTTAACATGCCCAGAGTCTCCTGGCTTTCGAATTCTTGAGGTTTCTCGGCCTCATGGCATCTTGCATTTTTCTGGTGCGAGAGGCCAGGTAGCGGATGAGATCCCTGCAGTGGGCCCTCAAGATGCAGTGGTCACAGTTCTCCGGCAAGATGTTCGATCCCGTTCAGATTCCACTCTTGGTCTTCTGTGGTGTGCCAACGAAGTGAACCTGATGAGGGGGGAACAGTTTGGCAATCGTGGCCGGAGGTGTCGGTAGTGACGGATGCTTCCCTCACAGGATGGGGCGCTCATGCCAACGATCTGACAGCCAGCAGTCGTCGTTCTCCGTCGGAGTCCAAACTCCACATCAGTCTATTAGAGCTGAGAGCCATCAGGCTAGCCCTGAAGGCTTTTCTGCCTTCTGTACGGGGAAGAGTGCCCTGATCATGACGGACAACAGAGTGGCCATGCATTACCTCCACAAGAAAGGGGGGATAGGGTCACTCCCGTTGTGGAGAGAGGCAATGCAGCTCTAGTTCTGGGCCATCCAGCAGGAAATTTCGATCTCGGCAGTTCATCTTGCCAGGGACGAAAATGCAGTGGCGGATGCTTGGAGCAAGCAGAGCACGATCTTTCACGAGTGGGAGTTGGCTCAGGAAGTCCTTCATGAGATCTTCACCCTTTGGGAACCCCGCAAGTGGATCTCTTCGCCACCAGTGTCAACCAGAAGTGTGAGAGATTCTGCTCAAGTGAATTTCCTCCACGAGGAGCCTTAGGAGACACGTTCGTGGTGGATTGGTCATTCCCAATGCTGTACGCGTTTCCTCCAGTCCCCGTCATTCCGCAAGTGTTGAGGAGGTTACGGAGGTTCGGTTCCCACATGATCCTCATCTGCCCCCCACGCCGTCTTCCCTACCGAGAGGATCTGCTCTTGCGCGCGCGACGAGTGGTGGGGGGGTCAGGTTCTCCATCCACAGGTCAAGACTCTCAACCTTCACGCTTGCTGTCTGAAAGGTTGAGGTATAAGGATTGGGACCTCCGGATGACGTGATGGAGTTGTTGCTTTCGGCCAGGTGGTCTGCAACTAAATCCCTGTACCGTTGCTGTTGGCATAAGTTCTGTGACTGGTGCAGAGATCACAATGTTGATCCTTTTTGGTGCTCCATTCCTATGGTTTTGTCTTTCTTACTTTTTTTTGGCCGACAGGGGCCTTCAAGTGGGTTACCTGGCGGTGCTGTCTATCTTTAAGCACTTGTCCAAAGAGTGTTCTTACTTTAAGATTCCTTTGATTTCTCAGTTTCTTAAAGGACTGACTAATGTATTCCCGCTGTCCGCTTTCCAGGTGCCGGTTTGGGATTTGAATTTGGTTTTGAAATTTTTCATGGTTGCTCCGTTTGAACCTTTGCTCTCTTGCCCTTTGAGATTATTGTCCTTCAAGAATGTGTTCTTGGTTGCGGTTACTTCCACTCGCAGAGTGAGTGAATTGCAGGCACTTTCATCTAAGCCACCCTTTCCTATGTTTCACAAGGACAGGGTTGTACTTCGAGCATGTGCCTCTTTTCTACCTAAGGTAGTATCTGAATATCATTTGAGTCAAAAGTTGGTTCTTACATCTTTTTACCTTCCTCCTCATCCTGCTAAGGAAGAGGAGCGGCTCCATCGGTTGGATCCTAGGAGAGCTCTGAGCTTTTACATTTCTAGGATGTCCAGGGTCAGAGTGGAGCCTCCAACTCTTTATAGGATATGCTGGACACCGTTTGGGCCAGGCTGTTACCAAACAGACCTTGTCCAGGTGGATAATCCTCACCGTTACAGAGTGTTACAGACTGGCGGGTAAGGACCCTCCTGAAGGGGTTGCGAGCTCATTCCACTAGGGGCGTGGCTACTTCCACAGCCCTACAGCGGGGGGTTCCTATTAGGAACATTTGTGATGCAGCCACATGGGCTTCAATCCACACCTTTGTTAAACTTTACTCCCTGGATACAATCCATGGTCAGGATATGGCCTTTGGGAAGGGGGTTCTTTATTCCGCAATCTATTTGGGTACTCTAAATTCTTTTCCCTCCTCCATTTACTGCTACTGCTTTGGGAGTCTGTCAAAGATGTGGACTACGTTGGAGGACACAATCCATTCAAAGAACAAGTTACTTGCCAACTGGTAATGTTCTTTCGACTGGATGTTCCTCCAACGTATTCCACATCGCCCTCCGAGCCTGCCTGGTGAATCTCCTTGGCGATTGCAGCTTACATTTCCGCACGGCTATGTGCAGTCAAGCAGGCATGAGACCGGAAAATCTTAAACTGAGGCTAAGGGCGCCCCACGTCCTATTGATAACATCCGGTGACGTCACCCTCGAGCGAGCCTTCGAGGGACATCGACCCGACATCGACGGAGGACGCCCTTTGCTGAAAAAGTTTCCGAAAGTGCACAGCTGTGGACATTACATGTCAAAGATGTGTAATACGTTGGAGGAACATCCAGTCGAAAGAATGTTACCAGTTGGTAAGTAACTTGTTTATCTTCCCCAACAAAATTAAATATAGTTGACACTGAGATTTAGATACACTTCACTGTAAAGCATGGACACAATGCAGTGTTTTACATTAGTAATATTGTAATTACACATTATGTAACCTATTATATTTTTAGAAAAGGAATTTAAAGCCTTTTTTTATTACTAACGCATACTGGTCTGTGGCAGACATGATATAGTTAGCTTAATAGCAGTATTATATTCATTCATTCTGGTTGGCAATTATTTGAAAAATAAAAAGTGCATAGCACTCCCACACAGGCCTTTTGGCACATGAGTGAAGGGGATGATTACTGCTGCACTCTCTCGGCACTTTCTCTATTAGCCCCTTTGAACTTGCAGTGAACAGAGAAAAGAGGGTGGAGAGAGCTCTGAAGACAAGAGAGGAATGCAGTGTGAGCTGTGCTTTCATTGAACAGGGATAGCTACTGTTGCTAAGTGCCAATTTAATTAGCAAACTTACAGAATGTATAGCAAATTGCTCTGCGACACTGCTTATTTTATGCCTTGCTGCTCTAAAGGCCAGTAGAGAATTTGCCCTTCTTATATTCAGGGGAAGGCCATTGCATGATCTAGGCACAGCAACTGAGAAGCTGCAGTCTCCTCTTGTAATACATTTTGACCTCTGAATGATGAGCAGGTGCTGATCTTCTGACCTTAAATCCTGTGTAGGGTGATACAGCTTCAGTTTATTCGTAAGGTAAATTGGTGCCAATCCATTTAGGCATTTAAACACCAGACACCGAATTTTAAATGTAATGCTGTCTTCCACCGTTAACCAGTGTACAGAGCGACGAAGACATGAGGTTGGAGTGTTTTTAAAGGCCCCAAACATCAGTCTTATTCCAGCATTTGCGCCTTTTGTAGACAATGAATCTGTTTAGCTGGGACACTGGCCAAAAGTCCATAACAGTAATCTAATTTGGAATTGACCAGAGCTCCCACCACCGAAGCCCGATCAGTGTCTGGTACATACGGTAGTGCTTGACGGAGAAGGCTAATGTTATAAAAGACTGACTGAACTTTGGCTGACCCCTGGCCACTACAACCCAAGTCACTCTGCAAGATGCAGCCGAGATGTATAACCTTAGTGGCATATTTGAGGCAAACCCCAGAAACTGGGGTGATGGTTCACTTCTTTTCCTTCGAGCAGATGTTTAGGTCCAAATAGAATAGCCTCTTTTTTTGGGGTCAAGTTGCAACCAATTTTTTACCATCCAGGACCTTATTTCCTCCAGGCACTTAGCTACCATAGCCAGGGCGCCCTCAACATCATCCGACCTGATGTACAATTGTGTTTCGTCGGCGTACAAATGGAATCTGAGATGGTATTTCTCCAAAATGGCCATTAATGACCAAAGATGGATATTAAATAGAAGAGGGGAGAGCGCTGATCCCTGTGGTACGCCGCAACACTCTTGGAGAATTTCAGACAAGAAACCTCCCACCTGAACAGATAGTTTATGCCCTGTGAGGAAAGAGGTAAACCAATCCAAGGCACAGGAATCTGCGTTCACAAAGTTCTTTATATGAGCTTGCCTGCATCCCCTGCCTGCAACATCTCGCCATCTGTCCCATGCTTGGGACGAAAGCCAGACTGCAGCGGCTGGAGAAGGCCATTATTTTCAACAAAATTCTGAAGCTGGCTTGTAACCACTTTTTCCAGAACTTTTCCTATCCAGGGCAGACCGGCAATCTGATGCTAGTTGTTGAAATCTTCTGGGTCAAGACTAGCCTTCTTTAATAGTGGCGAAACAACTGACAGTTTCAAGGAATAAGGAACTACCCCTGGACTCTTCATAAAACCCCTAATCATATCTAGAGAGGAGACCAGTCTGGTCTTATTCAAAAGCATGTTCAAGGGTCTTCGTCTGTGGACTAAACGTGTTGTCCCTTCAGGATTTGCAGTGAATCCTTGAGCTAACCAATCTAGTGTCTCCTTCGGCAATGTAAGTGACCCAGAGAATGTGTATAGTTTAGTCTTACAATGTAGGTATTTCAAGAACATAAAGAGGATTGTAAAATTAGTCCTCTGCTCTACTGGCAACCAGGGCATCAATCCCCTTGCTGGAAGCACCTAAACTGGAGGCCAGTATTCTTGGGCAACTTGGAGATTGGGTGTATGTGGGGAATTGAGATAGACCCCTCAGAAAACAGGTGAATTAACGAGTTTCCCTTTTACCAGGGCCAACTTCAGTGACGTACGTAGTTCATCCATAGAGGAATAGTTTGTCATTTTCAGGAGCTTAAAGTTGTTAATGTAACAACGTTTCAGTGTTATTGAGACTCTGACCTCCATAGTTATCCCTGAGATTCTTGTCCTTTGTCAAGAAGAGGAGGATTATCAAAGTGGAATTGAGGTTAGCTATTAGTCTGATCTTCCTCAATGGGTTTTGGCAGCCTAGAAAGGTAACCTCGGTTATGGCTTGGTTGAGCTGGAACCCATCCAGTGCCAGAGAGACATGAATATTGTTTTTTCCATTTTTGGAGAGGACCACCGTCTGTATTTCGAGCACGATCAGAGTATGTTGAAGGCAGGTGGTGGTAACAGGCAGTGAGTGAAGAGTCTGGCGGATTTCAGGCTTCTTGTTGATTGGTTGGGGCTTTTCCAAGGGACCTTTCACTCATATAGACAGCGATATATAGATTGCAATTGAATGTTTGCTTACACCAATTAGTGTAGTAAGGAATGCATTGAACATAGGAAAGTGTCTTAATTTAACGTCACCAAATCCTACTTATTGAGAACAGTCTGGAAAGAATGACTTCTAATTTTTGAGGGGCGTCCCAGGAATCGTACCCCACACCCCATTCCCCTGATAAATAACTTGTTGAGGAGTAAAATGTGTTCCACAGCATCAAGTTCAGCACAAAGCTCTAAACCTATGTGCAAGTTGTACATCCCTCTGGCCATGTGTTCAAGTACACCATCCCATATTTTACTTAAGCTCTTTTGTGCCCCGGTGGGGTCTAGACCAAGATTGCGTTTGCTCAGAGAGTGGACATATTTCCAGGTGGTTCTGGAGCCACTCTGCAGGATCTATGCAAGGATCGACCGTGCAACGCAGAGTCGCTAACTGGGTAGTGATTTAGGCAATTTATTGTACGACAACGTAATGTTGCTGAGTGATAACATTATAAATCGATGTATATAAAATGAACAATAAAACCATCACTGTGTGCCTGCCTGTTGAACTGTTAAGGCTTGTGTTCCGTTAGGTTACTCAATATATGGCCTGCCATATGCTTGGAACTACAACTCCCATTCTCCTGCACCACTGCACGTGCAGGGTGGGGTTTAAGGAAGTCGAAGCCCTAAACTTCTGGAAGGCCCCATTTTGAGTAAACAAATTCTCGTATTTCGAAGTTGAAACATGAGTTTTTAGCAGTAATGGAAGCACTTGGCTGGTTACAGCACTGGGGAGATGGCAACACGTTTCCAGCTGCTAGCTAGCCAGGCATACGACGTCATTGGCCAACTCACTTCTCCCCATGCACCCAGCACACCATTTCTTACCCTTCAGTGGCTAGTGATGAGTGCACATGTTCAGTCCGGATAGAGAGCCACCAGCAAAGGATGGACATGTTGCCCATATGAGCTGCAGAGGGTCCACTAAACTGCCTGGGTCTGTTACCAAAATATCCAATCGCCTGTGCTTTCAAAAAATCCTTGCAGCCGGCATTGTCTGGGTAATACGAAGGAGCAACTTTCTGCTTAAATGGGAAACTTGTGTGGATAGTCGCAGAAATGCATTTGCCAAATTGTGTCTAAAAACTGCAAAGCATGTAGGAGGACATGCCGGACAGGATCGGGCTGGAACTTCGGGTTGTGGGTGTAGAGTTAGCTTTGATTCACTTTGAGTGCTCTGGCATTTCCCTGGTGTGGCTACTGATGTCGGAGTGGGGTTGCAGATCTGCTGCAGCCCGAACGCGATGTGCAGGCCGACTTCTATTCGAGCATCTGGAAAAGGTCATGCGTTACGAATGGCCCCCAACTTTCCGTTTCCTCCGATGCCCCCTTACTTGCAGTGCAGCGTCGCGAGCCGAGGCGGGAAACGAAGCGGCAGCTCCTCGGCGCATAGGGGCGGCTATTGTTGACCTGCCCCAGCGAGTTCCTACTAAAGAGGCTCGCCGATGAGAAATAGTGATGTCAATGAATTCCATCTGGGCTCCCTTTCCTGTTCCAGCTGTGAAGGTTACAAAGTTGGAAGTCAAAGGCTAAATGCACATGGGTTTCTTTCTGGTTCACTTTTTTTCAGGTCTGTCGAGTGTTTGCATAATTGCTAAAGATGAATGTGTTCTTACTTAGTTGTGTACTTCAGCTGCAAATATGTACCTTATGCTTTCTCGCTTCACTTTTTTTAGCTTTCATTATTCAACTGTAACTATGCCCTCGTTACCAGTTTTTGTTTTCCATTCAAAAACATTCGCCCAGGTGCTTTTTCTTTGACTCCTCACTCGCTACTCTGGCTTTGCGTTACTGGTGAATGTGGACCCACTCTACAGAGTATTTCGTGTCAGGATAACACACGTAACACATACGAAGAAACGCATGGTCGGGTGTTAGGCATGCACAGACGCGGCCCTTTTGGTAAAGCCATCCATGGTTGGCTCGTGGCGTCAAAGCAGTGTGAGCCTTACACCCGCAGGAATCCGTGGCCGCGAGACACTCTTGTCGTCAAAGCTTTGTGGGCATTCTACCTGCCCATGGGGCGGCGGGAGACACTCGAACACGGTTTCTCCCTTCGGTACCATCGCTCGATTAGATCGGACAGGTGAACTCCCTTGACTATAGTCTCAGAGACGAACCAGCCCCCATGCTTTGGTGTTCGCTTAGCTGTCACCCGGCATCCACCCCTCCACACACTGGACACTGCAGCCAGTGGCGAGATTAGTCCGGGAAAACCTCTGTCCCAACTCTGTTTCCGTCTGTCAAGTTGCAGGGACGCGCTCTTTCGGCTGGTAAATAAATGGGCCCGAGGGTTTCCTTGCAAAGCCCCATGTTGTTGGTTGATCGCTCTGCCGCTGTACCCCAATGTACTCATTCCCTCCTCCCTCCCAGCAATCGGCCTAGCCATGGGCAGCTCTTGAAATGTTTGCAAAGAAAACAGGGCTGTTTGGACAGACAGCAATTAGAGCACCTGGGCCTCGACCTGGCTTTATAGCTCTCGTGGGGAATGCTTTAAACAGCTACCACGAGGTTGGGCTCGGTGCTCTGTAAATGGATTTTAGAACAAGATCACCCCCCCTCCCCCCACTTCCACCTAAACATAAAGTGCTGCCTGCTTGCATTCGAATCCGTGATGCAAACGGTAATATGCAGTTTCCAGCTTTCCATGGTTTGCACATGTGTGCCTCCTCGTTCCTGCCCCCCCCCCCTCTAGGGCACTCGGCCGCGCCCCTTAGACATCTGTGGTTGACATTATATAGTGGGCACTTAAATTCACCAACTGATAGAAAGGCTTCATTTCAGCTGTGCCAATGGCATGCCTGTAAGGGTAGGCAAGCCAATAACGCATAATTACCCAGTGGCGTCGCCAGGAATCAAATTTAGGAGGGGCACAGAGGAGGCCAAAGACAAAAGTAGGGGGTAGGGGGGGGGCACATACAAAAGTGGTGGGGCCACCTATAAAAGGTAATGCGTGACGTCAAACGCGCCCCTTACAGAGAGACTTTTGTGCGTCACACGCACTCCTGCAGAGAGGCTTTTGTGCACACCAACTACTCACACCCCACTGCACCTCTTCTACCATCAGAATGCAGGCACGAAACCATTCAGTGGCTAATGGCCCATCAAGAGCAGTTTTGTATACTACATTCTGATGGGAGGGGCTGCAAGCTGCTCTGCACACTAGATCTCTGCAGAAGCTGGGCAGGAACACCTGAGAAGTGGCTTGTGCTCATGTTCATACAGATGCCAGAATGCATCCCAAGATCACTACTAGCTTTGAGACAAAAGGAGAGTATTTGCCATGTGATATGTAGACATTTGCCTTAGTGAGTGTCACAAATAACACTGTGAACATAGCCGGGCTAACCCCTACTATGGCCCCCTGCATGATAACAATAACATGCATAAATCCCCATACCCTGAAAGTTGGAAATATAATCCACTTTATTGGAAACATATGATCGCATTATTAGAATCATCCTATCGGGCGGCCCCAGCCCCGCTCAAGTCTTTTGAATGCCTGGCCCAACACATAGTCCTTTCCCGGGTGGCTCCGCCAATCCCGTTTTACAAGTTCCATGTCCAAAACCTGTGAGCCCTCGCATACCAATTCCGTTCTTGCGAGAATGGCCCACCCTGGTATCCGACTGCCAGTTCAGTTACTCCCATTTGGACAATGGAGCGAACCCAAGGCCACTGCATCGGTTGTTGTGGAGTCCCAACCGTCCCTAGTGGTATCAGTACCCGTGTCACCCCATCCTGACGGAAGCAGTCAGTGGTTGTAGCTCACGAACCAGACAGCAGCATGCCTCCATCTCTGGGACCGCCCTCGTAACTCTGCCACGCTTTGGGCAGGCCTCCGTGACTCCAATGCCCCCACACAACACCTTTCTCCTGTTTTTACTCACCATCCACTACGTACATCTGGATCTGGACATTACTCCCCACAGTACTAGGTTGGAATGATCCATACCAGTGTCTGACAGATGCACCCCATCTGGTGCAAAATTCGCCGGGTTTCTCTCATCCAACTCCCGGTGTCTGGCAAATGCGAGCCCCTCTTGTTTCATAAAACGCTCAATTTTTTTGTTAACCCTTCTGCTAGATTTCTCCATTGCTGCGTTAGATGCCGCTCCCTGCCACTCCTTCCTCGGGATCAGATCTGACCAAGTTATCTCTGCCTCGGGAAGCATCTGCCCTATGATTCTGATGCCTTCTTGCATCTCTCTCAGCAATTGACCCCTTCCCAAATCAGTTCATTCCCCCCCCCAGGTGTACCACCAATAACTTTTGGGCTATTTGATAATATCAGAGAAGTAAGAGGTCGATTTCTTCAAAGGAAAGCAAGTGCAATAATTCATCAAGATCGGGTATCCAAATCCCCCATCCTTCACAGGACATGTTAAAATACATTTAGGAACTTTAGGCCTTTTACTCTTCCCCACCCCCGAAGAAATTCTTGGAAGGCTTTGTAATTACTTTTTTCATGAATTTTAGGGGAATGAACTGTATGATGTAGAGAATCTTGGTTAAAAGTACCATTTCGAAGGGATTGTGTCCTCCGACGTATTCCTTATCTTTGATAATACGTTTCCAGCTTGCTGGCTTCGGAAATTTTTTCTGTAGAGGGCGCTGCGCGTCGACGTCCGCCGAGTCGATGTCCTTCGACGGCCACCGTATCGGCGCCGACGTCACCATGCCCATAAATAGCCACGCGCTGCGTCCGTTGCTCAGTTCCGTTTTCCTGCGCTTTGTGGGGCCTCGGAACATCGTTGTTCAGTCAGGTTAACTATCTATTTCTACTCGAATATACCTCATCGTTCTCGATGGTTTCTTCATCAGAACCGACGACACTGCAATCCGGCTTCAAGAAATGTCGAGACTGCGGTAAAAAAATGTCAATAACGGATCCACACAGGATCTGCTTATGGTGCTTGGGATCCGAGCACCATTGTTCGGAGTGTGAGGCCTGCATGTCCATGACGGCGAAAGCCTTGAAGGAGCGCAAGGGGAAGCTCGAGAGAGGTAAGTCAGCCAAAACGTCCTCGAAATTTTTGTCGGCTGAGTCGAGGCATTCGTCTCCTCGCCGTCGAAAACATTCCCATTCTAGATCTCGAAGCAGCTCCCACCATTCGTCGAGATCAAGACACTCAAAAAAGAGACGTCAAAGGTCCCATTCCTTGTCGTCTTCTGTGTCCCCAGAAAGGGTCTCCTGTCCCACTAAACACAGTTCTCACGCTGAGTGGGAGGAATTCAGAAAGAAAATGTTAAGCGTCTTCGAGAACGCGGCCTCGACCCCCTCGAAGACAGCTGAGGGTGATACCCCGGGTGAAAAACCCAAAAAATCAAAACGCTGCAAGTCGCAGCACCCGGCGAAACATTCCACCCAAGAGCGTTGTGAGCCATTGGGTAAGAAGGCACCGTCTTCGCCGTCGTCGAAGATTCCTTCGACGCACGGATCGGCGCCATCAACACCGTTGTCGAAGGGTTCCTCGACGCATCGGTCGATCGACTCGACACCATCGTCAACGCCGATGAAAGAGAGGACCAGGGCCACTCCACAGCCAACAGTGATTTCAAGGGCCTCCGGCACGACGCTGAGACCATCGTCGATGCCCTCAAGTAGGATCCCGATCCTCTCGAGTTCTTCGAGACCCCTTCCAGTTTTTTTCGACGATGTTTTCGGCGCCTTAGAAGCCTGTTACATCGGCATCGACGTTTTCTCGTCCAATAACGACGAGTTTGGCTCCTTCTGCCTTAGAGATGGGTTTTGCTCCATTTCAGAGGTCAGAGTACCCTGGACTTTCTTCAATTTATGAAGAGGGGGAAGATTCTGACCAGGAAACATTCGGGTTACAGAGGACCACACTGCCTATTGCAGAGGATTTCACCTCTGAGGAAAGAAGGCTGAAGGACCTACAGGAGTCACTACATGAGGCAAGTGGGCTGGACACTTCCCCAGAAGTGGAATTTGTTAGACCAGACCCAGGGGAACATGCCAAAACACCCTATAGAACCCTGATGGCAAGAATTATTGAGTTTATGGGTTGGTCTGCGCCTTCACCTGTTTTTCAACAGGACGACCTAACAGATATATTAGACAAAGGCCCACAGGAGGACCCGGTGGTCCCCTTCCATGCAGCCTTACAAAGGAAAATTGCATCAAATTGGGAAACTCCCGAAGTTATCCCTGCAGTCAATAAAAGATTGTCAACCAAGTATTGGGTAGCGGCTGCTGACCCTGAATACTTATCAAAACACCCGACTCCAGAGAGCCTGGTGTTTCAAGCAGCAACTTCATCTAGCAGTAGGACCGCTTACCCTACTGTCCCACAGGATAGAGATGACAAGAGGTATGACTCTATGGCGAAGAAAGTTTTCTCTGCCTGTAGTATGGCGTTGAAGTCCATCAACGCCACCTGTACGCTTGCCAGGTTCAGTCGCACACTATGGGAGTGTGCTTCATCAGCGGCTGACTGCATACCCGAAGGGGAGGAAAAGGAAGCTTTCCTTAACATTATTAAAGATGGCAAAGATGCCATGTGCGAATCACTTCAAACTGGCATCGATTCCGCTGACAGTATCAGCAGGGCCATGGCGGCAAGTACAACAATCCGCAGGCATGCGTGGTTGCGAAAGTCGGGCTTTGCTCCAAATGTACAGGCCAGACCTTTGAATATGCCCTTTGACGGCTCTTCATTATTCGGGGAAAAGGCTGATGACAGTCTGGAAAAGTTACAGACTTCTAAAGCAGCAGCAAAATCCTTAGGAGCTGCTATCCGCCAACCGTCTTTTCGCCCCTCAGGAACCTCTGGAAGAGGAAAGTCCTTTCGCTATTATTCCGCATTCGGGAAAGGCAGAGGACAGCCGGCTCAAAGAGGCCAAAGGAGATCCACCCGAGGTGGACGGGTCAAAAGTACTAAGGCCGCAGCAGCAGCAGGTGCCTCTTTACCCCCGGCATCTGCATCAGCCGTCCCCAAACCACTCTGAGGCCTTTCCACACAATACACCTGTAGGGGGCAGGTTAACTCACCATCTGACGGAATGGCAGGCTATAACGTCAGATGCTTGGGCATTGGAAACAGTTGCCCAAGGTTACTGCCTACCCTTTCTACACATTCCTCAGAGTCATCCACCGGGGAACAGCTCTCTGAAAGTTTCAGATCCGCTCCTCTTGCAGGAAATTATAGACCTGCTAGAGAAAGGTGCCATAGAACCGGTACCTGTAGCGGAAAGGAACAAGGGCTGGTACTCCCCCCTACTTTCTCATACCAAAGAAGGACGGAGGACTGAGACCCATCCTGGACTTACGAGAATTGAACAAGTTCCTCAGGAAGGACAAGTTCAAGATGGTAACTCTCTCTCAGATCCTTCAGGCCCTCCAGCTCCAAGACTGGCTGGTATCTCTGGACCTTCAGGATGTTTATTTCCATGTGCCAATCCATCTCAAACACAGGAAATATCTGAGGTTCGCAATTGGCGACTCTCATTATCAATTTCGAGTTCTGCCATTTTGGGCTGGCTTCCGCCCCGAGGGTCTTCACCAAGCTGATGTCGGTAGTGGCGGCGAGTCTAAGGAGGGAAGAGATCCACGTCTACCCCTACCTGGACGACTGGCTGATCAGGGCTGTTTCTTCGGAACAGGCCCAGCTAGATTATGCCTGCCACTTCCTTCACAGACTGGGCTTCTCCCTCAATTTAAAGAAGTCACAGATGATACCATCACAGAGACTCCTGTTCATTGGAGCGGTCCTGGACACTTCCCTGGGAAAAGCCTCGCCACCAGAGGTGAGGGCTCAATATATTCTACAGATGGTCACCAAGTTTCATAATGCCCAACGTCTCCCAGCCTTCGACTTTTTGAGGTTGCTAGGCCTCATGGCATCCTGCATCTTCCTTGTGCCAGAGGCTCGCCTGAGAATGAGATCTCTTCAGTGGGCTCTGAGAAGTCAGTGGTCGCAATTCTCAGGGAGAATAACAGATCTCCTCCGGATTCCGGACAAGGTAGCCCGCGACCTTCAATGGTGGGCCTATCCAGAGAACATCTTGAAAGGAGAACTGTTTTGGCAACCATGGCCGGAGATAACAGTAGTCACAGACGCCTCACTCACGGGGTGGGGAGCCCATGTCAACGACTTGACCATCAGCGGTCGTTGGTCTCCATCGGAGTCCTGACTACACATCAACCTATTAGAGCTGAGAGCAATCAGACTAGCGCTGAAAGCTTTCTTGCCATCAGTACAGGGGAGAAATGTCCTGATAATGACGGACAACACGGTGGCCATGCACTACCTCAACAAAAGAGGAGGCGTAGGATCACTGCCACTGTGCAGAGAGGCGATGCAGCTCTGGTTTTGGGCAATCCAAGAAGGAATCTCTCTATCGGCTGTCCACCTAGCTGGAGAGAAGAACTTGACAGCGGACGTTCTAAGCAGGCAGAGCACAGTCTCCCACGAGTGGGAGCTAGCTCAGGAAGTCCTTCAGGAGATATTCACCCTTTGGGGAACCCCTCAGGTGGATCTGTTCGCCACAAGGACCAACATGAAGTGCCATCTGTTCTGTTGAAGGGAATTTCCCCCGAGAGGAGCTCTAGGAGACTCGTTCGTAGTGGACTGGGAGTTTCCACTGCTTTACACGTTCCCCCCCAGTCCCTGTTATTCCTCAAATGATCAGGAGGTTGAGAAGATTCTGGAAAACCATGATCCTAATTGCCCCGGATTGGGCCAGGAGAATATGGTACCCGGACCTTCTAGATATGTCCATCTGTCTTCCACTCAAAGAGAATCTTCTCTCGCAGAAGGGAGGTCAGGTTCTCCATCCAGACACCAGAACCCTCTACCTTCACGCTTGGCTTCTGAAAGGTTGAGGTACAAGGATTGGGATCTCCCTGATGACGTCATGGAGGTGTTGCTTTCGGCCAGAAGACCTAGCAACAAAGTGTTTATACCGCTGCCATTGGAACACATTTTGCAGCTGGTGTATGATATGATATGATATGATATGATATGGCATTTGTAACGCGCCTATACACAAGTGTTTCAAGGCGCAACGAGGCAGGGAGGGGGGGAACAAGGGGAAGACAGACAACGATCCTACTAGGCCAAGTGACATTCAGACCGCGCAAGTGAGGGGTAGGGGGAAGGGAAAAGTGCGAGGGGAAGGGGAGGGGGAAGTGCAGTACAAAGTAAGTAGACTAAAAAAATAAATAAATGGGGCCAGCTGGTGGCAAGTGCAAGGTAAGTGCAGACAAGTGCTGGGAAGGGGGGGCTGTAGGGATACAGAGACAGTCCTGCAGTGCAGGGGTTGCCAGGGAGGCAGTGCAAGTGGAGAGTGGCTGGGCCCAGAACCGAGGTCGGTGAGAGTGGCCCAATAGCAGATTCAGTGCAGTTTCAGTGAAGAATTTAGCAGGGGAGAGGGATAGAGAAAGCAGAAGCAAAGAGGAAGGTTTTGAGGTGCTTCCGGAACCGGAGATGGTTCTCCTCAAGTTTCAGGGAGGCAGGAAGGCTGTTCCAGATGGAGGCCCCTGCCACGGAGAGAGATCTACACCCAGCTCGTTGCTTCTAGAAGCGGCTGACCCTGAGGGAGTTGGAGACGGATGAGCGAAGGGCTCGGGAAGGAAGATATTTAGGAAGAGAGAGTTGAAGGTATTTAGGCCCCAGGCCCCAGAAGGCCTTGTGGACAATGCAGAGGGTTTTGAACTTAATCCTCGCAGCCAGTGGGAGCCAGTGTAGAGATTTCAGTCCTGGAGAGATACGGTCCCTGGGCTTGAGGCCAAGGACAAGTCTCGCAGTTCTGTTCTGGATGAGTTGCAGAGGGCGGAGAGTGGAGGCAGGCAGATTAAGATAGAGGCTGTTGCAGTAGTTCAGCTTCGAGAGAACCAGGGCTCGGGAGACAGTGAGCTTCTGGGGGAAGGAGAGGAAGGGAAGAATACCTCTAAGGAGGTGCAGCTGGTAGTGTGACTTCTTAGAGACATCAGATATATGAGGAGAGAAGGAGAGTGTGGAGTCGAAGATGACCCTGAGGTTTTTTGCCTTGCAGGTAGGAACAGGAAGAGAGCCAAGAGAGGATGGCCAGAGAGCTGCAGGGAAGGAGGGAGTGGGTGTGCCGATGAGTAGAATCTCAGTCTTACTGGCATTAAGGCAGAGGTCATTGGCGGCACACCATTCCTGGATAGCAGACAGACAGTCAGAGATGAGAGGAGGAGGCCGAGGGTAGCCTGAAAATGAGCTGGGTATCGTCCGCATAGCACTGAAAGTTGGGGCAGAGGGCGGCGATGCGGTGTGCAAGGAGTGCCAGATACTGGTTGAACAGCCAGGGAGAGAGATTAGATCCCTGGGGAACACCACAGGTGGAGAAAAAGATGTCAGAGAGGAAGGACCCAAGTTAGACCTGGGAGGGTCGATTGGAAAGGAAAGAGGTCAGCCACGCCAGAGCCTGACCAGTGATACCCAGGTTATCATGGAGACGGTTGAGCAGGATGGCATGGTTGACAGTGTCAAAGGCAGAAGAGAGATCGAGCAGAATGAGAACACACAGAGTGTTGGAGTCGAGGTTCAAGAGCAGGTCATCACGGATGTTCAGGAGAGCAGTTTCCGTGCTTCTGGCCGCTCTGAAGCCAGATTGATTGTCATGAAGACTACCAACAGATTCAGCATGGAGGTTAAGCTGGGAGATGGCCAGTTTCTCCAGGAGCTTGCCCAGGAAGGGAGTGATGGAGATTGGGCGATAGTTAGCCGGGCAGGAGGGGTCGGAAGAGGGTTTCTTAAGAAGAGGGTGCACAAGGGAGTGCTTGAGGGGAGTTGGGAAGACTCCAGAGGCGAAGGAGTGGTTGCAAAAGTCAGCCAGGGCAGGAGCCAGGGAGTCGATGTGGTCCTTGATAGTTTTGGAGGAACAGGGTTGAACCTGTTTAGACAAGACTTTCATAGATCGGACTTGTCTGGAAACCTCGTCAGCAGAAAAAAGGGGAAAGGCAGAGAAGGAGGGAGGAGGGGTGGCTGCAGAAGGGCCAGAGGAAAAGCCGGGAAGAGAGGGAGGGAAGAGAATATCAACCCTTTTTCATGTGGTACACCAACGGTGTTATCTTTTCTGCTCTACTTGGCAAACTCAGGCCTTCAAGTGGGCACTGTAAAAGGCTATCTTGCAGCGCTTTCTATCTTCAAGCGCACTGCAGAGGAACCATCGTATTTCAAAATTCCACTAGTGGTACAATTTCTCAAGGGACTAACTAATGTTTACCCTCCAAAACCATTCCAGGTTCCCTTATGGGACTCAAATGTAGTCTTAAAGTGCTTAATGGGCACTCCATTCGAACCACTTCACTCTTGCGCGCTGATATTTCTCATGCTTAAAACTGTCCTATTGGTAGCACTAACATCTGCTAGGAGGGTGAGCGAGCTACAAGCTCTCTCCTGTAAACCCCCACATACAAACTTCCACAAGGACAAGGTTGTCCTACAGGTGAAGCCTAACTTCCTCCCAAAGATGGTTTCTGAATTTCATATTACTCAGAAAATTACCTTGCCTTTGTTCTACCCTCCTCCCCATCCAGGGAAAGAAGAGGAAAGGCTACATAGGCTGGACCCTAGGCGAGCTCTCAGCTTTTACATCAGCAGAATGGCTAGGATCAGGCAATGGGACCAAATGTTTGTAGGATACTCAGGTCACAAGTTGGGACTACCCATAACAAAACAAACCATCTCCAGGTGGATTATTTTGGCCATCCTGGAATGTTATAGACTAGCAGGGAAAGAGCCACCCCAAAATCTCAGGGATCATTCAACCAGGGGTATCGCAGCCTCTTCGGCTCTCCAAAGAGGGGTACCGGTCCGGGACATATGTGCGGCTGCCACATGGTCGTCCGCACATACAGTCACAAAATTTTACAAACTGGATTCCTCCACTGCTCAAGAGACCAGATGTGGCAAGGCCGTATTACATTCGGTCCATCCCTAAAGGGATACATAACACTCACTCCCGCCTCCAATTACATGCCACTGCTATGGGAGTCTATCAAAGATGAGGAATACGTCGGAGGACACAATCCCTTCGAAGAACAAGTTACTTTTTACCTGGTAACGTTCTTTCGACGGGATGTTCCTCTGACGTATTCCTTATCGCCCCTCCCAACGATCCCGCAGTGATAACTTCCCTTGTGGTTGCAGCTTACGCTCCTTCAAGGTCACTAACCAATTCAGGCATGACTTTTCTTATGCTACAAAACGTAACTGAGCAACGGACGCAGCGCGTGGCTATTTATGGGAATGGTGACGTCGGCGCCGATACGGTGGCCGTCGAAGGACATTGACTCGGCGGACGTCGGCGCGCAGCGCCCTCTACAGAAAAAGTTTCCGAGGCCAGCAAGCTGGAAACGTATTATCAAAGATTAGGAATACGTCGGAGGAACATCCCGTTGAAAGAACGTTACCAGGTAAGAAGTAACTTGTTCTTTGATGGCATTAATCTTGGCCCATATCCCCATCTTCAACTGGCTCCACTTTAATATGTCCCTTTTAATCACCTCCAATATTCGTGATATATTGAAAGCAGTCATTCTTTTCAAATCCCGGACCAAGTGAATACCCAGATACTTCATTGTCCCTATTTCCCAATGGCAGTTCCAAGAACCCAAAACATCACGTGGGATACTAACATCCGGAGGGAAGGCCACTGTTTTCCCCCAATTTATCTTGACAAACGACCTACCTCTTCAAACATCTGTTTAATTTTCACACATCCCTCCGCCAGATTAGACAAGATAATAGTCATGTCATCAGCGTAGCACAAAAGCTTTATCTCATTATTTCCAAACCGAAGGCCATGAAGGCCCTGTTCATGTTTCAAGTGTAAAATGAGGGGTTCCAATGCCAGATTAAACAGGTAAGGAGACAATGGGCAACCCTGTCTGTTCCCCCCTAGACAACAAGAATGAAGAGGACATGACCCCATTCACCCATACCTTCGCACTAATATCGGAGTTCAATGCTCTTATAGTCCTTATAAATGTGTCACCAAATTCCCATCCTCTTAAGAGTGTGATAAAGAAAAGACCAATTGACCCTGTCAAAGTCCTTTTTCGCATCCATAAAAAGCAACAAAGTATCCCGAGTCTTTGTCTTCGGTAGGCCCATAATGTCATTCAACGTCCTAATATGATTGTAACCATATCTACCTCTCATAAATCCAACCTGAGAACTACCAATCAGCTTATCAATGCACACATTTAGTCTATTAGTTAATATTCTAGTAAAAATGTTGATGTCCACATTCAGAAGTGAGACCGGTCTATAATTCTCACATTTTCATTTTCTACCATCTCTTCCCGGTTTCGGAAGAACGATAACACAAGCCTCTTTCATGGTGGGACAAATTATCCCGTTCCTCATAAAGCTATTATACAGGGTACACAGGAACGGCACCAGCACACCACTGAACGTCTGGTAAAATTCTACCGGGAGACCGTCTATCCCCGGTGACATACCCTTATTGAGCTGACCAATAGCTATCAATAATTCCTTCTCCGTAATAGGGCTATCCACCATCACAGACTGATCCTCACTCGAATTTGGCATAACAATCCTATCAAAAAAGGAGTCCATATCATTTGAAGTCGGGAATTGATCCTCCCGATATAAAGTATCATAAAATTTCCTAAAATCCTTGCATATCTCACCCTTTTTAATAATATGTTCACCATTGTCATCAACCAATTTTTGAACAAAAGAGCTATCCGTTAGGCACCACAACCTATTTGCCAGCAATTTCCCATTTTAGTCACCTTGCTCCCAGAACGTTTGCTTCATAAAGAACATACCTTTTTCATATTGGACATCCATTTTTTGCTTGAGTAGTTCTTTGAGTCTTCCCACCACCACCTTATCCCCATCACTCCTAGATACTGCATATTTTTTATGTGCTTCCTTCAACTCCCTTTCCAATTTCTGAAGCTCAGTCAAGCTCTTTTTCCTGACCCAGGATGTAATATTCATCGGTTTCCCCGCACAGTCGCCTTATAACTTTCCCAGACCATGATATCAGAAGCCGAGCCAACATTAATTTCAAAGTAATTCTTTGTGAAACCCTCCAGAAAGTCAGCTACCCCCTGTTCTTGTAATACATAAGTTTTAAGTCGCCACTTAGAAAACCCCGACCTTTCCTGCACTATACTCAACTGCATCGTCATCAGAGAGTGGTTTGAAATACTTCTTTCCTTAATAGTCACATCCTGTAATTTACCAGCCAACCTATCAGAAATAACAAACTAATCAATCCTTGAGTGAGAGTCGTGCACCGGCGAGTAAAAGGAGAATTCCTTCTTCCAGATGAACAAACTACCAAGCATCAATTAAATCCAGGCTCTCCATAAACTCTTGAAAGGTCCTACTTGTGCTCTCTGCAGTATATCTACATTGTGCTGAACGGTCCATTTTCCGGTCAATCACACAATTGAAGTCACCCCCTAAAATCATATATTCCCTGCCCATCTCAATCAAAAGTAAGGGCAGTTTCCCAATGAAAGGACTACCACTACTACACGGACCATAAATAGAACCTATCGTAATTAGCTTATCTTCATATTTAACATCAATAAGAAGTACCCTCCCTTCCTCATCCATCACTACCTTTTCTATCTGAAGCAGCAGATCTTTGTGTAGTAGTACACCCACTCCCCTTGATTTAGAACTGTGTCAATTTTTAAAGGTTTTTCTATACCATCTATTTTGGAGCAGGTGTATTGAATCATCCAACAAATTAGTTTCCTGAATAAGGGCAATATCTATCTTTTACCTCTTGAGCCTGTTCAGCACCTCTTTCCTTTTCCTTGGAATGTTAAGACCTTTAACATTCCAGGAACATACCCTCAGATCACCCATTCACATGTGCTATACAAGATATGGACGTGTGTCTGTGTCTTCTCTGCTAGGGGAATGCCCAATTCACTCATCAGTCCCTGAAAGGATCCCAGTGCAGCTCCATAGTCCTCAGACCCCCTCCTTACCCATGAACAGGAAATCGTCCAGATAGTGCATGATCATCCCCCTTGGTTCCCTAGTCCTTGCCGCCCATTCCAGAAAAGAGCTGAACTGCTCAAAAAAGGCACATGAAACTGCACACCCCATTGGCATACACCTATCAAAGAAAAATTGACCTTCCCACTGAAATCGCACTAGATGAAATCTATCCGGATGCACCGGCAGGAGCCTAAAGGCAGACTCAATGTCAACCTTTGCCAACATCGCCCTTCTCTCAACCTGCTCCACTAGCTCCATTGCCTTGTTAAAAGGAGAATAGGTGACTGAGCAATACTCTGTATCCAACCAGTCATTCACTTTCACTGATTCCCCTTCAGGGTATGACGGGTGGTGTATCGGCCTGTATTTCCCTTCCTCCTTCTTAGGCACAACTGCCAGTGGGGACACTATAAAGTTTGGTAAGGGAGCTGTGCTAAGATATTTCTCTTTGGCCAATTTCTCCTTTACAATCCCAGGTAGTTTGTCAGCAGAGGGGAGGTTTCTTACCAAGCGGGAGGTTAGTGGTCCCTCATAAGGAATCCTGAACCCATCCTTGAAACCCTTGTTGATCAATTCACCCTCCTCAGTTTTTGGATAATCGAGCAGCCATCCATGCAATGTAGTCATATTTATGGGAGATTGCCCCTTTTCCCAGCCCCCTTCATTGTGTGGTCTTGCCGCGGCCCCTGCCGCGCTCTCCCCGGGTCCCTTGATAGCATGTTGAGGCGGGGTGAGACCGCTTACATTTTTCACATGAAAGGGCAAATATGCATTCTTGTCCAAAACAGCACTACCCTGCATTGAAGCCCCAGCAGGGCATGCCCTTGCCCGTGTCGCTCCTAAAGCGCCCCTGCTGCTACCCTGAGCCCTGTGCTTGCCTCACTCTTCTTTCCCCCTGCCCTTCTGCCTGTTCCGAAAAGGGTGCCATGACTCCCTCCTCTCCTCGCTGTATTTGCCCTGTCCGGCGTGCTGGGGGACTTACTTGCTTCTTTAATAAGTGTGCTGGTTCTCTCCTGGCCACCCATAAATGCCATCCACCCAACCATGTCCCTCTGATCCAAAGACATTGTGGGCAACTGTGAAATCTTCAACCTGAAACCCCTGTCGTAATCAATCCACCCTGAGGATCCATACAGCTTGTGCTCCCCCACTATCGTATCCCTGTAATTCCACAAATCCGTTCCTTGTTCTGGCAACCTCTCCATCATTACTGTTGCGTACAGTGAAAAGGCCTTTGCCCAATTATCAATGGTCTCCTCCGGTCTGTACCAATTTTGCCTCTTTTTCTCCTCATTGTTTGACACATTCACATCTGGGCCCTCAGTATCCATTGTCAGCATAGAGGAAAATACCAAAGTAATCCCTTACCCAAATCCGGTGTTTCACTTGCCTATGAATGTATCAAGATATAGTGCATTTTCCAGTTAACGTTGGGGCTATTGTTACTAACAGAGTCTCCCTGCTTAATGCTGAGGGAATGGACCCTAAAGATGCCACCGGCATCCCTTCCGGCGGTATCACCAGATTGGACCCTAAAGAACCCACCGGCATCCCTTCAGGCAGTATTACTCCTGCGGTTTGGGCCACCCCATTGGCTAAACCCGATACCCCAATGCCTGGCCCTGGAGGTCCCACCTGTGCCCCTCGACTGCAGCCGGCCCCATTGGTTGCCCCCAAATACAGAGTGGCCCGCCCATATTTGCCCCGTGCGGCGCCTCAGGTGCTTGGCCCAACTTCTGCATCATCTGATCCATAAATCTGGTCGTTTCCAATTTTGCCCACTCTATGCTCTGCCTGTTTACCCCGAGTTCTTGTGGCGCCATTGGGGCTGTTGGCCTGTTGGGTACCTGTTCCCGCCCCGGTCCTATATTATCAGGCATTACTGGTGGTACCATCAGCCCCGTGTTGTCTGGCTGTCTGCCCCTTGTAACAGGGGATATTCCTATTGGTGACAAAGGCAGAGAGGCATCTGGCAACATATTAGTTTCCACTGTGACCGCCTTGCCCTCTTTCTGTCCGGGCAATCTCTTCCTTTTTGCTGGTGTGGGCACATCCTCCTGAACTGTTGGGGGAACCTCTGTGTCTGGTAGCAGGTCCACTGCTGGTTCCCACAGAGACTGCTCCACCATCTTTTTCGCCCATCCTTTGCCAATATTCCGCACTTTATCCTGAAACCATGCAACCAGCTGGGCCACCTCTGTGCTCTCCTGGGAACTTCCGCTGTTGGAGGTTCCCTCCCCGCTGTCAAACAGGCTTGGTGATCCTTGGCTGGACATTATGCTCCTAATGCACAGAAAAATATACAACACAATTGGAGTTTAGTACCATGTATCCTTCATGTCTCCTCTCCCTCAGCCACTCCTTTTCGCCCTTCTGAGGTATTTTCCGAGTGCAAAGGTTTATTACTAACCTCACCCCTTACTCGGACAGTATCACTTTGCTTGTGGAGCCAACCTGCTACTTCCTCAACCTGTGGCATCCTCCTGCCTGACCCTGTCCGCCGCTGCCTTCCACCAGGCCCAAACTGGCCCCTTCTCTTACCGTAATTCCTTTGGCCGATGTACTTTGTCACAAACCCCCTCCGTTCAGCGGTAGTCACTGAGTAGTCAGTGTAACCTGCAATCATACATGTATACATTGTTAATTATCATATGCGGTTCCAACCCCTACATTGTCTTCATGCACGGCCGCCAGTGGGGGGGTGGGGGAGTTTCTGTCCCCCTGTGTTCCAGCACCGTTGGCTAAAGTAGCCTTCCCCAGGCTTGTTCCTCCCTTGTCTGTTTGCGGAGCAGCCCGCTATGTGAGCTCTGCGCCTCTAGCGCCCCCTCCGTGGGCTGGTCCACTGCTGAGAACACGGTTACCGCTCGCCATAGAGGGGGCACAGGATTTCAGAGGGGGGGCACGGACCCCCCAGCCGCCCTCCCTAGCGATGCCACTGGAATTACCCCGCTAACGGACGGTGTCTGAGTGATGATACCCGAGTTGGGGGGGAGGGGGTCACGCCGTCCGTACAGCGCCCAGCTTAAACCATTTGTTGTGTTTTCACTCTCATTACCACCACTGTTTATTCATCTCAATTTCACTAGTTATTTCTATTTTGGCATGTCTTCAATATATAAGGGTTCTCTGGAGGGCCATGCGCCAGGCTAGCAATATGTGGAGCAGCTAAATTTTAAGTTAACTTGAGCAAGGAGATCTGTTGCCACCAGCAGTTAATTAATCAAACTCGGTGCCGATGCCTACTGGGCTAGGGAGACCAGATTTTTCAAGACAAAAAAAACGGGACAGTCGACAACATAAATGGAGGAATAGCCCACAGCCCTAAACCCGACCTTCCCGTTCCCTCACCCCATTCCCATAGTATCGGTAAAATATTGTTCCGCTTTGAGTGTTGGTAAAAGCACATAAATAACAAGGATGATATATTTTAAGTAATACTGATTCAATTATGTATGTTAATGTTCTATTTGTGCTATGCACTTAATTGTTATTAGTATTTAGTGTGAAAAGTTGAGCATCTCATTCTCAACTATAACACTTTAACAACAAAAATTGCAGGTAAATATTAACAAAGGTGCTTTTGCACCTCTGTTTGACATTGTTTGTTTGTTTATTGAATTTATATAGCGCTTTAAGCCAAAGCGCTTTACAATATAACAAAATCCAACCCAGATGTGCAGGTGCATCCTCGACCTGCCGTTTGACGGGGGCGACTTATTCCACTCGACAACCGATGAGGAACTCAACAGGAAAAATAATTGCTCCCAGACAGCTAAATCCTCGTCTATTTTAACAAAATCCACACCCAAGACTTACAGCCAGGCTCATCAGCGCTTGGACAGGGTCGGGCCTCTGGAGGCTTTAGGGGCTTCCAGAAGAGGCGCTTTAGGCAACCCGACAGGTCTCCGAGCCAGCGCAGATGCAAGCAGCACAATGCAGCTAATAAGGGTTTTATCCAATAGCCCTCCTCAGCACCAGCCTCAGAGGGAAAGAAGTTGTGACGGGTCAATCCGGATCCACGAGTCTCTGGTGGGGGGGATGCTTGCCCTTCTCGTATACTCCTAGCAGATGAGGTTCACGGACCAGTGGATCCTCTCTGTGGTGTCCACGGGCTTCCGGCTACCAATTCCTCAGTTTCCTCCTTCCTCTCCTCCCCTCCACTCCCGCGGATTGGGACGGCAAGTCTGTTGGCAGAAATACGCTTGCACGTAGCGAGCGAGGTGGTGGTAGAAGTCCCAGCTTCCCAGCGAGGGTGGGGATTCTATTTCCGGATATTCACCATACACAAAAAGAACCAGGGTAGCCTGAGTGTTGTTGGACTTTCCTTCCTTGAACCTTTCCCTTCACCTCCAAAAGTAAGTTCAAGATGGTTACCCCAGCCTTCACTGTGGAGACTTTGTGCGGGGGAGACTGGATGTGCTCCCTGGATCTGAAGGATGCTTACCTGCGTGTACTGATTTGGGAACCCCATCAGTCCTTCCTACGTTCAGGATCATGGGTTTTCACTTTCAATACAGAGTTCTACCCTTTGGTCTCAACTCGGCCCTGAGGGTCTTTACAAGGCTAATAAACGTGGTGGCAGCTCTACTATGGGAGCAAGGCCACCACATCTATCCATGCCTCCGCTCTCATGCACACACTATACGATCTGGGATTTTCTATCAATCTCAGGACGTCACAATTACTGCCCACACAGACTGACATTTCTGGGTCTTATATGGGACACGAGGGCCGAGAGGATCGTCCCCTCAATGGACAAGATCACAGCAGTCAAGAAGGCCACCAGCCATTTACTCATTTGAGCAGTAACCGCAGCATGGTGGTACCAACACCTGCTGGGAATAATGGCGGCGTGTCTCCTCGCAGTGCCACATACGAGGCTCAAGATGACAAGGCTGAAGCTTCATTTGTCAGCTTCCTGGAATCAGGAGATGGGCTCTCAGGCGGAGCCAGTTGGCATACTACAACATCTCCACCAGGACCTAGTTTGGTGGGGTACAGACAACAACTTGCTGGTAGGCGGGCCATTCCGTCAGCCATTACCACAGATCACCATTACCACAGACTTGTCCCTAGATGGATGGGGAGCTGCACTGGACAACCACAGCATCCATCGATTATGGTCTCATCAGGAGCAGCTGGAACACATCCACTGGCTCGAGATGATGGCCATGTGGCTTGCTCTGAGTTTTTCTCCCCTTGATCAGCAGCATATCGGTCTGCATCCAGGTCCCCGCCTCTCTGCAAGCTTTCGATCGACATCTGGGAGTAGGCACTGTCAAACAACATTCACTTGTCAGCAGGCAACCTTCCTAGGGAATCCAACCTGGAGGCATACAGGCTCAGCAGGCTGGGAATGGACAACTACGAGTGGCAGTTGAATGAAGAAATCCTCCAGGGGATCTTAAGCAGGTGGGATCACCCTCAGGTGGACCTCTTCGCCACCAGTACCAACAGGAGATGCCCCCAATTCGCCTCCTGGTTATGGCAGGGCAGGGGCTCTTTGGGCAATGCATTGCAGATCCTGTGCAACAACATGAACGCATACACCTTTCCCCACCCTCCTGGTTCACAAGGTCATCTGCAGGGTCAGGGAGTCACAGAGCCTTCGGTTCATCTTGATAGCACTATGGTGGCCCGCAAGTCCCTGGTTTCTGGAACTTCTCTGTCTGTCGGATCAGCCCCTGGAACACCTCCCAGTGGGCTCGGCCCACTTACTTTCCCAGCAGGGTGGCTTAGTGGTTCACCCCGCTCCGCAGAAGTTGGCCCTCGCAGCTTAGTTCCTGAACAGGTTACCCTGAAGCATCTGCACCTGTCATGGGATAACCTGGCTATCATACAAGGGGCTAGAAGCGACTCCACCAGGAGTCCGTACAGAAGCAAGTGGACCAGGTTATGTCACGGGGCATAAACAAAGAAGAATGGTCTATTAACATGCTCCTTGGACGATGTTCTGTCTTTCTCAGTTCATCTGGCTCTTTTAGGTGTGCAGGTAGACATCTGCCGCACGTATCTGGCAGCCCTAGGGACCTACAAGAACTCAGGTGACGACATATTTCCATCCTCCAACCCAGTGGTTAAGAGACACCTGGCTGGTGTAACCAGATAGGATCGGCCTGTCAAACGTCCACATCTGGTCTGGGACCTTAACGTGGTGCTGGGCTCCCTGGCGCAGAAACCCTTTGAGCCCATGGCATCCGCAGACATCAGGCTCGTTACTATTAAGACGGCCCCACTGGTGGGCCTTAAATTGGCACACTGTATCAGCTAAATGCAGGCCCTGGTGGTGTCAGAGACCTATACAACATGGACAAAGCAGTGCTTAGAACGCACCCTGCCTTCCTTCCGAAGGTCATTTTATCCTTTCAACTGAATGACGATATAGTACTCCCAACATTGTTTGCAGACCCAAAGGATGAAGCTCAGAAGGTATTGCACTGTATGGATGTCAGGCATGCTCTAAGATTTTATCTGGACAGGCTGAAGAGCTTCTGTAAATCGTACACCTTCTCCATCACATTTGGAGGGTCAAAACCGGCTGTCAAGCCGCCAAGGCTTCCATAGGAAGGTGGATGGTTATGGCCATCAAGGAGGCATATGAGGGGCATTACAAGCATTTGCCAGCCAACATGCATGCCCATGCCATCAGAGCCAAGGCCACGACTGTGGTTTCCTATGACATGTCCCGTGGCAGACGATCAGCAAGTCGGCTACCTGGGCTACCCCATCTGCCTTTTGCAAGCACTACTGCCTTGATGACTGCGCCAGGTCGGACGCAGCATTTGGCCAGGAGTTTTGAAGAACTTGTTTTCTTAGAGGGGAAACTCTCCACTCACCGTAGTGATTAACGTGCTCCTAGTCCATAGTCCCCTTTCCTCCATACATCCCACCATCCTCCCCCGTAATAAACCTGTGTCATTAGGCAATTATGATATTGTTGACGCGTCAAAGGGGACAGAGGAGTGGGGTCGGTGGGTGGAGTCAGGGGAGTGCATGCTCCCAGGGCGCACCCCACGTGCATCTAAATTTAAAGAGGAAGACCATTTTTTGGGGGCGAAAGGTTCCGTTTCCAGTCCCTAGCGAGGGACACCCATACAGTATGGAGGAAAGGGGACTATGGGCTAGGAGTATGTTAATCACTACGGTAAGTAACTAATTTATCTCCCCCTCCGTCATCCCCCTGGTTCCTACCCCACCCATCTCGCCCACCCTCATTGCCTCCCCCCAACTAGCAGTGTAAACAGACCCTCCCCAAACCAAAACTGTACAGCCCAAAACGACGAGAGGCTGCCCAACTGCAACAAACAGAAAGCTATTTCTATGGGGGCTTGCAACCGCCACCAGTGGCGCCGTTTGTGAGATCCAACAGAAGTATATTCATTACAGCTGTATTAGCAGATAAGGCAATGCTATCAACACATAGTACTGGCAGATAAATTAGTGTGTCACTGAAGAAGCGCCCCCCATGTTACCAAAAGGTCCCCCACAAATGCATAAGCAGAATTGTCGACGGAAATGTTGGCCTCGATTTATTTTGCAGCTTCATCAGGTATAGTGGAAAAGTATAATTTGCCCTGAAATTTGAGTCAGAGCCGTGCCGTAAACAGCATTGCATATTGGATATTACGTTCTCTCAGCATTTTCTTAAACCCCACAAATTGGCATTGCTCCTGTTGTACACCAGTGAAAAGTCAGGAAAAATCTGTATGGTCTGTGAGCCCAGCCGTAGATCTTTTTTGTCTTAAGCAACCTTAAGTAGCTACTCTCTGTCCCTGTAACTCAGGTTTTTAGCTGTTATGGGTCTTGGGAAGTCTCCAGGCTTCAGCTTCTGTGTCAGTGCTGGATGGGCCCTTTCAACCGTGAAAAAATGCGATAGCTCCAGCTCTCCCAGGAGGTTTCGGATTAGTTTCCCAATGTGTGTTCCATTGCCCCCAATAATGCATCTTCCGGAATCCCAATGATATCTGGATATTGTTTCTTCGAGTGAGGGGGATCGAGGTCCTCACATTTGGCCGTATCATGTTTCATAGCCTTCGTTTATGCATTGACTGATAGTTTTAGGTCCTGAGCCGTATCCTCCGTAGCCCCAATCCTTTCCTCCCCTTCATTGATTC
The DNA here is from genome assembly GCF_040938575.1 of Ambystoma mexicanum. Lineage (NCBI taxonomy): Eukaryota > Metazoa > Chordata > Amphibia > Caudata > Ambystomatidae > Ambystoma > Ambystoma mexicanum. The sequence continues at coordinate 438,086,109 of NC_090936.1, forward strand.
GCTGGACCTCTTTCGCAAGTTGCGCTCGGATTGAAGTGACATTTAAAGTAATATCTTCCAGATTTTCATTTACTGCAGCAAATCCCTTTGTCGTGGTATCTAGCATTTGTCAGAGTTCAGAAGGGGAGCCACTGCCTTCCTGCTCTGATGGCGCTGGAGGGCAAACTACTGCAGCTTTCTCACCTCTGGGGGATTGCTTTAGTGAACTTATCCATTGCCCCAGTTTCCTTACCGCCGCCTGCACCCCTGGTCATGTCGGGCCGGGGCAGATAGCAATTAGCCAGCACGCCAATAATGGTGACAAGGTAGCGGACACAGGCAGTACCTCAACCCAGCCGCTACCGCCCAATAGCACTATACAGGAAGGGGCCCGCCGTATAGACAGCAACAGGTCAAGGACCCCAGATCTTGGAGCAAGCTCGTCCCGCAGCACCTCCCACCGCCACCAGAAACCATGCCTTCAGTGCCCACCAGCCACCATTAAGATAAGGGACAATATGTGTTGACTGGCTAGAGCATTTGTGGGTCGCTGCAATGCAAATGTCAGCGCGAGGTGTGGGGTGGCAGCATGCCCCCGCCCAGCATGCCCCCAAGGCTGTGCCTCGTTCTTCCTCACCTTCTTTCCCATATGGGGTGCCCCTGTAGACCACCTCTGATATTGTGCCCTGTGATTTATTTCCCCTTCACCTCTGGGGCCCACAAAGTCGATTAGGTGCCTCTACAATGTACAATTCCTCAAGATGGGGCACATTGTGTTGTGTATAACAGATTAGGCTTCCCCCCCACTCACCTCCAATCTATATGCCGGAAGCGGCCCGCACTCAAGCCCAGGCTGTCTCACAGTCCTGATCCAGGAAACTTCAACTCTCGCCAGGTTGGGGTGGGGGGGCCCACTGATGTACTTCCAGCGGGTGCTGTTCGTGACTCCCTCGGAAACCGTGGTCCGTCTGCAGGCTGGTCCCCCAGGCCCAGCATTTATGGCACAGACGTAGCAGGAGCAAATATATTAGGTAGGGGTGCGGGCTGCTCGGACCTCCCGGCAGGGCCCAATGGTAACGAAGGGGGTGACGCTCAAGTCTGGCTGCAAGTCTCTGGCAGAGGAGACTTGCGCGGACTCCCTAGCCAGCCTGCACCCCGGTAGAACCGGGCGCACTCCAGATAAGGATCTCCCATTCTACAGCGCTGATGTGATTCAAAATGGGTGCCAGTTCACAAGGGCAATGCATAGACCCAGCCGAGAGCCTATTCGAATTGTCTGGACTGCTGCAGTTCAAGGATATGTACGCCAGCCAGAAGAGCTCTTCTACTAAGCAGCCATCTTGTCGGCTGCGCCGCAGCACCCCCTGGAATCATCCGAACCTCTTACTGCAATTAATCTCAAACTTTAACATCAATCCATTTCTCTGCCTTCCTTTTGCCCTGCCTTCCTTTTACCCTCATCTATCCGCTCCTAAGATCTCTTCACAATCCTGTAGTGAGAAGAGCTCTCCTAAGATCTCTTCACAATCCTGTAGTGAGAAGAGCTCTCCAGTGCTACTTTGAAGGAACAAAGAACAGTTGAAAGACGAAACATGTTCTTTTGTCATTATGCTGTAAGCGGAGCTTTTTCTGCATCAAAGCAGAATGTTTCCATGTTGATGGTGCCATGAATCTCATTATGCTATTAAAAGATTATTCAGTCACTCTCGGGTAAACCAGTAAAGGAAATACTGCTACTATTGTTCTCCTCAGAAATATTTTGAATACAAACATGTATAAAAATGTAATGTGGAGAGCAGTATACATGTTTGAGGCACTGTTGGCTAGATAAGTGCACAGGTGAGGAAGCCAAACCAGAGTAAGCCTGTTATTGCATCTTTTCCAGACAGCTGTGAAGTTAATGGACCTTTTCTTAGTCCTTTCTTCATTAATGTAGATCACATATTTGAGAAGAAAATGTTACATTTTGTGATGCTAGTTCTTCATCATTGGCATCTTCATCAAATTCATCAACAACCCTACCACTGTCCCTGTACATCCGTTTCGATATAGAAGGTTAAAAGGTCTGAGAAAGGAAAAAACATAAACTACCACACTTATTCTATTCGTTAAGACTGAAAAAACACCATGCCCTTTGCATCACATCTGCCCCCTCTCTTGTGTAGTTTCGAAAGAAACAAGGGTCAGACACCCAAATAGACCCAAAACAAACATTGGTCGTAATAGATGAGATCCAAAAACCAGAATGTCAGCCAGACAATCACCCTCCGTTATATGAGTTGGTATCTCTCATAGAAGGGGAGGCACTAGAGAGACAGAGATTAACTAAAACAGCTATAGTTCCACCTTCAATTGAAAATGTTGTATAACCATTAGTGGTGAACCCCAAAACACCAATGGTAAACAAAATGGTACAAATACAGAATTTAGACGATCAAACTGCGGCTATAAAAGCAGCAGTCGACGCGTACCTCCCGCAGCGAATTACAGAAGTCACTCTCCCCGCACTAGCAGTGGGCCCAACAAAAAAACTGCACCAGCTGCTGGAGAGAGATGAACAGCACATATGCATGAATAACCATAAGAGACAGATGCTAACCCAAAGTACCAATGAAAGCTTGAGTATATCTGAAACCAAGAAAGTACGAATTGACTCAAGTCATTCAATGATGACTATTAAATCAAATAGAAAAAATAATCATAGAAACCAACGAGTGGAACACAAAAAGAACGTTTTCCAGAACCATCATACTCTAATACTGAAATGTCGGGATGCCCCGTTTGAAAGGTACGATTTATGTCGGACAAGTATATTAAACATCATCAGCAACGTACATGCCCTAGGGGATATTTCATCTAGCGATATCGACCAAGTTGAATTTCTCTGTGATCAGAACTTAGCTATTGTACGGCACTGGATCAAGTCAGGACTTGTCCGGAACACTCTTTGGCAAGCGAAAATTGTCTTATTTAGGATGAGCTTTCTTTTAGCACAGGATCCCAAGCGAGTAGAACGAGAGAGTAAATCGCAAGACTTGCCAATTGAGCAATCTCAAAGTGATATCTCAAATCAAAGAGAATGTCAATGTGTATATTGTGGCCCCACTGATAAAATATATCCTGAAAAATCAGAACATAGACATGCATAACCATTGAACGATGAAAGTTCAAAACTTATATCATTAGCCAGCTGGAATTAGCAGGGAAATTCACATTTACAATGGGGTCAAAATAAGGGCATAAACTAATTTGATATTGTGGCCCTGCAAGAAATGTGGAAGTTAACCCCACCTATATGGGATGATCATAAAATGATTTTGCTCCCGGCAATCCCGGCGTTAAAAGGTAGACCAACAGCAGGCTTGATGGTAGGTGTCAAAATTAGTAGGGGCCTGAGAATTTTCTCATGGGCATCACCAAATAATTTCATACAGTTGGTAGGCATTTCAAATAGCAAACAATTCCTGGCATTAATCAATATGTACCGCAATCCAGCAGCGATCTCAGATAAAACTGTTTACAAAGATGTATCTATTGTACTAGAAATCATAGCTAAAACAAATTATATTATGGCCATAATTTTGGTTGGAGACCGGAAACTCAGTTGCATAGAGCTAAATAAACGGAAAAAAACATGTGAAGTCTTGAAATGGACGAATTTCATGAGCGATAGTAATCGAAGGATGGCCAATGGCTCACTACCTGGTGGCATACACCCTCAGTCTATATGACAGAGAGGCTCATCGAAGAGTGTCATTGATGATGTGTATCTAAGTGAAGAAATGTTCATGAACACAACCAAATTTGAAATTGTCCAACAGACTGCCAGTGATCATCATTTGCTCACATTATAGTGGCTGTGCTGCTGAGCATATGGTTTCAAATAAACAATGCATGAACCAGAGGCTTTCTATTAATAATGCTAAATCTCGATTCAAATGGAATCCAGAAAACATGGCCTCATTGAATGAAACACTCACTGTACAACAATCATGGCAGCAATTTGAATCCTACGTGGGAACCCTGTCTTCTTTTAAGAATATACACATCATCAATGACCTCAGAATGATGAAAAAACACAGCCATACCTATGATGCTGCTTTGCAGAAAACAAAAACTACTTATAGAAGGCACTTAAGAGCCATCAATAAACTCCAGCCTTATGAAAGAGACCAAGCTTGCAAGACTATTAAGTGTAGATACCTTAACTGGACATGTGCGCACAAAGCCAAGCTCTTTCAGAGAGACAGCAAAACATTTATGCTCTCACTGCACAACAAAAATGCAGCGCACACATGGACATTATAAATGAAGCCTCACATCAGAAACAAGTAGATGTACAACTGAACGGTGTTACAGAGGATCAATGGCTCACTCATTTCTCGCAATAATACGCAGACGAGAATTTTGTGCAATATAAATATAAAATGCAAACCAAAACATCTTGGAAACTTGAATGCTCAGAGGAAATAGCGGAGGAACTAATATGCAAATCCTCATCCTCAAGAGCAGCAGGACCTGATGGTCGGACTAATTTTATGCTCAAGCAACATCCTAAGCAGTGGGCCATTGTTCTGAATAATACCTTTCAGTACATCTAACAAACACAAAAACCTCCCAATTCATTGTGCTCGTCTTTGATTTCCCTATTTTTAAAAAGGGAGATCGCAAAATGCCCACAAACTATCGTCCCATTACTCTGCTCGATGCACCCGGAAAAATATAGTTTTGAGAGATTTCAATCAATGGACACAAACTGTTACACAACGTGACCCGAATCAAACGGGCTTTGTGGCAGGTATGGGTACAGCAATAAATTTGCTAACACTTAACGCCCTTAAAGCGCATTCTCACTACACAAAGTCCCCTCTTTATTTTGCGTTCATTGACTTACATGCTGCATTCGACTCTGTCTCGAGAGTGAAATTAATGAACAAGTTACTAGATGCAAAGTGTTCAAGTTTGATATGTGACATCATATTTGCACTGCACTCATCCACAGCAGTACAAATCAGGCTCTCCCTGATGGGACTGCTGATGACAGCTGTGCAAACGGTGAGAGGGCTGAAGCATAGTTGCATCCTTGCTTCAGCCCTCTTCAATTTTTTTATTCATGATGCCAGAGAGGCATTTGTGAATATATGCACAGATTCACCAAAAAATGAATGACGTTGCAATTAAGGCACTTTGGTACGCAGATGATTTGGTACTAGTCTCAAAAACTCCTATGGGACTACAGAAACTATTAACAGCTCTTAACACCTATTTTGATGACAGTGAACTAATTATTAATCTACAAAAATCACAGATTGTAGTGTATGCTCCCAAAACCACTCATAGAAATGTAATGGAATGGAAGATCAAGAGTATTACGATTGTGCCAAACTATGTGTATCTAGGGTTGATATTTGATGGAATGCCAGCAATGGAATCATAATTGAGACTAATTGAAAGCAAAGTGATTTCAACCATATCGCAGACAAGGTTAATCCTCCATAAATTAGTCAAATTTTCAATTAATGCGGCCATGTTCTGGCGGCAAAAAAATCACTCCAACATTAATATATGGTCTAGAAACTAGGAAAATCATCTGGCCCCAATAGTTTAATAAATTGGAGGCCAAATATTGGAGACAAACATTAAACCTTTTTGCAATGTTCTCCAGGACCTTGGCTGCGGTATGAGCTGGGACTTACATCATTGGTAGCAAAATATCATTGGCAGTTATGTGGCTTGTTCGGCAAGTGTTTACTATACATGAAGGATGACACTGTCTTTACAACCTTATCGAAATACATGTTTTCCTCTACACATTACTATGTACGGATGTGGATTAAATACACTTTTCAAATCGTAGCAAAAGCAGAAGTAGCAGTGGACACTCAAATCCAGATAAAGCTAAAACCCAGATATATCTCCAGGATTGGATTGATACAAGAGAAACATATCTTAAATACAAACATTTCAACATCCTTTAGTTTGGCGAGAAAAGAAATTGGAGGCATTGAGCCATACTTATGTAAAGCTCCATCACCTCAGATCAGAAGTGACTTTTTGCGCCTATGGTTAAATCTGTGGCCTACACGAGATTTATGACACAGTGCAGACAAATCAAACCTGAAGACAATTTTGTCGCTTTTGTTTAAATGTGTCGGTCAAAGAAACTTTGGAACATTTGATTGTAGATTGCATTGCCCTTATGGATCTGAGAAAGAAGTATTTTGATAGGCATATGCAACAAATTGGAAATGCAATTCCGGAACATAGATGGGATATAATAGTAGCCTCACCAAATTTGAGTATCCAAATTTCTACATCAAACTTTCTTAATGCCTTGAAGTTGATTGACAATATGTTGATAACGAATGTGTAATGCCTAGAAGATATAATATACTTGTCTGGCTGTCATAAAAGTAAATTGCAGTAAGCACCTCTACTGCTAAATCATAATCAATTACTATGTATGGTTATGTTATGCATGGTTGATTAATTTGGTATTATGCACTCCATAAGACGATAGGGTTCTAACCAAAACATGATATGTAACATGGTGAGAAGACAATAGTAGCATAATATCAGTACAGGTACAGGAAGGGAAATTGAATTTATAACTGTGTATTTTTTTGCATAAGTAATCGTTTGTGCAATGTGTTGTAATAGTGATTATTTTTTTACTAATTTTAAGTATTCTTGTGATAAAAGTTTGGTTGCAAGAAGTTTAACATGTTAGTAATGAATTTTGAGCTATTTTATTATTTTATTTTATATGTAAGTTTTCTAAATTGAAAAGTTGACTAACATCAGCTGAATAAAAAATAAAAAATAAAGAAACAACTCGAGGCCATCCTCTTCACACTACACTTTCACCAATACTTCTCCACACTCCTTACTGTGATCAATCCCACTGCATCCTAAACCCCTAAATCTTCATAGGTGATGGCCATTAAAACAGTGTGTAAGGCGCTCTGTACATCCCAGAAGACCAGAAGATAGCATTGTGCTCTATATACATCTCAAATAAATCATTATACATACCTTTTTTGTAATGTAAAATAATAATGGGTCTGATTGGGACAGCGCTCACAGCGTTGTCCTTGGGCCACTGGAACAAAGTGTCTTAAGGTGAAAAAGAGAGCACAAGGAGGCAAAGCAAGCATACATGGGGGAATGCACTAGAACATGTTTGGAGAATCTATCAAAGTGCAACAAGACCACACGGAGAATAGCACCCATGCGAGAGATAGCTAGCACAGAAAAAAGGCATTACACAGACAAAAGCAATAGTTTGGGCTTTTGTGGTACTGGGACAAGAGGAGACTGTTGAGGGAAGGGAACTCATCTGATGAGAGAAAGGGTGTTATTGGCAGGAGGAGGGCAGAGACCTACACCACACCATGCACACACTCATAAAATGCAGCCTCTTTCATACAGTAAGTTGGCAGAGACACACATGTTGATGGGTCGGGTGGCACAGACAACGAAAAAAATCAGGGATCTTGCACTGGGATTCTGTTTAAGTCCTTGGTCCTATGCACAGAGAGGCAGGAAGATGAAACAGCAGTGAAGCGGGTGCTTGGTTGGTCATACTCGAACGCAAAGATACTAGCAAATTGATCTGACCATGAGATCGGGAAGATGTCGGGAATCAAAATCACAGGACCTCTACAGAGGATCAAATAAAGGCAGTGGCCCAAACGATGGGAAGGTGAGGAGACCAAGAGCACTTTGTGTGCATACAGTCTCTCGGTTAATTTTCCAGAGTCTGGGTTATCGGCAATGACATGCCATATATTAAAATCCCTTATTAAAGTCTGGAATAGCTAAGGGCTTTAAAGGTAAGACATTAATTTAAATTGCCAAGATAATTACTGGCTGGGTCAGGTGGGGGGGGCGAACCTATTATTATTTTAAATGAACCAGTTGAGGATGGAAGATTTGGCATAGTCCACCCCAATTCAATGTCTCATATTTAGTTAAAAGCCACTAGGATTTATACATGTGACCCCTCCCCTTGTTGTGGCTCATGTCATAAAGAATCAATAAAACACCCAGCTGATCACTGCAGGACACTTACTAGAAATGGAGCCAATTACTCCAGTTACAGTTCTCAATAATAGAGTTGACCATAGGAAACATTCTGCATCTCTAAAATACAATTCTGCACAGTGCTATTTTGCAATATGTTGACCTTCTGTCCACATAACCTTCCTTCTTCCCCACCCTCTTCAATTTTATTCTTTTATTGATCTTTGTATTTCTATCCTATTTCATGCTGGTTATCTTTTCTTATTTCTTTTCTAATTTTGTTATTTTCCTTCCTTTCCATCCATCACCCATTTCATTCTGTCCCCCCCCCCCCTCCCTTACTCTTACGTCCTGTCCCCTTTCCTCCATACTGCATGGGCGTCCCTTCCATGGGACAGGAGACGGAACCTTTTTCACTAGAAAAAACCTTCTCCCCCTTTAAATTTAGAGGCGCGCTGGGGTGCGGCTCATGGAGCATGCGGTGCGCTGACTCCGCCCTCTGGCGCCACACCTCAGTCCCCTTTTCCGCGCCAACTGGAACGGGCCGAATTCACCACCGCTCCGGGGTTTGGCTTCGGCCATGTAATTTCACGCACAAATACTTCTTCTCTTTGTCTTTTTATCATTCAGGTACTTGGTCCTCAGGCGCCACGGTCCTCCCCGGCACATGTCGACTTCCACAGGGTTCAGCAGGTGTCCATCCTGCAACGGGCTCTTCCCATCTTCAGACCCCCGCGCCCTCTGCCTACGTTGCCTTGGCCCAAACCACGGTTGGCAAGCTTGTTCAGCGTGTGGCTCGCTGTCATCGAAAGCGCTGAAGAACAGACGAGCCAGGTGGAGGGAGCTCTTCCAGAAATAGCCTCCAGAGGACCTCAAGAACTTCGTGAAACACAGAGCCAGGCCCAAGGAAGGGCCGCTATTTTCCATTGCACACCGCAAAGGATATTTCTTCCCAAGGACTGTTCAGGTCCTTATACCAGCACATGCACCGAGGCTGCTTCAGCTACCGCCCCTCAGGCCGAGGGATCCTCTGATCCTCCCAGTGGCAGTGGTGAGGGACCGGAAGGTTTTTGTACCGGATCGTCATCTGAGAGGCTCCGCCTGTGTACCGGCAATATGGCCGAGGGGCTACTCCCTAGTACCGGCGATACGTCTGAGGGGGCTCCTAAACGCAGCTATACCGACCCCCGGGTCGAGGGTGTCACACCTACTGGGCCTAGGCCCGAGGAGTAGGGTAGACCTCATGATCCACGTACAAGAGTCCTGGAGGAGGCTGGGCCCAGCGAGCCGAGCAACACGTTGCAGGCACGTGGCAGGCAGCTCGACAAGATGGCTACCGCACCAGACAGAGAGACCCGTCCGACACCATTCCAGGAGTTTGGCGAAGAACGAGTGTCGAGGTGGGACTGGCCTCATCCAGATACGTGGCCGACAGCCTATCCTTATTATGTGCAGGGCAGTTTCCCACTGCGTCCATAAGGGCAGGGTATGCAGCGGCTCCAGCAGCCCCCAGCTACCCCGTTAGTACCCCCTACCCCCCTCAGACCAGTGAAGAGGGGTTCTTCAAGAGGTTCCTCGGGCTCATGAAATCACCTCGGATGGGGGTTATCCTCAAGGACGCCATCAGGTAAGTCCTCCCGACTATGCTAGCGGCACCACAAGCGCCTCCGTGCAGCTGATGGTCCCGGCTTCCCAGACGACTCCTCAGCCCCCGGCTGCAGTCCGTGTGCCCCAGTGTCATGATGCCCGCTCCCGGGGAGCCGGTTCAAGCCCTGCATCCCCGAAAGCAGACATCCAGTCCCCAAGGAAGGACCCAGCAACCCCATATAGGGGCCCTTTGGACAGTGTCCTGGCGCCTGTGGCGCCAGGCTCATAAAAGACATCAGTCCTGGCGCCATAGGCACCAGGCTCATTATAGAAGTGCTTGGGTGCACTTACCTGATGCAGACCATGCTGCAGGATCCCGGCCTCCTTGAGGCCTAAAAGGAACTACTTTACCTGTGGGACTAATTTACCATCCGGGCGTGGTCGGGGAAGGATACATACCTGATTGGAGGAAGGATACATACCTGGAACTTCTTCTAAGGCTATTTAAACCCCACCCGAACAGCCACACGTGCTTCGCGTTGTTCTGCATCTAGCAGCTGGACGCTCACCGTGTCTGCTCCTGCATCCTGACTTTTTGCCACGCCTGCCAGCATCCTGGATCACCTGCAAAGGAAGAGAAGAAGAGAACAGAAGAAGGAAAAGTCCTTACCTGCTAAATCCGCATCCCGGAGACATCTCGCCGACAATCCTGAAAAGGAAGACTTTTATTTAAAAGCTCATCGCATCGATCGCTGTAGCGCCGCATTCCACTCACCTTTACAGGGCGCCTCCATGTTCAGCAGCGATCATCCGGATTTGCAGTCACACCCCAGCGCCTAGGGAGAAAAAGACTAGAACAAAAGGTGAGAGAGAGAAGGGAATAAGGAAAGCTAAATCTCCATGTTAAGACTTACCTGTTGATTCATTCCCTCTTCATTTCGGGTCCGCGCCGCATCCTGGCATTTCCGGACCCCAGCCCCTAAGGGGGAAAAGAGACATCAGCGTTAATGAGCGAATGAAAAGACATTTCCAAAAAACGCTCATTAAAGACTTACCTGATTTCTACAAGGATTTCACCTCTCATCTCGGGTCGGTGCCTGTTCCCCGGCATTCCGTACCCCGGCCCCTATGGGGAAAAAGACACTAGCATTAGTACATTAATGCATGGACACAAGGGGAACCTCTTATCAAAAAACATACCTGGAAGCCAAGCAAGTTTGGTTCTCACCAGTCCGAAAATCCAGTATAGTAACTGGATACCAACGCGCCCCTGCATCAGAAGCAGGATGGAGAGCTTGACCTTCCAGACCCTAAGGTGAGACGCTACGAGGAATCGCAGAAGGGTTTCGGGGAGGGTGAGAGGGGAAAGTGGGAGGCTGATTGCATTACCCCGCAGACAGTTAATCCCCTATTTTCGCCTACAGAAGATACTTCTGCGAGCCAGACAAGCCAGATTTGGGGGCCCGGTCCAGTCTGTCTTCCGAACCCTGCGCATGACCTTAGAAGAGGTCACAGCAGCGCGAACCAGGCCAGCGCCTCCGTGGGAGTCAGTTGAGCATTACACCCAGCCTCCGGCTCCAACTACTCCTCTAACTCTGCAGGATCCTCCGAATCCACAGGACACGGATAATGAGGAGAATCCGGACACGTCATCCTCAGCCAGGACCTTCCATGAATGTCTTGCTGGGCTGGCGGAATACCTTGGCCTACCCCACCCTGAGGTCGAGCAGCCGGCAGAGGGGGTTCTGGCTGAAGTCCTCATGCAACGCCCCTCTGCCAACACAGGGATTCCTCTACAGACCGATGTAGTCTCCCTGGCCACAAAGGGTTGGCTTAAGCCCCACTCGGCCCAGCCGGTCAATCGACGCCTGGACGCCAAGTACAGGCAGATGGAGGGGGATACACTCTTGCTCTTGGCCCATCCTCAGCCAAACTCCTCAGTGATTGCTGCGGCATCACTATACTTCAAGCCTCAGTCGTCCTCAGCCGCCTCCTCTGCGGCTCTACTAGGCAAGGAGGAGAAGATCTTGGAGGCGTACAGAAAGAAACTCTATTCCAACACATCTCTGCACCTTCGTCAAGCCAATGCTGATGCCATGCTGGCTGCCGCTAACCAGAGGTTGTGGCGGGAAATTGCGCACTTTCTCCTGGACCTCCCTACGGAGAGCCAATCACGTTTTAAGGCAGAGCTGGCAGAGGCCAAACTGGTGGCGCATGACCTCTCTGGCCGTGTCATCTGTATCGCCATTGACTTGAGAAGGGCGGCCTGGCACCGGGCCACGAAATTCAACCCGGACGTCCAGGAACAGATTTTAGATCTACCGTTTGAGGGGGGATGGACCTCTTCTACGCCACCACGGACGAGAAGCTGGACAAGAAGAAAAACAGCTCATAAACGGCCGAGTCGTTATCCATCTTGAAAAAGACCACACCCAAGTCGTACACCTAGTCACAGGAGCGCTCCCACAGGGCGCGTACGTATGGAGGGTTCCGCGACTTCCAGGAACGGAGATCCAGGCAGCCGGACAGCTCGACATCTCAGAACCGGCACAAGCAAGAAAATGGGGTGGGCGGGGAGTGAGTAAGGGCTTTTTCCAGTCTCCCTCGTCTGCGACAGCCTAAGAGGGAAAGAAGGCTCGACACGCCTCTTCGGGTCCAAGTGTCTCCAGTGGGGGGCAGGCTTTCTCTCCATACACATTTCTGGTGCCAGAATTTTGCTGACCCCTGGATCCTCTCCGTAGCATCCACAGCGTACCCCCTACCTATCCCAGCCTCTCTTCCCCTCCACTCCCTCAGGTTGGGACAGCAACTCTTCTGGTGCAGGGCTTCCACACCTACCCATACCTCGACGACTGGCTCGTCAGGGCTACATCTCCGGAAGTGGTTCACCACTCTTCCCGTGCCCTTATGAACACTCTGCACGATCTGGGCTTCTCGCTCAATCTCAAGCAGTCGCAGCTCCAGCCCATGCAGACTCTGACATTCTTGGGCCTCATCTGGGACACGTGCTCAGAGAAGGTATTCCCGTCGGAGGACAAGATCTTGGTCATCAAGAGGGCCACCACCCACTTCCTCAGCATAGAGGTGACCTTGGTATGGTGATACCAGCATCTCCTGGGTCTCTTGGCGGCGGTCCTATTAGCCGTTCTACACACGAGATTGAGGATGAGGAGGATTCAGCTGCACTTCTCGGCTTCATGGAACCATGAGCAGCGCTCCCAATACAAGATGATCAACGTTCCGCCATCTCTCCCCCCGGACCCAACATGGTGGTCCAGGGACTGCAACCTACGGATGGGCAAGTCCGTTCGGCCACCCACCCCGCAGGCCACCATCACCACAGACTCCTCGCTCGAGGGCTGGCGAGCCACTCTGGACGATCCCTCGCTCCAAGGCACCTGGACCCGACAGTAGCAGGAATACCACATTAGTTGGTTAGAGCTGAACGCCATCTGGCTAGCACTCAGAGCATTCCTACCACTTCTCAAGGACAAGGTTGTCCTCATCCAGACAGGCAACTCGACCAGCATGTACTAAGTCAACAAGCAGGGAGGCACCAGATCCCCTCCTCTGTGCAGACTGGGAATCAGCATGTGGGAGTGGGCCCTGGAAAACGACATCTACCTCACGGTAGTCCACCTCCCAGGGGAATCAAACCTGGAAGCGGACAGGCTCAGCAGGTTGGGAGCGGACAATTACGAATGGCAGCAAAACGACCTTGTTATTCATGAGATCTTCGACAGGTGGGGTCATCCCCAGGTGGATCTCTATGCCACTGGGCGCAACAAAAAGTGCCCTCAGTTCGCCTCCTAGCATGGACAGGGCCTCGGCTTCCTGGGCGATGCATTTCGGCTTTAGTGGAACGGCATGAAGGGTTACGCCTTACAGCCCACACCACTAATTCACAGAGTGAATTGCATGAACAAGGAGTCTTGCCAACTCAACATCATTCTAATAGCTCCATGGTGGTTGGCCAGGCCATGGTTTTCGGAGCTGCTCAGCCTCTCGGAGAGGCCTCCGACTCACCTCGCGACGGGCCTAGCACATATTCTGGCACAACAGGGGGACAGGGTCATCCACCCTGCACGACAGAAACTAGCCCTCGCAGCGTGGTACCTGAGCAGGTAACGCTGCTGCACCTCAGCCTCTCCCAGGCTAATCTGGAACTCATACAGGGCGCAAGGAGCAAGGCTACCAGGGCCCAGTATAAAAGTAAATGGACCAGATTCTGCCACTGGGCAGACTCCAAGGAAATAGACCCCTGCCCCCTGGCATGTACCTTGGATGACGTGCTCTCCTTCTCGGCGCACCTCGTCCACTCCAGTGTGCAGGTGGACACCTGCCGTTCATACCTCGCAGCCATCGGAGTTTACAGGAACTCGGAGGATGGGACCTTCTCTTCCTCCCATCCTATCATCAAGAAGCATTTAACGGGGCTTGCAAGGCTCTACCCATCCGTCAAGAGGCTGCACCCCATGTGGGTTCTCAACATTGTCTTGGGCGACCTGGTGCACAAACCGTTTGAGCCAATGGCGTCCGCGGACATCAGGCTGGTCATCATCAAGACGGCTTTGCTAGTCGGCCTCAGCTCGGCTCGTAGAGTCAGCGAAATCCAGGTGCTGGTCGCCTCTTAACCGCATACTACCTTTCACAGAGACAAAGTAGTCCTGCTGACACACCCAGCATTTCTGCCCAAGGTGCCGTCTGCTTTCCACTTGAACGAGAAAATAGTCCTTCCTATGTTTTTTCCCGATCCCAAGGACGAAGCACAGAGAGTGCTGCACTGCCTGGATGTCCGGCGTGCCCTGAAATTCTACTTGGACAGGACCAAGGGCTTCCACAAATTGGACGGCTTGTTTGTCACTTTCGGAGGAGCAAGACCAGGTTGTCAGGCCTCCAAGGCCTCCATATCCCGCTGGATGGTCTCGGGCCATCAAGGAAGCGTACGAGGGCCAGCACAAGCTGCTTCTGCCCAAAATGCACGCCGATGCAGTCAGGGCCAAGGCAACGGCCATCGCATTCCAGCGCCATGGCCCTTGGCAAGTCATAAGCAGGGCGGCCACCTGGGCTACTTCCTCAGCTTTCTGCAAACATTACTGTTTGGATGCCGTCTCTAGGTCTGATGTGGCTTTCGGACAGGCGGTTTTCAGGAACTTATTTGCTTAAGGAGGCTCTCCTCTCCACCCTGGGGCTACATACAGTTGTAATCGCCCATGCAGTATGGAGGAAAGGGGACGGGACGTAAGAGTAATTATAGGTTACTCACCGTAGTGAATAACATACTGTTAGTCCCCTTTCCTCCATATGTCCCTCCCCCTTAATAATACTGGTGTCATTAGGTAATGTTAAATCTATTGTCAACGAGTCAAAGGGACTGAGGTGTAGCACCGGAGGGCGGAGCCAGGGCAGTGTATGCTCCCTGGGCCACACCCCTGCACGCCTCTACATTTTAAGGGGAAGAAGGTTTTTTCTGGTGAAAACGTTTGTCTCCCATCCCTTTCTCCAGCATGATATATGATAGGTTATTTATAACACACTTAATAGCCAGAGGTTTCTAAGCACAGACCCGAGGATTGAATCTGTGGTGCTCCGTGTCGTCTTGCTTCTAAGGCGAGCACGTTGCCCCTGAGCTATCCTCCCGAGACTTCACCATGGGGTCTGGCATGGATTCACATGCTCATGAATATTCCCTGTCAGGAGGGGAATCCTCAGTAAAAGAAAAAGCAGTTTCACTTTCATTTTAAAACTATTTCTCCTCTAAACCAATCACTGTTCTCTGGGTCATTTTGCCCCCATCCAATGACAGTTCTCTCCCCAAGCTCCACCCCTGGTAGCCATCTTCAAATTTTTACTGCACGCTTCAGTGTGGGAGTCCACAAGATGCTCTCTGAGCTAATTGTCTTTTTTCATAAATTTGCTAAATAGTTCATATTTGACAGATATTTGCTTTATCGTCTTCGACAGAAGATAGAGACTAGCAGCAGAGCTCCGCTACAGACGAAGATCTTCATCCACTGTCGGATCATCGACGTTTCGAGATCGCCCGGTCTTATGGTCTACTTCGTGTCCTTTGAGGATGACTGAGGAGAAGGAAGGTCGCAGCCTCTTCAAACTCTGCGCGAAGTGTGGTTTAAGAAACGTCTTTGTGGAAGATCAACACCATAGATGCTTATACTGCCTGCACCTGGACCACAATGAGGAGGGATGCAAGGTGTGCCATGGTTTCTAGAAGAAAACCAAAAAGGACTGATACAGCAGACTGTCGGAGTGGCTCAAGTCGAGCAAGGTCTCTGACGCAGCCTTGAGGCAGGGTCAAGCCTCCTCCATCATTGGCCGGTCCATGGAGCGTACTTCCTCCGGAAGGAGGTCGAGACCCCACCTGCGGGGTTCCAAGAGAAGGCCAAGCTCTGTGACACCAGCTCCGCTGGGTTCAACGCTGATGCGGGTCCCGATTCGTACAAAAGGTGTTCACCATCAAGGCGTGTCTTCTAAGAGAAAGTCACTAACCACGTCCTAACTCTGTGTGTCTGCGGATAGTCCAATGAGGGAAAAGTCCAGGGAAGAATTGTTCAAAACCAGGTAAGGCTTCACACCAGGCCAAGACAAAGTCGACAAAGGCACAGTTGACGAAGGCAGCCACAAGTACTTCGTCATCTAATTCAATGACGTCCACCATGGCTCTGAAAGAGAGCGGGTCTAGAACAGAAGTGTTGGCCCCCCCGCAGGTGTCCTTGCCTCCAAAGCGAGATACGGCTGCGGAAGCAGCAGCGAAGGAACGGGGGCCAGAGAAAGAACAGGTGGCCGCTCCCACCCAACAGCCTCCTGAAAGGGAGAAGGAAAGGTTCCCACTTGTGGAGCTTCCAGGTATGTGGACCAGCAGGCTACTGAGGATAGACCCGACCAGGGCAGATCTACTGCTGCTTAGATCACGGATGGGGAGGACCTGAGGGAGGATCTCAGTCCCATGTGTGGAAGAGGAGACTCATTTGCCCGGATCCTACTCCGCTGGCTCTGTTTACCCTTAGGCCTAGGAACGTGTCTCAGAACATTCCATCAACCCTATCAACACTGGTCACCGAAATCCAGCAAAGGATGCCGCCATCGGGGCCTTCACCTCCAGAACCAGTGAGGGTAAACTCTTCCCCTGCGGAAGAGAAGGTCCAAGGGGGCCGCAGGTCCTCAGCATCATCCGGCCCCACTGCCACTTCTTCACGACATTACTCCTACCGGACCTCCGGATCCACACACGGGCCCAGCTACCACGGCTTCTGGTACCAACGAGAAGAATGATTTCATTGCGGCAGACGGGGAGAGTCCGCACACGGACAAGCACCATAGGGCCTCCCATCTGGGTGAAGTTGGATCCTTTCATTGGGTCATCTCGAGGGCCTTCAGAATTGTTTGTCTGTTCCTGAGGAGACAAAGGAGGGTTTCCTGTACCAACGAGGCGAGTCGAGGAGAAACACCTTCATGTCCATTCCCTTCCTGGATGACATCTGAAAGGAGGGCCTAGCCCTATTGAAAAATCCAAATACGGCCTGACAAAGCAGGACAGATTGGAAAAGTACAGGGTGCCCGATTCGGCTTCCAGGTGCCTAGGTCTCAGCACTCCCCTAATTTGGTGGTCCCGGCCACACCTAGGAAACGCTTGGCGAACCAGTCATCGGCAGCCATGGTACCTCCGGACGAGGCGGGGAAAGAAGCTGAATGGCGATGGTGAAGAGGATAATTTACACGGCGGCCTCTACCATCAAGGCAAGGAATACCCTAGCCATTTTGTCCCGTGGTGACGGGGAACTCTGGTACAAGCTGGACCCTATCCTGGACTTCCTGCCGAAGACGAGAAGGTTGAGGCACTGGAACTCTTCAGGTAGGGGAAGTGGCCTTGGATCATGCCATCATGGTGGCGGTAGACATTGCGGACACAGGTTTTCGCCAGATGGGGGGGAACAGGGTGTCACTACGCCGTCAAGGGTGGTTGAAGGCTACACATTTCTACCAGGACGTTCAGACTAAGGTGCCGGATATGCCATTCAACTGGGAGAACCGCTTTGGAAAGGCGGTCGACGTGTCTTTGCAGGCAATAAAGACTAACACGGAGATGGCACATTCCCTCTGAATGCAACAGCGTTGATCCTCATCCTTTCGCTCCTCCAGAGGAAAGCAAGGAACATCGTCAAAGGGTTATAGGACCCCTTACAGGCAGGCGTCACGCTCTTCCACTGAAGCGTACATGGGGTGCTCTCAATGCAGCAGCGTTCACCTACGGGTCCACCCGCAAGGCAGAACACCTTCCCCAAGCAGGCCTGAACGGGCCGTGGCTCTGGGCCTCCACTTATGCACCCCTTTTGGGAGGCTGGCAGGTGAAGTTCAACAGCACGTGGGAAAAGATCACCATGGACAGATTGACGCTGGATGCTCTCGGACAGGAGTACACTGTGGAGTTCCAACACAGGTGTCCTTAGATCCCTCTGATTCAGCGGCAAGAACTACACAGGCCACAGCTTCTGCAGGAGGTGCGGTCCATGTTACGGAAAGGGGCGATAGAGCCCATCCTCCAGCAGCTCTGGGGCTCCGGAGTATATTCAGGATACTTACTAGTTCGAAAAAAGACACGGGGCTGGAGGCCAATTCTGGATCTAAATCGTCTCAACAAGTACTTAAAGTCCCAACAATTCTGGATAGTCATGTTGCAGCATGTGCTCAGCCAGCTGGACTGGAACAGGGAGATTTTCTGACATCCTTGGACCTGGAAGACCCCTACTTCCACATCCCCATTCACAAAAAAAACCAAGTTCCTGCGATTCGTAGTTCAGGGCCAGCACTACCAGTTGAAGGCTTTGGCTTTTGGACTGAAGTCGGCCCAAGAGTGTTTAAGTGCCTGGCCCCGGTGGCGGCACATCTTCATCTGCAAAGCATCCACGTATACCCCTACCTGGACGACTGGCTGGTGCGTTCCTGCTCACAATCTCTGGCAAGCGAACACACGGCCAAAACTGTGCCTCAGCTGACAGAGCTGCGGTTCTCCAGAAACTATCCAAAATCTTGCTTGAAGCCATCTCGGGACGCTCTATTTCTGGGCGCGCGACTCAACACAGTGACGTGCTTGGTGCCCCCCTCGGAGGAGAGGGTGAAATCCATACAAGGCAAGGTGCAACACTTGTCGTTGACTCAGGCAGCGATGGTGCGGTCCATCAAGTCACTTCTGGGCATGTTGTCCTCCTGCATCAACTTGTTTGCCTCTGCAGATTGTGCGTGAGACCTGTGAGAAACCTGAAGGTGTCTCCCTGACTAGTCCCCAGGGGTCTGTTATCCAGGTGGCCAGGACACGGCCATCGCTATTGGATCCAGTTCCTGGGGGTGGACAAGTGAGGGAGGATCACCTGGATGGGGAGGGTGCGGGTCCTTGGGGAGTGGAAGTAGGACACTGACAGGTAAGATGCGGTATCCCCCTTCTTATAACACCTTTTCCCCAACCTACTATGTAGGATGCTCAAACATTCAACCCCCGCCCCTTTTCCGACGCGAACACTTTCGCATATCACGAAGGACGACAGACTAACACTCAATCCATTTACCTGACATATCCCAACACCAGGATCAAGCAAAGTCAGGCAATTGACCAGACCTGCACACACCTGACGGCCCTTTCCTTTCCCCACAGGAATAAAAGGTGGAGCACGAGAGCACAATACGAGCAGGGCAGGCTGCATGTCGTGAGTGCTAACTCAGCACAGCAATTCAAGAGGAGGAGAAAGATGACGCGACCCGAGAGGGTGACAAGGCGAGACTCAAACTTGGCCTATCTGACCAAGGCCAGTGAAACCTCTGCAGAAGGAATTGTAAGACCGCGAACAATAACCAGCGTGTGTTGCAGCAGATGTCAGCGGTACCTGTGGCCCTCCTCCGCTGGCTGATAACCAAGCTGGGGAGAGACGCTTTTCTCTATGGTACCAGCCTTGAATCGAGAGAAAAGAAAAGCCAAGCGGTTCATCACAGCCGGCGAGTCGAGGGGAGAACGGATAAGAACTGAAGTGTGTTGAATAAAAGTAGCAAAAGGCTAATTGAACTGTGAAAGTACAAAGAACTGTTGATACCAGAAAGGGTGAAAACCAGCAACAGAGGAGTCAGAAACCATGTGGGTGCTCACTCGGGAAACTCAGGGCGGTTACCTCATTGATGAAACTACCATTACCAGAAGGCCTTGGGAAAGGCGAGAAGGGGTTCAAAGTGGTCATACAGGTGTCTTGTAAAATCCTCTCTACAGTCAAAAGTCTTTGACCGACAGATGATTGAAGTTAAGGGAAGTGAATTCTGCATCGTAAGAATTGAATGAAGAAAGGCGCGGTTATCAAGAATGGCAAGAGTGAACCCGAACAAGGGATGCCGATAAAGAGGGTGCGAAGACTAAAACCGCAGAATAGAGTGTGTTGACGAGAGTGAACCTGGCTGTGGGAGGTCCACAGTGAACTCTTCAAAAAGACATTAGGATTTGTGAAGGTAATAGATGCAATTGTTTTGAAAGCAGTAGTGAAGCCGGTGGAGGGAAGCTAACATTCGAGAAGGGATCTGCGCCCGGAAGAGGGGGTTCCAAGGGTGAAAGCCATCACCCATTTTACAAGCAGAAAGGAACTTTTGTTTATTATTTTGAATACATCAGGTCCACAGCGACAAGAGACTTTTTGTAGAAGAGAGACTTAACCACCAAAGGCACTGATTGCTGAGAACAGAACTATTGGCTACTGCCAGGAAAGCTCGAGTGTGTGCTGTGCTCCAGAATTCTACATTGACCCAGTATTCGGCAGCACCTTGTCCAGGGAGCTCTGTTTCAGGTTCCTCTTTACCAGGAGGCGGTCACCACAGACGCCTCTCTAGGGGGGTGGGGAGCCCACACCAGACAGTTGTGTAGAGGAGGAGCCAAGTACCTCTACCAGAAGTTCCGCCCATATTCTGCCTATATGTTGGCAACCGGAAATTGTGACATGCGCAAAGCCAATAATGGTGCATATATCGCGAAAAGTCCTTGAAACAAGGTATGCATTGAGAAAACCCTATATGTATCTGCAGAGAAATTACGGTTTTCTGAAGGAAATTACGGAAGAAGTGTGAAAATGAATGTAAGAGGACTGGTGATGTCACAAAGTAGAAGTGACGCACCCAGAAGAGATGCCAATGAAGAAAGAATATAGACCTTATAGAATCTGATGACGAAGTAGTGAATGAAGTAACATTTCGGCAGCGAAATGAAGATTGCATGTGCGGAGAAGCACTGAAGAAAATTCAAAACCATTTTACATATGTACAGACACAGTAACGCAAGTAGACCAAGTAATCATAAGGCTGGCTACGTAGTGAATATATATATGTGCCAAGATTTCTTAATTTAATAGTATTAAATACAACAAGGATCTCAAAAACCTGGTCTCCAGTCACATGGTCAGATATGCCGAGTTCAAGCTGATTTAATTGAATGGCAGACCGCCGGAGTGATGATGGATTTTGGGCTAATTGGGTTGGGGGGGTAGCACCTGGGGTACCAGCTTGCGTGCTGCTAGCAAGTGGAATATTCCAGAAGGGCACAAGCTTGCCAACCAATTATAGAGGGCCACGTAGTGAAGAGCCCTATAGTTTGAGAAGCCAATAGTAGGTCATGTATTAGCCTAACACAGAAGAGGACTTGCACTTGGGATGGTCTTAACTGTCCACCTGATCTTAAGACCCAATCACGACCCTGTATCCCATAGAAAGTATATGTTCCCCGTAGACCAGCCACAACCCTAGTAGGTTTTCTTATTTTGCCACGTAGCATGACGTCACTTATGATGAAACTTTAGTTTAAAACAATGTTTTTTATGTTTTCGCGAGCTCCATGAGCGAGCTGTGGGGCGTCCGTTGATGTCAGTGTTACTCCCTGTTTTAAAGACTTGTTATTAAAACAACCTTGATTTTGCCAACTTCCTGAGTCCGTCCGATTATTAATGTATGATTAAGATCTGCATCTCCATCCATCTCAGATACTGTTACCTTGTCTTAAAAGACCCGTCCCTGGGTTCAGTTGCACGCCAGAGGTCTCTGGCAACCAGAGGAAAGGCACCTACACATCAATATCCTGGAGCTTCCGGCCGTGTTCTGGGCCCTCATGTCTTTTCTGCCATCAATGAAGGACTCGGTGGTGAGTGTCTTCACAGACAACACCATGACCATGTTCTACATCCGGAAATAGGGGGGGGAGCCGGTCTCCGACTCTCTCTCCAAAGAGGCCCAGGACTTGTGACAGTGGGCCATTCGTCAAGGCATGTTCCTCGTTCCGTTTCACCTGGCGGGAGTCACAAACACCATTGCGGACTCGCTTAGCAGGGAACTGCGTTCTTGCCACGAGTGGGAGCCTCGCCAGGACCAGGTGAATCTGCTGTTCGACAAATGGGGTTGACACCAGATCGATCTCTTTGCAACGGTGAACACCAAGTGCCAGAGGTTCGCCAGCAGGTTCCCTCAACCGAGGAGCTTGGGGCATGGGGTCTCGTTCCCAAGGGAGGTACGGTTCCTGTACGCCCCCCCCCCCATTTCCACTCCTTACGCGTGATAAATACACTCAGACAGTGCCACTGCAGGATGATAATTGTCGCCCCGGCATGGCCGAGGAAAATCTGGTATCTGAACGTACTCTTACGTCCCGTCCCCTTTCCTCCATACTGCATGGGGCGTCCCTCGCTAGAGACGGGAGACAGAACCTTTTTCACCACAAAAATACCTTCTTCCCCTTTTAAATTTAGAGGCGCGTGGCCCTGGGAGCATGCGCTCCCCTGACTCTGCCCAACAGTGCCACTCCTCAGTCCCCTTTTCCGCATCGACGGGAATGGACTGATTTCACAACCGCTCCTGGTTTTGGCTTCGGCCATGTAATGCCACACGCTCTTCCCCCGGTTACTTTCTTCTGTCTCTTTGTTTTCTTTTATCAATCAGATATTCAGTCCTCTGGCGCCACGCTCCTCCCCGGCGCATATCGACTTCAGCGGGCTTCCGCATTTGTCCATCCTGCGAGGGGATCATCCCTCTGTCAAATCCCAACGCTCTTTGTCTCTGCTGCCTTGGCCCTGACCACGGCTGGGGGGGGCGGGTTGTACAGCATGCAATGCACTTACACTGCGTGCTCTGAAGAACCGGCTAGCTAGGTGGAGGGAGCTCTTCGAGAAGTCTCCTCAAGAGGACTTGAAGGACTTTGTCAGACATAAGTCAAGGCCCAAGGGAGGGCTGTTTTTTTCCAGCACACCCCGCAAGGGCGACTCCTTTCCAAGGAAACACCATAGCGGGAGGAACCGCTCAGGTTCTCACCATCACGGGTACCGAGGCTAGATTAGCTACAGGCCGCCAGACCGAGGGGTAGGGACCACTAGGTTCTTTTACCGGGTGTACACCCGAGGGGCTAGGCCTTACTACTGGCCAGATGTCAGACGGGGCGCCTGGACGCAGCACTACTGGCAATACCGCCGAGGGCAACACGCCTACCAGGGGCCCCGTCCTGAGGTGCAGGATAGGTCTCATGCTCCACCAGCAAGAGTCCTGGAGGAGGCCGGGCCAATGAGCCAAGCAGCACAACTTTGGCACGTGGCACGCAGCTCGATAAGATGGCCGCTGCCCCAGACGAGACAGCCGCTCATCCGATACCACCCCTTGGAACGGAGCAGGTGGGAGAACGAGTTACAAGGTGGGACTGGTGTCAACCAGGTACGTGGCCTACAGCTTATCCATCAGCATCCCAGGGCAAATTTACAACGGCCCCAGCAGCTGCCCGCTACCCCGTCAAAATAACCTGCCACCTCACTGGCCTGTGAGGAGAAGTTCTTTGAAAAGTTCCTCACGCTCATGAGATCTCCTCAGATGGGGTCCATCCTCTGGGATGTGATCAGGGACATGCTCCCTCCGGCCCCTCTGCCTGCGCCTATAGTCATTCCTCCTATGGCTCCAGCGCTGCAGGCCCCGGTGCAGGCACCCGCTGCCCTTGCCGGCTCCTTCTATTCTGCCTCCCCTGCCTTTCACAGTTCAGGCGGTTCCACACCATCCTCTGCTGCAGGCTCCGGTCTCCACACGGCAGCCCTCGGCGCCCAGCACTACGCTACCTGCTACGGACCAGCAGGTCACCCTGGTGGACACAGATGTGGAAGAAGCCCCGAAACGCCATTGTCAGCCAAGGCCGCCTACGAACGGCTCACAGGTTTGTTAGAGTACTTGGGGCTTCTTCAACCCGAGGTCGAGCTGCCGGAGGCAGGGGTCCTGGCCGAGGTCCTCAATCTACGCCTCGCGGCTAGAACTGGGATCCCTATGCAGAAAGACCATGTCGTCTTGGCCACAAAAGGGTGGCTTAAGCCCCACTCAGCCCATCCTGTCAATCGGTGCTGCGACGCCAAGTATAGGCAAATAGAGGGGGATCCACTCTTGCTGTCAGCACACCCTCAAACACACTCTTCGGTGATCGCTGCAGTGTCACTTTACTCAAAGCCTCAGTAGTCCTCGGCCACCTCGGCACTGTTAGGCAAGGAGGAGAAGATCTTGCAGGATTACGGAAAGAAGCTTTATTCCAACTCCTCGCTGCACCTTCCTCATTCCAACGCAGGTGCCATGCTGACAGCCGTTAACCAGAGACTTTGGCGGGAAATGGCAGACTTCCTTTCCAGAACTTCTGGTGCAGAGCCAGGCACGTTTCAAGGCGGGACTGGCGGAGGCTAAACTGGTGGCACAAGACATCATGGAAACCACTATAGATTACATCGACACCTCTGGCTGGGCCATATGCATCGTCACGGACATGAGAAGGACTGCCTGGTTTCATGCTACTGAATTCAACCCAGACGTCCAGGAACACATATTGGACCTTTCATTCGAGGGTGGTGACCTCTTTCACTCCACCACCGACAAGGAGCTAGATAAAAAGAAAAACAGTTCACACGTGTCTCCGGTGGGGAGGCAGGCTTGCATGGACTCATTCACAAATAGCACATTTCCAAATTGAATCGTTGCACTTTAGAGTTTAAAAATCTTTCCTATAGTCAAGTTCATTATTGGTGCATTTTAACAGTAGATATTTGCTCTCCTTGCTGTGGAAAAGCTCCTGCAGTGGTAATTTGACAGTTATTGATACTTTGTAACAAGAGCGACTGCACCACGCGAGGCATTGGGAGAGGTGACTGTTTCCAAGAGAGCACTAGAGGGCTTATTTTTGGGGCTATTTAACATTTTTTGCAAATCTTTTAGTGTTCATCGTGGTGCCACCAGTAATTACTTTGATGTTTTGAAATAACAAAAATCCAGACAATACTCCTTTAGAGCACTATGTCAAAAACCTCTTGCCTCTAACTAGCATAAGTCTGAAGTCCCATGGTACTGATTTCCAGACTTCAACCGCAATGTACTGAGTATCAATCCCATCAAAGAATGTTGTAAAATTCTCTTCTCTAAAGAATTAGCATTACTCTGTTTTAATAAAAATGATTGCTTTGTTGTAGATTTCTCTGAATGAAACACTCAATTACTCGTTGTAGAATTACATTTACCATAATATACTCCTAAAGGCCTGGATTAGACAGCAAAAAAAACAGATTGCACATATGTAAATAACATTGTTACAGCATTGCCTTTGAGGACAGACAACAAATCAACCTAGTCCTCCCCAGGAGGATCCTGCTGGCCCTGGATGCCTTCTGTGGTTGTGTCTCCGTCTCCTAACACTGCTAAGGGATTAAGGCACAGAATGGGATCTGGGCATGGGTACACCATGCCCAGATCATGGGCACCATCATGCCACCTGACTTTCCTGGCATCTCTGGTGTCCTAGCATGTCGAAACCAGACACATGAATATCGTTTGTTTAGAAGAGATGTGAAATTGTGTAGCCCAAAGTGGAAAATCTGTTTTCGGCATAAGTCAAAGCAACGAATATCAACTTCTATACATGTCTGGAGCCCAAATGGTGGCCAAGAAGTGTTTAAGAAGCTGAAAGCAGCTCCTGAGCGTGAGCTTCTTCTACGAATGAAGCACCAAATTTAATTCCCACTTGAGATTCAAATGTAACATTTTGTTGTAAGGCCAGACCAATAAAAGCTTCAGATGATTTCTAGATGTGTCCCAATGCTCCTTTTACACAAATTCACAGATGCGCCGAGTTTGTCACATAGATATGTTTGTATGATGCCATTTAGACTGGGGAGTCAAATGTCGCTCCACGGAACTCTTGTTGTCAAACTAACCAGGTTCAACCAAACTACACGAAGACGGAAAACAGCTTCCAGAAATTCTGATGGCGGCGGTATGTTCAAATAAGCATGAACTATTAATTGCTGCTTTGAGGATATTTGGCAGGGATTTACTTAATTCTATTGTCAACTATATTGATATTACGGTTCGGCACTAGAGTTGTGTGTGATTAAGTATATAACACTCCTATACTTAAGAGGATGGATATTTAGCTAGATGTCAATACACAACACACGCTTGTTTGTCTTGAGCTTTTGTGCCTGTTTAGTTGTTTACATACGTTTTGTTAAAAACAGTGTTCCGTTTAAGCGAATAGTTTGGCAAAGTTTGATTTGAAGGGTACTTGTGTAATGTTTATTATGATTATGATTGGTCCTTAATATTTGTACCGTCCTGTTGTGAATGGCAATGGGAATGGCCATTTCTTTTCTCAAGCTCTGGAGTAGTGCTTACTGGCACAGACCTGGGGCAAGAGTGGCCTGATGGACTGGCATGTTGGAAGCACTTCCTCTGCTGCCCAGGTGTCCCGATTTAAAAGCTGCTCTTTTAGACAGGAAATTGTATCTTGTTCTGAGATTTTACTGTAATAAAACACAGACTCCTGGTGGACCTTACTGCCGAGACCATGAATCACTTCATGGGCTGGCTTGTTCTGACCTCGGGGGTCCTGGTGATTTATACATGCCGTACCGCGGTAAGAATGGCAAAAATGCAACCAGCGTGAGGTCGTTCTAGGAGATGAGACTTCTTTATCGCTGGCTGCCATAAATCCATGGGTTGAGTTTGAGCATGCTTGCGGGCTGCGCTGCTGATGGGGTGTTCGTACAGTGCGAGTCTCTGTTGGGCGTAGGGAGGGACTTCTTTCCCCGTTAGGCAGTTGTGATCAGCAAGCGGGTGTATATACTTGTTTGAACACTGGAACCCCGAAAGAGGGTTTCTGATGCATTCTTTTTCATTCATCTTTTTATTTAAATTTAACACCAAGCAATTCATAAGTACCATATCTTACTACAGTGTTCTCTTTGGGTTCAAATAAAAAGAATCGTGATTTATCATACCAGAAGTTGAACTTTTTTGTATGCAGTACTCCTCTCAGCTGTACTTGTAGTATCTACCACGGATGGGTAAAGGGATGCAAGGTAGCGGAATAACGTCTAGTCATTTCTTTTCTCAATCCTAACAGTCGGCATGAGTGAGCAAAGGGGTCCTTTGAATGAAAAATCCAGCAAGCCCTTCCCAGAGGCAAGACAGAAAAATCCATGTATAAACATATTGCCCTGCCTGATCTCTCTCCCACTAGATTGTAGGTACGCGAAGCGAGAATTGGAAGGGATTGGCATAGTTTCACCAAGGTCTGCCATCGGAATGATGTTGTGTAAAGATCTACCGGTTCTTATTACCATGCACACGTGACTCATATATTCTACTAGAACCCGCAGCCTCAATCTGTATGGGGTCCTTCACCACAGATGCTTATGCATGTGGGATCTATTACGCACCAAGGTTTGGTAGTATCTGGTTTTATCCAAGTAGTGCCTTGGCCATTTGCATCTTTTGGGGGTTGCTTTTCCTGACATGGGAATATGTTCCCCCCAATATAAATGACATCTTTTGTTAAGAGCTACGTTTTTGAAAGTCTGCCATTTTTCATTGAAAGTTTTTGAAGTGTTGCCCCCTTGCTTTCTTTATGGTAGGGGAATTGGATGCCTAAGCGACGTTTAATTTTTCAAAAACGCTCTTTCTCATGTGTCCTGTCCCCTTTCCTCCATCCTTGTGGGGAGTCCCTCCAACATGGGGACGGTACCGCAACCTTTGGCAGCGAAAAATTGAGCGTCCCCTTTAAATTTAGTATAGCGCACTGGGGCGCATCCTCAGGCATGGGAATGCCCTACCCTCCGGCGCCGCACCTCAGTCCCTTTTTCCATATACAGCCAGCGCAGAGACTTTTTTTGCTTTCCACTTGCTTCCTGTTTGTTTTTTCAATCTTCTTAACTTCCCTTCGGTGCCTTGCATCCCCCTGCGCATGTTGGCCGCTGGAGGATTCATGAGATATGCCTCATGCGACCACTTGTTCCCGGCCTTGGACCCCCATACACTCACTCTTGAGTGTTTGGGGCCAGACCAACGCTGGGACGCATGTTCAGTCTTGCAGCGCTCTCAGTCACAGGGCGTTGAAGAATATGTTGTTGTGGTGGAGGGAGATCTTCCACACTTCTCATTCACCCCACCTTAAGGACTTCTTCTCTAGGACCTCTCATCAAGGCAAGGTAGGCCCTCTGTTCAGCACCGCTACACAGCGCAGCAACTCCTTCCCCAGGGCTCCTTTGATTCAGGTTGTGGTGGGCTTGAGGCATCTAAGGCTACTGTGAGTAACCTGAAGGTGTCTCACTTACTAGTCCCCGGGGATCTGTCATCCAGGTGGCCAGGACGGGGCCATCGCTATTGGATCCAGTTCCTGGGAGTGGACCAGTGTGGGAGGATCACCTGGATGAGGGGTCTTCTGGCAGTTAAAGTGGGACCCAGACGGCGAGATACAGTATCCCCTCCCTTGTAACACCTTTTCCCCATCCTACCCTGTAGGACATTCACAAGCTCTACCCCCCACCCCTCTTTTCGACGCAAACACTTTCTTACACTGTAACAGACAACGGGCCAACACCAGAGCAGTTTACTTGACATGTGCCAACACACAGGTCAGGCAATTGACAATAACCACGCACACCTGATGGCCCTTTACCTTCCCTGCAGGGATAGAAGGCGGAACACAAGAGCAAATACGAGCAAGGCTGAACTGCAAGTCCTAGAAGGCCCTAGGAAAGGGCGGCAGGAGATGTCGGAGTGGTCCTACAAGGGTCATGTCAAATCCCTTGTACAATCAAGTCTCTCACCCATTGCAGAGAGAAAGCTAGGGGAAGGGCACCCACGCTTTCTGATGAAAATGCGCAAATCATGAACTGTTAGCCATCTTTAACACACTTCATGAATTTCTGTGTGAACCCAACGGAGGGATCCCCAGTTGGAAAGCTACTGAGAGTGAATCCTGCATTGATATACAGTAGAGTGAATTTTATATGTGGCAAACGTGAACCTAGCTGGGGGATGTCTACAAGTTGGGGTGAAGAGTAATACACCCGGGAACAGTGTGTCGACAAGAGTGAACCCCATTGAGGGTTGTCCACAGCGTTGTTTGAAAAGACATTAAAGCTCCTGGATGCTACGATCAACATTTGAAAGGCCGGAGTGAATCTGCCCGAGGGAGGCCCATTTTTGAAAAGAGGATCCGAGCTCGGCAGAGGGAGATTCTAGGGGCGAAGAGCAACCGCCCACGGTGCAAGATCACAGAATAAACTTTTGTTTGTTTGTTGTTTTGATCCAGCAAGCCTTGTAAGGCACGAGACTTTGTAGAAAAGAGAGTTTTCCCTTCTGGTATCGTGGAATGGATGTGTGAGCCTCGTGCTGGAAAGGCCCAGGTATGTGCTGTGCTCAGGAGTACCGCTTTGTTCCGTGCTGAAAACATGGGGAAGGGAGACCCCGCCATACCATCCTGACATCATTTTGTGTACACATTTCTTTTCTGGTGAACATTATCCCACACTCTTTTTGTAACTTAGTGGTAAGGACTGGCAATAGTTTTTTTTTAGTGTAGGCCCTTTTTATTTGACAAGACGCTAATAAGACTACCTCAATATTTGATGGTCATAGCTTGCTCTCATCTTGCTTTAGGTTTACATTAGGCGTTTTTCTCACCCATGCATACAGTTTAATAAACACCCTTGAACTGTGATCACTTGTGTCTGTCTTTACTGTCGCCACCACGATTTCCTTACACTACCGTCTCCCAAGCCGAGTGGCCCAGGGGCTCTTCCTGTCGCTTCAGGGACAGACCTGAAGCTGTCCTGGCTACCGGCTCCCAAGCTGTGGGGCTCAGGGGCCCTACCAGGCTGTCTTTGGAGGTGCAAAAAAGTGTCCTCTTCTTCTAGCCCGAGGGGGTAATGGATTGTCGAGTGCCACCTCCAAGAGTCTGTCCTCAGCTAGATCCAGCACAGCTACCAGCACAGGTGCCAACGGCGTCCAGCCTACCGGAGCTCGCTCTGAGGTCATGAGTCAGGGCGTTGCGACTACCAGCTGTCCGGCTGAGGGCTCAGTGCCTACCAGAGTGATCGCTGAGGTCGACGCCTCTGCTTCGGGTGCAAGACCAAATCTGTATCCTCTCGTGTCAGAGGCCTCTCTTGGCTCAGGGCCTTCGTGCCCTCCTGCCCTTGGCATGGTGGAAGGCTCCAAAATGGCGGAGCGGCACGTGGCGGAGCCTGCCTGGCAGGTGGCCATCTTGAATCCAGCTCAGGGCCTGCCAGTGCTTTCGCCCATCAAATGGGCCTTGCAGGATGACCCAGGACCCGAGCCCCCTTGCCCCTGGAAGCGGCAGCGAATCCTACGGTGCAGGGTTTTGGTCCCCTCAGGGATACATCCATCCATCACACCCGTATGGCTACATGCATGAGGCGTCTCAGCGCTTTGACCAGGAGAGGAGGCCCAGCGCCTCAGAGGGCCGGGCCCCTAGGGATCCAGCGGCCTGTGAGGAGCGCTTCTTCAAGCGCTTCCTCTTCCTCATGCGTTCCCCTCTGATGAAGGGGCTCCTGAAGGACATTGTGAAGGCAGTCATCCCGCAGGTGGTGCCGCCCCGGCCCCCTCCTATGGGTACTCCTCCCGTTCCTCCTGCGCCCCCAGTTCCAGTGCCGGTCCCTCCACCGGTTCAGGCCCTACCGGTCGTTCTGACCCCTCGGCCTCCTCCATTACCACCAATGCCTCCCTGTCAACAGCCGTTGGACCGGTTTGCGTCCCCAGACCCTGTGGGGGATCCCACCGGCACCTGTGTGCCAGGCCCCGGATTCCCCTCGCTCTGTGGAAAAGAAAAGGGGGTGGTTATGAGGATGACCATGACGCCCAGGACGATGAGCCCTCGGCATCCGTTAAGGCCTTTCATTACTGTCTTCAGGAGTTCTTGGAGCTCCCTCTTCCAGAGGAAACCCCCTCCGAGAATTAGACCTGCTAGCAGAGGTCACCACGATCTGGTCTGACATCCGCCTCCAGAAGGATGTCCTGCAGGTGGCACAAAAGGTCTGTGATTAACCCAGTACCAAAGCCCAGATGAACACAAAGTTGGACAGCAGGTGTAAGCTGATGGACGGTGAGACAATCCTCGTTGCCTTCCACCCGCAGCCCCATACCTGTGTGGTGGCTGCAGCCTCGTTGTATTCGAAATCCTCATATTTATCGTCTTCCTCCGTGGGTGCCACCTCCAGTTGCCTCTCTAAGGAGGACAAAGTCCTTGAGTTGTTGGGAAAGCGTTGTTATTCTAGCTCAGTACTGCATCTGTGGCAAGCCAACGTGGACAGCCACTTGGCTGTGGCTAACCAGAAGCTGTGGCGGGAGCTCAGGGAATTTCTGCCCGACCTCCCTTTGGACAAGCAAGTCTCCTCCAAGGCCGGTCTGGCAGATACCCGGGCCATTGCGCAGGACCTGGTGGAGTCCCTCATCGACACAGCCAGCATAGGGTTGTGCCTTGGGGTCGAGATGAGAAGGACGGTGTGGATGCATGCCACAAAGTTTTCATCTGACGTGCAAGAGTGGATCCTAGATCTGCCCTTTGAGGGCGTGGACCTTTTTCCTTCGTCAATCGATGATGATTTGACAAAGAAGAAAACCTCCACTCAAAACACCAAGTCCTTGGCCATCCTGACAAAACCAGGTCAGAAATCCTTCCCTTAGTCTCAGGGCAGGACCGAGTTCAAGCACGGCGCTTTCTCTGGATTCAGGGTGTTCCGGGACTGTAGTACACAGAGGCCTGACAGGTCACCCAGCTACAACAGGAGGAAGCAGCAGAGGGCGCTGCATGGTTTTTCTGATACCCCTCCACACCCCCACCTCTGATGCCAAGAAACAGTGATTTCAAGGCCGGGAACACAGGTCACCTGTGCGGGGAGGGTGGCATTTGGCTCTGTTCCAGGTTACCTGGAATTGTCTTTTCAGCGCCCCGTGGATCCTATCCGTAGTCTCCATGGGCTTCAGTCTTCCTCTTCCTTTGCCTCTACCATCCTCTCCTCCTCTTCGTCAAATCGGATCCCCGACTCTTATGGGAGGTCCTTTCACTCTTGGAGGTGCAGGTGATGGAACCGGTTCTTCGTGTGAACAGTGGCTGTGGTTACTATTCCAAGATTTTTGCGGTGCCCAAGAAAAACCAGGCTGACCGAGGGTAGTCCTTGACCTGTCATTTCTAAATCTGTCTTTACCGCTGGAACACTTCAAGATGATTACTCCCGCTCACATAGCTGAGTCTCTGTGTGAAGGGTACTGGATGTGTTCCCTGGACCTCAAGGATGCGTACCTGCATGTACGCCATCTATCAACCGCATCAGAGGTTTCTATAGTTCACGATTGTCATTCCACTTTCTGTACAAGGTGCTGCCCTTTGACCTGAACTCAGCCCCCGTGTCTTCACAAAGTTGATGAACGCAGTGGCGGGCCTTTTCTGCTTGGAGGGTCATCTATTCCCTTATTTGGACGACTGGGCGGTGAGGGCGGGGTCACCCAAAAAGGTGTGATACACTCCCGCCAGCGGTTGGCGGATACCCTTCATCAGCTGGGGTTTTTCTTCAACCGGAGGAAATCAGTTATGCTGTCTCAGCACCTGGTCTTCCTGGGGGTGCATTGAAACACTACTGTTCAATGTGTGTTCCCTATGCCTGACAGGCGTATTTCCCTCTGCAAGACGCTGGGACACTTTCTGGCCAATTCCATCACCTCAGCATGGTGGTTCCAGGCACAGGGTCAGTGAGCTGCAGGCGTTGTCCTCGTGCAAGCCCTTCACCACGTTTCACAACAAGGGCATCTTGCGCACTCACCGAAACGTCTTGCCCAAGGTGGTCTCTCCATTGTGAGATCTGCCCGCCGGTGTTCTTCCCGAACCTGCAGTCAGAAGCAGAGAAGGCCCTGAATTCCTTGGACCTCAAGAGAGTCCTCAAATTTTCTCTCTCTGACAAAATCCTTCAGGGAGCCCAAGGCATTGTTTGTGACCTTTGGGGAACCTCCCCCGGCACTAGGCTTCCAAGGCCTCCGTCGCATATTGCATGGTCCACGCCATTTTGGATGCGTACACAGCCATGGGCAGACCTGCTCCTGAGGGTATTCATGCCCATGTGGTCAGAGCCAAGGCCACAGCAGTCGTGTTACAGGGACCTGCATCTTGGGATGTCATCAGCAAGGCGGCTACTTGGGCCACTTTGGCTTCTGCAAGCACTATTCACTGGACACGAGCACATGGTGCAATGCAAAGTTTGGTCAGGCTATTCTGAACAATATTTGTGCTTTGCTCTAGATATGAGGCTCCACCCTATGTTATTGTTAGGTGGAATCGCCCACAAAGATGGAGGAATGGGGATGGGGACGTATGAGTAATTAAAGTACTCTTACGACCCGTCCCCTTTCCTCCATACTGTATGGGCGTCCCTCGCTAGGGACGGGAGACAATCTTTTTCACCAGAAAAATCATCTTCCCCTTTAAATTTAGATGCGCATGGGGGCAGAGCCCTGGGAGCATGAGCTCCCCTGCCTCCGCCCACCGGTGCCACTCCTCCGTCCTCTTTTCTGCGTCGACAGGAACAGACCGCTTTCACCAGCACTCCTGGGTTAGGCCTCTGGCCGAGTATTTCCACGCACTCTTCCCTGGAGAAGTATTCTCGTCTTTTTCTTTTGAATTATCAGGTACTGCTTTGTCCTCTGGCGCCACACTCCTCCCTGGCACATGTCGATGACAGTGGGCTTCAGCAGGTGTCTAGCCTGCGAGGGTCCCTGCCCAACGTCCACCCCCCACACCCTCTGCTGCCTTGGCCCAGACCACGGCTGGGACGGCTGTACCGTGTGTGATGCCTTGACTCCACGCGCGCTCAAGGCCCGACTAGCCAGGTGGCGGGAGCTCTTCAGAAGATAGCATCCAGAGGACCTAAAAGCATTTGTGAAGCAGAAAACCAGGCCCAAGGTAGGTGCCCTGTTCTCCTCCGCACCCCGCGAGGGTGACTCCTTCCCAAGGTAGCGCCCAAGCGGGAGGTACCTAACCGGTCCTAAGACCAGCAACAACACTGAGGCTGCTCCAGTTACCGACCACCAGGCCGAGGGGTTGCAAGATTTTACCGGTGCTACCGGTGAGGGGCCGCAAGGCTCTATTACCCAAAAGGCTACGCCCTAACACCGGACCCATGGCTAAAAGGGGTGCCTGCACACAGCACAACCAGCACCACTGCCGAGGGCACTCTGCCTAGCAGGCCCCGTCCAGAGGTGCACGGTAGGCCTGAACCCCCACCGATCAACAAGCTCCTCGACGAGAGCACATGGCATGGAGCAAAACAAAATGGCTACCTGGCCAGACCAAAATGGTAGCTCACCCGATGCCTTTTCCCTTCGGTGACCAGGCAGGGGAAAAGAGCATCCAGGTGGGATTGGTCAACCCCTGTCACTTGGTCAACATCCTATCCATCCACTTCTCAGGGCAGGTATACTTCGCCCTTTACAGCGAGACAGGGCACGCCCAGGACGCTGCCGCCTCAGGGCCCGACTCCTATTTTTGTACCAGCAGGCACCCCTCCGGCCTGTGAAGACCGATTCTTTGAGAAGCTCCTCACACTCATGAGATCACCACAGATGGGTACCATCCTCAGGGACGTAATCAGGGACATGCTCCCTCCTGTAAAGCCGCAAGCACCCACGACCACACCGCCCCTCGGTCCAACTTAGCCCCCGGCTCCCATGCCGGTACCAGTCACGACAGCCCTGGCTCCCATGCATGCACCAGTCACGGATGCCCCGGGTCTCCCACCTCAGCAGCCTCCGGCACTGATATTCAGCACGCCAACGCTGCCTGTGCCCAGCACTCCTCTGGCTCCCCTGGACCCGCAGGACACAACAGTGGACACAGACGAGGAGGAAGACCCAGACACCCCATCGTCAGCCAAAGCTTTTCACGAATGGCTGGTGGCCCTGGCTGAGTACCTATGAATCCCGCAGCCACAGGTCAAACAACCGGAGATTGGGGTACTGGCTGAAGTTCTCATGCAACACCCTACTGCTAGAATGGGAATCCCACTTCAGAAAGACATAGTAGCGCTTGCCAAAAAAGGGTGGCTGAAGCCACCATCTACCCAGCCTACTAATAGGCGTTCCAGTGCTAAATACAGGCAAACGGAAGGGGATCCCCTCTTATTGCAGGTGCACCACCAACCACATTCCTCAGTGATAGCAGCCGCATCACTGTATTCCAAGCCACAATCTTCTTTGGCCTTGGCACTCCTGGGCAAGGAGGAAAAGTTATTGGAGGCGTTCGGCAAGATGTATTCCAACGCCACTCTCCACCTGCGCCAGGGAAACGCAGATGCCATGTTGGTGGCTGTCAACCTGAATCTATGGTGCGAAATCACGATTTTCTCCCTGAGCTCCATACCCGCAGCCAGGTCTGCTTCAAGGCTGGGCTGGCGGAGGCTAAAATCGTGGCACAAGACATAATGGAGTCCAAGGTGGCGCACATTGACACTTCAGATCGGGCCATTTGCATCGCCACCGACATGAGAAGGATGACTTGGCTAAGGGTGACCACATTCAATCCAGATATGCAGGAACGCATACTAGACCTGCCTTTCGGGGGTGGGAGGCCTGTTCCATTCGACAACGGATGAAGAACTACATAAGAAAAAGAATAGCTTGCAAACAGCAAAATCTTTGTCGATCCTCACCAAGTCCACTCCTATGATCTACAGCCAAACGCACCAGCGCTCGGACAAGGGTCGGCCTTTCAGAGGCTTCAGAGGATTTCAGGAGAGACGGTCCAGGCAACTGGACAGATCTCCTAGCCAGCACAGGCGCAAACAGCACAAGGCAGTTAACAAAGGGTTTTTCCAGCCCCCGTCCGCAACCCCCCAGCCTCAAAGGGGAAGAAATTGACAGGCCCAACCGGATTCACGAGTCTCCTTTGGGGGGCAGGCTTGCCCTTCACACACACCGCTGATGGACAAGGTTCATGGACCCATGGATCCTCTCTGTAGTATCCATTGGCTTCCGGCTCCCCATCCCTCCTTCTCCTCCTTCCTCCCCTCTGCTCCCGCTAATTGTTACAGCCACTCTGTTGGTGGAATACGCTCGCTGGTAGCGAGCCAGGCAGTGGAGGAAGTCCCAGCCTCTAAGCGGAGCATGGGCTTCTATTCAAACATTTTCATATGTACAAAAAGAACCAGGCTGGCCTGAGAGTTGTTAGACCTTTCCACCTTGAACCTTTCCATTCCCTTGCAAAAATTCAAGATGATTGCCCCAGCCTTCATTGCGGAGACATTGTGTGCGGGAGACTGGATGTGCTCCCTTGATCTGAAGGATGCCTAGCTACACGTCCCGATTTGGGAACCCCATTGGTCCTTCCTGAGGTTCAGGATCATGTGCTTTCACTTTCAATACAGGGTCCTACCCTTTAGACTCAGTTTGGCCCCTAGGGTCTTTACAAGGCTAATGAATGCAGTAGCAGCCCTACTCAGGGTGCAAGGCCATCATATTTACCCATATCTAGACGACTGGCTAGTCAGAGCAAGATCTCCGGAGGCGGTCCAACATATAGCATCCGCCCTCATGGATACACTATACGACCTGGGATTTCCTATCACTCTCAAAATGTTGCAGTTGGTTCCCACGCAGAGAGCCTGACCTTCCTGGGACTTATCTGGGACACGAGCTCTGAGAGGATCTTCCCCTCCGAGGACAAGAGCACGGCCATCGAGAGAGCCATGGGGCATTGTCTCAGCAGGTCATTGACCTCTGCGGGGTGGTACCAACACTTTTTGGGAGTTATGGCTGCATGTCTTCTTTAAGTGCCACATATGAGGCTCAAAATGAGGCGGCTGCAGCTACATTTCTCAGCCTCCTGAAACCAAGAAAAGGGTTTGCAGGAGGAGCAGGTCAGCATGTCAGCATACCACAACAGCTCCACCAGGATCTGATCTGGTGGGGTGCGGACAACAACCTGCGGATAGGCAGGCCCTTCTGGCAACCAACACCTGAGGTCACCATTACCACAGACTCGTTCCTGGAGAGATGGGGAGCTACCATGGCCCGTTACAGCTTCCATGGAGTATGGTCCAGGCAGGAGCAGCTGGCGCACATCAACTGGCTTCAGATGATGGTTATCTGGCTTGCTCTCAAAACCTTTCTACCTATTTTCACTTCCATTCAGACAGCTCCACCTGCATGTATTACATCAACAAGCAGGGTGGCACCCGGTCGCCTCCCCTCTGCAGACTGGCGGTCGACATTTGGGAGTGGGCTGTGGTGAACAACATACACCTGTCAGCAGCCCACCTCCCAGGGGAGTCCAACCTAGAGGCGGATAGGCTCAGTAGGATGGGCGTGGACAACAACGAATGGCAGTTGAACAAGCAGGTCCTTCAGTGGATCTTCAACAGTTGGGGTCATCCGCAGGTGGACCTCTTTGCCACCAGTGCCAACAGGAGGTGCCCCCATTTTGCCTCCTGGCAGGGGCAAGGGAGGGTTTTGCTAGGCGACGCAATGCAGATCCAGTGGAACAACATGACTGCTTACGGTCCACCGCCCCCCCCACCAACTCCCTTGGTGCACAAGTTCATTTGCAGGATCATTGTGTCGTGGGACCTTCGTATCAACCTGATAGCCCCATGGTGGCCAGCACGACCCTGATTCTCGGAGCTGCTCAGTGAGTTGGACCAGGCCCCTGGACACCTCCCGCTGGGCCCAGCACACCTACTATTTCAGCAGGGAGGCACAGTCATTCACCCCTCCCCACAGAAGTTAGCCATCACAGCGTGGTTCCTGAACAGATCTCCCTGAAGCATCTGCACCTGTCACTGGCTAACCTGGCCATTATACAAGGGGCTCGGAGTGACGCCACCTGTAGCAAGTACAAAAGCAAGTGGACCAGGTTCTGTCACTGGGCAGAGTCAAAGTAAATTGATCCTTTGACTTGCACGTTGGATAACATGCTCTCCTTCTCAGCACACCGGGCACACTCAGGAGTGCAAGTAGACACATGTCACACTTTTCTGGCAGCCATTGGAGCTTGCAAGAACTCTCAGGAGGAAGTATTCTCATCCTCGAATCCAGTGGTTAAGAGGCACTTAGCGGGCCTAACTAGACTATATCCAGCTGCCAAGAAACCACACCCCGTGTGGGACCTCAATGTGGTCATGGGTGCCCTGGCCCATAAACCATTCGAGCAGATGGCGTCCACGGACATCAGGCTAGTAACCATTAAGACAGTCCTCCTTATGGGCCTTACCTCAGCAAGCTAAATCGTTGAGATCCTGGCGCTAGTGGCTTCCAAGCCATATACTTGCTTCATAAGGAGGAGGTGGTGCTCAGAACACACCCTGCATTCTTACCTAAGGTTATCTCCTCTTTTCACTTAAATGAGGAGATAGTGTGACCAACTTTCTTTGCAGACTCCAAGGATGAAGCCCAGAGGGTACTGCACTGTCTAGATGTCAGACACGCTCTAAAATTCAACCTGGACAGAACCAAGAGCTTCCGCAAATCAGTCGCCCTCTTCATCACCTTTGGGGGGGTCAAAACCAGACTGTCGGGCCTCCAAGGCTTCTATAGCAAGGTGGATGGTTATAGTCATTAATGAGGCGTATGATGGGCAGCACAAGCCCATTACCAGCAAACATGCATGCCCACGCCATCAGATCTAAGGCCACGGCAGAAGCTGTCCAAATACATGTTCCGTGGCAGGTTATCAGCAAGGCAGCCAGGGGGGCTACTCCCTCGGCCTTCTGCAAGCACTACTGCTTGGATGCCAGCACCAGGTTGGACACAACATTTGGTCAGGCAGTGTTAACTAACTTGTTTTCTTAAGAGGGGCAACTCTCTACCCGGGGGCTACATTCAGTTGTAATCGCCTATACAGTATTGAGGAAAGGGGATGGGACGTAGGAGTAATTATAAGTTACTCACCGTAGTGACTAACTTACTCCTTGTCCATAGTCCCCTTTCCTCCATACGTCCAACCTGCCTTCTCCCGCTAGAATCCCAATGGTTAATAGGTAATAGGCATAGCCAGGTGTCCAAGCGTCCGAAGTGCTTAAAGGGGACTGAGGTGATGCGCCGGGCCTCGGCGGTGCTTCCCCACGCCTGAGGCCACGCTTTGGCACGCTATACTAAATTTAGAGGGGAAGCTTAATTTTTTGCATCACCATGTTGTGGGGGGATTGCCTCACAAGAATGGAGGAAAAGGGAACTATGGACTATGAGTACTCTAGTCTCTATGGTGAGTAACTGGTTGCAAAATCTGTTTTCCTGCAGTTTCCAGGTTGTCTGGTCTGTCGGTCTCGAGCGCACGTCTGTGCTCACTCAGCTTACATTTGGTCACTATTTTCCAAATCCTGAGAATTAAAATATAAAATGGCCTGCTCAATATGCCTTACCACGTCCGAGTTGAAAAATCATGCAACATCTAGACACACTGTCAGGGGCCCAAATGGACTGAAACTTCAGTGTAGGATGTGGGGGGGGTGTTGTGGGTGGCCTAACGCTGCAGTGGAGGATTGGCTATCTTTAGGGACGTGGGCAGGGCAAACTTAACTTGTATGGGTTCCCTTCACGTTCTGCCCAAGGAATCTTTTTGGGAACTATTGTCAAACTAGCAGCACGTGGTGCAGTTTAAAGCACTTTGATCGAGTGAAATTACCCCAAAACATGATGGGATTTGAAGACAAAACTGACATTTTTAATGGCACCTGCCTGCGTGCTAATACTGTGTTTGTGATGTGGTTCGTGGTGGTGCATATCCAGCAGCATTGTACCATCATCCTCGTAAGCCTAAGTGGCCCTATAGTTGGAGTGTCTTTGAGTTTTTAGTGTCAGTCAGAAGCGAGGTCCAGGCAACTAACTAAAGACGGTGGCCAACAAATGTATGCAACACATAGTGTCATCTGGCATCACTTAGCTAAACATCACATCATATGACATAAAAGCTGGAGAACGAATGTATGTATGCATGGATGTTAATAAATGGAGCCAACTGTTATGTTTCTAAAATTAAACAGGTTGCCCCACTTCTTAGTGGGTGGTCTGTCAGGCTAAGTTTGGTAACAATCACCTCAAAATGATAATACTTCTTACCCCAACCAACAACACATTACTTCATAATTCCAGCATGGTTACACAATGTAACGTTCACCACCCGAAGACAAGTGTGTGCACACAATGCCCCTACTCGCCACATTAACCCACCACAGACACACCCATGCAAAGCTCCTAACTCATTAAACACCACTCTGACAGACCACACAGACAGTCGGACAATTTACATGAGCAGCCTTTAAGCACTGCTCCAAACAACTCACAGAATGACTAAACTTGCTGCAGAGTCCTATCTTTATATATCTGCACACATCGACATTGCACCTTAGTCCCCTACCCCACCTTGCAGATCCATGATAGTGGCAGAAGGTTTGCAAAACAAGACCACATAAAATGGCATGATGGGGCATAGCCACCTTTGGTGAATGGCAGCAACAGCGTAGGAAATGTATTTTGGTTCTCCTGTGGTCAGTCCTGCTGTACTAGAGTCGTTGGTGCACTGATTGGCTCGTGAGACTAGAGATCTGCCAATCAAATCGAGTGATCTGGGATTGAGGAAAGGCCAGTGCAATAATAAGGCAATTATAGGGAATGGTCGTAGTCTGGGACACTAATGGAGGAACATGAGAGGACACCCTTTTGTCCCTAAATTCGGTCTGCTCAATTTTAAGGGAGTCTCTTTTTCGAGTAATATCACTTTGAGATTAAATCATATACCCAGGACCACACACTTTGGATAAGCGGTGAAACTGGGATTTTAACCCACTTTGCAATTTATACCCTTGACCACATGCCTTCTGCGCTCTACTTGGGACAAATATTTGTGTTGGCTTTTAAATGAAACTCCAGGAGTGGGTGGAGTCTACAATGATTACTTGTGGGAATTCAGGACGAAAATACGTTCCCTTAGCACTTAATGGGTTACGACTACGCTGTTTTTCTAGAGTTTATCACAAAATACACACATCACATAGTAAAGCAACCTGACAGTATGTAAATAACCATAGACGCATGTTAAGCCAAAGAATATCTTTGTATCTTTATTTTCCACATCCTGATAGGAAAACAAAAAGTCCCAGAATGCTAAATAATGCGAGCCTGAAAAATCTCCTGTTTCACACCAAAGCACTTTCACCACATTGCGATGCACCCTAAAAGAAATTGTGCAATTGCCTTGAGTATATATATTGTCATTCTTCCAGCTTCCAGTTATGTAGGATGTTTAAAACATTTGACTATCCACCCACATAAACACTTTTTTCCATATCAAGCCAGTAGACGTCATAGATACAAACTAATCTTTAAAAGGGAGCTTTATTGTGTTAGTCACTTTAACGGTCTTGGAAGTGAACACAGATAACTGGAGCTGTGTGGGATTCTTTCAATTACAACTGTCCCGTCATAGTTGCAGGTGCCTAAACATTTACGCATAAGAAAGGTGCTGATAACAAAAAAATGTTTTCAAAAGTCATTGCAAGGCCGTTGTTAAGGTGCGTGTCGCTCAGCTGTAATGTAGTTTATCATTTTTGTTTTGCTCTGCTCATGACAGCTCTGAAGGTGAGCAGGCCTCTTTAGCAGTGGTTGAGAATGTCTGTGTTGGGGGGCGGCTAAATCCTGATTAGCCCAACTGTGTTGCACGCCTGGGGCACCATCTGATATCACTGGATACCAAGAACATTCCACTTCTTGCAAGAGAATCGCGATAACGTGTACTTTTTTTTTTTAATAAAAAGGGAACGAGTAGTAAGGTTTTCCACTGATCTTTAATTTCCTGGCTGTTTCGTTACTCTTTTCAGCTCCGGTGTAAAAACGTAAACTCAGAATTGTCACGTCGTTGCACGTCTGCAAGATGACTGTCTCCTGATGCCAGCACATCCATTTGCTAAGAGGAACAGTATTGTGGGATTGCGAGATAGTGGAGTCATAGAAGACCTAAAATACATGTATTGGTTAAGGCGATATGTGTCTTTTTGACTCTTGTATATTCCCTGCTCTGCAGTTGGTTATGGTCCGTTTTCGTGATTTGTGCCATATAGTCACTTGGGTGCAACTGTCTGACTCGGAATACCAGTGCACTTTACAAAGGAGTTGGTCATTTTTTTTCTCGTCGATTTTTAATTGATCTTGGTTTAATCTACCCTTGAGTGGAGGCAGCAACCTTCTGATTCTCTAAGAGTCTCAATTGTTATAATTGGCAGAGATTCGTTCAGCAGTTTTATGCTCTCCCCCTCCCCCCCTGCCCCCTCTACAATGTTACTTTTCCAGAAGTTAAGAGACTGAGACCCTGTGGCACGTCCGCTGGGGTCATTAATGGCCTAACGGTCAAGCCCGGAATGCAGGAGGTTTGGGGGGCGTTGGGGGTGTTGGACAGCTGGAATGGACATAAACAGGCTAGATAGACAACAGGGCAGTGACAGAGTGCAGGGATTATCGACTTTAAGCAGTCAGGAGTGCTTCCAGCAGACTGCAGGATACATTACAGTGCGCCATGCAGTGCCTGAGACCCAAGCACAGTTCCCCCTCGAATGTTGACAGTGAGCCCTCTCATGGGTATGTGGGGGTTGCAATCAACAGG
Organism: Ambystoma mexicanum; assembly: GCF_040938575.1. Taxonomy (NCBI): domain Eukaryota; kingdom Metazoa; phylum Chordata; class Amphibia; order Caudata; family Ambystomatidae; genus Ambystoma; species Ambystoma mexicanum. The sequence continues at coordinate 438,128,662 of NC_090936.1, forward strand.
TGCGCCTTGTTATTCCTTAATAACAGTGACTGTTCCAGATTTATTAGTTTGTCTGGCCCATCTTTGTAAGACCACCAGCCTTAATTGTAGGCAGTTTTTCGTAACAAAATAGCAGATGTAATACATTTAACCGATTTGCGTAGTTTCCCTCACAAGTGGTTAGACCATCGACTTCGCAAGAAAACAGTTTGCAAAAGCTGCATGAAAGCGCTGCATTAATCATTTAGCGAGTCAGTGGCAAAAAAACACCTATCTTGAATAAAGTCGCGTTTATTTACGCTATATTAGACTAAATTCAGCAAATGTGAAAATACCATTCCTACCTTATCTGTTGAACGCTACTCCTGTTCTACACCATTTCCTCAGTACGGATGGTGTTCACTGCCTGCTACAAGGCGCCTCTACTCGTGGGCTGTGCAGGGGGGCATGCCTAGGTGAAGTGACCTAACGCTCTGGCGTAACAGGAGCCCCCACAGCCCCCGTAGTGCTGCCCATGCCCTGTGGGGGTGGGGGCATTGCTGGTCTGGTCCCTCATCAGGGCTTGCAGGGGGGGGGGGTGCCACATTTTGTGTTACACCTCGGACTCCATGAGACACCCATCTTTTTTGGATGCCAACACCGGCCACATTTTTTTATTTCACAGCAAACATCAATGCCCTCCAAAATGTGATATTTCTCCAATACTCAGTTATTAATGATACATAAATAATCTATAACATTTCTTACTTGCAAGTGGTCCAGACGGACAATGGCTCTCTGCCCTGCCGGGCGCATCGCATTGTGGTGAGGCCCTGTCCCCTCCCCACCATGCCCTTAGGAGACAGCCCCCTTTCTTACCTGGCCCGTCTGCCTCCCGGTCCCGCAACCACCTGCCCCGCCGGGAGCCCCCAGTCCCTGTGCGCCACTCTGGCTCCAGAGTACCCTGAACATGGATCTAGTTGTCCCCATGGTCCTCCCCCAACCTGAACCCCGTCTCCCACCACCCCATAAAAGGATGGGTGTAATGGGGAAAACAAGCTCCAGCGAGCGGTGCAGGCGCGGCAGCGACAATCCAGGCAGGACGAGGCAGAGATCAGTGCTCTTCTCGTCCCCAAGGGCTCTATTTTAGCCCCCAGATCGGTGCTTCCACGCTCCATACGCCCCATCACCGTGCCAGAGCCCGTGAACCACCCCCTGCTGGCCTGCCACTTCCTCCCTGGCCACCCGCCCACCCAGCCAGGCAACCCCGTAATGGCGGGGTTTCACCTTTGTGGGCTGAGGACAGGCGCATACCTAGTTGAAGAGTGACCACATGTGACACGTATCTTTTTTCTGTATGCCAAAACGGCCACATTTTTAATTTCACAGCAAGCATCAATGCACTCCATAATGTAACATTTCTCCAATGCACAGTTATTAATAATCCATACATAATTTACATCACTTCTTACTGGCAAGTGGTCCAGGCAGGCCATGGCTCTCCGCTCCACCGGGGCATCACATGGTGGTGAGGCCTTGCTGTCCCCTCCCCACCATGCCCTTCTCTGGATGCGTTACAGGGAGTCAGCCCCCTTTCTTACCGGGCCCAGCTGCGCCCTGGTCCCACCGCCCCCTCCCCTGCCGGGAGTCTCTGGTCACTGTGCCCCATTCCGGCTCCGGAGTCCCCCGGAAAGAGATCGGTCTCCACATGGTCCCCCACCTGACACAGGGGCGCAGACTCACTGGTCCGTCAACCCCCACGCCCCAACCAACAAATGTTTTTATCACAGCCAAATAGTTCTGCAACAATAGTTCAGTTCGGTACTTGGATAAATGCACCCTGTCTTGGTGACAAGTCCTTGGGACCCTCAACAGGCCGTTACTGATGACATGCAAACTCCCCTGGCTGGCAGCTATCTGCGCTATTTCATTGTTACATTTTCGTGCCAACATGTTCAAAAGGCGTGACTGGCCCGGATATCCCCAGTTGAGTCTAGGAATGATCTGAGACCAAGCAAGCCATGTCCCCCGGGCAGGCCCGTACAAACCAAGAAAACAAAGATAGCAAGTGCCCAATGAACGCCTTCTTTCCCAGCCTCATCCGGTTGTTCCCCCAATGTGCAAAATCACCAAAAGGGGGCTTGGCAGCCCCCTCCATATTTGTCCTTCAACCAAAGAAGGCACCAGGCACACCTGCAGCCCTCCACGATAAATCCAGTGGATGTCAAAGGCTGTCCTGTCCAACAGAAACCCTAGTCGTTCTCGTACACTTTTTGTGCCATCCTTTATATGAATGAGTATCCCACGATCCACACCACTGGTTTCAATCTCTCCTTACTCAAAATGACACAAAGAGCAGCACGTTGGTAATTTCACAGTATCTCACCCCCTTTTTTCCTTCACCAACAAATCGGTAGACTAATCCTTATCCCACCCCCTTCTTGTTATGCTAACACAAGAGTTGTGGCCTGATGTAGCCCTTGTATGCGTGGGACTTCCGTCGCCCTAATGCCTTGATTTGCCCTTCTCCGTACCTGATACCAACAGCTGTGGTGGCTGCCAGCGATTCTAAAAGCGTGTGGGGCGAATCCCATCCTCTCAAGCTCTGATTCCACCAATGTTTTTTCGAAAATCTTCCTGAGCTTGTACTTGAATAGGCAAGACCCATCCCTACGCAAGAGCAGCGGGCCTGCTGGATTGCCCCCCCCCCCCACCAACCCTCCACACCCCAAATATATGCCCGCAGCCTCCCTACTGGGCAGATGTCAGTCGCAGTATGTGCAGCCATTGTCAGCCTGACCCCTATCCCCTCCTGGTCTGTTTTTGACTTCCTTAACCATATGTGGGCCAGGAACCCTCACCTCCCCGCCCCCACTCAAAGGACAGATGTTATGTTATGTTAATATATTTGTACCGCGTCAAAGCCCGTAGGCATCCAGACGCCGAGAGCAAGAATACTGTAGCAAGAACTACCACGGAATTACTCTAAAAGAAAGAGATAGGTTTTTAGTTGTTTGCGGAAAGTAAGGAGGTCTGAAGATGGAGGTCTGAAGATGGTCCCTGGACAGCTCTCCCGAAAGGTCGTTTGTGGGTCCCCCACCGGCTCTCCAATCCTGAAGGCTCCAAAAATGTCACAAAGGCTGCCCTGGACAGCGCAATTTCCCAGTCATCTCTGCAGACCCCCGTACCCGTGCCATTGCTATTACTGTGTATGGGTCTAGGGTTCTTCTAATATGCCCCCAGGTGCCACAGCCCTCCTCCAGCAGGACAAGTTTTTTTGATTGGGAAATGGGTTGATGGCGGGGACCTTTCTTGTAAGCCTGCAAAAAACCCAATGGCTGCCATCTTTGTTCTGCCCACTTCTACTGTTACCTCCTCTGTATGCAGTTCACTCAGAAATTTGCTAGTAGCATTCCTGTGGAAAATGTCCCCCAGACAAATGTCCCTGTCCCACACAAAATTCCCTGAATGCTCTTTCGTTGCTCGTTTTGTCTTTGACACTGACACATCTATCAAAGATGCAAAATCTGGGCACCATAGCATAGTTCCCACAGCATCTCGGGAATGGTGACATCATTAGGTCCACCCCTTGTAACCACTGCTGGGACTCCTGCAGTTTAAAATGGGACGAAGCATTGGCTGCATTAAGGACACCTGGCACATGTTTTGCCCACAAGCGAATATTGGCCTTTAGACACAGCAATACCAATCTTCTTATTAACCTCCTCACCATTGGGCATGCTGCCCTCTGACTGTTGATTGAGCAGACCACTGACGTGCTTTCTGACCAAAAAACGACATCCTTTCCCCTCCAATTCCTTCCCCCAAATAGTCAATGCTATAATAATCGGAAAGAGCTCCACAAATGTTACGTTTTTGCACAGCCCTCATTCTTTCAGCTGTCTAGCCACCGCTGTCGACACCCCTTGTTGCCCAGGATGGCCCTGAATCCAACGCTCCCAGCTGCATCCGTTACAGGCCTAACTGGCTGTTGCACTCCATTTCCCCTGGCCTGACCGTCACTCCATTAAAATCCCCCAAAAACTGTCCCAAATCATCAGGCCCTGCTTCTGCTCTCTGGACAACCTGGTGTGGTGATGTGTTTTTGTCAGTCCTGACATAACCCCTGCGATAGACTGAGAGAAGGGTCTCCCCAAAGGAATAATTCTAAGTGCAAAATTCAGCTGGCCCACCAAACTCTGAAGCTGCCCAAAGTCACCTTCTGAGCCCCCAGTCAGGCAGACACCGCCCTCCTGAAGTCTTGCACCTTATCCACAGGGAGTCGGCATTCGCCTACCTCACAGTCCATTTCAATGCCCAAAAAGCAAAGGGAAGTGGTGGGGCCCCCTGTCTTCTATGCTGCCAGTGGTACCCTCATTTTCTCTGCCACATCCAGAAATGTCATTAGTGCCCTGTTGCACTCCTCTGTGCCCCTTGTTCCCATAAACAGGAAATCGGCCAGGTAATATAGGACCTGCACCCCTCTATGCTCCTTCTTGGTCACCCACTCAAGAAAAGTGCTGAATGTCTCTAAGTAAGCACATGAGATGGAGACCCCCATAGGTAAGCATTTGTCATAATAGATTTTTCCCCCTAATTGAAAACCCAGCAGGTGGTAACCCTCCGGATGTACTGGCAACAACCGGAAGGCAGCCTCAATGTCTGCTTTTGCTAGCAGTGCCCCTTTCCCCTCCGTGTTACCGCTGAGTCAAAGGAGGCGTACTTTACTGAGCACAGTTCATCGTTAATGGCATCATTGACTGAATCCCACTTTGTAAAAGTTGTGGATCAACCTATATTTCCCTGGCTCCTTTTTAGGAACAGTGCACAGCAGGGAGCATACCAACCTCTGCAGGGGTGATTCCGAAAACAAAGCACCTGCTCATCTCCCCAACTTGTTCTCCTTGGCCACTTTGTCCATCAGTATTGATGGTTGTGACCAGGCCGACCTCTGATTCTCGGGCACCGCAGGGGGAGAGGGTTGAACCACTCCGCCGGTATCAGGAAGCCCTGTGAAAATCCCTGTACTAACAGTCCTGCGTCTCCCGCCCGAGGGCACCCATTTGCTCTTGGCCTCAACACATCCACTTGTACGGGTGAGGGTAAGCCCGCCAATGGTGCACCGAGCACCCCTCTCCTGATTGTGCTCCTTGCTGTGTTTGATGCTTTTGGCTTCTCCATGTCCAGACATCTCGCACAGTAAACAGACATGTTTAAATGTACAGACTGGCCTTGCGCAAGAGAATTTGTTGTATGCCCAACATGCCCCTTTTTTTGTCCCTGTTTCCCCCGCGGTTCCGAAAGGGCTGGGTCGGGCTACCCCGGGTAAACCCCTTGCTGTTAGATGGGCGCACAGCTGTGCAGCTACCCCATAGATCCATCGCCCTAAAGCCCAAGTCCAGTGCAGCATTGCATGCCTTTGCACTCCTAAACCTTTCATCGTATACCAACCAAGCCCCAAATATACTATCATGATACAGTGTCAAAACAAAGTGATTGTATGACCGCAATTTTTGATGAAGCTTAGGACATTTTTCCAACAATATGGCTGGGTGGCTGCCTGGGTGTGCCTGTATGGGGAAAGGGTACAAACTTAAATGTATGGGTGGCTGTGGGTGGCTGTGTGTGTGCTTGTGTTCAGGGGCGCAACAAAACCTACTTTATGGTGGGCAGGGTGGGTGCTAACCCTTCAAATGTTGGGAGAGGTGCTTACTTCACGGGCGGTGGGGGAGGGGCAAACTTATTTGTGTGGGGGCATCTATCTTCTTTATGCAGTCTGAGACGATTCTAGTGCAGCTTCAATGTTACAAGCAGTTAACTATCTCCTTTAAGTCTGAAAGCACCCACTTATGGACTGCTGTGAGAATAAGCTGTCTCCTGTCCCCTCTCTACCCTTCCAACCACTTCCCTGGCATGCAAGTGCTAAGCCCACATCAAGATTTCAATCGCCCAAAAAATTATGCATTTGAATGCAGGTACTAACAGTGAAATGCTTTACGCTAGTAATTGTCAGGTCTTTGTTAACAGTGAAACCCAGATGCCATTTAACATCTGTCCTGTTCTGTCCAGGAACAGCTCTGTAGGTCAGCTAGGTCGAGTCAACATAGTCCAAAGGTTGGGTGGGGGGGGGGGGGTGCTGGAGAAAGTGGTCTGAAACCCAGTCAGCTCAATGGTGTTGCGCCACTACTTATGTTTAATCTCTTGGTTACTTATTGGTAATATTCATTACTCATAGCCCTATTATTGCTCATTCCAGTACTTGTGTATGAGGCAGTTTGCCTCATACACCAGTACTGGGATGAGGTAGAGGGACATGGAGGTGATGCCTGGCTTAGTTACCTGTAATCTTAATTACTCCTAGTCCCACTCTTCCTCATCCCAGTACTTACATGTGAGGAAAGGAGCCTCATATGTAAGCAGTGGGACAAGGAAAAGGGACGTAGAGGTAATTCTGGGCCAATGAGCTGATTTTGGGGGTTGGGGCAGGGGGTGGGAGGGAGAGGGGATGTGTGGGGGGGGCAGGGATTGTGCAATAAATTGTAATGGTCATCCATGCCCAGGCTAAACAGGCATGATATGTGGTATTAGTGGCTAGAGGTGCACTTTGGTGCAGCCAGTATAGTCATTTCTTAGTTTAGCTGGGCATCTCTGATAAAGCAGTCCTGCTAAGTGTAATTACCTGGCTAGACTGGCATTTGGGTGCTGCCAGTCTAGCTGTTTCTTACTGCGGCATTGTATATTTTTCTGGGCATCTGTGATCAAATAACCATAATAAGTGTTATTGCTTCGACTGGCATTCTGGTGCAACCAGTCTAGGTAGGTCTTTGTGGCCTGGCATGCTTTACTGTAATATGTTATTACGTGTCTAGTCTACATTGTGCGGCTAGTTGGACATGTTTTCATGGTGGCATGGCATTTTTAATAGCAAAGCATTATATTAATTAAAGCATTAATGTTCCACACTATTGGTGACTTGCATGATTTTTGCATTGGTATTACCCTACAAATCAATCGCAAACGTTCTAGCTTTTTAGCCAATTTTCCTCAGAAAGTGTGCTGTATAATGCATTAAAACAAATATTTATATTGTTCTACTAGTGCAGTTTGTGGCGTACCTCTGCAGCAGCACGTTCGTGCGTATTGCGCAAGCGTAATCTAGGCCGGCCCAGTGTGTGGTGCGACCCGAGCTTTGTTGCCGAGTTGGGGGACCCTCGGCATGGCTCGCAGGGGAGCCCACACATTTTTGTTACGCCATTGCTCCAGGCATTGCACTGTAGTACCTTGACCGCCATGCTATCATAACTACACACTGAGCTCTCATAGGCTTTATTAGAATGAAATCTGTCATTAAGTTATGATCGGCTAGGCCTATTTAAATAGCGCCGATCATAAACAAAATTATCTCTGGGCGCACTTGATTCCATGTCTACTAGTGGGAGGGCACTCGTTTCATAGATCTTCAAACTCTCTAACGTTATCCACAGATCTGTGCGGTGGGTCCCCAATCCACGGAGACCGCTCCCTTGCTGCCAAACGTAAGGGAATTAGTAAAAACATATAAACACGCCCGATTCCTCCGCTAGCCAAAAATAAGAGCTCTAGTTTAAGGCAGTGTTAGCCAGCTGAATGGCACGCAGTTTAAGACTTCTGAATGATGGGGAGTTGATTCAACCCAGCAGGGATATAAACCTTTGGCTGCAGACAGGTATTTGAAGTGAGCACTTAACTCACTGAGCTGTCTTACTAGCCACATGCCAGTTTGCTCTTTTTTTTTTTAATTTATTAAAGGGCTTACATTTTATGGCCTATTCCCATGGCGTGTGCCCGAATGTTCCCTCCACTTCCTGGAAGCAAAGCATAACAACCGTCATTTAAAAATATCTGGATCGCATTAGGAGATTTCAGGTCAAAGGGTATTCTCGCTTGCCTTTGAGTTTCAATGGGGAAATATACACCGGTTTTAATAATGACTGCTGGCTAGGCCTTTGAAGTTCTCGACTCCCCCTTAGTAAAATGAGTTTCAGTCGAACAGTGTTGAATATTATACGGTTCAACAGATTCTAATTGTGTTGGGAAATAAAGGCTTCAAACTGGGGTCAGGGAAGAGTTCCAGGAGGAATGTGGACATATATTGAGAAGTGTCTGCATTCTACAATTGCACTGTTTGAGCCTTTACTTTTCGTCCATCTTCGTGTAAAGCGTATTAGTTTGAAACCCACATTAAACGCACCATTAAAGAAGCCGCACTGGAATCATCTAGTCAGTCTTCTCAAGGTTCATCTTTGGGAGCATGCATTTGAAATTCTATTATTTCCTAGTACTCCCAGAGGTTTTTTGTGCATATGATACAAGAAGGATCCCATGAACATCAGCGGATGGTTTTTTTTATCTCCTACACATCCAAACCTAATATGTTTACTTTGGGTCTATTCCTTGACAAGGGGCCTGGCTCCTTCTACGGCTAGGAAGACACCCTGCAAATGTGAAGGTGAGACTTGGGACAGGTGTCTCTCCCTGTGATCAAGGGCCATCCCTGACTTCAGTGACAGATTGACATCCATGAGGGTGTGAAAGCTCTGGCTTTTTATTTTTTATTTTTATTGCCATAAAATGATACTGGAAATTCTGTTACTGAAAAGGCCGTCTGCTAATCAGGCTCCTTTTCATAAATGACCAATAATAAAATTGAAGTGCACACTTGTGCTTTTTCTGTAACTAGTCTCCTGACATCAACAGTCCCAGCACTATAGTGGTGCATAACGGATTCAAAGGTCACAAGTGCATCACTGATAGCTGCTGAAACACGAAGTATCCTACAGCCAGAGGTGCATTTTAATCTCTTGCCCATCTAATCTAAATTATAATAATTGTGGCATGCAAATCAATAAATATAAGCCATGCCTCTTTGTGGCAGGGTGACTGCTAAGAGCACAGAATTATACAGCTACCGCAATTTGATTTCACAATAGTGTCATCTCGGGGAGCAGTAGCCAGCTATGAAGGCCTGATATTTATTAATGTCTGGTCTGACTGTGTCCACTACAGCCATGATGCTACCCCTTTCATTCTCCTGCAGGAATGGGAGTACCTTCTGTCATGGAATTCAGCAGTCCCCAGGGGGTATTCTGGGAGCTTCAGAGGCAGCACTGACATGACAAAAACCCTCCTTCATGCAAGAATGCCGACTACTGGAGTCCATCTGACATCAGCACACATGGGATAGGGATCGAGCAGAGTAAGAGTAGCAATATAGGAGAGGCGCAGGCTATGAGAAAATCCCACCATCTGGATTACTATTAGGACTCTGTTTTCTGCTCACCTGGCATTTCCTGCAAGAAAGGTACTCTGGGTGTGATGTCATAAGTCAAAGGGCACTTGTTATAGCAACTTGGTTTGGGCCCCTTGTGCAGGCTTGCTTTGTACTGATCACTTGTGACATTTTGCATTTAAAAGCAGAGGGCACCTCTTTATTCTTTGATTCCTCTCTGGACTTTCACAAGGACAAGAAGAATTCCGCTTGACCTCAGGGGGGATACAGTCTATTCCAAAGCCCTCTGCAAGGGTGGTGGAAGACCGAAGGCATCCAAGGCAGAAAAGAGCTCTGTCGCCTAACCATCCCTAGGAAACTGTGGGGATGATTACTGTTGGGCAAAGGCTTCTTTACTGGCTGCACTGGAACCAGGCTCCAGTTCACTGGAGGGGGGGGATCCAAGCCAAGCTCCCTTTTGTAGGAGTATTGAAGGACTTGTCTTGTCCTGGAGCCCCTGGATTGGGAATCCCAGCAACCACAGTGTCAAAGACGAGACCATTGGATCTCCCTGCATCTCCGAACCACATGGGCACTAGTTTGGGCACCTTCAACACTGTCCAAGCTGCTGCATAGGAACCACCTGATTCCACTCTGACCTCGACATCCAACCACCATCTACAGCTCGAGTTTTGCTCGACGCAGAAGCTTTCTTGCCTCTGCATCTAAAATCTGCACAGTTTTCTAGTATCCCCCGCTCGTCAACACCGCCCGTGCACCGGCTACTTTGAGCTTCAATCGGATGTTGCTGTAGTACCCTGACACTGTGTTGAGAGCTGACTCTCCACCGGGCAGTCTCCCCTTCAACGCACCAGAGGTCAGCATCACCTATCCTCCCCAGCTTCATCGACTCGTAAGCCGTTGCTGCTTCGGAATAGCACAGCATTGTTGGAACCAGCACCGAAAGACCCCAGACTCCAGTTTCAACAACGAACTGAGAAGGGATCTGATCACCCTGGTCAGTATTTGGGACCATACTGACTTTCAAGCCCCCCCCACTTCTCTGCCTTGTTATTAAAGACATATTTCTTTAAGTGATATTGTGCCAATCTTGTGTCTGAATACCTCTGCTCATCTACCCAGAGTGAAACACAAATACAACCTCCCACACCATGTTACATTTAGCTTATTAGCATGTCACTAAACAGTTCATGTATAATTTACATCACACAGTGCAAGTCAATTATTAATTTCCGTTTTATTTTTTAACAATATGAAACGGAATTGGACAACCAACAATTTAACAGTCTAAAATCCATACAAATTCCAATGAAACACACATTATTCATACATCGCAATCGCATCCTAAAAATTTCGAACACACTCTGAATCATACATACAAACCTAGCTAATTCACCACATACACAGTAAATATCAGAATAGAAAATGTCCAAAAGGGGGCAGATTCAAGCTGCACAGCTATGGCTCAATCATAAAATATTCTTTTGGCAGAGTTCAACTTGTTGGTCTGCTCGAGTTTCGGTTATCGGGTTTAAATGGATAAAGTAAACCCAGCCTTTATCAGGACGACAATCAACTTCAAAACACAGGTGGTGAAAACAACCTGTTAGGAATTAGGAACAGAGAGAACTTGGAAGTCATATCCAAAAAAGTGCCCTTTGACAAAAGTCTGCATTGTCTGTGTTCCTTTACAGGGGTACGTTTCCCTAGTGGTTTCTGACTTGTTGATCTAATTTTTGTTTGATCAAAAGTGTATATTTTTATAGAACATTGATTGGACTTTATTTTGCAGTCTTTGTACTATTGCTGTTTGTGTTGATACTGCTATCAGCTCACAGCCCTCTTGAAGATATAGCTTGCCCACTGCCTTCACTACCACACAAGGTGAAGGAGGGTGCATCTTTGATGCTGTGCCTGTTTTACTTTTATGATTAAGATCACTGCTGGTTTAGTAGTGGCATGGGACTAAGTAGGTCTGGTTTAGCTACTACTCAATCCCAGTACCTCTACCCATTACTCCTAATCACCATCCAAGTTGCATCATATTTATACCAACATCATTTGTTTTCTCTTACTTATGGAACAAAATGACATCTGTGGCTTTCTAAAATCTCTCTCATACCTTTTGCATTCCTTGTTGGTTTCAATTTTGGATGAAAAGTATTTCAGGTAAGGAAAACCGGAAAGACTATGCAGATGGACTTCCTTTCTCATGCACCTGACTAGTCTGCGCCTGGCCTGCTGCTAGGCCGCCTGGTGAGTTTGTCAGACATTGTGCAGTTTCTCCCTCCCTCTCTTTCTCCCCCTTCCATCTCTCAGCTCTCTCCCTCCGTGGTGCTTTCCAACTCCCCTATCTTCTCTAACATCTACTCGATCACCTAGCCAATCCCTCTTTCGAAGCCTGGAAGGAAAAAGGTCAAGAAAGATCTCCTGGTCTCCAATCCAGGCCTGCCAATAGCTGATACCTATGTCAACGCTTCTTCCAGGCAGACTGTCACTGACATCCTCTTTATCGTTCCCTCTCTGGACCTTTGGATTCCCTGTATGGTCTCAGTTCTCTCCCCTTTCTCTTCTTCACCAATTAATGGTGGAACCCAATTGGAAATACCCTTGGCATATTTCCCATCCTCTAGGGGCATCATTAATGTCTACCAGAATGGCACTGTCATGGTCCAGACCTCACAGCCCATCTTCCTCCTTCTTGATAGGCGTCTTCCGTTTCTCATCAACTTCCTCCCTTCTCCTTCCACTCCTCCTGCCACTCCTCCTGCTGCCACTCCTCTACCGACGGGTGTACTTCATTCCTGTACCCCTTCTCAGAAGACCTTCAAAGGTGGCAAGCAGCTCCACTTAGCTACCCCCACCTCTCGCTCTGCCATTAAACACTTTTCTGACATCTGCCACCTCCTTGAAGACCTCAACCTTGACGTCCTCGCTCTCACCGAGATCGGCTCTATCACTATTTCTGACACACTCCTCCCTGAGGGCTACAAGATCCTCGCTAAGCCCAGGCCAAACTGGTCTGAAGGCAGAGTGGCCCTGATCTTCTCTCAGTGGGTCCCTGCTACTATCATACCCACTCAGACCTACTCTTCCTTCATATACCTCCTCTGCAGGCTTGGTGTCTCTCCAGTCCTTCTCGCTTCCTCTTGCCACCATGTACAGGACCCCTGGTCCTGTCTCTCTCTTCCTTTCGGAGTGGTGTGACCTCACCTCCTCTCTCCTGGCCTCTACCTCCAACCTTCTCTTCCTCAGAGACTTCAATATTCACCTTGACTCCCCTGATGTGGCCTCTGGATGCTTCTGCAGCCTCTGTAACTCTTTCCCTCACCATTCTTCCCTCCGGTCCGATGAATTCAGCTGAAACACACCTTGGATGCTCTCATCTCAGCAGGCATCCCCATATCCTACCGTCTCACTACGCCTCTCTCCTGGTCTGATCATACTCTCCTGTCCTCTCACCTGGATCTCTTGGGTCCCCTGCCTAAGCCTCTTCAGGCACTGCCAGTCTCCTCCTCTGTCATTCGACCGATGAAGTGAGTGTCAGTTGCTGCTTTTGCCGCCACTTTCATTTTCCCTCCCACTCCAGCCACTGACTCTCACTGACACAGCCCTTGCTAACCTTCACCTCTCCATCTCCAACACTCTGGACATCCTTGCCCCTGTCATGAGGATCTTCATGCCTCCAAGCACAGCACCTTGTATGAATCCGACCTAGCCTTTCTGAAATGCAAGTGCAGAGTTCATGAGCTGAAGTGGCAGGCTTCAAGCACATCCTCTGACAGACTGCCTCCAGCCTGCTCCAAATGCAATACAGACTCTCCATCCACCATCTCTGGGGCCACTAACAACACAGCTCAACTGTTCAAAATCTGCAAGGAACTCGCCAATCCTACAGCAGTCTCCACTTCTCCTCTGCCATCCCTGATCCTCTGCTCTGTGCTGGCCTCTATCTTCATAACCAAAACGCAGGACATCCTGTACTCTCTCCTGTACACCCTGCCCTTCTCCCTCACCCACTCTTAGGCCTCCCTTGGCCCCCCTCTTCCCTTCCCTCCTACTATCCTCTTTTTCGCCCATATCACCAGATGAGGTCCCTAGAAAAGTCCTCTCTTTGAAAGTCTCTTCCAAACAGGTGCTCCCCTGCGCCTCCAGAACTATCCAGGACAACATTGCCTCCCTTGCTCCAGCCCTGGCTGATTTCTTCAATCACTCCTTTGCCACAGACTCTTTCCTGCTACTCCTTAAGCACCTGAACACCCGTGAATACTTGCTCTCAAATCTCGATCCCAACTCTCCTTCCGTTCTCATCCTTCTTGACCTTTCCTCTGCCTTTGATATGGTCAATCTTGCCACCCTTATAAATCGGCTCTGTGGTACCCTTAGCATCACGGACCTGACACTGGACTGGTCGATCTCCTTCCTCTCTGACTGACCATCCCAGGTTCAACTGGGCCCTTGTCTCTCCTCCGTCACACTCTCCACATGCGACAGCCCTCAGGGCTCTATCCTCTTGCCGTGACTCTTCAACATCTACCTTGCCCCTCTAGCCCATTTGATCTCCGCTTTCTCTCCTCACTTTCAGTGTTATGCGAACGACATGCAAGTCTCCTTCAATCCTTCCCTCCATTGCCTCCTCGTCGTCCTCTCTCATTCCAGACTGTCTGAATGCTATTCAGGCATGGCGTGCTGCTAATGATCTCTGCCTTAATGCCAGTAAGACTGAGATCCTTCTCATTGCGACCCCAGCTCACTCCTTACCTCCCACTCTCTGGCCGCCCTCCATGGGCCCCCTCCCCTCATCCTCTTGAGAGGCAAAAAACCTTTGGTGTCATCTTCGACTTCTCTCTTCTTATCTCCTCACATCACAGACCTTGCCAAGAAGGCCCACTTTCAGCTGCACCTCCGCAGAGGCATTCTCCTCTCTAGGCTGTACTACTGCAACAGCCTCTTCCTCACTCTGCCTAAATCCTCCCTTCACCTAATCCAGAATAGGACTGCAAGACTTATCCTTGGCCTCAAGCCCAGGGACTTCATCTCTCCAGCCCTAAATTCTCTCCACTGGCTCCCGGTTGTTGCAAGGATAAAGTTCAAGACCCTCTAAACCAGCCACAAGGCTTTCTGGGGTCTGGGACCCCGCTCCATCCAACTCTCTCTCCCTAAATGCCTCCCTGCTAGAGCCCTTCGGTCTTCTATCTCCAGCTCTCTGCAGATCACACGCTTTTCCAAGCAGAGAGTGGGGGGTAGATCTCTCTCTCTCTCTCTCTCTCTTCTGGAGGAGCCCCTCTCAGACTTGAGCCAGATCTCCTTAAGTTCCGGAAGCTTCTCAAGACTCTCCTTCTCGAAGGGATTGGGTCCTCCGACGTATTCCTTATCTTTGATAATTCATCTCCAGCTTGCTGGCCTCGGATATTTTTTCAGTAGAGGGCGCCGCGCGTCGACGTCCGCCGAGTCGATGTCCCTCGACGGCCACCGTATCAGCGCCGACGTCACCATGCCCATAAATAGCCGTGCGTGGCGTCCGTTGCTCAGTTCCGTTTTTCCGCGCTTCGTGGGGCCTCAGAACGTCGTTGCTCAGTTCAGTCAGAATAACCCTCTATATCTACTCAAAGAAATACCAACTCGTTCTCGATGGCATCTACATCGGGACCGACGACGCCGCGATCCGGCTTCAAGAAATGTCGAGACTGCGGTAAAAAAATGTCGATAACGGATCCACACAGGATCTGCTTGTGGTGCTTGGGAGCCGAGCAACATTGTTCGGAGTGTGAGGACTGCATGTCCATGACGGCGAAAGCCTTGAAGGAGCGCAAGGGGAAGCTCGAGAGAGGTAAGTCAGTCAAAACCTTCTCGAAGGTTTCTTCGGCTGAGTCGAGGCATTCGTCTCCTCGCCGTCGAAAAGATTCCCATTCTAGATCTCGAAGTAGCTCCCACCATTCGTCGAGATCAAGACACTCAAAGAAGAGACGTCGAAGATCCCCTTCCTCGTCGTCTTCTGTTTCCCCAGAAAGGGTCTCCTGTCTCACAAAACACAGCTCTCAGGCTGAGTGGGAGGAATTCAGAAAGAAAATGTTAAGCGTCTTCGAGAAAGCGGCCTCGACCCCCTCGAAGACAGCTGAAGGTGATACCCCGGGTGAAAAACCCAAAAAATCTAAACGCCGCGAGTCGCTGCACCCGGCGAAACATTCCACCCGAGAGCGCCACGAGCCATCGGGTAAGAAGGCACCATCTTCGACGCCGTCGTCGAAGATTCCTTCGACGCATGGATCGGCGCCATCGACGCCGTTGTCTAAGGGTTCTTCGACGCATCTGTCAATCGACTCGACGCCATCGTCGACGCCGACATCGACGCCGATGAAAGAGAAGACCAAGGCTACTCCACAGCCAACGGTGATTCCAAGGACCTCCGGCATGACGCCGAGACAGTCGACATCCTTGAGTAGGATCCCGATCCTCTCGAGTTCTTCGAGACCTCTTCCAGTTTTCTCAACACCGTTCTCGGCACCTTTGAAGGCTGTCACATCGGCGGCAACGACATCGACGTTTTCTCGCCCAATAATGACGAGTTTGGCTCCTTCTGCCTTAGAGATGGGTTTTACACCATTTCAGAGGTCAGAGTACCCTGGACTATCTTCAATTTATGAAGAGGGGGAAGATTCTGACCAGGAAACCTTTGGGTTGCAGAGGACCACACTGCCTGTTTCAGAGGATTTCACCTCTGAGGAAAGAAGGTTGAAGGGCCTACAGGAGTCACTACATGAGGCAAGTGGGCTGGACACTTCCCCAAAAGTGGAATTTGTTAAGCCATTCCCCAAGGGAACATGCCGAAACACCCTATAGAACCCTTATGGCAAGAATGATTGAATTTATGGGTTGGTCTGCGCCTTCGCCTGTTGTTCAACAGAATGACCTGACAGACATATTAGACAAAGGTCCACAGCAGGATCCTGTGGTCCCCTTCCATGCAGCCTTACAAAGGACAATTGCATCTAACTGGGAAACTCCTGAAGTTATCCCTGAGGTCAATAAAAGATTGTCAGCCAAGTATAGGGTAGCGGCTGCTGACCCTGAATACTTATCAAAACACCCGACTCCAGAGAGCCTGGTGGTCCAAGCGGCAACTTCATCTAGCAGTAGGACCGCTTACCCTACTGTCCCACAGGATAGTGATGACAAGAGGTACGATTCTATGGCGAAGAAAGTCTTCTCTGCTTGTAGTATGGCGTTGAAGTCCATCAACGCCACCTGTACGCTCGCCAGGTTCAGTCACACACTGTGGGAGTGTGCTTCATCAGCGGCTGACTGCATACCCGAAGGAGAGGAAAAGGAAGCCTTCCTTAACATTATTAAAGATGGCAAAGATGCCATGTGCGAATCACTTCAAATTGGCATTGATTCCGCTGACAGTATCAGCAGGGCCATGGCGGCAAGTACAACAATCCGCAGGCATGCGTGGTTGCGAAAGTCTGGCTTTGCTCCAGATGTGCAGGCCAGACTTTTGAATATGCCCTTTGACGGCTCTTCGTTATTCTGAAAGAAGGCTGATGACAGTCTGGAAAAGTTGCAGACATCTAAAGCAGCGGCAAAATCGTTAGAAGCTGCAATCCGCAAAACTCCTTTTCGCCCCTCAGGAACCTCTGGAAGAGGAAAGTCCTTTCACTATTATTCCACATTCGGGAAAGGCAGAGGACAGCCGGCTCAAAGAGGCCAAAGTAGACCAACCCGAGGTGGACGGGTCAAAAGTACTAAAGCCGCAGCAGCAGCAGGTGCCTCTTTACCCTCGGCATCTGCATCAGCCGCCCCCAAACCACTCTGAGGTCTCTCCACACAAAACACCTGTAGGGGGCAGGTTAACTCACCATCTGACGGAATGGCAGGCTATAATGTCAGATGCTTGGGCATTGGAGACGGTTGCCCAGGGTTACTGCCTAACCTTTCTTACCCTTTCTACACATCCCTCAAAGTCATCCACCAGGGCACAGCTCTCTAAAAGTTCCAGATCCGCTCCTCTTGCAGGAAATTATAGACCTGCTAGAGAAAGGTGCCATAGAACCGGTACCTGTAGCGGACAGGAACAAGGGCTGGTACTCCCCCTACTTTCTCATACCAAAGAAGGACGGAGGACTGAGACCCATCCTGGACTTACGAGAATTGAACAAGTTCCTCAGGAAGGACAAGTTCAAGATGGTAACTCTCTCTCAGATCCTTCAGGCCCTCCAGCTCCAGGACTGGCTGGTATCTCTGGACCTTCGGGATGCTTATTTCCATGTGCCAATCGATCTCAAACACAGGAAATACCTGAGGTTCGCAATTGGCGACTCTCATTATCAATTTTGAGTTCTGCCATTTGGGCTGACCTCCGCCCTGAGGGTCTTCACCAAGCTAATGTCGGTAGTGGCTGCGAGTCTAAGGAGGGAAGGGATCCACGTCTACCCCTACCTGGACGATTGGCTGATCAGGGCTGTATCTTCGAAAGAAGCCCAGGTCCAGCTAGATTATGTCTGCCACTTCCTTCACAAACTGGGCTTCTCCCTCAATTTTAAAGAAGTCACAGATGATACCATCACAGAGACTCCAGTTAATTGGAGCGGTCCTGGACACTTCTCTGGGAAAAGCCTCGCCACCAGAGGTGAGGGCTCAAGATATTCTGTAGATGGTCAACAAGTTTCAAAATGCCCAACGTCTCCCAGCCTTCGACTTTTTGAGGTTGTTAGCCCTCATGGCATCCTGCATCTTCCTTGTGCCAGAGGCTCGCCTGAGAATGAGATCTCTTCATTGGGCACTGAGAACTCAGTGGTCGCAATTCTCAGGGAGAATGACAGAGCTCCTCCGGATTCCGGACAAGATAGCCCACAACCTTCAATGGTGGGCCTATCCAGAGAACATCTTGAAAGGAGAACTGTTTTGGCAACCATGGCCGGAGATAACAGTAGTCACAGACGCCTCACTCACGGGCTGGGGAGCCCATGCCAACGACTTGACCATCAGCGGTCGTTGGTCTTCATCGGAGTCCAGACTACACATCAACCTATTGGAGCTGAGAGCGATCAGACTAGCGCTGAAAGCTTACCTGCCATCAGTGCAGGGAAATAATGTCCTGATAATGACGGACAACACGGTGGCCATGCACTACCTCAACAAAAGAGGAGGCGTAAGATCACTGCCACTGTGCAGAGAGGCAATGCAGCTCTGGTTTTGGACAATTCAGGAAGGAATCTCTCTATCGGCAGTACATTAGCCGGAGAGAAGAACTTGACAGCGGACGCTCTGAGCAGGCAGAGCACAGTCTCCCACGAGTGGGAGCTAGCTCAGGAAGTCCTTCAAGAGATCTTCGCCCTTTGGGGAACCCCTCAGGTGGATCTGTTCGCCACAAGGACCAACATGAAGTGCCATCTGTTCTGTTCAAGGGAATTTCCCCCGAGAGGAGCTCTAGGAGACGCGTTCGTAGTGGACTGGGAGTTTCCACTCCTCTACGCGTTTCCACCAGTCCCTGTTATTGCTCAAATGATCAGGAGGTTGAGAAGATTCCGGAACACCATGATCCTAATTGCCCCGGACTGGGCCAGGAGAACGTGGTACCCGGATCTTCTAGATATGTCCATCTGCCCTCCAATCCGTCTTCCTCTCAAAGAGAATCTTCTCTCGCAGAAGGGAGGTCAGGTTCTCCATCCAGATATCAGAACCCTCAACCTTTACGCTTGGCTTCTGAAAGGGTGAGGTACAAGGATTGGGACCTCCCTGATGACGTCATGGAGGTGTTACTTTCGGCCAGAAGGCCAGCAACAAAGTCTTTATACCGCTGCCGTTGGAACAAATTTTGCAGCTGGTGTAGAGAAGAGAATATCGACCCTTTTTCATGTGGTACACCAACGGTGTTAACGTTTCTACTTTACTTGGCAAACTCAGGCCTTCAAGTTGGCACTGTAAAAGGCTATCTCGCAGCGCTTTCAATCTTCAAGCGCACTGCGGAGGAACCATCCTATTTCAAACTACCTCTAGTGTTACAATTTCTCAAGGGATTGACTAATGTTTATCCTCCAAAAGCATTCCAGGTTCCCTTATGGGACTTAAATTTAGTCTTAAACTTCCTAATGGGCACTCCTTTCGAACCACTTCACTCTTGTTCTCTGAGATTTCTCACACTTAAAACTGTCCTATTGGTGCCGCTAACATCTGCTAGGAGGGTGAGCGAGCTACAAGCTCTCTCCTGTAAACCCCCACATACAATTTTCCACAAGGACAAAGTTGTCCTACAGGTGAAGCCTAATTTCCTCCCAAAGGTGGTTTCTGAATTTCATATTACTCAGAAAATTACCTTACCTTCGTTCTACCCTCCTCCCCATCCAGGGGAAAGAGGAAGAAAGACTACATAGGCTGGACCCAAGGCGAGCTCTAAGCTTTTACATCAGCAGAATGGCTAGGATCAGACAAGCAGACCAACTGTTTGTAGGATACTCAGGTCACAAGTTGGGATTACCCATAGCAAAACAAACCATTTCCAGGTGGATTATCTTGGCCATTCTGGAATGTTACAAACTGGCAGGGAAAGAGCCACCCCAAAATCTTAAGGCTCATTCAACCCGGGGTATCGCAGCCTCTCCGGCCCTCCAAAGAGGGGTACCCGTTAGAGACATATGTGCGGCTGCCACATGGTCGTCCGCACATACATTCACAACATTTTACAACCTGGATTCCTCCACTAATCAAGAGACCAGATTTGGCAAAGTCGTATTACATTCGGTTCATCCCTAAGGGGTGCATGACATTCTTACTCCCACCTCCAATTACATGCCACTGCTATGGGAGTCTATCAAAGATAAGGAATACGTCAGAGGACACAATCCCTTCGAAGAACAAGTTACTTCTTACCTTGTAACGTTCTTTCGATGGGATGGTCCTCCGACGTATTCCTTATCACCCTTCCCATCCATCCCCGCAGTAATACTTCCCTTGCGGTTGCAGCTTACGCTCCTTCAAGGTCAATAACCAATTCAGGCATGACTTTTCTTATACTACAAAACGGAACTGAGCAACGGACGCTGCGCGCGGCTATTTATGGGCATGGTGATGTCGGCGCCGATACGGTGGCCGTCGAGGGACATCGACTCGGTGGACGTCGACGCGCGGCGCCCTCTACTGAAAACATTTCCGAGGCCAGCTGGAGATGAATTATCAAAGATAAGGAATACGTCGGAGGAACATCCCATCGAAAGAACGTTACAAGGTAAGAAGTAACTTTTCCTCCTCTTCTTCCTTCCCTCTCTCCCTCTCCTGCTAATGTCCCACTCTGTAGCATTTTGACTGGCTGCCTTGTTTCTTCTGATTCATACAAGGCACCAGGCCCTCCTTGCCCAGTCTTCCCCAGCACCTCAGTCTCCCCTCACCACTCCCCCTAACCCGCACTTGCCCATCTTCGCTCCCTCCCACTGTACTAGCCCGGCTGGGCCAGCACACCTATTGAGCCCATCCAGCCCTGTCCTCGCACTTAGCATGTTGACCTTCATTCCCTGCACTCTCTGCATTCCCCTGGCACTTGTCCACCTGGCCGCCCCTTAGCACTCGCCTAGCCCAGGGACCCTCTTCCCCCTCCTTCCCCCAGCACTCGCGTGCTCTCCATTCCGACCTGCACTTCCTTTCCCTCCTTAGCATTAGTGCATTCTGCTCTGACCGGCACCACTCCCCTGTACTTCTTCTTACTGCACTTGCATCATCCGAATGGTTCAAGGTCTAGTAGGACTGTACTCTTACGTCCCCTCGGTACTGCATGAGCGCCCCTCGCTAGGGACCGGAAACAGAAACTTTTTCACCAGAAAAAACCTACTTCCCCTTTAAATTTAGAGGTTGTGGGGGCGCGGCCCTGGGAGCATGCGCTCCCCTGACTCCTCCCACCGTGTCACTCCCCAGTCCCCTTTTCCGCGTTGACGGGAACAGGCCGGTTTCACCAGCGCTCCTGGGTTTGATTTCGGCCATGTAATTCCACGCGCTCTTCACCGGATACTTTTTATCTTTTTGTCTTCTTTTCGTCAATCAGGTACTTGGTCCTCTGGTTCCACACTCCTCCCTGGCGCATGCCCACTTCAGCGGGCTTCAGCAGGGGGCACCTGCAAGCAGCACTACCGGTGACACTGCCGAGGGCAATACGCCTTCCAGGCCCCGGCTTGAGGTGCAGGGGAGGTCTCGTGCTCCACCGCCAAGAGTCTTGGAGGAGGCCAGGCTCCTGGAGCCAAGCACCACGACTTTGGCGTGCAGCTCGACAACATGGCCGCCGCGTCAGACAACTTGGCTCGTCCGATGCAACTCCTAGAACGGAGCTGGCGGGAGAACCAGTTTCAGGGTGGGACTGGTGTCAACCAGGTACGTGGCCTACAGTTTATCCATCAGCAGTGCAGGGCAGGTTCCCCCTGCAACCAAGACAGAGTGCACTCTGACCCCAGCAGCCTCCAAGTATGTGGCCTACAGTTTATCCACAGGGCCGGTGCCTTCCATCGCGACCCGTAAGGGTGACTCCTTCCCAAAAAATGAGTCGCCACAAACTCCAACGCACTCGACCTTGGAGGGTGTGCCGACCTTGCTGTCGGCACACCCTCCAACGCACTCTTCATCGATTGCTGCTGCATCACTCTACTCAAAGCCTCAGTCGTCCTCGGCCACCTCGTCTTCGACACTGCTAGGCAAGGAGGAGATGATCTTGGAGGCGTACCGGAAGAAGCTGTATTCCAACGCTTCTCTGCATCTTCGTCAATCCAACGCGGATGCCATGCTGGCAGCCGTTAACCAGAGGCTTTGGTGGGAAATAGCCAAGTTCCTTCCTGAGCTTCCGGTACAGAGCCAGTCATGTTTCAAGGCGGGACTGGCACAGGCTAAAATGGTGGCACAAGACATCATGGAGTCCACCGTGGCCCACATTGACACCTCTGGCAGGGCCGTATGCATCGCCATGGACATGAGAAGAGCTGCCTGGTTTAGGGCTACTGAATTTAACCCAGACGTCCAGGAACGCATATTGTACTTTCCATTCGGGGGTGGTGACCTCTTTCAATCCACCACCGATGAGGAGCTAGTTAAAAAGAAAAACAGTTTGCAAACTGCGAAGTCTTTATCTATCCTTACGAAGGCCATGCCCAAGGCGCACACCCAGTCGCATCAACGCTCCGAGAAGGGGTGGGCATTCAGCGGGTTCTGGGGTTTCCAAGAACAGAGGTCCAGACAGCACCAGCGCAAACAACAAACAGGAGGGGAGCAAGGGCTTTTTTCAGTCGCCCCTCCTCTGCAACAGCCTCAGAGGAAAGAAGGCATGACGCGCCCCTTCAGGTCCACGTGTCTCTGGTGGGAGCGCTGGCTTGCCCTTCACACACAGTTTTGGCATCGGAGGTTCGCGGACCCCTGGATCCTCTCTGTAGTATCCATGGGGTATCGCCTATCGATCCCCTCCTCTCCACTTCCAAAGATTGGGACAGCAACTCTGTTGGCCGAAGTTCGGTCGCTCGTCAAGAGTCAGACAATGGAAGAAGTCCCAGCCTCCCAGGGAGGATTGGGCTTCTACTCCAGGATTTTCACCATACAAAAGAAGTTTCAGGTTGGCCTGAGAGTTGTGTTGGTCCTTAACACCAGCAGCCTCTCCCTCGCACTTCAAAAATTCAAGATGGTTACGCCAGCACTGATTGTGGAGACATTGTGCAGGGGACACTAGATGTGCTCCCTGGATCTGAAGGACGCTTATCTGCACATCCCAATTTGGCAGCCACATCGCTCCTTTCTACGATTCAGGATCATGGGCTGCCATTTCCAATACAAGGTGCTACCCTTTGGCCTAAATTCAGCCCCCAGTGTATTGACCACGCTCATGAATGCAGTGGCAGCCCTCCTCAGAGCCCAGGGCCACCACTTCTACCCATACCTGGACGGCTGGCTCGTCTGGGTGAGATCTCTGTAGGCGGGGTTCATCACACTTCCTCCACCCTTGTGATCACACTCCACAAGCTGAGGTTTTCGGTCAACCTCCAGTCTCAGCTGCAGCCTATGCAGAGCCTGACGTTTTTGGGCCTCATATGGGACAATGCTCTGAGAGAACTTTCCCCTTCGGAGGACAAGGTCACAGCCATCAAGAGGGCCACTACTTACTTCCTCACCCAAGAAGTGAGCCCAGCCTGGTGGTACCAACACTTATTAGGCATCATGGCAGCAGTCCTACTGGCCTTACCCTACACAAGACTCAAGATGAGGAGATTGCAGATACACTTCGCAGCCTTATGGAATCGGGAGCGGGGCTGCCAAGTGTAGCTCGTCAGCATTCCTTCTTTTCTCCATCCGGACCTCACATGGTGGTCCAAGGACTGCAACCTGCGAACGGGCAAGCCCATTCCGGCAACCGGCCCCGCAGGTCACCATCACTACGGATTCCTCCCTGGAAGGCTGGGGGGCCACTTTGGACAAGGACCGTGTCCATGGCGTCTGGACCCTGCAGGAGCAGGAGTCTCTTATCAACTAGCTGGAGCTGAAGGCCATCTGACCAGCTCTCAAAGCTTTCCTTCCGCTCAATGGGGGCAAGGTCGTCCGCATCCAAGCGGACAATTCCAGCATGTACTATGTCAACAAGCAGGGTGGTACCAGGTCCCCTCCACTGTGCAACCTAGCGATCAGCATGTGGGAATGGGCCCTGGGGAACAACCTCTACCTGACGACCATTCACCTTCCGGGGGAGTCCAACCTGGAAGCGGACAGGCTCAGCAGACTGGCAGCAGACAATTACGATTGGCAATTGAACAATCAGGTGCTGCTGGAGATCTTCAGCAGATAGGGGTATCCTGAGGTGGATCTCTTTGCCTGCTGGGACAACAAGAAGTGCCAGCAGTTTGCGTCCTGGCAGGGGCAGGGCCCCGGCTCCCTGGTCAGCGCATTCCAGATTCAGTGAAATGGCATGACTGCATATGCCTTCCCTCCCACACCCCTGGTCCACAGGGTGATCTGCAAGATAAAGGAATTGTGTCACCTCAGCATCGTTCTGATAGCTCTGTGGTGGCCGGCGAGACAGTGGTTCTCAGAGCTTCTCAGCCTCTCGGACAGGCCTCCCACTCACCTGCCGATGGGCCCAGCTCATCTCCTTGGGCAGCAGGGGGCAGGGGTCATCCACCTCGCTCCACAGAAGTTAGCCCTTGCAGTGTGGTTCCTGAGCAGGTCACGCGGAAATACCTGGGTCTATCACAGGCTAACCTAGTAATCATTCAGGGCGCTAGGAGCAAGGCTACTAGGAGCCAGTACAAGAGTAAATGGTCTATGTTCTGTCACTGGGTGGACTCACCCTCTTATGTGCACGTTGGATGACGTGCTCTCCTTCTCTGCACACCTTGCTCACTCAGGCGTGTAGGTGTATACATGCTGCACCTATTTGGCAGCCATTGGGGCCTACAGAAATTCGAAGGAGGAGGCACTGGTGGCTTCAGAACCCTATACTACTTTTCACAAGGATAAGGTGGTCCTGAGAACACACCCTGCGTTCTTACTTAAGGTAACCTCTGCTTTCCATCTAAACAAGGAGATAGTCTTACCTATGTTTTTTGCCGCCCCTAAAGACGATGCTCAGAGGGTCTTGTACTGTCTCGATGTCAGAGGCGCTCTGAAATTCTATCTGGACAGGACCATGGGCTTCTGCAAGTCCAACGCTCTGAAGGACTGTGAAGCATGCCGAAGAGATACTTGCATCATCTTCGGAAATAGTTCTCTGCATTTTATTTGTTTTATATTTTGTTTTACTGTTTATTGCGCTCTGAGGCCTATGGGCGTGTGGCGCAGTATAAGAAATTATAATAAAAATGGTTGGGGGAAGTAGCATAGTTGCTCTGCCGCTGAGGACAACCTACCCATGTGAAACATTGGCTTGCCTCTCTAACAGCCATCTGCACAAAGAAGCCATGGACCTGGCAAATTGCTTTAAAAATACTGCTTAACATAACTTGCATTATTTTGAAATGGGTAGCGCCTCATCAGATTAGTTTTAACAGCTAACCCAAGAAAGAATTGTACAATTAAATGTCGATTTGTAGGCTTGTTGAAAAACTAGTGCAACCCGAGCCTAATGACACAGGGACAACAAACCCCTCCCACTCTTAAACTTGAAGTACAATAAGCTATTTTGGATTTCACTTTTAATACTCAGAGGACATATTAATGACCGATTTTCATGTTCAACAAATTTTGCCAGGTAGCCAATGTGCACCAGTTTTTTAAAACTATCTGGACATAAGTCAGTTCCTGTCTCCACCCCTGTCTCGCTAGACGACCCAAGTGAAAGATTAACATTCACATTCCTAGTCATACCATTTTGTTGTCCTGAAGAAAGCTTAAAGCCTTTGAAAATTAAGTTCTGAGCAAGATGACATTAGTGTGTACACTCCAAGTATTTGACTGATAAACATCACAATCGGTCCTTCAAGCCAGAAACACCAAATCTGTGTCGACAGTGAAAATGTGATGCATATTGATTACTGCACATAAACCAATTCTTTTTATATAAAAATCTTTTTTGCCAATGTTAAGACTCATGTCCAATTGGGCAACAATTGCACTTCCCTTGTTTTTGTCTCTTTGATCAATGTTTTTAACATGTTTCTTCTATTAAATTTTGTTTTAGATGTTTAATCCTGAGTGTGATTCTGTATAACTAGTTCAAATAATTCACTAGTTTGTTTGAATAGGTCCCCCCACCTTCTCCAAGCGTAAGGGAGGGGTAGCCTGGTTTCTCCTTTTCTCTTGCTTCTAATTGTACTTTGCCTTTCAGTACCAGGCCCCCCCTTTAACAAAAAAGAAGGCTTTTTGCCCTTTCCTTTCTCTTTCACAATATTGGACCATGTTTGGGAAGAGGGCCTCCTTCTAATGAAGAAACAGTTTTCGGAACCAGCACTAAAGGTGGGGGGGTGGTCTGGAGAAGTAGTTTGGGCACCTGGTGTTTCTCTCAAATGCTTAACATTGCAGCCAACTCCGGAGTCAATGTTATCTGCAGCAATAGGGCGGAAGTTGCAGAGTCAAGACTACAGATGCTCAGTTCCACCAGACAACGAAAGCAGAAAGGCTGATGCTTTTAGCAAGAAGATCCGAGCCATAGGAGCAACCACAGTTAAAGTGGCAAACTCTCTGTCGATTATGGTGCGTTACGATCGAGAGATGTGGAATCACATGGCTCCTCTTGTTTTTTGCATATTTAAGTAACTTTGGGTCTCACCCTAAGTTACTAGGGGAATCCAGACGTGGACCCCTTGCTCACTATTCTTAGAGAGGCACAGCTCCACCCTACTGATGAGGTCCAACCAGACCCAAACATGTGTCTGTGGATGCTGTTGGTACTCTTGTTCAGAGGAGAATTGCCTAGCATTTCTGTGCTGGACTGCCCTAGGGCAGGACAAAGACTAATATGTGTTGGATATTTCTCCTTTGTGAAAGATAGTGAGCTAAAGACTCTGGGTAAGTCTCTCGTAACAGGGACTAATGTCCGGCAGAGGGACTCCGAGGACCCCCCTTTTTTTCCCATTCTGGAACATCCATCAGAAATTGAAGATAAGCGGGAGGAGACGCTCACCATCCTACATGAGGGAGAGGGGGTGCATACATTCATACTATAAACATTGTGGTGGACATAAAGGAGACTGTTCAAGCAAATTGGCAATGGGGCAGTCCTTCACCAGCAAACATGATTAAGTGTACAGACTTTCTAACAGGCGTACAAGCGAAAGTGCTTGACATGCCCTTCAAGGGGGCCAGTTATTTGGTCCCAAAATTGATGAGGCTTTAAAGGACATCAAAACAGATGGCAACACCGCCAGATCCCTCACATCATTCCAGTATAGGTGTACCTTTCTCCCCTTTCAGGGAGTGTCGGGTCACTCTATTACTACAGTCCGAGCAGGAAAATCTTATCAAAGAGCATCCTATTATTCACAGGGGTATGGAAAGTCATATCAAAAGATTTCAAAGCCCCGCAAAGGAGGAGACCAGCGTCATCCTCCCAAAAAGGGTGGCAACAAAAGCAAGCCTGACTCGCCTTACTCAGTGGCCCCCGCCACAAGAAAACACTCGGGTGGGACGCAACCTCCAAAATCTAAAGCAATGACGGGAAGTTACCACGATGTCTGGGTATTAGACATTATTCCGCAGGGCCATGTTCTAATGTTCAGCAAAACACTAAAACGGGTGCCCTCCGACACACACTGGCAACCTCACCTACATGTTATACAGGACGAGGTAAAAAAGATGCTTGTCAAATGCACCATTGAAAGGGATACTAAGAATCAAAGCGGCAAGAGAGTCTACTCTTCCTTCTTTGTAGTAAAAAAGCCAGACAGGACATGGAGGCCTATATTAGAACTGCGTACCCTGAACAAGTCCATCAGCAAACAAAAGTTCAGGATGATGACGTTAAATGATGTCAACAAAGCATTCCAACCAGGAGATCTTGTCGTAGCTCTAGACCTACAGGATATGTATTTTCATGTCCCACTACACAAGGCACACAGAAGGTTCCTAAGATTCGCAGTAGGAAACGAGCACTACCAATTCAAAGTATTGCCGTTTGGACCCCAGTCAGCACGGAGAACCTTCACAATGTATTTAGCACCGGTGGCGGCCTTCCTAGGAAAGAGGGGCTATCATATATACTCCTACCTAGACTATTTGCTGATGAGGGCAGCCACCAAACAGGAACCGTTGCAAGCTCTGCAGCACACAGTGTACATGTTGAAATGCCTGGGATTCTCCATCAAACCCTGCATAGTGCCCTCCAACAATTTAGTCTTCTTGGGGGGTGGAGTTCCCAACAAAGCCTGGGTCCAACCTTCACAAGAAAGAGCAGAATCCATTCCTCACCTATTGACCATTTTACAACCAGGCAAATGCCTGTCAGTACAGAAGTGCATGCAACTGCTCGGAACCATGTCATCGTTATTCCCCTCATACCTCATTGCATGCTACATATAAGACAGTTGCAAGTGTTCCTAGCAGACAGATGGTCCCAAATACACTGAACGTGGAATGACAAAGTGGAAATCAGGGCAAGCCTAGCCCACCAACTTCAATGGTGGACAAACCATCACCATGTAACAAAGGGGATGCCCCTACAGGAAACCCGCATCAGCATACGCTGGTAACGGATGCGTCCCTGATGGGATGTGGCACGCACATGGGCGAGTTGTGCGTGAAGGAACAGTGGATGGCAGAAGTCATTTGCATATAAACGTCCTGGAATTAAAAGCCATAGCCCAAGCACTCTGTTCATTTCAGCCAGTACCCAAGGGATCATTGGCAAGAGTATTACACGAATAATACCACCAGCATGTATTATAGAATAGCGCTGCAATGTTTTCACCTAACAGGGACGCAAAAAGCAATCACAATTCGCCTTAGCTGGGCAGCAGACGGTTGCAACGAGTAGCAACTATCGGGTAATACAGCTAAAACAAAGGTATTCAAACAATGGGGCCCGCCCCCAATACACCTCTTTGGAACTCTAACCAACAAGAAGTGCTGCAGCTTCGCCAGCAGATACCCACAGAAGGTTTCTTTAGGAGTCACGCTTGCACTCTCATGGGAAAGGATGTTTGTGTACGCGTTTACCACTAACCCAGTGATAGGCAGTTGTCCAGATGGTGTCCTTGTATCAGTGCAAACTCATTCTGGTAGCCCCAGCATGGCCAAGGCAGTCCTGGTACTCTGACCTCCTTCACCTAACACAGGAACATCCTATTACATTGGGAAAAGCCCAAGACTTACTCTCTCAGAAAAGAGGGCAAGTACTGCATCACGCTCTAGGTACCTGAACCTCACCACATGGCTCTTGATTTCGTAGAGTTTGGCCATATACAGCTGTCACAAAATTGTACACCAATCCTTCAAGCGGCCAGAGCAGGGTCCACCAACATGTCTTAAGGGTACAAATGTCTTCCCTTTTGCAAATGGTGCCCCCAACAACAGCTGAAACTGCTCGACATGTCACTGCACCACTTGTTACCCTACCTACTCAAGCTGGCAAAAGACTGCTTATCGCACTCCTCAATAAAGGTGTATCTTGCTGCAATTTCAAGATATAATAGACGAAAAGACTGCTCTACAGGGAAAGAACTTTAAAACACTTTGAGAGGGCTATTTTTCACACACCGACCAAAAAAGAAGCTGCCACGCCCATGGAGTTTAAACCCAGTCTTAATGGCACTCATGAAACCGCAGTTTGAGCCTATGGCAAGAGTTCACATTAAATGTGTCCTAGACTGTGGCTATTCTGCTTGCAGTGATATCATTCAAAAGAACATTAGTAATACAAGTGCCATCAATAAAACAGCCATACTTCTATTTTACACAGTAAAAGGTGATTTTAAGAAAAAATCCACTCTTGGTCCATAAGATGCTGAAGGACTTCCATGTACATTCGGCCATTGTCCTGCCAGCTTTCTTTTCCACGCCATCATCCCAAGCAGAGATGGCCCTACACTCTTTAGCCCTTCGAAGAGCCATAACGGTTTACCTGGACAGAACAGAATCATTTAGGCTCACGTTGCAACTGTGTATAGCCTGCAGACGTCCTAACAGAGGGAAAGGCATCTCCAAACAAAGTATAGCCAAATGGGTCACATCTACAGTCTCCTGGTGCCACGCAGAAGCTAAGAAACCTCTTGTGGTGCCACCTCTTGCCCATTCCACGATGAAATGTAGGTGTCTCTGCAGCAATGTCGGCGGGTATCCCACTCTCTGACCTCTGCAGAGCCGCTACCTGGGCATTTCCACACACCTTTATCAATTAACTATTGCCTAAAAGGGCAGGACGAAGCGGAAGCCAGAGTTGGGAGAGCTGCAACGCCTTTTCCAGCAAGGTATGCCTTTCTTCCTTGGATACTCGAAGTCCCATTGTTTGGGGCGGAATGCACCCAAAAGGACATGGATGGAATACATAGAAGGACTGTTTTTCTTTATGCTATAATACTGAATTAACTGATGATTCCCAGCCTGACGATTGGGAATATTCAAAGCATGTGAATCCATGAAAGATGCCAAGGCTTGAGAAAAGAAGTTACAGGTAAGCAACTTACTATTTCTCTCTCCATCTTTTTTTCATTGATCCAAACTTTACTAATTTCTCTCATGTTTGCTTTTTCTTTTTTCAACTGATACCAAAAGCTCCACCATGTAAAACATTTTTAGTGGATGATGTGTTTGAAGATCTGACAAATCAAACTGTAATCTTTACCTGTTTATTTTTCAGTAAAGGAAGACCAATCTTACTTCCTATGAGCTATGAAGAAATACCTTGATCACAGTAATAACATACCTGTGTTTGCTATGACAGCCAGCAATGTTTGAATACACTTCAACCTGAAATAGCACAATAGCTGAATTTTTACCTTTGAAGTGATCCTGTTAGATGGTGGCAACAGTTCATTCTGTATCAACATCTTTCCTTATACTTATGCACGCTCTATTAGTTATTTCTTCCTCTTTATTTCTCTCATTTACATATCAAAGAATATTTAATGTGTGGCCTGTGGTGTGTAAATGGCCATTATTCTTGATCCTGTGAGTATGGTGGAGATGCCTTCATTGGTCTTTTTGAGAGCATGAAAAAGGTGATGGGGAGGGACTTTCATTAAAGTGCTTTGGTATTCAATTATTTTTTAAGTCTCCATCTATGCAGTCTAAGCATCACATACAGGTGTTTGGAGGTTGTTTGTGTCCAAACTTCCCACAGTGGCATTTCCATACCGGACTTCATCGATCGCTACTGATAATGTTTTCTGGCTTAGGGAATGCCCTATCCTCCCACCAAAACATTGAACCTATGCCCATCCACTGAGGCTGACTGAAAAGATGCATAATAACTAATAGGTAAGGGCTTTGTTTCAGTCTGAATGTTGGCACATTTATCAGGCTTCATTCGGGCCAAATTCTTGTTGCCTCACTCCTGTTACTCATTGGAAGTGTGTGAATATTTAGCCAGCTGTTATGTTAAGGGCCAATACATGATTACTCAGAGCATAATGTTTATACACAGGAAGTAAAGTTCGTCTTGATTTTTGGAAACCAGATTAGCAAAAATGTCAGTTTGATTTATAAGATTTTCTAATGCATCATCTATATGATAAATGCGGTGATGGCAGTAACTGGGAAATAAATGAAGGTGGTGGAGCTTTCAGTTGAAAGAAGAAAAAGCAAGCAAGAAAGAAAAGGGTAACGAAGAAGGAAAGACTAGCAAGAATAGAGAATGAAAGCAACCAATACAGAGGAATTTTAATAAGTGAGAAGGAAAGGGATTTATGCACATATGGGAGGAAGGTAATAAATAGAAATAACTGGCAGAGAGAATGAAAGAAAGTAATATAGAAAGGGAACAAAACACAATGAAAGGATAGAATCAGGAAGGATGGATGGAAGGGAAGAAGGAACAAACACTACAAAATAGGAAAAGAAAGAAGGAATGAAAAGTGGGACGGTAGAAAGATGGAAGGAAACACTAAAAGGAAGGAATTAAACATTTTAATTTTAAAAAGGACCGATGAAACGAAAGTATGAACAACAAAAAGGTAAGGGAGGCACAAACGAAAGAAGGCAAGAGAAAGGAAGCACAATTGAATGAAGAAAGGAAATATTGTATTGAAGTAAAGGACTATGGAAAGAAGGGCAGCGAGAAAGCATTAAAGAAACCGGTACATGGAATGAAGACAAGTAATGAAGAAAGAAATAAAGATGGGGGGCATGGAGCGAAGTACAGTAGGATTTAAAAACAGGTGAGGAACAATGCAGAAAATGCAAAGCTGGAAATCAAAAGGACGGAAAAGAAGATTGGTGAAAAAATTAAGAAAAGAGAATAAAAGGAGAATGAAAGACATTTCAAGATTGATAGTTGGGGAGGGGGTACAACCACCATTACAAATTTAGTACATTTCAGAATTGCATCCTTTCACATCTAAGTGGAAAAATCTTTCCTATAGTCAAGTGTAATATTGATATGTTGTAACAGCAGTCATTGCCTGTCAATATTGCGGTAAGTGCCATGCAGCGATCATGTGTCTATTATTGATACTTCGTAACAGGAGCCATTGAGAACATGCAAGGTATTTGGGAAGATGACTGCCCCAAGAATCCACCTGGAAGGCTCGTTTTTGTTGCTATTTAACATTTCTTTGTACAAGTCTGTTAGTGTTTTCTCCAATGTGTCACTGGTAATTACTTCAGTCTTTTAAAACAAAACATTTTATGACAGCTCCCCTTTTTAAGGTCTCTTTCATAACTATAAAGTCAACTTTGTCTCCAGGTGATTTTTAATCGTGTTAATATGGTTTTAACATGAAAATCGTAACTGTTGTATTTGTTTTTAATGTATATACAAAGCTGAAAAAAAATAGTCCATAGGTGCCCCTCTTTGAGAACGAACATGGCTAAATGACCTGTTCTTTGGGAAGGTACCCACTCAAGAGTCTGCAGCCACACTTTAGCTCACTATACCTTTCCCACAAGGGAAATATCCATTTGCATATCAGTCTTTGTCCCGACCACATGGGCAGTCCAGCACCAAAATGCTATGGCAATTCTCTACTGAACAAGAGTACCAACAGCAACCCCATGCACATGTTTCAGCCTTGTTGGGCCTCATCAGTGAGGTGGACATGTACCTCTCTGAGCACAGTGAGCAAGGCGTCCACATCTGGATTACCCTAGGAAACTTAGGGTGACTAAACCTAAGTTCCTTAAACGATCAAAGACTGGGCAGGACAAAGACTGATATGCAAATGGTTATTTCCCATCTGTGAAGGGCACAGTGTGCTAAAGTGTGCATTAAAGATGGTATTAGAAACCCAAGTCTCAACAATACAACATCATTTGGCATTTTATATAATTTTTGCAACAATTTACAACCCACTCCCAAACCTCTTCAAAGTAATCCATCTTTTCCCAATTCTTCCATTTTCATTGGCCAGTCTTATCTTTTTCACCTTCAGATCCTGTTCAAACCATAACTCTTCTTGGGATTCGTCCGTAGTAGGTCATGACATGGTTAAACATTGCTATTGAAAACATAATTAATTGCTAGCAATAACTGGCTTAAGGCCTTTAAATGTAAGTGTGATTGCACATTGCGAGTCTGTAAACCTTGTCCTGTTCGTACACTGACCACATTCTTCTTTCCGTCAAGAATGTCCCTGCTACTTAGAGTTCATGTGCACCAGTTAACCAGGGAGCAAACCACCCTATTTTGTGGATTGCGTTTGTGTTGCATTTGCAGTTTTAATATTGTATCTTTCTACTTGCGTGAAGGTCTAATATATATACCTTCTAAACTATTGTAATACTAAAAGTAACTAATATGATGAACTCCATTCGATTCATATGGATTTGCAACACTGCCCCAGTTTGCTGCCATCCCCCGTCATCAATATGGTGTGTGCAATATCAATCCCTCATAATGGGGACCCTCCTTGACCACCCCGACATTACCCCCTTTAGTTAATACTTTAACTAACAAATTATAATTATCTTCTTGGGGAACATCTCTTCAATCATCTCTCACCCTGGTCCCAAAATGGGCATACTCCTCCGCTGAATCAACCCAACTCATCCCCCCACCATTTCTGCAATCTACCTGCTGCTCTGCACAAGCATGCCAATTTGGTGGAGAAAACAAAACGGCTTCTGTTTAAGGACCCGTATGATATGAAGTAGTTGTGGCCCTAGCCTTGGACAGGGTTATGATCATCATGGCAGCAACTGTTGGTACCTGGGCAGAGCAACAACGTAGGATTAGTTGGCAGGAACAAAAAAGAATAAGTATAATCACAAAATAGACATCTGAATCTTCACACCAAGGCTCAACCAGGTAGGTACCCATTACAACAGTCAATACTTGAGTCTTTGCTGATCCCAGCCTCAGTTTCGATGATCACTTTCAGTTTATGCAGATCAGCAATTGTTCTGGTGAGTGTGGCATTTTCAGTGTCATTGGGAGGGGCAAATGTGCAGCGGGTACTCCAGATTTTCCTGCATATTCCGCCCTCCATTGCTGTCAAGAGGTTGAGTAGGTACCGGTTTTGCAAAGTTATGAGCCTCAGTGCCCGTAATTCTTCCTTAATGGCACTAAACACTGTCTCAGAAGTGTTCACGAAGAACAAGAGTTGATACCTGGTCAGCTGGAGCCATTTGGCATCTGCTGCTGCTTGGACACAGGTGCCAGGAGGGAGGTGAAAAAAGTATTGGTGTGGCTAAACAGCTGATATCGATCAGGATTGTCTGCTAAGGCCTGTGATGATGCTACCTAGAAGTAGTTGGACATTTTCCTTCATTGTAATTGCCCCCGGATTTTCATCATCAAACATAGCCTCTGATTTGTCTATATACAGTGGTACAGGGGACGAATGAGGCACAGATCTAATTTCGGGCATTGGATAGGCCAAAATCAGCTGCTCTTCTGGGATCACAAGGACGGGCACATGAAAGGTAGAGAGACTGCACACACCTCACAAGGCTGGAGGCAGCTGCCTGTATGCACTCTGTCCACAGATCCAAAAGTTGTTGAGAAGGGCATCCATACCTTGAGACAAATCTGCAATGCATTGAGTGTTACTGCAGTTCCTATTTGTGCCAATGGGCACCGTACCATCATCCTTAAAACATAGAGAAAAATGCATAAGTGTCTGTATTTTAACAGGTTTTTCAGGCTCTTTGAGCCACGTCAGATACTGCAAATGATTTCTCCATACTGTCCCACACACTTTATTTGTGCCACCCATTTGTCTGAGAATACCCTCATTCCTCCAGCTCTGCAACTCTTCACCCCTGCTCCCATCGATTTTTACAGTTAATAGCTCCTTCTAAGATCAATTGGACTCTTTGAGTACACCTAATATTTTTGGCTCTGCCCGCTCGGCCATTGAACAATTATCATCACTTGGTATTATTAATCCTGTAATTGACTGGCCTTTAAACTGCCCTTGAAACTGGCACAAGGGCAAGTGCACTAGACATAGTGCATATGCTACCTCTATAGCACTCTGGATAAACACCCTAGGAACGCCAGGAAGGGGATGAATGAGTAGATGTAGCAATATTCTATGGATCTCTCTCGCCCCATCTTCCTCATTTGGCCATATCATACGGTGTCGGCTGTGAAACCATGTGCATTCATTATGGGATTTAAGTTCTCATTATAGAAAACATCGTCATCAGTTTTTCTTCTTCCTCTTAACATTTTCTGCTCAGTCTTCATAAGATTAGACCATTTTTAATTGTATCCATTTGTACTGTTTATCATCTTCAAACGTGATGACCCAAGGACCAAAAAAAACCATAAACATTAATTGTTATACAATTTACAATCTTAAACATTCCCTTTCTTAAACATAAATTAAACTCCAGATCTCCATTCAGACCCCCCTTTGCACTGAAACGAACGGTGAACCCTTAAGGTGTACTTAACTTCTATGCCAGCTCCGGCCCCTATGCAAGTGAATGGCTGCCGTTATCCCTTGAAGTGGATCCAACTCTTATTGGCCTCCACCTTCACGGCAATCGAAGTCGCATAGACCACCGTATGTGGCCCATGGAAATGCCGCTCATTCGAGCGATGCACGAAGGTGCGAATGTAGACTTTGTCCCGGGGGAGAAGCTGTGTTTTGTGCTGATCACTGGTAGTCTTACCACTTTCTCCTGATGTGTCTGTTGGTGAGAAGCCACAACCTGTGATTATATAATCTTAACACATTTTGTTAATGCTGTACGATAGTCCCTAAACTCCTCTCCCAAGAAAAAACAAAAGAAACTTAAATCAAAGTACCAACCTCCTTTTCCCCCTATTTCCCCCTTGCTTTACACCCCTAAATGTGCACTCACGTGAACCCGAGGGTCTTAGATATGTTGCTTTGTAAAATCGTTCCGCACAGCTAATCCACTGCACCACATCTCCGGAGAGCAGATAACCAGTATGGTGTCCGCAGACCTCTTTTTCACTGTGCATGGAAGACTGGTCCACGTCATGAGGTACCGTAGCTGAGAGTTGTGGACAGAAGACCCTCCAATGTCTCGGAACACTTGGGCTCCTCCTACCCTGGCTCGACACATGTGGCAATGTGCCTTTAATCACCTTAACCCAAAACAGGCCCACCACTTAAGAGGCTAGTACACTGTTTTACATAAAGCAAGTTTATTGTACAAAGCTCTGGGAAACGGTTAGATGGTGTTGCAGGACTAAACAAACCCAAGTCTCAACAGTACAATATCAGTTGGAATCTTATATACTTACCCATACGTCATGTCCCCTTTCCTCCATCCTTCTGGGCGTCTCCCAACATGAGGATGTTACTGGAACCTATGGCACTGAAAAATTGAGCTTCCCCTTTAAATTTAGTGTAGCGCATTGGGGCCCCAGTCCCCTTTTCCACTTGGACGTGGCGCACTAGGCAGCTAGACACAGAGACTTTTTAACTTTACGCTTGCTCCCCGCTATTTTGTTTTTAATCTTATTTACTTCACTTTGGTACCTCGCCTCCCCCAGCGCATGTTGGCTGCAGGAGGATTCACAAAATGTGCCTCATGCCCCCGCTCGGTCTCCCATGGACTCTGTTTTAAGTGCCTGGGGCCCAAACACCGCTGGGAGGCGTGTGCAGCTTGCAGCGCTCTCTGTCACTGGGCATTGAAGAATCAGTTGTCGCGTTGGTGGGAGACCTTCCACACTTCGTCTCCAATGCACCTTAAAGACTTCATATCCAGGACCTCTCGTCAAGATAAGGTAGGCCCTTTGTTTAGTATGGCGCCTCAGCGCGGCAACTCCTCCCCAGGGGTTCCCACGGATAAGGGTTCCTTGGATTCAGGTTCTGGCAGGCCTGAGGCTTCTAAGGCTACTGGCTCCCAAACTGAGGGGCTCAGGGGCCCTACCAGGCTGTCCTCAGAAGGATGATCAAGTTTGTCCTCTTCTTCCACTCCAAGGGGTAAATGCTCATCTGGT
Source organism: Ambystoma mexicanum (assembly GCF_040938575.1). Lineage (NCBI taxonomy): Eukaryota > Metazoa > Chordata > Amphibia > Caudata > Ambystomatidae > Ambystoma > Ambystoma mexicanum. The sequence continues at coordinate 438,165,852 of NC_090936.1, forward strand.
TCTACCGCCAAGATTCAGTCCTCGGCACAATCCAGCATGACTACCGGTGCAGGTGCTGAGGGCGCACAGCCTACCGGAGCTCGCGCCAGTGTCGTGCGTCAGGGCGATTCAACCACCGGCCAGCCGGCTGAGGTCTCTGCGTCTACAAGAGTGACGAGGCTGACGCTTCTGTTTTGGGTTCGCTACCCAAGGCATGTCCTCCCATGTCAGAGCCTGGAAGTGGCTTGAAGCCTTTGCACCCTCCTTCTCAGGGCATGGTGCAAGTGCCCAAAATGGCAAATAGGCAGGTGGCGGAGCATGCGAGGCCGGTGGCCATCTTGGATTCGACTCTGGGCCCACCCATGCTCTCGACCATTGCACCTTGCAAGAAGGTTTCACTCCCCTTCTCTGTGGTAGCAGTGGCAGACTGTATGGTACAGGCATCTGGTTCCTCTGCGGTGCATCTACTCATCTTCAGCACTTTGACAAAGAGTGGAGGCCCAATGCTTCAGAGGGCCAGCCCCCTAAGGACCTTGTGGTTAGCTTGGACTGCTTCTTCGAGGGCTTCGTCCTCATGCGTTCCCTGGGCTTGTCAAGGACATAGTGAAGGAGGTGATCTTCCTCCCCGGACTCCTCCTCTGTGCCCTCTGCCTGTTCCTCCAGTGCTAACGGTGCCAGTGCTTGTCCCTCCCCCGGTCCAGGCCTTACCAGTTGTTCAGAACTTTCTGCCTCCTCCTCTACCACCAGTGCCTCCCCCTCAACAGGCGTTCGACCGGTCTTCGTCTCCAGACGTAGGGGGGACCCCGTCGGCACCTGTGTCCCAGGGGCTGGAATCCCCTCTGTAAATAAAATGGCAAAGGGGCGATGACACTCGGGACAATATACCCTCTGCATCTGTTAAGGCCTTTCATGACCGCCTTCAGGGTCTGGCAGTGTTCTTGGGGTTCCCTCTGCCGGAGGAAGCGTCCCCCAGGAGTTGGGCGTGCCAGCAGAGGTTACGGGCAAGCACACCATGATCCGTTCTGGCATCCTCTCCAAAAAGAGGTCTTGCAGGTGACAAAAAAGGCCTAGGATGTCTTATAGCTGTCAGACTTTTGTTTTTTGTACTTCTGTCTAATTCCTAAAGTCCAAGGTGTTCAACGTGGAGTAGTTTTAGCTTCTCAGCCCCTGCATTAGCTGCCGACCACTGCTCTTCTAAAGATGCTCCAGAGCAAATCAGATACTGAGACTTTTGAAGTAATGCATGTGAGCTCAACTTTGAAAGGAGAAGCAGATGGACCGCCATCTTGATCATGTATATTCTCTCCCTTGCTGAACAAGCGAGCATTGATTAATCACATTTTTGAAAAATCGTTCATTTTTTCTGTCCTTTAGTGCTCCCACGCTAGAAGACTACATCATGGCCTTCATCAGAGGGACGTAACCGCAGCACTTCACTACAGGTTACTTACTTGCCATGTCATACCGATACCTTTTATCCAGATTCGTACATAATTTCTCCCTTTTGTGATTAACTTGTATGAGAAAGTTGTACCTCATTTCGCAACTAGCCATATTATTCTCCCGCCATTTTTTCAGGTGAAAACAGGTATTCACTCACTGTAATTTATGCAATGCTTTCCTAGTGCCTTAAGTGACAAGTGAAAACGAGCTGGGGCACATCAACGTGGTGTGTCACCTGCCGGCTTGTTAGGCCATGCCCCCTTGACGAGCCCCGGCTTAATGGGATACAGGCAACCTGTTGCAGCGATCAGTGCCCTCTTCCTCCTGGGCTAAAGCTGATCTCTGCATCTATTAACCAAAGGAATGCCTGGCGGGGGACAAGAGCCTCATGTTTTCAGCCTTAATGTTGGCACTGGCCCTCGCCAGACATTCCGTTCGCTAAGAAATGCAGCGATCAACCTCGAGTGATTGTTGCATCTCTTAGCTAAACGGATGCCTGGCGAGGGGCTGCAGCACCGTTAAGGCTGAAAAGGTGACGCCGCTGGAAGCTGAGGCCTTTTTTTCTAGAGCCTGAATCTCCTGAGTGGGCGGGAGCTTAAGGCTTTAGAAGCAAAGGCCCCTGCTTTCTGTGGCCTCACCTTTTCTTTCATAATGGTGATGCCAGGCCACAAGCATCTCTTGGTTAAAGCTCTTGCACATCAGTACAAAGCCTTGTCCACTAGCAGCTGGGGCTGCCAGGGGACAATAGGGGCCCCGGCAGGGCCCTGCCTCAGACCCATATTTCCTAGCCTGCCGGGGCTCTGCCCCGGCTATCCCAGGCCCACTTAAAGCCCTGGGCATTCGGTGTTCTTAATGTGTGCCATTGGTGCCAATGACATTGTGAGTCACGTGCCATATGCCTTGGTATTTAATGCAGGAGCAGGATTGGGTGACTACTGTGAAGAGGTCAATCTCTTTGGTTACTGGTGTAGTAAGTGTCTTAACCAGGTCTGCCTTCAATCAGTGGATTTATAAACACTATGCTGGCCTTCACTGAAGTCCTGTTAAAAACCAGTATTAGCAAAGTCAACAGTGTTGGTTTGTGTTTAAGTATTAGGCTTTTGCCAGGCACTGCTACTAGATGCCCAGGTACTCGCAATATTTTGCCCCTGCTACCATCAATGGTCAGGTATTACCACTACGACAGTGCTTGGCAAATTCCTTTGCCATGCCAACACAAAAGCCCAAACTCTTGGCATTGCCAATGCTAGTTTTATTTATGGTGCATTAGTGGCCTTTGAGGGGAACTGCCCTCTGCTTTGCGTAAAGCACATTGCACTCCCTCTCATGGCTTTGAAATGCTTAATTTGGGATACCCAGTAACTTATTGAAACTCCCTAAATTACATTGACAATGGTCCGCCCGCTTTGCACCCCTCGTTAATTAGATAAACTGCTTGAACCTAGAGGTCCACTCAAGTGATATAAGCAATCGTACCAGGCGCATGTCTTTTACCTTGGCAACACCTGACGAGATGGGATAATGAAGCGATGCTTGACTCTAGTGGAAGCATTGGAAGCATTGTTGTGGAGGTTAAACCCATCTCCCCCGAGCTGAACTACATTTCAGCACTCGAGCTGTCCCCGTGAGTGGTCACAGATGCTTCTTGTCAACCTTGAAGCGAGATGCGTGACCCTATTGGAAGCATTGTTGTGGAGGTTAAACCCATCTCCCCCGAGCTGAACTACATTTCAGCACTCGAGCTGTCCCCGTGAGTGGTCACAGATGCTTCTTGTCAACCTTGAAGCGATGTGTGACCCTATTGGAAGCATTGGTGTGGAGGTTAAACCCATCTCCCCCGAGCTGAACTACATTTCAGCACTCGAGCTGTCCCCATGAGTGGTCACAGATGCTTCTTGTCAACCTTGAAGCGATGTGTGACCCTATTGGAAGCATTGGTGTGGAGGTTAAACCCATCTCCCCCGAGCTGAACTACATTTCAGCACTCGAGCTGTCCCCATGAGTGGTCACAGATGCTTCTTGTCAACCTTGAAGCGATGGGTGATCCTATTGGAAGCATTGGTGTGGAGGTTAAACCCATCTCCCCATAGTACCCATCTCCCCCGAGCTGAACTACATTTCAGCACTCGAGCTGTCCCCATGAGTGGTCACAGATGCTTCTTGTCAACCTTGAAGCGATGTGTGACCCTATTGGAAGCATTGGTGTGGAGGTTAAACCCATCTCCCCCGAGCTGAACTACATTTCAGCACTCGAGCTGTCCCCATGAGTGGTCACAGATGCTTCTTGTCAACCTTGAAGCGATGCGTGACCCTATTGGAAGCATTGGTGTGGAGGTTAAACCCATCTCCCCCGAGCTGAACTACATTTCAGCACTCGAGCTGTCCCCATGAGTGGTCACAGATGCTTCTTGTCAACCTTGAAGTGATGGGTGATCCTATTGGAAGCATTGGTGTGGAGGTTAAACCCATCTCCCCATAGAACCCATCTCCCCCGAGCTGAACTACATTTCAGCACTCGAGCTGTCCCCATGAGTGGTCACAGATGCTTCTTGTCAACCTTGAAGCGATGCGTGACCCTATTGGAAGCATTGGTGTGGAGGTTAAACCCATCTCCCCCGAGCTGAACTACATTTCAGCACTCGAGCTGTCCCCATGAGTGGTCACAGATGCTTCTTGTCAACCTTGAAGCGATGGGTGATCCTATTGGAAGCATTGGTGTGGAGGTTAAACCCATCTCCCCATAGAACCCATCTCCCCCGAGCTGAACTACATTTCAGCACTCGAGCTGTCCCCATGAGTGGTCACAGATGCTTCTTGTCAACCTTGAAGCGATGGGTGATCCTATTGGAAGCATTGGTGTGGAGGTTAAACCCATCTCCCCATAGAACCCATCTCCCCCGAGCTGAACTACATTTCAGCACTCGAGCTGTCCCCGTGAGTGGTCACAGATGCTTCTTGTCCACCTTGAAGAGATGGGTGATCTTATTGGAAGCATTGGTGTGGGGGTTAAACCCATCTCCCCATAGAACCCATCTCCCCCGAGCTGAACTACATTTCAGCACTCGAGCTGTCCCGTGAGTGGTCACAGATGCTTCTTGTCAACCTTGAAGCGATGCGTGACCCTATTGGAAGCATTGGTGTGGAGGTTAAACCCATCTCCCCCGAGCTGAACTACATTTCAGCACTCGAGCTGTCCCCGTGAGTGGTCACAGATGCTTCTTGTCAACCTTGAAGAGATGGGTGATCTTATTGGAAGCATTGGTGTGGGGGTTAAACCCATCTCCCCATAGAACCCATCTCCCCCGAGCTGAACTACATTTCAGCACTCGAGCTGTCCCCATGAGTGGTCACAGATGCTTCTTGTCAACCTTGAAGCGATGTGTGACCCTATTGGAAGCATTGGTGTGGAGGTTAAACCCATCTCCCCCGAGCTGAACTACATTTCAGCACTCGAGCTGTCCCCATGAGTGGTCACAGATGCTTCTTGTCAACCTTGAAGCGATGTGTGACCCTATTGGAAGCATTGGTGTGGAGGTTAAACCCATCTCCCCCGAGCTGAACTACATTTCAGCACTCGAGCTGTCCCCATGAGTGGTCACAGATGCTTCTTGTCAACCTTGAAGCGATGCGTGACCCTATTGGAAGCATTGGTGTGGAGGTTAAACCCATCTCCCCCGAGCTGAACTACATTTCAGCACTCGAGCTGTCCCCATGAGTGGTCACAGATGCTTCTTGTCAACCTTGAAGCGATGGGTGATCCTATTGGAAGCATTGGTGTGGAGGTTAAACCCATCTCCCCATAGAACCCATCTCCCCCGAGCTGAACTACATTTCAGCACTCGAGCTGTCCCCATGAGTGGTCACAGATGCTTCTTGTCAACCTTGAAGCGATGCGTGACCCTATTGGAAGCATTGGTGTGGAGGTTAAACCCATCTCCCCCGAGCTGAACTACATTTCAGCACTCGAGCTGTCCCCATGAGTGGTCACAGATGCTTCTTGTCAACCTTGAAGCGATGGGTGATCCTATTGGAAGCATTGGTGTGGAGGTTAAACCCATCTCCCCATAGAACCCATCTCCCCCGAGCTGAACTACATTTCAGCACTCGAGCTGTCCCCATGAGTGGTCACAGATGCTTCTTGTCAACCTTGAAGCGATGGGTGATCCTATTGGAAGCATTGGTGTGGAGGTTAAACCCATCTCCCCATAGAACCCATCTCCCCCGAGCTGAACTACATTTCAGCACTCGAGCTGTCCGCATGAGTGGTCACAGATGCTTCTTGTCAACCTTGAAGCGATGTGTGACCCTATTGGAAGCATTGGTGTGGAGGTTAAACCCATCTCCCCCGAGCTGAACTACATTTCAGCACTCGAGCTGTCCCCGTGAGTGGTCACAGATGCTTCTTGTCCACCTTGAAGAGATGGGTGATCTTATTGGAAGCATTGGTGTGGGGGTTAAACCCATCTCCCCATAGAACCCATCTCCCCCGAGCTGAACTACATTTCAGCACTCGAGCTGTCCCGTGAGTGGTCACAGATGCTTCTTGTCAACCTTGAAGCGATGCGTGACCCTATTGGAAGCATTGGTGTGGAGGTTAAACCCATCTCCCCCGAGCTGAACTACATTTCAGCACTCGAGCTGTCCCCGTGAGTGGTCACAGATGCTTCTTGTCCACCTTGAAGAGATGGGTGATCTTATTGGAAGCATTGGTGTGGGGGTTAAACCCATCTCCCCATAGAACCCATCTCCCCCGAGCTGAACTACATTTCAGCACTCGAGCTGTCCCCATGAGTGGTCACAGATGCTTCTTGTCAACCTTGAAACGATGTGTGACCCTATTGGAAGCATTGGTGTGGAGGTTAAACCCATCTCCCCCGAGCTGAACTACATTTCAGCACTCGAGCTGTCCCCATGAGTGGTCACAGATGCTTCTTGTCAACCTTGAAGAGAGATGCGTGACCCTATTGGAAGCATTGGTGTGGAGGTTAAACCCATCTCCCCATAGAACCCATCTCCCCCGAACTGAACTACATTTCAGCACTCGAGCTGTCCCCATGAGTGGTCACAGATGCTTCTTGTCAACCTTGAAGCGATATGTGACCCTATTGGAAGCATTGGTGTGGAGGTTAAACCCATCTCCCCCGAGCTGAACTACATTTCAGCACTCGAGCTGTCCCCATGAGTGGTCACAGATGCTTCTTGTCCACCTTGAAGCGATGGGTGATCCTATTGGAAGCATTGGTGTGGAGGTTAAACCCATCTCCCCATAGAACCCATCTCCCCCGAACTGAACTACATTTCAGCACTCGAGCTGTCCCCATGAGTGGTCACAGATGCTTCTTGTCCACCTTGAAGCGATGGGTGATCCTATTGGAAGCATTGGTGTGGAGGTTAAACCCATCTCCCCATAGAACCCATCTCCCCCGAGCTGAACTACATTTCAGCACTCGAGCTGTCCCCATGAGTGGTCACAGATGCTTCTTGTCAACCTTGAAGCGATGCGTGACCCTATTGGAAGCATTGGTGTGGAGGTTAAACCCATCTCCCCCGAGCTGAACTACATTTCAGCACTCGAGCTGTCCCCATGAGTGGTCACAGATGCTTCTTGTCCACCTTGAAGAGATGCTTGACCCTTTTGGAAGCATTGGTGTGGAGGTTAAATCCATCTCCCCATAGCTAACCCACGAGCCCAGATTTCAGCACTCAAGCGGTCACCAGCGTTTCTAGTCAACCTTTGACTTATTATCTGCCCTTCGCAACTAAACTTTAGTTGATAAAACCCCCTCTGACAGCCTCCACTCACCGAGAAGCTGGGTGGCAATGACAGGACTCTTAAAACAGATATGTGTGCCTTGCATACATCCATTTGCTCTCCTCTGCGACGGGGCCTGCTTGATAACGGCCGGTGCAGGCTGTGCCTTATCTGCAGTCACTTTTTATAATCTGGCCCTTAATAGAAGTGAGTCGGGTGCACCGCCTAAGCTGAATGGAAACTTGGAGACGAGGGCCAGAAGCAGGTCATCCTCGTGCCTTTAGTGTACTGTCCTAGTCATGCACTGCCCTTCTCTCTGTTGCAGAGTCGGATAGTAAGGGCGACGTGTCTATGGCTCGAGCACTTGTCCACAGGTCCGCCGCATCTGTACTGTTCCAGAAAGCTTCTCACTCGGGTTTCCTTAGCGATGCATTCCAAGGCCTGATTCTTCTTTGGCAGAATCTCTGCCCTCCGTCTCTGGGACATGTTTATCTCAAGCTTATGAGCCTGCCTGCTGTTGGTGTTTTATAGTGTTACTATGGGTTGTGGAATTGCTGCATATGTTTGCAGCACTTGGATGCACCGTAGCTGTACCTTAGCTTTCCCCCAGACTTTCTGGAGTAGTCATTCCTGGAGTCTGTTTGCTAATAAAGAGTAGGGGTCAGCTTTTGAATGTTCTTTTCTTTAAGCCAGTGCATCAGATAACGTTTTTGCAGTAGCTTGTATTCTGCCTGGGCGGACAGCAACATTCTATCTGGAGGATCTCTCTTTTTTTCCTGGCAGGTGGGTAAACAACACTGTAGGTGATGTAGAGAGAGACACGTTAGCTTCCTTAGCATGGCCTGAGAATGAAACTGCTACTCGAATCGGTTTCACGGTAATGCTTGCTCAGGCTGTCGTCTTGAATGAATTGCACATATTCAGAGTCCGAGGAGAACCCGGGGCCATCCCATCTGCCTCTGTTCACCTCCCGGCTCATAAAGCCCATGGCTCAGAGAGCATACACTTTCTGCTGTCGGGGTAATAATGACACACTGCTGCGGCTGCAATTTTAACTCCCCTGGATACTGGATTGGGTATCATTGGCCTATGTCAGTGGAACTAAGAACAAAGTGTTCGTGGTTCCATAGTCGTGTTCTTCCATACATTGCAGCATACGTGTTTGTTTTTGCTTCCCGTATGGAACGGACTGCAGATTGGTGCACTGTGCACTTTGACTTCCGACACTTGGACATAGTTTGCCTAAGAGGCTTCTTTGTGCAAGCATGTCTAAGAATGCAATGAAATCCCTCTAGACCACAGTCAAGCAATTTATTGATTTAAGTGCAGAATCACATAATCAAAGACATATTTGATTTTTTTTCTGGCATGACTTTTGGTGAATCTGTGCTCCTGTGTGCTTCGTAATCTGAATGTTAAATATTTCATTATTCATTGAGGCATCTACTTATTTATTTACTGACAAATGAGGTCACATGTACAAGCCTTCCATATCCAGCCTCCTTCCTGTTCCACTTTTGTGGGGGTTGTTTACCTGCGCCCCTAGAAATTCTTCTTGCAGCAAATCAATATTCAGGCATTTGTTACATGAAAGTGGCAGTTGTGCGGCTAGTACCTCCCTAAAGTTTCTCAGTATCATCAGATGCAGCTATTGGGTGACTTTATCTCTCCTAGAGGTGGTTTCTCCTCCTCCTCCTACCTCCTTTCCTCCGATGGCCCTCGTTGAAGCCCATTAGACCCATGTCCTAATGCACATTTTGTTTAACTAGCTCCAGCCTTTCCCACATAAACCGGCTTTTAGGTCGATCAAGCTAGTTTGCGTTGGGAACGATCAAGAAAGTAGTTCTTGCGAGGAAAAAAAAGAATGTGTGCAAGATAAAAAGAAATCCCTGTTCAATGATCTTCAATCCAAAAATAATGTGTTATACTGGCAATTAGTTACAGATAGAGGACTGAGAGACGACCAACTACTGGAATGTTGTATCGGCGTAGATGACTGGTGACAACATTTTGGGAGTTTGTACGAAGCACTGGATATAGATCCCCTCTCCCCACCCCCAAACTAATATAGCGAGTGCCCCCATGACCTATGAACACATGTGTATCACCATAGGAGAGATGGAGCGAACGGTAAACTTGCAAAAAAGTGGAAAAGCAGCAAGCCTGATTGAATCCCAGCCGATTTGTTGAAGGACGAGGTGGGCATTTGGTCCTCCATCCTGTGCAGGATTTTTAACAGGGTCATATGGGAAGTGGTAATACCAGAGTCTTGGCGAAGGGCCACAATCGTTCCAACTGTATAAAAAGGGAGGCAGGAATATTCCAGCCAACTACCGTCCTGTATCCCTTTTGGATAGTGTGGGCAAGCTATTTGCAAAGGTTATTCTAACGTCCCTGCAATATTGGTCAGACAGAAATAACATTATTTAGATAAATAACAGGTTTTAGAAAGAACAAAGGTACTCTGGACCGCTGTTTTATGCTCCATTTGTTAGTTAAATATACAGTGTTAAAAGGTATGAAATTATACGGTGCATTCCTTGATCTAAGGACCACATTTGACTCCGTTTCGAGAGAAACATTGTGGAATCTCCTATTAGCATACAAAGCTACGCCCCAACTGATCTGGATAATAAGGTTTTTGTACTCTGGAAACAGTGCATCGGTTCGATATGGTCTAGGGGGTGAAATCACAGATTCATTTGATGTTGGAAAAGGGGTGATGCAATGTTGCGCCCTGGCACCCCTTCTATTTAATTTGTACATGCAAGTGATTATAGATGCACTGATAGAGTGGTGTCAGGATTGTCCAAAGATGGCCTCATAAAAGTACCCTGCCTTATTTTATTCAGACGATGCAGTCTTACTGGCTACTACACCGCAGGGGTTGGAAACGGCAATAATGAATTTTATGTCTAAATGCAAGGAATTAAAATTACAGCTGAATATTGATAAATCAAAAGTGCTAGTTTTTAAACCACATTTTGCAAATCTAGTTTCCTGGCCATTAGGGTGAATGGAGCTCGGCTTGAACAGTTCAAGAATGTGGACTACCTGGGGATACGATTCCAGTAGACTTAAGGGTGGGTTGCACAAGTGGAGTGCTCGGCTACCACCTTGGGAAAATTCAGCAGATCAATGAATGCTTTCCACGCAGAACATAGTCCAGGTGCGATGTCACCCGCGCTGAACCTGTATGCGAAGCAGGCTATCCCAGCATCACGTTATGGGGCCGAGTTATGGGGGTATGCTAATATGGCCAGGCTTACAACAAGTGAACATATGTTTCTAAAATTCTAAAAAAAAATGGCATTATTACCCCGGAGCGCCCCCTCGGCCCTGGTTCTTTTGGAATTTGATGTTCTTCCAGTTAGGGTCCTAGCAGCACTGAAACCTATTCTCTTCTGTTTAAGATTGTGGAACCAGAAAGGGCTAGAAAATCTAGAGAAGCCCTCTGTTATGTAATGTCACTGGACAGAGGGAAATCAATTGATTGGCTTTGACATGTTAAAAAAACGCTTAATAGCGTCGGCAGAGGCAATCTATGGGATAACCCTCGGTGTGAGTTCATCAGAACGAAGAGAGAAGTGAAGCTTGATATGTTTCATAGAGCCAGGGACTTGTTGATGGCTGACGCGATGAAGCTGAATTTGGGCAGGGAATACCTTGCTTTAAATTAATCTGACAAAATATTTTAGTTGGGCATAATTTCACCCCCATTCGAAACATCTCGATATATGAGATGGAGATAGGGAATTCTTCCGGTGGCTGCTTTCACACAATCTTGCAATTAATTGAACTCAGACCAATGTCCAATGTGTGAAGTGTCAAGGGAGACTTTGCTGCACTTCATGTTGTTTTGTGCAATGACTAAGCACCTTTGGTGCAAGTATTTGAAACCAATACTAAAAGAGGTTGGAATAAGGGACACCGGATCCGCTATGATGTACCCGAGACAGAAACTTCAAACCCAGGCTGTATTTGCAACTGCACAATATATCCACAGGGCTTGATTGTCAAGAAGGAACTCACTGTCTTTAACTACCAGCTAACTACAAGGATGTAACAATAATTGAATGAGGTTGCGAGCATGGCACTTCTCAATTTTAGAAATGCATATTGTGTGCAGATGTGTAGATGGATATTAAATCACATCACGCTGTCTATGTAAAATGATGTAATGGCTTGAAGGTTTGATAATGAATAAAAGTTTGATGACTGACATAAACAGGCTTATAGGCTAGAAGAACTGTAATCCAACCCAATTCAAGGTGTGCTCATGCTTGGCTCTCCATTGGAGTTGCAAAAAGAATTCAAATAAAAATAGAAATTACACTCGATCGGATAGTCATTCATGATTCATCCATAAATTCTCACTAAAGGGATGACATCCTCAGTGTCGTGTTTTAAATTATGATAATTTATTTGCTTGGAGGCTGAAAGTATGCATCCAATAAGCTAGTGCTAAAAGTATAGTATGCCAATGCATTTCGGAGAAAGTCCGTCCTCAGGGCTACTGTTCATATTGATATTGTAGTGAAGCGATTACCAATTCAATAGTCAACATACAAACCTATATATCAATAAATCAAAATCCAAAATTCGAATCATACAGTATAAGTTCTGCATTTCCAGAACCAACATGCGTACCCAGTTTGGTATTCGCAAAGTCCAGAATGTATTCATTATAGTAGCATACCACCCATTTATCCGTTTTTGCTTTTCTCCATACTATGAACTGACTCTACAGTTATGTCACCTCATCATGGGTATGGCTTCTTACTTGCAGTCTGTCTTGTGTAGGGAGCCTAGATTATATCTGCTTCCAGCTGTAATTGTCACAAGCCAAACCCCTTTGTCTTTGGGTATCAAGCAGATTGAAATCTCCCCAACGCTACCAATACCTTTTCTTTGCTTTATGATGTAGTCCAGGGTTGTCCAGCTTCGGGCCTCAAGGGCTGGAATCTTGACGGGTTTTCAGGCTAGACCTCATTAATATCCATGAGAATTCTTTTTGCACACATTTAGAATCATTGTATGCAAATTTATCTCCTGAATAGTAATGAGGGATATCCCAAAAATCATACATGTTTCAGGCCCTAGAGGCCTGGAGTTGGGGCAACCCTGATGTAGTCAGTCTTCTTCAGTGTCACGTCTCCCTTCTGGATGGTTCATAATGCTCCCATGGTCACTGTGCAATATTTTTCTCAATCCTAGCCTGGCGCAAGTCAGAAATATCATCACAGCTGTTCAGCTGTTGGCAGGCATGTTCCAGATAGCCACGCCCATTCCAATTCTTGTAAAGTTTTTCCTGTCTGATAGAACAAACCTAGCAAGTGTGATGATTACATAAAATCACAGTACTATGTAGTGTCTGATTAATGTATTCTGAAAAGCAAGAACCAGGATAGCACAGAAAACGATGGAATAAAAGATGCCCAGAAACAATTAATTCAGAGCTGTCCATCGATCACTTTGTACATTTTTCTGCTTAAAACTGCTAGACTAATTTTACATTTGGTCTTTTATTGAAAGAATGTTCTTTCCCTAATTGTTGGAAACCCTTTGTGTTATAGAGGGAAGGTTAGCCCGCCATGCAGTGTTGAAGGCCCTTTGCCTTGTGGGTTGTAATCAAAGGCCCCAAACTAATGGTCCCTTTCAAATGAAAAGCAGAATTTTTAAACACTGGTACAAAAAAGGGCTTGGCATGTAGGTTTCCAAGTTAAAACAGTTTAAATGTGAAAAATGTACTTGTGCTAACATAAAAATATCAGGGAAAAGACATGGTGCATGTTGACAAAAAGTAAGGTATATTATGTTTTGCATGCAAAATACCAGCAAGCATTTGGAAAGAAAAGCCCACTTTGTTTCCATGAAAAAGTATCTGTAGGCCTGAGGGTAAACCCTTTGCTTGCTGTGGGATAAATGTCACAAAGGACTCCGGAAAGCTTGGTTTAAATCCCCTAGCTATTTATACAACAATAAAAAGTGGCTTGCCTGAAAGGAGTGGAAACCAAGAGTCCTTTAGAGTTGCTGTCTCTGCAAGACAATTTCCTTTGGCTGATACATGACCAAAATGTAAGAAGGGAGTGTGAAAGCGGAGGCTACAATTAAGGAGTTGAAACTCCAACCTCAAAGAGCAAACTCCAAACACAAAGTGACTGATAAAAGCACTGGCCCAGTGAGAACAAATGGCGCTGGAGGAAGGGAAGCTCATATGTCCACAGATGAAGATTGCCTTTATTTAAAATGACTATTTAGGTCTTTTTCTCAGCAACCATAAGTCAGATTTTCTTTGTGTCTTTCTTTAGGTAATTTCCAGGCAATTTTGGTGATATGTAATCATCTACCTACAACTCAGAGGAACTGTAATGCCCATCTAAAATGCGTTTCTGGCTGATCTGAAAATGTTCCAAATTTGGGACTTGGTGAACAGATGGAGGGGGAAATTAAGAATATGGGGAATGAATTGCAGGTTCCTAGCTGTTTTACTTTTTGTAAAAACGGCCTATAATTGCCAACCGTTTATGCAAAATGTTGGAGACCTGGCTGTTTCTTATTTAATTCCCCATGATTAGCTGAAAAGGAAAATATATAGCATTCACTAGTAAAATTATGAAGTTTTGCCACATAACTACTTTTTGCCAAAATTGTGACAATGGGGTTTGCAAATGAAGCTGCCACATGTCTGCTCCAAACTCTTAAACCAATTTGTTAAGATGGGCTGGAGTTGGGAGGAGAGAGAAACGTAACTGTCCAATGCTAGTTGCAAGAACCCTTGCAGGATACTCCCCCAAGATTGTAAACTTGATGGTGTCGTCGCCGCTATATGAGGGGGAATGCAATATGAGGAAGAGAGAGCTGCTGAAACTTACCATCTGACAGCTGCAAGGAAACACCAGAGGAGATTGCTGAGAGTGCACCTGGGTGGAGCTGTCTATTTCAGGGAAGGCCTAAAAGCTAACTGGGTCCTATGGTGAAGAGCTGGGGACCATCCTTGAGAGTGGCGTGAGCAGACCCCTGCCCTATCTTTCCAGAGGGTCCTGACATGCAGCTGGCTATTCTGAACTTTCTATGCAAGTAGAAGTGAGCCCTGTGAGACCAAAAGGTGGAGGAATCTGCTACCCTTAAATCATTTCCCTTTATAATGGGTGGGTGGAGGGCAAAACTGTGTAGATACGTGGCCTATTTAACTAAAAAAATATTAATTCAATTAATTCCCTTTGGCAGAACACTACAGGGTGATTTTTGTTAAAATTCAAAATTAACAAAGCTCACTTTCCAGTGTGCGCTGAAAATCTATAGCCTATAATTTAATTGGGCAATCCTTTTTGTCCTGTTGACCACAACCTCTTTAAGGAAGAGTGGTGTCTTTATTCTTAAATCACTCCACTCTTTTTGTCCAACTTTCCCCAACACAGGCCTTTCAGAGGAGGGGGGTCTGAAATGCAAAATTCTTCAATCATTATAATTTTTCTGTCCAACTTCCCCAGACCAGGGTGGAGGGGGGGTCTAAAAACTTCTAAATCACCCTGCATTTATTTTAAACCAAAAGTGTGAATTAAATTATAATTGCCCATGAAATTGTCCAAATCTGAAAAACCAAACTGCTATGCTTTTAAGCGCGCACGAAAATCGAAAATGCACAGCACTGCTTTTGTAAATTGTGTTCACTGACCAGCGCTAATTATTTCTTGAAGTAACATTTGTAGAAAGTAAAGAATTGTGATTTGTGTTCTTTTCAACTCATTTGTGTTATTTATGTTGAGAGAAATGCATCGTGTTGTGCCACGGATAAAGTGGTGTTAGACATTTCAGTGCGAGTTTTGTAATATCTAATTCAAATAAATATAAATATATTTCCTGTAGACCGGGGTATTAGATGAATTGGAGATGGGCCTGAATAAAATAATTAAACAGTTTGTTGCATGACACCTTGAGTGAGGAGGGAAGGCACTCCCCGTGTTGAGGGTGGCCTCTCACTAAACCTTAACATCCTGGACTGGATTTGATCATTTTTGGAGATTAGATTGACAATTACCCACCTAGGTGCAAGGCACATTGCTTTGAGCACTGAGTTAGCTAATTTCTGTAAGTGAGCAAACGTCCTAGCCCAGAACAGTGTGAGGCTGGTTCAGAAATAAACACAAGATTGCTGGAAGTTCGCTGGCTGATTGACAAAGTGTAGCTAGTGTGTTTTCCCTTTGCAAACAATGTTGAATATGCTAGCTCGTTCATGGCTCAAGCGCACCGTTTATGGCATTGCTGTCTAGTGTTCTGTTCCAAGTTGTTGTCATGACCTTTTTATTAGCAGTCCCTTTGCAAATGTTTGATCGTGCTGGTATGCAAATCCCCACACTCTTATAATGGGTTAGAAGGCAAGGTACCTGCTGATGGACTTGCAGATACGAGAGTTGGCACTGTGAACATAGGCTTGTGGGATAATTGTCTGACATCCAGGCAGTGCAGCTGCTCACTGTTCTTGCTCATATACAGGATTTTGGCCTGCACATGAGCTAATTGCTAAGCTTCTCAATTGCCCACTCAGTAGACTGCAGGGAGCGAGAGGTTGCTCACTAGCCATCCAGATATGTTCCTTTTCCCTGACTAATCCCAGCCTCAAAATCAGCCGGATTGGGTTAGGTGGCTCAAGGGCATCCTTTTGTTCCATTTTCACTGTCTGGTAGGTAAGAAGCTACGATACCCTTTTTCACTTTCCGCCACACAAGTTGTGCTTGCAGGGGCAACACAAGCTCAGGTACTTTGCAACACAGTAGAGGCTAAAGTCTTTAGGAGTTATTCACACTAATGGAAACAGTAAAAAATGGGGCACTGTGAGGATGCCATCTGGTTACATTGCATACGCCTATGTTCCGTCCCCTTTCCCGCATACTGTATGGGGGCGTCCCTTCTTAGAGACGGAACCAGAACCTTTTTTCTTCCAAAATAAATGCATTTCCCCTTTAAACTGCAGGTGCGTGTAGATGCGGCTATGGGCATGATCACGCCCCCATAGTCCCGCCCTCTGACACCTGGCCTCAGTCCTCTTTTCTGTGCTGATGGGATCAGACCTTCTTCCCGCAGGCTCCATAGAGTTTGCCATTTTTTCAGCTTTCCCCACTGCATTTTTCAATTACTACTGGCCTCCGGTTCCTCGCCTTCCCCAGCGCATATTGGCTCAAGCAGGTTTTAGTAGGTACTCCTCCTGTGAGAGTTGTTTTGCCGCGTCGGATCCGCACACGCTCTGTCTCTGGTGTTTAAGCGCAAGTCATTGGTGGAAATATTGCACGGCCTGTCTTGCCCTTATGCTGTCCTCATTGAAGAATCGTTTGGCGCAGTGGAGGGAGATCTTCGCGGCATCCCCTCGGACCATATCAAGGACTTTGTGCGATGCCGATACAAGGCGGGCAAGGTAAGCGCTAAACCTTTTACAAAAGCATCCCGCAATCGAGATTCCTTTCTGGGTAATTCACTGAGCAGTGGGAGGGGTGGGGTTCTAAGGAAATTAGCACCAGCTACTGGTCCTCAGACTGAAGGACTGAAGGGCCTTCGGGTCCTCCCTAGACAGTGGCTGAGGGGCGGCGAAGCACTAGTACTGGGAAACGTCCCGAAGGGCGCAAGTGTTCCTGCACCAGGCCTAGGCACGAGGGGACGCCTTTACGTTCTAAGACTACCAGGCAAAATCCTGAGGGCACCTAGTCGACCAGGGGTCTTCCTGAGATCGAAACCAGCACTCCGTTACCGGACTCCGGCTCTGCACCGGACTGTGCCTTCTCGCCCATTCCTTCCTAATAATTCCTCCACAAACAAAATAGCATTGGGTGACAAAATGCGCCTGGCCCTGATGCAACTCCGGGAGTGCGTGACAGCCCTACTACCAGTGGTTCCTCCTCAGAGGTGATACCCCGGCCCCTTCCACAGCCTACGCAGCAGGAGGGGCCAGTTCAACTCCCACAGATGCAGGTTCAGCCTACTGTGCCTTCGGTAGACAGGTGGGGGGGGGGGTCTCCGGCCGAGGCTCCCCAAGCTGAACCAGTCTCATAGGCCCAAGGGGATGCACCACAGCGGGGGTCAGGGGGTAATACAGTGCAAGCTGACAAGGACACAAGATGACGAGCAGGATGTAGAGGCCTCCATGTCTGTCAAGGCCTTTCATGACTGAGTGGAGGGGGTTGTAAAATGTTTGGGTGTACATGCTCTTCAGCAAGAACAGCCAGAGTCTGGTGTGCTTGCAGAGGTGCTGGCACTCAGGGCGCACAGCAAGTCGGGCATACCTTTACAAAAGGATGTGTCTGCGCTAGCGACAAAGGGCTGGCTCGAGCCACACCCTGCGCAGCCAGTGAATAAGAGGCTGTACGCCAAGTACAGGCAGGTGGAGGGGAGTTCATCCTCCTGTCCTTGCAGCTGCAGCCACATTCATCAGTAATTTCGGCAGTGTCCTTTGTATTCCAAACCACAGATCTCCGGGGTTTAAGGGTCTTTGACTGTGGCCCTCCTCAGAAAAGAGGACAAACTTTTGAAGTCTTATGGAAGGAAGGTTTATCTAAATTCAGAAGACAGTCAAATGCAATCTTGGCAGCCGCCAATAATAAATTGTGGAGGAAAAGTGCAGACTTCCTGTCAAACCTCTTCCCCCGCAAACCCCCCATTGCGCCCCTAGGCAGGCCAGTTTTAAGGCAGGGCTTGCAGTGGTTAAAGTGGCGGCACAAGATTTGCTAGAATCAACCGTGGAACACATCGACGGAGCAGGAAAATCGAATTTGTGTGGCTATAGACATGCGACAAGCAGCATGGTTACATGCCAACAAACTCAATACGGATGTGCAGGAGCGTATCCTGGATCTCCCCTTTGAAAGGGCAGAGCTCTTCCACTCTTCCACAGACGAGGCGCTCAATAAAAAGATGACCAACTCACAGACTGCTAAATCGCTGGCAATACTGACCGAACCGGCAGCAAAATCTTTCTGATTCCAGGGCAGATCGGAACCAGCAGAACAGGTTGTTTGGAGTATTCAGGGACTTCCAGGGACATAGGTCCAGACAGCTGGACAGGTCTCCTAATCTGCAGAGACACAAGCGCCGGGCGGACCCCTTCCTCCATCCCGGCCCCTGAAGCCAAGAAGCAATGTGGGTTGTTCCAGGTCCACCCCTCACCAGGTGGGGATGGGCACGATTTGCTCTCTACGAGATGCAGTGGTGTTCTCTTGTAAAAGACCACTGGGTGCTTTCAGTGGTTTCTGGAGGATTTCGACTCCCAGTTCCATCTCTGCACCCAGTCTCTCCCCTTTTGCTTTAGATAGATTTGCCGGCTCTGATGTTGGAAAATGTTACCCTCATTCAGACCGAGGCGGTTGAGCTGGTGCCCCTGAATCAAAGGGGCTCTAGGTACTATTCCAGAATGCTTGTCATCCCCAAAAAGAACCCGGCAGGCCTGAAGGTGATGCTCAACTTATGCTTTCTCTATCTTTACCTCCCACTCAAACAATTCAAGATGATAGAGCCGGCGCAGATCACAGAGCCTCTCTGGAAGGGATATTGGATGTGCTCCCTGGACCTAAGGGACGGGTACCTACACGTCCCGATTTGGGAGCCACACAGGTGCAATTCTTGCTGTTCACAGTGATGGGACGACACTTCCAATATCGAGTGCTACCTTTCAGCCTCAACTCTACACCACGTGTATTCACGAGACTGATGAACACTATAGCAACGCTGTTCCGAGCCCAGGATCACCACGTCTATCCATATTTGGACGACTGGCTCATCAGGGGCAGCCTGCAGGAAGTGGCACATGGCACAGTGAAATGCCTCATGGATCCCGCCCTACAACTTGGAGTTCTCGTTGCACCAGTCCAAGTCGGAATTTACCCCTTTGCAGTCCTTGATCTTTCTTGGACTGACATGGGACACAGACACAGGATCTTCCCCATTCAGGAAAGGGTCAAGGCAATTGTCAGAGCTACTAGACATTTCCTGAAAAGGCACATCACATCGGCTTGGTGGTATCAGTACCTACTGGGCCTCATGGCAGCTTGTATCCTGGCAGTGCCGTTTGCCATGTTAAAAATGAGGCGGTTACAGTTGCACCTAGCAGCAAACTGGGACCCGGAGAAGAGCTCCCAGACAGACAAGGTCTCTGTGCCGGCAGAGGTCAAACCAGATCTAGTCTGGTGAAGACAGCAGGAAAATATCATGAGCGTAGCCCCTTTCAGCCAGCTGGAGCCATTGTCGGTCATTACAACAGACTCCTCATTGGAGGGCTAGATGGCCACGCCGACTACTTCACAATTCATGGGCCGTGGTCTCCCCAACAGCAAGTAGAACACATACATCTTCTGGAATTGAGAGCAATTCAATTGGCGTTTAGGGCGTTTCTATTGCTTATCAGGAACAAGTCCGTCGTCATCAGGACAGACAATACAACTTTCATGTTTTACTTCAACAAGCACGGTGGAACAAGGTCTCCGGTGTTCTGCAAACTGACGGTACGAATCTGGAAGTGGGCTCTGGAACAGGGAATTTATATCAGAGCTGTTGTTCACCTGCCAGGAGAGAGAAACACGGAGGCAGGTGGGCTTGGAGGTCCTCAATACTTTGTTTGGGGTCTGGGGCGACCCCGAGGTGGATCTATTTGCCACAGAGAACAATGCGAAGTGCAGGCAGTATGCGTCTTGTGTGGGGAAGGGCAGGAACACACTAGGTGATGCCCTCCAAATCTCGTGGAGCAACCTGTGGTGTTACACATTCCCTCCAATCCTGTTCATTCAGAGGGTGTTGAGGAAGTTCCAGGGTGTGTTACAATGTTGCATGATTCTGGTGGTCCCAGACTGGCCAGCAGGTATCAGGTACTCTGACCTGGTGAGAATGACAGGACAGGGGCTGCTCCCCTCAAAGGCAGTAGGCCTGATGCACCACTCTCAGCAGCGTGTGGCAGCGGTTCACCAGCTACCAGTCCCTATTCCTCTCAGCTTGGTACCTGAGCAGTTGAAAATGCAACAGTAAGGCGTCAAAACAACTGGCTTTCCACTCTCAACAAAATGAACCTAAAAACAGCCTCTTTGACACACAAGGCACTGAACAATGCTGCCCCCAGTTGCCTTGTAAACAGAGTCCAAAGAAGAATCTCCACGAGACCCACAAGACTTACCAATGGCAACTGTATTAACATTCTCAGATTTAGACTAACCAAGATCTGGGGGAACAGCTTCCAGGTCAAAGCGGCCCAACTTTGGAACTCTTACCACCCCATCTCATGAAGGATTAATCCTACCCATGGTTTAAACTTATATCAACTGGCTCAAGGCAAATGATCACTAAACAAGTACATACCTGTGTATATTTTTCTTTATATATTTGCATGTCCACCTACTTTTGTAGTGCATACCTATGTATTAGTTATGCCTTTTCTATGTACTACCTTGTAATGATATGTCCTGTGTATAACTATGTATGTAACTTGTCATTTAAGCTTTGCATTGTCTGTACTGCTTGCGCCCTGATACCCCTGGTTCCGGTGCGCATCATATAAATGAATAAACTAAACTAAACTAAAAAGCTAGGGCCATCACAAGCCAATCTGGAAATTATTCAAAATGCAAGGAAGGAGTCCACTAGAGTCCAATACAAGAGTAAGTAGGCCAGGTTCTGCTACTGGGCCATAGACAAGGGGGTGGATCCAGCCTCCTGCTTGCTTGATTAAGTCTCATAATTCTCTGCGCACCTAGCAAGCATGGGGGGTACAGGTCGAAACGTGTCACACATATTTGCCGGCAATCGGAGCATACAAGAAAACGGAAGGACAATCTTTCTCCACAGTCAATCCGGTGGTGAAGACATTTGCAGGGATTAGCCAGGCTGTATCCCCCAGTTGGAAAACCTCACCCAATGTGGGATCTCAACGTAGTGCTGGCACACAAACTGTTCGAGCCCATGGCTTCTACAAACATTGTGGGTCACACTCAAGAAGCCGCTATTGGTAGGCCTCATGTCAGCCAAGCGTATTAGCGCTGGTGGCGTCAGAGCCTTACACAGTTTTCCACAGGGAAATGGTGGTCATGAGGACGCATCCAAAATTCTTGCCAAATTAGACCCCTCCATTCACATCAATGAAGAAATTGTACTTCCAACCTTCTTCCCGTCTCCCCCTTCCGAGGTGGAGAGAGCTTTACATTGCTCAAGTTCTACCTCGACAGGACAGAACAAAACAGTTCAGGAAGTCGGATGCCTTTCTGCTCACGTTTGGCGGTACTTGGCCTGGAGGTCAGGGCTATGGGGGCGTGGTCACGCCCGTAGCAGCATCTACACGCACTGGAATTTTAAAGGAGCAATGCACTTTTTTTGGAAGAAAAAAGGTTCCTGTCCCATCCTTAAGGAGGGACTCACCCATACCTTATGGAGGAAAGGGGCCTATGGACTAGGAGTACAATAGTCCCTACAGTGAGCAATGTTTAATTTTACAGGCACATAGCCCATCAGATTAACCTCCAGGTAGAGCTGTTCCATAAATAAGAAATATATATTTCTAGTCGGGGCAGTTGGGTGAAATTATTGTTTTGTGTATTGTGATTGACAATGTCAACCTTCATGTGAAAACCAACAGTGGCCTTCCTGTAGAGGTACGGGTGATAGGGTTGCTATGATTAACCTACCAAAATGTTACATGGGGGGCTAACTGGTTCACAGACCTTTCCCTGTGAACAAAACCAGGGCTATGAGATCTTCATATGACAATATGTTGCCTGCGTCTGTTCTCTAGAAGAGAGAAATACTTAAAGAGCAGGGCGTGTCCTCTTTTTTGGTAGGGGGTCGTTGGGAGAGGACTACAGAACAGGGGGAAAACAGAATGTCCACAGCGAGCTACCTATTGATGTCACACTACAGGTTGGAGATTCAACATCACATTGGGTGATTGTAGACTGTCATCTTTTGTAAAACAAATATCAAAAAATGAAAACAGGTCGGGGTTATAAACACATAACATTTTATTCCATAAAACATACTAAAAGATGGACAACATCGGTCCCATTTCTAAAAACACATGTGGCAACATATAACACAATGTAACAAAGAACAAAAGCTGGTTCTATAGCACCTATGTGCTTATTCACGTATTTGTGTCTCAGTAATATCCATCAAAAACAAAAGTGATGTTAGTAATTTATCGGTGACTTCAAACTATAACATATGTAATTCTTTTCAAAAGAGGTCCCCATGTTTGTTGTGTCGACAGTAGTAAGTCTGTTTCCAGCCTTAGTTTTTGGACATCAGTTTGAAAGATGTATTCTGGTTTGCCCAGACGGCTATTCATCCGACTAAGGCTTTCGTCAGGACACGTTTTACCCAGGATGGAGGTTTGTTTTTTTGATATTGTATTAAGAGACTTATTTCATTCTTTACCAGCCTATCTCATTAGTGGTGAAGGCCAAACCCCAATAATTGTGGGTGCCTTCAGATAGTTTTTGGAGATCAGTGCGGGATGATTGGCTTGTTCGACCCGGGATAACACGTTTATTCTTATGCACATTTAGCTGAGAATGCACATGTCTTTGGATGACCCAACGTGGCAGTTTGTCCGCGTCAAGACGCAGAGGTCCACCAATATCGCTATGTGTTGGCTTTCCGCGACTCTACAA
This sequence comes from Ambystoma mexicanum, assembly GCF_040938575.1. NCBI lineage: Eukaryota > Metazoa > Chordata > Amphibia > Caudata > Ambystomatidae > Ambystoma > Ambystoma mexicanum. The sequence continues at coordinate 438,188,658 of NC_090936.1, forward strand.
TATTGTAGCGTTCAGCAATCATGGCACGGAGACGTTCGTTATCCACTTGTAAGCACTGCGGAAAGCCAACACATAGCGACGTATTATCCCGGGGCGAGCGAGCCAATCTCGCACTGATCTCCAAAAACCATCTGAAGGCACCCACAATTTTGGGGTTTGGCCTCCATCACTAATGAGAAATGCTGGTAAAGAATGAAATAAGTCTCTTAATACAACATCCAAAAAAAACCTCCATCCTGGGTAAAACATGTACTGACGAAAGCCTTAGTCGGATGAATAGTCGTCTGGGCAAACCAGAATACATCTTTCAAACGGATGTCCAAAAACTAAGGCTGGAAACAGACTTACTACTGTCGACACAACAAACATGGGGACCTCTTTTGAAAATAATTACATATGTTATATTTTGAAGTCACCCATAAATTACTAACTTCACTTTTGTTTTTGATGGATATTACTGAGACACAAATACGTGAATAAGCACGTTGGTGCTATAGAACCAGCTTATGTTCTTTGTTACATTGTGTTATATGTTGTCGCGTGTGTTTTTAGAAATGGGACCAATGTCCATCTTTTAGTATGTGTTATGGAATAAAATGTAATATATGTTTATAACCCCGACCTGTTTTCATCTTTTGATATTTGTTTTGCAAAAGATGACTGTCTACAAACACCCAATGTGATGTTGAATCTCCAACCTGTAGTGTGACATCAATAGGTAGCTCGCTGTGGACATTCTGTTTTCCCACTGTTCTCTAGAAGATTCTGCTTTTACTCCTGTAAGGGCGCAGAAGTAAGACGCTTACACAGAGGGGTCATAGCGGTTGGCATACACTTTTATTAAAAGTAAAAACGAAAAGAAAACCCAATCTTGCCCTGGTTCTAAGAGGAATTTTCCTGCCGTAACCAATTTTATTAATGTTGCAGTCAAGATGTCCAAAAAAGTCCACAGTCCTGTGTCAGAATCCTAGCTCTGTCCCTCACACTCTGTTAAACTAAAGAAAAGGCGATCTTCTTAGTCCAGAGGAATGACTCTCTTCCCCCTGGACACAAAGGCATTTCTTGGTTTACAAGTTTTCTCAAGTATTGGGTTGAATGTCTTTCTTTCCCAGCCTTCTTGTACCGTTAATCAACTCCTGGGTGGGGGGGGGTTCTCTCTTTCTATAACAGGCCCTTCCTGTCTTTACAGTTACAGACCTGGTTTCCTTTTAATAGGCACTGTGACGAAAAAGAATAGCTTGAATTCTCCTCCATGCTGTGATGGGTCATTGACCCCGGTTGGCAGCACTGGTTTCCTCCTGCCAGCCACTGCGATGAAGAAGAGTAGCCTGGATGCTTCTCCAAACTCGGGTGGGTCCTTCACACTGACTGAAAGACCTGGTTCCCTTTTCCTTCAGTTCTTAGTCCCAGACACAGACTTCGTTCATTCGCCTGCCAAGTACTGCATTTGTATGTCTTATTCCCACAGCTCTTTTTAGCTTCTCCCATCTGATTTGACAGCCCTAGGTCGCCTTTGCTTCAAGTACTGTCTGTCACAAAGAGGACTAGATATACTTATTACTGGATATGATCTTTTCTTGTAAGGTCCCAGACGCCATTCCTCATTAAAGTACAGTGATAATGTTTCTCTTAGTGCCCCGTAGGGGTTATCCTCTTTTCCCCACTTTACACACTCAATTGGTTTAGAGTGTTCCTACCCTCTGGGGACCCCCAACCATAGGTTCAGCCACCCAACTACCTTTTCGGGTCTGGACCGCAGCCCTCAGGTTGATTGCGGGCTTCCCTGGGTCTTTCTCTGCTTTGCTGGCGCTCTAGGACTCCTCTCGCTTGCCGCAGCAGTTCTGTGGCTTTTGGCCCTCTTTGGCGTTTTTCTTCCAGGCGGACCGCGTGGTCCTGTAGTGCTGCATTGCTGGTGCTTTTTTCAGCCAGCCTCTGTTTGCTCTGTGTGTCTGGTGGAGACTGCCACTTCAGCATCTCCGCGCCTGGGTCTGCTCCTGCTGCTTTTCTCTCTGAGCACCGGTCCCTCTAGCGATTCCTCTCCGGAGCATCTGACATTCAGGAAAGTCTTATCAGTTTTTATATCCAAATCTGTGGCTGATGACTAGACTGCTCGGATAGGTTTAACTGAGTGATCCACGCCGCTGCCTCATCACAGTTTCTTGATTTGGATCTTCATGATAGTGATCCCTCTTCTCCCTCGTCTCAGTCCTTTTTAGTTCTTGCATACTATAGAAGTATATAGGATAGAGTAGGGGTGAAAAGAGTTGGGGTGAAAGAGAGGTGCAGATTTTAGATGCATATCGCGTTCTCCCACAATGGTTGTCAGTGGTTCCAAAGGGAGTCTCCCCTCCCATGAGATCCACCCGCTGAGTATCAGCCCCAGGGCAGGGACCTCACTTCTCTGATCTCATGCGAAGGGGCTTGCCCTTCAGAGGCACTGACGACATCCTCGAATTCTTCCCACTCCCCAGTACTTCCCTTATACGCTAGCATTTAAACCAAAGCTCTGTTACTCTCGTTAGTTTCTGTACAGTGTCCACTTGACCTTTTGCTATTATACTTGAACTACAAGGCAACGCTTTATTTTTTTCAGATCATGACTGTAAGCAGCTCTGGTACCTGAAACGTCATTGGTTTCACTTCATGAAATAAATGCACATTAAAAAAAGTCAGCTAGATTCAAAAGGTTTGGTAATCTTAAACACATACTGATCACCTCTGTAAAAATGTGCATGTCGTTCAAACAAGGGTGTAGGAAATGTCACTTCTTTTCTAAGGAACTGCAAGCGTTTCAACTTATGCGTGTTCCAAAAATACAATTATGCACTTCTATGTGCAATAGCTATTAAGCTGTGCAGCAAAAGTATAACGTGACTTCATAGTAATTGTGGATTGCCTGGTCTGTAGAATACTGTGCACAACCATTTGTATTTTTCCTTAATTCTCCGATTTGAATGTAAAGATAATATTGTTTTTTTTTACACTAGTTCGGGTGAATTTTAAATTTCCTGGCAGTAATTTGATTGGCTTAGCTTAAAACAATAACATCTTCAAGATCGAAACTAATTGAAGAATATGACCAAGAAAGTTGGGTTTATTGGTCCTCATTACATGGTGGTGTGGTGAACATGTGAACGTCATTCTGTTACCACCACTTTTGTTTGTGTTAATGGAATTCTCACCATTTCTAACGCACTACTGAATTCTGAGTTTGGAGTTAAAGTGGAGGATTTACCTCCCGTAAAAAGCCAACAAGGTGCTATGGTCTACCTCAAGGCTGTGTGTTGATTGCGCTTGGGCTTTCAGTCTTATATCTGCTTTGCTAAAAACACATTTCTTTTTTCAGGCAGGAAGCTCTTCTTGCCGCCATTAGTGAAAAAGATGCCAACATTGCATTGCTGGAGTTGTCTTCCTCCAAGAAAAAGAAAACTCAGGAGGAAGTGGCGACTCTGAAACGTGACAAGGACCGCTTGGTACATCAGCTTAAACAACAGGTACTGTAAGACGGACTAGGGAAGTGAGTGAGCGGAGTATTAGTGACCAGCGGTGCATGCGGTGGGATAGCTATTGAAGAACCAACAAGCTAATCTTCCTTGTAAAAGGGAATGCATGTTAATTAATTTTCGAGTCGGTTTCCAGATTTCTAATTTGTTGGTTGTAGTTTTGGTTTGCCACGTTCAGTAATAAGGATTCTTGTCTGATAGGCAGTATGTGCTATTGCCTCAGTTATGTGTGCACACTAATCCATAGTAGGCCCTATATATATATATTATTATTTAATTCTTATATAGCGCCAAAGACCCATGGGCCTCAGGGCGCAACATAAAACAAGCAGACTCCAAACAAACTGAGGTAAGGGGCAGATGGAGAATGGCAATTTACCAATCCCAGTAAAAGAGGGGAGAAAGAAACTCGCCCTCAAACTATCGTCCAATCTCCCCCATCTATTCATGCAAACATTTTGGAAGAGTACTTCACGCCAATCTTTAAGACTGGATTTTTGCTAATAAGATAGTCTTGCACTTGCTAGTCGATTTTCACGGAGACCTCATTACAGTAGATCAGGTGTTTACCCTTTATTTATTAATTCTGAAATGTGTGCACCTGTGGAAAAGGTCTTCGTAGATATAAAGGCGGCATTCAATGAGGTGCCACAGAATAACTCTTAGCTAATACTTGTCTAGATTGGGCTACCAAAGACAATATTAGATCCAATAGTGGCAATGAGGGTCTGTGGCGGGGGGCGGAAGCTTTGAAGTTGATAAAGGAGTGAGGCAAGAGCGTGGCATAGCACTGACTCGATTCTCATTATATATCTGTGATATTGCAACCAGAATAGAAAAACTTGAGACCGATTCCCCCCCAAGTTTAAATGTGAAAAAGACTTGAATACAATGCTGTTTTGATTCAGAAGATGTGTAATGGCCTACAAAAAAACTTAAAACCTTTTCTGATATGTTTAAAGATAAGGGCCAGGAGATCAATTATAGCAAAACCAAAACTGTGGTCTGCAGAGATAAGAGAAGGCCAGGCAAAACATTTTGTTTCCAAGTCAATGGAAATGTGCTGGAAAAGGTTAAAAATAGAGGGGTGGGATGTACAAGTATTAAAATTTAATGTAACCACAGGCCCCAGTACAGCCTCCGTTGCCGGCTCCGTTGAATCCGCCCCTATTTCAGCCGGTTCCAAGCCAATCTCAGCAGCAGCTTCTGACTCCGGTCTACACACCGCAGCTCACGGTGGCCAGCACTCCTCCTCCCACGGCGGACCAGCCAGACACCCAGGCGGATACAGATGAGGAGGAGGACCCTGACGCGCCTTCTTCAGCGAAGGCCTTCACGACAGGCTTGCAGGTTTAGCAGAATATCTGGGCCTTCCTCATCCCGAGGTAGAGCAGCCCGAGGAGGGGGTCTTGGCAGCGGTCCTCTCCCTAAGACCCTCTACCAAGACGGGTATCCCGATGCAGAAAGATGTTGTCGCTCTGGCCAAGAAGGTTTGGGTCAAGCCACACTCTGCCCAGTCTGTTAATCGGTGTCTAGACAGATGGAGGGGGATACACTCTTGCTGACAGCGCACCCCCAGCCGCACTCTTTGGTGATGGCTGCGTCGTCACTCTAAGTCTCAGTCGTCCTCTGCCACCTCGGCGTTGCCAGGCAAGGAGGAGAAGATCTTGGAGGCGTATGGGAAAAAGGTGTCCTCCAACGCCTCCCTGCACCTGCGTCAGGCCAATGCGGATGCCATGCTGGCAGCCACTAACCAGAGGTTGTGGCGGGAAATAGCAGACTTCCTTCCAGTGCAGAGCCAGGCACGCTTCAAGGCAAGTCTAGGAGAATCCAGGCTGGTAGTGCAGGACATCATGGAGTCCACAGTGGCCCACATCGATGCCTCTTGCCGAGCTATCTGCATCGCCACGGACATGAGAAGGACGGCCTGGCTTCGGGCTACTAAGTTTAACCCTGACGTCAAGGATTGCATATTGGACCTTCTGTTCGAGGGTAGTGACCTCTTCCACTCTACCACCAACGAGGAATTAGATAAGAAAAAGAACAGCTCGCAAACTGCAAAGTCTTTATCCTGACAAAGGCCACGCCCAAGGTGTACACCCAGCCCCATCAACGCTCCGATAAGGGGCAGACGTTTGGCTCTGGAGGTTCCGGAGATTCCAGGAACAGAGGTCACGACAACCTGACTGCTTGCCGAGTCAGCACCGGCACAAGCAACAAAAACGGTGGGGGGGAGCAAGGGCTTCTTCCAGTCCCCTTCCTCAGCAGCAGCCTCAGAGATCAAAAAGGCATGACGCGTCCCTCCGGGTCCACGTGTCTCCAGTAGGGGGCAGGCTAGCCTCTCACTTGAATTTTTGGTGCCAGACCTTCGCGGACCCGTGAATCCGCTCAGTAGTATCCACAGGTTACCGCCTACATATACCTCCCTCTCCTCCTCCTGCTCTCCCCTCCCACAGATTAGGATGGCAACTCTGTTGGCGGAGATCCGGCCGCTCATCGAGAGCCAGGCAGTGAAAGAAGTACCATCCTCCCAGAGAGGATTAGGTTTCCATTCCAGGATTTTCGCCATGCAAAAAAAGAACTAGGCTGGCCTGAGAGTTGTTGGACCTCTCCACCCTCACCCTCAACCTCTACCTCCCTCTTCAAAAATTCAAGATGGTTACGCCAGCACTCATTGCAGAGACACTAGACAAGGGAGAGTTGATGTGCTCCCTGGATCTGAAGGACACTTACCTACATGTCCCGATTTGGCAGCCCCATCGCTCCTTCCTATGCTTCAGGATCATGGGCTGTCATTTCCAGTACAAGGTGCTACTCTTTGGCCTCAACTAAGCACCCAGGGTATTCACCAGACTCGTTAATGCACTGGCAGCCCTCTTCAGGGCCCAGGGCCACCATGTCTACCCGTACCTGGAAGACTGGCTCATCAGGGCGAGATCCCCCGAGTAGGTTGTCCACACCTTCTCCGCGCTTATGAGTGCGCTCCACGACCTGGGGTTTACCATCAACCTCAAGAATTCTCAGCTGCAGCCCACGCAGAGCCACACCTTCCTGGGCCTCATCTGGGATACGAGCTCCGAAAAGGTATTTCCCTCGAAAGATAAGATTACGGCCATGAAGAGGGCCACTATGTGCTTCCTTACCAGACCAGTTACTTCGGCTTGATGGTAACAGCACCTGCTGAGGCTGAGTATCATGGCAGAGGTCCTCTTGGCTGTGCCACACACGAGGCTCCGGATGTAGAGACTGCAACTGCACTTCGCAGCCTCATGGAATCGACAGTAGGGCTCCCAAGCGGAGCTGGTCAGCATACCGCCCTCTCTCCACTCTGACCTCACGTTGTGGTCCAAGGACTGCAATCTGCGGACTGGCAGGCCATTCCGGCAGCCGACTCTGCAGCTCACCATTACTACAGACTTTCCTCTAGAGGGCTGGGGAGCCACTCTGGACAGCCACAGCATCCATGGAGTCTGGACCCGGCAGGAGCAGGAGTCGCATATCAATATGCTGGAGCTCAGAGCCATTTGGCTAGCCCTCAGGACCTTCCTCACGCTCATCAGAGGCAGGACAGTCCTGATCCAGACAGACAACTCCACCAGCATGTACAATGTCAACAAAGAGGGGGTACCAGGTCCCCTCTGCTGTGTAACCTAGCGGTCAGCATGTGGGAATGGGCCCTGGAAAACATCTACCTCTGGGCGATCCACCTACCGGGGGAGGCCAACTTGAAGGCGGACAGACTCAGCAGGCTGGGTGTGGACAATTACGAGTAGCAATTGAACGACCACGTGCTGCAGGAGGTTTTCAACACATGGGGGTCATCCTCAGGTGGATCTATTTGCCTCCCGGAGGAACATGAAGTGCCATCAGTTTGCGTCTTGGTAGGGACTAGGCCCGGGCTCCCTGGGCGACCCCATGCAGATTCAATGGGAGAGCATGACAGCATATGCTTTTCCGCCCACACCCCTGATCCCCAGAGTACTCTGCAGGCTCGCCACCTCAGCATCAAAGTGATAGCGCCTTGGTGACCGGCGAGATCGTGGTTCTCGGAATTGCTCAGCCTCTCGGACCAGCCACCCATTCACCTTCCACTGGGCCCAGCACCTCCCCTGTCCCAGCAGGGGGGCAGGGTTCTCGACCCCACTCCTCAGAAGTTAGCCCTCGCAGCGTGGTTCCTGAGCAGATCACCCTCAAGCACCTGAACCTATCTCAGGCTAACTTGGAGATCATCCTGGGTGCTAGAAGCAAGGCCACTAGGAGCCAATACAGGAGCAAATGGAGCAGGTTCGGTCCCTGGGCAGATTCTAAGGAAATCAACCCCCTGACGTGCTCGCTGGACGATGTGCTTTCGTTCTCTGCGCACCCTGCCCACTCAGGCGTACAGGTTGACACTTGTCGCACCTATCTCGCAGCCATAGGGGCCTACAGAAATTCAGAGGAGATCTTCTCCTCTTCCAACCCGATAGGCAGGAAAAATCGGGCGGGCCTGTCCAGGCTCTACCAGCCCATCAAAAAGCCACACCCTGTGTGGGACCTCAATGTGGTGTTGTGCGCCCTGTCGCACAAACCCTTCGAGCCAATGGCATCCGCGGACATCAGGCTGGTCACCATCAAGACAGCTCTGCTAGTAGATCTCACATCCGCTCGCAGACTCAGCGAGATCCAGGCTCTGTTGGCTACAGAACCCTATACCACTTTCCATAGGGATAGGGTGGTCCTGTGGACTCACCCGGCATTCCTACTTAAGGTACCCTCCGCGTTCCATCTAAACGAGGAAATAGTCTTACCTACATTCTTCGCTGACCCAAAGACGAGGCTCAGAGTGTCTTGCACTGGCTGAATGTCAGACCCGCTCTGAAATTCTATCTGGATATGACCAAGCGCTTGTTGACATATATTTGTGAAACAAATAAAATAACAATTGCAGGCATTGTAAGCGCCAGTCTCAAGGGAAACCGTTAAAATGGTTGCTCAAGATGCAAATACATGTACACTGTTGCAGATTATTCAGTATTATAAGTTTTCCAAAAACACAGCACAAAACATGCTATTGTATACACCATTGTAAATATTCAAGAAATCAATGTGTGGACGTTGCAAGAAGTACTGCAAGTGCAGAGGCACAACAATGTAAGTGTATATGTTGTGCCTGATAGCGGGAAAATCCTGGTGTTGCCTGTATATATCTGATGGGGACATGACAGGTCTAACACCCTTAAATTGTCTGACCGTGGGGTAGGTTGGGGGGTGGCAGGGTGAGTTGAGCTTTAGACGCAGCATATGCTGTTGGACCCTTGGAATACTTCCTTTGCTTTCCTGCCTGCCTGTTCTCATAATATTGCCTTTTCCACTCAGGCTGTCACACTGGTCCCTTTCCCGAGGCTGGTCCCTGGTTTATTTTGTGGCCCTTGCCTTTGTTGTTCTCCATCAGCTTAGGAGTAACCTTCTAGCCCAGCTGTTAAAGTGCTACTTCTTGTTTCATTCCTCTACTCTTTCCCTCCCCCGGCTTGAGACATTCTCTTTTTCTCTTCTTCTGTTGCCTCCCTCCTTTCCTTGGTGGGTCCATCTCCTCCTCACTGTATCTCTCTGTTCCCACTCATTCCTGGCCCTCGTCTCCCCCCAATGATTCTTCTTTAACTGTCTCTTCACTTTTTCGCTAAAGATTCTTTCCTTCTCTTTTCTCGGCCCTCACGTTAGTCCTCCTCTACTGCCTCTCCTCATGTGTCACTCCTTGTCGCTTACCCCTCCTCCTTTCCTTACTCTTCCACTGCTCGCTCTCAAACAGTTACCTAACTCCCACACACCCCACTTGCGCATCACTTCCCTTTTATACTGTATCAAGGTTTTAGATTGGTGCTCCAAGTTCAAGACTTCAGCGAGATATAATCTACCCAGGAGAACTCTGTCGCAGGGCAGACCAAACTTTTGTTCCATGCACCAAGATTATTTGCGGGTTAGGCACCGACTTAAACTTATTTGGTGTCACACTTAGTTATCCGATGCTTGCACTGATGTTTACTCTCCAACTATCTGTGAGGTGTCGAACCTGATTTTCTCTCGAGACAGCAACCTTCTGTTGTCTGAGAGGGGCAGAGTTTGCGGCCACTCCCTCAAGTTGCAACTGCAAACCTGTTTGTTCCTCCGGGAAACACTGTAACGTATGCAAACTTTGTCCTACAGAATCCTTGTTAAATTTATGGCGCAATGGTGGCAGTCTTTTGGCCTGGCGTTAGAGTTTGTATGCCAGTCATTGTTGGCTGTTTGGGATGAGAGTAGCCCCCTTCGCAGCGGGCAGAAGTCCCCAACCCCCAGGGATCCCCTCCTAGAGAATTGCCCTCCTACCTCCTGCTGTCAATAGCTAAGATTCAACCAGTATGGTATAAATTGGCATATAAATGGGAATGGGTAGTAAACTCATCTTTACCGCTTTCTTATGATGTTTGATTCTCAAAAGTAGATGTCAAAAGTTATATTTGATGCAAGGGTGTGGTTCCAAAAGCTTCCTTTAGTTGGTTCGGAATGACTCCCATTTCTCAATGACTTATTAAAAATGAAGACGTTTTCTGACACTCATACCTTGCTATGTTTAATGTATATGTTATAGAAGGAATGTTGTATTTGTGTACATTTTAGAAGCCTTGAATCCAAGTAGAGTGCTGATGTTTCCTAAATGTACTCCTAGTAGCTTTAAACCCATTTTAGCCTCTCTCACAGGCTTTCTACTCATCCTGGTCACTTACTAAAATACAAATACTCTGGAAGCAGTCTTTTAGGCGATAACTTCTTAAAATGTCTATAGTGCCTTTGGTGTAACTTGTTTTCCTAAAGCGAGACATGGGTGCGATTCTGTTCTGCTTCATGGCTTTGCGTGACCTTTGTATTGGGACATGTTCGGTAAACAGCTCTGGTGTTAATCCGTTCTCTGGTGTGTCGTGTGAAAGTGTTTGTCAGAAAAGGGGGGTGCAGTGGTTTTGAATGTCCTACATGGTAGGACGAGTAAAAGGTATTGAAAGAAGAGTGATACCGCATCTCGCCTGTCGGTGTCCCACTCTCCGAGGGCCCCCCATCCAGGTGATCATCCTGCCTAGTCCGGCCCCAGGAACTGGATCCAATAGCGATGGCCGTGTCATGTCCACTTGGATGACAGATCCCCGGGGATTAGCTAGGGAGACGCCTTCAGGTTTCTCACACCTTCCTGTGATGGATCCTTTCCGGCGTCAGACCTGCACGTGCTCTGCCTTCACTGTCTCAGTGAAGATCACAGCTGGAACTGCTATTCGACATGCAGCACCCTTACTCCCCGGCCACTCAAAAACCGGCTTGCGAGGTGGAGGGAGCTGTTGACCAGATCTCCACTGGAGCATGTCAACGAGTATGTGCGCAGGAAAACGAAGGCCCAAGGTAAGTGTTATATTTCCAAAAGCACCCTCGCAAAGGTGATTCCTTCCCCGGGAACCAGCCAAACAGAAGGGGCCACGCTGGTCCTGTCACCAGTCAGGCTACCGAGGCTAACTGAGCTACCAGCCGAGGAATCCATGGATCCTCCCAGTCCCAGCGCTGAGGGAAAATCTCCCGAGGGGCTCCGCCCTTGTACCGGGCCTAGGCTCGAGGGGGGCCCCTGCATGCAGCAGCACTAACGCCTATATGGCTGAGGGCGATAAGCCTGCCAGGGCCACAAGTGAGGTGCAGAGAAGGCCTGATCCTATGCTGTCAAGCAAATAGGTAGAGGCCAGAGGGTATGTATCTCGACGGACACGCAGATCCCGCGCTCGTTGGTCCAGGACAAAATGGCGGCTCAGGCTGACAAAATGGCGTGGTGCGCGGATGCATGCCATTCAAACGAGCCCCAAAGGCAGGACTTCACTCCAAGGGTGGAATTGTCCCCCATGCTTAGGCCACAGATACCATGGTACACAGCCTACCCAGTGCCCACATTGTATGTGCGGTACACCGAGGCGTGTTGCTTGCCGGGCAGACATGGCACTGGAAGATCTCAGCCCTCCACGCCCGTTAAGCTGGCTGTACCTGCACAGGAGTGCGCATTCCCAGCGTGCGAGGAACAATTCTTCTTTAAATTTCGAACTTTGATGAAGTCGCCCCAAATGGGGAGCACCCTGAAAAGGATTATTAAGGAGGTGCTTCGACCTACGCCTCCACAGCCTTCTGCTCCACTTCAGCTGCAGACGGCTCCATCCTTAGTCCCGCTGCTCTCCCCATAAACACATTTTCAGCGATGATCTTCCACGACAGGCTAGCGGGATAGGCAGAATATCTGAGCATCCCTCATCCTCAGAAGGAACAACCCGAGGCTGAGGTACAGACCATCAAAGTAGCTACCAGATTGGACATTCCTTTCCAGAAAGATTTTGAAACTCTGGCAAAAAAGGGCTGGCACAAGCCCCACTCAACACAGCCCACCAAACGCCAAATATAAGCAGGCCGAAGGAGATGCTCTCCTCCTATGGGTTCACCCTCAGTCACATATCTCTCTGATGGACAGCAGCTTCAATGTATGCCAAACCGCAGGCATCCGTATCGTCTTCCTCTACCACAGCATTGTTAGGCAAGGAGGAGAAAACTCTGGAGGCCTAGGGAAAGAAAATGTATTCTAACGCTGGCATCCACCTGAGGCAAGCAGACACAATGCTGTCTGCTGCTAATCAGAGACTTTGGAGGGAAATTGCAGACTTCCTTCCAGATCTGCCAGTACACAGACTAGCAGCCTTCAAGGCAGGATTGGCCAAAGCCAGAATCGTGGCACAGGACATAATGGAATAGTCGTTTGGCCATATTGACACAGCCGGATGGGCCAGTTGTGTGGCCCTGATATGAGACGGACGGCATGGCTCAAAGTTACCAGGTTTAATCCAAATGTTCAAGACCATATCCTATATCTCCCTTTTGAAGAGGGGTGAGGGGAGGCAGGTTGTTCCATTCATCCACAGACGAGCTACTTCACAAGAAAAGGAACAGTTCTCAAACCGCCAAGTCATTGACTATACTGGCAAAGCCTGCATCCAAGCCGTACGGTCAGTGACAAGCCCGATCAGACCATGGGAAGAACTTTGGGTGGATTCAGGGGCTTCCAGGAACAGATAGCCAGGCAGACAGTTCCCCAAGCCTACACAGGTGCAAGCAACAAAGGACCTCCCACAAGGGCGGCTTCCAGTCCCCCTGCCAGGCACCATTCTCAGGGGGGAAAAAAACCAATGATGCCATCATCAAGGTGCACAATTCTCTGATGGGGGGGGCAGGCTTGCTGTTCACGTTAAATCCTGGCAGACTTTCTTCACAGAGCCATGGATCCTATCAGAGGTCCCCCATGGGTTCCCATTCCCTCTCCCTCTAAACCCCCCTCCGATCCCGACACCATCTCTCCTTGCAGAGATTTGTATACTTGTAATAAGTGGGGCAGTAGAAGAAGTCCCACTCTCTCAGAGAGGCTTAGGGTTTTATTTGTGAATTTTCGCAATACAGAAGAACCACCAGGCAGGCCTGCGAGTGGTTCGCAATCTATCCTTCTTAAACCTCTCCCTACTCCAAAAGTTCAAGATGCTTACGCCAGCTCCGATAGTGGAATCTCTGTGTGGGGTAGACTGGACTTGCACCCTGGACCTGAAGGAATCATATCTGCACGTCCCACTTCGGCAAGCCCATCATTCCTACGTATGGTTCCCATTTCCAGTACAAGGTCCTTCCATTTGGTCTCACAGGTATTCACGAGGCTCATGAATGCAGTGGCAGCGCTGCTCAGGTCCGAGGACCCCCATGTCTACCCATACCTCGATGATTGGTTGGTCCGGGCAGAATCACCTGGGGAAGTTTGGAATACGGCCTCCAGACTGATTGACATCCTTTATGATTTGGGGTTCTCCATCAACCACAGAAAGTCTCAACTCCAGCCGACCCAAGCTTTGGTCTTCCTTGGTCTAATATGGGATACCAAGGAGCAGAGAATCTTCCCCACGACGAAGAGGGTGGGAGCGCTGAAATCTGCTACTGGACATATTCTCAGCAGGTCGACAACTTCAGCGTGGTGGTACTAGCATCTGTTTGGAGTTATGGCGGTGTGCCTACTGGCCGTTCCGCATACTAGACTCAAATTGAGGCGGTTTCAGTTGCACCTTGCAGCCTCCTGGAACCAAGAGACCGCTCCCAGGCAGCTTCAGTCACCATTCTGGCGGAGCTCCACCAGGATTTGGTATGGTGGAGGCAAGAGACCAATGATATGGTGGGCAGACCGTTTAGACAGCCCCTACCTACCCATGCCATCAAAACAGACTCCTCCCTGGACAGGTGGGAAACAACTCTCGGCGCCCAGGGTATACATGGTCTCTGGTCAAAGGCAGACATGAACAGTCACATCAACTTGCTCGAGCGAACGGCCATACAGCTGGCTCTCAGGGGCTTCCTACCAGCGGTCAAGGACAACTCTGTTTGCATTCAGACAGAGAGCTCCACTTGTATGTATTACATCCACAAGCAAGGGAGCACCAGATCTGCCCCCCTGTGCAGGCTTACCATTGAGATCTGAGAATGGGCTGTATACCACAACATATGGCTGTCTGCAATCCACCTCCCGGGGGAGTCCAATCTAGAGGTGAACAGGCTCAGCAGGTTGAGTGTAGACAACTACGAGTAGCAATTGGACACACAGGTCTTGCTGGAGATTGTCAGGAGGGGGGGGCAGCCCCACATAGACCTATTTGCCATGCAACAGAACCGGCGATGCCAGCAGTTTGCTTCCTGACTCGGTAGTGGCAGAGACTCACTGTGGGATGCCCTACACCTGCAATGGGATGGGATGTGGGCTTACGCATTCCCCCGACCCAACTGATTCACATGGTAATCTGGAAGATCAGAGAAGCTTGGCGCTTGCGGTTTATTCTGATAGCGCTGCAGTGGCCAGCCAGACCATGGTTTTCGGACCTCATGAGGCTCACAACAGAGGCCCCGGTGTCTCTTCCAGTTGGGGGAACCCTGCTTCTCTCCCAGTAGGGGGTGGGGGGAGGGGTTTACCCTGCCCCGGAGAAATTGGCCATAGCAGCCTGGTTCCTGAGCATGTAACCCTGCAGCACATTCGGCTGTCTCAGGACAACCTCAAGATAATACAGAATGCAAGAATGACTCCACCAGAGGCCAATACAAGAGCAAATGGACCAGGTTCTGCTGCTGGGCCAAGGAAAGGGGCATAGACCCATTGGTGTACACACTGGATCAAGTGCTATCGTTCTCGGCACATCTGGCAGAGTCAGGTGTGCAGGTCGACACATGCTATACTTACCTGGCAGCGTTAGGAGCTAACAGAAATTCAGACAGTTTCCTTCTACACTTCCAAACGTGTGGTCAAGAGGCCTCTAACGGGTCTTAAAAGTTGGTCACCCCTCCCCCCCCTCAAACGTCCACACCCGGTTTGGGACCTCAATGTGGTGCTGGGCGCCATGGTGCATGAACCATTCGAGCCCATAGCCTCTGTCGACATCAGATGGTCACAATTAAGACAGCTCTTCTGGTGGGCCTTACTTCAGAGTGCAGGGTCAGCGAGATTGAGGACCTCATGGCCTCAGAACTCTATACCATGTTTCATCGGGACAAGGTGGTGCTAGGCACCCACCAATTTTCTCCCGAAGGTGGTGTCTTTGTTTCATCTCAACGAGGAAATAGTCCTACCAACTTTCTTTTCCAACCCAAAGGACGAGGCAGAAAAGGTATTGAACTGTCTTGATGTCAGGAGAGCCCTGAAGTTCTACCTGGACCAGATGCATTATTCATCTCTTTTGGTGGTTCAGAGCCAGGTTGTCGGGCGTCAAAGGCCTCGATAGTTAAGTGTATGTGTGTGGCCATTCTGGAGTCCTACAAAGGCCAGCTTAAGGAGGTACCAGAAGATCTTCACGCTCATGCGGTCAGGGCCAAGGCCAGGGCAGTTGTCTTCCAGAGGCATGTGCCATGGCAAACAATCAGCAGGGCGGCTACCTCGGCTACCCCCTTAGCATTCTGCAAGCATTGTTGTCTAGATGGCAGGCATGGCCTTTGGGCAAGCAGTCTTGAGGGACCTGTTCTCTTAAGGTCATCAACGTCTCACCTCCCTTGGGCTACAATCAATGGTAATCGCCTATGCAGTATGGAGGAAAGGGGACGTAGGAGTAATTACAATTTACTTATTGTAGGGACTAACGTACTCCTAGTCCATAGTCCCCTTTCCTCCATATGTCCAACCATCCTCCCACCTTAAAAATAGGAACGTAGTTAAGCAGTTTAATCAAGCCAACGCGTAAAAAGGGGACTGAGGTGTGGCGCCGGAGGGCGGAGTCATGGGAGCGCATGCTCCTGGAGTCACGCCCCCACACACCACTAAATTTAGACAGGTAAGTTCCTGTCCCTAGCGATGGGCGCCCATGCAGTATGGAGGAAAGGGGACTATAGACCAGGAGTATGTTAGTGAATAACTTGTAATTTATTTCACCAGTTGTCAAACAGTATCTGGATCCCATAACTTCCAACCCAAGGGTCTCGACTTCTTTCCGTCAACAAACTCTCTTTTTCCCTTTCTCACACGATTTAAAATTTCACCCCATTTGGCAGTTTTTAAAATGTCTTTCACCTAAACGCTACTAACGGTCCAGAAGGTATCCTCCCATATCCTTGCTTGGTGCTCTCTGACTTCAGGTATGCTAGGCATAGAATCGCATCTCCAGTACTACACTCCCAGGAATAGTTCTGCATACTCCACCTTTTCAGAAAACACCTCTTTAAAGGGTCTCATCTCATATCATCAAGCACACCTTTTCCCAATACAGTGTTATAGGAATGCGGACGCAGCAATCACATACACTGTAGGAAAATTTGAAGAGCACACTGTGGCACTTGTTTGTTTCCTGGTGCGTGAATCAAGAATATGACGCCGCTGAGTGGAAACTCCTGGTGGTTACTGATTCGAGTGGCGAACAGGTTCCTAATGAGAAGTAACTCCGATCTGCCACCTATATGAAATTATTGCTAAGTTAGGTGGTCATTGTTGAACGATTGAACAAACGAACCGCCCGAGGAGTGCTCAAGTTGGGATGTTGGGTGTTGCATTGGTCAACAGTGGAAATTGATGTATTAAGGCACGAGTTTTCCCCTGATGAATTTCTCTATATTTTTACTGACATAAATGGGAATGAAACATGTCGGGATCATGTGTACTGTTTTATTAATTAGAAAGTGAGATTAGGACATTGATTGTCTATTAGAAATCCCGGAAGAAGGAATTTGTCAATGAATGTAAATGTTGCTATGCTAAACACAAGAGTGTATGATTTTGAAAAGTGTGTATGAGTCTCTTACCACTGTGCATTGTTTATTTCTATTAGAACTCATAATATGACTAAATCGGAGTATTATATATTTCTGGTTATTTAATTTAAGTCACTTTATATGTAGCTGAATATATTAAAGAAATTGTATATTTTTTATGATTGCTGTTTTAAGAAATGTATTTAATAAAGAAATAATTTGTTTATGTATCGAGGTGTGAGGATATAATTTAAAAGTCGAGCCGCAGCACACACGAAGGAGGGCAGGAGCCCAGCCTCCCGAGAGCCTTGGAGTGGCTCCCACAGTCGCACCTCGATCTGCCTCGGCACCCTGGACTCCACAAGGGTGAGGCTGCTATTGGCTGGACTGACCCAGCAATCTTCACGGCACACCTAACTTGGCTGGATTCTTGGTTTCTGCCTGCGACCGGAAACGAACGCACCGCTTTGCAGGCACCGCCTGACCCCGTCACTATCTTCCGCCTGATCCCAAGATGGCGGGCGCATGGCGGCACCAGAGCGAGGCTCTGGCCGTGTGGCTTCGTTGCTAAGCAACTGAAGCTTTTTTTTCATCCCGCTACTTCCGCCGGCAGGCGGAAACGCCGGCCATCGACGAAGGCCCGCACAAAGGCCCCTGTTTGCCCCCTGGCGCTTCAGGCAACATATTAGGGTCAACGATCAACTTTGTTTCCCTACTTGCGGACACACTGGCGCAAGGCACTACATCTCATAAGGTAACTTGATTGATGGTTACTCTCTAACTCTTGGGGAACTTCATTGTCAATAATTATTAAGACTTTGTCTACTCATGTTATAATTAACGTACATTATCTACAGCTTATATATCACGTGCTTGACATGTATTAGATCTGACTCGTCTGTTAATATCATCTCTTCCCTACTATTAAATCTATCTCAGAGTTGCACCTTGCTCTCCTGCCAGATCTACACCTATTGTTGTACTGCTTATCCAGCCTCTAACACGCTCAAATCCATATGTATCTAGACATGCTGCCTGTACTCTAGTCATACCTAGCTATACTGCTCAATTTCGATTCTAAATGCCGCTTGATCCTGATTTTAGTTGTATCTAGACATGCTGCCTGTTCGTAAACCCAGTCTTATTTAGCCATACTGTTCAAATTCGCTTCTAGATGTCCTCAGACAACTAGCGCCTACTTAGTCAAGACATTACCTTCAATTCTATTCAGAATGCATCTACCTATCACAAGTTTACACGCCTCTGTCCTCATCTTCCTGAACATTACTGTATACACTTACTGTAAAATGGCACCTCAACTGCCCAATATGCCCATTTCTTCCATGCCCACCGACCAGATTCCACCACATACAGACCTAGCCAACCCTCAGCTACCACCTAGTCTCCCTCGCACCAACATAGACAGGAACCTAGGACTCAGAGCTAGATTAGCCAAAATCTACGAGCCATTGGCCCGCTCGCTGCATACCCCACAAAAATCCTTAAAACAGCTACCTCAACTTAACCCTAACATTAAAACCTCTAACTCACTTCACAACCTCACCTCTAGCCCCATACTCATCCACCCTAGACTGAGCACACCTGGACAAAATCAAGATAAACGCCATACTAGCGCTGCTGAAAACACAACTACCACCATAAAGACAGCCAGCCCTAAAATCAAGGGAGCCCTAATCAACGCTAGATCCTTAGTAGCACATGCCACAGAAATAGCAGATCTGATCCTCAAAGACAACCTAGACTTCCTCGCCATCACCGAGACCTGGTTACACCCAGCAGCAGGCCCCATGATTATGCTAGCAGTCCCAAACAAGTACACCATCCTGAGGCAAGATCGCCCCAAGTCCAGAGGAGGGGGTGTCACCATTATACATAAACTTAGCCTACCCATGAGACTCGCTACACCTTCCAATGTCCAATCCTGTGAAAACTTATCAGTCAAAGTCCCTCTCACTAATACCCAAACCCTCACCATCCACTTGATTTACCGCCCACCAGGACCCATCGGCACCTTTGATGAAGACCTTAACGCTATCCTAACTAGCAACCTTAAAACCTCAGCTCAAGTCCTTACCTTGGGGGACTTTAACCTAGGCTACAATGGCCCAGCAGACCCAATATCTAGCTCTATAGGCACCACCCTTGCTGAACTAGGGTTTGCACAAAGAAGCATGGCCCCTTCTCACTCAAAAGGTAGAATACTTGATTGGGTGGCTGATCACAACTGCGTAGCAAACATTACCAATATCTCACCTCTAATCTGGACCGACCACCACCTAGTCTCGTTCTGGTTAACCACCGACAGACCTACACCTCCGCCTATCACAACAGCCCCACCTATTCTCACCAGAAACAAGAAAAGCATTACAGCAGAAAGACTCACCCCGAACCTACTCCCTAAACTTGACACACTCTCGGACAATGCGGACCCAGAGATCCTAGTTGAGGAATATAACAAAGCCATGGCCTCAGCACTGGACCTCATCGCCCCTCTCAAACTCAAACCGAGCAAACAGAAATCACACCTTAACAAATGGTACACACCATTCCTCAAAAACCTGAGGCAACAAAAGAGAAATTGCGAAGCTACTTGGAAAAAATGTCCCTCAGCTGCTAACAAACTTAATCTATCTAAAATAACTGCACTCTACAAAAAAGAAATATATGTGGCCAAACGAACGTCCTATGACTCTCGCATATCGTCAGCCAAATCCAACATGAAAGAACTCTTTTCCATTCTCAAAGAAGTTGAAATTCCCACACTACCTCTTGATACCTGCACCAAAGATAAAAACTGGTGCTCAGAAATTCAGAATGCCTTGGCCAATAAGATCAGGACCCTTCAAACCAAAATCTCCAGCAAAAAAGAGACCTTAAAAGACATGCCCCCCTCCAAAAAACCGGACAATTGCACAACCACAGACCCCACGCGCTTCAAGTTTACTAAAGTCAATACACTCGATGTGGAAAAAATCATCTTGTCCCTGAAACCATCTAAGTGCCAGGGAGACCTTTGCCCAGCACAGCTCATCAAAGACGCTGCTCGCGATCTTTCACCCTTCATCACGAAATTGATCAATGCCTCTTTCTCCACCGGCTCCATCCCCAGCAATCTAAAACAATCTTGGGTACTTCCCTTACTAAAAAAACCTACCCTTGACCCAGCCATACCCACCAATTACCGACCCATAACGACTGTTCCCTTCCTACTAAAAATCCTAGATAAGGTAGCTTACGTTCAAATACAGAAGCACCTGGAAGAACACCACCTCTTAAGATCTAGACAATCTGGGTTCCGCCCTCAACACGGGACTGAGACTGCTCTCATCGACCTGAAAGCTCAGATTGATACACTTAGGGACAAAGGACAAGTTGCCTTGCTCCTCCTCCTTGACCTCTCTGCAGCGTTCGATTTGGTCGACCACTCTGTCCTATGTTCACACCTCCACACAGCAGCACACTTCTCCCCCGAGGCCATCTCATGGGTCACCTCATTCCTTAACGGAAGAAATATGAGGGTATTTTCGCCTACAGCTGCAGCAGACCCTATACCTATCACCTGTGGTGTACCTCAGGGCTCCTGCGTCTCCCCCACATTGTACAACATATTCACCAAGCCCCTTTTCGATGATTTGGATCATCTCGGTATCACCTACACTAATTATGCAGATGATACTCAGATCCTCCTTCCGCTTTCTGGAGATTATGGAAAGGATTTGGCCTTGCTGAATAGGGTGTACATCATCATCCAGGCATGGATGGCCACTCATGGACTATGCCTGAATGTTGAGAAAACGGAGCTTATCATCCTGGGAACAACGCATAGTATAAGGAAACTCAGCCCGGCCTACAACTCTTTCATGATAGATGGGAACAACATCAAAGTTGGACAGGAGGTCAAAACACTGGGCTTCTACCTGGATTCTAACCTCTCCTTCAAAAGACAACTGAGCTCACTGGCATCCTCATCTGCATATACATGCAAATTAATCCGCTCAGCTAAACCATTTCTGTCAGACACTAGCTGCCTTACACTCGCTAGAGCCCTCATCCGCCTTGACTACTGTAACGCCCTCTACCTGGGAACCTCCAAGGCTATTACCAGCAAGCTACAAACCCTCCAGAATAACGCCCTGAGAGCAGTCTTAGGTATCCCCAGAAGAGAACACATATCAGGTTTCAGACAACAGAACAACTGGCTCTCTACTAGAGATAAAATTCTCCTAAAAACGGCTTCACTTACCTACAAATCCCTTAACAACGCTGCCCGATCTACTTGACTAACAGATTCCATAGACAAGCCTCCGCAAGACCCCTCAGAAATGCTTATAAAGATTGCCTCTCTGTCCCAAACTACAAACTTGCCACCATAGGAGGTAACAGTTTCCCGGTAAAGGCAGCCAAACTATGGAACTCTTTGCCCCCCAACCTCAGAGTAGACATGCCCTACCTGAATTTCCGCTCTAAGGTAATTTCATGGCTTAAAATGAAGGACAGCCAAGATAGATAAGTGCTAAGGCCATCCTTCATGCGATCCGCACACTGTGTAACCTTGTGTGCCACCTTTTAATTTGTATATACTGTATATATTGTGTGCTCTCATCTATTGCTCTGTACATTCCCCTATGCTATTTGAACTTTGTACACTTTGTAACCAAGCTTCGCATATTCCTGTAAATGCTGCGCCCTGATACCTTTGGGTATAATTGCGCATTATAAATAATAAAACATAACAACTTAACATAACAAAATATTTACACCAGTATTGTTGAGCACAGTATTATATTGTTTTGTCCTCACCTACTATTTCCTCGTTTGAGCAATACTCCAACAGGAGGAGTCCCATGTGGACATAGACCCTTATAGGGGACAGGCAAGAGGTATCAAGACCTTGTAAGAGATTTGTATACTTGTCATGAGGGCATGGTTTTGACCTCTTTTAAAATACCCTCGGTCCTTATTAGTTGTTTAGTCACCTGTTTGTGGAACCAGGTCTTCCTTTTAAGCACTCCTTTAAAGGGACTCTGCTTTTTCTCAAGTGTAACTCTTCAGTAACGCTGCACCTCAAGTGCTTGTTTTCAGTTATACTGTACTTCTCCTTAGGCTCTACTGTTCGGAGACTTTGCATCTCTTCTGAAGCACACCTTTTGAAAGGCTTTGCTTCTTTCATCAAACATTTCTTTTCTGGAACTATGGCATCTACATAATTGCAGTTCGTCTCTGGTGATTCTGTTTAATTATTCTCTCTGCTCCTCGTGGCTTCAGCCTCTCCCCAAGTGTGATATCTTTTTGACATCTTTTTACTTTTTCTTTCCATCGGGTGGGGCAAATGTTCTCACCTCCAGTTTAAAGTAATTTGCTAATTAAATTCACCAAGAGCCAGCCCATATATCAAGCAGCAATAGTCATTTACTGGAGTCTAGGCTGTCTTCATTTTGATTTTTCCCTATGTTGAGAACCACAAGTCAGATAGTCTCTTTGTGCGATGTTCCCTTAATTTAGGAGTGTCCATCCGCTCCCGGTCTTTTTGAGACTCCAGTGTCAGTACTGGTTTTATTATTCTTAACATATATGCATTCTGCTACTGCTTAAGGACTCCACAGCATTTTTGTTGTCTGCTATCACTGGCATAACCCCCTTGCCTGGGTCCGTTCACAAGCTGCTCTGTCTCAATGGCCCAGTTGATATTCGTTCTCTCGAATGTCCAGCACCATTTGCTCTCATCAACATAGTCCCATGACGCAACTGAATGCGGCTAGGTTTTCTATGACTTCCTCTAGTGTGGTCCAAGTCTCTTCTTCACATAGAGTGCGTGTTCAAGAGACCACCACACGCACACATATGGGGGGCTTCCCCGCTCTGAGCCTGAAGAAGCCATACCAGGACAGCTTCTTCTTCTTCAAACATGGCCATCTGCTTGTGGACACACGGTCATCTATCTCCCAGACATGAGGAAGGAGACTGTGTATGGCAAATAAATAAAATCTGTTATTTCATATTGTCAGCATCTCGGACTACGTAGCTAAAGCATGTTTTGCCTGCTCTGTGAGTTTACTGTGAATTAATCAGTGGCGTGTCTTTAGTGCTGTGTAATTTCGTAGGTTTGCACTTATATTGATGCAATTACAACAGTGCATAGTGGATTTGGTGTGCTTGGAATGACGGTCGTCCTGAGTGCAGAGGTGTATGTGTGGCTTGGAATAAGCAGTGCTGGAAATGTGTCGAAATGCACTCTTGGACTCCCGTCCCGTGTGGGGTAGGGGGATTGGTCTGAGTTATGTGGGCAGGGCTGAGTCTCATCCCAGGACGGGCAGTACCAGATCTCCTCAAGGAACCAATTCAAGTGCAGCTGTGGGCTCCTGCTGGATGGACTGAGTCTTGTCGATTTGCATACAAGCAAAGAGCATTTTTGGAACATAAGAATGACCATAGAATTTAATATTTGAACTATGTCTGTGATAGTGATCCAAGCATGAAACACTTCTAAGCAAGTAATGTAAAAACTGGTCTGTCTTTTAATTGTCTCACAATACTCACCCGAACAATAAAATCTCTGTAAACCACATGCTATATATACTAATTTGGGCAGTGCTTATGGATGAGGGTTGGGCTGTTCCAGATTTATTTATTTATTTATTTATTCATTTGTTACACGTCCAGACCCTGGGGTATCACAGCGTGGTTACAGACAGCTTAGATATTAGTCATACAATAGTAAAGTGTGCATAAAACATTATTACAGCAAACAGAAGATTATACAAAACACTCAAAAACATTATTTACAGAGAGGTCAAGTGTGCTTCTTGCTAATATTGGTTGAATAACCAAGTTTTTAGCAGTTTTTTGAAGCCGGGGAACGAAGTCTCTTTTTTGATAATGATGGGGAAGGAGTTCCAGTGTTTGGGTGCTAGGACCTGGAAGCTGCTACCCCCCGCTCTGGTATTTTTATACCGGGGAGTCACTAAGAGTAAATTATCGTTAGAGCTTAGAATTCTAGTCGATTCTTTTTTCTGAACGGCATTGTTGAGGTAGATCGGGGCTTTTTGGCAAGGCCTTTGTGTGCGATGCAGAGAGTTTTAAAAATAATTCTGGCTTTGATTGGTAACCAGTGGGCCTCCTTCCTTATCTTGGTAATATGCTCAAACTTTTTTATCCCTAAGGCTGCTCTTAAGGCTTTATTTTGAATCAATTGCAGTTTGCTGAGATTGGTGTTAGAGGTCCCTAGCAATAACACATTGCAGTAATCCAACTTGGATAGGACCAACACCCTGGCCAGGGTGAGGCAGTTGGTCGGAGTCAGAAATGGTCTACTTAATGCTATGAGTTTGGATGTCTACCCTGAAGTGGAGGAGAGCGTAGTAATATGTTTAGACATGGTGAGGTTGGCGTCTAGGTATACATCTAATGTTTTTACTTGCTTGAGTACTGGGATTAGAGTGCCATCGATATTGATCAAAGAATAGTCTGGGTGGAGGGCAGCTATTTTGGAAGGGGAGCCCACGATGAGAACTTCGGTCTTTTCATCGTTAAGGCAAAGACTATTTAGCGCCATCCAGTTTTGAATAATGGAGTAAATTTTGTTAATGCGCGTGGTGTCTTGGTCATAGTTTCCTGAGATGGGTATGAGGATCTGGGTGTCATCCGCGAAGTTAGTGTAGATGACACCCATATCGTCTAATGCAGAGAAGAGGAGTTTAGTATAGGCATTATAAAGGGTGGGAGATTGACATGAACCTTGTTGTACTCCAATGGGGACTGGGGTGGGATTGGCAGCTACTTTACCTATGGCAACTCTAGAGATGCGTTCGGCAAGAAAGGATTTCAGCCACATGGTGGCATCGTTAGAGAAGTGGAAATCCTTGGCTAATGAGGTGCACAGTTTGTCATGGTCCACAAGGTCAAATGCGGCGGACAGGTCTAACGGCAGGAGGATGCAAAGTTTCCCTGAATCTCTGGTAGTGTCCATTTGGATTTTGAGATCCAGGAGGGCCGTTTCCGTACTATGGTTGGGCCTGAAACCTGATTGTCTGATTCCGAGTAGATGGTTCTGTTCCAGATGGGCTTGTATTTGTGTGTATGCTATTTTATCTATAAGTTTGAGTAGAAATGGGACCGTTGTTATTGGACGATATTTAGTGGGTACTGTAGGGTCCAGGGATGTTTTTTTTTTGGGGGTAACCCAAGCTTCTTTGATGCTGGTTGGAACTGTATTGGTAATGAAGGATGAATTGACAAAATGAGTGATGGTGGGGGAGGATGTGCATGATTTGACTAATTTAGCTGGGACGTTATCCCCTTTAAAATTGGATGCTTTTAGCTTGGAAATAGTGTCAAACACTAGTTCTTGAGAGACAGGTGTGAAATGGAATAGTGAATTGGTATTATCATTGGCAGTTGGGGGAGCTGAGGGGGGGGTTAGTGGCTAGAACATTTTTGTCTGCTAATACGTTTTTTGGTACTTATTTTATTTTGTAACACGACAATTTTGGAGGCAAGTGCATCTTGAATAGTGGTGCACCGCTCTTTGCTGGAGTTGGTGTGAACCGCGATTGGGATAGGATTTTCTAATTCTCTAAGGATTGAAAACAGTTCTTTGGAATCTGATGGAGCCTTGCTGATGAGTGTTTGTAGGAGTTGGCTTTATGGGAAATAATGGCTGTTTTATAGCTTCTGCTGGCGCCCTTGAAAGCTTTGGAAGAGTCGGGTATGGGGTGTTTGTTGTGGGCATGTTCAAGAGTGCGTTTGGTTCTTCTTAGGGCGGCTAGTTCATCATCAAACCAGAAATGGGACTTTTTGTTAGCACGTCGCGTTTTAGTTGTGATGGGTGCTACTTCATCAATGGTGAGGGTGAGGCATCTGTGGTAGTAGTCAGCAATGGTGCTAGGGCCGTTACTGGTGACTAAGTTAGATGCTAGGGTTTTGTTAAGGGTAGGGACAAAGTTCTCTATGCTGAGCTTTCTGGGGTTTCTAGCTTCAAAAGTATCCATGGCTGTTGTCTTGGGAGGACAGTGTTCATCACACATGAGGGTGAAGTTAATGCAGAAGTGGCCTGACCAACTAAGTGGGGTAATGGTATCAATAGTAAGTCTGTTATTAAGTGAGAGGATCCAGTTAAGGGTTCTGCCTTTAATATGAGTGGACGCATTCATCAATTGGGTGAAATTCAGGTCTTTGAGTGCTGAGTGTAGAGCTGCGGCTTTAAGGTCTTGTTCATCATTGAAACCTAAATCCAAATCTCCTAGTATGGTGCATTTCGTGTTGGGTTTGATGAAGGGTGCAAGAAGAAGTGGGATGTCTATTTCAGGATGACTATTTGAGCTAGGTGTTCTATAAATTACCACAAAGTTAATTGTAGTTTTTTCATTCATTGCAAGTTTAGCTAGCAGCAATTCATACCCTGAGAGGACTTTGATGGAGCTTGATCTGAGTTGCAGATTAATTTTGGCTATAATGGCTACACCGCCTCATATGGTGTGGGTTCTATGAGCTCTGAGGATAGTGTAATCGGGTGGGATGGCCAGGGATAGCAGAGGTCCCGAAGCTTGGTGAAGCCAGGATTCTGTGATTACTAGTAAATCAAGGTTTTGTTCTATAATTAGGTCTTGTATTTCGATGGCATGTGCTCCAAGAGATCGGGCATTAATGAGGGCCCATTTAACATTAGTGGATGTTTTGGGTTCCATTGCAATTACAGTCTTAGACGTTAGAGGGTAAGTGGCATTAAGCTTAGATTTAGGAGACCCGGTGGTAAGTGGCTTGTGCTTTGTTTTGCCAAAGGTCATTGAGTTTAGGTGGATTGGGTGCTACAGGTGTGGCGGTGTGACTATAATGGATCAATTTAGTACGTGATCTTGGGCAAAAAACACTGTCGTTCCCGATATTAGGGTAGGTTTTAAGGCCTAAAATGGTCTTGGAGGTGAGTGAGTGGTGTACCACAGGAAGTGAGATCTGGGTGGGTGCGAGATCTTGCTCAGGAATCATAGTGGTAAGGCTGGCCCTAACGGCCTGTTCTGTACTGGTTGGAAATGGTGCGGTTGGTGGGAGGAAAGGTGTCGGGCAGGGAATGGGGTAATGTCTTGGGCATGCCAGTTTGGACAACCCATTTCTGAATGCAAAGAAGTGGTTACCTGTGCAGGGAATGTTGTCTTGGAAGCATAGTGAGGAGTATCCCGTCTAGCATAACTATATTCAGTATGGGGTAGGACAGAAAGGGTGGGCGAGCATAGTTGGGATTGGCCTGCATGAGTCTTGGTGCAAGGAATGGTACCCTGTTTAGTAGATCTAAGTGGGCAAATGGATGAGTGCAGTATACTGGTTGGAGCGCAGTCTAGGCGTATATTCTAAATGCCCTATGCTGCTAGAAATACGGTATGGCCTGAAATTCTAGAAGCGACATATGGCAGGGTACAATATAGCATAAGAATCTAAATGTCATCAGCTACTGGGCGCGTAACATAATATGATAGGCTAGAGGCGACATGCTAACATGGACACAGAATGGCATGAAATTCTAGATGCAAGATTCTCCTGGGCAAACACTATGTTGAGACAGGCTAGAAGCAACATGCTACCAAGGACACTGAATGGCGAGACACTCTAAATGCAAGATGCTCCTGGGCAAACAGTATGTTAAGACAGGCTAGAAGCGACATGCTACCAAATACACAGAATGGCGAGACATTCTAAATGCAAGATGCTCCTGGGCAAACACTATATTGAGATGGGCTAGAAGCGACATGCTACCAAGGACACAGAATGGCGAGACATTCTAAATGCAAGATGCTCCTGGGCAAACCCAGAATGGCATTTTGGGTAGAGCATGAAACTAGCAAACGGTACAGGTTTACAGAGTATGGGGCACGTAAAGTAGTTGGTGAAAGTGTGGGATTGCTAACTATATTGGCTCCTTGGACCTTATTGTTCGGTATATAGCGGGGCTCTATTTGCTAAATAGGTTAACATATAGTCATTACAATGGGAAATAGAAGTCTGTACACAATTCGGGCGTGAGTAGTAGATGACATGGTGTGCGTCACTTCTCAGAAATCTGTAGGTTTTTGGATGGCTGAGTATGTACAGAGGTGATTATAAAGAGGGGCTAGAGAGCATTTGTGCAATGCTTATTGGTTAGACCGGGTACTGGGTAATGTCTCACAGCTCCAGAGTAAGCACAAGGGCTTGGAGGAGTGCCTGTAGTGGAGTCTGTCGACCACTGAGCAGGTGTTCTGGCCTTGGCCTCTGGACACTCTCTGGACAGGCCCGGGACAGGTACTGCCTTTGTGCTTGAGCCTTCCTGTGAGTAGCCGGCGCGCGCCTACCGGCGCAGGATTGGTGGATAAGAAGTTGGTTGTAGTCAATCCTGGGCCAGGTTAGGGTCAATCCAGATGTCAGGCTGATGGTCAGGCTGCAAAGCTAACTACTGAGGGTGCAGCAGCCATCATAGCAAGTGGCGATCCTCGTGGGTCGTGATTGCAGCGCTGTGCACTTTCATGTGCAGTAAAGGTAAATGCAACTATATACGATAATACTGGTGTTGCATTAAAAGAAGTGACCTTGTTGTGGCATTAGCTACGTTATTCAGCGCTGCAAATAGGGGACACGGACAGTGTCTACAGCAACTCTGAAATAGCCCTGGGGCTTACGGCACTGGATGTGTGGTCCATGGACACTGCTCCTGCAGTAGGACGGGAAAGCTCCTGCTCCTTCAGGGAACGCGATGCTTTCCAAATCTTGTAAGTTAAACGCTCAGTACACACCTGCGTGCACAGTGTGGTGTAGACACTGGTCCTGAGTCATGTGAACGAGGGGGAGCACACCTCCTGTTACAAGGAAAGTGAAGAGGAAATAAAGAGGGGGATACCCGGAAGGGGAGGAACCCAGTCTGAGACAGCAAGGCGTGTCGTTTGTTTAGCTCTGCGCTGTGAGCGCGAAACGAGCAAGTGTACATTGCACATCGACCCAACCTCGGGTTGCTCACCCGGAGGTCAAGCCGTAGCACATCACACTGGCAACGAGGAGGCAGAACTGAGCCACACATGTTCCACGCCCCCCCCAAGGCTCGCTCTCCACTCGCCGGCTGCTACAGAACACATGCACCGGCAGTGAGAGGTGTGAAACATGGCAGGGCAGTCCACCGCGAGGCAGTGGTACTTCAATCAACTCTCCTACAAGGTGAGAGCGCGAGGAGAGACACCCACCCCAGCAATCACGGTGTAAGCCCTCACAATACACGTGGAAACAAGAAAGGCAAGCCCCCGTGCACAGAGCATTGCAGGCCCACGTGCACAGAATATCTGTAACGCTCACCTGATTCCCGTAGAGGCGCCGGTCTTGACTGAGCGTATACCGTATCTTCAAAGGTGATGTGTAACACACGGCTGGCTCTTTGGGCTGGACCTCTGTGCACTGTATGTCTGACTCGAAGGGTAAGATGTCTGCAGATAGAAAATATGGGATTAATGAACTGGGTTATTGAATGTCTCTCTCTTCTTCCCTTTCTCTTCTCCTGTAGAACCCCAAAGGTTAACGCTCTGACCTTAGGTAAGTGAACGCCGTGCTCTCCATCTGCCTCGGGGCAGGGTGCTGTAACCAGTTTCTTCACTGGATAAGGGGAGCAGGCCTCTTGACTTCAGAGGACTGCTGTCCGTCGTTTACTGCACGAACGGTAAATTTCGAGTAATTCTAATGTCTTTAAAAGTCTTTAGTAATGATGTCTCTTGTTTTTGCAGGGTTCCGGCGATGGCGGATGACGGGCTGAAGTGAGTTGAAGATGGAGCCCGTGTGATGAATGGAAGCGCCTGGAAGCACGTAAGTAAGCGCTTGTTGCCTGCTTCACGATGCGCTCTAACTGTCTTTTTATTTTGCAGGTCCAAGTTCGGAGCGGCTGCAGGGTGCCGGAATACCCACTGGGTTAGATGTGGAAAGGAGTAATGGCACGTGAGTATTAAAGTTCTCCAATGTCTTTAAACGCACCTTGTTTTGTCTTTCAGATGCGGGATGCAGCGCCGAAGGCCTCCGGAGCGTGCGAAGAGCTGGTAAGCTTTTGTCTTTCAGATGCCGGAATGCAGTGCGAAGACCTCCAGAGCGCACGAAGAGTAGGTAAGCCTTTGTCTTTCAGATGCCAGAATGCAGCGCGAGGCGTTGGTGACAGCCGATGGACCAGGTAAGTGAAGCGCTGTCACTGAAGACCGTAATGCTAACCTGTTCTTTCTTGTCTTTATAGGTGTTGCTGAAGACTGGATTCAGGATGGTAAGCCTTTTTCCTTAGGCCCAGGATCAGATGCAGAAGACACGATGAGCGTTCTGCTGCAGAGGATGCAAAATAACGCAAAGCAAGATTCATCCATCGGGTGTGGTTTAAATAGCCTCCTGTAGTGCTTAGGTGTCTCCTTCCACAGCCACGCCTAGGTAAGAAAAGAGTTCCTG
The DNA here is from genome assembly GCF_040938575.1 of Ambystoma mexicanum. NCBI lineage: Eukaryota > Metazoa > Chordata > Amphibia > Caudata > Ambystomatidae > Ambystoma > Ambystoma mexicanum. Next base: position 438,218,882 of record NC_090936.1, read on the forward strand.
CTTTCCAGAAGAGTTCCAGTGTTCTGAACCTAGGGAGTGGCTCCTGCCCCACCCAACAGGAAAAGTAGTTCCAAACAGAAGAGGATCAGAGGCTCAACTGGCAGGCAAGTAAGCAGCATGGTCTGCTGCAGGTAAGTCCACCCAAGCATTATGAGCCCGGCGCTTCCAGCGCTGGGACTGGGCATATTTATGAGCCTGGTGCCACTGGCGCCAGGACTGGGTCCAAAAGGTCCCAATTGGGACTGGTTGGCACTCGGAACCTGGGTTATGGATCTGCTTCCAAGGGAGTTGGGAAAACCCTGACCTTTTGGAAGCAGAGATCATGACAATATCCAGGCCACATGGCAAGCCCCTAGAGCAGCCCCACCAGGGAAGGCAGAAGCAGCAGGAGCGCCAGAGACCAGTTTATGAAGACAGTGGGCCCTGATACCACGCAGACAACGTTCATGAGGCCATTTGACCCATATGCCACGGTAGCAGCCCTCAGGTGGGGAATATGGATCCAACAATTTGAACTTAACATGCAGTCCAGAGAGATTACAGAAAGGAGGAAACAAAAGGAAGAGGAAATTGTGGCAGGCCTGACAGAGACCAACCCAACAACACTGCGCCAGGGCGAGCACCGAAGCAACGAGAGCCCTGCCAATGGTGTGGGGGGCCGTGGCATAGAGGCGATCCATGTTCAGCCCTGGGAGTTACCTGCAGGAGTGCAAGAGGCTAAACCACTTTTCAGCAGTCTGCCTCAACCCACCTCCCCCGAGAGGAGCAGAACAACCAGAAACCTCAAGTCGCAAACAGAAAGGGAGAGGCAAAGCCAGATCCATAGCACAGAGATCACCCAGCAGCAGCAACACAGATGACTCCTCAGAGGAAGAAGCGTCCCCAGAGAGACGCCGTAGTCCGAAAAAGAACAAGGAACGAGTACGCATGATATCTGCCATCAAACCTTTCAGGACAACAAAAAAGGGAGAAAGTCGAGGTGACCTTCCTGCACCATCCCATCTGATGGGTCACCCACCAAAGTCGTCATAGACACCGTAGCGACGGTGAACGTCATGCCCCTACTAAGATTAAAAAAGATGAACCAAGGCCTCAACTCAAGGTCAAACGAGTACAACGCTTTGCTTACAGATGCAAACAGCCACTACCAGTAGCAGGGTCGTTCCTCTCGGACCTATTCCACAACAGAACAATGTGTTGAGCCAGCATATATGTGGTCACTGCAGGTCTGGAGACACTCCTGAGCTGTGGAACCGCTGAAATTCTCAAACTGGTGTAGTTTGCATTCAGCATCGAAACACCCGAAAATCACAACCTCCCGACGAAACACAAAAAGTATTCCAAGGCATAGGATGCCTCAAAGGACGAACAGTCAAACTACAGTTTGACCCAACAATCAAGCAGAAAGCAGTGAGGCACCGCAGAGTCCTTTTTCACATGCACAAAGCCATGGAGAAAGTGCTAGCGAAACTAAAAGAACAAGTAATCATCAAGACGAAATCGGGTCCAACACGGTGGGAATCACCCATGGTCATTGCCCAGAAGCCACGACAACCAAACGCAGTAAGACTATGTATTGAAATGCGGCTGCCCAATGTGGCCATTGGGCGCAACCGTCAAGTGACCCCCACAATAGATGAGCTAATTGTGGACCTAACTGGAGCAAAACTATTCAGTAAGCAGACTTGCGCTCGGGGTACCTCCAAATACGCCTGACCCGAGAGTCGCGCTACATAATATTCTCATTTCACCTCTGCCTCAGGAGGACAAGAGATTGACCTTTGGTATGTCATTGGCCACATCAGTATTTCAGAACAAAGTAAGGTTAGTACTGAACGGCCTAGCGGCCACCACCAACATCTGTGACCATGTCCTCGTCTATGGAACGACAACAGAAGAACATCCTGAACGGCTAGCCGCCGTCCTGCAATGCCTAGAAGAGTCAGACCTCACCCTGCACGCCAAAAAAGGTGGGTCCGGCAGGAGCAAACTAAGTTTCTTTGGCTCCATGTTCAATGCAGAAGGGGTATCACCAGATCCCACCAAGGTGTCTGACATTAAGCAAGCCAAAGCCCCCACATCAGTAACAGAAGTCAGGAGTTTTATGGGAATGGCCACCTACTGTGCCAGGTTTATCCCAGACCTAGCAATCATCGCAAGCATAGCAAGGATTCGGGCCATCTCCGGCCAATAAACTGCAATTGGATAAGGTGGCTACGGCCCAACTTCAAACATTTGTAGAAGCAAATGACATTCTACACAGACAACAGTCAGATTCAGGGCAGCTCACAGCACCAAGACGGCGATGCTGGATTTACAATGCCATATGCTAAGCATTATGGACAAAGGTAAAACCGGCTTGCTGGTGCTGCTAGACCTAAAAGCTGTATTTGATCTCATTGATCATCAACAGCTACAGTGGGTGTTGGAAAATGTGGGCGACTGCTCAACTGAAGCAACCAGATCGGCAGCCTCTTTTCTAGCGGATAGGCGAACAAAAATTCACTGGGGGGATAAATTCTGAAGTGAGAGACCCATCTACTGCGGTGTACCCAGGATGCTAGCTTATCACCACCTAATCTTTACCTGAGGTGTCTCTGCATAGTGCTTGATAACACCAGAGCTTTTTTTCACAAACTATGCAGATGACACCCAACCGGTGGTGGAACTGTGTGGCTGCTATGCGAACAACTACACCATGAATGGATAAACAATGGATGTTCCTTAACAGGAACAAAGCAGTCAAGAATATCAGACTTTTAACATGTAAGACTCCCCCATATTAGTGGTAGGGAAGATGAAGACACAGGGGATTTTCCTGGAAGCCTTGATGGGCGCAGAAGCATAGATTGTGGTTACTCAAATCAATCAGCCCATGTTTGAGTAAGGGTAATAGTGCAACCATAGCAAGAGCCACTATTCTATCTAGGCTCGACTAAGGCAACGCACTCCTGCTCGGCGCAAGTAAGGGATGTATAGCAAAATGGCAGACCTTGCAAAATAGTGCTGTAAGATTAATAAGAAAGAAAATAAGGAGAGATTACATAACAGAGGACAGGAACGCGCTACACTGGCTGACTGTGGAGGACAGAATCCATTTTTAGAGCATGACTATGGTTCATAGATGCATATTCGGGCAGGCTCCTATCTACCTCAAGGAAAAAATCACTCTATGCACCAATGCGGTCACTAAAATCAGAGACGCTGGGCCAGATCAATTGCCCCCCCCCTAACCCCTAAAAAAGGTCCAATGGACTGGGTTATTTCCTGTGAAAGCAGCCCAGAAGTGGAATAGCCTTCCGAAACAACTCATACAAGGGAAGAACTTCCAAAAGCTCAGGAAAGTGCTGAAAACTCATCTGTTCAGATGATAGGACCTGACCAGAGGAGGAACCTCATACTAGATAGGAAATGATGTCTTGTTTTGTATGTTAGTCCATGTCTACAAGTATTTGCCCTGATGCCCGCAAGCTTTCGGCGCAATATAAACGCACAAATAAATAAAATAAATAAATAGCGTCACACCTGAGGAAACTGACACAAAAAGAAACAGTGAGAATGAGCCGAACACCATCAACAAGCCTTCCAGCAAATCAAAGACTCCCTATCAAGCACCACCAAGATGGTGTTCTTTGACACCAACCTTACCACGGAGCTACTTGGGGATGCCAGTCCAGTGGGACTGGGAGCTCTACTGCCTCAAACCGACCAAGAGGGTACTGTATATCCGGTCACTTTTGCCAGCCGAGCCCTTACCAAAACAGAACTATGCCCACATAGAAAAAGAAGCCTCCTTAGCAATACTGTGGGGATGTCGACATTTCCAGGTCTACCTCTTAGGGCAACCAGCAAGAGTATTCACGGACCACAAGCCCTTAATACCGATTTTTTTTTTTTTATTATTTTTAATTTATTTTAAAGGATCTGCTCTTCACCCTCCAGCACGGCTAGAGAAGTGGATGTTACAGCTGCAACCATTCGATATTGAGGTATTGTACAGAGCAGATGCAGACAACCCAGAGGATTACCTGTCCAAATATCCCTGGCCAGCCACCATGCAATAGAAGGAACATGCGGTTGAAACCGAAGAACATGTGTGTCAAGTAATAAACTGTGCAAGGCCAAAGGCGATGATGCTACAAGAAATAGCGGATGAAACTGCGACAAATGCGTGTCTACAGCACACCAAACACACCATTCAGTCAGGTGACTGGAAGAACGTCCTAGCTGCAGTAGCACACCGCACCACAACAGCGCAAGAGAAGCTACATGCCCTATTTGGAATCAGACATGAACTCACTGTCTCGCATGAAGGAGTCCTTCTCAAAGGACACAATCGTGCTGCCAGAAGCACTAGAGGAGAGAGCCTTAAGACTAGCACACAAGGGCCATCAAGGGGTCATGAAAACCCAGGCATACCTGAAGTCCAGAGTGTGGATGCCAGAAATACAGAAGTGTCATAGAGCTAGTTGAAACGTGTGCAGCGTGCCAGTCGGCGTGAAGACAGATGGCGCCCGAGCCGCTCATAAGTGCACCCAGGAGCAACACAAGATGGGAGTCGGTCAGTGAGGACTTTTGCACTATTGCCGGAGAGGGGTACCTGTTCATCCTGATCAATAAATTCAGCAGATACCCAGAAGTTGAGCCAATCAAATCCACTGATCCACCGTCAGTTGTAACGGTGCTAGAGAAGGTTTTTGCCATACACGGCATACCACAGAAAGTGAAGAGTGACAACGGGCCTCCGTTCACCAGCCACAAACTAAAATATTTCTTGAACAATCTCAGCATCAAACACTGAAGAATCACACAATGCTGGCCGCAGGCGAACGAAGACGCAGAAAGGTTAATGGGATCCCTCAATAAAACAATAAGCTACCATTGGTGTACCGTTTTCTGCGGTCCCAAAGACAGACCCCACACACCTCCACAGAATAAGCCCAGCGGAACTGATGTTTGGATTTCCTATCCAGGCAGAACTACTGATGCACCCGAGCTGGGTAGTCCCTGAACCAGACACCACAATCATTGAAGAAAGGAGGGAACAACGGAATGTCGTCGACGCACCACAGAGAACTACATGCAGGAGACACAGTGTTGGTGAAAAATCAAGCACCTCCAAAGAAGATGACACTATCCTATGAATCGTATCCCTGGACAGTTCTCTACTCCAACCACAGCATGGTGACCGCCACCAGAGGGCAAGAAGTCGTAACACCAAACACATCACACTTCTGCAAAGTGCCCCCGGTACTTTGGAAGGAACAGACAACCACAGAAGGCGAGGGGAGAGGTACGCCTGAACCGTCTGATGAAGCCCCAGAAACCAATGACATCATGTGTCTACAGGACGAATCGCCTACATCACCAATCATCACCAGTGATCAGAACATGCGGCAGAAAGAAGCAGAAACACCACGAAGAGAAGATACCAGGTACAAACTGTGAGAGAAACGTCCTGCACAGGATCTTCCACTGTAAACAGAAGGTAATACCCAGCGAGTGAAGTGCCAAGCCGGAGCTATGGGCAATTGCAGAACCTTGTGTTGAAAAAGAACCAAGTTTGGGAGGAATGTGTTGTAGACACTAGTCCCGAGTCACGTGAGCGAGGGGGAGCCCACCTTACGTGACAAGGAAATAAAGAGGGGGATGCCCGGAAGGGGAGGAACCCAGTCTGATACAGCAAGCCGTGTGGTGTGTCGTCTGTTTAGCTCGGCGCTGCAAGCGCGAAACGAGTGAGTGTACATTACACATCGACCTCGGCATGCTCACCCGCAGGTTGGGCCTTAGCACATCACACACAGGAGAAATCTCTTGGGCTGCACATTTTGAAGATTTAGCTAGGGATGGGGATGGCAGGTGTGGGCCGGAACAGTGATCCAGCAAGACAAATTGTGCTGGAGCACTGCACCTTCATGTTTCAGTTCAATTCCTCCCCTAGGATTAAGGCATGGTATTTGCAAACATTTTGTTGCTTCGTTGGGTCATCCAGTATGCGCCAGCTGTAGATTTGGCAAAATACAGTGCTTACAAACTTGTATAGTGGTATAGACTATTTTATTTGGGTTGTCTTTGGATTCAATCAGTGTGCCTCTCAATAGTTGAGTCTTCCTTTAGTCTCAATTATCACTTGGATTCAGTAAAACTTTTGATGGTTTTTCTCTATCTTCTTTGGGCGGTTCTCAATGATTTGGAGTTCTTTTGATCTCAAGTGTCACTTAAATTCAGTCAGATTTATGATTCAATTTGGTTGTTTCTCAAATATTGTCCTTTGTGGTTCCATTTAAGTAGCTCTCAATGGGGTTTTCTCTCTATTGTTTTCAAACCTCTTGTGTGGGTATTGCTCTATTGATATCAAACCTCTACACATGTTTCCCCACTGTCTACAGTGGATCATCAGCAGGATTTGCTGTATTGGTGCTTTGTTAGATTAATGGGGAGTTCCATTTGTAAGTTCCCTATTGGGATAGAAATACATTTTTCTTGTAATATGGCTTATGTGAAAAATTCCTAGCTTTGAAAAGATGAGTCCTTAAATTGAAGCTTGCGTTTTGGATTCAATTGTCCAAATTAGTTGAAAACAAGTGATCCACGTTTCGGTATTTGCAAACCTGCTGCAGTCTCATACTCTCTCTCGACTCATAACCTCCTGACAGCCTTTATTCAGCCTAGACAATGTAGTGGTCCTAGCTAATGTATTTTAAGTAATTATAAATGTAACTGTACTAACACTGCTCTTATTTAAAATAATTCAACTGCGCCCCTGCAACCAGCACCTAGTTGCCTTTATGTTCATGTAACTGTACTAACATCAACTGTGCCTGAAGTTTAACTCCTTTTCGAATTCTGTAACCAGTGCTTAGTTGCCCCTGGGTTTTGTGCGCTCTACAAATGTCAAAATAAATAAATACTTCCAGGCCATGTGGTGGAAATCCCAGTCCGATCCTGGTCTAGTCATGTCAATGGAGCAGCAGATTTTCATGTTGTGGATGCGTTATTTTGCCTCCTGTTGGTGCATTTTGCTTGATTTGTTTAGGCTGCATAAAAGCTCCTTTGATTGTTAATGTATCTAATTTACTGGTGACTCCGCCACTGCCTGCCTTCATGAGTTCCAATAGCACTTTTAAACCCTTCCTTGCATTGAACGATGTGGTAAGATCGAGTGGCATGGTGCTCTTGCTAAGGTGACGCCACCCTGGATGGCGTAGATATGCTGTTTGGTGAAACTGTTCAGTCTATGTTGGTGAATGTCATCTCAGTCTGTCTCTGCATGCCATGCACAGCGATACTACTGACCACAGCTGAAATGGTTGTGAATAGATATTGTTGCTCTACTTTTAATAGGTAGTATAACTAGTTATAATTTAAAGGATATAGAGCTGTGTTGTGGAACTGGTGCAGACAACCTCAGTCTCCTGTGCTACTTACTCGACCTTCACACTCAATTATGTAGTGTTTTTAAATTACATGCAAAGCTCTGAGGTCTTCACGTCCACACTTTACTTTAATGCTGTCTATGAACTTGCACAGCATTATACAACTGTAGTGTGCTAGTACCGAACAGTACTTCGTCATGGTTGCCATTTCCACTTGCCATGCAATCTGTGGAGAACCTTGGCCAGTACCAACAGATGTCTTCTGGCCATGAGAATAACTTGTACCACCTCAGGATGTGTAGTGGCATACTCACTGCAAGTTGTCATGCCACTCCCTTTGCCATCCCGAGGTTGCACTCAGGTTGGCAGAGATCCCACTCTGTTACCCTGATAAATGACATGAGCCCATATGGTAGGTCAGCTGTCCTCACCAAAACACGCTGGCCCAATTACTCAGAGGTAATGCTCACAGACCAATGATTATATCTTACAATAACCTTTAGTTTAAGGATTGTGAAGCATTGCAACTGGACATCACCCGGAGTGGACAAAAGGGCAGGCTACCTACACTCCTAAAGCCTGAGGTAGGCATTAATCCAGGGGTTTGATGGGTTCACTCAGACCAGCCTCACTATATTGGAGCAAGAGTAAGCATGAAGCGCCACACTAGAGCCTGACTACTGGAAATATAGAAGTCTGATGAAGATGAGTTAGTCCTAGGTATTTTCTGTAGGAGGCGGTGAACATCGCGCCTTGAAACACGTGTTTATAGGCACATTATAAAAGCCATATCATAGCAAGAATGTCTTTCTAATGGAGCCACGATGATGGAAAACGCAGATGAGGCCATCGGAAGGAACATAAACTCTAGTCTGTCCAGAAAAGGATCCAAAATGATATTCCAACAGACATTGATGCACGCCCAAAACCTGTTTATTGCACCGTAGCTTTTCACTTGGTGTCTCACGTTTCCCCTCATTGTTCCTCATTGCCCACTACACTGTATATCCTTATCGGGTCTCACAATGATTTGTTCTCTCTTGGCTCCACCCTGCCACTGTATTCTAGGGACTGATGAGAGGTTGATGATTGTGTTATCTACTGTTTTATTAGGCGTCATGAATCTGAAAGTGCCATTTAACACTGCAGCAAAGGAACCACTGATTTTAGTTCTGCACGAGAAAGGAATACAGAATTGATCTTCCCAACATAGGAAAGTGTCACCTTGGGTTATTCTTCTGGTCCAGCTGCTTATCCTTCATCGGCTGTTCACTCGAATCAACTACTTTAAGGTGCAGAGCTACCGGAAGCTGAAAGAAATCCACGGAAGCAGGGTTGAATTCCTGATTTGTCACAAATCCACTTTGTGCTCTTGAGCAGACAAAACTTTCTTTTTCACGGCTTAGATTGAGTCATCCCTGGGAGTAAGAGCCGCCCCCCAGCCCTCTCACACTAGTCATTAGGGGAATTCAATATTTTGAAAGTGAACACTCCGTTTGACAAATGCATGGCAAGAAAGGAGCTGCATTATTTACATTCAGGAGTCTGCCCTGTCGTGTGATCTCACTGACTGGAGGCCGTGGCTATTTCCATGTAAGGTCTCTATCATTCATTTGGAGCCAGAGTCGTGCTCTCGCTGGAGTTTTGCAGCGTTTCAAACCTGAGAAATGTGCTCAGGGCATTCTTATGTTTGCAATAAGAAGTGGTCAGCATTCAAATTATTATATTATCCTCTGGAACATGGTTTTGCGGAATAGCTGCCTCGAATCTTAACTCCTTTTCATAATGTGTTAGTGATTTAATCTTAAGAGAACTCAACAGCATTAGCTTCTCATGGAAAGCTGCACCTCAGAGAGTAATCCAATGCTCTGAAAGCATTGCGTCTCGATCACCCAGAATGTGCCTAGTGGGATACAGTGCCTCTCTGCTGGGGCTCACCACACTTTGAGTCATTCCTCATCCATTCAAATGTCTTTGTTTATCACTTGGGTGGTAGAATAATGTATGTCTAAAATGGCACCATGTGTGAAGGTGGTATTATTGGAAGATTGACACAAAGATGGATGAAGGGCGGCAGCTGGCCCTTCAGACTATTGTTAGGAAGGGCTGATGAGACTCAATGTGTCCCCATTTGGAGCCACATGTAGGGTGTGGTGAGGTCTGTCATGATTGGTTGTCCCACAGGGAAATTCTAGCTGTTGACCGACCCGTTGATGGAGCTGGGTATGCAATTGGCAAAGCACCTGTGTGGGTCTCATTTCTGATGCTGGTTGGCTGCAGTGGCATTTCCAGGAATCCTATTTAGGAGAGTCACCTGGGAGGCCACATGAAAGTCTTTGGGGGCCAACTATAACAGGCATGGGTCTGGGATACTTTTGGGCCAAGACAAAAGGAAATGCATTTATCCTAGTGCGCCAAAAAAGTGCTGAACCTGAGAAACGCACTGCTGGCTGACAGAGGCCTAAAAAGTGCAGGATGTAAACAGGCAGCATCTAATTTTTAAATTGCCACATAAAAATGCTATTTCCATGAACTAAAATCAAAGGACACTGTGTAGATGACAAAGAACTAAAAAAAACTAAACTAAAAAAAACAAAGGCCTACCCTTCATTAACTTATGAAGAAAAATGAAAAGTAGCATTTCATTTGCATCTACCACATAACAGAATGTTGTTTATAAATAAAGAAAAATGAGCGTACAAAATGGGCCTTGCACGTGAAATTCAAAGCCAGGCAAGTACCTTTCATTACATGTGAATGAGGCCTACTTTTCAACACTGCCAGCCCTGCTTACAAAAGAAAGGCGTCTACAGTTTGGGAGGAAAGGAACTGTTTAACAATGAAACTTCCTGGCCTAAACCATTTAAATGAAGATCATGAAGTGAAGTGGCCATTGATGTCATGATAGTAAAAGGCTTCATGTAAAAAGTAAATGCAACAGTTTCAAAAGGTAGCATTTCATTTCGGCTGCCACATTAAAAAGGCCTCAGGTGCTCGAGGAAATGTAACCTTTACAAACATATATGTCTATAGGCATGACTTTAAGTTTCTTGTTCCTGAGAAATGGCCCAGCTATTCAGAATGTTTAAGTGACCAGGAAGGAATTTTATTGGGGTCTGTTCTCTGAGATGAGCAACAGGATCACCCAGTAGCCTCGGGAAAGCAAAGTCTAAAGCCTTTACCCAAGGCAAAAGTCAACACCGGAGTAACAGAGCCTGGAGCATTTTTTTCAAGAGACATGAAACCTCAGACAAGAAATGAAACCTAAGCAGCTATCTGATGGTCAGAATCGTATGTATATAATGATGTGGCCATTGGTTAATTTTAGGAATCACGGTTTGCCCATTAACTTTGGAATCATGATACTTACAGAAAAGGGGCATGTATCCTTTTCAAATTCATCCCAAGGCCGTTTGATTGCCACAACTTCCACCAGAGCTCGACCTTGGGGACAAGAGTTACAACCTGAAATGCATTTCTAGCTCCCCAAAAAATGTTGGCGACCGAAACTTGAGGAGAAAGTAGATTAGTGAATGATGGAACCATGTATAACATTTGATGATACTGACTTTTATTCTTTGTGTGTAAACTGCAAAAAATTGCTGTTTGCACCTGCAACCTCCTGCCGAGACCAGGAGTCATCTTAGTAGGTCCGCCACGATTAGCTGAATTGGAATATATATGTTGAGTTTATTTGTAAAACAAATGATTTCGCCACTTAGAACTTGTTGAGTGCAAAATTGTTAGTAGGTGTGACGAACCCAAGGGGGGGGGGTGTCCCCTTTTCTTCACAAGCAAACACTACTCCAATCCATAAAACACAATTTAATCAAAAGGTTCTCTATACTTCCCCGGTGCCCAAAACTCTCAAGATACATCAGTCAAGGTGTTTGAATAAAATGACCCCAATAATATATAAGGGTAGTACTGGGAGGAGGAAGCCCTTTGTGAAGGGGCTAGAAGACTGCCAACAACATTCTAGTTGTTGCTCAGTCACAGGAGATATTCCTCCCATAAAAAGAGACGTAGCGAGCTGGGGCAGAGGGAGAAGTGGTAGCAGAAGTAGTAGTTGCAGTCGCAGCAGTAGACTGAGAGGTGGAAGCAGTCGAGACAGAAAGAAAGATTATTGGAGCAGGCAAGAAAGAGGTGAAAGTAGCCGGCAGAGAGAAAGCAGCAATTGGAGACCTGGAAAGGCAGAGGGGAATCGTGCCGCACAAAGTAAGACAACCAAGTAGAAAAACGACTCCACATCTCAGGAGACCAGCAGCAGACCACTGTGAAAGTCTAAGTGTCGGCAGAAACCAGGATTTCACACAGTGGTGCCTCTGACGTCTCTCCAGGGCACGACAGTGGTGTGCCGACCCAGTGGCTGAACTGGAGCGGTAGTGCAATTCCTTTCATGTGCGGCTGCAAAACCCACCTTTCACCACAGAAAGCAACCCACATGCAGAGGCTAACGGGCGAGCCAAAACACAGCATGACTTAACCAGCGCTCGGAAAGTGCAAAACGCAAAAGGCTGCCATTTGAACGCAGGCAGCATTCACTGCCTGTTGAGGAAGGGGATAAAGGTGCATGGGCGCAACCGGCGTTCGTGTTGACAGGCGCAAACAGCTCAAGAACGAGTCAGTGAACAGCTGATTGGTGCGTGACAACTGATTCTGGGGGCTGCAATTAAGAGGCTGGCTCAAGGGAGAAGCCTGTACAATGGAGGATTAAGGGGCTGGTGCTCATGACGACAGCCACCAAGAAACTGCTGTACTCGTGGAGACACCAGGAGCCGTGGCATCCCGGGCAACCTTTACAGAATCGAGGGAGAGAGACCTCTGAGTCGGGTACTGACACTGCAGTACAGGGATCGAGCGACAAAGTTCCTGGAGAAGACCACATACTACTGTTGAGGACAAGGAATTTGGGCGGTGGCACTTCATCTAACAAGGTATGAGGGAGTCGAGAAGTGGGTTCCTTCCATTGTTAGGAAGTATTGGAATGTGACACGGCAGTTGTCGCCTATATAATTGATGTAAGACATACCCCAAATCACTGGAAAACAGAAATGTAGTACACTTTATTATAACATTGCTATTCATTCTCCTAGTGCACAAAGAAAACATTCGGACATTAATTGGCAGACAAATACACCAAGTATACAATTTTAGCAGTCTTCCTCATCTCAGTGAATGGGACCAATGTAAAAAGCATAGCTAATTAAATAACAGGGTACACAGGACCATCAGGCATTAAGATATTTGCCTGGCATAAATCCCTACTATTCCTCGTCCCATTACATGAGAGGAACAATAGAGTGAGTAGTAAAAGCACTCCATAAACAAGAGGAAAGTCCAGGGATGGGTGTTGTCCCCCTGGCAAGGAGATGGCATCATTTTCCATCAATTAGGGAATGTGAATTCCTTGGAAGTGCAAACTGGCATCACTGTACCAATTAGATAGTGGTGTACTGACGGTGAAGAAAAGCTACAGGAAAGCAGCCAAGAACATTTTATTTTCTCTTGACGTAGTTTTGAAATATTTAGAGTGTGAGGGTCAGATGAGGTTTCGGATACAGGATGGTGAATAGAATTTTGGACATCCTGCCAAATACTGGTCCATTAGTTTTGTTGAGGTAGGGAAACCCCTCAGAGTGGGGCTAGCCATATTTCCCACCCCATGTTATTATTTAAATAAAAGCATTGTTGGTAAAAACATTGCCCATGTCTGTCTCCTTACGCCGACCCATCACATTGTGTTCATCTTTGCCATCATTTTAGCTATATACTTCGGGAGCCTATTCAGAGAGAGGGGCTGGGCCTTGGGGGAGGAGAGGACTGTAAGTGTCCAATTAAAATTCAGGGCTAATAAGTTAAAGCCTTCTGATTTCAATATTTTGGAAGTGTGGCTTTGAGTTAAAAAGTGGCTGCACAAGTCAGAGGGCGGCGGCCTAAAGGTCATCTTGGAAACAGCTGCCCAAAAATCCTCTGGGTGGAACTATTGAAAGCTGGATGAAGATTTTACATTGCCTCAGAGACTGCCTGATACTACCTGGGTGGAATGACTAATAAAGAACTGCAGGATTAACCTTGCCTGGGAGACACTAAAAGCTGACCGGCCCCTATGACCAATGAGAGCCCAAGAGAGGGGTGAATGCTGGAGGATGATGACTGAATCTGGAGGCTGTTTGACGAGATCCCTGTGTTCCCCTGAGAATGCAGTCTTGATGCCTTTCCTGAGCACACAAAAAAATAGATTTTCAAGCAAAGTAGCTTGTCCAAAAGAAGCAAGTGTGCTAATTTGTTTGATGTAATGCCTTCCCCTTAATTAGTGGATGGGGGGGGGGCAAACTGAGTAGATCCTTAGCATATTTTACTGAATAATAATTTAATTAACTCCCATATAGTCATTGAATGACAGGGGGGGGACCTTGGTGGAGTTCAAAATCTCTGCCCTCTTTCCTAGTGCTAATTCACGATAGTCATTTAAAATAAACAAGTATTCCTATTTCTCGGTCCCAACCCCAAAACTCCCTCAAGGGAAGGGGTATCCTTATCTAAAATCGAAATTCCCAACTGGTACCATCCATCAGACCTGGACTTTAAGCAGAAGGGTGCTGAATGTAACTGTAGGTCTGGGTTTGGTGCTGGATAAGAGAAGTACTTGGCTAAAATGAAACAAAGTGTAATTCCTAATTGAAAAATGCACACCATCTCCTGAGAGTGAGACAGTGACCCTGACAGAAGAAAGATTTTGTATTGCTTCAGTTTTAAGAAGGAAGAAGTGGTCTATCAATCCAAAATATTATCAAAAGTCTGTTGTGCTTTCAGAACTGCTAGCATTTTTATGTGTGCATGGAAATTAAACATGCAAATTGCTGCATGTGGGAAATTGCTTTTGAAAACAGAAAAATGCTGCATTTGATTTAAATCTAAACCTTATCTTGAATGCTAATGTTCATGATCTTGTAATGTTGCAAGGTATGGTTTAATTTAGACATTCAGGGGTTTGTGGGATAGGAGGTTTGATCTGTTTATTTGTTCTTTGTTCCATTTACATGGGACCCAAAAGGGGAGTTTTTGTATTGGAGCTTTATTCTGTGTCATAAAGAAGGCGGCGTGTGTAATCATTTGGTGCCAATATTCATAGAACCTATTATTTAATAAATATATATTCTTTCTGTACCCCGGCCTGGTTCTTGGTTTATTGGCTACATGGGGCAGGGATCTCAGTGCTCTGGCTCTGAATCATAGACCGGTCTAGAACAGAATCAAATAAATGATATCTTGTGGGGTGTTTTAACTGGGGGGTGGGAGCAGGGAAACTGCTCGAGGTACATTTGTACTTACTCCTACGTCATGTCCCCTTTTCTCCATTCTGTATGGGTGTCCCTCGGGAGGGACGGGAACAGAACCCTTTTTCACCAGAAAAATCACTTTCCCTTTAAATGTATAAGCTCCCTTAACCCTGCCACCACAACTCAGTCCTCTTTTCCGCATCGACTGGAGTGGACCGATTTCACCAGCACTCCTGGGTGAGGCCTCAAGCCTTGTAATTCCATGCGCTTTCCCTAATTTTGCATTTCTATTTTTCCGAGTCTGTCCGCGGCGCATGTCGGCTGCAACTAGTTTCAGTAGGTGCCTGTTGTGTGACGGTTCCTTCCCCACCAGGGATCCGCACACACTCTGCCTTGGCGCAGACCACGGATGGGAAGGCTGTACGGCGTGCAATGCTCTCACGCCCCCGTCACTCAAAGACTGACTTGTGCGGTGGAGAGAGTTGTTCTCCAAGACTCTACCGGAGAGCATTAAGGGATACATAAGTAGAAAGACCAAGAAGGTAAGCGTACTCTTCCCTAAAGTACCCCGCTGAGGCGACTCTTTCCCAGGGAAGCCTGCTGTTGGGAGGGGTCAGTCTTGCACCCCTCCACTGGCAGAAGGGACACCAAGGCTCTTGCAGCTACCGGCTTGACAGCCGAGGGGTCTACTGGCCCTACTGGTTTCACTGCCGAGGAGCCCATAGGCTCTGGTACTGTGGTACACCCTGAGGGGCTTAGCTCTATTACTTGGCACACGCCCGAGGGGGCACCTACACGCAGCGCTAATGGCACTACTGGCCCCTTGGCCAACAGTCTACAAGGCCCGTGCCTGAGGTGCAAGGCGAGGCTGAGCCGATGCGACCAGGCATGCAGGCCATGCCCAGTACTAAGTCGACCAATGTCCAACGTGCGGAAGGCACGGACAAAATGGCAGCGTGCGCAGATAAGACGGTGGTCATGTCAGACCCCCAAAGAGGGGGAAATAATTCCAGCTAGGACATAAGCTTGCTAACCGAGTGAGCCACAAAGGTTGCAAACCCACGGCAGACTGGGTTCCAATGACTGATTACCTGGACCACGTCATACCGGACTTTCACCGGAGCTCGGTACAATGAAGGCATATACTCATGGGAGGGTGGAGGCGGAGGCAAGCAGGCAACAGGCCTACTCGCCTCCATCGCCGGTGCAGGAATGCGCAGAGCCTCCCTGTGAGGACTGCTTCTTTGACAGATTTTTGTTCCTTATGAGGTCCCCAGAAATGGGAAATATCCTCAAGGGCATAATACATGACATGCTGCCTCCCGCACCACCGACTCAGCGGGTGCCTACGCAGCCCCCAACACCTCTGCTACCCGCGCCTTTGGTAACTCCAGTCTCGGTACCATTACTCTCAGCGCTGACGGCAGAGACTCTCCCTACAGACACAGGGGCTCCGGCCAATGCAGGGGACCAGAAGGACACTGACGAAGAGGAGCAAGACTCAGCAGGACACTGACAAAGAGGAGCAAGACTCGCCTTCCTCGGCCAGGGCTTTCCATGAAAGGATAGCGGGTCTGTCAGGGGTATGGGTGGAAGTGCTCAACATTAAAGCAGAGGTCAGGTCCGGCATCCCTCTGCAGAAAGATGTAGAGGTTCTGGCTAAAAAGGGTTAGCTCAAACCACACTCCTCAGCCAGTGAACAAAATGCTGGATGCAAATTTCAGGCACGTGGAGGGTGACACTATACTATTGTCGGTACACCCGCAGCCATTCTCTTCAGTCCTAGCGGTAGCATCTATTAATGCCAAGCTTCAGGCTTCCTCCTCGAGCACCTCCTCATCAGCACTAATAGGCAAAGAGGAGAAAATGCTGGAGGCCTATGGAAAATAGTCTGTTCCAATGCGGTCCTGCATCTCAGACAGGCCAACGCCGATGCCATCCTGGCGGCACCCAATAAACCACTGTGGAGAGAGATTGCCGACTTTATTCCGGACATGTCAGCCGACAATCAAGCCGCATTCAAGGCAGGGCTTGCAGAGGAAAAACTTGAGGCACAAGATATCATGGAGGCCAATGTGGCCCACATAGATACCGCTAGCAGGGCAATCCCTGTGGTGACAGACATGAGGACGATGGGCTGGCTTAAGGCCACCAGGTTCAACCTGGATGTCCAGGATAGAATCCCAGACTTGCCCTTCAAGGGTGGTGATCTCTTCCCCTCCACTACATACAAAGAACTAGATAAAAAGAAAAGCAGTTTGCAGATGGCCAAATCCTTGGACATTCTGACCAAGCCGGCAGCAAAAGCCTTCCCTCTGGGCCAATCCTGCCCAGACAAGGGGCGATCCTTTGGGGGATTCCGAAGGATTTCAGGAATGCTGGGCCAGACAACCGGATAGGTCCCCAAGACTGCATAGGCGAAAGCATCACAAGTCTGCTCACAAGGGGTTCTTCCAGTCCCCCTACTAGTTGTCTATCTGAAACCCAAAGGAACAATGACGGCTATTTGTCGGGTGCAGGCTGCCCTGCACAGTCAAGCTTGACGCATACGCTTCTCTAACTCATGGGTGATCTCGGTAGTCTCCACAGGCTTACAGCTTCCCCTTCCATCCCCTCCCCTCCCACAGATTGGAACACCCTCACTCCTCACAGAAATTCGTTTTCTTGTAGAGAGTGAGGCAGTGGAGGAGGTCCCTCTCCCTCAACAGGATCAGGGTTTTTACTCCTGCATTTTTGCCGTTCAAAAGAAGAACCAGGCGGGCCTGTGAGTGGTTCCAGATCTTTCCACTCTCAATCTGTACCTACCTTTGCAGAAGTTCAAAATGGTGACGCCAGCTATCATAAAAGAGAGGCTGTGTGGGGGCTGGATGTTCTCCCTGGATTTGAAAGACGCATATCTTCATGTCCCCATAGTGCAACCTCACTGGGCCTTCCTGAAGTTCCGGATCAAGGGCTTGCAAGTTCCGGATCAAGGGCTTGCATTTTTTAATACAAAGTGCTACCTTTGGTCTGAATTCAGCTCTGAGGGTGCTCACAAGACTCATGAACGCTGTGGCGGTCCTGCTCACAACGGAGGGCCTGCATGTATATCCCTACCTCGATGACTGGTTAGTCCGAGGGATGTCCCCGGAGCAGGCCATGTCCTCAGCAGACAGACTCATGACTGCTCTATGACCTGGGGTTTTCAATCAACTACCAGAAATTGCAGCTCTGCCCTACTCAAACTCTGCTGTGCTTGGGGCTGCTATGGGATACGCAGAAGCAGAAGACATTCCCTACGGGGGAGACAGTGCAGCGATCAAAGTTTCTGTTGCTCACTTCCTCAGCAGAACAGGAAGGACGGCGTGGTGGTTCCAGCACCTGCTGGGAAGTACTAGTGGCATGTCTTCTAGCTCTTCCGTACACCAAGTTTTGAATGAGGAAGCTGCAGCTGTGTTTTGCGACTTCCTGGGACCAGGAATCGGGTCATCGGGGAACGCTGGTCACCATA
This sequence comes from Ambystoma mexicanum, assembly GCF_040938575.1. Classification (NCBI taxonomy): domain Eukaryota; kingdom Metazoa; phylum Chordata; class Amphibia; order Caudata; family Ambystomatidae; genus Ambystoma; species Ambystoma mexicanum. Next base: position 438,237,031 of record NC_090936.1, read on the forward strand.
CCCCCTCACCTGCAACAGGACCTCAAATGGTGGGCCCAGGATGGGAACCTCATGGTGGGCAGGCCATTTTGACTGCCTCCAGTACAGCATATTCTGACCACAGACTCTTCTCTCTACGGTTGGGGTGCGACCCTGGGAGCACAGGCCGTGCATAGGCTATTGTCTCAGTCCGAACAGCAGAACACATCAACTGGCTAGAATTGATGGCCATTTGGCTTACACTCAAGTCTTTCCTTCCAGTATTTGGGGGCAGTGTAGTGTGTATTCAAACAGACAAATCTACCTTCATGTATTACCTAAACAAGCAGGGGGCACCAGATCCCCTCCTCTATGTCGGTTGACCATAGACATCTGGGAGTGGGCGATTGCACAAAATCAATGGATCTCAGCGTTCCATCTGCTGTTTGAATCCAACCTGGAGGCTGACAGGCTCAGTTGGTTTGGCTCCGACCATTACGAATGGCAACTGAATGGGAGAGTTCCCCAGGAAATGTGCAACAAGTGGGGCTACCCGGCCACCAACCTGTTTGCGACAGAGAGCAACCGGACTGGTCAGCAGTTCGCGTCCTTGGGCAGGAAGAGGCTCAGCTCCCTCGGGATGCGCTTAAGATACCCTGGGGCGGAATGTGGGCATATGCATTCCCTCCCACAGCACTCATTCACAAGGTAGTGAGCAAGATCAGGCAATCCCAGCAGTTGAGTCTCATCCTCATAGCATCGCTGTGGCCTGCAAGGCTGCAGTTCTCCGACCTTTGTCTGATGTCAGCCCAGCCAGAGATACCCCTCCAGAGAAGGGCCCTCTCCTGGTGCAGCAGGGGGGCACAGCCCAGCACCCCTATCTGGAGAGGCTAGCCCTAGCAGACTGGTAACTGAGCAGGTAACTTCAACATCTCCAGCTGTCTCGCAACAACCTGGAAATCATACAGGGAACCAGGAGCTTATCTACACAAAAGCAATACAAAAGCAAATGGACCAGGTTCTGCCTATGGTCCAAAGAAAATGGTGTTGATCCCCTGGCCTGCACTCTTGGCCTGGTTTTATCCTTCTCAGCCCTCTTGGCTACATCAGGGGTCCACCTGATACCTGCCGGACTTACCTAGCGGCTATTGGCGCATTCAGGACCTCGGAAATGTTTACTTTCTCTTCTGCCAATCCTGTCATAACGAGGCATCTGACAGGTCTGACCAGACTGTACCCACCGGTCAAAGGCCCGCAACCACTCTGGGAACTGAGGTGTGGCGCCGGTGGGCAGGTTAAGGGAGCATGTGCTCCTAGGGCCGCACCCCTGTAAATTTAAAGGTTAAGTAATTTTTCTGGTGAAAAGGGTTTCCGTTCCCGTCCCTCAGGAGGGACGCCCATACAGGATGGAGGAAAGTGGACTATGGACTAGTAGTACGTTAGTAGTCACTTCAGTGATTAACACTTAATTGTATGTCTTAAGTTGGAATACGACTGGAAAGGTTTTGAATGGACTAACAATGATATGATAGGGCCATAAAGCAACCTACTGGGAAACTCTATGCATAATGTGTCTGCTGCAGAGATCTGTGCGAGACCTGGAAGTCACAGGGTCGATGTCCAGATCGATCAATAGGTAGACTGTTGTGCCTAGCGCGGAGAAATGCACGTGACCTGCAGATCATGGGTCTAAATCCCAGTAGGCACAACTCAACCCTTCATTCTGTAGCAAAGATGTCGAGAAACTATTATTTAGGCAGCAGCCTTGCATGGATAACAGACTATTAACCATATAATAAACCAAAACACATTGGATGATTAGAAAGAGGAAAACTGTGAGGTCAGGCTGTATTGGCATATGTTAGGTAACTAAGCAAGGCTCTGCTAGACCCTGCTATCTAGTTAGGTTGGCTGAAAGCAGGATCTTATTGTACGAGCAGAGAGTCGGGGACTGGGCTTAAGTTCTAGAGCAGAGCCGAGTGATTCCTAACTTGGTTTGGGGTTGAAAGGTTTACCGGTAGGTCTGAGGCCTCACATTTTCACCAGGGAGAATACAGCATTGCAGCAGCCTTCTAGACTTGCTGCTCATTCATGCACAATAGGGAGCATTAAATGCACTCCTGCACAATAGAAGAGCACTTACAGCGTTGTGCATGAGGGTCCAGTGCCCAAACCTGAGCTGCCTGGCGCACATGCATGCTGTTTCTCGTGTGCACTATCCATGATGCATTAGTATTTACACAGGGACTTAACTACATTAAGGCCTATCAAGTATAAACAAAAAGGAGTAGCACTTTCAAATGCTAATTTTTCTCATCTTAACATGAGCGCAAATTTGTCCTGAAGAATGTGAACTATAATGACATGAGATATTCCTACACTTCAGCTACCAAGTGCGGCTGGCAGTGGAATTGCTGTGCAGCTTTTACAAAAAAAACAGTTCTTGCATGGCCTACCGTTGGCAATGTCTATATGAAACACACTTCAAGGGGCAAAAACACAAAAGTCTAGGACTGAGCCCATTAGTATATATACATACATTTACAACATATTTGTCATAAACCGCTGTAATAGAGTATTTTATTTGACTTTTCGTGAGATAACCAAGACTTAGTGATGCTGCCATTAGTGAGCAAAGACAATTCAGCTAACCATGTGCATTATAATGTTTAACATTATAATTACGCAGGAACAAAAAGTTGAAATTGTTTGATGATATGTGGGGTGGGTTTTTGGATGACATGTGATATAATAAGTTGGCCTGTTTTGCTTTTTAGATTCTGTGAAGGTTGGGGATGGATATGGGGTGTGGATTCTATGCAATGAGTTCTACGATTACAATGCTGATAAGTTTGTTGCTTTTATGTTTTCTATAAAATTCAATAAACTTAATAATAAAAAAAAATAAAAAAAAACATTATAATTACGTATGGGACACTACTATAGACAAAAAAGGTATGTGTTGGGCTTGCTCTGTTGAAGATGCTGAATGGATTCGCTCCTGGGAGATCCCAGTTTTGGGATTGAAGGGAAATAAGGCACAGTGAAATAAAGTGATACTCTTGGGACCACATAATTTGTCAAGTGGAAAGGTGGGTTTTGAGCCCTAGTTCCCAGGTGTTCTGCATTTACTATTTAAATATTGGACACAAACTTCTGTTCCATCTTCATTTTTAAAACCAAAAGTAAGGTTTGCTGTGTATGTGTCATTCGTGGGCTAAACTAGAACTCCTTAATATATTTGAGAGAAGGGGCCATTACGCGCAGGAACATGAAACTCCAGGGCCCAACAAGAGCCAAGCTGTAATTACAGGAACTCACGCAAATTATCAAACCAGGACCCCACAGGGGGTGCAGGACTGCATTACGTAGCCTTGAAAAGGACCTACGGGTCGAAACACGTGTCGGCTGACCACATTGGGACATCACTGTATCTATAAGAGGGGTTCTCAACCTAACTAGATGAAATAAACAAACCCTCTTGCAACTGAGCACAAACGTGAAAAAGAGTGGAAAATCCATTTCTTTTGAACCCCCCTTCTCTCTACTAAACAAACGAGGTGTGGGCCACACCTCAACACAAACCTGTGACCTTGCCACCAATACAACAAGAAACAAACTTACGAAAATAGAGCTTAGCAAGGTCGGTTCCACCTCTAGGGCCCCTGTTCTACTTTTTCCTTAATATATCTGACTTGCAAAGCACCAGGTCACGTGATTAATCAAGCCAACAATACATAAGAAATCAAAAGAGAAATATCTTTGCCAAAAAAAGTATGATTCACTTTTTCAGAAAAAAAGGACTGAGTGAGACCCAGAGGTAATAAAACGGGTGCAATACCATACAGGTTACACCCAGATCTTAGCAAGACACAATCGCTGAGATAGCTAATACGCTGGTGAACAGATGTTGTACACAGAGATAGCTTTCTGGTCAAAACCTGGCTAACGCAGTCGAACAGGACATCCAATGTTTGTTCAAGCAGTGTTCAGGCACGTAGCAGGGACGTGCTCTCCCTGGGAGCTCATTGAAGTCTGGGGCCGGTACAGTGTTTTGGGAGTGACAAACACGTTCTTTAAGATAAGAGGATGGGGTGCAAAAGAACAGCACAACAGTAGACACAGCACGGCCAACGGGATGGGATACAAGATCCCTGTAATGTGTATACCTCCCTGGCACTCTGCCCCCTGCCACTTAAACATGTCTTACATAGTGAAGTCTAAAGATGCCTTTTTGTGGGTCAGAAAAAAGAATCAATATCAAATACTTTGAGAGAGAACATTTTTGGGAAGCACATCTAGCCCAACATTGTTTTCTGCAAGAAATAGCATTTGCCTGTGGACAGGTTAAACATCCAAGAGACAAATGACTGAATGCAGGCATTGCACCTGGAAGAAAAAGTCTCTTAACATGTCCTAATCATACTTTTTGTCTGCCGAGTTAGGAGCCCAATAAAAACAAAAAAAATCTCCTTCAGCACCATGTGCAAGCTGCAACCATTACCGATTTGTGAATCCTGCTGGCTATTTGAAGTGCATTTTTATTTCATGAGACTACTGCGAGGGCAAGAAAGCGATCTATTATAATGATCCATTTCTAAAGCCCCTCTTCGGCTTGCCCTACTAACATCCTCACGGGTAGGGTGGCAAGGTGCACCGGACACATAAAAAGGGGGCCAGGACCCCATCTTGCACCACCCAAGACACATCTGGGCTGCTCCCCTTTCTGCAAGGGCTTGGCAGGCAAGGAACGATGAGAGTTGCTCAGAGCGATGCCAGAGCTTAACGTTAATTCTAATCCTTCCAGCCATCATGTCTTTAGTTTTGCTGTAACCACCTGAGACACACAATATGTCGGCCGTTAGAGTAGTGCGTTAGCCTATCAGTATTGTGACATTAGATGCACACTACATAGATATTTTATTCCATTCATTGCTTCGACCTTGTCATGGGGATGTCCTTGGGTAGATGGGTAAGGAGGGGCTGGAATGAGATTTGTGCTGTCATTTTTTTGTTGTCATTCTATATTTATGTTCCAAATATAAACTACACAACATATGACAGCAAAGAACAGAAACAAGGAAGGATATCTGTCAACAAAAGTTAATACCAGTGAAAATATATACATATCATTTTCAAGCCCTACCTCCGCCCGACCCCCTCCCACACAGCAAAACCAGTCGAGAGATCATGGAACTAGTACAAATCCCCAAATGTCCCCCAGATTTTATCAAAAATCAACAGCCTTCTCAATCTCCTGAAGATTGTTCTTTCCATGGCCGCAAACTTATACATTTCATCAATCCAATCAGCTGGTAACGGTGCAACCCGAGACTTCCAACCATGCAGAATCATTTTCTTACTTATTATTGCTCCCCTGAGAAGCCATTTCCTCTGAGACATCGACAATTCCTCCATCAAATCATCACAACCAAGTATCATCGTCTTGAAGTCAAGATCAATAGATTCACCAAGTACTCTCACACACATAGTGCAGACTTCTGACCAAAAATCACGTACACAATCACAATTCCAAAGCATATGCTCCAAAGTACCAACCTCACCGGAGCAACCCCAACACTCGTCTGAATCAGACATACCCCTTTTCAAGCGTCCGGGGCTCCAGTACACTCTATTTAGTATTTTGATTTGCCTCGATCTCTCACTGAGGTTCACCGAGCAAAGATTCACATTTGTACACATCTCGGATGTAACAACATAGCCCAATCTGTTACCCCATTCCTCCCGCAAGCTGAAATTGTCCTTGTATTTGGTGACAATTCGCTTGAAAATCCTTCTAGCAATAGGTCCTTTTCCCGACTCCCTCCTGGCAGTAAAATATCTAAATCCAAGACATTAGTCCATTCAACTTTCCCAATGATGTTTTTCAACTGCCTGTAGTCTGTGTCAGAAAAATCAGGAATATCCCACTTCATTTTTAAATCTGTCCATGAAAGCCATTTCCCATCTTTCCCAAGATCAATGATCCAGTTCACCCTGCTCATGAACCACTCCGGCCAAAACAAAGTCTTCCCTTTGTCCTTAATTTTGGGATTAAACCAAATGGAGGCATTCAGCGATTTCAAAGCGTCCACACCCAGCAGGTCAGACAAGCTTTTCCAAGTATCTCGCAAAAATTCTGTTGCCGGAGCTTTCTTTCCGACCAAATTCTTCATTGTCAAGACCGCCCTGGGGCTTAGTGTGCCAGCAAGGCCCATCTCAGCAAGTGTCCATTCATCTGGGAGATCATTCAGAAATGGCACAAGAAATTGGCTAAAAAACGCAAATGATATGCATGAAAATTGGGTACTCCAATGCCCCCTTTATGTAATGGGAGTTAAAGTTTCCACAGTTTAAGCCTGGGTGGCTTCCGGTCCCAAATAAAGGTCTGAATCAGTCTGTCCAGTTCTTTCCAGTAATGTGGGTTAATCCTTAATGGAAGCATGCTAAGAATGTAATTTATTTTGGGGGCCGAAAAGTCATTTTAAGGGCATTCACTTTACCCCAAAGGGACCAGTTCAACAACACCCATCTTTCCAAATTCATCTTGAAATCTCTGCAAATTTCACTCATGTTCTCATCCACCATATCGCTGACCGCAGGTATTACCATACACCCACATAACGTAGCCTTTTCTCACACCATTGAAAACCCAGCGCTGTGCTAGAAGCTTTGTTACAGGCATGGGATAGAGGCATGACTTCAGATTTTGCCCAGTTTATTTTGTAACCATCCACTTCATTAAATTTGCACAAGAGATCCATCAATAGGGGTAAAGAGTTATCAAGATCTCGTAGAACCAGTAAGAAATCATCTGCATAAAGATTCTCTGCTCCATTGCCCGATAGCTAACACCCTTTAATTAAGTGCAATTGCTAAAGGTTCTATCGCCATAACGAATAAAAGTGCCGATGGAGGGCATCCCTGCCTGGTACCCCTCTCTAAATTAAAAGGCTCTGATCGTAATCCATTCGTTCTAACATCAGCTGTTGGGTTCGCATACAATAGAACTAACCATGAGATATAAGTTTCACTTAGATTCATTTCATTTAAAACTGAAAAAAGATACTCCCAATTTACCCTGTCGAAAGCCTTTTCGGCATTAAGCGAGAAGACTGCCATATCTTCAATACAATCTTGAGCCTAAGACATTGTTAGAATCAATTTCCGCACATTGCTAGATGTCTTTCTGTCCTTTACAAAACCAGACTGGTTGTCATTAACTAATGCCGATAATAAAGGCTCGAGTCTCATACCCCGAATCTTCACCAAAATGTTATCTGTATTGATCAGACTAATCGGACGGTAGCTAGAAGGTAAGTTCCCATCTTTCCCCTTCTTAAGGAACACCAAAATTGTGGCATGATTAGTAGTTGGTGGTAGCAAGCCGTCTCTTTTTGAAGAGATGAACATATCCTTCATTAACTCTAGTGCAGACTCTGGGAGTATTCTGTAAAATTCCACAGGAAGACTGTGCGGACCCAGCAATTTTCCTGTGTTCAGCTTGTTAATCACACACTGCAGTTCATCAGTTGATATCTCTTTCAAGAGATACTTTGTCTGCAACAGAAATTTTGGGGATATCAAGGTTCTGAAAAAAGGTTTTCCCTATACCTGTTATGCCAGGTTCATTCCGATATAAGTCAATGTAATAATGTTTAAAAACATCATTACTCTCTCTCGGATTAAAAGTGGTCAAACCGTGCGGGCCTGTGATCTACGTAATTGCTCCATCCGGATTCATCTGTCCAAGTCTATACGCTAACCATCGATCGCATTTTTCGCCCTTCTCAAAATATGAGCACCTTACTCGAACTCTCTCTCCGCCCACTCCGTAAGAATTATATTCATCTCCTTCTTCAGTTTCCATAACTTTTTCTCTTATTCACACTCCCCTGATCTTTCATCAGGTCTTTTGAAATGTCTTTGACTTGACGATCCAACGATCCAAGTCTAGCCTCGCTCTTTCCATCTTCTTCCTCTTCCCGCTGGACAGGCCTAGAATTAAACCACTCATTGTGCACTTAAAAGCTTCCCAGATTACTTTTGTACTTGGCGCATCTGAGCAATTTTCCTCCACAAAGTGGTTAGCCTCCAATATAATCTTTTCAAGTATCACTTCATCATATAAGGCTGTAGTGTTCATTTTCCAGGTAAAGGATTAGCATAATTAAAAATCTAATTTCGGATCCATGCACACAGGCCCATGATCTGTTATCGGAATATTCCCAATTTCACCTGTTCTATCATTTTCAGCCGTCATACTTCCACCCGTGAGTAGCATATCCAGACAAGACTATGTCGCATGCGAACCTGAATAAAAGCTGAATTCTTTGAAGCCTGGATGTTCAAGTCTCCAACAGTCCTTCAAATTGTGTGCCTCAACCAGGACTCAAAGTGATAAATAGTGATTATCCGCCGTCCTCACCATCCTAGACCCGCTTCGGTCCAAGAGGGGTCCATTACCATATTAAAATCGCCTCCCAAAATGATGGTCGGTGAGTCGAAATCTTGGATCATTTGAGACACTTTTCTAAAGAAGAAACCATCAATGGATGGAGCATAAACATTGCATAGAATCACTCTTACCCCTTGGATTTCCACCAATAAAGCAATAATCCTTCCATCCTTATCTGAACTCTCCTTTAGAACCTTCATAGGCGCTTTCTTGCAGGTAAGAATTGCGACACCCCTGGATCGGGATGAAAAACTTGATCCAAAAGCATTCCCAACCCACTCCTTCTGTAGGTTTCTAATCTCATCCTTCCGTACGTGTGTCTCTTGTAAGAAGCATATATCACTTTTCATGTTATCTAGACAATGAAAGATCTTTTTTCTTTTAATCTGGTTGTTAATTCCATTAACATTCCAAGTCGTAACACTCAAACCATCTCCCGAAACTCTAGACATTCTGTAATCGATATCTATAACCAAATGAACATGTTCAATATCAAACAAAAAATGCAAACCCTGTCCCTCTCCCTCTTAAGAAAATGCTGGAATCCAACACTGCCTAAATATCCAAAACCCCATGCCCCAGGCACCCCTCCCAATTACATACAGAACACAAATAAGTTAAGTAAACAAAATAATATGAACGTGCTAATCAAAAACCTTACTGGCCAATCCAACTGTAAAGCCAAAACATATCATAAATTAGAAACAAAGAAAACTATTTTAACGACAATAAAAATTAATAACCCAGGCGCCCGTATATTACCACCGAAACAGCTGCTCCCCCACAGATTCTCATCGAAACACATAGTCAGTCAAAACCGACCCCTAGACTCCAGTGAAACCCATCCAATAAATTAGAACCCAGAACACGAAGATCTCTTCCACAGCAGACTCAAAAACCCCTTAAAAACGAGGGTTACAGCATCATATATATCCTCTAATCATGTTCCCGCTGGGGCTCGAAGTTAACCCTGCATTTTCATGAGCACTAAAAATCGAGCAGACACAAATTAAATGCAAAAAGCAATAATATGAATATACTGAGGAACACAAAGACACCTAAATATGTAGTCAAATAAGACATGCCATGTACACGTCAAGGTTAAAGCGCGGGCCGCAACTCCCAGATAGGGAGTCAAAAGCAAATCCCCCAAGAACAGAAATCCTGAGCGAATTATGCAAAATATATGTAGGGCTGGCGAACCACAGGTGCCAATACGTGCAAATCGACCAGAATTCCCATTCCAAAATCCCTATTGAAATGAGTGCAGTGGGACCTGTGAAAAACAGCAGGCATCATATGACTTATCCTCACAGCTGTTGTAACCGCATCCCAACCGAAGTGTCACCTGGATAGAAACAGAGTATACTACAAAATCATCAGCCTCTACAACATTAATAAAATTACTTTGCCCACACCATCAGCACATTAGCCCATCCTTGCTTTCCATGCAACAGACAGCGATCACCACATGTTCTCATCGCCAAGTATCATGAGCGAACATTACAGAAATCAGAAGATGGAAATAATAGCACACCATAGACCATATCAATCATCTGGTGCATCATATGAATATTTGTTTATAATAAATCAGACCGGCATCTAAATAGATATCTGTGACAAATTGGTAAATAAGCCAACTTCTAATATGCCCCATGGAGTGGTTGAGAAGCAGTAATGAAAAACTGTGCCTTCAACACAATCATTTCCCTCAAATCATATTCATCCTTTGGTTGCAAGCATACCATTTGCCACCACCCACAACAAAGTAAATACCATAGACACATACATCCCAAGTCCATGTCAAGATGGGGGGATAGGAGGGTGACCTATCAAGAACCTTCCAACATACATTTCCTCATTCATACCTTAAAGCTTCCAGTAGACAATGGCAGAAATGTAATGCAAGGCCTATTAATCGTGAAAAGAAACAATCATACAGACATTTCTTCAATACTAATGTTAATGTCATGACCCCATGGTAGGCCAGTAAATGCACAATAAACATCTAATAGACAAATAGATGAATAAGTAGAACTGCTACATGTAAGTTGCTCACACTCAAGTTAGATGTATATGCATTATAACTGGTTAAAGTCATCAGACAACAAGCAGTAACCCAAGTAAACGACTGGAATAACGTTAACACAGAAAACATATCGTTTAACTAATACATTCCCGTTTGTAATAAATCATTCCCATCACTCGGTTTAAAAAGTACATTCCAGAAGCTAAACCGTCTTCATTATTCACTAACACGTAAACCATATGGCGCTTCAACCATACTAGCTTCATTCCCCGCATTCGCAACAGATTGAGATATTGTTCTACACGTGTTAACTAGCAATCATACATAAGAGGATACATTTAAAGTGTCATCGGTAATATAAATAATTAATAGATAATTGCACACAGAGGAAGAAATTGGCAATCATTCCTGCACTCGACTGTCTTTAAAAGTAGCTCAAACCAGAAGCTTAATTCTCATTACAAATCCCTAACTTACCAATCCTATTTCTTTCCAATCACGCGCATCACATTCGCCACACTCGGAGCAGATTATGGTACTACTTGCAATCATACACAAGAGAATGTACATTAAAGTGACAAGAGCTAAATAAATGAATTTCCCACACAGCAGGTAGTATTCGAATAGTGTCACATCCAACTGTATTTCTCAGTATATCGAAGAGACAGACATGATTCATATTGTATGCCCTCTCCTTCTTTCATTACGATCCAAGGAGCTGCATAAACAAGAAAGGCAATACAAACCACTCATAGAGACAGAATAGTTCCTTCAGTGCGCAAACGGATGGCCCCCATAATCGGTCAGCCAGGACTCAATCTTTCGATCACAAGAAGGCTGCCGGCTGTCCATACTAAACAACACACTTACGGTAGGAAACCGAATGCCAAGTATCCACACACTGAACAATATTATTATCAAGGGTCATGAGTCCTTAATAATTTCACTCATGCATGGCAAGTTCAAGTATTTAGCATCAGAGAAGTTAACATTTGAGGGATGTCGACGCAAATGTCAGGGCAACAGCAGAGTGATATAGCTTGTCCGAGCCGCCCCTTGAATCACAGCAGTAAACATATGAAAGAGCCCGGAAACTCCCTGAGGTATCAATGACATCTACATCGAACACCGTTTTGGAAGTTGCCAGAATCACGCCCCTCAACAGCATTAAAAAAGATGCTAGCGAACAGAAGAAGACATTCGATGCATTTCTCACCTCGATACCGGTCGCAAAACTTCCTATAGCAGGTCCGGAGCCGCGCCTTGAGATAAGAAAATGCGCCGCTGTCGAGAGAGTTACCTATGCGTGTGATGAGTCAGCTGATCATCAGTTGAAGCAGGTCCTTTACTCTAGTAGTAGGGATCCGAGAACACGAGTGTCGGTCATGAAGAAATACATATTGTTATTGTTCGAAAGGGAGACGTTAAACCGTCCAGACTTTCGGGCGCCATTTTAAGGTGATAAAAACACGGGTCAAAAGTAAAGTAAAATAAAAAATATAAAGCAAAAACAAACAAAACAAAATAATCAGTTAGAACAAAACGCAACCAATCATGAAGCGTAGGCAGGATCTTCACAAAGCTTTTCCAGCCAGAGTGTGGCTTCTTTTGTATAAGAGGGTACTTTATCTCCATCTGGTAAAGCAAGAGTCAGCAAGTTATTTTTGTTGAGGTAAACCTTGATCTTCAGTGGCTTTGCCAAATCTTTAGCGCTTTTAAAGGATTTCCTCACCGATAGAATCTCCTTTGGGTAGTCCGGATATACCAAAATAGGCTTCCCTTTAAAGTTGGTGCAGCCTTTAATCCTAGCAGCTTTCAAAAATTGTTCTCTTGTCCGGGAATACACAAAAGTAACCAGAATATATCTTGGTCTGCAACCTGCATTCTTTCTCACCCTGAATGTTTGGTCAATATCAGATACAGAAATGGAGTCAACACCAATGCAGTCCTTAAAAATGTGTGGAACCAGGTGGATTAAGCTTTCATTACCAGGTTCAGCTTCTTCTTCAATCCCAACCAGCCTGAGGTTTTTACTTCTCAGTTTTAAATCCATTTCAAGATGTTTCTCTTTCTCCCTGTGCAGTTATGCCTTGAGGTTATTAAATGATCTGAAACTTCCAGATATCTCATTGCCCATACTAATTGATCATTTCTCCAAGTCAGTGACTCTAATATCCAAGTGGGACACTTTAGAGTTCAGATCTGCCATCGACGTTTTGACCTCATTGACATCTTGAGCTACTTGCATCAGAAGAGTATAGACATCTTGTGTGTTAGGAATGTCCCCCATCTCCAGTATCTGCTTCTGCTTCTTAGGGATCAGATTTTCTGGCTCTTCAATTTTGTTCTTAGAGTTCATAATCTTGACTAAAATGTCATCAGGGAGAGGGCCCAGGAGCTGCAGGATCAGGCTACTTCTACAGAGACCAATTTCCTGTTTTCATGTTACTGTTGGTTCCACTTCGTTCACACCTGCACATAGGGGCCCATATGTAGGAAGGCTTGGCAGACCTATTCAATTTGTCTCTGGCCCGGATAAGTATTGGGCATCTCGAGATTTTTTTAATGGGTCCCTGAAGCCACCCCCCCACCCCCATCAAGAGAAGCCTCCACCCACTTAAGGTAGTTGCGCTGTTGAGCAGACACAGATCATCAGACAAGCTGGTGAGTAGTTTTGCAATGGATCCCAGCAACTGGTCGCCCCACTTGCATAAAGAGAAGCCTCTGCCCCATCATTGTTTAAAGCGGAATGCATGCAGCTTGACAAAGCACACTGCCTTTCTACCGTTAATGATAGGGTCAACTAGTTTTGTCACCCCCTTTACTCTGGTTTTCTATGACACACTTCCCTTCAGTCCAACATCCTAGGAAATTGACCAGTTAGACCACTTGTCTACTACGTCAGCCAGCCAGGACTATTTCACCTTCGATCTATCACCGCCCACTACCTCTTATATTTCTGCTAGTTTTGCAGTATAATTGGTTGCCTAGTGCCCTGTGAGTTGCATGAATAATCACCCAGGACCAGGTACATTGCATAGTTGATCACCTTGGACTCAGTAAATTGTATAATTGGTCACCTAGGCCATGTACATTGCATACCTGGTCATCTGGGCCCTATAAATGGCATATTTGTATGCCTAGGACTGTAAATTGCACAGTTGGTTGCCTGTGAGCCTGCAAATTGCATTATTGGTCATTTATGACCCTATTCATTGAATGATTGGCTGTCTAGGAATTTACTCATCACCATTGACCCTATTAACCTTTACCCCCGCCTTGACCAATAGTGACCCATCCTCCTTGAGCACCACCTATGCTGTGTCTTTATGCATCCTCTCACTCAATATACTTCTCCTTATGGGGGGGGGGTTCTACTCTTGTCCACACAACCCACCCTGCGCTCCCCTCTCCCTCCCTGTGCTCGGTTTGCCTCACTACAGTACTTTGTGCATGCCACAAAAGACACCCTGGCCCATTCACCCACTCCAATATGTTTTGCACTTCTGCACCACTCCCTTTCTTACATCCCCGTCTACTACATTCACTCTTGGGTTATAGAATGCCATAATGTCTTTGTGCCAAGAGCTCCATTTCCGCCAATCTCTTTGACTTGTACAACTACCAGTTAATGGTTATGGTTTTTCACAGAGGTATGGTCACCCCTTGTGACATGGCAATCTTCGCTGCCCTCCACGTGGATGCTGCTACCTTCTCTCACTCTCCCGAATGGCCATAAATGATAGCTGGGTTGGGATCTTCATCAACAAGACAAACCTACCTTCCCCCATTTCTCTCCCTCGTATTTGAATTCACTGAACTCCACTTCTTAGCTACAACCACTTTACTGTCCTCCATGTCTAAAGGGCTCCAAGCCTTCCAAAATCATTCCTTACTGGCCTTGACCAGCGTCTTGATGCCCTGGCAGCTTTTGCTCTGCTGGGGTCTTAAACCTCCCAAATATCAGACTAACTTAAACTTGATTCTTTACACTCTGACCACGCTGCAAGGAGCCAGGAATGAGACAGACACAGAGTAGGCATGTTTGTGGCTACAAACCTTTATTTAAATAAAAAGGGGTTGGAAAATGCCTCATTGTCCCTAATCTAGGAGGAATTCCCCTACCTCAACCAAACCCTAATGAGTCTATCAATGTCAAGGTGTCCAAATAAAAGTAAGTTCCGTGTCCATAATCCTTTTCTGGCCCTTAAAATCTAATGTTAAGTATAAGGTACAAAAGGTAATATTTTTTGTCTTCTTAAAGTATTCAAACGTGGTCAATGTTTAACACAAAAGTTCAAAATCCACAAAAGGTTTTCTTCACGGACAAAGTTAACAGTTCTTGGAAGAACCTCCTTTCCTAGATTCTTTGCATTCAACATTCAATTTCAAAAGGAATTACCAAGTTTCCAAGAGGAATTTTCTCTCACCTCAAAGCGTTCACTTAGCTTGCTGGACTTGCTCACTTACCCAAGATTTCTCTTTACTGCCAGTTTCAAAGGCACCTTTCTTCTTGGCCTTTCCTTTCCTTACTCTTACGGAAAGTTTTTCACTAGAAAAAACCTTCTTCCCCTTTAAATTTAGAGGCACACAGGGGTGCAGCCCAGGGAGCATGCGCTGCCGTCACTCCGCTCTCTGGTGCCACACCCCAGCCCCCTTTTCCGCTTCGACACGAACAGGCCGAATTCACCAGCGCTCCTGGGTTGGGCTTCGGCCATGTAATTCCACACGCGGATACTTCTTCTCTTTGTCTTTTTTGTCTTTCTTATAATTCTTATCCTTCAGGTACTCGGTCCTCAGGTGTCATGCTCCTCCCCGGCGCATGCCGACTTCCACAGGGTTCAGCAGGTGTCCAATCTGCAACGGGATCTTCCCAACTTCAGACCCCCACGCCCTCTGCCTACGTTGCCTTGGCCCTGACCACGGCTGGCAAGCTTGTTCAGCGTCCAACGCCCTGTCATCGAAATCGCTGAAGCTGAAGCCGGCCCACCCAGACAAAGGCCCACAAGGAACAAGGCCATTTCCTGTCTGCACCTGTCCGCACCGGCAGTGCGGCGCGGGACACTTCGCCTCATATTCTCCCTGATGCTGTATTGTAAAGGAACCATTGCAGGCATCTACCATGCCTCACCGCGACCCTTGAGCTACCATAATCCTTAAAATAGCATCACAACCAAGCAGCTGCTGATTGGTGGCACTCGGCCATACCCCCCCCCACCCCACCTCTCCACCGGTAGGCGAAAGCCAGCACTCGTGTCGAAGGCACCGAGGAGCCTCTCGTGAGCTGTCTGAGCCGGGGCCAGGTATGCTGTCCAGTGCCCTGTGGACCATCTCGGATGTGTATCGAGTTAACAGTGTCTTATCACGTGAGTGGTTGTATCTAGCTTAACGTGCATGCATCAGAGTCCACCTCCAGCCTATTGTACCCTTTACATGAACTGTGTATCGAGCTTAATCTGCCCCACGTGAGTCCCGCACCTAGACCACTGCGCACTCATTTTAGCTATGCATCCAGTACTCTGCACCCTAACATCTGTGCTACGCCTATAGCCTACTATGCTCTAACGCTTGAAATACGCATTTAGCATGTTGCTCTCTAATATTTGATTTCTGCTTACAACATACTGTGCCGAATATCAGTGACATGTATACTCAATATATGTGACCTACACCTCATATCTTTTTCTAGCTGAGCCACAACCTGCGCTATAGTCTATGTTTCAGACATTTAGCATGTACTTTTCCACTGCGCCCCAGTCTGGAATGTGCCTATTTACTAGCCACTGTGCCTTAGTCTGTTGACCACTGTGCCTCACCTTTGAATCTGCCTATCTGCTAGCCACCGTGCCTTAGTCTGTTGACCACTGTGCCTCACCTTTGAATGTGCCTATCTGCTAGCCACCGTGCCTTAGTCTGTTGACCACTGTGCCTGCCCATTGTACCTATTCTGATCCTGACTACCTGCCTTCCTGCCTATCCCGACCCAGTCGGCTCCCACCTCACCTCAAACTACTCTATTACCACCTAGTCAGCCTCAGCCAACTACACCCTGGGCTTACTCTGACCACCCATGGCAAACCTCTACTTAGCCACGCTCACCTTAACGGCTACACTCGCCCTGCTCCACCACAACAACACCACCCGCCACAAACCCCGTCCGCAATCACTCCCAACCCAACATCCCTCATACACCTCGACTATGGTTTTTTTGGAGGCCCAACATATTGACCAGCCTGACGCCCTCAGTCCCATAGAATGGATCCGCCGATTTGCTGCTCCGCCCACTCCTTGGAACCCATGCACATTGCAAGACAGAAACCTGAGACTCGGCTCTCGGTTCATAACCCCCAAGACACTCGCCAAAAGACACTCCTCTCATCCCACACACAGTCAAGCGAACACCGCTCAAATTTTGAACATCACCCAAACAGCCCCCTTGAGCACATCTGAACAGCCACTAATCAAGGGCGCCCTCGTCAATGCCCGCTCCCTGGTCGCCCATGCGCTAGATATCGCAGACTTCATCTCTGTCAACAACCTACACTTCCTGGCTATCACGGAAACCTGGCTGCACCAAGCAGCAGGCCCAGCCCTATCCCTTGCCATCCCAGAAGGTTATTCAATACTAAGGAAAGACCGGGACATAGGTAAAGGAGGAGGAGTAGCCTTCATCGCTAAAACATCCCTTGGACTTAGATTAACCCCTCCGCCCAGCTTCCGATCTGCAGAACTTCTGTCAGCAAAGCTCCAACTCTCTGCTACGCAAACCATACTATTACACCTCCTTTACAGACCTCCAGGCCCCATCACCACATTTGAGGAAGAGATATCTGACCTCTTGACCACCAACACCAAAACAGGATCTCAAATTATCCTACTTGGTGACCTCAACCTCGGTCTCGGCGACCCAAACGATACCAATGCGCTCTCCCTGGAAAGCACCATCTCCCAACTAGGGTTCAAGCTCAGAATCACAGACCCTACCCACAACAAAGGCAGGACCTTGGACTGGCTAGCGGATCTCAACTGCTCTACGACCATCACAAAAAACGAGCAAACTGCATGGTCTGACCACCACGCCATCTCCTTCTCCATCCAAGGGAAATCACAACCAAACACTCCAACCCCTACCGTCCCCCAAACCCTCACCAGAAACAACCGCAACATTACCTTACAAAACCTCCGCCCACTTATAAACAATATCTGTACCCCTACAAACTACGCCAACCTAGATGCGGAGAAACTTGCTGACCTCTACAACAAAACGATAGAATCAGCAGTAGACACCATCGCTCCTCTCAAACCCACCAAAGCCAAACCGGCAGCCCATATGAACAAATGGTTCACACCAGAGCTAAAAATCCTCTGAAACTCCAAACGAGCCGCAGAAGCCACCTGGAGAAAAACGCCCAACCTCGCCAACAAAACGCAACTCTCGATAGCTGCCACCACCTACAAAACTGCTATCCTCAAGGCCAAAAAAGAGACATATGATAACAGAATTGAGAGCGCCAAATCCAAAACAAAAGAGCTTTTCAATATCCTCAGGGAACTCGAATCCCCCCCTACACTTGCTGAAACCTGTGTGAAAGATGCAGATTGGTGTGAGAGGATTCAAAAAGCCCTAGCAGACAAAATCACCATGTTACAATCCAAAATCGGACAGAAAAAGCTCAACCTAGCCAAAAAAACAAACCATCCACCATCAACCACCCCTAAAACATCCACTTGCCCCCCCCTTCTCCTTCTCACCAGTTTCCACTAAAGAAGTAGAAAGCATCATTAAGGGCCTCAAGCCCTCTAGATGCCAAGGGGACTCATGCCCAGCTCCCATCATCCAAGAAGGCGCCAACACTCTGGCCCCCTTCATAACAGCCCTCATCAACGCATCCTTCAAATCAAGCTCAGTGCCTAGCAGCCTCAAGGAGGCCTGGGTCATGCCACTTCTAAAAAAACCTAATCTAGACCCCAATACCCCAACTAATTACAGGCCAATCACCACCGTTCCCTACATCCTAAAGATCTTAGACAGAGTGGCCTACCTGCAAATACAGAAGCACCTGGAAGACAACAACCTCCTGGGTCTCAGACAATCCGGCTTCAGGCCAAGGCATGGAACAGAGTCAGCCCTACTGGACCTAAAAATCCAGATGGACGAGGCAAAGGACAAGGGTAATCTAGCCATTCTCCTACTGCTAGATCTATCAGCTGCCTTCGACCTCGTCGACCATCAGATCCTCACGGAACATCTGATGACCTCAGCGGCCTTCTCTAACCAGGCGACTGCCTGGATCCAGTCCTTCCTAGCCAACCGAACCACCCGGGTCTTCTCCCCGGGGGCATCAGCACTCCCTGTCCCCATCACCTGCGGCGTTACTCAAGGCTCGTGCGTCTCGCCGACCCTATACAATATCTTCACTAAGCTATTGTTTGACCGCCTAGATAACCTAGGTGTCACATACACAAACTATGCTGATGATACCCAGGTTCTCATCACCCTATCGGGGTGCTACGATGAGGACTCCACCAGAATCAACAACCTTTATTTGGAGATCCAAGCCTGGATGGCAGAGCACAGTCTATGCCTCAACGATGAGAAAACTGAGCTCCTTCTTGTCGGCTCCCAACCACGGCTAAACAAACTAGACCCCCGTTACGCGTCCTTCAACATAGACGGTAACCTAATCACAGTAGCCAAAGAAATTAAAACCCTTGGGGTTTATCTAGACTCTACTCTCTCACTCAAAAGACAGGTGAACGCCACTGCCTCATCCACAGCTTACACCAATAAGCTCATCAACGCATGCAAACCTTTCCTATCACCTTCCAGCTGCATTACACTAGCCAGAGCGTTAGTGCTCTCAAAAATTGACTACTGCAATACCCTCTTTCTCGGCTCTTCAGAACGCAACTTGAACAAACTACAGGTGCTTCAAAATAATGCCATCAGAGCCGCCCTCAGTATCCCACGAAACGACCACATCTCCAGCATCAGACAAGATGCTCACTGGCTCCCGGTACGAGACAGAATCACTCTCAGATCCCTCGTCATCGTCCATAAATGCCGCTCCAATGATGCACCCAAATATCTGGCAGACAAGTTCCACAATCACACCTCAACTAGACCAACTAGAACGCCATACTCACATTGCCTTTCCGTTCCCAAATTCTCCCTAAAAAAAGCAGGTGGCGCCAGCTTCCCGGTCCTAGCTGCCAAACTATGGAACGCTTTGCCACCAAACCTTAGAGCAGAACCCTCATTCTGGACTTTTAGAGCCAAAACAAAAACATGGCTTTCCAACAAAAACGCTGCTTAATGTACTTCCTCTCCGCATGTCTCTGTTGACCACCTGTAACCCGGTCTGCTACACCTATTGTTGTTTTATCACAGTCTGTATTGTATATTTTTACCATGTTGTAACTGTCTCTAAGTCTCCGGCGCCCAGTTACCCCAGGGTTCGGCGCGCGGTACAAATAAATAAACTAAACTAAACTAAACAGACTAGCCAGGTGGAGGGAGCTCTTTCAGAAGTCGCTTCCAGAGGACCTGAAGAACTTCGTGAAACATCGAGCCAGGCCCAAGGTAGGGCCTCTATTTTCCATCTCACCCCGCAAGGGAGACTCATTCCCAAGGACTCGCCTGCGCGGGAGGGACTGCTCAGGTCCTTGTACGAGCATGTGCACCGTGGCTGCTTCAGCTACCAGCCTACAGGCTGAGGGATCCTTGGATCCTCCTGGTGACAGTGTTGAGGGACCGGAAGGTTCTTGTACCGGATTTTCATCCGAGGGGCTCCGCCCCATTACTGGCATTATGTCTGAGGGGCTACGCCCTATTACCAGCAATACGTCTGAGGGGGCGCCTAAATGCAGCTCTACTGACCCCCCGGGTTGAGGGTGTCTCACCTACCGGGCCTAGGCCCGAGGAGCAGGGTCGGCCTTGCAATCCACACTCAAGAATCTTGGAGGAGGCTGGGCCCAGCGAGCCGAGCAACAGGACGCAGGCACGTGGCAGGCATCTCGACAAAATGGCCGCCGTGCCAAACATGGGCACTCGTCCAACGCCATTCCAGGAGTTCGGCGAAGAACGTGCGTCAAGGTGGGACTGGCCTCAACCAAGTACGTGGCCTACAGTCTATCCTTAATTTGAGCAGGGCAGGTTCCCTCTGTGTCCTTACAGGTAGGGTATGCAGCGGCTCCAGCAGCCTCCCACTACCCCGTCGGTACCCCCTACCACCTCTCCGGCCTGTGAAGAGGGGTTCTTCTAGAGGTTACTCGGGCTCATGAAGTCACCTCGGATGGGGGTTATCCTCAGGGACGTGCTCCCTCCGATGCTACCGGCACCACAGGCTCCTCCTCCAGCATCCCCAGCCCCGGCACAGCCTCTGCCTCTGGGTCCCCAGCCGTTTCCTCAGGCGGTTCCGTACCAGCCTCAGCCTACGGCTCCAGTCTCCATACCCCAGCCTCTGGCTCCCGCTACACCTCCACATACGCAGGATCCTCCTGACCCACAGGATACAGATGAGGAGGAGGATCCCGATAGGCCATCCTCAGCCAGGGCCTTCCACGAACGTCTTGCAGGGCTGGCAGAGTACCAGGGCCTACCACAGCCGAGGTTGAGCAGCCGGCAGAGAGGGTTCTGGCTGAAGTCCTCACACGATGCCCCTTTGCCAAAACGGGAATTCCACTGCAGACCAATGTAGTCTCCCAGGCCAAAAAGCGTTGGCTCAAGCCCCACTCTGTCCAGCCGGTCCATCGACGCCTGGACGCCAAGTACATGCCGGTAAGATAGCTCAGCGGGTTGAGCGCTCACTGCTGCGATCTGAGTGTGATCTGCAGGTCGCAGGTTTGAATCCCGGCAAGGTCAACTCAGCCTTTCAACCTTCCGACGTCGATAAAGGAGTACCAATTTCGGTTGGGTGATATTGTATGTAAATATGTGCTCTGTAAAGCGCTTTGGATTAAGGCGCTATATAAATAACACATCATTATCATTATATGTAGATGGAGGGGGATAAATTCTTGCTATCGGCCCATCGTCAGCCACACTTCTCCGTGATCACTACAGCATCACTGTATTCCAATCCTCAGCCGCCTCCTCTGCGACACTGCTAGCCAAGGATAAGATCTTGGAGGCGTATGGAAAGAAGCTGTATTCCAACGCGTCCTTGCATCTTCGTCAGGCCAACACCCATGCCATGATGGCTGCCGCTAACCAAAGGTTATTGCGGGAAATTGCGGACTTCCTCCCGGAACTCCCTACGCAGAGCCAATCATGTTTTAAGGCGGGACTGGCTGAGGCCAAGCTGGTGGCACAGGACCTCATAGAATCCACTGTGGCCCATATTGACACCTCTGGCCTTGCCATCTGTATCCCCGTGGACATGAGAATGACAGCCTGGCTCCGGGCAACGGAATTCAACCATTACGTCCAGGAACGCATATTAGATCTGCCGTTCGAGGGGGGGCCTCTTCCACTCCTCCACAGACGAAGAGCTGGACAAGAAGAAAATCAGTTCACAAACGGCCAAGTCTTTATAGCTCCATCTTGAACAAGACCACGCGCAAGTCGTACACCCAATCACAGCTGCGCTACGACAGGGGGCGTACGTACGCAGGGTTCCGCGGCTTCCAGGAACGGATATACAGGCAGCCTGACCGCTCGCTGTCTCAGAACTGGCGCAAGCAATGAAAAGGGGGGAGGGGAGTAAGGGCTTTTTCCAGTCCCCGTCCTCTGCGACAGCCTTTCAGGGAAAGAAGGCATGACACGTCCCTCGGGGTCCACATGTCTCCAGTGGGGGGCAGGCTTGCACTACATGCACATTTCTGGTGCCAGAATTCTACTGACCCATGGATCCTCTCCGTAGTATCCACGGGGTACCGCCTACCCATCCCAGCCTCTCCTACCTCCTCCCCTCCCTCAAGTTGGGACAGCAACTCTTCTGGCGGAGATCCGGTCGCTCCTAGAGAGCCAGGCAGTGGAGGAAGTCCCAGCCTCCCAGCGAGGCGTGGGCTTTTACTCCAGGATTTTTGCCATTCAGAAGAACCACCAGGCAGGCTTGAGAGATGTGCTGGACCTTTCCACCCTCAACCTCTCCTTACCCCTGCAAAAATTCAATATGGTTACGCCAGCTTTTATTGCGCAGATATTGTGCAAGGGAGACTGGATGTGCTCCCTGGTTCTGAAGGACGTGTACCTGCACATCCCGATTTGGCAGTCCCATCATTTTTTCCTTCGGTTCAGGATCATGGGCTACCATTTTCAACACAAGGTCCTTCCTTTCGGCCTCAACTCGGGCCCCCAGGGTCTTTCCCAGGCTCATGAATAAAGTGGCTGCCCTCCTCACAGTGCAGGGCCTCCACATCTACCCTTACTTCGGCGACTGGCTTGTCAGGGCTTCATCTCCAGAAGCAGTTCACCACTCTTCCCATGCCCTTATGAACACGCTGCACGATGTGGGCTTTAGCTCAATCTCATGATGTCGCAGCGTACGCAGACTATGACGTTCTTGGGCCTCATCTGGGGCACGTGCCCCGAGACGGTGTTTCCGTCGGAGGACAAGATCTCAACCATCAAGAGGGCCACTGTCCACTTCCTCAGCAGAGAGGTGACCTCGGCTCGGTTGTACCAGCATCTCCTGGGTCTCTTGGCCGCGGTCCTACTAGCTGTCCCACACACGAGACTGAGGATGAGGAGGATTCAGCTGCACTTTGCGGCCTCATGGAACCAGCAGCGGGGCTCTCAATCCGAGAGGATCAACGTTCATCCATCTCTCCCCCGGACCTAATATGGTGGTCCAGGGACTGCAACCTACGGATGGGCAAGCCCTTTCGGCCGCCCACACCGCAGGCCACCATCACCACAGACTCCTCGCTCGAGGGCTGGGGAGCCACCCTGGATGCTCTCTCGGTCTACGGCACCTGGACTCCACAGGAGCAGGAATACCACATCAATTGGTTAGAGCTGAACGCCATCTGGCTACCGGTCAGAGCATTCCTACCACTTCTCAGGGGCAATGTTGTCCTCATCCAGACAGACAACTCGACCAGCATGTACTACATCCACAAGTAGGGAGGCACCAGATCCCCTCCTCTGTGCAGACTGGCAATCAGCATGTAGGAGTGGGCCCTGGAAAACGACATCTACCTCATGGCAGTCCACCTCCCGGGGGAAGCCAACCTGGGGACGGACAGGCTTAGCAGGTTGGGAGCAGACAATTACGAGTGGCAGCTAAACAAACTCGTTATTCAGGAGATCTTCAACAGGTGGGTTCATCCCCAGGTGGATCTCTTTGCCACCTGGCACAACAAGAAGTGCCCTCAGGGCCCCCGGCTCCCTGGTTGACGCATTTTGCCTTCAGTGGGATGGGATGAAGGCTTACGCCTTCCCGCCCACCCGCTGATTCACAGAGTAATTTGCAAGATCAAGGAGTCTCTCCAACTCAACATCATTCTAATAGCTCCATGGTGGCCGTTCAGGCCATGTTTTTTGGAGCTTCTCAGCCTCTCAGAGATGCCTCTGATTCACCTCCCGACGGGCCCAGCACATCTTCTAGCGCAACAGGGGGGCTGGGTCATTCACCCAGCGCCACAGAAAGTAGCCCTCACAGCGTGGTATCTGAGCAGGCAACGCTGCTGCACCTCAGCCTCTCACAGGCTAATCTGGAAATCCTACAGGGCGCAAGGAGCAAGGCTATCGGAGCCCAGTATAAAAGTAAATGGACCAGATTCTGCCACTGGGCAGACCCCAACGAAATCGACCCCCTGGCATGTACTTTGGACGACGTGCTGTCCTTCTCGGTGCACCTCGCCCACTCTGGTGTGCAGGTGGACACCTGCCGTACATACCTCACAGGCATCGGGGCTTACAGGAACTCGGAGGAGGGGATATTCTCCTGCCCCAATCCTATCGTCAAGAAACATTTGACGGGGCTCGCAAGGCTCTACACGGCCGTGAAAAGGCCGCAAACAGTGTGGGACCTCAACATAGTCTTGGGCGCACTGGCGCAAAAACAGTCCACGGACATCAGGCTGGTCACCATCAAGACTGCCTTGCTAGTCGGCCTAACCTCGGCTCATAGAGTCAGCAAAATACAGGCGCTGGTTGCCTCGGAACCATATACTACCTTTCACAGGGACAAAGTAGTCTTGCGGACACATCCGGCATTCATGCACAAGGTGCGGTCTGCTTTCCGCTTGAACGAGGAAATAATCCTTCCTATGTTATTTGCCGATCCCAAGGACGAAGCACAGAGAGTGCTGCACTGCCTGGAAGTCAGGTGTGTCCTTAAATTTTACTTGACAAGGACCAAAGGCTTCTGCAAATCGGACGCCCCTGTTGGTCACTTTCGGAGGCTCAAGACCAGGCTATCGGGCCTCCATATTCCGCTGGATGGTCACGGCCATCAAGGAAGCATACGAGGGCCAGCACAAGCCGCTTCCGGCCAACATGCACGCCCACGCAGTCAGGGCCAAGGCAACAGCCATCGCATTCCAGCGCCATGTCCCTTGGCAAGTCATAAGCAGGACGGCCACTTGTGCCACTCCCTTGGATTTCTGCAAGCATTACTGTTTGGATGCCAGCTTTGGATCTGATGCGGCTTTCAGACAGGCAGTTTTCAGGAACCTATTTGCTTAAGGAGGGTCGCCTCTCCACCCTGGGGCTTCATTCAGTTGTAATCGCCCATGCAGTATAGTGGAAAGTGGATGGGACGTAAGAGTAATAATAAGTTACTCACTGTAGTGACTAACGTACTCTTAACGTACACTTAGTCCTTAGTCCCCTTTCCTCCATACGTCCCACCAACCTCCCCCCTAATACTGATGTCATTAGCAATGTTAAATCTAATGTCGACGCGTCAATGGGGACTGAGGTTTGGCGGTGGAGTCAGGGCAGCACATGCTCGCTCCCTGGCCGCACCATCCGCGCGCCTCTAAACTTAAATGGGAAGAAGTTTTTTTCTGGTGAAAAAGGTTCAGTCTCCCGTCCCTTGGATGGGACGCCCATGCAATATGGAGGAAAGGGGACTAATCTCTACGGTGAGTAACCTATAATTTCAGCACTTTGCTTACAATTCACACTTCAAAAAGTTATTGATTTTCTTTACCTTCTCTCATCACCTCACAGTTCATATATATATACATTTTTTTTTTGATATATGGTTATACAATTGACAACCTTTTATCAAGTTAAAACAGACTAGAAACCTTTCCTTAGATTTTAAGTAACTGTCAAATTTCCTGTCATGGTTTTTTCACATCACAGTTCATATATTGCTTTTCCTTTTAAGAGTTGGTACACTAATTCATACAGCCTGGTATACTCTCCTGACAGGACGTTGTACATGAAACACCTTAACGTATCTTCCCTGGTGTACTTTCATGCCAGGACTTTATAATTGAAACACTTCAACTTATCTTCATCTGTTATACTCTCCTGCCAGGACTTTCCATACATAAATACCTATTCCTTCAGGTATGACTTTAATGCTTCATTTATAATTTGCTTGACAAATACTTACATCTGTTTAATGGATTCCCAATTGCTTTCTTGCTGTGTTTTCATGAAGCAGTATAGTTTGCTACACCATCCGCCTTCCCACTTATATATATTGCATTCTTGAATAGATACGGGATTCCATTGGTTCTCGTTACTTTTTGGTTTGCCTCTAAGTAATGGTATCAGTATGCCGGCAACCTGGTAAAGCTTTCACTTTCCCTGGG
Organism: Ambystoma mexicanum; assembly: GCF_040938575.1. Taxonomy (NCBI): domain Eukaryota; kingdom Metazoa; phylum Chordata; class Amphibia; order Caudata; family Ambystomatidae; genus Ambystoma; species Ambystoma mexicanum. The sequence goes on from NC_090936.1 coordinate 438,263,196, forward strand.
ATTACTGGTTGCCTTAGGCGTTTTCTTCTTTGTTGGCTCTGCTGAATTGGCTGTGTGAGCCCAGAAAAGCGCACTCTTGCTGCCGTACTTACAACTTTGGTGCGCGGTTCCCACAGTTGTTCCCTTCTATGCAGTGAGCTGCCAGCACCTCCCTTCCCGAGGTCGCATCGACTTCTCTGCTGTTTGCCACTGCGCATCTTTTCTCTGCGTGGTATTCGGCAGTACTCCTGAAAGCCAGGCAGACCTGTGTCTGCAGCTCTCTCCGCTCCATCTCCTTCCTGTGACTGCCTTGACCTGCATCTGCTCGTTTGGGTTGTATTTAAACTTCCCGGCTCAGCTATTCCTTCTTCAACAACTAGACCATAGACCATTACACTTGAAACTCATTCCCAGTAATCATCATTTCGAATGGATTCTGTCTTCCCACGTATTCCTTACCTTTGATATCTCCAATATCCAGCTTTGCTGCTTCGGAAAAAAATTTCAGCAGAGGGGTGCTCTGTGTGTCGATGCCCCTCGGAGGCCTCCATCTCGGCGTCACTGCAGGTATGTGTAGCACGTGTAGCACCTGTTGGCCTCAGTTCTGCTTTTCCACAGTTACAGCTTTGGATGCGGTGCACCTCGTTCCTCAAGGGAATATCTTCGAATCTTCTTCGAAATCTCTTTACTATCTCGAGTTCCCATGCAAAATGGTTTCATCTTTGGTGGCGTCCAATACTCGGTCCAGCTTCAAAAAATGCCATGACTGCGGTGCAAAGATGTCCGTGACGGACCCTCACAGGATCTGCCTGTGGTGCCTGGGGTTGATTCTTCCGTCTTTGCAGTGCGAGGACTGCCTATCTATGACGGCCAAAGCCCTGAGAGAGTGTAGAGGGAAGCTTACGGCAGGTAAGGCCCAAAAATCCTCCTCGACTCCAGCAAAACAAAAGCTCTTGGACAAGTCGAGGACAGTTTCTCCTCGTCGGAAGAAGTCCAAACATTCCCGTTCCTAAAGTGGTTCACCGTTCACACCATTCGTCGACTTCGAGACACGGAAAGAAACAGCGCCATAGATCGCCATCTTCCTCGTTGTTTAGTTCACCGGAACGGGTCGTTTCCCCAAGGAAATCTAGTTCATCAGCCCAGTGGGAAGAGTTAAGGCTCCTAATGTTAAAGGTTTTTGAGAACGTGTCCTTGCCCCCTTCACAACACCTAAAGGCGATGCTCCGGTCGAAAGACTCAAGAAGCACAAGAGCCATGCGTCCTCAGACCCAGTGGCAAAGTCCCCTCAAGGACTAAACCATCGACGCCGAAGGACTTGATTTCGACAGGACCGAAAAGTGCATCATCGACTCCGATAACTGTAGAGAAGCCCTCAACGCCTCGAGTGCCGACCTCCTTGATGCCACATGTGTCAAAACCATCAACTCAACCGTCGAAGCCACCGACGTCGACAATTTTGACACTTTCGGCTCCTGTGACAACAAATATGTCAACTTCGGTTGAGTAGACTTGTAATCATTTGCCACGCTCAGATTTCTTCAAATCCCTCTCTTTTTTTTTTATGAAGATGAAGAGGAATCCTCTGATGAAGGGAGGTCCTTTGGGTTACAGTATGGAACACCATCAGTGCCTGAGGCATTGATATCAGAGGACTCGCGCATGGAAAACTTGCAAGAATGCTTTCATGAGGCTAGTGGAATTGACACCTCTCCAGGGGTTGAATTTGGAAGAGCAGACCCTGGGGGCCACGCTGAGGTGACAGTGTAGAGGAGGTCCAAAATAAAGACTGCACTCCAGTCGCCCATTTTGAAGTACCAAGAACGTTCACGCCGAGATATGTGACGTATGATGAGCAAATAAACCAGCAGAGAGCCGCATTAGGGCTCTGCCCAGTGCCTATCAGAAGAGCAATACCTATTGAAGTACCAAAAACCAGACAACCATGGACAGGAAGGTATCCATTGAGAAGACCCTACCAGCAAATGATACGAAATGAAGATTGCTTAAACACTGTCCCAGAAGAAACTCAATAGGCCTTAATTGAAGACGAATGGTGACGTCACGAGGGCCCAGACAGACTCACAGATGAAAGAAGCGAAAATCAAAAGATGACACACAGACGAAACGTCATGAATAAAGACACCATGAACTTAGAAGGAGAGACGATGTTGAAATATAAAGAAACTTAAACTGTAAAGAAGGAAGAAGCTATTCAACCAGCTAACATCTGTACATATGCTTGTAACCGCAAGAAGCTAAGAAAACAGTGCAGCTTGCTATGCTTAGTAGAAGAATAGAGCGGCAAGCGCCACCTATATATCTACCTCAACAAAGCACACTATATAGGTAACAAGAGGTCAAACAGGACAGGATTCGTACTCCAGCTAAAGCGAAAAGAGACGGCGGAATCGAAATCGAAACTCAGCAAGAGCAGCTCGTGCCTGGGAAGTCGAGGTCAGACCAAGAGAGAGAGGCGGACAGTAGCTACGGAGAATCGAAACTTAAGAACAGAACAGCCTGCCCGTGAAGGTCGAGATAAGGAGGCCCAGGCAGCTGGCAAGCTGAATAAAGAATTAAATGCACAAATAGAAGGAAAACCAAGCAGATTCACGGTGTGCTAGCACATGACCAGCCAAGCAAGAAGAAGCACCTACGCCTGGTTATCTCCCAAACAGAAGATGCCATAACTTTTCCTGACAAGAAACTACAGTTTCGAGGCCAACCACAGCCAACTAATTGACACATAGCACTAAAGTACTGATTGATGGAAGGGAGGCCGGGTGAATCTTGGGGCATCCTACACCTGGTTGACCATTCTGCGTGCTGCTAATGCTAAAAGTGGAGATTTATGCACAGGGTTGAAGGCAACCCAATCATAGTGGACCAAATAATCTAGGTTCCTATAGATAGTAGAACCAATGGGATGTCGTACTTTTAGTGACGTCCACAGTAGTCATTTTTGAAGGAAGGGCTTAGACGCCCACCTAATGTTTATCCAATCCTCACACTCCATTACCATATACAGATATAGCACCTATATTTAAGTTACCTTTTCCAACCATTAGAATTGCATGACAAACTTTTGAGTGTTAAACGTCAATGATAAAGAATTTTGGGTATAACTGTTACTGTTTGCATGAAGTCGTTGGGAGTTGAAGCGAGACGGGCTATCGCATCACTGTTGATTTCCATGTTTCCCCGTTTTTTGTACTTGTCATTAAACGGACTCCCCTTTGCCAAACCATAAAGTTGCCCTTATTGATTGGTGTTGGAGTAAGAAATCCTACACCCCATCCACCTCAAGGTGCAGCTAGCTCATCTTCAAGTACTACAGAGCAAGCTCTGACTCTATGGGCCGGTCAGGGGTCTCTCGCTCTCCTAGTACAACATACAGGCCGCTAATGTCTAGGGTTATGGAGTACATGGGGTGGTCAAGACCGACACCTGTCTTTGAACAAGTTGATCTCACTGATCTATTAGACAGAGGTCCACAGGAGGATGCAATTGTCCCTTTTCATCAAGCCTTACAAAGGCGTGTGGCTAGAAATTGGGAGACACCAGAGGTTATTCCAGCTGTAAATAAAAAGCTGACGGCTAAGTACAGAGTTTCTAGCTCGGACCTTTTTTACCTCTCCAAGTACCCAACATCAGAAAGCCTGGTAGTTCAGGTAGCCATCTCCACGAGTAGGCAAAATACCTATCCTACGATACCTCAGGATAGAGAGGACAAACGTTATGACGCTGTGGCCAAAAAGGGGTTTTCAGGCAGGAGTATGGCTTTGAAGTCGGCCAATGCCATGTGCATGCTAGCGAGGTTCACACAACCCCTTTGGGAGTGCATTTCTATGGCAGCTGACCATATCCCTGAAGGGGAGGAGCGAGGCAGAGTCCTTAACATTGTTGGGGATGGGAAAGACGCAATGTGCAAATCCTTCCAGACTGGTCTCGACTCTGACAGTATCAGCAGAGTTATGGCGGCTAGTACAGTGATGCACACGTTTGCCTGGTTGAGAAAGTCAGGATTTGCCCCAGACGTACAATCCAGGCTTCTTAACATGCCCTTTGACGGCACTCATTTATTTGGAAACAAAGCTGATGAGAGTTTGGAGAAGCTACAAACTTCCAAGGCGGCGGCCAATTCCCTGAGAGCTGCAATAAGACAAACTCCAAACCGCCCCACAGGTACACCCTGGATGGGTAGGACCTTTTGCCAAAACTCCACATTTGGAAGAGGCAGAGGACAGCCAGCTCAAAGAAGACAAAGATCATTCCCCTACGGTGGATGGGGAAGAAGTACTAAGACTGCAACAGCAGCGGCTGCCTTACTTTCAGCCACTGCGTCAGCCACTTCAAAACCTCTTTGAGGTATTCATTCAAGTCTGCAGTAGGATGCAGGTTGGCACAGCATCTGACAGAATTGCAGGCTATTATTTCAGGTGCATGGGCATTGGAACAGTTGCTCAAGGTTACTGCCTCACTTTTCTGCAAAAACCTGAGTCATCCACCGGGGAACAACTCTTGGGAGGTTCCAGATCCGCTCCTTATGCAGGAGATTTTAACTGTGCTAGAGAACAGTGCTATAGAACTAGTACCTATAGCGGAGAGGAACAAGGGTTTGTATGCCCTGTATTTTCTAATCCCCAAGAAGGACGGAGGATTGAGACCCATCTTGGACTCGAGAGACTTGAACAAGTTCCTCAGGAAGGACAAGTTCAAGATGATGATCCTTTCTCAGATCCTTCAGGCCCACCAGCTTCAGGATTAGATGGTATCATTGGACCTCCAGGATGCTTACTTTCATGTGCCAATCCATCACAAGCACAGACAGTACCTGAGGTTCGCTGTTGGCGGTTCTCATGATCAGTTTCGAGTTCTGCCATTTGGGCTGGCCTCCACCCCGAAGGTTTTCACCAAGCTGATGGCGGTTGAGTCTTAGGAGAGGGGGGGGATTCACGTCTACCCCTACCTAGAAAATTGGCTGATCAGGGCCAGTTCCCGAGAACAGGTCCTGGAACATCTCGGGTCCATCGGTCACTCCCTTCACAGGCTGGGTTTCTCCCTCAACTTTAAGAAGTCCCACATGATACCAATCCAAAGATTCCAATTTATTGGAGCAGTCCTGGATGCATCCCTGGGAAAAGCCTCGCCACCAGAGGTGAGGCCTCAAGACATTCTGCAGATTGTGACCAAATTCCAGAATGCCCAGCATCTACCAGCCTTCAATTTTCTGAGGTTGCTCGGCCTCATGGCATCCTGCATTTTTCTGGTGCTAGAGGCTCGTCTGAGAATGAGATATCTCCAGTGGGCTCTCAAGACCCAGTGGTCACAATTCTCAGGAAGGTTGTCAGATCTCATACAAATCCCAAACAGAGTCTCACTAGATCTTCAGAGGTGGGCCTATCGGGAGAACATCTCAAAAGGAGAACCGTTTTGGCAACCATGGCTGGAGATAACAGTAGTGATGGACTCCTCACTCATGGAGTGTGGAGCCCATACCAACGATTTGACCATCAGCGGTCGTTGGTCTCCCTCGGAGTCCAAACTACATATCAACCTTTTAGAGCTGAGGGCAATCAGACTAGCGCTGAAGGCCTTCCTGCCATCTGTACGGGGAAAGAATGTCCTGATAATGATGGACAACACAGTGGCCAAGTACTACCTCAACAAAAGAGGTGGTGTAGGGTCACTACCACTGTGCAGAGAGGCAATGCCACACTGGTTCTGGGCAATACAAGAAGGAATCTCTCTGTCAGCAGTTCACCTAGCCGGAGAGAAGAACGTGACGGCGGACACTCTGGGCAGGCAGATCAGTCTCCGAGTGGGAACTAGCTCAGGAAGTCCTTCAAGAGATTTTCACCCCTTGGGGAACTCCTCAAGTGGATCTGTTCGCGACCGGTGCCAACCGGAAGTGCGAACTGTACTGCTTAAGGGAATTTCCCCCAAGGGGAGCTCTAAGAGACTCGTTTGTGGCAGACTGGGAATTTCCACTCCGATACACTTTTCCTCCCGTCACCGTCATTCCTTACGTAATCAGGAGGTTGAGAAAATTCAGGAAATCCATTATCCTATTTGCCCCGGACTGGGGCAGGAGGGTGTGGTACCCGGACCTTCTGGACATGTCCATTTGCCCTCTGATACGTCTTCCACAAAGAGAGGACCTTCTCTCGCGAGAGGAGGGTCGGGTTCTCCATGTGGACATCAGGACGCTCAGCCTTCATGCATGGTTTCTGAGAGGCTGAGATACAAGGATTGGGACCTCCCGGATGACGTAATGAGATGTTGCTTTCGGCCAGAAGGCCAGCAACCAAATCTTTATACCGCTGCCGCTAGAATAAGTTCTGCAGCTGGTGTAGAGATAAGAATGTTGACCCTTTTTCATGTAATACACCGATGGTGTTATCCTTTCTATTACATCTGGCAAATCGGGCTCTAGATTCGTACCATCAAGGGATATCTGGCAGCGCTTTCTATTTTTCAGTGCACTTCAGAGGAAGTCTTGTACTTTGTTATTTAGCCCTGGTAACGTTCTTTCTACTGGATGTTCCTCCCACGTATTCCTCATTGCCCTTCCCAACCTACCCTGCAGTAGAATTTCCCTTGCAGTTGCAGTCTACGCTCTTTCAGGGGGAGTAACCGTCGAACACAAGATAATGCTCCACTCGTAAAAACAGAACTGAGGCCAACGGGTTCTGCGCGTACTACATATACCTATGGTGCCGTCGACATTGAAACGGAGGCCTCTGAGGGACATCAACTAGACAGGCGCCGACGCACAGCGCCCCCTGCTGAAATTTTTTTCCAAAGCAACAAAGCTGGATATTGGAGATATCAAAGATAAGGAATACATGGGAGGAACATCCAGTCGAAAGAACGTTACCAGGTGTAAGTAACTTATTCTACTCTGACATTTTTCCTTGTGTCAGTGGCTATGGACCTTTCTCTTGCATGGTATTGAGGAATTAAAGGCTGCGCTTTATTAAGAGTAGTCTTTACTATTCCTAGTCTCTTCCTTGTGTCAGTGGTTGTGGGTCTTCCTCTGAAATGGTATTTGTGGAAATGAATACTGAGTTTTACTAGGAGTAACCTTGCCTACTCCTGTTCTCCTCATGTCACCGGCTATCATGTGGTTCCTGGTATCCTGGTGGGAAATTAAAGTCGATCCACTAAAACGTTGGGGAGGGGTATGACAATATGCCATTAGAGTTTGGGGAATCGAGCGAGCAACCGTAAAAGGAAAAGGGTGTATGTAGTTTCCTCTAAACATGCCTCACTATCTCCCCGAGGTGTACCTCCCCCAGATGGTCCTCCCTTATATAGCCACCCCCAGGGTCAGGATCAGGTAGCGGCTGCCGTCCCCTAACCATATAGGAGGGCGCTGCCTCAGGGAAAGTATGGAGGATATCGCCAGATTAATCACAACTCCCTGACCAGCCTCTGTGTTAAACCTATCCACATCCATATATCACCTCCATTAACCTGGTTCTTCTGTCATCCCCTCTCACTTTATCTACTTTCTCAATTGACCAATCTCCTGATCTCTTACTTGTACTTTTCAGAATTGTAGCTCCCAAATACTTGTGCTTTCCCCAAACTCCCCAAGTACTTAATAACATTTTAGACCCAAAACCCCAAGTACCTATATTCCTGAGGTAAAGTCATCTCTCCCCGCTTTCAGCTTCCTCTATTGAGCAAGACTTCCTTATCTTCAATCTGGCCATTAGCTTTCCCTTCAAATTCACTATCCTGCTTTAACATTTACTACCGCCAGTCCCCACCCAGAACCCTGGGATTCCCCACTGATTCACTGTCTCAGGATGAAGGGGTGTCATCACCTATGACGTTGGCGCAAAGACTCCTCCCCCCCACCTCCCCTTCACCCCTGTCCTCCTTCCTATAAAGTGGCTTCCAACGCCCTGTCTACTGCTCTGGACGAAGTGAAGTCCAGCTATTTCAACACATTTACCGACACTGTAAACATTATACATCTTTTCAGACCATGCTGCCCACTTTTTGCCTGTTCATGCACTTTTTTCCCCTCCCTCTGTGTCAATGTCTTTCTCCTCTACTTTTTTTGTAATTCCACAACACTCCAAACACCCTCTTTCAATCACCTCCTACCTCCTTTCACTGCTCCCACCTGTTCTCTCCTCTCTTGACTCCTTCACTCCTACATCTCCTGAGGAACTAGCATCGATTATACTGTAAACCAACCGCATCCTATGCCCCGAACAACACTTTAGCTCACCAACTATTTGAAGCACTTGCCCTGTTTACCTGCTCCCGCCTGTCCTCACTATACAACCCCCCTCTTGACACACTCAACTTTCCTAGCTGCTTTAAGTCACAGTAGTGCCCATCCTCAACAATCCTCCAACCGATCCTGGCAAACTATCAACCTGTCACTCTCCTCACCCAGTATTCCCAAGTATCTTCGTGTGCAGTCTCAAACTGCTTCGCCATCTACCCGAAGTTCATCAATATCTGAATCCCCCCAACCCCACAAATATGGCTTCTATAATCATCACTTCACAGAAATCACACTGACTGGTGTCTCAACCTTTTTAACCTTGGCTGACCACTCAAAACGTTCCTCCATTCTTCCTCCATGACCTCTCAAATGCCCATGATACTGTTCACAACCTCTCTTTCAAGCCCAAGAGACTTCACTCACCTTTATAACGTCTTACCTCTCTGGCTGATAATTCGCCATCTCCTGGAACAAGAATACCTTTGGACTCGCCCACCACTCAGTAGGTGGGTGAGATCTCCTCCTTTGGGTTTGTCCAGATGGATAATACCTGGATCATCTCCTTTCCTACCATTTCCTCATACCTCATCGGCATTTTAGTCTCTACAATCCACCACAACAAAGTGTCTTTTGCTCAATAGCTCTAAGGCCAGAATCCTTCCTCGATCTCCTGGCCCACCATGCTTGACTTGACGAACTCAGACCATCCGCCAAAGCCCACAAACTTGGGGTTATCTTTGTCAGGGTCCTTAAACTTCACCAGTGTATTACCTCCACCCAGACCAGACCTCTGCAAGACTGCCTTCTAAACATCTGAAAAATGGCCAACCTTGCCTGCAACTAAAAGTCTTATTCCCACCCACCTTAGTACCCCCACTAGACAATTTCCCTAGCCATTGGCCTTCCTCTCACTACTCTTGTGGCCTCTGCTACATATTTTTTTACTTTGCTACCTGCACACTCCACCCCCCTCCCCGACCCGCTCCTCACCCACCTCTTATCACTGGCTGCATGGTGACTACCTGCAAAACAAATCCCCTTTTAAAATGTCTTCTCCTGCTTTCCAAACCTATACACGGTATAGCCCCTTTCCTGATCTGTCTAGCTCTGTCACCAGTTACATACAGACTTGAGTGCCCCACCCCATCTCTCATCCATGCCCCCAGTGTTCTTTCCCTCTTCTTCACCCTCCTTACCCTGTTGCATTCGAACTCTCTCTCCCCGTGATCCAAAACATTACCAGCACCATCCCTGCATTTAAACTCCATCCCCTTTTGTGAGGAATTCGACCATCGGCCCGGTGGGAGTGCACTTGCCGGGGCTTTTTTGAAATTTTAAATGAAATTGAATGATGGTAGATCAACTTCCGGAAAATGTGTGGGGATAATCCAAACACATTTTCCTATGCTTGCTTTCATTGCATATGCATAGACCTGTGTACTCTGGGTGGACACAGCCTACAGGCACACTCCCCCTGTCCTATTTAGTTTGGATATGTACACAAGATATCTCCAGAAGTGGTAGGACCAAACCTTCCCCTTGCCATGGCCAGCCTGAGAAGACACATGGGGATGTGATTTGCTGAATAAACATTGACTGCCCCAACCCATTAGCAGATTACATTTGACAACATGATTGTGATCTTCAACATTCAATGTATATGCAACAAAGTTGTTTGTGGTGACAATGTGAATGTCCCACTACATAATGTTCTACTAGACTGGTATGCATTTTAGTGGCTTTTGGAGGAATGTCTGGCACTGAATGTGGTATGAGGTGTGTATGATTCGCTGTGTATGGAGTTTAAATGGCATGGCTTTTATAGCTTTTGTGTAGTTCTATGCTTTCCTGCAATGGAAATTAAATGTTGAAGTGTGTATTGATATATGATTAATTCTATTTCTATAAATTGTGTATCATGGAAAATAAATGTTGATACTTTTCTACATAACGTCCTCTGGACAATTTTTTCAGCATTCGCTAAATAACAAAGGCTTCATGGATCCGCTCTGCTCTTTTGTTAGGCCCTGCATCTGGTGGCAGTGATTAAGATACTAATAGAGTGTAATTCAAACGGGCCCACATGGGGCCTGGCTAACAAAGGAGACCGGAAACCTCAACAACCTTTCTTATAGAACTGTCAACCTGAAGCCAACTCCCGCCCTCTGTATCAATCGACTGTGAGCTGTCATGTCTGGGACTGCGTGTTTTCATTAGTTCAACCCCCAGGTGGACCCCCTTCATAAGGAATGAGAATGTTGTTTGCAGGAGCCAGAGAGCCTGGTCTTGCTGCATCTTCAAGGGAGGCCTGCCGCTTTAATCAAGAACCACAGAGAACTCCATTAACCAGAGAGACCCTTTGATCCACAACAGATTGTAAAATGGGTGGGACTTAGTATTACATGTTTTCACCCCTTCACCTTTCCAGCTGCATATCACTCTGGTTATGACCTCAAGCATACAGGGGATTGTTGGCGAGGGCCCAGGATTGGTTCATTAAAGTAGATGTAGCCTACACCATTCACTGTGGCCCATTTAGCTTTATAAGAGGGTTGAGCCCCTCTTTTGGCAGATCATCTGAAGACTTTGCAAGGAGTAGCAAGAAGAACTCCTCATTGGACCCTGGCTGAAAGTACAGTCTGCCTTGTATCTTCCGCCAGTGATGGAAGGCTGGGACCTACAAGAGGGAAGCAAGATCCCTCCCCTAAACATCTCCCAGGGAGCAGAGGGAGATACCGAATCCAGACGACCCTCCACCAGCTCCAGAACCAGTACCCAGCCAGCACACAGCCTGCCCTGCCAGACTCTGCAGCAAGCTCCCTAGGTGGGAAGTGCCAGAAGGTCTCTGAATCTGAACCTGAAACCAAGGACAAGGGCCTTAAAGGACGACACAAGCCCAGTGAAGAAGCTAGAAGTGCAACAAAGAGCATCTACCGACGTCCGCCTTAAAGGACGTTTTCGAGTCAGTCGAGTCCCTTGAGCTGCAATCGACTGCAACGCTCACTGTTGATATGCCACAGTCATTTAAAGCCACCCGAGAAGTCTTGACCAATGCTTTAGAACTTCCGATCAGCACTGAGACACCGATTCCTGACCCTGAACCGCAGTGTAGGCCATCCTGCAGCCGTCCGTTCAGCTTTGCTCGCCAAACTGTTTGCTACCTGATACCGACAGCTGTCTCCCATCTTGAACTCAGTCACAGAAGCTGCAAAGCACTCTGAAACCGGCTCGACCCTGTCAAGCACCAAGAACACCTACAAGCACCAGGTACATTTTGTTTCTGTCCCCCTGGTCCTTCTTCGAAGGCCCCTAGAGACATTTTTAGACCCACTGCTCCCTTTGTGCTGAATCCACGTATCCTTGAACTGTTGCGATTATTTCTATACTGACTACCCTCCTGTCGTATCCAGAGTGCATCCCTTTTCCTTCTTTGAAACTGTCCTCTGCATTCCTGTACAGGGTGGGTTATAGTCCGTAGTGGTGTTGGAACTGTCTGCTGTGATAACTATAAAGTAGATATTCATTATACAACCTTGACTGGACAGTCCCTTGTATCATTGGGTAATCATTTTCGCTGTGTTGCAACTAACCAACAATCCAGAACCTTTTAGGGATAAGCCTGCCGTTCTTGCGTTTCTTTTAGGATCCCTTCTGGTGTATTAGAGGTGTGGGGCTGATTGATGGTTTAGAAACCGATATTCATCCCTGGACCACTGGTGCCCCGGAAGTTGATTAGTCCCACCTTTCCCACTCTGCACTTCTACCCTTGATCCCCTCCTCTGCCATGCTGTACTTACTGCATTTACTGTACATAACAAATGCTGGTGAACTTCCATTTAATGTTTGCAATATTATCCTCCAACTGGCTCTCAACCTACTCACGAGTGATCTGGTCTTTAGGTAAAACACCTTGTTATATGGGGATTGCACCAGTCGCTGGTTTTACTCGCTTTTATAGTGCTGCTCTACGAAGTGCTACCCCTTTTGATTACTAAATCCAAAATATAAAATGTTTTATGCGACTGGACCAGAAAGTGAAGCTAGCTAGGAGGAATGGAGTAGAGCTTGCTGGGAGGCTTGGGGCTACAAGGGTGCATAGCATATCTGCCATTCCTGAAAGGAATCTATGTAGGGACGGCTGCGAGAGAGAGATGTTGTCTGGTAAGGAGATCTGCCATCCATGTTGCTTTAATTTAAACGCTCAGGAATGTTCCATGGTCCAGATCTTGTTACCAGGCGGCAATAGGCAGGATTTCCCGTAACCCGGCGCAGGGAAGCGGATGGCAGCTTCAGATGAGCCTCCGTCCCCAATGGGGGACTGCTCAGTCAGAAGAGAGGAACACGGATAAGGATCGCCCAACTTGGTCCTGATTTGCCTGCCCCTTGGGATGGCTTGTCCACTCCACAGCAAAGCAGTGGCTTGGTTGAGGGGTGGCCTGAAGCGAGCAGGGGGTGGGGGAATAGGCGGAGGGGGTCAGGAACAATGCAAGAAAACACACGAGAAGGTTGGCTAACTGGATCCAGATGTGGCCTGCCGAGTGCAAGCCACTGCATTTGGAGCGTGAATCCTGTAGGGGCGCCTGCTGCTCGGCCCCGGCGGCACCCACAAGTGCCCGTGAATGGGAGCATAGAGAAGTCCTGCAGTCCGGCAGCTAGCCAGAAAGGCTCACCTCTGACATCATCCCTTTCCTCCACCTCAGGAGAGCTGGATTTGCAAAATCAGCCAGTGCCATGTAGCAGGCTGGCGCGAGCAGCGCTTGGGCCGCGGCCGCCAAGAATGCGCGCGCAGGCCCTCCGGCCCAGTGGAATGTGAAACGCGATTATTGAATTTGGTACACATTATGTGGTCCTCTGTACATTGAAGGGCCTAATTCCGTCTGGATAGCCAATTACACCACGTGTTTTAACACATTCTTCGCTTTTGGTTGAGAGTCTTTTTTATGATTCCTCTCCTTCACAGTATGGCCAGCTTCACCCTAGCCCCTGCAGGCCTATACGCCTTCTTCCAGCTCCTCCCCTGCATCCCTCCAGCCATGATACCCGTCTCACCCTATCTGAGGGTTTGACGCCGTTCAGCACCCACTCTACTCTTCACCCAGCTCCAGGTCCTTCCAGAAGACCAGTACTTCCAGGCACCTGCTTAGCCCTCCATGATGAGGCCGGCTACATATACGCAATAACAGAATGACGGTGTGGAATCTTCTTTTGCAGGACCATATAGGTGGCGTTTGAAAAACGTTGCAGCTGTTTGAAAGTCCCTCAACATCTAGCTGTCTTCCATGTCAGTGAATGTGGGCACCATGAGCGTGTAAGACTGGCCTAGCCTAAAAGTGCTTAGCCATCTCCTTGTTGTATTAATATCTCCGGTGTGTTATGCTTGTCCTCCTATTTTGATTCAGGAGGCTTGGTGTGCATAGCCTTTCCGCACTCGTTCTGTACAGAAACTGTCTGTTGATGGACTAAGAAACTTGCACCAATGTGCATTTTGGTGCCGCATTTTTTTTAGCTTAGTACACATCTGGGGTTCAAACTTTGTTGTAGCATTGCACCAGATAGCAGTTCGACACGTGCCACAGTGGACGCGCCTTGGTAATATTTTGATGAAACTGTACATGCAATGAAGGTCTCAAAATATTTCAGACATAACCAATTTATGTAAAAAAAAAAAATCAACCTCAATCCTAGAGGACATTTCATTAAGACGCATTTGGTATTGTGTTGGATAACTCCGCCTGTACCCTGGCCTGTTGGTAACTGCAAGCTGTCTATGACTAGCCTCCTGGCCATGCGGGTGCCATCTTGTGTGGTCAATATGTGTTCGACATTCACAAGGGAGTCAGCGGATGGGGCCTGCAACCCCCAGGTCTGTTCCAGTGGTTCTTATTTCAGGATGAGGCTTAACCTATCAGCCTTCAGCCCCCCCCCTCGACCCCAACCACCGTACCTGTCTATTCCAGGGGCAGTTTAATCGACTGTATGCAGCCCGCAGGCGACAGTGTAGTTTTTGGTGACCCATGGAGCTATAAAATGGTAATTTGTGTCGATATGTTACTACGAAATGCCACATAACGGGGCTAATGATGGAAGGCTTAATTTTGCTAGTTCTGGAAGATTATCATTAGGCCGCGGTTGAGTTACTTTCCCCTAACGAGGGTATTCATTTTATCAAGCTAGTGATGTACCCTTTTTTCATATCTCAAGATGAATGATAACCCTTAAAGTTGGCAGTCTCGATAGAAAGTTCGCAAGTACTTGCTCATTTATTGAGAGAGGTTTCCTGCAGAAATTGTTAGCATTAAAGTGCCCACCTCTATATGGGGCAGCCACCCACAGAAAGTATGTCAATCCTGACTTAATGTTGCCACTTCAGCGTTTTCCTTGATCCAGTAAACCAACGATCCAGCTACAGATTGGCCGCTGATAAAACCTCAAAGCCACCAGGGGTGTGCTGAGTTACTCTTCTGATTTCGTTTTTATGCAGGGTTTGCGGCAACCCGGGCGGCAAAAGATGTGTAGGCCCCCCTAATTAGAACAAATAGTGACATCAGTGATATCATAGAATGAGTCTTTAGTACGCAGAGGTATTATTGGAAGTAAAATTAGAAACATTTTGCAATGCGTAAGGTAGTAGATAAATATACGGATAAATATACGTTGTGACGTCCAGTATATGAATTGTCAATATTCATATTTACCTATGTGTCAATATCAGGAGTGAGGCATTTTTTCTAAATAGCAGACAACTGAATGAATACCTTGTACAGACTTCTAACGTTGGCAGATTAGGCATAGTGTGATTAAAATATTTAGCCGGGAGCACACACTTTGGTTAAGTGGAGAAGCTGGGATTTGAGACCAGTCTGCGATTTGGGAACTTGAACACATCTCTTCCCAGATGTAATTGGTAGAACTACTATTTGCAAAAGGTCTTTTTGAAACTTTGGTTTGAAAACACTATCTGTCGAAGGCATTGCAAATATATGGTGATTGTGTTTTGCTAACTGAAACTAACTGCTGTTATTGCAGAAGTTAAACAATTGTTTTTATTTTTATTGTGTGTATTTTTGGGCAATACTAGTGCCTAGATGCCTACGGGCTTAGTGCACTTTACACATTTAATAAATAAAAAATAAATAAATAGTGTCCAAATTAGCAATATGCTTTTATTTTGGAAGCTACAGATAAGGATTATTTTTGACTGTAAAAAAAAAACTCAAATATAACTGGGCTTATCAAGTGCTGCTCACTACAAAATGAGAAGGGTGTGACAAATCAACTTCCAGGCACCAGTGGTCCAGGGATGAATATCTGTTTCTAAACCATCAATCAGCCCCACACCTCTAGTACACCTGAAGGGATCTGAACAGATTGGAAACACAAGCAAATTATAAATCTCCTTGTCCAATTTTGGTAACGTGGGCGGTACGGCAGGCCTATCTCCGCAAGGTCGTGGATTGTTCGTTAGTTGCAACAGCAAAAATACAATTATTACCCAATGATAAAAGGGACTGTCCAGTCAAGGTTGTATACAAATATATACTTTATTATTACCCCAACAGACAATTCTAGCACACTACAAAATACAACCCACCCTGTAGGAATGCAGAGGACAGACCGTTTCAAGGAAGGTAAAGGGATGCCCTCTGGATACTGACAGGAGGCTAGTCGGTAAAGTGATTAATCACAATAGTTCAAGGATACTTGGTTTCAGCACAAAGGGAGAAATGGGTCGTAAAATGTCACAAGGGGCCTTCGGAGAAGGACCAGAGGGACAGAACCAGGGGAGCCGATTTATGAATTTCCCAGGGGGGGCCCCAAATACAGGAAGTGACATCACTGGCAGTTATAGGACCGCAAATTTGCTTGTAGTCGTCAACTTAGTGCAACAGCGCGTGGGTGCGTGTGGAGGCGCGCGCAGTGCAGAACAGTGGAAACATTGGCTAGCATGTACTGCATATACTAAAGTCAAGTAAGAAGGAGTTTTCAGCCTTCCAGTTGCATTCCAGTAGGCCATCACTGCCCCTACTCCACCCCTCTATAATCATCCAGGTTGTAGTAGCCCTCAAATGGCAGAGCAACACAACTAGGATGGGAGAACGAAATGCTGTCCCATCCTGTGAGTGTGTCAAACGTCAGAGCAAAGCCTGTGCGTGTTCCTCCTACCTTGGAGGACAATCTCACTAATTTGGTGCAACTCTCGCAAGTGGGAGCATGGGAATCCCCTGCGTGTGCGTGGGCTGCAGACCCCGGATCACATGCTCACTTCTTCAGTGTGAAACTCTGGCCAAGGCTCTTTGGTCAAGCATTCAGGATGGGTCTCACACCTATAAACAGTGTGATATATTGAGTGGGCACCTCACTCCTTGGAGCATAGTATCAACCGTTGCTGGTAATCTCACAACTGAATGTACAGTTTCACTCTTGGTCATCTTAGTGACCCCATGTGTATTAATGGAGTCAGTCTCCCATCTGGGAAGACAATTATATTTCTGTTAAAACACTCTGAATTGTCACTCCAGTTTTCTCGATCTATAGATCCATACCATATTAATTCAATGTATGTGCAGGAGTGATAACTTGTGTCTGAGAGAGCTCATTCTTTCATTCAGGAGAGATAAAGGGGTAACAACCCCCTGTATGTGGGATCAGGCTCATTTTGCCCCATGGCCCCTCCAGAAGGAGTGAGCAGGTTTTAAGACCCTGCTGATTCTGCTATCCGACTGGCTCGAGCCTTCTATCCCTTGCCCCATCACGGCTCCCAACATCCTGAGCGGCAGCTTATGGACCGCAGGCAGCGCCGGACATGCCTGTTGCCAATTGAATGTAGACAGATCTACTATTTAGACACTGGGAGAGAGCCATGAATCCACATTGGTGGTGAAGAAGCACTCACCATACAGAACACAATAGTATAGTGTTGCAGTCCTGTTGAGAAATGACAATTCTGAGCATGTGAGCAGTAGGCTGGATCAGTGCTGCCCCATAAAAGGTGTAGAAGCCTCTGTGAGAAGTGGCAGTAGTGTCCCAATGGTGAGAAGTGTAGTATTTCCACATTAACTATGCTTAAGAACTTTGGGTTATTAAATAGTGCTGCTACATTCTGAGTAAATCCATCCCTTTAAATATATGAGCTCTTGTGTAACCACGACAGTGTTGAGTTATTCTGATGATGACAGACTGCTCAATAGTTCTGGTTCTGTATCATTAAATGTACTTCAAATCTTTAGATTATGAGAAGTATAGCTCAGGGGCAACGTGCTCGCCTTGGAAGCAAGACGACACAGAGCAACACAGGTTCGATCCCTCGGTCCGTGCAACACAGGTTCGCCCCCTCGGTCCGTGCAACACAGGTTCGCTCCCTCAGTCCGCGCTTAGAAACCTCTGGGTAATACACGCATTATAAATAACCAATTAAAATAAAAAGAAATACATCTGTTGAGAAGTGCTGAGGGCTTGTCAATAAGAGTGTAGCAGCTCAACTGTGAAGTGCTGATGTTGTCCCATCAAAAGTATAGCAGCCCCACTAAGATGAACTAGCATTGCTGCAACAAAAGCATAGTATTATCGCTGAGAAGAGTCAACAATTATAGAAGCCCTGTTACAGCAGTACTATCCCCTCAAGAGTATAGCGAGCTAACTGAGGAGTACCAGCATTGCCCCATTTCAAATATGGCAGCTATACTAGAAAGTGCTGGCTCATACGCCTCCGCTCCCCGCCCATAGCATTCACCCTCACCAGGTGCACACTCAGAGACATGCAAACAGTCTCATTTGCCCTCTCCCTGCCCCCTCCCTCGCTTTGCATCTGTACCTCCATTTCTAAAAATCCTTCTGGGTTGGGTGACCCTCTACATCTGTTCACCCCTCTTGCCAAGAGGGGTGCACAGATATACAAATACACCAAACCAAAACGATTTTTAGAAATTGAGGGACAGACTTGCTTTGCATCTGTGCCTCCATTTCTAAAAATCGTTTTGGGTTGGGTGTACCTCTACATCTGTGCACCCCTCTTTACAAGAGGGGTGCACAGATGTACAAATACACCAAACCCAAAACGATTTTTAGAAATTGAAGGACAGACTTGCTTTGCATCTGTGCCTCCATTTCGAAAAATTGTTTTGGTTTGGGTGTACCTCTACATCTGTGCACCCCAGTCCACAGTTGTAGAAGTATACCCAACCCAAAACTATTTTTAGAAATTGAGGGACAGATGCAAAGCAAGAGCCTCTTGCTTAACATCTGTCCCTCAATTTCTAAACCTCGTTTTCCCCGGCTTTTACCCGGGCCGCCAGAGAGAGACACAGTATGGATGGAACAGAGGGCCATCCATACTGCGTCTCTTCTCTCCGGCCCAGGGGGGCTCAGCCCCGACTTCATTCTGCCGGGGCGACCCGGGCCCCGCAGCCCCCCCCCGTACTCGGCGCCCCTGGACAGAACCACAATGTATCTTGTGCTTGTAGATGTTCTTGGTGCTCGACAGTGTAGAGTCGGTTTCAGGGCACTTTGCAGCTTCTGCGACACATCAAGATGGGAGACAGCTGCAGGTATCAGTCAGCAGGCAGTTCAGCTAGCGAGGCTGGATGGACGGCTGCAAGCTGGCCTACACAGCAGCTCAGGCATCATTTTCTCAGTGCTTGTCGGTGGGTGAAGCACTGGTCGAGACGTCTCGGACGGAGTGAGCGACTGCAGCGTAACAACAGTCAGCGGTGCAATCGGTTGCAGCTCGAGGGGCTCGACTGGCTCGAAAATGTCCTTTAAGGCAGGTGTCAGTGGATGCTTGTGGATGCACTCCTCTTAGCTTCTTCACTGGTCTTGTGTTGTCCTTTAAGGTTGACAGCCCAAAGCTGAGGAGAGTGTTGCAGGCAACTGCTTTGTCCTTGGTTTGGTTCAGAGTCTCTCTGACACTTCCCATCTAGGAAGCTTGCTGCAGAGCCTAGCAGGGCACACTGTGTGCTGGCTGGGTACCATTTATGGAGCTACTGGAGGGTTCCCTGAATGCAGTATCTTGTTTAGGGGAGGGATATTGCTTTCCTTTTGGAAATCCTGCCCTTCCTTCACTGGCGGAAGCTGTAAGGCAGACTGTACCTTCAGCCAGGGTCCAATGCTGAGTTCTTCTTGTTACTCCTTGCAAAGTCTTCAGATGATCTGCCCAAAAGAGGGGCTCAGCGCTCTTTTAAAGCCATATGGGCCACAGTGATTGGTGTAGGCTAAGCCTACCTTAATGAACCAAACCTGGGTCCCCACCAACAGTCTGCTGTATGCATGAGGTCATAACCAGAGTGCTTTGAAACAGAAAGGGCAAAGGGGTGAAAACATGTAATTCTAAGTCCCACCTTTCTTCCTGTCGGTTGTGGACCAATGTGTCGCTCTAGTTAATGTAGCTGTCTGTGGTTCATCAATAAAGCAGCAGGTCTCCCTTGAAGCTGCAATAAGAACATACTGTGTCTCCTGCAAACCACATTCTCGTACCTTTGGAATGGGGCCCCCCTGCGTGGCTTGCCTACTGTAACCACATAGTCCCAGACATGCTAGGTCACTGCCCTTGATACTGAGAGGCAGGAGCTGGCTTCAGGTTGACACGGTGCATATCAAAGGCTGTTTGGGGTTTCCTGTCTCCTTTGTTAACCTCTAGCAGCCAAGCCCCATGTGAGCCAGTTTGAATTATACTCTATTTGTTTGTAAATTGTTGCCACCATCCACAGAGGTAAACAAACTGACAGGGTGTATCCATGGAGCATTTGATAGTAAACTAGCCTGGGAATGGCAGGAGGAAGGTTTTGGCCCTCCCCTTCTGAGATGCATCTTGTGCTGTACCGGTCAGATCCCAACTAAATATGAAAGGGATGATGGTGCCTGTAGGCTGTGCCCACCCAGAGTACACAGGTCTATGTGTTTGTCATGCGGTGAACATAGGAAAATGTGTGAGGATTAGCCCCACACATTTTTCAGAGGTTGATCTACCATCATTCAATTTCATGTCAAATTTAAAAAACGCCCATGTGAGTGCACACCCACCGTGCAGATAGTCGAATTTCTCACAAAGGGAGCCTCATTTATGTACCCCCTGAGGCTTGATTAGAGGGGCTGAGCAGGCCAAAACTGTTTGCCGGTGTAGAATAGCAGGGGATCCTATATCGGAAAGTTGCAAAGTCAACTGAACAGGCTCGGAGACTGTTGCTGAGATGTTAAACCTTTTAGACCTTCCTGTAAATCATGTCTTCTTTCCTATTCCTGCAGCAATATGTGCTGCAAAATGTGGTGTTTTGACATGGGGATGAATACAGCTCCCTCACTTCACTCAGTAGCGAAAATCAAAAGCTGGCACCCAAGAATATACGCACAGTAAGTAAACCTATTCTAAAGTGAAAGATCCAAATTTAGTTCTATTGACTTTTCACCTTAGAAGAAAGTGCACTAGACAAAAGAGCATTGGTCTTTCAAAAAAGTAATTGACAGAAAAATAACCGCAGAGGACATTTTCCAATAAATACGCTGGCAAAGTATAAAAGGTGCTCACCTTTTAAACCCAGCAATATGTAGTGAAATAGTCCCATGAAAACAAAGTCCCATTACAAGCATGTGCTTTGATGATGATTGTATGAGTCTGCACTGGAAAAAGGACAATCTGGGCGAAATCATGGTAGCCAAATGCTTGAGCAAGCTTGTCGACCCAAAAACACTGAAGGGGTTGCATCCGCCCTCTGAAACATGTTACTTTCCATCCACGTGTATCCTTTACTTGTGCCCTGAATGAGCATAGCCACAATCGAGGGAAATAACTGTGCCAGGATTGCAACCTCTCTTGCCACATCGCAGTCAAATATTCAGGACTCGCTTGCCCTCTCATCATTTCCCCTCCTCAACCCCATGTCTGGCTTTGAACAATACTCTGCTTTATGAAGATGACTTGAAAAGTTCACATACCATAGTAACATACCCACTCAAATATATAAATCCTGACAGAAATATGTTAAGCAAAACATTTACAATTATGGCAGCATTCCTCCCATCTTGACTGGGAGACTACAAATACCAGAATGCAATTCAGCAAAAGTCAAAAAAATTGCCTTTTTTTTGCAAGGAGTATATAATGTAATGTGTGAACAGATTACCTGTTTGTGTTCAAGTGTTTGACAAATGCAGGCTTCATATATAATGTGATGAAAAAATCACATTCTACCAGTAAATAAACGTGTTGTGGTGTGTTAAATATGAACATCTGAAAATAGTGTAGCTAATTTAAAACTGTTCTGTGTGACATATTGTAAATGACCTGGAGGAGAGCGTAGATTTAGGCATCTAACTGGTGCTTTGTGTGTGCTTTCAGAATGAAAATGCCTATTTGCATTTCTTAACACAGAAACGTTACAAACATCTCCTCCAAAACAATGGTCTCTTAAATGGGCTATCACTTGTAAATCGCTCCACTTGAAATGCTCTGCTTGAAGAAAGAAAGTAAAAACTAGTCCTTACGGGGCCTTTAGCATCTGATGGGCTGCTAGGAGTGTGTGTTTGTCTCTAGAGAGGAACAGGAGGTTGAGAGGCGACATTGTGGCCTCATGCAAGCTTAGTAAAGGGAAGCCGCACAGCCCCCCCTTAAAACAATATTCTTGGTATCGTTGAGGCAGGCACTGGTGCTTGCGAGGGACCCCTCTGACAGCTTCTGGCAGCGGGGCCCTGGGCCACCGCACAGAGACTGCCCATGACTCGGCCGGCTCTCATGTTATGATTACCAGGACTCCAGCCTGATTGCAATTGAAGATATTTACAAGAAGCACTAGCACTTTGCCCCAGTCTTACTCCTTTTCTTGTTACTTGTTTCTCTAGCCAGAAAAGGACTCCATGTCAAAACTGATGAAGGTTAGCTGGCTTTGATAAAGTGATCTACAGAACAGGGATAGTCGTATTTGTTCCAATAATTGTCAGGTTTGCATGTAGGGCTTTGACCAGTTCCTCCTGCTTTTAAGCCCTGTAATAATCGCTATACTTGTATGTCCCGGACCCTTTCCTTCATCCTTGTGGGTGTCCCCCAATATGGGAATGGTACCGGTACCTTTTGGTTGCGAAAAATTGAGCTTCCCCTTTAAATTTAGCATAATGCGCTGCCTCGGGCATGTGAACGCCCCGCTGACGCCCCGCCCTCCGGCGCCTCACCTCAGTCAATTTTTCCACACGGACATTGTCGGACCTGGCAGCCAGCGCAGAGACTTTGTTTAGCTTCCTGCATGCTCCTCGTTTGTTTTTAAATTCTTATTTCATTTCCCTTTGGTGCCTCACCTCCCTGGTGCATGTCGGCCGCAGGAGGATTCACAAGATGTACCTTTTGCGACTGCTCTTTCCCGGCCTCGGACCCCCATGCACTCTGAGTGTTTGGGGCCCGACCACAGCTGGGACTCATGTGCGGCCAGCAGCGCTCTCGGTTACAGGACATTGAAGAATCGCTTGTCGTGGTGTAGGGAGATCTTCACACTTCTCCTCCACCCCACCTTAAGGACTTTGTCACCTTGGACCTCTCGTCAAGACAAGGTAGGCCCTCTGTTCAGCACGGCTCCACAGAACAGAGACTCCTTTCCCGGAGTTCCCACGGACCAGGGTTCCTCGCATTCAGGTTCTGGCTAGTCCGAGGCCTCTAAAGCTACCGGCTCCCAGGCTGAGGCACCCGGGGGCTCTTGCGGGCGATCCACGACAGAACTGAGGCCTTCCAGGCTACCGGCCCCCAGGCCGAGGGGATCGGGGGCCCCACAAGGCTGTCAACGGAAGGATGATCAGGCTCATCCTCTTCTTCTACCCCATGGGGTAAGGGATTGTCAAGTGCCACCTCCAAGAGTCGTTCCTCCGCTAGATCCAGCACGGCTACCGGCACAGGTGCCGAGGGCTCCCAGCCTACCGGAATTCGCTCTGAGGCAGTCATCCAGGCGTTTTGACCACTGGCCATCCGGCTGAGGGCTCGGCGCCTACCAGAGGGATCTCTGATGTCGACGCCTCTGCTTCGGGTGCAAGACTCAAGCTGTATCCTCCGGTGCAGAGGCCTCTCCTGGCTCAGGGTGGGTGAGGCGGCACGTTGTGGAGCCTGCCAGGCAGGAGGCCATCTTGGATCCAGCTCGGGGCCTGCCAGTGCTTTCGACCTTTGAGTGGGCTTTGCAGGATGATTCCAGCCCCCTTCCCTCTGAAAGCATCAGCGTATCCTACAGTGCAGGTTTTTGGTCCCCTCAGGGGTACATTTACTCATCACAGACTTAAAGCTACGCACACCAGGCGCCGCAGCACTTTGACCAGAAGCGGAGGCCCAGCGCCTCAGAGGGGAGGGCAGGACCCCTAGGGACCGGCAGGTAGTGAGGACCGCTTCTTTTTATCGAATGCTTCCTGTTCATCATGCGTTCTCCTCAAATGAAGGGGCTCCTGAAGGACATTGTGAAGGAGGTCATCCCCCAGATGATGTCACCTCGGCCCCCTCCCCTGGGTGGTTCTCCCGTTCCGCCCCACTGGAGGTCGCTCCAACCCCCAGCCCCACCTCCTCCTGTTCCACCAACGCCTCCCCCTCAACAGCCGTTGGACTTTTCTCCGTCTCCGGTCCTGGGGGCGACCCTTGTTCCAGGGCCCTGATTCCCTCAGCCTTCGAAAAAGGGGGGACAACGATGACACTCAGGATGATGAGCCCTCAGCATCTGTTAAGGCCTTTCATGACCGCCTTCAGGGCCTGGTGGAGGTCTTGGGGTCCCTCCTCCTGAAGAAGCCCCTCTGGGTTCAGGGGTGCTCACAGAGATCTTGGGGAAGCGCACCACGGTCCGGTCTGGTATTGCCCTTTAGAGGGATGTGCTGCAGGTGGAGAAGGAGGTCTGGGAGAAGCCCAGGTCCAACGCCCAGATTAACAAGAAGTTGGACTGCAGATTCAGGCTGCCAGATGAGGAGCCACCCCTCCTTGCCTGCCACCCACAGCCCCATTCCTTTGTGGTGGCTGAGATCGTCTAACTCGTCTTCCTCCACAGGAGCCACCTCCAGTTGCCTCTCCAAGGAGTACAATGTCCTTGGAAAAGGGCTGTTATTCCATCTCGGGCTTCGGCTAACCAGAAGCTGTGGCGGGAGCTCAGGGAACTTCTGCCCAACCTCCCTTCTGACAAACGAGCCTCCTTCAAGGTCGGTCTGGCAAATGCTGGGGCCATTGCATTGCACATTGGAGTCTTCGGTCTCCCACATCGACACAGCCAGCAGACAGGTGTGCCTTGGGGTCAAGATGAGAAGAACGGCGATCTGCCCTTCAGAGCCGTGGACCTTTTTCATTCGTCCAGCAATGACAAATTGACGAAGAAGAAAACATCCACCCAGACTGCCAAGTTCTTGGCCATCCTGGCAAAGGCAGGTCAGAAATCCTTCCCTCAATCCCACAGTAGGACCGGGTTCAAAACCCAAACGTTCTCTGGCTTCGAGGGGTTCAGGGACCACGGTACACAGAGGCCCGACAGGTCACCCAGCGACAGCAGAATGAAGCCACAGAGGAATTACCGCAGGCTTTTCCGCTCTACCTCCTCTGACGCCAAGAAGCAGTGACATCCGGGTCGTGGAACACAGCTCACCTGTGGGGGAACATTTGGCTCTGTTCAAGGACAGCTGGAAGCGTCTTTTCAGCAACCTGTGACTCCTATCTGTGGTCTCCACAGGCTTCAGCCTTCCTCTTCCTCTACCATCCTCTCCTCCTCTTCGTTAGATCGGGTCCCCTGCTTATTTGCAGCAGATCCTGTCTCTGTTGGAGATGCAGGCGATTGAACCTGTTCCTCTTTTAGACAGCGGCTCTGGCTACTATTGCAGGATTTTTGCGGTACCCAAGAACACCCAGGCTGGCCTGAGGGTGGTCCTGTACCTGTCGTTTCTAAAACTCTTTACCGCTGGAACGTTTCAAGATGATGGCTCCTGCGCACATAACCAAGTCTCTGTGTGCGGCCGACTGGATGTGTTCCCTGGATCTCAAGGATGCGTACCTGTATGTACCCATATATCAACCACATCGGAAGTTTCTGCGGTTCACCATTATGTCGTACCACTTCCAGTACAAAGTGCTGCCCTTCGGCCTGAACTTGGCCGCTTGTGTCTTCAAGTAATTGATGAAGGCGGTGGCGTGCCTTCTCCGCTTGGAGGGCATCACCTGTACCCTTATCTGGACGACTGGTTGGTGAGGGCGGGGTCACCCAAAGCGGTAGTGCTCTCCTGCCAGAGATTGGCAAATACACTATATCAGCTGGGGTTTTCCCTCAACCCGAGGAAATCTCAGTTATGCCCTTCTCAGGATCTGGTCTTCCTAGGGATGTGCTGGAACACTACCATTCAGCAGGTGTTCCCCACGCCCGAGAGGCTGATGTCCCTCTGCAAGGTGGTGGGGCACTTTCTAGCCAACACAACCACCTCGGCTTGGTGGTTCCAGCACATTCTGGGCCTGATGGCCTCCTCCGTGCTCACTGTACAGCACGCCTGTCTCCAGATGAGGCGCCTCCAGCTCCACCTGGTGGCTAGTTGGGATCACGAGACAGGGTCTCAGTGGGACAGGATTCCAGCGCTCCTTTTGCCCTATCTTTGCTGGCAGCTGATGGAGGGCAATGTTTCAGTGGGAGTCCCCTTCACCCGAACAGAGCCTTCTCTGGTGGTGACAATGTACTCCTCTCTTTCGGGCTACTCTGGAGGGATATGCGATTCATGGAGCATGGTCCAGGGCGTAAGCCCTCCTATACACCAATCTGCTCGAACTCCGGCCAGTGGGCCTGGCCCTCAAGGGGTTTTTTCTCCTAAATGGGGATAACTTGATTTTGGCCAGGATAAACAATTCTACCACAATGTTTTACCTGAACAAGCAGGGTGGCACCCATTCCCCCTTCCTATGTATGGAGGCGGTGTTGATCTGGGAATGGGCCCTTACGGAGAGGATTTGGACTTCGTCAGTCCACCTGCCTGGGGCCAGCAATGTAGAAGCGGACCAGCTGAGTCCCTTGGGTTTCAACACCTCCGAGTGGGAGTTCCACGACGACTCCTTGTTGCCCCTGTTCCAGCATTGGGGGTTTGCAGACTTGGATTTGTTTGCATCCCCTCGGAATGCTAAGTGCCCCCAGTTTGCATCATGGGCAGGTTGGGGTCTCTGGGAGATGCCTTCCAGATCTGTTGGCACGGCCGCAGGTGTTATGCGGTCCCACCCACACCTCTGTTCCAACAGACTCTCTACAAGTTTCCAGGCCTCAGTGAGTTGCTGCCTCATTCTGGTTGCACCCTACTGGCCTTCAAGACACAAGGTTTTCGGATCTGCTGCAGTTGTGCTCTGAGAGTCCCGTCCATCTTCCGATTCCCAGCAGAGGCTTACTGGTGCAGCAGGGCGGGATAGTGGAGAATCCGGACCCAGCCAAACTGGCCCTGGCGGCCTGATTCCTGATCAGCTGAGGCTTCAGCACGCTCAATTTTCAGATTACAACTGGGACATTATGCAGCAGGCCATGAGGCCCTCGACTCGGTCCCTGTCATGACCACTGTGAGGGGGCACAATTTTTGCCACAATCAGGCTCCCACCAGACCCTTAAAACCACTGCAAAAGGGCTCCTGGAGCCAGTCCTGGCACCTTTGGCACCAGGCTAATGTGTAGGATGGAAGGGCTGTTCAAGCTAGGTCCCATTTATGTACATGGGCCTTTAAATCCAACATGGATGCAACCGCATGGCTCAGTTCCTATGAACCAAACCCTGGGGCCTGGAACTACTTTACCTGGTACTATTTTACAGGGGCTATGTAAACCACACCCAGGCTGCAGAACACGCTTTGCGTTATTCTGCATCTAGCAGCGTGACGCTCACCGTGTCCAGCTCCTGGTCTTCAGCAACTTCCTGCAAGAACAAGGTTATTCTGCCTTACCTGAGCATTCACCAACCAACACTCAGCATCTCAACCGGGCTGCAACCTGTGGAAACTGAGAGAAGAAGAAACATCACTCACCTGTGAGTACGAGCACCACGGCAACATCCTGCAAAGGAAAAAGAGACGTGTTCAGGTTCGCTTTCAATAATGGAACAATCGCACAGCACTTTACTTAACTTAACGGATTCCAGGGCCAGTTTGTTCATCGCGCTCTCATCCACTCGCAGCATCACAGCGGCCTGTGAGGATAAGAAGAGGAAAACACAGGTTAGCTTTAAAAGACAATAAAGGCGCCACGCTCCGCACTTTCTCTTACCTAAAAATGGGCCTCTCCATCCGGCACGCCACCATCAAGACCTTAACACCTGAAAGAAGGAGATAGACTGTAACGAATTCCCACCATAAACAGAACAAAGACTTAAAATAAACAAATCTACCTGCCTATTAGCAGAGTCAGGGTCACAGCAGGCCTGGACCCAAGGAAGGTGCACTGCATCAGTGAAGCAGCTCGCCAACAAACGTCAAGCACCCCTGCACAAGAAACGCAGGACGGATAGCTCACCCTATAAATAACTAAGGTGAGAAAGACTCAGTGGGAAGGGGGATCAGTCAGAGGGAGGTAGGAGATTCACCCACTAGAGACAGGGTCATCTTTGACTTCACCCTTTCCTTATCCGCCCACATCTCTGAGGTCCCTAAAAAGTCACATTTCCTACTGCACCTCCTCAGAGGTACTCTGCCTTTCCTCTCCTTCCCCCAGAAGCTCATGGTATCCCAAGCTCTGGTTCTCTCTAAGTTGGACTATTGTAACAGCCTCTTTCTAAATCTACCTGCCTCTACTCTCCGCCCTCTGCAACTAATCCAGAACAGGACTGCAAGACTTGTCCTTGGCCTCAAGCCCTGGGATCGTATCTCTCCATTGGCTTCCAGTGGATGCAAAGATTAAATTCAAAACCCTCTGCATTGTCCACAAGGCTTTCTGGGGCCTGGGTCCAAAATACCTTCAGCTATTCCTCCGCAAATACCTCCCCCCTCGAGCTCTTCGCTCCTCTACCTCCAACTCCCTCAGGGTCAGTCGTGTTTCAAAGAAACAAGCTGGGGGTAGATCTCTGTCTTCGGCTGGGGCCTCCCTCTGGAACAGCCTCCCTGCCACTCTAAAACTTGAGGAGAACCATCCCTGGTTCTGGAAGCACCTCAAGACCTTCCTCTTTTCTTCTGCCTTCGCTCCCCCTGTCCCCTGCTGATCTGTTCTCTCTTGGCACCGTGCACCTGGCCACCCTCTGTCCCTCGGGCCCAGGTACCTGCTCACCCTGCCACCCTCCCGCACTGCCTCCGGGCCACCCCTTGCACTGGGGTCTGTATCTGTACCCATACAGCCCCCCCTTTTTCTTCCTGCACTTATCAGACCTACCCTGTCTGCTGCCTTAAACCTAGCACTTGCAAATTGCTGGCTGCACTACCACTGTTTGTTGTCTTTATTATTTATTTATTGTTATTTATCTGTTTCTCCTCTGCTTCGCACTTTCCACTTCTCCCCCATTCCATGCACTTTTCCCCTCCCCCCTCTCCCATGCACTTGCACATTCTCAATGTCACTGGGCCTAGTAAGATCGCTGTTTTGTGCCCCCCTCTTCCCCTCCCTTGCCTTGTCACGCTCTGAAATACTTGTGTACGAGCGCGATATAAATAAAATATCAATATCAATGTCTCTTTCGGTGTCCAGTCCTTTTTTTAGTGCAGTTGTTACCGAATTCTTGGCAAAAAAATGCGGGGTCGGGGGGGCTTTGTGGGTTGGGTAAAGTGCATTTGGGTGGGTGGGGGGAGGAGGGCCTGGGGTCTCCCTGCATTTTGTGGCAAAAAAATAAGTTAAAAAATACTACAGTGAAAATTATTAGTTAAAACACAAATAACCACCTCTTTCTTGCCTGCGAGCATTCCTCTGCGTGGCGCATGAGTGTGTGCAGGAAACTGGGTAATCATCTATTTAATATAGAAAAGCATTGTTGAATGATCCTGGAATCTTGAGCTGCGGGACCCCGCGCTCTTGTCTTCCTATGCGGATCCCGTTGGCCGTTTTCTGCAGGCTTGACTGGTTAATATTAGCAGGTGCCTGATGGCCGTTCCTTAGTATAAGGTCCCCAGAGTAGGTTTGCTGCTCACACTGTAGCATTTATGTTGGTATATGTCATTGTCTAGGCAAATTAAACAAATAACAGATGCAGTGTCGATCAGAAAACAATCGAAGCCTAATGCGATTAAGATATGTGAGAAGACAAACTTGAAACTCAGAGCACCTTTCTGGACATGACGCACACACATCGCTCAACGATCACACTGCTGTGTTAACAGCAAGGTCATGCAACTTAACACCTAGTAGGTTCTGAAGCTTTAACCTTTGCCCTACGTATTTGCAAGGGCAATTCTTTGGTTTTGGATTGTTTTTAGAGTTGGCCTGCTGAGAAAAAGACGTCCTTTCTTGGAGTATGGGCACAGTCTATCCTCTTAGACACCCGTCAGTCTAAACAGAAGTGGGACAGCCCTTTCACCCTTCCAACATAAGGGAGTTCTTGTGAGTGAGATGACTGACCACTGTGTTCATACCGCTTTACCCAGGTAAACGTAGGAAGGAAGCGTC
This sequence comes from Ambystoma mexicanum, assembly GCF_040938575.1. Taxonomy (NCBI): domain Eukaryota; kingdom Metazoa; phylum Chordata; class Amphibia; order Caudata; family Ambystomatidae; genus Ambystoma; species Ambystoma mexicanum. The sequence continues at coordinate 438,292,943 of NC_090936.1, forward strand.
GTGCCACTTTCTAGTGCAACCTTTCCCCAGTTGAATGCAGAATTGGGTGTTATGCTATGCAGTTTTGTCTCATCACTTAAGGGGCTTCCCTCACGAGCCCCATTTAGGCTTTGTGCCTCATCTCCTTTGGATTCTGATTGTAAACTGCCCTATGTTACTGGTTTCCCGGTCTTATTTTCATACACATTTTGCGAGCTGTAACTTTTGATGGCGACTCCTGCAGGCGGCCCTTGCTCAACTTGCAGCCATTCATCAGCTCTTGAACGATTTTCACCGGAATAATTAGGATTTCTTTTAATAATGGGTAACTGCACCATGGAAAATTAGACCTCCTTAAATTCGCAACCATCTTTGCCTTCTTAGAGCAACCCCATTGCTGACCTTCCCCTAAAAACATGAGGATATACAACACACATTATGTCTAGTTGTTCACTATAAGGAAAGAATCCAAACTGGATCGATTATAAACATGGTTTCCTCCATAATGATACGATATGATGTGGCATTTATAACTCGCCTGTACACAAGTTTTTCTAGGCACAACAAGACAAGGAGGGGGGAACAAAGGGAAGACAAAATAACAATATTACTAGGCCTTGTGTCATTCAGATCGTGCAAATGCGGGAAAGAGAGAAGGGGAGAAGTGCGGGGGGGGGCGGAAGGGGGAAGTGGGTTAACTCACAAGTGCAGCCAACGGGTGGCTCTTAAGTGCAGGGAGAAGAGACTGTATAGTTGCAGATACAGACCCTTAAGTGCTGGGGAACTCAGGCAGTGTGAGGGCAACTGGACATGCAGGAGCCTGGGCCTGAGTTTAGAGAGTGACCAGTGCGAGGAGCAGTCGGGTGCATCAGCAGGGGAGATGAAGAGAGAAAGCGGAAGAGAAAAGTAATGTCTTGAGTTGCTTTCAGAACTGGAGTTGGTTCTGCTCAAGTTTGAGAGAGGCAAGGAGGCTATTCCAGAGGGAGGCCCCAACCGAGGAGATGGATCTGCCCCCGACTCTCTCCTTGGAGAAGCATCTGACCATTAGAGAGTTGTATGTGGATGAGCGAAGAGCACGAGAAGGAAGATGTTTTGGAAGAGAAAGTTGGAGGCAGAGCGGTTTCAGGCCCCAGAAAACCTTGTGGACGATGCAGAGGGTCTTGAAGTTGATCCTTGTAGCCATGGGAAGCCAGTGAAGAGATTTCAGAGCTGTAAAGGTACGATCCCTGGGCTTGAGGCCAAGGACAAGGCTTGCAAGCCTGCTCTTGATAAGTTGTAAAGGTCGAAGAGTAGAGGCAGGAAGATTTAGAAAGAGGCTTTTGCAATCGTCCAGCCTAGAGAGGACCAGAGCTCTGGCTACAGTGAGTTTCTGGGGGAAAGTGAGAAAAGGAAGAATACCTCTTGAGGAGGTGCATCCGATAGTTTGACTTCTTAGAGACGTCAGAGATGCAGTCATGTAGTACAGGAACACCAGCATGTCTGCTGCCGGATTGAGTGAAGTTAACACCAAATGCACAAACTGGAAAATGCCTGGCTGTTTTCTGACTGCTCTGATCTACTAGTGTTCAAGTAAAACATGGGATCATAAAAAATGGTCCAACTAAAAGAATCCTATTTCACATCCCGGATCTACAAAGCTATTGTTCAAAAAAGAATTCGATCACTGTCCACAAAAAACCTTCTCCACCCACTAGTAATTCCTCACACTAATGAAATATGCACCCTTATTCAATGAATCTCCTTCACTTCAAAGCTCATGGGATATGAAAGAACCATTCCTCTCTCAACCCTAAAACATACCAAATTGTACCCACATACCGCTCCCAGCCCCACTATTGGCACCAAGCTGTCCAAAATGAAGCATGCCAACCAATTTGAATTCCCATCCACACAATATTGGAAAATCCCTATGTAATCGCATGGCCTCTAATGATAGAGGCTTCTCTCCCTCTGGCAAGGCGGTGGGGCACTTTCTGGCCAACACGACCACCTCAGCATGGTGGTTCCAGCACATTCTGGCCCTGATGGCCTCCGGCGTGCTCACTGTACAGCACGCTCAACTCTAGATGAGGTGCCTCCAGCCCGGACTGGTGGCCAATTTGGATCAGTAGTCGGGGGATCTCAGTTGGACAGGATCCCAATGCCACTGCTCCTATTGCCCGATCTTCGCTGGTGGCTGATGGATGGCAATGTTTCAGTAGGAGCCCCTTCACCTGACCGGAGCCCACCATGGTGGTGATGACGGACTCCTCCCTTTCGGGCTGGGGGACTATTTTGGGGGGGATATGAGATTCATGGAACATGGTCCAGTACAGAAGCCCTCCTGCATATAAATCTGCTCGAGCTCAGGGCAGTGGGCCTTGCCCTCGGGGCATTTTTTGCCCCTCATCAGGAACTAGTCGGTTCTGGTCAGGATGGACAATTCTACCACAATGTTTTACCTGAATAAGCAGGGCAGCACCCATTCCTCCCTCCACTGCAGGGAGGCAATATTGATCTGGGAATGGGCCCTGATGGAGGGCATTTGGATTTCAGCTGTCCACCTCCAGGGGGACAGCAATGTAGAAGCAGACTAGTTGAGCCACTTGGGGTTCAACATCTATGAGTGGGAGTTGCACACCAACTCAATTTTGCCCCTGTCGCAGCATTGGGGTTTCGCAGACCTGGATTTGTTCACATCCCCTCTGAATTCCAAGTGCGCCCAGTTTGCTTCATGGGCAGGACGGGGTCCATGGTCTCTGTGAGATGCCTTACAGATCTGTTGGCATGGTTGCAGTTGTGTTCCTGCCCATCCCTCTGCTCCAACTAACCCTCTGCAAGTTTCTGGCCTCGATGGGTTGCAGCCTCATCCTGATTGCCCACCACTGGCCTTTGAGACCCTGGTTTTTGGATCTGCTGCAGTTGTGCTCCCAGAGTCTCTGTTCATCTTCAGATCTCCTGCAGAGGATTCCTGATGCAGTGGGGCGTTGGAACATCATCCGGACCAGGCCATGTTGACGCTGGCAGCCTGGTTCCTGACCAGCTGAGGCTTCAACATGCTCAATTTTCAGGTTTAAAATTGGGACATCATTCAGCAGGCCAGAAGGCTCTCGGCTCCGTCCCAGTATAAGAGTAAATGGACTAGGTTCTGCCATTGGGCTCATGACAAGGGTCTGCACCTTGTTACCTGTCAACTGGATGATGCAGTAGCTATTTCAGCACACCAGGCTCGTTCTAGAATTCAGGTGGATATGTGCTGCACTTATTTGGCAGCCATTGAGGCTTACTAGAATTCCCCTGAGCATGTGTTTTTACTGCGCCAAACTGGTTGTTAAGGCCCACCTTAAGTGGTTGTCTAGGCTTTTTCTACCAGTCCATAGGCCCCTCCCAGTTTGGGACCTCAATGTAGTTCTTGCAGCTTTGCAGCACAAGCCTTTGCAAGCCTTTCTAGCCGATGGCCTCTGTGGACATCCGCTTGGTGACATTAAAGACAGTTTTGCTGGTGGCTCTCACCTCTGCACACAGGGATAGTGAGCGGCAGGTGTTGTCCTTGTGCAAGCCCTTCACCATGTTTCACAACTACAAGGTCATCTTGTGCACTCACCCAAACTTCTTGCCCAAGGTGGTCTCTCCATTTCATCTGAATCGAGAGATCTGCCTGGCGGTGTTCTTCCCGAACCTGCAGTCCGAGGCAGAGAGGGTCCTGCATTCCTTGGACCTCAAGAGGGTCTTCAAGTTTTATCTCTTTCGGATAAAATCCTACAGGAAGTCTGAGGCGTTTGTGACTTTTGGGGGCTCCTCCCCAGCCTCTCATGCTGCCAAGGCGTCCATCGGCCAGTGGATGGTCCAGGTCATTTCGGAGGCGTGCACAGCCATGGGCAAACCTGTTCCTGAATGTATTCATGCCCGTGCGGTCAGAGCCAAGGACACCGGCATCACCGTTCAGAGACCTGCTTCTTGGTATACCATCAGTAAGGCGGCTACTTGGTCCACTCAGTTGACCTTCTGTAAACACTAACTGGACACCAGCTCCAGGCACGATGCAGAGTTTGGTCAGGCGGTTCTGAAGAACCTTTTTGCTTTGTCCTAGATATGAGGCAGGTTATCATAGCTCCCCCCTATGTTCTTGCTCAGTGGAATCACCCACAAGGATGGAGGAAAGGAGACGGCACGTATGAGTAATTAAAGTTACTCACTGTAGTGACTAGAGTACTCATTGTACATAGTCCCCTTTCCCCCATATGTCCTACCCGCCTTCCCCCGCTAGTATGCCAAGGGCTAGTATTCACCAAGAGTAGCCAGGTATCTAAGCATCCGATGTGTTCAAAGGGGACGTGCCAGAAGGCGGGTATCGGCGGGGTGTTTCCATGCCAGAGGCCGTGCCACTGTGTGCTATACTAAATTTAAAGGGGAAGCTCAATTCTTTGCTGCCAACGGTTCTGGTACCGTCCCCATGTTGGGGGATGCCCACACGGAGGAAAGGGAACCAACTATGGACTAGGAGTACTGTAGTCACTACGGTGAGTAACTTCAATATCCTGACCTTGGGGGCGGCTGTGTGCGGGAGGATCACATGGGGGAAGCAACCCTCAAGGGAGTGACAAGGCATTGTGTGAGGCACGGTATCCCCTGCAATCAATTGACCCTTAACCCCCTTCTTAAAACCTTAAGAACCTTCCCTAATTGACTGTACTTCTCCTACCATTCCCCTAAAAAATACTGGGACGAGGGAGAATAGAGGAGTATCATGAATGAAGATCTTTCCCAGTACTGTGACGAGGGAGAAGTATGGAGGAGTGATGGTCCCTCCTAATGACAACCGCTGTCAACAGTGAAGTCTTTGCCCAAATCCTATTGGCCAGAGCCAGTATAAAAGCAGGGAAAGACTCGGGAAGTGTGATAGAGGCCCTTCCTGGACGACGTGGCAGAGGAGAGGGAGGCAGGGAGGGAGGGGGAGCGAGAGAGGGAGGCAGGGAGGGAGGGGGAGCGAGCGAGAGAGGGAGGGAGAGAGAGGGAGCTTGGGAGGGAGGGAGAGAGGGAGGGACAGAGGGGGAGGGAAGGGGAGAGTGAGGGAGGGAGGGGGAGAGTGAGGGAGGGAGGGGGAGAGTGAGGGAGGGAGGGAGAGAGGGGGAGGAAGGGGAGGAGAGGGGGAGAAGGAGAGGGGGGAGGGATCTCGAGCTCTGTGATTCGCACCCATGAGGAGTGGTACAAGAAAACATAGCAGGGTACCATGCCAGGTGATTTGTGAGTTTCGGACCCACCTGAATTGTGCTTCTAAGGAAGATAAATGCTTTCGAGAATTGATCTGTATCGAATGTGAGATCCTGAGGAAGGGAGCCATATCCCATGGAGTGAGTTACTTTACAGCAGTATAGAGCTAGCCTCTTGATAAGCAGAATTTGGTTTGTTTTGAACTTTTGCTTTGGATGGAAAGACTCCTGTGGAAGGGAGTCATCCCCATTGAAACTGTGAACATTGACCACTTGGAACGTTTGTGTTGGAGTTTGAACATTTTTGCACTTCAAGAACCAGAGACCGTTCCTTTTTAGAGTGTGAGGATAGGATGTTGGCCACAGGAAGTACATCTATTTTTGGACATCTTGACACTGGACAGGCCCTTAATTTTATTTGAGGTAGGGAGATACCTCCTAGAGTAGGGACAGTAAGGCATTTTCTATCCCCTTTCACTTTGAATAAAAGTTGGTAACCACAAACATGACTCCTCTCTGTCTGTATCTCATTTCTGGCTCCTCACAGCACCCTGATTACTTTTTAATTAGATAAAGTCCCATAACTAGTTCTGGGCACTTGCATCGGTAGGGGTAACCAAGGGGACTGGTTGTTTTAGGATAATTTCGATAGAGCCACCCCCTCCAGGTGAAAGAGCCTGAAGGTCCCACTAACCATACTGTCAACAATCCACTTTATCCACAGTATACTTTTAAAACCTATACGGATACAGTTGACACAGATCCTGCAGAAGATAATAACTTCCTTCAACGGCCCAGAGTTCAGGCGTGTGATGCAATGTTTCCGGGTTGCAAATTTCGGGTAGTATTCCTTTTTGCCAATGATACAAGCTTACCAACCCACTGTCCGCTGGCAGAGGTTTCCATCACAGGCGATGCAAAGTTGACATTTTACCAAAGATAAGCATTCCGATCACACTCATAGAGATTAAGGAGACACAAAGGATTTATTAGCATCAGGTTCACAAGCTGGGGACGCCAAGGATCACTGTTTCCCAGGCAGTGATCTTCATGAAACTTAAGTGGATTCAAAGAGGACAGCAGCTAAGATAAAGGCTTGGCCCGGCTCCTAGAGCTCAGGTGAGCCCACAAGGAGCTTCCAATCCCAGTCCTTCACCAAGATAAATGTGCAGACCTCACAAAGAGCTCGGCCCAGGGGTAGGGAGAACAAGGCCGTGAAAGTCTACAACCACAATCTGGTGGGGTGGGTGTTTGGAGAGATGGTCAGAGTTTGGAGCAGGGGTTGGAGAGTGTAGTTTGGAGCAGTTTGATGAGCATGTAGAATACACAGTCAAAGTTGGAGGAGGTGATCTGGGGGGTGGGTGAGGCCAGGCAAGATGAGACTTGGGGTGAATAAGATGAAGCTGGAGTCCAGGAGGCTGGATGAGACCAGACCAGGGGCAGCTGGATCAGGATAAAGAACTGGAAGTGCGAAGGAGATACCCAGAGGTACCAGACCTGGCTATAGCCCTGTAAGGCAGAAGGAGAGATATGAAACAGGATAGCAGTCAGCATATGGTTCAGAGCGCAAGTAGAAGATTGGTGATACTAAGGAGGAGGTTGGCGATACTAAGGAGGGGGTTGGTGATACTCAGGAGGAGGTTAGTGATAGCAAGATGGCAGTTGGAGAATAGAAAGAGGCGGTAAATGGAAAGGCCTGTAAATGGTGGAGGAGACTGGTGATGGTGCTGAGGAGGTTTGTGAATGTAAAGGGAAGGCTGGAAAGCATCAGGAAATTGTGGAAAATGTATGGAATTTTAGCAAGTCCTGAGGTGGATGTTGATAGCAGTGAACAGAGTGTTGGTAACAACCAGGAGGAGGTTGGAGAAAACCAAGAGGATGACATGGACGGATACACTCTGGAAAGTGTGGACTAGCCTAGTGAAAGTGAGGAGGAAGTTGGGGCAAAGCAGGAATATTGGTGAAGATTTGAAATAGGTTTGGGGGGAATTTTAAGAGGTTGGTGGGGATATCAAGAGGCAGACAATGACAGTTCGGAGGAGGTTATTTGAGATGGTGAGAAGGGTGTAGGTGGAGATCAGAAGATTAGGGAGTGTGTAGAGGAGGAGGAGAGAGAACATCATGGCATTGGAAAAAATCAGGAATCGATAGGTGGAAATTGGAGAAACTTCCAAACATTGTCAAAGTGTGTTTGGACCGCAGATTGGAGATGAGAGAAGGAGGGAGACAAAGTTGGTAAGAAGATATAAAGAGGTGATGAGAGATCAGCAGGAGGAATAATTAAAGGATAGCGAGACCCAGAAAGTCTCGGCAGCCTTGTTGGCCCTACCGAGGTGGTGGAGGCGGGCAGAGGAACAAGCACTCTGCAGGGAGGTTTACCTCTGGCCCAGAGAGGCAAAGGCCAGCACCGAGATCATGGGATGAAGAGTTAGGCAGGCCGATGAGATTCAGCCTCCATAGAGACTGGTGACTGAAGACACTGCTGTAGTGGATTGATGTCCAATCCAAAAAGGCAGAGGTATTGAGCCACTGATACAAGGCACATCGTAACACCCATTCCAAGATGGCATTGTTTATAGCGTTACTGGATCATGGACGCGGCCTGACCAAATCAGGTTCCACAGCATCTTCCAGAGGCGAGATAGGGCAGGAAGAGGGTTAGGTGCCTGATTGGATGCTTGTTCATCTCCCTACTCTTAGGGTCCTGAACATATAACCTCCCCAAACTATCTTTCTCCCCTCATCACGGAGCAGACGCTCACTTGTGCTAATGGACCTAGCACTAGACATTGTCACTTGGCTCCAAGCAGACTTTCTCATTGGTCCGCTATGTTCCATTTCTAATGGATTATGTCCTCCCTCGATTTCCTCCTTTTAGATAGATTCTCCTGCTTAGCAGCACTTTTTGAACATTTTTCCAAGCAGGAACCTCCTCGTCTGCCGAAAAGCCCGGGATTGGTGAAATCCTTGACAAGGATTTGAGAATTGTCCATGCCACTGACGTTTTCATCAGCTGGCAGGCTCTTTGGTGCTCTGTTGGCGCCCGCGCTCAAAGGATCATTCAGCGTTGATAGTCAAAAGATACCTCGATTTCTAGGTTTGCACCAAAGTCTAGAAGGGAATTTGTCCTCATTTCAGGGAATCTTTGACAATGATGATGACCTGGTTCGCTTCCGAACCTACGGGTCTCCCTCGACAGCCTGAGGAGTTTCAGGTGAAGGAAAATAAACTGGCTGGTCTTGCCTCCATTTTGCATGAACCAAGTGGCCTAGACCCCTCCCCTGTGGTAGAATTTCATCGAGGAGATTCTCAAAGCAACCCTACTGTGGCATACAGAAAGATGATGCAAAGGTAGCTGATGCCTTAGGCTGGGGCTGTCCAGCAAGGGAAATAGAAGAATGTGACCTAACCGACATTCTGGACAAGGGCATGAATTTTGAACTAGTCCTTCCCTTATATAATGCCATTAGCACATATAGCGGACCCGCTCCTACCCTGGGACGCTCATAAGGGGGCCTCATCACCGCCTGGGCCGACGCGGGAGCGCGCCCAGACATCCACTACACACGGAACCCCAAGGAGGAAAAAAGTGAGGTGAGGAGTGCCTACTGCCCCAACAGTACATTGGACTCTTGAGACCACCAGTGTAGTCCACGCAGCGCAAGTGAAAGACACCCAGCAGGCCTTAAAACACCCGGCGGCAGTGGCGGACACGCTCCCGAGCAGCGCAAACACCAGGGAGAGGTAAGGAGCGGGGGGGCAGGCTGGGAGTGCGCCCCCTCCTAGAGTCCAATAACACCCGAGAAGGTACTGACCCCCCCGACTGAGCCCCGCCACCACCTTCGGCCAACGCGGGAGCGCGCCCGGGGTCCCCTCTCCCCAGTAAATAAAACGTGACTATCTGGGGATACCCCACAAGTTGTGATTGGTGCCCTATGCGCCCCATTGATCAGCCCGGCTTGGTGTTTGGGGACACTAACAAACCCAACCACACGGAATACCGCTGAGAAAACCTAATCGGACGGAGCTATCCCTAGCAGAGACCCATGAAAACAAGTATCAGGAGGCCCACACGGAGTCTCAACGCGGAGAGAACCTGATGCCCGGGATTAAAGGGAAAACCCCTCAAACGAGATCCAAGACACTGGCGAAAAACCAAAGTCGTTTACTAGAAAGCTGCTGGAGCACAGCACAACAAAGTGCCCCCCAAGAACCTCTGGACCAGGGAGAACCACCGACGCCTAACAATTCTGATATGGCTATAAATAAGGAAGAACTACTTGACTGCCTCAGGGGCATGGAATCCAGGATAACAAACACACTCCAGACCCAACTAGAAACAATGAAAGAAGAGCTGAAGACATCCCTGAAAGAGGTACGACAGGAAATGGACGAACTTGGAGGCAGAGTGGACACACTCGAAAATGGACTCTCACATATGGCAGAGGAAGCAAAGCAATACAATAGCCTACTAGACCAGGTCGCCAGAGCTACAAATAACCTAAAGATCCAAACTGAAGATCTGGAAAATCGCTCGCGAAGATCCAACATCCGGGTCAAGGGCCTCCCAGAGACGATCCAAGATAAAGACCTAAGAGACACCATGCAATGCTGCTTTAGCAGCATCCTAAACAACGCCCCCCACACCCCAGAGAGATTTGAATTTGACAGAATCCACCGAGTGGGCCCAAAAAGGAATGAACCAGGAGTAAGACCTAGGGATGTTCTTATCGCCATGACCTCCTATAGTCTGAAAGAAGACATCTTAAGAGCTGCACATACCCACAAAGAACTAACAATCAATGGAGGGCGAATCCAACTGTACCAGGACCTAGTGCTGATCACCCTAGATAAAAGGAAGCTTATGCAACCGGTCACAAAAGCACTACAAGCCAAACAAATCGCATACAGATGGACATTCCCCTTTGGACTAGCCTTCCCCTGGAAAGAGAAACAAAGAAGGATCAGTACATGCGAAGAAGGCCTTTCAATACTACAAATTGTGGAGGAACAAAGCCAAACCAAAACTAGCCCACAAAATAGTGCACCCAGCAGCCAAAATAACCAATGGGAATGGTCATCCGAGAGGAAAAGAAGACCTAACAGAGAAAAGAAACTGGCAGGTCCCTTCAAATATCACGAACGAAACACCCTGAAGAAGACACTAAATAAAGAAGCAACTGAAAGAGAAACCGAGGAAACACCTGACCACAGCAGGTGGTCCACCTCAAACTAACCCAAAACAAGACACACCAAAAGACGGAAGCAACAAACATAATACATACAAAAATGGCAGATACATTGATCGTATCGCTAAATGTACAAGGACTGAACTCCCCTGGGAAACGACATGTGATTCTCAACAGGCTCGAGAAGATGCCGGCAAAGATAGCGCTCCTTCAAGAAACCCACCTCTTGAAAGCGGATGAAAAGAGAATGCGTAACAAGGCATTGCCACAACAATACTTCGCCTCTAGCAACACAAAAACAAAAGGGGTCGCAATACTGCTGGCTAAGGGACTGAACTTCCGAAAGCAACAGATGATTAGTGAAACTGAAGGGAGATACCTGGGAATCAAAGGAACTATAAAAGGGAAGGCCTACACAATCCTGACGATATACGCCCCTAATGACAAGCAAGACCGATACATCACAGATCTCCTACTGAAAATAGGGAGTTGGTGTGAAGGTCAAATAATCATAGGAGGGGATTTCAACTGCATAATGGATCCGAACCTCGACAAAACCCTTCCCTCTACGGCAGCCGACCAGAGAAACAGACAGGCGCTGGGAAAGTTCCTCAGAGAGCTAGAAGTAATCGAGACTTGGCGCTTCTTCCAAGGAGACACGAGAGAATACACTCATTATTCTGGGGTACACAGAGGATACTCCAGAATAGACATGATCCTGGTGTCAGCAACTCTAATCCCCCAAGTGACTAAGGTGGAAATTGGAACACAATATATTATGGATCATGCCCCAGTAATAGTTAGCCTAGAAATAGACGGAGGGGGAAATAAGCAACGCCCACCGTGGAGACTCAACGAACTGATCCTGCGCGACATAGCACTTAGAACAAAAATGGAGGAAACCATAAATAACTATTTCAAAGAGAATGACAACGGCGAGGTTGACTGGAAGACAATCTGGGATGCGGGGAAGGCTGTAATCCGGGGAGAATTCATGGCCCAAGCAGCTGTATACTGTAGGGAACGAGCAATACTAACCCGGAAGATGGAACTAGCCCTAAAAGAAGCAGAGAAAAATCACAAGACCCGACAAACGCGGAAATCCTGGCGAGAGCTAAAGAAGGTTTGTGCCCAACTAGAAAGTCACACTGCGGACGCAGTGGCACAGAAGTTGCTGAATACGAAACAATCATACTACGTCCACGGCGGCAAGGCAAATACATTTCTAGCGGCCAAATTAAACAAACAGAAATCCTGTAACTATATAGTTGCCTTAAGAAATGAAAAAGGAGACAAGATCACAAAAGAGGAAGAGAAAAGAGAAATAATGGTCCGATTCCATGAAGAACTACTACAGGGAACAAACCTAAACGCGTCACACCAAAAATCCTACCTGCTGGCCACGAGTCTACCCCAAATCTCGGACAAGGACGCGGAAATCCTGGGGAGGCCATTTACAGTTCAAGAAATCAAAGAGGCTATCTCCTCACTACCAAGGAACAAGACCCGAGGTCCAGGCGGCTTCGGAAATGCCTACTACAAAATATTCCATACGCAACTATTGGGCCCCCTCACACGACTCTTCAACACAATTAGAGACACCGGATCGATCTATGGCAAGATCCTCCACGATCCTTGCCCTGAAACCAAACAAAGATCCCACTGAATGCTCAAGTTACCGCCCGATAGCACTCCTAAACACAGATACAAAGCTATACACAAAGATACTAGCGAATAGGCTATCGCAGATCCTCCCAGATATTATCCACGAGGACCAAGCAGGTTTTGTCAAGGGACGACACACCCAAGATAATGTCAGAAGGGCCATAGACGTGATAGAATATGGGAGACGGACAAACCAGAAATTTGCAATAGCTGCCCTGGACGCCTCACAGGCTTTCAACAGCTTGGACTGGGAATACCTAAAGATGATCCTGGGAAAATTCGGATGCGGAACACTATTCAGCAGAATGATCCTGGCAAATTTTCAATGCCCATCTACATCATTTCAGATAAATGCCTGCGACTCAAGACAAGTGGAGATACGGAGGGGTACAGCGCCAGGGCTGCCCCCTTTCTCCACTAATATTTGCGATGGCTATGGAACCGCTAGCAGCAAGATACAGAGGAAACCCTGACATAAAAGGAGTGCAAATCAAGGAGACCCCGCAGAAAATAGCATTGTATGCTGATGATGTGATGCTCTATATGGGAGATACTACGAATACACTACTGAAAGCCGTGGAGACACTGGAAGAATTTGCCACCATATCTGGATTTTCAATCAACTAAAATGAATCAAAGGCACTAAACATATCTGAAGACGCAACTACAATAAACTGCATGAAGCAAAGATTCCCCCTGAGATGGGAGGAAAACACGCTAGAATACTTGGGAGTTCAACTGGCCAAGAAATTCAAGGACTTATATAAATCAAACATCCCCTCTCTCTGGAAACAACTAAAAGCGGACCTGCTGAGATGGGATAATCAGGAGTTATCGTGGTTCGCCAGAATAGCAGCGGTGAAGATGACCCTTCTCCCCCGCCTTCTATACTTGACGAGTTCAATATCCACAACGATCCCACCACAGATAATAAAAGAACTTCAAAACGCAGTATTTAAATTCATATGGGCGAAAAAGAGACCCAGAATACAGAGACGCATACTGACTCGTCGCCCGCTCCTGGGAGGCCTGGGGGGTCCCAGACCTAGGCAGATACATCATGGCAGTGCACTTGGCCCCCATTCTTCAGTGGGCTAACCCAGACGACACCAAAGGATGGAGAGCCATAGAACAAGCACCCACACAGATCCCGATAAAAGCGCTCCTAGCACTGAGCCCCAAGGCCCGCGAAGCAGAAGGAAAATTACTAGGAGCTACTAAAACAGCGCTGAGTAGCTGGGACAAAGCCATGCAAATGAAAAAGATCAAACAAGGACTGGGTCCACTATCTCCAATAGCACATAACATCGACTTCACCCCAGGCCTGAAGAAGAGTTTCTGGAAAGGCTGGAAAGACGCTGACAATTTGCAACTGCAGGACATGTACCAAAACACCGACCCAATCCCATTCCTAGAATGCAAAAAGAAATTCGATCTAGGGGAAAATGAAAGGTTCAGGTACACGCAAGTACGAGACTGGATCTCCCATCCCTCAGATGCAAGAACAATGCAAGAAGGTGAACCAAAGAAGGGGATATCTAGAATCTACAGACTGCTCGATGGAGCACAACCAACGGACAACCTAAAATATAAAGAGAATTGGGAAAAAGACATAGGAGAACCAATAACGGAAAAAGAGTGGGACCAAATATGGACAAGAGCTCACATATCCTCCAAATGTACAGCAATTAAAGAAGCTGCATATAAATTATGGTACAGATGGTACATGTCCCCCCACAGACGACACAAAATAAATCCAGAATATCCCCCAAACTGTTGGAGACAATGTGGTGGGAGAGGAGATCTATTCCACATGTGGTGGACATGCCCCAAAGTAATTACCTACTGGAAGGAGATACTGGGACACATCAAAGACATTACTGGCAGAGACTTACCACTATCACCTAAGGTGGTCCTGCTGGGAGTAGAGGCAAAAGGAATATATGCAGCATCGGGGCATATATCCACGCTAATAACACACTTACTATCAACAGCACGAATAACATTAGCGCAAAGGTGGAAAACACTAGAAGGACCGACGACACCATGGTGGTGGATGAAACTATGGGGAGTAATGGCAATGGAGAAGGTAACTGCCATAAGAACAGAAACATATCAGAGATACCTATCTATATGGTCCCCCTTCAGAGACTTTGTTTGAGACAGGGAAGCCTACTTCTATAAACCACGAACCCTCAGAAATATGTCGATCACTTAACATCAGAACAGAGAAAGAGATTAGACACTGCAGAGACGCTTATCCACTTGGCCCCCCTTCCAAGAGAAGTAGTGGGGAAAGAAAGTGAGAATGAAACGATAAAACTGGGAGATACCTATTGTATAATAACAGACAACAAAATTATAATGTGGACTCATAATATCAAAAGTTATACTCTTGCACATTTATTGAAAGTTAAAATATTTTTTACCTCTTCAAAACTGTTACAAAAGTTGTAAAGGGACAATGGGGAGGAGGGAGGAATGATAAATGACAGATGAAGAAATTGGAGACAATCTACGCAGCAACGGGTAGTGTTAATCCTGAATTGAAAGTTGGCCTATGCTTTATAACAACAAGTTGTAACGATCAAATGTTGTAATTGATTATGTCTCCATTGAAAAAAAAAAAAGAAAAAGAAAAATGGTTACAAAAAATAATAATGCCATTAGCATCCCCTCTTGGAGCTATGGAAATCTCCTTGCTTGGAGCCAACAGTCCATACGTATTTTTTGCTTGGAAGTACAGGCCAGCCTCCTCTGACCCAAGAGTTCCTCACCAAACACCCATCACATGACAGTCTGGTGGTGCAGCCAGCTACTGTTGGCAACAAAGCAAACGCCTATCTTTCTTTACCCCCAGAGAAGGATGCCAAAAGGGATGATGCACTGGCCAAAATAGTATTTTCCTCGGGAAGCATGGCTCTTGAGGCAATGGACGCCTCTTATGCAATTGCCAAATGCACACACGCCCCTATGGTCTGTGGTGACTGGGTGGCAGAGCACATCCCTGAAGGGGAAATGAGGTATGGCTTCTTCAACTTTGTGGAGGATGGGAAAGAAGCCATGCGCTAAGCCCTACAATCAGGACTCGACATGACGGACTTTGTCGGAGGATCAATGGCGGTGAGTTCATTCATGCGAAGATTTGCCTGGCTAAGAAAATTAAGCTTTGCACAGGATATACAGGCAAAATTGCTTGGCATGCCTTTTGATCGGTCACACTGGTTTGGCTCAAAGGCAGACGATTACCTGGAGAAGTTGCAGGCCTCCAAATTTGCAGCAAAGTCCCTAGGGGTGGCAGCAAGACAGCATGTTCAAACTTCCTCACAGTGAAGGGGTTAAGCCCTTTCGGTACTATCTACTATGGCCAAAAGGGAAAGCAAATCACAGCTCACCAGGTCAAAGACTCTTCTATCTACCTTCTAGAGGTAGAGGTGGTAAAACAGACCACTTACGCATCTGTCCCCTGTACTGCATCTCACACAGCAAAACCTCTTTGAGGACTTCTGCCATTCTACGCCAGTAAGGAGTGGGGCGTCTGTCACACCATTTACAAGACTGGTACAGTACTACTTGAGATGCATGGGCACAGCGGGTAGTTTCCCAAGCCTACTGCCTCAGAGGTCTGTGACCAATCTTGGACATGAGGAGCTTGAACAGGTTCCTCAGGAAGGACAAGTTCATGATGACCCTATTGTAGAGGTGACACTACTGACCCGCTAATGAAGACAGCTCTACACGCGAAGGACCAAATAATATGTGTCCTTTGTGAGAAAATGGCTCATCACAGTCTTCACTACAGCCAGATCCTTTGGCACATTGGCGTACATTTTTTTTCAGTATTCTATCATGGATCTGCTATTCCACACACAGTTTTCTGTGCTCTCTCAAAAACAGCCTCGCCAGGTAGCTAACGTGCACCAGAGATTGAAATGAACTGAACGCAAGACAGTTCTTGTCTCCACCCCTGTCACCCTACACGTCATTATTTAAAGATCAACATTCACATTTCTAGTCACATCTTTCCTGTTGTCCTGAAGAAAGCTCGAAGTCCCCGAAAATGATGCTTGGAGCAAGACAACATTACTGTCTATACCAAATGCAATTGACTGATGAACACTACAACCGGTCCTTCAAGCTAGAAACACCAAATCTGTGTCGACAGTGAAAATGTGTTGTATATCTAGCATTGCACATAAATCAATTCTTTTTATGCAAAAATGTTCCTGCCATTGTTAAGACTCATGTCTATTTGTTTGCTTTTTGGGGTAACAATTGCGCTGCCCTTTGTTGACGAATGTTTTTAACATGTTCCTTCTATTAAACTTTGTTTTAGATGCTTTATTTTGAGTGTGATTTTGTGTAACTAGTTTTAAAAAATCACTAGTCTTTTGAATAGGTCCTCCCACCTCTTTCACGCCTAAGGGAGGGGTACCCTGGTTTCTCCCCTTTTTCGTGACTCTTGTAGATCCTCCAGGCCCTGGAAATTCAAGACTAGATGGTGTCACAGGCAACACTCAATACAAGTTTCGAGTTCTGCCTTTCGGGCTTACCTGCGCCCGAGGGTCTTCACCAAGCTATTGGTGGTAGTGGCAGCCAGTATCAGGAAAGTGGGTGTGGGGATTCCCCTTTTTCCCTACTTGGACAATTGGTTAATAAGGGCGCAGACCCCAGATCAAGGCCTGTATCATATTAATCGCACCTGCTACCTCATCCACTAGCTGGGCTTCTCCCTCAATTAAAAAAAATCTCAACTGACCCCTTCTCAAGTGCTTCAATTCATCGAAACGGTCAAGGATTCTCCCTCGGGCAAGGCTTTTCCTCTTGAGGACAGGGCTCTACAAATCCAGCAGATGGTCACCAGATTCCAGAATGCCCCATTACCTGCAAGCCCTAAACCTCCGACGATTTGGTCTGCCTCACTGTATCCTGCATCTTCCTGGTGCCAGAAGCCCGATTGAGAATTAGATTGCTCCAATGGGCCCTCGGGTCTTAATGGTCATAGAGGGACTGGATTCAAGTCCTGAACAGAGTCTCTCAGGATCTCCTGTGGTGGACTTGGAGGGAGAATGTGATGGAGCGAGAACAGTTTTGGCAACCGTGGCCAAAGCCTACTGTAGTAAAGGACGCGTCTCTGAAAGGCTTGGGTACTCGCTCACCTTAACGAGCTGATGGTGAGTGGGTTGTGGTCCCTTATGTGGCACAATACTGATGATTCAGATTCACATTGAAAGATGATGCAGGTATGCTTGTTGGATTGGCCCTGTATCAAACGCTAGTCTTTATTATCTTATTTCTTTATATCTCAATTTATTTGATTCTCTTCCTTGTTTTTATAGATTCAGCCCTGATGATGGACATAGTCCGAAATGCATTGGCTCATTTGATCTGATTTTGAATGTTTTCCTCCCTATGCATTTTTCATTAAATAAAGGAATCATTGTAATATATGTGATGCCTTTCTTTATCTTTCTAAAATATTTTGACAGTAATAACATTGCACCAGTACCATTTGAAAGGGTCTTTTAGACTCATTGGTGAGCATGTAGCACCCAGAGGGGTTTTCTGTTTATTATTGTTGGTGAAAGCTTGCAATCCTGCCATACAGCTAAGACTTGCACTCAGCAGTTATGTCTCCCCATCATGTCTCCAGAATTCAGCGTTGTTGTGCATGTTTCTAATTGAAATAGTCTGAGCCACTAATGATTTATTGCTGTTATACCAACATTTGGAGCATACAAAGGGTACCTGTGGGGAAAACCAGGCTGCAAATGAATTTATAGCATCACAATCCCATTTATGTTCAATATTACTATTTCATATGTTAAGAAAAGGCTCCTTCCTCAAAGAATATTGTAAATGCATTTTGTTAATAGGTTGCATGTCTTGGAACCTGTAGAAGTGCAGAGGGAAGGCTCAGACACAATGGTGGCATGTTTTTGGGTATGATATATGATATGATAGGTTATTTACAACGCGCTTAATACCCAGAGGTTTCTAAGCGCGGACCCGGGGTTCGAACCCGTGTTGCTCCGTGTCGTCTTGCTTTCAAGACAAGCATGTTGCCACTGAGCTATCCTCCCGAGACTTGTATTAATCAAGAAAGGGTTGGAAAATCTCTAAAGCTAAGAGGGGTTCCCTGCCAAAACCAAATCAAATAGTCTATTACTGTCATGTCTCAAAAGCCTACTTCTGTCCCCAACGCTAACAACTTAAACCTACTATGCAAGGATAATCTCTTCCCGAAGTTAAGTTGTTCGTGGTAGTTCCAGCAAACAGAAACGTTCCCAGTCTCTTGAGCAATCAAAAGTGATGAGTTAAACAATGTTTATTGTAAAATAAATACCATAATGATGATAATAATAATGTTCATAAGTATAGGATTGTGCTCCTGTTCCCTAGACGACTTTTACTTTCATTCCTTTTTGGGCTTCTGAGCCCTGTATCCTTTTAGGTAAATGGCATCGCATGGAAACACCTCTTAGATTAACAGTTCTGGCATCCCACCAACTTGGCACACTTCCCTACCAAGCATAGGATTGCCCTTTTCACTTCCAGGGTCCTTGACCCTCTTGTTCTCAACTTCTTACGTGGGTGCTGGTCCCAAACTCACAAGGATCTGAAGGGCTTTGTTTACTCTCCTGCAAAGCCATTGTCCTCTCGTGGACTGTCTCTCTTTCTCTTACTGGGTCCCAGACCCTCTTGTTCCTTGTTAGTTCAGTTCTTTGCTTTTCACGTGGGTGCGGGTCCCAGGCTCGCAATATAGGATTGTATCTGCTTGGTTCACTCTTGCCAAACATTGTCATGGTTTTAGAACACGGCACACTCCAGCCACGGACTCCTTTGCCTGACAATGAACGTGGCGCACAATAAAAATGCTTTTTATCTTGAATAACCCACTGGTTCTTTTATTTGATTAGGCATTCAACCCGTCTCACACCCACCTTTACAAATACCCAGTGTCACAATGGGCTAGGAACCAGGGCGGTGTGTATCAATAAGATATTTATTAATGTATTATTTAATGGAAAAAGCAAAATCAAACAATTTGACAACAGCCACCAATGTTGTGGCACTCAATGCAATGTTGCCTACAGAACAATGGGTTAAAAATCCTGAACCCAGTTCACATGAATCTTTAATGGCAAACAGGAAAAATAGTTTTAAAGCATGTGCTTGCACTAAGGTTAAGCACTCGCCCTGCAACACTCACCCCCTAAACATGAGCTAACTTAATTCCCTTTGGATGAAAGGCAGTGGTAAGGAGAAAGAAAAAAATTTGATTTGGAATACAGCCCATCACCTCCAAGTGGGAAGTCAGGAAAGAAAAGGAAAACCCTTTTTAGGAGCAAAGTGACAGAATTGGATTTGGGCGATTACTCGCACAACCACTCACAACTGTGGTGGGACAGCTAGCAAAGAAATGTGTGTTGCTACACTTGAGGAGATAAGGAAGCTTAAAGACTACAAATCAGTACACAAGGGCAACGTGAACACAAGGTAGGAAAATCAATTTTGAGGAAGAAAGCAAATGCAAAAGAAAAATACACACGGCAATGGAATTTAGTTTTTACACAGAATTTGAGATGACAGGCAGCTAAGGAAACAGATTAGCTTTCAAAATTGGAAATAGGACAAAGGCACACAACAGATAGGATTCTAGACAAAGGGGATTGCTATTAATGAGACAGATGCAAGTTAAGAGTTCATGGGGTAATGCACACAAGACACGGCAAATTCAGGTTTCAGTGACAAGGAGGCTAATTCTTGGAGACTATAGTTTAAAGACTATAGTTAGTAAAAACACTTGACAAAATTGTTGATTTCGAGTGGCAATAATATTGAACGTGAATTTCAATGGAAAATGTATTTATTTCAAAATGATACTAAGGATTTATACAGACAACTGAAAGATTTCTCAAGGAATCCGCTAACATACACAGGCTAATACAGATTCTTCTATGGAAAGCTGAATTGATTATACTGGCAATTTGGGATTTTCTATGAGTTTTATGTTACAAAAGGATAGGGGTATGCAATTTGAGACTGGGGAGATTTGCTACTTACAAAGTAAGCCTTGATTTAGGATTCTGGAAAGTCAGCGGGATCTCAGGAGCCTCTGGACAGCTAGGCAAAGGGTCTGGTCTCAGCACTCTCCTGGATGGTATTCTGAATAGCCCGGCTGGATCTGAGGACTCTCTGGACAGCTGGCAAGGGTCTGGTCGCCTCACTCTCTTCGATGGGGATTAGCTGCCTCTGTCCTCTTTCTCCTGTCTCCCTGGGTTCTTGTGTGTGTCTGCACCTGTGTCTAGTACAGTCTCCTCTTATATAGCCCAAATGGCGCCACTCATTTTACAATCTAGGGGAGTACTCTAAAATTACCCCCACCCCAAGGATTGGACAGTCAGTCTTTCTTTTCTCTGCCCCTTGGTCTTATTGGTTCAGGGGAGAGAGCATCATTTGTCTGTTTGGTCATTTATGACAGTTCTTTGTTTCTCAGGTCCACTTTTTAGAAAAACTGAGTTATGCATCATAACACCTTATATACTAGCCACTGCCATAAGAAGTAGATAGGCAGTTTCAGTGGGCCACAGGGAATTAGACAGTATGATCGCCAACTCTGTGCGACATAGCATATCGGTTTGGCACATTTTTGCCCTTTTCATGTAATGCATAGCAGTTACAATTCTGCAAAGAATTAGACATGTTTATAATGTCATTTCCCATCTGTCCACCAATTTTCCTCTTTGTCCCATTTATACATCAGCCAGAAACAAGTCTTTACTGGCCGTTTCAGTCCACAAAGTGCTAGGAAAATGTACTTCGTCTCTTAGCATCCGCCTGGAAATTGCAAGAAACAATAACATAAAACGATTGTACTTTCTTATTCTGAGTGCTGGGAAAAATGCCTAAAATGAATCACTATATTAATGTCAATTTGGAGGATCTGTCACATATGGGGGGCGGTGCTTCATTCCCCACAGCAAACGGTCCCCCCCTGGCTCAGCTTGCAACAAAAGACCTTTATTGCTCCTTTGAAGTTTGTCAGTTTGTCCTTCCGAGTGGGTGCTGGAGGAACTTGCACTTCTTGGTCAAGCATTAGCCCCGGTGGCTTTCTTTGTCTTCTCTGCTAGTACTGCCTTCCAGTCTAGCAGAACAGGTAATGATCACACCCTCAGGCACCGCATATGTCATTGTGGAATAGTTCACTTATAAGTGTGACTTCCAGGGGTAGGCAAGACTTCCAATTACGGTTTTACTGGTATTCCTGAGCCTCTGCCAAGTTAATTGAAGTCTTGTGAGGAAAAAGTATAATATACATGGCTTTGTCAGCTCCTCACCCCCAACATATTCATTGACATTTATGTGCAAGCAAAGCTACCCTTTCACGGTGGCTTCTAAAAGTGATTTTCCTTTTTCCTCTTTTACACGTGTGGAAGCCGTATTTCATCCAATGTTTGAAATGCGGTTCTGTAAGTCAGGGGATTCTTTGGATTTATCCTTCTTGAATGGGTTTGCCTTAGTAGTGTATCCATAGACACGGAGGGGTAGACCCTCTGCACAAGGTTCTTTTGATTTGACACGGAAGAAAAAGCATTGCCGTTTTTCATTCATTTGCAGTGTTTGAGTGCTGCTGTTCACATGAAAGGGAAAACAAAAGTTGTCGGGTTGCAATGTGAAATCCTTGCCCTCATGTGAATGAACAGTAAGACGAGGCTGATTTCGGATGTATTGCCTAACTTTCTGGAATTCGGATGGAATAAAGCAGAATGGGCTGTTTTTCAATGCACAGCATAACTTAGTGGTATTTCAGATGAAAGAAAAAGAAAACGCAGGGCCTTCTTGAATGCAGTGCACAACTTTGGTATTCAGATGACAGAACAGCAAATGTAGAGCCATTTTTCAATGCAGTGTTCAACTGCTTGCTACACGTGTGCCAGGGAACACACGGTGCAGCCTTTGTCTGTGGCGATGTTTAAATGCGGTTTTTAGGTGAAGGTGATTTCTGTTAGGGGCTGTAAATGGACCCCACAGCATACCACTTTCCCTTATTTGCTCCTTTTCATGGGTCCCCGACTCGCACTTTTTTGCTGTATCTGTTTGTTTCACTCACCTGCCAAAAATAAGATTTTTCTCGTGGTTATTTTCAGGGTCCCAGACCCTCTTATACTTTGACTTTGATATGGGTGCGGGTCTGAGACTCGCATTGATATGGGTGCGGGTCGGAGACTCGCAATGTCCCTTCATGGTTCCAGGCCCTCTTATTCCTTGGGATACCAGACCCACTTATGGTTTCGCTTTCATATGGGTGCGGGTCCCAGACCCTCTTATTCCTTGAGATCCCAGACCCACTTATGGTTTTGCTTTCATATGGGTGCGCTAGTCCCAGACTCACAATGTCCCTTTAGTGTCCCAGACCCTTTTACTCCAAGCTCTCTCTTCACCCCATTAGTTCCCCTGACCTCCAATGCCTCTCAGCAACCCGCGTACCTGTTAGTTTCTGTGTTGTTGGTACCATCGTTTCCCGAGCAGCTGCGTTGTTCATCGTGGCTCTGCTAGCGTTCGGTTAAGCAACGGACTCTGCAGCAGCTCTGCAGACATCTCAATCTGCCTGGCTGCGTGAGCTCCCTTGCAGGTGTTTCGACGAGGCCTGGAGTGCCCAGAGGTTCATCGCAGAAGCAGCGCGAGGAGTCCTTCCAGCTGAGACTAGGTCAGCGTTCTCCCCTTTCTATGTTTACGACTTTCTGTTCGGCTCTTTTCTGCTCGCCCGATGCATGGCGCCAGCAGTTCCTCCTCTCATGAGAAGCTAGACCGCTCATGCTAATCCTTCAAAGTGATCCTCAGACTCTTGGTCATCTTCTTCTAAGTACTTCTTTTCAAACTGGATGTAAAATACATGGTTGATATTGCAGTCTTGTCAAGGATGTTATTTTAACTAATTTGTCAACAGAACACATTGGCTCTGGTCATAGGGGGGAAAGGAGGACGGGGGGCATACCGTGTCTCTTAAAAATAGTCATCGCCAATCCCATGGGGGGCTTCTTTCCCCATGTGATCCTCCCTTGGTGCACCACCCGAGGGGGATTATTGTACTGTGGGCGTAGCACCCTGGCCCTTTGGAGAAGGGACAACATCTTCAGATTAGTCACAAACTTTGCTGTGTCATTACAGTTTAGGTGGATCAATAAAAATAAATTAATAATACAAAAAAAACAAATGAGGACACCTCTGACATATCCGTTATTAATAAGGTTTCTGACACTGTTGTCCACTGGTAGCGAAAAAGTAACAAATATCTGGAATAGGTACTCCCATGTTTGTTATTTGCAGTGGTAAAGAGGCTTTCCGCAGGACATATCAATATGCCCTTACCAGAAAGTATTTGGATTCCATGCATTGCCTATGATTTCAGATGGTTTGTAGAGTGGCTAACAAAGTTGTAAGGTGGGAAAACAGCTCAGGGTGCCATTTAAGCCTGCTTGGGTAAGTACTTGTAACCAAATTGAAAATAAAGTAGTTTTCCAACTTCCAATTGAGGTTATACTGTTAATGGTGTGGTTTTTAATCACATGATGCAACTTGTTCTAATATATTATGGCACTGCCTTGTACGCCATATATTTAATTGTTTGAGAATAGCCTGCCTTGGATCATATGTTCACAGTACAGTTGTCTGAATAATAATAAAGGTGGTGTCCTGAAGGAGGTTACTGTTCTTTTGTTAAAATAGTAAAGGCATGTTGACCTTTTCCATGGTTAATATTTACTGCCAGTTATCAGTGGTCAACAGACTACTCTGTCTTTTTGCTTGTGTAGCCTCTTTCACAGCATTTGGTTATACTTTTTAGTTTCCTTTTTGTGGATCCATTAATTTACCTAAATTAGGCTGAAACTGTAAGATTACTTGCCGTGTTGACTCTTCACAAAAACGGGCAGTGTTTACATATCTGAAATATTTATTTTGTACAAAATATTTGATATGGCATTTTGAAATTCAAACAATCTTATTTTCTCCCTCCCCTCCCCCCAGATATTTCTTTTACAGTTGAGTTGTGTAGTCCAACGCTGATGGCTCATGTTTCTTACACGATTTTACCTCACACTTATTTCTATGAAATATTGTTGCTGCAATGGTTTTTGCCCTTTGAAAGAAGATTTCTGCTGAGTTTCATCAGACTTTGGGAAGCCGTCGGTTCATAGCTCTAGAGGTTTGTCATTCAGGTTTCTTCAGTATCCTGCCAGGCTTCTTTCTATAGGGCTCGGTTTAGACATATGTGCCGTAGTTCCTGTTTAAACGGAACTGCCTTCTGTGACGAGCAGAATTTATTCTTGCCTTTCGTGTACAAATAATACCAAAACAAACTAAAACCAGGGACTATGGCATGGTCTCGGAAACGACTACTTCCAAGCTTCGTTTTGCAAGTCTGCGCCATAATGCCATTTTCTTTTCGGCTTTTTTGACAATTGAATCCTCTATTTAAACTTGTATGCATCCACCTACCTACCATACTCAGGTCCCTGCCAGCCGCTGGTATGAACGTTCGTTGAAAAATAACTGAGTTAATTTAGTAATCCACAGGAAATTCCCCTCGGACTCTGTTTCATGAATGAAACGGTGCGATAGGTTCTCTCTCCAAGGAAGCAGTAAGCACTGTGACTAAAGTTGGATTCTGTTTTCCCCCTTTGAGCCCTTCTGGTGTACCCACAGTGAGACGGATTAGATTTCGAGGAGCTCTTCGTGATTGCAGTGCTACAGAGTCCAGAGGATGCGAGCCAGTGTGAGCGCTGGACTCTGCCCAGTGTGCCTGTGTTCCATCTGTTCTGTCTTTTCCCCTTATTATTGCCAGATGTTTTGTGCAGTGCTTTATTCCAGCTTTTGATTTAGCTCCTATACTCCAATCACCCCTCTTCCCCAGGCATCAAGCCCAGCTTATCCTAACCACTGTCAGCTCGCTCCCTTTTATAGGACCATGGGGAGTGTGTAAATCGTCAGACTTCCCTGATCCCTCTCTCGGTCACCAGCTGCAAATAAATCAATCTAGAGATCCCGCCCGCGTCCGTGTGCTCATCGGTTTCGGCCTCTTACTTTTCTTTTCTGTCGTGTGAGGTTGTATGAAGGAACAAAAACAGTAGAGTGAGCACGAGAAAGGGGGCTGGCTTCATTTCATATACAAATTTCTCCACCTGCCCTGATTTCGCTGAAGAGCCTGTACTGTGTTCATGATTGAATAGTGCTTTTAAACAACGGTTTCAATTAGCTATACACGTTTGTTTCCTGATGTGCTTTATCTAATGTGCTTTATTAGGTAACTTGACTATAATCCGATTTTACCCTACACTTGTAACCACAGTGACCTCTGCAGCCACCATGTACTTGATATAAGCACATGCAATATTTAACCTTCCAATGTTTTTTTCCCTTTGGTTTTCAAACCTCTAGATTATTATGTACTCCTCTATTGAGAAAAGTACTAACCATTTTGCCATGGTGCCCCCAAATGATCAGATGCATTTTATCATAAGTTTCTCTACTTATTTTTTCACTCTGCCATTTATAATATTAAGTTGCTTCTAAGCACTTTATTTGCCAACCCTCATTGGATACATTTTATCGTGTGACTCCCAATACATACCTGTACTTCCACTTTTTACTGTTGTGTGGTTACCCTGGCTTTATCTAGGTTTAATATCATCTATTTCCAAGCTGTATGGTATCCCATCACACCCCCTGCACTGCATATATTTTCCAGAGGTTCAATAATTTCACATATCCTTCCCAGCATGCTCACTACTTAGCACCTATCTGTACAGATACAATCAATTTACCAGGCAAACAATATAAATGTTACTGGAACTCAGCCATTACCAAGCAATATCATATCACATTCAGTACTAGTGAGCCATATTCGATGAGCACTTAAGCACAAATCTGGCTAATCTAGTCACAGTGGCAGTTTCCCTGTGATTTTTGCTGCATTTCCTTTTATGGGAGCAAGTTCCCCCCCCCCCATACCTCTCACGTCCCCGACACTGCCCCCTGTGAGAAACATGAAGGTACTCTCACAGCTACTTCCCAATGATCTTCTGTTCAGGTGGCCAGGGAAAGGCCATCGCTTTTGGATCCCGACCCTGGGGGTGGACAAGCAAAGGAGCATCACCTGAGTGGAGGTTCCTTGGGGATGGTAAAGAGGGTACCTGGAGGCGAGACATGGTATCCCCTGTTTTCTAATACTGACCTATCCTCCCCTCCTTTAGCCTTTATATGCTATTGTCAATGTCATTCAATCATCCCCAGTAATTTTCCTCTAACTACTGAGAAGAATAAGAGGCAACTAGGAGCAGTGCAGATATCCTAGGGCCAACACCACGGTGGTACTGTGACGAAAAAGAGAGGTCAGGAATTTCACAATAATGGGCTTAAACAAGGTCAGGCAATTGGGAATACCTTGTTTCACCTGCAGCCCATTAGTAATAAACAAGACTATAACATGTGGAAGTCATAGAGGTGGAGGGAGGGTGAGAGATGCAGGTGGTGCAGGAGCAGAACAAGAACACAACCAACTTTGTGCTGTACTGAGGGGCTGGAAGCCGAGACGCTAAGGCGCCCGCTGAAGATCCCGGGAGTCCTGCCAAACGGACTGAGCAGGGCCGGGAACTCTTCTGGAGAAAGGCAGAGAGCAGAAGCCGCTGAGCAGCAGAGACAGAGCCCAGCACGAAAGCCGGTATACTTGGAAGGAAGCAGCCGGCGAACTGGCAAGTTGCTTCTCCTGTGTGGAGAGGGCAAGCCACGGAGCAGCAGCAACCCAGTAAGGCTCTCAAAGAGACTTGGAATTCTGGGTCGCTCCAAAAGGCTGTTAAGCCTGTGTGAGTAAACCTTACGCATATTGAATACCGAACTTGATGAAAGAGGTTGCTGAGCACACATAAGTAAACCTTGCGTATATTGAATACCGAACTTGATGAAAGGGACTGCTGAGCCCGTACAAATAAAAGCAAAACATATTGAATACCAAGCTTGATAAAAAGGAGCTGCTGAGCACGTACAAGTAAAACTTGCATCTATCGAATACGGAATTGTTTGAAAAACATTATTCAAGCTCACACAATGTAAAGCTATACGTCTTGAATATTGAATAACAGGAAAGCGTGGTGAGAGTGAAACCAAGTGAATGCTGCAAAGCTGGATATATTAAATGACAAGAAAGTTGCTACTTGGACAAGATTACAAAGTATTAGCAAATATAAGAACAGTCTGGGGAAATCAAGTGTTGCATGGTTAGAAAACACTTTGAAAGGCATATGAAAATCCTACAAGGAAATGAAAGCATGATCTTGTAAACTATTGAGCATCAACTTTGAGAAACGTAAGGTTGTGTGACCTGCGATGAGTGGACAGTGTGGTCTGACAACTGTGCCTAGACCAAAAACCACAAAAGGTTGAAAAGAAGCAAAGAGGTGAATTATTGGTGACGTTAACCAAAAGAAAAGTCAAGTAGATCCCATGGTCTTTTGCGAACTGATAAGCGGAAGAAACAAGTGAACTATTGAAGTAAATCTTGGTGAATGGAACCCGGAGACCAAAACTTGGAGAGTATTCATCTTGGGGAAGGGAATGTCACAAGGGCTTGCAGGTAGAGACGTTCCCACAAAGCCAAGGGGAGAAAAGTACACAAGAGGCATGAGTACAAGGAGTCATGCAGACAAGAAAGAATAGGCAACCGAGGCAGTGAACAGAAAGGGGCGGGGAGTCCAAGTAAAACAAACACGTTAGGTTCCCTCTTGGGGTGTACGCAGAATGGGGGAAGAGTTTCCCACAGGACCAGGGAAACTCCCGCCTTCTGAGCAGGTTACTATTACAGTTTGCCACTCTGTATGCTCATGGAAAGGAACAGCAGCAGTGGGTGTCTGGACCCTAAGGCACAAACAAGTTAACAGTACTCGCAAGACTGAAGCCGGTACGGGTCTAGCAGGAACGGAACAATGACTGCCTCCTGAATAGGGATGTAACGGTATACCGTTAAAGATACCGTGAACCACTTAATTGAACAACAATAACCGTCACATTGTTTATACCGGTATACCGTTAAGTGTGCTTTTCAATCTGATTTGGAAAGGCTGCAGTAAGCAAGTGCTGCACAGTCTTGGTCTTGCACTGTTGGATGTGCCATCTTGCAAGCAGTATCAGTTGGAGCAGTTTTTAATGCCATTCCATAAACCACACGTGCCTGACACAAAATCACTATGTTAGCAATAGGAAGAATAAACACAGTGCCAAGAGGGAAAAGGGTTTACTTTGGGTTGGCAGCTGTGGGGTTTAAATATTTATAATAGATAATGTTTGCTAAACATATGACAATGGGGGATTTCCGTGGTTCTATCATTGAATTTACATATAATAAGTCACACTGCGAAGTTCACTCATCTTGGGTATTCCCTGCTGCCATACCAAAGGGTAAGATGTCTGTGATTACTGAACACCTTTTGGCCCTCAAGTAAACTAAAGGCTGTATCGTAAAGAGAGCGTGCGTGTGTGCGCACAAGCGTATACTACCATCAGCCTCCATTGATCTTTGGCATGCAGGTTATAAAGATGGCAACATGTTCATCTTCACCATTAGCCAGTGGGGGAGCTAAAAGCCTAAATGACCACTTAAGAAAAGCTATTCAGTTTGCTTTGCCAGCGCAGCAGGCCTCCCCTCCTCCCTCCTCCTCCTCCTCCTCTCCACATGTGTTTGTGTTTGGTGGAAGCAAGGGGTGGCATTTCAGGGGAAAGTATGTTGAAAAGCCCAATTCTGGCCCTGGGTGCCTGGTTTTGTTTGCGATGATAAATCTGACAATTTATGACCTTTTTAGAAAATATTTGTTAAGATTGGTTAACTCCACCTGCTATACCGCGATAACCATGATATACCATCATTTGGCAAGAAGGTGATCGTACCGTCATAAAACTAATACCGTGACACCCCTACTCCTGAAACAGGAACCAGCACACCGTTAACAAACACACAAGGTACAATACTGAAACGCGACAAACGAAAGGGGCAGAGATTGCCTGCTGGAAACCCAGCAGCCAAACTCTGAACAAAGGAATTACACAAGGCACAAGTGAAGGCAAGAACTGAAACAGAAATTTCAAATGGATTGTGTCCTCCAACGTATTCCACATCTTTGACATGTAATGTCCACAGCTATGTACTTTGGAAACTTTTTCGGCAGAGGGCGTCCTGCGTCGATGGCGTCGGGTCGAGGACCCTCGAAGGACTTCGTCGAGGGCGACGTCCCCGGATGTTATAAATAGGACTCACGTCGCCCGTAGCCTCAGTTCAATTTTTTCCTCAAACGTATTTGCTTCAGAGACTCAGCGTGCCTTGTGTATTCCATGTGAATATGTCTTCTTCTTCAACCCCTCCGACTCTGCGGTCTGGCTTCAAGACTTGCTGGGACTGCAAGTCGAAAATGTCGATTACCGACCCGCATCGCATTTGTTGCTCGGGTGAGAGTCACGACACTGACAACTGTTCCAAATGCCAGTCGCTGACTGCTAAGGCCTTGCAGGAGCGTAAGGGAAAGCTTCAGGTAGGTAGGGGTTCGAAACCCAGTAAGTCCCGTAAATCCAAGTCCAAGGGTAGGTTCACCGACGATTCGAGGGTTGACTCTCTGCATCGGAAGGAGTCCTGGGGGTCTCGGAGTGGTTGCCGCCATTCAGACTCCTCATCCCGGCATTCCAGGACATGCCGTCACCAGTCGCCTTCTCCATCCTCCTCGGAGGATGGCGCCGCGAGGAAAGTGGCTTGCCCGACTAATTCCTCAACTCCGGAGGAATGGTCTGCCTTTAGGCAGCAGATGTTAGCGATTTTCCAATCACAGGGCACTGTTCCGCCCGCTCCTTCTAACGAAGCTGGCAAGGAACGGTCTCGATCCGTGGCTCGCACGCCTTCGGGCTCGGGTCCTCGGCACGATCCTCATTGGGAACCTTCGAGGTCCCGTTCTGACAAGGCTTAGGATGGTCGCAAGAGATGTGCTTCCAGGTCCCGGTCCTCATCCTCAGCGAGACCGCAGAAACCTGATAAGGACTTGAGGTCGGCGTCGACTCCGTCGGATACGGATGTCGAAGCTTTGCCTTCGTATCAGCCCTTGGCGTCTGTGTCGACGCCGAAATCATCAGCGCCCTTGACGCCTTCGAGGCCTTTTGAACAAAATTTACCGGCGGAGATCCCTGCTACTGGGGATCCTCCTAGCAAGGTTACTTCCAAGTCTGTGAGGCTTGTTATGGACTCCAGGCCCTTGGCTGTTCCGAGACAGGACTTTTACCTCCATCTAGATTACATCTATGAAGAGGAGTAGAGGTCAGATGTTGATGTTGCGCCTGATCGGGCTCCTGTCTTTTTAGGGGATAGCCAATTGGAAGAGTTGAGACAAAGTCTTCATGACGCTAGTGGCCTGGACACTTCTCCGGAAGTGGAATTTGGCAGGCCTGAGCCTGGTGCTCATGCTGAGTCGTCCTGCAAGAGGCTCATGGCCAGGGTCACAGAGTATCTGGGCTGGTCCAGTCCTCCTGAAGCTTTTGTGCAAGATGATCTAACAGACATTTTAGATCAAGGTCCGTTCTATGACCGGGTGTTACCTTTTCATCTGACATCACAGAAAAGGGTGGCGGCTGCTTGGCAGTCACCAGAATCTCTTCCGGCTGTTAACAAATCGTTGACCAAAAAATACTGCCCTTCTGGTAGCGACCCCAGCTCCCTATGCACTCACCCCACTCCCGAGAGTTTGGTGGTTCAGGCGGCTATGCCCAACTCGAGGCAGGCAGCGTAGCCTACCATTCCTCCTGATAGGGACAAACGCTTCGACGGTTGGGCACGCAAGGTGTTTTCTGCACGGAGTATGGCGCTTAAATCCGCCAACTCCACTTGTGCCTTGGCAAGATTTTCACACACTTTGTGGAACTGTGTTTCTCTTGCGGCTGAACATATTCCCGAAAGGGAAGAGAGGGATAGGTTCATTGCTCTTGTGCAAGATGGCAAGGATGCCATGTGTGAATCCCTTCAGTCGGGTTTGGACATGGCCAAAGGTGTTAGCCGGTCCATGGCTGCGTGCACTGTTATATGCAGATTTGAGTGGTTGTGGAAGTCTGGTTTTGCCCTGGATGTGCAAGCCTGTCTTTTGAACATGCCCTTTGATGGAGCACATTTGTTTGGCAGCAAGGCTGACAAGAGTCTTGAGAGGTTGCAGACCTCAAAAGCTGCGGCAAAATCTTTGAGCAGCTGTGCGTCAACCTCTGCCTTTTCGTCCTAGGGGACAGCAGTGGGAGGGGAGGTTATTTTCGTTACTACTCCTCCTTTGGTAGAACAAGAGGAGCCTCCAGTCAAAGGGGTCAGCTTAAAAGTACCCGTGGTGGTCTGGGAAATGGAGGTGCCAAAGCCGCTCAGGCGCTGCCGCAGCCGCTCGAAAACAGTCAGGAGGCCATGTCCCATGGTTCGCCGGTTGGGGGCAGACTGTCTCAGCATCTTGAAGAATGGCGAGCTATTACTTTGGATGCGTGGGTTCTGGATACCATAGCCCACGGCTACTGCCTTCCCTTCCCAAAGCGGCCTCACGACAATCCACCGGGGAGTCTCTCTTTGAAGCTTCCTGATCCGCTCCTTGTGCAGGAAATCTTGACCCTGCTAGAGAAAGGTGTTCTAGAACTGGTTCCTGTAGCGGAGAGGAACAAGGGTTGGTAATCCCCTTATTTTTAGATTCCAAAGAAAGACTAGGATTGAGACCCATCCTGGACTTGCGTTGCTTGAACAAACTTCTCAGGAAGGACAAGTTCAAGATGGTCACTCTTTCTCAAGTCCTCCAGGCCCTTCAACTTCAGAATTGGTTTCTGTCTTTGGACCTACAGGATGCTTACTTTCATGTGCCGATTCAGCCCAAGCACAGAAAGTACCTGAGGTTTGCGGCTGGCGACTCGAACTTTGTTTAGGGTCCTGCCATTTGGATTGACCTCCGCCTGAGTGTCTTCACCAAGCTAATGGTGGTGGTGGCAGCGTATCTCAGGTGAGGGGGGGTTCACGTCTACCCTACCTGGACGACTGACTGATCCATGCGCGTTCTCCCGAGCAAGCATTGGATCACCTCGGTCTCACCTGCCGCTCCCTCCACAGGCTGGGCTTCTCCCTCAATTTCAAGAAGTCGCATCTGACACCTTCCCAATAGCTCCAGTACATCGGGGCTGTGTTGGACACGTCCTTGGGGAAGTGCTCAGCTTCCAAGGTGAGGGCTCATCAAATTGTGCAGATGGCGGACAAGTTTCAACATGCCCAGAGTCTCCCGGCTTTCGAATTCTTAAGGTTGTTCGGCCTCATGGCATCCTGCATTTTTCTGGTGCCAGAGGCCAGGATGGGATCCCTGCAATGGGTTCTCACGATGCAGTGTTCGCAGTTCTCAGGCAAGATGTCGGATCCCGTTCAGATTCCACTCTCGGTCTCCCAGGATCTTTTGTGTTGGGCCAACGAGGGGAACCTGATTAAGGGGGAGCCGTTTTGGCAACCGTGGCCGGAGTTACTGTAGTGATGGACGCTTTCCTCACAGGATGGGGAGCTCATGCCGCAGTCTTGACCGCCAGCGGTCGTTGCTCTCTGTCGGAGTCCAAACTCCACATCAACCTGTTAGAGCTGAGGGCCATCAGGCTGGCTCTGAAGGCTTTTCTGCCGTCTGTGCGGGGGAAGAGTGTCCTGGTCATGACGGACAACACAGTGGCCATGCATTACCTCAACAAAGGAGGCAGTGCAGCTCTGGTTCTGGCCAATCCAGCAAGAAATTACGTCTCAGCAGTTCATCTGGCCGAAGAGGAAAACGCGCCGGCCGACGCTCTGAGCAGGCAGAACATGGTCTCTCACAAGTGGGAGTTGGCTCGGGAAGTCCTTCTGGAGATCTTCGCCCTTTGGGGAACCCCACAAGTGGATCTCTTTTTCACCAGTGCCAACCGGAAGTGTGTGAGATTCTGCTCAATGGAATTTACTCTGAGAGGAGCCTTAGGAGACGCATTCGTAGTGGATTGGTCGTTTCCACTGCTGTACGTGTTTCCTCCAGTCCCTGTCATTCCTCAAGTGTTAAGGAGTTTGCAGAGGTCGGATGCCACATGATCCTCATTGCTCCGGATTGGGCCAGGAGAGCGTGGTACCCAGACTCTCTAGAAATGTCCATCTGCCCTCCACGCCGTCTTCCCTACCGAGAGGATCTGCTCTCGCGATGGCAGGGAGAGGGAGAGGTGAAGGGGGAGGAGTTTAGGGGGCTGTCAGGTTCTCCACCCAGAGGTCTGGGCTGTCAACCTTCACGCTTGGTATCTGAAAGGTTGAGGTATAAGGATTGGGACCACCCGGATGATGTGATGGAGGTCTTGCTTTCGGCCAGGAGGCCAGCAACAAAATCCCTGTACCGTTGCCATTGGCGTAAGTTTTGCGACTGGTGCAGGGGACAAAATGTTGATCCTTTTCAGTGTTCCATTCCTGTGGTTTTGTCTTTCTTGCTTTCTTTGGCATACAGTGGCCTTCAAGTGGGTACCATTAAAGGTTACCTGGCGGCACTGTCTGTCTTTAAGCGCTCATCTGAAGAATGTTCTTACTTTAAGATTCCTTTGATTTGCCAATTTCTTAAAGGGCTCATTAATGTGTTCCCAGCGTCCCCTTTCCATGTGCCGGTTAGAGATCTGAATTTGGTTTTGAAATTCTTGATGGGTGCTCTGTTTGAACCTTTGCACTCTTGTCCTTTGAGACTGTTGTCTTTCAAGACGGTGTTCTTGGTTGTGGTTACTTCCGCTTGCAGAGTGAGTGAATTGCAGGCATTTTCATTTAAGCCACCCTTTACTGTGTTTCACAAGGATAGGGTTGGTTGTACTGAGGGTACCTCCTTCCTTTCTGCCTAAGGTAGTGTCTGATTTTCATTTGTGCCAGAAAGTGGTTCTTCCGTCTTTCTATCCTCCTCCTCATCCTGGTAAGGAAGAGGAGCGACTACATAGATTGGATCCTAGGAGAGCTCTGAGCTTTTATATTTCTAGGATGTCCAGGGTCAGAGTGGAGGATCAACTCTTTGTGGGATATACTGGACACCGATTGGGCCAGGCATTACCAAACAGACGTTGTCTAGGTGGATCATCTTCACCATTACTGAATGTTACCGATTGGCGGTTAAGGACCCTCCTGAAGGGTTGCGAGCTCATTCCACTAGGGGCGTTGCTACTTCCTCAGCCCTACAATGGGGAGTTCCTATTAGGAATATTTGTTATGCAGCCACATGGGCTTCTATCCACACTTTTTGTTTAACATTATTCCCTGGATACGATCCATGTTCAAGATATGGCCTTTGGTAAGGCGGTTCTTTATTCCGCCAGCTGATTGGGTAGTCTAAATTCTTTCCCTCCTCCATTTTCTGGTACTGCTTTGGAAGTCTGTCAAAGATGTGGAATATGTTGGAGGACACAATCCATTCGAAGAACAAGTTACTTACCAACTGGTAATGTTCTTTTGATTTGATGTTCCTCCAACGTATTCCATATCGCCCTTCCCAGCCTGCCCCTCTGGAGAATTTCCTGTGCGATTGCAGCGTATGTTTCCGCAAGGCTATGTGCAGTCAAGCAGGCATTGGATAGGTGCCACACTACACGTTAGGGAGGAAAAAACATAAACTCAGGCTGTGGGTGCCGTGTGTCCTATTTATAACATCCGGTGACGTCGCCCTCGACTGAGGCCTTCGAGAGACATCGACCCGACGCCATCGACGCAGGACGCCCTCTGTCGAAAAAGTTTCCGAAGTACACAGCTGTGGACATTACATGTCAAAGATGTGGAATACGTTGGAGGAACGTCCAATCGAAAGAACGATACCAGTTGGTAAGTAACTTGTTCATCCGAGGGTAAAAGGGAAGTCAAAGAGAGCAAAATTAAGGACCGAGAACTGGAAGAAAGAAGAAAAACGAGAAGACTAGATTCTAAGTGCAGGGGTAAGGAGGCTGGAAACTGTAGACTGGTAACAAGGAACAGTAACTCTGGATTGGAATAACAAGAGTACGACTGCAGAGAGAAAACAAGGAAACTAGCTCCGAAGTGGGATAACAAGGGCAGGACTGAAGACTGATAACAAGGAAACTGTAGGTAGAGAACCAGAATAATTAGTGTTAGAGAGCAAGGGGCTGTAGACAGGGAAAATAGGACTGCAAGCAGGGGAGCTGTGCTGCAGTAAGGAGGAAGCACAGAGGTGCAGGGCTGTAAGGCAGGGCTGCAAGGCAGGGAGCACAGGGCTCTGGATCAGGAGCAGGTTCTGGAAACAGGACACAGTAGAAATCCAAGGATCAAGGCAACAAAGGGCTGGAAGCAAGCTCAACGCAAGAGACCTGTGCTCCTGCAGGTAGCTGCTTAAATACTGAGCTGCCATGTGCTGAAGCAGGATAATTAGCAGCACCTGGAGCAGCACACCTGAAGGTAATGGGCCTCCGCCCTCTCTGGTCCTGGGAAAGTGAAAGCCACACTGATCTCTAAGGCTTCTGGGGATTGTTGTAAGACTGCTGAATAGGAATAGCCAGGGAATGGGAGCCACCACAAGGTGCATTATGGGACATGTAGTTCCAAAGTCTTGCAAACAGAAAGTAAAGACAAAAATATGAATAGATATTGTGCAGGGAGGATTATGGAGATGAATGAGTCCCAAATAGTCCACCAGTTGCACAGTCGTGACGGGAATCCCAAGACCACAGTGTTGTGTCAACATTGTTACCTTTGGATCTTGGGGAAGGTAATCCCAAGATCAGTGTTTTGGAACTTTGTTTCCTTTGGAAATTGGGGAAGGGAAACCCGAGACCAGCAAGTTATGTGAACTGCGATATTTGTGAATCTGCAGAAGGTAACCCTAGAACTTGATCAGTCCTTACTGCCACAAGACTACATTGGAACTCTATTGATCTTGAGACAGAGAACTTGAACTTAAATTGCCAATCATTGAACATTAATTTTGGAACACTAATATTTGGTTGAGAGCATTTCCCCACTAGTTTTGTTGTAGTTGTGAGGACAAGCATAGTTTTTTGACACAGACAGACTTTTGGTTTTGACTTATTGGCACAGACTTTCCTTGGATTTCTTTAGGCAGGGAATTCCCGTCATAGCATATAGGGTTAGGTATTATACCATCCTGTTTATTCATACATCTTTGTTTGAATATATCTCTGTTGTCTGTGTCATCTCTATTGATATCATGCCTTTCGCACACCCCATACTCTTGAAATAATGTATTAATTATTCCTGTACATGCCCTCCTCTAAAAATGCCTAAGTCAACACAGGGAAACTGCGGTTTCACCAAATGCGGTGAAGCAGTCTCGACGAGGTGAGCGGGCTCACTGTAGCACATATACTGCCTTGCAACCACTCGGTTGTAGGTCTAGATATCATATACTTTGTATGCCATGTATTTCCAAACTGCACTCTTTCCACTGCAGTAATATTGCATCCAGTGCAAGCCAGTGATTTCTCAGGTGTATCCCATTGCATAGACTATGAATAACCACTTGATCCCTGCCACATATATTTGCTTATGGATGCCATACTCCCACAGTTTCCTCATCTTTAAACTATTTTCCCGAGGTGCAGACTGGGCAGCATTTATTTTCCATAGCCATCACGCGTGCACTACAGCTCCTTACGGGCATCATTGGCACTGATGGCGCCAGATGTGACCAAGTGTTTGCATGTCAAGATATGGTGCCCCCCAGTTGCCAGACTTACTTTATATATGTGTATTCAGATGATACCTCAAAACATCATCTCAAACATTGTTTTGGTGCATCATTTTTACCCCTGAAACTAAAGACTGTAGGAAACTGATGTAGGTGTGCCATCTATACCAGAACTATCTGGTGCCTGAGCCCCGATACCGATACTGTGGAGTGTGGTTACTGCCAGTCAATTGGCACCTCACATCTTTGAGGGAGAGAGGGGCCATGGTCTGCACGGCCCACCACAATACCGGCAAGTCTGCAGAGACTGGCTCTACTTGGACCTCTCCTGCTTTATTTAAGGAAGTGGAGAAGACTTGGAGTCTATCCAAGGGTGATGAAGGGAAAATGCAGAAGAAAATATAGAATAGATCCTATGCCCTGAGCCCTTCCTCTTTAAAGGATAGGACCTTCTTGCAGAGGTGAAAACACTACTCTCTGGCTCGTAGATCCTATTCAGAATCAGCACCTATCTTGGTACCAGCACAAAAGTTGCCATTCGCTACTGCCTCATCTACCCTGAGTAGTGGGAGGAGTTTCATCAGTTGATGTTGCACTGCAACAGTGGCTATCCTCATCCTCTTAAGTATTAGTAAAATCAGGCACCTCCTTTCTTTCAACACTGCCATGCATCTATTAACCACTCTTGTCTTCTCTAAAATGGACTACTCTGCCAGCATCCTCTTTGGTCTCCCCAACTACGTATTCTGCCATCTTGACAAGATCATTAACTTCGCTACCAGGACTCTCTTTGAACTCCGTCACTTCACACCTTCTTCCAACATACTGTCACCAGGGTGGATGGCTGATGATGAAAAATGGGGACAGATTAAATGTTCTTCTCCTAGTTCATAAATCTATCTACGGTAAAGCACCACTGTATCTATCCTCCTCATATCCAGCTCTACAAGCCTTCTCGTAATCTCCGTTCTCCAGCTTTGGGTCTGGCATGGATTCACATGCTCAAGAATATTCCCAGTCGTCAGGCTGGGTATCCTCAGTAAAAGAAAAAAACAGCTTCGATTTAGCCTGAAAACTGCATTTTACTCTATACCCAATCATTATCCTTTGTGGTCATACTGTTCCCATCCAATGACAGCTGTCTCCCTAAGCTCCATCCCCGGTGGCCATCTTCAGAATTTTACCACACTTTGCAGTGCTGGGAGCTGATCTTCAACCGCTGCTTGACTACCGGCAGAAGGGACCCGTTTTCATCAACGTTCACCTTCCATTGCGGATCTTCTCTTCGAAGTTCTTGACGACCCAGTGTGGGCCTAGTTTGTACCTAGATCATGTCGGAGGAGAAGAGGAGTCTGTCCAAGCTCTGCACCAAGTGTGTCCTACGAAACATCTACGTTGAGGATCTGCACCTCAAGTGCCTATATAGCATGCATCGGGACCATGATGAGGAAGGGTGCAAGATTTGCTGTGGTTTTCCGTCGAAGACCAGGAAGGACTGTTACCGCAGATTAGCAGCATGGCTCAAGTTGGGTAAGACCTCTGCTGGTCCCATGAGCGTGCTCCCTCTGAAAAGCGGTCAAGATCTTTTGAGGATGCCTCTGGCTAGAGGATCCAAAAGAAGGCCAAACACCACGTTGCAGATCCTGCTAGGGTCGCCACGGTCGAGGGACCCAGTTCAGGAAGGACCTGTTACCCCATCTCCATCCCCGTCCACAGTCAGCCTGTCAGGTGGGGCTGTGGGGGGGTGAAGGGGGTGACTTCCACAAGAAAGTCCCTGACCCCATCGAAATACTGTCCCTCTTCTAAGGACAAGGGTGTGAAGGAGAGGTCCAAGACCCCATCGACAGCGGCTCTTTCTACCAAGGACTCGTCTTCGCCGATGACCACTTTGTTATCCAAGATCTGTCTCATCAGCGGCAACCCCTTTCGACGGCCACCGCGGCTGCCATCGTGTCGACACCCCATCATCTGGCCTGTCAATGACTTGTCGGCGACCATTCTTACTTTGGCGACAGTAGGAGCCATTACGACCATGATGTCCATGGTAAAACTGACAGCAACACCAGGTGTAGCTTTACATCCATGCCTGCCGATGGCTGCGCCCACAATCCCATCATCACGTCTTTCCCTAAGGATTCAGTTAGATTGAGCGTGCTGCTGCCCCCTAGGGATTTTGTCCCCAATGCGGGGAATGGGCCCCAAGTAGGTCTA
Organism: Ambystoma mexicanum; assembly: GCF_040938575.1. Taxonomy (NCBI): domain Eukaryota; kingdom Metazoa; phylum Chordata; class Amphibia; order Caudata; family Ambystomatidae; genus Ambystoma; species Ambystoma mexicanum. The sequence continues at coordinate 438,331,886 of NC_090936.1, forward strand.
CTGGACGTTCTCTGTCAGGGGCACACCTTGGAATTCCAACACAGGTGTCCTTACATTCCTTCTGTGGCGCGTCGAGAACTACACATGGCCCAGCTGCTGCAGGAGGTTCAGGTCATGTTATGAAAAAGGGCGATAGAGCCTGTCCCCCAGTGCTCACGAGGCCGGGAGTGTACTCCAGATACTTTCTTGTACGGAAGAAGTCAGGAGCGTGGCAGCCAATCGTAGACTTACGATGCCTCAACAAGTGCTTCAAATCCCAGTAGTTCAGAATGGCAACGTTGCAGCACGTGCTTGACCAGCTGGAGTAAGGGGGATTTCCTGGTGACCTTGGACCTGGAGGACACCTACTTTGGCATCCCCATTCAGGCAAAACATCAGAAGTTCCTACGGTTTGTGGTCCAGGGGCAGCACTATCCACTCAAGGCCTTGCCATTTGGCCTGATGTCAGTAATGAGAGTGTTCATGAAGTGTTCGTCTCCGGTGGCAGCACATCTGCGCTTCAAGGGGATCCACATCTACCCTTATCTGGTGGACTAGCTGATCTGCTCCGGCCCTAAAGCGCTGGCAATCCAGTACACCACAGAGACCATTCGCCCTCTGACAGATCTCAGATTCTCCATCAACTATCCAAAGTCCTGCATGGAGCCATTGCAGAACGCTCTGTTCCTGGGCGCCTGCCTGAACATGGTTGCATGCTTGGCAACCCCCTCGGAGGAGAGAGTGACAGCCGTCCTGTGGAAAATGCAGCACCTATTGGCGCAGAACGCAACACTGCAAGCCATCAAGTTGTTGTTGAGCATTATGTCCCACTGCATTCATCTCGTCCCATTCGGATGAACAGCGGCTGCAGGTCATGGGCACTTTAACGGACAAGTTCTTCTCAACCAGGAGCTCTGACAAGCTTTACGATGGTGGGGAGTCCAACCACATCTCACGAAAGAGGCTCCTTTCCAGATACCTCCAAGGCAACGGTCACCACAGTCGCCTCCCTGGAGGGGTGGGGGCTGACACCTGAAGGTCCCATACAAGGGGACACTGGCTCCCGGAAGACGAGGACCTCCACATCAATGTCCTGGAACTCTGGCCAGTTTTCTGGGCCCTCAAGCCATTCCTGCCTAATTTGAGGGGGAAGGTGGTGCATATCTTCAGACACACCACCATGTTCTACATCTGGAAGCAAGAAGGGATGTGCTTTCCCGGGAGGCCCAAGCCCTATGGCACTAGGCCATTCTTCAGGATATGTTCCTCATCCCCTTTCACCTGACAGGCATCAAGAACACCATTGTGGACTCGCTCATCCGGGAACTCCGGTCCTGCCACAAATGGGAGCTTCAGTAAGATCAAGTATCATGTCTCTTCAGCAAATGTGGTGAACCCCAGATCGACCTCTTTGCAACGGCATCCTACTTCAAGCGCCAGAGATTTGCCTGCAGGTTCCCTCAACCCGGGACCCTGGGAGACACCTTCTTGTTACCATGGGATGGGCTCTCCTTGTACGCCTTCCCTCCAATCCCGCTCCTGCCACAAGTTTAAACACACTCTGACATCATTGCAAGATGATCCTCATCTCGTCGGCGTGGCCACTGCAGATCTGGTACCCGAACCTGCTCCATCTTTCAGTGGCACGGTCCATTTGGCTGCCTCCACTTCCGACCTTGCCAGAGAGGGCGGATCAATACTGTATTACGACCCAGCGTCACTGAATCTCACGGCCTGGCTCCTGCATCCCTAGAGTGTGGACATTACGCATTGCTGCTGGAATGCAAGAAAATCCTGGCTAAGGCCAGGGCTTCATCTACGCTGTCTTGCTTCGGCCACAAATGGAAGCAATTCACACTGGTGCAGATCTCAGAAGATTACGCCTCTGCGAATCACAGCTCCTTCCATACCTGCTACCGCTGGCCAAGGCTGGTCTGGCTCACGCCTCTATCAAGGTGCACCTGACGGCTATATACATGAACATGCGAACGGCGGGCAAGCCCTCGCTGTGTTTGCACAGGTTCTTCCAGGAGTTCCCCAAGGACCTTGTCAGGACGTTCTTACCTGTGAAGGCTCCTGCTCCGACTTGGGAGCTCAACGTTGTTCTGACTAACCTCATGGGGCCTCCTTTTGAACCATTGCATCAGGTCCCTCTGGAGTTCCTCTAATGGAAGACTGCTTTCCTAGTAGCCATCGCCTCGGCCAGGTGGGTCATGGCGATTCAGGCGTTCTCCTGCAAGCTACGAGGGTGGTGCTACAGACCCACCCCACCTTTATGCTGAAGGTTCCCTCTGAATTCCATCTCAACAAGCCTTTGGTTCTACCACTCTTCTTCCTGAATCATTCATCACCCGCTGAGCGGGCGTTGCATTCGCTAGACGTTGCTCATGCCTTGAATATTTATGTGGCACGCACAAAGGATTTTCAGAAGACATCTGAACTCTTTGTGAACTTTAGACCTGTGAATCATGGGAAGGTCCTGTCTAAGGCTTCTATATCCAGGTGGCTCTCTGGCTGCATCATTCACTGTCATCGTCTGGCCAAAAGACTTCATCAGTCAGTCCAAGAGCCCACTCCACCAGAGCCATAGCAGTAATGACTGTGTTTCTCTCTGATGTTCCCCTGCTTGACATCTGCAGGCTTCTACGTGAAGGTCCAGGCACACCTTCACTAGATTCTACTGTGTCGACGGGGATTCCAGAGAGGAGATCCGGGTTGGCCAAGCGGTGCTTTTCAACCAGTTTGCTTGAGCGGAGGCTATTCCAGGGTTAAGTGTAGTGTTTCTGTTGATCCTTGCCACCTCCCATGTTTGTGTATTTGTACTGCTATGCAATAATCTTCATGAGCTTGTGAATTCGTGCCAGACCCTGTGCTGGAGAAGGGAACAAGTTACTTACATGTAACTCCTGTTCTTCAGCATGGGTCTGGCATGGACTCGCATGCAAACCCTTGCTCTTTCCCCTCCGTGGCTCTTCTTGGTTCATTCTGCCACTTTACTTGCTCTACCAAGTTTGAAGATAGCCACCAGGGGTGGAGCTTAGGGAGGCGGCCGTCATTGGATGAGAGCAGTATGACCCAAAGGACATTTGGTTGGTCATAGAGTAAAATGTGGTTTTCAGGCTAAAGCTAAACTGCTTTTTTGTTTTTTCAGAGGATTCCCAGCCTGAAGAATCCATGCCAGACCCATGCTGGAAAACAGGAGTTGCATGTAAGTAACATATTCCCTCTGCCTCCTTGACTACCCTTGTGGCAACTCGCCCTCTCTGTGATTCCTCTTGCTTCTGTTCTTTCTCTCTTCTTGTTCCACTTGCATGGAATGCTCTTCCCCTGCACATCCATGAAACACACTTTGTTCAAACCAAACCAAAAGCCTACCTCTTAGCTCCCAGTTTAATCTCTTATGCTACCTCCCATCTGCCTTCTAGCTAACCTTTTTCCTCACCTCTCACCTGCCCCTGTCCCTCACTTTTTCTGTCTCCACTCTAGCACTTTATCCATCATGGTCACATCCCTAACACATCTGGCTGTGCTACCTACCTGCACTTAAAAATGGCTGTTGTGTGACGATTCACAAGGTGTCGTCACTCCTCCCCAAAAGGGAGCCCTTTTCCATGAGTGGAGGGAGCTGCATCCGCTACCCAATACTCCCCCTAGGGGTGGTTTAATGGGGGATGACCTCATGGGGAGGGATTCCCCCTCTGGGGACTAGGATGGTCACCTGGGGTGCAGCCCATTAGAGTAGTGTCACTCCCCAACATTCCCGAGCCCTTTCCACTGTTCAGAACCATTTTATTGAAAGTAAACGCATGTAGTGTTGTAACCTTCCTGCCTGCCGCTCTTTTTCACCACTTAGCAAGTCCCGCCCCAACTGGTGCCTTCCTGCTTCCCGCTCTTTTTCACCACTTAGCAAGCCAGCCCACCTAGTGCCTTCCTGCTTGCCGCTCTGTTTCCCTACTTAAAGAGCCCTCCAGCTTCTTTTCCTTTGCAGATGGGGAGCAGGTGCAAGTGGATCTAGGTCACCTGGCCTATGCCCCGCCCACCTGGTACCTTCCTGCCTGCTGCTCTTTTTCACCACTTAGCAAGCCCCGCCCACCTAGTGCCTTCCTTCACCATCACTGTCTTGTGGCCAATGCTGGATTTGACTTTTATGGTCTTCATTCATTCACGGTACATCACTCTTTCTCAACTCTCATGCTGGACTTCCTTTGCATCTTGTACTCATGGTGGCCCTGAATCATGCTGTTCCCATCTTCATCTTGTATCCTGGCTTGCAACATTATGTGTTACTACTGACTTCTGCAATTGTATTTGCTCTCCACTCTTGCTTCTCCACTCTTTTTGACTGCTTACTCTCTTTTCTCTCCTCCTTTCCCTTCTCCCTTTTCCTATCTCCTCCCCTTACTTTCTTCTATGCACTTACTCTATCAGAATTGTCCCTGGACCTTATATGATAGCAACCTCGTCTGTTTCCTCCACCCTCCCATTATTGTTTATTTCCTCCCCACCACCCCTCCAGCACTATCTGAAATGTCTTCAGGCCTAGTATGATAGTCGCTTGTTTTGTTCCTCCCCTCCCTTTCTGCACCCCTCTCCCTCACCTTTTGTTTTTCTCCGGCTCTACCAGAAATGTCGTCAAGCCTAGTACGGTAGTCGCCTGTCTGTTTCCATTTCCATACCACTCTCCCGCTCCCTTCCTTATCTATGTCTTAGCTCTTGCACTATCTGAAATGTCGTCAGGCCGAGTACGATAGTTAATTTCCCATCCTTACTGTTCATGGCCTGTAAAAATGTGGTTGTATTTTCCCTTGTTCCCTCGCTTGCCTTGAAGCGCTTTGAAACACATTGTGTATAGGCTCTATATAAATAAACTATCATATCATATCATTACACAGAAGACAAAGCTAAAGCCAAAAGTATTAGGACGATGAATAGCACAGGAAAAGCGAGCGTCATTGACTGTGCTGGTTCCAGTACGAGGATTAAGTTAGAAACAGAGACAAAGGACATTTGCCATCCGCCAGGGTGGGACTGGCAACATTGTTTATGTATAGACGATGAACTAACAAACCTGTCAAGCCCAATCGTGAGAGGCAAAAGGTGCAGAAACCAGATACAGGTGTCTTGCATGTTTGAGAGGATTTTTGAGTCTCTGGATGAGTAATAGTTGGTGTACTTTTACAAAGAATTCCACGCTGTGGGCACTGATATAGCTGGCCTGTCTCCATACCACAGAGAGACCAGTGCATTGTAAACATCCCAAGAGCCAGCATTTATGGCAAGAACTCAGTTTGAGAGGGTGACTATGCCTTTCCACCCCACTGTGGATATGGCCGTGGAATACATGGTCAGTGCAGCACATTCTTTTCCAAATAGAATTATACCTCGACAGACATTTTGGAACAAGCGCCACCTAAAAAAATAAAATAATGCCCCATTCTGTTTTGCCATTTCAGCGGAAGCGCTAGCCCTCTGGAGGAAACAGATATTGGTTCCTCCTGTCTGTAAAACACATAGCACGATTCCGCTCTATGCACCGGACTCCCGAGAGCATTGTTGTTCAAACCTGTACGACTGATTTGTAGGTGGTTGCCTCTCTTGACAGAGGAACACTAGCTTGGACCCATTTGTGTGCAAAGATTTTGCAACTGAGAGTCTGGTGGGAGGTTAATGCCTCCTGCACCCAGCCCACTTTTCACATATTCTCTGGTCGATGGAAAGCGAAGTCTCCAACAACTTGGCCCTGGAAATGCAGAGCCCTTAAGTAAAACGTGCTGTCCAAGGCAAAGAGGCCTCTAAGCTGATAGGATAGGCTGATTAGTCTTAATATACTGCATGGCCAGGTTCCTTGTCAAATAGAATAATCTGTGGAAACTTGCAGATGCAGACCTCTGGTTTTGCTCCCAATGTCTAGGCCACATTGCTGGACATTCCCTTCAATGAGGGCACTCTGTTAGAAACCAAAGCAGAGAAATTGCGGGGAAACTTTAAAACCTGCGTAGTGATGGCATAGGTCCTATGGCTTGCTATGCAGCAAACCCCCTCCTCTTTCACAATGTGCCACTGCTTGTGCCATTTCTCTTGGTTTGCTTTAGAGGTTAATCTTCCAGCAAAGCAGAGAGGTGCACCTTGAGGAACATTTCCACACCTCTGGCCATTCTGTCATGTCTTTGTATTGGGCAACATAGACAAAACTAGACACAAGTGAAGGCTTTAATAAATAAGCCCTGCGGAGCAAAGGGCTGTGATACTGTTTTGCTGTATCCCTCTCATTCCCCATTGTTTCCCATTGGACTGACTGGAAAGCACAGCTACCGGCGAGTGAATACCGTGTGCAGCTGTCCCTTTAAGGATCATCCTGCTGCCGCTGCCACGGTGAACGAGCACGCCCACGTGTTTGTTTAAATTTGACCGCGCCGCGCCTTTGCAGTGCTAAGCCCTGTGGAGCAAAGGGCTGTGATACTGTGTCGCTGTTTAGCTGGCGAGCGGAGAGCGGCGCCCTTGATGACCGCGAACTCAGGACCACAAACCAGGAGGAAAACGCTTCAGCATCGGCGGATGTTGAATCCGTGGACAGCAATGAAAAGTGGCAAGCGGCTCCCAAATGGCAAAGGTAAGCGAGCGGGGTGACGGGCTCCCTGACCCTGCGGAAGCGAATGTGTTACCTAAATCTCCTATAGCTTCACTTACATCTACGCACCCCAAGCCTGCTGCCACAAATTCAACAACACCTGCTAATATGCCTTTGGTAGCAGTCGAAGTAAATGACATTCCTAAACCGGACGATGAAATCATTGCGAACACTACAAACAAAGCATCCGCCACTCACCTCCAACAACAGTCACATGAGCTTCACGAAGAGCAGCCTCTGGCTTTTAACCAAACTCCCTCTTCCTCTTCTGTCCGCTCTCCCGAATGCCCGCCAACGGCAGTCTCTCTACTCCATGAATCTACGAAGCATAACGAGCCCATTGGCTGCAAAGGAATCTCTATAGCAGCTGCATTAGTCATACAGCCTTCCAACCCACTGCAGCGAGACAACAAAACGCTCACAACCCCTTCGATAAATAGTTCTGAAGTCTTCTACTCGCCCTTTGACGTGACTGATGTTGAAATGATTGATGCCGAACCCCAAATTGTAAACATTCCGGCTGAACTTCACACACTTCACACTGACACTCTAATTGTTGCCTCCAATCGACTCGTAACATCTGGTAAGAGTGAAAAATTACCCATCTCTACCAACAGGTCCGTAATATCGGTCTCTCCAACTCACCGGTTGCTAAATGACGACCCTTTAAACTCAAACTTCATAACAAACACTAGCAACCTATGTGACCCACCTGGTACTCATACTTCAACGGAATGTTCTACTCCGAATTTAACGTCTATAGTTTCAAGGAAACGGCCTCAGAACATTTTTAGACTTGCACCCGAAGTGAACAGTGATAACGAACCCTTAATGCCTGTTAATCATCAAGAATGTGATACCTCTGCATCAAGTTCCAAAGGACAAAATAATAGTCATTCCAAGGAAATTCAAACTGAGCTGCTTCACAAGTCCAATAAGTCACATACTGCAGGGAAAAATGCTAACATCAGAAAAAATAGTACAAATCTAAGTATTGAAGGACGTGAGGCGCGCCTGCTGGCACAACTAGACGCAGACTATGCAGCCACAAAACAAAGGCTGCTGACTTACTACGACCAACGTCATCAAACTTGTTCTCGGCCAATGTCACAGCTTAACTCAATCGAATCAGCTGACTTGGTCACTCAGGGAAACCTTCCTCGGCAAGACCATTCGACAATAAATGTCGATGGAGCTGATTTGAGCAGCAACTTACCTGGTATTGCTGACGGAGAGCCTGCAACAAACAATAACGTGTCTACAAATAAAAGTGTGGTAGAAGGTCCCTGATTACCAAATTTGGCATCTACAAGCACTCCTCGAGTCGTTCCTCCTTGTCGAAGAAACACTTGTCTGACCACCTGAATAAAGTTCAATCAAGCGCTCAAGCTTCATCGCACGAGGAGACTTCCTCGAGTTCACACTCCTGTGCCGACGGCTCCTCATCTTCATCTTAGAAATCCAGTCTCTCGGCTGCAGCTGCTACGCAGCTGTATAACAATGTGCTTGCTGCGACATCGACGGCGATGATTCCCTTCACAAAACTTTACGAATCACTTCATGACGCCTTAAAAGATCAAACCGCACTAATCGCAGTTCTATCCGACAAAATGGTGAAAACTTTAACAACTTTCTGAAAAATCAGATCTCGAGAGAAGCCGATTTTACGACTCGGTGGCAGGAACGCCTGACAGATTTAGCCGCACGCCATCACTGCCAAAATGACACCCTGTCGGAAGGACTCTTGGAAGCCCTTAAGTGGATGCGGCATAATGTCGACGCTGTCCTTTCAAATTCAGTACTGCAACATCCTTCAACCGCTAAAGTGCTAGAACTCCTACCAACAGAGTCTTCTACAGAAAGTGGGACAAACGATCATCTAAACTCGGCAGACGGGCAAAAACCTAGCTCGGGAAAGAATCTTTTGGCATCCTCGAGTGTGTCACGAAATGGGCAACTTAATCATCCAATCCTGACTCCTACTCTGATAGGTAGTCAGTTGCATCTCGATGACCCCCAACAAAATTTGAAAACAAGTAAGGACAACACTGAAAAGGAAACTACTACTTCATGTAAGACTTTAAAATGAGCGGTCTCTGACACGGAACAGCCTGCAGCAATTTTTCCTAAAGATAGGAACCCGGACTCCGTGCTTTCAATTTCGCAGTGTGCGTCAAACTCATTTGGCATTTTTGCGGGAGCAGCGAAATCAATATCCCTCTCTCTTCCTGATCCTTCAGCCAAAACTCTAAAAACTGTGAAGAGCATACGGGCCGTTAGCAAGTGAAATCTCAAATGTCCACATGCTGCAACCGACAAATCGAAAGTAAAAAAAAAATTCATTAGAAATTTACCTTCGCCGAAAAAATTGGGTTTGTTCACACAAACAACCAAACCGGAAGAGGACGCGGCCAAAGCCCTTGCCATTTCTGAGAAAAGTGTAAGACCATCTTGTGCACCGGCCCACCCCTCAACTAAAAGACGAAGAATTGAGTCTGCAAGTGAGACAGTCGAAAGCTCCGAGAGTATCCCTGAAATAGATCTCTGCAATCTTTCTACCTATTCCGACCAGGAAGACTTACTTGAGAGACACAATGTGAGTGTAAATGATGTCATGCGCTCTCTTCCATCTGATGTTCAGGGTCTGTCTAAACCCACTATAAATCGAAGGTCCGTGTCAGCGGTTTCGTCTCCTCGCTCTGGTAACGAATCTCACAGAGCTCGTGATCATCTTGTGCATGTAACTGAACATTCATCTAGATGGAATCCCAAATGTACCAAACATCAACAAAGCAAGAAGGTGCATTATGTTTCTAGAGCTCACCAAAATCTCTCTTCCTCTTCAACTGTACAAATTGGGAAATTACGTCTTCAAAATATTCAAGACGATGATAATGATGCTAATCTTAATCGTGCAAACATGATGAGACTACTCAAATGCATTCCATCACTACGCACAATCGAATCAGCTGACATTAAGATTCTCGAATATCCAACAGAACACACGGCTGACCAGGTCATTCTGCACATTCCTTCTGCCTTTGTTCGAAATACCATGATGAGTGCCTCTGACGAGTTATTGGCGTTTGGTTTTGATATTTCGATTGAACCTCCGTTACCCACAAAGAGTCCCAATACTCGTCCTCTTTCGCTCTCATCTACGGCTGATGCCTCCACAAGCAGTAAGGAGCTAAGGCAGTCACTTGCGGAAATCTCACTAAGACACAATCAAAATCTTCAGAACAGTCGCAAGTCAACATGGGACAATCAAAAACTTCGTTCCCGCAATATGAAACAATAGCCATGACTAACTGATCGTGAACCTTGGTGCGAGTTCCTATCATGGAACACGAGAGGGTTCACACATCTCTTCAACATCATTGAAGCTGACCTTCAGCGTGCGGTCATAATCTGTTTACAAGAAACGTGGCTTGTAGAGGCTCCAACGAGAGACGGCTTTGAAGTTCACCTGAACCCTGCCGTAAAAAATCCACAAGGTCGCCCTTATTCTGGGCTACTAACAATGACCAAAGTTACTAACCAATGGAAAACAATGGAAGTCTCAAATCCAAATTCCTTTATTCAGGGGATTCATATGCAATCTACTCAAGGCCTCATAGAAGAGCGGCATAACCTTCTGATCATTAACGGATACTGGAATCTGTACAAAATTAGCACTGCCATGTTTCTGAAGGCCATTACTAGCCTTATAGACAACGCTGTTATAAAACACAGAAACCTGTCGATAATCTGCTGTGGGGATCTGAACTGCACTTGGTTTGGCTTTGACACCATTCGACAAGTATACCTGCCTCTTGCCGAACACGAGCTGTCCTGCCGAAGTAAGACATGGACGAAGGCACTACAAAATCGAAATTGCCATCTGGTGAACGGAAATGTCAAAGGAGACGATCCCCCATCTGCAACCTGGCATCGTGACACTTCTCATAGTATCCTGGACTACTTTTGGGTGTCTCTACATATGGTGGACAAGATAACTAACTTAAATGTTGTCAAAATGCGGAATAGCGATCATGATCTCTTACGCCTCTCGTGCACTCTGGAGTGGGCACTACCTGAAGGACATTATGGACTTCCTATCACAGTCAATGCAGGGGGCAATCGTTTACGAATAAACGGTCCAAAACTTCATTCACTGAGTGATCAGCTATACAATCTTTATGCAGATCAAAATGTCAACTATGCGCCATTGGTCAGCAATATGATGTCCACCACCGTCGCAGCCAGACCAATGGGAATGGTTCACAAACACGTGTCAAGCACAATCATTTCTGCGCAAAAGAAAACGATGAGAGCGGACATACGACTGCTGAAAAGGCTCTTAAGATCTCCCTCGATGGCCGAGAAACTCAGAAAAGAAATTAAACAAAGGCGTCAGGTGTATCGCAACTGGTTGAAATCGCACAAAATGATCATCGATCAAAACAAGGCCGAAGCAATGATGAAAATATTAGTAACCAAAAACACCCGTCAGACATGGGACATCTTAAACGCTGGCAACTCTCGATGCTCGGCGCACATATCCAACGAAATAAACAGTGCAACTTGGGCAAAGCACTTTTCTGAAGTGTACCAGTTGCCCAAAAAAGAATGCAACCCAGACATAAAGTTTTCTGGGGCTGTTTGGGAGGTGACGATGTCTGCTCTCGAAATAGAGAAAATGATCAAGACTCTGAAGAATTCTCACGCAGCAGGCCCTGACATGATTACTAACATCATGCTGAAAAAATACGCCCGGCAATGGGCTATTTTGATAGAAGCTTTGTTAAAAACGATACAAACTACAAAGCTAATGCCTGATTCATGGCTGGAGGCAATCGTGGTCCCAATATTCAAGCGGGGAAATCGAGCGATTCCAAACAACTATCGCCCGATTGCCCTACTCGATACTATTGGAAAAATCTTGGGCTCGTGTCTACGTCAAAAACTTGAAGGATGGGCTTCGAATGCAGGGATTTTAGACATTAGACAAACAGGATTCACCAAGGGAGTAGGTGTCGAATTCAACTTACTCATCCTAACTATCTTAAAGCTGGATACCTTGAAGACAAGGAAAAAATTATTCCTTGCCTTTATTGATCTATGTCAAGCTTTTGACATGATCAATCGCGATCTGCTGTGGACAAAACTTCAAATCTGGAATTGTCCGAGATCTATATTGGAGCCTATTCAAGCCTTACATTCTGGTACATCAATTAGAGTACGGCTAAACAACCAAGGCGACTTGTCATCAAAAATTCCTACACACAGGGGTGTGAAGCAAGGCTGCCCTTTGGCAGCTGAGCTCTTTAAGCTCTTTATTGCAGATGTCCCAGCTTGCTTGAACCGGGTCCAGTGTTTTTCTCCAAAAATCAACAACACTCCGATAAACTGCATAGCATATGCGGATGACCTTGTCTTAATTGATCGTACCCAGATCGGTCTTCAACGACTGCTGAGTAATCTCAGCGACTACTCAAAACAAAATTACTTGAACCTGAATGTTGACAAAACTAAGATAATGGCTATCGGTACAACAACGTCGCGGAAAGACCAAGCATTCAAATGGACCATTGAGAATAACATCCTGTCATCAGTGAAGTCCATTCGCTATCTTGGCGTCATGTTTAATAACTCCATCAACGAACATCACTGCAGGCAAGACCTGATTGCACGGATGAACCAGTTTGCAATCCAAGGGGCCAAGATAAACAGTGAATATGGAAAATTTAGTTTGTCACCAGTTTTGATATTTTATGTCCAAAAGGTAATTCCAGCAATTGCCTTTGGTGCTGAGGCCGGATGGAATTTGGCCGCACAGATTTGGCATAAACTCGAGGCAATATTCTGGAGGCGCGTCTTAGACTCCCAAACTACGTATCCATAACTGCGATCCGTTATGAGTTATCTTTGAATTCCCTACACTCTGTTGTAATCTGGAAATCTTTGACCGCCTGGAGGAAAATGTGCGTAGCTTCACCGTCCCCCCGCTTACCAAATTTTGGCTGCGAAACATGAAGTTGCCAATAATCATCTGTTTTGCGCCTGGAAATCTGCCTTGGCAATCCACCTAAACAGCGCCGACATATCAACTGATGATTTAATAAAGTTGCCACAGTTGGCAAAGATTAAATTTGAAAATTGGTCTTGGATTTGCAATTCAGAACTTCGAAGCAAACTGAAATCCACGCTGAAATCAGAAACTACAGTGCATAAATTGGACAAACCTTATCGATACCTAGTAAAATGTCCAAATTCACAATATTGTGAAAAATTCTTGAAGTTTCGGCTGAACGCCATTCAGTCTAAAGAAATGCTGTGGCAACGCAAAAACAAGGACACTGCAGACAACATATGCCGATTTTGTCGCAATGCCACAGAAACGTCTTATCATCTAGTAACAGCATGCGCAGGGGTGAATACCCAGCGACAATGCCATCTTGGGAAATATGCTCCACTGGACAACGACAAGGCCAACTGGTGGGGCCGTGCAATTTCTGGACATGATATCCAACTCACATGTGCTGTCGTCAATTTTCTGGACTCTCTTCTCTTGAGCCCTGAGGCGTAATTAACTAATTAACTAACTAATCAACAAATGTCCACATATGACCATGTAATCTTTGGGTCTGAACACCAGTTAGTTAAGAGGCCGAAACCCTGATGTATGCAACTGCTAGTACATCTAGTTGTTTGGTTGTAAGACGTTTCTTAGATGTACAGTTTCGTTTTCTATGTAACAAAAGTTATGGCTGACCAACTTTCTTTTTAGTTGTGATACCATAACTGAAGTTTCAATAAAAAAAAAAAAAAAATGAATATAAATCCTTGTATTGCTGTGCAGAGTGCCTGAGTTAATACTTCTCAGCATGTCTTGGGCATGAAGAGAGGAAACATTGGATTTTGTCAGAAATTCCCTTCGAAGCAAAAGTGTGATCCCTAGTATAACTACAGCATTCACTTTACCTTCTGTGGGGCATGACAAATTCGGAGAGGCAGGAAGCAAGGTCATGAGATCCACCTTCAGTTTTATACAGGAAGTCGCTGTTAGGTATATAGGATGTCTAATCTTGTGGTTTGATCTTCTGACATAAAATGTGGTTACTTCTAAAGAAATGGCTGAGGCTTTAAGTGTCTACACAGCTGATGCAGATTCTGTGGGCAGAGTTGAAGCTCCCTTCTTCTTGCTACAAACTTGCAGAAGTGTTCCGAGTTACCACCTTGTCAGTTCTTTGGACTGTGACTATAGTTCCTTTGGCGAGTCACAGGTTGCACGCCCTTTGTCTGGACCACAAGAGAGCCCTGAACATCGAGTTTTCAGATTACACTCACATTTTTGTAGGCTTTACTGGTGACCAAACTGTAGAGGTGATTTATGCTGTCAATCTGCAAATGCAATTTCCTGATGAGCAAAGTGATTCCTAAGCCTTTTGTCTCAGTCCATGAGAGGGCCATCTGCAACGCCTGTCTTGCATAGAGAGGATGTCCCTGTTCTTGATATGTGCCAGGGGGCATCGAGGCCAAGCTGTACATGCTTGTTAATCATTTCTACTCTGATCGCTCTGTAACAAGGAGTTTCTGATCTAGGTACTGGCCACTCACTATTCTCCCTTTCTGTATTGCTTTGGGAGTCTTTCAAAGAGGAGGAATCTTTGGAGCGGGGAGGTATGCATTCGAAGAACAATTTACTAGTTTCTGTAATATTCTTTCGGGTGGATAAGACTTTATACTGATTCTTCTCCCACATACCCCATGAACAGATTGCTTGTAATCACTGGCAGTGTTCCTTTGCACAGCCTCTTAGTGTGGGACACATTGGTGAAAGTAAGGTAATTGTACAACCAACTGTATCACACCCACTGCCAAATCAGCTGTTTTCTGTCAATTCCTTTGCTCATTCATTGCAGACCAATGATGTAATATAATACAGGTAATGTTACGTAATGTTTAGATGATCTTCCAGAGAAACACATTTTGGGGTTAGAGGAAGACTAGGTGGCTATCTCAGTCAAAACACTGACATTCTTCTACATCACTCAAAAAGCCATACATAATACAAAGCCTTTAAATTGTTTGAATGGCTGAGACTCCTAAAGAACCTTAGTGTGACATGGTAAAGAATATACTTTTTCCAATGTATACCGTTGTCTTCGAAATTGCTGACCTGATGAAATGGCTCCTGTGTGCAAAACTATCCCAAAAGTGCTTTCTATAATCACAGAGAGCTACACACGCCTCTTGACCTCAGTTTCTTCTTTTTTTTGTACATGCTTAGAAACGTTTGCTTTCAGGACAGCAATTTGTTTTTGTGCAACATCAATATTTACACCGAATGCCTTGGTTATTAAGCCCTGTTTGGTTAATAAACGTCAAATGACGGTGTCCCCGTTGCACCAATGTTGCGTTAGTACCTGGTGCTACAGCACAGCGGCAATGTTTTGGGTTCTTGTCAAGCCATGCACCAAATGCTGTCAGGAAACCGCAATGCCAAGGTCTTCACTGCCCTTCAATTTGGTAAACAAGGGAACAAGGCCCTGTCCCAGCTTGCTTCCTCCCCTCCCCCCCCTCACACCAGTATTGGATCAGAGCACAGCCTTTGAGGTGTCTTCTGAACTGGCTCCCTACTCTATGGAGAAGGACAAGAAGAAGAGGAAAAGATCTCACCCCTGTCATAGGTCATTCTCATCAAAATACTGTTCTTCCTCTGCCTCCATCTTTCAAAAGTTGCATCACTGTTACTTACTTTGGCTCCTAGTTGCGAGGTGTGCCATTTCCTTCATCCTTGTATACTCCCTTTATATTGGATTGTTTTAGGAATAAGTTGTTGGAAATGTTGAAACAGGCCCAAATGCCAGTGGCTCTGGTCCTGATTCCAGTGTCTGCATCCGCTACACCCTTGCTGAACATGTAGGCTGATGTCTGCCCTGGTTTGAGCTTATGCATCTGCCTTTTTTCAGTCAAGTGGTGCTGCTTTGCCTAACTTGTTCTCTGCTAGGTCCTTCTCTATACCAGAAAGTGGTACCTTGTCAAATCTGAGAGTATTTGTCACGACGATGACCCTATCCCTCATTGTTTATAGTATTTGCGTTGTGGGGCGGGTACTTATATCTCTGAGGAACTTGCTTTTTCAGGAGCCTGACTAAGAAGCCCTAGCAGCAGATAGCGGAGATGGCAGTAGGTGAGCTGCCACCCCTGAAGTGGCGTATGGGGCTTAGTCAATCCGTTTTAGGGGCGATTATGCATTGTTCCATAGAAAATTGGCCTAAGCCATGCACTCCCTTAACCTGACTGCCTCTGTATCTCTACTTTGTTGGGACCCTGTTGAATCATGTATTATTCGTTTGGGATGAGCCTTCATCCTAAGAAGTTGCTAAGGAACTGCAGGCCAGTTCCTAATGACCCCGGGTCTCTTTCTACAAACTGACTTTGGTAAACTTGTGGTTCAGACCTCTAGTGCTTGCTCAAATTCTGCATTCTTTTTCACCTTCCCTCCAGATAAGCAGTTCAAAAGGCTGGACGCCTTTAACCACACACTGTTTGCCTCGGGCAGTCTGGCTCTGTGTACAGTCCTTGCTTTTTGCACTGGGGCTTGTTATTTCCATACTTTGTGGGATGTCGCCATGGAGGCCTTGACACCACATGCCTGCATATTTGCAGTTTTGTTTCCTTTAAAAGGTACCTGGCATCAAGGGGTAGCTGGTCAAGTGTTAAGGCAGCTTACATACTGTTGATTGTGTTGCTAGCTCTTCTGCAACAGCCTGTTAGGGCAGTCCTCCATGGGCATTGGTGGATGAGAATGTTTGGCAAAGTTGATGTGCATGCCCTTTGACGGCCAGAATCCCTTTGATACCTATAGCAGATGACTCCTTGAAGACGTTAAGGGCTTCCTGTGCCATAGCTAACATAGTTACCATCTTGCTTTCATTCTTCTCTAAAGGTCTTTCCTTCGGCTCCCATATCTTTTCCAGTCAGCGTGGCAAGGGGCAGATACTGCAGCAGTATAGACAGCAATATAAAGGACCTGTTGTGGTGCCTTCCTATGAGCTCTGTTTTATGTGAGGAGTTGTGGGTTCCCACGTGGGATTGCCCTGGAAAACACCAGATTCTGTCCCTGTTCTTGGCTCAGACCTTGACCCCAGTGATCTTGTTACTCTGATCTTTAGATATGATGATGTTCTGCCTCTTCCTTTGTCTCGTCAATCGTTGTTGCATGATATGGGGCAATATGTATGTCCGGCCGAGTTTTCATCCCAAGTGAAATTGACTTTCAGTGGTGATCTGTGTCTGCACACATAGTTTATTGGGAGCCTTTGCAGAAACTGTGGTCTCAAGTCCCCCTGATCGCACATGCTTCTCTGAATGGCTGATGTGTTCACCTGCAGGATCTTTCAGTGAGGGGCCACAGAGTGGGCGGGGGGAGAACTGGTACTGCTGGCACACTCACATCAACCTCCTGGACCAGCAGGCTAACCAGCAGGTTTTTTTTTCTCACTTTTCTCTTGTCCATCAGGGGTAAGTTTTATCAAGATCTTGATGGACAATATAGTGGGCAGACATACATTAACTCAAAAAGAGGGATTTGGTGGGCTCACTTGCACCGAACATGGAGCATGTGCTAAAGTGCTTCTCTACTTCGGAGAATCACATATCCTCCTTTAATCATTCTCCTGGCTGGCAAGCAGAACATGTGAGGTTATAGTGTCTCATGAATGGCGACTGTATCGAGTCGCTGGAGGTGATGATCTCGCAATGAGGGATTCCACAAATCTGCCTTTTTCGCGTCCAAGCTCAACTGAAATTGTGCCCTTTTCTACCTGTTGGCTTTTCAGTCTCAGGGTGCACTGGGAGATGCTGTCGCAGCGGACTAGATGGCTAACCTCTTGTACACATTTCCCTCAGTTCCTCCATGGCTTGTGAGACTCCTTTGTAGGGTCTGGTGGATTCACAATGATTTTGACAGCTTCGGAATGAGCACAAAGGACTTGGTAAGTGGACTTTCTCAGATTATCGATCTGCTACCCTTTTAGGTTGCCTCTGAGGGAGGATCAATTGTCTCAGGGTTGGGGCTGCAGTCTGCCCTCTGACTTATTTTTGCGCGTTTTCATTATCCCTTGCCAAGAGGAGACTTAATGTTGGTACAGAGGAAGGTTACCTAGCTGCCATTTTAGGAAGTCCGAACAAGGCTCATATTGCTTTTCTACTATGATACAATGTGTGACAGATTTGAATAATATCTTTGCTTCTAAGCATTTTGTCGGCCCATATTGAAATTGAAATTTGGTCTTGACCTTACCAATGGAAGCCACTTTCAAGCTTTTTTGCTTTTGCCCTTTATTTGCACGTGGTTGCCACTCGTGGTACCATCACCTCAGCGCATAAGTGACCTGCCTTTTAAGTGTATAGCTCCTTTCCCTCATATTATCCAAGACAAACGGATACCCTGAGAGAGAGAATGACCTTCTTTCTTACCTAGAGTTGTGGCTGGATTCTATCTGACCCAGTAAATCAAGAAGGGTTTCTAGATTGCATATATGTGTGTAGCTCAGCTCATACATGTACACCATCAAATATAACTGAATCCTTGAAACCAAAGGGTGCATCCAACTTCTCCTACAATTCATTAAGGAGACAAGCGACTGGACGACCAGAGCAGCCTTCCATCATTGAGCCCTGTCTCATGTAATATAAAGTCAAAGAAACGGCATGCTCGTTTGAGCTGAACATCGGAAGTAGGCACTGTGGAGCACCACCAGAGACCCAGCAACAATTCCTCCAGAAGACTTGCGAAGGCAAGGTGGGAGCTCCAGGACTGACGGCCACTCCCTTCTGTAATCCTGGCACCCTGGCTCCAACTAAAGTAAAGCACTAAGAAAACGATGCCTCGCGTAATGCACCGTGCTTGTGGGGCACTCATCCAGGGCCGTGTATTGAATGCTGCTAATACCATCAGTGTACTAAAGAGCACCGGTGGTGCATTCATAGGATGGCACTATACTAGCGCTTAGAACAAACTGCATTTATTCCAGAGAGCGCCTGTGGGGAACTCAATGTAGGCGCTATCTTAGTGCTTTGCACACTCACTGTATTGTGTGCCAAACTCCGTGTGTGTGGCACTCGGAAATTGAGCACCATTAAAATGGTGCCGCAATCGTTCAGGAAAAACTGGAAGAGCCAAAACTCTCCACCATGCCTTCAGAATGTCCATATGAACTATTTCGCAGTTATCAAATCAGACTGCACGGACATTTGTATATACGGTCACTGTCGCTCCACTGACTGACCCCAGGTGCTCAAGATTCGCAAGGGACTAACCCCGTGTCCCTCCCTCTCCCTCTCCAAGAGCTGTTCTGCTTCCAGTAAGCCATATAAGTACAGAGAATTCGCAGTTTTCGTGTGTGTTCGGGATGCCTACCTCGCAGAAGCGGACGGAGCCGTAGTGAATGTATAATGAAACACGCATGTGTGCGCGCATTACAAGAGACCTCCAACATGTCAAAGATTCTGTCGCCTACACTTATCACAGCGATTATACCAGTCCCAGCTGCCATCTGGCAAGCTACCAGAGCTGATTTCCCCCAGCCATTTGCCTACGTAGCTAGCTGTCGCTCACTTATGGGTCAGTCCGCTTCTATTTTATCACGGTGCCAGGACAGCTTTGCAACCTGCTGGGAGGGCCTGGGTTACCTCCGTGCTGTCCGGCTGGCCAGTGGAAAGGCACGGATGTCCCAAAAAGAGGGATGCCTCTCTGCTGACCAAAATCCGCTGGAGGTGAGGGGGGGGCGCACACATTAACAGGACTAGCACAGGCTGCCACCAGCTCCAAATTAAGCAGGGGGCTAGAACTGCTAGCCGATAGTCTGCATTACTTCCATTCCTTGACATTGTCCCCCCAGGCCCCTCGGAGGTGGAAGACCCAGGGGCATAAAATGGGAGGTGGGATTGCAGGGGAAGCGGACATGGGCAGCACCTACCAGGTGCTTGCCCATTAGCACCGAGGTGAGCATGGTGGGCCACCAGTCTCCAGGGACAAAAGGGATCCAGACTTCTGGGCGTCCCAGCCAGCGAGAAGGTGATAGGGGCATGTGACAACCACCTGTCAAACAGGTAGTCCCTGCCCCTGACACCCACATCAAAGGCCCCCTCCCATCCAGACGTAAGGGGGCGTGGGGGGGAGAGGAGACAATAGGGGCTACCTGCCATCAGGTCAATTTTTGCCTATATCTGAGGAGGGCAAGGTAGCCCCATTCAGCATTCCCCTCTTCCAGCATTGCAGGAGCAGTGTGCACCTCAGAGCTCACAGCAAGAGGAGAAAAAAAATTCAAAAACCTCCCTTCCTCGAAGTAGAACAGGCCTATTTAGCACCTATGTTAAACAACACGAGGCAATAATATCCACGCTCAGGTAAAAGTAGAGAAGTAGAGCAGGCAACAATACCAAATATAAAAAAAATCACAGAAATGCTGGAAGAAGCTAACATATGCCTCGCAAGAAGCAACTAAATAACCAAATCACGCGTGCAGGGGGCTGAACAAAAGGTGAGTATGGTGAAAGCGGAAGTCCAATAATCCATCAAAAAGGAGGAAAAAAGCATAAAATAACCAAAAAGGCAAACGCCTTAGAAAGAAGAAAAATATAAAGCCAAAATAAATTGGTCAGAAGGAGAAAGCCAGTTGCTAAATATCTACTGACGCCTCGCAAGAGACAAATAAATAATAAAGTAATGGAGAAAGTGAAGGAAATGGAGGGAGGGGCATGGAAAAATAATAACGCCTCTCAAGGGGCCAATACTAAAAGGGAATTAAATACGAAAGGGAAGGCGAATAATGCCTCAGAATGGTGTAAAATGCATAAAAGACGGGAAAAGGACAAACGCCTCACTAAGAAGAAAAATTTAAACAAACCGGGATGAAAAAGAAAGCCGGTGGCTAATCCAGGGCGTCGATTGGTAATTAAAGACTGAATTGCAAAATTACACATAAAAGAAGTAAACGGGTAACGGAAGATAAACCAGACACGTCTCACACGCTGGGTCCACAGAAAGTCACAAGCTTTAGTATAAGGGGCGGCAGGGATCAGCCTCGAGTTGGCCCTATGTGGGAGTAGGGTCCTCGCTCACCTAATACCTTGTTCCCCAAAAGTTGTGTTGTTTTTACATTGTTTTTTGTTGGTTGATTTTCTTTACACATAGCTCATGATGCAATAAAGCTTGTGGCCAAGGTTTTTCCACCCTATTTGGTTGTCTGGCCTCATTATGGTACTGTCATTAATGTCATCTGTTACACCCTGCACCTCTCTGCTGCACTAAAACACTTCCAGGCTTATTTCTGTCTGCAGAGTGAAGTAAGTAGGAGGTCGTACACCAATTCTAACACAATGGCATGCGTGCACACATGCACAATTAGAGGAAATGTTCCAGCTAACCACATTAACCACACTCTCAAAAGGGTTTTACATGAAAAAACAAAGCTTTGATGAAAAAGGTGTTGATTGGAAGCAATTACAGTGCCGGCCTATCCCGCTTGCTGCATACAGGATTGTTTTGTGTACGAGTTGGCAGGCACCACAATTATATGTTACATGAGAATTAAGTGGATGTATTTAGGTGCATTGTCTTGCTAACTTCTCTTCTGAAACACAGGAGGATGAGAACACAGGGCGAGTGGGACAGGGTGAAAGAAGGCTTCCATCGTATTTCAATTCAGGCAGCCTAAGACCATGGGCGTAATTTTAGGGGGGGCAGAGGTGTTTGCCCCCCCCCCCCCAACATTCATGCCACACCATTTTGTCCCCATTAATTTGGCTGGGGCACCTTTTCTTCAGATGTCATATCCCCCCCAACAATTTCAGTAAAGTTACTCCACTGCCTAAGACACGTTTCCCAATTGGTCGTGTGCCAAACAAAGTGAAATGCAGCAGGCATACTGCTTTATACCGGACACAACTCGAGTATGACCTACACTAGTCCTAAATTTGACTTGATAGAGATACGATGGCAACATGTATTCTCCCTCTGAATCGGTCATTGGATGCCTTGAACCTAAGAAATGTTCCGAAGGGCTGTCTTTTGCTTTTGGAATGTGCAACCAATTGCGAGTTACTCTGCGTGTGCATTTTTTCTTCAGTGTGGAAGATTGGACACCAAGAGCTTCATTCAGCCAGTCTCCATTTGCTTCACTGGGTTTATCCAAAAAGACTGAATAAAAATCACAGAATGTGTAATTTGGCTGAAATTCAGCCGTTCGAAAATTCCGAACGCCCGAAAAGTCCAACCAAATCACACATTCGGTGCTGGTGGCTTCACTTCCGATCAGGGATCACTAATATCCCAGCTAGGGGATTAGAATATATTTGGCTAGTCGTGAACTGACAACTAGACTTCTAAAATAATCTGAGGCCACTCACTTGGTTAGTTCACCGAAGCAGAAGACAAAATTGCGAACCTGCCTCTTGGGAAATTGTAATGGAGGATAGTATTTATAAAGAATGCAAGTAAAATAATCACCACATTCAAGAGGCCATAGCCACACACTTAAATTAAAAAAAGTGTTTCGCAATGTTTTGTGTGCCATTTGTAAAGCATGTAAAGACCGAAAAACTGAAACCAGACGGAGAAAGATTATCTTGCACAACTACAGTAGCCGGTAGGCAGCCAGCCAAGGGACACCTGATGGCTCGCAGGGGGATGTTCTACACTCCTGGTGTAGCACACGAGGATGCCCGGCTGGCAAGTTTTCAGTATGCAGAGAACTCATGTCAAGCAGTTTCTGCTGCATACAGACCTATGAGAATGGCTGTACCAGTTCACTCTGATTGACAGTCTTGGGGCTAGCAACGGGGCGGGTACAGTGGTACAGTGTATTTCACGTAACTATGTAAGTCCTTCCTTCTTCAAAATTCCCGCTTCCATTCGTTGGCATCTTTCAGCTCTCAGAAACTCGCACAGGACTAGTAAAAACACACACCAGGGAATCATTTTCCATGAAGTGATTATACCATGATTTAGGCTTCTACATGACTTCGGAGTTTGGGCAGATGAGTTGAGGCTTAGAACCAAAAGTGTATTCACTGGGCCCCAATAAAACGAAGCCTGTCCACCACATTGGGGTATTTGCGAATGGAGGAGGGATTACATTAACAAAAGGAATACCACAGCCCCCTTTATAGAAGGGCATTTGTGGTGCAGACAAATATCTGGGTGTTGAAGTGCTAAGGAAGGAAACATGTAAGAGACTAGTAGGTTGGAAGAATTCAGCTTCAGGACAACATTAGTAGAAAGGTGAATGCCCCAGTCAAAGTGAATGGGAATGAGTAGGACAAGGTTTGCCAACTATGACCGTCACTACATTCTGATTCATGAAATCTGAATAATAATTCCTTTCTCGGTCTGTCAAGCAAGCAGAATACAATCAAACATTTCTCTTAATATGAATTTACATTTCGTCTACATCCGACTACAGTGCGAGTGGTAGTTTTTAGATGCATCCAAATCATTAGTTCCTTGTGCATTCATTACTAGTCTATTGCACTCATCTTCTAGATGAACACGCATGCCAAATCATTTTCATAGGAATCATTGAAACATAATAATGTAACACAAATGATCTCCCCATTGATACCTACAGGATATACCTAGGAAGGGCATGCCAGTTTTAAGCCAGAGTGGCAGGTTAGTAGTTAAATGCGCATTTTGCAACCTGCAGCACACCAATTTGACTTATGGAGGCTTGCTTTCCTTTTTGAAGACATTGGGGTATTCAATATAAACTCGTCTTTTGTATTCCACACAGTGTCCCTTGTAAAGTCGGCAGCTTGTTCTAGTGATGCACAATGATTTCAACCCAGCCACAGATCAATTGGAACATAAGACTGTTTTAAGCTGTTTCCTAAATTGGAAGCACTCTTCAGTGTGTTTTAGGGCAGGAGCAGATTTGAATGGATACCTTCCTCTCCCTGCTTTCACATACCTGAAATATTTAGGTGCAGGCTGGATTGAAAATATTTTCATCAGCCCTCAGGGGGCGCACTACGAGTCTGTGCTGCTATGTCTGTTGTCTTGAGTGCCTATTGCACTGAATATGTCAGATGCATATATATGGGGCCGCCTGTGCTGCTCAGTTCCTTTCGTTACCATACGCTTTTAGTAGCTGCTTTGAAATACAGCCTATAACTTTGGTTAATAACTGTGCCATGCCACCCCATAAAACATCAGGCATTAAGCCTTGCAATGACTGTAAGAGGCTGTATCAGTGTCAGATGTTTACCACCACTTTGTCTGGTGCCTGAGGCTGGACATGACACTGAGGAATGTGACTATGGTTCTGGACA
The DNA here is from genome assembly GCF_040938575.1 of Ambystoma mexicanum. NCBI lineage: Eukaryota > Metazoa > Chordata > Amphibia > Caudata > Ambystomatidae > Ambystoma > Ambystoma mexicanum. The sequence goes on from NC_090936.1 coordinate 438,355,818, forward strand.
TTATGTTGGCCAATCCATCTATGCCTGCAGATGGTGTAACTTCTCCAGCTGGAACTGTAAGGAAGTTCTGCATCCACCTTAATGGTGATCTAGGTCCTGGATCACCCACTTGGGGTGCTCCAGCCCGTCTGGGTTGGATTTGCTGTTGTCATTCATTGAAGAAGGCCTTTGGATTGGCACAATGCACAGCTATTTAGCGTCCATCTCTGTTTTAAGAGGAAACGCGAGAAGGGATACATCTTAACCAACTGAACACTAATGCATTTTGACAGGTTTGTAAAATGTTTTCCCACCCCAGTAGTTTGGTTTAATTGACTGTGATTTGAAATTGGCTGTGACTTTCCTGCTGCCAGGTTCCTTGGAGGCCATGCTCTCCTGTTCTTTACCTTTGCTCACCCCTAAGGTGGGTTTCCCAGTTGCCATCGGTTCAGCCAGATGATTTGGTGAGCTCCAGACTTTTTATGGGACACTTCCCCTCCTGTCATCTTTTAGAGCGGAGGTAGCTTTGTGGGTTTGACCTTTCTTCCTGTTTAAAGTAGCAACTGAATTCCACTTCTCCCAGAACATTAATTTGTCCGTGCCTTTTTTTCCACCCTTCACTCTTCCAAGATAGATGAGTGCTTCCATCGTCTGCATCAGAAGAGGACCCTGTGCTTTAATGTCTCTCGGAAGAGAGAATTCACAAAGAAAGCTTCATGTGAGATTTGCTAGGGCTCATGAAGGTTGCGCTGTGACCGAACGGATTGTCTAGATGGTTTCTTCTATGCATCTATGACTGCTATTTTCTAGTTAAAAAGAATGTGCCTGAAGGCCTGTTCCACTAAAGATCTTGCTGCAACGTCTGTCTTGCAGAGAGCTATCTATTCTTGTACTCAACATGTGCCGGACTACACTGTACACATTGTAAAATATGACTGTTTGTATCTGTTTGCCAGGGGAAGACATGCAGTTTTGTCACTATCTTCCAGAGATTTTTACTGATAGTCTGAGGTTCAGTTAGATGAACACATTATCCATGATACTGAAAGATGGTAGACTTAATCAGTTCAAGTGTATGTTACTAAATACAGGATAGTTAGGCACGCTGTAAAGGTTGCAGATTACATTATCATGCACCAAATTGACATTTGTGCAAAAACCGAGATGTGGCTGCAAAAGGGAGTGGGCCCTCCCTCGACATGGCCATCCAGGATAATTTCCCTCTTTTTCGGGGGGATAGGTCTATTGGGAGAGGGGGGGGGGGTGTCGTGTTTATTTGTAAATTTAATCTTAACATACGTACAATTGAAATACAGGCTGTGATGGCAGTGAAGCTATTCATATCAAAATCTTGACAGATCCTAATACAATGATCAATTTAATCCTGCTATACAGGACGCCGCAATCTATGCCAGATTACTTAGAGCAATTTAATAACTTGTTACTCCTGCTATTGAAACCTACTTCTAAAGTCATTCTACCAGGAGACTTTGAGTGGCTATTAGACAATGTAGATCAGGCAACTGTCCTTGTCAATGTCTCACTTAGGGAATTGAGTTTGTCAACAGATATCTGCAGTCCCACATAGTAAAGGGAATATATTGGATTGGCCGGCCTAGGTTAATATCCAAATGAACAAAGCCACTGTAGCGCCAGGCCCCTATTCAAACCATAACATCATTTTGTTTGACATAATTCCCCCAGATAGAGTGGGCAGTTACAACAATCAGAAACCTGATTACGTGTAGGAACATTTCAAAGCTCACTCATGAAGCACTGGAGTCTTAGCTTTGCCATCTAGATGAAAGGACAGTTCATGCAGGATCGACCAATGAGATTGTGTTGATCTATGAGTAAGTCCTTTGTAAAGCACTCAATCAGATTGCCTCTCTGAGAACTCCCTCCGTCCCTTGCAAAAAGTTGAACTCTTGGTTCTCACTGGACCTGAATCCGCTAAGGGTGCATGAGAGAAGTTGTTTCAAAAAGGGAGTAAGGACCGGTATGTCTTTTGACAGGGAGGTCTATGCGGGGGCAACCAGGAAATATAAAATTGTGATTGCCAATGCTAAAAAGACTGTACAATACCAGAATTATAGAGGCTAACTCCAACACGAAAGAACTCTTGAAAATATTGAAAGAGTTGGAAAATCCATGCCAAATAAAGAGGGTAATATTGTGAAGGATAGTGTGAGGAGTACTGTTAATCAAGATGCCATGATGAGCAAGCTGAGCAAGATTAAAGTAAACACCAAGATCAAATTATACCTATTGATTTTGAATAGCATGAGCCCCCATCGAATACTGCTCTTGAAAATTCTCATGTGAAGTTTAATTTTAAACCCATTTCTGAGGCTGAGATGACAAAATGTTTTGCCAGCCTAAGCCGACAACTTGAAAGGGAGACATTTGCCCAGCTCCTATAGTGAGTGTGTGCTCCTGCCTTGGTTTCATTGATGAGAACATTTGTGAATTGTCTTTTTCTGAGGGCAAAGCCTCAGATTGCAAAAATAATGTGTGGATTTCTCCCTTGCTTAAGAAATCAGGACTGGACCCCTGTATCCAGTCCAATTTTCAACACATCACTAATATACCATTCCTGCTTAAGATCTTAGATCGGGAGGCCTACTAGCAGGTTCTGGACTATTCGTTCAGTCATGATATTCTGAGCAAGAGATAATCGGGCTTCCGACCGGCAATGGAAGCAACGTTGCTAGATCTTATGTCTGACCTCTTGCAATTTGTTGATATTGGTCAAGCAGCGTTACTTATACTGCTTGATCTGTCGGCCGAGCGGCTACAGCAAGTTGCTGGCTTTTCCATCTCAACTGCAGGATGGTTTCATTCTTTTCTTCAGGATAGGACAGCTAGAGTATGCAGTGGTATGGCAGCAGCGGTGCGTATACAGATTGGATTCGTGCAACGGTCCTATCTTTCTCCCTCCTTTTTAATATCTTCCACTTTTCTAACTGTTGGAAGACTGGGTAATCTGGTGTACTAATTTTGCTGATTATGCACAGTTCCTGATTCCTGTCGGGAGATTATGAACAGGATCCTAAAGACATCAATAGAATCTATTTTATCATCCAGGTATGGATGCTAAGGAATGGCCTGGCGCTGAATAACGATAAAACAGAGCTGATTGTAGGTACTGCTCCTGGCCTGAAAAACTGTCTTATGATTATCAACATTTTGTGATTGCCGACTCTAAATTGAATATTTTGACTAAAGATAAGACTTGGGAGTATACTGTGATCGACATCTTAATATGAGCGCTCAGTTTAGCAACTTGGTCTCATCGTCTGCATATTACATCAAATTGCTTGCACATATTCAGCTGTTTTTATCTAAGGCTAATTGTGCTACAGTCGCGAAGGTCATTATCGGGACTAAGCTGGACTATGGTAGCAGTCTGCCATCAGTAAAAAAGATTGTTAGTAATTACAGGTTATTTAGAACAGCTCTGTTCGAGCGGTGGATAAGAAGAGGGATCATGTCTCCCTAGCTAAGTAAAAACCTACATTGGTTGCAGTTTGAAGCTAGAATTCATTACAGATGTATTAGTAGCATTTATAAATGTCTATTTGGCCATAGTCCAGAATATCTGACTGAAAGTATCTCAAGGCTGCTCCATTCAGTGGACCTTGAGGTCAAACAACTCCCTTGTTCCTGGAGTTAAGTTGTCTGTGGTTTGCAAAGGGGCCTTCTTTGCGGCAACTCACATACAATGGAATTCTTTGCCTCCAGATGTGAGAAGGATTACTGCATTAGGCGCCTTTAAAAAAAGAAAGAAAGAAAAAAAAGGCTGAAGACGCACCATAATGGTACACACTTGCTTTATCTTTCTTGTTGTAACTACATTACTGGTGCATTTGTCTGTTTTGTTTTTTTTTTACTTGTTTAATTTATGTTGCGACCTTATGCCCATGGGCCTGTTCGGCGCATTATAAATCATTAAATAAATAAAATAATGTAGCTTCCTGGTTCCTCACTAGTCCTCTTTGTGCTTCTATTTTGCTTTTGGAGTCTTAGTGATTGGGATTGTATCCATTAGAACACAAAACATTCTTTCGAAGGGATTGTGTCCTCCGACGTATTCCTTATCTTTGATAGATCTCCCACCTTGCTGGCCTCGGAAAGAAATTTCAGTAGAGGGCGCTGCGTTTCGACGTCCCTCGAGCCGATGCCCCTCGACGGCCGCCGTATCGGTGCCGATGTCACCATGCGTATAAATAGACTCGCGCAGCGTCCGTTGCTCAGTTCCTTTTTTCTGCGCTTCGTGGGGCCTCGGAATATCGTTGCTCAGTTCTTCAGTCAAATATATCAATATATTCCTTGTGAATACCGACTCGTACTCGATGGCTTCCTCACCTGAACCGACGTCTCCACGTTCCAGCTTCAAAAAAATGTCGAGACTGTGGAAAGAAAATGCCGTTGACGGATCCTCACAGGATCTGTTTGTGGTGCCTGGGAATCGAGCACCATTGTTCGGAGTGCGAGGACTTCATGTCCATGACGGCGAAAGCCTTGAAGGAGCGTAAGGGGAAGCTCGAGAGAGGTAAGGCAGTTAAAACTTCTTCAAAAGTTTCCTCGGCGGAGTCGAGACATTCGTCTCCTCGCCATCACAAAAGACATTCTCGTTCTAGGTCTCAAAGCAGTTCCCATCACTCTTCGAGATCTAAGCATTCAAAAAAGAGACATCGAAGATCCCCTTCCTCGTCTTCGTCTTCTTCCGTTTCCCCACAAAGGGTCTCCTGCCCCACAAAACATAGCTCTTGGGCTGAGTGGGAGGAATTCAGGAAAAAGATGCTAAGCGTCTTCGAGAAAGCGGCCTCGACCCCCTCAAAGACTGCTGAGGGTGATACCCTGGGTGAAAGACCCGAAAAATCAAAAAGCCGTGAGTCGCAGTACCCGGCGAAAGAAACCACTCAAGAGCGTCACAAACCCTCGAGTAAAGGCAAAGTTGCGTCTTCGACGCCGTCGTCGAAGATCCCTTCGACAAATAGATCGGCATCGTTGACGCCATTATCGAAGGGTTCGTCGACGCACAGGTCAGTCGAGTCGACGCGTCTTCGACGCCGAGAAAGGATAAACCCACGGCCACCTCACAGCCAGTGGCCATACCCAGAGCCTGGAGCATGAGAATGTCGTTGACAACCTCGAGTAGAATCCCGATACTCTCGAGTTCATCGAGGCCTCTACCACCTTTCTCGATGCCTTTTTCGATGGCTTTGATGGCTACGAAGCTCTTAACGTCTGCGTCGATGACGTCGACGTTTTCTCAGCCAATCATGACAAATTTGGCTCCTTCTGCTCTGGAAATGGGATTTATACCATTTTCAAGACCTAACCTCTCCAGGGTCTTATCTTCTAATTATGAAGAAGGGGAGGATTCGGATCAGTAAAGACCTTTTGAGTTGCAGGGTTCTGCAACTCCTGCACCAGAGGAATTTACCTCTGAGAAAGGTAGGTTGAAAGACCTCCATGAAACCCTACAGGAAGCAAGTGGGTTGGACACTTCCCCAGAAGTGGAATTTGCCACACCAGACCCAGGGGAACATGCTGAAACCCCTTATAGAACCTTGATGGCAAGGATAATAGAGTTTATGGGATGGTCCACACCCTCACCTTCTTTTCAGCAAGACGACCTCACAGACATCTTGGTCAAAGGTCCACAGGAGGATCCTGTGGTGCCATTTCATGCGGCATTACAGGGGAGAATATTGGCAAACTGGGAAACACCTGAAGTAATCCCGGCAGTTAACAAAAAAATTATCAGCTAAATATCGGGTGTCTTCTGCTGACCCTGAATATTTATCCAAACACCCAACTCCGGAGAGTCTGATTGTTCAGGCAGCTACTTCAGCAGGTAGTAAATCGGCTTACCCTATTGTTCCACAGGACAGGGATGATAAGAGATCTGAGTGGATGGCCAAAAAAGTCATTTCCGCATGTAGCATGGCGTTGAAATCCATCAATGCTACTTGTATGCTCGCAAGGTTCAGCCACACACTTTGGGAGTGTGCTTCTTCAGCGGCTGACTGCCTCCCGGAGGGAGAAGAAAGGGGAGCGTTTCTCAACATCATTAAGGATGGTAAGGACGCAATGTGCGAATCCCTTCAGACTGGCATCGATTCTGCTGACAGTATCAGCAGGGCCATGACGGCAAGTACAACAACCAGGAGATTTGCTTGGTTGCGAAAGTCTGGTTTTGCTCCAGATGTGCAAAGCAGACTCTTGAATATGCCCTTTGACGGCTCTTCTTTGTTTGGTAAGAAGGCGGATGACAGTTTAGAAAAACTGCAAACATCAAAGTCAGCAGCAAAATCCTTAGGAGCTGCAATCTGTCAGACACCATATCGCCCCTCAGGAACCTCTTGGAGAGGTAAGTCCTTTTGCTTCTATTCCGCATTCGGAAAGGGCAGAGGACAGCCGGTTCAAAGGGGTCAGACGAAATTCACCCGAGGTGGACGGGGTAAAAACACAAAAGCCGCAGCAGGTGCATCTTTACCCTCAGCATCTGCATCAGCCGCCTCCAAATCGGTCTGTGAGGACTCTCTTCACAAAACACCAGTAGGGGGCAGGTTAACTCAACATCTGACGGAATGGTAGGCTATTATGTCAGATGCTTGGGCATTGGAGATGGTTGCCCAAGGTTACTGCCTGCCTTTTCTACGCATCCCTCAGAGTCAACCACCGGGGAACAGCTCTCTGAGAGTTCCAGACCCGCTCCTCTTGCAGGAAATTGTTCGCCTGCTAGAGAAAGGTGCCATAGAACCGGTAACTGTAGCGGAGAGGAACAAGGGCTGGTACTCCCCCCTACTTTCTCATACCGAAAAAAGACAGAGTACTGAGACCTATCTTGGATTTACGAGAATTGAATAAGTTCCTCAGGAAAGACAAGTTCAAGATGGTAACTCTCTCTCAGATCCTTCAGGCCCTCGAGCTCCAGGACTGGCTGGTATCTCTGGACCTCCAGGATGCTTATTTCCATGTGCCAATCCATCTCAAACACAGGAAATACCTGAGGTTCGCAATTGGCGGCTCTCATTATCAATTTCGAGTTCTGCCATTTGGGCTGACCTCCGCCCCGAGGGTCTTCACCAAGCTAATGTCGGTAGTGGCTGCAAGTCTAAGGAGGGAAAGGATCCACGTCTACCCCTACCTGGACGATTGGCTGATCAGAGCTGTATCTTCGGAAAACAAGCTCAGATCCAGCTAGATTATGTCTGCCACTTCCTTCAGAAACTGGGCTTCTCCCTCAATTTAAAGAAGTCACAGATGATACCATCACAGAGACTCCAGTTCATTGGAGCGGTCCTGGACACTTCCCTGGGAAAAGCCTCGCCACCAGAGGTGAGGGCTCAAGATATTCTGCAGATGGTCACCAAGTTTCAAAATGCCCAACGTCTCCCAGCCTTCGACTTTTTGAGGTTGCTAGGCCTCATGGCCTCCTGCATCTTCCTTGTGTCAGAGGCTCGCCTGAGAATGAGATCTCTTCAGTGAGCACTGAGAACTCAGTGGTCGCAATTCTCAGGGAGAATGACAGACCTCCTTCAGATTCCGGACTAGGTGGCTCGAGACCTTCAGTGGTGGGCCTGCCAGGAAAACATCTTGAAGGGGGATCTGTTTTGGCAACCATGGCCGGAGATAACAGTAGTCACAGATGCTTCACTCACGGGGTGGGGAGCCCATACCAATGACTTGGCCATCAGCGGTCGTTGGTCTCCATCGGAGTCCAGACTACATATCAACCTGTTAGAGCTGAGAGCAATCAGACTAGCGCTGAAGGCTTTTCTGCCATCGGTACAGGGGAAAAATGTCCTGATAATGACGGACAACACAGTGGCCATGCACTACCTCAACAAAAGAGAAGGTGTAGGATCACTACCACTGTGCAGAGAGGCAATGCAGCACTGGTTTTGGGCAATTCAAGAAGGAATCTCTCTATCGGCAGTCCACCTAGCCGGAGAGAAGAACTTGAGCAGGCAGGGCACAGTCTCCCACGAGTGGGAACTAGCTCAGGAAGTCCTTCAGGAGATCTTCGCCCTTTGGGGAACCCCTCAAGTGGATCTGTTTGCCACCAGTACCAACAGAAAGTGTGATCTGTTCTGTTCAAGGGAATTTCCCCCGAGAGAGCTCTAGGGGGCGCGTTCGTAGTGGACTGGGAGTTTCCACTCCTGTGCGCGTTTCCACCAGTCCCTGTCATTCCTCAAATGATCAGGAGGTTGAGAAGATTCCAGAGAACCATGATCCTAATTGCCCCAGACTGGGCCAGGAGAACGTGGTACCCGGACCTTCTGGACATGTCCATCTGCCCTCCAAGTCGTCTTCTACTCAAGGAGAATCTTCTCTCACAGAAGGGAGGTCAGGTTCTCTATCCAGACATCAGAACCCTCAACCTTCACGCCTGGATTCTGAAAGGTTGAGATACAAGGATTGGGACCTCCCTGATGACATCATGGAAGTGTTGCTTTCGGCCAGAAGGCCAGCAACAAAGTCTTTATACCGCTGCCGTTGGAACAAGTTTTGCAGCTGGTGTAGAGAAGAGAATATGGACCCCTCTTCATGTGGTACACCAACAGTGTTATCTTTTCTACTCTATTTGGCAAATTCGGGCCTTCAGGTTGGCACTATCAAGGGCTATCTCGCAGTGCTATCGATCTTCAAGCGCACTGCGGAGGAAACTTTGTATTTCAAATTACCCTTAGCAATACAATTTCTAAAGGGATTAACTAATGTCTACCCTCCAAGACCTTTCCAGGTTCCTTTATGGGACTTAAATTTAGTCTTAAATTTCCTGATGGGTACTCCTTTCGTACCACTGCACTCTTGTTCGTAAGATTTCTCACCCTTAAAACTGTCTTATTAGTGGCTTTAACATCTGCTAGAAGGGTGAGCGAATTACAAGCTCTATCTTGTAAACCCCCTCTTCCAATTTTTCATAAAGACAAGGTTGTCCTACAGGTGAAGCCTAATTTCCTCCCAAAGGTGGTTTCTGAATTCCACATCACTCAGAAAATTACTTTACCTTCATTCTATCCGCCTCCCCATCCGGGGAAAGAGGAAGAAAGGCTACATAGGCTGGACCCAAGGTGGGCTTTAAGCTTTTACATCAGCAGACTTGCTAGGATTAGGCAAGCAGACCAACTGTTCGAGGGTTACTCGGGGCACAAGTTGGGACTACTGATAACAAAACAAACCATTTCCAGATGGATTATTTTGGCCATCCTGGAATGTTACAAACTGGCAGGGAAAGAGCTTCGTCAAAATCTTAGGGCTCATTCAACCAGGGGTATCGCAGCCTCCTCGGCCCTCCAAAGAGGGGTGCCGGTTCGAGACATATGTGCGGCTGCCACATGGTCGTCCACACATACCTTTCCAAGATTTTACAACCTGGATTCCTCCTCTAGTCAAGAGACTAGGTTTGGCAAAGCCGTATTACATTCGGTTCATTCCTAAAAGGAAACATGGCATTTTACTCCCACCTCCAATTGCACTGCTATGGGAGTCTATCAAAGATAAGGAATACATCGGAGGACACAATCCCTTCGAAGAACAAGTTACTTCTTACCTTGTAATGTTCTTTCGATGGGAAGTTCATCCAACATATTCCTCATCACCCCTCCCATCCATCCCCGCAGTAATACTTCACTTGTGGTTGCAGCTTACGCTCCTCCAAGGTCAATAACCAATTCATGTAAAACAACTGTTAACGTCAAAATGGAACTGAGCAACGGACGCTGCGCGAGTCTATTTATACGCGTGGTGACGTCGGCGCCGATACGGAGGCCGTCGAGAGACATCGACTCGAGGGAGGTCGACGCGCAGCGCCCCCGACTGAAAAAAATATTCCGAGGCCAGCAAGCTGGGAGATGATCTATCAAAGATAAGGAATACGTCGGAGGAACATCCCATAGAAAGAACGTTACAAGGTAAGAAGTAACTTGTTCTTCTCCCACAGATTCCTGATTGACCAGCCATAATGTGCCATCTAATGAATTGCTCCTTACCGAAGGCAGTTCTGCAGTTTCTCTGCTTTTTGAGTGCAGAGAAAATTGGCCACACTGAGGTATTGGGGTATTGGGGTGCAGTGGGCTCTACATATGCCCCTGACATATCCAGCACTATGGGTGCCTAGGTGCCCAAGCTGAGCCATGGTTCACCCCCTGGTGGCTCCTTTCTTTCAGAGATAAGGAATCTCTGGAAGGAGTTAACCACCATATAGAAAACTGCTAAATATTTGTTCTTTTGTGGGCTTGTCCCTGAGACCCAGCAGAGATGTGTGTCAAAAAAGAACCCAGTGGTGGGAATTGGTATATAGAGGCAGATAATTTCAGTCGGACGTCGGGGTCTTCGTTGTATGCATTATATGTATCATAAGTAGAAAAACGGGCTTAGCTAAACAGAGAGAGTGCAAAGAGCAGAAAGTCAGTATAATGAAATCCTAACTTCACAGATGAAGTAATAATCATGCAGCAGCATTTTGAAGTATCTTTGGTCTTTGTTTTGATAATAAAAGGAGGGGGTAAGTAATTGGTAGTCCGTCATATGCCATCATGTGCCCCCTATCATTTTTTCCCATATACTTAAAGTACATTGGGGCAGCTTAAGGGGAAGCATACATTCAAAGGCATTTAAAATATCTTGACTCAATATTTGTTTCCAATTGCCACATCTCAATACTAAAGTGTTTTCTTGAAAGTATTTGTTTAAAACTGGCATTATTTAAGTGTGTGTGGACCATGCCCTTCAAACGGTCTCCATCTATTTCCCTTGTCAGACATTAAAAGGGCATATGCATTTTCCTTTTTGAAAACCAATATTGTAAGCAAATATTACTGTAGTGTAGATGTTGACACCAGGACCAATTTCAGATTTGGGAGGGCAGTCTGGAGCATTTCTTTAATTCACCCTGACTGCTCCTATGCCAGAATCAGCATAGATTTGGAAGAACATTCAAATCTATGTCTACAATATCTATCTTGCTCTGCTTGCTCACCTGATCTCCTTCTCTCCTCATACTCCTATGTCCCGTCCCCTTTCCTCCATCCTGCTTGGGCGTCCCTCGCTAGGGATGGGAACAGAATCTTTTTCACCAGAAAAAGAACACTTTCCCTTTAAATTTACCCCCACGTGAGGGTGCAGCCTTCGGAGCATGCGCTTCCTTGCCCCCGACCACCGGCACCACACCCAGTCCTCTTTACCGCATCAACGGGAGCGGACTGGTTTCACCAGCGCTTGTGGTTAAGCTCTTCTGGGCCTGTAATTCCACACGCTTTCCTTATTAGATCTGTTAATTCTATTAAATCTTTTTCAGATACAATACTTCCAGGCATACACCATCCACCCGTGCCCCAGCCCGTCCCCCGTGTTCGTCATCCACGGCGGGTTTTAGCAGGTGCCTGTCGTGTGACCGTTTCTTCAACACATCGAACTTGCACGCCCTCTGTCTCCCGTGCCTAGGAGAAGATCATGGATGGGACGGCTGCTCGTTGTGCGACCCGCTCTCTCCTCAGTCCCTCGAGAACCGGTTAGCTCGGTGGAGGGAGCTGTTCTCCAGGTCGCCGCCGGAGCACCTTAAGGAATGCATGCAGAGGAAGACCAAGAAGGCAAGTACGTTGATCAGCCAATCACCCCGTAAGGGTAACTCCTTCCCGGGGAAGTCTGCCTACGGGATGGGCCACCCAGGCCATAGCAGTGGCAAGAAGAGTACTGAGGCTGCAGCAGCTACCGGCCGGTTGGCTGAGGGGTCCAGGGATCCTCCCAATTCCTCCATGAAGGAGCCAAAGGGCTTTCACACTGGGACTCGTCCTGAGGGTCTTTTCCCTATTACCAGGCTATGCCTGAGAAGGCGCCTAAACGCAGCGCAGATAGCACTACCGGCCTCATGGCCGAGGGCTACCAGGCGCACACCTTAGGTGCAGGGAGGGACGGAGCCTACACCTACCAGCAGACAGGCTGAACTCAGACCCATGTCATCCAAGGATCCACATGCTGAGGGCGCAGACAAGATGGTGGTTGTAAGAAATCTGAGGGTACTCTCCCAGTAAGACCTCGAAAATCCCTTACTCAGGTTGCCAGGACATAGCCATCGCTGTTGGATCCAGTTCCTGTGGGTGGAACAGTGGGGGAGGATAACGTGGGTTGGGGAACCAGGTTTATGCTCGAGGGAATACCCCAGGTGAGACGCGATTTTGTTCCAGAGAAGGAGAGTAGGGCAAGATATTTGAGGCTTTCATGGGCCGTATTGTATCTGCCTCCCTTCCTCCTGTTAGATCTCTCTGGCCCAGAGCCAACAACCCCTCCATACATAATCAATCCTCTAAGATTCCAAACCCAGTTACCCCTAAAAAGCATAACTCCCAGAATCCTTGTTTCACTGGTCTGCATTTGAATACTCCCTATCCTCCTTTCTGTTCCTCTGATTATCATTTTCCACATTCCCAAACTGATGAGACAAAACACTGCGGTTACTACAATCCCCTTTGTTCATGTCACAACCCCAGCTATTCCCACTTACCCTGCCCCTTTTCCGATACAAATACTTTTTCGCACCCAATACAATGGACTGATGTAAAACCTGTTTACCTGACATGTCCCAACCCGAGGGTCAGGCAAAGTCTGACAAGTGACACAAATCACGCACACCTGACGGCCCTGCCTTTTCCCCACAGGGATAAAGCTGGAGCAGGAGAGTGCAGTACGAGAAAGACAAGTACAGCAGACAGCACAACGAGATGGCTACCACGCGGCAGTTCAAATGAAGGAGAAAGGCGGCAGGAATCGAGAGAGTGCTGAGGAGAGAAGTGGCCTTACTCTTTTCGTCCCAGGCCTGCAGAACCTTCGTGGAAGAGGGCCTAAAACCGCGAACAATAGCACAAGTGTCCTGCAGCAGATGTCAACAGTACACGGGACAAATGTATTCCAATAAGTAGGAGCGAGAAAAGCTCCAGCGCCCGTGGTACCGGCCTTGACTCCAGAGAAGCCAACAGGTTCATCACAGCTGGTGAGTCGAGGTGGGGAACCGATAAGAACCGGGCTGTGATGAGTGGGAATCGCAAAGTGGCAAGTTTTGAACCAAAGCTGATGAACTTTGAATAAACTGTTAAAAGTGTGAAGGGGAGACTAGCTGCAGAGGGAAAGCGGCACCACATGGGTGCTAACTCGAGAGACTCGGGTCAAGCCCCATATGAGAGAAACTACAAGTACCAGAAGGCCATAGGAGGGCCAGCGAAATAGGTCAAAGTAGTCATACAGAGAGGGTCAATCAAAATCCCTGTACAATCGAAAGACTTTGATCTACGAGCACTGTGAAAGAAAGGGAAGTTAATCCCAACAATATTATACAATTGTGAATGTGAAGTAAGGAGGTGTATGAGCCTAACCGAGGGAGATCCAGGGGTGAAGCTGTCACCCAAAGAAACAACAGTGAGAAATTGAGGGAGGAGAAAATCCCGCAAGAGGGGTCCGAGCCCGACAGGGGGAGATCCAGGGTTGAAACTATCGCCTAAAATTGACTGATAAAGGAACTGTATTGTATTGTTTATTTATATAGCGCCTATAGACATGAAGTTTTTCAAAGCGCTCAAACTGTTATATAGTTTGGAATACGATTGAGAAGGTTCAGCACCCAGAAGAGGGGGACACAGGAGTGAAATCGTCACCCTATGTAAAAATTGTGATAAACGACTGAGAAGGGTCAAAAGCCTGACCGAGGGGGATCCAGGGGGTAACACATAACCTAGCAAACCTTAGAAAAGAACTTTCATTTGTTAAAGGAACTTTTGGTTTTGTTGTTTGAACACGTCAGGTCCTCGATGGCAAGAGACTTTCAAGGAAACGAGACTTCGCCATCGATGGCCATGATAACTGAAAGCTTGAGGGTTAAAAGCTGAACTATCATCTCGTGCTAGAAAAGCCTGAGAGTGCATCCTGAGAGCTTCCATTGGAACCGTCTTCTCGTGATGGAGTAGCCCAAGACTGTACTGTGCTCCAAGCTCCCATCTTATCCTGTGTCCAAAATGTGGGGGAAGAGAAACCTAGGCTAACGCATCCTGACCTGTTATTTCAGAACACTTATTTATTTTCTTGAGAACCATCCCACACCCCTTTTTGTATTAGTTCTGAGGTTTGGCAATAGGGTTCTTAATAAAGGCCCTTTTTGTTTTGACCCAACACCACCAAGACTGCCTTATTTTTCATTTGATGGTTGCACTTGCTCCCATCTTAGATTTAGGTTTAGATTAGGCATTTTTCCAACCTGCATACCGAATTGATTGTTCAATAAACATCCTTGAACTCTGATCACTTGTGTCTGTCTTACCTGTTGTCACCATGAGTTTCTCACATGGTGCAGAGTGACAAGATGGCGGCCGGATCAGAGACCCGCCAACCCGACGAACTCCAGAGGCCCGCTCATCCGATGAACCTGCAAGACTGGAATACAGCGAGGTCAGAATGGGTGCCTCTGGCTCAGGTCACGTGGTGCACAACTTAACCAGCTGTCTTGGGACAAGCATGCTACACAGAAGCATTGTTCTTTCATACAGCGGGCAGGCAGCAGTTCATGTCACCACTACAGGCCCCAGTCGAGGAGCGATACCAGCCAGCCTGCGAGGATCGTTTCTTCAACAAATTCCTAACACTCATGCATTCCCCGCAAATGGGAAACATCCTTAAGGGCATCATACAATAGATGGTAACGCCCATGCTCCCGCAACATCCGGCTCCGGTGCAATCCATTCCACTGGCGCAGCCTGTGACACCGGTGGCCCAGATTGCCGCACCTGCACAGCCGCCATTACTTGAACTGGTGCCAGTCGAACCAGCGACGATCCCCCCCCCCATCGACACAGAGGATCAGCAGGATAGCGACGACGAGGAGCAAGATACACCTTCGTCGGCAAGAGCATTCCACAACAGAATCGCCAGCCTGGCAGAGTACCTTGGCATCCCACAGCCACAGACGGGGGGGTCTTGGCCGAGGTTAGCCCTGGCTAAGAATGGGTGGCTGAAGCCTCACTACACACAGCCAACTAACAAAAGGCTAGATGCGAAATTTAGGCATGTGGAGGGCGACTCTCTGTTCTTATCAGTTTACCCTCAGCCACTAACATCGCGGCAGCACAGACGCACCACCACTTCTGCGCTCGTGGCAAGGAGGAAAAGCAAGGAGGAAAAGGTACTGGACGCCTACGGTAAAAAAGGTTTATTCCAACACGCGTCTCCATCTCAGACAGGCCGACTGTTATGCTCACCTGGTCTCTGCGGAGGCGTTGTGGTACGGTTGCAGCCCTCCCGGGGGTGAGGTAGCTCGGGTCCGACTTCGCCCTCTGCGCTTATATGGTGACTGGTGGTAATAGGTGATGCTGCTCGGGACTGCTCCTGCGTGGAGAATAGGGGGCGTGAGTATGCCAGCTTGTGTGCCTGATCCCCTTCCAGACCCCTTCTCCCAAACCGTGGTACCCGTGGGATAGGCTGTCCCTGGAAAGCTCACCTGTGATTTGTTTTGGTGAGCACTCCGTCCTGCTGCTTCTGGCAGGGGCGCTTGTATGATCTGGACCGAGTTCCTTCACTAGTCCCTTGCACGTGGTAGCCCAGTCCTGCTGCGACCAAGCCACTATACCTCAGGTAAGTGTTCCTGTTTGCCTTTGTCTTTCCTCGTCTGTTTTTGTTGTATTCTAAAGTTTGTTGTCTTGTATTGCTGTCCGTTCCACTTTTGATAATTACTCTTTTGCTTTCTTCCTTTGCAGGTGATTTTGCTGGCCCGGCAGAAGCTGCGGAGCTCGAGGCGGCAGCCAAAGGGAATGAGGAACGAAGCTGCAGCGGTAATGCAGCTGGTAAATTGTTAACTAGGGGGCGCACGGGTTCAACTGCGGCGCGGCCCTAGGATGGATGTTCTTACCTGGTCTTTCTTCTTCTTCACAGGGTCCGAGTTCGTGGATGCGGAGTGCAGTGCTGCGGCGTCGGGATCAAGATCATTGGATGTCAGGAGATGAGTCTGCAGATGAAGCGATGAAACACCGGTTTCCTGGTGGTAAGTATGCAGGAGAACGCCTGGTTTCAAAGGTAAGTAAACTGGTCCAAGCGGCAGTGAACGTCACGTTGCACGCGAGTGCACAGTAACGCGAAGCACTGGCATTAGGGATGGAGCCGCTTATATAGCTGAGCTTCTGAAGCCACGCCCACCAGGTTCAGCTTGCCTGCCCCACACGATGAGTCAGCACATGAGGATGTTCTCTGAAATAAAGGCGTTCAGCTCCTAGAAGTTCTTGTAAAATAAAAGCACTCCTGCACTGAAATAAAGTGTTCCTGCTCACATCTCTATATGAGCCTGGCACCATAGGCACCAGGACTGAGTCCAGCCAGGGCCCTTGTGTTTATGGGTCCCAAAGGGACATAAGTGAGTCAAATGACCCATTGCCCCCATCACTAGATGGTGTGGCTTTTGTGTTCTGGGGCCTGTGGCCATGACATCGACACCGACACCATCTTGACTGCAGCACACCAAAGACTGTAGAGGGAGATCGCCGACTTCCTCCCAGATCTACCTTCCCACCTGCAGGCATCCTTCAAGGCTGGTCTGGCAGAGGCTAAGCTGGTGGCCCAGGTCATCATTGAGGCTATTGGCGCCCACATTGATACGGCAAGTAGAGCTTTCTGTATGGCCACAGACATGAGAAGGACGGCCTGGCTAAGGTTCAATTCTGACATCCAGGAGAGAATATTAGATCTCCCCTTTGAGGGAGGCGATTTGTTCCATGCCACAACTAATGAGGAGCTGGACAAAAAGAAAAGTCGCTCCCAGACAACAAAACCGCCGGCTTGTCTTACCAAACCGGCAGCTAAAAGAACCAAAGAAGCAATGTCTGGACGTTTCAGATCCACAGCACCCTAGTTGGAGGTGGGTTGGCTCTCCAATGTCTGGCTTGGAGGGCACGGTTTGTGGACGCTGGGGTGATCTCTGCAATCTTACTGGACTTGCGGCTGCCTGTTCCCCATCATCATTCCCCTCCCCTTCCTCAAATCGTGACACTATCACTCCTATCAGAGATTTGATCGATCGTGGCGAACAAGGTGGTAGAGCAGGTCCCAATCCCCCTGCAGGGTTTGGGCTTTAATTTCTGCATCTTTGCTATTCAGAAAAAGAACCAGGCTGGCCTGCGAGTGGTCCTAGATCTTTCCTTCTTAAACCAGTACCCGTCTATACAGAAATTCAAAATGGTGACTCCAGCTTTAAAAGCAGAGATGCTGTGCAGGTGGGGGGAGACTGGATGTACTCCCTGGACCTGAAGGATTACGTGTCCCCTTAGCGCAGGCGCATCGACCCTTCCTCAGATTTTCAGGTCATGGATCTGCATTTCCAATACAAAGCACTACCCATTCGGCCTGAACTCGGCACCCCCACAAGGATCATGAATGCTGTCACGGCCCTACTCTGGTCCGAGGGCCATCATGTATACCCGTAACTAGACGACTGGTTAGTCCGAGCAGGGTCTCCTGAGCAAGTCAGATTCTCAGTCTCCAGACTCATTACCACACTGTACGAGCTGGGGTTCTCACTCAGCATCCAGAAGTCGCACCTCCAACTGACACAAACACTGGTATTCTTGGGTCTTCAGTGGGACACGCAAAGGCAAATGGTGTCCCGTCCCCCCCCAAAGGAAAAAGTGGCAACAATCGAGGCTCCTGTGGGTCACTTCCTCAGCAGGACTGTCGGCATGGCATGATGGTACCAGCACTTACTGGGTGTCATGGCGGCCTGTCTACTGGCGGTTCCCTAAACCAGGCTGTGGATGAGGAGGCTGCAGCTATGTTTTTCGGCCTCCTGGGTTCAGGAATCGTGAGACCAGGCAGCAGCAGTCTCCATACCCCGCATCTACACAAGGAGCTTGAGTGGTGAAAGCAGGATTCCAACCTCTGGGCAGGCAGTCCCCTCAGGCCGCCCTCAGCGGACCACATCATTACAACAGATTCCTCCCTCCAGGGGTGGGGGGGGCCACCCTGAGCCGCCATACTGTATATAGTCTGCAGTCATGTGGCGACCAGCAGAACCATATGAACTGGTTGGAGATTATGGATATCTGGCTCGCTCTCAGGGCATTTCTTCCCATCATCAATGGCAGAGTGGTTTGCATTAAGACAGACAACTCTACCTGCATGTATTACCTCAACAAGCAGGGGGTGGCAGCAGATTGCCGCATCTGGGCAAACTGGCAATAGCCATTTGAGCATGGGCCATTGCAGAGGGCATCTGGATCGTGGCAGGACACCTTCCGGGAGAGTCAAAATGACCGCCTCAGTCGGCTGGGCTCGGACAACAAGTGGCAGCTGAACAAGAGGGTACTTATGGAAACATTTGGCTTATTTAGCTAAATCATGGGTCCAGGTGGACACATGTCAGACATACCTGCCAGCCATCGGTGCATACAGGAACTCGGCAGGTCTTCCTTTTCTTCATCCAACCCAGTGGTCAAAAGGCATTTAGTGGGACTAACAAGACTGTACCCACCAGTCAAGCGCCTGCACATAGTTTGGGACCTGAACCTGGTACTCAGTGCCCTGGCGCACAAACCGTTTGAGCCCATGACTACAGTGGACATTAAATTAGTCACTCTCAAGACAGCGCTGAAGGTGGGTCTTGCATCGGCTCGCAGAGTCAGCGATTTTCAGGCTCTAGTGGCCACAGACCCCTACACACTGTTTCATCGGGACACGGTGGTTCTTCGCACTCATCCTAGGTTCCCCCGCAAAGGTTGTTTCATCTTTCCATCTCAACAAGGAGATCCTGCTCCCCACCCTCTTCCCTAACCCAGCGGAGGAGGCGGTAACGGTGCTCCACTGTCTCAACTTCAGACGAGCTTTAAAATTCTACCTGGCAAGGACTAATGACTTCCGCAGATCGGATGCCTTATTCGTCACCGTCGATGGTTCAAATCCAGGCGAGCAAGCGTCTAAGGCATTTATAGCCAGGTGGATGATTGCGGCCATTCACAAGGCTTACAGGACACTGCGTTAGGAGGTCCCAAGGGACATGCATGCTCACGCAATCGGGGCCAAAGCAGCAGCGGTCGCTTTTCAACGCCATGTTCCATGGCAGGTGATTAGCAAGGCAGCCACATGGGCCACCCCATCAGCCTTTTGCAAGCATTACTGTTTAGATACCAGCGCTCGGGCTGGTTTTGCCTTCAGGCAGGCGGTTCTGCATAAACTGGTGGTGGAAAGGGGACGGGACGTAGGAGTAATTAAGTGTTACTCACCAGAGTGACTAACGTACTCCTATTCCGTAGTCCCCTTTCCTCCATACATCCCGCCATCCTTCCCCCCAATAATTGAGCAGGGTTGTTCAAAATTCTAATACAGCCAATGTGTCAAAGGGGCCTGAAGTATGGTGCCGGTGGGCCGGGTAAGGGGAACGTATGCTCCCAAGGCCGCACCCCTGCACGCATGTACATTTAAAAGGAAAGCGTTATTTTTCTGGTGAACAAGGTTCAGTTCCCGTTCCTAGCGAGGGACGCCCATGCAGGATGGAGGAAAGGGGACTAAGGACTAGGAGTACATTAGTCACCCCAGTGAGTAACACTTCATTTTCCAGTGTTATGCTGATATGACACCACTTTCCTTCAAACTTCCACCTACTACCTCCTCTTTGCCTTCCCTCATCCCAGATTGTATGACTGCTGTCCAGGCATGGTGTGCGGTTAACAACCTCTTTCTTAATGCCAGTAAAACAGAGATCCTTCTTATTGGGACACATGCCTCCTGTTTCCCTCTTACCCTCTGGCTGCCCTCCTTGGGCACTCTTCCTTCACCTTCCTCTTTTCACCCCTCACATATTGGACCTTGCCAAGAAGGCCCACTTCCAGATTCACGTCCTTGGAGTTATTATCCTTTTCCTATCCTTTCCTCAGTAGCTCAATGTTTCGAGAGCTCTGGTCCTCTCCAGGCTGGACTGAAGCAACAGCCTCTTCCTCTATCCCCTCTGTTTCCTCCCTGCGCCCCATTCAGCTAATCCAGAATAGGGCTGCAAGACCTATCCTTAGCCTCAAGCCCAGGGACCCTATCTCTCCAGCCCTAACATCTCTCCACTGGCTCCTGGTGGCCACAAGGATCAGATTCAAGACCCTCTGCACCACACGCAAGGTGGTCTGGGGCCTGGGACCACACTACCTTCTGCTTTCTCTCCCTAAATACCTCCCTGCCAGATCCTTCCGCTCCTCAAACTCCCAACTCTCTGCGTGTCAAACACTTCTTCAAGCAGAGAGGGGCAGGTCTCTCTTCGGCTGGTGCCTCTCTTTGGAACCGCCTCCCTTTCCCACTCAGACTTGAGCCGGACCTCCTTAATTTCCGGAAACCTCTCAAAACTCTGCTTTTCTCTACTTCTTTCCCTCTACTGCTAACCACCCACTGCTGCTGAGACTGATGGCCAGGACCTTCATGATTCTCACCGGTACCTGGCCCCTGCCCAGTCAACACCAGCACCCTCCGCCCGGCACTGCCCTTGTGGGCCCCCTCCTTGGCGGCTGTGCTTCCCACTCATAGGATTCCCCCACCTTGCACTTAACCAGCGGTCCCTCCCCTGGCACCCTCAGCACTTTCCTCCCAGGCTCTCACAAGCACTTGCCCATTCCTTGCTCCACACCCCCGCCCTCTCCCTCCCCCAGCACTTCTCTTCACAGCACTTGCACGTCCGAATGCCACAAGCCTAGTAGAACCACGATTGTATACTTTGTCTTTATTATGTTTCTCTTCCCCTGTTCCCTTGCCCATTTTGCCTTGTGGCACCTTGAAACACTATTTTGTTGTACAGGCGCTTAACAAATGCTCAATGAATTAATAAGTAAATCGTGCAGTATCTTGCAAGTGGATTTTTTTGTTACAGAATTCGAATCTATAGATGCTTGTGACTTCTCTACTGTGACATAAGATCTTTTATCGTAGAAATCATCTTTGAGGGCTTTTTATGAGCCTGTATGTTTATGGATATTTTATTAATGTACCGGTTTTCGTCAGACACATCTGGTATTTTCCGTCCCAATTCATTTTTTATTTTTATGTACGTAAAGTTATTTCCTTTCTTTTTTCTTTTGTAATTAATGGTCTTTGGTGGAAATATAGTTTCACAGGCCTAATATAAAGAGAGGTCTATGGTACTTAATTGACAGAACAAAAGCATTTCTTCTCCTCGGGCCACTGTCTCATTTGATATGCCACCAATTGGCATCTTTGATAAAATATTGAATTGTTTTCCTTGCAGGATTAATGCAAGAGTAATGGCTTTTACTAAAGCACTTTCCAACGATTGTTCCCTCTGTTATAAGTGGTTCTGTAATATATAAGCCCATTGACCTTGCCCCCAAACATTACCCTAGGAAAGCTGGTTTTACAGGAATGTTATGCAGGCAATGTGATTCTTCACAATCATTTAAAGTGAGAGTTTTTCCTTGGTGTCCTCGTCCCTCAGGTCTGCTGTGATACCGTGTTCTGTTCTCTAATGAGATGAATGTGTGGAAGATCCGACAAAGGAAGTAAAGAGTTCCATACTGTAGGGCAGTGGTCTTCACACTTTTCTGGCCTGGGCGCCCCCCTGAGCAAAATGTGGGCAGGCTGGGCCCCCCCAAAATGCCAAAGAGGGAGTCTCTGGGCTCCCTCATCCCAGTCCTAGCCCAGTCCCTGGGCCCTCCCCACCCATCTCCCACTAATGTTCTTGGGCTCTCCCCACCCTGCTCCTACCACAGTCCCTGGGCTCGCCTCACCCCACCCTGCTCCCAGCACAGTCCCAGAGTCAGTGGCGGCTGGTCACATTTTTTAAGTGGAGGAGCATAACTATTTCTCCCAGATATGCCACAGCAACCAAGCGTAGCGAGGGAGCCTGAGCTCATACAAGGGTGGTTCGGAAGGCGGTTCACCGCCCTGGGAATATTTTTAAAATAATGGGTTAAAATGTTGCATTTTAGAACATACTTTTAAAAAACATTGGGTGAAAAAATCCAAACAGTTTGCAATTGGTGCTGGGGGGACCAGGAGGCAGACATGTTATTTTTTACTGCCCATCTATGATGGATATCCTGTAAAAAGATATCATCCCTGTCCCCTGGTCTCCACAGCACCTCAGAAGGAGAGCTGATTTTAGCAGGCGGGTGGAAGGATTGTGCAACAAAGGTGTTTTTAAAAATGCATTTGTTGTACACCCCACTACTCACCAGAATCAGCTCCACGGACCAACACAAACACCCACATCAACAAAAACACACACATTCACAGAGCAAGCACCCTATCATTCACATGAGCACCCATCATCATACACTCACTCATAACACGAGTATACACGCATCCATACCCATAAGTAAAGAGCTTCCTGGTTCCTTCAGGGGCCTGAGTGTGAGTGTTGAAAAGCCCTGCTCTGTCTTTATATGCGAGGAGGCGCAGGAGCTCCCCTCGCACATACAGACATGCAGTTCCCCAGCTGTCATTTTCAATAAACTATGCAAGGCTGACGAAGCAAAGCGCCCACCAGCCTTGCATGGCTCATTGAGCATGAGCGCCTGGGGAACTGAACTGTCAAAGGGAGCAACATGAATACATTGTTGCTCTTTCTATATGGCTATATGGTGAAGAGGGAAAATCCGAATCTTCCGTCCCTCATGATGGATCTCCTCCTCGGAAGAAGCACCCCCGGCAGAACTACCGACCAAATTAGATTGCACCAAATCCCACCACCCCCAGCATAAGCACGCATCACAAACGGTACCCAGCCACCTGACCCTACAACCCTGCGGCAGCACAAACTCTATCCAACCCAAGCAACCAGCCAATCCTTGGAGTTTCTAATGTAACAATATTCAGGTAACAATTTTTAGGGAAGGTCCAAGTACACCACCTGACATTGTATCCACCACTAACAACGCACACTATATGTTCCTATTCTGGACCTACCACTCCGGGAAACAACCCCGAGTGGTGTTAGGCACATGGAAGGATTTTGGTAAGTGACGCTGATGATGACGTCACACATGTACACAAGTGGCCTGCGAGCCCAAAATCGGTGAGATGTGCCTGGACTGGATTTTGCTCCATGTGTGTTTTTCCCTGCTTGTTTGTTATAATAAAACAGCAGTAACACTTTGCTCCTTGACTTCCTTTGGCACATTGGAAGGAGTTAGGGCCTTCCGAGAGCTGGAGGTCCGCAGACCCTAGGTACGCGCCCAACAAGAACTGCTAGCACTAGGACGCCTGCTAATGTATTTTCACAGTCTAACTCTCTTTGCCTGACTAGGACGTTGCACTTGTATCCCTAACAATATCCATAATTCATAGATCTAAACCATTGGTGCCTTGTGTGGCTGCATGCCAACCCTCTGAACCTCTTTCAGTGATGCTATGTTAGCCATGCCTTTTTTCTCTTAAAAGGATTCTGGGGAAGCTAATTATGAAGACTACATTAACCTCATTAAGACAGTTGGGAAACCATATCCAGTTGGCTTAGTGGGACTACAAATGTTGTATGGAGCGTTTTTGTGGGCAGTGGCATTTAGTGTGTGGCTCCATAGAAGCGACCAATACTTTGGAATCTTGTTTGCATGTGAGTTAACTAGATTGTGTAGTTAAACTATAAAATAAAAAGAGAAAATTGGGTTGATTCACAACTTTTATAGGGTTGGGCCTGGGAACAAAATGGTTTTCTTAACAATTTCCTTAAAAATGTTTATCATTAAACATTTTGAAGTAAAAGAAACGGGTCAAATCAGCAATTGTTGCACATTTATCTTTGACATTATGCAGACAGAATATTGTAATTAAATAGTTACTGTGCAACTTGACTGGATTTTTTTTATTGTTTTGAATATTTGTTTGATAGATTGTTTTCTCCTGGTAAATGAATGACACTTCTGTCTATCCTACTTTACCATTTTAGACTCAGAACCGAATGAAGCTAATGGCAGATAACTACGAGGATGACCATCTCAGGTCCTCTTCTCATTCTGACCAAACCAATCATAAACCTTCCCCAGATCAGGTAAGCTAGAATCGCTTTTTGTTGTCTTTTAAGTGATACGAATTAGCACAAATGCTTTATTGTCAGTATGCAAAACATTATATTCAGTCCTACATATAATTATCAGAAGCAGCCTAGAGAGCATCAACTGGTGTTTCCCCCCGTAGGACATTTGACTCTGTACCGTTCCACCAGGCTGCATTTGAAAAGCATGCATTTTGAGTTGTTTTTTTTTCTCCTTTTAATTATCTGTGTTTCTTAAAGCATCCTGCATTCCTGTTGATGTGATACAGTATTTGTTGGTGAGATATTGGCTTAAAAATAGTATCTGGCTCAGTAGACAAAGAGGAGTTAGATGTTCTCGAGTATTGGATCTTTCATGGATTCACATGCTTTGAATATTCCCTGTCGTCAGGCTAGAAATCCTTGATTATACACTTATATTCTAAAGAAAAACTGGTTGTGTTTTGTAGTCCATCCCTATCCTTTAGGGTGCATTTGGACCCAATAAAGGAGACCTCAAGTATCTAGCCCCACCCCTCAAGGTCCTGTTCAGATTCTAACTATACGTCATGTTGAGGAGTCCTCTCACCTTTTTCTCCTACAGAGAATCTTCAATTCAATTTACAATTCAAACCTCACAACAAAAAAACAGATAAGTGGTTTTTAATATGGAGGGGAGATCAAAGAAGGCCAGTCCTGTGAGGCTTGTGGGATTAAGAATGTATGAGGGGCACAGGCATAAGGAGTGAATATATTACTTTTACCCCAACCAAACTTCAGATGACTGTCACAAATGCCAAGTTTTTAATGCTAAAACACTAGGTGACAGGCATAGGAGGCTAGTTTGCTGGCTCAATGAGGGCAACTTTCTCTCCATCTGAGGCAGAATCCTCAAAGTGTGCCAACAAAACCATCCCTGAAAACCTCCCATCTTCAAAAGAGAGTTTGGTCGGAGGAGAGACCACCAGGCCTACCTCAATGCCATAAACTAGTGGAGGAAAGAATACTAGTCAACTGTGGCAAAAGCTGAACAATCCATGACAGGTCAGTCTCCATCCACCGTCCACGAGCAGTTGTCCACAGGCAGAAAGCCCTGATGTCAAAAACGGGACACTCATCGATGGGATGATCAATGATTAAGACGTTGGCATAGGTGAGAATTTCATATAATGCTGGCCGTTCAATGGCCACGTCCACAGGCGGGGGAACATAAGGCCCCTAAGACACTGTTACGACACATAGAATGTCCTTGTCATTGACCATGACCACACCAGCGTCACTGACGTGTAGAACCACCTCATCCACAATGACACAGAAAACGTCCTCGACTGCGCAAGGATAGTTGACGAACCGAAAGTCATTGTCGACCACCCACACAAGCCGAACAAAATCTTAATTGACGAGCACCGGTGAATAGGGTTCAAAAGCTTCTACATCGAACGCGTTCACCAATCGGCCTACAAGAGCATTGCCCGTAGCTGCTTCATCACAGTCTACAGGGATAATACCGACGGGTGGTAACCCGTCGATGGCAGACCAGAAAAAAACATCCAAGTACGCAGGGGAAGCACCCAAGGGCGCAGGGGAACCACCCATAGTGTTAACAATTCCGGTTGCAGCAAATATCCAGCAATTACCAGAATAACAGACAGAAACACCATCAAAGCATAGTAAGAAGTCATCAGAGCAGACTACTAACACACCAAAGCAGAAGAGGGATGATAAAGAGATTAAAACAATTTAATCATCTGTATTTCAAGTCTCTGAATTTATGCCGGACTAGATCTTTGAACATCATATTGACTCTGACTTCTAACAAGGGTGTTTACCCGTGTTTTAAGATTATGAAGGCTCAGATTCACAGGTGGAAAAATAACTAATTACAAATCCAGGGCCAACCCGACCCAGATACCAGCATAAATCTGCTAATCCTGATCTCTCTACAAGTTCTCAATTCCTTACAAACGTGGGTGACACAATTGGACAAGCGGTTGCTGGCTCTGCAACCACAGCCGCCAGTACAACCACATCCAATGGTACTACCTGCTTGCCCCTTTTCCCCTCAAAGTGCAAGATCTAGGACATGGTCCACGAACGCTACTTCAATGTCTAAGTCTCCCACATCTACATCAAGGTATCCAAAGAGATTGAGGTCTCCAATTAGACGCCTAAAGAAAGTCGCCTGTCAGACGAAGGTCATCACTGGTGTCACCAGAGCACCCGGGGCCCCCTACTTGGATTGTGCAGGAGGAGGGCGAGTTGACTGCTTCACATACAGATGGGAATGTAAGGGACACATATTCCTCAACATCTATCTCAGTAGCACTAGGCAGTTGAGAGTCGGATGATGATACTAGAGACTCTGTCCCAGAAGAACCAACTAAACAATTGGCCCCAGATGAAGTGGGAGTATTACACATTATGATGACTAAAGCATGTGAGGAATTTGGGCTAATGCCCTCAGAAGAGAAGAAAGATGGTTTTCTGTTTGACCTGATGAATATGAGATGAAAATATGTTCTCCCCATTCTGATTTTAAATCATGTCTGGGAGGAGGGGCGGCTTCTTAAAAAGCCGTTTTCAGAGGTAGCACTTAAGGGATGGCTGGAGAAGAAATTTAGAGAACCTGACACTTCACCCAAGCACCTTACAGCGCAGCTCACCCACCCCAGACTCAGTAGTGTACGCGGCAGTGGGAAGAAAGTCACAGGCTCAGGGACAAAAAATGTCAGTACCTTCAGATAATGAAGGTAGGAAGCCTAGACATTCGGTAAAAAGGATCTCGCTATAGACGCAACCACAGTGAAAGCAGCCAACTCCTTGACAATTATGGCCCGAAATGACAGGGAGATGTGGAACTGGGGGGCTCCTATTTTAGCGTTATTTGCCTGAGGAAAAACATAAAGAGGCACTAACCATCCTTCAAGAATCAGAATAGGCATCCAATCATAACCTCAACATGGCAGTGGACATAGCAGAAGCCGGCTTTAAGCAAATCAGAAATGGGGCTTGTCCTCCACCGGCAGGGATGGTTGGGCTGCACAGACCTAAGTCAAGGCACAAGGGAGGGCTGATCTATTCCAGTGCACCCCGGAAAGGCGACTCCTTCCAAAGGAAACGCCCAGGTTCTCACACCAGCACAAGTACCGAGGCTAATTCAGCTACTGGCCGCTGGGCCGAGGGGTCTGTAGATCCTTCCGGAGACGGTGTTGAGGGACTGCAAGGTTCTTTTACCGGGTGTACATCCGAGGGGCTATATCCTTGTAACGGCAACATGGCCGAGGGGGTGCCTGCACGCAGCACTGCTGGTGCTACTTTTAGGGGGGTGACATGCCTACCAGGCCTCGGCCTGAGGTGCAGGGTAGGTCTCATGCTCCATCGGCAAGAGTCCTGGAGGAGGCCGGGCCTAGTGAGCCAAGCACCATGACTTCGGCACATGGCATACCGCTTGACAAGATGACACAGGCGCCAGACCGGATGGCCGCTCGACCAATACCACCCGAGGAACGGAGCAGGTAGGTGAACAAGTTACAAGGTGGGACTGGTGCCAACCAGGTACGTGGCCTACAGCTTATCCATCAGCGCAGGGCAGGTTTACTGTTTACTCCACAGCCAGCTAGACGGAGTACGCACCGGTCCTAGCAGCTGCCCGCTACCCTGTCAATATCACCTGCTACCCCACCGGCCTGCTAGGACAGGTTCTTTGAAAAGTTCCTCACTGTCATGAGATCTCCTCAGATGGGGGGCCATCCTTAAGCATGTGATCAGGGACATGCTCCCTCTGACCCCTCTGCCTGCGCCTATAGTCATTTCTCCTATGGCTCCAGCAGCGCAGGCCGCTGTGCACCCTTGCTGCCCTCGCCTGCTCCTTTGATTCTGGCTCCCCTGCCTCCCACAGTTCAGGTAGTTCCTTACCAGCCTCCGCTGCAGCCTCTGGCTCCGGTCTCCACACCTCAGCCCTCGGCGTCCAGCACTCCACCCACTCTGAACCAGCCGGGCGTCCTAGTGGACACAGACGCGGAAGAAGACCCCGACACACCATCGTGTGCCAAGGCCTTCCACGAACGACTCGCAGGTCTAGCAGAGTACTTGGGCCTTCCCCAACCCGAAGTCGAACAACCGGACGCAGGGGTACTTGCAGAGGTCATCATTCTATACCGCGGCTAGAACATGGATCCCGATGCAGAAGGACGTTGTAGCCTTGGCCAAGAAGGGGTGGCTCATATACCACTCTGCCCAGCCTGTCAATCGGCACCTGGATGCCAAGTATAGGCAAATGGAGAGGGATCCACTCTTGCTGTCGGCCCACCATCAACTTCACTGTTCAGTGATTGCTGCAGCGTCACTCTACGCAAAGCCTCAGTCGTCCTCTGCTACCTCGTCCTCGGCGCTGCTAGGCAAGGAGGAGAAGATCTTGGAGGCGTACGGGAAGAAGCTATATTTGAACGCTTCGCTGCATATTTGTCCATCCAACGCGGATGCCATGCTGGCAGCCGTTAACCAGAGACTGTGGAGGGAAATAGCCGATTTCCTTCCAGAACTTCCGGTACAGAGCCAGTCACGTTTTAAGGTGGGACTGGGAGAGGCTAAAATGGTGGTGCAAGACATTGAGTCCACCGTGGCCCACATTGACACCTCTGGCCAGGCCATATGCATTGCCACGGACATAAGGACTGCCCGACTTCGGGCTACTAAATTTAACTCAGTCGTCCAGGAACACATATTGGACCTTCCATTCGTGGGTGGTGACCTCATTTACTCCACCACCGATGAGGAGTTAGATAAAAAGAAAAACAGTCTGCAAACTGCAAGGTCTTTATCCTTACGAAGGCCACACCCAAGGCGTACACCCATTCACATCAAAGCTCCGACAAGGGGCGGGCGTTCGGGGGGTTCTGCGTCTTCCAAGAATGGATGTCCAGGCAGCCTGACCGTTCTGAGTCAGCACCAGTGCAAATAACAAAAGGGGGGGGCAGGGCTTTTTTCAATCCCACTCCTCCGCAGAAGCCTCAGAGGGAAAGAAGGCATGACGCGTCCCTTCGGGTCCACGTTTCTCCAGTGGGGGGCAGGCTTATCCTTCACGCACGGTTTTGGCGTCAGACGTTCGCGGACCCCTGCATCCTCTCTGTAGTCTCTATGGGGTACCGCCTACCGATCCCTTCCTCTCCTCCCTCTTCCCCACCACTCCCACAGATTGGGACAGCAACTCTGTTGGCGGAAGTTCGGTTGCTCGTCGAGAGCCAGGCAGTGGAATAAGTCCCAGCTTCCCAGCAAGGATTGGGCTTCTGCTCCAGGATTTTCGCCATACAAAAGAGGAACCAGGCTGGCCTGAGAGTTGTGTTGGACCTTTCCCTCAATCTCTACCTCCCTCTTCAATAATTCAAGATGGTTACGCCAGCAATGATTACAGAGACATTGTGCAGGGGAGACTGGATGTGCTCCCTGGATCTGAAGGACGTTTATTTACATGTCCCGATTTGGCAGCCGCATCGGTCCTTTCTACCATTCAGGATCGTGGGCTGCCATTTCCAATACAAGGTGCTCCCCTTTGGCCTCAATTCAGCCCCAAGTGTATTTACCAGGCTCATGAATGCAGTGGCAGCCCTCCTCAGGGCCCAGGGCCACCACTTTTACCCGTACCTAGACGACTGTCTCGTCAGGGCGAGATCTCCAGAGGCGGTTCATCACACTTCCTCCAACCTTATGATCACACTCCACAAGCTGGGGTTTTCGGTCAACCTCAAGAAGTCTCAGCTGCAGCCTACGCAGAGCCTGACCTTTCTGGGCCTCATATGGGACACAAGCTCTGAGAGAGTTTTCCCCTCGGAGGACAAGGTCATGGCCATCAAGAGGGCCACTACTCACTTCCTCACCCGAGAAGTGACTTCAGCCTGCTGGTACCAACACTTATTATTCATCATGGCAGCGGTCTTACTGGCTGTACCCTACACAAGACTCAAGAGGAGGAGAGTGCAGCTGCATTTCGCAGGTTCATGGAATCAGGATGGAGGCTCCTATCATGATCCCAGTCAGTGAGCATAGTCCTCATTCAGGCATGCAGGCTATGCAGGGAACATTATATCAATCAGCAGGTCTAAGGTGGGTCTTAGCCTGGCAAATGAGGCATTTACACCATTCACAGCATCTACTTGCATAGACTCCCATGATGTTCAACAGTAATTTCATACACATAACACAGCCGCCGCAAAACCCATTTGCCAGTAGCAGCACAGTTCTATTCATATTTGCAGAGGAGCTACTTAAGTCCTGCCTCTGCTGGAACGGGTGCTTCGCGTCTGCTCCGCTGACAGCGGTTAACACTACCAGCATTTCTCCTCACAGAACCTGTCAAAAGGAGGAGATAATAGAGACATTAGTTTCACGAATAAGCTAAAGAATACCATAGTTCACAGAAGGGACTTACCTGCCAGAAGTTATCTTCGACGCTGTTATCTTCAGTAAGAACATTTACAGTCGCAGCATATTCTATCAGAAGTTTTACTCAGAGCTGCAGCATCTTCAGTCAGAAGTTTCTTATGCAGCCACCGCATCTTCCGAAGGTTTTTTCCTCCGCTTTCTGAAAACCTGCAGACAACACAAGAGGTATTTCATTGAAAAACAAACTGAACAGTTTAACAGAGAAAACATTTAATAAGCGTTAACATACCTGAAGGTTCTTCAAGTTTACACCTCACAGTTGTTACCGTGCTCCACCATGAAAGCTGCAGTTACTCTGTATTGGCGAACTTACGTTTAAAGGAGTTTTCTCATCCCGAGTAACTCTGCAGGCATAATTCTTTTTCCGAATTCCTAGAACCTTGCGAAAAAAGAGAAAAAGTACAAAAGTAATTAGAAAGAGAGATCTCTCCAACATAGGAATCAATTTAAGCCCTTAAAGATTACAGTATCTTCACCTGCTTACTTACCCACAGACTTATTCTTAAAAGAATAGACATTTCAAGGCAAAAAGTTATAGAATTCATCTGCAACCCAAAATTACCATTGTTTTTCCATCTCAACGTGCCCGTGTAGAAAAGCAGGATGGAGAGCTCCACAATAATAAAACACAGGTGAGAAGAGAATTCAACCCTAGAGTTAGAAGGGAGTGATTTAAGGGAATACACATTTCCAGTAGTAATACCTCAGTTAATACATGTTATAGCATTTCTATTGTTGTCATTTGTTCATACAAAAAAAGAATCCTAAAGGCTCCAAGGTATCAGGTCCACAGGCTGGGAAGGTATTAAGCTCCCGAGGAGTCCAGGTAAGCGTTACAGCTCCCAAGTGGAGCTTGTCGGCATTCCTCCTCCTCTCCACCCGGACCTCACATGGTGTTCCGGGGACTGCAACCTGCGGACAGGCAAGCCCTTCCGGCAGCTGACCCGCAGGTCACCATTACTACGGATTCCTCCCTGGATTGCGGGGGGGCACTTTGGACAACCACAGTGTCCATGGAGTCTGGACCCTGCAGGTGTCTCATATCAACTGGCAGGAGCTGAAAGCCATCTGGCTAGCTCTCAAAGCATCCCTTCCGCTCATTGGGGGCAAGGTCGTCCTCATCCAGACGGACAACTCCACCAGCATGTACTATATCAACAAGCAGGGTGATACCAGGTCCCCTCCACTGTGCAATCTAGCTATCAGCATGTGGGAATGGGCCCTGGAGAACAACCTCTACCTGACAGCTATCCACCTTCCGGGAGAGTCCAACCCGGAAGCGGACAGACTCCGCAGACTGAGAGCGGACAATTACGAGTGGCAATTGAACAATCTGGTGCTGTTGGAGATCTTCAGCAGATGGGAGCATCCTCGGGTGGATCTCTTTGCCTGCTGGGACAACAAGAAGTGCCAGCAGTTCATGTCCTGGCAGGGACAGGACCCCGGCTCCCTGGGCAACGCTTTCCAGATTCAACCGGAATGCCATGACAGTGTATGCCTTCCCTCCCACACCCCTGATCCACAGGGTGATTTGCAAGATAAAGGAATCGTGTCACCTCAGCATCATTCTGATAGCTCTGTGGTGGCTGGCGAGACTGTGGTTCTCCTAGCTTCTCAGCCTCTCGGACGGGCCTCGCATTCACCTGTCGCTGGGACCAGCTCATCTCCTTGCGCAGCAGGGGGGCAGAGTCATCCACCCTGCTCCACAGACATAGCCCCTGCAGCGTGATTCCTGATCAGGTCACACTGAAACACCTGGGTCTATCGCAGGCTAACCTAGAAATCATTCAGGGTGCTTTGAGCAAGGAACCAGTACAAGAGTAAATGGTCCAGGTTCTGTCACTGGGCTGATTCTAAGGAGATCGACCCCCTTCCCTTACGTGGATGACGTGCTCTACCTCTCTGCACACCTTGCTCACTCGGGCATGCAGGTGGATACATGCTGCACCTATTTGCAGCCATTGGGGCCTACAGAAATTCAGAGGAGGAGGTCTTCTCCTCTTCCAACCCGGTGGTAAAGCGACATTTGGCAGGCCTCGCCAGGCTCTTCCCTCCCATCAACAGACCACACCCCGTGTGGGACCTCAATATAGAGTTGGGTGCCTTGGTGCACAAACCGCTAGAGCCAGTGGCGTCCGCGGACATCAGGCTGGTCACCATTAAAACAGCTCTGTTGGTGGGCCTCACCTCTGCTTGCAGAGTCAGCGAGATCCAGGCACTGGTGGCTTCAGAACCCTATACTACCTTTCACAAGGATACGCCGGTCCTGAGAACTCACCCAGTGTTCCTACCTAAGGTAGCCTCCGCTTTCCATCTGAACGAGGAGATAGTCTTACCTACTTTTTCGCCGACCGTAAAGACGATGCTCAGAGGATTTTGCACTGTCTGGATGTCAGACCCGCTCTGAAATTCTATCTGGACAGGACCAAGGGCTTCTGCAAGTCGTATGCTCTGTTTGTCACCTTCGTGTGGGGGGGGGGGTCAAGGCTGGGTTATCAGGCATCCAAGGCCTCTATTGCAAGGTGGATGGTTTCAGCCATCAAGGAGGCCTATGAGGGGCAGCACAAACAACTTCCAGCTAACCTGCACGCCCACGCTATCAGAGCCAAGGCTACGGCCATCGCATTACAGAGGCAAGACATCAGCAGGGCGGCCACCTGGGCCTCCCCTTCGGCTTTCTGTAAGCACTACTTTTTGGACGCCGGCTCTAAGTGAGACCCGGCTTTCGGACCAGCGGTTCTAAGGAATCTGTTTTCTTAAGGAGCGTTTCCTCTCCACCCTGGGGCTACATTCAGTTGTAATTGCCCATGCAGTATGGAGGAAAGAGGACTGGACGTAAGAGTAGTTAATAGTTACTCACTGTAGTGACTAACTTACTCTTAGACCCCTTTCCTCCATATGTCCCACGATCCTCCCCTCTAATACTGGTGTCATTAAGCAATGTGAAATATTGACGACGCGTCAATGGGGACTGAGGAGTGGCGCCAGTGGGCGGCGTCATGGGAGCGCATGCTCCCACGACCGCACCCCCACATGCCTCTAAATTTAAAGGGGAGGAAGGTTTTTTCTGGTGAAAAAGGTTCTGTCTCCAGTGCCTACCGAGGAACGCCCATGCAGTATCGAGGAAAGGAGACTTGAGGACTAAGAGTATGTTAGTCACTACGGTGAGTAACTATTAATTTCTCAATCAACTATGCAAAATCCTATATGGTACCCTCCAAGAACATAGTTTTCTTGGGGGCAGAAGTTTCTACCAGGGACTTGCTTGTCGGGCCGTCACAGGAGAGAGCGGAGTCCATCCCTCGACTAGTAGCCAGATTCCAACCTAACAAGTCAAGCGTTGCATGCAACTATTGGGAACAGGGTCCTCGTGCATACCACTAGTTCAAGATTGCAGGCTGCATATGAGACCACTGCAAGAGTTTCTAGCGGACAGGTGGTCGCATGTGAATGAATCCTGGAATGAAATGGTGCAAGTCACCGCCCTCTTAGTCCACCAGCTGCAGTGGTGGAAAACCCCTCACCACTATCCAGGGGAATGTCCCTCAAAGAGCTAGCTCCTCTTCAAAACACGGGCAATGGAAGCTTCCTTAATGGGATGGGGCGCACACATAGTCCAGTTATGCATGAGGGGCCAGTGGACAAAAGAAGAGGTGACGCTACATATCAACGTCCTGGAATTGAGAGCAGTTTAGAACTCTGTCAAGGAAAGCGCAAAAGCTTTGGCTCTGCGCGAGTGTCAACCACCTCAAGCAACGTGCTTTTCACCTGCCAGGGATGCAGAATGCAATCGCAGACCATCTCTGCAGGGCAACCAATCAATTTCACGGGTGGAAATTGCCCGACAAACAGCTGACAAGGTGTTCAAACAATGGGGCACACCGTCATGGACCTGTTCGCAACACAGAAGAACAAGAACTATCAAACCTTCGCCAGCAGGTACCCACAAGAGGGGTCACTAGGGGACGTGTTTGCTCTCTCCTGGAAGGGAATGTTTGTGTATGCTTTTCCTCCAACCCCTGTGGTGCGCTGGGTCATCCAGAAGTCTGTGTATCCATGTCGAATTATTCTAGCAGCCCCAGCATGGTACTCGGATCTTCTCCACCTGGCATAGGAGTAACCAATTCTGCTTGAAGCAGCTCTAGACTTGCCCCAAGACCCACCGTCCCTAAAACTCACAGCATGGTTCCTGACTTTTAGCTTTGTGCGAGTTTGGAAACTGATGGGAATGTTGGCCAGCTGGGCCACAGCAGTATTTTTTGACTTGCTGATGTGCGTAGTGTACAGCGGAACAATGCAGAAAGAGTGGGTTAGCAAGAGGAAGTTATGTGAGCCTACGTCTGTGGCTACCTGTCAGGTCAGCAGGCACCTGTCTTCAAGTGGATTGTTGTGACAAACTTGGCATATGCCCCGTTTAGGTTTCCAGGTTGAGGCATGTTATCCTGGACTGGAGCTGACTTCTTTAATGTAACTGGTCCATATCTCTAGGTATTTGGACATTCCCAGCCTGTTATTTATTTGCAGTCTGTACTAGCAAGTTGCTGATTAGTCAGATTTTCAAGAGTTTCTGGAAGTTTGTGTACTTCTTTGTACGAAGTTGCTTGATCATGGAGTTATAGAGGTTAGTCTAGGAGGCTAGGGGATGAATCTCTTCACAGTGGCCCACGCTTCTCTGCCACAGAAGAGTAACTGTGCGACACAAAGGGTTTTGAACTGAAGCCTCTTTTAACTGTGTGTAGTGATGGGTTGAAATGTTCTAACCTTTGCATTCTCAGCAGAAGTTTGGCTACTGGGTTATGGGCTCCCTCAAGACTGTTTAAAAGGTAGTGAGAGACCAAAGTAGAGCCTTTTGGCATAGTCAAATTTTGAGACTACTGGTACAACTATGCAGGATGCATCAAATCAATCTGCGGTGGAAGAAGATGCTTCTGGACAGCGCTAAAATGTGTGGTTACAAAGTAAGGCAGCTCTCCATAGGAATAACACGTTTTCTTTTAACCATCTTTAGTGGATGAGTGTCCTATCTCATCTTTATCATCCAGGAAATTGTCACACTGTGTTTTTTTCTTAGTTGGACAGACCATGGTTTCTGTTTTGTTTGGGCTGAGATTGAATCTGTTGTTGATCAGAATGGAGTCTGTTAGTGGCAGGCTAATGGCTATATCCAGTTACCAATTTGTTGAGTCTGTTTATAATTTGTAAGTTATTCCACTATCATTTCCATAGTTGGTTAATGTAAGTCCTTTTTTGCTAATTATCTTGTTGAGTCGGGACATGAATATGTTGAAGAGATAGATGGATGCATGTGATGTTGGGTGTTGAATTGTTGAATTGAATGTGAGGCTCCCCCATACTGTTGGATAGACATTATGTCCGTATAAATCTGTTAGTTCCAGCTCAGCTTTAATGAGAAGGTCATAGCTACCTTTATCAAAGGCTGCTGTGATGTCCAGCACTTGGCTGATACTTATAACGTTAACATATGTGTTAGTGCTATTCTTTAGGCTGGCTCAGATCGATGATCGCATTGATTCAGTTCCTACCATTGACCTGAATCCTCAATGGGTCCAGCATAGGATTTTATCAGCCTTGGCGTGGTCCAAACGCAGTCTACAGATTCATTTTACTAGGAACTGTCCTCGTAAAGAACAGAGATTGGGTGGTCGTTTGCTGGGTCGGTTGGATTAGATATTGCAATTTTTAAGAAAGAGTTGATGTGCACAGCTTTGAAGCCTTGTGGGAAGATTTGTTTTTTCCCATGGGGGAATTTAGAATGATTCGGCGGTGAAGCCTGGTTTTCATGTGATGGCTTTGAAGATGTCTGGTGACAAGGAACCCTTAGCTGTCCCAATTGTTGCAATAACTAGCAAGTGTCAAGAATTCTTGTTCTGTGAAGGGGAGTATTACTCTCAAGTTGCAGGTTGTGCAAAGTGATCTCTGGTCTGTTCTCATGGTCCGAAAGTGTGTACTCATTCTCTAGGTTGTCGTAGATCTGTGTCACTTTGATAATGAAGTGGTTGTATACTAATTGACCTTTTCAAAATTGACCTCAGGAGAATTGAACTAATTTAGAAGGTCAATTAGGACACATATGCGGGTGAAAACCCCCCGTAATCCTCCACCCAATCCAAAAACCCCTGCAACCCGCACCCAATCCCCTATATTATTTATAATCCAGAACCAACCCAATACATATATAAAATAACTAAAATAATATAAAGGTCAATTGTGCAGAAGGTCAATTAGGACCACTATAATTAGGTCAATTGTGCAAAAGGTGAATTGTAAAAGGTCAATTTGGGTAATACCAATGAAGTGGGATGTTGCTGAATCAGAGTTCTTTTTATTGTATTGATTAGTTCATGCTAGTCTTGACTGGTTCCTAATGTCATGCTTTAACATTTTCTTCTCTGTGCACTCTGCCCGTTCTATGGAGTTTGCGTTGTGGGCTTTCTTGCCTTTCATGATGCCCACCTTGGAGATATGATTTGTCAGTAGTTGGCATATTTATTATTGTTGCAATAATTGTTCCTCCAGATTTGTTCCATTCTTCTGTTCTGTGGTGTCATGGTAAAGACTTCAAGTGTATGATCTGGCACTGTTTTTTAACTGATCATTTAAAAGTCTTGTTGAGAGTGTGTGTTATCTATTAATGGAGCACAAGGAGTCATTTTCCTGGATCCATGTGGAGCCCAGAGAGGTGCAGGGCTGTGCAAAGATCCTCCAGCGTAATGCATTTCGATTCTTTATTCGCGAATCCATAGTGTGCTAGGTAGCATGGTGGTAAGGCTGACTACAACAAACAAACAATACACAGACTGGTTGCTATGATTCATCCAGACTGCAGAGAAACATTTGTACAGAGCAAAAGTGGAGGGTTAAATAATGGTTCAATAGTCCCTCTATAATCATGAAATAATGACTAAAAACATCACATATTAAGAAACCACATTACAAAGTGTAGGTCAAACTTAATCAAAATGTCCTTACACTCATGTGGTTATTGGAGACAAGCCACCTAACAAAGAACATGCAATCAAAACGTGCATCATGCTCAAGGTTGATGAAAAGAGCAAGATGCACAAGACATTACAATTACATAGCATATACTGAACAAAACATCTAAAGAAATAGTGCAAATTCAAAGAGCATTGTCATTATAGCTCAAGATAACCCTAAGGCTGACTACCACTACAGGTGCCAAAGGGGGAAATCCAATTGGGTGGAAGGATGCACAACCATCCTGAGTGTTTTGTAGCCAAAGAATTCTGTCTTGTGAGTTACTGCCAATGTGTGTTGTCCCTCATTTGTTGCTTCTGGTGTATGTCATCTAGGTTTCCGCATGTGCTCCTGCCGCTGGTTTGGATTTCCTCTCCAGATTAGATTATAATCCGAATCAGCTAAAGTTTTCTAGTAATCCACAGATAGTTTTATTACTGGGTCTGTGAGTCTGTCTGCAAACAATGCATTTTAGGACCGTGGGTGGTAGCTCACCAGGAAGGTTTGCATGGCAGTGTGAGTGATTGTTGCCAGTGGTACCATTTTCAATGGATGTATTCCTTTAGTATTAGGGTAGCATCCTCTTCCTTCTTTCTAGTCCGATTAACAGAAGCAACCTTGAAGGTCCGAGGGGATACCCTTATTCAGAACCAGGGCTCAATATTCGATGAAGCCTGATCTTGGTGATGAAGACGAAATCTCTCCTGACCTCCATGAGAAGGTCATCAATTTTTTCGCTGTGCTTTGATATGTTTTGGGCATTGATGATGAGGGAGTTGGTCCGGTGGTTTCTTTTAATCGGGATCCTTGGTGACCTGATAATGAGTTTGTCAGAAGGCTGTACCATCTCCAGCTGTGATGCTATCCATGCCAAAGATTTTGGATGTATAACCTCGTTCAGATCAAACATGTCCTCGCCCATACAGTCAGTAATGCTAAGGGCTGCTGCACACAACTACTGATCGTTTTGGGGTCTGGGTCCCCATCCTTCTCTCTCCACTGCAAATGAGTACGATATTCTGTGTCAGATGGGCTGTCTATCCCTGGCCTCTTTATCAGAAATGGAGAATCTTATGCGCGCACCTGGGTTGTCCGATAAGGAATTCCATCTTGAGCATATCCTTGCTATGCAGAATTGAGCACAGGTAGGTTAAGGATCGGGTCGTTTTATGGGTGACTGGTCTTCCACCAAGCCAAATTAAGGAGAGGTGCAATACCCACCAAATGTAGTCTGCTGTGCAGAGATTGCTTGCTGTTGTGTTTTAATGGGCCAGTGGTATACCATAGAGTTCAGGCCTCACAGAGGAGCCGAACATGCCCCGCAGCCAGAGCATACAGGATTTTGCAAGTCCTTATAGGAAAAGCTTTAGTGAAAATAGTTCACTGTCAACTTACTTTCTCTGTGGCAACAATGGAAAGTCCAACAAAATGGACCACCCACTGTAGCCAAGGCACTCGGAAGGGCATGCAAACAGCTACATGCTGATAAAGATAGCAACTGTTAAGCATATACAAAGGACCATTAATGAGAACTTTACTGCCATTGAGCAGCAGTGAATGAGACAGAGTTGTTGACAGCATTCAAAACTATGGACTGACCTGGATCAGGACTGGTCCTAGAAGTCCCATGCCATGTAAAGTTAAAAAAACACATTTCCATAGAATTTAAGGGAATCGTTGTTTTTTTTCCTTTGGAGCTAATAAGTAAAGAAAGCACAAGCATAATGGATGCTTTCCATGATGTCCCAGAATCCAAAACAACACGTTGTAAAATAGTCGAATATTAATTTCAAATCCAAACTTCAAAAACCTTTAGTCTTTTCAGTGACCCAACAATTCCTCTGTTTAACCAAATAATGAATTACTCATCAGCTCAATCAAGCCATTGTCCACTGTAATTGTTCAAGTCCTTTACCATCAGCAGCTGTCTTTGGATCACGCCTTAGAAAAACGCTGAGTTCATACTTTCTAATTATTCATACAAGTTGTTCTTCAAAATGTGCCAAAGTGAGTTGCAAATGCCAGACTATATTCAGATCAGTAACTAAATCGTGCTCTGTATCTTGCTCTTTAAGGAAAAATGCATGCTTGGAAAAGTGCAAGAAATGTATGCTTTGTGTGTCCCCCATCTTTTACATTTCCACTTCTTTTTCTACATTAGATCAATTAATTTCATAGTTTCAATGGCTGTAACTGATAAATGGGTGTAAAACATTGCATAACAAGAATAGCGTTTTCCTTTCGCTTGCACCCCCCAACAGCATGGCTTCATATATCCCGATCTTGAGGTCATTTGCTGAGGTTAGATTCTAGATTCTTTTGTAAATGAGAAAAAACGCTTTGGTTTCACAAATCCTGACACTGTTGAGGGATCTTAAATGCTCTCTTACCTCGTCACAAATTCATTGCAAAATTATCTCAAATATGTTTATATTGCCACTCCATACTCCTACATCCTGTCCCCTTTGCTCCATCCTGTATAGGCGTCCCTCGCGAGCGACAGGAAACGAACCTCTTTTCCACCAGAAAAAGAAATTCTGCCTTTTAATGTACTGGGGCGCCGGGGCGTGGCCTCAGGAGCGCGGCCCTCCTTAACCCAACACACCGGTACCACACCCCTGTCCCCTTTTCCGTGTTGACGGGAACGGACCGCTCCACCAGCCCTCCTAGGTGAGGCCTAGCCTCAAAATTCCACACGCTTCCCTGATACCTTTCTTTTTTCTATACAAATTCAGGAACACTGTCCATTGGTGCCCTATCTCTGTCCCTGGCGCATGTCGGCTCCGAAGGCTTTAGCAGGTGTCTGTCGTGTGCCGGTTCCTTCCCTACAGCAGATCACCACACACTCTGTCTCCGATGCCTTGGTGGGGACCACGGTTGGGATGGATGCTCTGCATGCGACTCCCTCACGCCCATTTCGCTTAAGCACCGGCATGAGCGTTGGAGGGAACTCTTCAACAGGACTCCTCCTCAGAACATCAGGGACTACGTCTGGAGGAAGACAAAAAAGTTAGGTGCGTTATTCTCCAAGGCACCCCGCAGAGGCGACTTTTTCCCGGGGAAAGGAGCACCAAGGCTCAAGCATCTACTGACCTCACAGCCAATGGTTCCAAGAACCCTACCAGTCCTGCAGCCAAGGGGCCTGTGAGCTTTACTACCACTGGAACCCATCCCGGGGGGCATCGCTCTGATACCGTGTCCTTACCCAAGGTGGCGCTTTCACACAGGGACAGCACTATCGCCCGGGAGGCAGAGGGCCCACAGCCTACCGGGTGTACACCTGAGGTGTAGGGTGGGGAGGAGCTGTGCAATCAAGCATGCAGGCCGAGCCCGGGAACATGCCGGCTACAGGTCCACATGCTCAAGGCGCGGACTAAATGGTGGCGGCTCAAGACGAAATGGCAGCCACTCCCGAGCAGAAAAGGCAGGAAGCCTTGCAGGCATGCGTGGAGGCCTGTCTGCCCAGCCATCAACAAAGGAGAAGTTTTGCTCCTAGGACAGACTGGGTACCATGGACCCATGTCTGGTCCACGTCTTATCCCAACATCTCTGGGTCCAGGTACAATGACCCCATGTACGGGCAGGCGCTGGGAAGGCAGCTGACGTATTCGCCCCCATGCATGATTGCTCTCACCCAGCCTTTGAGGACAGGTTTTTGACAAATTCATGTCACTCATGCGGTCCCCAAAAATGGGCTCAATTCTCAGGGGCATTATTAAGGACATGTTGCCTCTGACTCCTCTGGCACAACCCACAGTAACTCAGCCCATGCCTCCTCCTCCAGCACCACCTCTGCAGCACCCCAGTACGAAGACTCCAGCAAACCCTGGTGAGCGCCCCCACCCCTCCCCCCCACCACGGGGAGACCCCAAAAGTGACTGGCGTCACCACTCCGGGTACAGAGCACCAGCAGGACACAGACGAGGTGGAGCAGGATACGCCTTCCTCAGCAAAAGCCTTCCATGACAGGATTGCCGGCCTGTCAAAATACCTGGTTATCCCCGAGCCGCAGGAGGAGCTCCCCAAAGCAGAAGTTCTAGCAGAGGTCCTGAGCATCAGGGCAGAGGCAATGTCAGGCAAAACGATGTGGAGGCTTTTGCCAAAAAGGGCTGGCCCAAGCCCCACTCCATGCAACCTTCAACAAAAAGCTTGATGCTAGGTTCAGACAGAGTGGGACAGCATAGGCAGGGCTTTTACTCCTGCATCTTCACTATCCAGAAGAAGACCCAGGTGGGCCTGCGTGTGGTGTTGGATCTATCTTCCCTGAATCTTTACCTACCCATGCAGAAGTTCAAGATGGTGACGCTAGCGGTCATTACTAAGACACTGTGTGTGGGAGACTGGACGTGTTCCCTGGACCTGAAGGACTCGTATCTTCACGTTCCCATTGTGCTGCCTCACTGGGCCTTCCTCAGGTTCCGGGTCATGGGCCTGCGTTTTCAGCACAAGGTGCTGCCATTTGGGCTAAACTCCACTCCGAGTCTTCACGAGGCTCATAAATGCGGTGGCGTCTCTCCGCAGAGGCGGAGGGGATGCTCGTCTACCCGTACCTCGATGACTGTCTAGTCAGAGGTACTTCTCTGGAGCAGGTTCGGCACTCAGCAGCCAGGCTTTTCTCTACCCTTTTCGACCTGGGGTTCTCAATCAACTACCAAAAATCTCTGCTTGTTACTGACAGATGCTATTGTTTCTAGGTCTCCTATGGGACACACAGCAGCAGAAGGTTTTTCACAAGGGGGACAAGGTGACAGCTATTCGATCGGCAGTATCCCATTTCCGCAGTAGGTCAACCGCCACAGCCTGGTGGTATCAACACCATTTGGGCGTGCTGGCGACATGTCTCCTGCCGGTCCTGTACACCAGGCTCCTCATGAGGAGGATACAATTGCATTTCACAGATTCTTGGGATAAGGAATCTGGTCAGCAGGGGGCTCAAGTCGCCATCCCTCATCACCTGGACCACGACCTCAAATGGTGGCAACAGGAAAAGAACATTCTGATGGGCAGACCCTTCTGTCCACCCCCCCATAGAGGGCACAATTACCACGGATTCCTCATTCCAGGGTTGGGGGGCCACCCTGGAAGCGCACACAGTGCACGGTCTCTGGACCTCGACCAACAGGCAGAATCACATCAACTGGCTGGAGCTTATGGCTATACAGTTGGCACTCAAGGGCATGTCGGTGTGCATACAGACAGACAACACAACATGCATGTTCTATATCAACAAACAGGGGGGCACCGGATCCTCGCAACTGTGTGAGTTGACCCTGGAAATCTGGGAATGGGCAATCAGCCAGGACGTGTGGCTCTTGGCAGTTCACCTTACCGTGAAGTCCAACTTGGAAGCGTACAGGCTCAGACACCTGGCTGCCGACAATTATGAGTGACAGCTGAACGGTAAAGTCCTCCAGGAAATGTTCAGCAGATGTGGCCACCCAACAACAGACCTGTTTGCGACAGCACAGAATCGGACGTGTCAGCAGTTCGCGTCCTGGGGAGGAAGTGGATGCAACTCCCTAGGTGACGCACTCCAGATACCATGGGACGGGATGTGGGCATATGCCTTCCCAACCACACTGCTTGTGCACAAGGTAGTGAGCAGGATCAGTAGCTCCAGGAACCTAAGGATGATACTGGTGGCGCCTTGCTGGCTGGAGAGCTCCTGGTTCTCGGACCTACAGCAGATGTCTCTTCAGCCGGAAATTCTACTCCCCCTCGGGAAGGGCCCTCTATAAGCACAACAGGAAGACGCAGTGCTACACCCCTCTCCAGGGTTCCATGTGTTAAAATCACGGCAAAAATGGCTGTGGACACAAAATATTGCAGCAAAAAGGCTGTGGTTTTGCCACCGCAATCCATGTAAAGGATGCAGGGGGACAACCCGTAACCCCCGGACCCATTATACCATTTAAGGGGAGCAGGGGATATCCCTGCAACCCTCGCTCCCCTTAAATGGTGTAA
The DNA here is from genome assembly GCF_040938575.1 of Ambystoma mexicanum. Classification (NCBI taxonomy): domain Eukaryota; kingdom Metazoa; phylum Chordata; class Amphibia; order Caudata; family Ambystomatidae; genus Ambystoma; species Ambystoma mexicanum. The sequence goes on from NC_090936.1 coordinate 438,399,196, forward strand.
TGGGGTACACCTTTAACGGGCCAAACCACTGCATACCCTCTCCAGAGAGACTAGCCTTAGCGGCCTGGTTCCTGAGCAGCTAACACTCTAGCACCTTTCAGCTGTCCAGCGACAACCTGGAGATCATTTAAAATGCCAGGAGTCCGGCTATGCGCAAGCAGTACAAGTGTAAATGGACAAGAGTGCTTTTGGGCTAAGGAGCACAGTGTTAACCCACTGACATGCACCCTCGACCAAGTCCTATCATACTCGCCTATCTCGCGAGGTCTGGCGTCCAGGTTGATACCTGTAGAACTTATCTGGCCGCAATTGGTGCGTATAGGAACTCTGACTCTCTTGTCCTGTCTCCTGCCAATCCCGTTGTAAAAAAACATCTGATGGGCTTGAGCAGGCTGCTGTCCCCCCCCCTGGTCAAGCGGCCCCATCCCGTTTGGGATCTGAATATAGTCCTAAGTGCGATAGTGCACAAACCATTTGAACCCATGGCCATGGCAGTCATTAAATTGGTCACTATGAAGACAGCCCTTCTGGGCAGGCTTATATCAGCTCGCAGAGTGAGCGAGAGCCAGGTATTAGTTGCCTCAGAGCCATACACTAGATTTCACCAAGACAAGGTCATGTTCCACACGCACCCCAAGTTTCTCACGAAAGTGGTGTCATCATTCGATATCAACAAGGAGATTGTGCTCCCCACATTTTTTCCGGACCCCAAGGAGGATACAGAGAGGACACTCCACTGCCTGGATGTCAGGAGAACATTGAAATTCTATCTGGACAGGACGAAGAGCAAAATTTGAACTAGTAGACCAAATACAAGGATGACGGAGTACACAAGTGGTTTTGGCTTGGTTTACAATTCCCAAGTTTATTTTCTTTAATTATGCAAAAAATACTATATCAAAAAATATATATATATTCAACATTTCATATAATTCTGTGGCCCATACTCTTAATTCATTCATTCACATTTATACTTTCTTCATCAATCTCTCGTTCTGCACTTCATACTTTGAAAAAAAGGTCTGTATATAAAAAACAGTAAAAACATCTGTTATCTCTACATGTGTTCACAATTCATTGTGAAAAACATCCCCACCAATTTGGGGTATTACACAAGTCTGTGTTCTGTTATTCCCACAGTTCTCACGTCGACACGTGTTTCAGTTGCTCTCAGCGAGCATCAAGATTAGTACTCTCTTTGTATGGCAACCTTCTTCAGGACAAAACAACCCATTTTTCAAGCACATGTATTGACATGGGCCACATCATCTAGAAAAATACATAAAACACTATATGAGTATTGTATATCCCCGTCAATCCTTTTCAAGTTATTTAATTGCATATTAATATGCTGTGTTCTATAATCACTAGAACAACAAACCAACTCACCTCCTATCCGATGAGGTCAGGAGGGACAGTGGAATCTGGAGGCCAATAGTCCTCTCGTCTATGGGGTAAAAAATGTGTATCTATTACCTAAGACTGTCTCCGTTTCACTTGATCGCAAAAGCCAACATTTTATTTATAACTTTACAGATCACCAAGGGTGGAGAAGACCCAAGTTAAAACAAGGGGGAGGGCTAGGTCACTTACTCAGCGTAGCAACAGCCACAGCTTCCCAGGTGGGTTCATGCAAGACGTGAGGCGGAGGCTTATAATTCCAAAGCTATCCTTCGGTCAACGCCTTTTCTTCTGGTTCATGGATCTAAAAATAATATATAAACACCATTGGTTGGTTTTATATATTGCACTTTAGCTAGAGATTATTTAATGTGGAGTTATATTACTCCATGTTCATACATTTTTCTTATTCCATTCGAATTGTCAACACAGAGGGGGTAGAATTAACACTTATCTGCTTTTTTCAAAGTACACCAATCCAAACTATTTTGTTCGGATGACCAACGACTAGTACTAATTCTAACGCATATAAGTCTCTTATGGTTAAAGAGACGTGGATCGATCTATCAGAACACGCGTTTATGCCCTTATTTGTTATTTACAGAACAACTGCCTCCCATTTATACTTGTGCCGGCAGCATCATCTCGTATATCACAGGGGATTCATTTCTACTTTCATTCTTATAGAGCGTACTTACCCGATTCTTGCCGTCTCAGATTTTCTTTCCTGCCTGCACCAAAATAACGCATAAAACAACCAGCGGGGTCGTGAGTACCATCCACACGAATCCTCGTGTTCATGTTCATAGAAAGCGGACTTGGAAGAGTATATGCGAGCACGGAGGGACGTCTCCTCACTTTACGCGCTCTTAGATCATGTCTCGATTTCTATTTTGTGTGTGATCTCATCATCACACTTGGTCAAACAATGCAAATCAACAATGATCAAGCACCTCCTAACTTATAAAGGCAATATTTCTATTTCAGTAAAAATAGAAATAAAAGACAGACTAATCCAAAGTCTGTTACTCGAGGATTTACATTAACCCATTTGTTGTAAGGACGCGGAATCAAACTCCTATTCGGGAGAATATAAATTATCACGCATCTTTTTTTCTTTTTGTGTAAATGCCATATACACTATGCCACGCGTTGGTAGGCGTATTCGTTACGAAAATGATGGATGTTATCAGTTATTTTGATAACGTTTCTGGGTGTAAAATTCTCAATTGCTGCAAAATAAAATGTTGCAGGGAACAAGGCTAGTTTTACATATGGGCAATCGGATGATTCCATTCCACAGACAGGTTTAGGCCCCGTTTCACTGTATCTAAAGTGTATATCCAACGTTGTTCTTTCTGATGTAGGAGAGTGCCCATGTCGCCACCTCTCCTTGAAGGTTTTATTACTTGTAATACAAACCACGTTAGGTCTGTATCTTTGTGACCGTATCTCCCAAAATGTTCCACAAGCGGCTTATCCGCCACTTTATTCCTTATACAGGATCTGTGTTCTGAGATGCGCTGCCGTACTTCCCTAGTGGTCTTTCCTACATACAAAAGGTCACAAGGGCATCTTATTACATAAATTGCATTCTTAGTTTTGCAATTAGTATGCATTTTCAGTTGCCATTTAATTTGTCTGTACTCGAAATCGGTTCTCACCTCTGCCAGTGGGCAGGCTACGCATCCTCCGCATTTGTGGTGACCGATCACGGGGGGCAACCCCCATTGACTGAGTATCGTCTGATTGTTTTTTGGTTCCACATATGTATGTACTAGTTTCTGCCTCAGATTTTGATTTCTTTTGAAGGCAAACCTAGGTCTCTGATGTAGAGACCCATCCTGTTTCACAAGGTCCCAATTGTGATTGACTATCTTTTTAATCTGATTACTTATTGGGCTATAGGTGGTAACACAAACCAATCGCTCTTTTTTTACCTTAGGCTGCTGGGTTAAACATATATCCCTATTGGTATTTTTTGCCCTTTTCAGATTGTTTCTGACCAGTCGTATGGGATAGCCCCTCTCCACCAGTCTATCTTGTAACTGTTTGGAATGTTCCATAAATTCTTGACTGGTGCTGCAGTTGCGCCGTATTCTTAAAAATTGCCCATATGGTAAATTGTACCGCAGGCTTGCAGGATGAAAGCTGGTGTAATGAAGCAAGGTATTGCGGTCTGTTGGCTTTCTATAAAGTGTTGTCTCCAATTTGGCTCCTGCTTTTCTAATAATTAGATCAAGAAAACTTACCTCTACAGTGCTTGATTCCATAGTAAACCTGATGTGGGTATCTTGCCTGTTTAACCATTGATGAAATAGTTCCAGGGATTCTGCATTACCTGTCCATGTTAAAAAAATGTCATCAATATATCTATGCCACCCTTTCAGGTATTGGCATAGATCTGGCATAGTTTTCAGTGCATTTAAATGTCCTGATATAAACTTGTCCTCAAAATCTGCCATATACAGATTCGCCACATCTGGGGCAAAAGTGGCCCCCATGCTAACGCCCCTGCATTGTTTGTACAACTGTTGCTTATATAGAAAGAAATTTTCGGTCATCGCTAATCTAGCGCATTCAAGTATAAAAGGTGTAGGTGGTTCCTGAGGTATTGTACGGTTGTTCAAAAATTTACCCAGGACCTCCAGGCATTCAAGTTGCGGAATAGATGTATACAATGATTCTACATCCATTGTTACGAGGATCAATCCCGGAGAGCACTCAATTTCTTGTATGATTTTAATCATGCTCGTCGAGTCCTTGACATAGCTAGGCATCTCTTCAACAAATGGCTTTAGAAAATCTTCCACGTACACTGACAGTGGCTCCAGTAGTGAATTTATGGCAGAAACAATAGGTCTTCCAGGGGGATTCATTTTATCCTTGTGGATTTTCGGCAGTATGTAAAATGCTGCCGTCTTTGGGTGACTTTTATTCAAAAAACACCTTTCTCCCTCACTGATCCATTCTTCTCTCATAGCATGGTCGGTGAGACTTTTTATTTCTTCTTTCAATCTCGAAGTGGGATCTTGTCCGAGGGTTTTATAAGAGTCTATGTCTCCCAGGAGTCTTAGACATTCTTTTTCGTAATTGCTGGTTTTCATAATCACTATCCCGCCTCCCTTATCTGCGGGCTTGATGGTGATGCCATCTGTATCACAAAGTTTTTTCAAGCTGTTTCTTTCAGCTCTAGTCAAATTATCCGGTTGGAAATTTTTCTTTTTTATGGCTTCCTTCACTTCTTTTATAACCTTATGTTCAAACGCCAAAATCTCGGGCGGGCATGCATGAGAGGGAGGATTAAAGGTGGACTTATTCTTGAGACCCGTTCTATTAGGTGTGTCTTCGTTCTCTCCAGACACTCCTGATTGGGTCCGGTCTAAATTAGGTAGGAAAATCTCGAAATAATGTTTTAGTCGTATATTCCGGAAAAAACGATGAAGCTCTAGTTCAGTGGTAAAAAGGTCAGCCTTTGCGGTGGGAACAAAAGATAAACCTTTTGACAGAATTTTCAATTCATTAGGATTCAGAACAATCGTTGATAAATTAACGATAGGTATTTTATCTTGATTCTCTAATGATTCTGATACCATTGCCGGGTTCTCATCCCTGGTCCTTGATTGTATCGTCCCTGACTCTGTCTGGGGCGTCCTCTCTGATTGCCTCGGTAAAAACCCCTCTGTTGTTGACCTCTTCCTCCTATATTCGTGGATTCCTGATTATTCAGTGACGAATCTGAGCCACTTGATGAACCGGACGTATTAGAGAAGGAAACAAATTTATTATTTCTCCTATTGCTGGCTGTTCCCACCTGAGTAGTGAAGAAACCTTCTTTCAAATACGGATATGTTTTTTCTTCCGAATAGTTTGCCACATCTTTTTGAAATGTAAAGATTTTGCGATCAAGATTGATTTTCCTAAACTTGACAATTTCTATTTCCAGGTCTTCCAATTGTTTTTTCGCATCTTTGATTGTTTTACTTTCGAAAAAGGCTTTTTCCAGAGCGGCCAATTCATCTCCCTGTTTTTTAGCTTCTTCCTCTGCTGTTTCGATTATGAGGATGATCCAGTCCCGAGAACATTTGTTGCCAACCCCACTGAAGTTCTTCTGGAACTTGGGGTTGTCAACAAATATTCTCGGGACGTTTCTTACTTGGAGTCCCTCGGGGATAATCCCCGCTTGTAGATATTGCAACATAAATTTCCCATGTAGATCGGTTCTGGTCAATTTTTTTATCTTTTGTGTAATTTTTTCAATGTCATCTATTCCTTTTACTGCGGGCACTGCCGCAATCACATCAGCCCCTAGTGCTGGTATTCCCATGAGCCTTTGGAAGTGCTCCTCAGTAAACGAAATAACATGTACGTTTTCCATTATTATAGGGCTCAATAATCACCCACCGACAATAATTGCCCCTACAACCACGGGCTGCACTTACAATGCAAAAAAGAAGGGGTACCTGTTTTAACGTCCCTAGTTCTACAGGTCAATCTAACATAAATATCACAAAATTTGAACTAGTAGACCAAATACAAGGATGACGGAGTACACAAGTGGTTTTGGCTTGGTTTACAATTCCCAAGTTTATTTTCTTTAATTATGCAAAAAATACTATATCAAAAAATATATATATATTCAACATTTCATATAATTCTGTGGCCCATACTCTTAATTCATTCATTCACATTTATACTTTCTTCATCAATCTCTCGTTCTGCACTTCATACTTTGAAAAAAAGGTCTGTATATAAAAAACAGTAAAAACATCTGTTATCTCTACATGTGTTCACAATTCATTGTGAAAAACATCCCCACCAATTTGGGGTATTACACAAGTCTGTGTTCTGTTATTCCCACAGTTCTCACGTCGACACGTGTTTCAGTTGCTCTCAGCGAGCATCAAGATTAGTACTCTCTTTGTATGGCAACCTTCTTCAGGACAAAACAACCCATTTTTCAAGCACATGTATTGACATGGGCCACATCATCTAGAAAAATACATAAAACACTATATGAGTATTGTATATCCCCGTCAATCCTTTTCAAGTTATTTAATTGCATATTAATATGCTGTGTTCTATAATCACTAGAACAACAAACCAACTCACCTCCTATCCGATGAGGTCAGGAGGGACAGTGGAATCTGGAGGCCAATAGTCCTCTCGTCTATGGGGTAAAAAATTTGTATCCATTACCTAAGACTGTCTCCGTTTCACTTGAACACAGACTTGTGTAATACCCCAAATTGGTGGGGATATTTTTCACAATGAATTGTGAACACATGTAGAGATAACAGATGTTTTTACTGTTTTTTATATACAGACCTTTTTTTCAAAGTATGAAGTGCAGAACGAGAGATTGATGAAGAAAGTATAAATGTGAATGAATGAATTAAGAGTATGGGCCACAGAATTATATGAAATGTTGAATATATATATATTTTTGATATAGTATTTTTTGCATAATTAAAGAAAATAAACTTGGGAATTGTAAACCAAGCCAAAACCACTTGTGTACTCCGTCATCCTTGTATTTGGTCTACTAGTTCAAATTTTGTGATATTTATGTTAGATTGACCTGTAGAACTAGGGACGTTAAAACAGGTACCCCTTCTTTTTTGCACAGGACGAAGAGCATCCGCAAGATGGACTCTGTTTGTAACATTTTGAGGCACTAGGCCTGGCCACCCTCCTAGTCATCCATAGCGCAGTGGATGATGGCGGTGATCCAAGAGGCATACAAGGTGCAACGTAAGGACCCGCTGCACGGCATGTTTGCGCAGGATGTTAAGATCCAAGGCGACAGCAGCCGCGTTCCAAAACCACGTTCCCTGGCAGGTGAACAGCAGGGCGGCAACGTGGGCCACTCCTTTGGCTTTTTGTAAGCACTACTGCTTGGATACCAGTGCCAAGACTGATGCAGTGTTTGGCCAAGCAGTGCTTCGTAATCTATTTGCCTAGAAGTTCAGGCTCTCCTCTCCAGGGCGTGGTGTCAATTGTAATCGCACCTACAGTATGGAGGAAAGGGGACGGGACCTAGGAGTAATTAATTTTACGCACCGGAGTGACTAACGTACTCCTAGTCCAAAGTCCCCTGTCCTCCATACGTCCCACCATCCATTCCCCTATAATAAGACCAGTGCGGTTGGTACAGTGTAATACAGCCGTTGCGTCAAAAGGGGACTGAGGTATGGTGCCGGTGGGTCGGGTTAAGGGAGCCCGCGCCTCCACGCGCCAGTAAATTTAAAAGGGAAATGTCCATTCCCATCCCCCGCAAGGGATGCCCATACAGGATGGAGGAAAGAAGACTATGGACTCGGATTACGTTAGTCACTCCGGTGAGTAACAGTTAAACACTTAATTTCTGCTTGGAAATGTTTGGTTTGAACCACTGCGAGTGTCAAAGTAGCGGTCTGCTGCAAAAATAGTAATTTCCAACAAGTGAATATACTCTTCCCTTTTTTGCCTTGCCTCCTTACAATTCAGAACTCCCCAAGAGAGACACGTGAAATTTTATATAGGCTTATGGAGAGTGAGGAAACTCATTGCGGGGTGCTGCTTCCTGCTTAGATCAGACCCTCGTGCTCACTTGGCTTCCTCTCTCAGGGTAAGCTGTCCTAGTGGATCTACGTACTTGGTTTCTTTTCTTTTTGCTTAAATTTTGAAGGTGTTGGTTGCCCCGGATACCCCGTTTCACTCCCCCTCCACCATCACCCCTGCTATTCTTATGGGAGACTAGTAGTGCCATTTGGGAACATTCCTAAAAGAGATACTATGAGTGGAGCCTGGATGTTATTGGGTCATCTGAGTGCGTGTTATTGTATTTCTCGTTTTACTGATTGAGGAGTTTTTATTACCCGGTATCTTGTTAAAAAAAAGAAATATGAAAAAAAGATTTGCTGAGAGCTTGATCCCTGCAATTGACGGGACCTGAAAATGGCTTGCAGCTGAAAGTGCACAATTGGACCCACTCTCTCCCTCTCACCTCATACATTCTAGGAATGGCATGTTTAGGGAAACTTGGAAGAGGACTGATGTGCCCTGCTTCTCCTGTGAGCTTTGGGCAGAATCTCCTGTTCGAGGGGATTGGGTCCTCCGACGTATTCCATATCTATGACAGTAATCACCACAGCTATGCTGCTTCGGAATATTTTTGGCGTCTGCGTCCTGCGTCGATGACGTCGATGCGCCGCCCTCGAGGACCTCCTTTGACGGCCGACGTCACTGCATGTTATAAGTAAGGACGCACGACGCCCGTAGCCTCAGTTCCGTTTTTTCCGCGAACGTGTTTGCTTCGTGAATCTCAGTACGCCTCGACTGTTTGGAGTTTATGTTGTTCATCTCGGTTCTTCGAACCTGTTCGTTTGTGAAGTTATTCTTCGTGAAGATGTCTACCTCGTCTTCCACACCGCGTCCAGGCTTTAAGAAGTGCGGGGACTGTGGGTCCAAGATGTCGGTCACGGACTCGCACGACGCCTGCCTCTGGTGCCTCGGGGAGGCCCATGACACAGATGACTGTGTCGACTGCCAGTCACTCACGTCGAAAGCCTTGCGGGAGCGCAAGAAGAAGTTGTCGGTAGGTAAGGTGTCCAAGCCCCGGAAGTCGAGGTCTGAGGGGCTTTCGACGGACGGCTCGAGGGGCGACTCTCTGAGTCGTCGTCGGAAGTCCAGTGGGTCTCGGTCCCGGAGTCGGTCTCGCCACTCATCTACCTCTTCGAGACACTCCAGCAAGCGCCGTCATCGGTCGCCTTCCCCGTCCTCATTCGAGGACTCCACCCATCGGCGGGTCGCTTACCCCACCAAGAATGCGACACCGGGGGAATGGGCTTCCTTCGGGAAGAAAATGTTGGCGATTCTCGAATCGCAGGGCACTGGTCCGTCCGCACCTCCGAGTGGGATCGGTCGTGATCTGCCGAGAGACGCAGCTGGCACACCTTCGGGCTCAGGTGGTCGCCACGATTCGCGGGAAAGGTTGCGCTCGGACAAGGGGAATCGTTCTCGGCATGCCCGGTCCAGGTCCCGGTCCTCGACGCGCTCGAGACCGCATGAACCTGTGAAGTCTTCCAGGAAGACATCGACGCCTGTGGCGCCGAGGTCGTCAACAGACACTCTCGAGGCTCCGCCTCCGAGGAAGTCGTCGACGCCGTCGGCGCCCAGGATGTCGAGGGACACGCTCCGGGCTCTGCCCTCGAGGCCTGTGTCGATGCCGACGGCACCACGTCTGTCGTCGACGGCAATTCTCTCGATGCCGGCGCCAATTCACTCGATGCCCTCGACGCCTTTCGGGGCTGTGTCGACTGGGGTACCCCGTGGCTCGGGGAAACCACCGAGAAAGGCTCTGGCCAAGGTCAAGCATGGCTTTGGTTCCAGTTCTGTGCCTTCTTACCGCCATCTGGAATTCATTTCAGAGGTGGATGAGGCTCTGATGATGGCATGGTGCCTGACACGGTGCCTGACGAGATTCTCTCGGGCCATAGCCAGTTTGAGGACCTGAGGCAGTCCCTGCATGATGCTAGTGGGCTGGACACCTCTCCGGAGGTGGAGTTTTGTAGGCCTGAGCCTGGCACTCATGCAGATTCTTCGTACCGGCGCCTTATGTCACGGGTCACCGAGTACTAAGGATGGTCTGCTCCCCCAGGGGAGTTTGTTCAGGATGACCTTACGGATATCCTCGACATTGGTCCACCAACTGACCCGGTACTGCCGTTTCATATGGCTCTATGGAGGAGGGTGTCGGCAGCTTGGACTGCTCTGGAGAGTCTCCCGGCAGTGAGCAGGTCTTTGCCGCGAAAATACCGCCCAGCCAGTAGTGACCCCTGCTACTTGTCCAAGCACCCTACTCTGGAGAGTTTGGTGGTGCAGGCGGCTACGGCCCCGGCAAAGCAGGCGTCGTACCCTACCATCCCTCCTGATAGGGACGACAAGCGTTTTTGACGGCTGGTGCAAGAAAGTGTTTTCTGTAGGGGGCATGGCGCTTCAGGCGGCCAACTCCTTTTGTGCCTTGTCTCGTTTCATGCACGCTCTGTGGAACTGTTTCCTTGGCGGCTGAACATATTCCCGAAGGGGATGAACGGGATGGTTTCCTTGCCATGGTTCAGGATGGCAAGGATGCTATGTGTGAGGCTGTTCAGTCGGGTTTGGACATGGCAGATTGCGTCAGCCGGTCCATGGCGGCGAGCACCGTGATACGCAGGTTTGCGTGGTTGCAGAAGTTGGGGTTTGCTCCTGATGTGCAGGCCCGGCTCCTCAACATGCCCTTTGACGGGGAACATCTTTTTGGCAGCAAGGCTGACGAGAGCCATGAGAGGTTGCAGACCTCAAAAGCTGCAGCGAAGTCGTTGGGCGATGCAGTTAGACAACCTCTGCCTTTTCGTCCTAGGGGACAGAAATGGAGGGGAGGTTCCTTTCGTTATTACTCATCCTTTGGTAAAGCGAGAGGAGCTGCCAGTCAAAGGGGCCACCGTAGGAGTGCCAGAGGTGGAAAACAAGGTACTCGAGGTGCCAAGGCTGCTCGGGCTGTTGCCTCTTTGCCCTCAGGCAACGCCGCAGCCGCTTCAGCTCAGTCATGAGGCCATGTCCCATGGTTCGCCGGTTGGGGGAAAGCTGGCGCAGCATCTTTCAGAGTGGTGCGCCATTACTTCAGATGTGTGGGTTTTGGAGATCATAACCCACGGCTACTGTCTTCCTTTCCGGCAGAGGCCTCAAGACAATCCACCGGGGAATCTCTCTTTGAAGAGTCCGGATCCGCTCCTTGCGCAGGAAATTCAATCCCTTCTGGAGAAAGGCTCCATAGAACTGGTGCCTGTAGCGGAGAGCAACAAGGGATGGTATTCCCCTTGTTTTTTGATTTCCAAGAAAGACGGGGGATTGAGACCCATCATGGACTTGCATGGTTTGAACAAACTCCTCAGGAAGGACAAGTTCAAGATGGTTACTCTTTCTCAAGTGCTCCAGGCCCTTCAACTTCAGGACTGGTTGGTGTCTCCCGACCTCAAGGACGCTTATTTTTATGTGCCGATGCACCCGAAGCACAAGAAGTACCTGAGGTTTGCGGTTGGCGACTCACACTTTCAGTTTCGGGTCCTGCTGTTCGGATTGACCTCCGCCCGAGGGTCTTCACCAAGCTCATGGTAGTGGTGGCAGCGCACCTCAGGAAAGGGGGGATTCACGTCTACCCCTACCTGGACGATTGGTTGATCAGGGCGCACTCTCCCGAGCAAGTCCTGGATCATCTGTCAGTCACCTGCCACTCCCTCCACAAGCTGGGCTTCTCCCTCAACTTAAAGAAGTCCCATTTGACACCTACTCAGAGGCTCCAGTACATCGGAGCGGTGCTCGACACGTCCCTGGGGCAGTGTTTTCCTCCCCAGGTGAGGGCTCATCACATTCAGCAGATGGTGAACAAGTTTCAACTTGCCCGGACTCTCCCAGCGTTCGAGTTCTTGAGACTGCTCGGCCTCATGGCATCCTGCATTCTTCTGGCGCCAGAGGCCAGGTTGCGGATGAGATCTTTGCAATGGGCACTCAAGCTCCAGTGGTCTCATTCCTCCAGCAGGATGTCGGACCCTGTTCAGGTGCCGTCTTCGGTCGCTCAGAATCTTCTGTGGTGGTCCGACGAAGGCAATCTGATGAGGGGGGCTCCATTTTGGCTGCCCTGGCCAGAGGTGACCATCGTGACGGACGCATCCCTCGCGGGATGGGGAGCTCATGCCAACGAGTTGACAGTCAACGGTCGTTGGTCCCCGTCGGAGTCCAGACTCCATATCAATCTGTTGGAGCTGAGGGCCGTCAGGCTAGCCCTGAAGGCTTTTCTGCCGACTGTGTGAGGAAAGAATGTCCTGATCCTGACGGACAACACGGTGGCCATGCACTATCTCAACAAAAAGGGGGGGGGGGTGCAGGGTCACTTCCTCTGTGCAGGGAGGCGATGCAGCTCTGGTTCTGGGCAATCCAGCAGGAAGTTTCGATCTCAGCAGTTCATGTGGCAGGAGACGAAAACAAGACGGCGGACGCTCTGAGCAGGCAGAGCGTGATCTCTCACAAGTGGGAGTTGGCTCAGGAGATTCTCCTGGAGATCTTTGCCGTTTGGGGGACCCCTCAGGTGGATCTCTCCGCCTTAGGAGACGCGTTTGTGGTGGAGTGGTCATTCCCACTGCTGTACGCTTTTCTTCCAGTCCCCGTCATCCTGCAAGTACTGCGGAGGTTACGGAGGTTCGGTTCCCGGATGATCCTCATTGCTCCGGTGTGGGCCCGGAGGACGTGGTACCCGGACCTTCTCTGCTTGTCCATCTGCCCTCCATGTCGTCTTCCCTACCGAGATGATCTGCTCTCACGGGAGGGGGGGGGTCAGGTTCTCCATCCAGAGGTCAGGTCCCTCAACCTTCACGCTTGGTTTCTGAAAGGTTGAGGTATAAGGATTGGGACCTCCCTGAAGACGTGATGGAGGTGTTGCTTTTGGCCAGAAGGCCTGCAACAAAGTCCCTGTACCGTTGACGTTGGAGGGAGTTCTGCGACTGGTGCAGGGTTAGGAATGTGGATCCTTTTGCATGTGAAATTCCCATGGTTCTGTCTTTTTTGCTTTCTTTGGCCCACAGGGGCCTTCAAGTGGGCACCATTAAAGGTTACCTGGCGGCGCTGTCCATTTTTAAGCGCTCGTCTGAAGAGTGTTCCTATTTTAAAATTCCTTTAATTTCTCAGTTTCTGAAAGGGCTCACTAATGTGTTCCCTCCGTCACCTTTCCAGGTGCCCGGTTGGGATTTGAACCTTGTTCTCAAGTTTCTGATGGGTGCTCCGTTTGAGCCTTTGCATTCATGTCCTTTGAGACTGTTAACTCTGAAAACTGTATTTTTAGTTGCGGTCACTTCCGCTCGCAGAGTGAGTGAGTTACAGGCACTTTCAGTTAAGCCACCCTTCACTTTGTTTCATAAGGACAGGGTTGTCCTTAGAGTTTGTCCTTCTTTTCTTCCGAAGGTGGTGTCAGAATTTCATTTAGGCCAGAAGGTTGTTCTTCTGGCATTTTATCCCCCTCCACATTATTTTGGCTATCTCTGAGTGTTACCGCTTGGCGGGTAAGGACCCACTGGTCGGCTTACGGGCCCTTTCTACCGGGGGTATGGCTGCCTCTACTGCCCAGCAGAGGGGTGTTCCTATTCGCAACATCTCTGATGCAGCCACCTGGGCCTCGATGCATACTTTTGTACGTCACTATTCCCTCGATTCCATTCGGGGGCAGGATCTGTCCTTTGGCAAGGCGGTCCTTTACTCCGCAATTTGATTGGGCATGCTAAATTTCTGTTTCTGAATTCTTTTCCCACCTCCTTGCATTGGTACTGCTTTGGGAGTCTGTCATAGATATGGAATACGTCGGAGGACCCAATCCCCTCGAAGAACAAGTTACTCTCTTACTTGGTAACATTCTTTAGATGGGATGGTCCGACGACGTATTCCATATCGCTCCCTCCATACCTTCCCCGCTACAGAATTTCTTATGCGATTGCTGCTTACGTTTCCGCCACAAGGCTTTGTGTGTCAGACTGGCAGAAGACTGGTGGCACACGTTCTGGGAAAAAACTACAACTGAGGCTACGGGCGTCGTGCGTCCTACTTATAACATCCAGTGACGTCGGCCGTCGGAGGAGGTCCTCGAAGGCGGCGCATTGACGCAGGATGCAGACGCCGAAAATTTTCCGAAGCAGCACAGCTGTGGTGATTACTGTCATAGATATGGAATACGTCGTCTGACCATCCCATCGAAAGAACGTTACCAGGTAAGAGAGTAACTTGTTCTTCTCCTTCTGTCATGTTGTTGCAGTGCATTTCTCAGCCAACACATTATCACTTGCACGGTACCTCCTTTCTCTGGCATAGTACCCCATTGTCTTCTACTTTAGCACAGGTCTGAAATCAGTGACAAAGTAAGGGAGGTTTCCCCCGTCTCCCAACCCTGGCAGAGTATTATTTAAAAAACTATCGTTTGCATTGTTTGTGCAAGTGGAAAATTAGATGTGTTCCCTTTTTAAGGTTATAACTTTGAAAAGGGTGACCAATGCTTTACATATCATATTGGTTACCTAGTGTGGGCCAACTATATATTCTGTGCACTGTGGCCAGTCCTACACTTTGTGGAACATATTTGCCCCAAAGATACAGGATTTCCTTTAAAGATATCTTTGTACTGCAAGCGACAGGCTTGGCATTTACCGCAATGCATGGAAATCTTCAAATCTAAGTTAGCTTTTGCTTATGCGTGTTGCTTATGTGTGTTACTGTTTCAAATACTAACAAATTCTTCATTTTGTTCCCACGCTGCCCTGGGATCCTTTCTTCTCCTTTGTCATCTTTCAACCACTAGGATGATGAGGAGGGTATTTGGGCATAGCCAATCAGATGCTCTTAGTTCAGCCATTTTGTTCAGAACGGTGAGAAACAGCTTCCTATATCATTAGACCGGCTTTCCACCGTACTTTGCATGCTGTGTTTGATGTGCTTCCTTTTTCTCCTCACTTTGTGTTTCCCTTTTTGCCATCATTTTAATTATGTTTGCGTATTATTGGTTTCCTTTTTATTTGTCTGTGAATTGCTTTGAGGACTTCAAGGGTATGTTATTAAGTTACTGTGCTAAGAAATCGTTGCAGCAGTGCGGAAAGAAATGTATACTGCGTAACGTGTCCTCCCACGAAAAGAGATTCCTTTTGGTCTGTACCTCTATAAAGCATAACTGCTGCTTATTGAACCATTTTAACAGGATCAGTGGCAGCTGATCTGGCACATGTCAAAATGTAGATTCCATAATTCTGGGATACGCAAACCATTCTTTACTGCATTATGCAGGTGTGTCTGGGAAACAGAAAGCTTAGACAATAATAGGAAGATATGAAGTTCTCTGAAACCTTCTTTGTGACGATCAAATGCTGAGTGGGAAGAGGCAAACGATGGGCATCATTTTACTGGTGTAACATTCAGAAGCCCTCAGTCTTAGAATTGACCCAGACCACTCCACTTCCAACATTCATAACATTTCAATCAAATTATATGAAGAAGAATTTCTTTTGCTAAAATGGAGGCGGCATTCTTCTCAGGGCAGACAGCTATACGAGTATCCAAGAAATGGCCCCTGGACTGCAATGTTTGCATGATTTTACACCTCAGTAGACGGGTAAGCACAGTAAACATTTGATTTCACACCCAGATGATTTGTAGTCCCACGTGGTGTTGTATTGGTGTGGTTCCCTGTGTTTTCCACCATACACGTGTTTGAGCACTGTTCAACCTTTTGATTTGATTTTGATTTCATGTCCAGCTCATGTTGATGAGCAGAAGGTAAGCGAAGGTAAGTTTACAAGCGGAAAGCACAGTTTTTCATCAGTCTAAAAGCATGATGATATAATTGTATTACCACTCATTAAATGTGCATAGCTCCAAGTTCGTCATCCACTGATGACTGGAGGTACAGACCTGGGTTTGATCAATACCTAGATACAGATTGCATCTTTTACCTACTTAAAGGGCTGTTTTGTTTATCGCCTATGCCATTTAGAAATGCACATCTGTTTGTGTACTGTGTTAAATTCTTCAGAAAATATAGAAAACTACAGCGCCAGCAGGGTGCAGAAAATGACAAAAGTAGCCTAGGAACAAAACCAGAAGAATGATAATGACAAAGGTCTTAAGCCTGAAGAATTGCTAACATAAAACCGGAGCAATTTAGACGGCAGCACTTACTTCATTCCTGGGCAGGGATAAGTGTTTGAAATGTCAGCTTCTGATTAAACCCGCCCACATTTATGATGCCCTTTGGGCTGTTCTTGATTAAAAAACTGGTTTAGAACCACCCAGAAACACCAAAAGTATAAATATCCCACTATTCAGCCATGACCTCAGAGTGAAACATTTTTAAGAGCTGAATGAGAGACCAGGTGAAATGCAGGCACAGTTTGTTGCCCACTACGTAATGATGAAAGCGCCTGCCTTTGGGACAAAAAGTTAAGAAGGCAAAGGATAAGAACAGAATGTGAGTCGAGTAGAAATAAATAAAATAAATAACATAATATTTCAAGAAACTATAGTTGTTGACAACACTAAGATGGGACCAGCTAACTCATCTTATTTCCCAGAGACTCATTTGCCAATTACAGGGTTCCTGCGTAAGCAAACATAATTACTTCAGACCTTTAGCTAAGTATTCCGAGTGATATGGTACGAGTTCACAAAATGCTGCTTCACCTGTGTATGCATCTTCATAACTGTGATCATGTTTTCTGTAAGGTTTATTACAAAAGCTGCCAATGGGCCGTATGGGGAAATACTCTCCAACAAAGAAAATGAAAAACAAAAGGTTGGAAATGGAGAGAGGCTAAAGCTTTCCCTAGAAAATTAGCAACACTTTGCCTAGATTGGCAGTCGCGTATCTACTATCTAGTAGACCCTGTTGTCTGGAACATTCTCAGAGGTTTGTGTGTCAGAATTATTTTTTTGGAGACTAATGGTTGGTAGCCACACTTGGAGAAGAAAAGCCGCCAGGTTTTGGGGATCTCAAAACTGGTGCAACCATAATTGAAGAGGCATGGATGTGCTCCACATGCCGCGAGATAGCGTCTGATGGTGGAAATAGTGTAATTATATGTCCTATGCAGATTATGGATGCAGCAGACCTTTTGATGGCTTGGGTGCGAATCCAGGACTGGTGACTGGGCAGTGTGGAAACCCCATGTTCATGCACACAAATCAATCCTGGGGTAACCCCGAAATCAGGCACTTATGAGCACAATAGATGGAGGGCAGTCACCCGGGCCCGGACCAGGGTCTTACATAAAGCAGAGGCCGGATTAGAGGGGGTCTATGAGCTTGGAGAGAGTTGAGGTGCAGAGAAGGGGGTTGGGAGGTGAGTGGAAGAGGAGCTTGGTTTGGAAGAGGCTGGAGAAGAGCATCGAAGATCATTGGAAGCAAAGAAGGCAGCTTGGAGGGCATGGGCGAGAGGTGGTGATTAGGGGAGGAGGAGGAGGAGGAGGAGGAGGAGGTTGGGAATTAGAAAGGAAGGAGGCATAGAACAAAGGTGAAGAGAAGCAAAGGTGCCATGAGGTGGCAGTTAGACAAGAGAAGGTGGTGAAATAATCGATGGCAGTGGTGGGTGAACAGGAGGTGGCAGTAAGTGTATGGGAGCAGTTGGTGAGAAAATTAGAGGAAGAGGTGGTTAAAAAACATGAGGGAGTGATGAGGAGGAAAGGGTGGGGGGGAACAAGAGGGAGCAGATATTAAAACATCAAAAAGAGAGGTGGTGAAAGATCTGGACGCAGTGGGGAAAGCACAGGAGAGGGCAGCAGCATAACCAGAGCAGAGGGTGAGAGATGCAGAGAAAAAGGTTTTTGTGGGGGGGGTATACCTGGGTTTTGGGGGGATTGTGTCCTCCGACGCATTCCACATCTTTGACAGGTAATTATCACAGCTGTGCTGCTTTCGAATTTTTTTTGGCGTAGGCGTCCAGCATCGATGACATCGATATGCTCCCTCGAGGACCTCCTCCGACGGTCGACATCACCGGATGTTATAAGTAGGACGCACGACGCCTGTAGCCTCAGTTCCGTTTTTTTCCGCGAACGTGGGGTCTCGTTCCAGGAGTGGGTCCCGTCATTCCTCAGCCTCTTCGAGCATTCCTCAGCCTCTTCGAGGCATGCACGGAAGCGGCGTTCCTCGGTCGCCTTCCCCATCTGAGGACTCTACCAGACGGCGGGTTCCTTGTCCCACCAAGCATTCATCTCCGGAGAAATGGGATGCCTTCCATAAGGAGACGATGGGAGGGCACCATTCCAACCGTGCCTTTGAGACAATCTGGCAAGGAACGCTCAAGTGCCACCGATCGCATGCCTTTGGGCTCAGGCAGTTGGCGCGATCACCGGGAACCTTCGAGGTTCCGGTCGGACAAGGAGGATCGCCAACGTGCCTGCTCCAGGTCCCAGTCCTCTATGCCGTCGAGACCGTTGGAGCCTGTGAGGCCTTCGAAGAAGGCATCAACGCCATCAGCGCCATGTCAGTCGAGGGACTTTCCCGATGCTCCGGCTCCGAGGAAGCCATCGGCGCTGCAGCTGTCGAAGGATGCGCTCGGGGCTCTGGCCTCGAAGCCGCTGTCGAAGTCGTTGGCGCCTCGGTCGATGTCGACGCCACTCCCATCGACGCCCTCAACACCTTTGGAGGAGTTTTTGTCAGAGGTACCCCAGAGAGCTGTAGAAGCTCCTAGGAAGGCTCTCAGCAAGTGTGTGCAGCCTATTCTTGACCCATACTCTGTTCCTCCTCCCAGGGTGGACTTGTTCCAACCCTTGGAGTACATTTCAGAGGTTGAAGAAGGGTCTGAGGATGAGGTGCCTCCTGAGGTTCCTGATGACTTGTTGTCTGGACATAGCCAGCTGGAAGACCTGCGTCAGTCTTTGCATGACGCCAGTGGTCTTGATACCTCCCCGGAGGTTGAATTTGGCAGGCCTGAGCATGGTAAGCTTGCTGAATCTTCATACAGGCGCCTCATGTCGAGGGTGTCGGAGTATTTGGGGTGGTCTGCTCCACCTGTGGATTTTCTGCAGGATGACTTGACAGATATCCTTGACCAAGGTCCACCCACTGACCCGGTGTTGCCATTTCACATGGCCTTACAAAGAAGGGTGGCAGCGGCTTGGACTGCGCCGGAGAGTCTCCCGGCAGTGAACAAGTCTTTGCCGAAAAAATACCGTCCAGCCAGTGATGACCCCTGCTACTTGTCCACGCACCCTACTCTGGAGAGTTTGGTGGTGCAGGCCGCTACGGCCCCAGCAAAGCAGTCGGCGTACCCTATGATCCCTCCCGATATGGACGACAAATGCTTTGATGGTTGGGCGAAGAAGGTATTTTCTTCTGGGGGTATGGCTTTAAAGGCAGCCAACTCTGTTTGTGCCCTTGCAAGATTCACGCACTCTGTGGAATTGTGTGTCATTGGCGGCTGAACATATTCCCGAAGGGGAGGAAAGGGATGGTTTTCTTGCCCTCATTCAGGATGGCAAGGATGCCATGTGTGAGTCCATTCCGTCGGGTCTGGATGTGGCAGACTGTGTTAGCCGGTCCATGGTGGCGAGCACCGTGATGCGCAGGTTTGCTTGGTTGTGTAAGTCAGGATTTGCTCCTGATGTACAGTCTGGGCTTCTCAACATGCCCTTTGATGGTGTCTATCTTTTTGGCAGCAAGGCTGACGAGAGCCTTGAGAGGTTGCAGGCCTCCAAAGCTGCAGCCAAGTCCTTGAGCGCTGCAGTGCGTCAACCTCTGCCTTTTGGCCTAGGGGACAGCAATAGAAAGGGGAAGCTCCTTTCGATACTACTCTTCCTTTATTAGATCGAGTGGGGCTGCCAGTCAAAGGGGCCAACGTAGGAGTACCAGAGGTGGAAAATGAGGTACTCGCGGTGTCAAAGCCGCTCAGGCAGTTGCCTCTTTGCCCTCAGGTACTACCTCAGCCGCTTCCACTCAGTCATGAGGCTATGTCCCATGGTTCGCCGGTTGGGGGAAGGCTGGCGCAGCATCTTGAAGAATGGCGTGCCATTACTTCAGATGCGTGGGTTCTGGAGATCATAGCCCACGGCTACTGTCTTCCTTTCCGGCAGAGGCCTCACGGCAATCCACCAGGGAAGCTCTCTTTGAGGAGTCCGTATCCGCTCCTTGCGCAGGAAATTCAATCCCTTCTGGAGAAAGGCACCATAGAACTGGTGCCTGTAGCGGAGAGGAGCAAGGGATGGTATTCCCCATGTTTTTCTATCCCGAAAAAAGACGGAGGATTGAGACCCATCATGGACTTGCGTGGTTTGAACAAGCTCCTCAGGAAGGACAAGTTCAAGATGGTTACTCTTTCTCAAGTCCTCCAGACCCTTCAACTTCAGGATTGGTTGGTGTCTCTCGACCTCAAGGATGCTTACATATTTCATGTGCCGATTCTACCCAAGCACAGGAAGTACCTGAGGTTCGCGGTTGGCGACTTGCATTTTCAGTTTCGGGTCCTGCCGTTCGGATTGACCTCTGCCCGAGGGTCTTCACCAAGCTGATGGTGGTGGTGGCAGCGTATCTCAGAAAAGGGGGGGATTCACGTCTACCCCTACCTGGACAATTGGTTGATCAGGGCGCGCTCTCCAGAGGAAGCCCTGGATCATCTGTCCGTCACCTGCCACTCCCGTCACAGGCTGGGCTTCTCCCTCAATTTAAAGAAGTCTAATTTGACGCCTACCCAGCGGCTCCAATACATCGGAGCAGTGCTTGATACATCCCTGGGGCAGTGTTTGCCTCCCCAGGTGAGGGCTCATCACATTCTGCAGATGGTGGACAAATTTCAACGTGCCCAGAGTCTCTCGGCATTCGAGTTCTTGAGGTTGCTTGGCCTCATGGCATCCTGAATTTTACTGGTGCCAGTGGCCAGGCTGCGGATGAGATCTCTGCAGTGGGCACTCAAGATGCAGTGGTCGCAATTCTCTGGCAGGATGTCGGACCCCATTCAGATTCCGCCCTTGGTCGCCCAGGACCTTCTGTGGTGAGCTGTCGAAGGAAATCTGTTCAAGGGGGCTCCGTTTTTTCCACTGTGGCCGGAGGCACGATCGTGATGGACGCATCCCTCACGGGTTGGGGAGCTCATGCCAACGAGCTGACCGTCGGCGGTTGTTGGTCTCCATCGGAGTCCAGACTCCACACCAATCTGTTAGAGCTGCGGGCTGTCAGGCTGGCCCTGAAGGCTTTTCTGCCCTCTGTACGGGGGAAGAATGTCCTGATTATGACGGACAATACAGTGGCCATGCACTACCTCAACAAAAAAGGGGGAGGCAGGGTCACTCCCACTGTGCAGAGAGGCAATGCAGCACTGGTTCTCGGCCATTCAGCAGGAAATTTCAATCTCAGCAGCTCATCTGGCCGGAGACGAAAATGCGGCGGCGGACGCTCTGAGCAGGCAGAGCACAATCTCTCACAAGTGGGAGCTGGCTCAGGAAGTTCTTTTGGAGATCTTTGCCCTTTGGGGATCCCCACAAGTGGATCTCTTAGGCACTAGTGTCAACCGGATGAGCAAAAGGTTCTGCTCGCGGGAATTTCCTCCAAGAGGAGCCTTAGGGGACGCGTTCTTAGTAGAGTGGTCCTTCCCACTGCTGTACGCGTTCCCTCCAGTCCCTGTCGTTCCGCAGGTGTTGCGGAGGTTCGGTTCCCGGATCCTCCACGTTGTCTTCCCTACCGAGATGATCTGCTCTCACGGGAGGGGGGGTTGAGTTCTCCATCCAGAGGTGAAGTCTCTCAGCCTTCATGCTTGGTATCTGAAAGGCTGAGATATAAGGATTGGGACCTCCCTGAAAACGTGATGGAGGTGTTGCTTTCGGCCAGAAGGCACACAACGAAATCCCTGTACCGTTGCCGTTGGAAGAAGTTCTGCGACTGGTGCGGGGTACAGAATGTGGATCCTTTCCAATGTTCAATTCCTTTGGTTTTGTCTTTTTTGATTTCTTTAGCCCACAAGGGCCTGCACGTGGGTACCATTAAGGGTTACCTGGTGGCGCTGTCTATATTTCAGCGCTCGTCTGAGGAATGTTCTTATTTTAAAATCCCTTTGATATCTCGGTTTCTAAAAGGGCTAACTCATGTGTTTCCACCGTCACCTTTCCAGGTGCCGGGATGGGATTTGAATTTGGTTCTAAAATTCCTCATTTGAGCCCTTACATTCTTGTCCGTTGAGACTGTTGTCCTTTAAGACTGTATTTTTAGTTGCGGTTACTTCCGAGTTAGTTCCAGTCACTACTGAGTGAGTTGCAGGCACTTTCCGCCAAACCACCCTTCACTGTGTTCCATAAGGACAGGGTTGTCCTGAGGGTAGAATTCCATCTGAGCCAGAAGGTAATTCTTCCGGCATTCTATCCTCCTCCACATCCTGGTAAGGAAGAGGAGAGGCTCCATAGGTTGGATCCTAGGAGAGCTTTGAGTTTCTATCTCTCACGGATGTCCCGGGTCAGAGTGTACGATCAGCTCTTTATTGGCTACGCTGGAAGGCGTTTAGGTCAGGCTGTTTCTAAGCAGACCTTGTCTAGATGGATCATTTTGACGATCTCTGAATGTTATCGTGTGGCATGGAAGGACCCTCCTGTAGGTTTACGGGCCCATTCTATTAGGGGTATGGCTGCCTCCACTGCACTGAAGGGGGTGTTCCGATACGCAATATTTGCGAAGCGGCCACATGGGCCTCTGTCCATACTTTTTAAAAACATTATGCCTTGGATTCTATTCATGGACAAGATTTGGCCTTTGGCAAGGCAGTCCTCTATTCTGCAATTTGATTGGGCATTCTAAACATTTCTAAATTCTTTTCCCACCTCCTTACGTTGGTACTGCTTTGGGAGTCTGTCAAAAATGTGGAATATGTCAGAGGACACAATCCCCTCGAAGAACAAGTTACTTTCTTACCTGGTAACTTTCTTTCGATGGGATGTTCCTCCGACGTATTCCACATCGTACCCTCCCTACCTGCCCCTCTACGGAATTTCTTATGCGATTGCAGCTTACGTTTCCGCAAAGCTTTCCGTAGTCATTCTGGCAGAAGATTGGTGCCACACATTCAGGGGGAAAAAACTACAACTGAGGCTACGGGCGTTGTACGTCCTACTTATAACATCTGGTGACGTCGACCGTCGGAGGAGGTCCTCGAGGGAGCGTATCGACATTGACGCAGGACGCCTACGCAGAAAACAATTCCGAAGCAGCACAGCTGTGGTAATTACCTGTCAAAGATGTGGAATACATCGGAGCAACATCCCATCGAAAGAACGTTACCAGGTAAGAAAGTAACTTGTTCTTTAGTAGCTAGATGCATCACCATTACTAAATATTTGTGTGCGTATGGGAGTTGATAAGCAGCACTTCAATTGGAGGACGTATCTTTGTTATTATTGCAAAGATAATCACTGTAGTTATCAAAACATTATCTAGCAATGTCTCTGAACCTTTCTTTTGAGGGCGTACTACTCTGCAGTTTTGCAAAATGTAAGGCCTATTCCGTTGCTCCTTTGCTTAAGCTGCCAACTAAGGAAATCTGTGCCAGTTGGCACATGCCAATTTGGTGATGGTTTTCAAATTATCGTTTATTTCACATCGCTCTCTGTACACCTACTAAATGCAAATGTCTCTGTCCTTACTTGAACAGCTCATTTTGAGCTGAAGGGCTGCATGATCGTTTGCCAAATTATTGTGCAAGTCACCATCCAGACCAGTTTTATTTAAAATAATTATTAGTTGTGGTCGGTTCTTCAGGATATGTTCGTCAGTGTATGGGCAGCATTCTCTGTGGTATGAAGCTATGTTGGTCTTTACATACGACAAACAGGAAGGATTTGGAAGATGAAGCAGCACCCAAAGTACATAGAACGGCTCGGCTTTATAATCCTCTTGTCTCTGGCGGATAAGGATCGCTCTTTTCTCTCGGGTTGTGACTAGGAAGCACGGCAGGCGTGCTGTGCAGGTGTTCTGAGGAGGCGAAACCACAGCTCTTGCACCCATCTAAGCTTGACTGAATAGGTTCAACAATCCGTGGTTTTACTCTTGGCAGCGACAACAATAGGGCAGCAGAAAAAAGATATGGCACCTGCTAGGTTGCTTTCTCGGGCGTGATTGTGAATCGTTGGATATTGGAAACTCAAAGCAAGTGAAGAGCGCCTACTCATTCTCATTTTCATTTCCGCACTCGTATGGTGTACATAGGTGTGTGCAGGCTTCACGATACAGAACCCACCATGACCCCTCGCCTGGTCTGCATCACCCCCTACTGTAGAGGCAAGTTCATTTAGACACTTGGTTGATCTGAACATGCAATATTTCATCTCTGTGCACTATCAAGCTCCAAAACATCTGTTACCACCATACGCAAAGTAAATTTGGAAGAGATTATATCTGTTTCTTTTGTTTCTAACTAAGTATAATATATCCAGTTAGAAACTCACTCCTGCCACACTCACAAGACACTCACGACTATGCCTGTGATATTGTCCAGGTCTCAAAAGCCGAACCGTAAAGAATTCAGTGAAGGCTTCCATAGGAATGCAGCATGTATCAGTAAGATTTATGTAATCTTACATCATGCTTGGACAAACACTACCTACTTGGTGGTCTTCTGTGTATGACTTCACTCTGGAAACCTTTGGTTGGCAGTCATAAAAAAGGCCTGTGCATATGCAGACCTCATAAGCACCCCCCTGCTCAGCCTCAGCCCATGGATTCGCTATACCAGCACATAATGAACAAATGTTTATGCGAGAATGTTCCTGTGCTGCCACACTTGTTCTCCATCCCCAAACAAAAAGGCACAGCTGCCATTGAGAGTGCTGGACACAATGTGTTTAAGAGCTGGAATGTGCTGACTCAAACCGAAGAGCAGCACGTTGTTATGTCTTTGTTGATGCTGCTGTTGGACAAACACATCAATGGTGACAGTCATCAGCATATTTTATAGTGCGAGCTTTTCCCCAGCTCCTGCTAGACACGATTTCTCTTGTAATAGTTGTCTGGTTTCTCTCTAAACCATGGCTGACTTCCATTGGGATGGTCTGCAAATGTAGTAAAACATTTTCCAGTGTCTTTTTTTTTTTCAAACCTCGCTTTGTGTAAGCTATTACTAGAAACTGTAGCCATGTTCCTATTCACTATGTAAATCCTGTGGAGAAAGGAAGACTGAATCGTTTATTAACTGGTGTATTTTCTTTCAGAAAATGTTGCCGTGCTTATTGGTTAGATTGTAAATTCACAAATAGTGCATGGCTATGTCAGACCAATTTTTGACGCCCATTAATACAAATCCCTGCTGTGCAATCTTTGACTGAAAGACATTCAAACAATTATAGAGTTTAGCCAAAAGTGGGAACACTCCTCTGCCTAGGATGAATAAGGCCAAGTAACATGTTCTATAGTTTGGTACTCACTCACGAGGGACCACAAACACTTTAACTCGCTTTGCCATACCAGAGGAGAAATATCCATTTACATGTTAGCCTGGTACCGCTCAAAATGTCCATGTCAGTACTAACTTTGCCAGGCATTGTTCCTCGGGAGAATAGTACCAAAATCAACCCCCCGTTTCTGCCTTGTTGGGTATCGCAAGAGAGGGTGTGGCTATCTTGCAGTGTCTCTTTAGGCACAAAGAGCAATGGGCTTGGCATTTTGTTGCTGAACTGCCCTTGTGAGCAGGACCAGGCTTAAGAGCTAAAAGGTGGTTGCAGGACCAATACAATATACACCATTCCATTAAATGTTACTTAACCATGTTAATTTTGAATAGATTACCAGCAGAGATCATTACCTTGGGGATACAATGAGTAACTTACATGTGCCATAAACATTATTAAGTGCGTGCAGTCAAAGGCCGGACCTGACCTGTGCTTGCACATGTGAGCTGGACATAGCACTTCAGCTGGTCCAATCCACTCTGCAAGCCAGTAGCACACTACCTGGGGATAGTTGTTTTACTGCTGCAGCCTTTCTGCTGTGTGAGGGCATAAGTTACAATGGGGAACATTGACTTCCCTTCTTTTCTGTGCTGGCAGCAGATGGTACAATTTGCTGGAAGTAGGCAATCGTTGGTGGCCAAAAATAGGTTAAATGAATGTATTGGAACTAGTCATGATGCAGAGCCTAATGGAAACTGAAAGGTACATACAATGTGGGGATTATATAGCAATCACTACTGCGTCGGGGGTCGTACAGGCTGGTAACGGCCCGTCAACATTTGCGAGGGTCTTGGCAAGAGATCAGGGCTCATAACAGCCTGGTACACCCCCCCCCCCCATCCCTGACAAGTGGGTGGTAGCTATGAGCACTCTGGGCCCCTCTCTGGGGTCCGAATAATTTTCTTCAAGGGAGACTGCCTCTGCGTGTATTCCGTAAGCCCAGTCTTCCGTAAAAGAAAACAAAAGGGCTGTTGCCGTAGAAAAGGGACAAAGTCCCTTTTCTGTTTCTTTGACTGCAGCCTGACAGGAAGGAGAGGCAGAGCCTGGAGCCCCAGCAGGTAGGTGGAGTTTGGGGAAATGATGTGTGGGTCATGGGAAGAGGTGGGGAGTGGGAAGGGCTGGAGGAGAGGCCGAGGGATGGCAAAACACATTAGCGACACCCAGGGAACGGCCTCGGGTAGCTTGTAAAATGTGAACAATAAACTGGCAGGTCTGGCCTTTGTTTCCAACCACCTGGTTGGCTAAGTTACCTTCCCCGGGTGCAAATGTTAATTGGTATTTGAATATATGTTATGTTGAGATTTATACAGCACACTGCTGCCATTTTCATGGTCTCAAGGCGCTTATGGGGATCGGAAAAGGAAGGAAGGAAGGAAGGAAGGTTCGGGAGGGTTTAGTTAGTGGGATGGGGGGAGAGAGAGCACACAAGAGAGCTTTTTGCTCTACTGATGACAGATTCGAAAAAACAGTCACTCTGTTGTTGGGTTTGCTTCTAGACTGTTTGGGATTTGGTGGTGTTTTGGCGCTAGGGTCTGCAGTATCTGTGGTTAGTGTGATAAATGGGTAAGTTATCAACCAGCAATGATATGCTAACTAGGCATAATGTAAGGTATTGAAAACCTTAAATTAAAATATATACACCACGAGCGACTCAAGAACAGGATGAGTCCCACCTTTAAATTGCACCAACGTACAGGCAACCAAAAATACCTAGTCCTGAATAGACGCACAGTGATGAACCTGATGCATAGCATTTCAGCTCTAAGAGTCAACGAATCTGAAGACTTTAGGACAGTAGAACCATCCCACGAAGGCCAAAAAGCATCTTGCTTTCTCTATATTACATCTAAGGAGGTGGATGCTGTGTTAGCTAAGGCGACAGATGCGCTTTATAAACAGGGATTTGATCTAACACGTCTAAAATCAAACGGAGAAGAGTTGGCAGACTATAAGGATGAGCGGCCTCATGTTCTGGAGCACAGAAGCAGACCTTAATCTGAGGATAAGCCATGCTCTGATGTCCAAAAACGAGGTGCAGATAGTCACCAAACTACCACACAAACAGCTGTATCTTCACCAACTGAAGCGTTGCAACGAAGGTCGCCTTCAGGCTATAGATCTGATACAATACAGCCGACATCTCAAAGGGAAGACTAAACGTATCGACTAAAAGACCCGGTCAAAAGCATTAAGCACCCGGTGGTGTCAGCATGAGATTTAACCATTCAGAAGAAGGCTGACCCCCGTAGACCAGATTTACAGATGCAAACATGGTTGTGGCTTCCGAAAGCACGGTCATCTCGACTCCACAAATAGCCACCATCGCAGACCTCCATCCCTCTGGACCCTCATCTACTCTCATTAGCTTGTTGGAACACTAGGGGGTTTCTCCACCTGACAACCCCAGGAGAAATCAATCTAGGTGGCTATGACATTTTGTGTCTACAGGAAGTTGTGGTTGAAAGAAAACCCAATGCTAGATGGGTTTGAAATGGCTTTCACAGCGGCACTATCAGGCGAAAAAGGCAGACCATCTTCGGGATTGATGATCGCAGTTCGGATGGGAAGTGGCCTACAAATTGTAAAGATTCCCCTTTCGTCCTAGCAGTCCTACTCTCATGGCTTCACAGAGAGGCCGGTTCAAAATCTTTACCTTACACACATCTTCCTGTCATAACCATCTACTGGAATCCTAGGGGGATCCAAAGAGACTAATTGTTCGATCTGGTAACATCTACGCTGAGCTTTGTACATTTAGAGTCAAAAGTCTTCGAGATAATTATTTATGGGGATCTTAACATCGAATTGCTCCACAAATACGTCAGAGTCAGCAGATTCAACAACCTCCCAGGCCTTTCAACAGGGAAAAGAGTGGTCTAAAAAATGACAACGAGAAATATATTGAACACAGCAACTATGCTTCCCGAAACCTGTAAAACACCAACATGAAAGCGTGGTTTGGCTCACTCCACCATTGACTACATCTTTGCTTCGCAGTCATTTTTTGCTAATCTGGTGGAAACCAATGTTCAATATACAGCTCAAAGTGACCACAATATGCTATTCATAAAATGGTCATCAGCAAAGCCAGCTAACTCTTATTATCTGGGAGTCGTCGAACCAGTAAGCAAGGGAAACCATGTGCGGGTTACCTGGATCAACATCCGAGATATTACAGACTCCTATTCGAACTGCGAAAGCCGCCTTGAAGTGGATTATAGACCGATCTTGGAACCTTTTAGAATTGCCAATGTAGGTGCTAAGCATTCCAGTTTGGAGGAGATCTGTCACACTCATACATTCAACGCCTTACTGGTGGCGAAGCGCAATGCTGTACGCAGAGCGAAAAGAACAGCTGTACGTTATAATACAGATCTTAACAGAACTTGTGCAAAAGAGGTGACAAGGAAGTACAATGCTTGGTTAAGATCATACCGTTTTGCACTCTATCAACACAACTTAAATGCTATGTTGAAGCAAATTAACAGTAACTCCAGAGATTTTTGGAAATTGATCAACCCACGGAGTAAAGCGATAGATTCAACCCTGTCAAATGGCATTGCAGAGTCTACATGGATACAATTTTATTCAACACTGTTTAGATCTCCAGAGCCGACCTTGCCATCTACACTATTACCTACAGCTGCCCCCTGGATCGATCTTCATGATCCAACTGACATACTGCTATCTATAACTAAGCGGAAATCCTCCAGGGCTCCTGGGCCTAATGGCTTGTCTAATGAGAACTTAAAATCTGCTCCAGCGGATTGGGCAAAACTACTGAGCTTAATCTTCAAAAGAGGCACTATTCAAAGGAGGATCCCGCCCTCCTGGACCACAGCGGTGATCATACCTATTTTTAAAAAAGGACATAAAGATGACCCAAGGAATTTCCGACCTGTGGCATTACTGGATGTCATAGGGAAGGTCTATGGCAGCTTACTTCTGAAACATTTTCATCTGTGGCCGAAAAAAGCAGCTTGTGAAGACCCCTTACAATCTGGGTTCAAAAAGGGAACAGGAACTAGCATTAACATCTTCCTACTGAGCATATTAAAAGCCAAAGTCCTGGAAGGGAACCAGAAACTCTACCTGGCGTTGATAGACCTTACCCAGGCCTTTGACTTAGTTAACAGAGCGAAACTCTGGCAGAAACTAAGCGATTGGAACTGTCCTCCAGAGATCCTGGGTCCTCTACAAGCTCTACACTCCAACACCGGTGTACAGGTTCGGCTGAACTCAAGGGGGTTGCCATCTTCCGTGATACCAGCATCCCGAGGAGTTAAACAGTGCTGTACTCTTGCTCCGGCTCTTTTTTTGGCATACTTTGGGGACTACAAGGAAGCAAATGCTGAGATGACATATTTTCCTCCAGTAATTGGCAAAGCGAAAGTTCCTAGAATTCTTTATGCAGACGATCTAATGCAACGCGATCAGATGCCAATCGGCCTACAACGTCAGCTTGCTTCCTTAACCAAGTACACTAAAGACAATAATCTGGAAGACAACAAACAAAAAAACAAAGATAATAGTTTTTGAAAAAAGGAACCGGAAAAGAGGCAACCCAACATGGTTCTTGTCAGGAGAGAAAGTGGAACAGGTTTTAGATTTCAAATATCTCGGGGTCCTGATCGACTCTCCGCAAAAAGACACAGCAATGCAATTTCATCTATATGCAAAAATGAGAAATCTCATTTCACAGGCCAAAATTCTCGATAGGAAATACGGTCTCTTTTCACTGATGCCACTGCTCAAATTATACCAGGGGAAAGTGATTCCTACAATCACTTATGGAGCTGACGCTATGCTATCCTTACCCGATCTAATATGGCCTAGATTGGAGAGTCTTTTCTGGCGATCAGTTCTTAATGTTCCGAATTCCACACTGATAGTGTTAATCAGACGAGAACTTTCACTATTATCTTTGGCGGCAATAGTAACTAGAGCTACTATAATACTATATCGGAAGATTAAGGATCCATCTAGTCCAACGTTTTTTTTCCCTGGTCCAAGAAGAGCTGAACTCTGGCAAGTGTAAAATGCTGGCCATTTGGGAGAACAGATGCAAACTAAACCTAGAAGTCTGTGGCAGTTCAATTGAAGAACTAGTTTCAAATCCAACTAAAACAAAAAAACGCTTGGATGAAACAGACTGGATTGACACGCTAGAGAAAGCATCCACCTATAAATTGACCCATCATCTGCCCACAACGGTCAGAAAACTGAAAGAAGTTCAACCATTCCTTATAAAGCATCCAAATAGGAAAACAAGATCAACACTTCTCCAAGCCAGGCTGAATCTACTACCTACAAATGAGATCTTGCAGATAAGAGGAGCCTGCATGGCTAACAGTTGTCGTTTTTGCAACTCAAAGCAAACTATTGAAACGCTACGGCACCTCTTACTAGCATGCCCGGGCACAAGTCTATACAGAACCCCATACTTGTTACACCACTTGGAGAAAGCTTATTTGACAGAAGAATAGCTGTGGTGGGAGCGATTAATAGGGGGCCTCAGACCTTCATGGGCGATAGCAGCTACCAAAATTCTGGATTTAATTTTTAAGGACAAAGTAACGGAGCTCTTGCCAGAAGCTCAGAGCCCTTTACAATCTACGAATTTTACAATCTAGAGGGTACTTGTCTCTGATGTTAATTTTGATTTACTGTGTCTGAAATTGGTGCTTATTTTTATCTCTACTTCTACTTTTCTTCTTCTCTTTCGCTACCTCTTCATTTTGGATTTATTTACTCGCTTGTAAAAATCACTTTGGTGATTAAAACTCGTAATAAAATAAATAAATATATATATATATATAAATATATCTTCTGAAGCTTGTGAATCTGTTTAGTAGTGCGAGTTGTTTACTTCCAAAGTGGAAGGGCGCCAATAAGGGTGCGCTATCCCTATCCAACTTAAACAGGTACTATTTTCCCTGACACACCAAAGTCCTCACATTTCTTTTTCTGCCATCGGTTGGTCACATGCAAGTCAGCGTGGAAAATACGTTTTCAACTTTATTAGCTTTCAACGCCATTGTCTTGTCACCAAATTAGAGCTTGATGCCTTAGATCTACTTTTGCTTATTTGTGAGTAATATAAGCTCCACATGCAAAGTACTTTGCTTCAGAGTAACTACAGAGGAAACGCAGAGAAAGAGACACTTGCAACAATACATGAACAGCACAAGGGGAATGGGGTACAAAGGAGACATGAATAAGGTTCCGGCATTTCCTTAAGAACAGCACAGTTGCTTTCCTGGGTGCTTGTAATTGCCAACCGCACTTATGTGCATCACGTGGGGGATGACTGTAGAGGGTAACTATGAACCCTTTCTTTGTTTTCCCTGAGCATTTCCTTTTAAGCATTCCCCTTTTCAGGTTTTGCTCCTGTCTCTGCTCAGATGTAAGCTTATTTCTGAGGATGTTTCCTGAGCTCTGATGGATCTATTGGTGGAACTTGTTTCCTAAAACGCGTGATCAATTTACATTGATGCGGGCAACCTTTGGGTTTTGGCAGGTATAGTTAGGTTTTTTAGGTGGTTGAATGGGTTCAACAGACCTTTTTTTACAGTACATTGTTGGGTGCTGCAGAGAGTATCAACTTCAATATGCTTCAGACTGGGAAGCCATTTTAATGTTTTAGGTACTGGCGAGGAATTGTCTTGTTTTTGAAGTCCAAAGATTGACCTGACCTCTCAATTCTGCACCAGTTGCAGCGGTTTTTTAAGCCGTTTAAGGAGGGCCAAATAGGAGGGTATTGAAGTAGTCAAATCTGCTGAGTGTTCATGCCTGAACTAGCGCAGTCTTGTGGTTTGAGGCTAGCAATGGGATGATTTACAGTTGGGTGACAGTTTTACTTGGTGATCATATTAACTTGTTGTTTAAAAGATTAATGTCCTGCCTGTACCCTCTAGTGTATTGGTGATCATATTAACTGGTTTAAATGATTAATGGCCTACCCTCTAGTGTGACAGAGGCACGACTTTTGTGATATTTGGGTTTTTGGTGTTTCTCCACTCCCTTATACAAAAGATAAAAATGGCTACCTCTTAAAGACAGGTTATTTATATAAAAATACATTCTAGGAAGGCTTCTAGGCTACTGCTAGCACAGTGCAGTGCAAGTGAAATATTGACTCGAAAGATATAGATCTGACCCCATCACAAGGTGGAAAGGGGGCCAAAGTGCAACTTTGCCTGAAGCGGCATTACATCCTTGATCTTGCTTTTCTCAGAGAGTTGACTGGCCGTGGCTTTACACACTCCTCTAACACAGGCACTAGTTAGCCACGTTCTAGAAATTAGTAAAAACAATTTCACCAAGCATACCTTTATGGAACTAAAACCTCTACTCGCAACCCCATGTAAGAAACAGAGAAAAGCCATCTACAATATTCTTGGCAGACATTGACATGCTTTCAAAAATGATTTTCCAGCCAAGTCATATGTGAAAGACATCCAAACACATACAAATGGGCTCCCACGCGCATGAACCAACTGTCTAAGTATTTTACCACCCATTAAACTACCACATGGCTGCCAGAACGTCTCACAGATTGAGTGTGCTAATTCTAGGGGTTGCAACATTGCTCTAAATAAGAGTAATACATTGGAAGATGGAAACTGAAAACCATATACTCTCCAACGTCACACCTGGCAGGCGGTACAATGTATTTGTCCGCACATCTTAATTGAAAGCACAGGTCACCCACTCCAAACTTGAATAGTGGAGCACTTTTGAACATACAAATCTGCTATTCATTCAGTCTATCAATCTTAACCAGTGAGACAATACACTAATATGGGCAGCAAAACGCTGTGTGGAGTCACAGAATTAATGCCACCTAACTCTGATCTTGAAACAGGCACTTTTAATTATATAGATGTATGCCTGATTTGCATTTACAGTGCATGTTATTCCTTGCCATGTTAAAAGGCTTTTATAGCGCGCCTGCTCACCGCCCTAATCATCTCATTGTGACGAGGCTGGTCTGCAGTGACCTATTTTGTTACTGGCCAGGATATCTAGTCCATGGTCTGAGGAGGAAAACAGAAAATGGAAAGGGTAAAGCGGATACAGGCAGATAAACAGTGTTTGGCGAGAGAGAGGACAGGATAAAGGAGATGGAAGAGGTTTGTGATAGTGTAAATGTGTGTGAATCTAGCTTATGCAGATCAAAGAAGGAATAAATATGTTGAAGGGCAACTCATTGGTGTATGTCATAGTAGGCACTATTCTGTGAGGGACACGTTTAGAGTACTCAGTAGGTAGAACTAAAAGGTGAGTGGGTGTGTAATGAGCTTGCTGTGTGCTGAATGGGACCCTTTGAACGTGGTGGATTGTTTGCCAGGGTTACATTTTATTAACCAAAAACAAACGTCATAATAACACTTATGGGATTGCCAAGCCCAACTGCCAAGGATTGCAGGGTCAGCAGTTGACTGTGTAAAAAGCAGAATGTGGCAAGACAAGTTAAAGACACGTAGTAAGAGATGGGCTGGAGAGGCAATCAGTGTGTTTCATCTGGTTGGCCCTGTATAGAATAGAGCATCCTAGTGTATCAAGATAGTACTTGTAGTAGTTGCTGTGTGTGCTTGTCAATATCGTAATATGCCTGAATATGCTATATTGTGCACTGTTGCCATGGCTCGCTCACAAGTTAAGCGATCCCTTCTCAAATGCAACCAGCCTGCACTTGTCAAGTTTTGAATCCCTTTGCAATGCCAACTCAGGGCCTCAGACTTCTGTGGTCAATAAAATTAGTCATTATAATATATGTTAATGTGGTGTTTAGAAGCAAAAGGAGTCCAGCATGAAGGCCTGTACAAAGAACACAAATTATTGTTGCTATGTCATGTCTCATTATGCCAGGATGCAAACTCGGTGCCCAAAGATTGTTGTCAATTGGCTAGACTAGCCTCCATTCCGACTCCATGCTGACACTGCATCTTTTAAACATTCCTACTAACACATTGGATATTCCAACTGCAACACCACGCAGCATAACGTGTTACGAGAGCACTGTATCGTATAAAAAAGCACTTTGCACTAGCCACTGCTATTACCAACCCGACACCAGATTACAACCTCAGCATGACCATGCTGGCAGGTACTGGCCAGTAATACCCTAGTCTAGTATGCTGATTTGAATGCATTTCTGCATGCAAAGGCATATTAATGCTATTTGCAAGTAATATATATGTACCAGGTGTACCGTTCTGCAATGTCTTACTCAGTGACACTTATTATAATGAGTTAGCACCACAGGTTACCTGACGATTCCCCTCCTTTCTCCAAAATCTTCACCCCCTGTCAAGAATTCCCTCCACTCCCAGTGACATACATCACTACACTTAGGGGATTGGGGTGGTTAAATTATGCTAATCAAGGCTCCCATAATCAATGCCAGCATCTTCACTTTCATTTAGGTCGTCTGCAAAAACATATGACATTGACACAATAAACTGTAACCATCGGTTATCTTTGACCTTCATGAGTAGTACCATGCCTATATTATGGTCTTCTAGATAACACTCTGTAAAATCCTGACTGCAATGAGGGGGCCAAGCAACAGAGACATGTCACTGCATATGTGCACTAGGAGATCGTGCTTCCACCATCACAACCAAGGCATCGACTTTGGATATGAAATGTGCTGCCACACACCCTATGGCCCAATGCATAGACCATATCAAGGCTGGGGCAAGGATGATACATGGCTCTTGGACAGAATTGCAGTGAGCCACCAAGCATTTCCTGTACTAGCTTTCGATGAAGGCTGCACGTCTCCCTAGAGCACCTAAACCTTTGGTGGCCATCTTCTTTACCTATCCATTTAAGCTGTGCCCGAGCTGTTGCCCTTGCTTCCCATTGAGGCTACTGGGGATCGTGCAACATTCAGAGACCATCAGATTTCATAGACTTAACACTTAGTAAATCAGCAGAACTGTTCAGAATGTCTTGGCTTAAACTCAAACAAAGTCTATACCTTGTCCACATCATTGACTCGGCAAGAAATAAAATAAAGGCCCAAACAGGTTAGTATTCACACCCTGTTGTACTCATTACTCATGCAGTTAGTTGCTTTCTCCAAAGATGCTCATGATCCCTGTAACCAAAATCGCAACAGAAACGGTTATCAGCAACAGCATTTAGTTCTTACCTGACTGTGTTTAGCTAAACCTCAGACTCTTCTGCCAGAGGTCTGCTTTGAACAGTTAATTTCGTTTATATTTAGTGTTTTGTAATACACCAATTTGTATATCTTCTTTGATCCGACCCCACCACGGTCAAATATGGCAAGACTCCTCCCTGCCTCCACTCCTCTACAACCAATGTGTTGAATCCCTTGGACTGACCCTTCACAAACACAACATCCATTTCCAACAATAAGCAGATGACCTACAAATATACTTCCAAATCTCTCACCCTCACATCAACACATCCTCAAGAGCTGTCCCTCCACCATCACCACCGGGATGACCACCCAGTTCCTCAAGTGCAACCCTTACAAAACAGAATAGCTCCTCATCTGTGCCCAGATACAAACACAAACTCACCCCCTGGATCAAAGAACTGACCACAAACAACCCACACATATGCCACTCCACACCTGTCAAATCCCTTAGCTTCATGGTCAACCCTCACCCACGACACCATATAGCTGCTGTCATCAAAAAAATGCAACCTACAACTACACCTCCTACGTAAGATCAGACACATCCTTCCTGCTGATGACTAGTTTTCTCCAAGCTGGACTATGGCAATGCTCATCACGGGACGCCGTAGCAGCATTCTTGCCCGCCTGCAAGCCATACACATACCCAAACATGAACATATAATCCCAGCTCTCTCCCCGACCACTGGCACCCTGTACCTCAAAGAATTACCTTCAAAGGACTCTGCATTGTTTTCAAAGCCATCCACCACAAAACCCCATCTTACTTTCATGAATGCAAACCCGTTACCCACACAAACACCAGACAAGCACATTCCACTCTGCAAACTAACATGCACACAAACGCAAGTATTTATCCACTGGGCACCTAGGGCAAATAATACCCAACCTCTTCACATCCGAAAAGCACCCTTGATCACTGCTTTCAGAAAGAGACTTGAAATATACCAGTTTTCCCACACATGACCCCACGTTTGCATCTCCCCTGCGACCACTTGTCTATCCTAAGCTTTCTATCCTATCCTGAAAACATTTTGTAGCTTCTGTTTCATCTCCCACCTTTTCAACCTTTGAACCTTGTAAGGCGCGCCGGGACACTATGTGAGGGGCCAGCGCTGAACAAAAATTCAAATAAATAAACATGATACTTCAGAGCACCAAAGAAGAGGTTAGGGAAATGATTTACAGGGTTCCATGTGTTAAAATCGCAGTAAATATGGCGGTGGACACAAAATATTGCGTCAAAAAGGCTGTGATTTTGCTGCCGCAATCCATGTAAAGGATGCGGGGGACACCCCCGAAACCTCCAGACCCATTATACCATTTAAGGCAACCCCTGCTCCCCTTAAATGGTGTAATGGGGTACACCTTTAACAGGTCAAACCACGCCATTTTTGCCGCGATTATTTTGTACAGGTGACGTTTTTACCACGATTTATCACTGTATACCATTTACAGAGGGACAAGTGGAGGAGTGGGAAAGAACGATGGGAGTAAGGAGTAAAAGTAGAAAAAAATAGTTACGCATTTTACAGTGCTGATCAAACTGCATATTTCCATCTTAAAGTAACCATTGTTGAACATTTCTAAAATTGTAATTGCTTTGCTATGATCATCCTCAACTAAAGGATGACGGTGTTAGTGTGGCAATCTCAGAAAAGGGCTGATTGAAAAGGAGAGTTTTTCTCCTTTTTCTGAATTCCAGGTGTTGTGGTGCTAGTCTTGAGCTCAGTGGTAGAGGATTCCACATAAGAAATCATGTGGTGGTTAGACTTCTTTTTTTTTTGTAGGTTGAAGGAGTTAACTTGCTTGTACTGGATCGTAGAGATCTCTTGGCTAACATCTGGCGGAAAGCTTAGAGATGTAAGTGTGGCCAGAATCCCAGAAAGCCTTTCTTGTGATGCACAGGATTATACAATCAACACTGGACTGGACTGATAGCCAGTGACTTTTAAGGCTCCTCCGATATGGTTGAATGTGTTTAACAAAAAGATAAGCCAAGCTGCTCGATTTTATTTTGAATAGCCCAAAGTCCTGTAATCTCTTTACTCTTACGTCCCGTCCCCTTTCCTCCATACTGCACGGGTGTCCCTTCCAAGGGACGGGAGACGGAACCTTTTTCACCAGAAAAAACCTTCTTCCCCTTTAAATTCAGAGGTGTGCGGGGGTGCGGCCCTGTGAGCATGCGTTGCCCTGACTCCGCCCTCCAGCGCCACACCTCAGTCCCCTTTTCTGCGTCCACGGGAACGGGCCGAATTCACCAGCGCTCCTGGGTTTGGCTTCGGCCATGTAATTCCATGTGCGGATACTTCTTCTCGTTGTCTTTTTTTTGTGTTTTTTTCATTTTGGTACTCGGTCCTCGGGCGTCCCGCTCCTCCCCAGCGCATGTCGACCTCCACAGGGGTCTGCAGGTGCCCATCCTGCAACGGGCTCTTCCCAACTTCAGACCCCCACGCCCTCTGCCTACGTTGCCTTGGCCCAGACCATGGTTGGCAAGCTTGTTCAGCGTATGGCTCGCTGTCCTCGAAAGCGCTGAAGAACAGACTAGCCAGGTGGAGGGAGCTCTTCCAGAAGTCTCCTCCAGAGGACCTCAAGAACTTTGTGAAACATCGAACCAAGCCCAAGGTAGGTCCGATATTCTCCATCGCACCCGCAAAGGAGACTCCTTCCCAGGGACAAACCCGCGCGGGAGGGACCGGTCAGGTCCTTGTACCAGCACGTGCACCAAGGCTGCTGCAGCTACCGGCTGAGGGATCCTCTGATCCTCCTGGTGACCGTGTTGAGGGACCGGAAGGTTCTTGTAACAGGTCTTCACCCGAGGGGCTACGCACTAGTACCGGCAATACGTCAGAGGGGACATCTAAACGCAGCTCTACCGACTCACGGGTTGAGGGTGTCACACCTACCGGGCCTAGGCCCGAAGAGCAGGGTAGGCCTCATGATCCACACGCAGGAGTCTTGGAGTAGGCTGGGACCAGCGGGCCGAGCAACATGTCGCAGGCATGTGGCAGGCAGCTCGAGAAGATGGCCAGCGCGCCAGACGGAGGCACCCATCTGACGCCATCCAGGAATTTGCAAAGAACGAGTGTTAAGGTGGGACTGGCCTCAACCAGGTACGTGGCCTACAGCCTACCCCTCTTTTGTGCAGGGCAGCTTTCTTCTGCATCCATACGGTCAGGGTATGCAGCGGCTCTCCGCTACCCTGTCAGCACCCCCTACCCCTTCCACGGCCAATGAAGAGGGTTTCTTCGAGAGGTTCCTCGGCCTCATGAAGTCACCTCGGATGGGGGTTATCCTCAAAGACGCCATTAAGGAAGTCCATCCAGCAATACTAGCGGCACCACAAGCGCCTCCGCCAGCACCCCAGACTCTGGCGCAGCCACCTCCTCCGGCTCCCCAGCCGACTCCTCAGGTGGCTCAGTACCAGCCTCCGCCGCCTCCTCAGCCTCCGGCCGTAATCCGTGTACCCCAGCCTCCGGCGCCAACTACTACCACTCCCGCAGGTTGGGACAGCAACTCTTTTGGCGGAGATCAGGTCGCTCGTAGAGAGCCAGACAGTGGAGGAAATCTCAGCCTCCCAGCGAGGCTTTGGCTTTTACTCCAGGATTTTCGCCATTCAGAAGAACAAGGCGGGCCTGAGAGTTGTGCTGGACCTTTACACTCTCAAACCTCTCCTTACTCCAGAAAAAATTGAAGATGGTTACGCCAGCTATTGTAGCGGAGAGATTGGTCATGGGAGAGTGGATGTGCTCCATGGATCGGAAGGACTCGTACCTACACGTCCCGATTTGGCAGCCCCATTGTTCTTTCCTACGGTTCGGGATCATGGGCTACCATTTTCAATACAAGGTCCTTCCTTTTGGCCTCAACTCGGCCCCAAGGGTCTTTACCAGGCTCATGAATGCAGTGGCGGCCCTCCTCAGAGCGCAGGGCTTCCACATCTACCCATACTTCGACGACTGGCTCGTCAGGGCTACATCTCCGGAAGCAGTTCACCACTCTTCCCATGCCCTTACAAACACACTGCCCAATCTGGGCTTCTCGCTCAATCTCAAGAAGTCGCAGCTGCTGCCTATGCAGACTCTGACATTCTTGGGCCTCATCTGGGACACGTGCTCCGAGAAGGTATTTCCCTCAGAGGACAACATCTCGGCCATCAAGAAGGCCACCTCCCACTTCCTCAGCAGAGAAGTGACCTCGGCATGGTGGTACCAACATATCCTGGGTCTATTGGCAGCAGTCCTATTAGCCGTCCCTCACACAAGACTAAGAATGAGGAGGATTCCGCTGAACTTCATGGCCTCATGGAATCGGGAGCAGGGCTCTCAATCCGAGATGATCAACGTTCCTCCATCTCTCCCCCCTGTACCTAACTTGGTGGTCCAGAGACTGCAACCTATGGACTAGCAAGCCCTTCTGGCCTCCCACCAGCAGGTCACCATCTCCACAGACTCCCTGCTCGAGGGCTAGGGAGCAACCCTGGATGAACTTTCGGTCCACAGCACCTGGACTCGACAGGAGCAGGAATACCACATCACTTGGTTAGAGCTGAACGCCATCTGGCTAGCGCTCAGAGCATTTCTCCCACTGTTCAGGGGCAAGGTTGTCCTCATCCAGACAGACAACTCGACCAGCATATACTAGGTCAACAAGCAGGTAGGCACCGGATCCCCTCCTCTGCGCAGACTGGCAGTCATCATGTGGGAGTGGGCCCTGGAAAACGACATCTACCTCACGGCAGTCCACCTCTTGGGGGAATCCAACCTGGAAGCAGACAGGCTCAGCATGCTGGGAGCGGACAATTACGAGTGGCAGCTAATCAACCTCGTTATTCAGGAGATCTTCAACAGGTAGGGTCATCCCCAAGTGGATCTCTTTGCCACCTGGCACAACAAGAGGTGCCCTCAGTTCGCCTCCTGGCAGGGACAGGGCCCCGGCTCCCTGGGCAACGCATTTCACCTCCACTGGAACGGCATGAAGGCCTAAACCTTTCCGCCCACGTCGCTGTTTCAGAGTAATTTGCAAAATCAAGGAGTCTCGCCAACTCCTCATCATTCTAATAGCTCCATGGTGGCCGGCCAGGCCATGGTTTTCGGAGCTGCTCATCCTCTCGGAGATGCCCCGATTCACCTCCCGACGGGCCCAGCAAGTCTTCTGTCACAGCAGGGGGGCAGTGTCATCCACCCCGCGCCACAGAAACTAGCCCTCACAGCGTGGTACCTGAGCAGGTAACGCTGTGGCACCTCAGCCTCTCGCAGGCTAATCTGCCGATCATACAGGGCGCTAGGAGCAAGGCTACCAGGGCCCAGTACAAAAGCAAATGGACTAGATTCTGCCATTGTGCAGACTCCCGAGAAATAAATCCCCTGGCGTGCACTTTGGACGATGTACTCTCCTTCTCGGCGCAACTCGCCCACTCTAGCGTGCAGGTTGACACCTGCCGTACATACCTCGCAGCCATCGGAGCTTACAGGAACTCGGAGGAAGGCATCTTCTCCTCCAATCCTATCGTCAAGAAACATCTGACGGGACTCGCAAGGCTCTACCCGCCCGTCAAAAGGCTGCACCCTTTGTGGGACCTTAACATAGTCTTGGGTGCCCTGGTACACAAACCGTTCGAGCCATTGGAGTCCACGGACATCAGGCTGGTCACCATCAAGACGGCCTTACTAGTCGGCCTCACCTCGGCTCATAGTCCAGGTGCTGGTTGCCTCGGAACCATATACTTCCTTTCACGAGGACAAAGTAGTCCTGCGGACACACCCAGCATTTCTGCCCAAGGTGCCGCCTGCTTTCCACTTGAACGAGAAAATAGTCCTTCCTGTGTTTTTTCCCGATCCCAAGGACGAAGCACAGAGAGTGACGCACTGACTGGATGTCAGGCGTGTCCTGAAATTTTGCTTGGACAGGACCAAGGGTTCTGCAAATTCCACACCCGGTTTGTCACTTTCGGAGGCTCAAGACCAGGCTATCAGGCCTCCAAAGCTTCCATATCCCGCTGGATGGTCTCTGGCATCAAAGAAACATATGAGGGCCAGCACAAGCCGCTCCCGGCCAACATGCATGCCCACGCAGTCAGGGCCAAGGCAACGGCCATCACATTCCAGCGCCATGTCCCTTGGCAAGTCATAAGCAGGGCAGCCACTTGGGTCACTCCCTCAGCTTTCTGCAAGCATTACTGTTTGGAGGCCGGCTCTAGATCTGATGCGGCTTTCGGACAGGCCGTTCTCAGGAACCCATTTGCTTAAGGAGGCTCTCCTTTCCACCCTGGGGCTACATTCAGTTGTAATCGCTCATGCAGTATGGAGGAAGGGGGACAGCACGTAAGAGTGATTATAATTTACTCACCGTAGTGACTAACGTACTTAGTCCCCTTTCCTCCAAATATCCCACCAACGTCCCCCTTAATAATACTGGTGTCATTAGGCAATGTTAAATCTATTGTAGATGCGTCAATGGGGACTGAGGTGTAGCGGCGGAGTCATGAGGGCACATGCTGCCTGGACCACAACCCCGCATGCCTCTAAATTTAAAGGGGAAGGTTTTTTCTGGTGAAAAAGGTTCCCTCTCCCGTCCCTTGGAAGGGAGGCCCATGCAGTATGGAGGAAAGGGGGCTAAGGAGTCACTACAGTGAGTAGCTTATAATTTTTCTCCTTTTTGGAAGACCCACTAGGAGACTGTTGCAATAGTTCAATCATGATTTGTTCACTGTGTGTATTAGGCCAACTTTGTAGTTCATCTCCAAGGCAGGGGATGATCTTGTGGCGAAGTTTCAAGTCAAGTGACACCTGCTAATGACTGATGGGATTTATTGAATAAATAAGAACTGTTGATCAAACATTACTCCTATTTTGGTTTTCACAACTGACGTGGGGGCTTGGCTTGGATTGCTGGGCCAGAATTTGGGGATTGCTGCTTCGACAGCCAGACCACAGTGGAGGATCTCTGTATTTTCTGGGTTCAGGAGTAGTTCACTATAAGGCATCCATGTGGGGACAGCGAAGAGCCAACTGGACTGCTTTTCTAGTCTGGAGGAGTGATCCACATCCAGATTGAATCTCAGTTGACTCTCGTCATTCTAGATGTTGAAGACCATGTTGCAATGGTTAAGGATGACTTTCAAAAGGGTGTGTGAGGAGCCAGGATGCGGACACAGTGATCTCATAGTTTGGGCTATAAACATTTATTCAAAATTAAAGGGGGTTCAAAAAGGCTGCACTATCCCTATGCTAGGAGGTGTTTACCTTCCTCGCCCAAAACTAAAGGTCTGTCCAGTGTCAAGATGTCCAAAACAAAATGTTTTGTGTCCAAATCCTATCCTTCCCTTCACATTCTACAAAAGATCTCTAATATGTGAAGATTAATGTCTTTGGCCTTATAAGTGACCAAACATTCAAGTTCAAAAGAAATGTACAACTCCAGCGCAATAGTTCCCAATGGAAAAAGGCCGCAGTTCCAGGGGACAGCTCCTTCCCCAGATTTTTCATAAGGTTAAAGCTTGCGGTTCCAGGGGACAACTCTTTTTCCCCAGGTTTCTCTAAAGACGCCTCAAAACATCCAAGGGCATGAATCCTCCTTAGGGCTCTTTGTTCAACAAAATACTTTTATACAAGGAGTGATGACCTCATCAGATTCATCACAGGTGGCACTCTGCCTTCAAAAGCCAAGG
Source organism: Ambystoma mexicanum (assembly GCF_040938575.1). Classification (NCBI taxonomy): domain Eukaryota; kingdom Metazoa; phylum Chordata; class Amphibia; order Caudata; family Ambystomatidae; genus Ambystoma; species Ambystoma mexicanum. The sequence continues at coordinate 438,442,406 of NC_090936.1, forward strand.
TGAGAAAGATGAGCCTTGGGGAATGCCACCCTCGAATACCATTGGTTTGGAAGTGGCCCCCATCCTAGCTGAGTGCACATAGTGAAAGGATGCAATCTGTTTCAGTGCATATGTATGCTTTCGTCCTGGATAGTAGAATGGCATGGTCTACAGTCTTTTAGGCTGACATGAGAAGAATTATTGCTATCAGATCCTTTTGATCAAGGAACAATAGCAGGTCTTCTCTGTTGTCTCAAATGCAGTCTTGGTGCTTCCTCTATGTTGGAAATCTGATTACACAATTCTGTTTTCTGTCTTCTAGAGAAGGTTGTTGAAACTCTTTCAGTCAATTTAGTTTCAAAAGGGAGAGTGGGGCGAGGACCCTAGTTGGCCTGGTTTATGGAGTATGAAGCAAAAACAAAGAGGTGATGGCTGGAAGGTTTAGACTGAATCTTAACCACTGGCATTGCTCGGGGCAACCCTCCAGACCATCGTTCTTCGCTTGCCAAGCCATTACAGAAGGGGAAAGACCATATGCAAATCAGGCTTGGCCCCAATCCAAAAAGGGAAGTCCAGCCCGAACTGCTAGGTCACATCCCTCCTGCACGAGACCACAAGCATCCCCAAACATGTTTCACCCTTGTTGGGGCTCATCAGTGAGGAGTAGCTTGGGTCTCTAGGCCCAGCAGGCACGGGACCCACGTCTGGGCATACCCGTCCCACTCGGGGTGACAAAGCAAAAACAAAGAGGTGATGGCTGGAAGGTTTAGACCTTCCAGCCATCACCTTTCTGTTTTGTTATGGAGTATGAATCCTGTTACTTTAGGAGTGGCAATATGATGGACGATTGGAAGAGGGCTGGGCGGTTTCCTGTCACTAGCGATTTGTTACATAAGGCTGTATGTTTTATGGCCGTGGACGTTATGAGAGATTGTGTCAAATGGGTCAGAGCAAGTGTGTATGAGTGTTTGATTTTACTGGCGTTTTGTAACTGGTTTTCTGGGGCAAGTGTTCTGAATGCTGAGAATCTGGAATTAGCGTGGTGTGTTTGAGTGATGGACTGGTGCGTTCCGTTTGGTATAGGCAGACTGTCTTTTTATGTTTTGCACTTAAGCAATAAAAGGATGCCATGTTGTCCATTTGAGCTTTGGATCGGTCTGGAATGGTGGACATTTTTGATGGATTGGTTTGCTCTTTGAAGAAAGCAAATCGTTCTTTTGATTTGTTGACTGCTGCTTCCATTCTATGGTGGGTAGAGGATGCTCGTTTCTGGTTGATAGTGAATTTATAGTTTATGGCATGTTGGCTACATTTGGGTTTCCCAGTGAAGCTTGAGGACTTACTCCAATCTCTTTTTAATTTCTGCCCTTCCTGTATCAAGAGGGCCAAATTTAAGTAAAACACTTATTTGCTCTGGCAGCCATTTGTTTAGAAAGGTAAGGAGCTACAGCATCCAGCAATCTGTAAGTCCCTTGTTGAGGTTCACCAGGAAAGCCAGTGTGTCATTTCAGTTTACATAAATCTACTGGGGAAACGGAACTGTTTCAGAGGCCTTTTTTTGAACACCCCTTCCCACTTGAGCTATGGCAAGTTGGTGACTTGCATGTCGGGGTGGATATCGATCCTGCTTCTTTGAGAATTAGGTGCTTTGTTAAGTAGTTGGTTATTCGCCTTTTATGACTGCACAGACATTATTTTATTTTCAGGCACTACAGATGGGGTGCTCTCTGATGAAAGAAGCAAATCTTCTTACCAACAACGAATTCCATGTGTTTCTCCATACCATAGTGTTTGCAAAACAAGGGCTGCTGTTACAGTGGCCCTGTTCAACCCGCTCGTTGGCCTTTCTGGTGACTCCACGGCCTCCTTTTAATACACCTAACACGCACCCATTTGTCTTTTAAAACCAAAAACGAACTCGGAGAGCCTGATGAGGACGATGAATCTATTGGCCCTAAGGGCGAAGGTGTGTAGGATTGAAGTGCATGTATACCGATTCTGCACTCCTTACAGATGCTAAAGGCAACAATTGAAAGTGCAGGATACTTTGTCAGCCAGCACATTCATACATCTAATTTACCAGAGGCCTGCAGACTTGCAGTGTCATTCTGGAAATAAGTTAAAACCCTTTATGAGAGAGTCTCCATATTCTCATCCAAACGAAGTGGAAATCATGGGCCTCTTTATTCCATTGCATATATTCATTGACTTAGTGCTCAGCTGTATTGCAGACCTCTGCAGCAAAATGTGAGTTTCTGATTGGATTTCACCTATTCCACCGATGATGTCTTCTTGTACGCAGGAGGGGTCCCCATGATTTAGGGATAAAAAAAAATCGTATGCTCTGGTCAGCCCCATGTCATTTTATTGGGACACAGTTTCTGCTTACCAGGGAAAATCTTACTTGTGCTCCAAGATACAGCAGCGTTACCAATTCGGTAATGACCTCCGTCCACACGTTAGGTCCCCGTGTATCTGTAAGCTTCCATTCCCTAAAGAAAAACGTGAAAACCGCTGTCTTTAAGGAATCTTTACGCACGCCTTATCTTCGCTTTGCATGGTATTTCTCCCTTGGACGCTAGTAATGGCATATGCCCGGTTATGCTTTTCTTAGTTTCCGTTTGAAACCAGTCCTGATTCAATGTGTTTAATAGCTGCAGAATTTGATTGGCAGGCCTGGTTGTCATTTTTTTAAATGGAAAGGAGGAGTGTTCTGTGGATTAGGCCCACTGGTGCTTCAATTTTTCCTTTGTCTTGACTTCATGAGATTGCATCTGAACGCATGTAATATTTCACGTTAAATATTCTGTAATATGAGATCATATACACAGATCAGGTTGGGCCTGAACACGTAAGAGTGGTTATTGTGTCAAAACATTGCATCTGTGATTCACGGCCGGCCTTAAGGGCAGCAGCGCCCTGGGCGAATTGGCGCCCCCCCCCCCCCCTCGCCCACAGCACCCCCTGGTTGGCGAGGAGGTTAAATAGGGCGTGTTAGCACCCCATTGCCATTGAATGAGCCCGCCGCTGCAGGTTCATTCAATGGCAATGAGGCGCCTGCCACACCTTCTGCCACCATGCCAGCTCGGGGGAGCCCTTGAAAGAGCTGGCGTGGTGTGGGGCTAATGGTGCCTTTTCTTGTGAAAAGTGCCCGCGGCAGAGGGGCGCATTTAAATGCACCCCCCTGCCGCAGGCATAATTTACAGTAAAAGGCCACCTGCTGCGCCTTCTCCCACAACGCCAGCTCAGGAGAGCCCTTTAAAGACTCCTCCAAGCTGGCGTGGCGGGGGCAAAAGGCGCCCTGGGGGGTGTGGCGCCCCGGGCGGTCGCCTGGCTTGCCCCCCCCCTAAGGCCGTCTCTGTCTGTGAAATAATAGCGTTATTAATTTGGAATCTAAACCCGTAGACTATCAAATCCTCATCCAGACCCATCGATGTGCATTGGCAAAGCCGCACCACTCTTGAATGAGCCCATTCCCCTAACATCTGAGTTTACTGTGCACGAGTAGGATTATACCTATGTAGTTCATGTACGCCACTGATGTGACTGCAGAGCGCTGGGCTATGCAGCTGACTTTGGGAATGGAGTGGACCACTGTCATGTTGCAATGCATCTTGGGGTATAAGGGAAAGTGAAGACAGAGAGGCTATAGCAAGTGGTAGAGGAGCAAAAAGTGACACCCGCTATGCTAATGGCCTGGCACTGTCACTTAAACCTTACAACCAGTGAGAAACACTGAGGCTTATTGTTGCATCCAGCAGGCCGGCGCTGGGGCTTACATTGCCTGTACGGTAAAAGGCATAACGTTTGGCAACATGTATGGAAGTGATTTTCCAACCCAGTAATTTAAAAATATTGCTACAGGTAACATTACACGGTTACATTTAAATGCTTGGGAAACAACGGGTTCTACCGTGAAAACAGAAAGGAGTAGGTGGGGCAAGAGTTCAGGCTTTGTCTTCAACCCGATGCTTCTGATTGTAAACACAACATGTACATGGGGAAACATTATTTAAAAATGCATTTGCACACCGAGGTATTGGCATCTTTCTCCTTATGAGGCTAAACCATTGTGAAGAATGCTTAAAGTAACTGCAGGCGCGCCGCGCAAGCTTATGAAACCCTATGTGGCATTGACAGGCAGGCACATTTTAAAGGTAATGCAATCATTTTTCTATCTTTCTGCCTCGAAGGTCTTGTGTTTGCCATCATAACTTCACAACTCTCCTTTCAATTTTACAGCTTGTGAGATCACGGAAGATCTATGGCTATTTGATCCTTTCTTGCCAACATTTTCTTAAATGTGATGCACTCACACCTTGTAATCTTAACTTCATTGTAAATGGTTATGTGCCTCGTTACGAGATCTGTGGTGTGTTAAAAAATGATGGTAATGCAGTGGTAAGTGAGTTTCCACTGGATTACCACACTGCCGAACTACAGGTTTGGAGGTAAGGCAGAGAAAACACCTTCAGCATTCTGCTGGAGGTAATTCCTCCACCTTACTGCCCAATAAAGGGCAAATCGGCGGTATTACCGCCAAAATCATCTAGGAGCCCTATGGACTCCAATTAATCGGCTGTAACACCACCTACCACCACTTGTAGTCTGATGGTAATACCACCAGTGGTAATACTACAGGGCAAAGTGGTGTGAGGGTGTAGAAAAAGGAGACTGACGAGGACTGGTCACCTTATGGGCTACAAACGTGTAATAAACCAGTAAAGAAACCTATCCCTCCCTACTTCTAAGGGGCTTGCCCTGGCTCAAACGAGGAAAACTCTAGGATGTTGTCAGAATGTCTGTCAAAATGAAATGTCCTCTGTCAAAAACCAACTAATTTTACCCTAACCCTATAAACATGAGTCTTCAACTAAAGTGAAGTTCATGTTTCCTTCACGCGGAGAATGACTCCCTTCTCCTGGTTTCTTGCTTCCATCTTATTGTAGAAGTAACTCCTTCAATGTTCCATCACAAAGGACCAGGGGAATGACTCGCTCTCCTGGCCCTTCTATAAAGGTTCTCCACAGTGGTCTTTAAGAACCCTTGCAGAAAACTTGGACTCCTTCCAGGAAGTAGAAAAACTCATAGGCTTATCTGGCTTCCATTTACCACTCTGATGAGGGAGATGGCTCCGTTCCACTCTACTTGGGCAGCGGTATTGGATAGACCACTACAGTGAGGGAGCTGACTCTTGATACACTCTGCTTGAGCAGTGGTGTTTAGCTGACCACTGCGATGAGGGGGATAACTCCTGATGCACTCCGGCTTCTTGGTTTGGCTTCCCAGACCCCTGCCGGTCTAACCCCCATTCCCGTTACCTTGTTCTCTATTGGGACACAGCTCCGGTTCGCTACCAACTCAATTGCTTCTTCCTTCTGGCGAGTCTGCTCCCAGCTGGCTCCTGGGTCATTCTAGCAGCGTCCCATTCTTTGCAGCCTTCACCTGGAAGTACAGCTTCGCTGCATCTCTGTTCCTCCCTATTTGAATCTGCCAGGCAGGACTTGCGTGCTGCTGGCTTCCGCGATCAGGGCTCTCGTATACGCTCTTGCTTTCTACTTTATACTGTTGACTCTGCCCTCGCGTAACGTCAACACCATCTTGGAAAGTCTCTTTGGCACTCTTCATGCATCCAGTGAGCCACTTTGCCGTACATGGCTGGCTTTGCATATGGCTTCTCATGTTTTCTTCATCCCAGTATGTTCTACATTTGTCACAGTCATGGCTTTACAATAACACATGGTTCCATTATCAGTGGTGGAAGAAAGGGTTGACCATGAGGGTAGGGGGTTATGTAATAAGGTTTTAGGGATGCTCTTCCTAGGTGGATGTCCTTATCCCCAGCAGGTGGGTGGGGGGGGAGTCCCTCCCTATGAGGTCCTCCAGCATATTACCACCTCTAGCGGTACTATTGGGTATTGGCCTCACCTCCCTCCTCATAGGAAAGGGCTCCCCTCTGGGGAAAAGTGACGAGACCAGGTGAATCCTCATAGGTGGTAGCAGCAATACCGTTTGGTAGTATTACCGCTGAGATACCACCAAACACGTAATGCGGCTGTATATCCTTTATCTGATACTGCCAATGCATCCAGAACCAAAATGTTGTTGCCATGATCTCAGTACCTTTAGGTCTACTTCGCAAGGTTGATTCAGTTTGTCTGCCCTGAACTATAAAATGCCACCCTCTTCCTGTTCTCATGAACCCTCATCGATATCTGCTTGCTATGTAACTTTAACCTACCCTCTTCACCCCAACCCTCCTCCCTTTGCTTTGTAGAGGGATCCTTTGCTAATGGGTCTAGATTTGCTTTAAAAAATAAATATCTTCTATAATATAAATCAAATGTAAAAGTAAATGGTAAATCACCTATTCTGAATGAGTAATAAAAAATGACGCTGTGGTATTTCAGGGCTATCAAGGGGGAAAGGCAACATTATTAATGATTACATCTCCAGAATAGCATTTTTCATCAAAGCAAGCAGTTAATTTAGGAAGTAAAAGAACATGCCCCATGAAAAATAGCCAATTATCCAAAGCTAGTTTTTCAGATGACCCAAAACTATGACTGACTGACTTCCCCCTGCAGCTGAAACATTCTGCAGACAGTTGAGCTCTTCCACAGGGATTTCAACTTTCCCGGTTTGCTTAAAATGTGTGTTTTACAGTTTAGCCACCAGCAGTTATTCATGTACATTTGTGAAACACGAAAATAAGTACCCTTCAGAGAATACCCTGCTGCAATCACAATCTAATATATATCGCCTTCAAGAGCTACTGTATGCTACTACTTTATACCCTTCCATCATGTTCCAACCATCCGAAAACCTCTGCCAGTGTTTGGGATACTGATAAAACTCAACAGACATTGAAAAGCTTTGTCGATATGTAACTGAAGTTTTTATCTGACAAGCCTTGTTGTCATGCATTATTTGTCATCTACACTGTAATGTCTTTTTTTTTCTCCAGTGTCAAAAAAGGAATGTTATCCCATCTTCCCGCTATGAGTTTATTTTTATGAATTCAGCCATTATTTATTATTTTATTTATTTCACGTATTGAGCACATACCTAGCTTTGTGAAGCATCAAAGCACTGTATAACAAATGGTTAATACGAATACAGTTAAGTTGGCACAAGTTACAGGAGGGGGTTGTGTTGCATGCAATTACGAAGTAAAGAAAAAGTGTCTAACACTTGAGACACTCCTGTCCCCTGCACATCCATAAAATGAATAACACAGTCAAAGAGTGTATTGCATTTTTTTCTTGTATGTTTCACACATTATTATTGTTACAAAGGTGCTGGTTACACATTACAATTTCATTAAGGTATAAACACCATGTGTAGAAAAATGCACTAAACACAGTAACCGCTACAACTCTCGGGCTGTGAATTGATTGTGCAGTTATTTGAAGCTCTATGCGTTTCGGGGTGTAGACCCCTTCTTCAGGAGCAAGTAATTCCGTAAAGATATACATTAAAAAAAAAATCAGGCTTCTGTTCACTTTAGGGTTCACGCAGTTTAACAGGTTACAGTGGTATATATACAATATTGTTAAGATAAACTGGTATCCACACAACAGTGGATGACTGCGCTGTTAGGAAAACCTTCAGATATTCGACATAGCTATGTATTTTATGTATACCTTTGACATCTATGTACATGACTACTCCATTAGTCTTTCCCATGAGTTGAACCGCTTTCAAAACCCTCCAATCATTCAACAGCCAAATAATTCTAAGGTTCGGCCTTAACTCTATATAAAACTGATGTTGAAATAGTTGACCACATTGAAATAGCATTTTCTGTCCTGGTATTAATTCAGATGACTACTCTCACAATTGGTTGAGAATATCACCTAAAATATGGTAAGTTTCAATAGTTATCCCTGAGCACCCACTTACATTCTTGCCTATAACAAAAATTAGGTAATCAACATAGTTGTGGTACCTGGAGTCCCAAGGGACCGGCATCGGATTCAAAGTAGCTGTATCTGTCGTATTAACCTGCAGGATGGCTGTCAGGGGCACTCTCACAGTGTATTCCATCAAATATATGTCTGTGTCCTGCAGTAGAGTCTGCCGAGTATAGGCAGTCCTATGATGGAATATAAAAATTCCAAAGTAAGGGGCACAGACATTCAGTTGAGCCCATTATGACAAATATGGCTAAGGCACACTCACCTAACAAAGGAATGTTGCAATACAATTTTGATCTAAGTTCAATGCGGCATCCAGGGGTTTGGAATCGCCCAATGACGCCAGCCATCGGGTATACATGTAGGTTATCTAAGGATAATCTATATAAAAAACATATAACCATTAGGGTCTATCATATGGGCTAGAGAATAAGTCCAAAGAATTGTAAGGTCAGGTAATACGTGCAGGCAACAGCCTAATGACCTTATTGAATCTTGGAAGACACTTCTGCCACTGGCCTTTGAGAACCAACAGGATTTTGATCTCATGAACCTTACCATCCTGCATTCATAAAGACCCTCCGGGGTTGAAACATGTGTCGGCTGACCACCTTCTCCAGACAATGTGTCTAGACTATGTTCCAATAAAAAAACTCGTAAAAACCACAGCAAAACGCGTGAGATCCTTTTTATAAAAAGAAGGGTCATATTGGTATACTCCAAATGCAAGGTAACCAGGGCTTCTCTACAAACCTTCTTCACAAGAGGTATTGGGTTTACCTCTTACAACCTGTGACCCTGCAAAACCAAATAGAATTTTAAAAAACCATTCACAGAGTTCAGCACAGGAGTGTTCACAATCTAAAAACCCAACCCCCTTCTATGTATTTATTTTAACTTTGTATTTATTTAAAACAACCATCCCACAAAATGGGTCTTTTGTTGTAGCCACCTTGATAATACGGGTAAACTATAGAAGTCAAGAAAAGGTCAGACTAGGAATGGGATTCCTTGCTGAAATCTAGGGTACACCTCACAAGTGATTTTTCACTTTAGCAAATGGAGGACTACTACAACTGGACACTTATTCCACACAAGCTGTTGGTCTGAACATTAGAGCTGCATACTGTAGAATGTCTATTTGTAGAGCTGGGAGTTTTATATATGGGTGTTGTGAGGTTGGCATCATGAAAGGAGACACAGACAACAGATTCAATGTAACACAAATACTTGTAATAACTTAGTGTCAGGATGGTATAAAACCTAACTTGCCCTATGCTAAGGTGGGATTTCCTAACACAAACTAAGGATAGTCTGTGTCAGTAAGTTCAACTTCAGTCTGTCTGTGTCCAACACCTATGCTTGTCCTCACAAATAAAATCAAAATAAAGTGTAGGGATGTCAACTATAAATTAAACAGTATTCCAAAAGTAAAGTTTTGAGCTATTTCCAGCTCATGCTTATTTTTCAGCTTCTTATTCCCAAATATCAACAAGTTCAGCACAGTGTTCAAGTTACTGTCTCTTGGATTTAAGGTTATATAGTTCCACACCTTTTTAAATGTCGGGTTCCCCTTCCCCAAGTTCAATATGAAAAGATGTCACAAAAGGAAATATTGTGAAGCTTTCTCTTCAAGCCAAGTTCCAAAAATTCTTCACAGCTCAGAGTTCCCTTCCCAAGCCTTATATGCATCAATAGTAGTTTTACTTTTGAAACAGTAGTAGGTTTCCTTGTCTGCATACAGGGGTTCTCTGTTCTGGCGCAGTTGTCGGACCACACAATCCACCCATTACAGGTCACGCAACCAGGAACCTTTAGTTCTCCTTTTACCGGTTTGATATTCAACGAACAAATGGTTTCTCAAAGGCAGCTTCAAAACCAAACAGTTTCTCAGATTTGACTTCAACTCTGTATTCAGAGTCCTTCATTCGATTTAGTTTCCTAATTTCTTTTGTACATGATTAAACATTAGCAAGTACTCTATTGCATTCAGTTCGTTATTCAATATTAGCAGGTTTGCTATTCCATTCAGTTCGTTATCCGAAATTAGCAGATTTGCTATTTCATTCAGTTTGTTATTCATGATTATCAGATTTGCTGCTTTCATTAAGTTTGATATTCAATATTGGCATGTTTGCTGTTTTCCTTTTAGTTCTGTATGCTTTGAGAAGGTTTGCTGTTTTCATTCAGTTTGTTATTCAATATTAGCAGATTTTCTGTTTTTTGTACCACTTGCCTTTCCTTCATTCATTTAATTTCAATGGTCCTTCTGCAATTGAAGTATTTTCTCCCTCTGTGCTGTTTACAACCTTTGCAGCCCGCCCGGAGCTCCCCGGTCTCAGGGTAACTTCCCCAGAACTCATTTGTTGTTGGAGTCTTCTTCCAGCGGTCCTTGCTGCTTTCCTTCTTGCCTCTGGCTGCTGTTTCAGATTCTGCGAGCCTCGCTCACATGGGGACAGGAGCTTGGTTGAAGTAGGCGGCTCCAATGACTCTGCCACGCCGGACACAGGATCCTTGGAGTTCGTGCCTTGCAACTGCTACTTTTTCTCCCACTTCACTTGGAAGGGTTTGCTCTACACACTGGAGGCTTCCCTTGGTTTGAGGTTGTCGGCCTGTGTCCCGTCTCATCCTCTGGTCGTCCTCTGGTCCCACCACAGCTGCCACCAGGTTCCTGGGATTTTACAGTAATCTCTGTCCAAGTTTTTTTTCTTTCTTTCTTTCTTTCTTTCTTTCTTTCTTTCTTTCTTTCTTTCTTTCTTTCTTTCTTTCTTTCTTTCTTTCTTTCTTTCTTTCTTTCTTTTCCCCCTCATGACTTTGCCTTTTATACACCTGTGGTCCTTCAATGGACTTGGTGTATACCATTAGTCAATTCTGCCTGGCTCTGATTAAGAGGACATACCTGAACTTCATACATTGCATGCATCTTCTTTGTCCCAGTACCTAAGTGGTGAAAGTGAATGGTGTTCATTACTCTTGGTTGCTTCTTCCTCGTCTCAGTTTATCAGGTGCCCCAAGAGAGGAAAGGGGAGTTGACCTACAGTAACCCATAAAGGTCAGGGCGAGTGCTAGCTTGGTTGACATTAGGATAAGGGGGATACCATGTCTCGCCTGAAGACATCCCACTCTCAGTCCCCAATGACCCTCCATGCAGGTGATTCTCCCTCGCTTGTCCACCCCCAAGGTCAGCGTCCAAAAGCGATGGCCTTTCCCTGGCCACCTGCTTAGAGGATCCAAGGGAATTAGGAATGAGAATACCCTCAGGTTTCTCACAGTGTGTAATGCATCACTTGTCAGGGATGCCCTGCAAGGTCTGACCATAAAAGATGTTGCCTGACTTGCATGTCATATGTAAAGTACAATGAGATTCTTTGAGACTACCAGGTTGAGAAAAGCTATTCTCAAGAGTACCCAAGACTTTTTCCTACCTAACCCAAGTACTGTCACATGGGGACAGGAAGTCATGCTCCTCCAAGCTTGGACCTTGCACAGAGTTATGTGAAACGATAGTAAGTCTGAGGCAGGAATGTCTGATCAGACTGGAGGCCTGGTGTTTACTCTGGCTACATTAAAATCCTGTATATGCGAGATGGGTTTGAGCATTACAAACCATATGTAATACAGTGCACAAAGTGAACCTCTCTATGTGCTGTTATTGATTTGAAACCAGATGATCTGCCAACCACAGATGCCTTTTTTCTAGGTGACCATGTGCAGCAGTTCTGTCTTGGATCACCATGAATATGATTCCGAGCCTGGATTGCAGGTTTGTAGTAGACAATTCTTTTAATGAAGCCGCTAGGGTAAGGATAGCACTTGTAAGAAGAGATTATCATTTTACAAAACCTCCCACAACTACCATCTCTTCTCTTTATCAAAAGACGTGGTAGGCCACATACCTTTTGCATGATCTAAATGAGAATCCCCCCTCAGCAAGGCTCAGATCGTTCCTCTTACACAATTAGTCTCCCTCAGCTGGGTTCTGACTAATTTAAGTACACATTAAGCTATCAAAGACTGGCGAATGTGCTCTGGGTTTAGCTTGACCTGTTGCAGGACCACTTCGATCTCAGAATTCCCTTTTCACAGTTGCCAACCAGTTGGATACCTAACAGAGACCTTGAGTGAGCACCCAGGTGGTGCTGGACCACTCTGTCTACGTTATCTTTCTTGGCTTCCAAAGTTCAGTCACTTCTCTGGTTTTCAATTATATTTGCGTTGCACGTCATATACTTTTCACACACTGTTCTCTTTAGATTTCTTCATACATTGTTACCGTTTGCATCCTAGGTTTTAACACTAGCTGGTCTGTTATCAGTCTTTCTGACTCACCGGCTGTGCTCTCTTTTCTGGTGCTGCATTGTTGTAGGAGCCAATGACAGTACTATGGCGCCAAACGCTCCTCCCTGCCTTGGTTATCGACATGGGAGAGCCCTGGGTACCTCTGAATAAGCACAATGCAGGTTTCTCCTGCTTGCTTTAGTCCCAGGTCTTAGGTTTCTTATTTTCCAGGGTTCACGAAAGTAACGGTCTGAAAAGGTCAAAAGCATTTTCCTCCTTGCAACCCTTTCTGGTCCCAACGTCTTTCTCCTTGTATTAAACTGCCATCTTGGAACCGCTGCTTCCTCATGTGCTTTGCCTTGCTCAGAGTGTGATTTTGTGCTCCGCCTTTTATGCGTGTGGGGAAGTGTGATAGAAGTCAGGTGTGTGTGTGTGTAATGATCAGTAATTGCCTGGCCTTGCCTGGTCATTGTATTGGGACGTGTCCGCTATACGATTCTGGTGTTAGTCCATTTTCGCTCACAGTGAGCTGTCCATGAGAAAGTGTTTGTCAGGAAGGTGGGTGGGGGAGTCGAGTTCCTAAGTATCCTACCTGGTAGGATGGAGAAAAGTTGTTAGAGGGAAGAGGGGGAAGGTGCCGCGTCTCACCAACCAGTGTCCCAATCCCACTCTCTGAATACCCCTCATCCAGGTGATCCTCCCGCACTGGTCCACCCCCAGTAACTGGATCCAAAAGCAATGGCCATGTCCTGGCCCCCTGGATGACTGTTCCCCGGGGACTAGCAGGTGAGAACCTTCTGAGTTCTCACAGTAGGCAGGAGCATTTTAGTATCCAGAATGGTGCCTACATCTTTTTTAGTTTTTTTACCTGAACACTCCTGTTTATCTGTTGATAAAGGTTCGTTTGCTTGTAGAACTAAAAGCATTGTAGAACTACAAGTATAACAGTGCTGTTCTCCATTAGTTGAAAACACAACCAGTGCATTCAACCTTCAATAACAGCCAACCATTCGAGAAACTGGGGTTGTATGCTAGAAGTTGCTGGAGAGGTGCGAATGGGTCTACAGTGCAAATCCCTTTTCGGCTACCACTGTAGCTACCCACCTCCATCCAACTCCAAAAGACACAAATTACTCTGTAACCAAAACAAACTGTTTCCTGCAACTGTCTATGAATCCTAAGTGGTCGCCCGACACCTCGAGGGCGATGACAGTTCTTGTCTGGGCCTGAACCAAAATAGCCTGACATTCCTTGATGCTGTGCAATGGGTCAAAGCTACTCTCTTCAGATCACGGTTACTCCTCCTGGACCTCAGAAAAGGGAGACTAGGCCACCACACCTCGTTCCAACTATATTTCCATAATAAAAAATACAAATATCCAAGTTCTGGCCTACATTTCTTAAAATGTACCCTATTTTTGTCAATGTAGGATTTTTGAATCGTGACAAAAGCTCAACTGCTGCGGGGTTCTTAGAAAGATTAGGTTACATCCTGTGGATCTTTTCCCATCGCTCTCTTTTTGGAGGACTATCGCACGCACGTCAGGTTTGTTGTGACTATTAACTTTAGGTCAAATGATCATTGCAGTAGCACTCTTAAACCCAGCAACCACTAACGCTCAATTTTTTTTTGTGGAAATGGCAAGACTATGCGACTGTTCGGTCTCTAAAACAATGGTTTTCTCCTTCTAGCGCGCGCGTGCGTTTTGCTTGTGTGTGTCAGTGTGTGAGGGAGGGAGAGAGACAGCGTGTTAGAGAATATGTGTGTGCGAGTGGTCAGTGTTGTAATGGTGTGCGTGTTATTATGTGTGAGCGGTAATAACAATATTACTGGAATAATGGGCTCAGACGCAAACATTGCCTTTGTTCGAGTAGTATTCCAATAATATTGATAATGTTACTGGAATAATGTACAAAAACAGTGAGTTTTCTGTAATGCCCTCCCCCAGCCTCTCACTCAGTGATGACTGGCGAGTGAAGAGTCTGTTCACTCGTCAACTATCATCTGGCTCACAAAACGAAACACGCATACAGTAATATTCTCACGCTCACACATAAAAACATTCACACGCCATTACAACACTCTTACACAAATATTCTCTAACACGCTCTCTCACACACAATTTCACACACATGCATGCATGGATACAAGCACACAGAACTTCAATATTTCACTTACCTTCAGGCAGCAGCAGTGAACTCTTTCCCAGAGGTGCAAGCTCAGCAGCAGGTCAGAGGTTAGGAGCCTGTCTCCTTTCTTCTTTCAGCTCTTGTATTGATAATATTACTGGAATAATGGGCAAAGACACAACGTTGCCTTTGCTTTGTTCGAGTAGTATTAACAGTACGAATGGAATAATGGGCAAAGACAAAGTGACAGTGTCTATGTTAATTATTGATGTAATATGTAAAATATTTCTGGTATAATTTAGCAAAAGACAACATGACAGTGTCTTTGCTCATTATTGCAGCAATATTAATATTACTGGAATAATGGGTAAAGACATTGTACATGATCTGGTGTGGGAAGAGTGTGGTCTATAAATTGGTGCAATGTTGCATGGTGCAGCCAGTCTGGACATATGTTCATAGAAAGTGAGAACAAATACCCAGACTGGCGTTGGTATGGCATTTTTTTACTGGTAATCAAGGATAAAGCCAACATCCTAAGTGTTCTTATATGGTTCGCTGTACTGGCCTTCATTTGTGCAGCCAATCTGAACCTATTTTCTTACTATGGCCAATGCCTAGTAATAAAATATGTCCTGGCTAGTTTTTTCATGGCATTTCTTACTGTACTGGGCATCCGGGGTAAAACAAACAATTTAATGCAATGTAGCTGGACTGGCCTACAGCGGTGCAACCAGTTTGGAAGCCTGGATGCACTTTATATTCCTATGCCCCGTCCCCTTTCCTCCATACTGTACGGGCGTCATTCGCTACGGACGGGAAAACTAACTTTTTCACCAGAAAAAATGGTCTTCCCCTTTAAATTCATACGTGCGCAGGGGCGTGGCCCTGGAATCATGAGCTCCCCTGACTCCGACCACCAACGCCACTCCCCAGTCCTCTTTTCCATGCCGACGGGAACGGACATCTTTCACCAGCACTCCTGGGTTAGGCCTCTTCCCCGGGATATTTTCTTTTCCTTTCTTTCGCATAGCAATTATCAGAGATAGTACTCTGTCCTCTGGTTTAACTCTCCTCCATGGCGCATGTCGACAATGGCATTTTTCAGCAGGTGTCTGGCCTGGTAGGGTTCCTTCCCTACGTCGGATCCCCACGCGCTCTACCTCCGGTGACTTGGCTCCGACCACGGCTGGGACGGCTGTTCTGCATGCAACGCATTGACCCCATGCTCACTGAAGAATCGTTTAGCCAGGTGGAGGGAGCTGTTTTAAAGATAACCACCAGAAGACATCAAGACTTAAGTGAGGAGGAAAACAAGGCCCAAGTTAGGTGCCCTGTTCTCTGCACACCGCAAGGGCGACTCCTTCCCTGGGAAGCATCCAAGCGGGACGGGCCTTCCAGGCCCTAAGACCAGCAAGGGGGCTGAGGTTCTCAGAGCTACTGCCCAACAGGACAAGGGGTCCCAGGATCCTCCCGGTCCCACTGCTGAGGCGCACTGCAAGTCACTAATCCGGAGGTTCTCCCAGAGGGGCTCTGCTCTGACAACTGGCTCGCTCCCGAGGAGGCCCCTATACGCAGCAGTAGCACTACTGGCATAATGGCCGAGAGCACTCCCCTTCCCAGCTTTCTACCTGAGGTGCTGGGCAGGTCCAAGCCTTTGCTTCCAAGGGTGCAGGTGGAGACTGGGCCCCGCCCATCAGGCACAGGGCATGACAAAATGGCCACCAGGCCATACAAGATGGCGGCGCACCCGCAGCCATCTCAATTGAGAGAGCAGTCATGGTAACGCACGTCGAGATATGATTGGACAACACCAGTTACCTTGTCTACGTCATATCCAGCTACACCAGCACAGGAACAGTACACAGACCCCAGCTTAGTGCGACAAGGACCGACCAGAGCACCTCAGCCACAGGGTCTGCCGCCTACGCAGCCAAGCTCTTCACCAGCATGCAAGTATAGGTTATTTGAAAAGTCCCTTACCCTCATGAAATCGTTTCAGATAGGCACCATACTCTTGGGGTGAGGAGGAGGGGTCATCAAGTACATGCTCCCTCCTGTACCCCCTCGAGCTCCGATGTGGTCCAGAGCTCGGTTCCATTTCAGGCCCTGTTTCCCGAGTTCACGCCAGTCGCTGTGCCTCCACCCCCGGTGCTGCCCCCGGCACTGCCAGTCAGCACGCCACAGCTGCCCGCACCCAGCACACCATCAGTAGCTCATGACCTGCCGTACACAGCGGGTGACACGGACGAAGAGGAGGATCAGGATACTCCCTCCTCAGCTAAAGCATTCCACAAGAGGCTTGCCGGTGTGGCAGAGTACCTTGGGATCTTGCAGCCACAAATGAACAACCTTAAGTGGGGGTCTTGGCTGAGGTGTTGACCATCCGCTCGTCCACAAGAACTGGCATCCCTCTACAAAAGGATGTGTAATCCTTCGACAAGAAGAACAGGCAGGCGGAAGGGGGCTCACTCATACTATCAGTGCACCCCCAGCCTCATTCCTCTGTTAAAGCTGTGGCCTCCATTTACTCTAAGCCGCATGCTTCTTCATCTGTCCCCAATCAGCCGTCCTAGAGAAAGAGAAAAAGCTGTTGGAACCAAAGACTTTGGCGGGAGATTGCAGACTTCCTCCGGGAGCTCCCTGCGCATAGTCAGGCGTGATTCAGGGCAGAGTTGGCAGACGCCAAAATAGTGGCCCAGGATATCATGGAGTCCACAGTGGCGCACATTGACACCGCGGGCAGAGCTATCTGGGTTACCACCGATATGAGGAGGACAGCGAGCAGGTTTAACCCTGATGTGCAGGAGCGCATTCCCAACCGGCCATTTGGGGGGCAGGGGCTTGTTTCAATCGATCACGGATGAGGAACTGTAACGCTCACCTGGTATCCACGGGGACGTCGCTCAGCCTGTTCTGACCTCTTATGACCTCAAACCCTTCCCTGGAGTCTGCTCGACTGGCGACTGGGCCTGAAACACAAGATTGGTAGAGTTTAACTCCCTATTGTCTCTGTGTGCTTGAACCCCTTTTTCCCCTGGGTCCAACCCTTCCCTTTGATCCACAGCTCACCTTGTTTTCTTGGAAAGAGTGCTCTCCGTCCTGCTTTCAGCGCAGGGGCGCGTTGATTGATGCAGGCTCGTTGTTGCCTAGTTACTTCACTGGCAAGAGTCTGACAGGTAAGTATGATGAGTCTTTTGAACAGTTCTCTAAGTTTGTTCCTTTCCTTCCTTAGATGATGGCCGGCGTCCGGGTATGGCGACGTGCTGCTGAGATGAGCAGCACTGAAGGTGAGTGAGAGCGCGATGCAACCCTTTCGTATTTGTGTTGAACTGAGTTCTTTTTCTGTGTCTTTTAGGTGCCGCAACATTTTCAGCGTGGATGCCGGTTATGAAGAAGAAATGCAGTGAGTAAGCGCGGTATGCAGCGCCTCTAGATGTTTCCACGCTAACATGGAGTGTCTTTTCCCTCTTGCAGATGGATGAGAAGTTCCGGAGACAGAGTTCCCCCAGAGCGGCTGGGATTCAGGTAACCGTTTGAAGCTCGTACAGTCTTTAAAAATAAGCGAAGATTTGCTGAATGCTTAATAATGCCTTTTTTCTGTTCTTTTCTCTTTTCCTTAGGAAGCGGCGTGCCGGGATGTGAATGACACTGCCGAAGATGTCCACAGAACAGAAGGAGCGATGAATGATGGGCAGAAGCGCCGCAGGGTAAGGCTGTTCCTAACGGTGTTCTTGTTCTTGCAGGAGCTGAGCGCAGAAGAAAGATGCAGGCCTACTGGAGACCGATCCGAACACGGTGAGTGTCACGCTGCAGGTGCAGAAAACACAAAGCATGTTTCTCAGCCTGGGCGTGGCTTAAATAGTCTCTGGGTATCCCAGGTGTCTCTGGGCTGAACCACACCCAAAAGACTAGACTGCACATGCAGTTCTGGGAACCGAAATATGTGGGGGCATCCATCTTGTCCCGATCAATGCACTACAAGTCCAATCCCCAATGTTATCCTATGGGAGTGAGTGAGTGAGTGTGTTGCCACAAGCGTCAAGTATGACTCCAAGTGGGTCTTTGGAGGGATGGAGAGGCCCTTGAGGGCAGTGTAGGTGATCGTGGCCTGGCTCCAGCCTGACATCTTGGAGGGCTAGGGACATGAGGGGCAGGAATCATGACAGGAACTGGACAAAAAGAAATATAGCTCGCAAACAGCTAAGTCCCTGTCAATCTTGGCAAAATCTGCACCCAAGTCCTATTGTCAAAGTCACCAACGCTCTGACAGAGGTCATACCTTAGGTGGCTTCAGCGGCTTTCAGGAGCGACGCGTTAGACAGCCCGACAGGTCTCCTAGCCAATACAGGCACAAGCAGCACAAATCTTCTCACAAGTGGTTTTTCCAGTCCTCCCCACGCCCCACAGGCACCAGCCTCAGAGGGTAAAAAACTGTGATGGTGCCATCCAGATCCACAAGTCTCCGGTGGGGGGCAGTCTTGCCCTTCACATTCATTCCTGGCGGGCAACGTCCACGGACCCATGGATTCTCTCTGTAGTTTCCACAGGCTTCAGTCTGCCAATACCTGCATTTCCTTTTATCTCCCTTCCACTTCCACAGATTGGCACTGCAACTCTTCTGGTGGAAATCCTATTGCTCATTGCGAGTCAGGCGGTGGAGGAGGTTCCAGCTTCATAGCGAGGCATGGGCTTCTAATCCTGGATAGACACCATACAGAAAAGAACCAGGCTGGCCTGAGAGTTGTTCTAGACCTTTCGTCCTTGAAACTTTCCCTACCCCTGCAAAAGTTCAAGATGGTTACTCCAGCACTCATTGCAGAGACAGTGTGAAGGAGACTGGATGTGCTCCCTGGATCTGAAGGATGCTTACCTGCATGTCCCTATTTGGGAGCCCCATCGTTCTTTCCTAAGGTTCAGGATCACGGGCTTTCACTTTCAATGCAAGGTCCTCCCTTTTTGTTTCAACTCGGGCGAGGGTCTTTACAAGGTCAATGAACTCAGTAGCAGCCTTGCACATGGTGGAGCGCCACCACCTGTATCCATACCTCGATGACTGGCTCGTCTGAGCGGAGTCGCCCGAGGTAGTACATCACACAGCTTCAGCATTTATGCACATGCTATACGATCTGGGGTTCTGTATCAACCTCAAGAAGTCGCATTTACTCCTCACTCAGTCCTTAATATTCGTGGGGCTAATTTGGGATACGAGGGCGGAGAGGATCCTCCCCTTGGCAGGCAAGATCACAGCCATCAGGAAGGCCACTAGGCATTTTCTCAGCAGACCAGTGACCTCAGCATGGTGGTACCAGTACCTGTTCGGAATAATAGCGGCCTGTCTCCTGACTGTCCAACACACGACTCAAAATGAGGAGGTGGCAGCTGCATTTCTTAGCCTCTTGGAATCAGGAGACGGACTCCCAGGCAGCTCTAGTCACCCAGCACCTCCATACGGACCTTGAGTGCTGGAGGGCAGAGACCAACCTATTAGCTGCTAGGCCGTTCATGCAGCCTTTTCTGGAGATCACCATTACCACAGACACATCCCTAGAGGAATGGGGACTACACTGGACAACCATAGTGTCCATAGAGTATGGACACCGCAGGAACAGCTGGACCACATCAACTGGCTTGAGATGGTAGCCACCTGGCTTGCTCTCAAAGCGTTCCTCCCCATTGTCAACAGCAAGTCTGTCTGCATCCAGACAGACAGCTCACTTGCATGTATTACATCAACAAGTAGGGAGGTACGAGGTCCCCTCAGATCTGCAGGCTGTCCATCGACATTTGGGATTGGGCACTGTCGAACAACATTTACTTATCAGCTGTTGTCCTTCCGGGGGAATCCAACTTGGAGGCGGACAGGCTCAGCAGGCTGGGGGATCGACAACTAAGAGTGGCAGTTGAACTAAGCGGTCCTAAGGGGTATTTACGACCGGTGGGCCCACCTTGAGCAACAGGACATGCCTCCAGTTCGCTTCCTGGCTTGACAAGGCAGGGGATCTCTGGGGGACGCGTTGCAGATTCCGTGGAACGACATGAATGCATATGCGTTTCCTCCCACTCCGCTGATTCACAGGGTCATCTGCAAGGTCAGAGAATCACGGAGCCTTCTACTCATCTTGATAGCGCCTTGGTGGCCGGCAAGACCTTGGTTCTCGGAACTCCTCTGACTGTCGGACCAGCCTCTGGTACACATCTTGCTGGGTCCAGCTCATTTACTCTCCCAGCAGGGGGGCACAGTGGTACACCCCACTCTGCAGAAGTTAGCCCTGGCAGCTTGGTTCCTGAACAGGTTACCCTGAAGCATCTACACTTGTCACAGGACAACCTGGCTATCATACAAGGGGCAAGAAGCAATTCCACCAGGAGTCGATAAAGGAGCAAGTGGACAAGGTCCTGTCACTCGGCCAAGACAAACGGGATCGATCCGCTGCCATGCTCACTGGACAATGTTATCCTTCTCTGTGCATCTGGCTCACTCAGATGCTCAGATGTACAGGTAGACACTTGCCGTACGTGTGTGGCGGCCATAGGGGCCTACAAGAACTCAGGAGACGACATCTTCTTCTCCTCCTCCAATCCAGTGGTAAAAAGGCACTTGGCGGGTCTCAACAGATTATATCCTTCTGTCACACATCCACATCCGGTCTGGGACCTGAACGTGGTGCTGGGTGCCCTGGCACACAAACCCTTCAAACCCATGGCACCAGCAGACATCAGGCCGGTTACTATTAAGACTGCCCTACTGGTTGGCCCTGCATCAGCACGCCGGATCAGCGAAATTCAGGCCTTGGTTTCACCGGGACAAGATGGTGCTTAGGACACATCCTGCCTTTCTCCCTAACAAGGAGGTTGTTCTCCCAACATTCTTTGCAGATCCAAAGGATGAGGCTCAGAGGGTATTGCACTGTCTGGATGTCAGGCGGCCACTAAGATTTTATCTGGACTGGACAAAGAGCTTCCGTAAGTCGGATGCCTTGTTAATCACTTTTGGCAGGTCAAAACCAGGTTGTCAAGCCTCCAAGGCTTCCATAGCAAGGTGGATGGTTATGACCTTCAAGGAGGCATATGAGGGGCAGCACAGGGCTTTGTCAGCAGGCACGCACGCCCACGGCATTGGAACCAAGGCCACGGCTGTGGCTTTCCAAAGACACGTCCCATGGCAGACCATCAGCAAGGCGACTACTCGGGCTTCCCCATCTGCCTTTTTACAAACACTACTACTTGGATGCCAGCACCAGGTCAGACGCAGCATTTGGCCAGGCAGTTTTGAAGAACTTGTTTTCTTAGAGGGGCAACTCTCCTCCCCAGGGCTGCATTCAGTTGTAATCGCCCATACAGTATGGAGGAAAGGGGACGGAACGTAGGAGTAGTTATAAGTTACTCACCGTAGTGACTAACGTACGAGTCCATAGTCCCCTTTCCTCCATGCATCCCACCATACTCCCCCTTAACATCTGTGTCATTAGGAAATGATAATATTGTCGACACGTCAAATGGGACTGAGTGGCGCTGGTGGGCGTAGTCAGGGGAGATCATGCTCCCAGAGCCGCGCCCCCGGGCGCATCTAATTTTAAAGGGGAAGACAATTTTTTCCAGTGAAAAAGGTTCAGTTTCCTGCCCATACAGTATGGAGGAAAGGAGACTATGGACTAGGAGTACGTTAGTCACTACGGTGAGTAACGTATAATTTACTGAGCATGGCATTTTTATGGCAAAACCAACAAGTATGTTCTTGCATGGGCAAACAGGCAGAGCCAGCATAGATGTATTTTCTTATTACAGACATTTTGCGTAAAGGAAACAAGAGTATGTTCTTATATGTGACTACTGCAATATATTAGTGCATGGACATTCATGGGCAGTCTTCATAAAAATGTGTTGAAAAATGCTCACCTACGTCGTTGGTGACTTGCATCAATTAGATTATTTTCTTGTGTTAACCTGTAAAATTGAGTGCAAACTGTATGGGCTCTTACCCAATTTTTCATAGGTATGCTGTATAATGCACCATTTTAGCCCATTATTATAACATTTTTCTTGGGGGTGAGGGTGGAGGGAAAGCCACCTTCCATGATTTAGGCTCCCTCACTATGCTTGGTTGCTCCTGCATTTATGTGCAAAACGTTTACGCCCCACCAATTGAAACAATTCAGTAGCGCCACTGATTACAATTCCATTTCATTTGATGGACAACATTAACACTACCTACAATTTCATTCTTTAGAAAATCTCTAACATACAACAATAATGTATTTCATTGCCTTAAACCAGATGTTAAGGTGAGATGCACAACTTCATGTGCACTTTCAACAATTCATAATGAAAATGGAATAACTAAAGGAAACAGTTACGCACTTGCTTTTTGTGACATCACACCATCATTTTAGCCAAGGAAAGAAGACATCTCTTCATCTGACTTGAGGCCTCCTGGATGTTTTGTAAATCTCAAAATCCAGCATCTTTCTCATTGCCCAAGTTTCCATTTTAAATTCTGTGTTCCCTGTTAAGTCGCCTAAAATGTAAAACCTGGTAAGGAAATCCTGTGGCATTGTCAAAAACAGGTAGCTGCTTGATACGCAGTATTGTGATTCCTCACTGTCCTAGCATGCGCTTCTTCAAAGGGTGTATTGTGGATCTGATGTATTTTCTTGCAAGGGCAGGTAATTCTTTGTATTACAATAAATGTAATACAAGAAATAAACTGTTTTACCATGTATTTTCTGCTCCCATCTTAGCCCATAAAGTCTTGTTTAATATAAAAATACATATATTACTGTGACAGGATTGCCTTCTGTGCTGGTGAGAAAGCTCAGTTTTTTGTCTGCTTTGCTGTAATCAGACCACTGACCTCTACAGTGATGCTCTGTAGTGCAACATAGTAGGTTCAAAGATCTCCTGTGCACCCCCGACATCTTTTGGGACACATTCCCTGCTGCCATAGGTGGCATTTTAGCTGTCTGCCCCATTGATCTAAACTCAAATGATTATGGGATCTAGGTGGTACATACATCTGTAAATCTAAGCCAACCCTGGTTTGGCATGCCAATTGCTAAAATCACACAGTATACAGCCACAATAATTTGGTTTCACACCAGTATTCGCTCTGTGAACAGGGCCTATAACAGGACTGATGTAAATTGTCATCTGGGCTGTCTCCACAGCTGCCATTTGGAACAATGGCCAGGATGGTGCCCCTTTGAGCCTTCAGCAGATAGGTTAACACCTTCACAGGCAGGGCATAGGCACTTCCCCCTGAAGGTCTACTGGGAACGTTGCCTAAGAGGCAGCACTGACTGACACACCAGCCTCACACCAGTGTGTTGAGATCTGGAGTCCTTTTTGAAGCCAGCAGGCATTGAAAGAGAGCGAGGTTAGAATAGCTTTCTGTCTGGGTTCTCTACCTTTTCTTGTCTTTTGGGTGGGATATTTTGTATTTGTTTATTATTTGTTGTGCGCCAAACCCTGAGGTAACTGGGTGCTTGAAAACCTAGAGGTTACATACAAAGTAGGCAGGCAAATTACAATCAAATGGCAGTAAGTGGGACCCTGGTTACAGGTGGGTCAGATAATAGGTGATAGTGTGCAGCATTTAAGGTAAACAAAGGTGAAGAACAGTAACATAAATAGACCGTGATCAGGAAATATGTTGATGGCTTCTTAGTGATGAGGCATGTTGCTCAGCCAGTTTTTTATCCTGGCTTTGAACGTGAGGAAGGAGGGTTCCTTTCTAATAGGGATGGGAATGGAGTTCCATTGTTTGGCAGCTTGGACAGGGAAGCTGGCTCCTCCGGCTCTTTTTAGGTTGAACCTTGGTATCACCAGGCTGTAGGAGAGAGGAGATCTGGTGGTACGTGTGGTTTGGTGTTTACAAATGTCTGCCAGATATTTAGGGGCTGAGTTTGTGAGGCATTTGTGCATGATGGCCAGGGTGCGTAGTGTGATTCTATCGCGGATGGGCAGCCAGTTGGCGTTGTGTCTGTGAGTGGATATGCGCAAGATTTAGGGAGACTAAG
Organism: Ambystoma mexicanum; assembly: GCF_040938575.1. Lineage (NCBI taxonomy): Eukaryota > Metazoa > Chordata > Amphibia > Caudata > Ambystomatidae > Ambystoma > Ambystoma mexicanum. The sequence continues at coordinate 438,466,731 of NC_090936.1, forward strand.
TGCTGCTCTCAGCCAGTTATTTTGGAGTACCTGAAGTCTATTTAGATTGTGTTCAGAAGAACCAAGGAATAATGTGTTACAGTAGTCAAGTTTAGATACAGCGAGTGCTCTAGCTAGCGTTAGACAGCTGCTTGTAGATAAATAGGATTTGCAGCTGTAGATCAGTTTATTGGTTTAAACCGTGGCTGACGCCACACAACTGACCTGTTTTTTAAGAGAGAGTGTTGAATCGAGGTAGACCCCCATTGTTTTTATCTATTTAGAGACATTGGTTTTATTACCGTCAATGATGAAAGAAGTGTATCTGGTGTCGAGTTTATTCAGACGAGCCTGAGTACCCACGATCATTAACTCAGTCTTATCGTCATTGAGGCATAGACTGTTGGTGGCCATCCATGCTTGGATTTCACTGTAAATGTTGTTTAGCAGTTTGGAGTCATGGTCGTAACAACCAGTGAGGGAGATGAGGACTTGAGTGTCATCTGCATAGTTAGTGTAGATGACACCCAATTTGTCCAGGCGGTCAAATAATAGCTTCGTAAATATATTGTATAGTGTGGGCGACACACAGGATCCCTAAGGAACACCACAACGTATCAGTGTGGGATCTGCCGAGGCTGAGGGGGAGAAGACTCTGGTGGTCCGATTTGATAAGAATGATTTAACGCAGTCGGAAGCATTGGTGGAGAATGCTGCCTCTGTGTTATGATGCTTGGTGAGTATTTGGTGGTCTATGAGGTTGAAGGCTGCTGATAGGTCGAGGAGTAGGAGGACTGCTAGCTTACTTTGCCTTGTCCATTTGGATCTTTAGTTCTAGGAGGGCTGTCTCGGTTCCATGTTTGGGTCTGAAGCCTGATTGCCTAAGTCCTAGGAGTTCATTTTCCCCTAGGTGCTTCTGAATTAGCAGATAGGCCACCCAATCCAGGATTTTTAGAAGGAACGGGACCGTGGTGATGGGCCAGTAGTTTGTGGGGACATTTGGACCTAGATTTTCTTTTTAATTTTTTTTTTTTTAGTAAAGGCATAACCCAAGCTTCCTTGAGGTTGTTAGGTACCCGATTGGAGGAGAATGAGGAAGTTATCAGGGAGGTGATGAAAGTGGCTAGGTGTTTAGCTCCCTCTTTAATGATGGTGGCTGGGCAAATATCCCCTTGGCAGTGGGATGGTTTTAGGCTTTTTTATGATAGCTTCACTTCCTTTAGAGTTATTTGAGAAAAGGTAAAGGGAGTGCAGGGATGAGGGGCTTTCGGGTCAGGGGCAGACTGGGAGTCGATAGGAAGGCTTGCCTTTTTAGCTTTGATCTTATTTTGCAGAAAGGTGATTTTATCTGCGAGGGATTTCTGGATTTTAGTACACCATTCTGCATCTTTGATGCAGTCTTGTGAAGGCGGCGCAGGGGATTCAAGCTCTTAAGCTCTTTTAGGATGCTGAAGAGTTCCTTAGTGCTGGATTTGGCATTGTGGATTCTGGAATTATAAGTTTCTTTTTTAGCAGAGAGAATAGCAGCTTTGTAAATAGCGGAGGCTGAAGTAAATGCAGTTTTGTTGTTGAAGGAAGATGATTTGCACCAAGTAGATTCAGCTGATCTTTTAGTGTTTCTGAGGCTTTTTAGTTCGGGGGTGAACCACTTGTTGAGGTGCGCCAAGGGTTCGGCTTTCATAAGTTTCAGAGGGGCTGCGATGTCTAGAGCCGATTTAAAAGCATTGTTATAGGGGTCTACCAAGTTAGGCGGGTCAAGCTTGTTGAATTTAGTCTCATTAAGGATGTTGCTAATGAGGGTCTGGAGGCTGTCCATGGGGATGTTGCGACAATTTCTAGAAAGCGAGGGGGTTGCTAATGTGGCTTTGATGGGAGGGGGGCCAGGGATGGAGACCAAGATGAGGTGATGATCTGACCAAGCTACGGGTTCATTTTGGCTAATGGAGACAGAGCAGTTAAGGTCTGACAGCCAGTCCAGGGTTCTGCCTTTGGCTTTGGAGTGGGTAGGTGTTGTGATTCTGTGTGAAAATCCTAGGTTGGAGATAGTGTTGTGCACGGCTAAGACGAGAAGATCGCTGGGGTCCTGGAGGCCAAAGTTCAGATCTCCAATGAGGATAGTTTGGGATCCAAGTTTAGTGTGAGTGGAAAGGAGGTTTAAGATGTCCTCAAAGGAGGGAGAAGGACCGGAAGGCCGGTAGACGAGGTGCTGGAGTATTGTTTGGGTGAGTGAAAGGGTTTTTCGAAGAGATTGTGTCCTCTGACGTATTCCTCATCTTTGATAGATCATCTCCCAGCTTGCTGGCCTCGGCAAAAATGTTTTTTGACAGACCTCCTTCAGGTTCCGGACAAGGTGGCTCAAGACCTTCAGTGGTGGGCCTGCCAGAAAAACATCTTGAAGGGAGAACTGTTTTGGCAACCATGGCCGGAGATAACAGTAGTCAAAGATGCCTCACTCACGGGGTGGGGAGCCCATACCAACGACTTGACCATCAGCGATCGTTTATCTCCAGCGGAGTCCAGACTACATATCAACCTGTTATAGCGGAGAGCAATCAGACTAGCACTGAAAGCTTTTCTGCCATCTGTACAGGGGAAAAATGTCCTGATAATGACGGACAACACAGTGGCCATGCACTACCTCAACAAACGAGGAGGCGTAGGATCACTGCCACTGTGCAGAGAGGCAATGCAGCTCGGGTTTTGGGCAATTCAAGAAGGAATCTCTCTATCGGCAGTTCACCTAGCCGGAGAGAAGAACTTGACGGCGGACGCTCTGAGCAGGCAGGGCACAGTCTCCCACCAGTGGGAACTAGCTCAGGAAGTCCTTCAGGAGATCTTTGACCTTTTGGGAACCCCTCAAGTGGATCTGTTCGCCACCAGTACCAACAGGAAGTGCGATCTGTTTTGTTCAAGGGAATTTCCCCGAGAGGAGCTCTAGGGGACGCGTTCGTAGTGGACTGGGAGTTTCCACTCCTGTACGCATTTCCACCAGTCCCTGTCATTACTCAAATGATCAGGAGGTTGAGAAGATTCCGGAGGACCATGATCCTAATTGCCCCAGACTTAGCCAGGAGTACGTGGTACCCGGACCTTCTGGACATGTCCATCTGCCCTCCAATTCGTCTTCCACTCAAGGAGAATCTTCTCTCACAGATGGGAGGTCAGGTTCTTCATCCAGACATCAGAACCCTCAACCTTCACGCCTGGTTTCTGAAAGGTTGAGATACAAGGATTGGGACCTCCCTGATGACGTCACGGAGGTGTTGCTTTCGGCCAGAAGGCCAGCAACAAAGTCTTTAAAACGCTGCCTTTAGAACAAATTTTGCAGCAGGTGTAGAGAAGAGAATATCGACCCCTTTTCATGTGGTACACCAACGTTGTTATCCTTTCTACTCTACTTGGCAAATTCAGGCCTTCAAGTTGGCACTATCAAGGGCTATCTCGCAGCGCTATCGATCTTCAAGCGCACTGAAGAGGAGCCATCATATTTCAAATTACCCTTGGTAATACAATTTCTAAAGGGATTAACTAATGTCTACCCTCCAAGACCGTTCTAGGTTCCTTTATGGGACTTAAATTTAGTCTTAAATTTCCTGATTGGTACTCCTTTCGAACCACTCCACTCTTGTTCGCTAAGATTTCTCACCCTTAAAACTGTCTTATTAGTGGCTTTAACATCTGCTAGAAGGGTGAGCGAATTACAAGCTCTATCTTGTAAACCCCCTCATACAATTTTTCATAAAGACAAAGTTGTCCTACAGGTGAAGCCTAATTTCCTCCCAAAGGTGGTTTCCGAATTCCACATCACTCAGAAAATTACCTTACCTTCATTCTAGCCGCCTCCCCATCCGGGGAAAGAGGATGAAAGGCTACATAGGATGGGCCCAAGGCGGGCTTTAAGCTTTTACATCAGCAGACTTGCTAGGATTAGGCAAGCAGACCAACTGTTCGTAGGTTACTCAGGACACAAATTGGGACTACCGATAACAAAACAAACCATTTCCAGATGGATTATTTTGGCCATTCTGAAATGTTACAAACTAGCAGGGAAAGAGGCTCCTCAAAATCTTAGGGCTCATTCAACCAGGCGTATCGCAGCCTCCTCGGCCCTCCAAAGAGGGGTTCCGGTTCGAGACATATGTGCGGCTGCCACATGGTCATCCGCACATACCTTCACAAGATTTTACTACCTGAATTCCTCCTCTAGTCAAGAGACTAGGTTTGGCAAAGCCGTATTACATTCTGTTCATTCCTAAAAGGAAACATGGCGTTTTACTCCCACCTCCAATTACATACCACTGCTATGGGAGTCTATCAAAGATAAGGAATACGTCGGAGGACACAATCCCTTCGAAGAACAAGTTACTTCTTACCTGGTAACGTTCTTTCGATGGGATGTTCCTCCGACGTATTCCTTATCGCCCATCCCATCCATCCCCGCAGAAATACTTCCCTTGTGGTTGCAGCTTACGCTCCTTCAAGGTCAATAACCAATTCATGTAAAACAACTGTTAACGTCAAAACGGAACTGAGCAACGGACGCTGGCGCAAGTCTATTTATACGCGTGATGACGTCGGCGCCGATACGGAGGCTGTCGAGGGACATCAGCTCAAGGGACGTCTACGCGCAGCGCCCTCTACTGAAAAATAAAATTCCGAGGCCAGCAAGCTGGGAGATGATCTATCAAAGATGAGGAATACGTCGGAGGAACATCCCATCGAAAGAACGTTACCAGGTAAGAAGTAACTTGTTCTTTTCACTGATAGCTCTGCGGACGGGATGCTGGAGGTGGGAATAGCTCTGAGGGCTAGGTGGGTTTTGGCAATGAATGCCACTCCACCACCTTTGCCCGTCGTTCTCTCAGCCCTGATAATGGTATAGCCATATGGTATGGCTAGGGAGAGGGCTGGTCCTGCTGCCTTGTGTAACCAGGTTTCTGTAACAGCCAGGAAATCTAGGCTGTTTGAGATGATAAGATCGGCAATCTCTGTGGTATGGGCAACCAGGGAGCAAGCATTGATGAGGGCTCCTTTGATATTAGAAGATGATGAGATGGTATTGTTAGGTGTGGAAGTATGGTTCCGGGAGAGAGGACGAGCCGTGTCTCTATTGGTAGCATGTTGGAGGTTTTTAGGTGCCTTTGTGGTTAGGGAAACGAGAGCCTAGTCTCAGGTTTCTAATGTGGACTGAAAGAGGGATGAGTGGTGTAGCGAATCGCTGTAACCATTCGAGAGGGGCGAGTGGGTTACAGGTTGCTATGTTTGATGGTGCAGTGCTAGATGGTCTGTGATTGAGAGTGAGTAATGGCGGTGGTAGAGTATAAGTTGGGGTGACTGGCTGAACTAGAGGAAGGAGTAAGGCCTAGGCCAGTGTGGCTCTGTGGAATGAGGACATGGTGGTTGGTCAATAGATAGGCTAAGGCAGATTGAGAAGTAAAGGAGGTTGACACAATCGGCAGAGTGTCAAAAGTAGCTTGATTTAAAAGTAGGTAGAATGAGCAAAATAGTAGCAATAGGCTGATTAGCAAGTACAATGGGCATGAAATCAGTAGTGGGCTGAATCAAATGACAGTATAACAGTAGGCTGATTAAAGAGTCAAACAGTGGGTACAGTATCAGCAAGTACAATGGGCATGAAGAGTGGGCTGAATCAAATGTCAATTATGTGGGCGTTATATCAGCAGATCAATGGATCAGGGATAAGTAACGGCACTTAAATGGCATTTAAACATTGCAAGTAATGAGTGCAGAATATAGCTGACCCATGGGAGGTTAGCAATAGAGTATTCGCAAATACAACAGCACAATACCTGACAGTAGGTTGGCTTGTAGGGTGGGTGGCTGGTGCGCGAGATTGCCCTAGAGAGTAAGAATGTGGCATGGTGGGTTCAGAGAGCATGAGCACCTTAAACGTTGGACTGGGCGGCAAGCAGCGCTCACCGGCGAACGGCAAACAATGCCTTTTTCCTCTGGCCTTATTCAAATGGCCGGCTTCCTTCCGCCTGCCGGCAGATGTGTGGCAATAAATGGGCTTAGTTGCCTAGCAACTAACAGCTAACACCAGCCTCGCTATGAGGCCGTGATGCGCCGGCCATTTTGAGATATCATAAGGCAAAGGACAAACGGGGATTGAACACCTTACATGAGGCTTGTTTTGGACCAGTCCCCTTTTGCATTTTGCCTTTAAAAGGAGAGGTTCATCTTTGCACCATCAAGAGGAGAATGGCACATGTTTGAACCTCTGTTGGGAGTGCAGTTCATTCCAAAATCCTCTGCCATAGAGGTCAAGACAGAAAGCATCCAAGGCAGAAGAAAGTCATGTCACCAAACAATCCTCAGGGAACCATGGGCATGACTACTGCTGTACCATATCGCTACTGGCTGCACTGGAAGAAGGCTCCTTTTCACTGGAGTTAAGGGATCCCCTGTAGGTGCCAGCCAAGCTCACTAGAGTAGGAATGCAGAAGAGAAGGTCTCATCTTGCCCTGGAGAAACCTGCATTTGGCCTCCTAGCAAACTAGAAGTTGGAGAACGGCTTTGAGCCTAGATTCCCACATTGAAACACTTGTGAGCCACACTGAATTGGACTTTGCCTGCCTGTCTCAAGCTTCTTTGTGCCACGTGCTGTTGCTGCTTGCCCCCACAGAATGTTGGACCCAGTTGACCAACTCCCAACATGACGCCAAATCACTGCCTCAGGAAGCTCCAAGAGGCCTGGCTCGATGTGGGCCCCCAAAGACAAGAATAAGGTACTGTGAAGAGGCCTTGTCCCCCTTGTCCACATTTGGACCATAGTGAAATTCAAGCTCCCTTCTCAGCCTTTTTCCCCGAAGACTTTCTTGAACACTGACATTATACCGATTAAGTACCTGAACACGCCTGCTCCTACCCAGAGTGCCATTCTGCTAGCCTGCATTGTTTGTGTTTTCTTTACAAGAGTGGGTTTTTGTTTGTGTTTTTAGTTAGGTGGTTGCATTTCATTGTTTGATTAAAAATCTATATTTTTAAAAAGCTTTACTGGACATTCTTTTATTTTGGAGCCATAATACTTTAGTTGTTTGGGTTGCTATTGTCATCAGCTTGCACTCCTGAAGATATAGCCTGCCCTCAGCCGGCGCAACCAAACCAAATACCGAGAAGTATGAATTCCTTTTGGGGTGCGCCCGTTTCACCTTTATGATTCTGATCACTATGGGTTTAGTAGTAGTGTTGGGCTGAGTAGGAGGTTTGGCCACCACTCATCCCTGCACTCCTTTAGAGCAGTAGTAATTTCATCACAGTTATACCTTCCACATCGGAAAGGAAATTGTGACCGGTTCTTCAGCCATGCGTTGTTACTTACAGCCATACAAGGATGATAACTTGAATTAAGAAGATCTCCCAAATTAGGCAAGCTATGACATGTCATGAGATGTGATGTGCTGCATACCAATTCTGGATCATTACACAAGACATGCCAATGTTATTTATGTTACGTTAATGTTCTTGTTTGCTGTACAAAATGACCACTAGAGTAGTTTCAGAATGCAGAGGCTTATTAATGGAGTGACGTACTGTGGCCCTTGCAGGAGTGTGCAGATCTTAGTCTGTTGGAGAAAAATGAACAAGGGGAAGATGAGGGGATGGGGAAGCGGGAACATGGTGACTTTACAAAGGGTGCAAAACTTGCTGATGGGTGCGGGGTGGGTCGGGTTGAACAGGTTAAGGGCAGACCCTGCAGGTTGATTTCTGTTCCCATATAGTTCTCCTCACAATAGAGGTACTTTCTTCAAGTAGCATATAATGCTGGCTAGCATACAAAAGGCATTGCATGTGTAAATTCATGAAGTTGGGAACGTCCAGTGATGTCACCTCGTGGGATTTTGAGACTGAGAGTTAAGTATATTGATCACTTTATCATCACGTTTGTATCTAGTGCTTCATGACATGTTCTTTGTTATTCTAAGCGCTGTTATAATAGGTGTTATATCCCAATGAAATGGTACTAAATGTATCAACCTTAAAAGAATAACTGCCATGCACCGGGATTTAAACCTATGTTCAGCAGATTGAACACAGATTGTTTGGATCAAGTGCATAATTGGTTTATCTAAATTGCCAGTTGGGTCATGTCTTGGATGGAGCTGAACATCAGCCATGGTCCAAAGGCAGACGACCTGCATTGTAGCTTCGCCTTCGTGGTTGCAGTGTACTACCGCGACTGGTGCGTTAGACCTATACCCTGCTATGTGGACGCTTATGCACATGTGGCAGCAATTGGGAAATGTGCCAAAGGAATGGGGTGATAACCCCTTTTTCAACAGATAAGACCATCATAGTGTGTTAATGGTGCTAATTCAGTGCCAGATAGGGGGCTCACATACCAACTGCGGGAGTAAAGAAGAAAGACGATGGGGGTGGCCACATGGGGTATAACACAGATACTCTGAGGCACAAACGCATTGTATAAAGGAATTCACCAGCAATGATCGGGGGTGATGATACATGGGATGTAAATTTGGTTCAAAATACTGCTCTTGGATTAGCAAAAGGAGGGGAGGGATACAAATAACGCAATCAGATACACATAGTGAGGAATCCCTTGTAGCATGCTGGATCTGGGAGCTTTCAATTTAAAACACATGACCACAACGACAGGGATGTGCAAAGGGGGCAGGAGACTCAATTTACTTGTCATATGTGAATTAACAGAACCGGAACTGGGTGATGTAACTGCAGGGTGGTCTACCAAACAAGCCAGCCTGATCGGGAAGCGGGGAGGGAGGCTCTGTCCCAGTGTGCCGGTCACATGACTGCCAATGCTCATCGGCAGCCGGCTGGGAGAAGTGAACACTGGACAGAGTGGCGTTCCTTGGAGGACCAATCAGACTGTAAGTTCCTGAGCTCTGAAGAGGTGGCCAGCCCTCAAAGTATCTACCACAGAGTTCGTGAAGGTCGTCATCCCACAGGTATCGTGTGAATGTCCCCTTTCCAGCCAGCTGTAGGGTGTCTTGTGTCCTGTTCTCAAAGGTGCTGACCAATGGCAGTGTATTGAAGTTCCAGCGGTCAGCACAAATGTTGCTTCATAATAACAAAATGTTCTGGGTTGGGTTGTGAATAAAATGTGGTACCACATGGGGAGGTACGGTGATGGGAAGCCATTGAACTGTTTGCTTTAATGACATTTTCACTAATTTATGTAAATATCAAAGGGGAGGAGATTGCAATCAAATCCCTTGGAAGCACAGAAAAAAGTAATTCTCCAACTTGCAAGTGTTTCTCCTAACTTCCGACTAGTGTATTTCTTGTTATAAAACCATTTGTTGTATATCATTCAGATGTCAGCCTCTCGATCAGAGCTAATCCACTGTTCTATTTGATTTGTGCGCACTCAGCTGTAATAAACAGCGTTGCTTGGGGGCAGGGCGTGGATTGCACGCATGCCATAAAGACAAGCTCCCGTGGAGCTCCGTCCGAGATCCTACTGCAAAGAACCACTTATGCTTGATTAGCCCTGCAACCTACTATTTGCCTGCATAATCCTGCAGGGGAACTACTCCCCATCACTCGACCCGACTCCTGAGCCGAATCGGAGTCGAGCCCCTGGGACCCGCAAAATGGCGCCGCCCGCTGCGAGCTGTGACTAACGCAGCAGCCGACTCGAGACATCCCGTGGAGCCCACAGCAGAGGACGCGCGCGTGCGCAGCGACCGATCGATCGGACCACCTGATCCCTGGCTCCACCTGGGCTACAGCTGCCGAGGGAGCGGAACACTGTGAACGCCGGCGAACCCTGCGCAACGGATGTTCGGGAAGCCGCAGCTCCTGAAAGGCGGGAGCGGACACAGACCACTCGAGCCGTGCAACGCGGAGAGGCCCGCAGCCCCGCGAACGTACTTCTGCGCAGCGGCGGGGGGGCCGGGCCACGCGTTCCCGGCTTCGCCCAGGCTCCAAATCCAGGGATAGGCTGCGGGGGCTGGGAGTGAATCCCCCGTGGCTACAGAGCAGGGTGATAGCACGCAGCCCCCTGGACGCGCCCCAGCACAGCAGCTGAGAGTCGGTCATTTGATTCCTGCCTCCATCAAGACACCGGTCACCGCGGGGTCGGGGACTGGCCCCCCGCGACTACAGCGAGAGCTAGCACGTAGCACCTGCGCTACGAGGCACGAACGGAAACAGACGCCTGAAACTGCCTGAATGGTGAAGCGGAGGAGGAGGCAGCAGAGGCCTTGAGGGTGGCAAGCGGACGCACACAATACCAGGTGAGGAGGCGGAATATAAGAGCGACCCCCCGACGCATACTGGCCAACATAGCCGGGCCTGGCGCGAAGAATAGTTGACCCTGTGATCCTGCACTGTCTCCTGCGCGGGGGGGCCAGCCTGGATCTGTGTGGCCCCTGTCGCCCTTGGACTGGGAAGTGAAAGTAGAGACTGCCCCAAAAAGCACAAAAAAGCCCACGCGAGGAAGATTCCTGGAGTGGCGGGGGGCTCCGGGAACCAGCCCACAACACTAAAGCCCGGGGGGAGAGATGTGGGGGGGAAATAAAACATCATAGAGGCCGGGAACCGCAAGAAGCCCAATCCAGAGGCGGCGGGACAACTCGGACCCGCGGGCAGCCCATCAACGGCACAGGTAGGGGCCAGAAGATACCTGAGCATAGCCTACAGTCCCAGACCGGCCCACAGCACAGCACCTCCAAGACCGAGGCCCTCCAAACAACCCACGCCCATAGACCTTAGTACAAAGTTTGAAAACTGATCCTGGACACGTGCGTTGCTAGATACAGCAGAGCAGCTGGGGTTGGATCCCTGGGACCAACGTTCCCCCGAAACCCGCTCGGAAACAAGAGAACAGGGGTCGAAGATAAACCCACACCCTACAGGGGACAGAACCCACAGATCTCAAAGTAGGAGATGTCTCCCCCCAGGAGCAAACCGAAACTGGTCACGATGGACTCTTTCATGACAGTCAGACCCCAAAGAAAGTCACAACAACAAGATCGGGAATCCCCCGAAGAATTGCCCCAACAGGAGGAGGACCTCAAACACACGCAAGTCCTGCAAGCAATAGCTGCCCTCCGCACATCACTTGAAGGAAGGCTGGAGGAGGTGAAATCCGACATGCAACTCATGCGCCAGGACGCCCGCAACCTAACTGAAAGAGTCACTGTGGTGGAGACCGCCCTGCATGAAAATGTAGAGGACACCCGAGACCTAAAGATAACGGTTCGAGACTTGGAACAGAAGGTGGCAAGGCTGGAGGCCCGCTCTGAGGATGCTGAAGGTCGAGCTCGCCGTAATAACATTCGAATTCTGGGGGTCCCTGAAGACCTAGAAGGCCCAGACCCGACGGTCTTCATTGAAACGCTGCTGCAACAAGAAATAGGGGTGGGAAATCTCTCCCAGGGGTTCTCTGTGGAAAGGGCCCACAGGTCTCTTCAGAAACGTCCTCCACCCGGATCTCACCCACAACCAATCATAGCCAAGATTCTAAACTTCAGGGACCGGGAAACTATACTACGGTACTCCAGGGAAGGGGGGAGATAAAAAGGAAATACCCGGACTATACCCCTGCAGTGCAACGAGCTAGAAACTCCTACATTCCAATAAAAGCCTGGCTGAGGAAGCTCAACTTGAAATACATGCTGCTCTATCCCTCACGTCTCAAGATACTATATAAAGGAAAGGTAACATTCCTAGAGACCCCAGCCGCAGCCAACATGTGGCTCGAACATAATAACCTGGCCGACGACCGGGAAGAACTACCGAACTCAGACCGAAGTTGACCACACACCTCCCAGTGAGCGCAAGAAATGGGCTGTCCCCTCGAAGGGGGAAATAAAAACGAACAGTAGGCAAACGAATCACTATGAAGTTCTACTGCAAAGTAAGCTACATCGGACGAGGGCTCGGAGGAACATACGAGCGACAGTCAAGCAACCCACCCCACCAGAAAAGGTGTAAGCAGTTTGCTCACACACTACCTGATCCGGAAGGCCAGGAGTGGCCTGGAAGGCTCAGGAACCCCGGAGCAATGCAAGTTAAAAGCAACTGCTGGGGACAGTTTGAATAGTTTTGTTGAGTTTTCCCCATTCAACGCAATGGGAGTTACACAAGTTAAAAAATCTCCAACCAACGAAAAGCTTGAAGCCGTGACAGGAGGACAGAGAGTGAGAAGGCCAGGACATGGTGAACGAGTAAAGGACGCCAGCAGGGGCCGGACAACGGTGATTGAAACCCAACTGCTCTGCTATGGCGTCTAAAGCAAATATAAAAATAATGACCTGGAATGTAAGGGGCCTGGGCTCTTACCTACGCCGGAATAGAATCAAGTCCTATCTGAACAGAAAGAGAGTGCAGATAGCACTGCTGCAAGAGACACACTGCACAGCGGTCTCCCTGGCGAAACTGGGAGAACACTGTTGAGGTCAGGGGGTTGGAACTTCATACTTTAAATACGCAAGAGGGGTATACATTTGGATTCACCCACAGCTCCCATTCCATCTAATCAAGTCCGAGACGGACCCAGAGGGTAGGTTTGTGATACTAATGGGCCGGTTAGAACAAGAAGAGATCTGCATAGTAAATTCTTACCTCCCCAACACCAAAATTCCAACGCAGCTAAACTCCATGTACGCCAAAATTGCGCCATACAGACACGGTGGGGGGGAGACTTCAACTGTGTCCATGATCCGATACTTGATAGGTCCTTCCCGCACCCAAAAGGGCCCTCAGCGGCTACAACAGCCCTCTCCCTATTAACCGACAGGTTGCACCTGGCCGACACCTGGAGAGAGTGTCATCCTGACGCCAGGGGGTACTCATATTTCTCCTCCCCACATGATCTTCACACGAGACTAGACTATGTCTTCATAAGTAATGAGCATCTGTCACAAATAGAAGAGGCCCAACACCTAGGCAGAACCATTTCCGACCACTCGCCACTCCTAGTGGGATGGAATCACGCTGGCCCCAAACCTCCTATTCCAATGTGGAGAATGCCGATTGACGCCCTTGGCGATCTGGCATTCAGGGAAGAGCTACACGAATTTATAGAAAGTTTTGTTGAGAGAAACACTGGAAGTGTTGACCATTTAAGCACAATGTGGGACGCCCTAAAAGTAGTGACAAGAGGGGAAATCATAGCGAAGGCAGGGGGCATTAGGAAACAACTGAGGGGTGAACTTAACCACTGGGAGCAGCAGATTGAACAACTCGAAGCAGCCCCGGTGGCCACTGAACAAAGGGAGGACAACCTCAAAGAACTTAGAACTAACTCTGCTCTAGCATGGGATAGACTCGCCAAATTTGACTATGCCACCAAAACTAATAGAATACACACAGAAGCAGATAAACCAGGCAGAATGCTGGCTTGGCTCTGCAAGAAAGAACACCCCAGGCACACAATCACTGGGATACAGACTGTAGACGAAGGGGTAGCGCAGACACAGCAAGCCATAAATGACACCTTTAAGAGCTTCTAGGAACACCTCTACTCTCACGATGACCAGGTTCCCCTAGAGCAAATCATGGACACCCTGGAAGAGATAGGACTCCCCAAGATGTCCCCTGAACTATCTGAAGCCCTAGACGCAGATATTACAACTGAGGATATCATGGAGGCAATTAAGTCACTAGCCACCGGCAAGACTCCTGGGAGCGATGGCCTACCCACTGAGTTCTATAAAGCTTATGAGTCCACCCTAACACCCCTACTACACGAGGTTTTTCAGGAAGCGCATGAGAGAGGGATATTACCTGACAGCCTGAGGGAGACCCTTCTGATCCCGATCATCAAGCCCAATAAACCCCCCGATGAATGCGACTCTTACCGCCCGATAGCAATGCTCAACTATGATGTGAACATTTTGACAACAGTGTTAGCAAACAGATTGGCCAGAATCATAGGGGAAGTACATGAAGATCAATGCGGCTTCATACCAGCCCGGAACATGAACTTGCGCAGAGTGCAGCATGTCATCGCCCAAACCGAGGCCCACACAGAAGCATACGCACTGCTGTCCCTCGATGCCATCAAGGCGTTTGATTCGATATTCTGGGAGTGGCTAGTGGCAGTTCTAGAAGGGTTTGGCTTTGGCCCGGGGTTCATTAGGTGGATCAAAATACTATACACAAAACCTAGGGCCAAAGTAAAAACCGGGAAACATATATCAGAGGTCTGGAACATATGCAGAGGCACCAGACAGGGATGTCCTCTCTCCCCCATGCTCTACGTATTAGGACTAGAACCTATTGCCATCTATTTTCGAAAACAATTCTTTGATGCTGGGATCCGGCTGGGCGGTATTGACCACATTATCTCTCTCTATGCGGATAATGTACTATTATTCGTCAGGGACCCACACAACAATGTGCCCATGATGTTGGACGTCCTAGACAATTTTGCAAGGGTTTCAGGCATAACATCCAGGGCAAAATCCTGCCTCTTCCCTCTGGCAGGCCTTAAGGGAAAAGATGTAACGAAACTTCCCTCGGTGGGAATACAGTGGGAAAGAACCTCATTCAAATATTTAGGGATACACATAATGCATTCCCCGGAGCAAATGCACGAGCACAACACTAAAGCCGCTCTTCCTGCCTTAAGAAAATCCATGACCTTCTGGGCGAAACTTCCCCTATCCATGTTGGGCAGGGCCTCAATAATTAAAATGATTGTTCTTCCGAGATTCTTGTATGGATTCCAAAACGTGCATTTCCACATCAAAGCGCCTTTCTTCCGCCTATTGGAAAGAATACTGAGAGATTTCCTGTGGGGGAAAGGAAGACGCAAGATAGCACTCGCCACCTTGACATTACCATACACCCAGGGTGGAATCCAACTCCCAAACTTTGAAAAATATTATCTGGCAGCACAGCTCAGCTTTATCACCAAGTGGCTAGCAGATGATGCCACATCTGAGATGCCACTCTTGCAGCCACTGATCCCCCCCGTTGTATATGAGAGAACTTTCCTGGGCCCCCACCCACCTGATACGAGATGCCCCCTTCATGGCCACCCTAGGACGAAAAATTTGGCATAGGACCGAAACCCTCGCCGATGCTAAACACCAGTACTCCCCGAACATACCGCTGGTCTCGGACCTATGCAGATCCCCTGAAGACCTACAACACCTCAGACACTGGGAACAGAAAGGGATATACTCATGGGGGGACCTATATACAGAGGGGCAGTTTAAAGAATTTGAAACGCTTCAGGAAGAAAATGGCGTCCACACAGGCCAGTTCCTGTGGTACCAAAGGATAAGATCTACGGCATGAACCAGGTGGTCGACATGGCCAGAGGAACCAGAATCAAACCCCTTGATCACGCTACTGTACGAACTGGGAGAGGGAAGGAAGCCGGTGTCTCAGATCTATAGCCACCTAAGTGACACCCCCAACCCGCGCAGTGCTGAATTAAAAACCAGATGGGAAGCAGATATAGGCCGGGAATTAACAGACGTTGAATGGGAGAGGGCCCTGACATTTCCCAAAACAGTATCCAGAAACCATAGATTTAGACAAATATAACTGAACCTCCTACATTGGACATACTTAACCCCATCCAGGCTGGCCAAATTTAATAGAACTCAGAGCTCCAAATGTACATGGCGTGAAATGGACAATGCAGACTTGCTTCATGTATTCTGGTTGTGTGCCAAGACACAGCTCCTGTGGACTTCCATACAACAGACAAGTGAGACTCTGGGGTTGACCAGATACGAATGGACTCCCGCGGAATGCCTACTGGGCACATATCCCAGACCGGCGAAGCTAAAGCACCTTGCTAGATTAATGGACATCATGTGCATACTGGCTAAGAGGACAATTGCAATGTCCTGGAAGAAACCACCGGGACCTCAACAGAAAATCTGGCACAGAGGGTGCTAGCGGAAACGAAGGCCTGGGAGGAGAGTGTGGCCAGATCTACAGACGCCTCGAGCATGACCTTGGATGCCTGGAAAGTACTCACAGACCCCTTGTTCTACCCCTCTGATGACAAGCCCCCATGAGCTGGGATAAAACCACTGAAGGCAGATCTATGGACTAAATCGGAGTCCCTGAGATCAACCAGTCATAACTCCATGCGGTCCTTGCCGGCAGGAGACCTCCCACCCCTGATGAACCAGACCCCCCCCACCCGGCGCCACCAAACAACACCGGCTTTTCAGGAAACAAAACACTTGGAGATAGTTAATGTTGTAATGTTAAGTTGTTATTGTTTAAGATGCAAAGCGCCTTATCCTTTGATTGAAGATGTGTTGGTTACCTTGTGGTTGTACCAAATAACAAATGCCAATAAACAAATTTGAAAATAAAATAAACAGCGTTGCTTCTTGCCCGGTTTGTGCTCCATTTTTTGAGTATGTGGTTTTTATTTTGAATTAAATAGCTGACACCTTACTACAATTTGGAGGCCCCAGTGAGATGTCTCAGTCCTCCCTGGACTACTGAGGGTACCCAGGCCGCCCACCCTGAGGGTGCGGGTTTGGTGACCGCAGTCCGGTTTCCAGCGCATCACTGAGGATGCCTTGCAGATGCCAAGTTCGCAAAGGTCTGCCAGGTCCCGGGAGCCATCCTGCATTTCAGTGGAAGGGCGAGCCTGTGGTGGAGGCTCCATGCCGAGGGGATTCAAGAGTTTCCATGACGTGAGTATAACTGTGCAAGAAGATGCTGCAAGTAGTTGTATGCTAGTAGAAGGGGGAGGGATAGATTGTTCGTATGGTGTATAGGACGCATCCTCGAGAAGGGAGGACAATCGGCCATAGTAGTTCAGATATTGGAGCGTACCACCCAATAGGGAGCGGGCGCTGGTGTGGGCTTGCGTGGGGTAGAGCAGGAGGGGTGCATAGCGGACTACATTAGACAGGATTGGCGTGTAGTACAGGCAATTGTATAGTTCTGTCATTGGGGTATGAATTGTTTTTTTTCTTTTTTATAGACAGTGACGTGCATGTGATAGTTGGTCATTGAATGATGAGGGCTTGTGGTGGACGAGTCGGCACCCAGAGGTATCTTGTTTAAAATAGCAGGCTGTTCGCATTCGTAAGGAGAAGGAGTGTGCCATGGTGCATGGTTAGACACTGGACACTCTTGCACTAACATAGGAAACAGTGAACCCATGGAGAGGGATGTCCAGTACTAACCTCGAGTGAGTGGTCAGGTGGCCTGTAGAAGGGGCCTGTGGAGAGGGCCAGTGTGAACAAGTGGAGTGGCTGGTTGGGCCTTTGTAGAGGGCCCGAGTGAACATTGAAGGGTGTGCTTGGGAATAAAGGAGAGGGGAAGAATTGGGGGAAACAGAAAACGGGGGAAACATAGAATAGTGTAATAAAAGAAAGAAATTGCATATACGGACAGCCCCTTAGACCATATGTGTTGCAGATTGCCCCAGTATCGCGATAAAATATTAAAATACAACTTCCAGTGGGCAGAGGAGACTGCAGGACAGTGTTTCCATGCCTGGCCAAGAGAATGGATGTTTGACATTAAAATAATAGAGAATACGTTCTCATACCTGTTGACAAAATATAAAGGCTCTAAGCTAAAAATCAGGCAGAATATATTGGGTCTCTGAAAAGTATAAAAGGAGACTAAAGAGGACAAATTAAAGAAAGAAGAAGTGACAGTGGGAGGGAATGGACCAAGCTCACCAACCCCGCCCATGGATTGTATCCCACTTTACAACCAGCCGCAGGGTACACTAACCCGCAGTGGGAAACATCTGAGGGGAGAAAAAGATGGAGGAGAAGCATACAGGGAGCGAAAAGAAATATTTAGCAGACAATTAAAAGAACATGCGCCAGCAGGTGGAGGCACGCTTCAGTGAAGCAGAACGCGGGTAATCGAAGAGGAGGTGAGGAGGAAGAACAAGGTAGATAAGAGGGAATGGTTATCTGGAAGAATAACATTCAAACTAGATGGGGAGGGCGGAGAAGAGACAACGGAAAATGACGATGAGGAGGACGACGACGTAGCTTCAGACGAAGGATCACTAGGCGACGAATGGAGTGACATGGACAGTGACGAATGGACGCCCGATAAACTAAGGTGAAGAAATGAGTGGAGACCACAGGACGGTGACAGTTGTGTTAGGGACTGGTCCACCTCCTTACGTAATATGACATGGAAGGTAAAAATCGGGTTAACTTAAGTTTTCAGGGGAGGAGGGCCAGGATCAAAAACATGGGTAATGCCATTATTACAGAAGGGATGAGGGGGAGCCCATTATGTGCCCTGGCAAACAATTGACCGGGATAACCCAATATGTAGTTTACCTTTTCTCATGGCCGGGGGGCCAGTAAATGGATACAGGCACTCGAGAAAAAGACAACAGGTGTAACACTTGCCATAGGGGGATATGAAAAGTTTGTCGCAATAATAGGAGAATAGGCAGACACAATTTGAAATCAGGCGAGCTACAAATGAGTGAAATTGAGCACCAATGCTCATGATGGACCTCCATTTCACAATTGTGAAGCACATGTCTGGGAAGTTCTAAGAAGCGTGACTCCCAACAGTTATGACCTGGGGACAGTGATGACTCATAAAATGAAAGGAGATGGCGACTTAGCAGAATAGATCAAGAGTTCAGGATTTATGGACCCAAGAGACAAATAGGGGGGCCCACAGACTCTGAGCATGTCAAGTCCTAGCAGTAACTGACAACCCCAAACAAAGAGGAACCTGATGTGGCAGTGAAAATATGAAAATAGGACCAAGAGAGTTCTCATTTCTCATAGTTACAGCAACAACCAAATCCTGCATTAGAGAGGGGGGATTCCCACTATCTAGAAAGTCATGGATATGCAGGAATTTTCTGGAGCGGTGGTTGCGGTTCCAGTAACATAGGATTTACTATTAACTATACGGACGCAACATCCAGTGGCTCCCTTACTATACTCCAAAAACAACACCCATCAACATATTGGGGGGGGGGGGAGATTTTCTCCATAAATTAAATGCAACTATATCATTCACACACAGAAGGATGGTGTGCTCCATGCCCAGCATTTACTATGCCTGGATAGCAGCTCTTCTCTTGGCAGCACACGCACAAAGCAACTTGTGTGTACAGCCACTATATCACAGCATGTTCCTGTATGGGGTCTGCTAGGATGGGTCTCTAGAATACAGGGGAAGGTGTTCCGACTGGCTTCAGAATTCCTATTCCGACGACAGTGCCAGAAGGATGATTTAAAGGGGAAAACAATGGTGCTACAGTTGGAAGAAGCAGTAATACGCAAGGAAATGGTGATTCTTTGCGGTACAGATGTCAACATGGAGTGGCGAACAGTGCTATGCATTGACCCCACGTTTACAATTACAGGAGTGTCGGATGAACAACTGTTTGCTAATGACAAAGAAGAAGGAGAAATGGTGGTCCAGATACAGATACCTTGCCAGTTCAGGTAGTGGAAAAACAGGTAGTGGAAAAACTAGTTCCCATTCTGACACAGCTAGTGAACAAACAAAAAAAAACATACAGAGGCAGATTTCAAAGAGGGGCCAGATAGTTATGGACAAAGGGACCTCACAATGTAGAGGTACTGAAAGGGATTGGAGCAGTAAAAATAAAATTGAAACAAGGGGCCCTGCTACCCGGGCAAAACAATACCCCTTGACCAGAGAAGCAGATGAGGGGATACATTCCACTATGCACGCCTTATGGCAATAAGGCATAATTCAGACATCAACATCCACCTACAACACAGCAATCTACCCGATAAAGAAATTAAGAAGAGGGTCATGAGGTTTCATTCATGATTTGCGTCTCCTAAATGAAGTGGTAGAAGCAGAATTTTCTGTGGTTCCATACCCCGCCACAATATTGTGTAATATTCCAGCAAAGGCAGAATACTTAAGTTATTGATTTGAAGAAAGCCTCTTTCTCTATACTCTTCCACCCAGATTCAAGAAACCTGACCGCCTTCACGTATCGTGGAATAATATTTGTACATACTTGTTTGTCCCACGGATACTGTGAATCGCCCAGCATCTTTCATAGAATAATATAAATGGATTTATGTAATGTGCAAACATCAAGCACAATGATTCAATATGTAGATGACCTGCTAATATGCAGTGAGACAGAAGAAGAGTGTACCACAGTCTGTACACATTTTGTCACTATTCGCAAAAAAGGGGTACACGGTGGATAAGGAAAAAATACAGTATTGTCTCGAAGAGATGCTGTATTTGGGACAAATAATATCCATTGAAGGGCGAAGAATAATGCCCGATAGAACATAGGCCATTCATTTAACCACACGTCCGCGAACAGTAATAGAAATGCAGAGGTTTCTAGGTCTTTGCAATTACTGCAGAGCTTGGGTATTCCATTTTATGCCACATTCACAAAACTTCTCTTGCATAGCCTTAAGGAAGTGCAGAAGGAGAAGAGGGACATAAAATGGACATCTGACCTGAATGAGAGTTTCGCAGAACTAAGATGCACTAGCACATGCACCAGTGTTAGCAACACCAACATAAAGCGAGAAATTCTATTTGTTCTTGCATTCAGATGGATCAGTGATGATGGCTGTCCTCACACAAAAGGAGCCGCACGGACATCAACCACTAGCTTACTATAGTGGGAGCTTAGACCCCGTAATGCAAGGACACTTCCCTTGTGAACAATCGCTTGCGATTGCAGCGTTTGCAATTGAGAAAGCATCAACGATTACCATAGGGTGTCCCGTAGTCTTGTATGTGGAACACTCATTATTTGCTGTTCATGAGAAATCAAAAATCACACTAACCACCCAAAGGGATATGATGTCATACTGACAAACCCCACCATAGAGGTGGTAATGTGTGGAAGTGTGAACCCAGTGATCTACCTAGCAGAACCAATAGAAGAAGGGGATTACTTACATGACTGTGCAGCACACATGGACAGAATGGAAGGGGATGTACGGGTAAAAGAGGAAGAAATAGCAGGAGCCGACATGGCCTATATTGACGGGTTCTCAAGCATTGACCCTGAGAAGTGAAGAAGGCATACTGATGCGGCATTTGTATGCTGCATAATTGAAGAGTATGTAATAGCATCCCAGTAGTGGCTACCTTCACACTATTCAGCACAGGCAGCAGAATTAGTGGTGATAAGAGCACTAAAAATGATGGAGGGGCATGCAACCAATATATTTTAAAAAAGAGATGGTTCTCCTGTACAATATGCAGTACTATTAAAGGAATACATTGAGGTATTAAAGGCTCCAGTAGAGGTGGCAATGATGACATGCATTGCCCATACAGGAAACTGAGACCGGGTATCAATGGGGAACTAAATGGCTAACAGAGCTGCGAAAGAAGGAGTGCTAATGTACCCCAGGAAGGGGTAAAGGGTGCCACTGATTGCAACAGAAATAAAGAAGAGTGGGGAGGAAGAAAGAGTGGAAAGTTTCAACATGACCCCCATACGACAGATAATAGAATTACAAGGAGAAGTGCCAAAAGAGGAAAAAGAATTATGGATACACCAAGGGTGCTCACTGTCACCAACAGACCTTATTAGGTGGCAGAATAGCACAGGGAAGACTGTGATGCCCAGAAAATTGTTAAATGGAGATTCCGCACAAAGAAAGCACAGCAGCAGAACTAAGTGAGGCATGAACGAGTAAATTAATTTGTGGGAAATTGTATGGTTTGGAAACAGTTTCTGGCTTTTTTGCCTCCCTCTTGCACTTGTCCTCCGTAACACACTTTCTGCAGATCACCACCCGAGTCTGTGTGAAACTTTAATGGGAAGGAGAATGCATGCGCTGCCCCTCCTTAACGTTCAGTTTCAGGCGCTAGCCCTAGCTCAGAAATCCTTGCAAATTAAATGAAAAACTATTTGACTGAGATGACCAATGTGCTTCGCTACATTTCCCGCCAGGTCCAGCAATCTACAAGCGTGCTAACAAACACTGAAGAGAGTACACAAGCATTTCCTCAAACACAGCCACTCTATCCGGGAGATAAGATCCTCATTCGAAACAGTAAGAAAGTGCAAAGAGGCTCGGTTTTGTGGCCGTCTGAAGTAATCTTCTCAACACCCACAACAGTGAAGATAAAAGAACGTTGTGCATGGATTCATCACACTGATGTTTGACGTGACACCCGCAGCACGTTGGAAAGAGGTGCAGTGACCTGATGGGAAGTATAACGCAATTTGCATTAACATTTTGTACTATAATAAGGTGTTACAGGAAACCCACAATGAGGGTGGACGATGGACAAGGAAAAAGGAAAGGGGTTGTGATTAACTAGTGAGTGGGGTTAAAGTAAAATGTATTATATTGTTCTGCATCTTTGTTTTAGTCATGGCCACAGAGCTAGGACGACAAGCTCCATCACATAAAGGGTCCAGTTGGACCCAGTCCGGGCGCCTTTGGCACCAGGCTCATGGTAAAGTGTGCTCTGCACACTTTATTTCTAGTACACGTGTTATCTCATCCCCTGCAGGGCCCCCACGTGCATCCAGGCCATAGGAACTCATTGGGCTGCACGTGCAGCATCTTCTGGGAGTGGCAGGGTGGAGCCATAAGGCAGGACTAAGGAGCATGGGTGGGACCAGGCTATTTAATCCTGCCCTGCCCGCATGCCAGCGCTTCGCGTTAGTCTGCT
Source organism: Ambystoma mexicanum (assembly GCF_040938575.1). NCBI lineage: Eukaryota > Metazoa > Chordata > Amphibia > Caudata > Ambystomatidae > Ambystoma > Ambystoma mexicanum. The sequence goes on from NC_090936.1 coordinate 438,489,300, forward strand.
CATTGCAGCGTAACGCTCACCGCCGCCTGAAGCGCATCTTACTTGATTCCAGCAATACCATTGTCAGAAGCGCATCTTACCTCATTCCAGCAATACCATCCATCATCGCCCGAAGCGCATCTTACCTGATTCCTGCAATACCATCTATCATCGCATGCAGCGCATCTTACCTGATTCTAACATTTGCCGTCGTCGGAGCGCATCCTTACCTGTTCCGATTTCCAACACTTACTCGGGAGCTCATCTCGGCCAGCATCCCTGCGGTCCCAGCCTTCCATCGACCTCCAGCAGATCTTCGGGTATCTGCTCCTCGTCTGACTTCGCCAGGCCATCCCTGTAGGAAAAAAGGGCAAACAAGGTTAGAAACAACATAAAGACATTACGCTAAGGTTGCGCGCAACACAATCCTCACGCTGACTGTAGAACCAAACTTACCATCTATTTGGGACATTGTAAACTCCTCAGGACTCCATTGGGCTCGCTTCCAGCACAGCGACTCTGCTGGGCCTCGCATCACCTATTGGGGAGAAGGAAAGATATTACAAGGAATACGAACAATAATCATGGGAAAATAGACATTGCAAAAGAATACGGACAATAATCATCGTTGAAGAACACTTACCTTAGAAGTGGATCAATCACAGCCCCGTCTGGGCTGCTAAGCACATGGACCAGTGAAGGAACTAGGTCCATTTAAAGCGCCTGTGCACATGAGAAGCAGGACGGAGAGCTCACCCTTATAAATAAACAGGTGAGACTATATGGGTAAACGCATGCTCACCACATTCTGGGAAGAAGGGTTCGAGGGAAGCTACAGCCATATCACAGCATTCTCTCGGCCTCTCGTATTCTCACAGGGGCAGTATCAACAACCAGAGCAGTCCACAACACAGGGAAAGAAGCCTGATCCAGAGGTGCCAGTTCCAGGAATGGTTGCAACCGTTCCCTAACGTCCCCGCAGAGACCAGGTGAGCTTAACAGTTTTCTGTCGTCTTCTTCTCTTCTGTTGTTTAGCATGTAAGAATAAATTGAGCCCATCAGCTGGTGGTGACAGGGAAACACACACTTAGAGAAGTGTGACTAGCACACTGGAATGATTTAACACTGTTGGGAAGGAGTAGATATGGCCTCAGAAAATATGTGGTCTGGGGAAATGAAGAAAGTGCGACGGAGGAGCACCAATGATACCTGCTACGTGTGCTCACTGATTCAGGAACATGCAGTAGAAGTAAAGTGAATTGATGAGGGAGAGGAGGTGTAAGAGGACACCTTTATACAACTGGAAAGCATGGTCCAGGAGCAGAAAAATAAGCTCATGATTCTGGAATATGTAACGGAGGGGGCCCAAAAGGGAAAACAGATGGCCACTGTCCATAAAAGAATATACTGTAAAACCTCCACAGGTTATGATGTGCCCTGGTGCCACACCAGACCCTTGATGCAAATCCAGGGTTCTGTGTTACACAATGGGAAATGGGAAAGAGGGATGGCACGGTGCCATGAAGAAGGGCTAGTAGGCTTCGAAGAAAAGGTGGTTAAGAAAATAAATGCTAAATGTAAGAACATTTGCAACAGGTACGTACATGCTTTGACCTGGATAAACCCAAATACACTTCCAGAAAACATAAAGCCACTAACACAATATTCTCTGTTTTACAGCCAATGGAACCATAATGCTGGGAATGAATACTGGCTGCGGAGGACGATGGACATTGCGGCGTTGCAGAACGGGGCTGCTGCTGTGATGGACACTTGGTGGGCGTGTGTGGCGCAAGAGCATATGCCCAGCTACCAATAGATTGGAAAGGAGTTTGTGGCCTGGTGACCCTTCATAACCTACAATTAGTGGTGCCCCCTGCAGACTTGATACCGCTCAATGCACACTCCACAGCTAAGGAAAAAACAGCAGCAGAAGAACAAAGCAACCCTAGGTAACAAGGAAGAAAATGTCCAGTATTAACTACACCTCGGCGGAGTCCAAGAAGAGCCTCAAAGGTGCCGACCAATGGCACTGTATTAAAGTTCTCGTGGTCAGCACACATTTTGCTTCATAACATTTTCTGGGGTGGGTTGTGAATATAGTGTGGTACCACATGGGGAGGTGAGGTGATGAGAAGCTATTGAACTGTTTGCTTTAATTATGTTTTCACTCATTAATGTAACTATCAACGGGGAGGAGATTGCAAACCAATCAAATCACTGGAAAGCACAGAAAAAACGAATTATCCAACTTGCAAGTGTTTCTCGTAACTTCTGACTATTGTATTTCTTATTATGTTTGATTTGTGCTCACCTATCTGTAATAAACGGTGTTTCTTCTTGCCCGTTTTGTGTTCCCCCGGTTTGTGCTCTATTTTTTTGAGTATGTGGTTTTTATTATGAACTAAATAGCGGACCCCTTACTACAATAGTTTGATGTAAATTGAAGAGTAAGTATGGCCTGTAGGTGCTACAACAGGTAAGAAATGGGTGCAAAGTAAATAGATTGGATGTTCTGGCTTGTCGTTTCCCCCCTCACTTTATATTTTGACCAATTTTCGTTTTCCATCTTTGTTAGGTCCCAAATAGCAAAGGTACTTTTGTAAAAGGCTACCCACAGATCTGTAGATTGAAAAGGTGAATAGGTTATTGCAAAACAGGTGCTGTGAAGCAGAGAGTGAGTAAGTAAATCCCAGCGTAGAGGAGGCATGTTTAACATTTACCATTTCATACGGTCCGTTTATCATTTCCGTTCTATATTCATGTGAAAGAGTTTCACTTTGAATGCAGGGATTAGTGTTAGGTAATCATATCCTGTCAACAGGTTTATTTTAACAACAGTACTTCTGTTGTGTGGAAATAAAGGATGTCTTCTGAGCCAAAGAGGTAATCCAATCATTTCTGTTGAAATCTATACAGCAAATGTGAGTTTTTGAAATGTACTCTCACCTGCTGAGTTACCTGCGTTCATATCCTCCTTTCTCAGTAAATCACTAAAGCTGAGCCACTCCCCAGTCAGAGAAACATGTGTTGGAAGGCCAGCGGATTCCTCTAAGTCTGAGTTGTGTAAAAGTTCTCCCCTTACAGTTAATGAACAAAGCAGAATCTGCAATTACTTTGAAATGTGCAGTGGGACCCCGCTGATTTTCCCTTTTCATGCTGTTTGTTGGAGTAATAAATCTTGAACAAGACCGCACACTTATGGTGCATTACATAACCAAGTGGTACCAGCGTTCAGCTATGCCCCAGCATTGCTTTGCTGAACTCGAAACGGTCCACGTGAACCCCAGGAATCATTGAATCTGAACCCTTTCTTTGAGTTTATTTGATTTTGAACCGAAGCCTAGGGTTGTTGGCATCCCGATATGTGCTTTAGGTTTTAGTCTTAAGCATTTTTTTATGGGAATTTTTATTATCTTTGAAAGCCTGAGGTGCATATGCATTAAATACTCTTACATTCCAAAACCTCTATCCCAGATTCATGGGCTCTCACGCATGGTATGGGTGGTGTGACAGGATGAGTGGCCTGACCCGGTTAAGGGGGAACGGGGATCCCACTGAACCTGGAGCAGGAGGCCTATTCGGGTGGTGGCCAGGGCCAGTCCTGCTCCAGAGGCAAGGTGAGGGAGTTGGGAGGACTCCGGTCTCTGTGCCTCTACATGTGCCTGGTTACAATTGAGGAGTTTATAATCCCCCCGTGTCAACCTTAACCTATGCTGGCCAGTCTTTTCTCTCTTCTGTTTCAAAACTAGGCGTGCAAGAAGTCCTTGTGGTGGAAAGGGGAGTCTATAACACACTGACAAACCATAGAGCCAACGAAGCACTGCACAATGCAGACAGTAAATCAAGATACGTTTGTAAAGCAGGAAACGAACTTTAAACTTGCCAATGACAGTACCGGGCTGCCATCACGAGACATTGGCGGCGGGTGCGTTTGAAAAGGGCGGAGGATTCAAAGGGCACTTTTTCGTTCCCCATCTCTGTAACCAGCGTGTGAGAGTGCAGGTATGGTGAACGAAGTGCGTGGGTGAGATTAAAGGGAAGTGTAGGAGTGAGGCTGATTGGGCGAGTGATAGGAGGGTGAATGTGGGAGTAGGTGGGAGTGGTGAGAGTAGTGTGTGGAGAGAGTGGAGAGTAGGGGGCATTAGGCACGAGGCAGAGCAACATAGGAGAGACAGAGCAAGGGTATGAAATTAGAGAGTGAGTGAGAGGGAGAAGATCAGATGAGAACTGGATGTTTGGGAGGCACCAGTTCCTATATATCTTATTGTGGGACACCTGGTTGGGTTACACTTAGAAAACCCCAGAGGGAGTTAGATAGTTGTGGTGGATGCCTTTAGTCCCTCATAACTAGCCAACCGGATTCTAGATAGTAGGGGTTACTGATCTCTAGTGACCATCTTGGGGCTCAAGGAAGCCTGGGCTACGTTGCGGGGGGACCCGAGAAAGACAATAGAGTATTGGCTCTTGGATGGACCCCTTTGAAACTTGTAATAAGTCCTCAAACCATCTCTGGGAGTTGGAGTATTTTCGAGGCAGTATAAAGTATACTGTCTCGCACTCTAAAGCCAATGTGCAGGATGTGACTGGGTCAGCACCCTGGCCCAGGTGCTGGAACGAACTCTGGGGACCGGGAAAGGTGCCCTATCCAGACTGCTAAGCCCAGTGCAATGAGCTTAATGGAAACAGTTATGGGTTTCACCCATGGAGTCTGCGCTCCCCAATCTGGAGTGGCTCCCTCTGCTCAGTACTGCCCCTCTCCCTTACACGTCTTTCTGAAGAGAGATCAGCATGGAGTAGATCTCGTCGGATTCTTTTTTTTCTGTCAACAGGTTCAATTTTAGCAAAATTGCTTAACAAACTGCCACGATGACCCTATTTCGAGAACAAAATGCAACCACTCAGACATTGGAAGGAGAACAGAGACTTTTACACGAGATCAGTCATATTCTACCAGACGAATAATTTTCTAAAATTAATGTACAGCTTTTTGCTGATTTCTGTAAGTTTTTTTTCCTCCCTTTTCTTTTAAGATTTGTGGCTCATGTACAAAACTCTTTGTCTTACCTGAGGGGTGGGGAGGGGTACCCTTCGATTACTTTTGATGTAGAACAGGGCTCTGCAACCTTTGGCTTCAGATGTTTTGCACTGCAAATCCCATCAGTGCTAGGAAACAGTCAATGGTGCGTGATCATAGGAGTCCTAGACCAAAACATTTGCTAACCCCACATTTGTAATATGTCCACTCTGGGATCCTTAGACCAAGTGTACAGTTTTGTGGAGGTGTGAGTCCAAGACATTAAAAAACCAATCGGGAAAAGTGTTGAGCTGAGCAGGCCTTGAAAGCTTTATGTGCATGGTATTGATTTCAGCCGATGACGAACAGAGTTGAAGTACTAGACAGTAAAGTGGACACATACACTCTCACTTTAGCAGCTAAAGTCCAAAGAGAGTCCAATAAAGGGGATGAAACATACCTCTACTACACAAACTAAAGATGCTCCTAAGATGATCACCATCCCCAAACATAGTGTGGCACTGCCCCCAAAGCTCCTCAGAGCAGCCTTTTCCAACAGTCTGAAATCTCCCCATAAAGAAAAATAATGACAATTCAAAGTGAACATTGTTTTCCATGGAGAAAACAATACCAAACCAAAAACCTCAGCAGAATCTAGCCCGAATGGACAGCTTTTTTCGATTTCCTTGGTGTAGAGAGAAAGACTGGCTTTTAGTGCCCACACTACCAAAAAGACCAGAGCCCTTGCTCAGACTACCAAATAAAAGCACGGGCCCATATTATGCAATTTGAAACCAGCAGATCACCGACTTTAATGCCCAAAAGGAAAGTCTTAAACTTTAGTGCCTAGAAGACCTGAGATGGGGAAAAGCAAAACACAAATATACATGGTCCTCATGCATTCATATTAGAAGATGTCAATCAGTAGATCATAGAAAATGTTGAGGTTATAAGGAAGACACTAGACCTACTGATCCATCTACTCGGGCATGTCGAGCCCAAGTACATGCTATTGGGATCTATGCGATTACTGCAAATCCTGAAAATGTAGAATTATTTTTCTCGAATTTTTGCACTTTTTATCACAAATAAATGTCAAACGGAAACCCCCTGCAACACCCCCGACACACATCCCCCCCCCCATTCTTAATTAATACCACTACCCCACTTGCCATCTATATTTTTGAGGAAAAAGTGCAAACATTTGATTTTGAATTTTTTTTTCGGGTTCATAGTGATGGGATTCAACATTTGTGTCCTATCTTTCTGTTGGAGACTCCTGATGAAAGACCGCTGCAAACACCATACAATCACGATACCCTGAGGAAAACACACTCAACATTACAAAACACAGCCCATTGCCATTTAGCCACATCTTTGCACTTGTATCGCTGTTGTCTAGATTTTGACTGTATTGTGTTTTACTGCCACATGTGAGCTTTTTCCCCCCTCAAACTCTTATTTGCCCAATTGTGTACCGGTTCCTTGCCTTCTTCTTTGATTTTGTCTCACGCCTCTCCCCAGATCTTTGAGTTTCACCATACTGTGCAACAGACCTCTGTCTGTCCCAGGAATGGTTTGGTGGTCCCACCTGTTTTTACGCCTGTGCTTTCTCGAGCTACCTCAGTGCCTACTCTTACATTTACACCTGTCTCCGACTTCCATTGTGTGGCCTTGTCTTCTGTTGGTATCCTAATGCCCGCTCAATTCAACCTGCTGTGCCAACCTCTTGGGCTTCCTTTGGAACTTTAATCAGATGCTTGTCTTTACTTCTGTCTGCATGACGTGGGGTAAGCCCAGTTCGGATCAATGTTTTGATTATGCCTCTGCCTGCCGGCAAGGCTTTTTGCTGGTCTGTGGACAGTGAATGTTACAGCATGTATTGGCCTGGCTACTGCTGTTTTTTTTTCCTTTCTCGTTTTGCCCATTTTGATTGATCATATCTATTAATGTCTTTATGCTCTATCGCTAAAATTCGGCTTGCTTTCTGGTTGCAGTGGTCTCCCTCTGGCTTGGCTTTCCATACATTATTCCATACATTATTTTCTTACGGTGTGTTAGCACCTGTGTGGGAGGGCTGGTCGGGAACTGGTTTGGTGGGGCAATCCTAGCGGACAATCTATATCTTACTCCTGGTATCTCTCTGAGCCTTAAAAGCTGACAATGAGGAACCAGACTTTGCAAGGATTTGTGAGGCCCTGTACGGCTAAACACGAGACGAAACGAAGTACCACTAACTAATCAGGGTGATCACTGAAGGGTACAGAATATGTGCTTATTTGTAATTCTACATACATTTAAAACAAAGGTGGCACTAAACAAAGTAATATATAATTTATTTCACATTTCAGTTAAGAGGGCAGTGGTATTACTGTGACAAACTAAGCAGCAAATAATTGCGCTGTGCAGTTTGAGTGACCACCGATATCAATATGCGAAGCAACATTATATTGTGTTAAGTCGTGAGTGACTTTTAAAAAAAAAAATAACTTCTGTGTGAACTTAATCCTTACAAGTGACTCCCAATTTTTACAGATAAGGCACACGCGGAGTAAATAATATTCCCAGAATATGCATGTTATTTGAGTGCCTTTTTACTCGATGGTCTACATTTTCTGTTCGACACCCTTTGGCATTTCATTGTATTGTGTCGAGTATGAAATTCCTGGTTGGTGATGTCTTTGTTTCCCTTCCTATGCAAAACAGAGCCTATCCGGTTGGTTTAAGTAATTTCAGGGTCCTCTCATTTTTCCTCGGGGAGGGATGGGCTGAGCCTCGGATTCCTGTATGCCTGCATTTTGTGTTTGGGGGATGTGTTGCTTTGTTCAGTTGGGTGTTGATGGTTGCTGTTTGTTTCTGGATTTCTGAGTAACAAGTGTTACGTAGTTCTGCTCGGCAAGCATTGTTGGGCGTTTTCTTTGGACCCTGATTGCACTTTTGCACTTGCTTACCTTCGGTTGGTGTGGTGTCCCATTTAGAGTAGTCTTCCATGTATTTCGGGACACAGAGTTCCCTGCCATATGGGAGTATAGGTTTGATAACACATTCCCATAGCTTAATTCGGAGTTTTAGCAGGAAGTCCGTGCAATAGAATAGAGTTTCGACTGCATGGCCTAGAACACTTGCCATGGGCTTTTCTTGCAGGTGTTTCATGGCTTGTGTATAAATGTCAGCAACCTTGAATAGGATTCCTGCGCAGGTATATTTGGACGCATGTTCAATGGTTTCCTAGTCTCATTTATTCTCGTGTTAGTTTTTGTTCTGGGATTTCTTTGAATGCTCGTCACTTGGTCTTGGCCTTGTTTATGTTCAGGCAGTGTAATTTGCAGTAATTTTCAAGTTTGGCCAGACATTTGTATTCCTTGTTCTGTCGGCGAGAGAACTAGGCAGCTAACTGATCCCAGAGTCTCCTTGTGTTAGTACGGGTGTCTCTGACATACCTATCGCGATTACCAGGTCATTCATGTCGACATTGAAGGGAATTACTGCCTTCCACTTTGAAGGAGTCTCTCCTCGTGTTTATTTTTATGTTGCATTCAACTTTCAGTGTACATACCTCTAATCACATCATATATTTTTATAGCAATACTGCTTCATAAAAATTGTAGAAACAGTCCTGTGTGCCAAATGCTGAAAGTCAAAGAGGCTTGTGTGTGTGTGTATGAGAGAGGTCTGTGTTAGGTATGGGGTTTGTTTAATTTTAATTCAGCTGTTTGTGAGACAGTGGTGTGCTCCACACTCTACATAAGTTCCATCATGCCATGTTCTAGCTTTGAGACCGTTGTCCTGTGGGTTGATTGCTGTGCATGTTTAGCGTTGTGGCCACTCAGTAGTTTGCTATGGAATGGTTCAGTGTAATGATGGCTTTTGTTAGTCACACCAGTGTTTGGCAAGGTATTGGGTTACACCTATACATACACAGCTGTTCGATGTTCCTACATTTATAATTCGACTTTACATTTGCTTCTGCTCCAAGAGGTACCCTATACACCATTGGTGATATGCATATTTTTGGTTGTATGTGTCTGTGTGCATGCTTACAGGTGGATACAATTGTGATATATCTGGCCCACAGTGTGATTGGTGACCTGGTTGAAGGAGGTCCTTAATGTGTGTGTGACACTGTTGATGGTTTGATGTTACCCATGTTTGGTGGGATGGTGTGGCTTGCATTGTAGTATTTTGTGGTACTCTGATTTCCCAGGTATAACTGTCGTGAACACACTACCTTCCTAATGTAAAAGGTACCAATAGTGGGGCTCCTATCACAGGGAGACTTTACTTCTGAGAGCGCAGCCAGTGGAACCTATGATAAGACCACAACGATGGGGGCTCAGACAAAAAGGCAGGAGGGCAAACCACCATGGCTGCAGAAAGGAAAACAAAGAAAACCAGTATTAGTCCAAGAAAATGCCAAAAGAATCACCAGACAGTGGTTGCCAACGGACGCTAAAGTCCAGGGAATAAAGGCAAGCAAATCCAACAACCACAGTAGTTAAGGGCCGTTCCACAGGAAATCCAGAGATCTGATTCAGAGGCCAAAGCAGGTAATTTCAGTCATGCAAACAAAACAGGAAAGGCTGATCCAGAAACAGCCCGTGAAGGAGGAGCTCAAAGTTGGCAACGTTAATACTAGAAACAGGAAAGTAAGCTGAGAGCCAAACAGGACCTACTCATGATCAGGACAAACAGTTGAGAAGCACCAGGAACCATTACTCCATCTTCTTTATGCTTGCGCTGAATGGGAGACGTCTATTCCGGCTTTCGTCCCTGGAAACATGCGCGATAACGCGATGCATTCCCAGACTCGGGTTTGTGGGAGTTGTGGTCTCCTGGATTACTGATAATTACTCAGCAGATGGAAGCACCTTGGATAATGGCACGACCTGGCAGCCGAGGGGAGACGTCAAGCCCCCATATTCCCAAGTCTACGTTGGTGGTGATCGAGAGAGACAATTCCTGACAATAATGGACAACCTAGAAACACAGGGGACACCCAGGTGTGGCTGTCCTTGTTGAGCCTGGCAACAGTGGGCTGTTTCTGGTGCATATTGGCGGGGTGGTTTTCTCGCTTTCGGCTGGTGAAGCATGTGTAGCTGATGTCTGGTTAAGAGGCTCCTTAGAATGACATGCCTCAGATTGCACTCATAGGTTGTGTGCAAAACCAACCTGCATTTTTCATTTTTTGTTGCAGAGCATGTCTGCCAAGGTCGGCGTATGGTCCCTGTGGTGAGGTTGTCATGGCTTTGGTTCCCCGCTGTGTGACCCCTGTGTGCATCTCATGCTATCGTTGATGTGTTGACTGTGTGGGCCGGCTGTTGGTTGGTGTTTTTGGTGTGTATAAGAACAATATGTTTGTCTGGTGCTTGACAGATGTCTGTTTGTTATAGGTCTGTAATTAAGTGAAACATTGTGTCTCAAGTTTGTCATTGTGTTCCACTTGCCATCTATAAGTGCAGGTGGAATGTTGCTGCTTGTATTTGAATGACCGCCGAGGAGAATGTTGTTGAGTGCTTTAAGTGAATATTCTAGGATTGTCAGTTGGGAGCCTGTGAAGGGGTCAATGAAGACTGCTGGTGTGTGGTCTCTTGTGTAAGTGGAATTTTAAATGGTGGAAAATAAAAGATCCTGGTCTGTTATTAGAAGAGGCTCACTGCTGGTCTATGTCTGTATTCGCATCATTCTTCCAATGGTCGAAGCAGTGATGTGAAATTCTGACACTCTGTTAGCAATTTTTTTTATTAGGATAATGAACTTCATTCATACTCGCCCAGGTCTCTCATCAACATATTTTTATCATTTTATGAGTTGCTTTCTATCATTTTCTTTTTTATATTAAGTTTCCATTGTCCGTAGCAGCTGTCCAACAAATCTCAGCACAACTTGCTAAAAAACGTGCTTCAGTTCGTCTGGAAAAGAACTAATGTCCTCAGGGCGACAGTGCGGCTTTGTTTTGCTTTGGGTCGTCTGTAAAAGAGAAAGCAGAATCCAACCAAAGTATCTCTGGATGGATCATAATGTGTCTTAAATACTTTTACCAACTAGCCACCCAACTCTGGCTCAGCTGGCCAGAGAAAAGGGACAGCAGGGTCAAGTAACACTCAAAATCCTTTTTGGATAGGTGACATTTTGCAAAGAGAACATGCGTTTTTCCTGTAAGAATAGATTTACCGGAATGGTTCCTTTGTAAGCACGTGACCTACACTCTTTCTTGCTGATAACAGTTCCATAATATCAATTTCAGTCCTATTAGAAGTCTGTCTTGCTGTCCAAGTCAGGAATTAATGTGAGCTTCTTATCTTATTAGAAACAAACCAAACTGGGATACAGGTGTGACTTCTGATAAGCGTAATCAACTCTGCAGTCGCCGTAAAATATAGGATGTAGCATTTCCCATGGAGTAGCTGCAAGCATGCATGCAGCATGTAGCTCTGTTAGCACTGCTGGAGAACTGGTGTTGTGGACAATGGACATACACTTTTCGCGTTTGCAAACATTGCTCAGACCTTGTGCAAGCAAACAGCAGGCACATTGGGGACACAGCTTTGGCCAGTATTTCGACTCCAGGTGGAAAAGCTCTGATATGACTTGTGGATATATTTAGAAAAGCACCTGATTTTTTTTTCTTTTCTATAGAGCTTCATTCCCCTGAAAATAAAAACGAACAGGCTGTTTGTTGTATAGTTATGCGTTTTTGCCCAACTTAAGAATGAAACATTTAAACCATATTTGCGTCAAAATATATTGATGATACACAGTTAGGACTACTTTAAGGTGTGCATTGAAAATCTTTAACAGGTGTTTAAAACAGTTATTAAATGCATTTAAAAACAAAACATTCTTGGCAGTTTGTTCTTATATTTGCTATCTCTTATATGCATGCACGCATATAATATGCTCCTAGGATTTTCCCATGCAGTAAAAGTATGCTGGGCTTACATGTGCAGGAAAGATAGCTATTTAAATGTAATTTGCCTAGTTATTGACAAATTGGAGCACTATACCATTCAAGCCATCATTTCTACAAACCAAGCAAACAATAAAAAGCGACTGTAGAGACCTGTTCAGTAAGGAAAAGCCAACATGACGAGTAGCCCTTAAGAACAAATCTTCAGCCTGATTTGTTTTAATGTTTGGTCAGGGTAGGCAGCATACATTTCGAGAGCAATCCAATATAGTTCAATTTCCATGATTTATACCCATACATCAATTTATAAATGTGTACATATATGTATATAAATAAAGTAACTCTTATTGCCTAGCCACTCAGACTGTCATTTACATTTAAAATGAATTCAGTATATGGTGAAGTCTTCACTCCACAGTAACATGTAATGTCTGCCCCTTGAAGAATGGGTGTCCTCTTCTGTCATTGTTAACAGACTCACAGATGTGTCCCATTCCTCACTCCATGCCCTTCACCTCTCCTCCTTCCGCTGTCTATCCTTCATGACTGCTCTCATCTCTCTGAGCCTCAGAGGATGTTGCTAGGATTTCCAGCTGGAGCTCCAGTGGAGTTGAACATGTTAGCTCTGTTGTGAATTACACAAGCACACTTGATTGAGGTGTAGCTGGATTCTATCACAGCAGATCAAAGCAGCCTGCAAGTGGAGGGCTATTTTAAAAAATATTGAAAGCAGATGGGTGGGTTCATTCTTTGGTTGTTAAGACTGGAAGGCAAAACATAAATACAAGCATGATCCTTTGGGGGTAATTCTGTTGAAGGAAAAGATGAACACTTCAGTTTTCATAATCTTTGTTGAGATGCTTAGACTTCATAAGTGGACATAGATGCTCTTCTTGGATAAAGAACATATTGAGGGAAAATGCATGTTTATCTGCTTGAAAGTGCAAAGGTCTCCAGTACCATAACCGTGGATCCTGCCTAGGCTTCACTCATAGCCTACCTTCCTTGGTGAGAAAGAAGTGATCAATGCAATTTTTATTCTGTCATATAAAGGTCATTGTAGAGTGGAACATTATGAGTCATTATGCTATCTCGGAAATTGATACGGGTGATGGTTGGTGGTCATTTAACAAAATATGCAATTTGGCTTGTACTCCGTAAGTGAACGGGGGCTGTCAACATTTTCTTTAGCTTCCTTTTTCGTTCCGGATTTACATCCATTTTTCAGTTGAACAAAAAATGCTTTATAGAGAAGGAGACACGAATATGTTAATATACGGATGGCTATTTAAAATAGCTTTATAAATAATCTTGTGAGACAGTGAGATGCATGGATTTCCAGCAACTCTTTATCCACTTTGAATGGTATTTCAACATGTACGACAGCAGAACACCCACGTTAGGGAGGGGAATCGCAAACTATGACATTGGGATACACAGGGGGGCAGGGGTTGAAACACAGAGGCTCTTTGAGAACACAGGTAACGCTAATGTCCGAATTAGTTGCCTGTCTCTTACAACAGAATACTGCTGCAATTATGCGCTACTACATTTAAGAATGTAGCAGTTATTCATAAATATCTGGAATAAAACAATTCTCTGCCAAGGTGGTAGAAATGAGAATGAGTATTTCAAAGGAGCCATATTGAGGTTGACTACCAATTTTCTCCAGAAACCGAATTTATTCCCAAAGTTATATACACACCTCGGCAGTAAAAACATTCTACTCAAACATGCAACATTTTGTTCTAGGATGCGTTCTGGTGTTTAATTTTCTGTGTCAACGACTTTTCCGCCATCTCCGTGTCCATTATTAACACTGATATTTGTTCACTATAACTTTGTTTTGTGCTCACATGTTATTTGTAAATTGAATTCTGTTGATCAAAAAGGAAAAACATGTTCTATGTTCACTAATATCCATTCTATTTGACTGGAATGTACTCATGAGTATTGTGTACCAAATTGTAAATTGACAAGTGTCCATGGTTGTTTTTTTACTATGACGAACAAATGTGTATTAAAAATCGTAGGGTCGAAAAACCCCTTGACCCTTGAAAAACTTACAGATTTATTTCGCCATCTAGGAGTATAGTTATGAAAGTGTGTGTGATCTCGTACCCTGATTATTGTGTAAGTTTATAAGTATATAACCACCTGGGTAAATAAGGGCCTAGCCAGGTGCCCTTTTGTTATTACTTTTCAGACACTACAATGGCCGTTTGAGGGTCCAAAGTGAAATAGAATTTTGGTGAGGAATGTCAGTTCCCTCCCTCCCCTCCTCCCCCCACTATAAATTGGGGCCCACATATTTTTGTTAGTTCTGTTTTTCAATGCATGCCTTTATTTTGCACTGGTAAGTTGTTTTAGTGATATTAAACGCCAAGATGGAATGGGGGAATCAAGGAGTATTGGTACATCCCTGCCTTGTTAAATATACTTGATCACATGAAACGAGATGCAACACTTAATAGGTTTCTTGTACTTTGACCGCTATGCATTTTATAGTGATATAGGGCAGCCTTCAAATATGCAGATCACTAGAAAAGGTTTATATGGATATCAAAATGTTTACTGATTCCGTTATATCAGTATTAAACACCACTACTGCACTCGTGTTGGGGGGGAAAACGTTTAGCGATAGACGGCCGCCATCAAACCCCATATTCACCAGAGATAATTTTTAGGAACAGCAAATCCTAATTATTCTCATTAGGTAGTTCCCTACAGGGTGAGAACGTTTTTCATTGCATCATCCACAAGGCTTTCTGGGGCGGGGCCTAGGACCCCACTGCATCCAACTTTGTCCCTAAATACCTCCCTGCTATAGCCCTTTGGTCTTCTAGCACCAATTCTCTGCAGATCAGATGATTTTCCAAGGAGAGAGTGGGGGTAGATCTCTATCTCTTATGTAGGAGCCTCCCTCTGGAATGGCCTTCCTGCCCCTCTCGGACTTGAGCTGGATCTTCTCAAGACCCTCCTTTTCTCTTCTTCCTTCCCTCTCCCCTGCTAATGTCCACGCTCTGCTGCATTGTGACTGGCTGTCTGGTTCCTTCTGATTCATAGACGGCACCAGGCCCTTCTCGCCCAGTCTACCCTAGCACTTCTCCCCTGAACCCCCAACCACCACCTCCCTCCTACCACTAACCTGCACTTGCTCTCCCGGGCTCCCCCCTGCACTAGCCTGCTGAGCCTTTCCCACCTTGAGCCCTTTGAGCCTCGTCCGAGCGCTGGCTTGTGGACCTTCACTCTCCTGCACTCCTTTAGCATGTGTCCACCTGGCCTCCCCTACCATTCTCACCTAGCCCATGGGCCCTCTTCTCCCGCTTCCTCCTCCCCCCAGCACTTGCACACTCTCCACTCTGACCTGCACTTCCTTTCTCTCCTTAGCACTTGCGCTTCTGCTCTGACAGGCACTTCCCCCCTCCACCCCATTCCTCTGCACTTCCTGTTCTGCACTTGCACAATCCGAAAGTCACAAGGCCTAGTAGGACCGTTTTTTCGTCTCCTGTTTCACCCATCTCTCCCCCCACCCCACGTCTCCTGCATCTATCTTGTTGCACCTGAAAACAAAATTTGTTGTGAAGGGCAATTATAAATTCCCAATAAATAAATAAATGATATTACAAATGTGTTTGTGTGACAAAGTCACCTTCCGGGACTGCCGTCTAGTGGCCATAAGTCAAGGTACGCAGATAAGCCAATATTTAATTTTTTATTTTATTTTTATTGTTGTTTTAATCAAGTATAAAAATACTTGATCTTTTCAACATTACTTCATATAAAATTATGTGATAACAAAATCAATCAACATTCATATACAACAATTAGTAAAGATTGAACAACTTTTTAAAGGAAGAAGATAAATACTACTAAAAATACATTTTCACATATAACATTGCATTAACTGATACTCTTTATCTTCCTTTGTTTACTGAGTTTTAAACCGTAAAAGTTTAAAGTAGCATACCTAAAAGATTTCCTTGATGTGTGATATAATAAGTTCCACAATTCTGTAGGCGTCTCAATAAATGATCCTTCAAATAGAGATTTAAAGTGTGCAATCCTCTGGGGTAGCAACTCTACACATTCCGTACAAAGATAGCTCAAGGTTTCAGGAGCAGATAGACAAAACCGGCAGGCTAATGCTTCTGGTGGCAACATTTTCCTTCTGCATAATACTTCATGACTGGGCCATATGTTTAAGCGAAAGCGCAGGAAATCATCCCTTTGACGAGAATTTGGAAAAAGTACCATATATGGTTCAATCATACCATTTCGTTTCAATTTAAATGAATTATCTTTGAAGGATTGATACATGGAGCAAGCCTCCCTTGACTTTATCCAGTCTGATTTGCATAATTGTTTTTTGACCACATTGGGCCTCTCAATCAGCATAGCGTCAGAGATATTTAATTGTGTTAGGATTCCCTGCGCCTTCGTTCGACATAATGTTGGGAAACCATCTTTTGATTTTAACAAATAATTTGCTATAACATACATCAATCCTTTATATGTTCAAGCACTTGTTATTAAACATTTTCTGTATATTGCACAAAGTTTCCATTTGTAAATTGCATATAATGATAATAGACCCAACTCATGTCTTAGTAACGCTATGGGGATTGACACTGGTAGATTCAGGACTCGTTTCCAAAAACTGCCTTCCAAAACGGTCCAATACTCATAGGTTTTTATCTTAAAGGTTTCACTGCCATATTTGACAACCGGCACAAATTTCTGCTTATAGTAGATTATAATTGGTTTCAAGGAAAATTTGCAAAACTTAGCTTTAATCAATCGCGCCTGGGAAAGAGTCATAATTGCTTTTTTCCTTATGTGATTTTCGTAACCCTGGGAACTTGGGTGTTGGGTTATTATTGTTCCCAAATAAACATAACAGTCCACTGACTCCAGATTTTTTTATTGTAATGGCCATTGGTGGTATTTGGTTCTCTGCCTAACTGTGCCAAATTGAATAACCCTGGTTTTTGAAACGTTTATGGAGATATGATTTTGATCACAATAAATCCCCAAGGCATTCAGTAGGGCACGTAGGCCATTAGGAGTTTTACAAGAGACTTTGAGGATTCCACCTAAGGCGATTGCCCTGGTTGTTGATGGCAATGCACGCAGTGTTTTTGTTAGTCTCCTGGATGTGCCATGGAGTAAGGGAAGAGAAGCACACGACCAGCTTGTTATGGTCACTTTTGCCCGCTAGTAAAACAACCATTGATTCGACCTGTGGCGAGAATTCTTTGCTTACATAAATGTAATCCAATATTGCACCGGAGGTGCCCCTCTGCCATGTATTACAAAGAGGGGCGTCTCCGTTGCAGATGTTATTAAGCATGATCAGACCTCTTTCCTTCATAGTCTCATTCCAAGTGTTTTCGTCGCTCCTTAATAGCGTCTTCTGAGCTGATAGTAAATGCAAATTTAAATCACCCATAAAAACAACCCCAGCTTTTGTGTCCGAGGCAATATTATCAAGATGCCATAGAAGAGTAGTGAAAAAGGATTCTGATGTAAGATTAAGTCTACTCCAGTACATATTCACAATGGTTATGTTAAGTTTTGCCACGGAGAGACTAACAACTTGAAAATACGGGGAAGGGGAGTAATGCATTCTCCCAACGAACCCGCATGACTTTTTGATTGCTAATAGAAGACCTCCTGATGGTCTACCTTTTAATCTTTTGGACGCCAATGTGTCAAAAATAATGTGAGTATCCCTTGTCAGAGATTCCATTAACCACGTCTCTTGCAACACTATGATGTCATAATCTTCCAGCGTACTTTGTTTAGAATTTATGAAATGACTGTTGCCTCTTGTATTCCAAGACATTAGTTTAATGGAAGTTTGGGTGATGAGTTGTTATGACCTATTCATATTATTCACTGGTAAAATTGTCTGACTCGTCTGTCATTGCTTGGTTGGTAGATGTTTATATGCGGTTTATCCACCTGGCTATCGGGAGTAAGATTAACTTGTGTTAATGTAAATCCCATGTCAAATAAGTTAATTCTGGTCTGCCATATCAGATTGTATATAAGGGCAGACTTAACGTAGATGTTTGCTTCAGATGTATTTTCGTGACTGGCAAATTCAATCAAGTCGAGATCAGACGATGTTAGTTCTTTTAAGATTTGGATTTCCATGCATATATTTAATATGCTTGTGCGATTAAGCACATAAGTTTGAAAGGGATGATCTCGACATTTCAAATTGTCGTTTATTCGGATTTAGCCAGTTGGGATTCACCAGGGCTTGCAAAGACAATTGGGTCTGAGTGAGTGTCTTTAAATGCATGTTTGGTTGTTGATCATGAGTTTCAATTACTACACTCGGGCCTTTTAATAACGGTCGAACTTCTGGAAAAGCTACATTTGATTGCCTCGATGGGATAGAAGTATGATGGATGCTTTGATCAATTCACAAAGTTCTTGTTGGGATGAGGAGTTAGGCAAAGGCCTGTCCACAGTGGTTGTTTGAGTTTTGGATACGCCAAGCATGGGTTGAATTTGACTCTGTGGATTAGCTGTAGGATTTAAGCTCGCCGATGTTCTCTGAATTTCTGCCCGGCCATGTTCTTTCAATCCTTCTGGTTTTTGAACAGTGGGGGCAAATGCCTTTATGGTGTCAGCAGCTTTTGTGATTATGGTCATAATATTATTTTTAGCTGCTAAATTCGCAGAGGGATCACTTCTCTGGAAGTTCTCAGTTTGATGGATCTGATATGCCTTGATGGATTCCCTGATTTCTTCTCTTAAAGCTTCAATGGTTATGGGTGGCTGTAGCGGTCCGGCACTAGAAATGGCATGCAAGTCTGTCGCCTTCGCTGGATTCTTATCCTTGAACATGGTTATATTAGTTGCTGGAGTGACATTCTTATTCACATCACGAAAAGATAATGCGCCGCTTATATGAGCTGCTTTCTTGGTCAGTGTCACTGAGGTATCCAGAGGTTCGTATGGCACTATTTTTTGTGCTGGCACGTTTGTTGTCTGCGATATCATCGTTTGTTTTGAATTTTTATGTTGTATTTTAACATACTTGCGTTTCTTCAATCTCGAAATTTTTAGAGCCGGTTTGATTAATGGCTTTGTCCTGCTTTTGCTTTCCATTCTTGGGCGGTCTGAGTTTATTAATGTTCGATAATTGGTCTCCACTGCTTGACTCAAACAAGTCGAATATGTTTTTCTTCAATTGTGACTGATCACTTATTTCCATTGAGGGGTTTGAGGATGCAATGATTTGCACCTCTTTTTCAGAATGCTGAATTGGGGGCGGTTGAGCGTCTAACTCTCGTATATTCGTCACCACTTGTAATAAAGAGGGCTCATTTGATTCTATTAAGGGTGTTTCTGATTCTTTCGATAGTACAAAATTGCATTCAGATGGAATGCATTCTGGTTTTCCCATGGTATCCGATGATTTTTCTATGGCATCCTGTGTTGTTCCTGGGTTTCCCAGCTCCTTTGATCTCCAGTTAGTAATGAGTCTCATCTAGAAGTTTTTCAAGTAATTTTGTTTGATGTGTCATTTTACTATCTAATGTTTCATACAGTTTCGCTATCGCCAGTAGAGCAGTATTCATCGTGCTAAGTGTGTTGTTAAGCGCCGGAGCCTCAGGAAACTAAAATCGCTTTGATTGCGCTTTTTGGATAAAGTAATCAGATTCCCGTGCTTCGTCTTGGAATCTTGTCCGCCGTGGAGTGGGTGCGATGAATGAGGGAGATTCGTCCACCATTTGAGCATCTGATTGTGGTGAGCCGTTAAGTTGAGGGAGATTAACCTCATCAGTGCCACTGTGTGCCTGCTCCTGTGGGGTTGTCATCGACTTGTCTGATTTATCAAGCAAACTCTATGTGTGACCTTCCTGGAGTTGTACGAGATCTCCTCTGTTTGAGCAGATATATAAAATGTCAGCTTCTGGGTTTTCAGAACTCGAGGATGCATCCATGAAATCAAGCGCTTCTTGATCAATTTCACCCGTCAAAGTTTTAAGTGTTTGTATGCTTTTCGCAATTTTACTTGTGCTTCGACTGAGCATATGATGGGTTCCATAGGTTGGAGGGTTGAGGGCATTGGTTTAAAAATGTTCATCTCGCCAAATTTCGCTCCCTCCATTGTTCACTCTTTTATGATTTCTTTTGAGGGTGCTATGCATTAGTCTATATCCTTCATGATTAGGTCACCTGATGTTACCGCTAGTTCTAGTGTAACATCAGTAAGCTCGTTATCGTGGTCTGGCTTGGATGTCTGCAAGGGCGCTGGATGCACACTTTCCTTCACACAAATGGCCTCCTTTTCGTTTGAAACTAATGCACTTTGATGCATTTTGCCGATGGGCAACTCGATTACAGCTGCGACTGTTTCTGACATAACATCCGACGATTCTAGCAGAGTTAGTAAGTTCCGTGGCTGTCTGGTTGGGCGTTGCCTTTGATGAGGTCGATGGATTAGCTGGTAATTGTAGACTAGGGTTAGGCAGGGAAATAGGTGGTGAACTAGTTGACTAATTGCTGGTATGTTCAAGAACTAATTGTTCCTTGCCCTTAGAAAGCACATCCAGCTCTGAGTGGTCAGCTACTTGTGAGGCTGTTGCAGCCGGTTGTTGCTCTATCGTGAGTAATTTCGATGAGTTTTTAATACGGTTTGTCTCGTTGTACACTCGCGCTCCTGTTTTAATTTCTATATCATAGAAGGAGCGAATGTCCACAGATAGTGATACTGTGCGGCGGAGAGTGGCACCCGCTGCCCCCGCTCGTGGAAGAGCTGACTTGGGCAGAGGACGCTTCGCCATTGCAGATTGCGCTTTAAGCTACAACAACGAGACGGTCGCTGTCCCAGGCATGCCAGATTTTAGCGTAAACTTCTTTTGTGTCATAGTTTGTTTGTGGATATTGATGCAAAGGAAGTAAAATAATATCAATCAGCTATTTCACTGTTACAATTAAACAAGATAAATAAATAAAAATAATCTTAACACAAACACAAGCAATACATGTAATTTACTAAAAATCGAAACTTGTGGGAATATCTCCACTTGTGCACAGCACACTATACCATTCAGTGGTAGCTGTTATACTTTTGTACTCGCGCTTCCACAGTTATATAGAGCTTATGACATATAAGTCTGCTTTTACCCCTCCACCCCAGCACACCACAGCCAGCCACTGACAGCCCTTATCGAAACAGCGCTTTCCGAAAAAGCGCGCGCGCAAAAGCGCGGGTCCTGCAGTGATATAGGGCTTGTGGGTAAAAGGTGGGCGGGACTTAGAGTCTTTTCTCTATGCGTGAATCCAACAGGTTAGAGACACGAATTCAGCAAAGTCCGCTCACTAAATCCAAAGAATCGGGAGACACGATGTGCAGCCACTGACAGCCCTTGTCGAAACAGTGCTTTCCGAAAAAGCCAATATTAAAAGGGAGATTTTCAGCCTGAAAAAAAACCTCAGTCCTTTCACTAAAGTCAGGCAAGATACCAGAAAGCTGGTCACAGGACTCAAAGATCAAAACCAGACAAACCAACCCTCACAGAGACTACCTCCGCCACACTGCCCTTCTTCCCCAATTAGAAAACCTTGGACAGATCAAAGAAGTTAAAATCTCCCTTCAGGGGGTCGGAAGTCATAGTGAAACCTTTCAAAACTAGGGAGGACCTAGGGTAAACTTAAACAGTGCTAGAGAATCCTTAGCCCAATTGCCTGCCCAACAGCAGCCCAGCATGTGGTCTGTCACACAAGCTACCTCCTCAGCTTCTCCCCGTATACAGAATTCAAAAATGGCCATCAGTACTTTTATAGAGCCAGCCTAACCCTCTAAGCCTCAATCTGAACACCAGGAAGTGAGGGTGATTTACCAATCCCAACACTCACACCTTTTAAGCTCACAGCTGCAGACTATCACCCTAGTTCCAATCGGGGGGAGGAAGAGTGTTGCAATACAAGCCCAGCAGCCCAGTCTGGTGTGGAAATGGACAGGAGCAGGCAGCTCCGAGGAGCAGCGACTTCGAGAGATTTTGAAGACTGGAGAGAGGAGTCTGCCAGAGAAAGGAGCTGTAGAAGAGGAAGAGGTGATCCTTATAGGAGAAGAAAGTGGTGAAATTTAAAGGTGAGAGAAAGGTGGAAAAGAGTGGATTCTAAGTTCATATTGGTAACAGAAGACAACAGAGAAGAAATAAACCCAAGAGCGGGCTGGAAAGTAGCAAGCTTCAGAGGGCAAGGTCAGGCCCGAGGCAGGGTTGTCATTTGGTGGTCACCAGTGGTCGGAACTGCGACCCCAGGGGGCTGCAGTTGCAACCCCTGGGACACCCAACGCGACCCCAACTTGACAGAAAAATTTGAACACTAGGTCTGGTGGGTCCCCGGCCCAGTCCTCACCCATCAGGGTGAAGGCTGGGCTGGGGAGGCACTCAGCAGGGGGTTGGAGCTGACCGTGGCTCATGTCACATACCACGTTCAGCTCCAACCCCTTCTCCCTCTGCTTCCTTGCAGCTCACATACAGGAACCAGGAAGCTCTCACAGCTTCCTGGTTCCTGTTTGTGAGCAGCACAAAGGAACCAAAAGGAGCCTGGAAGGACAACCGAAACTGCAAGAAAAAGGTAAGAAGGCTTTTATTTGTAATATGATGTGTGTTTTGCATGTGTCAGATGCGTGTCAGATGTATTTATGTGAATGGTGGGTGAATCAGATGCGATTTGATGCGTGTTTTTAAATGTTCTGGGTGTAGAGAATGCAATGAGTGGATGGGTGTATGCCTGTGCAGAGAATGCAATGAGTGGATGGGTGTGTGCCTGTGCAGAGAATGCAATGAGTGGATGTAAGAGAAGGTGTGAGTGAGTGAGTGAGTGAGTGAGTGGCTGGTGGGTGACTGAGCATACATGTGGCAATGTTTGTTTGAATGTTCTGTGTGGGGTTTGGTGTGTGCTATGTGGTGAATCCAGTATGAGGGAGTGCTAGAGGAAATGTATGGGTGAGTGAATGGTGGGTGAAAGGGGAAGCATTTTTGAGACATCCTTTATTGATTTTGCATGTTTTACTGGTATTTTTGGGCATAGACAAGTTCATGTGTGCCATTCCTTGGCTAGACTGGCATTTAGGTGCAGTCACTCTAGTCATTGCTTACTGTGGCATGACATGTATTACTCGGCATCTTTAAAAAAGCAAACATGATATGTAGTGTTACCTCTCTAGACTGATGTTTTGGCGTAGCGGCCTGTATATTCTTCACTGTAGCATGACTTTTTATTAACTGAGCATCTATGATGAATCAAGCAAGATAAGTGTTCTTATGGGTCTAGACTGGCTTACATTGGAACCAGTTTGAAAAGGTTTTCCTATTGTGACATGTCACTTTTAATGGCCAAACCAACGGGTGTATGTACTTACATAGGAGAACTGGCATATATTAGCAGAGCCCGTTTTGTGCCCAGTTCCCGTAATGATACTATAGAAAAACATCTTAAAGTGAGCATAAGTATGGTCTAATATGGGAATACTAGCATATGTTGGTGAATCCAGCATGGAAATGTATGGGCACAGCCAGCATACAAACGTTACTCTTACATCCTGTCCCCTTTCCTCCATACTGCATGGGCGTCCCTCTCAAGGGACCGGAGACAGAACCTTTTTCACCAGAAAAAAACCTTCTCCCCCTTTAAATTTAGAGGCATGCAGGGGTGCGGCCCAGGGAGCATGCGCTGCCCTGACTCCGCCCTCCGACACCACACTGCAGTCCCCTTTTCCGCGCCGACGGGAACGTGCCAAATTCGCCAGCGTTCCTGGGTTTGGCTTCAGCCATGTAATTCCACGTGCGGATACTTCTTCTTTTGTCTTTTTATCATTCAGGTACTGGTCCTCGGGCGTCGCGCTCTTTCCCGGCGCATGTCTACTTCTACATGGTTCAGCCGGTGTCCATCCTGCAACAGGCTCTTCCCGACTAAAGACCCCCTCGCCCTCTGCCTAAGGTGCCTTGGCCCAGACCACGGCTGGCAAGCTTGTACCGCGTGCAACGCACTTTCCTCGAGCTCTCTGAAGAACAGGCTAGCCAGGTGGCGGTAGCTCTTCCATAGATTGCCTCCAAAGAACCTAAAGGACTTAATCTTCCATCGATCCAGGCCCAAGGTAGAGCCACTTTTTTCCATTGCACCCCGCAAGGGAGACTCCTTCCCAAGGACTTGCCTGTGCAGGAGGGACCGCCCAGGTCCTCGTACCGGCACAAATACTGAGGCTGAATCAGCTACAGGCCGAGGGGTCAGTGGATCCTCCCGGTGACAGTGCTGAGGCACCAGAAGGTTCTTTTACCTTGACTTCTCCTGAGGGGCTATGCCCTAGTACTGGCAACAGGGGGGTGCCTATAAGCAGTTCTACCGGCAGATCCGATGAGGGCAAAACGCCTACCAGGCCTCGGCCTGAGGAACAGGGTAGGCCCATGATCCACACTCAAGAGTCCTGGACGGGGCCCAGTGAGCCGAGCAACACGACGCAGGCACGTGGAAGGCAGCTCGACAAAATGGCCGCCGTGCCAGAAAATCCAGACATCCGGCCGGCGCTGCTCCAAGGAAGGTAGCAGGTGAAGGAATGTGTGTCAAGGTGAGACTGGTGTCAACCAGGTATGTGGCCTACATCTTACCCTTCCTTCGTCCAAGGCAGGTTCCTGCTGCACCCATATGGGCAGGGTGCGCAAGGGCTCCAGTAGCCGCTCGCTACCCCGTCAATAGGTTCTTCAAATGGTTCCTCAGACTCATGAAATCTCCTCGGATGGGGGTTATCCTTAGGGACGCTATCAGGGACGTGCTCCCGCCAATGGCTCCGCGCGCCACAGGCCCCAGTACAGGCACCCCTGGCCCCTGATCAGCCTCCGCTGCCCACTCCGGCCCCCCCAACCGATAGGGCAGGCGGTTCCGTACCAGCCTATGCTGCAGCCCCCAGCTCCGGTCTCCACACCCCAGCTTTCGGCGCCCAGCACCCCTCCTCCATTGCCGGACCAACCAGACCCTCAGGTGGACACAGATGAGGAGGACCCCGACACACCATCATCAGCCAAGGCCTTCCATGAATGGCTTGCGCAGCTGGCAGAGTGCTTGGGCCTTCCTCAACCCGAGGTCGAGCAACCATCAGAGTGGGTCCTCGCCAAAGTCCTCGCGCTACGTCCCACGGCGAGAACGTAGATCCCGATGCAGAAAGACGTTGTTGCCTTGGCCAAGAAGGGCTGGCTCAAGCCCCACTCGGCCCAGCCGTTCAATTGACGCCTGGATGCCAAGTACAGGCAGATGGAGGGGGATACACTCTTCCTATCGGCCCACCCTCAACCGCACTCTTCGGTGATCGCTGCGGCATCACTATACTCCGACCCTGAGTCGTCCTCGGCCTCTTCCTCTGCAGCGCTGCTAGGCAAGGAGGAGATGATCCTGGAGGCGTACTGGAAGAAGCTGTATTCCAACGTGTCCTTGCATCTTTGTCAAGCCAACGCGGATGCCATGCTGGCAGCTGTTAACCAGAGGCTCTGGCAGGAGATTGCGGATTTCCTCCCAGACCTTCCGGCACAAAGCCAATCATGATTCAAGGCGGGATTGGCAGAGGCCAAGATGGTGGTGGAGGACATCATGGAGTCCACCGTGGCCCACATTGACACCTCTGGCCATGCCATCTGCATTGCCACGAACATGAGAAGAACGGCCTGGCTCTGTGCTTCTGAAATTCAATCCGGACGTCCAGGAACGCATCTTAGATCTTCCGTTCGAAGGGGGTGACCTCTTTCACTCTACAACGGACGAGGAGCTGGACAAAAAGAAAAACAGCTCACAAACGGCCAAGTCTTTATCCATTTTGATGAAGACCACGCCCAAATCTTACACCCAGTCACAGCAGCGCTCCGACAAGGGGCGTACATACGTAGGGTTCCGTGGCTTCCAAGAGCGGAGGTCAAGGAAGCCTGACTGTTTGCCGACTCAGCATTGCCACAAACAACAAAAAGGGGACGGGGGTTAAGGTCTTTTTCCAGTCCCCTCCTCTGCAACAGCCTTAGAGGGAAAGAAGGCATGACAAGTGTCCACGTGTCTCCAGTGGGGGGCAGGTTTGCTATCCATGCATGTTTTTGGTTCCAGAATTCCGCTGACCCCTGGATCCTCTCCGTAGTATCCACGGGTACCACCTCCCTATCCCATCCTCTCCTCCCTACTCCCCTCCACTCCCATAGGTTGGGACAGCAACTCTTTTGGCGGAGATCCGGTCGCTCGTAGAGAGCCAGGCAGTGGAGAAAGTCCCAGCCTCCCAGAGAGGCTTGGACTTTTACTCCAGGATTTTCGCCAGTCATAAAAAGAGCTAGGTGAGCCTGAGAATTGTGCTGAACATTTCAATCCTCAACCTTGCCCTACCTCTGCAAAAATTCAAGATGGTTACGCCAGCTTTGATAGCGGAGACATTGTGCAAGGGAGACTGGATGTGCTCCCTGGATCTGAAGGACGCGTATCTACACGTCCCGATCTGGCAGCCTCATTGTTCTTTTCTACGATTCAGGATCATGTGCTACCATTTCCAATATAAGGTGCTTCCTTTCAGCCTCAACTCGCCCCCCAGGGTCTTTACCAGGCTGTTGAACAACATCTACCTCACGGCTGTCCACCTGCCAGGGGAATGCAACCAGGAGGCAGACAGGCTCAGCAGATTGGTTGCGGACAACTACAAGTGGCAGTTGAACGACCTAGTACTGCAGGAAATCTTCTACAAATGGGGACACGACCAGGTGGACCTCTTTGCCTCCCGGGACAACAGGAAGTGCCAACTGTTAATTTCCTGGCAAGGTCAGGACCAGGACTCTCTAGGCGACGCATTCCAGATCCCTTGGGACAGAATTACAGCATACGCCTTCCCGCCCACAACACTGATATACAGGGTGATATGCAAGATCAAGGAAACTCACCACCTCAGTGTCATTCTAATAACACTGTGGTGCCCGGCCAAGCCATGGTTCTCTGAGCTGTTCAGCCTCTCGGCGAAGCCGCCCATTCGCCTTCCGACGGGCCCAGCACATCTTCTGGTGCAGCAGGGGGGCATGGTCTTCCACCCCGCACCACAGAAACTAGCCCTCACAGCATGGTTCCTGAACAGGTCACGCTATTTCACCTCAGTCTCTCCCAGGCCAACCTAGAAATCATACAGGGTGCCAGGAGCAAGTCTACCAGGGCACAGTATAGGAATGAAGTGGACCAGGTTCTGCCACTGGGCAGACTCTAAGGGCATCAACCCCCTGGCATGTACCTTGGACGACGTGATCTCACTCTCGGCGCACCTCGCCCACTCGGGCGTGCAAGTAGACACTTGCTGCACTTATTTGGCAGCCATCAGGGCTTACATGAACTCGGAGGAGGAGATTTTTTCCTCTTCCAACCTGATTGTCAAGAAACATTTGACGGGCCTCGCCAGGCTCTACCCGCCCATCAAGAGGCTACATCCCGTATGGGACCTGAAAATAGTGCTGGGTGCCCTGGCGCACAAACAATTTGAACCAATGGCATCCGCGGGCATCAGGCTTGTCACCATTAAGACGGCCCTGTTAGTCGGCCTCACCTTGGCTCTCAGAATCAGCAAAATCCAGGCGCTGGTCACCTCGGAGCCATATGCTACATTTCACAAGGATAAAGTAGTCCTACGGACACACCCATCATTCTTGCCGAAGGTGCCTTCTGCATTCTATCTGAATGAAGAAATAGTGCTACCTATGTTTTTTTCTGAGCCCAAAGATGAGGCACAGAGAGTTCGGCACTGCCTAGATGTCAGGCGTGCCCTCATATTCTACTTGGACAGGTTCAAGGGCTTCCGCAAGTCGGATGCACTTTTTGTTACCTTCGGCGGATCAAGACCAGGGTATCGGGCCTCTATAGCCCGTTGGATGGTCTCGGCTATCAAAGAAGCTTACGATAGAAAGCACAAATGCCACTGCCGGCCAATATGCACGCCCACGCAGTCAGAGCCAAGGCAATGGCCATCGCTTTCCAGCGGCATGTCCTCTGGCAAGTCGTAAGCAGGGCGGCCACCTGTTCGGCTTTCTGCAAACACTACTGTTTGGATGCCGGTTCTAGGTCTTTCAGACAGGCGGTTCTTAGAAACCTGTTTGCTTAAGGAGGGTCTCCTCTCCACCCTGGCGCTGCACTCAGTTGTAATCGCCCATGCAGTATGGAGGAAAGGGGACTGGACGTAAGAGTCATTATAAGTTACTCACCGTAGTAACTAACGTACTTAGTCCCCTTTCCTCCATACGTCACGCCAGCCCCCCCCTAATAAAACTGGTGTCATTAGGCAATGTTAATCTATTGTTGACGCATCTATGGGGACTGAGGTGTGGCGCTGAAGGGCGAAGCCAGGGCAGCACATGCTTTGTGGGCCGCACCCCTGCGTGCCTCTAAATTTAAAGGTGAAGAAGGTTTTTTTTTTATTGGACTTCCAAGTTGCAGGCATTTGTTTATGTTAATGAGAGAGTTTTAAAGCCGCAGGTAAACGAGGAAGGCATGTCTAGAAGTGGGCAATGGGGTGTTGGCTACATAGTCATTACTTGAGGAGGAAGTGGTCACGGACCTATATGTCGCATAAGGGGGAACCCTTGAATGTAATGTCCTGTCATGTTTGCTTTTGCTTTCCCAACGGGCCTTGTGTTTGTTTTTCCATAAGAGGGGAACACCCTTGTACGTGCCATGTTGCTTGCTACAGAGTCAGTATGTGTTTTCCATGCTGCAATAAGTCCCATGTCCTGTGTGGCCATGCTGCATTAAGTTCCATGTTATGTGCTTCCATGCTGCAATAAGTTCCATGATGTGTGTGTTCCACATTCACAGTAGCAGGATAGTAGGAGTCTCCAGGTTAGAGTTCTAGGTTCTGATGATATGCAGATTAAGTGGTGAAAGTAGGTCAGGAGTGTTGGTATATGTGTGTTTGCATTCCCTGACTTCCCCCAAACCTATCCAACTACACTACCCTTTATTCTCTTTCCAATTTCCCTAATCTCCCCATTCCCTATCCACAACCTCTCCATAATTCCTCTTCCTCCCCCCGCCCATTGG
Source organism: Ambystoma mexicanum (assembly GCF_040938575.1). NCBI lineage: Eukaryota > Metazoa > Chordata > Amphibia > Caudata > Ambystomatidae > Ambystoma > Ambystoma mexicanum. The sequence continues at coordinate 438,518,267 of NC_090936.1, forward strand.
CTTCCACGTGGCTACCTGTTAATCCAAAATCCAGGGGCCCATGCCAGCCACGGTGGGAGGGTCGATCTTTTCGGCTTCTCTGGTTTGGGGGAGAGTGTCGATACTCTCTCCTCCTTTGGATCTTGACAAAAAGCAAGCATGGTAAGTAGTGTCACCTTGCTAGACTGTTATGGCGTAGCAGCCTGAATAGTCTTCACTGTAGCATGATTTTTTATTAACTGTGCATCTATGATGAATCAAGCAAGATAAGGGCTCTTATGGGTCTAGACTGGGTTACATTGGAACCAGTTTGGACAGGGTTTCCCATTGTGAAATGTCACTTTTATTGGCTCAACCGACGGGAGTATGCGCTTACATAGGAGTTCTGGCATATATTGGCAGAGCCAGTTTTGTGCCCAGTGCCAGTAATGCTACTATAGAAAAAAGTCTGAAAGCGAACCCAAGTATGGTCTTATATGGGAATACTAGCATGTTGGTGGGGCCAGCATTGAAACATATAGGCACAAGCAGCATACAAATGTTTTTTGTACTAGCATATATTACAGGGACCGGCATGATAATGCATTTGGAAATGCACTGTGCACATTTGGTGACTTGCATCTATTGTACTTTTTTTTCATGATTTACCCTACACCCTACAAAACCGATTGTTGGCCTTTTACCGACATTGTTGGCCTTTCACCCACATTTTCCCAGAAAGTGTGCTTTGTAATGCACCATTTTAACCCTATATTCAAAACATTCCCTCTGGAGAGGGAGAAGAACCCCCCGGGTTACCTCCAACCCATTTTCGTTAGTTTGGGCCCCCTCGCAGTGCTCAGTTGCAATCACTTACCTGAGGCAAATATTTACACCCTCCATAAAACAACTCACCAGCCACCACTGGTGGCTGGTATATTTGTGGACCAGAAATAGCCCCTTCTCTCTGTTAAGTTAAAGATTTACGCTTTGATTGAAAAACATGTACTTCTTTCAATTGCAGTAGTGCATGCCCCTGCAGCGGCATAATCCTCATGGTCATTCTGCACACTTGGTGGTCTGGACCGGTCTAGGGTGTGGTGTGCCCTGTGCTTTAAGGAGCTTGGGGGGAGGAGCAGGGGGCCCACAGCATGGCTCGCAGGGGAGCTGCCAAATTCTGGCCTACGCCATTGAGCACCACTGGGTCTGACAAAGGGGTAGTGTGCAGTGCGTGCCTTGAAGTCTGCCAGTGATTTCCGGGTGAGAAGCAACTCGTGGGTGTTTTCAATTTTAAATAACAAAGTCCTCTGGCACCCAGTATTACACTTAGATAATAAAAACTAGGGTGCGGGGTGTTTTGGGTAGACTGAAAGAACATTTCACAGGTATTCTACTCCAGCAAAGATAACATTATCAGGTGCACTCCCCTCTGTGCACGGAGACCAGTCTAATAGGTTTATTCTACCTTAGTGGTAGGTGAATCATATATATATATATATATATATCTCCAGGGAATTTTGTTGATACTAAATCCTAGTCAATGATTTAATTTTCAGGCCTTGCTCGTGCAGCATTTTTCTCCTGGTTAAATAGCAGCACATGCCTCCCCAGGTCAGTGCTTTTTTGGCTCGTTTCACACAGTAACGCCAGAGATAACACATACTTCTGTGTCCATTGATCTATAGATGTTTCATACACTAGCTGTAGCCTGCCTTACAGATTTCGGTTACCCTGTTAGAAATATTGCATTATGTATGTTTTACATATAGACCCCACGTCGAATCTGGAACCTGGCATTCTGACAATGTGTAATCATGGACAAATCGTGCCTTCCTCTGTGCCTCGATTCTTATATCTGGATGAAATGAGAGCACCTGGGAACAAGGTTGTTTGCCATGTCTTCCTGTGATGGCAAAAATAAGTGGGCACCACTGTACTATTAGAAGGTCAATGTGTGAGTATTAGGCACTAAGAGAAATTGAGTCAAAAAATAATAAATTGAAGTTAAAATAGATGCTTACAGGAGCTGGCTGCAATAAGTCTGGAGACACCCTGACTCTTGAACTAAAGAACCAAAGAAGACTAGATAAAAAAATCTAGTCAAACAGCCGCTCTCCGTGCAAACCCCAAATGGGTGATATAGTTTAAACATGGATTCCAACAATAGAAATGTAAGTTCTTTTCTTCTTATGTATGAGTTCAATAGAAAAACACTGAATTCAAAGTAGTAGTGAGGGTAATATGTTTATCAAAAACATGGATTCAAAAAAATGAAGCGAAGTGAAAAAAAGGAGGAAAATCACTAATTATGTCTTAGTGAGGATTCAGCTGTCACATCTCATATTTTAAATAGACTTCTTTTACCAATGCATTTCGGAGCTTATAGCTCCTTCATCAGGGTGAGTCTAATCTAATCACATAGAATAGAAATATATAACGCAACACGTGAGAAATAACACAATATATATTCATGAATCACAAAAGACAAGGTAAAAATTGAAAATCACATACCAAAGAAACGATGTGGGTTCAGGATGGAATATGTAATGAAAAAATGAAAAAAATGAAGAATAAATAAGTGAAAGTAACATGGGAAATATGACCATGTGAACGAAGGGAAAATAATGTAAAAGGACTCACGAGACGTGTTTGGCCTCGTAGAGACGAGAATCCACAGTCAAAAAGCAGATGTGTGGTCTGCTGTCAGTAACAGCAGCGTACAGAGTACAGACAGATCGATAAAGCTATCGGAAACAAAAGTGTGTATTAAGAGGAGTTTCGGGAGCGCAGTGGCGCTATGATTACAAAGGACCGTCTTCAATGGTTACCTGGAGGATAATCTGGGTCTGTGTCGGCTAGGAAAACGCCGTTCTGCATCGCTGTAAGCAAGCGTTGCTAATGGTAACGCTGCTATAAATACCGACGTGCACAAATTTGAATCCGATCATGTACTAAAAAAGCAAGAGTGGAATCAGAACATCTACCTATGGTCACGCTATATCGACGATGTATTTGGAATCTGGACAGGTACTTACGATAGGTTCATGGTCTTTTTTGAATATCTAAACAACATCGATCCACGTATTCAATTCACAAGTGAGATATCTAGAGAACATATCACATTCCTTGATGTTAGTATTGTCAAAAACGAAACTGGCTACACCACCACTTTGTTTCGCAAGACCACCGATCGCAACAATCTTTTACACCGTCTCAGTTTTCATCAACCTAGCCTTCTGAAGAATTTACCATACAGTCAACTCTTACGAGTGAAAAAAATAGTGAGTGATCCTGCAGAATGCTTAGCTCAACAGCTAGCTATGAAAGACAAATTCCTAGCACGTGGCTACACAGAGGAAGAGCTCAACTCAGCGTCCCAAAGGGTACAAACTTTTGATCGCGACACACTACTTACCGGTACTACCAAACCCAAAAGAGAGTTACAAACACCTGTATATGTTTCAAGATTCTCCATTCAGAGCAACAAGATAAAGAATTCCATTAAGAAACATTGGAACATCTTTAAGAATGATGTTAGAGTACAGAAATTGTTTGATCAATTACCGGTATTCGCTTATCAAAGAAGCAAGAATTTACGTGATGAACTAGTACGCACAAGACCTCCCTTGAAAGAACCTAGTACTAAACCACGGGGACATACCCTTGTCTCCATTGTACTAATTGTAACCTAGTCATCAAGTGCAACACCATATACCATCCCAGCACAGGCAATAAGATTCTGCTGAAGACATTTGGTACTTGTGATAGCGAGAATATCATTTATGGAATAAAGTGTCCCTGTGGGAAATATTATGTTGGCCAATCCACGAGAGCAGCTAAAATGCGTTGGAACGAACATCGCTCTTGCATACGTAACTCTAATCCCAATTCAGCAGTGGCTCGCCATTGGAACGAGAAGCGCCACAATTTGACCCAAATCAGATTTCTGATTCTTGAAGTGTTGAGCAAAGTCAATCCACATGAGGATCTGGGCCTTCGGCTTAACCAAAGAGAGACATATTGGATTGACAGATTGGGGAGCTTGTATCCCAATGGCTTAAATGAAGAAATCAATTATCATTGTTATCTTTGAATTTGATGCACCTATGTTGATTTCATGTGACATTATATAATGTTTTTTGCATGTATCATTGATGATTTTGCATGTTACACGTAATGGCTAGACTGTTAATGGACAACTAATGTGGTCCTTGACATTTTGTCAGGACCAACTTTGCCAACGCCAGTATCCTTAGGTATTGATAACATCCATGTAGTGTTCTGGATCATCTAAGTCGTTAGTTTAGCATTTGCTAATTTTCTAAATTGCACAAATTATGCCCAAGCATCATGTCAGCCTTTCCCGGACACCCGTCTGGGACCCAAGGTGACACCTCCGGTGCCACCCACCACGGCTGGGATGCATGTTTACTATCTCTTATTTTTCCATGGGCTGCCATTTTTGGAGCCTGTGTTGTTGTATGTTTTCCTTCCATTACTATCCCTGTTGTCCATTTTTTATAGTATTTTTTCTATGTCTATCATATTGTTGCACATTTATTTTTCTTTTATCCACTTTTCCTCTTTTATTCACCTGAGTGTTGACAATTGTATTTGTAGCTCCACACATGCCCATATATCTCTAATGCAGTCTCTTATATGTACGTGCCGCATCGCGCGGCTCGCCCGATGCGATCCGGTCACGTGGGTATTTATAGCAGCGTTACCATTAGCAACGCTTGCTTACAGCGATGCAGAACGGCGTTTTCCTAGCCGACACAGACCCAGATTATCCTCCAGGTAACCATTGAAGACGGTCCTTTGTAATCATAGCGCCACTGCGCTCCCGAAACTCCTCTTAATACACACTTTTGTTTCCGATAGCTTTATCGATCTGTCTGTACTCTGTACGCTGCTGTTACTGACAGCAGACCACACATCTGCTTTTTGACTGTGGATTCTCGTCTCTACGAGGCCAAACACGTCTCGTGAGTCCTTTTACATTATTTTCCCTTCGTTCACATGGTCATATTTCCCATGTTACTTTCACTTATTTATTCTTCAATTTTTTTCATTTTTTCATTACATATTCCATCCTGAACCCACATCGTTTCTTTGGTATGTGATTTTCAATTTTTACCTTGTCTTTTGTGATTCATGAATATATATTGTGTTATTTCTCACGTGTTGCGTTATATATTTCTATTCTATGTGATTAGATTAGACTCACCCTGATGAAGGAGCTATAAGCTCCGAAATGCATTGGTAAAAGAAGTCTATTTAAAATATGAGATGTGACAGCTGAATCCTCACTAAGACATAATTAGTGATTTTCCTCCTTTTTTTCACTTCGTTTCATTTTTTTGAATCCATGTTTTTGATAAACATATTACCCTCACTACTACTTTGAATTCAGTGTTTTTCTTTTGAACTCAACATAAGAAGAAAAGAACTTACATTTCTATCGTTGGAATCCATGTTTAAACTATATCACCCATTTGGGGTTTGCACGGAGAGCGGCTGTTTGACTAGATTTTTTTATCTAGTCTTCATTGGTTCTTTATGTCTTCCTGTGATGTCACTTAGGGGCAGAGTCAAATATAACTTCCTGTGATGTCATCAGGGGTCAAGGGTCATGTGATGTCACTTAGGCTACCCCAGGCATTTTTATGAAATGGCGTCCCTGGCCCTAGGTAGATTACAAGGGGGGAGGAAGTTCCAGCGAGTGCCAGGAAGCATAGAGACAGCTCAGAGATTTGTTGGAAAGTACCAATGTAATAAAGAATGTTAGTACCCAGTAGCCCTCTTGCTTCTCTCCTTGCTGACCCCAACAACATTCCTTAACCACCCCCAAAGATCCGACAGAACATTAAGGAATGGTTTAGTCTTGGGGTATGGGACCCCTGAAAGCCTGCAATTAGGCTCAGAGAAGCAGAAGAAATGTTTGCAACATATTGGACTTGGGAGTGAGGTAACTTCCCTGAGATATTTGGAAACCGTAGCGGAGATATGTCAGTTTGAACTTGCATCCTGACATTGAGAAAACCATTGCAAGAGACACTGAAGGAAGAAGACACTGTTATTTTGTTCTTTTCACTGGGAAAGAACCTGTTTACATTTCAGTTGGTCCTCCCCTGTACCCAATCCCTAATACATTTTTTTCACTTTGAGTACTTGGTCTTGGCATACTTCTTGGTTCCAAATGTCCAGTTCGTAACATAGGCCAAATAAGTATATCAGTGGAAGTAAATTCATAGGAGGTATCAATTAAGATGTCCCAAGCAAGTTTTTAACAAAGTGTAGTAATGGAAATATCTTAATTTGGGTGCATTAAGTCATTTGACAAAAGTCAACAAATTGAAAGGGTACAATCAGAGAATGATACATTTTACGGCAATAGGACATTGTCAGATTTCTCATCATTGAGGTATTGTACAAGATGGTGGAGAGTAAACACTTTGTTTTTGTATATCAGGAAACTGAACACCATGTATAGTTTTGGGAATATTGTTTGAGAGAGATCCTAGGGAGTTTATTCCATAGAAACTTTGTTAGGAGATTATACTTTCCAAAAACAATTTTGCTGAAAGAAAGCAACAACATGGACAGTGGATATAATAGGCACTGGAATAATTTGATGGTCCAGACGACCCCACCAGGAAAGAAAAAGTGGAGTTCATTTATTGGTGTAGGAAGTAATTTTATTCAAAATAGACTAAATATTAATTTGGATTGTAATATCTATAACCTTAGCAAATTAAATACCTTAGGACACAGGACATATTGTGAACATTAATCATATATTGAGAACATGCACTGAGGAGACAATTCAGATTTGTTAAGGTTCTATTAATGTTCAGATACTAATGTAAGCTTCAGATTTTGGTACATTGAAATAGCGCAATTGGAAAGGTAGAGTAATATCAGCATAAACTGACAATTTAGGTGCTAATCCACAGATATCAATACAAGTTAAATTCTAATTAACTGGAATAGATTGAAGACGAGTTTCCAAAGATAGAACTAAACATAGGGGGGGGAGGCAGGGAGGGCACATCCCTAACAAGTACTGCTAAGAATAGGAAAGTCATGGGATAAAGAACTATTAATAAATATTGCATTCAAAGCAGTCGGGCTTTCTATTCAATTATGGCACCGAAAGTCCACTGCTGGATCTTCAGATCCAAATATTGAGTATTGTCGATAGAATTAAGACAGGGCTGCTAATGTGCTTGACTTATCAGCAGCCTTCAATCTTCTTGATCATGAAAAGCTCCTGAAAATTCTCTTATATAGAATTTTCCAGAGAAGCTATTGAATGGATTAGTTCCTTTCTTGCTAACAAAGTCCAAAATGTGTTGGGGCAATGCTGTTTCAGACGCGGCACTAATTACTTGTTGAGTTCCCCAGGGCCCATGCCTTTCACCAGCACTTTTTAATGTTTATGTTCAACCTTTGTGTGATCTGCTTGAGAACATGGGAATCCAGTTTACAAACTATGCTGACGACACCCAGTTACTGATCAAATTAAGTGGTAACTACTCAAGCGATGTGAGAATGATCTCTAACATTTATAAGACCATACAAGTCTATATGTCTGCAAACTGGCTATGTCTCAACAGTTCAAAAATGAAGCTCCTTTTATTTGACTCTCCACAAGCAAGGGCCAAATTAGACCTTCAGTACTCAAGTTTTCTTATAAAAGATCATGACATGAAGGTGCTGGACAAATTTAAAACCCTTGGGGTTATTTTTGAGTCCTCACTTGGCACAGAGGCACAGTTCGATAGGACCATTAAAAAGTCACAGTACCATTTTGGGCTCCTTCGGTTAGTGAAACCCTACGAATCTTCTGAAAACGGTGAAACCATGGTGAGTGTCACCATTATGCCGAGATTACACAACTGCAATGCGCTTCTGAGTGCTGCCAGCAAAAACTACATTGATAAACTCCAGACCCTACAGAATGATGTAGTTCGCATCATTAGGAGTGTGCCACAAAGAGAACATAGCTCCATCCAGAGGAGAGAACTTCATTGGCTTCCCGTTGCAGCTAGAATTTGTTTTTAAAATGGACACTCTGACCCATAAATGCCTTTATGGGTTTACCCCCTCTTAACTTAAAGCAGGTTTGGTCTACCATACTACAGCAAGATCCACATGGTTATGCAATACTATGTACTTGCCCTAGATTCAAACGTGTGAGGGTGAGCGGTCACTCCTTCCCCGTTCGGGCGGTAACATCCTAGAACAAACTTCCAGTTGAATTACGAAAGGAAGAGAAACAGTTCACCTTCCAAAAACATCTTTAAACCATTTTGTTTTAATTGAAAGGTTTTCTCGCGCCTATGTCCTGTTCTGATGTTCCATGGTGTTTGTGTTCCTGGATGCCTGCGGACTATGGCGCGTAAAAAATAAATAAAATAAATATTGCTGGTGCTAAAAAGTGGGACCAACATCATGTCATTTAAGTGCTTCTAACATCCATTTCCTAGAAACTTGATGAAATGCCTTTTCAGCCATTTGCTAAGCGTGCAGACATCCTAGGCATGGTTAAGGATATTATGAAGAATTCTTGGTTAAATGTGGCGAGCAGGCCTTTAATAAACCAAGTTTGATCTTCATGAACTAAATAAGGTAGGGCTGCTGCTTTTGATATTCTAATGGGCATTATCATGCTTGGGGAAAATAATAAGTTGATTATCTGAAAAGGAGCCCGTGTCTTTCTCAAGACCGATATAATTAGAATAAAGTTGAAATGGGGGCTAAGAAGTCACACACAGTATTTGAAAAGAATCAGTGGGAAGGCCATCGGGTACGTGAGCCTTCCCTAATTTAAGACTATGATTGTATTTTTTTTAAATCAACAATTATGGCCATTTTAGCAGATGAAAGGTCAATCGACTGAGATTTGGGGGTATTACATTTAGAGAGAGATCAGGTGAGTACATTTTACTCAAATTCAAAAAAGGCGTTGTCAATATCGGCATGTTCAAGAGACGAGCAGTTATTCAGACTTTACAATCAATACAGTTGTCCTTTATTCTTGTTAATAAGGGGAGCTAAAGGGTTAGTGGCTTTATTAGAACTATCATAACATTTGGCTTTGTTTCATAGTAAAAAGCAACAAGCATTCCCTGTACAAATTCTATAAAATTCAGTTGGCTTGATGATGAGATCCTCAACATATTTCTCAGAGGAGCCATTATAAACAGTAGCTCTACAACTGTTATAATTCTGAATGATTCAGCAGATTGCCTTCCATAACCTTTGTTCTTAAGAGTAAGATTGAATGGTATAACCTCTCAAAGCTGTCTGAAGGTGCCCCAACTATGATGTATAGAAGTATCTTTATGGGGGTTGGTTGCGAAAGACTTGGTGGTAAAGTCTGCAATGTGTTCAACAGAAGTAATATTTAAATGAGCTTGCCTTAAATAGTCATCTATTTCTATAAGAGAGTCCCAATGAAAAGTAGAGGAGATCGGGATATGATCGAAAATAACAACTGTGCCAATTTGGCCAGGGTGAAGCGAGGAGATTAGATCTGTGTTAATGAGGATGAAATGTATACCTTGGGATTAGTGGGCTGGGGCAATAAAAGTTAAATTCCATCAAATCTGTGTTTGAGAATTAAGAAGTAGCAATTAAATTAAGATTGTCTATCAAATTTAAAACGTTTGCTAGTTTAGCAATTAACAAATCTACCACAGGATTTCCTGTCTAGGGTAAAATCAATAATTTAATTAAAATCACTACAAGAAGTCAGTTACAATTACAACTGATCAGGATGTGCTAAATGGTATCCCAAAATAAAGGGTTCAGGCTGTTGGAACATAAATATTAGCAATTGAGATAGAAATATCATTAACAATGACCTCAGCGAATATCCAACAAGTCATCTTCTCGGCAAATAGGTTGAAAGCCAAGTTTTGTAGAAATTGGGATATCAAAACCATTTTTCTTTTTCAAAACTAAAGAGCAGATAACTTGACCAACCCATAGTCTTGTAAGCTTAAGATGTGTATCCTTATTGAGATGGATTTCCTGGGTGCAAGCTGTCAGGCTTAAACTTGGGTAAGTTGGATAGTATGTTTCAACATTTTATTCAGTCATTGGTGTCTTCAACATTCCAGTTAATTGATTTCAGATTCTTTTGAGACAATGGAAAAATGGCAGGTTACACAATAGCATTCTTTTGCAATGTACATACTTGAGAGCTCTCAAACACAAATATTTTAATTTGCATGTGAAGGAAATCATGTTTACTATCAAACAAAAAAAGTCTCTTGTTTGAAGTGTTTAGTAATACCCAGCTATTAGGAACAAACTGGAAGGTCACTGTGGATCTGGGGGATCAGTGGGTGTCAAAAGTAACTATACATTTTAGCAGGTTTACCCTCAGACACTGTTTCTTATGTAATCCTAATGCTGCAATATCTTGGGTTTCATGGTGTAAGCCAACATGGTTATTCATGGTCTCGGCTTGGATCCTGATGCTGAACTGGCATAACGGAGGGATTACTGGTGGGTGCATGTTCCTGCTTTTCTGCTAACATGCACTTATAAAACAGCTTGCCATTCATTGTCCAGTTCTGTATAATCCACTTGTTAAAAACAGAGTTCAAAGTCAGAATAGAGGGAAAGAAAACCTTGTTTGGGACAAAAACTGCACAACTCTTGATAATACCCGACTGTCAGGATACCTTGGTTGTTGAAAGATCTCATTTTTCAAATATTCTGGTTTGTACCTCACAGTCCTGTTTCTTTGGCTGTTGTCAGCCTTGGCTGTCAGGCCCTTGCCTCTTTACGAATGGGGATTGTTACTATTTATTGTACTGGTCCCTTATTCACCAGTGGCATGCACCTTCATCACAGGTAGATTCCTCTGATTTCGGCCCTAGTGTGCAGTCGATTGGAGAGCCAAGGTGGAACAGCAAAGAAACCAAGGAAATCATCTTAAGCAATGTTGGGGTACAGTGGTGCAAATCCTTGGTCAATTAGAAACATTGCTTTTGTGACAGGTTATCAGGAGGATGCACATGGTTCCCAGTGGTGAAGAACCGGTATTGAGTCATCCTCAGAAGAAGTGCAAGCATGTGCTCTGTTGATGATGTGTTTGCAGAGGTGGTGACTACACTGTGCGCTAGTCTCCTGGAAGACTGATTGTTGGCATTAAACTTGCAGAGCTTTTGCTCTGTCAGCTGTAGGGTGTCTTGGTGCTCACATGTCCTCTCTACCAGTAGTTGGGCCATATCTTTAACCGTTGCACGTGATTAGGAGAGGCTCACACTTGTTACTTGTCTCCTGGTGCTGCAAACGAAAGGAAGCTCAAATAAAATTCCTGGTCCAACTCTCCAAGCTCAAGAGCAGATTTTGAGTGCAATAGCTTCTTTGGGGATTGTTGCATGATTCTGAACTTCAGGTCCTGTCTGCTTCCTTACTTCAAGAAGTAACTAAAAAGGACCCTCCATTGGTCTATAGAACTGTGTTTTCAGATAATGGTCCTAAACCTCGGGTGCAATAGTTGTATTATTTCAAGCGTTTCAGAGGCCACCCAGATAGTGGTCGTCTGCACATTAAACTTTGGAATCTTCTTCCTGGGCGCAGGCTTAGACTGTGTATTCCCCCAGACTTGGAACATCCCAGCCACACTGGCCATAAATGATCCTTGCTAAACTTCATCTGGAAATCCTAGGCATGCAGACCTGGGCCATTTATGGCCACACCATGTCACGCATGCACTCTCGTGAGCACAGACCTCTCCAGGGCCTTAAATTGCTGTCATCCTATTCAATACATTTAATCCCTTATGGATATTGATAGAACGTTTTGTTAAGCACATTTTTTAACACGCACACATTGTGAGGCACCTATGAAATTTATAAGAGAACATGTATGGATCTGTATGCTAAGAATTGCAAAATGGAGGTATGTTGGTGTCTAATAAATATAAACTGCATCCTTTTAAATTTGTGTTTTTAAAACTGAAGCCATATCTTTTATTCTGCCAAAGAACCAAACATACATATCTGTGCTAGTTTTGCCTGCCACTTAGCACATATTGGAAACATGGTCTGTCTTCAGCTGTGAAATGTCCTCTCTCCTAAAATTCCTACCTTGCAGTTTCTGGGGGAGCTTGTCAGGCGTTTGTGGTTTGACATGGCTATACAGGGAGGACAACTCTGCAGTGAGGTAAAGCACCTAGTCCTACAGATATACAAGCATGTAGGGATGAAAATTACAGACCTGGGACCCCACAGAGAGATGGACGATGACTATCTGACTTCATATATTATATGAGGGAATTCCAGGGGATTTATCTTTCGGAAAGTTATGCAAATAATGAATGCACAAGGGACACTTATTCATTTGACTTATGGTTCCATTTATCTTTATAAACAATCTGTTTCTTAGTTATTTACAGTAAACCGAATAAGGACTTTTAAGCAGCAGTACTCTTTTGTACTCTCTGATCTAGCAGAGTAAAGATAAAGCATGAATCCAAACAAATTCCCATGCATCAAAACCAGGAAATACATAGAACTTCGTACAGTTAGTCAGCATGTGAGCATGAAGTCCCAGACACTTAGTGCCAGCAGAGTCTCCTTTACAAATTCAAGCTCTGTCTACCAGCATCTTACTTCTGAACCATCGTCCAGGCACTGGTCCATGAGCATATCGGCTGGGGTATCGCAGTCCTCTCTCTCTCTCTCTCTCCACTGCAAGAGAGTCCATGGATCTGTGAAAAACCTTGTTCATGCAGACTGGCACTTATCACAGATCAAAAAAGATCTCTCCCACACTGAGAGAGCTACAATTCCTCTCCTTTCAAGCGTGCATCCAATTAAAAACCTACTGTATGATTTTTTTTAATGAAATACTCCATATAGCTAGAATTTCTTGCAGAAAAAGTGGCAATGTGTGGTTTCCTTGGCACTACAGGCAGTGAACACTGATGAGGTTAGAGATCCTAAAATTCCACTAGGAAAGAACCATAAGGCAAGGCTAGTTAATGTACGTCTATGATACTGGGGTGAGTACTGCCTGACATCAGACTCTATTCCCCACCTTGTAGCCTAGGGAGACCTCCTAGTCTCTCTCTCTCTATCTCTCTCGATCTCGTATTGCGCTCAGCTGCCCTGCTCTGTAGGGTTGCACTCCCAACTATTAAAGATGTTTTAAAAATAACTCCCAAAAAAGTTCCGCGATCTGCCTATGGCAAATGTCTGACAGTGATTAGAAGAAGCAAGAGAAGTGGGTGAAGGTGAATGTTTAACTACTATTTAAGATGTTTTAAAAATAACTCCCAAAAAAGTTCCGCGATCTGCCTATGGCAACTATCTGACAGTGATTAGAAGAAGCAAGAGAAGTGGGTGAAGGTGAATGTGTGGGCGTTCTTGCCCTTTTCACATAGTTGGTGGATTCTAAAAATGTGCCCATGTCACCCTGCGGAAGTGGGATGGCTGGAGGGATTCAAGGTAATAGAAGTCTTGACAGGAAACCGATTGAAGGACCAAGGAATTTGAAGATCTCAAAGGTTGAAAACCTATAGAAATAATGTGCAAGCGGTACTTCTGTATTTTCTTTGTGCTCAAACTAACTACAGCCTTACCAAGACTACCAGTGGTCCAGGCGCCAAGGTCAGCCTCCCAAAACCTGCCAGTACAGAAGAATATTTGTGGTAGACCTCGCCACTAGTGGAACTTTTTCCCACAATCCCTCCAATACATTGCCCTTTTTAATCTGCCTATGGTGCCTAGCACGATGAACTCACAATCTGGACGGCATTTCATCCCCCTAAAACTCAACAGAGCTCGTATTGGAAGCATGAGTATTTTACACGGAGGAGGCCTGTTACACTTATACGTTCGCATACACTGATCCCATCCGCGTAATTTTCATCTTTTGCATGGCGAAGTGCAAAAAGGAATGTAAATTTGAGGCGTACACGCTTTTACGGCAGAACCCTTTTGTATTCCACTGCTCAAAATGAGTAAACTTCTCGTGACGTTTACGCACTGCAGGCAGCTATTACAATGGATTGCTATGACATTCGTCTTCATTTTGCTTGTTTAAAAAGCAAGCGGAACCCGCAGCATTTACCCACGCATGAACATTTCCTTTTACACAATACATTTGCATTACGTCTCATTGAAAATGAGCTCCATAATAAAACACACATTTCAGTCTGATAATTTGTGTGCACATTTGTGGTGAATAAGAGAGAACATGTTCCTGGTCCTTAAGCACGTGGCGCTCACTCATTAATTCGCTTGAAGGTGTTGAGGTTAGCAGAACTTTGATACTCTTGTCTGACTTGTAGGGGTTTTGTGGCAGAGCTCATTAGGCCTACCTGTAATCTTTCTGGCCTCTTCCGTTTCCGCAGCGTGCGTTGTAGGACGTTATCTCTGTTCCTCGCTTGATGGTTTATTTAAGTTTGAGTTATATTTCATTTTTCACTCATTCTGTGGAAGGTATTTTGATCTGTCTGGAGGTTTTCCCTTTCCTTTTTTGTTTCTTCCCTCCTCAATTGTTCCGCCCGGGCTCCCACGGGGTACGGTTTCAAATTGCCTTCCTTTGATGCATTTACATGCCTGAAATTGGCCGACATGTGTTCGCGGTGAGTGGCGGCAATATGAAGACAGTAGTCCAAGTCTGAGTTTGCTTTGATTCACATGCGTGGTTTTTGGAAACGTACGCCTTTGTGAATTGCCAAATAGCCCACAGGCCTGTGGTGTAGAGCTTGAGCTGCTCGCCCACCCACCACGGAATCTCTGGGTCATAGGTTGAAAAGCGGCCGGGTCACCACTGCCTTTCGTTCTGCCAAGTTCGCCGAAATAGGTGCAATTATGTTTGGGAATAGTAGCACCTTTTGACACACCTAGAAGCAATTAAATATGGTCATTCTAACCTTGTAATTAGAATGAGCCTGCTTGCAAGAAAGCATTGTAGGCATATTTAGATCTACAAAAGTAGTGATGTGATGATGATGATGATGATTCTAGAACGTTCATGGCTGAATGGTGCTGTTCCTCACTTCCAGTGCGAGACTGCGTGGCAGAGTTGATTCATTGCGCATTGCCAGAGCTCCCTGCGACTGTTCCAAGAAGACGCTGTTCTCTCCAAAAGGTGGGAGCTCTCAGGAATTAAATGTACACTCGAGTACACCCAATAGCTGCGAGTTTTAACTTTTCAAGTCTCAAAATGCACATCATGCCTGGTATTGAATGTAGTGAAAATCCTAAAAGCGATAGATTATTTACCCCATTTGTGTCATTGCAGAAAAGGGTCAAACATAAGTACATTAATGCGTTGACCATGTCCTACAAGTTAACGGCCGGACTTCTTAGCCTCGTTATCTCTTCACAAGATCACACAACTCAATTGAATAAACTAGTTTACATTTTTTTTTTTTTAAAGATCACACAACTCAAAAATTGAGTGAGCCCCTGCGAATGTTTATTTGCTATGGCCATGCTACGGTAGGGAAAACTTTGTATTCCCCACGTCTTCAGCCTTTGTTAGCTTTGGCTATTAGGTGGGGCTTAAGCACCACCAACCACCTGAAACAATTGCATTGTAGTACAGCTAGGAGGGATAGAACATGCGAGTGCGAGAAGGGACACTGCTTATGGCAGTTCGATTTTGTTTTTCTTCCCCACCCATTGACTGCCCGTGGTCATACAAATCCCTATGATCATTTCAACGCACTACCTGCCTGCCGCTCCCCACCCAAAACCCATCCTTCTAGAGTGTCTTTGCTCTAGCTCTATCACGCAGTAACTTCAAACTATGGCCTTCTAACGTTCTTTCTAAGTGGTCTGCTGAAGAATAGCTGCTTTGTGTGTTACTGTTGCAATAATGTCTTAATAAAGAGGGCCTTCAGTCACTTAATTTATACCTTTTCCTGTGACCGGATGCCACCTGTGAGGGTGTGAACACCTTCAATTTTTTTATTTTTAGCCATAAAAAGATGCAGGTAATTCTGTCTCTGAAAGCAAGCTGTGCTAACCAGATTTGCTTTCATAAATGCTCCATGCCAAAAAGCTTAGTTTGCCATGAACCTGGTGGAGGCTGTCTACATTCATTTCCCAGCAACTGTCCTGCAGTGGCCATAGGACAGGTCCAACTGTCGGGTACATTCCTGAAATAAGCTGCTGGAACACAAAGTTCCAACATGCAGAAGTGTCTTATCAACCACACACACCTCTAATTCAAAATTTGTTTGTGTGCCCTTATTGAGCCTTGTGACATGTTCATTTCTAAATGTAGACCTGGTTATGACATGGTGGCTACTGGGATCATATTATAAAGCCACAAGAATTTGGATGTCATATTAGTTTCAGCTTGTTTAGGTGACTCATTCATGACCGGCTAGTGCATATTAGCTGTCTGACCTGATTGTACCCACAACAACCATGTGGGGCCCTTCCCAGGAATCTTCTGTTTTGTTCCCCCCCCCCCCCCCCCCCGCCTTGAGAAAGGTCTACGCCAGGGTGGTCCAACTCCAGGCCTCGAGCTCCAGAAACATGTCGGATATTAATAGTCATGAGATAAATGTGTATGCAATGACTCTAATTTATCTCATCACTAATGAGGTAAATCCTGAAAACCCGTCGGATTTGTGGCCGAGGCCTGGAGTTGGACACCCCTTGTCTACACCTTCCTCTAGGAGACTGGAACTCTCCCCAGCTGGGGCCCGGAAAGGGTGCTACAAAGACAGTCCTGACATGACAGTGGCCCTCTCAAATTTGGGTGCCGATTACTGGAGTCTTATGAAGTAGGCAGCCAGCGGAAGGTGACATTAGAGTAGCCCTGAGGAGAGGTTTATCCCAGACATGGGTTCCACCCTCTAGGATTCAGCTAGTGCTCCCTAAATGTTCTGCCACTTCCTGCAGACAAAGCAATCTACGTATGACCTCAGAAGGTATAGGACTATTAACAGCAACCTGGATTGACTGCTTGATGACAGGCTTCCTCTGGACCAATTTTCTGTAGCATTTGGCCTCAAAGGGGGAAAGACACCTTTCTGGCTCTTTGCCGACCGGGTACTCCTCATCTCCCCTCTGAATGTAACATTTACCAAGGCCCTTTCAGGATGGAAGCAATTAGAACACCATTCACTTAGCAACAATCTGTCAAGATCATGCAGTAGGTTGGATGACCTTTAAGGTCATCCTCACCACTCTACAAGTAGAGTTAAAATCTCTTTTGAAACCCTTCTGTTATATTTGACGCAGAAACAAAGGCCAGTGCTAAATTTACAGCCAGTGGAAACTAGTTTTGACTTTTACCAAAACTTGAAGGTCATGGAAAAAGGTAATCTGCCTCTCCTATTCTATGTTTCATATTCTGACATTCTCTTTTTCTCTCTCTTGCCAAATTGATATTTACGGTTTCACCCTCACTTATATGTTGTCGCCAGTGTCGTAGCTCATAGGCATCTAAAACTCTCTCGATTTGCTGTATTTTTGTGGAATCTGGGGTGACCATTATGGATCACAATTGTCTACGGTAACAACCTGCATATGGTGTTTAACTTCCTACCCACTCGTCCACTTAAGCTTTCCTTACCAACCAGTCAGGGAGAAACCAGGGCTGTTATTACTTCCCTGCTTAGCCACAAGCCTTATTCCAGTGTGTGCCAAAGAAGCCTTTTAGTTGGTGCTATAAAGCCCCCAAATGAGAAGTGATTTTTTTTTTTAACTGAACTAATAGCTCCCTGAGCTGTGCTGTTTTGCCCAAGAAGTTAGGAGCCCTTCATGAGAAGAAATCTGTTGCAATGAAGGTTACAGTTACTCTGCAACAGAGCTTTAAAGGCCGCTGGTGATTTTTCATTTTCTTTACATGAGTCCCCCTATAAGGCGCTCTTAAAAAGGGCATATATAATGGGCATACCATTAGCACATTTTTCGGGCTTCTTCCGATTTTCTTTTTACCGTGTGGTAGAGACTGATGCCTTCGATAATGCCAATGATGTTCCTTTGTGGTCATTGAGATTTCCTGGAGGCAGATGGTCAATAGTATTTCTTTGCTTTCACATCTGTTTGATGGGACGTATAACTTGCCACTATTCTTAGTGCAAACAGTGTCATCTGGACAGGGAGTGCAAAGACCTCCTCCCCCCAATTCATGAGAAATGTTTGAGTGGACAAAGTTATGGTCTGCTTTATTCTTTGGCGTTTCATAGTCTTTGAACAATGGCATGCTTTCAGGGGAAACTGAATGAATCAACTGTCTAAAAACCTTCGGGGAAACGATTTCTGAGGTATGAACAGAAACACTTCTTTTTAGAGTTATTTTTACTATAGAAGTTCATATTTTTCAATGGGCCAAAAACACACTACTACTGACTGTCATACATGATAAGGGGGTTTGGAGATTAAGCCTGTAAAACAATATCACTATCATGACGTAAAACAAGGGAAAACGCCTGTTTGGTTTTGACTGTCTTTTCTACCATATGAATTCCACAGTGTTTTACCATCTGCGCTGTTCTCTACAAACTCCTTTATACATCTACGACAACTCCACCCTCAGTAATACAACCTCTGGAGTTGGTACACCCCCATCCCTCCAAAGCTGATCGCAAAGCACAATCCTCCTGAAGAGGGCAAACAACCACAGACTGCTCCAGGGCAATATGCTTTATGTGGGAAGCAGTATCACTGATGGCACAGAAAACATTCTGAGTCTCAAGAACAGTTAAAGGGTTTTATTAGGAACTATGTTTGCCTGGCGCCATGTCGTTCC
The DNA here is from genome assembly GCF_040938575.1 of Ambystoma mexicanum. Lineage (NCBI taxonomy): Eukaryota > Metazoa > Chordata > Amphibia > Caudata > Ambystomatidae > Ambystoma > Ambystoma mexicanum. The sequence continues at coordinate 438,536,978 of NC_090936.1, forward strand.
TCTCTCGTCTTCCCACGACCCTCCTCCCTTTTCCAGACGCCTGTAACCACCGTCTAAAGCCCTGTCTTCTGTTTTGGTGGTTCTTTAATATGCTGGCTATCTGGACTCCCTCTGGGACCTCTTTCTACTGTAACCAAAGGTTAGAGTTGTAATGGGAGTTGGGATGGTGCCTTGTACTTATGCCAGTTGTTTCACGCCCACTCAAATCTTCTCTTCTCTTCTATTCTTACTACCATTCCCTCCCTCTTACTCCTCGCAACAATCCTCCATCCCTCAGATGTTTCACTCCTACTCCTCACCTCCACCCTTTGATGTCATCACTCCTCCTATTCGACTGCACCCTCTCTCTGCTATTATGCCCCTCCTCCCACTGCTATTCTCCTCCTGTCAGTACTCTGCTCCCCCCACTACTCTGCTCCCCGCACTGCTCTGCTCCACCTCCCACTACTCTGCTCCCCTCCCACTACTGTGCTCCCTACTGTGCGCGCCCTTCCCCCTAGTGTTCTCCCAACTCCCCCTAGTGTTCTCCCCCTCCCTCTAATCTGCTCCCTCTCACCCTACTGAGCTCCCCTCCTTTGTTCCCCCTGCTGTGCACCTCCTCCCCTACTGTGCACCCCCTCCCTCTACTTTGCTCCTCCTATCACTACTCTTCTCCTCCTCCCAACATGACTCTTCTTCTCCTCCTCCCAACATGACTCTTCTTCTCCTCCTCCCACCACTACTCTTCTTCTTCTTCTCCTCCTCCCACCACTACTCTTCTTCTCCTCCTCCCACCACTACTTTACTTCTCCCACCACTATCCTCCTCCCACTACTACTCTCCCCTTCCTACTTCTATCTTCTTCCTACTTCTATCTTCCTCCTGCTAATAATCTCCTCTTCCTACCACTACTCCTTTTATCCCTGATACACTCCACCACCGCACTCCTCCCTATTACATTTCAAACACCCTCCTTTCGTCAAGTAGCATTCACTTCACATTCACTCCATACAGTAACTTTTTCTTCTCTCGCCACACAAACAAGCACACTCAAACTGCAGAACCACTTTCACTTCCAAGCCAGTACCTCACCTGCTCCAACAATCTCCTCCACAAGCCGCTACTCCTTCCTCCTGCTAGTCTTTTGATCTTGCTCCAACGCCACCTCTGACCTTACCAGAAAAAACCCACATTTCCTGTTGTCCTGTCCCCAACATAAATATCCCTCCCCCTGTGGGGGTTTGCCGCCTTTCCTACACAATCTATGCTCTTCTTCCTTCCCCAAGGTATGTATGTGCAGAAGAGCCTTCAAAAGGGGGCTAAGCCCACTCACTGTCTCCGCGCAGGCACGCTGCGTAAGGCTCATGGCAGCATAGAAAGTTCAATGTTTGAGTTCATAGCTTTGGGGTCCTTTGCCGGGGACCATTTTGACAAGTTTGGTGTAAAAGGTCTCTTTTCCCCTTCTCTGTCCCTTCTGGTCTAGGTAACCTTTATCTGCTGGTGTGAGATATTGACTAAACTCCCTGCTGCGCTCACAATTACCAGTTCTGTGCTGTTCTGGTGTGCAGCTTCAATGGCTGTCTTCTTTGGGTAGGTGCGCTGCTGCGCTGGGATCTCTGCAGGACTGTGGCATCTCCTCTTAGCTTCTCTTTGCTACTCGAGAGCAAGTTGCTCTGGTGTTGGTTCACTCACTTGGCCTTACTTGATGCTTCTGGTCATCACTCTAGGGTTTTATGTAAATAACGAGAAACATTGGAGTTTATCTAGCACTTGAGGTAAGGCTGGAGATGAGGATCTGCATACTACCATGCTGGCACAGGGGAGGGGTCAGGACTTGGGAGCCCTTGGTTCTGAACCACCAGCTCTCAGGACTAGGGCTGGCCTTAGATTCCTCCCTTCTTCCTTTGACAAAGCCAACAATAGAGTAGCAGTGTACTCAGTAAAGAGTGACAAGGATAGATGGTGGCGCCTATGTTGAGCTCCTATGACATCAGTCGTCATATATGCCAAGCCAGTAAGTCCAAATAGCCACAGGAAATCTAAATACTGGAAATACAGAAGAGCAGAAACTGAATTAGCCAAGCCAGAAAATGCCAGGCAGTCACAAGGAGATAAAGGGATGGCTGGCTGGTTTGGCTAGAGGGGAGAAGCCCGTTGACTAAGGTTAGCATAGGAGGCCTGCTGAAAACCTGGGCCCAAATGTTGACAGGAGGGCCAACCATTTCAGGAAGCGCTTGAAATAAAGCCAACTGGGGGCTACAACCAAGTCCCTAGTGGGGGCTGTGGTCACGTGAAATTATCAGGCAGGAGCCGGGATGTCGTAACAAAAGAAGAATCCTTTTATTCAGGATGCAAACACGATAATACGTTCCTGTGAGAACTCGAAGGGTTTTGAAAACAGTTAATTTCAGTTAATTTGTTCCAAGGGTCGGGTGTACGGATGCTGTCTGGTTCGGTTTCTAGCCGGCTCAATACGCCCAGTGGGAACCTTAGTCACTCTATCTCCATACGTCCGGCTCCCTCTCTGTCTGTCGATCACAGAAAAAGAACAACAAGGAAAGGTCTCTGAACTTCCGTGTTTTACCGTACGTCCCCTGACCCCTGCCCTATCAGTGGGCTTCCTTGATGCCGCGCTATGAATGGGTCGGCCTCCATCCCCAACCGACTCCTATGGGCGATTCCCGTATCCAGGCGGACGCAATTCGTCCGAACTCAGCTCCGACATGTTCCGTCCTCTGGCAACCTCAGGTCTGTAGACGGCTGCAGCCCCATTTGCAGCCAGAAGCGTTGCTCCTTCTTCACCCATGAGTAGGGGCCATTGATTCCAGGGCAGTGTTTTATGGTTCCTGCCCTTTGGGATTGGTGGATAAAGGGGGATGGGGGCAGGCTCTGATAGTGCACTCTGGGTGTTGTAGTGCAGGGTTGGACTCTGATATTAAAGGAGATAGCCTAGTGGGGAGTGGGACTTGACAAGCAAGGTAGCACTCTGGGTGCTGTAGTGCAGGGCGGAATTCGGGCATTAGCGGAGGTAACTTGGTGGGGGGGCGGGACCTGGGAGGCAAGCTTGCACTCCCGTTGTTGTACTGCAGGGTTGGACTTGGGCACTGACGGAGGCAAGCTCACGGGTCACTAGTTCAAATAAATAATATGTACACCTTGGCAAACCTAGGTAAGGGAGTAAAGAATCATACTCGAAAGCTCCAGATTGGGGTGTGGGGACCTGCTCGCATCAGTGCCAGAAACTCTTGAGGTCCGAAAGTGCAGTGAGATGGTGCCTGGAGGCAGAAGGAGGCCAACTGCTCTGTGATGACAGCCCCAGAGGTGGTATACTTGGGATCCATCCAGGGTCTCTCCCCTGTCCCTAACCTCATTGTTGGAACACTCTTTACTTGTGACATGGTCCAGGACTGGACCCACTCAAGGGCTGGGAAGGTACCCCTGTGGCAGGGCGCATGCCAGGGCAGAAGCCAGAGCCAGCCTTGTCCCAGAGGTGGGAAGTGGGATTTGGAAGGGCCAGAGTCTCTGCCCCCCTTTCATGTGCCCAGCTGGATGAATATGGAACCACTGCCTGTCAGCACAATACCAAAAGACATCAATGCTGGCTTGATTTCTTTCTCTGTTGTACTCCTACGTCCCATCCCCTTTCCTCCATACTGTATGGGCGTCCCTCGCTAGGGACGGGAGACAGAACCTTTTTCACCAGAAAAATCATTTTCCCCTTTAAATTTAGAAGCGCGTGGGGCAGGGGCCTGGCAGCATGTGCTACCCTGACTCCGCCCACTGGTGCCACTCCTCAGTCCTCTTTTCCGCATCAACAGGATCGGACCGCTTTCACCAGAGCTCCTGGTTTAGTAATTCAACGCACTCTTCCCCGGAGAAGTACTTTATTCTTCTTTTTTCATGTTTTTAATCAGGTACCTCTGTCCTCTGGCGCCACGCTCCTCCCCGGCACATGTCAACCTCAGCAGGCTTCAGCAGGTGACCAGCCTGAGAGAGCTCTTCCCTACATCCGACTGCCACGCTCTCTGCCTCTGTGGCCTTGGCCACGACCCTGGCTGGGAGTGGTGCACCGTGTGCGGTGCGTTGATGCCACACGCTCTGAAGAACAGACTAGCTAGGTGGAGGGAGCTTTTCGGAAGGTCGCCTCCAGGGGACTTGAAGGAATTTGTCAAGCAAAAGTCCAGGCACAAGGTAGGGGGGGGCACTGTTTTCATCCGTACCCTGCAAAGTTGACTCCTTACCCAGGAAGCGCGGGAGTGGGAGGCACCTATCAGGTTCTGGTACTAGTGCAGGCTCCAAGGCTGCTTCAGCTACCGGCAGGCCCCGTCCTGAGGTGCAGGGTAGGCCTCAACGTCCACCGCCAAGAATCCGGGAGGAGGCCGGTCCCATACAGGGTAGGCCTCAACTTCCACCACCAAGAGTCCTGGAGGAGGCTGGGCCCAGCGCAGCAAGCATCACGACACAGGCGCGTGGCACGCTCCCCGACAAAACAGCCTCTGGGCCAGACAAAATGGTGGCTCGTCCGACACCATCCCCCTTTGAGACCAGGTAGGGGAACGAGTTTGCAGGTGGGACTGGTCATCACCTGGCACATGGCCCACAGTATGTCCTTCAGCGTTGCAGGGCAGATACACCCAGCATACAGCAAGACAGAGTGCGCCCAGGTCTCAGCAACCTCAGGGCCCCACGCCCATACCCACTCCACCAAGCGCTCAGCCGGCCGATTAAGACATGTTTTTTGAAAAATTCCTTACTCTCATGAGATCTCTGCAGACAGGCGGCATCCTTAAGGAAGTTATCAGGGACATGCTCCCTCCAGTTCTGCCGCTAGCACCTATGGCCACCCAGCCCTTGGTACCAGCACTTCCAAGTCCACTGCAGCCCCAGCTGCCTGCGCCAGTCCCCTTGACACCGGCTCCCATGCCACCGCCTGTCACAGCAGCTACGTCTCCTCTGCCACAGTAGCCTCTGGCGCCTGTCAGTACGCCATAGCCACCTGCCCCAGCACTCCTCCAGTCGCACCTGACCAACAGGACTCTTTGGTAGACATAGATGAGGAGGAGGATCCAGATACGCCCTCGTCAGCCAATGTCTTTCATGAATGGCTTGCGGGCCTGGCCGAATATTTGGGGCTGCCCCAGCCGGAGGTCAAACAACCAGAGGCAGGGGTACTGGCGGAAGTCCTCACCCTATGCCCCACGGCTAGAATAGTGATTCCATTGCAAAAGGACATGGTGGTTTGTGCCAAAAAAGGATGGCTCAAACCACATTCTGCACAGTCTACCAAACCGGTGCCTCAACGCCAAGTATAGGCAACTGGAAGGCGACCCCCTCTGACTGTCAGCACACTCAAGCCTCACTCCTCAGTGACTGCCGCGGTTTAGCTCTATTCCAAGCCACAATCGTCATCGGCTCTATCAGCCGCGGCACTCCTGGGTAAGGAGGAGATGATCTTGGAAGCAAATGGAAAGAAAATCTATTCCAACACTTCGCTCCATCTGCGCCATTTCAATGCTGATGCTGTGTTGGCTGCTGTCAATCAAAGGTTTCGGCGAGAGATCGCCGATTTCCTTCCTGAGCTCCCTGTGCAGAGCCAGGCGTGCTTCCGGGCTCGGCTGGCAGAAGCCAAAATAGTAGCGCAGGACCTAATGGAGTCCACGGTGTCTCACATTGACACCTCAGGCCATGCCATATGTATTGCTGCCGACATGATGAGAACAACCTGGCTACGGGCGAAGACGTTCAACCCTGATGTCCAGGAGCGTATACTGGACCTTCCTTTTAAGGGTGGCTCCCTGTTCCATTCCACTATGGACTAGGAACTTGATAAGAAGAACAACAGTTCACAGACTGCCAAATCTTTATCCATACTAAGTCCACCCCCAAGGCATACAGCCAAGCGCACCAGCGCTCAGGCAAGGGTCGGTCCTCCAGAGGCTTCATGGGTTTCCAGGAGAGACGATCCAGACAACTGGACAGATCCCTGAGCCAACACAGGCGAAAGCAACACAAGGCGGCTAACAGGAGCTTTTTCCAGTCCCCTGCCTCAGCCCCAGCCTCAGAGAGCAAAAAGGCATGACACAACCATCCGGATTCCACGAGTCTCCAGTGGGGGGCAGGCTTGCCCTTCATGCTCAATGCTGGCGGACAAGGTTCATGGATTTTCACCATACACAAGAAGAACCAGGCTGGCCTGAGATTTGTGTTGTACCTTTCCACCTTGAACCTTTCCCTTCCTCTTCAAAAGTTCAAGATGGTTACCCCAGTGCATATAGCAAAGACATTGTGTGCGGGAGACTGGATGTGCTCTCTGGATCTGAAGGATGACTACCTACACGTCCCGATCTGGCTACCCTATCGGTCCTTTCTGAGGTTCAGGATCATGGGTTTTCATTTCCAATACAAGGTTCTACCCTTTGGCCTCAATTCGGCCCCCAGGGTCTTTACAACACTGCTCAGGGCTACCACGTCTACACATACCTAGATGACTGGCTTGTCAGGCCGAGTTCTCCGGAGGCAGTCCAGCACACCGCCTCCGCCCTTATGAACACACTGCACGAGCTGGGATTTCCATCAATCTGAAGAAGTCACAGTTGGTGCACACACAGAGTCTAACCTTCCTGGGCCTTGTCTGGAATATGTGCTCCAAGAGGATTTCCCCCTCAGTGGACATGATCGCAGCCATCAAGAGGGCCGCTGTCCAATTTCTCAGCAGAGCAGTGACCTCGGCATGGTGGTACCAACACTCCTGGACATCATGGCAGCTTGTCTCCTAGCAGTGCCGCATACCAGACTCAAAATGAGGCGCTTGCAATTGCACTTCGCAGCCTCCTGGGGTCAGGACAATGGTTCCCAGGCAGAGCTGGTCAGCATCCAACATCCTCTCCACCAGGACCTAGTCTGGTGGAGCACCAACAACAACCTACGGATAGGCAGGCCCGTCCGTCAGCCAGCACCTCAGGTCACCATCACCATAGACTCATCCCTAGAGGGCTGGGGAGCTACCATGGGCAGCCACAGTGCCAACAGAGTTTGGTCCTGTCAGGAGCAGTCGGCCCACATCAACTGGCTCCAGTTGATGGCCATCTGGCTTGCGCTCAAAGCCTTCCTCCCGATCAGCGGCAGGGCAATCCTCATTCAGACGGACAGCTCCACCAGCATGTAATACATCAACAAGCAGGGTGGTACCAGGTCTCCTTCCCTCTGCACTCTGGCAGTGAACATTTGGGAATGGGCCCTGATAAACAACATGCATCTGGCAGCAATACACCACCCGGGGGAGTCCAACCTAGAGGAGGTCAGTCTCAGCAGGCTGGGTGTGGACAGCTACAAATGGCAGATGGACGAACAGGGCTTTCAGGGGATCTTCAACAGGTGGGGCCATTCTCTGGTGGATGTCTCCGCCACCTGGTCCAACAGGAGTTGTCCCTGGCAGGGACACAGCAGGTGCTCGCTGGGCGATGCGATGCAGCTTTAGTGGAACAACATGAACGCATATGCCTTCCCTCCTACTCCCCTGGCCCACAGGGTAATCTGCAAGATCAGGGAGTCCAGACACCTACGTATCCTCATGGCTCAATGGTGGCCAGCAAGGTCACGGTTCTTGGAACTACTCAGCAGGCCCCAGTGCACCTTCCGCTGGGCCCAGCACATCTGCTCTCTCAGCAGGAAGGCACGGTCATCCACCCCGCCCCTAAAAAATGTGCCCTTGCAGTGTGGTTCCTGATCAAGTCACACTGAGGCACCTGCATCGGTCACAGGCTAACCTAGACATCATACAGGGGGCTAGGAGCGATGCAACCAGGAGCCAGTACAAAAGCAAGCGGGCCAGGCTTTGTCACTGGGCAGAATCAAGAGAGGTTGAGCCGTTGACATGCATGTTGGACAGCGTGGTATCCTCTGCGCACTCAGGGGTGCAGGTAGACACATGCCGCACCTATCTGGCGGCCATTGGAGTCTACAGGAACTCGGAGGAGGAGGTATTCTCCTCTAATGCAGTGGTTAAAAGACACTTGGTGTGCCTTACCAGGCTTTATCCGCCGATTAAGCAACCACACCTGGTGTGGGACCTCATTGTGGTCTTGGGCCCCCTGGTGCATAAACCATTCTAGCCTATGACGTGTGGCTTCAGAGCCCTATACTACATTTCATACAGACAAGGTGGTGCTTAGAACTCGCCCTGCATTCTTACTTAAGGTTGTCTTCTCCTTTCACCTAAGTGAGGAGATGGCGTTGCCAACTTTCTTTGCGGACCCTAAGGATGATGCTCAGAGGGTATTGCACTGTCTGGATGTCAGGCGTGCGCTAAGATACTACCTGGACAGGACCAAGAGCATCCGCAAATCAGAGGCCCTCTTTGTCATCTTTGGGGGGTAAAACCGGGCTGTCAGGCCTACAATGCTTCCATAGCAAGATGGGTGGTTACAGCCATAAAGGAGGCGTACGAGGGGCGGCACAAGCCTGTTCCAGCAAATATGCATGCCCATGCCATCAGAGCTAAAGCCACGACGGTTGCTTTCCAAAGGCACGTTCCGTGGCAGGTTATTAGCAAGGCGGCAACATGGGCTACTCCCTCAGCCTTTTGCAAGCACTACTGCTCCACATCAGACGCAACATTTGGTCAGGCAGGGGTAAGGAACTTGTTTTCTTAAAAGGGTCACCTCTCCTCCCTGGGGCTACATTCAGGTGTAATCGCCCATACAGTATGGAGCAAAGGGGATGGGACGTAGGAGTAAGTATAAGTTACTCACCATAGTGACTAACATACTCCTAGTCCATAGTCCCCTTTCCTCCATACATCCCACTGTCCGCCCTCTAATAAAACTGGTGTCATTCAGCAATGTTAATATTGTCGACGCCTCAGTCCCCTTTGATGCGTGGCGCCGGTGGGCCGAGTGAGGGGAGCGCATGCTCCCAGGGCCGTGCCCCCATGCGCGTATCGATATTTAAAGGGCAAGATGATTTTTCATGTGAAAAAGGTTCCGCCGCCCTTCCCTAGCGAGGGACGCTCATACACTATGGAGGAAAAGGGGACTATGGACTAGGACTACGTTAGTCACTACAGTGAGTAACTTATAATGTACAGGACTATGTAGGAGTGAGCCCCAAATCACCTTAGCCCAAGGCAGGCCCACCACTTAAGAAGCGATTGTACAGCAAGTTTTTTGTACAGTTGCCGGGGAGGAGCTATATGACGCTGTAGAGTCAAACTAACCCGAATCTGTCCGAACCACATACATTCACTCATTATACATTTCTGAAACAGTTAAAACACTCCCATATATTTTATTGCAATCCACCCCCCACATGTGATTGGACAAGACCTTTACAAAAGAAATACAATCTTTCTCCCATTGTCATTGGCTGCCGTTATCTTAACTACCATCTTCAGATCATATTCACAGCACACCCCTTTTTATGATTTGTCCGTGGTAGGTCACGACATAATCAGTTTCACATTCACATATACAAACATAATTAATTACAAGTCACAGCTGGTCTGAGACCTATTAACCCTAAATGTAATTGCACATGACTTGCACAAATATTTCAAACAGCAGAAGGAGAAAGCTGAAAAAACAGGTTCCCTTTCAACTATCGATAACCATCTCACCCACCCCAACTTACTGTTGTCATTGGAACATACTGATCTAAAATGACTACCGATTCAGAACGCGTTGCACATCTGAAAACAATCGAAAAACACAGAGTATCTGCCACTCTGGCCTCGGGCACCCTTCACTTCACATTAATTGTCTGTCAAAAGCAAATGGGCATATCCCTGTGCAAACTCCTATGCACTTAAAAATATTACCTCTTCCTTTGTGATACTGCTGAGCCATCAAAACCCATGGGCCGTCCTGTTGGCTTTCCATGTGCTATGGTCGCAAGTACTCATTACCTCACCTCTATGCTCTGAAACCCTGCAAAACCAGATTTCCAGTCACTCAGTGTTCATCTCGTGAACGCCTGCTGCGAAGTTTAATCCATTTATAAAAAGCCCACTACATGTAGATTTATAAATTCCCTGCTTATGTATATAAGTGTGCATTTATGTTTAATAACTACTGTCTCTTTTTTACAGTGGGTTCTTTATGACCAGTCCCCTTTTTCACGTGCGCATTATGAAACTCCTTGTCGCTCTGCTTCTAGGCACTTTGTAGCACACCCTAGTTGGATTGTTTGTTTCATTTGGCAATTTTGACACCTTGCTGCACATGTACAAATCTAATATGTACCAACTTGACACAAAATAACATGAAGTAACATATCCCATTTACATTTTACTACACTGGTTACATATATAAAATTGTAACCTTGGGTGAACTTTGCTGCACCCCCAGTCACAAATATGGTGCGTGCAACATGAACCCCTATATCTCGGTGGGAGCTTTTCCGACCACCCCAACAACTATAATCCCAGAGGTCCACTAGAGAGCAGAGCATAGCACAGAGGGACGCCACCAGCTTCAATTCGGAGAGAGAGAAGCTCCAACGCAATTCTTTTAACCAGCACTGCTAACCAAGCAAAACTTACCTCTGCTGAGCAGAGGCAGCACACCAGACAAACACAGTACTAGGAAACAAAAGACTGACGAAAAGAAAGCTTGTGAAAAGAGGGCGGCGAACATGGGGTTTGAAGCCATTACCTCCTGTAAACCAGCCCCACGAAAAGAATCGGGACCAGATCGCCCTTTAGAATCAGGTGAGAAGACAGACCATTGGGAAAGTGAGGGAACGAAAGAGACGTTGTTATTGGTATAAAAGAAGCAAAAATGCTAGACACGATAAAAGGTGCTAGGGCAAGTTGAAAAGGTGGGGAGAAGGACCAAGAGGATGGCTGAAGATGGAGCAAAGTGCTGAGGATCTGCTGGTGGTGCAGGATACTGTTACAGGTGAAGTATTGGTAGAGAGAGCGATACAAGCGAGTGAAGGTGTGTTTGTGAGAGTGAGTGGAATGGGGAGGTGGGGATGAGGGAGAGTGTATGGCCATCAGAGGGACAGCAGTAGAGCATTGGAGAAGGGAGATAAAGGGTAGACCAGAAGGGGTGAGTAAGAACAGGTGGAGGGAGGAGTACGTTGTAGAAAATATCAGGGATGGGAGAAAAAGGCGCAAGTAGGGGAGACAGTGAAAGGAGCTAGGGTGTCTGTTATCCACAGTCTCAATCCTTAGTGTTGGTACTGAAACCTGAAAAGAACTTTTAGATTTGGGGATCCCTTAGGAAGTCGATCAGGGTTTTTCAGTAGATAAACGCTACATCGTTTAGGCCCTCACTTCAGCTAGATTGACTTAGGTAGTAGGTGTTATCCTTCTTTCATCTGAAACCAGTCTGGGGATAAGGAAACCTGAGCTACGGAGGTGGCAGCCCACTGGAGGTTGATAGAGGGACACCCATTTGTTTTCCCCATGAACTAATCGGTCAACTGTGAACTAAAACCTTTTGAGCTTTGTGTAATAAAAACCCTTGAAACACATTCAGTTCTGGGTGTTTGTGAAGCTATCTATGATACATGTAGGTACCTTGCACGTGTATCCATGGTTCTAGATGCTGGCTATTTTAGCAGGAATCAAGACATGACATTCATGGGCTTGTAGGCTGCAAACCGGTGCTTACGAAAGGTTTGCGAACTGAACCATCATGAAGTAGACACAACAACAGATGTAAAATTGGTTCTCAAATGTTTAATTAACTTACAAATCAGGATGGAGTAAGGCATAACTTGCCCTATGCTAAGGTTGGATTTCCCTGCCCGAAGAAAACTAAGGATGGTCTGTGTCAGGAAGTCAAAATCAAATTTCAGTCTGTGCCCAAAACCTATACTTGCCCTCACAACTAACTGTATACAATGTGTAGGGTGTCTGCATCAAAATGAATAGTGTTCAAAGGAAAGTTCCGAGCTTCTTCCACCTCTTGGCTTGTATTCAGCTTCCCCTTCCCCAAATTCAAAACAGTTCACAAGATATTGGGGTTCCATTCGGCAAGAGTTGAAATTTTCCAGCTTTCAACATCAACACAGTTCCTTGGAACACTTCCTAGCTCCTCTTATGTCAATACTTTTCAACAGTTCATCTAGGCAGTTCGGTTTCTTGACTTCAAAATCATATGCAAGGTTGTTGCAAAACACAAGTCTCTTAATACTTTCCTTGGCTTTTCCATACAGGGACACTCGGTCTAGGCACAGTTGTCAGACCACACAGCCCAGCCATTTCTGGTCTCCGAACCGATACCCCTTCTTGACTGCTTCCATCAACAATTAGCCACTGCTTCCACTTGACAACAATGTTTAGTTGATTCCCCAATGTTACACTCTGCTGACCCTGTCCTGTGACTTGGTTGGCCACCATGCACTGTTCTACTTTTCTGTATTCCCCTGGCTCTTGCAAACACAGGATTCCTCTTAACATGCAATTCCTGGGACCCTTTTAGCTTTGGGCCAATACGTGGTATCTCATTTCATACACTTATTGGTATTCTCTTGACTTTGCCAATATTGTGTTTTATACAATACATTCTGTGGTATCTGCTTCATGCACCACCTTTCGTTCACTCCATTCACGAGTGCTCAACTTGCTTTTCACTCTACGGCATTCAAAAAGTGCTTACAATAACTTTCAGTTTCAGCATTTAAAAGTACTTGCATTGCCTTTCAGTTAGTTTGGTATTTAAAGGTACTTGCTTTGGCATTCAAACGTACTTGTAATAACTTTTAGTACGTTCAGTATTCAAAATTACTTTGTCATAATCTCTCGGAGCACCCCCGTATGAGTATTTCCCTGGTTTCCATTCACTGGTCACACACAGCAGCTCCCTTCTGCTTATCCTTTGCGACGGGCCTCTCAATGCTTCTTGCTTCTCTAACCTTTTTTCTCGAGCTTGACCTTTCTCTCACAGCAGCTACCGAGAGCCCTGCTCGCTCTCCTGCCTTCTCGGAGTGACTGGGGTTTGTAGGAGTGCCACAGCTCCTGCTGCGCGGACCCAGTAAAGAGGGTAGCGAGACCTCCAGACCCTCTTGTGGCCGTCCCCAGCATCTCTCTCTCCTGCTCCACACGGTTCCAGGCACCTGGGCCTCCAGGTGGGTTCTCTGCAGCCCGTTCTCCTTTGCTGCATACAGCAGGAATTTGTATATCTGTTAGAAGTGTTAAGTGACCCCAGTTGAGGCCTGACTATGGCGGTAATCATTAGGTGGACATGCCTGGTTTTCCATCTGTATACCTCCATAGCACCCTTCTTCGTCTCAGTACCAGAGTAGTGTTTGTGGATGTTAGATTTAATAAAAAGAAGTATGTATTACTCGGTGTTGGTGCTGATGTGTGTTTGTCTCAGTCAAATGAGGATGTGTCCTCCGAGTTGGTCTTTTCCTCGTCCCAGTATCGAGGTGATGTTTCTGAGGGACAGCTTGAGGGGGGGAAAAGGGAAAGGGCTGACAGCCTATAAAGACTGAGGGATATGGGGGGGTTCAGTGTGAAAAGGGAAAGGGGGGATACTATGTCTCACCTAAGGATGTCCGCTCCCTCCACCCAGGTGACCCTCCCTCGCATATCCACCCCCATGGTCGGCATCCAAAAGCAATGGCCTTTCCCTCACCACCTGAGAGGAGGATCCAGGGGGAAAAGAAGTGAGGATGCCCTCAGGTCACTCACAAGACCCAACAGTGGTGGTTTATTTAACCCACGAATGCCCAATACAGAGTCAGGCATTGCTCAAAGCCAACAAAGGGAGCTGTGGTGAAAACAGGATACCACCATGACAGGACTGCCCGATTCCAAAATGGTTCCCCTAACTTGTATGCAAAGCAGCAAACTGGCTGTTAATGGAAAGAACAATAGCACCAGTGGTGGTGTTGGACGAACACGAGAAACCAATCCCAGTGCCTGGAGCTGTCTACACAGGCGTCTCACCTTAACTTAACCCATTATCAACAGCCTTACACACAATCCCAGAGTATAAAAGGGGACCAAGAGTTTGGAGACAGTTGGAGATCGCAAACGAGAGCAGGAGATGGAAGAGGGGGATCCATGTGATCACTGCACATCCCAAAATGTCGAATTTGTGTCTTTTGCTTTACCCAATTACCCTGCATATAAATGCGAAGGAGACCCCTGCATCCCCCATACCCATTCACACTTATTAACTTAACTGATCCCCCCGCATATATGTAGTGAAATGGTGCTTTTAAAATGTGACATTTTGCGATGCGCAGTGATGGGATGCGCAGTGATGGGGTGATATCAAAGAGAGCAGAGAAAAGAAGGTGTTCCAAGAAGGAATTATAATATATGAGCAGAGTAAGGGAGTGGAAAGGAGGAAAAAGGTAGGCGGAGACTATCAGGGGGAAGGATAGAGGCAAATCTAGGGAAAAGAAGATGTTTGTGGAGCGGGTGAGGGGAGGAGTTGGAGGAAAAGGAAAAACAAGTACTTTCATAGCCAGAAGGAGCAGTGTCCAAAGGAGTTGGGGGGCAAGGGTTCAGTAAACTATCCAGCATTGGTCAAGATGGCCAGAAGAGAGAGTGAGTGCCTAGAGATGGAAAGTGAAACCAGTGGGACATAAAAGTGGTAGAAGCCAAGGTACCTGGGCTTAGCCAATTATGGTTCCTAAGCTTGTAGGGCCCAGATATAGAGACGCTAATGAGTGTAGTAGATAAGCTAAGAGACAGTCATACTATTTATTTGGTGGGTTTGGCAAGTGAATGAAAGAGAATAAAGACACGCCTCACCTGTCACAAGATACAAACTGCAACCCCAGAGACTCCCAGGAAACCTATAACCAACTTTTGACCTGAGGTTCTGAGCTCAAGGCCTATAGTGGGCCCTTACAACATATATCCTAATTAAAAAGATTGATGAAAGAACCACATCTGTGATAAGGCTGACCCATTAAATGTTGCCTTTGGCAGGAGGAGGGGGGGGAATAGAAAGATGATGGTCCAAAAATAGCCCCACGACAGATGGGAAATAAGTAGACTTTCAATAGCTCACCAGTGAATACAGCCCAAGAGGGCCATCTACTGCCTAAATACATTGAGCGTGCTCACGGATTTCCGGATTACTGGCCATAAATAACTGTGATATATTATATATTCTAAAGGGAACACCTCTACTGCTGATGGCTGCAGCACAATAACCAGTATTTCTATACAGAAATGAGTCTCCTGTATTGCTTTTGTGTATTTAGCATGCATAATTGATGTTTACTATAGTGACCTAGACCCTGATCTCGAATAAAATAGCACTCTATATGAGGCCTTGACATAATAAAGGAAATATTTTCTGCTGATGGCACGCTTATGTAAATATTTGTAAATAACTGTGAAACACTGTAAGGAACTCATGGTGGCAAAAGTAAATACAGACACAAGTGATCACAGTTCATGGGTGTTTATTGAATTTTATACTGTGTGAGATAAATGCCTAATCTAAACCTAAATCTAAGATGGGAGCAAGTTAAGACCATCAAATAATAAGTCAGTCTTAGTGGCGTCTTGTCAAATAAAAAGGGCCTATACTAAAAAAAAAACTATTGCCAATCCTTACTACAAAATTACATAAAGAGCGTGGTGTAATGTTCACCAGAAAAGAAAGAAGTGTTCACAAAATGAAGTCAGGATGGTAAGGCTGGGTCTCCCTTCCCCACGTTTGAAGCACAGGACAAGGAGGGACTCTCGAGCACAGCACACTCCTTGGTCTCGTCAACACGAGGTTCACAGTTCAGTTCAACTATATAAAAAACCTTCAGAGACTAAGTCTCCTTCTTTCAAAAGTCTCTTGCCTTAGAAGGCCTGTGGAGTCTGACAATGACAAACAAACAAAAAGTTCTTTCGGTGATCTTGCACCCTGAGCGATTGTACCTCGCCCCCAGGATCTCCCTCCACTGGGCTTGGATCCTTCTCGCAGTTTTGGGCCTCCCTCCGTTGGGGTTCACTACGGCCTCTCTTCAACACAGTCCATATATTTTAACACAGTTCATGCATTGCTAATTTTCATCTGACAGCAAGGTTGGTTTTCATTCACCTAACTTTCTCACTGCATCCCTCTGTCAGGTTCACACTTGCCTTTATTACACAGTTCACAATCTTCTCGGAAAGCAGGGTTCCTATCCACTAGCTTTCCTTTGGCTATGGGTCAGAGGCATTCGATTGTACTAACCCTTATAGGACCACTTTGATGCTTCCCGCCACCCTTTCCTAGGGCTTCTGGTTCTTGTAGTTTCAAAGAATAGTTTCATGTCAGAGTCTTTCGAATGAGAGCCCACGTGACGCCAGACCCCTCTGCACCTGGACCTCAACTGGTTTTCTCTACATTTTAACTACACACACAAGTTCCTTGTCTTTCGGATTCCTTGCTTTCAAACATTTTTGCCACTTGTAACCTTGGGCTCAACACAGTTTGGTTTACTATCGGCTTCCTCCAACTCACTGCTGTGCTGAACCCATTGGCTTCTTTGTTATCTGCAGTCAAGGATAGTACCACGGTAGCCAGCTTGCCTCTCTGCCTGCGTTATCAAAGCAGGAGGCCCCTGTCTGCCATTGATGTCTGCTGCTTCGCACGCCAGCTGTAGCTTCCGTTCTTATTTCCCTTTCGGAGGCTTCGGAGGTCTGAGGTACAATGGGCAAGGGTAACTCCCCTTTGGTCGTCCTTCCAGGTCTCACTGCTTTCCTTCTCCGTTTGAACTGCCAGTTTGGTGAAGCTGTCCCCTCGTGCGTTTGGCCTTGCTCGAAGTGTGCTTTTGTGCTCTTCCTTTTATCCCTCTGGGAAGGTAAAGGGCTGGCAGCTGTGCGTGATTGTCAATTGCCTGACTCTGCCTGACCCGTGTATTGGGACATGTCAGATAAATGCCTCTGGTGTTTGTTACTGTGTAAGAAAGTGTTTGTGTGGGAAAGGGCGTGGTCGGAGCTGTCAAATATCCTACAGGGTAGGATGGGGAAAAGGTGTTACAGGAAAGGGCATACCGCGTCTCAACCCTTGGTGTCCCATTTCCGCTCCCCGAAAACCAAGTACAATAAGTGGACCTTGTGATTTGTGTTACGTTAAAACCCTGTGACTGAGTCACATGAAGATCACTGCCCTGGGTGGACGCTGAGGAGGTTATTTTTACATATTTAGGAATGGACTCTGGACATTTGTTCTTTTAGAGTTGGCCCTGGCATTGCATATGCTTTATCCCACCTTCCTCTCACTGTTTAGATTATTTCCTTTTGAGCTCAACCCATCCTATAGGCAACGCGCCAAGCTCTCTGGTGCTGAAATTGAATGACAACCTTGTGTGCATGCTCTGTGGGACCCACCTGTGACATTAGGCATATGATGGTAATGGCATGTTATTGTGCTATCTGGGCGTGGTCCTAATTTACAAGGCTGTATTTGGCCTATGAACTGCATGTTGATACAGGATGGGTATACCTGGCACATAAGGCTGGACCTTGGCATAGGGTGACTTAGGATGGGTGCATTTGGCTGCACCTGGGTAATTGGTGTGGCGTCTGTCATACGGCTGCATTACCTAACCATATGAGGCTGCATCTAGCATATGATGGCAGCACTCGTGCGGGCTGTATTTGGCATGAGACTGCAGGTTGCATTAAATAAAACCAGCCCTGTTGGCTTTGTCAGGGCTTATTTCAAGACACTTTGTGGTGCCATTGGGGGATTCCCAAAAATAAAGCCAAATGTACCCTTTTCAATCTTTCCTCTATGCGGATTATGGTATAAAGGGCTAATCGTTGGGAAATATAGCCTTGCCCCATATCGATTCTAGTTTCCAACCTCACTATTGGCGTGAGTCTAAGGGGAAGATCAAATATTCTTTTACTGTCTTTTAATAAATAAAAAAAATGTCTCTTTACTAACCTTTCTGTTCCTCCCTAATGTAATTGCGAAGTGGAGTGGCACCACTCGTGTGCTATATAGCACTACATAAAAGGGAAAAACGCGCATACAAGTTGAGTATAGTAAGATGATTACTTTAGATGTAGGTGTGATGTAGTGCAGACGCCAAGTTTGTACGATAAATGTTAATCCTGTTGGCATCCGATTTCAATATGTGTAATATAAGCAAAGGCGTGGTGGTCCTCTATTACGATTCCATGAAAACGTAATTGAATTGCATTGGCTCATTCACTGCACTGCTAAAGGAAAACATATTATGTACATGAGGCCGTTTGGCAAACTGCAATAAAGTAACTTTTTAATACATTGATAAAGTGCGCTACAGTGATAGTTGGCTCAAATTAACATTAGAAGGCAGACAATAAACTGTGCACTTCTCAGTGAAGCACACCATTAAACCCCAATGTCACAACATCCTACATTCCTTCTAAATCTCCTAATCCCATACTTCCCTAACCACTGCCAAACGTGTGTCTACTCTAAAGAAGATCAACTATCCTTTTAGAAAACGTACAGATTGGAGTCCGAACCACACCCTCTTCTAACGCACTCATGGGCAGGTAGGGTTCAGAAGTGTTTATCCTTCCTGTTTAACTTGCACTGGTAGTATATGAAGTCTAATATGCCAGCCATTACACAAGACATTGAGTAAATCAACGTTTTAACTATATATTTTCTAGCAGTAACCATAAAATGGCCTCGTTTTATACGATGTTTGTGCGATACTAACTATGCTACCTTCTCCTTCCAAAAGTTACTATTAGGAAGAGCAGCACAGCCTTGCCTGTCACTCGATCGTTCTCCTTTCAGCTGTTTCCCAAAATTGACTGATGGATTTCCATCCTCAGTAACTGAAATGAGGAGCCATACATTTAAGGTTTCATGGGCAAATGACATTATTACATTTCAGAAATTAGGGCTATGCTAAAACACCATGAATAAGAAAAAATGAAAACACCTTATTTGAACCAGGAAAGAATTGTAACATAGCAATGGTAGTTTTGCGTTTCAGACTGATTCATTAGAAACACACAGGCTCATTAGGAGTCCGGCGGTTTATATTGTAAGTGAGGCGGTAACAGAATTAATGCAACTTTTACCATACTGCCGAATTAGGAGTCAGTGCTATTTCCCCCAGTGGAATTAGCCTCGGCAGAATTGGCACCGCCGGATTTACTGCCCACATATGGTGGTATTGGGCCCAGCGCTAGCGGAATTAGCGCCAAGATACAAAACAGTATTTCTGCCATATTACAAGATGAAATACCACCACGAATAGGATGTAATTCTGCCAAAAACGCAGTTACTTCCACCTAAAAGGTGGAGGCAAAGGCATACAGGTGATGCTAATTAAGCCTCAGGTGCACCCAATCCACTCAGGAAGGGTACATGAGGCCCACACCTTCCCCAAAAACACACTTTCCAACACCATGTTGCCACTAGCTGTTGGAAATTGGACATGCAGCTGCTCCTGCTCCGCAGTGAGCTGCACAGACTGGAAGAGCAGCACAGGTTACAGGGCACAAAGAGGAGGTGGAGGCGATGCCATACAAGGTGAACGCCCATACCCTGATCCATCCCTCACCCTGGACCTTAACTGACAACTAGCTGATCACTGTGTGTAGCGACTTAACAGGGATACCATTGTTGAGCTGCTTACCACATTGAGAGAAGGCTCAACATTAGAACAACTTTACCCAGCAGCTAAAGCTTGTCAGTCCTACATTTCTTGTCAACTGCCACCTTCCAGCACACCATGGGCATGCTGCATGGCATGTTGCACCCCACATTTTCTAATGTGCTTGTGCAGGTGCTGGAATCACTCCTGCTCCATGTCTACTGGCACATCTCCCTGCCCACCAACCCGGCACAGGAGAATGTCAAGGCACGTTTCTATGCAGCAGTCCACATGCCCAACATGATTGCTGCTCTGGACTGTGCCCATGTGGTGTTGGTGCCCCCCCAGGCATCTGAAGAGGTTTACCGCAACATAAAGCAGTATCACTCCCTGAATAATCAGGCCTCTTGTGATCCTGACCACCTCATTACACACTGCTGTGCCCACTTCCCTGGGTCCACCCACAATAGCATGGTCCTATGGAACAGCACACTGCCTGGATACGTGGAGTGGCACAGAGGGCAACATATAAGGATATTGAGTGAGTAAAAGTCCCACACTGGTGATAAAGTGGTGCAAGGGCCCTGGTATGTGGGTGCTGACGCGTGGTCGGCATCCTTCTGTACTCCCACAGGGGTCGGCTGTGCGGTGGCATGGCAGTTGGGAGGGCCACTAGTCACTGATATGGAGACTGTGGTTTCCTCGATGCCTGACACAGTTTCCACAGCAGTGGTGTCCTGTAGCCTTGCTGCCTCCCTCCTGATTTACCTCCCACTGCTTTCGGGTCTGGCCTTTTCAGGGGTGGAGATGGACGCATTGCCAGAAGTGGAGGTGTCCATGGCAGTGGAGGGCCCGGCTTCTTCAGTGTCAGTGTCAGTGTCAGTGGACAGTGTACATGTTGGGTGGATAATGAAATGCAGTCCGTCAACTTGCATACATGTTAGTGGGCTATCAATTGGGTATGCTCTGATTACACACATTTTGTATGCTGGCCATTGGTGGTTTTAGGCCAATGTGTGCTGCTACTGCTAGGTGGAGGTAGTGCCTGATGAGGGTGTACACGGTGCATGCATGTGCACGTTGCCTGTTGGCCTGCCAAGGTTGGTTGTTGTTGTGAGAGCGCTGGCAGTTCACTTGCCAACATGGACTGGCATGGTACTCATGGTTGCTTCTCATGTTTCAATGTGTTGGCAGGCACATTTCACTTAGTGTCTGTGCATTGCTACATTTCTCCACCTCCCCTGGCATGCGTGTGCTCACAGTGCCTTTGCACTGATTGGCATGGGTTTGCTTATTCCCTTGTGTCAAAGGTTTCCCCCCGGCTCACCTGAGTTCTCTTCTTGTGGCGTTCCGCGGAGGACTCCTTCTCCCGGCCGGTCCGGGACTTGTATAAGTGCGCGCGAGTCGAGTCTGACTCCAGCGCGAGCGTTCAAAGTTCCAAGAAGTCGCGTATTCCAGGACTTCCAGGAAGAGGATCGAAGAAAGGTAAGAGATACTGGAACAGGGGAAAAGGGAAGAAGAATAAGGGAGTTGGCCAGGAACTTGGAAGGGTAACGCCGAGCAGCACACACACGTCGAGACACTACCTAGAGATAGCGTTGAGACGCGCAGAGGCGTGGCCCATTTATAGAACGTGCCGTGTCCGACGTACATGCTAGTACGGAACACGGCACTGGGCACGGCCATGTTGGAAGTATCAAGGAGCACACTCTCCGTCTGGACCAGGAAGACCAGAAGGGGCTATGTCCATGGTTCATGACACCTTGCACATTGTGCTCATCTGTGCTGGGGGGATGCATGCTTTTGGCCAGTGCATTCACATGTGTGTAGGGACCGATAAACCTTACTGCCATCCCCGTGGTCTGCTGCCCTGGCCTATGGCCTCCCAATTCCCTCCATGTGGAGGATGGAGCTGGCCTTCTCCTCCCATGGTCTCAGGGCGAGGGTGAGGGGTTCCACAGTGTCACATCCTGTGGCTTAACTCTCTATCCTGTGGTAGGAAATGAGACTGCGGACCCTGGATTTAAGGATGTTCCACCTCTTGCTGCAGTCCTCGAAGTCAAGTGAAACGATGCCGCTGCCACTTCCTTACCCCTGATGGAGGACCATATGGTAGCCTTCCTCTGGGCAGACGTCTTGCAGTGCTTGCTGCCATACAGTTCTGTGCGTGGCTCACTACCTTGTCTGCAAGTACCTACTGCCCTGACTCAATACATTTCTGTTTAGGCTGCCTCATTTCTGGGATTTTAGCCGTCACCTTTTACTGTGACAAGTTACGACTGGTACGGTGTCTTGGTGGCAACAGGAAATGGGAGATTGAGAGTGGATTGTGTTTTTAAAGATGGCCACCGCTGTGTTGCCTGTTCCGGCGATGCTGCTATTTTCACCTGGGCTAATTCCAGAGGCGCTAACTCTGCCGGGGGAATTAGCGCAGAATGTGCGGCGGTAACATAATTGTGCCGATTCGGGTGGATTTACTGTTCAGACAAGTTTTCGGCAGTAATTCCGCCAGACAGAATTACGTTTTACACCAGTGGTGTGTGCGCGCTCCCACCAAGTCATAATATGGTAGTAATTCCACCGGACACCACAGCAGTAACATTAATTCTGCTGCTGAGGCAGAATAACCGCTGTATTACTATCCAACGACATGATGAGGCCAACAGTCTTTATCTTGAATCTTTTTTTCTTATATATGGACTGACAACATTGTTGTGTCACTCTTTGCAATTATCTTCCTTGCCATTCATCCCCCTCCATGCAATCTAGAACGGAAGGTCTACCAGAATTGCCCAGAATAGAAATGGTTCAGTTGTTGGCTGCTCCTGGGAGATGAGACTGTACAGGGTAGTTATGGCTTAAACCTACGTTTTGCCTCCTCACTCAATGTTGTGATTTACATGCTACGTTTTGGTGACAAGGGTGGCATATGAATCCACACGTGCAAAGCACAATGGATTTTTAATAATCCACTCGAACAATGCCACCGTACAGGAATGCTTGTGAATGTGTCTGCTCTAGAAGAGACCGTAGCTATTGCCAAGAAAGTTGAACATTTCGAAGGGATTGTGTCCTTTGACATATTCCTCATCTTAGATATCTCCTTCCAGCTCTGCTGGCCTCGGAAATGTTTTTCTTTAGAGGGCGCTGCGCGTCAACGTCCTCTGAGTCGATGTCCCTCGACAGCCGCCGTATCGACATCAACGTCATCCTGCCTATAAAGGCCGCGCGCAGCGTCCGTTGCTCAGTTCTGTTTTTCTGCGCTTACTCAGTGCCTCGGAATACCGTTGCTCAGTTCTTGTCAGATTAATCCTATTTACCTCGAGTTATTCGATCCATACTCGATGGCTTCCTCGTCGGAACCGACAACTCCTCGATCCGGCTTCAAAAAATGCCAAGATTGTGGAAAAAAGATGTCACTGATTGACCCTCACAGAGTTTGTCTGTGGTGTTTGGGAGCTGAACACCATTGTTCGGAGAGCGAAGACTGTATGTCCATGACAGCTAAGGCCCTGAAGGAGCGTAGGGGGAAGCTGGAGAAAGGTCAGACTTTTAAAGCTTCTTCCTCGTCGACGAAGTCGAGACACTTGTCTCCTCGTCACCATTCGCGCTCCAGGTCTCGGAGTGGGTCCCATCACTCCTCGAGATCAAAGCACTCGAAGAGGAGACGTCGAAGATCCCCTTCTCCGTCTTCCTCTTCCTCTGTTTCGCCAAAAAGAATCCCTTGCCCCACGAAACATAGTTCCCGGCTGAATGGGAGGAATTCCGCAAAAATATGATGAGCATCTTCGAGAAAGCGGGCTCGACCTCCTCGAAGACTCCCGAGAGCGATGCTCTGGTCGAAAGACCCGAAGGTCAAAAAACGCTGCGAGTCGCAGTACCCGGCGAAGGAAACCTCTCGAGCGCGTCTCGAACCCTCGAGTAGGACTATGACCTCCAAACCTTCCTCGAAGGTTCCGTCGACGCCGTCGACGAGGGTTCCATCGAGGTCGATGTCTTCGACGCCGTTGTCGAAGGGACCTTTGACACACGAGTCTATCGACTCGACGCCAGCGTCGACACCTGTGTCGACGCCAAGAAAAGTCACGGTTACGACACACCCAGTGTCTATCCCCAGGTCCTCGACGTCGATGGCTTTGAGATCGTCGAGTAGAATCCCAATTCTGTCGAGGTCTCCGCCTTTGTTTTCGACGCCACGCTCGAAGCCTTCGACGTCGGCGTCGACGACATCGAGGTTTTCGAGGCCGATTATGACAAGTTCGGCACCCTCAGCCTTGGAAATGGGGTTTACACCCTTTATGAGTTCAGAACAATTGAGGACCATGTCCTCAATATTGGAAGAGGGTGAATTGTCTGAACAGGAAGACACATTTGAGCTGCAGGGACCTGTAACCCCAATTAGAGAGGAATTTTCCTCCGAAGAACGCAGGTTAAAGGATATTCATGATTCCTTACATGAGGCAAGTGGGTTAGACACCTCCCCTGAGGTGGAGTTTGCTAGACCAGACCCGGGGGAACATGCTGAAACCCCCTATAGAGCCTTAATGGCCAGGATCACAGAGTTTATGGGGTGGTCTGCACCTTCACAATCTTTCCAACAAGATGACCTCACAGATGTTCTTGACAAAGGCCCACAGGAGGATCCTGTGGTGCCTTTTCATAAAGCTCTTCAGAGGAAGATCACGGCAAACTGGGAAACCCCAGATGTCGTACCAGCAGTAAATAAAAAACTGTCTACAAAGTACAGGTTATCCTCTACAGACCCGGAGTTTTTGTCTAAACACCCA
Organism: Ambystoma mexicanum; assembly: GCF_040938575.1. NCBI lineage: Eukaryota > Metazoa > Chordata > Amphibia > Caudata > Ambystomatidae > Ambystoma > Ambystoma mexicanum. The sequence goes on from NC_090936.1 coordinate 438,561,247, forward strand.
TCCCCAGAAAGTCTGGTGGTACAGGCAGCATCCTCTACCGATGTCAAGACGGCTTATCCTACCGTCCCACAGGACAGGGACAATAAAAAATATGATGCTATGGCAAAGAAAGTCTTTTCAGCATGTAGCATGGCGTTAAAATCTGTGAATGCTACTTGCACCCTTGCTAGGTTCAGCCATACACTTTGGGAGTGTGCTTCTACAGCGGCTGACTGCATCCCGGAGGGAGAAGAAAGGGATGCGTTCCTGAATATTATACAGGACAGTAAAGGCGCTATGTGCGAATCCCTCCAGACGGGCATTGATTCGGCTGACAGTATCAGCAGAGCAATGGCGGCAAGTACATCAACCAGGAGATTCGCTTGGTTGAGAAAGTCTGGTTTTGCCCCAGATGTGCAAGCCAGGCTCTTGAACATGCCATTCGATGGCTCTTCTTTGTTCGGGAAAAAGGCGGATGACAGTTTAGAGAAACTGCAAACTTCAAAAGCAGCAGCAAAATCCCTAGGAGCTGCAATCCGTCAGACTCCTTTTCGTCCCACAGGAACCTCTGCGAGGGGCAAGTCTTTTCGCTTCTACTCCGCATTCGGAAGAGGTAGAGGACGACCGGCTCAAAGGGGACAAAGAAGAACTACCCGAGGTGGGCGGGGTAGATATGCAAAAGCCGCAGCAACAGCAGGTGCCTCTTTACCATCGGCATCTGCATCAGCCGCCCCAAAACCACTCTGAGGACTTCCCTCACAGGACACCTGTAGGAGGCAGGTTGACTCAACATCTGGCGGTATGGCAGGCTATCACGTCAGATGCTTGGGCATTGGAAACAGTTGCCCAAGGTTACTGCCTGCCTTTCCTACGTATACCTCAGAGTCATCCACCGGGGATCAGCTCTCAGAAAGCTCTAGATCCGCTCCTCTTGCAGGAAATTTTGGACCTGCTAGAGAAAGGTGCCATAGAACCGGTACCTGTAGCGGAGAGGAACAAGGGCTGGTACTCCCCTTACTTTCTCATTCCGAAGAAAGACGGAGGACTGAGACCCATCTTGGACTTGCGAGAATTGAACAAATTCCTCAGGAAAGACAAATTCAAGATGGTCACTCTTTCTCAGATCCTCCAGGTCCTTCAGTTCCAGGACTGGTTGGTATCTCTGGACCTTCAGGACGCTTATTTCCATGTGCCTATCCATCTCAAACACAGGAAATACCGGAGGTTCGCAATTGGCAACTCTCACTATCAATTTCGAGTGCTGCCATTTGGGCTGACCTCCGCCCCGAGGGTCTTGACCAAGTTAATGTCGGTAGTGGCGGCAAGTCTAAGGAGGGAAGGGATTCACGTCTACCCCTACCTGGACGATTGGTTGATCAGGGCTGTTTCTTCGGAACAAGCTCAGATCCAGCTAAATCACGTGTGCCACTTCCTTCACAGACTGGGCTTCTCCCTCAATTTAAAGAAGTCACAAATGATACCATCGCAGAGACTCCAGTTCATAGGAGCGATCCTGGACACTTCCCTGGGAAAAGCCTCGCTACCAGAGGTGAGGGCTCAAGATATTCTACAGATGGTTACCAAGTTCCAACATGCCCAACGTCTCCCAGCCTTCGACTTTTTGAGGTTGCTAGGCCTCATGGCATCCTGCATTTTCCTAGTGCCAGAGGCTCGCCTGAGAATGAGATCCCTCCAGTGGGCACTGAGGACTCAGTTGTCACAATTCTCAGGGAGAATGACAGATCGTCTTCAGGTTCCCGACAGAGTAGCTCGAGACCTTCAGTGGTGGGCCTGTCAGGAGAACATTCTGAAAGGAGAACAGTTTTGGCAACCCTGGCCGGAGATAACAGTAGTCACGGATGCCTCACTCACGGAGTGGGGAGCCCACGCCAACGACTTGACCATCAGCGGTCGTTGGTCTCCATCGGAGTCCAGACTACATATCAACCTGTTAGAGCTGAGAGCCATCAGACTTGCGCTGAAGGCGTTCCTGCCAGCTGTACAAGGGAAGAACGTCCTGATAATGACGGACAACACGGTGGCCATGCATTACCTCAACAAAAGAGGAGGCGTAGGATCACTACCCCTGTGCAGAGAGGCGATGCAGCTCTGGTTTTGGGCAATCCAAGAAGGAATCTCTCTATCGGCAGTTCACCTAGCCGGAGAGAAGAACTTGACAGCGGACGCTCTGAGCAGGCAGAGCACAGTCTCCCACGAGTGGGAGCTAGCTCAGGAAGTCCTTCAAGAGATCTTCGCCCTTTGGGGAACCCCTCAGGTAGATCTGTTCGCACCAGCCTAAACAGGAAATGCGACCTGTTCTGCTCAAGGGAATTTCCCCCGAGAGGAGCTCTGGGAGACGCGTTCATAGTGGACTGGGAGTTTCCGCTTCTGTACGCGTTCCCACCGGTCCCTGTCATACCTCAAATGATCAGGAGGTTGAGAAGATTCCGGAGAACCATGATCCTTATTGCCCCGGATTGGGCCAGGAGAACGTGGTACCCAGACCTTCTAGACTTGTCCATCTGCCCTCCAATTCGACTTCCACTCAGAGAGAACCTACTCTCACAGAAGGGAGGTTAGGTTCTCCATCCAGACATCAAAACCCTCAACCTTCACGCTTGGCTTCTGAAAGGCTGAGGTACAAGGATTGGGACCTCCCTGATGATGTTATGGAGGTGTTGCTTTCGGCAAGGAGGCTAGCAACAAAGTCTTTATACCGCTGCCGTTGGAACAGATTTTGCAGCTGGTATAGAGAACAGAATATCGACCCTTTTTCATGTGGTACACCAATGGTTTTGTCCTTCCTACTATATTTGGCAAATTCAGGCCTTCAAGTTGGCACCATTAAGGGCTATCCCATTAAGGGCTATCTCGCAGCGCTATCCATCTTTAAGCGCACTGCGGAAGAACCATCCTATTTCAAATTACCCTTGGTAATACAGTTTCTAAAGGGGTTAACCAATATTTATCCCCAAGACCATTCCAAGTTCCCCTATGGGATTTAAACTTAGTACTAACTTTCCTGATGGGCACACCTTTCGAACCACTCCATTCTTGTTCGCTAAGATTCCTTACCCTTAAAACTGTTTTATTAATAGCACTTACATCTGCTAGAAGGGTGAGCGAATTACAAGCTCTTTCTTGTAAACCCCCTCACACAATATTTCACAAAGACAAAGTTGTCCTGCAAGTGAAGCCTAATTTCCTCCCAAAGGTGGTTTCTGAATTCCATATCACTCAGAAGATTACCCTACCATCTTTCTATCCTCCTCCTCACCCGGGGAAAGAGGAAGAGAGGTTGCACAGGCTAGACCCTAGAAGGGCTTTAAGTTTTTACATCAGTAGACTAGCCAGGATAAGACAGGCAGACCAGCTGTTTGTAGGTTACGCAGGTCACAAGCTGGGGTTACCAATAACTAAGCAGACCATTTCCAGATGGATCATTCTAGCCATTCTGGAATGTTATAAACTGGCAGGGAAAGAGCCCCCTCAAAACCTTAGGGCTCATTCGACCAGAGGTATTACAGCTTCATCGGCCCTCAAAAGAGGCGTGCCGGTTAAAGACATCTGTGCGGCCGCTACATGGTCGTCTGTCCATACCTTTACACATTTTTACAATTTGGATTCCTCCTCCAGTCAAGAGACTAGGTTTGGAAGGGCTGTACTGCATTCTATTCATCAATAGAAGACAGCGTGAAGTCAGTACTCCCTCCTCCAATAATAGAATACTGCAATGGGAGCCTATCTAAGATGAGGAATACGTCGGAGGACACAATCCCTTCAAATAACAAGTTACTTCTTACCTTGTAACGTTCTTTCGACGGGATGTTCCTCCGACGTATTCCTCACTGGCCCTCCCATCCATCCCCGCAGTTCTACTTCCTGTGTTGTTGCAGATTACGCTCCTTCAGGGTGATTAGTCTAGTCCAGAAAGTGTTATTGTGGGCTACAAAACAGAACTGAGCAACGGTCGCTGCGCGCAGCCTTTATAGGCAGGATGACGTTGACGTCGATACGGCGGCTGTCGAGGGACATCGACTCGGAGGACGTCGACGCGCAGCACCCTCTAAAGAACAAATTTTCCGAGTCCAGCAGAGCTGGAAGGAGATATCTAAGATGAGGAATACGTCGGAGGAACATCCCGTCGAAAGAACGTTACAAGGTAAGAAATAACTTGTTCTTCTAATGGATTCTTTCCTCCCACGGATTCCTCATCTATGCTATCCCTTTCCCAGCGCAGCTGTTCTCTGGAAACCTTTTCGCCGCCAGGGGACTCAGCACATGTCGGCTCCGCCCGACGAACTTTACGAGCCCTGTGCCAGACATCACACCAGGACCAGTATATATAGTGGTGCCACGCTCTGTGACCGCATTCCTTTTTTTTGCACACTATGTTTGCTAATCGGGAACAGGTTCGTCGAGCTTTGAGAACTTTTTTCTCTACGCCATGCCTACTCCATCTAAGGCCTCGGGAATCAAGCCATTTGCAGATGGCAGATGTTGATCTCGGATCAGCACTGGATTTGTCTCTACTGCTTGAGCTAGGACCACGCCACCCAGAATTGCGTGTCATGCTAGTCCATGCACTCTAAGGCCCTGCTGCGAACGGGTGACAAAGATATTTTTTTGTCCACAAGGCGAAGGGTCAGGCTCTGCGGTCTTGTTCGAGATTCATGGCACGGACCACCGCTCCGAAGAGAGAGCAGCGCCACACAAAGAGAAGGAAAAGAAGCAACATCGGAAGAGGTCTTGCTCCCCGAGTGAGTCCTCATGCCGTCATTGCTTCTTGCTCGAAAAAGGAGAGTACCTTTTCCTATCCAATCCTCCACCTCGGAGGAATGAGAGAACCTCTGCTTGAAGATGCTTGACATCTTTGCTGAGGTGCCGGCAGCTCCGGCCTCGGCGCCTTCAGCTCAGGTGCAAGCACCCTCGGCACTGGCTATGGCACCAATGGGTCCCACTGAGTCTGTTGTGACTGGCAGGGTGTCTGCTGGGGACCACTCCCACATCCCTACATGTTTGGACCTGGATCATAAGATGACAGAGGTTCCTCAGTGCTGACAGGTCCTGCCTTCGGGGGCCGAGGCCTTGGCTCCGCCTTTCTCGTTGACACTGTGGCTCGTCAGGTATTTGCTCCACTACCTATGGACACCTTCTTGTCTGGGCTGCATGACATCTATAATGATGAGGAGGATGACCAGGTTCCCTTTGGGTTAGAACCCCTGGTTTCTAATTTTCCAGAGGAGTTCTGTGGGGAAGGTAAGATGTACTGGGTCTGGCCAAAGACCTGCAGGTTGCCAGTGGCCTAGATGACTCCCCTGGAGATGAACATTCTGCCAGCTCCCACCTCAGGAAAGTCTCAAGGCGCTTTCCAGCGATTGATGGCTAAGGTGGCCAGTACTGTGCGTCTTTCAGCTCTGTCCAGATCCAAGGTTCAGTATGAACTGTGCGATATCTTGGACAATGCCCCCAAGATGGAAACGCTCCTGCCCTTCAGTATGGCATTAGAGCCCCCCGTGATGGAGGTGTTGGAGAAACCGGCCTCTGTTTCAGCAGTGGACAGGGAGCTGGCGAAGAAGCATCTCCCTTCCCCATCAGACCCAGTGTTTCTCTCCTCTCATGCCACATCAGAGTTTGGTGGTTCAGGCTGCGACAGCTAGCCTGAAAACCTCCACCTTCCCCTCCACCGAACACGGAAAGTAAGAGGCTTGACGCCTGGGGTAAGAAGGTGTTTGCGTCGGGCAGTCTTGCACTGCATGCTGTGAATGCCTCTTGTGCCATGGCAAAATTCTCCTTCGGCCTTTGAGTGGCTATGGCCAATTCTGCCAGACAGGTCCCTGAGGGAAAGATGAGGGGCAGTTTCCTTTCCTTAGTTACTGATGGCAAAGAGGCTTCCCACCAGATGTTGCTATCAGGACTGGACGCTGCGGATTGTGTGGGCAGGTCCATTGCCACGAGGACTGTGGTAAAATACCACACTTGGCTGAGGATGTCTGGATTTGTGGCCGACGTTTAGGTCAAATTGTTGGACATGCCCTTCGATGGCCAAATCTTTTTGGAGATAAGTCTGATGACACCCTCCAGAAGGTCCAGTGATCAAAGGCAACGGCTATGTCCTTAGGGCTTGCCGTGCAACAGCCCTTCGCACAGAGGCCGTGGTCAGTCTGCCCCATAAAGAATGCAGGGCAGACACTTCCATGGTAGGTACAGTTGCCCAGAGGGGTGGTGCTGCCAGCGCAAAACCTCAGTGACGACTATGCCACTCCGCAACGGTGGGGGCGTGGGGCTTTCCCTTGTTGTGGAAAAATATCCACACGCTGTTTCGATGGATTTATGAATTATTTTATTAGCATTAGAAAAGCCACAGTACAGCAACAAACCATCGGCAATACGAAGCTCAACAACAACCTTGAGCTCCTCCAGGAGTGGGCTTTTATTCAACAGTGCCTTTCAATGGAGAGGGAGGCATAGGCATGACAAGTTAAAGTTAAAGAAACAAACTGTTAATTAGGACAGTGTCTCAGCATAAGGGTCTAAAGCAAAGGCTATTTTTTCGCATTCGGCACAATACAATCAGGAAGACATATAATGATACAGTAATTCATGCAAGGTAAGCTACCTCTACAGTTTTCGCATGGTTCGAATAGGCAAGCTTGTTCACATGGTTCGAATAGGCACGCTTTCTTCCTAAATGGTGGCTTCAATGTACTAAAGCCATCTAGCCTAGGAAAGCGACAGCCTAAAACACGCTTATTAATGCTGAAACCGAAACGGGTGTCAGTTGTGGAGGTGAGCACTGCTACACATTAGGCAATAAAGCTGTCAGAGTTACAACATGCCAATGGAACATAGGGTTCACCTCAAAATGGCAATAAGGCACTTGTTAAACATGGCAGTATGCATTTTGCTGAAGTCTGGTTTAGTTCATTAACCTTTTCAAATTACGGCTCCCCCCCACAATACCCTCCTATAAGACCTTCACTGCAGTCTCATCCATTACAATTTTAAAGGAAACAGACTTTACATTCAGGCATGTCCTAACATTGAACTTCTTCACTTGTGTGGCAGCAAAACACAGTTGTGGTCTGTGGAACCTTAGTGCAGTGGGCACAAGCTCGAAAATAGACATTTATCAGACATGGCAGACTTATAATCAGAAACATGATTGAGCAGAATCTGACCTATAGGTGCACCCAGGGGTCCCAGGATGTCTAAAATCCAGGACCCAAATGACCAGCTTGCCGCCAGACTTTTGTGGAGGAGGCTTAGGTTGCTGCAGATATAAGTAGTGATGTCTGAGATGTTGCTGACATAGCTGGGTGTGAAGGTGCAGCATTCTCTCTTCACGATTGTGCATAAGCCCCCTTGCGATATTAGGAGTGTGTCTAATGTCATACAGTTCTGGAGTACCATGGTGCAGATAGATATCAATTCCCTGGACAACAGTGTGAGCGAGGCTGCAGTGGAATTTGCAGTATCTTCGGCCAACCGTGACAGCTGGGTCAGGCAGTCTTGGTTTACCTTGATCCCCAGGGCCGGCATCACAGCAATAAATCCCTCCCACAGGGAGCGTTTTCTAAGGCGTAGACGAGTTGGGAAAGAGCGGGTATGGTACACAGCCGAAAGGGCATATCCTATGTAACAAGTCCCACCCCCGTTGATGGGCAGCCAGGGGTAAGCCTTGTCCCAAAATATGAAGTAGGTTCCAGAATACGTGGCGTACTCAGATTGGGTAAATGAGAAATTGGTGTCAAAAGCAAAGGTAATATTACTAATGATCATAGAAGTGTTGGTAGCCCAGTTGTATCGGCACTTGCTATTTCCCATGAATAGCAGACCCCAGTTGACATAGCACATGAGGCCAGTAGCCTGAGCAGAGAGGTGGAGGGAGGCTGGCTTCTTGTGCACTTGGTTGGAAGTGGAGAAATTAGGGGGGTCGTAAATCCTAACTGGGGTGCGTCACTCCAGGGGATCAGGTAACCAGTTTGAAGGCTAGACAGTCTTGCTCAATTGGAAGGGAATGGGGTCTATGGGAAACTTAGAGTACAAGTCATGGGGTAGATGTGCACATACCCAACAGTTTGTAATGTTGAAGATGCAGGCATACTGCCAGGTGAGTTGCAGGTAGGTGTTCTCACTGTGAACACAGGGATAAGCAGAGGGACCATCGTTTTCATGAGAGTTGGTGCAGAAATCAGTCACAGTGCGATGGAAGCAAACCAGTGAACCGTTTATAATTACAGCAGTAGTCACATAACACAACATAATGGACGCCCAGAGCTCATGCTCGAGTGTGGCGTTCCAGAGAGCCTGGATGATCCCACTACCCTTTCTTCTGCATAGGGGTCGATGAATGAGGGTTAGTTCACAGGGCGTTGGTGGGGTGTGGCACACCCACAGCTAAAAGCTCGGTAGTCCAAGAGTTTGTGGGTGGCAGTTCTGTAGGTGGGCCAAAGTCAATGTTCTCAGAGGGTCTGGGGCAGTTCAAAAGTTCACAGTTCAGGGTTGGGCAACGTTGCTTTTTCTGCTAAAACTTAAACTAAAAATATCCTAAGTACCAAAACCACAGGCTGATGATGGTCATCAGGACAGAGGATGACCTAGAGGTGATAGCAACATGGACCAAATCCAGCCGGCACAGGCATGTTGGTTGTAGCAGCTTCCAACTTTTGACAGTGTACCACCATATCCGGTGGATTAATCATCGTTGAGGGAGGGGGGTACAAAGAGGGGACAGATCCAGGGGTGTGTGGGCTGACCAATTGCCATTCGGGCCTGTGTCACTGGCACAGTGGTGGTCTCTCGTGGGATTGCAGGGCATACCTTTCCAGGCCTGCGCTGAGGTCCAGGGGTGGTCAGACACTAAAGGTGGTATGCCAGAAGCGGAATTTGAATTTGGGTCATGCCCTCCGGGGCCTAGTCTGTTTGACAAAGGAGCTTGATCAGCAGTTCTCACAGGGACCGGACCACCTGAAAGAAGCGGCAGATTTGCTGGTCATGGTCCCGCACCTGGTTATACTGACGAAGTGAGAGCAGCAGTCGGTTTCCGGCATCACTCATGCAGGGCCTTGTAACAAATCCTACGGATCCCTCACTAAAACCCAGCCTAAAGTCTCCTCCCAGTTGGCCAGGGAAAGGCAAGCGCTTCCTGATCCTGACCTTGGGAGTGGTGTACTAAGGGAGGGTTACCTAGGAGGAGACAGGGCCCAGGGTGGTGAGGAGATCCAGTGGGATGAGACACAGTATTTGTCCTTTAAAAAAGGGGAACCTTTTGGAGTTACCAAAGCAGGTAATGGCTCATTGTTATTATGATGCGAATGAAACAAATATAAGATCTGTGGCTCCGGTCACACATGCCATAAAACCTGAACAAGCCTTAAAAACGGAAAGGCCATTTCGGTACTTTAGAATACAAATCTTCCCTACTCCTAAAGGTATAATTGAAATGAATTTAGAAATATTGCCTTAAATAAACTGTCTTCCTCTGTAACAACTAATTATAATGATTCATCCTTAAATCACTCTAATAAATAAATCGACTCTTAAAACGAAGAAGATACTAAAAGAACTTATTTTGTTGTTGAGGACTACAAGTCCCATTATCCCATAAGAACTGGGATGAGGAAGAGGGCTTAAGAGTCACGCTGTAGTAGTCAGGCAATAAAGCCAGAGGGCCTACACCCGAGTGAAGCTGAGAGGCTTAAAAGGCCCCCTCTGGTGAAGGCAATTAGACGGAGCTGTAACTGTGGCTGTAGTGTATGCACTAGTAACGGAAGCAGATGGAAAAAGGCAGAGTGTTGGCAATCCAGGCAGAAGTGGGAGACCCAAAGGGATGCTGGGACTCTTCAGCAGATTTCACCTGCTTGTCCTGTGTGGGTCTTATTCACCCAAACTCTGGTCTGCAGAGGATGCGCAGCGGTAGGCATGCAGGAAGGCTCCCTTTCCCCATGTGAGCCTAATTGCAGAGATTGCACAGCAGGAAGCATGTCAGAATCCACGATGAGCAGCTGTCATGACCCTGTGGGTCACAGGTGCGAGAGGGGCTACTTAATTGAGTTGCCAGCCTGAATACGTCTTCTGCGAGGACGGGTGTGGGTCCCAAGTGAAGCCAAAAGTCGTAGACGTTTTGCAACATGTGGAGGAAGGAATACAGAAGCCGGTGAGTTAAACCTGGCAACAGTATCCAGCTTAATTATCACTTGAATTGTAGCACTTGCGTATGATCGGAGAATTTCTCTTTCATTCGCATGAAGAGCGAACGCTACAGAAAGCAATTGTTAAACTTTAAACTATAAGTACTTAAAGAAGTGGTTGCGTTTCCCTAATTAAGATTCTAGGAGGCAGAGTAACCTCTGAATCTTTGTGAACGCAGTAAAAAGTTGCTACTAAATAAAAGTCAAGTGTTTAAACGTTGTATTTGGACTTGTAGTGAGCAAGAATTGCCCAAGCCAAGAGTGAACAACGCATTCCCTCAAGTGAGACTGAAACCAGCCTTTCCCAATGACAGATAACAGTGTAAACAATACTGTGAGCCCAATAGAAACTTAGCATTGCCTAAGATACACATGTGCAAGCATTACCTGAATCCAAGAGAGTGGCACCAAAGCTTCTTGGTAATTATTTTGGCTAACAATTGGCAGAGGGATAAAGGCAAGGTTGGGGGAAGGGAAACATGATACTTATAAACATTCTTTGAAGCGGATGCAACCAACAATGCCTAAGACTGTAGGAGAAAGAGAGAGGTGTGTCCCAAAAGCAATATTGGGTTGTCCATGCAAGCAGACAAGAAAGGGAAAGAGGATCCCTCTCTGAGAAGCAAGGTTCAGAGGAAGAGTGCCTGGTCCACTTGAAGGTGTTGAAGTGCCCGAAAGTGAAGCTTAACATAAGCTGTGATGGTGTCACAATGTACTGAAGCTGTGGTACTGTATTTAGTTGTCAATTGATGTGAGACTTCAATAGCACAAATGAAGGTGGAATACTATGAGGCTAAGGCGTATGTATGCCCTCATGGTAAATTCTTGTAGCATTGGAAGTAGAAGTGCTGTGTCGTCATCCTGAGAAAGATACCTACTGTGACTCCTAATCTTGTAAAGGGAGACAGATCAACTGTTAACCAAGAACTGTGTTTCATTAACATTTACAGAAGTTGTATTTCTTTTGAACTGTGACAATTTCTTCTGGATAATTGGAAGTGGTGGAGAAGCATTGTGGCCACCATTGATGTTGAGGAAGTGAAAAGTCCTTATTTTGCCAAGAAGAAAAAGCTTTGCTGTTGTTGAAACTTTGGTTAACAAATAATTACCTTCACATTGAAACATCAAGGCTTGAATTGAGACTGTTACTTACATGGATTTCCTTGTTTCTTTTTGTTGAACATTGGAGTTGAATTTACCTTGAATCTTGGGCAAGGGAGTTCACTCAGGTTACTAAGAGGTTTTCAAGAAACTGACAATCATTGTTGATGCTATTTGAATTGCCATATATTTTCTTTGTGTATTTGATGTTAAAGTGTGAGTGTTTCCCTTTAGTTTTGTTAGGCAGGGACATGCTCGCCAGAGTAGGGATAGTGAGGCATTTGATAACATTTATAATTTAATAAAATGGCATATTGTAAACAATCATCCAACATTTGTCTGCCTCGAATTGCTGACCCCTCACAACCTGCAGGGCTGTAAGGGACTGGTATTGGCAGGCTAGAGGCAGGGGTCACTGCCAGAGGTGTCCGCGTTTGCGCTAGGGCTAGTGCCAGACCACAGAAGATCAGGCGCAGCAGAGGGGGAGTCTTCGTAGGAGAGGGGGGTGCAGGGACCTTGCGACAGTGTGCTGCATCGGCCTATGTCGTCAGTCCAGCGCACTTCAGGGTGTTGTGGGTCGTCAGTGGGAACTGGTAGGGTCCACAACAAATCCACTGGAGTGCCAATCTCTGCTGATGAATGTTTACCAGGATCCAGTCCCTGGGCTGTAGAGGATGGCAGGGTTCAGTAGCTGTTTCTAGCAGGGCAGCTCAGACCTGAGTATGTTTTAATCAACATGCAACAGTATACACGCACCATGTTATCCTATAAATGCAAGTTCAGGAGATGCAGAGTCCTGGGGGTCGGAGGGTGTTCCCATTCACATGGGGTGACCTGTGAGTATCTTGCTAGCAGTTTGTGTTTGTGATTCTACAAACAGAGCTAAAGGCAATGCCTGGGGCCATTTCAGCCCAGTCTCTTGACACACGTTGGACAGGCGAAGCTTTATCTCTCCATTGCATTGTTCTACATGAACGCTTGACTGAGGGTGGTAAGTGCAATGACACTGCTGGGCTTTTCCTGGGGCTTTGGTTTTTTTTCCCCAAAGAGAAGGTGACTTTGAGAGTGAGGCCCTCCTATCTGAGGAAAGGGGTCTCATATTTCCATCTCTTTCAGAAGATCTGTCTTCCTGTTTTTGTTTTTTTTCTCCATCTCACCCTCCCAAAGAAGGGGAACGATTCCATCGGCTGGACCCGGTGCAGGACCTTCAGTTCTATGTCTCTCCTAGTGGAGAGTCTAAAATAGATGACCAGCTTTTCGTGGGTTACACTGGGGCTGGAAGAGCTGTGACAAAACAGTCCCTGTCAAGATGGATCATTCTCTGCATCTTGGAATGCTCTGTTCTGGCAGGGAAGGGATGTCCCTGGGGGTCTCAGAGGCACATTCTACAAGAGGCGTCGCTGCCACCTCTGCCCTGAGGGGCATCTCTGCACACATTTGCTAAGCATTCCTGCTTGGATTCCCTTGCGGATCAGGATACCCATTTTTGTGGTAGGGCTGTCCGCCAGAACTTTCTGGTCTGGATGATTTCCTTGTTTCCTCCCTCCTCCAGATTTGCATACTGCTTTGTGAGTCTATTATAGATGGGGAATCTGTGGCAGGAAAGAACAAATGGCTTACCTCTCAGCAGCTCTACAGATAAGAGGTGTATCGGCCACTTTTACTCACTAAAAATAGGCAAATACTTGAAAAAAATCACACTAAACTAGAGGGTAAAATACTCCCAACACAAAATGGGGAACAGGCACGTCAAACCTTGTTACCCTGCTTTCACACAGCTCCATGAATGCTTGGACTATTACTGCACATAGTACCACAGGAAGAAACGACTACAATTATTACTGCCTGCTCAGAAGAAGTAAACCTGTATCTTTTATTGTGTGTGGATAGTTAGGTACAAAGTAATCAATGTTACAAAAACATTTCAGATTTCCAGTTAAAACATATTTTTACTTGCTTATAAAATAATCCAATTGGGAATTGGATTTACCTTTTTACTCCCTAAAAATAATTTTACTGGTAACTTTAAAAAATAGGGAGTAAAATACTCCCACTTCCAAATCTTATCTGGAGCACTGCCTCTCAGTAATGTTCTTTCTGGTGCATGTTCCTCCCACAGATTCCTCATCACCCTCTGGGATAGGGATACCAGAGATGAGTAATCCTTGGGAGGAACATCCATCAGAAAGAATATTACAGAGAGGTGAGCAATTTGTTCTTCTAACTGTGCACCTAGGCGGTCAAAGGGAAGAAAGGGGCAGCGTCAGAAGACAGTGACTCGCAATCAATGTGGTTTGAAAGGGACAGAAAAATTAGGAAAGGAAGGGAAGAGATTGGAGCCACAAAAGTGAAGGGAGAAAGAAGGAAGAGGAAATCCTGGACACTGATTAACCTGGAGAAGATAAAAATCTTCCATTATGCCAAAGTGTATCCTTTTGTTAATTTACGCTCATGCCCTTTCTTGAATCCAAGGTGCCTGAATTGCAGAGTTGAGGGCCATGTTGCTGTGGTTGGCCAGACAAGGACTTGATTACTGGGGAGTGCATAGTGTTTTAGGAAGTGAGGGAAGATTTGTCACTGTGTGAGAGTGTCTTTTTAAGAGGGACTACAATAATTCTGTCTTCATCCCAAGATAGAAATTAATACATCTAGCATAGGAAGATCGACCCGGATTGCGAACACAAAGGAATATTTCTGAGAAATACTGATGGCCTTAGGTAGATGACCTGTATGTTGAGCACATAGGGAATGCTGGCCCTGTCTAAATTCTGATAAGGGACCAAGACCTCAGAAGCAACCATTAAGCCCACTACCAATGCCTGCATGTGAGGATTTATATTTTTGGGCCCTAACCGTTGACAGGCCAGAGGAGATAGATTGTGTTAGTTATGGTTAACTTTTATTCCAAAGTTCCAGAGGTGAAGTTTGTGATGAATGGTAGTGTGCAGGATATTGGTCACTTCTTGGAAAGCAGCATTAAACAAGGGGGTTAGCCTGTGCAATTAAGTAAAAATTGACCTTGGTTTAGGAGTGTGATTGTTGACCAGTACTCCAAGAACAAGGGCATGAAATGGAATTTTATCACTGTATATCATTCGGAGAGAAGTGGCCTCCTAAAGAGGTTTAAGCGGATTGTTATAAGTACCATTGAGCATGCAGTTAAAAATCGCTTTGATTTTGTAAGTCTCTTGGTTGCAATGTTGTTAAGCATTGAGTACTCTCCTAGTGCTGCCACTGGTATTCCTCTGTCCTGTCATGATGGGATGAGATGCAAATGCATTACTCAATCCTGCATAAGGTAATGAGGCATCACCTGCTGATTTGGTTCATGTGTTAGTTGTGAATAAACACACGCTGAAAACAGCAAGGTACAAACCCAATTATGACAAACGTATACCAGCATGTGGAAGGAAGTGTTTCCTTGAGGAGACAGAGTAAAGAAAGAACCTTTGAGAGTCGTAGAATTGTTACCCAGTGATGAAAAAATTGATAACGGCAGCATATGGAACATCAATAAGGGTGGCGAATTGCGGAATTTGGAGTAACACAGGCCAGCATTTGGACAACATGGGGATGGGGACGCCTGAGGTGGCAGTGAGATGGTGATATGGAGCCTAATCAAGGCGATGCCCTCACCCTAGCTGGCAAATATGTTCCTGTTAGTAACCAAGGAGAAGGTTTACACTAAGGGCCTCATCACGAGTTTGGCGGTAACCCTTAAATCCGGCGGTAGCGCTATTACCGCCGGATTTAAGGGTTACCGCCAAATCAGGGCTTCAGCGGATTTCTCCTCAGCTATGAGCTGGGGGGAAATACGCCAAAAATTTGCGCTCATACCGCTGGCGGGAAATCCGCTCGCAGTATGAGCGTGACATTTCCCAATTGAGCCCAATGGGGAATAGGGCATTCCCGAATGGGCTCAATGGGGAATGGGGATTTCCAAATCCGCCAAACCCGTGATCCAGCGCTAATAGCGCCGATGGGTTTGGCGGTAGGGCAGATAGTGCCAGCGCTATTAGCGCCGGCGTTACCGCCCAACTCGTGATGATGCCCTAGGTCTGTACATAATCCATCCATCTTTGCCATCATTATGCTAGGTATTCTTAGTTTATTTAATTTACCTAAAGGTTGCCTTAACGCAATAGAGTGCAAGGCTATAGCACTTAATTCTCCTAGGGTGCCAGGCGTTGACTGCATGTATATAGATGGGTACCTATCCTATCCCTCACTTTACACCTATGCCCCGTCCCCTTTCCTCCATCCTGTAGGGGTGTCCTTCGCGAGGGACGGCAACAGAACCTCTTTTCCACCAGAAAGACATTTCCCCTTTAAATTTACTGGGGCACGGGGCGCAGCCTCGGGACCACAGGCTCCCTTAACCCTGCCCACCGGCGCCACAACTCAGTCCCCTTTTCCGCGTTGACTGCAACAGACTGCTCCACCTGCGCTCCTGGGCGAGGCCTTGCCTTGTAATTCTATGCGCTTCCCCAATATTTTATCTAATTTTTCTCTTTTTATTGCAGACTTGGGAACACCATCAACCGGTGCCCTTGCTCTATCCCCATCACATGTCGGCCCGACAGGCTTTAGCAGGTGTCTGTCGTGCAATTGTTGCTTCGTGACAGCAGATCCTCACGCGCTCTGTCTTCGATGCCCTGGTGTGGACCACGGTTGGGACGGATGCTCCGCGTATGACTCCCTCATGGCCAGGTCACTCAAGCACCGACTTGAGCGTTGGAGGGAACTCTTCAACAAGACTCCTCCGCAAAACATCAAGGCCTGGGCACCACTGACACCTGTCACCTGGTCCACGTCTTATCCCAGCGTCCCGGGGCCGGGTACAATATCCCCATGTACAGACAGAGGCTAGGCAGACAGAGGGCATTCTCACACCCTCCCCCATGCAAGAACTCTCACAGCCAGCCTGTGAGGACAGGTTCTTTGACAAGTTCATGTCACTCATGCGCTCCCCTCAAATGGGCACAATCCTCATGGGCATTATTAAAGACATATTGCCGCTGGCCTCCCTGGCGCAGCCCACGACAACCCACTTAATGCCTCCTACCCTGGCTCTACAGCCGCAGCAGCCCAGTGCAAAGGCTTCGGCAACACTGGTGCGGTCCCACCACGGAGGAACCCTGAGACTCGCCGGGACAGTGGACCAGCTGGACACAGACGAAAAGGAGCAGGATACACCTTCCACAGCAAAAGCCTTTCACAACAGGATTGCAGGTTTGTCCGTATACCTGGGTACGCCCCAGCCACAACAGGAGCTCCCTGAAGTTAGAGTTCTGGGGGAGGGTCTGAGCATCAAGGCAAAGGCTTGGTCAGGCATCCGACTACAAAAGGACGTGGAAGCTTTGGCCAACATGGGCTGGCTCAACCCCCACTCCACACAACCTGTCAACAAGAAGCTTGATTCGAGGTTCAGGCAAACCCAGGGGGAAAGCTTTCTACTCTCTACACACACGCAGCCCTGTCATCAGTAATCGCTTCTGTGTCCATGTATGCTAAATCCCAGGCTTCCTCGTCTAGTACCACCATGGCAGCCCTCCTCAACAAAGGAGAGAAGACCCTCGATTCATATGGCAAGAAGGTCTATTCAAATTCCGGGTTACACCTCAGGCAGGCCAACGCAGACGATATCCTCGCTGTGGCTAATCAACGCCCGTGGAGGGAGATCAGAGCTTCTGCCCGATATCCCTTAGGACAAGCAAGCCCCATTCAAGGTGGATCTGGCAGAGGCGAAAATGGTGGCCTAGGATATGATGGATGATTCTGTGGGCCACATTAATACAGTTAATAGAGCAATCTGTCCAGCAACAGACATGAGGTGCACTGTCTGGTTGAAGGCTATGAGGTTCAACCAGGATGTGCAGGACAGAATCCTCATTCTTCCGTTTCAGGGGGCGGTGTCATGATGCCGGCTCCCGGGGAGCCGGTTCAAGCCCTGCGTCCCCGAAAGCGGACATCCAGTCCCCAAGGAAGGACCCAGCAACCCCATATAGGGGCCCTTTGGACAGTGTCCTGGCGCCTATGGCGCCAGGCTCATAAAAGACATCAGTCCTGGCACCATAGGCGCCAGGCTCATTATGGAAGTGCTTGGGTGCACTTATCTGATGCAGACCATGCTGCAGGATCCTGGCCTCCTTGAGGCCTGAAAGGAACTACTTTACCTGTGGGACTAATTTACCATCCGGGCGTGGTCGGGGAAGGATACATACCTGATTGGAGGAAGGATACATAACTGGAACTTCTTCCAAGGCTATTTAAACCCCGCCCGAACAGCCACACGTGCTTCGCGTTGTTCTGCATTTAGCAGCTGGACGCTCACCGTGTCTGCTCCTGCATCCTGACTTCTGCCACGCCTGCCAGCATCCTGGATCACCTGCAAAGGAAGAGAAGAAGAGAACAGAAGAAGGAAAAGTCCTTACCTGCTAAATCCGCATCCCGGAGACATCTCGCAGACAATCCTGAAAAGGAAGACTTTTATTTAAAAGCTCATCGCGTGGATCGCTGCAGCGCCGCATTCCACTCACCTTTACAGGGCGCCTCCATGTTCAGCAGCGATCATCCGGATTCGCAGTGACGCCCCAGCGCCCAGGGAGAAAAAGACCAGAACAAAAGGTGAGAGAGAGAAGGGAATAAGGAAAGCTAAATCTCCATATTAAGACTTACCTGTTGATTCATTCCCTCTTCATTTCGGGTCCGCGCCGCATCCTGGCATTTCCGGACCCCGGCCCCTAAAGGGAAAAAGAGACATCAGCGTTAATGAGCGAATGAAAAGACATTACCAAAAAACGCTCATTAAAGACTTACCTGATTTCTACAAGGATTTCACCTCTCATCTCGGGTCGGTGCCTGTTCCCCGGCATTCCGTACCCCGGCCCCTATGGGGAAAAAGACACTAGCATTAGTACATTAATGCATGGACACAAGGGGAACCTCTTATCAAAAAACTTACCTGGAAGCCAAGCAAGTTTGGTTCTCACCAATCCGAAAATCCAGTGAAGTAACTGGATACCAACGCGCCCGTGCATCAGAAGCAGGATGGAGAGCTCGTCCTTCCAGACCCTAAGGTGAGACGCTACGAGGAATCACAGAAGGATTTCGAGGAGGGTGAGAGGGGAAAGTGGGAGGCTGATTGCATTACCCCGCAGACAGTTAATCCCCTATTTTTGCCTACAGAAGGACACTTCTGCGAGCCAGACAAGCCAGATTTGGGGGCCCGGTCCAGTCCGTCTTCTGAACCCTGCGCATCACCTTAGAAGAGGTCACAGCAGCGCGAACCAGGCCAGCGCCTCCGTTGGAGTCAGGTGAGCGTTACAGGCAGGGGGCGGGGGAGGTCTTTTCCATGCCTCAACTGATGAGGAGCTTGATAAAAAGACCAGAGCAGCTCCCAGACAGCAAAGTCTCTGGCCATACTTACCAAAACGGCGACTGAACCGTTTCTTTAGTCCCAGTCCTGCTCAGACAAAGGGCGCTCAATTGGCGAATTCCACAGGTTCCAGGACCGCAAAGCCAGACAGTCGGACAGGTCTCTCAGTCAGCACAGGAGAAAGCACCATAAAACAGCTCATACAGGGTTCTTCCAGTCCCCATCATTTGCCTCTGACCAGAAGAAACAATGATGTCCCGCATCAGGTCCACAGCACCCCAGTCGGGGGAATGCTGGCCCTGTACAGTCAGGCCTGGTGGGTGAAGTTCACGGACCTGGGTCCTCTCATTAGTGTCTTGGGACTTCCAGTTATCTCTGTCTGCCACCCCCTCCTGCTCCCCCGAGTGCCCTTCCCACAGATCGGCACACCATCATTCTTAGTGGAGATTCGCTCCCTTGTTGAGAGTGAATCGGTAGTGCAGGTGCCCACCCCCGCCCACCCAGCAAGGGCAGGGCTTTTACTCCTGCATCTTCGCTATCCAGAAGAAGAACCAGGCGGGCCTGCGAGTGGTGTTGGATCTGTCTTCCCTCAATCTTTACCTACCCTTGCAGAATTTTAAGATGGTGACGCCAGCGCTTATTGCCGAGACACTGTGTGGGGGAGACTGTACGTGTTCCCTGGACCTGAAGGACGTGTATTTCCACATTGCCATTGTGCAGCCTTACCGGGCCTTCCTCAGGTTCCAGGTCATGGGTCTGCACTTCCAGTACAGGGTTCTGCCTTTTGGGTTAAATTCAGCGCCAAGAGTCTTCACAAGGCTTGTGAATGCAGTGGCGGCTCTTCTCAGATCGGAGGGGGTCGCACGTATACCTGTACCTTGATGACTGGCTAGTTAAGGCAGAGCAGGTTCGAGACTCAGCATTACCCTATTTGAACTCTGGGTTTTCAATCAACTACCAGAAATTGCAGCTCACCCAAACGCAGGCGCTGTTTTTTCTGGACCTGTTTTTGGACATACAGCAGCAGAGGGTCTTCCCCACGGGGGACAAGGTAACGGTGATCCGATCGGCAGTCTCCCATTTCTGCAGATCAATCATCACAGCATGGTGGTATCGACACCCTCTGGGGTTGCTGGCGGCATGTCTCCTGGCAATCCTGCACACCAGGCTCTGCATGAGGAGGCTCCAGCTACATTTTGCAGATTCCTGGAATCAGGAATCGGGCCATCAGGGGGCCCCTGTCTACATCCCACAGCACCTGGACCACAACCTTAGATGGTGGCAACAGGAGGAGAATGTTCTGGTGGGCAGGCACTTCCGTCCACCCCCCCGTAGAGTACACCATTACCACAGATTCCTCGCTCCACGGCTGGGGAGCCACCCTAGGAGCGCATCTATGCACAGTCTCTGGACCTCGAACGACGGGCACAATCACATCAGCTGGCTGGAGCATATGGCTATAGAGTTGGCACTCAGGTCTTTTCAACCGACCATCAAAGGCAGGTCGGTGTGCATCCAGACAGACAATACGACCTGCATGTTCCATATCAACAAAAAGGGGGGCGTCAGATCCCTGCAACTGTGCGTGTTGGCCCTGGACATCTGGGAATGGCTTATCAGCCAGGGAGTGTGGCTCTCAGTGGTCCACCTTCCGGGGTAGTCCAATCTGGAAGCGTACAGGCTCAGCAGTCTGGCTGTTGACAGTTACGAATGGCAGCTGAACGGGAGAATTCTCCAGGAAGTGTTCAGCAGATGGGGCTCACCCAACAACAGACCTCTTTGCGACAGCTCACAATCGGACATGCCAGCAGTTCGCGTCCTGGGGAGGAAGGGGACGCAACTCTCTAGGAGACGCACTCCCGATACCCTGGGACTTAATGTGAGCGTATGCATTTCCACCCACACAGCTCTTTCACAAGGTAGTGAGCAAGATCAGGAGCACCTAGAACCTCAGGATCATCCTCGTGGTGCCTCGCTGGCCGGCATGGCCCTGGTTCTCGGACCTACAGCAGATGTCACTTCAGCTGGAGATTCTACTTCCACTTCGAGAAGGGCCCGCTTCTAGCACAGTAGGGAGGCGCAGTGCTATACCCCTCACCAGTGATGCTAGCCCTAGCGGCCTGGTTCCTAAGAAGCTCATGTTCCAGCACCTTCAGCTGTCTTCTGACAATCTGGAGATCATCCAAAATGCCAGGAGCCAGGCTACATGCAAGCAGTTCAAACGAAAATGGACAAGATTCTGCTTTTGGGCTAAGGAACACGGTGTGAACCCACTGACATGCACCCTCGACCAAGTTTTCTCCATTTTGGGCCTATCTCGCCAGGTCTGGCATCCAGGTTGATACCTGCAGAACATACCTGGCTGCTATCGGTTAGCATAGGAACTCCGACTCTCTTGTCCTCTCTTCGGCCAATCCTGTAGTAAAAAAGCACCTCATGGCAGACTTTAAGTTGGTCACACTAAAGACAGCCCTTCTGGTCGGGCTTACATCAGCTCGCAGAGTAAGCGAGATCCAGGCGTTGGTCACCTCTGAGTCATACACTAGATTTCACAAGGACATGGTCGTGCTCCGTACACACCCCAAATTTCTTTCGAAGGTGGTTTCATCCTTCCATATCAATGAGGAGATTATGCTCCCCACATTCTTCCCAAAACCCAAGGAAGATGCAGAGAAAACGCTCCACTGCCTGAATGTCAGTAGGGCGTTGAAATTCTAGCTAGACAGAAGGAAAGGCATCCGTAAGATGGACACACTGTTTGTAACATTCAGAGGGTCTAGGCTTGGACAGCAGTCCTCCAAGGCATCTATAACTCAATGGATGACAGCAGCGATCCAGGAGGCATACAAGGTCCATCATAAGGATTTGCCACAGGGCATGCATGTGCATGCGGTACGAGCTAAGGTGATCAGCAGGGCAGCAACATGGGCCACGCCTTCGCTTTTTGCAAGTACTACTGCTTGGATACCAGTGCCAAGGCTGATGTAGCATTTGGCCAAGTGGTGCTGCGCAATCTATTTGCATAAGAGGTCAGGCTCTCCTCCCCAGGGCGTTGTCATTTGTAATCTCCCATACACGATGGAGGAAAGGTGACGGGACGTAGGAGTAATGAAGTGTTACTCACCGGAGTGACTTACATACTCCTAGTCCATAGTCCCCTTTCCTCCATACTTCCCACCATCAATCACTCTATAATAAGACCAGTGAGGTTGTTAGACTCTAATACAGCCGATGCGTCAAAAAGGGACTGAGGTGTGGTGCCGGTGGCCGTGGTTAAGGGAGCCCGTGCTCCTGAGGCCGCACCCCTGCGCTAGCAAATTTTAAGGGGAAATGTCTTTTTCTGGTGGAAAAGAGGTTCTGTTCCCGTCCCTCGCGAAGGACACCATACAGGATTGAGGAAAGGGGACTATGGACTATGAGTACGTTAGTCACTCGGGTGATTAGCACTAAATTTCACCTTCTATTTCTGTTCACATTCACCTATCACATGGTTTATTCTCATCTTGGGATCTCTTTGGTTTCAGGTTTGGTTTTCCCAGCATTACTATTCTGCAGTTGATTTAGGGGGGTGGGGAGAGAAACTCATTCATAGACCAAAAAGCCTCTACACTTCAGTGTGTTCGTTCGAGCGCATCTTGGAGCCACAGGGTGCAATTATTTATACTTTTTAAATCTTTCTCAAAACAGCAATGCTCCCTATTTCTACAGACATCTTTGAACTTACCCACTCCAGATCCACGTCGGCTGGATCAATAGGCACCCATACTATTTCCAAACCCTTCTTCTCCATTTAACCTGCCTGGCCTCTGCTTGTTTTTATCTTTCCCCTAGCCCACACACCTATATCCCTTTTCCTTTCCTCTGCAGACTAAAGGTCTGGTTTCCCCCTGCAGGCGGCACACTATGCCAACTTCCAGACAAGCCTATGGGGACACTGTGGTTTACATTTGACGTACATAATATTCTCGTCAAAGGGATTGTTCTCCAGAGCTGAAAGCTACACGGATTAACAGATCTAAAGGTATTGGATGGATGAGGCATATGGCCCACGATGGTGTTCCTACTTTTGAAACCGTATCCCAAAAATGTGTAGGATGACAATTTAGCATGGCCACTGAGGAATGATATGGAGCGGAAACCTGGAATCACACCTGTAAGCGCACTATGGTCAACAGAATGTTGGTGCTCCAGACACCTCTGGCTATTTGGAGCTGGAAAGAAACGTCATATTTTCTATTGGAGGAACAACATTCCAAACATCTAATGAAGTCTTAGGGAATGTTGGTCTGCGCTTGGTCACAAAATAATCTAGAAAGGGGGGGAAATGGGTGTCTAGAGCCTGTTGCAAGTGAATCTGACAGCTCTTTGGCATAGATCCCTTCCTCTTGATAAAACATGCAAGCTACATTATATGGTCCACTGGCTTGTCAAGTCCACGCATTTTGTACCATTTGTCAGGGCATTTCTCGCTAGCATCCTCTGTAGAATCAGCATTTAAATCACTGTGTTTGGTGTCACTTTATATTACTTCAACATTATTTGGTAAAGAATCCACAGACCTACTTAGTTTGAAAAAAGCGAAACGGCAAATTTTTTCATAAGTGTTTTTATTCCAGCATCGCAGACTGGTAAAACCTTCTATGTGAAATCCTACTTTAAACTTGCAGGGTGTTCCTTTATAGTGCTCCCGTTTGGAGACAATCCGTAAACTGCAGTTATGGAAGGAAGAATTCCATACCTGATAAGTGGCTGGCTACAGTCCTGGTAGCAAGAAGTGTGAAGGGGTGCTTCGAAGTTAAATGTAGGCTCAAAGGCTAGTCACAAATATACTACAGCTTCAGGGTGAACTGGTTACAGCATTGGGCAGAAGGAACAAACCTTGCCATGACATGAAAGTGAAATTTCCAACCTTCTTAGAAATTATGGCTTATTCTGTTTTAGCAGAGTGGAGTGAACAATACTAAATGAGTGTATTGGCGCATAGTGGCTGCTGTTGAAGAGGATGTGCTCATGGCCCCACACGAAGATTTAACTGTAAGGACAATTAAGCCACAGGGAATGCCAGATCAGTTATACTGGGGCAGCAAAATCAGCCCCATCATGACCGACAATGTTGCTAGTTTCACAAAGGTCCCTGTGATATATAATACTTAAAAGCTGTTGAGTGAACAAGCAGCACTAAGAAATATGAGACAATCATCCTTCAGTATATGATGTCCAGCCGTTTATGTAGAGGATTGTCATGTCATATAAAATGTCCTGAATTGTTTTATTGACTCCCAAATGGGAACCAAAATAGTACAATTTGCACTGATAGGCATATTTTACTCTTCGCTGAAAGGTGCTTTCAAAATGTGCTTTTTTTAGACAGCCCTTGCTAATGTTTCGCATTTCAGTCAGAACGAGCAGGGGAGAGGAAGCAGACTTGGCATCATTCTTCAAATTAAAATTTTTCAAAGTGCCATCCGTCGATCATGCATCTTCAGGTTCCTTGATTTTCCTTGGCATATCACAAATTTTACTGCACGCATAGGGGATGAGCATCTACTTTTATTTTCATGTCAACACTAAAAAAGGTAAACATTTACCCTGCTTAGAATATTTTAGTATATTTGATTGCCGAAAGCAGAAATTATAGTCTCATCCCTGTCTGCTAGTACAATGCTGCATTGCACGTGTGGTTCTCCTTGGCTCAGCATGATTTGAGACGTGAAATATTGCTTCCCTCCCTTTATTTAGGAGTATGGAAAGGAATATGCAGTTGAAAGAAATCCAAAAGTAAATGATTTATTGGCTGTGCTGAATGTGAAGCTCCATCCATTGGACAGTTTTGTCTCTTAAGACTCTTTTGTAAACAGCAGTATTGGCTATGGTTAGTTGAGATAAACTAGCAATGTTACAGCTGTTGGTGGGAAGCAATACAGGCAGAAAACTCTAAGTGAGAATATGTGAATAGGAAAAATGAAGGTTTTCTGTAGCTTGGAAGACCCAGAAGAGGATTGGTTGTGATGTGATCCATACCATGGGAATGCTGCATGTGGGTAGTAGTCGTGGTTATTATTATGGTATTTTATTGAGTGCTTTACAGAAGTATACAACAATAAAGATACACAACAGAGCGCTTTACAGGGGTAACAACAGAAGATATACAGTCAGGGCGGTACAATAAAGAGGGGCACAGAGGAGGGGTACAGCCCTACAGGGTGGCCGTGTCTAGCGATCAGGTGGCGCAGGTGCAACGTGATGGACTAGGTGTTGAGGAGGAGAGACTCCTTGAAGATGTGGGTCTTGAGTTCTTTTCTGAATTGCAGTAGCGTGGGGCTTGTTTTCTTTTCCTTTCCTTATTGCAGCACTGGATTTCAAGTCTGCACAGGTTCTAGCTTCTGGTGGTGCACTGGCCGCTAGAGATGCTGAGTTCTTCAGCATGGGGTCTGGCATGGATTTGCATACTCATGAATATTCCCTGTTAGGCTGGGAATCCTGTTTCACTTTCACTTTAATACTGTATTTCTCCTCTAAACCGATCACTGTCCTCTAGGTCATACTGCCCCCATCTAATGACAGTCCTCTCCCTAAGCCCCGCCTCTGCAGCCGTCTTCACATTTTTACCGCACACTTCAATGTTGGGCGTCCTCGAGTCTGCTCTCCAAGCTATTAAGTAAGTTTTTCCAGATTTTTGCACGGAAAAGTTCGATTTTTGTTTACAAGAGCCTGTTTGCTCTTTTCCTCATCAGCCGGCAATGGGGATCAGTTGCTGGTGAAGTTTTGCGTCCCTCAAGGGTGAGGATTCGTCAAAGTTTCCAGAAGGCCACTTTGGGCCTACTTCGTGCCATCCGACCATGTCAGAGGAGGGAAGGACCATCTTCAGGCCCTGCACCAAAAATCGGGCTATGGAATGTCTTTATGGAAGACAAACATCAGCAGTGTCTTTTCTACCTGCACCCGGACCACATGCAGGTGGAGTGTGCGGTATACCTGGGCTTCTCAAAAAAGACAATGAAAGACAGGTACAGCAGGCTGGCGGCATGGCTCAACTCGAGCAAGACCTTGCCCTGTGCTCTGAGCAGGAGCATGCCTCACCCAGGACCGGCGGTCTGAAGCACGCTCTTCTAAGTCCTTTGAGGTCACCCCATCTGTGGGGGTCCAAGATAAGGCCAAGAGCCGCAAGTCTGGGTTTGGGAAGGCAGTCGATGAGTCCCTCCAAGCCATAAACACAGATACAGAGACGGCACGTTCCCGTGGCACCCTTCAGCAGCATTGCTCATCTTCTTTTCGCTCCTCCAGGGGAAAGTCGAACAGATCGTCCAAAGGTTTCTCCACATCTTACAGGAAACCTCCCCGATCCTCCATGCAGAAGACCTACAGGGGCCGCTCCCAGGCCTATGCTAGCATAGGCCAACGTTGCCTGCACGGAAGGGCCCCGGTGCCCAAGCAGGCCTGAACCGGCTAAGATTTCGGGCCCCACTCTTGCAACCCGGTGGTAGGCCGGCTGACTAGGGCGATCAGCGAGTGGAAGATCATCACAACTGACAGATGGGTGCTGGACGCTCTCGCCCAGGCGCACCCCTTGAAGTGCCAACACAGGTGCCCACGTATTCCACCTGTTCCCTGACCGGAGGAGCACATTCCTCAAATCCTGGAGGAAGTGCAAGCCATGGTACAGAAAGGGGCGATAGAGCTCGTTCTCCAACGGCTCTGGTGTTCCGGAGTCTATTCCAGATACTTTCTGCTAAGAAATAAGGGTTTTGGAGACCCATCTTGGACCTACGCCGCCTGAACAAGTACCTGATGTCCCAAAAAGGTAGGATGGTCAGTTGCAGCACGTGCTCGGCCAACTGGAAGAAGGGGGATTTCTTGACGGTGTTGGACATGGTGGACCTTACATCAAAGGTTTTTATGGTTCGTGGTGTAAGGCCAGCACTACCCGTTAAAGGCCCTAGCTTGAAATCAGCCCCAAGGGTGTTTACAAAATGCCTGGCTCTGGTGGCGGCCAATCTGCGTCTGCAGGGCATACACGTATACCCATACCTGGGCGATTGGATGATATGCACCCACTCTTGCCAGCTGACCGACGAGCACGCGAAGGAGAACGTCCGACTAGAGCTGGGATTCTCGCTCAACTATCTGAAGTCCTGCTTGCCGCCATGGCAGAACGCACTGTTCCTCGGCGCCAGACTCGGCACAGTGGCTTGTCTGGTGTCACCCTCGGGGGAGAGAGTAGGAGCCATTCAAGGGAAGGTGCAGCGACTGTCATCGGCAAAGACGGCCACGGTACGGGCCATCAAGACGCTGCTGGACATGATGTCCTGCATCTACCTCGTCCGTCTATGCAGGTTGCAGGTGCGACCCCTACAGCAATTCGTGAATGCACGTTGGATACAAGTTTCTGGAGGTTTTGTGGACAAGATCTCCCTCAATGAGGAGTTCTGGCGGGCTTTAGAGCGGTGTGGGGTGTGCTCCCACATCGCCCAGGGAACAGGATTTCAAACCCCTACATACCAGGATACTGTCATCACGGATGCCTCTCTGGAGGGTTGGGGGGCTCACACCGGGCATCTGCACGCCAGAGGTCTGTGGCTTCCAGTGGAGAAGGATCTGCACATCAACATCCTGGAGCTATGGGCAGTGTTTTGGGCCCTGAAGTCTTTTGTACCATCTCTGAAGGGCGAGGTGGTGAGGATATTCATGGAAAACACCACCACCATGTTCTACATCAGGAAGCAAGGGGGCACTCGGTCTCCAGCACTCTCCAAGGAAGCTCGGGGATTTTGTCATTGGGCCACCAGACAGGAGATGTTCCACTCCTCTCTCCACCTGGCAGGCGTCAAGAACACCATTCCAGACTCCCTCAGCAGGGAACTGCGCTCCTGCCACGAGTGGGAACTTCATCGGGATCAGGTGGACCACCTGTTCATCAAAAGGAGCAGACCCCTGATCGATCTTTTTGCCACAGCGGCGAACTCCAAATGCCAGAAGTTTGCCGGCTGATATGATCAACCGAGGAGCTTGGGGGACACACTCTCCTTCCTGTGGGAAGGCCTGTTTCTGTACGCTTTTCCCCTGTTTGCTCTCCTTCTATGTGTCATCAGCACACTCAGACAGTTTTGATGCAAGAGGATACTCATTGCCCCAGCGTGGCCGAGACAGATATGGTATCCGGACCTGCTCAACCTGTCAGCGTCGCCGCCAATCAAGTTGCCGGCACTTCTGGATCTGCTCACCAGAGAGAAAGGTGCAATCTTTCATCACGCTGAACCTGAAGGCATGGCTCCTACAGCCTTAGAGTTTGGAGGTTATGAGCTACCAGCGGACTGCAAAGAAGTCCTCGCCAAGGTCCGGGCGTTGTCGCCTCTAAAGTGCTACAGCCATAAGTGGAAGCGTTTTTCTACGTGGTGTCGGTTAAAGAAGATTGCCCTTCTGAGGCTCACGGCTCCACATATCCTTCCATACTGTCCTTGGCAAGAGCTGGGCTGGCTCACGCATCCATCAAGGTACACCTGGCAGTCATCTCCTGCTACACCAGGTCTCTGTGAAGATCCTTGCTGTGGTGCCACAGACTTGTCAAGGGATTCCTCAAAGGGCTTTTCCGATCTTTCCCACAGGGGAACCTCTCCTGCCCCGACATGGGAACTCAGCATGGTTCTAACAAGGCTCATGGGGGCACCTTTGAAACCTTTGCATGAGGCCCTGCTCAAGTTTCTCTTGTGGAAAGCGTCTTTCCACATGGCCGTCACCTCTGTCAGACGTGTGGGACAGATCCAGGCCCTATCCTGCAAGCAACCATATCAGACTTTCCACGAGTAGAGGGTGGTACTGCGTACATACCCGTCTTTCATGCCAAAAGTTCTGTCAGAATGCCACCTCAATGAGCCTTTGGTTTTGCCTTTTTACTTCCCGAGATCTTTGTCACCGGCAGAGAGAGAGTTGCATTCGCTTGATGTTGTTCGTGCTCTGAAGTTCTACGTGGCACGCACAGAGTGTTTTCAGAAGACTTCCATTCACAACCTTCTTCAAGGATAAGGTCATTTTGAGGGTTAAGTCATCTTTCTTGCTAAAGGTTGTGTCAGAATTTCATCTGGCACAACATATTGCACTACCGTCTTTTTATCCTCCTCCTCATCCATCTAAGGAGGAAGAGAGACTTCATCGTTTAGACCCAAAGAGGGTTCTAAGTTTCTATATCACAAGGACTGCAAATATTCTCGCAAGATAATCAGCTTTTTGTTGGTTATGCTGGTCATAGGTTAGGATTAGCTGTCGCACAATAAACCATCTCTAGATGGATTGTGATGTGCATAAATGAGTGTTACTCATTTGCTGGCACGGGTTCACCTGAAGGTCTAAGAGCGCATTCTACTAGAGGAGTGGCTGATTCGTCGGCTCTTGAGAGGTGTATCAGTGTGGGACATTTATAGAGTGGCAACATGGAATTCTCTGCTTAGATTTAGTAGATTCTGCTGTGTGGATTCTTTTTCAGGAGCAGAAGCCAAATTTGGCAAAGCTGTCCTCCACAAAATTAACAAGTAAAGTAAATTCTTGGCACCCTCTGCCAAACTCAAACTGCTTTGGGTGTCTATCAAAGATGAGGAATACGTGGGAGGACACAATCCACACTGGAGTTGAAGCAGAAACACTAAACATTGCTTCCCTCCTATAGACTGAGGATCACTGATTGTCAGAACACTTGGAACAAACGTCTGACACCTTCCTGCTGTAAAAGGTACCTGTCCCAGGCCCAGCACATAACATCATCATGCTGGCACTGGAACTATACTGATAGTTATCTGACAGCTTTTTTGGCCATTAATAGAATCTGGTAATGCAAAATTTAGAAATGAGAACATCTAGGAGAATATAAATAACGGGAGGTCCCCTCTCTTCTTTTTAGGTATAGATATCTTCAAGACACACCGAATAGCTAGGTGTGATAAGCAAGTGGCTTGACACCACCAAAAGAAATGAAAGGTGGGTGAAATACTGTAGTATTTAGATGGTGCATAGAGCTAAAGTATCCTTTGGTCAAATTTTATAACTGTTCTTCTTGCATTTTATTTGCAGTGATTTTCAAAATGGGTGGCCCCTCCACCCCCCAAATAGGGGTACCTGACTGTTACCCACTGTGTTGTGCCGATGGTCCTGAGGAAAGCTCATAAGGGCAATGTTGAGTGGAAACTGATACAGGACACAGCTCGCCTTTTGAGCTGGAAACACCAGTGTGTCGAACCTGTTTAGGGAAATGATTCGACATTTACCCATATTGAGAACTTTTAGGGAAATGTTTTGACATCCATCTGTTTTGAGTGTGATTGTGTTGACACCACTACTAACCCCACAGTCACGTTAGGAATCTGCACCCTTGTTTGACTACAATCCCATATTGGTTCCTAGGATACCATATCCGTCACAATATATTTGTGTTTTGCTTCACACACAATTCTCATGTGTATGAACATTTTTTAAATATGTTTTGTGTTTTGCAATATGAATAAATGCTATGTTACTATTACACATGTTTCCTGACCAATTGTTGTGTTTGAATCACACACCATACAGTAGTTATCACCTGTCCTGGTGGAGTTTGGACAGGCGGGGAAGCCTGTGCCCAAACCCCTTTCTTTGATTACTGTTGCTGTCCCTCACGAGACAGGCCCCCATATACAAAAAAGAGGGTCTTAATCCCATGTTTTCTGACCCCTCACATGGGTGCAGAAGCCTCTCTTAAATGTACCTAGAGAACAAGGAGGACTTGAGCTAGCCCAGGAAATCTGAAAAGCTGTCAAAGTCCTCCACTTCCATATAGTTAAGAAAAGTTGGGTCAAGAGAGTCCATTGCGAGGCAAATCCCAGGCTATGACTACCAGAGAGAGGGGACTATCCAACGCGAGGGACTTGCAGGCCCCACATCCACAATAAAGAGGAAGTTGGCAACCAAGCTCATGGATGCGGTTCTTAAAACTGCCATCCAGCAAATACTGGAGACCTACTCTGGCCTAGAGAACTCTGACTCCCAAATTCCCTACACCAAACCTACAGAGCTACGTTCCCTAAGAGGAGCGAGCCAGTCCCACATCCCACACCAGGGCTGTAAGCCATCCCCGGAGGAAAGAAACGTTATTATGTGGAGCTTTTACTCTCGCCCAATGGAAAAAATTTATTTAATGTAGACTCAATTACAATCAAAAAGAAAATTGACTAAACCCAACCATTAAGTATTGGGAATATCTTGTTTATTTATACACTAGATTATTATAGAAGGCTGATCTTTTTGTATGTTTTTTTAATATAATATTGAAAATTTAATTTGTTTCAATCATAAAATATTTAATTGAAGAGCCCAAATAGCATCTTCAAATTTTAACAATATTGCTAATTGGGACTGAGCAGATATAGCCCCATAGGAGATGCACACAATTTATCGATTCTTTATGATGAAGTCGGGCAGAGCGAAACTGAACTACAAAGATCTGCCACTTTTTCATTTAACTAATGATGTGTACCTGCTGCCAGTGACCCAGATCGACAATCTCAGTATAATTTTCGGACAGTACCGAGGACATACATGTCCATGCCCATATGACTTGGCTGTTAATGTTGGATTACTTGATTTGAGGATACCTGTTTAAAAAAGAAAACACTTGGAACTTTGCCCCAACCCATTTGATGTAACATGTTGTTGCAACTTTAATATGGGAATGCCTTTGCTTGTGTTTGCATAGAAGGCTCCAAATAATACAAATGCTGATATATTCCTCATTCAAGTCATTGCCTACTCTGCATCATCGACACTAGTTCTCCCTCTATGTTATGCTTTGAAGTTGGCAGTGATGTCTTTGAAAGCTCATCCAGCTTGGGCCCTGTTATTTGCAGCCTTATTTGGTCAAGCAGAGAGCTTAACCTAATGGTTCGCGTTCCTATGGATTTATCTTGTTAGACTCAAGACCTTGGCTGCCAATCCATGTGTGCATGGAATCCCGCATTCCAGACATTAGTTGCCTACTGTCTCTCCCATTCATCAGTTTCCACTTCCAAAACACCCCCTGGTACTGCATTTGCTTATTCTCGTTTGTAATGTTTTCGTTTAGTAGTTAATTTCATGTTGTTATCTCTGTACTGTGTATTTATTAATAGATTCTTTTTATTGTAGGAACCTAGCTCAAGAGCATCGGAGCGCTTTACAACAGGGGGGGGTCCCAGTATTGGACTTGAAATTTTATACAGTAGCTCAGCACTGTTGGTGAAGGGTAGATTCTGTGCAACTTTTTCTGATTCCTTCTTTATTACGGGTTTTGTAGTGATGGGTGAATGGGACGACTACCCTGCTAATGCTTCATACGTGGATGCCAATCTGCGATGCACCATTGAGCAGCCTGTGTACCCGCACTGGCATGCATGCTCTACTCTTGGACTGGACATTCTGCTAGTATGATGCTCAGTGATACATTCCAAAGATGCCCTTTTATGGGGGTATACTTCCCTTTAACTCATCAATGCCATTACTTGGTGTTTTTGTTTTTGTTCTAATCGGAAGATTTGAGTCTACCGGAAGAACATATTCATTGAAACATACTGTTTGCCAACCATCTTTTATTTATAATTTTCATAGTTTTGTATTGTTCAGGAGGGGCCAAAGAAGGTATTGGAATTGTTAAATATTTTAAACATTATTTTTGTACAATATAGACATTATGTAGGGCCATCACATACTCTGATACACTGGTTTACTGACGTGGTTTAACCCCTTAATTTGCAGCGGAAGAAATTATTATTTATGTCCCATTCGCTTTATGCACTCTTCCTCAGATGAGGCAGCCAATAATTCTATTCTAATTTGTGGCATATTGTGAAGGTAATTTTGAATTTGGAGGCGGCGCCATTGAGCATGGTGAATTGGACTGGAACCACTGAAGACTCTATGGGTATAAAACTTCAATGATTTCCTTGATGCCATGTTTCTTTTGTTGTCTTCAGAAGTGCAGCATTTTACTGATCTTCCTAAAAGAGGGGAACGTTCTATATTTAGGCACCTCATGTTGCCCTGAGATTTAAGTAAATGTAATTTATTTTCTTGTTAAGTTGTAGTGCTACTAAATTTTCTATTAGGGATCAGTGCATATGTACGAAGAATTGGAGCATCATATATTGTGATTTAATGCTAAGCGAAACAATACATCCACAGTGTGTATTAAATATTATTTGCTGTATTTTTCTGCTTATCATGTGCGAGTACAGGGTTGTGTATTTGTACAGACATAACGCTATAGTGCTTTGTCATGGCCTATATATTTTGTACCTTTAAACCACGTGTGGTGACTGTGGGGAAGTGATGGGTAGAAGTCTGGATCTTGCTAATACACTTAATGTTCCTATTTTCTTGACAGATAATCCAACCCCTTTTAGAAGTTGACCAGAACCGCAGCAAGTTGAAGTTGTACATTGGCCACCTGACTGCTCTCTGCCAGGACCGAGACCCCCAGATCCTGCACGGACACAGCCCACCCGCTTCCTACCACCTAGATGACGATAGAACAACTTGGGAGGAGGAGCTACAGAAGATGACAAAGGATCAAGTGAGTCTCACCAAAATATTTGCATTTTAATTGAGGTCAAATGGCAACTTTTCACTTCTTACAAAAATAAGGCTGAGTGGGCACCACATATGGATTTTGAACCCCAGGCAACTTCCTCCTCCATTGGACTTCCCTTGAATCCAAGATGTTTAAGCGACTTCTTAAAAGGAGGTCACGTATCTTCGGGGAGGGACATTTCTGCAGGTAATTAGGGAGCTCATTCATACCCTTCCCATCTTCAATCAACAAACGACCAAGCTTGTCTTTCCCACAACGATCTCCAGTATCAATCCAGTCCCAAGCCTGGAGCTTTTTCTTCACCTTACAGGGATTTGTCGTTCAATCACCAATTACAATATCCCTCCCCTTCAGAATTTGCTCTACTTTCTCTTTCCAACAACCCAGGTATTGATCACAGATCTCATGATCCTCTTTATATATAGTATAGTGCCATTGTCTTCCATACCACCATGGACTCCAGGGATTGTAATTTCAGTTCTTGCCTTATCGCACAAGTTGCCAGGCTATTTGGCAACCCCAAAACATACCGCCAGAACAGGCCCTCGAGTTTATCCCACACTGAGAAGGACAAATGGAGGATCGCTTCCGCTCCATAAGTTAGTATTTGAGCCACTTTCTGCTTATTAAAAGCAATTATTGGTATTAACGTAAATCTCTCGTACTTCTTCTGAAAGGTCTGCCCCTGATTTATCAATATCGAAAGCCTGGAACGCAGGTATACGTAGTGATCATGTTCACTTCTGCTTTTATTGATAATTCCCTCAGGGATCTTGTGTTTCTCCCACCATGTATAACATCTTTACTAAGCCTCTGTTTGACAAGTTGGATAGATTGGGTGTCACATACACTAACTACGCAGATGACACCCAGATCCTCATTCCCCTTTCGGGTAACTTCTTGGAAGACTCTGACTTAGTAAATAAGATTTCTCATGCTTGTTAATCTGCTTAGAATCACATGCTGTGCATATGGTCCGACATCCAGTGGTAACCACGGAGTATTGCATCTTGTCTTTCAGGGACCGAAAGGGGACGTCAGCATAGGCGTGTCTGAAGCACTATCCCTATCGTGACGTGTGTAGTACCCAAAATCCTTCACGCGCCGAGGTCCCACAGATTGTTTCTTTCCACCCAGATAACTGGTCGCCCTATAGCGGAGCTCTTCATGAGACATTGTTTATCTTACCGAATTGTCGGTTTAATCCCCATTAAGTCACTTCGCCCATCAAGAACATCTTCAATGAAGACTACGGGGGAATCGTCTACGGCTGTGGGTTCCGGCACCTCGGATCCGGCGTTCGGACTTCCACGTGGTCGGGCCTTCTGGCCGGCCTACACAGTAGGGAGAGTGGGCTCGGGGTTTGCCATACTGTTAAAAATTATGTCTTTCCTCTTTTCCACTGCTTTCCTTTTTGGTCTGGTCACCCTTCCCTTCTGCTATGGAAAGGACTCGATTCTGCCCTGTGTGCAGGGTCAGATATCCGTGGAAAGACGAGCACACGTCGTGTAACGCTTGTCTCCCCCTAGAGCACGACGAAAAGTGGTGTTCGGCGTATAAACTCCTTAAACCTAAAACCCTTAAGGAGCGCCGGTTGAAGCAGTGGGCAGCGTACGGAATGTCACGCGTGGAGCCGAAGGTGACGGGGTTCATCGGATGACCAAACATCCAACGCGGACATTATAGACCTTGAGGCGGACTATTCTAGGGCCGCCACGCCCGTCCCCGACCCTTCCAGGCTCGACTCCGGTCTTGCTACAGGAACCACACCCGGTGACAGGGTCGTACAATCGCACCGCACAAAGCACACAACCCAAGTGCCCTCCTCGACGACTTTGTCGAAGAAGGCAAAAGCGCCAACGGGTCCGCCGGAAACTTCGGCGGCGCCCGCGGATTGGTCTGATCCGAAGCCTTCCCCGCATCTGCAGCAGCGCATGACTGGGCATAACAAACATAACTTCGACGGATTCCAAGGTTTCCAAGGCCCGTACAGGTCTGAAAACTACGAGTAAGCCTCTACCCGAGAAGCCATCCGCTGGCCCTTCTGGAGCCGCAGAAGACATTTTCACTGCCGACACATCGGAGGTATTATCTCCCGAAGATTCAGTGACTATCTGTAAGAGCATCAATAGGATTGCTACGGCAGTGGGCCTAGTACCGGTTCTGCCGACAGTTATGGGCCAATCCGCCGAAAAGTTTTCCACGGATTTGGAAGACGATCCCGAAGACTCTTACGAAGAAAGCCAGGTACCCCTCTCAAGCACCCTGAGGAGATCCTCTCAACGCCTTAGGACGGAGAACACGGTTCCTACTCAGATAGGTCCGTTCGGGTCATCCAAGTGGACCACGGAGCAATTCGAGGGGTGTATGGATCGGCTGGAGCAGTTTTTCAGGGTTTCTGATCAACCTCCGCCGAAAAAAGCTTGGGTAGACCCTAAACCTCAAACACAAGATGTCCAACATCTAGATGTCCAACACCAAGTTGACTATCAAGAAGATGTCCAGATGGACACGTATAGAGACATCTATATAGAAGAAGAGGATTCTTCTTTTCTGGACAACTATGGGGAAGATCAAGGAGCAACGGACAACTGGAAGGACACTCAGCTGGACGATCACAACTCTGATATCGTCTGCCTCGACTCTCCCCCATCCACCCCGATTCCACAAGCTTCCCCGGTGGATGATCAAATGGCTTTCAACAACATGTTGAAAAAAGCAGCGGAATTCTTTAAAATTGCCACGCTTGAAGCCTTGCCCGAACAAGATTTCGCGGAGGACATTATTAATGAAAAGCCTCCGGGAAGCCAGTCTATCCCTCTCTTGAGCTCTGTAAAGAGACGGCTGGCCCCTTCCTTACTCACACCCGCTCAGACTAGGGCTGTGAACCCAAGGGTCAAAAATCTTTTCCGACCCTCCCCCACCGATCCGCTTTATATCAAAGGACACGCAATCACTGACTCGCTGGTGGTGACCAACACTCCCAAGAGAGCAGGGGTTCCCCTTACCATGGGAGAGTCGCCCCCGGACAAGGAGTCCAAAAGGTTGTATGCCTTAGGCAAACGGGTTACGTCGGCGGCAGTCTATACCGTCCGGATTGCCAATAACACAACGTTACTGGCAAGCTACGTCGACGCCCAATGGAACCTACTCCAGGAAGGCCTTCAAGAGGTTCCGGAACCAAACAGAGCCAAGCTTCTCGCCATTGTCTTGGAGGGCAAACTTGCCAATCAAAATGTGGTAAAGAATACCCTGGACACCGCAGAGACAGCAGGCAGGTCTCTCGCACAGGATACTCTCCTAAAGAGGCACGCATGGCTGCGCATGTCGGGCTTCAGGCCTGAGACCCAGGCATCCATTATCAACAAACCGATCGAAGAGGCCAACCTCTTCGGGAAGGCGGTAGACGATGCGTTGGAGACAGCCAAGAAGGAGCACAAGGCTATTAAGTCGCTGCACCAAATTTCCCAGAAACCCTCTTCACAGAGGGGCAGTAATTCTCGGCGGTCCTTTCGAGGACAAGCCCGCGCCACTCAAAACAATTTCGGCACGGGCAACTTCAACTCTTGTCAACCTGCTGCAAGCCCCACTTACTACCCCGAGAGGGGTCAGAAGCGCGGAAAGAATAGAGGCAGAGGCTCCAATTCCAGAGGAGCGTCAACTTCGGGTCACAAATGACCACCAAGTCCAGGTCCCCTCCCATGTCTCCCCAGTTGGGGGGCGATTAACATCTTTCCTCAAGGCATGGGAGGGGATAACTTCACACCAGTGGGTCTTAAAGATGGTCGCTCACGGTTACTCTGTGGAATTCGCTGGACCTCCATAGTTCAGACTGCCGAAACATCGACGCCTTTCACCGGAACATCTGCAGATCCTGATCCAAGAGGTGGAAGCGCTGCTGGGAAAGGACGCCATAGAAGCCGTCCCGATTCTTCAGGTAAACAAGGATATCTATTCAATGTACTTCCTTGTACCCAAAAAGGATCTCACTATGCGTCCTGTTCTAGACCTGAGCCCAGCGAACAAATTCATAAAGCCCCAGAGGTTTTGCATGGTAACACTGCAAAAGGTGATCCCATTGCTAAAACAGGGGGACTTCATGACAACATTGGATATGAAAGATGCATACTTTCATATTTCAATGCTGCCAGCGCACAGAAAATTCCTAAGGTTCGTGATTCAGGAGAAACACTACCTGTTCAAGGTACTCCCCTTTGGCATAGCCTCAGCGCCAAGGGTGGTTACCAAGGTCCTGGCAGTGGCAGCGGCACACCTGCGCAGACTTTCAGTTCCAGTTCCTTACCTCAACGATTGGCTCATCACGGGGGACTTGTTCGACGTTTGTTTTTCGAACACCCAAAAAACAGTAGACCACCTGTTCAGCCTGGGATTTTCTATCAACGAAAAGAAATCCAGCTTAGTCCCCAGCCAAGTAAAACAGTTCCTGGGGGCTCTAATTCGTACGGAAGACGGTCTAGTCTTCCCTTCCAGCGAGAGGGTTCAGAACATGCTCTCTCAGGTTCCTCAGTATGTAGCCAGTCGAGTGGTGACGGTACGCAAAGCTATGCGTTTGCTAAGGATGATGGCGTCATGCATATACTTGGTCCCCCACGCGCGGCTGCACATGGGTCCCATGCAAGAGTGGCTCAACAGCCAGTGGTGTCAGGCCAGCGGACAATGGGAAGATCTGTTAGTTGTCTCGCCAGCACTCGTTCTCTCTGCAGTGGTGGTCGAGGGAGAACCTCTTGAAGGGGAAAACCTTCACCACCCCTGCAGTGGAAGCCACTCTCACGACAGATGCATCTCTCACAGGGTGGGGGGCTCACCTGCTTCAACAGACAGCGCACGGAGTGTGGGCCCCTCAGGTAGCGTCCAACCATATAAACCTACTGGAGCTACTAGCAGTGTTCAAAGCATTGAAAGCCTTTCAGGAGCAACTGCAAGGGAAGACAGTGCTGGTCCTAACCGACAGCACAACAGCTATGTATTACTTGAACAAACAGGGGGGCATTCACTCTCCAGGGCTATCCAAGCTGTCTCAAAACATCTGGATATGGGCTCTCAAACACAAGATGTTCCTGATATCCCAACATGTTCCAGGGGAACTCAATCTTCTGGCAGACGTACTCAGCAGAGATTTTCCTCTTCCAGAAAAGTACGAATGGCGACTGCACGAAAACATTGTATCCAACGTCTTTGCAGAATGGGGGTTTCCAGAGATTGACCTGTTCTCTACTCAGGAGAACGCCCAATGCCAAGATTACGCCTCCAGGTACCCCCAGAACCGATCCAAGGGGAACGGTCTCTGGATACTTGGTCGGGGAAATTTGTCTACGCTCCCCCCCCCCCCCCCGACTCCCCTTCTGAACAAGATAGTACACAAGATGCACCAGGAACCAGTCACCATGATTCTGGTGGCTCCCATGTGGGCCTGCCAACCTTGGTTCGCGCACACGATTGGAAATGTCGCTCTCCCCACCAGTCAAGCTGCCCTGCCCGTACAACATGTTGTCTCAGGACAGGGGGGAGACTCTGCACCCATACCCACAAACTCTGAACTTAGCAGCCTGGCTCCTGAGGTCATAGAGTTTGGACATCTGCAACTCCCTCAAAGATGCATGGACATACTGAGAGAGGCAAGAAAGCCTAACACACGTTATTGCTATGCCAGCAAATGGAAACGTTTTGTCATCTGGTGCAGTTCCAAAGCCGTCAATCCCACCCATTGCTCACCTTCAAACATTGTGTTATATCTAACCCATCTGTTGGACTCTGGGTTAGTCTTCAATTCCTTAAAGGTTCACAAAGCGGCGTTGTCAGCCTACACCACGTCACAGCAGAAGGTGTCGTGGTGGAAAATACCTGTGATTGAAGCCTTTATGGAAGGGGTTCAAAGCATGTATCCCCCCCCCATCACTCACCCAGCCCCAGGGTGGGATCTAAATGTGGTTTTAACTAAGCTCATGGGACCCCCCTTTTGAGCCTATGCATAAAGCTAGTCTGAAAGACCTGACTTACAAGACAGCCTTTCTAGTAGCTATCACTTCTATCAGAAGAGTTAGCGAACTACAGGCCCTCTCGGTTTTGGACCCCTTTGTTACAGTCCACAAAGATAAGGTAGTTCTGCGCACACATCCCAGATTTGCGCCAACATTTATTTCGAAGTTCCATATGCACAAGTCAATCGAACTACCCACGTTCTTCCAGAGACCTACTAACATGGTCGAAAGAAGCCTTCACACACTAGATGTGCGCAGGGCAGTCATGTTCTACATGGATATAACTAAACCACTGAGGAAAACTAAACAATTCTTTGTTTCAGTGGCAGCTGATAGAGAAAGGGATCTTGTCTCTAAATCAGCAATATCAAGGTGGATTGTCAAATGCATCACACTATGTTACACTCTTCCAAAGAGAGAACTGCCCTTCAAGCCTAGAGCACATTCTACTCGAGGCACTGGTGCATCCATAGTATTAATTGCAAATGATCCCCTAGTGTCCATTTGCAAAGCGGCAACCTGGAGTTCTGTACACACCTTTACAAAACACTATTGCCTAGACACTCATTCTAGGTCTGATTCTCAGGTGGGACAAGCAGCACTAAGACATCTTTTTTCTACTGTTTCTTCTCACAACCCCCCTCCAACTCCGGGTACTGCTCGCTAGTTTATGCACAGCATGTGATTCTAAGCAGATTAACAAGCATCAGAAGACATGCATTACTTACCGTAAAAGCATTTCTGATGATTGTATCTGCTTAGATTCACATGCGCGCTCCCAGCCTCCCCGCTCGGGTGGAAGGAACATAGACTTCTTACTACTTTCTCTCTTCATGTACTCACTCACTATAGCCTTGGGCTCCCTCATGGCAGAAGAAATACAATCAGAGGGACCTCGGTGCGTGAGGGATTTTGGGTACTACACACATCACGATAGGGATAGTGTTTCAGACACGCCTATGCCGACGTACCCTTTCGGTCCCCGAAAGACAAGTTGCGATACTCCGCGGTTACCACTGGATGTCGGACCATATGCACAGCATGTGAATCTAAGCAGATACAATCATCAGAAATGCTTTTACGGTAAGTAATGCATGTCATACCTCCTCATTCAGGCATGGATGGCATCCCACGGCCTATGCCTGAATGACGATAAAACTGCGCTTTTGATCCTAGGCTCAGAGACGGCCATGAAAAAACTTAACTCTAGCTATGCTTCCTTTAACATTGACAGCAATGTCATCAAAGTAATGCCTGCAGTTAAAGCCCTCGGCTTCTATCTTGACTCTGCACTTACCTTTAAAAAGCATGTCAACTCACTAGCTTCTTCTACAGCATATACATGCAAACTGATCCGAGCCTGCAGACCCTTCCTCTCAGAAACTAGCCGAATCACTCTAGCCAATGCATTTATATTATCTAGATTGGATTACTGTAACGCACTATACCCAGGATCCAATAAGTACATTACCAACAAAATGCAAAGACTCCAAAACAATGCCCTTAGAGCAGCTCTAAATATCCCGAAC
This sequence comes from Ambystoma mexicanum, assembly GCF_040938575.1. Lineage (NCBI taxonomy): Eukaryota > Metazoa > Chordata > Amphibia > Caudata > Ambystomatidae > Ambystoma > Ambystoma mexicanum. The sequence goes on from NC_090936.1 coordinate 438,602,010, forward strand.
AGAGATAACATCTCTGCATTCAAAAGAGATGTCCACTGGCTTAAGATTAATGATAGGATCCTCCTTAAAACATTCTCTCTCACATCCAAATGCCTAAATAACGTAGCGCCACCCTACCTTACATACAGAATAAACAAGAAAACCTCGGACCGACCCATGAGATCAGCCAATGCCTACACTTTAGAGGTTCCTAGATATAAACGGACAACAGCGGGTGGCTCTAGCTTCCCGGTTATAGCTGCCTAATCCTGGAATGGACTCCCTTTAGAGCTCAGAATAGACCAACCCTATTCCAGATTCAGGCGACAAGTACTATCTTGGTTACGAACTAATGATGCCTAATAGCGCTGACCTCCGCACCTCCTAACTGATCCCCTGCTGCACCCACACCTGATTGTATATTCTACACTATGACTGTTATGCCTGACTTCCCCAACTGTATATGTTCCACTGTTCCACATGACTTTTTCTTGGTATATCCACTTCCTGTACCATTGTAAATTACTCTGCAACAATTGGGTTTGTCACTGTATATAACTATGCTTTCAATGTATGTATGTATAAAATTACCCTGTAACTAAGCTTTTAAGTATTCTTGTAATAATCGCGCCCAGTTACCTCAGGGTTTTGGTGCGCTTTATCAAATAAATGAACAAACAAACCAAGATATATAATGGTGTCAGCAATCGCTAAGGGGATCCCCTCAACTCGCCAAGTGAACCTTTCACGCCTTTTTCTATCCATAGCTTTCATCGCCATGACCTTTGATTTTTTTGGCATTGATCTTCATGCCATTTTGGCTGAGAAAAGGGCTCAAGAGCACTTAGTCTTCTTTGCAGACCAATCTGAGTCTGATCTAGAAAGACCAGATCATCCGCAAAGAGGACCCATGCTATCTCCTTACCATTAAACTTCGGTGGGAATGCCCTTACTCGCTCTTGTGACTCAGCCAAATCCACTATATACAGACAAAACAGCAGTGGTGCGAGTGCACACCCCTGCTTTAATCCAATAAAGGTGTTTATTTTCTCTGATAATTTCCCCTTCTTGGACAAACGGATCCTAACAGATGTATCAGTATACAGGGCTTTCATGGCTTCAACTAGAGCCCCCGGACATCCCCACTTTCGCAGTTTGGCCCATAATCTCCCCCTGATGACACCATCAAAGGCCTGTTCAAGGTCTATAATGGCCAAATATAGCATTTTCCATGAGTCCAGAGCCCTCTCCTTTAATAGATTCAATATGAAGAGATTAAGGGACGCACCCACCCCCTTCACAAACCCAGTTCCACGAGGGTCTAGGATACCACTTTTCCCAGCCCATGCAAAAAATCCCTCAAGAGAACTGTAGCAAAAATCTTCCCTATAGAATCTAGCAGGGCTATGGGGTGATAATTCCTGGGGTCAGCTCGGTCCCCTTTTTTGAAAATGGGGACAATATTGGCCTCCTTCCAGGATAATGGAATCGCCTTATTTTCCTTGATCTGCGAAAACATGACAACAATCAATTTGGCCCATTGAGCTGTTATTTTTCAATTCTTTGTTTGACATGCCGTCAGGCCCTTCCGCTTGAGAAGAGCTCAGATTGCCTATCATCTTGTTTGCGACATGGATGTCGGATACAAATTCCATTTCTGTAAGTGACCTTCAAGATCTACCTCTTCGCTCCAATTTGGATCCGCGAAGAGGGAGGAGTAGTGTTTAATCCAGTCATCTTCAGAGCCCATATTTGAGGAGATTGCATAGCGAAAAACACTGCTGTTGTTAATTAGTACTTGTTCATTTTGGGATCTAATGGCCCTAGTGCTCTTGCACCAGTTTTTAAATCTCTGGTGGGTTTTCCTTATTGTCTCGTTTTTGGCGGCAAGTTCGTCTCTTCTGATCAATTTTCTCTTATTCACAAGCTCCACATCATATGCATGTTGTTGGATCCAATCCCTACCCCCCTTTACATTATTTGTCTTTTTTAAATTATTTTAGGATCCCAAATATTCAATTTCGTTGGTGTTATCCTGGATTTGGATCTTATATAAGCTTGCTACTTCGTTGACTTCTTGTAGGCTGTCTACTTCCGGCCCCATCAAGGGACACCTCTTCCATTCTTCTAGCTGGATCAACAGAACTCCATCCGCTTATATGGATTGCCAGGAGATCATGATCACTCATTCTTTGGGGGATGATCGAGAAGTTCCCTGCTCCTACTGTTTCCCTCACATTTTTAGAGACAAAACAGTAGTCTAAACATGATGACCCTTTTTCCGATCTCCACATTGATCTTACCGGGATATCTCCCTTTGTTTGACCATTTAGTCGGTGCATCTCTCTCATCACAATATTGCTCATCCATTCCATTTCCCATTCATTCCACAGACCTTCTTTAAGCAGAACACCAGCCTTATCAAACAGCTTCATATTAAAATCCCCACAGATGACATTCTTATTATCAACCCATTCATGCATTGCTTCATCTATCATTTCCATCACAGTAGGGACCAGTTTAGTTTCCTTGGCCATATTTAGGCACCAATTGATGTTCATCATCAAAAGGCTGCTTTCTCTAGGGTCTCCTTTGTGCTGCCAAAAAAGCCCCTGCACATATGGGTTAGGGCATTTAACATCAATAAGATTCCACCCTGCGTCAATTTTAATTCGAGCCAGCAATCCTGCCGACGGTCGACCCATCAGACCCCTTTAAAGGTGGGTTTAGATGGACCTGGTATCCATCACAGACCGGTTTCGTAGTCAACCAAGTTTCTTGAAAGAGAAAAATTTGAAATGGATCAAGATCAGGCACTCGTTCACCAAATAGGGGGCTGAACCCTCTATTGTTCCAGCACCCAATCTTCACCACGTCATCCTTTCTTTCTATATGAGTCTAAAGGGAGGACTTTGATGTTATTTAGAGCCCCCGCCAGCCATGCCCAATCGTTCACCTCCTGCATTTTCTCTGCATGCTTGGTCGATTTCTTGCCACTCCCTTTTTCCTGGTTTGCTATGGTAAAATGTATCTCTCGTAGGGAATCTTTGTCATAGGTGGGCATTGTTCCAATTTGTTTAGGATCTTGTTTTTTTTCATCCTTCCTACGTTCTTGGGTTGGGGCTTTTATTGAATTTGTTTTTACTTCCCTCGGGACCGTCGCCTCCCTCCAACTCTCAAGAATTTTCCCTTCATAATCACTCACTTTGTAGCCCAACCTCAGAAATGTTTCTTTACTATCTAAGATGAGATCTCTGTTATATTCTGAGTAAAGATGCAACAGGACCCAGTCTGTTTGCTTCTCAGTCACGCATTCCACAATTCAAATATCTCTAGAGGCCATTTTATTCAAAGGAATGATACAGTTCAACAGTCTTATCACATTTCACCTATTAAGAATTGGCACTGGTTTCCCAACATCCAGTTTTTCAATATAAATGTTCACCCTCATCTTCTCACTGGCTTTACGTTCTCTCTCAAGTTGTTTTTTGGTTTTATTTTCACGTTTGTCAAGTTTCCGATTTTACTTTTTTCATTCCCATCGGAATCCTTTATCAGATGATGTTTATTTCTATTGACAACTCTCCTTCCTTTTTTCTTGTAGGGTCAGAAAAACCCTATCGGGGTTTACAAATGTTGCATCATGGGTTTTAGTACCTTCCAGCCAATTTTGGGATTTTAAAGTTAAATGAGTTGATTTTCCACAACCATTTGAGCCGTTCTGGTTTGCTTGCAATGAAGGATTTCTACTTCTAGTATCCATCATTCTAGTAGGGACATCCATTTCTTTATCACTATTGGAGGCCTTTTTTCCACCGCCTGGCCTTTCAAGCATTTTCACCCCACCCAGTTTATTAACTGCTAGATCGGGAGATCTTGTAATCAGCGCCAATTGACTTTCAATTGTTTCCCAATCCAAGAGACAAACTTCCTTCCATAATTCATATTCCTTAATAATCTCAATTTCCTCAATCAGATCACTTAAATCCATAATAGGGATACCATCTCTATTTCCTTCAATTTCTTTGGAGGATTTTTCTTCAGGGGCTAGAATTTTCTCTGAAGCTCTTAAATTCAGTTCTTTCCTAGATTTTTTTGGCTCCGGGAGGATATCCAGGGAAGGCGGAGAGCAAAGATATCGGAAAAAAGCTCTAGACCCATTCATTTTTCTTTTCACGACTCTCGGCTTTTGCTTTTCTCCAGATACAGTTTGTCCTTTACCTGTTGCTTTGTCTTTTTTCCCCTTAGCCCCTATTTTAGAGGATTTGAAGACTGAGAAAACATTATTCCCCGAGGCATTTCCCACTGGGCAAGGAGGATCTGGTATTTCCACCACCTCCTCACCCCTTTCTTTAGGCACCCCCCTGGTTCAGCTGATCTACTATCTTTGTAGGAACAGTTTGAGAGATATTCACTGAATTTTGAGACTCTTTATGACATCCACTTACAATAGAGAAGAGCTTCCATCATCACTGTTTTATCCATCATCTCATTCCGTACCATATCGAATAAGCGATTTTGCCAAGTTGTAGACATTTCGGCTTCTCTATCCAATCTCATCTCAACTCTTGAAGCTAAGGTTTCCAAGATGATCAACTTGCGGCTTACCTCCGTTAAGAGTGTATTTTGATCTTTCATAGTAGTGTTAATCTCTTCATAGAGCTTAGTAAATGGAAGGAGGGAGGTTACCATTGATGCCATCACTAATTGTTGAAGTTTGGCATTATTCTCCATTCTTTCATCCAAATATTTTTCTGGCGACCTTCTGTGTCACGAACAGGAATAGGACAAAGCCCTAATGGAAGAAGATGAGGAGGAGTCTGAGTCATTAAAGACCTCATCCTCATCTTTTGCCTACCCTACATCAGGTATGATCCCTCCACTTTTCCGCTGGAGGGGCACAGTTGTAGGGGTCCTTTCCCCAGAATCAGCAGAGATCGATCCATTTTCTACATCTTCCCCACCTTCATTACCCACTGGGGTCCTAGACAAACCAGGGTTTAATTGCTTCCTCGCTGAAATACCCCTAAGTTTGAGATCATCATTCTCCATCTTCTCCACAGTCGCATCAGCCTGTAATAGCGACAGGTCCAAGATCTGCAAACAGTCAGCCACACGGGAGAAGCTTTGTCGCCTTTTGTTTCACAATCTTTATCGCTAGATCAGCCAATTTCTTTGCTAGATGGGCAGCTAGATGGGCATTTCCACTGCGCTCATCCTCATTTGTGGTAGAAAAGAATCTGAAAGGTGAGGCAATGGGGGAAATGGACATATCTGCTTCAATGACCACTTTGTCTGGAAGCAGAACCAACTCCAGACTGCTCAAATTCTCCCCATTATCCCTATCATTTGGGGGGGGCATATGATTTATGCTTTTTCTTTTTGTTCCACTGAATTGATCCCACTTACAGTCACTACAGGACGTTTTAAGGGAAAATCATGTTTACTAGACTAGAGACTTCCTTCAAAGTCATTGGGCCTCATTACGACCCAGGCGGTAAGTTACCGCCTGGGCCGTGACTTTACCACCATGGCGTAAACTACGTTTACGCCATGGTGGTTGGCGGACTTACCGCCCCATTCTGACCTAGGCGGGGCGGTAAGTCCCCAATCCCCATTTACCCTTCCCCATTCCCATTTTTGCCCCATAGGGCATAATGGGAGTGGGGAAGGCGTTAATTACGCCACCGTAAATTACGGTGGCATAATTAACTCCATGGTCCCTTAGCGCCATGGATTTTAACACCTGCTAAAAGCAGGTGTTAAAAGCACCATGGCGCTAGGGGACCTCGTAATCAGGCGGTAAGGGGCGGCGCTGTTAACGCTGCCGTTAACCCCTTACCGCCTGAGTCGTAATGAGGCCCATTGTTTTCAACATCCAGCCGTTTTTCCATGTCGGCAGCCACTCCTCTTTTTCTCTTTTCAACCCTCAACCCATCTAGTCCAATAATAGCCAGTCTCAGGGCTGCTAGTTCAGCCACACGGGTCAGGACCTCCTTACTCTGTGATTTAAGTTCACCCAGCTCTGAATTTAACCAGCCCTCCCTCCTCATTTGTTGACTAGTTCTGCCACTGGGAGGGCAAGAGACAGTTGTCATTCTATCACTTAAGTTAATATTTTTCACTAGGCCCTCACCCCTCCTAGGGCACTATCGGCACGCACAGTGCTTTCCAGAATCGGCAGAGGAAAGAGAATCCAAACGAAAAACTGCAAACTTATTCAATGAAAGTACCTCGTTGATGGCTTCGAGCGGGATCAACGGGACATACCCCCCAACAGTCTCCCACTGCAGCTGCTAGATTTAGATACTGTGCACCAATCCAAACACATTTCTAGTAGGGGTGTCACGGTATTGGTTTTTTGACGGTACAATAACCTTCTTGCCAAATGACGGTATATCATGGTTATCACGGTATAGTAGGTGGAGTTAACTAATTTTAACAAATATTTTCTAAAAGGTCATAAATTGTCAGATTTATCATCACAAACAAAACCAGGCACCCAGGGCCAGAATTGGGCTTTTCAACCTACTTTCCACTGAAATGCCACCCCTTGCTTCCACCAAACACACGTGTGGAGAGGAGGAGGAGGGGGGGGGGAGCCCTGCTGCAACTGGCAAAGCAAACTGAATAGCTTTTCTTAAGTGGTTATTAAGGCTTTTAGCTCACCCACTGGCTACTGGTGAAGATGAACATGTTGCCATCTTGATAACCTACATGCCACAGATCAATGGAGTTTGATGGTAGTATATGTTTGTTCTCTCTTTCTCTCTCTTTCCCTCTCTTTCTCTCGCTTTCTCTCACTTTCTCTCGCTTTCTCTGTCTCTCTCTCTCTCAGCCTTTAGTTTACTTCCGGGCCAAAAGGTGTTCAGTAATCACAGACATGTTACCCTTTGGTATGGCAGCAGGGAATACCCACAAAGATGAGTACATTTCGCATTGTGACTTATATGTAAATTCAATGATGGAACCAGGGACATCCCCCATCGTCATATGTTTAGAAAACATTATCCATTATAAATATATAAACCCCAAAGCCGCCAACCCAAAGTCCCGGGAGGATAGCTCAGCGGCAACGTGCGTGCCTTGGAAGCAAGACGACACGAAGCAACACAGGTTCGATTTCCCTGGGTCAGCACTTAGAAACCTCTGGGTGTTTAAGTGTGTTATAAATACGCAAATTACACAACTAAATAAACAATTTCTTTAACACCGCCTTGATGCCCGCAGGCTGTGTGAGCGCTTTAAAAAAAAAGTAAACCCTATTCCTTCTTGGTACTGTATTTATTCTTCCTATTGCTAACATATTGATTTTGTGTCAGGCACGTGTGGTTTATGGAATGGCATTAAAAACTGCTCAAACTGAAACTACTTGGCAGACGGCACATCCAACAGTGCAAGACCAAGACTGTGCAGCACTTGCTTACTGCAGCCTTTCCAAATCAGATTGAAAAGCACACTTAACGGTATGAACGGTATACCGGTATAAACAATGTGACGGTTATTATTGTTCAATTAAGTGGTTCACGGTATACCGTAATACCGTTACATCCCTAATTTCTAGTGATAGTTTGCCAAAGAACGCATGGTGTAGTGGTGTAATGGTGTATTGAGTAATGTCCACCAGATGCGCAGCCTCTGCGGGTGTAGAAGGAATACAGAAACAGAAGGACACACCATGCGGGTGCTGAATTAAAAAGTGCACTCAGCCTTAGTGCTTCTACTTTACTTTTTTTTTTTAAAGTCACGCTTACCCGCAGTGTGCAGGGGGCGTGCTGACACCAGTTTACCCCGTACTCCTCCACCCTCCGCTTCAACAGCTTCCCACAGCTCCTGCCGCTCTCTGCAGCTAACACCCCCTGACCCATGGAGCTGGAGCAGGACAGGGCAAGGCTAAAGGCTCTAGCGAAGCTCCATCGACTCTTCTCCTGAATACACGAAAGCCTGCAGAGACCCAGCAGTGCCCACACCGTCTCGGTGTTTTCCGCATCTCGGCTCAGCATCTCAGGTTGAATCCGTATCGCCGGAGCTCTCAAAGCAGGAGCCTAACTGTTTGAGGAAAGGACCTCAAAGCGCAGGATGACGGAGTCAAGCCGCACCTCTCACAACCAGGAACCACAAACTACTGAATGAGACTGCTTCCGACAACCGAACCTAGTAGCGCACTTACTCCACAACAGGGGCATGTGTGTCTGAAAGGGAGCCTTGTGTGGCTGTGGTGGTAGGAGGCATTGGTTTGGCGTGTGGAATGTAAGTTAGTTGTAGAGGTGTAGTGTCTTGATGTTTATTGTGAGGGATGTTCATCTAATGTGTGATTGGCCTTGGTGGTATGCATATTTTGTGTTGGAATGTTGAATTTGAGTGTGCTAGTGCAGGGAGCAATCAGTCCTCCTTGGGCAGACAAGCCTGAAACCACATCGTGCAGATGATAACATGGTATAGCAAGCATTCAAAAAAGCATGAATGTCATCACAATGCATTAGAAGCCATAGAAACACATGGACAAAATCTTACAATCGTATGGCCTTGCCATGCTCCTACCACTAGCCTCCTGCAGACAGGTCCCATTTCACTTTCTCACATTGCCCCTGTCGGACCCTTTCTCTCTCCCTCTCGCTCAGGAAGAGGGAAGTCTGGAGACTCCACTTATTACTGTAAGTTTGGTACTAAGGGTTATAGGAGGCAAGAGCTTTTGGTTCGGAGAAACAGCTGCTTGATATTTGAAGACCATATTCGCCCCATTCAAATTACCTGTTATGTAGATTGAGTGCCATCTCAAGCCTCACTCTAACCTGCTCAGGTGCTATGCACAGTGGCCAGCTTGGACTTTTGCCCATCGGGACATAGGACAGTGTTTTTTGCAGGTGATCGGGACAGTGGCCAGAATCCCTTATCCTTTCTCCCAAAAGTCTTCCCCAGTGTCTCCCACAAGCTTCAAACTCCTCTCACACTGCACAAATCCTCAAGACAACATGGAATCCCTCCCACCTTACAAACCTCACCTGGTCCGCAAAGTGCCACAGGAAGCCGTTTGCTCCATCCCTCAGGCTTAAAGGGGTGTCGCAAAAGGGTTGAAGACAAGCCTGCTGGCAAAGAATGAGATGGGACTGGGGCAGGAGGATAGGATGGCAGTCGTGGAAAGATATTTTCACACTCACCCCATTTTTGTCATCAATAAGGGGGAGGGGCTACTCATGGGTCCTGCCCCAATTGGCTTTTAAATGCTCCTCTTAGAATTGAAGTCCTGCCCATTTCCTGACAGCCTCACCATAAGATGCCACATTTATCGAATTGCAAATCATCCTTCCTGAAAGGGCTGCTTTCTCCCAAAACAATGTTTGCAATTCCCCAGTTTACACCTATATACACGGGTGTGACTAGTTCTGGAAAAGATCAGGGGCTACGCTAATGTCTGGACTGTGAGGGCTCTGGGCCAGCTAGCCTTTTGCTTGTAGCCCCTGAGCTTCTATTTGGGCTTTAGCCCCCTCAGACCCCCCCATGCCCCAACCCCTAGCAACGCCTCTGCCTATAGGTGTGATCCTAAATATTTTGCATAGGTTGATCTTTTGCCACAGGGAACACCATGTCAAACTCTCTTGTCTTTGATACATTCCTGAAGGTACAGAAGGGGTTCTCAGCAGCGAGTGGGGATAGGATGCTTGGGGAGAACGAGGTTACCCATCCAGCACAAAATAATACAAACGTACATTCAGAGAAGGCAATGCGTGCTGCAAGCGCCACACCATCAGGTCTGTTTGTTTCCTTGCGTCTTGTTCCACTTGTAGATGCCATTTGGTCTCTGACTTCTTCCATCGTCAAGGCCAGGTTTCTGTGTAAAGAGGCCTACCTAAAAAATAATCTGAAGTGGACCAGGCCGACCAGCTCAATATTGTTTCGAGCCCTCCTTTCAATTGTGGCTAATTCTTTTGGGGCCGGGGTCCCCTCCCCACCTGTACCGCCCCTACTTGTCCCACATATCTACCTTGCCCTCTGTTTCCCCTGAATTCAGTTGCTTTTTGTTGGAGCTACTTCTCCTGCTCGAGATGTAGCTCTGGCAGTCCTGTCTCTCTCAGTAGCCGTATATTTACATATGCTAGGTTTGGTGCGCGTGATAAATTGCGGTCGAGCCTGAACGCTCCCCTAACCATTTAGTGCTTGCTTTGCGCCACGCTTTGCTCCATAGTTTGTTTTAAACCCCCATATTTCCTGAATATTGAACGAACTCTTTTCCAAGGCACACTAGCGCTTTTCACTGCATGGTGGGCTCATCATGATGACGGCAGTAAACGGATATGGCCTGATACCAAAGCAGACAGCAGATTGTGTATCCTCTGGTTTATGCCCAAACCGACACGTGTCTCTTTTCCCTGGCTTCTGGGCGAGGGCACTTGAAGTTTGCAGGGAATATTTAGAATGTAGCTAAGAATTGGGATAGAGCAATTGATGTATTTATTCATTGCAAAATCTTTGCATGACATTTTGTATTTCACGTAGAGAAATCTTAACTCCCTTGAAGTAAATTATGCATTTGTTCTATGATTTTCTTAAATGAAATCATTGGAGTTCTTTTTTTTTCTTTAAACTACCTGATTCACATATTTCGGGGTTGTTGCCAGTTTTGTTTTTTACAAAAATGTGTACCCAAATGAAAAAATGACACACATGTTTCTTAACGGTACTAATGTACTAGGCCCACAGTTGGTTTTGCGCTGTGCCCTAATCCTAAGGAAGGAGTGGGGTCACAGCCCTCCCACGTCACTGACTTCACTGGTAGAAGACTTTACCTGCGCAGATGTCCCATCCAGTGCCGAGAAGGAATGTATTGGGTGGGAGTTGGGCAGTTGAGGCTAGGCTGATGCTGCTGTTAATTAAATAAGAAAGCAAGCATCTCGTACAATGCATTAAATATCCACCTGGATGGAATTTCCCAACTGCAAGCTTGCGTTTTTGAGTACTCTGAAGGGCAATGTCCTAGGATGAAAGCGAGCAAAGAATGACGGACTCGAGGGTAAAGTGAAACTGGTTGCTTTCGGGATCTTGGCATCTAACACTTCTTCAAGTTCGCCTCCACAATGCTCCCTTTATCCGCCCCCTCAAATTCTACTTAGGCAGACAGATGGATTAGATTAAGCATATAGCCGGGAGAAAACCTGTACTCTAACACTTATACCATACATTCCTGTAGAGATCTTGCACGGTGGGGCAGTTATGTAGCAAGTATGCACACACACGTCAAACACACAGGTACATGTGATTTCCTCTGCAGCTACTGGTCTGCTGTAGCGCTTTTCGCTTGTTTACTGTACTAAATCAACATATACACAAATAAGTATATACATTTACACTGCCATAATGACTTTTTTCATGCATTTAAAAATCCTGCCATACCATTGTTGGTGTTCCACAGAGATCCTCTTACTTTTTACCTTATCCATGAGCACACCGAAATGTGCCAAGCCACTGATTTGGCCAGGACCATGCCAAAGTTGACAGTGTTTCCTGAACATTTTCTTACGTAAAATAAAGAACATTGACAAATGATGTTTTTCGTTGGGTTTTCCATAGACTGAAAAAAGAAAAAAAAAAATTCAAAATTGTCTGCTGAGAATTGCAGCACACATCTAGCCATTACTTTAAAATGGTGCACTGCAAAATCCCCATCCCCGCTCTTGGATATGGACCTACAGATGGCATGGCCAACAAAAAAAGTACCTGCATATGTATAACAAAGATCCATGTTTATGGGTTAAGCGTTTGGATTGGAGCGAGCATGGGGTTGGGTTCCTCCACTTGCTTCATGATGCAGACTATGAAGAGAGGAGAGTTTTACTGGTAGCATGAGTGGGAAGCACAAATTGGCTGACACAAGGATGGATTTCTCAAGGAAAGAAAGTGTTTACGCAACAAAAGTTAGATGGCTTGCTTCTTCAATAACGAATTGTGAGCAAAAAAAGGTATTTTACAAAGTTCTCAGCTTGGGCTCATGTTGGCCTCACTCCATTGTCTAGTGGAATATTGGTGTCTTTGGGTTTTGGCCTTTTGGGGCTCCCAAATTCAATTCCATAGTCTGTAGTAAGGGTCTACCGAGGCCAACACATCACGGCCTTGGCAAAGTCGTAAGTTCTATTCAAGATAATCACGTGATAAAATGCTACTGCTCTGCAGGAGGACTGAGGTGAATAATGGATACAACTGATCCCCAGCCCTTCACTGCTATTAAACCAGCTTTGATCCCAATCCGTGAAGTGAATAAGGCACAGCCTGACAGGTAAACCTCCTTCGCCTCTTGTGGTAACATGGGTCGAGGGCAGACTATGCTCTACAGGAGGGATGTGAGCTAGCACAGAATCCGTCAGAACAACAATAGTCGTTAAACAATACAAGCATATCCAACCAGTTCCATGTCATTTCATCGTGGAATGTTTTTTTGCTGGGTTTTTTACCGCAGATGTTTTAATAAAAAAACTCACTGAATTTTTTTATTTTTATCCCCTTTAATTTTTTATATATTCCCGAACACCCACACCCCAAACATAATTTTCTAACCCACTAAAAATTTAGTTTTTTTTTTGTTAAAAAATTGCCATAAAAAAACCAGCGAAAATACATCCCGCGACGAAAGGACGTTGTACCATCCAACCAAGGTTCTATAAAAAATAGGATAAAAATGATAACACACTAATCAAAACATTGTAACCCAACCCTGTAAGAAAAGACAGAGTATTCAGTCTTTGTAATAAGAGGGCACTCTGGGTCTGGAGACATGGGTGCAAGGCAATCATTTCAGCAGAAAAGTCATGTTTACTGAATATGTCTTTTAAAATTATAAAGAGAGGGGTCTTACTAGTCACTAGAGCCCATTAATGCAGGACAGGAGGACAGAACCAATTCAAATGTCGTATAGGCTTGATTTTGGGGCTCAACCAGTGTTGTCAGTCTGCGAAGTGCTTTGCAGTGTGTCAAGTTGGTGTTGAGACGTTTTGAGTCATTCCTAATGGATCATGTGCGCTGAGACTGTCCAGCGAGGCGGTGCACTCCTGTAGCTGTGCTCAGCTCTAATGGGGTGAAGAACGGACAGGTGATGGCAGAGTTTGTGTCTTGAATCGGACAAGTCTGGACGAAGGAGCCCAATGATGCGATGCAGATAGTCAGTGGCGACTGCCTCAAACGGCTGGAGCACAGGCAGGCGATGGGTCGAATCAGCAGCCTGACATCTCAATAGCAGATCGAAAAGCAGTGAGTGTCAAATGCAGCTACGGGTGCTTGCTGAAACTTGAAAAGGATCTCAAAGTCGTCGAGCCAACTCGAAAGCAGATTGAAATCTGCAAGCATGGCACTGAGTTGCTGTTTGACTTCGATAAACCCTGTCCAGGGTCTCCAGAACCAAAGTGGATCTTTTTTCTGCACTTCCCAGCAAGGATAGTTTCTCGTGAGCACTTGCAGGGACTGTCACCCCACATGACCATGCTCTTGGGTCCCACCGGTCTCAGTTTGCAGAAGGCTTTGTCCAGCAAGCAGATTATGCCAAATGTGCCCCAGGGATGAGTGGGGGAAGGGTCTTTCATCTTGTATGGAGCCTTCCTCTTCTGCTCTATGGAAGATGACTTTGGGCAGACTGTACCCCCCAACGAAGTTCTAGGCAAAATTCTTCAGTAGTCCAAAGATGAATCAACAAAGGAGGTGGTCTCATTCTCTTAAAAAGGCAATCTGCTACAGTGCTTTGATCCCTGTCTATCCTTCTGTAAGGGGTTCAATCCTGGCTGCCTTGTTCAGAGTATTTTGCTTGGTGGCACCCGATTGTCAGTCCCAGAGTGTTTTGTCTGCAGGAACAGGAAATGTGGGATCCCTAGTAGAATCCAAGATCGTGGAATCCTTCAGTGGACTGCTGCTTCTCTCCTGACTACTCTAACTCCGCCCCTCTCTCCTATCTGCACTGCATAAATGATCTTTGTTAATTACCACCCTGATATGAGCTCCCCTTTGTCCCGACAGGGCATGCCTTTTAAGCATTGGTTCCCAGCTAGCCTAGGGAAATTTCCTGTCTTCTGGAGAAGGTGGCAACTCTTCACAGAAAGATCAAAAATAGGGTTTCCTGGGCTGGTCTCAAATGTTTTTTGGTGTCAAATCCAGTCCTAAAAGTTGATATGCATGAGGCCCTATCTTTTGGGGATGACAGCAAAACCTTCCACCAGACTTTCTGCCCGATAACCCTCTGGTTATGAGGTGAAGCGAAAAGGTGGTGGGGAATGCCCCCAAGCTCTCTCCCCGGGCTGCAAGAGAAAAGCAGAGTGCAGATTCAGGTGATACAAGCATGAGCCCCAGCCAATCGTACAAACATGATCCCCAACCAATCACTACCTAGGAGTTACCAGGGTATTATATCACTGGGATTCTGGAGTTTGTAGCCAGAGTCCAAAGACCCGGATAATGCCTGGCGAAGTAAGAGAGAACCTGGAAGGAACTAGACAAAAAGTCCCAAGAAAACAGTTTGTCAGGGGCCTAACCTGGCAGCACAAGGGCATGGCTAAGAAAGCAGAACCCAGAGGTGGCTAGAAACGAAGTCTGGATTATGAGCATGGCTGACGTTCCAGGCGCAGGACGACCAGGCTGAGGTTCCAGGTGCAGGAAGACAAGGCGAGGGACTCCTTCCAAGGGAGCAAACAAATCCAAGACAACCAGTCAGAAGGGAATTCTAAACATCAGGTCCATGACAGCTTAATCAGGGTATTTAAACCACAAATTCAATTCAAACACCATACCAAGTAACTAACATTCTTGGGTCCAAATCCGTACAAGTGGAAACAAACGATAATCTGCAATGGGAGATCCAGTGATGACAGGTGAAGAACTAATTCCAGAGACATACACCACAAACTCTACTTGCCAACATTAATTTGCGGCGAAGCACAGGTCACGGGGGCTCTTATTTCCAGGTGTTCAGCCTTCCTCCGATACAACGTGATCCTGACTGGTCCCCAGCAAACTGATGCATGGACATGAGCACCTGATGGGCTCTAGGGAAAAGGTATTCCTTGCTGCCATGTCCCTGAAACGCGCCAGTGTTTGTGAAGGGAATGTGGTAGGTGCCATAGCATATACGTTATGGAGCCTTTTATCACACGAGGCAGCTGCTGCTCAACACAATCCGTGTGATGAGTCACTAGCAACCAAACCTGCACTATTATGACACAAATAGGTTTCAGACAGTATAATTGTAGCTTCCCAGCAAACCACCATGTAAAAACTAGCCATGGCTCATATTTCAAGTTTCATCTGCTACCAGGCTATGGGAGCGCACAGTTATAGAATTGTAGATCAAAGCTTCCTACGGAGAAAGGCAAACCCTAACTTCTGGAACTTTGGGTTCCATCAGGCTTTGGGCAGGAATGCACATACGTTTGCAGCTGCCATGTTGCCAAAAGTACAAGGAAGCTGTTGAGAGGTGTCAGCAGGCATGCTCAGCAGAGGTGTTTGCATTATACGTTTCAGTATGGAGCATTGCCAATAAATGTCAGGCTATTCCACCCTCACAGATGGCATTCTGTCACAATGAAACAAAGGAGCGTTTTTCTCAGCACTGGTCTCATTACAGTGTTTTAAGGACGTACTTTGGGGCATTCGGTCAACTGCCCACCTCCTTGTCCTGGAGTCTGAATCTCCTAATGCCCCTCCTTCATACCCCTGATGTAGCCTCCCTGCCCCTCAGTGAGGTTGCACAGTTTCAAGCCTCATCCCACCTCTAAAGCTTGCGCTGTACCGGCCTGGTCCGCCATAACCACCCTCCTCTCATTGGCTAGAAGAGGGGCTTGTTTCCCTTCAAGGACTCAGGTCTTGCAAGTTTTATCTCATCTAGATATTCTCATTCCTCTTAATACCCAGATGATGGTTCTCTCCTCTCCAGTCGATAATTCTCTCCCTCCAACCGCCTCAATAACCGTTCTTCCCGATGGTAACACTCCTCCAATATAACTTCATGATGACAATCCTCCTCTAATATGACTCTTCCCAGATGGTAATCCTGCTCCTTCAATGTAAAGTCCTCTTTCCAGCCTTCAACTAGCTGCTTGTAGCTTTCCTCTGAATAGACCTCTCAGCCGCCAGCCTCGTCCAAACACCTTCCTCCAACTCCTTCCTGTCTTGAATACATCAAACCCTTGCCTGCCCTTGTAATGCCCTTAGTGCCATGGGTTGTACCTGTGTAGAGTAGACTCGCCAGATCTATGATTGGGCTATGAGCCGGTGGTCATGTGGGCTGAATGGGTGCTGGCCTGAGCTTATATCCAGGCTTGCTGACAATGTGGATTTTACATCTGCCCTGGACAGGTGTGGGCCCTCGTTACCTCTTCTTGGGAGTCCTGCTGACATTGCCTGCTTTGAACTTGAGTCTGTATATTTTGCCAGGGTCTAAATCAGAAGTCAGTCAAACTTTTAGTAAGCAAAGAAAGCTGTTCATTAATCTAAAGCTTTCATCTCTAGGAAATAGCTACTTTGTAATCTCTGTGAAAGTAATTGTAGTGTAGTGTTTGTTTTTTTCCCTCACGGGGATAACATGTACATGTTTCATTTAAATCTTGTTCGTTAAGCACAACTTTGAGTCAACAGTACTCCTGCTGTCTGCGCTCGTCTGACTGATTCGCCTGAATGCTTCCTGCAGCCCCTGTGCCAAAGAACGTAATGTATTTACACACTCGCCGGTGAATTCAGAATACTGCAACTCTGTTCTCTTGAAAGGAAAAACATGAATTCCTATGTTGAGTGTTTGGGTCTCGCTAAGGGGTTGGAATAGCTCTTCAAGAGTACCAGTGTTGGGATTAGAGGTAGTCTCAAGGGAGGTGTACCTGTCCCCTTATCCTAGTTGCCATTGGTGTTTGTGGGTGTGACAGGGTTCCTGTCACTGCACCACTGCCTTAATGAGAAGAGTCAGTGAGAGTGGTCTGGGGATACCTCGTATACTGCCTCCAGGCCCAGCATCCACTAGCTCAGGGCAGGCTCTGGCCCTGGCTCTTTTGACTTTGACCACTCCACTGTCAATCCCCAATGTTAGGGGACTTTGTCTCAACTGAAAATAAGCCATAACTTCTCCAGAATTTGATCTTTCATAGATACACATGCTGTGAATATTCCCTGTCATCAGGCTGGGAATCCTCAGTAATATAGAGCAGTTTAAACTAAAACGTTCTGTCACTTGAGAACTTTGAGAACTACACCTCATTATTATAAGGTTTTTGAAGCTGTCAAAAACCGAGAGTCCTCTGATACAAGTGTGACAAGGTTATCCAAGGCTGGAAGAGTGGCAATGCAGCTTTGGGGTAACTATTGGAGACAAGGTGTATATGAAGCTGTGGAAAGGAACTGGGTACTTGTTAAAGAAACGTGTTCTAAATCTGTAGAGCTGAGACTGTTCAAGCTAAGAGGAAGCAGTCTGGGAGGAAAAGACAGGTTTTGTGGTAGCTGCACGACGGAAAGGAAGGCAAAGAGGCTGCCCTTTCTTGCCATACCAGAGAAAAGACCTGTAGAGGTCGAAGAAGTCTTGTTGGCGTTGCCTAAAACTCAAAGTCGCAGTAGTAGCACTATGGTTGTCAATACTTTTGTCAGAACATTTTTATTTTGTAGTAGAAGCCAAAGCACACTGTGGGATAAGGGGGTCTGCTCTCACAGTATCAGTGGCCGAAGGGAATTGCTAGAAAGAGCGCACAAACCCTGAGCAGAATCATCATGACAGTGTATTTAAGGACGCTGTAGAAGTTGCAAGAAGAGTGGTTGTTAAGTAGATTGTCTTAAGCTTTACCCATTCTTTCCTGGGAAGAGGCAATGCAGGAATACCATTGGTGCTGTTGTCTTCTTCATGAAACTTGGAAAGGGGGATTTTTTCATCAAGCAAAGAAGGAACTATAAACAGTAGGGGTTTTTCTGTTGGTGTGAATTTTTGTTTCTTTGGACCGTTTCAATACTTTATTCACAACTTTCTTTTCCTTGGAGGAAATTGACGTTGGAGCATTTCTGGGAGACCAAGATCTGCCCAGGACAAATAGGAGTCATCCAACACACTGGTTATTTGGTAACGTTTTTATTTATGTTGTTTATATGTTATTTTGAATGTTTCTGTTATTTAGTGGGAGGATTAGTTTTGTGTTTGCTATGAGGTTTTTCCCTAGATCCTAGACTAGGTAGAGAATCCCCTGGTAGAGTAGGTTTAGTTGTTTTTTTTTCTCTCTATTTTTGTTTAAACTAAAATGTCAAACCATGAGAAATCTAAACATAATTGTGAGTTTCACATTACTGACCCCTCACAGGGCCCATCTAGTGAAGGGCCCCATTCAGGCTATTAGACCACCA
Source organism: Ambystoma mexicanum (assembly GCF_040938575.1). Lineage (NCBI taxonomy): Eukaryota > Metazoa > Chordata > Amphibia > Caudata > Ambystomatidae > Ambystoma > Ambystoma mexicanum. Next base: position 438,620,325 of record NC_090936.1, read on the forward strand.
GGCCACCGTCACAACGGATGCCTCATTGGAGGGACTAACACACCGGAGGCTTCTGGTCCACAGAAAAGAAGGGCCTTCACATCAATCTGTTGGAGTTGCAGGTGATTTTTCTGGGCCCTTAATTCTTTACTCCTCCTACTAGCGGGGACGGTGGTGCGAGTCTACACCAACAATAGAACGTTGATGTTCTATGTCCGCATGAAAGGGGGGACCAAGTCCTTGCAGCTGTCCAAGGAGGCCCAGACTCAGACTTAGCACACACCTTTTTGCCACCTACAACAACAGCAGGTGCAAGAGTTTCGCCAGCCGATTCCCCCACCTGGAGAGTTTGCAGGACGCCTTTATGGTTCCATGGCAGGGGTGGGGGGGGGTTCCTTTATGCATTCCTTCAGGTCCCGCTGGTCGCGGTGGGTCATCAGCACATTCAGACTATATCGGTGCAAACTAATATTAGAGGCCCCTGCATGGCCGAGACAGTTCTGGTACTCCGACCTCCTTGCCCTCTCGTCAGCTGCTCGTCTCAAGTTCAATCCACAACAGACTCTCCTATCCAAGAACCTGTGTATCTGTATATTCACTCTGTATGCCTGTAACAAGTAAGACTTCTTTAGCGCCACGATGCCCCCGGGCAGATGTACGCTCTATAAATCCAAATAAATAAATAAACCAAGGGGTGGTGCTGCACCACGACCAAGCCTCACTCAATCTGACGGCCTGGCTCCTGTGTTCTTAGAGTTTGGGTCCTTGTCTCTTCCACAAGACTGCCAACAGGTTCTGGCCTGGGCTAAAGCACCGTCCACTTTGGCGTGTTACAAGAGCAAATGGAGACGCTTCCAGGTGTGGCACTGAAGTCACCAGTTGCGGCCTCATGCCGTCCGGCCACAAGACATTTTGTCTTATCTGTTATCCCTGGCTCGGGTGGGGTTGGCACACACTTCAATCAAGGTGTACTTAGCTACCATTTCCAGGTACAACCGTTGGGCAGGTGTGCCATCTCTGTGCTTCCACCGTCTGGTGACAGAGTTCTTGTGGGGACTGTTCAGGTCTTTCTCGCCCATCCGACATCCAGCTCCCACATGGGAATTGAATGTGCTGCTGTCAAGGCTCATGAAACCTCCCTTTGAACCCATGCATAGGACATCCATCAAGCATCTTTCCTGGAAGACTGCTTTGTGACATAACATCGGCCAGGCAGGTAGGTGAAATGCAGCCATTTTCTTGCAAACCGCCATCTTTGACATTTCACAAGGAGGTCATACTACGCACTACCCTGACTTTTATGCCCAAGGTGCCGTCGTCCTCCCATCTGAATCAACCAGTAGTTCTGCCAGTGTTTTCCAGCACACTGACATCTCCGGCTGAGCGAGCATTGCATTCTTTGGATGTGTGGTGCCTTAAAGTACTATGTTGCAAGTACTAAGTCACTCCGTCTCACGTGCCAATTATTTGTGTCTCTTGACCGACTGGACCAGGAAAAGCTTTATTGAAATCTTCTATATCAAGGTGGATTGCGCCCTGCATTTCCTTCTGCCATCAACAGGCTGGCAGGCCCCTTGCAGGCAGGCCCTGGGCTCACTCCACCAGAGCGGTGGCTGCTAGCACTGCCTTACTCTCTGGGATCCTGCTGCCTGACATCTACCGTGCAACTCTCTGCAGATCGGTGCACACATTCACCAAGTTCTACTGTGTCGACAGGGATTCGGCAGAAGAATCTAGAGTTGGCCAATCGGTTCGGAAGAACCTTTTTGCATGAGGTTAGTAAGTCTCCAGTGGTAAATTGTGCTGGATTAATTAATACTGCTTTGTAATCTGATCAAAGCATGTGAATCTATGAAAGATCCATTGCTGGAGAAGGAATAAGTTGCTTACTTGTAACTCCGGTTCTCCAGCATTATCCTTCAAAGATTCACATGAAACCCTCCCTCATATACCGCATGGCTCATCTATTGGCTCTTACTGTCACTCCCGTGCGCTTGCCAAATCTGAAGATGGCCGACAGGGGAGGAGCTAATGGTGATGTTCCTATTGGTTATGGGCAGTCTGACCCCAAAATTGCTGTACTAGAGCACAAAAGTGTCTGAAAGTTTCAGTTTAAGTTTAAACTGCTCTGTGACCAAGGATTCCCAGCCTGGCAGGGAATATTCACAGCATGTGAATCTATGAAAGATATCAATGCTGGAGAACCGGAGTTACAGGTAAGTAACTTATTCCATGTGTTCATTTAATTTATTTAGAGTTGTGTATGGCACAGAATAGCTAGAGTCCAATTTCTAAGTGCCAGGGGGGGGGGGGCCTGTTATGATACAGTGGTATGACATAAAAAGACAGCATAGGGGTTGCACGCCCAAACAGTCCACTTATGTATAGTGGTATTAGTGATTTGTTTTGGGAAGGTGGATTGCACAATGTGGGTAATGGTTTGCTAAAGCACCATGAGTTGCAGAAGGGTGGTGCATTGAAGGATGCTTTCATTACAATAAACAGTTGGACGTAGGTGTAGGTCAGGTAACCTTTTAGGGGCCAAGGCATGCATATTTAAGAATAACAGGCAATGGATAATTACCGCCTTGGTCATTACAAGTAAGTGCTGTAGAGTGATGAGTAAAAGTCAGGTCGTGAGTGACAATGGTTAGTTGGTGTTGGGGAAGTTTTGTATATTAGATATTCTGTTTGAAGAGCCAGAATTTCACGTTCCCTTTGAAAATATTGAATTGTGTTCTCTTTTTGGGGGTGAAGAGAGATAATTCAGAGTTCGGGCCTAACACTGCTAGGGTTCTTCCATGTATCCATGTTTTGAATCTGGGTACTGTTAGGCACTTTGTTTTTTGGAGGATTCAGAAGGTAATGCATTTGATTATTTGTAATGGGGAGCTAATTGAGGGCATTCATGCCTGCTGGCGTACAGTCGCAGGGTTTGATGCTCAGAATTTGTTTTATTTTAGATTATCTTTAATGGTCCCGTCCTGGATTTTCTGAAATAATGCCGGGCTACAAAGGATATCTGGTTTCAGGTTCATTAGTACTTGTTAATCATCAGCGTATAGTTTCAAGGATTTTGAGAAATGTTCAAAGATGTTTGATGAGGGCTCTATAAAAGCATTAAATGGCCACGAGGGCATTGCACTGTAAATAGAATTTGGTTCCATTGCAATTCACCAGTTTCATCCCGCATGTGCAATCGGTAGCTGGTGATCCATTGCACAAATGAGTATATATGGTCGTGGCAGGGCAATTGATGGGGAAGCCGCCTTTTCAAGCATGATTAAAGGCCATAACACCTCTGCCTCTGAATTGGCTCTTGTGATGAAATTGCATCTGGGAATGGTGGATTGTCTGCTTGGATGCACTGTAGTGTCGGCAGCCTGACTTTACCATTCCCATTATATGGCATAGCTCATGATTAATTGGATGGGTTGATGGAAGGACGAATCAAATGGCACAGTTAAGGGAGCATATATGCAACAATGGATATAAACACGTTAAGTGGGGTACGCTATCGGTAGATCATCTCGGACTGCTTCTTGATCATGAGGAAGTTGACAGTGAAGAGGACCGACTAGAAAATGCAACACGCTAGGATTAGTTGATGGATGTCCTTTTCTGAGACCTGTGCAACAGCCAAGGATGTAGGTTTCCTAAGTGTGTATTCTTTGATCACATGATAAACGCTGTAAACCAGTCTGAGTTCCGTGTCATTCGGGACCTGGCCAGCAGTGCTGGCAGTACACTAATATTTAACGTGGTCATAATACTGTACCCTTCTTGGGTGAATGATGTGTGATATTAAGCTAGACCCACTGCTCGGTTGAGTACAGGAATGATTATGCACGATATGTGTGCTTTGGAGTGATGTAAACGCTATTGTAGCCCTTTATAAATAGTAAAAACAAATTAACCAGTGTATATTCTTAAGGTTCGACAGATTCTCCCTGATTTGCAGTGCACCCTCCGCTTCCAGCATTCAGCATACTCTGGGCAACCCCAGTCCATCCACTTGAGTGATGAGGCGTGCTATCAAGGCAAGGCACTGGGAAATGTGCGCTCAGCAGCCATCCTTTCTCTCCCTGTTCACAGGCAGATTCCCCCGCCCCTCTCCCCATCATTGGCAGTCCTAGCTGGGCCCATGTCACTTGGCATGTCTGCGGTGCAGTGAGCAGAGTGATGGTGGGAAGAAGGGGCCGTTGCTCCTGCGTGGGGATTTTCTTGCTTCATTTCTGTTTTCTTTTCACTTTGTAGGGTCATCGCCCAAATTAATATCCATTTGGAAAGTTTTGAAGGCACATTCTTTTTTCTTCCATGCCACAGCCTTGATATGCTAGATTGCTCCTCTTTCCCTTTTGTGCGTTGGCTATTCCCAGTGGGCCTAGGCTTAGTTCTCCAGTTTCCTCCAAGGGCCCCGGGAGAGCAATATTTCACCATCTCGGAATTTTAATGAGTTTTGTGAGTTGGTTTAAATCCGGTGCGTTTCATTCCAGCCAGCTTCTCTGTTATTATCTCCCTGGGACTATGCTCTCCAGCCCCTCTTGGGGAGATCAATAATCTGCCTGTATTCGGAATAAGTGGGACATAATCTACAACTTTATGGGATTTATGCCTCTGTAAATGACAGTCCCGTTCCGCAATCCTTCCAGGCCGCTCTTTAAATCTATTCTTGCAGATTTAACCAGACCATGAAATGGAAAAGGTAATGCGCATAGAATATCCAGCAAAACAAAGTAGAGCGTTGAAGACCGGTCTCTCGTGTGTGACATGACACCGCCAATCGTTAAGCTGCCGCCGGGTGCCCTCCGGTGTCCAGCGCAACCCCCTGGCCGATCAGGAGTGTTGGGCATCGTTAGTTCCATATGGCCCCATTGCAGACTGAGCCGCAGCAGGTGTCACGGTACACCTGTCACCAAAGACATCGCGAAAATAGGGTTTGATAATTGGTCACCGGACTGTTGGAAAGTTTCCTACATGGTCATCCGGCGAAAAGCCCCAACCCAAACCTGTGGCCAGAACCACCCAATGAATCAAAGTATCTGAGAGGGGATGACGTGAGACTTTTTCTGAAGTTGAAGCAAAAGCTAGGAATTCACCCGGTGCAACCGCCCCATTGGACTCGAGGCCCAAAGGGCTGTTTCTTCTGGTCTCGAGTACAACGGGGTGGTTGAACCGGTGAATTGCTAGAAGAATTTTATGAGCAGGATGTGGGTTTGGTCAACGTGGGTTCCACCTCTGGTACCTTTCCCATAAAAAAACCTAACTGAATTTGGACAGCTGTTCAGATATTGAGGCAGGGGCAAACTTCAAGCTTCCTGGGTTCCCCTTGAGAGTGTGGTTGGCCTGCCATTGAATTAAAACTATGGTGACCACACGGAAAGGCAGAGCTGCACCTTGTGGCTGGGGACCAGTAACCTCCAAATCAAGGTCACTGGTGTGTAATGTTGAGCCAAGGAGGGCCCTCTACCCGACTTATTATGCACAGCTCCATCTTTTGCTGGAATTCCTCCCACTACCTCAGAGTAGATATTGTAATTGTTTATTTGTAGAGCGCTTATACACAAGTTAATTGCTTCAAAGCACTTCAAGGCGGGAAGGGAACAAGGGAATACAGTAGTCATTCTTAGGCCTTGAAGTTTCTGAATAAGCTAACAAAAATTAACCAGCCTGCTAGGCCTGAGGCATTTCAGCTAGTGCAAGTGCATGACAGGAGGGAAGGAGAGAAGGGGGGGGGGAGAGAATGAAGGAGCATACAATCAGTACTGCTGTACTAGGCCCAACGACTTGTCCGAATAGTACAAGTGCATGAGAAAGGGTGTGGAGAGGAGGGGCATGGGGGAAAAGGACATACAGAACAATAAACTACCGTACTAGGCCTGGCTCCATTCCAATTGATTGAGTAGGTCCTCATCAATAATGTGTCTATGACATGTGCCACCAAGCTAGGGAGGGGAGAAGAGGGGCAGGCGAGACAAACGATCTTGCTAGGCCTACCTCATTCAAGGTTGTGTAAGTGCACGGACAGGGAGTGCGGAGGAGGGGGAGCGTGTGTGCCCAGTCCATCAGGGGCCTGGGTTAAGTGCAGAGAGGTTGACCCTCACATGGAGCGTATTCCGAGTGCAGTTGTAAAAGCCAGAGTGCAGAAGCCTGGAGGCAAGTGTAGGACTAGCGAGGGAGCGTGGAACCTGTGAGGCTCTGGAAGAGGCACCAGGCGACCAGTCAGCGAAACTGAGCAGAGATGGGGAGGATAAAGGATGAGGGAGGCAGGAGGGGGAAGAAGGAGGGTAGCAGGGGAGAAAGAAGGAGGAAGAGAAGAGGAAGGTCTAGAGGAGTTTACTGAACTTGAGGAGGTGCGGCTCAAGACAGAGGGAGGCAGGAAGGCTGTTCCAGAGGGAAGCACCTGCATAGGATAATGTTCTACCCCCAAATCTCTGTTTGGAGAAACGGCTCACTGGCACAGAGTTGGAGGAGGCCTAGTGAGGGCTCTAGAAGCAGAGTATTTAGGAAGAGAGCGTTGTAGGTAGTCCGAGCCCTGACCCCAGAAAGCCTTGTGGACTATGCAGAGAGATATGGATATGCCAGTAAACGACTGTACCTTCACAAATGCAGGAAGTGATTACTTCTAGGCCTTCTTACTAGAACAGGAGTGATGGTGATGATTACAGAAAGAAGAGTAGAAGGTCTGGTTCAGTGAAAGAGATCTGCTGTGACTTATTTTCTTCTTTTCATCTATTTTCTCGGATTACTCATAGTGCGAAAACTCCTCTGGTTCCTTGATCTTCTCAATGGACCAGGATTGTTATCCTTTAGAGACTAGCGTGGGTCCTGGAAGTTGGTAGGTTTTCCCCTGCTCTTATGCAGAGTAGTAAAGACCTTGGTCACCCACTCCCTAATGGCTTTAGGGTGCAGTGATTGGCAATCATCTGTATCATGGTCTAAGTCCCAGCAGCAAACACTGCACCAGCACAGGTCCGCTACAAACATGGGCTTCCCACAAACTTTGCCCAGCTTACAACCCAAGGCCTTTTAGATGGACAATTAAGTCTCAACCAGTGGTGTTCCAAAGCAGCATCTCAGTGTGCAGAAAAGGGAACTTAGGCCAGTGGGCACAGCTGGCTCCATACATACCACCCATGATGTTGCATCTGAAGGCATGGGCACCAGTGATGTTGAGTGGAGCTGTATTGTGAATGAGATGCTTCTAAAGCCAGACTTATACCTGGAGGGATTTCTAAGATGAGGAATCTGTGGAGGAAAGGAATCCATTGGCTCAAACTATCTTAATATAAATGAATATCAAGTAGAAGGGTAAATATTGCACTTTTGTTAAATCTATACATGGATTTCTTCTTTGGAAAATTGCCCACGGACATACAGTCCCCAAGCTTGGACTCTAGGCTAGGGAGCTCATCCAGTTCATATTTACAAAGTATGAACGGACATGGTCGATTATGTACACTGCTCATTTATAGGTGATCAAGAACCAAAATGAGACAACTACACACACTGGTGATACAACCGTGAGCTTTTGTTTTGCTTGCCTTTACTACACCATGTGTTTTACTCTACAGTCTGATTTATTTCTCACGCTTCGCGTTTCACCTTTTGTGCAAAGAATCAAAGCCAAAATGAGATCACAGATAAAGTACCTCTTCTAAAATGAGAAGCAGTATATGCCAACTTATAGCTGGGGTTGCAGTGCCATCCATCACACACCTCCAAACCCAATACCAATGTCAAAACCAGCAGCCAAACCACTCTGGCTGAACATAACACAGCTCTTAGGTGAATGAAGATCCTATATAGCGTGATTGTCTCAGTGAGAGAGTTTGCAATAAGAACCGCCACCACCAGGCCATAAGTGGCAACGATAATAGCTTTGATCAAAGGGATAACCGCTTTCATAATCAACTTCAGCCTGGTGACAGTCAACAGATACAATCCATGTGCTTATCTTTATTTAATTTATTTTTGTTATTTGTTATACACCCAGACCGGAGGTATCGCGGCGTAGGTTACAAATGCTTACTTGTCTGGTTCTTTGATGTGCCATGGGCCACTTCCAAGGTGGATGAGGTGCCCATGTCTGCGAAGGAGGATGCATATCCTCGCACATTCGTTGTGACTGGGTGATGGGTGGTGCTGTGGCTCTACTCTCACTGTCACACCGGCTGCTCCTTTCCACTTATCAGACAACAAAAATGTGAAATTCATGTGGCATAACATTGTTCTATATGTTATCAGGCGTGAATGTAGTGTCTTGAAAAGCCATGCACACAAAAACTTTTGATGTTTGGGATCTGTTAGATTGCAGTCTTTCCAGAGTGTTGCCTTTATAGATCATTTGTGTTTTATTCTAGGATAGCCTGTCTCTACGTAATGATAGAACCACTCACGCTTATCCAACCTATGAAGGGCGACTGTAACCAAGTCACTTCTCTGAATAGTGTAAACAATACTTGTATGTGGGCTAATGTAACCAATCGCCCACCTATGTTATTCAACTAAGACCTATTCCTCCAGCAAGAAACTCTGAAACCGATATCCTCTGGGTGCTAGACCACTCGCTCCTAAGATTGGACTGTGGTAAAGACTACCTGCTGGTGTTCCTGGAGGTCCCAGTAGCATGTGGCACAATGAAGGGGTTCTCCTTAACGTTGGTAATTGCTGTGCAGAATTCAAGAATGGAGTATGGGGCAGGTTTTTCAAATAGATCTCAAATAGTGAGGATGAGGGCCTCTAGTTCTGCCCTGGCTTGTACCTATTCAATCCATTGTTCCCCCAAGAGGTCCATCCAGTCTCCAATGTTACCAATGCTTTTATGGCTACTTTGGTGTGCTGTTTGACTCTGATTATATGGATAGCAGTATGCAGAGGACATTTTCTTTCAGATTTGAAGTTTAAAATGCATGCCCATATTTCACTCAGCTACATCTCCTACGCTTGATCAGAAGACTTGGTCCATCTGAAAACCTGTGCACGTAAAGGGTCAGTGTCATCTCACAATGGATAGAGAAAGACATTTAACACCAATATTGCCCTTCCTGTTTGAAAACCGAGTCTGAAGCTCTTCCTTGCCTTGCCCACTTTCTACATCCTTTTCTAATGCAACTTGCTGAATTAGCCCCTCTTCCGCCTTTTGCTACATCTAAGCAATCCGAGAGGAGATACATGGAAGACCGGTTCAAAAGACTTCCATAAGGTAATCCATGCATGAGACAGAAGCTCGATCACAGGGTGACAAAGAAAGAACGATTGGGAAAAGATGGGGTCATTCAGGTTGCCACAGGGATGATAGCTTGAGGGCATGTGGAAAATCAAAGAAACCAAAAGGGAAGATTAAAATATGACTACAGATGGAGACATGGAGAGAAAAAAGACCACGAGGGAGACGGTTAGAAAAGATGGTGGTCGTAGCGCACTGTAGTTGTGCTCACATACATCTGGACAGGGGAGAAAGTCATCAGAATGCAAATAAATAGTAAAGTGAAATATAAAGGAGAGCGACGAATGAGAAAGCAGGATAAGAGAGTGAAATATAAAATGCACAATGAAAATAAAAGTAGAAGGCCAAAATTAATGGTCAGGATAAAATACAAATAAACTGATTTATAGATTCGAGAAAATAAAGTTATCCAATGTATTGGATAAGATTTGGCATTTTCTCTACCTTTTTTCTTGTCCCTTTGCATTTTGGTCCATTACTGTGTGTACCAAGACATAACAATGAGGCTCTTCGTATTGTTGTCTGAAGACTCCTTTTGCATCATTGTGTATCGGCCAACAATGGTGCAGCACACACAGGCATGACAAAAGCACGACAATAACTGCACATCTCCGTTTGACATACTGACATGTAATTATAAGACTCTGGGTCCGACTGGGCGATGATTCTGAGGAAGTTGCCCAACACTGTCCCAAAGTTAGGGTATTTGGGTGAGACTGGGGGAGCTCTGGACAGGCTGCTCTCTCAAGTAAACTTACAGTGGTTTACAAAAAGCCGGAAATGTGTTTATTCAGCGTTCTCATATGTTTTTAAAAGTGGAGGAGGCTGAATATTTCGGAAAGCTGGGATTAGATTTAGAGGTGTACATAAAATGGGTTTGTATAACTTCCCAAGAGGTTAGAAGCATACGCTTTCTCAACTTCCCTCAAAAACGCCTGAATTGATCACTGCGGGAGGTAAAAGTACCTTTTTGTTCTAATTGCTTAGAAGAAAAGATTAATTTAATAATTATATGCACAACCCCTTGCAGCTTTTATCAAGGGATTGCGCTCCAAGTTGAAAGGTACAAGGCAAGGTTGTGGGCAGGTTGGGGAGGAAGGATAGCTCAGGGGCAACGTGTTTGGCTTAGAAGCAAGACAATGCAGTGCAACACAGGTTTGATCCCGATCCCGTGCTTAGAAACCATTTGTTGGTATTAAGCGTGTTACAAAAGAAAAATTATAATTATAAGTAAGTAGCTTCTAAAACTCTGAGCATAGACTTGGCATTTAAAATACATTTTTATTAGAGGTGGTTCATTTTTCTGGTAGAACTATATCAAACTTGAATTGGACGAACCTCTATGTAGGATGACTCACCGCCATAAAGCTTGTGAGCAGAGCACCTTATAACATACTACCTACAGCTCTCTAAATGGGGAGTGTTTAGAAACGGCAGCAACATTTTACAAACGAACTGAAAGGGTGCTTTGAGGCACACAGTGGTCTCCCTAGAGTTAGTCTATGTGGATCTTGCACAGAAAATTGCACGTTACCCAGAGGATGAGCCTGGTCCCCCTCGGAAACGGCAAAGGATCGGTCTAATACACACACCCATAACCGCCCCATCACGAGATTATGCTTTCCATGCAGACAAAGAAAGTCCCCTGCAAATCCTGCTAATAGTGGCTAATGCCTATCCACCAAAACTTTGACTAATATTAGTGCAACGTTTTGTTTTACTTTCTCCAAAACCAATTGTGCGAGTGCTTTTTGCTGACTTTTAAAATGTTACTAATTTCAGAATTATCTGCCCCTATTTTTACACGTTTTTATGCCTACTTATTGTGAGGGAAAAAAAGAAAGTACCCCAGGGCGCTGTTTTTTGTCATACATTCTTAGAAAAATACTCTCAAGATTCCAAAATGTTTTCAATTCCCTTGCGGATTTTACATTTAACATTTTTATTGTGAGAAATCAAAAAGCAACACTGTACATCAGTTTTGTTTTCATTGGTGAATATGACCCTAAAATCGCTTAGATGGGGTTAGCCTGCTTCACAGTATTTGACTTTTTACGTTCTATAGTGACTATTTGGAATGTAATTTTTTCGAATGCCATTTTCTCGAATCAATTTTGCCGAAAAAAAATGTTTTGAATGTTTTTTTAAAAATTTTATGTTTAAAATGGGGGGTTCCCCCCCCAAACCCCTGTTTTTTTAAACACTTTTTTTTTACTTAAGAAACCCCCCCAAAAATATATACTAAAAAATAATACATTCGAAAACAGTTTTTTCAACGGAATGTTTTCGAGAAAATTGCATTCAGAAAAAATGCATTCGAAAATATGACCGGATACCACTTTTTACATGGTGATTGTGAGAAAAGTGTTGGTCCTGGGCACGTTTCGTTGTAGTCAAGGTGGTTTAAAGGCCTCTTTTTATGGTCACATATCAACCTATGCTCAGATATGTGTTTTTTGAGAATTGACAAATTCTGGTTCAAAGCTGAATGGGAGCGGTTTCATTCACATCAGTAGTGAACATTTATGAATATTCGAAGGGCTGTTGAGTTGGACCTCTGTACAAATGTAAAGCTAAAACATGACTTCTCTCTTTCCTGTTATACAATAATGCTGCGAATTTTAGGGTTTGGTGCACATTCTAGCTATGTTCAGCACAGAGGATCCGCTTTGAGAAAGTATGTTTTAGCCCTGCAGGAACAAATATGGATGGCTTGGGTGAAGAACAGGATACCACATTTATGTTCCAAGATTCTCTTTTGAGAAAAACAAGTGCAACATATCTGGGACAGTTGCATTAGGTTTGGCAATGAAAAAGGGGGTCTGTGGATATTTTTCAGAAAGTTTGATGGGAATTTTTTTTTTAATTTTATTAAAATGCATTTGGTTTATATCTTAAACCTTACATTTATCGTTTACATTCAATCTACATTATTCTCCTCATAAAATAGCCAATTACAAACACCAATGTCTTTTATCTTTTATCCTTCTTCCTTATTGTTATTATTGTCCGACATGATGTTTTCCCAGAAGTGAATTATGGTTGCGACCATCTTTATATTATTTCCCATTAAGATTTGACTCCATCTTTCTTCTTTTCCCATTTCAATTATGGCACTAGCGTATTTGGCGCTAAAGATCAGTCTTTTTTGATTTAGTGCCTCGCACTCCATAATTACATGATAGAGTGTTTCGGTTTTCCCTATTATCTGACAGAATCTGCAGTCACTACTTGCACTTTTATTTTGGCTCCATTTTCCCAAAACTTCTCTTGTTGGCAGTAGGTTTAGTCTGAATCTCAGGAACATGTCTCTGATTTTTCGATCCGGATATAATTTTAAGTAATTTGGCAGTTGATTAAGTGCTCTTTCCTCCCCCTCACATTTAAGTGTCATCTTATATAGATCTTTCTGCTCTTGGGTTTCAATCCAATCAGTTCAACTTAGTTTCTTTTTTGCGATTTCAGGCATTTTCGTCAATGTATCTAGTGTAATCCCTTTTTTGTTGCATATACACAGGGATGCTTCTTTCCATTTGTCTAGTGCAACATTATTGACGTGTACTTTTGAAGTTCTTAGAATTTCTAATGCCGGTATCCTTTCTTCGCTATTGATTTTTCTGTAGAGATCTATTATTTTCCATTTGATTATTGATTCTAATGATTGGAGACCCAGTTCATATCGTATCCGTATCATGGGCGTGTTCTGAGGTAGACTCAATACTTTCCGCCAATACATCGCTTCCAGTTTCATCCATATGGTTCTATCATGATTAATCATGGTTTCTGCTCCATATGCGAGGATCGCTGTCACTTTTTGTTTATAGAACGTTACCGATGGTACTAGCGAAAATTTTCCAAATTTCTTATGAATTGACAGGCCTTGTCTGGCTAGCATTCTAGTTTTTGCTTTTAGCTGTTCTGCCCATGGTGCTTCTGTCAACGATTGGTTTATCCATATCGCTAGATATTTATAGGTGGTAACCTGGATCAATTTTTCTTCTTGGAGGTAGTATTGAAATGCTTTTTTCCCATTTGAATTTTTCTTTGTTAGATACATGATTGATTCTTGTTTTCTTAGTGTTTATTGTCAGTTTATTTTGTTCCATGTATTCGTAGGTTTGGTTAAGAGCTTTTTGTAATCCACACAGTGTTTTTGCTAATAAGATGATATCATCCGCGTAGATCAAACAAGGGACCGCAGTCGCATTTAATTTTGGAGGATTGATGGTTGGTGTATTTATAGCCTCTTCAAAATCCGACGTAAATAAGCTGAACAGGGCCGCTGCAAGCGGACACCCTTGCTTTAAGCCGTGCCAGGTGTTTATTTGTCTTGTTATTATTCCATCCGCTGTCATTCTTACTTGTATTTTTGTGTTGGTATACAAAAGTTTAATTGGTTCTAGGATGTCATTAGGGCATCCCCATTGTTCCAATTTCTTCCACAGCAGATCTCTATTAATTTTATCATATGCCAGGCTCAGATCAACGTATGCTACTATTGTGTTTGTTTTTGTTCTTTCAGCTTCATGTTTCATCAGATTTAGAATCATGAGGTTTACATTTGTTCCGACGTTGCGCACAAATCCTGTTTGGCGCACCGCTTGATGTTTCGTTTTTTTTGCCCATATGTTTAGTCTTGTCAGTATAAGGTTAGCAAAGATTTTCCCTAGCGGATCCAGAAGTGCAAGAGGTCGATAGTTCTTCGGTTCTTTTGATGATCCTTGTTTGTATATAGGGATTAGCGTTGCTAATTTCCAGGACTCTGGCACATTTTTCGTGCAGTTGATCAGATCTATAATTTTGCCACAGAATTGTGCCCAAGCTTCTGGATTTTGTTTTAATGTTGCATTCGACATGCCATCCGGCCCTGGTGCCCTTGATATATTTAGTTTTTTTATTATTTTGGTAATCTCTTCAATGTTGTATATAAAGTTCCATTGCTTTTGCGGATGTTGTTGAATTTCCTTTATCACTGTTGTTCGTTCTTCATAAAGAGCTGTAAAATAGTCAACCCACGCTGCTTCTGGGACATCCACTATCATTGCATTTTCAGCCTTTTTACTCGCTTTCAAGAGATCCCACAAATTTCTGGTGTTACGATTTTTCAGGGTGGCCATCATAGATTCAGCATTTTCTTGGTCTTGCATCATTTTGGCGTTTTTGTGCCAATTTTTGAATTTTTGTTTTGCTTGGCCGATTATTCTTTTTTTGGATTGTGGCGTTTCCTTTTGTGCTCTTTTAATAGATTTCCTTTTTTCTTTTTTCTTTTCTGCAATCTCTTGATTGTAGATATATTTCCGTTCTGGTTTTGGTAATTGATTCGATCTCTGTTTCATTTGGAATTGATCTGTTAGCCACCCATAATTGATTTTGTTGGAATCTTTTTGCTCTGAATTCATTAATGTTTCTGTTATTTCAGTTAGTCTATTCTGCGGAATTCTCAACCGGTTCATTCTATTTACTAGCGTCAACGTGGGTATGTTTATTTTGTGTCGTTCTTCTTTATTCATTATCCAAGAACGCTTTATTATATAGTGGTCGCTATGTTCACTGAATAGATTTTTTGCCTCGACTTTTGCTTGGGTGATTCCCGTACTAGTATAGATGTAATCTATGATTGATTTATTTTCCCCTCTTGACCAAGTTGGTATCGGTTTTTTTTCTGCATTGAGGGCATCCCATCTTTCAAAATTTCTGTTGCGTGTCTCTATTTTCCATCTTCGTGCTCTATTTTCCAACAGTTGATCTACTATTAGATCTCCTTTGTCATCAAAAATATGCAGGTTGAGATCCCCACATATAATAAATTCTATGTCTTTATGTTCTTGGGCAATGCTGTGTATCTTAGTGAAGATAGAATCAATTATCATTTCTTCTGGAACTTTCTTTGGATTTCAATATATATTGGTGATGTTAAGGTATTGGGTGCTTATGGGCTCTTTGTTCTTCTGCGGATCTATCCTCATTTGTCTTTTAACTAGAGTATTTTGCGCCCAGTTTCCAATATTCTGATATTCGGTGATTTCAGTTGCTAAATCTTGACTGAATAGAGTAATGAGGCCTGCTGATGGTCTTCCTCCAATGTTGTTAATAGCTGGGTTCATGTATGTTAGAAATCCTTCACATACTGGGGGGTTGATAGCCATGTCTCCTGTAGACATATCACCTGTGTTGAATTTAATTCGGGTCGATCTGATTGGAACAGATGTGTATGTCCCCTAGTATTCCATGAACATACTGTTACTTCTTGTATATTATTTACCGTTCGTTGTTATTGTCTCGGTTTTCTCATTTCTTCATTTCTACTTTTTTCCATACTAATTTCCCGCCAGAAGAGTGATTTTTCAAAATTCCATTTGTTCGGTGTTTTATTGTCATATGGTTTTAAGATCCTTTTTTGTTCATCATTATTCCTTCTTGCTTCCTCTGTGTCGTCCCATCCTTCATTATATGTATTGTTTTCTGCACTACTGATTTCCGAATATGATCTCCTACTCTTATGCTGCGTCATCCTGGATATTTCATTCATGTCGTCCGCTTTATCCTCATTTGCCACTCTGAATCCTCTATCTTCCAGTTCTTCCGCACATGATGCTATTAAGCGTTCCAATTCTCTTGTGTAACAGTATATCCAGATATTATCCAATCTCTGTTCGTCTCTAAATTCGATTTGTTTCAGATCTTTTGATTTCAATTTTTCCAATTTAGGAATTGCCTTAAAGAGGCGTAATAGATTGGTTCTATTCATCACGATATTTGCCTCTTTTTCCGATCTTCCTTCTAACTTTAATCTAATTACACTTTCTTTAAAGAAAGGGTCAACAAATTGAAGATGTTCGGGCTTTGATCTTCCTTCGTACCTCGGCTGTTTCGTTCTTTGATCCGCTTTTTCATCTCTGTTTTTGTTTTTCTTCAGGTTGCTTTCCCAGATCTGATCTATCTTTTCTTATTGTGCTCACAGTGCTATTTCCCGTATACAGATCTTCGTCTGAAATTTCTTCGCGGGATAACTCAACTGATATATATGATTCTGTTATAGTTTCCTCATAACAATCGATTATCAACATAGAAGCAGGATTTGGTTGTTGTTCCTGTTGCGCTTCTCCAATTTTGTCTTCATTTCTAGCCTTTTCAGGTTCTTGTGTTGAATAGGTGGAGAGGTTCAACAGTAATTCCATATTTCCTTCTTCACTTGATGAAACATTCACAGCCTGTCTGTTATCACCCTTACTTGTTATTTCTTGTGTTTGGGTGGATTCTTCTACTCCTCTTTTTTTTACTTCGCTTGTTTTTGTTGTCACATCCACTGTACTCGTTTCTTTGTGTTGTTGGGGCTGTGGTTTTTTACTATTATCTTTAGCACTTTGAGCAAGATTTCTGAGAAATGCTCTGGATCCTCTGTTGTTTTTTTGTCTGTTTTTTCGCCATTATTATTTTTGTTTTATTTGAATTATTCATAGTCTGTTGTTCGAAAATGCTATAATTCGCATTCCCTTGTGTTGATTCAGGCTGCGGATCTGTAGTGTCTGTTCTTAATTCCTCTGTCCGTTCTGTATATTTTTTGTTTATTTTTGTCTTAGTTTCTTCCGTTGTCAAGTCTATTAGTTGAATGTCGTTCTGGTTTCCTGTTTCATCATTGTGATTATTCTCTCTCATATTCTGTATGCTATCTTTTGTTATCTTAGTGGAGCCTGTCTTAGGTGCTCCCGAATTTTGATCTTTCTCTTTTTGGTTATTTCCTTCGATGATGTTCTTCGTTATGGTTGTTTTTGTGAACGAGATTAGGGTTTCCATGAGTGTTGCTTTGTCCATTCTGTCTTGTCTTGCTATCTCTGCCAATCTTAGTTGCCATATGTAGCTATTTTCTGCTTCTATGCTGAGCCGTTCTTGTATTTTGTGTATCAACAGTTCTAGATTCTTTTGTTTAGTGAATATGGAATTAAGTATCATAGTGTGTTCTTTCATTATTTCATGACTTGCTTCTTGTAACTTTATATATGGTATCATTGTTTGTGTTGTTACAGCTATCAGCATGTTCTGTAAGTCCAGCATTGATGTAGCCACTGTCTCTTGTTTATTTTCTGCCTTGGGTGTACCCTCGCCAACCATTTCCCCAGGCTTCTGATCTGTTTTCTTTACCTTTGTTTCTCTATTTACTCTTTGTGTCTTATTTGTCGTTGTGTAACTTGAGTCGGTATAATTTTGCCAGCTATTGGTTTCATAACATGATTCTACTGGTCTTTCATCTAAATTAGCTTGTTTTTTGTTGTTCCTATTTTTCTGTTGTAATTCCATTAATGCTTCAATTTCTGTTAAACCCAACGATAAACGTTCCGTTCTACATTGACTAATTGGAGCAGTCTCTTTTATAAGTCTTTCTGATTTAGTCGCTCTTTGGTAATATAATTTCCATTGCTCTTTTGCATTAATTGCTTTTTCTTTCTGTGATACTATTGGCTGATCGTGTTTACTAGTATCATGTTCTTGCTGTAACTTTTTTAGGCCAAGCTTTGGTTCAGTGGATGTTATTTGATCTTTTATTTCCCTTTTTTCTGTTTTTTTCCAATGGCTCTTTTTCCCTCTGTCTTTGGGGATTCATTTCTTCCTCCATGTTTGTAATTGTGTGGTTTGTCTCTTTGTTGTCCTGTTGAAGGCAGCTTGGTTGCCTAAATTCTTCTTTCTGCATATCGCCGGTTTTGTCATTTATTGGTAGTGATATTTCATGGTTTGTGTTGTTGGTGTTATTATTTAGACCCTTAATAATTTCTTTCTTTTTTAGGAATGAGTTGTCCAGCATTTCTGTCAGGCTCAGATTATGGCCCTCTTCCACAACACTGTTCTGGCTCTCATCTTGTTTCTTTGCATTTCCTAACATTAGCTTTGATGTTTGTCTCGTGTTTCTTCTCGGTTTTTGAGGGGTTAATGCTGTGTTAACTTCTTCCATTATGGTAGTCATTTCCCGAGCTTCGCCCTGTTCTTCCACGGGCAGCCTTGGTTCTATCAATCCTTCCTCTGTGTCGTCCACCTCTTTCCCTCCTTCCGACACTGCTCAGCGTTCGGCAAGAGCCAGAAACGTGTGTAACATGCGCCGCCCGCACTCCCTGCTTCCCGCTTCTTGCTCGGCACAGACGTCCGCTCTCTCTGCCTGCACAAACGCGCTACAGCTGGGCTCAGCAGCCTCGAATCAAGGTAAGTTGCTATCGGGGTATTGGAAGGGGGTAACTATTGCTGTTTCTTAGAGTTTGTGGGGGTCAAAGGACAAATCTCCCGCAGTCCCCCCACACAGATTGCTTTCCAGTAAGGGTACACAGTCAATAGTACTCGATGTTCCGCCCTGCTTTTCTATATCGGAACGGCAGGTACAATTTCTTTTGTTATGATGTTTCCCCCGGCTTCACTGTATTCCCAGTCTCTGGTTTTTGGGGTGAGGGGGTCAAAGGAAAAATCCCGCAGTCCCCCCCTCTCTACACTTTTCACCGCTTATGGCAGAGAGGCAGCGTGAGGTGTACTCCTATGTTAGTTTTTTTTTTTCCCTTTCTTTCACTTTTTCACATGGGCTAGTCAGAGTAAGAGTCCTGTTGTAAAATAAATGTTTCCCACTGTGTAGTTCTTACCTGCCAGGGTCCGTCCGCTTTCCGCTGATCCCGCGGACTCCTGCAGACTCCACACTCTGCCTCCACACTCCGCGGCCCGCTCCGCGGCCGGTTGGGGTAAATAACACCTCCTTCAAAAAATGAACAGGGAAGACAGACTTAGCCTCCTGCAGACTCCACACTCTGCCACCACACTCTGCCTCCACACTCTGCCTCAACACTCTGCCTCCACACTCTGCCTCCACACTCTGCCTCCACACTCTGCCTCCACACTCCTCGGCCTGCTCCGCGGCCGGTTGGGGTAAATAACGCCTCAGGCCTAATGTCCTTTTAGTCCTTCCAGGCTCTCCAGCTGGTGTTTTCTCCTTCTGGCCTCTATGCTTCCTCCAGCATCCCCAGCTGGAGATTTAGCTTTCCTTATTCCCTTCTCTCTCCACAAAGTCTAAACAGCTGTGAGGAGCGGGAGAAAATTAGGTCCTAACAGCCGTTGCTGTTACCGCCTAATCGCTCATCAACCTCAACTCCGGCTGCCGTCCACGATGCGAGGAGCGGAAGAAATTAGTCAATCTCTCTCGGGGGTCTGGGCCCCGTCGTTGCTCAATGCTAACACGTCCCTCTCGAAAGTCAAATGGTGGCAAGGGAGACAGCATTAAACCAGATTATTTTTACCATGCCACTATTCGAACAACCCACACATGCAGAAAAGTCTCTTACTGGTCGGCGGCCACAAACGGATTCCTAGCCCGAACACAAGGTGTCTGAAACAAGTTTGATAGCTACTAAGGTCTTAGCTCCAGGTGCAGGGCACTGAACATGCATGTTCTGTAATTTGCCCAGCTGCCGTTCACCCTTGTGAGTAGATCCATGTTGCAAAGATTAACCACACATCCCTAACACCTCCTTGGGGAGTAGCATCACCTCCTTAGAGAGTAGTAATGAGTGTTTGCCCATACTTACATATGTAAATAGAGGGCCAGCGCTTCCTCGTCTGCTGTGGCTCCTTTGTCTTACTGAAAAGTAAAGAAGTATGCTGCTCTTAAGAGGTACGCAGTTTCAGCTAGACAACATAAGTAATTACTACAGCCTGCAGCAGAAGGCGGGCAAAGGAAACACTCAGAATATCCTGCAACTATAGAATCTGACAGCCGCTACAAGGCTGTTAACCACAGCGAGTCTGCACATTACAGTATAAGTTAATTAATGACCTACAGCAGACTGTGTACTTCCAGCCGAACACCTCCTCATCCTCTAGGCTTGCGTGGCATACCATATTTTACCATGCATGTTTCGAACAGCAGTAATGCACTGGACGACTGTGCACATTCACGCTCCCGTCTGGGACCCTAAAAACCGCTGCATTCACTCCGGTCCATTACCTTTTCTTCTTTAGTAAATAGATGGCTTACAAATATACGAGATGAGAGAAGGTTCGAAGGCTTGTAATTCAACTGTCTCTACAGGCAACGACATTGTACTTGCTGTGGAACTCTTTGAGCGTTTCCAAGCATAAATGACAGCTGGGAAGGTAGTGGACAAAGAAAACCAGCCAGTACTAGTACGGCACCCACATCAGCCTGCCTGCGTGTACCATTTTTGTTTGCGTTTGTTGCCAATTGAATTCATGTATCTGGTGAGTGGTAGGATGTATGAGAATGGTGCCAAGACATGGCCCATGTTAAGAACAGCAGACACCTTGCAAGTCTGCACAGTCGGGCGAAAGGAGACATACAAAACCTCAACTGATGGTACCCTAAATTGACAATTTTTCTGTGTCTACAATGGATGAGGCTGGCTTCTGAAATCTCTTGACCATCACTACAGAACATCCTTCTAGATTGGAATTTAGGATTTCTGCAAAGGTATTTTCAACACTTTGTGGAAGGAACACCCCTTGCAACTCTTGAAAATTGGGAGTCACTCTTTGATAATAGATGTCTGGCAGCCGGGTCTATAACTTGAAGTGTGGTAGCCATTTGGTAAGCGAAAGTGCAGGTGACGAGTCAACGAAAAAAAAAAAAATTCTTTGAAATACATATTTATTTATAATGTTCTCCAGTATTGGATTTTTTTTAATAGATTCACTAGCTTTAAATATTCCCTGTCGTCAAGCTTGGAATCCTCGGTTTAGTTCACATTGTTTTGTCCAAAAGCACCAGAGTCAGTGGGACGTTGAGTTTCTTCACTCCTCCCAGAAGCCATGCTCCGATTCCAACCGCGTGTTGTGCTCTGAGGAATCCTAAACTACTATAAATTTCACATACATCTATCCCCAGATTTTCGACTCCTGGGTTTCAAGGATTTAAGAGCAGATACGTTTCATCTATTGGGATAGTGTGTCCTCTTAGAAAGCAAGGCCATGGGGTACATGCCCTTTTTTCACACTTACACTTTCTCCTATTTCCCTCTGACATTGATAATGGCAGGGAAGAAGTTGTATACAAATTCCAACCCTTTTCAGACCCCGTGCCTCTTTTGGCTTCAAAATGTGTTTGAGGGGGACAAGCATGAAGATTGCATTTACTTTCTACACCACCTCCATATTGTGGAGGCGTGTCAAATATACCAAGGGTTCCATGCAAACACCCTTAGAATAGACAAAGATGATTAATCTGGCCGAATGCAAATAGCTTGTTTAGGGTGCAGAGTCCTCCAAAAACGTATCAATTGCCTCCCATGAAGAGAGACCAGATCCCTAATTAAGAGGTCAATGTCTGAGGAGAGACCCTCAAGATGAGATAAGAAGGTGAAAGGCATGGGCCTGACCCAGGCTCCAGGAAAGGAGCCCACTCCCAGAATACATAAGGACCCATTCGTGTGGGTAGAAAGGTAGAAAACAGCATGGGGGTGGTGGCAGGAGGGGCAGCAAATGAAGAATGATTGTGGCTCGCCTATGACAACCTCATCCATGAGCACGAGCCGTAAAGACATATCTTCCCTGCTTGCCCACATCCTTCTTGTCTGCTGCATTGCCAGCCCCATCAATGACACCAATGTCAACAAAGATTTACTGGCAGTGACTTCTCATCGACAAAGCTCACTTCAGACTTGTGGACTGGAGAGCAAGCGGAAAATCCAGCGACGGGGGCAAAGGAACCTAGTATGCAGACAGGCATGTTATTTCCTGTAGACTACCTCAATCATGATTGCCTCATGGATAGCTGTTTTGGGAGAGGCACCGCAACTATATTGAAATACACTAGTGACCATGCCCTTTGCCAGAAAAAGCAGAAACCCACGCAACAGAAGCACGGGAGCACAGTTAACATTACTAGAGCAATTCTACCCCTTACTGTTCAGAGGTAATTTTGCAGTACATATAAGACAACAATTTTGAAGCTTTGCAAGACTTGTCAAAGGAACGTTCTGACTCTGAACACTCAGTGATGGAAGAACACTGTTCCAAAAATCAATGGCCATTTGGGGACTCGGACAACGTAATCCCTCGAGCACCCTTGTGTAGGACCAGATCAAAGCCTCAAGTACCCACTGGACAACAGTCAGGTCGGACACAGTTCTTCCTGATTATGTAGATCCTCGCATCTCTCCAGAACTTAGTATCGGCACTCAACAGTGCAATCCTGCTTTCAGTGAACCAAACCTTCCTCCGACTCCATTTGGCTCCAACCCCTCAAGCTGCACCATATTGTCCAGGTCCCCAATGTCCCCACATGCTCCAGAGGCTTTACGGAAGAGGCAGGCATGTTCTACTCTGTACCCATGGGGACAAGAAAAGAGATTGGTGGCTAGGAAGGAACACTCTGCACCAGTGGAACAGGAGAAAGGAGAGTTCCTGCACACAGGCACCGAACAGAAACCCCAGGATCCAGAGGGTCCAGACACCTCATCTATTAGTTCACATATGGACATTGACTGGGAGGATAATATGGAGCTCACCATCAGACTACAAAAGGGCTTTCTATGGCATGATGCATAATGACTGGTACGTGTGCAGTATTTGGACTGACCCCTATCTCTCTCAAGAAGCGTTTCCATTTCGATCACATGGACAAAGGAAGGAAATTGGCGATATCCATCCTGGTATCCCCCCTTTACTTTGCCTACACTTTACTCTTCTACATTCACTTCATCAGGCAATTACTTCTTTGTACATTTACTACTTCTTACTGTTTCTTCGTCTGCATCATCTCATTGTTAGTGTGACACTAGAGATGGTAAGGCTAGCTATAAGGTTAGGGTTTGGGCCAAGGAGGGGTAAGGGGGTAGGATATGGGTCAGAAAAGAAGGGGATAACAGGGGGTCACCCCCATAATGATGATGTGAATGTTGGAAGTGTATCTGTTCGCCACAGAATGGGACAGAGTGCAAATCCTTTGCAAGCAGAATCCGCCAACAATGCTCTCTCATTCCCTTTGTCCGGGATGTTCATATACGCCTTTCCACTGATACCACCAATCAGAATTGTGTTGTCCAACCGCATTGGTGAAGCCTAACCATCATAGCTCTGTCTGGCCTGTGCCAGGCAACCATTATGATACTCGCATCTGTTACATCTATTGGAGTGCAAACAAATCCACCTCAACCCCACAGTGTATCTCCTCTAAGGAAGGCAACCAGGTCCACCGTCATGATCAAAAGTCACTCTACTTGAAGGCGTGGCTTCTCGATTCTTAGAATTTGGCCATTTAGAAATCGCAAGGAATGGTGTTCTATCCTGCACCCAGCGTCAGTGAATTCTAGAACAGAAATGTACAGATTGAAATGGAAACGCTTCTGCTTGTGGTGTTAAGAGAACCATTTCACCCCGTCTCTCTGCAACCACACCAGGCCCTGCCATACCTGTCGTCCCTAGCTAAAGGGAGCTTGTTACATGTGTCAATGCTTGTGCACCTAGCTACATAATCACTTTATAGATGCAAGCCTAGAAACACTGCCCCACCTCCCCCCTTTACTCACATAGTGTTGGCAAGCAATTCATGAAAGGGCTACTTTGGAAATTCCCACCAATGCAGCAAGTCCACAACATGGAGTCTCAGTCAGTTATGTAGAAGCTCCTGGAAACTCCATTTGAACCCAAGTACATGGCAGATGTCATGCATGTCTCTTGTGGCTAGGAATTCAGCAATAAACATTGGGGGGTTCCAGGCGTTGGCCATCAAAGATCTGCATCTTAGGTTCTTTAAGGATGAAGTCTTTCTGAGAAGCAATTGGAGGATCCTTCCCATGGGTGATCTAATGCCTTCTGGTGAATGCGGGATAGCCTGGACTTTTATAATTTTCAGCAATAAAACGGCACCAGTAATTCTGTTTCTGAAAGGGAGGTGCTCATCAGTCCCCCCTTTCATCATGCTGATGCCAAAAACATAGTCCACACATACACCCTTACTGTGGCCATCTCCTGACATCCCCAGCGCCTGTCTTGCAGTGGCAGCAGGGCAGGTTCAAATGTTGTGTATTCCTGAACAGCTGCTGGAACTTCCAATAGAAATAGGTGGCTTTTTAATCATCTGCACCTCTGCTTCAAAACCTTATAATTGTGTCCTTCAGCAACCAAGTGGCATATTAATATCTAAATATAAGCCATGTCTGGTTTTGACATGGTGGCTACTGAGATTAAACAAGTATACTGCCACAAGTGTTTGGATGACCTATTATTGTGTGCTTGGTTAAAAGACTCATGGTTGACAGGACTTGGTGTCTATTAGCCGCCTGGCTGTGCTGTACCCACAACAACAATTTGGGTCCCAGCACAGGAAATGTTGTCTTTGATCCCTCTGCCAGTCAACGTTTTCCTCCAGTGAACATGAACCCCTCACCCCCCCAGGTAGTCCCCTGGTAATCAGTGCTTCAAAGACAAGCCGATAACCCTCTCACACCAAGGTAGCGGTGGGGCTAGAGTAGCCCAGAGGAGAGTTTCAGATGTCAGAAGGGTCTCACCATCTTGGATTTTTTCAAGGGTTCCTAACCTTCCTGTCCTTTCCTGCATACAAAGCACACTCAGCGGGCACATCAGCAGGCAAAGGGTAATTGTTAAAGCAGTCTTAATCTGGATCAGTCTGTTACAGCATTTTGCATATATATGGGGAGACCCATCCCCTTTGTTGATTCATCTTTGGACTGCAAGATAAGGCTTCACCGGCAGCTCTGTTGGGGGCACAGTCTATTCCAAAGTGCGCTGCCGTACATGCAAAGACAGACTTCCGAACAAGGAGCGAGCTCTTCTCTCTAAGCATTTTAAGTGCCTAATTGAAATGACTGGCTGGCTGGACACAGACATACTCTATCTGAGACACTCGTACCCAGAGCCATGTTCACTGGAGGTGACCGAACCGTGCAAGTGCTCTCTACAAATCTTCCTGGTTGAGAAGGGCAGAAAAAAGGACTCCACTTGCCCCTGAGGCCCTGGGCTGGGTCTCCCAGCATCCACAAAACCAAGGAAGTGACCCATGGCTCTCCCTGCATCCACCGGTTTGGGCATCTTTGCCAGCAGCTGCAAGGGAATTGTGTGAGTCCCTTTTCAACCTTGATGCTCAGCTGCCATCGCGTCTTAAGAGTTTTGCTCAGTGCCAAAGCTCTGCTGTCTCTGCAGCTGAGTCACGCCAAGTCTATTGGCAAACCCAACTCGACACCGCTGTCTGTCGCCAACTCCTTCTAGTTGCAAGACATTGCTGTTGTACCCTGGCGCTTTGTTTAATCAACTGGTCTCCGCTTTTCCATACCCAACGCTTTTACAGTGACACAGACAGGACCTGGCTTGCTGTCCAGTGTCTTCGACCCATAAGCTGTTGCTGCTGCCTAACAGCATTGCACTGATCACGTTGCCGCCACTCACCACTTTAACCCTGGCTTGGGTGCCCAGACTTCCGGTTTGATGCCAGAAAACCTAGCTCGAAGCTGTTGAGCCCCAAAGGAAAAAACATAAGGTATTTGAAAAGGCCCTGTCACCCTAGTACTTCTTAAAGGACTCTAGTAACTTTTAAGCTCCCTTCTTTACCTTTTTGAAAAACCTACCTTTGAACATTGAATTTGTTGCTGAAATCTTTTGCCTGAGCACTGCTGCCTTTTAACCCATAGAGCCCTTTATTCTGAAAGTCTGCTTCAGTGTTTTCCTTTACAGGGGTGGCCCATTAGTGTTTTTATTAGTTGTATTTTTCTTAGTGTAAGTAAAGGTCCTATTTTTGTACAACCTGGTTAGACATTCTTTTATTTTGGTACTGCCGTGCTGTTTTTGTTGTATCTGTGAAAGCTGGCACCCCTCCTGAAAAGTAGAGCCTGCCTCTCAACCTGGCTTAACAAGAGGCAGAGGAGGGTATACCTGTCGGGCTGTTCCTGTTTCACCTTTATGATTGGGATCACAGCTTGTTTAGTAGTATTGTGGGGCTGAGTTGGTGTGTTAGCCACTACTCATCCTTGTGCTTCTGCCGAGCAATAGTAATTTCATCACACAGTCCCTACACAGTTTCAAATCAATGTGCCCATTGTCCAACCAACTTTCCTCAGCAACACTTCCCACAATCGTAAAAAAAAGACTTCATAACTCCATGTGTCGTTTGAGCACTCATGCAATGGGAGACCCACCTCCAAGCAAGGCAGTGGGCCTGATTCACATAACGTTTTCCAATGGGATTGCACCATTGTAAAACGCTTCTGTGAATCAGGGCCATTGTCTGATGGATTTCAGCTCAAATCGCTTTTTGCTACAAAAAGGCCATAAAACTTCTAGCAACAAGTGTCTGTGAGCACTCCTCGAGGGCTTTAACAGCAACCACTGCAATGTGGGCAGGAGTTCATCTGCATGACAGGTGTCAGTGGGCTACCTGGGCTGTGCCCCGTATCTTTACAAAACATTACTACCTGGACATACAGTGAAGAAGAGATGCAGAAGTGGGCCAAGCAGTCCTGCAACATCTCTTCTAATAAAGTGAGCCTCATTCCCTTCCTTCTTTTTCTATATACATTGCTGCATGTGTATGAAGGTTTTCATTTGAAATCTATTAAAAGCATATGAATCTGTAAAAGATGGTGTTACTTACCTTTAACTCCAGTTCTGCAGCTTTGATAGCTTTCATAGATTCACGCCTGATCCTCCCGCCTATCGCCCTATGAGGTGCAACCTGTTTACATAAAAGCCCTTCAAAATGTTAAAATCTGAACATGGCCTCGGGGGACATGGCTAAGTCACTCGAAGTCACATTGGCTGGGGGCATGTGGACCAAAGTGACAGTTGTGACTACTTTTTTAATTTTACCATCGGAACAGGGGTGAACTATCACTGAGAATTGCCAGCCTGACAGGGAAGAATCAAAGCTTGTCAATCTATAAAAGATAAAAGTGCTGCAAAACTGAAGTTGGAGGACAGTAACTCCGACCAAAATGACTACTGCTCTCTAGGAGTACAGGGATGAGTAGTGGCTAAATTGCTTACATGAGCTTCACTCTACTACTAAACCAACAGTTATCCCAATCATAAAGGTGGAACAACCACAGCCCGAAAGTTATACCTCCTTTGACTTTTCTGGTACCTCAGGCTAGATCTTCAGGAGGGGTGTGAGCTGATAATAGTAGCAAATCAAACAGTATTAGTACAAGGGTTCCAAAATAAAAGAATGTCCAATCAAGTTTCTAATCAAATCATAAAATACAAAGTAGCTAAAAACACCCACCCAGTTAAAAGAAAGCACAGAACTTTGTGTGAAAAGACACTCTAGGTTAATACACACGGATGTTCAGATGAGGATTTCTGCAATTACTGATGTTCAAGGATATAAAGCAAAAGGTAGAAATTACTTATTTTGGTACATGACAAAACAAATATACGGGTTAGGTTAGATCATCAGACTTTGCTATCTGATAAAATATATACTCACACTAGATTGAGGCAGGGTTGCATTTTGTCACCCTGCCTCTTTAACCCGCACATGTCCGATATTACAGAAGAATTGTTAATGACCGCGTTTGCACCTCCAAAGATATCTGCTTTTAAATATTATTGGATGTCATACACTGATGATTTTATACTGTTCGATTGCACTCAATGAGGCCTCCAATATTTATTGAATGCATTTGCACTTGATACTGGGAAAATGCCTTGGTAATTAATTCGGCCAAAACAAAGATTATGCACTTTACTTCGGCAAGACGGTGACAGATTTTACTTGGATTTTAATCAAAGGTAAATTAAGTGTTACTGGACATTTTATTTATTTGGATTTCCAATTTGAATCAAACCTAGTAACATTCATATACCGGAATTTTTGGAACAAAAAACGGACTGTTTGGCTGGTCAAATGCGTGCAATTAGCAGAACATTTTGTACGTTCTCAATCTGCCACTTGTTTTTATGAAGGCAAAGTCGTTCCAAAACATTTCAATAGATTTTATGTTATGCAATCATGGGTTTTGAGGAAGCTGGATTATTTGGAAGCATTTAGATGGAAGAAAGTTCTGAATTTACATTCTTGCGTAACCATTGCAGTTATTAGATATGAATTAGGATTGAAGTCATAAGTGACTAGAACTCATTGGAAATATTTTCCTTATTGTACACATTTCTCTGTCCACCTCCTAACTCACTATACCGTGATATTGAACAGTTCATTTATGACGAGAGGAATAGCTGTAACTAACTATCCATGCCACAACCATGCATGTTTTATATTTAAAGTTGTATGGGTCAGCAGACTAATGCATACAAGTATTAAGTTTAAAAACAGAAGTGAAGAAGATTAAAAAGCAAACTCTGCTAGTTGTCACTTCGTGTTCCAGCAGCAGTCAGGAATGCACTTGACCTACTCATATGTACTGTCCCCTTTCCTCCATCCTTGTGGGCGTCCCCTAACATGTGGACGGTACCGGAACCTTTGGCAGCGAAAAAAATGAGTTTCCCCTTGAAATTTAGTATAGTGCGTAGAGGCGCGGCCTCTGATGTGGGAACACACCGATGAGGCCCCCCCTCTGGCGCCTCACCTCAGTCCCTCTCATTCTGCACAGATGCTGTTGAATCTGGCAGCCGCGCAGAGAATTCTGTTAGCTATCTGCTTGCTCCCCTTTTTGTTTTTTCAATCTCATTTAACTTCCATTTGGTGCCTCGTCTCCCCCAGCGCTTGTTAGCTGCAAGAGGATTCCCAAGATGTGCCTAATGCGACCGCTCGCTCCTGGCCCCGGACCCTCATGCACTCTGTCTTAAGTGTTTGGGGCCCGACCACCGCTGGGACGCATGTTCGGCTTGCAGCGCTCTTGGTCACAGGGCATTGAGAAATGGTTTGTCACGGTGGAGGGAGATCTTCCACACTTCTCCTCCGCCCCACCTTAAGGACTTTGTCTCCAGCACATCTCGTCAAGACAAGGTAGGCCCTCTGTTCAGCACCGCTCCACAGTGCGGCAACTTCTTCCCTGGGGTTCCCACGGATCAGGGCTCCTCAGATTCAGGTTCTGGCAGGCCTGAGGCCTCTAAGGTTACCAGCTACAAAGCTGAGGGGCCTGGGGGCTCTTCCGGGTGCTCCAGGGACAGACCTGAGGCCATCCTGGTTACTGGCTCCCAAGCTGAGCGGCCCCTACCTGGCTGTTCACGGAAGGGCAATCAAGTTCATCCTCTTCTTCGACTCCAGGGGGTAAGGGATCGTTGAGTGCCACCTCCAAGAGTCTGTCCTTGGCACGATCCAGCACGGCTACCGGCACAGGTGTTTAGGGCGTCCAGCCTACCGGAGCTCGCTCTGAGGTCGTTAGTCAGGGTGTTTCGACAATTGGCCAGCCGGCCGAGGGCTCAACGCCTACCAGAGTGATCTCTGTGGAAAAGGGGGGGCGACAAAGGGGACTATGACAGCCAGGGCGATGGACCCTCAGCATCCATTCAGGGCCTGATGGAGTTCTTGGGGGTCCCTCTGCCCGAGGAAGCCCCACATGAGTCTGCAGAGGTATTGGGTAAGCGCACCACAATCCGGTTTGGCATCCCTCTCCAAAAGAATGTCCTACAAGTGACTTGAAAGTCTGGGAAAAGCCCAGGGTCAACGCCCAGATGACCAAGAAGTTGAACAGCAGGTTGAGGATAACGGACAGGGAGCCAATCCTTCTGGCCTCCCACCCACAGCCTCATTCTTCAGTGGTGGTTGCGGCCTCCTTGTATTCTAAACCATCGTCTTCGTCGTCTTCCTCCACGGGAGCCACCTCCAGTTGTCTTTCCAAGGAGGACAAAGTCCTCGAGTCTTTGGGAATGCGCTATTATTCCATCTCAGGACTGTATCTGTGGCAAGCCAATGCAAACGCCTTCTTGGCTGCGGCTAACGAAAAGCTGTGGTGGGAGCTCGAGCTCTAGGAATTTCTGCCCGATCTCCCCAAGCCTCCTTCAACGCCGGTCTGGCAGATGCCGGGCCATGCGCAGGACCTCATGGAGTCTTTGGTCTCCCATATCGACAAAACCAGCAGAGGGATGTGCCTTGGGGTCAAGATGAGAAGGACGGTGTGGATGCGCGCCACTAAGTTTTTATCTGACATGTAATTAGCGGATCCTGGATCTATTCTCCAAGGGCATGTAACTTTTTCATTTGTCAATCGATGGCAAGTTGACAAAGAAGAAAACCCCTACTCAAACCGCCAAGCTCTTGGCCATCCTGACAAAACCTGGACAGAAATTCTTCCCTTAGTCCCAGGGCAGCACTAAGTTCAAGCCCTGCACGCTTTTTCTGGCTTCAAGGGGTTCCGGGACTGCGGTACACAAAGGCCTGACCGGTTGCCCAGCGACAACAGGAGGAAACAGCAGAAGATCTTGTACAGGTTTTTCTGCTCCCTCTCCTCTGCCCCTCCTCTGACGCCAAGAAGCAGTGACGTCAAGGTCAGAGAACACTGCTCTCCTGTGGAGGGTGGTTTGGCACTATTCCAGGAAACCTGGAAGCGTCTTTTCAGCAACCTGTGGATCCTATCCGTAGTCTCTACGGGCTTCAGTCATCCCCTCCATTTGCCTCTCCTCATTTTCATCAGATCAGTCCCCGGCTCTCTTACGGGAGGTCCTTTCGCTCTTGGAGATGCGGGCGATAGTACAGATTCCTCTTGTAGACGGGCTCCGGATACTATTCTAGGATTTGTGCTGTACCCAAGAACAACCAGGCTGGCCTGAGGGTTGTCCTAGACATGTCATTTCTAGATCTGCCTTTACCACTGTAACGCTTCAAGATATTTGCTCATGTGCACATATTCAAGTCTCTCTCTGCAGGGGACAGGATGTGTTCCCTGGACCGCAAGGGTGTGTACCTGCATGTACCCATATATCAACCGCATTGGAAGTTTCTGCGGTTCATGATTATGTCGTACCACTTCCAGTACAAAGAGCTGCCCTTCGGCCTAAACTCGCCCCCTTGTGTCTTCACGAAGTTGATGAATGCAGTGACGGGCCTTCTCCCCTTGGAGGGCCATAATATGTACACTTATCTAGACGACTGGTTGCTGAGGGCAGGATCACCCAAAGGGTTGATGCACTCCTGCCAAAGATCGGCGGATAACCTCCATCAGCTGTGGTTCTCCTTCCATCAGAGGAAGTCACAGTTGTGCCCACCTCAGGAACTGATCTTCCTAGGGGCGCATTTGAACACTACCGTTCAGCAGATGTTGCCCACGCCCAAGAGGCTTATATCCCTCTACAAGGCGGTGGGGCATTTTCTCGCCAACTTAATCCCCTCCCCTCTCGTAGCTTCTCCCGTTCTCCAACCCAGATCCCATACCCTTCCCCCTCACTGTATGGCCCAAACCTCCCCAACGTCACCTAATCCTGTCCTAGCCCTATTCCCCTCTTCGCCGAATGCCCCTGGTCAAACACCTATGCCGCACACCTCCACCCCATACCTTCCACCACCCACCCCTTTCCACCTGGACCAACCCCCCCCTCCCTAATGCCCGCCTGGTCACACCACCACCCACCCCCTCAACTCCCACCCCTCCTACCACTCGCAGCCAGACCCATCCAGCACCTGCAAACATACCACACCTACTCTCCTGCGCCCCGATCAATGCCAGGTCAGTCTCTAGAGCCAAATTCCACATCTTTTACCTCATCTCAGAGGAAAGTCCAGACGCCCTGTTCATCACAGAGACCTGGTTTTCCGATGATTAGCAGCCCATTGCGCACTAAGCCTTACCACCCAGGTACAACATTATTGCTTGGAACAGATAATGAAGGGGTGGCAGACTTGCGATACTGCACAAACACCAATTGCCACTAATAATTAAGGACACCTGAGCCAAAACCACAGACTACGAATCCCTTCTGGTAAAACTCCAAATCTCACCCTCTGCCTCGCACAGCTTTCTACTTTTCTACAGACCCCCTGGCTACAACAAAAACTTTGCAGACACGCTCTGTGATGCTCTTGACAGCCATCCCCAATCTCCATCCAAAACTTAGCATCCTAGGAGATTTCAACATCTGGTTTGACTCACCCTCAAACCCAATGACCCAATCTCTCATAGACAACCTTGAAGCATTCAACATGACACAACGCATCTCCACACCCACCCACACTGAAAGTCACACCCTTGATGCGATCTTCACCACTGCAAACATATCAACACTGCCCCCACGCGCCCTATGATAAACTGATCACTCAGAAATTTTCTTCTCTGTACCACTGACCACCACGGCTCACACTCAAGGTCATGCCAAACCTCCACCAACCCTCACTCCACTATGGAATAAAGTCATTATCACCCCAGATCTAGCCAACTCCCTCCTCTCTCCCAGCACTAACCCTCCAGGAAGGGCCACCCCCATCAAACTCTTCGATCTCTGGCTCTCGAACGCCCTTACACCCCTACAGAAAGGTCCTCTCAGAGATCAGGACCCACACTCAGGTGGTACACCAACAACCTCAAATCACAAAAACCTGTCAAGCACCTGCTGGAACCAACCTGGAGAACCACCCCTAAAGCCCAGAACAAAAACGCCCTAGCAAGACTAACCAGAGCATAGAGACTAGAAATCACAAAAAACAAGAAAGCATTCTATTGGGAACCGAATAAACTCTCTGAGCCTGAGCAAGGAACTGCTTAGAATCATTTCCGAATTCAACACCCCAGCCTACTCCAACCTCCCCCCCACCTACCTCCCAATACCTATGTGATACCTTATCAGAACACTTCAACAATGTCACTAGCGACAGACACGCCGCCATAATCTCCAAATTGGAGCACATTCCCCCCTACCCACCCACAGCCCAAACCCAGTCGAAATCCCCCTCCAACACAAACGTTCACCGATTTCACTCCAATCACATACCAGGAATTCCTCTTGATCCTAGCACAAAGCCACCCATCAGGCTCCCCTGAGGACCCCTGCCTGCCCACCCTACTCAAAAACATCCTAGCCTCAACCTGTGCAGGCAGTATCACACGCTCAATCCTCAACCACTCCCTAACATCGGGAACGTTCCCAAAAACCCTACAAACTGAAATCCTGGTCTGTGGGAAAACATTGCTCCTCCCCCAACCTATTCCCTGGCCACAATCCCTAAGCCACCCCACCGGCAACCTCCACCTCGGTTAAAAAAGTCAGATGCCCACGGACACAGACTTTATCCCTCTCCCAACAGTGAACTCTGTTTCCAGAACCTGTTTCTTCCACCTACGCACCCTAAGGCATATCTTCCCTTACCTCACCTATACTTACTGTTTTTCCGCATCATCTCCATCATCCTCTCCCGCTTAGACTATGCAAACTGTCTTTACCTAAGCACACCAGCGTTTCAGCTAAGGAAACTGCAAAGAATCCAAAATTCTGCAGCCCGCCTGCTCATTAACCTACCTCCCAGAGACCACATCAGCCCTACACTGAGAGTCCTTCACTGGCTCCCATTTGGCTGAGGCTGACGATGTTAAGATGGATTTCTGAACTCTGATCTGGTGGGCAGAAGTTCAGAAGGCCAGCCTAGTTTCTTGAAACAGGGTAACCTTCTGGACAAGCCAGACCAATCAAGGTAGCATTGGGGGCAGTCAAGATTGGGTCTCAGGAAGGGTGAGGGTGATCAAAAGTCCACAATGAGCACACACAGCAAACAACACCAGAAATTACTGGCAGGTGTATGTATATATATATATATATATATCAAAAATACATATACATTCATTAAAGGCCTTTTAAGTCAAACAAGTGAAACCACAGCAATACTAACAAAACCAACTCAACACTATACTATGAAACATTCATACAGTAACTCGAGGCCTAAAGGAATATTCAGCAAGTAGATATCCACAACCTGAAACAGAAGGGGGTCACACTGTGTAAATATACTTAAGGCAGCCCTTCAACAACTTAAACCCTAGTTAATAGGCAGTCCAATCCCTAAAAAGTGTTCAGCCTTGTGCTCGAAAGTACCTTCTGCGCGGCAGCACTCGATTGTGCGTTCAAAGTACACAAGGGTTCTCTTCAAGGGGCTGTAGTGTCGCAGGAAGGGGGAAAGGTGATGAAGAATAAAGTTCCACTATTCATGGAGGGTCTCCACAAGAGGGCAGAGCGATTTCCAGGAATCGGGAATAGGATGGTTGCACAGGCTACCTTCACAAAGGAGAGTGGCCCTCAAGGGACACTTAATTTCTATGGATGCGCCAGGGGCCACCGGTAAGTGATGCAAGTACTCGCCGACCCTCGACGCACTCCGGACCAAACTTCGCATGTCCTGTTCGTTCGCAGATTCGAATCCCGCAGTTGTGCATCTTTCCAGGTTTTAAGGGGCTCATTCCATGGCGGGGCAGTGGCGATTTGGTGAAGGGATCGGGCCAGTTCCACTGCAGCTCATTTTAGGGCACAAGGGGGTACAGCAGCAAGGCACCCACGAAGATGGTCGCCACAGCGGGGCGACCTGGGAACCGCGTATGCTCTGGTTCAGGCGGACTCTCCTAATACCAGACCTCGGAATACTAGGACTATGATAAACGGCAGAAGAGTGCCTTCTACCAAAAGCTTACAGTCCCCAAAGGCTCAATTCGAAACTCGACACTGTGGCGGTTCCAGAGCAAAGGTCCCATACGAGCTGGTCAGTTCACTGGGCAGTCCAGGAACACTTTCGAAAAGGCTTCTTTGCCGGTTAAACTGGAGGTGCCGAGAGTAGTTAGTCCCACTACTCCAACGGGTCAAAGCGCACTTGCAGGCCTTCTGTGATCGATAAGAAACAGGGGCTTTGATGGGACAACAGCAGGGTCAGGATGCCAAACCTTCCAGTGGGTCACCAGCAGTTCCACGGATCTGCTTCTTCGGTTCAGGATACGTGGCTCCTGTACTAAGTTCGGTGTGAACTCAGAAGATCGACCTAGAATGGGTGTATAGAATGGGTGTAATGTGCCTTCTCGTATCCAAAGTATCCTTTGCGCCAAACTAAGAGAAACCAATAAGAGATCTGCTCATATTCAGCCATCCCAGACATGGACCAATCACGGACCACAGTGGTCCCAGTCCTCCCAGCATAGCAGACATCCTGGCACCCAGGATGTGTATTGGAACTAGACACCCACATCCTTGGCACACACACAAGGCATGCAGAAGCCTGCGAAAGCTTCGGTTTGCGCAGGAATCTGCATAATCAAATAAGGAAATTCCTGGGTTTGCTCGACCTGGCGAAGGCAAAGGGGCAAAATGGCCAAAGGACAGAACAGAGGACTCCGTGGCATGGCCTTTGTATGCACTGGCCGCTGCCCTGGGCCAAATTCGGTAAACGTGGTTTGGACCATAGAAAAGAGTCAAACATGCTTTAAAAGTAACTGCTGCCACCAGCTCTGTCCTGGACACACTTGTACATTCACCAAAAATCCTTCGAAGGTGTCTAGGGTCTTAAAAATGAAAAAGGGACCCCAGCGCACTCTACTGGAAGGTACATTGTGCACTGATTAAATGTTGCTAAGAAATAGCCACAAAGTGAAAGACTAAGGGAAACAAAGTCTCCCAGTACTGTCAGTCTGAAGGGCATGTCAGGTTCCCCATAACAAAATGAGCAAAAGCCCAGTGGAGTACAGCAGAAGGCTGGGCTCCACTTCTAAAAGTCAGGCTAGGATGGTCAGACAAAAGCAGAAAGTTGGGGGGGTTCACAACTGGAGGGAAAATTACCCATAAATGGAAATCTTTCCTAACAGACGCACAACCTTTTAAAGCCATGTGCATCACCCACCGGGTCAGGAGTTCCTTTAAGACAATCACCCACTACCACCCTCAAGAACTCTCAGATCTGACGCAGCATCTCTCCTGGTAGTCCCACAGTATAACTCCTCCACACTCGGTGGATCCTCTTTCTCCATCCAAGCACCGACCATCTGGAACTCCCTACCCCTGCACATTGGCAACATTGACAATCACCTGGCATTCAGAAAGGCCCTTGAAACCTGGCTTTTCCCTCCCTCCCCTTGAAACATTCTACACTGTTGATAGGCACACATAAACGCAGACCCAAACACAACACTCCTATCCGCCAATACCCCACGGATGCGGGCAGTGTTCACAGCGGCACACCGTGACAAACTCTTCCTTCCTAAGCACAAGACTCATAACCACCAATACCCCACTGATGCTGACAGCGTTCACAGAGGCACACCATATCCCGCTGATCTGACTTTTGTTCCAGAGAGACCATGAATGGTGACACCAGCCAATTGCACTGGACCAAGAAGAAGAAGAAGAAAGCAGTCGAAATACAGCCAAGGTGACAGTACCTTACACCACGTCTGTGGACACAGGCCACAGGCACGGCCACCCATCCATGCACCCTAGAATGCAGCCACGGCTATGCTATTTCTGGCATAGCAGCGCGCGTAGCCGTCCACACTGAAACCGCTGACGTACCTCAATTGTACAGAGACAACCAACGAAAAATAAAAATTGTTTTAGCTGACCACACATTGAAACTTCAGCACCAGAACCCTATCCTTAAACACCATCAGCACCCACCTCCATGCCTGACCCCTCGGCTGCTTACAGGAGCCTAGCCAGACCACCTATGTCCTAACCCAGCAGAAATGCACACAGGCATATTTAATTCAAACTCTTATCACCTCCTGCACATGGACTGCGGTCACGTAGGGCATTCCAACCACAAAGCGCATTGAGGCCATACAAACGGGGAAGGAGCGCTATATAAATGACAAATACAATACCATACCTTGGCATGGTGGTGCCAACACATTCTGTGCCTGATAGCCTCCTGCATGCTCACTGTACAGCACTCTTGTCTCGAGATGAGGTGCCTCCTGCTCCACCTGGTG
The DNA here is from genome assembly GCF_040938575.1 of Ambystoma mexicanum. Lineage (NCBI taxonomy): Eukaryota > Metazoa > Chordata > Amphibia > Caudata > Ambystomatidae > Ambystoma > Ambystoma mexicanum. The sequence goes on from NC_090936.1 coordinate 438,657,309, forward strand.
GCTAATTGGGATCAGGAGACAGGATCTCAGTCAAACAGGGTCCAAATACCACCTTTCCTACTGCACGATCTTCGCTGGTGGCTGGCATTGTTCGAGTGGGAGCTCCCTTCACCCGACCAGCGCCTACCCTGGTGGTGACGACAGACTCCTCCCTTTCGGGCTGGAGAGTCTACTCTGGAGGGCTATGCGATTCATGGAACATGGTGCAGGACGGAAGCCCTCTTGCATATCAATCTGTTCGAGCTCAGGGCAGTGGGCTTGGCCCTCAAGGAGATTTTGCCCTTCATCAGTGACAAGTCTGTTCTGGCCAGGACGGACAATCCTACTACAATGTTTTACCTGAAAAAGCACAGTGGCACCTGGCCCTGATAGAGGGGATTTGGATTTCAGCAGTCCACCTCCTGGGGGACAGCAATGCAGAAGCGAACCAGCGGAGGTCCCTTTACTCCATACGTCCGACCCGCCTTCTGCTAGAATGCCAATGGCTAATATGTAATGGACGTAGCCAAGTATCTGAGCATCCGATGTGTTCAAAGGGGACTGAGGTGAGGCGCCAGAGGGCAGGGCCTTGTCAGGCCATTCCCATGCCTGAGACTGCGCCCTGCGTGCTATACTAAATTTAAAGGGGAAGCTAGATTTTTGGCTGCCAAAGGTTCCAGGTTGGGGGACGCCCACGAGGATGGAGGAAAGTGGACTAATGACTATGGGCCTCATTACGACCCTGGCGCTCACGTAATGAAGGGTGCCGGTACGGGACCGGCACCCTTCATTACGTGAGTGCCGATTACGAGATTCCCTTTGCGGGACCCGGACCAGACGTCTGGTAAAACCAGACATCTTTTCTGGGTCCCGCGAGGGGAAGAAGGAGGTAATAAAGGGCCATTTGCAATGTGCCCGTTATTACCTCCATCCCCATTCCCATTGAGCCATATGCGGGCTCAAATGGGAATGGGGAATGGTTCCTTCAAGGAGGAATTACCGGGTCCTCCAATGTTGGAATGACCCGGTTATTCCTCATTGAAGGAACCCGGTAATGGAGCCCGGTTTGGAGGCAGCCATGGTGCTAACAGCACCATGGCTGCCTCCAAACTCATAATGAGGCCCAATGAGTACTCTAGTCACTATGGTGAGTAATTTTAATTTTGAATCTGCCCTGTGTCATAGTGGCACGATTAGAGACCCAGAATCTTAAAGTAAAGAGCTTCGATCACAATCCACTAGTGTGGACGAAGAACTCGTTGCAGGACTCTGGAGGGTAAAGATTACAAAGGTGTGAGCTCTGCAAGTCGAACCCAAGGAGGTAGCAGTGTGTAGACAGGAAAGCCACGAGAACCATGGTGGAATCGGGCAGATGCCATGACGTGTCACCTGATTTTAAGGTAGTGGAGCTCCTGTTTATTGTGCTATATTGCGATGCTGCAGCTAGTAATTCTAACACCATTGGGCACATGTGGACTGAGGGCCATAGACCCATCATCCAATCAGGTACTTCTACCATCAAAAGTACCCAATTGTCTCTGGTAAAATCCTCATATCCCCAATCCCACCATGTGCCCAAATATAAAACGTGGCAGGGCCACAGTTAGAGACTTTGGATTGAGGTTAATACAGAGGAGGCATATAAAGCAAGCTAGGGAAGAGGAGGTGAGGAGAGCCTTGGAGACAGTACAAAGATGGAGGAGGGCAAGGTCGAGGAGGTCGTAGTAGCAACAATTATAAGGGAATGGTTGAAGCTGGAGGAGCGAACCATCAAAGAGAGCGGGTTCCAGCTTGAAGGCAATTGAGGAGGAGGAGGAAGCAAGTAATTTAAGGGAGAGAACAGTTAGGGGAGAGACAGAGGGGCATAAGAAGATTGGAGCAGGAGGAGGTTGAAGGAGGTAATGGAGAGAGAAGGTAGGAGGACCTTGGGAGCAGGGAGAGGTAGGGAGTTTGAAGTAGGTCAGAGAGGAGGAAGAGGAGGAAATGGACAGTGATCCAAAGTGGAAAGCTAGCATTGGCAAAGCCATGAGAGCCAAAGATGACTAGAGGTACTGTTCAAAGGCTGGCGGCAAGACGAGTGTGGCCTGGGCTTGGTTAGGGCCATGTACAAGCACTAAGTATGTGTAGACACTTGTTGACCTGGACCCAGAGATCAGTAGGATCAAAAAGCCTAAAAAAAGAAAGACCCAATATATACACTCAAACATCAGCCGGGAGACATAATCCAGACTCTGATGGGATTAGCAGGCCCATCAAGGAAAATAAATGGCACTTGCTCACTGCGAATTCAAGCCAGAAGTGTTCCCTGACAAGTCTGAGCATGGGATGCTCTCTGAAAAGCCAGAGCCCGGTCTCAGTTTCTTTCCACCCGTCGTTGCTCTGGTCCTCTGCGTTGCATAGGGGGTGCTCCAATGGTTATATATTTTATACTTTAAACTAAAGTCGCCATCAGTTGATCATTATCAAAGATTAAAAAATATATCAATTCACCCAAAATTCTGTTTTACAATTTGCCTCTGTAGTGACATATTTTATATGTGTCCGTCCAAACATTTTTACTTTTCAGATTCAGGTGAGGGTTCTGTTGGTATATTTCAACTCGAGACGTCACTAGGGGAAAACCCATTCTGAGTTCAGAGTTGGTAAATGCGTTTCCTTATAATAAAACCTAATGTTGAACCATTGTAACAACAGGACTGAATGTGGCAAGTAAGGACAGTTGAAACGATTGCATATGTCAAGCGTGAATAACACAGACACACCCAACTTGCAGATATCTTTCAGCGCCTTTTATTTAACACTGTCTGGGTAAAGGGTTTAGAGTAACATCTACTGGGCAGTGATGCGACACAAAATGAAGATTCTAAGACGGCACTGTGAGGAAGGAGGGAGGGGTAAAGGAAGATTGGTGAAAAGCCTTCTATAAAGGACTGGAGTCCACAGTCCATGTGTGCTCTACATCTCAACTTTATGGGCCATCCACACCCGGGAGACTGTCATTCAAATCACGTGTACTCTCAGGGTTCTTTATACTGCCCTTTCACACTGCCTGGAGATTGTCTTTGTCTTGGGCTGGTCACATTTTTCCAGCATAGTGTTGGCACCTGCGATGTGCTGGCCTTGACTCTGCTAAAGATGCAATCCCTGTATCATACCTCTGTTGCGCTACGGGTCCTGTAGCTGCTTTGCTGGGGAGAAACCTATAGCTTCCCTTCCTGCCCCATGGGTTCTTATTTGTGCTTTTGTGTAGTAAATCAGTCCCTAACTCTGTACCTTCGGGGAGGACCCCGCCCCCTATCCTCACCAGCATCTGGGTTAGAGCCCCCAATAGGCGTCTCGTCAACTTCCCCTGTTAAGGCCTACATCACTCTAACCTTTGGACCCAAGTTCCTAGCAGGCACTCAAGTCTAGTCTTTTCCTTCAACCTGGTCAGTTCTCCTACGCTCTGTTCTGTCTTTCGAGCTAGTTGGCCTCTTTAGCTTTGACATCAAAGGTAATGACGCTCTGACTCTTATTGTTCTTCTCATCTCACTGTAAAACATCTATCCCCCTGGCACGCCATCTTAACACCCCCAAAATCAGGAGGTTTCTGTCTTTTTTCATAGGTGTGCGCTGGGTGTAATTGTCTCAGTGAGTGCTGTGGTTTGTGGGTCTGTTTCCCCGATTAGCGGCTTTGTTCGCGATGGGTCCTTTTCTAATGGGTCAGCCGCCACATAATTTGTGTCCAGTTGTTCAAGGGAGGTTTCATGTAAAAGTATTGTGTTATTTGTAAAGTACGGTTTTATTTTTTGTTTTTAAATCACTAACAGGCATATCATTTAATTTGTGGAACCTTATTCCAGTTCGTGGGTGATTGTATCAGCCCAGCTTTTTGGCCCCCTTTCCTTCAAACATTGGTGGTCTTTTGCAGCTTTAGATGCAAGGAGCCATCATTGATCACTCATCTACGGCTCTTCTTTTCCACTAGCATTTATTGGGATTGAAAAGTCTTTACGTACGATTTCCTTATTGCTTTAATTTCGAAAAGGCTAGACTTTTTCGCAAAAATCTACATGCTATTCCTCCCTCAATGTGTAGATTGCCTGGTCCATTCATCAACCTCGCCCAGCCCTTTATTACTGTTTAACTTCATTCTTCAATGAGACTTTTTGGGTAAATTCATCTTTGTGTTGTCCACGTGTGCATATCTACAGCCAGCTTCTACACAGATGGATGATCAGGGAAAGCGTGTAATATTGCCCCTTCTATTCAGCCAGCTGTTCTTGATTATCTTACCAGGGTCATTTAATTGTTGACCAAGTTGCGATTGCTTTCAGATTCGGTCCACACCTTTTCCTTGGGAACTGAGGGCAGGTTTGTGGTGTGAAGTCCCCTTGTTTCTATACAGCCTAGGCTGGAGACATGTCGCACACACAGTTTGCTCAAAGCTTCATACATTCGATTATGAGAACTTTCATTGGATTCATTAGATTACAATAGCAGGGAAGACGTCATGGGTTATGTTTCATTAGTCTTCGTGACTCGCTCTTGTATGCCGTCCAGCAAATGAGCCGGGTCTGGAAGAGTTTGTCTGGAGCAGCCTGACTCTGGATCCCATTTAGATGGCAGCTTGCTGCTAATAAACTGATCGGCAGTTGAGTTTGCGGATTAGGCTTTGCAGAGTTGCGTCTGAGTTGTTTCTGCCTCAGCCGAGGGTTCAGAGGGAGATTACTGGGTTTCTAGCGTCCATTGCCTTTGTGTTTTTTGGCTCAGCAGCTTTTGAACTTGCTTTGCACGCTTAGGGATAAATAGAGGTCTCAAGGAACGGCCAAGAATCTAATGGGCAGCCTTTCATCTGTGTCCTACCCAGCCCATATGATAGAGTGAGCTAATCAGGGGGCTCCATGTCACCAGTGCACTATTTTTATTCCTGGGCAGTGTGTTTTTTTTTTTTAATCCATCTCTCCGTTTTTGGAGTTGTGGTCTTTGTTCACAAGCAGTCCGAGCGATTGGACCAAATAATCATATTATAGTGGTTAGTAAAAGGAAAGCCCAGCATTGGCACCATGGTTCTGGTCCGGAGACATTCACTCAGCCCGCTGAGGACACTTCCACGTCTTGTGGACCTTCCCCATGAGTTCTTCTGTAAAGAAAAGTGGGTTGTTAGCCTCTGCTGCCTTGTCTCTACGCCCTGAGCCCCATCCTCTGTTCAGCTTGCTGTTTTTTTGTTTGGCTTCTAGGTGGTGATAAGGTGCCCCCTATAAGCCTAAACAATTGCATTGCAGTACAGCTAGGAGGGAAATGGCCTGTGAGTAGGATCGCACAGCTTGCAGATTCTTGGTTATTTTCCCACCCATTAACTGCCCATGGCCATGCTAATGCCCAGGACCATTTGTACCTACTGCTGTCTCCTCCCCACCCAAAACACATCCTTTTGGAATCTCTTTTCAGCTAGCTCTATCATGCAGTGACATCAGACTCGGGCCTGTCCGTGTTATTTCTTCTAAGCAGTCTGCTGATAGTTAATGGCTTAACTGCTGCTATAAATGTGAAACTGGTGTATTACAAAATCTGTTGCTTGCAGTCTTATTAAAAAACCAGCATTGATTAAAAAAAAAGTTGTATGGCAGTGCCAGGCAAATACCTATTCCATGCCTACACAAATGCCCAAACTGTTGACTTTGTCCTTGCTTGTTGTCCTTTTCATGATTCTGTGACCGAGTTGTCTCTTTTTGTCTTGCAGCTAAATGATGAGTTGGAGCGGTGTGAGCGGGAGAGCGCCGAGCTGCAGGAGTTTGCCAACACTATCTTGCAGCAAATAGCGGATCATTGTCCTGATATACTGGAGCAGGTGGTGAACGCCTTGGAGGAGTCTTCGTGACCTCACACTACTACTGAGAGGGAGCAGCGGCCCTGCCAGCCTTGTCCATTGAGCACGCATCATGGGAAAGGGAGATGAAACCCCAACCAAAACCAAAATCAACCTTTTGGTGCACCTTTTACCAAAGCAGAGCTCCAGCGCCAAGTCTCCTCTGCCAAGACCTTCCAGCATATGCCCTTAAAAAACTTCAACTTCAAAACTGCCTTTCTAAGTACAGCTTGACTTTTTTGTGGGTCCCCAGGATGCCTCACAACCTACTATGGGTCAGCAGATAAGGAAAAAAGCAAATAGAGACGCTACTTTTTTGGTCAGGAGATAAAAGGGTGAATTTGTATATTTTTTTTTTGTTTCTGATTTTAAAAACACTTCTTTTTAATCTTTTGACGAGTAATGCTTACTTAAGCCCTTACCTGCCACCGAGCACAGGGGAGGGTGGGGGGAGGTGGGCGCTCATCCTCTGGCCTATGGAGTGTTATTAAATGGATAGCTTTGAGGAGTCATACTTTAGAATCCGCTCCCATGAAGTGTGTGACACTGAGCTTGCCTGAGAGGGGCTCCAACGCTGCACTCTTTGACACTATTGCCTGCAATATGCCCGGACACAACAAGTCTTCCAACGGTAGTGTAAATAGATGAGTCAGGGTTTGCCCATACCGTACCCTGTCACTTAACATGCTAAACGGGTCTTTCTCTTCATGGAACATCACTTTGCTGGTAGGTCAAACCGTATTCCAAGTGACATGACACTGCACATGCTTCCACGCGTTTTCCTGTCATGGCCATTGAGGAGTTGCCGTTCACTGTGACACAGTAAATGGGTTTGCCGTTAGGTTGCGTGCCATCGCAAGATTGCCGGGTCACCCCTGTCTGACATATGCAATGAGGAAGCATGAATTAGACCTCTGCATTAATGAAGTGTGCTTTTAGAGTATGTCCAATGCTGTACTGTGGCCCATGATCAGATGGCATTGCCGTCAGTGATCCATGACACTGAGCATGCGCACACAGACATGTCTGCGATGGTCATTAAAGCAAAGGGCGTCTAGCTAGCGTTGGCCACGCGGGGCTTTTATGGAAAAATGAAGTGTCCACTTGTGACAGCATTTGTGAGATGCACGGGGTGACCTAGGTAGCATTGAGCTCACATTGCACGTGGTGCCCTTTTCAAGGTGATGGGCCTGGCTATAACATAGAGTGGTGGAGACATAATGTATCAGGACTTTCCCGGCACTACAGAAGGTAATGGGTTTACAGTTCCCAAGGATACTGCAAAACTCAAATTGTCACACATCCAAACTGATTGGAGAGGATGTTCCACGCTTTATTGCGACGGTGACCTTCAGGGAATGCTCCGGCCAACGCAGTTATTCCAGCGCGTGGGACCCATGAGAGAGTAGGCCCCGTCAGGGGAAAGTTGCTTCAGCAAAAGACTTGCTTTTGGACTTTACTGGTTGTCCTTACCCGTCTGGCAGCTCTCAATTCAGCTTTGCTGGTGCACATGTCTTCTCATCTTAAGCTCAGGAGGCGAGAAAAGTAGAGCGGGGTTCGCCAGAAGTGACCTTTCCTTCGGTAAGACTGGCTCTGCTAGCGTTATTTGCCAGCTGGAGTAGTCCTCCTTGTCGACTCACATTCATGTAAAGGCATCCATCCCTCTTGCGCATAGCACCTGGCCTCTGCAAACAGGTGTGCCAAGGCCAATGCTTTAAGAATAGCTATACAGCACGCTCTAATACTGAGCTTCCCTTTAGCAGTGAATCCGCTGATGCCTGCGGCCAGTTCTGGATGGGGTGTGTCCTGCGGATGCCCGTCCAGCCCCGATCTGTGAAAAGGCATGGCCCATGCCTGCTACTCTTTCCTAATAACAAGTACCTGGGGAGCTGAACTCTGCTCCCTTTGGTAAGCAGAATGGCACAGGGCCTTGCGGATAAAAGCAATGTGGAGCTTGTGGACTAGGGGTTATCCTAAACTAAATGGGATGTCACTGTAGAAAGGGACTGAACCTTAAAGGTAGGTCGAAAAGGAGGAGCCCTGCCAAACACCTGTGTTCTTAACTTGGTGGTGTTCTTTGCGCCAAGTCTCAGGTGCTGCCAGGAATCCAAATAACACGAAGCTGTCTCACACTGCAAATAAAGGGTTATTTTCAAGTGGTTGTCTAGTTGATTTGACCGAACTGTATGGCCTTTGTATCGCCCTCTTGTTGATGGAGTGGAGGGTGGTGCGGGCTTGCTGTTCAGATGGCTTCCTAGTTACCCTGGGAGGCGTTTCCAGGAAGGCATGCAGCCCACTGCTCACAGCCCACACCCCAGGGCAGTCTCCCTCGTCACTGGGCTGCACGCCGCCCTCTCTGCTCATACTCGCTTCTTACTCACAGCAGAGCTGCTCGTCAATTCGTCGGTCATTCCACGACCCCCGTCCCAGCACTACTCTTTCAGCATCCCATTATCGTCTGCGGCCAGCTTTCCTCGCCAGCTGTAAACCAATCTCCATTAGCCCAGCATGTGTGGAATTCTCCTTATCAGGGCTTTGGCGAGGACTGGTGCGTGTAAATCCCCCCCGCTCACGTGTGCGGGAAGCTCGAGTTGGATTGGTATAGTGGAATGCCCGGTGCCCTTTTTCACCTCCTTTGCTGCTGTGGCCCTGTAGCAACTGCCCTCAGTGCCGTGTGTGTCGCTGTGTGCAGGGAACAGCTGAATAACGCTTCCATGAAAAGAGTAGGGGGTTTCCTGAAAGACGAAAACATTGCTGCTCTCATCAAAAGGCAGTTCCTGTTTAATTCTACTAATACTCGCTGTCTCGCTCTACAGTGCTGGCCTAAGTGAGAATAGACTTCACGCCTTGCCATTTAAGCATGGGTGTCCCTGGGGCCTGCTACCACGAGACTTCTTGTGTCCCCTACCTAGCAAAAGCAGTGACCACGCTGAAAAGTTGAGCAAAGAGGTTCTTCTCCGCAGATAGTGCAGGAGACCAACTTGCAGCTTTTCGATGCATTTATTTATAAAGCGCCGAGAGGGCCCGAGGGCATAAGGGTGCTGCTAGTTTTGTTCCTGACACTTCGCGTCCTGCGTTCCATGCCTCCTATCCTGGCGCTAGAGAGAACCCCACCTCCGCTTGGCAAGGAGTTGTTTGTTTATTGGTATCCCTTAGAAACAGCACCCTCCTCCCCCCTAAAGTGCCATATAACAAACGGAATATATGTATATTTACTTGACTCTCATTCAAGCAAGAAGACAGACGAGTTTCTGTTTTTAAACCATACACCAGAGCCTGTTATAAAATTCAGGCTTGGCTATCAAACTGAAGTTCACCCTGATCTTTTACTGGTCTTAAGTGACAGCCTTGATTCTCTGTTTACTCCACAGAATAATGTTCCTTTCTGATCCCAACCATTATGGCTTGAGACTTCTTAGTGCCTGGATTTTCGTGGATATACGTCTCCTGTCCAAGCACTTAGGCACAATATGCTTACCCCCTTCCTTTACTTGGTGTGGGGCTCCACTCTGTCACTAAGCCGAAATTAGATTACTTTTTCTTCCCAGCCTGAATTTTAACTCGGACCTCTTGTAGCCCCCTCTCTTCTTAGATGAGCAACCAGTAGATTCACATTTATCTTGACCTGTAAGGGGAGGTCGGCCTGAAGCGAGACACCCCATCCCCTCTGCAACTGTCTCAACTCCCGGGTCTGAACTGAAACTGCAGTCTCTCCAACTTTAATCCAGAGATGCTGCTAGCCATTGATCCCAGTGAGTAAGGTTCTCCCTCGATTATTTTTCTGTCAAATTGCTATCTAAAGGCATTATTAATTAATTTATTTATTGTGGTTTAGTTCGATCAAAAACTTTACACAAAATAAAATGAATCAACATACAGTCAACCAACCAGTAATCATAATTACAATTCGTACAACATATGAATAGTACGAATTCAATTCACATTTAAAATTCAAATTCGAATTTTAAGTGTGCTCCTGGTGTCATTAAGCTGCAATATGGCCCAAATGATCAAATACATTAAAAGATTCACAGTGTAATAAACATAAAAACACACTCATGAGGTCGTCATACTCATAAAATCATGCATCTAGGACCTCATAGAAATCATACCAGAGGCAATAATTATCCCAAGCCATTCCGAACTTCATCTCATGTCTCACCACTTAACTATTATTGCCATCACCCCACACTCCCGACTTATCAAATCCAGGGCTATCATCACGCCTACCATCCCCACTGCAGGCATATAGTTAATTCTAAATTGTTCCCGGACCAATAGAATAGTTGCGCCTGCAGTGAACCCCCTCAATCAACCAGCAGGGTTTGCACGTGCAGCCATACAGGATGTAAGGCAATTTGTGCAGAAACAGTGTCTGTGTTTAAGCAGTAATCCCAAAAGGAATCTGCTAAGATTCTTTCATAGCTATTCACCATACCTCCCAAATTGCACATGTACAAGGGTCCCAATTTAACACACTGCGTGAGAACATGTCTGACAGTTTCCGGCTTTTGCGGAAATATCTGTTCTCAGCTGGCAGGCCCAATCGAGGACCAGTGACCATCCATAGCGGCAGCTGACCCTTTTTCCTCTACAGTTTTTTGCCTGTGGCATGGTGGTCCTATTTGCTTCACACATCTTGGTTAGTGCTGTGAGCGCGCTACAACTTTAGGACACGTGAACGCGCAGCTCTGCAGAGTTGCATAGGGGCTATTCTAGTGGGGTTTGTCATATGTAAATGTAATTCTTAAATTGCTGATTAGTAAATGTTTTTCCTAGAAAGAATTCCCTTTCCAGGAAATCTAACGACTAGAATTGAGCAGTGCAGCCCTTCTACCCTCCGTATGCTCAGCGCTCTAACTTTCCCCTGGTTTACAGGATGTCAATTTACTCTAAGCAGTTTGAACGGTGTGTAAATGGTACGACCATGCAGGAAATTCTTGTAGTGTCTGAATCTTACACTGCCCTTGTGTGGAAAGTTGATCCCTGTTTTCCAGTGGTTTGCTTCTCCCGAGCCATGTATCTCATTCCTAACCACCCAGAGAGTCAAACTGAGAGCTATAGAGGCCCGCTACACATCACATGTAATATTTGCCCCCTGCATCGAGAGAGACTGGGTAAGGCAAGGCACTCATTTAGGTAATTATCACTAATGACCAGTCTTTGGTTCGATCAATATCTTGCAAAAAAACTTGTGCTTTTAAACAGGCAAGAAGTTATTTTAACTGAGGGAGTCTGGGCTGAAGGGAGTACTGTTATCAAGAGCCATCTGGGTAAAGACTTGAGGAAATAGAATATCCTTTCATGCCTTCTATGTCCCCGACCGTCCTTTGCCAAAGCCTGACTAGAATGAGCATGCTTTGGTAATGAATATCCATGCAGGCTAGAGCATTCCCATGTCTGCATCCGTCGCTGCTGCATAGCAGGTGCTTTTGTAAATCTCAAGCAGGGGTCAGTGGTAGCGAGATGCAAGAAACGTGTCCTGTGCTCTGTGTTAAGCATGAGCGGATCTTACTAATCTCTACTGACTTACTCGAAAAGGGCGTTGTTAGTTGTAGCTCATATTCGCAAAACCCTTTTGCCTGCAACGTGGACATGCTTGGGCACCTTGAGGTCGAATATGTTCCATAATAAGAAAAGGTATGCGTCTCCCAATAAGTTTCAGCTTCTTTTCCAGCTTTCAAGTAGTAGTTCTACCAAAACATTCAGTTGCCACAGGTCTTGGAAAAAACGAGTTGTAAGTGCTGTTTAAAATTGAGCAAATATCCAAGTCTCCTTCCCCATCCAGTACTAGCCACTGTCCTTCATGCATCCGGTCATCCTCCACAGTCATTGGTTATTCTTGCTCACAACTCGCCAACCTCCTCATGCTGTGTAGGCATTCAACCAGCAGTGTACAAAGTAGCTTTGACCACAGAAACAGATCCCATTTCTTGGGGAAGAAGGTTCCATTACCAATCGTAAGTGGGTCAGTGGAGGCATATGTTTGAGGGGTTCTCAATTACAGTGACCCTGATTCTGCTGCTCTGTACTGTAAGTATATGTTCGTTGCCCTGTCACTTGAAGTGGACGATAAGTCTCCTCTCTAACAGTCAGCAGATGTGCTGTCGAAGCCTGGTCCAGTCGGCATATAAGGATTTGGGGCAGTACATAAACGCACCCCCCTGTTCGCCAGATTTGTACTGTTAGTGAAGCATACAAGGGGCGTGAGGACAGCAGCGTCTGTTTCTCTTTTACTCATTGGGTACAGGGTGGGTTGCAATGTTAGGAACACGTTGCTTGCCAAGTAATTTTCCATCCCCACTAAAATATTATTTAAGCTTGTACTAAGCATCAAGGCAAAGTGTCAAAGAGTGGACTGTCTGCTCTTCTCAAGTGTCATGTCTGCTCTGTTGAAGTGTCTTCATGGACCCACCTGGCTACCAACCTCCTGGTGACACAGGAAGAACAAGCTTAGTGGGACTACGCAAATTGTATGCTGCAACGTTGCCACAAAAAAGGGTGTCTGCCCCCAGGGAATCGTGGGCATGAACAATAAACCGTTCAAACTCTGCACTTCAAAGCGTGCTGGGAAACGCAAACTCTACTTTAATTTAAACGGAAACTAAAATGTACCTCTCAAAAATGAGAAGATTGCAAAACACACACTACAAATTATCTTTTTGAGCAAAATGGCTGATTGCTGCTGACTTTTTAAATGAAAAAAACTTTTTAGTGTCAAAAAATACCTTAACACAAGAAAATGGACTCTTTTTCTGGTGTGTTTGACGAGTACTGTAAACCAGTCATTGGTATTCTCCTGGCTTTCTCAGGAGGTTTCTTTTACTTTATGTTCTCGTTTTCTCCATTCTGTTTCATGCTTGTCAATATTGTCTGTGTGGTTTTAAGAAGGGGGCAGTTACCAAGGATGTGTGTTTGTGTCTGTTACATAATAAATAAAAAGCATAAACCTGCCGAGATAGAATTGAAAAGCTGCGCAAGGAATTCGAGCTATGAAGCAGCAAAGGTCCTATCTTCTGCCTCCTCCCCGGGTCCTTGTCCACAGAGGCCCCATTCACAAGAGCTTTGCTTCCTTGTAGCTCTTGTGGCCCTCACCCTTTGTGCATTGAAACCCTCGTCAGAAAATGGTTCAGGGGCCGTGTTTATACATATTCAATATTTAATGTCGGCTTAGAAACCCCATGGCCTTTCCCGACATGTAACGAGCCGTATAACGTATATAAATATTATTTAGAGACTATAGAATAGGCGATCCTTTAAGACACTATGTTATAATGTGCCCTAAGCAGGATGACCCAATGTCCTCTGCAAATCCCGTATATGATAGGTTTATCTACTGCTGCCATCCGTCCCACTTTTACCTCAACCATGTTGTCTTCATGTTACAATAGGAACATGGTTGGCTCCCATTAAGTGTTCTTACCAGCAGAATGTTCCCAAAACACTGCTTCAAAAGAGTGGGCATTGAGACGTCCCCTTGAATACAGAGTGCTCTGCCCCTGAATGCCCTCTCTGATGCCCACCTCTAATAGTTGGATTGTGTGCCACGATGAAGCCCACTCCTGCCCCCTTCTCTATGAATGCCTTTGACTTGCCTATCCCAGGAAGTGCGGCTCACCAGAAGAAGCTTCGGGCTTGATTGTGCCGAGCAAAGTCCCATCTGGACAGTGGCCTTCCAGCAGATACGGCGAGTGCTCCTCCGCTGTGCTGTCTTGTGCCTGTTTGCTAGTAGCAGGAAGCACCGAATGTCCAGTCCAGGTATGGTTCGTGATTTGAGGTACTTGACAGGCCCTAGCCAAACAGTGATGCTTTCTGTTTCCCCCGTCAGGCCGGTGAGCTGAGCGCACTCCTAGTTCTGTTGGCACTTGGGCAGCCTGTAGCCACTGCCGTAGGAGCCTGCTCAATCACCGCGTGGCGCAGAAAGGTAACCCGTCTAGGCCAGAATCTCTCGCGAGCGTTGGGAGAGATGCATTGCACTTTAGCAGGGGAGGAGGTCGTCTTCAGTTACAGTCGGGCGCATAGTTTGAGTTCCTTTCTGGAAACCCCAGGAGCAGGAGGACAGGTCTGTCTCTCTAATCAGAGCTAACATGCTGCCTTCACTTGGATGTATTTTATTGCTGGAATCGTGTTACTGAGAGGAGACAAAAACTGCAAAGGAAATTGTGTTATATTCAAACTTTTTGCCTTGATAATAGAAACACTTTTGTTCATTTTTTTTATTCACAAACTAAATTCATCAAGAGATTATAAAAATATTTAAAAACACTGATGGGCGTTTTCTCTCTTTTCGTTGTAACCAGAAAGGATGTGACGTGTAACATTTGTTGGTCAGAGTTTTGGAGGATGGATTGTGCATTCATGCCTTTGAACAGTTCTGAAACTGAGCCCAGTACTGCCACTCTTGTTTTCACAATGACTATCATTTGCAGTGCAAAATCATCATGAGATCTGATCCATTTTCTGTATCTGTTAAACTGCACATTTGCAGTTCATATGACAAATTGATGTCCACTCACCATCCAGCCACAAAAAATCTCTTTGAATGTGAGGATTCATGTTTGATGGACTGCACTGATGAGCCATGAATTCTCATCAAGGCCTGATTCTGAGCTTTGTGCAAAATGAGAAGTGTCATTCCGTGAGGCAACAACACGCATTTGTTACTCTTTTTCTGTCTCTATAAAGAGATTCCATGCCATTTCGCTGACAGTAATTACTTCGAGGTCATTTACTTTTTTAAATTGGTGGGGAGTCCCCACTTCCCCTTCATTACTACCCCTAGACTAAACCCCTCACCACCCCCTTTTACCACTTAATCCACAAATACCTATATTATTCGAAGTCATTTTGAAATAATTACTTCAAAGTAAATTACCTCGAAGTAATACTGTTGTTGAAACCACAGAATACGCTATATAAAATAGGCACATAATATGGAGCATATAATTAAAGCGTTCCATCACAGAATGACATATTTCTTATTTTACATGTAGCTCAGAATCAGGCCCTTCGTGACAGTGGCCCTGAAATGTCCTCTTTGTCTAGCAACGAAAGAGTTTGACACATATTCTGGCACCAGCTGATGGTAATAATCACAAAATGTTTCAGAACTGCTTTGCTGGTCCAGATTGTGTTGTTTCATAGTGCTTTCAGTAACAGGTGCTAATTTGAACCATTCCGTTTTACTGATTTTTATCAAAGCGTGAAAGCGTGACAACAAAATCACATGCTTGAGGATGACTTTGGGGTGGGGGGGTGGACCTCGACCCTCTTTGTGATACAGGCCTGGGGGTGGTATGTGGGGCATCCCCCATATTCTCCACTCTTATCCCCAGCCTTGCTTGTATAATCTGTTCTATCAAGTGCTAGCTCAGGATTCGTAGGAGCACTATGGAATACCTAGAAAATAGGACGGAAAGGCAGGTAGTTTGCGGACCTTCCCCTCTGAGGCATCTGCAAAGCCTTACAGTAAGGACCATCTACCCAAACGGTTAGAACAACCGATGTGTGTGTAGCAGATCTGGGGACCCCGTTCATGGACTCCTGTGAGTCTCTGCTGCTATGGACTTAGGTTTCTGTACGTTGCCCATTCTTAACTCCATCCGAGACGCATATCGAGTCTTACCAGAAATCCGCCAGCGCATAAAAGTGATTTGTCCAATTGCCCAGGCAGCACTCACCAAGCCCAATGCCAAAATGTCTGCTGGTTAAACTAGTCTCTGCATCACAGTCAATATTCCATGCAGAAGTGGAGTGTAAAAGGGGTGGTGACAAGCCTTGTGCTAAGGGAGTAAGGAGTCTCTGGGTGTGAGGAGGTACAGAATACTGTGTGATGGTGCAATGAGGGAGTTAAGAGTAGGAGACCGTGGCAAAGGTGTACAAGAGAAAGATTTTGATTTATTGATTGATAGGTTATTTATAATGCGCTTATTCACAAATGTTTCAAGGCGCAACCAGGCAGGGAGGGGGAAACCAAGGAGAACAAGACCAACTATCTTAATAGGCCTAGTATCATTTAGCTCATGCAAGTGCGCAGACAAAAAGGGGAGGGAAAGGGGGAGAAGTGCACCCAGTGGAACCGTGCCCTGGATTAAGTGCAGGAAGGGAGGGCCTCCAAGGGGAACATGCCCAGGAAGTGCAAGGAAGGCCATGTGGCAGTGCAGGAGGGCCAGAAGGCAAGTAATAGGGACTGGGTGGGAACAGGTGTCCTTTATGCACCAGGCACCCAGTCAACCTAACAGCAGGAGGAATGGAAGGATAGCAGGGGGAAGACTGAGAGAAAAGGAGGTGAGGAAAGGTTAGCAGTGGAGAGGCAGAGAGATGTAAGACGAGAAAAGGAAAGTCTTGAGGAGCTTTCCGGAACATAAGGAGGTCCGGCTCAAGGCAGAGAGTGGCAGGGAGGCCATTCCAGAGGGAGGCACCTGCAGAGGAAAGAGATCTAACACCCAGTCTCTGCTTGGAGAAGCGACTCACCCATAGAGAATTGGAGGTAGACTAGCGGAGGGCTCTTGAAGGAAGGTACTTAGGAAGAGAGCTTTGGAGATAGTATGGGGCCCGGCCCCAGAAAGCCTTGTGGCCAATTCAGAGGATTTTGAACTTGATCCTTGCAGCCACCGGGAGCCCCTGGAAGGATTTCAGAGCCGGAAATTGCAGCATCTGGACTTGAGGCCAAGGATAAGTTTCACTGTCCTGTTTTGGATGAGTTGCAGAACACAGAGGGTAGAGTTAGGCAGATTGAGAAAGATGCAGTTGCAATACTCAAGCTTAGAGAGAACCAGGGCTCTGGAAATAGTGAGCTTCTGGGGGAAGGCGAGAAAAGGTAGAATACCTCTGAGTAGGTGAAGTTGGAAATGGGACTTTTTAGAGACGTCCATGATGTATGGAGAGAAGGAGGGAGTGGAGTCGAAGATGACAGCAAGGTTTTTTGCCTCGCAAGAGGGTGAGGAGGGTGAGGGCTCAGGGCCAAGGGAGGCCGGCCAGAGCGAAACGGGAAAAGCAACAGCAGGGGTCCCAATGAGAAGGATCTCTGTCTTACTGCCATTAAGGCCAAGATCATTAGAGGCGCACCATGCCTGATTTGGGGGATGAGCGAGGAGGAGGAGGCCGAGGGTAGCCCGAAAGAGAGCTGCGTGTCATCCACACAATACTGAAAGTTAGTGGAAAAAGTAGAGATCAGTCGGGCCAAGCGGGCCCGATAGACAGTGAAAAACCAGGGCGAGAGGCTAGATCCCTGGGGAACACCACATGTAGAGAGTATGATGGAGGAGAGGAAGGACCCAAGTTCAATCTGGGAAGGTCGGTCCAAGAGGAAAGAGGATAGCCACGCCAGAGCCTAATCCTTGATGCCCATGTCAAAGGCAGAAGAAAGGTCAAGAAGGATGAGGACAGAGGTAGAGTTAGAGTCAAGGTTAGGGAGCAAGTCTTCACAGATGTTCAGGAGAGCAGTTTCCGTACCTCTGGCTGCTCTGAAGCCAGTCTGATGGTCATGGAGACGACCAACAGATTCAGTGTGGAGGGTTAGCTGGAAGATAGCCAATTTCTCCAGGAGTTTGCCCAGGAAAGGAGTATTAGAAATTGGGTGATAGTTTGCCGGGATAGATGGGTCGGCAGAAGCGTTTTTGAGCAGGGGGTGCACAAGAGAGTGCCTGAGAGGAGAGGGGAACACTCCAGTGGCGAAGGAGTGGTTTCAGAGATCGGCCAAGGCTGGAGCGAGAGAGTCCATGTTGTCCTTAATGGTTCTGGAGCGGCAGGGAGACACTTGTTTGGATGAGACTTTCATAGACTGTACTTGTCTGGAAACCTCATCAGGTGTGACAGGAGAGAGGAGGAGGGGAAAAGGGGTGGCCAAGGAGGGCCTGAGAGAGGTAGAGGGAGGGAGGGAAGCAGATGAGTGAAGACATGATGTCCTGAGTTTTAGTGGTGAATGAGAGACCAGGGTCAGCAGAGGGCCTTGGTGGGTGTGGTAGAGGAAGATACTGCAGTAGGATTGGCCAGCTCCTTGCAGATTTGAAAAAGTTCGGCTTTGTTAGATGCCACAGAGATGTAGGCTTGAATGTAGGCTCTTTTTTATTTATTTTTTTATTTTATTTTTTAGAGAGAGGATAGTCTATATTGCCTTTGAAGTGGGCGGCAGCACAGTTTGTCAAAGGGTGAACCTGAAGCTACCCTTTTCCGTTCAACTGCTCTGCACTTGCATTTCAGAGGGGGAGTCGTACCAAGCATTGCACTTTTTGGCAGGCTTCAGGCGGATCCTCATGACAGTGGCAAGGATCTCAAGAGTGTTAGAGATGGAAAGGTGAACTTTGAAAAGGGCTATGTCAGAATGGGAGTCAGCCGCAGGAGTAGGTGGAGGAGAGTAGATGGAGGCAAAGGCTGCCACTGACACACTCTTCATGGGTCCCATGACAGTGCTGGGTGGGCCATTGCCAAGGGAACAGGAAGCTGCAAGTGCAAAGAGAGAAGAAAGTTATCAGTCCAGGAGAAAGGAGTATTGAGAGGGTTAGAGAGCGGGATGTCAGAAGTGATGAGCGCATCCAAGGTTTATCCGGCAGAGTGGGTCGGACCAGAGGGCAGAATGGAAAGAGAGAGAGATTCGCAAAGGTTGCATAAAAGCCCTGAAGAGTCAGGAGAGTCCAGGTGGACGGTGAGGTCCTGAACGAGGAGAAGCTGGGAGATAGAGGAGAGAAGTGTGGTCAGGCCATTCAGAGAGGAAGAGGGTGCCGTGGCCAGGTAGCTGGAAGAAGGTGATCAGGGTCAGAGAGGAGCCAGGAGAAACGGAGAGCTTGTAGACCAGGCATTCCAAGGAGGAGTAGGCTTCAGTGGGAATTCAGGATTTGATTTGAGTATTTGTAAAGCGCATACTCCGAAGGGACCAAGCATAGACTGCATCTAGACGCTGATGTAAAAAAAACTGATTTGAGTGAAACTGCACCGGACACAGGAGACAGGAACCCACTCAAGAAAGATCAGGGCCACGCCGCCTCCGAGCCTGTTGGGCCTGGGCCCGGAGAGCATTATGTAGCCCTCAGGGAGAATGTGTCAAAACTTGTGGCATAGCTGGCCTTAAACCATGCCTCGGTAAGGGCGAGAACATCTAGATCCAGCAGTTCGAGGAGGTGGCAGATGTCAGAGGAGTGTTTGACAGCAGAGCAACAATTAAGAGTAGCATTGTGGAGCAGGTTGCCACTTTTCAATGACTTCCGGGGAGGGGTACAGGGGACAGGGATCCCCACCAGAAATGGCAGTGGGGCCTGGGAGGTGAAGGGAGGAGGAGGCAGAAGAGCCAAGGAAAAAGTGGGTGGCAGAGGGGTTAGAGAGGTGGTGGCCAAGGGAGGCGAGGTTGCCAGGAGGGAGGCATCGGGCACGGGAACCACAGGGGCAGAGGATGAGGGAGGCAAGGGAGCCAGGAGAGCCAAAGCTGGCAAGGGAGCCAGAGTAGCAGAGGGAGGGTGTGGCAAGGGAGCCAGATTAGCAGAGATTGGCGTGGCAAGGGAGCCAAGCAGGTGGGTCGCAAGGTAGCCAGAGTAGCAGACAGAGGGAGTGGCAAGGGAGCCAGAGTAGCAGAGGGAGGGGGTGGTAAGGAAGCCGTGGAGGTGGGTGGTAGGGAGCCAGGCAGGACGATGGCAAAGGGGCCAGGCTGGTGGAAGATGGTGGCCGAGGGGCCAGCAAAGAGGTAGAAGGAAACTGGGTTGCAGAGGGAAGTTCGTTGATGAGGCGCCTATCGAAAAGTAAAAGATTTGGCTGAGGCCGTTGTACCAGGATGGTACCATTGAGATAGACATTGATGACTCTGGAGGAATGGAAGGAGGCTAAGAGGGCCTCCCAATGTGTGCCACCATTAATGGTTGAGGAAGTGTAACGAGATAGCAGAACGACCATATGAAGGGTCCATAGGTCGGGTAAAGGAACGACAACGAGTATGTCGATGAGTCTCTCTGGCGGAAGTATTGACATAGGTGTCAGCGATGGGAAGGCCTGGGTTGGAGACTGGTGTCTCCTTCTTAAGCTTCTTCCTACCAGACTTACTCAGAGAAGGATAGGAGATAGAGAAGATGGGGGAAATAGAGAGCATCATAGTGGGAATACAAGATAAACCTTTGGAGGCGTCCAGCCCAAATCATATCCTAGAACTCATGGGCTGCCTACTAGGCTTACCTTCCTTAAATTTGAAGCCAACAGACATAGTTGGCGGCATGCATCCCAGTGTAACCAAATCCTTGGGCCTCAGGGATGGCCAGTGTCGCAATTGGGTGGCATCCTGAGATACGGCTGGAGCCTTATCTTCCCTCAGGTCTCATGTGGGGGAAAAGAGGGGAGCAGGTCCTTGGGGTTAGCAGCCAACCTTGGTCAGCTTGGGCATAGTGGAGACAACACATGTTGTGAAGGTAGTCATGTGCTGACCCTAGGTGGACCTCCTGATCCTAAAATGGCCAGTGACCAGGAGCGAGTCCTGATCTGCAGGCTGAGATCAACTCAAACTCGCCATCGGTTCACTGGGATGAGTTGGACAGACCTGCTGGTTGTCTGCCTGGCCTCAATAGCCAACCAAGTCTGGGGCTGATAAGGTAATATGTGTCTCAATTCACCAATCAGGGGTCAGATAAAAAAGGCTTGACTCTAGGAAGAAAGTATTGTTGCCTAGATATTCAGTGGATACCAGTTTCCAAGCGGGAGAGGAGCTGGGAGGCCCAAGGAGGAAGAGGACAAGAAGACTTAGAATATAGGAAGTGGGAGCTGGTAGACTGGGATGGAGGGTGACCTAAAGCATAAAGGGGAGCTATGAGCCATAGAGCACGGAAATATACCAATATGTTGCTTCCAGAACTCCGACTGCCGAAAATTCTGATTTGTTTTTTCCAATCCCCCTTACATCACATATATAAGTGGAAGGGGGGTATGGGATATGATATAAGAATGGGGAGGGTGCAGGGGGTCTCCCCCCGCATATGTGTGTGGTGTAAAGTGGGTTGAAAAAAGAAAGTCACAATTTTTGTCCGTCAGACTTCTGGGGGTCGCAGTAATCACATAGATCCATAGAGCACTACAGGCCAATGAGAAGGTTAAGTCGGGACCCTGAGAGATAATTGAGGGGAAAAAAGGCACAAAGGAAATTAAAGGGGCAATGCATAGGACACAGGGGAAAGTGAAGTGGAATGATATAGGAGAGAAAGTGAAGGAGATGTTATATGAGAAATGGGGGAAAGGAGAAAAGAACCGAGATGAAGCATGGAATCCATAACCAAAGAAGAGAAAAGGCGCCCGGAAAACCACCAGAAGAATGAAGTGGAAGAAAATAGTGGAGATGGAAAAGGCAAATCAGTGGTGAGAACACATAGGAAAGGACCTGATGAACAAAGAAAGGGGCTGGTGGAGAACCTGGCCGACTGTAGGGCACGACAAGGGGGGGCATCAGGACCTCTAAAAGCAAAGGAGGGGATGACCCAGAGAAAGGGAGGGAAAGCAAGTGGGGATAAAGGATAGAGCAGGACATAAAGGAGGAAGGAGCATTGCAGAATACTGAGGAGAGAGAGTTTGCAATACTGCAAGGGTGAGTGATGCAAGGCAATCAGGTAGACAATCAGAGAAGAGAGAGTCGGAGTGGTGAGATGGTGGAGAGAAAATAAACTAAAGAGAGATTGAGTGTTGGATCGAAGGGCCAAAAAGGGGGTAAGAGTGTGAGAGTGGATTTAAAGGAGGAAAGGAGGACGTAGGAGAGAGGTGGTACTACCCGCAGGGACAAAAATTGTGACACAGGAGGATGACTGGGAATTAGGAGAACCCTGTAAAATGGTAAGAACAAAGGGAATACCCAGAGAAACAGAAGGATGTTAGGACCAACGAGGACCCAAACCAAGCAGTCAGAAAAAGTAACCAGAGAAGAGAAATGGGGAGTTGAGGATTAAGGATGGAACAGAGGCAAAGTGAAAACCCCAAGAAACTAGAGGAGCGGAGGTGAAGAGATAACCGAGAAGTCAGAAAAGAGGAAGCAACTGTAAGCTTGGGTGAGGTTGGTGGGGACATCCATCATCGTCCCATAAGTGATGGGGGTGGGGGGGTGGATCTTGAGAAAAAGACCTAGGATAAAGGTTGGGAAGAGGGTGAGCCTCTGTCTTGGCAGGGCTTAATCCCTCCCATTCTGAGGCAGAAGGCAGCACTCTACTATGATGCCCATGAGGAGCGCCGATGGCAAAGGGTTTTGACGGCAAGAGCCTGTCAACTTTCTCACCTCTGAGCGTGGAATATATATCGCTATGATGAAACCAAACACTTAAGTGCTGGGCTCAGCATTTATATATCCCACACCTCCAATGATTGACATCTCCTTGTGAAACTAAATAGGCTCCGAATTGGGATGAAAGATGCATTTAATGGGCCAGCCATAAAAAAGGGGAAATAGCTATTCAGCATCCTGGACTTAGAGGAGGGGGGTGAGGTTGATGGCCCAATGGGGTAATGGCCTGCTGGGGGCGAAACGTGAGAACCCATTGACGACCACTGGCAAGTCAATGGGACCAGCGATTCCTGCCTCATATTTGGGGGAATGCCACCTTTTATCTTCTCAATGGAGTCTTGTTACCGAGAAGGCTGACACTCAACCAAACCCAAGAAAGTCGGTGAGTGATGCAGAAACTACAAGGCCCCACCTGGTAGGTATATTCTGGAGTGTAAGCACATTTTGAACTTAAAATGCAAATTTGTGCCTGGAAGCCTAGCATGTTAATTAAACTTAAGCGCGGGAGCAGAAGTAAACGCTTGCAGACTGAAACAAGGCAAATGTTTGTGGCTTGCATGTTGGCGCAACCAGGAGGAGAAGCAGGTTTAGTCCAGGAAGTTGTGTGCTGCTCTTCGCGCCTTGAAACACTTCTGTATAGGCGCGTTATAATTGCCATATCATACAGCAGTGTTGTCAAAAAGCCAGAGGTGGTACCAGCACACTGCAAGAGAGACCCAAGGGCGTGCCTTGAGGGACAAGGGGTAAAAGCAAACTTGATGACGGGTACCTATCACTGACTTGCACTGTACAGTTGGCCCAATCTTCAGAAATGTGGATTCCAGTTCTATACAAATTGAACTGAGAAGAAATGCCTACACTTGTTCATTTTGAATGCCTGCTTTAAGCACTGCACTATTTTGTCGATAATCATTTTGTTGTTAGTCTGAACAATGATAAACCAAGGGCCCCGATGCCCGATGAAAGCAAATAAAGCTTGTGTGAAAGTAACACCAACTTCCCTTGCTTGTTCTCTAGAAATTTGCCATGCGACACCAGGAAAACCTACAAGTTGCTGGAGGGCAAACCGGACATCCTGCCAAAACTAGAGCCAGCCAAGAAAGACAAAACACAAAGCGAAGCGTGGATGATACAAATCCCAAAGGTTGTGAGTGACTGCTGCTGGGAAGGCTGACCAGGAATAGGGGAGAGGAAAGGACTAATGATCACAGAACTAAGGATTAAAGAACATCTCAGACACTGATGCTCTCTAACCTGTTATGACTAAAATTAAGCACGTTCACTTTTACTTGGACCCATGTCTTACTCCTATGTCCCATCCCCTTTCCTCCATCCTCTATGGGAGTTCCTCGCTAGGGACGGTAATGGAACGTTTTTTCACCAGAAAAAGAACACTTTCCCTTTAAATGTATATGCGCATGGGGGCGCAGTCCTGGGAGCATGCGCTCCCATAACCCCGCCCACCGGTGCCACACCTCAGTCATCTTTTCCTCGTCGACGGGAACAGATCGCTTTCACTAGCGCTCCTGGGTGAGGCCTCTAGCCTCGTAATTCCATGCCCTTTCCCTATTTTCTGGTTGGAAACACAGTCCACCGGTGCCCTAGTCCGTCCCCAGCGCATGTCGACTGCAGCTGGCTTCAGCAGGTCCCCATCATGTGACGTTTCCTTCCCCACATCAGATTTGCGCGTGCTTCCTCTCCAGTGCCTTGGGGAAGACCAAGGAAGGAAAGGCTGCTGATCGTACAACGCCCTCCCACCCCGATCTCTAAGAAACAGGCTGGCGCAGTGGAGAGAGTTGTTCTCCAGGACACCACCGGAGAGCATTAAGGAGTATGTATGCAGGAAGACCAAGAAGGTAAGCGTTGTATTCTCAAAAGCACCCTGCAGGGGCGACTCCTTCCCGAGGAAGCCTACTGATAGGAGGAGTCAGTCAGACCCTCGCACCGGCAGCAAGAACACTGAAGCTGCTGTAGCTACCAGCTTAACAGCCGAGGAGTTTAAGGGCCCTACCGGTTCCACTGCTGAGGGGCCTACGGGCTCTGATACTGGGACACGTCACAAGGGGCCTGGCTCTACTACCCTGTTCATGCCTGAGGGGGCACCTACAGGCAGCGCAGTCAGCACTACCGCCCTCATGGCCGAGGGCCAATTGCCTACCAGACCCACGCCTGAGGTGCAGGAGGGCAACGCCGATACGTCCAGGCATGCAGGCCTAGCCCACTCCCACATCGTCCTCTGCATGTGCGGAAGGCATAGACAAAATGGTGGCACGCGCAGACAAATGGCGCCCAGGAAAGAAGTCCGCCAACATGGTGAAG
This sequence comes from Ambystoma mexicanum, assembly GCF_040938575.1. NCBI lineage: Eukaryota > Metazoa > Chordata > Amphibia > Caudata > Ambystomatidae > Ambystoma > Ambystoma mexicanum. Next base: position 438,681,686 of record NC_090936.1, read on the forward strand.
CACAAAGGCGACAGCCTGCGGCCAGGGCAGATTGACTCCGGTGACGTGGTCCACTTCCTACCCAAATTTCTCGGGTCAGTCAAGGTACCAGGAGGACAGGTACTCGGGAAGAGGGAGCATATAGCAGGCCTTTACTCCACCTCAGCAGACACCAGTGCAGGATCGCACCCAGGCCACTTGCGAAGATCATTTTTTTGACAAATTCTTGACCCTCATGTGGTCCCCACATATGGGGAACCTCCTCAAGGGCATTTATTAATTTTCACTTATTAGGCGCTTATACAATTAGCAAAACTATTTCAAAGCGCCCACAGGACAAACAGGGTGGGGACACTGGAAACAGCCAGGATAAATAATTGCATTAATAGTACAACATAATGAGAATAATGGTAAGGGGAGACAAACCTACTATGCCTTGTGAGTGTTCAGAAAGTGTCCAGAAGATGCTTCCTCCCACACCCACCTCCCTTTACCTCCTCCAACTCCTTTGCCCATGCAACCGGTAGTTTCGGTAGCAGCACCTACACCCCCAGTGCCAATGCCCGGGCCATCTTCAATGGCTGAACTGACACCTGCGGCCCCAGGGGCACCGTCTAACACAGATGACCAGCAAGACACTGACTAGGAGGCGCAGGACACGCCTTCCTCCACTAGGCGATTCCATGACAGGATTGCCGGGTTAGCCGGCTACCTGGGCATTCCCCAACCACAGAGGGAACCGCCAGAGTCGAGAGTACTGGCCGAAGCGCTCACCATCAAAGCTGAATCCAGATTGGGCATAGCTTTACAGAAGGACGTGGAGGTCCTTGCCATTAAACTCAGCCAACAAACAAAAGGTTGGATGCAAAGTTCAAGCAGGTGGAGGGAGATATTCTGCTCTTGTCTGTGCACCCCCAACTTCTGTCTTCAGTCCATGCAGTGGCATCAATGAATGCCAAGCCCCAGACCTCCACCACGAGCACTGCAAATTCAGCCTTGCTGGGCAAAGAAGAGAAAATGCTCGAGGCCTACGGGAAGGTGGTCTACTCAAATGGGCGACATCCCTTCAGGTAAGCCAATGCCGACGCCATCCTAGCAGTGGCTAACCAACGGCTGTGGTGAGAGATGGCAGACTTCTTACCGGATAGCCTGGCACCTAAACAAGCCGCTTTCAAGGCGGGACTCGCAGAAGCCAAACTTGTAGCACAGGACATCATGGAGTCCACACTAGCGCACATAGATACTGCGAGCAGGACCATCTGTGTGTCAATGGACATGAGAAGAATGGCATGGCTCAGGGCAACCAGATTCAATCTTGATGTCCAGGACAGGATCCTAGATCTACCCTTCGAGGGCGGTGGCTTGCTCCACTCCTTGACTGACGACGAACTCAATAAGAAGAGGAGCAGCTCACAGACAGCCAAATACCTGGCCATTCTCATCAAGCCAGTAGCTAAGACCTTCGCACAGGGCCACTCTCGTTCAGACAGAGAGTGATCTTTTGGTGGCTTCCAGGGGCTTCCAGGACCACCGGTCCAGGCAACTGGACAGGTCGCCCAGTCAGCACAGGTGAAAACACCAGAAGTCTTCTCACTAGGGATTTTTCAGTCCCCCTCTGTCATCTGCCTCAGACCCAAAAAAGCAATGACAACTCTTCTCAGGCCCACAGCACCCCAGTCTGCCTGCACAGTCAAGCTTGGCATTCACTGTTCGCAGACGCATAGGTAATTTCGGTGGTCTCCTCAGGCTTCCGACTCCTCCTGCCCTCCCCCACTCTTGGCAGAGATTCGTTCCCTGGTGCAGAGCGAGGCAGTGGAGAAAGTTCCTCTCCCCCAGTAGGGGCAGGACTTTTACTCCTGCATCTTTGCCATTCAAAAGAACAACCAGGCAGGCCTTAGAGCGGTCCTAGATCTTTCCTGCCTCAATCTATACCTACCTCTACAGAAGTTCAAAATGGTGATGCCAGTGCTTATAGAGGACACACTGTGTGGGGGGGCTGACATGCTCCCTGGATCTGAAAGATGCACATTTGCAAGTCCCCATAGTGCTTCACCATCGATCCTTCCTCAGGTTTCGGTTCATGAGGTTGCACTTTCAACACAAGGTGCTGCCGTTCGCCTTGAACTCAGCGCTGAGGGTATTCACAAGACTGATGAACGTGGTGGCGGCCCTGCTCAGATCGGAGGGCCTCCATGTGTATCCGTACCACGATGACTGGTTGGTCGGGAGAGTCCCCGGAGAAGATCAGGTACTCGACCACCAGACTCATGACTACACTCTACAAATTGGGGTTTTTAATCAACTTCAAGAAGTTGCAGCTCGGCCCAACACAAACTCTGCTGTTTCTGGGGCTGCTGTGGGACACTCAAGAGGGTGTTCCCCACGGGGTAAAAGGTGGTGGAGATAAAAGCGTCCATTGCTCACTTCCTCGGCAGAACAACTACGGTCTGGTGGTTAACAGCACTTGCTAGGAGTACTGGCAGCATGCCTCCTGGCTATCCCTTACACCAGGCTGTGAATGTGGTGGGTGCAGCTGCATTTTTCGGCATCCTGGGATCGGGAGTCGGGTCATCAGGGAGCCCCGGTCAGGATACCTTCATTCCTACAGAAGGACCTCATGTGGTGGAGGCAGCAAGTGAACCTCATGGTGGGTAGACCATTCAGACCGCCTCCGACAGATCATAATATGAATACGGACTCCTCCCTCCAGGGGTTGGGTGCTACCCTGTCGGCCCACACAGTACATGGTCTCTGGCCCAGGACCAACGAGCAAAACCACATCAATTGGCTGGAAATGATGGCCATTTGGCTCGCACTCAAGTCATTCCTACCCTTAATCAGGAGCAGTATGGTTTGCATTTGGAATGACCACTCTAGCTGCATGCATTACATAAACAAGCAGTGGGCTACCAGATCCCCCACTCCTATGCAGACTGGCCCTCAGCATCTGGGAGTGGGCTATCGAGCAGTACATCTGGATTTCAGCAGTCCATCTACCGGGAGAATCGGCGGATAGACTCAGTCGGGTGGGCTCCAACAATTACGAGTGGCAGCTGAACACGGCAGTCCTTCAGGAGATCTTCAGCAGGTTGGGTCACCCTATCATAGACCTGTTTGCGATGGAGAGCAACTGCACTTGTCAGCCGTTTGCCTACTGGGGTGGAACAGGGCGAGACTTCCTCAGGGACACGCTCCAGATCCCCTGGGATGGGATTTGGGCGTACGCCTTTCCTCCTACCCCACTCATCCACAAGGTTGTTGTTTGCAAGATCAGACAATCCCGGTGGCTGCGTCTCATCCTCATAGCGCCGCAGTGGCCGGCCAGGCCTAGGTTCTTAGACCTGCAGCAGCTGTCTGCCCAACCAGAAGTCCCTCTCCCGCTCGGGGAAGCCCCACTCGTGGTGCAGCCAGGGGTGGGGGGGGTGATTCACCCTTGCCCAGAGAGGCTAGCCCTAGCAGCCTGGTACCCGAACAGGTGAGTCTGCAACATCTTCAGCTTTCCCAGGACAACCTAGAGAGTATCCAGGGAGCCAGGAGTCGGGCAGTAAAAGAGCAAATGGACCAGGTTCTGCTTCTGGTCCAAGGAAAATGGAGTGGATCCTCTATTCTGCACTCTGGACCAGGTGTTGTCTTTTTCGGCATACTTAGCCAGATCAGGGGTCCATGTAGAAACCTGCAGAACATACCTAGCGGCCATTGGCGTATACAGGAACTCGGACAGGTATACTTTTTCCTCTGCTAATCCAGTGGTGAAGAGGAATCTAATGGGGTTGACCAGACTTTACCCACCTGTCAGGTCTTAACGTTGTTCTTGGCACCCTTGCACACAAACCAATCGAGCCCATGGCCACAGTGGACATCAAATTGGTCACGCTCAAAACAGCGCTACTAGTGGGGCTTCAGCTCGTAGAGTTAGTGAGATTCAGGCTCTGGTGGAATATCTCTGTAAAGGTGCATGTATTGGGGATTTCTCTGTAAAGGTGCACGTAACTGGAACTCTCTGTAAAGGTGAATGTAACAGGGATCTCTCTGTAAAGGTGTTTGTAATGGGGATCTCTCTGTAAAGGTGCATGTAACTGGAACTCTCTGTAAAGGTGAATGGCACAGGGATCTCTCTGTAAAGGTGTTTGTAATGGGGATCTCTCTGTAAAGGTGCATGAAATGGGGATCTCTCTGTAAAGGTGCATGTATTGGGGATTTCTCTGTAAAGGTGCATGTAACTGGAACTCTCTGTAAAGGTGAATGTAACTGGGATCTCTGTAAAGGTGTTTGTAATGGGGATCTCTCTGTAAAGGTGCATGAAATGGGGTTCTCTCTGTAAAGGTGCATGAAATGGGGATCTCTCTGTAAAGGTGCATGTAACTGGAACTCTCTGTAAAGGTGAATGTAACAGGGTTCTCTCTGTAAAGGTGCATGAAATGGGGATCTCTCTGTAAAGGTGCATGTAACTGGAACTCTCTGTAAAGGTGAATGTAACAGGGATCTCTCTGTAAAGGTGTTTGTAATGGGGATCTCTCTGTAAAGGTGCATGGAATGGGGATCTCTCTGTAAAGGTGCATGAAATGGGGATCTCTCTGTAAAGGTGCATCTAACGGGATCACTGTAAAGGTGCATGAAATGGGGATCACTGTAAAGGTGCATGAAATGGGGATCACTGTAAAGGTGCATGAAATGGGGATCTCTCTGTTAAGGTGCAAGTAACGGAGGTTTCTGTAAAGGTGCATGTAACAGGGATCTCTCTCTAAAGGGGCATGTAACGGGGATCTCTCTCTAAAGGGGCATGTAACGGGGATCTCTCTGTAAAGGTGCATGCAACAGGGATCTCTGTAAAGGTGCATGTAACGTGGATCTCTCTCTAAAGGGGCATGTAACAGGGATCTCTCTGTAAAGGTGCATGCAACAGGGATCTCTCTGTAAATGTGCATGTAACAGGAGTCTCTGTAAAGGTGCATGTAATGAAGATCTCTCTGTAAAGGTGCAAGTAACAGCAATCTCTCTCTAAAGGGGCATGTAACGGGATCTCTCTGTAAAGGTGCATGTAACGGGAACCTCTCTGTAAAGGTGCATGTAACGGGAATCTCTCTGTAAAGGTGCATGCAACAGGGATCTCTCTGTAAAGGTGCATGCAACAGGGATCTCTCTGTAAAGGTGCAAGTAACAGCGATCTCTCTCTAAAGGGGCATGTAACGGGAACCTCTCTGTAAAGGTGCATGTAACTGGAATCTCTCTGTAAAGGTGCATGCAACAGGGATCTCTCTGTAAAGGTGCATGTAACGGGAATCTCTCTCTAAAGGTGCATGCAACAGGGATTTATCTGTAAAGGTGCATGTAACTGGAATCTCTCTGTAAAGGCGCATGCAACAGGGATCTCTCTGTAAAGGTGCATGCAACAGGGATCTCTCTGTAAAGGTGCATGTAACAGGGATCACTGTAAAGGTGCATGACATGGGGATCTCTCTGTAAAGGTACATGTAATGGAGATCTCTCTGTAAAGGTGCATGTAATGGGGATCTCTCTGTAAAGGTGTATGAAATGGGGATTGCACTTAATGGGGATGTCTCGATGAGAGTGCAGGCATCAACACAAGACACGCTAATTATTGTGTTCAAATCTCAAATGAAATGTTAGATAACCTTTCTTGCATTTACTGGCCATTGCCACAGATGTTTGATGTGTCTTAGCCCCGTAGATATCAAGCGTTAAAATTCATCAACTCAATAGTACACAATGTATTGACCTCAAAAGGATAACATGCTGAATTAACCCTGCTGGGATGTGAACATGGGATCTGCTGCCTCCACACGCAATACCCCCCCCCATACACACACCTCCCAATCTCAGTCATGTTTTTCTTCGATGAACAGGAATCGCTCGTCTTCCACGGCTTCTCGGTCCTTTCTGGCTGGGCTCTGTTTAACTCTACTCCTTTCCATGACACCGACTGCTCTAAAGGGTTCTTTCTGCTGCTCAGTGTTGGCAGGGCACCCACGCTTTTAAGGCATCACTACCATTTGGGAGGGAAACTGTAATGTCAACGTCATTAACAAATACTACTGGTTCTAACCCCCCTCTCTCCCCAAATTACAAGGTAGGAGGTATTACTGCCATCTGCAAATACCAAGTATACACACCTACCCAACATGCTGTACAACGCACACATTTCTGGGTTACAAACGGCCAGCAAAAAATGTCAGCTTGGGGTTCCGTTTTAAATCAAGTGTCGATATTGTGGGATCCCCTGAGGACGGAGTGCAGTACAGTGCCCTCGCGATGGTATCCCAAAGAGTCAGGGCTGCAGATCTGGACTGCATATCACAACCTTAATAGTGTATTGAAATAAATGCATGATTCCCCAATCTTTGACCGCCCGTAGAAACAATGTGTGTTATATCATTACGTAGCCAAAATGTTTAGAGCTGTCAAATTACCATGTCAAAACATAACTCCTCTGTGTAATGACATAAGAGTATTCCCCGGTAATTGAGGGTTCAGCTTAAACAGCGCAAGATAACAAAGGAGTAGCGCACCGCGCTCTTGACATTTTTTCATAGGTGAGATTGGAATACATTTGCAGTCTTAACATTGTAGAGGTATCTGCTAGTATTGTGGTCACATGTGCAGTGGGACATATGATTTATATTCCAGCTGCCTGAATTTAAAATGTACATGTATATCCTAGATGTCATATGGTAATGGTACCCGCTGGAGCTTGGGTACATAACTTAATGATTGCTGCTCCCTATGGGCATCCATTGGGGTTTCTTTATATTTGCAATAGAAGAACAAATATTAAAACATTCCTTAGTGCATTCAGACATTCCTACATCATCACCATGAATATTAATAGTCCCATTGCCACACTTAAATTGCAGCTGTCTGTCTCTTACTCATTGTTGTGGCTCAGACAGGTTACCAATAATGTCACCAACATTAAAGTTCATATGAAGTATGTGTAAATAATCTTCGTTCATCTCTCTGGGTGTCATGGTGTCCAATCTTTCGATCCAGTAAGTCTCACTTTGATCTGGCTAGATCTAGATGTGCGTCTTTTTTGGTGATCACTTCCACCTCCTGGAATCGTATCTGTGTTATGTCTTGTTTCTTTTCAAGACAATGACGGAACACTACTGAATTCATGTTCTTAGTTCTTATGCATGACCAGTGCTCATTCCATCTTTGTTTGCATGGTCTTTTAGACTGTCTGACATAATACTCCCCACAGGGACACTTAATAGAGTAAATCACATTGTTGGTGTGGTACAACGTACTTTCATCGCAGGATATTTTTTCGCAGGTTTTTTTACTGTGAATATTTTGTCGAAAAAAAACTCATCTAATTTTTGGGTGGGGTTAGAAAAATATATAAATTGTATGTGGGTGTACAGGAATACAAAAAAAATTAAAGGGGATGGGAGGCTTGGGGCATAACCCCCCAAAAATAAAAAAATAATTTTTTTTAGTTTTTTCATTAAAAAATCTGCGGTAAAAAAACAGCGAAAAAACCTCCCGTGATGAAATGACATGGAACCGTTGGTGTCACACGTTGCAAAACTGAATTTTTATCTTTTCACTGGATATCGGGTGATTTATTGTATTGCCCTTGCTACAGACCTGCAGTTTGTGCAATGCAAATGGTGGAATGTGCCAGTCTGTTTGGTTACGGGTTTCTTTCTAGCTGGTGTAGTCTTTACTAACACGTGGCGTTGCGCCACCCACAACGACAACAAAGTATGAACAGGTAAGGCTCATGCATGTTGCACGGTGCTGCGGATCCACAATCCTTTTTGGAGCGTTTATCAAAACTACAGGTAAGCGGGATGGGGAACGGGATGGAGAACGGGATGAGTGGGTGTATTGATACATCACTAGATATTTAACACTTTTCCATTTGGGTGCTTTGATGTGGATTACATAGCCGATCGTGACCATTAACCCCCAGTAGGTTCTAAGGAAGACTCTGGTACTGTACACAATCTTCCTTTACAAACATTGATGGCAATGGAATGTAAATAGTAACCACATGGACACATGCAATGTTCTCGCTCTCTTTACAGTCCTGCACAAAACCTTATGCTATATGCAGGTAAATGAGCGTATTCCTGAAAACACTTGCAGACGTGTATACAAGAATTGGAAGTCTTGAAGTGATGACGAGCTGATGTGTTATTTTTGTCTGTATGTTGTGTGGCTCTTGTTTGTCTTACGAGTGGTTTATTAATTTGTAATGGTGTTTTGACCTATGTGCACATATATTTGTCTATTGTTTTGTACATTTGAATAGTGTTTAGCCCTGAAGACGGATTAACATCCAAAATGCATTGGCTTTGGAACTCAACATGATGTATAACGCACATATTTGCGAGTTACAAACGCCCAGCAAGAAATGTCAACTGGGGGTTCCGTTTTACATTAAGTGTCGATATTGTGGGATCCCCCGTGGACAGAGTGCGGTACAGTGCCCTCGCGATCGTATCCCAAAGATCTGGACTGCATATCAAAACCTTAATAGTGTATCGAAATAAATGCATGATTCCCCAAGCTTCGACCGCCCGTAGAAACAATGTCTATTACATAATTACGTAGCCAAAATGTTCATAGCGGTCTTTCACCATGTCACTTGATACATAACTCCTCTGTGTAATGATTTAAGAGTACCCTCGTAATTCCCCGGTATTTGAGGGCTCCGCTTAATCCACACTCAGTCTGAATCCACACGGCCTCTTATGAAGAAATAAAAGGACTCAGTGATAATTATAATGTTTATGGAAAACATGATTTGTGTTTGAGAAATGTTATACGTTAACATAAAGAATGTGTATATTAAGATTTATTCAACCTGTGATCAGGAGATTTAGAGAGCGATTGGTTGGTGCGGGGTCAACCGTGAAGCTCGCGTGCATATCTGATAGCCTTGTGCCCATGGCGTCTTCTACCAAGCAGTTCCTTGAATATATCATGCATATTGGGAAGTTATATTAATCTGGAGAATCTAATACTGAAATAACTGAGTGGGGCCCACCTTTCATCAAACTTTAGCTGCAAATGCCACCCATTTATTTGTTGAGCTTTCAAAATGGAAATCCATCAATTTGTACCTCCACCCCAGAAATCTCAGCTAAAATGTAACTCGGGGTTTTTCCTATGGACCAGGGAAGCACAAGAGTTTCTCTTCAATATAGGGTGGACTCTAAGAGGGTGAAAAGATGGGCGTGAGTGTTCACCTTTGCCACTTAAAACATAAACGTATCGGAACTGGCCCTTTTCTGCAATAGAAACATGACTGTACACTGTCCCTTTCCACCATCAATATGAGGGTTGAAACTGTTAGAATAAATGTTGTAACAAACACAGCAAGCAGTATTGCTGTATTATACCTGTCTGTATCCCAGCAATGCCACCGGAGGCAGTGGTAAACTCTGAATTTGGTGGCTTTTCAGGAATACCACTGGGGGGAGCGACAGTATTCGGCTATAAAATGCACCCATTCCGTAATGCGGCCCTAAGTGTTCTCTTCAATGCATTGAGCTGCATGTTCTTCCTGCTGCAACCTTCTTGTCTCGTTTTTTTCTTCTGTTAATTGGTATTTGTATTTGGGCGAGACTATGCAATGCCTGAAATCGTGGCCTCCAAACGCTCGAAGTCGCACATTTCTAAGATTTCTTTCGTCGTAGAAATTCCGCTTGGAATTGTGCTCGGAGCAAGTTCGGTTTTTGTTTCCTGCAGCTGAATTCCCTGGGCCCTCCCTCCCAGCAATGTTAAGTTTTAGTGAAGTGAGAGAAACCGCATAATGAAAGGTAAACATTCCCCTCAAGAAGAGGCAGAACACCACCCCAGGAAAAGATAGCGCGCAAATAACCCACCAAGAGAAGAACAAACATGCCTCCCGGGAAAGACAAACTCATGCAAATGCAGGTCAACGCCCACTCACCGAGACTGAACTCTGTGAAGCTGGAGCACGTGACAAACTGCCAACACCTGCAAGGACACGTGAACCTCACTTTGACCCAAACGCATGGCCACAATACAACCGCGACAAAGGACGCTTCTCGGGTTACGTGCACGCCAGGCGAGACTACCGTTGCACAGTTACAACTACAGAGGTCTACTTCATAACAAATGCACAAGGAAATCATTTAGAGGAGTACGAAAAAAAAACGTTGCTACCACGTCCCTCTTCCTGGTCAGTGGCGCCCCTAGAAATAAGTATTAGGGGTGCAAGCTAGAGATCACAAATACAACAGGGAGGGAGGAGTGGGGTGTTGGCACGTTAAATAAGGGTCAACTAGGGTGGGCAACTTTCTGAGATCTGTTAATGCTCTTAACACCTGGCTTCATTGCAATGCTAATGGTCCTTGTGAGGTGATGGCCGTGTTTAACTGCAAACATGGCCATCACTACCGTACCAACAGAGCATTAGCAATGGAATGAAGCCTGGTGTTGGAGCGTTAGCAGCAAGACTGGAACAGCCATGGCAGCAGCTCGAGCTGCAGGCTCACCAAGGAGTAGCAGTCATTTGTATAGCACCTTTATCCCATTAATATGGCCTCAACGTGCTTGGGTGGGAACGCCCTCAGGGGACCGAAGTCCAAGGAGTGGGAAGTAGTGTGCAAACTAGAACACGATCCTGCATTTGACCAAGATACAGAGTTCGGAGGGCTGGCTGGGATCCGTAGAGCTACCCTTGAAGTCAGGCACATGGATGGGTGCTGAGTGGAGACGAATGTGTGTGATAGCTAGAGAGATTCATTAAGTGTCCAGCTGGCCAAAATTTGCTCTAGGTCGTTGCTGCTTTCTGATTGATAAGGTTTTATGCGCTGAGTTTAAGCCTAGAAGAGTGTTATGTGTAGAAGCGTTGCTGTGGGGTGGGGGGTAAGGGGGCTACAGCACTGGGTCTTTTGGTTGTAGCCCCGGATAGAAGCTCCAAGGCTACAACCAAAAGGCTAGCTAGCCCAGAGCCCTGGCTGTCCTGACAAGAGCGTGCCCCAGATCTTTTCCAGACCTAGCAACACCCCTGCTATGTGTCCATCTAGACCCTGAATATTTGTTGGAAGTCGTCGCTGCATTCCACTGTGTGAGGGTGGGTAGCCATGCCTGAGGCTGAGGTTTACTGACGAGTGCGTGCATACGTACCTTGAGGCTCGGACAGGGCCTAGTCATGGAGGTAGTTGGGCGCTGTAAAAGGCTTTGTTATTTCTAGGTACAACGGAACATGCAGGCCTAATGCATCATCTGGGCACAGTCGCGCTGAGAATTATGATTACAATTTCAAGTATCTTCTGAGTGCAATTATCGACAATCCCCATAAATCGTTAGACTGCAGACAGGATGACAACATGGATCTTCTAGGTGTGGAGTCAAGGTAGAGGTCAATAGACAGGAAATCCCAGTACCGATTTCATGCTGTGAGCAGGCTATCCTGATACATTACATGTGTTTCATACCGGCTACTCTCGAACTGTCAGGAGCTATAAATGGGATACCGGTGCTCACAAGCCTGAGCGAGATAGGCTGATGGGCTGGCTGCCCACAAAACCCAGCAATCCTGGATGGTCAATATGCAGAGTTTAGGGGTTGAGGAGGTTCATCATGTGGTCACCATGCCTTCTGACGTGGTTCTAGCTGTCTTGGGTGCCAGACTTTTGTTGTGTGTCCAGCTAGTCTGAAATTAGTTATCGCATGTATTCGCAGTATGACGGTAGTTGTTTGTTGTGTATTATTGTAATTGAGTAGCATTTGGTTTTGAGAGTGCAGGGGAGGGCCGCTGTGACAACGGCTGGCAACTGCTGTGAGAAACCTGATGGTATTCTCACTCTTCCTCCCCCAGAAACCTCTCATCAGGTGGCCAGTGAAAGGCCATCGCTCTTTGTTCCTGATCCTGGGGGTGGAGAAAGAAGGGAGGATCACCTGGGTGGTGGGTCCTTGGGGATTGGGAGTGGATGCCTGCAGGTGAGACATGGTATCCCCTTTTCCCTATTGAAGACCAACCTAACCCTCCCTGGCCTTTATATGCTACTGTAAGACCTCTCCCCCCTTTTCCCCATCTTTTGCCTCTGACAGTACTGGGATGAGGAAGAGGCGACTAGGAGTGAACAACACTAACACCTCAATTCACCACTCTAGTACTGGGACAAATAAGATGCCTGGAGAGTGCCTTAAAGGTCAGGCATGTCCTTTTAAATTATGGTCAGGCAAGCCCAATTGAAAATCCACACCTGCAACCTGTCAAAGATCTGCAGGTGTATAAAGGGAGACCAGAAATGCAGCAGGGAGAGCAACAGGGAGGCCTTTGTGGCAGAGACCAGCAGGGGACCAGTGTCATGAGGAGGCAGGCGTGGTCGAACCTGAGAGGAAGCCAGGAAGCCAGCCGAGATCACCAGGCGTGGGAGTCTCTGTGTGGGAGAGACAGCAGCTGGAGCTTTGAACGAGACTGGAGGAAGAGAGGACGCCGTCCGCATCCCATCCAAGACGAGGCAGCAGGGCTGCCGGTGTGTGGAGGACGGTATTCGGAAGGCGAGCAGGGCTCACAGAAGCCGGCCCATTGGTCTACAAGACAGAGGAGAAATGCAGCCATTGGAGAGGAACACCAGGACCGGTGAGTTTAGGGAAGTCGCCCACGTTCGTGGTGCTCGTAGCGTGCTAAACTTGGTGCAATTAAGGGCCTCACATGTTTATTGAATACCAAACTGATTGAAACTTTGAAACATAACTGAAATACATATATCGAATGTCAAAATTAGTGAAAACCTTGAAACTGAGCTGAAGTAAGCTTATTGCATACAGAATTGAATAACACTTTATGGGTAAAGTTCACAATGGATGACCACCAAAGGGGAAAGGGGAAAGTGCCCATTTGCAAACACTTACTAAAAAAGAGCACCAGTGTGAAAAAATGCCACAGAAAGGTGGGGAAGGGAAAAGCCCACCATAAAGTGAACTTTATAAATGGATACAATACGGCAAGGCCAAATGCTGGCAAGAAGTGTCAAACACATGGTGACAAAGCCAAGAGCCTAACCAGGAGAAAGTTTAAAACGGCACACTGAGGGTTCTCGGTTGGGTGGACCGTGTGGTCTGACAGCTGTACCTAGACCAGTGAGCCCTAAATACCTGCAAGTAAAAAGACATTGTGAAATAAACCAAGGCGCACAGTGAGTGAACTGGTAAAGCGAACCATGAGGGTCAAGTGGACCTATTTTTGGCTGAACATTGAAAGATTGAAACCCGTGCAAGTGCTGCCAGGGACGTCATTCCAAAAAAATGCCAAGGGTAGCGGAAGTGACATCACATGACCCTTGACCTCTGATGACATCACAGTAAGTGATGTCATTTGACCCCACCTCAAAGTGATATCGCAGGAAACGATGGAATACAACCTTTCACCCCTTGACAAAACAGGAAGTGGCATCACATAGCATTGTTCCTAAGTACACTACGAAAAAAATATGGTTACAATATCACTGTAATGGGATATATATTTCATGTAAGAATGGATCACCATATGTATCATTAAGATAAGTGTGTATAGGCCATATTACCAAATGACTGTGAATGCAAGCAGAAGTCTATGGCCAAATGATAATGATGTGTTATTATATAGCGCTTAAGCGCTTTATATAGAAAAAATATACATACAATATCACCCACCCTGTATTGCTACTCATTTATCGACCTCAGAAGGATGAACGGCTGAGTTGAGGCGTTTAAGAACAGACTAATTCAGTGACTCCCCCCCTGAAGTGTGCCTAAGATAAATAATATAAACCTTTAATAAGTCTAGCAATAATTGTATACAATTCCAGAAAGACATATTATTTGGTATTCCTATTATTTCTTAATTAGGGTCACTGCTGAAAGTGTGAGACTTGTGGACCTCCTGTTCATTTTATTTTAAGAGGCCTGAACAAGAAAGCCAGCCACTCCAGAAGCAAAGGGAGACATGGCTCTGGCCACAGCGCAGGAGCTTGCATTAAAAAAAAATGACGCTTTTTAATTAACTTTTATTTTAGGGGTAGCAAGGGAGACCACAGGGGTATTAAGGGAGAACTCAGGGGTTGCATTTGCGACCCCTAAATGACATCCCTGAGTGCTGCGTTGAAATCTTGGGAAAGGGAACCTTGAGATTTGAGGAACTATAAATACTGTCTTGAGGACGGAGCCTCAAGACCCTTTTTTGTGTGAAATGTGTTACATTAAACTTGGGGAAGGGAACCCCGAGGATTGTGTGGAACTGTATTGCCTTGAACTGGTAAAAGGGTAATCTTGAGACCTTTGTGGAACATTCTTGAACTTGGGGGAGGGAGGCTGAAAAGGAAGCTAAGAGTTGTAAGAAGCACAGAACTTTGTTGATCCCCATTTCTTTCATTATTGACACCCCTAGACATGGTTTAGCTTTAGTTGTGAGGGCAAGGATAGGTTTTGGACACAGACAGACTTTGAAGTTGAACTCTTTGACTCTGACTTTTCTTAGTTTTGTTCAGGCAGGGAATCCCACCTTAGCATAAGGAAAATTAGGAATGATACCATCCTGACATTTGAGTTAATAAATTCTAGAATGTGTAGATCCTGCCAAATTCCTTCCTCCTGGAACAAATCTGTGCTTATTCCTGTATATAAAAAGGGGGAGCCAACTTCACCTGCCAATTACCGCCAACTCTCTCTGCTAGATGTAACCAGTAAAATCTTCAACACTTTGGTTCTCAAAGAAATCGAAAAATGGGTCACTGAAAAACAGATCCTGAATTATGCACAAACAGGCTTTAGGCCAGGGGCAAGCACTACCCATAATATTAGGGTCCTTGACCAGCTAATCAACAAAACCATGAGCTGCAAGAATGCCACACTATATATTGTCTTTGTAAACTTTACTAGTGCTTTTGACCTGGTGGGCCGTGACATCATGTGGTCAAAACTGAAGCACATGGATTGCCCTAGGTGGAATCTTAACATATTGATAGCTCTGCATAGCAACACCACCACCAGGGTCCGACTCAATGATCGGGGGGAGGTCACAGAGGAGATTTGCATTAATATGGCAGTTAAGCAAGGCTGCGTAACTGCGCCTATGCTATATAACCTATATATAGCCGATCTGTTGGACCGTATGTCATCAAAGTCAAATTGCCCTCCCAAATTGAGTGAAACACTGATTACGGGAATGCTTTATGCAGATGACCTGATCCTCTTTGATCGTACAACGTCTGGTATTAGGAACCTACTTAATGAGTTACTGGTATACTCCAAACAGTTGGGACTGGTCATAAATCTGGGAAAAACAAAAATATTGACTATTGCAAGAAAAGACCTTAAACAAACTGGTATTGATTCCAATGTGGGAACAATAGCGGTGGTGGAGCAATATCCGTACTTGGGTTTAGACTTCAAAGGACTGTTCGACTACGAAGCAATAATAAGAAATGAAAAACGGAGGGCAAAATTGCTCACCCTCCAGGCCTGTAGATTTGCAAAGGGCACTGCAGGTTTTAGCATGGCGGGTATTCTGAAATTTTACCCGCTAAACTTTGTACCCACAATTCTATATGGCCTGGAGGCATTATCCATGCAAGATCTAACTTGGCTCAACATCTTAGAAGGTCACTATTGGCGCACTGCTTTTGGCCTGGGACCATCCTGCTCAGTACAATACTTAAGATTAGAACTGGGGCTCATTTCCCTGAGAGGGATGGCACTGCGTGCGTGAGGTTCCTTCTATTTGAAAGCTTGAGCAAACCCCCGCTGCAAATTACTAAGGTTGGCAGGGCATAGCTATGATTCAGAAAAACATCCCCGGGGTGGATCATACAAGAGTTGAATGAATAATTATTTGCAGAGATTGACTGGCCTTATGAAAAACTGAAACATCAACCATATATCCACCAAAAAAAAGCATTTGAAGATAAACTGAATAAGTGGGATTCGTGTATGAATACAGACCACTTATCCATGCTCAGTGGGTATGAGGCAGTCTCTCACGTCACCCACAGATACCTAAAAACTCAGGCTTACTTAATGCTATCTCCGGCCCCTGAAGTTAGACGGTTCCTGCTGCAATTAAGAACAAATCAGCTACCGGTTCTTACTATTACTGGCCCTCGGTTGAACATTCCTCGAGAGGCCAGGACCTGTCGAATCTGTCAGGGGGCAGGAGTACTTGAATCCACCCGACTTGTTCTAACACTCTGCCCAAAACTGGGCCCTACATATATGGTTGCATATGAAAAATGGGTCCACTATTATGAGGCGATAAAAGAAGAAGACTTCTGGTATGGCTGTCTGAATACAGTCTCCTTAAGCCTTCAGCTAGCACTCTTCAGGTTATGGACCCATATCAAGCCTTTACTCCATATATGAACTTAAATATATCTGGAAGTCGGTATACCACTCTGACTTGGTGACTGTGTGAATCTATGGTCTGGTAAATGTCTGTAAATTGCTGACCATGACATATCCCTATTCTATCCAATGATTTGATCACCTCTTAGACCTTTAAAATCGATTGCCATAGACTAGGTATCCTGAGCTCGTGGCCATAAACTACTTCTTTCCTATAATTCCTAAATCACTGCATAAATAAACCTGACATTTATCTATTTTAGAATTTATATCAATTGGAGAACTCTGATTAACAAAAGATCATATGTTAGCTGTTTTATATTGTTGTATATTGCAGTTTGTCACCCATGTTGTATGTTGTATTATCTAACCTAATTTATTTATTTCATAAATAGTTTGTTCTTGTCTATTATGTATATGAGATTTGTATGAGTTGTGTAAAATCCAATTTCTGGATTGTATCACAATAAAGTATTTATTATGTTAATAAATTATTTTACTTTGACCTTTGTATCTGTTGTCTGTGTCTTGCTTCATGATGCCTTCACACCACATGTAGGTGTATGACCACGTTACTTGTTGACGTTTGGGAATTTGTTGATGCTAAGGGGTTCGGAGGTGGCACGACTGTTTGTGTCTCTTACTTTACCTTGAAGTGCAAATAATCTGATCTGAGTTTGGCTGATGGATGCAAGTGATGCCCTGGTGATGGAAATAAGGGTGGGGAAGAAGATTCAGGTTGCCGTTGGGAATAGCCAGGTTTTGAGGACCTTTCTGAAGGAGAGATAGTTATCATTGCCTCGGATCTGGAGTGGAAGGGAGTTCCAGATGGAGGGGGCTTTGACGGAGTAAGTGGTTCCTCCCATTCTGGTGGAGTTGAAATGGGGGAGAGCAAGGAGAAGAGCTGAACCAGATCTGAAGTTTCTGGTGGGTTGGTAACGTGAGCTTGTCCTGGAGGAATCGTGGTCTGGTATTGTGGAGGGTGAAGGCAAGTGCCCCCAGATAGCACGACCCTCCCCGCAATGAGAGGCAAGAATGAACTCTCCCACGAATGGGAATAAGGCTAGGACCAAGTGCGGGTAAGCTTAAGGGAAGCTTTATCTAAGTCAAAATAGGGCATGCAAAGAACTCTGCAAACTCCGAGAGCGCTCTGTCTGACAATAGCAAAGACAGGCGTTTTTATTTACAAAAAGTGTCATAGGCACCTACACACTATAGGGGGCACATGTACATGGGGATTGGGTGGCGTCGACTAACTATATGTGCAGCTGTGATGCGTCTCTCCGTGGATGGTGGACACTGCCGGGTGCCAAAGTGGGGTGGGCAGGTCAGCTGGGCTCATCCGGGAGGCGCTGTCCGGTCAGGCATAGTCAGTGTCATTGATGGACGTCTTTCTTAGCTTTCTGCCCTACGGGCCAGGCACACCCCTTTCATTCAATGCTGCAATGTCAGTTGTCCTGTAAATCCTACAATAGGTTATTCTACAGGTTAATATAACACGGGAGGAATGCGCATTAGATGGGGTACTTTGGCGATACATCAATACAGGGTTGCGGTTATCCTGTTGACTAGGTATCATAGGCCACAGGTTCGGGTCTCAGGGCATGGGGTAAGCTGTCTGGGCTTTGGGTCTCGTTAGAAGTCATGACGGATGCTTTTACACAATGTTGGTGCAATATTAGGTATCTTCTTTTACAAGCGTCATTAATCTGGGGTGAACTGATGGGTCATGGGACCTATGAGGGGGCACCTCTGGCCTCTGGTTATGGCCGGATTTTGCTACTGGGCTGTAAATAATTCAGGTGGCTGTTCGTGGCCATGTGAGCTGCGGGGGAATCATGAATGCCTGAAGGGAGGAGAGGTGGCCTTGGATATGCCCACAATGATAGTCTTCTCACAAGCTGCAAACTGTAAAACAAAGGGATTCGCATAATGTAAACTGGCTAAGGGGTTACACATCTATAGTATTTATATCAGTACATATTCATTTCAGAATTCGTTAACTATATCTACAGCTCCATTAGTCACTATAGGGTAATTATTTGCAATATTAGCAGTTTTAGCATCACACTGTAAACATGATACGTGAGGTAGCATTAGGGTTGGTGGAGCACGCAGGAGCAACAGACCAATACGGTTGACAGCAGTAATACACATTAAACCTGTACATTTGCACTTGATGGCATTCTATGTATTTTATTTACATGAGCTCACAATACTGTCGCGCTTGTGTTCCTTTGCACTCTAGTAGCATCAGGGTAGTCATGGCATAAGGACTTGGTATCATTCACTTTACATTACCCCTAGAGAGGCACATAGTAGGAAACCAGGGGCCCTGAGTGTGTGTGCATACTGAGGGGGTTTGAGTATTGTGACCATGTGGTCGGACATTGACACATTCTTCGGTTCGTACAGTGTTTGTAGATTTTTGACACGGGGGTTGTGCAGAAGGGATATCATTGTAATGCAATATATGTATATATGTATATATGTATGAGCAGTTTCCTGGTGTGGGATTAAGGCTTTTGTTTCATCGAGGACGGTGTACAGTTATTTTCCAAGCCAGCCCCGCTGCCCGGGTCACGCTGAGGATAATGATGCACTGCGGAAGGTGAAAGATACAGTGTTTGCTCTAACACTAGCTCATGTCCGACTGGTCGTGGGAACGGGCTTTCTGCGGATCTGCCAGGGAGCGGAGGCAACAGGGTAGACGAGGGCTCTCTAAAGGTGGGGGGCCGTGCTGCAGCGCACAAGGAGTCATGTCTTAAGATGGCGTTCTGGTTTTCAAAATGGTTTCCTGGGCCTAGCCTAATACAGTATGTTTAGTCAATGTGTCGGCCAGTGGTCCACCCACCACCTGTGCCCTGGTGGCAGGGAGGCCCCTGATGAGTCATGGACATCACAAGGAGGGGATTGCAGGGGAGGGGGGGTCTCTTTGACCTGTCCTCCCATACATTTCCCCCCTTTCGTTACTTAAGTAACGAATAACGTAACTCCCCCAACAGCTCACATTCTTTTTCATCAGCCACAGCCTCATCCCATGCCGGGGTGCCCTTTATGGGCATCCAAGCCCTGCACACCCCCCTCAGGCTTTCCCCCCTTCTAGCATATTTGTCTGGGGTACAAGTTAGATATTTACAATCCCTAGTTCCCTCCAAGTCTACCCACACCTCCTCATACCATTCCAGTTCCCGGGGCTCTCTAATTGTTGTGTGCCATAATCTATCTACTATATCCCTATTGCGGTATACCGGCACTATCTGGTATTTAGGCCCCGGCTCTTCACCTGTTTGCACTTGAGCTTCCTGCATAGCTTGCACTGTTGTGCCTCGAGCATTGCCCATTGTCACCATCATCAATGTACCATTTGGTACTGCGCCCGCACAGCATCGAAGGCCCATCTGGCACACACAAAATATTAGAAGTAAAAACACTACTGTTGGCATTAGTAGTTTAACAGTCAATCCCAGCCATGATGGGAACCAGGAGAAGGTTATCGAACCACGTGCTTGCTTCTGTCCCGCCTTCCGCTTTCATTCTTTCTCCTAGGTTGTGTACTGCTGCGATCACGTGGGACAATGTACCATTATCAGCGTCTTCAGAAGGTACGAAAGTGCAGCATGCACTTCCAATTTTTCGGCAAACACCTCCGTCCATTGCTGTTAATAGGTCCAGGACATACCTATTTTGCATTGTCATTAGCCGCAGGGCTCTCAACTCTACCTTGATCACTTTGAAACCTTCCTCTGTATCGTTTGCCAACTGGGTCAGCTCCCAGCGTGTTATTTGGAGCCACTTAGCATTTGCCCGTGCCTGAATGCTTGGAATGAGTTAGGCAAAGAAGGTCTCTGCAGAGCTAAACAATCGATATCTGTCTGGGATCTGCGCCAATAGCTCTGAAGATGCCTGGAATATGTAGTTGGATGATCGTCTGTTTCGGGACAGCATTTCCTCCTTGTTGCCAGAGGACAAAACATACATCTGCGGTTCTTCTGTCGGTTGGGCCTTGTTTTCACGGGGGGCTTCTTGCCCTTTCCTGCCCCCGCCGATGTGGCTCTCTGGTATCACCATTAGTGCTGAATGTAGCGTGGCCAGTGAGCAACTGCCGCTCCATGATTGTGGGAGATGCAAGTATGCCTGGCGGCCACACACCCAGTAGGTGTCCATGAGTGCTGCTGTCCCCTTCCTCATGTCTGGGATGGTGAGAGTCCTGTTGCAGTCTTTGTTTACCCCCATTGCGGTCTTTCCTTGCCCCTGGAAACATAATTCATATGTTATTTCTTTCTGCAGTTTGAACGGTTTTTCAATGGCAGTCACCCACGTTAACTTTGTGATGTGCTCTTTCCAGATGGCTGTACATGTTCTTACGATCCACTGCATTTTTTCAGGTGACGCTCCCCGCAGTGCCTCCGCTTTGCATGTAACTTCTTTGTCTTTCCATCTGTTGTCTGTGAATAATGTCCCCTTTATTACAAAAAATGGTTCTTTCAGGCATATTACGCCTTCTACTTTCGGGTAGCATGTTTTCTCGTTCTGCAGCATGCTAAAAGTTATTTTGTGTGCCTGAAAGGTGTTCTTAATTCTGTACAGCGTAAGATGAAGGAGACATTGGGCATTTATCAGAGGCAATTCTTTTGGTAGCAGCACCTTGGGTGTTCCTGAGGCATGGGGGATAAGGGAGCAGACATAGCAACTCTCATTTGTTGTTTGTTTAGCAGTTGTGCTCATGTCTGCATACCATTTATTAGTCTGGTGAGGGTGTCTTGGGTCTTCCATCTGATCTAAACCCAGACCATAATATTCGTCATACTTCCCTTTTCCTCCTATTATTTCTAAGATATCTCGCAGCTTAATGGGCGATGTGTGCTCTATACCCCCCTTTTCCCACATCCTCCTCTGTCCATTCATCATACAGAGATACAAACTTTTCTGCCATCTTTTTGTTCTCTTCAGTTTTTCTATGATGTCAGGTACTGGCTGCTGTAGGGGTGGTTACTTGTGTGGGCGGGATAGTGGGGGTATTATAAAGCCACGATATGACAGAAGGGTTGCGGTCATTTGGCAGGGGACTTATGCTAGCATTTATTTCAGCACTGCTTTTCTTGGAATAGTTGGTTGTTTTGGGCGGTTTCGTGTTATACCCCCACACAAGCCGGTATCCATTCCATACCAAAAAATCACCTTCTTTTGCCTTTTCAGTTGTTATATATTCATTTGCAATATTACTTCTGTTGCCCCCTCCCCTCTCATTCATCTTGACAGAAATGAATGCTATGAACCAATACGTGCTTGTGCCAAACATTATCACAAAAAATAATACGATACACACATTCATACGAATATCTACAACTTTCTACTATAGTATTTCTATATCTCGATATTCTATTGTTCTCCGTTGTGGGCTGCCCGTTCGTTGCCATGGTTGTTCCTATTCAAAACATGAAAGTGCATTAAGTATATACATGTAAACATTTGTTTTTTGTACTGTAGACACCATGCAATTATAGTGTGAAATAGGCCGAGAGAGAGCGAGAGAGAGAGAGAGAAACATATTCTCATTGATATTCGATCACTTTTTCCATTTTTCATTTCAATCATTAATGTTATTCACTTATTTCTTTCTCGTACCTGTAAATCAATTTCTTTGTTAGCATATTAATATACCTGATACGCTTATTTTTAGCTGTACCTTTTTCATTTAATGGTTCATTTGTTATCATTTGCTGTTGTCTGCGCCTCCTCATCCACTTCCTCCTGAACATTATTGTAGGCCCTTTGTACGTCTGTTAAATGTATCCAGTACCTCAGCCCTTTAACTTTGACTGCTGTGGGAGTACAAAAAATTACCTCGTATGGGCCATGGAATCTTGGGGCACTCCATCTGCGCACAAAGCTTCTAACATAAATAAAATCCCCTGGCATTAGGTGTCCTTGGGGGCTCTGTTCTACGAATGACACAGTTTGGTTTCCCTCTTCTCTTGTAAATGGCGGTGACAATTGTCTTGAGATTGCACGCGCTGCTCTAGTCAATTTGTTCAGATAATCAGTAAACTCATCTCCTAATACTGTGGCGCTTCTATGTGCATCTGAGTGTCTACACAGCGGAGAATGTGCTGTGTGCATTCTTCTCGCCGTCACAATCTCATGAGGGGACAAGTGGTGGTCCTTACTTAGCTGGTTTCTCAACTCGAATAGTGCTAGGGGTCAGCAATACACCCAGTTCTTTTTGAGTGAGAAGCATAGTTTGGACAATCTTCCTTTTAATAGGCCATTGATCTTCTCCACAACGCCATTGCTTTGAGGGTGATAAATCGAGCAAAGCTTGTGTTTGATCCCCAATAATGCAGTAACTTCCTTGAACAGTTCATTCACAAAATGAGTGCCATTTTCTGAGCGAATCACGTCGCGAATTCCCCAGCGCGGGAATACTTCCCTCACTAGGAACTTTGCTGCGCACTTAGCATCTGGACGTGCACATGGACCAGCTTCAACCCATCTTGAAAATGGACATACAACTACTATCATGTAGCGTGCCCCATTACACCTTTCCCCCATGTCTGCGTAATCAATATGTAGTTCCCAGAAGGGTCCTGTTGGTTTTGGAATTGTCCCTCTGAGTGTCCGTAATGTCATTCCGGAATTGTATATCTGACACGTTGTGCACTCCATTGCTTAACTTGATATATGTTCCTGGAGCCCTTGCATGAAACAATCTTCCTGTATCTCTGCTGCTATGTGGTGTTTGGCATTGTGTGCTGGAAAGTGTAATTGCTGGAACGCTATCTCCATTAATTTAATGGGCATCACCACTTTACCTGTGTTACTTTGGCGCCATAGTAAATCTGTTGCCGACTGGCTGCAACCCCGTTTTTCCCACAATGCTTTTTCTTCATTACTTGCTCCTTCCTGTAACTCTAGTATTTGTGATATGGGCATGGCATTGTACCCTTCTGGTAATTCCTCACTCGCTTGTTGCTGCAATATGTACTCACCTGCAGTCTCCTTTTGGAAATATGACGCCTCCTTGGCGGCAGCGTCCGTTTCCCAAAGATACAATATCTGTGTTGGACGTATGTGCTTGGCTCTTGACGATTGCCACCATTGTAGGTTCTTTAAGTGCTTCAATTAATTCCTGTAGCAACTCGGCATGTTGTACTGGGGTTCCATCCGCCCTGCGAAACCCTCTCCGCCCCCACCAGGCCAGACCACCGTGTACCGTTGTAGTCATGTATGCTGAATCTGTGTATATTGTGACTGTGCATCCCTTGGCTGCACGTAAGGCTTCAATTAGGGCAACAAGTTCTGCTGCTTGTGCGGAAAAGTGTGATGGTAGGCGATATTGTACTAGCACTTCGTGCTCACCTTCCTCTAGTCTCGCTACCACCATTCCTACATGTTTTTCACCTGTATCCATGTCAATTGATGCTGATCCATCTACAAAGTACACTTCTCCTTGTCAGGGCATTTTCACTTACCACCGGGCCCTCACCCTGTTCTCCTGTGTATGTTGCACAATCATGCGTTTGCATGTCTTCTACTGTACATGGCTCTGTGATGAATGTCGCTGGATTTACTGTTCTACACCTCACTATGTGAATGTTAGCGCTGGATAATATTATCTCGTACGCTGTTGCTCGCTGTGTTATTAGTGTCCTTTTAGATCTTTCCAGTATCGCGAAAAGGGAGTGTTCCACATATAATGTAACGGAGCATCCCATTACTATGGTGGCACTTTTTTCAATGGCGAACGCGGCAGCGAGAGACTGCACGCAAAGTGTCCTTGCATAACTGTGTCTAGTGTGCCACTGTAGTAAGCCAATGGCTTGTGTCCCATGGCCAGATTCCACACGATCTCCTCACATTTGAGAGATGCATACTGGAGGACCTAGATCGTCTTAAAACTGGTACTTTGAGAACGAAACATAATCTTGGTACAGCAGAGAGACAGGCTTTGATATCACTACAGAGCAACAAAAAGATCGTTATCAAACCCTCTGACAAAGGAGGAGGCCTGGTGATAATGAGCAACACACAATATCAAGATATGGTTTTGCAACTTCTCAATGATAGAGACAGTTATAGGATCCTTCGCAAAGACCCTACGAAGGACCTCTGTCAGGAAATAAGCAATGCAGTTGCCTTTGCACAAGAACGAGACTGGATCTCTGACAAGGAGGCAGGAGGCAGCTTTCCTGACTAAACCTTCGGGGAGAACACCATGCTTTTATGCCCTACCAAAGATACATAAGGATCCCCTTAATCGACCTGGCCGCCCGATTGTATCTGGCTGTGGCTCAATTCTGGAGCCCCTGTGCAAGTTTGTAGATCATTTTCTTCAACCCATCAGTACACAAACACATACGTATTTGAAAGACACTACGCATACCATCTCCGTATTTGAAAGCCTCCCATTTGACCCGCAGGGTCAATTTCTGGTCACAATGGACATTGTCTTTGTACACAAATATCCCCCAAGCGGATGCAATCGAGTGTGCCCGTGAGTGGATGTCTGCCGACTCCACTACCCACAAGACCCCGATCAATTTTGTCCTAGAATTAATGGAGATCGCCCTTTGCAAAAACCTTTTCACTTTTGATGGCACAATATATCTCCAGACCAAAGGCACGGCCATGGGTGCGGCATTCGCACCAAGCCTGGCGATATTGTATATGGCCAAATTTGAAAATGACCACATTTTCTCAAACCAGAATCAATGGCAGGCGCAAATTACCAACTGGCATCGCTATATAGACGATGTGATATTTATTTGGACTGGCACTGCGGTTGAACTGGTGGCTTTTTGGACATGACTGAATACCCGCAATAGGGACATTCAATTTACCGTTGATAATAACAACTCAGAGATTAATTTTCTGGACCTTACGATCAGACACAAGGAGGGTACATTACAATGTGACCTTTTCCGGAAACCTACGGACAGGAACACTCTCCTCCACTACACCAGCAACCTTCCAGCACACACAAGAGACAACTTACCTTACGGGCAATTCCTCCGCATCCGGAGGAACTGTACCTCGATTGTAGACTACAAACGTCACTCGGAAGACCTCGCTGCTCGTCTGCGAGCTAGAGGGTACCCCAAGAAACAACTGGCACAGGCCATGAAGAGCCAGATATACAAATCGGGATACTCTTATCCATCCAATACGGGAAGACCAGTCTATCGAGACACGCATGACTTGCGTGGTCACGTTTGGTGCACACACGGCACAATTGAAACAAATCATTAAGAAACATTGGCATATAGCACGCTTGAACCTGCCGGATGAACAACTCCCGAGGTTCACCTTTAAACGTGCTAAAAATATTAAAGAGCAGTTGGTGCATTCCCTCTACCAACCAGATACCAAATGCGGCAGTTCCCGCACACTTCGACCCCTACAAGGTCATCACCCATGCGGCAGCTGTCGCGTGTAAATTTACAAAGAAAATAAAGTCCTTTTCCATTGGTACACGACAATGGACCCTAAAAGATTTGTCCAATTGCAAAAGTTCAAATGTGATCTATTGCATTGAGTGCCCATGCGGCCTTAGATACATCGGCCAAACAACCAGGGCTGTCAACATACGGATCTCAGAACACCGCTCCAAAATTAGATGTAAGAACTTGACAGCCCCCCTGGTGGAGCACTACCTGATGATGAACCACACCCCCAACATCATCTTGTGGTGGGTGGTGGAAAAAGTGACAGGCGGGGCGGACACACAACATAGCCTGCTCAAAAAAGAATCCAGATGGATCCACCGCCTGGACACATACCACCATGGCCTGAATGAGATCCTTCAGCCATGTATCTAAACACAAAACTCCATGATCAGCCTGCTGTATGCCACCTGACTATGTCTCCTGCCAGGCATTTCAACACACAACCCCCGCCTATACCCGGTGGTCCTGCAGCAACATATGCGCACCTGTGACCCTCCTTGGGCCCCCCAGCACTTATGGATATGCATGTGAGTAATTTTCTCACAACTCCTTCCCACAGTGCGGGGACACATGATCACGCCACCCTGTCCTCCCCGTGTCTTTCCCCCCCCTTTTTACCCTCCCCCACCCCAACCCCCCTGAGCTCTCCACCAGAGTCTCACCTGCACATACTTTGTGGGATGAGTCCCGACTGCGCTATGAGCAGCCCTGCATTAGCAAACTATGTACGCCGTTGCCAGTTTCCATGGTTACAAGCAGAAACACATCCTGGAATGCGCGCGTCCACCCGTGCCTGCAGGGGATTGGCCAGAGCAACGGAGCCTCAGGCCACGTGCACGCACGGTTGCTATAGATGCCGTATTTTCTATAACGGCATCTAGCACCCGCGCCTTCATTTACACTGTGCACTCGCGGCAGCTTTCTCTCCAGCTAGACGGGGACATTTGTGAGCCGCTACGCGAGGTAAGCTTTCTGTCAGCATTTACAGAATGCCTGCTCATCTACTTGCACACACTGGGTGTGAGCAAGTCATTACTTTCGTTTTGCACTCACGGTCACGAGGGTTTCCTCCATTAGCATACTCGGGGCACAAGAGGGAGGCCCTACTCCCTCCTTCTCCCAGCTGTACACGATGTCACCGACAGCACTAACCTTCATAGTTAGCCACCACCCAAATGTGTGCCAGTAGACATCACCTCGTACTCAGTTCTAAGGTCCCACACATGGATCACGCATGTAGCCCACACGCCTTACCTCCAATGACCGGGTTACTTAGCACTCTACCTCACCTTGGGTTGCTTTTTTCTTTTCCATTGGCCAGGGTTCCCCCTAGGACCACTCGCAGAAACCACGCCTGTTGCTGATGAAGAATCTCTGCACCACCATTCCTACCCATCAACTACCAAGTGAACTTTCACTTGTCCACCTGAAGGTACCGCTGCTTGCTTTTTTTCTTTTAAGTGCGTTGACACTTGATCACAAGCCACTGCAGCTAGTAGTGAGGTCCATACAACACCCATAGTAATTATATATCCCCCTTCTTTTGTCCACTGTGCAGCACAAGATTTTACCCAACAACTACTGCCCTGGGCCAGCTCATTGTTCAACAGGACCTATTTGAGTATCTTCCCCTGCCCAGCCCCTTTTCTGCCCTCTGGTGATTTGGATACCGAGTTTTTGGGATCTCAGCACCGGCAGGTAAGCCGCCGCCTTGCTGTATGAAAGACCATACTTTCTGTAATATATGCCAAATGACCATTGGCATCTTTGTAAAATTACTCACTCAAGCTATCTTCACCCACTGCAGGGTCGCCCCTACGGAGCCCTGATGAAGGCGGACGCTACATTAATGCACTTCCGCCGAAACGTGCCCACCCGGGAACTGCTACATTCATCTGTTCCCGTCTGAATCAGACCCTGTTTATTCAGTCTCTGTCACGTTGGCCACCAAGATATCTTATTCTCCATAGGACCCTGGAAACACACTATGCTGGAAAGTAATATCCGACTAAGCAACTTTCCATTAGGTTATTCATAAAGGAATTTCTAACCTTGAATTTCTTCACAAAGGACCTGTGTGTCCACTTCAATTGGTTCACCAGTATGCAAGAAAATAGAAAAGAAACCTCTGCTTAAGATTGACCTGTATATTGATAATACAGTACTCCTTGTTCACTCTGTTGTTAATACTATACTTTTGTTTCTTGTTATGAATTTTTATTGATGGTATTATATGTTGTCTTAACCTTTCATTTACGTATGTTGCACTTTTTTTCAACATTTGTTCTCAACTTTTATGTATTGAATACCTATCTATATAACTAGCAAATAAAACCTTTGTTTGCTACTCTCTGGTTTGTTTTAGCTCAGTGAGAAGGCAATACACCTTTGATCTTAGGTTTGGATCCATCACTTAATAGACCAACCTACATATCAATCTGTGGGCCGGACCACCCTACTGTACCTGTGAAGTACTATAACCTTGAACTTGTCCACTAGAAAGGGTACCCCCCTCTTTTGTACATGTTGTGTCCCATGGATGTCTTTTGTGTCAGAACAGCTGTCATTAGTGTTCCCTTGCAGTGAGAAAACAGGTAAAATTTGTGCTCATAGTCCGGGTTGGCGAGTACTGGAGGTCTTGAAATTAGTTGTTTGAGTGACGCAAATGAGTCACTCATCTCTTTTGACCATTTTATTTCTTTATACTCCCGCTGGGCCTCTTTGAGTGCTTGTAGTAAATGTCTTGTGTATTCTGCATAGTCTAGTATCCACGATCTGCAATAGTTGCACATTCCTAAAAACTTCTGCATTTCTTTTACCGTTTTTGGCTCTTTTACTGCTGTGATTGCTTCTACTCTGTCCGGTATTATCTTTTTGCCATCCTTCCTTTGATATCAGCTGTCCCAGGTATAATACTTCTGGTTGGCAGTATTGTAGTTTCCCTCTGTCCACCTTGTACCCTTTGTGGGCTAACAGTGTTAGGAGTGTAACTGAGTCCTTCCTGCACTCTTCCTCATTCTGTGCGCATATGAGCAAGTCATCTACGTACTGAATGATTGTACTCTCAGCTGTCAAATTTCTCAAGTCTTCGTGGAGGATACGATTGAATATACTGGGGCTCTCACAGTAACCCTGTGGTAACCTGCAATGCTAATATCTTTTCCCCCCTAGTGTAAATGCTGTCAAGTATCTGCTCTCTTCTGCCAGGGGAATGCAGAAAAATGCATTTTTCAAATCAACTACTGTGAAATGTGATGCGTTCTTTGGGATACTGCAAAGTATCGATGCAGGGTTCGGGACTAGAGGAAACTCTTTTTGTATGACGTCATTTAGTGGGCGTAGGTCCTGGATCATCCTCCATGCCCCTCCCTTTGCTTTTTTGATCGGGTAAATGCAAGTATTACATGGTGAATTTGAGGGTACTATTATTCCCTGGGCCAATAAGGCACTTATCGTTTCTTTTATCCCTTCCTCAGCTTCACGGGACAATGGGTACTGTTTGACTCGGGGAAGGATTGCTCCTGGTTTTAGTTTTATCGTGACTGGGGTAACTCTGTGCAACAGCCCTACATCATGGGGACCTGTAGTCCACAAGTTGCTTGGCACTAATTTCATGTCATCATCAAAGAAGGAAGGTGGTGCTCCCACCACAGCCATTAACTGTACAGGCACTTGTCTCGTTTGTATCAAGATATCACATGGTATTGCTATTTCCATTATTATTTCTCCGTCACTTTCTGAGTCTGAAAAGAGATCCTCATCTGATAGATCACGTAAGGCAATGTCAGCATTGATGCACAACACAGTGCGCCATTCACACCCGTCTATGTCCATACCAATTACTGCAATTACTTTTGGCTGATATCTGTACTGCATGCAAATCTAAAGATATCACTGACCCTGGTGTAATGTCTGTGCGTACTATTGGGCGGAAGATGAATTCTGTTAGTACCCTCCATTCTAACCTTTTTAGATCAGGTACTACTCGCGCTAGAGCAAACTATCCCTCTTTCTGTGAAGGATATAGTCATATTGAGCTTGCTGAGAAGGTCCCTTCCGAGCAAGTTTATTGGGGAATGTTCGTAATACAGTAGGGGCGTCCTCACTGTCTTACCCCCCACTGTCACATCCAACTCTTCTGTGTAAGGAACTTCGATGACCGCCCCAGAGAACCCCTGCGTCTCCAACCTACGGTTAGAAAGCGGAAACCGACCCTCACGTATGCATGACTTTTCGGCTCCCGAATCCACCATAAATATGAACTGCTGGTCTCCTATCTGCACCCCCACTAATGGTTCCTCCCCTGCATTGTAGGTGGTAGATAGGATGGAACACGCAAGTGTTCCCTGTGGGCTGTCCTATACTGGCTGCCTCATTGCTCCCCCCTGACTAAAAACATTGCCTGACACAACCGTCACACCGCTATAGGGGGCTGGGGCAGGTGCCCCGTTCGCAACTGTGGCGAAGGGGTTTCTTGATGTGTAGTGCATAGGCTCGTCATTCTGTGGGTGACCCTGTGTTCTGCTGTGTTGAACGTGTCTTTGGTCTACATACCCTTGCTCCTCTGGCCTCTGTTGTCTTCCCATTGGGAGGCCATATGGGCTCCCTGGGTGGGGGTTACCATATTGCTCCACATCCTAAAATCTGTTGTTTGGTCTGTTTCTACATTCTCGTGAGAAGTGCCCCCACCTCCTGCAATTCCAGCAGCTCCCTTGTGCACCTCTGGGGCCTTGCTGCCCCATATCCTCCATTACCACCGTACCTCTGCCCCCCCCCTTGCGACCACTGTACCCACCTCGTCCCCTGCGAGGGGCCAAATCCTGCCACTGCGGACCTCCGTACTGCTCCTGTCCATTCCACTGTGGTTGTCCCGCTCCTGCCCAATTCGCTGCCATCCTCCCCTGTATTGCTACCAGCCCCTCCTCCTCCTCGTCTCCCTCCCTACTATGTGGGAGCGCCGCTACTGCTGCAGCGACCTTCACCAGTTTCGTTTGTACTAACTTGGCCTCATCTGCCAATCTTTTTTGTGCTATTTCCTTTTCTCGTTCCTTTATTCGTTTGCAGTGGTGTACTATTATACTCTGTATTTCGGGCCACCCCTTCGCCTCGATCCCTGCAATTTTGTCAAGTGCTTTCTGTAACTCTTTCGGCAATCCTCTCTTGATTATGAAATAAAATAATGATGTTGACTGGTCCCAGGGCGTGCCCGTTTCCGCTCTCCACATCTCCTGTACCTGAAAAATGTAATCCATAGCATCCTCCCCCTTGTTCATTGTGCATTGCATAACCGACTGCAAGTCTGGTGTATCTGGAAATGTTTCTCTTAATGCGTCCCACACTCGTGCTCGTACTGTGTTAAAGGAAGCACCATCATGACGGTCACAATCTAATCTAACCCCCGGAAAACCGGCTTTTATCCACACTCTATCTGCTTGGTCTCCAACCGCTGATACTAGTAGGCTTTTTACATCCCCTACCGCCAGTGGGACCCCCGCTGTGTGTTTCTCGAATGCATATATCCACTTACTCGCCCCTCCGGACAGTGGTGGTAATAGTTTTAACAGATTGGCCTTATTCATTTGAGCCCAGGGTATGTAGTTTGGTCTCCCTCCTCCCCTGTGTATCAATGGGAGTTGTAACTTCCCCTTTGTTGCTGTGCTTGTACTCACCTTCGTTCCCTTCCTTCCTAGTGGGGCCATTCTCCGTAGCCTATTTCTTAGTCGCCCTGTCCATTCCTCATCCATTGTTCTCCCCAGATGTGCACTATCCATTCTCCCACTCTCTCCTCCCATTGCCACACTTAATCTCCCACCTTCTTCTTCATCGTCCTCCACATCACACCACAAGTCCTCTCTTCCCCCTGTAACCAAAATCTCATCATCTGCATGTTCACTTGCCCCGTCTATTTCTATTATTCGCGTGGGCACTTCTTGTATTCTGAACAATATTTCCCCCTTCTTCCACCCCTCCTCAATCGTCCTGTCATTGTTTTGTGCCCTTGGTGTTTGCTCTAATCGGGCAGCATTAGTCCCACTTTACTCACAGATATTTTTAATTCTAGATAATTCATCTCTTACTAATGAGAGCCTTGAATCTAAATCCTCTGTTAACTTCTCTAGATCTACTGTGGGTGTACATATCAGTCCACGCTGTCTATGACCCTCATATGGCGGGGGTGCAGTCGGGCCATGTGTTGTTGTAGCTTGAGTTAGGGGCACATATGTGGGGTCACTATACCCTTCTGCGGGCACCGGTTTATTAAGTATAGGGTACAACCGTGTCACTTCACTTGGTTTTTCTTCCTCAGTCCCTTCTTTATCGCCTTTGGGTATCAGTAACGGGTTGTCTGTGGTGGATGGCAAATTGGTCGTCGGCTCTATCTTTTTGATGGGAGGCACCTCTTCAAACAATCGCCAGAGATCTAATATCTCCCTCCTGTTGTGGAACTGTTTCCCCTTATATTTCATAAAGATGCATGTAGCCACCATGTCTAGAACATTTTTATCAAAAGATCCTCCTTCTGGCCATATTTGGGGCAGGCCCTCTCCCTCTAACTCTGTGACCCACTGATCGTGGTACTTCCTAATGCGTTCAGCATATCCAGGTAAACTCTTACAGATATGAGCCAGGGGTGTCCCCATTGTATGTGGTTGGCTTATATAAGAATATATGTATAGATATGTATCTCTAAAACTCTATGCTTTTCTGACACCTTGGCAATAAGGGGGTGTGCAGTTGTGTACTTTATACTAAAAATTACTTAGGGGGCACATACAAGAGCAAACCACCTTCTGCACACTACCTATATTTCCAGCACAAATATTCAAAAGAAACAACTTAATTCATTGGGCTTACCACCTTATAATGTTTCCTGGTCACACTTACCATGACCACACCATGATCATGTACATTTTACAATCCACTAAAATCATCATAACCTGGTTTTGTGTCAACACATATAATGCATATCCAATGATAGTCGGTACCCTATTGGAAGTTAACCTTTAATCTCTTTTTGTCTTTACTAAGTATTTCACCTATTTTCATTTATAGACCCAGAAATAATCAAAGAAAAGCATTTACTAATATATTCACTGTGTCTCCTTTTTCTACCAGACACCTTTATCTTATTCTCCACTTGTTCATATATTCCCAGTACTAGTCAAGATAGCAATATGCGGCGCCGCCTTCTACCCCCTTGCAGAGCTAGGTTCCCGTCTCTTTATCTCTTTTCACCTTTTGATCCTAATGGCCATATGCAAAGAAAAAGGAAAGAAAGTATAGTATTGATTCTAGTGATCCCCACCGTGTCCCCCTTTTAAATGACCTTGTTTTTTTTTTTTAATCCTGTTCCCTTCCCCTACTCCCCGTATCCCTTATGATCATGCGCACTCAATACTCACGTGCCCGTCTTGAACCGAGAGTCTCCGAACTGGGTTCGGCCAGGCGGTGCTGCCACACACTCAACGGCCAGCCCCAGCTCCGGCGAGTGGTACTCAAAGGGGATTTTTTGAAACGGGATCCCTTACCCTTTCTCTAACACGTGCGCACTTCTGAGCGTACCAGTCGCCGTAGGCGGGTAGCTTTCCGGAGCAGGCGTACCGTGCGTTTCCCCTTTCGACCGGAGATTTTTGTGCCAGAGGGGACGGAAAGAATGTACCAGGAGATGTAATCACGCAATCAGGGTCACCACTGAAGGCAAGCGTCCCCAGATAGCACGACCCGCCCCACAATGAGAGGCAAGAATGGACTCTCCCACGAATGGGAATAAGGCTAGGACCAAGTGCGGGTGAGCTTAAGGGAAGCTTTATCTAAGTCAAAATAGGGCATGCAAAGAACTCTGCAAACTCCGAGAGCGCTCTGTCTGACAATAGCAAAGACAGGCGTTTTTATTTACAAAAAGTGTCATAGGCACCGACACACTATAGGGGGCACATGTACATGGGGATTGGGTGGCGTTGACTATATGTGCAGCTGTGATGCGTCTCTCCGTGGTTGGTGGACACTGCCGGGTGCCAACGTGGTGTGGGCAGGTCAGCTGGGCTCATCCAGGAGGGGCTGTCCGGTCAGGCGTGGTCATTGTCATTGATGGACATCTTTCTTGGCTTTCTGCCCTAAGGGTCAGGCATACCCCATTCATTCAATGCTGCAATGTCAGTTGTCCTGTAAATCCTACAATAGGTTAGTAGGGGAATCATGAATGCCTGAAATGGCTCCAGCCGAATTGGGGGAGGTGAGGCGGTGTCGCTCGGGCCTTTGTTTTCTCTGGCAGGCTTCAATGGGAAGGGAGGAGAGGTGGCCTTGGATATGCCCACAATGATAGTCTTCTCGCAAGCTGCAAACTGTAAAACTAAGGGATTTGCATAATGTAAACTGGCTAAGGGGTTACACATCTATAGTATTTATATCAGTACATATTCATTTCAGAATTCGTTAACTATATATACAGCTCCATTAGTCACTATAGGGTAAGTATTTGCAATATTAGCAGTTTTAGCATCACACTGTAAACATGATACGTGAGGTAGCATTAGGGTTGGTGGAGCACGCAGGAGCAACAGACCAATACGGTTGACAGCAGTAATACACATTAAACCTGTACATTTGCACTTGATGGCATTCTATGTATCTTATTTACATGAGCTCACAATACTGTCGCGCTTGTGTTCCTTTGCACTCTAGCAGCATCAGGGTATTCATGGCATAAGGACTTGGTATCATTCCCTTTACATTACCCCTAGAGAGGCACATAGTAGGAGGCCAGGGGCCCTGAGTGTGTGTGCATACTGAGGGGGTTTGAGTATTGTGACCATGTGGTCGCACAATGACACATTCTTCGGTTCGTACAGTGTTTGTAGATTTTTGACACGGGGGTCGTGCAGAAGGGATATCATTGTAATGCAATATATGTATATATGTATGAGCAGTTTCCTGGTGTGGGATTAAGGCTTTTGTTTCATTGAGGACGGTTTACAGTTATTTTACAAGCAAGCCCCGCTGCCCGGGTCATGCTGAGGATATTGATGCACTGCGGAAGGTGAAAGATACAGTGTTTGCTCTAACACTAGCTCATGTCCGACTGGTCGTGGGAACGGGCTTTCAGCGGATCTGCCAGGGAGCGTAGGCAACAGGGTAGACGAGGGCTCTCTAAAGGTGGGGGCCGTGCTGCAGCATACAAGGAGTCATGTCTTAAAGTTTGAAAGGAAGGAGCAGATCCATGTTGGAGCAGAGTCTCTGATCCCTAAAGAGTGAAGCCTGTCTGTAAGTATGGCAGGGTTAATGGTATCGAGGAGGATGAGTGCAGCGCATCCATCCAAATCTGCTGTTTTTTTTAAGCCTTCCCCAATCGACACAAAGGAGGATTCAGTTCCTCAGAGAGGTCTGAAGCCGGATTGGGCTGGGTCAAGAAGTTATTCGTTTCTGTGAAGAGGCAGAGCTGTTTGTACACAGTGTGGTCTAAGAGTTTGACAATGAAGCAGGTGTTAGAAATGTGGCTGTAGTTGCAGGGAAGGAGGACGTTGAGAGAGGGTTTTTTGAGGAGGGGTTTGACGTACAAGGTTTTGAAGGCCTGCGGGAAGATACTGGAGGAGAGTGACTGGTTAATGATGGACCGAGCAATGCTGCCTGCACATGTTGTCGTTAGGCTGTTCTTAAGAAGGGAGGGGTATCTGGGTCTCCAGGGGAGCCTGAAGGTCGGCTTTGTGCTAGAAGTTGGAGGAATTCAGGGTGTGAGATGGGGTGAAAGGAGAGGACCGGCTCAGTGGGCGGAGTAGGGATGGGGCATAGAGGGCTTGGAGTGGGATGGGAAGAGGCGGGTGCACCAAGACTAATTTGGAGATGATGGAATGGTGTCCCAACAATGGCAATATTATGAAAGATGTTGCACAGATCATCACAGAGTGATTGTGTGTTAGGGGAAGTAGGGATTGAGCAGCAAGGCGTCTTGAATGATTTGATGATTATGTGCAGTTCCTGGCTAAGGTTATAAGGTTACAGAAGTTGGAGATTTGGTTCCCGTAAACGTTTTTTTTTGTATTTTCTGATTTCTGTCTAGTTATGCCTTGGTCAGTCTTGCAAGAGAGGTTTTGTTTTGGGGTGTGGGCTTAGTTCTCCAAGTCCACTCCAGGCAGTGCTTGTGGGTTTTGAGAGATTTGAGGTGGGCTGTGTAACACTTGGGGTCGAGGCCCAGTCTCTGGGAGGTATGCCTCTTTGGAGCGAGGGGGAGGAGATCGTAAAGGTCAATGGAACAAAGTCCTTCATGGAGTGAGAGCACTGGGAGCGAGTTTAGGACGGAGTTGGCCTCATCAGGGTTAATATTGACTTTTCCAGAGAGGGACCGAGAGAGCGAGCTGGCGTGATGGGACAAAGAAGGGGGAGTGGTTGGGAGGAAAAAGAAAATCGCAGTGATCTGTCCAGATTAGTGGGTGGGGAGGTAGGGTGGAGATCAGGTTTCTGCAGCTGAATACAGTGTTGAGGGTGTGTCCTGCGGTGTGGATGGGGAGAGATACTTGTGTCAGGTTCCATGTTGTCAGTGAGAGAACGGGTCATAGGGTTTGAAGGTATGTGGAAATCTAATATTGTGAGGGATGGATGCTGAATTAAGGAGACAAATAGGGCGTCACTAAGGGAGTCTGCCAAATTCTTGTTGTATCCAGGTGGTCTGTATAGGAGTTGGAAGCTATGGTTGACATAAGGGAAGACTTGTATCTTTGCTAGCAGTGATTCACAGTCAGTTTTGCAGGGTAGTTTCTTCTTGAGTAGGACTGAAAGATGGTGTCTTTGGAGGAATGGCCAAACCTCCTCCTTTGCTGGACCTATTCTGCACTATCAGGGAGTAGCCTGGGGGGAAGGCATTGTGTGCAAAAGGTTCATGGTCGTCAGAGAACCAGGTCTCAGTGATGAAGAGGATGTCCAGGTTTTCATTTGAGATAAAGTCAAAGATGTATTTGCTTTTGGAGACTGACCTAGTGTTGTTGAGTATGCAAGAGCGCAGGTTCGCTTTCATGAGGGGCACTTTGTTACGGTTAGTATGGGGGTCGGCATGTTCCGTGGTGCAGAGGGATGGCGAGTGGGAGGATCTGGAAGGAAGAAGGTGGAGAGGTGTGCTGGTGTAGGGCCAGAAGGTGGAGGCGGGGAGAGGAGAGAAGGGGCAGTCAGGGAAAGGATGGGGGCTCAGAGGAAGGCATGATGGGGGTTGTTGGGAGGGGCAGGGGAGGGCAGGCGGCTGGCTGGCAGGGCTTGAGATTTTTGAGGGAGTGAAGAGAGCTGGGACAGGGTTGGGGTGGGAGGGGAGGCAAAGAGTGGGATCTGGGCCGGAGAAGAATGAGGTTGGGAGGTCCTGGGGTGGGTGAGACCAGTGCTATTTTTGGGGGGCTTGGGGGCCAAAGGAGTGTGAGTGAGTGTTGGGAGGGCTTTTAAGGGCTGGTGTGTTTGGCTAGGAGCGGCCCGTGCTGCACTTCGGGATGGGAGGTACAAGTTGGTGAGAGAACGGGGAGGTTGTAAGGATGAAGTGGGCAGAGGGAAAGGTGAGTGAATGTCCAGGGGTGAGTGTGTAGGAGGGTTGTAGGGGAAAGTAGGGGGAGTGGAGATGCGAGATGGGAGGGTGATTGGAGGGGCTGATGTTGTGGGTTCTAGAGCACCAGGGTGCAGCTCTGTTCTGGGCTGCATGGAGGGTGGTGTCAGGAGGGTTGATGGGGGTGGGGGTGAGAGGAGGGGGCAGACAGGCATAGATATGCATGTGGTGCAGAGGGGAGAAGGTGGTGCGTGTATGAGCAGTGGATGAGAGAGGGGTAAGGAGAATGGAGAATGGAGAAGGGGGTGGCTGGGCAGAGCATTAATTAGGTTTCTGGAGCGCCAGTGTGAAGCTCTGATCTGAGCAGTGAGAGGTTTGTAGGGAGGGTGGTTAGCAAGGTGGAGGAGGTAGGAGGAGGGGCAGACAGGCTCTGAAATATGTGTGGTGCAGAGGGGGCGTGTGCATGAGCAGGGGAGGAGAGTGGTAAGGAGATGTAGGAAGGGGGACAGGGTGGCTGGGTAGGGCATTGGTTGGGTTTCTGGAACGCCAGAGTGCCACTCTGATCTGGCCAGTGTGTGTGATGATGGCAGGGGTGTAGCCTGAACGATTGGGAAGTTGGGAGGCGGGGGCTGTGGCTAATGGGCGAAGCTGTGAGATCAGTCCGCAGTCATTAATGACTACATGTGAGCCAGGGTAGGGCCTGAAGTTGTCTAAAAACATGTGTGCTTGAATAGTAACCAAAAGTCTAACACAAACAATGCATGAAAGTTGTTTGATTCAAAGACCGGAACAGTGTTTGCAAGTTACCTAAGTTCCAAAGCTAAGCAATGCCCGAGAAGGTTGTCTCCCATTCACAACACTGCCTGCAACGTTGTCTAAGTGAAGCACATGCACAATGCCCGGAACGTGATCTAAATTCAAAACATTCACACTGCCCGAAAAGTTGTCTAAATTCAACACATTGACACTGTCTGCAAAGTTGTCTAAATTCAAAACTTTAGCAGTGCCTGGAAGGATGTCTAAAGCCGGGGTGGAGACTGCTGAATCAACAACCGAGGGACTTTTAACCGCCATCACAGGATAGAGCCCTCCATAACGGGACACCCCTGCAAAATAAGGTACAGCTGGCCATCCCAAGGTCAACAGGCCAAACTGGTTTCTATATGCCTATATTTTACCAAGCTGGTTACATTTTTTTGACATTAAGCATATTCAGAGTAGGTTTAAGACAAGACCTTTGCATCAAGTTAAATGCATCCCACTCACGTTCAACAGCTGTAAAAATGCCCCATTCACTCAGCAAGAGACTGGATTCTTTTACAGTTCTCGGACAATACTGCCAGCACAGCTTCAAATCATCTGTAGTAATTGGTGGCATTTAGCAGAAGAGCCATCACTTCTAGCTCTGCTTTAAATAATAGCCAGTCAAAAAGAGTGAGTTTAACAGAAGAGATATCACTCGTATCTCAGTTTCAAATGATAGTAAAGGACAGTCTATTTAACAGATGATATATCACCTACAGGTGCCGAGTACAGGGGGAAAGGAGGCAACTGCTCCCTTGGTTCTTTAGCATTCGTTGTACAAATCTCACTTTGTCCCCAAAGAATTGTTTACAGTTTTCAGTTTCTGGCTGTACATCCCAGTGGCGGCTGGTGAATGTTTTAATTGGAGGCTGTAATATTTCCCCCAAATATTTCAGAGCGACCGAACACAGCGAGGCAACCCGAACCAATTAAGAGGGGTCAGGTGAGTTTCTCCCTGGGAACATTTTCAAAATAATGGCTTCAAATTATGCATTTATAGCACTGTTTCTTTGAAAAATTGGGTAAAAAGCCAAACCGTTTGTGATTGGTTTATTAGGGTAACTCAGAAAAAAAATCCAATAGATGAGTCAGCAGCAGTACACTGGAGCAGTTCCCCAACACATTTTCATGATGCCTTTGCCCATGATAAATACCAGTATTCCCATATAAGAACATACTCATGTTTGCTTTGCACATAATGCCAGTAATGATATTATAATAAAACCTGTCCACACTTGTTCTGCCAATATATGGCAGTATCCCCACCTACGAACATACTCCAGTTGGCTTTACCATTAAAAATTCCATGTCAGACTGGCCACCAGGGGGCATAGAGATGTAGAAGTCTCTACGTGCTGCTCTTCACCCAAGGGCCGAATTCCAACCAGAGCCCCCCCGAAAACCCCCCACTTGAGGTACCCCCCCCCAGCCCCCTGAGGTGTCTGACACCCAGGTGACCGTGCCAGTGAACCACCCGAGTCTCCAGAACCAGGGAGTCCCGAGAAAAGTGCCAGGTTTGCTGCAGCGGGACGTGTCCAGGCCCCGAGCCACTTCAAAGAACCATGAAGCATAGCCCAGAATGTGCAGGCCACGGGCGGCCTGGAGACTGTGGTTTCTGTGGGCCCCCCCCAGAGCTGGATCCCCAGTCCCCCCCGACCTCCCCGGGGGTAGAGCGAGGTTGAAGGCCCGGGAGGAGAAACAGAACGAAGGAAGCCAAGTGGAGGCCCTCCCATCCTGGTCGAGGTGCAGCGCTGGACCCACCCCTTGCTCCAGAGACTTCACCGGAGCGGAGATCATGCTCCTCGGGTACGGCTGTACCCTTCTCCTCAACTAATCAGCGCTGCTGCCCCCCGAGACTTCCCCCCTCAGCCCCGTAAAAGCCAGCTGAATCTTGAGGCCCGACGCAGGGCCCCGGGTGCCACCTTTCCGCCCCAGCTGTGGCCTCCCCCAGCTTCTACCCGACATCTTGCCATGCACCAGGGGAGGGCGCCAGAGGCTCCCTCACGGCCTGGGCCGAACCTTACCGCCTCACCCCAGTGCCAATCTGAGTGGACCCTCGCTGAGGCCCTGGTGAGGATCCCTGGGGCCCTGAGTGAGACCTCACAACCACCTTTAGGCCCCTGAACTTGCAAGCTATACCGGGAGTCCTGCGCAGTGCGCTGTGATCACCACAAGAAGAAGCAGCCACCCCTCTTTAACTGCGGCCTGAGAGCGCCCTTGGTCCAAAAGGAAATGATCTGTCGTACAATAGACCGTTGAGCAGGGGGTCAACGCACAGCACCCCCCAGCCCAACCCCATCACTCCCCCCGAGTGGAACACCCAACCTGAAGCCTGGGAAGCCCAGAATCAACTAGCCACTCACGAGCTGGGCAGCTTCTCTTTGAAAATTCCAATATGACCTGGCTTCCCCCAACACAGGAAATCATGCCTGCCACGAGTGTCCCGGACCTGGAGAAGCCCCCGTCGATGAGCAAGGGCATTGTGGCGCTTCTCAAAGAAATAAGATGCTTTAGGGGGGGACATTAGCAAAAGACTGGATGGATGACCATATCCAGGGCCTTGATGCAAACCAAACCTTTGTGGACCTACTAGAGAGCCAAATTGATGTGAGACTCTTGGAGCTCGAGAGAAGGGAAGAGAAGTGTGTGCTAAAAATGAACGATTTTGAAAATCGTGAACGCCGCAACGACCTAACATTTTTTGGGTTAGCGGAGCAAGAGGGAGAAACACAGATCATCATCATTAAGGCCATAAATGAGGTTGTTAGAAAGATCTTCAATGAAGGCGATACCAATGAACCTACCATTGACAG
This sequence comes from Ambystoma mexicanum, assembly GCF_040938575.1. NCBI lineage: Eukaryota > Metazoa > Chordata > Amphibia > Caudata > Ambystomatidae > Ambystoma > Ambystoma mexicanum. The sequence continues at coordinate 438,722,572 of NC_090936.1, forward strand.
AGCACATAGAGCGGGGGTGGGGCTTCCAGGGTTCCATGGTCACTGTTGGCGAGATTCCATTATTTTGCGGAGAAATCAAAAATACTGGAAATGGCACGAAAAAGGGGCCCGGTAGAATGGGGAGCCTCACAAATAACTGTATTCCAAGACCTGTTGGCCTTCACCCTGTCCAGGAGGAGACTCTGCGCACCTCTGACAAAATGGCTCATCTCCAAAGGAGTGCATTATAGGTGTGGGTTTCCATTCACTCTTGCCTTTTGAGTTTGAGGGGTATAAATACAGCCTCATAACAGAAGATGACATAGGCAGAGTGACACAGGAACTGCTAGGTGACTCGGCACCAGCGGCCGCGTAGGACGCTCAGGGTGGAGAGCCGAGTGGAACCCAGAAGGTCAATGGATTTGTGGACAGATGCCGTGTTCGTGGCCATCGAAAATTGAAGAAGTTAAACTCAGTGTCATCCCCGCAGTCCGAAGAGCGGGCTAACTCTTTAAAGCCTCCATTGGAGGGATTTACGAAGTGACACCCGATGGGGCGCAGAGGCTCTCCGTGGCTTGGAACTCTTCCCAGCCAATTAGGTGGACCAGTTAGTAATCAACACTGTTGAGGCCAGGGGGTTACTTGGACCATCTGTTGTGAGGCAACGTTCCAGTAGGCCGACCAGTTAAATGTTGTGGAGTTCTGTTTTCTGACTACATATGGGGGGGGCGGTGGGTTTAAGGTTAACAAATGCGGACTCAATGGGGGGGAGCCCTAATCATACAGGCTACCAAGCACAAGAGCCATTCAGCGGGAAGTTGTGCCATGTATGTTCAGAAGAATGGGTGCTCAGCCATGGGGAGGTGTGTGCCATAGTGCTAAAATGAAGGGACACGTGAGAAGTGCCAGGCACCCCAATGGCTAACACAATTAATAAAATGGCATTGAGTTCTTTAGACGTAAGAGGATTGAATTCCCTGCACAACTGTTCGTGATTTCAACCGGCTGGAGTTAGATTTGATGGTTTTGCAGGTGACCCACTGGCAGAGGGGGAGGGAACCATCCTTGAGAGCCAAGTCAATGGGGGAGGTGTTCCACACTTCTTGTCTGTCCAAAAAAAAGGATTAGCTCTCCTAGTTGTTAGTAGGCGTCACTATGCCCATGAAGGCGCAATCGAAGGGCAGAGGGGGCTGCTTTATGATGGTGAAGGTGGAGGTTGAAGGGCACATGCTCATAGTGGTCTCTCTCTACTGCCTGAATGAGGCGCAGGATCAGTATAGGAAGGCTGTCAAGAGTAAAATTTAAGCCTTTGTAGAAGGTACACTGATAATGGGGGTAATTTTAACATAGTCCTGCACCTAGAGCTCGACAGGAAGAGAGCGGGCCACCAAACAGCCACCCAGTCGCAAAACAAGCTCTCCTTGTGCTTCTAGAGGGTTAACATGGACATGGGGGTGGTGGATTCTCATGTTAGGGAGCAGGGTCAGGACCCCCCTTTCACATACTACTCAAGGGTGCATGACACGTTTTCAAGGATAGATTATATCCACGTTGAATCTCCCATGGTCGGATCACAAACTCGTGAGAGTTAGAATTAGTGTATTGCCCCCAGCGAACCACAAGTCCAGGTGGTCATGCAATGATCAGTTGCTGCAATACAAAGAGCTAGTCCAGGCGCTGCTGAAGGCGATCAGGGAATTTTTTGAATTTAACAACAACAGGGAAGTGGGGATTTGGGAAGCCTTGAAAGCCACGATTCAGGGAGTCGTGATAGTAATGAGGGCCAATAGAAAGAGAAAAAGGGCAGCAGAGGAGAAGATTCTTAGAGGGAAAATTGAGTCCTTGCAGCTGGGAGGGAAACTGAAATCCTAGATGTTTCCAGGGAAATGGGCTAAGCTACAGGAAAACAAAGCAAAACTGAAAGCCCTCATTGTGGGCCAAACTGAAAGAAAACTGGCATTCCTACAGCCGAAATATATGGAAAAAGTGGAACGCCCGATAAAATACTGGCATGGAGGTTAAGAGAGCAGAGAAACAGTAGAAGGGTGGATGTGATCCGCCCGCCAGGAGGTGAAAAGCTCCTGGAGGACCCCCCGACAGCTGAGGAGTTTTGAGTATATTACGAGAAACTCTATAATTAGGAATACAAGGGGGACGGGACTGACGTAGACCGGTTCCTGAACTCCCTCCCGATTTCGAGTGTCCACCCGGAAAAAGCTGAAGCCTTGGATGCTCCCATTACTGAACAGGAAGTGATGGACATTATTAGTATCATAAGGGGTGCACGACACCGGGAAAAGGTGGCTTTACTGTGTATTTCTTCAAAAGATATTGCTCTACCCTGGCACTGTTCATGACCAAGCTGTTCAATAATGCCATGGAAATGAGCTCCCTTCCAAAATCCATGCTCTCAGCCCTGATCGTTATTCCAAAGGAAAGGAAGACCAGTCTCCCTGCTAAACACTGATGTTAAAATTATGGCAAAAGTCCTGGCCAATAGACTCATTTACCTGATGACCTCACTGTTACATGGGGACCAAGTGGGGTTTATCCCGGGGCAACAGGGACCTGACAATGTAAGGAAAAATATAAAGCTGATGATGTATCGAAACGCAAGGGCCTGGAGGCATATCTGATTTCCATAGACTTAGAGAAGGACTTTGATCGAGTTGAGTGGGGTAGATGGGAAAGGTCATGCAGAAGATGGGGTTCGGTAGGCATTTTAGACAGTGGATCCCGGCTCTATACAATGACCCCACGGCAAAAGTGGCAGTGAATGGCACAATTTCATCTTTTCTCCATCTCACCAGAGGAACGAGACAGTGCTGCCCTGTCTGCCCCCTGTGTATGCCCTGGCCATGGAGCCCCTGGCAATCGCTATTAGGGAGAACCAATGGATAACGGGAATTCAGTGTGGGGTTGTTGATTTTAAACTCTCCTTGTTTGCTGATGACATCCTTTGCTATGTGACGAATTTAGCATAATCCATCCCTGAACTCCTAAGCAAGATAAATCTGTTCGACAGATTCTTGGGCCGGAAAACTAACCTTCCCAAGTCTAATGTGAAGCCCATGAGAGTGGATGACTCAGCAACCAGAGGTAAGAAAACTGTAAGTGGGATTAGAGTCGAGCTAACGTCCTCCCTGTACCTGGGCATTCACCTACCTGGAGATCTGATGAAACTGGTAGGGCTCAATTTCACTCCCATTCTAGAAGAAATAAGGCTGACCTCCAGCGCTGGGCTCCCCTCACCCTGTCCTGGTTTGGGCGCATGGTGTCAGTGAAAATGAACATTCTCCCCTGCCTCCTATATTTGTTCACGTCCCTCCCCTCGCCTCTCCCTGAAACTTTCTTTTCAAAACTAGAAACCATGGTGAATCAGTTCATATGGAAGGGAAAGAGGCCCAGAATTAAACATGCTACTCTAATTCTCCCCAGAGGCTTTGGCGGTTTCAGCCTTCCCGACTTCAGGCAGTACCATAAGGCAGCACGATTGTGAGTTATGTTGGAGCATCTACAAGACGATCTGGGCACCTACTGGACACATATTGAAGACATACATGCCCATCCTAAAAAAGTCATGGACCTGTTGTTGGCTCCAAGCAATGCGACTCCTACCCATATCAAGACCCACCCAACCCTTTCTGTTCTATAAGGCCTATGGAAAAAGGGCAAAGGGAATTCCCCCCCTCTCCTTTGAGCTTGATGTGGGGCGATCCATTGGACTTGGGAAATAAGGGCTTCTGACGCACGCAGTTATGGTCAGACAGGGGCCTTGAGAGAGTAGCCCAACTGTTCAGAGAGAACCACTTGAGGTTGACTGAGGCACTGGAAGTAAATGTATTGAATGTCTTTGAATACCAGCCCCTGAAGGGTATAATGACCTACCCTAAATGGAACTACGAAACCTCACGCCCCCTCACACCCTTTGCGAAAATTCTTAGTGAGTCCACCACGAGGAAGGGAACACTGTCCAGAATGTATAGGGTGCTGGTCATGGCAGAGTTTGAGGGGAGGCAGAAGTTCAAACAATTCTGGGAGTTAAAATCTGGGGGTGGGGGCAGATAGCAGATGACACCGGGGGGAGAATCTACAAGTTAATGTTTTCTGGCAACCTTTACACCTGGAGCACAATGTTTAAATCCTACACTGTTGGCACTTGCCTCCTTTGAGATTGTCCAAGATGTTTGCGGGATCCTCCCCCATTCTGCCCAAGGGAGTGTGGACAGCCAGGGCTATGGTACCACATGTGGTGGGATTGTCCTACGGTACAGGTATATTGGGAAGAAGTCCTCAGTTGGATGATTAAAGACCTGGTCGGAGTAGTTCCCAGCCTGAGCCCCCCCCAGGGGTTGCTGGGCGTCCCTGGTGCTGACACGGTCACTCCCACATTTCCGAAAATGATTGAATCCATGTTAAGAGTGGGGAGGGTAGCGCTAGCCCAGAAATAGAAAGACAAACCACCCCAGCAAAGAGTGAACTATCAACCAAGCTGTGGGACATATTTACTTACGAGAAACTGGCTGCAGTGGTAAATGACACGATGGAAAGCTTTTCGATCGAGTGGGGAATTTGTACGTTGAAATGGGGGAGTCGAAACTGGAACCTTTGAGACCGAGTGAAACAGTGGGGATGTCCTGCTTTCAGTACTCCTATGTTGAACAGGAACTCTAACGAGCAGGGGAACTATATTCAGAATCCTTGCCGCCAAAAGTGTCTCCGAAGCAATTGCCCGCTTCAACGTCCCGTTAGGCAAACGGTTACGGTAGTACATGCGGGGAATTAAGGGTAGGGGGGTGGGAATAATGAAGGTTGTTGAAGTTTTGTGTTTAACAAAAATGATTGAATTATCTTATGAAAATGCCAATAAACATAAAAGTAAAAAATAAAAAAATGCCATGCCACAATATGAAAACATGCCAAAACTGGCTGCATCAAAATGCCAGTCTAGCCACGTAATAACACGTATCATGTTTGTTTTATGAAAGATGCCCACTATAAAATCACATGCTACAGTAAGAAGTGGTTAGCCTGGCTGCACCAAAATGCCAGTCTAGCCATGTAATAACTGTGGTGACAAGGAATGACAAGACTGACCAAGTGGTGCCATAGTGGTTGCTATAGACTTTTATTAAAAGAAAAGATAAACCTATCTGTCCTTAACTCTAATGGGGTTTCTCTACCTAAAATAAAGAAACTCGGGTGCTCATTAGGAAGTCTGTGGAAGTCCAACTCAAAAGGCACCATCCCAGTCAAAAAGATCCAATAAATGAACAATAAACTAACATTAAAATAAATCCTACACTATCCCTGTCACTACGATAAATAATAATTAAGTTCTGGAGCTGATCGGGACCCAGGCGAAGGACTCCCTTCTCCTGGATACAAAGGATGCCAAGTCTCCTCAACGTAATAATCCCAAACTTTTCACACAAGCAGTTCTACGAAATCTTCGTGGGACTAGGAAAATGACTCCCTTCTCCTAGCTGGCTCCCCCAATGTTCCTTCAACAAAGGTTGTAGTTCATCCAATCAGAGTCTAACACAATCCACTTTCTTTGTACCCTTTTGCTTGCCACCGTTGGGATGACAAAGATGCTCCCTAAGTTCGTCACTCTTGTGGCACTGCCCAGGGAATTGCGGTACAAAGTGGTTTACTAGTTTCTCTGCTTCTTCACGATTTACAGTCTCAAATCTTCCCGCCCCCACTGAACCAGTTTCGCCAGGGGTCGCAGGTCCTCTCCCTCTGCTTCAACTTCTTCTTTCATGCTATTTCTGCAGCCTGCTTCTCTCTGCTGACAATTGTTATTGGCTGTCTTGGCGCAGTTGACGGACCGCTCTGTCCACCCACGACAGATCACGCCACCACCACAGTCTCTTGTACTCGCCACACATTCGCCTATGCGGCTCTGCTGCAGGCTGGAGTAGGTGGTCTCAGCACCATTGTAGGACCGGATGGTCCACCCACAACAGGTGGCGCCACCACCTTTCCATCTCTCTAAGTTTACTGCGCTGGTTCCCAACCGACTTGGAAGATGCTTCTCGGGTGTCGCGCTGTTCCTCTTTTGGATTTTGGAGACGTCCCTCACTGCAGTCTCCTGAGGGCCAAGCTCCACCTTACTGGCTTTGACGCTGCCTCTTCACTCGCCAGGTTCTCTTCCTGGACATACAACAGCTATCAGCATATCAGAACCGCATGACCATTGCTGGACAGGTCAGAAGACAAAGAACTCGGTCCTTCTTTATTGTTCAGTTAAAATAGTGGGACGACACCAGCGTAACGTGAGTCCAATTGACAGCAGCTGATCGAGCCTTCGTCCCTCTCGGTTGTAGCATCCTCAAGCTCTTCTTCGTCCATGTAACTATGACATCAGGGTGGTTTGATATTTTACACTAACGCATAGTTTCGGATGTGAGCTTATGTGTAGAAGATTCAGGCATTGGCTTCAGCCTGCTGGGTTGGGGTTTAAAGGGTCTCTTGACTCCCAATTGTGTCCTTATCCCCAGCAGAGGAGTCCCTCTCCATGAGGTCCTCCTGCATGTTACCACGCCGAAGGGGACTATTGGTTAGCGGCCTCACCTCCCCATCCTCATCGAAAGGGTCCCCCCCCCTTGGCAGAAGTGCTGCTATCTAAAGGGTCGTCCCATTACACTGATCATGCTTCCTTTATCAAAGAGGCCCAATACAAAATGTCATACCACAGTTAGAAATGTCTAGACTGGCTGCATTCAAATTCGTCTAGCTACAAAATAACACTCATCTTGCTTTCTTTACCAAATATGCCCAATGTAAAATGTCATTGCCACAGTAAGGAATAGACTGGCTGCACCGAAATGCCATTCTAGCCACGTAATAACACTTATCATGCTTGCTTTATCATAGATGCCCAATATAAAATGCCATGCGTGTTCCTTGGGCCCCCAGCGCCTTGCACACATACAATCAATGTGAATCATGGTATTCTTTTACTAGGCATCTATCATAGATGCCCAGTAGAAAAATATGGTGCCTGCTCCCAGCGCCTCAGGCCCACATAATGTGTTTATGTGAGCATGCAAGGCACTGGGGCCCAAGGGCAGGCATGGTATTTTTTATGGTTCTATGTGATCACTGCGTCGCTCATAATGTCGACTTCCATTTTGCCAACTCCCATTATGGCGTGGTGCAGTGATCACATAGATCACTGTAGGCTGGCAGACCCCTACCCACCCCCCTTCCCACCTATCTTGCCAGCAGCACACATTAGAAGTGTGCTGCCGTGCAGCGTCGGTTCTCGCCCATTAACGTGGGTCAAAACTGGCACCACAGAGTCTAATTTGTTTTCTTCACTTTGCTTTTTTTTAATTGTCCCCCACTTCCATCTAATGGCAGCGGGGGACACCCCTGCAGCCCCGAGTCCCATTACACCGACTCCCCTAGTCGCAGTAATTGGGGTCGGGGGGGGGGGGGGTCAGGATTTTTGAACTGCGCAAAGGCACAGTTCTAGTACTGGGCGACATTTTTTAGTCGCCATAATTGTACTATCCTTTTTTTTAAACTAGGTATCCATCATAGATGACGAGTAAAAAAAAAACCCACCAAACCTGCCCCATGGGCCCACAACTGCCACGCACGTGGTGCTGATTTTGGCTGGTGGAGGAGGGGCGTTGTTAGCTCCCTGGTCCAGCACAAACACGCGCGCACACACATTCACACAACATTCACACGCAGCATGCACTTGCTCCTTCACATGCGCACCCAGCATCATGCACTCACTTATTACAGAAAACACAAGCACACGTACACTTATATAAATCAACTTAACTTCTGCCCCAGTCCTTGCCGCGCTCCACCATAGCACGAAGAGGAAGCAGGTCACAGAGAGTGCTTCCTGGTTCCATCACCTGCGCGCAACAGGGAGACCGCGATGATGAAGTGGCCTGTCCCTCAGCTGCAAAAAGCAGATGGAGCGTGCACTGTTTCCACTGGGCTGGCTCCTCGAGTCCACCATAATGGGCAAGGGTGCTGGTGCCCCCTCGCCCATTATGAAAGAACCGCCACTGGTACATCCTCAATGAATCTATGCATGGGGTCAGTGTGGCTGCAGATTAAATACTGTTGACCTTTGTCATGTACATTAACTGCATTTTTGTCAATGCAGCAATTTTGAGCACATTAAAGGATCCATAGAAGTGCCCTACAGTAGACGACTATCAGGTTAGCTCAGTAGGTTGTGTGACTGTTGCTGAGATGTTATATGTATAAAACTGGCTGTAAATCGTATTACTTTTTGCAATGCCTTATAAACAATACAAGTGCTATAAAATGTGTTGGGGCAGGGCACGGGTTGGGCTAGATTCTTGCTTATATTCAGGCAGCGGGTGGGGCAATTTCTGCCCCCGTAGTGAAATCAAATGTCGGCACCCATGAACCCACAGTTTAGTTTCCGAATAACTGATGTTGGCACAATAGAAACATTTCTTTGAGATTAAGCATTTTTTCTATGCAAGTGTAAAATGCGCATTTGGACAACAATAGTGGGCCCAGCATGTAGGAAGCCTGCCTTTAACAGAGATGGACCCCACCCCAGTGATATTCATGGTCTGTTGATTCCTGTGGTGTCCATTTCAGGCCAGAAGAAAGAAGACAGGCTAAGCAAATAAAGCCCTGGCAAACACGCGAATGATGGCTGGGCCAAGGAGCGCCTTTAAGACTCCTGGAATAAGTGCATTGCCGGTGCAGGGTGGGGAGAGATGGGGTACAGGGCTCCACTTAGAGGGGGCAAAACAGCGCCTATGTTCCTGGTCCCAGTACTTACTCTGTGGTGTGGTGCCGTGTTGTCTATAGAGATTATTGTGGGGGGCTGGGGGCGTGAGCACAAACAAATGAGGGTTAAACTGGTTAAAAGGGTGAAACTACCGCAGTTCAGAGTGGGTTTACGTCAATAAAAGATTTTCATCAAGTTAACGGACAAAAAAAAGTACCATGTTGAACGGTTGCCAAAAGGCCCTCTTAGAAACCTCCCAAAAGCATCTGGTCTTAGCAGTTTAGGACTGTGTGATTTTCTTTGAACACCTTTCATCATCCTTTGTTGTTTTAGCTTACAATGAATGGAAAAAATACATAAAAAAGAAATCACTAGACTGTGTACACACACACGTACACACACACACACACACACACACACACACAGACACAGACACAGACACAGACACACACACACACACACACACACCCCCACCACCACCACCCCCCATCAGTTACTTTCACGGTCCAAACCTCAGCCCTCTGAATTGCACCTAGGTCAAACTTGCATATCACACCTCCAACATGCCAGTTATCCAGTTATGTGGTCTTGCTTAAAGTGCCCACTCAGTGCTTTAAACGCAGAACCCATAATCATGTCCCATGTAACCCTTCACCATAATTTTATTTGTACAATAATATTACATTTCTATCTGGCAATTCATGGTGTTATCTTATTTGTCTGAGAGCTGCAATACGCGTCCCACTGCCCCCACTTAATGGTCGTAATGGGGCCTTTGACTTTGCGGCACCCAAACTCTGGAACTCTCAGACAGCAATCCTCTGTCACCTCGTTCAAGAAGGCCCTCAAGAACCATCTTTTCTATTAATCACTTAGCCTCATGTCCTCCATTCCGGCCTTGGCCCTCTTACTTCTGATGACTTGATCTTTCAATGTTGCCTTTCATGTCAGTTTGTCATGTCTCGTGCGCTAACGCCTCAGGGTTCACGGCTGCGCGTTAGAAATTGAATAAAGTAAAGTAATGGTAATGTGGAGGGCCAGGATGGGTTCATGTGGTTTGTGACATTGATACTTGGGTATGTGTCCAGAGGAAGGAAGTTCAAAATGTATTTAAGACAGTGCTGGGAGAGCCCCCACTGGGACGCCGTACGTGATGGAGCCATGGATGTAGCATGCCGTAAGAAGAGCTCTTAGTTGCCTGCCCCCCCACCCCTTGCTAAAATTCCTAAGGTTGCGGCAGTGTTAACAGGTATAAATTGGCCATGTGTGCTTTGGTTTGTGTGAGATGTGGTGGTGTTACTGTTCTGGGCTCTAGTTTATGATGATTGTGGGGGTAGTATTAGTGTCTTCTATCTGATGGAGAGAACAAGTTGGAGTTTGCCCCAATTTTGTTTCCGATCTCCAAAGTTTTCTTGTGTAAGTGTTGTGCACGGATGTCGCGCACATCAGTGAGGCTTACCCAAATGGGCCAGTCTCTACTTCATCCTAGTTTTAGAAGTTGGTGCTCTGATCGGTCTTTATGACCAGATTTGCGATGGGTATTATGTTCACATCCTGGTTGTCCATCGCTTGGGTGTTGCAGGACCAGGCTGGTTCATTTGAGTGGTTCTGGCGTGTCTTGCAGTCCCAGCATGGGGTGCCTAGAGGTTGAAAGTTCTGATTGGTACATGCTTTGGACGGTGTCCTGCTAGTTTGTCTGTTTTGGTCTAGTGAGCAGCCAGGTTTTGACGGCCTTTTCCAAAGCAAAGGTCACCATCCTTCGTTGGAAGTTACCTGGGCATTGAAATGCATTGCGTGGACGACAGGAAAGAGGAGAAGGATCTTCCAGGGACTCAATTCTTCAGCTTCCAAAGGATGAAGGGCCATATCGACCCAGACAGAATTCAAATGTGTGACTGCAGGTTGCACACAGATGTCAGAGGCAAGCGCTTAGAAATCACGCTGCCCATCATCCTTAGTTTGACAATATCTGTTTGCATGGCTAGTTCATTGCAGTCCCTATCCTGGCAACTGACACACAAACAGTGAAAGGGAAGCTTTTGAACTTTCCATCCCCAGGCGACCCTTAAAGGTTGTATGTTAATGTTAAAGGACATTTGTACCGCGCACTATCACCACCAAAGTGGTCCCCTGGCGCTCTGGCGGCTCTGAAAAAGGGGAGGCGAGGGGGTGGGTTAGTGGGAATAAGCTGGAAAAGTGCAAGAGAGCAGTGATGTGCTGTTGGCAGCCTCAGCCCTGTGGTTCCGTTGGCTGGGCTTGGGTTGTTTTATGGTCCGTAGTCGTCATGTGCTGTTGTGCAAGTCTGTGTGTGGTTTGTTTTGTTGTTGCATTGTTGTGAAGTTTGTGCGGATTGCTGAGTTTAAGGCTTGTGGTTGTTTTTGGTTAGAGTTTGAGAGGTGTATGCAGAGGGATGGAATTTTTAGTTGGTCGGTTAGTTGGCATTGCTGTCCTTGCAATTCTGGGATTGCATCTAGGTGCGGTACATGCTGACATTCACATTTCTATCTAAAGCGGAAGTTCAGAATTCTAAGTTTGGTGTGTTCTAGACAATCATATTTCTATCTAGATGTGACGCAAGCTAAAGTTGAGAATTCTATACGAGTGTGCTACATGCTAACAATCACATTTCTATCTAGATGCGACGCAAGCTAAGGTTAAGAATTCTAAGTGTGGTGTATGTTAACAATCACATTTCTATCTAGATGCAACGCGAGCTAAAGTTCAGAATTCTATACGAGAGTGGCACATGCTAACAGTCCTATTTCTATCTAGATGCGACGCAAGGTAAAGTTAAGAATCCTGAGTGTGGCACATGCTAACAATCACATTTCTCTCTAGATGCGGCGCGAGCTAAGGTTCAGAATTGTAAGTGTGGTACATGCTAACAATCGCATTTCTCTCTAGATGCGGCGCGAGCTAGGGTTCAGAATTGTAAGTGTGGCACATGCTAACAATCGCATTTCTCTCTAGATGCGGCGCGAGCTAGGGTTCAGAATTGTAAGTGTGGTACATGCTAACAATCGCATTTCTCTCTAGATGCAGCGCGAGCTAGGGTTCAGAATTCGAAGTCTGGCACATGCTAACAATCGCATTTCTCTCTAGATGCGGCGCGAGCTAGGGTTCAGAATTGTAAGTGTGGTACATGCTAACAATCGCATTTCTCTCTAGATGCGGCGCGAGCTAGGGTTCAGAATTCGAAGTGTGGCACATGCTAACAATCGCATTTCTCTCTAGATGCGACGCGAGCTAGGGTTCAGAATTCTATACGAGTGTATGTGCAAATTGTTTGTACTTGTGTTTCGGCAGGGAGGGGGCAGGGGAATCAAAAGGTAACTACATGCCACAGAGACACCTTTCTTACAGTCCCTTTTTTACTACTGCAAATAGCTGAACAGTCTGAGGGAATGACTGTGGGGGGCAAATAACTGACCCACTATTGCTTATCTGTCCTGTTTTACAGGAAAAGGCACTTGCATTGGGTCTTAAGGCTGAGTTGTTCAAGCACCTGTATGTGCACACCTTATTCTGTACTCTTGAATAGTAATTGTAGTTCTAGATTAACTATATAACCAGGTGTATAATTGCCTAAATGCAATGTGTTGAAAAGGGCTGGTTTTAGCATCTCAACCTGGCATGGGCTAATTTAAGGTTCCTTTAGTCATTCCCCTGGGTTATATATATGTGATAGTTACCTGCTCTTAATTGTTGCTTGACGCAGGCATGCAGCTTGTTATGTGTGATATACATGCAAGCAAGAGACAATATACCTTTAATAAGAAGACATCACTCATGACCTACTAGTGTGCAAAGGACAGTGTGCTTTTAAATTAAACAAACACCAGTCCAAACTTAGCTTCAAATGATATGTAGTCAAAGACATCTTATTTAACAGGGGAAATCACCTACAGGTGCTGTGTACAGGGGAAGAAAATGGTCAACTTCCCACTCAGTGTTTTGGCAATGGGGGGCAGGAACATCACGTTTCCCCTGTAGAGAGGTTTTCAGGTTTCATTTCCTGACTGCACGTCCTAAATTAATCAGTTTGGGTGCTGATGAAACACTATTGGCTTTAAAGTCATGTACACGAATTGCACTGTTGGTGATGCAGTGATTTTGAGCACAATCTTGGATCCAGATCTGAGGTTAAAATCTTTGAAAGTAGAGTGACACCAAGGTAGCTTAACGGGTTGAACGAATGTTGCAGAGATGTTATATTTTAAAATCTGCCTGTAAAACATATGACCCTTTGCTATTGTTTCTAAAAACAAAATGTGCTGTAAAATGTAGTTTTCGACCAGGGTAGGGCTGGCCTAGTCACTTGCTCATATTTTAACCCCAGTGTGAAAAACAAAAGTTGGCACACTGGAACCCACAGCTCAATTTCCTTTTAACTGCTGTCAGCTTAATAGAATCATTTAATTTAGATTGAGCAGTTTGGCAAGCCAGAAACATCTTTAAATGCATACCCTGCAATGATATACTCAATGCAAGGGGAACAAGACGTGTTTGTGTAGGTTTTCCCACAAAACTCCTCAGAATAATTAAATGAACTAGTGTCTTAAGGTTTAAGAAATGTGACTTTTTTTTTAAAGGCTTTTTTGTGGTTTCATATTGAATTGTAAACAGCGCATTTACCAGACAACAGTATGAACAGCATTTGGGAATCCAGTTTTCAAATTAGCTGTCTGACACCCCAGTGATATTCATGGCCCATCTATTCCCATACTGTCTGCTTCAGAACAAAAGGAAGGAAAGGTAAGCAAACGAAGGGGCAGTTAAAATGCGATTGCCAGCTGGTCAAAGGAGCACCTTTACGGCTGCTTAAGTATCTTTAGCTAGAGGTGGACGGGGTGGCGAAGCATCAAATAGGCAGACCGATTGCTCCACATTGCGCCCCGCTGGAGACGCCTATGCCTTCAGGACAGGATTTGTATCACCTCCTGCTTGGCCCTAGGTGATGGGTCTGTACCCTTTGGCTCTCCAGAATTTTTATGACTGCAACTCCCATCAGCCCTAGACAGCATAGTCAATTATCTGGGATCATGGGTGCTGTAGTCCAATCCTTTTTTCTTTTTATTAACATTTGTGTAACGCCCAGACCCACAGGTATCATGGCGTTCGTACAGGGTAATAACAGAGTAAAGACTTTACAGATCATTGCGTTAGTAGGAAGTAGTACAGCCAAAGTAGGAGACAGTTCATGCTTAGAGTGTTAGTCAAACTTATTGACCAGCCAAGTTTTCAACAGTCGTTTAAATGCTGGATAGAAAGGCTAATTTATTAAGTGTGGAGGTAAGGAGTTCCACAGGGTGGGGGGGATGTGGTGCTGAAACTAACCCCTCCTGCTCTGGCTAGCTTAAAACGTGGGACAGCTAAGGTGAGTTGGTCAGAGGAGTGGAGTGAGCGACAGTGCTGTTTCTTTGTCATGCAATGGTTCAAGTACATGGGGGTGTCATTGTAGATGCATCCGTGTGCTATAGTCAAGGTTTTGAAGTCAATTCGTTCTTTTATTGGTAGCCAATGGCCTTCTCGTCGAGTTGCAGAAATGTGGTCCGACTTGTGGAAGCCCAGAGCTGCCCGGAGGGGTTTGTTTTGAAGAAGCTGTAGCTTAGCTAGATGGGATGCAGATGTGCCCTTGAATAGGGCATTAGGATCGTCTAGTTTGCTCAGGACAATGGCTTTGTAGCGCGTGAGGCAGTTGTTGGGGCTCAGGAATTGTCTGCTTAATGAGATCTGTTTGGTTGATGATGCCAGAGCATTGACATGCCTCTTCCTGGTTAATTTCGCATCGAGGTAAACTCCCAGGGTTTTGGCGTGTTTGAGGACAGAGATTGTAGAACTGCCAATGCTGAAGGAGGTGTAGGAGGGGTTGAGAGATTTGAGGCGAGCAGGAGAGCCTACAACGAGTAACTCTGTCTTCTCATCATTGAGGCAAAGGCTTTGGGTAGCCATCCAAGACTGAATGATGCAGAAGACTTTGTTAATGGTGTTAGTCTCATTAGTGTAGTTGCCGGAAAGAGGGATAAAATGTGTGTGTCGTCTGCAAAGTTGGTATAGGTGATGCCTACGGTGTCAAGTATGTCAAAGAGGGGTTTTGTGTAGGTGTTGTAAAGGGTCGAGGAAAGACAAGAGCCTTGTGGGACACTAAGAGGGACAGGGATAGGGTCAGCCGAGTGGTTATCAATGAATACTTCGGAGGTACGGTCACTTAGGAAGAATTTGATTCATCGGACTGCCTTGGGTGAGAAGTGGAAGATCCCGGAGAGGTTTTGGCAGAGTAGGTCATGGTCCACGCGATCAAATGCAGCGGAGAGGTCTAGGAAAACTAGGATGGCAGCATTGCCAGCATATCTGATGCTGTCAAGTTGCATTTTTAGATTGATAAGGGCCATTTCAGTACTATTTCGGTCAGAAACGAGATTGTCTGATGCCAAGGAGAGAGTGTTGTTCTAGGAATTTCTGGCATTGTAAGTAAGCAATGCGGTTTAGGATTTTGAGCAGGAGGGTACTGTGGTAATGGGCCTGTAGTTGGTAGGTACTATCGGGTCCAGGGAGGTTTTTCGGGGTGATTTGGGAGGGAGGGAGGACCCAGGCTGCTTTAGTAGAGTGGGTATTTCGCATTAATTGAATGAGGCCATAACACATTCTGTAATGATGGGGGTAAGGCTGGAGGTGCACAGCTTGGCAGGGCAGGTATCTCCTTTGCAATTGGAGGGTTTGAGGACCTGGATGGTCTTCAGAAGAGCTACTTGGGATACAGCTTGAAAGGAAAAGCTAGGGACTGGTTTCGGAGGGGAAGTGGGGGACTATGCTTGGGTGATTTTATGATGGACCTGTGTGTAGGTTTGGCAGTGAGTAGAGCTTTCTTAGTCTTTATTTTGTTACAGAGTAAATTGATTTGGGTAGTTAGAGCAGTTCGTATAGTGGTGCACCATGCTTTGTCAGACTGAACTAAAGAGGTTTGTGCACAAGGATTTTCTAATTCGTGCAAGATGGTGAAGAGTTCCTTGGTGTTGGAGCTTGCTGTTCTAATTCTGTTTTCATAGGAGGCAGCTTTTGTTGCAAAAATAGTGGCCTTGTTGGTCTTGGAAGTGGTGGCGAGTAGGGAGGCATTCTTGGGGGTGCAGCGTTTCTTGTGTAGATGCTCAATGGCTCTTTTCTGTCTGCAGTGCAGAACTGGTTCATTTGTGAACCAGATGTTGGTGGTTTTGAAAGGTTTCAGAGATTTGTCTTTGAAGGGAGCGGAGCATGTTAATCTAGCATGACTAGGAGGCTGTCTTGGAAGTGGTTGCTGAGGGCCGTGGGGCTCTTTCAGTTTGGAGGCAGTGTTTCAATGAGAGTAACAAGGTGGGTTTGAGAGTTTCATGAGTGAGCTTCTGAGTACTTCTCGCTAGGATTTTGATCGGTGGTGGTCAGGTGTTGCTGTTCGGGGGGTTTGAGTGATGTAGTTTAAATTCAATCAGATGAGGATCGGAGCATGGGACTGGGCTGATGACAGATATGTCGATGGTCGAATTAGTTGTAAGTATCCAGTCGAGGGTGCATCCTTTCGTGTGGGTAGGGGCAGAGGCAAGTTGTGAGAAGTTGATGTTGTGGAGGGCTTGGACCACAGTGGTAGCTTTATGATCAGTGGTATCATTGAAAGCCAGATTGAAGTCACCTAAAGTTATGCATTTGGTGGCTAGTTTGAGGAAGGGCGTTATGAGGAGGGGGATTTCAGAGTCAGGTGAGCTGGCGGCATTAGGTTGCCGGTAGAGCAGGAGAATGGTGAAAGAAATCTTGGGATTAGTCTTAAGTTTAAGTAATAGCATTTCATATCCCTCAGTAGGAGGCATAAGAATGGAGCGGATATGAAGGTCCGATTTGTAGATGACGGCGACTCCGCCATCAATGGCGTTGGCACAGTCGGTTCTGTGGATCGAGTAATTGGATGGGAATAGCAATGCTGAGCATAGCACCTGAGTCACTATGTAGCCAAGATTATATGATGGCTAGTAGATCAATTTGGTTGTCGATGACTAGGTCATGAGTTTCTATAGCGTGGGCGCCCAGGGATCTGATGTTAATAAGGGTGCAATTAAGTGGTTTGTTCTGGTCGGTAGGACATGATTGGTTGGCATGCAGACTCATGGTAGGGGGGAAAGTGTTCAGGTGGTGGAGGTAGCGAGGTCCGGCTGGATAGCCCAAGCAGTCTGAGGTTGGTTGTAACAGGGTAGGGGAGATGTTGGAGATCAACGGGGTGCTGGGAAATTCTAGAGCTTAGGTTGTGTAATCATAGGGCTTTTGAGGGGGGGAAGAAGTGGTCATGGGTTTAGGTCTGGGGGTGCAAGTCATTCAAGGGACAGCGCAGGAGGCAGGGCACTCATGGGTTTGGGCAGCGCAGGAGGCAGGGCACTCATGGGCTTGGTCAGCGCAGGAGGCAGGGCACTCATGGGCTTGGGCAGTGCAGGAGGCAGGGCACTCATGGGCTTGGGCAGTGCAGGAGGCAGGGCCCTCTTGGGCTTAGGGCAGGTAGATGACAGGGCGCCAGTGCCGCCTAGTGGGCTTTGTTTGCTTGCAAGCTCTGACAGGATGTAGTTTGGGTAGGGCAAGATTGCGTAAGAGTGGGGGAGGAAGTGCAGGATGTTAGGCTGAATGAAGGATTTAGCATGGGGCAGGAAGGAAGTGGGCCTGATATGTGGGTCTGTGGGCATATCTCCTATACCAGTAAAGGTGTTAACAGCTGTAGGGGGTACAGATATAGTTCCTAGAGGAGATGAGAAAAGCAGGTGGGCCATAAATAGAGGCCTACAGGTTGCTGGGGTGCATATTGTTATTGGGTCAAACACCCATAGCATAATCCTTGGATGAGGCACACAGAACATTGTAATCAGAAGGGGAATACAAGGCAGTGCCATCATGAAAAACGCATAATGCTTTGTAGTCCGGTTGGGCACATTTCAGGCAAACATATGGGGCGGCACACATGACAGTGTTAAGAGGTGGGACATGCATGGCAATGGTATCTAGCTAGGCACGCATCACTTTGTAGTGAAGTGGAGCATATAACAAGCTAACAATTGGAGCTACTAAGGCACGCGAAGCAGTAACATCAAGCGAGTCATATAACAAAATATACAAGGGTTAAAGGCATTCATAGATGGTTTTATTTCGTGATCAGCTGTTGATGATTTGGGGCTGGGGGGTGCCGGGGTGAAGGAATGCAGGCAGTAGGGGCAGGGCATATGTTGGGTATGGGTAAGGGTAGAGAAAGTTGCTTCTTAGCAAGATTGTGTTTGCTGGCCAGTGTGGTGACTTGATATGTATCTCTGGCAGTACGTAATGCTGAAGAGTGCAACACTGTGAGGGCAGGTTGGGCAATGGACGGGACTGATTGATGCAGTTTGTGCAGTTGAGAGAGAGAGGGTTAGGATAGTGGGTGATAGCAGGCAGACACATTGTGAGTGGCGGAGGGAGCAGGTTATGTGTTAGGGGTGAAAAAAGGAGCCTGGATGCAGGGGGTGAAGCCGAGATGCAGTGGACAGACACAGGCTTGTATGAATCAGCATGGGACTTACCTATGTTGGAGACTACGGAGGGGCTGCCACATGGTAGGATTTTCCTGGTGGGAAGTGTGGCAGCGAGGGAGCATGGAACAGAGAGTTGTGCCCAGGCATCCAGGCTCTGACAGGTCCCAACAGGATGTGGCCTTGCTTCTGGGCCTTCTTGAGCTAGGCCTGCCGGCTGTGGATACTGGCAGCAGATAGGCTGGAACTGGGCCAATCACAGTGCAGCTGAGGCAGGAGCTGTGCAGAGGCACTCAGGGAGGGTTTGCCAGAGCACATGGCGGCAGCCATCTTGGACAGAATACCTTCTCCTTCATTTTCAATGGATTCAGCACAAGTGGAAGCTTCGTTTTGTGCTCTAAATGGTTGCAGCTTTAAATTAGTACATTTAGGCATAGTGTTTTTCTCAGAACAGTGTAAAAACGAATTTAGAATTTGTTCTCCATCTGGAGAGCTTCATGTTGCAGATCCCTAACCTATGGGATATAGCAATCCCCCTAACCACAATCATCCTGTTTCTTTTCCTGTGCTCTCAGACACTGAATCCTGTTGAGGCTTCTTGGGCTGGTCTCCTTGCTTCCAGTCCTTTGCCTTCGCTGCTGGGCTTTGATGGCATATTTCAATGATCCAAAATAAGACCCCCATGGTTCCTTCAGGGCACTCTGAGGGGTCAGAAATACGAGATGGACAAGTAGAAAGAGTTTTCTCACCAGTAGCCATTTTATTAAATAAGGTCAAAACCCTAGGTATTTATTTACAATCTTCCCTAGGTGCAGAAGCCCAAACCGCTTATTTAAAGCGAAATTGTCAATATTATCAAAAGCTTCTCTGCCAGATCAGACCATTTCTTAACATCAAGAACAGTGCCACGATAGGGAGAGCTACCATCCTGTCTCGCTTGGACTATGGTAACGCGTTAATGCTTGGCGCTAGCAATAATTGCCTGAAACAATGCCAGATTATTCAGAATAATGCTGTCAGGTCCATCACTAACAAATCTAAGCGAGAACACATCACCAAGGACAGAAATGATCTCCATTGGTTGGCAGTGAAGGAACGGATCCTGTTTAAATCACTAACCCTAACCCACCGATGTCTCTACGGCACGGCACCAGCATACCTTAAGAAAAAGTTCAGGTGGTATGAGCCAAGTCGTAGCTTGAGATCCGCCAAGCAAGGACTGATCAATCCTAGCCTTCCAGGCAAAGCCACTGGTCTAGGTCGAGCTTTTCCGAGTTTGGCAACTTCCCACTGGAACAAACTGCCTTGCAGCCTTAGACTGGAAAGCAACACCCAACTCTTTAGGAGGCATCTGAAGTCCTTTCTCTTCAAATAACTAGGCAATTTCTACACCGAATCATGTTGCCATCTTTCTGCCCCCCTCTCTTTACTTTCTTCTGTGTCGTCCTGTTAATCTTCGTCCTCGTGTCTTTTTCGCGCCCTGATGCTTGCGAGCTACGGCGCGTTACAAATAAATAAATAAAACAAATAAATAAATAATAAGGGTGAGACAAACATCTCTCTTTCCATAACCTAACAGGGATTTCCCTACCTGTGTAGGGGAGGAGTGGTCCCAAAAGACCCCCCCTCCTTGCCTACATCTCCACCCCGGGTGAGGGCCATGGCTCATCGGGCGTTCCCTCCTACCACCAGGGCCCAGGTGGTGGATGGCTCACCTGCTGAAGACATTGCCCGCACGTATTAAATTTAGCTAGGCCTCAGAAACCATTTTCTGTCTGCTAAAGATGGTGTGAGCTCAGCGCGCTGCAGCGCGGCCCCCTCCTTCAGATAGTTTCAGTCCTCCCTGTCTCCGCAGCACCATGGTAGATCCGCTGCAAGCCCGTTCCCACGAACAAGACGGGCATGATCTAGCGTAATACATTAACATTGTAACAGTTCACCTTCCGCAGTGTATCACTGCTCCCACAATGACCCGGTCAGCAAGGCCTGGGCGATGGGAAGATCTGAAGAATGGTCATCTGCTGGAAGCAGACATGTACCTAAATATGAATGTAAGAAACCACTTTTAACATATGTATCCTCTCCATACAACCACTCTTACTAAAGAAATTTGTGAAATTGTGCAATTATCGTACATGACACCAGCCGTGAAGGACCCACACCGCTGCAGGGGTGTGCAAATGTTAGAAGCATTCCCGGGGGATTATTCTTCATAAGTATCACTGAAAGCCACACGCCCCGCGGTCCCACGCCACAAATGAACTGATGCTGCTAGGGTACACAAGAAAACGAATGTAACCATACCACGGGCACATGTGAAGAGTGTGCGAGAATGCACTTGTCACACGTGTATGTCTAAGCCCCTCACGTGCCACCTCCGCCACGTACAGTGGCGAGTTACTTTCTATGTACTCCACCAACCCCCAGTACTACCTCACTTACTGCAAATGTATATGCATATAACTAAATACTCTAGTTGTTAAAACATAGTGTACGGATAAGGTGCTCAGACTGAGTATAATCGAAACACATCCAGCAAAGTTTAAATGCATGTTTCAAAATGATTTTGAATAAGTATTATAGAGTGTTCAAATGTTTGTGATGTTTTTACCTAAAATCGGCAACACACGAGGGAGACACCTTTGTGAAATGAATGCAAGGCCGTTCCCCTCCCACCCTGTGAAGGCTGCCAAGACATGAGAGCAGAGGCCCGCGCTGCGCTACTCTGCCTCCCCCAACCAGACTGGAGCCGCTTCAAAGATTTGGAGCCCCCTCTGCGGCACCCAAGGCCACGGCCCGCCACCTGCATTATTTACAGCACGGCAGTAAACCTCTGCCTGAACACACACTTCTAAAGGCACCCCCTCGTAAATCCCATAGCCCACCGGATCATCTTAAACTTATGGCCCTGTGCAATCAGGACACCCAACACTTTGACAACACACAGCGGAACATCCATAACAACTTCTAACAAGGCAGAAAGACCTGTACCGCCCGTCCCAGGCCCTGGAGCTTAGCCCCTCGACCTATAGCCCCGGTCAACAGGACACTGGTAACCATGTCCTGACGTATTACCTCCAGACCCCTCACAGGGTACATTCCTCCTGTGTTGCATTAACCTGTAGAATAACCTATTGGAAGATTTACTAAAGAAGATAATATTGAAATGACTGAATGACTGTGGTGTGCATGGCCTAGGGCAAATAAGTCAGGAAAAGACATTCATCTCTGACACTGGCCGCGATGGCACAACAACACCGACCGGATGAACTCTGCCAACCTGCCAGGCCCTGCCCAACCCACGAGGCTGCCCAGTGACGTTCTCCAGCCACGGCCAACCACATCGCAGCAGCACCTATAGTTAGTTGTCGCCACCCAATCCCATTGAACTTGTGCCCCCTATAGTGTGTAGGTTTTTATGACGTTTTTTGTAAATATATACGCCTGTCTTTGCTATTGTCAGACAGAGCGCTCTCGGAGTTTGCAGAGTTCTTTGCATGCCGTATTCTCATTGATAAACTCCCATTTAAGCTCACCCGCACTCTGTCTTGGCCTTATTCCCGATTTGGGAGAGTCCTTCATTGTCTCTCATTGCGGGGAGGATCGTGCTGGCTGGGGGACGCGTGCCTTCAGTGGTGACCCCGAAAGCGTGATCATTATTATTATCATTTTCCTAACATTACCATCCCCTTTTGGCACGAGAATCTCCGGTCTAAAAGGGATACGCACGGTGAGCCGGCTCCGGGAGGCTGCCGCCAACGGCGACCGGTACACTAAGAAGTGCGCACTCAATAGAGAAAGGGTACGGGATCCCAGTTGAAAAATCCCCTTTGAGTACCGCTCGCCGGAGCCGGGGCTGACTGTTTAGCTGACGGCAACACTGCCTGGACGGACCCAGTTTCGGAGACTATCGGTTCAAGACGGGCACGTGAGTATTGAGTGCGAGCGATTGTAAAGGGAGTGGGGGAAGAAGTGTAGGACAGGGAACGAAGAGGGGGTACGCAGATCTACTAAGGATCATCCTAAAATTTTCCTTGCTTTTTCTTTGCATATGGCCATTAGGATTAAGAGGTGAATAAGAGATAAAAGTGACGGGAACCTAGCTCCGAAAGGGGGTGGAAGGCGGCGCCGCATAGTGCTATCTTGACTAGTACTGAGAATATATGAAGAAGTGGAATATAAGATAAAAGTGTTCAGCAAAAGGGGGCACTGCGAATATATTAGTGACCGCTATTACTTCTTTCTTTTCTTTTTCTTTAGGGTTAGGGGGAAAATAAACAGTGAGATTAACGCAGACTTAAGGAGTAAGTAAGAGTCCTACTAGAAAAGGGAAGAGCAGACCTATATATATATATATACGCATCCATAGATCCAAGTAAGACGGACAGGGACAGCCGGCTAGGGAGGAAAGGGAGGACGGCGTGAATTGTGAATAGAGTGTTACAAAGAGGTGTGTGCACCTCGCATGTGTCAGAAGGCAATTTGATGTTGTGAATGTGTAAAACGGTTATAAATGTATAGTAGTTAAATGGTCATGGTAAGTGTGACCGGATAAAAACTTTTTGAAGACAACGTTGATACAGTGAAGTGAGTGGGTACCTTTTTGATTTCCGGGTTGATGATGTCAAAATAAATGATGGGTTTCTCTTGCATGTGCCCCCCAAAGAGAATATAGTAGAAACTGTGTACAGCCAGTTTTGTATTGTGCAGGCAGGGGGGGGAGAGCCCAAAGGAGCCCAATATTGAATGCGAAGTAGAAAACGAAAAATAATATTGATAATACATTTACATTATAGTTGCAGACACACAGAGACACACAAGCACTAGGAGGGCGCAGAGATGGGGGCTGAAACACCCCTATCACATATTTGTAAGAATCTCCCAGGGTACGCGGAGCGGATTAAGAAATATCACGACCAATGGATAACCGAGTTGAAGGGAGAGGGGTTACCCCAGATATGGCCCGAGGGAGGGTCGTTTGATAAAAGTGTTCTGGATATGGTGGCCACATGCATTTGTTTGAAGTACAAGGGGAAGCAGTTGCAAAATAGGAGGGAAATATTAGATCTTTGGAGGTTATTTGAAGAGATACCACCGCCTAAAACACCAGCATTAAATCCTGATCTCCCGTCCACCACAGACAACCCACTAATGATACAGAAAGATGTTAAAGAATTGTCAAGTGTAGCGCCACCAGTAGAGGTAATAAGTTTGTACCCGATATTAAACAAGCCTGTACCCGCAGAAGGATACAGTGACCCCACATATGTGCCTCCCCCGACAGCTACTACACCCCACCGGCCCACGGCACCCCCACCATATGAAAGTACGAGAGAGCGAGGCCAGGCGAGTACACAAAGGGTGGACATAGAGAAACTCACAGATGATTTACAGTCAAGACTCTCAATAGCAAAAGATGAGCTCTCGAGGATAAAAGACATGTGTGGACAAACAGCCCTTAATACGGGTAGATCAGGGCGCACGTCTAGAGCGCCAGGTGAAAATAGAAAGCCTGAAGAGGGGTGGAAAAAAGGTGAGATACTGTTCAGAATTGAAGAAGAACCGACACGAATAATTGAAATAGGGACACGAGAAGGAGATACTGACAATGAAGAAAGGCCTATGGGGGACAGAGAGGAATTACTATGATGGATGATGAGTGGACGGGGCGATTAAGGAACAGAGTGGGGAAAATGGCATCACTGGGAACCTCAGCAGCAAGAACGGGTGCAGAGGCAACGACAAAAGGAAGGCTACAGCTCCCATTGATACATAGGGGAGGAGGGAGGCCTAACTACATCCCATGGGCTCAGATGGATAAAGCCAATTTATTAAAGCTATTGCCCCCGTTATCAGGAGGGGCAAGTAAGTGGATATACGCCTTTGAGAAACACACTGCCGGGGTACCCCTAGCTATAGGAGATGTGAAGAGTTTGCTCGTATCAGCAGTGGGCGATCAGGCTGAAAGAGTATGGGTTAAAGCCGGTTTCCCGGGAGTAACATTAGACTGTGACCGCCATGATGGGGCCTCCTTTAACACAGTGCGAGCCAGGGTGTGGGATGCCTTACGCGAAACATTCCCAGATACACCGGACTTACAGTCAGTGATGCAGTGTACAATGAATGACGGGGAGGAGGCTATGGATTACATTTTTCGGGTCCAAGAGATGTGGAGAGCAGAAACGGGCACGCCCTGGTATCAATCGACATCTTTATTTTACTTCATTATAAAGAGAGGGCTCCCAAAGGAAGTGCAGAAGGCGCTCGACAAGATAGCAGGTATTGAAGCAAAGGGATGGCCAGAGATTCAGAGTATAATAGTACACCATTGTAAACGAATCAAGGAGAGGGAGAAGGAGGTGGCGCAGAAAAGATTGGCAGACGAGGCGAAGTTAGTACAGACAAAGTTGGTGAAGGTTGCAGCAGCAGTAGCCGCGCTCCCACACAGCAGGGAGGGAGATGATGAGGAGGAGGGGCTGATAGCACTACAAGGAAGGGTGGCAACTAATTGGGCGGGAATAGGACAGCGGCAGTGGAATGAGCAGGAGCAAGGTGGAGGTCCGCAGTGGCAAGAGTGGACCCCTCGAGGGGGACGAGGTGGGTACAGGGGCCGAAGAGGAGGTGGATCAGGGTACGGGGGAATGGGAGGAAATGGATGGCAAGGTCCTAGAGGTGCGCAAGGAAGTTGCTGGAACTGCGGGAAATGGGGGCATTACTCTAGAGAGTGCAGAAGCAGACCCAACAACGGGTTCCAAGAGGTAGAACAATATGGCCATCCCCACCCGGGAAGCCCATATGGTCTCCCAATGGGACAACAGCAACTAAGAAACCCAGGCCAAGGTAATGCTGGCCAGCAACAGGGACCCCAGTATAGAACACAGAACCACCCACAAAACAATGACAGTATGCAATACACGCCAGGTAACCCTTTCGGGACAACAGCAAACGGGGCCCCCGCACCAATACCTTACAACGGCATGTTAGTGATTTCAGGAAGTGTCTTTAATGAGGGGGGGGGCGATGAGACACCCCGCATAGGACAGCCCCCAGAGAACACTTGCGTGTCCAGTTCTATCTACCACCTAAAATGCAGCAGAGGAACCATTGGTAGGGGCGCAGATAGGAGACAAGCAGTTCATATTCATGGTTGATTCGGGAGCGGAGAAATCATGTATCAGAGAGGGCCGGTTCCCGTTATCTAACCGGAAGTTAGAGACGCAGGGGTTCTCTGGGGCTGTAATTGAAGTTCCTTACACAGAAGCTTTGGATGTAACAGTGGGGGGTAAAACTGTGAAGGCACCCTTACTGTATTACAAACATTCCCCAATAAATTTGTTAGGGAGGGATCTCCTGAGTAAACTTTACATGACCATATCATTTACCGAGAGAGGAATAGTGTGTTCTACACCCGGGATATGCCCCTTGCGTGCGATGTTGGTAGTGCAAGCCTACACAACCACACAGGAAATACGAGGGCTGCCACAAAATGAGGAAATGTTTATTGAAGGGCTAAAGACTTTGGCCCTCATAATTCCAGAACTAAGAAGAATGGACTGGAGGATTCCAGCGGAGTTCCTCTTCCACCCCATAGTGTGTCCCAACGCAGCACCACGATCAGTGGTATCATTGGACTTGCACGCTGTACAGGTATCAGCGAAAAGGATTGCTGTGATTGGAGTGGACAGGGAAGGATGTGAGTGGCGCACAGTGCTGTGTACCAACGCCAACATCGCCCTACGAGAGTTAATAGATGAGGATCTCTTTTCAGACACAGAAGGGGATGGTGAGATAGTAATGGAAATAGCAATGCCCTGTGACATTTTGATTCAAGCTAGGGAAACCCCCGTCCAATTGATGGCAGTGGTAGGAGCACCGCCGTCCTTTTTTGATGACGACATGAGGCTCGTACCAAACAATTTATGGACAACAGGCCCCCATGATGTAGGGCTGTTGCACGGAGTACAACCTGTGGTAATAAAACTAAAGCAAGGAGCAATTATACCCCGAGTTAAACAGTATCCATTGTCCCGTGAAGCTGAAGAAGGGATAAAAGAAACAATAAATGCACTACTAGCACAAGAGTTAATAGTGCCTTCAAACTCCCCATGTAACACATGTATTTATCCAATCAAAAAAGCGAAAGGAGGGTCTTGGAGGATGATACAGGACT
The DNA here is from genome assembly GCF_040938575.1 of Ambystoma mexicanum. Lineage (NCBI taxonomy): Eukaryota > Metazoa > Chordata > Amphibia > Caudata > Ambystomatidae > Ambystoma > Ambystoma mexicanum. Next base: position 438,748,973 of record NC_090936.1, read on the forward strand.
TATGCCCCCTCAATGATGTAATTCAGAAAGAGTTCCCTCTAGTCCCGATCCCTGCATCAATACTATGCAGCATCCCGAAAGTGGCATCACATTTCACAGTAGTACACTTGAAAAACACATTTTTCTCAATACCCCTGGCTGAAGAGAGTAGATACCTCACAGCATTCACACTGGGGGGTAAGAGATATGAACACTGCAGACTACCACAAGGATACTGTGAGAGCCCGAGTATATCCAACCGCATATTGCATGAAGACTTGGGAAACCTATCAGTTGAGAGTACGATTATTCAGTACGTAGACGATTTATTAGTGTGTGCACATGACAAGGTAACATGCAGAAAGGATTCAACAACGCTCCTGACCCTACTGGCAAACAAGGGGTACAAGGTAGACAAGGAGAAGTTACAGTACTGCCAGACAGAGGCCTTATACTTGGGACAGCTCATATCAAAAGATGGAAAAAGAATAATTCCCGACAGGGTAGAAGCAATAAGATCAGTAGGAGAACCCACAACAGTGAAAGACATGAAGAAATTCTTGGGGATGTGCAACTATTGCCGAGCATGGATATTAGATTATGCAGCATACACAAGGCCCCTCCTACAAGCACTCAAGGAAGCACAACAGGAGAATAAAAAAAATAGAATGGTCAGAAGAAATGAGCACATCATTTCAGTCATTAAAAGAGCTAATTTCAAGCGCTCCAGTGCTAGCAAACCCTGATTATGGACGCGAATTTTACCTATTTTCACACTGCAAGGGAACACTCATGACAGCTGTACTGACACAAAAGACGTCCTTAGGACACAGGCCATTGGCTTACTATAGTGGTACTTTGGATGCCGTGATGCAAGGCCATTTCGCGTGCGAGCAATCACTCACTGCAGCCGCGTTCGCGATTGAGAAAAGTGCCACAATAGTAATGGGTTGCCCTGTGACATTGTTTGTGGAACATTCATTATTTGCAATACTTGAGAGATCAAAAAGCACACTGACCACACAGCGAGCGACAGCCTACGAGATTATATTGTCTAGCGCCAACATCCATATAGTGAGATGCAAGACAGTGAACCCCGCCACATTCATTACAGAAGCATGCACACTAGAGGACATGCAGAACCACGATTGCGCAACCTACACAGGAGAAAGAGGGGAGGACACAGTTGTGTGTGAGAACGCTCTAAGCGAGGGGGAAGTTTACTTTGTGGATGGGTCTGCATCAATTGACGTGGACACGGGAGAAAAACACGTTGGCATGGCAGTAGTGAGGTTAGAAGACGGTGAGTATGAAACACTAGTGCAATACCGCCTCCCATCACATTACTCTGCACAGGCAGCAGAACTGATTGCACTCATAGAAGCACTACATGCAGCAAAGGGTTGTGCAGTGACAATATACACAGACTCAGCTTACATGACGACGACAGTACATGGAGGTCTAGCAAGATGGGGGCGTAGGGGATTTCGAGGGGAAGACGGAACACCAGTACAGCATGCAGAATTGTTGAAAGAGTTAATTGAGGCCCTACAAAACCCTACTGCAGTAGCAATAGTAAAGTGCCAAGCACATACATCCAACACAGACGTTGTGTCTTTGGGGAACGCGGCAGCGGACGCTGCCGCCAAGGAGGCTTCCTATTTTCAAAAATATGACGCAGGTGAGTACATGCTCCAGCATAAGAGAAACAAAGAGCCCCTAGAAGGGTACAACATGATGCCCATATCACAAATACTAGAATTGCAGGAAGGAGCTAGTGCAGAGGAAAAATTGATGTGGACAAAACGGGGGTGCAGCAAGTCGGGAACAGACCTGCTGTGGCGGCAAAATAACTCGGGGAAGGTGGTAATGCCAATACAGTTACTAGAAATTGCATTTCAACAGCTACACTTCCCCGCACATAATACCAAACAGCACATTGCAGCAGAAATACAGGAAGAGTGGTTCGTGCCCTGTCTCCAGGAGCACGTATCTCGATTAGCAATGGAATGCACAACATGTCAGATCTACAATTCAGGAATGACACTACGCACACTCCGGGGAACAATTCCTAAACCCACTGGCCCATTCAGAGAACTGCATATAGATTACGCAGACATGGGGGAAAGGTGTAATGGCGCACGGTACATGATCGTGGTTGTGTGCCCATTCTCACGGTGGGTGGAAGCTGGACCATGTGCACGACCTGATGCCAAAAGCGCCGCCAAGTTCCTAGTGAGGGAAATATTCCCGCACTGGGGAATTTGTGACGTGATTCGCTGAGACAATGGTACTCATTTTGTTAATGAACTTTTCAAGGAAGTAACTGCATTATTGGGAGTAAACACAAATTGTGTTCGATTTATCATCCTCAAAGTAATGGCGTAGTGGAAAAGATGAACGGACTACTAAAGGGCAGGCTATCAAAACTCTGCTTTTCACTTAAAAAGAACTGGATCTACTGTCTGCCCCTTGCGCTATTTGAATTGAGAAATCAGCCAAGTAAAGATCACCATTTGTCCCCGCACGAAATCGTGACTGGGAGACGAATGCACACAGCACACTCCCCGCTGCGCGAACACTCAGATGCACACAGAAGCGCTGCGATATTAGGAGAAGAATTCACGGACTATTTGAAAAAACTAACAAGGGCAGCGCGCGTAATATCACGGCAGCTCTCCCCACCCTTCACTAGAGAGGAGGGAAACATAACAGGGTCTGTCACAGAACCTGAGCAGCAGCTACAGCTAATGCCAGGCGAACTAATCTATGTCAGGAGTTTTGTGCGTCGATGGAATGCACCACGGTTCCACGGCCCATACGAGGTAGTGTTCTGCACGCCCACAGCTGTAAAAGTGAAGGGCTTGCGGTACTGGATACACTTGACAGATGTGCGAAGAGCTTATAATAATGTGCAAGAGGAGGCAGATGAGGAGGCACAGACAACAGCAACCAATTTAACTGAACAAAATGTCTGAACATCGACTTGTGTGTGTGTGCGTCAGCAATGAACACGAATGGGAAAGTGACTGATGAAGTATTGTTGCATTTTCTTGATTATTTGTTTTTTGTTTTGTTTATCCCATTATGTGATTGATGAAATGATCAAATTATAACTTGTTAACACCCTTGTCTGTGAATTCCCCTCCCTACAACCCTACCCACCTCCATTTCCCGTCAACATATAACGGCCCTAATGGTGCCAACAAAATGTTTACATACATGCACTTAATGCACTTTTATATCTCAAACAGGAACTACCATGGCATCTAACAGGCAGCCTGCAACGGATAGAATTAGCAGAATGAGAAAATTATTAAATGAGAGATGTAGATATTCGTATGAGTGCGAATTGTCTGTGTGTATCACGATGTTTTTTATGCTAATGTTTGGCCTGGTTACATATTGGTTTGTCGCGATCTCTATCGAGATGAACGAGGGGGGAGGGATTAACAGCACTGGGATTAACAGCACCACTGGGACCAATGTAACTACAAGTGTCAATACGAGAGAAGGTGATTTTCTGGTATGGGATGGAACTAAACTTGTATGGGGTTATCACACCACACCACCCAATGCTGCCATATCAGAGAAGAAAGAGCCACAGGGTGGAATGCAAAACAACACAGTGTCTCCACCAGTGATGTATAGGTATAATGCTCGCAGCCTAAATGACCGAAATCCGTCTGCAATATCGTGGTTGTATGATACCCCCACCAGTCAACCTGCCCCCGTCTTAAAAAACCTGCAAGATAAACTCAGGGACGAAAAGGAAAAGATGATAGCAGCACACGAAATTTTATACGATGAATGGGCCGCGGGGGGCGGGAATGAGAAAGGGGGGTCTATTTTATCCTTCGCCCAGGGAGTTGGGAAGTACATGAGGAACAAGAACAACAGACGGAGGAGGGAAGCAGGGAGGAGAAAGTATGATGAGTACTATGGGCTAGGTTTAGATAAGATGGAAGACCCACGACACCCCCACCAAACAAATAAATGGTATGCGGATATGAGTGCTACAGCTAAGCAAACAACAAATGAGAGCTGCTATGTCTGCTCCCTCATTCCTCACGCTTCAGGTACACCAAAAGTATTGCTACCCAAAGAGTTGCCAATTATAGATGCCCAATGTCTCCTTCATCTCACGTTATGCAGGATTAAGAACACCTTCCAGGCACACAAAGTTACTTTTCAAATGCTGCAGAACGAGAAAACGTGCTATCCAAAGACGGCAGGGGTGATATGTTTAAAAGAACCGTTTTTTGCAATACAAGGGACACTTTTTTCTGATAACAAGTGGAAGGATGAAAAAGTAATGTGCAAGGCGGAAGCACTGAGAGGTGTGGCACCAGAGAAATTGCAGTGGATAGAAGAAACATGCACACCAGTATGGAAAGAACACAGTTCAAAACTAACTTGGGTAACCGCCATCGAAAAACCTTTCAAACTACAGAGCCAAATAGACTATGAACTGTGTTTCAAAGGGGAGGGGAAGACCTCCATGGGAACAAACAAGAACTGTAACAAGACCCTCACCATCCCAGATCTGAGAAAAGGGACAGCGGCCCTTATGGACACGTACTGGGTATGCGGCAACCAGGCATACCTACATCTCCCCCCGTCGTGGAGTGGCAGCTGCTCAATGGCCACTCTACACTCAGCCCTAATGGTAATACCAGAAAGCCACATTGACGGGAACAACAAGACACCGGAACGCCGGCAACAGAGTGCAGCCCAGCCAACTGCGGAGTCGCAAATGTACGTCCTATCTTCCGGAAGCAAGGGAGAAGTGCTCACCCGTAACAGACGTGCGTCTAACTACATATCAAAGGAATCCTCAGAACTATTGGCCCAGATCCCAGATAGATATCGATTATTCAGCTCAGCAGAAACATTCTTTGCCTCACTGGTCTCAAGTGTCCAAGGAAGAGCAAATGCAAAATGGCTCCAGATAACACGCTGGGAACTGATTCAGCTGGCGAACGACACTGAAGACGGGTTTAACGTAATCAAAGTGGAACTAAGGGCTTTGCGACTGATGACCATGCAAAACAGGTATGTCCTGGACCTGTTGACTGCGATGGATGGAGGTGTTTGCCGAAAAATCGGAAGTGCCTGCTGCACTTTCGTACCTTCCGAAGACGCAGAAAATGGTTCCCTGTCCCATGTGATCGAAGCAGTCCACAACCTGGGAGAAAAAATGAAAATAGAAGGCGGAGCAGAAGAGAGTACATGGTTCGATAACATCTTCTCCTGGGTCCCCTCATGGCTTGGAACAACTGTGAAGTTTTTGATGCTAGCTTTGGTGTTCCTCCTCTTAATTTTTTGCCTGTGCCAGGTGGGCCTTCGATGTTGTGCTAACGCAGTACCTAATGGTGCAATGATGATGGTGACAATGGGCAACACCCGTGGGACAATACAAAACATGCAGGAGGTACAGGTCCAAACAGGAACAGATGACACACCAAGATATCAGCTAGTGCCTATCTATCACGACAAAGATATCATAGATAAAGCATGGCAAGCAAGCAAACTTCCACGCATGCCTTCACCTGTCAAACTAAGGCTAAAGGATAACAATCCAATATCCAATAGTATCTGTACATACAACACAATCATGCAGGGATTATATGGCTGTTTAAACTCCATAAAATAAGTTATATTCAAACAGACATTTTATAAACATATGTCCTTGTGTCCAGGGTCAGATCCCTTTCCCCAGGATCAACTCAGGATATTTCAAGCCAATGTCCAAATCAAGAAAGTTCTTTTGAATTGATTGCAAAGTTTCACTCCAAGTATAACACAAGGTTTTTTTCATTCCATAAGTCCTTCACTTGGCAAGTGGAATGTCTTATTTCCAAATAGGATTTCTCACGCTTCAAAACAAATTTCCAAGTTTCCACAAACTTCTGTTAGATGACCAGAAAGACTTTGTCTTCACACACCCAGTCAGTATTCAATGTTATTGTTCTCTTCTTTGAAGACCAATAATTTTTCCTCAAATCACATTTCTTCTTCATAAGCAATACAGTTTTGTCAGGATAGTTTTACAACAGTTCATCAGAACACATTTAATGGACTTGCCACTTTCTTTCCACCACAACCTTCTACCATACTGCAGTACTTCAAATGATCTTCCTGGTCGTCTCGCCTGCCACGACTAACCACTAATTGTTCCTTAGCTTGTATACCCGCCTGCCAGGATAAAACTCCCACTACTATTACTGCTAGTACTCTGTGGTGAGGCTTGCTTCAAACTTTCCACACTTAAATCATCAATGGGGAAAGTAAATCAAAAACAACTTCTTGGATAAGTCTTTTGACTTTCAACAACATGGGGTTTATAACTACTTCCATAAGGATGCACAACACACACTGACAATGTCTCTCACACTGATTCATTTATCATAAGGAGGACTTATTTCCAGCCATCCTTGGTTGCCTTCTACACCACCAATTTGCTGCTGGTAATATAGTCTACAATGTTTCCTTTACAGTTAGTCCTTATTAGGAAAGTTGCACCCCTTTTCATTTATGATTGCCTTTGTTTGGTTTAGGCAATGTTGGTTATAATCTTTTCTTAAAGGTAATCTCCCTGTTTGGAGATTAGTTGCTTTGTTTGAATATTGTTCCCTTTTTACTTTGGCTATGGCGGTTACAATATTCTTCAACTCAGTCTCTCTTAAACAGAGAGTTGAACCCAAAATGATTTAATTCAACAGTTCAGTATTCAAAAGCTTTACTTTGAGCCCACAGTCCATTCTGGAGCGCCCCGGTGTTACCTATCGAAGGCCGACTCACTGGTCTTTCCTTACATCTCTGTTGGTCCTGCTGCTTTGATTTCTTCGTTCGTCTGGATGGTCCGAGTTCTTGACAGCTCTGGTAACACTACACTGCTCACGTGTCACGCCTCTTAAAAAGGGAGCTTTCTCTGCTCTGCGCATACTCTGGTGAATACCAACCACCGGAACAGGATGCAGGACCAGCAGAATTTCTCCCTCCACTGGGACAGCTAGTCTTAGTGCTGCTTCCCGCTACGCGTTCTCTGCATTCTGGATTCCCAACTTCTGCCACTCCGACTTCTGGGTCCTTACAACCACTAGATTGCACACTACATTTCTGAAACTCTGAGCCCCTCTTCATCGTCTCAGTATTAAAAGCATTATTGGAGTTGAAGTCCATAATGTTCTTATTCATTTTAACATTATTTAACTAACAGTTTTTCTGATTTATAGAATGTACATTTAGGTAAAGCTTTCAAAGGAATTCATGGTTGATTCTTGGTTTGATCATTCAAACATAATGGATAATTATAACTATTAGAAATAGTTTTAGTAATTCCCCTGACTCCTACATATATCATTACCATGTTTACCATAAGGGTTTTCACAACTGACATATTGGGTAATTTTGGGAGGGGAAGCCTTGCTATGACAACATGCCATTATGTATTCAGGTATTAGAGAAACATCACCCTCAGACGAGGATGAATACAGCGTCTCTCCTAACGGAGTCATTATATTCTCTTGGTGGCCTTCTCCTCCCAGGCGATCCACTCGGCTAAAAACTCCCTCCCCCACCCCCCAAAGGGTTAGGATCAGGTAGCGGCTGCCTTCCTCTGGCCATCTGGGAGGAGACTTTAGACTGGGATTTTGTGAGGACTCCATAGGATTCATCACAACTCACACTGCAGTGGAGGTAATCTCTGCAGACACCCAATGAGTAGGCAGTCTCCCGGGTGAGTGTGGGCTAATTCCGGGGTGCCCTAATCATCTTGCTGATCACTGGTGGGGGTGCTATGAGAGCAATGACTGCGAGAGGTCTATGGATTGCAGGAAGGGCATCTGTTGTTTCTTTTGTTTCCTCCTCTAGGCCTCCATCTTGAAGAATAGCCATTGGGTTGATGTTTCCGGATGGTGTGGCGGCCCACGTTGGGCCCGGATGCATATAGGAACTCCGGCCTGGTGGTAAAAAGCATGCTGGCGCTTCCTTGAAAATGTTTTCAAAGTACGGCAAGGTCTTGCTGTGCAGGGGATCGGTTCAGAGTGATCTGGGGAAGGACCAGCAGGGTTGGGTACACCTTTCTGGCCTTGCCACAATTACTAAAATGCTCACTGTGTGATTGGTGGTGAGGGTGCATTGTATAGAGTTTTCAGACCATTATTCCTAAAAAACGTTAGGTATAAGGAGTCTGCATACTTCTGAAGAAGTTGTGGAAATGTTGTAAGCATTTTTTAAACAGCCTAATGTATACCATCTAATCTTATATTTGTGCTGCATTTTATTGGTCTTTCACTTTACCATTTTTTATGTATTATAATATGAGTTTTATTTAGAACTTTTAAGACTGTGTGTCGAATAAAAGTAAAATTCAACGAATTATATACTTCTGTTTGGAAAACGCTTCAGTAGTGTACGCTTAAAGTAGAGTGAATGTTTCTCCTTTTATTTCTCAGCTGAGAACATAGCTCTTAGGAGAGAGCTTCAATACCCTTGGCTGGGTCATTTGCACTGTATAAATCACGGAAATCAAATAAAAATCGGTTTGCAGAAGGTTATATGTCAAACACAGGAAGAGACATCAATACGAATGAACAGCCTGCTGAGGGCTAGATCGTAAGCAGACATCAAATAGGGGAGCCCCTCATGGGCATGCGTGGTTAGGGTCAATATGAGATCATGAAGAAAACAGGGGTCCACACTGCATACAACACAATACGTTGGACAAGTTAGTTATTTGAAATAAATCATGCAAATAATCACAAAGAGTATCTCTAATATTCAAAACAGAAATGTTATATGCAGTAGAAAAATACATGTGTCATCATACAGTCATAATAGAAACACATACTTGGAAATTAAAACAAGTGAATGCAAATCAAAGTAAAACAATAACAAATAATAAAAATGAAAAAGGGGGGTTTAAAGATATACACGTAATATGTTAATTCTTTATAAACCAAGTTGTTGAGTACTATACGGTATTAGTAATGCTACCGTCAATTCTGCATGGTAAATGAATATTCATGCACTGAATCTGCCTTGGTGTGTGTCCAAAGTCTCAGATTTCACAATGCCCTTTCTTGTCTGATGGGCATTTGGACACGTTTCGGCGTGTCAGTCGTATGGCATCCATACGCGCCTTCCCCAGGGCAGGGAGAACGACCCCTGTGCCTCAGACAGGGGTGTGTGGGGATTCCAAAATTTCAGAGTCCTCGCAGTTGGGGGCACCCAGTCCTCTGTAGTCAGACTGATGTCCCAATTGGTGATTGTTGTGAACAATTCTGACTTTCAATGAAGATCCTAAAGGCCAGTTCTTGCCAATTCACAATGTGCGTCAAATAACTGCCAAATCGCTGCAACAGATTCGAATGATTCGAATGATGCATCCTTAGCGTTAGCATTCCGATGGTATGGCCATGTCAATGTGTCCGTTTTATTTCTTGTTTTCTTTTTCTCTATCCTTTGCGATTTCTAAACACGCATAGACTCCTGTCCTCGCTTTTCAAAATGTTGGCGTTCAATAATGCATCCTCACCATGCGGGAGGCTTCACCTTGTCATGGCAGCCTGATGCGAGTTACAGTGCTGTGAAAGACACACTGTTGTGAAGGGCTAGATCTTAGAAACATGGAGAGACCTTATAGAGAGAGAGAGCTTATAGAGAAAGAGCCCTAAAAGCCTGCCGAGGCCTATACTTCAGACACTGGTAGACACCAGATTAAAAAGAGATTGGAAGAGCTTAAGAACAGTTAGAAAACTAACCAGGAGATGTTGTCCTAGGAGGGCGATCCATGGCTGGATGATGGTAAGGTAAAAGTCTGACAAACGACTTACGCAAGGGGAAAGAATATCCCACTGGTAGGAATGTGTTCAAGTACTGCTACTGGTCCCGGGAGTAACTCACGACAAGGGGGTGGAAATAAATACACTGCACAAATACCCAAAAGAAAGGGTAGGAAGTTCTTGTTTCTAGGAGATTGCCAAGAAGCTAGTTGGGGCTCTAACCCTAGAGTAGGATGCAGATGGGTGCTGTATCCCTGAGACTGAGTAACCAAGGAGCGCACTGGGTGTACTGTCCTTGAGATTGTATAATGGAGTAGGCCAGGGAATCCTTGGGGAGATCTGGGTTTCCATAGAGACTGTTGAATCACCTTGAGTTAACCCCTGCTGACCCCTGAGATAGTATTCCTCATCAGTTGCAGCATGCTTTCCCTATAACCTATAGGAATTCTCCACACTGTGAGGAGCCAGGAATAAGACGCGGACACAGGAGGGGGTTCATGGTTTGGCCATAAACCTTTATCAACAAAAGAAAAGCTGGTTAGGAAATGCCTCTCTATCCCCACTCTAAGAGATGTTTTCCTACCTAAAAAGAACTAAGGGACTGTCAAATGTCAGAATGTCCAAAGCAAAACATTGTGTGTGACCAAAGTACTATTCTCACCCTCACATTCAAAATATCAACTCTAAGGTGAAAGGGAAAATTGTCTTTGGCCTTGCGTAGTGTACAAATGTTCAAAAAGGAAATGTGTATTTCCAAAACAAAAGTTCCAGAAGGATGGAGTTCCCTGTTGCAGAGGGTGGTTCCCTTCTCCTGAATTTCTCTTCACTCGGTTTTATACTTTCACGAATATTAGTTCCTTATGCTTCTCTTGATCAACAACACAACTGGTACACAAACTCACTTAGCTGTTATTCTGTATCTTGGTAGGATACCCGGTGTACTCTACTGCCAGGTTTTCACCCATTTTCAATATGTTTAACATAGCTTTTTGCTAGTCCTGATGTATCCTTCTCAGGACTTCCTTAGATGATGTATTGTACACACTGTTAAACTAGACCTTGCCTGTTATGCTTTCTTCCAGGGCTTTTTTTATGTGAGAACACTTGCAACTTGTATCTGCCCAGTATACTCTCCTGCCAGGGCTTCTTATATGTGCACTGTGTACACTTACAGACTTAATAGTCTCTTACATATATTCTGTTCTGTCTTGACTCTGACTGGTATACTATCCTGCCAGGGCTTTCCCTATAGGCATACAGCATACACTTAAAAATGTGACTCTTAAGTTTACTTTGTTCTTTCTCTTTAAGTGATATTCACTTGCTTGTCAGTTCTCATATGTTGCATTCACCGTTATTTGCTTTCGGCATGTTTGCCAATACACCCCAGTGTCCCTGCTTCCCTTGGGTGGACTCGGTGGCTCTTGGTAGTGTATGTAGATTCTCTTGTGGTAAGCTTGTAGTGACAGTTCAGTGTTCCACTCCCTTTCACCACTTCTGCGCTGTAGCTTCTTTGTCTCTGTTGGCTCACGCTCATCTGTCGGCGTCTCTCCGGACTCGGGTGGTGTGGAGGCTGCCTTTCGGTACCTCCGAAAGCCCTGAATCCATTCTCCTGCTTCAGGCATCCTTGCAGCATACCGTACCTGGCGGTCAACTCTCCTCAGCCTTTTCAATGAGCCGGTTGGCTCTGTGGACGTCTCACTAGCCCTGCAGCGCCATGGTCGACACAGAGGGGACTAGAGTTCTCCAGCCAGCATGTCGCTGTCCGCTGGTTCGTCGGTTTAAATCTCCCGGCATCAGGCATGTTCCTGAAACAACTAAAGAGCGCAGCTTGTGCTCTTGGCCTCCATTGATCTTCATTACTCGGCTCATCATCTTCATCACAGTATTTTTGTAGTTAGGGAAATAGAAGTCAGTTTTTGATAACTTGTATGCAAAGTCTGGGACAGTGTTCTCAGTGATCTTGAAAGGCAAGTTAGTTCTTGGTGATTAGAGTATGGGAAGGTGTTTTTAGGAGTCTTGAAAAGCAAGTCAGGTTTTGAGGACTTATAATACAGATCCTGTGAAAGTGTTTTCCGTCCCCTTCCTAGGTGGGTGAGTGGAGGTATGACAATATGCCATTAAGGCATGGGGAATGGATAGGGTATCCTAAAAGAAAAAAAGGGCGTTACCATGTCTCGCCCGATGATGTCACGTCACTCCCTTGAGGGTTGCCTCCCCCATGTGATCCTCCCTCATATAGCCACCTGCATGGTCACGATCAGGTAGCGGCTGCCATCCCTTGGCCACATGGCCAGTGGTCACTGCTGGGAAAGAAGTGATGACACCATCACACCACTTGTTTAGACGAAGTTGATTAAGTCCATTTACACTGCATGCCTGACCTTAGTATGTACTGTGGATTATTTGCTAACAAGTTCTTAAAAGCCAAGGAGGCACATTCACAAAATGAACATGTCAGCAAGAGAGACAGAAACCTCATGTCTTTTTTTCAATGCTTTTGTAATGACGTATGCAATAACGTATGTTATTTTTCCTTCTCCCTCTGTGTTTCTTCATCCGCCACACCAGGCGTGGTGTGCCAGATGAATAAGCATCTAGAAGATGGCATGCGGGATCTTGGGCAGTGACTGCATGTTGAGTGGTTTGAGGGGAGGGGGCAAGGCTGGAGTTCAAGTGGTTGCAAACCATTTATCACCTGGGAGCAGGGTGAGGTCTAATCTAGGATGGACCAGGAGAGCACAGGAATAGGCAAGAACATTTTTTTTTTTAAATGATGGATGCAGGCAAATCTTTGCACCGTATTTGATCTGAAAGGCAGGATGAACACCACATTAGACAAAAAGGTGTCCGACAGGCAGGTGTGAGGCAGGACCAATGTCAGGGGGCTTAACGAGCATCAGATGGTTAGAGTCAACCCCAATTTTATGCTCCGCACACAAACATGCAGCTTTCAAAGCTCCCCTCATCAGTCACAACAATTTCAATTCTCCCTCCTATCATGTTATATACTTTCCTCCCCCCAATTAGGTCAACGCTTATTTAACTAGATGGAGTAAGTTGGATAAGTTCTCATCTGATGCAAAGCTACGTTATGGGTATGAGTAAGGTCAAAGCAGTGGGGGTTCAAGGACCCCTGTCTGCAGTATGCAGCGGACTACGGCAATTTTGGAGCCAGACCTACCCCAGAGACAGTGTGGGAAGTTAAGGGGGAAACCCATCCATGACTCCCTGATATGTGTTGCGTCATGGTACCTCATGATGCCGATCCACCCATGCCCTGGCCAGGTCTCGTTTTCTACTCTTTCTGGTGGTTTCCGAAAGGCTACAGCTACCAGCATGCATTAGCCTCCTCAGACCCCCTGCGATGGATGTTTCCTTGGAAACAGCACCATGCAGCGAAAATCTACAAGTACCACAATGCACCTGGGCCCAACAGATAAGAACCGGTCTGAAACACGAGGAACAAACTGGTATTCCTAATGGAAATTGACTATCTTACCCCATTCAGGAGCTGAATGGGAGACCCATCATATACCCCACAAACCCCAGGCTGGCTACAGTTGGCCAGCAGAGCTGGAACCAGCTGGGGCTGCCCAGCACTATGGGGAAACCGAGTAATACTCCCCAAAATCTTTGTGGACAAGGACTTGCAAGCGACCAAAGAGACTGCATGGCTGGCTGGGGGAAAATGGAGACTGAAAAGGGGGTGGGGCTAAAGGCTCTCATAAAGACTTCCAGGGGAGGTCCCAGCACGCAATGGGAGATGGGGGTACAGCATAAAGAAATTGTCCCAGGGAAACAGCTGCCCTAACTGCCCAATTGGAACTGAGAAAAACATCTAGACAGGAAGTGGAGGGCTTTAAAAGGCCAGCAGAATCAGTTGGTAGAGAGAGGTTTCTGGATGAGGTTGGAGGATCTGGAGGGGCACCATAAGACCAGAAAGGAGGCTGTAGCAGGCGGAGAAGGATTTAGGAGACTTTTTGAGTGTTTGAAGAGAGTGAAGGTAAGGTTATCGGATGGAGCGGTTGACCGCAAGTTGTCTGTTTGTGTTTGCGAGAAGAGAGAGGATAGGTGGTTCGATCAGGGTAGTTAATGGGGGAGTGATATATAGAGGAAAGGCAGCTGGTGGCAATCAGAAAGTCCTCTGCTAAATTAAGCCTGTACCAGATGAACTTACACTGGGGTGTTTTTGGTTAAATAAAATGCAAATTAACACAGAGTTTAAACAACGAACACTTGTGAGTAACCTACTTTTTCAGCAGGGGCTAGGAGACCGCCTACTTACAATGTTCTTTCTCCTTCTTCCCCTGAAACCTGTCCCACCAGCAACCATGCATTTCCTATTCCGGGCTCCTAAGTAGCCATGTCCCCGCCCTGCCCTTGGAAGGGCCATGCTGTGATCTGGAGTCTCCCTAATCCCGCCTCTCCAGTGTGCATGTTTTAGCCCCATTTCCGCCTGGCCGCCTGCTTCACTGGCCACACCATTGCTCTCTCCTACACATCCCTCTGCTGGACTGCTGCCCAGTTGCTCCTCTCATTTTGCCAAACCTTGTACAATGCCCCTTCACTGTTACACCTGGCATGCTTGCTTTCTCAGACCACGTGCCCCAACATATTAAAGCGGTAATAACGTCTTATTCACCAACTATTATTTCCAATGTGTAAATAATGTTTAGAGCTACTAATGCTAAGCCTTTTTGTGTATATCGCTGTATTTTAGAATACTTCAACTTTTACTGGGAGCGGTAAACCATCCCCTCATGAGTCTAATTGTCACTTAAAGGTTCTGTTCATATTTTGATTGAATGTATTTTCAGTGTAATTTGTGCGTTAACATCTAAATGGAACCCCGAGATGAGTTTGTCACATAATTGTGCTGTAAAAGGAAACTTTTGTGGGGTTAGATGGCGCATGGAAATGTGCCCTCACTGAGCCTTGAGCAGACACACAACATGGCCGGGGTGGGGCTGACTAACTGGAAGCATACACCCCCCCACCCACCCCATAGTCAAGGTGACTTAATTCCATGATGACGGCAAAGCCATGATGCCCAAGAGACAGACTTCTGTGTCCTCTTTCGGTGTAATTGGGAGCTTGGCTCAAGCTGGCTCCTTTCTCCTCCCTCCACCACCCACACGCACATTCACTCACATACACACACTCCCAGACACACATTCACCCACGTAGACACACACTTTCCCCTCCTCGCTTCTGCCTAATTTGGCTATAGTGCTGGTGACTGATTAACCAGCTGTGCATGAGTTCAGGGGCACCTCACTCCATCATCTGTCGCTGAATGCAGAGGGGTAACTGCCCTTTGCTAAGGACAACATAAAAGGTGTGCACCCCGCATCATGAGTTGAAACTGTGCGAGTCCTTGGTGCGGTAGGCGAGAGCCACCTCGGGCAGCCACAGGAATGAAACCACAGAGTAATGGCAATAGGTAAAGACCCCAGACTTGAGGGAAGTGTGGTGGGGTACATGTGGAGGTCCTCAGAACTGGGAGTTAGGCCCTCTCACAGTACTGTGAAGCTGTGTCTTGTAAATTACAGGCTTATGGAAGACCTTGCCTTTGCAGCAGCAAAGCGTGGGGAACACGCTTTGATATAAAGTAGCATATTAACATATCTATTTTATTTATTTAGTGCATTTGATTATACGCCCAAACCCAGAGGTATCACGGCGTAGGTTACAGTGCAGTGATTAAAAAAAAAAAAAACCTTTCTGGTTACAAGGCAAAACATGCAGTGATTAGGAAAGAAACAATTACATTGTGGTTACAGCCCGCTAGGTTGACACTATAATACATTGACAGTTACAGCAGGTCAGTTTCATCAGCCCTGTGGTTGTGCACAGGACGTATGATGCAGTTGGGTTAACATTTGTTAAATAGCCACGCTTTTAGAAGTTTCTTAAAGTGTGTGTGGGACGGCTCATTGCTTATATTTTTGGGAAGTGAATTCCAAGTTCTTGGGGCTGCTACAGGGAAGCTAGACTAGCCTGTTCTGGAGTTCTTGAAGCAGGGAATGAGTAAATGAGTGCTCGAGTTGGATCTGAGGATTCTGTTACGTTTTCCGGGTGAGACAATCATTCAGGTAGGTGGGGGCATTTTGGGTAATGCACTTATGTGTGATGGTGAGAGTTACTCACGGCGGTGCTGGCTAATAGACTGAAGAGGGTGATTAAGAAACTGATACACCCAGATCAGATGGGATATGTTCCAGGTAGGAACATCACCGATAACCACAGGAGGCTACACCATGTCATAGACCAAACTGAGGAAGACACGGGCGAGCTGGCTATAGTGTCGTTAGACGCGGTCAAGGCCTCCGACTCGGTACGATGGCCCTGGCTGAAAGCGGTCCTGAAGGGGTACGGAATGGGACCTGGATACCTCAGATGGGTCCAGTTGTTTTATAGCACCCCGATGGCGAGGATCAAGACAGGGTCCATAGTCTCAGATTCTTGGCAACTAGGCAGGGGGACCAGACAGGGATGCCCCTGGTCACCCATGCTATATATACTGGCATTGGAGCCACTGGCAATATGCCTGCGACAACAATATGGGGAGGTGGGCATAAACACTGCCAGTGGAGAGCATCTGATATCATTATATGCGGATGATATGCTCCTTTATTTGCACTACCCAGACGAAAACCTACAGTACGTGCTAGAGGTAATAGAACGGTACGCAATCCTCTCAGGAATATCGGTGAACCCTGGAAAGTCCAGTCTGTTCCCCTTGGGCAGATATAGGAATGTCCCGGTGCAGAGGCTGCCTGTCCTGCCAATACCATGGCAGCCCGTGACATTTAGGTATTTGGGAATAAATATTTACCACAAGGTCGAGGCAGAACACAAGCACGACACGGAAACGGCGATTGAGGAGATCAAGAACAGCATGGTATTCTGGTCCAGATTGCCCCTGACCATGGTGGGGAGGGCAGCCTTGCTCAAGATGGTGGTCCTGCCTAGACTTTTGCACTTCTTCGTAAACGTCCCGTTTCTGATACCCAGGAGCCTATTCGCGAAACTTCACAGCGTGTGTAGGGGTTTCGTGTGGGGCAGCTCTACGAATAGGGTGGCTCTGTGGAAGCTCCAGAACCCGTGTGACAGGGGGGGGATAGGCCTGCCTAATTTCGAACTCTATTACCTGGCGGGGCAGCTGCAGTATGTGGCCAGGTGGCTCTCGGCTGAAGACTCGGCGGAAGCCAGGCTCCTGCGTGGAGATACAGCCCCATACTTTCTGATGGAAGTGGTGTGGTTGGGCAGAGACAAACTGGTGGGCAAGGGGCGGCTACTGAGGCTGGGCTGGGAGATCTGGCACAAGACATGGAAGATTGGGGGGGATTCAGAGCCGTACTCCCAGCAGGCCCCTTTGGCGGCGCTGTGCGGGAGCGACCCCCAACTACTTGAATCGTTCTGCAGATACTGGGAACAGGTAGGCCTAGCCACCCTCGGGGACATATGGCAGGAAGGGGAGGCAGTGGACTTTCAGAGGTTGCAGAAAGAGACGGGAGTACATGGTGGCCAATATATAACCTACACTAGGCTTGTGAAAAAGACTAGAGAAAGATGGCCTGAGACAGTGCTAGCGGAAGACCCAGACGCCTCCCTGGAAACCATGTATGATGTATCGGAGGGCGGGCACGAAATATCGAGGATATATGAGCTCCTGCGAGTAAGGGCAGGGAAGGAGTTGCTCCATTTGAGACAAGATTGGGAGGAGGAGGTGGGAGGACCCATGACGGATGGGCAGTGGGAACGGGTTCATAGGTACCACAAAAAGGTGTCCCGGAACGCGAGATTCCAACAGCTTCAACTGTATGTTACCCACAGGGCTTATTTAACCCCCGGGAAGATTGCAAAGTTTGGGGGATCAGCTATGCAGCAATGCCCCAGGTGTGGGGAGGTGAATGCGGGATTGCTACACATGTTCTGGGCTTGCCCGGAGGTGCATAGATTTTGGGACGAGGTCAAGACGAAACTGGCCGGCGGGGGGGTGGTGCTGGATGTGGAATCGGCCTGGTCATGCATGCTTGGGCTTTTCCCTAGACCCCGGCATTTGAAACACATAAGCAAGATAAAGGACCTGGCTTATGTCTTGGCCAAACGTAGGATTGCCATGGGCTGGAAGGCCCTAGGGTGGAGTTATGGTGGACAGACCTCTTGAGGTGGGCGGAAGCTGAATCCGTAGTCTGGTTTGAAGCGGTCACTACGGGGGGCGAGGAGGAAGTAGGGCCCTTGCTGGCCTGGCGGCAATTGGTGGCCTCGTTGACAAACCCTCACCAGGGTGACAACGAAACAGAGGACCCGGATGATGGCTGCCTAAGTATTGTGCCACCCAATGATGTTCCCGTAAATGACATGTGAGAACCGGCTCTAGTTTAAGGGGGGAGGGGAGAGTTGGGGAGTTTGAAAATATGTTGGAATATGATGCTTTCTATGTTTTGAAACAGTTGTAGTGTGTTTGTTTGATTTTATAAAATAAAATAAAAATATTTTAAAAAAATAAAATAAAAAATGAAGAAAAACTGAACAGCTGGGAAACCTACAAATCCTAGGGCATGTCTTTAATGTGAAACAGCTGAAGAATCTTGCATCTCTTTCCCTGGTGTGCCCACCCAGGAGGTGCCATCGACCTACATGTTGGGATTCTTGCAGATTTGGCGGAGACCTGAGGAGGCGCTCTTCAAAATGGCTGGAAGGATTTTATTTATTGCATTTGATTGTACGCCCAAACCCAGGGGTATCACGGCGTAGTTTTACAAGAACACTAGGTTCCATGGTAGAAGTGCTTGATGATGATTACAGTCAAAGTTGCAAAGTTTCTGGTCCAACGGCATAGGTTACATGTTATAACAAAGTAGAGCAGTGTGGTTAGTATTTATTAAACAGCCAGGTTTTTAACAATTTCTTGAATTGTGGGTGGGAGGGCTCGTTATAAATGTTGGTGGGGAGTGGGTTACAGATTCTAGGGGCAACTACAGAGAAGCTGGAGTTCCCTGTTCTGGTGTTCTTGAATCTGGGGACACGTAGGTGAACTTTGGAGCTGGATCTAAGTGTTCTTGCTGCTGTTTTGAGTGTAAGGCATTGATTGAGGTAACTCGGGGCATTTGAGGTGACACATTTGTGTTTGATGGTAAGAGTTTTATGGAGTATTCTTGCTTGTATGGGCAGCCAGTGTGCTTCTCTCCTGTGTTGTGTGATGTGGTCTCTTTTGCTTATACCTAGTGCTGCTCTCAAAGTTTTGTTCTGTAAAAGTTACATTTTGTTTGTTTTTCTTGGAAGTGCCTAACAGTAGTATATTGCAGTAATCGTTCTTGGTCAAGATGAGGGCTCTTGCAAGCATTATGCAATTTTGGGGTGTCAGGAAAGGTCGACTTAGTGCAATAAGTTTGGCTGTGTAAGCCATGGATGAGGCAAGTGTGTTTATATGTTTGCACATGGTGAGGCTCGAGTCGAGTTATACACCTAGTGTTTTGACTTGGTTCAATATATTAATGGGTGTGCCGTCTATGACGATGGAGGTATACTCAGTAGGTAACTTATTTAGCAGGGTGGGGGCACCTACTATGAGAATCTCTATTTTTTCTCCATTAAGACAGAGGCTGTTGGTTGCAGTTCTGGATGAATGAGTTAATTTTATTAAAACAAATGGTATCCTGTTCTAGATGACCTGAAATGGGGATAAGTATTTGTGTGTCATCTGTGAAGTTGGTATATATAACTCCCATAGCATCTAGGGCTGCGAAAAGAAGTTTATTGTAGGCATTGTAAAGGGTCGGGGAAAGGTATGAACCTTGCGGGACACCTTGCGGGACGCCCAGAGGGACAGCAATGGGATACGCTGCTTTGTCACCAATCGCTACTCTCGACATTCGATCTGAGAGAAATGGTTTAATCCAGGATGTAGCATCCTTTGAGAACTGGAAGTCATTTGCTAGTCTAGTGTTAGGCATAGATTGTTGTGGTCCACTAAATCAAATGCCGCCGATAGGTCAAACAATAGAAGGATACATAGTTTTCCTTATTCTCTAATGGCATCCATCTGATTTTTAAAGTTCAATAGGGCTATCTCAGTGCTATGCCTGAGACGGAAGCCGGATTACCTGTCTTCTAGTAAGTGATTACTTTCCAGGTGGGATTGAACTTGTGTATACACACTGTTGTCTATAACTTTAAGCAGAAAAGGGACTGTTGTAACAGGTCTGTAGTTAGTAGGGATGGTGGGGTCTAGGGAGGGTTTTTTGAGTAGGGAGTTACCCACGCTTCTTTGATATTAGCTGGGATGGAATTTGTGTTGAATGAGGAGTTGATGAAGTTAGTGATGGTGGGAGTTAGTATACGGGCACAGGCTTTGACTAATTTGGCAGGGAAATTATCGCCTTTGCAATTGGAGGGTTTAAGGGAGGTCATGGTATTCAGTACCTGGGTTGGGGTCAATTTATTGAAACAAAATTGGGGTATTGTTTCTAAGGCATCTGTCAGTGGCATGGGGTGAGCTCAGTAGTGTGTTGTAGAGACTTTCTTTGCAGCGTGATTTTATTTTGAAGAGTATTTATTTTGGAGGCTAGTGCGTCCTGGATGGTGGTACACCAACTTTGCTCGCTATTGCTGGGCTAGGAGGTGGGATGGGTGTTTCTAGTTCTCGAATGATTGAAAACAGTTCTCTGCTATTAGAGGCGGCATTGGAGATGCGAAGGTTCAGGAAGCTAGCTTTGTAGGTGATCACTGCGAGTTTATAGGTTTTGAAGATAACTAGGAGTTGTTCTTTGGTTTCACTGGAGGGGTTTTTCTGGAGAGATGGTCTAGGGCTCTTTTTTCCTTTTAAGTTCAATGAGTTCATCATTGTACCAAGGGTTGCTGCATTTGAGTCTGGGTAGTTTGGATCTGCTCAGGGCTACATCATCAATGGCTGTACTGAGGCAATTGTGGTAGTGCAGCAAAATGCTGTCAGGAGTAGTGCCAACTGTGGGTTGTGCATTGAGTAATTTGTTCAGGATAGTGGTCAGAATTTCCGGGGTGAGTTTGCGTGAGTTTCTAAACATGATAGGGATAGGAGGGTTGGGTGGAGAGACTGGGTCATTGGTCAAGATTATGTTAAACCGAATTAGGGAGTGATCAGTCCAGGATAGCTCTAGAATATCTTCCAGAGTGGTTGTGGTATTCAAAGTTAGGATCCAGTCTAGAATTCTACCTTTAGAATGGGTTGGACCATTGACCAATTGGGTGAATTGCATTCCTTAGAACGCATTGTGTAAGGCAATGGCTTTGTGGTCTAATGCATCATTGAAGCCCAGATTATTGTCTCCTAGATATTTTTGTTTTGGGTTTAAGGAGTGGAGTGATAACTAGAGGTAGGTCAATGTCAGGGTGATTTGCTGAGTTGGGGGATCTATACACGATTAGGAAATGAATGGTGGTTTTGGGGTCAGTGGCTAATTTGAGAGAAAGGAGTACGTATCCTGTTAAGGTCTCCGTTTTGCATTCTCTAAATTGTAAGATGGTTTTAGCAACTATAGCTACGTCTCCTCCGGTATCCTCGTGTCTGTCTGCCCTGAGAATGGTATATTCAGATGGGATGGCTAGTGTGAGGAGAGGACCGGAGGCTGGGTCGAGCCACGTTTCGATCACTGCTAGGAAATGTAATTGATGTCTAGAATAAGGTCATGCGAGTATATGGCGTTTGGTCCTAGAAACCTTACATTTAGTAGAGCGCCTTTTAGTGGTGTTTTGGGTGTTGGCATCAATGGTGTTTGGGGTGGTGGGACCAACTGGTAAATTGTAGTGTCATTCTGTGATATGAGCTGTGGTTTTTGGGAGTCGGGTCCGGGAGAGTGGTAGTGGGAGGGGGCTTGCAGGAGTTGGGTGTTTGGCACTTATGTGAGTTATTGTTAATCAGGTGGTTGGTATGGGATCTAGAATCCTTATATTGTGTATAGGTACATGAAGAGAGTCTAACTCTTCTTGTGGAGCCTCGTATAGGTCTTGTGAGTGCATATACAACGTTCTGTGTTCTTGTTGAGAGCCGTGAACAGCGTGTGGCACCTAAAGGCGATGTGGTGGATTTGGATTTGTGGGTGTTATTCTGCAGTAAAGGTGGGAAGGCTAGGGTGCTGGGCAGAAATGGTGTGGGACACGGTAGTGGGTGATGTCTGGGGCAGTGGAGGCGTCCAAGACATAGCCCTCAGTAGATGAAGGCACCCTTGAAGCAAGTCCTGGTGTCTGGGGGGGTTAGTATCCTGATGAAGGGTCATCATTAATTGGTGCGGAAAGTTGATTGTGGCGATGGTGCTGGAGAGCGAGACTAGTTGATGGAGGTAATACATTAAAATAATACTGGCTCGCATAGTGATAAGTACTGTGTAGGGTACTTTGGTGCAACTAGTATGCTGTGTTGTGGATGCATCTGGACGTGGAGCATTTAAGATGAACGTTAAAGCAGCATATGGCTAATACCTAATAATATCATTGGTGTACTAGACAATTTGTTGAAGCTAGTACCTTAATAAGAGCACAGGCATACTAGTCAGCAGCAGTGTTTGCACATAGTGCAGACGTAAGCAGAAATGTTCGGCATAAGACTAATAATTTTACATTCATGTTGACATGCAAAGCAGCGATGAACTGTGCGCACCGTACGTCGGCAACGTAAAGGTCAGAGTAAGGCTAGTACATATGGGAGAACATGGCCCCTAAGACAGTCACGCAACGGTGCACGCACTGTAGCCGTAGAGTGTGCAAGGTAGCATGCAGCTAGAATCTAGGTGTTATCGTGGGGGAGGTAGGCAGTAGCAACGTAAGCACAGGTGAAAATTAAGCGACAGGAGTCTCTGGGCGAAAAACAATGAGAAGGCACACTCAGCTATAGGGCTATGATGCTCGAACTGCCGTGTAATAGCATTAGAGTCAACTTTTAGTAGAGGAGGTAAGTATAACTAGTCGAGCATGGCACCCTTAGGCGTAACAGATTGACACTCATAATGGGCTATTAAAGATATGTCAGACTCCCACTAGGCCAGTAGATAAGGTACTGTTGGCTAGAAGTCTGACGGAGAATCGAAATACCATGTGTAGATCCTTTCAAGTACGTGATGGCATAAGCGCTAAGCTATTGCAGAGTAAATACATGTAGTGAGTAATACTGTATAAAGTAAGTAGCCTCCCCGGCCCATGGTAAGGAAGGCACAA
Organism: Ambystoma mexicanum; assembly: GCF_040938575.1. Lineage (NCBI taxonomy): Eukaryota > Metazoa > Chordata > Amphibia > Caudata > Ambystomatidae > Ambystoma > Ambystoma mexicanum. Next base: position 438,771,937 of record NC_090936.1, read on the forward strand.
ACATGCGTTGCAACAAAATCACAGTACAAAATTTAGAATATGTAAATACCGACCCGCTAGGCAGGCAGATGCAAGCTACTCGTACTAGAATGATACATCGCGGCTCACCGTATCGTATGTAATAGTGGTGATATGTAGATTGTAGACTTGCCAAAGGTTCATGTCCATGTGAGTCACAAGTGAAGAATCACACATTAACCTATTGCAAATAGGCGGGTGGGGTGTCGGGCAGCGTGACTGGCCCCTCGGCCCCATCAGGTCTGGACAGGCAAAGACAGGCGACGGCCTTATGAGGTAGGCCTTAGTAGGATGGGCCGGCAGATGCCAACCGGTCAAGTGGAGCTGGCTAAATGCAGGTATCCAGCCAATCCGAGCTGCGCGGGTTGCCTAGCAACCTGTACACAAGGTCACTGCTGCCATTTCGGGCTGCTTTCTCGTGTAAGTGGCCGTGGAGGAGTGAATTCGGCCGAACACTGTGTCGAACAATGGTGCACTAGGGCACAATGAGGGGGCCAAAATCCCTCAGGGGGATCCTGAAGTAACGGAGCTTACCCCAGGCTGAAGCAGAGGCCGGGGTGATGCAGAGCACGCTGTTCTGTCGCGCTTCTCCAGAAGCCGACTCTGGGTGAGGGCTCCTGCCCTTCCTGGAGTGCTGCTGCTGCAGTAGTGAGCTGTGAATGGCAAAGACAGACAGCGGCCTTATGAGGTAGGCCCTAGTAGGATGGGCCGGCTGACGGCATCCGGTCGAGTGGAGCTGGGTAAATGCAGGTATGCAGCCAATCTGAGCTGTGAGGGTTGCCTAGCAAACTGGACACAAGGTCACGGCCACCATTTTGGGCTGCTTTCTCGTGTAAGTGGCCGTGGCAGAGTGAAGACGGCCAAACACAGTGTCGAACAATGTGTGGCAAATGTGTGTGACACACACAGTCAAAGGTTTGAATCAGGACTGGAAAAACTCAGTCCTACGCCCTACCAAAGTCGTTTGGTTGGTTATGATTGAATGTGGTTATTAACACCAATTATTGAGGAATGCAGTGTGGAAATATTTGCAAGGACTTGCACCTGGGTGATTGGAGAGCATCATGGTGAATGTAGTCGCTGCTCTCTAGATAATGCATGGCGGGGAGGGCACTATGAATTTTACAGTTAACCACACGAACCCACAAACACCAGCCTCCAGCCGTACACATAAGGGACATGTTGGCCACTTGTACTCCCTAAAAATGGTAAATGCACTCAAAAATAAAAACTGGGAGTAAAAATACCCCCAGAAAAAAATTGGAAAGGCACACATAGGAGCCTTCCACCGCTCTCTCAGACACACAGCTCCATGCATATGTAATACACGTAGTGCCACAGGAAGAAACCGCTATTCCTGCCTGATCTGAAGAGGTCAAAATATATCTTTAAATGTGCATCAGTAAACCGATGCAGAGAAATATGTACTACAAAAATATTACTGAATTACTTTTAAAGCCTATTTTTACCCTTATAAAGTGCTCCCACTGGGAATGGGACTTCCTAAAAAAATTCACGTGCTCCCAATTTAAAAGAAACAGGGAGTCAAATACGCCCACTTCGACATCTTATCTGGAGCACTGACTTCCTACATTATTTAATGGTGATCCACCAACTGAGACAAATTACAGCTAACAGCTAAATTATTATTGTTTCCATGGGTGCAAGAGTGCAGGGCAGAGTCATGTAGCGGTCAGCTCTGTGGATTGATCTGAGCCCATCACTCAAATGTATCACTTACCCGCCCACCGCACAGACCGGTTAATTGCCTTAGAGTCACATAAATTACCTGCCACTGTAAAAAGCAGTTGGATCTGTCACCCAAATCTATAGGCGGTAGGACTGCTTAAAAAGCAGTAGCCTACTGCCTAAAGCAGTAGGTTTAGCAAGTATGGGTCTGGACCCTAATGCACGAACAAGGAAACAGTACTCACAAGACTGAAGCCTGTCCGGGTCCAGCAGGGATTGAACAGCGACGGCCTCCCGAACAGGAACCAGAAAACTGTTAACAATATGGAACACGGTACAATACTGAAACGTGACAAAGGAAAGGGGCAGAGATTGCCTGCTGGGAAATCCAGCAGCCAAACTCTGAATAAAGGAATTGCACAAGCACTTGTGAAGACAAGAACAGTAACAGAAACATCCATGGAAAGAATAGGAAGCCAAAGTGAGCAAGGTTGAGGACAGAGACTGGGAATTAAATGGGAAAAGCAAGAAGACAAGATTCTAAGCACAAGGGTGCAGGAGACTGGAAATGCAGACTATAAACTAAGGACGGGACCACCAAAACTTTGGACTAGAATAACAAGGACTGAACAGCAGACTGCTAACCAGGAAATGTGACCATGAACTAGAAGAACAAGGGCAGGACTGCAGATAACAAGCAAACCTAGGACTGGAATCTAGGAAGCTAACACGGACTACGGGCACAGAACAAGCAACTGCAGGCAGGGAACAAGATAATTGGTGGTAGGGAGCAAGGGACTGCAGACAGGGAACAGAGGACTGCACGTAGGGGTGCAGGGGCGCAATGTGGGAAGAACAGAGGTGCAGGGCATAAGGCAGTAGGAGGGTTGCAATACAAAGAGCACAGGACACTGGAACTGGAGCAGGTTCTGGAAACAGCAGCAACAGACACAGCAGAAATGCAAGGATCAAAGCACAAAACGGTTCGGAGCCAACTCACTGCAAGAGACTTGTGCTCCAGCGGACAGCTTCTTAAATGCTGAACTGCCCTGTTCTGAAGCAGGTTCATTAGCAGCACCTGGAGCACCACACCCGAAGGTAATCTGCCTCCTCCCTCTCTGGTCCTGGTGAAGTGAAAGCATCGCTAAATCTCTAAGGATTATGGGGATTGTAGTTCTAAGACTACTGCATAGGAATAGCCAGGTAATGAGAACAGCCACAAGGTGCATTATGGGACGTGTAGTTTCCAAAATTAAATAAGGAAGTATTGCAAACAGCAGGTAATGACAAAAATATGAATGGATATTGTCCGGGGAGGATTATGGTGATGAATGATTCCCAAATAGCCCACAATGGGTGCCAATTGGTGTTCCATTGGCACAGACGTGACCGGTCCCCTTCTTGTGTATGATCGGGAGATGTGGTCACGTTTGGAAGTGGAGCTGCAGATCTTCAGTGCAACATCTATCTACGGAGGGACTTATCCCAAAGGGGCGCGCATTGCAAGTGTGTACAAGTGTGCTGTTGGGCTGAGACACTGCCCCTCTGCCTGTTTGGTTCCTGCTGCTGGACTCTTCTTTGATTCCTCACTGCTACAGCGCTGTATACGCAAGAGGAAGAGCGCTTCACACGGACTTGGCGAAACGCTATTACAACCTTGTACTACAACGACCACAGTAATTCACTTTTTCCGATTACTACAGTTGGTCACAAACTTTATTCAGCTTCTTTGGGACTCTGCTCTATTCTCTGTGGGCTGTACTCACGCTTTGTGGGCTGTGCTCACACTCTGTGGGCTGTGCTCACACCTCTTGTGTTGTATTGTGCTAGTGTTTTAAGGGTGGTTTTTTTCTTTGTTGTGGGCTGGGATTGCGCTCCTCCTCTGGCACGTATACTGTCTACGTGGGACGCTCACGCACGTTTTATTGTTTCTTTCCAGCTGCCTTGCGAGCTGTACCCGCCCCATCCACACGGAAAGGCTCTACATTACCTGTAGTGCACGCACATTGCTGTGCGCGCATTGCAAGTGTGTACAGGTGTGCTGTTGGGCTGTTTGGCTGTGAGGGCGATTGGGGTGGAACCGTGGATCCTGACAAAATATTGGCTTGCAAAATGGCGACGGTGTTGAGGAATGGAAAAGTATGTCTAGCTTTGAAAATGGATAATAATCTTCCTACCCCATGTAGAGGGACCGAGGTAAAATCTTTTAGGGAATCCCATGAATCTATTCAGATTGGAGAGGGGGTGGATGGGCAAAAAGTAAAAGTTCACACTTTGAATATTATGACTGAAGAAGAAAGTACATGGGATGTGAATACTGAGGAATATGAAAACAAACAAAAGGCTGACATTAAACAAGAGGTAAAACTCTCTTACATGCACTCACAAATACAAAAAAAAACGGAGGGCATTTTCTGGAGGAGGAGGATATATCTTTTGTGCCTTCCAGCCTGTCCTTTGAATCCCAGATCCCCATTCAGTCCAGTTTTTCGAGTATAAGAGAGCCGAAAAATCAACACTTCAACGAGGAAGTGAATAGCGAGACAAATGATGTAAACCTAGATGTCTCTATGATGGGCCAATCAGTGAAGATGGAATTGGGGATGCGCACTAAGCTTTCCAGGGGTCCATCCACACCTGTAAATGCAGCACAGAATGGAATTGATAACGTCCATCTCTTTAATATTCTCCCGCGTGTGAGGACCCTAACACCCCACAGAAGTTTCTCAGCTAATACAAGATTCCCCCTTCCATCGGCCTCAATCTTTACTAACGTAAAGGAATCTTGGGTTGGTGAAGAAAAAAATGTTATGGGAGAACAGGTGGGGCTGACAGCACCAGAGAACTTGATTAGTACTGCTCCACCTCTACATGCTACCAACTTGTTAACATCAGGGGTCTCGCTCACAAGTTCCCCTATACCTGAAAATAATGACAAGTTTGAGGAATCACTTCCTGTGATCTCAAGGATACTGAATTTCCTTGACAAGGGGCACGAGTTTACCCATTGGGAGATGAGAGATCTAAAAAGGATTGTAATGGAATCCCAATTAAAACTTAGTAGAGTGGAAGGTTTCCTTATGGGTAAAGCTGAAAGTACAGACCCCTTGGCCAAGAAGGCCAGTATACTAATAGACCCTAAAACCAATTCACAAGGATGCCAAACGATGGCTATAGGAAATGGGGGACCCGGTTTTGCGAACGTCCTTTCCTTCAGGAGTGGGATGAATATAAGCAAGGAAAAAGATGGAAATAGAGTGTTGATACTAGAATCAGAAGGAGAAAAGAGTATTATAGAGGCAGTCAATGAGCTCTCCTCTAAAATTACCAAACTAGAACAGGGTTTACTATCATTGACTGGGAACCCCACCCCAAGAACAGCTATGGGGTTGACGTTGCCAGCCAAGGTAAAGGAAACAAATAACAATGAGACCCCAGATAGCCCATCCGCCCCAATTGATGCTATGAACTCGGGTAAGGGTTCAGGGGGGCAAGAAGATCTTTCTAAAAAACAGGAGGATGGTGGAAGTATAGGAGGGGATGGCTTCTTCCTCTCGAGGCGTCAGAAACGCTTGGCTTTAAAAGCAAAAAAGAGGATGATAAAGAAAGGACTGAAGCCTGTGAACATGGAAACTAAGATGAAAGAATCTAAGGTTCCAACAAATGAAGTGGCTCTATCGGATCTAATACAACTAAATGAAGAAAGTAGGAGGGCCCTGCAACTCCACAATACCGATGCCACAAATCCCACCCTAGCAACAACTCCGGCAAAAAATAAAATAAAAAGAAATTGAAAAAAACAAAAAACACAGAGTTGGATGTGTGCCTGAAACAGAGGAATGAAGATGGAGCAGAAGGAACTGAAAATGGGAAACCAAATACACAGCAAATGAGGGGGGAATAAGGAAGTAAAACAACTCCAACTTTCTAACTTCTATAAGGTATGGAGAAATCAACCTCCCGACAAATACTGCCACAGGAACTCTCAAGTCTGATGGCTGAATTTCCTATGACTTCTGCAGAGTCAAAGAGATTGGGTTTCTCTTCGAAACCCCTGGATCAGAAGCAGGCCCCCTTATTCATAGGGGTGCTGAAACCTCAGGATCCAGAGGGAATTGAAGTGAAAATGCAATCCAAAATTGGAAACTCTGCAAATGATGAAGTGGTGTCTGGGGGACAAATGTCAAACTCAAATGGACTACACCAGTCCCCTACTGAAAATGTTATAAAGAAAACTCAGACCTCCCCAACACCATTAAAAAAAGTCATTTTTGACCTATTACCAGATCTAGCAGTGCTTAGAAATAAGGTACTAGCGGGCTGCGAACTAAAGGGCAATTCCATCTGGGGTCAAAATGAGATGCCAACAAACCACAACTTGAGGGGAGGGGGAACTCAAAGACAATACATGGATGTGGGCCAATTCGGACAGGCGGGGTACCGGTAAGGGATGGGAGGACCTCCTCAGTACATCTTGGGCCTCAGGAATCGGGGAAGTCAACACAATATGAATCGGCCAGGCCACTCCACATCAAGGATAGTGACCTAAGGAACATAGTGTGGAGGAGTGTCTCTTTTTCCGAATATCCGAGTTTTTTACTCTATAACTTGTGTGATATTGGTGGCCCTTCTTCTCTGAATAGAACCCGTGTCCTGTCACTTTTTAATGAGATTCCCCGGACATCTGTCTGGTGGATTTTATCCATCCAACGCGCCTTGATCACGTGCGTATTGTCCCAAATTCTCAAAAGATCTTTGACCTGATCATGCAGGAGACAGAGCAATTCAATAGGATGGGATATGATATCCTGATTTTCAGCAATGGGTGAGAGAATGGGAAGGATCCTATGCACCAAAAAGATAATTCCTATCAACCCAGGGATGACTTACATAGATTGAAGGGAATTGATACTCTTCCCAAAGGGGGGTAGGACCAGGGTTGGAGATGGCTCGCTCAATCTCTAAGAGAGTCCATCTCACAAATCCAAAATATACTACAAAAACTTTAGTTGCACAAAGGTAAACCACCAGTGGCAACTACTTTCATGGAACTCTAGGGGACACTCGAAATTAATCTATTTGGAGGCTTTATGTGACAAATTTAAATAATTTGACCTGTTATGTATACAGGAGACATGGCTTACCTTTCTGTTACAACTAGATGATTTTGAATGTAGACATTTGTTTGCCAAGTCGGGGTCTCATGGTAGACCAGCAGGAGGCTTACTCATTGCGGTTAAAATAGAAACTGGTACACACATTTTGGAATCTGTGGAAATATCGAATTTTGCCTTGGGCGTTGTCTTGGAATATGGGAATACATTGCATCCTCATCCTATTCTTGTGCTGGATATCTACTGGAATAAGTTGGAACTGTTAAGCGATGTTATCCTGTTATTAAATAAATGCATAGCATCCATGTTGCTCAAATACAGAGGATTAGACATTATAATTGCAGGGGATCTCAATTCTGAAATTAAATATGGAGAAGGAATTGGTAACAAAAATGGGCTCTTCTGTGTTGATATCCATGTACAACACGGGAGATATTGAGGGGGCTCCCTTTGTTCTGAAACATAGGACCACTAATGGTCAGATTTGGAGAAACTTATTTGACTACTGGGGGTTTACTCATATTAATGCTCTCTTTGACTCCTCTGTAAATGAGAATACATGGTCAAACAGTGTTTATAAATCCCATATCGACCACATATTCATGTCGATCTCTCTGTCCGCCCTATGTGTGGAATTCCGTATTGTCGAAACCGACATGAGTGATCATAGATTCCTTGAGGCTAAACTGGCATGGAATGAAGTAAAATCGAACCAAGAAACTACTCAGATGAAAGCCACTGTCTCTTGTGGTGGAAATCGTATAATTTGGCACGATGGTAATATAAACAAACTCAATACTGTTTTTGTGCATGAATATCATAGCATGACACTGTCTACTAGATCGCATCTCTTTTCTGCATCTTACCTTACTGGATATGTCAAAGATATGATCGATAGGTCTGTCAAGAAAAGCAAATATGGTACTATGAAATGTAATCATGCTCATGCTTATGACCCCGTGGTAAGGCAAAAAAAAATGTTGGCAAATTGCAATATTCGAGCCATAGGGAAATCTAACTTAGACCAGTTAGAAAAAAGGAGACAAATCTTACGTATTAAACAGGTAAAGAAAAATTGGTTGAAGAATCATAAGATGGTCTTTGTAGGTAATGATAATATAAACATGCTCAATGCTTTAAGAGACTCTTCGGGGCGAGAGTTCTGGTCTCTAATAAATGCGATGGAAAAATCCCAGGTGACGATGCAATCAGTCAATGTACAGGAACATAATTGGGAAAAATACTTTTCAAAAATGTATAAAGAAAAACTAGAGATGACAGATGAATTGATGGCCATTAAAAGGGGAGAGTGGAAATGCAAATTTAACATATCAGACATTGAAACTCAGATAAAGGGGGCGAATAATTCAAGGGCGGCTGGTCCTAATGGGCTGACAAATAATACACTAAAGAGAAATCCGGAACATTGGGCCAAAGTATTATATATCCTTTTTCGTGAGTGCATTATGACTAGATCAGTTCCACAATCCTGGAGGATATTGTATGTTGTCCCAATCTACAAAAAGGGGGGTAGAACCAGTGCAGCTAATTATCGTCCGATCTCGGTCATGGATGCGACTCGAAGATATTTGCTGGGCTGGTACTACAGAGAATTAAGGATTGGGCCAATATTAATAAGATCTTACCTATCCAACAGTCTGGTTGTCGAAAAAAGGCATGGGTACGGAGATTGGAGGTTTGATTATTTGTCTATTGTTAGAAAAGGCCTGTAAGAAAACAGCAATTCCAATCTATCTGGCATCAATCGATCTCTCCCTTGCCTTTGACAAGGTGGATAGGATTAGACTATGGACCAAACTGTCATCCTTGGGGCTCCCTTCGGAACTCCTGGCTATTCTCATCAATCTCCATGAGGACTCAGCCATCCAAGTGAGATTGAATATGTCCGGTGACCTTTCCAGACTGATTCAAACAAGTAATGGGCTTAGGCAAGGGTGCCTCTTTGCCCCCACCCTGTTCAACCTTTATACCTCAGATGTAAACGCCCCCTTGACGACTTTCTCCCTGATTTCACCTAAGGTTGAAGGTTTAAAAATATGCTGGAGCGCATATGCTGACGATCTCCTTTTGATTGATAACACCCCTGTGGGTCTCCAGAGAAAACTAATGGCCCTAACTGCATATGTAGAGGAAAATGCACTGGTTATAAATGAAAAGAAATCGGTGGTAATCTCTCTTACCAATAGGAAGAAATTTTTGAATTACAAATGGAAGATCAATGCATGCTCTTTGATAAAAGTAAGATCTTTGTGTTACTTGAGCTTTCCAGTTTTTGGGGGTGGTACTATCCATATGTACTGGAGCTTCTATTTGGAGAAGGTGGATAGACTTATTTTTCAAATGAAAAAGGTATCTAGTAAATATTGTAAATACTCAGTAATTCCACTGATTAGGTTCTATAGTCTCAAAGTAGTACCGAAATTAATATATGGTTTTGAAATTCTACCTTTTGAAACCGCTCGATTGGTGGAGAAGCTGGAATCTAAAATATGGCGAAAACGTATCTACTACCTACCGAAAAGTGTCCCCTTGTCAGCAATACGTTTTGAACTAGGTATTCTCTCCCTCAATATGAGAGTATGGTCGAAAAGAATGTCATTATATAGAAATCTGATTATGTCTACGAAAAATTCACTTTACGCTCAATTGGGAAATGGACTGAGAAATGGCACTACTGAATCAAAGTGGCTGCTAAATTTGCAGAAAATGTGTAAATCTCCTTGAAAATATTGATTACTCGCATGAGACTCTGCTTACTAACCCTATGGGTGTGAAATAAAGGTTGCAATGGTTGGTTTGGATGAGGACAATGGAAGTGGTTGGTGCATCTAAGATGTATAAGCAACTTTGCCATGAGGGGAAGCAATTAGGTATGTTAGAATTCTATCTGATTAAATTTGCAGACCCTCTAAAGAGAGCAGGCTACTTAAGATTTCAATGTAATGGTCTTCTCACAGGGGAAATATTAGAAATCAGATCCGGAGCGAGACAACATATCCCTTTTCGCTTCTGCCACTGTGGAACGACTATTGAATCGCTCAGACATCTATTCTTGGAGTGCAAAGCAATAGCTCCACAGCAGCTAGCAGTTTTTGGTAGATTCGTCCACGACCCCTATAGGGTGGACATTGAGACTCTGTGGTGGAATATGTTGCATGCTAGACTAAATGCGCTTAAATTGGCCGTGGTGAATTTCTTAACAGGGGTGTGCGGTCTGGTAGCAACAGGTAGAAATACTGTGGAAACTGATCAAGACCCCTGTTAAAGACTAATGAAAAGAAAAACTGTATGATGGGAAAGTCAAGATAAGGGATATGTTCACCTAGTTTGACTGTTGAATTTGAAAATGGTATTTAAGTCATTGGTTTTCTGTCTTCTTAAGCCTTCTCCTTCTTTTTCTTGTCATTTTATGCATTTTTGATTTTATATGTACCGTTGTTTTAATGTGAAAATGTTTTACTTTGTTTTGTAAAGGTTTACTTTGTGTAAACCAGATACAATAAAAACAATTTAAAAAGATGAAGCACACAGTGCTGCTGGCAGATTGGCACATAGTCATGCAAACATGTGTGGCTGGGTAGGCTGTGAATCAGTAGCACACACAGGTGTCGAGAAGTAACAGGGGAAGCAAGATTATGATTCTGAGTTGGCAGCTAAAAATGCAGCAGCTGCCGTCCAAGATGATTTTGGGGATTATGAATAAACAGGCATAAATTACATTGTGTGGAGTTGAATGGGGAGCTGTAGCCCCTTTGAATCTTAGGGAGTTTAGACTGCCGACACCATTTTCAATGGACTCCCAGTCATTAAAGCGCAAGTCTGAAGCAACCAGATACTAACACCTTGACCATTCTTGTCCAAGGCTGCACCACAGTAGATGCTCTCCACCACTGCAAGCCACCATGCTAGACACATCCTGCTTAACTCTCAGCTTTACTGCACTGCTTTCCTTCACCTCTCCAGACTCCACTGCCACACCAGACCCTGCTTCAATGCTCGCCACCGCACCAGCGCTAACATCCACCATGCCAATCGCATTCACCTCACCTGCCAGCTTTAACGCCACAGGGTCCACCGCTGCTGCATGGAAAGCAATGACACAGACCCTGCAGGCGGAAAGAAGATATGGCGATAGCTCCTGTCAGTGGGCATGTGCCAGGCCTGCTACATTCAGCCCCACACTGCTCACCTGGACTGCAATACAAATGGAGATGACTACCTCTGCTGGTGGTAAGAAAAAAGATGGTGCTCCATGACCTGCCAGGTCCTACATTAAGAGAGGCCAGGGCCCTCCTAGACCCCTGACCACCTAGGCCTATGGATGGAAGTTCCTATCATTAGATGTTGAAAATCACTTAAGCACGTTAAGTGCAACTCGAGCATAGACATGCAGAAGAATGTTGTGTTTCATGAAGATTAGAGAACCTGTTGGGTGTGATGCATGGGATCCCAACATCCTCTGTTTAAATAAAGGGTGATCGGGCAAATGCTCGCCCTTTCTGCTCAAGGGCCTGGCTGGGTAGTCCAGTCTTCCCATAGCAGGTCATGCAAGCACATTAACCCAGTGGATGAACTGAGCCAACAACACCTTCACAGTTCAAACTGGCAGTGAAAGCATATTAAAATGGCGAGCATGTAGTAACGGGTGATGACGCCAGTTTTTACCCATGTAGGCCGTTATAAAAATGCTGCTCTAAAGTGGATAGCAAATTCTTGCCGAGAGGAGGTTGCGTTTTGGAATGGACTGTCCTTATGGGTGGGAAGGAACAGATATGCAAATGGCGACTCTTCCCTGGTAAGGCAGTGGTCCCTAAAAAGGGATTGAGGACTTCCGGAGTAGGTTTCCACACAGGGAAAAAGCTATTTTACTTTTGTTCCTTCTCAGTAGTGATTTTGTCACACTGGGTTTATTTTTTTAAGCACTGTTGGCATTAGATTATGGCAGGGTTGTCCAACTCTGGGCCTCGAAGGCTGGAATTCTGACAGTTTTTTAAGATATCCCTCATTAATGTTCATGAGGAAAAATGTGCATACATACAGCATTCGGAAAAAGGCAAAAAAGTTGCCTACCCTAATTGAGGATAAATGACCACAAAGGAAAGACATGAACACTCAGCAAACCATAATGTCACCTTGACAACCTAACTCCGGCAAAAGGAACTCCTTGTCCATTCCATGCATGGCAAAGGCGCTCACAGGCGTCCATAGAGGTGGGCAATGGGGCAATTGCCACCCCCTCCCAATTTGCTGCTTTGCCAGCCCTCCTCCCCCCTAATTGCTGGCATGCTCCCTCTCCCCCCTCGGGCAAATAACTTGCAGGTCATATTTGCTCAACCTTTGTTCTTTCTTCTGGCCTGAAAGGCACACCACAGTCATTAATGGGCCATGACTATCCCTGGGGCTGGGGGCCATCACTGCTAAAACCAGTCTTCCTACATGATGGGCACACTATTGTTTTCCAATTGTGCAACTTACACTTGTCTAGAAAAAACTAAAATGATATTTCCAAACTGAAACATGCTTCTCAAACTCACGTTCACTAGTTTTCTTTAAAATGTGTTTTCTTTTTTCAGACTACCACACACATACTCTATAATTTCTGTGCCCCTGCCTTTGTGATATCACAAAATATATTTCTGAAGATGGTATATGCTTGTCAAACTGCTTAACTACAAACAAATGCTTCTATTGTGCTGACAGCAGTTATTAGGAAATTAAACTGTGGGTTCATGGGTGCCAACTTTTGATTTTCACTACGGGGCAGAAATTCCCCCACCCCTGTCCTGAATGCAAGTGATCAGCCCATCCCCCCACCCCTAGCCGAACACATTTTAAAGCACTGGCTTTTTTTTATAAGGAATTGAAAAACATAAGATTTACAGCCAGTTTTAAATGTATAACATCTCGGCCACAGTCACTCAACCTGCTGAGCTACCTTGGCAGCCTTCTACTACAAGGCATGTAATATTATCCGCCCCTTCGGCTGCAAAGTAGGGTGGACGTGACGGGATGCCCTGAATGAAAGAGCCCGTCTCTTGCAGATGCGGGCAGTTGCAACACCACGCCGTGTGGGTTTGGTCCGGAGCAACACTGGACCTTCAACTACTTGGTGACTAGGTGGTCACTTGAGACTCGCAGCCAGAACGCCACTGCGTATGGCGTGGGTGCGCGTTGGGTGGAGGAAAGATTCCGGAAGTGTTCTCGGTTTCTGCCACCTTGCGGCGTGGTGGGGAGCGGCTAGCTATGTTCCCGGTTGACTGAGACAATGCGGCACACGCCCAGCCTGACCATCCAAGTAGAGGGGGAAAGTGACACGCCCTCTACAGGGGAACTGCTGGTGCAGGAGGTGGCATTTGCCCTGGCAGGACATGTGCTGTGCTCTGCTGACTGGAGCACTCTGAAAGGGTGGCCAGAAGAAAATTGTCTGCACTGATCAAGTGTACTTGTAAGCACATGTATTAGCTGCTCTACACATTGAGAGTGCTCGTGCGACAACAGGTCTGAACATGTCCCAGCAAAGAGAAATAGGGGCTGAAGGAGGTGACGTGAAAGACAAGCGGCCATAGTCTCTGGATCCATGGTGGCAAGAACTTCAATCTGGCGCGGGACTACAAAAGGTACTGCAAAACACCCAGAGCAATCTGGTCCCAGAGTTTCATGTAGCAGTGTGTCACTGGCTATGCTGCGACTTAGTAAGGCCTTCTGGTGTGTGCATTTGAACATGTTCTTTGGGGCTGCCAACATCTGGGATGGCGACACCAAGTGCTCCATGCTGCTCTTTTATGTCGGCAGTGAAGCTCACCACCTTTTCAAAACATTGCCCAGGGTAATGGGCAATGTGCAGACACCAAAGTAGCCTTAGCTAACTATTTTACACCAATGGTCAATATGGACTATGCATGGTTCTAGTTGAGACAGGTGCAACAGGAGCAGACAGTGTTGTTGGACGCCATCTGTACCAGGTTGTGTCATCTGGCCTCAACATGTGCGTTCCAGGATGAGGAAGGAGAGATAAGAAGCCAAATCATCCAGAAGTATCACTTGTATCACTTGTCACAACTAAGGAAGTACTTATTCTGGAGCCGAGGAGAGCCCAAGAGCTGGCGTACCTGCAGGCATCACACTTGAAAGATGCAATGAAGGGTATGAAAATCGAACAGGTGCATACAATCAAGTCTACACACCCTCGGCCCAGCAAGAGAAGAGGGAAGGTCGAAAACCCATCCACCGCAAAACAAGGATGTCAAGTTACAGAAAAATCATTGTGCGACCAGTGTGGTGGAACACTCCCAGATCCCCAGGAGTGTCCAGCGATGGGAAGACAATGTGGACAATGTTGCAAGATGAACCACTATACAAGCATGTGCGTGGTGGCATGGTGTTCATTCCCAATTTGGCTACAATCACAAAATCTATGAAGAATTGGATCTTCAGTGATACCGTGTGGCAGTGGAATGCGACGACTCGGACAGCATTTGAGAAGGCCACAGCAGCCCTTGCAGAGGACCCTACAATGACGTTCTTCAAACCCATTTCCAATCAGAAATGTTGGTCAATGCAAGTCCAGCGGGACGGGGGCAGTGCTGACGCAGGTAGATGGTGAAGGTGTTTGAAGGCCCATCGAGTTTGCCAGTAAGACGCTCAGGGCTACGGAGAGAACATACTCACAAATTAAGCATGAGGCACTGGCTGTGCTCTGGGGCTGCAGGCATTTTCATATGTCTCTGGCCAGCCTGTCGCCGTGGTCACGGACTACAAACATTGCTGCCTATACTGCCTGGCTGCGCCCTGCACCCACAACTGACATTGGAGAGGTGGATGCTGCAACTTGGGGATTATGGATTGATTCTTCTTTTTGAGGTGGGGCGTCAAATCCTGCTGATTACCTTTTGAGAAATTAGCTGGTTATGAATCCGGAAGAGGATGTCCAGACATTGGAGACTGAGGAACTGGTTCACATGGGTACCAAGGCCGCAGTGCCCAACTCAATGTCACTTGAGGGGATCGCAGCAGGCATAGAGGAATGCAGCTGGTAGTAGACCAACTACTTGGAGGGCAGTAGAAGATGCTGCTGGCGGATGTGGGCCAATGCACACCGGACACCCAAGCTTTAATGAATGGGCCCTGAAGAGTGAGAGCTGAACTCTTGCTGGGAGCTGAGGGGTGCTGCTACGGGCACAATAATAGTAATTCCCCCAGCCCTGATTTCGGCAGTGCTGGAAAAGGCACACCCAGGTCACCATGGAGTGGGCAAGACCAAGGAACACCTCCAGGAGAAGGTTTGGTCCCCTGATCTGGAGGCTCGCATAGATTTGGTGATTGTGCAATGCAAATGGTGCCTGGCTGCTGGGAGACTTTCTAAACCCCCACCTATACAGACACCTAAAAGAGCGGAAGAACTGTTGCAGGCCCCGAGTATTAACTTCCGAACTATTCTACAGAATAGTAATTTCCTGGAGGTCCTCAATGAGTTTTGAAGGTATCCGTTGGTGCGATTTGTTAACTCGACATCGGCAGAGGTGGAGATTCCTTTCATTGAGGATATCTTTGCAGCACATGCACTGCCGCGGTCGGTGAGGACAGACAATGATCGACCATTGCAGGGTATTCTGTTTAAGGCATTTCTGGATGTGGAGCATAAGCGCATTACACCATGTTGTTCATGGGCCAATGGTGATGTGGAACAGTTTATGCGCACACTCAACAGGATGTTCAGGATTACGATGGAAGAAGGCATGCTCTTGAAAAGGCGCAGACTGCTTTTATGATGGCATATAGGATAACTTTTAACACACATCCACAGGTATTTCCCCAGCGAGGTTGGGTCAACGATTCTGGAATATTGGTCCCGAGTAGCAGGAAAGCCGCATCTGAGTGGAGTAAGAGAGATGCAGCGAGAGAACAATGACCAAGAATCCAGATGCAGGCATTGTTGCCGAACAGAAAGATTACTCCGAGGTTGGATCTGCTTCAGTAAATGGCCATGTAGACAATCACTAGGAAAAAAAGGATCTATGGTCACGGTCAGCAGGGTAGGTGAAAAGGTGACACAAAACTCCAGTTGGTTTAAGAAGGTGATCCTGAGGTCCGCAACGGGGATCAGCATGAGTGAGGATGATGACAAGCCTGATACCCACAACAGCAGAAGTGAGGACTCCCACTTTCCAGAGTTTGTGGCTGAGGATAATAAAGGGCAAGTAAATCAGGAGGTGAAATGTGAGGAAGAAGATAGATCCTAGGTGAGGAGATACCTGAGAAGACAACTGTGGTGAATCTAGTGATGTCATCACAGCCTCTCTGGGGAAAGTCTATTCCCAAATGGCCAGGGAAGTGCAGATGCTATCTGATCCTAACCCTGGGGGAAGCTGCCTGAGAGAGGACCAGATGGGGGAAGACTATCCTCATGGAGGGAATGAGACTCACTGCCAGGAACATGTTATTCCCCCTGCCCACTCAGTATATTACACCAATCCATTGAATTCACAAACCTTTATGGCATATTGTGATATAGATCCAGTTCATCCACTTTGCACTGACAGTAGGGCACTTGCCTATACTTTTTGCAAAAGGACTGAGACAAAGAGCATGAGCGCAATGCAGGGCATTTAAGCTGCAGAATTAGAGCCATGCTCTAGTGGTTGGATGGATCTGTTAGGTGCTAGGACATTTAAAACCCCAGCACCGTGAGGAATAGGGAGAACCACTACACCCAATGCAGGATGGGAAGCAAGGAAGAAGCTAGCTGTAGCGGAGTGCAGGAGAACTCCAACCAGTGCTGTTATGAAAAGCTCAGAGGTCGAAAGTAAGCCGCACGGAGGCCTACAGCAGGAGACGCTGTGGAGAGGAGGCCATGTCATAGCGGGTACCAGAGAGTGGACAGGACGCCAACAGGAGATGCCCCACTGGAGAAACAGAAGCGTGTGGAGAATGCTGAAGCCGCCACAAGATACAGCTGAGCCCAGAGAGGGGAATTGGGACAACGGGGCATTTCGCAGCATATACTGCATGCTGCGGAGAGACAGTAATATTCGCAGGGCGAACCTGAGCAAGGGAGCTGGGCAGGGTCGGACTGGGACAAGAAATAGGCCCAGTCACCCCAAAAAAGTGGCCCACCCCTCGCCTCACGACCCTTGACCTCTGATGATATCACCGGAAGTTATGTCATTTGACCCCACCCCAAAGTGACATCCCGGGAAGCGATGAAACATGACCTTTCACCCCTTGACAAAACAGGAAGTGGCATCAAATAGCATTGTTCCAAAGTACACTAAATTACTGTGAATCCAATCAGACGTCCAAGGCCAAATGATAATGTTATTGTAT
Organism: Ambystoma mexicanum; assembly: GCF_040938575.1. Lineage (NCBI taxonomy): Eukaryota > Metazoa > Chordata > Amphibia > Caudata > Ambystomatidae > Ambystoma > Ambystoma mexicanum. The sequence continues at coordinate 438,789,102 of NC_090936.1, forward strand.
AGCACTAACGCGTAAGCTCTTTTTTATAGAACAAATATGCATACAATATCACTCAACCTGTGTTGGTACTCATTTATGGACCTAAAAAGGATGAAGGGTTTTTTGAAGAAAAAAAATGCGAATCATTTTTTTTTTCAAATGTCTTTTTTCCAAACCGCCCCAGGCATGGCCAGAAACCGCCCCCACTCTCCAGGGACTAAGGGCCATTCCGACCTTGATGATCCCGGCTATGTACATAATGTCATTTTTTATAGAACAAATATGCATACAATATCACCCAACCTGTGTTGGTACTCATTTATCGACCTAAAAAGGATGAAGGGTTTTTTGAAGAAAAAAAATGCGAATTATTATTATTTTTTTTTTAATTTCTTTTTTTCAAACCGGCCCAGGCATGGCCAGAAACCGGCCCCACTCGACCTGTCGCCAGTCTGGGACATGCACCCAATCATAAAATTAACATTGTTCAAACCCTGGCAGGAGAGTATACCAGGCAACCTTTTGCGAGTCTGGGATCCACACCCAATCATAAAGTGAACATTTTGAAATTCCTGGCAGAAGAGTACACCAGGCAAAGTGATTGCGAGTCTGGGACCTGCACCCAATTGCAAACAAACTGTGAGAGTCAAGAAAAGGGAAGACAACCTCCTTAGGTGCGGGAAATCCAGGGGAAAGGACCCATACCTCATGGACTGGAAAGTTGAATACATTTTGAAAGCTAAGGAGAGGAAGAGAACGCCTTGACTGTGTGAAATCCAGGGGAAGGGAGCCATACCCCCTGGACTGGAAAACTGCATATTTTAGCAAATAGCTCTGTGGTCGTGAACTATAAAGAGCCTGAGAAAATCAGGGGAAGGAGACCCCTTCTTGAGGATTGTGGAACTTTGATCTTTTTTGTGTGTGTGTACGTTTTTGAACATTGTGTTGGAACGCTGAAAAAAGCTACAGATGGCCAGTTGAAAGACTATATCCCTTTGCACTTTATTTTGAGTTCAGCATGTAAGGGTCAGGTTAGGATTTTGGACACAGGACAGAGAACTCTTTACTTTTGAACATTCTGACACTGACATCCTTTAGTTTCATTGAGGCAGTGGAACCCGTCATAGCGATAGGGCGAGATAGGTATTTCGCCAAACCCTCCTTTTTTCTTAAATAAAAGTCTATAGCGACCATCACAATGCTCCGGATTCTTACACATGGTGTCAGTAGGATCTGGCTCAGTTGCTACAAACTGGGGAACCCTTACATTTGAGAAACGTAGTGAGCGAGCATACAACCAACCTGTAGCCACTAAGGAATCCATTGGCTTTGGTTTATGCAGTAGCCATGCATCGGTGTTGCAACCGGAGACCAGTTATTAATATCTACTGATCGAGTCCTAGTGCCCCCACCAGGAACCTTTGTAAGGTTGGCTTCCAAATCTAGACTGGCCTGGCGGTTTGGCCTGGATTTCATGGCTGGGGCAATAGACCCCGATTTAAGGGGTGACGTGAAAATTCTAATGCAGAATAATGGTAAATATCCCTTCCACATCAAGAGCAGAGACAACGTGGCACAGGGGATATTAGAGAATGCCCTATTACTCAAACTGGTAGAAGTTACCAACACAGACAAGACAGAAAGTGGAGAGAAAGGCTTTGGGGAGGCAGATGAAGACCCTCCAGTTCCACCAGCGGTCTTACAATTAAAACCTAGAGATGAGGAAACTGAGATTATCCCAGACTTGGGGTTTGCCCAATGCAACAATCCTATGCAAGCCAAAGCGTTCCAGCATACCATCGTAGAGGAAGAGGGGAGACAGAAGGAGGCCCCCTTCTTCTTTATCAGGTACGGTCTGCTCTACAGAGGAGATACCAGTTCAGAGAGCATGTCTGTCTCAGATTGTGGTCCGCAAATGTCATAGAAGAATGGTTTTAGAAATTGCCCATTCCCATCTAACAGGTGGCCATTTAGAAGCAACAAAAACTCAAGGGCAGGTGATAAACAGATTATATTGGCCCGGAGTTCATGCGGATGTCAAAAATGTTGTCCTTACCTGTGCCTTATGTCAGAAGACTAGTACACATATACCCTCCCCGGCTCCACTCCAACCATTACCCATTATTGATACACCCTTCTCCCATATTGGTATGGATATAGTGAAACCTCTTGACACATCTAAGTTAGGGGGTTGGTACATCTTGGTAACTTTAGTTTATGCCACCCGATATCCCAAGGCCTTCCCTCCATGAAACAACACCTCCCAGCAGATACTTCAACATTTGACAACTTTTTTCTCTAGAGTTGGTTTCCCTAAAGAGATCCTCATGGGTAACTCAAAAGTGCAGCCAGCGTGTGGCTGAGTGCAGGTAATCAAGAAGTGCAGCCATCGGGTGGCTCATAAGTGCATCGTCGTGTCTCTGGAGCCCTTAATGTGCTCAAAATCACTGCATTACCAACCGAGTAGTTCATGTCAACAATATTCCATCTAGAGCCACATCAGCCCTATACATTGATAAATTCATTGAGGGTGTCCCAGTGGTGGCTTGTCCATAATGGGCAAGGGGTGCCCACCCATGGGCACCCTCACCCATTATGGAGGAGACGATGAGCCAGCCCAGTCTAAACACAGAGCTTTTTGCAGCTGAGGGAGCGCTCCTGGGCTGGCTTGAACTGTCAAAGGGAAGCGCAGTTTCCGTTCTGCTCCCCAGCCACACATGTCCAATGGGCCATGCAAACCTGGAAATGTTTTGCTTCCTCAACCTTGCATGGGCCATTGGGGGCGCACAACACAACAAGAGGGTTGTTCCTGGTGGGCACAAGTTCTGTATACCTTAAAAACAACTAAACGGCAGAATAAATCTGATTCAGTCAATGTCTGGGTATCAAGAACATGGAGTGACTTAATTCACTCATAGCCCTTTTATTTCAATCTTCATGGGAGCATATTCTTCAAGAGAGCACATCATAATATCGTAAGACGGTATTCACTAATGCACACTATGGGCTGTAGATGCACACCTGAGTAAAGAGAATGATTTCAGGAGAACTGTAATGATTGTCACATAGACTTGAGGTGCGGGGGAGAAGGGAACAACCCTTGCACAAAGAAAATTATATAAATGAGAAGAGAAGATTTATTTATTTGGATTTGTAGAGCCCACTGCAGCCCGTGGGCTTCGAGGCACTATAGGTGAGCATAAGAAGGCTTGATTCAGGGTTACACGAATGCTGCCCAAGGTTTCCTTAATAGTGAGTACATGATATAGTTACAGGTGGTACTTACAGTGCATACAGTGACGGTTACAATGTTGACACTGCACAAAGTAAAGACTACATAGTACAGAGTAGAACAGACACGTTTTTAGACAAAGAAACTCATTTTGATGGCCGCATGAGAGTCAATGGTCCTGAGATGTGGTCAGAGGGCGTTCCAGTGGGTGGCAGCCAGTGTTGGGAAGCTACTGCCACCAGCACAGGCTTTTCATGATTTGGGAATAGTTATCCTGTTGGAGTAGGGGGTCCTAGTAGGTCTGAGCACTGGGGCTTGGAGAATCCTTGCACCAAGTATGGGGGTGCCAAATTGTGAAGACACTTGTGAGTTAGAGCAAGGGTTTTTAAAATGATCCTTTCTTTGACTGATAACCAGTGGACCTGTCTCCTCAGTCAAGAGATATGATCCCTGCGTGAGAGCCCTGTGGTGGCCCTAAGGGCATTATTTTGAGTAATTTGGAGTTTGGCTAGATTTTCTTCAGAGGTTCCTAGGAGGAGGGCGTTACAATAGTCCAGTCTGGATCCAATTATGGCTCTAGCGATGGTAAAACAGTTCTCTTTGGAGAGGAACGGTCTAACAGAATTAACAAGTTTGGCATGGTAAGCAGATGCCGACGTGATGGCATTTACTTGCCTGTTCATGGACAGGTTGGGGTCGAGATACACACCCATGGTCTTTGTTTTACGAGACAGTGATTGGGATATTGTCGATGGAGAAGGATTTGTATTGTTTGTCTATCCAACTTGCCCATGGTGGATGGGGAGCCAATCAGCAGAAGTTTGGTTTTCTCACTGTTGAGGCATAACCAGTTTTCTGCCATCCAGGATTGGATCATGGAGTAAACAGAGTTGAGGGTGTTCAAGTCCGTCAAGTAATCACCCGAGAGGGGGATGAGCACTTGGGTGTCATCAGCATAGTTAGTGTATGAGATGCCCAAGGTGTCCAAGATTTTAAATAGTGGCCTCGTAAAGAGGTTGTAGAGAGTGGGGGCAATGCAGGAGCCCTGTGGAACCCCGCATTTGATGATGCTGGGAGTGGCAGATGATGATTGGGAGAAGACCTTCATCGCTCTATCCTGTAGGAATGAGGTAATCCAGTCGCAGGCCATTGGAGAGACGTTGGCTGCAGTGGATAGATGATGGCAGAGGGTTTTGTGGTCTACCAAATCAAAAGCGGCCGAAAAGGTCAAGGAGGAGAAGGAGCGCAGGTTTGCCTACGTCTCTGAGGTCGTCTATCTGATTTTTAAGGTCAAGGAAGGCCGTTTTGGTGCCATGTCTTGGCCGGAACCCTGAGTGACGGAGGCCAAGAAGATGGTGGTCTTCTAAGAATTTTTGAACCTGCAGGTAGGCTGCTTTGTCCAAGATTTTTTTTAGAAAGGGGACAGTTGTGATAGGTCTGTGGTTCCCAGGGACCAATGGGTCTAGGGTGGGTTTTCTGAAGAGCGGATGAACCCAGGCTTCCTTGAGTCCAATTGGAACGAAGCCAGATTGGAAGGAGGCATTGATGAACGCTGTGATGAGTGGAGCAAGGGAGGGGACACAGTCTTTGATGACCTGGGCTGGGCAGGTGTCTCCTTTACAGTTGGACGGTTTGATGGATCTGAGGAGGGCAGTGACTTCAGGCACAGTCATGTCCTTAAATTCAAATAGCAGGGTTTGGCAAGAGGCAGGTGATGGGAGGGTGTGGCTATTGGCGATGATAATGTTAAGTGCCTGTTGGTGCGCAATGATTTTGGAGTGCAAGGTGTCCAGCTTGTCAAGCATGGCGCGTTGAATTTTATTGCACTAGGCCTCATCCTTAAGGAGGGTGGAGGGCGGGGCGGCAGGGGGCTCCAGTTCTCTGATTTGGCATTAGCTATCCTGGTGTTGAAGGACAGGGCTTTTGCCTTGATGATAGCGATTTTGTATTCTTTAGACAGGACCTTGAAAGTGGCTTTAGTGGTTTCGTTGGGGTGCTTTTTCCAAGTGGTAAGTGCTGCCCTTTTTTTGGAGCATAGTTGTGCGAGCTCCTGGGAGAACCATGCATTGGCATGCTTTACGTTTGTGGCTTTTTTAAGGGTGATTCCTAGACCTTACACCACTATACTGAATATCAGTCAATTGTATATACCAGTATAGATCATTGATTTAACATGTTTAGAAAACAAGATATTCAAAGAGCAAAAAGAGTTTAATCAAACACAAAGTTAAGCAAGTAAATTGTGAGCTCAACACGTTTCGGGTTGCACCATTTATCAGGAGCAAATATCAAATCACATGATTCCAAAGTCCTAATATGTTGATCTAGAAAATAAAATTAAGAAAGATTGTTCAAACTTTGGATAATTGTAACTAATGTGCACTTCATTACAAGGTAAAGACATATTTGAATATAGACAAAATATTAGTCTCCCATAGTAAAGAGTTGCCATTCACCTGGATTGTATTCAGTTAAAAGCCCAAATACATAAGGGAATTCTGGTAGTAATGATGTCACATGGGGTGTAAATCAATTACAGCATCACGCATTTTTCTAATCAATTGACATAGTGCAAAAAGGGAACATATTTAACTCGTGCCAGTAACCCAATCATTCCCAGTGGTGAGGGTGCATAAAAGTGAGTAAGTGCTATAGGCAATACAGTGAATTAACTTGCTCCATGTCCATTGGGGATGCTGGCCGGGGAACCACATGTTTGTATGTGCGAGGAGGCGCTCCTTTGCTTCCCCACACATACAAACGGAGTGGGGGTGCTTCGTCATCAGCACTCTGGCTTTTGCGTGCATGTGCAGGAACCAGGAAACGCCCTTTGCTTCCTGGTTCCTCTTATTGCTACACAGAAACTGCAGCGCTGGTGGAAAAATTACAGGACCAGGGCAGAAGGTAATTTAAATATGTGTATATATGCTTTTGTTGTATGTAATGAATCAGTGTATGATGATGGGTGCACATGTGAATGAGCGAGTGCATGCTGCGTGTGCACGGGTGTTTGTGCTGGGCCATGGAGCTGGTTTTGGCAGGAGAGGGATTGTTGCACAGCCTCCATCCCCATGAGGCATAATCAGCTCCATGAGCAAGGCGCTCGAGGTGTCGGGGCAGGCATGTTATTTTCTTTACTGGACATCTATGATAGATGCCTAGTACAAAATACCATGCCTGCCCTTTGGGCCACCAGTGCCTCACATGTACACATAATCACATTGTGTGCATGCAAGGTGCTGGAGGTTCAGGGGGTAAGAATGGCATTTTTTCCTGGGCATCTATGATAAAACAAGCATGAGAAGTGTTAGTATGTAGCTAGACTTGCATTTTAATGCCGCCAGTCTAGCCATTTCTTACTGTGGCATGACATTTTGTATTGGGAATCTTTGATAAAGGAGGCATGATCAGTGTTGTTACTTGCCTAGACTGCCATTTTGGTGCCGGTAGTCTAGCCACTTATTACTGTGCCATGATATTTTATTTTGTATTGGGAATCTTTGATGAAGCAAGCTCGATAAATGTTGTTGCATGGCTAGACTGGCATTTTGATGCATCCAGTTTGGAAATGTTTTCATGCTGTGGCATGACAATTTTAATGGTAAAGCCAACTGGAGTATATTCATAGGTGGGGATACTGCCACATATTAGCAGGACAGGCATGGACTTGTTTTCTTATAGTATCATTACTGCCATTGTGCCCAAAAGGAGTCTATGGCCTTTAGGAACGTGCATGCAATGGATGGGTTCACAGAATAACTCTGAGTCCAAATAACCAAACCAACTCAGGAAGATGACAAAGTACTCTTTTATTAACAATTACCTGAAACAGGAAGTTACAACCAACATCAACAGACGTACGCTCAATTTCTCTCAACAACCTTTTCACACAACATAGACTTTATACTAAAACATGTCAGAGGTGATGTCATTCTACTTGGCAAATAATAAACCTACTGGGGATCAGGATAGGCTTAAGAGGAACATCTAAGTACACATTGTATAGGAACTAGGATTGTGATCGTCTGCCCACTGTCAGTTGGGCAATATATGCCTACCTCTAAAACATGTCATCTTCAAAAACATCAAGTACATGGTTTCTGATTGGTCTTAAAACTACAAGGTCCTTCATTATATGGGCCACTACAATTGGTTATAATGCTTGTGCAATGCCTGGAACATTCGGTTCATTTAGCAGCACATAAGCCCAGGTGCAAGGAGATGGGCCTGTCTCTACCTCCCCACACAATTAGCCCAGCATCACTCCTCACCCAAGCCTTCTGCCATGAAGTTTGTCTTTGAACTTGGCCTTGCAAAGTATCCTTGTCTCTGGGAATACATGGGAGTGCAGGAACTCACTATTGTGTTCTAGGACTCCAAGTTCGACTCTATTTTCCTCCTTGGCTCACATGTCAAGAGACCACGATTTAGTCCATTTTGCAGGTTTTAAATTTCTTAAATGAAAAAAACTTGGCACTCTTGGTGTTCTTTCTTTGCACCTTCACAAGGAACGATTCATCCTTTGAGCGTTCACTCCTTTCCAGAATAGATAGCTGACCTTGGCTGCTTCAGTCATGACTCCAAGCCAGACAACCTCGCCATGCAGCTCCACAATTTCAGCTAATTCTTGCTGCGACACACTTCTCCCCTTCTTCTTCATGAGACCTAGTTTACTAAATTCATGACACCGATGTCCAGCTTCTATACAATGATGCCTTCACCTGCATTCTATTCACTACGTATAGCCAGCTTCTATGATGACTTAGACTACCCTGCGTTTCAGCATCTGTACAATTATTGAACAGTTGATTCTCTGCAACACTTTGTGCACGTGTAATCTTCTTTTCCATATTTAAGAGTTGATTCGATTTTTTTTTTACTTCATTAGTTTTTGTAGGATCCATACATCATCTTCAACCAGTATCCTGAGACGTCGCTCATACTCTCTTATGACATCACAGACTTCTTTCTTTACTCTTTTTCATATTCCTTCAGGGAATCCCTCCCTCAGATTGTCGTCTCTTCGGGGATAAATTCGATAGGGCTGTCTCAATGGTTATCCTCTTTCGAATATACGCTGCAGTATTGGCACAACTGCTGGTGTCAAACACGGCACAATCTCAGGCTTCCAACACATAGGAGGTAGAGGGCTGGGATTTCCTGCAGAGGCATGCAGCTGCTCCTCTACAAAAGCAAACGTGTATATGAGTATGTTCTTACATGGGAATAATGACATGTATTGGTGCAGCCGGTATAGAAATGTATGGGCACAGCCAGTGTGAAAATCTATTTATACTGGCATATATTGTAGGCAAAGGCATCATGAAAATGTGTTTGGGAAATGCTCCTGTGTACTGTTGATGACTTGCATCTATTGGATTTTTTCTCGAGATACCAAACAAAACCTATTGCAAACTGTCTGGCTTTTTACCCAATTTTTGTTTTTTAAAATGTGCTGTAAAATCAATTTATTCAGGAGAGTGAAATTTCCCCAACCCCTCTTGATTGGTTTGGGCTCCCCCTCTACACTCGGTCGCTCTGGCATATTTGGGGAAAATATTTAAAGCCCTCCAATCAAAAGAATTCACCATCAGCCACTGGGATGTACAGTCAAAAACTGAGTGAGATTCCTGCAACCATTGCTAAAGAAGCAAGGGAGCAGTTGCCTCCTTTCGCCCTGTACTTGGTGCCTGTGTGTGATAGTTCATCTGTTATACAGACTGTCCTTGACTATCATTTGAAACTGAGGCATGAGTGAAATCTCTTCTGTTAAACTGACTCTTTTTTGGCTGACTTAAAGCTGAGCTGGAAGTGATGTCTCTTCTGTTAAATACTACCTCTAACTACACATTATTTGAAGATGTGCCTGGGCGTTATGTCTGTTTGAGCTAAAAGAATGCATGCATGCATGCATGCTTGCATTTGGCGCCGAAGGGAATGCCCGCCTAGTGTTAGCGTTCCGCTCTGGTGGAGCATTAATACCTTTATTTATTTCCTTTCACCTCATGTTCTGCTTTCTAGGCGGTCCGTTTGTCCTCTGCCAGGCTTCGTGAATATCCAGAGCTGTTTGGGAGAAGCTGCACCATGGCTGCTTTTTTTATGTGTGAAGCCTCCGGGATTGGGCCTAAAGCTGTGTCATCCTGTGTGAACAGCTGCCGGCGTCCCCTGTCAGCTGAGCGGGCACTGCGACATGGGAAGCTCGCCTCATACCTGGTAACACGTTTTCCTCACATCACTGGCTCCTCTGATAAATAAGCCTTTATATCAAGAATTCCTCAAACCTTAAAGGATATTAAGTTTTTTTTATGGCTTTTTTGTCCGTTTCTTTCCCTTGTAAAAGGCTGACCTATATTTCAACTGCTTTTTGGGGGATACTGCTGCTTTTTTTTCTCTTTTACCTCACAAAGCATTTGTTTCCTCCCCTATAATACTTTTTTTTTTCTTTGCTTCAAACAAACTAATTACTGGTCAACATTTGTAGTCTGCTCCATGGACTGGTCTTTATATATTTGATATTGTTTTGTTGTTTTTGCCTGGAATAGAACAGTATTGAACTTTGCTGCCTTTACATATTCTTGTCTTGCATAATGGCATCTAAAAAAGGACAAACAAAGGAGACATCCTGATCGTCCCGTACTACTGTTAAGAGGCAAAAAAGTGAGTCTCCTATACCTAAAGAAGACACAATTGACCCTGTTATGCAGACTATTATTTCAGAAATAAGGGCTCTTAATCCCTTCATGAAAGACACTAATACTAAATTGCAGCAACATGATAACAAGTGGACCATCTTTGATGTTCGAATGAATGAGGTGGAAAGGCGAGTTGGAGATGCTGAAGATATCACAAATAAGGTTAACAATCTAGAAATTACAGTTGCTGCTCTACAACAACAGGCTGAAAATCTGGAAAACAGGAATAGGAGGAATAAGCTCTGGATTATTGGCCTTCCGGAAGGAATTGAAAAAGATAAACCTACTGCCTTCTTATATATGTTCCTACCTCAAATCCTTAACCTGCCGGCATATATGTAGCTTAATATCCAAAGAGTGCATCAAATTGGTCCCATCAGATCTCTTCGAATCTCCATTGACTCACCCAGGACCCTTATACTTGTCCTCCTAGACTTAACCCATATTACCCTCATTGTGGAAAAAGTTAAGCAAATTAAACATCTGACATGGGAGGGGAAAAGAATATTCATCACACAAGATGTCTCCAAAGCAACTGCAGCAAGAAGGAAAGAACTCCTGACCTTTAGACCGCCCTCAGGCAGTTGAATGCCAGATATGGTATTATTCATCCAGACATCCTTAAAGTTACCCTAAATGGGCAGACCTCGACCTTCCAGAACTCGTCAGATTTAAGACAGCATATTCAATCTCATAAACTGAATGAAATGGATACATCAAACCCCATCACTTGAAGGACAATTAGTACCTCGCTTGAGCTACTTGTCTCTCTTCCCGGATCTCTGATTCTCTCCACGGGAGCAGGGTTTTGGTGAGCCTATTTTTTTCTGGCTCTTTTCCCCTCACTATATTACTTCTACAACATGGATTGGTGTGGCTGGTTCCTGTTTTCCACTATTCCTCTTATTGTTCTTAGATATATCTTATTTTTACCAACTTCCATGTTTTTACTGTTTGTCATATCCCCTCCCTTATGTCTCTTTCCCTTTGTGTCTTCATCTGTTATGCTGGGTACACGGTTATATTCTATGCTAATATGCTCTGTCGTTTCATTCAATTGGTATCATAGTCTGTGTAGCATTGTAATTTCTTCTTTTTGCTTACATTCCATAATTCATGGTTTCACCCTCCATAGCCATGCCACTTAACATAGTCTCTTGGAATGTTAAAGGTTTACATAATCCGATCAAGAGACAAAGGGGGTAATTCATAGATTTCAGCGCAGAGGCAGCGCACGCGAGCAAAGCAGAGAGGGAGCGTGCGCCAGCCGTGTGCGCTAAACAGCATTCTGGTGCACCGCGTATTCATGGAATTCCCAAGCCATTTTGAGCGCTCGCGCAGAGAACATCCCGCAGCGCCAGTTACGCCCCCAAGAACGCCCCTTGCGCAAGGAAAAGGCATTGAAATCCCCAATGCAGCGCAAAGGGCCGCGCTAACTCTGCACCAGTTTACAGGGCCGGTACACTGTAATCGCGTGAAAATACTACATGCACCCCGCTCACGACACCCAAAAGCGTGAAAATGTACTGACGCACCCCTCGGAAAACACATACCCCACTCGCGCCTGGTAAATTGCGTAGAAAAAGCACCCCCCTGTGGCATGGGCTGCCTGCGGGGCATGCCCAGGGTGGATGGGGTGCCTGCATGTATTTCGGGGGTGCACAGGGAGTTTCACATACGATAGGCCTTGGGCGAGAGCGGCTATGTGTATTTTGGGGGTGCACAGGAAGTTTCACATGCGATACTCCAGGCGAGAGCGGGGTACGTGTATTTCGGGGGTGCGCGGGAAGTTTCACACACGCTAGGGCTTGTGCGAGTGGGGTACGTGTATTTCGGGGGTGCGTAGGAAGTTTCACACGCAATAGGCCTTGTGCGAGCGGGGTATGTGTATTTTGGGGGTGCACGGGAAGTTTCACACGCAATAGGGATTGTGCGAGCGGGGTATGTGTATTTCAGGGGTGCGCGTGGAAGTTTCACATGCCATAGGGATTGTGCGAGCGGGGTACATGTATTTCGGGGGTGTGTGGGAAGTTTCACACGCAATAGCGCTTGTGCGAGCGGGGTACGTGTATTTCAGTGGTGCGTAGGAAGTTTCACACGCGATAGGGCTTGTGCGAGTGGGGTACATGTATTTCGGGGGTGCGCAGGAAGTTTCACATGCGATAGGCCTTGTGCGAGTGGGGTACGTGTATTTCGGGGGTGTGCGGGAAGTTTCACATGTGATAGGCCTTGTGCGAGCGAGGTACGTGTATTTCGGGGGTGCGCGGGAAGTTTCACACACGATAGGGCTTGTGTGAGCAGGATACGTGTATTTCAGGGGTGCGCGGGAAGTTTCACACGTGATACTCCAGGCGAGAGCGGGGTACGTGTATTTCGGGGGGCGCGGGAAGTTTCACATGCGATAGGGCTTGTGCGAGCAGGGTGCGTGTATTTTGGGGGTACGCGTGGAAGTTTCACACGCCATAGGGATTGTGCGAGCGGGGTATGTGTATTTCAGGGGTGCGTAGGAAGTTTCACACACGATAGGGCTTGTGCGAGTGGGATACATGTATTTCAGGGGAGCGCGGAAAGTTTCACACGTGATACTCCAGGCGAGAGCGGGGTACGTGTATTTCGGGGGTGCGCGGGAAGTTTCACACGCCATAGGGCTTGTGCGAGCAGGGTACGTGTATTTTGGGGGTACGCGTGGGAGTTTCACATGCCATAGGGATTGTGCGAGCGGGGTATGTGTATTTCGGGGGTGCGCGGGAAGTTTCACACGCGATAGGCCTTGTGCGAGTGGGGTATGTGCATTTCAGGGGGGCGGGAGGTTTCACATGCGATAGGCCTTGTGCGAGCGAGGTACGTGTATTTCGGGGGTGCGCGGGAAGTTTCACACGCGATAGGGCTTGTGTGAGCAGGGTACATGTATTTCAGGGGTGCGCGGGAAGTTTCACACGTGATACTCTAGGTGAGAGCGGGGTACGTGTATGTTGGGGGTGCGCGGTAAGTTTCACATGCGATAGGCCTTGTGCGAGCGGGGTACGTGTATTTAATCGGTGTGCGGGAAGTTTCACATGCGTTAGGCCTTGTGCGAGCGGGGTACGTGTATTTGGAGGGTGCGCAGGAAGTTTCACACGCGATAGGGCTTGTGCAAGCGCAGTACGTGTACTTCAGAGGTGCGCAGGAAGTTTCACACGCGATAGAGCTTGTGCAAGCGGGGTACGTGTATCTTGGGGGTGCGCGGGAAGTTTCACATGCTATAGGCCATGTGCGAGCGGGGTACGTGTATCTTGGGGGTGCGTGGGAAGGTTCACATGCGATAGGGCTTGTGCGAGCGGGGTACGTGTATTTGGGGTGTATGCAGGGAGTTTCACATGCGATAGGCATTGTGCGAGCGGGGTACTTGTATCTTGGGGGTGCACAGGAAGTTTCACATGCGATACTCCAGGTGAGAGCGAGGTACGTGTATTTTGGGGGGTGTGCGGGAAGTTTCACATGCTATTGGGCATCGTGGGCCCTCCCGGGTGTGCGGTCCCCCCTCCCATGCCCTGCAGGCAGCCCACACCACAGGGGACTACCCTACAACTCTCCCCATGCCCTGCAGGCATCCCACACCACAGGGGAACTATCCTACCACCCTCACCATGCCCTGCAGGCAGCCCACATGGCACCATGCACTTGTGAGCACACTTGTGAGCCCCGACTCATGTCCATCACCCATCCACCCACCCGCAGTTACGGGCACCTGCCAGCAGACCCCGACTCATGTCCCCCCACCCACTCCCCACCCACCATTGAGGGGCACCGGCCAGCAGGCCCCGACTCATGTCCCCCCCCAACACGTCATCACGATCCACACTCATGGCCCTTATGGCCACCCAAAGCCCACCCCACGCCACCCCAGTCCATACACCCAACCAAGTATTCCATCCACCCCACATTAAAATCCCCATGTCATGATAGATCCCAAATGACAAGTATGCACATCAGTACATGTCCGTCACACACACACAACGGGTGCAAGTGAATGAGAAAACCCACATAGTGACATGCATGAAACCAATGAGAGAATACCACACAAATGAAGTATGAAACCAAAATGTATTCAATACAAAAGCAAGGGAATGAAAGAAAATCACACAATAAAAGAAATAATAAACAAAAGGCTGCATGTCCAAAATGAATGAAAAAATATGTAATGAGCTAGGTATAACATCTACCTAGCATTTATTGATATGAAGCAGGCCTTCGACTGTATAAACAGAGGCCTCCTCTGGAACAAATTAAGAAAGTGGAAGTGCCCATCAAATATTCTTGATCCAATTATGGCTCTTCACACGAACACCTCAATCCGGTTACGCCTAAATAGAAATGGAGACCTGTCCGATCCCATTCCAACGGCAAGGGGTGTAAAGCAGGGGTGCCCCCTTGCCGCGGATCTGTTCAAACTATTTTTGGCTGATTTACCGGATCATCTAGGTCATGTCCACTGTTTTTCCCCAAAGGTTAACCGAGTTCCATTAAGTTGCATTGCCTACGCAGATGATCTGGTGCTAATTGATCGAACTCAAATTGGTCTCCAAAGGTTGCTCAACTCTTTATATGAGTACCTAACGATCAATGAGCTCACAATTAACACTGAAAAAACAAAAATTGTGGCAATCGGCACTGCTTCAAGTAAAAAGGCAAAGGCGTTTAGGTGGACTGTAGACGGCCAGGTCCTTGACACTGTAGACTCAATAAGATACTTGGATGTGCAGTTTAACAATTCCATTTGTGAACATCAATGGGTGAAAGACCTGAAATTAAAAACCATGAGTCTTGCCTTTCAAGTGGCAAAAATAAACAAAAGTTATGGCAAATTTTCTTTATCCCTGGTCTTAACGTTATACTTACAAAAGGTAGTGCCTATACTAACTTTTGGTGCTGAGGTCAGCTGGAACATCAGCGAGCGCACTTGGAATTCTCTAGAGGGGCGTTTTTGGCCCTATGTTCTCCATCTACCACAATGCGTCTCAATGATATCTTTACGTGATGAACTGTCATTGAACTCACTGCATAGCCATGTGATTTGGAAATCAATCACATTATTGTGAAAAATGTCTGGTGAGAATCCAATGCCTGCCTGTCAAATATTCAACAAATTCTATGTTGATACCAATGCTATCTTATTAGATATGTGGCGTCTGAGAGTACAAGCCTGGGTTGATGCCGCAGGAATCTCTGAGTTTGATCTTTTGACTAGACCACAAGTTGCAAAAAAGAAATTCGAGTCTTGGGCTTGGATCATGAACATAGATAAACGAGAAAAGCTATCTTCAACATACTGGCTAGACATTGGTCAAAAAAAGCTAAATCTTCAGTCGCATTATTTAATGCATTCTCCTTCTCGCTACTATCGCGAGCAATTCCTCAGGTTTCGATTGAATATCTTGAAATCTAAGGAAATACTTTGCCAACGAAAAGACAAACTGGTAAAAGACAATCTATGTTGCTTCTGTTCATTGGCAGTTGAATCGCTGAAACACCTAATCATTGAGTGCGAGAAAACTAGTGCCTTGTGATCTATACACCTGGGTCAATTTGCTCCCTTAGATGATGATATGTTCACTTGGTGGCTTAAGATTTCATCTGGTGCAAATGCAAAATATGTTGGTGCAATTGTAAACTATCTAGATGCACTTCTGAAATGCCCGTTTTGAGACTCAATTCTGTGTTCTGGTGAAAATGAACAGAGAATGAATTGATTTCTTGCATGCTGTGTACAAACTGGCTGATGTATTCTTATCTTTGTTTCTGATCATCTGCCTTCTCTTCCTTTCCTTGATGTGAAGAGCTATTGGTTTTGGAGGAGTTTGGTGCAATGTCAGTAGAATTGAAACAAAAGTTTTTACATATGTTAAAACTGTAGATTTTTCAAATAAAAAAAAATATGAATGCTGATTCAAAATGAATCCAAATGAAAAAGGCTCCAAAGCGTTCGTCCATCAAACCAAATCCAAAGTTAAACAAAAAAGAAAACCATTGCTCCATGGGTAAAAAAAAAATCAATAAAGTCAAATGCAGTCCAGAAATATATACAATGTAAAAATCCAGGGTCCATGAGCCCAACAATCCAAAGGAAACCTACAAAATACCCTACCTAACAAATAACTATATACAAAAAGGTGGGGCATAGTCCATGCACCCCAAGTGAAAGAAAAATAGAAAGGAAACCTAACACTAATGAACTATATACAATGATGGCGGGCAAGTCCTATGGCTCACTTGTTGATTTCCCCGGCCAGGGCATCATCGAACTCCTGTTCAACGTCCTGGAGGCGGGCCTGTTCTCTGGCCCGAGGTCTCGCAGGGATAACGGCATGTCCACCTCCAACTCCCTGCAAATTTTCTCGAGGCACTCAGCCCGCCTCAGCGCACTGTGCATGGAGTTCTTCGCCCTGACCATAGTGAGCCGTGCCTCTTCCACCCGCCACCGCTCCGCATCCATTTGCTGGCCTAAACCGCTGCCACACGGAAGACACTCCCAATCCAGGGTCCTCCTGCCATCCAGCCGATGCCTGCCCCTCTGATGTTGATGGCCCTGAGTCATCATCGCTCCCACCTTGAGGCTGCTGCTGCCGTGCATGTGCCCTGCCTGTTGATGTCTGCACGTCCTCCTCCTGCTGGGGTCCAGTTGTTGGGTTGGCCACCCCTGCTGGACCTCTGACTCCCGAGTGTGGCAGGGATGTGTCCTCCAACAGCCTGGCTGCTGGGTCAGAGGCAGCTCCACAGGGTGCCCAGGTGATACTTGGGCCAGAAGATGGCACGGAGGACGACTGGCGCATAGGCGATTCAGTTGAGGAGGGGGTCGGTACAAGATCCAGCAGACGGAGGAACCCAGCACTGGTGAACCGTCCTAGTAGGTCGCGGTCAAGGAGGCATCCCAAATAACGTGCAGAGTCCTCACGAAAACCCTGCACGTCATCCAGGATGCCACATTGATGCAACGCCAGCCAGCCAGGACAGGCTCAACACGGTCCCAGATTGCCAAGTCCGCAGGGAGAGGAAAGCCAGTTGTTCGCGCATCCCCTCCCTGAGAATGGGTCTGGACAAAGGCATCCCTGCTGGTGCGGGATGATGCTGTCACAGGATCGGGGACAGGATTACACATAGGCACCTCAGCGGCCGACTTTGCTGCCTCCTGTCCCTGCCCCTGGACTGCACCACTAGCAACAGTGGAATCCCCCCTCCAGACCCCGTATGTGGCCCTTCCACGGCCTCCTCCTCAACCAAACCCCCCACCAACCTGGATGACTCCGTGCCATCTTCCTCCATAGGTCCCTGTGGGGTCTCAGTTGCCCCTTCTGCTGCCGAGGAGTCCACCTCCGACCTCCGCCACTTGGACCTACCCTTAGCAGCTGCGGCCATGGACGCGGTACCAGACTCCTCACTCCCCGACAAGATGACAACCTGGGAGGGGAGCTGGGCCTTGCGTCTCCGGCTGGTGGTGCGATCCCTGCCGCTGTGCTCCACTGCACCATGTCCGCCCTCTTCATCAGTTGACGTTCCAGACAGGGAGAGACAGAACAGAGGTATCAGGGCCCTGTACAATGGTCTGATACACACATGCCAGTTGCACATGAGTGGCAGTGTCAAACTTCACACATGGCATCACACTCCCAAAAACACATATCATTTCAACCCACACACATGCGCAAATTAACAGGAATGTTGCAGCAAGCAGCACCATCCATACACATACAACAGCATGAGCATCCGAAGGTTAGCCTGACGTCACATGCAACACAGGGAGGTCAGAACACATGCACACACGCCACCAGACATACATGCATCTGTACATCTCCACCACCTGTTACAGTGATATCGCCATCCATGTCACATCTGCCAATCAGCCTCCCACATGTCAGTGTCACATGCTTCCATGGTGTATCACAGTGGCACACATGTCAAATACACACACATGCACATGTACATTGTGCACATACATGAAGGTGGAACCAGCATCCATGTGTCACACCACAACCATGCCACAGTACATACACAGAAATTTAAACATGTGTGCACCCACACATGCATTTGGCCACCATGCATTTCAACACATACACCATTGATGTGCCTCACACATGACTGGACTCACATGCGGCAGGCTCATGTCCCTGTACATACACATCCATACATGGGCCTACCAAGACATATGTCCAACCTGCACACTCCTGCCACACCTCAATATGCACAGCGTCCAATCAGTACGCATGTACACTTACCGCTCGACTCCG
Organism: Ambystoma mexicanum; assembly: GCF_040938575.1. NCBI lineage: Eukaryota > Metazoa > Chordata > Amphibia > Caudata > Ambystomatidae > Ambystoma > Ambystoma mexicanum. The sequence goes on from NC_090936.1 coordinate 438,807,266, forward strand.
GATGGGTCTGCCTCTGAAGGATCTGGAGGTGGAGCGCTGGGTGTATGCGTTCCAGGACCCTCATCTGGATGTTGGTAATGCGGACCCGGCACCCCTCTGCATGCTTTGCCTTCAAGGGGCTCCGGGCCTTGCTGAGGGTCCTGGACCTGAAGTCCTCCCAGCGCTTCCGGACGTGTTGCATGTCGCAGGCTGCCACCCCCTCCACGTTGATGGCAGCCACAATGTCCTTCCAGATCCTCTTCCGTCCTTCATTGTTGGCGTGTGAACTTCCAAAGAGGGCATCATAATGCCCCACGACTTGCTCCACCAGGATGCCAACTTCATTGGCACTGAAGCTGGCAGCCCTCTGCCTCTCTGCTGGGGGGTTGCCACTGGTGCCAGATGGTGGTGTGTCGGACATGGCAACCCCCGAGGCAGGTGTGGGTAGGCAACTGGGTCTTGGGGCTGGGCTGTGGAGCGATGGAATGCCAGTTGGGAGTCTTCTGTTCCAGCAGGGTTGGTCACAGCAACTGGACCCCTGCAGATGGCTGACGTGCAGGCACCAAAAAGCAGAGCACATAGCCAGCAGGCAGGCAGGCAGACAGCAGCAGATAGCAGGTGGGAGCGTGCCCGGGACTCTGGGGGGCAGGAAAATGGCCTTCTGGGCAGGAACGTGGTCTTCCGTGTGTTGAGGCGTGGCCAGCTTGATACTGAGTGATTTGGCATGTGAAAAAAGTGAATGTCAGCGTGTAATTCGAGGAAAGGCCCTTAGCGTGTAAGCACGTCTGTGACGTAAGTTTTGCGGGCGTTTCCCTCCACACGGGTGCATGTTGATTGTACACGTGCAAAAACTGCACGTCCGGGTGTCACTGCATGTAATTGGAGGAAAGGCCCTTAGCCGTACGTGCGTAAGTGACATCACACATGTGGGCTGGGTTCAAAGGTACGCGTAGGATGCCATTTTCTTGTACATGCTTTTTGTGGAGAGCGAGCGGGTGATTCTTGTACTTCTTGTCGGTTCACACGCGATTACTTCACAACGGTTCCAGTTCGTACTCCTTGTATACTCGGGCAGCGTTAATTTCTTCTTTTGGTGGGGGTGTTGCCAACGTGCACACGTGCATCTTTTTCACGTTCTTTTTCCAGGCAGACGGTGAGTCGCGTGTGTATTTTTCAACTGTGGTTGCCCCCGTGTGTCACGTACCCATTCAGAGGTCATTGTAGCCTGCCTGTACCACATGCACGCTTCTTTTTGTGTTTCTGGGTGCCACAGCGTAGTGCGGTTTCTTTATTCCACGCACGTGGGCTTCCAGGTGTCGTGTGCACGTAAAAATGTTGTTTTCGGGGTGCCTGAGCATTGCGTGACCTGTCATCTTCCCCCAGGGGTCACAGACAGCCTTGCTAGAGCACTAGGGTACGTATTCCATCTAGTACCCTGCCCCTTTCACCCCAATTGCCCAGGAAAATTGTTTACTGCACCTCCCATTCGCACCAGAACATCAGCGCCATGGTTGGGAGTCGACCAAGCGGTAAGGGAGGCAAAGGTGGCTGACCTCCAAGAGGTGGGCGCGGTAGGGGTAGTGGCCAGGATGTGCAGGGTGGCCCAACAGGCCAATGTGTGGAGGACCAATCAGGGACACCTATGCCCCCCCTCTCAATGGGTCGGCGAGATGCAGCTGACACCATCCCAGCTCAGGCCTTGTTAACCCAGCCCATATTGACAACCGAACCAGCACAGGATGACTCCCAGGCTGACTTCCGTGTCACCAAGTCAAAGCCACGTGTGGCGGTGAAAGTTGCTGTCACCATGCCCCGTGGATCTGGGGCAGCAATGTCATCTGCTGCCCCAAGTAGGCAGGGTGAAGAGGCTGCATGGACAGCTGCAGCTCAATCCACCCCAACTCCGAGTCTCCCAGCCGGGACAGTGTTGGTCCAAGTCCATCACACCGAGGTTGGTCCTGCCAACATCACCCAGCAGCCAATGCCTGCGGTGAGACCTTTGGCTACTTCCAGTGCCCAGTCCACCTGCGCTTCAGCCCCTACCAACCAGAGCGGTGTAAGCCACTCAGGGTCTGCACCACTTCCCAAGAGGAAGAAGGGTGCGCTTGCAGTACAGGCTGGGACCCCAGACACGGCTCCCCCCTCCGGCACATCAAGGAAGCGTTGTTTCAATGATGTGGAACTAGACGCACTTGTGGGCTACGTATCGGCCAATGGCTGTGAAATGCTGGTGACTGCAGGGTGCAAGGCACGACTGCTTAACGTAGGGCCCACTGGAAGTGTATCACGGACCAGATTAGTGCCCTTGGATTTGTCAGGCCCACAGCTGATGATTGCTCTGAGCGGTGGAATGACCTGAAATGCAGAGCAAAGAACAAGCCGGCTTCCAATCATGCCTCTACTCTGGTGGCTGGCAGTGGGTCTCCACCAGAGGAGGAAGTACTCACAGAACATGAGTCTATCGCTGGAGCCTTCATCACAGAGGATCAGATCCAAGGCATGGGAGACCTACCAGATCTTGAGGTCCGGTGAGTGGCCATGCATGTGTCTGTAAACCATGTGTATGTTGCTTGGGTGATGTGTTCAGATTGAGTGCCAGGTGTGGCTGTGTAGTTATGACTGCTATGGGTCAGCCATGCGGTGCCTCCAAACCATAGCTCGGCCTTGGGTTTAGTTTTTCAAGTATCCCTTCTGACCGCAGTTGACAATTTGCACCTGATTACTGCACTTGCCCTTCAACGGCCATCTTGCCACAACATTGTTCATACTGTTTTCCTGTTCATTCTGCCTGATTGATTAAATCCTTTGCATGTTTATCACACATTTTTGTGCCCTTCTGCCCCAAATGTAACATACTTCTGACATAGATTACACCCCACAATGGCCCACTTATGTTTCCTTATTATGAGAATGATTTCATCAATCAGGCTGACTGAGCAATGTGCACCTACACATGGCCTGCACACAATCACTTTGGTGCCCTGTTTGAATGTTGAACATGACAATTGTCTTCTGTCATGTCGAAGTGACCAACCATTGATGTATCCATGTGCCTGCCATCACTGCATTAGTGAACACTAGCTTTGTTGCAGCGTGTGGCACATGCTTGTTTTGCCACACTATTTTGCATGTTCTATTTCATTATGTCCATCTCACATGGATGGGTGACAGTCCTGATTTGCTACCATCTGGGTGTCCTTGTCAAATCTGCCATGGCTATGCTACATGCCATCGGTGTGCTGGCATGTGTCATGTATGTGGATTGTCCATGCGCCTCACAGGCTATTGTGTGATGCCAGTGCTATCCAGCATGCTGCACATGTGTTGCGTTTCCATGTTGGAGTCCTCAGTGTCTGCTTTTTGCCTCCCCTTCCAACTCATTGCCAGTACATGCATGCCAGAGTTATTGTCATGTGTGACATGTGTCATTTATGTACTGGATGTCTGCCACGTCATGCCTATGTGTGTGGGCTATGGTGCTTGTGCCGGTTTTCATTACTTTTCTTTTATGTTTTTGCAGGTGATGAGGCACTAGATGCTGTTGAGGAGGAGGCAATGGCGCAGAGGCAGGAGTACTCACAGCCACAACCAGGCACCAATGGAGGACGTGGGGTGGTGGTGGGTGAAAACCCATTACTCCTACAGGCCATACTGTCCACGGGTGTCGCTGGGTACACCTCCGGAGACCTCTATGAATCAGGTGCTGAATCGGACATTGAGACATATGTCCCATTGAGACATATGTCCCGTCGCAGGTGAGTGTTTCTGTCAGGGGTGCTGTTCTGTCCAACCCACCTGCACTGGGAGTAGACCCCTCTATGTGGCATTCAGTGTTGGAAAGGCCGCCTGTGGTGGTTACGGATGCAGGGTCACACTCCACAATATTTACTCCTGTTTCTGCTGGGCATCACCTTGCCTCAAACAGGTGTGGTGCCCGCCAACGCGGTGGCCGTGCGCCACCAGGCAATACTGTGTGGGAGAACTCCATGTCCACTATAGCAGCACAACAACAGGGGGCATCGTGTGAGATGATGGCTCAGGCCGTGGATAGGATGGCCGCTTCCATTCTCCCCCCTGAAAGGCAGGTGGAGCTCCAGCAGCAGGCAACAGAGTCCATTTGTCACTCATACAGGGAGGACATGTTGGCATCCAACAGGGACAGACGGGCTGGACTGGAGAGTCTGCGCACAGCCATATCTGCAGAGTCACAGGCCCACAGGGATGCCCTGAGGTTAGAACATATATCCCTCAGAGATACTCTGGGTGAACTTGGTGTCCCGGAGTACAAAGTCAGAACAGCAGCTGGAGCAGCTGACACGCACACTCTCAGCTGAGCTCCAGGCAACCCGTGAGGAGATCCGGGCATCACGCGAGGCCTTGCAGGCAGAAATGCGTGCTACCTGTGAGGTGCTGCATGGGGATCTCCGTACCATCATCCTGCAGAACCAAACCTTTCAGACCTGCATGCTTGCTGCCATGGAGGAGCATGCCAGGGCGTTGCATGGTCTGCCTCCCATATCACGGCCACCTTATGATGTACCACCAGAGGGTGATGACAGTGACGGCAGTTCTCCCACTGTAGGGTAGCGGTGCTGGCCATGAGCTCATGGAGGTTTTTTTTTTCTCAACATCCACGCATGTGGGTGTTGGGGTGCACCCTGTACCTCGTCCCTCCTGGGTGGTCTCCCCCTGGGACCCCTCAACCCCCCAGGTCCACACATGGCCATTTATTTTGTTTGGTTTTTTCACATTTCATTCCGAGGTGCTAAATGAAAATAGTATTTAATTCATTTGTTATCTTTATTTCTTCTTCTTTTTTCTATTTATTATTTTATTTTTCTGATTTCTTATTTGGATTTTCATACATTTATTTTTATTTGGTTATGCTTCTGATTTTTAATTTATTATTTAATTTGTTTATTTTACTTTACATTTACTTTTGCTTTTTCTATCTTTCATTTGCATTTACATTTTTGTTCATAAACATTTTCTTTCAGATTGCGAATTAATGTTAGTGTGTTGCTTTGTGTGGCTCCAGTAGGCATCAACTGTGTATTCCAGCTGGGCACATGCAGGCTTGCTCTGTCTTTGGGTTAGAAACTTGGGTTCCTGACACACACGCCCCTCCTGCTTCCCCTTTCCATGGGCTTGCAAAGGGTGTGACCAAGTGACAGCAACTTACACAGAGGCATTGGGCTCCCATAAGTTGTGTGGGCAGTCTGTAGTCCAAACTGTGTATACATCCCTAGTAGGGATTGTTGTTCATTTCTCCACTGCATGGTGGATTTCTATATGGTTTTACATACAGGACTTTTTGCTGATATACATGTAGCTTCTTCATGTTTTAACAAGCCCGTCTCATTTGCAGATGCAGTTCATGTTGTATGCAGTACACTGACACATTTGCCTACCAGCAACACTCTGCAGTTGGAAGGGGTCGATGTGCTGCCTTATTCAGGTTGTGACACTTGCACCACTTTAATTTTTTATTGTCATATGTTACCACTGTTGGATCCTGTACTGATGTTTTGTCTTGCTGGTAAGTATTTGTTAATGTGTGCTGGTTTTTTTTCATTGGTGAGAGACAATTGTCTGTGGCCTGTTTCCATTTGGGATGGTGCACTTTGTGACACTTGTGTCATGTGATGTGCATTCATTTGCTTGCTTTCACATCGCCTGCCATGCCATGGTGTGTTGGGTAGCTGTGATGGGGTTAGGGAGGGGTTGGGTGACATGCCACTATTTGTAGTTTTTTGCAAGGGGGTAGTCCTTCATGCTGCATGAATGTGTGCCTTTTACTGACACAGCATTGGGTGTGTTTAAGTAGCTAGGGATGCACACAATGTAGCACTTCCAGGTAAACAATCTCAGGGTGGTATGGTTGTGACAGTTGACTGTCCCTTTTGTCATCATCATAAATTGTCAGCTGGTATGTGCTAGGCCTGTGTGCACTCTGCAGGGGTGGGATTTTAGGTGAAGTAATTTGCCACAAACTGGGTATGGGCTGCCTCACCACATGCCCTTTCACCTCCCATGCACAGCGGCCGTGCATGTGGTTGGGGATGTGAAGGCACCACTATGTCCACTGGCACGCCCCGCCGGGTTGCAACGTTGTGCAGGACATATGCTGCCACTATGATCCTGCACACTACTGGGGGCGCATATAGCAGCTGCCCACAAGAGCAGTCAAGGGAGCGAAAGCATGACTTCAGCACTCCGAATGTGCGCTCCACTATGCCCCGGGTTGCAATATGGGCTGTGTTGTATCTTACCTCGGATGGTGTGGTGGGGTTCCGTATTGGCCTCATCATGTAGGTGCTCAGAGGGTAGGCACTGTCCCCTGGGGAGGTGATAATGGTTGTCATTAGTGGGGTTTTCACTTTCTCTGTGTCTGACATGCATGCATGTGCAGAGGCATTTATACTCACCAATTAGTCATGTGTCACCATGCGGCCCAGCTTCCAGGTCCCGGTTTAGGGGTGACATTCTGAATATGAAACTATCATGGCTGGACCCCGGATAGTTGGCATATGATGAGGTGATGATTCCCTTGGCATCACATACAACCTGCACGTTGATGGAATGCCAGTGCTTGCGGTTTCGATAGATGTGCTCAGTGGCCCTGGGAGGACGTAGAGCCACATGGGTGCAATCAATGGCACCTAGCACTTTGGGGAAGTGTGCCACCCCGTAAAACTCCTGGACAACAGCCTGCCTTTCTACAGGTGTTGTGGGTATGTATATGTGCCTGCGGAGTGAGGGGCGTGTAGTCATGATGGATAACACCTGGTGTTGGCAGCGGGACTGCGTGGCCTGTGAGACACCCCCAACTATGGCACTTGTCTGCTAAAATGACCCAGTAGCCAAGAAGTGCAGTACATTGAGCACCTTTTCCAAGGGGGTCAGTGCTTGGGAGCACATGGTGGGTGATGTGAGGTCATCCTCCCACTCCCTGACCCGTTCTACAATTATTAATGGTGGAAACCTGTACCTCCTATACACCTGGTCATCAGGCATCCCATAAAGGCTGGTCCTGGTTAAAAAATTGCGGGGCCTGGCTATCCTCCTCCTCCTGCGGTGTCCCACGACCACTGCTGCGAGGAACGGCATATTCATCGTAGCGTATGAGCTTGTTTGTTGTTTGTGCGCACTTTTATGCTGCGCGGGGCCGCTTGCGCCTGCTTCCTGCTGGCGTACGTGTTTCCGGATTAGCGCATCTTTTTTGGCGCACGAGTTTCCCCTGTTCGATACCATGATTACGTGTTGTTAGGGCGCGTGTGGGCGTTGCGAGCATTTACCTCCCGTACTTCCCCCGTGATGCCCACATTTTCACGCGTTGTTCCCCATTCCGCGTGTTACGCCCCGTGTTATGGCCACTTTTCTTGTGTGCGCTACATGATGTGCGCTTTCCCTGTTTGCATGCCGTTTAGTGACGTGTGCGCCCGCGTGCACCACCCACGGATTTGGCGCACATCCCAGGTTTTACACGCGCAGCGCATTCCATGAATCGATGAAAGGCTGCTTGCGCGGCTTTAGCACGCGTGCTCTGCATTTTTCACGCTTGCGCTCCCCTTTTCGGCGCACATTTATTCCATGAATTACCCTGAAAAAGTATTATCTCACCTCAACAGACTGAAACCCTCATTTGCCTGCCTTTAGGAGTCACATCTTTCAAATGAAAAAGCAGCAGAACTTAAGCGACACTGGGTAGGCCAGGTTTTCTCTAGTGCCACAAATGGTAAATAAAATGGAATTATTACATTGATTAACAAAGCTCTCAAATGCAAAGTACTATCCAATGATTCTGATGACCTGGGAAGATGGGTTCTGCTCAAGATATTAATGGACTCTAAAGAATACTCTATACTCAATATCTATGGCCCAACATCTCCAGACCCAAGCACTTGGCGACAACTAAGAAATCCTATACGTCAATGTAATGCCCACAATCTGATTGTGTGTGGAGATTGTAAACAGGTTATGGCCCCCTTCCTAGATAAGAAGTCCAGTGTGTGATACATCAACACCACCTCTCACAAGCAATTCATCAACTTTGTATCAGAACTAGGTCTTAGCGACGCATGGCGCATATCTCATACTACTGATTCTGATTTCACCTTTTACTCCACACCCCATAACTCCTTCTCATGACTTGACTATATCTTCATTCCCAATTCCATGGTTAGTCTCCCTCTCATTGTCCAAATAGAATCCATCACAATTTCTGCCCCAGCATATACATCCAAATTGCATCCCCAATAAACTCTAGGAACTCAAATAGATGGAGATTCTATACTAGTTTGTTGAGTGATGAATCATTTACACCTTTTATAGCCTAACAATATAATAACTACTTTGCCGAGAATAAAAATCAAGACGTATCCATTACCCATAATTGGGACTGTTATAGAGCGGTTCTTAGAGGTCATATCATATCATTCATTGTCAACAAAAAGAAAAAACGTAAACAAGAGTCGGAATCCATTCTCAAACAGCTTAGACCCATGGAAGCCCAATTTGCCAGTACTAATTCCTCCTCTATTCTCAAATATATTCTGAAGTTAAGATTTCAATATAACAAAATCATCACACAATACTCTTGTGCAAACATGCTCAAATATAAGGCTAAGATTTATCAACTCTCCAGCAAGGGCAGTACATGTTTGGCATCTTACCTCAAATTTAAGAAAGAACTAAGATTGTTGTTATTAAAGATCATTTAGTAAACAGAAAATGCTTGGATAAAGGAATGATCCAAATATTCTCAAAATGTTACTCCAACCTGTATACTTCTGAAGCCCCTCATAATAATGCTTTTGTTAATGAATTTCTACACAACATATCCAGGGACTCCCATTCCTTGACAGATCTTCAATCACTTAATGCTCCAATTACTCCTTCTGAAATACTTCTAGCTTTGAAACATCTAAAAAAGGCAAAACTCCTGGACCGGTTGGCTTCACTACTGATTTATTTGCCAATTTTTCCATTTTATTAGTCCCTAAACTTAGTGAACTTTACTCTCATTTCATTTCAGAAAAAATGACAGAAGGCTCATTTCTAGAGGCCATGCTTATTGTTTTCCCCAAATCCAATAAAGACCATGATTTCCCTCAAAACTATCATCCCATATCCCTTATTAATACTGATTGTAAGATTTATGCTAAGATTCTAGCCAACAGACTCCCCTTTTTAGCCAATCTCCTTAAACAAGATCAAGTTGGATATGTCAAAGGTAGGGCGTCGTCCTCCAACATTAGACTCTTTTTAGATATCATAGATCTAATACACAACTTGAAGGATCCCGATGCTGCGGTAGCTCTTGATGCAGAAAAAGCTTTCGATAGAGTTGAATGGGATTTTTTATTCGAAGCTCTTAAATGGCATGGCTTTGGTCCCCCCTTTCTCTCTGATTAATGTCCTCTACACTGAACCCAAAACTGCAATCTTTGTAAATGGACAGCTATCCTTTTTTTCCCTTTATCAAGAGGGGCACGCCAAGGATGCCCTCACTTTCTAATCCTTTTTTATTTTAGCACTTGAACACTTTCTAGAAGCTATTAGGCAAAATGATAACATTTTAGGAATTCAATATAAACATCTCCATATCAAAACGGCAGCATATGTTGATTTTCTTTTTTTTTAAAACCCAGAACAAAGCGCACAACATCTACTTGACATCATTTCAAAGTTCTCTAAAGCATCTGGCTACAAACTTAATATAGATAAGTCTGAAACTCTCCCCCTCAACATACATTGTACACCTCACCATACTCTTTCCTTATGCATGAGATGGTTTCCCAAAGGTTTCAAATATCTTGGTGTTCATGTTTCAGCATCCATCAATAATATTCGCAAACAAAACTAAGAAATCCTATTGGCTAGGGTAAAAGAACTGGTATCCTCATGGTCTTCCCCTCGTGGGGCCACCTAGAATCTATTAAATTGATGATCTCCCCATCATCCTTTATCTCCTCTATATGCTTCCAATTCCCCTTCCTCATTCCCCTTTCAAATCCATAGACTCCTGCTTGATTAGATTTCTATGGGGGAAAAAGAAGCACAGAATTTCACTTAGTAAATGTAAAAAGTCCTGCTCCTTTGGGTGGTGTCGGCTTAACTGATTAAAAAAAATATCACATGGCTTTCATCATTAAACAAGCACAGATGTGGTTTACCCATGAGCAGTCAGCATGTGTGCCTAATTGGGTACGTCTGAAAAGAGCCATGGTTTCTCCAATTTCCCTGGCAGATATTTACCTCATTAACCCCTTAACTGCCATGGGTTCCCCCTCCCCTCAGTGGCAAGGCCTTTTTTTGGTGATTTAGGCATGTGTCGATTCAATGCCTTGTAACCTTTTTGTTACGTGAGATATCTCGGCCAAATTTGGACCCTGCTTTCCCCACATGTAGGCGTTCGTAACAGCACCCAGGAATCCTAGTTTGCTGTAGGGGGTGAGAGAAAATAACCAAAAAGGCAGAAAATAGTGTTTTTAAAAAAAACAAAAATGCCAATAACATGATGTACAAAGATGCCTGTGGTTTTTTACTTGTAAGAGCTAGGAACAAATGGTTTGCTGTGCTGAATTCCCCATTTTCCTGGCTTTCAAGAACAGGTTGAGTGGAAACCAAATAACTTTTTTTATATGGTTATCAACCGTTTTGTGAGAGGTAGGCCATTTTGGCCTTTTTTTTTCCAATAGGACATGCGTAGACGGAATGGAAGAAAAGGGTAGGAAAGCTGAATGGGAGGACAGAAAGGCATACATTTCTGAAAAGTAGACAATATTCCAGGTTTAGAAAGGGGTGATTTGTGCAGATCAGGCAACAACTATGTAGGGGAAAAAGCGGGAAAATGACCGAAAACAAAAAGGTATGTGGTGGACATGGTTGGCCTGGTATGGCAATGGCTTCTATGAATTTTGAGAAAAACAATGCTCTGCTGCATTCTCATGACTCTTGTAGTTAGGAAATCACACATTACTTGTAATGTTTCACAAAACAAGCAATACCTCAAGCCAAAAACGGAGCCATGGTACATCTCATGCAGCCCTCCCTCGGGCTCCTACGAAGGGCTGCATGAGGTGCCCCCCTCCATTCAGGGTGGGGGGAGAGGTTCACCACAAAATGCCGGACAGGCCCCCTAATGGATGGGGAAGTTGGGTTTGGGCACCCTGGGGGCAGATTGGCACACTAATGTGCCCATCTGCACCAAGGGAAGTTGGGTAAACAAAAAGAAAATTTGAAAATGGTAGAATGCATTTTAGGGGGGCTAAGGGGCACCCTAAACCACCGGGGAAGGTTGTAATGTAAAGGGGGTGGCTCTCTTCCCCCCCACCCCAAATGGAGGGCGGCATCTCGTGACATCTGCCCCTAGGGAGGGCTACATTATGTGCCCCCCCCATCCTCTTAGGGTGGGTGGGTGAGAGGGCCATCCCCCTTCCTTGTCACAAAATTCCCTGGTGATCCTCTGGTCCTCCCACCCCTGTTCGATTAGATTGTATTATTTCTTTATTTGTTTTAGGGGTTTGGGCCCTTCCCTGGGGTGCAGATGGCCCCAGGGGTCACAAAGCTACAGCCCCATCATTGGGGGCCCTGCCCTCACATGTCTGGTGGCCCTCTGCCCCCCCACCCCTACCACCCCAAATGGATAGGGGGGGATCTCATGTAGTACTCCTTGGGGGCAGAAGCCCTGTACTAGGGGCAGAAATCTGCCCCCAGGCAGGGCTACATTATGTGCCCCCCCATCCACTTAGGTTGGGGGGGAGAGGGCATTACGCACGCTAACGTGAAACTGAAGGTAATCCAACCCCTGGGGAGTGAGGAGGGACCTCCCCCTCACATAGCCGAGGGGTTGGATTACTGTTTTGAGCGATCCCAGAGTGCCTAAAAGGACGAGCTATCTCGTCCTTGGCAACCTGGAGGGAATGCCAAGGACGAGATACCTTGTCCTTGGCACTTAAGTGGTTAAAGGTAAGAATGTTTACTAAATACTCCTGTATTCACCAGTCTGCACTCTATCTTAAAGCATATATGTTTCCATCCTTAATTAAACCGACCTTGTTCACCTCTCCTTTCATCTGGCTTAATCCCCTTATAGAAATTTAAGGTAAATCTATTTTTTGGAAGCCATGGCTCTCTAGAGGTATCACATTTTGCAAACAATTCTTTTTGCAGGATGTTCCTATCACCTTTAATGATTTTGCTATCAAGTTCCATATGCCCGCCTCTTTCCTGAAGAGGAATTATTGCTGCAATTTTGGAAAATTATGAATCGCTTATGTATAATTCCAATATTCCTGATGCGCAAAGGCTATTACATATGCTGAACTCCGATACTACGGCCTCTACATATTACAAAATCCTGATGTCAACGTCTCCTACTCCATCGGCTGATCTTCTTCATAGTAACTGGAAAAACGATTGCCTAGTACCGGATCTTCAACTATGCTGGCCCCCACAATGGAAATGCATTTCTAAGATTACTGCTTCAGCCAGCCTAACCCAAACCCTTTTCTTTTTCCATCATAGAGCCTTCATCACCCTTGTTTCTTTTTTTCTCTCTTGAAGTGTGGACTAATACATAATTACATTTCTTGGAGCTGTGTACACTTCCAAGGCTCTTTTAAGCATATGTTTGCAGAATGTCAACATGTTTAACCTTTCTGGAACTCTGTATGGCACACTATCAAATCTATTTTCAAATTTCATCAAGATTTTTCCTTTGACTTCCTTATATTTGGTAGTTCTCTTTTACAGGCTACACCTGCTAACAAACATGTAAACTTTCTCTTTGACTTATGTTTAATGGTTGCAATCCAAACCATTACTACTAATTGTAAAAACTTAAGTCATATTCATTACAATTTCTGGTGGAACTCTCTTTAATATCAATAGATTAGAAAGTTGCAATGCCTCCTCTCATGATCTACTCTGTAAACATCATTTGAAATGGCAACCCTTTCTTGATTTTCTATCTAATACTGACTCTCATTAATACCACAAACGTATTATTTGTCATGATTATCATGTACCCCCTCATCCCCTCCCTCCGTCCTATGTATGTCATGTCCCGCTGCTGCCTTGTCTGTTATTTGTTTTGTCTGTTACTTGTATTGTCACCCCCTTCTTATTTTAAAAACTCTTAATTTACTTTACCCAGTTATTTATATATAATTGGCTTGCATATACATCAAATATCTCATCAACTTTTCTGTTATGCTTCTTTCATATGTTTGTCATGTATTTTGCATATCCTTGATGATTATTAATTTTTGTGTATATTAATTTCTTGCAATAAAAATCTTTTAAACATGGAAATGCCGCATCCATAGCATATACGCATGCCGCAAAGACATAGGGGCCATTCAGAGCGTTCATGTGCAGGAAAGAAGGTCACATACCCACCGGCGCTACTGTCGCCACCACAGCCACGGCACCATCTCTACCAGTATTTATCACAGGCAATACATGCATCATGTCATCTGAAGGCGTGATGGCAAACCATATCATGCTACAAACTGCCGATTCTGCAACACCAGGGCTGAGGACTGCCAACAAAGGTAGGCTCCGTGCACATAAAAACAATTCCATCCACCCACATCCTCCAATGGCAGGCTCCACAGCTTGCTACCTGGGGCACAGATCCCTCACACCCACAGCTGCCCCACCATAGCCATCTCCACAGGCCAGCAAGAGAGCACCTTCTTTGACCCTCAGAGTACACAAACACTGGCAGGCCATACATTTGCTGTGCCATCCTGCCCAAACCATTATAGAAATCATGCATTAACTGATTATTATCTAATGTGGCACAGCCCTGTTACCTGCCAATCAGCAATGGGGTCTTCCATACTGGATCACTGATTAGGTACATCTCCATCCCCAGGCTGCACCCGTGACCACCATGTATGTGTGTACAGCACCACCTGAATATCACAGTAACCTGGAATACAATGCACAAGCCCGAGTCCGCCAAATGTGTAGCAGTTCGGGTAGGAATGAAGATTCCCCCTGTAAATAGCGCAGGGAGCTCTTGATTCTATTAAAGAGAAGGAGGCAAGCATTATGCTTCAACTTCATTTATTTCTTCTCTCCAGCAGTTTCAACAAATTAACACTATTTCAACTTTCCTTTTGAAATAAACGTTTTTCTTTTTTTTAACCAAAAACTACTTTTTCCATCAATATTAGGTCCACTGCAGTCCCAATGTCCTGGTCACGTGACCTAGTCCATCGCTTCCTGTGCTCTCCCTCTTCTTGACTGCTTTCCAACTGCAATACAACTGAAAACTTAACTGACAATTAGACCAACATAGTCTCTGCTCCTTCGATCGTTCTGTTGAGCCGTTCCTCCACATAGCAACTTGCGTTCCTACTCTCCACGACTTGCTTTTTCCCAGAGCGATCTCAACTGTTCTTTTGATCATCTCCTAATGACAGAAACAACAGTTCATGTTAGGAAGGCGGATACATACACTATTCTGGGAAGTAAATTAAAGTAACACATTGATATACCTCACACAATGTCATTATAGATCAACCCTAACTCTCCCGTGTATCTAGGGCGGGAAAGTAATGCTCGCCTCCTTGTCTTTAATAGAATCAAGAGCTCCCTGCGCTATTAGCAGGGGGAATTATATGTGAAGACGGAGGCGAGCATTATGCTAGTTCAAAGCTTCTTACCACTGATTCCGCTACTGCATGAACCGGTTTAAAGTAAAATGTTCTAAACGTGGTATCAGTAGCCCAATCGGCCGCTCTTAGAATATCTTGCAAAGTCATGCCCAGAACTAGCACTTTTGAAGCCATTGCGCCTCTAACAGAATGCGCTCCAAACTTAGTCATGTCTATCCCTGCTAAGCATATAATTTATCTGACCCATCTTGCTATGGTGCCTGTTCCTACGCCTTTGTGTGGCTTCCTACGCGCTATAAGCAATTGGGTCGTTCCCATTGGCCTCAATTCTGCTGTCCTACTCTCATATTCTTTTATGCATGTTGCTACACACCATTTCGGATGTCCCTGCATATATGGATAGACTATAGTGGAGGAGCCGGTCTTCGTTCTCCTTACTAAGTTAAACGTCACTCCTTCTGGGACGTATATTTTCCTATCCACATCTAGCACTCCGACGTCTGCTACTCTCCAGCAAGATACCATACATAACAGCATTGCCAACTTTCCTGACAGGTACTTGTTACTGGGCCAATCCGCTAGCAATTTTAGCACCACTGACACGTCCCATAATGAGTCATACTTTGGTCGTGGCGGGTCTCTAAATCTTATTCCTTTAAGCAATCGGATAACCGCTACATTCTTACCTACTGGCACCCCATCTATAGGTGTGTGACCGCTGATATTGCCGATCTGTACACCCCTATTGTTCTATAGGCCTTCCCATCCTGAAGAAGCTCAGCTAAAAAGTTTAGTATCTCCGGCTGAAACAGGATGAAAACCTCTCCTTTTGCACCATCGCGACCATCTGTTCCAAGCTGCGTCGTAGTTCCTTCTAGTCCATGGTGCCCACGACTCTGGGATGAGGCTTGCAGCCTGTGCTGAAATTCCCGGGAGCTTCCAGTGTCTCTTGCTATCCTGCACGCCATCAGCGGGAGAATCCTCCTCACTCTTAGAGGGTGAAACAACGCATCTGGGTCCGTGAACAGGCTTTCTCCTGGCGGCAAAATTCTTGGGTAATCTGTCACTAGCTCCATGAGTGCTGGAAACCATACTTGCAATTTGCATATCGGGCCACTACTATCAGTGTCGCTGCCTCCCTGTGCACCTATGCTAGCACTCTGCACATCATCATGAAAGGCAGAAATGCATAGTGCATCTCTCTTCTCCAGTCTTACAGAAATGCATCTACCCCTGCTGCTGCCGGGTCCAGTCTCCAGCTGAAAAATGTCTTCTTCTGAGTGTTCAGTTTGGATGCAAACAGATCTATGTGTACTGGTCCCCAGATTTCTTCTATTTGCCAAAATATCTCCCTGTCCGGCATCCAGCCACTGGAATCTGCTAAATGTCTGGAGTTCCAGTCTGCTACTACATTCAGCAAACCTGGAAAATATTCCACCACTACCGATGTCCCTGACTTCAGGCAGGAATGCCAGAAGTCCTTGGCTATTTCCGCTAATAATCTGGACTTCGTCCCTCCTAAATGATTAATGCATCTGACTGCTGATATGTTGTCCATTTTCAGCAGGATACATGAATTCACTTTGCCTTTCGTGAAAGCCTTGATCGCAAAGGATCCGGCTATCAGCTCTAAACAGTTGATGTGTAGTTTGAGTTCTTCCAAACTCCACTTGCCCACTGTCTGCAGTTCTTCGCAGCGAGCTCCCCAGCCCACTCTGCGAGCATCCGACTCTATTACTATGTCAGGCCGGTTGCCGAAAATGGCTCTCCCATTCCACGCTTCCATTTTCTGTAACCCCCACTCCAGTTCCGTTCTGGACTCTTGATCTAGAGGTACTAGTTGGTGGTACTGTAAGCCCTGCTATGAGTGTTTTATCTTCAGCCGCTGAAGGCCCAATAATGCAGGGGCCCCGGAAATATCGCCTGGATTGAAGCTGCTAGCAAGCCTACCACTCACGCTATCGTCCAAAGAGAGATAAACGGTTTGCTGAGGCAGCTCCTTATCTTTTTATATCTCTTCTCTTTCTGTTCGGCAACTCCAGGGTACCTGTCCTGGTGTTTATGATGAACCCTAGGAACTCTATCCTCTGCGCTGGTCTCATTTCTGACTTCTCTCGATTCACTAGGAAACCGAGTGAGGCCAGGAGTCTCGCCACCCAGTCTGTCTGGTACAGGAGGGTGTCTCTGCTGCTCGCCATCAGTAGGATGTCGTCTAGGTATATGATTATTCTTATCCCTTTCTCTCTGATCGCTGCGGCTACGGACTTCATGAGTGTCGTGAACGCCCATGGCGCCGATGCTAGCCCAAATGGCATCATCGCAAATTGCCATAATCGCCCGTCCCAGTCGAACGCCAGAAAGGGACGGTAATTCTCTTGGATTGGTATCGTTAAGATAGGCATCTTTTAAGTCTATTCTTGAGAGCCAGTAGCCCTGTCTGAACGTATCCCTGAGCTGATGAGTCCCTTCCATCTTGAAATGATGGTAGACTACCCGTCTGTTCATCTCCTTCAAATGTATCACTGGTCTCACCTTGTCCTTCCTGTGTATAAGGAACATACTGCTAATGTATTTTGGATTTGCTTTGCAAGGTTCTATTGCTCACTTCTTCGCTAGACTCTGTAGCTCTGCGTGTAATGAATCCTTCTCCATTTGCGCTGAGAATAGTGCGTGGGGGGGTGGGATTGGGTTGGGGTCACTGTAAACTCTATGCGCAGGCCTCTGGCTGTCTGTAAAACTCAGGCGTCGCTGGAAAGCGCACGCCAGTTTTCCCAGAATCTCGCTGTTCTCCCCCCTACTGGCGGATATGAGTAATCTCTCACCTGTGGGGAAGTTATGTCCTCTTCCCTGGCCTCTGCTACGCCTTCCTCTCAGGAAACGCCCTCTTGGCGGAAAAAAGGTGTCTGATTGTTTGTTCTCCCAATAATGGGCTCTGTTGCACTGAGGCCTTCTGAAGGTTTGATAGTGACCGGTCGCTCAGCCTCTGTACCGACCGGTCCCGCCAAAACCTCTCCCGAGGAAAGTTTTCTTTATAGAGGCTTACGCCTTCTCCAGAGAGGTATAGGTTCCGACAAACCTTCCCATTTCCTTCTGGATGGTCTCCACGAATAACAGTCCTTGGGCTGCTTTGCCCGCTTTGTAGGATGACAAGTCCCCTAGCTTGGGGTCTGTCTTGAGTGCAGCCCTCTCCTGCGCTCGAATGAGATGGCGCAGTTAGCGTTTCCTAAGAGGCAAACTGCCCTCTGCGCCCAGTTCGCAAGTACTCCTGGGTCTACTTCCTCTCCTGTGTCTTTCGTTCGCTCAGCCAAATCCATGATTTTTGCCAATGGACCTGCTAAATCTAGGACCTTTTCTTGGCAACTACGCCATGATCGGTCGATCCCTTTTGTAGGATCTCTGTTGTTCTTTGCCACGAAGGCCAACATCTTCGGATCCAGCTCCGGGGCCTCTGCCACTTTCCCTGGAGGTTTTCCGGCTTTGGGCACTCTACCCTCATCCTTTGTCTCACTTCTTTTTGTAATGCTTTTCGCAGTCTTTGGGTCATGTACTTGAAGACCCTCGGACATGGCACCCACTCTGAAGACTTTGAATTACGGATGTCCTCCGGGTGGAACACGTCCAATGTCTCTTTGTCTTCTAAATTGTTGAGATTCCGCAACCTTTTCTTCGGTGGAGGCAGTACCTCCTCATCGCCTTCTTTGTCTGCTTCCTCTTGCGAGGAACTCTGAGACTCTATGGGTTCCTCTTCGGGGAATCCTTCCCCTTCATCGCCCATATTATCTTCCTCTGAGTACGAGGTCTTGAGGCTCGGCACACCGACTTACTCATGAAAGCTTCTTGCAGTCTGTTAAATGCATCGGTAACCTCTGGGACTAGTAGGTCTGCCCCGTCTGTCTGGCCTGGGGGGTCAGAAGAGTTCTTGCTCTTCCGGGCCTCTGGCGTGACCCTTGTGGACGTGCTTGCCTTTGTTAGGGTGCTCTTGTCTTTCTGGCTCAGGAACAATTTGATTGTTTCCAACCTGTCTTGAGGGGGTCTGACCCCTTGAGCTACTGCCTCGATGAGTGAGTCCCCCAGCACCTCCTTAAAGCTACAGGTTAGGTCTTCTGAATAGACAGCCTCCTGCTCTTCTTCACTCCATTCAAAATCTGCCATGTCTCTGTGCTGGTAAGTGCCTTATGGATACCCTTGCAGCTGTAGTGGCACGTCCACTAGCTCACTTAACTGTGTCAATGAGGCTGCACCCTGGTCCGCTAAGCAGGCTTCTGGACGTGGGATAATGCAAGTATGAGCTTTTTTCCCCACTGTGTCAATTGAGATCTGTACCAAATGGCCTTTGTTGGTAAGAATCTGCTTTGTGAATGTGAGGTCGACCGTAATGCCTTTGGAAAGGCTCTCGGGCTCAGGATGGAGCTCCTGTGCTCCCAGACTTGTCTGGAGCTCTTACTGCTCCTGCGGTATATGCAACTTCTCCCCGCTCAATGAACGTGTGTTTTGGGGCTTCTCGTGCTCACAAAAGATATGCCTTTTAATGGAGCTAACAGTTATCCGGTGATTGTGAGCGAAGCGCGTACTATTACTGATGTACGCCGTTTCATGCTCGCTTTGAAGGCGGAGGCTCCTCGCTCCCGAGGGTGGGGGCGCCTCCTCCCACCAATCTGCGGTTCCTCTTGTGCCAGCACGTCGAGACGACGTGCGCGGCTCAGCCCTGCCTTCCCAAAAGTGGGGGCCGCTCTGCACCTTTCAACTGAGAATCCCGGCGAACCCCTGACATGCCGAGAATGCGGCTCAGAGCCGCTGCTCCGTGACAACAAAATAAGTACACAATAAGTACAAAATTCACTCCCAAAAAGCCAAAGCGCGCAGATCAACCTACACTTTCCCACGCAGTGGCTTTTTAGCTGCTGCTGTGTGCTCTATACGCTGTAAGCTGCTCTATTCATACTGATCACTACACAGCTAATAAAATGCCACTTATGTGCTTGGAGAGCAGGAAAGAAGAGGGAGAGCACAGGAAGTGATGGACTAGGTAACTTGACCGGGACACTGGGACTTCAGTGGACCTAAGACTGATGGGGAAAAGTCGTTTTTGGTTTAATTTTTTTTTTTATTTATTTCAAATGGAAAGTTGAAACAGTGTTAATTTGTTGAAACTGCTGGAGAGAGGAAATAAATGAAGTTGAAGCATAATGATCGCCTCCGTCTTGACATAGAAAGGAGGGACCGGAAATCCGTGCTGAAGCTGCCACACCATACTACGAGCAGCTCAGAGAAACCAAGACAGGGGAAGCCCAGTGTGGCCACATCAACTGGGAAGGACACCCCATCAGAGCCCAAAAGGCCCACCAAGAGACCCAGCACACCAGTCCGTTAGCTGTTCCAAGAAAAACTGGCACGCCCAGAACATACTACTTTGGCAACTGATAACAGCAGCCCACCATAAAGACCTCTCAAGAGGCAACATTTGGGGTGGCTCAGCACAGTGGGGGCCAATCAATGCCTGACTTCAGCAAAGCAGAAATACTGATCGTTGCCACAGAAGTTCAGCCAAATGGGACGGTCTGTATCACAGAGAGAGAAGGAATCGCGACCAGTAAAAGACCTGTGCACTGCCCTACGCATCTAGGAGTGTTACACCACTGAAGATCGACTACCTCTGGGTGCGCTTACCCATAAAGCATCGGACAGGGAGGAGACGCACACGCGTGTCCGCAACCTGCACACATACTTCTCACTAATCCACAGAATGGGAAGACATGGCTGCCAGTGGACCCACCCAACAACAGGTCTTGGACTGTGGTGGGAGACTCGGACACAGAAGACCAGGATACATGGCATCGCTCATCACGTCACTCGGATTACAGACACACCAACGGCAAGTGTGGGGGACACCACGTCGTTACAACACTATAGAGCCTAGTGGTCCTGGTGTATGGAATGAGAATGTTCAAAAGTGACTGTAGTAGGCAAACACAGCCAGGTGATTTTTACATCACTGGGCAAACCTCAGTGTGTCAATGTCTTAGCTTGCCATTTCACAATTCTCTCATTAGTGAAGCTGATGTAGCTACACAGCTGCCTAACACATAATCATGTGCAGGTACTGCAGAACATGTCCTGGGAAGTGTACCTTACTCCCCCTTGCCACCACCTTGCATACTGCCTCTGGCATACCTCTTACAGAGAGGGCAAATGATCGCGGAGAGCTGCCTGAATGCAAATGTGGCTGGCTGACAAAAGCATTGTTTGAAAAGTGACACATTCATACTATTGTTGTGCATGTTGTTTACAGTTCTTGCCTTCTCTTTCAAACACACAGATTGAGACCCTGCCGCTACCCACTCCCCTGTTGTTTCAGCATGATGGCCACTGAGGAGCATGTTGCGTGCATCTCAGACCTTCCAAGCAGCATTGAGGAATCCAAAGGTAGTGACGTCCCTGCAGCATAAGTCGGGAGTCTTAATGGCGAGTTGGACAAGGACACTGGGTCTGCTGGTGCTTCAATGGGGATTACGTCAAGAGAGACCAGAAGAGCGGTTCCTCTCAGTTTTTTTTATTTCATCAGGGCCAACAGGTACATGGACGAGCCATGGTGATATTGTTAAAAATGTTGACACCAACACCCTCCCCCCCACCACGACCCCCCCCTCCCCCGACTAGATAGGTCGTGTAACTTTGCAGACAAGTTAGGTGAAGGACTCACAGATGTACACTGCATGTCTGCTGTTTGGGTGGAAGACATATGGGGAGCCCATATGGGGCTCGTGTATCGTCAGGGGCTCGAGACAGATAATGGGTGCGGTGAAGAGCCTCATAGCTACATTACGCGGAAGACATGGTCCTTGTGAGAGATGTGGTACAGGGGAGAACAACAACGGGCACACGGAGGATTAAGGGGCGAAATGGCCCAGGCGAGGCACATCATTGCAGCCAACACACTGGTCATGTCCTGCCTCTTTTCTGTACAGGGGGGCAAGACGTATTGTGTGTGAAGCATATAATCCAACACCTGGTGATCGCGAGGAAGCGAGGCAAGAGTGCCTAGGGGCGTTTCACATCCTCTGCGTAGTAGGGTTGTCAGTCCACCATCTTGAATCGGGAGAGCCCAGCACTCAATGCACCAAAGCCAGTCCTTCAGTAGGTTTGGGGTTCACGCTGTCTGTGCTAGAAATCAATGCGCCCACGACATGCCTATCTGGAGATCAGTCAATAACCGTCATAACAAGTATACTCCACCTCCATTGGCTGACCGGGCCAGCTGTGGGAGGAGCAAGGGGCTAAAAGTATGCGAGTGTAGAGGATACAGGCGGATTCTGCCCAGACCACCCCCCTGATAGTAATAAGTGACGAATAGGAAGGCAGGCATCTGTGGGCATGGTGTGTAGCATGAGGCAGGATGACAGTTTTCAACAAAGTGAGTTCATTTTGGTGCCATGGTACAGACACATTAAGCATTGCTTTAGAATGCCAGTGGCGCTCTCGATGATGCTCCTGGTGTGCACATGGGCTCAGTTGTGTTACTTCATCTCTCTTGTTGTGTGGTTGTTGTATGGTGTCATGAGCCATGTTTTCAGTGGGTATCCCTGCCAGCTTTGAGGGAAAGATGAAGGTATATCCTAAAATCAGCTGTGTGTTCAACACGGTCCCTTGAAACCCAAGTGGCCTCTGAGACAAGTACGACAAGACCAGATTTGTGGTCTGGTCAGGAGGGAAGGGGAACCCCTCTCAGCTGGGGGTGGGAGGCCCACGAGGGGGAAAGCCACATCCAGACCCTCCCCCGTGTGCCAACCTGTGTCTTTGCAGTATGACCTTGGCTCACGCCATGCCTCCTATACAGGATGCTCGCCAGTATCTTTTTATTTGTTTCAGTGACACCAATCAAAAGCTAGGTGACACCTGACCAAGCAGCCGTCAAGTATCACACGCCATCACCAATGGGAGTTCAGAAACCTGCACCTAGCCGAGTTAAAGCATCCCTCCATCATCCCTCACTCTGCCACCAGAGACTGGGAACCAGCAGAGAGAAAGGGACATGCCAGCACAAGTTCTACACAGCTGTAGGCAAAGCTGCATCACTCACGCTGCCCGGCACTGACCGCAAACACCAACAGCCAGCAGGCAACACCCTAGACCACCCAAGACTAAAACAAGGGGCACAGACCCCATACACAGTGGACTTAACATGGGGGAGCCAAGACCCAGGCCCCCTAACACAAACATGGACATTCAGCTTCCCGGCCCTCCGTCCCTATTTCACAGCAGGCCCGCATGGAGAAAGGGGGCAGTGCTTAGCCCACTACTTGTAAACTTTGCTGATCTGTAACCACTCCCTGGTGGGGGAAGGCAAGGCCAGATTGGCCAGGCACAGCAGACCAATCGGAGGGTGGCAGGTGAATAAATGCCAACCCAGAAAACAGGAAGTTGTGGGTTTTTCGTGTGAGTTCATAGGAGACGATGGTAGTAGATCAAGAGACCAGCAGGCGGAAAGTATCAGTGAATTGTGGAAGCGTTTTTTGTAGCAGGTGAGGCATTGGATAGTGAGTGCAAGTGATACTGCAGTGTATGTGTGTGATAGTATGTGTGTGATATTCTAAAGCAAGTGTGGTTAGGAAGCTTAGTGTAAGGAGTTATTATGAAGGGGATGCTACTGAGTGAAAAGAGGGAGTTTGAGTGGTTGGAGGGGAGGTGTGATGGTAGTAACGTGGGGGAGGGAGTTTAGTGTGGAGGAGGAAGGATAGACATCAAAGAGTGGAGGACGAGACCTAGAATGTGTGAAAGACATCAGAGTGGCAGAGAAGAAAGTAAATGCAAAAGGAGTGGAGAGGGAGTATAGAAAGGCAAACACAAGGGAGAGGCGAGAGTGAGCATGAAAGGAAACACTGAATCTTACAGGGTCTCTGAAAGACCTAATTCCTACGCCATTTAGAACGCTAACAATTGGATAGAGTAGGGACATTTAGGAAGACTCTGAGGGAGTCTTGTGAGGTGACATTCAGGAATTCCTCATAGCATAAGGCAGGTTTAGACAGTAGCAGTCCATATCCAGTAGCACTGAAAAAGAGTGTGGAAAGCCCCTGTACTGAAAACGAACATGGGTCAAATACCCTGTTCTATTGAATTTCTTCCACTCAGGATGGTCTACAACCACGTTTTAGCTCACTGCGCCCTTCGCAGAGGAGACTATCCATTTGCATATCCGTCTTTCCGCCAGTCTCCCACCCACTAGGGCAGCCCAGCACCGAAATCCTAGGCATATTCAGTAGCATTGACCTGGGGTTATGGAGGAGGGTTGTATTATGTTGATTTATACTGCGCACTCCTGCCACCCAAGGGCCATCTCCAGGCACTCATGTGACTCTGCAAGAAAGAGGGTGGGGTTTGTTAGTGAGGGTAGAGTGACAGGATAGGTCAAGAACAAGAAGAAACTGGCATCTGTGTGTGTTGGCTTGCAGATGGTTGATTGTGTGCACTAGCTTGTTGTATCTGTACGGTTGAGGCCCAATGCATGGGATGTTTTCTATGTGAATGTTTGTTATGTTGGGGTGTGTCTGTGTGTTGTATGTGTAGATGCACTGGCTTGTATCGCTATGGGTAAGGTTCAGTGTCAGGGATTGTTTGTTGTATGTGAGTCTTGCTAGTGAACCCTTATGCTTCTTGTAATCGAGGTAACACATCATATGATGGATGGGATGGAGACTAACTCTCACACTAAGCAATAAGACTGACTCAGGAAGTTGGCAAATGTCTCTGTTTTATTCTCAATTATCTAAAAAAAGGGAGCACAACGAACATCAACTGACGTCGCACAGCATGATCTCAATGCATTTCATAAAAAACAGTACTTATATAGCAACAACTCATCATAGGTGACGTCATACTACATGGCAAACTAAGACAACCTACATAGGATTGTGATAGGATCAAGGGGAACATCTAAGTATACTTTCTATAAGGGATTGGATTGTGATTGGATCTCTATAGTCAGGTGGGCAACGTATGCCCTCCCTTAGTGCAAGTCATCTTCAACAGTTATTAGAAACACAATGCACCATTGGCTCTCAAGCTATCCCTTCGTCATGTGGCCTTCTACAATTGGTTGGCATGCTTATACCCTTGTGGAACATTGGATTCTCTAGCAGCACGTAAGCTGGTACCCCAGGTGCTGGTGGGTGAACTTGACCGTACCTCCCCACCCAATTAGCCCTATCTCTTTCATCTCTCATGCCGTCTGCCATTCAGATTGTCTTTCAACTTGGCCTTGTAGTCGCTTCTTGTCTCTGGGAATATAAGGGAGTGTGAGCATGTGTTTATCAAGGTTCAGGTCTGCATTCCCACTTCTATTTTCATCCTGGACTCAAGTGATCAGAGACCGTGAATCGACCCATTTTATAGCATTTAATAGTCTTGAATAAAAGAACTTGGCACTCACGGTGTTCTCTTTTTGCAACTTAACAAGGGATGCCTCAGTGTTCACACATTCACTGTTCTTCAAGGACTGATAACCAGCTTAGGCTGCCCTAGCCTTTGACACCAGGTTAAGCAGTTTTCCTTTGGTCCATCTTCACGCTTCGGCTTATTTCTTTGATGCGACACACACAAAGCTATCAATCCTCCTTTCTCCATGGGTTGAGCTTACTAAAGTTGTGACATCAAATATCCAGATTCCATATACACATATATATATATATATATTGGCGGCACCGACTGCAGTCTATTCACTACATATAGCCAGCCTTTACGATTGCTTAGCCTACTTGTGTTACAGCATCTGTACAGTTATAAAACGACTTGTATTTTCTGCAGTGCTTCTCACACGTGCAATCTTCATTCTGCACATGAATGTCTTCTTAATTCTTTACTTCGCCATCAGATTCCATAAGATCTATACCTTTTCTTCTTCAATCATCATTCTCAGTGCGTCATGCCAATTTCTTGTGACGTCACCAGTCTCTCCTTTTCACATCTTCACACTTCTGCGCTTTTCCTCAGGAGACCGCCCTCTCTTTGGGGCTACATCACATTGGGTTTTCTCAGTGGATACCTTGTCTCAACGGCTTTTCGTGTATTGGGTATCATTACTGGAGTTGCACATGACGCAAATTCCGGTGTCTAACATATAGGCAGAATAGGGGCGGGACTTCCTGCAGAGGTATTCAGCGGCTCCTCTACACCCCCCCCCCCCTCTGGTTGATTTATCAGTCATTCCTTCACCAGTTTCCACATCTTGGCATCTTTTCTTGGAAAAGGGCTCCTTTGGAGTCCACCTTTTTCACTACTTCCTTCAGGGATCCTGCTGATTTTACATGTTCATCGACACTCCAGGTCATGTGGCTGCATCGTCCATTCAGATTACAGTAGATCCATCATCCCACATACTTCTTGTGATTCTTTCGATGCAGGAACTTCGCTCCCTCAGGTGTTAAAATGCTAGCCTTTATGCACTTCTGATATCTTCATCTGTCAACTCCTTGGGTCCAAACCCTGATTCAACATCGATCATGATCTTCATTCCTACTGCCTTCTTTGCTGTATTCTTACACTGTGTAATTATTATTCTGATCACACAGAATCCAAACAATATCATCACCAATACTGCTACAAGAAATCTGAAGATGTTTGTCATCCTTTGTGGAACCCATGAGACGATAGCTCCAAACCAGCAGTCATCTGCAATATCTTCTGTCTCATCTTCCATCTTGTTGTACAGATTACTCAGCAACGATATGGTCTTTGTCAAGGTCCCATTCTCATCATCATGAGAAGGTATTAATGTGCAACATGATGGCCTGATTTTGGCACAAATTCCTCCACCCATTGCTGTGATCATATCAAGTACATATCTGTTCTGGAGGGCCATCAGCCTTATGGCCCTCAATTCTTCCTTGATTGCATTGAATCCCTTTATGGTAGGGTTGATTTTCTGCAGGGGTTCCCATCTGGTAAACTGTAGCCATTTGGCATTGGCCATTGTCTGGATCGCAGGCATAAAGATAGTTGTGAATATCGCTGAAGTCTGGCTGAACAACCTGTGCTCATATGGAATGGCATCAAAGGCTTCTATTGATTTAGCTAAAAAGTAATTCTCCCTCTTTGTCCAATTGAGGAATTCGAGGGATATTCTCTTCCTCAAATGGGCAGCTGCTTTTGGAAACTCTCCAATGTTCAGGTCACTTTTAGGAATCACTAACGCTGGAACATGTATGAGTACCAAGGAACACGTCCCTCCCCAATCCTTAGGCAGCTTCATGTAAGCTCTGGACCCACAAGCCTAGTATCGATCCATCAGGATGGCTGTCCCTGCTCCCATTCTACTGACATTGATTGTAGTCTTGCAGCCTTTATTTCTTCACATCATTCTTTCCCTTTCTCTGAATGCATAATGTCGCATTTATCAATGGGACCACCATCATCGGGCCCCATGTCAGCAGTCTCATGTGGCCCATAACTTTAAACAAGCATCTTTCACTCTCTGTACTTCTGGCAAGTATTCTGACTTCAATAGATGAGCTGTGCAGGACATCAGACCTCCTTCCCATCCTTTCGTGGATTTTACATGTCCATAAACTAAGTCTTGTGTTCATTCCCAACATACAGGCACCCTGCTGATTCTGCTCTATCAGGGCAATTCAGCCTCATCATCTCCACAACTACTACCTCTTCATGTCCTTTCTCAGGATATGTATGCATCTTGCTTTTCCACGCAGATTCCTTTTCCATCTGTGTAGTCTTGATATAATCATCCTGGAACGGGAATTACCATTTCGATCACCATTGCAAAGTGGCCCAGCTTCCTTGAAATTGCCTCTTGTAATGCCTGCCTCAAGATGAACGAGACATCTGTCATTTTCCTCCGGGATTTCTCTAGAAATTAAAGTTTGTGTTGCATCCATGACATAGGGAGTGAGTTCACAGACATAGCAACTGTCCTTAGATGTTTTCTCTCCCACCTTTTTCACGTGCTGATACCACATGTTATTAGCCAAGTGTAATGTACTGTCTAGATATGTGTTTATTCCTTCACTATCTTCCACTGCATTTCTCTTACTTCTCATTACTACCAAATCAGTGCTCAAATAGTAATCATGAATATTATAATGAAGAGTTCCCTCTCTGTGGAGAACCCTGGGAGTCTCTACCTTAGTGGAAGTGAATGAATCAAGAGCAGTACTTGTAGTAGGAGGAATCATAGTAGTGCCTGTCTCAACAGGAGCGTTAATGTAATAGGGAATGTTAAACAGAAGAAACAGAAAGACACTGAGTATGGTGGCACATACATATATCATAAACCGATGTATCAATCCCCACCATTTGCGACATTCTGGACTTAGTTGAGCTTGCTCATTCTCTAAAACTCTGCCAATTTCAACAATTTTGATGAAAGCGCTATATAAATAATAAATACAATACACTACAATTTCCCATTTTTGCTTTACTCAATTTAAACACTACTCAAGCAACTGTAGTATATTTGGTATTTGTAGTAGCTCCTCTACAATTGCTATAATCAGGCTCCTTATTACAGGGCCATTTTTAGGATCCTATAAAAATGTGTGAATATCCACATCTCTCCTAACCAAGGCAGGATAAGCCCCAAGAATAAACACAAAAAATGCAAGTACAATGCACATTACTTTCGGGAAGAACCATAAACTCAGTTGAACAAATATCCAGTAAGAAACTAATCTGGGTACTGCTCCCACTTCCAATTGTCAAATCCAAATTCAAAATCTAGTTCAGGCATGTTTGCAATGCATCAGCTACTTTCTAAAGTTCCTTTTCAAAGAACTCAAGAAATGAGTTTGCACGCCTGCTATAATATCTATAAGGAGTGTCCAGGGAGAGCCTCCCCCTGATGCTTGAGTTGATCTGAAATGACAGAGATACTAGCGGGCATGTTAAATATTCATTTAATTCATTTCCTAACATTTTTGCTGTGCTCTGGGCATCACTTCTACTCCTCGATGGAGGAGTTAAAGGCATTCTCTTTCGCGTTCCTGTCATTAGCTCGTGGGGTGTCAGGTGATGGTCCGAACCAGGCTGATTCCTTAGGGCACACAAAGCTAAGGGTAGGCAATATAGCTATCCCTTTTTCAGCATCAATTTAAGTTTAGCGACCCTCTCCTTAAGAAGGCCATTGAGTCCCTCACATAATCTGTTCGCTTGCGAGTGGTGAGCAGAAGAAAACGTGTGCTTAATGTTCAGCAATAATCCTGCTCAAATACATCATTAACGAAATGTGACCCATTATCGGATCTCAGCACCTCACAAAAACTCCCCATCTTGGAAAGACTTCACGTACTAAAAACTTTTCTGTGCAAGTGGCATCTGGGTGTGTACAAGGACCTTCTTCGATCCACCTGGAGAAGGGACACACCACCCTATAAGATACCTGTATCCATTACATACTTGCAGCATGTTAACATAATCAATATGTAAATGCCAAAAAGGACTAGACGGTCGAGGAATAACTCCTCTAATCTATTGCAGTGTATGCCCAGCGGTAAACATTTGACATATGATACAATGAGGGGCGTTGCCTGGAGCTCATGGCGCACAGAGGCTGAATTGCCGAGCTCCGGCCGAGGCGCCGTTTCTACATCCTGTTGCCGACCTAACCTACACTCTCGGAGACGGAAAGGCGACTCCGAGGAAGGAGGAAACGGTTCCCGACAAGGCAGAGCTGTTCCGCTGAAAAAACGGATCAACAGGACGTGAGAGACCGCACTCGAACCGGTCCCCCCTGCCCGTCCTTGACGACATCCAAGATGGCGGATCGCCGATGAATGCAGCCTTCCTCGGAGGCGAAGCCAACCACCACCGCTCCTAAGGGCGCTCCTCCCGGAGCTTACTGGAACACTCAGAGCCCCGGCTTTCCGCAAGAATACCGGCGAGACACGCCCCGGCCCCCCTCGCCGCAACAGGGACCGCTGTGAGGTTCCTGCCCCGAGGGGATTGGGGTCGGCGCGGACCGCGAGCTGCCTGGAACTGGGGGAGCGGCCCGTGAGGCCCGGAGTCTCCCGTCCGGAACTCCTTCCCGTCGCGGCCACGCCAAACACACTTGCCCGGATACCGAGACTGCGACCGGAGAGACGAGCGGCCCGAGGGCAGCGAGGCGGCAGACCTCTGATTACCCGACCTCACCGAGCGGAGGCGGATGGTTCAGGTGAGGAGCTGGAGGGAATCACCCGTTGCGCCCACCATACGCGTTCCCTGAGACGCATCCAGAAGATGCGATGGGCCTCACCCTGGTGGCTGTCCACCGGACAACAGACCCTTGACGACCAAGCATACGCAATTGGGCCCAAGACACGGGAAGCCAACTTCTGACTCTCTGAGTCGTCGGACATAATCCTGCCTTAATGTACAAAGCCTGGTACGCCCGCCCAGCCCTGAACCTACCCGAATCACCCCACAAATTGTACGCCTTGCCTCTGCAGCACGTCGGACAACTCACGACTTGAAGATGGCTGCCAGGAACAAAGGGAAACCAGCTACCATGGATTCGTATGTTTCCACTAAATCCAAGTCCTCTACGCAAACTCTCCCTCCCACCCCCGAACCGGCACAGGCCAGAGAGAGTGAAACAGCTGACAACCATACCCAAGTAATGGAGGCTATAGCTTCGCTAAGAACACACATAGACACTAAAATGGAGGAATTCAGATCCGACATCCAACTTATACGCCAAGATGCCAGAAACTTGTCTGAGAGGGTGAGAAACGCTGAGACAACCATTTGCGAAACGACCGAAGATACCGTAGCCCTGAAGACCAAAGTCATAGACCTAGAGAGGAAGGTGACGGCATTAGAGACAAGATCCGAGGAAGCCGAGGGTCGGGCCAGAAGGGGAAATATCAGAATACTGGGAGTGCTCGAGGGAAGCGAAGGCCCGAATCCAACGGCCTACACTGAGTCTCTGATTCTACAGGAGATTGGCGCAGCGAAGCTAACCCAAGGGTTCTCAGTCGAAAGAGCGCATAGGTCCCTCCAGAAGAGGCCTCCACCTGGCTCACACCCACGACCCATAATCGCCAAAATACTCAACTTTCAGGAGAGGGAGACCATACTGAGGTATTCCAGAGAGGAAGGCCCAATAGAACGGGGTAACTCCAAAATCGCTATCTACCCTGATTATACCCAGAAAGTTCAGAGAGAAAGAAACTCATTTGTACCAGTGAAAGCAAGGCTAAGACAGCTAAACCTGAAATACATGCTTCTCTACCCCTCGAGATTGAAGGTCATCTTCAAGGGAAGGGCGATATTTCTGGAAAATCCAACAGCCGCCAATATGTGGCTAGAAGATAACAACCTCGCAGAAGGGACGGACGCTCCCCAGACCGCATGAGATACGACCCCAAGGAGGGACACGCTAACCACATGTGGCCGGACCACGGAAGGTAATCCAGCTAACAGTCAGCTACATAGAAACGGCCCTCGTTCGGCCTCGCCACCAGGCAACAGACCTATCCCCCGCAAACAACCTAGGTCGGGCTAACCACCTGCCTAACCTACCTCACGCCCGATACCCGGATGGGTCCTGACGGCTTGAGAGCGCCTGAGCATCACCATGACGATGTAATCGCTGGGCGCACCAGTTTGAGTTTTGTTAATTGTTTTGTTAGTTACACAGTCTACATGTCACAGACGTCGAAAATGGGCAAGAAGGAAGTATATTATGTCTCCGGGGGTGTGGAACCGGACTACCTCCGCCTGCTGTATCATAACTCACGACTAGGATTGATCCGGACTCCCGTCGAAGAGTGGCCCGCTGGGCCCGAAGCACCGCCCCGATAGCGTCACATCTCAAAGTAATGACGTGGAATGTGAGGGGGATGAGCTCATACTTGAGGCGGAATCGAATACAGTCCTATCTCCGCAGGAAGAAAATATCGATTGCAATGTTGCAAGAGACACATCTCACGGAGGAAGCCATGTCTAAAATAATCGAAAAATGGGCTGGGACCGGGAGAGGATCATCTTACTCCAAATACTCGAGGGGAGTGCTCACCTGGGTGAACCCGAATGTACCATTCCAATTACAAGGATTTGAATCTGACAAGGAAGGAAGGTACGTGATAATGTGGGGTACTATTGAACAGACTCCAATTTGTTTAGTCAATTCATACTTCCCACAACATGGAATACCTTCGCACCTCAAGGCGGTGTGCTCACGGATGACACTCCATCGAAATAAGACCTTCATATGGGGAGGGGACTTTAATTGTGTCGTAGATGGCTCTAAAGACAGGTCCACGCCACCCCAACACCCAAGAAACCCCGCTACGTCTGCCTTGACAGACGCGCTGGAACACCTTGACTTGGTGGACATCTGGAGGGAACAGCATCCCGAAAAAAGGAACTATTCCTACTATTCGGCCCCACACAAGGTCTACACAAGAATCGACCACTTGTTTGTCGACAGAGAACAAGCCTCACTGGTTGAAACCACGACGTACTTGGGAAGATCAATCTCTGACCATTCCCCACTGGTCATGCAATGGCAAATCGAAAGACCTAGACCTCCAATCCCTATGTGGAGAATGCCCACGGCGACCCTCGCTGACCCTGTGTTTAAAGAAGACCTCGCCGAAAAACTTGAGGAATATATTGATATTAACAAAGGCTCAGTGTCCACCTGGAGCACATTGTGGGAGGCCATGAAGGTAGTAATCAGAGGAGAAATAATATCCAAAGCTGGGGGCACTCGTAGACAACTGAGAACCGATCTCGAAGCACAGGAGGAGGAGATCCTACGTTTGGAATCCACCTCAACCACTACACCAGAGGCTGAAGGGAGACTGAAGGAAGCCCGTGAGAAATGCCAAGCTTCCTGGGATAGACTGGAGAAGTTTGATTTTGCAACATACACCACTAGATCCCACAGGGAGTCCGACAAACCCGGAAGACTGCTGGCTTGGCTGTGTAAGCGAGAACGCCCCAAACACCTCCCAACGGAGATACTCGATGAAAAAGGGATAAGACACAGGACACAACTGGGTATCAATGAAGCGTTTGCCGAATTCTACTCCACGTTATACTCCCATGACACACAAATACCCAGGGAGGATATTAGAGACACATTGGATGAGATAGGCCTCCCAAGAATATCCAGCGAACAAAGAGAAGCATTAGAATTGGAAATTACGGCTGAAGACGTGTCTGCAGCAATAAGATCACTGGCTACCAGCAAGGCCCCAGGAAGCAATGGCCTTCCGCCCGAATTCTACAAAACGTATGAAGCCATTCTCACCCCGATTCTCCACGGGGTTTATCAGGAGGCTTATGAAAATGGGGTCTTACCTAACACAATGAAGGAGACGATAATAATCCCCATGCTTAAACCAAACAAACCACCCAACGATTGTGACTCCTACCGCCCTTTGGCCATGTTAAATTACGACAGCAAGATTCTTACCACCATACTGGCCTGCAGACTTGCTAGGGTGGTCGGGTCCCTCGTACACGAAGATCAGAATGGCTTTGTTCCAGGGCGCAACACCACGGCCAACCTGAGACGACTCCAGTATGTTATGGCCGAAACCCGTGAGAGTGAAGAGGATCTGGCGATCTTATCGCTCGACGCCATTAAGGCCTTTGATTCCATCTACTGGGAGTGGCTTATCGAGGTACTAAGAGGGTTTGGGTTTGGCGAAGGCTTCATCAGATGGATCACAGTGCTTTACAATTCTCCCGAAGCAAGAGTAAAGACTGGCCGAATGGTGTCTGAATCCTGGAAAATACAGAGGGGCACCAGACAAGGGTGTCCGCTGTCGCCCATGCTATATATATTGGGCCTGGAGCCGATTGCCATATACTTTAGGAAACAGTTTTTTGATGCAGGCATCTCGGTAGGCAACGAACACAATATAATATCACTGTACGCGGATGATGTACTGCTATACCTGAGGGATCCCCAAGCTAACGCACCAATCACACTGGAAGTACTAGACAACTTCGCAAAATACTCTGGGATCAAATTCAGCAGACTGAAATCCTCAGCTTTCCCTTTGGCCAGCTTGAGAGACCTCGATGAGGCAGAACTCCCGAATATAAGGATGAAGTGGCAAATCGACAAGTTCCGGTACTTAGGAATCAATGTGGGCCACACCCCAGAGATCACACACGACCACAATACTGAAGCAGCATTAACCAATCTCAGCAGATCTATGAAATTCTGGTCAAGACTCCCACTTGCGATGGTAGGAAGAGCAGCAATTATCAAGATGATAGTTCTTCCCCGTTTCTTATATTTCTTTGCCAACATATGCCACTACGTTAGACCGCCATTCTTTAAGAAACTGGAGTCACTCATTAAAGACTTCCTGTGGGGACCTACCAGACACAAATTGTCCTTAGCCACCCTAACCCTTCCGCATAAGGAAGGAGGAATACAACTCCCAGATCTCCAGCTGTATTATCTTGCGGCACAACTCAGGCATGTGACTAAGTGGATCTCAGACGAGCCATCGGCTGAGCTGGGACTGATACGGCAAGCGTCTTCCGAAGTACTCCCCAGAGAAACGCTTTGGAACCCTTTACAACAGAAATCTGGTGCCCCCATGATTGTCGAACTTGGAAGGCGGATCTGGTCCAGAACTTGCTACATTAGGCAAGTGAAACACCCCTACTCTCCAGACAACCCCATCCTGGCTGACACATGCAAAACACAAACGGACCTTACAATAGCCAGGAGATGGGAGGACGCTGGAATTTACACATGGGGAGACATGTTTGAGGATGGCGAGTTCAGGGACTTTGAATCTTTACAGACCAACGAAGGGCTACCGAGGGGCCAATTTCTCTGGTACCATCGTATCAAACACATCGCCAAGAAAAACTGGAGCAGCTGGCCAGAGGAACCCACCCCGGACCCACTGTTGCAAGAAATGCATGACCTTACAGATGGCTGGAAACCCGTCTCTCGATTGTATAAAAGACTCAATGACAAACCTAATCCCAAAAGCTCGGCGCTAAAGGCGAAGTGGGAAGTGGATCTTGAAACTGCACTCACAGACAAGGAATGGGAGAGAGTACTTTTATACCCCAAGAAGGTCTCGAGGAACTCTAGATTTGGTCAGATACAACTAAACGTTCTATACCGGACTACATGACCCCGCACAGGGTGGCCTCCTTCAACAAACAGGCCTCCTCAGCATGCCCATGGTGTGGGAGTGACGGGGCTGATCTTATCCACATGTTCTGGACTTGCACCAAGGCAATGGCGTTGTGGTCCAGAGTACGACAGACCTGCACAGATGCCGGAATAAGCAGATATGCGTGGACTCCCGGAGAATGCCTATTAGGGACTTACCCTAGGCCAAGCAAATACAAACACGTCATAAAGCTGATGGATATCGCATGCATACTGGCGAAGAGAACCATAGCCATGGCATGGAAGACACCAGGGGGACCGAGACATGAGCGCTGGTTGAGAGAATTGGAGAGATGGACCGCAGCCGAAACCAGAGCCTGGCAGGATGGAGTCGTCTATGGAGGAGACATGACGAGTGGCACCCATGACTCTTGGAAGGCCCTCCTGCGAGACATACACTTCAGCGCAGATCATAAACCCCCATGAAGAACTTTACTACTATCACTACACCCGAACTCAAGCATCGAAACACAGATGATGTCATCCCGATCACTATCCCCTTCACTTCCTGAGAAATGGAACTTTTACCGGTGACATACCCACCTGAGCCAGACGCCCCTTCTATATGTAGACTGTTGTTGTTTAGTGTTAGAAGTTTTATTTTTGGTAACTCCACACATTTCTAAATGCACCTAATATAAAAGCTAAAGGAACGCGTAATAAATTATCCTACTCTAAAGTGATGCAACTAATAGGATGAAAAACATTTGGAGGCAATTACTGTTGGTTATTGTTCGGTTATAATGTTCTTAAACTTGTGTTATATATTATATGTTGGCAATCATGCACATTGATGGCACCATGTCGATTTAAGAAATGCCAATAAAAACATTTAAAAATAAATTGACATATGATACAATTTACTACATAAAATGCAATGTGTTCTAACAGGTTTGGCACAAACCAGTATTCTGCAATGGTTGCAGTAAGCCTTCCTATAGTTACATGTGCAGGGTAGTGCAGCTGTTCAATCGCTACCTTTAACAATGCTAATGGTATCACTGGGTTTCCAGCGCTGTCCTGCCACCATAATGCTTCTGTGGGGGATAAAGAACACCTGTTTCCCTTTCATAAGCCCTGTTCTTCCTGTGGTGCAATGCCTTGAATCTCCATTAACTGGGCTCTTGGTAAATGATTAAATCCTTCATTCACTACCATAATCGTGACTACCTTCTCTTTTACATCTCGAGTTTCAAAACTTGAAATATCTGGTGAATATGCAACCCTCTTCGGACTTTGCATCTGCGGCTTTATTCCTGCAAGAGATAAAGTTAGTTTGCTTAGTATTCGCTGCGCATTTAACTATTGCTATGGCTACTGGGAGTCATAGTGCCTTAATAAGCCTGTCCAATAAGGATGAGTGCTGCACTTGAGTGCCGTCCGCTCGGAGGTAGCCCCTCCTTTTCTAGTGTGCTAGTCCTGTGTGTACGGTTGATGTCACATAGGCCGAGTCACTGTACACAGTCACTTCCTACCCTTCATGTTTTTCGAGTGCAACTATAAGCGCTGCCAATTCTGCCGCTTGTGCTGAAAAGTGAGACGTAGTCTTGCACTTACTACAATTTCAAACTTGCCATTTGCTCTGTGCCTCACTGCAGCTGTGCCAGAATGCCTTTCTCCACTTGTTTGATCAATTTTCGAAGAACCATCAATAAAGAGAATTTCCTCTCCCAACAATGCGTTTTCTCTTACGTGTTGTATGTCGTCATAGAACTCTACATAATTCACGCAATTATGCACATGCTCGCCCCCTGCCACTGGCTCAGCTACAAAGGTGGCAGGGTTTATTATTTTACATCTGACAGTTTTAATCGCTGGATTTGATATCAACACTGCATATTCAGAATCTCTCTGAGATGTCAATGTACCCTTGGGTTTCTCCAGAATGGCAAATAAAGCGTGTTACGTAAAAAGGGTCATAGAAAAACCCATTACAATACTTGTAGATTTCTCAATTGCAAACGAGGCGGCTGCCAATGATTGTTCGCAAGGAAAATGCCCTTTCATAACCGGGTCTAAACTCCCACTGTAATATGCCAGAGGTTTGTACCCTAATGTAGTCCTCTGTGTGAGCACTGCTGTCATAACTGCCCCATTTGTATGTGAAAACAAGAACAACTCCTCAGCATAATTGATTATTCCTAAAACAGGAGCTGTACAAATTGCTTTCTTTACTTCTTCAAACCCTTCCTCCATTTCTTCATTCCACTCTCTGTCTCTTCATCTGTGCTTTCTTTAAAGCCTGCAAAAGGGGTCTTGTGTATGAACTATAGTCAAATACCCATGCACTTACATAATTACATAATCCCAAAAACTGTTGCATCTGTTTTACCGTGTGCAGTTGTGCTGTTTTCATGATCGCTTCAGCTCTTTCAGGCGTTACCCTCTTTCCCTCATGCGAGATCAACTGGCCTATGTACAATACTTCTTCTTGACAATACTGTAACTTCTCTTTGTCTACTTTATATCCCTTGTCTGCTAGAATAGTCATTAGTTGAATCGAATCTTGTCTGCACTCATATTCCGTTGTGCTACAAATCAGAATGTCATCTACATACTGTACCACAGTGCTTTTCAAATCAATATTGCCCTAGGTCCATCTGTAGAACTCTATTAAGATCGACGGAGACTCACAGTACCCTTGAGGCAAACAAGTATGTTTCAGGCAGATTTGACGGAACGTAAACAAAGTCAAATCTTGTGAATCCTTATGCAACGGGATTGAGAAAAATGTATTCTTCAAATCAATCACCATAAAATATTGCGCTTCTACTGGTATGCTACATAGTATTGTCGCTGGATAAGGAACTAAAGGAAATTCTGCCTCTACAATCTGGTTAATAGGTCTCATGACTTGGAGGAATCTCCACAACCCCCCCCTTCGATTTCTTCACAGGACACACTGCGGTATTGCACAATGATTTGATGGTACCAGAATACCTTGCTCCATCAGTGCTGAAATGGTCTTAAAAATGCCCTCCTCTGCCTCTCAAGACATGGGGTACTGTCTTGCTAGAGGTGAAATCGCTCCTGGTTTCATCTTTATTTTAACCTCCCCTACGCCCTTCAATAGGCCTACATCATAAGGGCCTGTAGTCCATAAAGCGTGTGGCACTTTCTCGAAGTCTTTGTCAAAAAACGCTGGGCGCTGCCGCACTATCACCACACTCTGTGGGATCTCCCTTTTCTCTATTCTGATCCAATGTGTAATTCTCATAAAAAACACTACTTCATCATCCATAGGGTCATCCCTAAACGTGTCATTGTCAGTGACGTCAGTCAATTCTGCACCCTTCCTCAATGGCAATCGCAGTTCTCGATGGCCTACCCTCATCATCCGTTGCTTTAAGTAAATGCCATTTCCCCTCGTACTATAGCTGCATCTCACTATAAGGGAATGCACTATCCCCCTCTTCATCAATAAGTATCTGTGGTCTAAAGAAAAATTCATCAGATATTCTTAGTCTTTCCCACTAAGCCAGGTAACCATGTTAACAGAATGCTCACCCCATAACGGAAAACTTCTGGTTCTATCGGCACATCACGCAGAGCCATTTGCCCTGTAAATGCAAATATAAATTCACCCACATTCATATAGTGTATCCCAGGAGTGGAGCACACTATACCTTTGTCAGTAAAATAAATCGTCATATTAAGTTTTGTCATTAAGTCTCTTCCCAAGATATTAACTGGTGTCTGTCGTAAATACAACAATGGAACAGATATGTCACACTCTCCTATTGAGACTGGTAATTCATCAGTAAAAAGAACTCAACTTGTAGCTCC
The DNA here is from genome assembly GCF_040938575.1 of Ambystoma mexicanum. NCBI lineage: Eukaryota > Metazoa > Chordata > Amphibia > Caudata > Ambystomatidae > Ambystoma > Ambystoma mexicanum. Next base: position 438,845,816 of record NC_090936.1, read on the forward strand.
AGAGAATCCTTGAGCATTCATGGCAATTCCCGACATTAGATATTTTCCTTCTCGTATACATGAACAAATTCCATAGTTTGCAGCACGTTTGCAAGGGAACAAATGAAAAGATAAAATTGCACAATTTTAGAAACAACCAGTGACCATAGCAGCGCAATCAAGAACCATACAATCCACAGAGTCTTATCAATAAAAGACTCATATTATGCCCACATAGATGTATAGTGAGGGTTTACCTTGAATTCCAGCTAAAATAGACTTCACAGATTAAATGTAGGCCTCTGCCAGGATAAATTCTAGAATCAAACCCAAATTGCAATTAACAATTATAAAGCAGCCTGGAAGGTGAAAAAAAATAAACAAATAACGATTTTTTTTTCCACTGAGTAACAAGAAAATTAAATTAAAAACATACCTCAAATTGCCTCGCAATTGCGGAAGGCTAAATTCATCAGAACCGAAAGGAATAAAAGAGAAAAAGTGGGGAATCTAAATTAATGATACATTAATACCAGCAAATGTTTAAGAATAAGGTAGGCATATACGTTAATTTCAATAAGTGTGCCATAAGTATGCCAGAGCCCAAAAGAATTCCAAGTCCACTGTGTCAGTTAATTATCAATTAGGACCTTCAACATGAGTATTAAGGGGAGCGTATAAACACGTCTTACCGCGGCGGCCGTAAGTTTGTGTCTGCTTAGGATTCCATCGCGCACCTCGCGACATAGTAATAGGACTAAATATACATGAGCCTTCAGGAAGTGAAGTGTAAGGACAGGCATGCACGATTGTTGAAGTTAGGGAAAACGGACCACCATGTTGAATGAGTGAATATATACTTGAAAGGGCACGCTGCAATATAGAACCACATAAAACCGATACGAATCAATTTATTTCAAAACCAAATTGAATAACCCAAGGAACAATGCGTGTAACTCTAAAGTAACCAATAAAAAGAACTGTGGTAGTAAAATGAAGTGCTAGCGACACGTTCGGAAGGCAACTCCATTAACATTGGAATTTTTAAATGAGTTCTCAATGGAACACGAATTAGAATGAAAAAACAAAAAGACAAAAGGGAAGGGGGGGACAGTTAAACCCGTATTGACGGCTAAAATGACTGGACGTGAGTGCGCTGCTAAAGGTCAGCATTGAGCATTTTGAAAGTACATACACCAAAGAATTGAGTGAAGGTGAAAAAGAAAAAACTCCAAATACATGTAAGCTAGTACCCCAGGTGCTGGTGGGCAAACTTGACCGTACCTCCCCACCCAATTAGCCCCATCTCTCTCATCGCTCATGCCGCCTGCCATTCAGATTGTCTTTCAACATGGCCTTGTAGTCGCTTCTTGTCTCTGGGAATATAAGGGAGTGTGAGCATGTGCTTATCAAGGTTCAGATCTGCATGCCAAATTCTATTTTCATCCTGGGCTCACGCGATCAGAGACAGTGAATTGACACATTTTATAGCATTTAATAGTCTTGAATAAAAGAACTTGGCACTCATGGTGTTCTCTTTTTGCAACTTAACAAGGGATGCCTTGGCATTCTCACATTCACTGTTCTTCAAGGTATGATAATCAGTTTTGGCTGCCCTAGCCTTTGACACCAGGCCAAGCAGTTTTCCTTTGGTGCGACTTCCCGCTTCAGCTTATTTCTTTGCTGCGACACACAGCTATCAATCCTCCTTGCTCCATGGGTTGAGCTTACTAAACTTGTGACATCGAATATCCAGATTCTATATACACATATATATATATTGGTGGCACCGCCTGCAGTCTATTCACTACATATAGCCAGCCTTTACGATTACTTAGCCTACTTGCGTTACAGCATCTGTACTATTATAAAAACGACTTGTATTTTCTGCAGTGCTTCTCTTACGTGCAGTCTTCATTCCGCACATGAATGTCTTCTTAATTCTTTACTTCGCCATGAGATTCCATAAGCTCTATACCTTTTCTTCTTTGATCATCCTTCTCAGTGCGTCACGCTCATTTCTTGTGGCGTCGCCAGTCTCTCCTTTTCACATCTTCACACTTCTATGGTTTTCCCTCAGGAGACCGCCATTGCTTCGGGGATACATCACATAGGGTTTTCTCAGTGGACACCTTGGGCCTCATTACAAGGTTGGCGATAAGGCAAAAACTATGCCGGTATTGTAATACCGGCATCGTTTACCGCTCCGGTGTATTCTGACCCAGCAACCCGGTATTAGCGGCACCCTAAATAATAGCAAATACCGGCATGCCGGTAATAGGGGGACATCCCAACCCACGCGGACATGCAAATACCGGCATCACGAAGCCGGTAATCACAAGCTGCACGATGCCGGCCATACAGGCATCGCGGACCACCCGCAAACAGCCATCAGGATACAAGGCAACTGCCACAGGTGCACACAATCCCCACAGGTGGAGTCAATGGAGGCTGGGCCAGTATAAAATGAGCACACCAACACACCACACCCCTTCCAACACCAAAATGCTACCACTAGCAGTTGCTATCATGACGCTGGAGGACATGCCCATTCTGCTACAGCAACAACAACTACTCCTACAGCAGCAACAACAGACAGCACAGAGGAGATGCAGGAGGAGAAGGCGGGTGAGACAGGCCCAGCAATTACCACCAGCGCAGCCAGCAGTGCCTCGTAGGCAACCACCAATCCCTTGCACTAGACCCAGCCCTTTTAACCTAACCCCTGAGCAGTTCCACACCCTGTACCGGTTGGACTGTGGCACCATCACCACCATAGTGGACATGATACAGAATGACATTGCCAGCCTCATAGAAATACGCACTGCCATCTCTCCGCTACTAAAGGTGGTGTTTGTGCTACACTTCCTGGCCACAGGCACCTACCAACACACAGTGGGCCAGCTGCATGGCATTCCACAGCCACTATTTTCACGCATGTAGAACCAAGTGCTGGATGCCCTCCTGAAGCACGCAAGCAGCCACATATCCCTACCACGGACTGCCCAGGAGATAGCCGACACCAAAGTAGGCTTCCATGCACTGGCAGGCATGCCCAATTGTGTTGGTGCTCTCGACTGCACCCATGTGGAATTAGTAGTCCCCCATGCCATAGAGGCGGTATACCGCAATCGCAAGCAATACCACTCCATCAATGTGCAAATGGTATGTGACTCCAGCAAGATCATCACACATTGCTGCGCCCGATTTCTCGGATCAACACATGATGCCATGGTACTGCGTAACTCCATGCTACCCCGTCACATGGAGCGACATGCTGGACCAGGTGCCTGGCTGCTTGGTGAGTTGCACAACTGTCCCATGGCAGTGTTTTGGGGTACTGATGTGTAGGGATGTATAAGGGGGGCATACTGCACCTTGGTGAGAAAGGGGTGGGGGTATACTGCACCTGGGTGGCAATAGCCGGTGATTGGAGAATGCATGGAACATGATACATCACTGGGCCACATATCACAAATAACGCATATCGATGACAACAAGAGGCACAACCAGGCCACCATGATGATGGCAAGCAAGGCATGAATGAACAGGATGGCAACTGTGGCAATGTGGTCAGTGTGACCATGCATAGTGAAGAATGAACAGCATGAATTGGAGGCTAAACATTGTTGCAGGGGGGCGCTGTTGCGCTCAACGAAGATGGCCGCCTGATGCACTGCTCCGACCCGTGTGGCACTTTTTATCTGCAAAATCTCCTGTTTGCCCCGATACAGCGTATAGCCGACACCCGGCGTGGGTCACTGACCGGACTGGGAGTCTACCACGCGAGTTTCGCACGCCGAGCCGCCTCTGCTGCGGAGTTTCAGCCCGCCCCGAGAAGGGCGGAGGCGGGTGCCCTCTGGCCTCCGTGCTCGGCTCCAGGAGTTCCTGCCCGAGCTCCGCGGCCTGCGGCCTACTGTGTGGGGGAGGGGCGCCCCACTCGCCTTGCGCGGCTCGCTCCGGCTTGGCCCGTACTGCACAGCGGCCTCTCCCTCTCCCTCTTCACCGCACTGGATTCCAGAGCGACCCGCTCCGCTGCCCCGTCCTGGGCGGTGTGCTGTCCGAGACCCGAGTGAGCATCGATCCTACCCCGGGTGGTGAGTGGCCCTGGCCCGATATGCTCTGCGCCCACTACACAGCAGCGGATCCTGCCCTCTTCCTCCCGGACTTTGGAAGCTTGCTTCCCCTTCCCTCCTTCAGCCATCTGGGATCTTACGGTCACGGAGACAACCGATCCACCTGGCCGTTGGGCCTACTACTGCGACTGATCCGGGGCCCCGACCCTCTCCACTTGCGTTCAATGACCTGCACCGAGCGCCATCCGTCCTACTGCCTCATACAGGGTTGCTCCCCTACACCTGCGACACCGGCTCCTTGTATCTCTTCGGCTGCTCATTGTTTCTTGGGTCCGGACCCCCGGCGGAATTTCTTGAAAACTTCCGGATAACTTACTCCTGCGTGGTTTGACTACCCCGGCGTGCCTCCGGTGGAGACGCCATATTTCCTTCGTCCGGGCGCTCGACTCGGCCCCCACTCAGGCGCTGCCTGCTTGATCCTGTAACCTGCTCGGGCCACCATATCCACTCCCCTGTTTGGTCTCCGGGGGCTTAAGTTTGTCCCCCCTCCGGCGACATGTCGACACGAACCGGCAAGAAGCAATCCTCCATCAATATTTTCACTAAACCCTCGGTGGGGCCCGGGGCGGAGGCATCTACACAGGACTCTTCCCCCTCACCCGCACCGGAACCACCCGAATCCCAGAAGATGATGGAGTTTATCCGTGAGAGGTTCACCACAATTCATAGCAAACTGGACGATATCAATGGTACGATATCCTCCATTAAAGCGCATATGGAGAGAACTGATGGTCGTGTGACCGAGATTGAGGAGCGTGTGAGCACCGCCGAAGACGGCCTAGGTTCCCTCCGTGCGGAGGTCTCCATACTATCCACCCGTGTCGCCGAGGTGGAGAAGAAGAACGAGAACCTTGAATCTCGCTCGAGGCGCAACAACCTTCGCATTGTCGGGGTGCCAGAGGACGGTGTACAGGAACCCATGGAGGACTATGTGGAGGGTATGTTGCTTCAGCTCCTCGACTCCCCAAAACTCTCCCTGCAGTTTGCGATCGAGAGAGCCCACCGTTCACTCACGGCGAAGCCCAAACCTGGTGCACCCCCACGCCTGATTATAGCCAGGGTCTTAAACTTTCGGGGCCGTGACGCTCTCCTCAGGGTGGCGAGGGCAAAGTGAGACCTTCTCTTAGGCGCGGCCAGGATACATCTATATCCAGACTTTTCGGTGGCTGTTCAGCGGGAACGTAAGACCTTCCTGGCGGTGAAGAGGAGACTACGCAACCTCCAGGTGAAATATTCCATGTTATACCCTGCTAAACTGCCGAGGAGGCCTCCAGGTTCATAGATGAACGCTTTCCCGGCTGAAATGCTCTTGCAGCAGACGCCACTACTGGCCCGCCACTGCTTAAGACATTTGTTCAACGGATACCCGTATATCCTGCCTCAGTACTTGCCTGGTCCGCTGGCATTCTGACATTACCTAATGTGGTTCCCACGAGACCACCGGTTCGCACCTGTAACAAATACTGTTGTTATCTTTGATGTTTTTCACTACTGTTATTGCTCCCTGCTCATTGTCCTAATGCTACGTAACCGGGTTAACCCCATTAAATTGGTTCATTATATGTTTACCATGCCTGCCCCTTCCCCCACGGGACCTCCCTTGGACGGGAATCGATATTAGTATCGGGCATTATGGTTATCCTAATATTGCCTCATGGTTCGGAGCATCGCCGCCAGGCCACCTCGCAGGCCCCCCAGGCATTGATGCCACTGTTCTGGTTTTGGTTGTTGGGCTATAGGGTGATCATCCCTCCGTTTGGGGGAGGAATGTGGGAGGGGAGGGGGGAATGGGGTTATATGTTAAAAAAAGCTTGGTGTTCACAGAGAAGGTTGAGTCCGAAGCACTACGATCCCATCGACGATACAGATTTGCCCGCACTGGGCGCCGACCATGGGGGGCACATTTCCATCCACCCGTATTCCTCGATGGCCACCCCCGGAGGGTTGAGTGAGGAAACTTTGACATTTATGAGCTGGAATGTACGGGGGCTGGGTAACTACAAGAAAATGAGGCTATTACAACTTCAGGTCGAGCGTCACGGGGCTAAAATCCTGTCCCTTCAGGAGACGCATGCATGCACGGAGTATTGTGACAAATTCGCTAAAACATGGGGCCCACAAAGGTACTTCACCACCTACTCTACCCAGAGCCACGGGGTCATGACCCTTATCCACAGGAGCCTTAGATTTGTCCCCACTGCTATGTTAATCGATCCCCAGGGCAGGTACGTGCTTCTCCATGGCACCCTACAAAATAGGGACGTTATCCTGCTTAATATATATGGTCCCAATATTGACGACCCCGACTTTTACACACATCTTATAACTCTCCTGGATGGCTTTCCTCTGATACCGATTCTCTGGGGAGGCGATTTCAATACGATATTCGACGTGGATCCTGATAGATCTGGCTCCAGACCCCGTCAACTCTCCAGAGCTGCATACACCACACTTTCCTCCCTTCCTCGTTTGGCCCTGTTTGATGCTTGGAGGTTCCTCTACCGCGACTCCCGCTCTTATTCCTTTTACTCCTCGGTTCACGACTCCTTTTCCCGGATTGATAGATGGTTGTTATCCGACGATCTGATGAAGACCGTGTCTGGTATGGCAATCCTTCCTAGGACTCTATCGGATCACTCCCCAGTGACTGTCACCCTATGCTGGGGTCTAGACCGGGACCAAACCAGACACTGGAGAATGAAACCACTTTCTCTCCTTGATCCGGTCTTTAGCTCGCAGATGGGGTCGGCGATCGAGGAGTTCTTCGAGATCAACACCAACACCGTGTCTTCACAGGCCACCCTATGGGAGACTTTAAGGTCTATATCAGAGGCATTGCCCTTTCCAAGGAAAATGGTATCCTAAAAACTATCTGTAGGGAAATCGCTGGAGGCCCAGTACGCTCTAGACCCAACCCCGGAAACCCTTGCGTTAATTGGCACGGAACTGGACACCTTTCGCTCGCTCGCAGGCCGCGAGCTGAGGTTTCTTGATAACCCCGGTCGGGCAAGGAGATATGGTGAGGGTGAACGTCCTAGCCGTCTCCTGGCTAGACTTCTCCGCCGTGAGTTCGGTGCCCCACCTATTCCCAGAATTGAGAGACCTGACGGGACCCTGGCCACCTCCCCTGGAGATGTCAATACCGAATTCCTTTCCTTCTATCAATCCCTATATGCACACTCAGACAATGCCACGACGGCGGAAATAGATGCTTACCTTGATAAACTCCCCCTCTCGGCCCTCTCTCCCGATACCATCGAGTCCCTTGAGAACCCACTCACCACTGAGGAGTTCTCAGAGGCCCTAGACTCCCTATCTTCGGGCAAATCCCCAGGCTCGGATGGTATACCAATCGAGTTTTATAAGCACTTCAAATCACTCCTACTCCCACGTCTGGCAGCACTCTGGGAGGAGTCGGTGGAGGCAGGTCAGTTCCCCCCCTCACTCCGCGAAGCCACCATTACAGTCCTGCTAAAACCTAATAAATCATCCACCCAATGCGGTTCTTACCGTCCGCTTTCATTGATCAACTGTGATGTCAAGATTTATGCCAAGTCACTCGCTCTACGGCTTATCCCCTTCATGCCACATATCATTCATCCGGACCAGTCGGGATTCATCCCGAGCCGCTCCACTTCCTTGAATCTGAGACGTCTTTTCAACATTATAAGTAGAGTAAGCCCAGGTGTACATGCGGTGGCCGCAACCCTTGATATGCAAAAGGCCTTTGATTCGGTCTCGTGGAGCTATCTCTGGCGGGTACTTGACAAATGCAAATTTGGCCCCACCTTTGTCTCCTGGGTTAGGCATCTGTACTCCAACCCCGTGGCCAGAGTCAGTACCGAGGGCCGTTGTTCCCCCCTTTTTCACATTGCCAGGGGCACTAGACAGGGTTGCCCCTTCTCACCCCTAATCTTCGCGGTGGCAATGGAGCCGTTTGCTGACATGCTTCGCCAGAACCATTCGCACAGGGGTCTGCGTACAGCTGGCTCCTCAGATATAGTCTCTCTATATGCTGACGATGCTCTCCTCTATATTCGTTCCCCTGAGGTTAACCTGGCCCCAATACTGGAAGATATTGCTCTATTTGGTCGTATCTCTGGTCTCACGGTGAACTGTTCCAAATCAACCCTCTTTCCGCTCACTCCCAGTACACTCCCACCTCCCGATACCATGGGATTTGCATGGGCCCAATCTAAATTTACTTATTTAGGCGTAGTGGTGTCCAGGCACACCGAACGGGTCCTGGAGGAAAACTTTCAGTCATACCTTGCAAACCTTACAATAAAAATACAGGGCTGGAACAAACTTCCGATCTCACTGGCGGGCAGGATAGGGGTACTGAAGATGGTGGTACTTCCCCAACTACTGTACAGATTTGCCAATATTCCGCAATGACCGGGGGCTGACTACTTTCAGGCGCTGACACGCATCCGAAACACTTTCCTCTGGCACTCGGGCGCAGTCCGCCTTAAACTCAAGACCCTTTCCGCCCCCATGGAAGCTGGCGGCTTTGGGGCACCAGACTTCCTTAGGTACTGGCTGGCGGCACAACTCCAACATACTGCACACTGGTTCAATACTCTGGACCCCCTCCCCACGTCAGGCTAGAGAGACTATCAGTCAGTGACCGTGACATTCGATCTCTTGTGATCACACCTATGCCAGTGATATTAGACTCATTGGACCCAGCGGCATGCACATCCCTGGCCTTATCCAAATCTTGGCAAATACTGGGCACCACCCATCCCTTCCACGGTAACCTCCCAATTTGGAATTTCCTCCCGGAAGTCCCACGAGTCCCACCCTCTGTAGTTCGTTCCTGGGCCGAGGCGGGTTATGAATTGCTACGTGACATATTCGAACAGGGTAACTTCAACGAGTGGCCTGACCTCCCGGCTTCCCTCAGACGGAGACCCTCCGTTTGGCTCCAATATTCGTCCCTCCGAAGAGTACTCAAGCACAAGTACGCATGCTTCTCAGCACTGCCTCCCAATGAACCTGCAATCACCGAACTAACCTCACCCATCCCCTTGAGGGGCAAAATCTCGAGATTATACACTCTGCTTCAAACCAGATCGCCCCCTACATTCCCCAAACTATGGCGCTCCTGGGAGACTGATCTCGGCCTCGAGGTGACTGATGAGCGCTGGGCCCATATGTGTTCACGTATCCAGGGTGTCTCCTTCAACTCCCAATTCAAATTAATTCAATTTAAGGTGCTCCACAGGTACCACTACACTCCGACCAGGCTACGCCGCATCTCGGACGACTCCTCCCCTAGGTGCCCTAGGTGTGGATATGATGATGCTGATTATATCCACATGATATGGTCTTGCCCCCGACTTGCTCAATTCTGGACCTCAGTATGCTCTACTATGTCGTCTATCCTTGAATCCCCCATTCCCATATCCCCAATGAAATGCCTGTTTCATGATTTCCCCAAGCTCCACCGTGACTCCAGAAAACTTGCTGGCCTCTGTATGCTACTTGCTGTGCACACAATTCTGCTTTGCTGGCTTAGGCCTACCACCCCTACTCATGCACAGTGACTCCGGGCAGTGACGTGGGCCTCCGACACAGAAGAGTCCTAGGCGATACAACAGCCCGCCCACTCCAGACCTAGAGATATCTGGCTGAAGTTTCGCTCATTTATGTCTCCTACTGACTCCGACTCGGATCCTGCATCCCCAGCCCCCTCACCTAGCTCATCCTTATGCGGACCTTGAATTTATTTTCTTTGTTTTTCTCCATCTGTTTATGGTCCGACCTCCCATGTGTCCCCACCTGTGTATATGTTGATTCTTTTTTTCCTTTATGTGCTTCGTTTATACGAACTATGTGTATTCGTACCGATTGAACTGCTCTGATTTCATATGCCTTATTGTTACTCACCTGTACCTGTGTTACCGAGCTGAATAAATAAAAGTTTTTTAAAAAAAACATTGTTGCACTACCACAGCACATCTGCCTCAGCATGCATGATTACACCCTGCATCATCTATTGAACGCCATCCAGACTACCACACCTCATATCAGTTTAGAATGCATCTAGGTGACAATTCTTCATACGTACAGGGACATGTGCATGTCCACACCAAATAGCTGCCGCCATGACTGTGCTATCTGAAGGTGCCAGCTCAGAGTGACACACACCTATTTGTATTTGCTTGTTGGTGACAGAGGATATCCCTTGAGGCCGTGGCAATTTACCCCTGTGCGGAACCCGCAGAACAGCCATGAAGAAGAGTACATTCATGTGCACACCCGCACCCGTGTTGTGATTGAGCAGACTTTTGGCCTGTTGAAGGCGCATTTCAGCTGCCTGAGCAGGTCTAGTGGGGCACTCCTATATAGGCCTGAGAAGGTGGCAAAGATCACCATGGCCTGTGTCATGCTGCACAACATGTGCGTCCGGAGAAATGTACCACTGCCACCTGACATTGACATGCATGCCCCGGGTGAGGATGATGAGGATGTAGACGGAAGTGAAGTTGCCCCCCTGCTAGTACATGATGCATGGGATGGCCATGCAGTACGCCAAGCACAGATTCACAGATACTCCTGACCCACAGGGACTATGAAAGACATGTGTCAGTCAGACACTGGGCCAATGTGGACATGCACACAGGGAATGTTGGATGTTGGGCACTGAACACCGTAACACATTAAATGGATGCACAATCAGGGTTCCGCCCTAAACATGGCACGGAGTCAGCTCTGATCAACTTGAAAACTCAGATGGAGTCACTAAAGGAATGGGAAGCTAGCTGTTCTCCTTCTCCTCAATCTCTCCGCGGCTTTTGATCTAGTCAACCACCAAATACTCTGCCAGCATCTCAAATACGCAGCCCACTTCTCCGACTCTGCCAATGCCTTGATCCACTCATTCCTGAGCAATAGATCCATGAGGGTCTTCTCACCGCTGGCATCAGCGGATCCCTCCCCTATTCACTGTGGTGTTCCTCAAGGCTTGTGTGTATCCCCTGTGTTGTATAACATATTCACCAAGCCTCTCTTCGATGTGCTTGACTATCTGGGTGTCTCCTACACTAACTACGCGGACGACACCCAGATACTCATCCCTATCACAGGAGACTACACAGCCGACACCAAAGCCCTTAAAGATGTTTACTCGGTCATCCAGGCCTGGATGGCACAGCATGGACTTTGCCTTAACAATGATAAGACTGAGCTCTTACTTTTAGGATCAAATCATCGGCTCAACAAACTAGACCAAACCTACAAGTCCTTCATTATTGACGGCAATGACATTAAAGTCTCCAAAGATACTAAGACGCTAGGGGTCTATCTTGACTCCTCGCTTTCTCTGAACAGACAAATAAATGCAGTTAGGTCAGCTTCGGCCTATACCTGCAAACTTATCACTGCCTGTAGACCCTTCCTAAACTCCACCAACTGTATCACACTCGCCAGAACTCTTGTTATGGCCAAAATCGACTACTGTAGTGCTCTCTACCTAGGGACCAGTCAGTCTAACCTTAATAAATTGCAAACTGTACAAAATAATGCTTTAAGGGCAGCCTTAAACATCCCGAGACGCTCTCATATCTCCTCCGTTAGATCGGACTTACGCTGGCTCCCGGTAAAACAAAGAATTGCCCTGAAAACCCTAGCTTTAACTCACAAATGTCTGAGCAAGAGCGCCCCACCTTACCTGTCCGCTCGCTTCTCACGCCACACCTCCACTCGACCTACCAGAGCAGCCCAAACTCACAGCCTCATCGTGCCTAGATGCAAACTCCAAAAAGCTGGTGGGGTGAGCTTCCCCGTCCTGGCCTCCAAACTCTGGAACACCTTGCCCACACCTATCAGAATTGAACCATCATTCCACTCCTTCAAGAACAATGCTAAAACATGGCTGCTCTCCCAAGACTCATGAGACCCTGACACAGTCCAGACTCCATGTGGGGTACAGGACTGTATCTACATTTTCTCTCTGCTCTGTCCCTGTATTATATGCTGTTAATGGTACCCTTCAGTACATGTATGTATGCTGTATATTTTTGTAACTCACTGTAACTGCGGTTTTTTGTAACATGTTTAAGAGTATGCGCCCGGTTGCCCCTGGGCCTGGTTTTTTGCGCTTTATAAATCAAATCAAATCAATCAAATCAAACACGAAAATAACAATGTCCAGCCATGGATTTTTCTTATCACAACGTGTGTATTATTTACAACAGCAAAAATGTGCCCACTCCCCCCTCCCTAACCACCCCAACAAACTCCCAGACCCCCCCAACAAACTCCCAGACCACCCCAACAAACTCCTAGACCCGCCAACAAACTCCAAACCCCCCCCCCAACCAACACCAATACACCCAATAGACTCCACAAGATGCACCCCTTCACCCCCAACCTTGTGTTCCGCTCCCATTGTCTGTCCACGCTACTTCCGGGACTTCTTCCTGTCCAGAGGTGGCATTTCAGTGTGCCTTGCACTCCTACGTTTCTGGGGCACTGGCCTGGTGGGGACAGATGAAGCTGGTCTGGAGGTAGTAGGTGAGTCGCTGGCAGGTTCCACACCTCGTGCCAGCCATGGCCGCTGCATATGGAGCAGCATTGAAGTCAGCACCTGTGTCACCGCCCCCAGGCAGTCCCTCATTAGCCGAGCCGATGCATAAACAGCGGCTGTGTTGGCTTCGATGGCCGCTGAGGTCCACGCAATTGGTGTGGCAATACCCCGCCTGGTTTCCTCCCCGTCCGCTATGTACTGGCGGAGTAGGTCTAACATGGCCTCCTGTTGGGCCTCCACCATCGACAATCGTGTCTCCAGGGTTTTGGAGGGGGCTGCAGTGGTGGGTTGTGCAGTCACTTGGACGGCATTTTCGGGACTGCACTCCTCAGAGGTGGGTAGGTCACAGTCACGGAGGCAGGGATCAGCTTCACTGCAGGTGGGTGACTGCAGGTGTTGGGGCGAGGGTGTGGGTACGGGCTCGGGGTGGCCAGGCATGTCACCTCGGTGTCTCCCTCAGGCTCCACACTGGCATCAAGTTCTTCCCCAGTGGAGGTGGGTGCTTCCAGGGACTCCCCTTGGACAGGTGTGGGAGTGGCCTGCTGGGTCAGTAGTGTGTCGGGCACACTGGCAGCAGGTGTTGCTGGCTGTGACCCAGCTCGCACAGGCACAGTGGCAGTGGCTGTGGCCTGCTTGCCTCCAGAAGAGGTGGTGGTTGCCCTCTTCTTAGGGTGTGAAGTGGATGCCCTTGCAGTGGTCTCCTAGGTTGCTTCTTCCTCATCAGTGCCTGGGGGGTGGTAGAAGAGATGCAGGGCATCAGTGATGGTGTGACATGGCAGAGGCATAAGATGGTGCTGTTCATTATTCATTTGATCATGCATTCATGTCTTACAGGTGTGTCACGCAGGGTATTCAGAGGGGGCATGTTAGCATTCACTGCATGTTATCTACAAAAAGAAGTTCAGTTCCTTAAAGGTGCCAAACACACATGGGTATCCTATCTAGTAGTTAAGTAATACTATGATCCTCGAAAAATACACATTTTATTAGTCATACGAAGTCAATTAAAAAAATGATTAAAAAAATGATCATATCACATAAAACAATCAATCAACCTTAGAACAACACAAGTGAATCAACCTAAGTTGGTACTATTCATAAATTCAATCTTGGGTCAAACCTGTGTAGTCTAATCACACTGAGATCCCTTAGCCTTAGATGTTAGTGGCTATTGCGTATTTTGAATTTGTAGATTCCCAACTTGTACAAGTTTCTGTCCCATTAGCACAACAATGTAGGATGTTCTTCAGGGGTGTGAAGTATCTTGTGTCGGTTCTATTCAAGATGACACTGTATTACCAAGCCTCCGTCTTCTTGTAAAGACGATGTACCCTGTTAATAAAAAAGGAGGCACTATATTACTCCCTCATGTCACAATCCTAATCCATTGATTAAACTAGCTGTGTAACCCTTATCCCCATCAGGGTGAAAAGCATGCTGTTAATTTACATACCGCTCTAACTCGAGGGTTCAATATCCGGGAGTCTTCTCTAACCTTGATTGGTTATCATGATGGCAAAATTCCAATTACTTTAGAAATTGATGCCTTGTTTACGCTATCTTCTGACCTAATATACAACACATATTGGCATTAGACTCATATTGGCCTGGTGTACTGTATTATCATATCCTGGTTCCATGAAAAGAGGCTTACCATATTGTTATAAACATATGATCAAAGTGTCACTCCATCAAATCATGGTATGTTCCTACTTCTCAAAAAAAAGTTCACTTCTCCAAGAAGTTGTCTGTTTCCTGAAAAATATAATTATCGAAAAAAACTCCCCTCAGGGGTTTGTCCACTTATTGAATTTTACGCTAGTGTGCTGAAGAGGAATAGTACCCCCGGCGGTAATCAGGTAAGTCTATGGGGGTAGTTACTATTGCCTCTGTTTATTCCCTTGGCTCACCTTTGCTGTTCTTGTGTTCCCCTTAGGTGCCGAAGTGCGGGAACGTGCAGAAGGATGCGGTGGATCGTGAGGATGCTGCGAAGGCCGGTGAGTTCAGCGCAGCGCTGCAGCAGGCAAGGAGGCGCGCGTAAAATACTTCTTTCTTCCAGCTCGGTGGCGCGGTGGATCCGGAATTCAGGTAAGGATCGAAGGTTTTGCTCTTATTCTAACCTTTTCTCGTTCTGTTCCTCCCTTTTTCTAGGAGCTGCAGACTCGAGGCGGGCGTGGCAGAAGACTGGATGCAGGCTTGCAGACACGGTGAGCATTACGCTGCTGGATGCCGAATACCGCGAAGCGTGTGCTGCTTTTCGGGCGTGGTTTAAATAGCGTCCAAAATAGTCCCAGGTAATTATTCCTCCCCAGCCCCACCCGAGTAAAAAATAGTCCCTAGGTAAAATAGTCCGTTCCAAGCCTCATTTGGCTTGGAGCTCTGCAGCATGGTCTGCATCAGTAAGCTTGCAGCATGGTCTGCATCAGGTAAGTTCTACTCTATGAGCCTGGACTGACTCTGCATATGAGCCTGGCGCCATAGGCGCCAGGACCGCACCCAAACAGCCCCTAGCAGGGGTTTTTGGGCTTGCTCAAAATAACTTGATGCCTGCTTCCGGGGTTGCTGGAACTGGTCTGGTTCCCCGGGGGTAGGCATCATGACATCAGGACTGATGAATCTGGTAGCTGTCTCCTCCCAGGCCATCAATTTGGCAGGGGGGTGGGCACCCCTGCCTGTGGACATGGCCTCCCTCTGATTGCTGGCCATGATATTGCGTATCCTCAACCGGAGGTCATCCCACCACTTCCTGCAGTCCCTCACACTGCGCAGGGTGGTACCTACGTCTGATACCTCAGGGGCGACCTCCTGCCAGATTTGCCTCTTTTGTTGCTACACCTCCCACTTCTTGTCGTGGATTGGATTATGTCTGCATGTGCAGCTAGAGTGTCCGCTAACATGGTCCGCTCTGCGTCTGAGTAACGCTGTTTCCGCAGCCGGGGGGTGGTCTTCCTGGTAGCCTTTGACATTCTCTATAGTTTTCTACTGTGCTCTCCAGCTATCGACTGGTGGTTCCGGAGGATTGCAATGGAATGTGTTTTTAAAGATGGCCGCCAGCCCATTTTCCGTTCCTGCGCGATGACATTATTTCCGGGTCCGGTTTTGCGAACCCGGTATTAGCATGGTGTATTACCAGGCCGGTATTTAGGCGTTGCTCCTAGGCGGTGCCGGTATTGGCGGGTCCCGTGATGCCACTATCTGGGGATTGGAGGGGCTTTAGCGGCATGCCGTTATTTCCATTACCTGCATGGGGGTTTGCGCGTGCTAGCGCACTCATGATCACCCGCTGTTAGCGGGTTCATACGAGCACGGACCCGCTCTGACCGGCATGCCGGTAATGAACCCGTTTTTTCCGGGCTGCTCGTAATGAGGCCCCTTGTCTCAAAGGCTCTTTGTGTAATGGGTACCATTACTGGAGTTGCATATGTCGCAATTTCCGGTTTCCAGCATATGGACAGAATAGGTGCGGGACTTCCTGCAGAGGCATTCAGCTAATCCTCTACATTTATGGTGTTTGTGTGTGCTTGTGCATAATTTGCCTAGCCCAGTGGGCATGTGTAGTACTGGGGTGGTGTGTTGGAGGGGAGCAGGAGCACGTTGGTTGGTACATTTGCTACTCTCTCAGTTCTTCTAGGTGGCGAAACTTCACAATCCTATCTAGTGATATGCAAGGTTAATTTCACAATCTGACTGTGATTCGTGGCTAATCTTCACAGATCTATCCAAGTGTGGTTCATGGCTAATGTTCACAAATATATCTAAATGTGACGCATGGCTAAACTACACAAATCTATGTGTGACGCGTGGTTAATATTTACAATTCTATTTAACTGTGATGCCTGTTTCGTCCTTGCAATTGCTAAATGCTGTATATGGATACCTGACACAATTAGGCCAAATAAAAACATGGCTACCTTACATAATTAGGCTAAATGCAAAACATGGCTTCCCTGCACAATTAGGCTAAATGCAAAACATGACTACCTTACACAATTAGACTAAGTGCAAAACATTCCTACCATACACAATTAGGCCACATGCAGAACATGGCTACAGTACACAATTAGGCTAACTGCAAAATATGGCTAACCTATAAAATTAGGCTAACTGCAAAACATCGCTAGCCTACACAATTAGGCACTGTGCAAAACATGGCAACCTTACACAATTAGTCTTAATACGAGATATGGCAGACTAACACAAATGGGCAAAAAGCAATGTAATGCTACTTTCACAAGCATGCCCAATGCAAGATATGGCTGGCCAACACAGGTGAGCTAAAAAGCAAGGCCAGACCACTTTGCACAAGCAGGCCTAATGCAAGATATGGTTTACTAACACAGGTGAGCTATAAAGCAAGATGAGGCTACCTTGCACACTTATGCTAAATGCATGATAAGGCTACTTTACACAAATCGGCTAAATGTATGTGGCTATTTGGTAATAAGAGTGGAGGGGTTTTACTGGAGAACAGTGATCGCTGTACTCCCCACCCACACCAGGCTTACCTTATTGGTTGACTGCAGCAGGCATGCCAGGTGAACACGGGCAAAGATGGAGTGGAGCTGCTTAGAGGGTCATAAAACAAGAGCGAGAGGGATCCTTGAACTGTCTCTGAGACTTGGTGCATTCCTTGATCCATTTGCGACAAGGGGTGCTCAATAACCAACATATTTAGTTTAAATTCTTTTATTAGAAAAGTATATGTCTGCAAGGCAATTGATGTTATCACTCTAGGGGTATTTCCTGCACCCTAAACTCAACTTGGTAGTGTCTTCCCATCTCCCTAGCCCAGTCTCCCTATTTCACCCCAATTCTCACCGCAATCTGATTTTATTTTTATTTTCAAATTTGTTTATTGGCATTTGTTATTTGTTACAAGCACAGGATAATTACCATGACTGCCATCAAATAATAAATCACATTGCATCTCGGATTATTAACATTTACAACTTAACATTGAAACCTTAACTATCTCCAAGTGTTTTGTTTCTTGAGAAGCCGGTGCCGAGTGGACAGGGGGGGATTAGGACTTTCAGGGGAGGGGAACTTCCCTTAGCAGGGATCGCATGAAGTTATGATTGGGCTGCCTCGAGGACTCCAGTTCTGTCCGTAGGTCTTCCTACTGTGGGTTTGTGCTGGCTCAAGGTGGCTTATCGTCGGAGGGGTAGAACAAGGGGTCTGTGAGTCCTTTCCAGGCGTCTAAGGTCATACTCGAGGCATCTGTGGATCTGGCCACACTTTCTTCCCAGGCTTTCGTTTCTGCCAGCACCCATCGTTTCAGTCCTCTGTGCCAGATTTTCTGTTGTGGTCCCGATGGTTTCTTCCAGGACATTGCAATTGTCCTCTTAGCCAGGATACACATAATGTCCATTAATCTAACGAGGTGCTTTAGCTTTGCTGGTCTGGGGTATGTGCCGAGTAGGCACTCCGCAGGAGTCCATTCATATCTGGTCAGCCCCAGATTTTCACTTGTCTGCTGTATTAAAGACCACAGGTATTGTGTCCTGGCACACCGCCAGAATGCGTGGAGCAGGTCCGCATTGTCCATTTCGCACCAAGTGCATTTGGAGCTCTGAGTTTTATGGAGTTTGGCCAGCCTGGATGGGGTTAGGTATGTCCGATGCAGAAGATTCAATTGTATTTGTCTAAATCTATGATTCCTGGATACTGTTTTAGGAAATGTCAGAGCCCTTTCCCATTCCCCAACTGTTAATTCTCGGCCTATGTCTGCTTCCCATCTGGATTTCAGTCCAGCACTGCGTGGGTTGGGGGTGTCATTTAGGTGGCTATAGATCTGAGACACTGGTCTCCCTCCTTCTCCCAGTTCATACAGTAGCGTAATCAGGGGGTTTGTGTCTGGTTCCTCTGGCCATGTCGACCATCTGGCACGTGCCGTGGATCTTAATTTTTGATGCCACAGAAACTGGCCTGTGTGAACATCATTTTCTTCTTGAAGCGTTTCAAATTCTTTGAACTCCCCCCCGTGTACAAGTCTCCCCATGATTATATCCCTTTCTGTTCCCAGTGCCTGAGGTGTTGCAGGTCCCCGGGGGATCTGCATAGGTCCGAGACCAGCGGTATGTTCGGGGAGTATTGGTGTTTGACATGGGCGAGGGATTCGGTCCTATGCCAGATTTTGCGTCCAAGGGTGACCATTAGGGGGGCATTTCTTATCAGGTGGGTGGGGGCCCAGGAAAGTTCTTTCATATACAACGGGGAGACCAGTGGCTGCAGGAGTGGCGTCTCCGATGTGGCATCGTCTGCTAGCCACTTGGTGACAAAGCTAAACTGTGCTGCCAGATAGTATTTTTCAAAGTTTGGGAGTTGGATTCCCCCCTGAGTATACGGTAATGACAACGTGGTAAGCGCTATCTTACGTCTTCCCTTCCCCCACAGGAAGTCTCTCAGCATACTTTCCAGTAGCGAAAGAAGGGCGCTTTGATGTAGAAGTGTACGTTCTGAAATCCATACAAGAATCTGGGAAGGACAATCATTTTAATTATGGAGGCCCTGCCCATCATGGATAGGGGAAGTTTCGCCCAGAAGGCCATAGATTTCCTCAAGGTCGGGAGAGCAGCCTTAGTGTTGCGCTTGTGCATTTGTTCCGGGGAATGCGTTATGTGTATGCCTAAGTATTTGAACGAGGTGTGTTCCCACTGTATTCCCACCGAAGGAAGCTCTGATGTTTCCTTTCCCTTAAAATTTGCCAGGGGGAAGAGGCAGGATTTTGCCCTGCTGAATTTTATTCCAGAAACCTTCGCGAAATTGTCTAGGACTTCCAGCATCGTGGGCACATTGTAGTATGGGTCCCTAACAAACAATAGGACATCGTCCGCATAGAGAGAGATAATGTGGTCAGTGTCTCCCAGCCGGATCCCAGCATCAAAATATTGCTTTGGAAAATAGATAGCAATGGGTTCTAGGCCTAGTACGTAGAGCATGGGAGAGAGGGGACAACCCTGTCTGGTTCCTCTGCATATGTTCCAGACCTCCGATATATGATTCCCAGTTTTTACTCTGGCTCTAGGTTTCGTGTATAGTATCTTGATCCACCTAATGAACCTCGGGCCGAAGCCAAACCCTTCCAGAACCGCCAATAGCCATTCCCAAAAGATCGAATCGAACGCCTTGATGGCGTCCAGGGACAGCAGTGCGTATGCTTCTGTGCAAGCTTCAGTTTGGGCGATAACATGCTGCACTCTGCGCAAACTCATGGTTGTGTTTCGGGCTGGTATAAAGCCGCATTGGTCTTCCTTTACTACTTCCCCTATAATTCTGGCCAGTCTATTTGCTAACACTGTTGTCAGGATTTTCGCATCGTAGTTAAGCATTGCTATCGGACGGTAAGAGTCGCATCTATCAGGGGGTTTATTAGTTAATGTTAATGTTAATGTTAAAGGTCATTTGTACCGCGCACTATCACCACCGGAGTGGTCCCCTGGCGCTCTGGCGGCTCTGGAAGAGGGAGGGAGGGGTGGGTTAGTGGGTGGAGGCTGGAAAAGTGCAAGATTGCAGTGATGTGCTGTTGGCAGCCTCAGCCCGGTGGTTCCGTCGGCTGGGCCTGGGGTGTATGCGGCCGGTAGTCGTCGTGTGCTGATGTGCGAGTCTATGTGTGTTTTTGTTTTGTTGTTGCAGTGTAGTGAAGTTCGTGCGGTTTGCTGTGCTGGAGGTTAGTGGTTGTGTTTGGTTTGGAGTTTGAGAGGTGTATGCAGAGAAGGAAGTTGTTAGTGGTATTGGTTAGTTGGCATCTCTATCCTGGATTGAGCCGGTTGGGCTTGTGTAATCTTACACGACGGGATGCTTGTACACCCTGTGCCTCAGGAGGTACGTGCTCGTTTTTTTTTTTCTCCATTCGAGGCCGTTTGAGGATTTAGCTGTCCCCTCCGCCCGCTCCCTTAATAACTTTGCATGCTCCTCACCCCCCCACATGACTAGCGCAGCTGCTAGTGTCCATACTTCCGTTTGTGTGGTGATTAGTTGTGTCTTGTCCGTTCCACAGCTCGTGGTACCTAGTTGTGGCTGTACGGGTGATGGGGGATGGTGAGGGTTGGCTGGAGTCGTTGTTAGGCTTAATAATCGGGATCAGGAGGGTCTCTCTCATGCTATCGGGTAATATCCCTGTCTCGTGTGCTTCTTGAAAGACCTCGTGTAGCAGGGGCGTTAGGGTGGACTCATACGCCTTATAAAACTCAGTGGGCAGACCATCGCTCCCAGGCGTCTTGCAAGTGGCTAGTGAGCTAATAGCTTCTGTGATGTCCTCAGTTGTGATATCTGCATCTAGGGCCTCAGATTGTTCTGGGGGCATCCTGGGGAGTCCTATCTCTTCAAGGGTGTCCATGATTTTCTCTAGGGGGATCTGGTCATTATGAGAGTAAAGGTGTTCATAGAAGCCCTTATAGGTATCGTTTATGGCTTGCTGTGTCTGTGCTACCCCCCCCCTCTTCAGTTTGTACCCCAGTGATTGTGTGCCTGGGGTGTTCTTTCTTGCAGAGCCAGGCTAGCATTCTGCCTGGTTTGTCTGCCTCCGTATGTATTCTATTCGTTTTGGTGGCATAATCAAATTCGGCGAGCCTATTCCATGCTAAGGTAGAGTTAGTTCTAAGTACTTTGAGGTTATCCTCCCTTTGTTCTGTGGCAACCGGGGCTGCTTCCAATTGTTCTATCTGCTGCTCCCAGTGGATCAGCTCGCCCCTAAGTTGTTTCATAACGCCCCCTGCCTTTGCTATGATTTCCTCTCTCGTTACTACTTTTAGGGCGTCCCACATTGTGCTTAAGCGGTCCACGCTTCTGGTGTTTCTTTCAATGAAGCTTTCTATGAATTCGTGTAGGTCTTCCCTAAATATCGGGTCTCCCAGGGCATCTATCGGCATTCTCCACATTGGAATAGGAGGTCTGGGGCCAGTGTGATTCCAACCCACCAGAAGTGGCGAGTGGTCGGAAATGGTTCTGCCCAGATATTGGGCTTCTTCTATTTGTGGCAGATGTTCGTTGCTTATGAAAACATAGTCCAGTCTGGTGTGGAGACCGTGCGGAGAGGAGAAATATGAGTACCCTCGAGCGTCAGGGTGACACTCTCTCCAGGTATCTGCCAAGTGTAACCTATCGGTTAATAGGGAGAGGGCTGTTGTAGCCGCTGAGGGCCCTTTTGGATGCGGGAAGGACCTGTCAAGTATCAAATCATGGACACAGTTGAAGTCTCCCCCCCAAAAAAGGATTTCATGCCTATATGGCGCAATCTTGGCGTACATGGAGTTTAGGTGCGATGGGATGTTAGTGTTGGGGAGGTAAGAGTTCACTATGCAAATATCTATTTGTTCTAGCCTGCCCCATAGTATTACAAACCTTCCCTCTGGGTCTGACTCGGACTTAATTACTTGGAAAGGGAGTTGTGGGTGAATCCAAGTATATACCCCTCTTGCATACTTAGAGTACGAAGTTCCGACCCCCTGGCCTCCCCAGTGTTCACTTAGCCTCGCTAGGGATTCAGCCGTGCAGTGTGTCTCTTGCTGTAACGCTATCTGCACTCTCTTTCTGTTCAAATAGGACTTGATTCTATTCCGGCCTAGGTATGAACCCAGACCCCTCACATTCCTGGTCAATATCTTTATATTTATTTTAGCCGCCATTACAGGGTAATTGAGTAACACTCACAGTTGTCCGACCCCTGTTGACCTCGTTTGTCCTTCTATCCTGTCCTGGTCTTCTCCCCACCTGTCCTCTCGTTCCGGCCCCAAGTCCTTCGCTGGTTGGAGATTTTTGAACTTGTGTAAATCCCATTGTGTTGAATGGGGGAAAAACTAAACAAAACTTTCCAAACTGACCCTAGCAGTTGCTTTTAACTTGCAGCGCTCAGGGGTTCCTGAGCCTTCCAGGCCACTCCTGGCCTTCCGGATCAGGTTGTGTGTGAGCAAACTGCTTACACCTTTTCTGGTGGGGTGGGTTGTTTGTCCGCCGCTTGCATGCTCCTCCGATCTCGCGTCCGATGTTGCGAGATTTGTAGTAGGACTTTCATAGTGATTCGTTCGTCTACGGTTCGTGTTTATTACCTTTTGTTTTCTGCAGGGACTGCCCATTGCTTGCGTTCATCGGGGGGTGGGTGGTCATCCTCGGTCTGAGTTCAGTGGTTCTTCCTTGTCATCCGCCAGGTTGTTATACTCAAGCCACATGTTAGCTGCGGCTGGGGTCTCTAGGAACGTTGCTTTCCCTTTATATAGAATCTTGAGACGTGACGGGTATAAGAGCATGTATTTCAAGTTGAGCATTCTCAGCCGGGCTTTTATTGGAATGTAAGAGTTTCTGGCTCGTTGTACTGCAGGGGTGTAGTCCGGGTATATAACTATTATTGAGTCATTTCTTTTTATCTCCCCGCCTTCTCTAGAGAACCGTAGTATGGTTTTGCGGTCTCTGAAATTTAAAATCTTTGCTATGATTGGTCGTGGATGAGATCCAGGTGGGGGATGTGTCTGAAGAGACCTGTGGGCTCTTTCGACAGAGAACCCCTGGGAGAGGTTTGCCGCCCCTATTTCTTGCTGTAGGAGCGTTTCAATGAAGGTCGTCGGGTCTGGGCCTTCTAGATCTTCAGGGACCCCCAGTATACAAATGTTATTACGGCGCGCCCGACCTTCTGCGTCCTCAGAGCGGGCCTCTAGCCTTGCCACCTTTTGTTCCAGATCTCTGACCGTCATCTTTAGATCTCGGGTGTTCTCAACATTTTCCTGCAGGGCGGTCTCTGTCACCGTGACTCTTTCCGTTAGGTTGCGGGCGTCCTGCCGCATGAGTTGCATGTCTGACTTCACCTCTTCAAGCCGTCCCTCGAGTGATGTGCGGAGGGCAGCTATTGCTTGGAGGACTTGCGTGTGTTTAAGGTCTTCCTCTTGTTGAGGCAAGTCTTCGGGGGATTCTCGGTCTTGTTGTGATGACTGCCGTTGGGGTCTGACTGTCGTGAAGGAGTCCATTGTGACTAGTTTCGGCTTGGTCCTGGGGGGAAAGATCTCCTGGTTTGAGGTCTATAAGTGCTACCCCCTGCAGAGTGCAGGTCTGTCGACGACCTCTGTATCTAAATTTTTGTGTGGGCTTCAAGGGAACTTTGGTCCCAGGGATCCAACCCTAGCTTTTCAGTTGTTTCTAGCAGCTGGTGTTTCCAAGATTAGATTTCAAAATCTTGACCAGTGGCTGTGGGCTCAGGTTGTATGGAGAGCCTTGTTGAAGGAGTCGTCGTGGTGCAAATAAGTTCCGGGCTTCAGGCTGCGTTCAGTTTATTTCTGGTTCCTGCCTGCGTCTCCAATGGGCTACCGGCAGGCAGGTGTCGTCCCACCGCCTGTGGGTCGGGCTCCCTGGGGCTCCCAGTCACTATATTGTTCGCCCTTCTCCCCCCCGGGCCTTAGTGCTGTGAGTGGGTTCTTTCTGCTGAGGTCTTCCTCCCATGGATCTTCCTGCGTATCAGGCAGCCTCTAGTGCTACAGGGGCCCCACAGATCTAGGCCAGTCCTCCTCGCAGGAGTCAGTGTTGGGCCCCAGGGCCGGCCGTGCTACGCTCCCTCAGGCTGCTGGAAGGCCGTATGAGGCAAGTTCAGGTGATCCCGTTAGGGAGTGTTGTGAAGGGGACCCGGTCCCGCTTTCAGCGTTAATGAGGGGCCCGCCGCCTTCTGTTCTGTTCCCCGTATCTCCGCTCAGCTGTGAGCTGTGAGCGTGGTCGGTCTCACCTTCGTGCCGCTGGAACGGCTCAGTGTTCCCTGTCCCAGCGTCCGCGGCGGATACGACCTCCTCCTGGCCGCGCCCACGCAGCGGTTCCTCCGACCTCCGCAGCTGCAGCAGTCATCGGCGCCGGCCTCCCGCTCTCAAGTGTCCGCCGGCGGAGCAGGTGACAGGCTCCTCCGCAGCGGCCGCCCCAGCTGCAGCGGTCCGTAGGATGACCCGGGGGGCCGAGGCTGGCTCAGTCCTACTCCGGGGCGGGCGCCGCCATCTTGGAGTCCCGTTTTCCGTCGTCCGCACACCGATTCCGCCCAGTATTGCTGCCGAGTGCTGGCAATCGGTTCCCCCACAATATTCTGGCCTCAACTCGTGTTGTGGACCTGGATTCAGCGAAAGTTGAGCATTTGTCTCAGGATCGCGGACGGAGCTCCGTGGAGGTCTGACTTTACGGCATGCGTGCTGGCCATGCCCCCTCTCCTCACCGCAATCTGATGACTACAGCCTTGGTATCCCTACACTCTAGGTCCATCCCACATTGCAGGGAAGCCTAAAGGCCATAGCCTTATCTCACTCTTTCAGGGACTTCCTAGACACCTAACTGGGTAGTATGGTTGGTCTGTTGCTTTTCTCCTGCTGGCCGTCTTGAACTGGGGTATCCGACCCAGCCCTTCAAGACGAGATAGCAATACTTAGAGACGAATGGAGATGCAGAATATACTGAAACATCAATAATCAAACTGAATCAGGAAGTTGGCAAAGTGTGACTGTTTTAATATCAATTATCTAAAACAGGGAGTTACAACGGAACATCAAAGCGTTTGCTCGATCATCACACTCAATGAAAAACATTAAACAACTTTTATGATGAAAATTCATCATCATTGATGTCTACCTACGTTACAAACTACAAAACCCTATTTGGAATGGCGATAGGCTTACAAGGAACATCTAGATATATGTTCCATACTAGTCAGGAAAGTGATTGGGCCTCTAACATCAGGTGGGGCAACTAAGCCCTCCCTTACTGCAGGTTTCTTCGAATGTAATCAAACACATAATGTCCTATTGGTTATACAAACTATAGTGCTCTCTATTACGTGGCCCTCTATAATTGGTTGGCACACTTGTACCCCTCTGTAATATTCCACCTACTCAAGCAGCACGCAGGATGTCATGCAGGTGTTTGTGGGCTGGTCATAACCATAGCTTCCCACCAATTAGCCCTGTCATCTATCATCACCCTTACAGTCTGCCATATAATTAAGGCTTTGAACTCAGCCTTGAAAATGTTCCCCGTGCTGAAGAATATGAGGGAGTATAGTATACTCTGTCTTCTCGGTTTCGATACAGCTTGTCTTAGTATCTATTCTCATCCAACCATGTGACTGCAGATGATGTTTTTGAGTCTTGCTGCATTTAAAATACTATTAAATGATGAACCTCTGACGTCTTCAATGTGCTCGCTCCTCACTTAAGACAGGAGTTCTGTTCTTTCACACGTTCTGTAACCATTGTATGCACATTCTGTCCCAAGGTGGCCTTGACTTCTTGATGTAGAACCAGTCAAACCCCTTCTTTGATTCACTTCCATGGTCCGGCTTCCAATTTCTAACTGCGACACACTGAAAAACTTTCCTTTCACTGGATCTAGCTCTGCCAAAGTGCGTTGTGGAATCATCCAAAGTCCATACGTTTCCTATACATATATGTTGGCACATCGCCGCAATCCAATCACTACGTAGCTAGCCTTTACGAATATTTTGTCTACCTCTGTTGCTGCAACTGTACAATTATAAAATGACTTGATAACTTCTTCATTATTTCTGTAGCATGAGCATCTTCATCCGGAGCCCGAAATGTTGTTCATGCTTGGCATCTCCTTTGTTTCTATAGAATTCTTATACTCTCCAATCTATTCTCATGTGTGTGTCATCTCTGCTCTGTATGACATCACCAGTCTGCTTTCTCGCTTGCATTTCCCACTTCCTCTGGGATTTTATTCAAATGGCCATCATATTGTCGTGTATGCATGTATGGCTTCTTTAATGGGAATCTTACTTCCAGGATTCTCTTTGGTATAGGTATTCTCACTGGCATTGCACGTGTCTCACACTCTGGCTCCCAACATATAGGCAACACGGGGGAGGAGCTTTGGGTGGGGGTACTTGGCTCCACCTCTACACTCCCCCCTTTGGGCGATTCATCGACCACTCTCTCTCAAGTCTTTACATCAAGACGTCCCCGTCTGAAGAAATGTTTTTCTTTCATATCTTTATGACTCCTTTCAGGCATCCTGCTGCTTTCACATGCTCATCTTTATTTCAGGATATGAGCATTCATTGTCCACTTGGACTGCAGTAAATCCACTTCCCCACATACCTCTTGGTTCTTCAGTTACCGGAACTTTGTTCCTTCAGGTGCATGCATGCTGGCCTTCACGTAATCTCTAATTTCTTAATCTGTCAGCTCTTTAATCTTCCATCTTGATTCGACATCAATCATGATCTTCATTCCCATATCTTTCTTTGCAGTCTTTCTTCTTTGCAGTCTTCTTGCATTGTGAGATTATTATCCTGATCACACAGAATGCAAGCAATAACATTACTATCAGGACTTCAAGGAACTTGAACATGTCTGCCATCAATTGTGGAACCCAGGAAAAGAGTGATCCAAACCAACTGTCATCAGCAATGTCTTCCACTTCGTCTATCATCTGGCTGCGTAACTTCATCAGCATCAATATGGCCTCCGTCAAGGTGCCATTCTCGTCGTCATGAGTTGGTATAAGTGCACAACATGATTCTCCAATTTTGGTACAAACACCTCCATCCATAGCTGTGATCATGTCCAGGACATACCTATTCCGAAGCGTCATCAGTTGTATGGCTCTCAGCTATTCCTTGATAACATTGAATCCCTTGATGGTAGTGATGATTGTCTGCAACAGTTCCCATCGGGTTATTTGTAACTACTTAGTATTTGCATCTGTCTGGATCCTGGGCATGAAGATTATTGTGAATATTGATGAAGTCTTACATAACAGTCTGTGCTCATATGGGATAGAATCAGAGGCTTCTATTGATTTGGCTGAGAAATTGTTCTCTCTCTTCATTCTATTCAGGAGCTCAGTAGATCTCTTCTTCCTCAGATGAGCACCTGCTTTGGAAAATTCACCAATATCCAGTTCACCTTTAGGAATCGCCAATGCTCGAACATGAACATTCACTATAGAACATAGTCCTCCACAATCCTTGGGTAGCTTCATATAAGTTCTGGACCCACACGCCCAGTAATGATCCATTATCACTGCTGTTCCAATGCTCATTCCTGGTACGTCAAAGATTGAACCACAGTTCTGGTTTTCTCCAGGTTTTCTTGTGCCATTATTTCTTGAACAAAACGTTGCATTTTGCACTTTCCAGAGGCACTATCTGCAATGGGCCTCC
Organism: Ambystoma mexicanum; assembly: GCF_040938575.1. Lineage (NCBI taxonomy): Eukaryota > Metazoa > Chordata > Amphibia > Caudata > Ambystomatidae > Ambystoma > Ambystoma mexicanum. Next base: position 438,873,603 of record NC_090936.1, read on the forward strand.
TTTATCTTTGACCCATATCAGTAGTTTTGCATATTTCGGCCATAGAGGTTTGCATTCATTCTCCACAATGTCAATAGTTGGCTTGTAGCGTCCTATCACTACCCACACTCTGCAGATGACCACTCCTTCTTCCCATCCACCTGGACAAAGCACTGATCCCCAAATCTGCATTTGGCCTCTGTTTTTCCATTTTCAAATGTCTTCTGCTGAATTTCCTGACTCTCAAGTCTTCTGTTTACTTCCCATCGGATTCCAGCCCCTTTCACTCCAGGCTGTTTGTATCTTATCACATGATTTTTAATATGGGTTCTTGTTCTTGTCTTTGTGTCTTGAACATAATCATCTTCGTCTGAATCTGTCCATTCAGTTGCCCATGCTAGATAGGCTGTTCGGCCCATAAATTGACCTCTTGTTCAGCAGAGTACAACGTGAGATAGGCAGTGTGCTGTTTGAACATCTATTTCAATAGCTATGAATATCTTAGACTTCACCATACTATAAGGCAGGAGTGCACACACATAACATTCCTCCTCTGAGGTTCTTCTTCCTACCTCTTTCATGTGTTGTTAACATATGTTTCCCAAATGTGCTGTGCTTTCTAGATAATCATTGAAGTCATGATAATCTTCCCTTGTACTTCTCTTATGTCTCCTTCTTGCCTCATGAGCTTTTATAATCATCTCATGAAGCATGTCTGCATAGTTCCTTCTTACTGGGGGAATCATAGAGACATTTGTCAGTGAAACCAGTGTCTTTACATGTGCTACTGTTGCAGTAACAGTCACATGAGGTCTCTTCCTATTGGCATAATATGAAGGTAACCAAGAATCATGAATAACTTGCAATGCTGACCTCCCCCCAAAAGGAAGCTTAGACCTATCTGTCACAGGATTAGGCACTTTCATATGCATCCCTGGAGTAGGAACAATCACATAAGGCCTTGGTGGTCTTACTCTTGCCACATCTGTACCCTCCTGCTGCATAGGAAGATACACAGGAACTACTGCCTTATTTGGATCTACATAATAGACAGTACATACTGTAAGAGAAAGTAGAATGATAATGAACATAATGCATGTATATATTATATACCAAGAGGTTCAACGTATGCAACAATAGCCTCGTTAGTTGCCACATTGTTATTGCTATCAACATTGCCCATAATGCTTATGATTACTTTTAAGGAAGGAAAAACCAAACTTTAATCGTGCAATCTCATACAATATTCTGGCAACTGTCAAATCTTTTCCACAAGCTTCACAAGCTGCTGGATGATTGCAGGATGATCAACTGGATTCCGGATAAAGACAAAGGCATTGTCCTGTCACCAAACAAAATTAGGATGAACTTCCAGCAAATAGCAAAAGATAAAGGGCTGTAGATTGTGAATATCATCACATGGCAGTACCATCAGGATGCTCACTGTGTTGTTGAGGACAGTAGACAAACTTGCTCAATTATATCAAGCAGCAATTTGCTGATTGATTCCAGGGATCTCTCAGGAATGCACAAGTGTCGGTTTGTCATCTAACAAGGTGCAGCGTTCTTCAATCAAGAAATAAAAGATCATTCCAACTAGTTTATGAGCGCCTTCATCAGACAGAGGCATTTGTATTTTCCATACAATACTCGGGTAGCTGTAGGATTTGCTCAATTATAGCTGGGAGCAGCCTCCTTACAACTGGACCATTCTTAGGATCTTGCAAAACACGTGAACATCAGTAGTTCTCCCAACCAATGATGGATATGCACGAAGAATGAAGAGGAAAACAGCAAGAATGATCCGATGAATGTTGCCATTAGGCACCACCATGGGCACCTCCAAAGAGAAACTCTGTGATAAAGGAGTTGGGAACTCCCTTTTCCAATCGTCAAAGATAAACTCTAGGTCTGGCATTTCTTTTTTTCATTTCTTTTCCCAAGACTTCAATATGTCTCCGTCCAATGTTTAGCAAGCTCCTGCGGCTCAAGAAAAATAGCTTCTTCACTCCTTGCTTAGCAGCTACAAAGGGTGTCTCGAAGGAACCACAGTCCAATGAACTCTTTATCTGTCTACTAGACAGTCTCTGCGTCCTTCTTCCTTGTCATCGATCTAGTCTGCACATGCTGAACTACTTTTCCTTGACTTGCTTCCAAATGGGTGGGGGTGTGGTGGTGTCACTGTTGTAGATCTTCACGTCTCCAAGGAATATCCAAGCGTGTCTTCCTTGCACCTTCACTGCCGATGGAGTGACGTCCTCCATGATGAAAGGACCGTTGAACCTAGGTTGATGCCATTTTTCGGACAAAGTTTCTAATCAGAATTCGGTCACCAGGAAACAATCTTGGCAATAAAAGTTCACTTGATCCAGTTGCTGTATGGTCTACATCTGTGTTCTGAGACCGACAGCCCGTTCGCTTGACTTGATCTCAAATGACAGAGATACTTGTAGTCATACATGGTAAGTAGGCATGTAGATAATTTCCTAACAATTCTGCTGTTGTCCGGGTATCACTTCTAGTCCTCGATGGAGGAGTGAGAGGCATTCTCAATTGCCTCCCCGTTACTAGTTCATGGGGCGTAAGATGATGGTCAGAGCCTGATTGATTCCTCAATGCATATAATGCGAAAGGCAGACAATGCAGCCATCCTTTTTTCAATGTCAACTTAAGCTTGGATATTCTCTCTTTGAGCAGACCATTGAGCCTCTCACAAAGTCTGTTCACTTGCGGGTGATAAACTGAGGAAACGCATGCTTTATATTGAGCAATACGCTAATTTGCTCGACCACTTCATTCACAAAAAATGGGCCATTATCTGATCTCAATACCTCACATACTCCCCATGAAGGAAAAGCTTCTCGAACTAGGAACTTCGCAGTGCAAGTGGCGTCTGGGTGTGTGCATGGACCAGCTTTGATCGACCTAGAAAAGGGGCACACCACCACTATCATATATCTATAGCCATTACAGACCTGCAGCAGATCACCATAGTCAATATGTAAATGCTGAAATGGACCATTCGGTCAAGGGATAACACCTCTAACTGTTTGCAGCGTGTGCCCAGAAGTAAACTTTTGACATACGATGCAATTTACTACATAAAATTCAACGTGTTCTAACAAATTCGGTATGAACCAGTCCTCTGCAATAGTTGCTGTGAGGCTTTCCCTAGTGACATGCACAGGGTAGTGTAGCTTTTCCAACGCCACCTTTAATAAGGCTACAGGCATCACCGGTTTACCAGTGCTTTCCTGTCACCACAATTTTTCAGAAGGGGATAAAGAACACTGCCTCCATATCCACAGATCTTTCTCATCTTGTGGTGCTCCACCTTGGACTTCCATTAGTTGCGTCTTTGACAAGTTATTGAAGTTTTCATTTATTATCATCATCACCACCATTCTTTCATTCAAATCAGGCGTATCAAAGCTCATAATATCTTTTGACTATGCAACTCATTTTGCTTCTTCGTCTGCGGCTTGATTTCAGCGTGAGATAAAGTCTGCTCTCTTAGTGTGCACTGTGCACGCAACGATCATGATGGCTACTGGAAGCTGTAGTGCTTTAATAAGTCTGTCAAATAAGGTGGCGTGTTGCACTGGAGTGCCGTCCGCTCGGAGGCAGCCCCTCCTTTTCCAACGTGCTAGCCCTGCGTATAGTGTCAACATAACATGGGCAGAGTCACTGTACACGGTTACTTCCAGGTCTGCGTGATTATCGAGAGTGACCATCAGCGCCACTAATTCTGCAGCTGGTGCTGAAAAGTGGGACAGTAGTTGTGCATTTGTCATTACTTCAAATTCCCCATTAGCCATGTGCCTTACCACAGCGGCACCTGAACATCTTTGCCATCAGTTTGATCAATTTTCGAAGACCCAACAATAAAGATGATTTCCCCAGCTGCTAGAGCATTTTCCTTCACCCTCAGGATCTCGTCATATAATTCCTCATACGTCGAGCAATCATGTGTATGATCGTCTTCTGCCAGTGGTTCAACCACACACGTGGCAGGATTCACAGTCTGCAAAAACAAGGGGGGTTCTGCGAGTTTCTCTACTACCAACCTATATCCCGGGTTAGGGTCTCAACCAGAGTTTTTAGCTCACCATCCTTTCACAGAAGAGAAATTTCCACTACACATCAGTCTTTGTCCTGCCGAAGGGCAGTCCAGCACCGAAATGCCTGGCAATTCTCTTCTGAACAAGAGTACCAACAGCAACCCCAGACACGTGTTTTGGCCTGGTTGGGCCTTGTCAGTGAGATGGAGCTGTGCCTCTCTAAGAACAGTGAGCAAGGGTTCCACGTCTGGATTACCCTAGTAATTTAGGGTGAAAACCCAAAGCTACTTAATATGCAAAAACAAGGGGAGTTCTAGGAGTTTCTATGGTACTGGCCTATATGGTACTGGCCTATATCCCGGGTTAGAGTGTCATGTGGCAGCCCTGGCGCTAATGGCATTCATGGAGGATCCACTGTATCACACATCCTGAATCGGGTCCTGGGAACAGCTATCCGAGAAGGACCACATGTGGTCTAGTTCTCTCCCAACATGGCCGCTGCATGGTAAGGTTGCTATAACAACGTGCCGTAGTCACGGCTCGGACATTGTATTGTTCTTCCTGGTACCCGCTGCAGCTCTCCTAGCTGTTTTCTCCTGCTCCTGAGTGTTCGTTCTACACAGTGGTCCCCCTTCAGTACCCGCCTTACCTCATTTCTTTCTGTTGTCTTTCCAGTCTTCACCTTCTTATTTTCGCCACTCTTAATTTCTGTGGCTTCTGTTTCATCGAGTTTCGTCTCATCTGTTGCCCGCTCTACAGGTACGCTTTCTCGCTATCCTTTCATCGTCTCTCCCGTTTGCCTCTATCGCTGCATTTCTCACGCAAAGTGTTCTTACATGTCCGTGGTTGTTCTTACCTTTTTCTGAGCTCCTGCTCTAACTTCAGTCTCTCTGGAATTTCTTTTCCATATATCCTAGTTCCACTCTATTCCTGAATTACTCCTGGTACAGTCTGTAAACATTCTCAAGGCTCAAACCTTAATCTGCATCTAGTCTCCGTTGATGTTCTGTTCCAGTCGGATTCTATTGTAGTTTTCCGACCTGAGGTTCTTGTATACTTTGCCGTGCCCAAGGACATCATACTTGCATCAGCAGGACTCTTAACTACAGGGTTTTTTGGTGCCAAGTGCTTTTTCCCTGCTCTGGAGGCTGGCTCCCTGGGGTTCCCTTTGGTCAGGTGTTTACATCATGCCAAGGTGGCCTCCGGCGGGGCTCGTCCTTACTTACTTGAGCTGTCTGTGCAGAGTAGGGACAATGGTTCCACACCATCTTCTTCCCGGTAATGACCTTAGTCTGCTGACATAAGGTGGCGAGTCCCCTTCACACTAACGGCCCTGAGGTGCCGATGAGCTGGAAACCGAAGAAAATGTACGATAGAGACTCTGACCGGCTCATCAGAAGAAAGAGTTGAGGACTGAGGAGGGGTCACGGAAGAGTTCCCCGGTGTTGTCCAGGCTTGACATAGAGTCTCCACCAGAGTTTTTAGCTCACCATCCTTTCACAGAAGAGACATTTCCACTACATAACATTCATTGTCCTGCCCAAGGGCTGTCCAGCACCGAAATGCCTGGCAATTCCCTTCTGAACAAGATTAACAGCAGCAACCCCAGACACGTGTTTCGGCCTGGTTGGGCCTTGTCAATGAGGTGGAGCTGTGCCTCTCTAAGAACAGTGAGCAAGGGTTCCACGTCTGGATTACCCTAGTAACTTAGGGTGTAAACCTAAAACTACTTAATATGCAAAAACAAGGGGGATTCTGGGAGTTTCTATACTACCGGCCTATATCCCGGGTTAGAGTCTCAACCAGAGTTTTTAGCTCACCATCCTTTCACAGAAGAGACATTTCCACTACATATCAGTCTTTGTCCAGCCCAAGGGCAGTCTAGCACTGAGATGCCTGGCAATTCTCTTCTGAACAAGAGTACCAACAGCAACCCCAGACACGTTTTTCAGCCTGGTTGGGCCTTGTCAGTGAAGTGGAGCTGTGCCTCTCTAAGAACAGTGAGCAAGGGATCCACGTCTGGATTACCCTAGTAACTTAGGGTGTAAACCTAAAACTACTTAATATGCAAAACAAGGGGGGTTCTGGGAGTTTCTCTACTACCGGCCTATATCCTGGGTTAGAGTCTCAACCAGAGTTTTTAGCTCAGCATCCTTTCACAGAAGAGTAATTTCCACTACACATCAGTCTTTGTCCTGTCCAACAAAGGCAGTCCAGCACCAAAATGCCTGGCAATTCTCTTCTGAACAAGAGTACCAACAGCAACCCAGACACGTGTTTCAGCCTGGTTGGGCCTCGTCAGTGAGGTGGAGCTGTGCCCCTCTAAGAAAAGTGAGCAAGGGTTCCACGTCTGGATTACTCTAGAAACTTAGGGTGAAAACTCAATGCTACTTAATGTGCAAAAACTAGGGGGTTTCTGGGCGTTTCTCTACGGCCTATACACCCATGGCTCGCGCGTTTCCAAGCTCCACTGCTCTTGGAAATTCTGTATGTAAATCAACGGATCCTACCCTTCCTGCATCTTACGTGCCATTATGTCCATGTCCAACGTGTCTGGATACTGTTCTCGAAGCTCTTTCCAGACTGCCGCTCTGTAATTATTAATTAATCATGAGCAGTGTTCTGAGCAGTGACACCTGCGTATCCTGCTCTTGACCAAATGTCATTGGCTTTTTCGCCAAGTGTAGCTGCTAGAAGACCCTTAATGTCCCCTATAGCCAGCATGTTACCTCCTCCCATTTTCTCGAATTCATAGATCTATTTTCTGGCACCGACTTCAAACTTGGGAGTTTACACCTTAAATTATCCTTATCCATCTGGGGCCCAGGTATATACTGCAGTCTGGCCCCTCCCTTTTCTAACAATGGGAATTGTGAGATCCCAAAATCACATTTGTCCCCCCATCGTCTGTCTGTCCAGAGCAGGGACAATGGTTCCACACCGTCTTCTTCCCGGTAATGACCTTAGTCTGCTCACATAAGGTGGCGAGTCCCCCTCACACTATGGGATCGCCCTTTAGGTCGATCTAGCCCCGCTAGTGGTTCTAGCATCCTCGTTTTGGGCAGGTCTAGATCTGACCATCTTATTTCTCTGTCTATCAGAGAATACCCTTCAAAAACATATGCATTAGTTCCCTCCTCCCCACGGAAGGTTTCTCTATCTTTGTCTGACATATCCTGTCCCCAACTAGTATGGCTTCCCCCGTACTCGTCTCTATTCAGAGTCAGCTTGTCCAAAGACAAAGCTCTATGCTCGAGGCTAAACAAACCTCCCTCTTTGCCTTGCGGGTGTGCACCTTCGAATCGATCATTCTTTCCCTTAACTTTCGATTCTTTTTTGGTCCTCATGTCATGATAAACCTTATTGATTTTTTTCTCCAATGCTTCTTATATCAAAATTATCCTCTAAATCTACTCTAGACGGACCTGGCATTGGTTCATGTGTCGAGAAGAACTCTTCTATGTCCTCCCAGGCTACTACTGAATTAGGTTCCATTATCTTTTTCTATGCGATCAATGTCGCATGCCCTCTGACTTCTCTTGAGTTCCATTTCCTCATCAAGCTCTTTTCGTTTCCTTGCTTCCTCCCCGACACTTTGTTCTTCCTGTCTTTTCACCTCTCTTCTCTCATTTGCTCTACGCACTTCATCATCTTTGCGGCTTTGTATTATTTTATCCCTTAAATTCTGTTCTTCCTCTTCCTCTCTTTTCCTTTATAGCCTGCCTCGTTCTTCGATTACTCTTTGCCTGTTATCATACTTCCTTTGCTCTTCTGCTCTTTCCTGTTTTGTCAACTGTTCATCTTGATACAGATGTTCCCCTCTTTGTCTACTCTTTCTTTTAGCCTCATCCTCTTTCAATCGTTTCTCTCGTTCCCTGTCTTTTTTATCCTGTTCATCCTGATTGTCCATTTACCTTACTTCTTCGATGCTCTTTCCATCAAGTTTGAGCAATATCTGACCGCCCATTCATTCATTCTGTAGGAGGACTAACTTGTCAGCTTTATCTTTTTCTCCTTTGCATCTTTTTATTTCTCTCTCTATACCTAGAGACATACCTGGTTGGTCACTTGTTTACTTGTCCCCTGGGACTTTAGGAATCACATCTCTTTATGGAGTCTTTTCGAGACTCTTGATGCTGTTTCATGCGACTCTTCAAGGATATAATCCCTCACCTTTTGTACTATCGCCATTTACTTCAGGTGAGATAGAGGGAGCAGAAGGCTCTTCACCCCCCTCTTTTCACTGGTTAAGCATCCAGTCCTCATGAGGCTGGTCTTACATTTCTTCCTGGTACATTTTCCAGAGCTCTAAGCTCGCTAACCTTTTTCCTAACGTTTTTCCAGTATATGCTGCTTGCAAATATGTCGACATATGTTGCAAAACTGCTTTAGACAGCGATCCCCTTGTGGCCATGGCATGAACATTTTATATGCCGTACCCATAACCCATTATGCACTGTACTGCTTAAGTTTGGGTGCATGTTTTAGCAGCTGTCTGCACAAATGTATAAGTGGAGTAATGTCCTCCATCATAACTTGGGTCACAGTCAATTGTCACCTTTTTTATTTTATTTCACACAAAATAAATGCTTTCCAGAAAAATAATACAATATGAGCATGTACCAATCGTCGCAGCTCCAAGCCTCTTATTTCACTTTTACTTCAATCTATTTATTCAAGAAACACCATTGGTCGACTATATAAATAAATAATATTTTTTTTCAAATCTCAATTTTTCCACCAAAGTCTATTTCTTCATTATTTCTCAATATTCCGTTTGTTTGTTTATTCATTTATATGGTGCTCCGAACCCTGAGGTATCTAGGCGCAATTACAAGTTAGAGGCATTTTACAACAGGTCAACATATTTACATCTCAGTCATACAGTGGCACCAAAGGTAAACATTTACATCACAAGACATGTAAGTCGAGTTACATCATAAGGCATATGTCTTGTGCATTGGCATTAGTTGATAACACAAGCAGTACGAGAATGCATAGAACAGTGGGAGACAGTCAGAAAGGGTGCAAGATATTCCAAATATCTACATCCCAGGCATACAATAGCACCATAGGTACAAAATTTACATAAGACATATAGGCCGAGATACATTATAAGGCATATGTCTTGAGCAGTGGCAATAGCTGATAACACAAGTGGTGCGAGTATGTATAGAAAAGTACGAGACAGCCAGAAAGGGTCCAGGATATTCCCAGGTATTTAGCAGCAGACTGCGTATGCATAACAGTCAATAGGGGAAGGAATGACTCTACAGCATCATCTGGTTAGGTCTGTCGGGTGCTTAGTCAGTCTTCAGAACAACTAATTTAGTGGTCACTAGTTTACCACTAAACTAGTGGACAATTTCTTTACCACATACATCTCATACAACTTATAGACAGACAAACAAATTGATAGACTGGCCGGCCAACATATATTTTAGTCCACGCTCCTCGTGACTATTTCTGCCATTAGAAATGACTCCGATGAAGTATGAGCTGTTCTCTTAAACAATGCCTTGATCATTTGTACCCTATATACGTCCACTTGGACTTTAGGACAAGCTACCATGGCGTAGGTCTCCAGGCTTACTATATAGATCGCTCATCGTTTATATACCTTAAACCATGGGTTCACAACATACGGCCCGCGGGCCAGTTGCGGCCCGCCATGCCGTTTTGTTCGGCCCGCGAGGCACAAAGACTTTCCTAATGGATGGCGGCCCACAAGCAGCATCGGCCGCCCTCCATTAGGAAAGTCTTTGTTGTCTTTTGGGCCGGACAAAACACTGGCCCTCATTGGTTCAGTGCACACGAACCACGCAGTTCCTATGAGCCACGTAGTGCGTGTGTGCTGCACCAATGGAGTGCCAGCACTACGGCTGGCGTGGCCAGTAAGACTTGATGCCGGTAGGCATTTGAGCCTTGCTTGCCACGCCAGCCGTAGTGCCAGAAGCCTTGCCAGTGTTCCAGCACGTCTGGGTAAGTACATGGGGGGGAGGGTGTATGTTTGTGTGTGTCTGTCTCGGGTCCGTCCTGACTGTGTTTTTTGTTTTTGTATGTATGTTGAGATGCGGAAGTGGGGGGGTGGGTCGGGTGTGTTTGTATTTGTATGTCTGCAGTGTATGTTGAGATGCGGGTTGGGGGGTGTGTCGGGTCTGCTTGAATGTGTTGGTGTGCAAGTGAAGTGTATGTTGAGATGTGGGGGTGGGGGGTCCGGGTCTGTATGCGTGCATGTTTGTGAGTTTGTTTGGTGAGTTGGGGGGTGGGGGGGTTCAGGTCTGTATGGATGCATGGTGTATGCATGTGAGTTTGTGTGCTGGGGTGGGGGGGTTCGGGTCTGTATGGGTGCATGGTGTATGCTTGTGGGTTTGTGTGCTGAGTTGGGGGTGCGGGGTTCGGGTCTGTATGGGTGCATGATGTATGCTTGTGGGTTTGTGTGCTGAGTTGGGGGTGGGGGGTTCAGGTCTGTATGGGTGCATGGTGTATGCTTGTGGGTTAGTGTGCTGTGTTGGGTTTGGGTCTGTATGGGTGCATGGTGTATGCTTGTAGGTTTGTGTGCTGGGGTGGGGGGTTCGGGTCTGTATGGGTGCATGGTATATACTGGTGAGTTTGTATGGTGAGTTGGGGGTGGGGTCTGTATGGGTGCATGATGTATGCTTGTGAGTTTGTGTGCTGAGTTGGGGGTGGGGGGTTCAGGTCTGTATGGGTGCATGGTGTATGCTTGTGGGTTTGTGTGCTGAGTTGGGGGTGGGGGTTCGGGTCTGTATGGGTGCATGGTGTATGCTTGTGGATTTGTGTGCTGAGTTGGGGGTGGGGGGTTCGGGTCTGTATGGGTGCATGCTTGTTAGTTTGTATGCAGGGGTGTGGGGGTTGGGGTCTGTATGAGTATGTATGCATGGTGCATGCTTGGTGGCATGGGGCATAGTGTTTGCTTGAGGGGTGGGTGTCTTGGGGCATAGTGTTTGCATGAGGGGTGGGTGTCTTGGGGCATAGTGTTTGCATGAGGGGTGGGTGTCTTGGGGCATAGTGTTTGCATGAGGGGTGGGTGTCTTGGGGCATAGTGTTTGCATGAGGGGTGGGTGTCTTGGGGCATAGTGTTTGCATGAGGGGTGGGTGTCTTGGGGCATAGTGTTTGGTCGGGGAGTGGGGGCTATGGGGCATAGTGTTTGCTTGAGGGGTGGGTGTCTTGGGGCATAGTGTTTGGTTGGGGAGTGGGGGCCATGGGGCATAGTGTTTGCATGCGGGGTGGGAGCCATGAGGCATAGTGTTTGCTTGAGTGGAGGGGGCTGTGGGGCATAGTGTTTAATAAAAATTAGGGGTTGAAAAAGCCTCCTGCCACGCAACGCCTACCGCCCCACCCACATTTACTTTTCGGCCCACTATAGCCATCATGTAGGGTACTTTCGGCCCGCTGTCAAAATCAGTTGTGCACCCCTGCCTTAAACTGTGATGTTCTTCGTCTCATGCTATGACGCTCCTCGTCTTAACTCAAAAAATAAAATACCCCAATCAACCAACCCTTTGTTACTCTATCCCGTTATCACTCTTTCCCACTCAGTGCCCATTCAGTTTGCCACCTCACACAGCCTACTCACCATTCGCGTTTTCGACTTCCGACCCTCGGGATCGTCTCCTCCTTTAACCAGCCGATTCAACCTTCAATTCGCTCAGCATCCTGTAGAAATCAGGAGGGGATTCCACTTGCAAGATTTTTAAACTAACAGCCACTATCTACAGGGAGCCTCATGTTCTTTCAGTTAAATGTCGGAGGACGTCCGATTTTTCCGGGACCCCAAAGTTTACTAGATCGATGGATTTTTAACTATCAGCTCTGCTACCATGTGAACTGGGGTATCCGACCCAGCCCTTCAAGACGAGATAGCAATAATTAGAGACGGATGGAGATGCAGAATATACTCAAACATTAATAATCAAACTGACTCAGGAAGTTGGCAAAGTGCAACTGTTTTAATATCAATGATCGAAAACAGGGAGTTACAACGAACATAAATGCGTTGGCTTGATCTTCACACTCAATGCAACACATAAAAAACACAACTTTTATAATGGAAACTCGTCATCATTGACGTCTACCTACGTTGCAAACTACAAAACCCTATTTGGAATGGTGATAGGCTTACAAGGAACATCTAGCTATATGTTCCATACTAGTCGGGAAAGTGATTGGGTTTCTAACATCAGGTGGGGCAACTAAGCCCTCCCTTACTGCAGGTTTCTTCGAAGGTCATCAAATACACAACGTCCCATTGGTTATACAAATTATAGGGCTCTCTATTATGTGGCCCCCTCTAATTGGTTGGCATTCTTGTGCTCCTCTGTAATATTCCACCTAGACAAGCAGCTCGCAGGCTATCATCCAGGTGCTTGTGGGCTGGTTATAACCATAGCTTCCCACCAATTACCCCTGTCATCTATCATCACCCTTACAGTCTGTCAGTCAATTAAGGCTTTGAACTCAGCCTTGAAAATGTTCTTTGTGCTGAAGAATATGAGGGAGTATAGCATACTCTGTCTTCTCGGTTTCAATACAGCTTGTCTTAGTATCTATTCTCATGCAACCACGTGACTGCAGACCATGTTTTTGAGTCTTGCTACATTTAAAATATTATTAAATGATGAACCTCTGACGTCTTCAATGTTCTTGCTCCTCACTTAAAACAGGAGTTCTGTTCTTTCACATGTTCTTTACCGATTGTATGCACATTCAGGCCCATAGTGGCATTGACATCTTGGTGTTGAGCCAGCCAAACCTCTTCTTTGATTCACTTGCATGGATTAGCTTCCAATTTCTAACTGCGGCACACTGAAAACCTTTCCTTTCACTGGATCTAGTTCTGCTAAAGTGTGTTGTGGAATCATCCAAAGGCCATAAGTTTCTTATACATATATGTTGCCGCATCGCTGCAATCTATTCACTACATAGCTAGCCTTTACGAATACTTTGTCTATTTGCATTGCTGCAACTGTACAATTTTAAAATGACTTGATAACCTCTTCATTATTTCTGTAGCATGAGCATCTTCATCCGAGCCCGAAATGTTGCTCATGCTTAGCATCGCCTCCTTTATTTCTATAGAATGCTTATACTCTTCAATCTGTTCTCATGTGTGTCATGTCTGCTCTGTATGACATCACCAGTCTGCTTTCTGGCTTGCTTTCCCACTTCCTCCAGGATTTCATTCAAATGACCATGATATTGTCGTGTATGCATGTATGGCTTCCTCAATGGGAATCTTACTTCCAGTATTCTCTTTGGTATAGGTATTCTCACTGGCATTGCACGTGTCTCACACTCTGGCTCCCAACATATAGGCAACATGGGGGAGGAGCTTTGGGTGGGGGTACTTGGCTCCACGTCTACGCTCGCTTCAGCATCTCCTCACTGACTCGTCTCCTCTCTGCTCCCCCTCCCTTCCTTGTTGCTTTCTCTCTCCATGCTCCATTCCCTTGTCTTACTGTTCTCTCCTGCTTCTCCTATCTCCACCCTCCAATTGTTCTCTTCTATCTCACTGCACTATGCTTCCTCGTCTTACCTTTCACCAGCTCTCTCTCCACGCCCCGTCCCTTGGTCTTAGCGCTCTCTTCCTTTTTATTTCTTTATTTGATTGTGAAGAAAGGGTCCCTGGAATGGCCCTCATGACCCCTATGTGAAGACCGACTCACTGCATGAAGAATGAAAGGTGTAACTCGCTGTTTGGCCAGTCACCGACTGCACCAATGTATCAAAGATATGACAAGAGATAGCCTCTGACACAGCAATTCAAACCATATCCAGTTGATGGTTTCAAGGAGACAGAGGTCTCATCAATGGATCAGATCGACTGCCAATAAAGCCAGGTATTGATGACATCATGACATAGCCGCGTTAGCCATGAAGCAAATATGCATCCATGCATGAAGTTATACAGACATGCACCAGACTGACATGAAAAACATGCTTATAACTCCTGTAGGTAGAGGATGGATACATTTACATAATGCTAAGAACCCTTTCTTTCTATCTTTCGCCAAAGCGAAAAACGCAAGTTGCAGAATAATGGACCAGGCTTGCATATGCTTTATTGCTACTAACTTCAAGAAGCCATAAAAACGCATACAGAGTGGCTGAAGTGAATTAGGTAGGAAAAGCCAGGCCTCTAGTACCTGGAAGGGGAGAGATGATCCTTGCAGCACAAGGCAGTGTTCACAGCCAAAGACAAGGACTGGTTGAAAATTCCTGATTCCTGAGGCAGCAAGCTACCTGCAAGAATTCAGAATAAAACCCTCATAATTGCAGACAGAATGGCTTAATGTTGCGGTCCATCGCATGTGACCCAGCAGGACATGACAATGCCCATTCACTTGTGGTGGGAAGAGAAACTGTTCCCAGAGAGACCAAATGTAATGATACAAGTGTTGCCCACCAAAACTGCAACCTGCAGGCACAATTTTGCCATGCTCAATTTTGTTTTCTGATGACAGAACCTTACTTTTTTGAAGGCTTGTGAAGTTTGCCACTTCCATTTAAACACGACCTTTCATTGAAACCCTATTTCTCTTACTTTTGGCAGTACCCTGCTTTGAGGTCACATGCGAGGAATATTATTTCGATTCTACTTGCCCTTCCATTCTGAGGACCTACGGCGTTCTGTGGACGCTCCTTAGTTAAGGACATAATTATCCTGGTAAGATATTTTACACATATTCAGCAGTTGTCCTTGAACAATAATTAGTGTTTCCTTTATGGACTGTGTATTCCTTCTTTTCTTTTTATTGCTGTCAGAATTCGGAAGAATCTTCTTCTACTTTTAAGGTAATCTTTAAGTAACCTATTTCTTAGTCTCTCTGACTCGTACCTGCTCCCATTCCAGTAGAATCTTCTACTTTATTTAAAGTTATCTTCTTTTTCACTCTATTGGTCTATTAGCTGTGATCCTTATGAGATGCCATTGACTTTTCCCTCATTTTCTGTCATAGTCAAAGCTAATGATCCAGGTACAATCTATTGTATTTTTCTGTACTTCATTTTTGATACTTGTACACAGAGTGTTCGTGATAGTTTCCGGATCCCTCTTGGACACACATCACTCTTGCATGTCCACATGCTCACATCACTGTGTTCTTTGAGTCACATAAAGAATGCACTGTGGGAGTCATTACGAGGTTGGAGGTAATGGAAAAACGATGCCGGTAAAGGAATACCGGCACCACATACCGCTCCGGGCTGTTCCGACTCAAGAACCCGGTATTAGCGGTGCCGCTAATACCCGTGGTCGGTAATAGCGGCATGGGCGCGGGCATGCGACCCTTCAGGCCGGCAACAGGAGGACATCACAAGTCAGGAGGACATGCAAATACCGATATCATGAAGGCGCTAAAACAGGATACCGGCATTGCGAACCACCCGTAAACAGCTATGTGCAGTGTTCCCAACTGCCACAGGTGCACACAATCAGCACAGGTGGAGGCAATGGAGCCTGGCCCAGCACAAAAGGAGCACACCCACACACCACACCCCTTTCCACACCAAAATAATTCCACTAGTAGTAGCAATACTGGGGCTGGAGGACATGCTTGCATTGCTATACCAGCAACAACAACAGCAGCAGCAGGCACCACAGAGGAGACACAGGAGAGGAAGGAGGGTGAGACAGGCCCAGCTAGCCCCACCAATGCAGCCAGTGGTACAACGCAGGCAGCCCCCAATCCCTCGCATCAGAGCCAGTCCATTCAACCTAACCGCTGAGCAGATCCACACCCTGTATTGTCTGGACCGGGACACCATCACCACCATTGTGGACATGATACACAACGACATTGTCAGCCTTATTGAAATACGCACCGCCATCCCCCCTCTACTGAAGGTAGTGTTGGTGCTCCACCTCCTGGCCACAGGCACCTACCAGCACACAGTGGGGCACATGCATGGCATATCACAACCCTTATTTTCACGTATGCTGAACCAAGTGCTGGATGCCCTCCTGAAGCACACAAGGGACTACATATCCCTACCACGGACTCCCCAGGAGATCTTTGACACAAAAGTTGGCTTCCATGCACTGGCAGGCATGCCAAATTGTATTGGTGCACTTGACTGCACCCATGCGGAATTGGTGGTCCTGCATGCAACAGAGCTGGTGTACCGCAATCGTAAGCAATATCACTCAATGTACAGATGGTATGTGATTCCAGCAAGATCATCACACATTATTGTGCCCGATTTCCCGGATCAACTCATGACTCAATGGTCCTGCGCAATTCCACGCTACATGGAGCGACATGCAGGACGACGTGCCTGGCTGCTTGGTAAGTTGCATGACAGGCACATGGCAGTGAAATGTGGGGATAGATGCACACACCACCATGGTGTCATTATTGTGGTGACAGCACGATGTGCACATGCCAAAACACTGTGCCCCAAAGCATCTGAAACTGAACATGACAACCAATTCCATAGCAATGAAGTAAGCTGCACACCTGTCACAACATGCCAAAATAAAAACCAGCCCACACCCCACAACACGTGCACCACCCATCATCGGACCTCACCCTCCGTAACACAATCCAGCAACATCCTGTGAGTATTCACTATGTAAATGTCTGCAGCAAATCACCACACAGGACAAGCATCAATGAGACTGCACTAAACAAAACCACCAAGGGAATCCACTGCTTGTCACAGGGCCACCACCACAGAAGTGCAGCATGTCACCATGGGAATAATCAGCGCTGAATGCCAAATAATGCAGAGACTACTGCCAACTCTGCCAGTTAGAAAATCATACAGGACACTACACATCACATGTTTAACACATACAAAGCGGTATGCGTCCACAATGCATGAGCAACATCAAGGCAGTGTACACCGTGTATCATCTTGAAGACTCAATCCACACCATAAGACCATGCCACAGAACACATTGAGGGAAGGAAAAATGTGTGCATACAACCAGGGACATGTGCATGTGACCAACAAACATCTGCAGACATGTGTGATAAGTACAGGTGTCCATCGTGAATCGACTATCACCTTTTTTTTTGCTCACATTCAGGTGATAGTGGCTATCCCTTGAAGCCGTGGCTCCTCACTCCTGTCCGAAACCCGCAGAAAAGGCACGAGGAGGACTACAATCGTTCCCATACCCGTACCCGTGTGGTCATCGAGCAGACCTTTGGCCTGTTGAAGGCACTTTTTCGCTGCCTTAGCCGGTCAGGTGGGTCACTCCTCTACAGGCATGAGAAGGTGGCCAAGATCATCATGGCATGTGTCATGCTGCACAACATGTGTGTCCGACGGAACGTGCCCCTGCCCCCTGACATTGAATTGCAACCACCAGGTGATAATGAAGGGGATGAAGAAGATGTGGGCGCACATCATCGCGGTGCCGATGCACAGGAGGGACATGCTGTGCATCAGTCAGTGATTGCACAATATTTCTAACACACATGGGTGCAGAGGGTGACATGAAAGTGGGACAGATGACACTGGGTGTGGGAGTACATGTACACTATGCACTGTATTACAATAAATGACACATATGCAAAAAGGAATGTCCACTCAAGTATTTTTTCTGCTACACAACGGGTGTATTAAACTGTTCAATAGTACAAAGTGCTCAAAATCTCCACCTCACACACCTTCTCCCCCTTCCCCCTCCCCCACAACTCCCCCACACACCCTCTCCACCATCCCACTCCCTCCACAACTCCCCCACACACCCTCTACCCCTCCCCCCACAACTCCCCCACACACCCTCTTCCCCCACAACTCCCCCCCCACAAATCCCCCACACACCCTCTCCCCACAACTCCCACACACATGGTGTCCAGGTAAATGCTGCAGGTGTCTGCATCTATTGTCTTAATCAGGCTGTCCCACATTCGTCCACTTCCCGCATTTGGTGGCGGCATGTCAGATCTCCGCAAGGTGCGTGCTGACCTGCGAAGGGGGCTGGTTTGAGTGGAGCTGGATGTTGATGGGGTGCCCGCTTGCTCCAGTCTGGGAGCCGGACGCTCAGCCTCCAAGGAATCTGCTATGTGGGAGAGGACCTGCCTCAGAGCAGACACCTCCTCGCATATGCGCGTAGTGCTGGCCTCAATGGCCTGCCTCAGGGACGCAGTGTTGTCACGCCCCTCCTGCCTTGCCTGGACACCATCTGACACAAACTGCCTGACTAGGGCAGTCAGCTCCTCCTGGCGCTGCACTGTATGTTCTAACTGCTGCACCCCTGGCCGGACACCAGTGAAGGTGGATGGTGCATGTGTGTCATCCCCAAATCCATGTGTCTCCTCTGTGGGGCTCATGCTCCCTTGAACTGTCTCCCCTCCAGACTGCTCCAGTGTGGTGTCATGGTAGGAGTACATAGGTGTGACCTGGGGTGATGATGCGGGACTGGGCGTGGCAGGAAAGTCCGAAGAGTCATCCTCCACAGGGACACACACCTGGCCCTGGCTCTGCGCGTCCTCGTCTGTCTGGGGTGCCGTAGCTGCCGCCTCCCCAACAGAGCTGGTTAGAGCTGAAAGGGCCCCATCGGGCACTGTCTCCTGTGCAGGGGACACAGGTGTTGTGGGGACTGTAGCAGTGGCCCTTAGCGGCACCAATGCTGTAGCATCCGCTGGTGTTTGCCCCTTCTGTGCCTGTCGTGGCTTGGCTGGCCCTTTTGAAGTAGAAGGCCTGTTGTCTTCTTCCCTGGCCCTCTTCCAGGGAGTTGTTGCCTGTGGGGTTGAGTCCTGAGCCTCGGTGTCAGTATCTGAGCCTGTGGGGGACCAAGAGAGGGACGGCATCAGTGATGGATCGACACACATCATGCATACATTGGTATTATTGCTGTACTACACATAAGAGGGGATTATGTATTGGAGATTTAACAATCACGTTGTTTGCTATATGGGTGGAGCATGCAGGCATTCGTCAGGGTCACTCATGAAGGAGCTGGTGTATGCTGTGGGACATGCGTGGACTACGTGCAGTGTGACTTATGGCGTTTTCATATTTGTGTGGCGTGTGTCAGGTATGGCACTGCCATGCTGCATGCATGTGGATGTGTCTGTGCTGAGGACGGCATCTAGGCAGGGATGTGTCAATGTGTATGTAATGGGCAATGCATTGCCTCTTTGGATGGACAAATTGGTGGACTTTCATCATACTTTGCATTACAGTGTTTTCTTAGGACACTCGCCTCCATCCGCCGATGAGGTGGCGCCACGTTCCATCTCGCCCACACCTTCTATTGCCTCGATGCCAATAGCGCTGGCACAGATTTCCTCCCACCGGCTTAGCTTGATGGGTGAGCTAGGACCACCGGCAGTAGCCATGGCCTGGCTTTAGTTTGCCGACATTATGTTCCTGACTCTCAGGTGCAGGTCGTCCCATCGCTTGCGCACGTCCTTGATTGTGCGGGGGGTGTTCCCTACTGCACTGACATTTTGGGCAACAAGTTGCCAGATCTCCTTTTTCCTAATCTGTGCCTCTCTCTTGAGGTTGTTGGCAAAGACAACCTCAGTATTATCTGCAAGTGTCTCTGTGAGCATTGTCAGCTCGTCCTCTGTGGAGTGCTCTTTGCGCTGCCGGGATACGCCTTTTTTGACAGCCTTAGGCATGATGCTGGTGGTGAGGGTTAATTTCTGCAGTCGGAAATAGGCTCCAGGTCATGTGTAGTGAGGATGGCAATGGATTGTGTTCTTCAAGATGGCCGCCGTGTTCTTTCCAGTTCCTGTGCAATGACGCTACTTCTGGTTCCGCTTATTAGCGGGCACCGTTATTAGCGGTCACCGCTAATAGCGGTGGCCGCTAATGCCGTATCCATTGATGCCGGTCACGTTATTTAGGGGAGGATGGCACCGGTAGTGTTGTCTGTGCTTTCCATGATGCCGCTAAGGGGCATTTTTGGGACTTTAGCGGCATGCTGGTACTGTCTATACCCGCATGCCGCTAAGCTTGTGCACACAAACTCGTAATAGCCCACTGTTAGCGGGCTCCTTCCTACACAGACACAGTATTTGCTCCATGCCGGTAAGGACAGTTTCTCCAACCTCGTAAGGACCCACTGTGTCTTTGATAAATCTCTCATGTCCTATCCGAAATTGTAATTGGATCCACCATTACTCTAAATGAAGTTAGCAATACTATTTTGTATTGCTGATAGTTACTTGCGATTCTAATACGGTTGTAAATAGCATCCAACGTGATAAATCAAACTGATTACCATATATGTGTACTTTGTATATACAATGCACTGACTTTGAGTTATTTCCAATGGACAATCTGCTTATTATATTTATTACATTGTATACCTTTTGAACTGCACCTGATGAAGGGAGTTTCCATCCCGAAACGTGTTGTACTGCTAATTTATGAATATAAAAGAAGACTTGGACAAAGAACCTATCATTGACAAGTGTCATTATTGACCTTTAAAAATGTGTATTACATAGAATGTTACAACAATTACCCTTTCTTTACAAAGTGTTTATTAATTTTTGTCAAAAGATTGGCTGATATTGAGCAACAAGTTGTGCAGGGACGGGAGTGTTCGACACCATTTGTTTTACCTGCAGGCACTCTCCCAGACTAGGTGATCAGACCAATAGCAACAATAGGGAACATGCAGCCCTCCATGTCCCTTCCCATCACTTTGAAAAGGTACAACGAGCTCTGTGACCAGAAACGGTTTCAGGCCTGGGAGAACCCGTCCAATCCAGAAGCTTGATTTGTGAAGTGATGTCAAATATTGCATGGGCCAATGGTCTTCCTGCCGCCCTGCAACAAATTGGGGGACGTCTCAGGCGGAGCCACCTGATATCGAAAGCCAGTAGAACCACTAACCCACATAGGTCCTATAGGTAGTTAGTCTAAGCTGACCAACGAGAACACCCCATAGACTTTTGGGGTGGACCTAATGTTTGTGACGTCACTCGTGAATAAAAATGTGTTACACAGGTTCAGGAGCTGAGATTGCTGGAGATTTGCTTTCCTGTGTGATCCCTGTCTATATTGGATAATAAAAGACAGTTTACTTTGCCCCATGGCTGAGTCTTCCGATTTTGCATTGGGGAGTCCTTGATGGGTGCAAGATTCTATGCCAACGGGGGACATTGTTATTATGAATCCCCAATTCCTCTGGTACACAACAGCTGGTAGTAGAGGGAGGCAGCACCCCAGGCACGCTACGTCCCGTCACGTGCCTGGGGTGCTGTGGTGAGACCCACAGACGTCGAGAGGCACACAGAGAGTGCACATTGTGAAGAGGGCCTCAGGAACCACGCTTTCCATGGGTTGCCCAGCATACTGGAAAGGCAGAGGGGCAGGTTGGGGGGGAGTCTGTGTCCGAGCAATGTCAGCGGATCACGGAGTGTAATTATAGACTCAGCTATATGGCAAACAGGGGAGGGAGTGGACAGGTTCTACTTGATGGTTGTGTTGGGGTTCTTGCATAGTAAGAAGCATTGTTGTGTAACTTTTGTTCTTGGTTAGGGAACATTCGGGCTTGGGGCGATCAGTTTGGGGAGTCAGCTTAGACGATTGACTTAAGGGTGCAGATGACAGAAGATATGTAAATATTGGAATTCCTGTTGGTTGAGTGTTGTAGCTTGGATGCTGATATCCCCATGTGTAGAGCCCAGCAGATGAAGCTGGCTTGTATTGCGGAAGGTGTTCTACTCGTTAAGTCTAGCTGAGGCGTTTTATCTACAAGGCGATGTTAGGAAAGATTTCGTAATTGTAGGTAATTTTCCTTCCATGTGGCAACCCCTAAACTTTTTGCTGTTGTTTTTCGCCTTGTTCTCGACTTTGCCAGAGAAGTGCAGCCTTCTGCCGCGCTCCTCTGGGCTTTCGCTCCTTTCTTACGGGGAAACTGACATGCCATTAAGACAGTCAGTACCGGGAAACGCTGTTTTCCGTAGTTTCTTTTATCATGTTGCGGCTTTCGTGCAACATGACACAAGAGGGCACTGTAAGCTAAGTGCTCTCTTGGGTCTCTAGCCTTCTACGGGCCCTAGATACTCTTTTAGGATTGTAACTGATCGGTGCAAGTGATTCACGGACGGGAATGGTGGCAGCGATCGTTTCTTGTGTTTTGAGCTCCTCTTGGCGTTTTAAGCGCGTTTCTCGCGCTAAACCCAAAATGGTGGTCTGGCTCCCAAAATGGCCAGACCACGAGGCTCCTTTGTCCTGTCCGCTGACCGTCTTGCTCCCTTCACCTTTCCCAGGTCGAGCCGACCCGGGGCCTTCCTTATTTGGGCATGTACTTTCCTGCGAAACACGGATGCTTTCTTGGGCTTCTACATGCCTGGTGTGTGCCTCCAGGATGTGGGCTGGGATGTCTGGTCCCAATACACATCCTGGGTGCCAGAGAGTCTAGGGTGGTGTGAATGCCTGGGACCACCGTGGTCCGTGATTGGTCCACGAATGGTGTGAGTGTTGATGAGCGAATCTCCCATTGGGTCCCCTCCGTTTTGGCGCGAAGGGAACCGTGGATAAGAGGGGGCTGGAAACACCACTACCATGTCGATCTCCTGAGTTCTCACGAACGAAGGAATACAGGAGCCAAGTATCCTGCAACCAAGAGGCTGAACCGAGGAATCGCTGGTGACCCGCTGAAGGACTGCGCCTCTGCACTGCTGTCGCCTTGTGAAATCCGTTTCACCTTTGATTGAACCAGAAGGCCTGTACTGGTACTTCGACCCTTGGAATAGCGGGAACAGCTATTCTCGGCATCTTCACCATCTCCTGCCAGTAAGCCTTCGGAAGCGTCTCTGGGCCATCTAGCAGACTGACCAGCTTACACAGGAGTCTTGCTCTGTAACCGCCGCCAGGTTGTGTAGTATGTCGAGTCCTTGTCACTCTCACACGCTTCGTAAACTTGGCGTTCCCAGGTCTGAAGTGAGTAGTGTACATTTGGCTCAGATACACACGGCCGCTCCGTTGCCCTGCTGTGGTAACAAACTGTGCGGGTTCCTTCGTTTGGGACGTCTTTTACTCAACTCTGCTGCTGCAGACTCAACACGACGACGAGACGTCCCCTGCTCTTCTGAACCTGCCAGCAACTGAAACTGACGCGGAGAAGCCTGGGTCTGCTTGCATCGGGGACCGGTGAGTAGCATAGCTAGGAACTGGTCGCCCTCCTGCAGGAGCCCATAGCTTTTCCCCGCTGTGTCTAAACAGCACGCCTTTCCGTACTCGCGCTCTGCTTCTGCCCCCAGTGGAGGCTGCGCTTGAGTTGCGGAACACTGTTCTTCTTCATTTGTGCACTAAACTGAACTGCCTGATTTCCCTCGAAGAGACTCCCCTTTTGCCCGTTGGCACCAGCGTGTGCAGGTACTTTTGAGCACAAGGCTCCACTCTTCGTAGGGCTCGGACTTCCTTTTAGTTAGGTGCCTCTGAAGGCGGACTGCCTGTTTTCCTTCCCTTTTAGGTGGTCTACACATTTCGTGCATCTAACGCTTGAGACTTGTTGTATTTGTATATATATTGTATTGGTATGGTATGTGTTGGTTTACTAGAGTTGTATTGTGATTTCTCGCTACGGTCATTGTTTTAAAGGCCTTGGAATAAATGTGTATATATTTTTAATATAACACCTGTTTGGAGTAGTTTGTAAGTGTCCTTGCTTTGTGTGCTCATTGCGGGCTTTCAGTCACCCTCACCCCTCTTGAGACCTAGTCTTGACCGCCGCGATCGCTACCCTGATTGGTCTGGCTTGTCCAGAGGTTACCCTGTTCCAAGTAATTAGGTTGGCCTTCTGAACTTCTGCGCCGCCAGGACAGAGTTCAGAAATCCGTCTTAACAGGCGACGCTCTAGGTACAGGTAGATCACGTGAATTGTTGGTTTTCTCTGTTGGTTAGGCAGGAAGGTGGCCACATATATATCATTTGTGTTTTGTCAGGTTTGGCATTCTGTTTGGGGACTCTATAAGAGGACAGATTGAAGGGGCAGGTGTCAGTGATGTCTTCCTTATTGTAGAGATGATGTCACCAATGAAGTTGTAGGACTCAAGGAGTACGAGAGTTGCACAGTCTTTTAGGCGGAAAGCTATAATCAAAGTTTTGAAAAAGTGGTTACGCCTTTGGGGCGCAGCGTGGGCAGCGCATGAGCAAGAGTTGTCAGTTGAGCTTTGGGGTGGAGAGCTGCAGAGGGGCAGTGCATGCAGCATTCCCGGGGTATGGGTTGAGAGCCGGAGAGGCTCAGGTGGGTGTGGTGATTTAGTACTTGTTATCTGATATCAAGGTGAAAGAAATTAAGTGTATGCTAAAAAATGTAAATTTGTCAAAATCCCAATTTGAGGTCAAGTAAGTATTGATATATAATGTATGCAGGTAAACTTATGAGGGACACACCACTACAGCATATGTGCAAGTCCCTCCCTTGATGTAAGGACAAAACCTGTAAATAAAGCACAGAATGGACTTGCAGCACAGAGGGCAAATTGGCAAAGCCCTGGCCAAAAGAGGGGAGCTTCTCCAAATGTGTGCAGCAACAATTACATATGTACATACACAAGGCTTACAAGGGGGTAAAAGTTAAGCAAATGGATGGCCATATTAGAGTTATGGAAAATGTTTCAGGACGAGGAAGGGGACCTCGCACGGCAACCAACAATGGATGCTGAGGCAGAGAGCGAAGGAGCAGCAGTGGGAACACAGGGATTATACCCTGCGAGGGAATTCAAGGCAGCGGCAAGGTACACCAAACCCACAGATGCACCTCCACCATATGGTGCAAATGAGGAGCAAGGCGAGGCTGAACAGACTACCAAAGGAACGCAGAGTGCAGGCTGCGAATGCAGGGAGAGCAGAAAGATCCAGGCGAGGTTAAAAGAAAATGACCTGGGGAAAGGGGGAAGCCTTGAGGGGCATGAGTTGATGGTCCCAAATGAATGGATAGGCAGACAGATATTACTTAAATTGGATGTGAAGGTTGCGGGAAAAACAGAATGCACAAGCAGGGAAGTAGCAAGTAACAAAGATGCGGAAGAAGCGAGATAATGGGCAATGATAATGGAGGAAGTAGAAAGATGCGAAAGGTAAGAGAAGGGAGAGAATGAAAGGGTGTGCAGAGAGAAACAGAAGGTAGAAGCACGAGAGAGAAGAGTGGGAAGCGAGAAGACCGAGAGCTTAAGGACATGGCAAAAAGAAAGGCAGAAGAAGAAAGGGAAAGACAAGTGCAAATAAAAGACAAAAGAAAGTTAGAAGTCGAATGACTCCTTAGGTAGCGACAACGCAAATACGAGGAGGGACGCGCCTTAAGGGCAGCGCATGTAAAGATAGGTTTAGCATGTTTTAGTGACGACGAGGAAAGGGAAACGCAAGTGAGGAGAGAACGAGACGGAAGCTGGAAAAGCAGCAGGGCTACCCCTTGGATAGACAGAGACACAATTGATTTCTCCATGAGGGGGAAACGCTGAAGTACAGGTCAACTGGGAGGAAGGCAGCCGGGAGACACAGTATTGAGAATGCTTTGCTTCCAGGAGGACATTGACAGTGTCGCTGGGGACACGGGGTCCGACAACAATTTATTTGGGAGCGAGGACAACGAAGAGGAGAGACCCTGTCACCGCTCCCGGGGGACAAGTCCAGTTAGAGACACCATGTGGGGAGAGGGCAAAGACATGGAGAGACTTAGGGTAGATGGAGGGGGGTGGCTGCAATGTCCGAAAGGTATATCGCACAGCACAGGCGATATTGCCCATATGTGCATAGGCTTAGAGATTTGCCAAGGCAGGAGGAAAGGAGAGATGACAAGGGCGTTTACTACCACCACTACCTCCTCCTTGTCTAGGTAGACAAGGAGGAGGGATTGGACTGACATTGTGTCCACTACTAGAAAAGGGAGGTGCAACCTCAATATACACCATGGCAGCAGATAGATTAAGATCATTTAAGATGTAAGTTACCATTGTTGACTGCAGGGGCTGGGAAGTGGATATACGAGCTAGAGAGACTGACTGCAGGAACATCATTAGCAGTGTGTGACATGAAGAGCTTGCTCTCAGCAATTCTCGGGAAGTTTGCAGACGATATATAGAAAAGGGAGGGTTACCCCGGAGTAACAGTACAGAACACAGTGCACAATGGTTCGCCATTCAATAATTGTTGAGCAGCCGTGTGGCATGCTCTGAGGATATATTTCTATAAAGGAGATAAGATTATACAAACGGTAATTTTACTGGACCCTTCCATCCAAAAATAAAAATCCTTGATTGTCCGGCATACTTAGTCCGTAAAAAATAGACTGTAAGCTGTAGTGTATCAAAAAATATATAATATCAATTTATTTAGTACAATACAAATTCAAAAAGCAAAAGTAAAAAACATCAATAGACCTAAATACATAGAACACAGTGGAACAAATAACCTAATACCTCGACCTATCGTCTAAAATCTCCTAAAGTGATTCCACGAACACAACAGACAAGTAACTAAAACAATAAACATTCTACATGTGTTGTAAAAATTCCCAACATGTTTCTGTTCTTCCAAAAGCCTCAAACGGGTAAACATTCTTCAGGGGAAAACTTCTGTACAACATGCTGTAGACTGCTTCAACACTGTGTATCATGGGTCAGTTTTCACATCTCAAAAATAGATGTACCTTCACTGTGTAACTTCAAGTTCGCCCCAATATTCAGTCAAGGAAACTTCAGTAGAAAAGAGCTAGACTTTCTACTGAAGTTTCCTTGTCTGAATATTGGGGCGAACTTGATGCGCCTGTTATAATAAATAGATGCACCTAGTGATTGGTGTATTGGGTGTATTGGGTGTAGCTTTAATTACCAGCACACCATTGAAGAAATTACACAGTGAAGGTACATCTATTTTTGAGATGTGAAAACTGACCCATGATACAAAGGCAACAGGGGGTCATGGTGTTTTATACAAGATTTGTGCCCTTTGAACTAGATTGTAGAGGCAGAATTCCCTTTAGTTCCAAATCCAGTGACAATTATGTGTAGCATTCCCATGGAAGCTACCCTTTTCACGATAATAGATTTGAAGAATGCCTTCTTCTCTATACCACTTGACATAGAGTCACAGGACCTGACTTCCTTTCTATATAGAAACCAAAAGTGGAAACACAATCTGCTCCCACAAGGCTTTTGTGAGTCACCTTCCATATTTAATAGGGTCCTCCAGATGGATCCAGGCAACGTACAATTGGAGACCACCATCATACAGTAAGTCAGAGGTCTTCAATCTGTGGGGCGCGCGTGATGCCTTCCAGAAGAAGAAAAAGAGTAACTCTTTTTTTTTTCCTGCTACACTGAACTGAGCATGTGCAATGGGGAGCCACTGGCTCTCAAGCACATGCTCAGTCAGTGCGATGTGGTGGGGGCGTGGCCATGAAACAGGAAATAAACGCAGCCTGGACGCGCGCTTTCCTGCATTTGGATCGCGCGCACAGGCTGCGTTGTGGTGTCCTGTGTTCCCTGCTGCTGCTGCCGCCGCCGATGCGTGTGAGAGGTATGTCACCCCTTCCCCTTTATTTTGAACGCGGCTCCCCGTGTCAATCTGCCACGGGGGAGCCGCGTTATTAATACAGCACCGGTCCCCCCTGCGTCCCCCACATTAGGGGGCATGGAGGAGAGGAGGCGAGCGGGGGAACGAAACTGCTCTGCCGGTGTTGGGTTTACAACGCGGCTCCCCCATGGCAGATTGCTGGAGCCCAGCAATCTGCCATGGGGGAGCTGCAATATTAATGCAGCACCGGTCCCCCCTGCACCCCTCTCCCTCTGCAATCCCCATATTAGGGAGCATGGAGGAGAGGAGGTAAGCAGTGGAGTACCTTTGCTGAAAATGTTGGGGGGGACATTACATCTGATGAAATGTTTCCCCAGCTAAATGAATGGGGATAAAATGGTGTGCCATGAAAGTTGGGGGGGACAAACACCCCTGTCCCCCCTAAAATTACGCCCATGGAGGCAAGCGGGGGTCTGAAACTGCTCTGCCGGTGTTGTGTTTACAACACGGCTCCCCCATGGCTGATTGCTGGGCTCCAGCAATCTGCCATGGGGGAGCTGCGTTATTAATACAGCACCGGTCCCCCTGCGCCCCTCTCCCTCTGCGACCCCCACATTAGGGGGCATGGAGGAGAGGAGGCAAGCAGTGGAGTGCCTTTGCTGAAAATGTTGGGGGGGACATGACATCTGATGAAAGGTTTCCCCAGCTAAATGAATGGGGATAAAATGGTGTGCCATGAAAGTTGGGGGGGGGACAAACACCCCTGTCACCCCTAAAATTACACCCATGGAGGCAAGCGGGGGACTGAAACTGCTCTGCTCTCGCCTCTCCCTGTGTTACCGTCGCCTCTGCCTGTATTACCCTCGCCTCTGCCTCGGTTACGTGCTGTATGTGACAGACATTTAATTTTTAATATGTCGATGGCACGAGCCTACGCTATACACAGGGACCTTTTCATGTATTGCTCTGAGCTGCAATGCTATTCCCAACTGGCCATTGCCCCTCTCTGCACAGCTGTCAATGGAAGCAGAAAATTGCTAGGTCTGCTTTTCACAGAAGCACCTTCACTGTCTTGCTACCAACATATACTGTTTACTAGTCACTCCTCGGATCTGCCGGTGTTGTGTTTGCATGTTGAAAGCCTGTCTTTAACAGTGATGCCTCCCCACCTCTGCTCTAACACCTTCTGTCCTCCCCCCAGACCTGCAGCACTTGCGCCAGAAGACCTTCGCCTTACCATACTTTGACGGATCTTTCCTGCCCGTCATCCGATCTTCGTATTTCCCTGGTAGGTGCCAGTGCCGTTTGAGAGTAGGTAGGAAGGGCGTCTGGGGGACAGGGGTGGCAGCGCCATGCGGGTCATGTATTTGAATCAGGGATTTCAACCCTATCTATTTCTGGGGCTGTACCTATCTCTGATGCATTTTACCCAAGAGCTGGGTTTAGCTCCTGCTCATCTAATCCTAATTCGAAGTCTCAGGAAGATCCATATATGCTTGTCTAACTGTTCCGTTTTCATTGCAGCACATTGCTCCAAGCGTCAGTTTATCAACCAAACCACCTGTGTCCCGGCAAGAAAAACCCAGTGAAGCACTTGCCCCAGTCACGCAGGTAAGGATTTATTTTCCCTGTGTGCCATTGGATGAGTAAATATGCTGATGTTTTATATCCACCCTGTGCAAGGTTGCACCTGCAACCTAGTCCGGGGTCACACTGCAAAAAGAAATTAGAGCTAGGCCTGCATGATCTGAATAGTAATTCTTCTGAGACTTGTACCAATGTATTTTAATCCAACCAGTGTTTCTGACCCATTTTTGTGTGGGGCTTCCCTCCCCTACTCCCAAGCTTTTCAGACCGTTTTTTGTTGAATTTTAGTTTTTTTTTAAATCTCCTCTCCTTTTTTCCCCACCCCATATTTCTGACCCTTTTTTGCATGGGGTGTTTCCCACCAACCCCAACCTTTTCACATGGCTCAGTTTAACTCTTTGCATGTGGTGTTTGCCATGTTTACGCTTTTTTTGGGGTGCATTTTTACTTTTTAAAAACCGTTTGCAATGTTTCGACAGGTTCAGGCTCCTTTTCTCAATGGATTGTTTTCTAGTGCCCAAAGATGGTAGGGATCAGAAACGTAAAGCGGAAGCAGAGGTGGGAACAGACAAAAGAAATGCAAAAACCTGGAAATATGATCACTCTTATTTGGACTTTGGGTTCACATGCATCACAGTCGCTGGGGAAGTGAAGCCGCATTGTGTGATTTGTGGTGCTACATTAGCAAATGGCAGCCTGAAGCCAACAAAATTAAGGCAGCATTTGGAAACCAAACATGCCGATTTAGCAAAAAAGACCAGGGCTTTCTTTGTACGGCAGCTGCAAGGCATGAAAAAGCAAAAGGAGACTGTTAAAAGTGTGGCATCTGTACCTGCAAATGCTTTGAAAGCATTTTACCACATTGCATACTTTCTTGGCAAAAACAAGAAGCCTTTTACAGATGATGAGAAAGTGATTCTCCCAACCATTCTCACTGTCAACCGGGTAATGCTTGGTGAAAGTGCAGCAGAGAAATGCAAAAGTATCCCTATATCAGACACAACAATTTGCCGCCGTATTGGTGACCTGTCCTCTGATATCAGTACAGAATTGATATCGCGCTTGAAAGACAGCCAGTTCGCCCTACAGTTGGATGAGGCCACTGACATATCAAAAGAAGCTCACTTGATTGCCTATGTGAGGTACTGCTATGGAAAGGAGATGTTGGAGGACTTCTTGTTTTGTAAGCCAATTAAGGGCAGAGCAACTGCACCTGAACTCTTTGAAATTTTAAACAACTTCCTAAGTTCCAACTGCCTAAAGTGGGGGGCGTGTGTTGATATTTGCACGGATGGTGCTCCTTCAATGTGTGGTGCTAGAGCTGGGCTAAAAGCAAAAGTATTGGCAGTAGCTCCACATATTGTGTGGACACACTGCATGATACACCAGGAAGCTCTGGCTGTGCGCAATATGGGGCATGAACTGACACAGGTTTTGACTTCTGCTGTAAAGATCGTAAATTTTATTAAGATGCACCCCACAAGAGCCCGTCTGTTTGCCACCTTATGTGCAGAAATGGGAGCTGACCATGATGCTTTGCTGTTTCACACAGAGGTCAGGTGGCTATCCAGGGGAAAGGTTTTAAATCGCATCTATGAACTCAGAAACAAAGTGAGACACTTTCTCCTGGAGTTAGACCAGACAAAAGCAGAGCCTCTCTGTGATCCACGCTGGCTTATACTGTTGGCTTACCTTGGCGACATCTTTGAAAAGCTAAATTTTCTAAACCTCTCCCTGCAAGGCACAGAAACCACATCATTTGCCATGAATGCAAAAATATCGGTATTCAAGAAGAAGCTGGAGCTTTGGAGGAGGAGGGTTGATATTGGCATAGTCAATGCGTTCCCATTATTAGAAGATGCTCTTGAGAGACAGAGTATGATCTTTCATGTGTTTCTGAAGTAATTGGAAACCATTTAAATGCTCTCAGAACCAGTCTCAAAGTACTTTCCTGACGACAATTGCAACATGAATGACTGGGTGGTTCAGCCTTTCCTAGCTGACGTAGGAGCCCATCTCCCAATACAACTCCAGGAGGAACTAATGGAGCTCCAAAGTGACCGCCTACTAGAGAGCCAATTCAGAAAATTGTCTTTGAGTGCATTTTGGCAACATGTGTCTGCAGAGTTTCCAACTTTATCAAAATGTGCAGTCAATGTACTGTTACCTTTCAGCACCTCATACCTGTGCGAAATTGGGTTCTCTGCACTTGCAGCCCTAAAGACAAAATATTGGCCAAAGCTGGAGGTGGAAGAAAGCCTGCGGTTGGCTATTGCAAAAATTGAACCCAATATTGACAGGCTGGCTGGTGAAAGGCAGGCCCACCCTTCACACTAGTTCTCCAATATGCAACTGTCCAACTTGCAAGTGACAGCATTGACAGTACGTTGTTGTACTTGAGAAGCAAATTGTTACAGCACTTGCATAGCAAATGTTAATACAGGACAGTAATATTGGGTGTTTTCGTTTGTGTGAAATAAATATCCAACACTATTTTTAGTCGAGTCCTCTGTATTATAGCAAAATAATCGGAATGCTTTGTTCACAAATATTTGTCCTCTAATCTGATTTGAATCATTGCAAGCAATGATTTGGAAACAACGTGGTGTTTGGCATTCACTCCTTCGTTAGAGGCACCATTCTACTCCAGCGGGCGATAACCGTTCGCAACCAAGTACAATTTTGGAGTCCATGTGTATAGGGGGGGCATGGGCCGGAGAAACTTTTCTTGGGGAGGGGTGCTCAGGGTCAAAAAGTTTGAATACCACTGCAGTACGTTGACATTTGGATCTGCAGCAAGTCAGAAATGGCTCAGTACAAATGTTGGTATCACTATATAAAGGTAAACTCCCTATTTTTGATATAGGGGGTTCAATTCTCAAACGGGAGTATAGGAACTGTATAAACAAAATTCCGGCTCCAGTTCCACTCAGCTCGTCCCGGTTCGTGAAACCACAAGTTCCGGCATGCATTTTTATGCACGGCAAGGCATGCGATAGTAACTGCTGTTATCTTAACAGCCTGACTGTTCACTGAATTGAGGAATGGAACGTCTCATACGGTTTGTTCCTGTTCGTTAAACAACCACTTTCATTATGCAATTCCATGCATGGCAAGACACGCGATAATAATTGCTATTAGCTTAGCGGCCTGCTCGTTTACTGAATTGAGGAACTCAATGCTCTCACGCTTCACTGCTCCACATATGGCCTTTGCAGTTGCATTTATCTATGCTCGCCGTAACTACATCTAGCTGTTCCAGTCCCTTTCTAAAGCAATCCTCAAGGACAAGACTTGGGTTTTCCCTTGCCACAATGACATTTAACTCCCGCACATTTCGTCCAACTTAAAGAAATTATTCAGACTGACGTAATTTGCGTCATTTCTTCTCACAGAGCCTGGAGAAATCAGTGATGCCACATACAGATCATAAAATGGGGTAAATCATTAATTTCGAAGATAAATTGGAAGAAATTCATTGTCCTGAAGAGGCAGATACATCCATTTTTGAAAATAAACTAGGGATAGTGTCCAATCTAACCCAAGGCCGAAACATGTCAACTATCTCACAAAAGACCTCTAATGATAGTAGTCTGTTCAATTAATTTTGCAAAGTAATGTCTATTTAGTGACTTACACCCCTGGGTACTTTACCTCTTAGCTTTCTAGTATCTGTGATATTTTTGCACTTATTTGTTCAGTCCTTTTAAGTACTGTTCTTTTAAATTTTGTACAGCCAACATTAAAACATTTTCTTTTTTGTATTCACTAGTGCTTTCTTGGTTCTGTGAAGGATTTCTTTATCTTTTTCTAAATGATTGATCATAATGTATCAAATGTGTGTTTTTGCATGTTAAACACTATGTACAAACCACCACAATCTCGAACCTCCTGGCCCTTGTAGCAGTGGTCGAGGTGTACGGAAAGAAGTAGTGGAGCTATTTTCCCTAATGGCCTGCACCGCTCCCCACAAACCCCATTGCCATGCCCCCTCCCATGCACAATACAAACCCCAAAACACATGTGCCTGCTGTTTAAGGGAACGTCCAGTGCAGTGCACTGAAAGTGCAAGTTTCAACTTCTTCCTACACATTTATTTTAAAACAAAACCATTCCGGAACGGTTTCTTTTTAAAATAAAAGTATAGGAACTGTAAAACTTAATTAGAAGTAGTATAGGAGCACCGCTCCCGACCACTCCCACCCACTTCGACCACTGCCTTGTAGAGCGGTGTAATCAATTCTCTGTTCTTCAGTACAAATGTTGACAGTTTTAGCAGAGAAGGGGAACAAGGTAGATAATGTAAAATTACAGTATTGTCAGAAGGAGGTGCTGTACATTGGACAGCTAATCTCGCAGGAGGGGGGAGAGTGACACCAGAAAGAGTGGAGGCAATCCATAGGACGCCGAAACCTATGACAGTGAGACAGATGCAGCAGTTTTTAGGTCTCTGTAAGTATTGCAGAGCTTGGGTATTTGACTACAGCACATACACAAACACAAGACCTTTGGTAAGTGCAATCAAGGAAGCACAGAGAGGGGAGGGCACACTACAATGGACAGATGCATTTAAGGAGCTGAAGAAAGAAATATGCACAACTCCCGTGGTAGGGATCCCAGATTATCAGGACACATTTTATTTGTTCCCACACTCCAATGGAATAATGATGACTGCAGTACTAAAACACAAGACTACGTTAGGACACAAACCATTGGCATACTATAGTGGGAAATTAGACCTAGTATTGAGAGGACATTACCCTTGTGAGCCAGCACTGGCTGCTGCTGCTTTTGCACTAGAGAAGTCAGTGAGTATTACAATGGGGTGCAGTACCACCCTATTAGTGGAGCATGCCAGCGCTTCGATGCCCGTGGGCTGTAGTGCACTTTACAAATGCAAAAAATAAAATAAATAAATGCTCTCTTTGCAATACTCGAACGACCCAAAAGTACATTGACCACACAGAGGGCTTCAGGGCACGAGGTAATGCTATTGAATCCATCCATAAAGGTAGTAAGATGCAGGACTGTAAATCTGGTGACATTTGTAGCAGAACCAGTAGATGAGGGGGACTACATACATGACTCCACCACCTACAGGGAGCAGTATGACGATCTTCCAAAAGTAAGAGAAAAGCAATTTGAGGGGGGAGAAGTGCTTTACATTGACGGTTCTTCGACAATAGACCAGACCACTCGGGGGAGACACACTGGGACGCCAGTAGTGAAAATAAAGACAGACGGGACAGCTGAACTAGTAGCAAGCGCACGATTACCGTCACATTTTTAAGGGCAGGCAGCAGAATTGGTGGCTCTTATATTAGCATTAGAGCAGAGCAAGGAGCAGGAAGTGACAAGTGTATTCAGACTCTGCCTAAGTGACATCTCCAGCACATTCTGGGTTGTCACAACGGCAGAGGAGGGGCTTCTGACATGAGACGGTATGCCAGTGCAGCACACGTCCCTATTTGGCAGACTCATAGAGGTGCTTCAACACCCAGCAGACATAGCGGTCGTGAAGTGCCAAGTCCACACAAGGGGGAAGGTCTCCAGGGGCAATAAAGCAGCAGAAGCGAAGCACACAGCATATTTTGTTGACATTTCAGATTTTGATACTCTATCTCACACATGTTTTCGTGTGTGTATGATGGTGTTACAGGAAGGGTATAGCTCTCAAAATGCTCGGAACTGGTCTCAGGAGTTGAGTCAGTGCTATACTCTGAGCCACTACAGGAATCAATATCCCCTTCCTCCTCCTCCTCCTCCTCCTCCTCACCTGAGGTAACGGTGTTGTCCGGTCTTCGTCCTTCTTTCTTCTTCTTGCTCCTAGACCTTCGATCGAAGAGAAAGGGTCTCCCTCGGTCGGAAGCCACTCTGCTGCCTTTCTGTGATGGCAAGCAGGAGGGGCCCCCTTCCGACGAAGTCCAACAAGAGGAAAAAAGGCCAGCCGGCAAAAAAAACCTCTTGAAGATGGCAGGTAAGGAATTTGCCGTGGAAGGGCGGTGAAGGACTACGACTCCCAGAATGCAGTAGCGCTAGAAGTAAGTATGAACCAGGAGAGAAGGCTGATCGTGGAAACTTGCAAATGTCCAGAGGTATGGCTAAACCAAATGGGGAGACCCAAGGTGGAAGCCAAAAGGGGAAATGGCTCCGGACAGAAAGCAGCCGAAGTAACCGCAAGCAGGTAACAAGGGCCGTATGAACGGTAGAAAACCGGGAAAAAAGAGGAACCAGAGAAAAGGACGGGGAGCGGCGCCAGGGGGAGCTGGAGGGTGGAATAAAGGGAAACCACAGAAGGAATGGAAGGCAAGGAAAACGGAAGGTAAGAGGAAAGTAACACAACGTCTGACTCACGAGGAAAGCAGTGAGTTGCAACGCAGTGTCAGCCCGGAAAGGCGGGTCTTAAGAGCAGAGTGAACAAAGAAAGACTAGACCCGTACCCGCACCCGGAAGAAAGGGAAAGTGCTAACGAGAATACACTCGTCTGTGTGGCCAAATGCGCCAGGTGAGGCGGCGCATTACAGTATGCCCCCCTCCCAAAGAGATACCACCCGGCTTGCCAGGGTGGGATCGATGGAATTTTCAGACCAAAACAGGGGCATGGACATGTGATGCCGGTTCCCAGGAGTCCTCTGAATGGGGGAAACCCTTCCAATGAATGAGATATTCCAACCTGCCCCTTCTATATCTGGAATCTTGCACGGAAGCCACTTCATATTCTTCAGGGTTGGTGTCTTTGGAAGGCGTGATGGTCGGAATAGGTCGAGTGAAGAGATCCGCCCTACATGCCTTGAGTAAAGAAGAATGGAATACCGGGTGAATATGTTTCATGTGATCAGGTAAGTGTAATCTGTAAGCAACAGGGGTAATCCGTTTGGAGATTGAAAAAGGACCCAGATATCGGGGAGATAGCTTAGATCTCTTCAGCCAGCGGGGTAAGTACCTTGTAGAGAGCCATACCTTGGTCCCTTCCTGCCATGAGGGAGACTGGAGTCGATGGGGGTTGGTTTGGTCGCAGTATCGGCGACAAGCGTTAACAAGACTTTGATAGGCTGTCTTGTGTGCGTCAGCGATTTTGACGAGTAAATCGTCCACAGAAGGAATGGCAGTGGCTTGTAAATTGTCAGGAATAATAGCTTGGGCGTGAATCCCATAAGAACTGAAAAAAGGGCTAAGAGAAGTGGCACTATGACTGCTGTTGTTGTATGAGAATTCTGCCAATGGTAGCAATGCCACCCAATTGTCCTGCTGGGAATTGATGTAGAATCGGAGGTATTGTTCTAACGTGGCATTGGTTCTCTCAGTTTGGCCGTTAGTCTGGGGGTGGAAACCTGAAGATAACGCTCTTTGTACTCCCAATTTGTTGCAAAGTGCCTTCCAGAAATGTGAGGTGTACTGACTTCCCCGGTCCGATATTATCTTGGCCGGAAGTCCATGCAGACGGAAGATATCACGGATGAAGAAGGTAGCCATCTCGGATGCAGTGGGTATACCGGGTAGTGGGGTGAAATGTGCCATTTTGGTGAAAGTATCGACTGTGACCATGATACATGTACACCCTTCTGAAGGTGGTAATTCGACTATAAAGTCTGTTGCTATCGTGTTCCAAGGTCTTTCGGAAATGGAATCGTGTTGTAACAGACCTATCGGTCTCCTGGTATCGTATTTAGATCTGCTGCAGATGGGGCAATACTGTACATAACTCTGGACCTCCTTAAGCATACCGGGCCACCAAAAATGTTGTTGGAGTAGATCGATGGTTCCAGCGACACCCCGATGTCCAGCCACCGGATTATCATGGCACCATCTCAAAGCCTGTAGCCTGGTAGACGAGTCAAGCAAGTATAATCTTTGCTTCTGAAACACCAAACCATCTCTGCTGGTGACATTGGGAGGCAAAGAGGCACAGGCGGCGGTATTTTGCCTAACCTTTTGAAGAAACAACGAGACTACACAAACCACTTGTTTGGGGGATAACATGTATTCTGGCATGTTATGTGGAAGATTACCTGCAATAGGTATTCGTGAGAGAGCATCTGCCATGATATTCCTGGTTCCAGGCAAGTACGTAATGATGAAGTCAAATTGGGAAAAATAATGTGCCCACCTGGCTTGTCTAGAGTTGACACACTCCATCTGTTGCAGGATTTAAAACATTTTGTGATCCGTTCTTATAGTGAATGGACAAATTGAGCCTTGGAGTAGGTGATGCCATTCTTCACATGCCATTTTGATGGCTAATCGTTCCTTTTCAAGAACAGAATAGTTCCTTTGGCTAGGTGTCGGTGTCTTGGATAAATAGGCCACCGGGTGTTCAAAGCCCTTATGTTCTTGCAAAAGAACAGCGCCTAAAGCTGCCGCTGACACATCAGTCTCCACAATGAAAGGTAGGGTCTGGTCGGGCTGTTGAAGAATGGGAGCCGAGCAAAAGGCTGATTTTAACTGGACAAATGCTTGATTGGCTTGTTCCGTCCAGATAAATGGATGAACGTCTTTCTTGAGAAGAGAGGTAATGGGTAGAAGCGTCCTTGAAAACCCTGAAATAAACTTTCGGTAGAAATTACTTCGACCCAAGAATCTCTGCACTTCTTTCACTGAGGTGGGAACTGGCCATTCCAGGATAGCGGTAACCTTTCTGGGATCCATTTGGACTCCCTCATGGGACAAGAGAAAGCCCAAGTAAGGAACTACGGAGGCTTGAAAGATGCATTTGTGTGGATTAACTAACAGATGATCTTCTTGCAATCTTTGGATCACTTGTCGGAGATGGGTCTT
This sequence comes from Ambystoma mexicanum, assembly GCF_040938575.1. Taxonomy (NCBI): domain Eukaryota; kingdom Metazoa; phylum Chordata; class Amphibia; order Caudata; family Ambystomatidae; genus Ambystoma; species Ambystoma mexicanum. Next base: position 438,911,463 of record NC_090936.1, read on the forward strand.
GTGTTCTGACTCGGTGGCGGAAAATACTAAAATGTCATCCAGATATACAATGGTATTGAGAAAAAGAAGGTCTGAAAATATGCGGTCCATGAATCTTTGGAATGCTGCAGGGGCGTTCACCAAAACAAAAGGCATGCCCGGTATTCAAAAAGTCCGTAAGGAGTACGGAACGCAGTCTTCCATTCCTCTCCAGCACGGACTCACAAAAGATGATATGCTCTTCGGAGATCCAGTTTAGAAAAGACGACGGCACCTTGTACCGCTTCTAGTACATCCTTTATCAGTGGCATAGGGTAGCAGTCCCGTATGGTCACACTCTTGAGACCGCGAAAGTCTATGCAGGGACGAAGTTCATGGGTATCTTTTTTAGGGACAAAAAATAGCGAGGCCCCAGCCGGAGAACGGGAAGATTGTATCAAGCCGTTTTCAAGGTTTTCATCGAGGTATGACCGCAGGACTTCCTTTTCCTTAAGAGAGAGGGAGAACATTCTTCTGAAAGGAACTAGAGCGTCCGGGATAAGATCAATAGAACAATCTTCTGGCCGGTGAGGAGGAAGTGCTTGTGGACCTTCACTGTTGAAAACTTCTTTGAGATCTTCCAGGTATACAGGAATGGGGAGAATCTCGGAAGCCGTCCTGACCACAGGGTCTGCAGTAGTTGTGTCAACTTTGGTATAGTGCCTTTTCTGTAGACGGGTCTGGCTACAATAGTCAGAAGAAAATGCCATTTGGTTCTTCATCCGGTCTATTACCGGATTGTGTCTGCGTAACCACGTGATTCCCAGTATGACTGGAAAATGTGCAGCCTTGATGAGATCGAATTGGATGGTTTCTTCGTGATGGGTAACTGTCATAATGATCGGGATGGTGGAATGGGTGATGAGGCCAGAACATAACGGCTTTCCATCCACACCCTCCACTTTTTGGTTCTCTTCCTTTTCTTGTGTTTCTATACCCATCCGTTTGGCCCAGGATATGTCCATGAAACAACCAGCCGCTCCACAATCCACTAGAGCTAACACCTCTAGCCTTTCTTTGTTGTATAATAGCTGTATTCCCATAACCATTAGTCGGTTGTCATCGGACGGTAAGGTGGAAGTAACTGATAATGTTACGTAGGGACTTGTTGGTACACCTCGGAGCATCGCCCCTTCTAGTTCCAAGGTTTCTCGTTTCCCTGGCGCCGTGGAGGAACAGGAGGGCAATCTCGTAGTATGTGTTTGTCGGAACCACAATACATACAAAGGTTGTTGTCTTTTCTCTTCTTTCTTTCTTCTGCAGTCAAAGGACCTCTCATGCTTCCAATCTGCATTGCTTTGTCGGGTACTGTGGAAGGTGAGGAGGGAATAGGGGTAGGAGATTCTAGCCTAAAAGGCAGACCACGATTCTTGCGCCGTTCACCTCGTCGTTCACTTAGTCGAAAATCGATCTGGAGAACCGTGGAGATCAAATCGGAAAGAGTAGCTGGCCTTGGGGACCGGGCCAACTCATCCTTGAGTTCTTCCCTGAGGCCCCTTTGGAAAATAGTGTATAGCGTCGTTTCTGGCCATCCAGTCTCTGCAGCCGTTCGTTTAAACAACGAAATGTAGGACAGTAGATCAGCCGTACCCTGTCGGATATCCAGCAATTCCTCACTGGCTACCTGGGCTGTCTCCTGTCTTTCGAACGTGGTTTTGAATAGGGCGGTGAAGGCACCATAATCCTGGAGTAATGGGCTACCACTGGTTACCAGTGGTGCTGCCCATGCCAAAGCGTTTCCCGTTAGATTCGATATTAGAAAACCTATACGAGCCTTGTCGGACACATAGGTTTGAGGGCGAAAAGTAAAGTGAATTACACAGGCTTCCATAAAGTCTTTGTATCTCCGGGGGGATCCATCAAATTTACCGGATGTGAGTGGTAACGCAAGTAATTCAGTACATTGTAATTCACGAGTAGCCATAGATTGTCGAAGATCAGCATTTTCTTTTTTCAGAGTCTGCACCTCCTGGGTAAGGCTCTGTAGGGCAGCCACAACCTCCTGCATCTGTTCGGCAGTAGCCATGATGTTTCGTGGGCGCTGCAATCTCTCAAAATGCTTGCAACTGGTCTCAGGAGTTGAGTCAGTGCTATACTCTGAGCCACTACAGGAATCAATATCCCCTTCCTCCTCCTCCTCCTCCTCACCTGAGGTAACGGTGTTGTCCGGTCTTCGTCCTTCTTTCTTCTTCTTGCTCCTAGACCTTCGATCGAAGAGAAAGGGTCTCCCTCGGTTGGAAGCCACTCTGCTGCCTTTCTGTGATGGCAAGCAGGAGGGGCCCCCTTCCGATGAAGTCCAACAAGAGGAAAAAAGGCCAGCCGGCAAAAAAAAACTCTTGAAGATGGCAGGTAAGGAATTTGCCGTGGAAGGGCGGTGAAGGACTACGACTCCCAGAATGCAGCAGCAGTAGAAGTAAGTATGAACCAGGAGAGAAGGCTGATCGTGGAAACCTGCAAATGTCCAGAGGTATGGCTAAAACAAATGGGGAGACCCAAGGTGGAAGCCAAAAGGGGAAATGGCTCCGGACAGAAAGCAGCCGAAGTAACCGCAAGCAGGTAACAAGGGCCGTATGAACGGTAGAAAACCGGGAAAAAAGAGGAACTAGAGAAAAGGACGAGAAGCGGCGCCAGGGGGAGCCGGAGGGAGGAATAAAGGGAAACCACAGAAGGAACGGAAGGAAAGGAAAACGGAAGGTAAGAGGAAAGTAACACATCGTCTGACTCACGAGGAAAGCAGTGAGTTGCAACGCAGTGTCAGCCCGGAAAGGCTGGGCTTAAGAGCAGAGTGAACAAAGAAAGACTAGACCCGTACCCGCACCCGGAAGAAAGGGAAAGTGCTAACGAGAATACACTCGTCTGTGTGGCCAAATGCGCCAGGTGAGGCGGCGCATGACAATAGCGCATTACCAGTTAGCCAGATAATGGAGTTACAGGGAAGCATACAGAGGGAAGAAAATGAATTATGGGTAAGACGTAAGTCTATATCTCCATCAGCGACAGCAAAGTACATGCAAGCTGGTAATGCCACTGGTGTTATTACAGACTACACTCACACAGCTACACCATCCGACCCACATGGGGAAGGATGTACTTGCTGCTCACATTGGGGAAGAGTGTTTTTTTTCCAATTTGGCGTAACATGTGATTGCATTTGTAGATAATTGTTACCTGCAAGAGTTTCACTGCTGGGCATACCCTGAAAGTAGTGAGAGAAGCCATACCTTGTCCACTAGGTCCTTTTCAACATCTCCACGTAGATTATGTAGATATGCTCCAACTATGTCAGGGCTACTGCTATATGATAGTAGTTGTGTGTCCCTTTTCCTGATGGATCAAGGCCAGTCCCTGCTCACACCCCGATGCCCTTAAAGTGGCAAGGTTCCTGGTTAGAGATGTTTTCCCACGCTGGGGTGTGTGTGAGGTCCTACGGTCTGACAATGGCCCTTACTTTGCTAATGAGGTCTTCCAACACATAACTTTATTGGGGATACTGCATACGTTTTCCTGTGCTGATCACCCAAAAACGAATGGGGTGTGCAAACGCCCCGATGGCCTACTAAAGGAGAAAATAGCAAAAATAAAGGCCACTCTAAATAAGAGTTGGCTACACTGTTTGCCCTTAGCCCTGTTCGCATTACGCAACTAGCATCGGTCAGACCACCATTTAATGCCACATGAGGTGGGAACCGGACGGTGCATGCGACTCCCCCTGGCTCTTCCCACTAGGGCATTAACCAATGTCAATTCTGTGCCAAGTGTTTTTGGTACATAGATGCATGAATATGTTGCTTCTTTGACGGCTAGTGCGTATTATATTTCTTGCCAACTGCAGGCAGGGCGGGAGAGGTTGAAGAAGAACAAAGAGAACGCCATTCCAGAGACAAACCAAAATCGCTTATCAGAACCATACCTCTACACATGGGAAACAGTGTTTTAAAAATATTATATAGGCCCCTGGTATAAACCCAGGTTTAATGGCCCCTATACCGTGGAGGAAGCAACCTATTGAGCAGTGAAGAAACGTGAGAAGAAGGCCTGGAATTACATTGGAGACATGAAACCCAGTCAGGCAGAGACCTCTCCCAGCCGCAAAGAAGACAGGGCCGATTTGAGGCAAGGGGAAGAGACAAATACCAAACCAAGAGAAAGACAAGCAGAAGATTTGCAGTAAAGACTTACACGCTCTAGAGCAAGAGAGCTAGGGAAATTACATTTCATACATCCAGACTAGGCACAGTCTTTTCCTTACACATAGCTATTCATCGTGAAAGTAGCGACTGTTATTTTTGACTTCCATGATTTTCTAAAGGCCCCTAACTTTCCAGGATAATTTCATACAATATGTTATACAGTCAGAATCAGAGAGTAGGGTGCTTCCTGGTCTATTTCTTTACACATTTCTTCTCTATATGGCCCAAACATATCCATGACTTAATTGCAGAAACCCATCTTTCATTGAAGTGCTCAGTGACACTAGAATCTGTACTGTGTGGGAGAGACTGTTTTTCATCGCACTTGCACAGTACTACATCCATAGAGCTTGATCTAACATATGTTAACATCACAATCATGTATTTTTGAGGAATCACAGGCAGATTTTCTTCATTACACTTGGAGCAACACAGGATTCAGAAGAGGAGTAAGTAATGGGTGCCAAGCGTGATTGTGATATTTTGTGCATTCTGTTGTCTTTACCCTCATTCTTGCATGAAGATTATTCTTTGTAGATGCACAAGCTGTGACACCCTACTAACATTACCCCAACCTGAGCAGGTATGCCACCATATCAGGTAAGGCAATAAGCTCTGCCAAACCAGTAAGGAGAAGAAGGCGCAGTGCAGACTAAGATTCAAGTCAGGTTGATTCAGATCTAACTGATTCGGCCAGGGAATCTAATAACATGTTGTATAAACCCATGACCAAAGTAGGTAAACAAGCCACTGGAGAGAGCTGTTATGTCTGCTCTCTCATCCAATCTGCCATGAGTGCCTCCAGAATGTTTGTGGCAACAAAAATCCTAGCAGCAAGAGCACAATGCCTTATGCACTTATCGTTGTGCACCACAAGAGGACGATTTCAAGGGAAGAGAGCTACCTTGAGATGGATGGCCAAAAAGACATTTCATTTGAAGATACCTATATAAAACTCAAAAACTGATGGATGATTACTGGAACAAAATATCAGCCCATTGAATACATAACAGAGGGTTCACAGAGAGTAGAAAAAGGAGTTGCCATTTCCCAAAAGGGGACCATTAGAGATGGGAGGAGAACCGGGATGCTGGGAAAGAACACAGATGCTGGTGTATGGGCAAGTATACACAGCTGATGGATGGAAAGGAGGAGTGGTGGGGAACAATGCACATGTGCTTTTTCCAGTCCAAATGGTGCAAGAGAAAAACAACAAATGCCTGAAAGAAGGGGAAGCAAGTGCAAAGTTGTACATGGGTGGAGAATGAGGCAGGGCAAATGCCCATAATACCGACCAAAGGAGAGCAGCAGTATGCTTCCAGAATGATGGTCCAGTAAAGGTTGGAGAAAACGGGGAATGTAAGCAGACAAAGTTCCAGGTATGAAGGTCATAACGCTGTATTGGTGGACCATTATTGGGTCTGCAGATCAAAAGCATACATGAAATTGCCACCTAACTGGGGGGGGGGCATGTTCACTGGTGCACCTGAACACCCCACCACTGGTAGTACCCCAGAAGGACATCAAAATGGATGAGTTCCCCAAGATGGACTCTAACAAGAGAAAGAAGAGGTCTGTAGAGCTCACAAGAGTAAAGAGGGGAAACTATATGTCATCAGAAATGGAGGACTCCCTGGATACAATACCACCAGAGCATAGACTATTTAGCAGAACAGAAATATTCTTTGCATCCATCATTCTAGCAGTACAGGCCAGCTCAATTGCAGAATGGCTCCAGATCATGAGGTGGGAGCTGATGCAGACAATAAATTCGACCATCAAGGGGTTCAACGCAATCAAAGAAGAGCTCCGACCAGTGAGGTTAATGGTGTTACAGAACAGATATGTGCTAGATTTATTTACAGGCATGGAAGAAGGAGTTTGCACCAAGATTGGGTCTTCTTGCTGTAGATTCGTGCCAGAAACTGACGCAGACAATTGCACACTCACTGCGGTGGTCACCAGATTATCAGAGATGCATGCTAACATGGAGGCAGAGACGGATGCTGCAGGAAAAGATGACGGTTGGCTGTCCTATATCTTCTCATGGGTACCAACATGGATGACAAACGGATTGAAGGTGTTAGCAGCATTAGTGTTGATATTACGGACCTTCTGTGTTATCAGAATATGCATCACACAATGCCGAAAGATACCTGAAAAGACTATACGGATGAAAGTACTGGTAGACTCAGAAGACTACAAGATAATAAAAGCTCGAGATACACTTAGAGCCCAGATAACAGACTATCCTCTATTTCCACCTGGAGTATTGTCAGAGTATCCCTACGACACCAAAGACTATTGGGAAAAATGGCTTGTTGCAACCATGGAGGAGACTGCAGTTATGTGATATGGAGTTTGGATGACCATGCAAGATTCTATGGACACCTAGGGGCAGTGGCAAAGATATGGCTCTCAAAGCTGAAGGTAAACAAGGCTGGAGGTGTGGTCAACAAGTCAACCAGAGCGGGGATTGAAGAAAGGGTCCCTGAAATGGCCCTCATTACCCCTATGTGAATGTCGACTTGCAGGATGAGAATGAAAGGTGTAACTCGCTGTTTGGCCGGTGACCGACTACACCAATGTATCAAAGATATGACAAGAGATATTCTCTCAGAAAGCCATTCAACCCGTATCCAGTTGATGGTGTTTAGGAGAGGAGACCGCGGTCTCTTGAATGGATCAGATTGACGGACAATAAAGCCAGGTATCGATGACATCATTAGTGACATAACGACATAGCCGCATTAGCCATGAAGCAAATATGCATCCATGCATGAAGTTACACAGACATGCACCCAACTGATATGAAAAACATTCTTATAACTCATGTAGGTAGAGGACGAATACATTTACATAAAGCTAAGAACCTTTTCTTGCTTTCTAACATGCATGGTCCAAGCTTGCATATTCTTTATAGCAACTAACTACAAGAAGCCATGAAAACACATATAGAGTGTCTGAAGTGAATAAGGTAGGAAAAGCCAGGTCTCAAGCACATGGAAAGGGAGAGATGATCCCTGCAGCACAAGGCTGTGTTCACGGACAAGGGCGGGTGGAAAATTCCTGGTTCCCCATGCAGCAAGCCACTTGCAAGAATTCTGAATAAAACCCTCATAATTACAGACAGAAGGGCTTCATTTTGCGGTGCACTCACACATGACCCAGCAGGACCAGACAATGCCCATTACTTGTGGTGGGAAGAGAAGCTGTTCCCAGAGAGACGGAATGGAATGATCCAAGTGTTGGCCACCAAAACTGCAACCTGCAGGCACTCTCACAGGCTAGGTGATCAGGCCAGTAGCAACAATAGGAAACACACAGCCCTCCATGTCCCTTCCCATCACCTTCAAAAGGTACACCAAGCTCTGTGTTCAGAAAGGGTCCCAGGTCTGGGAGGACCTGCCCTAGCCAATCTAGAAGCTCGATATGTGAGGTGGTGTAAAATGTTGCACAGGCCATTGGTCTTCCTGCGACCCTGCAACAGTGTCGTTTGGAACAAATTGGGGGAAGTCTCAGGCAGAGCCACCTGATATCGAAAGCCAGTAGAACCACTAACCCATATAGGCCCTATAGGTAGTTAGTCTAAGCTGACCAACGAGAACACCCTATAGGTTTTGGAGGTGTACCTGATTTTTGGGAGGTCACTTGTGAATAAAAATGTGTGACACAGCTGAAGGAGCTGAGGTTTCTGGAGATTTGTTTGTTTTCTTATATGATCCCTGCCTGTATTGGATAATAAAACACAGTAGAATTTGCCCCATGGCTGAGTCCTCCATTTTTGCATTGGGATGTCTTTGATGGGCCCAAGATTGTCAGACAACGGGGAACATTGTTATTGTGAATCCCCAATTCCTCTGGTACACAATTGTTTAAAGCGTGGACCTAGCTCGAGAGCAGCAGAGCACTGTATAGGTTATGAGGTGCCAGTGTATTGGCGGTCATATTTTAATAGCGCAGTACTGTGAGTTACTGTCTGTGCTACACTCTGTACATCCATTGGGATTGGTCCTCCGGTGGTGTTGAAAAAACCACGGTTTGAGAGATATGCAAAATTAGAGAATTGTAAGAGCATTCCAAGCTGATACCAGGATCGAAATCCAAAGGGTGGGCATGTGACAAGAGCAGGATTGTTTGCAGGGCCTCTCTTTGCGGGCGAGTTGTGATTTGCGCTCTGTTGATCAATTTGCTGTGCAATGGGCATGTGCCACCTGATTATGTGGAGCGTAGCCACCTGGTATGCAGATGTGCTACTCATGACTGCTTTGTAGATGATACATGCAGTCTTGAATAATATCCTGGCTTGGAGAGGAAGCCAATGTAGTTCCCTTAGGATTGTGGTGATTCGGTCCAAGTTCTGTGCACCTATAATGCGATGTGCTGCAGTGTGGTGGACTGCTTTTAGGGAAGCCATGTGAACAACTGGGAACCCCATCAAGAGGATAGTTCCCCATCGATGTGCAAGACCACAAGGGCCTGAATTATGGTCCAGAAGTCCTGCAGCAGGATGAAGGGTTTGATTTTGCGATGGGTGGAGTTTAGGAGCCAGGCCATTTGGGCCTTCTTGGTGATGTGTTTCTGGAAGGATAAGCTGCAGTCAATGGTGAATCCAAAAGATTTTGCTGAATCGGAGTGATCAAATCCTTCTATGTGCATATCATTGATCCACTGTTGGGCAATTTGTTGTTTAGCGGGAGGACCGTCTTGGATGGGTTAAGTTTGAGGTAGACAGTCGACGTCCAGGACTAGATGATGGCTAGGTAATTGCAGCGGCAACTCCTATTCTGTGGGCTTCTTGCTCCCATGTACAACTGAGTATTCTTCTGCATATTTCTGGATGGCTATATTTGGATTTTGAGGAGTCTGCTTGGAGGCTCCATGTAAAGGTTCAAAAGGATTGGTGATATTATGGAGCCTTGAGGGACTCCGCAGGAGACAGGGAGCCTGTTAGAATGCAGCATGTTCATCTGGACGGCCTGGTGTCTGCCCGAGAAATAGAAGGTAAACCAATTCAGGATACTGCCAGAGAATCCCATCCTGTCGGCGACGTGGGAGAGGAGGATCCGGCGGTCAATGTTGTCTAATGCAGCCAAGGGGGACAAGGTGGCATGAGTCACCTTTATCCATGATTTGGAGGGCATCATTTACCACCTGAATGCTGACTGTCTTGATGCTACACTTAGGACGGAACCCCAACTCATAGTCATTGAGGAGGTATAGTTCTTTGATTCTGGTGAGTAGCTCTGTAGTGACAATTTTTCCAAGATTTTGCCAATACATTGGAAGTTTGCAATGGGAAGTAGTTTAAAAAGAGGTTGTATGAGCCCAGCCTTGAGGGTGTACAGGAGTGACATATCTGTGAGGGAGGCATTAATGATACTGAGGAGTACATTGAGCACTGGGCCCATCAATTGTTTAATGATGGAGGCTGGGATGTTATTGTCAGCGTAGGAAGTAGGTTTGAGGGAAACAATTGTTTTGTGTAGGTCTGGGGAGAGGGGGCAGAGAATACAGGCCAGAGAGGAAGTGTGTGTGATGGAGGGGCAGGGCAGGCTAATGCTGTGTGAGGTTGATTTGGTGATATTTCTGATTGTTCCCTGAGTTGCTGGCACGTCAGGTCAGGTGAGGGTTTTGTGCTATGTTTAACTACTTTAAAGTGGGTTATGAGCCTGTTGGAAGCTGCTCCGATGGTGGTTGAGTAGCAGCTTTGGCCTCCGTAATCAGAATCCTATGGATGGTGCTGGGAAGGGAGCAAACCCATCCTACCCCGCAGGTGCTTAAAGAGGCAAGCCCAATTGGAAGTGCTATAATAGACCAGGGCAGAGGGCGGCGTCCTAATGACCCCACACAATCATATTATTGAATGCAATTTAGACATTTAGACATAGTGCGCGCATATAAGCAGATGCCATTTTGAAAATATTAAGTAACCATAGTCAAAGCATAAGGCCTGCACGGCCATACAGTATTTAGGATGCTAGACACAGGCCGCGAGCTTGAAAAGGAAATTTTAATAGGCCCAAGCAATGACGAGAGAGGCCCACGCTGCCAACCCTCACAGAAGACCTTCTTTGTTCTAAGATTGTTGCCAGTATGTTTGTTCCAAAAAGAGTGTTCCCTGCAATGCCACGAGACTGAACTGGGCGCCTTGGTGTACGTGTTATCAAAGACAGGCCGAAACAGGCCTCCGGCCCCATCACCCAGCTAACCCCAAGTTATAGTCTTTACAACTGCCCCAGTCCTGAGACCCCTGAATTCCAAGATACCAGTTGACCCCATACCACTGACCATAAACCAATGAACCATAAAGATCTAAGAGTATGGTTGCCCCAACTTTATTTCGTATTGAAATGGCTTGTAGAGCGAGGTACCGGGAGGGATAACTTATAGTCCAAAAGCGAGGGTGGAAGTCTTGGGTGCGGGTGATGTGATGGGAGTGAGTGAAGAATGTATGAGTCAGTTTGACCTCGAGGCTCCCCCTGTGCCAGTCTTTGAGCATGCCAGGTGCACTGTAGAAGTATAGAGTAGCACTATTCACAAATGTAGCTAATTGCTTCTTTGACCTTGGTTCCCTGTAGACGATGAGCCCAGCAGACCCCACATGAATAGAAGATGGACAGACTGGGTCCAATGACCTGGCGACCCCTATGGAGCAGGCCGACCATGTACAGGGTCGCACCAATCAGCCACACAGGTTTCCACTGTATACAATGACGTGACGTATGACGCTGTGTCTCCTTTTAGGCTTCTGCTTGTACCCTTTTTCGGCAGACCATCACTGAGGCAGCAGAATTCTTTGCTGATGCACCTGTTTTTGGAGAAATAAACACTTGTGATCATTGCAAGGGTTTATTGGGCTTTCTTCCCTAGCAGGTTGTATTTTTTCTGGTGTGAGCGTTTAGGGACGTGCCTTCAATTGGTGACCACAACGTGATCCCAGTGCCCCTGCCCGTGTCCGCTGAGGCCTCGAGGCCACTTCTTCTGGGGACCCTCGCACACCTACAGGGACCAGACCCAAAGAAAAACCTATGGTCAAGTGGCTTTCACAGGAGTGGTCTTTGCAAAATTCCTATCTGCTCTTTGGAGCAGAGTGTGGCTCAGAGGAGAGTGCAGGCTGGTATTATTGGGACCCCGTGACGGAGGAGTTCAGGTGAACACGCACATGTGAGTATACTCTCAAGTAATAACAAGTAGGGGACGGGTATATGGGAAAGTGTGAAGGTTGTGAACGCGTGGAAAGTGAGATTGGTGGTGTGGTGTGGATGTGGTTTGTTTTGTGAGTTTTTTATTATTATTATTATTGAGTTTTTTAAGGAGAATATGACAGAAAGGAAAACAGAATGTTAGGGAGCCTTCCTGAGTGAAGGGAGAAGGTGGTACCACGTATATTGTGTAACTGATGAAAAAGGAAACAAGTAGGAGCCCCACATAATTAGTGGGCTCTGGAATAGTAATCGTTCTCATTTTAGCATCTTATTTTTGTTTGTTTTGTTTGTGTTTTTATTGTATAGGGCGGAGCAGGGGCGTTGCTAGGGGGGGATTAGAGGGGTATAGCCCCTGATCTTTTGGTTGTAGCCCAGGATAGAATCTCAGGAGCTACAGCCAAAAGACTAGCTAGCCCCCAGTCCCAACATTTCTGACATCAGCGTAGCCACAGGTCTTTTCCAGACCTAGCAACTCCCCTGGGACGGAGGCCCGAGGAGGAGCATTGTGTAAATGGTAGCGTGTTTTAAGTGTGTGAAGTTTGAGAGGTGGTGTGTGGGGAGAAAAGGGGGAGAAAGTACTTTTGTGTTTTTGATGGGGAGGGAATTGAGGACTGACCTTTTTTTGACAGGCAGCAGCAGGGTGCGTGGTGCGCTAGTAAAGGCATGAGGGCAGTAAGGGGAAGGAAGGACCATCATAATGGGAGGAGAAATGCCCCTAGAGTATATGTATAAGGCCCTGCCACTATATCATGACATAATCAAGAAATGTCACCAACAATGGGCGTTGGCGACAAGAGGTGGGGGGATGCCCCACTTGTGGCCAGAGCAAGGCTCCCATAATCAGGTTATTTTGGAACATATTTCCATATTCTTGATAGCCAAATACAAGGGGAACATTTACAAAAGCAGAGGGAAACATTAGAACTTTGGAAAATGTTCGAAGATACTCAAGAGTGTGAGGGAGGAGGAGGAGCGCAAAACAATAGCAGGGACAACTGTGCAGGAAAGTAGGGAGGGGCACCAGCAGAACGCAGTGGAATATGTCCATTCACCACTCGCCCTGCAGTAGGTTATACCAACTCGACTTATGTGGCCACTATGGCGACAGCCCAACCACCCCCATATTCCTCCCCTGTGGATGTCCCAGCGCATGCCAATATAAATAAAAGCGACCTAGAGGTGGCATTGGCATCGGCACAAATCGAACTGGCCTGATTACGGGCAGAAGAGAGTGTAGTAAAGACAGACAAACCAGCAGATCAAGGATTTGATGGATGGGTGGAAAACAGGAGACTTTTTATTCAGGATAGATAACATGATCTTAAAGAAAGTACATATAGAGAAAGAGGGAGAAGGGGACGAGAGGGCGGACAGCCTAGGACATAATAATTTTAGATTTCGCAGAGGAGAGGAAGACAGGTGGAGTACAGTTGATGATGAGGAAGAGGGGGCAGAGCAAGCGCCTGAATAAACTCCCCAGGTAGAGAGATTTTAGGATGACTGGTTAAGGAGCAGGTTTGTCCAGATGGCAATAGCAAAGAAGAAAGAAAGGAGAAAAAAGAGTGACAGAAATAGGGCACAGGTGCAGATGCCCCTTATACATAAGGGGATCGGCAGGCCGCAATATGTGCCCTGGACGCAAATGGATAAAATCTATTTGATAAAGGGGCTCCCACACCTCACGGCAGTTGTGGGCAAGTGGATTTATGCATTAAAAAAGCAGACACCTGGCGGTCGGCGACATGAAGAGTTTATTAGTAGCGACTATCAGAGACCAGGCTGGGGATGTGTGGGTAAAAGCAGTATACTCAGGAGTGACGTTGGCAAACGTTGGAGCATCGTTTAACAAGATCCAGCGATCATTTCCAGACACACCTGACATACAATCGATAATGCAATGTACTATGGGCGATGACGAAGACCCCTCTCAGTTTAGTCTTAAAGTTCAGGAGATGTGGAGAACGGAGATCGGGTGGTTCATGGGACCAGTCAATATCCTTTTTCTACTTTGTTAAAACGGTCCTGCCAAAAGAGGTGCAAAGTGCACCAGACACAATTGTGGGCATCGAGTCGAAGGGGTGGGCCAAGATACAGAGTATCCTAATACATCATTGTAAGAGGATAAAAGAGTGTAATAAGGAAATGGCCCAGAGGCGGCAAGCAGAGGAAGCAAAACTGGTACAGAATAAATTAGATAAAATGTATGTGGAAGCATCAGTATCTATGTCGGTGCCGACGGAGGTGGCAGGAAACTCCCAAGAGTTTGCAAACAATATATTAGCTGTGGTTTGGTCAGAACGAGGGCTAGGACAGTGGGGCGGGGGTCCACAGTACCCTGGCCTGAGTGGCAACAAGAAGGACAGCAGCGAGGAAGAGGTGGGTTTCGAGGAGCAAGGGGGAGGAGGTTTTGTGGGAAAGGGTGCCCAGAGGTGGAGGAATGAGGCCTTCACGATGTTGGAACTGTACGAAGTGGGGATATTTTTCAAGAGAATGCAGGAGCAGACAAGGGTTGGGGTACAACTATGGCCCAGCACCCCAGGGGCCCCCACAAGTGCTAGTTACCAGAATGACAGCCATACCCTACAAGATACACAAGTCCTACACTCGGCCACCCCTGCAGATTCCTGGTCCACCAGTACAACAGCACCAAACACTACAACAACACACACACCTACCAGCAGGGAGGTGTCACAAACCTGTTTCACAGAGCACCCAATGGTACGGTTGCCCCTTTTGGGGTGCAGGCATGGGGGTTCCCTTTTAGTTTCCTGGAGCAAATACATATCCTGACTAGGACAGCCCACAGAGAATGTCCGGTCCTGTCAATGACCCTCAACCCTGAAGACGAACCTTTGGTGGAGGCAGAGATAGGAAACCAGTAATTCATTTTTATGGTCGATTCGGGTGCAACAAAATCATGCATCAGCAAAGGGGACTTCCTACTATCGGGCAAAACTCTTGACATGCAGGGCTTCTCTGGGGCTAATTACACAGTTCCATACACTGAAGAGCTAGATGGTAAAGGTAGGAGGGAAAGTGGTGCACGGTGCCGTATTGTATTGTGAGAGTTCTCGTGTTAACCTGTTGGGCAGGGACCTGCTCAGTAAGTTGACCATGAAAATCTCAGTCACTGATTAAGGAATTGTTTGCGCCACACCAGGAATGGGCACAATAAGAGCAATGGTAATCATACATGCAGGGGAGGTAGTGATCCGTGGGATACCCAAAGACCCAGTATCTACAGAATAACAGTGCTTGTGGAGGCGGTGCCCTAAATTGCCAAGGGCTGTTGGAGAGTGCTGCCAGATTTGATCTTTCCCTCTCTGGTGTCCACGGATTTGGTGGCGGGTACAATCCTGTCCCTAGACCTGCAAGGGTTGTTGGTGTCAGCGAAGAGAGTAGTGACAGGGATGGGTGTGAGTGACGTACAGTCCTTTGCATTGACCCAACTGTACCTCTCAAAGAGGTGACAGATGCTGAATTGTTTGGAAATGATGACAATGATGGAGAAATAATACTAGAGATTTGCATTTCCTGCGAAATCGGTCCAGTACCGAAGAGTGCAATGCCCCTTGATGGCCATTGTGCCCCACGCCCCTTCATTGAAGAAAACCTACAATATGTACCTGAGCGGTTGTGTATCACCAACCCAAATAATGTTATGATATGATAGGTTATTTATAACGCGCTCAATAACCAGAGGTTTCTAAGCATGGACCTGGGGATCGAAACTGTGTTGCCCCATGTCGCTTTGCTTCCAAGGCGAGCACGTTGCCGCTGAGCTATCCTCCCGAGAATGTTGGGCTTTTATAGGAAGTGACCCCAGTACACATAACATTGAAGGTAGGAGCAGTACTACCCCGGGCAATTGGAGACATAACACAGGCCATGTCTAATCAAGGTATAATAGTGCCATCCACATCCCTGTGTACCACAGCTATCTACCCTGTGTAAAAGGCAACAGGAGTCAGTTGGAGGATGATCCAGGATTTACACCCCCCTAAACGATGTGGTACAGAAGGTATTTCCTGTGGTCTCCAACCATGCCACCATTTTATGTAGTATCCCCAAAGAGGTGACCCACTTTACAGTGGTGGATCTGAAAAACGGCTACTTTTCAATACCATTGCAACCAGATTTGCCGTATCTTACAGCATTTACACATGGCGGAATGCGCTTCAAACATACTCGTTTGCCCCAAGGGTACTGCGAGATCCCAAGCATTTTCAACAGAACATTGCACGCTGACTTATGAAATATTCAAGTACCCAGCAAGATCATCCAGTACATAGACGATTTGCTTGTATGTAGTGATGCACTGCCAGAGGGACTCTATCACACTCTTATAACTACTGCCCCGGAAGGGGTACAAGGTTGACATGGCCAAACTAAAGTACTGTCAGCAGGAAGTACTTTATGTAGGTCAGTTAATATCAGCGAGTGACAAAAGGATCATACCATATAGACCAGCATCTGTGCGTGCCACCCCCTGATCCACTGCAGTGAAAGACATGCAGATTTGTGTGGGGCTATGCAACTACTGCAGAGCATGGATCTTGGACTATGCAGCATATATCAGGATGCTCTTGCAGGCCCTCAAGGAAGCACAAAAAAGCAATAACAATGTAGAATGTACAGCAGACATGATAAAAAAAAGTTCAATGATTTAAAGGAAGTGATATTTACAGCCCCGGTCCTCATCACCCCAGATTACACACATGAATTCTACATATTCTCACATTCTGCAGGTCAAGTTATGACTGTAGTATTGACCCAAAAGAGTACAATGGGCCACAAGTCATTGGCCTACTGCAGTGGCATGCTAGACACAGAGATGCAAGAACAGTTCCCATTCGAACAGGCACTTGCAGCAGCTGCGTTCACAATCGAGAAAAGTTCCACTATTGTGATGGGATGTTCCGTCACCTTGTATGTGGAACATTCAGTGTATGCCATTCTAGAGAGATAAAAATCTACCCTGACGACACAGAGAGCCTCAGCGTATGAAATTATTCTCGCAAGCCCAAATCTTCAAATTGTACGATGAAAAACAGTAAATCCTGCCACCTTCTTCACAGAAATGTGTACAGAAGGACTTAGCAACCTATGACTGTGTAACCTATGAAGGGGATGAAGTTGACATCCCCAAAGCAAGAGACAGCCCATTGGAGGCAGGGGAGGTTCTCTTTGTTGATGGGTCAGCAATAATTGACCAAGAAATGAGCCAGAGACATACGGGTGCTGATTAGTGCACCTCAAGGGAGGTGAATATGACGCATTGATTATGAAAAGATTGCCAATGCATCATTTAGGCCCAAGCAACGTAGCTCATAGTGCTCATTGAAGCGCTGTGAGCATCACAGGGGTGCTGCATGGCCATTTATTTCCGACTTGGCATATGTCACAACAACAGTACATGCCGGTATATCATAGAGGAGAAGAAGGAGATTCCAGAGAGAGCGGACGATTCTCCAGTACAACATGCTGCACTGCTAGATACATTAATTCCTGTGCTGTCCCAACACTCTGTAGTGGCTGTTAAGTGCGTCGCTGTGAGAAACCTAAAGATATCTCACCTGCTGGTCCCCAGAGATCTGTCATCCAGGTTGCCAGGACACGGCCATCGCTATTGGATCCAGTTCCTTGGGTGGACCAGTGGAGTACAAGTGGGACACTGAGGGTTGAGACGCGGCATCTCCTTCCCTGTAACAATTTTTTCCCATCCTACCCTGTATGATAATTCTAAGCTCTACCTCTCTTTTCCCACACAAACACTTTCTTACATGGTAACAGAAAACAGACTAACACCAGAGCCGTTTACCTGACATGTCCCAACACTCGGGTCAGGCAGAGTCAGGCAATTGACAATAACCACACACACACCTGACGGTCCTTTACCTTCCCCACAGTGATAAAAGGTGGACCACGAAAGCACACATTGAGCACGGCCAAACGCACGAGGAGACAGCTACACCAAACTGGCAGTACAAAGGGAGAAGAAAAGCGGTGAGACCTGGAAGGATGACCAAAGGGGAACTGCCCATGCCCTTTTCAACTCAGATCTGCAAAGCATCCAGAAGGTAAATCGTAAGACCGAGAGTTATAGCTGGCGTGTGGAGCAACAGATGTCGATGGTACACGGGGGCCTCCCGCATTGATAACACAGGCGGAGAGGCAAGCTGGCTACCCTGGTACTATCCTTGTCTCCAGAAAACAAAGAAGCCAATGGGTTAGGCACAGCCGGTGAGTTGGAGGAAGCTGATATCAAAATGAACTGTGTTAAGCCTGAGGTGGTGAGTAGCAACATTTTGAATGCAAGAAGAAAGAACTTGTGTGTTTGTTTGAATATTAAAGAAAGTCCAGTTGAGGTCCAGGTGCAGAGATGTACGGGGCCATGTGGCTCTCATTCGAAAGGCTCTCACCGGGACCTGTTTCTTTTAAACTACAACAACCAGAAGGCCCTAGGAACGAAAGGGTGGCATGAGGCATCAGAGTGGTCCTACAAGGGTCATGTCAAATTCCTTGTACAATTGAAAGTCTCTGACCCGTTGCCAGAGGAAAGCTAGGGGAAGGGAACCCTGCTTTTCAACTCAATTGTGAACTGTGATAATTGGCAAATATGAACCCAACAGAGGGATGCTGAAAGAAAGCTAAGAGGAAGAAACCCTGCTTTCTGATAAAACTGAGCAATATATGAACTGTATTAGGAATACATGAACTGTGTTGAAGAAGGGCCGTAGTGAACACGACGGAGTGAGGCCCATTTCTGTAAGAAGGATTCGAACCCAGAAGAAGAGCAATCGCCCAAGAATGCAAGAACACTGAGAGAACTTTTGTTTGTTTGTTAATTCTAACCAGCAAACCTTCTAAGGCAAGAGACTTTTGCAGGAAAAAGACTTGGCCTCTGAACGGGTTTTGATATTGTTGAACTGAACTGTGAACCTTGTGCTGTCGAGACCCAGGAGTGTGCTGTGCTCAAGTGTCCGGCCTTGTCCCGTGCCTCAAACGTGGGGAAGGGAGACCCAGCCATACCATCCTGATTTATCATTTTGGGAATACTTATTTCTTTTCTGGTGAACATTATCCCACACCCTTTTTTTTGTGACTAGTAGTAAGGATTGGCAATAGTTGTTTTTTAGTATAGGACCTTTTTATTTGACAAGACGCCACTAGGACTGCCTTATTATTATTTGATGGTTGTATCTTGCTCCCAACTTAGATTTAGGTTTGGATTAGGCGTTTATCTCACCCATTAAAAGGCTCAATAAACACCCTTGCACTGTGATCACTGTGTCTGTCTTTACATTTCACTGGGAAACTGGCGGCCTATCTCCCAGTTCCTGCATTTTGCTGAATACATTGTGACCATGTCTCCAAATAATCAACAGAACACCCCATACACAACAGTGCCTATTGCACAGCTAATTGAATTACAGGGCAAAGCACTAAACGAAGAAAAGGAACTATGGACAAAGAGAGGTTGCAAACAATCCCCAACTGACTTGTTGTGGAGACAGGAGTGCCCTGCAAAGCAGTAATGCCCTATGAACTTTTGAGGATAGCTTTCGACCAACTCCACCACCCCTCCCACAGCTCAAAGAAACATATTGTAGCTGACATAGAAGAGGACTGGTTCGACAAGCCAACATTCAGGAGCACCTCACTAACATGATCATACACTGCACCACGTGTCAAACTTTCATCACAGGCCTGATACTACGAACACTATGAGGCACTCTGCCTCACCCTACCAAGCCTTTCCGCGAGCTGCACATAGTTTACATGAACATGAGGGAAAGATGCAATGGGTCCCGATACTTGCTGGTGTAGTCTGCCCTTTCTCGCAGTGGGTCAATGCTGGACCTTGTGCACACATGGATGCCAAATGTGCAGCCAAATTCCGGGTCCATGAGGTTTTCCCCTGATGGGGTGTGTACTAAGGTCTGATAATGGCACCCATTTTTTGAAAGAGATCTTTAAAAATATCACAGCACTACTTTTGTCTTATCTCGTGAGTCGGATCTCTGACTTACAAATCACAATGTGAATCTATGACAACCCAAAAAGTGAAATCATTCCTCCGTAACTATCCCGAACATCATGGATTTCCCATATTAATGCCGCGTCTTCTCCCAATTGAAAAGTAGTAGTCTCATTACAACATGAACACCCTATTCAATATTACCAATCTCAATGTGAGTCTATGAGTATTCAAACAAGTGAAATCATTACTCCGTAACTATCCCAAACATCATGGATTCCCCAGATACATGTCGCGTATTCCCCCATTTAAAAGTAACAGTCTCATTTCAACATAAACACTGTATCACATATCGGGTGTCTAGACTTACTTAATAAGGCTCCTGTCATCCGCGTTGGCTTGCTCCGGGTATCTAACACCGGCCGCCACCATTTTGGGAATATTTAACTATTGCCATGGCGACGCGTCGTCACGTCCGCCATTACGCAAACTTATACGCGTATGAGGGCGTGCAAAAACGCTTCGTTACCCATTCAATCTAAGGAATCAAAATTCAAAAAAAGGGAATAAATGAAAAAAGCCCAAAGCAAAGATGCTATGTCCTTAATTTAATTTGGGGAGATCAGCGTTACCTTTAATAAGATAGTTTGGTTGTCCGCACTCAGAAAGTTGTCATGGCAACCGCAATTGTCATGGCGATGCATCGCCACGTCGGCCAATACAACACGGCAAACGAGCATGCAGCAGAAGTGCACTGCCCCTTGAGCCAAATCATTAGTGCTTCCTACGCATACAGTAGGGGGATCCTAGTGATATATCATGTGCGTGCCTCAAATATAAGCATAGGTATGATCCACCTTAATCCCGATATGTAATTAATCCAATGTGTTTTAGCTACTAATGCTAAAACTAAATCACTGATCAGAAAATGGGGGTTCGTCATATTGACACAATTTGAGTGTTTAAAACTGTAACAATCATCAAACACAGTTTATGCATTACTAGGTTACATTGGCATATAATAATTCTACTTATTTATAAAAACTGGGACAATGTACTCCATCTGTGAAGAAAAGACATCAATATCAAAGCGACTTAGCTGCAAATCCAATATACATTCTTGCGAAAGAAACATTACATTGGGAAGCATACATCTCATATTCATGCAGGTTATTCTATTAGAGTTAACCCATTCCAATCAGTCCGAGACTGGAGTCAGTGTGCTATATTGAAATATAGCCTCACAGGAACGACGCCATTTCTGTATCAAAATTCAGGCCTAGCACCGTTGTATTGAACGAGCAAATTAATCTAGCTTCCGCTTGGCGTAAGGCTTTTACTCTATCACCACCTCTTTTGGTTAGTGTAACGTGCTTCAGGCCCACAAATCTGATGAGGCTCATATATCGTCCATTTGGTGATTCTTTTGCCAGTGCATGGATAATGGTAGGGCTGAATCCTGGCTTCCAATTTACGTCGGGTGTTCCCGAATCCTGGTCCTCAGTTCCCTTTTGGTACTGCCTATGTCCATTTTCTTACAGGTACAAATTATTACATAGACCACATACCTGGTTCTGCAATTAATCATATGTTGAATTCTGATAGT
The DNA here is from genome assembly GCF_040938575.1 of Ambystoma mexicanum. Classification (NCBI taxonomy): domain Eukaryota; kingdom Metazoa; phylum Chordata; class Amphibia; order Caudata; family Ambystomatidae; genus Ambystoma; species Ambystoma mexicanum. The sequence goes on from NC_090936.1 coordinate 438,932,466, forward strand.
TTTACCGTTTGGACCTTCAAGCTCTTTCGTTTTGTCTCTTGCAAATTTGTACATTGTGCAAAAACCACATTTTGTGAAGCCTGGTTGGTTTGTATTCAACCACGTGTTATCTGTCACCCCTTTTGCGTCGGGTAATAATGATGGACAGATAATGGATTTGAGTGTGCTTGCTTTTTTAAAAGTGATAGTTGGTTTGTCATCAATATGGTGGTGTAAATGTTCATCCAACTGTAATAAGTACCTATGTTTTTGTAGGATTTTTCTAATTCTTTGATGGTCCTTATTGAATTGAGTTACAAACACTGTTTTCATTTGTGTCACTTCTTTTTTAGTTTTCAGTGTTAAGGTATCCTTCTGTTGCTAAAGTAGATACTAACACTAAGTACCTCTACAAGGACTAAAAACCCGCCAAGGTGTATTTTAGGTATTTGGTTACCAAAGCACCAAGTGATGAGACATTTGAAAAAGACAGGTCTCATCTGTTGTATTTTGTGTGGCTTTTTTCTGTTTACTGTAACAAGTCAAAGGTTGCCTTCTTGTATACCAAATTAAGCATCTGTTAATTTAGAACTTGAATATGCTTGTAAGTGAGTTATAGTTACTTTATGTATTTTGTACTCTATTAGCACTTTTTGGTGATTAGCACACAACACTTGATTCAACAGCAGTTTATTCAACAGCACTGGTCACTTTATCTGTCAATTCATTGACCAATTTTTATGTGTATATTTTTAAATTTATATGCTTTGTATTAAAATTGTTTTTAACAGAATCAGCAATGAAGTTAGGTTGTATTTTCCATGAACTTCTAAGTACAATTGTTCTTAATCATGTTTTAGTGTGATAATTCATGTTCAACCAGTTAATTGAGTGTCCAAACCTCAAATAGGTAGGGGAGCCTCTATGGTCTATTGTTTTCTAGTAAATGTTCATCCAACTGTAATAAGTAACAATGTCTTTGTAGGATTTTTCTAATTCTTTGATGGTCCTTATTGAATTGAGTTACAAACACTGTTTTCATTTGTGTCACTTCTTTTTTAGTTTTCAGTGTTAAGGTATCCTTGTGTTGCAGGTTTGTAGTTTTCTCAAAGGCCTTCTGCAAACACTTGTTACGGTATCCTCTTCTTTTGAAACAATTCCTCAAAAGGTTGCATTCTTGTTGAAATTTTGTGTCATTTTGGCAATTTCATCTAGCTCTTATATACTCTCCAAGGGGGATATTTTTAATAGTTGCCCGTTGGTGACAGCTATTTGCATGCAGGATAGAGTTGACTTTGGTTGGTTTCCTAAAAGTACAAGTTTCCAGATGATCATCTTTGACATAAATCGTGAGGTCCAAAAAATTGATTTGGTGAGTATTATTTTCTCCAGTGAATACTATGTCAAATGGATTTTGATTGAGTCTATTAGTGAATTCATGAAGCAATATGTCAGATCCTTCCCAAATTAAAAAAATATCATTGATGTATCTTACCCATAGTTTCACTCTCTGGTCAAAGCATGGGTCCTGATATACTGAGAGTTCCTCAATGAACCATAAAGATCTGAGAGTATGGTCGCCCCACCTTTATTTCATATTGACATGGTTTGTAGATAAATTGTAGTCCAAAATTGAGGGTGAAAACCTTGGATGCGGATGATGCGTTCGGGATTGAGTGAGTGAAGAATGTAGGAGTCAGTTTGACCTCGAGACTCTCCCTGTGCCAGTCTTTGAGCATGCCGGGTGCACTGTCTAATGATAGAGTAGCACTATTCCCAAATGTAGCTAATTGCTTTATTGGCCTTGGTTCCCTGGAGACGATGAGCCCAGCAGACCCCATGTGATGGAAGACGGACAGACTGGGCTGGGACCCATGACCTGGCATCCCCTGTGGAGCAGGCTGACAATGTATAGGGTTACACCAATCAGCCACGCGGGTTTCCACTGTATACAATGATGTGACCTATGATGCTGTGTGTCCTTTTAAGCTTCTGCTTGTACTTCTTTTCGGCAGAGTGTCCTGTGGCAGCAGAGTTCTTTGCTGATGCACCTTTTTTTGTAGACATAAACACTTATCATTGCATGTGTTTCTTGGGCTTTCGTCCCTAGCAGGTTGTATTTTTTCTGGTGTGAGCATTTAGGGACGTGCCTTCAATTGAGACCGCAACGTGATCCCAGCGCCCTCTTTGTGGCTGAGGTTGCCAGGCCACTTCTCCTAAGGGGCCTCGCCCACCTACAGGGACCAGACCTGAAAAAACGCATATTGTAGAGTTGTTTTTACAGGAGCCGTCTTTGCAGAATTTCTATCTGCTCTTTGGAGCAGGGCACGGCTCCCAGGAGAGTGCAGGCTGGTATTATTGGGACCCCATGACTGAGGAGTTCAGGTGAACACGCACATGTGCATATACTCTTGCAAGTGATGACAAGTAAGGGACGGGTATATGGGAACTGTGAAGGTTGTGACCATGCAGAAAGTGAGATTGTTGGTGTGGTGTAGATGTGGTTTGTTTTCATGTTTTATTATTATTATTGAGTTTTTTAAGGAGAATATGAAGGAAAGGAAAACTGAATGTTAGGGAGCCTTCGCGAGTGACGGGAGAAGGTGGTTCCACGTATATTGTGTAACTGAGCAAAAAGGAAACAGGTCGGAGCCCCACATAATTAGTGGGCTGGGGAATAGTAATCGTTCTCATTTTAGCATCTTATTTTTGTTTTTTTGTTTGTGTCTATTGTGTAGGGTGGAGGCCCGAGGAGTGGCATCGTGTAAGTGGTAGCGTGTTTTGCCTATGTGAAGTGTGAGAGGGGGTGTTTGGGGAGAGAAAGGGGGAGAAAGTAATTTTGATTTTTTGACGGGAGGAATGCAGGACTGACCTTTTTCTGACAAGCAGCAGCGGTGTGCGTGGCACACTAGCAAAGGTGTAAGGGCAGTAAGGGGCAAGAAGGACCATCATAATGGGAGTAGAAATGCCTTTAGAGTATATATATAAGGCCCTGCCAGTAGATTGTTTGTTTGTTTTATTATTTATAATGCGCAACAGACCCAGGGGTATTAGGGCGCAGCAGTTACAAGAAGATGCAAAGCTTAGTTACAGATAATCATACAGTGAGATACATTACTTACAAAACATAACAGGGTATACAGATATTACAGATATTTGCAAGGCATAATGTACAAGGTTATGGTTACCGTCGTGGGGGTAGCCGGTAGTAAATCGTGAGGTGAGATACATTTCTTACAAGAGCGGGGTATGTAGGAATTTACAAATAATATGGCCAAAGTACACAAAATTGCGGTTATAGCCAGGGGGAATCGAGAATTATCACAAACAATGGGCGGTGGAGACAAGAGATGGAGGGATGCCACACTCGTGGCCACAGCAGGGCTCCCATAATCAGGGTATTTTGGAACACATGTCCATATTCTTGACAGCCAAATTCAAGGGGAACAGTTGCAAAAGAGGAGGGAAATATTATAACTTTGGAAAATGTTCGAAGGTTAAAAGAGTGTGTGAGAGAGGAGGAGGAGCGCCAAACGTTACCAGGGATGACTGTCCAGGAAAGGAAGGAGGGGCGCCAGCGGAAAGCAGTGGAATATATCCATTGACCGGTCACCCTGCAGTATTTTATACCAACCCGACTTATATGTCCACCACAGCGACAGCCCCACCACCACATAGGTATCCCCTGCGGACGTCCCAGGGAATTCCGATATAAATAAAAGGGACCTAGAGGTGGCATTGGCACAAACAGAACTGGCCAGATTGCAGCCAGAAGAGAGTGAAGTAAAGACAGACAAAATAGCAGAGCAAGGAGTAAATGGGTGGAAAACAGGAGACGTTTTATTAAGAGTTGATAAGACGACCATAAAGAACGTACATATAGAGAAAGATGAAGAAGGGGCGAGAGGGCGGACAGCCTAGGATATGGTAATTTTGGATCTCACAGAGGAGAGGAAGACAGGTGGAGTACAGTTGATGATGAGGAAGAGGAGGCAGAGCAAACGCCTGAACAAACTCTCTGGGTAGAGAGATTTTAGGATGGCAGGTTAAGGAGCAGTTTTGGATCACACAACCGCTCTCATATGGGGCCCAGGATGGGCACGTATTTATATCTGATTCACGACAAAATGTTCAAGTATCCATAATATACCATACTTCTTAGAGAAAGGAAGATGAGTCTTTCGGATTCATATCAAAAATGATTTATCCATAATAGTTCAAACAAAAAGCTATCACTAATAATCCTTAGTGAGGAAGCAGTTGCCACAATCCACATGTATTAGACTAAAAAAGCCAATGCATTTCGGAAATTATTTCCTTCATCAGGGCGAGTCTCATTGGTGTGGTCAGTGGTGAAAAACAGAACGTCCTGCGTTCATGCCCACTCAGCAGTGGGTTGTAAATGACAATATGCACAAAGGCATGGAGAAAATCCACTCGTGCTTACAAGGAAACCAATCTTGTAATACACAGAGAGAAACGATCCGTTTCTCTCTGTGTATTACAAGATTGGTTTCCTTGTAAGCACGAGTGGATTTTCTCCATGCCTTTGTGCATATTGTCATTTACAACCCACTGCTGAGTGGGCATGAACGCAGGACGTTCTGTTTTTCACCACTGACCACACCAATGAGACTCGCCCTGATGAAGGAAATAATTTCCGAAATGCATTGGCTTTTTTAGTCTAATACATGTGGATTGTGGCAACTGCTTCCTCACTAAGGATTATTAGTGATAGCTTTTTGTTTGAACTATTATGGATAAATCATTTTTGATATGAATCCGAAAGACTCATCTTCCTTTCTCTAAGAAGTATGGTATATTATGGATACTTGAACATTTTGTCGTGAATCAGATATAAATACGTGCCCATCCTGGGCCCCATATGAGAGCGGTTGTGTGACCCAGTATTATTACTTGGTCTCCAGCGTGTGTTGCAATTATAAGTCCGGGTGTCTCCAGACTTGTCACAGCCAGCTCCTTTTCAATTGGATGTATATTCTTTTTTGAAATATTTGATTTTTACTTGAATATTCTGAACATTTTTGAATACATGGTGGTGCCCACTCTCTTTTCTGTTTTTTTTTTAAGGAGCAGTTTTGGCCAGATGGCAATAGCAAAGAATAAAGGAAGCAGAAAAAAGAGTGACAGGAGTAGGGCACTGATGCAGATGCCCCTTATCCATAAGGGGACCGGCAGGGGACAGTATGTGCCCTGAGCACAAATGTATAAAAACTATTTGATAAAGGTGTCCCACCCCTCACGGCAGGTGTGGGCAAGTGGATTTATGCATTCAAAAAGCAAACAGCCGGGGTATCCCTGGCAGTTGGCGACATTAAGTGTTTATTAGTAGCGACTATCAGAGACGAGGCTGGGGATGTGTGGATAAAAGCAGGATACCCGGGAGTGACTTTGGCAAACGATGCACACGGTGGAGCATCGTTTAACAAGATCCAAACACAAATATGGGATGCTCTTCAGCAAGCGTTCCCAGACACAACTGACATACAATCGATAATGCAATGTACTATGGGCGATGACAAAAACCCCTCTCAGTTTATTCTTGAGGTTCAGGAGATGTGGAGAGCGGAGATGGGTGGTTCATGAGACCAGTCAATATCCTTTTTCTACTTTATTGTTAAAAAGGGCCTGCCAAAAGAGGTGCCAAAAGCACCAGACAAAATTGTGGCCATCAAGGCGAAGGGGGGGGGGCGAAATACAGAATATACTAATACATAATTGTAAGAGGATAAAAGAGTCTGCAAGGAAATGGCCCAGAGGTGGCAAGCAGAGGAAGCAAAACTGGTACAGAATAAATTAGCTAAAATTGATGTGGAAGCATTAGGGTCTACGCCAGTGCAGACAGAGGTGACAGGAAACTCCCAAGAGTTTGCAAACAATAGAATAACTGTGGTTTGGTCAGAAGGAGGGCAAGGACAGTGGGGCAGGGGTCCACAGTACCCTGGCCCGCTGTGGCAACAAGAGGACAGCAGCGAGGAAGAGGTGGGTTTCGAGGAGCAAGGGGAGGAGGTTTTGTGGGAATGGGTCCCAAAGGGGGAGGAATGGGGCCTTCACAATGTTGGAACTTTGGGAAGTGGGGACATTTTTCAAGCGAATGCAGGAGCAGAAAAGGGACGGGGTACAACTACGTCCCATCACCCGAGGGGCCCCCACAATTGCAGATAACCAGAATGACTTCCATACCCTACACTCAGCCACCCCCAAAGATACCTGGTCCACCAGCACAACCGTACAAAACAGTATAACAACACGCACCCCAGCACACCTACCAGCAGGGAGGTGGCACAACCCTATTTAATGGAGTACCCAATGGTACGCTTGCCCCCTTTTGGGGTACAGCCTTGGTGGGTGAAACCCCTTTTCGTTTCCTGGGACAAATACATATCCTGACTAAGACAGCCCACAGAGAACTCTTGCGTGTCCGGTCCTGTCAAGGACCCTGAACTCTGAAGAGGAAGCCTTGGTGGGGGCAGAGATGGGAAACAAGCAATTCATTTGTATGGTCAATTGGATGCAACAAAATCATGCATCATCGAGGTGGACTTCACACTATCGGCAAAACTCTTGACACGCAGGGCTTCGCTAGGGCTATTTCCATGGTTCCACACACTACAGAGCTAGATGTAAAGGGGGGAGGGAGAGTGGTGCACAGTCCATTATTGTATTCTGAGAGTTCTCATGTCACTCTGTTGGGCAGGGACCTGCTCAGTAAGTTGATCATGACAATCTCATTCACTGATCAAGGAATTGTTTGTACCATGCCAGGAATGTGCACAATAAGAGCAATGGTAATCATACATGCAGGGCAGGTAGTGATCCGTGGGATACCCGTAGACCCAGACATGTTTATCTATGGAATAACAGTGCTTGTGGAGGCAGTCCCTCAAATTGCCAGGGCGGTTGGAGAGTGCCACCAGATTTTATCTTTCGCTCTCTGGTGTCCCCGGAGTTAGCGGTGGGCACAATCCTGTCCCTAGACCTGCAAGGGATGTTGGTGTCAGCAAAGAGTAATTTTACTAGGGATAAACAGGGATGGGTGTGAGTGGTGTACAGTCCTTTGCATTGACCCCACTGTACCTCTTAAAGAGGTGACAGATGCTGAATTGTTTGAAAATAATGACAAAGATGGAGAAATAATACTAGAGATTTGCATCCCCTACAAAATCATGGTGCAGTACCGAAGAGTGCAATGCCCCCTGATGGCCATTGTGACCCCACCCCCCTTCATTGAAGCAACCATAGAATAGGTACCTGAGCGGTGTGGACCACCAATCCACATAATGTTGGGCTTTAATAGGAAGTGACCCCAGTACACATAATGTAAGGTAGGAGCAGTACTACCCCGAGTGAAACAATACCCATTGTCAAGAGAATTAGAGACACAATACAGGGCCTGCTTGATCAAAATATAATAGTGGCAGCCTCATCCCTGTGTAACACAGCTATTTACACTGTGTAAAAGGCAACAGGGGGCAATTGGAGGATGATCCAGAATTTACGCCACCCTAAACAATGTGGTACAGAAAGAATTTCCTGCAGTCTCCAAACCCACCACCATTTTATGCAGTATTCTCAAAGAGGAGACCCACTTTACAGTGGTGGATCCGAAAAAGGTCTTCTTTTCCATACCATTGCAGTCCGATTCACAGTATTTTACAGCATTTACCCACGGTGGAATGTGCTTTGAACATACTCGTTTCACCCAAGGGTATTGCGAGAGCCCAAGCATTTTCAACAGAATATTGTACGCGGATTTAGGAAATATTCAAGTACCCAGCACAATCATCCAGCACGTGGATGATTTTCTTGTATGTAGTGACAGTGAGCAGCACTGCCAGAGACACTCTATCACACTCTTACAACTACTGGCCTGCAAGCGGTACAAGGTTGGCAAGGCCAAACTACAGTACTGTCAGCAGGAAATACTGTATCTAGGTCAGTTAATATTAGCGAGCGACAAAAGGATCATGCCATATCGAGCAGCATCTGTGCGTACCACCCCCTGACCCACCACAGTGAAGGACATGCAGAAATTGTGGGGCTATGCAACTACTGCAGAGCATGGATTGTGGACGATAGAGCATATACCAGGGCGCTCTTGCAGGACCTCAATGAAGCACAAAAAAGCAATAACAATGTACAATGGACTGCAGACATGATAAAAAAAGTTAAATGATTTAAAGGAAGTGATATCTGCAGCCCTAGTCCTCGTCACCCCAGATTACACACATGAATTCTACATATTCTCACATTCTAATGGCCATGTTATGACTGTAGTATTGACCCAAAAGAGTACAATGGCCCACAAGTCATTGGCCTACTACAGTGGCATGCTAGACACAGTGATGCAAGCACAGTTTGCGTGTGAACAGGCACTCGTTGCAGCTGCGTTCACGATCAAGGAAAGTTCCACTATCGTGATGAGATGTTCCGTCACCTTATATGTGGAACATTCAGTGTTCGCCATTCTAGAGATATCAAAATCTACCCTGACAACACAGAGAGCCTCAGTGTATACAATTATTCTCGCAAGTACAAAAATTCATATTGTACGATGCAAAACAGTAAATCATGCCACCTTCTTAACAGAAATGTGTACAGAAAAGGACTCAGCAACCCATGACTGTGTAACCTATGAAGGGGTGGAAGATTACATCCCCAAATAAAGCGACAGCCCATTGGAGGAGGGGGATGTCCTCTTTGTTGACGGGTCAGCAATAATTGACCAAGAGATGGGCCAGAGACATATGGGCACCGCAGTAGTGTGCCTATAGGGAGGTGAATATGAGACATTGATTATGAAAAGATTGTCAATGCATTATTCAGCCCAAGCAGCAGAGCTCATAGTGCTCATTGAAGAGCTGTGAGCATCACAGGGGTCCCGCATGACCATTTATTCTGACTAGGCATACGTCACGGCAACAGTACATGCCGGTCTGTCATTGTAACGCTCACCTGATTCCCACGGAGGCGCGGGTCTTGGCAGGAAGCTGTCTGTGACTCGAAAAGTGATGTGCAGGACTCGATTGGCTTCTGGGGTCGAACCTCTTCGCACTGTGTGTCGGACTCGAAGAGTGAGGTTTCTGCAGGTGAAAGAATATGGGGGTTAATGGTCTGGGTAGTTGAATGTCCCTCTCTCCCTTTCTCTCTTCCCAGCTTTTTCGTAGAGCCCCCAGGTCAACGTGCTCACCTTATATAGGTGAATGCTGGGCTCTCCATCTGCGTCTGGTGCAGGGTGCCGTTGCCAGTTCCTTCACTGGTGAAACATAGGCCTCTTGAATTCAGAGGATGGTTACCGTCGTTGTCTGCACGAGCGGTGAGTTTCTGGACACCTTTTGTCTGTATAGTCTTTAAATGCGTGGCACGTGTATATGCAGACTCTATATAATGCTTTTCCCTTATGTATTGCAGGGCTCTTGAGATGGAAGATGAAGTAAAGCGCCTGGAAGTTTGTAAGTATGGCAAGTGCTCTAATTGTCTCTTTCCTTGCAGCTTAGTTCGTGTTAAAGAGACGACGGAGTGTTTGCAGGCGTTGTATTGCGACGAGCGGGATGGACGTAAGTAAATACCTGCTTAATGTCTTTTCTTTTGCCTTTCAGATGTTGGTTTGCAGCGCCGGAGTCCGCGGAATGCCAGTAAGTTGTTAACAATGCTTTGTCTTTACAGGCGGAGATGCAGAACGAAGAAATCCGGAATCCACAGCGTGCCGGTAAGTATAGCAATACTTTTGCCTTTGCATGTGGAGATGCGGCGTGACGAAGCGACCGCAGCCGATGGATCAGGTGAGTAAGTGCTGCGTGTAAAGTTCGCCTTGCTAACCTGTTGTTTCTGTTCTTTGCAGGTGGTGATGATGTCTGGATACTGAAATGGTAAGTAGATTCTTGCAGGTCCAGGATCCGAAGAAGAAAATCCGGAGCAGACTCGGTGAGCGTTCTGCTGCAGATGCAGAATAACGCGAAGCACGCTTCATCTATCGGGTGTGGTTTAAATAGCCTTGGGGTGATGAGGCATCTTCTTCCACGGCCCCGCCTAGGCAAGAAAAGAGTTCCAGTTTCCAGAAGAGTTCCAGTGCTGTATCCAGGGAGTGGAGCTGCCCCACCCAGGTAAGAAAGTAGTCCCTGTTCTTAGATAGCTTCTAAGCGACTGGTAAGTAAGCAGCATGGTCTGCTGCAGGTAAGTCCACCCAATCATCCTTATACCTTTTATGAGCCCGGCGCTTCCAGTGCCGGGACCAATGGTTTTGATGAGCCTGGTGCCACCGGCGCCAGGACAAGGTCCAAAAGGTCCCAGTGGGGACCGGCTGGTGCCTAGGATTAGGGTTAGGGGCCTGCTTCCAAGGACGTTGGGCTGGTCCTGGCTCCTTGGAAGCAGTGATCATGACAGTCATAGTGGAAAAGAAAGGGATTCCGGAGAGCGGACGGTTCCCCAATACAAAATGCCGCACTACTAGATACATTAATTCCTGCACTGTCCAAACCCTCTGTAGAGGCTGTTATGTGCGCCGCTGTGAGAAACCTGAAGGTGTCTCACCCACTGGTCCTGGAGATCTGTCATCCAGGTGGCCAGGACACGGCCATCGCTATTGGATCCAGTTCCTAGGGGTGGACCAGTGGGGGAGGATCACTTGGGCGAGGGGTCTTCGGGGAAAAGAAGTGGGACACTGGGGGTTGATACGCAGTATCTCCTGTCCTGCAACAACTTTTCCCCATCCTACCCTGTTGATATTTAGAAGCTCTACCCTCCCTTTCCCCACACAAACACTTTCTAACACGGTAACAGACAACGGACTCACACCAGAGCCGTTTACCTGACATGTCCCAACACTCAGGTCAGGCAGAGTCAGGCAATTCACAATAACCTGACAGTTATTTAACTTCCCCACAGGGATACAAGCCAGAGCACAAAAGCACACTTTGAGCAAGGCCGAACGCACGAGGAGACAGCTACACCAAATTGGAAGTACAAAAGGAGAAGAAAAACAGTGGGACCCGGAAAGACGATGAAGGGGGAATTGTCCTTTCTCTTTTCAACTCAGACCTGTGAAGCATCTAGAAAGGAAATCGTAAGACCGGGAGTCACAGCTGGCGTGCAGAGCAACAGATGTCAATAGTACATGGGGCCTCCCGCATTGATAACGCAGGCGGAGTGGCAAGCTGGCTACCGTGGTACTATCCTTGACTCCAGAGAACAAAGAAGCCAATGGTCAGCACAGCCAGTGAGTCGGAAGAAGCTGATATCAAACCGAACTGTGTTAAGCCCAAGGTTGCGACTGGCAACATTTTGAACGCAAGAAGAAAGGATTTGTGTGTTTGTTTGAACTTTAAAGAAAGCCGTCGAGGTGCAGAGAAGTCTGGGGCCACGTGGCGCTCATTCAAAAGGGTCTGACCGGGACCTGTTATTTTGAAACTACGACAACCAGAAGGCCCTCAGAAATGATGGCGTGAGGCATCAGAGTGGTCCTACAAGGGTTGCATCAAATCCCTTGTGCAATCGAAAGTCTCTGAACCATTGCCAGAGGAACGCTAGGGAAAGGGAACTACACTTTCCACTACGATTTGTGAACTGTGATAATTGGCAAATGTAAACCCAACAGAGGGATGCCGAAAGAAAGCCTTAGAGGAAGAAACCCTGCTTTCTGATAAAACTGAGCAATACATGAACTGTGTTAGGAATACATGAATTGTGTTGAAGAAAGGCTGTAGTGAACCCGACGGAGTGAGGCCCATTTCTGTAAGGAGGATTGGATCCCAGCGGAGGGAGATCCTAGGTGCGAAGAGCAATCGTCCAAGGTGTAAGAACACAGAGAACTTTTGTTTGTTTATTACTTCTAACCAGCAAATCTTCTACGGCAAGAGACTTTGCAGGAAAGAGACTTAGCCTCTGAACAGGTTTTGATATCGTTCAACTGAACTGTGAACCTCGTGCTGTCGAAGCCCAGGAGTGTGCTGTGCTCAAGAGTCTGGCATTGTCCTGTGCCCCAAACGTGGGGAAGGGAGACCCAGCCATATCATCCTGACTTATTATTTAGTGAACACTTCTTTCTTTTCTGGTGAACATTATCCCACACTCTCTTTTGTAACTAGTAGTAAGGATTGGCAATTTTTGTTTACTTTTTTTAATATAGGCCCTTTTTATTTGACAAGACGCCACTAGGACTACCTTATTATTATTTGATGGTTGTAGCTTTCCCCAATCTTAGATTTAGGTTTATATTAGGCATTTGTCACCCATTATAAAGTTCAATAAACACCCTTGAACTGTGATCACGTGTGTCTGTCTTTACTATTTCCACCATGAGTTCCTTACACCGCCCACACTAAGAACACAGACGAAATTTCACTGAGAAACTGGCGACCTATCTCCCAGTTCCTGCACCTTGCTGAATGCATTGTGAGCATACCTCCAAATAATAAGCAGAACACCCCATACACAGCAGTGCCTGTTACATAGCTCAGTGAATTACAGAGTAAAGCAGCAAACAAATAAAAGGAACTATGAACAAAGAGAGGTTGCAATCCCCTACTGACTTGTTGTGGAGACAGGAGTGCGACAGGAGTGCACTGGCAAAGCAGTAATGCCCTATGAACTTTTGATGATAGCTTTTGACCAACTCCACCCCCTCCTACAGCTCAAAGCAACCAATTGTAGCTGACATAAAAGAGGACTGGTTCGCACCCAACATTCAGGAGCACCTCACTAACATGATCATACACTGACCACATGTAAAACTTTCAGCACAGACTTGAAACTACAAACACTATGAGGCACCCTTCCCCACCCTACTGGGCTGTTCTGTGAGCTGCACATAGTTTACGCTGACATGGGGGAAAGATGCAATGGGTCCAGATATTTGATTGTGTAGTCTGCCCTTTCTTGCAGTGGGTCGATGCTGGCCCTTATGCACACCTGGATGTCAAATGTGCAGCCAAATTCCTTGTCCCTGAGGTTTTTACCTGAAGGGGCGTGTGCTAAGGTCCGATAATGTCACCCATTTTTTTCTATCAGATCTTTAAAAAGATCACAGCACCACTTGGCATTAAGCACCGGATATATTCAATGTATCACCCCCGGGCCAACAGCGTTGTGGAGAGGATCAATGGGCTTCTTAAGAGCAAACAATCTAAGCTTTGCAACACGTTGAAAAAGAACTGTGTGCACTGCTTACACTTGGTCCTCTTCAGTTTACACACACAACTCAGCAAAGACCACCAATTACCATCCCATGAGGGGGTCACTGGTCAGCACATAAACACACCCATATGTCCCGTTAGAAGAGCATCAGATGCCCATAGGGCAGCAGGAGCTTTAGGTGAATTCAATATCTGACAACCCGAACACATGCAATTAAATGCGTCTCCTGACAGATTGCACCACCCCGACCAGAGGACGGTTGTATACTAATTGACCTTTTCACAATTGACCTCGGGAGAATTGATCTCAGGAGAATTGACCTAATTTAGAAGGTCAATTAGGACATATATGCAGGGGGAAACCCCCTGCAACCCCCCACCCAATCCCCTTATATTCTTTATAATCCAAAACCAACCCAATACATATATAAAATAACTAAAATAATATAAAGGTCAATTGTGCAGAAGGTCAATTAGGACCACTATAATTAGATCAATCGTGCAAAAGGTCAATTGTAAAAGGTCAATTTTGGTAATACCCAGAAGATACACCGGACACTGCAAACATGACTGCAACAAGCTCCCAACCAGCCCAATAGCTGTTGCCTGGAGAACGTATTTACGTAAGGAGCTTTATTAAAAAATGGAATGACCCCAGGTTTCATGGTCCCTATGAAGTGGTGTTTTCAACCCCCCTCTCGCTGGGAAAGTGAAGGGGCTTTGCTATTGGATACACCTTTCTGACATCCACAAGGCACCCTCGGACATCACACATTCATCTTAGACGCACCTGACATTGTTTATATCTCTTACCATTAATCATATGGCCACATATCACAATTCTTTCCGGCCCTTATTTCTTTAGTGCACACACACAGCTGCTCAAACATAAACATTGCTGCTAAAACATAAATCTCTTATAAAATAACTCTCTTTTTTTCTTTTCTTCTTCGCTCTCTCTTTCTCTCTCTCTTTATCTCTCTAACCCTTTGTGTGCATTCTTCTTTTTCCCCTTTAGGAGAGAAGACGATGGAACCAGCAACTTCAAATACTTTAGTTTATGCTAGGAAACGTATTGGCTATGAGGTTGCTCCTAGATGTTCATATTCATATATGTGTGGTATGCATTTTAATACAGCACTATTTACCATTTTAATGTTTATACTAGGAGTTTGTTGGAAAGTATCTTTTATATGGAAGGATCATATAAGAGAGGTGGAGTACATACACAAACATTACAAACATCACCTTAAATATGTATGATAGTAATAAGCAGAATAACAGCGATAACAGACCAACAAGTAGATCTGTACGTACGAGTGGGAGCATGATATTAGAATGTTTTTACCCGTTTGTTTTTAAGAATATTTTTCAGAACATAAGCAGTCATGATGATATTAGCATTAGAAGTCCTGTGAGCAAACCCATAGGGCCACATAAGAAAGTGAAAAGGCAAGTACGAAGGGCGAAGTATGATGCCTCCCATGGGCTTTGCCTTGATGCTATTGAAGATATGCGGCACCACGAGATGACCAACAGTTGGTATATGGAGTGCAGTAGGAGATAAACTACAAATGGCAGCTGTTATGTATGTTCACTAATCCTCCACGCGCCGAGCGATCAGCTGGTTCACCTTGCACTATGTAGAGTTAAAGACACCTTCCAGGCACACAGCATGCAACTATATCTTGTGGATCCAGATCCCCTTCAATTTAACGATAATCTGAGAGACATTATATGCCTGCAGCAACCATATTTGGTGATCCAAGGACTTAAATATATAAACAATAGATGGCAAGAGACTACACTTGGCTGCTTGGCAGAGAGCTACATGATAAGGAACTCCTGGCTCGATTAGAAGCAATCTGCGCACAACTCTGGACAGAGCACATTAGAAAGTTGACATGGATTGCAGCAATGGAAAAACCAGTATAAGTGGACCGGAAAGAAACATATGTACTTTGCTTCTGCAGTGACGGAACTATTTTTATTGACTCTAACGAATGATGCAACAAGACCCTCCTCATTCCAGACCTGAAGAGAGGTATGGCGGCAGTGATGGATTACTATTGGGTCTGTGGCCAACAAGCAATCTTGCACCTCCCGCCATTTTGGAGAGGCTACTGTTGGCTGGCAACACTGCACTCAGCCCTATTAGTAATCCCGTAGGAACACTTGCAAGGGGGGCCAGTACCCGATACGGCCCCAACCATTTCTCCCATGTTTGAATAACAGAATCCGTTACCACCGCCAGAGTTTCACATCCTACCCAGAAGAGGGCAATATGAGAAGTTAAAGAGGAAGAAAAGATCAAACTATCTATCTAGAGAGACTGCTGCAGTGCTTGTGGAAATCCCTGATTAATACAGACTTTTCAGCTCAGTAGAAACCTTTCTCACCTCACTACTGCTACCCGACGTGCAGGTAGTAGCCAATGCAAAGTGGCTGGAAATTGTATGCTGGGATCTGGTCCAGTTGGTAAGTGACAATGAGTATGGTTTCAATGTCATAAAAGTCGAGCTGCGCGCCCTCAGGATGATGATGATGCAGAACCGCTACATTCTTGATATGTTGACGGCGATGGGAGGAGGTGTGTGCTGAAAAATTGGAGATTCCTGCTGCACATTCATACCTCCCAAAGATGCAGAGAACGGGTCATTATCCCACGCAATTGCAGCTGTACATGATCTGGGGGTTTGCATGAAGAAAGAAGGAGGAATACCAGGAAATGACTGGTTTGACATTGCATTCGAGTGGGCTCCGTCCTGGTTATGTGCCATCGTGAAGATGCTGGTACTCATCATCGTGTTCATCTTGGTCATCTTCTGCACCTGCCAAATGGGCCTCCAGTGTTTTGGCAAATCAGTGCCTAGTAGTGCAATTAGGATGGTGTCATTTGGGGTTTCAAAGGTACCTCGCAATACATAAGATAGTGAGATACAAACTGACCATGCCATTCCTCACGTAATCCCCATCCCCTAAGGAGACGAAGTGGACTGCTTATATCACACCACTATTATTCCACCCCCTGATCCTGAGAACCATGAGGAAGTATGGGTGGATTGGGCAGGCGATGGGGGATGTATTTATATGACATGCACGCCTGACGAATATGCGCAATCAGGGGAAAGCTTACGGTCCATGTGCAGGGCCTGAATACCACAAAAGGGGACCCCACCACATGAGGCGGCAGTGAGAAGGGAGAATGAACGCATGCGTGGGGGGAATTTGTTACTGTAGAAGTAACGAAAGGGGGGAATGTTGGTATGGGAGCGATCCCATCCTACCCTCCCTTTAGGGTGAGGCGAGTCCCATTGGAAGAACTATAATAGACCAGGTGGTGGGGGGGTGTCCTAAAGGTCCCACACAAACATAATACTGTATGCAATTTAGACATTTAGACATTGGGGGTCATCACAGGTTGGGCGGTATCCCAGTGTTATATCCGCCGAGTGCTATTTGCGTTAACGCTGCAATGTGTGGCATAAACAATGCCAGATCAAGAGTTTGTGAGCACACGCTCACGGCCTTGGCGTTATCGCAAATAGCACCCTGCGGAAACATTGGCTGTGAACCCTAAAATCAGCACCCATTGCGCTACCGTCAGGTTACCGCACTATAAGCACGCGCTAATAGCGCCGCTGGAAATGCGTCACCGCCAGAATGCAAATAACGTGGTGGCCATGTAGGAAATCATAATCCGCCAAAAATCGCAGCCCTTGAAAGCCATCGACTACTGCAAATGCTGCAAAATGTCCCAGGAGCGTACCAGGTGTAAGTCTGCCATGTACAGGGTCAGAAAACCCAAGTTCTCTGACCAGGAACTAACAATACTCATGGAGGAAGTAATGGCCCATCAAGATGAGCTGCATGGGCCACAGCAGCGGAAGATCAGCGCACAGCAACGCACACAGATCTGGCGAGCAGTCAACCAAAAGGCGACAGTGGTGGCCCGTGTGCCCAGGGACGGGGAGGACTGCCAGAAGCAGGTCAACGACTTGCAGGTCCGTGTCTGTGGGCTCCTGGCCTAGCACAGGAGTGAGACCATGGGGCCTGGAGGAGGGGCCACCACTACCGGAGCTCACACCATGGGAGGAGCAGATGACCACCCTCATTGACATGGGTACAATTGAGGGAGTTGGAGGAGCGGAGGCAGGCACTGGCACCCAGGAGGATGCAGGTGAGAACACCCCTTGAAAACGCATTATTGTGACTGGGCCATCCCCTCCATACCCAGTGTGAATGTATGTGGCTGCAATGTGTGTGATGCACTGCAGCCACCCATGAGTGGTCCCTTGTACCACCGTACACTAGCGCCCCCAGGTATCCAGAGTTGCCTGAAGTAGCCCCAATGTATCAATGTTAGTCCCAAGGCAAATATATCCATGGCCTGGCCACAGCAATGTGATGTGTGCATGCGTATCAAAGCCCCCCACACGTACAGTGCCATGGGAGCTGTGCATTCACATCAGACATCTGAAGATGCCACACCAACATGTCCAAGCAGTGCCCCTCCCCTTTAGCACGTTCCAGCAATCCCAAAATATTTAATAACAAACATGTAATGGCCAAGCAAGATACAAAATGTGTCCTCACCCCCTGTAAAGCATGAAACGCATGATACAAATGTAAGTTGCCATTTCCTCATACCAGACCCTTTGTACCCTACAGACACACAGCAATCATCGCAGGGCAACGTTGCTGAAGAGGAAGCAGCCCCATCCATACGCACGCCCAGATGTGCATCGACCAGCACCACCACTCCGAGAAGGGACCGGCCTGAGAAATCAAGGCATAGGACACACACCAGATCACCCCACCACAGCCCAGTCAGACCAGCTCAACATCCCCAAGCCACCAGGGTGTCACCGTCACTAATGCCTGAAACCACCAGGGGGTTGCAGGATGTGGAGGTAGCCACCAGTGGGACAAACACTGAGGACGGCCATACATCAACTGATGAAGAACATGATGCACCAGTGTTCTCACCTAAACACAGTGGCAATCAGGAAATGGCCATACCCCATGGGACCCCGGAGCAAGTGGCAGTGGAAATAGACACTCCCCACGTTCCTGCAGGTGGACGTTGTGCCCACACACCATTGCCTGATGTGGACACACCCTCATATGGGACACCTGAAGGCAGCCCCGCCACCCGCCGCAGCCCCAACAGACAGGCCGCACTGTCCAATGACAAGACCCCTACAACCCTGTGCAGACCTGGCAGGCCGATTAACACCACACCTGACAGACCCATAGTCACAGGAGCTGCAGTAATGGGATGGCTGGACGTCATTCAGGAATGTCAGAGGACAACTGAGGCCATGGCCGGTGAGCACAACTGCCACATAAAGGCGATTAGCTGTGCTATCTGGAGAGCAGCCAAGACCAGGGCGCGGGACAATGCCCGCACCCGTAGAGTGGTTGAGGGGTGTACTGCGGCCCTCACTGTATTTGGACAGAGTATGTGCGCTCTGTGAGGTCCGATCTGCTCATGCCAAGCATATGCGGGAAGCCAACAATGTCCTCTACCAGCAACTGCAGTTAGCAGGATCAATACCATCAACCCCCACGACACCCACAGAGGGATCCCTGCAGGGTTCGCCCAGGCGACGTTCCTTGCAGCATCCCCAACGCCGCACAACAGAGGGACCCGGACGTGGGAAGCATCAATGTCCGTCATAGATGGACAGTGCACAGTTGGCCTGAGGCCCGGGCACATGAACCCACATGCACTGTTTTAGGGTGCTGGAGGGGGGAAGTGGAATATGTGTTGGGGTGTTGGAGGGGGGAGGGTGGGAATGTGTGTTGGGGTGTTGAAGGGGGAGGGGGGAATGTGTGCTGGGGTGTTGGGGGAGGGGGGAATGTGTGTTGGGGTATTTGTGGGGGAGGGAGGTTTGTTCCACGAAAAATAAATCCCATTCATACTGCATAGAAAGCTTGGACATTCATGACTGCGTTCAAGTGCTCTTTATTTGACAAGTGCTGTATGTGTCATGTACCCATCCACCAGATCAGAAGAAATTGTCAATCAACGCCTGTCTGGCCAACCTCCCCTCCCTCACCCCATCCCTTTGTGCATTTGGCCCGGCTATCGGCACATGCTCATCATCACTCACATTCCCTGGTGGTTGGGCATCAGCATCCGGGGGCAGTGGCACATGCCAGCGGCAGCAGATGTTATGCAACATGGCATAGGTGAGTACAATTTTACCCAACTTTATCTGGCGCATACAAAAGTGCCACATCCGTACGGTCTAGGCACCTAAAACGTGGCTTTAGCAATCCAAATGCCATTTCCACAACAATGCGTTTGTGCCTCTGGGCAATGTTAAATGCCAGCTCTGCTGGTGTCTGTGGATTACGCACAGGGGTCATGAGCCATGTGTACTGCGGGTATCTGGAATCACCTGCAGGGGACAAAACATGTACATTAGGCCTAGGTAGGTTCTCAGGGGATGTGCAAGCGTTATAAATCATTTAACTAGGCAGTATAGTCAAGTATGTGTGCAGCAGGTACATGCTATCTCATTGCAATGTTGGTATACACCCATCATCTTTAGAGGCATGCATGGGCTGACCTATACATGCAGCCTGCGTACTTTAATGAGGTGTTATGTGGCAGGTTCAATTTGCATGCACTTGGTGTCAATGTACATGCAGCAGCGGATCTGAGACTATGTTTGTGGTTATGTGGGTGAAACTCATGCTGAACAGGTACGGTCATTTTTACATTTCTCCTTTGATTAGGGTGTCTTCATGTGCACCGTGTATGCTCTGCAATGTTCGCCATTTACTTTATGAGGAACTTGGTGCATGCACCAGCCCTCTGTCTCATTGCCACAGTGGTGCATCCCTTTCTTCAGGATGAGGCTCCCGTCATATCTGCCTGTTTATGTAATATATTGTTAGGTGATGTGTTGTGGCTGTCTCTAAGGCTGGTGTCGCGTCCGCTACTTAGCACATTTTTCAACATTTGGCCAGGCATGTGAATGGCCACTAAGGGTTCACTATCTCAGGGATGTTCATGATCGAGACCTCACCTGCTCATCTACAGTGGTTTTGTGGATGTGCTTACAATTGGACTCACTTGGCATTCCTGTGTGGGGCCCAGGGTGAGATTACTCTTGTGTGTCAGGGTGAGTAGTAGCACTACGACACAGACAAGTTGCATTGTGGTTGTTGTGTTTCCATATGGGATTGTCCTTTCACAAGTGTGTGGCATTCAACTTCTGTGTTGTCTGCTGTGGGGAACGTGTGCAGGGGTTCTTGTGCGACACACAGGCATGGAAATGGCACTGTGCTAGTGCTTGCTGTGTCTCCTGGTGGCATGCAATGATTCCTGTGTGCCTGCCCCCGCCCCCACATCAGCTGAACATTGGCATGTATTTCATGCAGAAATTCTACTCACCCAATATCCATGTGTGTTGGCCTCATGCATCTCCATGTAGGAGTTGTGGGTTGTGGCGGGCGCAGGAGTGGCTGAAAGTTAGGTCGGGGCTACAGGTCATCTGCACATTGAGGGAATGGAAACTCTTCTGGTTCCTGTAGGCTGCCTCATGGTGCTAGGGTGCTACAGGTGCAACATGTGTGCAATCTAGGGCTGCAATCAAGTTCGGGGCTTGGACAATGGCATGGAACTGTGCCTTGACTTGGTTGACCTGTGGCTAGCAATGCAATGTGCTCATTGATATGGAGCAGCAGTGCATCCAGCACCTGCCCCAGCACGGTACCGAAGGTGGACGGGCCATGCCATGCATCATGGCAACAGTGTGTTGGAAGCTGCCAGTCCTGAGGTACTGTAGGACGGACACAAGCTTCACAAGTGGGGGCATAGCGGTGCTGATGGCTATACGGCTGTCTATGTCAACCTGGATTGTGTCCAGCAACTGGGTGATGGTTGCCCTGTCCAGCCTGTACTCAGACACCAACTGGCCATCAGTCAGGGGCCAGGGTGTTGGCCTGACCGTGGGGATGGCTGGCCGCCTTGCTGGTGCTGGTCTCCTCCTCCCCACCACCCGCTGTGCTCCCAGGGCCCTGGGCTGGTTGTCAGGCCTCTGTAGATCCAGGCGCAGCATGTACATGTCCACATCAAGGCTCCTGGCTCCAAATGGAAATATGTTGTTGGGGAAGGTGTGTGGGCCTTGGGTGGGTCTTTTATAGGCCTCTTGTGTGCATTGTTTCCACCTGGGCCCTTACTGCTGTTTTCTCCCTGCTCCTAATGGACACATGGTGTTGAGGAGGGTGTCTAGGCCATGGGTGGGTCTTGTGTGCATTGTTTCCACCTGGGCCCTTATTGCTGTCTCCTCCCTGCTCCTAATGGCTACATGGTGTTGGGGAAGGTGTGTGGGCTACGGGTGGGTCTTTTGTAGGCCTCATGTGTGCATTCATTCCACCTGGGCCCTTATTGCTGTCTCATGTGTTCTTTTACCTCCAGCATTTGGCCGGGAGTATTTTCAGCGATATTATCGCCAGTTTTCCGGCGCTATGTGTGGCAACGCTGTAGTTGTGATAGCTCTGTAATTGCGCATTTGGTTGCCGGTGCTATTACAGCCGGCTGTTTCGGCCCAGCTGTAATAGCGCCATCAGAATTTACAGTCGTGATCCGGTGGAGGGGTATTGGCTGCGCTAGTACCGTTTCCGACAGATTTAAGGGCTACCGCCCAGATCGTGATGACCGTGATAGTGCGCGCATATAAGCAGATGCCATTTTGCAGATATTAAGTACCCATAGTCAAAGCATAAGGCCTGCACGGCCTTGCAGTATTTAGTGTGTTAGACACAGGCCGTGAGTTTGAAGGGGAAATCTGAATAGGCCCAAGCGATGATGAGAGAGGCCCTCGCTGCCAACCCCCAGAGAAACCCTTCTTTGTTCTAAGATTGTTGCCAATATGTAAGTTCCAAAAGGAACGTGCCCTGCAAGACCACAAGACAGAACTGGCTGCCTTGGTGTGCGTGTTATCAAAGACAGGCCGAAGCAGGCCTCCGACCCCCACCCAGCTAACCATGAGTTATAGCCTTTACAACTGCCCCAGCCCCGAGACCCATGCAGCCCCAAGACCCCTGAATTCCAAGATACCAGCTGACCCCAGACCACCGACCATAAACCAATCAACCATAAAGATCTGAGAGCATGGTCACTCCACCTGTATTTCATATTGACATGGTTTGTAGAGCAAGTTACAGGGAGGGATAAATTATAGTCCCAAAGCGAGGGTGGAAGCCTTGGGTGCGGATGATGTGATCAGGAGTGAGTGAAGAATGTGAGAGTCGGTTTGACCTCGAGACTCCACCTGTGCTAGTCTTTGAGCATGCCAGGTGCACTGTACAATGACAGAGTAGGACTATTTACAAATGTAGCTGATTGTTTCTTTGGCCTTGGTTCCCTGGAGACAATGAGCCCAGCAGACCCCACGTGATGGAAGACGGATGGACTGGGCTGGGGCTAATGACCTGGCATCCCCTATGGAGCAGGCCGACCATGTAAAAGTTCACACCAACCAGCCAGCCATGCGGGGTTCCACTGTATACAATGACGTAACCTATGACACTGTGTCTCCTTTTAAGCTTCTGCTTGTCCCCTTTTTCAGCAGAACGTTCCGTGGCAGCAGAGTTCTTTGCTGATGCACCTATTTTTGTAGAAATAAAAACTTGTTATTTTTGCAAGAGTAACTTGGGCCTTCTTCCCTAGCTGGTTGTATTATTTCTGGTGTGAGCGTTTAGTTTCTTGGGCCTTCTTCCCTAGCTGGTTGTATTTTTTCTGGTGTGAGCGTAGAGACTTACCTGTTGTATTGTGCCTGTCTGAGGTGAGGTAGCTTGTGATGCCATATGGAATGTTCATGAGTGGATGAT
Organism: Ambystoma mexicanum; assembly: GCF_040938575.1. Classification (NCBI taxonomy): domain Eukaryota; kingdom Metazoa; phylum Chordata; class Amphibia; order Caudata; family Ambystomatidae; genus Ambystoma; species Ambystoma mexicanum. The sequence continues at coordinate 438,955,448 of NC_090936.1, forward strand.
GGAATGTTCTGAGTGAGTGTTCTGTGTAGTGGCAGTTACAGCTGGCCTGCCCTGGGTGATGGGAGCCGGTGTTGTCTCAGCTAATGTCCTTTATGTCTTCATGTGGATCTGTAACAAGAAAGATGGAAATAAACTTACTTGAAGTTAATCTGAAGTGCCTGGAACCTACATCGTAACAATGGCGACGAGGCAGTCTTCGGTAACCTACGTGCCACAAGCTGAAGGACTGAGGACCCTGCTGCGGGGGGTGCAGGAAGGACAAGCTACTGGAAAAGGAGAACACCACCCCCAGAAACTGTAAGTATTGGTCTGTTATGGAGATTACCTGATTTGGTAAAAGTTGAACAGCCAAGTGGTTGTTATAGAGTGAGGTAGTGCCTCGGCTCTTTGATTACTAGGAGGTTTGGTTTTTATAATTCATGTCTGGGTATTGGTCTGGTTTAGGGAGTTTGTAGGATTCTGGTAAAGCTTGAACAGTGATGTGGTTGTTCTAAGGGGAGTTAGCGCCTCCTCTCTAAGGTTTGTATCCTTCTCATCTTATAGGACAGTAGGTAGTTGGTGGTAAAGGGGTAGCTGGGGACACCTGGTAATAACCCGTTGGATTTGGGTGTGGTGTGTCCTGAGATGATAAGTAAATAGTTTTTTATGTTACTTGTGGCATTTTTTGTGGATTTCGTTTTACCAATGGGTTCAACAGTCCGACTTGTGTGAGGGTGCCATCCTTGCGAATAATATCGTTGAGTTGTTACCAGTCATTGATGTTGGCATTGGGAGTACGTGGCCACTGCTCCCAATGTGTTTGGAAGGTTTGTACAACGTGGTCTGGTGTAACGTGTATGATGTTGAGTCCATGGGTGTTTGTGATCTCAGTGATGTTGTATGTTTCCACTTTGTGAATCCCTGTTGGAGTGAGGTTGTGGTTGTCTTTTTGGAGGCTTTGAGGTCTCAGTTCTCTATAGTGGCAGTCTGGAGGCCTGCTGGAGTTCCAGGGTGGCAGCCTGGACACCCGCGTTTATGTAGGCGGGGGCAGGCGGCAGGAGTTGAAGCAGTTTTGTGGTGGTTCAGGAACGTAGGTGAAATAGCCCAGTTTCAGGGTTTGTCGGGTCCTGGTGTGAGAGCCTGGTTGCTTGTTTGTGGCAGGAACAGGTAGATGGATGACAGTATTTTTGTGATTGGCACATGGAATGTAGTTTGTCAGGGTGTGATATTTTGATGGTTGGGTTTGGCTGTGGAAGTGTCCATCTGCAGTGGAGTGTCATGTGTGCGTATATCTTGGAAGGTGGTAGTTGTGTTGTGTTGTTCTGGTATGTGACTTGTTCTGTGTGTATGGTTTATTAAAGGAGGGAGGTGTGTTGTATTGTGCCTGTCTGAGGTGAGGTAGCTTGTAATGTCATATGGAATGTTCATGTGTGGATGATGGGATGTTCTTAGTGAGTGTTCTGTGTAGTGGCAGTTACAGCTGGCCTGCCCTGGGTGATGGTAGCCGGTGTTGTCTCAGATAATGTCCTTTATGTCTTCATGTGGATCTGTATCTAAGAACCTGGAAATAAACTTACTTGAAGTTAACCTAGAGTGCATGGAACCTACATTGTAACATTACCTTCAAAGGCGCAGAGATTTGAGGCTGGTGAAATCTCCAGGGTCACATTTTCTGCATCACCATTTGTCTAGGTCTCTGATTGAGCCTTTGGTGGAGGCGAGCTCTGGGTGTACCAAGAGACGGATGGATTGATGTTAGCACAGCCAGTTTTTATTGGGCATACGTCTCAACCAGTTTCATTCATTGTTGAATAACTCTAGGAGGACAGAGGCATTCCCTGTGGTGGGGAAGTCTGCTTCTAGCTCATTGACCGGAAAGCTTTTGAATGACCGGCACTGAGTGAGGGGGCGTTTAGCCTGATCTTTGTGGGCTGCGGCCGACTGGGTGATCAACAGTGGGATGGCAGCGTGGCCAGCTTCTCTCCCTCCCTCTTCCCGCCAACACCCTTCTGATCTTCTACCCTGAACACTACCACTGCCTCTATCCTCCCCTACCCACCTGCCTTTCATGTCCCTCTTTCTTTAAGACACACACAGCCTTTCTCACAACTCTTGAAACTCCCCCCCTTTCTATTCTCTTTCCAAAACTCCTTCAGCCAGTCTCTCACTCTCGACCAAACACCTCGCCTTCACTCTTTCAAAGCACTCCAGTAGTCACCTCCAACCCCTTCTTCACTTGCTGCACACTCCTCGCTGGTCTTTTGGTTCACTTCCTCTGCTCCCCTGACCACTTATCCTTACTGAAACTGCTGTTTTTTTATAGCCCAGACTTTCCTGCTAAAGAAGGACTGTGGCTCTCTAAGCCAGCTCTTACCCTGAGCCAATATATAGCTGAGCTAAATCCTTGGGGGCTGGGACTTACTGTGAGGAATCCGCCAGCTGCGCAGTGGGTGGGCGCTTGACTGGGTTTTCTGAAATTTTAAAAGAAATAGAATGATGGTCAATGAACCTCTGGAAAATGGGTGTGGCTAATCTGTACACATTTTCCTATGCTTTCTGCATGACATACACACAGACATCTGTACTCTGGGTGGACACAGCCTACAGGTGCCACCCCCCGTCATATTTAGTTGGAATATGACAGCCATGTCATCTCAGAAGGGGGAGGGCAAAACGTTCCTATGGCCGTGACCAGCCTAATTATCAACGGCTCCATGGATCTGCCCTGTCCTGTGTAAGCACTGCAGATAATGGCAGCAATTACCACAATTAACATACAAATAGAGTATACTTCAAACAGGCCCACATGGGGCCTTGCTGCAGAGTTTAACAAAAGACAGGAAACCCCAACAACCGTTGATATGCACTGTGTCAACCTGAAGCCAGCTCCCACCCATCAGTATCAATGATAGTGAAGTGTCATGTCTGGGACTGCATGTTTACAGTAGTCATCCTCAGAGGGGTTATGACCTCAGGCATACAGGAGATTGTTGATGGGGCCCAGGATTGTTCATTAAGGTAGCCTTAGCCTACACCAATCACTGTGGCCCATTTGGCTTTAAAAGAGGACTGAGCCCCTCTTTTGGGCAGATCATCTGAAGGCTTTGCAAGGAGTAACAAGAAGAGCTTATTTGGATGCTGGCTGAAGATACAGTTTTCCGTACAGCTTACGCCAGTGAAGGAAGGCCAGGATTTCCATACACGGAAGCAAGATCCCGCCCCTAAACATCTCCCAGGGAACAGAGGGAGATGGCGAATCCAGAAGACCTTCCAGCGGCTCCAAAACCGGTACCCAGCCAGCACTGCTAGGCTCTGCAGCAAGCTGCCTAGGTGAGAAGTGCCAGAGAGTCTCTAAATCAAATCAAGGACAAGGCAAACTGCCTGTAACATTCGCCTGAGCTTTGGGCCGTCCGCCTTAAAGGATGACCCAAGTCCAGTGAAGAAGCTAGGAGAAGTGCATCGACAAGCATCTACTGACATCTGCCTTAAAGGACATTTTCGAGCCAGTCGCACCTCTCGAGCTGCAACCGACTGCACCCTCTGAGTGTTGTTATGCTTTAGTCGCTAACGGCATCCAGGCCACCTCGACCAGTCCTGCAGAACTGCCGACCAGCACTGAGACAACGATTCCTGACCCTGAGATGCCCGGTAGGCCAGTCTGCAGCCGTGGATCCAGTCTTGCTCGACAAACTGCCTGCCACGTGATACCCACAGCTACCTCCCATCTTGAACTCTGTCGCAGAAGCCGCAAATCCCCCAAAAACCAACTTGACAATATTGAGCACCAAGAACTCCTACAGCACAAGGTATGTTGTGGTTCTGTCCCCCTGGTCCTTCTCCGAAGGCCCCTGGTTACATTTTACAAACCATTGCTCCCTTTGTGTTGAACTATTGCGATATATTACTATACTGACTACCTTCCTGTCAGTATCCAGGGTGCATCCCTTTTCCTTCTTTGAAACTGTCCTCTGCGTTCCTTTACACGGTGGGTTGTATTTTGTAATGTGCTACAACTGTCTGTTGTGATAATAATAAAGTCCATATTTTTATGTAATCTTGACTGGACAGTCCCTTTTATCATTGTGCAATTGTATTTTTGCTGTGTTGCAACTAACCAACGATCCACAACCTTTCAGAGATACGCCTGCCGTTCCATCCACGTTATCAAAATTGGACAAGGAGGTTTATAATTTGCTTGTGTTTCCAATCTGTTTGGATTCCTTCTGGTGTGCTAGAGGTGTGGGGATGATTGATGGTTTAGAAACCGATCTTCATCCCTTGACCACTGGTGTCCCAGAAGTGGATTCGTCACAGATCACCTGAGAGACAGCAGCATCGGGCAGCCCTGCTTGCATTGGCACAGCTGCACAGGGTGAGCTGGCCCCACCTTTTGGGAAACTGCTGCCTGCCAGCAAGCCCAACATGGAGTAATGCCCCAGATGAGTGATGCCATACCGGTTTGCGGAGAGTGGCCACGACTGATATCAGAGGTGCTGCATCAAAAGAGATAGCAGCTTGAAGGTGATTTGGGGCCCCAATGTCAGACACTGCTGATTTTTAATAATTGAGGCTGTTTGCAGTGGTATCCTGTTTAGTGTGTGCTGTCAGTTATATGCTGCTTGTGCTCTTCCACTGTCGGGATTGTAATGTGGATGCTCCTGCCTAAGCGCTTAAGAGGTATATGAGAGGGCACTACGTGGGGGATTAAACACAGCCAGATAGGGCTTTGCAAGGCCTGACAGACAGTATGTATCCCCTGTAGTGGCTATCAAGTTAGCCTGTGAAGTGGGATGTGCACAGGGTGGTTACAACACGGTGCCAATTAAAGACTTGGTCATATATTCGTCCCTTGCAAAGCTAAAGGGACACAACAGGGTTGAATTGAGTAATGCCAATGTAATCATGAATGTCAACGACGTTAAAGTATAAACTTAGCCATATAAATTGTATTTTCCTTGTAATGTGTTTTGTTCAACTCACCATAAGGGCTAGCTGGGGGCCACAGAGTTTGGCGGCATTTCAAAGGAACTCGGGGACATAACAGGCTCCTCTTACTGGCTTTTATTGCAGGGTCTTCTTGCACACCTATATCACCATCCTAGTTGATCTGGGATGGTAGTGTAATAACTGCAGGTAAACTGAGCAATATTTCAGTAATGACCCTGACCTGGAGATGTACCAAAGTGGACTGTGACAACAACCCTGTCGACCTGAAATGAAATTCCACAGGAGAGCAGGTGGTCCTAGGGAAACCCTTGGGGAAAGAAACCCATTGTAGAAGTCTTGCAATCTGATGAAGGAGTGCTGGCTCAGATACATGTTTCCATATGGCATTGGAAACAATATGTAGGGATAGACAACAGCTCAAATTCCTGAAGCATAATGCACCAGAGGCAGGATACTTTCACTCTGCTATGTCGGGGGTAAAGGGTGCAGTGTAAGGAGCCCCTGGAGCGGGATGTGATCAGGAGGCAAAGGAGAAGCAGCAGAGGTTGTATACTAATTCACGTTTTCACAATTGACCTTGGGAGAATTGACCTAATTTAGAAGGTCAATTAGGACATATATGCGGAGGAAACCCCGCAACCCCTGACCCAATCCAAAACACCCTGCAATCCCCCACCCAATACCCTTATATTATTTATAATACAAAACCAACCCAATACATTTATAAAATAACTAAAATAATATAAACGTCAATTGTGCAGAAGGTCAATTAGGACCACTATAATTAGGTCAATTGTGCAAAAAGTCAATTGTAAAAGGTCAATTTGGGTAATGCCACAGCAGAGTAAGCCACTTACTGACAGGGACATGAGAGACAGGGAGAAAGGTAAGTGAAGGCAGAGTGAGGGAAAGATAGATTCAGTAGAAAGGAATAAACAAAACTTACAGTAGTGTTTTGTCTACAAAGCACGTATGATATGGCACGTAGCTACGGATTTGGGAGTAGGAGAGGTTCCTCTTTGAAGCTCCGGCTGTGAAGTGCGTCGCAGGATGATGTCTGCTGTCTGTCGCTGTGCACCACTAACTAGACGCTACACCAAGAAACTGAATCTGGAGAGGAGGAGGCTGCACGACATTTGACATATGTGCCAAAGTGATTGTGGCTTGCGGTGAGTCCTGACAGGTAGGTGGCTGTAGAATATTTCTCCACTGGCACATATCAAGGGATAGAGCAAAAATAGTCCAGGTCTACAAATTTATTGTAGGATTCCTGTGATTTTTACTTTTTTGTTTAATCTGTGGATCTACCTCGAGAGCAGCAGTTAGTGGACAGGGTGTGGGTAGTCAGTGTTTGGGATGGTGTGTTTTAACAGTAGTGCAGTACTGTGAGTTGCTGTCGTGCTTCTGAATTAGTCCTTGGTCAGGCGTTTTTGAAAAGGCCACCTTTTTGGAGCCTTGCCGAATTGATAAATGTGGTAAAATGTCACAACCAACAGCCCTGAGTTGTCCTTCTATGCATCCTGGTATCTAAGTTTGCAACAATCAAAACCTAAGCTCACAGAAAGCAAAGGATTTCTAAATGACACTCAAGCACTGCAGTTGTGGTGTTGCAGTGCGAGGAAGTCATATGGTCAGTCAAGACATCGTTTGTTCACTCTGGTGTATTTCACATCAAACTTGAAATTATTTCGGCACTCCTATTTGTGGACGTTCATTACAAAGTTGACAGTTTGAGTTAAATGTACAGAGGACTGTTGTCGGGTCTCTGTATCCCTGCAGCTTTACAATAGCAAAATGTAGTCGAACTACTCAATGATGAAACAGACCCTACTGAACACACCCCACATACTGAGATTAATAAGAAACTTCGCCAACAAGACCACCAATAGACGAAAACAAGACCAAAACAAGGCGCTAGTAAAAGAATACACTGCAATCAAATCAACGCAAGATCAATGTCCAAACATGCTACATAGATCTATGATCTACTCTACGACGGGGGATAGACACCCAATTCTTCACAGAAACCTGCAGACAACTACAAAGTCACACTACACAGCTGTCCACCCAACAAATTCAAATGCACACAGCGAAACAGAAAAGGAAAAAAGAGGAGGACTTGCAATAGTGTACAAAGAACACCTGGAAATGAAAACAGCTGACCCAGTGAAAATCCAAAACTGCAAATCCCTCGTCCTTCACTTGACAGTGGACCCAAAAACAAACCTCACATTAATACTCATCTACACGCCACCGACCTACGATGCAACCTTCGTAGACACCGTCATAGAAGCCATCATAGAAGCCATCACAAACCTGGCCATCAAACACGATCACCTGATAATCCGCAGGGACTTTAACATATGGTTTGAAGAAGGGAACGCAAACTCTCAAAAATCACTGATCAAGCAGCTTGAGACAATGAAAATATGCCAGATGGTGAAAGGGGTGATAAACACAGCAGGACACTCTCTCGACACAATCTTTGCCAACAAAAAACTGACCTCAACTGTGCACCACCAATACAAATACTTTTTTTTAAAACAATTTTTATTTTTAAATAACCATATTAACTTACAGACATATATAAGCATATATAGTGCGTTACATTTCCATTCTTAGCAGTCTGTGCCACTCTCCCCACAGCTCCCCCCACCCAAGCCCGGCCTATGTCACACCCCATAATACTACCTCTACTCCCCTTATTCTTCATCCACTCCTCTGGTGTCAGCACCCTCTTGCTCAGGAACATTCTCTGAGTCTTTGGTGCTCTGTGCAGAGCTGGTCAGGCCCGCGATCAACTGCCCCCAGGCGTCTATCCCCCCAACCCATTGTTCCGTGTTCCGACCAGCTTCCTCTTGTCACACCACAGTTTCTGCATTTGCCCATTTTATCAAGTCTCTCCACCACACTTGTACTACAGGCCTCGTTTGTGCTTTCCAACCCATCGCTATCCTGCGTTTCGCTAATATATACGCTAAATCCTTAAGTTTACTCACATGTTTAGCAGTCTTGGGATGTGCGAAGCTCCCTAACGATATCTAGGGTGATGTCTGCTTCGGCTAATGTTTGGGCCACCTCCCCCCAGAATCTCCCAATCTCTATGGAGCCCCAGAACATGTGGATCAGATTTGCGTTTATCTCCCCACACTTTGGACAAAACTGTGATACTCAACGATGAAACCTTGCTATTCTATCCGGAGTTAGGTATGCTCTGTGAGTCACATATAATTGAATCTGTTGAAGACTTGCATTTCTGGACACCTTCTTGCGGTAAAGCATAGCTCTAGTCCACCGTGCCTCCGATATTGGTTCCTGTAACTCTGCCTCCCAATTCTGCTTTCATTTCTCCGGCTCCTTTTCTACTTTGGACATCAACAACTCATGTAGACGCGAGACTTCATGTCCGCCTTCCGACACATCATAAAATCCACCTATGCAAATACTATTGAGTGACCACCTCATCATACACCCAAACAGCCCCAAAAGTTCACCCCGATCGGAAACGGGATTACAATCAAAAGCAGTAACTTAAAAGAACCACTAGAATCCTGAAAACCAACAGCCGCAATTGACCTAGACGGAAAAGCAGACCTAATCCAGAAATGGATCGCCGAAACAATAGACATCATCTCCCTGGAAAAGCCCTTCATGCCATCACAAAAGAAAGCAGTTGCAAGATGATTTACACCCTACCTCAATACAAAGAAGTAAAAACAACCCAGAAACTTGAACTAGAACTGGAGAAAAACTATGACCAGGTCAAAAGAATAAACTATCAAAAACCAATCCGAGCATACAAAAAGGAAACTCTCAAAGCCAAAAAGAAATACTACGACGACCGAATCACAAAACCCATAAACCCCCAGAAAGAACTTTTCAACATCGTGAATGAGAAGAGAAATCCACCTGGCTTCAATAACACACTGGTACCTTCATAAGAAGTATGCAATGACCTTCTAGACCACTTAAAAAAGAAAATCACTGACATACATTGGATCATACACGATGGATCAATCAACCCGCCCGTGCCCCATCCCTTACCTACCCTGGAACCACAGAACAAGCTGCAAAGCTTCACCCAAATATCAGGAGATAATTTCTGCAAGCTGGTGAAACAAAGCAACAAAGCAGGCTCCCCAATGGATCCCTGCACACCTAACACTACAAATCAATCCTTACACAGGGCACACCATTGGAATGCCACATAAACCTCTTCAACCATTCACTCTCAGCGGGGAGAGTACTGCAGGCTTTCAAATCTGCATACATCAAACTACTCAAGGATACTAGGGGTGATGTGGAAGACCTCTCTAACTACAGACCGATATCAAATATTCCCTATACAGCAAAACTACTAGAGACCTATGTCTATGAACAAACACTGGAACACATAGAAAAACAACTATTGCAACAGGCGCAAGTCGGCTTCAGACCCATGAGAGGGACAGAGACAGCGCTTATCTTGATTTGGGACAACCTAAAGACCAGCGCAGATTCCAACACAAACTCAGCACTGATCCTACTCGACCTCTCTGCAGCGTTCGACACAGTCAGCCACAACATCCTCATCAAGAGACTGGAATAGGGATCATTGACACAGTGCTGCTCAGTATTAAATCTTTCTTTTCTAAAAGAACAGAAACAGTATGGATAAAACCATTCAAATCTGTGCAGCAGGACACCACTGTGGAGTACCACAAGGATCCTCTCTATCCCCACTCCTATTCAACATCTACAGGACTCCACTAATCAACCTCATCAAAAGACACAGCTTCACCTGCTACAACTATGCAGATGAAACCCAAATCATCTACAAAATCGAAGATGTACAAGAGCAGAACACAACGCTAATAGACTGTCTCAAAGAACTCTATGAATGGATGAACGTGAACTGCCTCAAAGTCAACGTGGGCAAGACGGAAATCATGATTATAGCCAAAAACCAAGGAAGCAACGAATACTTCCCATGGCCCACAGAACTAGAAACAGTGCCCACACCATTCAAAATTGTCAAAAACCTTGGAATCCTAATAGACAACGGGCTAACCTTTAAAACCGCAAGTACGTGTGATAATCAAGGAATGCTTCTTCCACCTGCACACAAAAAGATTATACCTTTCCTCTGCTTCACGCACAAAACACTTTCCATCATCTCGTCACCATTCAAGGATAGACTACGGCAACAGCCTATACCTTGGAATGCTGGATTATTTAAGGAAGAAACTGCAACGTATATAGAACGCCGCGGCCAGACATTCAAAACAATGTGCATAACACAGAGAGCGATCCACGGCCAAGGAGCAGAATTAATGCAAAAGAAAAACAACATTTACCACCCGACCAGAACACTCCGATCCAGGGACAACACCCACCTGGAACCTAAACCATACACAAGGAAAAAACTTGGTGGATCAGCATTCTCTTGCCCATCCGCTAAACTTTGGAATGCCCTCCCGAGAGAAATACGAACCATGAAGCACCTTCTAAAATTCAGAAAACTCCTAACGCCCTGGCTCTTCAACTCAGAAAATGACAAAAAAGTGTGAACAACACCAACACCTCATGGAATGAACACACAAATGGAAAGACTGGGGTCTAGGCCAGACCATGACAAAGTGCATGGCAGTAGAGGCCTCCGAATGGTAGGGAGACCCAGGTACACCTGTTCTCATAGAGGGCCTCACCGGAAACAAAGGAAAGAGATAGGACCAACCTAATTTGAACCACAGAGAGCATCAGAATTAAAGGGGAAAGCGTGGCCACTAAACAGATAAACCACTGGGCCCAGGGAGGTGACTGTGGCTGCACACCAGGGTGTGACAGGGGATAAACAATGTAGACACCCATTAATCTGAACACTGGGTGGGGAGTGGAGGAGGGATCACCACTAAATAGCTCTGTTAACCCACAACTCTGCACAGAAAATAGGAGTGGGAACCTTAGCACACCACAATGTAGGACACTGACAGGGATATATGCCACAGCTGGACAAAACTGAGGGGGGGTATGATAAAGTATCACCACTCGCCAACCCCACTAGAAAACTCACCCCTCTGCATACACCTCTCAAACTCTAAAGTAAACACAGCCATTCCACTACAATACAACAAACCGCACATGCTTCACTACATCGCAACAATGAAACAAACCACACTTAGCCTCGCACAACAGAACATGACTACCGACAGAAAATTCACATCTAGTGTAGAGGAGGTCCCAAATAAAGCCTGTACTCCAATCGTCCATTTTGAAGTACCAGGAATGTTCACACCGAGATATGTGACGCATGATGAGCAAATAAACCAGCAGAGAGCCGCAGTAGGGCTCTGCCCAGTACCCATTAAAAGAACAGCACCTATTGACGTACCTATACCAAGAACACCATGGACAGTAAGGTATCCATTAAGAAAACCCTAGCAGCAAAAGAGACGAAATGAAGATTGCTTAAGTACCGTCCCGGAAGAAACCAAAAAGGCCTTAATGAAAGACGAGTGGGGACGTCACAAGGGCCCGGACTCACTGGCAGATAGAAGAAATGACAACCATAGAATGATGCAGAAAGACAAAACATTATGAATTAATATATCGTTAGCATAGAATGAAGGGACGATGTCAAAATGCAAGAAGCTTAGTAAACAGGATAAAGATATCCAATCCGCTAACGCCTGTACATATGCTTGAAATGCAAGAAGCTAAGAAACCAGTGCGGCTTGCTATGCTTAGTAGAAGAATAGAGCAGTAAGCACCATGTTTACATAATGTACCTCAAAACAAGGCACAGTATTATATGTGCAAGTCCACTTTGCATTAAAAGCAGAATCAACTTAGTTTACTAGAAGCCAAGCATGACAAGCTTCATATTCTAGCAAAACGAGGATAAACGGCTGAATCAAAACTCAGCAGATGCAACTCATGCCAAAGGAGCCAAGGTCATACCAATAGAAGAAACGATTAGTAGCTACATCTTATTGAAACTTAAGAACAGAATATCCTGACTCTGAAAGGTCAAGATAAGGAAGCGTAGGCAGGTTGCAAGCCGAATAAGAATTAAATGCACAAATCAAGAGAAACTAGGCAAATTCACGGTGTCTGCATCACGTGACCATCCGAGTGAGGAGAAGCACGAGTTCACACCTACGCGTGGTATCCGCCCAGGAAAAGATAGTGGAACTTTCTCAGTCAGAAGATGCAGTTTCTAGGCCAACCACAGTAACATAATTGACACATTGTTGTTGAAGTGATGATTGATTGTAACCTTAATTGGAGGAAGGCCGGGTAGCTGAGGAGGAACCCTGCACCTGGCTGTCCATTCTGCATGCTGCTAGCAAAGTGGAAATGTATGCATGGGGTTGGTGCCAACCCAATCACAATGGACCAAATAATCTAGGGTCCTATAGTTAGAACAACAAATGAGACGTCATACTTTTAATGAAGACTACAGTAGTCATTTTTGAAGGAAGGGCTTAGACGCCCACCTGACAGTGTTTACCCAATCCCCTCACTCCGTTACCATATATGGATATAGCACCTATATTAAAGTTACCTTTTCCGCACCAATAGAAATTCTTATTAACTTTGGAGTGTTACACGTCAGCTATGACAAGTTTTTAGTATAAATTATATTGTTTTTATGAAGTTTGTTGGAGTTGAAGCGAGACGGACTATCGCATCACTGCTGATTGCCATGACTCCCCGTTTTCTGTACTTGTCATTAAACGACTCCCTTTGCCAAACCATGAGTTGTCCTTATTGATTGGTGTTGGAGTAAGTGAATCTGCACCCCCATTCATCTCAAGGTGCAGCTGTCTCGTCCTAAAGTACTTCGGAGAAAACCCCAACTCTATGAGCCGGCCTGGAGTCTCCCCAGTACACTTGGTAGCTAAGATCGAATGGTTTATCGATTATTGATTAAAGTAAGACACCTATTGACCATTCACATAAAGTAACTCTAGCTATTCGGCAATATTACAAGTCCATTGCCATTCGGCTGAGTAGACCGTGAAGCTCCCCGTAGACAGTGGCAGGTTAAAAGAGACTGCAGTCAGGGCCTGAAGGGACCCATGTTCCCCACACTTCCCTTCCCATTCCTACGGGCAGCTGAGCGGGCGAAAAGCTGAAGAAGGCAGTAACAAAGGCGGTGATCCCGAGGGTCCAGAGAGGAACTATGCCAACAGTGAGTGAAACAAAAAAATGAATGTTTTGGCAAATAGTGCATGCCTTAGAACAAGTAAAGGGAAAAGGTAACTGAGATAGGAGGGAAGAAAACATAATATAGTTAGAAGTAGAGTAGACAGTAATATATATATATATATATATAGGGATAATGACTCAAGAATAATTAAGAAGTGAAAGGTTACCGGGGCAGAAACCCGAGAACTGAAAGGTTACCGGGGCAGACACCCGAGAAGTGAGAGGATTCGCCTTATTCCTACGCTTTAATATAGCGGCTAGAAGAAACGTGTACCCAGAGTCCCACATAATGTGGAACGATTAGACTACCACAACGTTTAAAGACGTTGTGAAAGGGGTATGTTTACACTCTATGAAGGGGTAATGATTAGAGGCAGAGATATCTGTATCCAGCTGGTGTCTGTTCAGTCTGTCAAGCGTCTGTTGTATATGTTTTTTGTTGTGACGTCATATGTCTAAAATATTTCTTTGAGAAAACGGATCCAAATTTTGTGCGATTTTATAGCTGAGGTGAAATCGCATGTGAATTAATGTTTTTGAGTAAATTGGCAAAATATAACATTTTTGTGAAAATTTGGATTGGAGCTTGCAATGTTTGGTGCTCGCTCATATTGTTAGAAGTTGTTTACGTCACACAAAAACACGGACAAGTGGTGTATAAAAAGAAAGGAAATGGAGTTAAGCATGAAAGATATAACTCCAGTGGCAGACTTATGCAAGCAGTTGCCAAAACACGCATGCCACATATTCAGGCAAGAAGTTGGAAAAACGCCTTGCTGTTCTCGAGTTGTGGAAAATGTATGAACAGGGAAAGGAGGAAGAGCCGCCAACAGATTGGATACTTATGTATGCACAGAGGGGGGTGAGACGCCTACCGCGCCACCTGCCCCACTTGAAACGAAAGTTGAAGGAAGTAAGGACAAGGGGTTATACCCACTGAGAGAGCTCAAAGCAGCCACGGGGTACAGCAACCCCCCATATGAATCACCTACACATAGTAGTGACGAAAATCAAGGGAAGGTTAAGGGCAAGAATGTTACCTCCGCAGTCCCACAGGACAAGGAGAGACGTGATGACGCAAGATGAGATCAGGCACAGACAAGTACATCTCTCGACAAGGAAAGAAAAGGAAAGAGATGGAAGGGAAGTGAGGATAAAACTGATGAGATAGCATTTGCAAAGGACGAATGGATGGGAGGGCAAATTTTCCTGCAACTCGATGGCAAAAGCATTGATGATGCAAGACAAAAGGAGAGGTTAGATGAGACACAGAGAAAGGGGAAAGAGAAGGAATTAAGAGATGAACGGATAAGGAAGAAAGACAGACAAAGGCGAGAACAGCTATATCGCGAAGAACAAGAAAAACAGCTTGATCGCAACCCAAGAGGAGCCAATGATCAAGACAGACAGAAACAGCAAAGGTTAGAAGAAGCACAAAGGATACATGAGAAAAGAATAAAAAGACGAAGAGATGAGGAAATTCGAAGAGCAGATGAATGTATAAATAAAAAAAGAAAGGAAGAAGATAGGGTCAGAGAAGAGGCGAGGAAACACAAGGAGTTCCATGAGGATATAGAACGTAAGCGAAGACAGAGCATGCGATCTTGAATATCTGGGGAGAGAGGTTCAAAAACTCGCTCCAGTGGTAGATTGGGAAGACATCGAAGAATTTTTTCCTGAGTACAACTCAGTACCAGGTACATTCAGGGTAAATATTGACGATGACTTGGACACCACAAGCATCGGAGAAAATATCGATAGAATATATGATGAAATGGGGCTACAACAAATACCCCAAGGGGAGGGGGAAGACAAGCACCTAGAGAGCACTCAGCTGTATGACACTGAGGATGGCTCCCGAAGTAGCGGGAATAGAGAATTATCCCTGGATAGATTAGAAATAAGTAGGAAGAAAGAGGATACGAGAAGTCGCACTAGTTGGGGACAGACAATGTCCGACTCCGAAAGAGAGGAGCGCAAGGAAAATGAGGAGGAGGAGGAAAGGAGCAAAGAACGACTCCCGAGGGAAAAAGGAATAAGATGTCAGACACTAGCGAGTCTGCACTGAGGGCATCAGAGTCAGCCACGCAGCCTGACTGATATGAAGAAGTATCTCACGGTCAGAGCGGGGTGTCTTCGCCGCCCTATGTGGACAGACCAAGGGCATTGCCAAGTAGACGGCGATGTGGAAATATTACCCCTGCAACAGACAGGTTAACAATGAGAGAAGAGAGAGAGGGCTACACATTCCAATTTCAGTTGCTCGAGAAGGGGGGAATAAGACCGCAATATATTCCATGGCCACACATGGATCGAGAAAACGTGACAAACAAGCTTCCAATACTGACATCCGAAGCTGGAAAATGGATACACGAGTTAGAAAAAATGACAGGAGGGAACACGTTAGCTATTGGGGATATTAAAGGTCTCCTAATCGCCATACTTGGTGAGAGAGCTGACGATGTGTGGGCACAAGCATGCTACCCTGGTGTAACCACGATTAATACCTCGCATGACGGAGCTCCATTTAACAATTGTAGAGACGCTGTATGGAAAGCGCTACGAGTGCTATATCCAGATACTTCAGATATGGGAGCTATAATGACACGGAAAATGAAAGAGTCTGTGGATCCATTGATTTATATACATAATTTTCAAGACGCATGGGTGCTCGAGACTCATGAATCTTGGACGAAATCTATACCTGTATTTTACCATATATTGTGCCAAGGACTGCCGGAACTGGTACAGAAACAGCTCAAGAAACTGGTGGGTATTGAAGCTAAAGCTTGGGCAGAAATACAGTTAACCATCGCACATTATTGTATTATTGTAGGCTGCTGCAGGAAAAGAATCGCAAAAAGGAAGCAACTCGAAAAGGTGAGGAAGTGAAATTGGTGCAAAAGAAATTGTCAAAATATTCTCTTGAGGTAGCCACGATAACTAGCGCAGCTGTATAGAGTATGCAGCAGGTGGCTAGTCCACAGCAAAATAATCAGGGTAATTCAGGGTTTTACCCACGGGGAAGAGGATTTAGGGGAAGAGGATGGCAGAGTAATCAGGGAGGTTTCCAAAATAATCAAGGATGTTTTCAAAATATGCAAAATGGCAATCAAGATATGTCAAATGGGCAAATAATCTGACCACCGCCAGTATGTTGGCTGTGTAGAATGACAGGGCACTTGGCGCGCACATGCAGAAGCCAAGGCATGATGCAGAACGGCCAAGGGACAGGAGCAGGTATGGTGAATCCATCTGCAGCCTTATAGCAGGGAGTTGCACAGAATCACACGGTGCAACAACAAGCACCAGGAGCGCAACAAGGTGCACAACCTCAGAGCATGGGGACGTTCCCACAAGGGCAGTCCCAACAGTCACCACTGCAAGTGGCACAAACGAGAGGCTCAGGGCAGACCATGAACCCTGGAATGAGGAGTAACAATGGGAATGGGGGAAATTCACCAGCACCCAGTGAGCCGAATTTGTATACGAACTAGGACAGCTCACTGGGAACCCTGATGTGTTCTATCCTATCAGTGACACCAGACCCTCACAGGGAACCTAGGGTGGATGTCGTTATAGGGAATAAAGAATATTTCTTCCTTGTTGACACAAGTGCAACACGCTTGTGTACTTGTGAAGGCAAATTTTCCTTGTCCGGCGAGGCCATAAATACTCAGTTTCACAGGAGCGACAAGTCGTGTTCCCTTTACCAAAGCACTTCCAGTCTCTATAGGAGAATGTGAAATGAACGTGCCTTTATTATATTCACGTCAGACCCCAGTAAACATTTTGGGGAGAGATCTAATGACGAAGTTAAACATGACCATCTCGTTCACGGAGGAGGGCATAGTATGTTCAACTCCAGGAATACACTATTCAAATGTATGCAAAATAATCTGGGCATACTCAGGACGCTTATCCATGAGGGCCATACCATTAGAGCCAGAAATGTTTGCATAGGGTATGTGTCATGGGTATCAGGCAGGTAGTTGTGGCAAGTTGAGTGGAGGCTTGGCAGGCCTGGCATAGGCACACAAAGTATCCACAATAAATCCCTCCTTTCATTCCTTCCTAGTGTTTGTAGTAACTTCCTGGTTACCACTTCCTGTTGCCAAACAGGAAGTACATGATAACTCATGATCTCTCTAGTGTTTGGGTGTGGCTGGCTATAAACGCCACACCCAA
Source organism: Ambystoma mexicanum (assembly GCF_040938575.1). Lineage (NCBI taxonomy): Eukaryota > Metazoa > Chordata > Amphibia > Caudata > Ambystomatidae > Ambystoma > Ambystoma mexicanum. Next base: position 438,972,755 of record NC_090936.1, read on the forward strand.
GATTCTTCCAGTGCTTCGTGTTGCTTACTGTGAGCTGTATCAGCAACGCACTTGCCGTGCTCTGGATCAGCCAGCATCTGCTTACCTGCTCCGGATCATCCTGTTTCTGCTTACCTGCTCCGGATTATCCTGCTTCTGCTTACCTGCTCTGGATCATCCTGCTTCTGCTTACCCGCTCTGGATCATTCAGCTTCAGCTTACCTGGTTCTTACTCCACGCCGCAGCTATCTCCAGTCAAGAGGGGACATCTACACCTGCACCTGTAAGAACAAAGAAGAACAACGTTAACACACGCACATCAGTAACGCTGCGCATACTCACCGAATCTTCCTGCGACGCTGGAATCCAGGTTAGTTGCAAGAGTGCACAAACCCCTGTAAGAAAGAAGAGACATTATTCATTGCGCTCACTCCAATAACGCGGACACTTATTTCACTGCGCTCTCTCTCTACACGGTGCATACTTACCAAAAGCCTCCGTGCAAACGTACCTAACCACCAAGTCTCCAGTAGCTCTGAACCCGGACTCGAGGCACTAATACCACATAATTTCTCCTGCAAGGGAAAGGGAGCGACATTACCAGACGTGCTCGAATTGAAGGCGCTGCGCAAACCTACCAGCAGCTAGCTTCTACACGCAGCACTACTCACCCACAAAAATACCGGAAAACAAAGTCAATACGGACAATTTTGGACACTCATCATTCTCTGCGCAATGTTCACTTGTGGGAAGGACTTTCTAGCCAGTGGAGAAACTGGCGCCTTGAACTCTCGGCCTCGTTGTGGAGGCATAAAACAGCGTTTAGCATCTGAACTCAGCCTACAGACATTGGCACCAATCACATGAGTGAATTGCGCCCCTGCAAATGCAGGATGGAGTGCACACCCTACTAAAGATCAAGGTATTCCTCCGGGTGAAACAGGGGAAGTGAAGACTCAGGGTCAAGGGAGGCTTGTCCACCGCTCCTGCAGAGACACAGGTGAGTGTAACAGAACACAAAGCCATCCTCAATACCTCTGCCCGAGCGATGGAAACCTCCGAGGTAGACCAGCTTTCCCTATTGTTAGGTGAACTATGGGCTGAGGTGCATGCAGCCCGCTCAGAGACAAATGCCTTAAGGCGCGAACTGGTAGCCAACAGGGACAAAACAGATGATTTGGCAAGACAGCTCCTACAGACCCAAGCTGGGCTAGCACCCCTACCAGGTGGAGTTCCACAGGGGCAGCCTACTGTGGCACCTGTAGCCACACCTGTTCAGGTATTGCTTCGAGGCAACATCCCTTTAGCACCCCCGGAACGCTTCTCTGGGGATTCCAAGAAATATGGAGCGTTCATGAATCAATGCCGGCTACATTTCACATGCAAACCAGACACCTTTCTGAACGACCAAGCTAAAGTAGCTTTTGTCCTCTCCTATTTAGGAGGGCACGCGGCGGACTGGTCTGTCCCGTTAGTGCTTAGGGATGACCCTTTACTGAGAAATTACCCAGGTTTTCAGTGTGAACTGGAAAAACTATTTGCCCATTGGATTCGAGGTCAGGCCCTGGCTGATGAGATACTCTCTCTGCGACAGGGTGATCAGGATCTAATCTCCTATGTCGCCACATTCAATCGCTTAATAACCGAATCAGGCTGGCCAGTGGAGAAACGAATAACGTTATTTTATATAGGACTGAGAGGAGAATTAAAAGATGTCTTGGCGCAAGAAGTTAATCCTCCCGAAGATTGCAGTGAATACATCAACCTAACTATGCAACTAGACCACCGGTTACAGGATCGCACGGCCGACCGAACCAGATCAGAGCATAGACCAGTGTATGTCCGACCAAAGGAAGCGTCCCATCGACAGGCCTCAGGAATACACTCAGAGCCCATGCAATTGGGTGTTCTCAGGGGACCACTCACCATGGCAGAGAGAGAACAGAGGTGTCAGGAAAAACTTTGCTTATATTGCGGCCGATCTGGTCACTTCCTCCGGAACTACACGATTAAACCCCCATGGAAGACAATGGGGGTACTAGATAACATAGGGGAAGACACAGGTGCGGTAGCGGAAAACTCCAACGCCCGGCAGATGTAGAGGTCGGTCTGTCGAGCCAGGAACGGAGCACTCAGATCTCACATTTCAGTATTCCTGTGGTTTTGGTAGACCCTTCACAGCCCACCGGAATGCATGATGCCCTCAAGGCTTTCATAGACAGTGGGGCTATTGGGAACTACCTGGACATAAACACCACAAAGACATGGGGGTTAACATTCCTCCATAAGGACCCACAGAAAGCGTGACAGCTGTGGATGGCACACAACTCTTTTCGGGACCAGTAACACAGTGTACTTCCACCATCACCTTAATCTGCAAAGATGGCCACAGAGAAAGTATTAGATTCGACCTTATCGCTGCACCCCAATTCCAGCTGATTCTTGGGATACCATGGCTAGAGACACACAACCCAAAGATAGATTGGCGAGCTCGAACCTTACTCTTTTCCACGGAATGCACCTCTTGTTGCAACATCAAAGGGATCAAAGGAAGCCCATTGTTCGCTTCACAGGAAAATATAGCAGGTTTAGGCTTGGTGGGCACTTTACCAGAGGAATACCAGGAGTTCCAGGATGTGTTCATGAAGGAGCAAGCTAATACACTACCACCACATCGAGTTTACGACTGCCAGATCGACCTGCAACCAGGGGCACAAGTACCGTGTAGTCGCATTTATGCATTAACCGAGGAAGAAAACACTCATCTATGGACCTACTTGGATCAATGCCTGGCCAATGGCTTCATTAGACCATCTAAATCACCGGCCGCCTCCCCACTTTTCTTCATACCGAAGAAAGAGGGGGATTTAAGAATGTATATTGATTACAGGGCCCTAAATCAAGTCACCATAAAAAATAAGTACCAGTTACCTCTGATACCTGTACTCATAGACCAGGTGAGATAAGCAAAGGGTTTCACCAAGCTAGACTTACGCAGCGCATATCACCTGGTACGCATGAAGAAAGGGGACAAGTGGAAGACTGCGTTCCGTACCCGCTATGGCTTGTACGAATACCAGGTCATGCCCTTTGGGCTTTGCAATGCCCCGGCTGCGTTCCAGCATTTTATGAATGATGTGTTACGGGAACGCCTTGATGTCTGCACAGTCGTCTACATCGATGACATTCTGATCTACTCCACCACTCCCCAAGAGCACGTAACCCACGTTCGAGTTGTACTCCACAAACTGCGTGAAAACCAACTGTACGCAAAGCTAGAAAAATGCTCCTTCCAGGTTACCGAGGTGGAGTTTCTGGGATATGTACTGACACCGCAGGGGATCAAGATGGACAATAGAAAAGTGGAGGCAATCCTCACTTGGTCCTCACCCACGTCTGTAAAGGGAGTACAGAGTTTCCTAGGGTTATCGACGCTTCATACCAGGATTCTCACATATTGTACATCCAATAACGTCCTTGCTGCGCAAACACTGAAAGTTCGAATGGACACCAGTGTCGGAAGAAGCTTTCCAAGCTCTCAAGGAAAAATTAACCTCAGCCCCAATTCTGCAACACCCACAGTCCGATCTACCATACATCGTGGAAACGGACGCTTCAAGCATTACCATGGGGCCGTATTGTCTCAACAAAATCCTGAAACCGGATGCCTTCACCCCATTGCCTTTTGGTCAAGGAAATTTTCACCAGTAGAATTAAACTATGCAATTTCTGAGAAAGAACTCCTAGCAATCAAAAGCGCACTGTGTGAATGGCGACATTGCCTACTAGGAGCAAAACACACCATCACAATAATAACAGATCATCGGAACTTGCAATACTTACGCCCAGCAAAAGCTCAGTCTTCTAGGCAGCTCCGTTGGAACCCTATCCTTAATGGAATACAACTTTGTATTCACCTACTGCCCCTGAGTTAAGAACGGGAAAGCGGGTGCGTTATCCTGCATTGGCACAGGAGAGGAAGTCTATAATGCCCCTAACCCGGTGGAGATCATGACCAGCCATAAAATTCTCAGCCTCTGCATCGGCCCATTTCTGTTAAATACTCTGCAGGAAACAATAAAAGAAAATATGTCTAAAGAAGACCTACTGGCTTGGGACACAAAGGGAGATCAGTTCACCATTCAAGACAAACTACCAAAAACGCATCTACGTTACAACTAAGGATCTGCAACAAGCAATCATATGAGACTACCACGACTCACTGTTAGAAGCCCATCCAGGTATAGCCAAAACCATGAAGAAAGTAAGTAAATCTTATTGGTGGCCAACTTGGTGAGAAGATATTGCCACCTAAATAGGCACCTGGGAGGTGTGTGCACAATACAAAACATCCAGGCAAAAACCAGCCAGCCTCCTTCAGCCAATCACCATCCCGTCAGCGCCCTGGCACACAGTATCAATGGACTTTGTCACTGATCTACCTCTTAACTCAGGTTACAATACTATCCTCGTAGTAGTGTACCTCTTCTCCAAAATGGACCAATTCATAGCTCTAAAGGGTATTGCTTCAGCTCATACCCTGGCGAAGGTTTTTCTAGACCAAATTGTCAAGTTACATAGACTCCCTACCATAATCGTTTCTGACAGAGGCAGCCAGAGAAACTAGCAGGAACCTACAGCAAGCCAAAGAAACACAGAAAAGAAACGCTGATCGTCATCGACGAAAAGCCCCAGATTATCAAGTGGGAGACTTGGTCTGGTGGCAACTAGACACATTGCTTTAAAGTGTCCCAAGAAATTTCAGCCTAGATACATCGGCCAGTATACAATAGAAAAAGTAATTATCCAGCAACCATGAGACTGGCGTTACCTCGCCATATGCGTATACATCCCGTATTTCATGTGTCACTATTACAACCAGCACACCCAGGAACCCGAACTTCCACACCTCCCGCACCTATACAAGTGGGTGAAGAAGCACCAGAATATGAAGTAAAGAACATATTAGATTCCAAACAAGTACGAAAGACCCTGTATTATTTGATTGACTGGAAGGGGTACGGACCCCAGGAAAGATCATGGGAACCGAGCATGCACGTGCATGTCCCCCGATTGGTGCGGAAATTCCAACGGGACCATCCTGAGAAACCAAAGCCCTCATACACACCATTGGGAGGGGTCTTGAGGGGGAAGACAGTCATGGGTATCAGGCAGGTAGTTGGGGCAAGTTGGGTGGAGGCTTGGCAGGCCTGGCATAGGCACACAATGAATCCACAACAAATCCCTCTTTTCATTCCTTCCTAGTGTTTGTAGTAACTTCCTGGTTACCACTTCCTGTTGCCAAACAGGAAGTGCATGATAACTCATGAGCTCTCTAGTGTTTGGGTGTGACTGGCTATATAAGCCACACCCAAGATTCTTCCAGTGCTTCGTGTTGCTTACTGTGAGCTGTATCAGCAACACACTTGCCGTGCTCTGGATCAGCCAGCATCTGCTTACCTGCTCCGGATCATCGTGTTTCTGCTTACCTGCTCCAGATCATCCTGCTTCTGCTTACCTGCTCCGGATCATCCTACTTCTGCTTACCCGCTCTGGATCATTCAGCTTCAGCTTATCTGGTTCTTACTCCATGCCGCTTCTATCTCCAGTCAAGAGGGGACTTCTACACCGGCACCTGTAAGAACAAAGAAGAACAGCATTAACACGCGCACATCAGTAACGCTGCGCATACTCACCGAATCTTCCCGCAACGCTAGAATCCAGGTTAGTTGCACCAGCGCACAAACCCCTGTAAGAAAGAAGAGACATTATTCAATGCGCTCGCTCTAATAACGCAGACACTTATTTCACTGCGCTCTCACTCTACGCGGTGCATACTTACTAAAAGCCTCCCTGCAAACTTACCACCAAGTCTCCAGTAGCGCTGAACCTGGACTCGAGGCGCTAATACCACATAATTTCTCCTGCAAGGGAAAGGGAGAGACATTACCAGGCACGCTTGAATTGAAGGCACTGCACAAACCTACCTGCAGCTTGCTTCTACACGCAGCGCTACTCACCCACAAAAATACCAGCAAACAAGGACAATACGGACAATTTTGGACACTCCTCATTCTCCGAGCAACGTTCACTTGTGGGAAGGACTTTCTAACCAGTGAAGAAACTGGCACCTTGAACTCTCGGCCTCGCTGTGAAGGCATGAAACAGCATTTGGCATCTGAACTCCGCCTACAGACATTGGCACCAATCACATGAGTGAATCGCTCCCCTGCAAATGCAGGATGGAGTGCACACCCTACTAAAGATCAAGGTATTCCTCCGGGTGAAACAGGGGAAGTGAAGACTCGGGTCAAGGGAGGCTCGTCCATCGCTCCTGCAGTGACACAGGTGAGTGTGACAGTATGCATGTGCTTATGGCAGGATTACCAGGCCTGGCAGACAAAACCATGAGAACCCCTGATGAGTTCTTATTCAGACCCAGATTACCGATGCATGAGGAGGAGGGACAAGTATTTCCCTTGATGATAGCTGTAGTATGAGGGAAAGTAGTCTTGATTGACGGTTACGACGACAAGGGCAGACAATGGTGCGCGATAATCGCCATTGAAGAAGGATATTGAGTGACTGACATCACCGATGACGATCTATTTGAAGAACCAACAGATATGGGAGAGACAATGGTGGAAGTGAGTCTCACTTTTTGGGTTAAAATGATTAAAAGAGAGGTGCCCCAGAGAATGACGCTGGTACTAAAGCGTCCTGACTATTTTGATGGCGACATGGCCCAGGTGCCTGTCTCAGTATGGACTACAGGACCATATAACGTAGGCCTCTTGAAGGGGGTTGGAGAAGTAAGAATTAAATTGAAACCAGGAGCTATTTTACCCAAGGCACGACAATATCCCATGTCCAGAGAGGCAGATGAGGGGATTTTTAAGACAATTTCGGCCATGATGGACCAAGGCATCTTAGTGACATCAGAGTCACCATGCAATACATCAGTGTATCCTGTGAAAAAAGTAAAGGGGGGTCTTGGAGGCTTGTGCAAGATCTAAGGCCAATAAACAATATTGTTGAGGCCGAGTTCCCTCTAATCCCTAACCCGTCCACAATCCTATGTAATATACCTGTTGAGGCTAAATATTTCACGGTGATTGACTTGAAAAATGCATTTTTCTCAATCCCGTTGCACTGTTCTCACAAATCTGACGTCATTCACGTTCAAACAAATGCGCCTGAAAAGCACGAGGCTACCACAGGGGCACTGTGAGTCCCCTTCCATTTTCAACAGAGTCCTGCAGATGGACATAAGCAATATTGCACTAGAAAGTGTCGTCCTGCAATATGTGGATGACATCTTGATTTGCAGCATCACAGAAGAGCAATGCAGACACAATTCCATTCAGCTATTGACTATACTGGCTGAGAAAGGATACAAGGTTGTCAAAGAAAAACTACAATATTGTCAACAAGAAGTGCTGTACATAGGCCAACTGATCTCACATGAGGGAAAAAATGTGTCTCCAGAAAGGGCTGAAGCAATATTGAGCATGGCTAAGCCACACACGATAAAGCAGATGCAGAGCTTTTTAGGCCTATGCAACTATGTCAGGGCATGGGTCTTTGACTACAGCTCTTACACTAAGCCTTTACTTCAGGTCCTAAAGAAGGCCCAAGTGACGAAGGAGAAGATTGAATGGTCTGAGTCCATGGAAAAGGGGTTTGCTGAACTCAAAAGAGCTATTTGCACAGCACCAGTTCTAGGGCTTCCTAATTATGCAGAGGAATTTTACCTGTTTTCGCACACAAATGGCAGCGTTATGACGGCAGTGCTCGCTCATAGAACCTCGCTGGGGTACAAGCCCCTGCCATATTACAGCAGGAATCTGGACCCAGTGATGAGAGGCTACTTCCCTTGCGAACAAAGTTTAGCTGCCACAGCATTCGCCATAGAAAAGGCCACAGCCATTATAATGGGATGCTCAATGACGTTGTACGTCGAGCACTCACTATTTGCCTTCTAGAGAAACCAAAGGGCACATTGACATCTCAGAGAGCTTCTGCTTATGAAGTGATCATGTCAAATCCATCAATCAAAATAGTTAGATGTAAGACAGTGAACCCACCTATGTTTATAGCAGAGCCAGTCACTGAAGAAGAGCCCATAAATGACTGTGCAAATTATGAAGAATTCTATGATGAAATCCCCAGGGTGAAAGAAAATGCCTTGGCAGGGGGAGAGACCGTCTTTATTGACATATCTTCACGGATCGGCCAAACTGATGGGAAAAGATACACAGGCATTGCTGTGGTAAAGCACACAGCAAATGGAGAATTTCAAGTGCTTCTTAGTGCACGAATACCATCTCATTCAGCACAGGCTGCAGAATTATTGGCGTTGATACTCGCCATTGAAAATCATGCAGACCAGGAAGTAACTGTGTACAGTGACTTCGCCTATGTGACGTTGACAGTGCACGCAGGCTTAGCGTGCTGGAAAAGGAGGGGCTACCTCCGAGCGGACGGCACGCCAGTGCAGCACACAGTTTTATTGGACAGGCTGATCAAGGCACTACAGCTCCCAGTGAGTATAGCGGTCGTGAAATGCGCCGCCCACATCAAAGGGACAGATTTTATCTCGCGCGGAAATCACACAGCAGACACGGAAGCCAAGCGCATGACATCCAAAAGTGAGACGATCATGGAAGTGGAAGTCATCCATATCAATGAAAGGATGCTGGTGGCACGAACTACATCTGAGAGTTATAGCGATTTGGGGCAAACACAACTAATGGAACTTCAAGGGGAGGCACCACAGGAAGAGAAGAACCTGTGGAAACGTCGAGGGTGTTCTTTAAACCCCTCTGACAGCTTGTGGCAACAAGACAGCACTGGTAAACCAGTAATGTCTGTAGCCCTATTAAAAATAGCACTGGAGCAGTTACATTACCCAGCACGCATGACAAAAGAGAATCTAGCAGCAACGCTCGCGGAAGACTGGTTCATACCGAATTTAACCGAGCACCTTGCATTCTTGTTAGCGAGAATTCTCTTTTATGGCTAATGTCCCTCACCTAGTGAGTCCCCCAGCAGCTATGCTGGACTTCTGGAGTTTATTTCTGTCCACCTGGTAAGAGTGAGAGCTTTTCCCCCACTCTTACCTGTGTTTTTCTATGCGTTTCCATCTGTTTTTGTGATTGTGGACTCTGAAGTACACCACTTCAGTAGTCCCCTTCTTTGTGTGTGTCACGCAGCACCTTCAGTGCCGTGGCACAGGGTTGTCTTTGAGACATACCTCGACTCCATTTCTGAGGCGACTACTGTCCCCCAGAAAAGGGTAAAGTTTCCATTAACTTTACTTAGTCAATCTACCACAGATCCAGTACACCCCATCTTCCATGGAGTACTCGAAAGGGTTAACTCGTATCCCTTTTTATCTGTACCTCCTAGAGCATTGTTTCGCTCTTTTAACATTTAGACTTGGCTGGTGGCAGTGGTATCTACCCTAACTTTTCTACCGCGATTATATTAGATAAACATGGTACTGTTCTTGGCTATTATATTAGCCTCGAACATAAACCCGCTTGACCATATCGTCTTTCTTTTGGCTCCGGTTGGGTTTATTCGCCATTTCTTTTTGTTAAAGTCCTTCTTGTGTTTTACTTTGCGTGGCAAACTAGGTTTGCCTTCTTTGTTCACTGTCTTTTGGCGGGCTTCTGCCCTGAAGCCCTCCTCAAGGCGCCTGGGTGTCTAGGTGGGCTGAATGTGAGGGAGGGGTGCAGTCACCCCCTGCACAGGGTATCCTAGGAAACCCAAGTCGCACTTTGTCATGATTGGCCAGGTTAGTTGTCCGGGCTGGACAACCGCCCTGCTGGGTGATTGACAGCCAGGCTGCGTGAATGGGGGTTTTTCGCATAAAAGGCAGGTCTCTTGGGCTAGAAGTCAGAGAGTCACCACTGGAACTACAAGGAACCGAAGAGAAGCGGAGAGAATGACGGCTGCTGCAACTACTTCGTCCCGGTGAAGCCCTGCTGCAGTCCTGAGCTATCTGCCCTTCAACGACTCAGAGAAGATCCAGTCCGGAGTCTTCTTCCCTTGAGCTTGGTGGGGATAATCAGCTCATCTTCTACAGCCAGAGGATCCTCTTCCGTGGTCGAAATCGCTGCACACTGCTGTAGTGGTCCGGATAGCCACCTGGAGAGCCTCTCCTGTTTTTAAGGAGCGCACCTTTTATTCCGTGTCGCTGCTGCCGGCCTCATCCATGTGTGGTGCAGACCCCCTTCAGACGTCCTCCCTTCTTGACGAAGCTCCAGGAATCGTGGGTCTGAGGGAAACCAACAGGAACAACTGCCAGGGCACCAGCTGCACCATTGGACCAAGGTACTATGTTCTGTTGAGGAAACTGGGTGAATCCCTTTTTCTTCATTTCCAAGGCTTGACCTTGTCTTCCCTCCTTCTTATAACTTTTGCTTCCGAACATTGACAATATCGAAGTACTTTTGGCTCCGTTGAATCGTGAACTGTTAGACCGTGTGTTCTTCGGCAACTGGTCCCGGTGTCTTTCGACCCGGGCTCCGGCCCTTTGACTTTTGAACTCCTGTCTCTGAGTGTTTCTTGATTCTGCCTGCATAACCAAAATATTGCATGTGATTTTTGCCTCCAACTCCCTCTGGGTATCTCAGGTGCTAAGTGTGTTTTTGCCCCGGTAGCATTTCATGTCACAGATACGCGTTTGTTTAGTAGACCGAACTGTCAAAAAGTGAGTGCAAACATATCCGCGGTAATGTGTTTTTGTGCCTAACACTGGTTCATGCCAACACAGGGTACTTACCATGAGACTTACTGTACAAAGTGAATTGGTTAGTTGTAGTATATTTAACGTGTGGTTTTTATTGAAGTTTAATAGAAGTGTTGTGTTTATAATGAATGGTTTAAAAATAAATGTACTTGTATTTTTCTACCTGAAACCTTGAGTCATTGTTTGCTTGAGTCACAGTAATTGTGGTCCCTTTGTGTAATCACTGCTACTGCTCATATACTCTTGAGATAAGCCTGGCTGCTCCACCACTGCTACCCCTATGACATAGTAGTACAGCCTTGTACCGAAGGTAAAACTTGTATCACCACCTGTAGTCTTAATTGTGTGCAGTGGTCCCTAAGGGCACTGCACAGGATTCTGCCTACCAATTCTTCATGGTGAACTGTATAATTTGCCAGCAATTTACAGCGGGGCACACATTAAAAGTAATGAGAGGAGTCATCCCCTGGCCAAATGGGCCTTTTCAACACTTGCATGTCGACATGATTCAAGAATGTAACGGGTACAGATATTTAATTGTTGTGGTGTGTCCATTCTCTAGATGGATTGAGGCAGGTCCATGTACACACCCAGACTCCACCTGTGCAGCCACATTTTTAGTGAGGGAAGTGTTTCCCAAGTGGGGGGTTCTGCGAAGTCATGAGATCAGATAATGGCCCTCATTTCGTCAATGCTGTATTCGAGCAGATTAGCTTGCTGCTTGGTATAAAGCACAAGTTCTCATCGGCGTATCATCCACAAGGTAATGGGATCTGTGAGAAGCTCAACGGCTTTTTAAAGGAAAGGATAGCCAAAGTGAAGCTTACTCTAAAGAAGGGATGGTTGCACTGCCTTCCACTGGCATTGTATGCTCTTCAGAACCAACCCGGCTCCGACCATCATCTTACGCCACACGAGATAGCCACAGGAAGAAGAATGAGAACTCCCCTAATACCCTGAGACAGAGCTAGATGTGATGCACAGCCAACAGGAGAGGTTTTAGGGTCTGAAATGCAAAACTATCTGAACTGCATGACATCTTGCCTTACTGTAATTTCAGACCAGCTGCAGCGATGATGAAAAGGGTGCAGCGCAGCACGGGACACAGAAGGAGATGCTACAACAGACCAAGTTCAAGGTCTACGTGTTCCACTCATGTTCCCTGTAGACAACGTCCTCGTGAAAAACCATATGAGGAAAAAGTGGGACGAGCCAAGTTTCAACTGACCTTTTACAGTGGAGGACTGCACTCCGTCTGCTGTGAAACTGCAAAGCAGGAGAGCGTGGATTTTTCTCGGCAATATAAAACCCTACATTGGAGAAGGACCCCTGCCTGCACCCCAACGAGAGGAATCGATGAGGGACGGGGAAAAACCACAGCACGTGCAGACGAGATCCATGACGCGGAAGAAGGACGCATTATCAGCCAAACAAAGACAAGTATCCTGACTCTTTCTGCACAATAACCCTGTTCGGAATCACTTATGGTGTCCCACAGTAGAGACATCACAAAGGTTGTGGCCACCTATTTCAATCTAGTGCTTACATCATACCCGTCATTGGTAGGAAGGCTCACCAGTGTCACTGACTTTTTACAAGATCCTGAAAATGAAAAGATAATAAGACAACTGCTCACTGTCATTGCCGAACAATTTATCCTACTCTCTGAGTACAGTGAGAAGGACCCAAATGATCCCAACACAGGCGGAAATAGATGAGCTCATCAACAAACTGTTCTTTCGCATAATCCAAGATTTCCAACACTCATTGGGAGAACAACAGGCATACTCACATTTCTTCGAGATCCAGCAAATAAATAACATTTGAGCCATCTCTTAAATAAGATAATCATTCTGGTTGCACTCCATGTGACTGGACGGTGCAGACATTGTTTACATCAAGGAAAGAACATATAATCCTGAACCTCAACAAAGACAGGACAGATGTCCCTGTCTCCAGAAGACAGCAGGTTGGCACACAACATCTTTTTTTGCCTATTTACTGACCTTCAAGAGCTAGTGGGGAGACTACTCAATGTTGACGTCCTCACTTTCATCAGAGATCCAACTAATGTTGCACAGATGGGAATGCTCCTGCATGGAATCATACTTCAAGTGGAACTTTCTAACCATCTGAGGAGATTCTAAAGAGTTTTCGCCGAGGGACAGATCGAGGAAGCAGCGTCAAGAACTTCATTTGTATTGGATATTTTCTGTCCTTACTCTTTGTATCTGACCAACATACACTATGTCCTCAGGATTGAAGCAAATTAGGGGGGTGGATTGGGAGCTCACCTGTTTTGAACAGGCACAGTAAAGGGGACTCACTGAAGTGTTATTTGTTTTGTTTATTCCCATAGTCTAATAAAGGAACTGTATCCTGAATTAAGAGACAATTCGTCGCCAGCGAGAGGGGGGGGGGGACACTTGTGGAACATCTAACACTCATGAACACAGTATCCAAAAGACAATATTGGTTAAGGAAATAATAACATTGACATTTTGTCGAATGATCGAGATGGAGGCCCAGAACAGCAACTTGGTCCTCCCACAAGAAGAGAGGCACCCCCGCTTCTCCGGGAGAAAATGCTTCCGCTTGACTTTCATATTCATCATTATTTTATTGTCATTAACGATCAGAACAGCATTTTTTATTGCATTCTTTAAGCGTTCCAAATTCAGTGCACCCACCTAATGATGTACACATAAGGCCCACAAAACCCCCCAGACCTTATATAGTCATTCCAGTCCCTAGAAAGTCTGGCAGAATGAATGAACTTGAAATGAATGTGATTAGCAGTGATACACACACTCTTGTGGTAACAAATGGAAAGGAGAGCAGGAGACAGGGTCGGCAAGGGATGAATGAAGTAACATCACTGACAACTACACGCACGCAAACACTGAATGAACACGAAACAGGCCTAGTGTCAATGACTACAGAACCACAAACACAAACGGCCAAGAAGAAGGGACTGCCTGCCATAAGAAACTCCACAGAAGACGTTGTGAGAAAATAAGAGTTAAGAGGAAAACCAACAGAAACCATCATACCAGAAACTCTTAAGAAAACAAGAGCCAACTCGGAGAAACTCTCTACATGGACACAACAGATAGTAGACTCATTGTTTCCACACATAGCAAAAGCAAGGAAGCTGCAAGAAGAACTGAAGAACAAAATCGCAGAAACTGTATTGCAAAGCATATATGTCCCTATGAAAGGAACAAGCACCAGTTCCACAGTACAGCCATACACCAAACCAATGCCAGTATGGGTACGAATGTTCCTAGCCAGGGAAAAGGAACTATTAAAAGAACAAGAGAAAGCAGCTAGAATTCGATCAACTGAAATGGCGCAGATGAGAAGGCCTGCACTATGGACCAGGATACCTGAGAATCCTCCAGCAAGAAAAAAACATACAGATGCCTTCAGGGATCCAGGGATAGCCAACTACAGGAAAACACTATGAATCAAGAGAAGCATGCATGGAGATGACAATGAACTAAACGACTACCTGGACAGCACAGCACAGCACATCTGGGAAACATTTGGTACCAACACATGAAAGAAGTTGGAAGGCAAAGTTCAGAAGGGGAATGCTTTGTATGTGCACTCCTACCATACAGCATGGGGAAGTCCAAGATCTTCGTGGCTGTAGAAATTGATGTCCAGACAGCACACTGTATGTCGCACATAGCAATGTGTAAGACCAGAGGCCAGTTCGTGGGTAGTGATGCCTCTCTGAAATGGGAGCAGAGATTAGAAGAGAAGCAAATCAGAAGTTAAATGTCCATGGAAAACTCCAGAAGAAGTTCGGCGATGGAAGAATCGGGACCAAATGCAAATTTGGGGAACAGTGCTTTCACCAGACGGATGGGAGAAAGGAGTAGTGATATGCTGAGCATGGATGGTCTTCGGTCACTGAGAGCCAACCATCAACATAGTGCGAATCGGATGCCAAAACTTGCAAAACTACTCATTTGGGTCAGACAGAGGAGGACCCTTGCAGATAGTGTCACTAGAAAGCCCAAAGTTATGTTTCAGAAATAACGGCACAAGGAAGATGGGAGAGAATCAGCACTGTGGATGAGTTTTTGAGGCTCCAGGAATGGTACATGGAACTGCTGTGATTATGGACCATTATTGGGCATGTGGATCCAAAGCATACATCAGACTGCCAGGAGACTGGGGAGGCATATGCACAATAGTGAACGTCCACGTTCCAGCATTGGTGATGCCGAAAAGTGACCTGAATATCGACAGTTTCCCGAAAGCAGATGCTCACCTGAGGAAGAAGAGATCTGTGGAACTGACAACTCGAATGAAGAGAGAGAATTACTTCTCTGCCAAATCAGAAGAAGCCTTTCATGCAATCCCTATACGAACACAGGCTATTTAGCCTCACCTCATCAGTGTTCCCAACGATTTTCATGCCGAGATTTCAGGTTGGAGCAAATACTAAATGGTTGCAGATAACCAGATGGGAGTTACCACAGACCATTAACACGACCATAAAAGGATTTAATGCGATTCAAGAAGAATTAAGAGCCATCCTACTGATGACTCTGCAGAACAGATATGTGCTTGACATGATCACAGCTATGGATGGAGGAGTTTGTGCAAAAATAGGAGAATCATGTTGCTTATTTATACCCTCTCACGACGAGGAAAATGGAAGCTTTTCTGAAGCCATAGGTATGCTGACAAAATTACAGAACCAAATGATTGATGAAACTGACAAAGTTGATGATGACAGTTGGTTTGGATCACTGTTCTCATGGGTCCCACAATAGATGGCAGACATATTTAAGTTCCTGGGAGCCTTGCCAGTACTGATATTACTAGGATTTTGAGTTATTAAGATAATAATATCACAATGCCAGAAGACTGTGAAGAAAGCTATAGGGATGAAGATCATGATTGATGTCGAGCCAGGACGGAAACCCAAAGACCTGACTGATGTAGAAATAAATGACTTTGTGAAGGCCAGCAGGCACGCACCAGAAGGTAGAACATTTCTCTATCCCACGAAGCACAGAAACTATGTGGGAAGATGGATTTACTGCAGCCCGAATGGAAAATGTCAACTAATTACCTGGAACAAGGACGAACATGTAAGAAATGCAGGAAATCTGAAGGGAGTTATAAAAGATAGAGTCCAAAGAGACATTTCTTCAGGCCATCATGTGTGGATCTAGAAGATGAAGAAGGAATGAACCCAAGAGAATAAGTGAAGGAGAATACGGAAGAACAGAACAAATTGGATATAGAGAAGGAAGTGAAAGTGGTCGATGGATCACCCAGACGGGGGAGTGTAGAGGAGGTCCCAAATAAAGCCTGCACTCCAGTCGCCCATTTTGAAGTACCAGGAACGTTCACACCGAGATATGTGACGTATGATGAGCAAATAAACCAGCAGAGAGCTGCAGTAGGGCTCTGCCCAGTACCCATTAGAAGACCAGCACCTATTGACGTACCTATACCAAGAACACCATGGACAGTAAGGTATCCATTAAGAAAACCCTACCAGCAAAAGAGAAGAAATGAAGATTGCTTAAGTACCATCCCGGAAGAAACCAAAAAGGCCTTAATGAAAGACGAATGGTGACGTCAAGAGGACCCGGACTGACTTGCAGATAGAAGAAATGACAACCATAGAATGATGCAGAGACGAAATGTTATGAATAAAGATATCGTGAACATAGAATGAAGGGACGATGTCAAAATGCAAGAAGCTTAGGCTGTAAGCAGGATGAAGATATCTAACCCGCTAACGCCTGTACATATGCTTGAAATGCAAGAAGCTAAGAAACCAGTGCGGCTTGCTATGCTTAGTAGAAGAATAGAGCGGCAAGCACCATGTTTACATAATGTACCTCAAAACAAGGCACAGTATTATAAGTGCAAGTCCACATTGCATTAAAAGCAGAATCAACTTAGGTTACTAGAGGCCAAGCACAACAAGCTTCATATTCTAGCAAAACGAGGATAAATGGCTGAATTGAAACTCAGCAGATGCAACTCATGCCAAAGGAGCCAAGGTCATACCAATCGAAGAAACAAACAGCAGCTACATTAAATTGAAACTTAAAAACAGAATATCCTGCCTCTGAAAGGTCAAGATAAGGAAGCATAGGCAGGTGGCAAGCCGAATAAGAATTAAATGCACAAATCGAGAGAAACTAGGCAAATTTACGGTGTCTGCATCACGTGACCATCCGAGCAAGGAGAAGAACGAGTCCCCACCTACGCGTGGCATCCGCCCAGGAAAAGATACCGGAACTTTCTCAGTCAGAAGATGCAGTTTCGAGGCCAACCACAGTAACATAATTGACACATTGTTGTTGAAGTGATGATTGATTGTAACCTTAATTGGAGGAAGGCCGGGTAGATGAGGGGACACCCTGCACCTGGCTGTCCATTCTGCGTGCTGCTAGCAAAGTGGAAATGTGTGCATGGGGTTGGTCCCAACCCAATCACAATGGACCAAATAATCTAGGGTCCTATAGTTAGTAGAACCAATGGGACATTGTACTTGTAGTGACATCTACAGTAGTCATTTTTGAAGGAAGGGCTTAGACGCCCACCTGACAGTGTTTACCCAATCCCCTCACTCCATTACCATATACAAATATAGCACCTATATTAAAGTTACCTTTTCCGAATCAATAGAAATGCTTATTAACTTTGGAGTGTTACACGTCAACTATGACGAGTTTTTACTATAAATAATGTTGTTTTCATGAAGTTCGTTGGAGTTGAAGCGAGACGGACTATCGCATCACTGCTGACTGCCATGACTCCCGTTTTTTGTACTTGTCATTAAACAGACTCCCTTTGCCAAACCACTGAGTTGTACTTATTGATTGGTGTTGGAGTAAGTGAATCTGCACCCCCATTCATCTCGAGGTGCAGCTGTCTTGTCTTAAAGTACTTCGGAGCAAACCCCGACTCTATGGGCCGGGTCCCCCTAGTACACTACGCTCAGCGAAGGGTGTAAACTGAACTGAAACTGTCAACAGCGCATCACAGCTCTCTTGTGCTTTTTCTCCATTCACTCGTACTAACTTACCCCAACCGTACCCTCTTGCTTTTCAGATCCGCCAGGGGACCACTCAGGTGGTGATAGTGCGCGGTTTAAATATCTGTTAACATAACATAGTGGGACCATCCCCTACTTGCCCCCCTCCCAAGAACCAGAGACAATATGCACTTACAAATTAGACCGCAGAGACAATATTTTTGGAACCAACAGATCACATTTTATTGCGGTCAGCAAAATGGGCGGTCCCAGCCTCTTTCAGCGTAATGGCCTACAACACCTTTTGGGTGGCCCTTTCACCAGTATTTCATTGTTCTCCGGTGACCCTTGTTACTTCCGATTGTTACATAGCGGACAGCCACATCTGGATACCAACTGACAAGTAGCTCCCATGCCCTTGCCTAGAGCGAATAAACCCGGGACCACTGCGTCAGTTGTTGAGGAGTCTCAACTGTCCGTAAGGAAGTCAGTGCCTGTCTAAGCCCGAACCTGGCACGGGCACAGCCAGCGGGTACCAATCGCGGCAGCAACTGCAGCGAAAACTCCTCTCCAGCTAGGACAGACCCGTAACTCCACCTGTGATAGAAAAAGAAAATTAGCAACATAACCACACAACCTAGGGAACCAAAAAATCATTAGCAACAGTAATCAACATCATCACCCTATTTACCTGCCGAAAGAACCAATATTATTGCTAAAGATACCTCCTTGGTAGACAATAGCCATACCCCAGCTGATTGCACTGTAATTAAACCCTGGGTGCAAATTCCTACAGAAGTTGGTTCTGCTGAGTGGGCCTTTACAGATTTTGGGTGGGCCTTACCCTGTCTACGCCTCTGGGTTGCAGTACTACTTGTTTAATTGAAGTTAACCAAAACTTCAGCTCCCAGAAAGCAATGGTTTTCTAAATGACACTCAAGCACTGCAGTTGTGGCGTAGCCTTGCGAGGAAGCCATAGACGTCTTTGTTTCATTCAGTCTGGTGTATTTCACATCAAAATGTAATTTACTTCTGCACTACTATTTGTGGACTTTCCATTACAAAGTTGACAGTGCGAGTTAAAGGTGGGGGGAGGACTGTATCCCTGCGGCTTTTCCAGAGCACTAATACTTACACGACCGCAGACATACAGGACACGTTCCAAGGTGGCTCACGCGTCCAGGTTCAACAGATTCTCCCCAAGCCCCCCGGATTCGGAGTGCTAGGGGTCCTTGGAGAGAGAGGGAGAGCAGCGCCCCTGCACGCGCAGCAACTTCTCTGCCCCACTGGGCCGCCAATGAGGCCCGCCTCTGCATGTCGCCCGGAGGGTCCACGCGCGGGGCAGGCCACGCCCCCTGCACTTGAGCCTCGGCCGCCAGCACCAGCCAATAGCGTGCGTGCGGCGCTGCTCCTGCGGGGAGGGGAGCGCGCGGCGCGCGGGCGGTCTCTCTGCTCCTTGCAGGCACTATTAAACTGAAAGCAGTGGTGCAAGCAGGCTGTGAGGGGGAGAGTCTACATTCTTGGATAAGGGGTACAAGTCCAGCCCCCACCCCCTTAAGCACCGGCACCCCGAAAGGAATGATCGGATCCCCGGAGCTGGATATTTGGAGTATTTGCTGCAGTTGCGCCTGACAAAAGCCACTCCTGGTGCTACCTGTAGGCGCCCTGGGCAGGTGCCCCCAGCCCCCTGATCTGCAAGCCTGGGCACTGCCTGGTACTAGGCCCTGCTGAGTTGTGTGAAGTGCGCCCTCGTCCGAGAGGGAGACGACCTGGCTCCTTTGGGAACTACTCCGTGGAAGACCTCCGTTGTGGGGACAGTGCGTCCCCCCTCCAGCGCCATGGGCACGCAGGTAGGGGGGTGAGGGGGCTGGGGAATTGTTTGTCTACTTTTAATTCCATCACCCTGTTAACTCCTCGGGAAGAAACCAGAGGGGGTTCTACCCCCCCCGTCTACCTTTCGTGTTGTGTTTTCTCTCCTACTTAGTACATGTGATAAAGGCACAATGCCCCCCAAACACTCCCTGCCTGTGGGCCCTCCTCCCTCCCTCCCTCCCTGCCTGTGCTGTCAAACATTATTTGAAGTCCCCCGTGTCTTCTCCGGAGCCTCCTCGCTCTCTCCCCTGGTTCCTGGAAAGCTGCAGAGCGCAGCCCCCCTGCCCCGTGTGTGTCTGTGTCTGTGTGTGTGTGCATGTGTCTGTGTGCATGTGTGTGCACGCGCGCGTCTGAGGGCTTCCAAGGTTCCCTCTGGCTTCCTTCCACGTAATGTCAGTCGGCAACTTTCCCCCCCTCGTACATACACGCTCCACTTTTTTTTCTGTCTAATAGTAGAACGAAAAGAATAAGAGGGGAAAAAAAAGAAACAGCGTGTACTGTTACACCGCTGCTCGGCACTTGCTCTGGGGCCGTTGGAGCGACGCCGGAGCGATGCTACGGCGATCAGCTCATATTGTGATTGTGGCGATAAAGCAGAGGAGGGAAATTGTGGGCAAGGAGTTGCATTTTTTTTTTCTGGTGCAAAATAATGTGTCCCCCATCATATGAATGTCGCCAGCTGGGCATCCGACCGCCTGAAGCATAGCAACGTGCCTGCACACTTTTGTGGAGAAGCTGGGGGCATGGCAGTGATTGTGTTTGCAATTGTTTGTTTTCGGCAGAAGACACGAGATGAAACGGTGTCAGGGTGCCGGGCCACAGGCTCCGGGACCAGTACGTAGGGCCGGGCAAATAGGACACGTTTTTGGCAGGCAGCTGGATAAATAGCGGCGAGTTTGCTGTTCCTAAAAGGGTGCTCCATATATCCTAGCTGCACACATAGTAAACCTGCTCGTTTTCCAGCTCTTTTAACTAATTGCGCAGAAACGGTCTGCGATCAGCAGCCAGGATAAAAGCGGGACATAGGCATCCCACACCGAGGTGCAGAATAAAAGCTGATTGTGTTTGTTATGCAGGCGGCATTTGCATGTTGCCTTATGTTACGGATGCATAACTCGCCGGCCACTGCCGCCGTGCCATTCTTTGCCGTGGTTGGTAGGGGCTCAAATCCCCCTTCTTGATGTCGCGCAGAGCTCCTGACAATGAAAGGCGGAGGCCTGGCAGCGAGCAGGGGGATAGCTCTCCTCCAGCCCCCAGGGCTGGATAATGTCTGCATTACTGTGTGTCATGGTGCTTTGGGAGCTTAAGCCCGCGATTTATTTCTGTAGCAGACAGCAGACACCGCACATGAAGCTTGTGCTGCCCCCGCCCCCCTGCAGACACCGCTGCCCATTGCTGCTGGCGTGATAGTGTGCCGTCTGCACCAGAGCTAGGCACTCCCGTCGCTTGCAAGTTTAGTTCCTCTTCACTACCTTCCTGGCAAGTGTCCTGTTCTTACAAAATCCTAAACCTTCCAAGAGATTCCAATTTAAGGAAACCTTTTATCTAGCCACAGGACCCTCGTAATTTGCCCAGGATCACACGGTTTGATCAAGCGGCTCGACACTGCTGCTTCTGGGAGTAAATTATCCCATGCCCCAACACTTTCTTGGCCGCACAAAAGCGTCGTTGCCATGACGGACTAAAAAGCAAGCCAACATGGGAACTGTCGGGTAGGGGCACAGCTTGGAAAGCCCACATACGTGAATTCAAAAGGCGCTCACCAGAAAGCCAATTCTGTTTTGGCACTGAAATCGGCGTCTACATACGTTTCCGTCTGGCCTCCTGCTTGACTTCCGTTGGGCCTCTGCGAATGCCATGGTGGTTGAGGGTGGGGGGGTGGGGGCTTCAGGGGGCCAGAATCCACAGGTTTAGTGGGGTCATAGAGGGGCAGGCAGGCCTCTCGTTAAAGGGCAGAGGTGTTTCGCGAGGGAGCCCAGCGGTTTGGAGGCCCTGGGTGCATGCGCAGTTTCAGTGCAATTATCCTTGTTTTTTTGTTAATCGCCGGTTGATACGGAACTGTTATGCATTTATTTTTGTGCACTGGTTACCAAATGAAGTCTGCTGCCCTGGTGCAGGCAGCCGGGGAAGTTAAACTGTTACAGCTGTGCCATAGCAGGCGGGTGCTGGGAGGCAAGGCTGGGTCAGAATGAACTATTCAGCAAATCTGCATACATCAAACTACTTTAGTTTTTTTTGGGAGTGGGGGGGACGTACGTTTCTTTTTAGAAAGTGTTCACAACGGCAGTACACACACACACACCTTCGAACACTTATTTGGGCCAGTATTTCGCAATCATACCCGACATAGTCTAGTGCCATGACCCGGCAACAGTGCACACTGTGTACCACCTGCAGTAAGGTGGGCAACCGCCCTGCATTTTGTATTCATTTGTTTTGCCGCGTAACTCGGGCCAGCAATGTTGCATTATCTGCACAGCACGGGCATTCATTGAGACCCTGTTTGCGAGAGAGGGGAGGGTGTTGAGATTCTAGCATACGATCTCGTTTTGATTGCTGGTGTTTTTCCAGCATGAAAAATCTTTCCAATACATTTAGGGGTTGGCCTCTAACCCCCCCCCCCCGCACCCCCAATTCCTTTTTTTCTGTGATCAGTTGCCCAAGTCTAGACTCGGGTCTGCAAAGCATCAGACCATGGTTTGATAAAGGCATTGTGGTTCAGATTGCCACGCGTGAAGAATGGTGTGAGAGGGCATTTCT
Organism: Ambystoma mexicanum; assembly: GCF_040938575.1. Taxonomy (NCBI): domain Eukaryota; kingdom Metazoa; phylum Chordata; class Amphibia; order Caudata; family Ambystomatidae; genus Ambystoma; species Ambystoma mexicanum. The sequence continues at coordinate 438,995,146 of NC_090936.1, forward strand.
AATCTTGTAATCTAGCACCATGTGCCAGGGTTACATACCCATTTCAAACAGTTGTAGTGACTGGGGGAGTGTGTGTGTGTGTGTGGGGGGGGGGGGGTTACAGGAACAGCAATTTGTCTAGGGTCTTCACATTTCCCGAAGCTGCAACTAAAACACGGTCTGGGGTTTTCAACGCCAACTAGACCTCCCCTCCTCCGGAAGACTCTGCCCGCTGCAACTTCTTGCCTCAGTTCTCTTTGTTGATTAAGATTTTTTTTGGGGGCGGTAGGCTATGGGGAACCAGGAGAAAGTACACAGCGCAACACAAATCTAACCTCCAAAGGAGAAGCAAAGTTTAACTTTTTGCCCATTATGTTTAAATGTGTACTAGATGTGTCATATTTCTTGGTATGGCATTGTTTATTTGTAAAGCGCCGATACACAAAGCAAGTGTGTCAGAGCGCTCAAGGAGGTGTTGCGGGGCGGGCCCCTTGGTCCAGTCGAGCCGCTCTGGGAGCCCCAGGTGCGAATTCATGGAAGGAATAACTCTTTCCCTTTGCCCAATGAAGAACGCCAGGTCCCCACAAGAGGCAAGGAATTACTGCGGTTTATTAGAGCCAAAGCACCAAAGGGATCATATACATGGAAGAAGGTCCACGCATCTCTCAACGGACCCTGGCTCGCAGGCCAGTTTTGATGGCATCTGTCGTCACGATTGGCGTCATTCTCGGGAAACGTCTCAAAAACCTATCTTCACTCGGGATAGGCGGTTGAGTGGTAGGTTCCATATAGGAGCCTATGGAGGCGATGTGTTATTGGACAATGTAGTGTCAGGTGGTATGCTTGGCCATTCCCGAAAAGTTGTTTCACTAAGTTTGTTACAGTGAGCAAGCCTCATGATTGTTCGGTGACCCCCACTGTCCAACCCTAGGGTCTGTGTTTGTCATTGGGTGAGCCGCGAGGCCCCAAGCCTGGGCCCAACTCTGTTCCCATCCTGCGGAACACATATGAATGGTGCCTTGTGCAATTCTGTATCTGCAAGGTGCAACTATGTGTCAGCATCATGACGGTGTGTAGCCCATAGCTACAATGAGCGTGCTCCAGTTCCCCACACAGAACTGTAACGTGACTAACAACTTTGTTGCAGCTATTGTCTGGACGGCGGAACAGGTTACCCTCCTCGGGCCCCAATCTTGGCAGCCCCTTAGCTCGGCCAGATCACGTGCTTGGAGACCACGTTTGTGAGCACAGAATCTTCAAATGATTCTGTATTTTGTCGGAGATCTCAACTCTCCTGCAGCCTAATGGCAAAATGATAAACGTACAGACAGTATGTATACACCACTGTCCTCTAAATATATAGAGCTGTATACCTGTGTTCTTCGTGTAGTTGAGTGTGTGTGTGCCCAAGGTGTGCGGATAGTACATGTGCTTCATGTCTAAAATAGCTAAATTGTCATGGTGTCTCTAACGAATAGTGGCTTGGTTTCTTAGTGCTCAGTCGAGTCTATCCATGTAATCGTCTCCAGCTTCGTCTTGTGTGTCCTCGTTCACTTTGGGTAAGATCCGCACTACTGCTGGATTGTAGGGTCTGCTGGGATGGAATCTCTCGTGATAATTATCCATCGTGGGAGAAGTAGGAATGGATATAAGTTCATATGAACAAGGCCCATATTGTCACAGATTCTTCTTCCTGGTCAGGGTCTTTCGGGATGGAGGGCATAGTCTGATTCTCCCTCTTCATTTGTTCAGAGCCCTTGAATTTCTGAACGATGCAAGTGTGCACAGGCAGAGTGAGTGCATGGAACAAGTACATATACTACAATTAACAGTGTAGATGACAGCAAATGGGTCTGACAACGATTCTGCAGTTTTTTCAAGTGCAATTTAGGCGCCACCATGCAAGGAGGGGAGACCAGGGAAAAACAGACAATCTTCAAGGCATGGTGCGTTTAGATTGAGCAAGTGCGCATACAGGTGGAGGGGGTTGGGGGGGCAAGTGCCGGGAGGGGTACCAAGTGCGCCCAGTCAGTCAGAAGCTGGGGTAAGTGCTGAGAGATGCCACACTTAAGGATCATTAGCCAAGTGCAGTAACAATGAGGCAAGTGCAGGCCCGGAGGCAAGTGCAAGAGGACTTGCAAGGGTGCCAGGGACCTGTGAGGCTCTGGGGTACACCAGGCAGCCAGTCGGAAGGCTGTGCGGAAAAGGAGGGATAGAGCAGATAAAGGTTAGCAGGGTAAAGGAAGAGAGGAGGAAGAGGTGAAGAGGAATGTTTTAAGGAGTTTCCATAACTTAAGGAGATCGGGTTCAAGACGGAGAGCGTCAGGGAGACTATTCCAGAGGGAGGCCCCAACAGAGGATAATGATCTCCCTACTAATCTCTACTTGGAGAACCAGCTCACTCACAGAAAGTTGGAGGTAGATAAGTGGAGGGCTCGGAAAGGACAGTATTTAGGTAGACATTGTTGCAGATAGGTAGGCACTAGGCCCTAGAAAGCCTTGTGGACAATGCAGTGTGTCTGTGGTAGTTGGATTTTTTTTAGAGATGTCCAAAATGTGAGTGGAGAAGGAGAGAGTGGAGTCTAAGATGACTCTGAGGTTTTTTGCCTCGCAGGTGGGTGTGGGCGCAGGGCCAAGGGAGGCTGGCCAGAGTGAGAGTGGGAAAGCGGGAGCAGGAGTCCCAATGCGAACGATCTCAGTCTTACTAGCGTTGAGGCAGAGGTCGCTTGCAGCACACCATGACTGAATTGTGGACAGGCAGTCAGATATGAGCGAGGTAGAGGTAGAGGAGGTGGCTGAGGGTAGCCTGAAGGAGAGTTGGGCGTCATCCGCATAACACTGGAAGTTGGGGATGAAAGTGGAAATCACACATGCAAGGGCAGACATGTAGACTTGTGAATGCCACAAGTTGAAAGAGATAGTAGAGAGAAAGGACTTAAGTTCCACCTGGGATGGGTGGTCGGGAAGGAAGGAGGTTAACCACGCCAGAGACTGACCTCTGATTCCCAGGGTGTCATGTAGACGTGCAATCAGGATGTTGTGGTTTACCGTGTCAAAGGCATCTGTGCACCTATTTGCAGAACAAGTAGCTGCACAGAAGTAAGGCATAGACAAACCTAAATTCGATTTTCAAAAACAGGTAGAATGCAGTGGGAGGAGTGGTAGGATAGATGAGTGAAGGAATGCAGAGAGCAAATGAAGTAAGAGGCTAAGGCCGTTAGTTGAAGAGCATACCAGCATTCTGAAATACTCTGTTAAATCACTGGTTGGCCTGGGGAGCCAAAGGTAGCTCCTGGTAGCTGCTGGCTTCAAGCTAACCAAGCTCTCCTAGCATAGAGCAGGAACTAAATGGCTCCCAGCTATTTCTTTTTTGTGATTTAATAATATTTATTAGATTAATAACATGAATGAAAAGCAGAAATCTAAGTTGACATATATAACTCTAGCTTAAGTAAGGTACATTAATATCAAATAACAGTAAAGCTACGAAAATCAAAAACTACCTATATGGAGAACTTTGAAGAAAAAAAGAAGATAACTAACAGCTAATACACTGAGATCCACTATTAAAGAACACAAGTATGTGCAAAAACAGACCGGGGGAGACAAACAAGAGAAGAATGGGAAGGATGGGGAAATGTAAAATAATGATATAATAGGTAGAGTATTAAAACATTCCAGATATAAATTGCAAAAGTGATTGGTTGAAAGAATGTACATACATAAGTTTAAGAGGCATTAAAACAATCCAGATATCAAAGAAAGAATTACCATTTTATATTGTATTTGAGGATAGAGTCTTGTGATTTGGCCATACATTGTTCAGTTCTTTGAGTGTGACAAATATTGTTCCACCAACCTCTATTGCAGAGAGAACATGCATTTTTTCAATGTGCAGTTATAAGTTTCAAAGCAATAATAATGAATAAATCATATAGGCTCTTAGATGCTTGCATGTCCCGGCATCGAATAGCAAGACTACCTAAAACAATACTCAAAAAGGATAGTGGAACATCAACCTTGAAGATACGTTTTAGAAATTTCCAGACATCTTGCCAAAACCTATAGACGAAAGAACAGTTAAAAAACATGTGTTCATAAGATGCCGGGGAACGTCCACAAGTCCAACATCCATCATTTGAGTTATTCCTAGACTTGGACAATTTGACAGGTGTGATAAACGCCCTATGTATAAAGAAGAGATAGTGTTGTGTTATATTGGCTGATACAGAAATATTCTTAATTTATGAGAATATTAAGGACCATATGTGATCATCTAGGGCCCAGGCCAAAGTCTCTTTCCCATAACAGACGTACAGGCTGTGCAACTAACTTAGTATTAAGGGCTTTGTAGATTTTTGAAGCACTACAGCTAGGGGATATAGTGATCCGTAATAGTCGAAGGACATCAGGCGAGAGGACATTGCAAGAGAAATGATGCAGTGCATCAAGGCAAGCCTTAACCAAATTGTTGTAGACATTAAAATGAGTATTGGGGATGGAGTAGAAGAATCTCAATTGCTGAAATGGTAGGATAATTGGGCCATTGACGATTTGTTGAATACATTTTATACCTTTTTTTTTTTTTAATCCAGGATTTTCGGTGTAGAGTTCTGTTATTAATGAGAATGTTTTTGTTATTCCAAAGTAGGGGAGATACATGGTTTAAAGTCCTATTATTAGGAAAAAGGAAAACCTTAAAAGCTGTCACAGAGGCCTTAACCGGATCAGATAGAGCCATAGAGGTGTGGTTAAATAGATAAACGAGATCAGCAGGGGCATATGGGTAAGCTATCTTTTCCTCTAATCCGGACCACGTGGGAGTATCTGACATATAAGATATAAACAAACAACATAGGGACTGTTTTATCAGAAAAGCCGAGTGATAAAGTTTTAAAATCCGGGAATCTAACCTCTCCCATTTCTTAAGGGGCTTTGAGTTTGGCCAATGCAATCCTTTTACTTTTGCTAGGACCGCATATGAAATTAAGTAAGATAGAGTTGATGGGTTTGAAAAAAGAAAGAGGAAGTAAAACCGGGAGAAGCTGTAGATAATATAGGATAATGGGGGCAAGCATAATTTTTATTGTATCAAGCTAAGCTCACCAGGAAAGATAAAGGGGGGACCATTTAGAAGAAAGATCTTTTAAGTTTAACTATCAAGATACGCATATTCAATTTAATAGTATCACGTATTGTGGTGGCAAAGCTTATACCTAGATATTTAATAGTCTTTACACCATTTTAGGCCAAATGAATCTAATTCATGTTTAATACAGAAAGAGTTAAGAGGTAGAATTTCAGATTTTTCTTTGTTGAGTTTATACCCAGAAACTTGACTGACTTGGTGGAGCGTGTCAAGCAGGTGGGATATATGGAGCTTGGGATTTGAATAAAAATGAGCACATCATCAGGGTAAGCTGCAATCTTACAATGTGTTGTCCCACACAGGATTGCTTTTATGCTTGTATTAGATCTTATGAGCTCTAGTAAAGGTTCCAACGATAGAATGTATAAGATGGGAGGGAAAGAGGGCATCCTTGTCGCGTTCCTCTTAATAATGAGAAGGAGGAGGAAGACTGACCATTAATACTTACTTAGGATTTTGGGCAAGAATAGAGTAGTTTAACAAATGAAATAAATGTATCACCAAACCGTGGCAATGTAGAGATTGAAACATGAAGTCTGAACTAACACGCTCAAAGGCCTTTTGTGCACCCAATGCTATAGCCGCATAACCCTGTCTATCTTTTTTGTCTTTAGAAACAATGTGAATCACATCCAAAAATAGTCTAGCATTAGAGATGTTGCGTCCTTTCACATATTATCTCACTTGGTCCGACTTAATCAGGGCTGGGAGGGAGGATTCTATTTTGTTACCAATAATTTTAGCAAAGATTTTACATTCCACGTTAATTATGGATATAGGGTGATAATTACTTAGGCATGTATGGTCTTTATCTGGCTTAAGGAATAAAATGAGCAGGGCTTCAGAAAAAGAACCGGAGGAGGATTTATTCTGAACAAAGTAAGTGAAAAGTGACATAAGTTTAGGAGCTAGTTATAGAGCTAGAGTGTTAAAAAATTCAGCAGAGAGGCCATCTGGACCAGGAGCTTTGTTACTTCCTAAACCCCTAATGGCTTGCATAATGTTAGAGAGTGTGATGTCTCTGTCTAAATGGGAGAGATCAATCTGTGGGTAGGAGGATCTGTTGATTTTGTTGAGGAAAGACTGAATATTTTCAGTAGGGATAGGAGTGTCAAGGGTATATACATTTTAATGGAATTTTTTGAAAGCAGTCCAGGATTTCCCTGGGATGCTTGTGAATAGTACCTGAGGCATCTTTAATCTGAGAGACATAAAGCCTTTCCTTCCTGGTCTTCAAATATGAGGCAAGAGACTTACCAGCCTTATTAGACGTTTGATAGGTTTTAGTTTTATATTTGAGTAGGGTACCTGCTGCTAGATTGGTAAATTCACTGTTGATTTGGCAGTGTAATGCCATAAAACGATGAAGATTAATGGTGTTTGAGTTTTGATAGTATTGTTGCTTTTTCCTACCCGCGTATGCCATAATGACACCTAAGGGCAGCCTTAAAAGCATCCTAATTGTTTACCACTGAGGTATCTACATCATGATTCTCATAATACGTGTGGGGATGACAAACTCTGAATCAGTTGGGCGCTGGTAGGGTATGATGGTCCAATGGTCGTGTTTGAGCGAATTAATCAATTATATGGTCCAGTCAGGTCTTGGTCATTAATTTGGTTGTTTATTTTTGGTTAATTAGCACCAAAGAAAACATCATTGTAGAAATGAATGACACTTTTTTTGACATGGTAAATCGCTACACAGCCGACGCACGTTTCAACCTAAGTCTTTTTCAAGGCCAATTGAGTTAGGAGGTGGGCTTCAAGATGCTGTAGGCTGGTCCTCCCAGATAAGGGCGCCAGGGGGGCTGGATAGCCGATCGTTAGCCGGGTCCGGCGAGTTCGTTGCGTGCAAGCGTTCTCAGAAATCCGTGTGCACACGGATAACGATCGGCTATCCAGCCCCCCTGGCGCCCTTATCTGGGAGGACCAGCTTACAGCATCTTGAAGCCCACCCCCTAACTCAATTGGCCTTGAAAAAGACTTGGGTTGAAACGCGTGTCGGCTGTGTAGCGATTTACCATGTCAAAAAATTGTCAATCATTTCTACAATGATGTTTTCTTTGGTGCTAATTAACCAAAAATAAACAACCAAATTGACCAAGACCTGACTGGACCATATAATTGATTAATTCGCTCAACAGCGACCATTGGACCATCATACCCTACCAGCGCCCAACTGATCCAGAGTTTGTCATCCCCACACTTCTTCTAAACAAATGGGAACCCCAGAGTTGGTTCCTCGACAAACCAGGATCCAGGCTGCTGGTTTGATTCAGAAACAAGAGGAGGTGCGCAGGAGAAAGGGAGTCCCTCCACTAATAACTCCACCATTGCCAAAACTATTCTCATAATACTGTTGCAAGAAGGATTGGACAGAAGAAATGAATTGTTGGTCTTGTAATATGTAATTATTTTTCACTGTGGAGAGGGCCTACTTATATCTTCGAACAGGGGCGTGATCGGAAATTATAATGTTATAAATGAATGAGTCGACAATGGTGCCAGTGAGTGTTTTGGAAATAAAAATGTCGTCCAGGCGGGATAATGTATTATGGGGTTCCCAGCAATTTCTAACCCTGTTCTGGGCAATTTGGAAGGGCTAAAGTGGTATTTGTCAGCAGCATCACTTGCCTGACACAGGTGATGGAGGGATACAATCTCTCTTCACTGGATGCCACCTTGCCAGCAATTCTTGGCACTATTGCGAAGCAAGAGGTTTGAAGAGGAGACCTTTGCAGAGAAAAAACCTGATTAGGGGGTTGGGGAAAACCTCTTTTTATGTCTTTCAGTCCAGAACTTGTTGGAGGATCATGGACCAGTGGAAACTGTTGTAAAACCTCATCGAGCGGAACTGCAAGGAAGGGGTCAACTGTAGCTTCCGGATATAGGAAAAGAAGGAAGGGGCTCAGAGGCACTGAGGGTGGTGGCTCAGAACATTGCTTAGGTAGGGAAGACCAAGTAGTAACGACTGGAGGTTACCTGCAATGCTGCAATTCAAGCAGTGAAGTCAGCTGCGTCCTTTAACTGTACGGTGTTCCTCAACTTTTTCTGACCCAACCAGGTAGCAGAAATGCAAGTTACAGAGAGGGTGAACGTTGCCAAACATACCAGCATTGACCTAAATGTTACAAGACCATGTTCAAGTATGGAGTCATGGAAAATGTCATATTCAAGTATACAGTCATGGAACATGTGAGGCACTTTGGTAGATGCGAGTGAAAAGCTTTAGGACACAAGTTGTCCCTATTGTGTACTGTAATGGTGTCATTTCATCCAAGTAAAAATGTGAGTTGATTTGACAAGCAAGATATGGCAGAGCCGTGGATCGTGCTATTAACTGAAGTGACATCACACCATTCTACAAATGTGTTCTTACACGCCAAGAGTCCAGTGCACATTTTAAGGTTTGCTGGATGTATCTTTGTCTTTTTTCCCCCTGAATATTTTAGGAGGGATCATTTGCTATTCCCTCTATAGTCCTAAAAAATGTGGTTAGAGTTTTTAATTTTAGATACTTGTGGATGGAGCTGCTTGAAGCCTCCCTGTCTTTGGTGGTGGTCTTTTGAGAGAGCACTTGAGTATAGAGCTTCACAACCCATGGGATGTGCCATTCTACGTAATTAAGAAAATGGTTATTGATTGTGCCAAGTTGCTGTAGGCTAGCAAAGTTTGGTTGGTAATTGGCTGAAACACCAAACTAGTAGAAACTAGCCTAAGCTGAATGCATACTTGACTGACCCTGGCTACTCCCCTTTGGTGCCCAGGCTATATCACAGTAGGTTTTAAAACAGACTTTGCTGGGGTTTGGGGGGCTCTGTTTAAATGGTAATCAGTCTGGTTTGGTCCACTTGGTCTGGAAATGCTTTGAATGGTTTCAGCTATATAATGCTTGAGAAGGCCATAACCAAATGCCATCCCCCAAACAGTGCTACTCTAGGGCCATCATTAATCTCTACCTGAATGGCACTGTCATGGTCCAGGGCTCTCAGCTCAACCTCCTCCTTCTTGATAGGCGTCTTCCGTCTCTCAGCAACTTCCTCCCTTCTCGTGTCACTCCTCCCTCTGCCACCACAGACTGGTATACCACATTCCTGTTCCCCCTCCTGTTCCCCCTTCAAAAGTGACAACCAGCTCCACTTAGCTACCCTCAAGTCTTGCTCTGCCGTTAAACACTCCTCTGACATCTGCCACTTCCTTGAAGGCCTCAACGTCCTCTCTCTAACCGAGGTGTGGTTCACGGCCAGCTCTGTCATGAGTTGTGACACTCTCCTCCTCCCGGAGGGTTACAGGATCCTCCCTAAGCACAAGCTTAACCGGTCCGGGGGCGGACTAGCCCAGATCTTCCCTAAATGGGTCCCTACTACTATCCTACTCACTCAGTCCTATTCCTCCTTCAAATGCTTCATCTGCAGACTTGGTGTCTCTCCTATCTTCTCACTGACCCTGGCCACCATCTACAGGCCCCCTGGTCCGTCTCCCTCTTCGAGTGGTCAGGACCTCACCTCTTCTCTCCTGGCCTCCACCGCCAAGCTTTCCCTTCTCAGAGACATCAATATTCACCTTGACTCCCCTGATGCAGCCTCTGGGCTCTTCCGCATCCTCTGACTCTTTCCCTCCCCATTCTTCCCTCCGGTCTGACGCACTTAGTCAGACACACCATGGAGGCTCTCGTCTCAGCAGATATCCCCATCGCCAAACATCTCACTACCTCTCTCCTGGTCTGATCATACTCTCCTGTCCTTTCACCTGGATGTCCTGGTTCCCCCTGCTAAGCCCCCGGCCCGCATATTTGACCAATGAAGTGAGTGTCAGTTGCTGATTTTGCCACCACCCTTATTCCCCCTCCCACTGACTCTCACACTGATGCAGCCCTTACGAACCTTAAACTATCCATCTCCAACACTCTGCATATTCTTGCCCCTGTCATGAGTATCTGCATCAAGCCTGCCTCCAAGTGTAACTTTGTTGCGCCTTGAAACACTTGTGTATAGGCGCGTTATAAATGCCATATCATATCATATAACACCTGGTATGATTCTGACCTGTCCTCTCTGAAATGCAACTGCAGAGCTGCTGAGTGGAAGTGGCACGCTTAGAGTACATTCTTTGAAAGACTGGCCTGCTGCCTGCTTCAAAGGCAATACAGACAATCCATCCACTCGAAGGCCTATATCCAAGCACGCATCTCTAAGGCCACTAACAAGGCAGCTGGACTTTTGCAAAATCTGCAAGGAACTCGCTAATCTTACTGCCTTCCCTGGCCTTCTGCACTGCACTGGCCTCTCACTTCATTACTAAAACTCAGGATCCTGTCCTCTATCTCCTCTACACCACTCCCTACTCCCGCTCTCAGGCCTCCCTTGGCTCACCCCTTCCCTCCTTCTCTTTTTCTCCCATATCAACTGATGAGGTCTCTAGACAATTCTGCTCTATGAAAGTCTCATCCAAACAGGTGCTCTTCTGCTCCTCTAGAACTATCAAGGACAGCATTGCCTCCCTTGCTCCCGCTTTGGTTGTCCTCTGCAATCCCTCCTTTGCCCCTGGATCCTTCCTGATACTCCTCAAGCACTCTCTTGTGCACCCTCTCCTCAAAAAGCCTTCTGCTGACCCCCTCCTGTCTGGCTAATTATTGCCCTATCTCCATTACCCCCTTCCTGGGCAAACTCTTGGAGAAGCTGACCATCTCCCAGCTTGTCCACTACACTGAATCTGTTGGTTGTCTCCACAACAACCAGTCTGGCTTCAGAGCAGTCAGAGGCACGGAAACTGCACTCCTGAACACCTGTGAAGACTTGCTCTTAATACTGATTCCAACTCTCCTTCTGTTCTCATCTTCCTTGACCTTTCCTATGCCTTTTGATACTGTCAATAATGCCATCCTTCTTAATCGGCTCTGTGAATCCCTTGGCATCATGGACCTGGCCCTGGACTGTTTGACCTCCTTCCTCTCTGAACGACCTTCCCAGGTTAAATTGGGCCCTTTTCTCTCCTCCATCTCACTCTCCACCTGTGGTGTCCCTCAGCGCTCTGTCCTCTCGTCATGGCTTTTCACGATGTACCTTGCCCCATCTAGCCGATTTGATCCCCGCCTTCTCTCCTAACGTCCAGTTTTATGTGGAGGACACAAAGCTCTCCTTCAAGCTTCCTTCCTCTTCCTCCGTTCTCATTTCTGTCTGTCTGCTGTTCAGTCACGGTGCACTGCTAACAATATCTGCCTTAATGCCAGTAATACTGAGAGCCTTCTCATTGGGGCCCCAGCTCCCTCCTTCCTCCTACACTCTGGCTGCCCTCCATGGGCTCCCTCCCCCTCCGCCTCCACCTCCCGTGAGGCAAAAAACCTTGTGGTCCTCTTCAACCCCACCCACCCCCTCTCCTTCTCGCCTCACATCACGGACCTTGCCAAGAAGGCCCACTTTCAGCTGCACCTCCTCAGATGCATTTTTACTTTCCTCACCTTTCCCTGGAAACTCAGTGTCTTCAGAGCTGTGGTCCTCACCAGGCTGGACAACTGCAACAGCCTCTTCCTCAATCTGACTCGCTCCTCCCTTCGCTCCTTTCAACTAATCTAGAATAGACTGCAAGACTTATCCTCGGCCTCAAGCCCAGGAACTGCATCTCTCAGTCCTAAAATCTCTCCACTGGCTCCCGGTTGCTGCAAGGATCAAGTTCAAGACCCTCTGCATCACCCACAAGGCTTTCCGAGGCCTGGGACCCCTCTACATCCAACTGTCTCTCCCTAAATCCCTGCTAGAGCCTTCGGTCTTCTAGCTCTAACTCTCTGCAAATCAGATGCTTTTCCAAGCAGAGTGGGGGGGGGTTAGATATCTCTCCTCTGCCGGTGCCTCCCTTTAATAAGGCCTACCTGCCCCTCTGACTTGAGCCGGATCTCCTTAAGGTCTGGAATCTTCTCAAGACCCTCCTTTTCTCTTCCCCCCTTCCCTCTCCCCACTAATGTCCCTCTCTGCCTCTTTTTGACTGGTTGCTTTCAGATTCTTACAGGGCACCAGGCATTCCTCGACCAGTCTACCCCTGCACTTGGTCTCCCCTGACCCCTGACCCCTCTCTTACCTGCACTTGCCCCCTTCCGGGCTCCTTCCCCTGCACTAGCCTGGCTGGGCCTGCACACATCTGAGCCCTTCCAGCCTATCTCTTGCAATTGGCACATCAACCTTCTTCCTCCCCTGTGCATTCCCCCTGGCACTTGTCCATTTGGCCTCCCCTTGTGGCACTCGCATAAGCACCCATGGGCCGTTTCTTCCCTGATGGCACTCCACCCCAGCCTCCCCCCCCCCCCCCCAATCTCCCCTGCAGTTCATGTTACTACACTTGCACGATTCGAGTGACACAAGGCCTAGTAGGACTGTTTTTTTTTTTTTTTTTTTTTCCTCCTCATCTCTGTCCCGCCCCCACCCCATCTTTTGTCCTGTTGCACCTTGAAACATATTTTGCTGTATAGACGCATTATAAGTTAAATAACTATTCTCCTTGATAATGCTGAATTCTCTCATAGTTAAGAAGTTGAGGGGTGCACCCCACCCCTTTTTGTTTTAATGACCACTGCAATGTATTAGACCGAGTTGCCAACATGTTTTCTTTTACCTGCAAATTGTGCAACTCCAAAGTAAATGCAATACATTCATCAGGTCTAAAAATGGAAGACCCGACATGTCTTGCTTTCTTGCAGGCCTAAAGATAAGGGGTGTATCGGGCACTTTTGCGCTCTAAAAATTGGCAAATACAGCCAAAAAATAAAAATGAGCAAAAATACCCCCAGCAAAAAAAAATAGGAAATGGATAGACCTCGTTGCTTTCACTCGCACAGCTCCAAGGATAGGTTTGGACCACTAGTGCGTAGTGCCGCAGGAAGAATCGAGTATTACTGCTTGATCTGAAGAGGTCAACTTTAATCTTATGTTAACAACAACATGCAAAAAACAATGTATTATAAAAGCATTTGTTTTACAGTTAAAACTTTACTCTTACTCCCATTTTGAATAGGACTTTTACTCCCTAAAAAATAATTTTACCCCTACCTTTTTAAAAAGTAGGTAGTTAAATACTCCTAATTCGAAATTGTATCTGGAGCACTGCTTTCGTGGTTCTATCCGAACCAAAATGGTGAGTTTGTAGGAAGGAGACTTTTGTTCTATTGTAATTGGTTATTCATAACGCTTAATACCCTGAGGTTTCGAAGCCCGGACCCGGGGATCGAACCTGGGTGGCTTAGCGTCGTCTTGCTTCCAAGACAATTGAATTGGGCCCCACAGTGACACACAGCAGAACAATGGCACTGTTGACCTGGTTACGTTTTAAAATGTGGAAGACGAGCTACTATAAACACCTGAAACTAAAAAGGGCCGCTGCTTTCGCATGTACAATTGTGTACTGGCCAATGATTTGTAGATGCTGCCCCCAGCGGGATACATGACTCGGCTACCCCTATGCCTGTGGGTGAGTTGCCACCTGCACTTGTGGTTTCCAAGTACAATGGTAGGCCGGCTCTTAGAACTGGGAATCCTTGTTCTTGCTGGTTTAGATGTATTGCCATCTGCCGCGATGGTAAGCTTTGCCATCTGGGCCTGCATACCTCGAGGGGATTTCTAACACCCCCCCACCCCTGCTCACTTCCGGAGCTGGTGAGGTCAGGAAACAACTTGACGGCCCCAAAGGTCATTGGCATCGTGGGTTGCTGGAAAGACGTTGCAGTCATTGAAGAGTCATGAGGTTCAAAGCGCGTCATTGGATTCTCTTTGCATGCTGGCTTTCCTGGCAAAGGATGCCTGCCCCTTCGATTTCCACCAGGCTAGCCTTTAAGTGCCTTCTCTATAAATCTCCCACCCATTGGAAAATGACCAGCTGAAACCATGGAGACACGGATGCGTGCAATGGACCAATTCGTCATTCAAATTGGGAATGTGCCAACTAGTGTAAGGTGACTGGAAGAAGTCCACTCAAGAATAGGAAGCCCGTGCTTTGGCCCAACACAGAGCTGTATAGCCATTGCACCCGTAGTTGACTGGGAACCATTCCCGCACCCATTATTTAATTTGAAGATGCTTTGTGTTCATCACAGCCAGTGAGCTGTAGTGCCTCCATCCAAGCAGAGGTCCAGCGCAGGAGTAGTAGATGCAGCTAGAGGTTAATCTAGGCGTGTCTTTGGGCAAGCCAGGTGGTCGGGATGTTTAGTGAATGCCAGTTTCCAGTGATGCCCATATGGCTGGGTATTGGTGTAAATGCATTGGGAAATCCGGCTTAATAAAGCACCGAACTGAGGACAGCTTAACCAATGGCAAACATCTCCTCGTGGCCACACTCCAGCTGTTGAACATCAGCAGCTGTCTAATAAAAGGGAAAACAGTGTCCTGTAGAACGAGCCCATACTTAAGTGTGTTATGACGTGTCAGCTTTGTGGATTTCTTCAGTGGCTGAGCTGATTTCTGGCTATGTCGCGAGCTATGCAGTTGGATACATTGGACATTGGGGGGGGAGGGGAGAAATAGGTAGTCTGGCACTCCATTCCCACCCCTCCCCAACTAGCTTCTTTGGGAATAGTTCGGATCTGACTTTTCAGCTTGTTATATTTTATCAGACTCTGGCTAAGCAGATGGCAAGGCGTAGATTCTGTTCATGCACGACCTTCAATTGAAAGCACCCAACTCTTGCTAAGTACCAATAAAATGTAATGAACTTGGAAAGAAACTAAGGTGTGTAAGGGAGTTACTTGACCTGCAGAATGATGTGTGTGTATTTATCTCTACAAATCAGGTACAGATAACAGGGTATCTGCAGGATGGGCTATGTAAGCTGTAAAACTGTGATGTTTTTTCAAATGCTTCATTTTATCTCGGCCTGAGGAAGTGGAGGTATTCCACGAGCTCGCAAATATGCAAAATAAATGACTGGCTTAGCCTCATCAGGGTATTGACTCATTGTTTTCTTCTGTACCAACATTCTATTCAACCCTTGGCCAACACGGTACAAGCAAACTGAAAATATATATATATATTCATACATTTCTGTGGTTCTAATTTCTCTCCTACCCAACTGGTTTTGACAGCCTGCATTTGCAGAAAAAGCCAACTGGTTTTGACAGCCTGCATTTGCAGAAAAAGCCGTTTGCAAAAAGATAGCTGACACTTTCAGAACACGTTAGAATGTTTTGGAGGCCGTAAGAGCATTTCCCTCCGTGCGCAGGCCCCCCCATACCCTCTCCTCACCAACATTCGCACTCGGTTTCTGTTTTTTTCTGCCTAATAGACAGATCTGGATTTGCTTTGCTGCCCCCTTCCTTTCTTGGCTGTTGCTGTGAACTGTTGAGTCAACAGTTTTTATTCCAATGTAATAGTTTTTCGTTCCTTATGGCCTTCTGATGCAGACGTTTACCTTTACATGACTCCCTTCAAGTAATGTATCTGGTGTAAGAAGCAGTTTTCGGAGGCTGAGCCATTTTATGCCTGCATCCAGTTTTTGGGGATTCGTCCTCCAGGGAGTTCCGGCATTTTCTGTAACAGAATTTACCCAAAGTCTTTATGAAACCGCCTTCTTTCCATGTCAGTACTTGGACCAGTACTGAAGACGATGGAAGACTTTGTCAGGGCCAAGAAGGCTGCTGATAGGCGTATGGGAGAGACAATACCTATAGATGGAGTACAAGTTTCTGTACTTGGGTCAAGACTGCACAGGCCCCCTCCTACACTCTCTGTTCCCAGTTTCCAAGTCTGTACAGGTCCGCTACGGGGAAAACGGGGTTGACTATATTTGAGGGTTGATTTTTGTATGCACCGAACCCCGTAGCGCAGTGGCATCTTTTGCATCCAATCTGGTTACTAGCGCTACGCATCCCGAATTCCTGGGACCAAGAAAACCGGATAGTCTCTTGTCATGGGAAAGGCGAGGCTCCTTCTCGATGGACCCCGTTTTCAGTACTGGTATCTCCAAAAAGGCATTCCTTTAAGAAGCAAGTGTATGAGGAGAAACCTAAGGCTACTCTGGTGCTCAGTGACTATTTGGATTAAGTAACCCTTATGTATGATGCTGAAGATTTTGATCTCACCAGATAGTTTTCTGTTCCAGCTGCAGATTTTTAGCACTCCACATAAGGCTTAAACGCCTGGTGCGGTTTTTTTCCCACGTCAAATCTATCCAGAGAACCAAGTCTAATTGTCAAAAAACACAGGTTTCTCCTCAAGTCACTTTGATTAATGTTAAGGTCAAAAGATCTGTAGTGTTTAATACTTTCAAGGAGATTATTCTGTCCATGACCTTGTTGGACACTATGCTTCCAGATCCGTTTTTGGAGGTTTCAGCTCAGACTAAATAATTAATCCATTTGTTATCCTGCGGACAGTGAATGCTGGCTCGGAGGATATAGCCAGCTCCTCAGAGTAAGAAACGGTGTCTGACACTGCCACAGGCGAGGAGCATCAGTTTATCTCTCCATCAAAGATGTCTCCTGAAACTCTCTAAAGCTCTGGAAATATTGCCAGTAGACAAACTGGAACCTGCAGGAGGTTTTGGAAAGCTTCACACCGAACAGTCCAGACCTCTAGCGCTCGGGAAAGCTTCACTTTACAGCAAGCTTTGAGACCTTCAGGCACGCCTTATTCAGATTCTGTAATTTCCAAATCACTTGATGCCAAATATAAGGTTCCTAAGGGAGATCCTTTTGTTTAATTGGCAATTAAGCTACACGGTCAACAGTAGCGTCAGCGGCCATTGGCACAAGGGGCAGGCTCATTTGCCAGCATCTCTGCTAGATAAGAGCTCAAAGGCCTAGGAAATCAGAATAAGAAGCCCTGCTCCAATTCTCCCCTGCAGTTGAGGTGGATAGATGTGGCTGGATACAGTTCTGTGAGTATCCAATATCCTTTGCTGGGAAAACATAGAAGGATTTAGTTTCTTCCATCGGATGTGATGGATGAGGTTGTTTTCTGGGTTTCATGAGGTAGAGAAGAGGGGGATCTACAACCTCAACTTGTAACAGACATTTGTTTGCCCTTCGATAGTAAAACGCTATTTGATCCATCCTCCTATTGCTTTTTACAACAGTGCAATGAAAGGGTTACAGCTGCAAAACCCTTATCTCATAAAAATGATCTTCTCATCAGTTCAGTGTCTAAAGCCTCATCAATGGTTTGCTAGTGGTTCAGGATCCTCCATCTTTATGCTCTCAAAAAGAAGCTAAAGGTCTAAAGCGAAATCAATTTCAGCGGCTTCCATTCTTGAATCTGCAAAATCTACTTGACATCATCCCGGGGATGTGTGTGTCCAGTTCTGATTTACATAAATTAACACCCCCCACACACCGCCCGTGGCAGGGCGCATTTCCAAATTCCTCAATCTATGTGGAAAATATTACTCTGGGAAACTTGGGTTTTGAGCATCACTTGTCTAGGTAACTCTCTAACTCTTCCTCCTTCTTGGCCAACGATAAAAAAACATCTCTGGAGCGCCTCGGATTTTACTACTTCTTTTTTTAGGAGCAATAGAACGCGCCCCACAAGGAAACGGTCCAGGTTTCTACTCAAGATATTTCCCAATTGCAAAGTGGTGGCAATCTAACCCAGTTTCCTAATGTGGAGACATTTCACAGTGTAACAGATTCTCAGAATTTTGGTGTCTTTGCAGCCAGGAGATTCGGTGGTATCAATAGATTTTTAAGACGCCTACCTTAGCATCACAAACCTAAAAGAAAATCACCAGTGTCTAGGGATCACGGTAGTAAATGGGCACTATCGATATACTGGTTTCCCCTTTGGCCTACACTCTATCCCCCAGAGTGTTCACGAAAGTGCTGTCAATGCTGGCCACTAACTTGTGACTCGTATATGTCCATTTGGTTATCTTAGATTTTAACAATGTGTTATAACGAAACCTTTTCAGCATGCCGAAAAAATAGTTTTTTTTATTTTGTGGGGTGGGTACCCCCGTTTCCCTGGGGTTATAACCCCACCCAAACCCCCTCTCCACCCGTTTTAATACTTTATCCCAACGCCCAAACATATTTTTACTAAACAATTCAGTATTTTGGGTTGGGTAAAAATGTTCTTCGTTATTACCTATTCGGTAATATCACTGGATATGGTCAATTTCTATCCTTACCTAGATGACCTGGTTAATGAAGACCCAGTTTGCAGGTTAAGCCATTCAGCAGGTACAGGTAACTTGGAAACACTCTGTGTGAACTGGGATATTACAATGACCATTCCCAAATCCAATCTCATTCCATCAGAGAATCCGTTTTATCAGAACATTGTTTATACAGTTTTGTGAAAGGTGCTTTCTCCCTAAGACTGGGTCCTGGCCTTAACAGATGATTGCGGTTTCTGAGCCACCTGAACTTAACAGGGGAGCAGATCATATGCTTTTGGGACTGATGGCACGATGTATTTATCTGGTCCTGTTGCAAAAGCTAAAAATGGGTACTCTCCAGCAGCATTGAACCAGCAAGTGGAACCAGTTCTAATTCTGAAGCAAAGGTCACAAGTCCTTGACTATGGGGAACCAGTCAGAAAACCTTTGATGTTTTCCTTCCATCAACCTCAGCCTAAAAGTTCAATAATGGACTCTTCAGATCAGAGGTCCGCAACCTTTGGCTCTCCAGCTGCTTTGGACTACAACTTCCATCAGCCCTAACTGTTGTAGCTAACGGTGGAGTATCGTGGGCGTTGTAGTCAAGAACATTAGGCGAGCCACTGGTTATTGACCCCTGCAGGTTATGGTTGCGGATATCATTGTCTTTGCTTGAATTAGGATGTAAAAGAGTGGGGGGTTCTATGTGCTATTATTTCACCATTCTACTCAGGGAAAGGTAGTCCCCATTTTTGCTAACTATACCAAGTCCATTTTTATATAAATGAGCAAGGAAGGACACATTTGGTATTGGGTCCTCAAGAGCCACTTTTTGTTTTGTTATAAGGGCATCCCATCTGGAATGGAAAAGAATGTTTTGGCAGACAGGCCAAGCAGACTAGTGTCTGCCCATACGAGAATTGGGAGTTCAGTGTCCATGTGTGAAAATGTTTCATAAATTTATTTATTTATTAATAAAGCGCACAGCAGCCCATAGGCATTGAGGTGCTGTTAAAAGACAATGGGCCTCATTACGACTTTGGCGGTAGCCATGCCCTTAATAAGGGTATGGCTGCCACCAAACCCAGGACCGGGTTCCCTGAATGGGGAATTACCGGGCCATTCCAAGTTTGGAGGGCCCGGTAATTCCTCCTTCAGGGAACCCGGGCCCGGACCTTCCCCATTCCCATTTGAGTCCCCATAGGGTTCAATGGGAATGGGTGCATGGAGCTAACAACGGGCCGATTATGACCGGCCCGTCGTTAGCTCCCGGGTCCCCTCGCGTGACCGGTAAGGACGCTTGGTTTTACCAGGCATCCTTACCGGGTCCCGCGAGGGAACCTCGTAATCAGGCGGAATGGATTTAACGGGTCAGCATCCATTTGCGGCACCCGTTAACCCATTCTGCCAGGGTCGTAATGAGGCCCAATCTACTAAGTTACATCATACAATCTTAGTTTCAACAAGCAGGGTACAGTCATGGTGAGGGGGAGAAGGGGAAAGAGGGAGTGGGGAGAGGAAAGGGAGGTGTTAGTTGAACAGAGTGGTTTTTAGAGCTTTCCTGAACGTTGGGAGGGAAGTCTCAGCTCTAAGTGCGTTGGGAAGGGCGTTCCCAAGTTTTGGTGCTATATGAGGGCAAACCGATGCGTGCTTCCGCTGTGCCGTACAGCACGCTTTACCCCAAAAAGCATTTTGGTGTGGAGGTTTGGTGCTTCGTTCTCTGGGAGATGCTTACCTGATGGGGGTGGTTGAACAAGACCCTTTTAAGCGTCCCTCTTCTTTCGTTGGTGCACAGGACTCTGCGATTCAAACTATTTGATGATCGTTGCTGTTCTGTTTTGGCTGCATCAGATCTGCTCTTTGGATCTTCAGGAAACGCCAGCCCTTTCTCTGATAGGTCTTTCCTAGACAGGTGGTCTTCTGTCTCAGCAGAAAGTGCAGGCACTTCCTTCCTCCTACCATTGCTGAACTTGAAAGCTTGGTTCTTAAAACCATCCACAGCTTTCTGAACAAAATCTAGCTGTCATCGTGGCGGCTGCCAGGAAAGGGTCCACGAGAAAGAGGTAAAAAGTAAATGACTATGTTTTTGTCTCCGGCTCTTAATCAGAACATTGGGATCTATATCTAATGTTAGCTGCTTTGGTGCACTAACCTTTCGGTCATTGATTTATTGACCTGGAAAACCACGCCTTTTTTGGTAGCTATTACGTCTGCTAGTAGAATCTGAGCTTTAAGGAGAAATTTTTGGTTTTTCATAGAGATGAGGAGTTTCTTTGCATGGGCCCATCTTTTCGAGCTAAAATAGTTCCAGATTTTCCTTCCTGTTCTCATCCTAGGCCCTGCTCCCTCTTCTCCAGGGAAGAGGCGTTTTACACAGTCTGAAGGTCTCTTGAATGTTACCATTTTATATAGTCTACTAGACCATTTAGGAGGTCTGACCACCTGTTTGTAACTTCTGGTGGTCTTTCCCATGCAGCAAGGCCACTAGAGCCACAATTGCGAGGTCGCCTATTGCTTGCATATCCAAAGCTCATGGCTTGCGAGGAATCGAGGCTTGGTAGAGGCTTTGGGCTCATTCTGCAAAGGTCCAGGCGGCATTGGTGGCAGAGGCATGCCCCTGTTTCTGAAATGTGCAGGGCTGCAACTAGAACTATGCCTCTCACTATTTGCAAGCATTATTCTTAAGATGCATTTTCCAGAACGAATGCTTCTTATGGCGAAGTGGTGCTTTGCCACCTATTTCTTTAATAATGTCTCAAATATACTTTGCCCTCCGCCCTTCTCTTTTTAGTCTGGTCCCAAACAGTTGGAGAGCTGGATGACAAAACACAAGTTGCCTTCATGGTGATTAGGGTTCTTGGTGCTTGCTCTGGCCTCCTTTTACAACACTCACCCAGCCATCCTAGTAAAGCAGATATGTCCCCCCCGACACCCCTCCCCTCCCCAAAGCAGTTGCAGCAACGTACTGGAACAGGTTCTAGCAGTTGATGGTGTGCTGTAAGAGGAGGAGCCTGCATGTGGGGGGGGGGGCACGTGCGTATAAGGTCTCAAACGTTCCAAAGATGTCTTAAAGTGACCGCTACCTTTTTGACCTACATGTTGAGGCCATGCACGCTGTTGCAAGCAGTTGTGAAACGAGGAATAATACGTTTGAATATGTATTTGTGCAATGCCAAACTCCTGCGTCGTACATTGGCCCACAGAGCACCGTATCCGGGCGAAGTACCAATTCTGCAGTAGTTTTTTTTTTTTAAGTCTTTCCCTTCCTTAGTTCAAGCCCGTATCTTTTACAGTAAGGCCATTCTTATCTCTTTACCTTTTTGTTTTCTTCCAGTCGTCTCTTTCTTTTAACTATGTGAACCTCCTCTTTATAGAAGGCCTCGTTTCCTCTGCTAGTATTGTCTGCAGCCACAGTTTGAATGGTTAGTCCTACTGCTCAATTCGAGGTCCTGGCAATTTCAGGTCTTGACACGTACTTTAAGCACCAATTATCAGCGTGAGACCAAACCTGTGCTTATAAGTTCCCTTGCAAAGTAAAGTAAAAAAAGAAAAGGGAAACCGTCGAACTTTGAGTGTGCGGACCTATGAGGTCCAAATGAAGACATAGCTTTGCACAAAAGAGTGGCGATGATGACGCTGGCTGCCTTTTGATGATCTGCATCTCATGCAACTTCATTTGTGATGGAATAGCCCCCTTAAAGTGGTGAAGGTGTCATATTCAACAACCTTCTGATTGTGTTTGGAGGAGGTGGAGGGACCAAGGTTACCCATCTGGTGAAGAGGCAGCCTATCTTGTGGTCTGGCCTCTCTGCAGTTCTCCCAAAACCAACCTCCCCTTGGTAGAAAGACCACCTTCTCGGGTGGATGTCCCGAGTACATCATGCCCACCATGTACTCCAGTGTACCGGTTTATCAACCAACTTAACTTGTCTGACCCTCCCCACCGTACCATAGGGAAGGACCCACATTGTGCATGCAGTCCTTGCTCAAGGGTCAAATGAGTGATCAGAGTCCAACACACTCGGGATGCTAGTCAGGTTTCTGGGAGTGTAGTTTCTAGTACAGTACTGCATGGTACTAGAATTAGTCTGTGCATAGTTATATGGTCAACAATTCCCTGACCAGATGGCGTTATTAAAATGTACCTCCTAGTACACCAGAATTATCTGCGGATACCAAGCAGAATGACGAAATTACCGTAACTATTTTGGTTGCGTACAGAGGAATGATGTGAACCTATATGGGCTAAAAGTAATCCTCCAGGAGCCATACCTGCTTGGCCACTTTAATGGGGTGCAGGGGTGAGCTTGTATGCCCCATGCTGGGGGATGTGTGTACAATGTAGCACAGTAATTGAGAGCAGGCCATCAAATCCTAAAGTACCCATCTAAATTGGGACACTAGACCCTGAACTTCCTAGGCAGGCTGTGTTTGGCTGCATAGGTTAAATCGTCCTCCATTACACAGGCGGGCACAGTTACTGTTCCCATAGCTACTTTAGGTGGTAAAAGGTCTGTGTGAGACTGGGGGCAAGTCATGTGGTCCCTCTGTGTGTCACACCATAGCCTGGCCACCTACGCCCCAACTTCCTGTCAACATCACAAAGCTAAGTTAATTACAAAAAATCAAATATCCAATTAGTTCATAGAATTGCTTTTCATATTTAATGCAAATAAACAGCCAACACGTTTTTCGACCCTTTCACCGTCTTCCTCAGGGCAGTTCCTATTCATGTAGCAATTCAAACACCATCACAATTGTGTTTCAACATCACTCACTCCCCTAAAATCTGGCTCAAATGCTTATCCAGATTTCACAAAAACATCTCCCTACAGTATTATGGGTTGGATACCCTCTATTAACGGTTTGTTGATGGCATGTGCTGGGATAGTTGGTCCCAGTTCCCCGGTGGGCTAGTGGCATTCCATGTGGCATAAATGTCACTGTATCTCTGTTTGATAGTTTGTTCCCTGCGGGCCTGGAGGTCTTTTTCTACAGCATGTGGTTAAACGAAAATAAGTGAAGGACCTATAATCCTCAAAGATGCTTGCGTGCTAAGGTAACTTCTCTTAAGCACTTGCCTGTGACTTGTGAACTGCAGTGCTTCAGAAATTTGCCCTGTGATTAAAGCTTTGTGTTTTTTGTGTCATTGTGCTACTGTAGAGTACCAGGTTACAGCCCAGTTTCTCTTGTGTCCACGATCTTACATTCCCATGAATTAGAATGAAGGGAAATCTTCTGGTGGCTCCATTCTGACCACATTAATATTTGGCTATTTTCCCCTCAAGGTATTCTGGACAGATCTCATTCTGTATCTGACAAGATATTAAAGTCAGGAGGGAGGGACAAATTGTGCACCAACCCTGGTCCATGGCTTAGTTTAGGATTTACAGGAGATTTGGAACGGGTGTTGCACACTTTTTGTTATGTTTTTGGAAATTTTAACTGGATCAAGGAGAATGACCTAGACCAAAAAACAGCGTTGGCCGAGTTGCAGTATGGTTAAAGGCCAGTCAGTTCAATCATCTTCTGTTCTAAAAATCTATATCTGTCTAAACTGGGGCATCTGGGTTCACCTAATTTTCCCATTCTGTGTTGATAAGAGAATACTGACAAATTCTCCCTGTTGCTTTTGACGTAACCGTTGTTTGCTCTGGAAAAAAAAGTAGTAAAGTGTTTCCCCAAACTTTTCCCAAAGTGCCTTGTTGAGGCTACACCCACAAGGCATAATTTTATATTTTGGACTTTGCTTCAGAATTCCTAACAAAGCAATGCAAAACTATCTTAACAGTATCTTTCCAATCTAGTGTATTCTGGCTTATTACACATTTATTTTTAGACTCCGATGTGGAGGCCCATTTTCATGGTATTTTCATGGTAAATTGGGAGAAGGAGGCTGTGCAATTGTTTGCCCTCCCCAACACTGCAAGACCCAAAATTTCTAAACTCACTCTGTTTGACCTGTGAAAAGCTTTCAGATTCTACTTTCTCTGCCTATAGGGCCTTCTCTTGGAGGCATGGACCCTAATTCTCAGTAATCGTCTTCGTTCTCATAATCTATTGTCTGGAATTCTGCATTGCTTTGTGGGGTACAGAATTGCAGGGAATAATTTCTACATGGATGGCCAAGCGATAGAGGTCCTTCTGTAAATGAAAGCACCATAGCATTGACTTTTGGTGAAGGTGCTCCTTTATTTTTTCGTTGTGATCTATGTAATTTATTTTTTACCCTGAAGATCATGATGTCTTGGAGAAATATATAACCCTGGTTCCCCAGTGACCAAAAATAATGTGCGTCCACCACCTTAAGTTGCAAGCTTAAGTCTGGCCAAAAAAAAGTCCCTCGCCCCCTAGTGCTATACATACATGTAACGGTTTATTGAGAGGCCACCCTTCAACGTGGGGAGTTCTTTCCCTCCACAATTAAGGGGTCACCCAAAAAACTGTTCAGTGTCCGTTTCCAATTCATCTCATAGCACTTAGACCCCTTCCCCGGAGCTACCAGTCAGCCAAGAACCAGGACGGTGTGCAAGAAATATTTATATTTATTTGAAGGATAGATGATGGAGATCACACTAAAACGACACACGCCACCTTCTCTGTGGCTCACAATTAAACTTCTGGTTACACAAATCACGCAAGTTGGTTGGGAATAACACAAATCACAATTCTTTACTTTGTACAGATTTCACTTCAAGAAATAATCAACACTGGTCAGTGAACAAAATCAGTTTACATATACAGTGCTGTGCACGTTTGATTTTCCGGTGCGCTTAAAAGGCTAGCAGTTTGGTTTACAGATTTGTACAAATGCATATGGTAATTATCTCACCCACACCTTTGCTTTAAAATAAACACAGGGTGATTTAGCAGTGGGTTTTTCCATACCCATCACCAGGCCCCCTACTTTGATCTGTGTTGGGAAAGATTGGGATGATTTTTAGGAATTTTGAATTTCAGGCCCCCCCTCCACTTAAAGGCCTGTGTTGGGGGAAGCTGGCAGGTAGGGATTTGTGGGGGTTTTAGTTTAGGGACAAAGTTACCCCTCTTCCTAAAAGAAGTTAGGGTTAACAGGAAAAAATTGGATTACCCAATTACATCACAGCCTATAGTTTTCAGCACAAACTGGGAATGAGCTATGTTAATTGTGAATTTTAACCTGCAGTGTTCTGCCAAAGGGAATTAGTTGCATTCCATTTTAGTTAAATATGCTAAGGATCTACACACACCCCCTCTCCCTCCTGCCCACACCCCCACCGACTAAAAAGGGAAAGGATTGAAGGCAAGCAGATTCCCCACCTTTTGGTTTCAAAGGACTCAATTCTACTTACAATGAAAACCTCTGTTTAAAATTCAGGAAAGCCAGCTGCATTCCAGGACGCTCTGGGAGGATGGGGCAGGGGTCTGGTCACTCCACTCTCAAGGATGGTCCCCAGCTCTGCACCATAGGACCCAGTCAGCTTTTAGGCCTTCCAGCAATAGACACCTCCACCCAAATAGAATTTCAGGTAAAATCTCCTTTTGGTGTTTGCTTGCAGTTGTCAGATGGTCATTTTTAGCAGCTCTCCCCTACTCTCAAAGTGCATCCACTTTATATACCATTGATGACACCATGAAGAGTTCAATATTGGGCAGTGCCCTCTAATAGTTCTTGCAACCAGGATTGGACAGTTACCCTTCTCCCTTCTCCCAAATTGAAGCCTCTCTAAGGATTGGTTTAGGAGTCTGGAACAGACATTTGGCAATTTTGTGACCTTTTTTACAAAAAGCATAATAGTTCTGCACATGCAATTTACTCTCCATACCTAATTTTACCCTCCACCAGCACGCCAATTCTGAAATTCAGGATATGTCCAGAGCAGCCAGAAACACATTTTAGCTTGTCATTACATTTCCCTAAACCGTAGATGGACACATTTTATTTCAACAAATCGCCTTGAAATTATCTAAAAAAAAATGAAACTTACATGTATGCAGTGGTTTCTGAGAAGTTGCAACAATTGCGATAGTCCATGTAAACTATGGGGGGGTCTTCATATGAGCTTCTCTTCTTGCAGGCCATTGCCATTCCTGGCCAGCATGTGACTAAAGCTTACCAGACAGTATTTATATTAGCCCTTTTGTTGTTTGAATTTGGCAGACTGTCGTAAATGTTTGGGAGGCCTTGGTAACACAGAGATCCCCCCACCCCCACTTCAGATACTGAGCTAGGCCGCCCTGTGATGTCACGAGAACCTCCTCCCATTTGGCATCCTGTCCTCTTATCTGAAGGACTTTTAATTATCTGCTTTCTTTTTCTGCTGAAAAGTGGGTCTGAATTGGCACCTTTTGATGGGTGACAGATTCAGTGAAAAAATCTGCATTTGTGTCTTTTCCAGTCTGCACTTGGATTACATTTTTGTTTTAGCTTTCTCTGGATTTCAACTGCAGAAAGACACCCACATAGTCTTCCTAAATAGGCCCATTTTCAGCCTGAAGGTTCTTTTATGAAGGGTGGCCAGTCATTTTTTCCAGTGTGGCCTTCAGTTCCGTTGGCTTGGGACTTTTGATTACACCTCACATACATCACCAAATGTCATACTAGCCAAGATTCAATTAGCACTAGCCAATGGCAAGTGCAATTGTGTGCACTGTTTAACTGATACCATAGTCTTAATAATATATAACAATGTAAGAAATGGTATGTTTCCATCTTATGTGGAAGTTATATTTGATGAACACTGTGTGCTAGCTCCTCCGGGTATTTGCCCACCCATTACCTTGCCATGCTAATCCCTATGGTCGTTACTGCCCCTCACCACCCAAAACACCTCCTCATGGGAACTCTTTGAGCTTGCTTTAATCAAGCCTTCCCATCAAATTGTGCACTCTTAAGTGCCTACTAGTGTTTATTCAAAGCAGTTTTCTTAGAGTTATTGGCTTAATTTGAATTGTAAACCTGCTACTGGTGTAATAAAAAGGAATTACTTGGTTAGCCTTCTGCCACTCAATTTATGAGCACTGAGCGTGTCCTTCACTGAGGTCCTGTTCAAAACCAGCATTGGCAAAGCCAATAGTTTTGGCTTGTGTCTAGGTATTAGGCATTTGCCAGGCACTTTGCTATTAGATGACCAGGTACTCTCATCTGTTATCTTCATTTGTCAGTTAATACCACTATGGATATGCCTGGCACTTGTCTTTTCCAAGCCTACACAAAAGCCCAAACTGTTGGTATTGTCAATGCTTGTCTTTTGGTTGTGAATGGTCCGGTGCCTAGAAAGTTCTCTGTTTCTGTACCACATCGTCTCATTTCTATGTGGTTGCTGATCTCTTATTACAGAGTTACCTGACACGCTTATCAGCTATGCATAGTTTTGGAGTGATCTCCTTTATAGCCATACCATGATATGAAAATAGTGCTTTCTTAATGGATTTTGTTACATAGATTGTTGTGTGCTCCTAGCCGTGCCACGTCTCTAATAGTAGATGTGTATTGAGAAAGTAAGTGGCGAGACCTAGTTTAGTTGGGTGGTTTACTGGAAGATTCCACTTTTAAAATTGATGATGTGGTTGCTTAATTGAAAATAGAAGGTTAATGGTGGTTCCAGAAGTTCTGGGGAGAAGGGTTTTTGAGAGGTTATGAGCAGTAGTAGACCTGATTCTGTTTGCCTGGTTTCTGACAGCCAGTGATTTAAATAAGTTACCAACCATAGAACATATGTAGTCCCTACACCGACCTCATTTAAACTGCATGTAAGATAAAGTGGAGTTTTTTCTTTTCAACTAACAGCATGTGCACTCCTGGAAGGATGATGGGCTATTTGTAGTATTTGCTGATGTCGGCCTAGACCCGAGCATCATTCAACCCACCAAGCATGTACAGTTTGGAGACCAGATAATGGAGCACAATGATCTGGCAAAATCATCTCACACGACGTGCCTGAAACATGTCGCAAGGCTTTTCAACTTTTTAGAGTCTTGAAAAAGGTACAATACGCCCCTATGCAACTTTTGGCTCGCCAGATGGTCTGGACTAGGATACACGTGAACGCTCACCATTCACTATGCTGGGAAGGACTGGTGGGATTTGTAGTCCAAAACATCTGGTGGGCCAAGAGAGACCTGAAAGTGGGGCAAAGCATGAATAGAGGACTCACAATTAACATGCAAGGACAGAAAAGATGAAACTTACGAGCGTTTGCTGTGGAAAAAGGCAAACGCAGAATGCTTCGGTCCGGTACAACTTATAGTTCCCATAAGAGGGGGAGGAGCCAATGACCAACGTGTATCACCAGAGACTGCAATGTTACAGCAGCTTGCAGGTGCCATCTTGGGGGTTCCCATCCATATACCGCCAACCTGCCTCCAACTATGCCACAAAGACCAGCAGAACCTGTTCCTCATGACAGGAGGTGATGTGAGATGCCTGTGTATGCAGAGTGGATAGTGAGAGAATGGGAGGGGACCAGAAAGATGAGCAGTGGGGAGTAAAACATGTGGTGAGAGAAGGATCAGGAGTGGGGCTCGAGCCGAGGTTACCGCAGCTTGCTTGTTGTGCTAGAGCACCATAAGCCACAAAGAGAGCTACAACATGTGTCCAGTTGTGATGCTCCCTTCCATTCATTAAGCTGCTCACCCTCCTTTCCAAAGAGGGCACGCTGGATATCACGGAGAGCCATGTTCTATATGATATTGTTGCTTGTGTACTGTGCCAGATCAGCACTGCAGTAATATCAGGCCGGTGCAGGTCGACCATAAATTGGTATTTTGTGCCTATGTCTATAGGTAGGGCAGTGTGTGTGTGGGTTGATGGGAACGGAGAGGAATCCATTCTGTACGCAATGCAAGCTTTGGCTCTCATTGTATGAAATGTTTATTGCCTGCTGTAACATCTTGGGACGTGTTGATGACTTTCAACTTTTTAGTTGTACCTTGGTGGCAAACCCACCTGCAACAACCTACCCCTATGTTGGGGGTATTTTATGACACAGCAAAATACTTCTTAAATTCAGGACATTAAATGTGCACTTTGCAGCACACACGTTACAGGCTACTTTTACTGGCACCTGCAGGGCATCATCTCCCTCTGGTTTTGCAGTATCCAGCAATGTTCTTAACGCCTCGTTGCCTTTTTGCTTCAGTTTCGACAACGTTAGCACCTTGCTGACAAGGCGTGATTAAATACTTTTCAGTGGCCATTTACTTTCAGCCTCACTGGCGGCCTGCCCTTGATGATCTGCAGCTATTAACCCCCCCCTCCCTGTGTTCCTTTTTATGTCTCCATTGTAATATGTGCCTCAGACTGGTTTTACCAGCTGTAGGTAAGGAGCCCCTGTTGAAATGGGCCACCGGGAACCTTGGGTAGCTCTTCAGGCTGCTTTGTCACATTCAATAGATTAGTTTTACATACAACAGCATCTTGTGTATGACTGTCCTTGTTTCGCCAGTGCAATTCATAATGGGGAGGTGGCAAAGTAGCCTTTGTAAGTGTTATTGGCTGGAAAACGTATATAGGAACAGCGTTTAGAGGTTACAGGATATAGTCACAGGATATAGTCACATGCCAGTTTATTGATTTGATCATGTAAATGCACCATTTGTTTTTCAGTATTTTATTTAGCAGTTTGTTTTGTGTTGAATTAATACCATTGAGGATAGTAGGTTGTGGCTGAATATAGCCTGCTCGTCAATTTGGGGGGGGGGGGTTCGGAATGGAAACATTTGGGATACCCAAAGCTGGGGAGAGGCACACAGAATGTGTGGTGGCATGTGGTATGCCGAGAGATGGGGGTGGGGAAATGCATGGTGGCATTTGGTATGCCTGGAGATGGGGAGGAGTGTAGGGGAATGTGTGGTGGCCTTTGGTATGCCTAGAGATGGGGGAGCAGTGCCGGGGAATGCATGGTGGCATTTGGTATACCTGGGGATGAGGCAGAGTGTGGGGGGAATCTATGGTGGCATTGGGAATCTGTGGTGGCATTTGGTATGCCTAGAGATGGGGGAGCAGTGCCGGGGAATGCATGGTGGCATTTGGTATACCTGGGGATGAGGCAGAGTGTGGGGGGAATCTGTGGTGGCATTTGGTATGCTTGGAGATGGTGGGGGTGCAGGGAATGCGTGGTGGCATTTAGTATGCCTGGGAATGAGGCGGGGTGTAGGTGAAATACGTGGTAGCATTGGGGAATGCGTGGTGGCATTTGGTAGGCTTGGAGATGGGACGGTGCTGGGGGAAATGTGCAGTGGCAGTGGGCAAGCCTGGGGTTGGGGAGGGGCACGGGGGAATACTTGGTGGCATTTGGTATGCCTGAAGATGGGGAGGAGTGTGGGGGAATGCGTGGTGGCATTTGGTATGCCTGGAGATGGGCCAGGGTGCGGGGGAATGTGTGGTGGCATTTGGCATGCCTGGAGATGGGTAGGAGTACAGGGAATGCATGGTGGCATTTGGTATGTCTGGGGATGGGGCGCAGTGCGGGGGAATGTGTAGTGGCATTTGGTGTGTCTGGAGATGGGGACTGAGTGCTGGGGAATGCATGGTGGCATTTGGTATGCCTGAGGAGGGGTGCAGGAAATACGTGTTGGCATTTGGTATGGATAGGGAGGCGTGCTGGTAAATACGTGGTGGCATTTAGTATGCCTGGAGATGGGGCAGGGGAATGTGAGGTGGCATTTGGTATGCCTGGAGATGGGGCGGATGCGGGGGAATATATGGTGGCATTTGGTATGCCTGGAGATGGGGCGGATGCGGGGGAATATATGGTGGCATTTGGTATGGATGGGGAGGTGTGTGGGGGGAATATGTGGTGGCATTTGATATGCCTGGAGATGGGGCGGGTGCAGGGGGACGTGTGCTGGCATTTGGTATCTGTGGTGATGGGTTTGGGGGAATACGTGGTGGCATTTGGTATGCCTGGAGATGGAGGCAAGGAATTGGACATCCCTATGGTGACATCGCTTAAAGGAATTTAATGTTAAGGCGAATGTTGTGAAGACTTGATGAGAAAGGGCTGAGGATAGAGTGGATCTCTTTGGGGGTTGCCTCAGGGGGCTACGTGGTCTGCCTGAGGCCTTGATCCACTTTGCCTATGTTGTAATAGCAACTGAGAGGGCAGATCATCCTCACACTGACTCTCCAGCAGGGGAGAGTGAGAGCAAAGGATGTTGCGCCATCACACACACTACAACTAAACAATAGCCCTAAGGAAGTCACCCCACGGAAACCAAAGAACTAACTGAAAGATAGTCATGATAGGAGGAAACTAAGGACTGAATACACAGGCTGACCAAGACGGATGCACTAGGACTCCTCATCAACAGCACTACGACCCTGAACCATTCAAAGCCTCAACTGACCAGTGTCACATTTGATAACAAGAGAATAGATAGTACCAACCCAGTTCCACACCCAAAGAAAAGGTTCAGAAACACCCATCACTCCTTACAATACTCACAGCTGGATCCGCGCAGCACCACCACAGCAAGACGTCCCATAAGGAACCAGCAACAAACCCACCAACAGGGATACAGCTCAAACGGAACCAGAAGTACCTGAATCAGGATACAGACCCACTAACCCAACCCTCAATTTTCTGCATACTGAACCCACACAAAAGTCACACAACCATTTCTCTCCCAGCAATCCACACACACTTTACCACACTGCATCAACAACACATAAACAGCACCTACAGCACACAAGGTCTCGCCCGATCCGATACTTGCACCGAAGCCCAGCACTCAGTGTATACCGAGCTGATGCTGCAACAGCACACCACTTCTCCCACTCTCCTACTCCCTGCCTCCCTACTAACACTACCGCCCTCCTTCCTGTTTACAATCGTTAATTACGGGAGGCATTTACCCTTTTCTGGACACCTATCGTTGTTACTGCTGTTCTGTTATGTTCCTGCATTTATATTACGCCAAAGCCCTTAGGCATCCAGGCGCTGGAACATAGCATTACAGCAAAAGGATGGGTGTCCCCTTCATCATGAACCTGGGGAGCATGTAAGATTGAAGAACCAAAGAAAGTGGTCACAAGAGCAAAAGACAATATTGGGACAATTGGTACTGCTTTATTTGTGAGCATTTGCTCTGTCTTATCATTTGGCGATATCTTGCATTTCTTTCATTACCATTTGCACAATTGATATATATATATTTTTCCGAGAAATAAAGTTGGTACCCTTTAGTGCGCTCCTTGGGAAGAATTACTCAATCACTTGGTTATGTTAATTCCAATTTGTTTATTCAGTATAGGTTCTGGATACTCCATACACTTAAAGTTTCAATAAACAAACTTTGTCTCCCAAATTGTCTCCCAACACGTGTTTCCCCATGACTTTAGCCACGGTTCCTCAGGGGAGATTCCTTGTCATGTTTCTCATAATTCTGATTCAGTATTGATTGATATTCAATTTTCTCTCTCATCGGCTCTCTATTTGTCTTCCTTTTGTTCTTTTTCCCTTTTTTTTCCTTTTTTTCTTTTTTTCCTTGTGTGTAGATTCTTGTGGATTCAAAGATGTTCCTTTCTCTCGGTACGATTGCCTCTGTGCATCCGTGAATGGCAATCGTACCGAGAGAAAGGAACATCTTTGAATCCACAAGAATCTACACACAAGGAAAAAAAGAAAAAAAGAAAAAAAGAAAAAAAGGAAAAAAAAGGGAAAAAACAAAAGGAAGACAAATAGAGAGTCGATGAGAGAGAAAATTGAATACCAATCAATACTGAATCAGAATTATGAGAAACATGACAAGGAATCTCCCCTGAGGAACCGTGGCTAAAGTCATGGGGAAACACGTGTTGGGAGACAATTTGGGAGACAAAGTTTGTTTATTGAAACTTTAAGTGTATGGAGTATCCAGAACCTATACTGAATAAACAAATTGGAATTAACATAACCAAGTGATTGAGTAATTCTTCCCAAGGAGCGCACTAAAGGGTACCAACTTTATTTCTCGGAATTGTACATATATTGCTGCAGCCACAATACAGGCACCCCTGGTGCAGACCCTTGGCCATCTGAGAAAGGAACCAGAGAGGCACAAAGGCTTCGCTCTAGATAGGAACTCAAGCCGACATTGGCTGCAACATCTGTTTTTTTCAAAAATATATATATTTTTGAATTTTCCAGTGGATAGAAGTATAGTCACCAGTTCCAAGGAACACGGATGTAACTGGAGTCCATAGCTAGTTATTATCGAGGTAATCTAGCACACATTCTTGTAGGCCATGTTTACAGGCTATATTTATCCACATATGGACTATACATTGTTGCTTTATGTAGGATTAAATTGAGATGTTTTTTTAGATATTTCACACTTTTGTATACATTTTGTGACTTCTAACTTGTCTATTTTTGATAATTGTGTTTATGACATTAATAAAATATGACTATATAAATGTTACTGACCAAGCTTATCCCCTTTCTCCACACATTTTGAGTCTGTCATCAGTTAAAAATAATATTGTATTTTGTTCGTGTGAAACTTTCTTTGGTTCTTTGCTGGAACATAGCATTGCATAGTTTGCTATTCACGTTTCCTATTTATGCGGGAAACCATTAACAATTGCGCAGAGGGACCTTTTGTGTAAAAGTGAACAGGAGTGTTTTCCATCGTTTAATTTGGGATTGAAAAACAAATTACCCCATACTGGTTACAGTTTGCACCCTTGCTCTCCCTTCTTCATACTAGCACCTACTTGCACTCTCAATTCAAAATGTGCTGCAAAAATTAGATCTAGTACTTTCAAATGTATCTCCGTGAGCCACAAAATGTCACATTCCATGCTGTAGTACTCTTGTGAGGGTAGGGGGGGGGGTCCTCTTTCACAATAAGATGCCAGGACCCACTGCCCATCCTCTGGACTGCTGGGAGTAGTGCCAGTGTTGGGGAGGCATTTTTGGGGCACACAAAGAAGACATGGTGGTAAATGGAATGGTGGTATTGAGGGTGGATGGAAGTTGGATGGATGGATTAGAGGAGGGAGGGCAGATGGGAAGGGAAGATTGATGTTTCCACATTGTTTTTTTTCTTGCTATTCTTTTGCTCCGGATGTGTACGTTAATGCATACATGTTGAATAAAAGGTACAGAACTTTTTAGGGCATGGTTAATTGGGATTCGCCTCTTAGTCTCTTCGTGTGTTTGTGGTGCATAGTTTTCATGCTGTGGTAAGGAAGTGGGGGGAGGGGGGCTGTGGAAGGAGCCGATGGAAGAGGGGAGCAGAAGATTTGACACGGGGTATGGGAGCGCAAGTGATTTTTGGAATGGATGTGTTGTGATGGAAGCAGAGACTGGATTTTGCACTTGGGCAAATTTAGTGACCCCGTGCAAATCACTTTGTCAGCGAAACCTGGTGAGATTAGTGTGAGATTAGTATCCCCTTTCCAGGCAGTCGCACCCCTAAACCTACAAGTCCAATAGTAGAACAAGTAAACTTAAAAAAGGTGTCCGTAACGTTCACAGCCGTAACCGTTAACTCCTCCCGCCCTAAGCGCGTGCCCGCCTGGGAAGGAACGGCACGGCACTGTTCTGAGGAGAAGCAGGCCCTGTTTATGTGTAACAAGGGCCGCAGATACATGATCTGCCGCCGCCACCGACTGCTAACCGAGGCCTTTGAAACATGAACTCGAGTCGGCGGCGGGCTTGGCACCGTCTTTGCGCAGGAGCCAGGGCCTCCTCACGCCCCGTTATTGATGGCCAGGCTCGGGGAGCTTTCAAAGCAGCTGTGGTGCCGGGATAATCGCGCTCGCCGCGCACTGCTTGCCCTTACATGGGGAAACCTGCGCCTGCCCCCGGCATCCTGTTCTGGGGGTTTGTGGCAGGAAGCCTATGATGGCAGTTGGGGGGGGGGGGGGGGGGGGGAGTTGTGGGCGTGGAGGTGGGTGGCCCCGTGGTGTAAACGGTTCCTTTTCAGAGGTGTAAGCGATACCTGCGTATAATGACTCCGCAGGGTTGGCTGGGGGGTAAGAGTGAGGGCACTAAGCAAAGTACGGGGATACTAGATGGTCAGCAGCTCTGTCTTTGCTCTCACTCTAAAATGTGTGTATATGCGTGAGTTATTTAACTTTATTGGGTCACAGCCCCCATTGCGTCCCCCCAATAGTCTGCGACGACCCCCCCCCCCAACCCCACCGTACAGATTTTTGGGTAAACATTTGTTTTGTAGATGTGCCCTCATGACAGAGCAATGCAGTGGCTTAGTGAAGACCCCTCCTTCTCTTGTTGAGCACTTCCCTTAACATCCCAGGCTGTGCACACCCAACACTCCCTGGCCCATAACACTGCCTCATACCCCCATGGTTACTGCAGGAGGGAGAAAAAAACCCTGAACGTTAAAATCTAATGGTTACAAGATGCTTACTCTTGGGACCCGTATCTAGAAGACTGGCTGAAGTTGCTTGAAAGGTGCGGCTCTCCCAACGGGGCAGGGAGCAGTTATTTTCCCGGTAATGGGCGAACGCGGAATAATGATTGGGCCTCGGATGTAGGCGGGAGGGTGGGACCCGTTCCCTCAGTGAGACACTGGGCCATGCGGTCATCAGAACATGACCTGTGTCCGCGAGAAGGCGGTCACGGGGAGATGAGCAAGGTTATTTAAAGAAATCCATGTATTTGTCTTCGTGGACCCGTCCTGAAACCTTTAGAGGAAAGCCTTGGGTAATGTGGCGATGGGGCTGGTGAATATACCCCACGCACCCCCCCCCCCCAACCCTTTAGACCACCCTCACCCTGGTGCAGTAGTTATTTGAAATGAATACAAAAACTCGGTCCTTAACCAAGTACATCTTTGATTGTCTTCTGGCTTTGCTCTCCCACTCTTCTTTTTTTTTTGGGGGGATGGGGCGGGAGTGGGGGATGCTTAATAGCACGTTCGGTGTTCACAAATGGCCTTTGCTGTGGCCACTCTTTGCGCTATGCATTGTGGGTATGCCCGGAGGATCCTACAGCTCAGCCCCAGTAGAGCTGTCCCCTAGGGGCACCTTTGCAAGCTGTGTTGATCTGTTACTGCTAGTGCTTGAGGTTCATGAACTCAGTACTGCTAAATTGCATACTAGCAACGACTGTGTTGCAGCGCTTAGAAATGGGTACATGTTGTTATTTTATAAAGCACTGTGAACAAAGGCAATTTTTTGCTAGAAGACTGTCAAAGGAACTAAAATCGTATCCATGTGCTACCTAAGGGGTGAGTGGAATATTTATTTTGGAGAATAGCTGGCTGGGATATAACCTCATTTTTTGGATGGCTGTGTTTTTGTTTCTCTCCCATTAATGCATTTTGTGAGTTCTGACATTTCAGCTTTGGTTTTTTGCTTCCTGGTGAACTATATCTAATGATGGTTGTGCTGGTTGCAGTGAGTTTTCGTGGTACCCTTATTGTGTTATTTGCTATAGGGTTGCAGAAACAACCGCTACGAATATCCGACCAGGCCCTTTATATTACACCCCTGTTGGGTGTCTGCATGAGTGTCCTTTCTTTAAAGGCAGCTCAGATGACCACATCCTTGGAAACACATTGGCACCAAATTGTTGTGCTCTATATTCTTGGGACACGATCACGTAGATTCGTCCCCCACCCCATCTTCCACCCGGTCACCGTCTCTTGACTTCCCCCTCCTCTCTCCTCAAATGCAATCTTTTAAAATGATAAACATGAAATGTTCAAAGCTTTGTCTATAGTGGATTGCAAATTCGGTGGCCTTCGGTATACTAGCTTATGGCAAAACTGGTCTGTTTAGCGAGTCGGCTGGATTTGTCTCGGCCTCCATGAGCTTCCTGTCAGCAGCATCCTCCTCCCACCCCTCCTCACTTCCCGGGCCACAGTCTTCACTTACTCCATTGCCCAAGTAGGAACCTTTAACTTGTCAGTGGACGGCCTCAATCCAAGACTTCAGCTGTGGAAATGAGTGCTTTGTTCAGAAAGCATTGGGGACTCTGGAAAAGACATTCAGCCTGCATGAAATTAGCCCCATCGATGCAGTCCTGGATTTACATTATTTTCAATTCGCGATCAGTATCTTTATAGTTCTAGAACTTAATGTTAAGTTTGTGCCAAGCTTGAAACCATTACAATGAAGCTGGAGAATGTATTCATGTTTTTGGGGGAAGGGGATAATCTTACAGTGGAAATGGCAGCATCCATATGTCACTTGTTGTTTCCTGTGGTTTTTCATTTTACACATGTATTGTGTGACTTACATGTTTCTCAAATGTATTATCCACCTTGCACTGTATATGACTGTATATTCACTGCACTGTTTATGCGCGATATTTATTTCTGTCAAGTGCTTGCAGCTCCCCAACATTGCCTGATCACTATATTTTGTACCTTTTAATAATCCCTCTAGTTGCTTGTTTCTGGCTCACTGGACATTTCCCTCTGTGGAAGCTCCACCAAAACCAGTTTTCCTTATCCCCAGCCTAGGCAA
This sequence comes from Ambystoma mexicanum, assembly GCF_040938575.1. Lineage (NCBI taxonomy): Eukaryota > Metazoa > Chordata > Amphibia > Caudata > Ambystomatidae > Ambystoma > Ambystoma mexicanum. The sequence goes on from NC_090936.1 coordinate 439,032,759, forward strand.
CCAGCTTACAGCGAGTAACAGAAAACCTGTTCAGGCCCCCTTGAGCCAGAAACCAGCTCCACTGTCGTCTCCTGCTTAGGCCTCAATCTTTAAATCCTGTAATTATCCTTCCCCCCCCTGCAAGTCACCAAGCTTGCTCCTGACCTCTTGCACCCTTTCTGGGAACCTCCTCCATTCCCCAGTCCAGCAATTAACCTCCCCTCTGGACTCCAACTGCAACTCCCCTGACCTTGGAATCACACAGAATACCCGAAAGTGTGTGCCCTTCCCTGCTCTGCATCCCATCTCAACTGGAATGCCTGGCAACAACTAAACAAACATTTGGCTGGGTGGGGGGGGGGGCTGACCTTAGAGGGGTGGCGCAACAAAACGTGTCCTGGAAATAACCAACCAACCAAACACTTGCCTGAGCGTGGAGGGCTGGCCCTGGAATGGGTGGAGCAACAGCCTTGTATAAGTCTCTGCAGAAAGAACTGGGGGCTCTCTCTTGGTTGCTTGTGGTGTGTGCCGGCAGTGGGGGTTGCAGCCAGAGAGGTCTGTTTCTCTGTCTTCCCCCAATCTTTTCTAGTTCTCCTCTCTGCCCTGCCTCCCCTGCTATTTCTCGCTCTCCTTTTCTCTCACTCTCCTTTTCTCTCTTTCTGCGTCTTTCCCCCTCGCGTGCCCCTGTGTGCTCTCACTGGGCACCACCTCTCACTGGGTGCCACCTTTCTCATTGGGTACTTCCTCTTTTAGTCCTCCCTCTCTCAGCCCTCTCTCTACCAACCCCATACTCCCACGTCCTCTCCAACCCTTCCCTTCGGGCCCATGCCCCCGTGCATCCAAGGGTATTTTCCGGGCCCATGGTTCCATGCCAGTGGGTGTGCCTAGCTAATGTGCCTGCATCAGTGCTTTTCCTTGTACCCGCATCTCAGTGTAGGTAATCGCCTTTGTCCAGTGTGTCTTATTCGTCCTGCTGGCAATGAGTTTACTCTTCTTCCTGGTTTCTACAATGACCTTGGTGCCTTCGTTGTGTTCCCACTTTTAGTGCAGCCCCCTGCCTCCCACACCCTGGGTCTGTTGACTTCCCGGTACAAAACTGTGGCCCTGACTGGGGTCTCCCCCATGCTGACCTGCCTCCCACTTCCACATTACTGAGGATAAAGCAGGTGTTAAGTTGACAGAACTCAGACTCATTGGTAAAAAGGCTGAACTACAAGTAAAGAAAACATTTCAAAATGCGTTGTTTGATCATTTACCGCTTTACTTTGCTCTGCTTTGGGAAACTCCTGAAACCTCACATATCGTTACTTCGTCATGCCTGTGCAAAGTTTAGACCTGCTTTTATAGCGGGGCTTTGGCTCAGTGTGCTCTTTGGATACCCACTATAACAAGACTGCATCCGCTGTCCTTAAATCCTGCTGTTTGAGGTGGTGGTTTGTTCGTCTCTAAAGTGTAGATGGCCCTTTGACTGATTAGGCCAAGCCTCAACTTTCTGGCTCGGGAAGCGGAACAATCCTTTTGGAACTAGCCATAGTTTTTGCTGATGGGGTGATCCAACATCAATTGGATGGTTCTCTGGCAGATGCTTTGCATTGGGAGGCCCTGGAGCACTGTTTCAGTACAACTCATTGTGACCTATTTGGAATGATGGGGCTTTTAGTGCTGAGGTATTTATAATGAGGAGGTCCATTTGGGGTACTGGACCATTTTGGCTCCTTTTTGTCCAAAGAAGCCGTGAATGCTTTCCAACTACAAAGGCTGGTGGCCTGTGGCGATTTCACTGGGAAAACCTTGTTTTAGCCCCTTGTTCTCGTGCCCCACCTCTGGGCTGGGACTCGGGTGGGAAGGATGGACAGGGGAGCTCTGGAACCTACATGTTAACTGAAGGTTTTGTGCTTCTTTTGCTCATAATCTTACTACAACGTCGGTTACCTTGTTAAATGCACCACAGTAAATAATTGATTGTAAATATAAGTAGTCTTTTCTTCTGAAATTGTTCCCACTGCATTGGTCCTCCAGGACCGAGTCTGGTCAGCAGGCTGGGAAGCTTTGCCCCTTTCTGGGGCGTCTAGGCCGTCGTCCGAGGGAGTGGAGGGAGGTGGTAATAGTCAATTCTTGGCAGCAAGATTTTGAAGTGGAGTGGGTTGGTGCTGCATTGACTTTATTTCTGTTAAAATGCACTTTATTGAAGAAAGGGGATTTGAGCAGACAATGTACATTAGAATACACTGGTGGGTACAACACCCTTGCAGTTTGCTTTACATAATGATAAAGTGGTAACGAGTAGGTTAATGTATTTTGCAAAGGGGTTCAATGAGGGCTCTGGTCTGGGGGACAACGGCGAGAGACCAGAGGTGTGGTACAATAACTACAGTGTGCGAGAGGTGGATCTCATCGAGGTGAGTGCCGGTGTATTGATACTTTCAAGGGAGAACACGTGTGGTTTGTAGGCAGATCTGAAGACCAGGACAGTGTTAATAGAATGAAGAGGGGTAATGGGTTAGATCAAGGTAAAGTGGTGAGGGAGGCTTTCGGTAGAAATGGGTAGAGACTAGAAGACCTTTTGAAAAGCTTGTTTGTGCAAAGACTAAAATGTGCTGAGCCACGTGGGGTGGAGAGGAGTATGCCAGTAGAAGAGGGCCAGAGGCGACACTTTGGTACTCAATGGCAAGTACGGTTGGCAGATGTGTGATTGACTTGGGATGTGCTCAGGCATTCCGTTGAAGTCTAGAAGCGTGTATGGTTATGGGATTGTCCCAATTCCCCCCCTCCCCGCATCCCTCCTCTCCCCCAAACGACACCACTAGGTTAATCCTGGGACTGGCAAACCTTGGGTTTTCAAAGAGTACAGTGGCGTGAGGTGATAAACTAGAAAGTCTACTACGGGAGGGTGGGAGGGGTCTAAAAGCACAAGGCAGTGGTTGGGGGGGGGGGGGGGGGGGACAAAACTTTTGTGCCACACATGCTTGGCTACTGTCAGAAAATAGCCCGATCTGTAAGGATATGAGTTGTCTTAGTAAGTTAGGTCAAGATTGAGGGAGGAAAAGGTCAAACTTCAGATGGAGTGTGTATGGAAGAATAAGTGAACCTATCAAACTGCCATATCCTACATCTGAGCCCTTTTTAGCAAAGTCGTTGGACCCTAAATTGAAAACATGCATGAGTATACAGGCCATGCTTAATCAAACTAAAGAGGAGTATTTAACATGAGGCCTAAAAGGCTCTATTGCATGTTGGGGCTCTCCAGCACAGTAGCATATGTCAATGTTATAAAAATGTCTGGATTCAGAGAGTGAGTAAGCATCTGCTACTAAATGGTGTCGACAGTGCTATGGGGGCCATGGCACCCACATCTACTCTTTGACAGGTAGGATATATCGGCGACCCAGGGACACTTGCAGGTGAGGGTGGACTACTCTAAGTTCCCAGTGACTGCTGGCCTGCCTAGATGCTCTTCTGGTAACCCAGTTGCCAATCTTGTAGCATTCTAGCAGCTTTTTTAAAATGTGTGGAGTTAAGCTACCACTTGGCTCTTCTGCAAAACCTCTGCATACACATCTTTCAAATGTTCTCTTCATAACATGCACTGGCCTTCTTGTGTTAGAAGATGTCAGTATGATGCACCCCAAATAGGCACAAAGGGGCCAATTTGAGAGCCTACAGTTGAGACAAACACTAAAGTGCTGAAGAGAATTTGGGTCGGCTTGGGTAGGACCGATGCTAAAGTGTGAAGAAATAGGAGGTGGGTGTGAATTTTGAAGGATATCGTGAGACAAACCTGCAATGTCAAGTGGTTTTGTGCTTGAGGTCCCTTTTTCAATGTGTTACTTTTTAAAAGCACTAAGCTGCAATGGAGTGGCCTTGTAGGGCTCGGCGATCAGCTGGCTCTGCATTGCTGTACCCAACTGGTATTATGGTAGACTGTCGTTTAGAATCCAAATATGTACACAATGGCGGCGTAATTACAACCTCCACACTATCTGGTATTTAAGCAGTGGCTAGTGGCATAATCTATTTGTGAGGTGGTGGTGTAGTGGGTGAGCGTAAATGTATGGCTAGTAGTGGTTGTGTGAGGGTTCAATATGGTGCGTGAGAAGTTGGCAAACGCCATGCAAAAGGCATCTAAATAGTCTTGTGCTTGAGACCTAGATAGCTGTTTGCAAATTGTGTCCCCTGCCTGGGCATTATGGCAATAAATACATTACATATGGTCACTAGGAAATTGAATCCCGTTTCCACAGTCCTGGCCAGTCATGCATGGCCATATTGAGGTCCGAATCATGCAATGTTTGATCAGACCACAGTTGACATCGGATCGCTAGAACAAATGTCCACACATCCTGACATCACAACATCTTGACTTCCAACTGATTTTTGCCACTGACCCGGTGGCTTCTATTCACAATAATTAAGGCACAACTTCTGCCTCTTTTTCAAAAAAGGAATACAATTAGATTGATTTGCATGTCCCCACAGCCACCCTTGCGAAGAAGTTTGCAAAACCTACAGTAACAGAATTGAATATGCATGGCATACGCGCACACACACACGCACACGCGCGCTCTACCAATTATACTTTTATTTATTTTTAGTTATAGATGCCAATGATCATTTTGATGAGCAATTTCTTCCTGGTACGTTCTTCCTTTAGCTCGCACACAAGGAGAGACAGCAAACAACTTCAGAGCCAACTAACAGTACCTGTGTGAAGTAGGGTTGTCAAAGAGCATAGCAATGTGTATTGTATTTTATTTATGCAGCGCCCTGAGGCAACTGGGCACATTTCTTGGGTACAGACGAGAAATATATATATACACACACACAATTAAAGACATGGAGTTTCAATCTTACATGCATGAGATATGAGCGCAGTACATAACAAAAGGAAAAGAAAGGATTTAAATAAAAGTTTACATAGCATAAAGCATGGGCGAAAGTACAAAGATTACATGATCGGCTAAGAGTTTTTTGCGCGAATTTAGCTGTTGTGGCTTAGTTATCGTTCAGAGTGAGCCAGTTTTTGGCCCCATTGCGGAATTTATGAATGGAGGGTTCTAGCCTGATGTTGGGCGGCAGTGTGTTCCAAATTTTGCCAGCGAGGACTGGGAAGCTTCTACCCCCTGCTTTTTTGGGCTAAACCTTTGGGTCTTTCGCTTTTTCTGAAAGACAGCATGTAAATGTGTGTGGCAGGGGCTGTAATGAACGTAGCACTGGCAAGGAGAATCATTTCCTCAGATGGTGGAAACCGTACATGGACCGGGGTCCTGCACCTGAGTGGTGGTCTTAATTACTTCAACATGCATAGACGTGAAGGCAGAAGACCAACCGCATTCCATCATGGGTTAAACCTGGCTCTAAAAAAAACTGAGTACACTGCAAACTATTTGGTCAAAAAGGGGATGGGCTGGAGCTTTAAAACCTCTAGCCATTTCTACATACTTGCTAGACAATTAAGACTGCTGATTTGCAGCTGTACAAATGTGTGAAATGGACAACCTCCCCTTCTGTGCTCTGCACTACTGCTAAACCAGCACAGCTTCCAGTTCTGAAGGTGAAACGGGCACCATCTGACGGATACAACTCCTTTGCTGCCTGTTGTCACATGGACTGATGTTAGGCTATCCTCTTCTGAAGGGATCTGATCTAGCAAAGAAGTATCTAAACAATGGTTCTGGGGTACCAGAATAAGTGTCCACGATTCCCTACAAATGCGTAAAAAACAAACCGATAAACACCCTACTAACCTACTCTTCTCAGAGAATATGTAGACTTTGAGATGAGGCCCTCTGGATCTGAAGACTGGGGTAGACTGTTCGTAGTCTCTGTAACAATGGTTCAGAAGGTAAGGAGTGGAGTCCTGAGTTGTCAATAGGGCCCTTAAGATCAGGCCCAGGGACAAAACCACTTGCACATTTGTATATTCTTGGGTAGCTCAACGGCGTTGCAGCAGGCTTCTTGCCGACCTTACAATGGGTTGAAATGGTGTCAAGATGGATTGAGTGGGTGTCTAGACGGTTAACCGTCTAGTGATGCAGCGATTGGCCCAAACGTGGCTGAAGTGCAGGCAGCCAGGCGTAGTGTCAGCTGATCGAAGCAGTGAATGTCAAATGCAGCTCCATGGGTGCCGCAGCTGCTCAAACCACTCCAAATCGGTTGAGCCGTCTTGAAAGTGGTTTGAGGTGGAAAACCCAGCCTACAGCTGTTACTTGGATTCTTTGAGACCCAGTGCAGGTTTTCAAGGGGCGCGGTGAGTCTCTTTTTCTGCCATTTCCAGCGAGGAAGTTTGCCAGAGAGCACTAGCAGAGGCTGTCTCCTCCACTGAGCAGGATCCTGGTTCCAGTGTTGAGGCAGAAGCAGACCTTGTCCCAATAATTCCACACAAATGGTTCTCTGGGATGGATGAGCGGGGCTTCTTGCTCCTTACTTGGAATCTTTTTTCAGCTCTGTGACAGAGGACTTTAGGCAGACTGTATCCCAATAAAGTTCCTAGTGAAACCTTCTTTTGATGTCGACACATTGAGTGTTGGGGGTTCACGTCCATTTGCCAGTGTGGATTGGTCTATTTTAAGGCTTCTCTAGGTGGCCTATCCTGCCTGTTGTGATAACACTCTATACCTGATGTCGGTCCCAGAGTGCTTTGTCGTCTGTAAATTGGGAGGGAGCAAAGCAAATGTCCGTAGCCTAAGAAACCCAAAGATGACGGAACCGCTCCCATGGCTGCTACTACTCTCCAGCCTTTGGTAACTCCTCCCACATCCCCTGTCTACCTTCTTCCCGAGTATCTAGTGCTTACCACCTTGCTGTGACGCATCCATTATCCTGGCGAAGCTCTTCTTTCAAGCATTGCTTCCCAGCTTAACCCCCTGGGATATTTCCTGTCCTTTTGTGAAGTTGCCCAGCCTTTCCCACCGTAAACAAAGGCGGTTTCGGGCTGGACCCAAATGTGTTTTTTTTTTAAGTGAAACTCATCACCAGTCAAGGGATACATGTTTCCCCGTCAATTAGAGTCCCTAGAAACAAAGTAAATGAAATTGTACCAAGAGGGTTTTGGGCTTTTTTTTATAATTGTGTACTCCTGCGGACCACCAGATCAATCTAGATATGGGTTCTATGAATTTATTAATGTGCCACCAGCCATTGGGAGTACACAATTATATATAATTTGGAACCACTGGATCGCCCACGACTAAAGGCATCCCCTGGCTGTGGGAACATTTGGTTTCCAGTAGGTTCTTATCAGGAATACACACGCTGCTCTGTAACTGGAACCTTGCCAAAGTACAAGGCAGCTACTGGGCGCTGTCGGTAGACCATCTGAGGCAGAGATGCATGTTGGCATTATACTTTTCAACATGGAGCATTATGAAAGGGAGGTCTGATTAGCAGATCTCACTTCGAGATAGAATTACCAGCGTCATTTGGTACAAAAAAAATAAAACCAGCTCGGGCTAGTCTACCCTGACAGATGACATCCTGTCAGTCAAGATATCCAACAAGTCATTCAAATCAATCAAAATGGGCATTTATGATTCTGTATCCTTTTTGTTGCCCCCAAAGTTGTCGATCTTGGTTGAATGACCACAGCAGTTCAGGAGGAGTTCTAAACTCATGTATTGACCAGTCCTTGGAGTTCTTTCTTTTTAGCTCCTGATATTTTTGTAGCCTGGGGAGCGGATCCCATTTCCCTTTGGTGTAGTTCACAGCGTTAGCACAAATTAAACAGACAGCCACACAGTTGCAGTTTTACTAGCATTCCTTTGGCTTGGCGAATGTATTGTTGTGTGTTCAAATATATTGTGTAATGAATCAATCAGACAAAAATGCAGATGGGGCATTATTTTTTTTTGTTGCAAACAAACGAGGGCCTCATTGGTTTTGATTTTAAACCATGTATGAAATCTGTCTGTCCGATCTTAAGGAGTGAACATTTTGCTCCTTTGTTACCAACAACGAAAATGGTACCTTGAAGCAATAACCTTTCTTAGTTTCTCCTATACTCTCTGCTGCCCTACTCCAGCCTCCATATTGTTTTAGTATCCTCCCTAATAGCAGTTTGTCTTCCCCTATTAATCCGCTGTAACAACAATGATGATTGTGGCGGTGTTACCATTATCCCATATAATTTGTACGCACACCCTGCGACTATCCCCAGGTTTTAAAAGTCTGCCTGCTTGAATACCTGGTGGCTATGAAGCTAACTGATGTAGCGGTCACCTAATGTCATCAATTCTGCTACTAGCCACGTTGTACCTCGCCGTTTTTCTGACTTAAATCTCCAGCCTCCTCCAGGGGGAAAAGATGTGTTCTGCAATGCTGAGCTTGAAACATGGGCTCTTATCCAGGTTTCAGGTTTCAAATGTCTGACTTGACCAAAGGATCACGTTTTCTTCCAGTCCTTCTAAATTTGTATGTATGTGAAAACAGTCTATAGTAGGCTCGGTTAGAGGATTGACACGCACCCATGCTATCGCAAAAACGCCCCTCCCGCTGTATCCCTCCCTCCCTGTGTCCGTACCTTTTTTTTTTTTTTTTTTTTGTTGCTTGCCCATCCTCCTCTTCCCCAACACACTATGGAGTGTTCTGATAGTACTATGGTGGTGATTTGGCACAGCATAAAAATCTATTAACCTAACCATGTTGCACCCTGTAATCTACGCCCCACTCCTCTACAATTCGGTTTCTGTGTGACACAGGCTCTGCAACATCCATATGCTTCTTCTAGGATAAGTGTTCTCTGTAATGTCTATGATGCCCCATAGAGCTTGTCCAAAGCTTTATAGAATTTCTATTAATAACAATAAAAAAAATCTGTAGGATACAGCTTTAAAAATTTAACTCCCTGGCATCAATTCCAACCTTTTCCTGTCCATCTTTTCAGGCACTGAATAGCGCGTTTTGGGCTGCAGTGTTTTTCGCCATGTGGCCCTCGCACCTGTGTCCTACTTTACAGTGCCAGGTGCCTTTTGGGAGGGAGAGCTCGGTTTATCCTATTGACGCTCCGCCACCCGTGGCGCGTTTGTTGAAAAGGGACCTGCAGAGAAGGTTCATGCGTCTCTTCAGATTACTTCTCTGCATGGCCTCTTTATTTGCAGTATTACGCACATCAAAGTATACAGTCGTTGAAACCGAGGAAATCAAAGAAACCTAACCTATTTCTCCGCAATCAATGGTTTCCACTTAAACCTTGACGAAGCACAGATGCCTGATGACGTTGGTAACACCTGCCAGCCCTTCTGGTCAAGGCATGTTCATTAGATCTCTGCAGCTTGGTAAACAAGTTTCTAAACCTGTCTTTACGCTTGGCTTGTGTACCATTCATTTAAACTATCTGGGTTCGAACACAGGATCGATCCATTGCAAAAAAACGATTCCATTGTACAATTTCTCGAAAGAGCAGTTGCTTAGTGATTGCAAGATTGTTTCCACCGGAGTGATCATGGGTGGGGTTCGGGAAGGGGATTGGAATTGGAAATTGAGCGTTCCACCCTGAGATTGCCCTTTTATGCAAGGGTGGAACGTCCCGGAAAATTGGGCTGTGAAGCTCGTTGCTAACTTTTAGTTGGTGGGGCTATACTGTGACCAGGCTGCTCCTCCCTACGAGATGGTTGCAAGAAGGTCTTCAGAGGCCACAAAGCTGGATTGCATAATTCTTGGGGAATAATCTATGCAGGTAAACGGACAGACATTTGATACTTGAGAAGTACCCCAAGTTTAGCACATTTCCACCACCCCTGACCTCTTGCTACTCCCTAAAACTAGGACTTCCTGATGGAGCTGTGATGTGGAGGGTTCTCTGATTTATTTCAAACTTGCAAACTGATCTCAAACTTGGCACCACCCACTGTCCAGAATAAAATTAACACAAACTGACTGGAGAATGGCTCTGTTCCTCTAGGGGCTTTCAATTGCGCCAGCCACTTAAAGCAACCCCGTTTTGTCTCGTCTGTAGAGAGACGGCCTTCTATCGTGTTGAGTAACAATATTGGGATACATCCTAGCACCCTCGTGTTGCCCCCGCCTTTACCCCACGGTCCATGGCTTACCAACCCATAGCTGTGGTTGGCGCAACGGTTTACTTATATGCACATTGTGACAAATCCTGTGATGTCGTCCCTTCTCCCAGAGGGGAGGGCCCTTTCCAAGAGGCCAGGGAGGTGAGGCCACTACCCGATAGTCCCCCTGGGGTTGGTACTCAGCGGGAGGATCTGATGGGAAGGGATTCCTCCTCTGAGGTACAGGGAGGACATCATGGGTCAACGCGGTATTGCCAACCCTCACCCACCTTCCTCCTCTCGCCTTCCTTACCTTTTTTCCCCTCCCTGTCCCCTCATTTACCTTCATCTTACCCCAAACGTACTTCTGCCACACCAATAGTACTAGTAGTACTGGAACGAGGAAGAATAGGGTTGACTCCACTGATCTGTCATCTCAAGATAATGAAACCAGGAAGAAACTGGGAGCCATGAAGAACCCCCGGGACATGCGCACTGAACCGTCTAGTTCTGGTATGAGACTGAGCTTAAAGATGAAAGGGGGACGAACCAAACTGTCAGTTCCTCCCCGGAGGCACTGCGGACTAGATCCCAGCACCGCAGTTGGCGAGGCTGGGAGAGAAGCTGCTGAGCGGGACGTGGCAAGTGGAGACCCGGTGTTCCTGTGAAAACAAGGAAATAATATGAGGCAGGGTAACTAAAAAGGAAACGCACCAAACACAGGTTACAAAGGAACATACAAAGTACTTTATTTTATACTGAATTCAGTTACAAAAGAACAGAACAAAATTCAGATAGCTATCGACCCTCAGTACAACACAGCGAACTCTGGCGTGGTTCGGTGTGCTCAGTGAGTGCAAATATTCATTGAAACAGTCAGGCTTTTATACATTTCAAGCCTGCTGTTCAGCCCTCCTTTGGGTTAACCATTCCATAAATAAGTTACTGCTCTAGGGTCCCTTGCCAGGTCAAATCTAGTTCATCTTAGGTTTATACATTAACAAGAAGAAATGGTAATAATGTATGCTCTAAGCCTAACATTACAATGCGGGACTTAATTTATACAATATAGTTAAGCAGGTGTTCTCATTCAATTATAGATCAGTTTCGGTGATACAGGTAATCCATTGCACACAGGTCAGCAGAAGGACAAGGTCTCAGCTCATGACCCTAACAAGTGGCCTGCAGGCAAGTTATATATTAGCTGTACAGAGGTCATGACAATCGAGTTCTGTTCTGAATAACATAGGCTACCATTTTAGCTCACATGGTGACTTTATAGAGCAAGAAAACCTAAAATGGCGGCTTGACCCAAAATGACAGTTTACATGGTTTCTAAGGTCAGGACCTTGCAATGCGAGTTTATTCACATGTAGTTTATAAGCGGCTTGTTAGCCAATATACATATATTCATAGCAATAGGAGGCATGATGTAATTTCTAGTTTGACATTCCTACCTGCTCTGCCGAGGAACGGTAGACCAAGACAAGCAGAAGAAGGAAATCGACGATCAGAGGAACGCAGTGGGACGCCGATCTGCAGAGACGCACAGCCTGGCTCTGAGGAAGTGTGGTAGAGTGGCCAGAGGCAGCGCGGACAAAGGAGACAAAGAAAAGTAATTGGAAAACCCGGGGAAGTCCGAGACCGACACCTCAGACCAGTATCCCGAGAGCAAGGTACTGAGGCTTCCTGGGTTCATGAAGGTGTCTGGGACCCAAGCACGAGAAACCATATTGACGGGGTCTGGTACCCTCAAGCAAGAGAAACCAAAGTGAAGGTTTCTGTTACCGTATGCCATACCTGGCAGGGGAGTATACCAGGACTGCCTGCCGAACCGCTAAAAGGGTTGAGAAAGGCCAGGGGAAGAAACACATTCCGCCACCTTTGTTGAACTGCCAAGAAAAGCCTGAGAGAGGTCAGAAGAAGCGAAACCCCGCCACCCCCCTCCCTACTTTGTGGCGCTGTACAAACAGCCTGAGAAAGGCCAGGGGAAGGGAGACACTCTTCCCCCCCCCCCCTTACTTTGTGAACTATACCCGTGCAGAAGAAGAGTCCTTTTTTCTGGACCCAGAAGGGACAAGTCCAATTTAGTTTAGTTACGTAACACGTCTAGGGGATAGAAGTAGGGGTTTAACACAGGAGAGTGGACTTTTTAGTTATGGACATTCTGACCCTTTCCTAATATTTTAGTTGAGGCAGGGAATCATCTCTTAGATTTAGGGATGGGTTGGTGATGGTCTTCTTTGTGGCGATTAATACGTCTTTGCCCAAAAGCATGCCACTTGTGTGTGTCGATCTCCTCCTTTCACACCCTTACAACGTACAGGTCTTAAAAGACATATTTTGAGTTGCATCATGCAACGTTGGCTAGCTGGGTCTATCATCTAGGCATTACGGGTGGTTCAAAGCAGTTACAGGAGTGTTTGTCAAAAATGGGACCATGTCCATCTCTGTCCCTAGAAGACTTCATTTCCAACCCTTTAGCCCACATTACAGCTACTATTACCTTGGATCAGAGGAGTCTTCATGGCAAATCTTCTCACTATGTGAGAGAGGGATGTCTGAGCTACCTTTTGCGCCGTTAACTATGGCCTGCTTCAGCTTACAAACGGACCCACAGTTTTGCTGGCAGACATTTGGCATGCAAAACCTCGCTGCATTCAGCATCAGTGTGTAAGAGTTATTTTAGCTCCATTATTATTCTTCGTGTTTGTATGGATTCATAGCCCCACCCTCTCTATATTTAATATCATGAAAAGTAAATTGGGCCATGAACAAACAACAAAAGTGCTTAAGTACCCTCACGTTAATGCGCTACAAAATGTTATAACGTAATTTGCAAAAGAAAATGAGCACATGGTGGAAAGCATGTGTCCCTGGGGCCACAAATCTACATTAAATGGTATGCTTTCCTCTATATGAGGATTAACTTCAAAGTGCTGTGCAGGTAATGAAAGTGAGATGAGATGGAACTTTACTTGAATCCTAATGAAGCACTTCTCCTGCGTGAATGTTCTCGATCGGTGCTTCGCAAAGTTCCAGCATCATGCCAAGTTTTCAGATGCCCAATCCTTCTCCTTCTCCTTCCCCTCCTTGCCGCTAGCGGGGCCAGTCCAAGGCATGCTATTGTTGTGACCCACGTTTCAACTTATTTAGGTAGATATTTGGTTATATGTGATCTTGCTGACGGAAAATTCACAGTGGCACATTTCATCGCAACCAACATTTTAAAAAATAATTTTGGGGAGGGGGGCAACCACCCCGCTGATTTTCTAACCTTATAACGCCACCCCATCCCGACCCATGTCAACCGCTTGCCCCACTACTATATAAACTGTGAACAAGCCACTGGTTAGTGGTGAAACGCGTCAGGCTGCCGTCTGGCCAAGCATAATTTGCACTGGGAGATTACTTTTTATCTGTTGCACACGTAAAATAAAGGCTGTTATATTATATGCAACCTATGCTGCAGTGTTTGCTGTTGGATTTCCGTGATTCCTTGGATTATTGGAACACTTTTGTTCGTGGAGTGCTGCTCGCCTGAATAGTTTCTGGTTGAAGCCGTTCGTAATTGAAATATATATATATATATATATTTTTTAAAAAAAAATATTTTCAGTATTATGGTTTTTCGGTGAAATGTACCACTCTGAATTATTTTCGGTAAATTGACTGGGTACCGAATATTTCAGAATGTGCGGATGGCTTGAAAGCCATTGCCTAACCCATGTGAAGATCTATTGGATCTGTGATGAATCCATCTGCATGCCTAAATTTGTTTTTTTTTCTTCTTCATGGTGCTTAGTCAGGGGTGGAAGGAGGGGGAGGTGAAGCAGTACAATTAATTATTTATAATAATAATTTAATAATAATTTGGCATTTATATAGCGCTACGAACCCTAGGGTATCTGAGCGCTCCTTATTACCCACGGCGGGTGGTGCTCATTTATCGACCTCAGAAGGATGAAAGGCTGAGTTTGGCCCCGCCAGGATTCCGAACCTGCGCTAGCAGGCTCTGCACGGATGTCAAAGCGAGCACTCTACTCGCTATGCCACTTGTCTGCAGCTTGAAGCTAGGTATAGTCAGTGTGTGTACTTGGGCAGACCTCGGGGGTCTGGTTGCGGTGTGATGCATGAAATGATTGGTCAATGATTGGTCAAGTAAGCCGGTGCCAGGTTATTCTGGGCGTTGTATGTTAGAGCAAGGGCTTTGAGAGATAAGCGACGTGTGACAGGGAGCCAGTGAAGATTACGTCTTGTGTCAGAGATGTGTGATCTCCTCGGGACGTTAAGGGCAGCCCTGATGGCATTGTTCTGAGTGACCTGTAATTTATCCAGATTTCTTTGGCTAGTCCCTAAGTACAGGGCATTATAGTAATCAATTTTGGACATAATGAGAGTTGTAGCGAGGATGATACAATTGTCGGTTGTCGGGAAGGGTCTGCAGGCTGTGATGAGTTTGCAGGTGTAGGCCGAAGCCGAAAGCTAGAGTGGAGTGTGTACTCTTGGGTGGAGGGGTCTCCCTACAGTGAGAACCCTAGCCTCTCCTAGTATGGCCTGTATCTATGGGTGGAGGGGCGTGTTGGGGGAGTGAAGAGGGGCTGTAGAGGGGGTATTGTTAGCATGAACCAGCCTCATTAGGTACAAATGCCCACATGTAAATGGGAGGCAATGTGTACAAAATATGCTGCTGCAATTTCGACTCTTAGAATTGTACAGTGATCTAGGCTGCAGTGGAGGTACAGTACATAAATTGTGAATAAGTAAATACAATAAAATAATACAAAGCACTTGTGGGTATGCATACATTCCACAATAGCAGTGTCACTTGTCCAGGACCTCGTTATGATTACCGGGCAGATAAATCCCACGGTAGTAAATGTACCTACATGTATATCCACACATTCCTGATACACATATATCATTTGAGTCACAGCTATATAAATAGTGCAGCAGTCTACGACAGTATTTATGAAGCATAGAGGCTAGTCCAGATGGTAGCGTATTGTTCCCCTGCCCAGGATGAACTAGACTTAGGGTTGGATGAAGGAGTATGAGGAGTAGAATAGGAACTAGAGACAAAAGGAAAGGTACAAGGGAATTGAGGAGCTGGGGTTTAGGCTTTTGGTAGAGGTTTCTAAGTGTGACCCGGGATTCGAACCTATGTTGCTCTGCATCGTCTTGCTTCCAACACGATCGTGTTGCCACTGCGCTATACTACCCGTGCACTCCTTGGTAGTGGATCACACAAACGCGGATGGAAAGAAAGGGACTGAAACCCACCTGTAAACAAGGAGGCTAATCTTGGGGTGCCAAGCTACTTGCCAAAAGTGTGAGAACCAAACGTTGGCTGTGTAAAGGTGAGTGCGGGAGACACCAGGGAAACTGGGAATGGAAAGGGGGGGGGGCTCTCATTCCACCAAGAGCCATGTTAGCTTGTTAGGTGCTGTAAAATGTGATGCCTTTCTTGGGGAGAAGCCTATTCAAAGTACAGGAGCACATACTCCCGCATAGTGAGAAAATCTACTCCGAGCTTTCTATCCAGGCTGTCTTCAACAGACTTTGAGAAAAATGTGTATGTGTGACAGCGTAGGGTGGGGGGTCATATGGCTATCTTTTTTTATGCACTGCCACTGTATACATTGTAATGCAATGATGCAGTTATGTCTGAGGTGGTTAGGTTTTCCAGCCTTCCACAATAGCTGGTTGTCTTTGTGAGCCTAGGACTGTGGAAACCATGCACAAGGTAGCTGTAGAACATTTTTGGATTCCCTTAGACAGCAGAGCTGGGAGCAACTACAGCACTCAATGAGTGTGTGCTGAGCACTCGTCTGGGAGCAAAGCCCTGAAATGGGAGTTCTTGAGGCTATCTACAAACTTTATGGGGATGGTTATAGCGATGTGAAAGGCAGAATTCCTCTTGGGCTGAAGCTGGTCTGTTCTGGGATTTAATCTCCATAATCCATCCTTTTCTACCGTATCAACCTGGGCTGCAGTTACCTTGTCATGTAACGGCAACATGGGGATCTTGGGGTCCAACAGGAGTGTGGACTGGTTGCTAGCTTTCATTTGCAGTTCAAATTTGGGCCTAATGGCCCTTTCCTGAACTGCGTTGTACTTGTGTACTCATTTATTTGGCGTTTTACTCCATCTACCACAGGATCTTTAATGAGAGTTTAAGATTAGATTGGGCATTTTGAGTTTGATGTTGGAGTTTGAGAGCCTGGTATGGAAGCATTCCACCTTAACCTGTGCAAAAGTGCTTTGAAGCTATGTTGACAGCTGTAGACGTGAACTCTGTTTTTTTTGCCATGCAGCATTCTATGTACAAGATCACCTACATCGTAGCCATGCCCAGAGGCTGTACTGCACAATTTAAACACTGTAGAGTAGTTGTGTGCAGTTTAAACAGTTGTTACAGCATTCTATCCAGCAAGTATTTTCTGTGAAATTAAATAAAATGCACAGGGTGCGGCACCAAACCACATCTGCGGGGCTTCTCCAAATGTAATTAATTGAATCTGTTGTCACTGTAGTATTTCCCCATCTTTGCTACGCCCAAGAGTGCCTTCTGCCGGATTATCCTCCCTTGACACGCTCAGTGTGGTTGACTCTGCACTCGTGGGAGCAGAGCCGTCCATTGCCTAGTCACGAGGCCACATGCCTGAATGGCTCATCACTTGGGCATCTACATTCCTTGGACATGGGGCCTGGCAGGGACATGACAGAGGGAGACTGGGAGACAGACACATGCTGACGAACATCAAAAAGCCCCGGTGAGTGAGGGTATAGCTAAATGGACACTTTATGCATGTTTCCCTGTACAATCCAGCCCCAGGGGAAGTGTCAGTTGGAGATTGGCCCACGGGGGCAGGTGAATGCTCCAGCCAATGTGAAAGGGAGGAAAAGGCTACATCCCAGACCGTTCAGCATAAAAGGGGGAAGGTGAAAGGGCTGTGTGTGGGTTGTACGAGTAAGGGCGAGGAGGCGGACCAGCGACCGGAGGACCGTGGAGTAAAGCAGGGAGGAGGCTAGGAGAGATTTGAAGGTGAGGTATCGGTTGGTGAGAGAAAATGGTATTTGGGCATGCACGGTGTAAGGAAAGCATGGTATCAAAAAGTGAAAACAGGCAGAAGTGATCACAGCTCAAGGGTGTTTATTGAACTTCAATGGGTTGGTTGAACGCCTGTCTAAACCTAAATTTAAGGAAGGATGCGAGCAAGCTACGACCATCAAATAATAACGCAGTCCTAGTCGAGTCTGTCAAAATGAAAGGTCCTATACTAATAAACCTATTGCCAATCCTTGGTTCTATATACAAAATGGTGTGGGACAATAGAAAATGGTGTGGGACAATAGTGTATGCAAAAGGAAAGTGTTCAAGAAATATGTCGGGATAGTTGAGCAGCTGGCTTCCCTTCCCCACGTTTTGAGCAGGGGTAAGGCGGCACGTTCAAGCTTTGTACACACTCTGGCAACTCGGCCACGAGCATACAGTTCACAGCATAAGTATCAAGGCCTTCTACCAAAGCCTCCTTTCCAATAAGTCTTTTACTGCAGAGGGCCTGTCATAACAAACCAGCACCAAGTTCCTTTCTGATCAGGATCTTCACATGTACAAGATCTCGCTTCCATATTCATCATGGGTCTCCCTCCTTCCGGCTTGGACCCCATTTACCACAATGTTCACAACTGGTCTCCCTCATTCGTGCTAGGACTATAGATCTCCCTCGTTCGGGCTTGGATCCCTTTAGCACGATATTTAACTTTGGTGTCCCTCGTTCGGGCGAGGACCATGTAATCTCACTTTCTACGGACCACTCTGTCACTGGTATTGCATCATTCTCCAGTAAATGTTCAAACATTCATCAGCAATTAAGCTTTCCTCACGTCTTTCATCTTATGTGTTTCAATCTTCATTCTTGCACACTTTACACAACGTTGCCGCTTGCAGCCTTGACTTCAACACAGACCGGTGTCCCCAACTGACTGGCTGCTTTGATCTCTCAGGCGCTGCTTTGATCTCTCAGGCGCTGCTTTGATCTCTCAGGCGCTGCTTTGATCTTGGAGCCAAGGACGGCACCACAGCGGCGACTGATCCTCCCTGACTCGGTCAGCCATGCAGGAAGGCCCCGGGTATCTGACACACAATACAGGATTCTTCAGTTTGGTTGCCGGGCCTTATGCTTTCTAGTTTGAAGGATTCTGGAAAGTAAAGCTCAAGGGTATTTCCCTCCTTGCGTATCCTTTTTTTTTTTGCCTTCTTTCTTCCCTCGTTCAGCTGCCATCCTAAAAGTAATGTTCCTTTGTATGCTTTGCCTTGCTCAGTGTGCTCTCGTGCTCCACCTTTTATCCGTGTGAGGAAGGTCAATCGAAGTCAGATGTGAGTGATTACCAGTAATTGCCTGACTTTGCCTGACCATAGTAGTGGACATCTCGGGTACAATGCTTGGGTGTGAGTCTGTTTTTTCCCAGAGTGGGCTGTCTGTGAATAAGTCTTTGTGAAGGGAAAGGGTGGGGGTATAGTTTCTAAATATCCTATCGGGTAGGATGTGGTAAAGGTGATACAGGGAGCGGGATCCTGCATCTCGCCATTGGGTGACCCACTCCTTGAAGACCCCTCACCCAGCTAATCCTCCCGCACTGGTCCACCCCCAGGGTCTGGATCCAAAGGCGATGGCCGTCCCCTGGCCACCTGAGAGAGAGAACCCTGGGCACTAGCGGGTGACACTTTCTGGCTTCTCACAATGGTAACTCCAGACTTTGGTCTGTTGGTGGGATGAAGATGCACTCCATAACGCAACAGAAAATAAACAATCACATACATTTCTTGTGGGGCTAGGATAATGACTCCTTTCTCTTAGCTGGTTGCCCAATGACTTTCCCAGTTCTTAATAAGGTTTGTGGTTCCATTTATGAAGGTTTTCACAATCTCTGGGTTTTGCACAATTCTCGATCTGCCCCACTGGGACGATGAAGCTGTTCCCGGAAGTCCCTCCCAACTGTTCAGCACCACACTCCCCTGGAACTGAACTAGGAATTGTATGAACAAAAACTCAAAAAAGTTAGCAGGCGCCCCTCTCTAGAAAGAACATGGCAACTGGTTTATGGTTTTCTCTATTTCTTTATAGTGTAAAGTCTCGAAGGGGTTTTTCATTTTCTTTGCTTTTCAAGTGCGAAGAGAATGTCAACGATAATGGTTTTCTTATCTTGAGGAAGGCACGTTTAAGGTCATAAGCTGAAAAGACAGACTCTTGGCAGGATCTGGTGTTGACAAATCAGCAAGGTGTAACAGACTGAGGACAGAAGATGATTGGAGTTTGGTTTGATGGGCCAGCCCTAGATGATTCATCAACAGGTTTCAGTTCCTTCGGATTGTACACAAATGTAACTCCTTGAATATGGTTCAAGGGGTGTCTGGTTTCCAGAGCAGTACGGACAGACTTTAATCACAACTGCCAAGGTGAGGGTTGGCGTTTTACTCTTCTTAATCTTTATGTATGTTCAGCTGATGGTTCTTTGTATCCTCCTGTTATTACTAATGTCCTCTAATGCCCTTTTAGGTTTCCCTTGGCCCGGTCCTGGATTTTAATAATTCTCTTTACCTGGTACTTGATGTTGGGAGTCTTCACCGGATGGGGATGAGTTTTTGTGATGGTCAATCGCCTTTTCCCACTCTCGTCAGGGTTCGCTTCTTGGGCCCTGTACAGCTGGCTGTTGAGAAGCGGACCAGGGGCTCAACCTTCTGTCCTTTTATTGATTGTCCAGCCACCACCTCTCTGGATACTGTTCATGTCTGTGTAGGTACCTGTGTGAACGGGTAGGGTTAACAGTTTTGGTTCAGTTGTTGGACCGCCCGTTCCACCCACTACAGGTCACACGACCACGACCCAATCTCCATACTTCCGTAGGGCCGACTCTTGGACGACTGGTATGATCCTTTCCTTGCGTCTTACGAACTATGTACTTCTGGTTAACCGGGGTGTTCTGTCACACCCTCTCTTGTTCAGCTTGCCTCTCACTCACCGGCCACCAGGTTTCAGTTGTTTAGCGTTTGTATAGCGTTTGGTGTTCTGCCTCCATATAGGATGCCTATTCTCTTCTTTGTTTCTGGTTTCTTCATGGCTAACACCCGTTAGCCTGTGAGATATCCTTGTATGTTACCGTGAACCACACGTAACTTCCATTCCATTGACTGTATCAGTTCTGGTGTTTTTCCCAGTCGTCTCAGTACCTAAACCGTCAGGTTGGTTCGCTGTTTCACAGTAATACATGGTTTAAGACATGAGCTTAGACCCATAAGGTTCAGGTCTTATCCCCAGCCTACTGGGTTGGGGTTTAAAGGGGCTGTGCTTCCCAATCGCCTTCTTACCGCCAGGAGAGAAGCCTCTCCATGAGATCCACCCACATATTACCACTCCTGGGGGATGGTGGGGAACTATTGGTTAGCTGCCTGGGGTGTGTATGGTTATACCTATGTATATGTGTGTAAAATATATGCAATGGGATTTTTTGCGAAACGCGTCATAATGCTGCCTCACCTTGTGATTTACTCAGGATATAATTTCGTTTTGGAACTTGCAAGGCAATTTGGAGTGTGACTTTTAAGTTGCCGGTGTCGCTACACTGGCTGATGATTTATTTATTTACATATATATATATATTTGACTTTACAGGAAGGTAAGATTAAAGTACTGTTGATTACTGGGACATGAGAATTGCCAAAGGAAAATAAATGTGTTTAAAGTAAAAGCATATAAAGCAATACGCTTGTAATTTAGTAAGTGAAATACATCCCAATCACGATAGAACAGAACACTATATCATTTTTTTTTTAATTTGGGTTTTTTGGTAAACCTACCATTTAGCCAAAAATGTCATTATATATATATATATATATATATATATATATATATATATATATATATATATATATAATCAGATACCATTTAAAAGGTCAAAAGAGGACATATCTATTTCAATTTCAAAGCAATACAAATTACCAACTACATTTGCATATTTTATTTATTCTTTGATTTTAAGATACTCTAGTTTAATCAATTCCGGTACAGAGAATGCCACATAATTGAATTTGTTTAAGTGCTTCCTGAAAAGGCGTGCCCAGAATTGATTTGTGCGCACGCTTTTTATGTCCATAACCTCATTGCTATAGCCCTTGATACATAAATTGGTTAAAATTGGGCATGCTGTCAGTGGGTGTCACGCTGTTTTCAAATGTAGTTTACAAATAAGCCAGTCTTTCACCATAAGGATTCTTCAGCCAACCGCCCCGCCTTTCGATGGTAGGAAGCTGGTCAAACCAGATCCTCATAATACATCCTCGGATCATATTATCACGTGCATTATAGGTGTACTTAAAGGGTTTTCCCATCGGGGATCCTTGAGTAGTGGGACTTAGTAGACAGGCAAGCTGTTATGAATCCTATCCCATTCTACACCTTTTTTCTTAATCTGCTGTATGTCAAGGCCAGTATTGCTAGGGAACTCTGCTGTAAATCCTATTGTTGCATTACATTTCTTAATGTCACTAAGCCATTTCTTCAATATCCAGACTATATAATTATCCTGGCTTCACTTGCCATGCGAGAGGTGCGAGTGTTTGTTGTATATGAGAGCTGTGTTTACTGTGAATAAAATGTCTTTTTGTTGAGGGAGAGTTAATGGGGATGGTAGTATATATTTCTAAGTCATTGAGCTAGCTGAGTGCTAAGTAGACTATGCTTCTGCGTTATTGAAATCCAAAGATCGTTATTATTTAATTGTAGTTGGATTAGTAGGGGGAAATTGGAATAGCCATGTTTGAATCACTCTTTTTAATTCTGAGTATGTTGTAATCACTTTTATTTTGGGAGGGAGGGAGTTCCACAGTTTGGGGGCAAGGTAGGCAAACGTGGACCCTCCTACTTTTTCATTAAATGCAGGCAACTGCCCATCTGGTGTGTGAGGAAGGCCTAATATTATGGGATATATATATACACAACAGCTTTAAGTCTTCATTATTTTTTTTCCCTCAACAATTGTGGTCTAGTTCCATGCAGTGTTTGGAATGTGATGCAGGGTGTTTTAAAAGCTATTCTCCTCACCACTGGAAGCCATTGGAGGGAGGTGAAGGCTGGAGAGATGTGGCCTGTGTCCTAGGGATAGCAGCAATCGTGCGGCTGTATTTTGGAGTCCAGCTTTAATGGATGCAAGCGTTCCCAAGAAAAGACTGTTCACATAGTCCAATTGTGATTATTATTGCGATTAAGACAGTGTATTTCTGTTGAACGAAAAAGAGAATTCTCCTTTAAGATTCTCAAGTGAGCAAAAGCCTTTCTGGCTACTGATGTTATTTGTGGCCCAATTGTTAGTCTACATCCATTCTGATATCCAAGTTCTTGACCTGCGATGTCACAGAGGAGTGGGCCCAGAGTTTGCTTTTGTGTGTCATGTTATGGAATAAAGGTTTGTCTAGAGATTTTCTGGGTGTAGAAGTAAGTGGCTGTTTTGCCATCCATATACCCTTTTATGAAGGCACCCGCGGGATGTTCAATGTAGGAAGGGCCTAATTGTCAATTTTTTAGATTCGTGCAATGTCATCTGCATAATTATCGACTGATACATTTGAGTTTCCTGTCAGAGGGGAGTGGGAACGAGTGTAGATTAAATAAAATCAGAGGTACAGGCAGGGGTGGGTGGAGGAGACCGTACAGAAAGAACATTGGGGGGAGGCATACACTCGCGTGAATGAGATCTGTTGGCAGGAAAGCACAATTACCCGTTTTGGAGACCATGATCATTCTTATCGGACTCCAGGCTAGCATCCATCTAGAGGAACTTTGAGGCAATAAGCTAGGTAAGGCTGTTGCCTTTAGGCCCTTACCTCTAGCCAGTAGGAGTTGAGATCGTAAGTGTAACTGGTCTCTAGTGACCATCTTGGGGAAATCTGTGCTAGGGTGGAGGAAGCCCACTGGAAGGCTAGAGGGAAAATAAAAAGCCTTGAATTGTCTTTGAGTGTTGGTGTATTCGTGAGGACCCCAGTGACCACATTTTAAAGAATATTTGTTCGGTGATGCTGGTCAAAACTACTAGCTGCACAGCCCACTTTGACCCAAACACATAGTCTCACACTAGCAACCAGGCCTGCACTCCAGGTAGTGCCCTAGTCCAGTTTGAGCCTGGCAATGCCTCTGAGGAAGCTGGGCAGCAATTGTTCCTGGGAGGGGGTGTGCTTGCGTCAGGGAGGAGTTGCTCTACTTTGGGACAGTTGGGGAGAATGCAGCCTGTGCCTGTGTTTAACGGTGTGCATATGTAAGCTGCAAAATGTGCCCTCGCCACTTGTGATAATTGACTGTTGGCGAGTAAGAAATGGTGAGCTGTGTGTATGCAGAGAATGGACGTGGAAAGTGACTTTTTATGACTGACTAGAGTCTTGCAACTTGAAATTTTGCACCTTGCGTATTTGTATATAATATCCTCCGGGCTTGATTGGAAACCAAAAGCTGCCCTAGAACATGTCGGGCTGGCTTTCGGTTGCACCATGTAAGTGGACCTGACTAAAAGAGACGAGATTTGGTGGGGTAAACTTAACTGGCTCTTGCGAAACCCTCTTGCCTACTCTAGGATATAAAATTCTTTGCAGGATGTGCCATTGTTGTTTTTGGGGCTTCAGGACTGAAAATACCTTTGCTGGAATTTATTTCTAACTTTTGAACTATGAATCTCCCCATTCAATATATATGATCACATTATTTGCATTTGTGAGTTTAGTTTAGTTTATTTGTGAAGCGCAGCCAAACCCTGGGGTAACTGGGCGCTTTATCCTTAAGAGCAACATAGGTTACAGAAGGTTGCACATGTGAGAGACAGCAGAGCATGATACAGTACAATAAATAGCATGATGGACCAGGTTACAGAAGGGTCCGTAATAAAAGGGCATAGGAAATTTCTAGAGAGGACCGGGTAACAAATTGGGCCACAGCTATGGAAAGCACAAGTTGAACAGGATGCGAGAATTAGCTGAATGCAAGTAACAGTCTATTGCTGAGTTATGAGCAGCTCCTTCACCTTGGCTCTGAATGACCAGAACTAGGTGTCGGCTCTGATTACCATGGGGAGTGGGTTCCAGCATTTCAATTCTTGCACAGGGAAGCTGGCTCCTCTGCCGTTTTCAGGTTAAACTTTGGGATGTTAGGTTGGTGCAGATATGAGGATCTAGTAGGTTTGGAAGAGTTTTGTCTGCTAAATTTGTCTGATAAGTAATGTGGGGCTGTCAAAGAGAGGCATTTGTGTGTGATGCCGAGTGAGCGTAATTGGATTCTCTCACGGATAGGAGCCACTGAATCTCCTTTCTGATGGTGGAGATGTGGGCCTTGCGGGGAGATTAAGGGCGCATCTGAGGGCGTTGTTTTGTAGAATCTGTAGTCTATTCAAGTTGTGGGTGGTGGAGCCAAGGAAGAGTGTGTTGGAATAGCCTAATTTGGACAAAATCAGAGCCCTGGCCAGTATAAGGCAACTGTTGGTAGATAAGAATGGTTTGCAGGCATTAATACATTTATTAGTATAGGCCGTAGATGATATAGTAGCGTTAGTTTGTTTTTTGAGCGAGAGTGTGGAGTCGAGATACACACCCAGCGTTTTGACTTCTTTTGAGACATTTATGATGTTGCCATCAATGGTGAATGACTGGTATCTAGGGTCATGTTTGTTGAGACGGGCCTGGGAACCGACGATAAGCAGTTCCGTTTTGTCATCGTTTAAGCAGACTATGGGTAGCCATCCATGCTTGGATTTCAAGGTAGATTTAATTTAGTTTTGCAACATCATCCTCATAGCTCCCAGTGAGCGTGATGAGGACCTGGGTGTCGTCAGCGTAGTTTGTATATGTGACACCCAGGTCATCAACACGGTCAAAGAGGAGCTTGGTAAAGATGTTGTAAAGCGTAGGAGAAATACAAAATCCTTGGGGGACTCCACAATGGATTGGGACAGGGTCCACCGCGACAGATGGGGTGAAGACCCTGGTCGTTCTGTCAGACAGGAAAGACCGAATCCAATTGGTGGAATTCTGGGAGAATGCAGCAGCCGAGGAGAGGTGTTTGGTAAGTATTTGGTGGTCGACTAGGTCGAAGGCTGCAGACAAATCCAACAGGAGCAAAATGGACAGATGGCCCTTATCTTTGGCTTCATCCATTTGGATTTTTAGGTCCAGGAGGGCCGTTTCAGTCCCATGCCTGGGTCTAAAGCCAGATTGTCGCAGGCCTAGAAGGTTATCTTCCAAATGTTGTATTTGGAGGTAAGCTACTCTGTCCAGTATTTTCAAGAGAAAGGGAACAGTCGTGATGGGCCTATAGTTAGTCGGTACATTGGGGTCCAAGTTAGGTTTGTTGAGCAGAGGTATAACCCATGCCTCTTTGAGGTTGTTCGGGACAGGTTAGAGTTGATCAAAGCGGTGATGAAGGGAGCTAGGTATTTAGCCCCATCCTTGCTAACTGAGGCCGGACACAGGTCACCTTGACAGTTAGAAGGTTTTAGGCTAGCAATTATGTTAACTACTTCGTCCTCTGTGACTGGTGAGAAGTGGAAGAGGGGGCAGTCTGGATGGGGAGAACTATGTATACTGCTAGAATGGTCTTTGGTAGCGAGGTTAGCTTTTTTAGATTCTATCTTGGCTTGCAAGAGAGCTATTTTATTTGAGAGAGATTGTTGGATGTTATTGCACCAAACTTTGTCCTTGATGCAGTTATCAGTCGGGGGCACTGATGATTTTAGTTCTCTTAGAATAGAGAATAACTCTTTCGTGCCAGATTTGGCATTGTGGATTCTTGTGTTGAAAATAGCGTTCGTAATAGCAGCTTTGTAAGTGACTGCTGCAGAAGATATTTTTTCTTTAGTGGAGATAGAGGGGGCTTTTCTCCTGCTGGTTTCAGCTCTTCTTTTGATATTACGAAGTGCTTTTAATTCTGCAGAGAACCATTTGTTCATGTGGGCAGTTGGTTTAACCTTTCTTAATTTAAGGGGTGCTGTTTGGCTCAGAGCTTATTCCAATGTGTCATTGTAGAGTTCGACTAGGGTCGTTGGATTTGATTTAGTGATAGCATGATCAGTATTGGTGATTGGATGTAGTAAGGGTCTAAGATTCTCAATGGTGATATTGCGTTTGTTCCTGGCTAAAGTTTGCAGTGCAGCAGTAGTAGGTTCACTCTTTTGAGTACCTTTGGGTATGGTGAAGGTGATAAGATAGTGGTCTGACCAGGCGCATGGTGTGATGTCGGTCAAAGAGATGTCACAGTAGACGTCGGCCAGCCAGTCCAGAGTTCTACCTTTTGGCATGTGTAGGTTTGTTAATGCGTTGTGGTAGACCTAGTTGAGTGACCGTGTCACTAAGCAGGGACGCATTTGCATCATTAGGGTCATGAAGGCCAAGGTTAAAGTCGCCCATTAGAATAATTTGAGTCTGGTTTTGTGTTAGGTGTCAGTAGGTGGGAGATGTCCTCCTAGGGGTCTGTATATAAGGTGAAATAGCATCGTTCGGGAGTTAGATAGTGGGAGTTTAAAGGATAGGAGTTCAGTGGGTGATATACCTAGATTAGTGACTTCTCTGATGTTTAGGTTGGATTTCGTAATGACGGCCACACCACCCCCAATCCTGAATTTTCTGTCTGCTCGGATGATAGAGTAGTTCTCTGGGATGGCAATTGAGTGTGAGGGCCCAGCAGCGGGATGTAGCCATGTTTTGCTAACTGCGAGGAAGTCCAAGTTCTTGGATGTGATCACGTCTGCAATATCAGGATTGTGAGCTACTAAGGATCGCGCGTTGATGAGGGCGCCCTTGATTATAGTAGTGGCAGGAGTCGCTGAGTCATCTAGTGGGAGGTCAGGTGACGTGGAGAGACTGGTTGTTAAGAGTGACAGTATGTGACGCTGGTGGAGTGGGGGTAGCGATTTGTTGTCCCCTGTGTGCAGGGTGAGAGTTCTAGGAGACTTGGGCTTGAGGCTGGTGCGGGAGCCTAGTCTTGCATTTCATAAGTGCGTGGGCTATGAGATATAGAGACTAGCGTTGTTGGGCGTGTTAGAGCGAGAGCCTAGTCTTGTTTCTCAAATGCGTGGGACATGGGATAAGGGGTGTAGCGGGGTGGCGAATTTGGAGATCCATTCTGCTGATGACAGAGGTGGTTCTAGGAGGGGGGAGGCTACGGTCAGTGTAGTAGGAGATGCTTTGTACCATGTGTTGGGTGGGAGGTGAGAGGGTGATATATTGTGAAATAGAGGGAGGATAGTGGCCATGGTGAGTGTCACTCTTCTTAGTGTGGCCATGTTTGGAGGCTGAGCGTCTAGATATGTTGTATTAAGATATTGGTATAGGGTAAGTGGGCAAAGGATTAGTAGGCTAAGGCTGGTCCGATATAGTGGGTCAGTGCGTGATCATGGGGCCGGGTGGGCTGCAGTAAAAAATCGACAGTTATTCTATTGAGGTGAATACGCAGTGGGCCACTTGGTTGGTCACGATACAGTGATGCCGTAGGCAAGCCCTAGGTCACTAGATCAGGCAGGGTGCAATAGGCAGGAAGTATACTAAATCATACGAGAAGCAGCAGGCCGTAGGTTAACAGTAGGGTACAAATACCTCTTAATGCTCTGCGTTTCCATTGTTAATGATCGAATTTCAGCAATCTAACGCAAAATTTCCATATATTTCTCGCGGTGCTATCACTCATTGTCACATAAAGTGGTCACCTAACTTTGTTTTGACGGTTGACTTGCATGGGGTTGGAAGGAGGAAATAGTACATTCACGTGCAATCCATACATCGTGCAACTCCAGGGCCATAGCCATGCGGTCTAAATTTGTAGATTCCAAGTGTGCATTAATCTTTAGATCAAACACGCTAGCTTATCATTGCATCAACCAGGTAGACCTTGTTGCAGAAGTCTAGGTAGTCTGTGCAGGCCCAGAATGTCATGCAAGTTCACACCCTGCATACCCTATCGGGGGATTTGGTGTGCTGTCTCAGTATATTTTCAAATACAAGCTTTTGTAATCTAGGACCTAGACACCAGTTCCCGGGTCTGCAACCTTTGGCTCCCTATGCTGGCTACGCCTGATGGGAGTTGTAGTCCAACATCTAGTCAATGGTGTGGGATCATGGGAGTCTTAGTCTAAAACATCTGGAGATCCACACGTTAGAGACCCCCTATTTAGTGTTACTATTTCAAGATTGAAAGGCCTAGAACGCCTCCTTTGCCCACTTGCTGGCCACCTGTCATTGCTCATGCATTAGTGGTTGGCCTCTAACGTCCCAGTCAGCTCTGCACGAAGCCGATTTCTTATATGAGCCTAGAACATCAGCCCCAATCCCTTACAGGGCAACATTAGAATTTCCTCTAGGAATCTTGAGAATAGGGAGGATCAATAGTGCTTCATTAGAATAATGCCCATGGCTAGAAACTTCATATCGTAGAGTCAAATGAGGACCTGTTGATACTTTGCCATTGCAAGTCTGGGATTCTGGAGTAAAATGTACTCCTCCATTTTGTGTTGAGGTCAGAATATGCATCAAATAAGTCTTCATGGATGGGCTTTCAGATCAGCTATGCATGGCAATGTAAAAATAAAGAATTACAAAATAAGTTTTCCTAAAGTTAGGAATTTGTGCTTTTTGTTGTCAAATAGTCACTTCAGACAGGAAGTTGGTTATAACTTTGTGTCTAGTACATTAATGTTGCACGTTTTATAGAAATCCCTCATGTCTGTCGGATAGATATATTTGTATGGCGCCAGTTGGCTTGCGGAGCCAGAGGTAGCAGTGCCTAGTAGCTGTTGCTGTTGGCTAGCCAGGCTCTGCCCAGGAGCTAACTAGCTCCCAGCAGTTTCGAACCCAGGTCTGGGCTCTTTATAGCGTTGTTCAGAATAGCAGTGGGGGGCTGTCTTTGAACACATTGTATCCAGTGATTTTGGGAAAGAATATGGTAGATGGAGATTATTGTTCTAATTCGGAGTGTATAGTTCAAAGTTGTTAATGACATTTTCAAGAATAGTGTTCACACACTATGAATGCGTGTAGCCAAACAGGTGATCTGGGTGTAAATATGTAAATAATGTATGAATTGCCCGTATCCTATATAGTAGTGTGCTTGTCTGGGAAGATGTAAAACGTGTGCATGCTACATCTGAAGGGTTTCAAGTGAGGGACACGCTGTGTGTAAAACTACGTGACTTGCAGATCTGGTAATGATGAGATGAAATAAGCAGTTTAGAGGGGGTGGAGATGTTCAGTCTTCTCCAGGAAGCACCTTATGTTCACAAACCTTGGCCACCACCTGTAGTTCGCATCCTATATCTGAAACCAATGAACCTCCCCTCCCCCTCACGCCCTTATGAACAATACCTGGGGAACAGAATGGAACTGGGGACGTGGAAAGCCTTTGTTGTTCAATAGGGTGAACTTGGAACCGAGCCGCAGTGATTTCCCAAATCGCCTACTGAAAGACAAAAGGTTGTTGCACCAAAATGCATTCCTCTGAAAGTACTTTCTGGATCAAAAATAACTCTTTCCTGTTCAACATTTTTCCCAATAAATTAGCGATTTCATCATTGCGAATCCTGCAGGAATTGAGCATGAGATTTCACTTATCCCATCAGAAGAAAGGGGACTGGTGTTCACTGAGAAAGCATTGCTACCTGGACATGAATGTAACTGTGCTCTATTGGGGACGCAGCTGCATGAACCCTCCTCCTGTATGCGTTTTCTCTGTTGCTGGCATTAGTCATTCTGTGTTTGTGGCCATTGTAACCCTGAATTTGTGTTGCTAGCAAATTATAGTCCTTTCTCCGTGTTGATGATTTTTCCAAACTGTCCTACGTCTAGGTTGGTGGCGTGCCCTGTTTTCGGTTTGGGTTTGAAAATCTGGTTACCTTTTGGGACTGGGGAAACACCACTCAGCCACTGACTAATTTCATTGCCCGGCCGTGCCATGAGAAGGGATCTGTTTGCAGAACTCCAGATCTTGTAGTAAAAAAAGCATCATAGTTAATGGGGGACCGGGAGGGGTGGGCGATGGGGGAAGGGGGCTGCAGACCCCAAAATGTGCAACGTCCACTAGCCATTGACTAGTGTATTTGACTTTTGGTGAGTAGGATACTGTGTGCAGGTGGAGAACTAAGGGAGTTGAATGACATTTTATACATGGCTAGTAGCTTGTCACTGGAAATGTTGCCAATGCTTGAATTGTTTGCCATTGCATTTTGGGAATTGTAGTGCTTTTTTAAAAACTGTTCTGTATTCTTCAAGAAACTCAGGTTTATACAAGAGGTTTACAGGTCACATCTGGTGATTGTTGCCAAGGCACAGCTGGTCTGCAAATGGTGCCTCCCAAGAATCCTGCTAAAGAACTGTGTATTTATTGCTATGTCTGTAAATCAAGCATGGGGCCTTGTTAACTCCTTGTTAATTGCCTTCAACACAGAAACAATAGTACATTGCCACCAATCGCAGACCCATCATAAACTCCCGCTTCCTTCTGAGAGTGGTGGCCACCAGGCAATACCAAAATTGCCTAGACCAACACTCAATTCTACGCCCTAAGCAGTCTGACTTCAGAGCTCCCCATAGCACCTGGAGCACCCTTCTAGACCTTCAGACCAATATGTTACACGTGGTCGATAACAACAAGTGTGGGCTCTTGGTGCTGGTGGACCTGGCTGCTGCTTTTGATTTGCTAGACCATAACATCCTCCTCCAATCTCGTGAAAAGATTGGCACATGCTGCCATCAGGCTACAGCTTGGTTTCACTCCTTTTCAGCTGATAGATCGACCATGTATTGGGGAGATTACCACTCTGACGGTCGCCATAGGTTGCGGGGTCCCTCAGGGAGCCTGCCTGTCACTATCCCTTTTCAATGTGTACACCAAGCCACTGTGTGACCTATTGGGTGAGGCAAATGCCCTTTTTTTCGAACCACGCAGACAATACCCAACTCCTACTGACCATGGATGGCAATTATGATCATGACTCTGCCAAACTAAATACCATATGCCACAAGGCCTAGGAATGGCTTATCACTCATTTGATGTGTCAATTTTATGATTGACAATCACACAATTCTTATTATGAGTAAACAAACCTTGGGGACCCATCTAGACTCCTCTTTGAGTTCCACCTCCAAGTTCAATTACAAGGTGAAGACCTAGAACTAATACCTAAAATTGCTAAATCAAGCCTTTTCTCTCGGAAAAACATTGTGAAACTTTGGCGAGAGCAATCATCCTCTCTCAGCTTGACTAATGCAATGCGCCTCTGAGTGATGCCACTAAAAGTAACATTTCCAAACTACAGATAGTGCAGAATAATGCCATCCGCATTATCAAAAATGTGAGCCTTCGCAAACATATCACGAAGCACAGAAAAACCCTTCGTTGGCTCCCAGTTAACTCAAGAATCTGCTTTAAAACTTTTACCTTGGTACATAAAAGCATTTATGGCAGCGCCCCCTCATACCTTAAGGAGAAACTCCAAAACTGCCATCCACAGAGAACACTTAGATCCAGTGATAATGGACTCCTGGTATGCCCCAAATTCAAAAGGGCAAATGGAAATTAAAGGTCTTTGCCATTGATAGCAGCCAAAGCCTGGAATAGCCTCCCCTGAACAATACGACAGGAAAACAATTCAGAAAACAACTAAAGACCACCTTATTTGAATAGGAGTACACCCCCCCCCCAATCAACCCCCACGCACTCCTCTTATTTTCCTTTGTCTTATGCCTCTGTTGTCTTCTTGTGTTCCTGTACGGCGCCCCGATACCTACTGGGCTCCAGCCCATAACAAATAAAAAATAAATACATTAGTGGGCAACCTCCTCGATCTGCCTTCACTCCCTGAAGGTTTTTCTGCTACCACGTTAGAAGAACTGCAGGCAGGGTAGGCTGAACGGCAAACCACCAACATACATCCTGCCACGTATGAAACGCAGGGCGGAAATAATACCAAGAATGCACGTCTCTGTCACGCTTACCAGGAGACCGGGGTTCACTATTCGCGCTCCCCCTCCCTGGCGCCTCTACCCGCGCTTCCGCGTTTGGGGAGGCGCCGGGGGGAGAGCTCCAGGGACAGGGGCGGCAGCTCCGCGGCGCTTGCATCGGGGACCGCGATTACGGTCCCGCGCATGCGCCGTGGGGGCGGCCGCCGAGGCGTGGAGCAGCTTGCTGCTCAAGCCTCATTCTGGGGCCGCCGGCGCCTGGCAACCATCGGGCTTGCGCTCCAGGCCTCGCAGGCGCCGGCGGCCCATAAAGGGAGAGACGCGGTCGGGAGCAGATCGCGTCTCAACGCGTTCTGTTCCGGATCGTGTCCTCGCCTTCTCCCGCTCTGTCAGTTAACGCTTACCTTGTTTTCCTGATCCTCTAGTCCTTACCTTCTCCTACTGCCGGTTTTTTCCCTCCTGTGGCCGGGGTTCTTCCTGGCTTCATTCTCTGGTCCAGCTTCATCCCCTCCTGGTTTCCTCTCTTGTTAGCCCTGGTTCCCTGTCCTCCTTCCTCTCTTCCCTTGGCCTGGCTATTTTCCTGGTTCTCCTGTGCCATTTTGGATTCTTCACCTCCCAGCTTTCACTGCCTGCTACAGGTGTGGCCTCCCACACCTTTGGATTCTGCTTCTCAGCACCCATTGCTTGCTACGGGTGTGGCCTCCCACACCTTGGGAATCTGCTTCTCAACACCCATTGCCTGCTACGGGTGTGGCCTCCCACACCTTTGGACTCTGCTTCTCAACACCCATTGCCAGCTACGGGTGTGGCCTCCCACACCTTTGGACTCTGCTTCTCAACACCCATTGCCAGCTACGGGTGTGGCCTCCCACACCTTTGGACTCTGCTTCTCAGCACCCATCGCCTGCTACGGGTGTGGCCTCCCACACCTTTGGACTCTGCTTCTCAACACCCATTGCCTGCTACGGGTGTGGCCTCCCACACCTTTGGACTCAGCTTCTCAGCACCCATTGCCAGCTGTGGGTGTGGCCTTCCACACCTTGGGACTCCTAACTTCTCTTCAAGGATTCCCTCCAACCACTTCTTCTGTCAACGCTGTGCAGAACTGCCATCTCTGCAATCTGGTTGTGGCATTGGGAATCGGTCCATCTTCCACCCAGTTCCCATTCAGGGTGGAGGAAGGGCTGGTTGCTTGTGTCACCAAGTCTTTCCGTCAGCCTGGCTGCCCCGTCGAGACCATCCAGAAATACAGGTACACAGCATTCCCGTGATTCTCATCTTAACAGATTGAGACGCCTTCCTTCCGATTTGGATATGGAGGACACGCAGGACCTGCGTAGTGAGTTGCAAGCCCTCAGGGCAGAGATGACTGCTCTTCATCAAGAAAATCAAGTCCTACGACAGATGGTAACTCAGGGGACCGGAGGTGCTCCACAGGCCGAAAGTTCATTGGCCCATACTGCCCCAATCAGGTTCGATGGAGACCCGCGTCGAGTGGCGGAATTTTGCAACCACTGTCGTATCCATTTCCTTTTCAGGTCAACCTATTTTAATAATGATAAGGCCAAGATCGGTTATATCTTGGGAAACTTAACTGGAAACGCCCTAGCCTGGGCGACACCTTTTGTGGCTACCAACAGTCCCATTCTTAACGATTTTGCTGCTTTCGAGAAGGCATTTCTGGAGGTCTTTCAGACACCAAACTTGGCTGCCGCTGCGCAGAATCAGTTAATGGACATCAAACAGGGCAGCTCAGACATAATAACATATATCAGTCGCTTCCGCCTGCTGGCTACGGATTCGCAATGGCCCGAAGTTACGCAAAAGACCCTGTTTCGCCGGGGGCTTAGGGAGGAATATAAGGACGAACTACTCCACATCCCTGAACCTGAAAGTCTCCAACTCTTAATTAACCAGGTGCTTCGCATAGACCAGAGACTAACCGAACGAAAGACCGAGAGACGCCGACTAGAGAGAGTCACTCCCAGAACGGCCAGTCTTCCCGCCGGCGCCTTTGGTTCGACAGACTCTGGACCAGAACCTATGCAGTTGGGTGCTGTGAGAGGGCCATTATCAGAGGAAGAAAGAAGGAGGAGAAGAACATTACGATTATGTCTGTATTGTGGAGCCGCCGGACACTATTTGGGAATGTGTCCTTTACGGCCTCAAAAGAAGAAGTCGGGAAACTAGAGGACCTGTCGTGTGGAGGAGAGGCAACGACAGGTCTCACCCCTTTTTCAGACCTTTCCGCCTTTTGCTCGATTCTTCTTCCCATGCAACCAGCTGTTTTATTAACCTTGAAGATTCAGATTCAACTGCCCGGCCGGACACTTGAAGTGTTTGGATTGTTGGATAGTGGAGCATCGGGCAATTACATTGATGAGGATTTTGCTAGCACTCATAAAATCCCTCTTTTGCCCAGACACTCAGTCCTTCCTGTGGAGGTTATTGATGGTACTCCTTTGTCCTCTGGACCAGTTCGTCTGCATACTATCGGACTAAGACTTAGGATCGCCGATCATGTGGAGAGGCTTGCTTTGGACGTCATCAGGTCACCTACCTACAAGTTGGTCTTGGGGCTACCTTGGCTCCAGCATCACAATCCTGTTATTAATTGGAGGACTCATACCTTGACCTTCTCCTCCACCTCTTGTACCTCGAGATGCAGCTTGCCTGTCCAGACTCAGGCTTCTTCAACTAATCTGGAACTCCGAGACAAGGGGACTCACCTTTGTTCTGCATTGCTGATCCCTCCTGGGTATGCTGACTTCGAACAAGTGTTTGCCGAACCAAGTAATATACCTCTGCCACCTCATCGGTCGTTCGATTGTGCCATAGAATTGTCTCCGGGAGTTGAGATTCCGCATGGCAGGCTATACGCGTTGTCTCGGGAAGAGAGACGAGTATTACAGGATTATTTATCAGACTGCTTGAGTAAGGGGTACATCGTACCATCCAAGTCTCCCGCTGGGTTTCCTCTATTTTTTGTAAAGAAGAAGGAAGGTTCCTTAAGACCCTGTGTGGATTACCGGCTCTTAAACGATATCACCATCAAGGATCGGTACCCATTACCACTGATTCGAAGTATCTTAGAGACCCTACATCAGGCTCAGATTTTTACTAAGCTAGATCTTCGAGGGGCATATCATCTGGTCCGAATCAAGTGTGGAGACGAATGGAAGACGGCATTTAAGACTCCTTTTGGGCATTTCGAATATAGGGTTATGCCTTTTGGTCTGTGCAATGCCCCGGCGATTTTCCAACGGCTCATGGATCATATCTTTGGGGACATAATCGGAATCTCTGTCTGGATCTATCTTGATGACATCTTGATCTTTTCCCGATCTAAGGAGGAACACAAGTCATGTACGAGAGGTTCTCGATCGGCTGCTCCATAATCATCTGTTTGTCAAGGCGGAAAAGTGTTCTTTCCATCAATCCAGGATCGAATTCCTAGGGTTTGTGATAAGTCAGTCCGGTATTGAGATGGATTCCAAGAAGGTAAAGGCAATTCAAGAATGGCAGCTACCACATGACGTAAGATCTCTGCAACGCTTTTTGGGATTTGCCAATTTTTACAGGCAATTCATTCCACGCTTCTCTGAAATCTCAGCACCTCTTACGAGATTGACAAGCAGCAAGATAACTTTTCTGTGGGATGATTCTGCTTCGCAAGCCTTTAACGCTCTGAAATCAGCCTTTATGGCTGCCCCGATCTTACGCCACCCACAGGATGAATTGCCCTTCATCGTTGAAGCAGACGCTTCGGACTTTGCTGTTGGAGCTGTACTGTTACAAAAGGATCCTGCTACGTCAATCGAACATCCCGTGGCTTACTTCTCTCGCAAGCTAAATCCTAGTGAGAGGAACTACGCAGTTATTGAGAAGGAGCTATTGGCCATCAAGATAGCATTCGAGGAATGGAGACACCATCTGTTGGGAGCCCGTTTTTCGGTTGAGGTCCGTACAGATCATCGAAACCTACAGTATTTACGCTCTTTACAATGTCGGACACCCAGACAGGCTCGGTGGGCCTTCTTCTTTTCTCCGTTTGTGTTCCATATTACTTACATCTCCGGATCCTCGAATGTAAGAGCAGATGCCTTCTCTCGGTCCTTGGAGAGAGAGAAGAACGAAGATACCTCCAGTCAGATTCAACCTCTGATTCCTTCTCATCGTTTTCTGTCGACGGTATCGCCACTCTTAAAGTCGATATCTGATGCTACCCGGTCTGATCCTTGGAGGTCAGTCTTGCTCCAACGGCCCTCTGTCTGAAAGTCATGGCCTCTTGTTCTTTCGGAAGAGACTATAACTCCCTAAAGGGGATATTCGCGATGGCATTCTGCATGGTGTTCATGATTCCCCCATTGGAGGTCATCGCGGAATTCGTGCTACACAAGAGTTACTATCACGACAGTTTTGGTGGCCTGGTTGGGCTGAGGAAGTTCGGAAGTATGTACAGGCCTGTCCCATCTGTGCCCAATCCAAGGTTCCCAGACAACATCCTTTAGGGCTGCTCTCTCCTACTGAATTACCACCATACCCCTGGCACTCGATTGCTACCGACTTTATTGTCGATCTTCCTCCTTCTGCAGGACATACTTGTATTATGGTCGTAGTGGACTGTTTTACAAAGTATGCCCAATTCATTCCTTTTAAAAAGATTCCCACTGCGGTCCAGATGGCCACTGCTTTTCTTCACGAAATCTACCGTTTACATGGTCTTCCTGAGAAGATCATTTCAGATCGAGGGTCTCCGTTTCTCTCTTCCTTTTGGGGTAAGGTTTGTGGTCATCTCGGCATTCATAGGGCTTTAAGCTCGGGATATCATCCACAGACCAATGGTCTCACGGAGAGAACTAATCAGACCTTGGAAGCCTATCTCCGTAGTTTTGCTAATGCCACACAAACCAATTGGAGTACCTATTTAGACCTAGCTGAGGTCTCCTACAATAATCCTTTCATTCGTCCATCGGAACCAGCCCCTTTCGTTGTTCTATGGGACAACATCCTAAGCTGATTCCTTTCCACCCTGTACCTACCAGTACGGTTCCTTCCGCTGACGCCTTGGTCTCCACAATCCAACAACAGCATGAATTGGCGCGTGCCTCTTTGACGGCCGCTCGTGACCGCATGAAGGTTCAGGCTGACCGTGGGAGGCGGATGGAACCCGATTTCCAGGTTGGTGATAGGGTTTGGCTGTCCTCTAGGAATCTGCCTCTCCGCAATCTACCTGTTAAGTTAGCTCCCCGATACTTTTAGGATTGTCAAACGTCTATCCTCTGTAGCTTTTCGTCTCCAGCTGCCTCGTTCATGGCACGTTCATCCTGTTTTTCATGTTTCCCTCCTGAAACCCTATGTGGCAGATCCTTATGGTCGCTCCAGTGTTTGTCCAGCCCCAGTTCTAGTACAGGGGGTTCCCGAATTTGAGGTTCAGCAGATCTGTGATGCCCGCTATCGCAGGGGGGTGCTCCATTTCCTAGTGGATTGGAAGGGGTACCCGGCCTGTGATCGCACTTGGGAACCCTCTCGGCATGTGCCTTGTGCGCGAATTCTATCGGCGGTCTCCCTGGAAGCCTGGGGCTCCGGATCTTCCTAGGAGGGGGTATAGTGTCACGCTTACCAGGAGACCGGGGTTCACTGTTCGCGCTCCCCCTCCCTGGCGCCTCTACCCGCGCTTCCGCGTTTGGGGAGGCGCCGGGGGGAGAGCTCCAGGGACAGGGGCGGCAGCTCCGCGGCGCTTGCATCGGGGACCGCGATTACGGTCCCGCGCATGTGCCGTGGGGGCGGCCGCCGAGGCGTGGAGCAGCTTGCTGCTCAAGCCTCATTCTGGGGCCGCCGGCGCCTGGCAACCATCGGGCTTGCGCTCCAGGCCTCGCAGGCGCCGGCGGCCCATAAAGGGAGAGACGCGGTCGGGAGCAGATCGCGTCTCAACGCGTTCTGTTCCGGATCGTGTCCTCGCCTTCTCCCGCTCTGTCAGTTAACGCTTACCTTGTTTCCCTGATCCTCTAGTCCTTACCTTCTCCTACTGCCGGTTTTTTCCCTCCTGTGGCCGGGGTTCTTCCTGGCTTCATTCTCTGGTCCAGCTTCATCCCCTCCTGGTTTCCTCTCTTGTTAGCCCTGGTTCCCTGTCCTCCTTCCTCTCTTCCCTTGGCCTGGCTATTTCCCTGGTTCTCCTGTGCCATTTTGGATTCTTTACCTCCCAGCTTTCACTGCCTGCTACAGGTGTGGCCTCCCACACCTTTGGATTCTGCTTCTCAGCACCCATTGCTTGCTACGGGTGTGGCCTCCCACACCTTGGGAATCTGCTTCTCAACACCCATTGCCTGCTACGGGTGTGGCCTCCCACACCTTTGGACTCTGCTTCTCAACACCCATTGCCAGCTACGGGTGTGGCCTCCCACACCTTTGGACTCTGCTTCTCAGCACCCATCGCCTGCTACGGGTGTGGCCTCCCACACCTTTGGACTCTGCTTCTCAACACCCATTGCCAGCTACGGGTGTGGCCTCCCACACCTTTGGACTCTGCTTCTCAGCACCCATCGCCTGCAACGGGTGTGGCCTCCCACACCTTTGGACTCTGTTTCTCAACACCCATTGCCTGCTACGGGTGTGGCCTCCCACACCTTTGGACTCAGCTTCTCAGCACCCATTGCCAGCTGTGGGTGTGGCCTTCCACACCTTGGGACTCCTAACTTCTCTTCAAGGATTCCCTCCAACCACTTCTTCTGTCAACGCTGTGCAGAACTGCCATCTCTGCAATCTGGTTGTGGCATTGGGAATCGGTCCATCTTCCACCCAGTTCCCATTCAGGGTGGAGGAAGGGCTGGTTGCTTGTGTCACCAAGTCTTCCCGTCAGCCTGGCTGCCCCGTCGAGACCATCCAGAAATACAGGTACACAGCATTCCCGTGATTCTCATCTTAACAGTCTCTAGAAGATGACCACATAATGGATGAAAACTCATCCATATGAATACAAGCTATTCTCCATACGTCACTCCCCCGCCTGGCTGCAAACCCCTGGGTGGGTCGGGGCACAGCTTGCCTCTGACAATGTGTTGCTTTTACTATGGTGGTAATTTGGCACAGTATGACGGCATAGTGTATCGCATTGGGATGCTCATGTTTACCATAATTGTTTGTGGGTATCTTGACAGGTTATTCATAAATCTGGAACCGGTTGTGTTCTGGTGGCTACTTTACTGACACTGGAAAGCTAAGCCTTAATCCTAGCCTCTTCACTTGACCACAAAATGATGTGTACTGTACAAAACCTGAATAATGTAATTTTTTTTTTTATAAGTGTACCATCTTGTACTTGCTGATCCCACCTTCTCCACCAAATCCTAAGTGGCTAATACACCAATTCCACTGTGTAATTCGAGCTTCTAATTGTAAGCACAGCTCCGTGTTCAGGAGGACAAGGTGGCATCACTTAAACACGGTTTAAAATATCTGAGGTCTTCTGGCTGCCTTGCAAACCAACTTCTCTAATGTTCACTCTGGAAATAATCCTTGCTGTTTCGTGGAGGTGTACTGAATTGGAAGATTTAAGTGCAAAATATTTCACCGGACAGTACCAAGTGTGGCTCGTGCTTGCCCCACCAGTTGTGATCGGGTCTTCCCATTGTACCTTCAGCTTGGCAGCATTTTTAAGGTGGGTCTGGTATTTCCCCAAATTCCATCCCGGAGGTCGTGCAGGACTTCAGGGCTGGCTGCAGATACTGCACTGTTCTGGAGTCTGCTACTTCCAGAAAAGTCTTGTTGTCTGGTTTCTGCATCAAGCACTCTTGTGGTTCGGGCAATGGGAGATAGAATGTTGGGCATCAGTGAAACCACGGGTGACTTGCTAGAGTAAAAGGAGGCAACACATTCTGCATGGTGGCCGTCGAGGAATGCACAACTTTAGGAATTGGCAGTGGAAGGAAGCTGGCACCTTTTGCAAGTGGGCTGTTGACAAACTGCTGATCTCTGTAGCCTTTCCTTCTCCTTGACAGCTGGCAAGATCAGGCACTTTGCAAACCTTAACAGTTTGTTTTGTTTGTTTTATTTATATAGCGCTCCAGACCTAGAGGTAAAAGGGTGCATAATTTGTTTGCTTCCCCTTATTTGGGTCAAGTAGCCTAGGGTGGTAGGAAGGCTGCCATGTAAAGCTGAGCTCTAGGAGCCTTCACTCTCTGCCTTCCCCCAAATCCTGACTAAGCGGTGGCGTTAATCGTCATTTCAAGTAACCCAGTTGCTCCCCCAAAGAAAGAACAGTCTTCAAAGTATGCAGTAATAATGGTTTGTTCGCAACTTGGGAACATCTAGCCATCTTTACCATATATGCTTTGGACAGAATTATGCTGGTGCAGAAGATGGGTCTCACTCGACCTTGGGGGTCTTTGCTACCACATATCTGCAGTAGGAAGTATTGTAATTAATGAAGGCCCCACGGGTAAAGAGAAGTACGAATTGCGGCAACATATTGGGAAATGTGATGACGGCGATGTTGCAAATTGACAGAAATATAGTGTAATGTGAATGGGATAAATGTTACTTTTAGGGCTCTTTGTGTAAGATGATACACTTTTAGATTTGCATGTGTGCAGCATTATAATGACAACTTTGTTGATATGGTATAGATGCAATATAAATGCATGCAGTGTCATTCAGCCTTAATGAGAAGCAAGGAGTCAAACATGCGCATGCAATATAGAAGGTTGTGACTGGATATTGTGATGAGGGGACACAGTAGTCTTATAACGCACACATTCATGAACATACATACACAGGAAGCTTTTTGGGATAGTTGGGAGGTATGGGGGATATTATGCATAGATTATTGTGTGCCCCCTCATTGTGGGAAGTTTGTTTGAATCACCAAAGCTTGGATTTGTGAGGTGAAACTTTGAATGACCAAACTGGTTTAACAAGATTGAAGGCTGAGGGGGAGCAGCAGTCGAGGTCCGTTTCAACCAAGTCTGTTTTATGTCTGCTGCTATTTAAGCAATAGACCCTTCGCAGTGGGGGGCATTACCACTGCAGGTAATGCCCCGGTGCCCATAGTTACAGGGCCTTGCTTCGCATTACCTGAAGTGGTAATGCCACCCCCCCCTGCAAGGGGCCTATTGCTATTAGTACCCTGACCTGTAAAACCGGGGAACTAAGAGCATTTTTTTTCTGTTCCGAAATGCTCTGCCATTTCAGAACAGAAAAGAAAAAAATCAAAAAATGGCCACAGGGAAAGGAACACAAGTCAATTTTCCA
This sequence comes from Ambystoma mexicanum, assembly GCF_040938575.1. Taxonomy (NCBI): domain Eukaryota; kingdom Metazoa; phylum Chordata; class Amphibia; order Caudata; family Ambystomatidae; genus Ambystoma; species Ambystoma mexicanum. Next base: position 439,073,958 of record NC_090936.1, read on the forward strand.
TTTCCATAGCGGCCGTCCAAAATGAATTCAAAACAAAATGGCCACCATGGAAAGGGTTAAGGGACTACAAGTAGTCCCTTCTCCCTTTCCATGGCGGCTATTCAAAATTAATGGAAAGGGTAAACGAAGAAAATGCCCACCATGGAAAGGAGAGAAGGTTCCACGTGTAGTCCCTTCTTCATTTCCATTACAGCCTGTCGCAGACCGGGAGCGGATGTGCTGGGGACAGAAGTGTTCCCAGCGTGTCCGCTCCCGAAATGGAAAAAAAAGAAGGTAAGTGGGGTTGGGAAGGCAGGGAGGGGATTGTTTGGATTGGGGGAGGCGGCAGAAGGGAAAAGACCTCGATCATGGTGGGGGAAGATGGCATCCTCCAGACGTGTGGTGACTCAGAGCGGGGATTAACCAGTTCAGAGCCTCCTAATTGGCTGAGTGGCTGCCACACCCCCCACCGGTGACGGGAAAGTAATCGGGAGAGGGATTCCCAGTCGGGGTAACGCCCCGGCGAGGGCCAATGAAATTGCATGTTACAATCTCATTGTCCCTCGCCGGGTACTAATGTGGGAGAGAGGTGTCATCTCTGTAAATATATGGAATCCTGTTATTGAATGACAGAGGGATTTCAGCTACCTGGTAGTGCTGGGTTTAAGGCCCGGACAATTAACCCGATGCAAGGGTTACTTGCCCGGAAAGTGCACTAGTAAATCATGGATTTTCAATTGAGTTGTCAGGGTGTGGGTTTGGGACCATGTGGGATTGAATGGTTAGTCTCATAGTTTAGAATGAAATGTGGACACCAACAAGTTTAATTCCGAGAAATAAAGTTGGTACCCTTTAGTGCGCTCCTTGGGAAGAATTACTCAATCACTTGGTTATGTTAATTCCAATTTGTTTATTCAGTATAGGTTCTGGATACTCCATACACTTAAAGTTTCAATAAACAAACTTTGTCTCCCAAATTGTCTCCCAACACGTGTTTCCCCATGACTTTAGCCACGGTTCCTCAGGGGAGATTCCTTGTCATGTTTCTCATAATTCTGATTCAGTATTGATTGGTATTCAATTTTCTCTCTCATCGGCTCTCTATTTGTCTTCCTTTTGTTCTTTTTCCCTTTTTTTCTTTTTTTCTTTTTTTCCTTGTGTGTAGATTCTTGTGGATTCAAAGATGTTCCTTTCTCTCGGTACGATTGCCTCTGTGCATCCAAGTTTAGGTGATGATAAAACCAGCAACAATAGATAAAAACGAGTTTGTACTCCTCTTCACATGAAACTTGCTTTACAGACAAACACGCTCTCGCTCTTTAAGTGGTGGGACTAATTTGGGTTACAGTGATCAAAGGCCGACTCCTACAAAAGTACGTTCTGCGCCCCGGATGCCAAGCAGCAGGGGCTGATCATTGAAGCCTCTAGCCTTTGCAAATAAAAGACGCATGTGGCACTGTCTGCTCACTTATGCCATGCTCCACAAGCGTTCTGCAGCGGTCTCTGCATCTCATAACTTTCTCTGCAGTGGACTGCTCCTTTCTTCAATGTTTTCTATTTAATTGCAAAATTAGTATTCGGTGCCCCAGCCTAGATAATCCTCCATTTACTGCCCAGTATATTAATTTTGTTTTGAGCCTCACTCGCTATGAGCTGACGTTTTAGTCTGTGGCCGAAGAAGGGTCCAGTACCCTTTGCTTCGGTGTGCCCATTGTGGCAATTTCACCTAGGCTGTCGATTTGCCTGAACTCATTGCAAGGCATTAGTCGGGGGCTTATTGCAGTTGAGTTCCCACCGCAGAGAAGTCTCACCTGAAAGTCGCTAAATCCCAGCAAGGTGGCTTCGATCGATTTCCCTCTTTCGGTGTCAATGAAATAAATATTGTTGAGGTGGTAATAATATAGTTTGAACTGGTAGGAGGCCATTTTGTAGGTGTGTTTATTGGTTCTGTTCAATGGTCAGGTAAACATTGCTAAGCCATGGGCAACTAAGATGGTCACGCGTGCTGGTAGAGCATGCTTAGCACTGCTTTCTTTCACTGTGCTGTTTGCGTGATCCATTGAATTGATTTATAGACACTCTTTGTTCTCTTATGGATGGGTGTGCATGCTTTTAAGTATAGGAACAGGTGGCACTTAGCAAGCCAGGAAACTGTGATGGGTGCAAGGTTTTGAATTAAACTGTGCCACTTGCATTACTCTTAGCAACTTTCTACACACATATATTACAACGCCATTGCAGAAGGGCACTACCCATGTCACCAGTGCGATCAGTCCAACCCCAACTGCCGGTCTGCGTCCCCTGTGCACAGAAACTCAAGCGGCCACAGACCTGCTTTGGGCTTCTCGGTGAGCTGCAGCTTGCTTCCCTATGGCGCAGAGAGCCCGAAGCCCACGTCTGAGCATACATTTACATAGGGAGACGGACTGTAATCCAGTTTAACAAGTGTGGTGAAGGTCATTTGTAAAACTATACATGTCTGTGGCTCTGCAAATTCGGTTTAGTGTACTGGATGGAAAAAGTACAATTCTTATGAGATCTAGCTAGGGTAGGTGGAAAGCTAGTGGACACAAGCCCCTTAATAGCCGGGGCCCTCTTGGTTGATGTTGCCAAAAAAGGATATCATTTGGTCACCATGGGTTGGCCATTATTCTCTACCATGATGCCCGGTCGTAATGATATGATGCCCGGTCGTAATGATCTCTGGGCTGAACAGCTCATCCTTCATTCATTCACCCTAACCTAAGAACAGGAGGGCACAACACCTACGTGAGCTTCAGAGGTGGGGTCCACACCCTTTCTCTATAGATGATACATGAAGTCTCTTTTAGGGGAACCAGCCATTTTACTGATCTTTAATGGGCATATTTTTTATAGGGAACATATCCATGCATGTTACACTATTTCTGAGGGGAATGGCCCCGTGAGAGAGGGTGACAGTTCCTTAGTCGGGGATCAGGACATTTTGACAAGTGGGGGAGAAGTCTGAATTGGAACTCTGATCGTTTGGTTCTGTGGAAACAACTGAACCACTGTTGGAAGTTCAAGGGGATGGTCGCCTTTTTTTTCTAGGTCCTGAACTGCAGGCAAGGGCATATTACAAACCCCCACCCCCTCCAAATCTGGAACTCCTTATGCAAGAGACTGATGGGTGCACAGTGTTGACATACGTTGCCGCCATTACCATCTGAGTCGAATGGGACAGGAATACAGAGTGCTTCATCTCAGGGCCAATAGTCCAGATCCTGGGCATTTAAGTTGTGACCCCAATCCATTGCAGGTTTCAGCACCTGTTGTCCTAAGAGTTGATGAGGTTGGTACATCTTGGAGCCTGGTAGGGATTACCGGCTCTGGTCCCCAAGGGCCCCCTTTAGATGTACTGCATGCAAAGTTATGTTTTATGGATCAGATGACACCTCTGGGGTTCTGCGTGTGTACGTTTTTTGGAGGGTTGGGGGTGGGGGGGGGGCTGAAGTGGCCATGCAAACTCAGACAGTTGGTCTCCCTCTGAGAGAAGCCAGACCATCTTCACCCACCCCGCTCTTCTTGTACAAAGAGCTCTGAAACCTCTGATTAGCATAAGGGGCAGCTGATTCAGGCCTTTGGGTAGTCTACAACCCTCCAAGGTTTTGGCTTTTCTCAGTAGGACCTGTTGCTTTTACATTTCTTATTCAGTGGTCTTGCCAGCTCACCAGGACCCTTCATTTGAAAGGTTGGCGGGTGATGGGTGGTAGGGTAGCGTAAGGGGGATATGTGCTCAACTTAACTCATTAAGTGGTTTACCCAGCATGCAGCAGCCAAGGAATCCACTCAAAAGATTAAATGGACACTGAATTGGTGGAGATTCACGAATTGTAAGGCCTAGTTTTGCACTTTATCTTTGTTATGTTGTGTAAAGGCAACAATGCAGTTTGGGCTTACCATTTGCGCTCAGACAGAACCTTGCAAATGTCCTGTGGTTTTATGGCTGTCTCTTTGCCCATCTGTGATATCGCACGTTCAGTTACTCGGTGTGTGGGGGGGGGCGGGGGAGAGGCGCAGGGGGGAGAGCATTATCTGCCTATTTGTGAGGGTGCCTGCCCTGGAGTGCCCGTTCAGTGAAGCTGGTGCCACCCAGGCTACCTCCCTGGTCCTTCCTTTTTGGAGGCCTGTAGTGGAGGAATGTTGTGAGCATTCTTGGCTGGCCTCCTGCTCTCCCCTGGCGTCCCCTCCCTCCCACCATCTGTGTACTGCATTCCCAGGTAGCTCAGACCCGGTGCAGGAGGTAACTCCCTCCCGTCTGCTTACCCCTAGGACGGCTCTTTGTCCCAACTGTGGGATTTAGCGGTGAACGCAGTCTGACCTATTTCTCCATTACGCACGTTCTTCCACCTCCCCTTTGTAATGCGAACTCGCTCGCTCTTTCATTCTATTCCATTTTTATAATTTTCAATAGTACGTGTTCTCGTAGCTTAAAGTTGGTCTGAAGACCACGGTTCTAATCCCTACTGGAAAAGCATGCAGCGGGTGGTCTTTATGTCCCTAGACTCCAGGGGTCCCATGTTGATACAGCACTTCTTGTCTGAGATGCTCCTTTCCCTGTAAAGTGCTCTGCTCCTTTGAGTTAGATCCGCACTATATGAAATGCAAATACAATTTCTTTCACTCTTTTATGTAGCCCTTTGTTATTGTATGCAATCTTTCCTGCCAAACAACTTTTTTCACTTACTGACTTACCCTCCCCCCTTATCCTTTTTTCTTTGCTATTTCTCTTTTTAATCCCTTTTGTAGCCTTCTTGCTCATTTTCCTCCCTCTTATTAGCTCTCCTTTCACACTTTTCTTTTTTGGTCTGTTTCCCATCTATTCTGTAGGCATTGCTCACCTCGCATTCTTCTTTCGCCTGTCTCTAGTCTATTTTTTTTTAACCCCACTCATTATAATGTTCTTGCCTATCTTTCTCAATGGTTCTTTGAGGGCCTCCTGAGTCTGTGCTGCTGCCCTCTGTAACTCGGAGCACATCACCCAATCTGGCTTAATGAGAACGAGTCGAGATGTACAGATGTTGATAACAGTGCAACGGTACAAAACTGATTGTGGCACCTGTAGGTGCTACTTTGCTTCAGCTTTTAATCCATCCGCAGCTGCTCTTTGTCGGAACCACCCCTCCTGCCTTGCTGGCACTCTCAAATACGATCTGTGCAGATAGGTCTTAACGGGGGTTATGCTGCATTTGGGATACCACCCCCCAAATGCATGGTTGAAAATGGCCTGGTAGCTGCGTCTCTCTCGCTTGCACATGTGTGTGCAGGCTGAGCCATGTTCAAAAGTTCCCCACTTCTAGTATCTATCGTGCAGCACAAGACTCCCTTGGAAAAGTGAGGTGGTCAATTCCTTTTGTCTCCCTTCCAGTTGTATTTCTTCACTGGACTGAGTGCTTCATGGATGAAGGTCATGACCCGTGGCTTTAGTCCAATGGTTTTCCCTCTTGCTGGTTAGTGAATACCCTTTTTTTTCATGGGCCTCAAACATTTCAGAGATGCAACGAGGCTCCAACTTGAGCCTCTCAATCTAATGCCTCGAAGTAGACTTATTTTTGAGGGCCACAGCAGTAAAGAAAATGGCCATTGACCTTAAACGAGAGCTGGGCCTTCAAATGATGGCCACTTGGGTGCTAGGCAATCCATGTTAAAAGATCATTCAGACTCGCAAGATGGCCGCTGTGGTGAGCACACAGTGAAGCGGAGCACTCTGTTCCCCACAGCCTACCTAAGCACTTAGTATGCAGTAGAATACCCCTCCTTGGGCTTAAGAGCTGCAAACGAAAGTCCAGCCATCACACCGCGCTCGTTCACAAACCTGAAAAGTACGAGGTGACTGGACCGCCCCGGCATCGTTGCAGGGCCGGCTGTGAGAGGACTGAGGGATGCGCCGCACTCAGTATCCTGTCAAACCAGCAGGGCGCAGCCGGAGCAGAGGAACAAAGCCGGAGGATTGACGAGCAACAGGAGGGCAGAGAGGCATTCATCTACCCCGAAAGATCCCCCGGGTGCTGCAGAGGGACATGCGACCCAGACGTGAGGATCTTGCGACCGACATCAGCCGCGTCCCTCACTAAGATCCGTGAAGCAGCAAGACGCCACACGGAGGAGGGGCGAGGCGTGGGGGTGAGAGGCCTGGGCAGAGGATCGAGCGCCCAGAGCGGAATCCATGGGAACACCTACAGTAATGCCCGCTGTCCCACCCCCTCACCTTTCATCCATGCCCCCCATATGCCGGTACAGCAAAGCCCCATCGGGAGCTCCCAGGGCACCAGAAATTCTGAACGGGCGGTTCAGGGACTCGTGGAAAAGGAGAGCAGCTCAGGGAAGGAGGAGCCCAGCCACTGGCATGACGACTCCACAGGCAGCAACTTCTTCCTTCCGGAGGGGGGAAGGGAGGTCAGACAATAAAACTAGGCACCTCCCTCCAGGACATAAAGGAACAAGCTGGCCACAATAAACTGGAGGTTGGGGGGCTTGGACTCCCAAGGGACAGGTCTTTCAAATATCAGCTGCAAGACCCCACCAGCACCTTCAGGGGCACCAACCACCAAAGCACGACCGGGCAACTGACCCCTTGCCCCTTCCCCCAAAAAAAGAACTGGGCTGGCAACAATAGAAAGTTCACCCAGCCCGAAGAGGCCTACTAAAGCAAATGGGCCAGGACAGTAACCCACAAGGCACATACCAGGTCTCTGGTCTCAGGGGAGGTATCCACCCCCTAGAGGGAGCGTGGAAGGCAGTGCACAAAGGGATACAAGAGCTGGGGGTCAGGGAAGGGGGAGGGTGAGGAGGAGTGCTAATAGAGTGTGGTACTGCTACGTTTATGTGGCGTGCTAGGACGATGTCAGCTTTTGCAAGGAGAAGGGCAGTGGCAGCTACCGCTCCGAGACATTTGGGAAAGGCAGAGGCTTCAAGGTCTGTTAGCTAAAATAGGCTACAGGGCATTGTAGGTCCCTGTGCTTCTGTGTGAGTATGTCTAAGGCATACCCCTCTTTCTCATCACAGAATAAGGTGAATGATTTAGAGTAGTCAAGAAGGGTGAGGGCAGGAGCAATGGAGAGGGCAATCTTGGTCTTGGCGAAGGCTGTGGAAGCGTCAGGAGACCATGTGAGCTTGTCAGGCTGGTATCATGTAGCAAACCAAAGAGGTGATGGCTGGAAGGTTTAAAATAAATCATAACCTCTGGCATTGCTCTGGGCAACCATCCAGACCATCTTTTTTCATCTGCCAAGCCATTACAAAAGGGGAAAGACCATATGCAAATCAGGCTTGGTCCAACCCCAAAAGGGACAGTTCGGGACAAACTGCTTAGTCACATCCTTTCTGCACAAGACCACAAGCATCCCAGATATGTTTCAGCCTTGTTGGGCCTCTAGGCCCAGCAGGCACAGGAACCACATCAGGTCATACCCGTCCCACTCTGGGTGACTAAGCTAAACAAAAGAGGAGATGGCTGGAAGGTTTAAAATACATCTTAACCCCTGGCATTGCTCTGGGAAGCCCTCCAGACCATCATTTCTTGCCTGCCAAGCCATTACAAAAGGGGAAAGACCATATGCAAATCAGGCTCAGTCCAACCGCAAAGGGACAGTCCAGCCCAAGCTGCTTGGTCACATCCCTTCCGCACAAAATCACAATCATCCACAGACAGGTTTCAGCCTTGTTAAGCCTCATCTGTGTGGAGTAGCTTGGGTCTCTAGGCCCAGCAGGCATGGGACCCACGTTGGGGCATACCCTTCCCACTCAGGGTAACTACGTAAAACAAAGAGGTGATGACTGGAAGGTTTAGAATCCACACTCCGTGGTCCTTAGGTGGATTTGAGGGCACTCGGTTACTGTCCGTTGGGGGGAGGGAGGGCCCCCCCCCCTCGCTATGGCTCCTGCCCATTTTGGAGTTGAACCAAGCATGATTTGCATATGGTCTTTCCCCTTTTGTAATGCCTTGGCAGGCTAAAAACGATGGTCTGGAAGGTTGCCCATAGCAATCCCAGAGGTTAAGATTTATTCTAAACCTTCCAGCCATCACCTCTTTTGTTTTGCTTAATCACCCCAAGTGGGACAATCATACCCTGACATGTGTCCCATGCCTGCTGGGCCTAGAGATCCAAGCTACTCCTCACTGATGAGGCCCAACAAGGCTGAAACTTGTCTGGGGATGATTGTGGTCTTATGCAGAAGGAATGTGACTAAGCAGTTTGGGCTGGACTGCCCTTTTAGGGTTGGACCAAGCCTTATTTGCATGTGGTCTTTCCCCTTTTGTAATGGCTTGGCAGGTGAAAAAAGATGGTCTGGAGGGTTGCCCAGAACAATGCCATAGGTTTATATTTTTTCTAAACCTTCCAGTCATCACCTCTTTGTTTTATGTAGTCACCGCGAGTGGGACGGGTATGCCCAGACGTGGGTCCCGTGCCTGCTGGGCCTAGAGACCCAAACTACTCCTCACTGATGAGGCCCAACAAGGCTGAAACATGTGTGGGGATGTTTGTGGTCTCGTGCAGAAGGATGTGACCAAGCAGTTTGGCCAGGACTGCCCCTTTCGGGGTTGGACCAAGCCTGATATGCATATGGTCTTTACCCTTTTCTAATGGATTGGCAGGTGAAAAACAATGGTCTGGAGGGATACCACTATGTCAAAAAATAGAGGGAAAGACACTGATCAGACTTCGGGGGGGGAAAGACCATGGAGGGGCCAATTCAGAAGATGTTGGGGAGGGAGGGGAGCGCCCACTCTGACACGGAACAAGAGGGGACGGCGAGGATGAAACCCCCACACAGAACCAACCTTTGGAGGATCGTCGGACCAAACAGTCACCTAGAAGGTCCTTGAGAGGCGCCTTCAATCTTTCGGTGAAAGAATGGTATCGACCATACAATCCCAAATGGACAAGATGAGGGAGGATCTGTCGGGCATGCTAAAGGAAGTGAAGGGGGACCTGCGCATGCTAGAAGCAAGAGTGGACACGAACGAGCGAGCGCTGCAGGACAGTGCAGATGATATGCACAAGATGGAAGAACTGTTGTAACACGAGGCCAGGGCCACCCACAGCCTGGAAATCCAATCGGAGGACCAGGAGAATAGGTTGAGGAGAGTGAACATCAGGGTGAAGTCACTTCCAGAAGCTGTTGGTGATGCGGATCTCCCCCTCACGATCAAACAGATGTTCGCAGGCCTGGCATTCTCACCAGATCTGAGATCCGGGTTCACCGAGCACACAGGTTGGGGCCGAAGAGCAATTAACCAGGGGCTCACCCTCTGGACGTTCTGGTAGCCATGCATGACTTCTCCCAGAAAGAGAAAATCCTGGCGACGCCAAGACATGAGAAGGAACTAAGCTACAACGGGCCCCCATGCAGCTCTATCAGGATATCTTCCAGGTCACCTCACAAAAAGGGGAATGATGTGCCTGGTCACACAAGAACTTACAAAAAGGGGGACTAGATACAGATGGACTTTTCCATTTGGCCTACTCTTCGAGCACGAAGGAAAGCAAAGAATAACACCAGTAGAGGAGGGAGCGGCCCTCCTGGGGTTCGAAGCCGGCGAGGCTAGCAACAAAGATTGGGGTCCCTAAAAACCGGCCGAAGAAAGAAGTCGAGGCAAGACATTTACGTGGGCCGAAAGGAAAATGAGGTACTTCTGGGAGGCCCCCGAGAGAAGAATCTTCACAGGAGTAAGCTAAAACACCAAAGCTATCCGGGCAGGGGTCATGCAATGTTAGCCTGGGGGGGGTCGATGGGGACTCTCTGGGAGAGGAAGTGAACCCAATCCCAGAGGAGGCAGTTCGGGGGGGGGGGGCAAGAAGCCGGTGGGATCAAACCAGCGGGAGGTGGGAAGCCGGGGGAAGGGGAGGAGAGAGGCCCTGGTCCATGACAGAACAAATGCATCAAAACTTGACAGTGTGATTATGTACACCCCCAACAGATGGTTAAGCAGAATAAACTAAATGTACTATCTCTGAATATCAAGGGCCTTAACTCCCCAACAAAAAGAAAGAAACTGGATCACTTCCTAAAGATAGAAAATCCAGATGTGGTCACCTTGCAGGAGATCCATATATTACGGGGACAAAGTTCGGATGAAAATCAAGGGCTACAGAAAACTGCTGCAATCCAACGATGCCGCCAAAAAAGAGGGAGTCCTTATAGCAATAAAACACAATTTGGACCTCACAGTGACAGACCACATCAACGATAATAAGGGGAGATTTCTAGCACAGACTCTGCAGGGTATAGTGGAGGTCGTTGCACTGGCTACCCTTTACGCCCCCAACATAGGTCTGGACCCGTTCATACAGTCCACACATTGGAGGTATTTGCAATGGGGAAAATAATCCTAATGCGCGACTTTTACCTAGCATGGGACCCGGACAGCGACAGGAGCGCAAGAATGTCATATTCCCATAATAAGCCCTCGAAAGAGCTTAAAGGGAAAATCAAGCTCCTGGCACTCGTGGACGCTTAGAGAGAGAGAAGAGGGGAGAAGCAAGGGGTTACACATTCTACTCCCATTTACAGAAAACCTCCTTGAGAATAGATTATATGTGGGTTTTGCGGTCCTTAGTGGAACAATTGGCAGACATAGAGGTGGGGGCAATAACTCTTTCAGACCACTCGCCCATAACGCTGAAGATCGGAAGGAGGGCAGGCCCCCCAGGGCTCAGGAGGTGGAAATTTCCTGCATACATATTCAGGGATGAGAAGCTGAGAGAGAATACTTTCAAAATAATGAAAGCCCTGACGCCAACCCCCTCACAGTCTGGGGCATGTTTAAAGCTACAGTCCGAGGGAAAATAATAGCCATCAAGGCCAAGAGATAGGAAGTATCGACTTGTGGAGGTGGAGCTTGAGTCCAAACTGAAAACAGTAATGTTAAAAATGGCTTTGGGGCAAGGGGAGAAATCAGAAGTGAGTATGGAACGATTAGGGGCTAACTGGAAACCTTGCAGACCGGCGAGCGGAACGCTCACTAGCTTAACTTCAGCTAAGCTCCTATGTGAAGGCGAATAAAGCTGACAGACACTCTATTAGCTAGAATGTGAAAGGGAGGAGGAAGGGGAAAAAGGAGAGTACAATTCTAAAAATAAAAAATGCGAGGGGGGGACAAATGCTCTGATACTCAGGAAATCATTAAGGAATTCACAGCATTCTACTCTGTTCTATATAAGTCGGATGAACCCCATCTAGGGTCCAGCTAGATTACTTGAAAAGATGCAACCTACTCAGAATGACGCCCCAGGAAAGAGCAGAGCTGGAGGACCCCATTACTCTTGAGGAGGTAAAGAAAAGCTATCTTGTCACTCCCAACCAATAAAGCCCCAGGCGCTGACTGATTCCCAACAGACTTTTACAAAACCATCAGAGATCAGCTGGCCCTGCGCTTAACAGACCTTTATAACCGCTTTGGGGACGGGATATCTCCCACCATGGAGGAGGCGAAAGTGGTCCTCCACCCAAGCCAGGGAAGTACGCCACCCTATGTAGCTCTTCTAGACCTATAGCACTTATCAACACTGATGCGAAGATCTACACCAAGATTTTAGCTAACAGACTGCAACAACTACTAGCATTCCTGGTGGACCCCGACCAGTCAGGCTTCACGAAAGGCAGGCAGACACACAACACTGCAGCATCGCCCATCTGATCAAAAAAGTCAACAAAATCTGCACTCCCGTTCTGCTAGTCACGCTGGACGTGGAGAAAGCGTTCAACGGGGTGGGGTGGCGTTTCCTAAAACACCCCATGGGGAAAAATGGGCTTTGGGGAGGCCTTCTTAGCAAAAATATTTTCTTATTACCACAACCCCTCCCTGCGCCTCCTAGTCAATGGGGAACTCTTGGCTCCGGTAGGGATCTCGAGGTGAACCAAACAGGGTTGCCCACTGTCCCCACTTCTCTATGCACTTCATCTAGAACCGCTGCTAAGTTAAAATAAGGGACAGGAAAGAAATAAAAGGAGTCCCGTTTGGCAAGAAGGAACATAAGGTCGTAGCATTCACAGATGACATGGTGCTAACAGTAACCTCCCCAAAGAAGTCCATTAGAGCCATAGACTAGAGACTGGCCTCCTTCGGGGAGGTCACCCTGCTGGAACAAATCAGAGATCCTGAACCTCTTGGTCTCCCAGGCAATGTTCCCTCTAATCATTTTTCTCTGTGCGGAACTGGTTGGCTGTTGTGTGCACATTATTTTCCATTGGGTGCAAATAACTAATGAGGTAAACCCCTTTGTGAGCATGCAAAGTTAGTGAGCTACTGTCTCTGAATAGAGTTTGGAAAGGAATTTCCGCTTCCCATACACTGCAATTCTTTACGAATCCGTGTAAAAGTTGCATCTTACACCACCTTTTTCCAAACGCATAGGCTAAGAAATATGTTCTGTTTTTATAAAGACTACTCATCACCTAGTCCAAGACTTCAAGATCTCCCTCGGTACCTAGAACAAGAACTCCTCTGCAGAAAAACTGTTTTTAAGCCACTGGAAAAATTCTCATGTGTATCAAAAAAAAACACATTGCATAATTGATGGAGCTGTCAAACTATTCAGGCAGAATACAATATTTACAGATGGGATAATGGCAACGAAAAGGAATGTGTCAGAACACATTACAATAAGAGTTTGTGTGTCATTTTAAGTTATCCAAGGGCCAGGTTAATATGCATAGTTATAACTGCACCTCAGAATATGATGGGTCAAAATTCCTGGGCCTCTGCTTACTATCCACGTTGCATTGTCCTGTAAGTTGTGACAACACACACTCAAAACAAGCCTTAGAGCTAAGAAACATATACACCAACCATTTTCATTCTGTAAAAATAGGAAAATGTGCCCAACACAAATGGGAAACAATGAACACACAGGAGCCTAACCCCCTGCTTCTACCCACAAAGCTGCACTGATATGTTTTCAAGTTAGTTACCAGCAGAACAGTGGCATAGGAAACAACTCTAATAGGATTGCTGCCCGATCTATAAAGGAGTTTTAAGAGGCAAGAACATATTTGAATAAGCATAAAACATCCTTAATGGCAAAGCTAATTACTTTTTTACTTTCTGAAAAATCATTTGAATCCAAGTAGGGAGCAACATCTTATCAGAGCCCTTCTTGCAACCCTTGCATAGGAAGTGAAATGACAGGGCTCACGATACAGCCCATAGTTGTGCACTCCCTTCCTCACAGCCAAGACAAAATGTAACAAGTGCCTTACTGAGGTTTCTAATGGAGCCTGTTGAAGAAAATGATATATATATATATCTCCTTTTAACTTAGTAGCAGCAATGCTCTTAAGTACAACAGATTGAGTTCCTTCTTCTGTAACCAGGGACCTTTCTTCATTCATGCATTATCACTTAAAGTTGCAGGGGGATGCTTGAGCCAATAAACGGAAGAACACATGATTATATAGGAAAGCTTCAGCAGCGGAGCAAAGATAGAAATACAAGGTGCAATTTCCTACCCTTCAGCAAACAAACATATTTCCTTCCCTGTCCTGCTGAAAGGTGCGACTTGTTTTTTTAAGTTTGCTGATGTGTTCATCACCAAGGAGTGTTCTCTCCTGCCCTTCCACCTGTACTCCTGCATCCCTCGGCTTCTGTGATAGCCTCCAATACTAGTTGACAGAGCACTGTAAAATGTGAGGGATTGTAGCAGTAAACACTCACTGGCATGTTTACTAACCAACAATACTTTGCAAGCAAAACATATTTAATGTCTCATTGTAATATTGTGTGCATTATCGGCATGTACATAATTATTTTGCAGTGCATACAGGATTTCTTGCAACATACCCCCACACCTACAACCCTAGAATATTAAACAAGTGCTCAGTGAAGCCGTTTCTTTATACCGGCAAGTTACCATATCATTTGTTAAGGTCTATGCCCAAAGGAACTCTGAACACTTGGAAAGGATGCAGATTTGGGAAAATGATTTAACTATCTGAATATCCATCACCCTAATATTATAGAGGAATAATGCTAGGAATAGTCGATTTTTTTCTCACTTCCCTTCACTCTCCGGTGGTCTCATATAACTGTTTTGGTCATAGGAATTTTTTCCTTTTGACAGATTTTTTTCCTGTTTGATTCTGGATATCTAGGAGATTCACGGGGTGTTGGTGATGGTGGATATATTGTAGAGGTACCAATTCATATGGTGTCTTCTATTTTGGTTTGTGGATTACGGTCCCCTGACAGTTCCTTTGGTTTAAGGAAGAAGGAAGGTATTAATCACCTTTTCTACGCCCCATTTATTGATAACATGGTGGTAGTAATGATCAATCTTGTAAATTAAGCATTTGGCCTGATTGATGTGTTCTTATACAGGTGAGCTCCGCTGGTGTATTCTACATGTCTCTCATTTTTTCCATCTACTTTCTACCCTACTTCGCTGGACCACAGTGCCCCTGAAGAATTTTTGTTTACTGAATATTATACAGAAAGAAACATGTCGGGTTGGGGAGTGTACTGTTATTTGTGAATAGTTCAAAGCAATATTAGCCTGAGCCAGAAGAGATTACATTGATGAGGAATAGGCTCAGTGGTGCTAAACTTTATGGTTCATATTAATAATGGATCAAAAAATTGTATAATAGGTGTTTTAGAATGTTTGATTTTTATTGATGATATGTTTGTCATTATTGAATGAATTTTGTGAATGGATGTGTATGAAAGTGGTGTGGTTGTAGTTTGGTTGGTTGTGGTTTTTAGATGGGAATGATGTATCAGGTCAGCCCAATGATGAATTGACAGGGTTGATCCACACGAACATAACTTTTGATACTAATATTGCTGTATGTTTTTATTGTTGAAAAATCAGGTTTTTTTTAATGATTTGTTTAATAATGTCAATAAAAATATTTAATTATATTTGAGCGTCCACTGGGTTGAATTCAATTGTTTCATCTCAGGTTTTTGTTCATTGGTGGACGTTGGTGCCTGACAGTAGGTTTTTGCACCAATAAATTAGCTCAACCTTGTAGACATGGATAGTACACTAGCACCTGTCATCTGAACGCAACAGTACTCTGACCTTCTATGTCAATCTTTTATGTGTTCATTCCAGGCCAGGTCACAGTGCATAGATATCCCTGGTATCCCCTGTTACTCTTGTGTTGAGGAATAGTCGATACCCATTTCCCTTGCAGGCCAAGAAAATGATATTGCAATGTTGGTCTCCACTTATAGGGTATTGTAAGCAGTGTTAAAGTAGGAGATGCTGAGCATAACATTTGTCTCCTGAAAATCCTTAGAAGGCAAATTATAATTGGGGTTTCATAACGTGTTAACTTGCAAAGGGACCTCTGTAAAACACTTGCGTGATATATGTACAAAAAAGAGGAAGCACCGGATGAGGCTACAGATCCAAGTAGACTACTTACTCAAAGTCAGTAACCCATTTTTGGCTGATGGTTGGTTTACATAGTGAGGGAGACACTTTTGGTGAGGCACCATGAGCAACAGATATTCTGGTACTTGAACGTTATTCATATTATAACAAATATAAAACAAGTGGATGTCTGTACAAGTCTGGTAACCTATCGTAGAGCCAAAAGAAGAGGAGTCCAGGTTGATATCTAAATGTGTTCTGGGGCACAAGTTGGAGTCGTAAGGGAAAAGCATGGTAGAGCCAAGTGTCGGAGTCATGGGTGGCGAAAGAACATTATTTGGTTAATGTGTCCAGGCAAATCTTAGATGATGCTGTTCATGGAGCCACTTTCTCATATTAGTATGTAACCTCTTGTGGGTGTATTCTGTTGGGGTTTATAGGTTATTAAGGTTATGCTTTTGATTGATATTTTATTTCTATCGCGCTCGTACACAAGTGTTTCAGAGCGCGTCAAGGCAAGGGAGGGGAACAGGGGAGAACAAAACGGCGATCTTACTTGGCCCAGTGACATTAAGAACGCGCAAGTGCATGGGTGAGGGGAAGGGGAAAAGTGCATGGAAGGGGGGAGAGGTGGAAAGTGCGAAGCAGAGGAGAAACAGATAAATAACAATAAATAAATAATTGTAATGCAAACCAGCTATACCAGAATATTAAGATTAGTTAATTTAAGAGAAAGCAAATTTCAGGTAATTGTTGTGACTTGTGCCTTATTACATCTTTTTAGTTAGGTGAGAATTGCCTGTGTGCGCTGCTAAAAATCTTCTGAGCGGCACCCAGATGCAAGCTGGGCAAGCGCGCATGTGCACATCTTGGAGGGAACATTGCTCCCAGGACAGGGAAAAAGAACGGAGGTGGGCATTCCCATACCCCTGGGCACCTGATAACATCCAATACCTGGGAATATGAATCACCAAAAGAGTAGATCAACTTTTTGTTTTGCAGCCAACTACCCCCCTCTTTTGGGTACCAGTTACCCTCCTGGGGCCCATTGGCGATCTCATGGATGGGAAGAATCAACATTGTAAAAATGTCCATTTTACCAAGACTACTATACACCTTCATGGCTCTCCCCGTAAAAATCCCCCTGGCACACTTCAGAGCCATTAGGAGCATTACCAATACTTTCTTCTGGGCTCACAAAAAACAAGACTATCGCGTGCAATTATTAGACTACCGAGGAACAGGGGAGGAATGGGGGAACCAGACCTCATGGCATACTACGACGCCACACAGATAAAAGTAATCAGGGACTGGTGTAGGGACGATGGAGGGAAGAATTGGAGAGAGATGGACAGAGCAGTGATGGGGGGAAATTCTGGGTAATTTCCTCTGGCTTTCAAGAGAAGACAGGGCCATTAACATGTATAGCAGCAAAATAGAAACATTCGTGGCCAACACATGGGATACAGTGGCTAAGCGATTTTACCCAACTACCTTCCCCTCGCCCTGATTTTTGGAAACCCACCATTCACGCCGGGACTCCCCGGTAACAATTACTGTAAATGGCCAGGGGGGGGGCACAGAATCTGGGATATGTTTGAGGGAGGGGAGATAAAGCCCTTCAACCAGTTCAAAAGGTATCAATACGTCCAGTTGGCTAGTACACCCGAAGGTCAAAGAAGCAGCGATCAGAGAGCTAACCCCTTTTGAAAAATTAATTACACCTAATACAGGTGACAGTCACTTGGTGGCGGCATTATATGGGCTAATCAAAGAAGGGGGGGCGGGAACTAGACACTTCATGGCCAACTGGGAAAGGGAGCAACCCATTGAGGAAGACCAATGGAGGGGCTATAGGCAAACATCCCCAAACTAGCTAAATCAATACAATTACAGGAGTACTGGATGAAAAGGATGTATCAATGGCATATCACCCTGGTTAGGATGGCTGTTTTCTCTCGCTCTAACTCTACGTGGTGCTGGAGGGAGTGTGGGGGTGAAGGGAGCAGGAGGCACGTATGGTGGCAATGTCCAAAGCTTAAACGTTTCTGGGAAACGATACAGGGGGCGGTGGTAGAGATACTGGGAGTGAATCGGGGGGGCGAGCATGGGCCTCTTTATAATGGGGGTGGGGGAGAGTTGGGGAATTTACCCACCAAAGTCCAACGCAAAGTATATGTGACTTTGGTCTTGGCAGGGGCCCTGCTAATAGCCCAGAAGTGGACATCCAAAGAGGCACCCAAGGAACACGAATGGGTAGGCAAGGTTTGGAGCTTAGTGACCATGGAATGGGTCTCATCCGCCCTCTTGGGAGACCATCAGAAATTCTGCATGGACTGGGACCTCGTAATGAGATTTCTTATGCAAGACGCAAAAAGAGCTTGGTGCCCAAAGAGGGTGCAATTGCAGGGCCTGATTTGAGGAACCAGACCCCCATCAAACTAGTACGATCAATTGAGGGGTAAAGCCAGGGGCCCCAAGAGGCTTAAATATAAGATGGGGAAAGGGCAGTAGCCCAAGGCAAAGCTTGGTAATAAGACTTTTAAAAAATGGCTTTATTGAAAGTTGCTCCGCCAAGCGACTCCTTATAATCCCTAGAATTCACTCTTTAAAGATTGGTTTACATATGCAAAAAATGTGTCATTAAATGTCGCAGGTCATTGAAATAAGACGGTGATGAAGCTCTAACCGTCCAACAATTAGGTGACGTTGAAAAACAAATCCAGGACTCTGCGCCATTGAGTTTATGTATGCTTGGTTTAATAATCATTCATAATGAGATGCCCTCTCCATGATGATTACGCGTGTTTCGGCTCGGCTGAGCCTTTGTCAAATCAGGGCTATTAATATAAACAAAAGAATGCAACATTTGCAAAGTAATCCACATTTAAAAGAAACACAATTAGTACAAAAGAAAAACATTTTGAAATCGTGATTTCATCATTTCCCATAATGTGGGAATCGTAAAGACAAGAGTCGTAAAGACAGAAAATACGGATTGGCAATGGGGAGGATTGTAAGAGATGAAGAAAACAAATAAAATATATCCAAAAAGAAAGCCAGGACAAGAATAATGCAAGATTCATATTTTTAAAAAAAGTCATAATGCGAAAAAATAATAAATCAAAGAAGAAACCAGGGAGAAAAAACATGATATTCCATTAGTACAATTCGTAAATCCATATAGTTCCGTGCACTACATTATGTATTGATCAAATACATATCGGGGACCCCCCAAAGCCTGCGGGGTTGCTTACCTGAAATACTGTATATGAAAGGTCCACGTGACTGATGTCTGATAAGTAATATAAGGGTTAAATCCCCAAATCCAATTCTCTGTAATGAAACGTATTAAACATTTCTATATTAGATGCTGCACATATATTCCCTAAAGTGTTATTAACCTATTCTAATGAAGGTTGTGTGAGTTTTTTTTTTAAATAAATGCCCCACTGATCCATTTGTGTTCGTGTTACTGAGTCCATGTTGTAATCATCTGGTGCTAACTATTTGGGTGTAAATTATATGAGCCCTTCAAAAACGAAAACCATCTATGTGATTGATTGACTATTCTATTAATGTCTCTCTCGTGCCAGTGGGTCTACCCAACATTCATGCTGCTCATTTTAAATCCATTGAATCACAAGTTAAGTTATTCAATGATCTCCATAGGTAGACTTCCGATTATGGTTATCCGTCATAGTAAGTAATGAAGTATGCACGTTACCTTTTCTGTTCTATGTATACCTTGTAAATGCATTGTGCGTCTGATGTTAGGAGGAAAAAACAAGACTCCTCAGCGGAAAAAGAGAATGGTTGAAGCAGGACCAGGGAAGGGAGACGGTGAATGGGAGGGTTTGAATTCAAATTATTTAGGGGCTGAGGCCTCGTGTAGCCTCCCTCAGTTTAGCTTCTTTGCTCTTCACGGGGTTCTCGAATTCTTTTGTTTGCTATTTTTCAGTCTCTGCCTGCTCTGCTTCTAGCTTTTTTTTTAAACCTTTATTTTAGCTTGGCAGGCAGACATAACATTAACATGTATTTCAGCGCGTTAGAACAAACAGTGGATACAGGCACAGATCTACAATGCAGCTGACAGCAGTATTGGAAGAGCGAATACAACACATGTCTACAAAAAAACAGCACATGCTAGAGTATGGGGCCACCACTCCAGCATGAGACGACCAAGTGGCATTACAATGATGCTAGATACACCCTAAATTCGGCACAAATGTCCCTCGGTCTGGACGTGGTGGGCAGCATGTTGATAAAGAGCCCCTCAGTCTTCAGCCCACGTCAACTCTTTCAGTCATTCTCCACCCTGAGGGGGGCACAGCATCCTTCCATTTCATCAGTATATTACGTTTCGCTATTACACAGCCCATATTGAGGAAGGCATGTTGAGGAAGGACCCGAGGCATCTCTCCGGGACATCCTCCTACACCCCAAACAATGCACTCCTAGGGGTACATGGCCATGGTGGTTCACGACTTTGGACAATATTTCAAACACCTTTCTCCAGAAATCATACAGCTTGGTACACTCCCAAAACATGTGCCAGTGACCAGCCCCATCTCCCCGAAAACAGGGGCATCTATGGTGTGCTCCTGGGTAGATTTTACCAATCTTGTTAGGGGTATAATGTAGTCTATTGAGCACTTTAAATTGGATCAGTTTAAATCTAGCATTCAACAAAAAGGATTCGGCAGCAAGCACATTGCGACACACTGATCATCTGAAATGTCCACTCCCTTATCTATTGCCCACTCACTACATCCCTTTGGGTTCTGGGTCACCCCTTTTTGAATGATCATGGTGTACCGTGAGGATAGCAGCCTGCGACAGCCATACGAGTTGGAAATGTATTTAAGGAGCTCCTCCTCTGTGGGTTCTAATGGGTACCACTCCCACAGCTTGGTGGCCACCGCCCTCAACATGTAGAACTGTGGAATCTCTGAGGTCATACCTTAGTGGCCCTGCTTCCAGGTTTGTAATGTGAGGACTTTAACTACCGGGGGATGGGGAATGGGGGGACAGGTTACCCAATATTCTATAACCAAGCATTTCCCAATGCGTGCCGAGATCGCTGTCCCATGTGTGAGGGAGGCCTGGGCAGTTCCAGAGAGGCCGTCCCTTAATGTATTGATGACCTAACCCCCCCCCCCCCACCGTCGAGAATATGGCTCGCCATGCAGTAAGTGTGCTCTGTACCAGGTCGAATGGGTACTCATATTTATATGCTAAGTTGAGCAACAGTGTCTTGGTAGCAGTTGTACCGCTGCCAATCTCTCCAACCGGTCATGCGGCGGGGCGCCATCGCCCCCATACCAAAAGGACGCACTGTGCCTGCGCTGCCAACCAATAGATTTGAACGTGCGAGGTGGCGTCAGCTCCACCCATTTCTTTTACAAACCGTCAAAGGAACTGGGACAGCAATTTATGCAACCTGACGAAATACCTCTTTCCCGGCCACAGCGGGACATGCACAAAGAGTTATAGTAGTTTGGCAAGAAGGATCCTCTTCACTAAAGCTAGTCTCGCCGCCAAGGATGGTGGTATGGCCTTCCACGAGTCAAACTTTATCTGTATGCACACTTCATGTGCAGCATGGTTTATGGAGAATCGCAACCCAGAGGTACTTAATTTTGGCAGGCACCCACTTCAGAGGGAAAGCACCACCCGTCCTAACCGTTTCGTCAGTAAGAGGAAAAACTTTGGACTTTGTATAGTTGACATTGAAGTCAGAGTACTCCCCAAACATGTGATGTCACTCGTTATAGGGTTGAGGTTTGTATGCGGGCCCCTGAAATAGAGCAGTCCATCGTCCACGTAGAGAGATTATTTCTGGTGGGGCTTAGCAGTCGGATCCCCCAATGTTTGTTTTTCCCCTGACCAGGTCTGCCATGGGCTCATTCGCTAATCCGAACAGCAGTGGGGACAGGGGACATCTCTGGCGTGTACCTCTACCCAGCATTAAGGGCTCTGAAATGTATGGGTTGACTAAAGTCCTTGCAATTGAGCGAGTGTAGTGTACACCTTTTGCACATCCAAGTCGACTGGCACTGCTGAAGCCTCAGGTGTTAGTCAGGACATGACTTTAAATAGCCGGCAGTAAATCTCTGCAGTGAGCCAATCCGAACCTAGCGCCTTGCACTTGGGGAGCTCTGTAATAACCTGCATGATCTATGTAGTGTTGAATGGTGTATTGATCTGCTCCCTGGCTGCAAACGGAAAATTGGGGCATCTGCCAGTAGGGCGTGTATGGCCTGCTCGGCCTTTAAAGGCGCTGCACTGTACAAGGTGTCAGAAATGGTGGAAGACCCAGAGTATCTCCCGGCCCGTGAATTCATGATCGCCCTGTGCGTTAAGTATACAATAGATCTGGGAGGAGCCCCACTCGGTGAGCACCAGTTGGGCTAGAGTCCTTCCTAGCAGTTCCCCCCTCTCCGCAGGTTTCGCAAAGTACCGACCTCGTCCTGTGCATGCTCTCTGAATGAATCTAAGGCAGCGCGCATGTCAGTCAGGAGAGCAGCGCGCATGTCAGTCAGGAGAGCAGCGCGCATGTCAGTCAGGAGAGCAGCGCGCATGTCAGTCAGGAGAGCAGGGCTAGGCGCAGTGGGATATTTATTTTCCAGGTCTTTAAGCATAGCTTCACTTGCCTGCAGATTTCGCCGTATGGCTCTAAGGACCCTGAATTCTCTGGAGATGGCCATTCTTTGGACATACACTTGAAATGCCTGCAACAGGGTGCTACATGAAGTAGCGTCCGGGTGTTATGTACAAAGTATGTGTGTACGTCGTTTTCTATATCCACCCTAAATGCAATGTCTTGAAGCGCATCTGATTTAAATCTCCAAGTCATGCGGGTTGGAGCCCGGCCCCCTAATTTGAGCTTCAGCTTTACGGGTGAATGATCGAACAGTGAACATGATAGTATGCCCGCTGTTGTGACTTCTCCCATCAGCTGCGGAGAGAGCAGGAACATGTCAATGTAGGACGCCATATCTTGCATAGACGAGTAAAAAGTAAACTTGGTGTCCCCAGGGTGGAGTGTCCTCCACACGTCTTGTAATTTAAGTGAATCCAGTTGATGCAAGCTGCTTTGGACGGGGTTCTAGGTGACCTGCATGTTCTATTCCGATAGTGGTCCAAAATAGTGTTCATGCCCGCCCATCCCCCATTGTATGGGGATCCCTGGGTACATTAATAAAATGGAAGCTACTTCCTCAAAGAAAGGTGGGTGGGGGGGGTATCAATGTTTGGGCCATAAGTGTTAACCAAGAGTAACCCTGTACCTTCTAGGATGAAATGTATGATAACGTATCTGCCATCAGGATCAATGAACGTGCTTTTCGACATAGATTTGAGTGTTGTGTGACCCATGGTGAGGGCTCTCCTGGATTGGGTGGAGAAGGATGTGAAGAATCTATAGCCCCCATCCCCCAAGATGTGGCCACTCCTTTACGGGCTGCAGCCTTGGCATGCATCGCCTGAAGAAATAAGACATTGACTTTGTGTCTAACGGCATAGGACACTATTTTCCTGGCCTTCGTATAATTGCTGAGCCCTCCGACATTCCAGCTCATCATGCTAATTGTGGTCATGCCACTCCTTTATCGGTGCCCAATAACCCGGCTGCCTCCTAGAGATGACCATGTACCACCAATGCTCTTGAGTGCATCCGACCGGTAAAGGTCTACCGCCTGCTAAGGTGATTCTTTTTCTTTTCTTTCCTTTTTTTTTAAATTATTATTTTTTTTTTTAATGTATAACGCTCTGCCCAATCAGGGGCAACTTCCCTTCCCTACCTCACATCCCTCACAATTAGGGAAATGTCACCCCTTCCCTGAATCCAAAAACAACCCCCAACCCATAGCCCCCCCACCCATAGCCACCCAAACTTCGGCTGCGTAGTACCCACCCAACCCCAAACGCAACAAAAAACCAAAACAATTGCACTCCCATCAAGGACAACTGTTTCTGTGCAGAGTGGACAACAATTGAAGCATCACAAGAAACCTGGATGCCAGGATACAGATATGTCCGCACGGGCCCACCTTATTATTTGTTACTGTTACCTTGTGTGTAGCTAGCCAAGAAGCAGTGTCCCTAGTCTGGCACGGGGATGGCTTCGCAAACTGGTCTATGCCTCCCCCTTTCATGGTGCCTGCCCCTTTCGTCATGACGATTGTTACTCACCCCAAGGGAGGGCAGATGGCTTGGATGGGATCTGCAGAGGAGAGTTGCCGGACAGACAAGAGTATCGGAGAACTCCCACTCCCTGAGGCGCACTCCTTCGATGGTAAGTGCCATGGCCTCTCGTGCCAGTATCACCAGCAGCCCCGTAGTTATCCCCAAAGAATGCTGCCCCTCTTGTGCAATATGTAGATATCTCTGCAGGCCTACTGCCACCAGACCCGCAGGGGAAAATATGGATTGGGCTCACAGACGTGCCCAGATTCGCAGGTGTCCCCTCAGAGCCCCAGCAGATGGGGAACCAAGCTGCCAGGCATCAAGGAGCAAGAAAAGCACACAAGGCTTCACTTCCCAAATTACAATAAAACAGCCGGCTCCAGACATCAAGGTATCACTCCTCTTGGTGTGTGCAGGTCTCCCTCCCCAGATGACGGCCCTCAATTTCGGGATGGGTGAGCTCTGAGCAAGAGTGTGCAGTGCACTCTCCTCCAGGTTCAGGATACAGCTGTCTTTGATCACCGGAAACAGCAGCGGGTGGAACCGCCGACCCAATGGCAGTGGTCCACCTCCTCCTGGAGCCCCCACCACGCTGCCTACATCGCTTATGTGCGCACAATGTGCGGCTGCCACAGCTCGCGTCCCTCCCGGCAGGAGGCTCCGCTCAGCTCACTCTCTTCCACCGTCAGCGCGGCAGGTGGCTCGGCTGCTAAACGGCACCTGGGGTTTCTCTTTCTAACTCCTATGTTTGCTGTAATAGACCACTGTTGTGGCTATCAAATGCAAGTCTTACACATTCATATTCCTGAGAACTGAAACCAGTGGTTGAAATGCCAGTTGATATACTTTCCACGTGACAGTTTATTCTAAATCGTAAGGTTATCCATGTATGTTTAAAGGGAAAAACACGGTCCTCTGAAAATCAATCAATCTCGTCCCCCTTTTATCTAGGTCGCTGCTGCTGCTGTGTGGGAACATGGTGTGGGAACATGGTGAGGGACATGGAGACTCAGAGAAATGCGTGTATCTTTATTCACTTTCTCCCTTTCTCTGCCTTGAACGCAGCAAAAACCTGTTGCGCAAGTGCGCACAACTCACGTGACAAGCCTCCTCGTCGCACTGCGTTAACTGTGTCCTTGCTGGACACAACATCTTCCCCTCTAGAACAAAATAAGACACATTACTCAGTTTGTTTCATATTTCGTCAATCAGTCTCACAGACCTTGTTTTGCATCGCTTTGGTCTTGCATGTATTTCCACTGCAGGTCCAGGCTCCATTGGTCCTACATCATCATTTCTTGACCTTTCTTGACTGCCTTTTTCAGCACTCTCCTCCTCGTCATGCTCTTTCTCTTCCCCACAGTAAAGCTTAATTTGAGACACATTTTGTGTGATCACCCTTCCGGGAGATCGGGCAGTCACCATGGATCCCTTTATCTGCGTGATGACCAAATGAGCAGGATCAAATCTTGACTTTGACTTCCACTCTTGTTTCTGATACACAAGAACCTTGTCACCTGTTTGAAGTGTTGAATGCTTAGCCTTCTGTTTTTCATCAGCATATCTTTTCATCTCCCATTTCTTGCCTGCGTCATCAGTCTGGAGGGGTCATTTTTCCGAGACTCTTCTCTGTGAGGAAGTCTCCTTTTTACTTTCCTTTGAAATACTCTGATGGGTACCTTCCCGCCATGCCATGCAGCAAGTTTCTGTAATCCCTGCACATGCTGAATACTGCTTGGTTCAATGACATCTGACTCAGCTCATTTTGTTGAAGTACTTTCTTGAGGCTTCCCCTATATTTAGCAATCATTCCGTTGGCTTTAGGCAGTAGCGGTGTGGTCTTTGGTATTGTATTCCTATGTAACTCATAAATCGTGCAATCTCCAGACTGCTGAATGGCGGCCCGTTGTCTGACTTTAATATTTCCGAATGCCCCACATAGAGATGTTGCCCAATTCAGGGATGAGCGTGCTAGGGCCCGTGGACAAAATCATTTGTACAAGGGGGGGAAACGAGAAAATTCATCCATCACCACCATCCAGTATTTTCCACCTCCAAATGGTCCGATGAAGTCAACCGCTACATGTGTCCACAGAGCCTCTGGCATTTCTGACTTCTTGAGTGGTTCAGGGTTGTCTTACTTTGTTGTGCATTGACACAGGTGACATCTTTTTACTGCGCATTCCACCATTGAGTCAATCCCTGGCAACCAAGTGGTGTCTCTTATTTGTCGCTTAGTGACCACCATGAACTTCATGTGCTAAGTACACTACCTGCTGGCGTAGATCTGTAGGTATGACTATACGCTTCCCACGAGGTAATTGACAGCTCATCCTTCACTTGTCTAAATGCTTGCACTTCTTACTTCAAAGCCTCTTGGTTTTCACGTGCATACTCTAGGTCACTAACTCTCCACCTTCGAGATGCTTTCAGTTTTTATTTTCTGTAATATTCTGTCGCTCATGGTGTGCTCTCTAACCATGCTCGTCGTGAGTCGCTTCGGGGGTCCTTGCTGAGCGAGAAAATTAATGTAGTCTTCTGCCATGGACGGGGTCATGTTCCTGTCTCCGGAGTGGGTGCCGAGAAAAGAAATCTGCCGGGTTTTTGGGTTTTTCTGGCTTATGGAAGAATCCTGCAGGTTTAACCCTCCCCTCTCAATTCCAGCAGGCATTCTGCATTGAGGGTTTCTGTAGATGGTGACCAGGGCTTGGTGATCAGTAACGACTGTGAAGGGTTTCTCCAGCAAGAACATTTGAAAGTGTTCACACGCCCAGACAACCGCTAGCCCCTCCTTTTCTGGTTGTGAGTATTTTCTTTCTACGGCTTTTAGGCTTTTTGAGGCATAGGCAACAGTGGCTCTTGGACTTTCTCTTCTCGATGTGTGTTGCGCCAGGATGGCACTCAAGCCTACCGGGCTGGCATCCACAGTTAATTCAGTGCATTTAGTTGAGTAAAAATAGGCCATGCACTCTGCCGATCCAATGTCTTTCTTTGTGTGTGAATGCCTCTTCACAGGATCTGTCCCATTGAAATTATTTCCGTTGCTTGGTGAGCTCTCTTAATGGCGCACTGATGGTGGCAAAGTCCTTCAGGTACCTACTACAATAGCTGGCTATACCCAGAATGGACCTCACCTCGCTCACGTCTTGTGGGGGAGAAATGTCTGCGATGGCAGTTATCTTTCCAGGATCAGGATTCATTCCATCTTTGGAGAACACATGTCTAAAGAACTTGAGATTTTTCTTGTGAAACACACACTTTTCAGCGTTTTGTTTTAGCCCCACCTGAGAGAGCGCCAGGCACACCTGTTGCAGTGCTTGATCATGTTCAACATTCGTACCAAATACCAAAATATCGTCGCTGTAATTGAAGCAGTTTTTTTATGCCGAATTACTCTTCTGATGCTCTCCTGAAAGATTTCAGCAGCCGACCATATCCCGAAGCTTAATCGTTTGTATTGAAATAAGCCCTTGTGGGTTGTTAATGTTATGTACTGTGACTGTTCATCTAGTGGGATTTCATGGTACCTTGTGTATAAATCAAGATAGGAGAATATTTTGGCTCCATTCAGTTAACTAATCATTCATCCAGGTGCATGCCGGGATGTCGTTCCCGTTCAATTGCTTTGTTAGTTTGACGCATGTCCACACACAGACACATTTTGTCAAACAATCCTTGTTTGGGTACTGACACCACATGCGAGACCTACGGGGTGGGACCACGGCAGGTACAATTATATCCACACTCAACAGACATTGAATCTCTTTCTCCACCTGTAGTTGTAGGTAAATGTGTATTCGTGGAGGGTGTTGCGCTACTGGAGGTCCCGACCCCATCTATGTGAAGGGTGACTGTGTGTCCCCTTTCAGGCATCCAATGTCTTTGAATAGTTCTGGAAAACATGGCATCACTCGGACCCCATACACTGGGACCTCATGTTGCATGGTGTACATCACAGCCGTGATCTTCATTTCAAGGGCTGTGGTTTTGCCTAACAGATTACTTCCCTGCACTTCTCCATGAAGGACATGCAACTCTACCATGGCTTGTCGCCCTTTGTAGTTCAGTCGCATCGAGAATTTTCCATGGTTTCGAACTGGTCCCCAGGCAGCCCGCTGAAATAACTTCAGCTCTGACTGAGTTAATATAGGCGGCTGTGCCATTTTGCGAAAATTCTGATAAACACATGATATTCAACGTGTAAATGAGGAACTTGGCAGGGTGTTGACCTACTTGGATGTCCAGGTCTCCTCCCGGGCCAATCGCCACATCATTCATCATGTATGCATACTACTGTTGGCTTCTTTCCTGCACTGGTGGGGGTGATGGAGATTGCCCAGTGACTTTTCAGACGTGACTTACCACATCTCTTATCGCATTGATGTCTCTTCTGGGCCCAGAAGTGCGTATATTGTATTCTGGTCTGGTCCCTCTGCCGTTACTTGCTTGCGTCCGGCTCTGCGGCGCATTAAATGCTCTCGCCATGTGGTTTTCCTTTCCACAATTGGTACATGTATGTCTAAATGCAGGGCATATTATGCCTTTGCTATGGGATAATCGTAGACCACACCTATAACATTTTTGGTTGTGCCATACTTTCTTGACGGGGCATTAATGAAGTTATTGCCTCTACCGCCTGGACTGATGTGGTACGCTTGCTCTCTCACCTGTCCTTTACTTGTCTCTATCTGTGCAGCCTGGGAATCTGCTCTCGCTTCCGTCTGTGCCATTTGCAGAATGGTGACAAGGGGAAGAGGTTTGCAGAGTAGTTTTTTTCTGAACGTGGACGATCGACACCCTCCGATAATTCTCAACCTAATGGCTTCTTCATTTGCAAATTTATGGAAGTCACAGTGGGCCGCCAATTTGCATAGTCCAGTTGCAAACGCATCCATTGATTCACCCGTTATTTAGCATGTTGTATTGAAAGTGTGTCTTTCGTGGTCCACATTGCGCTGAGGAGCAAAATAAGTACTTAGTGGCTCCTTATCTCTATGGGTGGGAATGTAGGGACGAGATCCTCAACTTCATCTCCAACCAGGTTGGTGAGCACTCTCCTGGCGAACTTGTCATCATAAGCCGCCATATAATTCTCGAATCTCTGCACCCATCTCTCCCATCGTCGTCCAGGGCTTGCTGATTTCCCATGTCGAAAGGGCATGATTGGCAAAATGCAGCTGCACTTGGCCCTTCATCATCAGATGCTTCCTCTGCTTGCCTCTGACTTTCTCTCACTTCACTTTCAGACATTTTGGCAGCAGTCCCCTTCCAGCCTTGCAACTCGGGAGAATATGGTTCTCACCAGTGATATTTCTCCAGGGGAGGTCCATTAATATCCCATCCTTGTCGCCAAATATTGTGTACCCCTATTATGTAGGTTGCTGCTGCTGTGTGGGAACGTGCCAAAATGAGGGACCTAGAGACTCGGGGGTGCAGCTATCTTTATTCACTTTCTCCCTTTCTCTGCCGTGAATGCAGCAAAAAGCCATTGCGCATGCGCGGGCAACTCCTTTTGTCCACGGACACGACAGTCTAAAACATGAAACTCCATTCACTATTCCCCCAGAGTTGGCAAGTTTCTCGCCGCTTAGAGGTATGCAACTGTAGGTACACTTGCACCTTGAAAAGTTTCGAGTGTGGCAGTTACTCACTGGGCTTCTATGCCGATTTTTATATTCAGAAAATGTCCGTTTCTGAGATTTTGGAAAAATCTTAAAACGTGGATTTGGAATACTGCTTTTTGATTTGATTTTTGATCTGGCTTTTTTCTTTGTTCTGCTTTTATACTTTTTTTTTTAAATCTAAAATATGTTTTACTTATTGTTTGTACTTATCTCTCTGGTGCTTTTTTTTCCATTTCTGTGCTCCATAAGAATTATTCATAAATAAATAAGTTTTCATGGCCATGATTGGGAATGCCACTCGGCTCTGGTTTTTACCATTTGGATTCTGGGACTTCACGCTTTTCTTTTCCTTTGCTGTTTGAATTTTGGGGACACCAAGTCTCAGAATTTCAAGCAAAAACGGTATTGGGCAGCCATTGCATGCATGGCCACGGGAAACTTGAGAACTCTGGTTAAAAGAAGCTTGGGGAATGCTCTCCATAGCAGCCAAGTCTGTGCCCAACTCGACGTATTCCAGCAACTGGATCCAGTAGAAGCAAAGGAAAGATCACCAAGGTGTCTTGAAGTTGGCTAAGCACTGAATGAGCACATGAAGGAACAAATGCTCTCCCCAATGCAGTGGAATAAGGGGCCCAGCTGTTTTTTTAGTGATGTATTTTGTGGGAATTGCCCCGTATTACAATTTAAATTTAAGAAGCATATCATGTATCTTGCCTACAAGAAAGGTTTGTTGCGTCAGCTTCCAGTGATTACAATGCTGAGGAACCATCTTTCCTGGGAGTGTGTTTGGGATGACTTTGGCCCAGTGCTACCTGTAAGTTTGCACTTCGTGTTTATAGTACCTATATTTTTGTTTTTAACTAAAAATTATTTTCTATGTTCCCTAACGGGCTGGGAAAAATGTGCCCTGGTGTCCAATTAATTTCTTTTTAAAATAGTACGTTAGTCAGCGCGATATAAAAGAAAGTTCATATTAAAAAAAAAACATTTTCACGCGTAATATAATCTTTAGCTAGTACAATGCCCGCTATGTGTGGGTATACAATTAATAGCTGTAATGAGAGCGAGCCATAGCGGAGGAATTGAAAGGCCGCCCTTTCTTAGCCGGTAATCTTTCCCAGAGTGTGGTGCTGCTGAGAGGTTTAGGAAGCCCAGGCCCTCTGGGGCATGCCTGAAAGCGCTACGCCACCTCCCAACCCTCACCCCCGCGTTTGTAGCGTATTGCTCGCGCGCCCTGCCTCTCCTCATTTTCTTTTATTTCCACCTCTTCCTCGTCCATAAAGCGCATTTTTCCTTTGTATGTCTCTGACGTAGCTGGAGTGGGCTCGGTTCAAAACCTTTT
Organism: Ambystoma mexicanum; assembly: GCF_040938575.1. Classification (NCBI taxonomy): domain Eukaryota; kingdom Metazoa; phylum Chordata; class Amphibia; order Caudata; family Ambystomatidae; genus Ambystoma; species Ambystoma mexicanum. The sequence continues at coordinate 439,104,437 of NC_090936.1, forward strand.
GATAAAAATATCTGCCTTGATTTCCCTGCTGAGAGCTGCGGGCTCTTGTAGCCCGAGACGTGTTTTAAGTGAAACAAGCTGTTGAACACAGGATTATTGGAGCTTGTTAGAGGGGGTGGGGCGGCCTCGAGACGGAGTGTGCAAAGGTGGTCCGAGCAAGGGAGCTGGTATGCAGTCGAAGACTGCAAACCCCCAACCCCATTTTCTTTAAGCGAGAAACCGTTCCAACACTTAAGCCAGTGAAATAAATACATAAGATCATCCCAGACGCCCACCAACCCACCCTTCTGCAGTTTATTTCCTGTTCGGGGCGCACACATGGGTTTCAGGCGCTCCAGGCTACGGGCGGGCTGGGCTGAGGAAAATGAGGCCTACCCTTTCTTATCGGCAAAATCTAGAAGCCGGTAATGTTTCCAGCATGTCTACTGCAGGCCCCGCGACTTCTGTCAGCGGGGGCCCTGTGCACCACACCGAGATAGGGTTCCCTTAAATGCTGTGAATACTAACGTTAAAACCCTACAAAGGGGACGAGCTGTAAAGTCTACGTACGTTGGCAATGACCACGTTGAACACGCTCAGTCCAAAAAACTCCTTCTCTAACCCCGAGTCAATCACACTGCACGTTTAGCCATTACACTAAGCCACTACTTCTCAAGGCTCATTTTAACTATAGCTTTGATGTGGGGTTTTGCACGAGCGTTGTGAAGTAGTGGTGTGTAAGTTAAATTTGCAGTGGGGTGGACTTATTATTTGTATTCGAGAGTTTAATTGGACTTCGTGTTGGTCCCTGAACACTGGCAGGCCCACTTATTTTAGTTTTTTTTTAGTTTTAAAGAACTTTATCTTACTATTTTTTTGTTTGTTTTTGTTTTTAATGTTTTTGTTTCACTGTTCGTTCTGAACCTAGTCTTAGCATGCACACATGGCATGTGTTGTCTGTGGTTGTTGTGTTCCCAGTTATTTTTGTGTGTCTCGCATACATTTTTCCCACATTTATGGTTCATTGACAACACGATGCATGGAATTGATTGACATTATTTGCACGGTTGTGAGTTCATCCCTACATTGTATTTATTGCTCCACAGTATTCCGCACGAGTTCTTGTTGGGGTCACAGTGGGCATAGCCTATCTGCATATATGTGGTGTCTCATCAGTCAGTTGTTGCTTACTTTGGGGTTTGGTTCTGTCGGTACTTATTTATCTCACTCGAACTGCTTTGCACATGTGCATACATGGATTCAGTTTTAATCTCTTAAAAATGTTGACTACATCTCTCGTTTGGTGGTTGAGGCAAGGATATATATTTTTTTCATTGTATTCTGGTGGCTTGAACAAGTTAACGGAAAGGGCTAGCCAAAAATCCCAATCCAAGCAGTCCATTTCGAGAGGTGCGCAGGAAAAGTATTTGCCCAAACCGGCCTCCTCCACTTTTCTGGGTTTATGGAAAACCCAATGCAAATGAATGCTTCATATCTTTTGCCAAATTGACAAAGTTCATGACCTTCTCTAAACGTAGCACGAGTGTTTAGATGTGGCAAGATCAGCATCTTTAGCAAAACCAAAGGTGATGGCTGCAAGGATTTGAATCAATCATAACCACTGGCACAGCTCTGGGAAACCCACTAGACCATCGCTTTTCAGCCTGCCAAGCCATTGCAGAAGCGGCAAGAGTAGACCACATGCAAATTGCTAAGTCACATCCCTTCTGCATGAGACCATAAGCAGGCTGAAGAGCGATGGCGATGGTCTGGCTGGTTGCCCAGAGCAATTGCCAGAGGTTAACATCAATTCGAAACTGTCCAGCAATCACCTCTTTTGTGTTGCTGACGTCCCTCTAGTGGGATGCATATGTCCAGACGTGGGTCCCTAGGCTGCTTGACCTAGAGAATCTAGCTAAACATCACTGGCACCCAATGAAGCTCAAATATGTCTGGGGTTGCTTGTGATCTCGTGCAGAAGGCATGTGACCAAACGGTTGGAGCTGGGCTGCCCCTTTTGGGGTGGGACCAAGCCTGATTAGCATATGGTCTTTTCCCTTTCTGTTAATGGCCTGGCAAGCTAAAGAAAGATTTTCTGGATGGTTGCCCAGAGCAATTGCCATAGGTTATGATGAATTAAAAACCTTCCAGCAATCGACTCTTTTTTGTGTTGCTTAAGATCAGCAGCTTGCAAGATCTGGTGAACTTTTAGGCATGAGCTCGATCGTTAGAGCAGCTATTTTAGATTGTCTATGTAATTTAACCTTAACCAGACTGCAGAGTAACTTTTTTCCAGAGCCAGTATTAATGTTTTACCTGTATCCATGCAGTAACCGGTCTATATAGTCTGACCCCCTTCACTACCGTTGGCCGTTCAGCACGGGGTGCAGTTGGGGAGACTAGCCCTCGATCCCTTCGAGAGTAGCTCTAATTTCTAGACATCTTAGTCTTATTCATGGGGGGTGATTTTCCTTTCACTCATTCCTATAGATTTCCTTTAGCTGTTTGACGTGGCTAAACAAATGCACAGGCAGCACAAAGTGTGACAGGTTCGAGGTGGATGTCCAGTGTTGATTACTAGACACCTGGCATGGCTAATTGTTCTTCATTGGTATGGCATAGAGCTAGCCCACAACTGAGGTCCTCCCAAGTGGGTTGCAGCCCAAACAAGAGATTAGCGTTTGTTTTCAGAGGATGTCTAACATTGCGGCGAATTGTGATCACTTTGGGTTTCCTCCTAAGTGAGTAGGGCTATACCAGGGATCGAAATTAAGATTTGGTAAGCAGGAGCTAAAAGCAGCTCATTAACCAGTGACCAAGAGCTACCAGTGGGGAACCTGGAGCTAGTACACAGCATTCTGCAAATCTAACTTGCACATAAGATGCAAACCTATCACTTTATCAGTTGTTTATGACGCGTTATTCTTCAAATGCTGTGTAGATGTGTCTTAATCATTTATCGATTATCCCAATGCACAAAGTTAAATCCATATATGTGTGTTTTGTTCGGCATCGGTTGGCCTGGGGAGCCAAAAGTTGCTGTCAAGTTAACCAGACTCTTCTAGACCACACGCAGGAGCTAAATAGCTCCCCTCACTTCCGAACCGTGCGTTACCGACATTTCTTCTTTGCTTTGCGTGCCTTCAGAGGCAGCACTCTCTAGGCCTGGGGTTGCTGCTTGTACTCTTGCTTGGAGGAGAATTGCCTGGTATTTGAGTGGACTGCCTTTCTGGCTAGGATCAGATTGATGTGTAAGTGGCAAGTCTACTCTCATATGGCATATATTTAACATTACTGGCTTCCTGCTGAGGTGGGTTACAGCCTATCCAACAAGCTATTTTAATGTTTATCATTTTTCTGGGTATTTCTCACATGTTGGCTTCTGTTGTTTTTAAAGGACAGCAACAAGTGAGGCACTGGGCTGGTGAGGTCCAGTTCCTCGGAAGAGAGAGACTAAGGTATGGGGTTCCAGCTTTTGTATGCAATGGAGTTAAACAACGTAGTGTGTGTGACCTCTTCAAACAACCTTGTAAACTGTGTACCACATGCAAATCCACGTACAAGTATCAGGTTTTTGTTGGCTGTGGCATGAATAAACTCGGTTATTTTTTTGTTGAAAACACACATAGAAAAGATTCTCTTTTATAGGCCACACATCTGGCTGGAAGAGGCCATCCCCTACTCTGTGCATGACTTCAATCAACCTTCATTGCCTGAATGGCAAAAATAGAACCGCCACATTGAATGTTCCCTAGGCTGTCCATCCAAAGGCACCCTCCCGCACAAGATCTTGCTCAAAGCCATCTGTTCCTATTTGACCAACAGATTAGTCAGTCATCTAACCTTCTACCCCATAACATTGACTGCCATCTAAAGTCCGCTTGGAACTCAACCAGATGTGCTGGCTCCAATCACTTTGCAGCTGGACTAGGCACATTCTGTAATGCAGGAGCATGCATTGATCTCGCCAATCATCCTACCGCCAGATCAGTGTTCTTCAGTTTTCCCATTGTTGGGACCGTTCTTCAAACTTCCACAAATGAAAGCAATCTCAAATCATTCTGCACCTGAACCAGGGCTCTACAATTAACCATAGGCTTGCTCTCTATCAATTCCCCAATTGGACACACAGACTGCATGAATTTGGCCAGCTATGCTCTACTACCCTACTGCTATCCCCGCCTCCATAGTCCTCCTTTTTAACAGTTGCTGTGCCCCTTTCCTCTCCAAGGAATTTCACTTCTAAGAGTTTAAGTTTCTGTAAGACCATTATGGATTTAACAGGAGCCCCAACACGCCTTTGTTTCCCCTTTGGAAGACCTAGATTAGCTCCATGTCTACTTTTGGGTTTTTTGTTTCCATAGCATCAAGGTGTATTTCCAGGAAGTTATGTTCTTAAACACCCGGCCCAATCCTCCCCTTTTGCAAAAGGGTATCCAAGAAAAGCTTAGGCGCATTCAGCGCGACATAGCTTTTATATAGTACTAACTCGAAAAAGCAGTAATGGCCAGTGGTCGAAGTGAGCAGGAAGGTCGGGAGCGATTTTCCACTACCGATTTTCCACTATGTTATTTTTTGCTGTTAACAGCTCCACTACTTTTTGCAACCATTTTCACCATTCTGGAACTGTTCTTTGTGAAGTTAAAGCACACTTCTCCATTTTACCACTGGATATCAGTTACAGCTAAACTGAAATCTGTTTCAACTCAATTGGCAGTCAACCAGCATGACTTCAACCCTTGAAAAATGTGTTGCGCGGTGCTCTCTTCCTTCCCACTCTGTCCCCCTCTGTAGTCAGAGTTCCACTACTTTTTTGCTCCACTTCTATCACTGGTAATGGTACACATTCTGTCGACTTTGGGAAGATTAACGGTGGAGCTGTACTGGGATACAACTCAATGCTCCTCCACTTTACCACCTGTTCTCCCACAGCTGGAGTGCTGCCTCGCCGTGGCCAATGCTTTATTGCTGAACTGAAAGCCCAGCTAGAGTATTATTTCGGCACAGGCTGTTCACTGCATGTGACCTTTTGGGATAATTGAATTAACGACTGACGTGGACTGAAAACTACCATGTAAGGGGTGGGTGGTGATCACGGAATCGGATTATTAGTTGGTATGGGAGAACGTAAAGTTATGAAAAATGTCTGCTGTGATTTTGTTGGCACTGGTGGGGTTGGAGGGTGAGGAGGGTCCCAGGGGAACGCAATGTGGAAGTTCTCTCGACAGAGCGCCAGCTGGCAGTAGCGGGGGAAGGCATCTTGAATCCATGTTTGCACTAACTCTGCACTGCTGGGTGGAAGTGTCCCTGCTGGAGCTGAGCACTCCAGACAGGCAATTTGTATTCGATTCCTACAGGGGGAGGTTGGCTTAGAACCGAAGTCAGCAGAAAAAGCCATTTCCTCTGGGAACCGACAAGCCAATTCATCAGCTATTTCCCAGAGCAGGATTTGCAGCATTAGCAGCGCCATGTATTTGACATTGAGGCTAGTAAAGCAAGATCCTCCCTGTGAAATGTTGGATATCGGGGTGATGTGTCGTCTTGCTTATGAGTGAGGACGGGCCCGGAGCACCCTGCGGTGCAGAAGTTGGCTGTGGCTTAGACTGGATTTTATCTCTCGTCTGTGGTTGGAGTTGTGCCCAGATCGGCAGCGATTGAAAACCCTTCCAATCTGACTGCTTGTTTAGTGGCCTCCTTGAAAATAGTTGGCGGTCTCTGCGCAGATCCCAGTGGACGGTGGGGTTGTCTGCTCACCAAGGGCAACGTCCTGCTTGGCAGTCTTCGCTGGCTGTTCCAGCAAAGAGACCAAAATTACATGGCAATGAAACTTGAACCACCGTTGCGCTTCTAGCGTCTCTACACTGCTCCTTGTTGCTGCTTCCCTGAAAAAATGGCTGCTAATTCGTGGCAGAAGTGCTTATAGAGAACTGTAAGATTTTATGCATTAAAAGTTCAAATTAGTCAGTTGTAAAATAAAAATGCATGCTAGCGACGTGCCTACGAGGTCATGACTATTTGAGGGTAGAGTGAGGTTGGGCGGGGAGGGGTTGAGTTTAATGAACATTGGAACGTTTCCACACTTTTCACTGGTGATGGGCCTGAGACGAACTCTAGTGTCAGATACCTTCAGTCCAACCTGCAAGGAAACCTTTAGAACTAGTACAGCCAGGGCACAAAATGTGCACTCTTTGCTTGCCATTGACTAGTGATAATTGACCCTTGGCGAGTAAGACATGGTTTGCTGTGTGTATGTGTAGAATTGAAGTAGCAAGTGATTTTTGTATGTCTGGCTGGTAGGTAGCAATTTGAAAATGCTCCCCCCCCCACCCACCCACGAGCACAGCTGTGCAAGGAGGCTTCAGGAAGTCTCCATGGTTTCCTTTGTTGGCATGGGAGTGAGTGCAAAACCTCTCCTTAGAAGAGGGCAACTTCATTGATAAAATCCCTAAAAACAATAGGTGGAACGTTAAGTCTTTGAAAAGATTGTATTGGGACTGAACTTTCTCAAGGTAATGAAATCTACAAGATGACATTTTTTGGGTAAATTCTAACCCCCAATCCAGGGTTTTGCACACACATTGATCTCTAAAGGGCAGGGCAGGAGGAGGATGATAGTCTGCAAGATATTTGAGGATATCTGCATGCTTTCTTCTATGGTATGGGCTGGCCCCCTTTGGTATATCAAGTAAACCTTTAAGACGATGATTCTCTGCTTGCTGCTCTTGCCATGGCTGTGTATCCGGTGGAACCAGGTCCCCCACTGATGAGCTTGATTGGCGGGGACATGCTCTGGTCATGTTAATGGGAGCAACATTCATAATCTCTTGGGATGGAAGAAAGCACCAATGTTCTATATCTGGAATGCTGGTGCCAGATGGTCCCTACTTCCAGCTGTGGGGTGTAATGATACAGGAACATATCCTCTGGGCTTTACTCGCTCAATAACTATTGCTAATCAGTGCTAAACCTGCCCCTTCCTGGGTATATTTGCTGACCGCCTCGCACAATTTGTTGTCCTGGAACTAGATCAGACTTTGGCCCTACCTTGCAGGAATGCGCAGTGCGCAGCCTTTTTCTAATTCATCCTGAACACACTGGGCACATTTGGGATGCAGGACATGGTTAATTTTCCTTGTGTTGCGATTTATTGTTGGTCTAAATTTCTGAGATGATGGGGTATCACAGATTGAGAACTGCTGTTGTAGAGGGAGCTCTTGAGGTATATTTTTAAACAATCTTGCGCAACCCCAGCCATATAGAGCGATGTAGGAGCTAGAAATGTCTGCTGCTCAGCTGTGGGATTGGTTTAGCCAGTCAGCAGGTAAGGTGTTCGTTTTGGACACTGGAAATCTGGTATTGTTTTACAAGGACTTTTCGGTTGCAAAGGAAAAGTGATTTGCTTTTCTCTGAGCGATGTGTTGAGATGGACTGAGAGTTTGCATTGCAAGCAAACACAAACCACTCTCCCATTTCCTGATAAACCTCTTTTCCTGCTGTAAACCACCACGAGAAGGAGATCACACAGCAAACTCTTCTTGGCTGGCATTCATTACCACTGGCACATATAGTATGTTGGGGCTACGAGAACGCCTAGGGGTGACCTCTAATGCACAGTACGCCTACGTCCCGTCCCCTTTCCTCCATACTGTATGGGCGTCCGTCGCTAGGAATGGGGAAATTGAACCTTTTTCACCAGTAAAAATTGTCTACCGCTTTCAATTTAGATGCACGCAGGGGCGCGGCCCTGGGGGCATGCGCTCTCCTGACTCTACCCACCAGCGCCACTCCCCAGTCCTCTTTTTCCGCGTTGACGTGAACAGACCAGCACTCCTGGTTTATGCTTCCGGCCTTGTAATTCCACCCGGTCTTCCCCGAAAACTTTCTATTTCTTCTTTCTCTGTTTTTTCCTAGATTGTCAGAGAAGACCCTGTCCTCGGGTGCCACGATCCTCCCCGGAGCATGTTGAGGACGGTGGGTTTTGGCAGGTGTCCGGCCTGCGAGGGTTCCCCACGTCAGATCCCCATGCGCTCTGCCTCCGGTGCCTTGGCCCTGACCACGGCTTGCGACGCGTTGACCCTGCAAGCTCTCAAGAATCGCTTGGCCAGGTGGAGGGTGCTGTTCGAGAGATCACCACCAGAGGACCTCAAGACTTGCGTCGGGAGGAAGACCAGGCCAAGGTAGGTGCCCTGTTCTCCTCCGCACCCCGCAACGGGGACTCCTTCCCAAGGAAGCGCCTGAGTGGGAGGGGTCTTCTAGGTCCTAAAACCAGCAAGGAGACCGAGGCTTCCAGAGTTACCGGCCAACAGGCAGAGGGGCCGCAAGGCGCTTGTACCGGGGACATCCCTGAGGGGCTTTGCTCCACTAGCGGGATCACTCCAGGTGGGGGGGCGCCTACATGCAGCACTACCAGCGTCATAGCAGAGGGCACTCCATCTCCCAGGTCTCTACCTGAGGTGCAGGGAAGGTCTGAGCTTGTGCTTCAAAGGGTACAGGTGGAGACTGGGCCCGGCTCTTCAAGCACTACACAGATGCACGTGGCGCGGGGAATGACAAGATGGCGGTTCGCCCGGAGCCGCCTCCTTCTGGAGAGCCGACATGGGAACGCACATCTAGGTGGGACTGGACCACTCCGTTAACCTGGTCCACGTCATACCCGACCACATCTGCACAAGGAAGGTACATAGCTCCCAGCGGGCTGTCGCAAGGACCGCCAAGACCACATGGCACGGCTCCCACACCCCCAGGCACTCCCCTTGCATGCGAGGATAGGTTCTTCTAAAGTTTCAAAAAGTTCCTTACACTCATGATATCACCGCAGATGGGCACCATCCTCAGGAGGGGGTCATCAAGGACATGCTACCCACGGCACTGCCTCGGGCTCCGACGGTGTTGCAGGCCCCGGTACCGGTTCAACCCTAGGTTCCCATGCTCACAGTCTCTGGCACATCCCCCAGCACTACCAGTCAGCACGTCTCCAACAGCTTCGAACCTGCAGGACACAGGCGACACAAACAAGGATGAGGACCAGGATACTCCCTCGTCAGCTAAAGCTTACCACGAGAGGCTGACTGGGCTAGCAGAATACCTGGGAATTCCAAAGCCTCAAGTTGAGCAGCCTGAGGCAGGGGTTCTGGCAGAAGTACTAGTCATCCGTCCGACTACAAGAACGGGCATCCCTCTGCAAAAAGATGTAGAATCCCTTGCCAAGTAGGGATGGGTGAAACCGTATTCCACGCAGACCACCAATAAACGGCTGGATGCCAAGTATAGGCAGGCAGAGCAAGACACCCTCATGCTGTCAGTGCACCCCCAACCACATTAATCAGTTATAGCTGCAGCCTCCCTCTACTCCAAGCCACAGTCTTCGTCAGCTGCTGCAACCTCAGTGCTCCTCAGGAAGGAGGAAAAGCTGTTGGAATCCTACAGAAAAAAAGATTACTCTAATGCCACACTCCATCTGCGCCAGGTCATTGCTGACGCCATGCTGGCAGCAGTGAATCAGAAGCTGTGGAGGGAGATTGCAGACTTCCTCCCAGAGCTCCCTGCGCAGAGTCAGTCGTGATTCAAGTGCGAATTGGCAGAGGCCAAAATTGTGGCCAAGATATCATGGAGTCTACAGTGGCTCACAGCGACACAGCAGGTAGCGAGATCTACCGATATGAGGATGGCTTGGCTGTAGGCGACCAAATGTAGCCCCGATGTGCAGGAGCGCATTCTAGACCTGTTATTTGAGGGGGGGCTTGTTCCACTCGGCCACGGATGAGGAACTTGACAAAAAGGAGAATAGCTCTCAGACAGGTAAATCGGTGTCAATCCTGACAGTCAGCGTCCAAGGCCTATAGCCAGAGTCACCAGCGCTTGGACGGAGCACGTACCTTTGGTGGCTTCAGGGGTTTTCAGGAGCAAAGTGCCAGACAGCCAGACCGTTCTTCTGGCCAACACAGGTGCAAGCAGCACAAATCCTCTCGCAAGGGGTTTTTCCAGTCCCCACCCTCCCAGGCACCAGCCTTGGAGGTTAAAAGTTGTGACAACGTCATCCAGATCGAGTCTCCAGTGACGGCAGGCTTGCCATGCACTTCCGTTCCTGGCAGGCAAGGTTCGCAGACCCATGGATCCTCTCTGTAGTCTCCACAGGCTTCCGCCTACCAATCCCTCCATTCCCTCTTTCCTCCCCTCCACTACCACAGATTGGGACGGCAACTCTCTTGGCGGAAATCCGCTTGCTCATCATGAGTCAGGTGGTAGAGGAGGTTCCAGCTTCGCAACGAGGCATGGGCTTCTATTCCCGAATATTAGTCATTCAGAAGAAGAACCAGCCTGGCTTGTGAGTTGTTCTAGACCTTTCTTCCTTGAACCTTTCCTTACCACATAAAAAGTTCAAGATGGTTACTCCAGCTCTTATTGCGGAGACTCTGTGTGTGGGAGACTGGATGTGCTCCCTGGATCTGAAGGATGCTTACTTGCACGTCCCCATTTGGGAGCCCCATCGTCCCTTCCTGAGGTTCGGGATCTTGGGCTTCCATTTTCAGTACAAGGTCCTTCCTTTTGGCCTCAACTCGGCCCCAAGGGTATTAACGAGTTTAATAAACCCGGTAGCAGCCCTGCTCAGGGCAGGATGCCACCACCTTTATCCATAACTTGACAAACTGCTCATCCGAACACAGTCTCTTCAGCACTCATGCACATGCTATACGATCTGGGGTTCTCAATCAACCTCAAGAAGTCGCAGCTGCTCTCCATCCAGTCTTTAACCTTCCTGGGGCTGATTTGGGATATGAGGGCAGGGAGGATTTTCCCCTCAGCAAACAAGATAATGGCGATCAAGAAGGCCACGAGGAATTTTCTCAGCAGACCAGCGACCTCAGCTTGGTGGTACCAGAACCTGCTTGGGATAATGGCGGCTTGTCTCCTGGCTATGCGACACACAAGACACAAAATAAGGAGACTGCTGCTGTATTTCTCAGCCTCCTGGAATCAGGAGACCGGCTCTAGGCAGCCCTAGTCAGCATTCCACAGCATCCACACCTGGATCTGGAGAGGTGGCGTGCAGAGACCAACCTGATAACGGGCATACCGTTAAGGTAGCCCTCTCAGGAGATCGCCATCACCACAGACTTGTCCCTAGAGGGATTGGGAGGGGGGTGGCTACGCTGGGCAATCAGTCTCCATGGCATATGGTCACGGCAGGAACAGCTGGAACACGATCAACTGGCTTGAGATGATGGCCATCTGGCTTGCTCTCAAGACGTTCCTCCCCATTATCAGCAGCTGGTCGGTCTGCATACAGACAGCTCCACCTGTATTTACTACATCAACAAGCAGGGAGGTACCAGGTCCCCTCCTCTCTGCAGGCTGTCCATCGACATTTAGGATTGGGCACTGATGAACAACATTTATTTGTCAGCAGTCCTTCTTCTGGGGGAATCCAACTTGGAAACGGACCGGCTCAGCAGGCTGGGGATCAACAACTACGAGTGGCAGTTGAACGAGGAGGTCCTCAGTGGTATCTTCGACATGTGGGGTCACCCCCAGGTAGACCTATTCACGAACGTGAGCAACAGAAGATGCCATCAGTTCACATCATGGCTGGAGCAAGGCAGAGGATAGCTGGAGGATGCATTACAGATTCTGTGGAACAATATGAATTCATACGCCTCCACTCTAATTCACAGGGTCATCTGCAAAGTCAGTGAGTCACGGGGCCTCCGGCTCATCTTGATAGCCCCCTGGTGGCTGGCAATACCTTGGTTCTCCGACCTTCACTGCCTCACAGATCAGCCCCCGGCAGGCCTCCCGTTGGCACCAGCCCACTTACCATCCCAGCAAGGGGGCACAGTGGTTAGCCCTGGCAGCTTGGTTCCTAAACAGATCACTCTAAAGCATTTGCACTTGTCACAGGACAATCTGGCTATCATAGAGGGGGCAAGAAGCGACTCCACCAGGAATCAGTACCAAAGCAAGTAGACCAGGTTCTGCCACTGGGCCAAGACAAACAAGATTGATCCTCTGACATGCCCACTGGATGAGGTTATCCTCCTCTGCACACCTGGCTCATTCAGGTGTACAGGTAGACACCTGCCGTATGTATCTGGTGTCCATAGCAGCCTACAAGAATTCGGGAGACAACATCTTATCCTCTTCCAATCCGGTGGTTAAAAGGCACTTAGCGGGTCTGACCAGATTATATCCTCCTGTCAAATGCCCACATCAGGTCTGGGACCTTAATGTAGTGTTGGGCGCCCTGACACACAAACACTTCGAACCCATGGCGTCAGCAGAAATCAGGCTGGTTAGTATTAAGACCGCCCTTCTGGTTGGCCGTCCTTCAGCACGCCGGATCAGCGAAATTCAGGCTCTGGTGGCTTCAGTGCCCTATACCACGTTTCACTGGGATAAGGTGGTGCTCAGGACACATCCTGCCTAAGGTTATTTCTTCCTTTCACATTAACGAGGATATAGTGCTCCCAACATTCTTTGCGTATCCAACGGCTGAGGCTCAAAAGGTGTTGCACTTTATGGATGTCAGGCGTACTCTATCAGGACAGGACAAAGAGCTTCTGTTAATCGGATGCCATGTTGATCACTTTTGGTGGATCAAAGCCAGGCTGTCAAGCCTCCAAGGCTTTCAAAGCAAGGTGGATGGTTATGGCCATCAAGGAGGCATACGAGGGGCAGCACACGCCTTTGCCGGCAAATATGCATGCCCACACCATCGGAGGCAAGGCCACAGCTGTGGCTTTCCACAGACACGTCCAATGGCAGATTATCAGCAAAGTGGGTACTTGGGCTACCCCATCAACCGTTTGCAAACACTACTGCTTGGATGCCAGCGCCAGGTAGGACGCAGCATTTGGCCAGGCAGTTTTGAAGTACTTGTTTTCTTAGAGGGGCAATTCTCCTCCCCAGGTCTGCTTTCGGTTGTAATCGCCCATACAGTATGGAGGAAAGGGGACGGGATAAGTTACTCACCGTGGTGACTTAAGTACTCCTAGTCCATAGTCCCCTTTCCTCCAAACGCTCCACCATCCTGCCCTGTAATAAACCAGTATTATTAGGCAATTGTAATATTGTTGACGCGTCAAAGGGGACTGAGGAGTGGTGCCGGTGGGTGGAGTCAGGGGAGGGCATGCTCCCAGGGCAGCGCCCCAATGCGCATCTAAATTTAAAGGGAAGACCATTTCTTCTGGTGAAAAAGGTTGTTTCCCGTCCCTAGCGAGGACGCCCATACAATATGGAGGAAAGGGGACTATGGACTAGGTGTATGTTAGTCACTACGGTGAGAAACTTATAATAAATATCTGTGCACCATTTTTCATTAACCACAACTTTAGTCTGGCTTGAGGCAGCACACAACACCTGGTGGCTACCTACAAGGTAAGATGGTCTCTCCTGCATGAAAGTAAAGTGCATGCAAATGTAAGCTGGAGTTGATTGGTGTTTATGCACTCCTCCCCCTCAGCACTGTTCATTCTCATCTATCTCTCACTGTCAAAACTTTGCCTCTTACTGCTCTTCAAAAATCTCAGAAATATGATCCACTCTGACCACCCCTAACTCTGCCCTCTTCTCACCACTCATTCTTTCCTTCTTTGTCTTATTCCCTTCTTCCACCAGAGAAGGGTAGGCATGGTATCAAAGTAAGACAGACACAAGTGATCACAGTTCAAGGGTATTTATTAAACTGTAAAATGGGTGAGATAAACACCTAATCTAAACCTGTATCTAAGATGGGAGCAAGCTACGACCATCAAATAATAGTCCTAGTGGAGTATAGTCAAATAAAAAGGGCCTATACTAAAACATCTATTGCCGATCCTTACCGCTGTGCTACAAAAGAGTGTGGGATAATGTTCACAAGAAAAGAAAGAAGTGCTCACAAAATGATAGGTCCGGATGCTATGGCTGGGGTCTCCCTTCCCCTTGTTTTTAGCACGGGCCAAGGTGGGACTCTCGAGCACAGCACACACCTGGGCCTTTCTGGCAGGAGCTTACAGTCCTTTTCTCAGTATTGGGGCCTTCTGTGCCCAAGTCTCCTTTCATGCAAAGTCTCTTGCTTCAGAGGGCCTGATACACCAAAACAACAAAATAAAAGTTCCTTCTGGTTAACTTCACCTTGGTTGAGTACCTTTTCACCCTTGGATCCCCCTCAGCCAGGCTCTGATCCTTCTGTCGTCAGCCTCCCTCAGTCGGGTTCAGGCCAACTAGAGCGCTTGCCAATTTAAACGGACTTTTGATAAGCGATCTTGTCTCGCTGGCCACTCTGTTCGCTTACGGCAAGCGCAGAATTTTTACCATCACAGTTCGCACAGCGTTCCCCTTAGCCGGGTGCAAATGCCAGTTCCACACTAACAAAACTTCTGCAATGTGTCAAGGACTTTCGAGTGTATAAGGGCTTTGGCTCGACCCCTGTTTGACCACCGTAACACCTTATACCGGCCTTCCTCGTGGCCTCTTGGTACTTGTAGTTTCTTCACTCTCAATGTCTAACACCGTCTCTTCATTCAGGAGAGGGGTACCAGCCAGAGACCTTCGACTGAGGTCCCCCATGGCGCTGGAACACTCTATCTCTGGTATCGAGTTTGTTCACAAAAGACCTTCTGTCTATTTATGGTCTTACTGTTGCCACTACAACCTTCAGCTTAACAGTGTGGTCGACTATCGGGCTCTTCTGACTCACCGGCTGTGCTGAGCTCGTTGGCGGTTCCTTTGCCGCTGGAGTCATGGACAGTACCACGATGGCAACCATGTCTCTCCGGCTATCAGTGCAGGAGGGTGCCATGTACCGCTGACATCCGTCACACCATCTGCCAGCTGCGATTCCCAGTTTTATGTTGCTTTCATCTGAAGCTTTGCGGGTCTGGATTGGAAAGGGCAAGGGCAAGGGCAACTCCCTCCTTGTCGTCCTTTCAGGTCTCGCCGCCTTTCTTCTCAGTTTGAACTGCCATCGTGGAATGGCTGATTCCTTTTGCTTTAGGCCTTGCTCAGACTGTGCTCCTGTGCTCGGCCTCTTATCCCTATGGGGAAGGGAAAGGGTAGTCAGGTGTGTGTAGTTGTCGGTAATTGCCTGGCTCTGCCTGATCCTTTTGTTGGGTCATGTCAGGTAAACGGCTCAGGTATTAGTCTGTTGTTGTTCATGTTGGAAAGTGGGGGGGGGGGTAGAGTTTCTATCTATCCTAATAGGCAGGATGGGGAAAGGGCATCACAAAGAAGGGGATACTCAACCTCCAGTGTCCCACTTCATGCCCAGAGGACTCCCCCCATCCAGGTGATCCTCCCCCACTGGTCCACCCCCAGGAACTGGATCCAATAGCGATGGCTGTGTCCTGGCCACCTGGATGACAGATCCCTGGGGACTAGCAGGTGAGACACCTTCAGGTTTCTCACACCACCTACTGAGCGGATTACCATCATGTGGACTGCCAACCCTTGTTCTCCAGGTGATCAGTTTGACCCCACAGTCTATTGACCGAGCACCCGGGACCTACACCTAACGCTCCTCTAACGACTCGCAAGTAGTACCTTGTAGCATTGCTAGAAAACTGTAACTCTCAGTATTCTAAAGAAATCATGAACGCAATAACAATGCCAACTATCTGTCTGTCATTGCCCCACCCTCACTATTCTGAAAGCTTGGTGTTTAAGCGGATTTCTAATTATCTGGGGGACTGATGCTGTGCCCATCTTCCCATCCTGCCTTTGAATCTGGGCCTCTCTTCCGGCGCTCAACAAAATGACGTTCCTCGCATCTCCTACCTGCACACCGCTCCAAAGCATCCTCGTCTCAACTACCTTCATGCATCTGTTTCCTTTAGCAGTCTGTCACCACTCCCCTCCCTCTAATATGGACACCTAGGACTCTGTTGCGCTGGATTTCACAAAACGCAGCAGTATAAGCACATAAGTAACCTAACCTGTTAATATCTACTTGCGCTCTAACAAAATGCATTTCCCGAAAAGATAAAACATTGCTGGAATATAGATTAAAAAACAAAAATACCATTTTATTTTTTGCGCAACATGGAACAGAGTCAAATGGTTAGCTGGATGGCTCGACTCCAGGAATTTATTACGGCAAGTCATAAATATTCCAGAAAATAGTAGTATGTGGAGTTCTCGTTATTGTACCTCAGCATCACTTTCGAAACTAATCTGGTCTTCACAAGATGGCTGAAATCCATTGTTTGATGATGTACTTCATGAGACGTCAGGCAACCATCATGGCATGTTTTATGGGATGCCTCGACTTCAACCTCTGTCTTTCTGATGATACTTTGTTTACCGGTAAATCAGATGACTGGGTATTGGTCACTGATGGACCTTTGGTTCATCGCTTAACCCATGTAACCTTTCAATGGTCTTTCCGCTCTGCTGAACATCTCTTTAAAACTTCCAGTTGGGTCCCCTTATTTTTCAAGTGCTAAACCTAATCTGCTACGCTACCCTTCTCTGTCCACTATTCTGAACTTTGCTTACCGAATCGCAAGGCCAAGTATGTAACTTGGTCAAGTGCAGTTGAAGGTTACCTCTTACCATGAAAGACTGAAACAGAGCTCCACCTGGACTTGAGGTTACATAGACTAATGTGCTAGGCAGTAGCATTTGATACTAGCAATTGGTTCACCGAATCTTCAGATCCGTTGATCAACAATGTGAATGATGTCTTTGTAAGAATTCATAGATGGGGGTGGGGTTGAGGCAGAACCCCATGCCTGTAGGATTTCTGTAGCTATCTTTACAGTGACTTTTCATGACCTCTCTTGCTGTTTCTCCTGGCCATTTCCTTTCAGTGTCTTCTTCCCAAAGCCCATGACTAAAGGGTTTCTGTTTTGAAGAGGCCCTTTTCCTTATTGATTCTGCTTCCAGCTCTTACATTCTTGTTTGTGTAACTTCTGTTCTAAATTAAGGAGCCCATTTCCTTAACGCCTTCACCCATTCCAAAAGGTATTTCTTTCCAATAAGGTTCTTGCTCATAAATCATCTTGATCACTTTTTTGGAAAGTCATTTCCTAAACCAAGAAGTCTATTTTCTATAGGGTTTCTGGTCCTTATCTCAAATCCCTTTTCCTGTAGAGTCGCCACTCAAAATGCCACAATTTAATTATTCTTGCCCCTATCCCTGAGACCATTTTTCTGTCTCGTTTCTTTGTCCAACCAGAGAAACTTTCTTTTTTGTAATAGGTGTTTGTCATAAGGAATAAACACTGCTTGTAGTTTCGCAAGTTTTGAAGTACACAGATCTGTGTATGCTTTGTAAAACTGGTGGCTGATTGTGTGATTGATGAAAGGTGTAGTTGAATGTGGAGACTCTTTGAACCCACTCGGTGTCATAGTCTGACCCTGTGCCAGTATGCCATCTGTGAGGGTGGAATAGCCAAATCCTTTCTTTTTAAATGATGCGGATAGATTTGTCTCTGAAAGTGGTGACTGCTGAGCAGACCCCCTCCCTTTGATAATGCTCCAGGCTGAAAAGCATAGTGCATGCATGCAAGTCTTCTGGTCTTGTCTACCGAAACCTTCAGCACCTGCCTTGTGGTTTGGTAAACTGGCAGTTCAAATTGTTGCACATTCTTGCCAAAAGCTGGATAGAGCACAACACTCCACTAGCAGGATCTTCCTTTAAACTGTAGGCATTCCTGAATCATAGAATTGTGTACTCAATCAACCTGGCAGCAGATGAAAAATTGAAATATAAGCCATAACTGGTAAAGACATGGTGGTCTCTCAGAATCAACAATAATACTGGCCAAAACGTCAGTTTGTCTGCTTGCATTCTAGTAACCTTGCTGTTCAGGCCTTCTGTGTACTCACTGTCTGGGACAGAGTTCCACCCCAAAGAAAACATTTGGGCTCTGCACCGGCAAACACCATTGGTCTTCCCTGGGAAAGGGTTGCTGCCTCTCAGTAAGGCAGGAACTGCCCTCAAGTGGAAGGGAGATGTCCAGTGCACCAAGACTGGCTCAGCCAGACCAAAATAAATCCCACAGTGGGTATTAGCAGTGACTTTAATATAGGCAGACTGGGAAAGGGTGTTGAGTAGACCAGACTAGCTCAGGCGAGGACATTCTAGTAAGAGAAGGGATTCCCCCATCTTCTGGAGTTCTCAGAGCGCTTATACTTCCAGTACCCTTGCCCCACTTCATGTAGACCAGGTATCATTGGTATGAAATCACCAGGTAGAAGATTCTCTAACGACAGCCAGGATTGGGTATGTTACATAAGCCTACAAGGTACAAATCCACTCTAGCAGATTGACTATTTAAAAGCGTGACCCACCCCTTCTTTGAATCCTCTTTGGACATATGAAGGATTACATCTGGAACTCTATTGGGAGCCCAGTCTGCTTTAAAGCCCCCCCACCCGCCTAGAGGCGAAGACAGACCTCCAGAAAAGGGGTGAGCCTTTTCCCTTTACCCTCCTAAAGGAACCTTTGGGGTGGTCTGCTGGTTGGACTAGGCCTACTGCCGCTGTGATCACTGTAATCCAGGAACATGTACATTGGAGGGGACAGAGCCCTGCATGTGATCTCTAAAATTCTTCCCGGCCGGTAACTGCAGAATTAAGGACTTCATACCTTGGAGTCCCTGGACGGGGACCTCTGCTCAACTAGAAGTCAAGAACCACACTGGGCACTGTTTGCATGCTTTAGTCGCATTTTTGATCTGCATGACTGTGTCCAGTTGCTTTTAAAGCTTCTGCAAGCAACTGAAGCTGCCTTTGACATTCTTTGAATGGATCTTAGATCTTTTTCTATGCCAACTTGACTCAGTGGAAGACACTGACTGGCCCAGCTCTACTTGATCCACAGGAATCAAGTCTCTAGCTGTCCCAATGCTTACTCAACGAAGTGGAATCCATCTACTTGTCTGTCCCCACGCTGATCCAAATGGTGGGACATGAAGTTTGACTTCTTTCTGTTGAGTCCCAGAACAAGTATTTAAAGGTAATTTAAGTAGTTCAGCCCCACCTCCCACTGGCCTTCTTAAAGGGCCCTACTGAATGGAAGACACCACTCTACCTTTGTGAAAGTTATTTTCAGTAAATTGAAGTTGCCGGTACACCCCCATCTTCAAACCTAGAGTGCAGCTTTTGTGACAGAATGCCTTCTGCAATATGGTGTAAGCCTTCGTTTTTTTATTAATAAAATGTGCGTATGTCTGTTTCTGAAAGGGAAGTCTGATGATCAGACCCCCATTTCATATTACTCCATGCCAAAATCCTAGGCACTCGTGACTTGCTGAACATCTACTGACATCCTCAGCACCAGCCCTGCATTGGCAGCAGGGCAGGCTCGAAGGCCACCTGTGCATTCCTACGGGGTTCACAAATTGAGGCGAGCTGGGAGCTATGTAGCTCCTGCTTGTAGCCCAGAAGAGCCTGGTTAGCTTGACAGCGGCAGTTACCAGGAGCTACTTTTGAATCCCCGGGCCAATGAATGCTGGACAAACACACATATGCCATTTAACTGTGTGCATTTGGGACGATCTAAAAATAAAAAGGACACATTTATACACTATTTAAAGCACAAGGGGTCATAAATAATGGCCAAAATGACATGTGTGTATCTTCTGTGGATGTTAAATTTGCAGAATGCTGTGTACTAGCTCCTCATTCCCTAGTGGTAGCCCCTGGTCACCACAATGTGTACTAGCTCCTCATTCCCTAGTAGTGGCTCCTGGTCACTGGTTAATGCTGCATACACAGGTGCTACCTTTAGCTCCTGCTTATTGTGAGGGGTCAGAAATGAGAGACTGACACAAAGCTGTGGTTTTCTCAACTTTTGACATATTTATTAAAATTAAAAAAAGGATGGGATAACACCTATCTGTCCCTATCCTAACCAGAAGGTTCCTGCCTATCAAACTAAAAGCTAAAGAAAGATGTCCAAATGTATCTGAGCCTCACACTAATAGATACAACCAATTTACATATGGTAAATAGGTCTGTTTTTAGTTTAACCAAAATGTGCAAAAGTTCAAATTCAGATTTCCCATAAAGTAATCCTTGTGATCAGGGTTCGATTCCCTACCCATGAATCAATTCAGGAAGGCTTTTACAAGAGTTATGTTTCAACAATGTTCTATTCAGTTCAATGAAAAAGGTTTCTTTCATCCAACACTTCTTTCAAATTGATTGAGAGACTCTCTTCGACAAAACACTTGTTCAAAACCAAAGCACCTGTTTCTTAGTGTTCTTTCCAAGCAGCAAAAATGATTACGTAGAAAAATGTCACAACCCTTCTTTCCATAGGATAGCTTTATCAGGATAGCACAGCAAATGTGTCTTGTTACACAATAGTTTGTTAAACGGATAAAGTAATGGTAAGGTAAATAACTAGCACAGAGGCTCTTTATAGCACTACAGTTTTCTGCTTGAAGACAACTGTTCCTTTCCTGTTTCACTCACCTGCCAGGAATGGTTTCAACTTCACACACAAGGTTCTTTATAACCACAATGTTTTCTATTTGAAAGCAACTTTAACTGTTCCTTTCCTGGTCTACTTTCCGGCCAGAAATAGGCTTCAAATTCATGCAACTTGTTTCTCTCCTGGTTTACTCACCTGCCAGGAATGGTTTAAACTTTACATAACTCTCAATGGTTTCTCTGCTTGTAGCAATGGCAATGTGGGTTCCAGGTTTCCCCAAAATACTGGTATCTTCTGTGAGGAGAATTGCATCCTGTCTGCCATTCTTTTCTACTTAGTCGGATTTCACAATTGTCTTTGAATTGTAATTGTCCCTTATGGAGCGTCCCTTATGGAGCGTCCCCGGGTTACCTCTCTGTCTCTCTAGGTACTCAGCAGCTTCCTATGGCATCTCTGGGGGCTTTCACAGGGCTGCAGTGCGGCTTCAATGCAGACGGGATCTCTGGCCACTGTCAGAGCCTCTCTGGCCTGCCAACGCTGCTGACAGCTCTGCAGTGCTTGCTGTTGCTCATGTGGCACTTCCTGGGAGCTTGCCGGGCTCCACTGGGACTTCAGGTACGCCGGTCTGATGGAGCGTCACTGAGTCACTCAGGACCGCTTCTCCCTTATGTGCTGGGCTTCTCGCACCTCAGCGTTCTTCCACACTTCTGCTTCCCGCTGCGCAGAATCCCATGACTTCTACTCTGACTGCAACCTCTGCCGAGGCCTTCGCTTCGGCTTCTGCTGCTCCTGCCACTTTCCTTCCTCTGCTTGTCAGCTGCGGCTGGGCTTTCAATTTAAATGTCCCGTGCAGCTGTTTAGAATTAAAACAACTAGACCACACGGTCTGTTTGACATCATCAGTTATCCTTATCAACTCTTTATTCCTCTTCATCGTCCCAGTACTTTAGGCATTCTGAGCTTTGAAGTCCATAGCGCTTATAGGTTTTCCAAAATCACTTTGTTTCAACTGATAATTGGAGGAAACAGCAGATGTCATATTAACATTCTAAGCAACAACATTAAGTTCAGGATTTTTACCTAAGACAGAACCATTACAGTCAGCGAGTACCACATGTGATCCATATATTCCCAAAGTGGAAAACGTATTCTGTTTAGGTGGTCTTTCATATATTGGGCCTCATTACACGGACGGCGGTGGACCAAGATGCTATTAGCACCTTGGTCCATGCCGGTAAAATACCGGCACCGCCTTGGTGGAAAGGGGAATTACCGCCCTATTCCAAGGTTGGTGGGGCGGTAATTCCCCCTTCCCCCATTGCCCTTCCCCATTCGCATTTTTGCCCCATAGGGCATAATGGGAATGGGGAAGGTGCTAATTACGGCACCGCAAATTGCGGTACCGTAATTAGTTCCCAGGTCCCTTTGCGGGTTGGTTTTTAACGCCTGCAAAAAGCAGGCGTTAAATTCTCCAACCCGCAAAGGGACCTCGTAGTAAGGCGGTAAGGGTTTACTGGTACCGGTAAAACACCGGTAAACCCTTACCGCCTACCGTGTAATGAGGCCCATTGTCTTTGAGGCTTTCCAATGGGTGGGTTTTTCGCAGTGGCAACATGCCATCAGGCATTTGGGGATTATAGGAGCTTCATCCCCACAAAAGGATGAATACAGCGCTTCTCTTAAGGGAGTCACCATTTCTCCCCGATGGCCGTCTCCTCCCATGTGATCCTCCCTCATGTTGCTAACCCCAGGGTCTGGATCAGGTAACTGTTGTTTTTCCCTGGCCACATGGGAGTAAACTTTAGGTTGGGGACCAGTGATGACTCTCCAAGATTCATCACATTATCCAATCTTAATTTCGAGCCCTGATTCTGACAGCTGCTGTAACCCAAGTTCCAACAGGCAGAGGTAGCCTTTTAATCCTCTGCATCTCTGATTCAAAACATGTGTGCAGCCTGGTGGCATGTTTCTGTAAATATGAGCCATGGCTTGTTATGGCTTGGTTGCTACTGTTGGGGGTCCCACAATTATACAGTGACAGTATTTGCATATCATATTTGCTTCAGCTTGGTGAGCAGTATTTCAGCTATGACCAAGAGTTGGTGAGTATTGCCTCTGACCTGGATATCTGCACAACAGCCATGTGGGACAATGCCCAGGAAGTTGCTTTGCTTCTTTGATCCACTCTGAGCAAGGCAACACCCTTCTCCACACCTACCGTGCCCCGCACTCTCGCTCCCCAGACCAGAGGACCCCTTCCAAGGAGGTCTCATGGGAACCAGGGCTTTAAAAACAGTCCTGGTATAACAAAGTCCAACTCGCACCAAGGGGCTGATCAGTGGAGTCCCTTTGAAGTCATCAGACAAGGCCATAAATTAGTTTTCAAAAATTGATTAGCAGAGTTTGCTAATAAAATGTGTCTTGATTAGCAAACAAACCCATTTGATTAGCAATTGTGTACTAATATTTTTAATGCCACCAGAAGATACGTGTTCCCAAGATATACAATGAGTAACAATACAGCAGTTTTGTGTACCGCTGCAGTAAGACATTTGTGTGATGTCGGGCTTTGCAAATGCTTTAAAATTCCACTACACCTGCAGGTTGAGTAACTTAGTTTGCCCACTCGACTGAATGACATGCACTAGATCCATGGCAATGGAAGACAACACCTTTTAAAGTGCTTTCTGCAAAATGGTGCAAGTCACCACAAACCCACTTTAGTTTGGCACACTGCTGCTACCCGGAGGCCAGCCATGCACCGTGAAACTTTTATTTGACGTTTACTGCAAACAAAGTAAAGTTTAAATAAACGTTTCCAACATCCCCTGCAAATGGTACTGGCCCCTCTTAAAATCTACTCAACTAAGCGAGTGGGTGAAAATACTTTGCGAGCCCTGCATGACTGTCTGTAAAAAGGTTAGCTGCATGAATGGACACAAATAAATAGATATGATAAAAAGGCTCTGAAAACAGTTTGGCCAGCTCTCTACTGCAGGTGCAAATAGATAATGCAATCGTAATCGTAGAGCAAAGGGAGCTCTGGAGCCCAAAGACAGCGTACAGTTTTGCAGTAGGTCTATAGATGCACAGACTGGATGAAACTATTGATTGCTACTTTAAGTAAATATCAAGTTAGCTTTGTGTATTCATTATGTAAAGGACTAAGCATATTGGATGGCGTAGCAGGCAGAGAACGGGACGAACTAGGCATACTATTGTAGCTTGCAGCCATCTCACTTTCAGAGTAGCAGGTATAAAGCAACATGGTAAGATAGAATGTCAAGGACTATGGGATCAGTACATGGTTTGAGCACCAGTTGCAAGCTGTATGTAACCAGCAGGCCACAGGACTAGGTTTGCCATCAAAGCATTTGGCTGCGTGGTCATGTGCATTTTCAAAAGTGTCCACTTATCGCTATGAAGCATCGTTCCAAACAAAATGAAATCTAGTTGACACTGAAATTTAGATACACTTCACTGTAAAGCATGGGGATAATGCAGTGTTTTATAGTAGCAATACTGTAATTATGCATTATGTAACCTATTACATTTTTAGAAAAGGAATTGAAAGCCTTTTTAAAAAGAAATAACTAACACATACTGGTCTTTGGCAGACAGGATACAGTTAGCTTAATAACGGTAATATCCCGATTATTTCCGGTTTGCAACTATTTCAAAAAGAAAAGGAAATGTGCGTAGCACTCCCACAGAGGCCTTTTGGCACGTGAATGAAGGGGATAATTACTGCTGCACTCTCTCTATTAGCCCTTTGAAACTTGCAGTGAACAGAGAAAGGAGGGTGGGGATAGCTCTGAAGGCAAGAGAGGAATGCAGGGTGAGCTGTGCTTTCATTGAACAGGGTAACTTAAATAGCTGGTTTTGCTACACAAGTGCCAATTTAATTAGCAAACCTACTGAACTGCATAGCAAATTGCTCCACGACACTGCTTATTTTATGCCTTGGAGATGCGCTATACAAGATCACTTTACGTTATATTACATTACCATTTAATAGGGGTAATAATAACACTTATCACAGTAATTCAATGAGGGGGGTATCTGCCACAAACACTACCTTTTTAAAACAGGATTTTATCATTCTTATTAAACTTGAAATGATGGACTGGGTTAGCTGGAACTTTGTTATGATTATTTGTTTGAAACACTGAGTGGGCCCATTAAGTGAGAGCGTTAAACTCTTGTGTTGAAGTTGTAATATGTAAGTTTGGGTCGGGTGCCATTCAGGGTGCTGGAGGTCGGACTTTGAAGCTACCTGTTGAAAGGGAACAGGGAGGATGATTGCAGACTGTTAATTTCTTCAGTTTTTCAATAATTAATTGTTTCGAAGTCAGGGCAACAAATGATGAATACTTTTGTTCAATGAAAAACCTACAGTAAAATGCTTGTAAGACTAAATGTTGTGGATGATTGTTGAGGGCCTTTTTGAAACTGTTGACTATAAGTTAACTTTTGAAGGTGCATTTTAACTTGATTGCAAATGTTATTGTCTTATACCTACACCAAATGTGCATCATTGAAACATTTTTTAACCATGTTGTTAAAATGTATGTTTTCTTAAATCCGTTTGGCCTGTAGACCTTTATTTGAGACTGTATTGGGCAGCGGTGTAGTGCATAGATAATAAGGGAGATTATTCCTAATGCAAATTCCAATTGTTGATTTTTGAAGTTTTATTTTTGAGGATGCACATAATGGGCCCCTCATTCAACTGTATTAATCACCAAGCATACTCACTGCCCCGCCCAAGGAGCTGAAAGCAGGGAAAACATAAGTTAACACCTTATTAAAGAGGTCTGTCTTTGGCCGGCAAGTACATATTTTGACGATTTACAAGGTGTTGTCACTTCTCCCCAAAGGGGAGCCCTTTTTCATAAGACTAGGGAGGTGAGGCTGCTACCCATCTGTCCTCCTAGGGGTGATTTAATGCAGGAGGACCTCATGGGGAGATACTCCCCCTCTGGTGAGAAGGATAACCACCTGGGGTGCAGTCCTGAAAATCCCATCACCCCCATACATTCCCTAGTCCCACACCCCACCTCCAATCCTTTTTTAGAAAGCAAACATATGTACTATTGTCATAGTGATGAGACTAACGAAGTAAGGACTGGGACGAGGAAGAACATCAGAAGCATGAAGATTACACTGAGACAGTTTCAAAATTGCAAGGCAAGTTTTAATTTACACAGACAATACACTCGAGTGCACTTCAGGTTAAACCACGACCAGTATTTCATGGAGAGGGAGAAGTGAAGTGTCTGAATGGTACACGGTTTCTTCTTTTGTACAGAAAGCCTGCATCAGCATAGGCCAGTTGTTAATATTCTACAAGAGATAACAACACAAATATGTTCAGACTGCATACGTAATAATGCCCTAATTACCAGAAGGCAAAACAAATTAAATGTTCAACTGTTATTATTGTTATTGCGAGTTTCTACTTTACTTATAGCTTTAATGACAAACTCTTTCGGCCAGTTCACGGACAGTGACTTATGTTTGAGGCCTTAAACACAAAATCCACTTGCCCTCCAGTCCAACAACGGTCACCTTATTTGTACAATCTTAAAAAGACACCTTTTGTGCGTTTAACAAAGTGGAAAGGCAGAATACTATGACTCAATGTGTAACTAACCTCTGCTTGGTGCAGTCAGCATTTACATAGCATTTAGAATGTCTCTGAAAATACTGGTCTTCTAAACCCGGGAGAGCGGTTTGAAATAGATCCTAGCTCTGGGCTAATTGTTATAGGTCAAACACGTTTGGCCATTAACAATAAAAGAATAGAGAGAGCAGGAATGCTCACAGGAAAAGTATATTAATGTTGATAAAAATGAGATTCTAGATGAGACAAGTTTTATGAGCATGAATACAGAAGAGCTATTTCAAGCTCTTGAAAATGTGTTGGTTACACTTGTTGAAAAATGTGATTCAATTGAAAGTAAATTAGCGATACATTCCTTGTTACTTTATGAGATCAGCACAAGAAAGCAACATAATGTTTGTGATCAAAGTACTAACACCTCTGTTGAAATTGTAGATGTTGAGGTGAACGCAGATAGTGGAATCTGTGAGGTAACTAAAACTAATATTCCGTACAAGTGTAATAATGAGCACAATGTAAAAGAATATAGTGTACTAAAAAAGAAAAGAAGATGAACGAAAGAAAAGTGTGAACCTCGATGGGCTAAAAAACAAGACAAAGGGAAGACCAACAATAAGAAAAGAAGTTACGGCCAAGCTGCCATGTATAATACTATGAAAGCTAAACAAGTTAATAATGGATGTATAGTCCATGTTGATGAGTGTTGAAATTAATGAACATGAAATAAATGTGTCTGTGAACAATCAGAAGATTAATAAGACTGAGCCGAAATCGCTATCAATATATAAAGAAGCACATTTTGTTGGAGAAGGAGAACACAAAGTTGCTATACATGAAGATCTTGTGAAAACTACCTCCAGAAATAAAACTGAAAAAACAAGAAAGACAAATGATAGTGACACTAGGGAATTTTTTATTAACCCACCTAAAATACAACAGAATAAGAATAAAACGGAGATGCTAAATGAACCGAAGAAGGTGGGAATAAAGAAGACTAAAAAACATAAAAAGGTAGAAAGTTTAGATGAAATAATCACAGATTTACATAATTTATATGAGCATACAACAGGCTCACAGGTGGAGGATGGAAGAACGAGAGATGTGAGAAAGATAAGTCCTGATAAGAATGAGGCCTTAAATTATGAAAAACCTCAATACTTTAAATTATCTAGCTTTTCAGTATTTTTTGTAAACATGCAAGAATGGGATGGGACTAACAAGATGACGCGGGTTCTGCAATTCGAATAAATTGATACAGCTGAGTTTGTTGTCCTTAATAGACGGCAAATCCTGGCACTATGTTCTTCCATTGTCCCTCTGCGGATGATTGTATCAGACGATCTTAAGATAGTTGATCAGGTGGTGAGTTCTAACAAAATTGTGTCAAAAGTATGGTGCAATGAACTGTCAATTCATGAATTTATTTTGAGTCAAGGCAAAATGTTTGAGAAATCAGGATATACCTGCATTGAAAGTCACATGCCAAAAGTCAAATATGAAATAGTAACTAGTGCACATAAACCCAAAAGGAATAATCAAGATGGTAAAGTAAATAATGTAAACATCATAAATCATAATATGCACTGTGAAGGCACTGATTCTGGACCTACTGATACAATACCTCCTGAGGGTTATTGGCAGTGGCTTCTTGTAGCATTTAAACCACATTTTGAAGTGCGTCCCTGATGGCAATGAAATTATTCTATCCTGGAGCAATCGAGGAAATGCACATTACACAGAGGATGATGGGTTGTTAGATAACATAAACATGTTTAGAATGATTACGCTACAAGAAACATGGATTGTTAATGAATGCGAACTAGATGGACATCGTAATTTTACAAGCAATGCCAGTCAAGGTCCTAGAGGTCGTCCTAAGGGAGGTCTGATGGCCTCATTCAAACCACCTTGGAGAGGAATAAAACATAAAGAATCCAGTAACATGGTATTAATAGTAGTAATATCATGTATTTCCTCAGATATGGATAAAATAGTATTAGTCAATATATACAATCCACCCGGAGGAAAATATAACAACGAGAATATTCTGACCATTTCCAAAATTCTTGAAGAATTTAGTAACAAGACCCCAGTTATTATAGTGGGTGATCTAAATACAAAACTTAATTGTGAAACTGAGGTTATAATAAAACAATGTAATTCCGAACCTTTTGCTATACAAAATAATTCTAGAGAAAGTAAGGCTTGGATATCCTTATTTAACAAATATCACCTGACTGTGCTAAACGGTAATACTCTTGGAGATTCCATGGAAAATGTGACCCGGGTATGCAGAAAAAGTAGGAGTACCATTGACTACATGGTTGTGGATAGAAGAGCCCAAGAGGTAGTATGCGATATGGCGGTCAGGTGTAGAGAAGAAAGCAACCACTTGCCCCTATATCTGCTGATAAAAAGCGAAAGTAAAAAATAGAAGTGCATATCAAATGAATGGAGAGATTGGAATTAATGCAGCAGGCAATCGTATTAAATGGAATCCAACAAATATTAAAAAAGGTAATGAAGTGGCTATACATTTGCTAGACACTTTTATTCGGAATTATGAATCTGTCCCTATGAAACCAGTGAGTACGTTTTTGGATGAATTTGAGCTGGTAACTAATAAAATGAGCGCAACAGTAATGGAAAAACGTAAATATAGATCACTAAATGAAAAATTGAAATGACACATCACAAGAAATTTGATAACGCCATTCACTATGAAAAAAACTGTTAAGCTCAAATATTCGTGAATGTGTTAATAAGAATGAAACATGTGGAGTTGAAAAGATATGGAAACTCAAAAGTGAGTATAAGTACTGGAAAAAATCCTACCTGAAAAGGAAAAAATATGAGATCTGGCTTACCCTCGCTAATGCAGCAAAAAATAAAAATGATCAAGAAATGTGGGACATTATTAATAACAAAAGAGAAAAGTCTTCCTGTTAATTCTATCCGTGAGAGTGGCTGGATTGCTCATGTTAAAAATACACTCGGGAGTATGGTTGATGATGTACCCAACTATAACAGAGAAGTGAGGATCTGGAACGGAACCAGTTCCTTGACACTATTGATAAGGTCACTACCTAACTGGAGAGCTGCTGGACCAGATAGTACCTGTAATGCCCTCCTGAATCAATCTCCGGAACGTTGGGCTAAGGTGCTATATATACCAGTGGATCGGAAAATTTGAAATAGTTACCCGAGTCTTGGCAGAAGAGCATTATACTGCCAATATACAAAAAAGGATCGCGCAAACAACTGGCAAATTACAGAATGCTAGCTATGCTAGACATCCCGGCCAAGACTTTTGCGAAAATACTATTAATTGAACTTAACCAATGGATAGCTAGCTGTGCGATTCTTCCAGAGAATCAATCTGGATTCAGAGCCAAGTCTTCCACATCCCATAACTTGACAATTTTGGTTAGTGCAGTAGAGTATTCATGGAAGAGACGCAGATTGCCTGTCTACTTCGCTTATATTGACTTTTCTGCTGCATTCGATACAGGATCACATAAGAAATTATGGGCAAAATTGAAGAAATGTGGAATATCGCATGCCTTGCTTAATATGATAGTTACTTTATCAGGATACTGAAATTGTCAGAGGACATACCCACAACAAGAGGTGTTAAGCAAGGCTGCACTCTAGCAGCGACACCTTTTGATTTATATTTGGCAGACTTTTTAAGAGAGGTAGGGCAAATCCAGATAAACGACTTCAAATTTGATACATTGAGGCTTGGATGGTTGGGATATGCCGACAACCTCCTTTTATTAGATTATACCCCAAAGGACTCCAAGCAAAACTAAACAAACTTGAAAGTTTTGCTAAGGCGAATGATTTAGCCATTAACATTGATAAAACAAAAATCATGAAGTTTAAATGTAATAAGGTAAAGCAAAAGAAAAACCCAATATGGCTGATTGATAAGAGAAGGATTGAAGTAATAAATGAATATAAATATTTGGGTATAATTATAGATAATAAACTGAAATGGAAATAAACATTGGAATGAAACCAAAAGAAAGTGTATGATTGCTACAATGGCTTGAAATAAATCTATTGGATGCCAAGGGAATATTTCTATTAGCACTGTGTTGAAACTCTACTCTGCAAAAAATGTTTCTTTTATGGTGCTGAAATATGGGGATGCTATTTTAAAAATGAACTAGAGAAATTTGAAGCAAAAGTTCTAAAGATTTTGAGAATGCCCAAAAATGTGTCCTATGAGTATATATTGTTAGAATGCGAAGTGAATAGTGTTAACAGTCGAATTCAAGCAATGACTGTTATGTTGTATACCAAACTAACTAGACTTAATAATGATACTTTTGTGGTGAAGTTGATGGAACAATTTAGATGCAGAGAAAACAATGTTGATTTTATAACCCTATATAGACGGAGAGAGATGTACTATAAATGGATAGAGCATGATTCTTTTAGCTGGGTTCTATTGAGTATTTCACGGATAAAAAGGAAACTGAAAAAGAAGATATATGAATTAGATTGTGAACAATTGAGAGTGAATCTGGCAACCAAAGCAAATAGCAGTTTTTTTCTTGATCATTTGGCAATTAGCGAAAGCAAACCCTCTTACCAATGTGCATACCCAGAAAGTAATACTATTAGGTGGTACTTGAAGTTTAAATTCAATTTATGTAATGTATTGTCTATATTTGGAGCAAAAATTGGGATCCCTAAAGAACTTAGATACTGTAGACTCTGTGGGATGAATATTTTAGAAACTGCTTATCATATATTATGCGAGTGTGAAAGTCTGACTAGGCTGCGTAACCTGCATCTCATAAAATATAATAAGTATAAATGCAATGGTGTAGACATGTGGCAAAAATTACTAAGTGGACATGATGTGAATTTTATATTCTACATGATGAAATTGTATGTGTTGGTCTTAGATATTTTAACTGAGCTATCAAATGGGATTTATGTGTTTTAGAACTAATTTTATCATGTGATTGTATGATTTTATATGAGTTATATGCAAAACCATTTTTTGTTACAAGCATATTATAATAAATAATAATACATAGCATTTAAGGAAAATAATAGAGCCATGTTGGAACAGCTTAATTTACTTTGCAGAACAGATGGACCTATTTTAATGTTATTTAACCTAAGTTTATCGGCGAAGGCCAGGCGACCGATTTATGCCCGATCTATGGACCCAGCCTTTTCTTGTAATGACTGACAGAGGAAGCCATGAACACATTTCTATTTTGTTTCTACTCAATGACTGACAAATGCGACTCCATTTTGAATATTAAAGAGCAGGATTTCGATCACGAAAAAGGAATTCGCTTAGGGCTAGGAACGATGCATTTTATCATTATATTCTAACAAACCCCCCTTTTAGCATAAGCTAAATCTTTTTCCCCAAATCAGTTAGACTTTCAGTATCTATGTCCATTAAATTCTGGATCTGTATTTCTTCCATCATCATCATCATCATCATCATCATCATCGTATTCATTCAATAACTAGTTTTGGTGAGCCGCTTAATTCTTTTTACTGCCCTTACACAATTCTGAGATAAAAAAGAACAACATGCAGGACTACACTGAAGACAACAACCTACCCATAGACCAATGACCATAATAAATATAGACAGTAATTTCCATCCTTTAGCAGACTCCTTCAAAACCTTTGGGACCAGCTGTTCTCCTGTCCCACCTCATAATGCACTACTTCTCTCAACACGTGTAATCGATCAATAGCATCAAAGATATCCCTAGCTTTATCAGGTATGTGAGTACAGCAAGAAGATCCCACAAATTTACAAAGCCCTTCTTTCGCAACCGTGAGAATGTCCAACGCCAGCCTCTTTTGAAGTGCCACCAATCTAATAGCGTTCTGTTTAGTTGTTAAATTCACAAATATATTTGCAGTCTCGTTCAACATACTTTCTACCACTCTACTCAGTCTATGAATGCTTCTAGAGTTAAGAGCAACCCCTAACAGTATTATTCCTTTCCCAAAATCAGCTGTTACCTGGGCATCAGTATCAGTCTGGTCCACTTCTCTTTTCCCTCTCTGCAACTTTATACGCTGGTATATATTCTCTCTGGAGGCCATGTAAACTCCAGGAAATATATTGGCAAGATAACATACGCCTGTCCAACCCTTTTTCAACCACTTATATACTTTCCCGTCCTCACAGACATAATAATAATACCATCCTTCCTTATGGGAACTGGTATTGATTGGTATAATCAACAATATTATCAAAGGATTGCATATTATATTTATCCCTAGCTATAGCAAATAGAGGTTCTCCCATCCTATGAGGTACCTAGAATAAAGGATATTTAACATTCATTTAAGAAGTATAGGATCTCCATGGGAGTTTAGACACCATATTAAGACTTGATTGATCGCTATTAAGGGTGTCATTACATATTTCAGGGTTTTTAATAGTGTTCAGCATTATCCTTCCAGGAGGCACTCCTGCTCTTTCCCAATAATTTATCAGCCTCCTATGAGATAAAGAAAGTACAGCACACAATATTGATCTATTAATTGGGACGGCATAATAGGGTATCCCTAGGCCATGTCCACTCTGTGGAACATGTGAACACAGTCAACAATTTGTTCCATTAATGGCCTTTTGAACTTTATACAAAACCTGTATATATGAATTATTATGGTACCCATATCTTTGAAACACATCCAAGGGGTGATGACTATGGGTTAAGACATGAGGGGTAAAAGGGATCTCGGTAGTAGCTTCAGTGTCATTGGGAAGAAGTGTCTTTAAGAGATGCACAGAATCATGTTCAAGGAACCAGAAAATGGCAGAAAGTCCTACTACTAAAATCTTGCAAAATGTCAACATTACTATTTGATCTTCTTTTGTCCATAGTTTTCGTGAGCGAGAAGGCAAATTCACTTCATTGTGTTTCATTCGAATTTGAGCATCAAGTGTATGCAACTCCATAATACAGGTTTTCTTCTGTCCTTAGGTACCCCGTTACCTCCTGGTGTGCACAGAGATCAGGACACGCTGATTTTGCAAAGGTGTAAGGCTGACCCCTATAGCAGACCTGGACTTGTAGGTTTCCAGTGGGCACAATCTGACCTCACTACCAGATCTGCACTTTTGTAGGTTTTCAGTGGACACTGTTATTCCTTCCTGGGGTCTTACATTGTATCTGATTGCTCCCAAAATAGTATGATCCTCGAACAAGATGATGTCGGTATTGAAGACTTTCAGATTTTGACAGACTCACAGGGGTGCAACAATCCTTTATTTCAGATGAAAGAGGATGATGTTCATCAGGGGGAGAATGCAAAGGAACCAAGTTGATGTGAGCAGCGTGGATCCAATGCTGTTTCCCCTCTACTCAGACTGCAGTTTGGGTGGCCAATAACACCTGGTATGGTCCTAACCAATATGGTTCCAGTGCAGTGCTCCACTGAAAGTTCTTGACCATCATCAGGTTTCCAGGCTTCACCCGATGTCCATCTTGCAAATTTGTGTCTGTTAAGCTACCCTTCAGCTGCTGGTGGATAGAAAGCAATTTTTCAGTCAATTGAATTGTTTACAATAATGAACAAGCAGTGAGTGTTCAATGTCCTTCAATGATCGTGGTCTTGGAGCACCACACACATTAGCTGGTCTGCCCATAACAAATTCATAAGGGGATAGTCCTGATTTTGACCCAACTATAGTCCTCATAGAAAGTAATGCTAGAGGCAAAGCATCTGGCCATTTAAGTCCTGTGTGTGCACATATTTAGAGATCTTGTTCTTTAAAATTCCATTGTGGCGTTCAATTAACCCTGCACTTTGAGGATGTTAGCTGTGTGAAATTTCTTTTTGATCTGAAATCCTTTACACACATTTCGTATTACTTCTGCAATGCGGGGGCCATCATCAGACCAAATTACTTTGGGTAATCCAAACCTGGGAAAATATTCTTTCAACATTTTGCAACTTTTGCAGTCGAGATTGCAGTATTCTCTTTCAAGGGAAAAGCCTCTACCCATTTGTTAAAGGCATAGATTACTATTAACACTTATTTCAAAATGTTACATCTTTCTAATTCGCTAAAGTCAAAATGCAACACTTCAAATGGACGGGTACGAGGGTCAAAAGTTCATGCGAGGTACATTATGGCTTAGACACATTACACAATTCCTAACCAGATTCTCAGCTGTTGCGATAATCAATGAATTACACCAAACGTTTTCCAGCTGTTTACAAATAGAGCGGGCCATACGCATGACTAGCGGCCGATAAACATTAGGTAGCCTTCACTGTTTTTTTAGACCCAGTGACCCAACACCCTTCATCCTGCATAGCAGAGCTGTCTTCCCGCCCACTGATTTCCTCTTCAGTGGTCATTGCTTGTATCTCTTTAATGCTGACTGAGGTTTCCTCTATACATCCCACGTCCTGAGCCCTTCTAATATTCTCAGCATTATACATCTCCGAGGTACAATCTAACGCTGTTTGCTTAGCTATGGAGTCGGCAACATCATTTCCTTTTTGAATTTTAGTCACTATTCTCTGATGGGCAGCACATTTAACTATTGCTAGTTTCTTTGGTAGCGTTAGAGATGACAACAGTCGTAATATTAAAAAACCATGCTGTATCCTAGTTCCATGTGAAGTCAAAAATCCCCTTTCCACCCATAGTTTCCGAAATTATGTGGTACTCCAAAAGTGTACTGTCAGTAAAGCTATTTACAGAAAGATTTTCCGATAATTCACAAGCACGAGTCAACGCTATGATTTCTGCTGCGTGTGCTGAATTAAAGAGGATTCGTTTAGTTTCTAGTTTCAACTATCGTTTTTTAAAGTAGTAACCGTGTAGGCTGCGGTTGTAGTTCCATCAGGCATTTTAAAACCTGAACCGTCACAAAATGATTCTCCTTCCACCTGCAGAAGAGGGGGGGGTATCTCGCAAATCAATTTGACCCTTGGTGTATTCCTCAGTTGCGAAGATACAATTATGGTTCGCTGTCTCAATATCCCCAATACCCTGATTTGGTATAGGTAATAGTTCAGGGGGGTTGAGTGTGTTGCAGCTCTTAATTTTGATATGTGGTGCAAACAATATCAATTCATATCTGGTTGTCATGGCCACTTGCCCAGGATCACAAGAGCGGCACCATCAAGTGGAGGGAGCAGGGGGCATCATGGTTCACGCACGTCCCTTTGGGACGTTTATACATGGGGGCTGGGGGGCCTGGTTGGACGCAGTCCTGGCGCCTTTGGCGCCAGGCTTATGGAAGAACTTAAACAAGACATTTTCATTATGGGCAGAAGTGCTTAGAATGGAACAGAAGTCTTTTATTATGGGCAATAATGCTCTCAAGAACTTCACGTGTGTGTAATTAGTCCGGGTGTGGCCTCCATCTGCATCTGCACGTGCAACTTCTAGGAGGGGCAGGGTGTGGCAAGCAGGACTGAGCTAGGGGGTGTGGCCTTAAGAACTCGGCTATAAAAGCCAGCCCAACCCCAAGGCACACGCTTTGTGTTATTCTGCCGCTCCGTGCAGCGTAACGCTCACCGTCGCCTGGGATTCATCTTACCTGGAGAGATCCTGCCATCTATAGTTATACTTACCATCCGTAGGATCCTGCTCTCGCCTGTACGCTTCTTCCTGGCACCGCGGCTCACCTGCAAACATCTCGGAGCACAGACATCATCTTCGTGGCAACACGGTTCACCTGCAAACATCCCAGAAGGCAGACAGTATCATCTGGGCACCGCGGCACAACGCACTCCATCTGAACTTGCAGCACCTGCAAAAGACAAGGTTAGACACTTAAAGACATTCCGTTAAGGGCGCGCTGCCATTAAACCTCGCACCTTCTCTAAAAGCATCACTCCCCTGCTGCTGGACGTTGCGGTCGCATGCATCTTCTGCTCAGCCGCGTTCCGCGCCTCCACAGCCGCAGCTAAGCCGCATTTCCATCTATTTGGGAGAAAACGGAGAGGAATGTTATTCAGGGAAAAACAACATTGGGAGCAATAACATCAAGGCATTGAGAGAAAGCAGAAAGAGGAGCTTGGTTGCAGCTGGACTGGACTATTACTCAGGAATCAGTGAAGGTCTCAGTTCCATCAACAAGCGCCCCTGCCAGAAGTAGCAGGACATCATTCACACTTAACAGGTGAGCCTTATGGGCCGGTACGTGCCCACTGAAATCGCACCTTGGGTCGAAGGGTTTGGGAGATGCCACAGTCACCTAGCCGTGCATTCACGTTTTCCCATATCCACGCAGGAGCAGTGCCACCGATTGTCGCTGCGGATCCGCAGGGGACGAAACCGGAAGGGGGTGATCGAACTCCAGGGAAGGCTGCAAATGTGCCCTAACACCTGCGCAGAGACCAGGTGAGCTTAACACTGTAAGTCGGGCTGTAGTCATATATTGGGTCTGAGTCCTATTTAAAAGAACATCGACCGATTGAGGTACCATCACGGTTAAAGAGTGACCTAAAACCATACCTTCACATTGTTTTACAGTCAAAGCTGGAACTGCTACTGTGCGCAAAGATTTAGGCAAAGCACACGCAACAGGGTCTAACGTGGAGGAAAAATAGCCGCACAGTCTATTGCTTCCATGTTCCTGTGTCAAAACAGCCAAAGCACATCCATCAATTTCATGCACAAACAAAACAAATTCTTTGGCATAATCCAAAGTCCCTAAAATGGGAGCAGAACAAAGCGCTGTGCGCATCAATACGAATGCCTCTTGATGTTCAACAGTCCATGGCACTGGATCCTGTACATTCTGAGTTGTGAGTTGCATCAAAGGTTTAACAATAAGCGAGAAATTGGGTATCCATGGTCTACAATAGGAGGCAGCGCCTATCAGCGCTCTAGCTTGTTTTGCGTTTTCGGCTGTGGCATTTTAGAGATCATTTGTATTCCATCAGGTGCTACTTTCCTACACTCCTTAGACAAGAGGTATCCAAGGTAAGCAACCTCCTGTCTACAATACTGAAATGTCTACTAAGAAGCTTTATGATCATGGAAGGCTAGATATGACAATAACAAATTAGGTGCACGCTTACATAGTTCCTCCGTGGGAGCTGCTATAAGCAAATCATCAATATATTGAATCAATGTAACCGATTCAGGCAATTTCAAGTAATCCAACTGTTCGTTAAGTGCCCTACCGTATATGCTTGGGCGTTCTGTATAACCCTGTGGTATTCTAGTAAAAGTAAATGCTCTCCCACCAAGGGAGAAAGCAAATAAGAACCTGCTATCTGGATGTAATGGTATACTAAAAAATGCATTCTTTAAGTCAATCACTGAAACTTAGTCTGCAAATGGCGGTATCATGGTAAGAATGGTAGTAATATCTTGAAATATTGGAAACTGAGGCACTACAATCTTATTAATCGCTCGTAAATCAATAACAAGACGCTATGGTAGACCTGTGTTTCCTTTTTTCTAAAACAGATAAAATAGTACTATTACACAGGCTCTGCGTTATTTATTCTACATTCCCGTGTCTGAGACAATTGTTTCAAGGGCTGAATAACCTTCAGGTGATACCCTGTACTGAGGAATACACAGATAAATTGCTCCCTGTCGAATTTGTATTTTTACTGGGGAAATATCCATAAAACTAACGTCATTAACCAATACTGCCCATAAAGCATCAGGGATGTTATTAAATTCAGGTGGCAAAGGTTTTGCTAAAAATTGATTCATTTTTGATGGACATACTGTAATGTGCATTCTGTCTGGCGTACAATAAATAGCACACACCTTTTTCAAAATATTCAACCCCAACAAATGTTCTCCACACTTTGTTGTTAAGAATGGTATCTCACTAGCTGCTGGTCCTAAAAGGAATGGTACTGCAGCTGATACTTTACTAACTACAGGTGTTCCAGCAAACCCTACTGAACTATTAGTATGCCCACTCAAAGCAATATCTGGAACCTCAGCATGATCTATGGAGCTCTTTTGCGCCCCTGTGTCTACTAGAAATATATGCTCCTGTCTTCCAACTCTCCTGTGAACGTAGGGTCCTGACTTTCATTTGAGGGCTGTCCTATTCTGAGAAATCCCAAGAGAAATCTTCAATATTGTATTGATGAGTGACAAATCACTTGCTTGGTTTATTGAAAACATTGGTGTTAATAGGGACTGTAGTTGTCACAGAGCCAATCGCTGGCCCAGGTGGTACCCAGCCACCCCTACTTCCTACCTGTCCTCCCTGATGCCCTCTTCATCTTTGATACAGTCCTCTTCCCCTATTCAACATGGCTGGACACTGTGCCCTCCAGTGGGCCCTTCTGTCTGCAATATGCACACTGATTAGGACCTGGCAGTAAAATGTGTGAAAATGGACCAACACCTCTTCCTCTTGAGCCAATAAACGGCCCTCCTCTAGTTCTGTGTTGTACTTGCTGTATTAACAATCTTGTCTTGAGATCCACTCTTTTTTGCTTTCTCCTTTTCTACATTTACTCTATTCTCATAATATTGATCCATATGCAAAATGTCTGACGGAGTCTGACTGCCAAGCACTCTCGGATTGCATTATAAGAAAGCTAATTTCAGGTAACAATTGTCAGATGAATTTATCTACAAATAATTGTTTCCCTGCTGAGGTAGTCATTTCTTGTCCTGAAAAATCAAATACTTGCTCAAATGTATTAAAATATTCTGTTACCCTTTCAGTTTTATTCTGTACACATGCGGCCAGCTTATCCCAATTAATCTTTTTCTCGGGTAACACCCTTTTACGTTGTGCAACTATCATAGTGGGATGGTTGAGCACTGCAGGAGCGGGCCTTTCGCCGGCTGCCCTGTCAGCGTCAAGCTGAAAAAGTCTGTCCCATGTCCTCCACAAAGTTGCAGGGTCAGTGACATTTCTAATTGGTGTCCAAATATTTGATGGCAAAATTACTGAGAACAAAGTTTCCAAATCTCTTAGTAAAGAAAGAGGTATTTAAATCAGCTTCTAATTCTTTATAAAAACTCATATGATTTTTCCTAATATCAGGGATGGTCTGTTTTAATGCATTTAATTCTTGCCTAGAAAAGGGTATGTGAACAAATTGGGTATCATATTTAGCAGGCTGCATAATTGGCTTCCCTTGATTATGAAGGACAGGACTTCCTTGAGCATCAAGCGTAGCCTGCTGTGGTATATAAACAGGCGGCACCTCTCACATAGGGAGCTGACAACTGGGTAGTTTTCGTAATTTTAAAAGTGCCGTTAAGTGAATGAGAGGCTTTGGGATACTCATTATGGATGCATTATGTATTATAAGTTTCAAGTGTTGCAAATCTGCAGATTTCTCTAACTCGCCTTCCTCATTTTGTTGTGTAATTGCATCCAACAATACTTTCATAGCATGCATCTGGGGAACATACTGACAAAAGCCTGCAAATTACTGAAAGAGGGGTCAAAGTGGTGGCCCTTCTAAGAGCGGTACGTGTAATTAACTGTAATTTTTCATCCGACAAACGAGATTCTTTACATACTGTGTTAATTACAGGCTGTTGGACATATTCAGAAGTATTAGTTTTCGGTTTCTGAACCCAATCGAGCTTTGTCTAGTCCTTTCATTTCATCCAATAGCTTCCAAAGTCCTTTGATGTGTGAAAAGGCCTCCGTCTCCATATGACAAGAGAAGGCAGCTAAATTTAAATCTTGCAATTCCCTAGTAACTGCAGAAGGCATTTTCTGTTCCCACTGGATTCGAATCTCATTACCCAAACTTTATAACATCAGTCGCTCTGGACCTTGGGCTTCAAGTACTTAATCAACCACATTCTGTCTGACTCTGTTCAATACTAACCGAACAGCCTGCTTTTTCGACTTCCTTCGTTGGCTAGGCATTAGAGCGGCTTGTGTATTCTTAATAAATCCTCCTAGTCAGTATATATATGGCCCAGTGACTAAAGAAAAGGCAAGGAAATTAGAACCTTTTATGCTGGCATCTGATTCATCATCATCATCATCTTCTGATAGAGGGGGAGGATCTTGGGTATCTGGGAGAGTGGGAGGGAGTTGAGGGCCCAGGAGTCCTAATACTAATGGACTCTGTGGTTGACCATAAGGCGGAGGGGGTGCAGAGGGAAGGAGATGTTGGCGAGGGTTGTTAAGGCTCCGTTCTATTACAGGATCTTGGATAGTAGTAGATATAATGGGATACATTGCTGTTCTTTGTAACTGACAATCTCTGTCTATCACTCTATTATTTTGCTGATATTTTTGTTCATGAACCAAAGCTTTATCCCCCTGTGATGTGTCTTCGAGCAAATTTCTGCTTGAGTTTGATCTTCTGTGTGGGTTCTTTGTGCCAATCGCGGATAACTTCAAAGACTGAGGGTCTGGCCTTATTCTTTAATAATACATATTCTAAATGCTGAATTATACATACATCAAAAGAACCACTTTCTGGCCATCATAAACTAGGCGTATCTTTAGTCTGTTTGTGCCATGAACTGTTAAATACAATCGCCCCTAACCCATGTTTACATATCTCATATGGTGGGGTACCTTCTGGGGGTGCAGGCTGACCAAATTCTAAGTCGTTTGCAGAGCAAACATAACAAAGTCCGGGCCCATATTTACAAAGTTTACTGGGACCAGGCATCATAACATTTTCTGACTTTCCCTGGCAAAAGAAGGTATTTGCAAATATCTTCGGTATAACCACAACAACCAAGTCTTACCTGCCAAACAGCTATACCTGCTAACAAAGTTCTGTCTCAGTTGCTCTGGGCAAAATATTGCGAGAAATTTGTGGTGGCCCCAGCCGGTAGAGGGCGTCTATGGAGAGAAGTCCGCCGATGGAGGCTAGTGTCAGCTGCGAGTAAATATGATGGCAGGGATCCCCGAAATCAAGCAGTCCATTTGGCATGTTCCTATCTAGTCTAGTGAAAGTGCCCTCATGCTCGTTGGGGCCCCACATTGGGTGCCATTTTGAGACTTCTAAGTGCTATAATTCAAACAGAAAAAGCATCTGATACAGAGTTTCAAAATTGCAAGGCAAGTTTTAATATAGACATACAATACACTCGAGCGGACATCAGGTTCAGCCACGACCAGTATTTCATGGAGAGTGGAGAAGTGAAGTGCCTCAATAGTACAAGGCTTCTTCTTTTATACAGAAAATGAAGCCTGCATTAGCATAGGTCAGTTGTTAATATTCTACAAGAGATAACAACACAAATATGTTCAGACTACATACATAATAATGCCCTACTCCCCAGAAGGCAATACAAATTACATTTCCAACAGTTATTATTGTTATTGTGAGTTTCTACTTTACTTATGGCTTTAATGACAAACTCTATCGGCCAGTTCACAGACAGTGACTTATGTTTGAGGCCTTAAACACAAAATCCACTTGCCCTCCAGTCCAACAATGGTCACCCTATTTGTACAATCTTTTAACAAAGTGGAAAGACTGAATACTATGACTCAATGTGTAACTAACCTCTGCTTGGTGCAGTCAGCGTTTGCATTGCATGTAAGGAAAAGAATAGAGCCATGTTGAAACAGCTTACCTTACATTGCAGAACAGATGTGACATGGACCCAGCCTTTTCCTGTAATGACTGACGGAGGAAGCCATAAACGCATTTCTATTTTGTTTCTACTAAATGACTGACAAATGCGACTCCATTTTAAATATGAAAGAACAGGATTCCGATCGCAAAAAAGGAATTAGCTTGGGGCTAAGAACAATGCATTTTACTATTATAATCTAACAACACCTTCAAGTACTACCACAAAGTGGCTCACCAGAATCGGGACTAGCCGACGCATGGGATAAGGGAGCAGCTGCATTTTTGCAGGTGGGATTCGAACCCAGGGATTAAAGCATAGGATGTTCATTCTCGTTCTACATTTCAACAATCACAATGATGTGATTTATTTAATGACCAAAATATATGCCTTGTTTTGAGAAAGGCTCGGCATGAGCTGACGCACGTGTCAAAATTAAAAGGGCCTCCTACGGGAGACATGTGACATGTTAGTACATTATTTCAGTGGTTCAAAAGAAATTGTTTTTTTCAAGATTTCTATTATGTGTGGCGCAGTCACAGTGTGAAAATGTCAGCAGTTTGTCTAAAGCAGTGGTAAGGCCCCCCTGAGCAAACAATAAATTGTTCGGGACCCCTCCGGCCCCGCTCCTCTGTGTTGATGATCTTTTTTTTTTTTGTTTTAAGAGATGGCTACGAAGTGTGCGATGTCCATTCACAAGCACACTGGATTATTTTGTATGTGAGACTCTGACGAGCATGCCAGTTAAAGAAGTTGCCTCACATTGTAAATCCATTAGGCCAGTGGTCTTCAAAAATGTTTAGCCGAGGCACCCCTGAGCAAAATTTGGGCACGCCGGACCCCCCAAAAAAGCCAAATGGACAGTATGTATTGCGCACTGTCACTGCACCCTACTCCCAGTATAGTCCCTGGGCTCCCCCACCTGCACCCATCACAGTGGCTGGGCCCCCTCATCCCACTCCTACCCAGTCCCTGGGCTCTCCCCACACCATCCCACAACCAGGGCTCTCCCCACCCTTCTCCCACCACTATCCCATGGTTCCCGCCATCCTGCTCCCACCACAGTCCCTGGGTTCCCCCATCCCGTTCCCAACACAGTCCGAGAGCCAGTGGCGGCTGGTGAATTTTTGAAGTGGAGAGGCATAACTATTTCCCCCAAAAATTCCATAGCGACCAAGCGCATTGAGGGAGTCCGAACAAATCAAGGGCGGTTTGGGGGGTTTCGCCCGTGCATTTTTTAATAAAATAATGGGTTAAAATTGTGCATTGTTTATTCTTTAAAAGAAAATGGGTAAATATCCAAATGGTTTGCAATTGCTGCTGGGGGGCCCAGGGGGCAGGCATGACATGTTTTACTGGACATCTATGATAGATGTCCTGCAAAAAATATACCATTCCTGTCCCCTGGGCCCCACTAGGCTATGATTCAATAAAATAAATTAACATAAACGTACCTTCTACATTGGCTTGCATGTGGGTGCTGAAACGCCCTGTTCCAGGCTGCTCTGTTCGTATGTGCGAGGAGGCGCACATAAAGACATGTAGTGCCCCAGCCAGCGTTTCCAATGAGCTATGCAATGCTGACGAAGCAAAACACCCCAGCCTTGCATGGTTCAGTGAGCATGTGCGGCTGGGGAATGAACTTAACTGTCAAAGGGAAATAGGGTTTCCCCTTTGACAGGTCAGCCAGCCCAGGAGCAATCCCTCAGCTGGAAAAAGCAGCTGAGGGAGTGCTCATTGTTTCTCTGGGCTGGCTCCTTAGCTCCTCCTTAATCGGTGAGGGGGCCACTGGGTGGGCACCACCTCGCTTTATGGATGAGCCGCCAGGCTCGGACTAGCCTACTTTCTTGTTCCCCTTCCCTTTGCCTGGTTGTGCTCTGAAACACCCGTGTACGAGCGCAATACATACTAAATGCTAGTGTGGGCCAGTCAAAATGGGCCACCTTTTTGGCCAATGTGGGCCAGTTTGATGAGTTACTTCCCTATGCAGTTAGTAATTTTGACCACTGTTGCTGAATAAATATTCTATAAATATCACAATGCAGTACATTTTAACACAAAGCACCCCCTTGGGTACTATTCAAACACTCTGTTAATGAATATCCATTTACAACTGCGGGCCACTTTTTCATTGGTGCCTGAGACAGTGTCATGCTTCAGCCCGACAAGAAGAATTTAAAACATTTTTCATTTCTTTTTTACATTTCATGCTGGGCTCTCGCAGCCCCCGAGGGATGTGGCCGCGACCCCCCACAGGGCCACGCACTGCAGTTTGAATACCGCTGGTCTAAAGCCTCAGAGGAGGGTTAGTGGTTCCTCTGAAAAACTCTTTTCACACAGATGTGACACAATCAACTTTGATAGTACCTGGGGCGCAAGGCCAAAGAGGTTGACCTCGAATCAAACTACCCAATTATAGCATCTCGCCAGAATCATGCAGAGCGCCCCACGACCATTCACTGCAGGTGTTGACGATAGGTGGAGGCGGGAACAGTGCTACATAAAAGGAAACTGAAGACGGACTTGACGTCTTTGAGGAGTGAGAAACCTGGCATATTCGAATCCCGACAGAAGCAGACGCCGGCAAGACGCTGCAAGAGTCAACTGAGGACTCTGCAGGGATAGACCCCTCTGCCCGTCCTGGAAAGAAGAGCAGTGGTGTAACCTTGGCCAGGTGGACCAATGCGTCCCACAGAGACCATAAAGTTGGGAGATCCGTGATAAAGCCATGCAGGGCCTCAACCCGCGTTAAGGTAAAAAGGGGGCATGGGAGACCTTGTAGGGAAACACAAAGGAAACCGCTGACGCAGGAAGCATCCGGGTAACGCTTCCTCGTCCCAGTGGTGCTCATAAAACCACTGAGTACCACAGAAGGGTCTAGGCCCAAAACTAGAGACGGAAAGCATCACAGGTAATCTTCCTCATTACAGTGGGAGAAGGAATACCCCTGACCATCAGAGAAGGGTCTGGAACCTTGACAAGATCTTGGACTTTTTGTTGAGAACCAGTCAAAGTATCAGTGAAGTTAAAAGCATTGAGTCATTCTCCTAGTACCAAATCAGGAATTCTGATAAAGACACCAGGGGAAGGGAGTCATTCCCCCCCCCCCCCTGGCCTTGTGTTGAACTGTGCCAAAAGCATACCAAGAGATGGGGGGGGGCTTCTCTTGGTCCTGAACTGAGATTAGAGGTAAAGAATCCAGAGAAGGGAGTCATTTCCCCTGGCATTGTC
Organism: Ambystoma mexicanum; assembly: GCF_040938575.1. NCBI lineage: Eukaryota > Metazoa > Chordata > Amphibia > Caudata > Ambystomatidae > Ambystoma > Ambystoma mexicanum. The sequence continues at coordinate 439,149,158 of NC_090936.1, forward strand.
GGAGTCATTCCCCCTGGCATTGTCGTGAAGTGTATCAAGTCACACCAGGGGAAGGGAGTCATTCCCCCTGGTTCTACTGAAAAGTATAAGGAGCTGCACCAGTAGAAGGGAGCCATTCTTCTGGAGGTAACGTTGTGCAAGGACTGGGTGAAACATGTAAACCAGGGGAAGGGAGTCATTGAGAGAATCTTTTGAACAGTACCTAAGAGGAAGGGAGCCATTCTCCTTAAAGAAGGACCCTTTTGTTAGTTTAACTTTTAGTCCTATAGTGTAAGGGATAGAAATAGGTTTTGACACAGGGCGGTGGAATTTATGGACATTTTGACAGACGCTTCTAGTACTTGTTTTGAGGCAGGGAAACGCCTCCTAGAAGTATGCAGATTAAGGACCTTTTTCACACAGGAGTAAGTCTAATCAAAACCATGCCACCTTTGCGTTAGCTTACTTCTTCGACACTGTTACAATATTTATACTGACCTAACCTTTAGTTAGTGATGACTGATGCTTCCTTAGGGGAATATGTGAATACCATCAGCACTACCTTGCGACTTACTTCTGCTGGCAAATCCTAGATAAAGCAATGGAGGGTGAGGCTGAGTAGTTGCAGTTGATCATTGCACAGATGTATTGGCCCCTGCACAGCAGAGCAATGAAAGGCATTGAATGAGGAGGTAATGCTCCAAACCATCGTGCTTTCCCTGTTGGCGTCGCAGAGGGTCCCCCAAAGGGAGATCTGGTTGTCTGTGTAGAGTGGCGGCAGAGGCTCCTGTTTGTGGCATGGACGGGGAGAGCATCAATATTGGAAAAGATTGGGCAGAGGGAAGGCGGGATTCCCATGGACAGTGCAGATGATTGTCATGAACTTGGGAACGATTACAGGCCCACTCCTTGTCTTGGTCGCTCAGGAGGGACCGGATTCATTTGGTTTGAGTGTTTGTTCTTGGGTAGCAGGGTTGGCCACATCGCCACCGTTTCAACAAGAGTGTGGTGGGACACTCTTCAGTGGTAGAGCAGTATAATGGGAAGGAAGGTTCGTGGACATGGAGTTGGTGTCAGCCTGCGTATGGATCGCCATGCAGGATACCACAGCATCGGTTTTTGGCTTTTTTTTCCATGGCAGAGTAATTGGCAGTGGCATGACTTCAGGTTGATGACTGGGCATTGGCATTGGCCTAATGTGTGCTCGTCTCGCAGCTTTTGGGGTGGGTGAGCAAGCTTCTGATCTGCACGCGTTGCCTTATTTTGGCGTACATCTACCGCGGTACTCCTTACCAATCTGAAGAATGACTCCACTAGTCCTCTTCTACACCTGACACAAGATCTTCTGTCGTATGGTATGCCCCCTGCTAGGTCAAAAAAGATGTTGGGACGGTTGCATTCCCCGATTGTTGATCTTACCACATGCCTTCCCTACTATGTGAGGGATAGAAGGAAGGGCCTACCTGCAGATATAATGAGGGATGCACCCCCCCTCCAGAACGACTGATGAATTCCTCTTCATTCTGGATGCAGGGTTTACATGCTGTGCCATGAATAGGTCTCTTGGCGTAAAATTCCGCTCCCACCCTGAGCTCCCATGCAAGGTGGGTTACCTTCTGGTCAGCTGGCGACACTGCTCAGCCTGCTCTAAAAGGGCAACTGCAGTTGGGACCCATTTTATTTTTTTAAGGAAATCTCCTTTTATTTTAATAACTACAATTCCTACCTGTGGAATGTGATCTTGGCTGTTCATATTCAGTGACGGTAATACTTGTAAAACGTTTACATTGGTCTTGTGTGCTCTGCCTCGAAAAATCTCTTAGTTGCTGGTAGAGATGAAATCATGTGAGAGAAACTTCTAGACGGGAGGACAACTCGACAAGTCACGGGTTCGAGGTGACTCTCCAAGTAACAAAAAAAGCACAATTTTTCTTAACAAAAAAATGTTTGCCGATATTCTGGAAAAGTGTGTCACAGGGTGTCTATAATGCATCGGATAAGATGTTAGGTTTTATTAATTATGAGGTAGTCCTTTACTCTCATTAATTCTTTCTCAAAGCGTGTGCATGTTTTTCTCAATGTTTAATTTTAGAGTTGACTGACAATTTGTCCATAATACCAGCTACCTTTTTCAATCCGAATTTCATGAGGTCTCTTCCCTCTACACAGGTGATAGTCAAGTTTGTTTTTATATATATACTGCTCTCCCTCCCTTTAGTAAAATGATTCCAGCACCCCACAACCTATAACTGCTTACACGTTCTATTAAAAGTTGTCCCCGTATTATATTTTTAAAGAGTTTAGGTCCCCGTCTTCCCTAGTGTGACCAGCAGCACAGTTTGAAGATCAAATGAGATGCTTTTCCCTATTGACTGCCAGTCACCTGCCCACGTGCCGTTGTTGACTTTCCTTAATTCCAAGATGGCTTGGAGCCAAGCGGATTTTTCCTCTGCACTCGAGTGTGCGCATGTGCGAGTTACTCCAGCCGCCACCACATACCTGCCCTGGACCATAATGAAGAAAATGCGACTCAGATGGGTAGGCAGTTTGCTGACTCTGGTACCGAGTAAAGGGCTAGTGCGGCAAAGCAAAGTGCCTACAATGGACAGGCCAAAAGGAGCAACTAAACACATCTTCATTGTGCACAGTACAGGTGCTTCTCAGCAACCCCAAGATGTGTAATCCGCTGGAGAGGCACTATCTAGAAGGATTACTGCAGGCCCACCTCTTGCAATCGCCCCAGCCATTTTTTCAGGGATAATTCACTTTTGGCGAGTAAGAAATGGTGTGCTGTGTGCATGAGAACTCCTGGGGGCGAGTTCCTTTCTATGCTCGGGTAGTAGGCCGCAGCTTGAGCGTTTTAATCCCTGGAGTACTGTGCATAAAAGCGGCAACACTTCATCTGCATAACTATATATAGTGCCAGCACTTCAGAACACTGCACTCTTGGCAGAACTACGGGCACGTCCAGGTGGGTGCGGCGACATTGCGCTTTCAGGTTTCAAATTGAGAACCGCATATCTTGGGCACAAACTCGGTATGCAATGAGTCTCTGGGCAGCGGAAGTAGTTTTGGCAGAGCCCAACTACCCACTGTTGCAAAGAGCAGGGCGCAGTGGCTGGGGAGGGGTACTGGGAATGGACGGCAGGCCGATCGCCACCAGCTTCCATTCTGTCCACACTAATCCCTGAACAATAATTGACGGCCCAAACCACTGGCCTGAAGCACATTTTCCACTCGATTAAATGCCTTTGTGGGAGCCTTTGGTGCGAGCTGTCGAGCTGCGCTTTGTGCGCCTGGGCCACCAGTGGCCAGACCTTCCAGCTGGGATTTGTACCATCAAAAGGGGATTTTAGTAAAACTATTACAAGGGGCTTAAGCGAGGGGGGAGGCTGGTATACGCGGTGGGGGTGGGGGTATACAGAGTTGCTTGAGCAGGTTTCGTTTTTGGCACTTGTCACTGAAGGGGCTATTAGAACATTAAACGCATACGGTCTTGCCTCTTGTGGCCTACAGGTCATTGGAGGCCTCATGGCCGTTTTGGGCCCACTTGAAAAGAATTGAGCAAGAATGGGTTTAAAGAGCCAGCCAGCCTTTGAGGCTGGGATACTTCTACATGCAAGAGGACACAGAGCATTGAGAGACATTTGTGATCGCTTGCTCCCTGCAGAGGTTTAGACTCTTGAGGGCATGAGGCCTCCTTTGTAGTCGGAGAGCACTGGTGAGTTCCTCACAGCCATTTTTTGCTGAGAGCAAAACTATGTAGAAGAGGGGTAATGGGGCTAATGGCTACCCTGCTACCTGCATTTGTACCTTACCATGCTGCTGTACGAGCGCCTCCCACCGCTGGAATTGCTACAGTGAGTGAGCATGCCTGGCATCTAGGAGTCCTACAACCCTCAGTGCTTGGGCATCAACACACCTACCAAGCACACCCTGCTGGTACGCATGCACAAAGCCGAACAGTGGTGGCTGGAAGGCTTTGAATTGGTGATGAACCTGGGCATTGCCCTGGGCAGCCCTCTAAACTGTTGCTTTTCAGCCTACCATGCCATTAGAGAAGTGGAAAGACCATAATGCTAATCAGGTTTGGCCCCACCCCAAAAATGGCAGTGGAGCCCAAACTGCCAGTTCTGTATGCAATCTACAGACTGCTAGGGGGAGCGCGCCGCTCACAAGATCGCCGGAAAAAAGAATGATGCCCAATAGAGCGACACACTTTCCCGGAGCAGAATGCAGAGATACGCTGTGGTTGGTAGGCGGAAAACAGATACATCGTTGGTGGGAAGATGGGAGCGTTAGGGGTGACGGGGTGCCAGGGGGTGCTGTTGAATATTGTGTGCACGGTGAACCCCCAAACACGAAAGAGCGGCCCTCACAGCATCGCTCTTTTTGTGAGTACATTTTTCACTCCAAGATCCGCTAGTTCACATCCTTGTTACACAAGGCAACTCCAGTCCTGATTCAGTCCGACTGGGTATAGTCCCGTGAAGTGTAACTTGGGTCTTTAGGCACAGCAAGCTAGGGACCTTGGGAATACCCGTCCCACTCCGAGTAGCTTTTTGCAAAATTGAAGAACGATGGCTGGAGCGCTTTCAATTCGCCTCTGCTGGGGCACATGATACCTCTTGGCACGACCATCTATGGCATGATTGGCTCTCGGAACTACAACAGGTCATCATGCTGAAGTGTGAAGGCTTCACATCACTCTAGTACAGCAAGCCATACTGTGGGTACTCTTGTATAACTCGTCTACAGAATTCTCACTGTTGTCCTTGCCAGGGTGCAAAACCACACCTTGCTGCTAGAACATGCATGCCCCTCAGATCTAGCATCATGGGGGAGCAAGCTTTGGCAATCTCCCACCCCCGTTTAGTGTGTGTGTGTGTGTGTGTGTGTGCGTCTGTCTGTCTGTCTGTCTGTCTGGCCTGTGCACTGGATGTTTGGGAAGGAGGGGCTGATCTGCATGGCGGATGGACCCTCTGATGGGGTTGGTGAAGGACGCAGCAAGATGGATGGGCAGGTCTTCTGCAGACTCCCCAAGCCAAGTGAGTACGAAAAGAGAAAGCAAGCAGAAGGAGGGTAGTTCCACTAGACCTGCTGCGTTTATTGGGGGCAACCAGTGGCTGAAGGAGGATTGGGTTCCCCATGTCAGTGATAGGATCTCTAGAGGAGGTGCTTGGTAGATGGGCCAATGTGGGTGCTGGAAATCGCGCGTCTCAAGGGCATTTCCAGAAGTGTGTTGTCAGCCGCAGGGAAGGTGAGTGGCCCACCCCATGAAATCCATGGGTTGTGAGATAGAGTATAAGGGCACCGGGCCCATGCAGCAACTGACTACTCAGAACATCTGGGACCAGAGGAGTAGGAGGTCCCTGGACCTTCGTTGATAGATGGCCCACTTTCTGCAGCCTCCAACTATGCAAGGGCTGCTGAACTGTAGAGCTAAACCGGGAAAACCTTACCCTGCTTCCACTGGGAAATTAGGGAGCGATGAGGTATGGGGAGCTGCCTGCTATCCACAAGCAGGAACTTTAGTACTGACTTGGAGCTGACCACACATCGAATGAAGCCCACACTGTTGGAACAGAGGCACCCACGTTGCACCTATACATGGCGGTGGGGGGAGTTCAAATTAAATAATCCATGCCAGTAGCAGGGCTCGAAATTGAGGTGAGCTGGAAACCTAGAAGAGCCTGATTAGGTTGACGCTAACAGCTACCAAGCACTACTTTTGGCTCTCCAAGCCAACTAATGCCAAACAACACACCCATGTGAATTTAACTCTGTGCATTTGGGACAATCTATAAACATTAGGACACATATGACATAGTAAGCATAATTGGTCATAAATAATGGACAAAATGATGTTTCCATCGTATGTGGAAGATATTTGGAATGCTATGTACTAGCTCCTTAGTCTGCAGTGGTAGCTCCTGGACACTGGTTGATGCTGCATACCCAGGAGCCACTTTTAGCTCCTGCTTATTCAATCTTGATTTCGAGCCCCGCCATTAGGGATGACCCTAGCACAGAGTCGTGAAAAGAGAATGTAAAACACTGGACCTGATCCAGAATACTCTGGAAGGTGGTTGGTATCCGAACACATACATAGAAAACGGCACTGCCCCATATACTCTAAACTAAATTATTCTGCATTACCACAGCCAGACTTGTTGGTAGCGAGTCCCACTACAAGCAGTAAGTCGGATACTGTGCCCTTTTGCCTGTGGCAGCATTGGCATGATTAGGTCTGAAGTCAGAGGGTTATTCTTTGCAGGCTGCTTGCGGGATTGTGGCAAGCAGGACTCCAGCATTTCACAGGAGAGGTAACACCCATGCCAGCTAAGGGTACATCCGGCAACGTGATAAAGAGCAAAAGGCAGGGGGTACACCTGCAAGTGGAGTGTCACTTGCAATCTTCAGGTCCAAAAGCTGTGTTAAAGGGAGATATTTTAAAGGAGAGTGTGATGTTTGGAAAAGGGTGAATAAATATAGGTTGGGCGATGGGGGGGGGGGGTGTTCTAACTGGAGGGATGTGTGCACAGTCTCTGGATGGGAGGAGCCCCAAAATACAAGGGATTTGTGTGTGGGGGGAATGGAGTGGCTAGGCTTTCATCTAGCTTTTTTGTTATATTGTCCACCCCTTTCTCTAGTTTGAGGAAACCTAGGTTTGCATGGACTGCTTACATCGGCTATACAATGAACTTGTGAAAAAAAATGTGCATCTAAGACTTTGGCTATGCTTAGGTTTGTTTGTAAACTAATGATTATTGCTATCATTTTACCAGCCAACAAAATGTGGATTGGTTCATGACACCTTATCCTTGTGAAAGCCAAAGATGTTTCAAGCTTGTGAAAATTGGTAACTATGAAAGTTGCACAAATGAAAGTTAAAATTATGTAATTGCACACCTCCAAACCAAATTCTCCTAGAACACCTAATATGAATTTCCATCGCACGCAGATGTCTCTACGACTCAGCCCCACCCTACCTCTCCCATAAGATCAGCGGAGCCCAATCAGACAGACCACTCAGATCGGCATACACGAACAGGCAGCTTCTTCCTAAATTAAAAAGATCCAGAGCAGGCGGGGCAAGCTTCCCTACCTTTGCAGCTATACATTGGAACGCTCTCCCGCCCTCTCTGAGAGCAGAACAATCGTACTGGGTGTTCAGGAGAACCCTGAAAGCATTGCTCTTCAACTAACTGTGCTTAAGGGCCTTGCCCCGCCTGCCATATATCCCTCCCACTTCCCCCTATCCCTCCCTCCTACTGGCCACTCAAGACTAAAGTGTAACTGGTTGTAACAACGCCTTGATGCCTACGGGTTTAGTGCGCTTTGTAAATGTACAAATAAATAAATTAAGACTTCATGAAACATCCAGGCCACAGCTGGAGACTACACTCGTAGATGAAGCTCCCACATGCTATAATCGCGCCTCCCTAAAATAATTTCAACACATTGTTTTTTAAATGCCTGCACAGTTGCAATTTAAGACCTCTTTTCTACATGCAATAGTTAAAATGCTTTGTAAAATGACTGTTAAACCAGTGGTTACCCAAGTGCTTCACTGCAACCATTTGAAGACGATACAGGAAATAAAGTACTGCTTGAAAGTGGGTACCTTATTTTCATCAGCCTTCTAGGGTCTAAGTTTAAAATATTTCGGCTGTTTTTGTTGTAACTGACCTGTTCAGTACTTATAATATTGTGTGAAAATTGGAAACATTTGGAACACAAAAATGGGGTTTTCGTAATCATAATTTGATAATGTAGGTGTTAATTACCAATCGACATCTGATCTGCTGGTAAAATTATACCAATAATACTTATTTTTCAGCTAAGTCCAAGTGTAGGCACAGTCTGAGGTGCACATGTACTATTTGCTTTTTAAGGCGGACCGTGAACATACGGATTCTAAATTCTTGCCACGGTTCACATTGTATACTGGAACAGAGGCACACACGGAACTTGACGAGGACTTACAAATGGGAAAGTGCAACAGTTGGAAATCATATCCAATTATGTGATAGTCGACAAAACTGAAAATGCTTTAACATGACTGACCAATGAGAACGAATTTATGCTAGAAAGAGACGGGAAATATTGGAAGGACGAGGAAGACTGTGCCTGGAGATGAAACGCCCCCCTATTCTAGATGTGGCGGTGGAAGCCTGTGACTGCTCTATTTGGAGTAGTCCTGGGAGCTGACCCACACTTGGAGGATAAGAGGGTGACTTTAGTAGAACTGGCTGGAAAACCTCCTTGGCAAAGGGATGTGCTAGGGAAGATTTGGGTGACAAAGGTGGAATTCTGCCACAGTCAAAACTGATCACACTTGATGGCCAGTCAAGTTATCCTTTGCAGGAACTTTTGGCCACGATCCTAGCAAAGTGCTGGGGTTTTTGCGAGAACTCTCCAGCAGATTATGAACAGGCGACGTTGGATACCTGTGGACCTATCTGTTCCGGAAGGTCGTCTTACACCTGAGCAAGAATCCCGACACAGAGGAATAGGTGACCATGTTTAGCAACTGAGCAGAGGCAGTCAACAGGAAGTTCTGCAGAAATGGCACATGGTGCAACTGGGGCTGTCTTTGGATGGGTAACCCAATGGGGTAGATGGAGGATGGTGCATGAGGGGAAGGGAGCATGGAGGTGTTGGGGATGGGGGCCCATTGGTTGAAAATAATGGACACCATATGAAAATGCATTCTACACTATTGAAACCTAGCTGGAGGGCTTGTTCTTGGCAGGTTGAAAATGAAAAAAATAAATGTTGTCATAGACGCCCCTCTGCGAGAACGAACGAGGCCCATTGACCTGTTCTTTGGGAAGGTACCCACTCGAGAGTCCGCAGCCACACTTTAGCTCACTGTACCTTTCACAGAAGGGAAATAACCATTTGCATATCAGTCTTTGTCCCGCCCACAGTCCAGCACCAAAATGCTGTTGCAATTCCCATCTGAACAAGAGTACCACCAGCAGCCCCAGACACGTGTTTCAGCCTTGTTGGGCCTCATCTGTGAGGTGGAGCTGTGCCTCTCTGAGCACAGTGAGCAAGGGGGCCATGTCTGGATTACCCTAGGAAACGTAAGGTGACTAGACCTAAGGCCCTTGAAATAATAAAAAGTACCTCGAAATATGCAACAGAAGGTCTGGGAGTCCCACAAGTTGAAAATGAAGACTGGCTCATTCAGCACACGTTGTTCACAAGGTTCTTTAAGGTCATGTATGTCACATTAATGGAGTAATATCTACATATGAAGCGTACGTGTTGTAAAGGGTTCCCCCAGGACTGAGCACAGGTTGCCAGGACCTTATGCTGTAATTCATCATATTCTGTTAGGGGGTGTGATGTAAGCAGGGCAAATTAAAATTAAAATGGGAATTTCCCAAATTAGTTTGCATGGTTTCCTCTAGATAGAATTTGGTTTTAGTTTCTCTTCGAGACCCTCCCCTTGTCCATTGTCCCCTGGTTGCTTGTTTCTTTGCTTTCCCGGCCTGTGGCTCACTTGGCCCAGTCTTTTTTTTTTTTCTTCATTTTTTAGTTTGAGGGGTTACCTCAACCCTTTCTGGTGTTGAAGGCTTTTTGTACCCCCCCAACCTTCTTGGTCTGATCTATATGCAGGCTTTATTGGGTACCATGCCAAAATGGGCGCAAGCTAACATAAAGTATGCGCGTCGCGGATGTAGACAGCCGAGTGCTAGGTGGTGTGGGGGGCCCTGGGCTGTTTCCTTGCCTGAGCTTCTTGCTGATTTTTCTTTCCCCGCTGCTCTGATGTCACAGTAATCTCCTTGATGCCTCATTCCTTCTCCCACCACCTGTTCTTTCCTAGAGCCCACTAAACCCGCTGGAACTTTCCTGTTCTGAGCAAGAGATGGGTCCCTCTGTTCAGTCCGTCCAGCACCATCTGATGATCTAATCCCTTCCACCTCTTGCAATGTTACCACCTGCTCTTCTCTGGTCTCTCCATGCACTGTTGCTACTACCAACCCTCCACTGGGCTTTCATGCCCCCCGCCCCTCCCCATCCTCCCCGATTTAACTGTTCCATACTCCAAACGACCTTCACTACCAGAGTGGGAAGCATGGACGGTCACCCGGGTCTGTACGCGTGCAGACCTCCGGCCAGGACACTAGTTCCCAGGCGCTCCTGACCAACATGGCGCGAGAGCTGCTTATACAGTTTTACAAGCCTACGCGCTTTAAACCCACACAGATCATTTACTACCGAGGAGGTGTGTCCGAGGGACAGATGAAACGGTACTGTGGATCGCATTGCAGTGTCTACAGCACATTGCATTGTGCGGAATACCAAAGTTTGGGGTACACTTTTCAGCCACTAAACATTTTTCAGAATGCCTAAAATGCTTTGCTTCTAGGTCCTCTAACCCGTGATGCCATGAAACCATTTGAAAAACTGCAAATCTGTGAAACCAGACATCTGCTTATGTTTCTTTTTAGGTTATTCTAGCAGCACAGGCCCTAGTGTATCAGCCTTTCACTACCATTCCATAGTCCATTAGCAATGACATCCTTTGATACTAGAACATTCTATGAGAACTGTGGATATAGGTTCTTAATCAATGTCTTAATGGGAATGGGCTGTTTTGTCCTAGAGATGTCTCTGGCACCCTGCACCTGTTGGGTTATGATTTTCATCATACCCTTCTTGCAAGAGCTGATCTGCCTGTCTTTGTGGTTTAGTCCTTTGTTTCGACCTTTCTTACTTTCCCCACCCAACCCCTTAGCCAGTGGTCGAAGTGTATGAAAAGAAGTAGTGGAACTAGGTTCCCTGCTGAACTGCCCCGCGCCCTGCAAACCCAAATCTCCATGCCCCCTCCAATGCACAATATAAACCCCCCAACAAATGTGCATACCCGCCCCATTCGGGTTCTCATTGGTTCGTGTCTCTAGCCACGTGACAGGCACAGCTGCACTTAAGAGGACATCCCCTGGCAGCTGGCCAGAGGGAAAGGGCAGCTTCCTAGAACAGCTCACAACCCCTGTTTGCCTCTGTTCATCCGGGGTGCCTAAGCCAAACCAAACAAGCTTCTGCAACACTTGGGTACATTACAGCTTCCATTGCCTCAACTTTGTTGTTAATAGTATGTTTGCATTTCTAATCTGCCTTAATCCCCCACCTTAGTATGATCCCCTTGCCTTGTGAGCCTTTCATCCACTTGAACAGCCCTGGCAGCCAAATTGCCCTAGCAACAGCACCTGTATCTAACAAACACTATCACTCCAGAACACACCCCCCTATCCTCATTCAAACAGCATACCACAACCCCATAACACCCTCTGTTCCTCTCCAAGGCACTTGAGCATAACCTCCCATACACTTAGCCTGCCCCCTTTTAGCGTACATTGGGGTGATAGTCCTCCCGAACTCTGTTATTTAGGTGGTGCACATGATTTGAATCTGGCTGCATTTTAGGTGCTACAAAGGTTTTGAATCCTTGTACATCTTGAATACTGCACATGTTTTGAATCTGGTTGCATTTTAGGTACAACAAAATTCTCTGAAGCCTCTTTACTACACTAGTTACAATGATTTTAACTCCATTTGCACTAAGCCTCTCCCATGCTGATCTGTTCTCTCTTGGCACCGTGCACCTGGCCACCCTCTGTCCTCGTGGCCCAGATACCTGCCCACCCTACCACCCTCCCGCATTGCCTCCGGGCCACTCCTTGCACTGGGGTCTGTATCTGTACCCATACAGCCCCCCTCTTTTTTTTCTTCCTGAACTTATGAGACCTACCCTGTATGCTGCCTTAAACCTAACACTTGCAAATTGCTGACTGCACTACCACTGTTTGTTGCCTTTATTATTTATTTATTTATTATTTGTCTCTCCCTTGCTTCGCACTTTCCACTTCTCCCCCCTTCCATGCACTTTTCCCCTTGCCGTCTCCCATGCACTTGTGCGTTCTCAATGTCACTGGGCCTAGTAAGATTGCTGTTTTATTCTCCCCTGTTCCCCTCCCTTGCCTTGTCGCGCTCTGAAGCACTTGTGTACGAGCGCGATAGAAATAAAATATCAATATCAATAAGCCTAAGGAAACTGTGATTCTAGTGTAATATAAGGATATTTTGTCTTCATTCTAGCTGTATTGGAGTATTACAACCGCCCTGAATTATAGGGATACTTGTGCAGCTACAACACCACACATATGCAGACCACCCCCACTTCTGACTCCGAACTCTTCCACTCATTGCACCTGCTTCCCTTGTGCCCCTTCTCGAGGCCCAAGTACACATACAGAACCGCAGCCATTAGGCGTCTACTCAACCATCTGAAGTCCTCGGACATCTTGACCTCTTGGCTATGTTTATCACCATTAACCACATGGCCCTCCTTAGCAGACTACACTCCCTAGGAATTTGAGATTCGGCTATCACCTGGATCGCCTCATTCCTCACTAATAGACAGCAAATCACCCTTCTCCCCCTTTCCTATCCACTGCACACCCAGTGACCACTGGAGTACCCCAAGGTGCCTGCCTCTCACCCGTTCTATTCAACCTTAACACGACCCCCCCCCCCCCTTGCCCAGGATCCACTCACACAAACTCACCTGCTATAACTATGTGGATGACACACAAATCATCTTGTAAAACAGAGATCATGGTATGCAGCAAAACTGCTCTATTCCCCTAACTGACCCCTTGGCCACCCCCACTCTCCCCACCCCCCTAGACCGCCACCACTGTCAAAAACCTTGGGTGCACAATGGACCTAACTCTGTCCCACCACATCAACAATGCATCCAAATCCTGCCATTTCTACCTTAGGCTTCTGAAGCACATTTTCCCTTACCTCACCTACCCCAAAAGACTGGCCGCAAATATGTCCATTGCCATGTGCAGACTTTCTGCTAACTCGCTCCACCTGGGTGCACCGGTTTACCAACTGAACAAACTCCAAAGAGTTCACAACTCGGCTCCCAGACTGCTTCTCGCACTGGGACAAAGAGACCACATCTCACCTGCTCTCCGTACCCTTCACTGGCTCCTAAGTGGATGTAGGGCCACCTTCAAACTCCTGTGTATTACTCACCGAGCGGTGCACAAAGTAGTCCCCAAATATTTACAAGAAAGGATTACGCCTTACCACCCAACTCGCACCCTAAGGTCAAGCACAGCCCTCCTAGTGGTCCCTGCCCCCAATTAGGCCAGGGTCGGAGAGTCCACTTACTCAAATCTGGTGCCATCATCCGTGCATTAGACACAGCCAAGATTACATGGCCCTCCGGAAGGCACTCAAAACCTGGCTCTTCTCCTTAAATCTCACAAGGGACCGCCTTATTTATATATTGTCCCAAATGCACAGAGTTAAATTCACCCGACTTATCACCACATCTAAGAAATGGCTTGGTAACCACTTCAATACGGCCCTTCAGTAGGCTTTCAGGACAGGGGATATCTACCTCTAACTATCTGGAACCATTGCCCTAAACTTAAAACCTGAATTATAGTAGCACTTATGTCCCTATGCCATGACAGAGTTAAATCATTACCTCCCTCCATCAGGTATACAATACGCTGTGAGGCCTAGAGATCTCCATCTCTGATTATTTGGACCGACGGTGCTAGACTCGTAACCGAAGCACCAATAGCACTTATGTACCAGTGCCATGATTGAGCTTGATCATCATTCCCTCCAGATATGCACTACGCCATCAGTCCAGGAGATACCCATCCTGCCAATCTTATGCATCTGGAAACCTTTGAGCAAACTACATACCAAGGGTCTACTAGCACTTATGCTAATCCTACCTATCTGGGAATGTATTTAACAGAACTACCAACGAGAGCTTCTCCAGCATTGGATCTTTCATGGATTCACATGCTTAGAATATTCCCCGTCGTCAGGCTGGGAACCCTTGATATATTTATAAAGACGTTTTCCATAGGAAAAATGTCGACACTTCTGTGTCCTATCTATGTCTTTTTGGGCCGCTTACGCCTGCCCCAATAGGACGTAGTGGTATAAATAGCCCCGCTCCCGCGGCTTCCTTCAGATTTCAACCGTCTACCAAAGTGGTGGGATCACCTTGAGTATCTGCTATTTTACAAGGTTGAGTGTGTTTTTTCTTTCCCAATGTCTGGAAAAGCATTGTTTCATCTGTGTGCTACATGTGGATTAAAAAAGGTGTACAAAGGAGATGGGCATATGGACTGCCTATACTGTCTTCATCCTCATCATTCGGCTGACACATGTGAGATCTGTAAAGGCTTCTCACACAAGACCCTGAAGGACCGCAATAGACGCCTGGTGACGTGGCTAAATGACGGTGCAGGAGCGTTCCCACCATCTGAGGTAGGCTGTACACATAGCTTGGCCTCGATCTAAAACTCCGGTGCCCCCCCCGCCGCTCTATCTGCAGAGCCGCCGGAGAAGAAACCACGTTCGATGGAAAAAACGTTCTTCTTAGAAACATTCTACGAGAGACTAGTCTTCAAAAGGAAAGGCTTCATCCGCTTCCTCCTCATCAAAAAAGGAGAGAAAAGATCTGTTAAAGATCTCCTCAGGAGACCACCACAGGTATTCCTCGAGTCAAGATTCGTCGACACATAAGTCAAGTTCAAAAAAAGGCGGGTACGCCTTAGAGCTCTGCGCCACAACAAACGTCGTCGATGACAGTTCGGTCGTCGACGTCTTCATTACCATCAGTGCAAGCTATTCCTGCAATCATTCCGTCAATTCAGACGACGACTGTTGAGAAAATGACATCGTCGACGGTGGCCCCTCCGGAGGGTTGGAAACCAGAGGTTTATGATCCGGTCTTACCTGAGGCCTTGTTACAACAAGAAGCGGCCTTCTCCATATCATCTGTAGATGATGACCGTGAACCTGTAGTGGGTCCATCGGATCTTGGATTGCAGGGGGTCAATTCGTTGACGGTCTCGAGTGGACGAAGTATCCCAGTCACCACGCCTTTGCTGAACCCCCAGGCGGTATTGTTCCTGGAAGTGTTGTCCACATTGCAGAAGCTATTGGGCCGTTTGGACGCGCAATTGCCTCAAATTGGTGTACCTGCAATAGTACATGCTACGCCAGCCGTCGACGAGCCAGGTCCAGCTCCGCGATCAATGGCCAGGGTACCAACAACTCTTCCGGTTAGTGAAGATCGTCCTCGCTCACATCCGGAGGAAGGAGAGCTACCAGAGTCTGAGTCGGAATGATGGGAGTCTTTTTCAGACGTTTCATCATCCCCCTTAAGAGACCCGACATGGGAGTCGGAGGCTGAGGTGGAAGCTCCAAGAAGCCCGGCGCAACCGTCGCCGCCGGATGACATTGGTTCCTTCCACGCAATGATGGGAAAAGCATGTACAGAGTTTGGCCTGGCCCGGGAGGAGGAAAAGAAAGACTGTTTCTTGTTTGATCATATGGGGAAAAGAAGGAAGTCAATGTTTTCGATCCCCATTTTAGACCACGTCTGGCAAGAAGGGTTACGAACCATGCGTCATCCATTCTCCGAGCCTGCAGTTAAAGGAAGACTAGAAAAGAAGTTTAAAGCTCCGGAGTCAACTCCAAAGTGTTTATCTTCTCAACCTTCCCCGGAATCGGTTGTATCGGCAGTGGCTGCAAGAAAGGCGAGGTCACAGCATAAATGCACAACCCCTCCTCCCCCCGGACAACGAGGCCAGGAGGCAAGATGCTTTTGGCAAAAAAGTGTTGTCGATAGGAGCAACAACAGTAAAGGCAGCCAACTCTCTAGCTATTATGGCAAGATATAACAGATAGATGTGACATCGTTTAGCCCCCATCCTGGAACATCTACCAGAAGACCACAGAAAGTCGGCTATGTTGCTGGTACGTGAGGGGGGAAGAGGCGTCGTATCACTCAATTAACATCGCCGTAGACCTGGCGGAATCAGGTTTTAAACAGATCAATAACTGAATGGTTTTGAGGAGGCGAGCCTGGCTTAAGTGTACGACTTTTAGACCAGAAGTACAATACAAAGTGCTCGAAATGCTGTGTGAAGGGGAGCAATTGTTTGTGGAGAAAGTGGACGAGGCCTTGAAAGGCATGAAAGAAGACTCGGATACAGCACGCTCTTTTGGAGCCCTTCAGAGTGGCCGAAATTTTTGTTCTTTTCGTCCCTTCAGAGGGGCATCAGGAAACTCCCGGTTTGGGTCATCTAGGGACCGAGGTTTCAGCAGACCATCCTACTCCTCTGAAGGCTACAGACGAGCTGCCCAAGCAACTCGAAGAGGCCGAGACTATCAGGCTTCAAGAAGAGGAGGTTATTCATCCTCCACGAAGGACAAGCAGTCAAAGACCCAGCAATGACAAGCTTCAGGACGTCCTGGGAGGCAGAGTATCTCGTTGCGTCGACGAGTGGGAGCGAATAACATCAGACCGGTGGGTTTTAGACACAATACATCTGGGCCACTCTTTACAATTCAAGGACGTGCCACTGCACATTTCACCTGTGTTTTCGGCGCAACCCCATCTTCAAATATTACTACAAGAGGTGGCGCTTATGCTGAAAAAAGGGGCAATAGAACTGGTCCTGGTGGCAGAGAGAGGGCAGGGAGTGTACTCCCATTACTTCGTTGTCAAAAAACCCAACGGCGAGTGGCGACCCATTCTAGATCTATGAGATCTCAACAAGACACTAAAAAATCTGAAGTTCAAGATGCTTACGCTTCAGGAGGTTATCCGATCTATACAGCCCGGGGATTTTCTGGCGTCGTTAGACCTGCAAGACACCTATTTTCATATACCAATGCGTCGACGACACAACATTTCTGAAGTTCGTAGTCGGACGAACCCACTATCAATTCACGGTACTCCCATTCGGACTAAAGTCATCTCCCAGGACATTCACAAAATGTTTGGCTCCAGTAGCGGCTTGGCTAAGAAGAGAAGGTCGTCATGTTTACCCTAATCTGGACGATTGGTTGATAAGGGGATCGTCTCCGATGATAGCACAAGAAAGTCAAAAGGACACCATGTACCTTCTGCAGCGGTTGGGCTTTGCGATCAAATTCGAAAAGTCCTCCTTAACTCCCTCAAGGACCTTGGTATTTCTGGGTGCGGAGTTCCAGACGCAGTCGGGATTGGTGAAACCATCCGTGGAAAGAGTTCTCAAACTCGGGCACAAGGCAAAGGAGTGGAAAGTCAACACCAGAGTGTCAGTAAGAAAGTACATGTCCCTACTAGGGGCCATGGCGTCGTGTATCCCCTTAATAAACAACTGTCGTCTCTTCATGAGACCGATACAAGAATTCCTGGCGGACCGATGGTGCCAAAGTCGAGGACTATGGTCAGACAAATTGACCATCAGCAATAAGCTTTTTCAAACACTGCAGTGGGGGAGAATCTCCACAAATCTAACGACAGGAATGTCCCTACAGGAACCAGAGTTTCAGATGATGGTGGTGACGGATGCATCTCTGACTGGATGGGGAGCTCATCTGGAGTCCCTGCAAGTGCAAGGTCGGTGGTCATCTGAGTAGTCCACCCTTCATATCAATGTGCTGGAGTTGAGGGCGGTACATTGGGCCCTGAAATCTTTTCTACCACGCATAAAGGGGTCTGTCGTACGGATACTGACGGACAATACAACAACATTGTTCTACCTGAGAAAACAGGGAGGTACTCACTCCAGAACCCTCTCGACTGAAGCCCAAGAAATATGGCATTGGGCTCTCAAACAGAAGGTAAATTTATTGGCTTTCCACCTGCCAGGAGTAAAAAATATACAGGCGGACTCTCGCAGCAGAGAGATGAATTGAACGACCAACAACTAGAGAATGTCTTCAGAGAATGGGGCCGCCCTACCCTGGATCTCTTTGCAACGAGAGAGAACAAGAAGTGCTTGCAGTACGCGAGCAGGTTGCCACAACCCAACTCACTGGGGGAAGCATTCTCCTTCCCGTGGACGGACAAGTTTCTGTATGCGTTTCCTCTGTTTCCGCTCAAATGTCAGACTCTACAATGGATTCACAGATACCCATGTCGTGTGATCCTGGTGACCCCGTACTGGGCGAGACAATCATGGTTCTCCAATCTACTTCAGCTGTCGATAACGAAACCAGTGAGGTTCCAGAAGATCCTGAACCTTCTATCTCAGGACAAGGGATCAGTTTGGCATCACGACCCGGACGGCCTCAGCCTGACAGCCTGGCTCCTGACTTCTCCGAGTTTGGGGCTCTAACCATTTCATCGGACTGTCGTCGAATTTTACAAGCTGCAAGGGCTCCGTCCACGAATACTTTGTATGCGTGTAAGTGGAGGAGATTCTGCATGTGGTGCAAGGATCGGCCAGGATTGCACCCGCTAAATATCACGCCAGAACAGCTTCTTCCATAATTGCTGCACTTAGCAGAAAAGGGTTTATCTTTTTCTTTGATAAAAGTTAATCTGGCAGCTATTTCGAGATTCACTCGAAAGACATTCAACACCATTATTTAGTGACCGGTTAATTAAGCATTTCCTGATAGGTTTATTTCGAACTTTTCCTCCAACTAAAAAGTTTCCTCCGAACTGGAGTCTTAACCTGGTGTTGGCAGCACTAACGAAGGCTCCTTTCGAACCTATGTCATCGTCATTATTAAAATTCTTATAGTGGAAATTAGCTTTTCTGGTGGCTATTACATTGGCACGACGAATTTCGTAACTACAGTCATTAGTTATTGATCCACCTTACTTGAGATTTTTCAAAGATAAAGTGGTATTGGCAACCTACCCTCATTTCATACCTAAAGTTCCAACCATGTTCCACAAACATTCTTCTATGGTACTACCAACATTCTTCGCAACACCTTCATCTGTCGCGGAAAAAACTCTCCATACATTAGATGTGAAAAGAGCTCTAAAGTTTTACCTCCATCGTACTCAAGATCTTGGAGGTACAAGACAGCTATTTGTGGTTTATGGCCCTTCGGCAAAGGGAAAAGCGATCTCAAAGCAAAGACTGGCCCGCTGGGTATCGTCGACGATTGCTTTTTGCCACTCGAAAGCAGGAAAACTGCTGGAAAAGCGTCCAAGAGCCCATTCGACGAGATCCACTTTGTCATCGGCGGCATTGTGGTCCGGAATTCCGCTGGGAGATAGCTGTCAAGCAGCATCCTGGTTGAAGCCACATACATTTACCCGACATTATTGCCTCGAGCAACAACATGCAGATGGGACGAGCAGTCCTACGACACCTGTTTCAGTAAGGTAAGCCCCGTAGAGGGGTATATCCTTCTACCAATGAACCTTAATGTTTGTTGCGGTTAATGTACTATGACTTGAAGTTGAGCCATGGTAAAATGCATGTGTGGCTATGATATTGGTTTACATACACACCTCCAAAATTGGGAGTACTGCTATACAATCTATTCTAAGCACGTGAATCCATGAAAGATCCAATGCTGGAGAAGGGAATAGTTTCTTACCTGTAACTCCATTTCTCCAGTATTGGTATCTTTCATGGATTCACATGCGCCCGCCGGCCTCCCCTACATGCAAACCATATATACCCCATACTACTTTGGGGGTTAAAATCTGAAGGATGCCGCAGGGCTATTTATACCACTACGTCCTATTGGCGCATGCCTAAGCGGCCCAAAACGACGTAGATAGGACACAGAAGTGTCGGAGGTTTTCCTATTGGAAAAGGCTATATATGTGTACCGAGGGGTCCCAGTCTGACGACGGGGAATATTCTAAGCATGTGAATCCATGAAAGATACCAATGCTGGAGAAATGGAGTTACAGGTAAGAAACTATTCCCTTCTCTAGCACCTATATTTAAAATGTGGGTCCAATCTGGCTGTCATGGTCCAACTGACTATGTCAGTGAGCTAGTGCAGACCCAAAAAGACACAGGGAGGACCTTAGCCTAATAGTCAAAACCAAAGGGAGATACCTTTCGCTCGACAGGCACTGGAAACGCGTCAGGAACAGGATCCCTCTCATATCGCACAGACACTCAAACACAACAATATGCAAACTCTACCCTTTGCACACAACAAACAATACAATGCAGCTATACCCCTCGAAAAGCGGCCTAGCTCCACACCCAATCCCATTCAGATTTTCTGCCACCACCAGAATGTGGCTACCCAAGCCCATCTGGCCTGCTGCACACATTCTACTGACCTCATACAACCACTGTACCATGGCTAGCACTAGAATGCAGCTACACACCACTCAATCTACGCTGGCTTCACACATACTGAGTGTACCCAAGCACTCTGCTACATTACTCTCCACTGACCTGGACTAGGGTCCCCAAGGGCGTTCAACCCACAGCGCTTTGGAATCATACCAATGATAAAAGGCGCATAACCACCTAACCACTGCCTCCTCATGTTGTTCTTTACTCCACTACCCCTGTATCACGGTCACCCCTGATTTTATTTCCATTGTCGCTTCGACCTGTCCTGTGGCTAGACCATGATCTATTATGGTGATGGAATTCCTTAGTCATGATTTTAGAAGACCAACCAAGGCCATTTAGGGCAGGAGATGAGATGCAATGTCAGATATGCAGAGACATTAGACCATTTTCACACAATTGTGGGGCAATGCAAGGGGGGGGCGACATGGCAGGGAGTGGGCAAGAAAGAGTGACAAATGGTTATGAAAGCATGGAGAACAAGGGAAAGAGGAATATGGACAACAAATACTATAGAAACGTGGGCTGAATGCTAACAATAAAAGGGATACGGCCCTAGCAAGGCTAGAGTGGGTAGAGGAGACTGGAGTTGGGTATATTCGTTATCTCACCGAATGCAACAATTCTTAATACAAACATGTGGAACCTTTTACTGTGAATTTCACTGCAAGTATATGTGGTGGGTGGGCTAGGGTAATAAATAAGGTAAGGGGACTATGGAGTTGTGGGGGGTCTTTCGCCCTGCATATACTTGCAGTGAAAGTAAAACAAATATTCATTTTTCTTTCTCGCGGAGATCGGATGCATTCAGTATATTCAGCATTTGTGGAAATTTACCTTTACCAAAACCTGCTGTTGCGTACAACCTAATTGTTATATTACTTGGTTTTACTTTGGAACAATATTGTCACTTGATTTGGAAATGTAAAATGTTATCAGGCCTCAAGAGCCTATGTGAGAGCCTGCACTCATACTACTAATCGTGCAGCAGCAGCAGCACTGAGGCACCTCACAGTGTGGATCCAAAGATAATCCTACTGAACCATGAGCAGTCTTTCCTGAGCCTGATGCCTTGCCTCCGATGTTAAACCATGGGTGCCTTGTCGAGCAGGATCTTGTGCTTAAATGCACTCTAACACATCCAGAAGTGGAGAGCGATGGTGGTGGAATCTGTGTTGGGGTGGGGGAGATTACTAGAGGAGTGACTGAATGGCTGCATGCCCCGCCCGCCCCTTCCCTTCCTGTGTGAAGTGTCATGCTAGAGGTGGACAAGCCAAGAATTCTGTAAGACGTGCCGAGTCAGGAGTCTTGCTTGGCCCTAGGAGCAATGCACATGCTGAGCCATTGTACAAAAAAGCATGTAAATTAGGCAGGCTGATATTTTGTACCTTACTGAAGTGATGTCCATAAAGATTTTTTGTGTATCCTAATATACAGCAAAAGGTCAGCTTTTAAGTCTATAAAAGCTAAACTGGTCTAGCAGGTCCCTCACATCACCACTTACCACTAACACTGAAAAAGGCATGCAGCCTAGTGGAGCACAATTCTCAATACATCTGGCTCCCTGCTGGTGGTAAACTGAGCTGCATGTGCTCTTATTCTGGTTAAATACAATTCTGCTGTTAAGCAACATAAATTATTTACACAGCTCACCAATGTAGCATGCTCACTTGGACCGAGGCTCGGGGATTTTAGTCAAATCTCTGGTTTATAGGCACGGGTGCAAACTTGTTAACTACATTTCGTAAAAATGCCAAATCTAATTATTTTTTCAGTTTGTGTAAACTGTCTGTTGTAGTGCTGTGTATTTGGGCCTGAAGGTGAGTGGCTAGCGCCTCCCTTCACTCAGGCCATGCTGCACCCTTCCATGTTGGCTAAATTGCTCAGCTAGAGCTGTCGGAACGAGGCAAATCCAAAAGATTCCCAAGTTTAGGCGTTGGCCTGAAGGAATATTTTGAAGGGTGAGAACAAGGAAAAGGCATCCTAACTAAATGTGAACCCAGATGCCTCATTGCACCCTCCAAAAGTGTCTCTTGAGGGCAATGGGCATAGGATCTTCATTACAACTTGGAGAGGTTGAGATATATGCTGAAACCAGGGCCAACCCGTGTGGAAATATACATTTAATGAACACCAGTTCTTTTTCTGTTAAAATGTCAACAGTTTTGGCTGTGGTCCACTAACAGCGAAAATCCCAAAGCAATCTTTGTGTGTCATAATTTGTATCAAACACAGTAGAATAAAGGGCTGAATAGTTTGCACACCCAAAAATGCTGGACCACTGTTTAATCTGCTAAGCTATTTTCCCAACCTTCGAAGTGGAATCATTTGTTATTGGTAATTTGGCCTTTCCATTTCAATGGATGCTGCAGGTTTTGTGAAGTGTCTTTGACTGAGGGCTGGTGGACGGCAGTTATTGTGCACCTGCTCCAGTTGCAACCTGTTTCCATCAGGTTGCGCTGCCTTTGGTGAAGAGCATTCAATAAAGTTTACTGCAGCCTTTACCAGAATAATAAAATGAATGAATCGTCTTGGGAGGATAGCTCAGGGGCAACTTGCTCGCCTTGGAAGCAAGATGACCGGGAGCAACACAGGTTCGATCCCCAGGTCCACGCCTAGAAACCTCTGGGTATTAAGTGCGTTATAAATAACCTATCTCATCATATATTCTACTTTATTCTCTCCTCCTCTCCTCTGGATGGTGCTAATATCCCATTATCATCTTGTGTCATTTCCCTACCTACCTTTTTTTCTTATCATACCATTGAAAGTGTCCTTGATGGGCGACTATCACCTTGGGTTATTAATGACCCACGTAATTCAAGTCCAGCCCATGCTTGAGGGGAGAATGTGTCTTTCTACAGGGTGACGCACAAGAGCTGGTTGGTGCAGTGAAAGCAGTTATGACTATGCTCCTAGCTGAGCATTGTAGTCCATGCAACCGTGGACACTTCCAGCAAGAAAAGTACATCCTGAAAAAATCTGCTTAAAATGTACAATCTTGTGTGTGTGTGTGTGCGTGTGTGTGTGTTTTCTCACTGAAGTACATCACACCCTCAGAGCCGAGCATCGACTGAGAGCACTGTAGTGACCACAGATCACGTGCCAATGCCTAAGCGCCCAACCCCTGCCTCAGTTCTGGTGGGGAACTTACCCCTCACCAATTCCTCTCCAGTCATAAGTGAGGACTTGCTCAAGCAGGATTTCCCAAGAAGAAGGGAAGGTGAAACTTCTCCCAGTACGCCCACAGCCATATGTAGACCAAAGCCTATCTTGTGGTATCTAATAAACCAACAAATTCATTTTCCACGGCCCTTCATTTTTTCCACATTTGGTAGAGCAGGGAAGAACTGAGGTGATGGGGCAGACCATAGCACGCTAAATCCAGCCCTCTCTGCTTGGCCTGCTCCAGCTTAAAAGCAACCAATCGGGCTGGGTGGAAAAACCTGCGATTACTGCTTGGCTCTGCCAGACAGACCTTCCGCTCACTGGTTGGATTAGGTTACTATTCCAACCTACCAGATTTACAAACAACCTGGTAGAAATCTGGTACATAGGACATATAGATTTTTTTAATAGACTTACTGGAAAATTTCCACTGGACGGTGGTTGCTCCATCGTATTTTATAAGACATACGAAGGGCCAGCAACATTATTAAAAATGAACGGTTGACTGACCTCAGTGTGCAGCATTTTAGCATAGGAAAGTAGCGAGCCAGGCTAGGGAGAGTATTACTCATTCCCCACTTTTTCCCTTCTTCCCCGGGTAGCCGATACATCAGCGCCTGACTAGGGATATTACACTATAAGGGACAGAGAGCTTGTCTTCTGGACAGGGACATCTAGCTAATAGCAGAGACTCAAGCATAAGGTTTAATAATACTTTTTTTAAACAAATAACATAATTGGTTCTGCTTGTGATCTGATGACATGAATGGGGAAGGAGACAGAACTCGAATACCCTGCTGACTTCAATTGTATTGACAGACCTTCCGCTCAGCATGGAAGAGCCCAGGCTAGATGCAGTGCCAATAATGTCTAGATTGGCTTTTGTTTGGCTCTTGATTTTCAGAAGACCTAGAGACAAGCCAGAGCCGGGCCTTTTGCTTAAGGCAGGCTTGAGTGCTCATTGGCTCGCCTACATCTATGTGAAACTGGCACTGCGTTTGTCATTGTATTTGCAATGTACTTTTATGTCATGTTCTGACCATCAATAGTATTGCGCAAAGCTGAGTAGTCTTTAAAAACTGCTGTTCCCCTGAAGGCGCATGTGCTTGCATACCACATCATGTATACTGCTTCAGCCAAATTTGCATGAACATTTGTAATTGAGTAGTGTATCCCGTTTTTCTTTTTTAAATGAAGCACTTTGTTCCTTGATTCTGTGTGTACATGCTATATTATTGAATGTACTTTTGCCCAGTTTAATCGTACTCCATTGAATAAAGGATTCATCGGCCGTGCTGAGATCTGAACTTGTGAAGTACAGGTTTTCCATGTCAGAAGTGAACGATTAACCTGTGAGCTATCCAGCCAGTAGATATGTAACCTTGCCACACAACCTTGTTTGACCGTTTTGTGGAACCTGAATTATGCTCTCCTGAGCGGAGTTTGGCAGGACAAACTGACTGCGGTTCTTGGAACAGGCAGTGACATTCTGTCATTGCCATACTTCTTCAGAGGGATGGGAGCATAGACACATTTACAGCAAGGCAGACTAGGCCCAGGCTTAGAGTGGCAGATTGCCAGAGGAACGGCAGTTTATTTTCTGTTTACTGGTTGTCATTTTTTAAATATAAAGCCAATTTTGTTTCTCCGATTCTCACTGATCCACAACACTGCAAGTAATTTTGAGCTGTTAGCAGTCATTCCACTCTGACAGCTAAAGTCATTGATGGCCAAACTTGTGTAAATTCTTGATATTTGCAAAAGAGTTATTGTGAATTTTGCTTGAAAAACAAAAAATAAATGTGTACCAAACCCAGCATGCTTTAGGTATTTATTTATTCAGTCATAAAACTCTCAGAGACATATATGACAGACAGAGCTCTTTGGTCATTCTTATCTTCCCAAAATGCTCTTTCATTTGCAAAACCGCCAAACCCTCATTGATTTTATTGGTGTCGCTTCACATTATCTTTGGCGTTTTTTCTAATCAGTACCCCCATACGCTGTGTTAAGCAATCCCTTTTATATTCAAATACACGATATGTATTTTTTAAACTGTTGCATCATTTTAACCTTTACTTTTCTAGAGGGAAACCTCCACATGTTTGCATCATTTTACAATATTAAACGTATTCCTATCCTTATGTCAAGCACAGGTGGCACTAAAATGATGTTCAGAAGAAAGCACCTATTTCCCTCCCTCGCCCCACATTTGAGGTCTGTGGCCACCCAAAAGGTGCAAGCATGAAATCGATCATAGAGAAGTTAAAATGGTGAAGAGTAAATCTGAATGCACAAGTGCAACAAGAAACCTGTGAAAGGGTACCCAAATCCATTGATGGGTGAGAACAAAAACTGTCAAAGTTTCACAGCTGTAAAGGTGTCCCATTAAGATATCCATACAGCCATCTTTACATAAGCTGCTCAGTGCTAAGCAGGCAAATGGCATCCCTGCTGGGTTTATATATGTTGATGACCTTCTACTGCACGCTCAGTACTACCAGGAGAACCAACTGCAAAGTATGTCACACAATTCATAACTGTGAATCGCACCCACAAAGGTAATATTGTTGCAACAACCTATCCATTGCTCAATTTTACTCTTGGAGTGTTTGGTATTTTGGACAACGGCACAAACCGCAATGATGTAAACCGTATGTCCCACTTCATTGCATTGTGCAGCTACGAGGAATGCTGTTGCCTCCCACACATGAATGTTCAAGGTCGACCTTATCCATTATTCCACCGTGAGAATGCACACCCAAAGATTCCAATAACCTACTCCAACTGTCTTTACTCTACTGAGGTGTTTATGCCTAGGCGGAGTTTACAACTTACTTGTGATTTTGCCATATTTTAATGGTGTTCCAGCCCAAGGGATTGGAGGTACATCGGCTGCAGCAGGTAACTTGCCTTGCTTCCCTTTTTTCCCCTTGCTAACACCAGAGCTGTAACCATGAAACGGGGTTGTTCTTTTTATCCAACATTTTTATAAGATGTGCCTTACTCCGCTATTTCATATGTAAACTTTACCATTTGACAAGACCAGATGTCGAAATGTAGTTATCTTGCATTCATATTACAGACCAGTCTAGGTGCTTCTCATAGAGTGACAGCAGGCAATTTGTGAGAGAAACTAGATATTGGCATTGAAACCCAAATTCCTCATTCCAGCCTTCTCTCACTTGTGTCCAGTTGGCAGACAGTCTATGTTCATATCACTGCCTCTAAAAGATTGTTCTCAGACTTAACCGACTGTAGACTATTAGCCATAACAATTCCCTCTAGTGCACTCAACTGTAGAACACTCTGCCTTCTCCAAACCTTAGGCATCAGAGACAAGAAAACTCTTTCAACTAGCATAACATAGAAGATGACAATGAATAGAGGAAGCAATAACTTTCTAATCCAAGCAAACTTAAAAACATCCTTGATAATGTTATGAAGACATAATGGGGGGAGGGGCGTAGCTTGGACAATTTGGACAGAGTTGTTTGTAGGGGTCGAATCTGGTGAAGGTGCAGTGTCTGGCAGAGGTGGAGTAATGTTTGGGGGGGCGCATGCACATTGTGAGACAAGCAATGGTATCAAGAGATGATACAGACAACATGTTCTGAGTTCAATGATAGGATTTCTATTATGTTTCAGGATGGGTGAAATGCCTAACTTGCCCTATAGCTATGGTGGGGATTTCTCTTCCTAAAGGAACTAAGGAAAGTCTATGTCCGTAAGTCCAAAACAAAGGTCTGCTTGGGTCAAAACCTAAGCTTGCCCTCAAGTATAAACAGAAATGCAGTGTAGGTATATTGTAACTCAAATAGTGTTCAACATAAACTCTGAAGCAGTCTCTAGCCCCCTTCCCAAGTTCAGGATACAGTTCCAACAATTAGACTTCAAACGTTCCTTTGGGCATTGGGCTTCTCCTCTCCAGGTTTCAAGCCTAGTTGGTTTCAGTATACAAAGTCCAAAAGGAGGTTAGATTTCCCTTCCACAAGCTTAAAGTATTAGCTCAGCAAACAATATTCCAAAGGAGCTTGGGGTTCCTCTCCCCAAGCTGCAAGCACTGGTTGACAAAACATTGCCACAAAAGACATTGGGGTTCTCTTTCCCAAGCTGCAAGTGCTGCACCACAAAACAACAATGCCTGCTTTATCGCGTTTCAAAGCTGCTTTCACACTTCTCCTGGATTTGTTGGGGCCTCCTGCTCTAGGTGTAGTTAACCAGTCGCCTGACCCACCCGTTCCAGGACACACAACCACTTGCCCTTGCCCAGCTTTGTCACTTGGCAGTTTACAAGGACTCACAAGTTCATAGAGTAAGGGTTTGCCTTTCTTGCTGCTTATTTGGCTCTCTTTTCTAGAATATACTTGGTTGGTTTTCATTTATAGCTTTCACCTCTGCTTGTTCAACTTAGTTTTGCCGGTTCAGCATTTTGTTCACACTTCACTGGCTCCCCTCTGGTTGCTTGTTCACAGCTCTCATGCTCTTATTCATAATATTCTCATTTTGTGATATTTTCTCAATGACCTTGGTTAATCAGAGACTTTTGAACATGTATCGCTCAAACGTGACCACTGTGATATAATGTATTTCGCAAAATTCATTAAACATTGCATTTGTCTTAAATCGGCCTTCTACTTCGATGGGAGACTTTCTAGAACTTGCCGACCGCACGCGGCCGCTCCGATACAAT
This sequence comes from Ambystoma mexicanum, assembly GCF_040938575.1. Lineage (NCBI taxonomy): Eukaryota > Metazoa > Chordata > Amphibia > Caudata > Ambystomatidae > Ambystoma > Ambystoma mexicanum. The sequence continues at coordinate 439,177,130 of NC_090936.1, forward strand.
ATAATTAATTCACTTTCATATGCGCACTGGGTTTCCTTGCACTCTCGTTTCCAGTTGCGGCATACTTTTCTTCAGTTTCTCCGCTAAGATGCTTTCTGGGATTCACTGCCATCCTTGGCCACAGTTCTTGGCCACAGCAAAGGGACAGGTACTTTCCATGGCTCCCTTCTTCTACCTTCTCAGGGTGCCTGGAGACACGGCTCCCTCCTAACACAATGACACCCTGTTTCACTGTGTTGTCCTTCAGCATCTGGTGCCCCGTCTTCTTGCGGGCTGCACTGGCCTTCCTGTTGCTTTCTCCTCACCCAGGCTTCTTGTTCTCCATGCTGTTTGTGGACTCCACCTTTTATGCACATGTGAGCCTCTAACAGGCTGTCGGTGTACAGCCACGGGCTCAATTGCCTGACCACAATCAATCCAATTAACAGGACATGCCTGATCTTCAGGCCTGTAGTCCTCAGTATCCCTCTTCTTCGTCCCAGTAGTTTCATATAGGTATTCTGCACCACTCTTGGAGGCATCTTCTCAGTATTTTGTGGATATGAAGGGAGAAAAACGTTATTAGCAGAAATCCGTTTTGACCTGAGGTGATCTACCTTCACTCTCCTGTTAAAACAGGGTTTTAATTGGATAGTAGGTGGTACTTCAGTTTGTCTGGTTTTTGTTCCTGTACTAACATGGGGTTCATGATAGGAGATAGACATTCTCCTCAGTTGCCTTTTCCCAACCCCAGTATCTTGGAGGATTGGAGTAGGACATTGGATAGGGTTAAAAATAGCCCATGAAGGCTGAGGGAGGGGAGCGGAGGGGAGGGTAGGGCAGGACAGAATCAGGAAGGGGTAAATACCATATCTCGCCTTTCGGGCGTTCCCGCCCAATCCCCAAAGACCCTCTGCCCAGATGATACTCCCTCGCTAGTCCACCCCCAGGGTTGGGATCCAAAATCGAAGGCCCTACCCTGGCCACCTGAGCAGAGGCTCCCCAGGGAGTAGATGTGAGAACGCCCGTAGGCTTCTCACAACTTATTTGGCCTAGGGCAGCAGAAGGCCTAAATACGCCACTGGATTGGGAGGGCAATAGGTATTGGGCAGGGGCAGTTTGTTTGAGGGATGGCCATGTTCCTTAGAGATGGCTTGTCGAGAACAATCTGAAGATATACGTCTGCTTTTACCCTGTTCATTTAGACCTCTTCTTCCTTTAAGGTTGCAGCCTTCTTTTTCCAAAGCATAGTTGCAGCCTCTTCCTGACACTGTGTACAAACACCTTTGGGTTCATGATTGCTTTACCTGGGTGGCAGGTCAGAGGAACTGAACCTGCCTTCCTGCTTCTTGCATCGCCCGTTCCAGCGTTCCTCTGCGCCTTGACCCAACCAATTCCTGACCACTTTTCGTGTTCTTTTCCAGACCTGGCATCTTTGTGCTGCGGCTCCCCGGGCATATGTAAAGGGCACTGTAATGGTTAAAGGCCCAGCTGGAGGCGATTTATAAATGGCCACGGGTTTGGTTCTGTCAGGGCTGGAGGCAATTAGATGAAAACCTGGAATTCCTGATTTTGGCAAAGGAAGAATTTGACAGGAAAAAACAATGTTGGTATTGCCTAGTGCTTAGAATGCAACTTTTTCATCTAGATTGTAGCAACCCAGAAGACCTCCTACTGAACTTGACTTGGTGAGGTCGCAAAACAGTGTTGTAGCTGTGATGACCAGTGATAATCGTTCAAAACCCGCCATTTCTAATTGTGCAGGAAATGTGAGGCTCGCCATCACCCTGGATGCTGCTTTTGGGTTTTGGATCGCTAATCCGATTGAAAACGTTGCTTGCAATAAGAGGATATATTTTAGTCCAGCTTTGGCTGGATGCAAAGATCTTCTCCGGTTTGAGTCCTCCTGAATGTTGGTGTCAACCTGCCTGTTGGTCAAGTTGCCCTGTTGGGGCCAGTATGTGGAACATAACACTGGTTGTGTGATGATGGACCCATCCACGGCAACCGGTCTGGAACAAGTATGTACTAGGAACCACCTACTTGGGATGGGAGGCTATGTGCAGAGTTTAAAAGAGAAATGACGATTATCCTGGTAAATAATCCGTGGTCAGCAGAGCTTTCTTCTTGCATATCGCTCAATATAGCAATCGCATGGTGACGAGGCCCAGGCCTACATCGAGACTCTCTGTACGCCAGCATCCCTTTCAATGGTGACCTCTTCATCGCTGCTTACGTCTGCTCTGCCAGGTGTCTTCTGCACAAACCCAGATTCCACAGAATTTCTGTTGCACAGCTCCTCTTACATTCTTAGGCAGCAATGCCTGTCTGCACCTTGGATGCTTCTAGAGCACTGGTGTAGGGATTAGACAGCAGTGGATTCACAGTAGCTTGAAATAAGGTGGAAGAAAATTTGGAGGTGTAAATGACCAAATTATCAGGGATCAAATGATTGCGGGGGCCGGTCAAGTTCAGGCGGTGCTATTGCTCAGCAGAAAACCTATATCTGATGAAGCCATTGCCAAAGAGGGGGAGCAATCTACGAGATGCGTGGAAGAAGTCAGAGTGCCTGAACCTAAAGAAGAGGCCTGTGCTGTTACTCACCTTTTTGATTGCAAAGTCAGATCCAGATGTTTTATGGAACGAAAAACTCTTTCACCCATTGCAGGAAACGCCAGGAAGAGAGGCAAATTAGAAAAGAAATTGGCAAGAGCATACCACGATATGGCAGCCAATCCCATCTTACTAGCAATAGATCGCACACTGAAGCACAAAGAATGGCAAAGTCTTTGCAGAAAGTGTCAAGTGTTTAGGCCTGCGGCTGTAGTCAACAGTAATGACTGATCTGATGACCGTCGGGACAGAATGATTAAATGTAGCCTTCATTTCTCCAATGGTACCAGCACCAATGGATGAATTGAACCGGTTACAGATTGAATATCATATCACTCCATTTTCTTCTGCTTGATATAACTAACCTAACCGTGCAATTAGGCTGAGCTTCCATCTCAAACGTGCAAATGTGCAGCAGGTGCTACTATGTCCTTTAAACATAGCACATTTGTTACCCAAAATAGCATCTGTCAACATACCAGTATGCCATTTGGACTTCTGAAACATCTGTAAAAGACCCATCTCGTCAATTCTAAGGTAGTCTAGTCGACCGTCTTGTCGGGACCCAAAAATCAAGATATCGTTCCGCTAGTGTTCTAGACGATTCTCCATTGATTGCAAACTAGTGGACCTGTGCGACCATGCCGAAAATGCATATTTGAATACATAGGGCACAGCATTTCACACTAGGAATCCACCCCAAGCACAGCCTTTCTGCAGCCACAACCGAAGCCTTCAGTCCCAACAGAGAACTACTTCCATTTACAGGGTTCTAGAATACAGTAATTTGTTTTGGTGTTCTCTTTGAAGCCTCAGGTCATGCAATCTTCTGGAGAGGGGTTTTGGGCACCACTGAGAGGAACACATGGAGCTTGCTTTCCAAACCATCAGGAATTGCCTCATTCTTCTACTGTGCCTTCACCCATAGAACTCCAATAGGGAAACAGTTGTGACTGTCGACACTGCTGCATTTGGATCTGAAACCAGCCTGCTGCAGACACTCCTGAAAGTAGTACGTGGTGGCATTTGAATTGTTGGGGAAAATGCTGAGCTCTCATGAAGCAGTTATTAAGCCGGAAATGTTGACTTGCGCCTGGGCCGCTGAATATTTTTTGTACATACCCGTGTGTACTGTTTCACTTGCTCCACAATCGCAAACAACTGTTTCTCGTACTGACTCAAGAAGGCATGAAGAGGCGAGGGTCCTGCGTTTGGCAACATTCCACATTGCAGACACACTGCAAGAGTTCAATTTCACGCTAGAGTATGTAGTGGGTTGGAGAAATAAACCAGTGAACTGCTTATCGAGACTGCCCTTGATGTGCATGACTGTGTGTGGTGACCACCCGTTACGATTCCAGTCGTGACTGAATGAACCCTCGGTGAAGAGGAGAGGCACAACACACAATCCAGTTCTTTATGCTGTGAAGCACAATCCCAGAGATGGGTGGCCAGCAGAATCCCAGCTTCCTGGTGTCTTAATGACTACTGTTTTTGTCGAAGGCAATGATTGGCTGTCTACACATGGACGTTTTTCACAAGTGCATTTTCGTAGAACCCAAGCGTTAACTGCCAAGTTTAACATTACAGTTTCATTGAGGAAATCCTTCTCTTGGCTACAAAGTCTGAGGACTGTTTCAACGGTTCTATGTCCATTTGCTGCTATTTTTTTCTAAGTAATTTTTACTGAGAAAAATTACTATGAATACTCCTAATTTTTTGGGAGTTTAATTTGGGGGTGGGGAAGCCCCTACGCACTCTTTTAAACCTCTCAACCCCTATATATTTTGAGAGTTTTTTCGTAGGTATTTAGTTGGCAAAGATTACTGTAAAAAAAGAATCCTGTCTGAAAACCAATCCAATACCGTTTCAAACTGATACAGGAAGCAATAGCAGCCCACTGATAAAACCCAGTATGATTACTGGCGTTAGCCCTTTTCTACTTATAAGAAGCTGTCCTGCAAGGGATAGACTATAGTCCACAATACCTGACCAAACAAAGGCAGAGCTTTGTCATCGGAGAGGTGAAGCTGCGCCTCTAGGCACAGAGCAAGGGTTCCACATCCAGATTACCTTTCAAACTTGGGGTAAACCCCAAGCATTTCAAAATGGTGGGAGCCCCTCCAGTGCACCTGATAAGATTTTGAAGTGGGAGTAAAATTATTTTCTTGGGAGTAAAAATGGGAGTATTTTAAAAGTGAGTAAAAATGTTTTAACAGGTGTGAGAAAACTGAGGGTATCCTCACACCTACTCCACTTGGATCCTCTGCTCAGGTTTCCAGGCAAAGGCGATCGCTATTGGATCCTGAAACTGGGCATGGAGAAGCGAGAGAGGATCACCTGGGTGGAGGGTCCTTGGGGATTGGGGAGAGGGTATCCACAGGTAGGACATGGTATCACCCTTTCCCTTGTGAACACCATCCTAATCCTCCCCTATCCTTCATGGGCTATTGCAAAACCTCTCCCCTAATTTCCCTTCATTCAACATACTATAGTACTGGGACGAGGAAGAGAAGAGTAGGTGAAATTAACACCAAGTAATTTCACCACTCTAGTACTGAGACAAGGAGGAGTCCTGCAGAGGGTTGTAAAGGTCAGGCATGTCCCAAATTCTCCTCTAATTGCAACCAGACTATATCCAATTACAACTCACACCTGCAACCTGTTAAGTGGTTGCAGGTGTATAAGAAGGTAGGAGAGCCGCAGCAAAGTGACCAGCAGAGAATCCTGATTGCGAGGAGGCAGACGTGGTGGGTCCTGCAGGAGAGCCAGGACGCCGGCAGATGATCCAGAGGAACTGTGGAGCCCAGGGACTGGTGGGCTGCAAGAAGACCACGGTTGTGTGGACCTTCAGGGTCAGAGACATGCAGCCGGAGCTGTGAAGAAGGAAAAGGAAGCAGAAAGCATCTGCGGAAGAAGAAGCAGAGCTGACGGCGAGAGCAGGAGGGAAGCCAAAGTGCAAGCGAGGCTGGCGGGTGTAGGAAAGCCAGCCGGTGGAGCTGAAAACCGAAGGACAACAACCGCAAGGGAACGCTTGGAGCCGGTGATTGAATAAGGGAAAGTCACTTTAACCGGGGCGCTCCTGGGGGCTGTGGGAAAGCGAGGCGAACATCAAATGAAAAATGGCATGCACATGATGAAAGCCAAACAAACCCAAAGCCATGGGTTAAAAGCAAACTTAGCATAATGAGATGAAACGGCAGAGTAAGCAATTGCAAATATTGAATACCAAACTGAATGGGAACTTTTTGGCAAAGCTACGATTTGATAACAAGTGAAAGGTGAAATTCAAATATTGCCTCAAATGAAAGCCTAGAATGAAACACGAGCATAAGTGTGAAAGATTGCAAGAGCGCATGACGGCAAGGTGGTGCCAGGAGCAGAAACACCACTAATTGAACAATTGACAAGTAACACAGTGTGGCAAGGCCAAAGGCTGGCAAAAGGATATCTGGCACTTTGCCACAAGAAGTCGAATCAGTGTGATCTAGAAGAAGCTGTGTGGGCTAAGAAAGCCTATGGTTCCTGGTTGCGCAACCTGTAATGGGTGGACCATGTGGTCTAACAACTGCGCCTAGACCAGGGAACCCTCAATTGTGAAAGCCAAAGACATTGCTGAAGTAAACTAAAAAGTAGTGTGCTTGAACTGTTGATCCAATCCAGAAGGAGTGTAAAGTTGTTCTTGAGTTGTTTTGACCATTTCAAAGTTTATGAACAAGTGTAAATTGACCTTCTTGAATTTGGGAAAAGGCACCCTGAGGATTTTTTTAACTTGGGGAAGCGCGCACTGAGGATTTGTGGAACGGTCTTAAACTTGGGAAAGGTAATCCTGAGACCTTTGAGGAACTTCCTTGAACTTTGGGAAGGGGTGCTGAAAAGTAAGCTGACAGCTGGAAAAGCTCAGAAGCAGAAATAGTGATTGAAATACAGTTCTGACATCGATTTTAGTTGTGAGGGCAAGGATAGGTTTTGGACTCAGACTTTTAACTTGAACTTTCTGACTCAGACTTTCCTTAGTTTCTTTAAGGTAGAGAAATCCCATCTTAGTATGGGGCAAGTTAGGCCTTCATCCATCCTGACGTTTAATTTATTAAAACAATTATTTTGGAACTTTGAATCTGTTGTGTGTCTTGCTTCATGATGCCTTTACACAGGACAACTGAAATGTTTTGTAATCATCATTTCTTTGCACCTAGTTATTTGTGCACATTAACAGATGCATGTTTACTTCTTCCGATCAGGCTGCAATAATAGCCATGTTTTCATCTTGTACTACATGCACTACTGGTCCAGACATATTCATGAAGCTGTTTGGGTGAAAGGAGGGGTGCAAGATGCTATACCTCCGTCTGCTATTATTTGTTTGGATTTTGGGAGTATTTGCCTATTTTTATGGAGTAAAATTGAACGATACACCACTTATCTGTATGGCTGAGCCCCTCTTCTAAGAACTAACATGGATAAATAAGCTGTTCTGAGATGGCTCCCACAGTCTACAACCGTGTATTGGATCACTGATCCGTAAATTATATTTTTCTTAGATAAAAGACAGTCTGCTGCCTTGTTGGGCGTCATTGGGCACAGTCAGCTAAAACATGGTTGTAGACTCCGCTGGATTGAAACCACCCCAAGAACTGGATATTTGATTGTGTTTTTGGTAGTGAGGCTCTCACATATTTGGTGAACGCTGGGCAATTGCCCATACAGAAGCCCAAAAAATGATTCTTTTTCAACACTTCTTTGGCATGGAAGGACTGAATTTGCCTATAAAACTGCACAAGCAGTGTTTGGACAAGCCAGTGATCCTTAAAGCCATAATCTCTATGCCGCTGCTCGCTTGTAAAAATCTGTTGGCAGACTACCTTTCACTAGCTAGAGATGGGTCATAATCTACTAGCACCTCCATTTCTGTGCATCCATCTTACTCCCCACCAACACAAATGCCCCGAAGCCCACCACTCTATGATCCTTTGGCCAGTAACAGTGATGATTGACCTGATGTTACAAGTCTAAATTGCATATTCAGGAGGGCTCGCAAACAATCCTTCTCTTGTCATGCACCCACTTTCTGGAACTCGATTCCGGTATCGGCTCTGAATGCCCCCACAATTGTCCAAGTTTACGAAATCTCTCAAAACGTGGCTTTTTAAACACCTGAGTAAGGACTAATCTGAATCGATGTACAGACTGACGCGCTGACCGCAATTCACAGTACTAAGTTATTGTTAAAAGATGCCAGCCCAAACACTGGTTACCCACACACTGTACAACGCTCAGCTGCTCTGGAGCCAGGTCTGAGCTTTAAATAATAAAATAAAACTTCCTGCCTGGTGGACCACCAATATTCATGTCTGCGGCCGGGCTGCTTTTTTTCGGAAAGGTCTGTGATACCTTATCACTGAGCCCAACTTCTCTGAAAGGCCTAATGGGAATGTCCATGTGTCCCGTGGCTACAGAGGAAGTTGGGGATGGGGTGTGTGAAGGAAGCTCTGCTGTCTCCCATCGGTGGTAGATGTTCCTTGACCAACCTGCCTGAAATGTCCAACCAGGGGTTTGGCTGTGGCTGTCCACCAGGAAGATTTAGAGTGGTACGTTTAGTAGAATCTGGTGCTACCCAAGTGCTTGCTGGCTGCCCCTCATCAACTCTAGTCTATGGGGAGTAGAGGAGCAGGGAAGCAGAAAGCGGCATACGAGAATCAACCCAGTATGACATTTAAAAAACGATGCATGTTTAAATTCTTTATTAGGGACAACTTTACCTCTATATCCAATTAAAGTATAGCCAGAATTGGTTACTCTTAACTAAAAGCCATCTGTCGCATCATGCCACACTTGACATTCCCACACAGACCCATGGCAGCCTTCGCAATGCTATGCTCATGACCGCATTATGACAGCAAGCTTTAACAAAGCCTCACAGGAGACCTGTTGAGCTGTCTACGAAGAGAGTAAAATGCCGTTGTTCCAGTCTTTGGAGTATCCCTGGCGAAGGACATCACCTGCTGCACTTTGGACACTTCAGTGACTCACCTCAAACACAGAATTCTATTCTAAACCTGATGTTTTGCCCACCACATCTTCCAGAGCAGGGGTCTATTATCCACTGACTGGTCTACATTACAACTGGACATGCCAAAGCGGGGCAAGCCTTCTTATTTCTTCCAACCAAAGGAATGCCATACTGTGACTGAATGCCATCTGTGAGGGTTTAGAAACCTGAGCTTTTATTTTTTATATATATAAAATGATGCTGGTGATTCAGTCTCTGAAAGTGAGCCCTGCCAATCATTTCATAATGCTCCATGCTGAGAAGTATAGCGCAGACATGTAACTTTGCCGACTGTCTAATGGCGCCCCTCAGCATCTGCCTTATAATGTGGCAACATGGTAGTTCCAGAGTCATGTGCATTCCTGCAAACAGCCTGATGGACTGCCTTTAACAGTGGGCAGCCTTAATCCAACATTATATAGGTGTGTGCTTTCAGGGCCTTGTAGCAGATTAATAACTAGATCTAATAAGCCCTGTCTAGTTGTTACATGGTGACCTCTGTGATGCTACAGTTCTCCTCTCTGAAACCTATGGATGTAAATGTATCGTCCACTTGGTTTTTGTCAGGGCCTTCTGTATATTAACTGTCTAGGACTGAGATGTACCGCAAACATTAACAAATTGGGCTTGGCCTAGAATTTCATTTTGCTCTCATAGGAAAAGGCTTGCTGAAGATGGGAAATGCCCCAGGGGGTAGTGTGGCGATACATGCTTCAAAGGACAGTCCTGCCAGACAACGGAGGTCACACCAGGGTGGCAAGTACTAGAGACTATTTGATGCAGGGTAGACTGAGGGTTACCTGCCCAGACCGGGTCCCACCATCTTGGAAACTCCCAGGGCTCCCACACCTTTGCTGTCCCCTCCCCACTTCCTGCAGGCAAAGCACTCCAAAATGGACATCACCAGGAAAAGAACATTATTAGAGTAGCCCGAAGTGAACCCTAATGAAAACCTTGGTATGGGCAAATCCACTGTGCCAGATTGACTATGTAAAGCCACTCTAGCCCCATTGAATCTTCTATGGACATCAGAAGGAGGATTTTGCTGGAGCTGTAACTGGGTACATTCTGTCCACATTTTCTGCCATAGATGTGAAGATGGAGACCTCCAAGAAGGGAGAATGACTCTTCACTCGCCCATCCCAGAGGATATTTTGGGTGCACTACTATGTGGACACGACCTATCTACTGCCTGACCACTGCACTCTGGATCTTTCTCACTGGCTGCGAGAGCCCCTGCAAGTGCTCTCGCAATCTTTCTTCCTGGGATTAGCAGAACAAGGGCTCCCTTATCCCTAGACACCCTGGGCTGGGTCCCCCAGCAACCAAGAAGCAAAGGCATAGGCTTGGGCTCTTGTCTCCTTCCACGATCCACTATTGCCATTTTGCTCTGCCGCAGGACCCCCCCAGAGCTACCTTTGGCACTCTACTCACTTCAAACAGCTGTAACTGCTCTTCGACCTGCTTGAAGCAATTGTCTTGCTCCGTCTCAAACGCAAGCTCAACCCACTGCAAACAAGCATCTTGCCGAACATTAGACCCCTTTATCGAACTGTGAAAAAGCACTTAGAAGCCTGTCATGCCACTGCCTCTCATCCGGTACAAGCCTAGAAGGTATTTGTAGAAGTGCGATCCCGTTGGCTTACTTTAATGGACCCCAAGACCCACTAATAGCCTTTTTAAAACACCACTTTGTTGAACTTCAACATTGCTGATGAAAATATTGCTCGTCTCTAAGGTGTGTAAGCTACTCTAGGTCTAAAGTTTGCTTATTTTGTGCCTTCTATTACAGGGGTGGGTTACACAGTATGTTTGATTATTATTTGTAACTTTAGTCTGTAAGTCTCCTTTTTGGAGCTATATGTTTTTGGTTGTGCCTGTTTCACCTTTAATTGGGACAACTACTAGTCTAATAGTAGTTGTCAGACTCCGGTTCCACCTTCCCTTGCTCCTCACTTGATTCTTCTGAGGCTTGTCCCTTGAAATGACTCTTAGTCCTTGGAAGCTTCTTCTTCTTACTGGAGGGCTTGTCCTTGGGGTTCCGGACCTTCTTCTCGTATAGATAAGGTCTCTCCCCTCCGGAGGCCACCCTGACAGTGGTGGAAACCTGCCCTGGAGGCCTCCAGGGGGGCCAGCCTCACATTCAGGGAAAAAGCCAAAGGCAGAAAAGACCCTGTGAATATTGATTGTAGGAGACGAGGTGGTCAGTCCATTGGAAGCAAGGCAGAGTGCAGAATTCACCTTGATGACTGAAAAGCCGGAAACTGGCAATGAAGATGTTTGCTGCGGCAGAAGGGTGGTCTTGGAATTGAATATCAGAGATAAACTCTCCAATATGAGAAGAAACCGGAAATCCTAGAATCTTTCAGTAAGCCAGTAACAGTGAGAACATAACAAGAATAGTAAGAGGAAACAAAGCAAAGGACATAAGAAAGGGAAGTACCGCAAGAGAAAAAGATAAAGAAGGTAAGAAAACAAAGCTCAAATTTGAAAGCTGTACCCAGTGGAAGAGAAGAAATGCAGGATACCGCGGTGCAGAAGATGGACCAGAGCCAAGAATTAAATGGCACGTTCCGACTGCAGTACACAATTACAGTATGGAAGTTCTCGGGGCTAAGGTTGTATGTGCAATAGAATAAGTATGCAGTTGATACAGCGGTTGCTCCCATGATTGTGACATTGGCCCACTGGGTCGCATGCGGGCATATGTATCGGCTGGCATGAAAGATTTCTTTTATATGTAGACTTGTTTTGCACCATTTGAAAAGATGTGCTTGATTATTAATCATGGAATCATTATTTATTGTAATGACATTTTGCTCCTGAAGAAGGGTGGGGGCGGGGCACCAAAACGCATTGGGCTTTGGTCTACACAAGTAGAAGAAGCTTGTAAACGTCTGAAGACTACAGTTTGAATGATTACATTGTGTTGTTGGATAAACTTACATGTGCAATCTAATTGTTGGCTGTATTTACAGCCCAAAGGTGGCCAGGTGACCATTCTTTCTGTATAATACTGTCATGCCATTTATAGGTTTACATGCCTGGTAAGGCTCTGTCCTTCAATGCACAGGAAAGGCCACTCGCTATATGGCAAGTGCAGATATTTGCCAAGATGCTTTCTTGCCTGAATGCGCTTGGGCTGTTGAGGCTGGGCACACATGGGTCACAGTCCTGCCTCACTAAACAGCAACAGGACAGACTGCCATGAAGAGACATTTACAAAGTTGCATTCGATCCCTCTTGAATAATCCTCATTGTGTTGACCTGGAACTTCCGTACTGTGACTGCAGCCAGGTCACACACACGTCTGAGGGGAGCAGGGATCTTGCTGAGCGAGCTCCCCTGCTCCCGTGTGAAGCCTGCTTGCCATCCGAGCTCTTACTTGGATCTACCCCTGGTAACGTTTCCAGTTTAAGAATGTGAATTGGAAGTGTTAGGATACCCTCTTGAAAATATGTTTTTGTTGTGGGTGCACACCCATATTAAATGCTTATTCAAGAGGAATAAGTGCCAGGTGTTACCCGTGAGTAGTTTATTTGGTCTAATTTTCGCATTGCATGCTGGTGCACGTCTTATTATTTTCTGTATTATAAATGCAGGACTACACATGCTGGAACGCAAATTAGGACTGCGACCAATGAGGGTTCCTAGGCCAACTCCCAGAGCGGGGATATATGAGCAGCGCTGCACTGCTATTGTGTGCGCTGCGTCGGCATTGCTAAACCCAACACAGTGCTCTGCTGACACTTCCGCCTAGCAGATTCATTCCACATTAAAAAGGGTTTAGGGCAAGTGGCGGGAGGTGGGATCGGGCAGTTCATGTACGAGATTAATAAAGAGAAGACGTGTGCATCACTGCTCCGTGTCCGTCTCCTTCTATGTGCGCCACGCGCAGCAACCAAGGCCTAGCCACGCCACAACAAAAGGAAGAATGTGTTCTAGAATGTTGCCATATCTGCAACATGCATCATTAACAAAAATCCTCTTCTCCGCCTCACTCCCTCCTCACTGTTTCTGTTTTTCTTGCCAGACTCTGTGATGCATCAAAGCAACTGCACCTGACTCGGCCACGTTCTGAACTCGAACTACTGCCAGTCAACAGACACCTTCCTCACTTCCGCTAGTACTGTCCATACGTTTTATTGTAGTCTTATTGCAAGTCATGTATTCCCACTTCTTTTGGCTGTGACTGTTCACAATATGCCTGTTAGCTCCCTGGCAGCCCCCCTCTCTCCCTCTCCTCCTGTGAGTTTGACTATGTTTCTCTGATATAACCCCGTTCCATGAGGGACTCAGCCAGTTGTGCTCTTCGCCATCCAATTGTACTTTGTAACCTGCTTTGATTATTCTCGCATTCTAAGATGGTTCACCTTGCACTTGCTGTAACTAGCGCCCTGATGCCTTGGGGTTTGGTGCGCTGCTATAAATGTCAAAAATAAATAAAACGCGAAATGGCGGATACCCCGGTGGCGAACCTGAAATGACGGTGGCAGCCATCAGTTCGTCCCCTTATCTTGTTAAATGCACTTTCCATTGCAAGCGGGAGAACTACAAGAAATCGAAACTGCAAGTCCCAGCATGCAAAATGCTTTTGCGTAAATGGCTCACAGATCCAGAGTCCAGCCACGTGCGGTGCAGCTATACTCTTCGTGGGGAGGGGTGCGTTGAAGGGGGGGAGTGGGGGGGCTGGGAGTTCCTGTTATATTTTTCTTCACATGTTAACTGATTTCAAATTCTAGTCGGTATCTAGCAGTTCATAAATGTAGCATCGGTGAAACTAAAACAGTCAGCAGCCTCCTGCTCTCTTTCCCGAAAAACAGTGGAATGCCCAGTTATGCCTCTGGGGCCCCCTTGTGGCTAACAAAGGGATCGAGATCGTTTATCCAGTGCACAATACCAGCCACGCAGCTCCGCGACGGGGAGAAGTGGTGTTGCCATTCCCAAGCCCAAGGTTTCTCGTTAGAGGAGTCTTGGGAGGGAGGGAAGCGAGACCCGCCCTGGCAGCACATTCATTCTGCAGAAGGCGCACAGCCCCACTGGGCTATCTTCTGAGTCTTTGAGGCGCGAGCTCGACAACCTCTCCCGTAACAGTTGCTGCGGTACCTCCTCGTTTGCATTGGGTGCTCTTCTCGGTGTAGACCCGCTGTATTCTTGTTTTTGACACGCCTGTCCCTGTCGTCTTTGGGACACGTGCGGCCTGCTGTACCAACACTCAAGGACGTCCGGGCCGGGGTCCAGCACTTGGTGACCACCAGCTCCTGTCTTGGTCCCGCATTTAGGAAGATCAATTCGTTATTTTATTGTTTCTGTTCTGGAATTTCAACATGGCGAAGGCAACTGAAAATGTTCAATGCAGCTACTTGATTTGTGCAAAGGACTGTTTCTTCTTAATCGTGTGTGTCTGTCTGCCCTGGATAACAAGAATTGTACAACTTGTTTTTTTTTTTTCTTTCTAGTGAGTGGAAATTCATTGTATAGTTAATATTACTTGTAGAGAGGCACTGGCGTCGCTAGAGGGGGTGGGCGGTGGGGAGGGGACTGGGGCGGCCCAGGCCCCTCCCTCTGAAATCCATTGTCCCCTCCCACCTAAGGCGAGCAGTGACCGTGTTCTCTGTTCTTGGTGTTATTTGTGACACTCCCTAAGGCAAATGTCTGCATATCCCCTTTGTCTCAAAGCTAGCTGTGATCTTGGGATGCATTCTGGCATCTGTATGAACATGAGTAAGAGCCGCTTCTCAGGTGTTCCTGTCTGGCTTCTGCACAGCGACCTCCATATGAAAAAAATACCCTGGGAATCCACTGGGACACAGAGGGAAAGGGTGCTCTTAGGGGAGGAGTCATGAAGGTTCTGTTTCTAAAAAAAAAAAACATAACTAACGTTTTTGAGATGGCTTGGAATGTGCACAAATTACATTATAGAGCAACCTGACAATATAGTGTAGCAAAAAGAGCACGGTTTTAGTTCTATTTTATCCCATCCCGAGGGTAAGTGTGCAGATTAATCTGAGCCCTAAACAAAATGGTGAATGGTCATTGCGACCCACAGCATGCCGCTTAATGCATCCTTCCCAGTTTAAATCACCCACCAGATGCATCTACCACTAGCTGACAGCTGGCGGGTCTACAGCCATCTAACGTTAACTGCACTTTAATGTTCTTAAATTAAAAACCAGCAAGTAGTTATTTTTGAGCTGGGAACAGCAGATTGCTGGCGGTGTAGCTCTTACTGTGGCTGGGCATGGACTTTTGGTTTCCCTAGATTCGGAATGCATGTTGCCTCATTCTGAATCCAGGGAAATCTGGCCCAATACCAGCACTACCCATGTCAAGATATAAATGGCATGGGCACCCGGGATTTTGGCCATGGTCGTCAATGTAGCAAAACCTTGAAGGTCCCCAACACAACTCCTGTCAGCGTTCTCAACACAAACCGTGCTGCCATAATTGAACTGGTCTCAAAGTAAAACTAAGGACACTGTTTTTGCTTCACGATTTTCCCAGGGGGTTAGGGCAGGGGGCGGCGGGGTCAGCGGAATAAGAGTAGAAGACCCATCATTGATGCATTGATGCTCAAGCAGTGTTTTGTCCCTAGACATTAAGATCCTCTCCAGTCTTTTGCGGCCGTAAAACCAGCAGATTGCCTTTGGTGCATGGTAGAGCATCAGAGTGTCATGTTGCCCTTTTTTGGCTCTATTGCACAGTTATGGCCTCTACCTTTTTTGAGCCTTTTTTAAATTGGGTGCTGATAGTTCTCCACCTGAATTTTTTGGGTAAAATTAAATCCAGGAGCCGAACCATAAACACCTGCCTGCTTCCAAGCTCCAACAAAGAATTTTATGGATTATTGTGCGGAATTGTGATAACACGATCCTTGTCAAAGTTATTCAATTTTCCCAAGATTTAGAAAACTAAAATTTAAAGGGGAAAGTACTTCTGGTTATAAAGTGAAGTTATGAAAAACAATATGCATTGGAACCATCCTAATTTTGATAAGACTATTCCTGACATATTTTTGTGTAGCCATTCACACTTGGAGCACAAACATGAGCCATTAAATTAGCAAATGCTGATTGAGAGGGATGTGTACAAAATACATAAGGTTTGACAAAATGTGCTGGTTGGACGGGTGTTTGCATTTTTCGGTGTGAAGCAGGAGACAGAGTGGGTATGTGGTTAGTCAAAAATTGCTGGTGATTCAATCTTGTAGTAACGGAAATGCATTTAGTTTAGAAAAGACAAAAAATGAGGTTCTGTTGTTTTCAGAAATGTTTTTATCAAAAATAATCTCAAGGGCGAGAAGTCACTAATATTTTCTTGGTGAGGAAGAAAATGCCACAACTAATTAATCAATCAGACCAAGATTGCCAATGCATTTCGGAAATAATTTTCCTCCATCGGGGCCAGTCTGAAGATAATGCATTCAAGTTCATAAGCAAAGTAAAACCATTCCAAATTGTGCAAAATAACGTATAAGTGTGATACATCATCATAGTGAAGCAAAAAACATACCATTCAGTTGTAGTTTCAGAAGTGGATGAGTAGTCGAGGGAAAGGATTTCAAGTAAAGTAAGAAAAAATAGAAAAAAATAGAAAAACCGAAAAAATATAATGAGTCACTATTCAATGTTGATGTCCAATAAATAAAATGGAGAGAATAAATTACCTGAGATTGGTAAATTGCATGCAGAGTGTGTGGCAAAGTATAATCATGGAAGCCATGTGGCGCACGAAAAAACTGCCTGACCAGGAATCAGCGCAGAGAAACAGCCGACAGGGTTGTGACTGAAAGCAAAAGAAACACATTATTGTGAAGGGTTAAGGTCCGTGATTCAGGTTAGTTTGGGGGTGTAGAAAATCTTACTGTGCATATCACGGGAGCGGAGAAATTCTCCTGTTGCCGGCATGTACGAGACTGCGGCTGCCGCATCGAAGCGTTGCTAGGGCAACGCTTCCTTTAGACAGCACGTGACCGCATCGCGGCCCGAATGGGCGCGCGGTCAAAATCTAAGGCTGCAATCAAGCCAATGAGCTTGATATGAATAGATTTAAACATTTATCAGGCCTCATGAATATTTATAAGGAATTCTAGTGTGATGAAAAATGAAAATAAAATAAAACAAACATTTTGGTTTTCATGGAACTAGAAGAAATACCTGTGAAGAAAAGAAACAGGCACAACAGTAAGTGGCAACATATAGGAAAATAATAAATGGTTACACCAATAAGTGGAAACATATACAAAGAGATAATGAACAGTGCTATTAATATTAAAACCTGCTGTTGTTTGTGTCGTCCTAGGGCGGCACCTTGGGTCCCAGACTAAAAGTCCAGGATGTGAAGCAGGGACATTTAGAGTCCAGAAGAGTAGTCACAGTCCAGATATACAGATATACAAATGTATCTATATTGCACAATAATATGCAGCCCTGCAGTATTCAGTGTCGTCAAAGGACAGCACCTTGGGTCCCAGACTGAGGGTCTAGGATATACGGCAGGGTTGTTGGTTGGTTCGCAATATTTTGGCAAGGAAAGTACTATGCAGAAGTCAGTGACATAATCTTATACAATACTATTTAGGAACATAGCAATAGAAATAACACAATACTATTTAGGAGCATATCAATCATAGCAGTAGAAATAACACAAGATCATAGAAAACAGTGATAACTGATTTCTTCATTAAGTCCATTGGGCGCTAAGCTGCCAAGTTTATCAATCCAAAAGGTTTCTCTGCGGTTGAGCCGCTGACCCAAATCGTCATGTGGATTGTTTTTTGTTAGTACTTCCAAAATTACAAATCTTATCTGTGTCAGGTTATGTCCATTTTCAACCCAGTGGCGTGCTACAGCCGAGTTAGTGTTTGCATTCCAGATGCAAGACCGGTGTTCGTTCAACCGTGTTTTGGCCGTTCTTGTGGATTGGCCCACATAGTATTTTCCACATGGGCATTTGATGCCATAAATGGTGTTGATACTGTCACAGGTTCCATATGTTTTAAGGAAAATCTTCCCTGTTCTGGGGTGGTGAATGGCATTGCCCGTCATTACTGAATTACAATTAATACAATGGAGATAAGGAAATGTGCTAGTCTGTTGAGTTATTGGCTCTTTAAGGGGTGGTCTCGTGTGTACCAATTCGCCTCTGAGATTCCTACTTCGTTGGTAGGCGAACACTGGTAATTCGCTGAATACATTTTGTACCCTAATGTCATTCTTAAAGATCTCCCAGTGTCTCTTGATGGTTTTCTTGATCTTGTTCCTTTGAATAGAGAATTTGGATACATACACCAGTGACTTCAATTCTCTCTTGTTTTTAGGGTTTTGAGTAGATACGGTCTCACGTTCTAGGGTGCTTACCCTTGCGGATGCTGTATTGAGTTCCTCTTGTTTGTAACCACGTGCTAGGAATTTTTCTTTCATCACAAGTTGTTGTGCTATACAGTCCTCTGGATCACTAACAATCTTTTTAACCCGTAGCAGTTGGCTCTATGGGAGTTTTCTGAGCAGACTAGGCTGATGGAAACTTAGGTGGTGTAAAAGGTTATTACGGTCAGCTGGTTTGCGGAACTGAGTAGTACTGTAGCCAATTGCTTGCTTTTTGATGAGAACGTCAAGAAAAGTGATTGTGTCATGCGAGATCTCTCTCGTAAACTGAATGCGCTGACCGATGTTATTCAAGTAGTCGAAGAAGGCATCAAACGTTGCCCTGGTGCCTTTCCACACTCCAAAAATGTCATCAATGTAACGCGTCCATAAATGAATATCCTTGTTCCATTCCTGTTTGTTTAGTACATTGCCCATCTCAAACTTGTACATAAAGCAGTTCGCATATGTGGGTGCCATGGTGGCCCCCATCTATGTCCCTGAGGTCTGTAATTTGATTTAATTTATTTATTGGACATCAACATTGAATATTGACTCATATTTGTTCGTTTTTTCTATTTTTTCTTACTTTACTTGAAATCCTTTCCCTTGACTACTCATCTACTTTTGAAACTACAACTGAATGGTATGTTTTTTGCTTCACTATAATGATGTATCACAGTTATACGTTATTTTGCACAATTTGGAATGGTTTTACTTTGCTTATGAACTTGAATGCATTATCTTCAGACTGGCCCCGAAGAAGGAAAATTCTTTCCGAAATGCATTGGCAATTTTGGTCTGATTGATTAGTTGTGGCAATTTCTTCCTCACTAAGAAAATATTAGTGACTTCTCGCCCTTGGGATTATTTTTGATAAAAATTGTTTTGAAAACAGAACCTTATTTTTTTGTCTTTTCTAAACTAAATGCATTTCCTTTACTACAAGATTGAATCACCAGCAATTTTGACTAAGCACATACCCATGCTGGGTACTATAGAGAGCGGCGGCGTGACTTGGTATTTCACTCGGTCTCCTGCTTCACATGTATTTTCAGTTTGGATGTCTCCAAACTCGTCGCAACTAGCTCCTTTTTGAATATTTTGATACAAATTGTTTGAAAAAGTTTTCTTTTTGCTTACTATTTTGAATACCGGATACAAGTGGATTTATTACCAAGTGGTGCCCACTCACTTCACTTCTTGCATTTTTCGGTGTACCTCTACAAATATTCTCGCTCTTTTTTTGCCATGTATCTATCTATAAACCCATCATAGCCTTGATGGTGGTTGCTAAACATAGCCCAATGCTCCAGCCACAAGGATGTCAGACTGTATCGCTTCCAAACGAGGGTGAAACATGCATGTGGCTGTCTGTATCCTGGAGAGCAGTGGGTGAATACAGTTTTGTATAAATGGTGCTGCCCCTTAATAACCAGGCAATTTTCTGGGGCAAAAATGCACTCTTTTCAGCTAATTTGCATACCCATAGTGCATTATGTCCCGGGAGGACAGCTCAGCGGCAACGTGCGTGCCTTGGAAGCAAGACGACACGAAGCAACACAGGTTCGATCCCCGGGTCCGCCCTTAGAAACCTCTGGGTGTTTAAGGTCGTTATAAATACGCAACCAAGACAAAAACAATTACGCAACTAAATAAACAAAAACAATTCCTGTAACCATGCCTCGATGCCCGCGGGCTGTGTGATCGCTTTAAAAATGTAAAATAAAATTATTTAGTGGCTCTGAAGTGGGAGGTGATTTTCCAGGGATGACTACTGGGAAGCATGTGGCTTGCTACCTGAACTGGCCTATTATACCCACGTTTTAGGTCATTTTTTGTCATGCTTTTTAAAACCCATCATAATATTGATGGTGTTTTGCTATCTAATCGAAGTGTAGGTGATGCTGGTACTGAGGCCTGATAAGCTTATTCCCAAGCCAGACAAAGGCACATGACTGATGAGGATCTGATTCACTTTTTCTTCTATTATAAAAAGTTGAAAAACCAATGGTCCTAATTCAGGCATAACATTGTTTTGGGGGAGCGAGGGGTGGTTGGTGGACCTTTTGGATTCAAGTTTGAAAAAAGTGTGTACTGCGTAAGTGGGGGCAGGAGGGGTGATGCCTAAATGGCGTTATTTATTTATGTGGCTTCACACACTAATTACTATACTCTATTTTCTCGTGGGGCAAGATGCCTGTGAGGGGGTTCATTAACTACCGTCCTTGGCCATCCAACCCAGCCTGAGCAGCTTTCAGAAAACTCTCCCCTGACCGATACCCTCCCACCCCCACACTGAGTTCCATAGTTTTGTCTACCACTTACACAATAACAGTTTTCTGCTGCCTCCTAAAGGCTACCGAGAGGAGCTGCATCTGTGGCCACTTAAATAACAGACATCTTGGGCATGTCACATGCCTTTTGTTAGGCAGGCACACATGCGATAGAGGATACATACTACATCATGCATGTACACATCCGGACTCACTACCTATGGCACTTACAGCAACGTTTGACCCCATGTAATGAGGGCCAATGCTGTCTCCACAATATCGGGATTAAAAACATGAAGACTGACTGAAGGGGTTGCATGTAAAAACAAAATGTGGGGTCTCTGTTTCCAGAGTGTTATGAAGTATTCGTAGAAGGAGGCATTCATTTTAATGCCTATAGTATTGTTTTATTATTCGACTAAACTATATCAACTAAACACGTTATCCTCGAAGATACCCCAGATGGATGTTCTCCCATTTTCTTCTTGATTATGAAGTTGGATAATGTTTATCTTTTTTGCTATTGATTTTTCCTTGAACTAGACTTGCCATTGTTTCTTTCCTCCTAAATAATCCCTGAAAGGGCTCTGGGAGTGGAAGATGTCGGAAACAGTTTTTTCTTTGGCGCCTCCTTCAAGCCAACTATCAAACACATGTTGTACAGCATTGTTTATTTTCCTAAAGCGGTACGTTGTCCCAGAGTTATCCTGCAATGGTTGCACTGAAAAATTAAGGAGGAAGTCCTCACGTGAATAATGTTAAAGGCCCTGTTGTCATGGACACTCCGGCCGAGTGTCCAAAAACAAATCCTAAGCCAGCGTGGTGTATGTGTGTTCACTGTCTAGCAACACACGAGAGGCTTCGGAACCTGCAGTCCAAATTTCAGAAAACTGATTGAAGAAATGTATGCAGAATTACAAATTTGGAAGCATGCCTGTGTACTGAAAAATCATGTAACTTTTTTTTATCTTCCAGAAGGTCTTCTCTTCTGTGAAAGGTCATTCAAACAGAAATGATACGTTTAAGCCAGAGACGTGCCAAACCAGTCGACAAGAGAGCAGTGGTCTTGTCTGGGTACTGATGATCCAAAACCAAGGATAAGAATACCCACGAAACTCGACCGCATTGACCTCCATTTGTTTTGCATTGGCCATGGACCATCACTGGAGCAAGAATTTAAAAGCAAAACAATATAAAAATAATCTAAACTGCCATCACAGAGCTATCGACTATAGTGCCGTTATGTATTAGGAACAACTCATTTTCCAAGTTCATAGAATCTGAAACCACCAATCAATCGATCTGCAAATTCAACATGATTTGGACGAAAACACCTTACCCAGGTTTCCCATTGTGGAGGAATGTCAACAAAGACCCATTATTCTAGACCAAAAGAAATTAGAAGAGACAAAGACCACTGACGAAAGGTCCCAGTGCATAACTTTCCACCCCAAATGTCCCTATGTTTCCAATGTTTCCATAAGAAATCGCACCGAAAAGTACAAATCCAAAGTGTAATGAAAGTAATTTTGATGACGCATCTTTGAAAGAAGATACCTTCATGTGGAAGAAAATACAAATAAAATCTGCTATTGAATTAGAACAGAAGTCCATAACCGTGAAGTCCCCCTGGGCCGCCGGACTGCCAGACATTACGAAAGAGAGCCGTGCAACGGACCAAGTCGGGTGCTGACCAGATATGGTGTATCTGCTGTCATGTAAGTGTCTGTGTAACTCAAAGCAAAGGACTGGGGGAGAAGGAAGTCAGACCATGTGGTGTTCGTGTCTCTGTCATGTGGGGAAGGTCAGTGAAAGGAGTGAAAAGTCATAAAGCGTAAGCAAAAGAAATGGAAAATTACAGGCCAGATACCTCTAAAAAACAGAATAGATTGACCATATGCAAAACTAAGCTCCGACATGGAAAAGCAGAAAAGCGTACACGTGAAACAGGAGATTAAAGTAGCAGAGCAAGTGACACAAAACAGGGAGAGGGTAAACGTGGGGAGGCCAGGGGAGGGGAGAACGAAGAAGGAGAACATAATGGCAAACGAACATTGAATATTCATATGTATGTGTGGAAATCCAAAAAAAAAATATTAATGAAAATTATGTAAAAGATGGAAATGTATCCGAGATCCTCAAAATGGGAAAGGGAAAACAATATAGAGTATAATTCAACCTTGGATACATTATAGAAAAATCAATACCATATTGTAATGGAAAATATAAACACATGTGATCTATGCTGTTTACTTGCAGTCAGATTTCATCAAAGCCTGTTTTTTTCTGGATAGGTTTCATCACTGTGAGTAAACATTTTTTTTGTTGCCCGACTGGAACCTAACCACAGCAGGTCTGTGGCTACTACCTCTCCCATCTCCCGTGTACAACGCATGGAGGACCGTCTGTGCATTTTGCGGGCGACACCTCTGCAATCCCCTGTAATTCATTCGTAATAGTCATTTTGGGTGGCTTACTGAGATTCTGATTGTCAGCACGTACGCATCCGCTTATACTACTTTTCTTTCTGGGGGAAACCCTCCTTTCTCTTGCGAAGTGTGCAAATTAAAGAAAATAATGAGGTTGAGGGGAAGGTCACTGAAAGACAATACTTTATATAGAAACTGTTACTCACCATAGTGGCCATTGTACTCCTAGTCCATAGTCTCCTTTCTGCCATACTGATGGGAGTCCGTCCAGCAGGGAACGGACCATTGTTTTTTGCGGTGCAAAAGGCTTAGCTTCCCCCTTAAATCAGTCACAGGCATGCCTGGGCGAGCCCACCCACACTGAGTACCACCACTGGCCGTCCCGTCAGTCCTTGACCACTCATGATCTACTACCATTTTACCAATTTATGGGTGATGGAGGGTGGGTCATATTGTGGAAAGGGTGACTATGGACTAGGGGTACTCTGGTCACTAAGGTGAGTAACTGTTTCTTACTGCTCCCCTTTCTTCCGTACTGATGGGAGATTTTACAGGAGAAATAGTAAGGGTTGCTCCAGTCCCCAGAAAACTGTGCGGCGAAAAGTTTGTGAATGCAGGCCTGTCCAAAGCAGTCCTCTGACCTGGATCTAGTGTCCAGACAATAGTGCTTACCAAAAGTGGATGGTGAGGACCATGTGGCAGCACTACTAGTAATGTTCCAGTGGATGTTACGCTGAAAGGCCACTACCGTGGCCTTGGTTCTGATGGCACAAGCATGGATGCCCTTTGGGGGCTCACGCTTCTGCATGGCACTAGAATGATTGATGCCAGAGACTGGCCATTGTGGCGTTAGAGGCTTGAGATCTTGAATGCTGACCGCCAACGGTTACGAAAAAGCATCTGATTTCCTGAAGTCTTTTGTGCAATGTAGGTCAAACTTAAAGCATCTTCTGACCACGAGCGAATGAAGGGCAACATCTGCAGGAGACTGCAGGTTTAAACAAAGGTGGGGAGTACCACCTCCTCGTTGATGTGGAAGGAGGATGCCACCTTAGGCTGGGTGAGTTCCATAAGGATAAGGTTGTCTTGCGCAGACTCCGTGTAGCTCGGAAGAGGACCGGACCTAGATCTCACTGACTCTACACGCAGACGTGAGCCCCAGCAGCAAGGCCACCTTCCATGACTAGAACTTCGGCTCAGCGGAAGCTAAGGGTTGGAACGTTTTGAGTGTAAGGGCTGCTAGAATGATGTTTAGGTCCCACGCCGGGTGAGGTCTCTTATCCGGAGGATAGTCTGGTGAGACCATTTGTCAGCTATTGGGGCATGAGTGGACAGAAAAGCTGGTAGCTGCAAGATGAGACGAAGGAAAGGACTTTGTTCAAAAGGCAGGACAATGTATTGTTGTGCTTATCCAGAGCCCAGTAGTAAAATCTAGTCTACTTTGTCACTCCTGTATTGGGCCCGAGCAAAATACTTCCTGGCCGCCTGTATGATTTCCATATTTTCTGCAGATGGCCTAGGGGGGAGATGCTCATGAACTATGTTGCTAAACTGAGCAATAGAGGGAAGGAGTGAACAATTCTCCCCTGTTGCTGGTGTAGGAGAAGGTGGAAAGGCACAATGTGATTCTCTGCAACATGGCTGGTGGAAATACGATCAGACCCTCCTTCCAAGCCTGCACCAGGTGAGATAATTCATATCTGGCTGGCCACTGGGGGGCTATCAGAATGGGAGTGGTGCCCTTGCTGGAGGAGAATCTCTCCAGGACCCCGAGGAGAAGAGGGATCAGGGGAAACTCATTTAGATACTGGAAGTCCTAGTTGCTTGCAAAAGCCTCTCCCAGAGTCTGTGCCGATTCCTCCTCTCGAGGCATAGAAGAAACATTTGCTGTTCTCTGCCATGGTTAAGAGGTATGGCCCAAGGTACAAATATGGTCTCCAAGTCTGCAATCTATAGTCCCCATTCATGATCCTGGAATGTCATTCTGTTGAGGAGGTCCGCCTCCGCATTGATCAGTCCTGGTAAATGAATGGCCTGTATGACAATTTACGGCTTTATGGCCCATTCCCATATCTTCACCACCAACAAGCAAATGGGAGGAGATCTCATACCTCCCTGCTTGTTCAGATAATACTTGGAGGTTGAGACGTCTGTTTGGATGAGAACACTCTTCCCTCTGAGTACTGCAGGAATGCTTTTAGGGAACTGAACATAGCGGAAGCTCTAGTATATTAACGTATAGAAGATTCCCATCTGGGAACCACAGACAATGTATCTTGAGAGGTCCCAAGGTGGCTCCACAACCCAGAGCAAGGAATCTGTGGTGAGACACTCCTCCGGATCCGCTTCCTGAAAAGGCATGCCCAGAGTTTGGTTGGAGGGCTGGCTCCCCCTATGTTAAATCCTGGTTAAAAAATGATGGCATTGGAATGTGGTCCGACTGTCTCCCTGTCGGCTGATTCCAGGAAGTGGCTACGTGTAACTGCAAACACCTTGTTTTCAGGCATGCTAGAGGGACACATAGTGTGCACCCAACCATCAATCCCAGCAGTCTCTGAAACCACCAAGCGGATGTTATCTGCCTCTATTAAAACTGGTCACAGTGACCGAGATATCTAAACTCCTCTGCTGAGATGGAAACATTATCTACAACTGAGAATCCAGACAAATCCCAGGAAGGCCAGTCTCCTGTTGGAGACTAAGGTAGATTTCTGATGATTGACGGAGAAACGCAGATTGAAGAGTGGATCTGTCAAAGTCTGGGCCGAAGCAGCAGCTTTGTGCTGAGATGGGGCTCAGACCAGACAATCGTCTAAGTATGGGTAGACTTGTATGCACTGCAGGCAAAGAGAGCTGGCAACTGTGTTCATTAGTTTCGTGAATACTGTCGGAGCAGAGTTGAATCTGAATGGGAGGACCCTGTATTGAAAATGCCTCATGCAAATGGAGAGCCTCAGGAATCTTTGGTGGTGCTCTCATATGAGCACGTGTAAATAAGCGTTCTTGAGGTCCACAGCGCAAAGTGTTCACTTGGGCTAAGCCTACTATCTGTGCAGGTGTTATAATCTTGAACTTTTCGTGGGTAGGAAAAGGTTGACAGTAGAGGGGTCTAGGATTGGTCTCAGGCCAGCCTGGTTCTTCTTGGGTACAGATAAAAAGCAGGAGTATAAGCCCTTCCCCTCTGTTCAGGGGAACATCATCTATGGCCTCTGTGAAGAAGAGCTTGCTGACCTGTTTCAGTAGAGGAGTGGAACCTATCTGCATGAGAGATGGAGAGGGGGGAGGGCAGAGACGATTGGGAAGGTGCTGGCCCCTGGAAACTACGGGCTGCGTCCAAGAGTCCTGGGAGAAGGCCTGCCAGACGAGGGAGCCTGCTGCTGACTGGTGTTATGTGGACCTGGCTCGTCACTTCATTGCTTCTTCTGATCTGCCGAAGCTGCATAAGATGATCCTGCATAGAAGACCTTTGAGTAGGAGCAGAACTCCTGACTTAAATGTGCAAGTAGCCACAATCCGCCAAATGCCCTCTGTCTGGCAACCTTATAAAAGGTAGAGTGCTGAAAAGGCTTGTGTGCTGGCATGGAGAGGATCCCTGTGGACTTTGCAGTCTGGGTAGATGTTTTCCTCTTGTTAAGCTCTTTGTCCGTAGACAGGTGGAAGAGATCTTGGCATCAAATTGTAATGAAGGTGCTGATTCAGCACCATATACGAGGGCACACCTACCAATTGAAGGAATGAGCGGGATGGGCTGGGACACCTCGTAGGAGGTGTGCAGGGGCATTCTGGGAGGTGTAGTGGTGCTTCGAATAAGGCCCAGAAAGGAATAAGGGGATGGGGATGCTTTGTATAAGCTGTTGGTACAGGGAACATGTATGCACAACTACGAGATAGGGAATGCTCCAGTTAAATAGACTTAGCAGGGATGCTACAGGTTGGGCCTCGTCCTGGAGGCCCCCTGTGAACACATGGCCATCGCGCCATGGTTTAGGGAGGGGGGGGACTGAACTTGAGCTGCACGTCTCCAGCAGACCAGAGTCGCTGAAACAACACTGGGTGATGTAATAAAGGTCGGTAAAGCAATCCAAGGGCTGCTTGGTGGGTGCCAGGGAAGTGGTCCTGAGCCAAAGGTAGGCTCACACAGCCTTTAATTGCCTTTTGGCCGGTGGGTATGGGAACGTGGAAGTGGAGTGGAGTGTTGTTCCTCGAAGAATCAATCAGACAGTAAATCCTGGTGTCCCTGAGAAGTAACAAGCCCTCAGAGTGTCCACCACAGTGGTTGCAAAGGTCGCTATCTAGCAGATGCCATGTGAATGTCTCCCTTCCCACTCGATCAGGGTGTCTCATGTTCTTTCTGCTGTGGTGAAGTTTTGAAGCGCAGCTGTTTCCATTACCAATGAACATTGTATCAGCAGTATACAACTGGTGTTTGCACGAGGTTTACAAATGCTAGTCTGACACTAAAGAACTGTTCTTCATCATAAGAGAACTTGAGAACCCTTTCAGCCCTAACACAATCACTTGTGCCGACAAAGATTTGTGTACTACCATCCAGAATGCCCTTGCTAACAAAATCAACTTACTTTGTAAAATAATCAACGGCAAAAATATCCAATTTACCTCCAGGGCACCTGCCCCCACTACCATCCCCTTTCAGTCCCCCACAGATACCACCCAAGTCTCGGAAGAACACATACTAAAGTCTCTCTTAGCCCTCAACACCGGCGCCTTTCCACCGCACATTGTAAAGCTCTGTGCACCCACAATCTCTCCAACCATTAGTAACTTTGTGAATGCTTCGTTTAAGACCACCAGTTGCCTAATTGCATCAAGTCCGCCTGGATCACTCCGCTCCTAAATTTTTATTTTTTTAACACTTGATCCTGCCACACCTACTAACTACCGCCCCATCACCACTGTATTCTTGCTCAAAATCCTCGACTTTGTTGCCTATAATTCCTCGAAACTAATCCCCTTCTCGGCCAAGACAATCAGGGTTCCGTCCAAATTGCTGCACAGAAGCCGCCTTGCTGGACCTCAAAATACAGCTAGACTGTATCCGAGAGTCAGGTAATCTGGCCATGCTTCTCCTTGTGGACCTTTCGGCTGCTTTTGACCTGGTCGACCACGGCACCTCTGCAACAAACCTCTCTAAACTACAACTCTCACTGAATAAAGTCCTCCGAGCAGCCCTGGGCGTGCACCGCTCCGACCACATCACTGCCTCTAGATGCAAAGCACATTGGCTTCCCATCAAAGCTTACATCGAGTTTAAAACTCTGACACGGGCACATCCGCTGCATGTACAATGTCGCCCCCAGATATTTGAACAAGAGCATTTCATGGAAACACCACGCTCGTGCTCTCCATTCCTCTCACAGCACTTTACTTGCTACTCCAAGATTTAAAAAATGTCGGGCAGGGGGAACCAGCAGCTTTACTGTCAAGGCCCACACAGTCTCTGTAACTCCCTTCCGCCTCGAATCAGGAATGGAACCTCCTGTGCCACCTTTAAGAAACTTACCAAAACCTGGCACTTCAACAAATAGGATGAATGCCTTCTATCCAGCTTCACTTCTCCCTTCCTCACCTTACAATTGTGTAATGCCTCTTATCTCGCTGATATTGTACAAACGCTGTGGTAATAAAATGGCATATTACACGTAGCAAAACACTTCGGTTTGATTGATTGTCTGACCTATGCGTGCTGAATGACATCTAGCTTCATAATGTGGCCGTTTTCGCAGTCCAAGCAGTGAATGGTGCCAAAGACGGTGTGTCTGAAACTAGAGGTAGCTTGAATCCATATTTTCTGTAGGTTACCACTCCTGTAGGGGCCTGTGGGTGGAATAGTTCTGCAGTGCCTTCATCTGATTCTTAGAACCAACTGATATCGTTTGCAGTCTGTGAGATGTCTTTGTTTTGCTGAGCCGCGGCTGAAGGATGTTCTGTTAGCTGTGCCTAACTAGTTTCTGACATGTCTGTGCTGGTCTCGCCAACTTTTTCGATAAAAGAAATGTAAAAGTACAAGAAAGACCTGGACCATCATTTCTGTAACAAGATGCCACGAGTTCCTAGTTTCTTATTTATTCATTTATTTACAAAACCTTCTAATCAATCACGTTTGAAGTACTTCTGCTAAGAAAACTAATGTGCCCCTTAAAGCTTAGACGCTTTGGCCAGATGTCCATCGAGCGGCAATTTCTCGACTGTCCTGAAACACCTGTCTTTCTCATGAGTATTAGTGTTGCTTTTTAGGTGACTTGGTGTCCCAACATATAGGGTATATTATAAAAGCAACCTGCTGTCGGGCCTAGTGGTATTGTGCCTGGCACCCAACTCCTTTAGGGTTTCAAGAAGCTTCAGCCCGAATTTCGTAAATGTATCCGGCTTCTCGAGGCAGGTGAAGTGCACAAAATAAGGAGTTAGATCAGAGGACATGATTTTCAAATACTCTGCCGACATAGCCTTTGACCTTAAGGCCACAAGGTTCTCACAAAGTTCATATTCTAGATTTTGTTTTCTTTCAACCCTATTTTTTGCCGCCTTAAGGAGACCGTTTAATCATACACAAAACGTCAGAAACTGCAGGGACTTTAAAAAAAAAAGTGTAGTTTCGTGTTCACTTAATCAGGAAATAA
Source organism: Ambystoma mexicanum (assembly GCF_040938575.1). Classification (NCBI taxonomy): domain Eukaryota; kingdom Metazoa; phylum Chordata; class Amphibia; order Caudata; family Ambystomatidae; genus Ambystoma; species Ambystoma mexicanum. The sequence goes on from NC_090936.1 coordinate 439,206,479, forward strand.
CATTTCTTAGAACGATATAACCAAAACGATGATCATATATTTGTACACTGTTATTTTGGGCATTACGTTTAGTGAAATAAGGCCCATCTCGTAATAAAAGTGGTATTACCATCTAGACGTACTTCTAGGATTACTACCGCAACCAGTAGTACTATTAGCAGCAGCAGTATTAATAATGGCATCATAAGTATCGCTATTACCACCAGTAATAGTACTACTCCTAAAAGTAATAACAATATAAGTACTCTATTGGTACTAGTTTACTAAGAATAGCAGGAGAAATATTGTCAGGAAGTGCAGTGCCCTCTTTTTTTAAAAAATGACGTAGTGCTTGGGTTGCAGGCTGGACCAGGTGCTGAAATGTGAGGTTACATCTTTGTCTAAAGAGACATTGGTGGAGAAAGAGGGTAAGGAGGGGATATGGTATGTTTTCATTAACTTATCTCGCAGAGCACATATCCACTACAAGATGGAGTCCACTTCAATCTTTGAAGCCAGGGTATAGTGAGCCACTGTGATGCGTTCTAGAGCACCATTCACACAGCTTTCCACCAGTGGGAAATGAGCCGCTCTGTAACTGTGACCGAGCATTTTCGGTTTGACTGATAACGCCAGTTCTCTTGTTGTCTCTGTTTTTTTTTACTGAGGTTTCCCAGGGAAACGTTCCTTCAGAGCGGCTCCTTAATGTCAGATTGCTGACGTGGAGACTGCCAGAAGTTCCAGTTAGGCACAGGATCTGTGTGCGGTGACACTGCTCCCACGGGGGTGGCCGAGAGATTGATACATGTATCTGCCTTGCTGTTGTGGCTCAGAACTGGTGATGAACTTCCAGCGATGGCTACTAGGTGGCATTGTGGAATGTGTGACTTGGCTCAATTGGACTTTCCTATCTTTACATTTCAGGTGAAAGGTTTTTTTTCAAACCTTTTTAAACCCATCATAACCTCGCTGGGACTAGGAAGATGCCTGCCAAGATCTGTCAAGGTCAGGCATGCTGCGCTGATTGTGGTCAGGTAGGGCTGATTGGCCATTCACACATGCAGCCTGTTAAGGGGCTGCAAGTGTATAAAAGGAGACCAGCCCAGCAACAGAGGAGGCTGCGGGGGAAACCTGTACGTAGAAGAACAACGGAAGCAGCAGCAGGAAGGATGTTGCACGTGTGATGTGGGAGCTAGAGCTAGGTGGAGCAAGCCGAACGATAAGAAGGGAGTCATGTGGAAGGGCTGCCCCTTTAAACTGCGTTCAAGATGCTAGTTTCCCTTTGTTGGGTTGCCGACACAGGGGTGCCTAAGAGGCAGAAGTGGAACCCCTGAAGCGAGTAGCCGAAGGCCGTACAATCCATGCTGCTTTGAAGCCTTTGAATGCGACCCGTGAGTTTCTAGCCATTGAGAAACCCGGCGGGCAAGGGTTTAAATTGGGTTTTCAATGAATATTTTGTATCAGAGTGGTCACGTGTGGGGAAAGACATGTTTTCAAAAGTGTCCAAACCACTCCATTGTCCCAAAAATAATTTGTAGCAGAGTGGTCGCGTGTAGGAGAAAACATGTTTTTGAAAGTCTCCAAAGGATGTATATTCCGTTTTAAGTGAATTAAGGAACTATTACACCACAGGTATAATGAAAGGTGTGTTCTGAATTTAAAACATGTTTCTTGAATAGTGAACGGAACGGAAATCTTAAGTGCAACCCATGCCTATTAAAACACTGAATTAAGGGCAAAACCTGTTTTCTTGAATATCAAACTGAATGAAAATCTTATCCACTGCAACCTGTGCCTATCAAATACCAGATTGAGTACACTCCATGTTTTCTTGAATACTGAACTGAACGAAAACCTTACAAAAGAGCAGAACTGCAATATGCGAAGTCCAGGAGTAAAATGTAACTTCAAATTCAAGTTAAACCAGTAGATGCAACCTACTAAAATTATTGATATTTTATATTCAAGGGAAATCAGTATGTGCTGTCTTCTAAAGTGAATGGAACTTTACTTTGAACACTATTTCAACACAGACATCATTTGCACATGGAAAACCCATCATACAGAGAAAATACAGGAGTGACAAAAGAACTCTGTACAAGAGTGGCAAAGAACTCTAAAAGAATAAGGGATATTTTGTGTGCTGCTGAAATTGAGTCTTGGGAAAGGGAACCCTGATGGCTTGAGACATTTATTGATATGATATGATAGGTTATTTATAACACGCTTAATACCCAGAGGTTTCTAAGCGTGGACCTGGGATCGAACCTGTGTTGCTTTGTGTCGTCTTGTTACAAAGGTGAGCACGTTGCTGCTGAGCTATCCTCCCGAGACTGGAGATTCAATGATTCTTTGGTGCTTGGGATTGTGTTACTTGGAACTTGGGGAAGGGAACCCCGAGTATTGGTTAAACTACCATCTTGAACTCAGGAAAGGTACATTTGAAACGTTTTGGTTGGAACTTTTTTTTTATACTTGGCAAGGGAGCTAAAAGGAAGCTGCGAGCTGGAAGAGGCTCACAACTTTGTTGGACACTGTTTCTTTTTGATTGCTGACATCCCTACACATTGTCTAGATTAGCTGTGAGGGCAAGTATAGGTTTTGGACACAGACAGATTCTTCAGTTGAACAATTTGACTTAGACTTTCCTCAGTTTTATTTAGGTAGGGAAATCCCACATTAGCATATGGCAAGTTAGGCCTTTAACCATCCTGACATGTTTGTTTTGAATTCAGAATATGTTGTCTGTGTCCTGCTTGATGATGCCTTCACTGATGTCATCATTGCGTTGAAACACTAGACCGTGCAAGCAGCCGCAACAAATATTGCCCCAAATGCTGAACCGAGGGACGAAATAAGTGGGCGGAAGGGCGGAAAGACGCAACCAATATTTATGTATTCCAAAGTGTCGTATTAATGAATGAGGAGCCGCCAAAAAAATTGGGATAATAAGACATGTACCACACAGTTGTAAAAATGAAGGTGTGCTGGCAAATGCTATGTTAAAGGTTCTTATACTGCACACTGCTGCCACCTGTGGGGTCTCTTGGCGCTCTGGCGGATCTGTAAATGCAAGGAGGGCAGCGGCTATGTTAGCAGGGAAAAAGAGAAAGTAAGCTGTGATGTGCTTTTGGTAGCTTCAGATCAGATAATGTATACATATCAATGATGTATAAAGATTGCTATATCAAAAACGAAAATGCACACGCTCACGCGAACGCCATTTTATCAGAGTAAACTGTCTAACTAGTGTCTCTAACGGGTCAGAAAGAAACAATTGAAATCAAGTTAAATGTAAAACATACTTGTTGTCAAACTGTGCCAACTTCATGCTATACAGCGAATAATCCCATAGTTGCTCCATACGTCTGATGTTTGGGGAAGTACACCAATAGAAGTGCCATGGTTAAACCATAATGTAAGGTGGATGATTTTATGAAACAAGAAAGGGCAGTAACCAGAACATGCCCTACTAGCCAAGATAGTTGAGAAAGTTGTCCGTCAAAGGTGGTGCTGATCATGCAGACCCACCATGCGGGCCTGCATCTTATAGATCAACCTGGTTTCTTTATAAAGCAGTGCACGTTGTGCATTGGTGGAGGCCTTCACCAGGCCAATAATCCAGCAACATAGTTCATTAGCTGAATGGCGGCATTCTAAGAAGTGTGAGACCATAGGTGCTGTGATGTATTTACACCTTATTCGTGAGCGTTGTTCTGAAATAGGGACATGGGCAGCCCTCATTGTTTCATCAATATAACAGAGACCACATGGGCACACAAAGCATTATACTACCTTAGTGGTTTTGCAGTTGGTCATGTTTCGTAATTCCCATTCAGTATCCCCAAACTTGAAGGAATAGATTTTCTTTGTAAATTTACAAACGGTACAGGTCCTGCATGGAAAGTGACCGAGGAGTCGCAAATCCCCAAAAGTAGTTCTGAATTTCTTTCTTGAGCTGGGAGTGTACTAGAAGTTCTAGTAAATTCTTAGAACGTTTTAGTGCAAACATCAGAGCTTGTTTGGCAAACTCAGTTGAACAAGTGGCCAGTATTTTCTAACTGTTTTTTTCATGTAGGGAGTGATGGGCCAATAGGTTGAGACGTATGTAATTCTCCGTGAAGGATTGGACCGTACCTTTGGTACAAGTAAGGTTTCTCTAGAAGTATATCAAGCCTGCTTTTTAGAATGGCTTATTCGTTTCCTTGGATAACCTCTGGTTGATTTTCGTTCACATGCCAACCATTTGGATGACCGTTTTAGAGCCAATGAGGTGCAATTACATCGTAATATTTAAATACTGGTCATAGGGTAGATTTTTTTTTTAAGGCTGCGCGGATGGTAACTGTTGAAGTGTAGGATGGTATTACAATCACTGGATTTCCTAAATATTGAACCTTCTAGCATAGCATTTAATCGTCAAGTCCAAAAAGTTAATCTGAAGTGTGTAACTTTCATTAGTGAATTGAATATTCAAGTTCCGCTCATTCAGTCACTGGTGGAATTCCTGTAATCTGTGATGTGTGCCTTCCCATACGAAAATGTTGTCATTATAACGCTTCCATAATTTAATGTTGCTGCTAAAGGGATTTCCGTGTGAAAAAATAAACTACTCTTCAAATGTGGCTATGTAGAGGATGGCTAGGATAGGGGTGAAGCCTGTAGAAAAAGCATATTATCAAAAACAAAGACGTTTTTTGCAGAGTTATAGTCATCAGATCGATAATAAATGGATGGGTACCCTCTCCTTGCTATCTTGTTGGGTAAGATGGTCCTGTACTCATGTAACAGGAAGTGTCCTAACAGTCTGATGCAGCCCTACAGATAAGGGGTGTATCAGCCACTTTTCCTTCCTAAAAATAGGCAATACTCCCAAAAAAGAAAAATAGGAAGTATAAATACTCCCAACAAAAAACAGGAAACGGACACATAGGACCTTATTGTGTTCCTACTTTCACCCCGACAGCTCCATGGATATGGTTGGACCAGTAGTGCACATAGTACTTGTAAGGAAGGCATGGTATCAAAGTAAGACCGACACAAGTGATCACAGTTCAAGGGTTTTTATTAACCTGTAAAATGGGTGAGATAAACGCATAATTTACACCTAATCTAAGATGGGAACAAGCAAGCTACGACCATCCAATAGTAATAATGCAGTCCTAGTGGAGCCTAGTCAAATAAAAAAGGCTTATACTAAAAGAAACTATTGCCAATCCTTACCGCATGCTACAAAATAGTGTGGGATAATGTTCACAAGAAAAGAAAGAAGAGTTCACAAAAGAATAAGTCAGGATGTTATTGCTGTGGTCTCCGTTCCCCACATTTTTAGCACAGGACAAGGCGGGCCTCTTGAGCACAACACACTCGTTGGCCTCTCCGGCACAAAGTTTCAGTTCCTTTTCTCAAATATCGGGGCTTCTCTGCCCAAGTCTCTTTTGTGCAAAGTCTGTTGCTTCAGAGGGCCTGATGTGTCATAAACAAAGTTCCTTCTATTTCTCTTCATGTCGGGCAATTACTCTTCACCCTTGGATCCCCTCAGCTGGGCTCCAATCCTTCTCTAAACGTTAGCTTCCCTCAGTCGGGCTCAGACCAATCACTCACTGCGGACATCCCTCAGTCGGGTTCACACTTCTCTTCACAATGTTCACAGGGTATAACTGTTCAGCTTAATTCGCAGGCATCCCTCAGTCGGGGTTCACATTTGCCCCAGTAACACTGTTCACTTTACTTTTCAATCACAATATCATCATTTTGTGATATTCAGACGTCTCAATGTCTTTTTAAACAACCTTTTGGTTTTCTTTCTCCACTTTACTCCGGTCCCCCTCATCCGGGCTCAGACCTCTGGTATCCCTCCGGCGGGTTCACATTGCCATTCTAGCATAGTTCAACAGAAAGTCCTCCTACATCCCTTAGGTTCTTCCCTTACCTAAGTCCGGGTCTTAGCCCACACTCAGGCTTTCCCTAATGCCCCCAGTCAGGATTTACACAATTATGTCACCACAATGTTCTCAGATGGGTTACTGTTTACCCTAATTTACGGGCATTCCTCAGTCGGGTTCACACTTGCCTCTACACAGTTCACTTTTGCTTAGCTTTCTCTTGGCATCCCTCAGTCGGGTTCACGTTTGCCTCTGCACCCTGTCATAGACTTTCGACTATTCAAGGGGTTTGGCTTGACCCTCGTATGACCACTTGGACACCTCGCGCCAGCCTCCCCTAAGGCCTCTTGGTATTTTTAGATTCTATAACAACCGAAGACTTTCGACTATGCACATGATTTAACATAACCTGCTGCAGGACCACTTCTTCTTTCACATACCATGTTGCTCTTCTGAACCTTGAGCCCAACACAGTCTGGTCTATTATCAGTGCTTTCCGACTCACCGGCTGTGCTGAATTCGGTCACTTTTGCTTAGCTTTCTCTTGGCATCCCTCAGTCGGGTTCACGTTTGCCTCCACACCCTGTCATAGACTTTCGACTGTTCAAGGGATTTGGCTTGACCCTCGTATGACCACTTGGACACCTCGCGCCAGCCTCCCCTAAGGCCTCTTGGTATTTTTAGATTCTATAACAACCGAAGACTTTCGACTATGCACATGATTTAACATAACCTGCTGCAGGACCACTTCTTCTTCACATACCATGTTGCTCTTCTCAACCTTGAGCCCAACACAGTCCGGTCTATTATCAGTGCTTTCCGACTCAGCGGCTGTGCTGAATTCAGTTGGCGTCTTTTGCCTATGGAGTTAAGGATGGTACCACGATGGCAACCACTTCTCCCCGCTCTGGCTATCAATGCAGGAGGGTCCCATGTACCGCTGACATACTTCTCACCATTCGCCAGCTGCGATTTGTGGTCTTACGTTTCCCTTCCAATAGTGATGGCCGTGTCCTGGCCACCTGGATGACAGATCCCCCGGGACTAGCGAGTGAGACACCTTGAGGTTTCTCACATACCACAGGAAGCCACTACTATTATTACTGCCTGATTGGAATAGGTAAACCTGTATTGTTTTTAATGTTTATGAATAACTAGGTGCAAAGGAATAACTATCTCAAAAACATTTCCATTTTCCACGCCTAGCATTTCGGTGCTGGACTGCCCCAGGGCAGGACAAAGACTGATATGTTTGGGATATTTCTTCTCTGTGAAAGATAGTAAGCTAAAGACTCTGGGTAAGTCTCTCGTAACCAGGACTAATGTCTGGCAGAGGGACTCCCAGGACCCCCCTTGTTAATTTGCATTTTCCAGTAAACACATTTTTTTATTGCTTATAAAATGCTCCCATTGGGAATTGGACTTACACAACTTCAAAATCTTGACTGGAGTACTGGTCTGATGTATATACGCTGTAGTGTACACACAATAGTGCATATACATCAGACTATTGGGACACTTCCTGTTACACAAGTACTCTTGTACTCGTCCTAATACACAAGGGTTTTCCCTCCTGTTAAAGATAAAATGGCCTGTATGCACTCAATGGCATCTTCCTGAGGGATGCTGGTATATAAAGATATATAAAGATTTAAAATCCATAGTCACCAATAATTCTGTATGAGTGGCAAATATCTGTCCCTCAAAGATATCAATGACTGGCATTGTCTTTCAAGTATGATGTAGTTAGTTGGCTCAAAGGTTTGAGGAAACAATCAGTTCAATAATGGAACCACATCTGGCCATGATGGGACTGCCAGGTGGGTGAGTCTCATCCTTTATGGATCTTATGAATGGCATAAAAGGACGGAGTATGTTCCTGAGAGCTGTTAAGGAACTCCAATTCATTTTTTGTTATCCATTGTCTCTGAAACCCATCTAGGGTAGTATCTGAGATGTGTTAAATTTCCTGGGTGAGGGCTTTTTTTAATTTGAGATGGTGTTTACCATACTTAATAATATACAAAACTATCTGGTTGTGCTGATTTACATTGAATACCACAATCCCACCTCCTTTGTCTGTGCAGGTAGGCAGTACGGCCAGCTGTGCTTGGGGTGTAACCTTAATGGGTGAAGAGCTAGTGTGGAGACAGCGGAAGTAAGAGACAGAGGGGAAACATGTTAGCTAGCAGGCATATGAGTGGTAGGTTAAGAGGGTAAATTGGAGGCAAGGAGGTAGGCTTTTAGTTTGGTTTTGAACAAATGTGTGGATTGTTTCTCAGATGGCTGGTGGAACCATTGAACGTGAATGTATGTACATCCCATATTTGCTGCATTTGTTTGGTGTTTGGGGATTATTCCCTGTATAGAATGAAGTTGGGTGGCGACTCACGGATTCTTGTCACTTCTCCCTAGAGGTGAGCCCTTCCCTGTGAGGCTATGGATGTGAAGCTGCTACCAAATATTCCCCCTAGTGGTGGAGGAAAGCGTAGACTCCACAGAGAAAGACTCCTCAGTGTGAAGGAACCGCAAAACCCTCTGGCCTTTGCACCCATAAAAACCCTAATGTCTGCAGAGTGCAACTAAAAGTACATATGTTTTTCGAAGAGTACTGGGAAGAGTTGGCCACAAGGAGGCATGCAGAATACATCATGGTAACAAACAAAAGACTATAACACTTTGCTACGGTGGGCCCATCTAGGAGAGAGAAAAACTGAGAGAGGGCAGAAGGAAGAGAATCTGGAAAGAAGCCTGCAAGGAGCCAGCAAAGCCCGGGAAGTTTGAACCCAGGAACCTGTCCACTGTGCAGAGAAGCTGGTCCTCAGAAGAGAGGACGTGGCAGGAGCAGAAACCTGTAAGCCCGCTGGGAGCTGACTCACTCCAGTGCTGGGGACGTAGAGGTGGTGGCATAACCTCTGGGAGGTGGACTGCTCGGTTCAACGATGACGCTGAGACCGCCACCTCGAAGCTTTCGCAGAGCCGAGCAGGTTAACCAGAAGGAACCGATGATTGAACAGCAAACTGCCCGCGACCCCGGGAAGAACCGGAAACATGCTCCCTACACAAACAAGGTAACAAGAACTGTGGGAAAGTTGGCTGGGTTCCGGGGAGAGCAGAGTATGGATGCTGCACCAGAGTAATCTCCCTTATCACACTAATTACCAACGCGACACAGAGAGTGGAAGTTGCATCGGGAGTAATCTCTCTTGTCACAGTAGTGACACCAAGAGAACCAAGAGTCAAGAAAGCCTCTGGAGCAATTTCCTCATCACAATAGTGATATACAAAGGTCTAAAAATCAAGAGTGCATCATGAGGAATCACCCTTGTCGCAGTGATAATCCAAGTAAGATTTAAGTGGATTTAGACAACCAGAGATATCTGGAGATTATCCTCATAACGTGGTAAGACTGAGAAGAATTTCAGGAACTGTAAAGCTAGTTTTCAGCAGCCCTTGAGAAGAAGTGAAGAGACTTTTTGAGGACTGTTATCAAGGAATATCCCAGGGCAGCCCTCAAGAGGGTGCAGGGTAGGTTAGGAGAAGGAAGTCATTCTCCTGACCATACTGTTTTTGTTGAATAAGAAACTAGAGCAAATGATTGATGAGAAAGAGATAAACCCAGCCAGTTCACCAGGAGAAGGGATCCATTCTCCTGGCTCCATTTTCATTTGGATGCTGAACTCTGTTGTAGATTAGTGGTGGGGTTGGAGTCGGTTTTGGACAGAGGATGGACACTTCATTTGATCAAACCTCCTGACAATGAGGACCTGAGTGTGTTTAGGCGGGGATAACCCTTTCGAGGTACGGAAAGGTAGGACCTTTTCATTATTTATAAAAATAAAACTTGTTTAAACACATCACCCTGTTGTTCGATTCCTTACTTCACCATGCCACAGTTGGCACAGTTTGACAACAAAGTATGTTTTATATTTAACTTTATTGCAATTGTTTCTTTCTGCCCTGATGTAGGCACTTGTTACTTGGTTTACGCTGATAAAATGACATCTGTATGATCACGTGCATTTTCGTATTTGATGTAGAAATGTTTATACATCATTGATATTTATACATTTGCCAGCTGACCTTCCTTTGTATAACTGTGTGCCACATGTCTTATGTCAAACATGCTACTCCCTTACAGCCTATACGACACTGCTCCTGTCCCAGCACACCTGCACCTAGTACCTTGGTATTACACACTGCCTAAACACATACTCCTGCTGAACATATTACCAAACCAATTCACTTTTTAAAAATTTGTACACAAATTGCTTGCATGCTTCCATGGACCCTGAAACAGAACATGCTCCAACAATCTGCACATAAGTCCCGCATGCACAGATTCATGTTCTACTCCTGGTTGCTCAGCATTGACAGTGGACCTCCCTTTATATGTTCACGGGTGGTGTTCTCATCTTGCATGTGTTCACCAGTTTCAGCATTTATATTGATCATTATCTCCATCCCAATAGCTTTCTTTGCTGTCTTCTGACATTGTCCAATGATGATTCTCACACTGCAGAATCCTAGCATCACCAACACTAGTATTGCTCCCAGTAGCTTGAAGGAATTTGGAATCCACGAAAGCCGGGACGAGGACCAGTCATCTCCCTCAGTCTCGTCTACTTCTTCTTCCATCTTCGTGTGCAGGTTTGACAACATTGTTCTTCAGCATGGGGTCTGGCATGGATTCACGTGCACATGAATATTCCCCGTCGTCAGGCCGGGAATCCTCAGTAAAGGAAAAAATCAGTATCCGTTTCGTTTCTGATCTGTCTTTCTCAGTGGTAACCAATCACTGGTCTCTGGGTCATACTGCCCCCAGCCAATGACTGCCCTCTCCCTAAGCCCCGCCTCTGGCAGCCATCCTCAGATTTTTACCGCACGTTCAAGTGTTGGGAGTCCTCGTGGTGTAGCTCTCGAGCTTTTGCTGCGTTTTCGCGCTTTTTCAGGAGATTTTTCTCTTTTTTCGGTTAAATAGAGCCTCAAGCTCCACCGTTTCTACATCCGATCAACGGGGACCCGTTTCGGAGTTTTCTACGCCCCTCAAGGGTGAAGATTTCGTTGAGTTACGCTTTTGGAGGATTCTAGAAGTTCCAAGGCCTACCCCGGACATGGCCCAGGAAAAAGGAAGCTTGACGCCCGGGAAGCTGTCCAGGACCTGCCCTGGATGCCAGCTTCAGAATGTGTTCAAGGAGGACGAGCATTCGTTATGCATCTACTGTCTCCATGAGGACAAGACGCATGTGGAGAAGGACTGTGCGTTTTGTGGGAACCTGTCGGAGCGGACCATGAAGGATTGCCACCTCCGTCTTGCCAACTGGCTGGAAGGGAGGAGCCCGTCAGGCGAGAAGAAAAAGAAGTTTGAGCGGTCTTCTAAGTCCTGTGAGGGTGCCCCGGCGATGGGGGCCCAACAAAAGGCACCGGCAGCACCGAAAGGTTGGGCTCCTTGGCTGCCAGGCAGGGCGCATCCTCCCCGGCGCCATCAACCACGAGCCAACGCTCTGGCTCGGGTAAGAGGAAGTCCGAGAACCCGGCAAAGCTTCTGGAGAGGCCCCGGCCGATCTCAAAGATTCCGGCAGAGGGGGAGCGAGGCTCGGACCCTCCCCCCAAAGTGAAGGCCCCAGGCGTGCAGAAGGTGACGATGGCCTTAATTCACCCTGCTAAGACCTCAATTGAGGATGTTGCAACGGCCCTGGCTCAGCCTGTGGAGGCGACCTCAGGATCCAGAGTCTCCCTGCCACCGCGGAGGAAGTCGTCTTTCAGGCCCATCGAGAAGACCCCCACGAGGTCCCCGTTGGAAAAAGAGGGGGAGGGGGTCATGTGGCCATCGTGGATACGGACACGACCTCTGAAGAAGAGCTCATCGAAGTCGTGGAGGAAGCCCAGCCCATCGGGAGGGATCCCGACGAGGGCGACGACGAGAGCGACGGTGGCGCCGACTAGGTTCCTGAAGAGCCCTCGCGGCCGTCGTTTCCGGTGCCGCAGGACACTTCGGCGGCCATTTTGTCTGCGATTCAGTCCTTATGCTCGGAGATGAGGACAAGGTTGCCTCTCCCCCCGACGGAGGTACCTGAGCCAGACCCGACGGGGGAACCGGAGCCGGGACCTTTGGAAAGTCCACCGCATAAGAAGAGGACGCATCCTCCGCCACCTCTCCCACCTCTGCGGCCTGCTCTGCCTTCCCCCCGGTCAACTACCCACGGGGATGATACGGGCACGGACACGGCTACGACAGGTAAAGATGATGACGGAGGCGACGACGGGACGTGTCCCCCGTTGCCCCCTTTTCGGAGTCCCCGCCCGACGAGATTGGATCCTTCCATGCCATGATTTCTAGGGCATCCGAGCTCTTCCAGCTCTGCCCCGAAGAGAAGAAGGAAGGGTTCCTTTACCAATGGCGCAAGGCTAAAAGGAAGACGGTCCTCGCCGTACCACTTCTTGATGACATCTGGGATGAGGGGCTCTCCCTCCTCAAGAAACCTGCCACGGACCCTGCAAAGAGAGACCGGTACGAGAAGAAGTACCGGGTCCCCGACGCTGCCCCCTTGTGCCTTCGGGCGCAACCTACCCCAGATTCGGTCGTCTCGGCGGCAGCCAAGAAGAAAGCTGGGGGGGCATGGGCCTCGACATCAACTTCCCCGCCGGACCGCGAGGGCAGGAAGCTGGACGCGATGGGACGACGGGTCATCTCATCTGCAGCGACGACTATCAAGGCGGCCAACGCCCTGGCTATCGTAGCCCGCTACGACAGGGAGTTGTGGTTCAAAATCGCCCCTCTATTGGACTTCCTTCCGGACGCCAAAAGGGCTGAGGCCCTTGAAATCTTACAGGAAGGTGAGATTGCTTCGGACCATGCCATCACGGTGGCAACGGACATCGCCGACACAGTTTTCCGTCAGTTGGACAACAGCGTTTGCCTGAGATGACGAGGATGGCTCAAGGCGACGGATTTCCGCCAGGACGTACAAACCAAAGTTTTGGACATGCCCTTCGACGGGAACAACCTGTTTGGGAAGGCGGTTGATGAGTCCCTTCAGGCTATCAAGACGGACACGGAGACTGCCCGGGCACTGGGAGTGCTACAACAATGACGGCCGTCCTTTCGGAGCTCCGGAGGCAGACAAAGTGCCTCCAAGACATCCGGCAGTGGCTCCTCGACGTACCGCCAAGCGGCAAGATCTTCGTCTCAGAAGGCCTACAGGGAACGCGGCAAGTCAGGTGGTGCCCATCGTCGTCGACAGGGAGGTCAAGGAGGCAAGGCGGCCTCCAAACAAGATTGAAACGACTGTGGGGTCGGGCCCCCGCCGAAGCACCCCGGTGGGAGGCCGGCTGACAAGGTTCGTCAGCGTGTGGGAGTCCATCTCCACTGACCGTTGAGTGCTGGACGCCCTGGCCCAAGGGCACGTCCTCGAGTTCCAGAAGAAGTGCCCTCGCGTTCCACCCGTGGCCAGGAAGGAAAATCACGTCCCTCAACTACTGTTGGAAGTAAGGGCGATGCTCAAGAAAGGTGCCATCAAGCCCGTCCCAAAGAGGCTTCGGGGCTCCGGAGTTTACTCAAGGTACTTCCTCGTAAAGAAGACGGGAGGATGGCGTCCCATCCTGGACCTGCGACGACTGAACAAGTACATCAAGGCACAGAAGTTCCGGATGGTCACCCTCCAGCACGTGCTGGGACAGCTGGAGGAGGGCGATTTCCTGTCGTCGTTGAACTTGGAGGATGCGTACTTCCACATCCCCATTCTAAAAAGACACCGAAAGTTGCTCAGGTTCGTGGTCCAAGGGTGGCACTACCAGTTCAAGGCCCTCCTGTTCGGATTGAAGTCGGCACCCAGGGTGTTCACCAAGTGCCTCGCACCAGTGGCTGCGCCTGCAGGGGATCCACGTCTACCCCTACCTGGACGACTGGATCATCCGGGCAAGGACAAGGGAGCTCGCCGTGGAGCACACTGCGAAGACCGTCCAGCTGCTCACGGACCTGGGATTCTCCATTAACTTTCCAAAATCCCACCTGGTCCCGTCGCAAGTCGCCCTGTTTCTGGGAGCCAAGCTCGACACAGTGGCACGGCTGGCCTCGCCGTCGGAGGAAAGGACCAGGACCATCCTGGGCAAGGTGCAGCGTCTGCTGGCCACGGACATGGCCAGGGTAAGATCTGTCAAGTCCCTCCTCGGGATGATGTCCTCCTGCATTTATCTGGTGCGCCTTTGCAGACTTCGGATGCGCCCCTTACAAGAGTTCCTCGATGCCCGCTGGATCCAGTCGATGGGCAGCTTCGAGGACAGGATCCCACTCAATGAGACGTTCCGTCAGGTGATCCGGTGGTGGGGTACCCGCTCTCATCTGTCGGCGGGCACGGACTTTCAGACCCCAGCTCACCAGGTGACTGTGATGACGGATGCCTCCCTGGAGGGTTGGGGAGCGCACTCCGGAGATCTTCACTCGAGACCCTTTGGCTCTCGGAGGAGAAGCCACTCCACATCAACATCTTGGAGCTCCGTGCAGTGTTCTGGGCTCTCAGGTCTTTTCTTCCGTCCCTCAAGGGCAAGGTGGTGAAGATCTTCAACGACAACACCACCACGATGTTCTACATCCGGAAGCAGGGAGGAACCAGATCCCCTGCCCTATCCAAGGAAGCCCAGGATCTGTGGCATTGGGCCGTCGCCCAAGGGATGTTTCTGGTGCCTTTTCATCTGGCCGGAGTAAAAAACACCATTGCCGACTCACTCAGCAGAGAGCTGCGCTCGTGGCACGAGTGGGAACTACGCCAGGATCAAGTGGATCGACTCTTCCGACGATGGGGCGAACCCCAGATCGATCTCTTCGCGACGGCGACGAACTCCAAGTGCCGGAGGTTCGCCAGCAGGTTCCCCCAGCCGAGGAGCATGGGCGTTGCTTTCTCGTTCACCTGGGACGGCCTATTTCTTTATGCGTTCCCTCCGTTGCCGTTGCTGCTCCAGCTCAAGAGGTCCCGGTGCAGGATGATCCTCGTCGCACCGTTGTGGCCGAGACAGATCTGGTTCCCGGACCTTCTGGACTTGTCAGCGTCCACACCAGTCAAGCTGCCGATGGACGCGGATCTCCTCTCCAGAGAAGGAGGCGCCATTCTTCATCACAACCCAGAGTCGCTGAACTTGCAGGCCTGGCTCCTGCAGCACTAGAGGATACGACATCCCAGCCGACTGCAGAGAGGTTCTTGCAAAGGCCAGGGCGTCCTCAACTCTCAAGTGCTACGGACATAAATGGAAGAGGTTCTCTGTCTGGTGCCGTGCACAGAAGATTAACCCTCTGCGGATTACGGCCCCTCAAGTATTGCCGTACCTACTGTCATTGGCCAAGGCTGGACTAGCTCACGCTTCCATCAAGATACATCTGGCCGCCATCTCACGATACACCAGAACTACAGGACGGGGTTGTAGGTCAACTGGTCAAATTTAAATGGTCGACAGGACAAATGGTCGACACCAAAAGGTCGACAGGTCAAATGGTCGAATTTATTTTTTCTCACTTTTTTTTGTTTTTTTGGGGGGGGAGGTCCCCCCACACCCCTTTTTTTCCAAAAAAAACCCTTTTTTCCCTAAACGAAAACCTAAAAAAATATATATAACTAAAAAAAAAATTCGGTCAGTTGTCCTGTGGGCCAAATTGTGTCGACCATTTGTCTGTCGACCATTTGACTAGACGCCGTTAGGCGTCCTTGCGGTCTCATTGGCTGGTGAAGGAATTTACGAAAGGATTGTCCTGATCGTTCCTGCCGGTGAAGGCCCCTGCCCCGGCGTGGGAGCTCAACATGGTGCTGGCCAGGCTATGGGGGCCCCATTTGAGCCTATGCATTCGGCACCGTTGAAGTTTCTGCCGTGGAAGACAGCATTTCTCATGGCCATCACCTCCGCACGATGAGTGGGAGAGATCCAGGCCCTATCTTGCAAACCCCCATACTTTACTTTTCACGACACGAGGGTGGTGCTGAGGACGCACCCCTCCTTCATGCCCAAGGTGCCGTTGGACTTCCACCTCAACGAGCCCTTGGTGTTGCCAGTTTTCTTCCCGTCGCCTTTGTCGCTGGCTGAGAGGACTCTGCACTCGCTGGACGTAGCTAGAGTGCTGAAGTTCTACGTGGACCGCACAAAGAGTTTTCGGAAGACATCACAGCTGTTTGTAAACTTTGGACCTGTGAATCAAGGGAAGGCGCTCTCGAAGGCTTCGATTTCCAGATGGCTCTCTGGCTGCATCATGCACTGTCACTGATTGGCAAACCGACCGCTGCCCGGCCGTCCGAGAGCCCATTCGACCAGAGCGATCGCTGCTACCACGGCGTTCCTGTCTGGTGTGCCCCTGCTCGACATCTGCAGGGCTGGTACGTGGAGGTCGACACACACCTTCACGAGATTCTACTGCGTCGATCGGGACTCCAGGGAAGAGTCCAGAGTCGGCCAAGCAGTGCTGGGCAACCTGTTCGCTTAAGGTGAACCTGGTGAGGAGGTAAGAGATGTTTAATGTTGAGTTTTTGTATTGCTTAATGTTGATCCTATTGCCACCTCCCGTGGTTGTGCATGTGTATACTGCTATGTATTCTTATATTCATGAGCATGTGAATCCATGCCAGACCTATGCTGGAGAACAGTTACAGGTAAGTAACTTGTTCCTCTGTCAGGGTTCCATTTTCTCCAAAATGGGCAGTTATATACGTACAGCAAGAAGGCCCGATCTTGGCGCAAACGCCACCTTCCATTGCTGTAATCCGGTCCAAGACATACCTGTTCTGGAGGGTCGTCAATCGAATTGCTCTCACTTCTTCTCGGATCGCATTGAATCCTTTTATCCTCGTGCTAATAGTTTGTAGCAGCTCCCATCTGGTGATTTGTAACCTCTTTGCATTCACTGCGGTTTGAAGTCGTGGCATGAATATGGATGAAATATCATCGATGTTATACCAAATAGTTTATGCTGATCTGGAATATTTTCATAAGCGATTTTGCTGAGAAATAGTTCGCTCTCTTCAGCCGAAGGATGTTAAGCAACCTCTTCTTTCTCTGGTGTACAACTATTTTTAGAAAATCTTCATTATGGAGATCAATCTGGGGAATAACCAATGCAGCAACATGTAAAATCACTATATAAAACATTTCAGATAGAACATTTCTGATGTTTGTTAATCTGCTTAGAATCACATGCTGTGCATAGGTCCGACATCCAGTGGTCACTGCGGAGTATTGCATTTTGTTTTCGTAGTCGAAAAGGGACGTCGACAAGGCGTGTCTGAAACACTATCCCTATAGTGACGTGCGTTGTACCCACAATCCCTCACGCGTCGAGGTCCCTCAGATTGTTTTTTTCAGCCCAGCTACTGGTCGCCTTTACGCGGAGCTCCTCGAGAGACATTGCAGATTTCATCTCCTCGACCTTTGGTCGTTTTCCTATATTAATATAGAACATATCGATCCCCCCCCTCGACGCTGTTGTGAAGCTGTCTCCGCCGAGCAAGATCTTCGACGGGGGGACGAGCGGAGGAGATCCTTCGGCGTTGCCGAACACGTGGCCTGGCCTCGCAGGCCATATACAGTAGGGAGAGTGGGGGTCGTGGGACATCTCTGGTTCTTTTCTGAGAATGCCTTTCCTTTTCCCCTTCCTTTACCTTGGGGTGGTTATCACGATTTATTGCCTCGGCTATGGAGAGGACACCCTTTAGGTTTTGCCCGCTTTGCAAGGGCAAGTTTACTTGGAAGGACAAGCATTCACGGTGTAACCGCTGCTTGCCCCTCGATCACAAAGAGGAAGGTTGCACGGCTTGTCGGCTTCTTAAGCCTAAGACTCTAAAAGACCGTAGGGTCAAGAGGTGGGCGGCCTACGCTATGTCGAAGGCCGACGCTTCACCCACCGTTGCTACCACCGACAGTGACGAGGAACGTGATACCACGACCTCCGCTACGGAAGTCGAAAACCCCCCTAAAGAGCGCACACGCGCTTCGTCGTCTGTCCCCGGCCCCGACGGGCTCGGCTCACGCCCTGCTTATGGGGATGAACACCCCGGCGACATTGACGCACACAAGACCACACATAAGCACACAACCCATGGCTCTTCTTCGTCGAAGGCGAAGAGAGCATCAGCGCCCAAGGAGACGCAGGTTCCACCGGCAGCCTCCTCGGACCGTTCGGGTTCGAAGCCCCTCTCGCAGCCGCGACCAGCGACTGGGCTTTCGGCAAATAAGGGCGCCGCCCCCAAACCATCGGCCGGCGCACATCAGCAGAAAGCGCATGCCGCCGTAGAGCGATCGACACCCATAACGTCGAAACCACAGCCCTCCGCTGACAAATGAGTCGCTGAGAGCTTGGCGAGGATCGTGGTAGCCGACGCCCACAAGCGTACGCCGAAAGACACGTCGGGCACTACGCAGAGGTCGAAAGACACGCCGAAAAAGCCCGAAGAAAGGCAGGGACAACCCCCTTCAGTCGAGGGGACCCCCAACACACCTGAAGGCTTTTCGGAGGGCGACGGGACACTTTCCTCAACATTGTGGGAGAGGTCGAGCCGTTTTCAGCTACAAGACACTATTTTTCCCCCGCTAGACCGCTCAAGGGTACCCCATGAAACCATGGAGAGGCTCCATCTCTGCATGGAAAGAATGGAGAGGTTTATGAATACACAGAACCCTCCCACTCCCAAGAGAATAAGAGAAGGGCCTCAGGAGGACCCCAGGGCCAAGATTCGGAGATTAGTCAATCCCAACCAGGACACAGCCTCAGACTGCCATAGTGTGTATGACCTCACTGGGGAGGAACATTACTTTGAGGAAGAGGATGATTTTACGGACGAGGAAGAGGGACGGAACCAGGAGGAAGGTCTGGAAGACAGCCCAGACTTGGTAGGAGAAGGCTTCGGAGAAAATCCAGAAGAAGGACCTTCTCACCCCTGGCAATCCCCATCAATATATTCCGACACTGATGTCCTGAACCTAAATCCTCCTGACAATTCACCTATTAGAAACACGTCTCCCATTGACGATCAGCCCACATTCAATGCCCTGTTGCTCAGAGCAGCAGCACATTTCGAACTGGACACTGGGGAGCTCTCTCCTGAATTAGACTTTGTGGAAAGAGTAATTAAGGAGAAACCCCCGGTCAGTCAGACCATTCCCCTCCTCGCTTCGGTGAAAAGAAGAATCATCCCTTCGCTGTCCACACCCGCACTAATCAGAGGGGTCAATCCTAGAATTGAAAAACTTTTCACTCCTTCACCCTCAGACCCGCTGTACATCAGGGGACATTCCATTCCGGATTCCCTGGTAGTAACCAATACAAGAAAGAGGGCAGGGGTACCACTTTCCACCAGTGAGGCACCACCTGACAAGGAGGGCAAGCGGTTATATGCCCTTGCAAAAAGAGTTACATCCTCGGCTGCCTTTTCGGCAAGAATTGCGAACAACAATTCTTTGCTCGCTAGCTATGCGGACGCGCAGTGGGCCAAACTGCGCAAAGACGCCGAAGAAGCGCCGGAACCACTACGTACACGCCTGCTTACAACTATTGGCGAAGGAACCCAGGTCAACCAGTGTATTGTAAAGAACTCTCTGGATGCGGCAGAAACAGCAGGACTTTCCCTGGTTCAGGGAATACTCCTTAAACGCCACGTATGGCTGCGCAACTCAGGGTTCAAACCGGAGACACAGGCGTCTTTAATAAATAAACCTGTTGAAGACTCTAACCTCTTCGGGAAAGCGGTGGATGAGGCTCTGGAGATGGCTAAAAAAGAGTTCGATACTATCAAAACTCTTGACCAAATCTCTAAGCCCTCTACCAGGCGCGGCTATGGCAACAAACGCTTTTTTCGTGGCCAACGCCAACAACAAAACCAGCAGCAACAGTACCCTGCCACCAATTTCCAGACCAATAGTGGGCAGTACAGCCAAAGAGGCCAGCGCCGGGGCAAAGGAAGAGGGCGGGGGTCCACCCCCAGAGGCTCCCAAGACCCCAACAAAACCAAGTGACGCGAAGATTCGCGTCCCCTCCCATGCAACACCGGTTGGGGGCCGGATAACATCTTTTCTTCCAGCATGGGAGGGTATAACGTCAGACCGCTGGGTACTTTCCACCGTAGCCCACGGATACTGCATCGAATTCAACAGTTCCCCAACATACAAAGCCCCGAGGGGACGACGCATGTCACCGGAACATCTTGCCATCCTTCTACAAGAAGTACAACAACTGCTGGAAAAAGGAGCCATAGAGGTCGTGCCTCTATCTCAGGTAACGGAAGGTATTTATTCAGTGTACTTCCTTGTACCCAAAAAGGATCTAACCATGCGCCCTGTATTAGATCTGCGCCCAGTGAACAAGTTTATCAAACCCCAAAAGTTTCGTATGGTGACCTTACAGGAAGTGATCCCACTGCTATCACAGGGAGATTACATGACAACATTGGACATGAAAGATGCATACTTTCATATTTTAATGTTGCCAGCGCACAGAAAATACCTCTGGTTCATGATAGAGGGAAAACACTACCAGTTCAGAGTGCTACCCTTCGGCATAGCATCAGCACCGAGGGTATTCACGAAGGTGCTGGCAGTGGCAGCGGCCCACCTGCGCAGGTTGTCCATCCCAGTTTACCCTTACCTCGACGACTGGCTCATAACGGGATCCTTACGAAACATGCTTCTCCAATACCCAAAAGACTGTAGACCTTTTGTTCCAGTTGGGCTTCTCCATCAACGAAAAGAAGTCCAGCCTAGACCCCAGCCAAATCAAACAATTCCTAGGGGCTCTAATTCAAACAAAGGACGGCCTCGTCTTCCCCTCCAAAGAGAGGGTCCAAAACATGCTGTTTCAGATCCCTCAATATGTGACCGGTCGAGAGGTGACGGTACGCAAAGCAATGCGCTTGCTAGGCATGATGGCGTTGTGTATTTATTTGGTACCTCACGTGCGCCTGCGCATGCGCCCAATGCAAGAGTGGCTCAACAGCCAGTGGTGTCAGGCCAGCGGACTGTGGGACGATCTAGTGGTGGTCTCGCAGGCCTTAGTTCTCTCGCTACAATGGTGGAGAAAGGAAAACCTGGAAAAAGGAAAACCCTTTGCCACACCCGTGCCGGAAGCCACTCTAACCACAGACGCATCCCTCACAGGATGGGGAGCTCACCTATCCCATCAGACTGCTCACGGAGTGTGGACTCCGAACGTAGCATCCAAACACATCAATCTTCTAGAGTTACTAGCAGTGTTCAAGGCGCTAAAAGCCTTCCAGGAACACCTACAAGGCAGGACAGTGATGGTCCTTACAGACAGCACCACAGCCATGTATTACATCAACAAGCAGGGGGGAACCCACTCTCCAGGACTGTCCAAACTGGCCCAAAATATATGGAAGTGGGCTCTCAAACAAAACATGTTCCTACTGTCACAACATGTACCAGGGGAACTCAATCTGCTGGCAGACAAACTCAGCAGAGATTTCCCCCTGCCCGAAGAGTACGAATGGCGACTGCACGGAGACATCGTCTTCGACGTCTTCACACAATGGGGATTCCCAGAAATAGACCTGTTCGCAACCCTGGAGAACTCAAATGCCCAAGTTACGCCTCCAGGTACCCCCAGAACCAATCCAAGGGGAACGGTCTGTCGATGCAATGGTCAGGGAAATTGGTTTACGCTTTTCCCCCGACTCCCCTTCTCAACAAGGTGGTTCACAAGATGCACCAGGAACAAGTAACCATGATACTGGTGGCCCAAATGTGGGCCCGACAGCCATGGTTCGCTCACTTGATGGAGATGTCTCTATCTCCCCCAGTGAAACTCCCCTGCCCGTACAACATGCTGTCACAAGACGAGGGCAGGACCCTACATCCATGCCCCCAGAACATGAACTTAGCAGCTTGGCTCCTGAGATCATAGAATTCGGACATCTACAGCTCCCGCAAAGATGCATGGACATCCTCAGGGAAGCCAGAAAACCTAACACTCGCCACTGCTATTCTAGCAAATGGAAGAGGGTTTGTCATCTGGTGCAGGGGTAAGAGCATCAACCCAATTGACTGCTCTCCCACACATATTATTCTATACCTGACCCACCTATTAGATTCAGGTCTAGTGTTCAATTCCATTAAAGTCCACCTAGCGGCACTTTCTGCATACACCACTTCCCAACTCAAGGTGTCGTGGTGGAAGATCCCTGTTATAAAGGCCTTCATGGAGGGAGTAAAGAGAATACACCCCCGGATAGCTGACCCAGCTCCCGGATGGGACCTTAATGTGGTACTTACCAGACTCATGGGCTCTCCATCCGAACCCATGCACAAAGCATCTCTTAAACACCTCACTATTAAGACTGCTTTTTTAATAGCTATCACCTCCATCAGGAGAGTAAGTGAACTTCAGGCTCTTTCTGTTCTAGACCCCTTCGTTACAGTTCACAGAGATAAGGTGGTTCTACGCACTCACCCAAGGTTTGCTCCGAAATTCATCTCAAAATTCCACGTAAACCAGTCTATAGAACTACCAGCGTTCTTTCAAAATCCTTCCAACTTGGGAGAAAGGACTCTGCACACACTAGATGTCCGCAGAGCGGTCATGTTCTACATGGAAAGAACCAGACCACTGAGGAAAACTAATCAGTTCTTCGTCTCGGTGGCAGCAGGAAGAGAAGGGGATGCAGTTTCAAAGTCCACTATTTCTAGATGGATTGTTCAATGCATCACTCTCTGCTATACTCTTGCTAAGAGAGAACTGCCCTTTAGGCCAAGAGCACATTCTACTCGAGGCACGGGGCGTCCATAGCATTCATTGCAAATGTTCCCCTTGAGTCCATCTGCAAAGCGGCTACCTGGTGTTCTGTGCACACCTTTACAAAACACTACTGTCTAGATGCACACTCTAGATCTGACTCCCAGGTGGGACAGGCAGTATTAAGACATCTTTTCTCTACTGTTCCTTCTCTTAACCCACCGCCAACTCCGGGTACTGCTCGCTAGTCTATGCACAGCATGTGATTCTAAGCAGATTAACAAACATCAGAAGGCAATGCATTACTTACCGTAAAAGAATTTCTGATGGTTGTATCTGCTTAGATTCACATGCGCCCACCCTTCCTCCCCGCTCGGATGGAAGGAACATAGACTTCCTTTTATATCTCTCTTTTCTGTACTCCCCCCACGTCTAAAAGGCTCCCTCAGGGCAGAAAAATACAAACAGAGGGACCTCGACGCGTGAGGGATTGTGGGTACAACGCACGTCACTATAGGGATAGTGTTTCAGACACGCCTTGTCGACGTCCCTTTTCGACTACGAAAACAAAATGCAATACTCCGCAGTGACCACTGGATGTCGGACCTATGCACAGCATGTGAATCTAAGCAGATACAACCATCAGAAATGCTTTTACGGTAAGTAATGCATTGTCATTCCTCCCCAGTTTTTAGGCAGCTGCATGTAATCTCTGGGTTCCACAGGCCCAGTAGCGGTCCATTAGCATCACAGTTCCTCCATTAATTCCTGGAATGTCAATTATCTGCTTATATTCTTTATTTTCTCCAACTTTAGTCAGACCTCTGTTTCGGAAACATATTGTGACATTCTTCATCGGTAATATGGATACAGGTACTGCTTCATTCTTGACACATGTTAATAGTATTGAATACTTGGCCCATGATTTCAGAAATGTGCACTATCTGCACTGGTGCTGTCATCAATAAATGTGCTCTACAAGCTAGCATTCCATCTTCTCATCATTTGCTGGTTGCCAGTAGTCCATACACTAACATCTGAGGTCTCTCCCAACATCCTTGCAATCCTGGTGTTTCCCAGTGGTCTGACTTCAATCGTTTTTGTACAACAATCCTTATCTGATCTCCAGTCATACCACTAAGTGAGAACTTGAGCATTCAATGAATCCAGGCTGGATCTTTTTCCATTTGCTGTGTCTTTGATATTCATCTTCATATGGAAATGTCTTTCTCAACCTCCATTTTAGGGTTGCCAATTTTCCTTCTAATTGTCCTCTTGTTGTGCAAGCTGATAGATGGCTGAGACACCTTTCATCATGTAAATGTATTTCACTTGCAATTAATGTTCTGGCTGTGCTCATGGCATAAGGGATGAGAGAACACGCATAACAGTTTTCATCTGAAATTCTCTTCCCCACCTCCATGTGCCGATACCACATTTTTTTAAATGGCTGAATTATCAAGGTATGAGTTTATGTGCTCTATCTTTTTCAGAATCTCTTTGCTCAATTTGTTTAGAAATATTAGGGAAAATGTTGCTAGTACTTTTGTTAGGGATAATTACAGAAGTCTCATTACCTAATTATCAAAAATACAGATGAAGTATGTGTTGAAATGCGATAATAAGGAAAAAAAGACAGATTATACAGAATGAGATCATAAGAATTATTCCAAATAAGTTTATCGCTTTTCTTGCTGGCAGTGCATTTCTAATAACTTGGAAACATCAGATTATTTTTAATTCAATGCACAATTGTGTCACTTTTACAAATTACTCCTTTGTATAATAGAAATTGCAGAATTATTGTAATAATAACTCTGTAAATATTAGCACTGTTTTTAGGATTCTCAAAAAATGTAACCGCCTTCACATGTCGTCTTATTAAAGCTGGATAGGACTGAAGAATGTAAGAAAAAAACAGCATACGAAAATGTGTGCAACGTTACAGTTTTAGGTAACATGGAGTGTTATATGCACGTTTTGTTACTTTGTCTCCAACACAAATCGTTCTTTTTTTCCTAACTAAAATTGTCCTAAAATTATTTAAAAGCTGGTTACCCATCAAACTTGGGAATGTCTATATTTTGATGAATCTTTGTTTTGGCTCTTGGGAGCCGATCTTGTCATCCGTGGAACGACTTCTCTTGCTTCACTGTCAATGGTTGTCAGAGGGGTAAGGGTCTCTGCTTTGTAGAGCTTTACGTCATTCAGATGCAGCCATGCTCTTTGGTTTTGAAGTTTCACAGCAGTGGAAGTGACCTCCTCTACTAAGTACGGTCCTTCCAAACAAAGCTTGTTCCAAGTGGGTATGAAACCTAGCGCCAGCACCTGGTCCCCTGGCTACAAACTAGGCTGTTTTAACAATTTATCAAGATCAATGGTTTGGCTGTCTTCTTCAGTCTTCTTCGACCCTTCCCTCCAATGTTTGATCAGTTGGGAAATTAAAGAAACACTAGTGGTCATATTTGTCAAATGTCACAATCAAGGCACAACTCTTAGAGCAATGGAATGTGAAAGGCTTACCAGAGAGAAGGTTGAGACTGTCAGGAATATCTCTTACCTCTCTGGCCCTGATGAACGACTGGTCAATGTAGGAAGACCTTACACCTTGTAATCAATAACAGACTTTCCCAATGATACACCCCACTAGCTGCTAATAACGAAAAAAGCTAGAGGAGAAAATCATTTGAAAGGGTGCAGTATCTGTAAGTACAGGAACACCCCAGGCTGTAAAGAAAGAGTATAATTCAGACACTACCCGTAAGGAAATGCAAGAAGACCTTGGGAATAAAACTAGACTAACCTGAGTAGTGTTGTAGTACCTCCTTCTTGACCCCCCCTGAGAAGGCAGGTTAAAGAAGAGTAAACTAAGGAGACCGTATGGCTGCCTCCCTACTGCCCTATCCTTGAATAATGCCCCTCAGTTATAACTCTTACCGTAATGGTGCTTGTGGATAGTCCAATAGATGGTCCAGAGTGCAGAAGACGGAATGGAAAAAAACGAGGAATAAAGGGAAGGTTAGTAAGGGACTAAACGTTGTACGGCACAAGGGACTCACTATAGTCTGGTTGGTGCACTGGTTGATAAACTGCAGAACGTTCATAAGTACTGTGCACTGAATAACAAATATCCGTGGAGGAGTGGAAAGTAGGATGCTGGATAGGAGTGTAATTCGTGGTACAACCGGTGTTTCACTGGAGGAATTCACTGGATGAGAACTGAATGTTCTGTGTAGCCTCGGTCAGGAAAGGGAGGCTTGCAACAAGCGAAAAGAATTCAGCTTAGTATTTCAGAGGAGACCCAGAGTAGGATGTGAGGCTGGAGATGTGCGAAAAATGCACACAAGTTCATGGCAACCCCGACGTGGAAGTGAGGTACCAAATCCGCAAGTGAGTGGTGGGTGCATGCACGGGCTGCATATCTGCGTTGAATAGCTGGTGCATGCGCGGACAACGTATCCCTGAAGAAATTCTGGTCCAGGTGCGAGCAAGTAACAATCCAGAATGTGACGGCCAGCCAAGTCATCGTAGGGAAGCAGGTAACGCGGGCAGAGCGGAATCCAAGTAGACCGTGTAACCGGTGCCAATTGTGAAAGGATTTACACAAGGAAGTTCGCATGGAAGCGGGTAACGGAGAAGCTTTACAATAATCAGAAGCACCTGATCTCTGCCTCGTGAAGTTTAAATAGCTTCCTGATGACCTGTTACGCGAGACGCTGCATACCCTGCCACGTGACCATGGCGCGCGTAGAGCTTCTAGTTACCAAGTGACGTAACTGAGCGCCGCTGCACAGATGCCATGGCAAACAGCCTAACGGTCTCCACCATGTATAGAACAACCTGGCAGCTGTTCTGTAAGCCATTCTATGAGCAGGTGGCAGTCATGCTGTTTGTGAACAGGCATGGCCCCTGACAGTAGTGAGGGCAGGAGGAGAACGGAGACCGGCAGGCATGACACAGATAATTTTGCATCTCATCACCTAATGTCTTCGCTACACTGTGGGCATCAGTTTCTATTTGAGTGGAAGGAGCAAGGGGTATTCTCATGCAACGTCCAGTCACCAACGCATGAGGAGTCAGGTGGCGATCTGAATGAGGCTGGTTTCTTATTGCAAACAAAGCAAGGGGAAGACGATGCACCCATCCCTTCTTTAAAGTAATTTTTTAAAATCTTTGCTGTCCTTTCTTTGAGAAGTCAGTTTAATCTCTCAAAGATACCTTTGGCCTGTGGGTCATAAGCAGATGACTGTTTTATGCCTAACAGAAAAACTATCTGTTCAAATAACTAATTTACAAAATCCAGTTCATTATCAGACAGCAGGACTCAATCCATCTGGAAAAGGGACATACAACCATTAACATACCTGTAACTGTTGCATAGTTGCAACATATCCAAATACTATATATGTGGATGCTGAAAAGGCCCGTTAGGCCTTGGGATTGCTCCTCTAACTGTTCTTAAAGTGCGTCCTGCTGTGAACTTCTAACATATAATGTGGTTCACAATTAACTGTGCCACATGCTCTAATAGATTTGGTGAGAACCAGTCTTCTGCGATCGTAGCAGCAACACTCTCTCAAGTTGTGTTCGCGGTGTACTGAAGCTGCTCCAGCACCAC
Source organism: Ambystoma mexicanum (assembly GCF_040938575.1). Taxonomy (NCBI): domain Eukaryota; kingdom Metazoa; phylum Chordata; class Amphibia; order Caudata; family Ambystomatidae; genus Ambystoma; species Ambystoma mexicanum. The sequence continues at coordinate 439,233,675 of NC_090936.1, forward strand.
CTTCAATAATCCTAGAGGCATAACTGGCTTTCCAGTACTGCCTTGACTCCATAAAGATAGAGTGGTGGATACAGTACACCCCCTTCTCTTCCATAGATTCTGCTATTCCTGTGGGCCTCAACCTTGTAATTCAATTAACTGTACAATGGAAAGCATGTTAAACAATTGTCAGGATGATGCACGATGGTGAAGCAAGGGTTTAACACTTTCTACTTCAAAATCAGAAATGTCTGGGAAATATACTGCCCTTTTGGCTTCAATGTTTGCGGCTATGTTACAGAAAGAAATCAAATCTGTCCTTTTAGTATGGGCTGCGCACTTCACCACAGCGATAGCCAATGGAAGCTTTAATACTTTAATAAGCTTGTCCAATAGCTGCGCATGTTGCTCTGGTGGGACGTCTGCATGGAGTAGATTCCTCCTTTTCCAACGTGACGATCTGCGTGTATGGTTGGCAGAGTCAGAGTGCTCTGTCACTTCCTCATCCTCATATCTCTGGAGTGCGGCGCTAAGCACCACTAATTCTGCAGCCTGTGCTGAACAATGCAAAGGCAATCTCGCACTCACTTGTCACTACTTCAAATTCACCATCACGGTTCAGCTTCGCTACTGCTGATGCTGTATGTCTTTCTCCTAACGTTTGGTCAATTTTCAAAGAACCATCAATGAATAGAATGTTCCCCCATCCGAGAGCATTTTCTCTAACATGGGGAATATCATTTTAGACCTCAGTATACGTTGTGCAATCATGTACATAATCCCCTTTCCCTAACAATGCTGCTAAAAATGTTGCTGGATTCACTATTCTACATCTAACCATTTTGATCGCTGGATTTGAAATAATCGCCTCCTATTCTGATCCTCTTTGTGTAGTCAATGTACTTTTGGGTTTCCCTAAAATGAGGAATGCTCGACAAATAGCGTCATTGAGCACCCCATTGAAATACTTGCAGCCTTTTCAATTGCAAAAGCAGCAGTAGCTAAAGCTTGTTCGCAAGGGTAACGTCATTTCATTACTGGGTCTAAAATCTCACTATAGTAATGTAATGGTTTATGTCCATGTCCTAGTGTGGTTTTCTGTGTGAAGATTGCTATCATTAATTCTCCATTTGAATGTGAAAACAAATCAAAGTCTTCATTATAATGAACAGGGGCTGTGCAAATAGCCCCTTTTAATTCTTCAACTCCCTTGGTCATTTTGTCTGTACATATTATCTTGCTTTTGCCCACCTGTGCTTCCTTGAGTCTTTTTAAAAGTGGTTGGATATATGTACTGTAATCAAAAACCCAGGGCCTACAATAATTACATAGGCCTCAAAATTGTTGCATTTCCCTCACTGTCTAGGAGTCTTCATGATTGCCTCGGCTCTCTCAGGTGTCACTTCTCTCCCTGCTTGAGAGATTAACTGTCCTTTGTATAGGACCTCTTCCTGGCAATACTGTAGTTTTTCTTTGTATACTTTATAGCCTTTTTCTGCCAATGTGGTCATTAGTTGAACTGAATCATTGCTGCACACTAATATGTCATCTACGTACTGAATTATTGCACTTTCAAGCTGTTTAAATCTATTAGTTTAAAATATTTGGCTGTAGGTGGAATATTGCATAATATTGTAGCTGAATTTGGAACTAGAGTAAACTCTGCTTCAACAATATTATTTAGAGGACAGGGATCCTGGATAAATCTCCACAACCCCCATCTTTATTTCTTCACTGGGTACACAGGCGACTTGCAGAGGGATTCTGATGGTTCTAATTTTGCCTGTGGTATCAAAGCGGAAATGGTTTTGAACGTTCTTTCATCCACTTCTCTGGATATTGGGTATTACTTTGCTTGTGGCAAGATGGCTCCTGGCTTGAGCTTCATTTTAACTGCTTCTGCTCAATTCAATAGACATACGTCATGAGGACTGCTGGTCCACAAAATGCTTGGCACCTTTTCTAAATCTTCCTGAAAATATGGTGGTTTCTTTCTGGTGGTTTAATGTTTACCAATGCCATTCTGTGTTGTATTTTTGTTTCTATTTTAATCCAGTGAGACTTATGAAAAATACTAATTCATCGACTGACTAATCATCCTTGAACAACTCTTCATCTGTCAATCTATATCCTTCACTGGGGGTTATTACTACTCTCCATCCTCTTTGCTCATCTGTCCCAAGGACAGCTACTCTTTCTTTTCTGACTACTACTGCTGCTTCTAACTCTATGGGAATCACCCATCCATCTTCACCATCCATAGGTATTTCTGGCCTAAGCAAGAATTAATCGGGTATTCTCAATAATTGACCTACTAGTCTAGGGAGCCAAGTTAACAAAACAGTTAGACTGTGCAAAAATACTTCTGGGTCCAAAGGAACCCCTTGTAATGTGTTGGCCTGCAAATGCAAATATAAACTCACATTCAGGAAATGTATTCCTGGCGTGGAACACACAATCCCTTTATAAGTAAAAGATATCGTCATGTTTAACTGTGTCATCAGATCACATCCTAATATGTTGACTGGTGCCTGTCTAGAGAACAACAGTGGCATAGACACATCATGTTCTTCTCCTGGAAATTGGCAACTCAAAAGTAAAAGGAACTAAACTTGTAGCCCCAGAGAATCCCTGCACATTCATGGCAATGCCAGACATTCAGTATTTTATCTCTTGAACACAGGAACAAGTCGCTCCAGGGAGTAAAAGAAACAAAAATGTCTTGCCTCCTATCGTTACCCTGATCCTTGCTTCCGCTTGAGGGTCTGGTGTCACTGGTAATACTGAACACATCAGGTCTCTCTGTGGGCTGCCCCATTGTGGTATAAATTCATCCCAGTACTTGTGAAAGGATTTCCTCCTACCACGGTCACACGCCCTTTGCTAGGTGTGTATGCTTGTGGAACTCTTGTATTCATATTCCATTGTGATGCCATCACTTGCTGGGTCTGTACTTGCTGTGTTTGTATAGGGTCTTGCTGTAGATGCTCTTGTGGCATTTGTACTTGTGCTGGACTTGCTGTGCCTGCTCTTTTTGTAGCGCACATGTCTGATTCGGCGTGTCATCTTGGGCATGATATTATACTGTGGAGAATAGCCTGTTAAAACCTCCTCCTCCTTCAGAGTTTTGAACTCTACCTTGTTCCCCTCTAGGTCCATTCCCGTTGCTTCGTTACCACACCTTTACCACTTGTCAATAACACTAAATATGTAGCCAAATTCGAGAAAATAAATCAGAGCTAACTTTGCTTCCTCTTGCTTTCTACTTTCAGCTTTCTTCTTATTTTTCTCTTGTGACAATCAACAATGATGTGCAATAGTCGACTGTATTTCTGGCCATGGCTTCGCTTGCATTCCTACCTGTTTCTTCATCTGCTGTTGCACTGGCTTTGGCAATCAGTGTCATAAAATATGATAAAATAATGATACCGTTTTATCCGAAGGTTCCTGCGCCTCGAGAATCCAATGTTCTTGAATCTCTTCATCCTCACCCATTTTTCCTTGTCATAATCGCACCCATGTTTTATGTGTCGGGGTACTGTACTGTAAGGGCTCCTCATATATCTGCTCTGCAATTATTAAATGTGTCGTGTTTTGTGCTGTTACACTCGCATACCATGCTCGTCTCCAAATGGCCTCTGCTGTCTCTCCTAGAAAAGGTGCTACCAGGCCTTTTATGTTGCCCACTGTTAATGTGATTTCCGCTGACATCCTTTCTAACTCATAGATACATTTTCCCGCAGCCGCAGTCAAACTTACATTTTAAATTGTCTTTATACATGTGTGGCCACGGTATACATTGTGGTCTTCCGCCTCCTTTCTCTAATAATGGGAATTGTGTAAACACAGGCCCATAATTATACCCACCAACATTTCTTGTTTTGCAGGTGGGGCTAGCTTCACCCATCTGTCTTCGTCCTGGCAGTGACCTTAATCTGCTTACATATGGCAGGGCTATATCCCCGCCACTGTGCAAGCGTGCTGGTGGTCGTTCAGGCTATGGTGTCGGTTCCAGTGTTTTCTCTTTAGGATCTTCTAAATCTTACCATGTTACCCCTTTTTCTATGCTTGGGTCTATCGAAAAACAATGCACACCCTCTCTTTGTGCCTTTTAATTTTCCTCCCCTTATTCATCTGACATCAATAAACCCCAGCTTGTATGGCTATCGTCCTTTCCTCGTCATTAAGATCTAACCCACTTATGGACCGTGCCCTATGCTAGTCTACCATTTGATCATCCAAGCCACTCCATGTTCCTTCTGGTAGAGATCTCTCAATGCTCCTGTTAGTTTTGTAACCCTCCTTGCCCCCTTTTTGCCTATATAAATCCCCAGCCCTCTTTACCGATACCTTGTGCTCATCAGCCCATGTCTGCATTCTTGGTATTCCCTGCAACTCCCCAGCGGGCTGTTGTGACCCTCTCTCTTCTTCCCATTGTTCTTGAGCTTCAATTGGCACCATACATCTATTAATAAGATAACCTGTTTTGTCATCTTTCCTTGCTCCTTCTCATTTCTTCTTCCCTTCTCATGTCCCTTTTCTCTACTTCCTCTCGCCTTCTTTGTGACCTACGTTCTTTCAATCTCTGGGATTCTATTTCTATTTTCTCTATTCTCTTTCTCCTCATACCTTCTTTGCTCTTCCTTTCATTACCTCTTTTTCCTTCTCCTCTTTATATGCCTTTTGTCTTGTTCCTTTTCTTTCTCTTGAACACCATTGAGGCCCTTTCCATCTTGCCCTCCCATCCACTTGTTTTGCACTAGTATCCCTTCCTAGGCTTTGTCCTTCCCTTCGTTTTGTCTTTTAGCTTCCACCTCTACTTCTATCGGTCTGTCTCTTTGTTCATCACACTCTTTATATTCATTGCGTGTTGACATATTTTTGCGTTCCTTAATCTTGCTTTCTTCTGTGTTGTCCTCGATAGTATAAGCGTGCGGGGGCGGGGGGGGGGGGCGCATGTGTTGGATTAACATACTCTGCTGCTGCTTTTATGTCTTTTCGAGGGTTAATTCCTTGTTTCTTAGTTTCTGTACTCTTGTTTTCAGAAGGAGGAAGAGGAGCTGAGTCCTCCCCTTTATTCTGATTTAGCATCCACTCCTTCTCGGGCGGTTCTTCTTTCTCACTCTGATAAATTTTCCATATCTCCAGAATGATTAACCTTTTCTGTAACTTCTTCCCTGTATATGCCGCGTGTAAGTATGTTGTAATACAGTTCTTGATAACGCACACTCTTGAGGCCAGGGCATGAACATTTTTTCATCAGCTGTGCCTTTTATCCGCCTCGACATGATGGTTCTTAATTTTAAGTGTGTCTTGGTAACATCTTGCACAAGTGTATGAAAGGTTTGTTCCCCATGATGACAAGTCAATTTCGACTGTCACTACTTACCAGGTTCTCTAACCAATTACAAAAATACAATACGATTTGGGCAAGCATCAATTGTCGCCCTTTACTAAAAAAGACCAATTCTTTGACCAATTTAAAAATCTCTACAATATCGTTCTCTTTATTCCTTCATTTTTAATTCTATCGATTATTTTATTTACTATTTTTTTCTCAACTTTCATCCTTGTCTGACGTCAATTGATTGATCTTAAAATGTAATAATCTGCTAATTTATTACTATCGTTTAATGTCTTTGTTTATACTAGGTGTGTACCGAACTTCGGCTTCAAGTCACTATTTGGCCGAACTTCGGCTGAAAAACAGCTATTCAGTTTTGGTAGAATAGTTTCTGCCATAGTGACTCGAAGCTGAAGTCCATTTTCTATGATTAGCTGTCTTCTCCCTGTTTGGGAGATGACAGTTAATTCAAAAAGTGTGGCAGTGTGTAGGCTTCAGAAGCCAAATAAGATGTTTGCTTTTGGATTCTTCAGCCTGACCACAAAGGAAGCAGCATCTGCATGTTGAAATAGGAAGCGAGGGAAGGGTAGAACTGTTCCCTTCTCTTACTTCCCATGCCAACAGACCAGAAAACACCAGCACCGCCAGAGAGTTCACTGCCCAGCTAAGTTCCCCCCCCCCCCCACCTTCCTTTAACACACACTGAGGCTGCTCGGGTGTCCTGCACCCCGTTGGCCTCACCGAAATGGGTAGCATTATTTGCGTCGGGCCACCGGTGCAAAGCCTGTGGCCCGACCTTCATTTTAGTATTCGGGGGCCACTCCACTCTTTGGGAGCGGCTCATGAGGCTGCCAGGTCACTTTGTCTCCCCCGGCGGCCTCGAAATTTGGAAAGTCTCCCCCAACCCCCCGACACACGGTGAGGTTGCTGGGATTTCCTGCACCCCTGCGGCCTCACCGAAATGGACAGCAATATTTGCACCGGCCACCGGTGCAAAGCTGGTGGTCCGACCTTCATTTTAGTATTAGGGGGCTGCTCCACTCTCTGGTTACGGCCCCCAGACTCACGAGGCCACCGGGGCACTTTGTCCCCAGGGCGGGCTGAGCCATAAACTTGTCTCTGGCACTAATGGAAAAGTGGCCCACAGTTGCAAATGGCTATTCATATTCATTCCTTTTCTGACACTGACTAGTACCCAAGCGGGTGTTTTTGGATAAAATGTGATGCAATTCAAATTGTGCATTTGAAAGAATATTTATTCGGCAACACTGGTCAAAAATGATTAGCCGCAAAGCGAAGCAACTCATAAAACTGGCTGACCACATTACCCCAAAAAGTGGGCAACTATGACCCCAGAAAACTGGTCCACGGTAGCTTTGTGTTTTTGGTTCAGGCATTTGCCATATTGCCCATTCCAACATTGGATCTGGGGCCACCAGCTTTGGGGCGTTAGGACTTTCATGCCAGAGAGGAGTGATTTGCAAGGTGGTGTGACAAGGGACAGCATTGACCTCTGGTCAGTGCTGGGGGCTTATGGTCTGGCATAGGAGTATAAGGGGGGGTGGGAGGGTGCTGCGGAACCCTGTGTTAAGTATTTGTAAGCATTGGTGTATTCTGCTCTCAGCTGCTCATACATAACTCAATCCTTTACTTTTAGTCATACAACTGCCCTGAAAAGACACAGCATCAACCAAAGAAGCTCATCTCCGAGACCGGCTTGCCATTCCACCTTGATGCAAATCACTGCGTAGTGCCTACAAATCTGGTGAGTACTATGGGTGTTCTACTATTCAGGGGAAGCTTGAGGTGGGAGGTCACCACCCGGTGCGTATGCCTGATAAATGAAAGATTGCTATATTATGCTTGCCGCCGCCAGTGGATGTAAGTAAATAGCTTCCTACTCCTGGCAATTTCAAACCCGGTTTTTGTCATTGAATGCTCATATTTCCTTTTTTACATTATGTTATATGCCTTTTTTAAAAGGTTTTTTTAAAACAGTTTTGAAGTAACCCCAAATAACGCTTCAGAGCCATCATCCGATACAGCCCTGGCAAAATGTACTCTTCCCCAGCATGGGGTCTGGCATGGATTCACATGCTCATGAATATTCCCCGTCGTCAGGCTGGGAATCCTCGGTAAAGAAAAAACCAGTATCAGTTTCGTTTCTGATCTGTCTTTCGTAGTAGTAACCAATCACTGGTCTCTGCGTCATACTGACCACAGCCAATGACTGCCCTCTACCTAAGCACCGCCTCTGCCAGCCATCTTCAGATTTTTACCGCACGTTCATGTGTTGGGATCCTCGTGCTATTGCTCTCGAGCGTTAGTGCTATTTTTTTCACGTTTTTTCTCAAAAACTTCGTTTTTTCGGTCAAAAGGAGCCTCAAGCTCCACCGACTCTCCATCCGATCAACGGGGACCCGTGTCGGATTCGTCTGCGCCCCTCAAGGGTGAAGATTTCGTCGAGCTACGCTTTTGGAGGACTCCAGAAGTTTCTCAGGCCCGGTCATGGCCCAGGAGAAGGGAAGCTCGACGCCCGGAAAGCTGTTCAGGGTCTGCCCTGGATGCCAGCTGCAGAACGTCTTCAAGGAGGACGAACACTCTTTTTGTCTTTACTGCCTACATGAGGACAAGACGCACGTGGAGAAGGACTGTGCGTTTTGCGGCAACATGTCGGAGCGGACCATGAAGGACCGCCATCAACGTCTCGCCAACTGGCTAGAAGGGAAGAGCCCGTCCGGCGAGAAGAAGAGGAAGAAATCCGAGCGGTCTTCTAAGAGCTTTGAGGACGCCCCGGCGACGGGGGTCCTACATAAGGCCAAGCACCGCGAGTCCGCTGGCACCGGGAGCGCCGAACGGTCGGGCTCTACGGGCGCCAGGCAGGGCGCACCCTCCCCGGCACCATCAACCACGAGCCAACGCTCTGGGTCGGGTAAGAGGAAGGCCGAGCACCCGGCGAAGCTCCTGGAGAGGCCCCGGTCGAGCTCGAAGGCGGAAGGGGAGCGAGGCAGTGTCCCCCCCCCCTCAAGGATAAGGTGGTGAGCGCACCTAAGGTGGTGAAGGCCTTAATCCATCCGGCCAAGCCCTCTATCGAAACTGTCGCGGCGGCCCTGGCTCAGCCTGTGGAGGCTACACCAGCGGTGGCGACCTCGGGGCTCAGAGTCTCCCTGCCACCTCGGAGGGAGTCCTCTTTTGTGCCCATCGATAGGACCCCCGTGAAATCCCCTGTGGGGAAGAAAAAGGGGGGGCAGGGCGTCGTCGTAGATTCTGCCTCTACCTCGGAGGAGGAGCTGGTCGAGGTCTTAAGCCACGGCCTCGGCGTGGAAGAAGACCGGCCCGTCGGGATGGATCCCGACGCAGGTGACGACGACATCGTCGAGGGTACCGACGGGGCCCCTGATCGCCCGTCGGATTCCAATCTGCCAGCGCCGCGAGACAACTCGGCGGCCATTTTGTTGGCTATACAGTCCTTATGCTCAGAGATGAGGACGAGACTACCGTTGCCGACGGAAACTCTCCCGTCGGGGGACCCAGAACCGGGACCTTCTGGTGTTCCCCCTACCAAGAAAAGAAGGATCCACCCTCCATCTCCTTTTCAGCCGTCGCGCCCCTTCCAGCCCTCCTCCCCGTCCACCCGAGGGGATGATACGGGGACTGACACGGCAGCGACGGGTACGGACGACGAGGATGTACCGTCGTCGCCTCCCACCAGGGCTTCTCCGCCCGACGAGATTGGATCGTTCCACTCCATGATCACCAGGGCATCCGAGCTTTTCCAACTCTGCCCTGAGGAGAAGAAGAAGGAAGGTTTCCTTTATCAGCGGCGCGAGGCCAAGAGGAAGACGGTCCTCGCAGTGCCTCTATTGGACGACATTTGGGATGAGGGCCTCACCCTCCTCAAGAACCCTTCCACGACGCCAGCTAGAAGAGACCGGTACGAGAAGAAGTACGGGTCCCGGACACGGCCCCCCTGTGCCTCCGGGCGCAGCCTACCCCGGACTCCGTCGTCTCAGCGGTGGCCAGGAAGAAAGCGGGGGGGGTGCGGCCTCCGCATCGACTTCCCCACCGGACGGCGAGGGAAAGAAATTGGACGCTATGGGACGCAGAGTCATCTCGTCTGCAGCGACGACGATTAAAGCGGCCAACGCCTTGGCTATCGTGGCCCGCTACGACAGGGAGCTCTGGTACAAACTGGCTCCCCTGCTGGACTTCTTGCCGGACGACAAGAGGGCAGAGGCCCTCGAGATCATGCAGGAAGGTGAGGTGGCTTCGGACCACGCCATTACCGTTGCGACGGACATCGCCGACACTGGGTTCCGCCAGTTGGGCAACGGCGTTTGCCTTAGGCGGCGTGGATGGCTCAAGGCTACGGACTTCCGTCAAGACGTTCAGACCAGAGTCCTGGACATGCCCTTCGATGGGAACAACCTGTTTGGGAAAACAGTGGACGATTCCCTTCAGGCCATTAAAGCGGACACCGAGACGGCCCGGGCCCTTGGAGTTCTGCAACAACGACGGACGCCCTTTCGGAGCAGCGGAGGCAAGGGCGCCTCCAAAGGTTCCGGCGGCGGTTTCTCCACCTACCGTCAAGCGGCCCGCTCATCGTCTCAGGAGGCCTACAGAGGACGAGGCATGTCTGGCGGACCCCGCCGTCGTCGCCAAGGAGGTCAAGGTGGCAAAGCCTCGTCGAAGCAGGATTGAACCGGCCGTGGGGTCGGGCCCCCACCGAAGCACCCCGGTGGGAGGCCGGCTGGCGAGCTTCGTCAGCGTGTGGGAGTCCATCTCCACCGACCGTTGGGTGCTGGACGCCTTGGCCCGGGGCCACGCGCTCGAGTTTCAAAGAAGGTGTCCGCGCGTCCCCCCCGTGGCCAGGAAAGAACTTCACGTCCCTCAACTTCTCCTGGAGGTAAAGGCGATGCTCAGGAAGGGCGCCATCGAACTCGTCCCAAAGAGGCTTCGGGGCTCCGGAGTTTACTCGAGATACTTCCTCGTGAAGAAGAAGACGGGGGGATGGCGCCCCATCCTGGACCTGCGACGTATGAACAAGTTCATCAAGGCGCAAAAGTTCTGGATGGTCACCCTCCAGCACGTCCTGGGTCAGCTGGAGGAAGGAGACTTCCTGTCGTCGTTGGATTTGGAGGATGCCTACTTCCATATTCCCAACCTGGACGACTGGCTCATCCGAGCCAAGACGAGGGAGCTCGCCGTGGTTCACACGGCAAGGACCGTCCAACTTCTCACGGACTTGGGATTCTCCGTGAACTATGCCAAATCCCACCTGGTACCCGCGCAAGACGCTCTGTTTCTGGGAGCGAGGCTCAACACAGTGTCCCTTCTGGCCTCCCCGTCGGAGGAGAGGACCAGGACCATCCTGGGCAAGGTGCAGCGGATGTTGGTGGCCGACGCGGCCAAGGTGAGGTCCATCAAGTCCCTCCTCGGAATGATGTCTTCCTGCATCTACCTCATTCCCATGTGCAGGCTCCGGATGCGCCCGTTGCAGGAGTTCCTGGACGCGCGCTGGATCCAAACGACGGGCAGATTCGAGGAAAGGATCACACTCGACAAGAGTTTCCGACGAGCGATCCGGTGGTGGGGCACCTGCGCGCATCTGACGGCGGGCATGGACTTCCAGACCCCAGCCCACCAGGAGACAGTGACCACGGATGCCTCCCTGGAAGGGTGGGGAGCGCACACCGAAAATCTGCACGCAAGAGGCCTTTGGCTCCCGACGGAGAAATCCCTACATATCAACGTCCTGGAGCTCCGTGCAGTTTTTTGGGCCCTCAGGTCCTTCCTTCCGTCCCTCAAGGGCAAGGTGGTGTGGATCTTCACCGACAACACCACCACCATGTTTTACATCAGGAAACAGGGCGGAACCAGGTCCCCAGCACTGTCCAGGGAGGCGCAGGACCTGTGGCATTGGGCAGTCACCCAAGGGATGTTTCTGGTGCTGTTTCATCTGGCAGGGATAAAAAAACACCATCGCCGACTGACTCAGCAGGGAGCTGCGCTCGTGCCACGAGTGGGAACTACGGCAGGATCTAGTGGATCGCCTCTTCCGACGGTGGGGCACACCCCAGATCGACCTGTTCGCGACGGCGACGAACTCCAAGTGCCGGAGGTTCGCCAGCAGGTTTCCCCAGGCGAGGAGCATGGGCGATGCTTTCTCGTTCCCCTGGGAGGGCCTGGTCCTCTACACGTTCCCTCCTTTGCCACTGCTAATCCGGCTCGTCAACCAGCTCAAGAGGTCACGGTGCAGGATGATCCTCGTCGCACCTGCGTGGCCGAGGCAGATATGGTTCCCGGACCTTCTGGACTTGTCAGCGTCCCCGCCAATGAAGCTGCCGGTGGACGCGGATCTGCTCTCCAGGGAAGGAGGCGCCATCCTCCACCACGACCCGAAATCGCTGAACTTGCAGGCCTGGCTCCTGCAGCGCTAGAGTTTGGAGGATACGACGTACCGGCCGACTGCAGAGAGGTTCTTGCAAAGGCCAGGGCGTCCTCGACTCTTAAATGCTACGGACACAAATGGAAGAGGTTTTCTATCTGGTGCCACGCACAGAAGATTAACCCTCTACGGATTACGGCTCCCCGGGTACTGCCGTTCCTGCTGACGCTGGCCAAAGCTGGACTGGCACACGCATCCATCAAGATTCATCTTGCTGCGATCTCCCGATACACCAGAACCACGGGCCGGTCGTCCCTGTGGTCTCATCGTCTGGTGAAAGAGTTCATGAAGGGACTGTTCAGATCGTTCCCGCCGGTGAAGGCGCCGGCCCCGGCGTGGGAGCTCAACGTGGTGCTGACCAAGCTCATGGGACCTCCGTTCGAGTCTCTGCACTCGGCCCCGTTGAAGTTTCTGTCGTGGAAAACAGCGTTTCTTGTGGCCATCACCTCCGCACGACGGGTGGGAGAGATCCAGGCCCTTTCCTGCAAGGCCCCGTACTTGACTTTTCACGACACGAGGGTAGTGCTCAGGACGCACCCCTCCTTCATGCCCAAAGGTACCGTCGGACTTCCATCTCAACGAACCCTTGGTGTTGCCTGTGTTCTTCCCGTCGCCTTCGTCGCCGGCTGAGAGGACTTTGCACTCGCTGGATGTGGCTAGAGCACTGAAGTTCTACGTGGACCGCACGAAGTGTTTTCGGAAGACGTCACAACTCTTTGTGAACTTTGGACCTGTCAATCAGGGGAAGGCTCTCTCGAAGGCTTCCATTTCCAGATGGCTCTCCGGCTGTATCATGTACTGTCATCGGTTGGCAAACCGACCGCTGCCTGGCCGTCCGAGAGCCCATTCCACCAGAGCGATCGCAGCTACCACGGCGTTCCTTTCTGGTGTTCCCCTGCTGGACATATGCAGGGCTGCTACGTGGAGGTCGACGCACACCTTCACTAAATTCTACTGCGTCGATCGGGATTCCAGGGAGGAGTCCAGGGTCGGCCAAGCAGTGCTGCGCAACCTGTTCGCCTGAGGTGAGCCTGGTGAGGAGGTAAGATGCTTAATGTTGAGTTTGATGTAATGCTTAATGTTGAGCCTTTGCCACCTCCCGTGGTTGTGCATGTGTGTACTGCTATGTATTTTTTATTCATGAGCATGTGAATCCATGCCAGACCCCATGCTGGAGAAGGAACAAGTTACTTACCTGTAACTGTTGTTCTCCAGCATGGGTCTGGCATGGATTCACATGCGAACCCTCCCGCCTACCCCTCTGCGGCTCTTCACTTGGTCATACTGCCACTTAACGTGCTTCCAAATCTGAAGATGGCTGCCAGAGGCGGTGCTTAGGTAGAGGGCAGTCATTGGCTGTGGTCAGTATGACGCAGAGACCAGTGATTGGTTACTACTACGAAAGACAGATCAGAAACGAAACTGATACTGGTTTTTTCTTTACCGAGGATTCCCAGCCTGACGACGGGGAATATTCATGAGCATGTGAATCCATGCCAGACCCATGCTGGAGAACAACAGTTACAGGTAAGTAACTTGTTCCTTATGTTTGACTTTTTCATTAAAATGAAATGTCACCAGTACGAGATTCTGATTTACGTAAAGGCCCTCAAGCAACAGCTAGGCGACTTGCCCAGCAGAAACCCTATCTCTGGGCCAAAGCAGCAGAGCATCCTCATTGTCAGCATGAGTAGCACCAAGAAGAAAATCAGCCCTGTGTGAGATAACTTTACCATTAAAATGGATAACTCCAAGGCGGTGCGGTGTGTTCTGTGTGTCTTGTGGTTTTGTCTCGTGGTTCTGCAAACTCGGCACTTCAGCACTAACCAATCATCTGTGGTTCAAGCATCACAATGACTATGTCCAATATGAAAGGAAAAAAGAGGCTGTTGTAGGAAGAATCAACAGCAAAGTGACTCCCGCAAAGTGCAAGAGGGCATGGTCACAGCTGTCCAGTCAAGATTCTCTGGACAGCCTTTCCGCACATGCTGTACATCGCAGTACCAGTGAAATGATAGCATTATACTTGCAACCATTTCCTGTTGTTGAGGATGTAGGCTTTGTGTGTGTACTTCAGAAGTTGGAGCCTAGGTACAAAATACCATCACGTAAATATTTTTCGACTCTCATCATCCCCGACCTGTATGAAAAAGTGAGTCGGTGTATTGCTTCAGAGCGCTGAGAAACTAGCGTTTACTGTAGACTGTTGGACTTCTGATAAGGCCATAAATGATTTCACAGTATTAACAGGACATTGGCTAGCCAGCAACATGAAAAAGGCATGGAGTTTTGTTGAAGTGGGAGGGTTTTGGCGGAAGCCATACTGGTGCCAAAATAGTCTTGGCATTCCAGGAAATGCTTGAAAGGTGGCAAATCAGCCATTCCAAAGTGCACGTGATTCTTCGCGATAATGCACCTAACGTGTGCAAGGCCTTCATAGATGCAGATTTTGTTGGTGTGGGGTGTTTTGCACATACCCTACAGCTTTGCATCCATGATGTCCTTTTTGTGAAAAGATCTGTGTCGGACATGATGTTGCATGCAAGAAAACTTGTTGGGCACTTCAAACATTCCAGTTCCACCATGTCCCGCTTGCACGCACTGCAAAAAGATCTTGGGTTTTCTGAATTGCAGTTAACCCCTTAAGTGCCAAGGACGGGTATGCTCGTCCTTTTTGCATACACCTCCATAATAGCCTGGCACTTAAGGGTACACAATATGTCAACACAGTGGAACCCCTCCTTTTTATGCTGTGGCGACTGGTAGGGCAGAGGTGGCCAGTAAGTTTAGACACTTTATCGTCCTCCGCACAGTACAATCTTTCTGCCTGTCAGGGGCATTTGTCAGAAAATGTTTTCTTTGTTGGCACCCTTTGCAGAGCTCACAAAGGAGATTTGCTCCCATGCATCAAGCATCTTCTTGGTCTTGGTGGTTCCTGCTGTGAAAGCTTTATGGTCCTACCTGGGCTCTGGTAAGGTTAGGGACACTGGCGTGAAGCTTGTTAAAACAGAGTTATTGAAGGCTGTAGAGGCAAGGTTTAAAGACATTGAGGCCATATCCATCCACTGTGTGGCGACAGGTATCGGTCCTCGGTTGAAATGAAACATTTTCAGTAATGATGATGTGGCCAACAATGTCAAATGTGCAATCCCCTCTACTCCCTGAACAGACCTCCCATCCTCCTGTGGGGCAACCCGCAGACCCTGACCTGCAAGAGGACGAGCCACCACCCAAGATGAGTGTTCCACCATGTGGGACAGTGTTGTTCAGCAGTCCACGGCTGGTGTGAGTTAATCAAATAGTTCCATGGACACTGAGCTCACTTTCGTTTTGAGTGAGCTGCTGCTCCCTAAAACAGAAGACCTGCTGGAGTGGTGGCAAATAAACAGTGTTCGATTTCCAGGGTTGGCAAAAGTTGCTTGTGTATACTTGGCACCTCCTCCTACCAGTGTGGACAGCGAGAGAGGGTTCAGTAAAGCTAGAGATATTTATTCTAATCACAGAAGTAGCCTCTTAGCAGAAAATGTTGAAAGCCTTGTTTTTCTGTAATATAACCTTACCCTTGCAGGTTATTCGTATTAGTGACCAGAGTAAAGTAGATCTGTTTTGTATTTATTTTTGTCTTTTTAATAAGCGTACAGAGACATATCCAATTAATAACCATGAATACCCATGCAATAGAATGCCTCCTTAGTTTATTCATTGAAATGTTGTTTATTATGGCCTAGAACATGTTTACCCAAAAGAAAAATGACTTGGCTACAGCCAAATAGCTGGACCAACTATTCAGTATTCCGCTGAATAGTAAATTAACTATCCGGTACACCTAGTTTATACACAATGAAAGTTTTACATCGATGTATTTATAACTCCAAGTAAATTGCACTTTTTCTTTTCCTGTGATCACCTTCCTTTACTTTCTACTCAGTAAATGTATCTCCTCTCAATATCAACCCTATTTTGGAGTGACGCACACACTCTTCATATTGGCACTTGCCTCAGGAATCCCTAACATATACTCTACTTGGAGTTCAATGCGTGTCCTTCTGCCCCCATGGAATTGAGGTATCTCTTTTTCTCTTGAAGCGCAAATCATGTTACTATATATATTTCCACTTATACTATAACCTTTCCCCTTTATTTGCCACCTTCAATGCTCTACTTATATCCGTTGCTCAGCTGGAGTCCCTCGGCATCGACTCAGTTCGCATTCAGTTCAGGAATTTCGTTGAAGGGGCACCTGCCAGCTGTCTTTTTCCACATATGTGTATTGTTCTCCAATGTAAACTTTGCTATCTTCTGGCGAAAGATAGCAATCGTCCGAGAGTCTAGATCTGGGCCTAGGTGACTCATCCTCTGCTACCAAAATGGGCAGTAGCATCTGGAGCATTCCAAGTGCCAGAAGGAATTACGTATAAATAATCTCAGACCCAAATAACTAGACAGACTCCACAAATATGGCAAAGTACTACTTTGTCAGTTCAAATAAAGTAGGGAAATCTGTTGACATACAAGGCGTTATGCTTCGATGTACGTCAGCTACAATATCCTACGTTGCAAACAGTAAAACCTATAGAGGGGGAGGGATTGGTTAGGGCAACATATATACATATAGTGTGCGTAAGTGTTAATAACATCATTGGCTGTCCATTATCTAGTAGGCACGCCTCAAACTACCTCTAAATACGTATAATACAGATTATAGTAGAATAACAACAGCAGATTGGCTTCTGCAACATTGTATAGTACATAGCCTCTTATGATTGGTTGGTATACATTCCCAACCTTAGACATTCAGCGTGTTATCAGCATAAAAACAAAACCCAGGTGCGGGGAACAACATCAGATCACTGACCAATACTACCAATTAGGCTACCATCTCTCATCAGACAGGCCCCAAGCCAAGGCTTCTTCTTTGTAGTTGTCCTTGCTGTCTATTTTCTTCTCAGAAAATTTAAGGGAGTATGGGTACACAGCTATCTTTGCCTGGAACGCTCATAAATAGACCTTGTCTTCTGGTTTTGCACTACATTAGTTAAGAGACCACAAATGTGTCAATTTTGTCCTTTTATTTAATGCTATTTAGTTAAATTACACTGGGTTCTACTACTCCTCCTGGCCTCTGGAGACTTGGTTGCTCCGTCTTACATGTGCTTTCTGCATCATTGATTGTTCAATACTTGGCATTTGCAGATGTTTTCGCCTCTTTTTAATCTATGTCCTTCATTCCTAGTTTATCCTTGTTAACTCCCTTTGTACCTTGCAATTATTTCTTGAGGTGTCATCCTTAACCCCACCCAAACAGATATTCGTTGTTCCTCGCATTAAGCTGTTTTCCAGCGCTTTTCAACTCTGCAGCCCTGGTTTGTCTCTGAGGCCGTTTTAACACAATGCTGACGTCCATCTTTGCATCACTGCTGCTTTATTGCGTTGTAGTTCCTACTGTAGCAAACTTCTATATACCTCATCTACCTTTCGTTTCTGCGTATGTACATTTGCTGAGTTTCATCTCACCAGTCTTCTTTGCATATAACATTTCTTCATCTCTTCCTATTTACTTTGTTACTTCAATCACATCTTCATTCTTTAAGCATCTGCATATCGCTTCAGTATATATGTGTCTTCTCTTCATAATGTCCCTTTGCACTTGTCAAACTTTGCTTCTATGTTCAGTGGTGTATGCAGACATCCTTCCACCGCGTCAGTGCAAGGTTCCGACTGCGGTTTTGGGATAATACCTGGTGTCAGGTGAGGGGGCAGGCACTAGAAATTACATCATCTGACTCTCTACAGCTGCAACAACTGAAATAGCTATCCCCTTATTACAGTGGAAAGGAACAAAGAGTGCTTGTTTGGCACCAGCTACGGTAGTTGATGGGACACAACGTCAATGTGGCACAATAGAAATTGAAGGCATATCAGCTAAAGAGCAGTTATGTTATTTGGCAGTAATATAGTGCTCTATATATCATTGGTATGAAAAGCACTTGTGGGTTGAACTCACTCAGGGACCATCGTCCATGTCAGTCGAGAGATATGGGTAGAATACAGTGCTTGGGTGTACTCAGTATGTGTGCTGCCAGTGTGATTAGCATGGTGGAGGCAGCATTCGATAAATAGCGGTGAGTTTCAGTGGGCATTAGTCATGGTTATGGAAAAAGCCATGTTTTTAGAGCTTTTCGGAAGTCCATGTAGTCTTGGGTGAGTTCCACAGTCGGAGCCAGGGATGAGTAGGGTGACCCCCACCCCCTCCCAATCCTGGTTGAGTTGGAAGCTGGGATCACTAGTAAGATGGCAGGCCTTGACCTTAGGGTGTGTGATGGGTGGTAGGGTATAATCTTCTCTTGTAGGTACGTTGGGCCAGTTTTGTGAACTGGTCGGTGGGAAATCCATACAATTTTGAAAGTGGCCCTTTGTCCAACAGGCAAGTGAAGTGTGCAGTGAGCAGGGGAGATGTGATCCCTGTGTTCTAATGCAAGGAAGAGTCGGGCGGCAGAGCTTGGGCTCTTTGGAGTTTAAGTTGGTATGCCGGGATACCGAGATATAAGGAGTTTGCATAGTCCAGTCTTGGCATTACAGTGAACATAATGGCGGCGAGTCTGTTGGGGTAGGTGAGGTGTGGAAAAATGTGTCTTAGGGGCTTGAGGTGGCAGTGGTAGGAGTTTGATACTTTGTTGATCTGATGGGAGAGGGTTACGCCCAAATCCATAGTGCAGCCATGGTTTTAGACTATTTTTGAGGTGTGGGGGGGCCCAAGGGAGGAGGGCCCTGGGAGTGGTTGTGGGAGGAGGGCAGAGTTGCCGCTCACCATGATCTCCATTTTATCAAGGTGATTTCTGGAGGTAGGATTCAAGGATTCAAGGTTGCTGCAAATATTGGGGATGCTTAGGATAATTTGGGTATCGTCAGCGCAGTTGTAGCAGGTGAGGTTGTGCTCGCCGATGATCGCTGGTAGCGTGGTCAGATAGAGGTTGAAGAGGAGAACAGAGGCAGGCACCTTGTGGCACTCAGGTTTTCACTGTGTGTATGGGTGAGAGAGAAGGGTGATTTGTTTCCTGTTGTTGAGGAATGGGGCAATCCATTTCAGTGCTGAGCCTTGGATTCCAAGGGAGGGTAGTCGGTTAAGGAGGATAAGAGTGGTTAGCGGTGTCAAAGGCGGCTGACAAGTCAAGGAGGACCAGTGTTACAAAGCCAAGATACCTCCGGGTGGCCGTGCGCTTTAGAAATTCCAAAAACAGAACAGCCCTCTGAGTCAGCCGAGACCTTGAGATCATCCCAGATCGAAATCAGAGTGGTTTCAGTTCCATGGCACGGCCTGAAGCCACATTGAGCGGGGCCAAGTAGGTTGTTGGATTCTACGAAGTTGTTGAGCTGAGAGTATGCATCGCGGTCAATGAGTTTCGCTATATGTGCCAAGAAAAAACAGAGGAAATGGCACACCAAAAACCCATGAAACAGGCAAAAATAAGCAATTGCAGCTTCAGGTCATTCTTTAAAACCCTGATATTACTAAGATCAAGGAAGGCAATAATGGGAAACAGATGGCCAATTCTACACAGGCACTTAACAGAAAACCGGTGACTAAAATGGGAAATATGGACTCTGGCATTGAAGAAACCATGTATATTGCTGCACCCTCTGTGAATATGACTCGTCCAAAGGTGGATGCTGCTGATCAAACCGATGCGAAGAGCGACAAACAAACGCAACGCAGTCCTAATGGCTTAATTTCTCATACCTGCTTGAACAGAAATATTCCCCAAGGCAACTTGGATGGGGATGCTTGGACAAGGGTGTTGAAATGAGTCTGAGCGAAATGCCCACTAGCACTTTGTTTCTGAGAACTCCAGTGCTCAGAAAAATGGGGATGATGTTGGTTGTAAGCTAATTAACGGTCAGTTTGGGCTGATCTGTAAGGGAAATGCACCCAGTGCTTCAAACATACAGGGACAGGGCCTTTTTGAAAAGGGGGTTATCAACATGAATGTGTGGTACGGTGAAAACGTTTTGAAACGGGTCGATTTAGGAATATGGGTGCGAGCAGCATCTTGAGGGGTGCCTGTTGCTCTGACCTACATGTAGTAGAGGGAAGACCTAACAGGGAAACAGACTGACAACCAGGTTGTTGGGGAGGAGAGGAAACATGAAAATAAGAGTATTAACTGAACGAAAAACTGGAAGATACGTGTAGAATGTTTGCTCCCAGAGAATAGGAGTATTTATTTATTTTTATTTATTTATATTTATATAGCGTGCAAGCAGCCCAGGGGCATTGAGGGGCTGTTACTTGCAAGAACTTAGTTGCACAGGCATGGTAGTGGTCGTTGACACATTGTATGGTCATGAACAGGAAGGGCATCTTCTCACTCCTCTCGTAAATTCCCCTGTTACGAGCCATCTCATACAAAGACCTGGCCAGACTGGATTTTGCCAACCCAGATAGAACTGAGGTCCAACCCCATTCTAAAGGAATCGGTCCCATTACGACAGTATAGGTATGAAATATCTCGGATAGTGCGGACCCAGGTATAAGCTTAGCTGAAACCAAAATGTTCTGTACTTTGGGACATGAGTAATGAACTAAAAGTCCAGTGGGCAATGTCTGAAGATCAACTGGGCCATGATTTAGAATACTGGACTTGGCTACCTGGATCCCTATGATCATAGTTCTTGTGCCCACCAATGGGAGAAGTAAGGCATATTGTCCTGGAATAGTTGCGGAAATTCAAACTTATTTGAGAACTGGGCACCAGGGATAATGCTAAAAGGCTACTCAATAATTCTCCTTCAGGAGACCTGGCTTATGCAATGCCCAGTATTATATGGTTAGATCACGACATTACAGGCAGCAGTAAAGGGAGTGCGCCGGTGACCTGCAGGAGGCTTAATTACTCTCATTAAAACTGCCTCGGGAATTGCTGTTGAACACCTAGCCCAGGAGTGGGAAGATTTTTTTTGGGCCCTGCAGGTCTCTTATGGGTAAGGGGTCGACGAAAAAAAATCTGACATCTTTTTGGCATCCATCTCTGTGCAGTATGGAATCTATCCATAAGGAGTATGCATTTCGGACTGGCTAACGGAGGTGGAATGAGGAATTATATCGTTGGGTGGTGACTTGAATTCCACATGTCGACACTGAGGTTATCGCCGAAATAACTAAGTGTTGAAGAACCTGGTTTACAACAGCTTAATGGAACATACCGTGGGGGATATCCTGAGTCTACCTATATGGTTGCAAAGGACAAAACGCTCAACCCTGGATCAGATTGTCGCAAATGAGAACTCCTATTGCTGGTTTAAGCGATTCAGGGTGGTAGATTGCGAATGGAATGGGCTTGAAATGATTACTGACAACTTTCATTTTCTCAGACTACTGGGTAATGATATGAGATATGATAGCATCGGACCGATGAGAAGTTAGGGAAGCAACTGTGTAACCTGGAACCAGGGAAAAACCACTCTGTTTACTGGACAGTTGGTTGAAACCTTGGTGTCAACATCGATGGAGTGGAAGTTGGATACGTTTAGTACGAACAACTTCGAACACGTCATTGCAGAGCAACTAAAGGGAATCTCAAGTCAAAGCCTTTCTTGTCACATGTTAGGTGCCCTCATCAATATGATCAGAAAGGCAAGCAAGAAAAATGTATTCTTAGATCAAATATCAGTGCCATGAATAGAAAATATGGGGTAACAAGGCCTTCAGAGTGGAGGACGTTAAAAAGGGTAAACAGTCAGTCTCATCTTAACTGGCTTCATCAATATCGAGCACAGCTCCAGCAGAACAATGCAGAGGCGATGTTAGAACGTCTATGCAAAACGGACACCGTCTCCTTCTGGTGAGTAGTCCATGAGATGGGAAGGGGCCAAGTAGACACGAAAATTAGAGAAAAAAAAGTTGCTCTAAACGTTCAATTCTTTATGCATACACTGCACTATTAGGGGTTCACAATAAATGTGTTACTAAGTTCCCAATTGAAACATCAAAATAAAGACTAATCATTTTATCTTTCATAAAATTGGATAGGAGGGTGGGAATTTATTTGCCCATCCATTATGTTTTTCATTTTTTTCAGACTTTTAAAGACGTGTTTCATACATAGTGACAAAAAAAGCATATTTGAGAGTAGCAAAAGATTCTCTCCTATCAACCATCATATACTATTTACAAGACCTTGAGAAACCAATGGAATGGTATGGCCCACACCTGTGGAATACATAGATACAACAGTTAAGTGTAGAGTAACATACATAAATCCTATTTTAGCATATACCAAAATACATACACCGGTACATTACTTTACCTAGACTTAGATATTGGCAACGCGGCTCCGATGCAACAGACACCCGGACATCCGCGGACCGGTTTTTGAAGCACTGATCGGTTTTTGGGTGCCATATACCACTGGTAAACACGCCTCACACACTATCTGATGTGTACTCTTACACTGATCTGACACGGTACGTGATTCAGGCCCCAATGCTCTAGCCCGTCTGCTCAGCCATATTCTCTCTCCCATTCTTGCAGCAGAAACGGGCACACCGTTACCAATAAGGCGCATGGCCATTGGGCTCCTGCATTAATCTTTATCCTTACCTCGCCCTACAATTTCAGTGCAGGTAACCTCCGACCCTTGCTTGCTTCCTTTTTTTCACAACATTGGTTTCTAGCCGGTCAGTGCTGAACTTACAATACTATACGTCAGTACAAAGTATACATATGGCTCTTCTAATTCCAATTCCTGTAACAGCGCCTTGATGCCCACAGGCTGTGTGAGCGCTTTAAAAATGCAAAATAAAAAAAATTATATTCCCTCACCAATACCTTTTTATGTCACTGCATCCGACCAGGAAACAACCAACTGCAGCAAAGGAGCGGAATTAGGACCCTCGCCTCCCCCCACCTCCCATTGCATATACAAGGTCCTTATGCTACAATTACTCTTTGACTATTTGCATTAGAGGACATCTAATAACTCCATGAGGGTACTCCCCCATTCTCTCTATATATATATATATATATATACACACTACATACACACTTATGCTTTCCTCTCCACAGAATCTTTCCATCCCGGGTGTTGGCCCCAGACCGGAACTAAACCTCCATTCTGCTCACCAGGATCAGAGCAGTCTATGGCTCTCTGGTCCCCAAGGTCAGTTGTATTAGGTATTTTACACTTCCCAATTCTCTTGGTTTTTAAACATCCCTGCTCATTTACATTTAGTCCAGGTAATGGCAGCACCCAAGATAAAAGTAATCATAACATTTGATGTCGCCACTTCAGGGGTTCATCATCTTAAAGGTCCCGAACATGGAGTGTGAAATCACCCGATGCTAGGGACGGACAGCAACTCCACCATGTACCCTATCCCTACTAGTGACGTCGACCAAATACAACCTCTGCTTTGCCTGGAAAGTATTAATTGAGGAACATATAAACCAATGCAAATGATGACCACAGCTTAGAACATGGGCACACAGACAAAATCATATCTTTTGGGTCATTAATATGCAAGTCTTTGTAAAGTGAAGTAGCAGTGTGTATATACTTTTGTATATACTAAAAACAGGATTTATGTATGTTCCTCTACAGTGGACTGTTGTTTCTATGTATTCCGCAAGTGTGGACCATACCATTGTTTTCTCATTGTCTTGTTAATAATGAAGTATATGATGGTTGATGGGAGCGAAAGAATCTTTTGCTACCCTCAAGAATATGATTTTTTGTCACTATGTATAGAAACATGTGGAAGCAAGTAGCATTTCTTTAAAAGTCCCAACAAATGAAATAAAGATAATGGAGATGGGAAAATACATTCCCACCACCATATCCAATTTTGTGAAATAATTGGGAACTTAGTAAGACATTTATTGTGAACCCTTATTAGAAATGTAGTGTACAGTGTATGCATAAAGAACTGAACGGTTAGGATACCTGTTTGTTATAATATATTTGCGAAACCTATGTCCTAACCTAGAGGGGTTTTCAATTTAGTTACAATATAGCCAAGTAGACATGCAATGGAATCCAGTAAGTGAATTACTTTAGGTCAATTATTTTAAAACCGTATTTGGTCAGGAGAATGGGTCCAATGACACTTAATGGTATCTTAATCTTGACCAGGAAAACATCTTCAATATTATTCAGGGCATTAGTGGATCACAGGCCCCAGGTCCTAATAGTTTGTCGAACATTGCCTTCAGGGATGATCCTACCACATGGTCATGGATCCAGATTGGCTCTTTCAGGCAAATGGTTGAGTCCCAGATTATACCTACTACATGGCAAACCGCTTATGTTGTCCCTGTATTTAAAAAGGGAAATCGCAATGGCCCTAAGAATCGGAGACCAATTTCGATACGCTGAAAGGGTTTTTGCAGCCTTGCTATTACAACAACTGGTGGCGTGGTCACACGAGACAGAGACTACAGAAATGGCGTGGGAGTAAAAGTAAAACCCGTCACTAACTTAAATGACCGGCCCAAAAACTTGTCTGGAATGGTAGTTAGTGCTTTACATGTGGTGACCAGAGATTTGATGGCAGCGTTTAACATGGTGGATAGAAGCGGACTGTGGAGTATGTTTAGTTGGGGAATACTGGCAGGCGTGTTGCAACTCTTTATAGCTTTGCATTCATAATCAAATGTTAGTCAGAATGAACTATCAGGGATCCCCGACACAAAAAATATCAACTTACTCGGGGTTTAGGCAGGTGTGCTTTCTTCCCCCTGCCTTTTTAACCTCTATGTGCCAGACGTAGGAGAGCCGTTAGATAAAGTAACATTTTCATCGACAAAGCTTAACAAACAAAACTTAACATGGCTCTCCTACACGGATGGCTTCTTGTTTGATATGCTGCCGATAGGACTTCAGTGGCTAATGGGAAATATGCGTCAGCAATTGTCTCTCAATCACCACAAAAAAATAAAAATTATTCAATGTACTAAGAAAAGAATGCTAAAGGGTTTTGTATGGTGGAGTGGTGATGAATTGGAAATTGTGAACCACTTTATCTATTTGGGATTTCCCATCAGCAGATCGAACAAAGCAATACATGTGGGTTAAGTCAAAGGGTTTCATCAATCAAATGTGCATGGTGCAAGTAATTCTGTCTAACCAGCCTTGAAATATTAGGAGGGCACGGTCGTGCCTAAATTGATATAACATCAAGCAACACAACCCCTCTCTATTTTGAACTTGTTTCCGGGAATTGAAGCTATGATTTGAAGAAAAATGTTAAAGCTTCCAAATGTTTCATCAATTTGATACAAGCTGGGGATCAGGTCCCTTAAGGGTACAGGTATTTTGGAATTTCTTGAATGTATTGGGTAGAATCCTGAATGCCTCTTCTAATACTCAATACTCAATACCGTGACCTAAAAGAAATGATAGTCCATACCCTACTGGGATGGATTTTCATTTGAAAAACGTTAGTACTGAGTGTGATAGAATGTTGAGTGACACTGGTTCGAGAAAAGTTGATTAATAGACCCAACAGTACCAAAAGGAGTCGGAGTAACTTGATTCAGACAGTTATAATCCACTGGCACACTCGGCAGGGGATCACAAGAAGCTTGGAGTTCTTACACTGGACCCCATGACCAAGACAAATAGAGAAAAATGGTGCAAGTTCCTCGGATTCAGATGGAATCTCAACACCATTAAAGAAATGTTGTTGAAATACAACAAGCTGGGAGTAGGGGATGTCTCGTGCAGATTTTGTAGGGCTGTGAATATAATTAAAACATGAACATCACATTATCCAATGTCCCCAACAACAAACAAATAGACTGAGATATTTTGCCCACTATCAGCAGATTTTATTGATGCAGAATGTTTTTAGAATAGATGCTTGAGGGGTAACGCGACCATGGATATGTTGGCAGTTGTGGGATTTCGAAGATCATTGAAATTGGAAGTGTGAAACTGAGTTCGCATAAGATTGGAAAATTGTTTTATTTTCGTTTTTCTTGTTTGTTTTTGTGTGATTTAATCAGAATGTACTATTGATCTGTGTAATTGTTCTATATGTTAAGTTTATTTTAACCCAATAACAAATTAAAATGGGATCAGTTTAGGTTTTAGTGGTAGCTTATCTTAGGCTTCCAAAGTTCAGAGGAAGCATGGTAGTGATTTAGAAAAATATCATGAAAGCAAGATGGGTTTCCCTTGAGAAAACTAAGGGGCCGTTTCATGGAGGAGACTTTTAGGAATTCAGATTATTGGTACCAGCGAGTTAGGAACTGGTGGGGCATAGCTGCTCAGGCGTGGAGCCGGGCATACTGCTAGCATTGTTAGCACAGATAGTACTATTGTTGCTACTAATAGTGGAAGTAGTACTACAGGTTCCAATATACATGTTACTAATGTATTTAGACTTTCTATTAATTGTATTACTGTTAGTAGAACGTACTAATATAGTGGGATAGGATATGCAGGTAAATGAAGTTCTCAGTGTTTTACTTTGATAGTTTGCTGCTATAATGAATCTGTGGACAGCATTTCCTCATCTCTCCAAATGAATTGTTCTGCAGAAGAAAAAATACGCCCAAAAAATCTGCAAATGACATAGGCGGTTCGTTTTGGTGGGAAGGCCATACCTATTTGCCAAACTGTACGTTCACTTTAAGTTACGTCTATTTTTACCAAACCAGGCACATCTCTAGGTAATTTGGAGAGAGCTCTTGCAGCTGGAGAAGTGCACACCAAAAAAACCTGGCATAATGCTAGAAAAATGCACCAGCCGATTTGTTCAGTCTCTGGAGGAAGCAGACAAGTCCATCATGACTGGCAATCACCCACCACCTGCTTTCGCTGAACAAACCTGCACCTTCTGCAGGTGTCTGGTCCATTAGTTAAAAAATGCGTTCTCTTATGCTGGGCAACAAATAAATCGCCACACAAGGCACTATGCAGATCTTCTGAAAGACTTGGAAACCATGTTTAGAAATGTTCAGCACTCCCTACCCCATGCAATAATCCACAGTGCAGGCGATAGTGGGGACCAAAGCATGAAGTGATTTAATTCTGGATACTTTTCAGCCACAAATAACGTAGGGCAGGGTTTCCCTTAACGAGCGGGGAGATATCTAGTAAATCCAGACTTTTGAAAAACAGGTTCAATCAGCCCTTCAAAAAGGAAATGCCTGCATGGGTGCCTTGAGCTCATTACGGAAATGCTCAGCTAGAAAAGATGCCTGAAGAATTTTTATTCCAACCAGGTCATCCGCTTTTGAATTCACCAGCTCTATAGCTCCGCTTTACATCATCGCCATTTATCACCCTCCTAGCGGACCATTCTTTAATGAGCATGGGCAATTCCTTCATTCTCTTTTCACTAAACATCACCCCAGAAATCTGAACTTCAGCGTTTGTTTTCTTAGTGACCACATTCTGCACGCTATCCATAACCTACCTACTCACCCACCCATGGGGCAAGGTAACTTTTGGATCTCTTATTCTTCTCCAACCCTCTCTCAGCCACTAATGCTACTGTCACTCCATCCACAGCTATTGTTTCCATCCTATGACCTATAGTTCTCACTCTTCTCATTCACACCCGATGCCGCTTCCACCAACACAGCATTCTCCAACTTTCAATCCCCACTATACAACTCATTCTTTCACTGCTTACCTTCATCCTCAACCACGGGTCACCCCATTCATACACTCTCTGCACAGACATGCACCGATTGCTGCACAAATAGAGGCGTACCCACTCGCACGAGCACCCACAACTCGGCTCTGAACTCTCTCAAGCCTTCTCTTGATAGAGCAAAAAGGACATTCTACCTACCCATTGATTCTGACTCCAACCTTCCTCGCTGGCTACAGGGCACCCTAAAATTACTCTCAAATCTACAACCACCAACGCCACTCACAGCTAATGACCTAGTTGAATACCCCTGACCTTCCTCACACATTTTACACCTGCCTACTCTACCATCCTCTGCTTTGATATCCCATTCAAGTTACACTAATAGTCAAGTCATCTCTACTTTTGAAGGCTAACCCCTCTTAGCCCTCCAGCTAGTAAAGCCTATTCCCCCTTTAGTGGCCACTCACCTTGCTGAACACTTCAACCTGTGCTTCGATTCTGCTTGCTTTTCAAAACAGCCATTGTCCTCCCTTTCCTGAAAAGCGAGGGCCTGGCCCGAATCTACCAGCCAACTTTCCCCTTCTGTCTCTCCTTCCACACTACTCTAAAGGGTTTGAAAGGGTTGTGTTCAACAGTCTAATTTCTTAGGCATACACAACCTTCAAGACCCTCTACAAGCAGGTTTCCGCTCCCGTCACTCCACAGAAACTGCATTCATGAATGTGTCCAACTTCATTGCCTCTAAGCACTTCAACCTATCCTCCATCTTAATTCTCCTTGACCTGTCTGCTGCATTGGACGCTAGTCTATCGCTCTAATCTCCTTAATACTCCCCTTCTTCTTGGGATTCACGATTGAGCCTTTGCCTGGATTGAATCCTAGATGGCACCTCACCAATTATGTCTCCTGGAGCAACACATCTCAACTCACTTAATTGGGTGTTCCACACGGCTATCTTGGGTCAGCTCTTCTTTACACCTCTGCTCTTGGGGCACTAATCGCCCCCTTTGGGTCCTCGTACAGACTTCAGACAACGCCAAAAATCATCTTTTCCTGAACTCTCCCCTGATCGCTTGATCAAAATCTCCAACTTTCCCTCTACCATTAAATATCGGATAGTGTCACACTCTGTTGCTAAACTCATCAAAATAGAGGTGCTCTTCTTCCTTGCCCTCATCTCTTCCTATCCAGTTTCCACCTGACATACTCCCCTCTTCTTCAGCTAGAAACCTCAGCATGAGTTATGACCCCTCTACTTACTTTCATCTCCAAAACTGGAGCAGCAGCTTACCTCATCCTAAATATTAGAAAAATCATAACCACCCATGTCTTCTCTAAACTGGACTACTATGCCAGCATCCTCTTCGGTCTCCTCTCGACAAGGTCATTAACTTTGCTACCAGGACTCTTTGAACTCCCCAAACTTCCTTGCATCATCACCAGGCTGGATGGCTGACAATAGATTTAAATTTCTCCTCCTGGTTCACAAATCTAACCACAGTAAGGCACCACTGTGCATATGTCCAGCTCTACAAGCTGTCTTGCAATCTCCGCTCTGCCTCCTTGATTACACATGTGGCTCCTTACACTCGCCATGCTGCCTCTTTTTGCTCCACGTGAACGGAATGGTCTTCCCCCAGACATCCGTGAAACACTCCACGCAGATTTGTTCTAACTAAAAGCCTATATCCTGGCATAAGTTACCCCTCTTAACCTACATCCCATCTGCCTAACATGTTAACCTCTTAAAACCTACCTCTTCCCTAATCAACTTCATGTTCTTTTGTGACCCCAAAAATATATTATAAGAACATTTTTATTTCAAGATTGGGTCACCGTGCCCTTCGATTCCTGACCGCAGAAAAACCAAGGTTGAGTGCTTCCTTTTATCTGGAAGAGGTTTTTTTTCCTTTTAAGCTAGGTTGATTTTTGCTCACAAAATTGTTTGGACTTTCTGGACAGAAGGATGCGTATTTTCAGGTCCCCGGTGCAGAGGTGCATATTTCGATGGAATGGTTCAACCTTAGCATGACTTGCCCGTCCATTGTGAGCTGCCTAGGATTCTAATAAAAGCTTAATTTAGAAGAGTACCATAATATAAAAGGTGAAGACAGGACTACTCCCCATGTCTGTTGAGAGACGGTAGCCCTATATTAACCAACCCAGTAGGATACGTGTTGTATTTAATTGGGAGGGAACAGCAGAGCTCCCAAGTTGTCAAATGAGTAGCTCGGCCAAAAGCCCCCCACCCATTTTTCTTCTGTGTAGCATTTCTTTAATTTGGAAATGCACATGTAAAGTACCAGAATGGCCCGGATAAGCAACTAGCACCCGATGTTGGACTGCTTGGGGGAGATGTACCACAATAACATCTAAAACTGACACCTTTTTTGCAGAGGTTTGAAAAAGTAAAGTGTAACTTAATGTTGATAGAAAAGGTACCAGGAGATTAAATTATTTCCCGGGGATACCACGGGTGGCACGGTAGAATAGTTGTTACCATTATGGGTACTACTTGCTTCTACAGGATTTATAGTTAAACATGATCAACGCTCCCATGCATCCAAATTGACACGTCGGCGCTGGTTTTTCTCTTATGTATTCTAGGACATGTAAAGATGGCCAGAGCTAATGCATGGGGGAGGGCAAACTAGAGGATGCGGCAGGGAGGGGGGGTCGGGGTCTCAGGATGCCAGGTGCACATATATTGCCTACCATAAAAGGTGGCAGGGCAACAAGAGGCAGCTGCTTAACACCCCCCCACCCCCAAATTGGCTAGCCACCTCCTCCAGTGTAGCGATTCCACACATTTAATCTTCTCAGCCTGCCACTCCTGCCTCCCCTCCCCCCGCCAATATGAGCCTGCACGACTGGGATCGAAATAAGAGTTGAGAAGTTTTCTTGCAGTCTACACTTAAGTCACCTGGTAGGTTTTACTGAATTGGTCCAAACGGTACTTTTGTTGCCACAACTACTAATGAACTGTTTCGTTCCAGTTATGTGGAACTAAGCTTAACTGCTGCTGCCAGAGCCTCTAATGTACTCCCTTTCTAAAGCCTAATTTGTTATTATGCTGCATCCATTGTTCTCCACAAGTCTGTTAAAAAAGTCGCTTAATATCAGAGTTCACATATTTGTATCCCAAAGCCAATAAGAGATCCCACTCTGTCCCATGTTAAGCAGGTTGACGTTTTTTTGCTGATGCGGCGAGATCAACTGTCGCCATGGCACAGATCACTCAAGAATGACACGCCCCCGCCCCACACAAAAATGACTGACCCAAACCAGGATTCACCAGTCCGTCCCATCATAACCTGTACACACGGGCCAGGCTTAACATTAAATGTATAATTTGCTGTGCATGCTTCTGTGGTGTTTGTACAAAACAATCTGAGAAGAATTGGCACGCAGAACCCACCCGAGGGAGAAAAAAAAAATCTAATCTATGGATGCCATATGAAAAGCTGCGCACTCCATACCATTTATCTACATCCTCCTGCCAGAAGCTTGCACTGGGAGAAACCAAATACACAGCAGGCTGTTAAGCGCAAGCACCCTAAAACGAGATTAATCCCAAAGAAGGTGGAACACGATAGGCACATTTAAACTAGAACCAGGTAAATGTGCACGATCAAGAGTAGCGGGCTGGAACCTTTGGCTGTCCGGATGTTTTGAACTACATGGTTCTCCAGTCCTACCCAGTTCAGTCAGTGGTGAGGGATCAATGAATCAAGTAAACGGGGGTTGCAGACCCCCTGATATCTCGAGTAACCTTAACTCCTTTTGCATCTGTCAAATCTTGGAAGAAAAAGCCCCTCAGAGAGAGTTGAATATCTCGTTAACTAAATTAGTGGGGCATCAATGCAGGTATATCTTGGAAGACAGTCATTGATCTGTGTGGATGGGGGCCTGTACACTAGGCCATAGAACTACGAAATTAACGTAATGAGGATGCAATTCAATTATATATGGGCACAAATACGATGCAGCAATGTGTTCTGAGAAGTAGACTGATTAGGCACCGGCTGGTGTTTTTCCCAGCCCACCTACCCAATGCATAGTACGGTAGCAATTAAATGATGACCAGTTGTACTGCAGGTAAAGGTTCAAAATACCATGCCAGCAAATGAGCAGCGCTGATTCAAAGTAATACCACTCACCTGAATTGGACTGGCCACTAAAGTCTGTCTAAGCGGAGTAAGACCTGCCATATCTTGTTGACGGGTTACAAGGAAGAAATATCACATGGTACATCTAGGACTAAACTGTACACGCACTTACTTGGGCATTACTAGTTGCCACACATCTGCTCAGCACACCAAAATGGATGAGTCCAATGATGTGGCACGAGTGCTGTGTGATTATCTCAGCAACCCCAAATGGTCAATGCACGTTGCACCTAATCAGTCTTCCACCAAGCACGCCACAATGAAAGCATTGCGAACTCTTTTTACGGTTCCATACTGATCGAAATTAGCACAGTGAAGTATACGCTCTGAATTAAGTACATCATTCAAGTCTCTGAATAAAGTACTGTCTTGGGTCGTGTCCTAACCCTGAAAACCATCGGCAACAGTGGTATAAATTGATCACCCGCTTCTAGTTTGGGAAAGCCTGCTTAGCGGGCCACCAACTTTTACAAGGAGCTACTTATTACTCCACACGCCAACTGGTGTTCTACAAACATACCCAGGCGACATTTACTTTGTGTGCGTTTGGGAATTTGTACCAAGAAGCGTTAGAAAACATTTAGAAAATATTTAAAATGGTCAATATATTTGTTTCTCTCGTGTGTATGCTACATTTGAGGCAGGCTTTGTCCTTGCTCCCCGTTCCCCAGGAGGCCCAAGCCACCTGGGTGATGCCTAACGCACAGGAGCGGTTTAGCTCCTGATCATCAAATCTTAAATTCAAACCATGCCATAGTTTGTGCAACGCTGTAGTGACCCTGCAGTCTGTGCCACGCTGATAACAGATACCGCTATTATCTAGCAGAGCAATTTATTTTGTTAACAGTGGTATTTACGTTTTACAAGTGAGGAACACTACTACTGGAAAACTGCTAGCCAGAATTTAGCAGCTTCTGCATGCCTTGCTCCCTGCTGAGCAGGTGTGGCTATGATACTCTGAGGCATATTAGAAACACTAGATTATTTTTCACCTTGATTAGTGGATTTGGCTTTTACTCCTGGATTATGGTCATAGGAACGGTGTGAGAAGTGTCATGATAGCTATAATTTTGCCAAATGCAGTAAGGTATGTCAGATTATATGATATTACCCAATTTGATTGAATGGTACATTTGAACGAATTTGGACAGTACCCTTTGATCCGATCAAGGTAGTACCCCAGCTCCCTGAAGATTGAGAGGGGGCAAAAAAATAAAATAAAAAAAAAAACCCGCGGCTTCTAATCCAACCTGCAATGGAGGGATTTAACTGACGCTGCAGGGTCAGGAGAGGCAGCGGACGAGAAAAGGTAAGGGCATATTGGGTGTGTTTGGCTGCAGTAAAATTGTCTTTGCAGCAAAATTGACTGAATTTCGCCGCAAACAATTCTGCCATGGTCAAACAACCCAGATCGGATTAGATCTGTCTGCAATTAACCCACAAATGACACCATGAAAAGTATAGGTTGTTGGATGCCTTAGAGTGCTCCTGTTACTTAAGAACTTGGAACGGATCATTCCCGGAAGATGGGACATGGTCCCAAAACACACACACACACACAGGGATACAAGGCATTATTTGCCTTTAGGTGTTGGGTGCCATTATATGTTTTATGCTTTACACTAACTGACTTGAACTGGAGACTTTGTGAGCAGTTCATATGTAAATAAGTATTTCCATCATACAGAGGACGTCCATTTTGTTGGCTTTTAATTTGTGTGCAGTTGCGTTGACACTGGTCTAGACACGGATGTACCAGTGGTGTGCTTTGCCAGTACTCCCAATTCACAGAATGCAAAATTCATCTTGCGTTCTGCACCACAACGCAGTTTTGAGAGTTCCGAATTTAAGAAATGTGCAGCACATCCACCATTATGTATTAGGAAGTGGGATCTCCTCAATGATTATGTATTGTCAGCGAGTGTCCACTCAAACGGATGACATCATGATCTCGCAGACGGATCCTCGGTAGTTATAAGTAAGCGGTTCAGACAATCACCACTATTTAAAAAGGGTGGCATGCTGGAAGTTACTCAAATGCTAAACATAGCTGAAACACCAAGGATGAATAAATAAAATTGCATCAGGAGCCATGTTGCCACTGAGCTGGTCTTTCTGGCAGCTCCTGGCAAACAAAAATCCCACCGGATTTATGGGCCCACGCTGCTGCATCAACTGTGTTGTCCGCTTAGGGTGGGTGATCAAACGAAAAGAGCTACTGCTGCCCAACTACTCTCTTATGAAAACTCGCATGTAGACCAGACCTGGAGCTATTGTTGCCGAAACCGCACCGCCCCTGCCCACTTTTCAAAAGGCAGCTAAATTGCGGGGATGGCTTCACAATTGGCCGGAAGTTAAGTCTCTGGTGTAGGCGAATCGATATAGGAATCTAACCGTGCAACACAACCACCCTCAGACACCGTAGCGCGTAAGCCACGTGAAAGACATGTCTTCCAACGTAGAAGAGAAAAATGTAATTATAAAGTCAAATGCACAATATAAAACCATACTTTATATTTCCTCTTTTATTATATAAATATCAGTGTCGCTTTTTACCGTAAGAATATAAAAATGTTTTAAGAGGATCTTTTGTACAAATTCACACACAGTACAATTAATGTGTTAGGATCACTGGGTCGTCATGGTCTGGCCCGTTACTGGTGAGGTGCTATAACGAACATAAAGGGCGAATATCGCATGTAACCAAAAATACAGTAAGAGTTGTCTGAGCCACATAACAAATAGGCCGATACATCCCACCCTTCACATTAGTTCGTATCGCTTCCCCAACTGGACACGCCAGTCGGCGGCTGTCCTGTGGAGACACAGCTGGGGATACTTGCATATATATATAAATTGTAAAAATACTGGATCATCCCAACTTATATTATCGTAGAAATGTCGTCTCCACACACTTGATACAGAACTCGAGCCACCCGGCACAGCCTCGAGCAAAATTCTAGACCAACTGGCATCTTTTATCCTAGGCACATTTTTTGTTTCTCCCATCGATCCCACACAACTCTTTCCTTACAATAGAGCTTTTCTTGGAAATGCAAATTAAAAACGAGGTAGCCAGACATATTCGGCATAAAAATGTCTTTGTAGTACCCACTAGAAGAGTGACTCGATTAAACAAAACATGAAGAAACATGAACATCTGCATTCTACTGGGGAGCTCTTTAACCAGTTACATGATGTTGGGGGGGGGGGGGGGCTCGCAGTGACTAAAAGCCGCATAATATCGCAGGGTAGTCTGTTCGTTAAAGTAAAAGCAACATTGCCACGGACTTGGAATACCGCAACGGAAGTCCTGAAGCCGTCCAATAGACTGATTAAGCGTCTCGCATGGAGTACAATTAATGGGCTAACGTGTTGCCGTACATTGTCCATATCACTCCAAGCAGACACCCACGTGCAAGCCCTCTTCTTTTAAATACACGTTAGCCCAATAAAAGGTCCTGCAATATCATATACCCATTTTGGGTGACACGCCCTCGCCCCAAACACTAAATTGGCAAACACACATTGCATCGCTACGTGTTAAAAAGGAGTGATGGCTTCTTTCGCTATACGACGCGCCCCTCTCCTGTCGGGGATCAAAGGCGGGCCAGCTTATTGCAGGGCAGTGAGCAACACTGGGCGAGTGTGCGGGGTTCGATGCGAACTGACAGTTCATGTCCCTCAAACACATGTGCGTGTTCAAGCACCTTCTGACTCGCCACCTCGGGCGCGGTGCGTGATCCCGCCTGAAGCAGTTCGTGTGGAGGTTAAGGCTGGGGAGCGCTGGCCGATCGGGAATGTGCTGTGCTTGAAGGGTGACCGGGCTGCCGATATGTCCGTTGGTAGCACTGCCGCTCCCAGAGAGCGCAGCCCCCTGGGCTGAGTCTACATAGAGTCCAGTGGGGGCCCTCCTCACCTCACTTTCTCGCTCTCGGTCATTTGCCACAGGCCCAGGTTGAGCACTTTGAGGCAGGGCAGCTGCGTGATGCGCTCCAGGCCGCGCTTGGTGATGCGGGTGCAGCCGTACAGGTCGATGTCCGTGAGCTGCGAGAGGTGGTCCGCGATCAGCTCGAGCCCCTTGTCCGTGATGCGAACACACTGGCCGATGTTGAGGGTGCGCAGGCCGTGCATCTGGCGCACCATGCGGTTGATGCCGTCGTCGCTGATGTGGCAGGAGCAGAGCGACAGGGACTTGAGCCCGTCCAGCCCCTGCGCGATGTGGGCCAGGCTCTGGTCGCCCACCTTGTCGCAGAAGGAGACGTCGAGGCCCGAGAGGCGCAGGCTGCCCATGGTCAGGTGCTTGAGGCCCACGTCGCTGATGTGGTCGCAGGAGCGCAGGTTCAGCGAGCGCAGGGCCGCCATCTTGGATAGGTGCAAGAGACCGGCGTCCGAGATGCCCCCGCAGAAGCTGAGGTTCAGCACTCGGAGCCGGGTCAGTCCATGCGCGACGTGCTTGAGCGCCAGGTCGCTTAGCTTCTGGCAGTCCTGCAGCGTGAGCTGCTCCAAGCCCAGGCAGCCCTCGGCCGCGCTGCGGGTGTTCCCCGCCAGGTGGCTGATTCCCACGTCCGAGACGTGGCGGCAGGAGCGCAGATTCAGGCTCTTGAGGCCGCGCAGCCCCCAGGCCACCAGCAGCAGGCCCGTGTTGGTGATGTTGCTGCAGCCGCCCAGCTCCAGCACCTCCAGTCCCTTGAGGTACTGCGCGATGCGGCCCAAACTACTGTCCGTAACTTGCTTGCAGAGGCTGAGGTTCAGGGCCCGCAGCGAGCCCACTTCCTGCACGAAGGCGTGACCCAGGCCGTTGTCGGTCAGGTTGTAGCAGCCGGATAAGTTGAGGCTCTGGATGTCGGGCAGGCCCTGGATCACGTAGCTCAGGCTGCGCCGGAGGCTCAGGATCTGCACCCGCCGGATGCCGCGCGCCTGCAGGGACGGGAAGAGCGACGGGTTGGCGCGCCGCAGGTGCAACTTGGCCTCGACGCCCCGCCACACGGACTTGTGGTAGGCGGCGTCGCGCCAGGCTGCGCACACCTGAGCCGCCCGCCCCTTGTCGCGCACGTCCAGGTAGCCGAAGATCATAGCCAACAGCTCGGGGAAGAGGCACGAGATGTGCGTTTCCATGGCGGCCTCCAGCGCCACCTCTTCCTCGGGCCTAGGCCGCGGGCGTCGTTTGTAGCACGCGCGCTCCGCCTCGCATACCTCTGGCGCGGCCACGGCGCCGGATAAGAGGGGGCGGCCGCGCGATCGTGTTGTCTCTCGGGCAACTTCCGGTGAGCGCTCTCAGCTCCGACAGTTCAAACGTTCACGGGTCCCGTGCATGCTGCGGGGTGGCGGTTCAGGCTTTGAGACCGCTGGTTAGGGGAGCGCCCCCTCTCTTTACGCCTTGGCGCCGGCGGCGGATGGTCTCACGGTGGTGGTCGTTGTTACGCCCCGCCCCCTGCCGATGTCTTGGCGCGCTCGTGCACCAAAAGAGCGTCCTCGCGCGCCGCCGGACTCAAATGGAGACCAGATCAGCTGGCGGTGGGGGCCTTCTGAGTTCTGCCTTTGTCTGTTGTGTTTCAAAACTGCCGTGCGGGGCTGCCCGGACTTCTGCCTGCAGAGTATTGATGAGAAAAAAAAGGGAAGGAGGCGGTGCCTGCGCGCGACATCGCAATAGACGAAGGACAACACGGGAAAGACTCGTTGCCTCTTAATGCGAAAGACTCCTGGTAACTGTGCCCGCAGCCAATCGGCGCTGCCAGAGATACATGCTCTGTTGTGAAAACAAGCACAATGCATTAGAACCACAAGCCCAGTAAAACAACCATCAAACTTGCACGACCTCGCCGATTCCAACACATTGTGAAAATTATCTCCAGCGATTAGTTCATTTTACTTTAATTATTCTGCGTTTTTCTTTCTACTTATAAACGCACGCCTCTTTCTTTCTTCTTATAAACACATTTCTGGTTTTGCATTCAATGTCTGTGCTTTAACACTCATTTGTATTTTGCCATCCACGTCTCTTTGCTGGGTAAAAATATGGAGTGGTGGGTAGGGTAGGGCTCATGTTCTATTTTGGCAGTGCTTCTTGCCATACGCATAATGTGGTGTTAACATCTTTATTATAAGCGCCCAGATACCCCTGGGTCAGGCACACTATGTAAATAAAATAAACACAGATCCAGCGGGCCGGGTGTTATCGGCCCAAATTAAAGGGCAGAGCGGAGCAATGGCGTTTAAAGAGTGCCCTGGGCCGGTAACAACCGGTCCTGCCCGCCGGATTGAGTGTTAAGTCCATTCGCACCCGTGTTACCAAAGCGGAGAGAGGAAGGTCCGTCCTGGGCGGAGAGTGCCACTGCAATAAGGTAAATTGGGGGAGGGGGGATTAAACATTAGAACGGGGTGGGGGAAAATGGCGGCAGGGCTGGCGGCATGGAACACATGTTTACACTAGCTGGTCAAGCCCGCGTTCCTAGCCACCTGATTAGCTGGCTCCTCCCGCCCAGTTACTAATTTGTGTTATTATATAGCGCTTCCTACAGCTTCTAAGAACCTAGCATCCCCCACTGGTAGGGTGAATCAGGTCACAACTTCTCTGATGAAGAAGAGTAGGGCTAGTAGTAATAAGGATTACTACACTTTTTTTCCCCACATTCCTCGTCCCAGTACTTCTAAGGAATATCAAATACAGCAATAAGAGGTCCTGTGAAACAACACATAATGTATGCTTTCACAAACCTCTATTACCAACTTTATTACCAGGCAACTGCCACCCACTTCTAGCAGTGTGTGTCAGTACCCAATCTTGCCCGTGGTCCTTATAAGATTGGTGACGCCTGGCTCCCTGTATTCTCCGCTCATTACAACCACAGAATGTCGTTTTCGGGACATTGCCAACCAGGGGGTCATTCTACAAACTCGGACGCAGAACCACCTGACTTTCTCAAGGAGGAGGAGCCTTTGGCCGTCTGGAAAAAAGACGTCTCATGGAACACAACGTATTGCATTGCAACTTCCTTGTTGCCCGTGCGCTTCTCCTTGTTCCAACCTTCTGCCTCTCTAACTCTTTTGCTATTCAGCTACTCTTCCTCCTGCTACCTTAAATTTGTTTCATTACTTGTTTTTAGCTCCTGCTACCCAAAAACTCTTATTGCACCAATGTATGCACTGCATGGGCGGACCACAACTCCTTCCTCAAACTTCCCTCTTTTTGTTTCTCTTTTTTCCCCCCTCTCAGCACAAGGCTACGGACACCTTTTCAGAGGAAAATACCCCCATCTGCGAACAAACATTCACCATATTGTGAGCCTGCGGGGTGCTTGGATATAACTAAGCGCTACAAAACGAGACTCCAAGCAGCTGAATAAAACCATAGCTTGACCGTACCAATATGCATCATCCCGGGGGGTGGGGGGTTCCATAAATATCCTGATTTTCTGCAATTAGCGTCAACTGAAATGGCTAAATAGAGGGAGTTTCACCGAGCTGCTAAACTTTACCCTGAACACCAGTAGAACGGGAAATGATGATTTGTGGGGCTCTATGGAACCCCTACCCTTTGTATTTTATTTGGCTTTTCTTGCCTCAATGCTGAACATAAAAACAGCCACGTTTGTGAGCCATTGGAGCAAAACAATCATGAGGACAGATACAAAGTAAGTGAATCGAGTACTAAATAGAGCAAAGTGGGACCTACTGATAAGCCGTAAGCCCGAGTAGAAGGACAGAAAAGTAGACCTGGTGAGAGCCTTTTCAACGAGGTGAGGAGTTTAGTAGCATGGTAAGATTGGACCAGCTTTACAGACATTATACAAATGAAAGCGACAGGACTAAACAGTGATAGAGGTCTGATAAGAAAAGGAGGGAGCAGAAAAAAATAAGATTGCGAGCAGAAGCAGGGAGAGAAAGTTAGGAAAGTGGATAGAAAAAGCTGGAGGACTTAAAGGAGAACTAATCGTAGATGCAGGAAAGGCAAGCATTGAGGGTAAGAAAATCAGAGAACGTCCAGATCTGAATAGCCTGTAGGCAAGGAGAGAGGGTAGAGTGACAGGCCTTAGAAAATGAAGAAAACAAGAACATGATTTGAGTAATTCTGCATAGAAATAATGGCAAAGATGAAAGGAAGAAATGAGAGAGTCTGGAGAGAGAAAATAGGGTCAATCACTGGTACCAGCTCTTTGTCACGGTCTATGCATAAACACAAAATATTCTCCTCCTTGAAAGGCATACCAGATAAGCTGCAGTTTAAAGTAATCGGGTATAGTCCTTGTGTGTTCTGTATTGATCACCCAATTTGATTGATTTTTAATTGATCGAATGGTACTCACCGAATTCGGACCAGATCTACCATTTGATCAATCAAATTGGATAATACCGTCGGTGTTGGAGCTGCATGGTAGTTGATGTTTCACTTTATACTTTCTTTTATTTCTTCTCTCCTGTACATGGAAAATCTAAGAAATAAACCTGCATTACTTCTCTACCTCAACAACGGTGGTCGGTCAAAAGGCCGAAAAAAAAATCTCGAATAACAAAAATCTCGAAAAAAAAGGCCGAAAAAAAAATATTATTTTTTTTAATAATTTTTTTTTTTTTAGTTTTTTTTTATATATGTATTTTTTTGGGTCAGGTAGTAAAAAAAAAAGGGTTAAAATAAAAAAAATAGAAAAAAGGGGGGTTAGGGGGGAACCCCCCATTTCGAAAAAAAAGTCATTAAAAAAAATTCGATTTTTTTTTTTTTTTTTTTTTTTTTTTTTTTTTTTCCGGCCGTTTTTTTCAAGATTTTTTTTTTCTCGAGATTTTTAAGTTCGGTATTATGACTATAAACCCTCAACAACTGTGGAGAGCTTGAATTAACTACTAGGTTAAAATGGCAACAAGATTTATATGCAAATCCACTGCCTTCAATCCAGACAGACCTCACTACCATCAGGATCAAAGCAGTACTCAAAGTGACAGTCATTCATATTGGATGGTGCAGATCTAATGAGCTTTATTCCCCTAGACAGGCGCTGCAGGATAAGTCTTGCACTTTGTCGTGATGCATTCATCCAGCATTTGGGGCTATGGATTTTCTGATATGAGGCTGTCCTGTGGAGTAGTGTGTGGAATAGAGGAGCCAATTCCAGGAGCTGCGTGAGCCCTGTTTGCGATGTGTTGCTCTTGTTGTCTGCATTGCTGTGGGGTCTGCTACACTGGCCGATCCTACCCAGCAGGATTAAAGGTAAAACCGAAGTTTAGGGTCTAATTACAGCTTTGTGGTTGTTCTGCGCGTGTCATGCCATTGACACAATTCTAGCAATACAAGCACCATTTTGTTTTCGTCAACAAAAGCAGAATATAGGACAGACACTTGGGTAGTTTGTAGGATAAAAAGCCCATGTTCACGCAGTTTTAGCAGCCATAGTGGGGGCCACACGGGCTCTTGTGAAACCTTCTTCCACTTTCACACTGTCTCATTTTAACTTGTTTGTTCGCTTTCCCTTACCGTACGGCTGTAGTGAAATGACTATTGCTGTGCAGGAGAACAGGGATGAGTAGTGACTAAAGCGTCTTCTCAGTCCCTACTCCTACTAAATCAGCAGTGATCCCAATCATAAAGGTGAAACCGGCACAACCCGATAGGTACACCACTGTTGTTGCTCTTGGTAACGTGGGCACTATTGGCACCCTTCAAAACATGATCCGCACTTGTTTGAAATGGCAAGAAGGATGCTGTGCTAGGCGGCATAATGGCACAGTCTAAATGAAAAGACCTGCCTTAAACTAACACTCAAGCAGCATAGTAAAGAGCAATATTTGATTAACCTATTATCAGGTAATAATAGCAGTTTTCTGTCAATATATTTCATGCACAGTTATTAAACCTTCCTATATTGTAGCATTTCCAAGTAGCGCGATAGCAAGGCAATACTTGCAAATGAAATTTAATGTAAGTATCACACTCGTGACCCAGGGCACCCGGATAGGTATCCAGCGAAATGAACAAAACTGTAGGCTTTGTGGCGATAATGTAATTGAAACCCTTGAACATTTGTTACTCGCTTGTGATAGTCTTAAAGGGTTAAAAATAAAACATTTAAAAGCTTACAAAAACGGCATTGAACTGGATGATCTCTCATATATATATATATGGGCAAAGTTTTTACATGGTTGTGATGCCAACTTGATATTCCTTCTTGTTAGATTCTATTGGAAGTGTTTAAATTATGACTATTGTAG
Source organism: Ambystoma mexicanum (assembly GCF_040938575.1). NCBI lineage: Eukaryota > Metazoa > Chordata > Amphibia > Caudata > Ambystomatidae > Ambystoma > Ambystoma mexicanum. The sequence continues at coordinate 439,275,418 of NC_090936.1, forward strand.
TATGTTGCTGTCATTGATTGTATGGTTTTATGTTATTTTATTGACATGTTATATTCATGATTTTTTGTAATTGATGGTTTTAATTATTACTTTTGATTTAGCTATATGTCATAGATTTTTTTAAACTGGTTTAAAATCAAATAGGATAGTGATTGCATTGTAATGTCCTTTGTATGTTATAGATGTTGTATATGCAAAGCTAATGGCTGTGTGCTTATTAATTAATGAAATAAGTAACGTGGGCTGATGGTAGGCTGTACTCTCCAGGAGGGGTGCACATTGGTACAGAAGCAATGCAAACAGTATTGATGTGGTACCAAAATAAAACAATGTCAGCCAAGTTTCTTTAAAAGTAGGATCTTTAAACTAACAAACCTGTACACGACTCATTAAGGTACTACTTGCACAGCCTTGTAAGAGAACACACAGAGAAAGCAGACTGTAGACTGAAGGGGCAATCTGGGTTTGTAGCCTAGGGTGCTCATGTAAAGATCTCGGCAGCTTAGATAAAACACCCCCCCCAACCGCAGCAGATCAGCGAAACAGACAGGCCCTTGGAAAGCTTTTCAGAGATTTGGATGTGATAGAAACGTGGCGATTTTTCCATCCAGACACCCGAGAATACACACACTACTCAGCAGTGCACAGGGATTACTCTAGAATAGACATGATTCTGGTGTCCTCTACATTGATCCCCTATGTCAAAAAAATAGAAATCAGAGTCCAATACCTCTCCGATCACGCCCCAGTCGTGACCTGCAAGGGACAATACATAGACCCCGACCACAATGGAGGCTAAATGAAACAATCCTGAGGGATATTGCACTGAGGGCACATATGGAAGAAGCCATAGGGAACTATTTCCTTGAAAATGACAATGGAGAGGTGGACTGGAGGGTGGTGTGGGATGCGGGGAAAGCAGTAATTGGGGGGGGGGAATTCATAGCGCAAGCAACACAATACTAAAGGGTGCGAGCCCTTATAACGCGCAAATTGGAAGAAGAGGTTAGAAACGCTGAAAAGCTCCATAAGACCCGTCAGACGCCCAGAGCCGGGCGAGACCTTAAAAAGGCCAGAGCCAAACTAGAAAACCATACTGCAGATAGAACGGCGCAAATACTGCTAAACACGAAAAACTTGGGAAAGACCGATTTCAATGCACCAGTTACCTCCCCATAGCTCTCCTCAAAACAGATGCAAAACTGTATGCGAAAACACTGGCGAATCGATTGGCAGTAATACTGCCCGAGACAATACACGCAGACCAGGCAGGCTTCGTAAGGGGGAGACATACTCAGGATAATGTCCGGCGCGTAATTGACATAATAGACTGGGGGGCCAGGTGGGGCCAAAAATTCTCGATCGCTGCATTAGATGCCACACGAGCATTCAACAGCATAGATTGGAGGTACCTAAAACTGATATTGGAGGGTTTTGGCTGTGGACCGATATTCACCAAGATGGTTCTGGCAAATTACCAGCATCCATCTACGCAACTAATGGTGAATGGCTACACCTCAGAAAGAATCAATATCCGGAGGGGAACTCGGCAAGGGTGCGCATTGGGGAGATTCAAAACAAGATAGCCCTCTACGCAGATGATATCATGCTCTATATGGCAGACTCGAGACACACATTACCCAGAATAATCGGAGAACTGCAGAAGTTCGAAAAGACATCAGGGTTCACAATAAACTATTCAAAATCCAAAGTGTTGAATATAACCGAAGGTAGTGGGGACATAGCTTTCCTGAAGGAACATTCTCCCCTGAAATGGGAAAAACAGTCCCTCGAACACCTAGGAATCCATATCACTAGAACCGTCAAGAATCTGCTCAAGGCAAATCTTATACCTCTATGGAAGCGCCTGCAGGAAGACCTGCAGAGATGGGATGCCCAGGAATTGCCCTGGTTTGCTAGAGTAGCGGCGATAAAGATGACCTTGCTACCCAAAGTACTGTATGTAGTAAGCTCAACCCCAGTGGACATCCCCCCAAAACAGATCCTAGAACTCCAAAAGGCGGTATTTAAATTCATCTGGGGGAAATAAGAAGCCGAGGATCCAAAAAAAGGATCCTGATGCGGCCCACACTACTTGGGGGGGAGGGGGGGGGGCTGGGAGTCCCGGATATGGGGAGATACGTGTTAGCAGCTCAATTAGCACCAGCATTGAAATGGGCGGGTAAAGACCCTCTTCCAGGTTGGGAGAAAATAGAACAGACTGCGACAGATATCCCTTTGAGTAAGCTACCTTTCCTAAAAACAAAATCAAGAGATACGGGAGGTATCCTATTAGCAGCCACTAAAACGACCCTACACAGCTGGGATAAGGCTATCCGTAGCAGGGGGGTCAAACTAGGTGTGGGCCCACTATCCCCTATCACGCATAATCCAGATTTCTCACCTGGCCTTCACAAAAGATTTTGGGAAGACTGGAACGAAGCAGACACATTGCCCCACTCGCCTTCGAAGGATGTAAACATAGATTTGGCCTCGTCGAAAACCACAGATTCAAATATATTCAATTGCGTCACTGGATCTCGCACCCAGAGGTAAAAAGAGCAGAGTTACGACCCCCGGTAGGCCTAGAACTAACAATACGGGAGGGGACACATGAAAAAGGGATCACTAGACTTTACAAGCTATTGGATAAGGCGCAAACGGACGACTCCCTCCAGTACATGAAAGATTGGGAGCAGGACATAGGAGAGGAGATTACGCAGGAAGAATGGAGTCAAATTTGGAGGAGGGCGCACAAATTATCCAAATCCACGGCAATTAAAGAATCGGCATACAAACTGTTACCGCTGGTATTTACCCCCAAGTAGAAAACACAGAATGATCCCCACGTACCCCCCAGAATGCTGGCGTCAGTGTGGAGAAAGAGGAGACATGTTCCATATGTGGTGGTCGTGCCCAAGGATAAAAATATACTGGAAAGAAATACTGAGCCTGATCAGGGACATAACGGGCGCAGACCTACCATGGTCCCCGAAAGTCATTCTGCTGGGGGCAGTGGCAGAAGGGAACTATGCAGCCTCAGGAAACAGAGCGGCCCTCATAACCCACCTTCTGGCTGCAGCAAGGATGACAGTGGCCCAACGATGGAAGACAGTGGAGGGCCCTACAACTCCATGGTGGTGGGTGAAAGTGTGGGGAGTTATGGCAATGGAAAACACCTGCGCCACAAAATCAGGGTCATATCTGAAATTCTTGGCCATTTGGGACCCACTTCAGGACTATGTGGGGGAGCGGGAGAATCAATACTTTAAACCCCGGGCTCTTAGAAACATCCATATCAGATAAAGGCAGCAGAAGATATGGCAAGGGGTTGCCTCTTGGAATTGTTCTGGTTACAACCATGGTTTTGATTGGTTCAATTAATAAAAGGAAGGGGGGACGGGTGGGGGGGAGGGGTGGGGAAAAGTATGAAGACAATACTAGACTCTGCAAGAAAGTTCAAGGGTGTTGAATAAAAGGTTCATGTTGATAACAATGTTCTTAACACATGTTGTGACGAAAGCTCAACCATTGTCTTAAGTTAAAAATGAAAATAAAGTTGGTTAAAAAAAAAGGTCTCGGCAGCAAAATGGCAAAGTTAATGAATGTCTTTATAAAGGTAGCGCAGGGCGGCTTAAACGTCATTAGAATCCTTAAGGCCAGTCCAGGGGGACAGGGCCACTTAAATACCTTTTTAGTTCTTGATTTTTGTGTTTCAGAAGTGTTGAACTGGGAATCTGGGTGCTTTAAGAATCGAGTCGGGCAGCAGTGGTGATGGCAACAAGGATGCAGTGCAGTTCGGTGATGGCCTTCAGGCTGGAGATGCTGGTACCTGCAGGTGCAGACAGGCCGTGGAAGATTCGACTGCCTCAGTTGCTGGGTTGCAGGGAAGCAGAGACTGTCCAGCTGCAACCTGGCCAAGTGGGCTCAACACAGTCTGTAGGTACTGCAGGAATGACTGTTTGGCGCTCGAAGAAGCTGGTAACCAGCCAGGCAGTGTTGAGTTGGGACGCTAAAACACTCAGCAGGTCTTGGATGCAGAGATGGCATCCCTTTGGTGTCTATCAAAACTCAGGGATGAAGAGGCAGTAAAGCCTCGAAATAGGCGATGACTGCAGCAGTTCCTTTGCATCAGCTTGGATGTTGTCAGAAGTGCCCACACCAGTGTTGAGGCAGTTCAGAGATGCAGGGTGAGCTGGGGTTGCTTCCTTGGTTCTGTGGTTGCTGGGCGATCCAAAACAGAGTCTCAGGGGCAGAATGAGTCCTTTCTTCTACCCTTCTGAAACAGGAAGGTTTGTAGAGAGCCCCTGCAGGGTTCCTGCAACACCAGTGATAGGGCCCTGGGGACCAGTGTCTTAGTTACAGTAGGCTTAAAATAGACCACTTCTAAGGTGGAATTGCTAGTGCAATTCGCCTATTGCAATATATCTTGCAGAGAACCACCTGCTAGAAAATATTTAAAAGCTATAGCACCCGCATAGGAATGAACCCCAAATATCGACACATCAATTCCACCTAGGGACATGACCAACCTGGCTGGTGTAGGAGAAAAAACCAGTCCAAAATGTTTTTTGAAATAAATCAGTTGCTGTGATTGATCTCCTGAGATTGGCTGTGGCTCTTTCATATTATTTTAAACATTTTGCAATACATATTTTTTGTTGTTCATAAAAGGCATGGTATTTAATTGTGGTAGTACTAGTGGATCGGCTCAAATTAAAACCTACACCAAAAGGAGAGAAATATGTTACTAATGTAGAAAGTTATATCACCTTAAACTCTTCTGAAAAAGAAGGCAATGCAGCATAGTCTGTTTGGCAGATACTTGTTTTTAGAAACTCAATTAATTGAGTAGCCAAGCATTGAATAGGTTGAACATTAACTTAACATCCCAAGGAGCACTGTATTTGGTAGTTTGGGGCTTCAGAACGTTCATACCTGTAAGGTTGCAGCATAGTTAAGGATGTTTATCTGTAGATGCCCCTTCCAAAAGAACATGCCCAGCCACAATGGCTGATCTGTATAGATTAATGGTGCAAAATGCTTTGGTTTGCTTAAAAAAGAGCACACAGAAAATAATGGAGGTGCCGTAGAGGTATCAAAGTCTCTGCCAGCAGACCAGCAAACTCAAGCTTCCCAAGCGATTTGATAACCCTTTGTAGTTCTTGGTGCCCAAGATTTCCTGAACAGGGAAGAAGCTGTAGCCAAAATTCCATGGAGATTCCAAAAACCCCTGACATTGTCCACACTACCAAAAGGAGGGAGCTGTGGTGTACTATCTGATAAGTTCCCACGCCTAGGCACAACAGAACACTGGAAAACATTAATACGAGTCAAGGAAAATGCACAAACATTTACAAAAGGACTGGATATCAAGCCCGAGACGGTCATAGAGGAGTGCCCAGCACTACATTGGTCTGTCAAATCTGTCTCAAAACCATCACGAACGGTGGGGAGGTATAACCTCTGATTCTCAACTAGTTCTGTTGAAAAGCATCCACATCAGTTGCTTTCTAATCCAGTCTCCAAAGAAAGAACAGAAGGTATTGCGGGGAGTAGCAAAAAGGTCTACCTCAGAGGCCCCAAAAGATGAGAAATCTTCTAAAAATCCAACTGTTGCAGTCTCCAGCCGCTGGAGCCGCTCATGTGTCTGGAATTCTAGTTGACCACTGTATTGTGCAACTCTCGATGATGCTCCACTTCGATTACAATCCCTGCGGCGAGAGAAAAATGGCAAACCTTCTCTTCACACCAGCATCCACAAATTGGGACCCTCATTTTGTTGACATACTGTACCGGTTGTACATTGTCTATTCTTAAAAGAATGTAACAGTTGATCCTGTCATGACTAAGCTTTTGAGAGCAAATGAGCCTGCCAATAATTCTAGACAATGGATATGACGTTTCTTGTTCTGCAGAGTTCACCTCCCCAGTGGACATGAAGTTGCAGCTCATGGTGCAACCCAAGCAAGGGACTAGCATCTGATTCTGCTATGGCCATAGATCTCATCATAAAGATTGCCTTGCCATTCCAGGCTTGCATATGGTCTAACCGCCATTGCAATTTCAGCCTGGCTTCTGAGAAAAGCTGAATCCCATCTGCACAATGGAGGCCCTTCCTGAGGTGAAGAGTTGTCAAACTCTGATGGGCTCCATATGAAGAGGGCTTGGAAATTGCCTGAATCGATGTAGACAATAGTCCCATAATCGGAGCCAACGATATTCGAGAGATTAGCTGGGCCATCAATACTGCTTTGATCTTTTTCATGATGGACTCGATCTTGGCCAGAGGGAGATGAAGAGAGCCTTGTACAGTGTCTTGTCGGAATCTCAGAAATTCTATTATCTGGCATAGCTCGAACTGGGATTTCTTCCAATCGATGAACCCCAATTCTCGAAGTATTGTGATCTCTAGATGAGGAGCTGCTAGGGTCCTTGATTTTGACATTAAAAGGATTTCTAGGTAGATGAGTTGAATTCCACTTACCCTGAGAGCTGTCGCTACCAGTTTCATCACCTTGGTGAAATACCAGAGGGCAGACGATAGACCTAGGAGGAGCGCAACATATACACCCTTCCTGTTGTCCCAAAGAAACTGTAGGTAGTTTGGATAGGGAAGGTGAATACGAATGGTCAGATGAGCATCTTTAACCTTGTCATCCAGACCCCACTTAGCAGGAGAGGTGGGAGGGTCAACAGATGAATGGCTTCCATCTTGAAACGGTTGCATTGTAGCAAACAGTTGCATTCTCTGGGATTGGAGAGATTTCGAGCTGTTAGCAATTTCTTCTTTGCTGAGATGTTGCTCAGAAAACCTAGAGTACACATGGGAACTTGTCTAATGGCTCCCTTGTTGAAGAGGTCTATTACCTCCCAGTGGAGCATAGGAATAATTCCTTTGGGCGGGGGGGCAAATCAGAGTAGGAAGGGAGGTCTGAACTGGTCTCTTGTGAAAACAGAATCTAAAACCTTTCAATCGTCTGAAGAATCCATCGGTCTCAAGTGATGTTGTACCAAGAACGTGGAAACCCAGCTAACCTGCCCCCTATTCTTTTCCTGGGAAGAAAGCAGCAGGGAAGGGAGAGGTTTTACCACTGTGAGGAACCTGAGGGCAACCTCTCATCTACTTCCCTTCGAACCGCTTCTCAAGTGTCTAGGGAAAGGCCATCACCTTTGGATCGTGACCCTCAGGGTGGAGATGCGAGGGAGCATCATCTGGGTGGATGGACATTGGTAAGTGGGGAGAGGATGTTGTCAGTTCAGACATGATATCCCCCTTTGCCTATTGAGAATGAGTCCTACCTTCTCCCAACCTTTGTAGGGTATTGTAAGTCCTTTTCCCTTCCCTACACGCCTGCTGTCCCACATTCACAGGTCTTTACAACTGAGACGAGGAAGAAGCAACTAAGAGTAATGCACACCTTTAGTCAGTTTCACCACTGTGGTACTGAGATGAGGAAGAGGACTATGGAAGGACAGGCATGTCCTGTATATTATTGTGGTTAGGCAAAGGACTTCGACCTGTGACCCATTGAAAGGCCACAAGTGTTTGCGAAAACAAGAGAGGAGGGGGGAACCTTCCTTGTATGAAGGAGGCAGCTGTTAGGCGAGGAGCAGGCTGGAGTAGGATTGGCAGAGAGGACACTGTGTGTTGTCAATGGGAGAGAGAGGTGCCGTGACCCGAGCGGGCCGTGAGAGGGCCAGAGCCCCTGCAATTACCTGAGCTGCATGTTCCCAGCTGAAGCTGGGGAACACAGAAGTTTTCCAACAGTGGCTTCCGAGTAGCGAGCGCTGCTCGCTGGAGCTCCTGATGCTTAAACGGGACGAAAAAGTAGAAGTCAGAGAAGAGTGCAGAGACACCCAGAGGAGCAACCGAGTATTGGTGAGTGTGAGAGCGGAAATACTCATACCGGGGCACCCCAGGGTCAGGAATTGGACATTTGCCAGTAACTGTTCAGTTAAAACTCCTAAGAGTGGGTGTTTGGAACCCTATGGGAAGAATGTTGGATATCGAGCAAACTGCAAAGCACTTTTTTGAAATGCCAAAAGATTTATTGAATACCAAACAAACTGCAAAATACCTTTTGAAATGTACCAAGATTTATATTAAAACCGAATTGAAGAGAAAGATTGGAAACAAGACAAAAATACTGCACAAGTGAAAAACGAATGATGTATGATATGATAGTTTATTTAAATAGCGCCTATACACTTTGTTTCAAAGCGCTTCAAGTCAATGGAGGGAACAAGGGACAATACAATGACATTCGTACAGGCCATGAACAGTAAGGATGTGAGATTAACTATCATACTCGGCCTGATGACATTTCAGATAGTGCAAGAGCTAAGACCTAGATAAGGAAGGGAGGGGGAGAGTGGGAAGGAAATGGAAACAGACAGGTGACGACCGTACTAGGCCTGACAACATTTCTGGCAGAGTCCGAGAAAACAAAAGGTGAGGCAGATGGGTGGAGAAAGGGAGGGGAGGAACAAAACAAGCGACTATCGTATTAGGCCTGATGACATTTCAGATAGTGCTGGAGGGGTGGGGGAGGAAAAAACAAGTAAGGGGAGGGGGGAGGAAACAGATGAGGTTGCTATCATACTAGGTCCAGGGACAATTCTGATAGAGTAAGTCCATAGAAGAAAGTAAGGGGAGGAGATAGGAAAAGGGAGAAGGGGAGAGGAGGAGAGAACACAGAGTAAGCAGTCAAAAAAAGTGGAGAAGCAAGGGGGGAGAGCGAATAGAATTGCAGAAGTCAGTAGTAACACATAATGTTGCAAGCCTGGATACAGGATGAAGATGGGAACGGCATGATTCAGGGCCACCATGACAATGGGTGACGCACCATGAATCAGTGAAGTTCATAAAAGTCAAATCCAGCATTGGCCACAAGATAGTGATGGTGAAACCAGAATGTATCGGGACAGACTCCTGCCGAAGTAGGCAGGTGGGAGTTGAGGGGACGCATGGTAGAAGAATCAAGCAAAACAGGCTACACTTGTGTGCGGGAAAGGGGTGGCACAAAGGAACATCACGGGGGACCAGAGGCGTGGGGATGGTCTGTGGGGACAGCGGAAGTAAACTCATGTTGGCACGTGCCTGTGCATGCCTGTGGGGACAGAGGGAGTAAACACATGTTGGTGCATGCTTACCTGCTGTCTGAATGTACAATTGTGAATGCAGTGAAAATCCGTTAAGAAGCAGTTGAGGAACAAAGTGAAAGTTCATGATAAGCACTATTGAATGAAGCAGAAAAGCAAGTGTGAAAGAGACAAGTTGGTCAACTTGAATGGGCATTGAAAAACCCAAGTAAAAAAAGAATTTACAGCAGAGTGACTGGTTGTGGCAAAGCCAAGAGACTATCCTTGTGAAAGCTACCATGAATGTAAATTACTGACAACGGTCCAGGGAGGAAAATCTGTGTAAACCAAGGAAAACAAAGAGCATCACAAAGTGTCATGGTTTATCGGTTGCGTGACCTTTAATGGGTGGACCATGTCGACTGACAACTGCGCCTAGACCAAGTAGCCCTTACTGGAGAAAGAGCACAGGACGCCGTGAAATAAAGGCTGTGCTGCATGGTGATTGGTGAAGTTAAAGAAAGCAGTCGTTGAAGTTATCAAAAGAGCCTACAGGATTACAAAGTTAAACCTGGAAGCATTCAAGAGGCTCATAGCAGTTCTGTTGGAGGAGCTTCCCACTTGGAGAAGGAAAATCCAAGGTTTTTAGTGCACTGTGTTACACTTGGGGATGGGAACCCCGACGTTTCTGTGTAATGTGCTGAATTTGGGGAAGGGAACCCTGAGACATTTTGGTACTCTGTTGAACTTGGGGAAGCAAACCCCCAAGATCGTTTGGAACTACTTTGACAGTGGGAGAAGGTGAAGCTGAAACCCAAGCCAGAGCGGAAATTAGCTCAGATTTTTACTTTGAAAACTGTTTCTTTTAATGGTGACATCCCTACAGCTTTAGTTGTGAGGGCAAGTATAGGTTTTGGACACAGACAGGTTTATGAGTTGAACTTAACAACACATACTGGCCTTAGTTTCTTTAGGTAGGTAAATCCCACCTTAGCTTAGGGCAAGATAGGCGTTACTCCATCCTGAAAGTGAATCTGCTATCTGTCTCTTGCTTCATGATGCCTTCACAATGTAATGTCTTTTCCATCGAAAGACCCTGCTGTTTCAGGATCTGGATCACCATCCTCTTCCAAGCAGAGGATAAAATGTAGATTGGAAGTCCTCGTGCACATACTGGGAAGGATGTACATGTCGCTGGGGTCCTTGAACTGAACGGCCGTGCAAACTACCCCTTCCTTTTTCTGTCTCATCCTAAATAACAACCCACACAGACACCTGAAGGAAGTCTGACCCTTATCTAAGGAAGCATGAAGGGCCACATATCTTGATAATCTTTTATAAAATGCTCTCGTAACTAAAGTAATCCTGCTTCTACACCTGGTATCTAGAGCCAAAGGAACGTCCTTTCTGAGCTCCCCACTGATGGCTGCATTAGCATTGCACAGGAAACAAATGGTTCTTTGTGTCCACTCTCAGGGAGGACAGGGTCTACTGTACACCTGTTGTCCATTGCCTCCTCTGCCAAATCATATCTTTGTTTGGGGGCCTGAAATATGTAAGACCTTGTCCTAACATTCTTTTATCCTAATCCAGGCCTTACTAGAGTCTTTACGGACTTAGCCACGAAAGTGACCAACTGTGGGTCCAATTCAGGTGACACTAGATTTTTGGAAAGTGGAAGGTCTTGGACAATTCATCTATAATTATTTCTTTTCCTCTTTCTCAAGAGGTTTCTGCATTCTGACAACGAAATACTTCTCCACATGGGCGAAGGAGGCCTCTCCCTGGACCAAGAGTGGACCACTGTGAGGGATCAAACAAAGGAATGCTCAGAGAATCGTACACCTTGTGTTATTGCTGAGTCAAGAACTGACATGTCACAGAAGTAAGAAAACAAGTTTTTTTAATAAAAGGAAAATCCTGTGTGGCAGTACTGAAGCCTGTAGTGACGCAACACTGGGCACAAGGTATCCGTCGCTGTGCGCTTGAATAGAAATGTAATTGTGTGTATAGAGACAGGACTGTTGGTCCCAAGACGGAAGACTGGCTCGGCGTGCGACATCGTAATCAAAGCACGTGCCTTTGAGCTTCTGAAAAATGACTTGGAGGTCATGCAATATACCGTGACCACCTTTGCGCTGCAACCAGCACTTAAAGCCCCTTTTGTGCTGCAAACTCCCTCGCTCCTTAGTTGGCACCCGAACTCTGCAGATCACTGTCGAAACCACAGATCAGCGCTGTACCTTGCAGCATGAAGAATGCGAGTAGAAGTGTTGCTGTATTAATAAGAAATGTAAAGTAACTCGGGTTGGCAGCACTCAGGCGTTGAAGCCAGCCCAGTGAATAGTATTAAACACAGACACAATCCCAATATCAATTAACAGAATAATTATACATAAGTACTTAACTCCTGGCTCTCTTGGGTCTACCTTATAGGCCCCATCCTCAACAAGATAGCAGTCGCAATGAATGTACAGCATCATGACTGCCACTATGTCAACACCAAGATGGCGGGCAGCATTCTGCTTCAAGCCAATCCGGCTAGCATCAAGCCACTAAAGTCTTTCTGGACTGAAGCAAGGAAACATCGCAACGCTTGGGTACCCTTCTGCTGACCGGTGTTCTGCCTGTTCTGTGACTTGTGCTGCTTTCTATCTAGGCTCCTCTCTCCCCCTCTTCTGCCCTGCTTATGCTCCTATCCTCCTCTGTCTGTGCCTTCCCTGCTTTCCTATTTCCCCCTTTGCCTTCTCAATTTGCATATATTCCTTGCTTCTTCCTTCAATCCTGGATTGCATTCTATACCTGATCTTCCAGCATCCTTGAAGGGTGTTCTGCCCCTTTAGGGTTCGTCTTCTGGCAATCGAATTAGGACCCACTTGCCTTTCCTTGTGTATCTTCACAGAAAGCCGCGTGGCTGCCAGAGGAGACTGATCCAATACTCTTCAAGACCAGGTTCAATCCCTGTGCCAGAGGATTGGCTTTCTCATAGTCCTGTTTTTCTTTCTTCAGGCCATTCACCAGGCTAATTGCTGCATGTTGTGCCCTTTGTAGTTTGGCAAGGAGCATACAGCATACAGGTGTCAGGGTAGTTAATGCATGGATTACTGTTATTTCCTACCACTGAGTATCTGTGATTCAAACAGAAGGCCTAATTTATCTGGGAAAAAGCAGCTGCTAACTACTGAGATTCCTTGGGGTGCCGTAGTCCTTTCTTGGGCAAAGTAGAGGCCTATGTTTTTACCTTTAGAAAGGGTCTCACTATGGCTGAAAGGCATATGCCCTTCAATGATATTCTATTATGTGCCCGAAACATGTAATAGTTTAGCAAGACAATCTCAATCTTAGTTTTGATGAGTTGTAGGTTTGACCTCATCCATTCTTGTGGATTGGATTGGGATGTCTTGAGTTCTAAAGTTGGCCTCTGCCTAGGTGAGTTTCATGTAGATCTGTGAATCCTCCGCCTTTGTTTGGATGCTAATGGCATCTTCAATAAGGACATTGGCAGACATTAAGTACAAGGGATAGTGGAGAACACTGGGTAAGCCCAGAGGCAATATAGACTATAGAGGATTGGAAGCCACACGGTTTGAGGTATTGTGACCAGCCCTGCATGTCTGTTATGTACGTTTGTTGTCATGTGAAATATTAATGTGTGTCGTGGCTTGTATGTTTTGAATGTGACAGGGCTGGAGTGGTTTGATGGTAGATTTGTAGATGTTTCTCTTTCTAATTAACTTTATTTCTTTGTCCCTGTATTCTGAAGAGCAAAGAAATCAGAATAGAATGTGTATCTCCATGACGGCTGATGGCTTCACTTGAATACTAGGCCACATGATTACACACATATATATGTTGTGCTCTAATAATATATTTTTATAATGTGCCGTATTAGTTTTAAAGCACCAACGATTATCTATGGTGTATTGTGCCGGGGGAAACCGCACCTTAATCTGCGTTGGAGGCAACCAAGAATGAAGTAAGAGGGAGGGAAATCTGAGTGGAGGTTGCAGATTAGATGCATGGTGGGAGCCAGGCATGGGGGAAATATTTTGTATTGGAATGGATGTGAGTTAATCTAGTACATATATATATATAGTCCTCTAAAGAGATGCAGCACTGAAAAGTATGTGTTGGGGTAATATATACATTGGAATTTCATGGCAGGTTTGGTCGATTTAAACGTTAGAGATAGAATAGTGGCGGGTGTGTGAGATCCTGCCAGATATGTAGACTTAAAATGACTGTAGCCTCCCCATCAGGTAAGTTCCTCACTCGTAATACTGGGACTGGGACGCTCACTCCAGAAACTGACCTAGTCTAAGATTAGGCCATGAGAAGGTGAATATTGTTGGTAAAAGAAGGCAGAGGAGTGAGATGCACATATTGTCTCACAAACTGATTATCCCTAGTCCCTACATGTTAAGGTAAACAAGGTTGGTGTCTCACTTTTTCTTGTCAGTTGACTTATGGCGTACTGCATTAATGCAGAGGGCAAAATGTCAGTTGGTTTTGGAAAAGGATGTGCAAGCTTTGGCTTGCCTACTTTTGATCCAGTGATATTGTGGGGGAAATATTTATTTGTATTTCCCACTGTGTTAAAAAAATAACTTTAAAGCACAAAATGAAACACCTGGAACAGAATTACTTATTCTCAGAGACACAGGTTTTATTATATAGGTCTAGCTATCTCCACATGGTCGTACAATTTATCATGGGAACAACCTGCCCTCTCATTATCTGCTCTCCCCCATTCAAAGTAGAGCCTTTATACATTTTACAGCCAGTGTAGTCTTTCAAAAGGTCTTTGACCCTGGCTAAATTTGCACTCCTGCCAGGGCGTCAACTTCTTCTTTCGCAGCTGTTCCTAGGCTATACAATATACTAAAATATGTTCTGTAAGCACACATGGGCAGCTGAATCCATAGGCATTCACTTAAATTTTAAGCTCAGGATTTCTAAAGCTAGATATGTTCTCGGTTTTCTGTTTCAGAGAACCTATGTCAAAACCGGCTTCCAAAGTCTACAATATTTATTACACAGCTCACAATATGGATATATTAGTGAAACTTGAGGGAACCAGCTCTGAGGGTATATAAGGATAACAAGATCCCGATTTACATTTTAATCTGGGTTTTCACTACCTAGAGGCATAGGATGCTCTTGCAAAGCTGGGTGGTAAAAGGAAAGATTTTGTGTGTGAAAAAAGTCAATCACAATGTAGTTTCATGATCCAATTCTATACAAGGGTGGTGTAAGGGTGCAGAAGTCAGGCCCGGCCACAATGGTGGCATACTTTTGGGTACAGACTTTTATTAGTCAAGAAAGGGTTGGAAAAAGGCTTGTCAATCCCTAAAGACAAAAGAGATTTCCCTGGCTCAAAGAAAACTAGTGACATTTTCAGGATGTCCAAAACCAAAAAGTCTGTCACTGTCGTGTCGCAAAAGCCTACCTCTGTCCCTAACACTAACAACTTAAACCAACTGTGCAAGGATAATCTCTTCCTCAAGTAAAATGTTCATGATCGTTCCAACAAACAGAAAAGTTCCCAGTTTCTCGGTCAATCAAAAGTGATGAAATAAACCATGTTTAGAAGTATAAGATTCCAAGGCTAGGGTTGTGACCCTTTACCCTAGACTACTTCTAGTTTCATTCCTTTAGGGCTGCTGAGCCCTGCATCCTTTTAGGTAAATGTCACGTAGTAATTCACAAGGATATAGTTCTCAGATTCCGTTATTTTATCCCATCAGCTTGGCACACTTCCCTTCCAAGTATAGGATTATGTCCTTTTCACTTCCAGGTTCCTTGACCCTCTTGTTCTCAATTTCTTATGGGAATGCGAGTCCCAGACTCGCAAGTATCTGAACGGCTTGGTTTACTCTCCTGCCAAGCCGTTGTACTCTCATGGACTGTCTCTCTTTCTCTTACAAGGTCCCAGACCCTCTTAATCCTCGTTACTTCAGGTCTTTGCCTTTCACGTGGGTGCAGGCCCGAGACTTGCAATGTAGGGTGTATCTACTCCCTCGTGTGAGACGGCAGAAATGTGAGACGGACCATGTTGTGAAGTTTTCTCAACAAATGCCATTTTATTATTTTATAAGGTTGTATGAATGCCTCACTACCCCTACCCTGCCAAGGATTTGCCTGCTTAAATAAAACTAAAGTACAAGGCATAAATTAGTTTTCAAAAATTGATTAGCAGAATTTGCTTATTAAAATATTTTTGATTAGCAAATAAACTTATTTGATTAGCAATTTTGTACTCCTATTTTAAATGTCACCAAAAGTTAGTTTTACCCCAAGACATACAATTAGCAAGAATACAGCATTTCTAGTCACTAATACATTATTGCAATGAGTGTCTGTAAAATGTAAAGGTTCACTGTGTGAATGGAACATATAAATAGATCTGATTTAAAAAAAAAAAAAAAGCTCTGAAAACATTTTTTCAGTTTAAGGCTCTGTGCAGCTGGGTCATGCAACAGTTGGTGGTGCATAGTGCAGTGTCCATCAAATTGTCAACAAGACATCAAAAAAGATGCAATTGTGCATGTGTCATTTTTATTTTATTATCAAGTTTCATTTAGCTAGTGTTTGACATAAAACTGTTGCAAGCAACTGCCCAAGATGAAGACAGTAGGTACAAAGAGTTTGTGACAAATTGGGGACATTAGTTATCTTACTCTGCAGAACCAAATGCCCAGATAGATGCCAGTCTCTTGGTCTGCCCAGGTCAGTGAGGCCCTGGTGCAGCACCTATCAAGTAGTGCCGTTAAGTCTCATCTGCGAGACTAGTGGGCCCAGCAAGTAACATGTAATCATCTATTTGTGGTCTGGCTTATTGCAAGTCAGCCAAAACTGAGATGATTTAAATTATCAAAATAAATTATCTAAAGAGGGAGTGCCGTCCCAGACACCTAAAAGCCAACAGAAAACCATCAGAGTGCCCAAGAGGTCAGAAATCTCTTCTAAACCTATGGCACACAGGCATCGCATTTTGTGACTCCCCGGCATTGTAGTAGTGTCAAGTTAGCAGCAAATTCTGGAATGTAATGCCCATCAGGCCACCAACACTGCCTAAGGATAAATAATGCACATTTCTGTTCTTGCCAGCATACTGGTGTGGCTGGGTTGGGTGAAATGATTTGCTCAGGATCACACAGTTTGGTTAAGCAGTGAAGCCAGAATTTGCCAGCCATTTAAGCAACTTACCACATACCTTCCAAGCTCTATTTAGTACACATTTGTTTTGGGTATCAAGAAACACAAAATGGTTGATTATTTGCAAAGAACACAAATCACTCGAAGCAAGCACCTTTCGGGGAGTATTTGCACCACCCTGAATATAAGACTACAAGTGACAGCCCGAATCACAACCTGCTTGCAAAAGACCTTTTAAATATTGTTCCATTCTCGTAAAGCACTGCCATGGCACCAAACACAAAAGATTAAAAGATGGGCTAGGCTTTTATAACCTCTCAGGTCACTCTTCCTTTGTTGTCAAAGTCAGTGTGAAGGCCTTTTGCCTGCTATCTTCCTCTACAGACACATCCCAATGTCTACAAAACAGACAAAGAGCAACTGATTACCTAAAGCAACCTGCTTAAGTGGCTGGAAATGTTTGTCCGACCGGAACGGGTAGGAGAAATATTACTGCCAGCCACTTGCTAACAAGCCCTGCAATCAGGGACAGCGTCGGGGCCTTTCAACCTTTTCACTTGATAACGGCCATGAGCCTCAGGTATGTCCCCAGCAACTGCCCCATGTTGCCAGTTTGCAGTGTTATATAATGTTAAAGGTATTTGTACCAAGCACCACCAACAAAACGAATTGGTCCCCAGGCGCTCGGGCAGATCTGTAAGCGAGAAGGTGGGGTGGGTTAGTAAGGTGAAGAGGGAGCAGGATAGTGAGAGAGAAGTGGTGTCCTGTTGACAGCTTCAGTTCGGTATACACTGTGCGCTGAGCTTTGGTGCCAGTATCTGATCGATGTCAGTCCTCGTGTGCTGTTTGTGCGGCTTATGTGTTGTTTGTTGTTGCGATGTGGTGAAGTGCATGTGGCTTGCTGTGCGAGAGGTGGTTGTGTACGTTTTTGTAGGCGTTAAGTATGTGGACATTTTTAGCATTTTTGATTAGTGGGCTATATGTCTCCCAGCTGACCTTCGCAGTTTGGCTAAGCGCCTAGATTCGAGGATCCTGTAGAATGGGGGCGAGGCCCAATGTTCACAATACATTATGTTTCCCATACAGTAGACAGAGAAGGGGGATATACATAGAATTGAGAGTCCTGTATAGTGGGAGAGAGGCCTAAGTTCTGCAATGAGTGCGTTTTAATATGCAACAGACAAAGGTGGAGGCTACACCTAGGTTTGAGAGCCCTGCAGAGTGGGTGTGACGCAGGCTAATGTTCACAATATGCTCAATATGCAGGCTAAATATGCAAAGCGTAATGCTGAGTGCTGAATGTTGAATGCACCATCTTGGTACGTGGGGCACTTGCTTTTCTCTCACCATCCTAGGTGCTAGCTTTCTCGTCTAACACATATGCGCTCCACAGTCCCCTTCTGTGCATGGCAGAGAGCCCTCTCTGAGTCAGCCCCTCATTCGCCCATTTCTGTCCTGCCCAGGGCATTGGGGCACTAACTTTCTAAGATGGACGGAGAAGAGGCTCTACCGATCTATGTGGTACCCATCGTGCAAATAATATGAATCATACATATGGCACACATCACACATTTAATAGTCGCAAGTTGCAGAGTGAGTAGGTTTACCTCTGAAAAGGGATTAAAATATGATCAAGGCACAGAAAGTCCATCTTGCTAGTGTACTCTACCCAGAGGTTATGGGACTCTGGGATCCCAGTGGCCTCCTCGCACACATCATTCACGCTGTGGGCTTCTGCAGTCCATCTGCTGGGACCAGCAACACCCGACTTATCACCGCTACACCCCCGAGCACATGCGACGCAAAGACTCCTCCCTCTGCAGAGGTCACCGAGCTTGCGAACAGCCCTGCGTGTCAGCAGCCGGCGCCGGCACATGGCACTGACTGCAGCATCGCTTGCATTGCAGTGGAGTTTGCACAGCAGCATTGTTTGCATCGCAGTGCCACTTGCAATGCAGGGCAGCTTGCTTTGCTCCGCAATGTGCTTGAAAGCACACTTTGCATTGCAGTACATTAGGGATAACTTTGGCATGCAGCACAGTTTGTATCGCAGTACACATCTGACCGCATCTCACTTTGCACCGAAGCATGCTTCACATCACAGCACGCCTTGCAATGCGCTCACTTCCAGTGCTGCTCACCATGCATTCCATGGAACACTCTGCATCGCATCACAGCACAGTTGCACTGCAGCACGCTTTGCACCACATCTGCCTTTGAACGATATCAGACTTTGGGCCTGACTCACAAGGCTTTTTTTTCAATGGGTGCATCCAATTGAAAAACACGTTGTGTGTCAGGCCCTTTGCTTTGCAGCGCATTTTCCATTGCAGCTAGGTTGCACTGCATCTCCCTTGGCATTGCATGCCGCAGAGAGGGCTGGCGGTGAACCCATGCACTGCAAGCTGGGCCTGTGCCGTTCACATGGGGCAGCCATGAACAAACAGGAAGTTGTAATATGCGCGTCGGGGCGGCCTCCTGGTGTACACTCTGGCTTAGGCCCCAAACTGGCTGCTTCAATAGCAGCTCTGCTGTCTGTGCACCATGCAAGCAACACTGGGCCTATATCACCCTCTGCACCCCCCTACTGGAGGCCCCCAGCCCTTACAAAGCAGACACTGTTACTTAAAGTGCAGCATTTCTTGCGTGACCCTGATAGTGAGCGAGACCCCCCTCTGCCCGCAGACAAAGGGCTTGCAGAAGGCCTGCACCCCCCTTCCCAAGCACCCCCCCCCCCACCCAAGCACACCAGCATGACTCCTTACCTTGAAGCCGGGTCTGTGAGTGGAGCTGGGGTGCTCCTGCTGTAGCCTCATAGTCTTGTATCCACGTGACTTCCACGCTGCACCCGGGCTGGGCTCATACATTGATACAATGTATTTAGCCCAGCCCAGGAGCTTCTGCCTGCGGCCTGCACACTGTCAGTGCACCGAGCGCAGGGTTTAAATAAAAAGAGACAGATTACTGTGCCTTTAAGCTCTGCGCTCGGTGCCCTAAATCATATTGCAGTAGCTGCAACATGATTTCTAACTTAAAAAGGCAAACCAGTGGTATCGTATCGCAAATTGCGACGCAATACCGCTTATTTTATGCCTTGAAAGTAGACACTCTGTCCCTCATACTTATACATATAACAAGGACGTGCATGGTGTTCAAAACAATAGGGATTGAATTCACAATGTAACCAGTTTCTCTTCATAACCTGGGCGAACTCCCCTTCCCCATATTTAAATGTGATTCTGCTTCACAGTTCAAGAAAAGAATACAAGGAAATCCTGATTCGTAACAAAGTTCCGATACAGAAGATATATGGCTCTTCTTCCTCCTTAATCAGGCTCTTAGTTCCTCAATAGCAACAATGATTGTCTTGGTCAGGATTATTGGCCACTCCGACAACAAACAAAAATAATACAACTTCTTTGAAACAGCCTTGCACGGCTCTTCCTCCAGATGTACTAAAAACATAAAGTGTCCCTGTCAGGACCACCTTGTAGCAGTCCTTCATCTTCTACTTGGCCTGCTTCCATACCAGTCCTACATTCTCCAAAGGCTTTCCATTTGGGTATACTCCCCTGCCCAAACAGTGTTTCATAGCGACAAATGCTGTTGTGGCCAAAGTCAACTGACACAAGGTTTACAACAGCTTAACAGCATTCAACACATTGCAGCTTCAAAACATTCACCAACTTTCCATGGAAACCAAGATTCACATTGGTGCTCTTTAGTACTCTTCTGCAAATGATACTCTTCCCCTTCTGGATATATTTTCCCTGAAGGGCAGCCTTTTTGCCACTCTTGTTTCCCCACTACACAAGCAACCAAAGACTGAGAGGGATAGGGTCTCTTCCTACCTCTCCTCTGGTTTGGGAAATGTGTGGGTATTCCAGCTTGTACCAGATGCTGTAAACAATATGGACAACCAGTTTCAGGGTTTATAGATCTTACACTAGCCCCCTTCTGCTGCTGGCAATATTGGCTAGATTGTGTTTGCCTTGGTTTCAGTTTCTCTTGGCTTGGGCAATGCTTATTGACATTAACTCTTAACAAAGTGGTCCCCACAGTTGGTTGGGCTTTATACAAACTCACACTTTACAAGCTTACAGTCATTTGGCTTTGATATACTAGGCATTTTCTGCTTTTCACTAGTTCGCTATTCATAATTAACTTGGGAATCACTTTCCCTCACCCTCCTTCTGCTGTTTTACAATAGTTCGGTATTCAAAAGTAACGTGTGAACCATTTTCATTCACACACGAGTGCTGCTTTGCACTCTTATCTGTTCCCCTTGCTGCTGCTACAGGACTTCTGCTGCTGTGGTTCCTAGCGACCTGGCCAACCACTTCGGTAAATCTGCCCTGTGTAACAGTTTATAACACAGCACACTCCAGCCAGTGACTCCTTCCTCTGACAATGAATGTGGCGCACAATAAAAACGCTTTTTATCTTTAATCAACCATAGGTTCTTTATTTGAGTAGGCCCCCCAACCCGTCTCACATCCACCTTAACAAACACCCTGTGTCGCAATGGACCAGGAGCCAGGCCAGTGTATAACAATATGATATTTTTTTATGGTCAAATGCAAAAACAAGCAAAATCAAACAATTGGGCAGCAACCACCAATGTGGTGGCAATACAAATGCAAAGATTCCCACAATATAGTTAATTCAAACTCCTAACTCAATATGCAGAAACCATTAATAGCAAGCAAAAGAGAAATCTTTATTAAAAGCAACAGATAACATTCAGGTTAAGCACTTCCCCTGCAACACTCAGCCCCAAACATCTGCTAACTAAATTCTTTGTGGATGGAAGGCAGTAGCACGGAGTCAGTATGAACTGGGAAAAATCATATTTAGTTTTCCATCCACCACGCCAAGATGGGAGGCCGGAAAAGAAAATGAAAACCTTATTTATGCGCAAAATGGCATAATCGGATTTCATTTGTCACTCGCACAGCAATTTGCAACTGTGGTGGGATAGCTAGGACAGAAATGTGGGTTGCTACACTTGAGAGATAAGGAAGCTTACAGACTACTAAGCAGGGCGCCAAGGCAATGTGAACACAAGCTAAGAAACTCAATTTTTGAAAAGAAAAACAAATGCAAAAGAAAACATACGCGGCAGAATGGAAATTAGTTTCTACACGAGGCTTGGGAGGATAAGCAGCCACGAAAAGGGTTTGGCTGTCAAAATTGAAAATTGTTTTTTTAGGACAAGGAACAAATTCACATAACAGATAGGATTCTGATAGAAAAGGGTTTCTCTCAATGGGACTATGGTTTGGGTTTTTCTATGGGACAAATGCAACTTGGAATTGGTAGGAAAGCATGCAAAACAGAGGCAAATTCGGTTTCTGTTACACAAAGGTTAATTCTATTGAGGCTATATTTTAATGGCTATAATTATTAAATGCACTGGACATGAGGTGGTTAATTTCGAATGTCAACAAACTCACTGTGAATCTCTTTGTAGGGGAATTCATTGATTTACTTCCAAATAATGCTAAGGATTTATACAGACTTTTGAAAGATTTATGAAAAGGGATGCACTAACATACACAGGCTAATACAGATTAGTCTATGGAAAGGTGAACAGATTATACTGGCAATTTAGGACTTTGATGGGATTTCAATGGGATGCAAGGGTCAAAAGAGTGTGATGTGCAATTTTTGGGAACTGGGGTTATGTGCTACTTTTAATGTAAGCTTGAGTTTGGGATTCTGGAAAGCCAGCAAAGTCTCTGGACAGCTGGCCCAAGGGATCTGGTTCTTCTGGCCGGCTGGGCCAAGGGATCTGGTCACTGGTACGGCTGGGTCAAGGGATCTGATCACTGGGCTCTCCTTGATGGGATGCTGGAGAGCTAGACAAGGTCTAGTCACTGCACTCTAGGATGGGGTCATCTGCCTCCTCTCCTTTCTTCCTGGATTCTTGGGTGTGCCTAGATCTGGATGAATGGATGGATCTGTCTGGATGGATGGATATGGTTTCCTGGATCTTGAATGGATTTTGAATCTTGAGTGAGTCTTGAGTGTGAGTCTCTTGTGTTTCTGTCTCCCCCTTATATAGTCAAAATGACATAATTGAATGTACAACCTGGGGGGGGTGGGAAGTATCCTGGAATTATCCCTCTCCTGGGATAGGACAGCTGACCAGTCCTCCCTCCGCCCACTGAGCCGATTGGTTATGGGGAAATTACATCATTTATGTGTTTGCATTTATGACCTTTCTTTGTCTCTCCAGCCTACCTTTTACCAAAAAGGAGTCATAGATCAAAACATCAAACCTATACTAGCCACCGCCCTGAGAAGTAGATATGCGTATTTACTAGGTCACAGGGAATTGGACAATCCGATCGCCGACTCTGTGCGAAGTCACATCGCCCTTTCGCACATTTTCGACGTTTTTATAAAATGCGTATGAAAAATTCTGCCAATGACTACACATGTTCACAGTAACAATTTGCATCATCCCACCTAGTTTCATATTTGTCCCATTTAGAATTCACCCCGAAATGCGTCTTTCAAGGCCATTTCAGTTCACCAAGTGCTAGAAACATGTACTTGGTTGTTGAGGATGGCTGCATGCATACACAGGATGGAACAACTGAGGAGAAACTTAACAGTAGTTTATTCCAGTATCAAGGTGAGACAACCCCAGCCTGGGAGCCAGCAACCAACTGACTCTCTCCAGCATCTCTATCCACAACTCCCTCACATACCCAAACTCTGAACCAAAACATGTATACTTAGATACTGTTGTCAGGCATTGAAGGTTCTAAGAACAACAATACATATAGCAGTGAGATTCATACAGTAGCAATGGAAGATGAACTGTATTGTAAAGTCCTCAAAAAGGTCAAGAGTAAAGACATTAAAGGATGGGACACAGTGCTGGAAGGGTTTGGTAGGGTAAAGGATGAGTTATGGGCACAAGTGGGATTATCTGTTTTGTGGTCATCAACTTGTGGTTCTGATTGGCATGAGGAGAACAATAATTGATTTAGCCCATGTTGGTCACTTAGGTGCAGAAAGGACCAAGGGCTTAGTGAGGGCTGATTTTTGGTGGCCTGGGGTAGACAAGGATGTGAAGAGGCAGGTCTTGGCTTGCTCGGAATGTATGGAAGGTGATAAAGGGCTTACCATTCAAAAGGTTCCCATGGTTGTAAGAGACAGTCCCAAACTGCCATGGGATGAGGTGGCGATTGAGTTGTTAGGACCTTTTAATATCAGTGGTTGTAGGGATACCTACCTGTTGGTGCTAATTGACATCCTTTCCAAATGGCCCAAGGTATGTGTACTGAAGCGGATCTCGAGTCGCAAGATTATCCAATTTTTAGAACAGCTGTTTTGGAGGGAGGGTTTTCCCAAAAGATGCATATACAGAAGGCAACAACTGAGGAGAAACTTAACGGTAGTTTATTCCGGTATCAAGGTGAGACAAACCCAGCCTGGGAGCCAGCAGCCAATGGACTCTCTCCAGCATCTATATCCAACTTTGGTCTCTTTGCATTTGTCAAAAAATCACATGAAAAACTGGCATAATACAAAATGATTACTTATTCAGGGTGCTGGGAAAAATGTCTTAAACCACAGAAGTCCCTTAATGTCAATGGGGTGGATTTGTCACACGTGTGGGTGGTGCTGCAGCCCCCACAGAAAACAGTCCCTGCCAGGCCCAGCTTACAACAAAGGACTTTTATCATGCCCTTTGAAGTTTGACAGTTCCTCCCTCAGAGTGGGTGCTGGAGGAAATCACACCTCTTGGCCATGCAACAGCCCTAATGGCTTCCATTGTTCCTTCTTCCAGGGCTGCTAGTCTAGCAAGGCAGTGAATCCTCATACTCTTGGCCTTTTCATATGTCATTGTGGGCCAGTTCACTAATGGATGCGACTGTTTCAGTGGGAGATAGGGCTGGCCTTTGAATTCAGTACCTGGTCCAAAAACCCGGTTTTACTGGTTTCTGAGTCTTTTCTAAGTAACCAAGTCTTGTGGGGACGTATATAATGTACATTATATAACCAAACCTCCACCCATATATTCAATCACATTTTTGTGCGAGCAAAAGCTGTCATTTGACATTAACTTTTAAACTGAATTTTCCTTATTTTCAAAAGAGCAGATTCACACGTGTGTTCATTTCAAGTTTAAAAATGCGGTTTCTGCAACTCGCGGGATTAACTTTCAATTAATCTTCTGGGGGGTTTTGCATGTACTGTTGGTTTATGGACACCAAAGGATACTGCACAGGATCACTTTGATATTGATATGGAAAAATAAATGCCACGTTATTTCTTTCATTTACTGCAATTGAAGCGCAATGGTTCACATCAAAAGGAAACAAAAGCAGTGTTGAGTGAAAAGCAGAACTCTCTGCCCCTCATGTGATTTCTCAGTAGACAATGCCGTTATTCGGATGGTATTGCCTAACTTTTGGGCAATCCGATGAAATAAAGCACACAGAGGTGGGTTTTGATGGAGCGCACAATTTGGTGGTGTTTTAAAAGAAAGAAAGAAATAACAAATGCAGGGCCGTCTTGAATACTGTGCGCTGCTTTAATATTCAGAGGACAGAACAGCAAATGTGGTGCCATTCTCAATGCAGGTCTTTTTCTGCTGATTCAACTTGAAAGTAAAGCAAATGCAGAGTGGGGCTTCGGGGGAAATTGAACAAAGGGATTTCCCATTCCTCCTCGACCTGCTTCCCCCTCATGTGATCCTACCGCAAAACACCACCCCCAGGGTCGAGATCAGAGAGTGTCTGCCTTTCCCTGACCACCTTGAGAAGCGTATGAGGCCAGGTTTTTGGGGGGGATCATTGCTGATTCATCACACCTGCCAAGCATGCAACTTTTCCTTGTTTGCTTCTTTTTGACTCAGGGTCCTAGACCCTCTTATTCTTGGCTTCTCATGTGGGTTCAGGTCCTAGACTTGTACTTCGTTGTCATATCTATTTGCTTCACTCTCCTGCCAAATATAGGATTCCTCTCTTGGTTATTCTTGGGGTCTCAGACCCTCTTATACTTTGACTTCCATATATGTGCGGATCCCAGACCCGCAATGTCCCTTCAGTGTCTCAGACCCTCTTATTCCTTGGGGTCCCAGACCCGCTTATACTTTCACTTCCATTTCCATATGGGTGTAGGTCTCAGACTTGCAATGTCCCTTCAGGGTCCCAGACCCTCTTGCCCCAGCTTCTCTTTTCACCCCCTTGCTTTCCCCAATCTCCAACCCCTCTTGTGTAACCTGTGTACCTGTTTGCCTCTTTGTTGTAGGTACCAGAGTTTCCCAAACAGCTTTGTTGCTTCTCGAAGCTCCGGTGGGTGTGGGTAAGCGGCAGGTCTTCAGCGGCTCTGCAGACATCCGACTCTGCCCGGATGCCCATCCTTCCTCGCAGGCGCTTCGCCGGGGCCTGGGGCGCCCAGTGGTTCATCT
This sequence comes from Ambystoma mexicanum, assembly GCF_040938575.1. Taxonomy (NCBI): domain Eukaryota; kingdom Metazoa; phylum Chordata; class Amphibia; order Caudata; family Ambystomatidae; genus Ambystoma; species Ambystoma mexicanum. The sequence goes on from NC_090936.1 coordinate 439,301,093, forward strand.
CGGCAACAGCACCAGTGCTCCTTCCTGCTTGTACCAGGTTCACGTTCTCCTTTTCCTCCGTTCAAGGCTTCCCTTTCAGCTCTCATCTGCTTGCCCGGTACACGACTCCCACAGGCCCTCCTCAGAGGATTGTTCTCCCTCCCTGTTCCAGCTGATCTAATTTTGAAATTCTGCACTGGTTTGTTGCTTTCGTTTGGGCTTATGAGAAGCTAGACCACCCGCGCTGATTCTCCAAAGTAATGCTTGGACTTGCTGTCTTCTTTGCAGTACTTTTAAAAAACAGCAGATGCAAAATACTTGGTTGGTATTTTAGTCTTGTCAAGTATATTAGTTTGACTACCTTGACAATACAACCTATTTGCACTGGCTAGAGGGTGGAAGGAGGACTTGTTATTGGTGAAGGTGTTGGCAGTACTGAAGCAGGGGCATACCACGTTTCCTGAGAATAGTCATCCCCAATCCCAGAGGGGGCTTCCATCCCCATGAGATCCTCCCTTGGTGCACCACCCCCATCAGGGTTATTGTATTGTGAATGCACTGCTCAGGCCCCATGGGAAAGATCCCCCAATAGGGGAAGAGGATGCCATTCTCAGATTCGTAATAGTAGACGGTACCCCCTAGACACATCCTGATTTGCTAGTTCTTGTGTTGGTAGATGTGAGCATTGAACACTATGGGCATGCGCACACTGAAAACAAGGTTTGAATTCAGAAGTATGAATGTCATTTAAAATGTGGACCCTCATTTGTAGACCCAACCTTGCACAAATACCTATCTCCTAAAGAGATTCGACCTGTAAGGATGCAATTGTGTGAATTAGTTCAGTGGAGTGGCAGGTAGCTAATAACACATAACGTCTGGTTGTGTGATATGCTCGGGATGTGGCACAACTGCTCAGATAAATCGTGCTGTGGTTAAATTGTCATGTTAAACGCTTTTATTCTACACCCACCACCACCAAAGTGGCCTTGCAGTCCTTTCCTGAGAGTGGTATATTGTGGCCCTGCTTGGGGTTAAACAGACTGTGGTATGTTGTAGACAGGAAATGGGGGAGGGGCAGGCATGGCGAAGGGTAAGGAGATAAGAGAAGCAGGAGTAGGACAAATGAGACATAATAATTTAAAGGTACAAGGAGGTTTAAGGGGAAAGTGTATGCTTGTGGTTGTAAGGGTGCATGTGTAATCATTTGTCATGGATGAAAACATTTTCGTAAAGGTAGTGAAACTTGCCCATGATTCCAAGCAATTTTCTGTGAGGACAGTTTTTGTCTGCAGGGCTTTTGTGGTACTAGAATGAGGCAATACATGGTTGTGTGATGCACGTGAGTAGTGCTGAAGCATTCCCTTGAACTGAAGCATGCCCTTGAAGTGTGACATCTTCGTCCCTAGAAAGTTTAACAGTCCTTGCCGGTAAAGCAGAATCGGTGGGTGCTGTGAGGTTGGCATCATGGAAGGAGACGGAGACAACAGATTCCAAATTTAACAACAATGTTTTATTAAGGAAATGTCAGGATGGTGTAAGGCCTATCCTGCCCTAAGCTAAGGTGGGATCTCCCTACCTAAAGAAATTAAGGAAAGGCTGTGTCCGAATGTTCAACTGAAAAGTCTGTCTGTGTCCAAAACCTATGCTTGCCTTCACAGCTATACAAAACAATGTGTAGGGATGTCAACCATAAACTAAACAGTGATTCAAACATAAAGTTCGAGCTATTTCCAGCTTGGACTTGCTCTTCAGCTTCTTTTCCACCAAAGTCAAGAAGTACACCACAATGTTTCATTTACCTTAATTTCAAACGTGAAGAAACACAGTTCTACACTTTTGCAAGGGTTAGGGTACCCTTTCCCAAATTCCAAACGGTTCAGGGCAATATGCTGTAGGGTTCCCTTCACCAAGTTCAATGTTCAAATATAACACAAAAAGAAGTGGGGGCATGGCTTGGCGGCCATGCGCTAGAGACGCAGATTTGCAGAGCTCCTGCACGATCCGTACAATTGGTCCGATAAGCTAGCACACAACACAAATATACCGTAAGAAATTTGGAGAAGGAGTGCTGGAAGGGCTGAGGCACGGCTGGGGAGACACCGTCAAGGAACCGCGAGATGGAGAAAGAAGGGGAGAGCCTGCAGCGAGATCCGACCTATGCGGCCTCACAAAATGGCAGACGCGTTGTGGAGCTGGTGAACCCCGGTGCTAGCAGCCCCGGGCGAGGGACGTGCAAGTCAGGAGAAGAGCCGAACACAGGTTGCCAGCGAGGGGGGGCAAACTAAAAGTTGCACCCGATCCCCAACACGAGGGCGGATCGTGAAGACAGTGGGACTGACTGTTCACGACGCCGACAGGGCACGCGCAGGAAGTCCCAAGCCCGGGAGCGCCCGCTGAGGATGACAAGGACCTATAGCTCGGACACCATGCAGGCAGACCCAAGAGAACCCGCTACACCGCAGCCGCACGATGGGGGAGAGAGGCGAAGACCGAGACCTCCGAACCCGGACATTAGCGAAGCGAGGTCAGGTAGCCTCGTGGAGATCCAGCACCAACTTCACTGACCTCATACTGATCGAGGCAAAGGGAGAAGCCGGTTTCGGGGGACCAGACCTGGCAGGCGGACCCACCGGGGCGAGACAGCGACTGCACAGCAGGCTTCCCAGGTGGGCCCGACACACTGACCCAGGATAGATGGAAGAGCGGAGAGACTCCCAGCGTGGAGAGGGACGTGTGGAGCACAGCCGTGCACTGGGTACCCGGGAAGAGAAGGCTGTGTACGCAGAGGGCCTCGGCCCGGATTGCAACTGCCAAGTAAGACAATTTTGCGAGCGATCCTCCCTGGAAACTGCCAAAACGGAACACCCCCTGGGGGAGAGAGTCAGAGAGGGCACAGAGACGGCTAACAGACATTGCGGAGAGGGCCAGAGGGGCGGTGGAAAACAGTGGAGCCGGCTGCTGGTTAGCCAAGCTGAGTTGGCCGGGAGCCCCAAGGACACAGAGATCCGAACGGCGAGACAACAAACACAAGAAGGGACACAACCTCGGCCAAGGTGATCCGAGAGGCAGGGGGACACTGGAAGGACCAGTATCAGGCCCCATGAACAAGGGAGAAGGCCCACAGCGGGTCTAACTAATACCAACAGCTGGAGGCCGGCGGGGGACCGCCCGGACAAGAGACACGCAAGCCCACTATCGGATCAACTGAGGGCATCACGTATCCTCTCCGGACGGCGGACAGAAGGAGGCAGACCATTGTCCTCGCACCGAACCCCAGGAGCAAGGTGGGTGGCCCATAAATGCCCCTCAGAGCACCATCATAAGGCGAGTCAAACTGTCACCAGTACGTGAGGGGGCCACTGTGACGCAACAGGGTGCATCCACAAAATGAGAGAGGCCACAGCCCATTGACAGTCTCACACTAGCCAGCCATAGAGTGTGGGCCTGGACTCGAAGGGGTCTGGAAATAAGGGTATAAACAACCCATACAAAAACTGTGTGAGTAGGGGCCCAGCCCAACATCCAACCCGGGCAGATCAGACGTCGGCAAAGGCAAGTAGTACACTTGGGAAGGCAGAGTCCATTGATCAGGACGCCGTAGCCCTCGCTGCGAGGAAAGCCTGTTAAGGCCCAAGCGGCCTCTAGAAGGAAGCGCATAGACTAGAGACGGGCAGGTACCTCAGAGCCCATACAGCAGCATGCAGACCGCGGACCGGCAGAAGGCAGGTGGAGCAGGGACAGCATGGCCCTTTCCACAGGGAAACCGGCTGGGAGTCATGGTGGGCCCCAGGAGGGAAGGAAGGGCACGTACCAGGGCAGGGTAAACCCCCAAAAACCGCCACAATACAGCGGGCCATCAAACAACTGGAAGGAGGAAGGAGGAAGTACTGGAATCCCAGGGGTGTCTGGTGTTAAGTAACACGGAACCTCGCAACAGACAAGCCCATAACATGGAATATAAGAATGAGGCTTGACAACTAGACAGCAGGAGGAGGGCTAAGACAAAGGCAAGAGGACCCAGAGACTGCAGTCACACAGCATTTTACACGCATCCAGGAGTCCACACCAGCAGACAGGGCGGATTAGCTTTGCAAGGCAAAATAAACGCTATGTTGGAGGTCACAGTCCACTGTCCACTGGCACACAATCACTCATCTGCTAGCAGGAATAGGGCGAACCTGGACTCATGGACACAGATAAAGAACACGCCCTGATAAAGGCCTACATAAGCAGAGGCCTAGTCTAACAGACCAGAGCATAACAGCATACGCTAAAAAGGGTGCCTGGGCCCGAGAAAGGCGAGCAGATGGTAGAAGGGAGACGAATCAAAATTGCAGGCGCCACATCACTGTTGCCCACCACCAACGGGGCCCTGTCGGAATGAGAGGATTGAGGCCCCAGCGGGGCAAGAACGGTGGACAAACAAGCACACGGACCAGGAAGCTCGGAGTGTCACAGCAGCACGGACCCATGGTACAAGGGGCAACATCAGTGAGCAGAAAATAGCGCAGAGACGCCGACCGGACACACATCGGTGGCAGGGAGGAAGCAAGGCTGGGGCCCCGACGCAAGAGGCAAGGTGCCCCCAGTAAGGATATGTCGGAAAATCAGAAAGGGGGGAAAGAAAAACAAATAAGCATGGAGGCGTTTGCCCGGAAGACTGAAGCGCCCCAGGCGGAGGTGCCAGAACCTGGCTCCAGCAGAACTGATACTGCGCAGGCTGAGAAGGGAAAGGAAGAGGGCTGCATCTTTGAGGCCATAGCAGCGCTAAAAACCTTGCTTGAATTTAAAATGGATGCAGTGATAGTGTATGTTTGACTCTTACGGCAAGATGTAAGGAACCTATCAGAAAGGGTTGGCATGGCAGAACAGCAAGTGCAGAGTAACACAGCGAACATAACTGCTACCCAGAGCAAAATGGCAGAGGCGTTGGACCGGATACGTACCTTGGAGCAGAGGGCTGAGGACGCAGAAGGAAGAGCCAGGCGCAACAATGTGCGCATAGTGGGGCTGTCGGAGGGCGAAGGAGGCAGGGACCCAACGGGATACGTAGAGAACCTACTGCTCCAAGAAGTGGGGGAAGGGCATCTATCCCAGGGATTCATGGTGGAGAGAGCGCACAGGGCTTTAACTAGGAAACCTCACTCAGGGGTGCCCCCAAGACCCATGATAGCAAAGATCATAAACTTCAGAGACAGAAAAAAGATCTTGATATTTTCAAGAGAGGGTGGGGTCATAACAAGGAACGCTGCCAGAATAACTATCTACACAGATTACACGGCGCAAGTCAAACGCAGAGCACAATTTTGGTCAACAAAGGAACGCCTCAGGGTCGCCAAGGTACGATTCATGCTGATGTACGTACCCAGCCAAATTGAAAGTGTTATACAATGGCAGGCCACACTTCTTCAAGACCACGACAGAGGCCCAAGAATGGATGGACCAACAAGGGATCCCGCAACTGAGAGACGGGGACGAGCGGGAAGTCAGGAACGCTCCCCGGTGACCCACGAAGAAGAGCACCGGACAGATGAGTGACAGTTCAGAGACTAGAACCAGCAGTTTGTAAGATGCAGGAGCCCGCAGTCTCTGAGAGCAGGCCGCCAAGATCCACAGATGAGACCCTGCAGAAGAACAGTATTTGCGATGCCAGTTTTAAGGCATCACGCTGCAACGAGTGCACCCACAGGAGGGAAGGGAGAACCTCGAGAGCAGCAGAGTCAGAGCGGGGGGTGGGGGGCTGGGCGTTTGTTTATAGTTGTAGTAATTGCATGGTTAGTTTGGTTAGGTGAAGGCACGAGTGGAGGAAAAAGCATCAAACGACAAGGCAAAAAGAGAGAGCGATCAGAGCTACGTCCAAACGCAGAGAACCAGAGAGGCACACCATGGATGTGGGCCCACGCAGAACAGATGCAGGAGGAGGCCACCAGGATGCAGAGGGACCAACACCACCCCAATGAGCTGGGGAAAGTGACGGTGGACCCGGAAGCACCAAACTAGAAGAACAAGTTTACGAGCCCATGGGAATGAGCGGGCCACCGGATTCAGCAAACACATGGGCCAGGAAGTACTAAACGTAGTCACATGGAATGTCAGGAGACTAAATGCCCACGTCAAGAGGCTGAGGGTCTATGCCTAGCTGAATAGGGCAAAGGTCCACATTGCAATGCTGCAGGAGACACACCTGACGGCCGAAAAGCAAGATAAGGTAGCCAAGAAGTGGGGAGGCCAAATGTACTGTTCAACGTATTCTAACTACGCAAGGGAAGTGTTGACGTGGATTACTCCAGGTACCCCGTTCCAACTCATAAAACAAGAAAGGGATACGGAGGGCAGAGTATTGATCATACAGGGAATGTTGGAGAATCGAGAGGTGTGCCTGGTGAACACGTATGCCCCCAACCACGATGCAACAGAGTTTTTTAGGACAGTCACGCCCCGGCTGGCCCCTTATAGGGATACATCGATCATCTGGGCCGGTGACTTCAGCTGTAGATTAGACCCTCGACTGGATAGATTGGACTCCAAGCACAAGAAGCCAGCACCGCCGGCCAGAGCACTACCGAAGATATTGGAGCAGCTTGAGTTGGAAGACGTCTGGAGGAAGGTACACGTGGGCATTAGGGGATGGACACACTACAGCGTCCCGCATGGGATATTCACCCAAATGGACTATCTGTTCACGGGCAAGGAGATACTAGGGGAAATTCAACAGGGCACATATTCATGCACGAACACTCTCCGACCATTCCCTGCTCGGTGCGGCGTGGGCACGTACACACAGGAGAGCCCCTATACCCACATGGCGAATGAGGACAGAAGCATTGTTAGATGGGGAATGCCAGGAGCACATCCAGAGCACAATAGACGACTATTTTGAGCACAACACGGGAAGTGTGGATAGCACTGGAACGGTCTGGGAGGCCCTTAAGGTGGTATTTAGGGGAGCGGCAATAGGGAAGACTGGAGGCCTTAGGGGAGAGATTTTGGCTGAACTAGAGGGAGTAGAAAGAGAGGTTGAAAGGGCTCAAGCACGAGCAGGCGAGATTGGAGAAGAACTGGGAGATCTCACTACCTTGAGGCAACAGTGTATGGCAATCTGGGAAAGGCTGGGGAAGCTGGATTGGGAAGTATATACAGAGGCTACATACAGAGGGAGACAGCCCAGCAGGCTCCTAGCCTGGCTAACTAAACAGGATGGCAAACGAGAACCGATAAACGCAATTAAAGACGAGCAGGGGGTGATGATTAGGACCCAGGAAGGCATTTATACGGTTTTCTCGCGATTCTACGAGATACTATATTTGCGGGTCCAGGAGGCAGAGGCAGGAGATATAGCTGATGCTCTGTTGGAAATCAACCTTCCCCAACTAACAGAGGAGCAAACTCAAATGTTAGATACACCCCTCACAGTGGAAGAACCGTCTGCGTTATAGCCCAGTTTCCGACAGGTAAGTCTCTGGGGCCCGATGGGTTACGAGGTGAATTCTACAAGAAATACAGGGACAGCCTGGCCCGAGATTATTGGAGACACTAGAGGAGGCATGCGAGAGGGGACGGCTCACAAGCAGTATGTCGGAATCAACAATAGTACCAATACTAAAACCAGGGAAGCCGCCTCTAGAGTGCGGTTCCTATAGACCAATTTCCCTGATAAACCAACATTCCAAAATCCTGACAGTGGCTTTGACCAACCGGCTTGAAAGGGTTATACCCACCCTAGTGCACCCAGATCAAACTGGGTATGTACCGACAAGGAATACAATGTGGAATCTCCGCAGACTCCACCACGTTATAGACAACACGAATCAGGAAGAAGGGGAAAGCGCAGTGGCTTCACTGGATGATATAAAGGCATTTGACTCAGTGAACTGGGACTGGCTCCTGGGAGTGCTCGCCCACTTTGGGATAGGTGAAGGGTTCCTACGTTGGATCAAGCTCTTATACAAGGATCCAAGGGCGAGGGTGAAGATGGGCAGACACGTTTCGGAGGAGTGGAGCATAGCACGGGGTACGAAGCAGGGATGTCCACTGTCCCCAATGTTATATATCCTGGCCCTAGAACCATTTGCAGCCTTTCTAATGGCTTAGTACAAGGACACTGGAATAGTGATAGATGGGGAAGTACACCAAATATCAATCTATGCAGATGACATTCTGCTCTATGTCCAGAAACCACTGACACACTTGCCGGACCTGCTCAAAGACCTGGGAGCATTCGGCAGGCTGTCGGGAATTACTATCAACAAGGAAAAATCCTCGTTGTTCCCCTTGGCGGGCCTGAGAGGTGCAACCCCCAGACCAGTTATCGCATCTAGGCCTCACATGAACCCCACTCACTTTCAGATATCTAGGAATGGATATACATCACAACACTAAAGAGACGCACAAGGCTAACACACAGGTGGCCCTAGATGAAATAGGGAAGGCCATGCACTTTTGGAGGACGCTACCGTTGGGGATGATAGGGAGCGCAGCCCTGTTGAAGATGACGGTGCTACCATGTCCCCTGTATTATTTCACTAACATTCCCTACAACATCGCTGGGTCGTTCTTTAAAGTAGTACACGCCATGGCAAGGGAGTTGCTGTGGGGAGGCGGGAGAAACAGGGTCGCACTGAACACTACAAAGGCACTACGATTGGGAGGGGCATCAGGCTCATGGACTTCGAACAATATTATTTGGCAGCTCAACTTAAATTTTTGGTGCAATGGTTGGGCGAGGACACATCAATAGACTCAATACTTTTTCAACCGTTGGTGCAGCAATATTACTTGAGAGAGCTCCTCTGGATAGATACAGCCTCAGCTAAAACACTCCCTAACATGGTCAGGCTGGGCGTAGCTCTATGGAAAAGAACGTGGAAAATCCAAGGCATAAGGGACCCCAACTCCAGGCAAATCCTTCTTGCGGGATTAGTTGATGCCTGCATTGCAAATCTGGCAATGTATAGAACACAGTAGGAATATAAGGGAGTAGCCCAAATAGGAGATTTGTGGCAAAATGGACACTGGCTGGACTTCCGGACCCTGGTAGAAAAGCAGGGCATACACAAGGGCGATAGAGGGGTGGTGGCTGGACCTGCAGAAATGGGCGATAGCCGAAACATCAGTGTGGACAAGGGCAACGCAAAGGGGAGAAGGCGACAGTGGGGCTAAGGTATTGGCATGGAACACCCTTGTGCAGGACCTGTTCGGAAGCGGTGAAGGAGACAGCTCAGGTGAGCCAGGAGGCCTGGATGAGGACTACCCAGATGACCGAGGATGCTCGGAGGTTAAGAGACTAAACAAATCAGTGGGGGGGGGGGGCAACCGCACCCAGGGGAAATACAGAGAGTGCATGAACATCATGAACACAGGGAAAGAGGGCCTTGTCGTGAATCGAGCAGACAAGAAATAATGTGAACTCCAACTTGAATGTGCCCATAGAGATGTGATGTCTGTTGTTGTTCGTTATGTTTTGTGTTGGAAATGCAAATAAAAAGGTTTAAAAGAATAATAATAAAGAAGTATCTTGAAGCTTTGTTTGGCGATTGGTTTTCCATAAGACTTTGCAACTCAGGGCTCCCTTCCCCAACATTGATATTTACTGTTTGTTGTTTTCCTTCTTTCACTACACAAACTTCCTTGTCGACTTGTAGAGGTTCCCTGGTTTTAGCGCAGTTTCAGACCACACGGTCCACCCATTACAAGGTCCCGCAACCAGGAACCTAGCATTCACTTTCAATAGTTCTGGATTCCCCATAAAATAGTTCTCCGGTCTTGGCGCAGTTTCAGACCACACGTTCCACCCATTGAGGTTCACGCAACCAGGAACTTCCAGGCTTCCTTGAGAAGTTCAATATTCAAACAAACAAGTGGTTTCTCAAATGCAACTTCAGAACTTTAACCTATGAGTGGTTTCTCAATCTTGGCTTCACTTTGTACTTAGTTGTTTATTCAACTCGGCTGTTCATAAATTTTCAGTTTGTTGTTCATTCCATCACAAATGCAGCTTTTCTTATTTAATTTAATTCAATCATCAATTTGTTATTCCATGAATAGTTCTTTACGTGATTCATTTAAATAAATACACCTTTCTTTCTTTATTCCATTTTGGTTTTCAATAAAGGTAACTTTACTTGTGTCATTCAATCCAGTATTCATTAAAAGTTGATTCATTAAAGGCTGCTTTGCTTGCTTTTACTCAGTTCGGTATTCAATAAAGGCATCTCATTCATTTAGGTATTTGAAACGATGCTGCTTCATTGATTTCCATTGATCGCTACTGCATTCACAGTCTTCTGGAGTGCCCCAGTGATTAAAGTGTCCCAGACACTTACTGACTCATCAGCTCCTTCATGCGGCTTCTCCCTCCTTTCGGGAAAGCCTGCTCCCCGGGCGTGTCTCTCCGCTCACTCCGGCTCTCGTGCACAGCTTTGCCTTTGCTTGCCGATGGCCTCTGCTGCCCGCCTTCCCCTCTGTGGGATCATCGTCCTGCACTGGGTTTCATTCGGCGTCTTGGATTTTTGGCGTCTCTCTCTCTCCCACAGAGCTCCTTCTGCTTTTTCTTTCCCGGCTCTCTTTCTCTCCTTCACTGTGCTGCTTCTTACCCACCTGTGGTCCGGTAACAGGCTGCAGGTGTGGTCCATCAATTACTGTTGCCCTGCTCTCATTACCAGGACATGCCTGACCTTCATGCATCTTCTTTGTCCCAGTACCAAAGTAGTGAGAGTAATTGGTGTTTATTACTTTTAGTTGCTTCTTCCTCATCTCAGTACTTGAATAGGGAAAGGGTGTAATATTGGTAACTCGCAAGTGTTTCTTCCACATCTCAATACTGTTAGGTATTCCAAGAGGAGAATGAAGGGGATATACTTTTATAATGACCCAAAAAGGTCAGAGGTTGGTTATTCCAGGAATACTTTATCCCCAATCTTTCGCTTTCTCTTTTTAACCCTCTTGGAATGATATTTCCTATCCCTCTCCGAGGCAAGGGACCAACGTGAACAATATCCCATAACCACTTCTGGGATATGGGTTCTTTTCTGAAAGGAAGATGTAAAGTACTGTGTCTTCACTAATGGTATCCCATCTCCAATCCCCAAGGACACTCTATCCAGGTGATGCTCCCTCGCTTTTCCAACCCCAGGGTCTGGATCCAATAATGATGGCTGCCCCCTGGCCACCTGAGAAGAGGATCCAGGGGGAAAAGAAGTGAGAATACCTTCAGGTTTCTTACAGTGCACAGCCGCCTTTCAGAAGTTCTATGGCCAAGAATTGGCCATTAACATGTGAAGGAGTCATACCATCACTGCGAATCTAAAATACAGACTGGGCTTTTACTGCGCTGTCAGCATTTTAGAGAATGCAGACTCCCATTGCTGCACCCAAGTGGAGCGGAGGTTTCCCCCGCTCTCCTTGGTCACAGTAATGGGAGTTGGGAGCTGCAGGGGTGTCCCCCGCTTACCATTACGGTAAGCGGGGGACAGGAAAAAGAAAACCAATATTTTTAAAGGACCCAGCAGCATCAGTGCTGCCCCATGTAAGTGCGAGGAACTGATGCTGCAGGGGTACAAGGGATTCGACAGTGCACCGAGAAGTGTGCTGTGGTAAAGGTAAGTTGGGTGGGGGTTGGAGTATTGCAGGGGAAAAGTGATCAATCTGATCACTGCGCCTGCGCCGTGCCGTAATTGACATCAACATTTTAGTCGGCGTAGTTACAGGTGGCGCACTGATGACATAGATTCCATGTCACTGCCAGGTACAAAAAAGGGGAAGCAGGGAAGAAGTGAGTAAGAAGCGGGTATGGCGATCCCCTATGAGCCCTTACTGCTTGGCAACTTGAGGGATACAATTGATTACTCGATGGTAGGTGTTGAGGTGTTGTGTAAAAGTATGCTTCCTTACTTGAGAGCAGGCTATCAATGATGGTCACAAATACCCACCTAGAGTGAGAAAATATACCCAGAGCTCCCTATCAAGACTGTGTTCCATCAACTGTGTAAAATTATGAATGCTTGCAAACTTTGGAACATGGAATTCTCCCAATTACTCAAGCACTCTTGGATTACCCAATTAAAATCCCAAAGTCACAGGTAACTACAATCTTATGACCAATACCTCCTTCCTCCCAAGAATTCTGGAAAAGGTTGTCACAGCACAGCACCAGACATTTGATTAAACCCACTGTCTTTTAGGCTAGGGGCAATCCAGATTCAGACTGATTTGTGGCACTCAAAACACCCTAGTTGATGTCCTTGAGCAGTTGCTGTAGAATTTAGATGAGTATTATGATTGCTCATCATTATGCCTGCTTTGTCAGCTGCTTTCGACACCCTCGACCACTGACTAATCTTGAACAGATTGCGAACTGTGAAGAGCATGTTGCTTTAATTCCTTATCTGGCCATAACGAATGTGTACGCTGGCAAGCTTTTCTACTCCAGAGGTACCAATAAAATGTGGGTTCCCCAACAAGCTCCGAACTCTGTCCCCTATTCAGCAGGGTGCAAAATTGAGGGGAGCTGGGAGCTATTTAGCTCCTGCTTCTAGCCTAGAAGATCCTGGTCAGCTGAAAACCAACAGCTACCAGGAGCTACTTTTGGCTCCTGTGAGGGGTCAGAAATGTGAAGCGGACAACTTTTGGATGATTTCTAAAACTTTGCCATTTTTATTAAATTATACATTTCATCAAATGCTTCACTATCCCTACTCTGACTACGATTTACCTGCGTATCAAAACTAAAGGTAAACACTAACACAGGTTATCTGGCCCTCGCACTACATCAAATGCATAACGAAATGAATGGCTATTCACAAGAACATCAACAATGATATTCACAGTCTTTCTTGGTAACCCGGGTGACCTCCCCTTCCCCACGTTTCAAGGTAACTTCAGTCCCAATGTTCAACAAAAAGAAACAATGAAATCTGGGTTTGAAAACAGTCTCAATTCAGTTCTTGGCTCCTTCAATATATGAAGAGAAAGTTTAGTTAAACAAGGTTCAAACAACAGAAAATCTCTTCTTGCTGGAATAATGAATTTCCACTTCATCAAAGAGCATCAGTGTTATTTCCAGCCAAGATGCTTTGCCGCAACCTATAAATGTCCATAAAGAAATGCATTTCTATTTCTTTTCTAGGCTCAGATAGACACAACTTCTGATTAGGTTGATAAAATCCAACTTCTGTTTAACACTTATTTAGCTTCTCTTAATAGCATTTGTAATCACTGTTTATCTCTGTCAGGATGACTTCACAGCACTTCTACTTCCCTCTAGACAACTCTTAGCTTAGAGTAACGTGTGCTCTGCAGGATTTCACCAAGAGACTCTTCTCCTCTGCCCCACAGTGTTCCACCTCTAATTGTGCCACTGAAATTTAAAATCTACTGACAGCCAAAAACACCACAGCTTCAGTACTTTGTATCTTTGTTGTGACTTCAAGCCGTTTTTCAGATATGACAGGATTAATTTTATGGCACTTCAGCATCTTCAAGTAAGCAAGGCACTCTTCCTCTGAATATTCCCTTTTCAGAGGGGCAGCCTCTTTGCCACTCGTGGCTGTCTGCAACAATGACAGCCCAAAATTGGCTTTAGGAAATACTTCTCTCTTTCTCCTGTTGGCTTTGGTAATGTAGGTATCGGCTTTTAAAGAATAATCCCAAGCAGCAAGCTGCCCTTTCCCCAAACTTGCGTATACCCCTTTGCACTCTGCCAGGCAGTATAATGTACTCGCAAGCTTTCGTCAGTCTCTCTTGGCTTCAGGTAATGCTTGCACACTTTGAACTTGGGCAATGCAGGTGTTCTGCTTGGCCTATGACAATGTTTGCACCACTCTTTGGCTTCGGGAAAGGCTGGTTTGACTCCTGATTGGAGAAACACCTGTTTCACTCTCAGCTTGACGGCTCCTCTTGTTGCCTCCTCTGCCCCCTTATATTCTGCTGTGTTACCCGGCCCTCTGCTGTGCCTTCAATCCTCCCTTCCTGGTCTCTGCCATCCTGTTTCCCTGGTTACTACCTGATTTCCTCTTGCTTCATGCATCTCCCTCCTTGCTCCTGATCCCCGGTATCTTGGCCTCTGGACTTGGATCGTACTTGCTGTTGCCTGCATCAACTGGCCGCTGTTGCTGCTCTCCTGGACTTTTTTTATGATTTATTTTGATTTTTTATTGATATAGTTGAAAACAAAATCAACCTTTCAATAGTTTACAAAAGATAAAACAGGTATTAATACACTATTTACAATTCATCCTTAAAAACCAAACATGAACAAAAACACGGTTCAATCTAAAACCAGATAGTAAATAGAGCAAACAATTGATTATCTATCAGATTACATTAATCTTCTAAAATCTTAAACAGTGAGGAATTCTTATTTGAATGATTTATAACATAAAATGAATCTAAATTAAGAGATATAAGAAAGTTTATAATTGCAATTTTAACATATGTCAGCTCAGAGTTGAATAATCTATTCCACAGCGATTCATATGTAACGATCAGATCGTTTTAAAAAAAAGTTGAAAAAACATTTTCCATTTCAGTAATAGCTCAGTACAGCTAGTCAACAAATGTCTAAGGGTCTCCTGCTGTTCATTAACCTTGCAAAATCTACATATATTTTCATTCTTTGGGATTTTTCTACGGTTTGCTAAGATTTCTGTAGTGGACCACAAAATGAGTCGAAATCTTAGAAACAGACTTCCGTATCTTGCCAATGGAATTTTGGCTAGATATGATTCTATGATACTAAGCATTTTGGATGGAATTGCTCTTCCTGGAAGTGTTGGTATGTCATAAATTGGTTTCTATTGCAGATCCAATTGTATCTCCAAAGATTTTGTTTCGCTCTGATAGGATTAGTGTGTAAAAGATCAGGAGATATGTCAGCTTGAGTCATGTATGCAATAATGTTCTGTTTCAAGATGGACATCAATTTCTGGTCAGTAGTTTTGACATAGATGAATAACGTGTACATCAAGATCCAGGGGTAGAGGGTGGCAAGCATTTCCTGTAAAATTACAGTAATTTCCACATGTATTTTACATTTAAGAATAGAAGGCCTAGTTCATGGCGTAGGATTCACATCGGCTGGCTACGGGGGAGTGACAAAGCACGCTTCCAAAAATAACCTAACCTCAGCCAAAAGGGTTCAGCACGCCATGCCCGTGCTTCCGCTCCATATATAATGTCAGAATAGCTTTCCTGTTATAGAAAGTTACTCTGGGAAGAATAGAGAATCTACCAAATTCTGAATTTAGAATGCAATCTTGGGGAGCTGCAGTTTGGATTTTCTTATTCCGATCAAGGAGGTATGGTTGATCTGATATAGTTATTTGTATTAAGGCCTACATATCTATATTCGTCAACCATTTGCAATGCTTCCCCCTGTAAAGTCCATCTGAAGTAAGATTTTTTGATGTAATGTTTAGTTGCAGATATCATGATCTTAGATTTACTTAAGTAAACTGTTAGCAAGTTCAAATCAGCATAGTTGCCTAGCTGAGTGATGAGTTTGTGGAGTTTGTTTGGTGTTTTAGCTAGTAGTACAAGATCATCAGCTTAAAACACCCACAGAATTTGTTTTGAACCCAGTTTGGGTGAGTCAGAGATCATTTTCCCAAAGTGATGTCTCATATCAGAGATGTAAAAAATTAAATCAATCTGAGGTCATGATACAGCCTTGTTTTACGCCTCTGAATGTTGAAATTGGAGCCGTTAATCGACCATCCAAAGTTAGCCGAATTTGGATAGTGGTGTTCAAATGGAATTGTAAAATCCAAAATTGTAAGTTGGTTGGGCAAGCAGCTTCCTTTAGTTTTATCATCAATAAATCTCTGGATATGGAATCATAGGCAGTTTTAAAGACTATAAATGCCATATAGACAGGTTGTTTGAGTTGACATTCATGCGTTTTAATTGCGTGGAGAGTTTGCAGGTTGATTGAGGTGCCCAAGCCGGCGACAAACCCTGTCTGGAAAGGATCATGTTGCTGTGTTTGTTGCATCCAGCCATTAAAATACTTGAGTATTATGCATGCAAACAGTTTACCTGGTGCATCTAGAAGTGCAATCGGCCTATAGTTTTCTGGTGAGTGTCTATCACCTTTTTTTATAAATTGGGACGATTATTGATTGATGCCATGATGGTGGAATTAGGCGAGTTGTTATAGCTCTTGTAAATATATTGAACATGATCTTAGCCCAAGCTTCTGGATGTTCCTTGATCAATGCATTACTGAGGCTGTCCAGTCCTGGGACTCTCGAGGAGCTTAGTTTGGAAATGTAAAATATGATATCTGCCATGTCAAAACTTACGTCATTCTTGACATTAAGTACATTTCCCACATCATAACTTCATAGTGGTGTAGATGCATATAGAGTTCGATGTTATCTGTCCCAGATTTCGTCTGGGACAGCATTTATTTGTTCAGGTGTTTGTGTAACATTGTTTGCCTTATTTAAAAGACCCCAAACTATAGCTGAGTTCTTAGAAGCGATGGCTTGCAACATCCGTTCTGCATTCTGTTGGATGATCAGAGATTTTCTAGCTCTTATCCAATTCTTGTATTTGGTCTTAATTTGTTTCATTTTGGTAGATTTAATTTGAAGTGGTAGATTGGATAGAGCTCACTTCGCTGCACTGTAGACAGTTTTTGTACTGTGTAATTCATGTTCATAAACGTGTAAGTGCTTTGATACACGATGAGCAATACCAGGCTCTACCGTTTTATATAGTTTCATGGCAGCTACATATAGCTCTTCTAAATAAATTAGTTCAGGATTTAAAATATCGGTGGGATATTCAAGTTGCA
The DNA here is from genome assembly GCF_040938575.1 of Ambystoma mexicanum. Lineage (NCBI taxonomy): Eukaryota > Metazoa > Chordata > Amphibia > Caudata > Ambystomatidae > Ambystoma > Ambystoma mexicanum. Next base: position 439,317,870 of record NC_090936.1, read on the forward strand.
TATTTAGGTCTTTCAGCAAATTCAGAGCCCATCTGAAACGATTTTTACAGTTGGAAATTGCCAAAGGTGTGATATTATATTGGACTTGTGAAAGAGAATGGTAAAGACCATGATCATGATGTGGATAGCAACTCACGGTCACTAAATATTTGCGGTATGACTTGAAAATGGTCAACCTTAGCAAAGAGCTCACGGTCAACATAAATGTAATCAATTAGGGCTGTTTGATTGCCTCTTCTCCAAGTACTAAGTACTACACAGAGGGTTATCATTCACAGTAGATCCATTGACCATGATGAACTGTCGGTCTTCATGATAGAGGTCCAGCGTTTTAAGGGGATGGGGTTGATTTTTTGTAATACAGTTCATGTTTAAATCTCCTACCAGAAAAGTGCAGTGAATTGAGTCGTCCTTTCATATAAGATCTAATATCTCCTCTAGATCTTGTAAGAGTAAGAACATGTTATCTTGGATTTCCCCATGGTTGCAATAAATATTCACCAAGGCCAGGGTTTGGTTTGTAGACTTTATTCTGACTAATTGCATATATATTTGGGGTGAGCCACGGAGAGAGTTGAAGACCTGAGGAGATTTTGATAGTTACTACTAGAAGACCTGCATAGGACGGCCTCTAGATTGGGCTTTAGCTGGTAGTAGTGAGATGGTGTAGTTGTCCTAAATCGGGGGCTCTAAAAGCCACACCTCTTGAAGAGCGACAATATCATATCTGTTTAAGGGATTACCAGTGGTTGTTGTAAAATGCTTATAACCCCTGGTATTCCAAGATGCTAAAATCCATTTTGCAGCTGGAATTGTCTGGGATTGTTAATTTTTGTATTGGGGTTGGCGCGTCAATGATATGGCTTCAACTTGTCGGTACGTTTTGACAGCATCCTGGGAATAAGTTATCTTTAATGGCATGAGATTGGGGTTCGTTATTCTCAGTTTTTATTTGCAGATTCTGTTGTTCCCAGATGCTCAGGATATGGTTGGTGTGTTAGTAGAAACCCAAGATTTAGAGGGCTTCTCGAGCTTGCCATCTCATGTGCATCACAATTCCTGACTGCATCCACAGTTTGACAATGGATGAGTCATTGTCCATTAAAAACTCAACCTGAGCTATGTCAGAGGTGTTGAGGTCCTCTAAAAGCAGAATTTCTCAGAGAATGTTTAGGACACTCACTCTATTTAGGCCATAAATCGGGAAATGGCCGCCTCTACACAGAAGTGTTAGTTGTTGAGTATGAGAAATTGGAAGGCCATATTTTGCCTTTATTTCAGGGACTTTGACAGACAGTGGTAGGAGTAATTGAAGTCAACCTTATAGGGTTAGGTCGCAAGGAGCTGGTAGCTGGTGGAATACATTGCGTATGTCTCTGTGTAGGATTTGAGACGAGCGATGAGTTGGGGAAGCAAGAGATCGGCTTTGTTTGACAATTTGCCACATACAGTGCGACTGATTTGGCTATCTCAGCTCGTCTAGCTTCCAAAGTTAGAAAATTATCCTCTCAGGTGTTTTGAGGTGTTTGTTGGGACTCTATCACAGCCAGGGTATTTTCCGGGCAGGATAGTGGACCAGAATTTATGGAGCAGATTTGTTGCGATCAATGAGCCTCTCGCATCACGTCATCTAAGGGCTTCTGCACCTCTGCTTTTTTTTCCTGGCTAGTTTAGCATATTTCTTTGTTACAGCCACTGAAGCAGCTTGTGACTAATTTTTGGATGTAGTCCGAGAGTGTATACAGTGACGGGAGCTCGATCGGTTGGTTGGAGGGGCCTGTTTAATGTTCTTAGTTTTTTTAGCAGCGGGGTTAAGGAGGAAGTTCTTTTTGGTTTTGCAAAGATTGTGAACGTTTGCTTCTGCACTTCCGGTACTGTCGATGTTTCGGAGTCGGATTTTGCAGCCGCTATGTCGACAATGCTTTTCTGTTGGTGATTTTCGCCAGTTGGGATGTTTGGAATGGGGATGTTATAGGTTGCTTTTTCGGACGGGATAGAAGTTGTGGTTGAAATAGGAGCAATAGCGTTGCATCTTAGCAAAGCTAATGAGCTTATCTTTTGCATTAGGCAATCAGAAGAAATTGATTCCATAAATAACATATTATTTGTTTTAGAGTTCATATTTTCCACAGCAATTATATGCATGAGCAATAACTGCGTTAGAATATCCAGTTTGGGCCATTATTTTCGAATCAAGGGTTTCATACAATTTAGTTAGTGAAAAGAGAGCTATTTTCATGGCCTGCAGGGTGATTTCTATGTAATGAGGCACAGCTATTTATGGTAAAGATGGTTGGTGTTGGGGTGATAAAATAACTGCAGTTTTTCTGGGGTTTCGGTGACTGAAAGATAGAGACAAAACTGAAGATTCTTGAGGAGAATTGGTGAACATGATTGGCAACTGGGATAGAATGGATGGGATCAGCGTTGCATGTGGAATTGTCGGGGATGCCCTGATCATATTGTCTGAGGGATCAGGGGGTGTGCGAGACAATGAGCCAGGATATTCTGCACTTAAGTCAGAAGCATAAGGTAGGTTTGGCGCGCCATCTGTGTTATGATCTTCCACTGCCGGTTTGGATGTATCCTTCTGGGCCAGGACACACGTGTGTATCTGAGCCGTGGTGATTTTGTCTTTTAGAGTGTTCTGGTTAGTAGTTAGGAGCACTGTCAGTTTCTTCGCATAGTGTGAAACCCGCAGCTAATAACGAATCCGGCGGTCTGAACAGATCAACTGTCGGGAGATCATTGTCACTGCATATCGTCACTGCGTTAGCAGATATAAGTAACCAGGGATTTGGAATAGCTGAGGTTAAAGGAATTTTAGGTGTGAAGGCAGGACTGCAAAAGCCCCGGATATCATGCGTTAAAGATGTTGTGCGAAGTTGTGTTGCCGCTTTCCCGCTGCATGTGAGATTTGGTGTATGGGCAACCCATTTGGGTGTGCGTTCAACTTGCTCGAGAAGCTTTGTTCTTTCCTTCACAGGAGGCATTGTTGAGGTAAGGGTGTAAATAACAGACATGTACGATCGGAGAAGTATCGTAATCGGAGTTGGTTAAGCTGTTCACTGCGCCTGTTGTCAATCGGCCACGTAGAGTTCACTGAGACAAAACAAAGGAGAGAGATTTCACTCGGATGGCATGAAAAGGTTAGATAAATGCTGGAATTATAAGTGAAATAGTGAAACCCACAGCTCGGAAAGGATAGAGAAAAAAAGAAATATAAAGAATAAAGAAATAAAAAAAACTCACTCAGAAGCAGCAAAGCAGCTAAACAGCTCAACAGCACTTCCTAGCACTTTGCAATGCATATGGGCTAATGCGCGCGCGTCTGGGTTTAAGTAGGTGCTTGTGGGAAGGTGGGCGGGGCCAAGAGAGTTTTAGCTCTAAAAGTAAAAACAAATACAAAGAAAATATCAGCAAACAATTAGATAGATCATGTAGCTTTGTAACATGCTTCCAGAAGCAAGAAGCAGCAAAGCAGCCAAACGGCTCAAAAGCACTTCCTAGCACCTCGCAACGTGCACGCGATAATGCGCATGTGCCTCTGTTTTAAGTAGGTGCCCCCTCAGCCAAAGGGGCGGGGGGCAGCCACAGCTCAATGGCACTTCCTAGCACTTTGCAATGCTTTTTGATCCTGTGACTCTCTTGCCTTGTACTGATGTTGTACTTCTTCACCTTTCATCTGCGACACTGCTGCTGTTGCTATTGCTTATCTGTGTGCTCTAATGTCCTGTTTTCGCTGCATATTCATGCATATGCACTTTCGGCCTATGTTAAAGTTACTGATTTATATGCCTGCCTGCTTTTCCTTCCTCTGCTCCTGTACGTATTCTTTTCTTTTTTGTCCTCTGTCCAGGATTGTGCGTTTATGTTTTGTTCTGTCTCTCGTGTCCCCAATCTCCTTCCTATCCCGCTTTCTTCCACTCTTCCTTCCTTATTGTTGTTCATGCTACCCCCTCCATTACTCCTTCTGCTCCCTGCACCTTAGCATTCTCCGATCCTCTGCCTCCTGTACCTTTCCTTACCCCCTCCACTGAACTTCATGCACTTGCACAATCCTATTTGACCCTTCTTGCCTTTGTCCTCCTCCTTGTGCCTCCTTGTCTTGCACTCCCTCTCTCACCCTCCCTTTCTCTCTTTTGCCTTCCTGTTGCTTTACCCGTGTGCCAACAGTTGGCCTCCCTTATTATGCTCCCCTGATACCACCTTCTACTTTGCTCCACTGATGCGTATTATCATCTGGTCTTGCATTCTTACTAGCCTCTATCTCCTTGCGTTGATGCCTTCCCTAACCCTACTGCGCCTTTTTGCTCCCCATCATTCATGTTCTCTGTCTGATGCCTGCCGCTTCATTGTCATGTCCTCCCTCCTCAGCTTGGTCCTCTCCCCCTCTATGTATAGCACTTGCACAATCTGAATTGTCTCTGGCTTGTAGGATCGCTTTGTCTCCTGTTTTGTTTTTAGTCCTCACCCATGTTCCATCTTAACCCGCACTTCCCCTCCTCCCTCTCTCTCCCTTTTTCATGCTAAGCACTTGCATGCTCCGAATCGTTTCGCGACCTATTAGGAATGCTTTTTTATTGTTGTTCACTCTTCCCCCCCCCTTTCCTCACTTCGCCTCCTCCCCCTCTTCACTGTTTTCATGTTACAGCACTTGCACGTTCTGAATGTTTCAAGACCTTGTAAGAACGTTTTTGTTTTATCCCCTTTCCCCGTCCCCCTCTCTTAATGCGCCTTGAAACACTTTTTATAGTGCGCATTACAAATAACCAATAAATAAAGATTACCCTTCAGCTTAAAATCATTATTAAGCACATGCAACCATTTCTTCATGGGTTTTCAGCAAGCTTAATGTTCCATTAGAAGGTTTCACTGCGTTTTCTTCTTACGCAAGTGCCATAAATGATATTTGCTTATGCGCGAGTGCTACATTTCAAGTTCTTCATTGTTTGACAATTAATGGTCAGTTACACATCACCTCTACTCGGACGCAAGTGACTGTATTGGGATACTGTTGCCTGCAATTGTTCGCTCAAGGAGTCAGAACGCTCAGTAAGACTCACCGGCTTCTGTATTTCTTCCTTTGCATGTTGCAGTGCTTCTATGACATCATGCTTCTATTTGGATCCACATCCTTCCTTGTTGAGAATATCTTTGGTCTGGCCACGCAATTAAGGTGCCCCTCTCGCTCCTGAGAACTTTGGCTTCACAGCACCTTCTAGGCCTGGCCTCCGGCACGCATCCTGCTGCGCTATCTCTGCAATTAGGTTCACATGGGGAAAAGCAGTTTTCCTTCACGCCTTCTGCTGTGCAACCACTGCAATTTAGAGTTTGGCGGAACAGGATCCTCACAGGACAGGCAGTTGAAATCTGCGGGATCAAAGTCTCGGCGTCCCTTCGGTTCTCCCACTTCTGCCTGGATTGCCAACACTGTACTCTCTTCTTTCTGCTTCTACTGTTGGCGCATGCACTCAAGCCACAGCTCTATCTACAACTAATGGCCTGCACCTGAGGGGGCCTTTTAAGCCTGCCAGCTTCCCCCAGGTGTGGGCTATTAGGCTTAATTGCCCGACTACTGCTGCAAGATTGACCTTCAGCCCTCTTCCTCGTCCCAGTACTTCTGAGATTATGGGTCTTATATTCCCAATCAACTAAATTAGGTCTTTTTGTCAACTTCTTATTTTTAAGTGTAGATTTATTTCCCTTAAAGGTATTTAAGGACAAATCATTAGAATTTACTGTTAAAGAGGAAGGCAGTTTATTTAAGTCAATATTCATAGATTCCATTTCACTATATATATATTCTATTTTAACTATACCTATGGGAGTAAAGGGGAATTTTAATCTTTAGAGGTCTCAAATGATCTTTCCTTCCTTGCGTGTTTTAAAGCTATTCCCCTAGCTTTGCCCACATTCACTGGTTTAATATGGGGTTCAGATAAATCGTAGTGTGACAATAGGCCATTGCGTGTTTTGAGAGCTTTCAAAGGTTCTCCTCTTTTAAGGATAAATACTGTGTCTCATCCCTCAGGATTTCCTCATCATCTGAGGTGATCCTCCCGCAGTACACCACCCCCAAGGTCAGGATCAGGAAGCGTGCACCTTTCCCTGGCCGCCTAGCAGGGGAATTTAGGCAGGGTTTTAGTGACGGATCCGTCGGATTCATCGCACTCCGCAGACCAGTTGGTGCCTTACAAACATGCATATGTGACATTAGTATTTGAGAATGCTTAGAAAAATGATTTGGGGCACATCTAATACACATGTCAACATAATGAATCATACAAAATGGACAAAAAGCTGGTGTGTATCATGTGGACGTGAGATTTGCGGTGCGCTGGGTGCTTGCTCCTGGTTCCCCACTGGTAGCCCCTGCCTACTGGGTGACCCATGACACCCAAGAGCTGGTTTGAGCGCCTGCTCATTGACTCTTATTTTTGAACCTTGAAATTATACATAAAACTTTTCTATCATTTATTAAGTTCCCTGGAAGTTGCATTCAATGTGCATGTGGCTAATTCCAAGCTCTTTTTCAAGTTTTCAAACTCAAAGGGAATCTCTCTTTGGACAACCAGCGTCTGGCGATAAATTGCATTTCTCTTGAGATCTGGTTATAAGAGAACTGGTTGAGCTTAAATTAGGCATAACATTGAGCCTTTTCATATTAAATCTTGTATATGAAAAAAGGAAGAGCAAGCGAAATTCAATGGTCTACTTTATCCTTCGATGCAGTCTTTAGTAATCCCCTGCACATCTAAGACAGTTGCAGGTGTGTTTGAGCCCTCTCTTACTTTGACATCGCAGATACTACTCTCTGTTCCAGTTCTTTTGCAGACTGGCCTTCTCAAGGGCTCGTTTGCCACCCGCTCTGCTTGTATCATGAGAACTATTCGTTACAATAGGAAGGAAATACTAGGACGGAGCTTTTTTCAAAGCCAATTTCAGAATTCCTATGTGAAGTCCGAATGCACTGTAAAGAAAGGGGACCTGTTGGATGGACTACGAATGCGCCAGACTTGTTTCCCTTGAGAGAGCATCTTTCTATCGGAAGAGCGGTGTGTCTTGTAGGTGAATAGCCTTCCATCATTTGCGAGCAGAGTGAACCCGGCTTTTGATAGTGAAATGCCAAGTACAGCCCGTCGCAATCTCAGCAGAGCCCAGTGCCCCCCTCCCGCCGCCCCCTTTCATCAATGCGATGGAAAGTCCATAGTATTGGTGAATCCTGTCCATAGGAAGGAAATGCATGTTCACCAGCGTTGTCGCGTTGGTGAATCGCGTGATTTAATAAAAGAAAGCGTGGAGGAAATAGCTTTTCGCGAAAGATTTCCCTCCACTCTGGAACATTGCTGGGCCACTCGGCGCATTCCCCCCACTGCCCCTCACTCGCACTAACTTTGGAACAAGGGGGCCATCTGCTGGGCAAGTGACAAACGACATGGCACGTGTTCTGACGGGCAGTCCTTTGAAAGCAGAGAACATTTGTGAACATTTCCGACGCTTCGGCTGTGAAGAGGTGTCAATATGCCAAGTGACAGTGACTACATTTGAGCGCACAAATGTTTCCAGTTTAAAAATCTTATTTTTTACTTTTGGTGCTGCTTCTTTTTGGTTTGTTGGCACATATGATTAAAGTTATGTGGCGTGGTTTTCAAAAAAGATACTCCCCGTGCCACATCGGTTGCATTTGGGCGGCCAATTAGAACGGTGCATCCCATTTCGGCGTGACCAGTTTGGCGCGGCCAGTCCGGCGCAGGGACCTTTTGGCCCCAGCACATTTCGGCGCGGCTGTTCAAGGATTTTAATGAAATTTTAAAAATGTAAGTATTAATGTTGTCTTGAACCCTGGCCTGCAGGGTTGCAAGACCGACATAGAGATCTTATCAGTCTCATACGCACTAGTTACTTCTTTTAACGCGGGTGATTCCGAATGAATGAATATAAGCAACTGTTGCAGATGAAATCGATAAGATCGCTATGGCCTTGTGGTTAACTGTTTAGTCTTGCAATTTTGCGAGCCACTGTGTGGGGACATCACATGATCGCGGGAGTGTTTTCTTGCGAGATCTCGCGAGACGGGATCTCGCGAGCCCACGCTCTGCGGGAAAATGTTCCCGCTTCAGAGTTGGCGCTCGGCCAGCTGAAGCGGTCACAGAGGAGCGCTGCTCCTGATTACAGGATAAAAGGCAGTGAGTGACAGAACTCACACCACAGCTTCTAGGGTGAGCACAACCTTTCCACAGTGAATCAACTGGGAAGGCACAGGACTTGATGGCAATGAACTGTGAGTAAGCGCCCAGAATCACCAGGCCACCTTAGAGCCTTTCTCCCTATTGTCAGTCAATAAAGACTGTTAGAAACCCTACAGCGTCCTGTCATCTATTTAGGCCACAACATAACTGGCAACAAGGATACCAGAAGTCCCACGGACCCACCATGCAAGGCGCCACACCACCCCCAGCGTTTCTCCCCTTGCCAGGGACACCGGCAATTCCTTGGATGCAATGGGAACCCCTTTTTTCCACCTACTTGGAAGCAGTGGGCGGCACGCGATATGCCCCCATCAGGAAGAGGGCGATGCTGTTTAATGCGTTAGGGGTTGAAGGTCAGCGCATCTTTGCCGGCCTTAAAGAAATACCTGCGGCCGACGATGACGTCGAAGACGACGATGTTTACAAAGAAGCGACTAGTCGCATCATGAAGAGATTCACCAATAAGGAGAACATTGTAATGCACAGGCTGAGATTCTACACTCGCAAACAGGAAGGGAGCGAACTCGTGGATGACTACATCACCAGGATGAGGGAACTCGCTTCTCTTTGCGCCTTTGGAGAAAATGCAGAACAGGTTATCTGCGACATGCTCGTTGTCCACACCAACTCTAGGAAAGTACAGGACAAACTCATCCAAGAAAAGGAGGTCACCCTCGATAAAGCCATCCAGATTGCCAGGGCAGAGGAAGAAACCTCCAGCAGACGCAAGGAGGCGGGAGGTCACCTGCCTGTGCCCGAAATGGCGGCGCTACAATGGAGAGGTCGCAGAGACGAGCATTCCCGCGACGGCCCCAAAGACAAAAGTCCCAGGAAAAAGGAGGCACCGAAATGTTACAGATGCGCCAGCTCCAAGCACATGGCGAACGACCGCGACTGCCCCGCCAGGAATGAGTGCTCCAAGTGCGGACGCATTGGCCACGTGGCTCCGGCATGCATGTAGCGGGAGAAAACTGTTTCCCGTGTTGACGGTGACTGCACCTCAACTGACGATGATGAACTACAGGACAGACCCATGGTTGTCATGGTCAATGCCCCCATACCAGGAGAGAAAAGCCCCACTGCACCATTAAAGTGGACGGAATGGAAACGCGCGTCATGGCTGATTCGGGATCCGACCTCACCATTCTGCCCATCAACACGTACAAGGAGATGATGGGACAAGAAAAGGTGGAGATTAGATCAACCAGGCAAAAACCGACCGTGTTTGGAGGGGCAACGGTCGACCTGTTGGGCTACATCAAGGCCCGGATCGATTTTAAAGGGAGGTCTACCACCACCAAAGTGTATTTTTCACCCAAAGGTCCAGCCGTGCTGGGGTGGGATGACCAACACAAACTCAGCATGAAACTAGATCCCAGCACTCCGGAACAGGTGCTCATGATCTCATCAGGAGCAGCGCAAAACTACAAGGAGATCTTTCCAAACCTGTTTTCCGAGAATCCGGGAAAAGTCAAAAACTTTGTCCACAAGATTCGGCTGAAACCCAACGCCACCCCAGTCAAGCACAAAGTAAGGGCAGTACCTGCCACCGCAAGACCAGCTTTGGACGCCCACCTGAGGAAGATGGTCGAAGAAGGAACCATTGAAACCGTAGAATCCTCAGAGTGGCTGAGTCCGGTAGTATTAGTAAAGAAAAAGTCCAGCAACGACCTCAGGATCTGCATCGACCTGAGAAGCCTGAACTTGGAGGTGATCACGGATAGCTTCCCACTCCCCAGCATCAATGAGATTGTCCTCATGATGAAGGAGGCGGCCATTTTCTCGAAGCTGGACATGCGTGATGCCTATCACCAGATTCCTCTACACAAGTCCTCCCGCCCCCTGACGGCGTTCATTACTCCTTTTGGCACCTTCCAATACACCCGCATGCCTTTCGGGTTATCGTCCGCAGCATCCGCATTCCAGAGGATGATGAACTCCCTGCTTAAAGGCCTCACCAATGTCTCATTCTTCCAGGATGACATCCTGGTGTATGCCAAAGACAACGAGACCCATGACAAGGCACTCAAGTCAGTCCTGAGCAGACTTCAGGAGGAAGGCATTCACTTACGCCATGAAAAGTGTGTCTTCTGGGTGAACAAGGTAGAATATCTTGGGTACTGCATCTCGAGTGATGGGGTAAGCCCCAAGAAGAACCTCATGGAGGCCATTACAGAAGCACCAGCACCGATGTCCAAAGAGGAACTACGCTCATTCTTGGGCCTAGCCGAGTACTATGCCAAATTCGTCCCCAGGTTCTCTGAGACCACGTCTCCCATGAGGGAGCTCCTGAAGAAGGGGGCAGCGTACTCTTGGGGCCCAGAACAGGATGAGGCTTTCGGCGAAATCAAGAAAAGGATTCTACACGCGCCGTGTCTTAAACCATACAACCCTGAATGGGACACCTACATCACCACTGACGCCAGCGCATTCGGCCTAGGGGCCACCTTGACCCAGAAAAAGGGCGACACTGAGAACATTGTGGCGTTTGCATCCAAGGCTCTATCCTCATCCGAGAAGAATTACTCTACGGTAGAGAAAGAGATGTTGGCATGCGCCTGGGCGGTCGACTATTTCAGATCATATGTATGGGGGACAAGATTCAAGTTGATCACCGATCACAAACCCCTAATCCACATGTTGAGCCCGGGCGGCACCAAGACGGCCACCCTCAGACTGGCCAGGATCGCAGCAAAGCTCCAAGAGTACACATATGAGATACAACACATTGCGGGCTGGAAAAACGCACAAGCGGACTGCATGTCCAGGCTCCTGAACCAAAGCGCCCCCGGCACCACATTCCTGGAAGACGAATGTGTCGTTGCTTCCATCGGCGACTTGAGGAACGTCGAGTACATGGAAATGAGCGAGCGCCACTGGCAGGAAGAGTTCGAGCAGGACTGTGCCCTAAGGCACGTAAGCACCTGGGTTCGAAATGGATGGCCCAACGAGAGAGCGATCCCCGAAGGCCTTCGTTCCTACTGGAAGGTGAACGAGGAAATCACCGCCATGAACGGTCTCATTCTCAGAGGTGATCAAGTCATCCCACCCAGCGGAATCCGCAAAGTCATACTGTGCAGAGCACACTCTGGCCATTTAGGGTGCAACATGACCAGACGAAGAATACGCAACGCATACTGGTGGCCAGGCATGGACCAGGACATACGGCAGATGGTCGATAGGTGCCATGAATGCTCAAACAGCGACAAGTGCCTAGCCGTGAGGCAAGCCCCCATGCTGCCCACCGAAGTCCCCAAAGGGGTGTGGCGAAAACTGGGGTGGGATTTCATAGGGCCGCTAGACAACATGCCCCCAGAGCACAGGTACGGGATAGTCCTGGTCGACTATTTTTCCAAATGGGTGGAAGCTGACTTCACCCGAGACATCACCACATGAACAGTCATTGAAACACTCACCGCCATATTCCAGCGGGAGGGCCTACCCGAAGAACTCGTCACGGACAACGGAGTCCAGCTAGTCTCCAGAGAAATGGAAAAATTTCTCAAGCTCAACAACATCAAACAGCGAAAAGCAAGTCTATACCACCCACAGGCAAATGGCCTAGTCGAGCGGGCAAACCGCTTCATCAAGGGGGCGCTACAACTGGCTCACGCCTCGGGCCTGGACCCATACAAGACAGTCAAAGAAGCCGTAGCGGCCCACCGTCTCACCCCCAACGCCGTCACAGGTGTTTCACCTTTCCATCTGCTGAGGGGGAGAAGGGCAGCATCCTCACTGGTACCACCATGGCTCCAGCAAGTGAGGGCCGACGAAGACGTTGACATGGATGACATAACGTGCCGCATGCAGCGCAACAAAGAAGCAATGAAAGCACAGGGGGATTTGCGCCAAGCCGCTCGACACACACAAGTCAACAAAGGGGATCTGGTGAAGATATGACTTCCCCACAAGGACACCTCCACTGGGTCCAGATACAGCAGTCCCATAGAAGTCATGGAGAGAGGGGCAAACCACATCTGCACCAGCGATGGCAGGAGATGGAATCTAGAAAGGGTAGCCATGTACCGCAGGAAAGAAGACATTGTACACTCGCAAGGAGACACTGGAGGAGATCAAGTCTGCCAAGAGTCATACGAGAACCATCACCTCCCGAGTAGAGATACCATAGAGCCGCACCATCACAACGACTTCGCAAGCCCCATTTCCCCAACAACACCCAGGGAATCACAGCAAAGAACTGGACAAAGAGAACCTGAATCACCAGCACCCTCCCAAAGACACTTCATCGATCCAGCTCCATACCCCGATCCTGGCAGGCCCCAGAGAGAGAGAAGGAAACCCAGGAAATATGCGGACTTCATCATGGAGTGACCACCCATCCTTTTTCCCAGCAAAGGAGGTGTGTGGGGGGACATCACATGATCGCGGGAGCGTGTTCTCGCGAGATCTCGCGAGACGGGATCTCGCGAGCCCACGCTCCGCGGGAAAACGTTCCCGCTTCAGAGTTGGCGCTCGGCCAGCTGAAGCGGTCACACAGGAGCGCTGCTCCTGATTACAGGATAAAAGGCAGTGAGTGACAGAACTCACACCACAGCTTCTAGGGCGTAACACCACAGCCACAGGAGGCTTCATGGGGGCCCTAGAAGTCTACAGCGTGCCACCGGTGAGCACAACCTTTCCACAGTGAATCAACTGGGAAGACACAGGACTTGATGGCAATGAACTGTGAGTAAGCGCCCAGAATCACCAGGCCGCCTTAGAGCCTTTCTCCCTGTTGTCAGTCAATAAAGACTGTTAGAAACCCTACAGCGTCCTGTCATCTATTTAGGCCACAACACACTGTTCGCAAACCTCCCTAAAAAAAAAAAATATATATATATATATATATATATATATATATATATATCTTTGAGCCGAACTGACCTCACCAAACTGGCTCCTGCGGCGAAACGTCCGCGCCAAATCGCCCAGTGCCAAAATGTCCTGGTCCGTAATTAGAACACCAGACTAGATTAAAGTGCACACTGCCTGCCACCCATCAGGTGCAGGGCAGGCATTGCAAGGGGATTTTCCTTCCAAAAGCCTGGTTTTGCATGTAAGAAAAGGAGTAAAAATACGGCGCCTATGAGGTGCCGTTAACATCTGCTGCACTCTTTTAACTTTATAATGAAGACTTTTCTCAGTATGCAGCACCACTTTAATTATTCAGAGAAAGATCCAGAACTCTTAAGTAAATGAGAAAAGTGGCAGACTGTTTAGAAATGCTCGCAATGTAACTGGTACACAGGCAGGCCCTACAAAGATGGATATGATCAGCTTTGACAGCTAGAAAGCAGGACATGTCTCCTGCAGTCTTTCCACCCACCTCGGAATGGTTGTGCTGACTAGAGGGGCGAATGGGGTCTTTCCACGCTGCTTTTACCCCGAGCTCAGAATCCGGCCCACAGTCGCATGTCGCCGTGTGAGCTTGGCACGTGATCCCTGGCGTAGGCCGCGTGTTATGTGCAGCAGGAGAGAACCCATCCCTCCTCAGAGGTTCACTGGGTGCATTCCACCTCCGGGGAGCGTCACTGTCCACCGCTACCACTCTTGAGTTGGACATTGAGGGTAAAGTCCCAAAGCCCATCTTGCTTCGCTCAGGAGTGGCTGTCGGAGGTGACCTGTCCGATAGTCCAGCAGCTTGACACATGGGGCAAAGCCCAACATGCTGAGTCCGGGAACAACACCTTTTCCCTTGAGCTGGGCCTTCCTCTTAGCCATATGCCGCTGGCCATTGTACACAAGCTTTATCACTCTCTCAATTGACTGTGACGGAAGAATGTGGGTGTCTATAAGCACCTGTCCTTCCTTGTACGCAAAGTTCATTCCTCACTAGAAGAACCCCTTGAAGGCTGGTCTGGTTCTTTCTCGTGGTGTTCCTCGGTCTCAAGAAACCATTTCCAGTAGTTTGTCACAATGGCTTTTTTGGCAAGAACCAAAACACCTGTCTTACCTGGTAACATCCACAATTTCCCATAGAGACCATGACAGTGGGACAGCCGCACAGGGCGAAAAGGAAACTGGAAAAGCTACCCATGCACCATTTCAAAAGCATTACACCACGAGCCAGTCCTGATTTTGTTTATTTCCAATTGTATGCTGGGACATGTAGTTTCGTTTTTCCCATTGCAAGGAAGGGCCTACAAGTCCCAGAATGCAATGGGAGATAAACAGGACTGGGTCGAGGTATCACTTATGTAAGTGGGAAACTTGGCAGCTATGAGGTAAGTCGAGGTGCAGCTCCTGACATCAGTGCAAGATGGGGTTTGTGAGCTACACCTGTTGTCACCAGGTGACCAGACGAGTATGATATGATATGATCTGATATGGCATTTATAACGCGCTAATATACACATGTGTTTCAAGGCATGACGAGGCAAGGGAGGGGAAAACAGTGGAAGACAGACAACGATCCTACTAGGCCAGGTGTCATTGAGATTGCGCAAGTGCGAGGGTAGGGACAAAGGGAAGAGTGCCAGGGGTAAGGGAAAGGGGAAAGTGCAGTACATGGGGAAAGAAGAATAAATACGATAAATAAAACGGCCTGATGGTGGCAAGTGCAAGGTAAGAAGCAGACATAAGTGCTGGAAGGGGACTGAAGAGATACAGAACCAGTCCCTAAGTGCAGGGGGGGGTGCGAGGGAGGCAGGGGAGGTGTGCAAAGGCGGGACCTGGCCAAAGATCAGAAAGGGTGGCCAGGTAACCAGTGCAGAATCGGCAGGAATTTCAGCAGGGGAGAGAGGCAGAGAAAGCAGAAGCAAAGAGGAAGGTTTTGAGGTGTTTCCGGAACCGGAGATGGTTCTCCTCAAGTTTCAGGGAGCCAGGGAGGCTGTTCCAGAGGGAGGCCCCAGCCGAGGAGAGAGATCGACCACCAACTCGTTGCTTGGAGAAGCGGCTAACCCTGAGGGAGTTGGGGACAGATGAGCGAAGAGCCTGAGAAGGAAGGTATTTAGGAAGAGAGAGTTGAAGGTAATGCGGCCCCAGGCCCCAGAAGGCCTTGTGGATAATGAAGAGGGTTTTGAACTTAATCCTTGCAGCCACTGGGAGCCAGTGGAGAGATTTCAGGGCTGGAGAGATACGATCCCTGGGCTTGAGGCCAAGGACAAGTCTTGCAGTCCTCTCCTGTTGAGGGCGGAGAGTAGAGGCAGGCAGATTTAGAAAGAGGCTGTTGCAATAGTCCAACTTAGAGAGAACCAGGGCTCTGGAGACGGTGAGCTTCTGGGGGAAGGAGAGGAGAGGAAGAATACCTCTGAGCAGGTGCAGCTGGTAGTGTGACTTCTTAGAGACGTTGGAGATGTGATGAGAGAAGGAGAGTGTGGAGTCGAAGATGACCCCGAGGTTTTTAGCCTTGCAGGTGGGAGCAGGAAGAGAGCCAAGAGAGGCCGGCCAGAGAGCTGTAGGGAAGGAGGGAGAGGGAGTGCCGATGAGTAGAATCTCGGTCTTACTGGAATTAAGGCAGAGGTCATTGGCGGCACACCATTCCTGGATAGCAGAAAGACAGTCAGAGATGAGGGAAGGAGAAGAGGAGGCCGAGGGTAGCCTGAAAATGAGCTTGGTATCATCCGCATAGCTCTGAAAATGTGGGCAGAGAGCGGCGATGCGGTGGGCAAAGAGCGCCAGGTATTGGTTGAATGTGGCAGGTACAGATGAAAGTGGCAGCACCCCATAACCCTGCAAGCACTGCTCTCGGAATCTGAGACTATTCCTGCTGGTCACATGTGGGACTGATGCTTGGACATTTTCCTGCAAGAGCACTAGCCCCAAGTCACAAGGGCTGCTATCCATGACCAGCTGGAAATTAAACAGGGGGTTGAAAGATGCTGTGCAGGTTTCTGCAGTCGGAGCATCCCTGATGCTTGCGCTGGACCACACCCCGGCACATATTTCTTTATGCACACATGCAGGGGCTCAGTCAAAATTGCCAAGCTGAGCATAAACCCCCGTAATAGTTAACAGTTCTTGGGAACTTCTCATTGCTGTGGGGTGAAATGGGAGCGCAGGCTGCCTGGTTGTCCACAGCTTTCTGTGGGTCAGCCGAGACAGCCCTGTTGCTGAAGACACCTGAAGAATTCTGGCCTTGTTGAGGCAGAGCTAAAGAGTCTCCTCACTGACAGTGAGCACCTAGTCCCGTCCTGGCCCCTCCCATCATGTACTGGAACACCCCTGCCCCTGGGGAGACCCAAACGCTCTGTCCCTTGGAGTGATAGTCTGGCTTGGGATGAAAATGTGGTAGTGCAACTATACTGTGTTCAGGGGCCCCTCATGGCACCCAACACTGGGATCCAAGTTGATGAACGCAGCGGCAACCCCGCAGCTGTGCCAGTAGGTTTTTCATGGTAGGATGCCCCACCCACTTGATAGCCTTGTTTGGAAGTCCGATGTCCACACCGATTTGGACCACACCATGCTGCGTTGACTTGCACGTCACTGCGATGGAGAGACATCCATGTTTCTCAATGGCGTCTGCATCTTCAAGCCTCCACCTCCTGCTCCTTTCTTAGATGGAATGGCAGCTCCTGGACCCTCACTGACACTGGTTGCGCTGTAGAATCAAAGAAGCGAGGTGCAGTTCTTTTTCCAGGCACCCCGCAGTCCTGAAACAGTCCACCACATTGGGGGTGCAGACCCTCCGGCTCATCACCATGCATGCTGAACGTGAAGTAGATGTGTTGCAATGCCTCCGCCAGGTCAAGGCTGATGAGTGTGCTGTTGGTGCCTATCGAGGTGACGTAGACTATTGGTGATGTTGGTGATTAGTTGTAGCAGACTTGTGGTGAACGTGGCAATAAGTGGCAGTGGAGAACCAGCCCTAAAACATGCATTCTTATTCGTGGCTGAGATAATGCCAGCTTGCTCATAGGGCAATCGGTTCATAGGAGCCTTTGGTGCAATGTGCGCCCCCAAAACTGTGGACATGAAGAACCCGTCAAAACCCTCTGGCTGGGGTTTCAACAATGATCATAAGGTCCTGTGGTTCCACTGAAAATGGAATGTGTGCCTTTTGTAATGGTAAACAACCATGTGTTCTCACAACATGTTGGGAGTCTGTTCCAATAAGGCCCAGTATTGCTCTGGATGTGGTTAGGGAGGAATGTGATCGCTAGCTGAAGGAGATTGATTGGATGGGCGATGATGTCTATATGTATACATTTTATTTTAATTTTTTAAAAAAAAAAAAAATTAAGTTCATGAATCTGGATGGCCAAGAATCACTCGAGCATTTCCATAACTTAGTCCTGTTTAAAAATGTAGTAAATTGGTCCCCCTATCATCGCAGGATCCCTCCGCTGCTTTAGATCTGTTAAACACCCTCACAGGCCAGTACAACAGGAAGAAGGGCATCTCTGTATCATCTGTTACTGGAATGTGAAGCCCTCAATGCAAGGAGAATATTCCATCTTTCCCGCTATAATGGATGAATGAAATTGGTGGAAAAATTGACTATTATAAATGCAATATTTTAAGATTTTATTGTGTTTTCCAATACATTAGTTGTATTTTGTAAGGGTATTTGATAGGTTTTATCATGTTTTATAAATTTTTCTGATTTGTATTTTTGTGTGTTTATAAACTGCCAAACGTTTCATGTATTTAAATAGATGAATTGTGTGAGGTTTCTTTATGTAACTGTATCACAATAATTGAAGAATTAAAAAATAATAATGGTCATTCTGGACAGGCCTGCCTTTTTGGGGCATGGGGATTCGCAAAGGGGTTGCTTGCTTTAGATCAACACTCTATGTACACTCCTGCAGGATTTCACTCTTGCTGGCCACTGGACAGGATGTGGGACTGATCCACCAGCGTTTCCACACCCATGACAAATGAGCCATGGGCGAAGACCAGTTCCTAGGACCATGCAAGAGTTGTACAGCATTTACTTCCCCAATGTCCATTGAGTTTCCAAGTCATGTGCTTGCCCCAGCTGCAGGATGTGCTGCAGAGTTATCCTGGCTTCACACAAAGCGTCGTCTACAGTAAAACACAAGGGGTGATGGCTGCAAGGTTTAGAATTAAACTCAACCTCTGGCATTGCTCTGGGCAACCCTCCAGACCATCGTTCTTCACCTGCCTAGCCATTACAAAAGGGGGAAGACCATTGTGCCTTCCCACAAAGGTCTCATTATGAGTTTGGCGCTTTCTCAGCGGAAAATCCGTTCAGATACCCCCAAACGGATTTACCATTACTGCCATTTCATACGGTGGAATTACCGCTGGATTACAAGTGGCGATATGGTGGTGTTAGTGTCCCCGTTTGGGATTTCGGCAGAGTTACCACTGGTGGTAATTCTGATATCGGTAATTGCACCAAAATTGATGTTTTTTGGCAGTAACGTGGCAGAATTACCTCCAGCATTTTGCTGGGGGTTTTTCTTCCTCTTTACCACCAAATCCATAGTTTAGTGGTTTGGTAATGCGGCAGTAATACAGTGGTTACCACTGCATTACCACCGTTTTAGGCCACACCAGCGGACTCCTAATGAGGACCAAGTGTCAATATTGTCGTGTGCCATGACACCCTCTGATTGAGTGGACTCGTACCTTGTCCTACTCCTCAATCGGCATGCATACGCGAGTCAGATGCCGCAGGCAGGAATGGTAAGTATCCATTGCTTCCCTGGGCCATTTTCTGACACAGGTGTAATCCTTCATCCATCATTCGTTATAGGACTGAAGAGCAGCAGAATGCGTAGCACACTTCCATTCGGCTGGCAGTGCATTGAAGGTACGGTAAAGCAAGCAAGAATACATGCCCATGTTCACCAACCATAATTCCCACTGGTAACTGGTCCCTGTTAGGCAGAAACCTGTGCAGTTCCCTTAGGGACCACTGCAAAAAGTTTAAGACTACAGGTGTTAGCAGTAAACCCAATTGGTAGCAGTCTGTACCACCCAGATTTACCTGGTAGCTGTGGCTGAGCAGTCAGACTTCTCTCGGGAAGAGTTAGGCAGTATGTAGAGTACACACATTAGGTACAAAGATACAGTAGCACAAGCAAACACTGGCCTGAGCTTTGGTATAAAAGTATATAAAAATACACTGGCACTAATATGTCAAGCAAGTTCAAACACAGTCACTATAAATATATACACCTCCCTGATTAAATTATTCGACAAGTCTAAGTTAAGACACCACTTATTTGCAAAACAGAGGTGAGCGTGTAACCTTAGATGGCACCCCAATAATTCAGTTTAAAAAGGGAGAGAAAGGCAGAAATAGGAAAACACACAATACCAACACTTTTAAAGAACCACAGCAAGTCAAGAAAGGCAAGGTCTACTGTAGAGCAAAACCTTCATAGGCCAGACCCACTCTTGGAGAGAGCAAGGCGGAATGTGCCCAAGATCACACAGTTGAAGTACACTTTAAAAGTCTTTGCAGATAGTTCAAAAGGGAGTTGGATCAGTTCAGAAAAAGTTAGTTAACAGGTCCGAGGTCACCCCAGGATAGAGAGTCGAGGATTTACAGGACACCTTGAACAGTATGTTGCAAGGGAGACCAGGCGGGACACAGTACATAAAATGGCGAGAAAGCTCCAGCGGGGGCAGTTGTTCCTGGCAGCGGTTGCAAGTCGGTGCTTCGTCCAGGGGAAGAGAAGATCTCGACGTGGAGGAAAGCTGGAGATCGCTGCACTGCCAGGGAAGAAACCAGCCGCAGTTTCCCCGGTTAAAAGGTACTACCCTTTTATTTGCGGTAGTGGTGAACCGTGGCTATCCGGCCGCCGGGGTGCTTGGCACGGGCGATTCGACCACGGGACGATCCAGGAAGGTGAAAAAAAGGCAAACTGGTTAACCCCACCAGCTCAAAGGAAGAAGACTCTCCAGGAAGAAGATCTCTGTCGCTGGGAAGTGGTGAATTCGGTTCAGCAGGGCTCCACCGGTGGTGTCGTTGTTGCAGGTCGGCTCAGCTTCTCCCTCTTCATATTCTTTAGGTCCTGTGGCGACTTCTCAAGTTCCAGTCCCTAAAGCCCTGCTTTTATGCAGAAAACCCCCATTCATCAGCCCTAGCTGTCACTCAAACATGCTAAGTGGTGAGCCGGGCAGCTCACCACTGGGCCAATCACACAAGAGTGCGACTTGAGTTGCCGAGGCAACTCAGTCCAGGTTGCCTATTCCCCCCTCCCACACATTCTGTAGACCCAGACAGAGTGGCACCACTTTTGGAGGCTTCTGTGCAGAAGCCCGCCAAAAGTGGAACAAAGGGCTTGACTTGGGTTGGAGTTACAGAGGCGAACACAAACGCCATTTTAAAACCGAGTCCTGGCAAAAAGACCCAACTGGGAAATAAATATTAAATAAATAACCCAGCAATATCTTTAACATTGCACCAAAAAAGTGGTGCGTTTAAAATGAATGGGAAAATCCCATAGGAAATATTCCAGTGGAATATATATATATATATATATATATTTTTATTTATTTTTTCATTTTTATTTTATCGGTTTCTTACAAACCTTTAAAATGGTTACAAACAGAACACAACACATAATCAGAATACGTCATCCTTTAGGAGTCCCTTAGAAATACCCTTCCCAGTTATCAAACGAGTAAGCAATGCACTGTCGTCGTTATTCATCAGCCGATAATATATTCAGGCGTTTTTCAATTAACATTAGAAATCGAGTTAGTGGTAATATACGTTTCATGTCCCATCCTTGAAACATATAGGCCCACCAGTCGTCGGCACAACGGGAAGGGTAATTTAGGCCCCAAAGCCCCAGGTGAATTGCCCTTTCTGAGCGAAGTGCCGTGCAGAATAGCACCAAATGCTTCAGGGTTTCCTTATCTTTAGCGCATAGTCTACACGTTAAGGTTGAGACTTTGTTTGTTCTCTATGACGCCAACCGCTCGTTAGTTTTAAATGCGTTCAGACGCAGCATCATGAACACTCTTTGAGCCTGTGAGTCTGGAAACATCTCGATATAGCGTTGTAGCACGTTAAATGGCCTTGTTTCAAGCGGGGCGTCCTTCATCATGGAGGCTGTGGCACGTTGTGAGCAAGTTTGCTCCCAGTCCGCGTGCCAGATTTTCAATTTGGCAGCATTCGGATCATTATGCAGCATATCCAGGCTAATTCCGTGATCACTCAAGATCTCTTTGCATCTTTTAGACCATAATGACACCATGCTATTATTATCTGGCGATGGGTCATGAAAGATGTCAAATTGTGGTATGTGCTCACGCTGACGAGATTTCCGAAACAAACTTACTAGGGCCCAGCATACCCTAGCATGTAGCGAGATAAGCGAGAGTTCATACCTCACACAAGATGTCAGAATTCCCCTTTGCAAAGACAAAACTTTAGACCAAAAACAGTGCTCCAGCGATGACCATGTATCATGACTGCAACCCAAGGCGTTTTCAGCATCATATAATAACACTGGGATTACCTTTTGATGGTAAATAGCTAGAACTGGTTTTAGTGAAAATTTCGCTAATTTTTTCTGTATGATGACCGCTTGACTGGCCAGTTGTTTGCATTTCCTTTTATTTTCAATAATCCATGGTCCATCGTTGATTGATGAATTTATTAGCATTCCGAGATATTTTACGTTCTGAGTTATCTGAATGGCGTCCCGACCCAAGTGCCATCTTGGTTGTCTCAACTTGTTTTGTCTTCCGCTGTTAAGATTCTTTAACACCAAAATTTCACATTTTTTGTGTTTATCACCAAGTGGTTAGATGCAACGTATTGGGCAACCGCATTCAGTTTCCTCTGTAGGCCGACAGGTGTTAGGTCCATAAGAACGAGATCGTCGGCGTATAACAGCCAACTTAGACGGGTCTTATCAATCTTCGGGGGAAATGATTTTACAGAGTCAATTGCCAACCCAATATCTGAGATGAATAGACTGAATATTGCGGCAGCTAAGGCACAGCCTTGTTTTACCCCTTTATAGGTTTTGATTGGGGTAGTTACATTTACAGATCGATCCAACCGGATTTTTATGGAGGTTTCGGAGTGCAATTCTCAAATTGCTGCCATTAAGTCAGCTGGACAGCCCCAACTTTGTAGTTTTGACCACAAGCAAGGCCTGTCGATGGTGTCAAAGGCACTTGAGAAGTCGATAAAGGTCAAATATACCTTAGATTTACATTTTATCGCTTCCATTTTCATCAGGTTCAGGAGTAACAAGTTTAATGAGCAGCCCACTTGCTTCACAAAGCCAGATTGTCTTTTATCTACATGATTAGACTTGATTGCCCAGGTCACCAGTTTTTGCTGTAACATTGTGGCGTAGATTTTCCCCAGAGTATCCAGTATTGCCACTGGGCGATAGTTTTTTGGGCATGTTCTGTCCCCTTTCTTGAACATTGGGACAATAACAGCGGATTTCCAGGATTTAGGAGTCTTCTGGGTTTTACATATTCTGTCAAATAGGGTTACCCATATTGATGCCCATAGCTCAGGCTGCTGTTTAATCGTGAAGTTGGTAAGACCATTCGGTCCAGGAGCTCTAGATTTTTTTGCCTTGTTAATTATAGACACAATCTCCTCTCTTGGAAACGTCAAATCCAATGGTTTCGAAGTTGGTTCCAATGTAGTGATGCCAGGGACTTCTGCTTTGTAGAGGGCTTCGAAGTGGTCAACCCAAGCTGCTTCTGAGACCATGCAGGACTGCAATGCCGTTTGAGGAGCTTGAAAGTTATTATTTTGGAAATATTTGGAATATTTTGCGTGGTAACCACTGCCACCAGCCAGAAACTCGACAAGGGGGGACTGGACAGTGCCCCCTTGAAAAACAGACCCAGGGGCAATCGAATTACCCCTACCAGTACTTCCACAATATGATGGTTTGTACTGGTTCTGTTCACAATTTAAGACTAGTAAAGTCAATGGTGAATTTACATGCCCTGGGAGACCGTAGTCAGTCCCAGAGTATGGAGTCTATGTTTGGGGGCCACTATGACACCCGTGTGTTACTGCACTGAGGGTGCTGTGTAACGCACTTACCAAAAACACATGAAGCCCTATGGAGTAAAAGACCCCATAGCCCATAAAACACATTACAAAGTCAAAGGACATTCTCAAATCATGCCTAAGAGTGGGAGAAAAAGAGCCTCACTCTTAGCAGGAGAAAAAAATGAAACCCCAAAAATCCAGCAAAGCTGCTGGGGGGACGCAGTAGGTTTGGGAAATTTGCCTTTTCAGAGAATTCTCCCTAAGAGTCCCCTGCCTTGGTGACATGTGCACAGGAAGCCGGGCCCGGGACCCGGCGTAAACCCTCACATCTTGCATGGGTTAGCCGGGCTGGTGCTAGAACGCCTTCCTCTAAGCACTACTGCTGCCGCAAGGCTGCCCTTGTAGGAAGGGCAGAATATGCTCTTGGGCACAGCTGCTGTTCATCGTACTTGAATCTTACTGTGCCACATGTTCCCCCTGCGCAAAATTGCACACCACAAGGCCCAGACCAGTACAAATAATACAACAATGTGTAGACCTTCCATATGCAGTGTGTTTCTGAAGGAAACCAGCAAGAGTGTTTGTGGTCTGTGTACATGCCCGGCGGGTATGCAGTTATGGATATGTGAGGGCACACTTGCTGGTTAAACCTGGCCCACAAGGGCACAAGGCAGCAGCCTCGGGAGGATAGCACAGGGGCAACGCGGTTGCCTTGGAAGCAATACTACAGCAACAGAGGTTCGATCCCCGGGTCTGCGCTTAGAAACCTCTGGGGATTAAGCGCGTTATAAATGACCTATCATTTATCACGCCCACTTGACTTTTTTCAGGGAGAGGTCGTTTTGCAGATAACTGAACTTTGGGACTGGCAATAATGTGAAAGCCGGGTGGAGGTGCACGTTGTGTTGCAGTTAGTTTCGTTTTAAGAAGGACCCAATGCGAACGCCCTGGCACTACTTTCTTCTGGTACTTCTGTATGCTGGCAAAGCTCCTGGAAGCAGCCGTGATACATCTACCCCGCCTTTCCCCCCACTGTTCACCAAGAGATTCACTGCGTTATGTGAGGTAAACCCAATCCAAACGGGCACCAAACATACAGAAATGTGTTGCCCCCCTGTTTAAACCCCTCCTTTGCAAAATTCTTGTTCTCCTTTCTCGCCTACGTAGCCTATCCCGCGCATGGGATCATGGGATCAGAGCAGCCCCATTTGGGTGTTTGCGGCCTTGTGTAACCCAGACTGTTTACTGTTCCGATGCTGCTTCGGGTCTGTCCGAGTTTTAAATGTAATCCCATCTGCGGGCCTGCGTGGACCCTCCCAAGCCGCAGGTAGGGAAAGCAGCCGGACGGTAGATAGCCGCAGGGCTGCTGCAAACAAGCACACGCATGAGCCGTGACTGGGGCCCGCCATCCAATTGGAGGTGCTTTTCCCCGCCTCCACAAGTGTATGCCCTTGGGGAATGTCTTGGATCCTGTTTATGGATGGTTAAAAATATCTACTCTGTCTCGGCCCAGCGTTTTTTAAGCTCACTTTTTTTTCCATTTTCGCCTATCCTAGCTTCCAAGTCAATGGCATTGACAGTTGGTGGTACGGGTTGGGTGGAGTGGCTGGCCGTTCTGCCTACTGGAGGTGGGGATGGGTAGGATGACTTTGATCACACGCTACTGAATATGGGAATGGCTCCCCTGCACTCATTTAGCTGGAGGCCGACTCGGACTGACCTAAGCACAAAATGCTGGTGTGGGCCAGTTTGTTTGGTCAAAGTGGTCCACTTTTTTGGACAATTTCGGCCAGTTTGAGTTAATTCCCTCTGCAGCTATTAGTTTTGACAGATATACGTGATTTGACCTTGGCAGAATTCTTCATGGCGGAATTGACCGTGGTCAATTTAGCTGGGTATACAATTTTGCTGCTGCCAAATTTGGCAACATTTTGAGCCACCACTATCCCAGTACGCCCTCCCCTCCCACCCCCCCTGCTTGCCTTTTGCTTCTCCGCTTCCTTTTAACCCTGCAGCGTCCGTTCCGGCTCTCTTACATGGTCGGATCCGACTCTGCAGGGTCCGCTTTTCTCTTTTTTTTTTCCCGCCTCCAGTCCTCAGGAAGCAGATGACACCCCCGCAACCCACCTCCCTCCCCCGAACCTCCCCAAGGCAATCACTACCAAACATGGGGAGCTGGGGATACCCCTGCAACCCTGTGCCCCATGTACGGTATTGATTACCAATTGTGTTCAAATTTAATGGATCAAAAGGTACTGGCCGAATTCGGACGTATTTACAAAAACAAATTAAATTCGAACAAATTGGGTAATACCGTTTTGACCAGTGTTGCTGAATAAATATTCTTTAAATGCACAATTTGCACCACACTTTATCAAAAAACTCCCCATTGTTTACTGTTCAAACAGTGTCACAAAAGGAATGAATAACCATGTGCAACTGTGGGCCACTTTTTCATTGGTGCCCGAAACAATTTTATGGCCCAGTCCGACCATGGGTAGAGGGGATTAAGTTGGCTTCCATTGCTGTCCTGGATGATGGGAGGCAGGAGTGTGCCCACTAGTCCCTCCTGAGAAGGCTGGCTTCCACCCCTCTTCTTGCCAGGGTACCAACCGAGCTTCTCTTTCCTCATGTTATTCTCTCCACCACCTCTCTCTCCATATATGGTGTTCCCCAGGGCTCTACACTCTTACCCTGGCTCTTCAATGTCTACTTGGCCCCTTTGACATACCTGATCTCTACCTTCTCTTCCAACTTTCAGTGTTATGCAGATGACACTCGGCTCTCTTTCAGGCTCCCCTCAGCCTTCTCTCCTCTCTTGCTCATTCCTGACCGTCTATCCGCGATTGACGAGTGCTGCGCCTCCAACAATCTCTGCCTTGATGACAGTAAGACTGAGATCCTTCTCAATGGGACCCCTGCTCCTGCTTTCCCTTTCTCACTCTGGCCGCCCTCCCTGGGACCTCCTCCTTCGCCTTTCTGTGAGGCAAAAAACCTTGGTGTCATCTTCAACTCCACTCTTTCCTTCTCTCCTCACATCACAGAACTCGCCAAGAAGTCCCACTAGCAGCTGCACCTCCTCAAAGGTATTCTTCCCTTTCTCACTTTCCACCAGAAGCTCCCTGTCTCCAGATCCCTGGTTCTCTCTAGGCTAGACTACTGCAACAGCCTCTTTCTCAATCTGCCTTCCTCTAGTCTCCGCCCTCTGCAACTAATCCAGGGCAGGACCGTGAGACTTAACCTTGGCCTCAAGCCCAGGGACTATATTTCTCCAGTCCTGACATCTCTACACTGGCTCCCGGTGGCTGCAAGGATTAAGTTTGAGACCCTCTGCATCGTCCACAAGGCTTTCTGGGGTAAGGGCCCACATTACATCCAATGCCCTCTTCCTAAATACCTTCCTTCCCGTACTCTTTGCTCAGCTACATCCAACTCTATAAGGGTTAGACCCTCCTTCAGGTAGAGAGTGGGGGGTAGATCTCTCTCCTCTGCAGGTGCCTCCCTCTGGAATAGCCTCTTTGCCCTTCTCAAACTTGAGCTGGACCGCCTGAAGTTCCCGGAAGCAGGTCAAAACCTTCCTTTTCTCCCCCGCTTTCTCCCTCCCCCTCCCCTGCTGACCTACCGGTTTGCTGCACCGACTGGTTGCTTGCTACCCTCTGTCTCACTGAGCACCTGGTTCCCCCTGATTAGTCTCACCTGCACTGTCTCTCCTGGCCTACCGCGCACTTAGGGGCTGTAACTGCAACCTCTAGAGTCCTCTGCCTCCTTTGCACTTCTGGCTGCACCTACTCTTAGCAATGCTGCCCTAACTGCACCCCCCCCTTCACCCTCCACAGCACTTTTCCCTCTCCCTTTCCCTGCACTTCGCGTTGTCGCACTTGCACAATCTAAATGTCACAAGGTCTAGTAAGATCGTTTGTCTTGTCCTCCCTCTGTCTTCCCTCCCGTGTCTTGTCGTTCCTTGAAACACTTGTGTATAGGTGCGTTATAAATAACATATCACATGTGAACTGGTTTGAGGCCGCACGGATAGGCACTATAAGTATCTTGTTATTGCGCCATGGAGGATTTAGGCATTAACGTTCCCCATTCCATCACTTTGAACAGTCTCTAAAGCCCAAGCACCTATGCAGTGCTTTAGGTGGGAAGAGAACAAACTCGACAGGGGGCTCATGGGGTGGGGCCTTAGTGCCTGACCGGAAGGGGTGTGAAAGACAAAACAAAAGGTGGCAGGTTTTTTGTTGACGAGTTCAAAAGGAGAGGTGGGTACACTGCTTGCACATATTTTGCTGCACCCATCCTCTCCTTTTCATACTCCTACGTCCTGTCCCCTTTCGTCCATACTGTATGGCCATCCCTCGCCAGGGACAGGAGACGGAACCCTTCTCACCAGAAAAAAACCTCTTCCCCGTTAAATCTAGTGGCACGTGGGGATGCGGCCCTGGGAGCCTGCGCTCCCCTGACTCTGCCCACTGGCGCCACCCCTCAGTCCCCTTTCCGAGTCGACCGGAACGGACCGCTTTCACCAGCCTCCTGGATTTGGCTTTGGCCTTGTAATCCGCTCTTCGCTGGATACTTTCTTCTGTCTTTTGCCTTCTGTTTTTTGGTCTTATCCGGTACTCAGTCCACTGGTACCACGCTCCTCCTCCTCAGCGCATATCGACGTCAGCGGTCTTCAGCAGGTGTCCGGCCTGCGAAGGGCTCTTCACTACGTCCGACCCCCACGCTCTTTGCCTCTGCTGCCTTGGCCCTGATCACTGATCCGAGGGTTGTACCGCATGTGACGCGCGCTCTGAAGAACAGGTTTGCTCGGTGGAGGGAGCTCTTCGAGAAGTCACCTCCCGAGTACTTGAAGGACTTCATCAGGCAGAAGTCAAGGTCCAAGGTAGGGCTGCTTTTTTTCCGTCACACACTGCAAGGGCGACTCCTTCCCAAGGAAATGCCAGAGCGGGAGAAACCAGTCAGGTTCTCCCACCAGCACAGGTACTGAGGCCAATTCAGCTACCGGCTGCCAGGCTGAGGGGTGATTACATCCTTCTGCGGGCAGTGTTGAGGGGCGGCAAGGTTCTTTTACTGGGTGTCCATCCTAGGGGCTACTTCCTAGTACCGGACAGATGTCTGAGGGGGTGCCTGTAAGCAGCACTACCAGTGATTCAGCAGAAGGCAACACGCCTACCAGGCCCCGTCCTGAGGTGCAGGGTAGGTCTCATGCTCCACCGCCAATAGTCCTGGTCGGAGGCCGGGCCCAACGAGGCAAGCACCACGACTTTGGCACGTGGCATGCACCCTAACAAAATGGCCACCGTGTGAGACAAGATGGCTGCTCTTCCTATATCACCCCCTGGTGCGCAGCAGGTACGAGAACAAGTTTCAAGATGGGACTAGCCTCAACCAGGTACGTGTCGTACAGCTTATCCATCAGTGTCGCAGGGCAGATTTACCCTGCAACCAGCAAGGCAGAGTACACACAGGCCCCTGCAGCCACCTGCTACTCCGTCCATACCACCTACCACCCCACCAGCCTCTGATTACAAGTTTTTTTAAAAGGTCCTCTTGCTCCCACCGGTCCCACCGCCGGCGCCTATAGTCATTCCTGCCATGGCTCCAGTGCCTCAGGCCCCCCGCGCAGCCCCTGCTGCCCACGCCGGGTGCTTCGATTCTGGCTTCCCTGCCTCCCACAGTTCAGGCAGTTCCACACCAGCCACCGGCTCTGGTTCCTACACCGCAGCCTTCTGTGCCCAGCTCTCCTCCTCCTGCACCGGACCAGCCGGACACCCTGGTGGACACTGGCGAGGAGGACCCAAACACGCCTCTCTCAGCCAAGGCCTTTCATTAACGGCTCTCAGGTTTGGCCGAATACTTGAGGCTTCCTCAACCCGAGGTCGAACAGCCGGAGGCAGGGGTCCTGGCCGAAGTCCTTACTCTACGCCCTGTGGCTAGAACAGGGGTCCCGATGCAGAAGGACATCGTTCCCTTGGCCAAAAAGGGGTGGCTTAAAGCCCATTCGGCCTAGCCTGTCAATTGGCACCTCGACGCTAAGTATAGGCAATTGGGGGTGGACCCACTATTGCTGGCGGCACACCCTCAACCGCATACTACGGTGATCGCTGCGGCGTCACTCTACTCCAAACCTCAGTCGTCTTGGGCTGCCTTGTCTTTGGCGCTTCTAGGCAAGGAGGAGAAGATCTTGGAGGCTTCTGGAAAGAAGGTTTATTCCAACGCTGCACTGTACCTTCGTCAATCCAATGCAGATGCCATGCTGGCGGCCGATAATCAGAGGCTTTGGCGGGAAATAGCTTACTTCCTTTCAGAACGTCTGGTGCAGAGCCAGGCATGTTTCAAGGCAGGGCTGGCAGAAGCTAAAATGGTGGCTCAGGACATCATGGAGTCCACCATGGCGCCCATTGACACCTCAGGCTGTGCCATCTGCATCGCCACAGACATGAGAAGGACTACCTGGCTACGGGCTATCAAGTTCAAACCGGACATCCAGGAACGCATATTACACATTCCATTCGAAGGTGGTGACCTCTTTCGTTCCACCACTGATGAGGAGCGAGATAAGAAGAAAAACAGTTCCCAAACTATGAAATCTATTTCCTCACAAAGGCCACGCCCAAGGCACACACCCAGTTGCATCAATGCTCTGACTAGGGGCAGGCCTTTGGCGGGTTCCAGAGCTTCCAGGAACTGAGGTCGAGACAACCTGACCGTTCTCCGAGTCAGCACCGGTGCAAACAGCAGAAGGAGGGGAGCAAGGGCTTCTTTCAGTCCCCCTCCTCTGCCCCAGCCTCAGAGGGAAAGAAGGCATGACGCGCCCCTTTGGATCCACGTGTCTCCGGTGGGGGGCAGGCTTGCCCTTCACGCACAGTCCTGGCGTCAAAGGTTCGCGGACCCCTGGATCTTATCAGTAGTGTCCACGGGTTACCGTCTATCGATTCCTCCCTCTCCTCTCTCCTGCCCTCCACTCCCACAGATTGGGACAACAACTCTGTTGGCGGAAATTCGATCGCTCGACGAGAGCCAGGCAGTGGAAGATGTTCCAGCCTCCCCAGAGAGGCTTGGGCTTCTACTCCAGGAATTTTGCCATACAAAAGAAGAACCAGGCTGGCCTGAGAGTTGTGTTGAACCTTTCCACCCTGAACCTTTCCCTCCCTCTTCAAAAATTCAAGATCGTTATGCCAGCGCTGGTCGCAGAGACACTCTCCAGGGGAGACTGGATGTGCTCCCTGGATCTGAAGGACGCTTAGCTACACATCCCAATTTGGCAGCCTCACCTGTCCTTTCTATGGTTCAGGATCATGGGCTTCCACTTCCAATACAAGGTTCTACCTTTTGGCCTCAACTCAGCCTTATGAATGCAGTGACAGCCCTTCTCAGGGCCCAAAGTCATCATGTCTACCGGTAGCTGGACGACTGGCTCGTCAGGGTGAGATCTCCGGAGGCAGTTCGTCACATCACCTCTGCCCTTATGAACACACTCCACGAACTGGGATTTTCCATCAATCTCAAGAAGTCTCGGCTGCAGCCTACGCAGAGCCTGACCTTTCTGAGCCTTATCTTGGACAAGAGCTCTGAGAGAATTTTCCCCTCGGAGGACCCGATCAGGGCCATCATGAGGGCCACAGGTTATTTTCTCAGCAGAGAGGTGACATCACCCTGGTGGTACCAGCATCTATTGGGTATCATGACGGCTTTCCTACTGGCAGTACCCCACGCAAGGCTCAAGATGAGGAGATTGCAGCTGCACTTCGCAGCCTCATCGAATCGGGAGCAAGGCTCCCAAGCGGAGCTTGTCAGCATTCCTCCCTTGCTCCACCAGGACCTCGTCTGGTGCTCCACGGACGGCAACCTGCGGAGATGCAGGCCCTTCTGGCAAGCAGTACTGCAAGTCACCATCACCACAGATTCCTCCCTGGAAGGATGGGGCGCTTTGCTGGACAACCATAGCGTCCATGGAGTCTGGTCCCTCCTGGAGCAGGAGGCCTATATCAATTGGCTGGGGCTGAAAGCTATCTAGCTCGCTCTCAAAGCCTTTCTGCCACTTATCGGGGGCAAGACGATTCTCATTCAAACTGACAAATCCACCAGCATACCAGGTCCCCGTCAGCATGTGGGAGTGGGACCTGGAGAACAATATGTACTTGAGTGCAATCCACCTCCCGTGGGTGTCCGACCTAGAGACGGACAGGCTCAGCAGAATGGGAGCAGACAATTACCAATGGCAATTGAACAATCCGTTCCTGCTGAGGATCTTTAGCAGATGGGGTCATCCTCAGGTGGATCTTTTTGCCATCTGGTACAAGACGTGCCCTCAGGTTGCGGCTTGGCAGGGCCCTGGCTCCCTGGGCGACGCTGCCTTGATTCAGTGGAACAGCATGGCCGCATATGCATTTCCTCCCACTCCCCTGGTTCACAGGGTGATCTGCAAGAAATGAGAATCCTGTCACCTCAGCATCATTCTGATAGCTCTGTGGTGGCCTGCGAGACCATGGTTCTCGGAGCTGCTCAGCCTCTCGGACAAGCCTCCCATTCACCTGCCTTTGGGCCCAGCTCACCTTCTATCGCAGCAGGAGGACAGGGTCATCCACCCCACCCCACAGAAGTTAGCCCTCACAGCGTGGTTCCTGAGCAGGTCACACTAAAGCATCTAGGGCTGTCACAGGCTAACCTAGACATCATTCAGGGAGCTAGGAGCAACGCTACTAGGAGCCAGTGCAAAAGCAAATGGACTAGGTTTTGCCACTGGGCGGAATCAAAGGTGATTGACCTGCTTACTTGCACGTTGGACGATGTGCTATCCTTCTCTGCACACTTCGCACACTCAGGAGTGCAAATAGACACATGCCGTACCTACCTGGCAGCCATAGGAGCCGAGCCTGGAACTCGGAAGAGGATGTTTTCTCTTCCTCCAACCCGCTGGTTAAGGTACGACAAACCTTTCGAACCAATGGCGTATGCGGACATTAGGCTGGTCACCATTAAAACAACTCTCTTGGTGGGTCTTGCGTCTGCACGTAGAGTTAACGAAATTCAGGCACTGGTGGCTTCAGAACCGTACACTACTTTTCACACAGATAAGGTGGTCCTGAGAATGCATCCTGCATTCTTGCTTAAAGTGGTCGCTTCTTTCCATCTAAATGAGGAGATAGTGTTACCTACTTTCTTTGTGGATCCTAAGGACGTTGCTCGAAGGGTCTTGTACTGTCTGGATGTCAGGCGCGCTCTGAAATTCTATCTGGACAGGACCAAGAGCTTTCGCAAATTGGACGCTCTCTTTGTTAGCTTCGGGGGGTCATGGCCGGGTTATCTGTCTTCCAAGGCCTCTATAGCAATGTGGATGGTTTCGGCCATCAGGGAGGCCTATGAGGGGCCGCGCAAACCACTTCCAGCGAACATGCATGCCCACACTGTTAGAGCCAAGACCACAGCAGTTGCGTTCCAGAGGCACGTTCCCTGGCAGCTCATCAGTAGGGCAGCCCCGTGGACCACTGCTTTGCCCTTCTGCAAGCACTACTGTTTGGATGCCAGCTCCAGGTCAGAGGCAGCATTCGGGCAGGCACTATTAAGAAACTTGTTTTCTTAAGGAGGGTCACCTCTCCACCCTGGGGCTACATTCAGTTGTAATCACCCTTACAGTATGGAGGAAAGGGGACAAGACGTAGGAGTAATTATAAGTTA
This sequence comes from Ambystoma mexicanum, assembly GCF_040938575.1. NCBI lineage: Eukaryota > Metazoa > Chordata > Amphibia > Caudata > Ambystomatidae > Ambystoma > Ambystoma mexicanum. The sequence continues at coordinate 439,350,708 of NC_090936.1, forward strand.
CTCACCGTAGTGACTAACGTACTCCTAGTCCATAGTCCCCTTTCCTCCATACGTCCCACCATCCTCCCCCTAATAAAACTGGTGTCATTAGGCAATGGTAGTATTGTTCAAGCGTCAATGGGGATTAAGGGGTGGTGCCGGTGGGCGGACTTGAGGGAGCGCATGCTCCCGGGGCCATGCCCCCGCGTGCCTCTAGATTTAAGGGGGAAGAGGGTTTTTCTGGTGAGAAGGGTTCTGTCTCCCGTCCCTGGAGAGGGACGCCCATACAGTATGGAGGAGATGGGTCTATGGACTAGGAGTATGTTGGTCACTACGGTGAGTAATTTATAATTTCCTAATCTGTGGCGCCTGACCCCCTGTGGGCGGCATCTCTTCCACCTGTCGTGAAAAGGTGGACTTCAGGGGGTCAGCACCACAGATGAAAAAAGAAAAGGAGAGGCGGGGGAAGCAAAATGACTGCTAGTAATGTGCCCGCCTATCCCATTGACCTCTTACAAAAAGGCATTGACATCTTTAGTTCCACCTTTGTAAGAAATCGGTTGGAGAGGCTGGTGCATTGCTAATATTCATTTGGCTGAACGTGCCCATATCCTTTGTTTTGTAATTTGTGGCACCAACCCCTTCTGGGAGCCCTTTAAATGCACGATGTGAAAGGGCTGCATGCAGGGGATGGCGCTAGTGGGGGAGATGAGTGCCCAGTCACTGGGGTACTATTTGGAGGTTGCCGGGGCTCTGGCCTGGGCCACTTAAACCCTATGCTTAGGAATGGATAAGAACAGGGAGAGGTGCTAACAGTAGCTCATACGGCCATTGAGAATATAACCCTCTAAGGCCCTCCATTTTTCAGCTTTCACAGTCAGGTCTTGAAACGATTGAAGTCGTTGTGACCTCTAATTAGAATTTGATTCGGTTACTCTTGCCATACTTGTACCCTTTTGAGCTGCACAGTGATGTGGTTTTAAGCAACACAGAAGGGTGATAGCTGGAAGATTTTGTATTCTTTATAACCACACACAGGAAAGGTTTGAAGACACACCTCTTTAAGTGAATTTGCAGGAAAGGGGAATCGGTTTTGTCCGAGCCAGCATAGGATTAGTGATAGCCATCAATTTATAGGTTGTATTGTTTTATGTTAAGCGCCCTGATGCCTGCGGGCTTCCAGCGCTATATAAGATTATATACATACATAAATACATACATACATACATACATACATACATACATGGCAACCCCCAGACCATTGTTTTCAGCTGCCAAGCTGCTACAGAAGGGGAAAGACTGTATGCAAATCAGGCATGGACCCACCCCAAAAGCAGTACTCCAGCCGGAATTGCTAGGTCACATCTTTTCTGCACAACACTACAAGCACACTCCAGACATGTTTCAGGCTCATTTGGGTCTCTAGCTGCAACCAGTTCCGGGCACATGTCTGAGTGTACCTGTTCCACTTATAGTAACTTTAAACCGAAGTGAAAGGTTCCAACTGGAAAGCATTGAATTAATCCTAGAGGGCATTGCTATGGGCAACCCTCCAGACCATAGGTTGTTCACCTTCCGGGCCATTATAGAAAGGGAAAGACCACATGCAAATCAGGCCTGGGCACACCCCCATGCCTACATAGAGGTGGTGACATATCATGAGATGTATCTTTCTCTCAGGAAAAAAACAGATGAAATAGTATATATTGTGTAGGCATGATGACTTCACTGGTGATGTCTACTTATGGCACAGAGAATGGGGCATTATGTTGCGGTCTACCTATCTCCACCATACACTGGCATGTAGATTTCGCAGTGAACCTTTTGTGGGTTATAATTCCCTGGATTGAATGTGGCTGTCACGCCAAATTCATTGGAAGCTACGATAGATATACTGCGCTCCTCAAGATACCCTGAATCCTGTGGGTGACTGTTTCTTCACAAGCTGCCCTTTGCCCGTTATGCCCAGGGATCTATGAGAAAAGGCCAAAGCAATAGTCGCAGTAAAAGCAGGGACGACTATTCCATTGGATTCCATGGAGACAGCTGGAGTTTTTGCGGCGAGACCCGGCATGACCAGTAGGCGGCTCAGCATCTCGATGCAGGGGAACCCAGTCCATGGATGCTGCTGGCGTAGCCCCAAGAAACCGGTCACCCAGTCTCATGGCATCACATTGCTCAAGACGAGCCAGGCCACCTGGGCCTCTGTACCTGCTTTAAGGTTTGCACTTGAGGTTCCCGATGGACACAGTGAGATTGCGTGCGTCAGGGTGGAGATGCAGTCTGAGACCCATCTGTCCCACATGGTGGGAGGATGGCCCATGCAATGTATGACCTCTTCTGTGAGTCCTGGTTCGTTTCGGTCGATAACGCTTTGCATTCTGGAAAATGCAGTTTCACTTTCTACAATATGAATTGGGACCTACAAAAACTAAGTGCCTCATTACAAACATCACTAATCCAGTGGTAAATCTGACAGAATACTGCCAAACGGAATTATCGTTACCTCCACTTTGCCCGGCAGAATTACCGGCAGAATTACTGCCGATTAGAAATGATGGTATGGCTGTGGTAATTTCCCTTTATAGAGTCCATAGGACTCCATGGGGGTTTCGGCAGTAATTCTGCCGATTTGGTCGTTTTTTGGCAGTAAGGCAGCGGAATTACCTTCAGTATTTTGCGGGACAAGGTCATAGTACGGCGGTGAGTTAATACAGCACCGCCGTACTTATAATGATGCCCTAAGTGCCTCAGCCATTTAGCCAGTGCTGGTTGCACTTGACTTGTTGCCACAGCTCTTCCGTTCGCCTGAATCTCTGCTAGCCCCACACAGCTTGTGACTTGGTCCTGGAATATCCGGTTGTTCAGGATATCACAAAACTCCAGACAGGCACCTCCAGGCCAATACTCCAAACACGAAAGAAGTGAGGCCAAGAAGTCCACTTTATATGGCTTCAGTAGGGGCTAAGAGAAAGGTGGCAGCCAAGCTCTTCTAAGCAAGTCACTTTGGCAACGAGGCAAGAGCACAAGAACTGTATTCTTTGGATAATCTGAATTGGAGGTGGAGCGATCTCCCAAGTTGCTATTGAGATTTTGTGGTCTCAGCTTGCCAATTTATTTGAGAAAACCCCAATATGATTGGTGCAAACTTGAAGCACTTAAAGCACCAACCCCGATGACCCACCACCTGCCTCTTTTTTACTAAAGTGTGAACGTCTGCACATTTTGGGAGATTTAGTTTGGGTGAGACCAAAGGAAACTCTGCCTACGCCCAAGTACAAATGGTCTCTTCTTTCTGGACAGAGCTCTGTCAGAATTTAACAGCCATTAGCCTTAGCCACTTGCAATGTCCCACCTGGACCCAGCACAGAGAAACCAGGAAGGAAGGCAACAATTGGGCATTGTTATAAAGAGGACCAAGCACAGCATGTTGGGTCCCTTACACAGCACTGACTCACTGGCCCTCCATGCCAAGTTTCCCAGTTCCATGTGTGACACCTCGACCCAGTCCTGGTTTTTGCTCCCATGTGCATGCTGGAACTTGTATTTTCGTTTTTTCCATGGGCCTACTTGTCCCAGCATGCAGTGTGACAAAAAAATCAAGACTGGCTCAAAGAGTCTGGATCGAACTGGGAAACTTGGCAGCAATGCCTGGTCCTCTTATAGCCAGATCTCACTCGTGCTGCCAACGAGCCTGGGAAGGAGTGAAAAGTTTTTTACTTGTTAAACTGAAACACATAGGGCCGAGGTGCTAAAACAGACCACACTCCAAAACTTCAATTGGTGAAAATTGTTGAACTACAAACTTCCAATAAGTGCCTTGCCTGTGCATGGCCTCGTTATAATTCCTGCTTCTAGAAGGCCTTGCCGTCCATAAACATACTTTCGCATAATGGCGGATCACTTCCTGCACCGAGTTGTCTACTTTTACTTTCCATTCTTTTTTGCACCTACATGTGTGGCCACGCAACCGTTTCAATGCCCTCTTTTGAGCCTGGAGGTTTCTCAATAAATGTACGATTGCCCTAAACAATTCCGAAAATGCCGTTGAATTCTGACTCGATTAGTGTTGGGTGTTGAAGCTAATAGGCGGGCGAACACACACAAACCAAACTACTGGCTACTGGCCGCGGCCATTAAGGGTTAAATGACATTTCCTTGCATTACCCTGCATTTGTCTGCCATATCGCCGCTCGAGAGCGCCATTAACTGAGGTTTATGGGGGCAATCGGTGACGTCATCGGCGCTGGCATGTGTTCTCCACACCGGTGGTGGGTGGCACTTTGTTTTTCTTCAAGGGCAATTAAGGGCCACATGGACCGTATGTTATACTATAACTTTATTTTCGGCAGCAGGCTTGAAGGTTACGAGGCTTCATTTTTCACGTTTAATGCCTTTTGCAACAACACGATTTATGACAGTTAAAGTCCTTTTTTTCTTCGCACGACAAGTTTGACAAGGGTTCGCAAAGACCGCACCAGAGAATCTCATTTTCTAACCGAGTGCATGGCTACCTTTTTTTAAAAAAATCTTTTCCGTTTTGCCTGCAAGTCTTCCGTGGGAGCTGTTTGTAGGCAGGGGAATGTAGAAGAGGGCGCCTTCCAGCGTCTAGTTCTTTTCAGGTCCCACTGTTGCAGATTCTGTCCCTTCTGGTCTGATCCGTGCTTCCCGCTCCCCCGCCGTCTACCCTGTGGCCTCTGTCTGTATTTATGGACCATTTGCCAGTGGCTTGCTTTTCAGACCACAGCCAAGGCCATACCCGGCACTCTATATAATTGTGTATATTGTTACGAGTTGTCAGTAAGAACACTTTATTAACACTGTGTTATAATAACCTGCTTCCCTTCTCCGCCTGGTGTCCTGCCTTCCCGTTCACCTCTGTGAGTGAAATGCTCTGCATTGCCCTGTGTATGTTTGATGTCAGGGGAGTTGCTAGGTCTGGAAAAGACCCGGGGCTAAGCTGATGTCGGAACTGTTGGGACTGGGGGCTAGCTAGTCTTTTGGCTGTAGCTCCTGAGATTCTATCCGGGGCTACAACCAAAAGATCAGGGGCTATAGCCCCCTTAGCCCCCCCCTAGCAACGCCCCTGTTTGATGTTACTGAATGTTGAAGGTTGAATCCTTGCTGGTGATGGGAATGAGCGTCAGTTGACATTGGGTGAGGGTGGCCGGTGGTTGCTGCGTTCCACTTGGTGTGGCCTATCTCTTTTTCCTGTGTCTTCTCTTATAAAAGGAAGTCCTCATTGTACAAGACTCCAGAGTGTTTCCTGCAAATCACACCAATCAGGATTTCTTGCCCTTACGAAGGTAACTGCTGTGCCGGATTGGTCCAAAGCAAGCTTGTTGTCAGGGGCCAACCCAGGCTGCTGTAGCCAGAGCCCTTTGCAGGAAGTGAGGAGGGGACAGGATGGTGTAGAGAGGCCTAGCAGAAACTAAGGTGGCGCCATGCCTCTCTCAGCCTCTGTCCCTCCTCTGGCTACTCTAACACCACCCCCTTCCCATGTCTGCTGACTTCAGTGGGACCCTGGGGATCAGTACGCTTGTGTAAGTGTGGCTTTGTTATGTGGGGCCTGCCTTTGAAGCACCAGTTCCCAGGGGTCATCCTCTTCCTATGCCCTGGAAGGGAGACCACAGCCTTCATGGGAGGGATCAGAGAAGCAGAATTCTGGTCATTGTTCCAGATGGATGCTGTGGGGACAGCCAGGCTAACCAGCTAATACACAGCAGCTCTGTTGCCCAGTTATAGCTGGAGCACTGCTCACCAAGCTGATACTAGAATAATATCAAAATGCTATGGCTGTATAATTGTGTGAAATCAGTAACCATCAAGTCATAATCAGATATGGCTTATATTTTCAGTTTAATGTGCCACCAGAATAACATTTATGTTTTGACCAGAGGTGCAGAATATTAAAAAACCACTAATGCCTGTTGGAAATGTGTGTTCCAACAGCTGTCAAGAATGCACGTGACCTTTGAACCTACCTTGTTGCCACTCCAGAGCAGTTGCTGGAGATTTCGGGAGACTGGTGACATCAAATGTACATGAGTACACTATGCTTTTGGCATGGATCACCATGAAAGGGGGTCTGATTAGAAGGTCTCCTTTTTGGTCACAGAATTACCTCTTATTTCAGTAACAAAAATCAAACAAGTGAAGACTTTCACACCCTTGCAGATGGTAACTCTTCTCACTGTCATTCTAGGCACCTGTATAAAGTGAGGCACAAGCCTTCTGACTTGGTGGGTGATGGGAAGATGTTCCGGAGAGAGAATGGTGCTTGTCCCGATGCATCATGCCTGGAGGCAGATGCGATTGGCTTGCTCCTTCCTGATAGCCTGCAGCCAATAGGACCTCCACACAAGGGCCGCACTTAAGGGGCAAGACAACTCCTGTCTGGGCCATTTCTTCAATCTGCCTGGGTGCAAGGCTCTCCCTATCTGCCCATAGCACCAGGACTGCATGGAGGGACACGCCGGCCAAGCGAGGCTGTTTCCAATATGGCCGCCACTGCCTGACCTTGTCCTGATGCATCATGTCTGGAGGCAGATGAGATTGGCTTGCTCCTTCTTGATATCCTGCAGCCAATGTAGCCGGATGGCGAACGCCCGCCTCCACATAAGTGCCGCACTTAAGGGGCAAGACAACTCCTGTCCTGGCATGTCCAGGACCTGGAGGGCCCTAATGGCCCCCTCCTACCATCTGCTGAGACGAAAACACTGGAGTCCAGCGCGATCTTCGCCACACGCTAGTAAAACCACCACCATCAAACATTGCCAATTCCAATTGTAGCTTAACAATCATTTGTACTCCTCTCCTAACACACTATGCTTTTGCGACCGCTGTTCTAACTGACTGCGTAGTCACGAATCCTGTTACCCCATTCCCGACCTGACTTCTACAGAAACTAGACAACTCCTCCTGCACCTGATGCCCAACACACTAACCTTGGGTGGTACCCCCACCTGTGCACCTATGCATCCTCTGCCCCCCTAGTCCACCTTTGGTACACTGCAAACCGTGTCGTTCCAATCCTCAGACCAATATCACACTATTTGGCTGCAAAAACTGCCTTAAACCATTTGCTGAGAAGTATCCTGTCTCGTTCAAGGAAGTCATATTACTCACTATACTGAACCTGCATATGTACCAACAAACTCTATTGCATTCTCACCTGTATTTAACCGTATATCATGTTCGTTTTATGCATTATGATGTAGCTCCCAACAACAAGAGGCGTAGCTGTCCCAGACTGTATATTTGTACCTATTTTGACCACCCCATATGCAACCCGATGTAGCTCCCCACAACAAGAGGCATAGCTGTCCCAGACTGTATATCTGTATCTTGACCACCCCTTATGCAACCTGATGTAGCTCCCCGCAACTATAGGCACAGCTTTGCCAGACTGTATAACTGTACCTACTTTGACCACCTCCATATGTGACCTGATGTAGCTCCCCGCAGCAAGAGCCTTAGCTTTTCCAGACTGTATAGCCGTACCTACTTTGACCACCCCCATATGCAACCTGATGTAGCTCCCCGCAACAAGAGTAGTAGCTTTGCCAGACTGTATACCATATTCCTTGTACGCACTTTCCTGTAACTAGCTCCTAGATGCCTCAGGGTTTTGTGCGCTGTAATAAATGTTATGTTAAGTTAACTGTACTTGTATAGCGCACCGTCACCAACGGAATTGGTCGCCAGGCGCTCTGGAGGATCTGGTGGGATGGGTTAGTAAGGTGAAGAGGGCGTAGGATAGTGAGAGGAGTGGTGTACTGTTGGCAGCTTCAACTCGGTAGACACCGGGTGCTGAGCTTTGGTGCGAGTATTGGATCGGTGTCAGTCCGCATGTGCTATTGGTGCGGCTATTGTGTTGCGGTGTGGTGAAGTGCGTGCAGCTTGTTGTGCGAGAAATGGTTGTGTGAGTTTTTTAAGTATGCAGAGAGTTTGAGTTTATATTGGTTAGTGGGTTATGTGACATTTAACATTCAAGCATTCACGGTTCTCTCTAAGTGTAGCACTTGCTGACCTACATAATTCAGTCTGAGTGTGGCACTCACTAATCTTCACAATATTATCTAGATACCGCATAGGCTAATGTTCACAATTCTATCCAAGTGTGGGACATGCTAACATTCTGAATTCCTTTTAAGTGTTGTGCTTGGTAATCTTCATAATTCCGTTTAGGTGTGGCACTCGCTAACCTTCACAATATTATCTAGATGCGACGCAGGGTGAAGTTAGGAAATCCGTCTAAGTGTGGCACACACTAACATTCACAATCCTGTCTAGATACGGCGCAGGCTAATGTTCTCAAATCTAAGTGTGGCACATGCTAACATTCAAGTTCCATCCAGGTGTGGCACATGCTAACATTTACAGTTTCATCTAAGTATGCTGCTTGCTAGTACTCATAATCCCATCTAGATGTGAGGCAGAGCTAGGAATTCTAACTAAGTGCGGTGCATGCCAACATTCACATTTCTAACATTTCAATTGGAGTTCTATCAAGTGTGTGTGGTGTATGCTAAGCCTTCCTAATTCCATCCAAGTTGGCAGATGCCGACATTCACAAACCTATCTAGATGCGACGCAGGCTAGCATCCACAATTTCCTCCAGGTGTGACACTTAACATTGACTAGTATGTTAGGATGCAGTGCAAGGCAACATTTCAAACACTGTCATGGTTGATATCCGGCTGGTGGTCACACAACTTTCTAAGTATGCATGGGCTAAGTCTATGGCAGTCTATGTTATGGGAAGGTAAGGTAGAGTGGTGGAGGCTTTCTGGTGTAGAGTTATTGCCCTACACCCTACCCATGCCACACTTACAGTTTTTGTTGGTGTCTGTTAGCTGCTGGCTTCGTTGGCTTCCCCTGCAGACACTTTCTGGAGCCTGACATCTCTGAAATGCTAAAATAAATAAATTAATTATGAGGAGAGATGGAGAAATAGAACCAGGAGGGCAGAGCTTGTCTTGGCCAAGCCCAGATGGCCGCTGGGATCAAGGAAGGAGAAAGAGGTGGCTGAACCAGTGGAGCCAGAGCTCAGGAGAAACCAGATTGAAGGGACATGCTAGGTTGGAAGGGCTGCTGAGAAACTGGGCCCACACCTAAAAATCACCAAGCAGTGAGAGTGATGCCTGCTGGGAACTCTAGCCCAGACCCTGGTGGGAGTGCAAAGATACCCGCCCAAATAGAGAAGCCTTGCTAATCTTTGAGAATCCAGGGCAGGCATTGGAGCATGAGCCTAATAAAAAATGGTCACTAAGAGGCAGAATTTCTGTCCACTTTACCTGCAAAAAGCCTGCTATACCAACCAGGGTTCTGTAGTGCTATAGTAACAGCAGACTGGCGACAACAGATCCGGAGAGCCACATGGGGAACAGTTAAGATAGTGGTCAAAGCCAACATGCAAGAAAAGTGCATAGTGGCAGGAGAGAAGCAGCAGTTCAGTCACAGGTCTGAAGGTCTGCAATGGAGATAGAGGATGAAAGGCAAACTGACCATAAATATAATTATAATTGTTCTTTTACAACACGCTTAATACCAGTGAGTGGTTGCTAAGCGTAGGATCGGGATTCGAACCTGTTGCGCTGCGTTGTCTTGCTTCCAAGACAAACATGTTGCCCCTGAGCTATCCTTCCTCCCCATGTAGGATTCAGGGGAGAGGTTTGGCTCGCTGAGGTGCACCGGGGTCATTGTGTTTCTGGTTTCCAAGTGTTTTTCGCAGCCATGCCTTTGTTTCTACATCGTCATCAACATAATCATCTGCAACTTTATTTCAAAACTTGTCACGTCTCGGAAATGCAATTAAGAAGATATTGTAATACAAGTGTACACCAATCTGTTAGCACAAGTCCATACATCCTGTGCAATTATTTGAATATAAACTCCACTGTAAACATTTCTGGGTCAAATAGTTAATCAGAATGAACATATCTTCAATAAATGACTTTCAAATACATTGTTTTCTATATTCTACTTTACCCAATCTGTGCCACACATATTTTGGTATTTCATTTATTTTATTTTGTAAGCAAGGAGGAACAATGCTCTTTTCATCACAAAAATGTACAATAGATAAGAAATCAGATTTGACGGGAAGCAGTGAGCTTCTTACAATGGGGTGAGTTTGAGTGACATTCTGACCAGGTTGTGGAGGGAGGTATATGGAACAGTCACCTAGGACAATAAATGTGTGTACAACATAAGAAATTGTTAAGTGCAGGTAGGTGGTACGACCCGCTGTATTAGGGTTGTCACCATGATGGATGAAGTGCTAAAGGGAGGCCCAGAAAGGTTAGAGGCAAGGGAAAAATGTTAGCTGGAAGTCATATGAGTTAAGGGGGTGTCTCTGAGGCGAGGAGGTAGACTTTTAGTTTGGTTTTGAACAAATCTGTGTGGACTACTTCTCGTGTGTTCAGGGGAAGAGAATTTCATGCAAGTGGAGCAAGATGAGAGAAAGAGTGGAAGCAAGAGCACGCACAGGGAGGTTGACGGGCCATAAGGGTAGTTGGGGAGGCAGAGCAGAAATTACAAGAAGGCTTGTAGAGTTGGATAGAGGAGGATAGATACGTGGTGCCTTACTGTGGATAGATTTGTGAATGAGGAGAAGACATTTAAATTTGGGCTTGTTTTGTGTCGTCAGCCATCCAGCCTGGTGACGGTATGAGGAAGCAGGTGTGAAGTGAGGTAGTCCAAAGAGAGTCCTGGTAGTGAAGTTAACAATCTTGTCAAGAGTACACAAAGTATAGTTGGGGAGACCGAAGTGGATGCTGGCACAGTAGGCCAGAAGACAATAGTGGTTAAGAGATGCTTGGCAGTGTTGAAAGGAAGGAGGTGCCTGATTTTCCCAATATTTAGGAGGTTGAGACGAGCCACTGTTGCAGTTTTGGAGATTAAAGTAGAGAAGTTGTGAGAAGGGTCATAGATGATGCTGACATTTCTAGCTGAAGTAGAGTAGGGGAAGAGTGTCCGGTTGGAACTGGATAGGCAGGGGAAGAGACGAGAGAGAGTATTTTGCAGGGAATAAGAGCACCTCTGTTTTGGTAGAGTTTAATATCTGAGAGTATGCCTGTATTTAATGGCAGAGAGACAGTTGGAAATTTTGATAGAGAGATCAGAGGATGGTTCAGGAAAAGAGAAGAACATTTGGATGTTTGTGAAGAATTGGTACGAGAACCCAAAGGAGGAAATTAGGGCCCGAAGAGCAGAGGTGTAGAGTGTAAAGGGGAGAGGGCCAGAGACAGAGCCTTGTGGAACACCAACAGCTATTGGAGTGAGTTGAGAGGTGTGAGCTCAAGGAGACAGAGAATTGGCGAGGTTTAAGGTAGGATTCAATCCAGTCAAGGGCTCGATCGCGAATCCAACAAAGAAAGAGAGTATTAAGGAGATCGGAGTGATCGACAGGGTTAAAGGCAGCTGACCGGTCAAGGAGAATTAGGATGGAGGATAGGTTGTAGTGCTTAGCAGAGGCCATGACATTCATGAGAGCAGTTTCTGTGGAGTGACAGGAGCAGAAACCTGAATGTAGGGGGTTTCGAAGGTTGTGCATGTCTAAGAAATTGGTAAGAAGGTTGAGCACAACCCTTTCAAGCACTTTAGAGTAGTGCAGAAGGAGAAACACACGGTGAAAGTTAGCCAGTAGGTGTGGGTAAGCCCCTTGTTTTCTAGGAGAGGGATGACTGTGGCCATTTTGAAAAAAGAGGGAAAATAAGCAGTTAGAGTACAGGTTGAAGTGTTCAGTGAGGTGAGAGGCCACTAAAGAGGCAATAGGCTTGACTGGCTGAGAAACAAGAGGGTCTGATGGGGCACAAGAGGGGTCAGCCTTCATAAGTAGAGATAGGACTTCTTCAGTATTAGTGTGACTAAAGTGAGAGGAAGAGATAGAGGATGATGGTAGAGAAGGCAAAGTGTAGAATGCAGGAGGAGGGAGTGTGAGGAAGGTCAGGAGAGAGGCTCTAGTTTTGGGAATTGTTGCAGCAAAGTATTCAGCTAGGTCATTAGCTGGAGTGGAGTTGATAGTCATAGGTTTAGGAGGAGTGAATTTAGGTTGGGTTACCCTGCAGCCAGCGAGGATGGTTTGAGCGAAAAGGGATTTCTACCTAACCCTCATTGATTCTCACTCCATCAAGAGAAGACTTGAGAGAGTTCAGGGCAGAGAGGTAGAACTGTAGGTCCTGATGCAAGTGCAGGGGCCATCATTTGCGCAGCAGCAGACGCATGTCTGTGTGGAGAGAGCGTATGAATGGGGTGACCCATGGTTGAGGATGCTGAGACTTTGTGATGAAAATTAGCAATATGAAGTGAGAGGAGAATGAGTCATATATTAGGGATTGGAAGCTGAAGAAGGGAGTGTTGACATAAGAGACATCAGGTGTGAAGGAGGAGAGTGAGAACTGTAGGTCTTAGAGAAAGGGAGGAATTGCAGCAGGTTTACATTTCCTTTCTTTTAGCAATAGGTGAGGAGAGGTCAGAGGGTGGAAAGAAGATTTTAGAAACCACTGAGTGATCAGACAGGGATGGTGTGACAGTAGTATTAGGGGCTGAGAGAGAGGTGGAGATGAATAATAGATCGAAAAAGTTACCCTTGGTGCGGGTAGGTAGGTTATGGACAGAGTGGCATGCGTGGTCACTAAGAAAAGACTGACGTTCAGAATTCTGAGAAGTGTTTGGACAGGGAAGGTTAAAGTCACCTAAGAGAATTAGCTGGTGTTTAGTGAAAAGAGAATCAGGGAGTTGCTGGAGTTCACCAAATAATGGTCAAGTGGGACCAGGAGGGCGCTAGCAGAGATGACGTGAACCGAGTGGTCCAGAGCAATAGTAGGGATGGTGAATTCAAAAGTGGTAGGAGAGGACTTGGCATTGGAGATTTGTAAGGCGTTGAGGCGGGAAGAGAGTAGGTGTCCGATGCCTCTGCCAGTCAGACGAGGAGAGTGAATGAACGATAGTTTGTTGCCGTGTAGGGCCAGTTTCATATGGGGAAATCCAGGTTTCAGTGATAGCAAGAAGGTCTTGGAGACCACAATTTGCCAACCATACTGGTTCTTTTGGATGAGAAACTGTTCCCTCCCAATGCGGTCACATACACATTGAACTTCTCCCTCCACTGTTTCCATGGCATGGCTAGTATGCCCTGAATAGAGAGTATTGTTAGAAGAATGCCTATTGCCAGGGTAAGCATTTCAAGTTACAAGCTAATAGACAGGCATACAAAATCAGTCCCCCCCCCCCTCAATTTTGCACATGCATGAAGCACACCATTTCTTACTGACCAAGAATCCATTTTTACTAGTCAATGGTGAGTGCACATTTTGAGGCCTGCTATTTTCGAGGCTGAAACATGTTTGGGGATACTTGTGGTCTCGTATAGATGGGACGTGGTCAAGCAGTTCGGGCTGGACTTCCCCTTTTGGGTGGGACCAAGCCTTATTTGCATATGGTCTTTCCCCTTTTGTAATGAGACGAAGAACGATGGTCTGGAGGGTTGCCCAGAGCAATGCCAGAGGTTAGGATTAATTCAAAACCTTCCAGCCATCACATCTTTTGTTTTGCTCATACAGCCACCTTTGACAGTACAACCCAAAACCCAAGAAGTAATGTTCAACCAATGGTAAATGGCTTAAAATCCAATAATTTCTACCATCATAGCCCTTGCACCACCACCTCTGCTGCCGCCAACTCCATTCAGCTGGCAACACTGCACACATTGCACCTCACCATGCATCTGACAAAGTAAGCTTGTTGCCTTTCAGAATCTGTCTCGAGTGGCACCCTTGGCTGCGGACCATCCAGGTCAGCCTCACCAGTGCCTCAACCATGAGGCATGTGCTTCCTGGCTGAATTGCTGGCTATCAACAACGTATCTTCTAAGCCGCCTCTGTTCATCTTTACAACCGGTTCTGTCCTAAGGTTAGTATGCACTGCAGAGGTGGCGTGATCTGCGTGTCCGGTCGACTATGGCTTTGAGGCAACAACATGGCATGAATGATGATGATAGTGGATTATTAACCATTTTACTTGGTCCTGGAGGCAGAGAAACGGTCTCAACCTAACGTCAGCAATGGTCTGAAGGTCACTCCCAGTATGCCAATCCTTCTGGAAGTTGCAGGAAGCTGTGCAGGCGAGGCTTGTTATTCAACATAGATCACACTGCTAGGGTAGCATTATCACAGTTATGCAACGTGAGTGGCAGAATTATGTTTATTGTTGTTATCCTACAGCATATTTTGAAATTGGTGTGTCCACCTAGAGTGCCCCTCATTGGCTGCGTGTGTCTCACCTCTTCTAGATGATAAACCTTATCTATGACCTAAGGTACGGCAGATGACCTGCTTGAACTAAGGCCGTGGCAGACCACCTGTGAGATACAATACATGGACATTTCACCCTCAAATGCCACATAAAGCAACATGCATTGGCAAACCAAAAGGGTTGGTTTTCACGTAGCATGGGATACGCACTTACAAGGCAATGCCATCATGTTACTACCTGGCCATAACATCGCAAAAGCTTGAAAATGGCGTGAGTACTTGGGCATATGAGGCTCCTCTATCACAGTATCAAACAAGGTCAAAACCCTATGTATTTATCTACAATCTGCACTAGGAGCAGAGGCCCAAACCGCCTACTTGAAGCGAAACTGTCAATACTATCAGAGGCTCATCTGCAGTATTAGACCCTTACTAAACACCAAAAATAGTGCCACGAACGTGAGAGCCACCATTCTGCCTCGCTTAGATTATGGAAACGCCTTGATGCTTGGCGCCAGTAGCAGCTGCATAAAACAGTGCCAGATCATTCAAAATAATGCAGTTAGGTCCATCGTAGGAAAATCTAAACGTGATCATATCACAAAGGACAGAAACGACCTTCACTGGTTGGCAGTGAGGGAACGTATTACTTTTAAATCACTGACCCTGGTCCACCGCTGTCTTTACGGCACGGCCCCAGCATACCCAAAGAAAGAATTTAGCTGGTATGAGCCGGGCCGAAGCCTGAGATCCACAAAACAAGGATTACTCAACTCTAGTTTCCCTGGTAAATCCACAGGCCTAGGTCAAGCTTTTCCCAGCATGGCAATTTCTCATTGGAATAAATTGCCCTGCAGTATCAGATTGGAAAGAAACACCTAATCCTTCAGGAAACAGCTGAAGAGCATACTCTTCAAATAATCATGCCTTCATCGCGCTGGCCATCCGGCTACGCTCCTCTCTGTTTCTTCTCTCATCTTACTATCTGTGTCGTCCTGTGAACTTTCCATTCTTGTGTCTTTGTCGCGCCCTGATGCTTGCGAGCTTCGGCACGTAATAAATACATAAATAAATAAAAATAATATGATGCCAGTCGCTGACAAATGTCTAAAACTGGTGGCTTTATCAATGGTTGTATCTAACAGGAGTTTAGTGCAAGGAACAGATGCGAGGACACACAACTTGCTTACAAATCAAGTGGCTCCAGGCACACTTGGTTAAGATATTTTATTACACCAGGAACTAATTCACAGCAGCAATAAAGCCATTACATCGTAGAGGAATGCGTGGAAGTAACACTGGCAGGCCTTATACAGCACAACGTTTGATGATACTGCATGGTCAAGCTAGCTCAAAGCAATCACAAGAGTGTGTACTTTGGTAAGGGAGGGGCAGCATATGGTTGTGCATGCCAATGGGTGGGGAAATAACACTTTGCTTATTTCCCGTCTCTCGCTTTTCAGTGCTCCTATGCAATCATTCTGGCGCCCCCCTACCTTTCCTTCCTCCTCTCATTTTACGCCCCCTCCCGCTCTCTCCGCTCAGCAAACCCCTACCTCCTCACTGTAACCCCAGCCCCATGTGCCTCCTCACACTCCCGCTCCTTCCAACTCTTGGCCCCCCTACTCTGGAACTCCCTCCCGCTCTCCATCTGCTCCACCCTTACCTACTCATCCTTCCGCCACTCCCTGAAAGCCCATCTTCTTCACCCCCCCGACTTCACTTCCCTACCCCTCCCCTCCTACCCTTGCCCCCCCTCCTTTCCCCCATCCTCTCTCCTCCCTCTCTGACCTTAATTTGGTAACAAATACTACTTGAGGCCAATGAGGACACCAGAAGATCACTCCACCTTCCCTTCCCCTCCCCTTCAACCCCCTCCTCCCCCCTACCTCAAATCCTACACCGTAACTCCCTTCACCTACCCCCTCCTCTACCCTCCCCACATCTTTGTAAATAGTTCTACTTATTGTTCTACTGACCTGTTCCTGTTTGTAAATACGCTTCTCTCACTTTTGTACCTGTTGTTATATTGTAAAGCGCTTTGGCTTAAAGCGCTATATAAATTCAATAAACATACATAAACATTATGGGTGGCACTAAAGCGACAACTAATAGCCAAAAAGTACAACCAACAGTACAGCAGAGAAAACCCTACCAATCACAATAAAGGAGCCGTTAGCAGGTGATCTGGTGTAAAGCGGCACGTGACAGTCATTACGTTTTACCATCAACATCTATTCGTATCTTCTCCCTGTGATTAGTGTCTGGTTCCCTCCCTACATAAACCTCCTCCAGTATCCCAGTATCTTGTTCAAGGAGATCCCAAATATGTTATAGTTTAAAAATAAACAGGCTGATCAGTCTTTCCGAGTCTCTGCGTGTCCCTCATTCTCTTGGTACAACAACGGTTCTCCCAGGCTCAGATCACTGGCGCTCTAGGAGTTTGGGTTTCCTTGGTGCGACTATCGTCCTCTGGGCTACTGAATCTGGCTGGGCCATTGCCGATGCGAGAAATGCAGAGAACCTTAGTCATGCTTGCCAGGAGGTTCCTAACTTGTTTTAAGCCAACTCGTATGCCTTGGATTTTCAGTGGTACGCTGGCTGGGTCACAGGGACTGAGTTGGTTTGGGGGGGGGGCACGCTAGAGCGCACAATCTTTCATCTCACGGGCGCTCAGTCCTCTCTTGCTCTCCTCCTTGTTTGTGCACCTGTGGGCCTTCTCCTAGGTCTCCTATCTTCCCCTCTGCCTTTGGAAACTCCTGCTTTGCCCCCTCCATACCCCACCACCACGTGCCCATACCTCTTCACCCCTCGCTCATATTCCCTTTAGCACTAGGGCATGTGTTCCCTAATTCTTCTCTCCTAGACTTATCTCTGCAGTTCTACCTTTTCCGCCCTCCTTAGCTCTTACTCCTTCCTTCCGCCACCTCATTTGCTCCTAGTGTTGCCCTTTTGCTCTTAGCTCTCACAATTTCCACCTCATTTGAGTACCTGTCATTAGCAACCTCCTCTGTCCCCAGCCTCTCCTTCAAAACCCCCCACACAAACTCTTCCAAACACCTGCACATATGCACTCTTTGGGCTCTTCAATATGCTCCGTCCCCTCCCCTTTGCGGAAGGTTCTTGGGAAGGTTTTCACCTGTTAGTGATTCTACTAGTGAACTATTGGTTGTTTGCTAAATGATTCTGTTTCAGGCGTGTCTGTAAAAGACTGCGCCACCATCTTGTAATCACTGCACGTCTTGCACATGCAAGAGGGAGCTTTCCCTGGCAGAGCTCTCAGGTTTCCCATGGCACTGTGTGAGAAGGCCATGGGATTATGGGACTTATTTGGGTGTGGTTGGGCAGATCTTCTGGCCAAGGGTTCACGATAATGGATGATGTTGAAGACTCCATACTGCAGTAGGCATCCTCTCCGATGCTACACAACAGTGAGTGTTAAGAAAGACTGATGGTGTGAAAGTACCCCCGAAGGGTCAACACTATAAGTCCTGACCCGGAATAGTGGGTTGCTAATACTGAAGTATTCAAGTTTCCATCTGGATCACGGTAGGGCAAAAAGAACATGCAAAATTGCCTGTTGGGACACTAAAAGTAACATTAGCTTATTTTCCTTTAAACTATTCGTAGTGTAAGACACTTAAGATTTTAGCTCATATGCAGCTCATCCACAGACCATCCCAAGTGAAACGTCAACAGACCGAAAACCAGTGCATCCACTTCACTAGACCTCCTTTTGGAATAGTCTCCAGTGAGTGGACACTGAGCCTCTTAAGAAGAGAGCCCCTGTGCCGGAAGTTCTTCAGCAGGGTTACTCCCTAATCCTGCAAATCTTTTGAGTTGTGCTGTACATGCAGTAGATGTTAGTGATCTGCGGTAAAAAGCACTTTCGAACCAGCTAGAATGCTTCAAGAAGTTTTACAAGACGCGGCCAGTACCTGGATCTGCCTCTGACAGTCACCACGTTTCTATCTGTCTTTGTTCTGTCTCTACGCCAACTCAACCCATTGGAAGCAATTGTCTTGATGTTGATGAATTAAGGCGAGGGATTTGTCAATCTCCCTGATTACAAGCAAGAGGAACTAGGCTGAGGAAATCCCCTGCACTCAAAAATGGAAGAGCCAACAATGTGGCAAAGGTTTACTGTTATTGAAAGCGTTCACAACGGGGATCAAGTTATGAATAACGCAGCATTCTCTTATACTTTCTCGTCGATCACAGACCTGTCATCCCGTTTTGAGGCCATGTGACGTCACAAAATAAAGATGCATTGCCAAAAACCTAAGCTGGAATGGGGTTGGTTTGTACGGTAGACTACATATGGGAAATGTAGGGGATTAGTACATGGATTGGTTGAACCATATGTGGTGACTCCTGCTGCGACCACCTCCTGAATGTTGCAACTATAGGTATGTCAGGTTAGTGTGCTGTGATTGGGTTATGCAACAAAGTGTGAGCTTAGCGTGGAAGGTGAATAGTGATTGGTTAAATCGGGTCTTCTCAGTCTCTGAGCTTTGGAAAGTTACTAGCCGGAGTGCAACTACTCTGGGTGGTGAGAACAGCCCCGAAGGTGCTAGTTGTAATCAACAAGTTACCATAACCGATCCTCTAGGCCTTGAGAAAGAACATTAGGCTTTGAACCTGGTATTACTTTTGTATCATCCTGTCCTCGGATGGATGGGAACAACTGTTTCCGACCGGCTCGAATGAATAGGCATTGTCTCACAAGTGCAGATCACATGTGCAGGGACAACATCATGACGTCATCAGCTTTTGCATGTTCGCAGTCCGTCTACCTGCTCCATTGGCTGCAACCGTATCTCCTCTGTGACATCATCAGGATAGGGTCTAAATGGCTGTCTGAGTAAATAGCGTTTCTCACACCTGCAGTACATCGACGATGGAGATGAGGGAGCCAGGAACAATGTGCACCTATCATTTCTCTGCCGCCGGGATGAGATTGGGATATGTGCAACAAGGTCCACATTTAGGTCTCCTTCTTCACTGACTCGGCCTGTCGGAAGTCATCGACCTGTATATCCTTGCCTTCAGGCCTAGAGTGCCCCCTTTCATTCTCTAGTCTGCATATTCTTTGTCTTTTTGTACAGTGTTGGGTTATTATAGTGTTTTTGATTTGTGTTTATATTTTTAGTTTGATTAAAGTCTCCTACTGTTTAGAAACTTATTTTATTTGTATTGCTTTTATTTTTTACATTTATAAAGCGCACAGCAGCCCTTCGCCATTGTGGCGCTGTTACAAGAATACTTTTAGTTACATTACAAGAGGACGTTCTTAGTTACGTTACAGGAATACTTTCTTAGTTATAGTACAAGACTACTATCTTAGTTACATTACAAGGTTACTTACCGTACAAGATTATTTTCCTAGCTACCTTACAAGAAAGCTTTCTTAGTTATATTAGATACAGTGTGAAGTGCTTAACTAACAATATAAAATGGGAAAGCTGGCCCTCATGTTGTGACTTGTTTGTTTATCTGTTTATTATTTATAATGCACGACATACCCTCGGGTAACAGGACGCAACAGAGTAAGTATTTACATACAGGTAGTACATACATATTTACATACAGGAATTAAATATAGGGTATATACAGATGCAACCCATTTGCAGGTGGCTGGTGCAGAAGCAAGAATGCGGTTGATGCAAACAACTTACAACAGTAGTATGTGCAGGTATAGGTGATAGTAGGGTGTAAATGAGCAGGTATACGTCTAGGTGCATGATAGTAGTGGCTCCTGGCAGTGAATCCTGACTACTTACTGTATTTACTGAGCATTCGCTTTTAAGCCACAAGATGGAAATAGTCCTGAGGTTTTGGTAGGGTAGGTCAGATCTCAGTGTCGGAGGTAGGGAGTACCACAGTTTAGCTGCTTTCACCGGGAAGCTATTGCCACCAATTGTGGAACGATTGAATTTAGGAATAGAAAGGCATTCTTTATAAGCAGTTCTAGAAGGTCTCACAGAGATCTGTCTGTGGAATCTGTCGACCAAGTAGGTGGGTGCAGCATTGTTGAGGGATTTGTGGGTAAGTGACAGAGTTTTGAGGAGGATTTTATCATTAGTTGGAAGCCAGTTATTCTGTCGGCTAATCTCAGAGATGTGGTCTCTTCTGGACATGCCCAATACCGCTCTAAGAGCATTATTTTGCAGAGTTTGGATTTTTCTAATAGTGGCTTTAGTAGACCCCAGATAGAGCGCATTGCAATAATCCAGGCGAGACAAGATGAGGGCTCTGGCTAGGGTGGTGCAACTAGTGTCAGAGAGAAAAGGCTTTGCTGTGTGGATACGTTTACACATGTAGGCCGTGGGGGACGCTAGCAAGTTAACTTGTTTGACAAATGTGAGGTTTGAATCAAGATAAAAGCCTAGAGTTTTTACTTCGTGTCCTACTTTGATAGTGCTGACATCAATTATAAATGAGGAGTAAGCGGGTCCTAATTTTTTTAGGCTGGAAGTGGTGCCCAGGATGGATGATGAGTTCAGTTATATCATCATTCAGGCATAGACCATGTGTGGCCATCCATGCATGGATGATGTTGTACAATCTATTCACCAAGGCCAAATCAATTTTGTAATCCCCAGAAAGCGGGTGGAGGATCTGGGTATCATCTGCATAGTTAGTGTAGGTGATACCGAGATGATCCAGATTATCGAAAAGGGGCTTGGTAAAAATGTTGTACAATGTAGGCGAGACGCAAGAGCCCTGAGGCACGCCACAGGTAATTGGTATGGGGTCAGCAGCTGCTGTGGGAGAAAATACCCTCATGGTTCTACCATTTAGAAAAGATCTTAATCCAGGTAATTGCATTGTCAGAGAAGTGTGCCGCTTTGTTGAGGTGGTTGCAGAGAATAGTATGATCAGCCAAGTCAAATAAGGCCGAGAGTTCTAGGAGAAGGAGTAAGGCAGCTTTGCCGTTGTCTCTAAGCTCGTCAACTTGGGTCTTAAGGTCGATAAGAGCTGTCTCCGTTCCGTGCTGAGGACGGGATCCTGATTGTCTGGCTCCTAGTAGGTGATGTTCTTCCAGGTGTTTTTGGATTTGTACATAGGCAACCTTACCCAAGATTTTTAGAAGAAAAGGTATTGTCGTAATTGGCCTCTAGTTGGTTGGTGTAGATGAGTCAAGTGTGGGTTTTTTTAAGAGTGGGAGTACCCAGGATTGTTTAAGGTTGGTAGGGATAGTTCCAGTGGCAAAGGACGCGTTAATAAGTTTTGTGATGAAAGGAGAGTGGTCTCTGGCTGCATCCTTAATAAGCTGTGCGGGGCAGAGATCACCCTGACAGTTAGACGGTTTCAGGGACAGGATCATTCTTTGCACTTCGGGAATAGAAACTTTGGTGAAGTTGAATCCGGTGGATTCATTAGGAGTACTACTCTCAGTTGTTTTAGATTGGGTAGAGTCATTTAAGGAAGCTCTTTTGCTAGATATTTTATTTTGTAAGGTGGATATTTTATTGGCTAGTGTGTTTTGTAACTCTGAGCACCATTTTTTATCTTTCATGCATGTGTCAGGAGGTGCTATTGGGGTCTCTAATTCTTTGAGTATGGAGAATAGTTCCTTCGTATTAGATTTGGCTTGAGATGTGCGCGTATCGAAGGGTATACGTTTTGCTAGACATATTTCTTTTTTATAGAGGGATGAGAGTTTAGTGAATTTGAGTTTGTTAGCTGTTGAGGGTAGTTTTTTTTCCAGGCAGTCTTGCAACTTCTTTTTTGTTGTCTTAAGTTTTTTAAGAATGGCGTGAACCATTTATTCAGGTGAGTTTTAGGCTTGCTTGGTCTGAGTTTGAGGGGAGCGATCGAGTCCAAGGAGGTGGTCATAATTTTATTGTATTCTTTGACCAGGATCTCAGGATCCGCATTATCTGGGAGCGTGTTGAGGGTAGGGAGTAAAGCTGGGAGGTGGAGCCCTGGTGGCTGGAGGCGATAGGGGTCTGTTGGTAGAGACATTAAGGACACAAGGTGGTGGTCGGTCCAAGCTAGAGGTGAGATAGAGAGGATGTTGGCTTGACAGTTGTAGTCTGCCACCCAATCAAGTATTCTGCCTTTATTATGGGTGGGTGCGTTAGTTCTTTGCGTAAAGCCAATTTCTGAGAAGGTATTGAGAAGGTATTGAATGTGGTGAGGGCGAGCTGGTCTGAAGGGTCATTAAAACCCATGTTAAGGTCCCCAAGTACAAGTACTTGAGAAGAACTTTTAAGGTTACTGGACAGAATGGTGTTAATGTCGTCCTCGAAAGTACCGGGAGGGCCCGGGGGGGGGGGGGGGGTGGGGCGGTAGATCAGGTGGATATTGAGGGTTTGAGCGTTGGTGAGAGGGACTTTAACAGATAGTAATTCACATCAGAGGACATCAATAGGAGTGGTTAATCGCATAGGGTGGCTGCATTTGTGGATGATGGCGATACCACCTCCTCTAGATTTTAATCTGTCTTGTCTCAGTGTGGAATAGCCGTCTGGGACTGCTAGCGTGAGCATGGGGCCTGCTGCAAGGTGGAGCCAGGTCTCAGTGATGGCGAGGAAGTCTAAATCCTCGCTTATGATCAGGTCAGCAATTTCTGTAGCATGTGCTACTAGGGATCTTGCGTTGATTAGAGCTCCCTTGATCTGAGAATTCAGGGTGGTGGTCGTTGTAGGATGGCTAACTTGTGACGCTTTAGGTTCGCTATGCTTAGCTGATCTGTTTGTTGGCCTATGGTCAGAATTAAGACCTAGGTTAGAGTTTATATTTGTGTGGCAGGGCCGGGTTGACATAGGCCTTATTCCTATAGTAGTAGGGATGGAACTGATGGGGGGGAGGGGCTCGTATATTTTGGCTAGTCTAGCTCTATGGTGTAGGTCCCTATCTGTAGTTAGGCAGGGATAGCTTGGTAGAGGGGATTAAGGGTCATTCATGTCTAAGAGTAGTCTAGTAGCTATAGTGTTATGTGGGTTAGAGGTAAGTGCCAGGGTGGGTAAGTATGGTAGCATAGTGTGGATCATAGTATTTTGTAGGATGGCTATGAAGTATACAGTCTGACTAGAGGCTAGCAGGAGCATGCTAACATGTGGTAGCAAAGCACTTTCTAAGAGATAATAATGTTCGGTGGCTATAGCAAGTGATAGCAGTGTTTAGGTCAGATCACCATGTGAGGCTAGGACTGAGTGTCAGTCAAAGGCTAAGTGATACAAATAATGGCAGTGGTAGGCAGCAATCAATAGGAGGCACTATGGGTGAGGCAGGCAATCAATACGGGCTAAGCATGCAGTTACAGGCTAGGTATGGCGAACAAACATAAGGAGGCGCTAACCTCATACAAGCACAGAGTGGCAGAGAAATGGGCCAACAGTCAAAGCGGTGCAATACGCCAGAACTCAAGCTTATGAGGGGGAGGGATCAGAGGAACTCGCACAGACATTGGGAGGGTAAAGTAGAGGCAGATGGATTACTATTGCGATGCACCAGTTAAAGATGCAGAGCAGCGTATTGCTTTGGCGTAGTTCAATTGTTCATCCACGGAGCACTCATGCTGAGAGGAAGTGTTGAGAAGTTCTGGCGCCGTAGTTAAGGGATGAGCAGTGGAACGTGCGGTGACTGGGGGCTGATCGTAGAGTCGGTGCTGCGGCAGAATTGGTCGCGGCGGTGGTAGCAGTGGCGGTGCGAGGGTTTCAAGGACTCGATGGCGTGCTGGTTAGTACAGTATGATGGCCATTTGAATGAAATCCCAGAAGAAGCAGGACCAATGAATGAAGGAGCAGATTGGTGATGTCACACGAAGCCAGACTCAGGTTTACTAGAAACATTTCTGGCCACCGGTTTAAGAACATCCACTTTGCAATGTCTGCTATCCTATCAGCTTGCGTGCGTTTTGCGAAACGAACCCAGGCAAAAGAGGTTATCAAGCTGCCCTTCCGTCTTATGAAAAGTCCATAAAGCAAATGCGGTCTGGAATGTTTGGCACTCGTTTTCGTAGAAATGTCATTCTCTGGGGTACTTTCCAACTCCGATCAGACATCTATTTTCTTCAGATTCGGAGCCTGATGGGCAGGATGTTGGTTGGACATTCTTTTATTTTGGAACCACAGTTCTATTGCTTGGGCTGCTTCTGTACTACCTTCGAATGTCCACCTCAGATGTGCATAATTACTGTTAAAATTGGTTTTGTGTTAATGTTAGTGGGTCTTGTACTGCACACTATCGCCACTTGCATGATCCATTGGCGCTTTTCTCGGTCATTCACTGGTAAGTGTAATACTGCCCCTACTTCAACCACCAACTCCTAACCACCCCACACTCTCCTTATTTGAGGCACCTTATTCAGGATTGCCCTGCTAACTGTTTATAACTTATACAGTGATTGCTTCTGTTAGAAGCCTCTTTAGGCACCCACAATAAATGTAATGAAATACAAATACAATAAAGCCCATATGCTCAGTATACCTTTTCAGCGCTGAAAAGATAGACCTAGCAAAAAGACCTCCATTCAGCGCGTTGAACTGAAGTCTGTCTACAATGTCTATGCATACTGTTATAAATTACATATTGGGCAAATGCTGACATGTTGGGGCAAAGCCGTTGCAGCTATGTTCATTCAGGGGTAATTGCTGGTATGTTGGGGTAATGCCATCACAGGTGTATCCTTACAGGAGAAAATATGGATGTTGAGGCAAGACCATCACAGGTGCAGTCTTACAGGGGCAAACATTGACATGTTGGGGGTAAAAAAAGCCATCACAGGTGTCCTTAATACTGGGTAAAACCATCACAGGCGTGTCCTTACAGGGCAAATGCTGGGAGGTTGGGGGAGAAGCCATCACAGGTGTCCTTAATACTGGGCAAATGCTGGCATTTTGGGGAGGGGGAAACATCACATGCATGTCCTTATAGGATCAAATGCTGGCCTTTCGGGGCAAGGTCATTATTTATTAATAATTAGATTATTTGGCACCTACTAGTCACATTGTCAGCTTGATTTCACTTCTAACCCAATGTTCGCAATACCTGGGCATAGATGGCAATAGTTAGCAAATGGGAAATGCCTCACAAATGCCCATACAATACCCCCTACTATTGACTTGGCTATGTTGATTGGGGATGAATCGGTAGGAAGGAGCATTAGCCACCTGGGAAGCGATCGTGGTTGGGGTATTGCCAATTGGACCCCAGGTTGAGGTTGACACCTTCAGCTAGTCAGCAGAACTTTGCATTTTGGGACGTGCCGCCTTACGGCGTTCCCATTTAGAAGAATCTATGAGATCACTGCGCTGCCCATAAATGCGCTGATGAAAATGTCGATGCCAATTACGGTGCAGTGAAGTAATCAAATAGATCACTTTATACGCATTCCCTTACCCGCACCCCCTCCCCTTACCTTTGTGGCGCACACTTCTCTGTGAGCTACCGACTTCCTGCTATCCCTGCGTTGTCGGTTCCTCCCAATCACGTGGGTCGCAACTGACGCTTCAGGGTGTTTTTTATTTGTTTTAGTTTTTTTACTTTCTTGTCCCCGGCAACACCAAACTCAGCGTTGCTGTGCCCAAGGAGAGCGGGGGACACACCTGCCACCCCCGCTCTGCTTGGATGCAGTAATGGGAGTCTGTATTTTGTTTGCTCCCAAAGTCGCAATGACTGCAGGGGCGCACAAATGAGGGCGACATTTTACTACGATTCCATTTAGAAGCACCAGGCTACGCGGCGTCGGAGCAGGCAGGATACTCAAGGGCAGAGGCAATCGGGCAGATTAGAAAGGCCTGGCAGCTCTTAGCGTTCATCACTATTTATGTTTTTAATTTAAGGTGCAGATTCCTTTTGGTTCTATTTTGGTGACCTAGTACAGCTTTGAGGACATGTTTCGTCCAGAAATGCGGTGGATTTACAGTCAAGTGTGATCAGCAACAAATTGGAGGATTTAAAACGTTCTGATCGAAGTGTCACGAATATTGAGTGCCCCGGGAAGGCCTGGACTGTGTTTTATACATATGTAATACTTTGGGGAAATATGGTAACGGTGTATATAGAGGGCGTGAGAGTGTTGTACATGTACCACAAAGATATTAAAATGAAACTAAAGCTAGTGGCCAATGATGGTTAGGGCTTTGATTTGTAGTATGTCCATTATAGAAATGCCTGACAAAAATGGTTATTAGTAGGAACTCGACTAAAATCCGATCCCTGTGATCCCATTACCTGTACATTGTGATGCGTTTCTATCTACAGGATATAGGTTCAGTGATTATGGGTTTCGCCTTTTTTTAGATGGGGTGATCTGATCTGTGCTTTGTTTATGTACAGCACTGTTGTGGGGAGCAGTGGGGGGGCGCTTGCAAGCGGCTTTAAGTGGCAAGTCTATCAACGCTGTGTTTTGAAAAGTGAGATATGGAAACCTTTACCTGTCCTGGGAAGGCGGGTGGAGGGGGGAGGTGGGTTGGAGGTTTGCTAATGGTTAGTGGCTTGGCTTTGTGCCTTGGAAGGCCACGGTGAGGATATGGGGCTTAAGGGAACAGGCTGAGGGTGGCTGTGGATATACGGAGATTAAGTGCGTGTGCGCGGTGAGGAGCGAGTGCATTAATGAGGTAAACACGCGGGGAGGTGGAAAGGTTCCAGGTTCCGCGGAGTGCATTAGTCGGGGAGTGGGGGTGCCAGGGAGGGGGTGGTCTGCCTGCGTTAGCTAGACGGTGTTATCCAGTGGAACGCTCTCCGCCTACATCTAATTGTCCCGTGTGACTGCGCGCGGAATGATGTTGAGCAGGAAGTCCCTTTGAACCTCTTCCTGTTGTTTTGAGGCCGTGGACCTCAGCCCCCCACCCACCATAAATCCATTAGCCCTTGGCTCCTGCCCTATCTGGCCTGCATCTCCAGCCGCCCGGGCCCCTGCATGTTTCCCTGGAGAGAGGGGGAGGGCAAGGGCAGAGGTTTCCTTTTGAAGGGGAGATGAGGTGTGCTGGGCGTGTGGAGGAGGGGGGCTTGGGCAGTTGGCTGTCTTGGGCACAGGGCCATTTCCGAAAGGACCCACTACATGACAAAAGAGGGGGAGGCCCTGTGGGAAGCCCTTTGATCCACAGCCTTCCTTCCGCCAGTTGTACAACCCAGGGGGGCGGCATTGCACCTGCCTACCTGGGCCCAGGAGGGGCATTGGGGGCAAGGGGTTCCTTCCCTAGCACAGGCACCCATGCCACCTCCATATGAAAGGGAAGCCCCTACTCCTCCTTGGGCAATAAAAGGGTCCTGACACCCATTCGTGCTGCGTGCATTTTGCCATATCTTCTCTCATGAAAAAAGTCAGCCCTACTTAACCCCAATTCACGTGAAAATCACCAACAGCCCCTCCATGGGAAAAACAAAGCCTTCCCTCCCCGCAAAATTTATGCGCCCAGCAAAAAAATGCCCAATGCTCTAGAGCAGTGGTATCCTATATCTTTTATAATGAGCCCCCCATGAGTAAAAAATATTGATTTTGGGCCACCCCAGACGCTATAACTGCGTATATTTTCTAATATCTGCTGCCACCGTACCCCTGGACATCCTTCCCGACCCCCTAGGGTGGCCAGCCCCACAGTTTGAAGGCCACTCCCTCTAGACTAGAGCAGGAGTCTGCAAACGGTGGCTGCCCAGATGTTTTGCACCACAACTCCCATGAGTCACCATCGTAATCCTTGCAGGTTATGGCTGATGGGAGTTGTAGTCCAAAACATCCCGGAGAGCCCAAGGTGGCAGGCCACTGCTCTGGAGTTAGATACAGATATCGGCGCTTTGTTTATGGGAAATGCACTCCATCTGCCCCGCGTCCACGTGGCAAAAGATCGAGTGGAGCCTACGACGTAAGATCTTGTTACCCATACCCCCGTTTATGAGGGACATAGGGAGTCAAGTGCGTGCCCTGTGCCCTCCAAAATGCCTCCACAAAAATGTTATAGCCAGCAACCCTTTATTGGTATTTACATGTACACCCTTACTTTCATGTTAAAGTTCAAGGCGTCACAGTTTCAGTGGGCCCTGTGAGAATTCCTGCATTCGCCATCGAAGTACTCGGCCTGAGTGGAATTTGCTGAGTGAAATTTGTTGCTTCCAGCGAAAGTCTGTGGAGCGCCACATAAACTGTTGCTATTCTGTTCCTTGTTGAGAGGAATGCATTGTGCCAGTTCTATGTGAAGAACATGAGAGCAGCGGATAATGTAACATGCATGTGAAGCAGCCTACATGAAAACGGTCTCTTGACAGCCTTAGCCAACAATGTGACCTTTTTTGCCTCCAAGCCCTATGTAAATAAATTAACCTTTTCGCCTGCTAGATGTCAAGTCCACTTTTTATGTATGTATTGCGCTTTTTATAAAGCGTTTGTATCTGTCAGTTGAAGATATCCGCAAAAAAGCGATCTTCTAATATGTGGGTAATGAAGCCACGAACTTCCCACGCCTCTCCGGGAAATACACTGGTTAGTATTTCAAGGGTGGGGCAAAAACTCACCCACCCCAAGAAAATAAAGCGCTGACCGCGCCTCCCGGAAATATTATGGTCCGTTAACATTATAGGAAAAAATCCCCTCGCCCCATTGTTGAAGCAAATCAAGTGACCATACCGCTTAAAAAGGTATCCCCTTCTTTAGTGACCTCCCTACCCTGACTAGTCTCCATTGAAACTCAAGAGACCATCAAATTACCTGCACCAGTCCATTGGAAATCAAATAACCCACGCACATACATCTTACTACTTCAGACTGAAACACATCAGCCAACCCTTATAAACCATATCTTTCCAGGCTATCTGACTCCTACCACATCACCAGCATGGATGTTTCCAGCCGTGGCTGTGGATTTAGTACCTCTTGCTAGCCGCCTGGCTACGCTTGACCACTTCGCCCAACTTACTACGCGGCACTGTAATCCTCTGCCGCTCCACTCTTTCAACCAACCCATGTAGCTGCTAGTTACTGCTGATATGCCTCCCAAGGTATTCATAAGTAGTCCTTTTAGTACTGAAACAAGGCCTGGTGACCTATATTGGTCTCGGGAGGATAGCTCGGGGGCAACGTGCTCGCCTTGGAAGAGAGATGACACGGAGCAACAAAAGTTCGATCCCCAGGTCTGCGCTTAGAAACCTCTGGGTATTAAGCGCATTATAAATAACCAATCATATCTACAACATTGTCAATCATTTGTGTTGCACTACTGCCCACTGAACGCATTCTTTGAGGAATACAATATTCCTGACATCCCCCACTACCTGTTGATGAACCACAGGGGAGTGGTTACAACCCATGCCCTCAAAAGCTAATTTACGACCCAGTTCGAAATTATGATAATGATATTCTAGTGCTTTGAAAAGGCAAATAGTACTACAGTGCCTCTATCTGTGCCATTGGGCAGACATGGACCATCAAAAGATAAGCCTGGGAAGCATCTCCTCCATCAACGATGGTACCAGGGTTTGTACAACTACTGACCCAAAGAAATACAGAGGAAGATCCAATAATTAAATCTGCATTGGAGTCCATCAGTTCGGCAAATGTAGCATTAATGAAAAAATGGAACCCAATATTCTTGAACAAACACACAGTTTGTGAAAAAACTACGAAATACTATTTCAAACTCTCAAGGAAGGCACTACTTTAGAAAAATAGACATATTTTATTCACATGTAAATATATTCGACAAATTACAACCAATTCATTCAAATCTCTCACATATTTTGGTCGATCCAAAGCATTAAGTCATGAAGACCAAAAACTCAACACTTGTGAACCTGTCGCCAAAACCTAGACATAAAAAAATCAAACCACAATAGAGTTTAAATGCATCAATGGTCCGTCCTTATTAGTCTGAGGATTAGATATAGTGCAGACAATGATGACAACTGTTTTCATTTTCTGCTGTAATTGTATAATAAAAGCAGGCCAACTTTTTTGTACATTTGGTCGCTTTGTGCAAGGAAATAGTTTCATATTATGTTGTTCACAGTAGCCAACTTAAGTTTCGGCTGTTCGTGCTTGCAATTCGCAGCTCAGCCTTCGTCAGGGCTTGTAGATTGCTACTTCAGGCATTTTGTGTAATGCCGGCGGATTCTATAAATTGAAAATCATTTTGTTAATCTTCTTGATTCTAGTTCATCCAAGACATACACTTCGTTTTAAAGCATTTGTATTGTATATTGTACCTTAGTTTAAAGTGGGAAGATGTCTGCATATGCCTTTTCGTAACAAAGATCTCTTAACAGGAGCTGTGGTTTCAACAAATTCTCCACCAATCATGCATGCAACTGTTGCAGTTGAGTATGGAAGGGACATCTCCTATAAGTATCTTGATGTCTAAATAGTCATTGCCCATTACGTTTTAGCAGTCGTTCATTTGATCTAAAAAGATCTAAATTTGCCTCATTAACAGAGGAGAGTTAAAAAAATTCAACAGACCAGGACTCATCTCAGTTGCTTCTTTCAAGGAACTGTGTCGATTACTGAAGTAAAGAGTGGATTTGCAATCTGCTAGCCGGGCTGTCACCAGTGAGTTCCATGATTTATGGGGGTGCTGCCATAAATAGCCTGTGTAAGTGGTACGCAATGAAGAATTGAAAGGGCCGTATTGACAAGATTTCTGTGCATAAAAAGGGCTGATACACATCTTATCTTGAGGGCGGCTTGCACACATCACAAAAGGATGAACCAAAATAGAGAGACCAGAATGTCCAGAGTATGGCATAGATCAAAGCGGTCTCTAGTGAGCAGAGGGGAAACTATGATGCAACGCACCCTGGAAAAGCCCAGTGAGACCAGACAGCAACTAAACGTCAAGAGCCTGACGAGAGCCCCGCTCAGGGAACAGAGTGAAGCCATTCCAACAGTGGCCATTGTGGCAAACCAGCTAATGAAGAGAAGTGGAGTGTGAGAAGCAGAGCAAGGGAAAGTCTCCTGCAAGTCCAGTAGGAAAGCTTTTAGATCTGCAGCTTTCTCCAGTGAAATAGACGATGCCAGAGAAGCTGGCAGGTTATGACCTGAAGGGTTAATGCTGACCAGAGCCAGTCTAAGATGGTGGGCCAAAACATCTTTGTAGACAAAATTGAGAGAATGTGTAAAAAATAACAGTGCATATAGGGTATGCATAAAACACACAGCTAACTGGGCTTAAAATGTCTCTGCACATTGGGAAACAGAGTCTCGAGACCCATGACTTATTGAGAGACTGTGTTTGAAAAAACACAACCCTGCATGTTGGGAAGCAGTCTCATTGCCAATAACGAATTGAGAAAGCATTTGAGGCACTAAATGCTGCATGTTGAGAATCTGATTGGCAAAACCCCAAGCAAATTGAGCGCATTTGACTACTGAATATGTTGTATTCTGGGCGATCGGGCTGCAGACTCCAAGCCGCTAGTTGCAGGGACAGTTGAACACAATGAGAAAGGCACACAGCCTTGCCTCAGCCTGGGGGTGATGGGGGCACTGCTGCCATGCAGCGCGGGCCACAGATGACGAGCTCCTGCTCGAGTAGACTTCCTTCTATGGAAGGGACTCAGTCAGGCGCCTTACTAGTGCACATTAGCAGTGGGCCGACTTCGCCTGCCGGCGTCCACTGGTTGGATAGAAATGCTGTAAGGCAGTCAATCACGTAGTTGGAGTGCCGTGATCAAAGCAAAAGATGCTATATTTTCGGCGGCGGCCATCTTTGAGTGTGTGAATTGATGTGAAAGTATAAGAGCCATACTCCTGATGAAGATTCTGTAAGAAATTATTGAGAACTGAAACATGTGGGATAAGCAATTTATACAATCGCACTGCGCCAATCTCTGTAAGGTTTACTGCATGAGTGCAGAGATCATTTTAATCTTTCAAATGTCAGCCTGACACGTGTTTCGAGCAAACCATGCTCTTCTTCTGAGGCTGATTACATAATTATACATATATAATTCATAATTAACATCATTTGATTCATAAATCAGCACAAAACCCAAAAGATATGCAGGAGGGGTATCATGTACATGCATGAAAATAAATTCCATCAAAACACAAGAAGAGAGTTCTATTGGATGAATAAAACCAAAGTTTTGTCTTGATGCAAGGTGTGGTGCGATATTGGAGTAATGCAACACAGCGGGTGTCCTGGTAAGGATCAAGGTGCAAATGCAGTAGCAGTTAGTTCAGGGTGGATGATAGTTGGTTTCCGGATAAAGTTCCATGTCCTATGATAATTTCCCCTAATTTCCATGGCCTCCACATTCTTCTGAACTTTGTAGCCACCTTGAGATGACTTTTATTCTAATTGGTGTGAAGCCATCATGAAGCAAGACAGATCTACGTGATTTGTCTGCATGGGAAATGTTTGTATGGGAAATGCACAAATACAAAATGTTTGTACATTTCCCATGCGAACATGCAGGGGTTTACCCTGCAACCCCCGCTCACTATACTCTGTAGTATAGTGAGCGGGATGTTGCGGGGGACAACCCCGCAGCCCCTGTTTGTTTTTAAATGTATTTATTTTTGTTCCTTCAGGAGAGCTAGTGGGGAGGGGTGGCCCCATCAGCCCCCCCTGCAGCATTTTTAAAATAAAAAAAATGTCAGACCGACCCCACCAAAACACCTAAACGCATACCACGAAAAGTTCAAACTTTTGGTAGTCAGAACTTTTCGTGGTATGTGTGTTTTAGGTCTTTTGGTGAGGTCGGTCATTTCGGGTTAGGTAATTTCGTCCTAACCCAGCAAGACACAGACAACAGATTCAAGGTTCAAACAAAATATCTTTATTTACTTAAATGTCAGAATTATGTAAGGCCTAACTTGCCCTATGCTAAGGTGTGATTTCCCTATCTAAAAAAACTAAGGCTAGTCGGAGTAAGTAAGTTCAACTTAAAAATCAGTCTGTGTCCAAAACCTAGACTTGCCCCCACAACTAAAGCTAAACAATGTGTAGGCATGTCGGCAACAAAAGAAATAGTTTTCCAAATAAAGTTCCAAGCTTCTTCCAGCTCTCGGCTTAATTTCCAGCTCCCCTTCCCAAGTTCAAAGGAGTTCCCAAAAGACCCCGGGTTCCCTTCCCCAAGAAGACAACACAGTTCCGAAATCTCTCGAGTTTCACTTCCCCAAGACGTCAGCTCTTCCAGCTTGCCAACTCACAATCAGTTTAAGTCTCTTAAGTCTCAAAACCAGTTCCAGTTCAACTTTACAATCCTTCAAGCTATTCAATAGTTTTAACAGATTGCTATCTTTCACATTCACTTCAGCAATCTAATTCACAAGTGAAGATGGTTCATCTTTACTTTCCTTGGCTTTTCCAGACAAGGGATCCTCTGTTTAGGTGCAGTTGTTGGACCACATGGGCCACCCATTACAGGTCACGCAACCGATAACCCTAGGCTTTCTTGTCCACATAGGTTTCTCACTGCACCCATGCTCTGGTTTACTTTGGCTTCTCCTCGACAGCCTCTTGGCTTTGCCTTTGTGTGTTCTTCCACACGACTCACTCTCTGGGGCTCACTCTCTTCCACCACCTTGCTTTCACAATCTTCATAATTGCTCATTACTTGCTTTTCACTTTATTCATAAAGGTTCATTCTTTGGGGCTCATCACAAGTTTGGCGGTAACCCTTCAATGTGGCGGTAACGCTATTATCAGCGCATTTAAAGGTCTGCCAAATCACAGGTTTGGCAGGATTTACTGCCAGCTCTGAGCTGGGGGCAAATCCGCTGCAATTTAGCCGATTTTCAGTGCTGTTACCGTGCACTAATGCCGCTGGCGGTAGTAGCACCGAAAATTCCCCCTTAGGCCCAATGAGGAATGGGGAATTCCCGAAAGGGCCCAATGGGGAATGGGAATTTACTGTTCCGCCAAACCCATGATCCAGCACTAATAGCGCCGGGGGGTTTGGCGGTAATGCAAATAGTCCCGGCGGTAATACCGCTGGAGATACCGGCCAACTCGTGGTGAAGCCCTTTGTCTTTTAAATGTTTATTACGTATGTTTCATAAATGTTTTCATTTCATTCATAGGTTTATCAAAGCTTTCATTTAGGTCGGTATTCAATAATGCTTGCTTTATATTCAAGTTCCTTTACTTATAGTTCAGCGTTTGCTCATGGTGTTCAAAAACCCCTTACTTTGGGTTCACCATCAATTGCACACATAATTCAGTTCATCCAGCATTACCATATGCACAGTTTTAGCCCCAGGAGCGTCCTGGTACGAGTGTTACCTTAATTTCACTCACCGGTACTCGGCGGTGCCTCCGGGCATCCTCTTTCTTCGCTCCCCTTGTGTTCTTCGGCTCCGTGCACACTTTTCCAGAGCTCTGCGAGCAGTGCTCGCCTTCTGCAAATTTCCCTGTGGGTTGCCGGTAGCTCAGCTTTTCGCTCATGGACGCTACTGGTGGCCTGCAGCTCTTGGAGTCTTCCGTGCCTCAGAACTCTGGCTGTGGGCACCTGGCAGAGGAGACTCTGGCAATCTTGACCCTCTCACAGCCCGCTCGGGCCCTGGCGTCAGTCTCTCCTCAGCAGTAGCTGGCGTCCTGGCCTCCAGGCAGCACTCTCTTCGGCAGGACCCTTCTGGGCACGAATTCTCCCCTCTCATGCCTGTCTCTTCCAGCCCAACTTCTCTCTGGCTGGTTTCCCCTTCTACGCTGGCAGCTTCAGCTTTTATGCACCTGTGACCTGTTAACACGTTGCCGGTTCAAGCACTTCAGTTCAATTGCTTGACCCACAATTGCGTATGTTTTTTGGACATTCCTGACCCTAGCAATAGTTTCCAGGACTTTTCCTCGTCTCAGTACCAGAGTGGTGTTACTGAGTGTTGGTGTCTACAACTCCAAGTCACCTCTTCCTCGCCCCAGTACTAGAGTAGTGTGACTCAGGGGAAATAAGAGGACATGAATGGCAATCAGCTAGGAAGGCAGTGGGAGGGGAAGGTTTATTATCACAAGGGAAAGGGGGATACCTTGCCTCACTCAAAGGATCCAAGGGCAGTAGGTGTGAATATGCTCTCGGGTGTCTCACGGTGTGTACCTATCTTTTATTGAACAGATATTGGGGATGTGACACTGAGAATGAATGAGTTGTAGCTTAGAGAGTTTAGTGAGAAGAAGACAAGGACATAAGAGTTCCCAGGCATGCAGTTCTCCGCCTTTTGGTGTCTGCAGACAGGGCGTCCCTGCCCACTGGCTCTCCCCTAATGGATGCATTGACCTGGACGGGGCAGAGCTAAAGTGAGTGAGAGGTAGGGCGAGCTGGTGGCAATGCTGGGTGCACGCTCGTTCGTTTCCTTCGGCAGGCGGGACTTCTGGCACTGCACGTGCATTAAGGTTTGATAGCTGCCACGTGCCGCTTTAAAACCCTGATGATATCGGGCTTTGCAACCTTCTGTGACACACAGATGTGAATGTGAGGACGAGTGTCTTCTCTGGAGTGCTTTCTCCGGCTGGCCAAGGTTTGCAAGTCCTCCACATTAGAGGGTGCTTGCATAGTGCAAGTCTGTTCTCTAGTGTGGTTGGTGAGGGTAGCATCTTCTGAGTGTTCAGGCTGTTCTTCGGAATGTGAGGGTGTGGTGTGCTCTGAGTTACTAGACATTGCAACCTTCTCCAATACCTGAGTGCATTATCAATGTTTTTTTCGGCGTGAGCGTTTGGGCACTGGCCATTTCGGTGCATTACCCTTTTGGCGCAACCTGTTGACGTAGGGACCTATGAACTCCTCCATTCACTTTGATTGAACTCCAAACACACGCCATAACATGCAGGAGACAGCATCCTATGTGTCTCGGTGGAATTTTCAGTCAAAGTGAATGCAGGGTCGATTTTGTGAGAGCAGCGTTAATAGGTCTCTGCGCCCTGCTCGCCGCACACCAAAAGTATACCTGCGCCCAAGGCGCCCGCGGAAACAGCTGGCGCCAAAATTCTCATGGCCAGATGTCCTGCTCCGCAATGCATTCATGTGAATTGTTCCCTACTGCGCATTGTGCCTGACTTTTTTTCTATTAGGGTGTTCAGAGGGACCAGCCTTTCTTCGCCCTGAGAGTTTAGATGTGAAATGGAGTTTTTTTTCCCCAGAGTGGTTTGTGTGTGTGGCGTCTCTTTCCGGTTGGTTGGGCTTTTCATCCTTCCATGGCACTAGACTGTGAATGCTAGTGGGAGTTGTTCTCTACAGCGGTGGGTGAGTATAGCTTGATCTGGACGGGTGGACAGGCTGGCAAGCCTTCTGCAGCACCTGCATGATGGTGAGGCTGTATTCTCCAGGGGGGTTTGGTGTCTGAGTTCTTCAAGTGGACCAAGCTATACGACCTTCTGCGACCGCTGCATGAAAGCGTTGGTTTGGGTGGTGAGGAGGGTGTAGGTGGCATGTAGGGATTTGAGTGGTGCATGTATATTTCACTGACGTCTGACTGAATGTTAGCAGGGTGAAACATTACACGTTTCATGATCCTATCTAAGCAAGCCACTCAACCTCTGGAATTAATTATCATTTTCCACAAGCACACTGCACACCATTTCTTACTTGACAGGATTGAAATATCACTCGCAAACGACTAGTGGCGGGCGCATATTTTGTGGCCTAGAGTCAGTATGTGGGCGGTGGGTGGGGGTAGTTTTCGGATATGGAGGTAAATGGCAATGTGGGTGTGATTGTGGAAGCTGATATTGGTATGGCTGTGGAAGCTGATGTGGGTGTCTATGGCGATTTGGGAGTGAAGGAAAATGGTGGTGTGGTGAAATTAATCATGCAGTATGGCTGAGTGTGGTGACGCTGATAGAATGGTGGGAGTGAGTTTGTGATGCTGTTTTTGATGTGAATGGTGAGGTGTTAGATGATGGCTTAAGAGAGTACAGTCAAGGATTGTTTTCATGTATTGTGGTAATGATGGCAATTTTATGTTATGCCAATGGGTTTTTTACCGTGCAAGGTTGCCATTTTCGTGGTCTCCAGGCACGGTTATGGAAAGTGAACTGGATGCTGTGGGGATGGTTGATCTAGGCTGGTGAGGTATTCGGTGTTTTGATGATGATGTTGACAGTAGCAAGGTTGGTGATTGGGGATGATGATGATGGTGATGATGATGATGATGTGTATGGTATAGGGGTGATGGTGAATCGGAAGGTGTTTGTTATGTGAATGTTGAAGCTGGTGTGAGTGGGAATGGTGGGAATTCCGTCGGTGGGATGGTGATGCAGGTAGATGGATGTGTAGGGTGATGACATGATGGTGTGGATGCAGGCGTGTTGTAACATGGATGTTTGTGGGGTGCTTTGGGTGGTCACAGTGATGTGAAATGTGGCATTGATGTAAAAGGTGGAGGTGATGTACATTTGTGTTGTGATGTGGATAGTGACGTGGATGGTAGTGTTTAAGCGGCTGCTGATGAGGAGAGTTATGCAGGGGTTGAATGTGGAGGGAGAAAGTGGAGTGCATGCTGGTGATGTAGGACGTTTCGTTGATGTGGCTGGTGATGGGAAGGTGAGGTCCATTGCAGTGTCATCCCAAACGTGCATGAGCAAAACAACCACCCATATGCAAGCGCTCTGATGAAATGATTTAATATCACATTAACATAAGTAGGTCAATCGGTCAACTGGTTACTTGCAATTTGGTGAAGTGAGTTAGTAAGCAAGTGAGTATTGAACTAAATCAGAAATCATTTAGCATAAAGAATTAAGCATCAGTGCCGACTAAGTGGCCACTAGTTCCGCCCATAGGGCTTTGTCAAGGCAGATTGTTTTCTAACCATTACACTGCTATTTGTTGAAACTATCATCAAGTAATTGAGGAATAGGTTTGCGGGGGGTGGTGGGGGAGCTTAGAAGGAAAGAGAACAAAAAACGAATTTAGACTCTGCCATTGGCAATTGTCAGGCCACAAACAGAAGAGTCATCTTAAGTGTACCACGATTTGTTAAATATATAGAAACAATATAGAAATAGCTTCAAAGGGTACGTTTCAGTGGCAATAATAATGGCTGATTACCTCACAAACATCCTATTATAATGAATAGCCGTCAATCAGCCAAGTAGAGAGTGCACATCATCCTTTAGGATGGGGAAGCGCCTGCGTGGGTCCGCCCACGCATCTGATAATTAAGAAGAAGAGCGTCTCTGTTTACATATGGTCAAGGTCGTATCACTGATAGAATCTACAATAGAAATAGAAAAAAGACCGGGATGGGGCTTGCATTTGATAAAGCTTATTTAGGTAATAATAAAATAGAGTATTTTGATAAATACTAACCTATATGAATGTCCTAATATCTTATCGCCTCAAAAGTCATCTGGATATATCCAGGGTACAGTCTTCCCAATGTCACAATGATCAACACCAGTAATTTTGCTAATTCCTCGTATCCTATAAATACAATTATATATACCACAGTACGAGTGCCTAATTGTGTCAATTAATTTTGACTATTAGTCAGCCAGGTGGCAAGTAGGGGTTAGGCTGCTGACAATCAAACGTATGCAGATCATGGTTGTCTTCTACCGTTGTGTTCCATATTCATGACCAATGCCATGTGAGTGTTATCAAGTGTTAGAAGCAGTCCTGTTGGTCCTGTATTCGAAAAATAATAACAGACCTGTGTAAGATAGCTTGATTTAAGTTCCCACGAGAAGGGACAACATTTCACCCTAGTGCGCTTACCGTTCGTTAAACTGCAGCTTTCCCACAGTGCTCTGCGATCGTAACGGGCGCCATCTCGCAACGCCTATTGTCACTATCATTGCGCTGAAGCGTATTACATCAGCTTAGTATCTCGAATACAGTGGGATGCGTCAAATATATTTGGGCGGTCCCTGAAGGGAAATAGGCCTAACTTATTTTGTATTTAGCTATATGCGCACAAGACATCTACTATATTTGAGCCAGGACACTTGTCAGTATTGACGTTCCAAAAAGGAATTAGAACACATTTAAGGTAATTTATTTGCCCGCCGCTGAAAATAATTTGATAATTATTACAAATTGTAACTTGAGCACTCCCGTATTTTGTCTATCGTTTCAAAATGTTTAGAGCTATTGGTATAAAGGTACAGTTTGCATCTAGTGTCCTAATGATCCATAACATCTTTTACTGAAAAAATGTGTTTTAAAGGTTCATTTTCATATAACTTTAGCACAAGAGATTAGGTAACCTCCGATTCAGGTGAGATTGACAGGCCTTTGCCTCTGATATAATGGCATGGAGACCTCCCCCCAATTTGTCTTCACATTCGAAGTATGCATCCAAAATGTGCCCCTGTAGTGGATAGGGCGAAGAGCTTTACTCTTCCTTGGAAGCTTATGTCTTCACATCTAAGTCAGAGGACTTTGTAATAGACTATATAGACTGTATCCCCAACAAAGTTCCAGGTGAATCCATGTCAAAACATGAGTCAACTAAGGCCTCCACAACCCTTCTGAAGGCAGAATGCTACAGTAGATTGGTCCAAAGCAAGCATGTTGTGCGGGGTCCAATCCAGGCTTCTGTAATAAGTCTCCTTCGCCTTCTGTGATGAATCCTGCAGTCATCACTAATCCCCAGCCTAAGGTCTCTTCCCATGTGGCCAGGGGAAGGCAGCCGCTACCTTATCCTGACCCTGGGGTTGATATTCTGAGGGTGGACCGCATGGCAGGAGTTGGCTGTAAGGTGAGAGTGGTGACCCCACAAGGAGGGAAGCAATAAACTTTTCTTTATTGTGAAGAATTGGATGTCATCTCACTATCTCTCTCTTAACACTGACAAGACTGAAGTCTTGTTCTTTCCATCTTCCACACTTCCTCCTCCCTCTCCCCCTCCCTTTAATCAATTTCCCCCTTCCAGTCTCCCTATTTCCAACACTGCTTGTAATCTTGGCATTTACTTTGACTCTTCCCTCTCCTTTACTCATCATATCTCCCTCACCTCTCGGGCATGTCGCTACCATCTCTCTAACATCCGTAAAGTTCATTCCTCTCTCACCTTCCATGCTACCAAACTTTGAATCTCTTCCCTCGTCTTTTCTCGCCTTTTCTATTGTTCTTCTCTCTTCTTTGGTCTCCCCGCTTCCCACCTTGCCCCCCTCAAATCCCTTTATCACTCTGCCATCTGCACCCTCTGTCTTCTCTCTCCTCATGACTCCATTTCCAACTCACTTTCTCAGCTAGGATGGCTTCTTTTCCACTCCCAACTTAAATGTCACTTCCTTTGTCTTGTCTTTAAATCTCTTCACGACCTTGCTCCTCCTTACCTCTCCTCTCTTCTCTCATTCTACACCCCCTCTCACTCTCTTGGTGCTGCTGATCTCTTCTTACTTTCAGTTCTCCCACCCCCTTGTGCCTCTTCTCATTTCCGTTCCTTTCAGCTCCTTGCCCCCTTACACTGGGACTCCCTACCTTTCTCTATCCGTTCCTCCCCTACCTATTCCTCCTTCCGTTCCTCACTGAAATCTCTTCTTCTTCATTCCCCTCCCTGATCCCCTTCCCCCCTCACCCTTCTTTCCCTCCTTCTTGTACCCTTCTCGGTGTTCCCTTTATCTTTCCCCTTCTCTTCTAAATCTCCATTCTTCCTACTCACTTTACTCACTACTCTCTCTCTCCCCCTCTTTCCTTCTCCACCCACCCTCCTTTCCTCTTCTTTCTCATTGTAAATTGTTCTACATGCTGATTTTCTGGTTTGTCTCATGTTTTTTTTTTTTTCAAACTTTTCTTTATTGGCAAGAAGTAGTAGCTGGCACATTACAGGTTACAACAACACACATTTCATATTTGAAGCGTGCATGATAAAGCACAGATTCTACAGAGGGTCGCATATGATCCTAACAGAGGTTGATTACAATAGAGGCATTTATCGTGTAGTATGATCCGTCCCCTGATCTGGAGATGGGGGAGATGACAGAAGCTCCAGGTCCACCTTGCGGTTCAAGTAGCTACAAAACTCTGT
Source organism: Ambystoma mexicanum (assembly GCF_040938575.1). Lineage (NCBI taxonomy): Eukaryota > Metazoa > Chordata > Amphibia > Caudata > Ambystomatidae > Ambystoma > Ambystoma mexicanum. The sequence continues at coordinate 439,391,799 of NC_090936.1, forward strand.
CCATATGTTTTTAGGTCGAGCAATACTAGGCATCATGTTCTTCACAAGATTGTGTCCAGGTAAGGGCTCTCAGCCACATTTCTAGAGAAGGGGGGGGAATCTGCGCTTCCAACATTGTAGGATGCATTTCTTGGCCACAATCGCCGCCACATTCAGAAACTTTGCCTCCCGTTTAGCCTCAGCCACCTCCCAGAGCCCAAACAGAAGAGACAGGGGGTCAGGGTCAACACAGAACCCCACTATTTCGGAGAGGGTCTCAAGCACCGCATCCCAGAACGGGGCCAATGCCCCACAAGACCAGAACATGTGAGCGTGGTCCGCATCGTTAGACCTACATCTTTGACAGGGGTGGGATTGATCCCGGGCAAATTTCCCAATCGCGTCGGAGGCGATTGAGTAGCTTGTATTGAACACATCTAACTCTGGAATTAAGAGAAACCCTGCGCGTATGCATGCACATTTTGGTCCACATATCATCCGTGATGTCTAATCCCAGATCCCGCCTCCAGGCATCCCGAACAGTGTGTGGGGGGGTTCTACAGCTCGCAACATCAACATTTTATACAGGGAGGACACAATGCCCTTACCACCAGCGGAGTTGGCAATGTAGCAGATCTCGGGGGACTCGGGGGTTCGTCCGGATACGAGGGCCACATGTCTTGGACTGCCGCCCTAAGTCGGAAGTATTGCAGCAGCTCCAGTGGGGACTTGGAGTGCCCTGGCTTCCACGTATCTGGGGTGATGAATTTCCCGTCGGGGAACAGGTCGGAGAATGATCTGTATCCCAGGTCCGACCAGTGACGCATAAGGAGCTTATCTTGTGTGGGGGTGAGGCCAGGGAACGACCAGAGGGGAAGCCATTTGTAATACGGGGGGGGGCAGAACCAGGCATCAAGATCTGGCGCCACGCCCTTATAGTGGAGGCTACTGGGTCAGCAGGGGCCTCCGAGCGATACGAGTGAAAAAGGATCAAGGACATGACATTCACCTTCCCGGACGCCAGGATTTCAAGCTTAACATGTGGGGGGGGTCCTGGTGATGGTACCAGTATGTAGCATGCTGAGCCTGAGCGACTATCCAATACTGGGTGAGATCAGGTGCACTGAAGCCACCCCTCTCATAAGGTAGGGTCATAAGTTGTCACTTTCTACGCACGGCACCAGAATGCCACAGAAAGCGGGCGCACCCTGCGTGCAGGTCCGCAAAGTACTGTTTCCCGGGCCAAAGTGGGACGTTAGCGAATATGTATAGGAGCTTCGGAACTATGATCATTTTTATTAGGGACAGTCTCCCTGATAGTGAGAGGGGGAGGTTTCGCCATCTTTCCATCCTGGCATCAGCATATTGCGCGGCAGCCCCATAGTTATCAGACAATAAGGAGGATTTTGAGAGGGACACCTGGACCCCTAGGTATTTGATGCCCTTAAGTGCCCATTTGAGAGGAAATTCGCATGCAGGTTGAGAAGTTGCGGGCGTAAGGGAATAGTGAATCCCGAGATTGTGCCAATTTTGATAATTTCACGCATGATCGGGTCGAGGTGGACTGAGGGGTCTCTAATGTATAGAAGCACGTCATCGGCGTAAAGTGATATAATTTCGGGGGTATCCTGCAGATGGATCCCTTTGCGCACGTGGTTGTTTCGTACACTATACGCCATGGGCTCGATGGCCATCGCGAATAACGGGGGAGAAAACGGGCACCTCTACCGCGTCCCTCTGTGGAGGGAGAAGGGAGCCGACAGGTGAGAGTTAACCAGGACCCTGGCCACGGGGTTAGTATATAGTAGTTTAATGCAGGACCTCATGTATGGGCCGATCCCCATCTTCTCCAGCACCGCCCACAGATACTGCCACAAGACCATGTCGAACGCTTTTTGGGCATCCAGCGTCATGGCCACAGCGTTGGCTTGGAGGTCAATTCTAGAGATGATGTTAAACAGTTGCCGAATGTTTAAGGCAGTGGAACGGGCAGGGACAAAACCACTCTGGTCTGGGTGAATCAGATATTTCATGATGGGGAGGAACCTATTTGCTATGATTTTGGCGAAGATTTTGGTATCCGTGTTGATGAGGGACAGAGGTCTATAGGAGCCACATGCATCAAGAGGCTTACCCGGCTTGGGGAGCACGGTGATGACAGCCTCGCGCAGGGACCCGGGGAGGGTAGTAAGACGCAGCGACTCCTCCCAAACCTCATGAAGGCGTGGAGCAAGGAGGGCAACATGTTCCTGATAGAACTCGGCGGTTAGGCCGTGTGGACCGGGGGCTTTACCTTTAGGGAGGGCCGAAATAACAGCAGTGATCTCATCAAGGGTGAAGGGTGCATCTAATTGTTCTTTCGTGGCTAGAGATATAAGGGACATTGGGATGCAGTCTAGGAGGTCGTCCAGATCCTGCGGGTTGTGCTCTGGTTGCTGGGCATAAAGGGTTGCATAAGAATCTGCGAAGGTCTCAAGAATGGGCCGGTCAGACCAATGTCGCACTCTGTCATTGTCAATGATACTATCAATCCGAGCTCTACCTCCCTCGGCCCGGGCGAGGCGGGCAAGGGTACGGCCCGGCCTCTCTCCTTCACCATACTTTCGGGCCGCAATGGGTCGGGCAAGGTATCTTATCTCACTGAGGGCAAAGGACTCGAACGCGTCCAGTTCAGTTCTTATCTGTGCAAGCTTGGGTGGAGAGGGGGTGGTCGCATACTCGCACTCTAGCTCCTTAAGTCTGGACTCAGAACGGCGCAGAGAGTTTCTAATGTCTTTCAGGACCCCAGCCTCTCTAGAGATACACATGCCCCTGATGAAAACCTTAAAGGCCTCCTATCTCACCCCATCCGTTGTCTCGTGGCGTTTGTTATTATCAAAAAACAAGGTGATATCTGCGAGGATGTCAGCCTTGAAGACAATGTCATGCAGTGCATCTGACTTAAACCGCCAGTTAGAGTGCTGGGGGAGGGCCGGGTGCAAGGCAATGTCCAATGTGATCGGGGAGTGATCGGATACTGTGCACGGCAGAATCTGTGTGGTAAGTGTTTTGCCCATGAGCCCCGCGGAGAGAAGGAAAAGGTCAATCCTGGAATGACTGTCATGGACAGAGGAGTAAAATGTAAACTCTTTCAACATTGGGTGGAGTACTCTCCAGGCATCTACCAGACCGGCAGTGAGCATGTGTGCATGGAGGCGACAAGCGGCTCTGGACAGTGTTCTGGGTCATCACCGGATCTGTCCAGGTCGGAGTCTATGATGAGATTCATGCCCCCCCCCAAATAATGGGAACCCCAACATAACCTAGGAGGATGTCAAGGATGTGGTCAAAAAAATCGGATGCATCGAAGCATGGGGCATATGTGTTGACCAGGAGGCATTCTGCATTAGCAAGGAAACAGTGGAGGATCACATATCTGCCCCGGACATCTATATGGCTGGTGCGAAGGGAGAACTCCAAGGACTTGTGAATCAAGGTGAGGACACCTCTGGACCGTGAGGAGAACACTGTGTAGTATTTGTTGGGGCCCCATGCCGGGGCAAGAGAGGACGAGAGATGTGCGAGGGCGTGGGTTTCTTGGAAGAGAAGTATTTTGACCCCGTGCCTCTGGACATAAGCCGTGACCCTGCGTGCCTTCGTGAAGTTGCTGAGCCCTCTCATATTCCAAGACATTAGCCTAATGGCCATTCAGTAGCACTTTAGGGAGGATCCGAGTAATGTGTGTCATAGTTTGTCGAACCAGTGCCGGCCACCAATACAGTGGCCAGATATATCGTACCAAAAGCTACCACTGCCTCACCATTTTTGTTAAAACATCCCCCAACTGCACCTCCCCCCTCCCTCACTGCCTTCCCCAACACAGCAGTGCCCAAAAACCCACGCAAAGTCTCATGGCTTTCGTGCCAAACCCAACGGGGCAGGACCGGCCCCCACACCCAACAGGGGAGCAACCAGTGAACAAAACAAGCCAAACTCGGCGTTGCAACTGCAGCGGGGGTAGCTGCTGCCGTGAGCCCGATGAAGATGATTGAACGGTGGAGTACACCAAATAACGTGCAGCGGTAACTAAGTTAAGTTTTAGAGGAGACACCATAGTAGAGTACGGTAAGTAGGGGGTATAGGAATAGAGGATCCCAGTTTAGGTGCAATATACCGTAGAACATACATCTGTGACCCATATTGCGTTTCATGAAACTTCGCAACGAGTTACGACAATAAATAAATACACAAAGGAAAGGATACATGAGATTACAAGGAGAATGCAGATGACAGGCATGGTAATGGTACCACAAATGATTCAAGTAATGGGTGCATGGCAGGCCGGCTCAACCCTCATCCACAGGGTTGCCCTCCGGCCCTGCGACAAGAATATGGGACTCAATAAATTTCACAGCCTCCTCAGGGACTGTGAAAAAGTACAGTTTATCATGGTGGGTGAGCTTCAGCCCTGCAGGGAACAACATGGCGTATTCCACTTTCCTCTCTCTAAGCAATTTTTTCACACCTTCGAATTGTCTGCGCTCCATTTGAACGTTGACCGAGAAATCGGGAAAGATACGGATAGTCTGGGACTCAAGTTTCAGTTCCCCTTTTTCGCGGGCCAGACGTAGAATGTGGTCCCTATCCCTGAAGCTGAGAACCTTGGCAATAATTGGTCTGGGGAAGTCGCCCGGCTTGGGGCGTGGGGCCAGTGAACGATGGGCGCGCTCAATAGTGAAAAACAGGGAGAGTTGAGGATCGCCCAGGAGGTCTCTCAGAAGGGTCTTGACTGCAAGTTCCATTTTGCCTTTGAGGGCTGCCTCCGGAACCCCCACAATGCGGATATTATTCCTGCGGGATCTGGACTCTAAATCGTCACACTTCGCCTTGACCTGCTTCATATCTCGCACCAAGTCAGAGACCGGGTTCTGGAGCACGTATACCTCATCTTCAGTAGCCCCAATCCTGGTCTCGGCCTCAACCAGCCTAGTGCCATGCTGATCCAATTTGGTGCGTAGTGAGGCTACATTGGCGTTTATATCATCTAATTTATCATGAAATGACGCAAAGTTTTTGCCCATAGACACCATTAGTGTCGTAAGGTCCGGCTGAAGAGAACATGAGGATGCATCCGGGTCGTCCTGAGGGAGGGCAGCCCCACCCTGGTCCTGTTTAGCAAGTGATTTGGCAAACTTGTCCATTGCTCCAGCCTTGTTGGCCCCATGTGCCTTGCCGGACATATTTGGGGGCACACTGAGAACAGCAGGGTATATATTGCAGTAAGTCAGCAATGGGGCCCCGGAGGTTTATGGAGGGACTCCGGCACTCAATCAGCAGTGGGCCGGCAACAGCCTAGGGGGCAGGAGCGAGGAGTACTCCCAGCAGGTGTGTTCCAGAGCCTGGGCCCACTCTGAGGGGCAGTCGAGATGTCTAAGCGGCAGTATAACCTGGGAGGTATAGTGTCAGGTGGTGCCCGCCCCCAAGCCAGAAGGGCCTCAGGCAGAAGGAGCCAGTAATGGAGGGCAGCACAGTCAGGGGCGCCTAGTGATCTCAGGGCGCAGCGAATAGTTGCACAGTCGGGGGAGAGGAGAATGATGGAGCGCCCAGAGTCGCACCAGCGCAAGACAAATGGTCTCGGGGAGCCTGGTATGTGTGGGGGCCACCGTTCCTCGAGGAATGGGACAAGCGCAGCCTGTGGATAAGGCAGTCTAAACTGGGCGTAGTGCGCAGCAATATGAACCCCCAACCTCCTCACCTCCGAGTATTGCAGGCTGAAATGTGGATGGTAATCCGGGCAGGAGCGGGGCTCCAGTTAGTAGCGGGAGTCCGACCACAGGGAGGCTCCGGCACCGCCGCCCAGCTCCGGCCGTCCCACGGGACAGGGACGTCAGCGGCGGAACCGCCAGGCAGGAATGTCGGGGTGTTGTTGTTGCGGGGGGCCGCTCCAGCAGCCCCCACAATAGTACGGATTGAATCCGCCCGCCAGGGGGCTGGTGTCGCCACCGCCGCCCACGAGCAGGAGCGGGCCGGCGAGGGAAGCCGCGCCGACAGGCCGCGAGCCCAGGCGCACCCCCCCCACGGGGAGAGTGAGGGCGCGAAGGGCAGCGCCACCCAGCAGCACGCACCGGTAAAGTCCAAGGCGGGAAGGCGGAGAAGGGGGAAGCTTGGTGCCCCAAGCGGCAGTGCACCCCGCAGGCAGATGAAGAAGCCGGGCAGCCGGCCGCCGCGTAGAGCGGTCCCCTGCAGGGCGCAGGGGGGGGGACGGGCTGCAGAGGGATCGCGCGGCCCAGGAGGCCTCAGCCGGAGGTGGAGCGGCCAAAAAGCTCCGATTTCGCCCCAAAACAGGCCCAGATGATGTGAAGGCGTTGGGCAGCACAATGCTCAGGGTCTCAGCTCCAGAATATTAGTAGAACCGCTGATTCAGACGGATTTTCAGCTGACGGGCCATGGAGCGTTAGAGCTAAGCAGCCATCTTGCTGGCTGCTCAACAGGGCCCCCCAGGTTTGTCTCATGTTTACCATTATATCTACTGTTCTATGTTTAATGTGTTTGTTGTTGTTCATTGTAAAGCGCCTTGGATCAAGGCACTATATAAAACAATACATACAAATACAAGAAGATCCATTCATTCCAAGGTTTTTAAAGGTCTGTTGCCATTATTCCAAACCAACTGATTCTAGAACCTGAGAAAGACTCTTGTTTAAACAAAAACCCGTTCAGTCTCCATGTAGATATGATAAAAGTAAAGCATGTGAAACATCTGATGTTTATGGTAATTGTAATGATATTACAATTGTTCACTTGTGTAATGTAAAATCCATTAAAACCTCCTTGAAGTCAAAGTCCCAGAAATCCTCAAGTACTGTGAAGAGGAAGAGTAAGGAGTTCATGTGGAGGAAATGTGATCTTGAGAACAATATGCAGTTCAGTTGTTACAAAGGTAATCAGATGTGTGGGACTTTTAAATGCCCAGATCACCTGCAGCTATGAAAACAGGAAGAGAAACGGTAACGTGGATGGAGAAAGAAAGTTGCAGAGTGCGTGGAGCGGGAAGCGTGGCTAGAGACAGAAGAGATCCCACAAAGGACATTTGGGGAGAGGAGCACGTCGGAAGTCAGCTAGCGGCAATCCGGGCGTTCGTGGAGGAGCTCCGGTCAAGTGGAAGCATAGTGTGTGGAGATACGGTGCTGAAAAGCAGCACCGGTCGTGGCAGCGAAGGCTAGAAGAGCAGATGCAGAGACCCAGCGGGACTCTGCCACTGAAAGGGAGCAAGCCCCTTGCAAGCATCTCTGAACTGCCACACAAAGAGCTGGTTACGCAGCCTTATAGTTAAGGGGGACCCATAATGTGCGCATATGCTGATAAGCATATCGAAAGTACTTTTGAGTACCAACCTAATATAACTAAAATGGAAAAGGCGAATGTGGTGCAATTTCCCTGACATGAGATGCCAGTTGGGGGGAAAACTGGGACCAGCATTGCCTAAGCCTAGAGACATTGCCAAAAGAACAAAAGGGGCAATTATGGTGTAATTCTCTAGACTTAAAGAGGTCAGTTGGCAGATGCTTGAAACAAGCATTGCCAAGAGTCAAGAGAGATTGTTAAAAGGAAAAGCTTGAACAAACCCTAAGATATTGGATGTCGGTTTGGGGAAATTGGTACAAGTAACCGTTAAGGTGAAAGTGAATGTGCAGAGAAGCCTGATAAGGATATCCGGTAGTGAAACCTTTTTGGACAAAGATACCTGGCAGGCGAGTACACCAGCGGATCTCAGTGGTCCAAAAGGGGGATCTACCTGTCTGGAGATTAAACCAGGATTTCAAGAGTTTACAGCTGATGAGTTTCCTGGCAGGGCAGTGTACCTGGAAACTCACTTTGAATTGGTATGTGGAAAAGAGATTAGTTCGTCTTAAGTTCTTGTTTCCTTTGAACATTGTGTCAGCAAGAAACTTTAAAAAGACGTGCCTTTCACCATGTTTGTACCTCTAATCTGAAAAAGACATTTGTTTTGCCATCCTGGACATTTGTAAAGACTTTCTTTTACTTTATTCAAACCAACAGTGTGGAAAGGATACTTTGTTTTGCCATTCTGAAAGCTCAGGAGAGACTTCTCTTATCACCTTGAGGATAGTATTGGGAGAAAGAGACATTTATAATGCCTTTAAGAGACTAGTCTTGGCATAGACTATTGTGAACAGTTTGCTTGAAATAATCCAGGGTAAGAGAGCCAACCCTTGGATAAAATAAGTGTTTTGTTGAAGTTACATGTTGAGTTATTGCACTTTTCTGTTGAGTTGAACTTTGAAAGATTTACCTTGCACATTTTATTTGTATGCATTAGTGCGAGGGTTAGATTGAGTTTGGACACAAGGTTATCCTGCTTTAGTTTTAGTTTCATAGAAAGGGACACTCTTGTTATGATAGGGAAAGTCAGGCCTTTATTAAAACCTCTTGTTATTAATGAAATGGCTAATGTTGAGAATGATACCTCTTTGTGTCTGAACCTCTCATTTCTCACCCACCACACTTCTGATGTCACACCCAGAGGGCTCTGCCTGCAGGAAGTAGCAAGGGGCGGGAGGTTTAGTGAATCATAGAAGAATCCAAGATGGTGATACCCCTGTTTTGGCCTAAAGTGCTCACCTGGACTATTCTTAACTCTACCTGACTCCTATGTACGCCTATTTCAAAAGAATTCCAATAATCAGCACCCCGGTGTGAGTGAGTCTCTGTTAGTCAACGTTCTTATATATTGACCTCCTGGCCCACTCGGGAACTCCGGGGAACCTTTCTTAGATTTTATAGATGATTTGCAAATGTGATCTACCCATCTGGTAATACTTGGAGACCTTAATTTAAAATGTAACTCCCCTAGGTCCACTGCTCTAAACTCCTTTTTTGACAATTTATTGGATCTTGAACTGTATCAACTAGTACAGAGCCCCACACATAAAGTGGGCAATACACTTGATCTGATTTGTGCTAGTGAATCTTTACTCACTCTTTCATCGGTTGAACCAGTTCTCTGTTCAGATCACTTTTTAATCACTTGCCTATTTAAGGTCTCTGGACCTCTTGCCAAGTCCCTACTATCGAAAGTCTGGCTCCGTTCATGGCGTAATGCCGATATCCAAGGTCCTATTTCATTAGTAACTACTAGTTGTACTGCCCTGCTCACCTCCCTTTCATTGCTATCTCATACCTTATGCGAGGCTGCTGATAGGATAGCTCCACTGAGATACGTTCATCCACTCAGATTGCCTTTGCAACCTTGGTTCTCTGACCGACTGAAAGCTGATGAGCTGAAAGTCAGGCAGGCTGAACGGAAGTGGCGTAAATCATGACTCCTCTCTTAAAGATGCATACAAGACATGTCTTGCCACCTATCATGCCGAAATTAAAGCATTGAAAACTCAGTATCTTTCTCAGGAAATCGGAGATGCCCTGTGTCAACTAAAGCCCTCTTCTCCGTCGTTAAATCACTCTCCTCATCTGACACACCCACTGCAAAGGTCATACTTACCCAAGAACTATGTGATAGCCTATCCAAATTTTTCATAACAAAAATTGGAAATATTAGGCAGAATATCGAGCTCTCGGCTGCCACCTCATCGAATGATTCAGACTGCCCTGCACCCCCTACACCTTCAGTGGGCTCTAAAGAGTGGACCTCTTTTCCCATGTTCTCAGAAAAAAAAATCCTTATGGAAATTCAAAAGATTAAATCATGCTCCCCCTCTGAGGCCATTCCGGTGGACATTATGAAAAAAATAGACCCGATCTCCTGCCATTACTCACTGCGGCAGTGACTAACTCATGCCAATCAGAGATAGTCCCACCCGAACTAAAAGCGGCCAGAGTTGTCCCTCTCTTAAAGAAGCCATCACTAGATCCTACTACATTGGCTAGCTTTTGTCTTATTTCCCCTCCTTCCTTTTCTTACAAAACGTCTTGAATCTTTGGTATCACCCATTCTATCACTTCTTGAATCTTCACAACTCTGCAACCCTGCACAGTCTGGCTTTAGACCAGGCAGCGGCATGGAGAGTGTACTGGTCTCCGTTCGGGATGACATGGCCAGGCTGGTGGACTCAGATGGGGTTGGTGCTCTGATTGTGTTAGATCTGTCAGCAGCTTTCGACACGGTCGACCACCCCATTCTGCTGTCTCGACTGGCCCAGATAGGTATATCTGGCCAGGTACTAGATTGGTTCACATCGTTCCTGGCGGATTGGACCCAGACCCTCTCCATGCCACCTTTTCTATCTGCTCCTTGCCATCTCAGCTGCGGTGTTCCGCAGGGGTCGTTTTTGTCTCTGATTCGATTTAATATCTACATTTGGGCACTTGTGTGTCTCATCTGCTCCTACGGCGTCAGGTGTTACTCCTACGCCGACGACACTCAGATCCTGATCCGATTAGATCTCAATCAGGCTGAGATGTCGTTGTGCCTACAGGGATGCCTGACCGCCGTGGTGCCATGGATGAACCACAATTGGCTCAAATTGAACGGAGACAAGACTGAGGTGTTGGTAGTGGGGTGTCTCGCCCGACCCCTCACTCTGGGTTTCTTCTTTCTGGCCTACCTCCCTTGGTGTCCTCCCTTCTCTGGTGGGTAAGATGACAAATCTAGGTGTTATCCTCTCGGCTTCCCTATCTATGTCCAACCAAGTTGCTGCTGTCTGTCAAGCAGGACACTTTCAGTTGAAAGTTCTAAAGAGAGTTCTTCCTTTGATTCCTGCTCCTCTTCGCCCTCCAGTTGTAGCAGCCTGATATTGCAGCTGGACTACTCCAACTCATTGTATTTGGCCCAGCCAAAGGGTCTCATTCAGCGATTACAACACCTTCAGAATATGGCAGCCCGGGTGGCGACCCGTACACCCTACAGAGCACACATCCCCAGTGCTCCGCTCACTTCACTGGATCCTTGTTAACCAGTGCATTCATTTTAAGGCACTATACATAGTCCATCGCGCTATACAAGATCAAGGAGCTGAGTTTCTGCAAATTAAATTCTCACGCTATTGCCCTATTCGTCAGTTGCGCTCAGCCTCTGCTAACTTGCTTACCGTACCCCTCTTCCATCATTCGAGGATCGGAGGGAGGGCCTTTTTCTATAGCTGGAGCCAAACTGTGGAACAAACTACCCCCCTCAATAAAGATACTTTCGAGTCATCTGGCTTTTAGGAAAGCAATTAAGACTCTCCTGTTTTAGCAAGTGCCAACAGGCTGACTAATATGCACAATTAGCTTTTGAATCAGTGGTGCAGACGATTAAAGGAATAGTGCGCTCAAAAATGTTATTGTCCCGAGCGTTCGGGCATGTGGTTTTAAGCAAACTGTGATCGATCGTAAAAACATTTCCTATGCACCTTACCTTAGTTTTCCGCTCTTTTACACATGCGAAATCAACGAGCAGAGTGTGGCCATCTTGTGCTAATCTTATCCGTGGATCGATCGGGTTGTATACGAATTGTACGAATGACAATTGTTCGAATAACAATTGACCTTCTGCACAATTGACCGAATTTAAACGGTCAATTAGGATATATATGCAGGGGGAAAGCCCCCGCAGCCCACCACCCAATCCAACCCTCCCACCCAATCCCCTTATATTATTATTACCCCAACCCATTATATATATAAAAATGACCATACAGTCAATTGTGCAGAAGCTCAATTCGGACCCCTGTTATTCAAACAATTGTATGATTCAAATAATTGTAAACAAATAATTTGGCTAATCCCATCGATCACCCTATGCTCAAGTGCCCCTGCGGCACTAAATCAGATCACCCACCCCTGAAGCTGACATCACTATTCCTAGCGATATTCTCCACCTACTTTCATGACGTTAGTGGGCAGCGTAGCCAAACGCACCCAGATATCACCTGCATCTTAATGTCAGTTGACCCGGAAATTCAACAATCACATCCTCTCATCGCAGAGCACATCCCAAATGGGAATAGAAAACACTATTTTTAAAAGAAAAATGAATTGTGTGCAATTTATAATGTTCTTTTATTTCACAAAAAACGCTCCGAGACCAATCCGCAGATTTCCATTTAACACCAATTTTTGAATGTCCTTGGGTTACAGCATCAAAACTTTATCATGAGGCACACAGTTTTTCTTTCGGGAGAAGATCGCATTTGACGCATCTTGATTTGCAAGGCTTCGGCATCAGCTTCTTGCTAGACCACCGTAAATGATTACAGGTTGCTCATTGTAGCTGGTACCGCCAAAGGGCATATCAGCCCCGGGCGATCGTCCCACATCAGTGTAATCGACATCCATCCATTTAGGCGTATCTGCCATTGCTGGTTGAAGAAACCATCACTCAGCATCTGGAAACGATGACATTTGCAGAAAGGAAGAATGTAGCTGTGTAGAAAACAGAATTAAAATATGTTTCAGTAGCCGTTCTTTATTCAAATGTATCCATTTACCCTTTCATTCTGCACCGGGTGAAACCTAATAACCAACCCAAACCACAAACAATGGAAAACATTGGGGAAAGTTGGAGTCTACGATGTGCTTGAGAGGTTAGCGCTGTGGAGTATGTTTAGCTCCCAATGGGATGCGGAAGCTGACGGAAAAATTCAAACAACACATAGGGCCTCATTACGACCCTGAGGCTGACGGAATGAAGGGGGCCGGTACGGGGCCGGCCCTCTTCATTCCGTCAGGGCCGATTATGAGGTTCCCTTTGCGGGATCCGGATCAGACGTCTGGTAAAACCAGACGTCTTTTCCGGGTCCCGCGAGGGGAAGAGGGAGGTAACAACAAGACTCTTGTAATGTGCCCGTTGTTACCTCCCTTTCCATTCCCATTGAGCCCGATGGGGGCTCAAATGGGAATAGCGAATGGTTCCTGCAAGGAGGACTTACCGGGTCCTCCTATGTCGGAATGGCCCGGTAAGTCCCCATTGCGGGAACCCGGTAATGGAGCCCGGTTTGGAGGCAGCCATGGAGCTAATAGCTCCATGGCTGCCTCCAAACTTGTAATGAGGTCCATAGACAGCATTATAACAGATTATTAGCAACAAACTTGCGGTCAGTGGAACCTGGGGGAACCCAGATGTGGACTCCATGTTCACTGTGCTCAGAGAGGCACAGCTCCACCTCACTGATGAGCCACAACTCCACCTCACTGATGAGGCACAACAAGACTGAAACACGTGTATGGTGTTGCTGTGGGTACTCTAGTTGAGAAGGGAATTGCCATAGCATTTCTGTGCTGGACTTCCCATGTGCCTGGGATAAAGATAAATATGCAAATCGATATTTACCATCTGTGAAAGGTACATTGAGCTAAAGGCGATGGCTGCGGATACTAGAGAGGAGAGCCTGCTACCCAATAATACAACATTGACAGCACACACTCGTATGCCATGTGACGAAGTGGTTTAGATAGCACTAGCCTGCATAGAGGTTGTGTTTGCGTGTCGTCCCAATAAGCCCCAACCAACAACGCATAACAATGTAAGTAAGCAATACCGGTCAGAAAATTAAACTTTTAATCATTTGTCTATATATAAACTCATCTTCAGTCAAACTTAAATGATATTTGGTATTTCCATTCTCTCGGAGTAACGCACAGTGTCCACTCAGAACAATGGTTTTCATAGAATGAAAATAAATGTTTCAATGTCAAGTTTTAAAATAGTGAACCTTATCATTTTTTTGGATATTCCACAACTTCCATCCTTCAATCCATAGCAAATCCTCCCTTTCTTACAAGGTCGAACAACAATTGAACCTTGTTTTGAGCGTGTATGCCTGGTAACTTTTGTTTTTTGTGAAGGAAAGCCACAAATTAAAAACATACTGTACAAGACGCGTCGGTGTGAACTCCCCACAAGCTAAATCAAACAAAGTGACCTTCACTCCATGGCACACCGGCCCATCAACGTGGCATTTGAAATATGTTAAAAAAATAAATGAATTGTTTGCGGGTATCCACCAATGCTGCAGTATCGTGAATACATTTGTAATCCTCAATAGTGTTACTGATTTCATTTTTTTGGGAAAACAGTCAGTTAGGGTAAGCAAAACAGATAACATGGAAACCATTTTCAAATAGGCCCAATGACATCTTTCTACTATGCCAGAAAATCCATCTCTCTTTGTACAAATGCAACTCTCCCATCCCCAGTGCCTAGCTCAGCTAGCCCACCCCATATCCTCGCCACGTCTGCACGCTCCCTTTTCTCACGGAGGAATGTGCTCTGTGGCTAACGTGAGACACTGACGAGTCATAAATCCAGGTGCCCATTCATCTCCACTGAACTTCCCGTGCACTAACAACCTACACCCCCGCCAGGCCTGAGTCCACCAGCTCAGACCCCACAGTTCCTTTCATGCTGATATCCATCTGACCCTGCCATGCCCTGATCAGTCAAGGACCCACAAGAGTGGGGCAAAAGCGTGAGGGGGCAAAATACAGTTACACTGTATGGCATCCTACAACAGGCACTTCTTGCTAAAGAAAGTTGACAAAGAGGATACATTTGAAAAGACAATTTGGACGCTTTGCAGACATTAAGCAACCACAGACATGCATGTTATCGTTCAAGATATAAATTAATGAATCATAAACCAGATTAAATGTGCATAAATAAATACTTCTTAATACTTTTAATAGCTCTGAAATTTGAGTTTAATAGCATTCAATTTTTCATGTACGAACACCGCTGCAAATCATTTATACCGGGAAGTCAACTGTTCAATGAGATCCGCTTTAGGTGGTCAGGGCACGTTTGCAATGTTTTGTGGCAATGTATTTATCGGAACAACAAAATCAGGATCGATTCCATGAGTATGCATGTCCAGCACAGTCAAAGTGAGATCTTTCACAAAATCTAATTCCATTTCATGGTATATTGGCTTGGCCACCCATTTTTTTGCTTCTTTTTGCAAAGGCCATTGTGTAACGAAGCATCCCAAAGTTTCCTGCAGTTCTCGATTGTTCTCTCCCTATGTTCTCGTTATGCACTAATACTGCTAGTAATGTCCGAGCTTGTATACCGTCTATGCCGAAATGCAACCTTTTTGGTCTGTACTTTAGGCACATATTGTGGAACACCTCCAAATCTCCAGTGTGACAGAATTCTGTGAGTCCCTCTATGGTCTCTTGAAAGAGTTTTATCAAACACAATCTTCTGAAGAGCTTTGTGTGGAGGTGAAAATGGAACCAACCACTTCTTGTGTTGCTGCTCCTCCGATAAAGGTCCATGTGCACATTTGTGAAAATGTTGGTTTTCTGTCCATGAGTGAACGTTGGAACAGTGGTGCATTAATGAGCGCCATTTTTCAAGTAGAATTTCCACAGACCCATCATATGTTTTGGAGCTCCACCAGAGATGGTTGCTGAAAGACTGAGACCACTGTAAAATATTTTCCAAACCCTTCTTTTTACCAGCAGCTGTACTTTTTTATTGACTTATTTGGCAACGTGCCATACATCAAATTGATGATGAATGTTTGGAAACTGCTCTCGCATGGCCTTGGCTATTGAAACATGTCTGTCAGTGGCTATGAGGTCTATTTGTATTCCGCTCGATTGAAGATGTTCCAGGGATTTCATGAAACCGTGCAGGTGTCCCAATGTAAATCCTCTGTGGCCATGGAGAAACATCTCCGAACTCACAATTTTTTTGTTTCCATGTCTTGAAAGTGGTATGTGCAATACTTTGCTGAAAATCCGGGGCTATCACACTGTCCGTCACCAGCTAGTCTGAACCGTTTTCCTGAGAATGTGCTTTCAATTGACATTTGTTCAATTTTCCAGGCTTGACTAATAGCAGGGAATAAGAATTATCTTTGATATTTATAGTACTGCATTTTAGCAAGGAACCGAACCCCCACAAATTGACAGAAACTGGACAACTTACTAAAGGTCGAGCCACTGAAAAGTAAAGTTGCTGAACACAGTAGATTTCCAGCTGGCACTTTGCAGAGCATCGGTTGAGCGGACCATGAAAATGCATCATGGAGGTGGACACACCTGGCTTAGATTTTTAGGTTAGTGCCTTGTAATACACGAGACGCATGCACCAATGGCTGCCCGCATGTGTTACCCCTCAATGTATGGACACATTTCAGCATCAGTATAATCTCTACCAGGCAGCTGTCGAATATGTTGTATTTCTGCTCCTTTATTAGCCAATCGTCCTGCATGATTGTGGTTTGTGACTCACCTGCGGTGGACAAATCGGCCAAACTAGACAAACAGTAGTCCAGATCTCTGGCAAGTTCCTCTGTCAATTGCGTAGAAGCTTCAGTCTCTGTTAGTTCAGCTTCTGTTATATGCACACAAATTGGAGAAACCATCAACGTTGATTGTTTATTGGGTGGACCATTTTTTGCAGATGTAGATTGTGTCAAGTGGTCTGCGAGGAATTCCAAAGCATCTTCATTATATTCAGTTTCATCTTGTAGAGTTCTCACATTGTAGCAATGGTCCAAGAACACTTTGCTGGCTTCGCCGGTCACATTGCATTCAGTTTCAGGCAACAGGGTGTAAGCATCACGAGTCTGAGGCGCTGCGTAGTCCTGTCAATAAGCAAATGGTGTTGCTCCATGGTGAAATCTGTTTGGCAAGTGACCTCTTTTTGGTTTCATTTGTTGTCTGTGTCTTTATACTTCTTTTCCTTCTGGCCCTCTAGGAGATAGGTTGTAAAAACATGTTTAGTGTATAGCACACATACAGTAGATAGCACTTTAAATACAAAAACATGTTATGAAGAAAACACCAGCCCAAAACACTTCTAGAAAACTAAATTGTTTGCTAGTTACCCTTGTTTTCTTGATTTTCTGTGAAACCATGGTCTTCTCTGTAACGACCGCACCAGCAACCTGATCCACCACCTCTGATTCATGTGTCTCCTCTTCTAATTCCACACCATGTGTACATACCTTGAATAGAATATTCATTAAAAAAAAACAAGTCAATCGTATTGGAAATTAAAATCTTTCATCGCACACATCGCTTACACAGATAACCTCGCAAACGGTGCACGTCATTTAGTCAAAATATACATTTCGAATTTCACCTGATTGATGGCAAGTTTACTTGATCATAGATCACAGTGCAAAACATACTGTTTGTAATGTTGCCCTCAAACATTTTGCAATGTATTCTGCATTAGGGAGGAAGTGTAACGTTAGAACTGAAAGAGAAAACTTTGAAACACTGCACGTTTATATGATTTTCACTGTCTAATAGTATCCTATGTAGAATGTATGTTCTTTCATTCAAGGGAACTGTAAGTATGCATGCCTCATACTGTGGACCAGCTGCAAAGGACGATGTAATTGTAGTCGAAGTACCAGCATTCCCCTGTAACACAGTACATGTTTTAGTACGGATGAAAACAGCGAAACGGAACAGCGACAATGGGATGCAGACAATGGTACATATAAAGAGAAACCCATAAAAGACACTTGGTGTAAACAACCGACAGGATACATACATGTTTTCATATTATTGGAAATTCCAAGCATAATACATTCTAGTAAAGGAAAAGTGAAATAAAATTAGCTGATAAACGCTTGAAGCTGTAGTTGGCTCATGAAAATAAATGGATGCAGAATCTTGATCCTTCATTTTCAGTGCATTGTGATGAAGTGGTAAAAGGGAAAAATTAGATTTGCATTAGATATGTAGGTAAAATGCAACTGTAGAGAATATAAACTTCTGCAAGTCTGTAGGGCTCACCATTGGTATACTGGATGTGTCGGTGGTTTTGTCACTTTCGTAGGTATGTGCTTCCATCAGTTTGTTTTCCTAAAAAAATGAACATGTCAAGCAACTGATTACGAAAACATTATGCTTCTTGTGAAGGGCACTATGGCATTGTTTTCCATGGTCATAATTACTTCATTTGAGGCTCCATAAACCAGGGACAGATGTGTAGTAAAATGTAGTATAGTTAAAATGTAATACAATCTGGTAAAAATGCAAACTTTATAAGACACATCTACACCGAAAGCACCAATCCGTTCATGGAGTTACCTGTTCAGTACCCCACCGCCTACAGCTAATTCATCATCCGGGACACACCAGAGGCAGCGTGTGCATCAATAGAGTTGGAATTGCATTTGGAAGCAATTTATGAAACATTCTGGGTCGACCCTTTTTTGTGTTCTTCGATTGGTCGTACATATCCTGGCTAAAGTGCAAGCTGCAGATGCAGAAGTCTCCAAAGACAGTCTGGGCTTTACTTTCAATCTCGTCCACCGCAAAACCACAATGTCGACCCCATCTTCTTATTAAATGAATATCCTTCGGGAATGTATGCAGGATTGTGCCCTGACTTTTGACATGGCTCCTAGAATTGCAACCCAAAGCCATACAAGTAGGCATTTTTGAAAAACTGATAAGATCTGTATAAAAAAGTATAAACAATTGCAAATAACTTGTACTGAATGCATGAGATTGATGGAATTATATCAGTTTTGTATTCCATGTTTGTTTTGATCAAAGAAGCAAAACCTGTGTAGCGTAGTCGAATGCTACATAAATACAGAATTGACATACATACAGAATTGATTGATATGACGCTAATAGTAACGTGTTACTCGTCCGTTGAATGTACTTTCATGCGTCAAAAGGAAACGTGCTTATAGACATGGTCCGAGAAAGATGTGATTCTATTACAATTGACAATGATGGCATTTACTATTTTTCGAGATCCGAACACTTGAAACATTAGACAATGGTTAAGTCATTGAGATGAAAGAACATTTCATCACTGGATACATTAGGTCGAAATAGATAGAAAATTTGAGATCAGAAAGAGATGAATATAGTGAAGTTAAAGTGACCTACCCTTACCTTGACTAACAAACAATTAGATTCAGCAAGCAGGGGAGTTAGTAGCTGGAGAATAGGTAGCACAATCAAAAGTTGACTTCCAGTGCTCAGAGATATTCTCCGGATAAATATCAAGGGGTTTATAAAGGATTAGAAAAGTGGGGGTGTATGTGAATGTGTGACATGTTTCTGGCGTGGTCTGCTTCAGGGGAGCCTGGAGGCATTGGATCTAGGGAGGCCATGTCTACAATGGCTCCTGTGCGGAAGATACCTTTGAAGTGTACATGGTGTTTGGCACCTTGGGCATTCCCACCCTGCCAGTCCCCTTAGGAGGGCACGACTACTGGTGCGAACTGCCATTGATAGTGGATGGGGGGATGGATGGGCAAGAGGCATGCAGAAAACGGCCGGAACATTGCTGAAGGGAGACATACTTATGTGGATTGCAGGGGCAGGGTTTGCAAGAGGGGAGCCTGGAGACACAGGGTCTGGGGAGGCCGTGTGTTCAGTGGCCCCTGTGCGGAAGATACCTTTGAGGTGTACATGGTGTTTGGCACTTTGGCTGTTTATAATGGAGGGAGGATGGATTGTTGCAGAGGAGGTGAGCGTAAAAGGGCACCAACCATTATTTCATGTCCCACATAGACAAGTGAGCGTGTCCTTGATTCACAGAAAAATGTAAACAACTATTCAGAAAAGCTCTTTTGTATTTTATTTTGTTGCTGATGTTGATGGCACAAATATACTACACATTGTATACTTCAGATTGCAGCAAAGTGTGGGAAAATCCCATGTACTGTCCGCTGTCACTGGGGAATTTGGCGCAAATGGCTCCAACGACACAGGCAGGTATTACTCGTCGAACACGGTATGCAAGCCTCCCATGAAGCCACCATGTAAACGAATGGTAGGCCACCAACCTGTAGCACCTGTGGAAGAGAAACATACATACTGTATTTAAATGAACCTGATAAGTGTACAAACCTTAGTTGAAAATGCATCCTGTATCCTATGGCATAGTTGCCTGTACACATGTTACTTCATAGATCAATCAGCTTGGCCTTTAAAGTGTAGACACATTACAAAAGTGAACACCCATGCAATCCATAACGTTTGGGGCACAGAGAAATATTGCTTCTTAGTTGAAATTGAAAGACACCTAAGATGACCACAATGATTCCCCAAAGCGCGAGAGATGTATTGAATTGCCAGACTACATTAATTTGGCAGTGAGGGATCAAAGTTACGACAATATAGGAGACAAACAAGAAATGTTAGTGGCCTCATTGGTCAAAGTGACATCAAACCTAGAGTATACTTACTCGTTATTTGGATTGCGAGGGTGAACTGTTGCGCGAAGTTCGTACATAAGCACCATCATAATCCTCAACACGGACCTTGTGAGGCAGGCTGCCCTGAAGTCATGCAGCTCGGTAACACATAGCGGTGGTGTCTTCTTCCGATATGTAGGCCAAGCATCCAGAGTTTTCTCTGCAGCAGCAGTTCTCCTCAGTTGGCATGACCTTGCACCGATTGCAAGTACACCAGGTGGAAACGTCTACCATGCGACTAGGCTCTGGAGCCAGTTATTCGTTTTCCCAACTGTCGTCCGATGCACCATTGTTTCCGCATCTTTCTCTATCAACTAATTCCGCTTCAGAATACTCCGGCTTGTGCTGGTAGGGCTGTATTGTTGCCATTACACAACAAAATTAAAATCAATAGTAATGCTAATGCTAGTACAAGTATCTGTTTGCACGGGCTCCAAGCATCGAAGATAGCTGAACAGAGCAGAAACGAGTCACAGGCTATAGAAAACAAATAGTGAAACGATTGAAAAAGCAACTCTGATTTTGTCTGATGAGAAGCGGTCTGTTTATACTTATTGAGGAAAGAGCCGTCCTGCCATTTCCATGGAGACACGTGCTGGCGCAAAGAGAACGTTGACACAAGACGTTCATGCGTGTTGTGAAATGGGCCGTTCGCGTCTAGTGATGTCAGCTTCAGGGGCGGGTGATATGATTTAATGCCGCAGGGGCACTTGAGCTTAGGGAGATCGATCCACGGATAGAATTAACAAAAAATGCTGTGCCCCGCTCGTTGATTTCGCATGTGTAAAAGTGTGGAAAACTAAGGTAAATTGCATAGGAAATGTTTTTAGGGTCGATCCCAGTTTGCTTAAAACCACATGCCCGAACACTAGGAACAATAACATTTTTGAGCGCGCTATTCCTTTAAGAAGCCACCTCCGCCTCTTGGGCACTTTTTGGAGATGTCAGGAGAATTTGGAAAGGGGGTCTGATTGGCAGACTTCCCTTTCAGAAACAGAATTATCTGCATAATTTATATTACTAAAAATACAAGTTCAGGTTATCCGGAGCTCACCAGATAGCATCCTAGCATTATGTTACAATATTGACTCTATGCTTTACTTTCTTACCTTATCCTGATTCCATGGACGTAACTAACTAGATGATAAACCCGGATACTGCTGCCTCATTTATCGGGATGCAAAAAATGCATCACTGTGTTTTTGTATTCTGTATTTTAGGACTACCCATTAAGTTTGGTAGGGTAATGCCCACCTTTGTTTTTTAATTGGATTTACATATTGCATCAGGATGTCAAATCTAATGCAACCAGTGTTGCTGGATGCACACATGTTTGATATGGCTCATTGTTTTACCTTTAAAACAAACGACCGCCTTCTCACTTACACATTTCCTTAAGCCACCACCTTGAACACAATGGGAAGTCTGTGTGACTGTGTCTCATCCAGTGAGGAAGAAACCCATGTTGTATTGAAGGCTGCCAGACAAAAATATGAGAGCCTAACTGTTGGGGAGAATTCTCTGTTTAGGCTGAATTTCCTAACCTAGTGAGTCCCCCAGCAGCTTTGCTGGATTTTTGGGGTTTATTTTTCTTCTCCTGCCAAGAGTGAGACTCTTTTACCCTCACTCTTGGACATGATTTGAGTGTGTTCCTTTGACTCTAGATGTGTTTAATGTGCTATGGGGTCTTTCACTACATAGGGCTTCATGTGTTTTTGTGATGTGTGTTACACAGCACCCGCAGTGCAGTAACACAGGGGTGTCATAGTGACCCCCCAGTATAGACTCCATACCCTGGGACTGACTACTGTCTCCCAGGGCATGTAAAGTCACCATTGACTTTACTAGTCTTGAATTCTGAACAGAACCAGTACAAACCATTATATTGTGGATGTACTGGCTGGGGCAATTTGATTGCCCTGGGGTCTGTTAGTCGAGGGGACATGTCTCCGTCCCCCCTGATCGAGTTTTGGCTGGTGGCAGTGGATACTACTTTTTATATTCAACCGCAAATATTTCTTTATGGGATTTTCCCATTGTTCGAGGCTACTATCTCTATTTATTTATTTAATTACAATAGCTTCGAACATACCGCCGGTTTATTTAATTATTATTAATTCTCCGGTTGGTATTTTTTGCCAAAACTCGGTTCTAAAATGGCGTTTGTGTTCTCTTCTGTGACTCCAACCCAAGTCCAGCCCTTTGTTCCACTTTTTGGCGGGCTTCTCCACAGAAGCCCTCCAAGGTGGTGCCACTCTGTCTGGGGTACTTAGGAGGGGTGGAGGGGGATATAGGCACCCTGGACTGAGTTGCCTAGGCAACTCAAGTCGCACTCCGTCCTGATTGGCCCAAGTGGTGAGCCGGCTGGCTCACCACTTAGCATGTTTGAGTGACAGCTAGGCTGAGTGAATGGGGGTTTTCTGCATAAAAGCAGGGCTTTGGGGACTGGACCTTCAGAAGTCGCCACAGGACCTAAGAATCTAACGAGGGAGAAGCTGAGCCGACCTGCTACGACGACACCACCGGTGGAGCCCTGCTGAACCGTCTCACCACTTTTCCCAACGACAGAGGAGATCTCCCGCTGGAGAGTCTTCTTCCTTTGACTGGCGGGGATAACCAGTTTCACCGTCTTTTCGCCTTCCCGACGCATCTTGTGGCCGCCTTGCCTTGTGTCAAGCACCCCAGCAACCGGAATACCATGTTTTACCACGACCGCGAAATAAAGGGTAATACCTTTAACCGGAAAACTCCGCGGCTGGTTTCTTCCCTGGCAGTGCAACAACCTTCATCTTTCCTCCAAGTCGAGATCTTCTCTTCCCCTGGACGACGCCGAGACTTGCACCCGCTGCCAGGAACAACTGCCACCGCTGGAGGATCCTTCCCACTTAAGGTACCGTTTTCCGCCTGGCTTCCCTTGCCACCGACTGTACGGGGTAGTTTTAGCCCCCGGCTTTCGAACATGGGTTAGCCTGGGACACCCTGGCTAAACTTTTCTGAGCCTCTCTAAACTCTTTTCAAACCCTCTGCAAGACTTTCAAAGCCTAGTGTAACTGTGTGATCTTGGGCGCATTTGTGCTCTGCTCTCTTTAAGAGTGGGCCCAGCCTATGGACTTTGGCTCACAAGTGACTTTTGCTCTTCTGCCTTGCTAAAAGTGTTCCTAAATCTTAGAGTGGTGTATCTTCACATATTCTGTCTTTTTCCTTCCCTTCTTCATGAATTTATTGGAGTGCCATCTATAGTTAAGCGCTCACCTCTGTCTGGAAATAAGTGGTGTTAACTAAGACTTGTCTGGTAAGGAATAAGGGTTGTATATACCATAATAGTAACTGTGTTTAGAGTGTTTTACAATAAGAGTGCTGGAGTGTTTCAAACAGTGTGTTTATAAATAAATAATTATATACTTAGATACCAAAGCTCTGGTCAGTGTTTGCTTGTGCTATTGTGCCTGAGTGCCTATTGTGTATACTTTGCATACTGCTTAACTCTTCTTGAGGGAAGTCTGACTGCTCAGCCACAGCTACCAGGTAAATCTGGGTGGTACAGACTGCTACCCAGTGGGTTTACTGCTAACACCTATAGTCCTAAATCTTTTGCGGTGTTCCCAAAGGGAACTGCACAGGTTTCTGCCTAACACTAACAAATGTATCATCTCGGTAAGATCATGTGTTTGTTGCTTATTGTACATGGTCAACCACAATTCTTTAAGCGTGTGTATGTTTTTCAGCCCCACACATCACAATTCATTGACCAACCATCCCAAAAATGAAAAAGACATTGAGCCTCATTACTAGTTTGGCGGCGCTACCAGCGGGTTGCTGCCGAAATCGTAACACTGTTCTGCCGCTTGATAACCTGCTGCCACTGGAACATTACACGTCCCAGCGGCTCGGGATGTCAGGCGGCGGAAAGTGTAAGTCCCCATTCCCGTGGAGTATGATAGGACTCCATGGGAGTGGGGACACGGAAGCACCCTCACCGTTGGTAATGGTGCCGGTGCTTCTGTGAAAACCATGCCTGCAGGGGCCGGTGGCCCCGGCAGGTCAGACATGCCCTGAGCAACGGCCCCTACAGGCATGCTTGTAGTCTGGTGGTCCGGAAAGTGTGCCAGAACACTGCTACTGTCACCCTTATCTTCCGGACCGCCAGGCTCGTAATGAGGCCCATTGTCATGCCACTAGTTAAATAAAAAATAAAAAACGCACACCTGTGCAAACTGACCATCACCAACAACTACACGCCCTTTTCTTGGCCTGTTACGCTTCTTCATTTATGCACATTTCTTATTTAAAAAGTTCATCCACTCCAAACTAACCCAGAACGGTAATCCCCAATACCCACTACTGCGAATGGAACAGATCTCAACTCAAAGTCTGGCACTACAGACCGAGGCAAACTTTTTACTGATGATCGATCGTAGCACTGCTTTGACATCTTAAAAAAACAGCACGCAAAAGGGGAAAATGGCGGCTGGGAAGAACAAGAACAAGATGAAGCAGGTGGATCTGGACTTTTTTGATGCACGTAGCAAGCCGTCTAGTCCCGGTGAGACCACATTCTTTTTCACCATCGTGGGACCCGGTGATGCTGGCACTTGGGCCAATCAAGAATTCAATGGCCCGACTGGAGAACACGTTTGATAAACTAGGGTGACGAGACGTCCCGGTTTTGCCAGGACTGTCCTGGGATTGGGACCTCTGTCCCCCTGTCCCGAGTTTTTTTTTAATCACGCTATAAACAATATTAGATGTTAAGAATGTGGTCATTTTAGGATGGGTTCGAACCTCTATCCTTCCAGGTACAAGCCTTATGCATGAACTGCTTGCACCACAGAGACCGGCTGAGGAAAGTACATCGCAAGATATGTAATGTCAAACAGAGCAAAAGCACCTTTTGCTATTAATATTTACTGAAAGAAACAATATATACCTTAGCAAAAGAAAGGGATGTGGTAAATTTAGCTGCCAAATCTAACAGTGGCATGTTCCTTGCATACTGCACTTTGGACACTGGAAAACCTAAATATCTATATGCATATCCGCGTGCTGATACAGTGAGATCTTACATGCTTTTTAAATATAACAAATGTGATATCATGGAAATTATTGGTGCTAGATTGGCATAGCAAGAAATGTAAGAATGTGTAGACTATGTGGCTATGCAATGATAGAATCTGCTAAACATCTCGAATGTGAGTGTGAAAGCTTAAAGACCTTGAGGAATTTATATTTGAAAGGATATAATAACACCTCTACAACAGCTGATATGGAAAAAAGATGGCAAAGCCTGTTAGAAGGCAATGATATTAATTTAATATATCATATGATGAAATGTTATAATCTAATTTTAACGGTTTTAAAAAATGTGTCATTAGGAATTGTATATGTATGAGTGGATATTTTACATCTTTTTAAAAAATGTGTTAAGTGGCAAATGGATGTATTGATGTTTTGTATTTATGTAAAGCCAATTGTGCTAAAAGCATATTTAATAAATAAATATTAATATTTGCATGTTTTTTTCAGTGTTATAGTTGAGATGCTCAACATTTTGACAATAAATACCAATAACAGTCAAGTTCATTGTACAAATCTGCCATTAAAATGCATAAATCAATCAGTGGCATGCTTGGTATTTACGCGCTTTTATCAACACTCAAAGCCGCATAATCTTTATGCATATACTGTGGGAATGGGGGCGGGGGAGGTCCGGTTAGGGGGCGGGGGGGTCCTTCTTGTATGTTGTTGGTTGTCCCGGTTTTTTGTCTTGAAAATCTGGTCACCCTAGATAAATTGAATGAGAAAGTGGCCCACCTGGATGCACGAACCTGCACGTTGGAGCAGAGAACTGCTGAACTAGGCCCACAGTGCTCCCAAAATGGCCCCGATAATGAAACAAGTGGAACTGAAGTGCAGGCGGTTATTAAGGAACAGAGCCATGAAAAATAGGCTTGAATATCTTAAAAATGCAGTGCAGGCTACACGAATTAGGGAGTTGAGTGGGGCGATCCAATCGCATTTCCTTCCAACTGGCTTATGAAAATGATCAATTTAGAAGAAGAGGATGACCCCATATTTGTAGATAAATGCTACATTATACCAACACGTACCCCTGACCAACCATGCTATTGGATAGCTGGGATAAGGAGAGAATCTTGAAAGCCTGAGCCGCGAAGAGGAATTTAGAGTACCAGCACACCAGATTCTACTCTTCCCGGACCTGGCGCCAGCGACTGAGAAGAGAAAGGGAAAAGTGAATATCCTGAAGAAATCCCTTCTCACTCGAGTGGTGAAAGCCGGCATACGGCCACAGACCGAGCTGAGGCTCACCTGGAAATGCAAGGAGTCTATATTTTGGGATGCAGACAGAGCTGAAGAGTTATTCAAATTGATCCCTGGAAAAGTAGCAGATATAGTTGACTTTTACGGGTCCGGAAGCTGTGTTCCCATCGTTTTCACAGATGGTTCTAGCGGTTGCGTAGGTTCTGTATTTTCTGCAGCTGGGGCGGTGAAAGGGTGTGAGGGTGCAATGAATCGCTCTCGTCTCTAACAGGCCCACAGGAGATGCTTTGTCACTGGTGTAGAGATATGGATAGAAATTGAAAGAACCAGTCTACCCAATGAAAATCCAGTGGGTGGGACCTTTGTTTGGGCGCCGCAGATATTGGTTGTCTGGCGGAATTACACTTAAGGTGGTCCTTGGATGCCAACTTGAAAGGTTTTAAGAGGCCTGGATTTAGAACAATGCTTAATGTGGCAGCACGCTTAGAACATGAAGCATTTCTGGAGTGTTTCTTTTTTCCTTTTTATGCAACAATATTTTCTTTTGCAAGGGGTCTTGGAGAAATCTCCACCACTTTCATCCAACTTGTCTGCATCCTTATTCCGCCCTCCCCGTGCTACAGAGTTAATGTTAATGTTAAAGGACATTTGTACCGCGACTATCACCACCGGAGTGGTCTCCTGGCGCTCTGGCGGCTCTGGAAGAGGAGCGGAGGTTGAGTTAGTGGGAGGAAGCAGGAAAAGTGCAAGAGAGCAGTGATGTGCTGTTGGCGGCCTCAGCCCAGTGGGTCCATTGGCTGGGCCTGGGGTGTTTGCGGCCGGTAGTCGTTGTGTGCTGTTGTGCAAGACTATGTGTGTTTTTGTTTTGTTGTTGCAATGTAGTGAAGTTTGTGCGGTTTGTTGTGCTGTAGGTTTTGGTTGTGTTTGGTTTGGAGTTTGAGAGGTGTATGCAGAAAAGGAAAATATTAGTAGGGTTGGTTAGTTTGCGTCTCTATCCTGAATTGAAGCGTAGTCTCCCCCAATGCGGCTCTGTCTTGATCTGGGTCCGACTGGTATACAAGGTTCCTTACTCCTCTGGCCCCCACCTCTAACATGCTCTCTCATAGCTCCCCTTATCCTCCCTTCATACTCCTGTGGCCAGTGCACCTGCCAATGACAACCTCTCAGGTAGTGGGGTGATTGCCAATGTCTCGACAATTCCACACTACTGTGGTATCTGGGGGTAACTAAGGAGCGGGCGAAAGTATTGGTGGGATTGTCTGGGATAGTTCACTCAGTCTCTGTGCGTGCCGCCTATGTTCCAGTCTATCCGGTGTCGCCCGTCCAGGTGCCGTGGGAGCTACCCTCTCAGACGGGGATGTCCGTGTCCTTTCCGGCTTAGTCATCCTTTTTCCGGTTTTGGTTTCCAGATTTAGTCTGTGGTGTTGAAGAGCCAGGTTTTTAGTGATTTCCTGAATTTTAGGTGATCTTCAGTGTTTCTTATATCTTTTGGGATTTTGCGCCAGGTTTTTGCGGCTAAGTGGTAGAAGGAGGTGCCTCCAAGTTTTTTCTTAAGGTATGGTTTGAGTTCCAGGCCCAGGATGCACCTGTAATGTTGTCTTGGTTATCACCTGCAGTGCTGGGATCTTTCACACTGAGCGGCCTGTTCTTCTTATGTTTGCAATTAAAACTGCAATAAAAAGACTATTTTTTTTTTTACACACATTACTCTTAGCTATTGCACAAAGCAGCACCAGTCGTGCTCCAGTAATTCCTGCTTGCACCCTTGGTGCCAGACTCACTGAAGGGCCTCTTCTGTCGGTCACACTCTTCAGACCCAGCAGTCTCGCTCTGGGCTTCCAGTCAATACTCTGCCAGCTGGGAAACTTCCCGCTGCACACACAGAAAGGGTCCCCAGGCCGTGCCATTGGGTCCCACAGAAAGTAGGTGACTGCACTCGTCGGCCCAAACCTGCCCCACAAGTGTATGTCCCGCCAGCCATGGAACACACACACCTTCGTCCCTTCCCATTCCTGCGTCATGCACCTGCTGTGTCATGCCAGAATCCATCTTGGAGCGATGAGGGCTGGATTCATTTAAAAGGCCTGTAGAACCCTGCTTGTTGATGGCCACACTGCTGCAAATATCTCGGGGAAATGATGCGGCAACTGTGCCACTTGTATTGGATGGCCAATATCTGTGTCTCTTGTGAACCCCCTCTGTTGGGGTTGGGGGCTCTTCGGGGGTGGTAGGCCGCAGGTGTCTGCCTGCAGTGTGTGGAGCGGGTGCAATGTTCCAGGTGAGTGGTCATAGCCCAGCTCCCTGGGTTTGTGGTGGCCTGGACTTTTGAATTATGGTTCACAGATTGGTTTTTGATCTACTTACCGTCCGTATGTGTGAGCTCTTTCTCGTGGGGAGGGCTAAAGCCTGGGCGTCACTTCTGTCCCCGGTGGCATCAGACTTCTTGGTGTGTGTGTGTGTGTGTGTGTGTGTGTGTGTGTGTGTGTGGTGTGTGGGGGGGGGGGGGGTGGGTTAGTCTTTGTGTGGTTTTGTGCTGTTGACTTGCGCCCCTCCTAGCCTAATCCCCTCACTGCCTGCAGTAACTGGCCCCTTATGTCCCTAGATTAAGGGTGCTGTTGTTCCGCGCTCGTTTGCACAGCACGCACCGCCGACTGGATTAGCCTGATATGATATGATAGGTTATTTATAACGCGCTTAATACCCAGAGGTTTCTAAGCGCGGACCCGGGGATCGAACCTGCGTGGCTCCGTGTCGTCTTTCTCCCAAGGCGAGCACGTTGCCCTTGAGTTATCCTCCCGAGACAAAACTGGTGCTTTTAATAGTAATTGTGCTCATTAATGGCCACAGAAAGCTACGAGGCACCGTTACCACGTTCTTATCCAAACATACGACTTGCATAATACTGCAGTGATACAGCAGGTGCTCCAGCCACTGAGCTACCTCCTTGTTTTGCCCTCCCGACCCCCTTCGATGCGCCCACCTTCCATTGAATAGTTATCAGCCCCCTTCCTTTGGGCTGTAGCCCCCTTAAAGTGCGTTTATCCCATGTGCTTAATATTTCCCCTTGGCGCATAGCTAGTTCTTAGCACCCCTCCGCGCAGCCCCCCATGGTGTCCCCGTCCGTGCGTGTACCCCTACTTGCATTCGGTCGTTCCACCTTCCCTGGTGTTGACCCCAGTTGCCCCCTCTGCGTTTGTGTTGACCCCCCTAATCTGGCCTTGACCTCCCGTTATGTGTGCCCATCTACTTTACATTGTGCGTAGCCCCCTTCCTTTAGGCTTCCCCCCTTCCCCAGGATTTGCAACTGACGCCCTTTGATGTGTGTTGGCCCCATCAGATTTGTGCTGAAAGCCTCGATGGTGTCCCCTCTGATCGCGGTTTAATCCACCTTGACGGGCGCCTGGCTCGGGTCAGCCCGCTTTGTGCAGTGCATAGCCCCTTTGGTTTGGATGGAGATGCCGCCCTGGTGTTTAACCCTTTAGATATCTAAACCCCCCCCCCCCCCGCCACCACCGATGTGTCTAATCCCTTTAATTTCGGTAAAACCTAATTGGGTGCCTGTATGGCCCCCTCCCTTTTGTTTTTTAACGCATCCCCTGTCATTTGTACGTAATCCCCATTTAATGCTGGTTGTATCCGTTGTTGGGTAGCATTTAATCCCCATTTGATGTGGTCCCATCCGATCCTCATTTAAATGTGGGGTTCCCTCATGTGTGCTTAATCCTCGCTGGTTGGTGTTTATCCAACCCAGCTCCCCCCACCCCCCCCCCCACTCCACTCCTCCAATTAGCCCGAACTGTAAGGCTTTTTCTTCAGTCTGCGCCTTGATGCCCTGATAAAAGCGCTATAGGTAGGTGGGCCAAGGAGAAATCGCCCCTCGCCATTTTTCCAAAGGGAACGCCTTGGCTGGTGGGTTCACTTACCCTGCACCCCTGGTTTGCTGCTGATGAAGTCTGCCATTGATTGCCTGCCCGTCCCATGATTTGTGGGGGACCCCTCCCATCCTCCCCGGTGGACTGTTTTCCCAGACATTCTCCCATTTGGTGTGCTTGTTTTCCCAGGCCGCCCGCCCCCCTGGTGGTCCCTGCGCTGGCTGGCGGGCGGGTGGGTGGGTGGGGGAGGTGCGCCGAGTGAGCATCTCCATGCGGGCCAGCCCGGGACCCTCCCTCCCTGACGGCGCGGCGGTGTGGGCATGTTGTGTGTGTGTGTGCTTTAAACTTGGGGAACGGGGTGGAGGCGCTGTTACTAGGCTGGCAGTGTGATCTCTGCGGAGATACGCAGGGCGCCTGTCCTGATGAATGCTCTCGCCGCGGCCTTTCCCTCGCCCCCCGCCCCTCCCGCGCTCGCCTTCCCAAGTGTCACTTTTTCGTGCACGGCCCCCAAGTGCGCTCCCATTCACACGCCGGCCCCCGGAGCCTGAGCGCCTGTCCTGGGCAGAGCATGGACTTCCCCGGAGTGTGGAGTGAGCGCCGCCGCCGCCGCCGCTGCTGAGCCGAGCTCCAGGTCCGGGCGCGCGAGGGTCTCGGGGGGAACCGGGGCAGGGAGCCAGCGGCGACGGGGCACAGGAAAGGAGGTGCGCAGCGCAGGGGGCGGGGGTAGCACCGGTGGTGGGCAGAAGGGAGGGGCGGCCCGGGCCAGGGAGAGTTGGGAGGGGAGCTGCCTGGCAGCACACGCTATGCAGGGTGGCTGGCACACGGTGACTGGAAGAATGGGGCAGTAGGTAGGTAGGGGAGGGGGTACTGCCTGGCTGCGGGTGGTAGCACATGCCGTGCAGGGGGGCACACGGTGACTACAAGAGTGGGGCCGTGGGTCTGCGAGGCAGGGGACAGGAGTAGCGACCAGAAGGATGGGGCTGCTCGGGCCAGGGAGAGTGGGGAGGGGAGCTGCCTGGCAGCACACGCTATGCAGGGTGGCTGGCACACGGTGACTGGAAGAATGGGGGAGTAGGTAGGTAGGGGGGGGCTCGCTGCGGGTGGTAGCACATGCTGTGCAGGGGGCACACGGTGACTGCAAGAGTGGGGCCGTGGGTCTGCGAGGCAGGGACAATGGGGCAGGGGACAGGAGTAGCGACCAGAAGGATGGGGCGGCTCGGGCCAGGGAGAGTGGGACAGTAGGTAAGTAGGCGGGGAGGGGCGCTGCCTGGCGGCGGGTGGTAGCGCGTGTTGTGAAGGGGAGATAGCGAGCCGAGTAAAGGGGTGGGCTGTGGAGAGAAGCAGGATTATTTGCACGCTGCAGACCCAGGGGGTGGAAGTGGCGTTGGGGGTGGGGGGCAGTATGAATGAGATGCGCCCCGCACCTGAGCGGAAAGGAGTGCGCACGGGTGCAGGAGGGCCAGGTGGATCGGAGGACTCAGCCCTGGGGCAGCAGACTGGTCCCGTGCGGGACACCTAGGGGGCGCTCGGTGCGTGTCTTCTCCCGTCCTTCTCTGAGGTGGGCTTGGATCTGTGTAACCCCTCGCAGTCTCTTTGGTGACCCCCTGCTCCCTTCCTTCGTCCGCAGGAAGTTGTGCCGTGCAGGCCGCTGGCTCGGGGACTTTACCGAGGGCTGGGGGCCACTATGCCCGGGATTCGCCTGCTGCTGGCTGCCGCCCTGCTCTGCTGCCCGCCCCCGGCGGGGGCCACCTCCTGGTGGTGAGTACCTCTTCAGATTCTTATTTTCCTGATTTGTAAGCCTAAAACCCGCTGTTGTGTGTGTGTGCGGGGGTGGGGGGGTGTCATGGTCCTGGAGGTGAGCTCAGTGGGCAGGAGCCTGAGCTGGGTGCATGCCCCGGTACACTTCATTTTGCCACTGCGCACACGCATTGATAATGTGGCGCCACGCATCTGCCGTGTCTGTGTGTATTCTCCCAATGTGTCTTGCTGCCCCTGTGTCCATGCTGTGTGTATGCACGCTTCTACTGTGCCTTACCCGTTCTGCTGGCATACAGTTTGCCACGCTGTCATAACTATGCCACTGTGTATATGCTGCTCTTATGCCTCCACACCTATGCCTCCCTCCGTGTGTTTATTCTGCCACTGTGTGTACATGCTGCTACAGTGACTTTACTCTTCTGCCTGTGTATATTCCGCCACTGTTCGTGTGCGTGTGTGTGTTATTGTGCCTTGGCTTTGGAACTCGGGTATCTACTTTGCTACTGTGCCCGATGCTGCCGTTCTGTCTATATCCCGAACTCTGCTACCAGAGCTCAAGCATGTGTGCCGATACTGTGCCTTAACTCTGCCACTGCATGCATGTTGCACCCACACGCTACTGCCGCTGCGGGCGGCGTTGCTGTGCCTCTGTGGTGTATGCAATGCTACAGTGCCTATCCTCTCTGCTACTGTGTATGCACACTGCACCTGAGCATGAACGCGTCGCTCTGTGCCCTCATTCTCCCAATGCACATCGTGGGCTCCCTTCCTTCCTTCCTCGCCGACGACCCATGCCCCTCAACACATCCTTTTCCCTGCCAAATACACAGTAGCGCACGGACTGTCCTCGTCGCCCCTCCTGCTCACGAGAGACGGACTCTTCACACTGACGGAGGACACGCAGCTAGACCCCTAATTCCCCTCTCCCTCCGAGACCCACACCCTCAGGCCTTCTCTCCACCGTCACTACCTGGATGGCCTCCCACTTCCGAAATCTCAACCTCCACGGAATGCCTCTTCAACTAACCCCCACCGCCCCAGACACCCTCAGGGAGCCTCTGGGTGAAATAACTCACGGCGGGCAACCTGCACTCTCCCCCCACACCAGTCAAATCCCAAGTCTTCACCTTCAAGCCCCCCCCCACGCCCTCCCCACAACCCATCCTTCACACCACAAGGCCCAGCCCAGGCCCTAAAACCTCCTCAAGCTGGGCTGCAGAAACTCAGTCCTCACTAGACTCCCCAAGAGTACTGTGGCCCCCCTGCACTTAGCCAAACACTCGCTCGCCACCCCAGCTCCACCAATACCCATGCCCCCCGAGAATTGCTTTCAAAGGACACTGCATGGCATACGGGGCCAAAGCCCCACCCTACCCTCACGCCAATCTGAAACCCACCATCCACACAAAAACCAGACACGCCGCCCGAAATCTCCTCTAACTTTCACTCTGCAAGTAAACCAGCACACAGCCTTCACCCCCCAGTGGGTACCCCGAACCTGGAACGCCCTCCCACCCCCCATGCATAGCCTCAAAACTGGCCTCTTTCTCCACCCCTACCCCCCGCCCCAGCGTCCGTCATCCCTATCTTGCTATCCGATTCTGAAAGCCTTGTAACTCCCCTCCTCCCTGTGAACTTGGTGTGGTGCACGGAGACCGCCTGGGTAGCGGGTACGGCCAGCACGTGTATAAGAGTTTACATGACATGAACATGGAAAGTGTGGCTGAGACGTGACCCTCTGGTGGCCACTGGCTCCCTCGCAACCCCTGCACCTACTCTCGGCCAGTGCTCCGCTACCTAGCCGCTTCTCTTGCCGGCGGTGTGCGTTCCTGTGGTGCCTGTAGCCTACGCACAAGCCAGGCCCTGCAAACGCGCTCCTGTGCTGCCAGCGGGTAGAGTACTGGCACCCCCATCTGCCCTGCAAATACCACCGTCCCCGCCCAGTGCATGTGTGCCCTGGTCTTCTTGGCAGGATGAGATACCTGTAAGCCCATCCCGGTGTGAAACTTCCCAGCCCGGCCAACATGGGTGCCTACCTTTTGATTTTCATAATCTTTCGCTACGAGTATGAGCAGGCCTGCAACTGTCACCTAATCTGCCCTTGAGCTCTCTGCTTTGGGGCACAATTCATCAGTGCAGGTGCATCCCTGCTACTTCTCAAAGATACTCCCTCAGCACAAGTGCATCCCTGCTTCTACTCACAGGCACTCCCTCGGAAACAGTGCAACCCTGCTACTACTCAAAGTCACTCCCTTAGCAACAGTGCATCCCTGCTTCTACTCACAGGCACTCCCTCGGCAACAGTGCATCCCTGCTTCTACTCATAGGCACCCCCTTAGCAACAGTGCATCCCTGCTTCTACTCAAAGATACTCCCTCAGCAACAGTGCATCCCTGCTTCTACTCACAGGCACTCCCTCGGCAACAGTGCAACCCTGCTACTACTCAAAGTCACTCCCTTAGCAACAATGCATCCCTGCTACTACTCACAGCCACTCCCTCGGCAACAGTGCATCCCTGCTTCTACTCACAGGCACCCCCTTAGCAACAGTGCATCCCTGCTACTACTCAAAGATACTCCCTCAGCAACAGTGCATCCCTGCTTCTAATCACAGGCACTCCCTCGGAAACAGTGCAACCCTGCTACTACTCAAAGTCACTCCCTTAGCAACAGTGCATCCCTGCTTCTACTCACAGGCACTCCCTCGGCAACAGTGCAACCCTGCTACTACTCAGTCACTCCCTTAGCAACAGTGCATCCCTGCTTCTACTCACAGGCACTCCCTCGGAAACAGTGCAACCCTGCTACTACTCAAAGTCACTCCCTTAGCAACAGTGCATCCCTGCTTCTACTCAAAGATACTCCCTCGGCAACAGTGCATCCCTGCTTCTACTCATAGGCACCCCCTTAGCAACAGTGCATCCCTGCTTCTACTCAAAGATACTCCCTCAGCAACAGTGCATCCCTGCTTCTACTCACAGGCACCCCCTCGGCAACAGTGCAACCCTGCTACTACTCAAAGTCACTCCCTCAGCAACAATGCATCCCTGCTACTACTCACAGCCACTCCCTCGGCAACAGTGCATCCCTGCTTCTACTCACAGGCACCCCCTTAGCAACAGTGCATCCCTGCTACTACTCAAAGATACTCCCTCAGCAACAGTGCATCCCTGCTTCTAATCACAGGCACTCCCTCGGAAACAGTGCAACCCTGCTACTACTCAAAGTCACTCCCTTAGCAACAGTGCATCCCTGCTTCTACTCACAGGCACTCCCTCGGCAACAGTGCATCCCTGCTTCTACTCATAGGCACCCCCTTAGCAACAGTGCATCCCTGCTTCTACTCAAAGATACTCCCTCAGCAACAGTGCATCCCTGCTTCTACTCACAGGCACTCCCTCGGCAACAGTGCAACCCTGCTACTACTCAAAGTCACTCCCTTAGCAACAATGGATCCCTGCTACTACTCACAGCCACTCCCTCGGCAACAGTGCATCCCTGCTTCTACTCACAGGCACCCCCTTAGCAACAGTGCATCCCTGCTACTACTCAAAGATACTCCCTCAGCAACAGTGCATCCCTGCTTCTAATCACAGGCACTCCCTCGGCAACAGTGCAACGCTGCTACTACTCGCAGGCACTCCCTCGGCAACAGGCACTCCCTCGGGCAACAGTGCAACCCTGCTACTACTCAAAGGCACTCCCTTAGCAACAGTGCATCCCTGCTACTACTCACAGGCACTCCCTCGGCGGCAACAGTGCATCCCTGCTACTAATCACAGGCACTCCCTCGGCAACAGTGCATCCCTGCTTCTCACAGGCACCCCCTTAGCAACAGTGCATACCTGCTACTACTCACAGGCACTCCCTCTGCAACAGTGCATCCCTGCTCCTAATCACAGGCACTCCCTCGACAACAGTGCAACGCTGCTACTACTCACAGGCAATCCCTTAGCAACAGTGCATCCCTGCTACTACTCGCAGGCACTCCCTCGGCAACAGGCACTCCCTCGGGCAACAGTGCAACCCTGCTACTACTCAAAGGCACTCCCTTAGCAACAGTGCATCCCTGCTACTACTCACAGGCACTCCCTCGGCGGCAACAGTGCATCCCTGCTACTAATCACAGGCACTGCCTCGGCAACAGTGCATCCCTGCTTCTCACAGGCACCCCCTTAGCAACAGTGCATACCTGCTACTACTCACAGGCACTCCCTCGGCAACAGTGCAACACTGCTACTACTCACAGGCACTCCCTTAGCAACAGTGCATCCCTGCTTCTACTCACAGGCATTCCCTCTGCAACAGGGCATCCCTGCTTCTACTCACAGGCACTCCCTCTGCAACAGTGCTACCCTGCTACTACTCAAAGGCACTCCCTTAGCAACAGTGCGTCCCTGCTTCTACTCACAGGCACTCCCTCGGCAACAGTGCAACACTGCTACTACTCACAGGCACTCCCTTAGCAACAGTGCATCCCTGCTTCTACTCACAGGCATTCCCTCTGCAACAGGGCATCCCTGCTTCTACTCACAGGCACTCCCTCTGCAACAGTGCTACCCTGCTACTACTCAAAGGCACTCCCTTAGCAACAGTGCATCCCTGCTACTACTCACAGGCACTCCCTCGGTAACAGTGCATCCCTGCTTCTACTCACAGGCACCCCCTTAGCAACAGTGCATCCCTGCTACTACTCAAAGATACTCCCTCAGCAACAGTGCATCCCTGCTTCTACTCACAGGCACTCCCTCTGCAACAGTGCAACCCTGCTACTACTCAAAGGTACTCCCTTAGCAACAGTGCATCCCGGCTACTACTCATAGGCACTCCCTCGGCAACACTGCATCCCTGCTTCTACTCAAAGGCACTCCCTTAGCAACAGTGCATGCCTGCTTCTACTCACAGGCACCCCCTTAGCAACAGTGCATCCCTGCTACTACTCAAAGATACTCCCTCAGCAACAGTGCGTCCCTGCTTCTACTCACAGGCACTCCCTCAGCAACAGTGTATCCCGGCTTCTACTCACAGGCACTCCCTTAGCAACAGTGCATCCCTGCTACTACTCACAGGCACTCCCTCAGCAACAGTGCATCCCTGCTTCTACTCGCAGGCACTCCCTCGGCAACAGTGCATCCCTGCTTCTACTCACAGGCACTCCCTCGGCAACAGTGTATCCCGGCTTCTACTCACAGGCACTCCCTTAGCAACAGTGCATCCCTGCTACTACTCACAGGCACTCCCTCGGCAACAGTGCATCCCTGCTTCTCACAGGCACCCCCTTAGCAACAGTGCATACCTGCTACTACTCACAGGCACTCCCTCTGCAACAGTGCATCCCTGCTTCTAATCACAGGCACTCCCTCAGCAACAGTGCAACGCTGCTACTACTCACAGGCAATCCCTTAGCAACAGTGCATCCCTGCTACTACTCGCAGGCACTCCCTCGGCAACAGGCACTCCCTCAGCAACAGTGCAACCCTGCTACTACTCAAAGGCACTCCCTTAGCAACAGTGCATCCCTGCTACTACTCACAGGCACTCCCTCGGCGGCAACAGTGCATCCCTGCTACTAATCACAGGCACTCCCTCGGCAACAGTGCATCCCTGCTTCTCACAGGCACCCCCTTAGCAACAGTGCATACCTGCTACTACTCAAAGATACTCCCTCAGCAACAGTGCGTCCCTGCTTCTACTCACAGGCACTCCCTCAGCAACAGTGCAACGCTGCTACTACTCACAGGCACTCCCTTAGCAACAGTGCATCCCTGCTACTACTCACAGGCACTCCCTCTGCAACAGTGCATCCCTGCTTCTACTCACAGGCACTCCCTCTGCAACAGTGCTACCCTGCTACTACTCAAAGGCACTCCCTTAGCAACAGTGCATCCCTGCTACTACTCACAGGCACTCCCTCGGCAACAGTGCATCCCTGCTTCTACTCACAGGCACCCCCTTAGCAACAGTGCATCCCTTCTACTTCTCAAAGATACTCCCTCAGCAACAGTGCATCCCTGCTTCTACTTACAGGCACTCCCTCGGCAACAGTGCAACCCAGCTAATACTCAAAGGCACTCCCTTAGCAACAGTGCATCCCTGCTTCTACTCACAGGCACCCCCTTAGCAACAGTGCATCCCTGCTACTACTCAAAGATACTCCCTCAGCAACAGTGCATCCCTGCTTCTACTCACAGGCACTCCCTCTGCAACAGTGCAACCCTGCTACTACTCAAAGGTACTCCCTCGGCAACAGTGCAACCCTGCTAATACTCAAAGGCACTCCCTTAGCAACAGTGCATCCCTGCTTCTACTCACAGGCACCCCCTTAGCAACAGTGCTACTACTCAAAGGTACTCCCTCGGCAACAGTGCAACCCTGCTAATACTCAAAGGCACTCCCTTAGCAACAGTGCATCCCAGCTACTACTCATAGGCACTCCCTCGGCAACACTGCATCCCTGCTTCTACTCACAGGCACCCCCTTAGCAACAGTGCATGCCTGCTACTTCTCAGAGATACTCCCTCAGCAACAGTGCATCCCTGCTTCTACTCACAGGCACTCCCTCGGCAACAGTGCAACCCTGCTACTACTCACAGGCACTCCCTCGGCAACAGTGTATCCCGGCTTCTACTCACAGGCACTCCCTTAGCAACAGTGCATCCCTGCTACTACTCACAGGCACTCCCTCAGCAACAGTGCAACCCTGCTAATACTCAAAGGCACTCCCTTAGCAACAGTGCATCCCTGCTTCTACTCACAGGCACCCCCTTAGCAACAGTGCATCCCTGCTACTACTCAAAGATACTCCCTCAGCAACAGTGCGTCCCTGCTTCTACTCACAGGCACTCCCTCAGCAACAGTGTATCCTGGCTTCTACTCACAGGCACTCCCTTAGCAACAGTGCATCCCTGCTACTACTCACAGGCACTCCCTCGGCAACAGTGCATCCCTGCTTCTACTCACAGACACTCCCTCGGCAACAGTGCAACCCTGCTACTATTCACAGGCACTCCCTCGGCAACAGTGCATCCCTGCTTCTACTCATAGGCACCCCCTTAGCAACAGTGCATCCCTGCTACTACTCAAAGATACTCCCTCAGCAACAGTGCATCCCTGCTTCTACTCACAGGCACTCCCTCGGCAACAGTGTATCCCGGCTTCTACTCACAGGCACTCCCTTAGCAACAGTGCATCCCTGCTACTACTCACAGGCACTCCCTCGGCAACAGTGCATCTCTGCTTCTACTCACAGGCACCCCCTTAGCAACAGTGCATCCCTGCTACTACTCACAGGCACTCCCTCGGCAACAGTGCATCCCTGCTTCTACTCACAGGCACCCCCTTAGCAACAGTGCATCCCTGCTTCTACTCACAGACACTCCCTCGGCAACAGTGCAACCCTGCTACTATTCACAGGCACTCCCTCGGCAACAGTGTATCCCGGCTTCTACTCACAGGCACTCCCTCGGCAACAGTGCATCCCTGCTTCTACTCACAGGCACCCCCTTAGCAACAGTGCATCCCTGCTACTTCTCAAAGATACTCCCTCAGCAACAGTGCATCCCTGCTTCTACTCACAGACACTCCCTCGGCAACAGTGCAACCCTGCTACTATTCACAGGCACTCCCTCGGCAACAGTGTATCCCGGCTTCTACTCACAGGCACTCCCTCGGCAACAGTGCATCCTTGCTTCTACTCACAGGCACCCAGCTGGGCCCTTTTTAACGCAGGGCCCTTGGCACAATGAGCTTGAGTTTCATTCCAAAGAGCTCACCAGTTGGTGATCTGTAAGTGGGCACTGTGCTTGCTTTATGTCCCCATTGCTACTGCCGGGCGCAGGACCCGCTGGATCTCTCACTTGGGAATCCTTTTGCTGGACTCACTTGTTGCAGAAAGTTTCCCTTTTGATCTAAAGAGGTTCCACAAAAGCGCAGTGACCTGCTTTCTTCGGAGTCTGAGGGGCTGATCGCCCCCTCTTAGCATCCTTGACACCGAATGCGTGGTGAACCCACTGCTGAGAGGGTTCCCTGAATTACATTTCACCCATATGCCCCCTTACCTGTGCCTGTCAGCTGTCACTTTATTATCAAATTATCAATGAACGCGTCTGCCAGAAACCGCGTCCTTTCTGTTTGTGATTTAGATCAGTCTTAATGTATTCATTTGATGACATTGTCGGACAGAAAGGCGATGTCCCCTGCCACATTTTGAGTCCAGGAGTTGCGGCCAGATCTCTGCAGTGGCGGGCACATTAACCCACTGAGCTATGATGTTCTGTGACATTATGTTAAAACGGCAGCCATGCATTTATTACTGTGTTTGTGTTCAGCTGTATGCATGTTATTGTGTGTGTGTCATGCGCGCGCCCGCGTGTGTGGTCATGGCATGCCTGTCTATTTTCCTCCGCTGGCAGCTGTCTACTGTTTGGGTTATGTGTGTGGCAGTGGCACAGCTGGCACTGGTCCTTACCTGATGGTGGTTCTTCAGTTTGGTGGGAGTTTGTTGTGTGTTTCTGGTAGTCATTGCGCTTTACTGCCTCACAGTTGATATTTTGTTAAGTGTGTGTTTTGTGAGATTGAGGCCTTCGCTGCTTGTGGTTTATGTGACTAACAATCGCGGATGACACTGGTTCTCGAGTGACCGCTGCTCTGCGTGTTGTGGCAAGCACTGGTGTGGGGCCTCGGCTGCCGTGTGCCTTTTTTGCACAATGTGTACGCAGTAAGGTGGTGCAGCAGAGGCAGTGCTGCGCCTAACTTGATGGTGGTTCTGGGTTATGTGTGTTGTTACCGTGCCAGTGCAGGTGAAGGGCTTCACTTGATGGTGGTGTAGCATGGCTGGCCCTGGCGCCATGTTTATGGCTGCAGTGGTTATTAGATTGTGCAATGGCAGCCACTGATGCTGAGCCTCAGTTGATGGCTGCTGTTCCGATTGTCCTCTGTTGTTTGCCAGATAGTGCATTGGCAGATGTTAACTGGCCTTTAATGATGGTTGATGGTATTGTTTGTGTGTTTGTAGGTGCTGAGCATCAGGCTTGATGTGTGGTGATTGTGTCATGGCTGATACCCGTCTTATTAGTTTGATTGTATTTCTTGTGTTTGGAGTGTGTTTCTTAGTCCTGTGACGCATACTAGTTCTCCAGTTGGGCTTGATGTGTTGTGTTTGTGAGGCTGACTCTGTCACTCAGCTGTTCATTGTTCTTGAGATTGGTGTATTCTATTTGAACTTGTGGACTGGCAGATGTAAGCCCCGTGTCGCGGTTGCTGGTGTGTTTGTGGTATTTGTCATTTGTTCATATTAGATGTTGGACCTTGGCCTCATCTATGGTTGTCCATCTGTTTGGCACGTATTGCTGTGTGCTCATGGCAGATGTTTGTGCTGGTTCTTATTTGAAGGTTGTTCCCCTGGGGCGGGAGGAGGGGGTGTGTGTGTGTGTGTGTTGCGTGTTGCTTCTATGGTCATGGCAGGTGTTGGTGCTTGTCCTCCCGTTGAAGGATGTTCCCCATGTGTGCGTTGCTTGGTTGGGTGTAGTGTATGGTCATGGCAGATGTTGAAAGTGCCCCCTCTGTTGAGTGCTGCATTTAGGGTTATGGCATGCACTTGGCCCTGGTTCTTAGTTGATGGGTGCTGCACTGGCGTGTACTGCTTGCAGGGTTATGGCATGCACCTGGTGCTGGTCATCAGGGGATCTTGGCAGATATTGGTGCTGGTCCTCACTTACAGGTTGTTCTCCTAGTGTGTGTCGCTGCTATGGGCGTTGTGTATGGCCATGACAGATGTTGGTGCTGCTCTTCAATTGATGGTGGCTCAACTGGTTTGTACTACTTGCAGGGTTACGGCATGCACTTGATTCCGGTCCTCAGTTGATGGGTGTTTTGTTGGTGTCTGTTGCTTGTGTGATCACTTGAAGGTTGTTCTCCTAGTGGGCATTGCTTGCATGGGTGCTCTGTATGGCAGATGTTGGTGCTACTATTAAGTTGATGGTGGCTCTCCTGGCATGTACTGCTTGTAGGGTTATGGCATGCACATGGTGCTTATCCCTACTTGAAGGTGGTTCCCCTGGTGTATGCTGCTTGCAGGGTTACGGCATGCACTTGGTGGTGGTCCCCACGAAGGTTGTTCCCCTGGCATGTACTACTTGCAGGGTTATGGCATGCACTTGGTGCTCGTCCTCAGTTGATGGGTGTTCCTTTGGTGTCTGTTGCTTGTGTCATCTTGGCAGATGTTGGTGCTGGTTCTCACTT
This sequence comes from Ambystoma mexicanum, assembly GCF_040938575.1. NCBI lineage: Eukaryota > Metazoa > Chordata > Amphibia > Caudata > Ambystomatidae > Ambystoma > Ambystoma mexicanum. Next base: position 439,434,055 of record NC_090936.1, read on the forward strand.
GGTTGTTCTCCTAGTGTGTCTCGCTGGTATGGGTGTTGTGTATGGTCATGGCAGATGTTGGTGCCTTATCTTGATGGTGGCTCCCCTGGCGTGTACCGCTTGCAGGGTTATGGCATGCACTTGATGCTGGTCCCCACTTGAAGGTTGTTCCCCTGGCGTGTGCTGCTTGCAGGGTTACGGCATGCACACTTAGCGGTTTCCCCACTTGAAGGTTTTTCACAAGGCCTGTGCTGCTTGCACAGTTATGGTATGCACTTGGTGCTTGTCCTCAGTTGATGGGTGTTGCTTTGGTGTCTGTTGCTTGTGTGATCTTGGCAGATGTTGGTGCTGGTCCTCACTTGAAGGTTGTTCTCCGGGCGTGCATTGTTTGTATGGGTGTTGTGCACGGTCATGGCATGCACTTGGCACTGGTACTCAGATGATGGGCGTTGCTTTGGTGTCTGTTGCTTGTGTGATCTTGGCAGATGTTGGTGCTGGTCCTCACTTGAAGGTTGTTCTCCGGGCGTGCGTTGCTTGTATGGGTGTTGTGCACGGTCACGGCATGCACTTGGCACTGGTACTCAGATGAGGGGCGTTGCTTTGGTGTCTGTTGCTTGTGTGATCTTGGGCAGATGTTGGTGCTGGTCCTCACTTGAAGGTTGTTCTCCGGGCGTGCATTGCTTGTATGGGTGTTGTGCACGGTCATGGCATGCACTTGGCACTGGTACTCAGATGATGGGCGTTGCTTTGGTATCTGTTGCTTGTGTGATCTTGGCAGGGTGGATGGTGGCGCCTAGCCTCGGCTGATGCACCGTCTTCTTTTTCAGGTCTTTGGCTCAGAATCCGGTGCAGAGGCCGGAGATGTACATCATCGGGGCGCAGCCTGTGTGCAGCCAACTCAGCAGCCTCTCTCCGGGCCAGAAGAAGCTCTGCCAGCTCTACCAGGACCACATGATGTACATCGGAGAAGGGGCCAAGACTGGCATCAAGGAGTGCCAGTACCAGTTCAAGCAGCGGCGCTGGAACTGCAGCACAGTGGACAACACCTCGGTCTTTGGCCGAGTTATGCAGATAGGTAAGGGACATTGCGGTGCGCATGGGGTGCCATGGGGATAAATGATGCCAGGGCGACAAGCCGGGGGATACTTGGAAAAAGCCCTGTCAGTCAGCAATACAAAAACGCCCACTTTTGCTTGCCGTTTTGCCGCTTCTTGAATGGTGTCCTGTGGCTGGCTGGGGGAGGGGAGGTGGTGCCCACTTCCTGGGAGACCCCTTGCTTCAGCATCCGTGGCTACCCCTTCTTGACACCCACTTAGCAGCTTCATTGTAAGGGCGGCCCGGGCAGCGTTCTGAGTCAAGTTTCCAAGCAAGCAGGTGTGAAATCCGTTTTTGTGTGCGGAGGTGTAAAGCCCTTTTCTTTTCTTTTCCTTTCTGCCTGCCTGCCCTGGGTTTCTCCAGCCTGCAGTGATCAGAGCCGCATTCACAGGCCCTCGCCGCTCTTTGTGTGGAGGTGTGAGCCGGCCGCATTGTCCCGGGGCTTGTTTGAAATGCAATCTTCCCGGGGCTGAGACATTGCGTTCCGTGTCTCCAGCCCTGCGGACAATAAAAGCAAGGTGTTAAAGCCGCGGGGGGCCTGCCCACCCCCGCGGTCCCCTTTATAAGGCACAGAGCGGCCCCCATCTACGCCAGGGATGCATGTAGATATCCAGCCATCCTGGGGGCGGGTTGCTGGGGAGGCCAGCCTTTGAAGGGGCGTTGGGGGCCAGACACAGAGCCTGCCTTGTGTTTCCTAAATCCACATCCTCTTCTCCTAACCCCAGGGCCCTCGTCGTGGAGACTGAAACCTCTTCGCGATATTGCCGCAGGATCTTGCAGTCCAGTAGTTGGTGAAGTCCAGGCACTCACTCAGGATGGCTATGAGCAAGGCTCAGCATCCAGCGAGCGGGGCTTGGGCTGAAGGAGTTCGACCCACTAAAGGGGGAGTTCTGGGTCGGGGGGGGGCAGGGGGTTGTGGGTTAATTTGAAATGAATTATTGTGTCTGTGATGACTATGACATGTTTACTACTCAATGAATGAAGTTCCAATTGCACAATAACTGCTTCCACTGGGCTGGGCGAGTGTGACTCACTTTTCGCAGAATAAGCCTGAAGTGAGGGCTAGGCCAAGTGAGTGGCACTCGCCCCTAGAGTGCTGGGCTGGGTGGGACCATGAGTGAAATTTCCCACAGTCCATGAGTTTCAATCGCATTAATTTCTCTTTTGGGGGCGGTGGGGCATGCTAGTGTCGAGTGGGTCCGAGTGAGTGAAGCACACGTGTGTTCGAGTCAGAAATACATCTAACAACAGAGACCGTTGGCATGGTATAATATAAATGTAACTCAATGAGCGGCGTTGGGGGGGGGGAAGGGGGGGCTGTTTGCAGCTCTTCGCACACACTGGCTCCAGTCATGGTGAAGGCCCGGTCTAGTTCCAATGTGTGGAAGGCAGCCATGAGCGCGGCCCACTGCACTCTCAGGCTAATATGCCCACAGAGCCAATGATGTGCTCGGGCAATGCACAACAAGGCGGACATATTTAAGGGGGTGGGCACTGATTTGCTGCTCTGCACACTCAGGCTGCCATGTTTATAGGTTGAGGTGGGCATGTTAACAAGGCCACACCGTGAATTGCCCACCATTTGATGAAGTTTGGGACTTTGAAAGCGTATGCACATTCCATCCCCGCGTAATAGTTTCAGTTTGCCAATAAAAGGTATTGCAACTTGGAGATTTTGGTTGAATTTGAATTTCATAACTCAGCCGTGCCTGCCCTGCAGTTGCCTGGGACTGCCATTAGAGGGCAGCATATTATCATTCCAGTTATTGCTAGTCCTCAGATTAGAAGCCTTTTCTAGGCTAATGCTACTGTAACGGTTTATTGAGTAGCCACCCTCCTTCCCTTCCATGACACAACAAACTGTTTAACAGACAGGCCATTTACAACACAGTGTTCCCAGTCCCCTTCCTCTCCATGTGCACCTAGGCCCCTGCGTGCGGCCTCGCTCCCTATTCTTTTCCCTTCCTCTTCCCCTCCCTCCGCCCGCCTCCCAACCCCCCCTCCACCCGTGATAGGCCACTTGGGCTTACGCTTCCGGAGGCATGCAGGCACACCATGGGACAATACCATTTACAACGTGGCGTCCCCAGGTGAGCTGGTGGGCCCCTTCTGTCCCATCTGGGCCTTTTTAAAAAAACAAATCTGGTGCCGTGTCTCCATGTGCACCCAGGCCCCTGTGTGCGGCCTCGCTCCCGATTCTTTCCCCTTCCTCTTCCCCTCCCTCCACCCACCTCCCGGCCCTCCCTCCACCCGTGATAGGCCGGCTCTCTAGTCTTAAATGAACCTCCTAAGGCAACCCTCTGCCTTGCAGCCCCCATGGCTAAGGGCCCGAGGCAAAGGGCGGCTTCCACACTAGCGGCTCCAAGATGTGTCTGTAGCTGTCAGCAGGGGAAGCCAAAGAAGCCAGAAGTCAACAGACACCAACAAAAACTGTAAGTGTGGCATGGGTGGGTTGTAGAGCAATTACTCTACTCCAGAAAGCCCCTGCCACTCTACTTTACCTTTCGATATTGTGGATTGCCATAGTCTCACACCATGCATACTTGGAGAGATTTGTGACCACCAGCCTAAATCTACTCAAGGCTGGACTGTAAATGTTGCCTCCATTACATACTAACCTACTTGCCAAAGTTAGCATGTGCCACAATGAGATGGAATTCTGAACTTTAGCCTGTGTCGCGTCTGGACGGGATTGTGATTGTTAGCATGTGCCACACTGGGATGGGGTTCTGGGATTTGGCCTGTGTCGCATAAGGATTGAGGTGTGAGTGTTGGCATGTGCACACTGGGATGGAATTCTGGATTTTGGCCTGCGTCACATCTGGACGGGATTGTGAATGTTGGCATGTGCCACGCCGAGATGGAATTCTGAACTTTAGCCCATGTCGCATCTATACGGGATTATGAATGTTAGCATGTGCCACACTGGGATGGGGTTCTGGGCTTTGGGCCGCGTCGCATCTGGATCGAGGTGTGAGTGTTGGCATGTGCCAGACTGGGATGGAATTCTGGATTTTGGCCTGCATCACATCTAGACAGGATTGTGAATGTTAGCATGTGCCACACTGAGATGGAATTCTTACTTTGGCCTACGTCACATCTAGACAGGATTATGAATGTTAGCATGTACCACACTTAGATGGAATTCTTGACTTTAGTCTGCGCCGCATCTAGACAGGATTATGAATGCTAGCATGTCCCACACTTAGGTGGAATTCTTGACTTTAGTCTGTGTTGCATCTAGACAGGATTATGAATGTTAACATGTACCACATTTAGATGGAATTCTCAATTTTAGTTTACATCAAATCTAGACAGGATTATGAATGTTAGCATGTACCACACTTCGAATGAATTGTCAATTTTAGCTTGCGTCACATCTAGACAGGATTATGAATTTTAGCATGTACCACACTTAGATGGAATCCATAACTCTAGACAGCGTTACATCTAGATAGGATTATGAATGCTAGCATGTACCACACTTAGATAGAACTCTTCACTTTAGCCTGCGTCGCATCTAGATAGAAATGTGAATGTTGGCATGCGCCACACTTAGATGAAACTGTGAATGATGACAAGTGCAACACCCGAATGGAATCATGATCACTAGCCTTCCTCACATCTAGACAGAATTTTGAAATTAGCAAGCATCACACCTAGACATAATTGCAAGGAAAGAAAGGCCAACTAACCAATCCACTAACAATTTCATCTCTCTGCATACACCTCTCAAACTCTAACCAAACACAACCACAAGCCTAAAACGGAACAATCCGCACAAACTTCGCTACACTGCAACAATAAAACAAACTGCACATAGACTTGCAAAACAGCACACGACGACTACTGACCATAAAACACCCCAAACCCAGTCAACGGACCCACCGGGCTGAGGCTGCCAACAGCAAATCACTGCTCTCTTGCACTTTTCCAGCTTATTCCCACTAACCCACCACGCCTCCATCTTTCAGAGCCGCCAGAGCACCAGGGGAGCACTCCGGTGGTGATAGTGAATGGTACAAATATCCTTTAACATTAACAGATCATTTTCTTTAGCCCTATCCCAGACAAATAACACGTCCCTTGGATCCCTCACCACTTAGCTAACAATGAGCCAAGATCAAGGCTGGTTAACAGGAAATATATTGGTATTTCTTTAAATTAAAAGTAATGGAAATTAGCACGAAAATATCCAAAACCACTTTATCTGTGGCATAAGACAATCCACCTCTCTCAGAATAAATAAATCACAGAAATGGATTAAAAAGTATGCAATCACAATTATTCACTTTCTGCACATTTCAAATCACAAAATAATTACACAGATCAATAATAAAGGGACTTATGTAATGTGCGATTTTGATTTACCTGCAGGCTTAAAAGGCTAGGAGTAGGTTTTCAATATTGGTAATGATGATTTCGTCCACACGTTTGGTTTAAAATAAACACAGGGTGATTTAGTGGTTTGTTTTTCAGACCCCCCCTTGCTTTGGTCCATGTTGGGAAGTTAGACACAAAACATTGGAATGATTTGGGGAATTTTGTATTTCAGACCCCCCCTTATTGAAAGGCCTGTGTTGGGGAAGCTGGCTAAAATGTTTGTATTCCCTAATGCATTTATAGGCTATAGTTTTCAACACACACTGCGAAGTGAGCTTTGTTAATTTCGTTGAATTTTAACAAAATTCCCCCCGTAGTGTTGTGCCAAATGGGGAACAGGCTAAGGATCTACACAGTTTTGCTCCCCTTGCCCACTATAAAGGGAAGGGATTCAAGGCAAGCAGACTCCCCCACTTTTTGGTTTCCCAGAGCCCAGTTCTACTTACATAGCAAGCCAAGCTCTGTTTAAGGTTCAGGAAAGCCAGCTGCATCTCAGGACACGCTGGAAAGATAGAGCAGCGGTCTCGTCACTCCACTCTCAAAGATGGCCTCCCGCTCTCCACCATAAGACCCAGTCAGCTTTGAGGCCTTCCTAGAGAGCTAGACGGCTCCACCCAGATGCACTCTCGGCAATCTGCTCTGGTATCTCCTTATAGCTGTCAGATGGTAAGTTTCAGCAGCCGTCCTGTTGGTCTGTCTCCTCTCTCTGTCCTCCTGTCTTGCTCCTTTTTCCACCTGTTCTAGTGCAGTCCCCCTTACATAGCAGCGATGACACCACTAATTTTACCATCTTGGGGGAAGTACCCTGCAATAATCCCTGCCACTAGGATTGGACAGTTACTCTTCTCTCTCCTCCCAAACCCAGCCTCCAAGTCAGGAGTGGTTTAGGGGTTTGGTCGTCGTCCTTGGTCTCCTTTCAACTTTTTGGCAAAAACTAGTTATGTATCACAACTTCATAATTTTACTAGCAACTGCCAGACTAAACATATTTTCTGTTTCCGCTGATCATGGGCAATTAGATAAGCCGACCACCAAATATGTATCATGTAGCACGACCATGTGGCACCTTTCTGCCGTTTCGATAAACGGCACAATAGTTATGAATATGTACGTTTTTAAGCATATCCCCAATTACAACTTCCCCCTGCTCACCAACTCTCACATTTGGAACATGTTCAGATCAGCCAGAAACCTAGTTTAACTGGCCCTTATAGTTCTCAGAGTCACAGGAAGATGAATTTTATAACCTCCAAATTGCCTGGAAATGACATCAAGAATGGTACATAAATGAAATCCACACGCCTTATGATGGCTGAAAAAAGGGCCTAAATGATAATAGTCCTTTAAAATAAATTATGTATATTCATACGGGAGAAATGGTCATGCTCCTACTTCCGGCCATTTGTTTTCACTGGGTCACCCTGTACCTTTATAAGTCTCCTTTGTGTTGGAAGCTTGCTCTTTGAAGTGGGTGCCCCTATTTTAACACATATTAGTCGTACTGCAGCCAATGATGGCTTTTCTTGAAGACCCTGCTTTCAGAGCCAGCAGGTCTGGAGAACACTGAATTTCGACGCCTTTAGCAGAACATTTTTATTGCGGTTTGTCATTAGATAGGAGATGTGACATCAGGCTGGAAGTGGGAGATATCCTTGCAAAGGTTTACCCTCAGCCAGCAAAAGGGTTTTCCTTGGGTAGCCATTTTATCATTAAGACAAAGTGGCTCTTCAAATCAAATGTCACTGGAGTTTTGTGGGTGAAATATAGTATACATTGCTCTTGTCAACCCACATGGGTTTTGTTTTCCTAACATTTTTCTGTGAGCAGTGATATTTATTTTACTTTTACCTTTTCAAAACCTGTTTTATTTGCACACACATGTGCAGGCTGTTATGTTTTCAATGTTTAAAAATCCTGTTTTCCATGTGATAGGTATCTTTGATTCCTCCTTCTTTTGTAAATTAAAATGCTTCTTATTCATTGGTAATGACAGATAGGCCCCTTTCCACATGGCTTTTACTTGAAAAACAAAAACAAACGCCAGGCCGTTTTTACTTCAGTGTTTAAAATCTTGCTATTTATGTGAAAGGGACTTCTGTTTGGGGCCTTTAAATGCACCCCTCAGTACATGCCACTTCAAATACCTCCAACCTCCACCCACAGGTAGTGGCCGTATGGCACATGAGCATGCATCACTTTAGGTCTCAACGTTCCTTGTAGCTCATTAAATAAGTAATGGGCGCAGTGTCTGAAGTCAATGTGGTTGAGGGGGTTAAGAAAGGGTATAGTTTCCTCCACTATTTAGGTGTGGTGGTGCACTAATGCATCTTGAAGTGTACACGACGGATAACACTTGATGCCTTTCATGGACGACACAAATCGGTGTCAGTATTCCAGGTCACTTGCTGATCTCTGCTGTGGGTACCACACGTGTGTAATGCAGAGTATTCCAGTGTACATTTACTTGCAAGTGCTTACAGCTCAAGTTGCACTTGCTCTCAGGTGAAGGGACTCCATCATTGTTTATTTATATGGCACTCGAAACCCAAAGGTATCCGGACGCAAGTTTACATGTTACATTAAGAGTACAATGTCACTGGGTTACATTATAGTTGACCTTGTCCTGCGGCTTAGGAAGTTGTGGTTGGAACAGGAACAAGCAAGGGGTTGCAGGTTTCAACATATTGCAGCTCGATGTTATGAATTTGAGCATTCCAAGTACAGTTGTCACGATTCATGTGTTACATAACAGTTGATAATACAGGAATCCGGTTTAGTTTATTTAGCAGGTTACAGTTAGACATACTCAGGGTTACATGTTTGAGTAGTACACAATGCAGGGGATCTGCTTCAAGGACAGGGGTTATTCTTGTGCTACTAACCACGTTCTCATTTTAGTTTGAAAGGGCTGGTATTCTGCCTCTTTTCTGATTTCGAAAGGCAGTGCGTTCCACATTTTGGCGTCTAGGACTGGGAAGCTCTTGTCTCCAGATTTTTCCAGTTTGTGTCTTGGGATATAGTGAGTTGGTTCACTTGGGCGGATCTGGTGGGTCTGTCAGAGACGTTTTTAGAGAACTTGCAGTTCAGGTATTTGGGGGCAGAGTTGGCTAAGCACTTGTGTGTCGAGGATAATGTTTTGTAGCGGATTCTGTATTTTATAGGAATCCAGTGGCCATTTTGTCGCGTGGCTGAGAGATGGTTGGCTTTCGGTATGTTCAGGGCTGCTCTTTGCGCATTGTTTTGTAGAACTTGAAGTTTGTTCAAGTTGTGAAGACTGGTTCCGTTGTATAGGGCATGGCAGTAATCATAAGATAAGTGCTCTGGCTAGGGTGATGCAGCTGTTGGGTGACAGGAATGGTCTGCAGGCGGTTATGAGTTTAGCTGTGTAAGCTACAGAGGAGGCTGTTGCATTGATTTGTTTAGTGAGGCTGAGGGTGGAGTCTAAGTAAATCCCTAGTGTTTTGACTGCTTTGGCAACTTGAATGATGTTATCAATGGTGAAGGATTGGAATTGGATAGGCAATTTGTTAGTCGGTTTTGTGCACCAATCAGAAGGATTTCTGTTTTGTTGTCTTTCAAGCAGAGACCGTGGATGGCCATCCATGATTGAATGACTTGGTAGATTTTGTTCAAAAGTGTGGAATCCGAGTTGTAGGAACCTGAGAGGGGGATCAGTATTTGGGTATCATCTGCATAATTAGTGTAGGAGATACCCAGGCTTTCTAAATTATCAAATAGTGGCTTTGTAAAGATATTTACAAAGTGTGCGAGACGCATGACCCTTGTGGCACACCGTGTAGGACTGGGGCTGGGTCGGCAGTTGCTGTGGTGGATAAGACTCCTGGTCCTGTTGGATAGAAAAGATTGAATCCAGTCTGTGGCTTTGGTGGAGAAGTGAGCAGCAGTAGTCGGGTGCTCGCAGGGGACCTTGTGGCTGACCAAATCGAAGGCCGCCGAAAGGTCTAGTAGCAGAAGGAGAGCTATGTTCCTTTTATCCCTTAACTCATCCACTTGGATTTTGAGGTCAATGAGCACTGTTTCCGTGCCATGACCTGGTCTGAAGCCTGATTGGCAGAGGCCCAGGAGGTTGTGGTTTTCGAGGTAATTTTAGATTTGGGGGTATGGCCCCTGTCCAGAATTGTAAGTAGGAATGGTACAGTGGTGATGGGTTGAACATTGGTTGGAATGTATGGATCTACCATAGGTTTCTTTAAAAGTGGGAGGACCCAGGGGTCTTTAAGGTTGGTTGGTACTATGCTGCTTTCAAATGAGGAGTTAATGAAGGTAATGATGAAAGGGGCGAGATCCGCTGCCATTTCTTTGATGAAGGTAGGGGGGCAGGTGTCGCCCTAGCATTTCGAAGGTTTGTAACTTTCAATTATTTTGGTAACCTCTGGTACTGAGACTGGCGTGAATTGGAATGGAATAGCCTGATTAGGTATAGTGTTGCTATGGTCGAAGTGTAGGTCTTCAAGGAGTAGCCTTAGCTTTTTTTGGTCAATTTTGGTTTGGAGGAGAGTAATTTTGCCTAGGAGTGCTTTTTGAATGTTAGACCACCACAGGGTGTCTTTAGTACAGTGGTCGTCTGGGGTCCCAGGGGTTTCCAGTTCCCGGAGGATGAAGAAGAGGTCTTTGGTCCCTGATTTAGCATTGCTAATTCTCTCGTTGTAGGTATCGCGTTTCATTTGGTGGATGGCGTTTCTGTAGTTGTTGGAAGCTAATGCAAATTTCTCTTTGTTGAGGGTTGACATTTTTTTCTTCCAAGCCCCTTCAGCTACTCTCTTGGTGCTCCGAAGCTTTTTTAGGCTAATGGTGTGCCAAGTGTTGAGGTGGGCTGTTTATCTTTCCGCATGTTTAAGGGGGCTACTTTATCTAAGGCCGCGGTGAGGCTATGATTGTACAGATCTACCAACTTTTCAGTGTTAAGGTTGGTGTGGTTCTGCATGTTGGTGATGGGAGAGAGCAGCAAGAGCATCTTATCTCCAGTGATGTTCTTTTTGTTTCTGGTTAAGGCCGCGTGGGGGTGAGTCCTGAATATTGAACATGATCAGATGATGGTCTGACCAGGCACACTGTAGATTAGAGAGGATCTTGATGTCCCAGTTGAGATCAGTGATCCAATCTAGGGTTCTACATTTATTGTGTGTAGGGCTGGTGATTTGGTTCAGGAAGCCTAGTTCAGACATAGTATTTGATAGTGCCAGAGCGTTCTTGTCTTTGGGGTCATTGAGGCCCAAGTTAAAGTCGCCTAAAAGAGTCATCTTTGATCCTGGTTTGGCGTTGTTAGTGAGAAGAGAGGCGATTCCCAATGCAGTTCCTCTTAACATTTCACTGCCTTTTAAAAAAAGTATTTTATTGCTTATAGTGCGAGCCTAGCTCTCAAGAGCAGCAGAGCGCTTTACAGCAGGATTGTGCCCGAATTAGGCATGGCATTTTATACAATAACATAGTTACAAGGACTGTTGTTGTGGGGAGAGGGATTTGTATTCATCCGGCAGGTATTGTTGAAAGAATATTTTATGGTTCTAAAATGTGTAAGGGTGGTTCTATGTTCTTAGATCGGCAGATTTTTTTAATTAAAACTGAGTTGTTGGCAGAATATTTTTGGCCAGGAAAACTCACTATTATCTAGTCCCTATTCCCGTCCCCCTCCCCCCTTCCCTTATATCCTCTTCCTCTCCCTCACCCGCCCTATTTTCAAATTCGATTTTCTGACTGAACATTTTCGGCAAAATTCCACGAAAAAAAGTCTGCCGATGTAAGAACATCATACCATAAGGGTAGGGCATCCCCCATAATAACATAGATGCATGAATGGATTCTGGTAGCTTGCTGCTGGTCATGCTCCATTATAAACGTGTCCCATCAATTAGCTCAGCACTGAACCGCCCTCAATTGCAACATCACCCTAAAGGACCCTGTACAGCTCATCTGGACAGATCACCACTTCCTCCCCCTTGACATTAATATCAACAACCTAGTGCACAAAAGGCCTATTATTGCTCCGGCCTGCCTAACTAGGAAAAAGAGCAACATCACAGCTGAAGGCTTAATGCCTCTGGTGACCCCCATTCTGAACGCCCTACCAACTACAACTGACTTAAACTCGCTGGTCAACGCCTATAATGACTCCATGGCTAAAGCTATCGACACCATTGCCCCATTAAAAATGCGCAAAGGGAAACCTAAAGCGCACCTGAATACGTGGTACACCCCAGAGCTCAAACTTCTCCGACTACAAAAAAGCAAACTTGAATCACTATGGAAATCGGTGCCTTCATTAGACAATAGAACCAACCTTACCAATATCTCCACCCTCTACAAAAATGAGATCACACGTGCTAAGAATGAATCTCTTAATTCCAGGATCTCACAGGCAGGCTCCAGCACAAAAGAGCTCTTTAACATCTTAAAGGAATTAGAAAACCCCACTCCTCCCGAAGATACCTGCACAAAGGATAAACCTTGGTGCACAGGGATCCAGAATGCCCTTGCCAACAAAATTTCAGGGCTCCAAACTAAAATTTGAAACAAACGGCAACATGACCCCACCTCCAGACCCACCCATCCCCCACTCACCGCCACTAGCTCAGGCTTCACCTTCAAAAAGGTTACCATACCTGAAGTACAAAAAATTATAGCATCCTTGAAACCCTCGAACTGCAAGGGGGACAGTTGCCCCGCACAGATTAACAAGGATGCTGCCAGGGATCTCTCCCCCTTCATCACCAAATTAATAAACTTGTCTTTTTCTAACAACATGGTCCCAAGTAATTTGAAACAATCCTGGGTCATACCCCTGCTAAAAAAACAGACCCTCGACCCAGACATACCCACAAATTATAGACCCATTACCACTGTCCCATTTTTACTAAAGATTCTTGATAGAGTGGCCTATTTACAAATTCAGGATTACCTTGAAACTAACCTATTACTAGGTACTCGCCAATCTGGCTTTCGTCCCCAACATGGGACGGAAACGGCCCTTGTTGATCTCAAGAGCCAGATAGACGAAATCAAAGCTAAAGGGAGGGCTGCCAGCCTGCTTCTCCTCGACCTCTCCGCTGCCTTTGACCTGGTTGACCACAAAATCTTGTGCAACCACTTATCATCGGCAGCACACTTCTCCCACTCGGCGGTCACATGGATCCAATCCTTCCTGGACAACAGGACCATGCGAGTCTTCTCACCCATAGCAGCAGCCGACCCTATTCCCATTACCTGCGGTGTCCCACAAGGATCTTGTGTTTCACCCACTTTGTATAATATATTTACAAAGCCCCTATTCGATAAACTGGACCATCTGGGTGTCACCTACACCAACTACGCAGATGACACCCAGATACTCCTCACTTTATCAGGCAACTACAACGCGGACGCCAACAGGATCGGTGAAGTCTTTTCCATCATTCAGGCATGGATGGCCACACATGGCCTCTGCCTGAATGATGACAAGGCTGAACTGCTCCTTGTCGGCTCACCCAACACTATCCGGAATCTCAGCCCTAGCTACTCTAGCTTCACCATTGACGGCAACACTATTCCCACTGCCAAAAGTGTAAAAACTCTGGGTTTCTATCTCGACACTAACACCAACCTCGCCAAACAAATTAATATGACCGCCTCAGCCACTGCTTACACTGGGAAACTAATCAGAGCCTGCAGACCTTTGATATCCCCCAACAATTGCCTTACTCTAGCCAGAGCACTTATACAATCCAAACTGGATTATTGCAACAGCCTGTATGTAGGTGCCAATAAAACGGTTGTCAATAAACTGCAAGTTCTACAAAACAATGCACTCCGTGCCGCCCTTAATATTCCCAGAAGAGAACATATCTCAGCCACAAGAATCACATGCAAATGGCTCTCCATCCAACAAAAAATAGATCTAAAACTATCTGCCTCACCTACAAAGCTCTTAACCACCTGGCCCCACCTTATTTAACCGATAAATTCACCTTAAGACAGAATATTAGAACCACCAGATCCTCTAATACACTACAACTGACAGTGCCCAAATACTCCCTAAAAAGAGCCGGTGGATCCAGCTTCCCAGTTCTAGCCTCACAATTATGGAACACTATTCCATTGGACATCAAATCTACCCCTACATTTCAACCTTTCAGAACTAAGATCATCACCTGGTTACTCAACAAATAACTAGCACTGTATGTATGTATGTATCCGCTACGATGTTACTAATTCCACTATAACTGCTTTCATAACTGCTTTTGTAACTATACATTTACTGCACAAATGTACAAATGTTCTTACCTATGCCTGTAACCTGATGCTTAAGCGCCCATATACCTCTGGGTCAGGAGCGCTATACAAAATAAATAAACAAACAAACAAACTGTGGAAACGGGAGGATGATATTGGTGAATTGGGTACTTTCCTCTTGCTCTCTGGCCACAGCACGGCCTGCCGGAATCCCTATCAAGGGAAGGATCCCTCACAGTTTTCAGAAAGGTACTAAAAACAAAGTTATTTAACTAGACCACCTCCAAATTGTACAGCTTCCTACACTGTTCCGATGTAACCATTGAACACCAACTGTCATTAACCTGTATTACTCCTATGTACCATTGGTGCTATTTGTAACACTACCTCTGTATATCTGCCCTCATGTACTTCTCTTACTTACTATATATGATATTTGTATCACTGCATATGTATTATCTGCCTTCGGGTAATAAGTGAATATTCTGTAACAGCGCCACGATGCCCAAGGGCCGCTGGGCGCTTTATAAATCCAAAATAAATAAATGGGACGTTCCTTGTCTGACATATCAAGACGTCAGCGGAGCAGTCGTGGGGCTAGGGACGGGCTCGCTGACATTTTGTGATGTCACAAGAACTTCTCTTTCTAGTCCAATTACTATTTTAGAGGCACACATGACAAATGTGGAGTCTGCGACAAATGCGGTTGCCAGGATTTTTAGCAATCTACTTAACCCACAATTCCCGGCTGGTGGGTTTTTCAGCTATTTACCTTGTGCCTTGTCCATGGGGAAGATATGGATAGAGAAGCGAGGAGACGGGAGAGCAACACATGTAAAGAAAAGCTTTGCTCCAATATTTGCCTTTTTGTTTTCTTACCAATGGTTATTCCCTTTCTGTTCCCCCAACGGCAGGCAGTCGAGAGACGGCGTTCACTTACGCAGTCAGTGCGGCGGGAGTCGTGAACGCCATCAGCCGCGCCTGTCGCGAGGGTGAGCTCTCCACCTGTGGCTGCAGCCGGACAACACGGCCCAAGGACCTGCATCGAGACTGGCTCTGGGGCGGCTGTGGGGACAATGTGGATTATGGTTACCGCTTCGCCAAGGAGTTTGTTGACGCACGAGAGAGGGAAAAGAACTACCCCAAAGGCTCAGAAGAACAGGCACGAACATTGATGAACCTGCAGAACAACGAGGCTGGACGTAGGGTAAGGAGGCTTGGTACTGGTGTCTAGCGTCATTCTCCCACCACCCCCTCGACAGCCAGGCGCCAAACAAAACTGTGCTAATAATGTGTAAAGTAATTGCAGGCTCTCTCTGTACCACAGTGCCTGAGTCCTTCTGTGAAATGCCAGTGCCTTCCCGATTTGGCATGTGTCAGTTCTGGTAAGACATCCCATTACTCTCCCTACGGAAGTCTTTCCGAGAAGTGGCTGTACTGTCCCATTTAGCAAATATGGTTCCTGCTGGGAAACCCCAGCACTGTCTCATCAGAAGGACTGCTACATTCCTAATTATTGTCCAGCATTCCAGTTCAGAGTTTCCAGTACTACATTTAAAACTATTTATGTATTGTATTTCTATAGTGCTTAATGCCTAGGCGATTCACAAAACATAATCGCAGTACAATGATATGAGCAATGAACAATCAAGCCAAAAGATCAAGAAGAAAGAAGGGTTTCTAAATTAAAATAATGGGGAAAAAACTGAGGCCGAAAAGACCACATTTTTTTAATTCAAGTTTCGAGGAAACAAAATCATTTTTTTTTGTGTGCTTCTTTTTGTGAAATGTAATGTGGAGGGGAGACCCCCTTGAAGCCTTTCCCCTACCTACATTTATTCCCTTACCGAACCCCCATCTATTTGTTTTGAAAAAAAAATTCTAAAATAACTAAATTCGATAAAAGAATTTGTTGTTTTCGGCTTCGTCGTTTTGGCATTGTTTTTTTTCAGGCGATACCGAAAGAAGGTACGTTTTTAGGCGAGTTTAGCAAAGAGGAAAGAATTTTGAAATAGAGCGCAAAAAAAGGGGAAGGGTATTCAAATGGTGTGGTCCAAGTAAAGAAAACTATAGTCATCCAACTGAGATAGTATTATATTGAATATATAGGGGCACTGCTGAGAAGAGCCAATTTTTACCATTGAACACACTGTATTCCTGAAAAGTACCAGCACTGTCCGTAAATAGTATGACAACCCTGCGGAGAAGCGCCAGTGCTGTCAAATTGAAGGATCTCACTGACTAGTGGCAGTGCTCTTGTTTCCCTTCCTCTTTTGCTCGCTAGATTTTTGCTCTGTGTGTGCCGTGCATTGCTCCAGCTGGGAGCAACTAACACGCATTTCCACCCCACTTTTTTTGTAGGGTAAGGTCCCCTCTGGGTACCTGCCTTGGGCAAAGGTAGCTCAAGGCAAGCAAAGGGCATATCCTTGGTGGCCGGCCTGCGGGTGGACACTGTTATCACAGAGTCCATACAGGCCTCCCAAACCGAGTGCGGTTTTACGTGCAGCAGATTGTGAAGTGGCCGACCCCCTTAACCAGTTAATTCCTCCGTATCTCAAACACTGGTATCCTGATGTGTGAAGAAAGCTATAGTCATCCCACTACTGAAAAACGCCAATGCTGATATTGGACACTTATCTACTTATCCTCCGATTTAGAGTCGGCCCGATCTAGCAAACCTGCTTTAAAAGGCAGTGACCTCCCAGCTGCACACTTTCTTTTAGAATCGCAACCTCTTCCCTTTCAACCGGCCGGAGGAAGTCACATCCTTTACTTTTAATTGTACAGTATCTTTGGAATCTGGCTGATGCAGCCCTGATCCACCTGGATTTATCCTGCAGACACACCGACTGCTGCAGCTCTGGTACTCCTCGATTTATCCTGCGGACACACCGGCTGGTACAGCGCTGGTCCTCCTGGATTTATCCGGCAGACACACCAACTGCCACAGCCCTGGTCCTTCTGGATTTATCCTGTGGACACACCAGCTACTTCAGCCCTGGTCCTCCTGGGTTTATCCGGCTACAGATCAGAGTTCCTACCTTGATTAATGGAGCCCCGCAGGCATCGTCTATTTTTAATCTCCCCTTTAATGTGTATATTCTCCCCCTCTTCAAGTTGATGTTAATTTAGCTGACATCACACAGCGCCCACCTCCTCTGTCCCTCCCAGAGCCCCTGGATGAATTGAGATTGAATCCTTCTAAATTAGAGATCCTAATTATTGACCCTCCCTCTAGTCTCTGCTGATGGTCTCTGGCCTGCTGAATTAAGACCACTGCCCCCTGCCATCTACACAGGTGAAAAACCGATACTCTGAATCAAAGCCGTAGTGCAAAACGTTTTTTGCCATTTACAACCCTAAAATACAACAAACCCCACAAACATCACTACACCACAACAACAAAACAAACCACACATAGCTTCGCACAACAGCACACGCCGGCTAACGACCGGAAAGCATCCCCAAGCTCTGCAAACAGTGTTAACCGAACTGAAGCTGCCAGCAGCACATCACTGCTCTCTTGTACTTATCACGCTCGTTCCCACTAACTCACCCCCCACCCACTTTCCTTTTCAGATCCGGACCACTCTGGTGGTGATAGTGTGCGGTACAAATATCCTTTAACATTTAAGAACCGTGAATATGCTCTTGCCTTGTCTTGAACATTACATCTCTGTCCTGCTGGCATTATACTTCTGTTTCGGTCTTTGCCCGACCACTGCTCTGTCACGGCTGCAGTAACTCCAGAATGCCACTGGTCGTGCAATCACAGGAACTGGGCACAGGCAGATATGAGAAAGACTTTTGCTGTTTCTGACACCTATCCTCAAGGAGCTATGTTCCACTTGCCCTCAAGGACATTCCTGTTTCTATCGAGCCTTAAGACCTACCTCTTTGTCAGTATCTTTGTTCTTTAGCCGAACCCTGCCACATTTAGGCATTGATGTTCAAACGCAATCCTTCAGCTCCAGTGTCTAGAGGTCACTCGTGGCTGAAGTGCGCTCTACAAATGTCAACATTAGCTTAACCCCATTGTTTCCTATGAGGACAGACACCCTTGCCAGTAGTTGTTAGGATAAGTTAGTTGACTGGCAGTTCATAGCTGCTAGAATGTCGGCCTCATCCAACAGCACTGTGCTATATATCCATTTATTTATTTGATAGTTTTTTAATAGCGTACCTAATACCATACCTGGAGAAAAAGGGGGTTCGTTCCTGGCTATCTTGCTCAATGGATTTAGAAAAGAATTGTTCTTAAACGTTGCAAATTGCGATGTAATTTTGCTTTTAATTGTGCAAGTGGTTGATTTATGTTGTCAATACATATTGTACATTGGGGGGTTCTTGAATCCCCTTGTTGTCAGCCGACACATGTTTCGACCCGAGGGTCTTTATCAAGGCTATTGGTACTGGCTTGTAGCCCCCTGTGGGGTCCTGGTAGAAGTATCTGGTGTTAGTGCTGCAGTTTGCAGTTGGCCGTGTGATGCCGGCGAGGGGCATCCTGTAACCTCTGTGCTGCCGGGTGGACCTGAAGACTGGGTAAACCTCAAACCAGTTA
This sequence comes from Ambystoma mexicanum, assembly GCF_040938575.1. Lineage (NCBI taxonomy): Eukaryota > Metazoa > Chordata > Amphibia > Caudata > Ambystomatidae > Ambystoma > Ambystoma mexicanum. The sequence goes on from NC_090936.1 coordinate 439,452,299, forward strand.
CCTGTGATCTTACAACGTGCCTTTTCACCACGATGCACCAAGAAAACAATGGCCTAGCAAGGTCACTTCCAAAGCTAGAGCCAACTACTCTTCTAATACCATACCTGAGTTCGGTTTCTAAACGCGAATCCTGGATTTGAACCTTAATGGGTCTGTGTGGTCTTGCTTCCAAGACCAGCGCATTGCCCCTGTACAATCCCCCTCTCACCCATTCCAAAGGGGGTCTGTATAGCCCACAGCTGCAATTGGTATGCCTTTGCAGTGCTGTTCTCTTATCGGAAAGTGCTGTCGCTGCAAAGCTCCGCTATCAGACAGTGGCCTGGTGTTTGGATGGAAGGTGTCTTGGACACATAATGGCTAGAAGGGTTGGCCGGGGTGCACCACATTTGCTCTGCAAGTTTGTCCCTGCATCTAGGTTCTGCCAAGCTATCCTGTGAATTGAGTAGGGCAGGCTGTAACCGGTGCAGTGCGGGCCAGCCCTCGGATGTTGGGTGCCACACGTGCCAGCACCCCACGGTTGTGGTGATTGCTCCAAGTGCACCTGTGTCCAGTCTGAGTGCCAGGTGGAGTTATTTACATGTAGGTGCATCTAAGATTTCATTGCGCTGCATTTTAGTGCTATTCGTTCAAGACCTGCATGGTGGCCAGTGCCGGCTCGGCAGAGAGCGAGTTAATGGGAGATTACCTGATGTAACACGCTGTCGAAAACCAAGTAGAGATAGCGGTATATGACATAGAGGTGTACCTGTACACAGGGCTGGGTGTTACCGGAACGCCACTGCATGGATCTGTGTGTGTTTAAGAATGTACCTACAAAAGGACGTGTGTTATGCAATGGGACTTCTTGGCCCATAATTGTAACGTATTTTGTTATAGATTTTGCAAAGTGCTCATGCGAGGAACCTACTGCAGCGCCAGGAATAAGAGCTTGATTGCCGCCAAAGTCTTTTGTTTTCTGGTCTATTTGTGTATGCTTTTTGTGTGCGAATGTGTCTAGTGTGCGTTTATAGGCCGCCCCTGCCCGTGCTCACCCACGCGCCTGCGCAGCCCTACAGTTAAGGTTGCAATGCACTTTCCAAAATCAAAGAGCCTTTTTTTCTGTATCTTTTTGTCACTGTCGCCTGGCTGTAAGCGGACGCATCATTTGGCTAGCTTTGATTGAGATTAATCCCCCATCAATGGTACTGCTCCAGCCATCAATATGCACTTTGTACAGTGCTTCTTGGTAAAACATTGTTCATCTATAGATATCAAAGTCAAAATGTGTCTGTGGGTTTGTGGCTTGGCGAAGCGTTGTTCCTTATACAATTCCACACTGTTTCACCAATCTGCACCAAACTTTTCATAGTTACCTGTTAGAACCCTGGGACATTACTACATTTGGACACTCCACCCCTTTCCCTGGATTTCAGTGAAAGTTAGCAGGATTTTGTGGGTTTGTGGCCTGTCGAGGAAGCCATAAACCATGTTCACCTGGGAGGGAAACAAAAAATGTATGAGAGGCGAATGGACCTGAGAGGCGAAGGTGAAGGCAGGTAGCATTCCAGAAGTTTCCAAAAGTTTGTTGCATCAGGTGAAATGACTTTTCCAGAGGATTTTTGTGAGATGGTGCCTGCCAACAAAGCCGTAAACCATGTTGACAGGCAAGGGAAGCAAAACATGTTTCTACACAAGCTTTACAATGCTGAGAACCATGATCACTGGGAAGAGAAACAAAAAATGTTGTTTCTAAACTGGTCCCGGCACGAGGAACTAAACTCGAAGTCAAGGATACACGGTTTTCAAGATATTTGCACCGCAATGGACTGCAGCAAACTGCAGCACTCCAGAGGGAGGCGGACAGCCACCTACAAGATCATTCATTTTCAACAAATAATGAGTGTTATCATGTCTGTCTACAGAACCTGTTCGGAGAGCGGGTACTTCTGCAATCTATCTTTTCTCTTCTTCTGCATCGCTCTGATCTCAGATAACAGTTCCTGACTTTTCCTGATCGTCTGCCTCTCCCACTTCCCTGACTTTTCCTGATCGTCTGCCTCCCACTTCTTGACTTTTCCTGATTGTCTGCCTCTCCCACTTCCCTGACTTTTCCTGATCATCTGCCTCTCCCACTTCCTGGCTTTTCCTGATCGTCTGCTTCTCCCACTTCTTGACTTTTCCTGACCGTCTGCCTCTCCCACTTCCTGACTTTTCCTGATCGTCTGCCTCTCCCACTTCCTGACTTTTCCTGATCGTCTGCTTCTCCCACTTCCAGACTTTTCCTAATCGTCTGCCTCTCCCACTTCTTGACTTTTCCTGATTGTCTGCCTCTCGCACTTCCTGACTTTTCCTGATCGTCTGCCTCTCCCACTTCCTGGCTTTTCCTGATCGTCTGCTTCTCCCACTTCTTGACTTTTCCTGATCGTCTGCCTCTCCCACTTCCTGTCTTTTCCTGATTGTCTGCCTCTCCCACTTCCTGACTTTTCCTGATCGTCTGCCTCCCACTTCTTGACTTTTCCTGATCGTCTGCCTCTCCCACTTCCTCACTTTTCCTGATCGTCTGCCTCTCCCACTTCCTGACTTTTCCTGATCGTCTGCCTCCCACTTCTTGACTTTTCCTGATCGTCTGCCTCTCCCACTTCCTCACTTTTCCTGATCGTCTGCCTCTCCCACTTCCTGACTTTTCCTGATCGTCTGCCTCCCACTTCTTGACTTTTCCTGATCGTCTGCCTCTCGCACTTCCTGACTTTTCCTGATTGTCAGCCTCTCGCACTTCCTGACTTTTCCTGACCGTCTGCCTCCCCCACTGAAGGATGGAACCCCCGCCGAGATATGACGCTGCTAAGATTCTAGCCACAGTGAGTAAAGGCGTCCCGAAGTCGCACACGAGAATCAGAAAGAGTGGAAAGTAATGAGGCACGGTTCCTTGTGAAGGACGGTATAGATGCTGGTTCTCAAACCCAGAAGGAAGCCTGTTGCACGGACCCCAAACTCTATTTCTCTACTGTCTGGGTGACTATATATTACATATACACAAAAGGAGAAAAAGTATGTCCTATAGGCATTGTCTGTCCCACTCTTAAACATCAAAACAACACAGAAATCATTATATCAGGAATAGCAAATATCGATGTATTGTCAAATTCACCTTAGGCTTAATACAATCCACATGAAATAGTAAAATTAGAAATCAAAAGAAAACGCACCCACTAGACATAGACACATCTATATGCATTCACATGCAATTCCATATTTCATGATTTTTTTTTTTTTACAAAACACATGGATAAAACAAATACATTCAAAAAGTTGCCCAGTTGTGTCCTAATACATGGCTATCTGTATGAGGACACAAATGGCCAACTTTTTGAAGTTGGTCAGTTTTGACACACCTGGCCTACTATTTCATGTGGTTTGTTTTAAGTCTAAGGTGAATTTTTACAATAAATCGATATTTGATCAAATTATTTATGTGTTGATGTTTAAGAGTGGGACAGACAACGCCTATAGGACATGCTTTTTCTCTTTTGTGTATATGTAAGTCCTTGTGAAGGAAGCCAGGAAGAAAAGGGGAGAAAGTCACTTGGTTAAAAAAAAATCCTGCACACAGTTTAGACATACTGTAAATTTGAACAGAAGAACTAACCTTGATAATTTAAGGAGCTAAATACACATAACTTGAATAGTCTGGAAGGGATGGGTTTAGTGTTGGGCGAGAGCACCAGGGTTCTCTTGCTTGGGTTCACTTCATGACAAAAACGGTGGGATCCCGAGCAAATACCAATTTCTCCGTTTTCTTACCTGCCAAATTTCACAATGCTTCCAATCATCAGTGTTTTCCCTCAATTTTCCAAAAAAGGATCTATCCATTTCCATTGACCCCATTCTAATAGTACCAACGTGTTCAATGACGTTGAGTTTCTGCAGGTTCTCGTCGCTTGTTCCTCACTGAGGCTTGGGTTTGGGGGACCCTCCCAAAAAAATTCAAATAATGCAATAGATGAACATTTTTTCGTTAGAAAACATTCGATGGAAAAATGTGTAGATGGAACATTTTCGATGGAAACTCCCGTAACTTGTGTATATGTGTGCTAGAGGTGCCAGGGCAGTTGGCACTGCCCCTGCCATTGCGGTCTAGCAGCGTCTGTCTGCATTTTCATCAGCTGCACACAGCAGGCCCACGCATGTAATACTACCTCTCCGGTCTGACCACCTGTCGGAGAGGAGGGCGCAGCTATGTCAAGGCCTGGAGCCAAAACCACGTCATTCAGGTGAAGGTAATCTGACGGTCCCTGTTCCTGGGGGGATTTGGTTCCAACTTTCAAATCAGCCCTACCGGCTGGCTGCTGCCCCTAGTGAGATCGTCTCATAGCCTTTTCTTGATGTCATTATAGAAACACGGCCACAGTACGCTGTTTACAGAGTTGAATTGGCATCCTTTGAAATGAGGGTACTTGGCCAACTCCCCTGCTGGTTCCTCTCCAAAGGTGGGTAGCTCTGCGGTGATGAGAAGTCACATTTCCAATGGATCAATAGAGACAGACTGGTGGCTCTCCAGGGGTGGGTAGCTCTGCAGTGATTGGAAGTCACATTTCCAATGGATCAACAGAGACAGACTGGTGGCTCTCCAGAGGTGGGTAGCTCTGTGGTAGTGAGAAGTCACATTTCCTAGGCATCCGAAGGGACATTCTGGCACCTCTCCAAAGATGGGAAGCTTGGTAGGTGGAAGTCCAATTTTCTACGGATCCACAGGTCGCGCACCATTGCGTATCCAAAGGCGGATCGTTCTGGGGCCGGGGGGAGTTTCATTTTCTAGGGATCCACAGGGATACCCTGGTACCTCTCCAAAAGCAGTAAGCTCTGGTGTAGGGGCAAGACAAGCACACTGGTGCCCCTTCAAAAGGCGGGAAGCTCTGGGGTAGGAGGAAGTCACATTTCGTAGGGTTCGACAGGGACATCCTGGTACCTCTCCAAAGGTGGATAGCTCTGGGATCGGTGGAAGTCATATTTTCTTGGGATCCACATACAATGGTGCCTCTTCAAAGGCAGGAAGCTCTGGGGTACGAGGAAGTCAAATTTCATTGGGATCCACAGGTACACACTGATGCCTCTGCAAAAGCATGAAGCTGTGGGCAAGGGCGAAGTCACATTTCCTAGGGATCCACAGGGACGCTCTGATACCTCTCCAAATGTGGTAACTCTGGGGTAGGAGGAAGTCACATTGCCTAGGGATCCACAGGAACGTCCTGGTACCTCTCCAAATGTGGTAACTCTGGGGTAGGAGGAAGTCACATTTCCTAGGGATCCACAGGGACGTCCTGGTACACCTCCAAATGTGGATAACTCTGGGGTAGGAGGAAGTCACATTGCCTAGGGATCCACAGGAACGTCCTGGTACCTCTCCAAATGTGGTAACTCTGGGGTAGGAGGAAGTCACATTGCCTAGGGATCCACAGGGACGTCCTGGTACCTCTCCAAATGTGGATAACTGGGGTAGGAGAAAGTCACATTTCCTAGGGATCAACAGGGTTTTCCAAAGGGAAATAAAATGTGTTTCCCTTCGTGCAGACGCAGTTATACAAGACATGCTTACAAATTTAATTTGAACGTGATTTTCTTTTGATCATCTGAATCCTTCCACGCAAAACATTTCGGTAGGAAATAACTTCCATGACAACAAAAAATGAAGGCAGATTGCTGAGGTGCCAGTTGGCATCTTTTCTAAGAACAAAACCGAAGGCGGGGGTAGGTCATCAGATCTGTAAGAACCTCTAATTTGGGGGCGGGATGGAAGGGAAAAACTCGGGAAGAGGTTGAAGGGAAAACGATTGGACAATGGCCAATTAAGAATACTACTGGGGCTCCACAGCTGGGAGTGATGTTTTAAAAACAATGCGCTCCACAGAAGTATCACTTCCCAACGCTGCGATTTTTGGGAGTGTTTTGCTTTTTTGTCTGGGTAGGACAGCATCCAAAAATGGGTCTGGCTAAGGAATTGAATGGCTATTTTTCAAGGTAAATTTCCAGTACTTTTAAATAACTCATTTTAAGACGTGTGGAGATGGAATAAATGTGCGTTTAGTGTGGCTAAAAAAAACCGCCTTTTTTCCCCTCAAGGCTGCGGAATGGAATGGCAGATTGCATGCAATATATACGCCCAATCAGAGATGGTGAAAATGTTGAATGGTGCATGTCTATATTGGCAAATGTCACAGATGGCACTCAAGCCGCTGTGGGTCTGAAGGACAGTTCCTGGGTCTTTGTTGACATTTTGTGGGCCAAAGGTTCGCCCCTCGCTTTCATCTCCATTGGTATCTCCTCCCTAAAGGTGCTTCTCTCTCTTCTGTGTTGGTACCTCCTCCCTCACCCAGGCATCCATAATCCCAGGTTAGTGCTACTGATGTGTAGCCCCTACTGTCTGGTTGCTGTTCTGTGCGAGCACTGTGCTCTCTGTATGCCAACTACCTATCCCTTGGGGATTTGCTAGTCATAGGTTAGTGTCTGGGAATTGGGAAGTGCCTTGCAGCCTCTCAGTCAATCCCCTGTTATCTTGTATGGCCACTCTCCCCTCTCTTCTACACTCTGATTGCACTCCTACCTCCGGCCTCTCTCTTCTCCCTTCTGCCCCTCTGGTCTCTCTCCCACAGTCTAGTTCCCACCTCCACCATTTGATGTGACTACTACTCCCGCTCCACGCCACTACTCCTCCTCTCACCCGGCTACTACTCCTCCTCCGACATGACTATTACTCCTACTACTACACTCCCACCTCCTGACACCCTTCTCCACCGTGTACTCCCAATTTGCATTCATTGCTTACATTAAATGACTCTACTCAAACGTTACACAAACCCGCCCACTCACACTGCAGAACCACTATCCCTTTTTTTTTTTTTAAATTCAAAATTTATTGATTTTATACAGATTCAACAATCACTTACATACAGAATTTGTCAATAAGATATTAGAAAAAGCATGTAAGGTGAATACCGTCCTCGTATGGCATGTGCAATAATTCCTGAGAATCGAACAGTATAGCAAATAAGATCTGTAAAACCCAATCTCACTCCTCCCCTCCCCCCTGCCCCCCCCCCTCTAATATCTCCAAGTACGGGATTGAAAAACAACATGAAACAGTGAGACAACACCAGAAAGCATCGAGTACAAATATGATATCCGACCAGGACACATAACATGGCCCAAGGAACCGCCACAACGAGAATCATCGTTCATTATCAGTATTGACCCAGATCGCAACAATATTCTGCACACATTGTCTTTACAAGGCATGTTTGGCTCTGAACTCAGACCAGGCACTTTCGACATCAGTAAGATCTCCGCGTAAGGCGGCAGTCAAGCGTTCCATTCTATAGAGAGTTTGGGCAACCCCAAGCCACTCGGTTTTACTAGGGAGCTTGGGCCTCTTCCATACCATAGTGAGACAGGCTCGTGCAGCCATCAATAGACCGTGTACCATCCTAGGTGCTTTTACGACTTTGTCCCCTGTTTCGATCAAACCAAACAGGATAAACATTGGCTGCTGCACCCTTCCTTCATTGTCCAGGTCCCTGATCCAGCTAAGAACCTCCGACCAGTAAGTCTGAACCATTGCACACCCCCACCACATGTGCCAATAATCAGCCCGCATCCCACAACCCCTCCAACAGTATGGGCTAACCCCCTGATACATCTTGGCGAGCCTGATCGGGTCATACTGCCATCTGTACAATAACTTTATAGCATGCAGTTTATACTGGCAGGATATAGAGGATTTCGCAGTGCGTCTGCAGATTTGTAGCCACAGTTTTTGCGAGATTTGTCTGCCCATATCTCCTGGATGGGCCGTTTAAATGCCATAAAGATGGTCTTTCTCCCTAAAATATTATATTTGTTTCAGATGCTCCCCGTTAGGATGCCCCCGGAATACTTCATGGAAGTGAGAAAACTGTTTTTGACCTTCTTATGGCAGGGCCAGAGGTCAAGGATTCCGAGATCCTTACTCCAGCTCCGCAAAGATAACGCAGGAGTAGGCCTCCCGGATATGGAGACATATTACAGGGCGACGCAACTTAGGGTTCTTGTCCCGCACTTTAGGCAACGTTCGGAGCCCCAGTGGATAGTGCTGGATAATTATCACCTTCGTCCCTTTATTGTGTCCGAATGGTTATGGGTCCCCAGATCTCAATTGCGTGGGAGAGTCAGATCCCACCCTATCTTGGGTACACTGTGGGCAGTATGGAAACCCGGCAGGAAAATGGTGGGCGTCACGACATGGCCATCCCCCTTAGGACACCTTTGGTCACCAGGAATCCGAGATGCAATCCCAGAACCGGGAAGCTATGAAACATGGTATCAAGCGGGGCTGGAAAGGTTGGGCCAACTATGGCGCAATGGAACCTTTATAACCATACAGGAGCTCCAGGAGGCGCTCGGTATAGGCTCGCTTTCAGTCTTCCTGTATTTGAGACTCAAAGGGGTAATGACAAGGTCAATCTGGAAGGACCAATTGCAGAGGGATCTTACCCCATTTGAAACGATCCTTGATCGATGTACGGGCTCCAGTGGCCTGATAAGTGCTATGTACTCGGCTCTGATCGAGGCCGATATTTACCCCTCCTTGGCGCTTAAGAGCAGATGGGAACCACTATCCCTTTTAACCCAATACCTCACTTGTTCCACAGTGCTCCACCACAAGGCACCACTCCCTCCTCACACCTTGTGGTCCTTTGGTTTACCTTCGCCTCCTCTACTGACCACACCCTTTCTGATTTCTGTCCCCTGCTTAAATCCTGCGTCCTTATTGGACAGCTTCCCCAAGCCAATCTGGCCAGTTCTTTTCCCCAGGGGGCGTGTGTATAGAGTGCAATGTTTTAAATAGAGGACTACGCCCTGTCCACTCTTCCTTCCTATAGTTAATATAACGGTGAAGTCGGGCTAAGGCTTATGTTGGTGTTCTACTTCTCCATTCTGGTTTGGTTACAGGTAAGTGTTGTTGGGGAGGGAGGGTCCTTTTCCATTCGGGTTTGCTGCTGCTCCAGGGGCATATGTTCAGAGCACCGGCTCGACGGCTCGGTCCAACAACTCCATCCGCCTGCCCATGCCGCAGATAAGGGCCACAGCTTCTCTCTCCCGTAGTCTCTAAGTGGCTGCTGTCTTTGTTGGCCGGGCGGCTCAGTTGGTCCATCTTTCCTTCTTCCCACACTGTTTTCTGAGTGGTCTGAGGAATGGAAAAATACGGACCAATATCTTGCCGGGGCGTGGCGTGACGGTAGAAATGTGCTGACATTGTTTACAGTACATGTCATCACCTTTGTGTGACTAAGATCACCCTTTTAAGAACTACATGTTCTCGTATTGTGAATGACAACTAACGTCATATGTTTGTCTGTTTTCATCAAGATACTTTCTTTAAAATAAACTTTGTTTTAACAGCATTATATGTTCAAGTTAAAGGATATTTGTACCGCGCACTATCACCACTGCAGTGGTCTCCTGGTTCTTTGGCGGTTCTGAAAGAAAGGAGGGGTGGGGGGAGTTAGTGGGGATGAGCTGGAGAAGTGCAAGAGAGCAGTGATGTGCTGGTGACGGCCTCAGCTCGGAATTCCGTTGACAGGGTTTGGGGTGTTGTACTATCGGAGGGCGTCGTGTGCTGTTGTGCGGGTCTGTGCATGCTTTTTTTTTGTCATTGCAGTGTGGTGAAGTTTGTGCGGATTGCTGTGTTGTAAGTTTATGGTTGTCTGGTTAGAATTTGAGAGATTTATGCAGAGGGTGAAGTTGCTAGTGGGTTGGTTAGTATAACTTGTGAGTTTGATCATGAATAGCTGATGAATAGCTGATGGGTGCTCGCATTAGCCGCCAGTAGGTGGCCCTACCTGTGCGTCGAAGGGAGGGGACGCGTCGTCTCATCCTCATCCTTTTTTTCTTGTTTGAACTGATACAACCCTCAAGAGCAAAGCCCCCCCAGAAACATGAGTGTTTTCCCTCATTTTTTCACTATGACTCAAAAGCGGCCAGCATGGCAGAAATGTGGCACCAGGGCTTGGGGGTTTCTCTCACTATTGTTCGGTTCACAGATGGACCTGGCTTTTTTGGGCCTTCTCCCCCTTCTTTTGACAATGGGAAGCCTGATAGTACACTTTCGACAATTTGAGTCCCATGGGGTTGGACAATGACACCTATTAGCACATGGGTGTCAGCATGGTGCTCCTAAAACTCTGGGTACACCTCACCCCAAGCATTCGGACTCGAGCAATAGCCTGGCAAGAAGCACAGGAACAATTGTCTTAAGCTTTTTAAAATCAGAGAGGGGCAAGTAGAGGTAATTTCCCCAAACTAGCACCCCACAATGAATCACAGAAGGTGTCCAGTTTGTTGTTTCTAGTTCTATGTTCATTAAATTAACATTAGAAGTAACTGTGTGTGCTCACCCCTCTGCCCCCCCAGCCCCCTTAAAAACCCTTTAATTTTCAGATCCATGTGCTAGCCTTACAGACCGGCAACTTACAGCTCTCTGCTTCACCTCGGGCAATAACTCTGGTGTGGGGTTTTTATCCAGCAATAATGGCCCTTCCCTCTACAACAAGGCTTTTATCAGTAAGAAGAGACCCTTCAGTTTGCGATGTGTGCTAATTCGTCAACATTATTATTTGCTGTTCTTTTCTCTTGAGATTTCTAGTCCACCGGGCTCTTGCCTGTTAAGATTCATATGCGCCCCATCCCCTGCTCATATGCGCCCCCATCCCCTGCGCATATGCGCCCCATCCCCTGCGCATATGCGCCCCATCCCCTGCGCGTATGCGCCCCATCCCCTGCTCGTATGCGCCCCATCCCCTGCTCGTATGCGCCCCATCCCCTGCTCATATGCGCCCCATCCCCTGCTCATATGCGCCCCATCCCCTGCGCATATGCGCCCCCATCCCCTGCTCATATGCGCCCCATCCCCTGCTCGTATGCGCCCCATCCCCTGCTCGTATGCGCCCCATCCCCTGCTCATATGCACCCCATCCCCTGCTCATATGCGCCCCATCCCCTCGCCCCATCCCCTGCTCATATGCGCCCCATCCCCTGCTCATATGCACCCCATCCCCTGCTCATATGCGCCCCATCCCCTGCTCATATGCGCCCCATCCCCTGCTCATATGCGCCCCATCCCCTGCTCATATGCACCCCATCCTCTGCTCATATGCGCCCCATCCCCTCGCCCCATCCCCTGCTCATATGCGCCCCATCCCCTCGCCCCATCCCATGCTCATATGCGCCCCATCCCCTGCTCGTATGCGCCCCATCCCCTGCTCATACTTTCTATCTTCCGGTCTCTCTGTCCTGTGGGTGGGGCATAGACACCTGACCAGAATGGGGCACAATTCAATTTCGGTTCTTATGCCCTATGCACAATTCTTATTGGGTTCCTATGTCCCTGTTTTCGTGTCTTTTCCGATTGGTCGGACCCTCTGTTTTACCTGTTCACACGTTTTTATGTTCTCGTGCCCTTTTCTCTTCCGGTTTTCATGCCCCTGTTTTTGTCCCCTATGTTCTCTACTGAGCAGATGTCTTTGCTCCTTACTCGTCAGATTTCTATCTCCTGTGTTCCTTATTCATCAGATTTCTATCCCCTGTGCTCCTTGCTCATTAGATTTCTATCCCATGTGCTCCTTACTCATCAGATTTCTATCCCTAGTGCTCCTTACTCATCAGATTCCTATCCCTTGTCCTCCTTACTGAGCAGATGTCTGTCCCCTGTGCTCCTTACTCATCAGATTCCTATCCCTTGTGCTCCTTACTGAGCAGATGTCTGTCCCCTGTGCTCCTTACTCATCAGATTCCTATCCCTTGTGCTCCTTACTGAGCAGATGTCTGTCCCCTGTGCTCCTTACTCATCAGATTCCTATCCCTTGTGCTCCTTACTGAGCAGATGCATGTCCCCTGTGCTCCTTACTCATCAGATTCCTATCCCTTGTGCTCCTTACTGAGCAGATGTCTGTCCCCTGTGCTCCTTGCTCATCAGATTCCTATCCCTTGTGCTCCTTACTGAGCAGATGCCTGTCCCCTGTGCTCCTTACTCATCAGATTCCTATCCCTTGTGCTCCTTACTGAGCAGATGTCTGACCCCTGTGCTCCTTACTCATCAGATTCCTATCCCTTGTGCTCCTTACTGAGCAGATGCCTGTCCCCTGTGCTACTTACTCATCAGATTCCTATCCCTTGTGCTCCTTACTGAGCAGATGCCTGTCCCCTGTGCTCCTTACTCATCAGATTCCTATCCCTTGTGCTCCTTACTGAGCAGATGCCTGTCCCCTGTGCTCCTTACTCATCAGATTCCTATCCCTTGTGCTCCTTACTGAGCAGATGTCTGTCCCCTGTGCTCCTTACTCATCAGATTCCTATCCCTTGTGCTCCTTACTGAGCAGATGCATGTCCCCTGTGCTCCTTACTCATCAGATTCCTATCCCTTGTGCTCCTTACTGAGCAGATGTCTGTCCCCTGTGCTCCTTACTCATCAGATTCCTATCCCTTGTGCTCCTTACTGAGCAGATGTCTGTCCCCTGTGCTCCTTACTCATCAGATTCCTATCCCTTGTGCTCCTTACTGAGCAGATGCCTGTCCCCTGTGCTCCTTACTCATCAGATTCCTATCCCTTGTGCTCCTTACTGAGCAGATGCCTGTCCCCTGTGCTCCTTACTGAGCAGATGCCTGTCCCCTGTGCTCCTTACTCATCAGATTCCTATCCCTTGTGCTCCTTACTGAGCAGATGCCTGTCCCCTGTGCTCCTTACTCTTCATGGTTCTATGCCACGTGCCTCTTTGTCTTGGGATGTGTACGCCTCTGCACTTTTCTCTTTAGCCTTTTGTTGTGTGTGCCTTTTTCTCTTCGGGCAGCGTCCCTCTGGTTGGTCTGGGTAGTCTGTGTGTTGCTGCTGCTGCTGCTGCTGTTGCAGCTGGCGGCCATCTTGCTCTCCTCTGCCCAGGGCCCTCTTGCTGAGCGCTGGAGGAGATGGGGCCAGAGATTGCTCTTTGTTGTGTCGCTGCCTTTGATCCGCAATGCAGGAGACCTCCCCGTTTATCAGGCATCTCTCTCTCTCTCTCTCTCTCTGCCTGCCTCTGCCTGTCTCTCCTTGTCGTCCCGGTGACATTCAGCCCTGCGATGTTTTATTGGGCAGCCCTCCCAAGAGATGTTGCATCCTCTTTTGGAAATGGCTCCTCTGAAGGGGGTGCACGCGTTTGAGCAGGCACATTGCATGTCATGTCATTCGGGCGACTTGACCCAGATGTGGCTCTAACTTTACAGCCAACAAAATGCCATTTATTTCGACTGCCAGAACGTTGCTGCTGTGTATTCAAGGTTTAAGTTACATTTAGATTGCTAGCGAGTTTGCCTCTCTGACACGAGGCATTGAGACCACGCCAACACGGGGCCTTGCACCCAGATAATCTTTCTGTGCCTCGTGAGTTCTAATCACGGCATCTCCGCACTTCAACAAATTGTGTGATTCTGGGCATAACAACACTCCGTTCTTCTGCAAACGTTTGAGAGCTTTTAAAACAAAGATGTTTAACACCCAGCGCTATAAACCAAAAGGGCCATTTAGATGTTGCCCGGGACTTTGCACCCGTCCCAGGGGCGCATGCACTGTCTCCGTGGTAGGCAGGGCCCGGGGTCCTGGGTTAGCTCACTGAACTTCCTTGAGGGGCGGGGGATAGTGTACCCGGGTAGTAGAGCCCGTGGGCACCAGTAGGAGGATTTCCCCCCCATGGCAGCAGGCAGAGCAGGCCCTGACGGCTGCTAGGAGGCTACACGTGTCCGGGGGAGGGGCGCAGCCTCTCAGTTACGCTTCTCGTCCTATCGCGATAGCCCTGGGGCCCGTTATCGCGCCTACGCTGTAGAATAATTTGTCTGCCAGGAGGGCTTACCAGGGCGTGGGCAGATCTCTGATTGCCCTGGCAAGCCTTGGAAGCCAAAATGCAGGCTGCCCCTTTCCAAAATGCCTCGATGGCCCTGTCGGTATCAGACTTGACATTTGGCACCTGCAAAGAGTCGACTTTGGGATTCTACTCTAGTCCTTGCAGGCAACTAGTTGGCACTCTGTATGCCCTAGTAAATACTCGGGTAAGGGGAAGTGAGGTCCCACTGGTGACAGGAGAAAGGACCATTTTATGACGAAGGAGGGGGTGAGGTGGGGCTGTTGCAAAATAAAAGCCTTCCTCGATGAAACGAGGAGGCATTATGGAGTCCAATGGTGAAAGGAGGAGTCCTTATTGATGAACGTGGCGTGGCCTTATTGTGGAAGGAGGGACACATCGGTGAACGTGGAGTGTTTTTTCTTGTGAAAGGAAGGTTTTTGTTTTCTTTTTTGGGGGGATAGTGGAGCATTCGATGTATAAATGTAATGGTCTTCAACTAGAAAGGGGCGGGCTTCTTTGACAAAAGGAATTGCCTATACTGGGGTACCCAGGGACCCCATAGTGTATGGCACTTAACAAAGCAACCTAAGAAGCTCATAACCACTGTTTTGTGGGAACTGGCATGGGTATGAAGTGGTCTCGAGAGTTGACACACTCCCCGGCATGGTTTTTAAGCTTCTGGTGCCCGGTCGTATGAAAAGACATTGAACAAAGTCAGCAAACGTTGTTTCTGCAGTTGCCGTCATCTCACTAAACCTTCGTGCCCACTCTCCCCGCAGGGTCCCAGGCATTCACACTGACTGTGGCGCGGAGGGCTCACCACCCAACCCTAAGCCACGTGGAGACTTGGGCCTTTACCCCTTTATTCCCCACGGCACAGGGAACTCACTACCTCATCCTCCAGCCTGCAATCCCCCACCGGGCTCTCAACCGCTGAGCCACGTGTAAACCAGGACTGTCATTCCTCCCATTTGCCATGGGTCAGGGGTCAGCATCTCAACCCCTGGGCTCCTGGAGAACGCATGAAGCCGAGCAGTTCACAGGTCAGGATGAGCTGTCCGTTTTAGGGTGGGATCAAGCCTGATTGCCATATGTTTTTGCAATGGTACAGCAGGTTGAAAATTGCATTCTAGTCTGCGACTAACAACTGCCAGTGGGTATGATTAATTCAAAGCCTTCACATCCATTGTCACTGTTGTAGAGTCACTAAGTGTCACATGTATGCTTACATATGGGGCAAAGCTTGCTGCTTGTTGAGTTCCAGTTCCAAGCTACTCGAGTTTAACACGCAGTGAGGCTAAAGCTACATGTGGTCTCTTGCAGAAGTAATGTGACCCTGTTTGGAGTGCCACTTTTGGAGTTTAAATAAGGCCTGGATTCCATTTAGTCTTCCCTATTTGTAATAGTACGGACAGCTGGAGAAAAAAATGGTGTGGAAGGTGTGAGGAGCCAGGAAAGAGACACATAGGACTCATGATGATTGCTATAAACCTTTATTTCAATAATACATGGGTTGGAAAATGCCTCTCTGCCCCTAATCTAGGAGGTATTTCCCTACCTCAACCAAAAACTAAGGGCCTGCCACGTGTCAAGGTGTCTGAAGCAATAATGTCCTGTGCCAAAATGCTACCCTAGCCCTCTCCTTCTAAAAGTAACTCTAAGGTGTTAAAGGTATTGTCTTTGGCTTGAAAAGTGCACTAATGTTCAAGTTCATCAAAAAGGCATAAATCTAACAGATTCCAAATCAATAGTGTTCAGTTGCAGAGAATGACGCCCTGCCCCAGGAAAAACATAAAGTAAAAAAAAAAATAACCAGGTTGTTGGTAGCCCAAGAGGCTATCCCCTCCCCCCCGAACCCCCTTTTGGTGTTGCAACTCACTCCAGGGGAAATGACTCCCTTCCCAGGTCTTTTCCACATTCAATGCAGTTCAAAATCCTAAGGGCTTGAATCCTCCTTAAGGACTCGAAAAGCACCTGGTATATGCTGCCGGGACAATAGCTCTAATGGTATGATTCTTCCTCGAGATAGTATACTCAAACAATTACACTTATGGGTGCAGGTCCCAGACTTGCACAGCGCCTGGTATACACTCCTGCCAGGTCTTAATTACACTGTTCACTCTCGCTGTTGTCCGAGTGTACTCTACTGCCAGGACAACCACTCAAATGGTATGATTCTTCCTCGAGATAGTATACTCAAACAATTACACTTATGGGTGCAGGTCCCAGACTTGCACAACGCCTGGTATACACTCCTGCCAGGTCTTAATTACACTGTTCACTCTCGCTGTCGTCCGAGTGTACTCTACTGCCAGGACAACCACTCAAATGGTATGATTCTTCCTCGAGATAGTATACTCAAACAATTACACTTATGGGTGCAGGTCCCAGACTTGCACAACGCCTGGTATACACTCCTGCCAGGTCTTAATTACACTGTTCACTCTCGCTGTCGTCCGAGTGTACTCTACTGCCAGGACAACCACTCAAATGGTATGATTCTTCCTCGAGATAGTATACTCAAACAATTACACTTATGGGTGCAGGTCCCAGACTTGCACAACGCCTGGTATACACTCCTGCCAGGTCTTAATTACACTGTTCACTCTCGCTGTCGTCCGAGTGTACTCTACTGCCAGGACAACCACTCAAATGGTATGAGTCTTCCTTGAGAATTCTTTTCACCATATGTGATTATGGGTGCAGGTCTCAGACGCGCCCAAAACTTGGTTTTCCCAAATTCACTTTTGTCCACTTGGTTTTCACAATGTCCAAGCTCTCTGGTTGACTGCTTCGGAATCGAGCCCTCCTTTATGGGTTTCATGGCGGTCCATGCCCCAAAGTTCCCCAGTATCCCAATTTTGCTTTCTCTGGCTCACTGGTATTATTAGGCAGCTTTGGTTTCCTCTGCGTGTGCTCTTCTGTGCATCGTTCGTGCTCCAGTAAACATTGGCGCCTCTAACACTCAGCTGGTCCTCTCCCACCTCTGGCTAATGCGGCAGAGCTTCCCCTGCTCCGTGTTTCGCGCCAGCGGGTCTCGTGTCCCTTTTTCGCTTGCCTGTCCACCTGACATCTCTGGTCCCCTGGCAACCACTAGCGGGTCGGGTCTCTCTCCAGTTCTGCGCAGCTTCATCTTTGAACTCTGGTAGTGAAGGGAGCTGTTTTCCTCCAACAGCTAGACCGTTCACTTGGTCTAGCTGTGTAATCTTCACTATGGTTGCTCTCCTCCTCGTGTCAGTCTTTGTTACTGATAACACTGCAAGGTGTTTGAGAGTTCTACGACTAAGTGTTGAGCAATATTGAGGATTACTGCCACACTATGCCATGAGCCCCTGAGGTACTGAAGGGGTGTCCCTAATAGGGAACCCATGTCTCACTCAATGATATTGCTTCCCCTCCGCCCCCCTTTGGACCTCCCTCAATTGGCTGCCCCCAGGGTCAGGATCAGGTAGAAGCTGCCGTCCCCTGGCCACATGAGGAGGGGCGCCCTCTGGGAAAGGAGCGATGACACCATCAGGTTCATCACGAAGGCTTTGTATTGTTTTTCTGACATATCAATAAAGCACTCTTGTATTTTATTGTATTGAAGCCGTCCCTTTGTAATTGCCAGTGATTATGATTAATTCATCACTTTGCAAGGAAACCAGTCTGTTCCCCCCACCCCCCACTCACACACTGGCAGTTTGACTTGCTTCTGTTTTTTTTTTTACCAACTTTCATTGAGTATAGTTGGTGAGGGTCTGTGTCCAGACAGTGGTTCTGGGTTTTGCAGCATTGTGATTTCAGCGTGCCTCATGCTTTTGTTCTTGCTTTTCTCATGGGTATGCTGTACACGGAACCTGTTCCGCCACCACTCATGACCCCTGTGGTGATGTTCTATTCCTCATGCAAACAGCTTCGTCAGAGGTTGTGTTGCTACCATTTTAGGCTGTTTTGGCAGATCAGTCGGTAAGGGGAAGATGTGGACTACAGTGGAAAAAGTCTACCACTTCCAGTAGCCCCTGGCACTACTCAATTACAAAGCAAAACCTCCACCAGATCAGCTCATAAGAGGCCTACCTCTGCATCACTTCCTCTAAAGCAGTAGTCTTCAAACTTTGGGGATGGCCCCCCCATGGGGGCCCTGAAGGATGTTCCGGGGGTGGGAGGGTGGTGGTGAAAGTGCCTTCAAAAAGCGAGTCCTGTAAATAGAAAATATATGCACCTAGGTGGGGAGTGAGGGGGGGCAGGAAACAATATTTTTACTCAAGGCGGTGTACAGCAAAAACAAGTTTTAATAGCACTGCGTCTAAAGCAAGCTGCAGGAGGTGTGCAGAGGGAGCTGATGCAGTTGATGCAATCTTGTGGATGGCCAGGAGGTAACAGCCCCAAAAAAATTGCCTTTTTACACCACCCTTTTTTTCACGGCTAACATAGTACACACAGTTAGTCCGACTATGCCACTCGCACACAGCAGTTTAAAATCCCTATATAACTGTACAACCAACTTCCAAACTACTGCCTCGACCAGTGCACCCTAGCACCATGGGAACACAAGGCTCCATCTGGGCTCCGATACCTATGTGCCCGCGACACAGACTAGTAGACAGTACCTGGGTAATTCCCAACTGGGTGCAGCAACACAACCTTACTTTTTCCCTCTACACCCCCCCCACTAACCTAGTCCACCCCCTCTTTGTAACTGCCCTCAAAATTGTTCAATGGGTGGCCAAGTGAAGCAGCCGGTCGGCTCCTTGCCTCAAGCAGCCCTCCACCGCTCTCCTGATGCCCAGGCACGGTAAGGGACATAAAGGGGACTTTCTTCTGGAGAGGCCCCCACTGAGCTCTCCACCCCCCCCCCATTAGTGAACGGGGTTGGCGACAGAGCGCCTGGAGACTGTACACAGGTGTGCTGCAAGTAAATCCCAGTAATAGAACCACTCCACTCAGTCAAGGCTAGAGCTCCCTTTGTGTCCCCATCTTCCATTTTGATTTTCTTCTTCCCAGTTTCTCTCTCCTCAATCTTTCAGTATCCATTCTCGAACCTCCTCCCTCTGTGTCTCCTCCTCGCCCCTCTCCTTCAAAATGTAAGTTATTTTCTATTGTTCATTTGTAATGCGCCTGTGTGTCTCAAGGCGCAACAAGGCAAGGGGGTGGAGGGAGGGGCGAACAATCCTACTAGGCCTTGTACGTTCGGATCGTTGCAAGTGCAGGTATTTATAGTGTGTTTAATACGGAGGTCGATTTTAAGCACGGATCTGGGATTCGAACCAGTGTTGCCATAGCTCTCAACTCTCACGCTTTTGGCGGGTGTCACCCGCCTTGTAAAGGGCTGACTCACCCCCCCAAGCCTCCTGCATGCCCATTCATTCCAATGGGCGTCTCACCCGCCAAAAACAAAATTGTGTGATTTCACCCACCTTTGCAACAGAAATGGTTGAGAGCTATGGTGTTGCTCAGCGTGGTCTTGCTTCTAAGACCCACACGTTGCCACTGAGCTATGCCCCCTGGTTCGCTGTTCTCCCAGGGTGGGCTTGAAAACCTATCCTTTAAGTGACAAGCACATGCATTAACTAATTGTGCCACCGCTACTGCTTGGGAAAGGCTTGCATAGAAAGGCCCGTCATTGCAAGCAGAGCAAAATCTCTTGTTTTTAAGATGCTTACAGGTCTACAGTCGGACAAATCCACAGTTTGTATCAAGGGGAATGCTTGAATCCCATCCCATCACCAGGGCCGACCTTAAGGGGTGCCATTAGCCACCCTCCACACCAGCTCGGGGAGTCTTTCAAGGTCTCCTCCGAACTGCTGTGGTGGCAGAAGGCGACACTGGCGCTCTATTGAAATGAAATGTGCCTCTAATTTGGGAGCAGTGCACGTTTAACAACAATAGGGCGCTGATGTTTGTTTTGCTGCCATCACGCTCCTGGCAGCCACTGCTGTAGTGTAGTCCTTCATTTATTTCAGTGACCTGTCGCCCCTTGTCAGCTTCCTTCCCTCTCGGCACTCCCTGTGTCCCCTCTTTCTGCCTCTGCCTGCTTCTCTCCGTGTGCCTCCTCTCTGCCTCCTCTCGCGCATGTCACCCCTCCCCCAGCCCCTGTCAGGGGGGTAATAAAGTTCACATGCCCGCCTATGCAGGATCAGACAATGCGGCCAATACCTGGGGCTGTGCGCCCGGCCAGGCAGATTCCCCCTCCCCGGCCATTCCTCTGCCACCTACAATAAAACGGCAATAAACGCTCCCAGTTAATCACACCTAGATGAGGCCGGGGTGGAGGGAGGGAGCACAGATGTTGCAGTTCCCAGGACTGGTTTGGTTGGGATGGAAAGGGGGGCGGCGGGGGTGTTTGTATTTTCCTTCTTATTATTGCTGCCTGTAACTGCTATTCCTTTCCCTCTCCCTCCCCCAGGGCTCCGGGCCGAGCCCCCGCTGTTTTTATTGCCCTGCTTTATTTGTTTGTGCTCAGCCCAGGTTGCAACACTTCCTCCCTCTCTCCTCCTAACCCCGCCCGGGTCCCAGGCATTATCTCTCCCTGTGCCCATCTTGCTTTCCAGTCTGCGCATCTGGATTGTTTGCCCAGGCGGCCTGCAGCAGGCCCCTGCCATCAATCACCGCGACCTGTGCCCGGCTGACTTGGGCACCCGGGCGCGCCCTCAGGAATGCCGCCTGGCCCCGGGAGATCGCCGGCTTGCTCGCGCCACCCAGCGCCCTTATAACACACACACACACCATCTTAGTCTCCGCTCTCCGGGCTAGGTTCTTTCGCTGGCCAATGGGGAAGAGTAGCCTTTTCATTCAAACGTTCTGCAGCATGTTGCATACTTGCGAACTTCCTTATGAAGCGTGAGATGTGACTGGGAGCACGTGCGGTTCCAAAAGGAACCGCCGCGTGGCATGCAAAGCCTGTGAGGAGAGACCTCACTCTCTTTTGGGGGCCTATGGAGGAGACTCATTCTCCATATAATGGAACTATGGCGATGGGAGGGATTTCCTGCTAGGCTCGCCACTGAGGGCGTAACTTAATGTGTTTTGGGCGTTTTTTTCCTCTGGCGTGTACACATTCTTGCCAA
This sequence comes from Ambystoma mexicanum, assembly GCF_040938575.1. Taxonomy (NCBI): domain Eukaryota; kingdom Metazoa; phylum Chordata; class Amphibia; order Caudata; family Ambystomatidae; genus Ambystoma; species Ambystoma mexicanum. The sequence continues at coordinate 439,473,225 of NC_090936.1, forward strand.
TTGGGCTACATTTTCATGCACATAATATTCTGGGTTGCTGACTGGCTGAAACGGTCTCATGCTCGGTATCAACATCCACAAAATGGGCGACATTTTCGCACTCTGAATGATGTCTTGCGCATACCTGCCTGCACCCCTAAACGCAAAGCCCCTGGAATAACGTTACACATGCCCCGCCCCCTTCTCCAAGACACCGCCCACCCGACTCGGCCACTTTAAAAAAACGACTGAGAGCCTCTTTTCCAAAGGTAGTTCTAGGTAAATTTCGGATAAAACCCGGATCACGTGCTGTTTGCCAAATAATTAGCTCTTTACTCCGAATTCCATAAATACTAAAACTGCAATGGTAAAAGCAAGTTACAGATGCTGTCGTCACCTGAGCCCGCCTGCCCTTTTTGAACAGACTGAAGCAGCAGATCTCCAAGCCGTCTTTTTCTCTGAAGTGAGTCGAGTTCCTGTGTGCGCGCCTGTCACTCACTCTCTTCAGTGCAGGAGATGCTGCTAGGAGGGGAACTGGGCGCCCGGCCTTCTGATCTGCTGCAGATCCTTAC